>NC_140595.1:758622280-763422280 GCF_964204655.1 Triturus cristatus
TGCAGTGTGGGAACATGACCGCGTGCTCCGTACAATTATATAGGGAAGTCGCGATTGAAGTTTTAAAGTTTAAGGACCCTTCCCAGTGGACTTCAAAGAAATACTGTGGGCGTTATGAGGTTGGAGAGGCACCCCACCCGTGGATACCATAGTACCAGAGTTGCCTATTCCAGGGGAGCCAGGTGCATGGGTCTGAATTGGCATCAGAAACCGCAGTTGATCTCAATGGAGAACTTCGAAGAAGAGTCACTACTGGAAGGAAGAAAAGTCTCCCTTGGAATCCAAAGGTGGATTCTGGTTGAAGAGTACCTGAAAGCAGAGGGAACAGAGTCTAGGTCACTTCAGAGTGACCTGGGGCTCAGTAGATGAATGCCCACCGATGCGGGGTGCTTCAGGTGTGTTGAGGGGGCACTTGACTCTGCAGCCATAGAGACGAGGAGACACCGAGGATGACCAGGAGCTGGATACGAGCTGTCTCACAAAGGATGTTGTGTGTTAAGGGGCCGGTGTCCGGACGGAGCACCAACAAGCCATGGCAACGGCAACCCATGCAGAAGGTCAAGGAAGGTTTCGGTTCGGACCAGCAACGTCCAGGTGCAGGCCTGGAGCAACCAGGGGAGCCCATGGAAAGCAAAGTTGACCTTCAAGTTGACTCACAAGCCGTAGGCACAGGAGTCACAAGAGGACCCTGAGCGATTTCACCAAACAGCAGCCCACAGAGCACTCGGTGCAAGGAGGTTTATTTATTTATTTACGGGTTTTGTATAGCGCCCGAATCACCCCATACGGGGTATCTCTGCACTTTGGACTGCTGATTGGCCACTGAGGGAAATATGATTAGAAAAGATGTGTTTTCAGTAATTTCCTGAAAACCCCTAAATTGGTACATTGGCGAAGATGTAAATCGGTAAACGCCAATAAACATATGCACTTGCAAATGTTCGCAGAGCACAGGGGATCGGGTATTGCAGCCCCCATGAGGGATTGGTGAGACGGCAGCTTGGACCTCAAGGGACGTAGACCCAACTCCTGTGTTGCTGGATCCTTCGGAGTTTGAAGGAGCTCAGGATCAGCAGACCGGACAGTCGTGATGTGGTGCTTGCAGATGCAGGGGAGTGACTGCTTCACCCCAAGGTAGATATCTTCAGTTGTCCTTGATGCCCTACATGTCCTGCATGGAGCCATTATGGTGCACGGGCACAGATGATGTTTTGGACTGAGAGGGAGACGAAGTTGGACCCAAACAATATCCAGCGAAGTCCAGATTGTCCAGACGGTCGAAGTTCAGTGGTTTCTGGTTCAGAATCTTGTCCTTGTCGAATCTAGGATCCCACAGCCAGGTAAGCCCTTTTGTACCCAGGGGAGAGGGTTGGACAGATTCAGGGGACCCTCCCAGGGGAGGGTCTGGACAGTGGGGAGATTACTCCCATGACCTTTGTCCAGTTTCATGTCAGAGCTGGAGCCAACGGCTCTCACGACTGGTTTGAACTGGACTATGCACAGTGACACCAAATGTGCCCCTCATGCAGACTTTCAGTCACTGGCAAGTGCACCCACCCAGGCCTAATACTCTAATCCCATCTGGAAGGTGGTTATACCTCCCTGTGACAGGATGCCTATTGTCCCCCTTCCTCTGCTCGAGCTTGGCTCAGCAGCAGGAGGGCAGAAATGTGTCTCTGATCAGCAGCAACCATTTTGTGCTCTCCAGGACTAGAAGGTTGGAACAGGGAACACCAAGGGACCCCACTAAGCTTGCTTCTGATGGGTGGAATCATACCTGCCACACCGGTTACCAGTGTGGGGTTATGATTCCAACATGATTGACACCAAACATGATAGAATTTGTTTCAGCCATTTTAGAGTTGGTCATCATGCGGTGCATAATGCCACTCTATACGTCGTAAATGGCTGCTTAACTAACAACCTGGGATAATGGACTCTATGGGCTGCAGGGGTGTCATGCTCATGCAGGGGCACCCTCTCACTTAGAACCAAGCACCCTGCCTTCAGGATTGTCAAGGCCTGCTATAGGGGTGACTGATAGGTTTTAAGTGTAGCGACCCTTAGATATAGTAAACCTATATCTTAAGTTAGTGGTCCTTGAACCAACCTACACAGGCTGCAATGGCAGGCCTCTAGTTCCATTATGCATGGCCTCCCATGGTTGATATAATGCATGCTTCTGCCCATGGGAGGCCTCTGGTGTACCTATGCCCTGGGTACATGGGTACCATATACTAGGGACTGACAAGGGTACCCCGGTATCCAATCTGGAGTGTACATATGTACATAACATAACAGTTTAGGGAGAAAGCAGATAGACTGGGAACCTGATTAGCAGGATCCCAGTCAGACTAGTCAAAAACAGTATCACATTTAGCAAAAAGTGGGGGTAACTATAAGAAACAGATCCTAGTTTCCTACAAAAATCCGGTGGATTACATTTAGGTAGTGCTGAATGGAATCAAGAGTTGTCCACTTTTTCACTTTCTACAAAAACATCTCATAATTTCCTACATAATTATATAGTACGCCGGAAAATGTAAAGTCCAACTCGAAGGTCTCACTTACGGGTTTGGTAGTAAATAACACCAAACTTGCAGGTAGGGTAAATACAGAGTCTTAAGGGTTTGCGGAATAACGCTTGTTAAATTACACTGATTCTGAGTTATTAAAATGTACAGCAAATCGTTATTTAGTGCATGTGTTAAATAAAGTATGTGTGTTATTTAGTGCATGCAGTAAATTTCACACCCGATAAATAGCACATTTACAAAACATTAGGAAGCGCAGGTTGTCAATCATTGGAAGTTCTGTATTTATTTCCCAGTGAACAGAAATAGATCAACATACACAAGAACCTAGGACACCCCATAATATAACAATAATTCCTTCCAGCAAACATTCATTTTGTGTGTACAAAACACCTTGAAACAAGACAACCAGAACCCACTCCCATTCTCTGATGGCACTCAATCATCGCAAACAGAAATCTTTCAGACTCTTCCATTATCAACCCAGGCAGGGAAAGGAAGGCTATGGATACTGAGC
Source organism: Triturus cristatus (assembly GCF_964204655.1). Lineage (NCBI taxonomy): Eukaryota > Metazoa > Chordata > Amphibia > Caudata > Salamandridae > Triturus > Triturus cristatus. The sequence continues at coordinate 758,625,332 of NC_140595.1, forward strand.
TGGAGGTCATGTCAAAGGAGGTGGTAAGACACCATGACCATCTAATGTGGCAGCTCACACTGAAGATGCCACCAAAGCAAACAAAAACATTTCTGTGGAAGGAGATAACAGACAAAATTTAATACTTGATCAGCATACTTACATGATGTTGAGAACATTACAAATAGATTCCAAACTTTGAAAGTCCCTGTACTTAAGTGAGTTGCTAAACATCAGCACAAAAGCATGGCAACTGGTGGTAGTTTTACACCTCATCTCTACCTCAAGCAGTGGAAAGAAATAATTATGACCACCTTCAACATGCCTCGAGTGGAAGACATGAAAGAAATTCTTGAGGTCAGTGGAATTTAAGGTAAGAGCCATAAGAGTTGTAATGGAAGTACATATGGTTGTTAAAAAGTTAGCCTTGCTTGAGAAGCATCATGATTGTATAGAATGACTAATGAAATGTGTTTCACATATTCACATTTATCCATGTACGTGGTGTCACAGATGCTAATAACTCTCTATTGGTACTGCTGACATTTATTGAGATTGGACTGCAACAATCATAATGCATTGTAATCTTCATGATGAAAAGTTGATTTGTCTGCCCAGTAGCTTACTGGTGAAGTGTCTCTGCAGTATGACTAATGGTGTTATTTGTCACTATCATGGCATTATGGTTTTGTCCAGAGCACTTAACACAGCAGTTCAGTATTGTTACAGTGTGAAAAAAACTCCCAATCCTCCCAATACTGGAATAAACACACAGACTCTTCTTGGCAATACAAAGACAACATTCACCAAAAGAGCGACAGGGAGAAAGCACTATGGACTGCACCTCAGCAATGCTCAAGCTATCTTTGGGGTTTTTCTCCAATGCTTGTTCGCAGACATTAACACAATACTTTATTACACACAGTAAATAATAGTTGACCTGTAAGTTACAGATTTAAGATGGAAAAACACTTGAAAACATGTGACCTCATACTCCTTAATTCTGTACTTAGCTTTTAGACATTCTTCATTATACTTCTGACAATGCTTAATGACAGAGCAGACCATTCATTGGCCTATGAATGCGTGTGTGATTCATGGTAGATGCAATTTACGTGAAGTTTGTGCTGGCAGCATTGTGCACCTCAGACCTTTGTGTGCTCAGTACATAGTTATTTCCCTGCACCTATTTTTTAAACAAGCACTTGTCTCCTCAGGGATAATTCAAGTATATGAACATATTGTCGAATCAGGCCACAATTTAGTTGAATGGTTTGTGCCAGTGGCTTTGTGTGTTGATGTCGTAAATGCTTTCAAGTCTGTTGAGCATGAGTTGGCCTTTAACTGAACACCCCTTCAAGTTTCCTAATCTGCCACATCCTTGAGTGAATTTTATCACCTTGCTTGTGTCAGTGCCTAATTTAGGCCTCAACTGATTTGTTTTTATCCATGGACAGCTGTGTGGTTTCTGCTTGGGCTTGATGGAGCATTATATTTTCATGTTTCACGTTTTCTACAGCGTGTTCATTTTCACATTTCCTAAGACAGTATACATAGATCCACATAAAACAGAATTTCACATAAATAGTGTGGTTTGTATTACAGTTTCAGCACACTTGTTCCTGTCTGCGTGAGGTCACCACATGTACATGAGTGCTGTCAATGAGTGCAGTGAGTTGGTGATAGAATGTCAGGGAATTCAGCTGTAGCACAGATGTTTGCTTTCCTGGTATTAGCTCTATGGGTGACCATGGGCAACTGTGTATGCTGTTTACTGACTCGCTACAAGATATCTATTACTTAGCAGAGTATTTTGCTAAAGGTTGATTCAATAACCATCGCCTGCTATATTCTGCCTGTTGCAAACAATTCTAGAGCTGGAAACACTTTCAGGAAGTGGAGATGAGAGTGGATAGCTATGTTGGGCTCCATTGTATCTGCAGTGATGAAAACGTGTTTTGTATAGTTGACTGTATATACTCATACTCTGGATCTCAAACTGACTCAAGTTTATTGGTTCCAGTCTTACTCTGTGAGTGCTATCTCTTATTCTGTGTTGCTGCACTATTTGAGGTCATTGATTGGTGGCCCAGTTTCCCTCCTCATGCTGCATAGTTGGTTGTAACACAGCATGGATCTGGCATAACATGTTACAGTGGCTTAGCAGTGCTCCTGCCATGGTGGTATACTGCAGAATGGAAGTGTGAACTGCTCGGAAAAAAATCCTGTGAGAGTTTCACCTGTCTATAGCTGCACACATGACCATGTGTGCATGTGAGATGTAATCTTTTTCTGCTCAAACAATGTATGCACTTTTTTTACATTATTATGTTGGTCTGATTTTTTTATTGTTTTACAGCTTTTCTTTTGTTGCAGCATGAAGCTTTGAAACTTATGACTCTAACCTTAACCCTCCATGGATTAGGATTTATACTCAGGTTCGATACTTCAACTCTGAGGCAATGGTTCTCCAATGGACTTTTCTCTGTCATAGTGAGGGGTGAGGAAACAGGATGCCCATTGTCAGCTACGCAATGAGATCCATTAATTGGTAACCAACTCACAAATTTGTGATCAGGTTCAGGTATTTTATTGTCAAAACCATGCTATGGAAATAAAGTATGGCAATTGGTAGACCAAACCTCCGAAAGAAGTTTAGTCTAACAAGAATCATGCAAACCAAAAGCTCTGGTGTGGGTACACAGAACAGAACAAAAAAAACTAATTGTTTTAAAATAGTCTGTGACTATCTCTGTCATGCATTTAAAATCAGCACAATTTCTATGGAAAGAACATTAAACACAATAAGACTCAGACAACTTTAGATAATTTAGTTATTGTATTAAAGATCCACAATCAATACATATAATTAACATTTTAAAGAAGCGCAGTCATATATTTATCACTTCAATGTATAAAAATCGTACATTTCGTTGACATTTTCTATCCCTAAATGCAAGAATCGATAACAAAGAATGGCTTTTGGAAAAAAAAACAATTTCTTCTACCAACAAGGCAAGACGTTGTTTTTCAAAAGGTTCTCTTAGCATGGGCAAGGGGATCAAGTTAAAGTCCACTAGGAGGAAAGGCCATGGTAATGGGCAAGAGGAAACGAAACATTAATCAGAAAAGTTCAAGTCTAGAATCTCACCAAATTGCTCCAACTCATCTGATAGACAAGTTCATCAGTAAGGGCAAAAAGCAAAGAACATACAAATAGGTTTGACAGGAAGATTGAAGGCCGTGAAAGTGAAACATTATTGTCTGAGCTTAAGCAAAGCTCTTCTCAAAAAGGTGAAAGCAAGCATTAAATCTCCTCCTCCTGTTAAAGTAGTTATATAGTTGTCTAATCATCATGTGATCATCCTTCCGTCTTTACAGGTACAAATTGTTTCTATGTCATATTTTCTCACACATAGCATGGAAACCAACTTTCCTTCCATTCACACAGGTTAGTTGAAAAAGAGCTTGGCTTATTTTGTTACTTTCTACAAATATTTGGGAAAATACATTTTCCCACCATTCACAGACAAAGAGGTAAGAAAAGAGATCTTTGTTGTCCGAAGGAATGTCGCATGAACCAATAACAAATTAAGCAACATTTTGAGTAAGCGTTTCAAAATCCAATGCACAAGTCTATAAAATAAAGCAACTTAAGGAGAAAAGACATCTCAATGTGTTTAAATTTAACATTACATATTTTAGTATAATAAATTCCTAATATTTTAGTATAATAAATTCCTAATTAAGTTTACGCATAGTGAATTCACACATCTCATATATAAACATTTTGTAATGTTGCCAGTCATTTTTACATAGAAATGTTCAGTTTCAAATATGACCTACTGCCACTATTCCAAAAAGCAGCAACATATACATTTATTCTAAAAATCATTGAAATAAAATCATTCTTGAATGCATATGTTCTTTATCATGTTAAGCATGTATACTGCAAACTCAGACATCTGACACATTTAGTTTAGGAATTACACCAATATCAAGTTTGTTAGGACACTCTGCAATGAAGTCAATAGCAATGCAAACTCATCATTTACATACAAGATATTTTTGTTAAGAATGTAAGGTAATCAGTTACTTAAACATCCTAAATTCATTATTTGATGAATCCTACTGTTTCTACCTAGTCAAGCATGCTTTTATGGTGCTGGTTCATCATTTTGTCTCGGTTAGTTTCCGTGTCACTTTTCTAGATGACACATTTATATGCACATGTATATTTTCATTATCGAGATAGGTTTTAAGTGTCACGCAAAGCAAGATCAGCTTTTACCCTGCATCACTTTCATTCCCTTCACTTTCAGAAATTTTTACCACCTGCTTTTGGCTGGAAGTATTTTAAGGTGGTCCTTATCACTGGTTTTTAATGATCTCTAATACTTGTAATGTGTGGTTATTTACCACATGAGTTCCTTTTTCGTATGTAGTAAATGTCACATGTGTTAAATAAAGCATGTGTTAAATAGCGCACATGGACTATAGACATGCAGTATTTAGCATGTGTGTTAAATAACACATATGGTTGTTAACTCAAGATTAGTTGATTGGTTAAACTTCATATACAATTTACCCCTGCATGAGGTAATAACCACTATGCCTATCTGTGGTGTAATGTGAGAAAAATATGCATTGCAAATCTATGAAAAATAAATTTTGGATTCCATGTTTGTAGAGATGTCTTTAGGTTACTAGATGGGCAGTAGGTTACCTGATCTCTAAAGGTGTTCCAATAACATAATCTCCTCCACATAAACCTATGTGTTGCCTGCTCATGTCTGTGCTCAGAGCATGGCTAGTTATGTATCACTACAGATGGTGAAAGTAGATGTTTCTTCTTTTGTTATATTTGCATTGGATAAACTTTACATGTACATTACAAAAACCTTCTTTTAAGTTCTGGCCTTCTGACAGTACCCAATATTCCCCATACATAGAGGCCCTCCAGTGTCAGTACTTTATGTTTATATTTGCCTTTACTACAGTTGAAGGTCTATGGGACCAGCAAAGAGAAGTGTGATGTATTACAACCAGGACTTTTACTTGCTGTTCCCCTTGACACTTGTAGAATCGTAGAGGCAGAAGAGAAAGTGATGAGGTGTCAGGCCAGGAAGACAAGCTGCTGGTTTGATCTATGAATTGAAAAGCCCTGGGGATTACAAACAAAATCTAGCTGACTGCATGGCTGATTTTTTGATGTTTTGAGGACACCGCCTGCTGAGTTGTCATGCTAATCTATTGTCTAAGCCACCACGTCCTTTCCTGAGGCAAGCATTAGGACTTTCCTGGTTCCCTAACTGATCACTGGAATATGTTCCATTTTATGCAATTGGTCACCCAGGTCTTAGAACTATCTCTCTCCTATGGTAAAGTTTCTGAGATAATAAAGACAGAAGGTCTAGTTGCATCCTTATCAAAAACCACTGTGCTAACTTCTCTCTGAAGGTTTCTCACCCTAAGTGCGCCAGGTATGCCCAGACGTGGGTCCTGGGCTCACTGTGCCACTGGAATCAAGCTATCCTGGCTGAAGAGGGGTGAAACCCCGAAACTGGTCCTAGGATGCTTGTTTCCGGTCCAGGGAGGACCTGGTTTGGCAGTTCGGGCTGGACTGTTCCCATGAGGCACAGGGTCAAGACTGACTTCGCGGAATTTTTTCCTTGTTCGCGCTTTCAAAATGCGTGTTCGCGAGATATTTCTACCCGAGCACGCAAACAGCGTTCGCGAATAGGAACAAAGCATCACGAACGGGCGGAACAAGCAATTCCGTGTGTTTACGAAACTTTTGCATGCTCGCGGAGATTTTTTACCAATTCGTGGAGCTTTGCGTAGCGCGACTACGCAAATTCCGCCCACCCCTAGTCAGAACAGCAGTCCCTTTAGAGCAGCAGTCTTGCAGAGTCGCAGCCCCTGTAGCACCACAGTAATCCTACTTCCTAGCAGGAAGTGTACTGAAGAGTTTGTGTCTAAGGTTCAGTATTTATACACAATTGTGCCTTTGAGATAGGGAGAAGATTCCATAGGCATACCTTTGAGGTGCACAGGTTCCCTGTCTTCCTGGCTTCAGACTAGCTACAGGAGGTAGACAAGATGCAGGATATTCAAGTGTAGGTTGGTGTGGGCCAGCTCTTTCCACACATCATGCCAGTAATGACCCATCCAGTCACACATAAACTCCCCATTGTGCATGGCTGTCTAGGAGGAATTCACAAAGTTAACTGTCACCTACACCCAGTCAAGTGACCCAGAGACCGACTGCAGGCACCAAATGGCTAGGACAAGAAAATGGCAGTTTACTAAAAAATGAACTTTAAAAATCGTAATTTAGAATCCAACTTCACCATAAGTTAGGATTTTAAATTGTGATTGAAAAGACACCAGACATGGACGGGTTACCTGTTCCCATTTGGAAAGAATTGTGTTATATCCTGCCTATGTACTAAGGTTACTCATGTCTTAACTAGCTTCTAGCTGCTCAGCCAGTGTGAGTGGAATGTTGGTGTGATAGAGATGCATGGAATGTTTGGGTGCCTGTGAGGTGAGGTGTGACAGTTGAAGATGGGCTGAGCAGCAGGAAGGCTGCCCCTGGTGGGGCTGTCGTACTTAGGTACCATCCTGTACTACATGGATTACCAACATGTACTTAGTAAAGAAACTACAAAGAAACTACAAAGATACAACTCGGCTACATCTGGTACATCACAACACACTGAGGCTGGAATATGAACTTACCTTGAAAAAACAAAAGACAAGAGGCATTTGGCAAAAACAGGAACAGTTGGTTTAATTAAATACTTTGGCCAGGAAACTTCTACTGAAATAAGTCTGAGGACTGTCTCAATATACATTCATTCTGAGTGCCATTATATACAGATTTTGGAGTATCATAAAGCAATTTAGATCTTCTTTCAGAGGAAGGAATGTAGGCCTAGGCATGGGGTTGAAAATCAAGCCACCCAATGGTGGAGGGGGGGATGGTTCAGTTCATGACATAATTTTAAAGTACAAAATGCAATCAACTTTGGTGATTATACCATATATTGTGAATGTATCAAATGGCTTCAATCTGTAACAACTGTATTACGGGATGTACTTGGACTTAAAGTATGTATAATGCTGTTATTGGTAAAGATTGGATAACAAACAACAAAAACAAAAATGCCATAAATACTTGCTATGATATACTGCAACCAAACTGAGGTTTTCAATAAAGTTTGTCTAAAAAACAAAAGCCACCCAATGGTGAATGCAAGTGGGTCTCGACTTTGCGCGGACACAATAATGGCCAGTGGGTGAAGTGTCCAGATGTTCAGTATGGGGAGTGCATGAACACTGCGTGTACTGTGTGTGCTGTGCTTTGATTGGCTGAGTGTTCCTAACTTCATGTGGCATCTACTGGAAATGCGCGCACCCCTCCAGCCATTAGTGCTTTATTAAAGTCAAGCTCATGGAACCATTGTGTTGTTGCTGCTTATCTGTGGGATTAATCTGGGTTTTTATTATTTGCGTGTTTGTCTGGCTGGTTACGTGACACCAAAGCTGTGCTCTGTCAAACAGTAGCCTCAGGCTAAGTTGCAGAGCCTGCCTGACCATTTATTTCTTACTCGGTGTTAATGGAGAGGTCATCTCAGCAGATTTCTTCAACAGTGACTTGATCTTGTTTTTGAATATATACGTGTATCATTGCATAGATTGGCATCAATATTAACATTACACCTATAAAATGTAATAAGGGAATTCCAACATAATCCTATGAGAGATATAGGCCTTGCACTATTGAAAAACAAAGTTTTAACTTCCAAGATATGTAAAACTTAAAAGTGCATGTCTCACACGTTAAATATACTGCACCCTGCCCTCTGGACTGTCCAGGGACAACCCTAGGAGTGAGTTATATGTGTAAAAAGAGCAGGTTTGTGCCTGGCAAAAGTTTTATTTTGCCAGGTCAAAATGTAACTTTAAAACTGCACACACACAGACTGCAACGGCAGGCTTGAGACATGTTTAAAGAACTACTTAAGTGGATAACACATTTTATGCTGCATTTAATTTTCAGGCCCTGGGTACATGTAGAAGCACTTTACTAGGGACCCTTAAATAAATTAAATATACCAATTGAGTATGAGCCAATGTTACCATGTTTAGAGGAGCGAGCACAAGCACTTTAGCTTTTGTTAGAACTGGTAAAATGCACAGTCCTAAGGCCAATAAAAATGAATTCATTTAAAATAGGAGGAGTGAAGGCAAACGGTAAATAGACATAATATCGAGAAAAAAATATCGAGTGGACATAATATCGAGTTTTTAATATAGAATGGACAGAATATCGAATTGCCAAAATATAGTGGTGAAGAATATCGAAAATCAGGTAAGAAATATCAATAATATAGAAGTAAGTAATATCGACAGTCATAATATAGTTGTTAAAAATATCGAATTTTTTATAGTGTTTTAAGTGTTAGTATATGTGTTAAAAGTATGTATCAATATTGGAATGTATGTTAGAATATTTTTAAAGTAATGAATTTTATGTTATTTTATTTTTGTGTAATTTAATTCCGTAGCGGGTTGTGGGTTTATAGGGGAGTAGGGTGGGAAGTAATTTAATTATAGTACATTAAATAATAATTTATAGGAATTATTAATAATTTTTAATTTAATTTTGCCTTTTAATTCTGTAGCGGGTTGTGGGTTTATAGGGGAATAGGGTGGGAAGTAATTTAATTGTTATTAGTTAATTATTAATTGGTATTGAAAATTAATTGGTCGTTGATTAATTATTAATTGGTAAATAATTTGTATTAATTGGTAATGAATTTGTATAAATTGTTTAATTGATAATTATGTTAATTGTATTCATTTAATATTTGTAGCGGGTAGTGTGTTTATAGGGGAATATGGTGGGAAGTAATATAATTGTAAATAATTAATTATTTAAATAATTTGTGTATATTGTTAAATAATATATTTTTAATTTAATTTTGCGTTTTACTTCTGTAGCGGGTTGTGGGTTTATAGGGGAATAGGGTGGGAAGTAATTTAATTGTTATTAGTTAATTATTAATTGGTATTGAAAAGTAATTGGTTGTTGATTAATTATTAATTGGTAAATAATTTGTATTAATTGGTAATTAATTTGTATTAATTGTTTAATTGATAATTATGTTAATTGTATTCATTTAATATTTGTAGCGGGTAGTGTGTTTATAGGGGAATATGGTGGGAAGTAATATAATTGTAAAAAATTAATTATTTAAATAATTTGTGTATATTGTTAATCAATATATTATTAATTAATTATTAATTGGTATTATTTGAATTTATTAATGTTTGTTATTGAAAAACAATTCGTTGTTAATTAATTATTAATAGGTAATTAATTAAACAAAAATGTATTGGTATTTATAAATAATCAATTATTAAATCTTGTGTGATTGGTAATTAATTGTAATACTTGTTTTGGTATTAATAATTAATTTATTTTTAAAAAAATACTAATTTATTATTTTCCCTACTATTGCACTTACTTGAGTGGGAATAGTAATTTTTACCCCTACGCTATCCAATGCTTTCCCTATTATTGCACTCTCGGGAGTGGGAATAGTAATTTTTACCCTCCCGCTATCCAATGCTTTCCCTACTGTTGTATTCTCTGGAGTGGGAATAGTAATTTTTACCCTACCGCTATCCAACGCTTTCCCTACTGTTGCACTCACTGGAGTGGGAATAGTAAATTTGACCCTCCCGCTATCCTACGCTTTCCCTACTGTTGCACTCTCTGGAGTGGGAATAGTAATTTTTATCCCTACGCTATCCAATGCTTTCCCTCCTGTAGCACTTTCTGGAGTGGGAATAGTAATTTTTACCCCTATGCTATCCAACGCTTTCCCTACTGTTGCACTCTCTGGAGTGGGAATAGTAATTTTTATCCCTACGCTATCCAATGCTTTCCCTACTGTTGCACTCTCTGGAGTGGGAATAGTAATTTTTAACCCTACGCTATCCAACGCTTTCCCTACTGTTGCACTCACTGGAGTGGGAATAGTAAATTTTACCCTCCCGCTATCCAACGCTTTCCCTACTGTTGCACTCTCTGGAGTGGGAATAGTAATTTTTATCCCTACGCTATCCAACGCTTTCCCTACTGTTGCACTCTTTGGAGTGGGAATAGTCATTTTTACCCCTACGCCATTTGACGTTTTCTCTACTGTTGTAATCACTGGAGTGGGAATAGTAAATTTTGCACTCCCGCTATTCAACGCTTTCCCTACTGTTGCACTCTCTGGAGTGGGAATAGTAATTTTTATCCCTACGCTATCCAACGCTTTCCCTACTGTTGCACTCTCTGGAGTGGGATTAGTAATTTTTAGCCTCACTCTATCCAATGCTTTCTCTACTGTTGCACTCTTTGGAGTGGGAATAGTAATTTTTACCCTCCCGCTATCCAACGCTTTCCCTACTGTTGCACTCTCTGGAGTGGGAATAGTAATTTTTACCCCTACGCTATCCAATGCTTTCCCTACTGTTGCACTCACTGGAGTGAGAATAGTAATTTTTACCCCTACGCTATCCAACGGTTCCCTACTGTTGCACTCACTGGAGTGGGAATAGTAAATTTTACTCTCCCGCTATCCAACACTTTCCCTACTGTTACACTCTCTGGAGTGGGAATAGTAATTTTTACGCCTACGCTATCCAATGCTTTCCCTATTATTGCACTCTCTGGAGTGGGAATAGTAATTTTTTCCCTCCCGCTATCCAACGCTTTCCCTACTGTTGCATTCTCTGGAGTGGGAATAGTAATTTTTACCCTCCCGCTATGCAACGCTTTCCCTACTGTTGCACTCACTGGAGTGGGAATAGTAAATTTGACCCTCACGCTATCCAATGCTTTCCCTACTGTTGCACTCTCTGGAGTGGGAATAGTAATTTTTACCCCTATGCTATCCAAAGCTTTCCCTACTGTTGCACTCTCTGGAGTGGGAATAGTAATTTTTACCCCTACGCTATCCAACGCTTTCTCTACTGTTGCACTCACTGGAGTGGGAATAGTAAATTTTACCCTCCCGCTATCCAACGCTTTCCCTACTGTTGCACTCTCTGGAGTGGGAATAGTAATTTTTACCCCTACGCTATCCAATGCTTTCCCTATTATTGCACTCTCTGGAGTGGGAATAGTAATTTTTACTCTCCCGCTATCCAACGCATTCCCTACTGTTGCATTCTCTGGAGTGGGAATAGTAATTTTTACCCTCCCGCTATCCAACGCTTTCCCTACTATTGCACTTACTGGAGTGGTAATAGTAAATTTTATCCGCCCGCTATCCTACACAGAAAATATTGAATATTTTAATTAATATTACGTTAATATATATGTATTATTATTTTTTTTTACTTACATTAATTATTTATTAATTTTAATGTTATTTAAGTATTTTTAAGTATGTGTCAGTTAATTATATGTATTATTTCATTAATTTTACATTACTTTTAAAACATTTAAAAAATTCGATATTTTGACTAACTATATTATTTACAACAATATTTTGGATTCTATATTTTTGTACTTTCCTGTTTGGAGATAGGGATTCGATATTTTGGTATTCTATATTTTGGCATCGATATTTTTTTAAGTCTATATTTTTGTAGTCGATATTATGTCAGTGATCCAAGACAAACATTTGGGGATGACCCTGCCAAAAGAGCCAAGTCCAACACCAAGCATGCTGCAGGCCCTAGGAACTGGTGCTGTGTTTACCTGACTCAAAAGTGAAATGAAGACATCGCTAAGTCATTCTGAGACTCTGGGTAGATGTGGACGAGCCTAATGGAGGTGGTGTAGTGCTGTCTAGCTATAGTACAACACAGTAATCTTAGAATGAAATATAAACATCCTCCCAAGGTTTTGTTGTGTAAAGGTCGTGCAGTAAGACAACACTTTTTATATTCTCTCATAACATATAGGATATATCTACATTTAAACAGTATACGGAAAAAAAGAAATATAATACACACAACACTAACAGAAACAGGTAATCACAATGAAAATGGTAATCTCAGAATATCAATAAGGAATCTCACAGGAGCTAAAATGGCGCACAATACAGTAATGAGCATGTGCTGGTCAATTTATATACATCTAATGTTTTGGAAGCTTAGAAGACAGCTTGAGAATAAGAACATAGCACTAATAAAATAAAATATTGGACTGCTGCTCTGGTAACAGAATGTTTGCAAATGGCTAAAGATTGTGAACTATGAAAAATATACTATATTTTTATAGAGGATCATAGTCTTCCCCTCCAAAACAGACTTTTTTGTATGCCTCAGTATTCATTAATTTGAGTGATTTTAAAGGATGAAAATCAAATAAAACAGTATACAACAAGTAAATACTATGGCAATTTATTTACAGTATCAATAGAATAAGAGTTATTGGGATTGTGTGCTTAGTTACTAAGGCGGGCAGCCACAACCTGGTCCACAACACAGACGGAAAGCCCACAAGAATAGAAGGCTCACAATAGACAATGAAAGTATGTCTGTAACAAGATATATGGCTGGCTACTTGGGTGCTAGACCATTTCGCCCATTAGGATCCGTGAAGAACAAAATAATAAAAGTGAATGCAGAGAGGACTGTTTGACAGAGAACACTCATCTTACTTTTACACATAGCACACACTCAATTAGACATTTTAGATGCAGAAAAAAAGATCCTCTGGTGAAGTGCTCAATAGGCTTCAACACATGTTTTGAACATTTGTGGTATTGAAGATCATTCTTATGGCAGTCCACCACCAGTCTCTGGCAGAGTTAGAGAGTGCTTCAAGATGCTTTATCAGCATAGGTTGTCTCCTTGGACTGACTAGAGCTTCCGACTCACTAAATGCAAGCAATGGTTCAGGCCATCAGATCTCTAAGGGCCAGCAACCTTAGTTTTAACGACAAGGAAGTACTCTGGATACACCAAAAGCAACAAGGTCCCTGGAGGTTCCAAATCAAAAAGATAGCCAACCAGAAGCACCAGCGTATATTTCGAACACCAGGCAGCTGGGTACCTGTCACTGCCACTGTCCAATTTTAAATGGTTAGGCAATTAGGCTGTGTCAGTTTTTGCCTCCTCAGGCTCCGAATCAAGGGAGCAAAAAGAAAATAAATGTGGGGGAACTGTGATGAACACCTGGACAGGGAACCCAGAGCAGCTTTGGCAACCTTTCCAGGACCAGCTGCCTTATGGTGCATAGTGAGCGATGCAAGTGAGCCTCACCACTTGCTTTTAAATCATTGGAAATGATGACCTTACAGTGCACCTGGATACACCAAACTTTTTATGGGCAATTGAATGATTCCCTCACTATCACTCTCCAACAGTGCCCCTCATCTCTACATAGGCCTTCTCTCACATATATTTCATTTGTTTTATAGTCCCCCTCATACCAGTGTAGGGTGTTGGAAAACTTTACATCACACATGGACATACAGATACAATGAATCACATGTGTAAATCAGTGTATAGAAAATGCTACGTAAGACAGAGGGACTGCAAGGAGTAGGACTCAGATGTCATCCATACTGGTAGATATCTTTTAAGAGTGCTTGGTCTGGAGAAGCTGAAACTCAATATTCAGAACATAACACTACCCAAACAAACCCTTTTTAGCATCATTCGAATAATGAAAGACTGGGAAAAACATAACATTCTAAAATGCACCATACACTTTGAGTGCAACATTTTGATGGCAGTTCCTAGCTCACTGTGCTCGATTACGATCATAAATCATGAATAGCATAGGAACCAAAAGGATGTCTGTGACAAAAGCAGTAGCCCACTGATCTAAGCACATAAAATACTGTTCTGTGATCTGCATGGTGCTTGCTCTTTGCAGGAGGCATATTAACTCTCTGAGCTACCTTTGATGGGTCAAAACTACTACTAGACAAAACTTCGATCTCTCTCCAGCAGATACATTAATCACCTACATTATTTTTTATTGTTGCCTGAATAATGCTGGATTCAAAAGGAACTCTGCAGAGAGTGCTTTTAAAACTGCTGTACTGCTACAAATCCGGGCCCCAGTAGCAGAACAGACCCTCCACTTTTCCAGCCTCTTGGGGAAACATGCTATGCCCAGTGTGGCCAGTCTGTCCTTGATGAACACTAGTCAGCATTGGCCCTCATTTTTGTATCTTACTCTAAAGTATATATGTTTGTGAATACTCATGTCTAACCTTACCAATTGCTACACCATAAATGTATGCAAATAATTTCATCATAGCTCACTTTTTCTATTGTTTTCAAAGGTTCATCACATCAGCAAGCACACAATGTCCACCAACATAGATTTAGTTTGAGAAATGATCAAAATACCACCATCTGCTCCAAACTATTGGAACTAATTTAGACGAGGAAGCCAGTAACAAACTCCTGTAGGCGCCACTAGGCATTTCACAAACTGCCTGCATACTGCCAACAGCCATGCATTGTGAAAATATCCTTGTGGCAGAGACCCCCTTGAGATACAAGGGGAGGCAATTGAACGCTGTCCTCATTCTCTGGGTTCACAATGGGGGTTCCTTAGAAGCACCATGTTATGTTATGTTATGTTAGTTACATTTTAATGCGCACAGCTGCTCCAGCGAAGGAGCGTCCTGGCGCAGGGAAAGGAAAACACCACACAACACTGGATCCGGTGACAAGAAGCAAACAATAGAAGCTGGAAATAATTAAAACAAGAGGGTTTTCAAAGCTCTGCGAAAAGACATTAGGTCGTTCGAAAGACGGATTTCCAAGGGGAGAGCGTTCCAGAGGGTTGCGGCTTTCACACGGAAGGAGCGACCCCCCATCCGACTAAGTCTGAAACGGGGGACGACCACCAAGGACTGTCCAAGGGATCGTAGTGAACGGGTAGGAACATACGGAGAAATCAGTGAATTGAGTATTCCGGGTGCCAACTCTCTCAGAATTTTAAAAACCAGGCAGAGAGCCTTGAATTGGATACGCTTGCATATCGGGAGCCAGTGCAAGGACCGCAGGGTGTTAGAAGTAGGGCAGGATCGAGGCAGACCAACCACCGCCCTAGCCGCCGCATTCTGAACTCGTTGTAAACGAAGAATCTCGGCTTGGTTAGCTCCTAATAGGAGGGAACTGGCATAATCCAACCGCGAGATGATCATTGCTTGAATGACCAGCTGTCTTGTAGGGGCATCGAAAAAACGCAGCAGGGGTCTTAGCCCGCGTAGTACCCCAAAACAGCAGGCCGCCACTCTCTTTGTGTGAGTCACAAAGCTCAGCGTATGGTCAAGCCAGACTCCGAGATTCCTGAGTTCCAGAACAGGGACCGGCGCTGATCCCAGCTCTGGAGGCCACCATTCGTCCCCCCAGTGGTCCGCTTCCCTTCCAACGATCATCACCTCAGTTTTTGACGCGTTCAGTTGGAGACAGTTGTTATTCATCCAGCTGGCCACCTCTCTCAGTCCACTTCGGAACCTGAGGGCATCCCGCTTGGCATCCCCGCTGATCGTGACCGCCAACTGAGTGTCGTCAGCATAGGAGACCATGGTAAGGCCCCATTGCCTGACGACCTCAGCCAGCGGCTGCACGTACAGATTAAAAAGCGTGGGACTCAGTGAGGAGCCCTGCGGGACCCCCAGGTCCAAAGGATGGTACTTGGACTGAAAAGGAGGGGTGGCAACGCAGAAGGAGCGATCACTGAGGAAGGAGCGGCACCACTGCAGAGCTGAACCACAAATGCCAATGTCCTGCAGGCGGTGTAGCAAGATGCGATGGGAGACCGTGTCAAAGGCAGCGCTCAGATCTAGTAAAATAAGCGCTGCCATTTGACCTGCATCGAGCACACTTCGCAAATGCTCGACCATTGCCAGAAGGGCCGTCTCAGTGCTGTGCCCAGCACGAAACCCATTCTGCGTTGGATCCAGGACATTCACAAGGGTCATATGCTCCGTGAGGGCCCGATTTACATGGGCCTCCATGACCTTGGCCGGCCAAGGGAGCAAAGATATAGGGCGGTAGTTTTCAGGTCTCGATGGATCCAAAGATGTTTTTTTTAGGATCGGGGAAACCACCGCTTGCTTCCATTTGGCAGGGACCAGGCCAGAGGTTAGGGAAAGGTTAATCAGGGAGCACACTGCTGTGCGTCCCTGAAAAGCAACGTCCCTGAAAAGAGCAGATCTCACCGGGTCTGCATTTTGTGAGGTTCCTAGGGAACAAAGGCCTCACAAACTGGCCAATAAAGCACAAATCTGGGGCAACATTAAATGGTAAAGACAAAATGGCATTGATGTTACAGCTACAGGGGTTGATCTAGAAACTCTTCAGAGTTGGCCACCCCTCCAATTATTGCCTCTCATCCTATGGGTGCCCGGGTTTTTGAAAGCCTCAGCCAAAATCCTTAGTGAGATTCAGGTCCCTGTACTATGGAGCTAGCCACACAGCTCCACAAGGCACCAATACAAATTCTAATACCAGGTATATCTATTATGAACGTAATTGGCCTTCTGAGCAGTGTCAAGACACTGGAGAGCAAGGTACGTTGCCCAAAACCCATTATGAATACTTCTTGCTCTGTGATTTTGATGATCCACTCATCTCAGGAACAGTACATGTTTGAAGAAGTGAGGTTACCGGGTGTATGGAGGAAGAATGGGTCACTGTATCCATGATTCCCAGCAATTGCTTTGGGGCTGGTTCTCAATACATTTAATTAATGAGTTTGATCTAATTTGAAGACTGGCAACTACCATTATGCATTTCTTCCTTTAATGCCACTCCTACAGCACTTTCAAAGAACCTTACAAAAGTAAAGTAAGTCTAGAATTAGGACCATGTCGTCCATAAATGCCCCTTCACTGAACATTCCTCCTCTTTTAATTGCTGCTCATGGAAAGATAAGTATCTTTATTTTTATATGCGAGTGTTGTATTTTTAAGATCATTGGTTACAGTAATACATTTGGTATTTGAAAAGCGCAAAGTAATCACTCCTAAGGGTCTCAAGGTCATGTACAGTATGTAAGAAGAGAAGTTTTGTATGATTGTTGGTGGGGAATGTGGTTACAGAACTTAAGCTTCTAATTTATGAAAACGGGTTCAAATAATTTGAGCTTTATTTATTACAAGGAACACCAAGCTTTGCATCTGGAGCAAGTGTTGACTGTTTTGTGACAGATCGATAAGAAGAATGGTGTAAATAGGCATAGCGCTAAATAAGGGATAGTTTACAGGAAATACAATGAGGCACAATGAAGGTTTCTAAAAATCAGCAAATAGGTTACCAGTGACTTGAAGAGCTGTTTGGGATGTTAATCGTGACTTGCCGCTGACACTCAGAGACATTCTGGTGCCAATTACGATCCTGTAAAAACTGGGTACGAACCGTCGGACGGAGCATATTCTCCGTCCGACGCGTACCCGGTCGTACAAAAATACAAACATGGAATTACGATTCGCACGGGAACATCATTTCCGTACGAATCGTAAAAAACCCCGACCGAACAAAATAAACCTACAAATGCGATCCGGGAAAGCGCCGACCTGACGTCGGGACGCTCGCAGCCTGCCCTTCATGAACCAGGAATTACGATTCGCACCGACGTCATCCCGCACGGTGAATATTTTCCGGCAGCCAAAAACTGCCGGGAAATCAGGACAACGCGAACAAGGACCACCAGTACGCGACGGACAGACAGGACGACGCGAACAAGGAGGACCAGTACGCGACGGACACACAGGCGAACAAGGAGGACCAGTACGCGATGGACACACAGGACGACGCGAACAAGGAGGACCACTACGCGACGGACACACAGGACGACGCGAACAAGGAGGACCCGTACGCGACGGACAGACATGGACCCGAACCTACGTGTCATCCCGGCCCTCATAGCAGTCGACCTCCTCTACAGGTTCCGACGCAGACACCGCAGAAGGTCAGAACAACTAAGGGAGGGGGGAAAGGGGGGTGGGGGGGTGGTGGCAGGACCAGGGCAGGCCACAAACCCCCCACCAAAGTCACACAGCACACATGCCCTGGACATACCTGACTCCCAGGCCCTGGTCACTACGAGGGGGTGGGGGCGTGTCCAGCTAAGCCAGCGACCGCCACAACTGAAGTCCGTCACGACGCGAACCCGCAACACAACCAGACATGTACGACCCGTACCCACACCCGCGTACGTATGGAGCGTACCCCCACCCCAACAGTGTAAGTACGACCCGTACCCCCACCCGCGTACGTATGGAGCGTACCCCCACCACAACAGTGTAAGTACGACCCGTACCCTCACCCGCGGACGTATGGAGCGTACCCCCCATGCCAACAGTGTAAGTACGACACGTCCCCCCACCTGCGTATGCATGGAGCGTACCCCCCACCCCAACAGTGTAAGTACGACCCGTACCCCCACCTGCGTACGTATGGAGCGTACCCCCACCCCAACAGTGTAAGTATGACCCGTACCCTCACCTGCGTATGCAAGGAGCGAACCCCCATGCCAACAGTGTAAGTACGACACGTACCCCCACCAGCGTATGCAAGGAGCGTACCCCCACCCCAACAGTGTAAGTACAACACGTACCCCTACCCACGTATGGAAGGAGCGTACCCCCACCCCAACAGTGCAAGTACGACCCCTACCCACACCCGCGTACGTATGGAGCGTACCCCCACCCCAACAGTGTAAGTACGACCCGTACCCTCACCTCGAATGCATGGAGCGTACCCCCACCCCAACAGTGTAAGTACGACCCGTAGCCACACCCCGTATGCATGGAGCGTGCCCCCACCCCAACAGTGTAAGTACGACCCGTCGCCTCACCTCGAATGCATGGAGCGTACCCACATCCGTGCATGTCATGAGCGTACATATCGTGACATTGGAGAGGTGGGTGCAGAGTCCTCCCAGCAGTGCCCTGAGACAGGAGGGGTGGGTGCAGAGTCCTCCCAGCAGTGGCCTGAGACAGGAGGGGTGGGTGCAGAGTCCTCCCAGCAGTGCCCTCAGACAGGAGGGGTGTATGCAGAGTCCTCCCAGCAGTGCCCTGAGACAGGAGGGGTGGGTGCAGAGTCCTCCCAGCAGTGCCCTGAGACAGGAGGGGTGGGGGCCTATCACTCCCAGCAGTGCCCTGAGACAGGAGGGGTGGGGGCCTATCACTCCCAGCAGTGCCCTGAGACAGGAGGGGTGGGGGCAGAGTCCTCCCAGCAGTGCCCTGAGACAGGAGGGGTGGGTGCCTATCACTCCCAGCAGTGCCCTGAGACAGGAGGGGTGTGTGCAGAGTCCTCCCAGCAGTGCCCTGAGACAGGAGGGGTGTGTGCAGAGTCCTCCCAGTAGTGCCCTGAGAAAGGAGGGGTGTGTGCAGAGTCCTACCAGCAGTGCCCTGAGACAGGAGGGGTGTGTGCAGAGTCCTCCCAGCAGAGCCCAGAGACAGGAGGGGTGTGTGCCTATCACTCAAAGCAGTGCCCTGAGACAGGAGGGGTGTGTGCAGAGTCCTCCCAGCAGTGCCCTGAGACAGGAGGGGTGGGTGCCTATCACTCCCAGCAGTGCCCTGAGACAGGAGGGGTGTGTGCAGAGTCCTCCCAGCAGTGCCCTGAGACAGGAGGGGTGTGTGCAGAGTCCTCCCAGCAGTGCCCTGAGATAGGAGGGGTGTGTGCAGAGTCCTCCCAGCAGTGCCCTGAGACAGGAGGGGTGTGTGCAGAGTCCTCCCAGCAGTGCCCTGAGACAGGAGGGGTGTGTGCAGAGTCCTCCCAGCAGAGCCCAGAGACAGGAGGGGTGTGTGCCTATCATTCCCAGCAGTGCCCAGACGCAGGAGGGGTGGGTGCCTATCACTCCCAGCAGTGCCCTGAGACAGGAGGGGTGTGTGCAGAGTCCTCCCAGCAGTGCCCTGAGACAGGAGGGGTGGGGGCCTATCACTCCCAGCAGTGCCCTGAGACAGGAGGGGTGGGGGCAGAGTCCTCCCAGCAGTGCCCTGAGACAGGAGGGGTGGGTGCCTATCACTCCCAGCAGTGCCCTGAGACAGGAGGGGTGGGTGCAGAGTCCTCCCAGCAGTGCTCTGAGACAGGAGGGGTGGGTGCAGAGTCCTCCCAGCAGTGCCCATGGAACGCAAAGGGTGGAGTAGTCACATATACCATGCCCACAAATGTCAGTCAGGTGCACAAAGACCCTGCAGTACATGTACCACATGTGTGCGAGGATGGAAGTATACGCATGCATAGGGCCAAAAAGAAAACATGTACACATGAAGTCATGTCAATAGTCCACATACACAAGTACAATGACTACCAAGGATGCCACGAATGATGCAGCTGGAGAATGGCTCAGCATGCATGTGCCAAGGTGAAGGAGTCCGTCACACACCCAGTTAATGTACTCACATCTCTGCACTAAATATTGGGAACACCCTGCAGGGAAGAAGTCAGGGTTCACAGAGGAAGGAAAACACCTTGGGACAATTGCAACATGCAGCAACTGCTTACATAAATGGAGAAAGGTAGCTAACACCGTGTGAGGCACACTGATACCAGGGTCCCCCCTATGAGCAGCACACCACTACATTTCCCACACACCCAACACATGACCAACACCCACAACCATGTAGCAGCCCCACCAACAGCAATGCCAGCAATGCAGGAGTGTTCCAAGGGCAAAAAATAAATTGCTTTATTCAGCATGAGCAAAAAACTAGTATGACGTAAGTCCCATCATAACAAAGGCCAGAGGGCAGTCCAGGAGTCTGAGCTGGATGGGGGACACAGTGGGATGCGTGTCCCCTAGCTTGCCTGCACAGTTATGAGTCGTCATCTTCCACAGGGGTGAGGGCATCATGTGGGGGGGAAGGAACAGGCACCGCAGGGACAGGAGGGCAAAGGGTAGGCGAATTGTGTGCAGGGATGGAGGACTCCACCACAGGGGGTGGGGCAGGGCCAAAGGTGGATTCTAGGATCTCACTGCACACCTTGGCAAGGTCCTCCAGGGACTCCCCTGCACCCGAAGGAACCACAGGCCCCAAGGAGGGGGGGGGGTCAGAGGGATGGGTCGCAGCACCACTGGGGGAGGATGTGGACAGGGGGGGGGACTCAAGCACCCTGACCGAGGACTTCCTTGACCGCTTGCGTGGTGGCGTCACTGTGGGGCTCAGGGACAGAGCGGCCATGAACGAGTCTTTGGGGGAGATGTGGCCAGGAGAGCTGAGGGGAGGGGATTTGGAGGGAGTGGATTGTGTGGAATGCGGACTCCCACTCTGGCTGCGTGTCACACGTTTGCCCCCCGACCCAGTGGGTGTGCCTACTGCACCCTGTGTGTGCGTGTCAGGAGGTGTGCGGCGGACCTTCCCTGCTGGTGTGGTGCCCGTGTCTGTTGTGGTGGGTGCATGCTTACGTCTGTGTATATGTGGGACAGGCATGGGAGTGGGAATTGTGGAAGGATCAGGGGTAGGGGGTGGGACGTAGCGCTGCAGGAGACCCACTGCTGCAGTCAGTGTGGAGTCTATGGACCTCAGCAAGTTGCGTTGGTCAGCCTGCGATGAATGAATGCCCTCCAAGTATGCCTCCATGTTGTTGAGAACCTGGCTGTGGCCATGGAGGACATTAAGGATCGCAGTCTGACCAATCTGCAACTGCCGCTGGATGTCCACAGACTCAGCATTGGCGGCAGCAGTGGAGACAGGGGCAGGGGGTGCGGTGCCTGGCAGGAAGGAGACATGTGGGGACCGGGCACGCTGGGAAGGGACACGAGCACGTGGGAGGCGGCTGATGCCAATGGAGGGGGCGGTGCCAGATGTAGGGCTGCTGTCAGATGGTGGTGCAGCCACCGCCCACTCGGAGTGATCCTCCTCGGACCCATCGGCTTCATACTCTGTTGTGCCAGTTGACAGGTCCCCGGGTTCACTCTCCATCGCCTCAGTCCCACTCGAAGTGCCAGCCCCGATGTCACCGCTGGCACTGGTGCTCCGTCCCTCCGCGCCGTCTGTGTCCACGTCTCCCTCCGTGTCCCCCGACGATGCTGTGGGCAGGGTGAAGAGACAGAAATTAATCATACACCTGTATACATATGTCACATAAGTAAAATCTACGTAGGTTACAGTGCATAGCCTGATACAAAGGAAGAGTTACATCTACAAAACAAGGTACATATGTAGGGCATGCAAGACACAGTTTTTTGACCCACCATGCCATGGAATAACTATGGAGAGCATGACACACTAGCAAATGAGATGAAATGGAATTTTGACTGAGGAGCAAGGCCCTGGGGACAATCCAGCACTGCATCAGCACCACACAGCGTGGCAGCAAATAGGGATGAGCAGGGACCATAGGCAGGAACAAGAGGCACATGCAGCATAGGTAATACTGATAACATGCCCACCCTGACTGGCACACTGCACCTTGAGTGTATGTCCAGGCAAACATCACACACTGGCCAGTCCTAGCAAGGAGATGACAGGTCTTGACATGTAGGCCATGCCCGCACCACCCACCCCCTACATGAGACAAATCTATGGAGACACAGGAAGCACGTACATCTCTTAGTCTGGGTGAAATACACATGGGATGCAAGAAATCAAGGTGGCACACCAAATACCCAAGGTGAGCCTGTCCAAAGAATCATGTACAAATGGGCATCATCAGATGATTGCTACAAGACACACAGGCAATGGCCACCGTGAGTATGTACTTGGAAAATCAGGTCAGGCTGTACAGTGGACACTTGTAATACATCGCACGTGGGGTGGGGGCAGAGTCCTCCCAGCAGTGCCCTGAGACAGGAGGGGTGGGTGCCTATCACTCCCAGCAGTGCCCTGAGACAGGAGGGGTGGGTGCAGAGTCCTCCCAGCAGTGCTCTGAGACAGGAGGGGTGGGTGCAGAGTCCTCCCAGCAGTGCCCATGGAACGCAAAGGGTGGAGTAGTCACATATACCATGCCCACAAATGTCAGTCAGGTGCACAAAGACCCTGCAGTACATGTACCACATGTGTGCGAGGATGGAAGTATACGCATGCATAGGGCCAAAAAGAAAACATGTACACATGAAGTCATGTCAATAGTCCACATACACAAGTACAATGACTACCAAGGATGCCACGAATGATGCAGCTGGAGAATGGCTCAGCATGCATGTGCCAAGGTGAAGGAGTCCGTCACACACCCAGTTAATGTACTCACATCTCTGCACTAAATATTGGGAACACCCTGCAGGGAAGAAGTCAGGGTTCACAGAGGAAGGAAAACACCTTGGGACAATTGCAACATGCAGCAACTGCTTACATAAAGGGAGAAAGGTAGCTAACACCGTGTGAGGCACACTGATACCAGGGTCCCCCCTATGAGCAGCACACCACTACATTTCCCACACACCCAACACATGACCAACACCCACAACCATGTAGCAGCCCCACCAACAGCAATGCCAGCAATGCAGGAGTGTTCCAAGGGCAAAAAATAAATTGCTTTATTCAGCATGAGCAAAAAACTAGTATGACGTAAGTCCCATCATAACAAAGGCCATAGGGCAGTCCAGGAGTCTGAGCTGGATGGGGGACACAGTGGGATGCGTGTCCCCTAGCTTGCCTGCACAGTTATGAGTCGTCATCTTCCACAGGGGTGAGGGCATCATGTGGGGGGGAAGGAACAGGCACCGCAGGGACAGGAGGGCAAAGGGTAGGCGAATTGTGTGCAGGGATGGAGGACTCCACCACAGGGGGTGGGGCAGGGCCAAAGGTGGATTCTAGGATCTCACTGCACAACTTGGCAAGGTCCTCCAGGGACTCCCCTGCACCCGAAG
Organism: Triturus cristatus; assembly: GCF_964204655.1. NCBI lineage: Eukaryota > Metazoa > Chordata > Amphibia > Caudata > Salamandridae > Triturus > Triturus cristatus. The sequence goes on from NC_140595.1 coordinate 758,649,114, forward strand.
GAACCACAGGCCCCAAGGAGGGGGGGGGGTCAGAGGGATGGGTCGCAGCACCACTGGGGGAGGATGTGGACAGGGGGGGGGACTCAAGCACCCTGACCGAGGACTTCCTTGACCGCTTGCGTGGTGGCGTCACTGTGGGGCTCAGGGACAGAGCGGCCATGAACGAGTCTTTGGGGGAGATGTGGCCAGGAGAGCTGAGGGGAGGGGATTTGGAGGGAGTGGATTGTGTGGAATGCGGACTCCCACTCTGGCTGCGTGTCACACGTTTGCCCCCCGACCCAGTGGGTGTGCCTACTGCACCCTGTGTGTGCGTGTCAGGAGGTGTGCGGCGGACCTTCCCTGCTGGTGTGGTGCCCGTGTCTGTTGTGGTGGGTGCATGCTTACGTCTGTGTATATGTGGGACAGGCATGGGAGTGGGAATTGTGGAAGGATCAGGGGTAGGGGGTGGGACGTAGCGCTGCAGGAGACCCACTGCTGCAGTCAGTGTGGAGTCTATGGACCTCAGCAAGTTGCGTTGGTCAGCCTGCGATGAATGAATGCCCTCCAAGTATGCCTCCATGTTGTTGAGAACCTGGCTGTGGCCATGGAGGACATTAAGGATCGCAGTCTGACCAATCTGCAACTGCCGCTGGATGTCCACAGACTCAGCATTGGCGGCAGCAGTGGAGACAGGGGCAGGGGGTGCGGTGCCTGGCAGGAAGGAGACATGTGGGGACCGGGCACGCTGGGAAGGGACACGAGCACGTGGGAGGCGGCTGATGCCAATGGAGGGGGCGGTGCCAGATGTAGGGCTGCTGTCAGATGGTGGTGCAGCCACCGCCCACTCGGAGTGATCCTCCTCGGACCCATCGGCTTCATACTCTGTTGTGCCAGTTGACAGGTCCCCGGGTTCACTCTCCACCGCCTCAGTCCCACTCGAAGTGCCAGCCCCGATGTCACCGCTGGCACTGGTGCTCCGTCCCTCCGCGCCGTCTGTGTCCATGTCTCCCTCCGTGTCCCCCGACGATGCTGTGGGCAGGGTGAAGAGACAGAAATTAATCATACACCTGTATACATATGTCACATAAGTAAAATCTACGTAGGTTACAGTGCATAGCCTGATACAAAGGAAGAGTTACATCTACAAAACAAGGTACATATGTAGGGCATGCAAGACACAGTTTTTTGACCCACCATGCCATGGAATAACTATGGAGAGCATGACACACTAGCAAATGAGATGAAATGGAATTTTGACTGAGGAGTAAGGCCCTGGGGACAATCCAGCACTGCATCAGCACCACACAGCGTGGCAGCAAATAGGGATGAGCAGGGACCATAGGCAGGAACAAGAGGCACATGCAGCATAGGTAATACTGATAACATGCCCACCCTGACTGGCACACTGCACCTTGAGTGTATGTCCAGGCAAACATCACACACTGGCCAGTCCTAGCAAGGAGATGACAGGTCTTGACATGTAGGCCATGCCCGCACCACCCACCCCCTACATGAGACAAATCTATGGAGACACAGGAAGCACGTACATCTCTTAGTCTGGGTGAAATACACATGGGATGCAAGAAATCAAGGTGGCACACCAAATACCCAAGGTGAGCCTGTCCAAAGAATCATGTACAAATGGGCATCATCAGATGATTGCTACAAGACACACAGGCAATGGCCACCGTGAGTATGTACTTGGAAAATCAGGTCAGGCTGTACAGTGGACACTTGTAATACATCGCACGTCAATATACATGGTGCCAGGGGACAATGGCACAGAGCACAACCTATGCTGTAGACACAGAGATTGTCGACATATTCGGATTATACACATGATACCTAGGAAAAGATGCCCCTGGGGACAGCAGTGGCCACACAAGTCCATGCTCCTGAATGGGAATGACTGCAACACACGCTACCATCCCTGCACTATGCGTAACGCACACTCATGCACATCATGTCACAGGCCACCACATAGGACATGCGTACTGTAAGGCCTCACACTTGAGAGACTAACTCCCATGTCTGGACTCAGCATTAGTGCCAACTGACATGGAACCCACAAGTCCAGAACTGTACAGGGCACAGGTAAGGTCCCAAATCCTGTTACACACCACCCCCACACATTATGCTGCAGGCATTGTACACTTGGAGAAGGTGTCAGGCTACATGACCTTGTGATGGAGCGACTACACACAGACCAGGGAACACATTGCAAGGAGGGGAAGGGAGGCAGGAGAGCACAGCAAGTCTGTGGGGGATAGGATCAGCACAGCACCATAAACCCTGGAAGTGTATCCATGGAACATTGCACTTACAAATGCTGGTGAAACACAACAAACACACACATGTACCTACCCCCTTCCGGCTGCTGCATGTCCTGTAGACGCCTGTCCAAGTCAGGAAAGACCACCGCCAGCACACGTTTCTGGATGTGGGAGAGACGGCGGCGTCCACGGTTCTTGTGGCTCTCAGGTGAGTCCCCCAGCAGGACCCGTGCGATCCTCCGCGTCCAGCACAGGATATCCTGCCAGCGTTTCCTCACCTGGGACATGCGCCGCCTCCGACCTTCTGCACTCCTCACGGCGCTGACGGCGTCCAGCCATATCTGCTCCTTGGCAGAGGCGTCTACCTGTGAGGATGGACAAGTGACACTACATCAATACACCTGGCACATGTCACAGGGACACAGATTCGCTGTTTTCAACAAGGCCTAGTATGCATCCAACGCATTGCACCTTTGTCATAGGGACATGATCCTCTGGGGAAGGGCAACAGCAGTACGTGCCATTGAAAGTACACAGGTGGAATGTGGGCAACGACACAATCAAAGATCCAGGCTCACACTGTGCATCACACCCACCCCTCCTGTCTCAGGGCACTGCTGGGAGTGATAGGCCCCCACCCCTCCTGTCTCAGGGCACTGCTGGGAGGACTCTGCACCCACCCCTCCTGTCTCAGGGCACTGCTGGGAGTGATAGGCCCCCACCCCTCCTGTCTCAGGACACTGCTGGGAGGACTCTGCACCCACCCCTCCTGTCTCAGGGCACTGCTGGGAGTGCTAGGCACCCACCCCTCCTGTCTCAGGGCACTGCTGGGAGGACTCTGCACCCACCCCTCCTGTCTCAGGGCACTGCTGGGAGTGATAGGCCCCCACCCCTCCTGTCTCAGGGCACTGCTGGGAGACATCAGGCATTCCCCCCCTTGGGACCCCCCTACAGTACATGGCATGTGTGTCACACCTGGACACAATGGCAGGAATCACAGTCACAAAAAAGGGACACAGTCTGTGGCAGTGGACACTGCACTCACCTGATAACCTGGTCGCCCATACAGCATGGGGTACCGTGGGAGGATCACATCCACCAAAGCCATGTTCTCCTCCAGGGTGAATGGCTGTGACCTCTCCACAGCCCTTGACATGGTTCCAGGGAATCAGTAGCAGCAGCTGGGTAGTGGAATACAGAGATGTGCAGGCAAGTGCTCCCTCATGGGACCTGGCTGCCTTATATCTGCCTTGCTGGCCCATCTCATGCACAGGAGTACAGAGTGATTGGTCACTCACATTTGCATCCTATGTTTCCTCCAATCCCTTCAAACCTAGCAGTCTGTGGGTTCTCTATCGGTTTCATTCTCCTGCATGATGTCAGCCCCACAAACACATTGCAACAAAGTAGAAGTATTCCAACTGACATCTGCTGTGCACCTTCCAGAACAATTTCGAAATTTGAACTTGGTCTCCATGACAACCAGCATGCATGTAGGCCTTAATACTTGTCCCTCATGTGTCCCCTATGTAATTTGGAGCGTCACACACAGGTACGGTGCGTTTCGGGGCCCTAGGGCACCCCAAATGCATTGCAACGGCCCGTACACACGCATCTACGCTCACTATCACTATGGGTGTCCTCGCGTATGCGTACTCGTTGTGGTACGGGCCGTACACACGCATGTGAGCTCACTATCACTACGTGTACGCATACGCGAGGAGACCCATAGTGATAGGGCCGTACGCACGCATGTACGCTCACCATCACTATGGGTGTCCTCACATATGCATACTCGTAGTGGTACGGACCGTACAAATGCCTGTACGCTCGCCATCACGATGGGTACACATACAGCAGCACTCCCATAGTGATTTGGGAACGTACACAGGCCCTCTTAGCAGCAGTACGGCGGTTTTTACACATCACAGTGGTGATAGGCGGCACACAGGTACGAATTGGGCGGACATACCTGTCCATGGATGGACATCAAGCCATCGTCTGTGCATTACTACATGTGTGGGGCACAGGTGTGACAGGCTGTGATGTGGAACATTACTCCTGAGTGGAGAATGCACCAGATGTATTATGAGATGTGTACAGGTGTACTGTGTGACGGTGCAATGTGTGCCAGGCATGCCCTTGACTCCTTTGACATGTGTGCATGTCGTACTGCACCCTTGGGGTGAGCGTCAATGGCATGGCACGGACACCAACACACGGAAGTGTCCCCTGAAGCCCGTTACAGGGGTTACCACTAGGCCTGGGCAAAAATTTCGTTCCGTTCGCGGAAATTGCGATAATTTGACATTTTTGCGTTCCGCGGAGAGCGCGAAAATGTCAAAAATTCCGGTTTCCGCAGCTTGGCGATAATTTGTTTCTTGCTCGCGCTGTAAAATGATACATTCTCGCGCGCGCGCGATCGCCTTACCTGAATCCCTGCGTTCGCCGACAAGTTTTCTTGATCCGGTCGCGTTCTCCATGAGATGTTGTATTGTTTTTAGCCATTTGCGCTGTCTCGCGACAGTTCGCGCCCGCAGTGACGTCATGCGTCGCGCGATCACGTCTTTCTTCTCGCGATCATGCACCGCGAGAACAACTCAAAACAAGATGGCCGCGCCCGCAAGCAACCACATGGGTAAGTTGGCGACCCGCAACCATGCAGAAAATCTCGCGAACATGCCGGAAAAAAACTTCCGCATCTTTGCGATATTTCTGCTTGTTTGCGATAATTTTAAACATTCTCGCGATAATTTACGAAGGTTAATTCCGCAAATTCCGCCCACCCCTAGTTACCACACCTGCCTTGTCACTACCCACGGTGCACAATGTGACTATGTCATGTATGTGTGGGGGCTTCCCATCAGGTTGATGTTGGAGCACCCTCAAAAGCAGCAGCTGTTGCAGCAACCAACATGTGTCTGTGTGTAGATTGACATTGCACACTGTTCTGCACACCATGCCACATGTGGTATCGGATGTGAGGTGCACATGTATGCATGGGACACGGAGTAGCGTGACAAGGACATGTCTGCATCCTCACAATGATTGTGTGGTGAGTCATGACATGTGCACCTTCATGGCAAGGTGTGTGGGCTGTCCTAGTGTAATGTCATGTGACCTGTGGCTCTAGTGTTCCGCTGCCAGTCTCTGCAATCGGCATCCTACTTCTGCTGATGTGTGGGCGTATGTCACTCCTGTCTTGCGTCTGGCTGTTCACTTGACCTGGGACACAGCTATTCCCATGGCATGGCATGGGGAGGTTCTCAATCTCCGTGGTTCTCAATCTAGCTGGGTCTTGGTAGGAGTGTCACCTGGCAGCCATACGTGTCCTGGGCATGTAGCACATACCTGACTCCCTATGTAGCATATGTGTATTGACAGATTAACATGTGCTCAGTACAAATGATTTGTTGTTGTGGTGTACTCACTCTTCCTTGTCACTTCAAAATTACTGCAGAGCGCCGCCTCTACCCCGAGCAATGCCGGACTTGGCTGACATGCAGGAGAATGATCGGATCCGGTGCTACCGCTTCCCCCGACGGTTGATTCTGGAGTTGACGGCGAGACTGGCACCACACCTGCAACCGCAGCACAGGTATCCTACGGCACTGACACCCCAGCTGAAGGTAATGGCAGCCCTACATTTTCTTGCCACGGGTACCTTTCAATATACCATAGCTCAGGTTGGTGGCATGTCCCAGAGCATGTTCTGCCGTGTGCTGCATGATTTCTTAGAGGCCATGTTGATTCACCTGGATGACTTCATCAAGTTCCCAACCCCTGAACAGTTGACTGCGGTCAAGCGTGGATTCTATGCCCTGGGAGGGATGCCCCATGTCATTGGGTCCATAGATGGGACACATGTAGCTTTGGTACCACCACACGCACGGGAGGTAGCGTACCGCAATCGGAAGCACTACCACTCCATCAATGCCCTTGTGGTGTGTCAGTCCAACATGTTGATTTCACATGTCTGTGCTCGTTTTCCAGGATCAGCACACGATGCCTACATCATGAGGTGTAGCAGGATGCCTGAAATGATGATGCAGCTGCGCAACAAAAGAGCATGTGTTGTTGGTGGGTACAGTCTGTCAGTCCTGTATTTTGCATAGCCTACCAGCACGACCGCTTCACCAGTTCTAACGATGTCCATGTGCTTCCCATGTAGGGGACGCTGGCTATCCCAACATGCCATGGCTGCTCACACCTCTCCGCAACCCCATCACGCCTGCCCAGCTCCGCTACAACACCGCCCATGGCCGGACAAGGCAAGTGATAGAGAGGACGTTTGGCATGCTGAAGAGCCGCTTTCGGTGCCTCCACAAGACCGGCGGCGCCCTCCCATATGCCCCTGCAAAGGTCTGCAAAATCTTCATGGTCTGCTGTATGCTGCACAACATGGCAGTTGAGAAAGCTGTGCCACTCATCCTAGATCAACATGACGAGGACCATCCACCCGTGGAGGACGAAGGCCTTGGCAATGGGGCTAGTGATGTGGAGGATGTGGAGCTGCAGGAGGACATCCGGACTCGGCTCATACGCGACTTCTTTGCTTAGTGGTGAGTACCAGTGTCTGTGTGTGCACGCATTTGTCCCCGTGTGGCATGTGTTGTGATGTGTGTGTCCACCTGCATGTATGGCACGTGAGTCAGAGGTGTGTGTGGGTGTGTCACTGGAGTGATGGTGCCAGTGATGGTTGTATTTCCCCAGTCATAATTGTGACCTAGCATGTTGTCATCCTAACATGTGTCGAGTACATGCACATGCAAGTGGCTGTGCTTTTTGTGGCTGACTTCTTGTGTGTCTCTCTTCCCCAGGTACTTGCGCATGCCGTCTGCTGGTTGCATTGTTGTGGCACTGCTATTCCTCATGGACACGTCATCGTGGGCTGACTCAGCGTTACAGGCACGGACACGTTTTGAAGTCTCCATAGGGTAAGGGATGCATCAGGGGTGTATTGGGTGTGGCAGTTGTTCACGATGTATGCACACTGCCCCTGTCGATGTTTGGTTCCTCTGCAGCCATGTAGCATCAGCATGGGACACGACATGCAGCTGGGTACACCTGAATAGATGGTCTGACTGATTGACAGTCATCAGTGATGGGATAGTGGATTGTGATGATGGCATCAATGTGTGTGACACTGCCCTCGGACACATATGGTTAGCATTGGCTTGACATGGTGTGGGACTTCCACATCAGCGGATCTATGGTGTATGGCAGGCTCTCCGTGAGCAGCTGTGGGTGTTTAGCTGTTAGTCGACGCTTGTGTGCCAGTTCCATGGCTAACACGCATTTGTGCTGCAGAAGGGGGGTGCCAGTGTTGGACCCACATGTTACTCCACAAGATGTGTTCATGTGTACTTCAAGTTGCCTCTGCACTCCCGAAAACATGACTAATAAAGGTGTCCCTATGCCTCCAAGGTGCCTCTTCTCACTCAATGCTGGTGTGTTGCCACGGTGCATCCAGCATGTCTGGCATGGTATTCCCTGATTGTGGCTATGTGTCAATGTGTCAAGTAGCAAGATGCAAGCTGTGTGTGGGGGCTGAGACTGTGTAGTGGGCATGATGTCCATGACTGTGTGGGTATTGTGACATGTGCCATCCCCATGTATCCAACGTTGGCCAGGCCCCCATTCTCTGCATCCACTGGACTCAAGCTTGCAGGACATGGTTCTGCCACCTGTCTACACATACCAGGGTGCCCCCCAGGACACTGGACAGGATCCCTGACCTCTGCGCATGTCTGTTGCTGTACTCAATGTGTCTGTCAGCACGGTTGTGCGTCCACCCCCTCAGCTGGTTGGGCCCATCACGGGTGTGTATGGTGCTCCATGTCTGTCTTGCCTAATACACTGTGACCCATGTGTCCTGTGCCAGACTCAGGCCCCAGGGTGTGGATGGTTGAAGACAAAAGATGACTCAGGCATGTTTAGACTTTACAAGACACATGTTAGGTAATAATGCAACCAGCAGGCATCTTCTCTTCATAGTTTGATTTATTATTGGGGGGGGGGGGACAAAGTGAGGGGCTTTCCGGGAGTTTGGAATCCAAAGTTCAGTAGGGGAGTTGGTGTCCTTGCCATTGGAAATCCTCATAGTCCATGCCACAGTCTTTGTCAACATTGGTCAGACAGTGACCAGCAGGGCCATGTGGCAGAGAATGTCTCTTGATGCTGTGATGCTGTTGCTCCAGTGGGCCAGGTGCCAGGCCAGGTGTCCTGGGAGATGGTGAAGTTGCGCCGACCCTCACGGTCTTTTCCGTGGACGAACCGCCCTCCTGCGGGGACCCTCAGAAGCAGGCCGTGACGACGTCTGGGATGCTCCATCGGAAGTTTCCTCCTCCTCCTCCTGATCCCTCCCTGTGGGTGGTGATGTTCTCCGCCTTCTGGCACAGGGAGGGTCGGCCATGTTGTCGGCCATCCGACGGAGTGTATCGTGAATCCCCTGGAACGCAGTCACTTGCTCAGCCTGTCTGTCCTCCATCCTCCGTTGGTGTTGCAGTAGACAGGCATGTAGCTCCGCATGTTGCTGGGCCTGCTGGGCCTTGATCCCCTCGAGGACGGACACAACCTGGGCCAGGCCCGTGGTGTCCTGCCGGTATGTGTCCAGGATGTTACGGACATGGGAAAATACCGGTTCCCCAGCCAACTGGTCAGGCTCGCGCCTCCGCCGTCCTCCACTCCCACCACCCCTGCCCACTTGCACCTGGCCTGCCCTTGTGGGCACATCGGGTCTCCGGGACCCCTGAGGGGTGGCATTGGCGTTGTCGCCTGCCTCCTCCTGGGTGCCCGGGACACCGTGTCCCTCCTGGCCAGCCTGGCTGCATTGTGGTGTTGGGGCAGGGATCCTGGGTGTCTCCTGGGATGTGGCAGGAGTGGGGGTGGTGGTTGGCACAGTTGTACCTGACGCAGGTGCTGCAGGTGGTTGGACACCAGAGGGGCCAGGTCGGTCGGGGTCGTCCACAGAGTGGTGAGAGTGGTCGCTGCCGGTGGGATCGGGCTCCTGCAGATCCGGGTCCTGTGAGTCTTCCCCCCCAGTGTTGGGGGGTGAACCATGACGTTGACCTGTGTGTGAGAGAGACAATGTTAATTTTGGTCCATGCAACATCCATGTTTCATCAGTTTCAAAGTTGGGACATTTCCTCTTGGAATTGGGATCTGTCTTGCAGTCCACTCACAGTGCACTTGTGCATGGGTGTGTCCCTTGGGCACCACTTTGGCCCCTTTAACTATGTGTGGCACGGTCTTACTTGCTGCGTCAAGTGTGACTGCAGTCAGCAGTGGAGTGGGCAGGTGTGGTGAGCCATGCATTGGCGCCTTCCGTGTAGCACTGTACATGTGCACATGGAGTGGATCCACACACTTATATGATCCAGGTAGCTGTCGTTGTGCTCGTGAACAGCTTGTGACATGGCCCTGTCTTTTGCCATGGGGAAGAGGGGGGGTTCTGGGACTGGCCACCCTTGTTTACATGCACGCAGTCTACCTGCTGACGAGCAGACATTCGCACACGCCACACGGCTGATTTGCTCTCCCTGTGTCTCGCTCCCTCTCTGTCCCCCTCTCCCTCCCTCTCTGTCCCCCTCTCCCTCCCTCTCTGTCCCCCTCTCCCTCCCTCCGTGTGTCAGCCTCCTCCCTCTGTCCGTCTCGCTCCCTCTCTGTTCCCCTCTCCCTCCCTCCGTGTGTCAGCCTCCTCCCTCTGTCCGTGTCCCTGTGTCTCCCTTCCTCTCTGTCCCCCTCTCCCTCCCTCTCTGTCCCCCTCTCCCTCCCTCTGTGTGTCACCCTCTGTCACCTCAGGCCAGCTTCCTGGGCACACACTGTTAGCAGATCTTTGAATGGCCCTTGGCTTGTTGAAGTGAGTTTGTTTCTGATCTCCAGGCACCCATTGGGTGTAGTGTCTGTGTGTGCGCTGCTGCTGTGGTGGTGTGTGCTGCCACTCTTTCACAATGTTGGCTGTTCATCAGCTGCTGTCATGTGCAAAACAGTGCCTTCACCCCCATGTGTTGATGCAAGGCGTCCGCCATTTGCTGGCGAGTCTTTCCTGTGTGGGGACACACTGTTTGTCTGGCTGTGACCTAGGCCATATGGGCAGAGGGCATTGTTGTCTGCTTCTGAGTTGCACTATGTGATTTTTGGGGCCCACCCTCCCGCCATCCGGGTTACCGTGTCATGTGTTGGTGTCTTCTGTGGCCTGTGACTTGACATTGTCCAGCTGGGTGCATGGGGCATGGTGGCAGCAGTGGCATGTGCGTGTTCATGGAGTGTGGTTGAGTCATGCGATGGCTTGGGGTGGTTGCGTGCCTGTTAGTGATTTTGGTTGTGGATGACGTTCCCCCCATGTGAGGTGCGTTGTTTGTGTACTCACCCGGGTCTCGGAGTCCTTCTAATCTGTCCACTGCCTCCACCGGCAGTATGGCCATCACCCTCTCCTCCCAGGGCTGGTAGTATACGGGTCTGCGGGAGGGCCCTCCTCCAGTGGCGTTGGCCTGGTTGTGTTCCTCCTGCATCTTGGCTCGCACCCTCCTCCGCAGATCATACCACCTGGATTGGCATTCCTGCCTGGTCCTTCTGGTGTCCCCAACAGCATTCACAGCATCGATGATGGTCTGCCACATGGCTGTTTTTGCTGCCATGCTGGTGTTTCTGACCAATGTTCCAAAGAGCTGTGGCTCGACTCTGAGGATTTCATCGACAAGAACCTCCAACTCTCGGTTACTGAACTTTGGATTCTTGGTAGTGGGCATGGTGAGGGGTGTGGGTGTGGATGGTGGGGGGTGTGTGTGGATGGTGGGGGGTGTGTGTGGATGGTTGTGGGTGTGTGGGTGTGGTTGTGCAGGTGTGTGTGTGTGTGAATGTGATGAGGGTGTGTTTGTGAAGGTGGTTGTGTGAAGGTGTGCAAGTGTAAGGTGTGGTGAAGCTTGTAGTAAGGTGCTGTAAGTTGTCTGTGGTGTCTGGCAGCAGTGAGTCTGTTGCAAAGGCTCATGGTTTGTGTGTGTGGGCCCTTTTTATTGGTCCATTGGTGGGTGTGGCTGTGTTTGAACTTTGGGTGGGTGTGTTATAAGGAGTGGTGGTGTTTAGGGCCTCTGTTTGTATTTGGCAGTTGCAGGTCAGTGTATGTGTTTTTTTAGTGTTTATTGGCCATGTTTAGTGGCTTTGTGCCATTCGAATAGTGTTTTCTTGTGTTGTTTTGTTTTGTCCTGGTTGTGTACGTGCGTTTTGAGCGTGTGTACGGTGTGTAGATGGGCCATTTGGTTGTAAGGTGCTGTCCTTGTGTGTGGCTTGGTACGACTCGTACATGCGGTTGTGATGTTGGGGCATGGGGTGCGCTCCGTACTTAGGAGGTTGTGGTGGGGGTGCGACTGGAACGTACTGGGGTGTACATAGACGGTGGTACGACACGTACAGGGGTGGGGGTAGGACTCGAACGTACTGGGGTGTAGGTACGCGGGGGTATGACACGTACAGGGGTGGGGGTAGGACTCGAACGTACTGGGGTGTACATTGACGGTGGTACGACACGTACAGGGGTGGGGGTAGGACTCGAACGTACAGGGGTGTGGGTACACGGTGGTACGACACGTACAGGGGTGGGGGTACGACTCGAACGTACTGGGGTGTACATTGACGGTGGTACGACACGTACAGGGGTGGGGGTAGGACTCGAACGTACTGGGGTGTACATTGACAGTGGTACGACACATACAGGGGTGGGGGTAGGACTCGAACGTACAGGGGTGTGGGTACACGGTGGTACGACACATACAGGGGTGGGGGTACGACTCGAACGTACTGGGGTGTACATTGACGGTGGTACGACACGTACAGGGGTGGGGGTAGGACTCGAACGTACAGGGGTGTGGGTACACGGTGGTACGACACGTACAGGGGTGGGGGTAGGACTCGAACGTACAGGGGTGTGGGTACACGGTGGTACGACAGGTACAGGGGTGGGGGTACGACTCGAACGTACTGGGGTGTACATTGACGGTGGTACGACACGTACAGGGGTGGGGGTAGGACTCGAACGTACAGGGGTGTGAGTACACGGTGGTACGACACGTACAGGGGTGGGGGTACGACTCGAACGTACTGGGGTGTACATTGACGGTGGTACGACACGTACAGGGGTGGGGGTAGGACTCGATCGTACAGGGGTGTGGGTACACGGTGGTACGACACGTACAGGGGTGGGGGTACGACTTGAACGTACTGGGGTGTAGGTACATGGGGGTATGACACGTACAGGGGTGGGGGTAGTACTCGAACGTACTGGGGTGTACATTGACGGTGGTACGACACGTACAGGGGTGGGGGTAGGACTCGAACGTACAGGGGTGTGGGTACACAGTGGTACGACACGTACAGGGGTGGGGGTACGACTCGAACGTACTGGGGTGTACATTGACGGTGGTACGACACGTACAGGGGTGGGGGTAGGACTCGAACGTACTGGGGTGTAGGTATCCGGGGGTATGACACGTACAGGGGTGGGGGTACGACTCGAACGTACTGGGGTGTAAATTGACGGTGGTACGACACGTACAGGGGTGGGGGTAGGACTCGAACGTACTGGGGTGTACATTGACGGTGGTACGACACGTACAGGGGTGGGGGTAGGACTCGAACGTACAGGGGTGTGGGTACACGGTGGTACGACACGTACAGGGGTGGGGGTACGACTCGAACGTACTGGGGTGTACATTGACAGTGGTACGACACGTACAGGGGTGGGGGTAGGACTCGAACGTACAGGGGTGTGGGTACACGGTGGTACGACACATACAGGGGTGGGGGTACGACTCGAACGTACTGGGGTGTAGGTACACGGGGGTATGACACGTACAGGGGTTGGGGTAGAACTCGAACGTACTGGGGTGTACATTGACGGTGGTACGACACGTACAGGGGTGGGGGTAGGACTCGAACGTACAGGGGTGTGGGTACACGGTGGTATGACACGTACAGGGGAGGGGGTACGACTCGAACGTACTGGGGTGTACATTGACGGTGGTACGACACGTACAGGGGTGGGGGTAGGACTCGAACCTACTGGGGTGTAGGTACACGGGGGTATGACACGTACAGGGGTGGGGGTATGACTCGAACGTACTGGGGTGTAAATTGACGGTGGTACGACACGTACAGGGGTGGGGGTAGGACTCGAACGTACTGGGGTGTACATAGACGGTGGTACGACACGTACAGGGGTGGGGGTAGGACTCAAACGTACTGGGGTGTAGGTACACGGGGGTACGACACGTACAGGGGTGGGGGTAGGACTCGAATGTACTGGGGTGTACATAGATGGTGGTACGACACGTACAGGGGTGGGGGTAGGACTCGAACGTACTGGGGTGTACATACACGGGTGGGGGTTCGACACGTACACGGGTGTACATACAGGGGGGGTGTGTACATTAACGGGGAGTACGACTCAAACGTATGGGTGCTGGGGGGAGTGTTTGGCGCGTATGCGGGCACATTTCTCCATGGTTGCAATGGGAGTTCGGTGCGGACGGTGTTTTTACCATATGGTTGTGAGTTCGGACGCACGGGTGGGATCGTGATTCCTCGGTCGGACTTGACTTTTCACGTTTGTACGGTAAATCGTCCGAGGACGTGTCAGACACATTTTCCGACCCGAGGACGTGTGGGGAATGATTCCAAATGCGGTTCGTATGGACTTGTTAGCATGCGAATCGTGATTGCCAGTTCGTACGGCACTTGTACGATTCGTACGGTAAAAAGACCGGATACGAGTCGCACGGGGAATTTTTCTACCGGATCGTAATCGGCACCTCTGTGTTCCAATGTGTGGTAGCGCAGTAATCGTGCACAAGTCTGCATGAATGCTGTAATCGTTCGAGGATCATGTCAGTTTTGGAAAGGGCAGATGCATGTAGCGATAAAAGGGAAATATGCTAGCGTAGGATTGGAATTGTGGATTCGTTAATTTTAACAAACTCTACGGATGTTTTTGTTTACGTGGAGGAAGGTTAGTTGCCAATAATATTAGACTTGTGAGTTTGATATTTTGGGTCAGTTTGGTGAGCAAAGTAGAAAATTCTGTCATTTTGATCTAATATGGATCCTGACCAATGAAGTAGTTTGGAGATTACTGGCACATTGATTAATGAAGAAGTGGTAAAAAGGTTCATTCAAAATGAGATGAGAAATCAAGTTTAGGAGACAATAGAAAGTATTTTGAAAAACTAGAAAAGAAAGGATTTGGAGTCTGGAGAGGAATTTTATTCATTATCTGAGGAAGAGGGTAGGAGTGGTGAAGTAGGAAGGAAATAAACTAGGAAGACAAGTCATGTGTAAGACATTTTGATGTCTAAAAAAGGGAAAAGATGCCTGAATGCCATTACTAAGAAAGGTATCCTTGGCGCCATGCAAAGAACGGTTGTCCCTGGCACACAAGAGGAAGAAGACATTGAAGGAGACATGGGTCACATGCCTTTCATAGGAAATGAAAAGGAATATGATGGACATTTACAGCAAGATGATGAATGCAATGATGAGTTTAACAATTAAGTGTTGGCTTACTCATCAGAGGCAATTCAAGATCCATTTGGAGAAGAAATGTTTCTCCTTTAAACATTAGACATCCTAGAAGTGGTGACTGGTGGCCTATGGATCATGTGGGAAAATTCATTAAACAATGGATGAGTGATGAAGGCACAGTGCTCCAGGCCAGTCATTGAAGAGAAGGTCTGCAAAACACCAAATTTGGATCCCAAATTAATCCATTAGCTGTTCCTTGTAGGCAGGAATCATAGAAAGAGTCAGGAACACTCCTAGAAAGCTTGCCAAGAAAATGCTTTTGATGCCATGGACCCCTTGGCCAGGATTTTGGACATGGCAGAGGAGGTAAATGTCAGTGAGGAGTCAGTTGACATAGAATTGCTCAGAGAATGGAGCTAGAGGGCTGTGGTCATGTTAGGGAATGCTAATGCCGGGTGATTTGTACAGAGGAGAAAGGCAATCCTGATGAAGGTAAGTCCCAAATTGGGGATCATGGCATAGAAAGAGACTAGTAAGGTTGCTGTTCCATAATGGTCCGGTTAAGAGTTCTGAATAGTTTGTTTATACTTTTACGGCCTTGGATAAGGCAAAGGTTAATTTGAGTAATGTGTTCGGAGATTGTGTTTTTGGTAGGGCCAGGAAGAGGAGACCCACTACTGGACGAGGGATTCAAAGGTTTCAGTACAATAACCAATACAGGAACTAATATAGAGGAAGATGATTCCAGTCTACTTCAGGTTTTTACCCAAACAGAGGAAGGGTGGCCAGACCACGGAGAGGGAGGCAATGGTCGAAGCCATTCTCAACCCGGTGGTCAAGGTGAGTACAGATATTATTTTTGTTCTACCCTACAAAAAGTAGGTTTGAGACATTTAAAAAAGAATGGGAAACATTAGCACAAGATCCCTGGGTGATAGAAACAATACAAGGTTTTACAATAGAGTTTGTGGATTTTCTTCAATGCTCGAGAGCAAAAGAAGATAAAGGTTTCAGAGTAATAGAAGCTAGTAGTGAATTCGGAAATAGAATAATTGATACAGAAAGGTGTTGAAGTGCACATAGAAGAGACAGTAAAGTGCTTTGGAAGCTATATATTTTTAGTCTAATGATGGAGGCCAGTCATAAATCTCGGAAAGTCCAAAAGATGGAGGCCAGTCATAAATATCAGAAAGCTGAACACATAGGTGACATACAGACATTTCAAGATGGATGGAATCCATTGTTTGATGGATTTATTGATGGAGAAGGATTGCATAGTGAAATTACCCTGCAACTCTATTTACTGGGGCACGGAGTATTGTAGCTCTAATATGTGTCCCGTATTCATTGGCTGAGGCCACTGTGTAACCTTTAAGGCTTTCCCCACTATGCCCATGCACTACGCACTTTAGGATCAGACACGCGAGAGGTAATTGTTGTTGGGGTGACAAAATATCTGCAAGCTGCCTGGATTACTTGCATGCACACTGCCAAGTCCCCAAGCAAAGATGCCTAACAGCATACCTCCTACATTATTTACACTCTAGGTGCAGCTCTTTCTCTCTTAAAATCTCCTCTTTTATTCTCTATCACACTTTTCATTTATTTTCTTATTTTCTCAAATTCTATTGTAAGACGAGGTTTATGAGATTGGTGTTTTATGAGAAGTTGAACATATTGATGTTTTTTATTTGTTTTTATCTAGTTACTGATGTACTGTGTTTTATGGAGCTTTGCATCCGAAATAAACATTTTTTACAAGACAATACAAATTTGGATATAAAGGATGCTTACTTCAAAGAACCTATGGAGAAGGAGAGTTAAACATTTTTGCAATTCATATGGAAGGAACGTTTATACCCATTTTAGTGCCTTCCATTTGGTCTATCTACAGCACCTTGGTGTTTTACAAAGGTGAGGAGAGTGGTCATAGCATTTTCTGAGAACGGGGAAAGATGTAAGATAGTTTATTTAGATAACATTTTAATAATGTGACAGGATTTAGAAGAGTTGATTAAGGATTTGACACAGGTTTTGGATATTTTAAAAGATTATGTTTTTATGTGAACAAGGAGAAATCAGTATTAGTACCTTCACAAATGATGGAGTTTTTACTATTCCAGGTGGATACAGTGGAGAGTATGTTACAGCTACCAGAGAGGAAGATAAAGATGATAAAGAAGGAGTTCCTTCATGTTCTGAAGATAGAGTCTCTAACACTGAGAGAACTTGCAGGGATAGCAGGTTTGCTCACATCTTCAATACAGGCCATATTTCCAAGACTCCTTCAATACCTCTGCACGGGAGAGGTTGAAGGGGGAGGCTCTGAGCAAAAGGGTTATGACATGGAGAGGAAATATTGTTGAGGGCAGATGTGAAGGAGGAGTTGGATTGGTGGATGTACAATATGGAGACCTGGAATGATAAAGCAATGTTTGGATGGGATGTATGTCGTTACAACGCACACTTTTACAACGCATGCACTTACAACGCATTTTTTACAACGCAACATCCATTACAACGCATTCCATTACATAGCATGACACTACAACGCATTTTTAAAAACTACCTTTACAACGCATTCCATTACATCGCATACTACCTTTACAACGCATACCATTACAGCGCATAATATTAAATTGCATTTAAGGTAAGTATTAGATAGTATAGGGGTAAAAATTACTTTTCTAACTCCAGGGGTTGCAACAGTAGGGTAAGTGTTGGATAGTATAGGGGTCAAAATTACTATTCTAACTCCAGGGGGTGCAACAGTAGGGTAAGTGTTGGATAGTATAGGGGTAAAAATTACTATTCTAACTCCAGGGGGTGCAAAAGTAGGGTAAGTGTTGGATAGTATAGGGGTAAAAATTACTATTCTAACTCCAGGGGGTGCAACAGTAGGGTAAGTGTTGGATAGTATAGGGGTAAAAATTGCTATTCTAACTCCAGGGGGTGCAACAGTAGGGTAAGTGTTGGATAGTATAGGGGTAAAAATTACTATTCTAACTCCAGGGGGTGCAACAGTAGGGAAAGTGTTGGATAGTATAGGGGTAAAATTACTATTCTAACTCCAGGGGGTGCAACAGTAGGGTAAGTGTTGGATAGTATAGGGGTAAAAATTACTATTCTAACTTCAGGGGGTGCAACAGTAGGGAAAGTGTTGGATAGTATAGGGGTAAAAATTACTATTCTAACTCCAGGGGGTGCAACAGTAGGGTAAGTGTTGGATAGTGTAGTGTAATATTATGCGTTGTAATGGTATGCATTGTAAAGGTAGTATGGGATGTAATGGAATGCGTTGTAAAGGTAGTTTTTAAAAATGCGTTGTAGTGTCATGCTATGTAATGGAATGCGTTGTAATGGATGTTGTGTTGTAAAAAATGCGTTGTAAGTGTAGTGCGTTGTAAAAGTTGCGTTGTAAATGTTGTTCCCCGTTTGGATGTGCTCCACACTTTGTGCTGGAGACAGATGCAAGTGGGCAGCACATCTAGGAGAACAGCAGACAGGTGGAGTTTTGACAAGGAATAAGACGTTAAGTCACATAAACTGTTTAGAATTAGCTGGGTTGTATGCCCTGTAGAGTTTCAGTAGAAAGGTCAATCGGTGCTGATGAAGTTAAACAATGTTTCAGCTGTTGTTTATAAACAGATTGGGGGAACCAGTGTCCAGATCCTGTTGATTGACAGAGCTAGTGAATGAGTTTTGGGAATTTTGCCTAGAACAGAGGATAGCAGTGAAAGAACAATGCTTACCAGGGGTTATGAATTTGGAAGCAGATTGGTATTTGAGACATTTATGATTACAGTGACTGGAAGTTGGATCAGAGTTGTTTTTGGAGGAGAAATTACATTTGGGGTCTATTGGAGTTGGCTAACTTGTCAGCTACTACATACAATGATTCAAAGAGTGCTTTTGAAGTTGAGACAATAGAGATGTCAGATAGTGTTGGTAACACCATCTTGGGTTTCACAGATTTGGTTCCCAACAGTGATGGAGTTAGCATGTGTGGTACCTTTGTTAATTCCAGCAAGGGAAGGTCTAATAAAGAATAAAGAAAGCGAAGAACATCCTTTGATTCAGAACAAGGTGCTGAGCCTTCTTATTTGGATGGTGTCAGGAGATCTAGCTGTTTCAAGGGACTTTTGAGTAGGGCTGCAGAGTTGGTTGAGGAGTCCTGGGCTCCAGGAATTAGAAGAAGATATAAGGGGAGTTTGGGCATCCTGAAGCATGGAAATGAGTCTGGATCCCATTGAGGCTCCTATAGTAGAAGTGATGATTTTTTTGGGTTGAAGAATTTGAGAAAGGTTTGGGATATAGGACTATGACTATGAATTGTTACAGGTCAGCAATTTCCTCCGGTCATGCACATGTGGATAGTAGATTGGTAGGTAGAAATATTTTGGAATGCAAGCTTATAAAAAGTATGAGGTTAAGAAGTCAAATGCACAATAAAGTGAGTTATGGTATGTCAACACGGTGTAGTCTTTTGTTTTGAAACGGCCTGTAAGTAAGAACTTGGACTAAAAGAGTCTTTTTGGATATTAGCAACTTTATTATGTTTAATTTCATGCAGAGAGTTTTGTATGTGAAGGTATTAGATGATGATAACAAGGTTATTGGTCCAGATTGAGTGTATTTTGACATCTGTAACAGAACAAAAACTATGTTGGACTCAGTTTACTATCCAAGTTTTCCAAATGGGTGGAAGTTGTGTGTGGTGGATTGTAAGACTGAATATGAGAATAGAGTATTGGAATTTAGAAAACATGGAAAAATCAGGTATTGATTTCTTCTGGATCAGTAAACACAGTGACAATTGCAAGATGGGTGAAAGACATAATGAAGGAAGGAGGTATTGATGTAAGCCTGTTTTAGCCACACTCATTATGACGGGCTATGGCGAGTAGGTTGTATTTGTCCGTTGGTCGTTTGGAAGAAATTCTAAAAGCACCTGACTGGACAAATGCTAGTACTTTTGCAAAGCATTATTTTAGACCATAAAGCATGCATCAAATGTGGTGAGGTTTACAACATTCATAATGGTAGCCTCCGGTGTTGAAATGGAGTGGTGTTTCTCCTAATGAAATGAATAGAGAATCAAGATTTCATTAAAGATACTTATCCTGCCATCCAAAACCCTCAAGAAGTCAACAATATGAGTAATACGATGTTGATAGATGCAAATTATGCATTTTATATGTATGTAGATATTGTGTATGATACAAGATGGTTCGGAGGAAAATAATTTTTGTTGGTACAAGGTATGATGTAGAAAATATAATGTTGGTGACGGGTTCGGTGTTTTTTCCCACAGAATAACCAGGAAGGAAATGGAAGTGAAGGAGGATATGACGGATAGCAGGAAGGAAAGTTTACATTGGAGGAATAATGATTTGTTGCATTAAAAGAGGAGGAATGATCATTGAATGGAATATTTATGTACCACATGGTTCTAGAGTTATTTTATTGTTGTAATGCTGTTTGAAGGTGCTGCTTAAGTGGTATTAAAGGAAGTAATGCATAATGTTAGCCTCTGTTTCATTATTTAAATCTCGATTCTCTATTCATTTCATTAGGAGAATCGCTATTCTACTATATGGAATAACATTATCTAATGACTAAATAAAATGCACTTTATCTTTGAAGGTCCCTGTCTCTGTGTGCAACCCCAGTTGTAGTCCTGGATTTAGACAAGCTGCCAAAGAAGGAGAGCCAGTATGCTGCTTTCTCTGTGTAACATGTCCTCAGGGAGAAATATCAAACCAAACTGGTGAGTGGATCATCTGGACAGGTATGTATCTCAGAATATAATCTACAGAAATATCATCTTGCATGAACATTGTTCACAAAAATATCATCCCTTTGGGTGTAAGTTTTTTATGATTAACTCCAATAGGGCTATAGTTTTGTACACCATATCAGATTATGTCAGACAATATTGTGACAACAATATTCTGTTATTACAAGCTGTAAAGATGCCATACCACCATGAGACCTGTATTATAGATTACTTTATAATGTTTCCTTATTTTATGTTTCAGATTCTGCTGAATGTTTCAAGTGTCCTTGGGATCAATGGCCCAATTCAAAACAAGACCAATGTGTCCTGAAGCCCATTGAGTTTCTTTCCTACGAAGATCCTTTAGGTGTCACATTAGCAAGTATCAGCATTTTTCTCTCAGCAATTCCAGCAGCCATCCTGGGACTTTTCATTCATTCAAGGGATACACCCATTGTCAAAGCCAACAATCGCTCACTCAGCTACCTACTGCTCCTTTCTCTCACTCTCAGCTTCCTCTGCTCCTTGACTTTTATTGGTTTTCCCATCCCAGGAAAATGCCTCCTCCAGCAGACAGTCTTTGGCATTACTTTTGCTTTTTGTGTCTCTTGCATCTTGGCGAAAACCATTATGGTGGTGATTGCCTTCAATGCCACCAAACCCAATAGTGAACTAAAGAGATGGATTGGACCAAAATTGTCCTATTTAGTTGTGAGTGTCTGTACGCTTATTCAGTTTTTTCTATGTGCCTGCTGGTTGTCTCTCTCTCCTCCCTTCTCAGAACATAATATTGATATTCAACCTGGTATAATCATAGTTCAATGCAATGAGGGTTCTCCCATTGCTTTCTGGAGCATGTTGGGATATCTTGGCCTTCTGGCCTCGATCAGTTTCATTATGGCGTTCCTAGCCAGAAAACTGCCTGACAGTTTCAATGAGGCTAAATTCATCACTTTTAGCATGGTTGCATTCATTAGTGTTTGGATTTCATTTTTTCCAGCCTACCTTAGCACAAAAGGAAAGCACATGGTGGCCATGGAAGTATTCGCAATATTGTCTTCCACTTTTTCCTTGGTTTCCTGTATTTTTTTCCGAAAGTGTTACATCATCCTGCTTAGACCACAAATGAATTCAAAGGAATATCTGATGGGAAAATAACCTGGCAAGAAGTGCCCAATTATAGCAGCTTAAACACATAAATCAGATTATTCTACTAGAATATTACTTGTGTTATTAAATGTATAATTATCTAGCCATACTGGTAATACTGGCAATACTGGTGGAAAATGAATTGTTTGGTGCAAACCGGGAGGTTTTGTTCTTATGTGTCCGCAGTTTCTGATGTGTTTTTTTAACCTTTTGAGTTTTTAAAATTTTTAGAAAATTATTCTGGTCTTTTGCTTGGAGTTGGACTGTTGGGTAGGGTAGCTGATGGTTATTACTTCCTGACTCCCGCTCTTGTTACACCTAGAGGCAAACGTTTGTTAGGGCTAACTCTTCAACAAGATGAGCTCCTCCTATAAAAAGATGCTGATTGTGCGGATGTGCGTTGGTCGAGCACAGCGGACATGTGCAGTGCGTGTGCCGCTGGTGTGCCAAGGGTAAGCCTGTTTGCGGAAGTCTGCATCCCATCCATGGCCAGCAGCAGCCACTATGCCAGTTTTAATACAAAGGGCAGCACATGGTTGGCTTATTCCGCAGAAGAGTTTCGGGAACTTAGGGATTTTAATGTTTAAGTGTATGTAATTCGGTCCTATTAAAATACTTGTGCTAGATGTAAGCATTCACTGAAATTCTGGAATACCTGCGTAAAGAGGCATATTGATACTATAGGATGCCAGACCACATTAAAAGCAGCCTTAATAAATATCTACCCCCTACAAACATGCATTAGATATTTTTGATCTTTAAGATGAGTCTCAACTTGATGTTCTACTTATGACTGAAACATGAATAAGTGACAATTCATGCCCTGACTTACAACTTACTGAGAACTATGTGTGTATGCATGTGGCTGGAGCTGGAAAATGAGGGGGGTATTAGATATTAAATTCAGAAACAATCTTACATGTTCCACATTTCAGTAAGAAGATTTGAAAGGTATGGAAGGTTTGGGCATCTGCATGTCCTCCTCTGCACAATCTTCATTCTCTATGGTTTTACTCTTTCGGCCCCCTGCCTATGCAGGGGAATTTATTAAGTCCCCAGACCAGGCTCTAGCACCTGCAATAGTATATTATGCTAATGTTATGGTCTTAGGAGACCCAGTGTTGATGACACAGATGATTTGTTGGCCAATGTTTTCATGGAGATTTTGGCTGCTCTCAATCTTACACTGATACCTTCTAAATCTACCCACAGGGTGGAACAAATGATTGATTTGGTGTTGTCAAATATCCTTATTCTTATGGAAGCCCCAATGAAGGTAATCTGGTCTGACCATTGTCTAATGTCTTTCTCTTGGTCTCTTCCAATGCAGAGAGGGGGGAAATCTGTTGCACCCGTCTTGTCAGTCCAACCCTGGAACACAGTTGTGACAAATGATTTGCAGGAGGCCTTAAAATCCTCTAGCCCTATATATCTGGAGATTGCAGTGAGTCAGTGGCTCTGTTGCGGCAAATGTCATGGCCTGGGGAAAGCCTAATGAAGCAGAGACACACTCCATGGGTTTTCCCATGAGCTCTGCTTAGAAAAGAAAAATTGTGAAAGGTTAGATAGAACCTCGAAAAGAAATTATAAGAATGCCTATTAGCTGTCTTACAAACGAGATTTAAGTAAATACTATAAGGATCTAAAACGTGCTACGAGTAAATTCTGCTCTGAGAAGATAAATGAGGCAAACAATATTCCTAGGGTGATATTTAAAATGTTATCACATTTTATGGACCCTAAATTATTCTTCTGCCTCTTGATGATTACTTGAACTTATGCTCTAGGTTGGGTGACTTTTTGGAAGACAAAATAGTTAGGATCCATAGGTATCTATTATCATAAAGCTCTGGTTCTACCAGCAAGCCATCCCTAATTCTATGACACTTTCTTCAGAAGGTAACCTTTTACAACTTCAGCCACCTGATGACGAGGAGCTAAAAGCTTGTTTACTGAATTGTAAATCAGATGCCCTGTAAAATCCATGTCCCTCACACATTTTGAGGCAGGGTGTTCATATTATCTTTTTTTCACAAAAAGAGAGTGAGAGAAAAGGCAAACCAGTTGCGTTCTCTGCCCAGTTTATCTCAATTTGATTAGTTCCTCCATGCAGATGGGCTATGTTCTGAAAGCCTGGAAGAGGGCAAGTGTTATTTCGTGCTTTCTGTCTTTATATCAATTTCTCTCCCACCAGCTGCATTAACAATTCTAGAAAACATTGTAAATACTCAATTCTCAGAGTTCTTAGAGACTTTCAAACCTTTAAATCCCTCTAAATCCGGTTTTCAGTCATGTCATAGTACAAAAACTGCCCTGTTGGAAATAACAGAATCAATTATTATGACCTTAGATCTTAGTCATAATGCTACCTTGATCTTACTAGATTTTTCAGTGGCTTTTGACCCTGTATCTCATGATATCTTACTCCTAAGCTTTGTAGCAATCAAGGTGGGAGGATCGGCTTTGATGTGATTTAGTTCCTTTTTGGATCTCAGAGAGCAGGCAGTTTGGATGAAGCCCTATCTTTCGGTTTTCAAGATTCTAAAGTGTGGAGGGCTGCAGGGGTTGGCACTAAGTATCAACCTATTCGACATCTATATGTCCCTACTTTCTTTTTTGGTGTAACCTTATGACATTAAAATCATCTCTTATGCAGATGATACTCAATTGCTGCTCTCTTATGAGAGCAATTCTGCCTCAGATAAGGAGACTTTATAAGCCTGTATGAGGGCAGTGATGAATTGGCTGAGATCGAACAATCTGCAATGTAACCTGGACAAGACATAAATTCAGCGTTTTTTCTCCAATCCATTACCGGGATGGACTGGATGTTGGTTGTGGGAAAATGTGGCTCCCCCTTCTCAAACAAATGTTACTAGGAATTTTAGGGGTGCTTCATTTAAGGCTGCTGTTTCTTCGGTAGTGAAGATACCTTTTTGGATAATGAAAGCACTGAAAACATTATTTGCCTTTCTCCCTTGGGAAGCACAGAAAAACCTGTCCAAGCAATAATTTTATCTAGATTGTATTTTTCCAGTATTTTGCATCTGGGTTTACCCGAGTACTTAATTCAGTGCTTGCAAGTTGTACAAAATGCTGAAGACTGTCTACAGTTCAAAATTACTTTGCAGAACCCCACGTCCTAGTACTTAGGACAGCTTCACTGGCTTCCGGTTGGTAAGAGAATTATATTCAAGGCTTTAGTTTTAGCTTACAGAGGCTTTCACGGAAAGGGACCACAGTATCTCAATATGAGGATACAGCAACAATATCCTCCCAGGGATTTGCACTTGAGGGATGCACGATTGATAATGGTCTCTCATTTTAAAATGCAGAGATTAGGAGGATCCCGCATCTCTGTGTCACCTCTATTTGGAATCATCTTCCATTTCAACTGAGAAAAGTCTTTATTGAGACTTCGTTTCGCATATCGTTAAAAACCCATCTGTTAGAAATTGGGTTTCTGGCTGGCAGAGATATGCACACTGTCCAAGAAGGACACACGATCCTAGTCATGGTAGGCCACAACACAACCTAAATTATCCCATGCTCACTTTGTAGTAGCTTGGCACAGAGCAGTCAGGCTTAACTTAAGTGGCAAAGTGCAAAGTATTTGTGAAATACTTCATACAACAACACAGTGAAAATATTACAAGAAGACTCCACACCAGGTTAGAAAAAATAGTGTATCATTCTATAAATAAAACAAAACCACAAAAACTCAAATCCATCCAGTAGAGGTGAGGATATGAAGTTTTAAAGATTAAATGCAAAATATCACACATAGAAGCAAGTAGCGCATAAGGTGTTAATTGGTCGCACTGGACCAGGACAAAGTCACGAGTTCAGGCTGACCACAATAGAGCATGGGTCAGATATAGGACCCAAGCACACCCCAGAGCAAATGTATCTTGATCCTAGTCTCAACAGCAGCATAAGTCAGTGATTCCCATGTAGTTGAGGTGTTGAACAGATTTTCTCAATGCAACTGTGGTGAGGCGTTGTATCCACGAACAAAGCATTATTTCTGAAGTATGACTGTTCCGAATGTGATGTACTGGGTTTCTCCACACAGTGGTGGAGATGCGCTGGTTCTGAAGCAGTGGCTCTGAGTGTGATGTGCCGATCCTGTTCCCACAACAGTTTTGATGTAACGATTCTGCTCTAGAAGCAGAGACTGTATGGATTCCACTCGAGCAAACACCTGAGTCCACTCAAAGAGTCCAAGGGCTAGGGGGCACCACTTGGCCTGACAAACTCACAAGCAGATCAGCCCAAGGATTTGAACAGGAAGGTTCTAAGTCTTTTGTGTCCCTGAGCCTTAGGCAACAGAAGGCAAGCCAGCATGTCTTTGGAGGCACTCTGGGTTCAAGTGATGCAGGTCCAGTCCTTCTTACCCGAGCAGAGAGAGCAGCAGGCAGCAGGGCAACAGAGAAAAGCAGGAGTTCAGTAAACAGCAGTTCTAGCAATGTCTTTGAGCAGCCCAGCAGATCTTCTTCTTCCTAGCAAAGTGGTCACAGATCCAGAAGTGTAATGATTCGGCAGTGCCAGAGGTCTAGTACTTACATCCAGTGGTGCCTTTGATCTGGAGGAGACCTTAAACAAAGCGTTCAAGTACACAGAGGCTATACCTTCCTGACATGAATACAGACACACTACAGGAGGGTAACAAATAATTTATGTGGGAACAGGACACATCCCTTTCAGGAGTAAGTGTCAGCTCCTCCATCCCATTCTGCTCAGGATGGCCCATCTGCATACAAATGGCAGCTCAGGCATACGTACCCTTCCTTTGTGTGTGACTGTCTAGAGGGAATGCAGGAAGGCAGCTGTCACCCACCCAAGACGTGTATTCCAGAGACAGGCAGAAGGCACCAAATGGCTAAGTAAGTTAATGCCAACTTTACAAAAGTTACATTTTCTAAACTGGAATTTAAAACCCAACTTCACCATAAGTTGTGATTTTAAATTGTGAAGTTAAGTGACTCTTACTTAAAAAATCAATTTCTTCACAATTGGAAGTTATACTTAAAGGATGTAATAAGGTAATCCCAATATTATCCTAATGGAGAGAAAGCCTTGCGGTAGTGAATAATGAAATTGGGAGTTGCTCTCTACCATGACATATAAGGTTTTAGATTACATGTCCTGCCTTTTAAATACAGGGCGCCCATGCCCTATGGGTTATACAGGGTCTGTCTAGGGGGTGACTTGTATGTATAAATGGAGGCTTTGGACCTAGCAAGAGGGTTTACTGGCCAGTTATACGTGGCAGTTCAAAACTGTGGCACTGTTGTACTTCGCCGTTCGTGGGTCAGCAGGTCAGAGAACAGAGAGTGGGCCTCAAAGCGCCTCCTCTCCAAGGCACTTCAATTGCATCTGAGTTGCAGATTGTTTGGTGCTTTGCATCTTCAACTGCAGTGCCTCTCAGGAAGCCTCACACAGTCTACAGATGCAGGACACAGAGCAGAGCTGCAGAGCAGTGGGGAAGCAGGGCAGTGACAGAGAAGCGGTAGAGCTAAGTACAGGGAAACAGAGGCAGGGAGCCCACGATGGCCGAC
Organism: Triturus cristatus; assembly: GCF_964204655.1. Taxonomy (NCBI): domain Eukaryota; kingdom Metazoa; phylum Chordata; class Amphibia; order Caudata; family Salamandridae; genus Triturus; species Triturus cristatus. The sequence continues at coordinate 758,676,368 of NC_140595.1, forward strand.
ACCCGAGGTCGGGCTTCAGACAAAGAAGGAGCAAGCATGCCCTGGAGAAAGGAACACACCATCGACAGCGATCCCGTAGTTTTGTGAACCACATAAAGGGGAGTCGACCTGAGGAGGCAATCTGCAACAAGACAAGCTCCCTGAGCTGCAGCTGCAGTAGCGGCCACTGAGTGAAAATGCGGGCACCCGCCTAAGTGGCCTAAGTGGCCCAGCCAGGACTTGTTGCAGCTTGTGGGTGGCCCGGAGTATTCCTTCTTAGGCCCTCTGTGCACTCTTGGTAAGCTTTGAGCCCGGAGTCAGTTGCCTGAACCCAATCTGCAATGTGAGCCCTGACCCCACCTTCTGCCATTGGGGAAACCAGCCTCAGTCTCCAGTCTTTGGCCGCTCGGGCCCAGCAGCCAGGCACTGCCTGTACTCATTCAACCCACAATGTGTGGCAAGACAAGCTACCCGAGCTGAGGCGGTAGTAACCCAGAGAGTTACGGCTCGGGTCTTTCCTCAATCCGAGGATTAAACCACTGAATGTCATCAAGCTGCCACACCCTTGCCCCCTCATCGCCGCATCTGTATATGAGCACACCCACTCAGCCATTATTAAACAAAGTCAAATTCATTATTCCAGGTCTTCGAGGGACGCTGCAAACTAGCAGAAGAACGGGTAACCATTCCTGCTATCCCCAGCCCGCAGTGGCACATCAGATATTAGGAGATCGGGCAAGAATAGAGTAGGAGCTAAAATGACAAAAAGACGTGTCTCAAAGAACAAAGCCAAGGCACTCAAGGCACCAGAAAATTATAATCATATTTCATACATCCACACAGATCTTGTAGCGCCACAGACGCAACACATCAAAACAAATTCTGTAGCCTTACGGCTAGAGCAGTCAACCTTACAGCTGGGGAATCGGGTTTGAGTCTCCGCAGCGATGCTCAACATCATGTGATTCTGGGCAAATCACTGGGGGCAGATTTACAATCCCCTTGCGTGACTTTTGCGCCGCTGTTGCATCACTTTTGTGACGCAGCCACGGAGTAAATGTTGCGGCCCATTTACAACGTGACACATCTAGGGAGATGCGTCATGTTGTGAGGACCTGCGTCACATTATACCTTGGCCAGGTATAATGTATGCAGGGTGGGCGTTCCCACGCAAAGAGCCATGTAGAACTGATGCAGTGAAATCTACCAGATTTCACTGCGTCACTCTATGCCTTCACAGCGTCAAAATCTCTACGCATGCTAAGACCAGGCATAAGGAACGACACAGGGCTTTTTGAATGGGACTCATCCATCTATTGCGGTGCATTGCTGGAGTTGTGTCACTTTCATGAGCAACTCCAGCAATGCATTATTTTTGCACCAACAGATACATCAGAATTTCTGACGCATCTGTTAATCCTTGTGCCATGGAGCACTGTATTGTAAATACAGCGCATCCATAGTGGCACAAGGACATTCGGAGCTTACGCAAGGAAACTGACGCATCCATGCAGATGCGTCAGTTCCTTGTAAATCTGCCCCTAACAAAAATATAAAAAAGAATGTGTCCATCTGTAACAAAACTGGTGCTCATGTAAAGTGCTCTGATACCCGATGTCTTGGGTCTAGCTATATAAAAAATCATGTAGAAAGGCAAAAACCACAGACTTTTTAATACCTCCAAGACCTCATGGTGCAGCTTCAGCAAGATTTTTTCCTCCATTCCCTTTGTCAGGCAAGCCCATTGATAACACTAACTATCTATTAGTAGTCAGCATGGAAGTTCATGACCTAGAATCAGACCAGCAAACTGGGGAATTGCCACTCTGTCGCCTCTCAGACAACACGGCAGGAGGACTACGACCCAACTCCCAAAGGGTTGCTTCTCACCTGATCTACACCACGCAACATTCCCTACTAGAGATTCAAGTTGACTTATTCAATCAATTAATCAATCAATCAGTTTTTATTGTGCAATGCTTCTATAGCATATAAAGTACAGAAATATAAAAATACATATATAATAAAATACCACATGCGGCCACATTTAAAAAATGGTCAATAAAATCCAAAGATAAAAATCAAAGCAATCACCACAAGTGCATTACACCTTTGCTCATTGTCACTCCATGGAATATAGAGCACATTGTGCCTTTGGACTTTAGTCATCACAATAATAGAAAGTGCAATCAATCCTCAAACTTGGTAGTGATCATTCCCAGTGTGCTTCACTAGTCCAATCTGACAAGTCTATCTTGTGATGAAATATTAAAAACTAATTAGATATAAAAAATCATGAAACCAGCCTCATATAATATGAAGAGAAATTGTATATACTAAAACCAAAGTTAACCCCTTCAGCGCTCATGACGGAACCACTCCGTCATGAGCCACGGGTGCCGTGTGCTCATGACGGAGTGGTTCCGTCATACTGCGGCCGTTGGCCGCCGCTCCTCCCACGCTGCGCTGATTCCCCGCCTGTGCGGGCGATTAGCGCAGTGGGCGGAGTCATGACGGAACCACTCCGTCATGAGCACAGCTCAACCGTGGCTCATGACGGAGTGGCTCCGTCATGAGCACAGTGCCACCGTGCTGCCCCCAAACCCCCCCCTAGCGCTGCGGCGGAATTCCTGCCGCAGCCAAGGGGTTAATACAAAGGGTAAAAAGCGACCACCACAAAATATACAGAGCAATCGGACTTGCAGGCCGCTGACTCCCTTTTAACCTCCCCTATCCCATTCTGTCAAAGCTCTCCTACTAGACCAGGAGGACCATGAGAATGATGTGGTGCTATAACACATAAAAAGGAGTAGATAATTATTTTATGAAATAAAGTGCAGGACAGCATTGTTTACAATTACGTTTTCACAGAAGGGGGAGGATGAACCTTTTCCTGTGTGAGATATAAAACCCAAAAAATAATAATATGTGGAGATCAGACAGAGCAAATATTTCATCACAGGGACATACTGAGAGATTGTTTAATGTGTAAATGTCCTTGGGAAAACCCATCATTAACGGGACATAATTCATGCAAAATGTAGTATCTGTGTTTGGTGGTTTGTCACAAATATCAAATAGGACTCATCTGCCTGGGTGCGGAGGGGGGCAAGTGAGGTATAACATTCCTGATTTTTTAGTGCAACTAGCTTCTGCTCTGTTGCTTACCAACTTCTCCAGAGATATTTGTTTGATTCTTTCATTAGACATGGTTCTACAACAAGGAGAATTAGCAAATAGATCCCCCAACCCCAGGCTCCCCAGCACTGTTTTAACGTATTGCAAACAGGCAACCTTATGTACAGGCAGTCCTTAATAATATTTTGGGTAACACTGACAATGTCTCTCTTCCAGATCGAGTCCCAAAACATAATTGCTGCAAGTCTCACTACATATGAAATGCACAGGGCCTCTAACTCAGTGTGGCAGATATAATTTTCACTACTACTTGGAAGGGCTAACAGTCTTTTGAAAAACCTGTCCTCTAGTCTTTAAAAATGATTAATTGCCACCATTCCCAGACCCTTGCTCCGCAAGATCCTACAGTGACAGTTTTTGCAATCTACACCTTTGTTATTACATCAATCCTCTTGGAACATAGCTTGTTTGTGAACCTAAAAATGGCACTAACACTTTTCTCCATGGCTTGGGCCCTATTTCCCACCATATTTGACCAGGAGTATTTCCTAGCAAATACAACCCCCAAGTATGTAAATGAGTCTACAACTGTCAATTTGTTCCGCTCTATATGCAACATGAGGAGTATTTTTGGCCGAGTACCTGCCATCAGCACAAAACATTTTGCTTTGTTTACATGTATCTCCAGGCTAGTCATACATTTTGAATAGGCCTCTATTAGCTTCTGTAACCCCACCCAGGTCTTGCAATTAACACAGCATCATCTGCATAAAGCAGTATTTGGAGGGATGCTGCACTAAAGGTGGGTAGGTCTTTTGTTGCTCCCTTCACCGCTGCCTGCACACCGTTGGTTTATATTGAAAATAGAAATGGGGCCATGACACAACCTGTCTTACACCCCATTTTATTTTAAACGGCCTTTTGCGTCCTCATTCCTACCATAATGGACACTAGTGGAGGCTTGGGCGTACATTTGATGAATAAAAACAATTATCGGGGTGTCTATGCCCATTTCCTCCATAATGGCCAATAGTTTGGGGCTGGGAAACGCTGTCAAATGCGGCCAACAGGTCCATAAAGGCCATATAGATTTTTCCCTGATCTTATCACTGTATATTTTTGCTATGGTCAAGCTTAGGTTGAGACATTGGTCTATTGTTCCCTTGCCTTTTTGGGTTTAAGGTATTCTTTTCGGTGACCCAGTCCACCAATCTATTCCCAGGAATCGTCCCATCAATTTTTCTGTACTGTCTAAGAGTGAGATGGGTCTGTAATTTTGCGGGTTGGACCTTTCTCCTTTTTTTAAATATGGGAATTATTATCAACCTATTCCATGAGACTGGGAGGGCCACATTGAGTATAGTATTAAAGATGATTGTTAGACAAGGGATACAAATCTCTTGTTGGGCTCAAAAAAAGTCTATTGGGTCTCCGTCCGGGCCTGGAGCCTTTAGAAGGGTACATTGGGCCAGGCCCAACCTCAACTATTCAATATCAAATACTAGGGACCCCTTAGGGTATACCTGTGGTGAATTATAGTTGACTTATTGAATCTCCTAGCCACTCACATCTTAGGTATCGAATGGAACATAAACAGTCTCATTCATCGAGTCCAAAAGGATCCCAACACTGCCTATCACATTTGCCAATGCTCGTTCACCTTGGAACATCTAGAAAGTCTTCCAACCATCTTACCAGATGTAAAACCTCTGACCTTTCCACTCCCACCCGGTATACCATCCCAGAAAGTTTGACTAAGTCAGACACAGCTTCCTTAAAGCTGATTCCACCTCCCGAGAATGGAAGCCAGGGCACACAGGGCAGTGAGGCGAACCAAATTATCATTTGAAGACATGCAATCAGCAATAACACCACCCAAATAGTCAACCCCAGATGGACCCACACCATTGGTCCACCAGCAGTGACATTCCTTAACCAAAAGGGAGCCCAAGAGTTTCAGGAAAGCGAGGAAAAAAAAGTCAACAAGATGAACAGTCCAGAAAGAAACCTTGTTCCACAATTCTCCAAATACTTAACAGCACACTGAAAACTCAAATGAAACTCAACCCCAGCAGGGGGCAGAGGTCTACCCTGTATTCCTAAAAAAGGGAGTGCCTCCCATGAAGGTAAAACACAAGGATGATAAACTTTCTAACCATGGGAAAAGGGGACCAGATATCTCATACAGAACAGATCCTTTACTCGCGTTTGTTAGACCCTTTTCTGAGCAGAGTTGCATGTCAGCTGGTTTATATCCACAAATCACTTGCGTTTGTCGCCCCCAGAATATAGGGATTGCAAAGAAGGTTACAACTGCTCCGGCATTTAATCGCTGGGACATTGCCACTGAAAATTCAGGTCAGGCCGACCAGCCCTTTCAGTGAGGGCACCCAGCAGTAATCCAAGGTTGTCCAGAATGAACAAAGTTACTCCAAACTAAAGAGAAAGGCCAATCGTGGACACAAGAACAATCCTGCTCAAGACAACAAATTCACAAAATTTCACCAAGTTCAATGACCAGGCTACTCTCGACTCAAAGTCAGCTAGACCAAGCAAAGCAGTTCAAACTAAAGAGAAGGGACACTTGTGGACACAATATAACCCCTTGTATGACCATTGAACCACTTATTCTCACCAAGACTCACCAGTACATTTCTCCCAACTTACCATAACCAAACAGCAAGAAACATGCAATACACTCTAAATGGTCTCAAACGTAACAGGCTGTGCACCGTCATCCAACCCAATTCCAGTTAACTTCCAAAATTTGAAAACGGGCAGAGTCTTGCTTTGGCCAAGAGGCTCATCCATATCCTGAAGTCCCCACCTGGGAAGAACAAGCAAAACTTGAACTGATTCCATGCTACACGTCCAGAGGGCGACACAACATATTTAAACAGAAGCATCATATTAAAAATGGTTAACACAATTGTTACATTAAGATACTTGAGAACCCACCACATTGAAGGCGTTGAGTACAAACCCAATCCTGAAGTGATGGGTAAAGAAGCAACGAGGTGTCCTGGGACAAATAAAAAATAGCCATGGAGGTATGGCACCACAGGTAATGCTTCATAAAATGGGCATAGAATTGAAAAGAACAGAATTAGAGCAGTATCCCGTCTTTTATGCCCCAGCCCGAAAATTCTATGAAACAACACAGTGACCTCAGGTGGGGTACTCAGGCGAGCGAAAGGCACCGAAGAAAAATCCCTCAATTGCCATCAAAATTTAAGCATTCATCACACAGCAGCCCCAAGAGCTTCCAGCTATATGAGGCAGGTTTCTCTACCATCACAGTGGGGTACAACTCATCTCAAGAGAGAGGCATGATTGCAACAGTACACAGCTCAAAAAGTAGCCCATTAAATTTGTGCTCGTGGATTATCAATGACCATAGCAGCAAGGTGGGGGAGACTGACTGTATCTCCTTTCATGAAGGCTTTGACATCTTACTACTCCAGGAAACATGGGGCGAGCAGCCACCTCCAATCACAGGTTTTAATGAGTGCCACCAACGCATGTTAAAAAGAAAAAAGAGGACAGACACTCCGACTGTCTTTCGATATTCATAGCATCCCATCTAAGATGGAAACAAGAACAGGTTGATCTGGGTCTAATATTGACACAATGCATTAAATGGTTAGCTCGGCATGAACAAACAATGCATAGATACAGCTGTAAAGACAGTCTCATAATTTGTAACATGTATATCCACCCATGCCAGAAGACCAAAGCAGAAAAATAGTCATTAATATCAATCTTAAAATCGCTATAATACTTCTTTCCTCAAGCAGGTATAATACTGTCAGGGGATTTTAATATGCAATTAATACAAACTAAAAATTATCATGCGATTCAAGATGCTTAATGGCCACTCTCTACAAGTCCAACTGGCAGCCACCACAAGAACATCAAACACAGCTCACTCCTTCTGGAGTATACATTAGTAGATACAGAAATGTACCAATTGATCCCAAGCTACCATATAACACCCAGAGTAGAGAGCAACTACTTCCCGCAGCTTGTCGAACTCCAAATATGTCTGTCAAGAGCACCAAAAAAAAAAGTCGTGATTGTTCCACCCAGTGCCTGCAATTTGAAATAGTTCTCTTGGAATGGAATGGTGACATCAACCATAATGGATGTCATAATTAGTTTTTTCACCAAAACAAGTGATAATCACGAGTGTCAATTGTGGCAATGGTGGGCGCCCTTAACTATGACCCTGATAACCAACTTCTCACCAAACCAATTAACAAATTTCAATACATCCAGTAAACCAGCAACCTGTTTTACCAAATCCCTTTTATGGAAAAAAAGAGAACTGAATAAGGAGATCAGGAAGCTGTGGAAAAGGGACCCATCACTTAATTTTTCCACTAAGCACAAATTTGCAACCTAAGGCAAAAATACAAAAAGGCAATTTTGTCGGCCAAAAAAACTCACCAAAATAACCATTTGGACAAAGCTTCTGCACACAAGTAAAATAAATAGCAATTAACAGTTCTGGGCTGAAATAAATACGCCAATGGCAGCTATCGACAACACAATGCTGACAAATCGGAAGCATACTGAATAAACAAAATTGAAGTGGCCAATGCGCAAGCTATGAATACCTCAAATGAGACATACATAATCCCAATAAATCTCATGTCTCAGGACATCCCCTGAAGGTCAATGGTATTAAGAAACCCAAGTCCGGAAATCACTAGAGAGACTAAGATCAGATGGGGCGCCCCGACTAAATAGCTTGCCAAACTCTCTGTTTAAGTATGATCAACCCTTTTGGGCAATGCATCGCACCCTGCTTTTCAATCATGTTTTTACTACCAATATCCTTCCAACTTCCTGGAGAGGCAGTGTGCTCCACCCTATATTTAAAGCAGGTTGTCATTCCAACCCAGCAAACTATAGACTGATTGCGCTTATCGACGCTGAAACCAAACTTTATACTGCTAATTCACTAAAAGACCTTAAAGCATGGGTCATATCCAGAAATATTATACGGATCACCCAAACGGGATTTAGAGTTGGTATGAGTACAGGGTCCAACCTCCTTTCCCTAAGTCTTCTTGTTGATTAAGATTTTTTTTAAATCTCCAAATGTTACATCTGCTTTGTAGACCTAAAAGCAGCATTTGATATTGTCCTGAGAGAGTGTCTCTGGGTGAAGATGGCTGGATGGGGAGCACAACCAAGGCTACTGAGGGCCATAGTTAACTTGTACTCAGAGACCTGGGTTTGAGTCAAAATAGGCATGGGTGACAGAACAATCAGTAAGATTTCTAACCCCACTGGCTTGAAGCAGTGAAATGTGCTCGCCCCTTGCCGTTTAAACATCTACATGGCGGATCTTGATGCATGTCTATATGAAGTACAAAGTGATCCACCCAAACTAGCAATGGCCCCAGTGCGGTACCTAAAATATGCAAATGTTATAGTTCTATGCAGCAAAACTCCAGATGGCCTTCAGCGTCAGATAAGCAAATTACTTTGATACATAGAATCACTGGGTTTGGAACTAAATTACAAAGGTCATTCGCTTTTCTTAAATTCCAGCCTACATCATATTAAATTCAAGTGGAAAACAGCAGGGAACAACCTAGAGTTGGTCTGATCTTATAAATATCTAGGAGTGGTCATGGACTCCGGCCTAAAGTTTAAGGAGCACTTACTCCAAAAAAGAGCTCTGGCACATAAACTGCTCTTTGCATTTAAGATTCTTCATAAAAGGCTGGGTTGTATGTCTAATTCTCATTTATTGCAAGTAATAGCAGTCAAGTTTCTTCCCTCGCTCACTTATAGCTCAGAAACTTTAATGGGAAAGGAGGTAACCACCCTAAATCAACTCCAGTTCATCTTATTTCAATGCATTTTTCATCTTCCACAATACATTCCTCAAGCACAAGTCCGACTAGAATTTGGGTTATTCCATCAGATCTCAATAAGGCTGGCCACACTTATTAAATTACGCTGAAAATGAGATCTGCTCCATCTGACTCACTAACCGCCTTGTACTGGTCAGAAAATGAAGAACCAGCTTATAGACAAAAACAATTGGAAAACTGTGCTTTAGCAAGCACTAACCACCCTCAATGTGTCCTAAGTGTGGTTCTAAGCATCAGTTTCACCGCATTTACAAAGATAGTTAACATAACCGCCAAACTACATACCTAGACAAGAGACAAGCTGAGATGGCACGAAACAAGCATGGATGATTGGTTCTACAAAACTACACCGTTTGGGTTCCACAACCCTATCTTATAAGTCACATATCTCCATTGATTCTGCAGTTCTTGCTTTTAATCCATCTGGGAGGCTTTCCAGGTGCCAGGGTGGAGACGGGATGACAGCGGACTCCTCCCATGCATGTCCCCACTAGTGCACCCATCCTGGCCACGCCCCTAGAAAAGAAGGTTCTTGGGCACTCAGGATCATTGGGGGACGCCGAGAATGTGAAGCTAACGTTCCAGCCGAACACAAAATCAAAAGCTAGGGCCTGATTCTGTAGCAGCCTGTCTTCGGTGCAGCAGTGAGAGGCTGCATGATATTGAGATGTTTATCCACCTTTGAAATTGCATATGCGGACAAGCTACAAATCCGGTGCTTAAGCAGCTGCAGGTGATTTAGGTGAGTGACTGATTTTTTAAATTGACAAGCAGCTACAAATCCAAAGATCAAGCGGCTATAAGAGATTTAGGTGAGTGACTCACTATACATGGAGCTTCATTACCATATTAAACTATTGACTTAATTGGTGAGGTGGACTTATATTGAATAAAATAGTACCCTTTAATTTCTGGGCTACAACCGGAATAGAATTCATCTGTGTAAAAGGGAGGTCAGCAGAGGGAAGCAACCAGCTGTATGTTACTGCTACAATTACAGCATGTGCACACTCAAGCGCAAGCCTCTGGGTGTCAACATAGCCCCCTCAAATCAGTCTATCCCCGCTCAGAGGCAATGCCAATGGGTACCTTAGAAAAAACACCTATGAAAATACGAGCACAGCGGCACACAAAGCAGAGAATGGTTACTAAAGTTCAGCAACTACTAGAAGCAAGGCGACTGGAGGTCCCTATCACTCAGATGGTAAGTGAAAGCGGGGCAGAAATGGAAAACAGCATAGATACCAGCTTGGTGCACGTTAAGAATGTAGAAAATGCAGAAAGCAGCAATCTACTGGTAGACTATCTAAAATCCACTATAGAAGAGCCTTTTCAACCCCCACCTGCTGCAAGCAGTACCCTCTTTTTTCTAAATCTCACATATCTCTGGCAGCTGCAATTGCCAGCAATCAGGCACAAGCTCTGTTATTATTTCAGCCTGCCTCAATGCCGAGATGCCTCCGGGTAGTCGTGCGCTATACAAGTACCTCTACATTTACATTTACATTTACCCTAGCAACGTCCCCCGCATACAGAAAGTGTATTGACAATAGATACAATCTCATTCATTCATGGAAGCTTCATTGCGGCTATTACAGCCAAAAAAGCACATTAAAAAACATACATCATATAAAATTCATGATAAATTTAGAATCTTAAAATACATTAAAATATAAACATATTTGAATAAAATACCAATGAAATGGATAAAAACCGTGAGACCATGAAAATCACTGAAAGCGGAAGTTTAATTAAAGTGGCAAGTGCAAAGAGAGAGAAGGGTCAAGGTTACTTGTGGGCTGATCTAGTTTTAGCAGGTTCCTACGTGTTGACCAGTTGGAAATTAAGAATTTCGAGATTGCAACCACATGGACTGGGTCAGTGTCGGATTTAAATTTCACAATAGTTCCTGATGCCCAGATTTCTACAGAGTTGGATGATCCATTTCAGCCTAATCTGTTTATATGCCACACAGAAGAGCATATATGGACTATTGTTTCTTCCTCCACGTGGCATCCAGGGCATAGGCGACGGGACACTCCTGTCCACTTGTTTCTTATCGCATGTAGTGGTAGTGACCCATACCTAAATTGCAGGAACAGTTTCTTAGCTATCAGAGGTTGTATAGAATCCAACACCCGCTCGAATTCATAGTGGCACTTACAATCTAGAAACCCATAGGTTAAACTCGTAGAATTGGCTGACTGCAAATTTTTTGTCAGATTATACTCTTTCAATGCAGATGCCAACATTTTTTTAGGAATGGCTGAGCAAAATTCTTCTGGGTTGGTGCAAAGGTTCTCCCTTCCAATAGCACGAAAAGAGTGCCTTACAAATGATAGCCAGGGTATGCTACCAGCCCCCAAGGATGTCATTACTGCTTTTAATTCCTCCCTATAACAGCCCAACTCCGGGGTGCTCCATAGCCGCCGCCAATAAAGCAGCGGGCGTGGCGAAATAAGATCCACTATTGGTAGGATATTCAAGTCCATCCTTAGCGGTACCAGTGGAGTATTATTTGGTAAAGTCAGGAGTTGTCTGATAAAATTATTTTCAGTTAGTAAGAGGGCTTTGGATGGGCAGTGTCCCCAAAGTTCCGCCCCATAAAGGGAGGCTGCCCTGGCTTGCAACTTATAAATTTCAAGCGGTGGACTTATAGGGCCTCATGTAGGAAGCCAAATACCGGTCGGTAACGGCTGAAATTCGGTAAATATCCCGTTACCGACCGGTATTTAGGCATTTGCGATGTAGGTGGCTGATTTCTGGATTCGGTATTTACTGAATCGGAAATTAAGAAATCGGTAAAATACCGATTCGGTAAATACTGAATCCAGAAATGCAATGTAGGGAGCACTCTACAGAGTTAAAATTAGTATTAAGAATTCGTTATTTACCACCAAATACAGGTTGGTGATAAATAACAAATACCTTACAAAAAGAAATATTTTGCAGATTTAAGAGTGCCATGTGGCAGACATACATGCCCTTAGGGCATGTATGTGCGCCACATGTGCACACATGCAAGATTCAGGGGTGCAACAGGGTATCAATGTGACACCCTGCCACCCTTGTATATGCTCCCCCCATTACCGAATCGGTATTTACCGAATCGGTAATGAGGCATACCTTCCAATTGATTCCTATGGGCCTCCAGGCCCATAGGAATCAATGGGAAGGTATGCCTCATTTCCGAATCGGTAAATACCGATTCATAATTACCGAATTTTTCCAATTCGGTTATCTTTACCGAATCATTACCTACATCACATTTACCGATTCATAAATACCGAATCGGTAAAATTCGGTATTTATGAATCGGTAAATGTGAGGCTACCTACATATGGCCCATAGTCTTTAAAATGCAACTCTTCTGTACTTTTAAGATTCCCCCAGTAGCCTGAGTTAGCTTTAGGTTAGCCTTATTGATTTGAGAACCCCATCCCATTTTATCATTCAGGGTAAGACCCAAATAGTCAAATATGGAGACCCTCTCAAGGGGTCTGTCATCCATCATCGGGTGTGGACAGTTGATGGAAGTGGCGTTAAAAAACATGTATTTAGTTTTATTAATGTTAACCATGAGGTTTCGCTTTTTACAAAACTGGCTAAACCCTTTTAACACATGCTTAATGCGGGAAGTTTGCGAAGCGCCAGTTTCAGAGAGTCAATATCCTTGATGGCTAGTAGATCTTCAATTAGCCCGTTGAGGAAGAGGGAAAAAAGGGTCGGCGCAAGCACACAGCCCTGCCTCACCCCCTTGCCAACGGGGAACGGTACCGTCAACTGCCTATTTTTACCATACCTAACTCTAGCATATGTACCTTCGTGAAGACGTTTAAACTGTGAGCATAGGTAGGGTGGAATGCCCATGTCCAGCAGAATACTCCACAGCTGGTTACGGTCCACCATATCAAGTGCTGATCTCAGGTCCACGAAGGTTAGGTACAGGCTCCCACCTTCCAAAACTACATGCTTCCAGTGAATTAACTGGAGCCTAAACAGCTGATCTATTGTGGAAGTTTTGGCTCTAAAGCCTGCTTGCAATGGGGTCAGGATGTATTTGTATTTGTATTTTTTGGATATTTGTAAAGCGCAAACTTTCGCTCCGAAGGGAGCATCATGGCGCTGAGCGTGCGTGTAGGGATCAGATGATGAAAAATCTAGATTGCTGCCAGCACAGTCATGATCTTGGATCCATTCCTGCAATCTTCCCAATAGTACCCTTGAAAATGTTTTGGGGGATACATCAATGAGGCTAATCGGGCTATAATTGGCCGGTTCGGTGGGGGACCCTTTTTTATAGATCTCTGCCCCAGCCCACATAGAAGGAGCTGGGAGGCCTTGAAGAATTGCATTAAAAAGTACTTGGAGGTAAGGAGCACAAACTACCTGTTCATTTTTATACAAGTCCCCCGGAATTCTATCTAATCCTGGCGCTTTATTCAGTTATAGCTTGCCCAAGGCTGATAATACTTCCGCCAAAGTACATGGTGGAATGTTCCAAAGGGGATCAGGGATGGAACAGCAGGTCGAGGGTTCACTCAGTTCAATTGACAAGGTTGAATATAGCTCCTTGATATGTAGGCGCCATGTTTCCTCGCCAATGTTTGGTTCAATGTTGGTCTTGTCCTCTATTTTCCCGGTGTGGACAAAATTCCAAAAACCTCTCACATCTTTTGAATCTAGGGCACCCTTAATGGCCTGCCATCTATCCATTTCCCATTCAGACTTAGCTGTAAGGAGAATTTTTTTTAAAGCAGCCCTGGCTTCCCGAATACACAGATTGTCGCCCCCTTTAAGAGATGCTAGCAGATTTTGCTTAGCCTCCCTACACCTCCTACTAAACCAGGGGTTTCTGTCCCCACGGTATTTACACTTGAAAGGCCTACTACTATGAAAAAATCCCACCAGGGTTGTGACCATTGCCTGGTGGATTTTCCCCATGTCTTCATCATGGCCTAGTTTAATAGGGTCATCTGATGCAAGGCTTGCCTTTTCTAAGAGGGGGATAATACTATTATACATTTTGGACATTAGTTTGGGGGATTGATTTATGGTAGCCCATCGGATACGTCTCCCTCCGTTAGTCACTATAAGATCTTTTCCAGGGCTATTTGCAAGGCCTTGGCCTAATTCAGTCATGTCGAAGTCTAGCAGTATAACCAATGGATTGTGGTCACTTTCAATACGTGCATCAACACTGAAATCCACCACTTTGTTCCAAATTTCGACACTGAGTAAAAAGTAATCAATTACTGATTCCTTGCCTGGTCTCTTCAAAGAGAAAGTAAGGGTAAGATATGTCATTTGGAGGACTAGTGGGGTCCACCCCCTTATCGAGTATGTATTAGGCATTGGGATTGACCAAGTTGCCTCCTCATCGCTAGTGATGGATTTCTTGAAACCATTAAGGGGTTCGTAGTGACAATTAAAATCCCCACCAATCAGGAAAAACACATTACCCGAGAGGGAGTTTAGAAGGCTAAGCAAGGAGTCCAAAGATGTCCCTCCGTGTTGAACTGGCCGAGATTAAATATTAATAATGGCCAGTTTTGGTAGATTCCTATGGGTCACAAGGATGCAAGTAATATTTGGAGAGTAGGTGTCAACTCTTTTTACCACACATTCGAGGTGGATCCCCACCCATATACATAGGCCCCCTGATGGTCTACCTCTGAGGCCTTTGACCGCTGGCTCACAGTAGGCCACAAACCGTACTCTATGAGGGAGGCTTAAGGCCCAGGTTTCTTGAAAGAGGCAAATCTCATGGGAGTCAATGTATTCACCCCAATCTGGGAGATCAAGTTTGGCAGCAAGGCCCGCAATTGTCCATGATAATATTCTAGGTCCCCCAGGTCGCAGTTCAGAACCACTCTCCACGTTTGACTCCAACCCTTCACTTTCCGGCGATCCTGGGGGCTCGACACAGAAGGGGGAGGGGATCGCTGGGGCGGGGTCTGGTCTAACTGTGCTAGATGGAATATATGTATCTATTGGAAAGGGAGAATTCACATCCTCTACATCGGGGTCATCTATAAGTGCTCTTTCTCTATCAGCTCGATTTATCCCCCATCCACCTTTCCACTAGAATGGTCCCTCAGCCTCTTGGGGATTATCACTGTGGGCTGGACGATGGAAGGTAGTCAATCCACAAGATCCAGGACTCTGAATCTATTACATACTGAAGCGCCTGGTGGATACAAATTACTACCCTCCTCATCTCTGTAGCCCTGCCTAACCTGTTCGCCTCGCCATCCTCTGTTCCTACCATGGTTGACTAGGTTTGCACTATAATTTGGGGGAGGGTAAAAGTAGCTTAGATCCAAAGTCTGTATTCTGGATCTGGGATGTTTAGGGAGACCCATGCAAACGTGCTCCACCACCCTTCTGTCCCTAAAATTAATAACAATACAATCCCCCTCTATATTTTTAGGTCCTTGTCCTACCCAACTCACTCTTCTGGCAAATAGGATTTGGCATTGGACATTAATCGGGGGTGGTCTATTATAGTTCGACCAATGAATGGATTTATTTCTCAATACAATCTCAGTACCAGCATCAGCCAGAGATATACAACAAGATCTGCAACTCGGACGGATGATGAAAAGTATGTTCAAGCTCATTCTTTCTCATAAAAAAACTTCACTTAACGCAATCTCAGGAAATTGCTCCTCTCCATACAAGACCGTTGAATATCAAGGAAGCAATGGGTAAACTTCTGGAGCGTATCTCAGAAGCCGAGCAACGGGTCCCTGCCTTAGAGAATACAGGGGAGACCTTTCAACAGGAGATTACACTGATAAAGCAAAGTAAAGGTGCTCTGTAGTCTAAGCTTCAAGACTTGGAGAAATACAATAGATGCTCAAATCTCCGCTTGGTGGTGGTTACAGAATAACTTGAAGGATCCCAAGTACATAACTAGGTAGAATTCCTACTGAAAGAAGCTACCCCAGAGCTAATAGGGGATTTAGCGATTACAAGGGCACATAGGGTACCCTCTCAGCATCTCACTAATGCAAAATACACTCAAACAATTCTAGTTAAATTTGCCGATTTTCTAGTGCGAGAGAAAATATTGACTAGAACCATTGAAAAAGATCCTTCACGACACAAACAGTTTCTCAATTTAAGATTTTTTCATATATGACTGCATTAGCTGAAAAAAGGAGCAGAGATTTTTGTGAGGATCATTGACTCTTTCAAAACAAAGGGGGGCATGCAACCATTGTGCAGCAATCCAAGTTGTAAGTTCTTGTGAATGGCAAATTGCATACATTTGATGATGTAGGGAAAGTACAGGGGCTCCTACAGCAGATGTCGATCTCATTGTAAAATCGATGTATGTTGGCTGTAAAGTATTGATGTCTGTAGTCTTCATTGGCATCTATGGTAGTGTTTGGTGACGGGGCTTCTTCAGAACACAAACGGGAGAGTCGGGCCACAAAAGCACAGAGGTGGCAGTGCCAATTTGCGCATGCACATCTATATTACAAATTAGCCGGGAAGTCGTATGAGTATCTGTGCAGTACAATGTGGTGCTCTCAAAGCAATAGGTCTCCTTCCACCCTCAAAGAGACAAAAAACTCTAAGGAAAGACGTCTCCGTAGAGTTTACAAATGACATGTACATTTGCTGAGGCACACAGAATTTAGTCCATATGGTAACATAGACAGTAACTAATGCAGTAATCACGCTGGAGTCCATTAAGGGATTTCTTTCTCTTTATTCTCTTATTCTTTTCTTCTTATAGGTTCATATAAAAAAACACACACTGGCAGCCAACACATGTTTCGTCCAATGGATTTTCAAGGTTAGGGGATATAGGCAAAGAAACCCGGCACCCCAAAGCTTAGCGTACCGGTAGTAAATACGAAGGGGAAGATTCTGAATGTCTGTAAACAGACGTCGAATTTTGAAACAGGCATGAGTTCCTTCACTATCTATGCCGGATCGCACAAATTGCGTTTGGTCAAAGTCTCCAACCGCAGTTCCAACAACGAATACATGTACCTGCAGATACACACACTGTAGCATGAAGATCGAATGTTGAGTCAATTTCTGGCTTCTAGCTCCAACAAAAAATGACCGTACCTGCAGGAAATTCCAATATAATGTAGAGGACTGTCACAAAATAAAGTTTGGTGAGCACTGTGTCCTACAAAAACCTGATGGGAATGTGTATCCCAAACTTTTTTATTGTTTAAATACCGTCAAAAGCAGTACACGTCTGAGTGCACCCAACAAAAGGTACTGTCGGTTCCACCTGTGAATTGTCACAGTGACAGACTAAACACAGAGCCCTGATAAGCCTGGAAGGAAAGAGAACCGGCATGCGTCCAGCCATGAGAGGCCTCTTCCTTTAAATATTTATTCGTAGGCAATAGGAATAGGTTTCGAAGCACTATGCACCTTAATCTGCACAAGCACTTTAGGTACCTATTGTGTCTCTGTATTCAAAGTGCCGACTACAGAAGTATGTGGAAAGGGATATTACGCCATTGCGATGGTGATATTATCAAACCTTGTCTTGGTTATATGTATTAAGCATGGTTTTAGTCTGTCCACCCTTTGTTCAGAATGCAATATGCACTTTTTATTTTGTGTTAAAATGTGCAAGATTATTTACACATTTCACACTTTGCACTTTATCTTATATAGGCACTTTAATAAAGGTCAACAACTAAAAAACATGAGTTAATATGTACTTTAGATTAGTTGGAATCAATAGTTTACTAGGCTATTATGCCACAGTTTATTTTGGTAAAAATAAGGGACTGCTTATGATAAAACTGTTGATGAAGGGTTTGCATTCAACTTTTTATGTGCGCTTTAGCTGGTTTGGGTTGGGGGTTGCTTTAGGTAATGGCTAATGGAAAAGGGTAAACTGATAGTACTGCTTTTAAGATCAATTCATAGTGAGAGTTTTATTATGAATGCACAGTGCACTTTAAAAGATATGTCTGAATATGTGATGATTAGCAGGAACATTTATTGCATAAATGCCTAAAGATTCCATCTGCATTGTCTCACTAAATGTGAACAGCCTCAATAATAAGACTAAAGCCAGAGCCATAGATGAATGGATCAAGGAGACCCACTATACAGGAAAAAAGTAATCTACACACAGAATGTTTAGACACCTGACAATCAGTCAATATTTTTCTTCAGACAATGCCGCCGACATGGGTAATCGCAAATTTTATTAATAAATTGTTTTATTTTCAAATGAACTCATCTCAGAAAGATAGAGAATGGAGATGTGGTCTGACAGTGGGCTAATCAATAAGTGTAGATTAACGATAGCTACAATAGACGCCCCCATAGAAGACAATCCAGCACCATTATTAGATCTTTGTCACACCCCTATACAGATTCCAGGGGCGGTAATAATAGGTAGTGACATTAACTTTTTGCAAAACCTGGAATTGGATTCATCCTCTGAGACTCATAAACAAAAGAAGCCAGGAATAGCTATGGCTTTGGTTGAGTGCATGCAAAAAAAGAACCTGATTGATATCTGGCAGGCTAGGTTTCCAGAAAAGAAAGAATACTCATGCTTCTCTGCTAAATACAACACTGCGGCCCAATTGGATTACTTTCCTCCGTCTTGTAATTTAAGATTAAATAACTACATGCATATTCAAAATGGCTTCTACGACCATGCTCTGATAAAAATGTAGATATCAGGGTTCGACTAACGTAAAATATGTTTTAGATGGGTCTTTAATAAAGCTTATAATGAGGATGAATGTTGGTGCACTGAGGTTCATAATGAAATAATATGTTTTTTTCCAAGCAAACAGAGCAACACCTAATGTAGAAAGTGCCTGGGAAGCCTTTAAGGCAACCATCTGTATTTATCTAACCTCCAAAGACATTGCAATGAAGGGTTCCCAAAAGATAGAGAGGTCACAATTAGAACTAGTGGTCCACCAGGCAAATGAACAATATATAAGAAATAAGAGTACTAAAGACAAATTGGCTCTCATGCACGCATGAAAAAAGATGTAAGAATATCAATATAACAGGCTGCTTGGCTAATTCTACATAACTCCAAAAAGTATATGAGGAAACTAAATTCTCTGGGAAATATTTTGCTTGGCAAATGAGAGAGCAACAAGCATCAAATATGATAACTTCTCCAGTGGAAAAAAATGCACAAAATCTGCATGACAGAAGAAACACAAATTTAGTATACAGGAGGTATATGTCTCAAAAGCTATGGAGTTTCTGAGTAAGCTTGCTGTCCCCAAATGACAGGTAAATCATACATGGGACCTGCTGGCAGATATCACACTTAAAGGAAGTGCTGCAATCCTTAGGTAACAGTAAAACAAGTGGAGAAGATGGACTGCTAGCTGACCTATATAAAAAATTCTCTGCAGTCCTAAACCCTGAAATGGTATCATTAGCCAATTATATTTTGAGCGGCTGGGGTACCGCCCTCCTTCAAAACGGTGATAGTAATAACTTTTTTCTTGATTCAATTTTTCAAGAATACAATATTAATCATTTTATGCGATTAACAAAAAAAAAAATAAGTCAGGGATAAGGTTTTAAAATGGAATATAAAACGCCCGGCTGCAATTTTATTAGCTACTATGATATTCCAATACTCAATGCGACAACCCTTTTATCATATATATATATATATATATATATATATATATATATATATATATATATATATATATATATATATATATATATATATATATATATATATATATATATATATATATATATATATATATATATATGGTCCCCCCCTCTTTTTCTGAGCATCAATGTGTACCAATGAAGATTAATATCCTATCGTTGTTTTGTTTCATTCTATATCTGCAATAAAAAATTAAATCACAAGCACTTACCTGTTTTTTATAGTGACGTCTGAACTACTTAATGCATTTGATTCAAGTTCGATCTTTTATGAATTCCGAAAAATACTTGTCCACTGTGACCGTTTTTTCTGTACCATTATCTACCCGTGTTCAGTGGCTTTACGGGCCACCCCATTTGTTGGACTCCCTCCAACAGCTGCTTTTGCCGATGATGTCATTCATGCGGGAAGAAAATTCTGGCAGGGAGAAGGCAACACTCTACCGGACTATCAAACGAAAACTCGCCAAAATCTAAATAAATTGGACGGCCCGCCAAGTGGAAAAGTGAAGGCGGACCCAGATCTGCCAACATCTAAATCAGACCCTTAATCTTCAAATAATGTATAACAATATTTGATGCACAAAGTGCTTCCACAGAGATGGGGACCCTATCATTGCACAACAAGATATTTTACAGAGGTAGCTCTGGATACAACTGATATAAACAATTAAGAACTGTCACAAACTATAAGATAATGAAGATGGTATTTATTTCTCTCAAGTAATTGTTTAGCCCAAAAATCTTCCACTCATCTAAGGGTGTATCAAAGTGTTTACTAACCCTCTGCATCACCTGCAGGCTGCTAATATATTCTAGTTTTGATTGCTACAGTGCTCAAGTTTGTTTTTGAACAACATTCTATAGTATCTTGCTATTTATTAATAAGAGTGAATGCAAAAATATGTTCTATTTCCCTTAATTCAGTATGTATACATATATAACACCATTTCCTTGATTGGTGCAGCTTACATAGAAGTAGATATATTTGTCTTCCTATGCTACGGACTGCCAATACATGTTTTGTCCCTAGATCCAGAACTTTATCAAACCTTTTTAATAAAACTTAGTGGGCAAACTCAGTTCTAAGAAGAGTCATCACAAGTCTTTAAAAGCATAATTGTAGCAGCCAGATGTATACATTTTTACCAAGAAGCACCTAATAAGGTGAATAAAAGTAAACCTTTGTGATGAAGCTAGGTACACACCAAATTAATGCGGAAGTTGCATAGAGATGGCTGGACTAATTAAACTATCTAGTGAGGTAGCAGTGTAAGTATATAACAGATACCTGTGAAGTGACTGTAAATGCATCGTTCTTGACAATTCTACATTGTTTTCCAGTTTCAGGTTATAATAAATAAATGGATGCATGACCACACTTGTAACACGCTTGGCTACTCAGAGAGTGTCCCGGTGCTATGGCAAATACAGACCAGGGTCACTAGAGTTATTGGCTAAACAGATGCTGTTAGACCTTAAAGTCTTAGTGTGTTCTTCCCCCAACTTTTGCCTGCGTCCCTCCATTTTTCTGACCTTGTGTTTGCTGGCTTAAAGACTCAGCAAACTTTACCACTGCTAATCAGTGGTAACATTGCTTGTACTCTCTTCCCTAAGGATGGTAATATGGCTTCATCCCCAATTGGCATATTTAGTTTATGTATAAGTCCCTAGTGAAGTGCCCTACATGTGCCCAGGGCCTGTACATTAAATGTTACTAGTGGACCTGCAGCACTGATTATTCAACCCACATAAGTAGCCCCTTAACTAAGTCTCAGGCGTGCCACTGCACAGTCTGTGGGGGCAGTTTTGAACTGTAGAAGTAGTAAATCTTTTTTTTGCTGATTAAATAAAAGCAAATTGAAAATAAATAAACCATTGCACAAATTTTTAAAATTCTACATGTGACCAGGCGAGTAAAGCATAACTTTCATTAATACATTGTGCTGGGTAAAACACATGAAAGGGTAAGTACAGTCAGAACCAGTTAAGCCCTTATGGGACTGGAAGTCCTGACAGGGCTGCACTGCAGTAAAATATTGCTAGTCAAAATGCTGTGTAGCCAAAGGTTGGGATAGCATACCGTTGGCTGAACTGTGCAACACTGGCCCCACGCTATGCCCCTGCTGCATGGATAGCAGTCTTTTTATTCATAATAAAAACTTTGTTGCCCTCCAAGAGTGCTGGAGCCAATGGAGATAACACAGCGGGGTGACACAATCTTAACTGGAGGGCCCGAAAGACTGGCCATTGGAGTTTCCATCAGAGCTGACTGACAGAGGGGCAGATGCATATGAAGTGTAATACACTTTCCTTGACATGTCCACATAAATAGCAGTAGGGGTCTGACCAAGATTGTTTCCAGACTGGCACCTAGTCTTTTTTTTCTTATTGGGAAAGTTCATCAATATACAAAATTCATTAACATGTAACAGACAAGGTCAGCAAAATTTAAGAATGTCTCACCACTACCAGCTCCTTTAAAGTTCATAGCATATCAACAGACCATGACAAAATATGTTGTTGTTGTTGTATAAGCTTTATTTTGACAACTAGTGTCATAAAAGCTATAAAAACATTGTCCAGATAAAATACACAATAAACATATCATGCAACAATATTATAAAAGTCATTTACACAAACAGTCCATCAACATACACTATTATACCCCACTGTAGTCAAATATTTGAGACAGCTTAAGAAATTTCCTATGTGACCCAGATCTTAATCTTGATCATATTTATTTTGAATCTTAAATGTTGAAATTGAGGAATTTTCTCATACCATCATTTTTGGAAAATTAAAGAGCTGGCTATTAAAGACACAATGTACAGTTCTTTTTTCAG
Source organism: Triturus cristatus (assembly GCF_964204655.1). Classification (NCBI taxonomy): domain Eukaryota; kingdom Metazoa; phylum Chordata; class Amphibia; order Caudata; family Salamandridae; genus Triturus; species Triturus cristatus. Next base: position 758,698,881 of record NC_140595.1, read on the forward strand.
TGGCAAATCTGCTTTTAGGACCGGCGAATACCCAAAAACAGCGGTCTGAGTGTCTAATGGGTGTTGCAATTGCAATGTGTTCCTGCAAAACTGATTAATCTCATCCCAGAACTTACTCAATTTTGGACAAGGCCGTACAATATGTGTCCAATTGACCCCTTCCTCTACATCACATCTGAAACAATTGGCAGGGATCTGCTGATTAATCTTGTAGAGGAAGGCGGAGGTTCTGTGTAGCAGCTACTTGGTGTAAAATTGCATGTGTCGCATATTTGCACCATTTAGCAGTGAAAAATTAAACTTGTTAATCTTATCTCAAGCTGGGGCAGATATCTGGAGATTTTCTTTGGACTGCCATTTAGCTAACGCTTTCTCGTGGCACTTAAAGACCCCATTATTATGCAAGAGAGAAACCCAGCAGCTAATTGACCGACAGGTATTGGATTCTATCAGATCTTAAACAAGTTCTGCTGGTGCCCTGTGTGGGGTTTAGATCCAGTAGGAAATGCCTTATTCTAAGAAAGGACCATTGTATTGATGCTGTATAATGTTAGATGCTGGGTTCTATATCATTCCACGTTTTCCAGCTCCTATCCAAACAATCCTGAATCCTTTCACCTCCCTTGGTGGATAGGGGAGGTTCCCTTGGTGCTCAGGGAAAGTTGAGTGATTATGTGCGGGTACGTAAAGGTAATGTGGTTCAAATACATCCAAATTTTAAGAACCAAACCGCCATCTTGCTCGGCCAAAAAAATCATCTGTTGTCATAAAGGTAGCTTCATCCTTATTGGGGGGTCTTCATCAGGACTCTGCGAAATAGCGAAGTAGGGGAGGGAGCACCATTAAATAACAGCCTGTGGAATCTGACTGTCCTTTGAAGATGAGGGCACGTAAGCTCTTGGGAAAATGAGCCTGCGGCTCCAGATAGACTTGGAATGTCATTCCAAGTCTATCTGGAGCCACCTGCAGTTACTAAGCAACCGTGCCTGGCTACTGAGGTGTACTTGTGGCACCAGTACTTTCTACTCATTTTCATTACTTAAAAATATTTATTTGTTGTGGTGGTTGTGGGTGTTGTACTTTGGTACCTGTGGTTGTACATTCAATAGTGTATATATGTTGTTTGTGTGCTATACTATATGTAACAAATGTGGCATAACACATTACTTACATATATTTTTGAAGCAAACTCACACAACATATATGTGCAGTGAAACATTAATAAGTAGCACTTATCAGTTTCAACGACACCAGGGAATCACTCCATCAGGAATACTCCACTAGTACAATGCCAGTACAATGGGAAAACCTAAATAGGCTCTGCAAAAACCTGCTGGACTGGTGGCGATGGAGTACTGTTAGCCAGCAAATGTGTCTGCGGCGTTGACTCTGGTGCACCACTTATGCAAAGGTAAGCAGTCAGTTGATACAGATGGCAGTTCAACGGGCACATCTAAATACAGTGGACGGGACTCCATTAGCTCAGCGAAGTACATGTACCCACCGCCACCGAGTGATGACAGGAGTCCCAACAAGATCTAAATCAGGCCATAGCTCTTCGAGAAGTAGATGACTCTGGTAATGTTCTGTTCGCCTGCCCCTTTAAAATAAATAAGCAATAGAATTTGGCCTAAACATGTGTTGATATTGGAGCTTTTTAAATTATTAGCTGAGTCATGCTCTCAGCAATTTCTCATCTACAAACATCCACTACCATGAATTGTTGGTACTTCTGTACCACCAGCCGCATGTATTTGACATTCTTCAAAGTTGGGGGAAACATTGTGGTTACACTGGTAAAGACTCCACTGGCTAATCAAGTGCAAATATGTGATCCAAAGGCCCATAACAATGACTCTTGTCCCACCCTGTTGCGGGCTGGGTGACCATCACTTTTTTCTGTCCATATGCACCATGTGAGGCTTGGGTTGCGCAGGAAGAGACAATGTAGACTAGGTCCACATGTAGGAAGAAAACGCACTGAGTGTTCAAGTAATTTTTTCGCATTGAAAAAAGAAATTCATGCCGTAGGCTTTTATTTTCTTAGTACAAAAAAGAGCACACTTTATACGTGGTATCTTCTGTGCAGCTTCCCTTACAAAACAGGTATCCCTGCCAAGGTGGTGGAGGTCATAGACCACTTCACCCCCGATTCTTGATAGAGATGTGAACTATTCCCCAGACTCTAAGTGACCCATTAAAATTCTGACTACTATTAAAAACAAGAGAGCCATGTCAGAATATTTTCACATTTGTTTAATTGTAAATAAATATATTTATTGGAATACTCTAACAATTATTTCATATAAAATATGGGCACAATAATAAATAAACACTGACAAAGTTAATAGGTCTCAACTTTAAAAAGGAGAACCAACATTTTGGCTTCTGCGAATGCTTGTTTGCCATTACACAAGTGCCCATGCATTCCAATAACATTTCCGTGGTGAGGCATGCACATATGTACATTATGAAGCACTTGCATTGGTGCATTATGACACATGCATGGCATTGGATTGTGATGTAACCAACCATATTTCAATTGCCATTTTAAAATGATAGCCATATTAGACATGTAAATTAAAATAACAAACAAATCAAAACAAGTCTGTCCAAAGACCAATACAAAACCAAATAGCTCAGCTACCAAGGCTTTTAATAAAACAATAATAATAGTAAAATAAAAAAATATACATATTAACATGGTGAATCCATTAGGAAGCTCAATGGGGAGAGAAACAAATGGAGCAAGGGAAAGTGAAAAATACAAAATGGAAATGCAAATTATTTTAACACAGAGAGCAGGGTGTGCAGCTTTGGGAAGCAAGGGAGTGGAGGGGAAAAAAATGAAAGAACCAAGTAAGGGGTAAGCAAGAGCTAGGAAGCCCATGATCTCACATGCAATACTAAATCTAACATGAAAACCAGAACATTGTGAGACTTAATTGCTCCTGGGTGTGATACATTCAAGGAGAGAGAGGAAAGCCATTGAAGCAACAGTAGGCACCTGAGGTAGACAAAAAGCCATGCATCAGAAGCAAGTGGCTGACTTAAAGCCTACTCTTTGTATATGTTATGTGCTGGAAACAATAGGCCTGCCTGCAAAAACTATACCTGTCTTCTGATGGCGAGACGTAAAAACATGCCAAAAAGGCAAAACGAAATGCTGAGAAATCTTGGCACAGGGATTAAAATGTTTAGCATAGCTATAATTTCTATTTGCATTTGTGTCACCATCACTTTCATGGCTGCGGTTTCTAATGGGTCGCAAACTGTAATCTATCTCATTAATATTCATGAGGTAGATCAAAATGTGACCCACTAGGAATCGATGTTTCAAAGATATAAGTTTTCTTACATCAGGAATTGCGATATTCTAATTGTGATTTAGAACTGCAACTAATATATTGCAACTCTAGATTTGTGTACATCTGGCCCTAAGTCACTTAAACTGGGTCATTTTATTTCATTACCCTAGTTAGTTCACTGGTGTGTTCAACAGTACTCCACTTTATCGCCTCTTTTACTCACCATTTACCTTGGACTGTTAGTCCGTCTGGTTGATGATTTGGATTTTAAAAAACTGATACCCAGATTTACTAAAAGTTTCTACTGGTGTAAAGAGGCATATGATATTTACTAATCAGTGCAAAAGGGTGATACGGGGATGAATCAAACCAAACACCCATAGATTTTGGCACAGAGCCCAATCTACCCATATAGACAGATTGGGCTTTGTGCAATAAAATAATGAATACTTGAAGCAGGGTTAGGAAGAGGTAGTGCCCCTAAAAATCATGACATATTGGTCTTAGTAACCAACCATTTTTAATTTATATTTATTTCATTTTATGTTCTTCGTGGAGTGTAAACCACCAGCTCCACCATGTGTATGGCAGAAGTACAAGTTATAATTACCTTAGGGCACAGGTGATAGTTAATTGAGATAACTATATCTGGTGAACTTCAATGATTTTGCATGTTTAAAATATAATGTTTACACAGAAAGTTTCACCTTTTTATAATGTACATTGCCCTTCGATTTTTTCAGTGAATTTGAAGGTTTTGTATGGCATGGGTTTGGAGGCAGTGCAGGCCCTCCTTTCAACCCATTGGTGCAGCCCTGCTCCCAAACCCACTTGAATCTCCAGGAACCCATCCCCGGGATCTGTTTTGTGGAGGGAGCAGGTACCCAATCGCCTTCCTCATGCCACTTTGGGCCCTGGGGGACCCCATCGCCAGGGACCAAAACATATTTGTTAATCGAAAAGGGCTGTGCTGTCCCTCTACTCAATATAAACAAACACAAGAGCAACCCATATGTCCCTGTGAACTGGGTATTTTGCAATAAGCAATAACAGTGTCCACAAGGAACTTATTTGAAGTAACACATTTTCAATAAAGAGTACAATTTTATATACTCATAACTGAGTCAATCACGAACAACAACAAGAAAGAAAATTATTTCAATTAAATTTGAAACAGTAACCTGGACAATTATTTACTTCAGCCGAAGTAAAAATGATTTATTTTGCGAATAACAGTTTATTCACACAAACAGTTAAGGTCACAGATTTTCTGACATTATAGGCACAATGGTAGAAAGTGAAAAGGTGAAGTAATGGTAATGGTAGTCTGATATTTCCAAAATTTTCTATGTTCAACCACGATTTAAGCGTCTCCATTCGTCCATTGCAGCCGGATGAATGGAGACGCTTAAATCGTCGCTCAGAGATATTGCATATTAATTTAAATCACTCTGCTGCCAACATAGCATGGACAAGTGAAAAAGACTAATCAACTATACATGCTGGAACGAATTGACTAAGTTCCCCCCAAACCCTATCCATCCTATTTGCTGTGGCAGCCAGCTCTGCTCTCCCCCAGCAGAAGCAGCTGTTTTTCTTTTTCTCCAGCCGGGTGGGAGCACTGTTTGTTTTGCTACTTTAAAGAATTCAGGCAGGGAAACTAAAGTATGCTCCTATCCAGTGAGAGCATGTCTAAAGCTCTCTCCGAGTAGGGCGAGACATGCCATTTTTGCTCAGCTAACTATAACGGCTGAATTTCTCTGGCTTTGTATTAGTGAAATGTCAGACTATCTATAACGTCTCTCTAACCTTTGTTTTTTTCCATGAATTTCTAAGGTTTTTAAAATGCTAATTACTGACTATAACACACCTGAAACCTTTTTCTTTTTCAGTGAAGTTCTAAGGTTTCTTAAATGCTAATTTCTAACTATAACGTCCCTGAAACCTGTGGTTTCTTTTAACTAGCAGTTGTGTTTGCAGACCGGTGGAGAAAGGGATCTGGGCCCCCAACCAGCACTCAGGAAATCCACACGTAGGACTTACAGGAAGAAGCAGGAGGACTTCTTGGCCCCCAAGGACCCTCGGGAGTAAAGTGGAGTTAGTCCTTCAATCAGTAGGGCGTCAGGAGGCATGTTGGCAGAGTGGTGGTGAAAGGGGGGCGTGGTCTCCAGAAACCTCTTAGCAATCCCACCACGTGGGACTTACTGGAGGTAACATCTTCTCTTTAGACCCAGGGAGGTGGTGGTCCCTGGGGCTGTGTGGGGCACTAAGGACCCCCACACTTAATTTATAAAATTAGCCATGGGGAGGTGACGGTCCCCGGGGCTGCAGGGGACACGTGGCCCCCACATGTATTGAATATAGCGATGGGGAGGTGGTGGTTCCTGGGGCTGCGTGGATGCCTTTTCTCAAAAATAAAGCCATGGGGAGGTGGCGGTCCCCATGGCGTGGCCCCCCACATTTATTGAATATATCAATGGGGAGGTGGTGGTCCCTGGGGCTGCATGGGGGCAGGAGCCCCCATGCCGTTTTTTTTAAATAAAGCTCCAGGGAGATGGCGGTTCCAGGGGCTGTGGTGGACCTCTGTGGGCCCCTACATATCTATTTCCATTTTCCTCTGGACCTGGCCAACCTGGGGGCTTAATCAGAAATGAAGCGCAGGACACTGCGCTTTGCTTTTTTTTTTAAGTTTCAGCAATTTAGTGGACCCAACGTGACTCCTGCTGCAAATAAAAAAAATACTTTTTTTGGCCCTGGGGGTTTGGGTGTTTCGACCCTACCCCCTTTTCTTGTTTTTATTCCTTTTTAAACCTTTTTTCTTGTGACTTAGTTCCTGGTTGGAACTATTGGCAGCCAATCAGATTGCTGGCTCAAGATCTGGAGGGTCCATGGATACTCCACGAGGATATTTGTAAATCAGAGAAATGTTTCATCTCCCCAGGAACTACTATACGGATTTACACCATTTTAACAAAAAAGAGTGTTTTCTGAAACAAGAGCTACCTTTTTGCCAAATTTTGTGTAATTCCATTCAGCAATTCAGGCTGTAGCTGTGTCTAAATTTTCCTATGGACATTAACATGGAGAAAATGCGTTTTGGTAACCTCCTTTTTCTCAGCCCCTGCTTGACGAATCAACTCGAAACTTTCAACACCGCAGCTGACTTGACCGCCTCATTAGTTTGGGAAATTTCGTGAATATTCATCAAACGGCACCAAAGATATTGGCAAAAGAAAAAATGCATTTTGAATACAAACAATGTCCTAACTATAACTGCCAATCAATCAATCAGTACATTTGTAGAGTGCACAACTCACCCGTGAGGGTCTCAAGGCACTGGGGGGACGGGGGTGCTGCTTTTGCTCGAACAGCCAGGTCTTGAGAAGTCTCCTGAAGGTCAGCAGGTCCTGGGTCTGTTGTGGAAGGATGGGGAGGGTGTTCCAGGTTATTGCGGCGAGGTGAGAGAACGATCTGCTGCCGGAGGTCGCTCGATGGATGCGGGGGACGGTGGCGAGGGCGAGGTCAGCAGAGCAAAGCTGAGAGTTCAGGGTGTAGAAGGTGAGTCATTCGTTGAGGTACGCTGGTCCGATGTTGTGGAGAGCTTTGTGAGCATGGGTGATGTGGCTGTGGCAGGGATGTCGAAGATGAGGCGTACAGAGGCATTCTGTATGCGTTGTAGTCATTTCTGGAGTTTGGCTGATGTTCCTGCGTAGAGAGTGTTGCCGTAGTCCAGTCTGCTGCTGACGAGGGCCTAGGTGACTGTCCTTCTGGTACCGGTGGGGATCAATCTGTAGATCTTGCAGAGCATGCGGAGGGTGTTGAAGCATTTTGATTAAAGATTGAATCTACATTGGACAAATACTCATTTATTGAGTTTGTACTTATAACATTTCAAGACCTCAATGTATATATGTGTATATATATATTGAAAAAACAAAGGTTACAGGGATGTTGTAGTCAGGCTCAGGTTTTACTCTTCAAACACCAGTGAAATTCAGCAGCTAACTGTAACTCGCGCCCCCCACAATGCCCTGGTTATGACCTCATATATTACATCACTCATGACATGGTTAGTGACATGACTGATGTATCTCAAATTACATCAAAGTTTATGAGTGTTAAATATATCTACAAAGGAGTATTGGTGAATCAGTGGGTGTATGAGTGCTGTTATTGATGATTCAATGGGTGCATGACTCTATAAGTGCGTAATTTGGTGTCTTAATGGATGTATGGATGAGTGACTGGTTGTGGTAATGTCTGTATTAGTCTGCCAGTCGGTGTCTAAGTGGTTGTATAGGTGTGTGAGTGGGTAATTGCTCAAATGGGGAATGCAAAGTTCAGTTCAGGGCAATGGTCTCTGCGACCCTTTTACTCACAGTTCTGGGGTGTTGTTGTCAATAATCCACAAAAATGTCACTACAGCGGGTTAGCGATGTTTTTCCTCACGCTTTTGGTCGTGGCCGCTCGCAACCGGGTGGGGCGATGATAAGGCCAGCGAGCCCTCAGCGGCAGCGATGCGACAATTTTCCTGATGCTCCGCGGCTGTAGCGATAATTTGTAGGCCCGCAAACGTGCAGGGCGATGATCAGGCCTGCGAGCCCCCAGCGGCAGCGATGCGACGATTTTCCTGACGCTCCACAGCTGTAGCAACAACTTTTAGGCCCGCAAACGTGCGGGCGATAATCAGGCCAGCGAGTCTCCAGCGGCAGCGAAGCGATGATTTTCCTGACGCACCGCAGCTGTAGCGATAATTTTTAGGCCCGCAAACGTGCGGGGCGATGGTTAGGTCAGCGAGCACTCAGCGGCAGCAGAGCGATGATTTTCTTGATGCTCCTCGGCTGCGGCAGCTCACTAACAGGCCTTATCGACGAAAATGAAGTCTACTGGTCCTGAGACTTCAGTCAGGAGGCTAGTTCTCTCTCTAGCCCTTGGGCGATTGCAGGTTCAAGATTAAAAATTTCTCTTATAGCTCCTTTTCCCTCCTATTTCCAGTCCAATGAAACTACTGCAGGCCAATCCAGGGAACAGCACACAACACCAGGACAGTCCTCTCCTGCAGCTTCCTTCAGTTCCACGGACAGAGGTTGGTCTTGAGATCCAGGAGCAATACAAATTGTAGGGGTTTCAGCACAGATATTTATACCCCAAAAGTCTTTGTTCTCAGAAGCTACAAGTCACTGAACCCAGCCAGAACCAGTTGTGCCCAGCCCTGGAGCACTTTGTTTACCAGGCTGCATCCTTCCTTTCAGAAAGAGGGGGTCTGCCCTCAGACGCACAGTGGGAGGTGGAGCCAGCATTCACCTTGCCAGGCACAGCCCTATTCAAGTGCAGGAGCTACCCCTCCCCTCACTCCAAGGCAGATATCTCTATTCAACCCAGGTCTGACTCAGCCTGCCCTGTCCCTCCAAAACCAGACAGCCAATACACATAACTGCAGAGCACACTGGAAGGCTTAGGCAAGAAAATACCTACTTTCTAAAAGTGGTATTTTCAAACACAGAATATAAAAATAAACTTCACTATAAGATGTATTTTAATATTCTGAGCTCAGGCATACTAAATTCGTTTTTCTACCATGTTCTATCGGTCAGTTAGGACTATAGAATGTACTAGCCAAACCTCCCATTCTGGCCTATGGAGAACAGGTAGCCTTACAGTAGTGAAAAATGAAATTGGGTGTAATTCACTACCAGGACATACTACACACATCAGAGCATGTCCCACCTTACACATTCAATTAACCCTACCATAGGGGTGGCTTACATGATGCCAAAGAAAGGTTCAGGGGCTGGCAAGTAGGTGCACTTCACAGCCAAGATGGCAGTTCTAGACTGCACACAGACACTGCAGTGGCTTGATTATTGTAATGCCCTTTACTCTGGTATAGATAAGAGTCTGGTGCAAAGACTACAAATTGTCCAGAATGCGGCTGCCAAATTTGTGACTGATGCCCTGAGGCTTTCCTCGGCTACTGCTGTCAGGAAGAGCCTGCACTGGCTTCCTGTTTCTGCCAGGATTGTTTTTAAGATCCTCAGCCTGACGCATTGGGCGATATTTGGCCGGGGAGCTGGAGGAGTTAAGGACCTTTTAGTACCCTATGTCCCCGGTAGAAATCTCCGCTCTCTGGGAATGAGCCTGCTTTCTGTGCCTCGTTTTAGGAGAGATAGGTGGGGAGGAAGGTCTTTTTCCCATTTAGCTCCTAAGTTGTGGAATGCTCTCCCTATGGAAATTAATGCTCAACCTTCTGTCCCCCTTTTTAGGAAGGCTTTAAAGACCTGGCTCTTTGTTAAGGCATATCCGTGCACTGGGCTCTGTGTTTTCTGATCTTATTTGGTAGGCACCTTGATGCCTTTGGGCTTAGTTTGCGCGTTATAAATTATTTTTCATTCATTCAGTGGCAGGTCTGAGACACACTTTACAAGCTGCTTCTGTGGGTGGTGCAAATCCGCGCTGCAGGCCCACCAGCAGCATTTGGTTTACCAGCCCTGGGCACACACAGGCCACATTACTAGGGACTAACAGGTAGACCAAATAAGCCAATCAAGGATACACCAATTTATATGTCATCTTTATACAGGGAGCATCTGCTCTGCGGCACTGAATGGCAGTGGCGCAGCGCCCAAAGCATCTATCACCAGAAAAACAGAGGAGGTACAGCGGAAAAAATGGAAGGTAGACTCACGCCAATGGTGCCAGGTCTAACACACCCCAATCCATGGCTTGATGTAATCATTCGACTAGTTTTCCGAATTTGTAACCCATAACTGCTTTTTCAACCTGACCAATTAAAAAAAGCCTCCCACACCTCTGTGGATATACTTGTGGCCCCTTTAGTATCTAATCTGCATGTCCATTTGACCACATTTAGCCAGGTAATTGGATTTGGCGGTTGGGGATCAAGCTAATTCTTACAGATCTCCCTCCTGGCCAAGAGTATCAAATAAAACAATAGACCCCGTTGCTTGTAGGATACATAGTCCACTCCTAGGAGTACCAATGTTTCAGATAAGATTATATTTTCTCCTAGGATAGCCCTTATGCTGTTCTCCAGGGACCTCCAGAAATCTTTTAGCACTGCACATGTGAAGAAAACATGTACATCATTTGCCTTTGGGTTGTTGCATTTTTTAAATTTTGGCACCGGCAGTAGCACAAATTTGGATCATCTGTATGGTGTCCAATACAGTCTATGGATAACAAAAAAATGGTGGCGTTTTAAATTTGCTGGTGTTACAGTGGCATAGAGTAGTTTCACGGAATCAATCCACAAAGATTTCACACTATCCTCCTGCAGAACATCTGTCCAGACCTCAGATAAATCATGCATTTTCTCTTCCTCTGCCTAACAAAAATATCTGTGCCATATTGCTACTTCTTTAGCTTTCTGTACAGAGTCCTGTAGCAAAGTCTCGAATTCCCAATTGCCTCCAACTTCACCCCCTGCAGCCACAGCCCATGAAGTAAGATGCAGGTATTTAAACCTGGCGAGCCTGTTACCTGTCTTAATATTCAGAACCTCCCATCGGACCAAACCACCTACTGTTATTAGGTCTCCCCATTTTAATATTCCTGCCTGCTTTAGAGGCAGGCTCAAGGTGTCCTTCAAACATTTTGGTGTCCCCGGGGATTCCCGTATTGGGGCAAACTCAGAGAAGTAACCAATCTTTAAGGTCTGTCTCACTGCAAGCTAAAGACTTATGGCTGCTTTCAACACCTTTAGCCTTACATTTTTTAAAACATTTTGGGATCCAGATTTGTAGAAAAAGGCTCCTTCCACTTCTTTAGTCATTTCACCCAATATTAGGTCCCATGTAGTGTTCTCAGGTTCTCCCACCAGCATATGGAAGTTCCTAAATTGAAAGGCCATAAATACAGTCTGAGGTCTGGTAATGACAGCCCCCCCTTTTTTAAGACAGATTCTAAGTTTTATGCAGGAGAGCTGTATCCCCCTGGATGCCCAGATAAAGCTGGATATCTTCCCTTGAATTTTGTTGATTTCCTCTTTGGGGAAACTAAGTGGTATGAAATTAATAGGATAGGTTAGTTTTGGTAAAACGGACATTTATATTAAGTTGACCCTCCCATATAATGACAGTAGTAGATTCTTCAACCTGGCTAGATTACTGTCCACTTCCTTCATAACTCGCTTCAAGTTACGAAGGGGGATCGCATCGATTTTGTCAACAATTGTTATTCCAGGATATTTAATCTCAGAAAAACTCTGCCGCCCCATCCAACCATGTTCCAGCACATTACTTCCGTTTTCACTAAATTAACAAGATATTCAGACAATACACCAAATTCAGTAGTCAGTTGTTCTGTCCTTGACAGCGTTTGCGTTGGGTCAGAGGTGTAGACTACAAGATCGTCTGCATATAATGCAATTTTGCTATGATTCTGAAGTTGGTAAATAGGTATGATCTTGTTGTCAGTTCTTAATTTGTGTGCAAGTGGTTCCATATATATGTCAAAGAGAAGGGGGGATAGGGGGCACCTCTGTCTCGTCCCCTTCTTGATTTTGAAACTCCTAGTCAAAACACCATTTAACAGACTTTTCGCCGTGGGCTGCTCGTATAAATTTTGCACTGCCTGGATCAAATTGGGACAAAAACCCATTATGTCTAGAACCGCCCACAGAATTGACCAGCACACACGATCAAAAGACTTGTTGGCGTCTATTGTGATCACCGCCAACAGAATTGATCTCGCTAAATCGATAGTCCCTATTAATGAAAGTGTGAGTTCTTGTATTTGTCTCTTGGAGACAAACCCTTTCTTGACAGTATGTATCAATTGTGGTGCCACTTTAGCCAGTCTCCTCGTCAGTATACCAGTGTAAATTTTAAGATCAACATTTAATAAAGAGATTGGTCGATACAAATCAGCGTTTCTTGGATCCTTAGCCGGTTTTAAGATTAACATGATTATAGCCGCATTCCACAAAATTCGAATTTGCTCACCCTCCTTGTATATAGAATTAAAAAGGGTCACCATTTCTGGAACAATCTCTTCTAGTATCAGTTTATAAACCTCAACCGGAACTGAATCAGGGCCTGCCGCCATACTATTCTTCATATGTTTAAGTTGTTCTCTTATTTCCTCTTCAGAAATTGGAGAGTTGACCCTATCCCTCCCTTCTGTGGTTAAGACTGGGAGGCCGATATTATTCAACCAGCCCTTTAGGGCCTCTGCATCAGGTCTTTCTGATTCTGTATGTAGTTCTGAGAAAAGTGTGACCATGCTTTCCTGCATTACCTCCTCATTGTTAGTAACTTTATCTTGCCATTATCTTGAGGGATGGCTGGGAAATATCTTATAAAAAAATGGAGGGCATGGGGCCCATAGAGGCAATGTCCTTCTATGTTAAATTCTCAAATACCTCCTCAATGGCTGGACTTTTGGTCTATAGACCCCCTAACACTATGGCCTCCCATTGGGCGTCGTTGTTTGACTGTATTGCTAATCTCTCTGTACGTTATACGTACTTTACTGTGCTTGGAGATTTCAATGTCCATATGGATAATGCAAACTGTTCTTCAACTATTCAATTAGGAGATGCTCTTCAAAGCTTAAATCTAATGCAAATAGTACTATCTCCCACTCATGCAGCCGGCCATATTCTGGACCTTCTCTTTACGAATGATCCAGCCATTAAGGTGGAAGAGCTTCTTCCTCTTACTTGGTCAGACCATCTGCTGGTCACTTTTAGGACAAGTCGGAAATGCTGTGACAGCATTAGTGGACTGGTTACTGAGAATAGGAGAAACTGTCGGAAGGCTACTCTTGAATCTATGGGGGATGAACTGCACAACACCCCCCTAGTACTATCGGGGAATCCTAACGCCGATACCTCCCTCTTTGATTCATGGCTTAATCTAGCTCTTAATAAACTAGCTCCGATTAGAGCATGTAAGGTGTCTAGAAGCAAACCATCAGCTCCATGGTTCACGACGGAGCTTCGTTCTGAAAAAAGTCATTGCAAAAGGCTTGAGCGTGCCTGGAGAAAGAACTATGACCTTTCAGCTAAAAAGATCTGTAAGGCAGCTTTGAAAAAATTCCATACGCTGAAACGGAAGGTTATGAGAGATTTTATGGCAAAACAAATTAGGGAGGCTGACAACTCCCCTAGGGAGATCTTTAGGATAGTAGAGGGCTTTATGAAGCCCCAGATCCTAAAAAGCAAGATTTCACCTTCCCTAGCTCTTTGCGAGGAACTTGCTGTTTTTTTTCACGAAAAAATTCAGACCATTTACTCTGCCTTCCCAGTGAAAGAAATGCAGGATATGGCAATTGTCAAGTCATCACACAATTGGTCTACCTTCCACCGATTTGAGGTGGAAGCCTCTCTGAAGGAATTGTTGAAAGTGAAATCGGGGTCTCCTCTTGACCCCTGCCCGGCTAGAGTCCTTAAACTCCTAGCACCTATTCTCAATGGCCCCTTGAATCTCCTCTGGAATATGTCTCTTGAAACCGGAATCTTTCCTTCCGACTGGAAAAAAGCCTTTGTTCAGCCTATCCTGAAAAAAGAGGATGCCGAGTCGACCCAGCGGAGCTAAAAAAAATTTCCGGCCTATATCACTACTGCCTGCCCCTGCAAAAATTCTAGAAAAGGAAGTCCAGAGGCAACTCTCAAACTTCCTTGAATCCAACAATCTTCTGCATGACTCCCAGTCAGGCTTCAAGGCAGGATACAGCACTGAAACAGCTCTCTTAGAGGTCGCAGAGTCGATCCGTGAAACTCTTGACCTTGGTAACTGTGCTATGTTGGTGCTGCTGGATCTATCTGCCGCGTTTGACACGGTCTCCCACAACATCCTCCTGAATAGGCTACATAATTTAGGAGTGACGGGGACCGTGTTGCGCTGGTTTCAATCCTTTCTGGAGGACAGGTCACAACAGGTGTTTCTACACCCCCATGTTTCTAGCTCAAAGTCTTTGTCACAGGGGGTGCCACAGGGCTCGGCACTCAGCCCCTCGCTTTTCAATGTTTATCTTGCCCCGCTTGCGGAAATTGTGGAAAAATGGGGTGTGCGTGTTGTCTCATATGCGGATGACACGCAACTTGTTTTCTCGTTTAACGAACAAAGCGAGTCAGCATTTGTTAACTTCAGGCAATGTCTCCTAAATATCTCGTCTTGGATGAGAGATAGTTGCTTAAAACTAAATACGGATAAAACGGAGGTTCTATTTTTCAATCAACCTACTCCCCCTAGCTCTGAGTTATGGTGGCCAGCTGAGCTAAACCCGCCACCAATCCCGGTAACCTCAGCTAGAAATTTGGGTTTTAGATTCGATGCTCAGCTCACAAGTAAGGCACAAATTATGCATGTTTCCTCTCAATGCTTCTGGAGACTAAAAGCACTTCGTAGATTTCTTCACTTTCTTCCTATGGAATGTAGGAAATCAGTGGTATATGCTCTCATTACGTCCCAACTAGATTACGCTAACAGCCTGTATGTGGGCATTCCTGACTATTTGATGAAGAGACTGCAACGCATCCAAAATTCAGCGGCTAGGCTCATTAGAAATGTGCCTCTTCGTTATCATATTACTCCTCATTTGCGTAGCCTGCACTGGCTCCCTGTGAGAAAAAGAGTACAGTTCAAAACACTGGTGCTGGCCCATAAAGCTACTAGAGGAGTAGGCCCTCTGTATTTAAAACGAAGACTTCAGAAATATTATCAAGCAAGAACTTTAAGATCAAACAGTTGCAATCTTTTGGTTACCCCGCGCTTTAAGAAGGCAAGGATGGGTGGTCGTGCTTTTTCCACCAAAACCGCCTTGCTTTGGAATTCTTTGCCAAATGATCTCCGCCAGATTGAGATGGAACTCCCTTTTAGAAAGGCTTTGAAAACCTGGCTGTTTGGACTTCCTTAATTTCTCTGGTGTATACTGCGTTACCTTTCCTTTCTCTCCTCTCTCTGGATAGATGCTAGCGCCGGGACACTTCCATTGGAAGTAGCTGCGCGCTTAATAAATACTTAATAATAATAATAATAATAATAATAACATCCCCCTCAGGAGTTATGACCAACTCTGCAATATGATTTCTCTCCCTATCTGCCCTTGCCTTCCAGGCTAACAGAGCTACAGCTTTTTCTTCGTACTCAAAATGTTGCTTACATCTTGCCTTGCACGTTTCTCTGCTCTTCGTTTCCAATTTCAATCTATAGTTCAATCTAGTTTCATCCAGCTTTTTACTGTTTCCTCCTTACAGTATGTGTCCTGCTGCACCCTTTCTTCCAATAACCCAATCTCTTCCTCCAACTTTTGTAATTCAGCTTGCTCCACTTTGTTCTGGTAGGATACCTGGCTTTGCAAGACCCCCCTAGTGTAGGCATTGAAAGTGTCCCAAATAACTCCAATTGGTGCTGAGTTAGCGTTAGTCTGGAAAAATTCAACCGTTTTTTCCTTCAATATGGCAGCTACGCTTGAATCGAATAAAATAGCTCTCTTCAGTGCCCATCTACCATTTTCCCTTACACTATTCTACCCCAATGTGATACTGACCATATTGTGATCCGAAATGTGGCCTGGAGATATGTGCACATCCTTTATTTTCCCTGCCCACTCTCTATCAACGAGTATATAGTCCAGACGGGAAAAATTATGATACGTTTTACTGTGGAAAGTGTAAGCTCTTTTATCCTTCATTAGATGTCTCCAGGCATCCACCATTCCCAACTCCATTAGCATGTGTTTAAGAGCCCACCTTGTTTTCGGTGCTTGGGCTTGCACCCCCCTCCTACTTGTGGATCTATCCAATATTGGATCCAAGAGAGTATTAAAATCTCCAACTATGACTATAGGCGATGATTTCTCCACTCACAAACTCAGAACCCGAACATTTAAGAGTGGCCACTACCCATCTCCCTGAATCATCAGTGTTAGAGGTGATCAGATCTACTCCTGACCCTTTCCTGACAATTATAGCAACACCCTTCGAAAACTCTGGTTGATTTGATGCTACATAGCTCCCCATCCATTTATATTTGGAAAACAATCCCCTACTCTCACCTGCCATTATATGAGTTTCCTGTATAATACAAACTTGGGCTTTTGGGTCTTCTAGGTACCCCATTACCAACCTTTGTCCATTTTTCTACCTTAAACCGTTTACGTTCCATGTTATAATTTTGACTTCATTATCTCTTCCTGCCATTTAGTTTCCTGTGTCGGTGCCCCTTGTACCTGAGGCTCCCTAGTTTTTTAGTTTTCAGATCGGGCCAAGATAAAATATATAGTATATCAGATTTGCCTAATGAGGACTTATTTTTTATTTTCTCCCACTGCGCCCCGCCCAGTGCACCCTTGACCCCCCATGGAAACCTTTCCCAGACTATCAGGCATAAAGCCTATTGAACCGCCATTGGGAGGAGACCAATCTAAAATTATACTTGAGCCTCCCCATCACCCCGTCACCCCACAGTGATAATTATGTACCTAAAATTATATTAAGTGTAATTATGTACCTAACTTATATTGAATGTTTCCGTTGCTTCATTTTGATCTATTTATTTGTTTATTATTTCTCTGAGAATTTGGTACATAACTAACTTTCACACTCTCAACTTCTTGAAATGACCAGCTCATCTTCTCAGAGTCCCCTCTTTCTTTATGGATTCAATCAAACTGTCTGCCTCCTCTATGGTCCATATATTACTCATTTGATTGTTCCACATAGCATAGCTGGAAATTTTAATTGAGCCTTGGCCCCTAGGTTGTTGAGTTCTCCCATTCTTTTGCCCAATTCCCATTTTTTCTGGTCAGTTACATGGCATACATCTGATCTAATGGTGAGCTGAGAACCCCAAATTACATATGGGTCATTTCTCAAAGCAGTCAACAAAATTGCTTTCTTTACCGAGTAAGAAAGAAAATGAATAAGAATTTTCCTTGGCTTATGTCGTTCAGGGTTTCTCCTAAATGGGTCTCTATGAACCCTCTGTATTTCTCGATCCAAATCAATATCTGATCTGTCCTTCAGGGCTGTCTCCGATAATAAATTCATCACAAATGCCTTGAGGTTCGAACCCTCTTCTGCCTCGGGAATATTTTAAATCCTCAAATTATTTTTCCAGGGGTGATTTTCCAATCTTTCCAGGTCATCCCTGGGGTTTGCATTTTCTTTTGCCAGGGTTTCAACTCTTTTTGCATTGTTTGAAATATCTTTCTGTATAGAACTTACTTCCTCTTCAAGCTTCCCTGTTCGAGGGACAACATCATCTAACTTTTGTGCCAAGACCGAAGAAGATGCTTGTATTTCTGCTTGGTTTGCCTCCGATACCTCAAACCTGCCTCTTAGCTCTTTCTTGAGATCCATAAGGATGGAAGCTAGTGTGGCCCCAGAGTTTTCTAACCATAGCTGCTGTAGCTCTAAGGGACCTACTGGTGTTGACATATTTGGGGTACTAACAACTTCTGCTTGTACATCAGCATCTCTACCCCCACTTGACTGCTCCTTCTCCACGATCTCCCCGGACTCCTTTTCTTGAAGGATACTGAACCTGTTTTGCATTGTGACTTGAAACCCCAGCGTAGCAGCCCCATCTTGTGTTTCTTTGTTTTGTTGTTTCTCTTCTCCTGAGTTAGTTACAAATTTGTCAGATTTGACCGGGTCCACACCGCTATGGCCATTACCTCCTGATGCCATTTCTTGTGACAGTACTTCATAATATGCTTTTAACAAAGGGGTGATCTTAGTTGGCAAGGGTGAGATCTTCTTCCCTCTGCCCCTCGGGCTCTTCCCCTGATGCCTCGCTACTTTCCCTACTTGTGTAGCTTTAGGGGAGCTTTACCCACAATTGTGTTCCCCGTGACAGATAATAAACTGGAGCTTTGACTTACCCCTTTTGAGCTTTCCGCCACACCAAGGGCCCGGGTGCGAAGTGCATACTTTGAGATTCGGTCAAAACGTGAACCTAGGATCTCTCACTGCTTCTCACCTTTCTGTCCTGCCGGTAGCAAGCTCTCCTTCTCCATAGGGGGTGAAAGGCTTCTTACCAGGTTCCCCCTCCAATGCCTTCTGTTGTTTCCATCCAGCGGGGACAACTGATTTCCCTGAGTCCGCGATGAAGCTGCTCTCTGGTGGCACAGGTACGGCACATATGCCGCAATGAGGCTTGTGCTGCCTCTTCTGCTCTGTGTGCGCGCTGCTCTGAGCCGCTGCAGCAATCCCACTGCCTCCAGCCACGTCAACGTCGCTGCATCTGCCCCGCCAGGTCCCCGAGTCAATACCATGCCGTGCCGCACCTCAATGTAAGTATTTTCAGGAAAATATACAAAATATGGGCCTTAGGGGATTATCACTCAATCCTCATACATCCATAATTCTAGATTCTGAGAGAAGAATTGGGGTGCGGGGGGCTCAAAATCGTTCTAAAACCGCATCTCCTCCCCGGTGGTCCGCTCCATCCCCACACCCAAGTATATATGTGTATATGTGTGTGTGTGTGTTTCACCAAATTCCCACAGCTGCTGGCTGATAAGTGGGACACGGACACCAGTTGAGTGCATATATTATTTTTTATTTGCTGACACTTGGCATGGCAGATGACATGACAAAATTACAGTCTGTCATCGCTTTTAAGCACCCTCACCATGCAATTTAGCCTGCAGCTGTCTCAAAACCATTTCCCTGTCGCCACCCCTCCTCATTGTTGGCACTGCAGCTATGACAAAATATCTTAAATCATCTAGTTTGTTTTGATGTACAGTCTTGAAAGGCCTGGCTACCAGATATGTCATGTCTGAATTGACGATGGCTCTAAGATGCTGCAAAATACGCACATGAACTTGCAGCTTTGTGATGCCTACGTATTGTAGCCCGCAAGTGCAGTTCAATATGTAAACAGCATATTCAGTGCAGCAGCTATATCTGGCTTGCATTTTACTTGAGCTGGGGCCATAAACTGTGGTGTATTAAGAAGTGTCAACCCCAAACTTAAATGCTCTGCATGTATTGCATTTAATGAACCCATTACGTGGTGCTAACCACATGGTGCTGGATTGGGCTGTACTAGTGATTAACTCCGGACTCACCTTTACAAGATCATCGTGCATAGAGTTTTCTCCTTATAGCTTCTAGCCTGAAATCTGAGACTACTTTCCTTGATACACTTCTCGAAAGCGGCTTCAGTACTGCAAATTCTACGTAACCCCAGGAACTCCCCATAGGGGATGCTCCTGATCAAATGTGCCGGGTGGAAACTTCGAGTTTCCAGCCGTACTCTTTATATATATATATGAACTGAAAAGACAGTGGTTTCAGGGGCGTCATAGTTAGGAATTTGCATTTTTTTAAACCTCAGAAATTCACAGAAAAAACCAAGGTAACAGGGACATTATAGTTAGGGTGACATTTCACTCGCACAAAACCAGAGAAATTCAGCTGAGCTAACTATATCTCACGCCCCCTCAAGGTTTTTAGTTGCCTTCTTCATGTACTCAGCCATCCTGGAGCGGAGACCAAGTACATAGTCCACAATATCCTTTTTAGGGGGTTTGAGAGGTAACTCCCATCCCTCCTTCATTAGACACAATGGACCCCTAACTGGATGTCAAAACAGAAGCTCAAATGAGCTGTAACCAACCCCTTTCTGTGGAACCTCTCTGTAGGCAAAGAGAGGGCAGGGCAAAAGTATGTACTATCTGAGCCTAAGCTTTTCTGGGAGACCTTTTATCATGCCCTTTAAGGTTTTGTTGAATCTCTCAACTAAACCATTGCATTGTGGGTGATAGGGTGTGGTGAATGTATAATTCACTCCACACTCCTTACACATAGCAGTCAAGTAACTAGACATGAAGTTTGCATCTCTGTCTGATACTACCTCCTTAGGGAAACCCACTCTGGAAAAGATTCCAAGTAGGGCCCAGCCACCACAGGAGCTGTAGTGGTCCTAAGGGGAATGGCTTCTGGGTACCTGGTGGCATGATCCACCACCACCAGTATAAACCTGTGCCCAGATGCTGTCTGGGGATCCATGACACCAACTATGTCAATCCCAACCCTCTCAAAGGGAACATCCACCACAGGTAGTGGTATCAGGGGGGGCCTTTGTTGTACCACCTACCTTACCACTGGCTTGACAGGTGACACAGGAGTGACAAAACTCCTTGGTGTCTTCAGACATGTGGGGCCAATGAAAGTGAGGGACAATTCTGTCCCAAGTCTTGTTTTGGCACAGGTGACCTGCTAAGGGAATATCACGGCCTAGTGTTCATAGGAAGCCCCTGAACCTCAGAGGTATAACCAACCTCCTAGAGGCACCAGGCTTGGGGTCTCTACTCTCTGAGTACAGGAGTCCATTATCCCAATATATCTTATGGGTTCCACTGGCATTCCCAGCAGCCTCATCAGCAGCTGGCTTTCTGAGGGGTTTCAGAGAAGGGCAACTCAGCTGCTCCTGGCTCAGATCTGGATTGGAAGGGCCCACTGTCCACAAGAACTCAACCTGGCCAGGTTCAAGCTCATCTGGGACAGTTTCTTCTTTAGGCCTGAGATCATCTCCCTCAAGAGAATGATCTGCTTCCTGAGCCGGGGGGAAGACACTGCCTTACCCCTGCTGCTTCTTTTCTTGGGAGGCGCCTGGTCTATTCTTCCAGGATCCAGGGCCTGTTCAGCTTTCAACATTTTTGACTGTGACCTGGTCACAGCAAACACATGTGCAGGGATTCCCAACATTTCTACATGAGTCCTGAGCTTCACTTCAGCCCAAGCTGAAGTTTCCAAATCATTGCCAAGCAAGCATTCAACAGGGGGTCTGCACTTACCACAACTTTCTTAAGGCCAGTTACCCCTCCCCAGGAGAAATTAACAACTGCCAAAGAATGGTCTGTCCTGACATTGCTAGCATTGGTCACTTGGTACATTTCACCAAGTATGATCTGCTCAGGAGCCACAAGATCTTTTGTCACCATTGTGACACTTGGTCCTGTGTCCCTGAATGCCAAATCCTCTTTTTCATTGATTAAATGATGCTGTCTGTATTTGCCCAGATTACTGGGACTCACAAAGGAGGCCATATCCATACCTCCATCACAGATCAGTGCAGCCTGAGTTCGAACTCTGACTAGGTCAGAGTCCACCTCAGAACCCAGGGTTAACCCTACTACACCCTTATCTGAGTACCACCACTTGGAGCTTAACTAGGGAGAACAGTTGCCTTAGGAGGCTGGAGTTGAGTCTTTGGACTTGGTACAATCACTGGTCCAATGGGCTTTCTGTTTACAGATTTTACACCATGGTTTCTTTTGGCCTTTTCCTTTGTTAGATTGGGACTCCCCACCAGATGCAGGTTTTTGGGGCCCTTGAGAAGACTTCTGGTCTTTACCTTGCCCCCAACCTTATCAGAGTTTTTGGAATCCTGCTTCTTGAAGTCACCACCTTGGTTCTGAACATTCTGCCTCACCCTGGTTCTGACCCATTTGTCAGCCTTCTGACTCAATTCTTGGGGAGTGGTCAAATTCAGAGTCCACCAGGTACTGATGCAACAGTTGATTTTGACAATTATTAAGGATCTGCTCCCTCATATTCAAATTGTACAATCCTTCAAAATCACACACTTTACTGCCAAGTAACCAGCCCTCCAGAGCCTTAGTAGCACAATCTACAAAGTTAACCCAGTGTTGAGTCTGTGCCTTTTGGGTATCTCTGAACTTCAACCTGTACTGTTCAGTGGTTAGGCCAACCAATCTATAAGAGCACTGTTCAAGACTGTGTAATTGTCAGCATCCTCTTCTCTAACAGTGAGGAGCTTGTCTCTTCCTTTGTCTGCAAAGGAGAGCCACAAGATTGCTGCCCACTGCTCCTGAGGGGCCCTCTGTACTTTACAGGCCCTTTCCAGTGCAGTTATCCATTTGTGGATGTCATACACACTCTGGTAGTGAGGGGCAATGTTGTTCAGGTTCCTATGGTCATGAGTATAATCTCTACCTCTAGGGACACTGTTGCTGCCACCATGGGGCTCTAGCCCCCATTTATGTGAAGCTCTCTGGAGCCCCAGGGATTACCTATCCAATGCCAACTGTTCCCTCTTTATCCTAAGCTTAGCTTCCTCAAACTGGATCAGTCTGCATTTCCTCTCATAAGAGGACTCCCTCTTCTGGGGGAAATGGCCCTATGAGAGACAGAGGTCCCTACGGATGAACCAGAATGATTAGACTCCAGAGAAGGAGATCTTGATCTTCTTGGCACACCACCAACCCTTCCAGGTGGGTTGTAGAGAGGGGCACTGAGGCCTTCTCCCTCACCTTCAGAATGGATTGGATTTTCCAGGTTAGAATCATCTTGATCCTCCTGGTCAGCTTCAGAGTCCTGGTCATAGGTGTTGTCACCTCTTGACCTTTCCTCTTCTGCTGCCCCACCTCACCTGCCTACCTCATCAGACCCTGGGGTCTTTCTGACATCATCCAACAGTAAAGCCTCCATGAGGCGTTGAGTGTTTGCACTCCTCCCTTTCTTCAACTTCCTAGCTGTACACATGTTTCTCAATTCCACGAATGTGAGATGGTCATACTTGGATGACAAGGAGCCACTGGCTTAAGACATACTAGTGTGATGAGGTGTAGCACTTACCTGACCTAGTGGGAGCTACTAGACTCTCTTGAGTTGGGGAAAAGGGGTGTGCTGGTCCCTTTGCTAACCCAACTCCAACTTCAGTGGAACTTACTTTATTCTAGACTTAATTTATATATAACTTTGTACCTACAGTCGTTTTCAGTTAGTTACTCAAAGACATTAGCAGGTAAAGTAATAGCAAGCTTGAATCCCACCACTGCCATCAATGTGAGAAGTTGGCCTGGTATATGCTGTCGACTAGTTATAGTGGGCACCTTGTACCCGTCCAAACAACCCTTATTGATGATAGGTTTAAAGACAACCTTTTTTAAAGCTATCCTAGCGGTAGCTAGGGAGAGCAGCCTTCAGGCTAAGTCTTGAAGGAGTGTAAAGCAGCTTGGTTTCCCAGATTATAACCTCTTGAATCACTAAATGAAAGGAGAACCTCAAAAGGTATATATAAAATATATGTATTTATTTTTAAAAAAAACACTCACTACTAATCTCTTTATGAGATTAGAGTCCAAGATACACAATAATACAGTTCTAAAATGACAGTAAATAGCACAATATACAATGGGCTCTAGGGGCAGAACAAACTATATATTGAGATAGTGGTATAAGAACCACGACTTGACTAGACATAGTGCCTAGATCATGTAGAATTGCTGAGACCCCAAGGAACAACCCAAGATAGTGACACAGGAGACCCACAGGGAACTTGTGCAGTGTGAGAACATAGGCGCGAGCCCCGCACTATTCTAAGGGAAAGTCGCGGTTGGAATTTTAGAAGTTAAGGACACTTAGGAGAGGATTTTGAGCAAATCTCTTTAGACTTAGGGGGTTCTGGGGCCTGCATCCAATGGAGCACTGGAGTACTCGAGTTACCTCACCCAGGGAAGCCGGGTGCATAGGTTTCAAATGGTGTCGGGAATCGACGTTGATTTCTATGGCGATCTGCTGCAAAGTGCTGCTGCCGGGAAGGAGAAAAGTGTCCGGTGTGATCCAAGTCTGTATAGAAGATCAGAAGAAACTGAAAGCAGAGGGGACAGAGTCTGGGTCACTTGCCAGTGACCAGGGGCACGATAGACGAATGCCCACCGATGTCGGGTGATTCAGGTGGGAAGAGGTGAAGCTTGACTCTGCAACTGCAAGGGCCAGGAGGTGTCGATGATGACCAGGAGCTGGATTCGAGCTATCCCACAAAGGATGTCGAGTGCTGCGGTGTCGGTACCCGGATAGGACATAACAAGCCTTGGCAACAGCAACCCACGCAGGGAGAGAAAAGAAGCATCGGTGCGGATCAGCAAGGTACTGGGTACTCCCCAAGCAATGGAGAGTCAGGGCACGTCTGGAGCAACCAGGTAAGCCCAATTAGAGTTAAAGTTGCCTTCACAGGGACCCACCAGTCGACGGACCAGGGATCTCAAAGGGACCTCAAGAGAAAACACAAAGGGCCATCTCACGGACCACTCGTGGAGTGTAGGTGGGCAATCTTCAGTGCAAATGTTGCTCGGGTTCAGTGCTACAAGTAATCCAAAACTCAGCTGCAAGAGTTGTTGGAAAGCTGATGCTTCTGCAAAGTGATGTGGTGTCCAGGGGTTTGCACGGTCGCCACGAGGGATAAGGGCCTCAGACTTGCTGTGGACACTGATCAACCTGTAAGACCAAAGAAACCCACCTCCTGTGTTGCAATATTCTTCAGAGTCCGGCGGGAGCTTTGG
The DNA here is from genome assembly GCF_964204655.1 of Triturus cristatus. Lineage (NCBI taxonomy): Eukaryota > Metazoa > Chordata > Amphibia > Caudata > Salamandridae > Triturus > Triturus cristatus. The sequence goes on from NC_140595.1 coordinate 758,723,474, forward strand.
AGATGCAAACCGGTCAGGTGCATCTTTGGTGCCTGCCTACTCCAAGGGAGAGTCATCAGTTATCTAGTTCAATGTTGATCGTTGAAGTTCCAGGATTCAGTATCAGAGTTTCGTCCAGGTGTAACCTAGAGTCCTGTAGCCAGGGGTTCCTTTCTTATACCCAAAAAAGGGGTTGGACAATCTCTAGGGACCTGAAGTACCGGGGATTTTAGGACGCCAGCGGTGCCAGGGATAGCACCCTATGACTTCGGGTTATCCTGTTGCTGTAGTATTATAAAAGACGCTCTCATGGTAATGTAACAAAGAAACTAGCAGAAGAAGCTGAAATATGAAAAAGACATCTTTATTAAACATTAAATGAGTGAGACTACGTCGCACAGAAGCCTTAGCAACTGAATGAGGCCGTCTGCAGAACAGAAACCAGTCTCCTTTTTTATACAGAATCTGGGCAACACCGCCCTTCTCTTGCAGTTGGTCATTCACATATTTTACTTCAAAGAACAAGCAGAGTCATGATTGCAATCTCACATTTCAGTTCAGCCAGCCCGCAATTATTTACCCAGCAAGGCTCAGATCCCACATCAGATATCAACTGACCCCAATAAACATGAGCATCTCCTGTTTTGGGAAACAAGCCATAAAGCAGGAACAGTCAGGTGTGAAAGAGATTAGCCGGAGGCTGGTGTAGGATGAAAAGCCTTTATGGTGTGTCAAGCCCTGATGCTAATCACAGGTGCCCAGGGGACGGGGAGCTCGTGAGACCGGACTGACCTGGTGCAGCGGAGCCAAGCTGCCCAGGTCACAGAGAGGTCAAAGGAAAGTACATGTGTTCTGGAGGCCTGTATTTGTCTTAGAGTGTAGTCTATGTGAGGGCAACTATAAGATGGCCACCGCTCCAAGATGGAACCCACGGAGTCAATGTATAATAACGTATACATAGTGCATTTGGCAATGGGACATTATGCAAAGCGCTTGTACATACCGCATTGACCAATCGCGGTTTGCTAATACATGAATAAACAGGGGTAGGGCCCTGTTTCCTACGTGGTCCCAAATACCAAAGTACGACAGACCCTCCTTTTGCCCTTACATAGGCAATCACTATACTCATACTGATCTTAGTCCAGGTCTATATTCACCAGATCATCAAGATGTTGCTGATGGAGCAAAATCCTAGTACTTGGACTCTCTCTCTGGACAGGTCTCCTTGAACACGAAGAAGCACAAAGGCCACATATGGCAGGACAAAATAAGGAATACCTCTATCTAGGTGGCATAAGATCACACCCCCAACAATTAGTGATGTTCACTACTAACTAGTGTCGATGCAGAAGCTGTATAGAAGAATTGCTTACGAATTCTGATCTTTTAACCTGCTCATGTTCAGGAAAAGGGTGAAAAGAATGCAAAGAAGCAGTAGTAGGAAAGGACATAGGTTGGGAAGCGGGTGCAGAAGTCAATTGGGTAGAGAAAAACAATCCCATCCATAAATGACAACGTCATGTTTAAAAAGACACTGGAAAACTCGTTATTAAAAACATATAGACAACCGGAGAAAGTAGTGACCACTATTACAAATGAAATAATAATTTTTATGTTCAGGTGAAACAGTGGTGACCCTCATCAATGCTCTGAGGTGAAAAGGGGGTACTCTTTCCATAGAAAATGGACTTTATTCTGCTTATACTGAACAGAATAGTACTTTAAGACAATGCCAGCAAAACAATCAGTTTCTAACACCTAGTCTATACCATCACACGGAAACCTTTTGTGAAACCAACTATGCCCAGAGTCCGTTCAAAAAGCCTCTCTGGCAGGCTTCTATTGTCCATCAAATCTTCTTCTGTTGTTTTCTTTTGCATGGGCCTCTTCATTCAAGCCTTTCATGAGAGAAGTACTATTTAGTTGGAGTGCCCTCCTGGCAAACACCCACAGCTCACACGAAAGTCTCAATGTCCCAAGGCAGTGCGCCAGTATCTTTCCTTTGCGGCAGGCACTACAGGTAGTGTGCTCTCCATTGATCAAGGACACAGGTCATCTCGTGCAGATTCGGGACCATTCTCAGACTCCAACACTCGTCACTCAGTGTCAGAGGACGCTCAGGCTGCTCTTCCATGGGCACTGGAATTAGTGCCTTTTGTCAATCTTGGATCCGCCGGTGCACTGCACTTCCATTGGAGCAAAGGGAAAAGAGGGGGGTGTGTGGCCAAAAACTCAGGCCAAGGGGCTCAAGGGACTGCACACTGTCAGAGGTTACCAGCACATGACAGGCGCTCTTGTGCACTGAAATTCTGGTTCTGTGGCAAAACCAGCTCCTCCTTCTTTTCTGATGTTGAACGCCTTCTGATGAAGCAAGTGCGATGCTTTAAACAGTTCAGTGTATAACAAGGGGACTGTAAACAGACGGCCTGTGATCTTCAAAAGAGCGGCCACACGCCATGGGACAATTTTGGTCTAGAATACACTGTCAAAAAGCAATACAAATAAAAAGGCAGTAGGCAAAACAGTGCCTCTAAGCTTTTCAATTGGGTTTCCGTGTGAGAGCCTCCATCGTCTAAGGGTAGATAACTACACGAGAATTCTGTCTACATGGATGTCTTCACATATGGTGGCATTGTCTAATAGGGCAAACACATTTTTTTTCAATGATTACATATAAGTGTTTCTAAATTCCTTATCCAGGACATCTCAATAGAGAAATCACGTGGTACAGATTATTATAGGCATGTAGAAACCTTTCACATCAGGTGCACTAGGCAATACACAGGCTAATAGTCAGATATGAAAACAAAAGACAAGAACTAGAGGGTCCTGATATTTGCATGATTAGAAACTTCTGATCCCACCGAAAATTAAAGCAGCAGGAACAAAAAGGGTAAAAACCACATTAAAAATAGACATTGAAAATTTGTCATGTTCAAAAAGTAAACATAAGATATCTCCTTTTGAGATGGAAAACTTGTCTTACTATAATATTGAGTCAGTTAGCCAGTCTATCGCTATCCTGACAGTCAGGCTGGAAAACATTGAAGCAGGCCTAAGAAAAATTCTTGGAAACCAGTCTGGTCATGCAAAAGGGAATTGTACATAATATGGGGGTTCCTGGTGCATCACTGCAGTCTGGAAGTATGTACGTGAACAATACACCTACAATAATAAATGGGCTGACTGGTGAAAGGAATACGGAAAAGGGAATTGGAACTAAGACACAACTAAAATCCCCAATCACTAAGCATAATGCAACATTGGGCAGGGAAGAAACAAAAGCAATAAAAAATAAAAATCTATAGGAAGGACAAGAATTTACTTGGGTGGTAGTCAGGCATGTGACAACACCAAGAGTACGGGTGATACACAAAAGGCCAAAGTCACATGCGTTTTAACTCTACCGCTGGCGACTACACCATATACGGCAATCTTAGCTAATGTTCCAGTTCCTTCTGCAGGGAAAAATGAAAACCTAGTTTCCTTTTAAGAAGCAAAGGCCATATGCTACTTAGGAGACAGGAATGTAATATAGAAATTAGGCCACCTTGAGTCACAGATCTATAATTTCATCCTTAGGTCCAATCAAGGATACATAAATGTAAGGCTGCCTGTTCCATTAAGGGAAAGGGCAGTAAGTGACACACTTTGATCCTGTAGATCTCTTTTAGTTTTCTGTAATACCATTATAGCCAATTTAGACATGCACTGGTAAAGTGCTGCCTCTCATGTTCACAGCATGAAATATCATTAGCTGTGGAATTTAGTAACCAGAACAAGTTCAACCAACTGTTGCGTAGCGATGGGCATCGTCATGACCATCCCCTTACAAAACAGGTAAACTTGTAATAGTATCAAAAAGCAGCAACAAAAACAACGAAAACATGCAAAAAATAATAAAAATTCACAAAACGTCAAGCCATCAGATATACCTGCTGTATATCAAGCACAAAAAAAAAGCATAGACAAAACAATAGCATATGTAATAAGCGGTGACACACAAACACCATGTCATGTACTTTATGCACTGTAAAACTGCAGCCCAAAACCCCATATTTGGGCCTGTTTAATTTGTCAGGTTTTAAATACTTACCCTCCTTTTTGACAGTAGATCACCAGGCAATGGAAATCTGCTGTCAAATATAACTTTACTGTTTCTCTTCTAACATACAGGACCAGCAAGAACAATTCATGATAGCAATTCGTTCACATTTAGGCATGTAGCCTTAAAAAAAATTTAGAATCTTTTTATCTGTCTAAGACTTAATGCAACACTTCGTTTTCTGTTAAAGAAGAGCAACTATAGCAGGCATCATTCTTTTTTTTTTTTTTTTAGAGCACCAATGTATCAGCAAAGCATTTAACATGATGTTTGGACTTTCAAAGAAAACCCCTTTGCTATATTTTCCCTTTGGAATTAAGTTCTTTAGTTTTAGTGATACTATGGAGAAACCAGAAACCCCACCTTTAGAGGCCCGTGTAGCAAGGTCATTCTGCACTCCACAGAGGCAAGGCCCTAATTTAAAAGGTCATAAATGTCAACTCCATTGTTTACGGGAAAGATAGCATCTCAGCAGCGTGACCCTCTGCAGCTCTCCCAACCCCCAGCTTCTGACACTCTGAATTCGTCAAAGCCAGAAGGCCTTCCTAATTCCTCCTAAATTGCAATAATTCGCTCTATGTTGAAAAATAATTTCTCCTTTTTAGGCGCTAAAAAATTATCCCTATTCCCAGATTGTTAAACTACATGTACTGTGAATAATTCACAAAACTTAATAACACATACCAGTTTTTAGAATAAATGCTTGTTGCAATCCTATGCAATGGTACACATTTCATCAACCTTAAATGAATGAACGTCTCAGTAGGCCCAGCTAAAGTTAGACTGAACTCCAGCAAGTGAGACCGCTTTCTGCCCCAGTCCACTGGCACTGTGAATTGTATTCGCAATGAGTTTTGATATTTTCTTCATCATTTAGTCACTTGCCTTTATTCAAGCTCTGTTTGTCGCTTTCATATTAGCATATGAAACTCAGTGCCTCCCGCCAGGTAATTACAATATTTTCACCCCTATTGCTAGAACCTGCAATCTCATCTTTCCCCTCCTACTTACTCAAACCGATACCACATTCCTTTTTATTCCCTTCGTCAATACAACCTTCCTCACGCTACTCTTCATGTCTTTATTACTCCCCTTCATCATCTCTCTTCCCTCCACGGCATTCGATTTTCCCAATTGTTCTTCTCCTTCCTACGTATTACCTAGTTCCTATAACCGTAATTCTACATTTCTCCACCCCTTTACCATTACTGACTTCATCACGTACCTGCTCACAAACATCCTCTTTTTCCCTCATCAAAAAAGAATTCTCCATTTCTCTTTCTCTATGTGGGTGCTAACTCCATTAAGGCCGTTTTTTATTAACATCAAATAGTTGCGGGTTGTGACACCATATTTTATTTAATTTCTCCAAGTTTTAAAAAGGTCCTATATATAATAACTTATACTTTATAGAAATGAGCTTGTTTGCGCCTGCGCCAAGGGAAAATTGTACACGCGAATGCTTGTCCTTTTAGTGATGCAACACAACTTAAATCAAATTTTAATGCTAGGAGATCATAGTATGAGTATTAAGCTTTATAAATATCAAAAAACGATTTTGAAAAGCACTTATTTTTTTAAAAAACATTTTTTCCCATGATTAATAATTTTCTTTTAAAAAATCCCAATTATTCGTTTTTGTGATAATTCCATGTATAAAAAACAAGCTGCATCCCTTGCCTATCATTTTGGACACATTTAACTCACAAGCCTAAGCGCATAAGCCCAATTTGAAACGCGTCACATTTTTGCGCCACTTTCATTTAAAAGGACGGTTCTGCCAAACTCCACCCGTGTTCAACTGGGAAGGTGCTGGCTGAATGAACATTTCTATCAAATATACTGCAGCTGAAAAGTTTGCCTGTGAACATCTAATACAATGCATCTAAGGAAAATGCTGTAAATTTATTTACTTTTGCAAAAATAGATAATTTCGTTTTTGGGGCCTGATTTATATCTATCGAATGTGTTTCTAATTTTATCCTTTAAGCATTTAACGGCAGTTTTGTATATGTGCACAATTGCTCATTCTATAAATTAAAGAGCAACACATAGCTATTTTAGCACATCACATTGTTCATTTCTGGATTTTTGTTTTAAGTTTCTGCTTGATATTAATTAACCAGCAATTTACTTAACAGACTGAAAACATCAGTAGACCCACAAACACATATTGAGCTCATTTCAGACATAAACAGAAACACACAGTTGACTTACAAATCAATACGGAAAGAACAGCTCACAGACTATACTTGAACCAAACCATTTGCAAATACTAGTTGTAAGTCATATTTACAAGAAACGCTTCTCAATAGTGTTCCAAAAGGCTGCATAAACAGCCCCACAGACAGATGCATGTCCAAGAAGTAGTGAATGCGCTCACAATTTACTAGCTTTGCCTAGCAGAACACCACACAAAATCGTTCTGCATATCTTCATTCATGAAACTGCGCAGAACGAAGGATCCTTGTTTTGTATTATGTCATATTTTAATTCCCTGGAGATACAAAATCACCAAGGAAGAAATATGTTTTTAAATCTAACCTATTTAGATATTTCCCACACTATGGTACCTTTCAAAACAAAACGCAACACATTTTTCCATGTGAGCTTACAAACAGGCATGCCAAAAATACTGCGGAAAACGCAAGTATTATATTCAAAACCAAATGGAGAAATATCTCCTCATTACCTGCCTACGCAAATTGCAATTCGCATATCCAAACCTATACAAACTAAAAGCTACATTTCCAAATTTGCTAAGATCAGGCATCTTATAGCTCACTAATCTAGCTTCAAACTTCAAGGGGTTATCTCTACCAATACACTCGCAAATATGCGAGACCCTCGGTTTTGGTAATTGCAATGACCAAATCAGAAACCAAGAAACCAACCCCTCAGCTTTGTTAATTGCGATAACCAAATCAAAGACCCAAAGAACCAAAGGAGTGGGAGCGACCCATTTATACTTAACTCTTACTTTTATTAATCAAAAGGTTATCCAAATTCTAACTGTCAAGTTCTTCATAACAAAACGTCTTTTATAATACTCACGCCAAAAAGGGTTCTAATCGGGAGTGACATCTTTTGGAGAGTCAAAGTCAGAAAGATCAGAGATATACTGGGCTGCAGAGACAAAGAATCCCCCAGAACCTCGGTACCTGCTAAGTGGATTTCTGTCCCGTTCTCCCCAGTAGATTTTTGTCCTCTGACATGATCGCTCCTCCAGATAGTCACTTGTATTGATGCCCCACATTGGGCGCCAACTGAAGTACCGGGGATTTTAGGCCCCCAGCGGTGCCAGGGATAGCACCCTATGACTTTGGGTTATCCTGTTGCTGTAGTATTATAAAAGACGCTCTCATGGTAATGTAACAAAGAAACTGGCAGAAGAAGCTGAAATATGAAAAAGACATCTTTATTAAACATTAAATGAGTGAGACTACGTCGCACAGAAGCCTTAGCAACTGAATGAGGCCGTCTCCTTTTTTATACAGAATCTGGGCAACACCGCCCTTCTCTTGCAGTTGGTCATTCACATATTTTACTTCAAAGAACAAGCAGAGTCATGATTGCAATCTCACATTTCAGTTCAGCCAGCCCGCAATTATTTACCCAGCAAGGCTCAGATCCCACATCAGATATCAACTGACCCCAATAAACATGAGCATCTCCTGTTTTGGGAAACAAGCCATAAAGCAGGAACAGTCAGGTGTGAAAGAGATTAGCCGGAGGCTGGTGTAGGATGAAAAGCCTTTATGGTGTGTCAAGCCCTGATGCTAATCACAGGTGCCCAGGGGACGGGGAGCTCGTGAGACCGGACTGACCTGGTGCAGCGGAACCAAGCTGCCCAGGTCACAGAGAGGTCAAAGGAAAGTACATGTGTTCTGGAGGCCTGTATTTGTCTTAGAGTGTAGTCTATGTGAGGGCAACTATAAGATGGCCACCGCTCCAAGATGGAACCCACGGAGTCAATGTATAATAACGTATACATAGTGCATTTGGCAATGGGACGTTATGCAAAGTGCTTGTACATACCTCATTGACCAATCGCGGTTTGCTAATACATGAATAAACAGGGGTAGGGCCCTGTTTCCTACGTGGTCCCAAATTCCAAAGTACGACAGACCCACCTATCGGAGGGTCAGAAAAGAGGGGTGGCTACACCCATTTCCTTTGTCCAGCTTCATGCCAGAGCAGGGCCTGGTAGCCCCTGCAACCGGTTTGAGCTGGACTATGCACAGGGACACCAAATGTGCCCCCAGTGCAGACTTCAAATCACTCTTGGAGTGCACCCACCCAGCCCCAATACACTAAAGCCTGTCTGGGAGGTGGTGACCCCTTCCTGTGACAGGAAACCTATTGTCCAGGCCACCCCTGCCGGAGTTTCATCCAGCAGCAGAAGGGCAGACTTGTGTCTGTGGCTGGCAGCATCCATTTTGTGATGCCAGGGCTCTGTTAGCTGGTACCGGGTATACCGGTGCTGTCATGTCTCTCCCTCTAGAAGGGTGGAATCATACTCCCACAACAGTTACTGGTGTGGGGGTATGATCCCAAGGTGTTTGACACCAAACATGATATGTTTCCGTGCAGCCATTCCAAAGATAGCCTTTACCGTTTGGTTATAATGCAATTAAGAGTATATGGTTTGGCTGCATCACAAACAATCCCAGAATAAAGGTTCCGAAGGCTGCAGAGGGGCTCTGCTCATGAATGGGCACCCTCTCACATAATACCCAGCACTCTGCCTTCAGGATTGGTAAGGCCTGCCAAAGGGGTGACTGATAGGTTTATATGTGCAGTGATAGAGAGAGATATAGCGAACCTATATCTCAGTAAGGGGTGCATGCACCACCTTACTCAGGCTGCAGTAGTATTCCTGTGGTGTCATTTTGAAAGACTTCCCAGGGGTAGCATAATACATGCTGCAGCCCCTGGTAGACCTCTGGGCTACCTATGCCATGGGTACATGGTATACCATATACTAGGGACTTATAAGGGTACCCCAGAATCCAATCTGGAGTGTACCTAAAGTACTGGTAATCAATTTAGAGAGGAAGCAGCTAGGTTGGTGTCCTGGTTAGCAGGGATCCAGCCAAACTAAAGTCGAAAAACAGTAAAACATCAGCAAAAAGTGGGGGTAACTATAAGAAGCAGATACTACTCTCCTACAAAGTCCTCTCAATTCATCCAGGTGTAATGGGCCCCAGTGAAGCTCTAACAGCACACTACCAATTTTGTTCTCTTGTGTTGTCTTGAAGCGGGTCAACAGGGCAGGCACTTCCTCCGTCAGACCCTCAGAGTAGACAGCAGATGCAGGGCACCTGCACCTACATACAGGCATCACAGGATGCACTGCTGGGCAGAAATGGGCCCTTCTGAAGTCGCAGCAGCATCGCGGGTATACCAAACACAGTTGTGGTCTTCTCTAGTTCTCTGATAGCCCGAGGGGTGGAGGGGAATGAGCAGGCACACAGGTAAGTTCTGAGGCCCAGTAGATAACTACGTGCCATGTACAGGGACTTTATACTTAGGCTTAAATATCACATGCACAAAACCAGAGAAGTTCAGCAGTTATAGTTAGGTGAGCTTACTATGACTAGCTCCTGTGCAAAGTACTGCTTACAACCTCACATATTACATCACTCATGACACTCATTACACAGTTTAAGAATGCCTCTCCTTCATCCTCGCTGTTCTGCTGGTTCCCGGTAGCACCAAAGCTCCCTTAAGCCAATCACAACGCTGCTGTCACCATGATAGCAGCCTCGTGATTGATCTGAACACCATGGTTTGGCGCTCAGATGGGAATTGACAGCCTGTGCATGTTCTCCACCCAGGCTGTGTATTACAGCCCGGAGGAGAACATGAAAAGTGCATATGACGGTTTGGCCGGTTCAAGAAAGACAGCCAAACCATTGTGCGCACCTAAGGTGCAGCAACCTCTCCTCCTCCCTCAACATCATGGGAGCCCAGCCCTGCTCTTCCCAACCTGGATGCAACATACTAAAAATAAAATGATACTAACTTCTGTTATTATCATTTTATTTTTCCTTTTACACTGCTCCGAACGCATTAGAGCGACGCTCCTCTGCCTAAGCGGAGCAGCTACCTCTGACAGCCACACACTGTACAACATCGTTATAAAATATTAGCAAAGACAATAGCTTTTGCATAGGTGTAACCTATTGGATTTGCCAATGCTAAAAAACTAAAAAAATGTTGATTTCATAAAGTTCATGATGTTGATGGACTTTAACAAAATTCTCACAAAGTGGACAGAACTTAAAGCGAAGTTTCACAAATTCTCACATCCTGAATTGCAATTACACACCTAAAAAATACCTGCAGGCCTATTGCCGTAACTACACTTGTGGTTTTGGGAGTCTTGGAGTGTTGCTTGTGCTTGACCTTTTCAGACTTGAAAAGCAGGAGCGTAGCTGACAGTAGTGTGTGGTGTGCAGTTGCACCAGGAATCAGCGATGTGATGGGCCCAGTGTACCGATTTTTGGCTGTCTTTCTACTCATCTGTGGCATAAGGAAGCTCATTTGCGTTGTTTGCAGTAGGGCCAATGGCATCTTGACATGCTCACCTGTAATCTTACTCAATTGGGTACAGGGACACAGTGATCTTAGAATTACACTGATGATGTCTCATTAAATGTAAAGATCTCTGCACCTGTGCTAACACTCACTGCTGCTGCCTGCTCAGTCGGGAGTAATGCAGACAGTACTAGAGAATGCAGTGAATCTGGTGTTCCTTGATGTCTAAGAGTCCATCTTGACATTTAAGGTGGGCCTCTGAAGGCCACCTTGAATGTGAGTGTTGTATCTGGTTGCATCCATCATCAAGAAGGGACCACAGGACCCCCTTAATGGGTCTTTTGAAGGGGGCCTGTGCACGTCAGGAGTACAGTACTGGCACAGGTGCACCCCTGTCTGGAAGGGGGCCAGTTGACACCTCCTCGAGGGCAGATTGAGCAATGCAGGAGTCTTGCACCCTTACACGAAGGCCCAGCCGCTGCAGGGTGGATGGGACAGTGGGCTGTCACATTAGCCACCACAGTCCATGCGGTGCATGTGAGGGGCACTGAGCTCCAGATGGTCCCCTCCAGCACTGGGCTCTGGGGCGGGCCTCTGGCCTGCGAGTTCTTGACTAGATTTGCAGGGATGGGCTCCATGTACTTTGCAGGGGGGACCCGTCAAGTTTCATTATGCCACCGAGAGAGGCACTTAGAACAGCAGAATATGCCCATGGGGAGTTAAACTAATGTCTCTCTCTCTGGGCTCCTAGCTAGGGGAAAGAGTCACAATAATCATAATGGGACCTCTTTGCACAACTCTTTCCATGCTGTAAGTAAAATGATATAATCATGTTAATTTAAATTCCCTTTTGGGCCTGGGTAATAAGATAAAAGCGTTACAACCGCTTTGCGGCTCATCAGAGCTCTTTAATAAGCAAGACTGCATCAGAGTGACTGCTGCTGGCTGGAAGATGAGAAACACACAAAGTAGTCCATCCACAGACGCGGAGGTGTACCGGTCTCTGATGCAAGAAGACACGAAGGCTCCTATCAGTTCAGCTGAGGACGACTCAATCCTAACCCAAAGCTACAAACTATGATGCGGTTCTGCTTAGTGATTGGACGGGTCTTTGTCCATGTGGTCAAGGACATCTGGTTCAGAAACCACATCAAACCTCCTCTGCGGGGTCACCTGGTCTGGTTCCTGCTGCTGCCCTGTTTGATGCCCGAGTGTGTTGGACTGTGGTCCACATCTCAGTGCAGTCTTCGGAGCCCAGATGTGACCGGGCTGGTTATGGCAGGAGATGTTCTAATTGGAGGACTCTTCCCGCTCCACGTGGACCGAGCTACGTCACAAACGTCTTTCGAGGCAAAGCCACCGCCAATATCCTGTCGAACGTAAGCCTCTTGGTTGATGTTTCTATTTTTTGTCCTTTGATTTAAATTTGTCGTCAACTTTTCTCTGTGACAGAGTAGTAGGAGATATAAAAAAAAACATAACGTTTACGCAGGAAAAAAGTGAGCAACATTTTTAATCTCATTTGAACTGCATTAAAAATTGTGGTTTTCCGATTAACCCCTGAAAAACAGAAAAACTACGTGCTATTTCTGGTGTAACCTTTGACCTCGAAGGAAAAAGAGAAAGCAGTCCAGGTTTGAAAAGCATATTTCATCACAAAAATAAAGGATCAATATATCACTTAATATTTTATTCACAACAAATTATGAAGCTCTGGATCAAAATGTACATTGACTTCTGAGATATTTGGACTAATGTATTTCATGTGTTGTATATTTGGTATAGTCCTATTCATCTCTCAGACCTCTGAGGTCACCAGAAAGCCAGACGACATCCCGAGCCAATCAAAGTGATCTGGAGTAGTGGCAGGGTCACATCTACGTGTCTAGACAAAATAAACAAACACAATCATTAATGGATCTTCTTTCACCTTTGGGTGCACAATAAATCTTCGACAATTTTGACTTGAGAAAGATTTGATAGAATGTTTTAAATTTGAATGGTAAAAACACAGGCTTGTCATCTCTTGAGTTTCTATGAAAATGTAACTTCCAAGGATCCTGTACTCCACTGATCTCCAAAGTAATATCGGTTTTAAATGGCAGATTTGTATGCATGGTGTGGGCGGAGGGCGGGGCTTTTTTTTTCCTTGCCACGCAGTCCTACAGAGACAGAATTGACTCAAATGGATGAAAACTCACATCATCGAGTGTGATTTCTGTCACAATAAAGCATAGAGCCCAGATGTATCAAAAAGAAACGAAAGTTGCAGCGCTACGTAGCATGAAAAGGAGCGAGCAGAACAGCGCTATATCTACTGAGATGTAACGATGTTTTCCTTGCTCCCTGCACCGGTGCAACGCATAACATTCCTATATAAACCTCAAGCTCCGCCCTCATTCCGCATAGCGTTCACCACTGCTGAATGCCCAATCTCCAGAAAACAAACATTAGACATTCTAGCCAGGGAGGCAGGTTCATAAGATTACATATAATAGTAAAAATGAATGTTGACTCTTTGTTGTTGTTTGTATAGAAGGTAATGAATCAACCAGAAGCTTCTCCAGTTCCCATTCCCAAATCATTTTTACATCAGGGTGAAAATATTGAGAAATGATACTGCACGATGTTTGCATATTTATAAATTGAGAATCAAGCAGTATATTTATCTCCAATTTTGAAAATGATGAAAATAGAACTATGCTCAATACATAATCAGTTTTAAGCAACAAAAAAGGCAAAATCAGTTTGCTTAACATTTTTTAAATATTTGTGGACTAAACTTTCGTTTTATAACCTTTGTTATGCATGGCTCTCATAAAGAGCCTCTATCGTTTATTTCTTTTTCTGAATCTCATAACTCGCTGCTATGAACTAGCAACAGCTGTCCCTACTGGTGCTAAGATATAAAGGCCTTCCAAGCCAGACTGACAGATCTCTGAGAGTCAGAGCAGCTCTGCTTGTCTGGTTTGACTGGATGCAGAAATCACAGCTGCAGGAGGGGGAAGGAAAGTGGAGAAAGTGATGGGGTGGTTAAGAATGGCAGGTAAGGTATTTATTTTGTACACTTGGGTCAGAGAGGGAAGGCTATGTTATGTATTGTTCCTTGTTATACCTCTGCGCAACAAAAGAGGGCCCTATGATTTCTGTGGCCATAGATTACTTCTGGTTCTGATTGCCATCTCAAGCTTCACTCTTATCTATTGGAAGTCACTCAGAACCCCTCAGTGAAAAACATCCTTGTAATTCACTGCGACCCTTCTATATTTATATATATATATTGCCCCAATAAAATGACTAGTGCGTAGTGATGGTGAATTCTAGTGTGAATTCACTGAAAACCACACACACAACTGTTTGCATGTGCAGGTAACAAGTGTGCACTATTGGATTAGTAACCCTGGGCGTAGGACTACACCACACTTGCGTAGTTTGCATACTTTGTGCAACTACGCGCTATGCGAATTGCACGTAGCACAGTGCAAAAATGCGTAGCGTAGCGGGCATTTTTTGCTTGCTCGTGGCACTCAACGTCAAGTTGATGACCGCGAGCGCGCAAAATAATATCCCGGTGAGACTTTTTCCTCGTTCGTGATCAGCAACATCAAGTTGCCGATCGCGAGTGTGGAAAATAAACCTCCCGGCGAGATTCTCAACGCGGGGAGGTCAGGTTTCTCATTGCGAGTGGTCGCGTATGCTCGCAACCGAGAAAGCTGCCGCTCGAGTAAAAATCTACTTGAGTGGCAGAAAACGACCGCTTGCACTGTGCAAGATGCCATTTGCAATGATTACACAGTGCAGACAAGCATCCGGCACTGTGGAATCAGTGCGAACAGCATTTTCCACAGTGCACTACGCAGTTCGCGTAGCTTGCGTAGTGCGAAGTGCACTTCGCCTAGATACGCGTAGCGCTACTGCGCGATCTACGCCCAGGGTTAATTAGAAGCCAATGGCTTTTTCTGGAGGAACCGTCCTGTGGCACTCTTGTCCCTTCTGCTCAACCCCCTAGTCCCCTCCACTAATTGCCGTGACTTTGTGTGAATGTTGGTAACTGGCCAGCATGAGGCTGTAGTCAGAAGCTGGATTCCTCACTATGAGTGCTGAAGGTGCCTCACAGTGAAATACATGAGATAAAAACGTCAACATCGACTGTGTGGACAAAGAAGTGCCAAGACAAGTACTCACCTAGAGGAAGGATGAATATGTGCTGGTGGTCTATTGGAATCTCACCATTGCATTCATAGTTTGTATGTTTTTTTGTGTGTATAGTTGCTCTTGTATGCATGTGTGTGTGCACATGTATGGGTGTGTGTGTGTCTGTGTGCATGTATGCATGTGTGTGTGTGCATGTGTGTATCTATGTGTGCATGTGTTTGTGTGTGTGTCTGTGTGCATGTGTGTACGTGTGTGGATGCACACACACAAATGTTAACATTATTGTGATTGTGTGAATAGTGGTTGCTCCAGGAATTATAAAGTGACTTGTTGAAGCAAATCTTCCCAGAATCTCCTTCGACCACCCCTTAAGCTCTCAAACCCAAATGAAAAACCTTAGTGAGAAATCCCAAGCATCTCCTTTGTGACACATTACTAACCAGGAGGTCACTGGTTCAATTTAACAACGTTCCTCCACTGTTGACCCTGCCCACAGACAAAACTAAACCTCATGGAGCAGTGCCAAAGTGCTGTTTGTTTTTGAAATTTCAAAGTTTCTGATAAAGTCATTGAAAATATATCAATCTTCTTTTTGTTACTGTGGGCCTGATTTCGAGTTTGGCAGACAGGACACTTCACTGCAAATGTGGTCTGCTCACCGATCTGTGAGACGGGCAGATCACCAGGTTTACAGAGTAGAGTTTACTCCATTGGCATTCTGAGGGATCACGGGCCTCCAGAGGCAAGTTGTCTGATTAAGAGTGGGTGAGCAGATGTATTATATTTATTTATTTTTAATTTGATGTTGCCATCAAAAATATCCTGGTAGTAAGGGACAGAAATAAATGTCCCCTCACCATTGGATAAACTTTGCACGGTGTTGGGGCCATTGTTTTTCACTTTTCCAAAATCATGCTTGCACTTTGGCTGTTTGTTTTTGGAAAAGTAAAAACTTCTAAAAGCGTGGTTTAAGCATCTGTCACCAATGATGGGCACGCACCATACTTTTATTTGATTTTGCATTGAGACGCAGTCATGTCCCAAAGAGTGTCAAACCCATTGCATTCACCGCAGGCCCGTCTGTGAACTTTATATTTGGTGGGTGGAGTAAAGGGAGGTTGGTGGATGTAAGTCCTCCATCTCCCTGGCTGCATTTATTATGTCTGCCAAACTCTAAATTGGGCCCTGTGTTACCTCCCTACATTCTCCTGTGTGTCCATGTATAGAATTCAGTAGCCACTTAGGGGCATATTTTCAAGAACGGCGTTAAAATTATCGCCGCTTAAAAGCAGCGATAATGGACTTGATAATATGCCGCAGAGAATTCCAATAGAAGCCCATGGTGACACCAGAACCTTAGCTTCTATGGGAATTTTTAAGGGCGATCATTTTAACGCTGTTTCTTGATAATATGCCCCTTAGTCTGTTAATAATCTTTCTTTGCCTCTCTATTGATGGGTTTATTATCAGTAGAAAAGTGATAGAAATTGTAATATTTATCTATTTTAGCATTTCAAATGTTATGAAATTGGAGTTACCTGCTTTCTACACTACACAATTTGTACACATTTGTATGTGTTTCATCTGAAATTGTAAACTGTATGTATAGAGTTGTATACGACCACACGTCAACGTGGCCCACTCTCCATCACAAAAATAATCAACAAACTATAATGATAAATTAAACCTGAGGAATATTATACCAACAGGATCTTTCAAAAATGCTGGAAGACATTTCGAGCACAAAACTGTAAAGGAATATACTGAACACCTCAGGGACACTTCAGTCCCTCCAAAGAAATAGTAAATACTAACCCACAGTTTGACTCAAATTAAATTGATTCTTCCGCCAAATCCTTACTTATAGTTTCTCCCAAACTAGGCACACAAAATTCCTCACAGACCCATCTTATTGTATCCCTTTCACAGTGCTTAATTTGAGCCGGTGGCTGTTGGTGGAAGTCACCGGCACTCATTTTTGTGGACAAGCACTTATTTGACCTCATCAGGCATTTGCCAATAGGAAGAGATGGAAAAATGTGCAAACAGGAAAGAAGGAGGAAGAGAAAGAAAAACTGCCACAAGAGGTAAAGCAGGAACAGACAAGTGTGAGAAAAAGGAGCAGCGGTGTCTGGCCGTGTATTAAAGAGGCATAAGGTTGAATTAAGACTACTAGCATTGGTGTTCGTGCGCTAAGATTAAATAGCACCAGCCTCTGGTTTCTGAGCAGAGCTTTGAGCACTGGCATTCGATTTGTTTTTACAAATTAAGCAACGCCCGTCTTGTTCCCAAAGGAAAGACCTGACTAGAAGCATCTTTAGCAATGGTAAGGTAAAAATTCAGTAAAGAGAAGGACTTCTTGTTGCACTCTTTCAAGCCCCTCTTCCACTTCACATCCATACTGTGAAAACAAAACTAAAATACATCTCTGCTACCTTATAACTACACATCCTTCCAGACAAGGGACCCAGCCACCATATGCACCCTGCCCCCAGACAGCCCCATACAATCCAACATTTCAATGTATGTGATGAGATCTGGGAATCCTAGCTTGAATTGTTGAACTGTACCATGTCTGTACACTTTACTGTTTACAATCAAAATGAATGTTCTTTTCCGTCTTGAAAAGCATGTCCTGTTGCTTTGTGTATGGTAGGGTTCATCACACAGTAGGAGTGCTTTCTTTTTCTTTTATTATGCTTTGTTTAAACTTTGTCAGTTTAAGTGCAGCATAGACCCAATTGGATCTTTCTAAACATTGGTCTAATAGGCAATTACCAGCTCCTGAACATTAAAGAGGGAGGGCTTCTTCCATATGTCAGTACACTTCTACTGAAAATCAGGAAAACTACAATCTAAAATTGGAATGTGCAGAGGCTTAATTTCAGTCCAGAGGCACAGTGCTTCCTATCCTGTCCTGTTCAGGGTATCCCACAAACTGGAAATACAGAATCCCATACTCTTATTGGATGTCCAAAAAGATTTTACATATGTATGCATTCCTAAATCAAACATAATGCCAATATGTTTGGATTTAATGTACTAATAAATGCAAAACAACATAGGGGCATATCAACAAGGGCTTTATCTCTGCTTTTTTGGCTTTAAAAGCCAAAAAAGCAGAGATAAAACTAGCGCCCTATCAGCAACAGGGTGCTAACACGCAAATTTGCATGTTAGCACCCTTTTACTCTACACTTCCGCTTGCATCTCTAATGAGATGCAAAGGGGGCGTTCCAGAATAAAATAATAGGAGAAATGTCGCTCCTATTATCAAGGATATCGCTAACCCTGTTAAAAAAAAGCAGTGCTAACCGCGGTTAACGCTGCTTTTTAACGTCTGGTATTTTTTTGACTTAGCCATGATATCCTGTGTAAGGTGGATATCATGGCTAAGTATGTCTATCCCTATCAGCAAGCTATCGCCACACCTTGTGGGAGTATCGCTGTATTTCCAGCGATAATCTCACAATTGGCAGCTTGCGCTCTGAATTTTATCGCTTTGGAGATAAGCGTTGTTGATAGCATGCTATCTCCGCGATAAAATTCAGAGTTGGCCGGCGATAATTATCCTCACGCTAAGAGCGCTGAGCGATAATTATCACCGGCCCTTGCTGATATGCCCCCTAGTGAATGGCTATGTTTGCTTGCATTGGCACATTAAAGCCAGTCCTACTGACTCTGTGACTACGTGTCTGATTAACTGCATAAATATTGTATTTAGTTGCAAAATCACATTTAGGTGCAATAGTGCAACATCTGTAGGAGTGTGGACACAATATTAGGTGCACTAATCACATTTATTAGCAAAAGCACATTTGGGAAAAAAATCCATTTTGTTCTAACTCTGAAATTATAAGTGAATCAGTTTTAGGTGCAAACACATTTAGCTGCTAGATCACACTAAACATCTTCCTAGGTGCAACATTAACAGGAGTTTTGATATAGTTGAAAGTAGACAACACAGTTAAGAGAAAATAAATCACCTTTAGTAGAACAAATATATTTAGGAGCATAGCCAGCTAGCGCTTAACGCAAATATAGGATGCATGTAAATGTGCGTCTATATGTCGGTGCATATCCACTATTTTTGGTAGGTAGTAATTTTGCCTCTAGTAGTCTTGGAAGGCTGTGCAGGTGAAGGTGTCCAGGCATACTACTGGGAAAGTCAGCAAACACTTCCCGCATGGTTCTAATATTTTCTGTGAAGTTCTCCATAGTGGGTGGATAAGCCCACTGAGGGAATTTCATGCCCTTGTGCAAATACACACTTTTTTTTCTTAGCAGGGAATGCCAATTTCCCACTCATTGACTGGGAATACGCGAGGCGAATTTTGTGCACTTGTGAGAGAGATTTCAGCACTTGTAAAATAATTCATACCCACCATGACCTCCTTTCTGGATTACTGACAGTGGTAAGAAAGGTACATTTGGTTGTAAAAATAAATGTGAAACTAGATTCACCATTGTGATTCAGGCCCAAGGTGTCAATGATTCTAATATCTCACCATACAGTGAGGGACGAGAATGTTTTTAAATATGTGTATTTTTCGCAACATTGAATTGTTTTATATCAAAACAAGCTAAAGTTAATTGACTATTCTAAAAAGAAGTTGCTTTTATGACAAAAACACTTCTGCACAAAAACACTAGGGTAAGACAACCATGAAAAATATTAATACTGTTAAAGATATGCCGCTCTGTTTCTCGTGCCAGGAAGAACATTGCACTTTGTAGGAAAGTGAATTGGTATGTGGGGTGGTGAAGTGTACACCTCAAAGGTTAAGGCAAGCACCAGCTAGATGTCACACAAATAAAAAAAAACAGTGCTCAATCCCTGGTAATGTAACACAAACCACTAATGCTTGAATCAAAAGTAGTTGTAAAGTATTTAAGCAGTGCATAAACAGTAGAAAATGTTACAAAAACCACAATAAAACTCCAAAACCAATTTTAGAACAAAGAGGACTATTTTATGAGTAAAATACGACCAAAGTGACAAAAATCCAATAAGGTGAACCTGAGAAGTGAATTTTAAAAAGTGACAAGAAAAATAAATCACAAAAAGTAAGTCAATGGTTGTAGTATACCACGACCAAGGTGCAATTTCAGGCTCATAGCAAGGGAGTCAAGAATGTAGATCAGTGAAAGCGTGGAAGTAAAAAAACTAAGGGGCATATTATCAAGAGAATTATCGCCACTTTAGCGGCTGTTTACGGCCGAATAGCGGCGATAATTCGATCGCAGTATCAACAAGGACACACTAACGCGTGTTTCCTTGAGTGAGATGCCCTTTAAACTCCACTTTGCATGTCAGCGATGAATATCGCTAATGACATGCAAAGTAGGCGTCCCTTACATTTCTCCCTTGAAATCTGCACTGAAACGGCAGCGCAATATTATCAAGACTCAAACAAACCCGCGATGCGATAAATAAACCGCGCTAACCGGGGTTATCGTGGGTTTGTAACGCCTGGTCAGTAACTGACTTAGACATACTTTTAATGGCAGGTGGATTGTATGGCTGAAGCAACAGGGCATATCATCAAGGAAACGTGCTAAATATTAGGGGTGGGCGGAATTTGCGGAATTAACCTTCGCAAATTATCGCGAGAATGTTTAAAATTATCGCAAACAAGCAGAAATATCGCGAAGATGCGGAAGTTTTTTTCCGGCATGTTCGCGAGATTTTCTGCATGGTTGCGGGTCGCCAACTTACCCATGTGGTTGCTTGCGGGCGCGGCCATCTTGTTTTGAGTTGTTCTCGCGGTGCATGATCGCGAGAAGAAAGACGTGATCGCGCGACGCATGACGTCACTGCGGGCGCGAACTGTCGCGAGACAGCGCAAATGGCTAAAAACAATACAACATCTCATGGAGAACGCGACCGGATCAAGAAAACTTGTCGGCGAACGCAGGGATTCAGGTAAGGCGATCGCGCGCGCGCGAGAATGTATTATTTTACAGCGCGAGCAAGAAACAAATTATCGCCAAGCTGCGGAAACCGGAATTTTTGACATTTTCGCGCTCTCCGCGGAACGCAAAAATGTCAAATTATCGCAATTTCCGCGAACGGAACGAAATTTTTGCCCAGGCCTACTAAATATCGCATTTCTTGCTTAGCGCGATTCTGTTTCAAGCCGTTATCGCAGGATTTAATCGCTGTGGAGATATGCCTTGATAATAATGCAATATCGGGGCGATTAAATCCGGTGATCCGTGGCGTTAAACAGAATCGCGCTAGGTGGGAAATGCGAAATTTAGCGCGTTTCCTTGATAATATGCCCCTGAAATAGTTGCCGAGTCCCACTTCCTTTAGGGACTGGGTTAAAGGAAAACTAAGTTTCACTCAGAATGGGATTTTGTCGATGTAGGATATTGGGTTACTGGTTGGGGGGGTTGAAACCCTTTTCAAGCAGAAACCATAATTCATGTGAGTGCAAAACACAAGGATACCCCATATTAACCTGCGCTTAACCCTCTGGTAGCTTGGCACAAAAGCAGTCAGACTTAACTTAGAGACAATGTGTAAAGTATTTATGCAACACACAAACGGAAATAAAGTAAAAACACAACACTAGAAAAATCCCACATCAAATTATTTGACACAAAATCATCAAAAATCCTAATAGTAACACCAGAGGTATGCAATTTTAAAGATCTAAGAAAAAATGGTGCTTAAAAGCACAAAGAGCCATTTTTAAACGTTATTTTACAGTTCTCTTATTTTGCACATAGCACTTTGCTCACCTGTTTACTGCACTCGAGGTGAGTTCCCCGGTCCGCCGCGGCTTCATGCCGATTGTAGGGAAGGGAAGACCACCCACAGTCGACACTTTCGGGGCCTCACTTCCGCCCAGGTCAGCTCTCTAGACTGCAGGGACCCCTATTTAGGTGCAGGCTGGAGCAGGCATGAAGCAGACGCATGCAGCGGACGTGCGCAGCGGGTGTGCGCAGTGGACACGCATCTGGCATGCCTAAGGCAAGCCCGTCTGCGCCCGCCCATGCCTGGACTGGGCCCAGGGCCAGAACCCCTGGCCCCAACACTATAACTATGCCCAAACTTCAATATTCGGGGGAGAGCCTTCGCACGCTAAGGTGGCCCTGGGGCAAATCTTGCAATATATTTTCATGCGAAGAGCTGTTACATGCAGAATAGCCCCAATGCACAGAATGTCGATTTAAAGCTACCAGGAGCACTCAGCAGATGCTGAAACCAGATAGTAGTTTGGCCAAATCAGGTACCCATAATATAGAGCTCTATTTAGCATTAATCAACGCTAGATCAGTGATTAAACATAAGTATGACGTTGCTGATTTCATCACTGATAATAAACTGGATGTGTTGTTTGTGGCTGAAACCTGGGGTGAAGAAACATCGGACCCTGATTTTAACATTGCGGTACCTCAGGGATACAAAGTGTTTAGACACGATAGGCAATTAAAAAAAGATGGGGGGCTCGCTCTAATTCATAGAAGCAAAATTATATCACACTGCTCAATTCTACCCTCCCTGGATTACAAGGCAATTCTCTTTAAAATCACTCCTTATGAACAAGAAACATTCAATGGAATACTGATTTATCGTCCACCAGGCCCTAAAATAGCTTTCTGAATTGTCATCCGCTTTTAGAGTTAGGTCTTCAATCTAAATGTTTCACTATCCTAGGCGATATGAATTTCCTTCTTGAATCATTAGCAAAGATGCACAGGAGCTCATTGACTATACATCAGAATTAGGACTTCAACAACTTGTAAAACATCCTACGCATCAAGCAGGACACACCTTGGATGGTTTGTTCTCTAATAACCCTGCCATCTCCATTACATCTGTTCTCCCTCTTACCTGGACTGATCACCATGCCATTCTTTTCAGATATAATCTGCCTCGCTCCAATATCACCAATATGGCTAGCACCAAGTCCACTGGGAGAGCCTAGCATAAAATAGACCAGAGCTTACAGGAGAGCCAGCTAATACAAAGCCAACCGGTCCTGGAATTGCAAGCTGAAGCTTCAGCTAAAGATTTTGCCAATGTAGCCCCCGTAACAGTGATACATAAAAATAGGAAAACTCCTTCTGTCCCGTGGTTCTCTGAAGCCTTAAGATTGGATAAACAAGCATGCGGAAGGCAAGAAAGAAGCTGGCGAAAAAACTATGAAACACTAGAAAAAGATCTGTATAAAGCTATGTTGGCAGATTACAAGAAAAAGCTAATTGCCGAGAAGAGCCAATACTTTACTTCTCAAATAGAAAGGGCTGGTAACTCTAGCAAGGAACTCTTTAAGACCATTAAAAAATCTAACAACAGCTACAAAAGATAATCCTGCCAGTTGGAGCCAAGAGTTCTGTAATACACTTGCCCAATCTTTTAAAACTAAGGTGGACCAAATTTACAATCAGTTTGCCAAATATAAAACAAACACTAGCCGTACAGTACAAAAAGCCACAGTCAAAGTGCCCTTTCTTAACTTTACTCCTACTTCACCAACTCAAATAACGACAGTCCTTTTAACAACCATTTCAGGATCCCCAGAAGATCCTTGCCCTCCCAGGATCCTCTAAAATGTTAGCCATCTTATTAGCTCCCAGTTATCAATCATGTTAAATCAGATGCTCTCACAAGAGCTCTTACCCTCTATATGGAAACAGGCTTGTATTCTGCCACTCATAAAAAAAACTAATTTGGACACAATGGACCCGACCAACTACCTTCCTATCGCGAGGCTCCTGATTCCTGCAAAAATTGTTGAGAAACTAATAAATGTGGAACTCTCCGCATTCATTGCAGAGAATCAAATCCTAGACCAGAGTCAGTTTGGGTTCAGAGTTAATCGCTGCACTGAGATGGCTCTGATAAAGACCACAGAAGAAATCCGTATGGCGCTGGATGGCGGAGGGTCAGCGGCCCTCATTCTCCTTGACCTGTCTGTGGCATTTGATACTGTGGACCATACACTGTTGGTTGATCGTCTAAAGAACATAGGCATTGGAGGAAAGGCCCTTTCCCTGTTATCATCGTTTCTCTCAGATAGAACTCAAACAGTTCACATTGCCAATTGTGCCTTGTGGGGTGCTGCAGGGCTCATCTTTGAGCCCTACACTTTTTAATATCTATGTTTCTGAACTAGCCCCTCTGATCAGAAGCTTTGGTCTAATACCTAACTCTTATGTTGACGACACCCAGTTGGTTATCTCAACAGTGGACACTTACTCCATCAAACTCCATGACTGCATGGTCTCCTTGAGCAACTGGATGAATAGGCATTGCCTCAAGTTGAACTCAAGCAAGACGGAGGTGGTGTTGTTTGGAAACCTCTCTCCTTTGTGGTCGCCTGCTTGGTGGCTGGATTCCCTTGGCCCCCTTCCTACACCAGTGGCCAAGGCAAAAAATCTGGGGGTCATTATAGATGAGAAACTAAACTTTAAGCCTCACATCTCAAAGGTGGTGTCCTCCTACGTTCACACTATCAAAGTCCTACGTAATGTTCTCCCATTCATTCCTACAAGTACTAGAAAAACAGTATTGACCTCCCTGGTTTTATCAAAATTAGATTAATGCAATGGCTTATATATCAACTTAAAATCCAATCTACTCAGAAGATTACAGGCGGTACAAAATGCTGCTGCTAGACTAGTTCTGGATGTTCCCAAATACCACTCCATTAGATCAGGGATTCAGGAATTGCATTGGCTCCCGGTTGGCCAGCACATTAAATTTAAGGCTCTCTGCATTGCACATAAGCCACTGCACAGAAATGGACCACAATTTCGGTGGAATTCTTTTAGTTGGTATATACCAAATAGACCGCTTTGCTCGGCCAATGCCCATTTGATGCCTACCTCCAGATTTAAAAGGAAGAATTGGGGGGGAAGAAGTTTCAGCTACAATACCATCAAGGAATTGAACTCCATTCTGCTTAATCTTAGGAGGACCTCCTCCTTGCTCAACTTTAGGAAGCTACTCAAGACATGGCTACTCAGAAACTAGTTTGCCCTGACATAGTAATGGAAGACTGCAAGCACCTAGACACCCACGGGTATTAGTGTGCTATACAAATTGTTATAACATAACAAAACATAACATATGGTTAACTGGTCAAGCCGGAATAGGACAAAGTCACAAAGTCACAAATTTAGGATGAACACAATGGAGATCGACCTGGATTCAGGGGCCAAGTTAGGCCAGCTGAACAAAGTCCCATAAATCTTCGTTGTGGAGCTTTGCAAGATCCCGCATCGAGGATGCTTTGCCCAGTGGCGGGTGCGAGGTCTTGCCTTGGAGGTGCGTCGCAGTGGTTCCGAGAAGCTGCAGGCTGTGATGTAAGGACCTGCGTTGAGGATGTGTCACACAGCAGTGGTTTTGAGGAGCTGCAGGTCTGCAATGTGACCTCAAGAATCGAGGATGTATCACACAGTGGTGGTTCCATAGAGCTGTGAAGTCCTGCATCAGGGATACATCACACAGCGTTAGTCCTGTGGCTGTAAGGCGATACATAGTGCTGTCTCACTGTGTTAGTTCTGCTGAAAAGACCACAGCTGGCCAAGTACAGCACCTTCAGAACCACTTTCAAGGGTCCAGGACTGGGTGGCACCATTTGTGGGCCAGACTCACAGCAGATAGAGACCAGGTTCTGGGTTCAAGGTGGTTGGTTCCTTTTCTGTCCCTGATACTTTGACCAGGAGACCAGCAAACTATTCCTTCGATCCACTCGTGTGGTCCTGGGATTAAGAGGTCACCCAGTCCTTTTCACTCAGGCAGCGGAGCAGCAGGGCAGCATGGTGGCAGAGTAGCATAACAGCATAGTGGCAGTTCTTCTTGCAGCAGAGCAGCACAGCAGTCCTTCAGAGTCATTCGCAGGTCCAGCGGGTTACTAAAGAGTTGGGTTTAAGGGACCACTATTTCTCCCTGGTGCCAGCTTTGAAGTGGGAGATGTTTCTAGAGGATTCCACCTCCAGCAGTGTTTGGAAATTTCTGTCTCCCTGTCCTGGCCCCAACTTGTCTTGGGGCACAAATACTAGTGTGAAACCTGTTTTGAGTATCTGAGGCAGATTCATTGTAATCTGCAAGTGTGGTAAGTGACAACTCCGCCCCCTATCATGTCAGAGATGGGCCATGCTGCTAACACCTATCCCCTCTGTGTATCACGGTATGGGAGGAATACACAAAGACCACCTGCCAGCTACACCTAGTCATGTGACCCACGAAACATGCTGCCGGCACAAAATGGTTGAAACAAGAGAATGTCAAGTTTCTGAAATTGGTATTTTCAGAATTGTGATTGTGATTTAAAATTCTATTTTACCATTAAAGAGAGGTTTAAATTACAATTCTTTAGAGACAAAACTTGACTTTCCTCCTGTCTAATTGAAAGTTATCATGTATTATTACATGTAATAAGGTAACCCAGTGTGCTCTCATGGGAGAGGTAGATCTTGCAGTAGTAAAAGAAAAATTAAGAGTTGTTCACTACCAGGAAATGTAAAAGTTCAATGTAAAAGGTTCAACTTTTTAAATTCGCTGCACCCTGCCCGGTGGGCTGTTTAGTAGTTAGGGCCTACCCTAGGGGAGACTTTGGTGTATTAAAAACTGAGGTTTAGGCCCTGTCAAAAGGTTTATTTTGCTAGAACGTAATGGCAGTTTGAAACTGCACACACATGCTGCAATGACAGGACTGAGAAGGCTACTTAATTGGGCGACATAGTAAGTGCTGTGGGCTCACCAATAGCATTTAATTTACAGGCCCTGGGTAAGTGTAGTACCACTTTACTAGGGACTTACAAGTAAATTAAATCTGGCAATTGGGTGGAGGCCAATGTTAC
Source organism: Triturus cristatus (assembly GCF_964204655.1). Classification (NCBI taxonomy): domain Eukaryota; kingdom Metazoa; phylum Chordata; class Amphibia; order Caudata; family Salamandridae; genus Triturus; species Triturus cristatus. Next base: position 758,750,082 of record NC_140595.1, read on the forward strand.
CATGTTTTAGTGAGAGAGCACAAGCATTTTAACACTGAGGGGCCGATTCCAATCCGGGTCGGAAGGGCACCGAACGTGATCCGGACGGAAAATCTACGAGTCGTACTTGTGTTTTCTGCCCGACTCGTACAGCTGTACGTGCGAGCAAATACGATGCGAGCTATGTGAAATTCACTGACCGAGTCGTTTCCGGGTTCGAACAGCTCCGTACATCTTGGTCGTAAGCTAACCGTGGCGTTCAATGGATGCGATTTACGACCGAGCCAGTACGATGCGCGCGTCGGACAGCCTGTGTGACTTGGAGTGTCTGGCTTGCAAAATGTCCGGGTGGTTGCCTTTGGGGGTCTGCGTCGGACCCCCTGTCACCCGCAGCCCAACGACTCAGACACAGGGGGAGACCCAAGGGTCCCCCCAACACAGGCATGTACGGTGCGGATGGCACCAACGCGTACCCACTGTAGGGGGCGCCCTTGCATGAGACGTACCCATTTAGTCAATGGGAACCCATGTATGTGTCGTACGACCTGCTCCCATTGACTTCAATGGAAGTCCGACCGAACCGAGTCCGGCAGCATACGGCCGCATCGTACTCGCTCGGTCGGACTGCAGGACTCCGGCTCGGTCAGAAAACTCTCCGGATCCGGCTCGGTCGGAGTGCTTTTCAATTCCGGATTGGAATCGGCCCCACTTTAGCAGTGGTAAATTGCATGGAGTCCTGAAAGCCCACATAACAGGTTCAGAAAACGGCAAAAGGTTTGGGGATGACCCTGCAAAGAGGGCCAAGTTCAACAGTCATTGTTTTATAAGAAAAGTCCTTTTTCTGTGGGATGCAGCTGAAACTGTAGGCACCACCATCATACTGAAGGTCTGATAACTGAAGCAGGTTGATCCCGCTGGTGCTCTGAAGCATTTGGGGTTTCTCACTGAGAATGTTCTAAGTCCTCAGACTTAGTTGTTTTTTCGGTCATGCAGCGATCTCAGTGAGGGATGAAGTGGAGATCCAATCCAATCTGATGAAACTGCCATTCAGATACACCTCCCAGTGTGTACTGCTGAAGCTCTGAAGGAAATGATTTCAAAAGTTTCTAAAATTTTTTCGGGTTCCCAATCAAACACAGAAAGTACTAAAGCCACTGGGACCTTAGGGGAAGGCATCTAAAGACTTTCAGTCCACTAGCAAATTCCAGTCACAGTCCAGATGCCACTTGTCCACTGTGATTGGAATTCTTCACAGAAATATCCTCCTCTATTTTTTTATGTTCCCAGAGCAACCGAGGGCACAATCTAGGACATCAGCCTTTTGCACCTTGAAGATATTCCTGTCCTCGGATTTCAAGTGGATGGGGATCCAAACAATTCTGGTTCTTCTTACTGGTCACAGATGTCGAGAGCAGCAGGTTCAGTGCACCTGGTATCCTTTCACAAATCTTGAAGTGTTCTGAGAAAGGTTGAGTGACAGTCCAGCATTGCAGGGTTCACCAGCATGTGGGTTGAGGCCAACCTTCAGCACTCCTAATTCCTCTTGGACCAATGGAGTAAATGTTCACTTGCCCTCACCTACTTTTATTCAGTAGTTCCCATTTTTCTTATTGCAAATAGGAACACAATTCTATGAATCAGGACCAACGCAAGACACCCATTAGTCTTCAGCCACACTAGAACTGGACTTTGAAACGTGGGTGGTGTGTAGAGGAGTGTACTATGGACATTAGAAGTGTCCTCTTACATCTAACACCAAAATGTTGTTTGAAGCAGGTTCTGGACCCACAACAAAAAAATTAGACAGAATCTAGTGAGACAAAGCAGTGTCCTTCAGTTACCAGAAAGGGCTTAGGCAAAAATTGTGATTTGGGCTTGTTTGACCCCTTTTAAAAGTGCAAAAGTTTTACATGTGCTGCAGACAGCCCTGTCAAGAAAGATTTGACACTGCTGTGCCAACAGGCATTGCAGCAGCTCCCATCTTGGATATTTCTTTAAGCTCAGATGAGTCATTGCTGTCCATTCAGGTCAACCTGTCAATAGACTGACAAGGCATTCAAGATTTGCTGGAACAGTGCTGGTTTTTGATCATCTGTCCCGGCAGATTGAAATAAATTCAGCAATTGTCAGGGTTTGAGAGAAGGTCAACTGAATAAGCATTTATTTGTTACAGTGCAGGATTAAGTACCAGCCTTTTCAGAAAAAATATTTAATTAGCATTTATGATAGCCTGTGTAATGTGCCATTTCATTCATTTTCTTTAGTGCCTTCATTTCTATGTTTTTTACTTAGGTGAGCATAGTCTTTTAAATCATGGTGCACTCCACCGTCAATGTGACATTATAGTCCTACTTCAATTTTTATAAAATGTCCAGGTTTTTGGATTTAAAAGTCTAGTTACCCATCCAAAGTGGTTCATTGTGTGGCTCGTGGGAGTAACTTCACACCTCATTACAGGCAGGGCAGTAGGTGCAAACTAAGGCTAATTAGCTGGTAGTGGCTCAGGCAAGTAAATTGTGATAAATGTGGTAAGATTTTTCTACACCTGTTTGGCCTATTTAATTTACCTGTCAGTCCCTTGTAAAGTGGTATCTCATATACCTTGGACTGGTGAAGTAAATGCTACTGGTGGACTTGCAGCGCTGATTGCGCCACCCACCAAAGTAGCATTTTAAACCTATCCCAGGCCTCTGCCATTGCAGGTCCTGTGCGAGCATTGTTACTGCCGCTGTGATATGGCAGCTAAAGTGTGTGCCATGTCTGTGACCCCCCCTTTTACTGCATGTCAGACACCCCTAAGCTAGGCCCTAGCTAGCCCTATAGGCAGGGTGCATTGTAGGTAAAAGATAGGACATGTACCTTAAGTGTGTGACATGTCCTGGTAGTGACAAACAGCCATTTTTGGTTTCTCACTACTGTGGGGCTGCCCTCCCATAGGAATGTATTGGGGATTCCCTGATAAGTGTTTCAGTGGTAATTCCTGATATGAGAGGCGCAGCGTGGTCAAGTTTGGTATATTTGGAATAGTGATAGTAAATGTTGCGCAATGGTGTGAGCAGATTTATTATAACTATTTTAGAAATGCCACTTTTAGAAGTTGGAATTTCTGTGTGCTATGTGTCTGCCTGCCTGATGTGAATTGCATGTCTGGCTTTTGAGTGACAGGGGCTGGTGAGGAGTGTGTGGCTCCAGGGGCAGGGTGAGTCAGCACTAGGCTGAATTGGACATCTGCATTTGGAGTAGTGGGAGGAGTAGTACCAAGTCCCTGAATAGGCCTGTGCCTAGCCTGTACAATGCAGGCTCCGCCCCCCTGTGGTGTGTCTGATGACGAGCCCCCACCTGACAAAGGGGAAGAGGAGCCTTGTAAACAGAGTGCTCCAATTCCCCCTGAACTATTTGCATCTGGTTCCCCCAAAGCCCTGTGCTGCAGACAAAGAGAAAATGTGTATAAATACTGGGGCTGTGACCCCATGAAAATGTTGTGTTGTTCCTGTGCTTGGGGGGCTTGCTGCTGCTGGGCCTCAGGAGGAACCGCCACAAGGGACTGCCTCCCTGCTGGAGGGCCCTGTGTGCTGACCTGCCTGGGCCCAGCTTTGCCCCCTTCCCCTCTAAGGACTTTCTCTCTGGGCTATAGCACCTGTGGAGCGTTGTGCTCTTCTTCCTGCCTAACGAGAATGTGGGCTTTGCAGTGCGGAGCCGCCACCCTCTGAGAGGGAATCCTGACGTGGGGATTCCCCTGCATTTGTGGCTCTCATCAGAGGGAGCCCACCCCGCATTTGGCAAGCCGAGCTGTTGCCCAGCCCGCTTTATGACATATTTTACGAGGCGTGGTGCCTTTTGCAGGTGCCCACCCCGCACTGTGCATTGTTTTACGGCGGGTGCCCACCCCGCACTGCAGCACCAAGAAAGGAATCACCGTCACGGCCTGATCGAGGAAAGCCGCTGACCCGGAAGCCAGGCAAAGTTCACCTGAGGGAGGGCTGGGTCTGCTGGCAAGTGCGAAAGCCTTGCGGGCTCCATATCTGCCCGCCTTCGCTCCCGCGGCCGGAAGAGAGCCGCCGGAAGGGAGGAGAGGGGCTGCAGCTGATCAGCTGGGCTCCCGTGGTGAAGGGAGAGCCCTCCGTGTTGCTTCAATGGCCGGAATCACCCGGCGGAGCGAGGTAAGGCCAACCGAAGTCTCCCCAGTGAGGGGAGGAGTTCCCCAGCAGTCCTAGTGAGTGTGGCTTCACACCTGTCCATTGCTGGTGCCGATCGAGGCACAATGCCAGTGTCTAGGTTCTGTGCGGACCTTCAGGGGAGCGGGCTGCCCCCACGATTTGGGGCCATATATTTCACAGAGACCCAGAGTGGGGCTCATGTGGCCATTATTGGGCCCGTGCATCTTGTTGAGTTATTAACCCCAGCTGCCCTGCCTGAGAGTGGGCAGCTGCACCGTTGGCGCATTTTTGTGTTGAGGGCCCCAGGGTGCCAGGGCTTGAGTTATCATCCACAGCTGCGGTGCAGACCCAGACCGGACAGCTGCAACGTGAGCATATTTGCTGATAGAGCCCCAGTGGGTCCCAAAGAGCAGAGTGGTGCCCGAACCTCTTTGTTAATTCCCAGCTGCACTGCACCAGAGCGGGCAGCTGCAACGAGGGGGCCAGTGATTTTTGGTAAAGGAGGGATGAGTGCACCCCAGGCCCCAGTGCACTTGCGCACTTTATGTTTGCGACTGAGGCAGCCAGGGGGCCTTTTGCGAGGTCCCTCTTGGAGCCCTGACTTTGAGGGACATAGGGCATTTGAGCCTAGGGGAAGGCCAGTTGGCTTGGGGTCATTTTAGGGTGTTGTTAGGGCACAAGGCATTTGCCAGTGCTACTATGGTACACTGCTGCTTTTATGCCTAAGATATCTCCTGCCTAATAAGATGCCTCATGTGATTCATGCCCCATGATTATTGAGTAATGTGTTTTATGCTGATGAGGTTTGGGCCTAATACGTTTTATGCCTAATGTGATTTATGCGTAAGGTTATGCCTAATGTCATGCTATGGTATGTTAGGATGGTATATAATGCTAATGTGATAATGCTTAGGTCATTATGGTACCAGTAGTGACTGGTTGTGTTTTAGATTTATTTACCTGATCTAATGGTTCTAACAGTGGCCCGATTGGCCCTGTCCTGTATATAATCCCCTGTGAATATTGCCAAGTGCAAGTTGGCACAGTGTAAATGTGTGATTACGTTTCTAATGTGTTTATGATAATACAAAGTCTATTTTTCATATAACCTTGTGTGGAGTTCCTTTTGTGGTGTGCCTAGTGTGTTGCTACTGTGTGAGTGTGTTGCACAAACATTTTACACATTGCCTCTGGGATAAGCCTGACTGCTCGTGCCTAGCTACCAAGGGGGTGAGTAGGGGTTTATCTTCAGATGGAAACTCCCTTGCCCTGACTGGAGTGGTGGTTTCTGCCTGGATTAGGCGCATGCCCTAGCCAACCAGAAATCCCACTTCTAACACTGGATAATGCAGAAATATTGATTGGACCAGTATTTTTTATGGGAACAGCTAAGCCCAATATAGTGAAAAAAGCTTTTGGTGATTTTCAATGCCACACGCGTTGTTTAGGAAAAGCTACTTTAAAGTGGATTAGGTGCTAATCTAAAATATGTTAAAAGAAGACGATATTGCGAATTTTCAGTCCAACCCAAATATGGTTCGATAAATTTAACAGTTGAAATTTGCAGGTAATGCTCAACAGTTTTCATGTTTGAGGCACCCCGTAGCCTCTCCTCCAAACAATAGTCGACATGGCGAGATTTAACAATAGACTTAGCAATTGACAGCATATTACTCGGGTTGCAAACATCTCTTTTAGGCCCAATTTATGAAAAGCAGACTTTACGTAAATGAGCCAAGGTATCTGGTTTGTGTTATCCAAAGATAAGAAGTTTAACATGCATACTCTCACCACACTTGCTTCTGGGTTTTTGAATACTTAATCCATAATAGGAGTGGGGTAATTGTTATCTGGTCACCTATGTAGGATAGGCCCAACTCCTCGTAGTATATAAAGTTTACGATTTAAAAAAAAAAAACTTTGAGTATTCTGTGTGTGAAACCATTTTCTATGAATTGGAGCATATCTGCTTTTTGGTAACCCCATATCCCCACCCCATATAGAGCGGCAGAGATGCATTTAGATTTATACAAACCTATCATCTCCGCAAGAGGTTTATGTTTTAGGTTCCTTGCAAAACGGAAAATGGACGCAACGTTCTTTCCCATTTGCTCTGCTTTTGAAGTTAAATGGGTTTTCCATTCTAATGATGAATTTAAAGTGATTCGGAAATAAGCAATAGCTAAAATAATTTATTCCTTTTGACAGTGTGCCACCCATTCTAAAGTGCTAAAGTTTCGTGTATAGTGACCCATGTCATCTGTGAAATATTCTATCAAATGTGGTAATGCTTTTGGGTTGTGGCCAAGTAAAACCACATTGTCTACATACAAGAGTATGGGCACAGAACGAGCCTCCGTCTTTGGGATGCCCACCCCTGACTGAAGTAAATGCTCTGCAGTTAATGTAAACCAAAAGCTGGAAAGGGGCTAAAACACATCCCTGTCTTACGCCACACAGGGACTCTATTTGAGTGGACAATTTCCCTAGTGGACCGTAATGTATTGAGACTTTTGGATCATGATGGAGGTATTTTATTATGGTAAGTAAGTTTGGTTTCACTCCCAGTTTCTGCATTAAATCCCACAATTTATTTCTACTTATTAAGTTGAAGTCACTTGAGAGAGCAACAAAAGCCATGTAAATGCCCCCCATTTTTCCCTTTACTTGTTTACTAGAGAAAAAGGTGAAGATTTAATATTTGTCCTTTGGTGTCTATGCCGGACCTGAACCCGAACTGGAAGGGTTTTTAGACTATATTCTATTTTCTTCTGCCCATGTCTCCAAGCAGGCAAACATCTCTCAATCCAGGAGTTGTACGGTCACATATATAAGGGAAATAGACCTGTAACAGGCTGTGGCTAATTGTCTCCCTTTTTGGAAATAGGTATAAAGATGGTATATGTCCATGACTATGTGATTTCTCACTCCAGGGCACTTCTTAAAATGTTCATTAAAACAGGGCCCCATAAATCAGTGTTTGTCTTGAAAAGGTCTACTGGTACATCATCTAGGTTTGCCGCCTTTCCAGAGGATGATTTATTAATTATTAGCACTACCTCTATCACTTCAATTGAGGTATTTGGAGGAGCTTGGTCTACCCGGGGGAAGCATCTTGCGTCATTGGTTTGCGATTAATCTCTGTCAATGGGTTGGAAAATATCCCTGAAATGTGTTAGCTACCGATCTTCCAGAATTATGACCTTCACCTTGGGGGTTTCAAGGTCAGGGTAAAAGGGATGATTTATAACTTACCAGAACCTAGTGTTATTTCCTGAAGAGGCAGCCATTGCCAGGTCTTCCCATGCCTCTTCCCTTATTTCCCACATGCTATCCTTTACTGTACTCTGATAGTCAAGTCTGGCCCTTTTGATATCCATGGGATTGCAGGATATTTGTGTAAGGGCTGTTTTAAAGTGCCAATTTGCCATGGAATGAGTCACATTGAACCATCTATGTTGAGCAACCTCTGGTGTGGATACTAACATGACCAGGCTACCTGAATTTGATTCACTTAGCCTTCGGAATTCTGTCAAAACCAGGGTGTGGCTCGGATTATCTTCCAGGCACGTCATGATGAACCCCATGTAATTATTAACAATTTTCTGCGTGAATATAAATGGGTCGACTTTTGCCCATTTAATTTGTTTTTTTGTAAAACAAAAGTTATGCTCTTTAGTTATAGGATTTTTAAAAATAATTAAGTTCAATCCCTCTGGCTCCCCCTGTGAATGTTGGAGTTGGCTTAATGGTGTTTAGCTGGGGCTCACACAAAGTAACTAAATCATATTTCAAAATGAACATATTCAGCTTGTCCCCCAATCTGAATTGTTTAAAGTGTATTCTGTCTATGCGTTGATCTCCCAGAAAGCAACATACATGATTTATAACAATCATAGCATAGTGTGATATTAAAATTACATACCATAAGAGGTAAACTCTCTTGGTCAATTGAAGAAAAAAGTAATCTAAAAAATCATCCAGGTTGTTAACTCCTTTACATGCTTCTTGATTAAAGATGTTGCTATAATAATTTATCAGCAGTATATCATGATCCCCTTTTAATAAAAAGAAGGACACCAAGAATTGCGGTAAGGATCATTTAACTACAACTTTAACCTTTGTGATGGGGACGGAAACAAAAGTTGAAAGCCCCGCTCTACCCTTTCCTGCTGTGGATGCAAGTGCATGTTGGAAAAGCGGGGGAAAAAGATCTATATAGAGTGTACTGGAATGACCTGAGGACACAGGGCTTACATGCTACCACCGATAAACTGCTTCATATAAGGAAGCAAAAATAACCTTGCGAGATGAGTTACCTCTGGAAATAACTGCATATGGATATTCTTGTTCACAGACACTTAACCCCCAGCCTCACAACACTGTTGGACATTGGGGGATCGTGCACACTGGAGAAGCAGAGATACGGACAACCTGACACCCTACGGGTTGGAATTATCACCGTGACCAAAGTACAACATATCATTCTATGAGCCCAGAAGAAGTTGTGGGACTTGATACCCGAATAGCGATGAAACACATTTTGGTTGAGAGTGGTGTAACGACAAAAGAAGAAGAATAAAGGAATTGATACTTTTGTCAACACTGAACTATGATTTACTATGTGAAAAACTGTGCTGGGTAATTGGATGTATTAACTAGGTGCTCTGGGGCTCATTTCAGGGAGAGGGGTGGTTCTCCCTACCTTACGAGCACTAACCCTGGGCGTAGTATGTGTAGTCACGCTACGCGTAGCTATGCGTAGCTACGCGTAGCTTCGCGAAGTTGTACTTGTGCTTCGCGAGCTACGCGTAGCTACGTAAGCGTGCGTAGTTGCTTGACCCATCCGTTCGCGATGTGTTTTTATTGCTCGCGAACGCATATTGCGTGTTCGGGAGTCTGTTTGCGTCCTCGGGGTATATTATCTTGCGAACTTACCCATGCGGTCGCCTACGGGCACGGCCATCTTGTTTTTGACTTGTCTCGCCCGTTCGCAATGCCTTATTTCCTGTTCCAGGTCGTGTATAGCGTGTTCGCGATGCGCATGTCATGTTCGGGAACGCGATTAACATGTTCGCGATGTTTTGTGCGTGCTCGCGGGGAAATATCGCGCAAACTTACCCACGCTGTCGCGACGGGCGCGCTCATCTTGTTTTTCGCTCTATGCTATGGTTCTGGGGCCTGCTTTTCTATCCTCCCTCAATCTTTGCCATCCTAAGCTTTTTACACTGTTTTTCTGATCTTTTTTATTTATTATCTATCCCTATCTGTCCCTAAGTCTATATTTTGCATTTTATTTCAACAGTTACTTTTTTTTTCTCACTTTTCTACTGTTTTACATTACATTCTTTTACTCCTTCCCCTAACTTTAATTTTCCCTTATTTTCTTTTGTGCCTCCCGCTCAACCCCAGAACCATGCCTAAGGGTAGTACTACCAACGGCCGATCCAAGGGCAAGGCGCCTGTGCCCTAGAGCCACCTGCCTTGCGTCAGACTTCGCCAACCAGGGGTGCAGGCCCGGGAGCTTTTTGGGGAGGTAGAGGTGGCTGCCCTTGTTTTTTTTGTGCAGCGCCACCTCCCCTTGACCTTGGCAGCAGGCGGCAGGCCTGGCTCCGGGTACTCGACCCAGGAGCATCACCACCAGTGGGCGAAGGTGCGCCGGGCTGTGTTTCTCCAGTCCGGGGTCGAGCGCGCCCATCACCAGCTGTCCCACCGGTGGTCCGACATCTTGGACCGGGAGCAGGACCTGCTGGACCTGCTAGGTGTCGAGGTCGTGGGGCATGGTGAGTAGCTAATATACTAGTAGTATAAGTATTGTGTATACTTTTTTCCAAATAGCAAGAATACTGCTGCTTACATTGCAGGTAAATTACATTTTAAAATCTTCTGTGATTGTAGGACACAGGTGCTCGGTGCTGCTCTTACTTGTTTGCAACTTTGCTCACGCTTGGGCTGATTATGTAAGAGTTTACTTAGAGAACTTAAGTTAGGTAATGCTATTGCTAGAGAGACTCTAGTCCTTCCTTTGTCCTCCTGTCACTAAGAAGAGATAGTAGTGGATGGATTGATATAGGTTTAGTTAGTATTAGTTGATCATTTTTATAGAGGTCTGGCCGACACATCCTCTCTGTCACTGAGTGCTGCTAACCCCAGTCCTTAGTAGAACCTTTTGTAGTTTGTTTAATGAGTAGTAAGGCTTAGCAGTGTCACTAGCAGAACATCAGACGCAACCAACAATTTTATGTATGCACAAATTTATGCATATGTCCTACACCTATGCATTTTTGATGGCTAAAATTTAAATGCAGATTTATTGATCAATTGGCCTGTCTGGAATATGTGGGCTAGGTCAGGTGGCACCTAGGCTTAGTTAGTATTCTGGAATCAGAATGGATCACTGGATCAGTGTTCATAAATAATAAGTAGACGGTCCGTGAATCCCACAATAATACTACTAGTCGATCTGATGAGATAGGTCAATTTTATTGCAATTGTTGTTTCCTAAAATGTTTTTGGAGTGTTTTTTTTAAATATTTTATTTGTTTCACAGTACACCAATTGTTATTGTGTGTCTCTTTCGTTGTTATATCTTACATGATCAGCACCCAGGTGCAAGGAGACGGGGACACAGGCGGCGGGACAAGATGAAGATGCCTCCCATGGCCAGGAGCGCTCCTCTACCGAGGGCTGTGCTGCTGGCCCCAGTAAGTCCTCCAGTGGTTATATTAATAATTACATTTCCCTAACTTTTACTGCACCTTTTTTTTTCAGAACTAATATTCCTGTTTCCTAATTCTATGTTTTTTTCAAATCTCCTTCGATCTCGACTGTTTCTAAATTCTTGTTATCCCTGCCTCCAACTGCCTCTGCTAAGATCCTATGCTATGACTTTCTGTAATACTACTATTAGTCTGTCTGTAGCTAAGCTTGCGCAGTTGGCCACTCTTTATTTAAAAGGTTTTAAATAAAACTCAGATTCACCGATAGCTCTAGCCACGGAGTCCAGTCCTTTGTGTTGCCCTCTTCTGGTCTTAATCTTTCTTGAGGCTTTTCGACAATTCCCACCAACAAAATGCCCAACCAGATATTTGACTATTTTTGATAGGATATACTAATACTGTTGTGGGGATTCTGCACAGCCACATACATAACTATGCACAAGAAAATAGGATGTTGGTGATGGGAGGTTGGACCTTCCTCACACCTCAGTCAGATCACCCAATACCCTGACCGACTAGCTATAATCTCTCATTAGGTCCCCGAAACCCCCCGAAGATACCCAATGATTAGACAACCCAGAACATAATAACACCCTTTCGCTCACTCACTCATGTAAGTTCCACAATTCTAATGATTATACTATACGAGCCAGCTAAAAAAGCAAAATGCATAAGATTAAAACAATAAACTTTGTTACAAGTCCACCGAAGAGTCAAACGATCTCTGTGCGATTCTGGGGGACCCCTCACCTTAGAACGTAGAAGTACTGGTTACATCATAAGCTCTGCAAAGCTCTTTTAGTTTGTAGAAGGGAATCTATCGCCTGTTATGATAAAAGTGGTGCGCGTTAGATAGTATAATGCAAGCATTTCTCAGTCATGTCAAAAAGTGTAGCATGTTATGGTATTGGCTAAGCAATACGGACTGACCAGAAAGTGGCTTTTTTTTCGACCTCTTGTACGCAACGCTCAGACAGTAGCTGTATGAGCTCATGTGGGCTCAAAGGCGTCTTACACAACAAGCTGCTAGGTAATGTGCGCAAAAGACATGAAGCTAAAATAGTGCATGGCTCAGGCTAACTTTGCAAAGAGTAGAGTAGACTAGAAGGACCCTAGGGACCATAATAACACTGCTAGTGTCTACTCAACTCTAGTACCCGATTTGGACTAGTAATGTATGTTGTATATGTATGTATTAACTTTTTTTCCAATCTTGCTAGTGAAAAAGAATGAATAGGTCGAGGTGTATATGGCATCTAAAAATGTGTAATATTTTTTCTAGGCGTACTATCAACCACCACCAGTGATGTGGCCAGCGGCGATGCGGCCATTCCGGAGGGAGCAGGAGATACGGCAGCGGAACCTTCAGGTGCTAGTACAGGGGGTGAGCCAGCAGCAGCAGCCGGAGGTGGTAAAATAGTATGTTCCTTACTTATTGACATTATACTAGCGGGAAGGGTGTACTGTACACTCACTGTACTGTTGAGACTTAGTAAGTATGAAGTTGCAGTGAATATTAGACAACGGTTGAAGAAGACACCCTTTCACTAGCAATGGCATTAGCAGCAATAGCATTAGCAGCGTACGTTGAGTAACCAATGGCCTCTTCTATCTGACTCCAACTCAGCTGTGAAAGTAAAATGGAAAAGACTAAAAGTCAGATCAGATGACCTTGATGGATGTGTTGAACAAAAAGGGAAAGAAGGGTGGAAGGAGGAAGGATGGGCGAGATGTAATATGACTGGCAGAGAAGGATACTTTAGAAGCATGCAAAGGTGGCTGATAGGAATCAGATGCAGCGGTTGTTGAAGGATGGGTGGAAGGTCAAAGAAAAGATGCCTGCATGGGTGCCCAAACCGTATGGGTGGATAGGATAGCAAGAATCGTCAGCGGTGTTTGAGTCAAACTCAAAGCCAAGGCAAGCAAGGACGCACGGGTGGTTGTTGGTGAAACAAACTAAGGTTTGTTGAGAGATTAAGAAGAATGTTAGACATTTACTTCGACTGGATGGATGCCTGGATGTATTCATCATAGATAGCATAGGTGGCGACTGTCACTGTATGCAGACCAGAGTCTTTGAAGAGAATGTAAAAGAAACCGCACCACAGTAGCAAAGCCGAGGGGAATATAAGTTGGATTTTCAGAATACTCTCTAGTTTGCAAGCACATCATTTATATATATTGTGTATTTATGTAGTTATTAGCATCTTCCTCCGACTCAGAGGACCACTCCCTACCTATGTTAATTTTACTGTCAGCCAGCCTGCTATGGGGGGTGGCCTATCTGTTGGTTACACAATCAATCAAAATAAAGTACCTCATGTCGTCCCATATATAAGCAATGGTCATTGGATCAGATAAATAATCACCCCCTTTTAGTAGTAGTCTGGGCAGGGTGAAAGTGAAATTGAGCAATTGCCCTTGATGTAACAGAGAGACTATGTCCAGTGCCACCCGTAATAGAAAAGTACGAGCTTCCCCACCTGCAGACAGTAGCAAATAGAACTAACGTGAGTCTGCATCATGAGTCAGACTTGAGTATGTTTGTCTTGGGTGCAAGCTGACTGAGCTGGCATGTCGGCTACAACAAGGTTATATAATTTCGCCAAATTAAAGAGAAAAAGAAGACTGGTGTACTGAGCCATAGTGCTAGTATAATGCCTGAAACTCCCACAAATGTTAGAGGCTGAGGAAGTGGGAGGACGGATACATACCACAAATGTTATGTACTGTGCTTGCTAGTGCCCCAGCTACTATGCAACTATGTGTTGAATTAATTTTGTGTTACTGTTTTGCTAAGAGTTTTGGTAAAATCTTACTTTTTTCTTTCTTGACATAGCTCCTCAAAAGCCAACGAGAAAGGAGATGGCTGTCATGGCCCGACGCCGGAAGCTGGAGACCATCTACATGGAATACCGATGGCTGGTGACTCTGGCGGAGGAGGAGGAGGCGGCAGCAGCTGCAGCCTCCTACAATGCCCTGGGCCCCAACCAGGCCCCTCCAGTTGTTCGGCACCGCGGTCAGGCAGCCACCCATCGCCACCTGCCTACAACATCCAGCACTACTGCTGCCCTCTGTGGATGTAACTGCAGGGCCTATACGCTCCACATGCTCCTCCGGAATGCGCAACTGGAGGAGGAGTAAGAGGAGTTGAAGAAAAAGTGCATGGCCATGGAGAAGGACATTAGATGACTATCCCGCCGCTAAAGACCCTGTTAAATTTCCCCTTTCTGTAGCTTCTTTTGGTAGGTGGGAATCGGGCGTTGGGGTTTTTCACAACTGGACATTCGATTTTTGGGACTTTTAAGTTTTGGACATTGGTTGGAGTTAGGGAGAGGGGTGGGTTAGATGTTGTTGTGGGATTTTTTACATAGTTTATTTTTGTTAGGGGATTACATTATATATATTTATACTTTACATACGATGTGGTTAATGTTTTGTGGGTGGAGTTACTGTTTTACATCACACTGTTTCCCTGCTGCTGCAAGGCCACTGCCAGTGTTTGATTTAAATAATTGGCTGCATTTGTAAGACACAAACAGATAGATGTGGTACCCCTCACTAAGTGACTTGTCCGACTAGTACGGTCAGTCTCTCCTCCTAGTCCATTATTATACCTCCCCTAAACATCTTTTCTTTTCTTACCTGTGATTGATGTTTAAGTTAGGCACAGCGATGGCTGCATGACGATGCAGGTTGGGTTTCTGAAGAGAATGCAGAATCAGATGCCATGATTGTGGTGGTGCTAGTAGTAGTAGACATTGGCAGTAGCATTTACAAAAAAAGGAAAAGAGTCAGTCAGTCGCCTGAGAGAGACTCTGGGAGGAGTAGTAGAGCGAAGTAAACAAAACATAATGGGTGAGGGGATAGCCTAGTACAACAAGTTACAAAATCGATGTTTTTTGAGTCACTCAACTAGGCCTTCACTAGAAGCAAGTGTAACCTTTAGGGCTGTGTGTAATAGCAGGAAGGATGACAATCGATGCCAGCCATTAATGATGATTGATTAGGTTCCTTTGTTAAAAAAGTTAACTCGCAAATAAACTTATCATGGGTGGGCAAGCAGAAGAAGATCCTCCCCCTGCCTTGAAATTGAATTAGTGTTGCTTTTGCCACGTCCGCCCCAGCAAGCGTGTGATCAATTATTTGTGTACATTTAATGTAGTCACACCTCAATAAATCACACAGCCCGGGGGAAGAGGGTTAGGGTTTGATGAATGGTTGGGAAGGGGGTTTTTGGGAAAGGTTTGAGAAAGAAAAACAGTACGCATGGACAAACAACAAAAGAAAGCACAATCTTTGTAGTCTACCATATCCATAAATGTGTTAAGGGTGAAAAAGGAAATGCATGCATGATGATGATAACTTGATGGTTAATGATAAGTAAAACTTACTAACTACTTCTACTAGACAATTAGACAGTGCAGGTCATCAGAATATTACTATTAGGCACTTTGTCTGGCCTGTCTGCTCTCAAATAGAGAGACACAGATAACAGATTACATACAGTTTGTGTTCTGTTCTGTTCTGTTGTACCGGACTTACTTTTAAAGATAGCAAAAATTTAAAAATAGCTGTAGGGATGAATAATAACGTATAAGCAGAGAGCAAAAATAATTAATAATAACAACAACACACGGTATTAATGATTGAAGACAAAAAATGAATCAAATAGTTTTAAAGATGAAGCAAGTTGATACTGTTACTGTGTTATCCTGGTCAAATGGGGAGTTGCATCTCTGCATTCTTCTTGGTCCTCAGTCCCTTCCATGGATGCTCCGTCCATCAATTTTGGGTGACGCCACTGCCTGCCTGGCATATGTAGATTCATTGGGAAGGTAAGTGTGTGTTGTTTTTCCAAGTATAGCACAGGGTAAAATCCGGCCTGTAAGTGTAAATGGAAAAACAAATGGGATATTGAAAAATCAATGAATAAAATAAATGCATAAATTACAGTGGAGTGCAGCAAGACAGAGAAGAGAACAGTTTTAGACTGAGGCGGCATGGATAGATACATCATGTCTCTCTACTCTGTTTACAGCATTTTTTAAGCTACACCAACAGGACAGAGCATGCCCACGGCACCGGGCCGTAACCAAACCTCCATTTAGCTGTAATTTCGACAAAGCCAGACAAAGCACATATACAGCAACCTAGCATTTCCAAAATTACGTGAATAAATCAATGCACCGCTGTCAGTCATACCACTGCACTCGACTCCACCACTATACAGACATGTAGGTCTGCTGTGGCTCTTGTTGACTTGTGTTTACCTTCTATGGCACTTCATTAAATGCAGTTATTCCATCAATCATCTCCGATCCTAAGTACTGACTGACTGCGAAGAGTATATGTGGTCATCATGATCATGGTGTCCAATGAATAGCCCAACAGTAGAAGTACAATTTTTATTAAACAACAAGTCTGTTTACAGCGCCATTAACCAGAAACAGTTACAGGAGGACACATTATATACAGCAACATAGCATTTCCCAAAGTAAGTAACTAAATCAACACATGGCTGTCAGTCATACCTCCACTAGTACACTCGTGACTACTCGACTCCACCACTACACAGACATGTAGGTCTGCTGTGGTTGTTGGCTTATTTACCTTTTATGCCACTTGAATTGAAATGCCCAGAGTTATTCCATCAATCATTTCCGATCTAACTAACTAACTGACTGCGAAGATAGTATGGTCATCATCATGGTGTTGTACGTGTTGGCCAACTTCAACTCAGTCTGTAGTTTTCCATATTATAAATTGCAACGGATATTGGCCTGCAGTAGTAGGAGTACAATTTGGTTATTAAACAACAAGAAGGGAAACATTTACTGTCGCTTGAGTCACTTTTGGTAGGTAGATGAATTACTAGTACAGTTCGACTTCATGCACAACGTCATCAACACCAACACAAAAAAACAGCAATCACTGTGAGTCTGCATACAACGCATGCATTGCCAACATTAGTACATTACCTGTCTTGCTCTTTTCTTTTGCTGTCAGATGCCGAGTTCTTTCTGACAGGTGTGTGTTTTTTTGCCAAGCCGGTGGCCTCATTATGACTCCACATACATTTTGAGTGTTAGTCGCTGTTTCGGTTTTCTTACTCATCTGTGGCACTTCTTTGTTGCAGTTGAAGTTGGTTCACATCATCATGGTCAGTGCTGTGAGATGGGCCACGGCCTGGGTAGCGGTCATTGTACAATTGAATTGAGTTTGCAGAAATGTGACATGTCAGCTAGTTTCTTCAAAGAGTCTCTTGTCTTTCTCTGCAAAGTACCTTCTGTTCTGACATTGATGAGCTTTTTTATGCCTGTGAGGCGGTAGCCTATTTCTGACAGGGACGAGTTTCGGCTCATAAACAAAAGGAGGATACCTATAGTTGCGTTCCACTTCTTCAGGAGGGACTGTTAGAGGCAACAACTTTTCCTGTACTATTCTCCGTCCAATGTCTGGCTTGAGGGAAATGTATTTAGGGTGAGTCAGGAAGATGAAGCAGGACTCTGAGGAGTGGGCAGTACAATGCACAGAGGTGCAATTCCAATAGGGAAATAAAGAGAGAAGACGGTGGGGATGGATTCATTTATTGTGATTTGATTTGAAGCAAAAAAAGACAGATACACACAAAATAAAGTAAGTTAGAAAGTAACAATTTGAAAGCCTAGTTGTCAGGGAAGAGGAGCTCGTCCTCAAACTCTAGTGGTTCGGACAGAAGTAGGTCATGTAACCCACTACTTATGTCATCAAAGTCGCTCTCCTCTTCCTGCTGTGATTCACGTATTTTGTAGTCCGGTGGTATAAAGTGCTGATTCATTTTGATCATGGTTAACCTCCACGCTTTTGGGAGAGAGACTGGTCCTTTACACCATTACAATGGCACCAGCAGCACTGAAAACACGCTCAGAAGAGACACTTGCGACAGGGGAAGCCAGATACTTTATCGTCAGCCTGCTGAGCACTGTCCATTGGCTTCTTTTCCCATATCAATACACCAATGGATTTCCATCCATGAAGACCTCTGTCGGGTCATCCAGATATGCCTGAACCATCCGCTCAATGCTCAGGGGTGTTCCAATGTGCTCGGCCTCTTTTGCCTATGCATCAGCTCAGGACTTACCATACCCCTGCCGTAGAAACCAATCAGTTGCCGATTGTAGTGTGGATGATCCTGTTCTTGCTGTTGATGTTATTGGTAGTGTTGGTGTCGGTGACTGCTGGGAGGCAAAAGCACTGCCCTCAGGCTCTGATGTAGAACTTGACTCTGGAATCTGCCCTGGAGTTCTTGTTCTGGGCTGGGGCGGGGGAGCCTCTAATTACCAGCTGTTCATTTTCAAAATCAATGGCTTGCTCAGCTCTCAAAGTTTTGTACTTGGCAACATCCACTTCTGAAAAAGGAATTACTGCCTTACTGTTCAGAAATGCTTTGTACCATTGGATCCAATATTGCGGCAGTAATGTAATGTGGATGTGACACTATGTTATTTTGAATCCTTGTATTTTCAGATACGCAAACGGCGAAGGATTCCACCAAATAATGTGCGTTTTGTTTGTCATCCACACCTGTGTACGTTTCAGACACCTCCTTCGGCTGTTGCTCTAGCATGTGCAAGAATGGGATAGCTTGGCCCATAACACAGTCCTCCCTGCTGACTTCAAAAGGAAGTAGCATCTCTGTCAGGCATTTAACGAGGTCCCATTGACCCATCTCAACGGTCATGCCTCTCACAGTAGGATCCCCTAATCTTCGCATGACATAAGCATTGAGTGGTATGTACTGCTCAAACAGACGATCATGCATGTAATAAGTTGAATTCCAAAGTGTTGGCACCTCCTGAATGAGTGCTTTGACTGGCATTTTATGCTCACGTTGAATGACCCTCAGCTGCTTCCGGGCTTTAAAAGAATGGCTGAAATGTGTGCATATTCTTCTGCAGGTGACCAGTAAGTTGCTGACTTTGTATTCATTTTTCAGAAAGTCTTGAAAAACAATGTTAATGCAGTATGCCAAACACGGGACCCTGAAATAGCCACCATCTTTCATGGCCCTAACTACATTACTGCCATTGTCAGTGGCAACAAAACCAATGTTAAGCCCTCTTGGGCGCAGCCACTCAAAGACCTTGCTGTTAAACTCGTCCAAAATGTTTGCAGCAGGATGAGATTTCTTCATGGCAAACATGGCTACAGTTGCATGTTTGCGAGTGGCATTAAAAATCTCAGCAGCGTCAACACCAGCAGTTCTTTAACCCCCACGAAAGCGATCCAGTGTGCAGTTATGCACATGTAATCAGTGGCTTGGTAACTGGTCCACATGTCTGTTGTCAGGTGGATACTATGAACAGCACTCTGTTTCTAGGCGTTTCCAAGCAATTCCAGCACGTCGTGATGTAGTGCTGGAACAGCAACTCTGTCAAAATAGTAGCGGCTGGGAACCTGCCATTTTGGGCAGATGGCGGACACAAATTCCAGAAAACCCACCCCTTCAAGAAAAGAAAAGGGAGAAGGTCCAATGCTAACATTTTAGCCAGCTTCGCATTGTACAAACGTAGTATAGGGTGGTTGCGTTCGTACTGCTCCTCCATCGGCCTAAGCATGCTGATAATGGTGGGCTGCATGATTTTCCTTCCTCTTAGGCTGAACAACACACTTTTTTTCATTGCGGTACTTGTTGCTGTCTCAGGCTGACTCTTACTCTTGTGCCACTGAGATGTTGCTGAAGATGTGGTTGACAATAACACTGCACTGCTGGTGATAGGGCTACTTTCTGTAGCACTACCAAAGAGAATGTCTCCCTGTCCTTCCTCTCCCACCATGATCAGATCTTCTTCTTCTACTTGTTTATCCCCACCAACACCAATGGTTGCAGTTTTTATTCCACAAAGTTGGTCCTCTCAGTTGATCAAGTGGTGTTTTTTTCAGATGGGTTATTTGGCCTCCGGTACCATAGTTTGTACCAAGCTTACCCCGACTAACAGAGGTATTACAAATGGAGCATATATCACTTTTCTCTTCCTTTTCACTAACCATAAAGAAGTCCCAAAATGGGGAGCTTAACGTTTCCCTCCTGCTGGAGGTGCCACTTCCAATGCCGGATGAACTGGAGGGTGTGTGTTGAATTTGACTCTGTGCTGTATCACTACATACTTCTACTGAGGTGGTGGTTGTGCTGGATGTAGGTCGCTGATGGGCCTTTGCTAATGCAAATATGGAAGCTGTAGGTCATGTTGGTGTTACCTGTGTTGGAGGTATGCGTGCTACATCCCTCACAGTGATTTTGGATAGGGTAATAATGTTGGTCTCCATCTCCTCGGGGCCGGGAGTGATGTTCGTGAGGCCTGGCTCATCATCATTATCATCCTGCTGTTCTACATCAACCTCCATAAGAGTAAGGCTTTCTGGAACCTTCCTGTTCCCTAGCCTGGTCTTGGGACGTGTCTCCCTCTCAGACTCAGTTTGTGGCTTCCAAGTGGCATCTAGATCATCAGAAGGGGGGCTAGGCGAAGAACTTGGACTAACCCTCCTTTTCTTTGGTGGGGATTTGGAAGACAATGGAACTTCAGAATGAGTGGCTTCCTCTTCTTCCTCTGCATGAGGCTCAATTTCCTGAACTGCCCCTACTTCGGGAGGAACAACAACTACGATTGCGGTTGGTGGTTGCGGCTGTCGTTGTTGAGCACTTATCTTCTGTGTTTCCTCCTGCGTTGATTGGGTACTAATTTAAGATAGCGATAAGTTTAGCTCAGGCTCAGCATCACTGCTTTCCACCATTAGGCTGGCTACCTCTTCCACACTCATGTGCTTGGGCCTGGGTTGGTGGGTTGGTGCCATTGATGCGGAGGTGCTGACCCCAGCTTGCCCCCCGGACAACGCCGCAGCAGGAGTCATTTTCGGTTTCCCAAAAAACGTTTTGGGCGGCACACCATACTTAAGTGTCACTTCCTTCTTCGTTTCCTTCTTCTCAATAGCAACTTTCTTGGTACTAGAGGACCTGCTACCTGCTTTCTTTGGGCCCATCTTATTCTGATGTCAGCAGCACTCAGTTGCACAAGTTGCAGAGGTGTCTGGTCAGGTCACTCACACGTCACGTCGTGTACAGCAGCAGGACGTCTGTCTGGCAGCACAACGGGCGATGATGACACACCTCCTCCTCAGTCTTTTGTGCACCTAAAAGCAAGAAAGCCAGAAGAACATCAGTCAAAAGATAGTACAATCAAACTAATATAAAATATAACTTCTTAGTGTGTAGTGGTGGTCACAATTATTACATTTTAGTAACTCAGTGAACACAGTGTAGCAATTTATGAGACTTTGACAACAAGGCCAGGGCTTTCCTGGTGTACTGTACTGTGCACCCTCAGGAAGGATAAGAATAGCAAAGAACAAAAACAAAAATGTAGTGGAGCCTGTGTTTGTCCTACATTTGTGCATCATGTGGGATGGATGCAGCATCAGGGAGCTGCAGCTGGCAATGGGAACGGATTTGGATGAAGACAGGAGGAACAATGGAAAGACACGCAGGCCTATGTGGCAAAAACAGCACACTACTAACTACCACCACAAAATGGCCCCCAGCCAAATGGTTTTGCCAGCCACAATAACAAGAAAGTGAAGACAAAGGATAGGACCAATAAGTTGAAGACTCTGGGGAACTTCCTTCCTCTTCTAAAAACAATTGTAAAAAAAAAAGAAAAATGACTCCTTGCTCCAAAAACTACAGCCAAATGACAACCTGAGGATTTTTTTTTAGTAAAATGAACAAAATCATCATGTACGAGAAGGTTTTATGTTGCTCGCGAGATATTCTTTGCCAGATTGCAAATTCTCTGTGTTGGGCATCGCGATCCTTACAAAAAGTTGTTATCACGTTCGCGAACATGCATATTGAGCGCACGAAGAAGACAAAAAGTGTAAGTCCGCGATGTCGTGCTGTGCAGAGTTGCCAAAACTGCATGAGCTGAACACCTAGGGGTAACTACTGGCTGAAAAGGCCTATTCATTTAACACACACCAAAAAACTGAAATACCACCCCAAAAACCACATTTTCAATCCAATGCCATCCATGCCATAAATGATGTTAAAATTCAACAGACAACACAGAAACAGTTTTTATGCACTCATGATGACTACCTCTGGGCCTACTGGCAGACTAGGCCACAAGCTTGGAAGCCTATGGCAAAAGCAAGCACACTGCCTTGCTCCACAAATTGGCCGCCACCCACATGGCCAGGCCACCCACAATAACAAGAAAGTGAAGACAGACAATGAATACAGTCTATGGCAAAAGCACACTGCCTGGATGGCTCCACAAAATGGCCGCTAGCCACCCACACAAAGAAGAAATGGAAGACAGACAATGCAAGTCTATGGCAAAAGCACACTGCCTGCCTTCACAAAATGGAAGCCACTCACATGGCCAGGCCACAACAACAAGCATAAGCCAAGGGGAACAAAGAAAAGGCATGCAGGCCTATATGGAAAAAGCAGCACACTACTAAACTACCACCACAAAATGGCCCCAAGCCACATGGTCACTCACAGTCACAACAAGCCATGGAAAACAATGAACTCAAGCAGGCCAGATAAACAACACAGCTTTAATACAAAAATACAAAGACAAAAATCAACAGGGCTATGAAAGGTTGGAAAGTTACACAGCAAGCACACACACACATCCAACAAAGGTATTTATGTATTAACACACACACCCAAAAAGTGAAATACACCCCAAAAACCACATTTAGTAATTCAATCCAATGCCATCCATGCCCTACATGATGTTTAAATTCAACAGACACCACAGAAACATGCACCCATGGGTACCCCAGGGCCTACTTGCTAAAACTTCAAAGAAAAACAACTAGGACCCTACTGAAACTACAGGCCACCCACAACAACAAGAAATTTTAAAAACGATGAAAATGAGAAAAAAATGTAGGTACAAGCCCCAAACAAACAAACAAGTACATCAAGTCCCCAACTTACTTGTAAAATCTCAATTCCAAAAGTCCTCAAATCCAATCCAATGATATATGATGCAGCAGACAGACACAAAAAGTGATCCTTCCAGCTCCAAAATCGAAATGAAAGTGAACAGCACATGGACAAAGCACTGGGAGGAGCCTGCTGGACAGGAACAGTAAGTTGGAGACTCAGGGGCACTTCCTTCCTCTTGAAAGAAATGTAAAAAAAGAAAAAGGACTCCTTGCACAAAAAACTACAGCCAAAATCACAATCTGAGGTGCTTTTTTGACCAAAATAATGATTTTTGAGAAGGTTTTATGATGCTCGAGAGATATTCTTCGCCAGATTGTAGTTTTTACGTGTTCGGGATCGCGATCTTACCAAGACTGACGCCGGAAGTCAGCTCGCGCGCTCGAATGACGTTTTCGCGTTGGCACACTCTTGCGGGATCGGGCGGCCATATTACAAATCTCGTAGCACCAGCGAACGGATAGAAAATCGAGTCGGCGAACGCAGAATCACGGTAAGTCGTTACCGCGCGCAGGGGAACACATATTGAGCTCGCGAAGAAGAAAAACAGCTACGCTACGTTGCAGATTGCGTAGTATTCGGTAACTATGCATTCTACGCGAACCGCAAAGTTACTGAACCTACGCAAACGGAGCAAACAGAGCGTAGTTCACCACCCAGGGTTAACTATCACTACGCTATAGACATTGGATAAGTTGTACTTTCCCTAGAGGGGGCCGCTACCCTGACACTAATCCCCCCCTCAATCAAGCATCTATATAGAGTGGTTTGGTCATCCAGGTTTCTTGGTCACAGAAAATGTCAAAGGACGAAACCCCCAATCCAGATTTATTCGTTTTTGGTAGGCAGCTGCAATATTCCATGTGGCCATAATTAACCTTTCACAATAAGAATTTGGATTTCCTGCTACTTCATAAGCTGTCGTTAAAATCCACATTTCTTGGTTGGGTTATGCTTTAGCCTCCATGGCTTGTGTATTTGATGTACAAGTAGATTCAGGCAGACCCTGAGACAAAGGGGAGAGACTCCCCAAAGGTTGCATTGGTGGGCAGCTGTTCAATGGCTCAGAGAAATCGGGAGTGTTCATGATGGAATTTAGCCTGTTGTAGGCATTGAATATAGCCCCCCTGACCACAACACTCAATCAGGGGTTTAGGAAGTGCGCTACTCACCCGTGAGGGTCTCAAGGCACAGGGGGGTGCAGCTCCGGATCAGTGGAAGAGCCAGGTCTTGAGGCTTTTCCTGAAGGTGTGCAGAGTGGGGGGGCGTCTGATGTTGATTGGTAGCTCACTTCCAGGTCTTTGCTGCAACGTAGGAGAAGGCTCTTCTGCCTGCTCTGGTTCTGTGTATGCATGGGGTCTCTCCCAGGGCGAGGTCGGCGGAGTGGAGGTCCCTTTTGGGTACATGGAAGGAGACTCTTTTGTTGAGGTATTTGGGTCCGATGTTGTGGAGGGACTTGTAGGCATGGGTGAGTAGCTTGAAGGTTACTCTATTCTTGATGGGGAGCAAGTGGAGGTCTTGTAGGTGCTGGGTCATGTGGTCATGTCATGGGGTTCCGAGGACAAATCTGGTGGCGGTATTCTGAATGGTTTGGAGCTTGTGTAGTAGGGTTTTGTTGATTCTGGCATAGAGCGCGTTTCCGTAGTCCAGTCTACTAGTTATGAGTGCATGGGTGACGGTCTTTCTACTTTCGGGGGGATCCACTTGAAGGTCTTGTGGAGGATGCGGAGGGAGTTGAAGCAGGTGGAGGCGACGGCGTTGATCTGGCGGGTCATGGTGAAGGGGGAGTCTAGGATGATGCCGAGGTTCCGTCAGTCGGGGTGGGTGGGTTTCAGGGGCCACCAGGAGCTGTCCCACACAGTGGGGGAGGGCCCGAGGATGTCTGTCTTCTCCGTGTTCAGTTTTAGGCAGCTGTCGCTCATCGAGGCTGCGGCATCATTCATTCCTTCTTGGAAGCTGAATCTGGAATCGTCGGGGTTTTTAGTGAGAGAGAGGATGTGCTGGGTGTTGTTGGTGCAAGATACTATGCTAAGCCCATGCTGTCTGACGATGGCTGCGAGGGGGGTCATGTAGATGTTGAAGAGCCTGGGCCAAGCTCCCCTTTATAATGTCAGTCGATGTCTTCTAAACCAAAGAGGGGTAAGAATCTGTTTCCCCATTGGGACTTGAAATTCTGGGAGCCAGGCATTATTCTGATGTTTGTGGTGAAGGGCATTATTATTCCACGATGTTGGCGGATTATATAATAATTATAGAGAAAGCCTTAAGGCTGAATTTTATTTTACTAGGTTGGTTTTTGTGTGATGCTGGTGATTTGTGTTGTAGCTAATTGATTCATTTTCCAATGAATTTTCAATGTAGGCTAACATTGGGTGAAATTGGACACATTTGTAACATGTTGAAGTGCTCAATTTGGGTCAAAATTCATCCATTTCACTTTTGGCAGTGTCAGACCCAGTTGGGGAGATCACAGGTCCTCAACTGTGGGTGTTTAGGTAATTTGCTACTGATGTGACAGGATCTGTCCTATATGGAGTCATAAAACTAGGCTAAGTACAACCCACTCAGCACAAGATGTAGCAGTGGCAAGCAATCACAGGCAGGAAGGTTGGGCTGGAGTGTTTGAGCTAATCACACAACAGCACGATAAATGATTGTCCAACTCTGTGCTTTACTTCCTTTTTTTATTTTTAACATATTTTAACATGTCTGTATTTTCCAGTAAAATATTCTGAAAAACATATGCAGCGTGAACATATATGGTGTCACATCATTCTGCCGATACTTTCGGGGAGTCCACACACAAAATAAGCACATAGTTCACAGGAAAACGTTAGAAACAGTTTATTCAGTATACATTTTAAACAGTCCATCAACAGGAAACTGGATCCATGGAGCCAGATGACCACCAACCCCTGTCTCGTTGGAAAAATACCATGTACAATGTGCAATACACAAGAATCCCCTGTGTGCCGTGCAGTAGAGTAAACCTATGAGGATGCATTCTTGAAAAAACAAGTGCCTATAACGAGATTAACAGTGTCAGTAAAAACCACAATCTTTCATCTGACGACAACCTGGCTAAGGTTGAGTGCTGTCTAATGTCAATTGCATTCTGATGGACCAGTAAATCCACAGTCATAGGTTAGCATTCGCCATGTGTATTTTAAAGCGGTTGTCAAGAGCTCCATCTGTCTATGTGTTTGCCTGTGCTATAGGGATCAGTACTAAGATGCGTGTGAAGAATTAAAGCCGTATTGCATTGGGGCATGATGGCATGCACAGTGTAAATGGTATCAGTTTTTCGAAGAGGGGGTGATTAAGTTGGGGATGTGAATATGTTCTGTGGCCAGGGAGTTACCCCGTATCCCCTCACATTTCTCCATCTGGTCATTTATTGTATATGCATTTTATGATGGTATGTATGAATATATGGGCCAACATGGGATCTCCAAAGGTGTAGAATGAACAACTTGGCCACTGCCAAGGTTGTGGCAAAACATTGTTTACATTAGTAGGTGACCTCTATGTAGGATGTGTTGTCATTCAGGAGAGCTGCCTGGCATGTCAATAGTTTCTAGATCCCCAGGTTGTTGTCCATGAATGGCCAAATGTCCACCCAGTAGATTGTTTTTTTTTTAGTTTAAAGAAAGTTTATTGAATATAGGCAGTAGATACATCAATAATACAATCTAGCATATAGCAGCAATACTAATAGAAAATAGGCTATTTATAATAAGGAAAGAAGAAAAAGAGGAGAAGGGAGAAGAAGGGGGGAGGGAGAGAAAAATAAAAATATATGTAAATCCTATAAAAAAACCATAGAAAAGTATTATACACAAAATATAACAGGTACATCATAATGAACTCACTACCACAAATTCACTTATATATTGAGAGTATATATAAAATAGAACAACATTTAAGTTACCTTAATGTAAGTAACCTTAATTTAAGGAGGTTTGGAAACTTCTTCTATGGCTGGAACGTGGGATGGTAATGATTGAGCAGATAAATCTAAAATATTGGTAACAGGAAGCCACAAGAGGTCACGTTTAATAGCCAGAGTGATCAGGTAAACATAAGCTCTATCTAACCTATGATTATAGCAAACGCCATACCACCAGGCCTGAAAAGAAACATTAGAAGCATTTTTCCACGACTTAGTGATCTGTTGAAAGGCAACAGCAATGAGTAAGTCAATAATGAGGGTATTAAGGGAAGTGGATGAGGACCAAACTTCCGCAACACTACCTAGAAAAATATGAGAGAAAGAAAAGGGGATATGCATGTGAAATATTTTGTTAATTTGCTGCCAAACTTTAATCCAAAATTGATGAATGACCGGGCAAGTAAACAACATATGATTAAGGTCTGCAACAGGAGCCGGACATGACCAACAAGTAGAGGGAGAGAGAGGATTAATCTGATGTAATTTGGCTGGAGTAATTAAAAGTCTATTATATATAAAAAATAATGTTTGTGTAGTATTTGCTGCCCTAGAAGATTTCCTTATCTTAGTCCAAATGTTATCCCATACTGACGTGGAAAAGGAAGTGCTTAAATCGGATTCCCAACTAGTTTCAACTGCAGATTTGTCTCGAGTCTGACTAGTGTGTCTCAATTTATTGTAAATTTGAGAAGCTGAGGGGTTCGATTTCAAGAATGAAATCGTAACAGGAGAAGAAATGATCTGTGTGGAGGGAGACATGAGTTTATCATAGGAACTTTGGGCAGCTAAGGTCAATAATTTATATTTAGAATGGAATGAGGAGGGAAGGGAGAAACGTTGTTGCAATATAGGGAAGGGTATGCAAGTATCACCCATGAAAAGTTGATGAGTCCATTTAAGACCAAGATTGAACCATTCTTTCCAAAAAAGAGTCCGATTTTTTATCTTAATACGAGCATTATACCAAATCGGTGATTGCAAGAAATGAGTATGATCATCTAAACCCTCTAGCATAAGAGGATGAAGAGTTTTACGAGTATGCTTAAGAATGGGAAGGGAGAATTTCTGAGGAGTATTCGATATGGATAAAAAGTCATAAATGAGAGAGGGTAAATGAAAGAGGATTCAATATCTACCCACAGAGGTAATGATAACAAATCAGTCGTATTTTGAGATAATAATGAAGAGGAATTCTTAAGAAAGAAGGAAGTATGGTATAATGCAAAATCGGGGAAATTAACCCCACCCAAGTTTTTAGCTTGTTTAAGTTTGGAAAAAGACATCCTAGATTTTTTGTTCTGCCACAAAAAGTTTGATAGAATAGTATATATTTGTTTGTAACAGGATTTAGGGATGTTAACAGGCAGATTAGATAAGAAAAATAAGATTATAGGAACCAACATAATTTTTACAGAATCCAATCTACCCCACCAAGACAAAAACAAGGGATGCCATCGTGTTGTGGAGCTAATTAAAGTTGACTGGAGGTTCTTAAGATTGAGCGATACAGTTTCCTTAATAGAAGGAGTGAACCATAAACCTAAGTATTTAATTTTGGTAGGGTTCCAGTGGAAAGAAGAAGATACAAAATCAGCATGGAAACAATATTTATTTAATGGAAGAATTTCACATTTATCTACATTAAGTTTGTATCCTGAAACAGAAGAAAAAGAAGAAACTTCTGAAAGAAAAGCCGGTAGAGAGGTCTGAGGATTAGATAGAAATAAAAGAATATCATCAGCATATGCCGAGATCTTTAAGTGTTTATCGCCATAAGGGAAACCAGTAATATTGTCGTTCATCCGGATTTTAGATAAAAAGGGTTCTAAAGTCAAAATAAATAAAAGAGGAGAAAGAGGACAACCTTGTCTGACACCGCGGAGAAGTGGGAAAGAAGAAGAAACAAGACCATTAGCTAAAATAAACGACCTCGGAAAAGAGTAGAGTAGAGAAATATAGGAAAGAAATCTAGGGCCAAAACCAAACCAAGTAAGAGTGGAAAACATAAACTGCCAATTAACCCTGTCAAAAGCTTTTTCAGCATCCAAAGCTACGGCTGCTAACGAAGACTTATGGGAGTGAGATTTACTAAGGACATTGAAAAAGAGGCGAGTGTTATCTGAGAGATGACGACCTTTAATGAAACCACATTGTTCTTTGCCAATTAAATGAGGTAAAATATTATCCAAATGCAGCGCAAGAATCTTTGCAAAAATTTTATAGTCCAGATTGATTAAAGAAATAGGTCTGTAGTTTTTACATAGTGTATGATCTTTACCCTCTTTTGGAAGAAGACAAATCAAAGCCTCTTGAAAAGAACCTTCAGATTTTCGGGAAGATATAAAAAACAGGAATAACTTAGGTAGTTTGGGGATAAGTAATTTGGAAAAGTGGGTATAAAATTCTATGGTAAAACCGTCAGGGCCTGGAGCTTTCCCCTTTTTAAGTGACTGAATAGCAGTAAGAATATCTTTAGTATGAATATCAGACTCTAAAGCAGAGAAGTCAACATCTAAAGAAGGAGGCGGAGGGATGGAAGCTAAATACTGATCAATGTCAGATAAAAGAGGAGTAAATTCAGGAGTATATAGGGATTTATAAAAATTAGAAAACTCCAAAAGAATGTCTTCATCTTTATGAAGCACAGCATTAGCAGAGGATACGATAGAATCAATTTTAGTACGTTCCTTTTTGATCTTGAGATATTTAGCAAGAAGATTGCCAGATTTGTTCTGCGCACTATAAAATTTAGCACTAGACTTGAGTAAATATAAATTTGCAGAATCAGTAGAAAGCTTATTGAAAGAGAGTTTAGCACTAATTAATTCTTTCAAGGTAGATTGACTTTTCGATAAATAATAAAGATGTTCCAGTTTTTTAATTTGTAAAGTAAGTGCTTGAGAAGAAAGAAAAGCTGCACGTCGTTTTCGGGCAACAAAGGATATAACAAAATCTCTAGAAGCAGCTTTAAAGGAATCCCATACAAGTTGAGGAGATAATTGGGGGGATTCATTTTCTACAAAGAATAGGGAAGCGAATTCGAGAAAGGCTGGCGTGAACTTAGGGTCTAAAAGAAGAGAGTTATTGAATCTCCAGCGTCTATTTCCTTTAATGGGAGGAAGTAAATCTAAACTCAAGGAAACCGGGGCATGATCAGAGAGTAGAATAGAACCTATGTCCGAATGAGAAATGTGCTGAAGAAGAGCCTTGGAAATAAAAAGGTAATCTATTCGGGATTGGGAGGAGTGAGCAGGTGAATAATAAGTATACTCTTGTAGTGTGGGATGGCAAAGCCTCCAAGAGTCCACAAGAGCTCTTTGAGAAATAGTAGACATGATTTGAGAATGCATAGAAGACGGGACAAACCTGGAGCTGGAATTCCTATCAATAAAGGGATCCACAATCATATTGCAATCCTCCCCAAAAATTAAGTACATTGCATTAAACGGGAGAGAATTTGAGGCCAAAACAATTTATCCGGCGAAGTGGGGGCATAAACATTAAAAATAGTAAGAGGAATCTTGTTAATTAGTAAGGAGATCACAACCCATCTACCCTCAGAATCATTATCTTGACTTATGAGTTGAACATCTAAGCGTTTGTGACAGAGAATAGCAACGCCATTGCGTTTACCGGAACCTGGTGATGCGAAAACATGGCCCACCCAACATCATCTCAATTTAGTTATTTCAGTGTCTGGTATATGAATTTCTTGTAGAAGAACAATATCTCCTTTTAAGTTTGCAATATGAGACAAAACTCGTTGACGTTTGATAGGAGAACCCAAACCTTTAACATTCCAAGATATAATGTTTAACGACATATTAGATCTTATTTAAACATATTCAAAACTGTTCGTAAAAGAATATATTGTGCATAAAGGCAGAAGCAATCAAAGAACACAGCAAAACATGAAAACAACTTCTTATTGTGGAAAAATAGCAGTGAGAAACAGAGAAGATCAGGAAACAGTATAGAAAAATGGGAATGAGGATAAGAGAAAAGTATTAGACAAATGAGAAATATAAAGGAAAAACCAGAGATAAAGAAGAACAGAGGAGTGAGGAAAAAGGAGGGAAAGAGAGAAAGAAATAGGGAACAAAAGGACAAATTAAAGCTAACAATTGATAAAACAGTACAATAACAGAAAAACGTACCACAAAAGAACAAGAATAACGGGGTAGGTGGAGCCATATGGGGAGAGCCACACGTCAGACGGGAGGACGCAGGACGTGAAGTACACAGAGAAACACCATCCAGGCGAAACGTAGAATATTAAGTAGGGGAGCACGGAAACCACAACCTGGTAAAAAATAAATAAAATAAGATAACAATTAATGTGAGAAGTGATAACGACACCAAAAACTTACGAAAATGACTGATACACACGAAGTGTACATTTACGGGTAGATACGCAACAAACACTACACGACATATCATGGTTTAGAGATATCCATGGAAATTCCTTTACAAGAGTCCAAAAATTGTTGCAGGACAGCTGGGTCTTCATAGTTGGTGGTTCTGTTGTTGTGAGTCACTTTAAAAAGGCAGGGGTGGAATAACGTGCGTTCAAACTGCGTAGAGCTGGTCTCATATCTAAAAACCTTTTACGACGGTCAGCAGTTATTTTGGCATAATCCTGAGTGAAGAAGAGGTTGGAACCGTTCCAGGAAATGTTTCCTCTTTGTTTGGCTGCTTGTAAGACCTTAAGTAGATCCGTATACTCCAGAAAGTACAAAATGACTCCTCTGGGTTTTGTTGATGAAGATGGAGAACGGGGACTCTGGCCCAAACGGTGTGCACGCTGGATATTTAATGGAGGAGATTCCTGAAGACCAAGAAGAGTCGGAAGAAATGACTGAAAATAGGATATGGCGTTAGAACCTTCAAGACCTTCAGCCAAACCATAAATGCGTAAGTTATTACGCCTATTACGATTTTCCAACTGTTCAACCTGTTGCTGAAGACGTTCAACATCTTTATGAATAAGAGGAACCTTGTCAGCGAACTCCTGAACAGCGTCAACACGTTTCTCCAGAACATCAACCCGCTGCTCAGTTTGAGACCAGTTATCCTCTAAGCTCAGCAAACGGGTGTTGGTTTCCTCCATATAGGGTTTGAGGGCACGGATCTCCTCAAGAAGAAGTTTCATTGAAAGAGGCGTAGAGGAGTTAGTGGGAGATGGAGGATTCGTTTTCCCTCTTTTTCTAGGTGTGAAGGGAGCTGAAGATGGAATTTTAGACCCCTGTTTGGAACCCAAACGAGTAGTAGAAGAAGAGGAGCCTTTTATGGCCATAGAGTCACTGAGAGTTTCATCTGTATTTTCTGGTAAAATAGTAAAAGGGTTGAAGTCCTCTAAAGAGGCACCAGCGGATTGCGGCACTTCTTTACGGCTGGTCCGAGATGTCGCCATAGTTTAGAATTGAAGGAGGGAGATTCTCAGCAAAGTTCCAGAAAACAAAATCACTGTAGAAAGCTTCCAAATTGAGAACCAACACAATACCACTCTAGACGCAGAAATGCTGGTGACGGCTCCAAAAGATTCTGACCCGGGGAGTATTGTTACGCAAAGCAAAGCAAGCTGGCAGAAATATGGAGCCTTGACAAATCAGTTTTTTACCCACAAATCCAGATCCAGACGTGAAGCCAAATAACTTGAAGTAAATAAATAGCACAGCTGCAATGTTCAAATATGAAGACCCAAGCGCATCATAACACAGGAAATCAATGAGACCATAGAAAAATAGAAAGATTCTGGTTAGGCAGTCATTTCAGGCGAAAATACGCAACTTCTGAGGTAAAATAGCAGGGAATGCGAGAAACGCCTGAAAAATGAAAACAAAATGGCGGCCGCGAGTGCATTTCGGCCGTTTTGAGGAGAAAAAGCTGTTAGAAGCTCACCAAACGGTGGGAAAGATATTGCGTTGCATCAGGATACACTTCCAATGCTGATAAATGCACTTTCCGCGCTCCGAAAAGGAGCGAAAATATCCTGGAGAGGGTGCACTGTGTCACGGCACCGCGGAGCTCCCGAAATCGGCGGCCATCACCGAAGACGCCGAAGCCACGCCCCCCCAGTAGATTGTTATGGAGGGACTATCCCACTGAATATGAACTGTGTCACAGTTAGAGACAGTGCACCTCACTTCATGGTCCCATGTTGTGTAATCATTTTGAGGACCAATGCACTTGTGAAAAATGTTGTTGTAACTCATTTTCAGGCATGAATTTCTCAGTGCATTATCATATCCTACCAAGAGCTCTTCCCAGTCTTCGTCCATGTATTTAAGTTGGAGTCATTGAGCCCGCCACATCATATGTCGGGATATGCAGGAAGCGTATAAGTGCTTGGTGAGTATATTATATATTCCTAAACCATCCCCTTGAATGTACTTATGGTGCAAGCGGTGCCCTCATAGGGTCAAAGTTAAAATGTGATTAGGCTTAGGTGAATAATACCCCCATGACTCTACATCAGTCTATCAGAGTTCACATTTTCTCACTGAATGGGACTTGATCAGTTTGGGATGGGGGATCAACACACTTGGAAGCCAACTTTCATGTCCCAGAATGACCCTGCAGTTCTGACAGGGCCTCTTCTGCAGTCATGAATTTGAAAACGCAGCTCTGTCACATCTTCTGAAGGCTGGGTTGCTACTTTAGGATTGGGATGCCAGCCTCTGGAAGGATCTGGATCACACACAGAGCAGGTGGGAGGTGCTCTAGGATTGTTGGTAACCTAATGGACCAATCAGGTTCTTGTCAGTGGCCACACGAAGGCCATTCCTGGGTTGGTGCAGCCAAGTACAGAATGATCACAGAACGATGCTAAGGCCCCTCATTGGCTTCACTCTCTGGCAATGCAACGTGAGTAGGCTGTGGGTTTATTGGCACTGTGCCTCAGGGCACACTACAGTTTCTTCTTTAACTCAGTCGCTGAGGTAATGCACCAACTTTTTTATTGGCACAGCAGCTCAGGTTATACCACAGTTTCTTCTTGGGCACTACAGCTCAATCATGCTGCCTAGGATCAGAGACATGACTTTGCTTCACAGACATTTGGTTACATTGCACAGTTGCTGCCAGGAGCATTATGTATAGAGGCTGCTGCCCACTGACCCCAGGGTGCAAAGATTGGCCTCAGCAGCCATCTTCTCCTAGAACACCCCACCACACTGGGGTCATGCTGCACCTCTCTTTTCCAAGAAAATCATGCCTGCTACAGGGCTGCCAGGATTCATTTATGTCTCAGCAGGCAATTTGGCTTCTAGGTTTTTCAGTCAGATAAACAGTTTTTTCTGCAAAGGATAGACTCCATTGATCTTCTCTCATCCCTGGGGAACTAGTTGTCAAGCAGACCTCAGTATTAATTGCACATTAGTGATTGGACTACTCTGTGGCATACTCCCTTAATTGGTCATAGAAAGCATGGATCTGAAACAACAAGTGGGTCAATTGATCCCACTTTAATACTGCAAAGTAGGAACAGGAGATGAGGATCCACTGTCAGAACCGGTTTGGGTCAGTTCTTATTTCAAGCTTACATTCCAGACTGTTCTCCAGATACAGCCTTCGAGTAGGGGGATGCTTCTTACTGCAGGAGTTTTTTCAGGCTGGATCACCCATAGTAGAGGCACAAAGTGGTGAGAGTTTCTGCACCTCGCTGTCATTAGCCAGGCCAGACTGAAAGAGAGATCAGGAAAAGACAGAAGGCAGTGCCTCCTCTCTCGCTTTGACCTTGCATACCAGAGCCTACAGTCCTATCTTTCACCCCACAATCTTCTAAATGGCAGTCAAAAGTCAGTAAGACTAATCAGCAACTACTTGTCCACAAAACACCTAATCCAATTTCTAAAGGAGCCTAGTTTCTTCTCCTCTCACTTCAGTGGCTAATTCTCCTCCTTCCAGGCTCAGGAAGTCAGCAATGCACGTCTCCTCTCTAAGAACACAAAAACACCTCCACTTTGTATTAGGGCCAAGTCAGTGGCATCCAAAAAGGGTTCCAAAGGCCTTGTTTATTATGGTTCACTCACACATGTAATGTGCAGGCCACAAACATGCACAACATGTACTTGGGATGTTACCTCTGTTATCTGGGCAAGCATACAGAAGCAGAACTTTACATCTGTGGGCCAGCCAGCATTTGCTCCAGGGACACAGATAAAAATGTCTCCACAACTATGGATTCTCAAAACACACCATGCTGCCACCACTGCTCTAGGCTCTAAAGCAATAACAATGACAGTACCTCACTCTTATTTCAATGATGGCAGGATTGGTGCACCTCTTCAGGTCATGAACAGGTCTATTGACTCACTCAAGTTTGAGGACAGGCCTAGGCCTCTGTACATAGGCCTGATTAGCATGAGCCCAAGGCAAATATTTAAAATCAGGTTTCACCAGATGCACGTAGTCAGGTACTCGGAGCATGGGAACACAATTGTACACCATGCAGGGGATACTCCTGTCCAAACAGGTAGATTCAATTTCCTTCTTCTCTGCCTAGGAGTAATAATACTTCCAAGGATGAGTGCAACTGAAGACATTTTACCATAGGCCTGACGTATATTAACCCTCAAATGATATGTCAGGAGGAATATTTCATATTCAAATGCACTGAAGAATATTTTGCTTATGTTACAGTTGCATGGGAATTATCCCCAGAATACAGTTCCAGTTGCAATTAGGATTAGGATTAACAAAGCATGCATTAACATGAGGATAATACCACCACAACAATACTATTGTATCAGGAGATACAATGGATCCAGTCAATTTATCACAAATATTATTAAAAATATGGCTCCAGAAGATAATGCAACTTATATATTCTGGTGGGAGGAGGGGCACTAAGGGGCTTATTTACTTACAATTCACGCAACGCAGTGGAGCAAGATAAGTTGCAGTGCTGCATTGCATGAATGGGAGAGAGCTGAAAAGCATCCTATTTACTAAGATATGACTCTTCAGCTCTCTTCCTGTGCTGGCACACTTGTGGCTGCCTAGTGCCAATGCAGGCACCCTTGCATGATAGTGCAACAGTGCCAAAGTTATTGACAAGTTTGCTTTAGTGATTCCTGCACAAAAACAATCTGTAAAGACATTTTCCTCTTTCAAAGTGGACTACAGAATTCAGCACACATGGAAAGAAGAAGTAACAAGGAGAAATAGAGATATTTCTCCTCGATATGACTGGTTCAGGGAGGCAAAGCTTTTTGTGGCATTCCCAGGTTAACACCTCTTTGTAAATCTGGGAATTCGCCTAAATCCATGGGGGTGATGCATGGAAATCCCCATGCTCCTCCCATGTGATGCCTCATCAATGCAAAAGTAATGCAAGGCAGCTCATTGCACTACCTTGCATTGCTTTGTATTCACTAAACCATGCAAAGCTCGCACCCTGGCTTTCATTGGCTTAGCAGGTGCTGAAAAGGATTTTACAATGGGACTGCCCCATATAAGTGACACAACTCGATGCAAAACATTATTTAATGTCCCCCTTAAGTGTACATCTGACACTCTTTGCAACTGTAATCAACCATGTTCCTGGCCTGCTCCTTTAAATGCTGGTATCCATTGTTTTAGTGTGGTTGAAGTATACATTTACAAGGTGGGTTATTTATAATCCAATCAGAAAACACAGACTATACATGAAAAAGATGCACGAAGATGTAAATTTACTGAGGAAAAGATCATTAAAAATATATAGCCTATACTGGCACTTTACATTTTTCAGTGGCTACAAACAAACGCAGGCCATTGTCTGTTACTGACCTTTATTTGAATTGCTTGTTCTAGGTTTGTCTTTCAGAATTACCAATGGTTTCAGGCCATGATGTTCGCCATTGAGGAGATTAATGGAAGCCATGACTTCTTACCCAATGTCACCCTAGGCCTCCAGATCTATGATTCTTGTGTAGAGCCAACAGAGGCCCTCCAGGGTACCCTATGGATGTTAACTGGAAAGCAAAGGCATATTCCGAACTATCAGTGCCAGAGGGACGGTCACCTTGCTGGAATTGTTGGGGATGCTGGCTCCTCCTGTTCAATCCTTGTGGCTCATGTCCTGGGCCTCTACCGATACCCTCAGGTATGCACCTCGTCAAAATGTGCATATTCATGTTGACTTAACTCCAGATTTGAGCTCTTAAGTTGAACATATGTGTGGAAATACCTTCATTTAGAAAAGTAAACACTCACTTCTAAAGCAAAAACATGAATGTATAATTGTGAGGGCATTTTATCACATGTCCAATTACTTAGTGCATATAATTTCATTAAAATCTGCTCAAAAGTGTAAGATGTTAGCATTCCAAAGTGCGAACCCCTCAGTAATTAGGTAATTGTGCAAGTTTATGGGCACTCACACATTGTCGATAGGCACATTAGCACTCTGAAATTGGTAAAGAGCAATGGTTTTCCAGGGCAGAAATGTTGAGGTACCCCCCCCCCCCTAAACTGGTTGGGGTATAGTGCAAAAGGTTATTCCCTGATAAAAAGTATGTTACACATAGAGAAGCAAAAAGTTGTAATATGCAATGCACTTAGGCTTGCGTAAATGCACACAAGTTACATTTGCTCATACCTAAAGATCTATGCATGTAAGTACTCGTGAAATCTGCAATTGTCTCCTAAACACTCACAGAATTCACCATGAATTCCGACAGACTGGACATTTACTACAAATGTTGATGTCTGTCTACTGGGTTTTATCAATGACTAGCCCCATGGCCATTCATTTAATCAGTTCTTTTTTCTACATTGAATCTGTCTGCTAAATTCCGCTAAACGTATCTTAAGCTGAGTGAAAGACACACTCAATGGATGCTACTAATTTAATAAAAAACTCACAACAGTCGCAATATACATGCGGCTATTGTTCCATTCTTCTGAGCCAAACTTGTTTACATAGTGTAGAAAAAGAATACATTTATAAGTAATGCTGAACGCTGTTTAACATCTACATGGCACTGTTCGCCCACGTCGCCCGACTGCACGACCTCAACATCATCTCCTATGCCGATGACACCCAGCTGATCCTCTCCCTCACCAAGGACCCCCACACTGCCAAAACCAACCTCCATGAAGGAATGAAAGCCGTCGCCGATTAGATGAAGAACAGCCGACTGAAGCTGAACTCAGACAAGACGGAGGTCCTCATCCTCGGATCCACCCCCTCTGCCTGGGACGACTCCTGGTGGCCGACTACACTAGGAACAGCTCCAACACTCACCGACCACGCACGCAACCTAGGGGTCATCCTCGACTCCACCCTCTCCATGACAAAGCAGGTCAACGCCGTCTCCTCCTCCTGCTTCAACACCCTTTGCATGCTCCGCAAGATCTACAAGTGGATCCCCACAGAAACGAGAAGAACGGTCACCCAGGCTCTCGTCAGCAGCAGGTTGGACTACAGAAATGCCCTCTACACAGGAGCCCTGGCCAAACTCCTGAAACAACTTCAGTGCATTTAGAATGCCTCTGCACGCCTGATCCTCGACACCCCTTGCCGCAGCCACATTACACCTCACCTGAGAGACCTGCACTGGCTCCCCGTCAGCAAGAGGATGACCTTCAAGCTCCTCACCCACGCACATAAGGCACTCCACAACACCAGACCAACATACCTCAACAGACAACTCAGCTTCTACACCCCCACCTGCTAGCTTTGCTCTGCCGACCACGCCCTCGCCACAGTCCCCCACATCCAAAGAGCGACCTCCGGCGGTAGATCGTTCTCCCACCTCGTCGCCAAGTCCTGGAACACCCTCCCCATCCACCTACCGCAGACCCAAGACCTGCTGACCTTCAGAAGACTCCTCAAAACCTGGCTTTTTGAGCAGTAGCAGCATTCCCCCCCAGTGCCTTGAGACACATACTATTATTGATTGATTGATTGATTGAAAACTCTTCCCTTTGTCTCCTCTCAAAGAGTCTTCTGTGCACACCACAGTGAACAGAAAGCTTGTCTGCTGTAAGCCCCCATCTCTCAACCAATATTTGAATGTCATTACAACTGTAAAGCCATCAAAAATGTGATGGTCTAGCTGACTGTCATGCAAGAAAAAAATATGCAGTTCAGATCGAGGCTAAGGGTGTGTGGAGCTCGCAGAGTTTCACTCCACGGAATTTCTCTGAGTGCCACTTTTTGGGGAGTTACAAAAACTCAGCGAATTTCAATGGAATTCCACCAATGGGCAGAAAATATGCAGCCTGCACTGCTCATGCTACAATTTAGTGGCAGTGGTGCGAGCAGCACTAAAAAATCAGCACTAATGGTACCATGTCTTGAGCAAGAGTTGATTTTGCTACCATTCGAGTAAAAATCTACTTCAGCGGCATCAAATCTATTTAACAGGTAGCCCTCTGACCACGGCCCCTCATCAGAAAATCACACTAAGTGACACCAAATCTCCCTCATGCTCTCCAGCAAATATTTTCTTAATCCTTGCGGGAGAAAAAGTCCACCATGTGACCAGAATTTGGTCGGAACTCTGCTTTAAATAGTAACTTAGAGTGACAGAAATTCCGCTAATCCTGCGAGCAGAACGAAACATTCCTACCACCCCTAATCGAGACTCAAAACACTGTCCTGATTGGTATTTTCATGCCAACAAGTGGAATTTAATGAGGACAGTCAATGAAATCTGGTCATTTTACATTTGAAATGCAAACTAAATGCTACAAATGCAAGATATAAACATGGTAAAATAAATTTAAAGCTGTTATGAGTGTGTTTCACTTAAATAATCTGCATGATAGTGGCACCCAGTTTCAGAGTTGGGGACGGTGTTAAGCTCAAGAATAGATGAGGCATTGTGTCCCTAGGGACAAGATTAAAACAAGCATTGCAAAAATACAATGAGAAAATAAAAAAATGCCTCAAAAGGGAGTTCAAGTCAGTAATTTAGAGAAAAATATGAAGGTGTATTGAAGTGTTAAAGTACAATACACAATGATAAAATATAGTTCAGTTCAACAAATCAATCATAGGATATAGAAAATCAATTGGATGAAGGCTCTCAGTAATACAATTGCCTGCAAAAATGAACAAAATTAGAAAAACACGACTAAGGGCCTCATTAAGATGTCAGTCAGAAAGCATTCCAACCGACTCGGTGTCGTAATCGCAGGGGAGTGTGACTGTCCGATTACAATGTTTCCGAACACCGTTTGGTCGGACTTCCTTTGACTTCAATGGGACCCTGTGTTCCGACAGACAACACTGGCTCCCCTTGCAAAACGGGGTGCTTGCGGTAAACCATGCACCTTGTGGCGAGCACCCCATGGTGCCTGCCACACCGTGCATGGTTGGAAAGAGGGAACTCATGGGTAAAAAACAGTCAGGCTCCACCCCAAATTTGAGGGTCTTATATAATTAATTTGTCCAAAGAAAGCAATGAAGAACTGCACAGTCAGCATAAGACGAACAAATATATATTTTCATTGACAAATCACAATTCAGTATTATAATAAATGTCTTATCAACCCACCAATTTAGCACTATCCCCTAAAATGGCTATATTAAACACTTTCTGACCTAATGTAATTGGAGGTGGAAAAGTAAATGTGTAACAACAAACAATGGAAAGTGTCATAGATGTATTGTTTACAGGGTACATACAAGCAGGAAGGGCATTGAAAGTAGCAAACAAAATTACATTACAAAACAGAAAGTGCATATTTTGCTGCATGCGGAGTTGCTATGAGAAAAATAAACACACCATGACTATTTGGAGACAGCAGCTATATTTTTCAGATGGACATGGGCCCTTTGGAGGACTAGTTAAGCATAGTTGAGAAAAATGAATTTCTAACCACCTCAGTGTTTTCGTTTTTCATATATATATATATCAGCAGCTTTATTTATGATAGGCAGGGACGAGGATCCGCTTGTAGAAGCTGCTCTGTAATGGAATTGCCTGACGCATTTCGAAGCTCCATGTGCTTCTCTTCAGAGGCTTGAATGGAGATGGTGTGTGCAAACGCTGAACCCACTTCACCATTTTCATATTGCACACCCACCAATGGGAAGCTCAAATGAGACTGTGTATTGTGGGAAATGTGGTCTGGATAGCACACAAATCTTGTCCTGTATGGACCGGCAAGTGGACTCGTTTTCAATCCTGTTTGCCGCTGCTGGCTCACATTGCCGACATGATAGTTACCATATCGGGTGGCCCCTATAACATTACGGGGTGGTGCACACTCCGTGGCAGGACAGCCGCGTATTACATTGCGCTCCAAAGGTTATCCTCCTGGTAAGTAGAACTCGATCAGCAGCTTTATTTTATGATAGGCAGGGACGAGGATCCGCTTGTAGAAGCCGCTCCGTAATGGAATTGCCTGACACGTTTCGAAGCTTCATATGCTTCTTTTCATAGGCTTGAACGAAGATGGTGTGTGCAAACGCTGAACCCACTTTGCCATTTTCATATTGCACACCCACCAATGGGAAGCTTGAATGATACTGTGTATTGTGGGAAATGTGGTCCGGATAGCACCCAAATCTTGTCCTGTATGGACCCTGCATGTGGACTCGTCCTCAATCCTGTTTGTCGCTGCTGGCCCACATTGCCGACATGATAGTTACCATTGGCGAAGTGGGTTCAGCGTTTGAACACACCGTCTCCGTTTAAGCCTCTGAAGAGAAGCATATGGAGCTTTGAAACCCATCAGGCAATTCCATTACGGAGCGGCTTCTACAAGCGGATCCTCATCCCTGCCTAGCATAAATAAGGTTGCTGATCAAGTGCTACTCACCTGGTGGACAACCTTTGGAGCAGAATATATATATATATGTGCATATAATCAGAAAATAGTTATCACCCTGCCTATACTCTTCAGAGGATTTTACCCAAGCTGCTATGTGAGAGCTAGCACCTGGCTCTACTAGAACCTCTAAATACATGCACATGACTGAGAAAGATGGCACATCTATCAATATGCAGGTATTCATCTAGGCCTGGGTTCTCCAAACTTGGTCCTGGAGGGCCAGATCCATGCCAGATTTTTAGCATATCCACATTTAGATAAATGTAGCTACCATAAAAATCTGGCACCATCCAGGACCGACATTGGAGAACCCTTATCTAGGCAAAAGAAATTCGATCTGCAACACCTTCTTCCTAAGCCAGGTCCCTGAGAGTGTTAAAAATGTTTGGGGTCTATTAACAATGGTAACTTTGGGAGGAGCCAAGATGGCGACCGGAGCAGACGCTTGAGTGCCCGGCTCCGCCGGCCCTTGGCCTCGGACTATCATCCTGATTCCTATCCTCGATGATTTTCGAGGTGCAACGTGCGCGACGACGCGCTGACCGCGCCGCCGCTTTCCCGGAGTCTGAGCCCGCCCGGATGCCGGAGTTCTTGGTGCCTTTGTTCTCCGCGCTGGACCCCTGCTCTATTGTGGCCTTGACCGGCCCCCTGGCAGCTCCGCAGTCACTGGACCCCCGGCGCAAATCTGAGCCCCGCGGCCCCGATCCCGCCTCACACCACGGATTGTCGCCAGATGAGCCGGGGGAGAGACGCCCGGACACCTCCTTCACCTTTCACCTGACGGGCTGGAGCTCTAGGGTAAGCCCCGGTGTGGCGGGTCTCCTGCTTCGCTCTGTGGCCCGCGCTGTGGAAGGCTGCGGACCCCCTTCTTCTATTGCCTAGTCGGCTGCAAAGAGAGTCCGAGGGAGGGGAAGCGACTGTTGGCTTTCACCTGTTGCG
The DNA here is from genome assembly GCF_964204655.1 of Triturus cristatus. Lineage (NCBI taxonomy): Eukaryota > Metazoa > Chordata > Amphibia > Caudata > Salamandridae > Triturus > Triturus cristatus. The sequence goes on from NC_140595.1 coordinate 758,792,601, forward strand.
GCGCAGACCTGCGTGGAATTGCCTCCTTGTTACGACCCCCCCCCTGGCCACTGTACCGTTCAGCGGTAAAACATGGCGTTGATTGCCTGCTCGCTGCTGGGGGGAGATGCTCCGGTCTCGCCCGCTGCCCGCTTCGCCCTCCCTCTACCAGACTCCAGCTCCACAGTGCCGTCCCGGATTGCTGCCGATGTGGGGGCGCAGCTTCCGCTGACATGCGGCTCCGTTCTGGCTGCCCTGCGGGACCTTCGTCTGCAATTGTGTGTTGGCTTGCAAACGCTGAGTGAGCGGTTCGACTCCATACTGTCGGCTGCGGGTCGTGAGCGCCCCGTTTGTTCTCAACAAGACGTGGGTCTGCCAGTGCTTCTGTCCTCTTGCGGGGACGCAACGACTGTGTATAACCGTGCTACACTGGTGTCTGCATCTGGCTTTCCCGGCACCCAGGATCAATCGATCTCCTGCTCAATTGTGGACACTTTGTTTCCCCGTTCATTGCTGCCTGCTTTGTTGTTGCCTGCCTCACCGCGTCCGCAAGAGTATCCAGCTGAGCGACACCTGACGTCCTCGAGGAACCGTTCACGGTGGCCTACGGCTTCTTTTATGTGGAACTTCTGTACTTTACAGGCCAGGTCTGGATTTTATATGGTGCACAAGGGGACCTCAATAGATGATCGGCGGCCATTTTGTGACTCTACTTCTCCATCTTCTCCCAAGCGGCCATATTGTCTTTGTCTGCACGGGCTGCGGGGCCTTCATGTGGGGGCTAGTCTAATCTTACGCCCGCGATCGGGCCAGGGCTAGATTGATTTCTATCACCATGGTGTCACGGATGGGCTGGACTGGGACTGGAACTGTCTGCATATGTTGTGCGCACTCGTCGCGATTTGTCTGCCTTCATTTATATTGTTGTGACACGTTATCTTCACACGACCGCCTTTGGGTGTAGTGGGTTCTCAGTGTGTGGAGACGTAGTCGGCCGGTGGTTTCGGGCGCTCCGAGGTTACGTGGGCTCCTCCCCGCTTTCTTCTTTGTTTTTCTTATTTTCTTACTCTATTCCTACTTTCTCTCTTGTCTATATTTCGGGTTCATTGGGCGACAGGCACTATGCCAGGGGGGGGGGGCAGGCCGTAGCCTCCGCATTGGTGTAGGGTGGGGGGGTAATTTACCTTTTCTTTTTAGTTCTATGGGCCTCTTTCTTCTATGTCTCTGCGCTATACTTGTTTCCGATTCGGGGTCCGGGTGTGGGGTGGATTGAGTGGGGGCGGCTTTGGAGGGGTGCGTATTTACTCATGTGACTATCCTGTTATATAACTGCATCGCCTCACTGTCTGAGATTTTCTATGGCCGTTTTAATGATGCTGCTGCTCTCCCGTATGATGGAGCCATCTTGCGGACTCGAATCTCCTTGGTTCTATCCTCTACTGATCTTTTCCTCGATAAAATTATTTTGAAAACCTTAAAATTAACCTTTACTTCTCCTTCCCCTGGTGTCAAGGATCTCTCCAGTGTATAACTCCTGAATCGTTGCTAATCTTGACCATTGACGCACAGGGGTTGTAATGTGTGTTTCAGTGCTTAACCGTTTTGTGGCCGGCCTGATGGTTGTAGGCCCGTATTTGTCCTTTTCATATGCACGAATAAAGGTTTTTAAAAAAAAAAAAAAAAAAAAAAAAACAATGGTAACTTTGGTCTAAAATGTACCTTTACTGCCACACTTACCTTTAATACCCATGTCAGAAATTACAAAGAGATTGCTGAGTGGTGGCCCAAATGCATTTAATAGTGCAGATTTCTCTGCCACAAATGTGGGGAAATGCATAATGATAAATCTTGCTGATAGTTGCTAAGTCAGGCGGCTAATGCATGAGTTTCGTAGAAAAATTGGGAACATCCATAAACGTACATTTGTGAGCATTCCCTTCTAGCAGGGTTTGGTTTTTAACAACAAACCTCTTGTTGTTATAATCTGGAGAAGTTTTTTTTCTGAGCTTGATGTGAGCAATGCATAATGACCTGACTAAACCTTACGATCAAGAGCAATACATGTATATTAAGTGTGTATACAATGAAAATTATTGTGGTTTCTATGCATAGTCCTTAAATAATTATGACATTTATATTTACTACAGATCAGTTATTTTTCAACAATTCCACTCCTTAGTGACCGCAGCCAGTTCCCCTCCTTCTTCCGGACAATCCCTAGTGATGACTCTCAGTTCCGTGGGCTGGCCCAACTGTTGAGGCACTTTGATTGGAACTGGGTGGGCCTTCTAGCAACAGAGAATGATTATGCCCAAAATGGAGCTCAGATATTAAAAGCAGAGCTTAAGAAGGCTGGTGCTTGTGTGGCCTTCTCTGAAATTGTTATCCTCACTCGACCAGACAGGAATGCACCCCATATTGCCCAAGTGATCAGAAACTCAACAGCGAATGCAATAGTCATCATCTCTCTTGATTCACACCTGGTACCTTTGCTGAATGAACTGGTGAGACAGAACATAACTGGGAAGGTATTCATTGCCAGTGAAGCCTGGTCAACATCAGTACTTTTGTCTGTGAAAAAGTATATTGAAGTCCTCTCTGGCACAATTGGTTTTGCAATCCAGAGTGGAGAAATGGCAGGCTTCAAAGAACATCTCAACAGTGTCCGTCATTTAAATTTCCCCAGTGATATTTTCATCAAGGAATTCTGGGAAGCAGCTTTTGGCTGTGAGTGGCAAGATTATGAAGCAAAGCAAGGCACAGGGAACACTACCACAAATCTATGCACAGGGGCGGAGAGGCTGGACAATCTCTTTGGCTTCTACAATGATGTCACCAGTCCAAGAATCACATACAATGTCTACAGGGCAGTTTATGCCATTGCCCTGGCTTTACAGGATCTCCAGTCCTGCATGCATGGAAGAGGCCCCTTCCACCATGGAACCTGTGCCAACATCTCACATTTTCAAAGCTGGCAAGTAAGATAAGATCTTTAAGTCAATGCTTGTTTGATAATTGTAGAAAAGTGTTATGCCAAAGTAAAATTTATCAATAGTCCATATTCCCCTTACTGTTTTCTGTATCATTTTTCAATTGTACAGGAAGGGCACATGCCAAAGTCAACAGTGCTGTACAATCTATTAAACTTCTAGCACATCCTGGTGGTTGTAATATGTTTATATGAACTCAATGATCATTTGCATTCAGCCTATACATACATGAGAGATAAACACTGGGAGAAACTAGCAATTGTGTAGAGTATAGACAATGGGTTGTGGCACCCAGAGTACTCAAAAGGGAAAGCGAAATATAAGGGACAAGGAAGGCACGGTTCGGTGGAAAAAGACTATGGAAAATTTTAGATAGACTGGTAAATTCTTGCATGGTGTAAGAGTTTTAATGGTTCACATTTTTACACACGTGGGCCTAGATTTATAAAAAGAATTCCTTTTTTGATACAGGCTCAATGCAAAATCCCGGTTGGCATTTACAAACTAACGCAAATGGAGATTTGTGTTGGTTTGTAACCAAAAGTATTGCAACTCAGCACAATGGGTTGCCTTGTGTTACTTTGTGTCAAAGGGGCATTCCATGAGTTTTGCATCCATCCATGCATATTATGCAATATATTTCCACAACGAAATGTAGACATGGATTTGTGCCAAAATTCTATGCAGCCCTGCAGCTAGTGTAATGAGGAGAAATATATTTACCTCTTTGCATGCATGCTGCATTCTGCAGCACACATTCAAATAGAAAATGTCCTTCAAGCATAGTTTTTGCACAGGAAGGTACTCCTTCCTGCACAGCAACTATGCTGATCACAATGCAGACACCCTGGTACTATGGTACAAGAGTGCTTGCATTGGTGTATAGCTGCTGAAAGTGAGACAGCAGAAATGTGACACTTCTTTGTAGATATGGCACAGTTCTCCTCTCTTCAGTTCATGCAATGCTGAGCAGCAATCTTTTTTGCTATCTTGTGTTGCATCAAGAGACTAATATCGAGGCCCAGAAGAATCCCGGTTCAGGCACAAGAAGGAGCTAGTTTAGTGGCAATTATTGCACATAATCAGTTTTCCCAGACACATTCGACATGACAAAACCTGACGAATTCTGCCCTACTAAAACTTTGGAAAGAGACAAAAAATACATAATTGGATGTGCACATTCCAATACTGCATTATATGCTTCATTTGAATTTACTGAACTCAGAAACAGGTGGATAATATCATACTTGGCAAATAATGCACCCTTGAATCATTCTTGCTTACGGGGTAAGCTATTGCTACCTAAAATTCTGACACAGTCTTAATGAGACAAAATGTGTACAAAAAGGAGCTAGATACAAGTAGGAAGGCTGTTTGGATAATCTTATATTGGTGTAAGGCTCTTTTTCCCTGCCTCAGAATCACTGTACTTAGCCTTGTCACTCCTCCTCATTTACTGGGACATTCCACTCAGCCACAAATCCAGGCAAACGTAATGTTTAAATGACCTATCATTCTTCTAAACTTGGATCTGCGGTCCTCTGGCAAGCCTACTCAATCACTGAACTACGTCTTTACTGCCCAACTTTACCAACCTTTCAAACCATCAATATTAGAATTTGGAAAAACAAATAACCTTAACCAATGTTAAACAAACTTCCTTCACTATAGGTATAGCAGTTAAAAGTTGCTTTTGGCCTGAGACAGATTTGAACTCACAAACCATATCAGCAATCCCAGGTATTACAGATTGAAAAAACATCCCAGAAATTCAAACTAATACATGACAAATTATATATCGCCCCTTCCCCTAAGAGGTAGGGTTATGGGGCTGAGCCAATGGCATACAGTAAGGCCTATGATGAAGAGAAGTAACCAATGTGTCTCTCTCAAGATTGAAGCAGGCAGATATTGACTTCCACAGAGTCAAAAACAATTTAGGCAGTGAATGATCCTGCAAGCGTCTACATCATCAGTCCTGGAATGCTCAATGCAGATCTCCAAGCTCTTGAAAAATTGTCTTGTGTCATGTAACGCCTACTAGGAAACAAGGATTTTGTTGCCACTCCATGCTTCAATTTTTTGAGATAAGGTCCATTTAGGGCTCAGCTTAATCTTCTTGTCCTGGGTCTTCCTTGTTAGGGTCCTGCTCCACTCCACAAAACTGCAATGATGTTTCCTTCCCTGCCAGGTCCTTCTTCAAAATCAAGGCTTGCACCCAGTCGTACGTAAGAACCTATCCTTTCTGATGTAGGAAAGTCGTCTTTTCTGTCAGAAAAAGGTACAACTGCTCGTTTGATTTGGGAAATCTTTATTCTGCTTTGGGCACACTGAGAGGAAACCAGGGCCAATCACCGTTCAATCTTTCTTGTAAATATAAGTGCTCCTCCCATCCCTGGCAAATGTATCTCCATTCTCTTTCTTCTTAGGCTTCTGGAACAGTAGTGAGGATCTTGGTATCAACTGGAAAAAACTACAAAATGGTTTTGGGTTGGTGGGAATTGCCCAGCACAATTTTAAAAGAGGGAATGGTAGCTCGTGAATGTTAGATGATGTGTGGCAGGATGTAGTGTGTATTCCCTATGCCCACACATCTTTAGGACCTCTGATGGAGGGAGGGAAGCACAGATATCAATATATATGCTGCAACATGCACATCCTGAAGGAGAGTACACAGTTTGACTATTGCTCACTGGTCCTTGTTAGAACATCATTGACCCTGCACATAATGTTTGTTTACTGCACAAATAACCTACTACCCACAGAGCACCTAAAGCTCACACTGTAGACGAAAATAAGGGTCCCATTAAATGGGGAGTGATTGAATTTTGTCAGGATTAACCAATAGACGGCCTCTCCAGGCATAATACAGATGCAAGGAACAAAGTCATACACTAGAACACATAGCCACCAGTCAGAAACACCACCACATTCTGGTATGAGTGAACAGAAACTACTTTTAATGTGGCTAGGATTTGGCACTCTTCTCAGGACTACATACAAATATGGAACACCTCAAATAACCTCATCAGCTGTTTTGACCATGTATGGAAAATCACAAAGCGGGCCAAAAGCTAGCAATTTCAATATGATAGCATAAGCTTCACAGTCATGTTCCCACTAACTCCAGAGGCTATTTCCATGTCTAACATGGCCAGATATGTTATTTTTAAGCTGTGCAAACACATCCATCACTGTTATTAAAGCTGATCTTACCTTATTAAAAACAAGTACACTTAAATATGCCTGGCAGCTTGACTTTGGTGTGCCTGCATTTGAACAACTCTTTTTGTTTGTAGAACCCTGATGCATCTCAGTCCAACTCCTCCCATTTCCGTTACTAACTACATGAATGACCTCTACCCCACTCCACCTCAACAAAGATGCAACTTTTTTCCCTCAATATTATATTGTATTATATTATGTTATATTATATTATATTATGTTATATTATATTATATTATACTATCCTATATTATATTATATTATATTATATTATATTATATTATATTATATTATATTATATTATATTATATTATATTTGTAGGAACATGGCCCTTTCTGCATGGTCACTCTCAGTTTTTGCAAATGTTTCTGTTGGTCTTTGGGTTCTGCACATTGGTATACAACTGTCCAGTGCCCAGCGTATGTGCTCTGATCCCTAAAACATGTTGAATTGGTATACACCTAATTGGCATATGTTACTTACCTATAAGTCCCTAGTATATGTGACAAAGTGTACCCAGTGTCTGTAAGTTAAATGTCACAAGTGGACGGCAGCACACTTTGTGCCACCACTATAGTGACAATGCAAACTATGACTGCAGGCCTGCCACCAGCAAACCTAATGTGCAGATTTAAACTGCAAATTTGACTTGCCAAAAAAGTCCCTTTGGACAGGCCTATACCCTCCTTTAAAATATGAATAGGTGCCCCTAAATAGGCCTTAAATGCCCGTAAGGCAGGGTGCACAGTATTTGAAAGAAGGACATGTACATTTTAAATGTTAAACATGTCGTTACAGAAATAAAGTCCTAAAAACTATTTTCACTGTAGCACAGGTAGTTGTTTCATAGGGAAGCATTGTGAGTTAGCATTGAAATTAAACATTTTTATCTCAGCATAATAATAGATAAAAAGTAAAATTTTCATCTAATTAAAACATTTATTATAAATCCAATTAATTGATAACGTCATTTTACAAAAGGTCACCTTTTACTTGCCTAAAGAATCTAAAAGCCCTTTTGCATAGATTTCTAACCTTCAGCCAAGTATAGAATAGCTCCTTACTGAGGTGTGAATTTGATCATACAACTGGGACAACGGTGTGGGGAGGTGTCCTGTTCCTCTGACAGGATGACCATCTGGGCAGCCCCCAAGAAATAATTATCTTCAAAGGGGCCTGAACTGTCACAGGTAGATGTAGTTCACTCGTGGACCTGCCCCCTTTATTGTTCTTTCGAGCCAGACAACCACCATTCCTTGTGGGAGAGGAGTTCCCCAGAATCATTTTTAAGTGACGGCAGGGGAAGATTTGCTAATTTGCTTGGCCACATCTCTGCAAGAAGATCTTTTTCCTGAAGTGACCAGCAGAACGGTTTCTAATTGGACCTGCCCTGTTGGTGGCTTCTGATGGAGTGAGTTTGAAATTTTGTTCCTGAGGTCCTGGGACCCTTGACTGTGCCAATATGTACTCCTCCTAACATCCTGGAAACCTGGAACTTTGAAACTTTTTTGGCTTCAAAGGCTTCCGGAGGACTGGGTCAAACCTGTCAAGTCGTTCTGACAAAGGAGAATTTCTGCTGGGCAAAGGATTCAGGCTGCTCCCACTTGGAGCTTCTCCACAGCATCAAACCTGTTTCAGCTGGATATTGTCATGCACTCACCTAGTCCCAACGGCGGAGATGAGACTGGAGCTAATGCTGGACCACCTATCCCTCCCAAGCACAGCACATGTCAAGGAGCCGAAACCATTGATCTCACACTGTCTCCGGGGGTAGTGAGGATAGGAATAAAATAATAAATGAGACTTGTGGTATTGGATCTGTTCAGTGCTGGTGCAATACTGCATTACAGGATTTGTCACTTTTGAGAACTTCTGCATGTGGGAGGTAGATGTGCACTTGACAAGAACCTCTGGTTTTGCCATTATGAGGTGCACGGGAAATAACAAGAGGAGGCAGTTATCATCAGCACACTAACAGGTCTCTGCATACAATCCATGCACTAACTTCAGTGACATACATTTACAGGTTTCATCAGCAGCATGACATGAGAACAGAATAACCAAAATCACAGATTGGAGTGTGTCACACCCATGGATAAACCCGGAACACAGCTTGGAGATAATTGCACTCCCAAGGTTAAACTCGGAGCACAGGTTGGAGTTGCTTGCACTCTCAAGGATAAACTCAGAACAAAGGTTGGAGTTACTTGCACTCCCAAGTATAAACTCAGATAAAAGGTTGGAGTTAATTGTGCTGCCAAGGATACACTCAGAGCACAGGATGGAGTTACTTGCACTCCCAAGTATTAACTCAGAACAAAGGTTGGAGTTACTTGCACTCCCAAGTATATACTCGGAACACAGGCTGGGGTACAAGATTCATTCATATATCAAAGACTCTAAAGCAGGGGCATCTCCTTTGTATTGGCAGAGAAATGCTGCCCGACTGATTCAGTCAGAGAAAAACAAAATGATAATAAAATATTATTATTTTTTTTCCGCTGACTGACTGAGCCAGGGAATCTTGGGTGGGGCAGGGTCTGGCCATGACAGAGAGTAGGAGGGGTAGGTGCACTGTAAAGTGCTCATGTTGGTTTGGCTGCTGTTTCTTAGGCTGGTCAAACAGACATGTACTCATAGGTTTCTCCAACCCAGCTGTGCTGCACAGCCAGGTTGGACGAAAAGCAGTCACTGTCTGAGTGGCAAACTAGGCAACTCAGACCAATCCTGGCGCTGCTCTCATGCTAGGTATAGCATGAGAGCAGGACCAGGATTGGATGTGAAGCCTGTGCTGGTGTCCCAGGGACTGCTAGAACATCATTAGGAGCAGGAGAGAAGAGGAGCACCGAGGTGCCCGGAAGTGTTGGCAGCAGGACAGGTACGTTTTTAATTATTATTTCCCAAATCCCCTGTTCCCCCGCCCCCGCACCCCAACTTGAGTTTCGTTTTAGCCACCACTGCTCTGAAGCACTTTCTCTTTTTACTACAGTTCATCAGAGAAACAAGGGGCTAACATTTTTAATCCTTGTGCAGTAACAGTGTTAGCACCAAGGTTTGCAGGAAGGGTCAGGAGTATAAAAACAGAGGAAGGGCTGGAGTAAATCACAGAGAGGGCATGAAGAAAAAGTTTATAGTCTTTGATGATACTGATAGTTGGTCCTGCTTACTACTATAGGAGGATTAGTGCGCACTAACCTGGTATCAAGTAGCCTAGTTCTTCCACTTGACTGAAGTTCAAAGAAGATATTGAGGCTTTGACTCAGGGAGTCGCAGGGACCCCAGAGTAGCTGTGCAGGAGGGAGATAGGAGGAAGAGGTCAAGGGAGCTGGAGTCACAGGAACCACTGGTTCACTTGGACTTGACGGAGAGTGGAGCATTTCTTGGTTCCAACTGGATTTTTCAGGTGAGTAGGAAGGGTGAAGATTGATCCACAGGGAGTGAGGCTAAGCCATGACTCTGGGTTGGGTGGGGTTTAAATAACCTCTACAACGTTCAATGGATGTCGCTAGATCACCTGTGGCATCTGAGGCACATGGCCATTTGGAATTTTCTTGAACCTCGAAGAAAATATGTGTTAGTACACTCGCTTTGACCTCACATAATGGGCAGGTACAACTTGATGAACGTTGACCCCAGTAACAGCTGGAGCAAACTTGCAAATGGCTCACAGAATGGATTCTGGGGGAGGGTTACAGGGATTCAATGGAAAACAAACCCGAAGGCCCAAATACCAGCAGGTGCAGATAATCTGTTTGTTCATGGGTTCTGGGGGATGCTTTTCTAAGGGTTCAAGTGCAGTGGAATTATGGGTCTTGGGGAACATCAGTAACAGTATCATAGTGTGCCATAAAGTGCCACAAGGGTAATAGAACATGAGCCCTCCATGCTAGACCACAACGCAGGGGGTGCAGAAATGGGTTGTGAAAGAGAGGGTGCAGGAGAGGGTCACTACAGAGAGGGCGCAAGAGGCAGTCATGACAGACCTCATAGAGAGGCTATCCAGCCTCGTGGAGCCCTGTTCAACTACAGCTTTGAACCTTGCCGCAATAGAGGAAACCGAGGTCCAAAAAGTGCCTTATTTAGAAATTGGCAGAAAAGAGTACTCCATCGCAACCGTGACAGAGTACCATTCTCGCCAACCTGAAACTCAGTTCACCTCATTTAGAGTCGGGCGGACCTTCAGTGTATGAAATGAAATGAAATAAAAAGTAATGCTTTTAAATCGCAACTGCCACTCCTAACTGAGTCTCCTGGCGCTATATATATGAACAGTGGAGACTACTCCATCTCTGCCACCTATACAAGCCTCTGACATCCTGACAGAGTTGTGGCCCTAAAATATATACATATAAATATATGTATTACCTAGTTATAGTTAGGAATTTTCTAAACTAATGGCCCGCTCACTTCAGCTGCTGTGTTGAAAGTTTCGGGGTGATTCATCAAGCGGGGCCAAGAAAAAGGGGGGTCCCGAAACGCTTTTTCTCCATCTTAATTTCCATAGGAAAATATTGGCGCAGCTACAGCCCGAACTGCTTAATGTAATTACACCACATTTGGCAGAAAGTTAGCTCTTGGTCCAGACTGCACTCTTTTTGTACACCTGTGGCTGTGGAGGATCCATGAACCCACCCGATCTCCTGCCTGCAAACTGATTGGCTGCCAACACTTCAAATCAGGAAGTGTTGGCAGTCATCTTGTGACTCTGTTGAACCGAGTCACAAGGAAAAGGGTTCAACAACATAAAAAAATGAGAAACACCCTGATCCCCTAGGCCTGCTCAGGCTGTCCCACAGGAAACCCGAGGGCTAAAAAAAGCATTTTCTTTAAATTTAAGAATGTTTTTTGTTTCTTTTAAGCCCCAGGGTGGGCCAGGTCCCGGGGGTAATCCCAAATTATCATTCGGGGACCCGCAGGGGACCCTGCTGCCCCAGGGACTGCTACCTCCTGAGGTTTTTATTTTTTAAAAATACATGGGGGAGGCTCCTGTCCCTCCCCACACAGCCCCGGGGACCTCCACCACCCCGGGGCTATAGGTATTAAATGAGGGGGCACGCGTACCCCCACAGCTCCGGGGATCTCCACATCCCTGGGCTATGTTATAAAAAAGAAGTGTGGTGGGGTCCAGCTCCCCCACACTGCCCCGGGGACCACCACCACCCCGGGGCTTTAAATATGTTGGAAGGGGCAGAGCGGCCCCCTTGTGGAGCCCTTCAATGCCCTGGGGACCACCACCCTGTAGGGTCAGCTCCAGCAATGTCCCAGGGTGCCCACCTCGGGACATTGCAGTTTGCTATAGGATGGCGGGAGCATTGCTCTCGCCATCCCATAGCAAATAAGTGCTCCACTTGTTCACTGTGGAGCACTTTGCTTTTTACATTCAGGGGACTGCATGTCAGCAGCCTTCTGGCTCCCCCCGACGTCCCGTAAAAGAAGGCCATGTCCCGGGGGCTGTGGTCCCTGGGGCAAAAGTGGCCAAGGGAAGGAGGGCCACACACCCCTCTTCTATAAAAAGAACTAAAAACAATTTAAAAAATGGCAGGGCCAAGGTGGATGAGGTCCCCGGGGCTGAAATCAGCCTATGCAAGTGGGGGGCATTAAATAAATATTTTTTTAACTCGTGGTCGGAGTCGTGATCCTATTGCGACTCTCAGTACAGCCCCCAGTGTAACGTTGCAGTGGATTTGCGGATCCACCATAAATAATTAAATAGTATACAATTCAGAAGGTAGTGTTGTATTTGGGAACTTTTTCATAGAGCTAGTGAGATTTAAGTTAAACATCACATTAAAATTGATAGAGTTAGAAATAATATAAAAAATATAAATTAAAAGTTAAACTTGAAAAATCAAATGTGTTGTAGTACATTGAATTTGGGCTTTTGTTTTGCAAATTTGCGATGGGTTGGTGAGTCCGGAAAATATTTAAAAAGTGTATGTATCTTAAAAAATATATAACTGTCAATGTTGGGTTATAGGGTGGCTCTAACAAGAGCTGTATGAGTGCCTGTATGGGTGAGTGAGTGGATGTGTTTGTAGACCTATAAATCAGTAAGTGGGTATGTATGTACTGGTATTAGTGTGTCAATGGTTTCAAGAATGGTAGTCTGAAATTTGGAGTGGGTTTTATGATAGGTTATATTGGTGTGTAAGTTGGTGCATCATAGATTATGTGGATGATGTCATCGGTGATGTCATCAGTGATGTCTGTCATTTGAGATGTCTTCAGTGATTTCATCAGTGATGTCACTGACCATGTCATGAGTGATATAATATGTGACGTCATCAGCAGTGCATTGCAGGGGCGCAAGTTATAATTAACTCAGCTAACTATAACAGCTGAATATCTCAGATTTTGTGCGACTGAAATGTCAGCCTAACTATAACGTCCATGTAACCTTTGTTTTTTATGAATATGTGTGTGTGTATATATATATTCACTAAAAAAAAACATAGGTTTCACACACGTTATAGTTAGGAATTAGCATTTAAAAAACCTTGCAAATTCACTGAAAAAATCAGAGGTTTCACACACGTTATAGTTAGCTGGACATTTCACTCGTACAAAACCATTGAAATTCCCCCGTTATAGTTAGTTCAGTGATGTCATCAGTGATGACACTGACCATGTCATGAGTGATGTAATATGTGACGTCATCAGCAGTGGATTGTGGGCGCGCGAGTTATCGTTAGCTATTCCTTTTCCATTACACAACCATCTTTCACTTCATAAGCACGACCTCTGGTGTCAACTGCATGCAGCAAACTATTACTTTGAAGATAACTCTCTTCATTAAAAAACTGGTTCAGTACTTGAACTATGCATCCATTCTCCTAAAAACACTTTACAAAAGTTATTTCTTTTCACTACTCTTTTCGTTTTGCTTTGTGACTTCATTACATTGACCATTTTATCTAATGTACGGATCCTGTTCAAAATTAAAATGAATAGTTTTCTTTTCAAATCTAAAGCCTTAGCTACAATTGATTCAATTTCTTTCTTTCTCCTATAAAATTTTGCTTTCTTCTGATATTTTTTCACATCCTTTAGCAAATTGGACATCACTCTTCTCTGAAACATTTTTCTACGAATGTCTTTAAATGCTGTTTTTCTTTTTAAGTTAATCTTTATTGCTTCTGATTGTACATTAGCATTTAGTAATTTCTCACTTTTGTCCTGTTGTTTTCTACTTGAAACACTATTTGCAGTGGGGACATTTTTCAAATGTTTTCTTTTTTTGAAGATATTTAAAAAAAAATCCTTAGTCTGCTTACCAGAAGACTTTTTCTTTTTTCCAACATGAGGATCTTCAACTAATTTGGGTCCTCCAGTTGTCTTCAAATATAAATGTTTTTTCTGTTCTTTTCTCTTTCTTGATTTTATAGGCATCTTTAATTTATTTCACTGTTGTTCAGCAATACATGAAAGAAACTAAAAAAAAAACTACCTTTATATAATTTAAATATATTACTATATTTTTTTTGAGCTTTTCAAATCTTATAATACTATCTACCCCTTTCCTACAAGTGAAAAACACTATAAAACCAACACAAATTAAAGCTTCCCCTTTCCTACGAATGCAATTCTAAAAGAACCATAGTAACACAAATTAAATCTTTGACAACAATTACTGTGTGCGCACAGACTCATGGTGTGATTCTAGGCAGAAAACGAAATTTGATTTGCAATTTGAAAGCACACTTACTACTGTGGTAGAGCAAGTGATAATTACTCTAACAGTCTAACACATTTTCATTATAGTTTTCAAAAACAGAAAAGAGCACATGTCCAAACAGCTTTTTGAGACCATGAACATGTGTAACCTGGGTGACTGACTACACTCCAGCAAAGGAAATGAGCCTTGGTGATGTTGAATGTATTAGCGTTACTCACTACTATCTGAAACACCACACAGTTGTGAATACTAAGCATGATAGTACAGGATAAGCAGCTGAGTGTGTGGTAAGAGTCTGCTTCTGCAGACTGTGTATTTTAAGTTACAATAGACATGTGCATGGACGCTTCCACAACAGCATAAACATTGGAGTGATGTATATAAAAGTACATGTGTGGTAAGGGTTGATTGGAGTTTTGTACATGTAGGAACAACCTTACCCATTGCATGATTAAAAGTAAAATCTACCATATTAATTTCAAATCTGTTAGCATTTGCCTCCCATTTGTGAGATACTGTTTTATGCTGAATACAAACCATCACAGTTCTAAAAAACAAGCTGCCCCTTTCCTACAAATGCCATTCTTACAGAACCAGACCAACACAAATTAAATCTCTGACAACAATTCCTTTGTGCACACAGACTCATGGTGTGATTCTAGGCAGAAAACAGTATTCCTGGGTGATACCAGTACACCTTAACTTCTAGAGAAGACATACTCCATAATATCTTACAAGTTCAAGGCACTTAATTATCTTCCTTAACATAAAATGTAAAACACAACTTTAAAAGTGGAAGGAAAATGTACCATGTTGATTTCAAATGTGTTAGCATTTGCCTCTCATTTGTGAGAAAGTGATTTCTGCTGAATGCTAACCATCACAGTTCAAGAAAACAAGCTGCCCCTTTCCTGCGAGTGCAAGGCTAACAGAGCAAGAGCAACACAAATTAAATCTCTGATAACAATTCCTGTGTGCACACAGACTCATGGTGTGATTCTAGGCAGAAAACAGTATTCCTGGGGGATACCAGTACACCTTAACTTATGGTGAAGACATACTCAATAATATCTTACAAGTTCAAGACAGTTAAATATCTCCCAAAACACAAAATGTGAAACACAACTTTAAAAGAAGAATCACATATCTATTATTTATATCAAAATGCACCACATACATCCCCTCTCATATTCATAACTCACCTTTAAAAGTAGTTAGTTCAGAAAGAAATGTGGCGCTCAAACAGCAGATTATCACAGCAACAATCTCTGAGCTGTACACCTCTCTCCTCTCACCAGAACCAGTTAATGGCAATGTTTCCCTCTCTTTTTTCACACATATACATGTTAACTCCAAATCACACCTTTCTATTGGTTGGAAATTTCAACCCTTTCCAAATGATCCCTTCCACCAACATGACTTCTGCCTGCTACCATAGCAACAGGTCATGGAACACTGGTGTGAGCAGAGAGGTCATAAGTTTAACACAAAATGTTTCTAATCCTTAGAGCAAGAGTGCTTGACTTTTCAAACCTAACAGCAAATCCAAAGTAATGTTCTGTGGGTACACATTTTTCTGAACCAATACAAAACATGCTTGTAAAAATCTAAACATACAGCCTAGTTTTAACTGTAAAATGGTTTGAATCAGCCAATCAGTTCTTTTTTTTTAAAAAAAAGTATGTGAGCCTCCATTTTAC
This sequence comes from Triturus cristatus, assembly GCF_964204655.1. Lineage (NCBI taxonomy): Eukaryota > Metazoa > Chordata > Amphibia > Caudata > Salamandridae > Triturus > Triturus cristatus. Next base: position 758,808,171 of record NC_140595.1, read on the forward strand.
AACTATCTTTCTTTTCATATTGCCATTCTACTGAAAGACACCTTCTGAGTGCATCCAGATCTCCTTGAAAGATGTTCACAGTGTAGATTGTAGGTCATAGCTATGTCTTCTGGAGTGAAAAGTTTGCAGAAAAAAGAGGTATTGTGAAAGACCTTGCTTTGCCAAATGTAGACATTAAATGGATTGGTCAGAGAGGGTTAAAGTGGCACCAATTAATGCCTTTGGTGAAAACCTTTCTACATCTCCCACAGCCTAACCTTATTATTGTGCACTGTGGTGGAAATGACCTAGGCACTTTAACTGGGGTAGGTCTGGAAATGCTTATTAAGGACACCTTTGTGCAATTGATGTAACTTTTTCCACAAACTGCCTTTGTATATTCTAATATATGCCAAAGGCAAAAGTGGAACTGGTCCAACCAATTTTGTCCGCAGATTGACAAAGCAAGAAAGCACGTCAATAAGTCTGTTTCTGCTTTCCTCAGAGACTATGGTATGGGTTTTATATACCACAACAACTTGCGTTACAACATGCAAGACATTTATAGAGGAGACGGTGTACATTTCAATGATGAAGGGAACAGAGTCTTCCTCCTGAACTTTAGACTCTGCATCGGTACTTACTTGTAGGTACCAAAAACACACTTCATAAACACAACAGCTCTTTTTAGAGCCACCTAACATCTAAACATTTAATTTTGATTTTTAATTCTATTTTTTTTTACCGCCGTAAGCGTACCGTACGCGCACAGTACGCGTACCCCGCGATTTAAAAAAAAAAAAAAAATGTATTTTTCACACTTCTGGGTCCTTCTTGGACCCCCTGACAAAGGCTAGGGGGTCTGCAACTCTCTACCTTGCCCCCTTTCCACGTTCTTCACCTTTGTTTTTCAGTGCGAGACACACAAAATGGCGGCCGACACTTCTTGATTTCGACCGACTGGAATGTTTACTGTCATGTAACCACCAATCAGAATTACGTTCGCGCACGGCACCGCACGCGTACGGTATGCTTACAGTGCGCGTACTGTACGCGTATGGTGCGAGGCTATAGATATGTATGTACTTTTAACTGCAATTTTCTCAGGAACTACTGAACAGATTGACTCCAGATATTCAAAAGGCACATCCCTGACCTGAGGACTTTCTCTTTGCCAAATTTCAAATAATTCTGTTCAGCCATTCGGGCTGTACCTTGGACTAAAGGTCCCTATGGAAAAATGCATGGGGAAAACGCGTTTTGGAACCCCCTTTTTTCTCGGCCCCCGCTTGACGAATCACCCCAAGACTTTTAGGGTACGAGCGGAGCAGAGCGCCCCACCTATTTTGAAAATTTTGCGAGGATTCGTCAACTGGCGCCAAAGTTATTCCAAATAGAATGTTGCGGATTTCCTATGGAAACACGGTCCTAACTATAACTATCTACTGGCGACCGCCAGTAGATAATATATATATATATATGTATGTATATACATATATTTATTCAGCTCAAAGAGCTGTGAGCAATGGAAATATAACAATATATATTAAAACTAGAGCAAATAAAAACATTCATAAATTCAAACAATATACCCTAGGGCACAAGGGCAATTTCCCTCTAAAAGCACATAAACCAGGGATAAAAACTGTTCAATGTGCCATATAGGGTTTAGGAAAAAACAGAGCATATTTAAAAGCCCCAAGACATAAGAGCAGATAAAAATGCAGATAGGAATTTCGCTAAGAAGAAGTGCAAATTCATAATCAGAGTGCATACCATAGAATCATCAAATCAACCAAGCAGCATCTTCCTGATCCTAAAAGTCCCTATAAGGAAACTAGCTATGTTAAAACATGAGGGGTCTTGTTCACATTAGTAAGTAGACCAAGCCTGGTTTCATTTGCTCAAAAGGTTGGTTCTTAAATAAAGGCAGTATATGATAAAACCACAAGGCTCTGTAATGATTTTTAGTAATTAATATATAAAAGCTACTTACTCACTCCTATTTATATTGGGCGGACACATGGCCAGTCTTTACTGCCTATCACTGCCTCAAAAATTGTACCGGTAAAGGGCAGTGAAAACATTTAAATGATCCTGACACAATAGGAGAATGCCCCGATAGCAAGAGGGGTTATTTTATTTTTTTTCAATAAAGGAAACCCTGCTTTGTGATTTTGTTCTTGAAAATAAAAATAAAAAGTTGTATGTTTGATGTTTGGTTCTGTCATGTTAGCTTTTAGGAATCGGTGCACATTTGCTCACTAACCAGTGTTAAATTGTTTGTGCTTTCCCTTGAACACATGGTACAATTGGACTATACGTGATTGGCATATTTAATTTATTGTGAAGTCCTAGTAAATGATACTACATGTGCTCATGACCTGTAAACTAAATATACTGGTGGGCTGCAGCACTCACTGAAGCACCCATTAAAGTAGCATTTTAAAACATGTTTCAGGCCTGCCACTGCAACATGGAGTGCAGTTTTCAACTGCCTTTTTGACCTAGCATAATAAACCTTTGGCCAGGCCTAAAATTTAATTTTTAATACTTATAATTCACCCCTAAGATAGGCTAATAACCACTCTGAGGGCAGGGTGGCTAAAAAGTAGGACTTCGTATTTAATTTGTACATGACCTGACTGTGAAAAATTCCTAAATTCGTTTTTCACTGATGTAAGGCTATCTCTCCTATAGATTAACAATGGGTTATATTATAACACTAAATAAATGATAACTTATGTTTGGGAATATATGGAGAAGTACTTCGGCCACTCATTTGAATTGTAATTTCAAAACCTATTTAATGGCAATGTCAGATTATAAGGTACATTTCTGAAAATGCTACTTTTAGAAAGTTTGCATTTTTCTCCCTAAGCCAAACAGGCCTTTCTGCTGGTGTCCAGGGTTGCTTGACTGTGTATGGCTCTCCTTCTGTTTTTTTATATTTCTTTCAGACATGGGGACAAAAGAGGCATAGGTGTGGAGAGAGAGGGTCTTCCTGACAGGATGGATGAGGAGGAGCTGTGCCTGCCCTGATTGTACTTCGAAGGACTCTGCCTGCAGCACAAGCAAAAAAAACTGACACCAGGCCTGTCCTTGACTTTTTCACCTTAGACAGTTTATTGCAAGACCCAAGGAAAGGGGAAGAACTGAAAAGAACTAGTTTGGGAGTAGGCTAGGGATTTCCCCCCACACAAAGGCTGGCACCAGGTATAAATGTGGCAACTTCAGAACCTCTTATCAGAACACTCCTGGGCCTGTGGTAGATTCTGAAGAAGGACTGCACTGCTGCCTGACAAAGGAAGACTGAACCTGCTTGTCAGGTCCTCAGAAGTGACTCCATGGTCAGAGCTCAAATCTCCTGTTGGAGCTTCACCCAACAATCTTCCAGAGGCCTCCCTACAACTGCCCTGCAGACCAGCACCACCTGATACTGCCTTAGCCCTGCTACTGCCACCTTAAAACATATCTTTTCTGTCCCCCTGAGGGTGGGACTCTCAAAATATGATTAAACAGCACAAAACTGAAACTAAGTGACAATCAATTTGAAAAATATATGCATTGAAAAAGTTATTTAAATTTAGAGACAATAACCGGAGAACATATTCAACATACACAACGAATACAGGTGATTATTTATAATAGTGATATACAAAGGTGACAGATTGTGACTGTACACATCATAATACTACAAAATGTATACAAAACACATGAAAAATCTATTTTTCTTTATGACTGCGTTATATTCCTAGCAACAAAAAAACTCTAGCAAGACCTCCTATATTGTGTGGGTCTTGTTGGGCACCAGATCAGGAACGTCGAAGTTTCAACCCCTATTTACGTGTGCATGTCAATAATATCACTGTGGGGTCTTCTTCAGAACAAAGAAACATTTGTGTATGCCCTATGCAGAAAAAAGAAGAAATACAGCTATTTTTAGAAATCAGCGTGTGCGTGATAAAAATAGAAACATGGAGCCAAGTGAACGAACTCACCTTCAGAAGTGACTCAAGAAACGCAATGGAATGCACGGTTTACTCAGTCAAGGAGCCCATCCGGGCTTGGAAGGATTCCAAATGTGCCAGAGGTATCTTGCTCCTAACATCAATCATGAGCACCTATTAGTGATGTGTTACATAAACAGGTCCAGAAGGATGATGATCATAGAGATTTGGATCCTACCTGCAGTGCGAAGAGTCTCATGGATTCAGTAAAGTTTTTCTAATAAATTCTCCAATATTCAGATGCACACTAGCTCCCCGTAAATCTGTGTTCAAAAGATAATTCATTTGTGAAGGAACATTGGGGTAAAACCTGTGTCACCAAACCACCACCGTGCAAATACGTGGGTTTTGAGTTGTAGAAAATCCCTCACTACCGGCGCACCTGGTATGGCTAATTCTGCTTACAATTTGTAATTTGTCACAATCACACAGACCTGGTCCTGCCCGAGGTCTGATTATACCAATATTTCCAAGGTTATACGGTTCAAATCTGTATACATGCAGAAATAAATGGATTGAAAAAAATAAACACATGGAGTGTGTTGCCCGTAAGCTCCACTCCCCACAATCTGGCAAAGAAAACTTAGCTATGGCATGTCAGCTCGAAGTCATAGATGAGAGCATGCTGGCAGCTGTGTCTCTCACATTGAAATAGAGATCATCGCGTTCCCGGGAAACCTTGTGCACACAGTCACGTATGGAATGCTGAGCCGGTACGCATTGCGAGGGAAACCAAACGCAGGCTTCTGAGAAATGCGGAAAGCCGAGCTGGATTTACAGCTCACTGCATTGAATGAAAGCCTGGCCGAAAGGAAGGGAACACCGATTGAGCGTGCATCATATTTGACTAGTGGGGACAATACTGATTTAATCAGACCCCATGAGAATAAAAGCGGGAATCAGTGAATGCCCACAGAGGAAAATTAATTCTAGTAGGGGCAATCTGAATCCACTTGGGATAGACGATCCTCCTTGGAGGAAAATAGGGTGTTGGAACATCTCTCGAGAACTATCAGGAATTATTGAAAAAAGATAAAAAATCTAAAAATGACTACAGTGATAAACATTTTGCCTTACGGGACAAATCTGATCTATTGGGACCGAGGAGACCCTAATCCTAGAGTACTTAACCAGGCATGAGTCCTGTGTCAGTGTATTGATGTATGGATAAACATACTGCTCCATAAATTTAAATGTTATAGGACATATAAACATGCTACATCCCAGTCATTTTACAGTTGGGAAAAGTCTAAATAGAGGCAGATTTGATCCAAACCTATTTAAGTGACATGTTATTGTAAGAAAACCGTTCCATACCTATATACAATATGTAACCACAATTGTTATGTCCTTAAAGGAGTCAATGATACTCCGGGTGCAGGATTGTTCAAGTAACCTTATTCATAGTTTAACTTGCCAGGCATGAGCACTGTGTCTCTTATTGTTTGTTGAGACTAGTCCCATCCTCAGGGGGACAGAAAAGATATGGTTTAAGGTGGTAGAACCACTGTTCATATACTATACCTATCCCCAGGTTCTGCACATTACTGGGTTACCCCATTGAGATCACCAATTTAGCCCTGCTACTGGCCTCTGCTTGGATGAATCCTGATCTGCAAAAGTTGCAACTTAGGTTCTGGACCCTTGGCTGAAATCAGAGTATACTCCTCTGGAACTCAAGGTGAAAATACAGATGTTTTGGGCTTCTTCTGACTGTGAAGCAGTCTCTTCGCTCCACAAAATGATCACCAATAATGACCGGCAATGCAAAGCTACAGCGAGACTCGCATGTCACATTGACAGCGACAACCTGCGGGGACCATGAAAGTAAGGCTCTAGAGACTGTCTCCTCTACCCAAAATAGCGACCGTCTGAGATGTGCAACCTAATCATGGCACTTGCCAATGGAACCAACACCTCCTCATGCAGACATGAGAGTGTAACTCTTCAGTGGGACAAACATGGCCCCTGTATTAGACCCACACTCCATCATGGTCGGCCTGAATGTGTGGCTTTGCCCTGGCCTAGCACGACTGGGTGACTGAAAGTAGCACTTTGTGCTTTTAGGAACTATTTTCATAATTTTTTTTTTTTTAAAGCATATCTCCCATTCTACTGATTGGATTATTATTGTTGTAGTGTAATTTTATTTATTAAAATGTACAAGTACAGTCTATAGACTTACTACTCCTTGTGGCGTTAACACACTGCAAAACCTTTGCTAACGTCAAACAAGATGGTTCTCACAATGTTCCTGGGTATCCCAACAACACATTTGAGAAGCTCTTTAGAAGCTGTTGACTATCATTCTCTTGCAACATAAAAAATATTTTGTTATAACACTTGATTTTGGTGTTTGTAGGTTAAACAGAAAGTATTATTTGAAATCAGTGTTATCTGATCTTTGATGTATATAACTGTATGTCATGTTTTGTCTCTCCACACTGTCTATTAATTCTGTGACAAGTAACATCAACACACATGTTTTGTGTGTGTGTGTGTGGGAGAGAGAAAGAGAGAGAGAGAGAGTAAGAGAGAGAGAGTCTGTGTGTGTATATTATTTGTAGAACACATGTGTAGATACAATTCTTTACATATAATATATATATCTCTGTGTCTGAGTATCCATGCTTAAACATTGCAAATTAAAACTTTAATTCTTTCTCTGAGATATCTCAATTGCGTATCTGCACAGAAAATGTGAGCATAGAATGTGTTGAATTACTCATCACTCTGTTTCTCACATATTACTGCCTACCCAGATAGTACTAATGTAATAATGTTTTCAATAAACTTTTCCCAGCTTCTCCACTATATCAAGAACTTAAAGCATACAGATGAAAGACACATTATTTTTGATGCTTCTGGCAATGTCTTACCACATTATGACATTGTACACTGGCAGATAGTAGAAGATGGTACAATGCAGCACAGGCTGGTGGGCCATTATACTAACAGAGCCCTATCAGAGGAGAGCCTCAATATCAACACCAGTGCACTTAAGTGGAAAGGAAAGACTGAGGTAAGAAACTCAATAAAATATTCTTCCCACATTAAACATTGCTTTGGAGAGAGTCTTAGAATCACTGCATCCTTTCATGTTTCTTTAACATCCTAGTTTACAATATAAACTGATATACATTTGTGCAGATGCTGCCTTCTTCCTGGGTTTAGTTCCTGCAAATAATAAGGTAATACATACCACCTGCAGGAGGAGGATGAAGGGAGTATTCCATGATATTTACCTTTGTTGTCATAGGTTCCAATTTCTGTGTGCAGTTCCAGCTGTCCACTTGGATTTAGGAAGTCTTCTAAACAAGGAGAGCCCACATGTTGCTTCCAGTGTGTTGTGTGTCCAGCAGGGGAGATTTCTAACCAATCTGGTAAATCAAAGAGTAGTCTTACAACTTACCTAAAAACAGCATACATAAACTACCTGAATAGAATGTTCAACATATTTATTTTCTCAATTTACCTTTTTCAGGTTCTACAGAATGTTTAAAGTGCCCTTCTGATCAATGGCCTAATGCCAGACAGGATCACTGCATGCTGAAGTCCATTGAGTTCCTTGCTTATGAAGAAACTCTAGGAGCCATCTTGGGCATAACTAGCATTTTACTATCACTTATTCCTGTTGGAATCCTAGGACTCTTCCTCTATTACAGGAACACACCAATTGTCAAAGCCAACAACCGCAGCCTCAGCTACCTCCTGCTCCTGTCTCTTGCACTGACTTTTCTTTCCGCATTGGCTTTCATTGGCTACCCTACTTCAGAGAAATGCCTTGTCCGCCAGGTTGCCTTTGGAATATCATTTACTCTCTGTGTCTCCTGCATCTTGGCTAAAACATTAATGGTGGTAATTGCCTTCAGGGCCACCAAACCTAATAGTGACTTAAAGAAATGGATTGGACCTCATTTTTCATACATATTTATTGGTCTCTGTACATTTTTTCAGATGTTGCTTTGTGTGTTATGGCTAATTTTCTCTCCTCCATTTTCTGAATACAATACTCACACACAGCCTGGAAAATTAATTATTGAATGCAATGAGGGATCATCGCTTGCTTTCTGGTGCATGTTGGGTTATCTTGGGCTTCTAGCCTTTGTCAGTTTCATAGTTGCATTTTTGGCCAGAAAACTGCCAGACAGCTTTAATGAGGCTCAAATCATCACTTTCAGTATGTTTGCCTTCCTCTGTGTTTGGCTTTCTTTCATTCCAGCCTATCTCAGCACAAGAGGCAAGTACACTGCAGCACTGGAGAGTTTTGCCATCTTGATTTCTAGTTCTGCATTGGTTTCTTGCTTATTCCTACCAAAGAGTTACTTGATCCTAGTTAAGTCAGAGAGGAATACAAAACACTACCTGATGGGAAGGGATTCCAGGTGATACAAAATACTTTGAAAAAGAGCCTACCCTATTTTGGTCATATTGGTCAGCATAGGTCTTTTTACCAATTATGTATGTTCTCTCTTTACATTTGTACTGTTTTACATCCATCTTGTCTAACACCATTCATAATAACAACAACTAAATTATACTATGCTAATAAACTTGCAAACTCCCTTAGATTATCATCAATACCTTTAAAAGAGAACACGGTGTAAAATACCTTATGAGCTTCCCATATTGTACAATATTTGAAGAGCTACCCTTCCAAATATACCAGCAAATAAATGTTGTTCCTTCTTGGTCATCTATAGCATTACAGTAAGTTACTTTGTAGCAAGATTCCATCTGATAGGGATTTAGAATACCTATTTGTTTTCATTACGGAAGGCACAGCATCAGCCTTATTTGGTTACCATATATTCAATTGCTTCAGATATAGGCTCTACATTTTATTCTTACACATGGCTTACATATCTAAGACCGCTGCACAACATCCCATTCTGAAAACAGGTGGCCATATAAACAAAGGGGCACACAGGTCCTTCTTGTCACAGTGTGACTATGCCCTGAATTATACAGAAAAGTGATGGATGGAATGTTTGAATTAATCTCAGTCACTGGTAATTACTTAGGCCACTTCTAAATCGATTGTTATTTTGCATACTATGTCACATCAGTTTGGACCCAGCTATATGCAAATCAGTGTTGACCCTGCTCCAGTTGGAACAGTCCAGCCCAAACTGCCAAGCAAGGTCCTTCCTAAACCGGAACACAAAAAACCCAGAACTGTTTTCCCCCTAGTTTTGGGCTCATTAGCCGTGTCTAGTTTGGCTCCAGTGACACAGTGCACACGGGATGCACATCCAAGTATACTCATCCCACTTAGGGTGACACACTAAAGTATTCAAAAAAGTGATGGATGGAATGCTTGAATTAATCTCAGCCACTGGTAATTACTCGGGCCGCATCCCAATCCATTGTTATTTCACACACCATGCCACCTCAGTTTGGAGTTTGGTTCCAGTCTGCCCTGGGTGCATTCAGGGCATATAAAAACACACAAAGGCGATTCAAAGAATACTTGCAATTTGTCTAACCACTGGCAATTGCTCTGGGTATCATCCCAACCCATCGATCTTTTGATAACCATGCTACTTCAGTTTGGACTCAGCCATATGCAAATCAGTTTTGACCCTGCTCTCATGGGAGCAGTTCAGCCCGAGCTGCCAGGCCAGGTCCTTCCTAAGCTGGATAACAAACAACTAAGGTGCCAGTTTTGCCCTAGTTATGGGTTCATAAGCTGGGTACAGCTTGGCCCCATTGACATAGTGTGTACAGGACGAATGCCAGGATATACTCGCTCCACTTGCGGTGACAAAATATAGAATACAAAAAAGTGATGGATCCCAATCCAATACAGCTTATTCCCTGTGACACAGTGAGCATGGCACCCACATCTGAGTACACAGGTCCTTGCTTGCTTTTGTTCTGCACACCCAGCAACATTCTCATTAGAGGGTTTTCACAAAATTCTATCAGACCTATTTCCACCCTGTAAAAGATTGGAGAATTACTCATGTAAAAAGCAAGTGTATATTTCTGTCTAAGATGGGAATGAGATTGAAACAGTCCAAAAATGAGTGGATACATGGATGAATGGTTTCTTTACAGGAACAACTAATTTTCCCATTGCAAAAAACAAATATTAAAGAAATTGCAATGCCCAAATGCAATGGTATGTCCTCACGTTCTATTGTTCTCTTTATATAAGTGCACAGGAGCAAATGCCTCTTATTAATCACAATCACAAATTCACAAATGGTTTCAAGGATTATAGCTGATAATCTATGACTGTTAAAGGTTTGCAGGCTAAACTTGGTAAACCACAACATTAAAAAAATGAAGAAATCTACATTGATGTTAGTTTCTAACATTTGGGTTTAGACATGCTCAATGATTTTGAAAAGGCCCACTGTGTAAATTAAAGTTAAAATGGTAACATGGCTTTGAATCACTATTTACTACCGGGCTCATTTGTACTAGTTTGGCTGTCAAATGTTCTTCAATGTATCACATCCCTGGTTATGATGGGTGAATTGGCAATTGTCTTTTGACACCTTTTTGTGTTCCTCACTTAAAAGCCAGGAGGTCTCTCTCTTAGTTAAAATGTGATATTTCCACTATGATTATGTCAGGATGTGCAGGATGTGCCTACCGCTGTGTGCCAGTTGCTCGCAGAGATGTACTACTCTGAATCTCCTCGACATATGATTCTTCGGGAGAAGAAGACAATGGAAAGGTACATAAAGTGTCACCCCACCTAGAAAGAGGCTTCACTTTCAGATGGACATATTAAGCTAAATACATGCATATACCATGGAGCCACTGGAGTGCCACAAAGCTTACACATGGTGATAGTCATCTTGAATGGAGAAAAAGTTCCATGTGCTCCATAGTGGTCTCTCCAGGCAATCGTGATACATAGTTGCTGCATCCAGGACTTGTTGTTCAGAGGTTTGCAATCCTTGCAGTCTGTTACTCTTTGGAAGTCAATAAAGGAAAACCCAGGAGTCCGTAAAATACTGCACCAGCACTCGTTTAAAACAGAATAGACTTTGCAATTGAACATTAGTCCAGGAATTTTTCATTCAGCCTGTGAATTTTGGTACTTGTTTGTTCAAAGGAGTGATCTATCAGAATTACAAACACTACTTTTTAATTTACTCAGGGAGTCACCCATTAACATTACAAATTCTTGATTGCAGCTAATTTGTTTTTACAAGCGGTGTTGAAGGCACCTCATCTCGCACAGACTTTATATCTTTATTACAACACATGTGGTACTCAAGGATTGTTTTCAATGAGTAGGTGCTTGTTAATTGTTAGACAAAGTATGTGATATTAATGAAGAATGCTTTTCATATTAGTTATTGGTTACCTTGACAATCATCAGAACCACAGAATGTTTTCACTTAATAATAAAGGTAACTCTCTTTAGCAAACAACATATAATAGCTCAGAGTGTTAGTCAGAATAATTCTATCAATACGAATTGTGTTACAGCTCTCAGAAACTATCAGGTTTCATTCCAATCAGAGATGGAAGTACCCATCTTATAAGAAGGTACATCATATACAATATCAAAAATTGAATGTAAAAGCCAAAAGCATATCAATAATAAAAGTATTTTCTTTAAGTATTGCTGTAGGAAATGCATCTACTTTAAAAAAAACTTTATTAATAATGTTAATAAGATTACATTTAAATAAAACAAATGCTAAATACAAAATGTGTAGTAGATAACCATACTTAAATGTTATAAGCCTGCACATAGCCAAAGTGCTATTTTAAGTTACCCTAACTATTGATGCTATGTTGAATGGAAAATAATGCAATAATGCCTGTTTTTCATATTGAATAGCTGTTTGTGCAAGATGTTTTCTTTTTGCTGCAGATGTTGCAACTTCAGAAGCCTACTGTTAGTGAATAGACACTTGTTTTGTATTAGGCAACTAATAGTAAGGCTCTCGCTGAGAGGAGATGAAAAGACAGGAAGAATGATTCGTGGGAAGAAGTTATGGACCACAAGAAAACCACACTGTGACTTTCCAAGGAAACATGTCTGAAAGACTATTATATTCTGATGAGACACCTGGAAGTTTGATTATTCCAAGGATTTGCTGATATTCAATTGGTGGATGAAGAAATGTTGCAACATAGAATTTGTGTGTTTATATTAGTGTGTGTTCCTAGAGTAGGGCAGATTCTTTTTCCCAACTTTCTGGCCGGAGACTCTTCCCTGATCTTCTAGACTTCTGTACATATCTGATGATTTATGACTGCAAAAAATTCCCAGTCTGATTTGCAAAAGCTTTATGCTTGTGCATTGATCTCTCTATTATTAGAACTGTTCATTGGTTTTCTGCAATGACACATTTTCTCTCTTAATCTCAATTTTATTTAGAATATGAAGTTTCCGTTATGGAATATGCATATTATATTATCACTATTTTGATTATGATTTTAGCAAACATGTTGTTCTATTTTTTTAGTGCTGAAATCTATGGATTAATGGCTAATGAATAAACAGATGAAAAGCTACAAGATTTAAAAATAAGCCCTTTTAACATACGCTAACTCACTTTATTGACTGAAAAATATAGTCTTTAACAATTCATTGATTTTGGAGATGATTGTTCCTCATTTCTTATAGTTGACGAACAAAGGTCCAAACAACCAGTCGCAAGTGTTATTCAATGATTACACATGGAGACACATATATAAAACTCTGCTTCCTTAAGTGGTAGCCAGAGAATGGCTTGTGTCATGAGAGACAGGAAATGAATTACTTACCCAATCTAAAATTGCCAAAGTCCTTTCAATTGTGTCACGCAATAGAGGAGCTGAATTTAGTTACCCCAGTCTAAATTTGTTCATGTCCTTTAAGCCCGCCGCCCGAACTCTAGGATGGAAAGAGCGGTGGCTTTGAAGATGGTTGCAGTAGTTGAGGTGTGAGTATCAATAGGGTTATGATTCACCATTGTCTTTTATTTTATTACGTCCTTATGTTGAGATTATGTGTTTTGTGTCTTGTTAAATTGTGGTGGGTATGCTTGTATGTTGTTATCCAACTTGAAGTAGTCTAAGATCCATGGATAATGTGAAAATAAAAGGTGTTATTTGTCTGGACAAGATTTGAGGTGCAGATCAATGATGTAATATTCACTGCACAACTAAGATGGGGGCCATAATGATTTGTTGTGATTGTACTAATATTGATTGGTGTTAGTGAAACCAATTGTGCAAAGGGGTGATTCACCGCTGGTTGAGATTTCCTTCATATGTGTTTGTTGTAGAGTTGGAAGGTATTACAACTCATCTGTGATTTTTTCTTATTTGAATGGTTTACTTTAAATTCTTTAGTGGAGCAGACAAAAGTTATAATTTGTTTGCTTAGAGTTGTAGAATTTGTGTATGAGAAAATTGTAAAGGAGCGTGGAGTAGAGAGTTATGTGATATTGTGCCACGCTGAGATAGGTCACTTTTTGTGACGGGCCATGCTGAGATTGGTTGATGAGTCATCAAGAAGTAAACTGTGATAGGTTTGTGATAGAAAGGTTGTAACAGATTTGGAGGAAGGTATTGATGTGTACGGAATCATAAACAGAATAAACTGAAGGAAAGCCAAAGGAAAAAACAGACTCTGATAGTCATTCAGGGGATGGCATGTTATAAGCTTTGTTGTCCTATCGTCCACCTCCAAATGTGGCTCCTACAACAAATAGAGAGGGTGTTACAACCACTAGTGCTACGGTGGCTACAGCCTCTGTTGTTCTATGTACAATTCAGATTGAGAGACCACTTCCAGCACTTCTGACTGTTCCTGCACCTAGTAAAACACCTCTTATTATAATAATATTATATTAATATGTATAATTACAGCTCTTACTATAATTGCTCCAGGTGTCACTGCTTTGAATAAGACTGTTCCTGCCCCAGTATCACAAGTTGTAAAAGCACAGACATTGGCAGTTCCAGTTGCTACTGCACCAGTAAATATTGTTCTTAACACTGTTGCTCAAGGTGCTGTAGGAGGAGTGACTGCAACAGGGTTTATCCCAACATCTTCAAATTCACAGATTGTTGCCTGGGCACCATCAGAAAATGCCCAATCATTGAGAGAAGGAAGGAGAATTGTTTTTCAAATCACCCATTGCACAGGGAGAAGCAGGATCATTTGATGATTGGATTTTACCTCCATGGTTTGAGAAGACCTTGAGAATAAGAGGGTAGGAGAAACACAGAGACTGTCTACTATCCAGGAAAACGTGAGACTATTGATGTGCCTAAATTGAAGGTTGAATTGGAAGAAATTTTTAGAGGGTGCTTAGATATTCCAGACCTTAATTAACATCAACAAAATGAACTTATATATTTAAGTAAAGAAACTACAAAACATGTGGCTGCCACTCATGGTAAATCAACTGAATTGGAGAGAAAATATGAGGTGTCCCCATACAGAAAAGTTTTAGGACACAGCTAGATGATGAAGCTGGTGTGACAATGAGGTCTTCAGGGATGAGATCACACAGTGCACAATTAGTCAAATACCACCAGAAAAATGAAGTGATCTTGACAGGTGAAAGAGTAAGCGGGCAAAGAAAGAGGGAAAGAAAAAAAACACTGAAATGAATGGTAAGCCACTACCATTACCCCCAGATGAACACCAAGCTTTAACGTTCTCAATGAGGTAACCACCAAGTAGAGGGTTTGTCTTCCATGGAGTAGGGGAGATCTTGCAACATTGACGAACAATTTCCAAAAGTTGAGAGAGAATCCTGCACATTGTTATAGATAAGTTGACAGATTTATAAAAAGTTTGTATTTTTTGTCAACAGATTTGAATACTTTCTTTGATATTGTGGTACTGAGTGATATGTCGGACAAAACCAAGATAGCTGTGCAATGGCCAAGTTCTGAACCTCCAAGGGATGCTTATACTCATGCACCTTCACCTGTGACAATGACTAAATATGATGAGCTGATTACCTTTTTGAAAGAAAAAGTTCCAGCAAGCGATATTGATTGGTTAAAGATTAATAGAACTACAAAAGAAGCTAAAGAATCAGTGCATGCTCATTATGAACGATTGTTGCAGGTATATACAACAGACAAGAAAATCCTGAAAAGAGAGATATGCAGAGTTTTGTGTTACAGTTTGTTTTTGGGTGAGAAATAGAGATCAATATGCACATACAACGGAATGTAATTTGTTGGAAGACGAAATCTTTCAATAGGCAGAACTCCTTTGGTATGTCTTTGAAAGCTGTCCACCCATAGTACTCAGCATACCACCAATGTCTGTGGAGCAAGGTAACAGACCAGGCACAGATGGGCATGGGTGTGGGAGATAATTGCTGCTGGAACCATCAGGGAAACTTTGTGCATTATTCTAGTGAGCACAGGCTGCTCCATTGAGAAGGCTGTTGGAGATAGAGACGTTCTCCGCAGGCCCAGTAGAAGTCCATTAGGCTGGAGGTGCTCTATTGCATGTCCAAATTATAGATGATGCTGTTGCATCCAGAGTTGTGCCCAACAGGTACCGTGCCATGTCCTAGAAAACAGAGAAGAGGTGACTTTAGTTTGTAATCTTTTCACAATTTTGGACATTTTCTCCCCACCCCAAGTAGACATCCATTCTATCCCATCTTCATAATCTTAGTCTACCCTATGTGGCCCTAAGAACGCTGCTCTATAACTCAAGTAACCTGGACCACTCCATTTGTCATGGACGTATATTTGTGCAACTAAGCATAAAGCAGTTCTATTTAGCATGGGCAATGTAGGGTGTGGGGCAAAGAGCCATTACGGTCTGATACTGAGCCACATGTTGTCGTGAAGGGAGTCATGAGCAGCAGGCTGTCTGACTGCTTGGGCAGTATTTACATTATTGCATTATTACTTCCAACAGGGGAAGAGGATGAGGACACAGGGTGCACATAATTATTTGGTGTGCTGACAGTACTGGCAGAGGATGTTGAACCATTTGCATTACTACGGGGGCCATTTCCAGTACATGTGCAAGCAGGTAGATTGGGAGGTGACATGGGGTGCACAGTAGTATTGGCAAATTCAGCATTTTGAGGAACACAAGCCTTTATATTAATACAATGAAATATAACAGTGAGAACAATGGATTCATGTCCAGAGCAAAATTCATGACAGGTTTTTGTTTGTCTTCTTTATTTCCTCTTGATAAGGTTCAACAGACTTCTATCCAACACATGTTCTGTCTTATAATGGTGTCAACCACAAAACTTCTTCAGGGCTAGAACATTGGTAAACAAAAACAAACAACAAACACCCAATGTTACATCTGTACACTAATGTGTAGTAATAACAGCTACAAAGCTAATATGAAATCAATTACCAAAGATGTGTCACCCACAGACAACAGAGAACCAAATACCAAGAAAAACACCAGAAAAAACTCCTGAAATAGAAGACACTGTGTTAAAAACAAGGTAACAAACATAAAGTTATAAACAGACGACCCTAAATAGTCACCTTGATAATGTGCCCTAATGGTACATCTGAAAATAATGTGACAAAAGCAAGAAACTTAAGGCAGAAAAGTGAGGAACACTAAACTAACAATGAAAATGCTCACCATATACATAAAGTCAAGCGCTCATTGAAGTATATTGGTACTCGCCAGCCGAGTAGAATAGGGTATCATGTGTCACAAAAGTTAAAATTCAAACGCAATTGAGAGGACAACCCTTATCCTAAATGTATATTATGTTTCAAGGTTTCATACATACTCAGCATTATTTATATGTAGCCCCTACTGAAATCGGTGGATGAAGAGCTCTATTAGTAAACACTAGGTGAGTATGCCAGTATTACACAAGGCAAACAAAAGAAAACAACGAGCTTGTGTCACTGAGCCCGTTATCTAGTTAACACAATAGCAAACAAAAACGAGAGAAGGTACAATGGCGTGTAACCCAAATTGTATATTTTAATAAAAATTCTCCTGTAACTATATTAAACAAGGAGAACAATAAAGAGAGAAAATGTAAGAGGAACACGACCCTAAAGCAAGAAGCCCATTATACCATTATAGCATCAGTACACTAAAATAAGAGGGCACAATGGAGTACTGCCTCATTTATGCTGTTTAAAACAACCCTGAACCAACAATACTTAATGCTGCAGTACAATTCCCAATTTCCAAACAAGTGTTCCGTGTAATTACTTCGTAATAAGCCTACGAACATGAGAAGAGTACTCTCAGAAAACGCGGCGTGTAGCACCAGCGCCATCATTGACATAAGGTTTAAATAGCGGCAAGATAAATAAGGGACAGTCAAAATTTAGCCAGCAGTGTATCGAAAACAAGCGCCATCTTGTAATTGTCATAAGTAATATAAGGAACATTGCAAATCGTCAATTATATTTAAAAAATGGTCATGTCCTTCAACTACAATACAGCACGACCAGTATAAGGTGATAGCCTTCCCATATTATCATGAAATGAGAGTTTATTTAAAAATTAGACACCAAAGGTTAATGACTTATTACCACAAATTGTAAAAGAAAAACGTGGTAATAAAAGTGGGGATAAACAAGTGACAACCCAACTTAGAGTAGTTACAAATCTTGTCACATAGTGTAAAATGGGAAAACCCATCATATTCTCACCAATACACAATCCAAGTATGGTGAAATAATTCTCTCACTCAAGACCCAGCGAAAAAATAAGAGAAAAAGCAGCCATCTTGGAGTGTGTAAGAAGACCTGAAAGGACCAAAGGGTAGCCGTAGCTAAACCTTTAATTGTCACGAGAACCTGACACGAACAACAAGCCCAAACGGGGAAAGATCTAAAAAAGATTATATATCATATATTCGAAAGACTGTCCCTAGTAGAAATACTAAAATTGTCCAATGCTTGATAGAGGATAGCAGGAACGTATAGGTAACAAATAAGAAAAAAAATAGAAGGAAGAGATTTAGTCAAGATGTCATGCAACGGGAATTTTTCTATATCATATTGGCCTTGTCTCAACACATCTCTTAGCTAACTTCACACAATGTCTTCTAGCATTGATGTATATAATGAAAACATTACATCCATTAACACAGAGACAAACTCAGTGTCATATTACACCAAAAAGTCGCAACCTATAATCGTCATGACTCACATACTGAAATGTTATAGCATAATACATCTACAATCACAAGGATTGTTTCCTTTCACATAAATGGCACGGACGTACCCTCACAGTTGAAGTTTACAGACATTTTGTTTAAATAACAGTGTATGTCTCAAACCTGTTGTTATGATATCAACACTGAAAAATGAACATGTCACACAAAGGCGAGGCATAATCATAGTTGTTATCATGCATTTGCAATGAAGACAAAAAACAATTGTTCAAAGATACAGGTAAACAAAAACATGGGCAGTCCAAAGGTATTACTCCATTACCTAAAACGTACTGTAACTCATTGTCAATATTCAAGCCTTTGTCAACAGCTCGTAGCTGCATGATCCAATGAGCTTCTCTCTGTCAGAGTTTTAGTTCATGATTTCCACCCCATATGTCAGGTTTAACAGTCTCCACACGGTGGAACTTAAAAGTCAAATGAGTATTTTGAGCTGCACAATCCAATGCTTCTCCCTCTCTGCTGAGAAAGCATCTGTGGCATCTGCTTTGCAGCTAAGTCTGCGTGATATTGCATCTTGGGTGCAGGCTAATTTTCTTAAACTTAATGGGGAGAAGACGGAGGTCCTGATCCTGGGGAAGAATAAAGATCTTTGGGGCCCCCAACATTGGCCCATTGAAATGGGTGCTGTCCCTGAAACTTGTCGCCATATTCGCAATCTATGCTTTATCATAGACGACTCACTAGCTATGAAAAACCAAGCAGTAAAGGGGGCTGCAACTTGTTTTACCATACTGAAATGGCTCAAAAAGATTATCAGGATGCTGCCCAGCTCTACACAGAGAAACGTGGTCCAAGCTCTTGTCACCTCCCGACTGGACTACAACAACATCCTCTATTTGGAGACAAATAAGGAGGTAACCCGCAAGCTACAGGTAGTCCAGAACTCTGCCGACTGATTTGTCAGGTTCCCAGAATTGCCTCAATCTCAGGCCCTCTGCGTGACCTACATTGGCTCAGGGTGGAGAGCAGAATTAAGTTCAAACCCCTGAGCTACATGTTTAAAATCAAATCTGGAGCGGCCCCTCAATACCTGCAGGCTCTGGTTCACCCTTACTTGCCCTGATGTGCGCTCCGTTCTGCCACTCAGGCGAAGTTCTCGGTACCTAAAATTAGACTGTCATGTATGGGCGGTCGATCATCTGCCTACTTAGGCCCCACTTTATGGCGCTCTCTCCCTGTGCCGCTTCGCAATGAAACTGTATATGGGAATTTTCGTAAAAGCCTAAAAACTTGGATGATTGATCAATAATCGTTCCCTTCCTTTTGGTCCTTCCTAGCTGGCGCCGGGAAACCCTTTTTGGTTAGCAGATGCACCTTACAAATTAAAAATACCATACAATACAATGAGTGAACAGCAATTGTATTCCTAATGTCAGCATTCTTCTGAGCCCTGAAGTGTTCTGCTATGCGATCTTTCAACTTCCTGATAGTGCTGCCAATGTAGATCTTATTACATTTGCATTTAGGTAGTGGAACAGTCTATATGTGGCATTAGGGTCAGCCCAAAGCCTTTGTAGCCCCAGCTTCCTCATGTACAAACACATTTCACCCAAGGAAGCATAATGGCCCCTGGGATTTTTTATAATCCTGCAAGAGAATCCTTATAGTCTCTGTTTCTCAGTTGCATGGAGACTAACAAAGACCTATGGCATATTTTTCTACAACACTTGGCCCTGTTACTGTATGGCTGCCTGGCTGCCTTAAAGCAGTTGTGGTAGGTGCTGTCAAAATTGAGAGATGCAAGAGCATAGTGATGGGACATTCTCTTACAGTCATGGTCCGTCATTCGGTTGAGATCTTGCTCACCCGTACCAAAATTCATCACCTGACAAACAGCAGACTTCCAAAGTATGAACAACAAATACTTGCTTCTGAGACTGTTACATTAAAAAGATGTCAGACGCTAAATACAGCTTCATTATTAACATTGCCTGAGAATGAAATTGATGGGCCTGAAATTGAACATGACTGTCTAGATCTCACAGATTTATGCACCAAGCCACAGCCGGACATTAAGGATGAATGTCTTGATGAGTCCTACTATGTAATTTCTGTTGACTCTCATGTCTAAGAGACAATGAAGGAACTTTGAGAGCCACTTATGCAGTTTGCACAATTCAAGTGGCAGATGTCTTCAAGGTGTTACCTCTGCACAACTGGCAAAATTAATTGTACTTGCAAGTGCTTGTTGTCTTTCAGCTAAATTGAGAGTAACTCATTTTACAAATCGTCAATATGGCTTAAGTGTGGTCCATGAATTTGGACAATTATGGTCACAGAGGGGAATTATGACATTATCAGGTTCACTGATAAGAAATTCAGAATATGTATTGAGATTACTTGTAGCTGTGCAGTATAGTGATATCCCTTCTGGGCCCACGTTGGTTCTCCCTTAGTTTAGCGTGGTAGATGTTTTAGGCTGATTCTGCTAGCACAGTGCACATAACACTTTTGTTTTTGTGACATTATTTTAGAAATACACTGTACATGTTGTTTTGTTAGTCAGTAACTCTTCATGGGCTTTCGTCTGCACAAATCATACAAAGATGTTTAGAATGCGTGACACCATGTTGTACTGTTTTCTGCTCAGTCAGCAACAGCTCCTAACATCTTAGGCATAACACTGTAACCCAGCTGCAGCTTTCCAACACAAGAGTTTTATCACATAAACTGTGGGTTGTCCCTTTGTGGGCAGGGAGGAGAATTATGTCAGGGAGACATGTCCTGAAACAAGTGCACAGCAGGTATGGGGGCCATTGCTAACCCCAGGGATCACTAATATATCAGTTTGCTACGCAGTAAGAATAGGCCTAGACAGATGGATACTGTTAGAATGGGGAACCTCTGGTTGGCACAGGTAGGTACTTGTGACAAGCAGTGGTCCCTTCTTCTATTCAGGGCGAGAGAATTACTCCTTCAGAACAACCCCTGCTCACCCTATAGGTAGTGTGGCGCGAGCAGTCAGGGCTAAACTTCAGGGCGCTAGTCAGTTAAGCATTTATGATCACACACAGTAAATCACAACGATCCCCCACAAATGGACACCAGGCGTAAGTTGTATCAAAAATACGGATGCTTTATATAAAAGATTCTTTGTTACGCAGGCATGTACAAGACCATCAATAACGGTTGCGAACTGGAGGCCACAAGATGATAATGAGGCACTGTTCTTGTCTTTGGTAACTTATTCGATCACGAGCGCTTCACAGGGCTCGGTTGAGTCGGTCCAGTCATGATGATGCGCAGGGCACCCGGGATACAGTGGTACGGGGAAATCAGAACGTTGCGGACCCCGAGTCCGATAGAGAGTTCACTGTACCTGGGAACGTGCGATGTGCTTGGACGAGTCTTCAGGGGAGATGCAGGTTCTGCACCTCGTGGGTCTTCCGGATCAAGAATTCAGCGGGCGGCTCTCGGTAGACAGGTGCGGCCCAGGGCCTCCGACACGGACTGTGCGGGAGGTCACTGCGGAGGGCGGCACGGTCAGACTCAGGCTGGGAGGTGAAGCGGGGCGGCCGGATACGTTACGACGTACGGGCGGCCGTCCGAGGCTTGATTTCACTTCCCAATTAGAAATCCGGCGGGAGGGCGAGAGGGCACCAGGCACGCTCCAGTGGCAGGCAGGTGACAGGGAAGCGGGGCGGCCAGCCTCGATGGGTCCAGAGCGACTCAGGTAGAGCGGGGCTCTCGGCGAGGGGAGGCGGCCAGGCTTCTGGGTGTCACAGCCCTAGGAGGGGTGGCAAGGTGCGCAGAGCACTCCGGCGGGAGAAAGCACACGGCTCGAGTTCTCAGACGAGCGGAGACACGGTGAACCCACTGGTCCTGGGGTTCAGTTCAGGGGGCAAGCTCTTCTTCCAAGCCCTTGGAGATAGTTGAAGAACAAAGTGCAAAAGTCTCTTTCAGTCTTTTTCCTCTCCTTCCTCAGCAAGGCACCTACTGCAGGCCAGTCCCTCAGGTCAGGGAAAGTTACTCCTCCTTCAGCTTCTTCCAGGTCCTTCTAGTCGGGCAGAGTTCCTTCGTGGTTCAATCTGGATCTGATTTCTTAGGAGCCAGGCTCCTACTTTTATACAGGGATTCTTTTGTTCTTTAGCGCCAGGGGGCCTGGGCCTGGCTCAGTCCAGTTTTGGAGCACTCTGTTGTGGTGACTCGGCTTGTTCCTTTCAGTAGCAGGGCAGAGACATCAGCCGCTCCACAGGGGGCAGCGCCGGCTTTGTGGTGGCAGAGCACAGGTCTATTCAAGAGTCAGGGTGCAATCCTCCCACCCATCCTGGTGTAATCTCTCTACCCACCACCTGGCAGCCAACCTGTCTCCTGGAATCCCCCAGCCCTGCTCCTGTACTGTTGCTAGGCAGAACACACACGCACAGCAGAGGCGGACTGAGATGGTTAGGCACGCAAAGGCTAACTTTCTAAAAGTAGCATTTGCAAACCCAGGATATTAAAATAACCTTTACTAAAAGATGTATTTTATTATCCCGAGTTCAGGCATACTAAACATGACGTTCTACCATGCTCTCTGAGTCCACTGGGGTCACAGCGTGTAGCGATCCCAGCAGCCCATTCTGGCCTATGGAGAGCAGGTAGCCTTCAATAGTGAAAAACGAAAATGGCTGTAATTCACTACTAAGACATGCCACACACATCAGGGCATGTCCTACCTTATACCTGCAATGCACCCTGCGCTTAGGCCTACCAGAGGGGTGACTAACATGTAGTTAAGGGAAGGTTTAGGCACTGGTAAGTGGGGACACTTGCTCAGTCAGCGCGACGGTACCAGACCGCGCGCAGGTTCTGCAGTGGCAGACCCTAGACACATTTTACCCCGCTGCTTCGGTGGGTGGCACAACCAGTGCTGCAAGCCCACTAGCAGCATTTGGATATACAAGCCCTTGGCACCCCTGGTGCACTCTACTAGGGACTGATAGTAAACCAAATAAACCAAACGTGGAAGTCAATTCACATAATACATTTTACCATAGGGAGCACTTGCACTGTGGCACTGGATGGCAGTGGCACAGTGCCCTGAGCAGCTAACACCAACACAAAACACATTGAGGCACAGAAAAAATGGAAGGGTGACCCACGCCAATGGTGCCAGGTCTAACAGATACTTTGCCATAGAAGGGTTGTTCATTGTATACATTCTGCTAGTAATGTTGATTACTTAGCTTAGTTGCATGTGTTTCCTAATCGCAGCACATCTTCATCATAATGAACTACGTGAGTTTCAATAAATGTATTGTAAACTTCCATTGTGTCTTTCCTTAGTTTACTAGGAGCATGCATGTGTGAGATTCGAAATGTGATCAAATGTTTTCATAGTTCCCTTGGGGACTAGAGGTTCATGTTCTAGGTTTGCCAAAATCATCTGCTATTCTGGGAAGGTTAGTAGTTCTGGGGAGGCACTGTGAACTAGCCCAGATTTGGGCTGCCAGGAACTAACATGATAGAGAGATGCAGTCCCTATATTCTGACGTCCTGCAACCCCAAGACACAGTTCTGTTTACCAGCAGAATCCCTGCAACAGCAGTTGTCCAAGGGATTGCAGTAGCTATGCAGTTCACAGAAGAGGCAATGATTATGCCAGTGTTGGAAACCCCTATTGTGATGAACTTGCAAGGAACAGTGCACTTGTGGCATGCATAGTTAATGGTGAACATGCAAATGAATCTGAAGAGGACACTACTTTTTCAATGTTGTTGTCATTTGCTTACATTTGAGAAGAAAGGAAGAGAATACAGGAAGACATTTCTAAGGCAGAACAACAAGAATGGATCAGAGAAGGGTTACGTTAAAAATGTAAATGACCTTTCGGTGTCAGCAGATGGAAGAACAGTGTTGCCAGAGAGTTTATTGCTTACATTGACACGACATTCCCATGATCCTGCACACATTGGAAGGGAGGCAATAGCTAGGCTGTTAGGCATGATTGACTCAATCCCAGACTCAGAGTTTGAGCTTAAGAGCTATGTTAAAGGTGTGTTACATGTCAGCAGATTAATTTAGGAAAGAGAACCCCTGTAACACTTAGCCACATTGGAGGATCATTTAACAGGATGCAGTTGGATTTTATCAAGATGGCTATTTTTAACGGGCTGAGATATATCCTTGTTACAGTGTGCATTTTTTCTTGATGGGTGCAAGCCTACCCAACACAGAGGAATAACAGCATCAATGTAGCTAAGCTTCCATTAAGAGAACTCATACCGCGGTTTATATTTCCAGTTTCTTGGAGTAAGACTGGAAGACCCATTTAAATAATGAGCTCCTTAGAATGCTGTGTGTGACTCCTCAGGGGGAACAGGTTACACGTTAGTTATCATTCTGAGGCTTCAAGGATAGTGAAGCAAGTAAACAAATCTTTGAAGTCTAAATGGGCCTAAGTCTGTGCATTGACTCATTTGAAATGGCCTGATGTTTTACCATTGATCTTGATGAGTACTCAAATACTCCTGACAGGAGAACAGGATTATCACCTCATGAAATTCTCATGGGTCGTGCCATGAGATTACCTGCTGTACGTGTAAATGCACATGTACACATAACATATGACATGATGCTTGATTACTGCAGAGGATTTGCTGATGTGGTGCATTTTGTTTCTCACCAGGTTGGAGCTGTCACTGCCAGTCCACTTCAGGAGCAGTGCCACAACCTTAAACCAGGTGACTGGGTTTTGGTGTCGAAGCATGTGTGAAAATCTTGCATGAAGTCAAGATAGAAAGGACCGTATCTGGTCATCATAAATACAAACAGTGCTGCCAAATGTGCCAGGATAGCAGATTGGGTGCACACACTCAAAGAGTAAGGTGCCAGTACAAAGAAGTAGTGTTATTTGAGCCAAATCCGAGATCTACTGTACCTGTGCATCCAGAAGGACCAGAGAAGTTGAAGTACAGTCTAATATTTCACCGGGGGAAAGTTCCTGAAATATCTTTAAGTGGTGTTGTAACACACAATGAGGGGAAGAAACAAGAATTGAAAAAAAAAGAATCTAATAAGCACCAAAAGAGCAATCAAATTATCTAGATGAAGGATTGAATGTGAGAAGAGAAAGACCCCATGTAGATCTGAATGGCTGATTGGTAAGGGGCAATTGAGATCAAGTGTGTCAGTTGAACGAATGCCACAAACCATAGTTGAAGAAACAGAGTCTAGTGATATAAGAGAAACAGGAAACAAGGAGATCAAAGAGAGCAAGAGTGCCTTGTTGAAGATATTCTGCCCCTGAATGGACCAACTATGTAGGGAATGTGTCAAATGCATCAGGTCAAAATCTTAATGAACTGATCTCAGAGTTATTAAAACCTTCATGATATGCCACAATGAGAAACAGCATAGATTAAATAAGGTTGCTGAAACAAAACCAAAAAATTACAATTGAAAAATTTGACAAGCACCTGTTATATGGATTACATTTTTCTCCATTTTAGTTTTCCCTTCTAACTTAGCATCTTTTTAAGATGGTGGTTTGAACATGTTTTTCACTAAATCGACAACATGCCATGAATGCATTTATTATTGTTAGACATGGTTGTTTTGTAGTCTACACTGTTTCAGGGACATGTGCTAGAACGTAATGTCCTTGCTTTGTCTTGTGCTCGTAGGAGACAACTTTTTTATCCAGCCTAAGTAAAGATGTTATTCTGCATCTTCTGCAGAAGGAGATAAGGTTGATGTTTTATTATTTAAACAGCGTCCATTTTGAATTCAGGCAAGAGGCTCTTCACACCAGAGTTATCATGAAAGCTGCGTAGAGCTCTGAATGAGATGCAGCTCAGCATGCCCGACATTCATCATATGACAGAAGATAGCTGTGCAAGCATATGTGTGTAGGCTTGCACACTAAACTGCAGGGCATTTGTTAATGCACTGAGGCTGGCTTCCTGAGACATTACACCAAGGTATGTGGCTAGATCTTTCCAATTGGGTCTGGTAGAAGGGTACACTCACCACTCTCTCACTAATGTAGGGATATTAGTGATAGATAGGGTTAATATTAGGAACCATTAACGTGGTTAAATTGTTTGTTTTTCAGCATTATATTAATGCTTATAACAATAATGTGCCTCATCTGTCTAATAATCGCAGTTCATGTTTTACTTGCAAGGATGAGATCTTTATAATAAACAGTTGAGAATGTATTATTGTCTCTTCTCTTTGTCAAACCTGGGACACACAAAAATGATAAACAAAATCTGTCTCCACTAATTCCTTGGGAATAAGAGTGATTATGTTTAAGGTTGCATACAGAATTTTAAACTCTGGAGGTTTGGGAATTTAGATGTGATACTGTGAGCTAGCCAAACCAATATTTATTGATGATATAGAAGACTCAGTCTTTGTATTATGAGGTTTTGTTGATCCAATCCACAGTCCAACTAAATTTGCCGGAACCATGTAACACATTATTTAGTGAATACAAAAACTGATTCAAATTGAGAAGACACCTGATGAACTTTGCTTAAACCAAGGACATGAAAGACTGAAATGAATGAAACAGTAAATAAACAATTCTTGAAAAATAAATAGAATAATTATGACAAATTCGCTTGGGCCTTATTTGCAGCAGGAGAGTAGGGATAACCTCTTAGAAGAAGATGGAGTAGGGATAGGGATGTCTTGCGAAGATTCTTATATATAGCCTGAATGAAGTAATTGCAATTAATAAATGAAGACTTTTTTGCATGATTGCACAAGTAGAAGTCAACGCAGAATATTAACCTGCCAGTTGCTATTGTTCTACTTAGGGTCGGACTGTAAACAAACATGTGTATCCTTACCAAAGCTAAGAGTAGAATAGTCCTTACTGTCAAACTAATGATTTTTTATTAGCTGTGTTCCTCCTTTTTTTGCCTTGAATTTTAAAAAAGAAATAGAAACACTTAGGTCAACACCAGCACCTACAGTGCCAGCACACACAATATATGAGACAAAACTAAAGGGCTTCATTTGTAGATTATTCAAAAGAAGAATTTTCAACTAATATCTACTCTAGATTAGTTCAGGAATACACTTTAGCTTTAGATACAAAGGACTGCTATTTTTAAGCACACTTACATTCTTGCAGAACAAGTGATATAACAACATATTCTATTATCCTATGCAATTACATGTAGAATTTCCCTCAGTTTATTTTATAAACAGGAGCCTTTTGAATATTATTTTTCCACTTAAAATTCTTACCAAGGTTCTCCTTGAGAAAGGAATGAGCCCGTATCCACGTGCAAAAGATATGGAAACAGCATGATATTTCTTTAGATTACCCACAGTCATAGACACTGTTAAGGCATACAAAAAGAACTTAAACTATCTAATCAGACCATTGAAAAAGACATCCATATTAACATTAGAGGCGAGGAGAACCGACATTTTCTGTGGCAAAACTATAGAAGATGTTTTAAAGAATGTTTAAAAGTAAGAAGAGGGTGAATATAAAAAGAAAATAGTTGATCAAAAATTTAAATTTCATATAAGACAAAAAGGAAAATTGTGTGTTTACAAAAGAAGAAACTTTTTCCAAAAAAGACATATTGAGATTAGTAATTGTGAACACACTTTTGAAGTTTTAGGAGGACCTGTTCAAATATTAAAAGGGAAACAGGCAGTTATTCCTGGAGCTCATTTCGCTGTGGACAAGATGCTTATTTAGAAAGATGCAAGATGATTGGGATGGTGTTTGCTATTTAGCTTCACTGTTTCAGGATGTATCATGTAAACACCATGGATGTTTTAACAATGACACTACCCCATAGACATCCATGCAGTGCAAATTATGGGACACAATTAGTTGGAGATATTTTTTTTATCAATAATGCCACCTTGAGGAGTGGTGTTAAACTATGAGAAAAATAGAAACCTATCAACAGTAGTGGATACACTAGCTACTAGCACATTTGATACCTTATTAGCTGTTAACACAGAATTAGAGTCTATTGGATCACTGGTCTCACAAGATGGATTACCTTTAGATATTTTGTTAACAGAGAAAGCCAGAGCTTGCAAGATGCTGAAAGCTCAACATTGCTGCTCTTATATATCAGACGAGAATAAAAAGATAGAATAATATGAAAAGAACATTTGTGATATGAAATCCGAATTAGAATCTTTAGAAACCACTAGTGAATTTGAATACTTAGGGTCATATTGAGACCTTTACTAATCATTGTATTTCCTTAATACCCTTGTATGCTTTATTAGAAGGTTTCAGATGGTATTCAAAAAAAAAAAAGAAGCGAAAAATCAGAGATTGATTAAGAATGGAAGAGAGAAAGGATAGAAGTATATGATTAATAAAATTAAAAACGTAAAAAATATAAGAAATGACTCAAATGAAAATGACTGCACTTTGAAGATTCATTTGTAATGAAATTGTGATGGCTTTTCAACCATCAGAGGGAGAGAATGTATGTAGCAAATTTTACTTGCTGTTGAAATACTTATTAATGTGCATAAGCTTATATTTAAAAATAAATAAATATATAAAATGCAAAATTTACAGTAGATAACCATTCTTAAATGTTTTAGTCCAGCACATAATTAAAGTGCTTAATTAACTTAACCTGTCTATACCATGTTAAAAGGAGAATAACCCAATAGCAATGAAAAGCCTGTTATTCTCATTGAATAGTTGCTTATGCAAGATGTTTTTCTTCTCTTTGCTGTAGATGTTGCAACTTTGGAATACTACTGTTAGTTATTGAATTGACACTTATTTTGTATTAGACAACTGATAGTGAGGTTCTCACTGGAAAGAAACGAAAAGACAGGAAGAATGATACATGAGAAGAAATTAAGGACCAAAAGAAAACAATGTTATAACTATTATGTTGTGATTAGAAAACAGGGAGTTTGTTTATTCCCAGGTGTTGCTAATTTTCTATTGATGAATAAAGAAAATGAGCGAAAATAATGTTGCAACATAGAATTTGTGTGTTTATATTAGTTTGTATTTCAAGAGCAGGGTGGATTCTTTCATCGGCATTCTGGTCTGAAGGTCATCTCTGATCTTCAAGACTTCTCTACACAAGAGGCTATTTAGCCTATTTCGATATGTCTGCTGATTTATGACTGTAAGTAATTTCCAGGAAATGCTATGATTCTCATGAAAGAGACAATAATAAGGCCATTCTGGCAGAATATACCCAAACACCACTGCACTACCCTAAACCCTAAAACACGACCCCTAAACTACACAAACACCACTGTACTACCCTAAAAACTAAAACACTACCCCCTACACTACACAAACACCACTGCACTACCCTAAACCCTAAAACACTACCCTCAGCATGACCCCCTACACTACACAAACACCACTGCACTACCCTAAACCAGAAAACACTACCCCTAGCATAACCCCCTACACGACCCAAACACCACTGCACAACCCTAAACCCTAAAACACAAACCCTACACTACACAAACACCACTGCACTACACTAAACCCGAAATCTACCCCCGGCACAACCCCCTAGTCTACACAAACACCACTGTACTACCCTATATCCTAAAACACTACCCCCAGCACGACCCCCTATGCTACACAAACGCCACTGCACTACCCTATATCCTAAAACAATACCCCCTACACTACAGAAACATCACTGCACTACCCAAAACCCCAAAACACTACCCCCAGCATGACTCCCTACACTACACAAACACCACTGCACTACCCTAAACCCTAAAACACTACCCCAACACTACCCAAACACAAATGCACTACCCTAAATCTTAAAACACTACCCCATTATGACCCCTACACTACACAAACACCACTGCACTGCCCTAAACCCTAAAACACTACCCCCAGCATGACCCCCTATGCTACACAAACATCACTGCACTACCCAAAACCCCAAAACACTACCCCCAGCACGACTCCCTACACTACACAAACACCACTGCACTACCCTAAACCCTAAAACACTACCCCAACACTACCCAAACACCACTGCACTATCCTAAACCCTAAAACACTACCTCCAGCATGACCCCCTACATGACCCAAACCCAACTGCACTACCCTAAACCCAAAACCACTACCCCCAGCACGACCCCCTACACTACCCAAACAACACTGCACTACCCTAAACCCTAAAACACGACCCCCTACACTACACAAACACCACTGCACTACCCTAAACTCTAAAACACTACCCCCAGCACGACCCACTTCACTACCCAAACACAACTGCACTACCCTAAACCCAAAACCACTACCCCTGCACGACCCCCACACTACACAAACACCACTGTACTACCCTAAACCCAAAACCACTACCCCCTGCACAACCCCCTACAATACCCAAACACCAATGCACTACCCTAAACCCTAAAACACTACCCCAGCACAACCCCTACACTACACAAACACCACTGCACTACCCTAAACCCTAAAACATTACCCCTAGCATGACCCCCTACTCTACCCAAACACCCTGCACTACCCTAATCCCAACATCTACCCCAGCGCATCATCCTACACTGCACAAACACTACTGTACTACCCTAAACCATAAAAACCTACCCCCGCATGACCCCCTACACTACACAAACACCACTGCACTACTCTAAACCCTAACACACTACCCTAGCATGACCCCCTTCACTACCCATACACCACTGCACTACCCTAAACTCTAAAACACTACACCAGCATGAACCCCTATATTACACAAACACCACTGCACTACCCAAAACCCTAAAACGCTACCCCCAGCATGAACCCCTGCACTATACAAACACCACCGCACTACCCTAAAACCTAAAACACTATCCCAAGCATGACCCCCTACACTACACAAACACCACTGTTCTACCCTAAAACACTACCCCCAGCACGACCCACTTCACTACCCAAACATAACTGCACTACCCTAAACCCAAAACCACTACCCCCAGCACGACCCCCTACACTACCAAAACACCACTGCACTATTCTAAACTCTAAAACACGACCCCCTACATTACACAAACATCACTGCACTACCCTAAACCAAAAACCAGAACCCCCAGCACGACCCCCTACACTACACAAATACCACTGTACTACCCTAAACCCTAAAACACTACCCCAGCACGACCACCTACACTACACAAACACCACTGCACTACCCTAAAGCCTTAAACACTACCCACTACACAACCCCCTACCCTACCCAAACACCAATGCACTACCCTAAATCTTACAACACTACCCCCAGTACGACCCCTACACTATACAAACACAACTGCACTACCCTAAACCCTAAAACACTACCCCCAGCACGACCCCCTAAACTACACAAACACCACTGCACTACCCTAAACTCTAAAACACTACCCCTAGCATGACCCCTACACTACCCAAACACCACTGCACTACCCTAAACCCTAAAACACAAACCCTACATTACACAAACACCACTGCACTACCCTAAACTCTAAAACACTACCCCCAGCACGACCCCCTACACTACACAAACACCAGGGCACTACCCTAAACCCTAAAACATAACCCTCAGCATGAACCCCTTCACTACACAAACACCACTGCACTACCCTAAACCCTAAAACACTATCCCAAGAACGACACCCTCCACTACACAAACACCACTGTACTACCCTAAACCCGAAAACACTACCCAAGCACAATCCCCTTCACTACCCAAACACAACTGTACTACCCTAAACCCAAAAACACTACCCCCAGCATGACCCCCTACACTACCCTAACACCACTGCACTACCCTAAACCATAAAACACGACCCCTGACACTACTCAAACACCACTGCACTACCCTAAACCCTAAAACACTACCCCAGCATGACCGACTACACTACATAAACACCACGGCAGTACCCTAAACCCTAAAACACTACCCCCTACACTACACAAACACCACTGCACTACCTTAAACCCTTAAACACTACCCCAGCAAAACCACCTACACTACCCAAACATCACTGCACTACCCTAAATCCTAAAACACTACCCCAGCACTACCCCCTATAATACCCAAACACCACTGCACTTCCCTAAACCCTAAAACACTACCCCCAGCACGGCCCCTACACTACCCAAAGAACACTGCACTACCCTAAACCCTAAAACACGACCCCCTACACTACAGAAACACAACAGCACTACCCTAAATCCTAAAATACTACCCCCAGCACGACCCCCTACACTACACCAACACAACTGCACTACCCTAAACACTAAAACACTACCCCAGTACTATCCCCTACACTACCTAATTACCACTGCACCACCCTAAACACTAAAACACTACCCCCAGCACGACCCTCTACACTGCACAAACACAACAGCACTACCCTAAACCCTAAAACACTACCCCCAGCATGACCCCCTACACTACACAAAGACGACTGCACTACCCTACTGCATTACCCTAAACCTTAAAACACTACCCCCAGAACAACCCCCTACAATACCAAAATACCACTGCACTGCCCAAAACCCAAAAATACTACCCCCAGCACGACCCCCTACGCTACATAAACAACACTGCGCTGCTCTAAACCCATAACAGTACCCCAGCACGACCCCCTACACTACCAAACAGCACTGCACTACCCTACACCCTAAATCACTACCCCCAGCACGAACCCTTCACTACCCAAACACAACTGCACTACCCTAAACCCTAATACACTACCCCCAGCATGACCCAATACACTACACAAACACTACTGCACTACCCTTCTGCACTACTCTAAACATTAAAACACTACCCCCATCACAACCCCATTCAATACCCAAACACCACTGCACTGCCCTAAACCCTAAAAAAATACCCACGGCACAACCCCGTACATTACACAAACAATACTGCGCCCCCCTAAACCCTAAAACCCTACCTCCAGCACGACCACCAACACTACCCAAACACCACTGCACTACCCTACACCCTAAAACACTGCCCCCAGCACAACCCCCTACACTACCCAACCACAACTGCACTACCCTAAACCCTAAATCTACCCCAGAACAACACCCCAGGCTACACAAACACAACTGCAATACCCTATATCCTAAAACACTACCCCCAGCATGACCCCCTTCACTACACAAACACCACTGATAAATACAGGCCCCAGCTAGGCCCGCAGGACACAAGGGTTCGCTCTCCTGTAATGGAATCTATAAGGAAGTTGGCACGGAAACTGCAAAGTACAAAGACAGCATTTATTAACCCTTAAGGGTGGTCCTACAATCCACACAACACTCTTCAGTATTGCATAGAGTAGCACAAAGAACTTACGTACATGGTCCCCTTTTATACACAATAGAGGGGCTCATAAGTGGGTGGATACAACATGAGGCCGAAGAACATTACCATTTATGGTCACTTTCGATACTGAATCAATATGTGGGCGGAGCTAACACACTCCTTGAGCCCGCGAAAACATGGTCAAGCAAGGCTAACTGATAACAGATGTGGTCAAGTCTGGGCATGTGCCAGATGGACAAAGGAGCTATTTATAGACTGTTACTAGGCAGATTACAAGAGCAACTAACACAGAGGTTGGACTCTTCTCGTGGGGAACACGTGGAAGCATAACAATACAAAATGGAGTCCGAACTTCGGTCAACATAACGGAGAAAACATGATCTAGAGAAGGGAATTAATGTCTTTAGTAAATGCTTAATCACATCGTTGTTTCAATTTACAACAGACGACCCTTTCAGCATTTACTGAAGACATCCGGTTTGTTAGGATAATCATCATATATGTCAATTGTCATCATTTCTTCAACTTCTTTAGCTAAACGTTTCTGGTGAGCAACATCGGCAATAGCTTTCTTATCAGGGATACAGAATGATACACATAATGAGCAGAGCAAGGGACCACATTGAACACAGATACAGCACGAAAACAGAACCGCTACAATAATGCAGAGACCAGTTAGAACCTTCCATCCCCAGGCAGTAATTAACGCCCAAAACCATCCAGAAAAGGACCAAGTGCCGTTTTCTGTATGGATCTCAGCTGCAATTTTATGCAGTTTATTGATGGCATTATAAACTGATGGCGTATGATCAGGGATAAACACACAACAGCTACTTCCAATAATTTTACATGCTCCTCCTCTGTCAGCTAGCATAACGTCTAATACCATACGATTCTGTAATGCAACAATTCTAGTAATTTGCAATTCCTCCGTAAGATTCCCAAGAGCAGCAGCAGTCTGATTTGTCACAGCTTCTACCACTCTTGTTAATCTTCGGATCTTCCTACTGTTCAGGGCAGCTCCAACAAAGAAAAACAGTCCTAAGTTAAAATCAATATACTGCTGCAGACTGGTATCAGTCTGATCTACATCGTCAATTGATAAAGTACGTTTATACCTATTTACAGTCACATTATTCAATAATTTCAGATCCTTATGATAAGATGCGGGAGCTAGGAATACAGGAGGTAATAGAAATGATACATAGCATACCCCAGACCACCCAGCCGGCAGACGGTAATAACCTTTATTTCCACACAAAAAGTACGTATTATGGGAGGCTAAAAAGGTACTATTGTTCAACCCATCAATGTTCAGAACAGTAATACAATCACTAACACCAACAGGGATAAAACCCACACTCTGGACACACAGGTCCGCTTGAGCTTGTGCTACTTGAATCACAAATTTGTCCTTTCCCACAGTGTCTCTTGTGTTCGTGAAGATGTAGGGAATGGATTCATTGTCTGGTCGGTACTCTTCCCACTCCCAAATTGTCCCATTCGCTTGTGGATACCCATTTTTGTCTTGATGGCATTCTTTATTGAGTCTGAAGAGCAATCGTCCCACTGTCGGTTTCCGAGTGGCAAAAAGCAAAGTATACCATGCTCTATAAGAGCCATTATGAGAGAAAGGAAGTGGTATAAATGGCGTTCCTCCTTTCTTCTGATGAGCTGGCATCATCCCACATATCCAACAGTTCGTAGCATTCGTAGCAACGTGGGTATGATGCAGCATCTGGATGAAAGTGTTGTTCAAGTAAGACTGTCGATGCTTCAACTCTTGATACGGTAATGTATAAAAGTAGTGCTCCTCAGGCACCGGAGTTGTCAACACAAGAATCTTCCGAGCGGGAATTACATCCTCCACGAACCATGTGGTTATCCCAACAATGGCTACTGTCAACATGAACCCTAATGCACAAAGGATTTTCTTTTTCTCCATGTCAAAGTAAAAAAATAAAACCCAATATCTTCCTGAAACTAAAAGTCTGTCAGAACTCTTCCCCTTGGGCAGCGGTTGATTTCTTCACCAGCGGGCCAAGACGGGTGTCGCTACACTAATGCAGGGCTGATCCCCCCCCTTGCCTCATCGGCTCTCCGTTTCACTAACCCAAGGGCCGTTCTGACAGTATGTCCCGGTACTGGAAAACTCACTTCCTTGGTCGAAGATGATATCGCCTTCCTCCAGGAGTCGCGTGGTCCGGAAAGAGCTCCTCAGTGGCGTTTGGCTCCGCAGCACGGCCTGTCTCTGCAGCCAAGATTTCTCGTTGATCGGTCAGCACGGCAGGTTCCACCAATCCGGGCGGCACCTTCCTACAGTGCAGGGAATGGATCCAATTCTTTCTGTTGGAGACTCGCACAGCCGTCCTCGTTGCGAGGAGGACCTGCTCAGGACCCACCCATCTCGGTTCCAAGCTGTTTGTTCTATCAAATATTTTCACCATCACGTGGTCACCAGGTCGGAGACCATGTCCTTCACCGGTAGACCGATCAGGGAGCGCCTCTCGGACCTGTTGATGAATAGAAACCAAGTTATCCGTTAACTGTGCCAGATAATCGTTCATCATTACACAAGGTACATCATACACAGCCTTAGGTTTTGGTGGACCCCAAATATTCATTGGGCGTCCGAAGACAATCTCGTACGGTGTAAGGCCAGTTCGAGAGTGCGGTACCGATCTAATTGACAATAACGCCAGTGGCAGAGCGTCTGGCCAAGTCAAGGACGTCGAAGCTTGAATTTTGGCGATCTTGAGCTTCAGTGTACCATTATACTTCTCGACTAGTCCTGCAGACTGAGGGTGGAATACCGCGTGAAACTTCTGGGTGATGCCCAGGCCCTTCAAGACGTACTTTATAACATCCGCTACAAAGTGAGGCCCATTATCACTCCACAGAAGTCTACAGACACCATATCGAGGGAAGAACTCTTTCAGCAGCAACTTCGCAGTAGTCATTGCAGTATTGTCTTTCGTAGGGTACGCTTCAACCCATTTGCTGAAAGCGCAGACCACTACTAGAACATACTTCAGATTATTACAGCGCTCAAGCTGGATGTAATCCATCTGCAAAACCTCGAAGGGTGCAGTAGGTGTCACAAATCCTCCTGCCGGAGTTCGAGTACCCTTTCCTGGGTTATACCTCAGGCAGATCATACAGGTCTGCACCACCCTCTTCGCTGTGCTAGCAATCTCTGGATGCTCCCAAACTTGGGTAAGCAATTTCACAATTGCGGAAGCTCCAACATGTGCTAGCCCATGTGCCATCTGAACCATAGGTTGTACAAAAGCCGTGGGTAATTTCCATCTATCCATCTGCTTATTTCTCCAGCAGCCCTCGTCATCCAGTTCTCCCTCGCTAGCCCATTGTTCCCGCTCTTTGTCAGAAGCGGTCCTTTGCATTTCTCGCACTTCCTCCTTCGCATCATGCCATCTTTCCACCTGTGACTTTACTACATACATGGCAGTAGTACCGGGCTGCATCGCAGTCTCCCGTGCTACTCGATCCGCTAACGCATTCCCTTCTCCGACTTTATCAACTACTTTCCTATGGGCGCTACACTTAACGATGGCAATTTTCTTTGGGTATGTCAGTGCAGTTAAAAGATTATGAACTAACTCTCCATGCATTATCTGTACTCCATGTGACGTTAAAAACCCTCTCTCCTTCCAGAGTAGGCCGAAGTCATGTGCTACTCCGAAGGCATAGCGGCTATCTGTATAAACATTCACACATAGTCCTGTACTGAGCTCACATGCTCGTGTTAATGCTATCAGTTCCGCTGCTTGAGCTGATTTCTGTGGTATGCGTGCTGTCTCCACTATCGTTTGCAATGTGGTAATCGCATACGCTGCTGAAGTCGTACCATCTGGTAGCTTCAGGCAGGATCCATCCACCCACAGTTCTCCATCTACATCTGAAAAGGGCGTATCCTGGAGATCAATACGACCCTTTGTTTGTTCCTCAGTCACGAGAATACAATCATGCGCTTTCCGCGCCTCAGGCTGGGTTTCGGGGTATGACAACAATGTTGCCGGGTTTAACGTTACGCACCTTTTTAACGTAATATGAGGAGCCAAAAGCGTCAACTCATATCCCGTTAAACGGGCGCTGGTCAAATGCTGCGTCTTTGTTTGATTAAGCAGGGCATCGACAGCATGGGGGACTAATACCAACAGCTTATGAGATAACACAATTCCCTCACTTTGGCGTATTGACACCGCTGTCGCCGCAACCGAGCGAAAACACCCTGGTAATGCTCGGGCGACAGGATCAAGTACAGCCGAAAAATATGCACAAGGGCGCTGCTTATCGCTGTGCATCTGCACTAAAACTGACAATGCACATCCATCTTTCTCATGCACATACAACGAAAAGGGTTTTGCATAATCAGGGGTCCCTAACACTGGTGCTGAACAAAGGGCCTGTCGTAGTTGCTGAAAAGCAATATCACACTCATCTGACCAAGGGATTGGGATAGGCGTGTCCTTTGTCAAGAGGGCTAACAATGGCTTAGCTATGTGCGAAAACCCCAATATCCACTGTCTACAAAAAGAAACAAGGCCCAGAAATGCACGCACATCCTTCTGTGTAGGACGGTCTCGGTGTGTCCAAAATTACTTGGATACGATCCGGTGTGAGTGCACGTCCCTCCTTAGACAAAAGGTGACCCAAATAAGTCACCTTTGGTCTACAGAATTGCAATTTCTTCCTAGATACCTTATGATTGTGGGATGCTAAAAAGGAAAGTAAGGATAACGTACTTTTTTCACACAACTCCAAGGTGTCAGCCGCCAGCAAGATGTCATCGACATATTGAATGAGGGCGACCCCCTCGAGCAGAACAAAGGAATCCAATTGTCTTTTCAAAGCCTGACTGTAAATGCTAGGGCTTTCTGTGTAGCCCTGGGGGATCCTACAAAAACGATAAGATCTATTATTTAATGTAAACCCAAAGAGATATCGGCTATCAGGGTGAATGGGAATGGAAAAGAAGGCATTCTTCAAATCGATCACGGAGAACATAGTCGCCGTAGGTGGTACCAAAGTAAGCAACGTCGTGATATCGGAAACCACTGGGTATTGAGGTATCACGATCTTGTTCACTTCTCTCAAATCAATTATAAACCGATAAACTCTGGCATCCGTATCCTTTTTCAATATGGGAAGAATCGGACTGTTACAAATGTTGTAGGGGACTTCCTCCACTACCCCTACCGCCATCAAATCCTGCACTATCTGTATGAGAGCCTCCTCACCCTCCTGGGAAATACGGTACTGTGGGAGGCGTGGTAACACCGCCCCCTCCTGGACGCTAATGTGGACCGGTGGAATCACCATTTGTCCCACATCAGTATCCGAAGTTGCCCACAAAGCACAAGGGAGGGTAGCTAACAGCGCATCCTCTGACATCGCACACATCCGTTCAGATCGGGGGTAATTGTCATTCAATATTACCCGCACACCAGCAGGGGAGCAGCGGATCGTAGCCCTAAAATGCTTTAACATATCAAGACCCATAATGTTGTCCGGTGTGTACGGGGCAAGCAGAAACGGACAGGGTGCAGAAAAAGAATCAACCTTAAAAATGAGGGGCTGCGAAAGAGGGCTTTGGGAGAGTGTACCGTCAAATCCTACCGATGTGACCATTAAGCCGGATGGGGGAGCCCCCGGAACCAATTGCTTAGACAGTGCACTACGTGTCGCTCCTGTATCCACTAGGAACTGATCAGTAGAGCCCAAAACCTCAGCCGATACATAAGGGCCCTTCTGATCGACCGGCACCTCAACTGATTCTAACCCCCATCCAACGCATCCCTATGCATGCTGAGAGTCATGGTACCCCGACCGGTCAATCCCCGACACTTGATACTGATGCTGGCGATCGAAAACATTTGATCTGTCTCGGTGCTGCCCAGCAGAGTCAAAACGAGCCTGTTCGTTAGAATTCCCTCGAAAGTTCGAGAAACTCCCTCTACCTCGTGGGCCACCGTGGGTATGCCCCTGACGCGATGCATGCA
Source organism: Triturus cristatus (assembly GCF_964204655.1). Lineage (NCBI taxonomy): Eukaryota > Metazoa > Chordata > Amphibia > Caudata > Salamandridae > Triturus > Triturus cristatus. The sequence goes on from NC_140595.1 coordinate 758,847,554, forward strand.
ACACCGGGCAGTCCCTAGCCCAATGACCCGATTGCTTACAATACGCACATTGGTTCCTATTCAAATCAGATCGGCCCGAGGGAGGACCATAAGATCCTCCCCTACCTCTATTACTACCCCGTCGGGGCGGGCCATAGACTTGTGCCAACATCACCTTTGTTTTCAAATCTTTCGATTTCTTTTCCTCCTGGCCCTTTGCTTCTTGCTCCTGACGCTCATAATACTGGGCGATAGTCAGGAGGGCTGTCGGTGTAGCGGAAGACCAAGAACTTTCACTCGCTTTTAAACGGGCCGCAACTGCCGGCAGCAGATTAGCCACATATTTATCCGCAAAAAGGTGGCGTCCCGTATCGTCAGTAAGCGACTGGCCACTAAAATCATGAAACGTCTCCTCAAAGCGCGTAAAGAAGTCCGCAACTGACTCGTCAACTTTCTGTTTACATGCAGCTAACATATTCCAGTCAATCTTTTTAGGGGGAATAATTGTCTTCAACTTAGCCACAATAGCAGCAGGGAGATCTAAAATACTCTGGGGCGGTTTCTGCGCGGGCTTCCACTCCCTATCCTCATCCTCAAGGTCAGACCACCGGGCCTTAAAGGCAACTATATCATCTACCTTTCGGACAGATCGCCACATATCCGGTGGTAGAATAAGGCCAAAGAACAGGTCTATATCTGCTAAAGTCATAACGCAAGAATTCAAGGCCCCCTCGACTTCTTCGTAGAAGGCCGCTGGATTCTTGCGGGGGTCAGGCAGCACATTCTTTAATGCCATAACATCAGCTCTATGCCACGGAGTATAAACCCAATTATACACAAAATATCCCTTAGCATCGGCGGAGGTAATGTCCGAGCTAGTCCCCGCTCCTTTAGGAGGAACATACAAAGGCGCCGCCTCGCGCATTGGCTTAGCATGCACTAGATCGCTCTTATCTGATTGAGAGGTGGATGAGTGGCCTTCTGCGGTACACGAATCCGACTGCGTCTCCTCCCCTGCTCGTTGGCGCGTTTTTTCTTTATGGGCCAGCACCGCGTCCCGCAAGGCGAATAGCCGCCGAGCCGTATCAGGAGCCTTAGAGGGAGAAAAAACACCATCATGCAATGCTTTAGCATCCGATGTCACTTCTTCAGGCTCAAAGACACTAGAATATTTCCGAAAAGCAGCAATCACTTCCTCAGCGAAATGACTCAAAAAATACAATCTCTCTCTATCCTGCCACGACCCCCAAGTATGGAACAATTCATCCACGGACACCTTGCCCTTAAGTGCACGGAAGGAAATTTGCCGAAGCTCAGCCATATGCTCAGCCGATAACATGGACCGCGTATCTACCTTACCCGGACCCGGGACAGAATCTTGTGGCCTCGGAGCAGATGCGCCAACATAAGGGGGCGGAGAGCGATCTAGTAAATAAAAATCATCATCAAGATTATTAAGGACAGGATAAAGTGGCTGCCGAACAGCATATTGACCCGAGACTTGCAGCCTACGCTCTTTCTCTTGTCTCTCCGTTTGCTCTTTGTCCTCCCGACGCCTCGCTTCCTGTGCCCACACATGATCATTCTTCCGTTGTTCTTTATCGAACAGCGCTTTCTCACGCTTCTCTCGCTCACGCACCTCCTTCACCCACAACCGCACACACTCAAACATATCCTGACGAGCACGCCGCTTACACATACACTGTTCCACATACTCAATCTTACGTATATCAAACGATCCATACAAAGGCCATCGCAACTCAGGATCTTTTTTAGTATATTTCCTCCATACTGTGCTGTACATTATGGAAGAAAGACCATGCTTCACATACATATCCCTATTAGGAGTCCCCTCTGGGGGAGCTGGAGCAGATTCCTCGAGGTTCAACCGGTTTCCAAAACAGCAACACCACTTACGGAGTGCGCTAAAAGCAGGCATGCTCAGGAATAATGCTAAATATGCAATATTATAGAGAAAATGGCACTTAATCGTTGCGCCGTTCAAAGTTACACAGCTCCGGAGAAATCTCTCCACACTACCTGCCTATATGTGTTGCAACGCATATATTTTCACAAAGACAAATACAAAATATGACTAGTCATCACAAATCAAACTCAAATAGCCGGACCAGGCTTCAAAAACTCGGAGCAAGTACCGTACACCGGTTCTTACCAATCAAGAGTCCAGATTCCAACTGCCAAGCTCCACAATCGCCCAAACGGCTTTCACGGCAGGACCGACAGAAGAGGTCTCAGTCGAGGACCGGCGCCACCCAGACGGTCAGCTCGGAAGGGAAGGAAGAAAAACCTCGGGATGCCAGGGCTAAGACGCCGCTGGCAGTGATCACGTCCCCGGCCAAATTCCTCACCTTCGTCGCGACCACTCCTTCGAGCATCCGAGTCGCCGATGAGCCCCACGTGACGGGCGCCAATTGATAAATACAGGCCCCAGCTAGGCCCGCAGGACACAAGGGTTCGCTCTCCTGTAATGGAATCTATAAGGAAGTTGGCACGGAAACTGCAAAGTACAAAGACAGCATTTATTAACCCTTAAGGGTGGTCCTACAATCCACACAACACTCTTCAGTATTGCATAGAGTAGCACAAAGAACTTACGTACATGGTCCCCTTTTATACACAATAGAGGGGCTCATAAGTGGGTGGATACAACATGAGGCCGAAGAACATTACCATTTATGGTCACTTTCGATACTGAATCAATATGTGGGCGGAGCTAACACACTCCTTGAGCCCGCGAAAACATGGTCAAGCAAGGCTAACTGATAACAGATGTGGTCAAGTCTGGGCATGTGCCAGATGGACAAAGGAGCTATTTATAGACTGTTACTAGGCAGATTACAAGAGCAACTAACACAGAGGTTGGACTCTTCTCGTGGGGAACACGTGGAAGCATAACAATACAAAATGGAGTCCGAACTTCGGTCAACATAACGGAGAAAACATGATCTAGAGAAGGGAATTAATGTCTTTAGTAAATGCTTAATCACATCGTTGTTTCAATTTACAACACCACTGCACTGCCTTAAACCCTAGAACACTACCCCATCACGCCCCCTACACTACACAAACATCACTGCACTACCCTAAACCCTAAATCTACCCCCAGCATGACCCCTACACTAAACAAAGACCACTGCACTACCCTAAACCCTTAAATACTACCCCCAGCATGACCCCCTACACTACACAAACACCACTGCACTACCCTAAACCCTAAAACACTACCCCCAGCCCGACTCCCTACACTACCCAAATACCACTGCACTACCCTAAACCCTAAATCTACCCCAGCACAATACCCTAGACTACACAAACAACAGTGCACTACCCTATATCCTAAAGCACTACCCCCAGCATGACCCCTTCACTACACAAACACCACTGCACTTCCTTAAACCCTAAAACACTACCCCAGCATGACCCCCTACACTACACAAACACCACTGCACTACACTAAACCCTAAATCTACCCCTAGCATGACCCCCTACACTACACAAACACCACTGCACTACCCTAAAACCTAAAAACCTACCCCAAGCACAGCCCCATACACTACACAAAAACTACTGTACTACCCTAAACCTTAAAACACTATCCCCAACACGACCCCTTCACTACCCAAACACAACTGCACTATGCTAAACCCAAAAACACTACCCCCAGCATCACCCCCTACACTACCAAAACACCACTGCACTACCCGAACTCTAAAACACTACCCCAGCATGAACCCATATGCTACACAAACACCACTGCACTACCATAAGCCCTAAAACACTATCCCAAGCACGACCCCTACACTACACAAACACCACTGCACTACCCTAAACAGTAAATCTACCCCCAGCACAACCCCCTAGACTACACAACACCACTTCACTACCCTATATCCTAAAACATTACCCCTAGCATGATCCCCTACACTACCCTAAACCCTAAAACACTACCCATAGCATGAGCCCCCTACACTACCCACACACAACTGCACTACCCTAAACCCTAAAACACGAACCCTACACTACACAAACATCACTGCACTACCCTAAACCCTAAAACACTACCTCCAGCATGACCCTCTACACTACACAAACAGCACTGCACTACCCTTAACCCTAAAACACTACCCCTAGCATGACCTCCTACACTACCCAAACAGCACTGCACTACCCTAGACCCTAAACCACTACCCACAGCATGACCCCCTATACTACACAAACACCACTGCACTACCCTAAAGCCTTAAACACTACCCCCTGCACAACCCCCTACACTACCCAAACACCAATGCACTACCCTAAACCCAACATCTAGCCCGAGCACATCACCCTACACTACACAAATACCAATGCACTACCCTAAACCATAAAACACTACCCGCAGCACGACCCCCTACACTACACAAACACCACTGCACTACCCTAAACCCTAACACACTACCCCTAGCATGACTCCCTACACTACCCAAACAATACTGCACTACCCTAAACTCTAAAACACTACCCCAGCATGAACCCCTATACTACACAAACACCACTGCACTACCATAACGCCTAAAACACCACCCCCAGCATGAACCCCTACACTGTACAAATAACAATGTACTACCCTAAAACCTAAAACACTATCCCAAGCACGACCCCCTACACTACACAAACACCACTGTACTATCCTAAACCCTAAAACACTACCCCCAGGACGACCCACTTCACTACCCAAACAAAAATCCACTACCCTAAACCCAAAACTACTACACCCAGCACAACCCCCTACAATACCCAAAACCACTGCACTACACTAAACTCGAAAACACGACCCCCTACACTACACAAACAACACTGCACTACCCTAAACCCAAAACCACTACCCCCAGCACGACCCCCTACACTACCCAAACACCACTGCACTACTCTAAACCCTAAAACACTACCCCCTACACTACACAAACACCACTGCACTACCCTAAACCCTAAAAAACTACCCCAACACTACCCCCTACACTACCCAAACACCAATGCACTACCCTACATCTTAAAACACTATACCCAGCATGACCCCTATACTACACAAACACCACTGCACTACCCTAAACCCTAAAACATTACCCCTAGCACGACCCCCTACACTACCCAAACACCCTTCCCTACCCTAAACCCAACATCTACCCCCAGCACAACACCCTACACTACAGAAGCACCACTGCACTTCCCTAAACCCTAAAACAGTAACTGTAGCATGCCCCCTACACTACCCACACACAACTGCACTACCCTAAACCCTAAAACACGAACCCTACACTACACAAACATTACTGCACTACCCTAAACCCTAAAACACTACCTCCAGCATGACCCCCTACACTACACAAACAGCACTGCACTACCCTAAACCCTAAAACACTACCTCCAGCACGACCCCCTACACTACACAAACACCACTGCAAAACACTTCTACACTACCCTAAATCTTAAAACACTACCCTCAGCACAACCCCCTAATATACCCAAACATGACTGCTCTGCCCTAAACCCTAAAACACTACCCCCTGCACAACTCCCTGCACTAAACAAACAACACTGCACTGCCCTAAACCCTAAAACACTACCCCCAGCACGACCCCCTAAACTACCCAAATACTACCGCACTTCCCTACACCCTAAAACACTGTCCCCAGCACGACTCCCTACACTACCCAAACACCACTGCACTACCCTAAACCCTAAATCTACCCCAGCACAACACCCTAGACTACACAAACAACACTGCATTACCCTATATCCTAAAACACTATCCCCAGCACAACCCCCTTCACTACACAAACACCACTGCACTACACTAAACCCTAAAATACTACCTCCAGCATGACCCCCTACACTACACAAACAGCATTGCACTACCCTTAACCCTAAAACACTACCCCTAGCATGACCTCCTACACTACCCAAACACCACTGCACTACCCTAGACCCTAAAACACTACCCATAGCATGACCCCCTATACTACACAAACACCACTGCACTACCCTAAAGCCTTAAACACTACCCCCTGCACAACCCCCTACACTACCCAAACACCAATGCACTACCCTAAACCCAACATCTACCCCGAGCACATCACCCTACACTACACAAACACCACTGCACTACCCTAAACCATAAAACACTACCTGCAGCACGACCCCCTACACTACACAAACACCACTGCACTACCCTAAACCCTAACACACTACCCCTAGCATGACTCCCTACACTACCCAAACAATACTGTACTACCCTAAACTCTAAAACACTTCCCCAGCATGAACCCCTATACTACACAAACACCACTGCACTACCATAACCCCTAAAACACCACCCCCAGCATGAACCCCTACACTGTACAAATAACAATGCACTACCCTAAAACCTAAAACACTATCCCAAGCATGACCCCCTACACTACACAAACACCACTGTACTATCCTAAACCCTAAAACACTACCCCCAGCACGACCCACTTCACTACCCAAACAGAAATCCACTACCCTAAACCCAAAACTACTACACCCAGCACGACCCCCTACACTACCCAAAACCACTGCACTACCCTAAACTCGAAAACACGACCCCCTACACTACACAAACAACACTGCACTACCCTAAACCCAAAACCACTACCCCCAGCACGACCCCCTACACTACCCAAACACCACTGCACTACTCTAAACCCTAAAACACTACCCCCTACACTACACAAACACCACTGCACTACCCTAAACCCTAAAAAACTACCCCAACACTACCCCCTACACTACCCAAACACCAATGCACTACCCTAAACCCCAAAACACTACCCCCTGCACGACCCCCTACACTACACAAACACCACTGCACTACCCTAAAGCCTTAAGCACTACCCCCTGCACAACCTCCTACACTACCCAAACACCAATGCACTACCCTACATCTTAAAACACTATACCCAGCATGGCCCCTATACTACACAAACACCACTGCACTACCTTAAACCCTAAAACATTACCCCTAGCATGACCCCTACACTACCCAAACACCTTTCCCTACCCTAAACCCAACATCTACCCCCAGCACAACACCCTACACTACAGAAGCACCACTGCACTACCCTAAACCCTAAAACACTAAAACACTAACCGTAGCATGACCCCCTACACTACCCACACACAACTGCACTACCCTAAACCCTAAAACATGAACCCTACACTACACAAACACCACTGCACTACCCTAAACCCTAAATCACTACCTCCAGCACGACCCCCTACACTACACAAACAGCACTGCACTACCCTAAACCCTAAAACACTACCTCCAGCACAACCCCCTACACTACACAAACACCACTGCAATACACTACTACACTACCCTAAACCTTAAAACACTACCCTCAGCATACCCCCTACAATACCCAAACATGACTGCTCTCCCCTAAACCCTATAACACTACCCCCTGCACAACTCCCTGCACTAAACAAACAACACTGCACTGCCCTAAACCCTAAAACACTGCCCCCAGCACGACCCCCTAAACTACCCAAATACTACCTCACTTCCCTACACCCTAAAACACTGCCCCAGCACGACTCCCAACACTACCCAAACACCACTGCACTACCCTAAACCCTAAATCTACCCCAGCACAACACCCTAGACCACACAAACAACACTGCATTACCCTATATCCTAAAACACTATCCCCAGCACAACCCCCTTCACTACACAAACACCACTGCACTGCCTTAAACCCTAAAACACTACCCCAAGCACGGCCAATACACTACACAAACACCACTGCACTACCCTATACCCTAAAACAAAAATCCCTATACTACACAAACACCACTGCACTACCCTAAACCCCAAAACACTACCCCCAGAACGACCCCCTCAACTACACAAACTCCACTGCACTACCCTAAACCCTAAAACACTACCCCAACACTACCCCTACACTACACAATTACCACTGCACTACCCTAAACAATAAAACACTACCCCAGCATGACCCCTTACACTTCACAAACACCATGGCACTACCCTTAACCCTAAAACACTACCCCCAGCACGAATCCCTACACGACCCAAACACAACTGCACTACCCTAAACCCACAAATACTACCCAGCATTACCCCCTACACTACCCAAACACCACTGAACTTCCCTAAACCCTAAAACACGACACCCTACACTACACAAACACCACTGACCTACCCTAAACCCTAAAACACTACCCCATCACGACCCCCTACACTACACAAACACCACAGCACTACCCTAAAGCCTTCAACACTACCCCCAGCACGACCCCTACACTACCCTAAACCCAACATCTACCCCAGCACATCACCCTACACTACACAAACACCACTGAACTACCGTTAACCATAAAACACAACCCCCAGCACGACCCCCTACACTACACAAACACCACTGCACTGCCCTAAACCCTAACACACTATCCCTAGCATGACCCCCTACACTACCCAAACAGCACTGCACTACCCTAAAACCTAAAACACTACCCCCAGCACGACCTCCTACACTACACAAAGACCACTGCACTTCCCTAAACCCTAAAAGACTACCCCTAGCATGACCCCCTACGCTACCCAAACACCACTGCACTACCCTAAACCCTAAAACACAAACCCCACACTACACAAATACCACTGCACTACCCTAAACCCTGAAACACTACCCCCAGCACGACTCCCTACACTACCCAAACACCACTGCACTACCCTAAACCCTAAATCTACCCCAGCACAAAACCCTAGACTGCACAAACAACACTGCATTACCCTATATCCTAAAACACTATCCCCAGCACAACCCCCTTCACTACCCAAACACCACTGCACTACCCTAAACCCTAAAACACAAACCTTACACTACACAAATACCACTGCACTACCCTAAACCCTAAAACACTACCCCCAGCATGACCCCCTACACTACACAAACACCACTGCACTACCCTAAACCCCAAACCACTACCCCCAGCACGACCCCTACACTACCCAAACCCCACAGCACTACTCTAAACCCTAAAACACTACCCCCTACACTACACAAACACCACTGCACTACCCTAAACCCTAAAACACTACCCCAACACTACCCCCTACACTACCCAAACACCAATGCACTACCCTAAACCCCAAAACACTACCCCCTGCACGACCCCCTACACTACACAAACACCACTGCACTACCCTAAAGCCTTAAGCACTACCCCCTGCACAACCTCCTACACTACCCAAACACCAATGCACTACCCTACATCTTAAAACACTATACCCAGCATGACCCCTATACTACACGAACACCACTGCACTACCCTAAACCCTAAAACATTACCCCTAGCACGACCCCCTACACTATCCAAACACCCTTCCCTACCCTAAATCCAACATCTGCCCCCAGCACAACACCCTACACTACAGAAGCACCACTGCACTACCCTAAACCCTAAAACACTAAAACACTAACCGTAGCATGGCCCCCTACACTACCCACACACAACAGCACTACCCTAAACCCTAAAACGCGAACCCTACACTACACAAACACCACTGCACTACCCTAAACCCTAAAACACTACCTCCAGCACGACCCCCTACACTACACAAACACCACTGCACTACCCTAAACCCTAAAACACTACCTCCAGCACAACCCCCTACACTACACAAACACCACTGCAATGCACTACTACACTACCCTAAACCTTAAAACACTACCCTCAGCATACCCCCTACAATACCCAAACATGACTGCTCTCCCCTAAACCCTAAAACACTACCCCCTGCACAACTCCCTGCACTAAACAAACAACACTGCACTGCCCTAAACCCTAAAACACTGCCCCCAGCATGACCCCCTAAACTACCCAAATACTACCGCACTTCCCTATACCCTAAAACACTGTCCCCAGCAAGACTCCCTACACTACCCAAACACCACTGCACTACCCTAAACCCTAAATCTACCCCAGCACAACACCCTAGACCACACAAACAACACTGCATTACCCTATATCCTAAAACACTATCCCCAGCACAACCCCCTTCATTACACAAACACCACTGCAGTGCCTTAAACCCTAAAACACTACCCCAAGCACGGCCAATACACTACACAAACACCACTGCACTACCCAATACCCTAAAACACTACCCCCAGCACGAATCCCTACACTACCCAAACACGACTGCACTACCCTAAACCCAAAAATACTACCCAGCATTACCCCCTACACTACCCAAACACCACTGACCTACCCTAAACCCTAAAACACTACCCCATCACGACCCCCTACACTACACAAACACCACAGCACTACCCTAAAGCCTTCAACACTACCCCCTGCACAACCCCCTACGCTACCCAAACACCAATGCACTACCCTAAACCCTAAAACACTACCCCCAGCACGACCCCTACACTACCCTAAACCCAACATCTACCCCAGCACATCACCCTACACTACACAAACACCACTGAACTACCCTTAACCATAAAACACTACCCCCAGCACGACCCCCTACACTACACAAACATCACTGCACTGCCCTAAACCCTAACACACTATCCCTAGCATGACCCCCTACACTACCCAAACACCACTGCACTACCCTAAAACCTAAAACACTACCCCCAGCACGACCTCCTACACTACACAAAGACCACTGCACTTCCCTACACCCTAAAAGACTACCCCTAGCATGACCCCCTACACTACCCAAACACCACTGCACTACCCTAAACCCTAAAACACAAACCCTACACTACACAAATACCACTGCACTACCCTAAACCCTAAAACACTACCCCCAGCATGACCCCCTACACTACACAAACACCACTGCACTACCCTAAACCCTAAAACACTACCCCCAGCCCGACTCCCTACACTACATAAATACCACTGCACTACCCTAAACCCTAAATCTACCCCAGCACAACACCCTAGACTACACAAACAACACTGCATTACCCTATTTCCTAAAACACTATCCCCAGCACAACCCCCTTCACTACACAAACACCACTGCACTACACTAAACCCTAAAACACTACCTCCAGCATGACCCCCTACACTACACAAACAGCATTGCACTACCCTTAACCCTAAAACACTACCCCTAGCATGACCTCCTACAATACCCAAACACCACTGCACTACCCTAGACCCTAAAACACTACCCATAGCATGACCCCCTATACTACACAAACACCACTGCACTACCCTAAAGCCTTAAACACTACCCCCTGCACAACCCCCTACACTACCCAAACACCAATGCACTACCCTAAACCCAACATCTACCCCGAGCACATCACCCTACACTACACAAACACCACTGCACTACCCTAAACCATAAAACACTACCTGCAGCACGACCCCCTACACTACACAAACACCACTGCACTACCCTAAACCCTAACACACTACCCCTAGCATGACTCCCTACACTACCCAAACAATACTGCACTACCCTAAACTCTAAAACACTACCCCAGCATGAACTCCTATACTACACAAACACCACTGCACTACGATAACCCCTAAAACACCACCCCCAGCATGAACCCCTACACTGTACAAATAACAATGCACTACCCTAAAACCTAAAACACTATCCCAAGCACGACCCCCTACACTACACAAACACCACTGTACTATCCTAAACCCTAAAACACTACCCCCAGTACAACCCACTTCACTACCCAATCAGTAATCCACTACCCTAAACCCAAATCTACTACACCCAGCACGACCCCCTACACTACCGAAAACCACTGCACTACCCTAAACTCGAAAACACGACCCCCTACTCTACACAAACAACACTGCACTACCCTAAACCCAAAACCACTACCCCCAGCACGACCCCCTACACTACCCAAACACCACTGCACTACTCTAAACCCTAAAACACTACCCCCTACACTACACAAACACCACTGCACTACCCTAAACCCTAAAAAACTACCCCAACACTACCCCCTACACTACCCAAACACCAATGCACTACCCTAAACCCCAAAACACTACCCCCTGCACGACCCCCTACACTACACAAACACCACTGCACTACCCTAAAGCCTTAAGCACTACCCCCTGCACAACCTCCTACACTACCCAAACACCAATGCACTACCCTAGATCTTAAAACACTATACCCAGGATGACCCCTATACTACACAAACACCACTGCACTACCCTAAACCCTAAAACATTACCGCTAGCATGACCCCCTACACTACCCAAACACCCTTCCCTACCCTAAACCCAACATCTACCCCCAGCACAACACCCTACACTACAGAAGCACCACTGCACTACCCTAAACCCTAAAACACTAAAACACTAACCGTAGCATGGCCCCCTACACTACCCACACACAACAGAACTACCCTAAACCCTAAAACATGCACCCTACACTACACAAACACCACTGCACTACCCTAAACCCTAAAACACTACCTCCAGCAGGACCCTCTACACTACACAAACAGCACTGCACTACTCTAAACCCTAAAACACTACCTCCCGCACAACCCCCTACACTACACAAACACCACTGCAATACACTACTACACTACCCTAAACCTTAAAACACTACCCTCAGCATACCCCCTACAATACCCAAACATGACTGCTCTCCCCTAAACCCTAAAACACTACCCCCTGCACAACTCCCTGCACTAAACAAACAACACTGCACTGCCCTAAACCCTAAAACACTGCCCCCAGCACGACCCCCTAAACTACCCAAATACTACCGCACTTCCCTACCCCCTAAAACACTGTCCCCAGCACGACTCCCTACACTACCCAAACACCACTGCACTACCCTAAACCCTAAATCTTCCCCAGCACAACACCCTAGACCACACAAACAACACTGCATTACCCTATATCCTAAAACACTATCCCCAGCACAACCTCCTTCACTACACAAACACCACTGCACTGCCTTAAACCCTAAAACACTACCCCAAGCACGGCCAATACACTACACAAACACCACTGCACTACCCTATACCCTAAAACACAAATCCCTACACTACACAATAACCACTGCACTACCCTAAACAATAAAACACTACCCCAGCATGACCCCTTACACTACACAAACACCATGGCACTACCCTTAACCCTAAAACACTACCCCCAGCACGAATCCCTACACGACCCAAACACAACTACACTACCCTAAACCCAAAAATACTACCCAGCATTACCCCCTACACTACCCAAACACCACTGCTCTACCCTAAACCCTAAAACACGACACCCTACACTACACAAACACCACTGACCTACCATAAACCCTAAAACACTACCCCATCACGACCCCCTACACTACACAAACACCACAGCACTACCCTAAAGCCTTTAACACTACCCCCTGCACAACCCCCTACGCTACCCAAACACCAATGCACTAGCCTAAACCCTAAAACAATACCCCCAGCACGACCCCTACACTACCCTAAACCCAACATCTACCCCAGCACATCACCCTGCACTACACAAACACCACTGAACTACCCTTAACCATAAAACACTACCCCCAGCACGACCCCCTACACTACACAAACACCACTGCACTGCCCTAAACCCTAACACACTATCCCTAGCATGACCCCCTACACTACCCAAACACCACTGCACTACCCTAAAACCTAAAACACTACCCCCAGCACGAGCTCCTACACTACACAAAGACCACTGCACTTCCCTAAACCCTAAAAGACTACCCCTAGCATGACCCCCTACGCTACCCAAACACCACTGCACTACCCTAAACCCTAAAACACAAACCCTACACTACACAAACACCACTGCACTACCCTAAACCCTAAAACACTATCCCAAGAACGATACCCTCCACTACACAAACACAACTGTACTACCCTAAACCCAAAAACACTACCCCCAGCATGACCCCCTACACTACCCTAACACCACTGCACTACCCTAAACCTTAAAACACGACCCCTGACACAACTCAAACACCACTGCACTACCCTAAACCCTAAAACACTACCCCAGTATGACCGACTACACTACATAAACACCACGGCAGTACCCTAAACCCTAAAACACTACCCCCTACACTACACAAACACCACTGCACTACCTTAAACCCTTAAACACTACCCCAGCAAAACCACCTACACTACCCAAACATCACTGCACTACCCTAAATCCTAAAACACTACCCCAGCACTACCCCCTATAATACCCAAACACCACTGCACTTCCCTAAACCCTAAAACACTACCCCCAGCACGACCCCTACACTACCCAAGCACCACTGCAGTACCCTAAACCCTCAAACCCTACCCCCTACACTACACAAACACCACTGCACTACCCTAAACCCTAAAACACTACCCCAGCACGATCCTCTAAACTACACAAACACCACTGCACTACCCTAAACCCTAAAACACGACCCCCTACACTACAGAAACACAACTGCACTACCCTAAATCCTAAAATACTACCCCCAGCACGACCCCCTACACTACACCAACACAACTGCACTACCCTAAACACTAAAACACTACCCCAGTACTATCCCCTACACTACCTAATTACCACTGCACCACCCTAAACACTAAAACACTACCCCCAGCACGACCCTCTACACTGCACAAACACAACAGCACTACCCTAAACTTTAAAACACTACCCCCAGCATGACCCCCTACACTACACAAAGACGACTGCACTACCCTACTGCATTACCCTAAACCTTAAAACACTACCCCCAGAACAACCCCCTACAATACCAAAACACCACTGCACTGCCCAAAACCCAAAAATACTACCCCTAGCACGACCCCCTACACTACATAAACAACACTGCGCTGCTCTAAACCCATAACACTACCCCAGCATGACCCCCTACACTACCAAACAGCACTGCACTACCCTACACCCTAAATCACTACCCCCAGCACAAACCCTTCACTACCCAAAAACCACTACACTACCCTATATCCTAAAGCACTACCCCCAGCACTACCCCCTACACTACACCAACACCACAACACTACCCTAAACCCTAAAACACTACCCCCATCAGTACCCCCTCCACTACCCAAACACAACTGCACTACCCTAAACCCTAATACACTACCCCCAGCATGACCCGATACACTACACAAACACCACTGCACTACGCTTCTGCACTACTCTAAACATTAAAACACTACCCCATCACAACCCCATACAATACCCAAACACCACTGCACTGCCCTAAACCCTAAAACAATACCCACGGCACGACCCCGTACATTACACAAACAATACTGCGCCCCCCTAAACCCTAAAACACTACCTCCAGCACTACCAACAACACTACCCAAACACCACTGCACTACCCTAAACCCTAAATCTACCCCAGAACAACACCCCAGGCTACACAAACACAACTGCAATACCCTATATCCTAAAACACTACCCCCAGCATGACCCCCTTCACTACACAAACACCACTGCACTGCCTTAAACCCTAGAACACTACCCCATCACGCCCCCTACACTACACAAACATCACTGCACTACCCTAAACCCTAAATCTACCCCCAGCATGACCCCCTACACTAAACAAAGACCACTGCAATACCCTAAACCCTTAAATACTACCCCACACACAACCCCCTACACTACACAAACACCACTGCACTACCCTAAACTCTAAAACACTACCCCCAGCATGACTCCCTACACTACACAAACACCACTGCACTACCCTAAACCCTAAAACACTACCCCCAGCCCGACTCCCTACACTACCCAAATACCACTGCACTACCCGAAACCCTAAATCTACCCCAGCACAATACCCTAGACTACACAAACAACAGTGCACTGCCCTATATCCTAAAATACTACCCCCAGCATGATCCCTTCACTACACAAACACCACTGCACTTCCTTAAACCCTAAAACACTACCGCAGCATGACCCCCTACACTACACAAACACCACTGCACTACACTAAACCCTAAATCTACCCCCAGCATGACCCCTTACACTACACAAACACCACTGCACTACCCTAAAACCTAAAAAACTACCCCAAGCACAGCCCCCTACACTACTCAAAAACTACTGTACTACCCTAAACCTTTAAACACTATCCCCAACACGACCCCTTCACTACCCAAACACAACTGCACTACGCTAAACCCAAAAACACTACCCCCAGCATCACTCCCTACACTACCAAAACACCACTGCACTACCCGAACTCTAAAACACTACCCCAGCATGAACCCATATGCTACACAAACACCACTGCACTACCATAAACCCTAAAACACTATCCCAAGCACGACCCCTACACTACACAAACACCACTGCACTACCCTAAACAGTAAATGTACCCCCAGCACAACCCCCTAGACTACACAACACCACTGCACTACCCTATATCCTAAAACATTACCCCTAGCATGATCCCCTACACTACACCAACACCACGGCACTACCCTAAACCCTAAATCATAACCCCCAGCAGTACCCCATACACTACCCAAACCCAACTGCACCATCCTAAACCCTAAAACACTACCCCTAGCATGACTCCCTACACTACCCAAACAATACTGCACTACCCTAAACTCTAAAACACTACCCCAGCACGACCCCCTACACTACACAAACACCACTGCACTACCCTAAACCCAACATCTACCCCAGAACAACCCCCAGTCTACACAAACACCACTGCAATGCCCTATATCCTAAATACTACCCCCAGCACGACTCCCTTCACTACACAAACACTACTGCACTACCTTAAACCCTAAAATACTAACCCCAGCAGGACCCCCTACACTACACAAACACCACTGCACTACCCTTAACCCTAAATCTACCCCCTGCATGACCCCTACACTAAACAAACACCACCGCACTACCCTAAACCCTGAAATACTACCCCAAGCACAACCCCCCACACTACACAAACACCACTGAACTACGCTAAACCCTAAAACACTATCCCCAGCTTGACCCCCTACACTACACAAACACCACTGCACTAACCTAAACCCTAATACACTACCCCCAGCTTGACCCCCTACACTACACAAACACCAGCGCACTACCCTAAACCCTAAGACACTACCCCAGCACAACCCCCTATACTACACAAACACCACTGCACAACCATAACCCCTAAAACACCACCCCCAGCATGAACCCCTACACTGTACAAATAACAACGCACTACCCTAAAACCTAATACACTATCCCAAGCACGACCCCCTACACTACACAAACTCCACTGTACTATCCTAAACCCTAAAACACTACCCCCAGCACGACCCACTTCACTACCCAAACAAAAATCCACTACCCTAAAACCAAAACTCCTACACCCAGCAGAATCCCCTACACTACCGAAAACCACTGCACTACCCTAAACTCGAAAACACGACCCCCTACACTACACAAACAACACTGCACTACCCTAAACCCAAAACCACTACCCCCAGCACGACCCCCTACACTACCCAAACACCACTTCACTACTCTAAACCCTAAAACACTACCCCTTACACTACACAAACACCACTGCACTACCCTAAACCCTAAAAAACTACCCCAACACTACCCCCTACACTACCCAAACACCAATGCACTACCCTAAACCCCAAAACACTACCCCCTGCACGACCCCCTACACTACACAAACACCACTGCACTACCCTAAAGCCTTAAGCACTACCCCCTGCACAACCTCCTACACTACCCAAACACCAATGCACTACCCTACATCTTAAAACACTATACCCAGCATGACCCCTATACTACACAAACACCACTGCACTACCCTAAACCCTAAAACATTACCCCTAGCACGACCCCCTACACTACCCAAACACCCTTCCCTACCCTAAACCCAACATCTACCCCCAGCACAACACCCTACACTACAGAAGCACCACTGCACTACCCTAAACCCTAAAACACTAACCGTAGCATGACCCCTACACTACCCACACACAACTGCACTACCCTAAACCCTAAAACACGAACCCTACTCTACACAAACACCACTGCACTACCCTAAACCCTAAAACACTACCTTCAGCATGACCCCCTACACTACACAAACAGCACTGCACTACCCTAAACCCTAAAACACTACCTCCAGCACGACCCCCTACACTACACAAACACCACTGCAAAACACTTCTACACTATTCTAAATCTTAAAACACTACCCTCAGCACAACCCCCTACAATACCCAACCATGACTGCTCTGCCCTAAACCCTAAAACACTACCCCCTGCACAACTCCCTGCACTAAACAAACAACACTGCACTGCCCTAAACCCTAAAACACTACCCCCAGCACGACCCCCTAAACTACCCAAATACTACCGCACTTCCCTACACCCTAAAACACTGTCCCCAGCACGACTCCCTACACTACCCAAACACCACTGCACTACCCTAAACCCTAAATCTACCCCAGCACAACACCCTAGACTACACAAACAACACTGCATTACCCTATATCCTAAAACACTATCCCCAGCACAACCCCCTTCACTACACAAACACCACTGCACTGCCTTAAACCCCAAAACACTACCCCCTGCACGACCCCCTACACTACACAAACACCACTGCACTACCCTAAAGCCTTAAGCACTACCCCCTGCACAACCTCCTACACTACCCAAACACCAATGCACTACCCTACATCTTAAAACACTATACCCAGCATGACCCCTATACTACACAAACACCACTGCACTACCCTAGTCCCTAAAACATTACCCCTAGCATGACCCCTACACTACCCAAACACCCTTCCCTACCCTAAACCCAACATCTACCCCCAGCACAACACCCTACACTACAGAAGCACCACTGCACTACCCTAAACCCTAAAACACTAAAACACTAACCGTAGCATGACCCCCTACACTACCCACACACAACTGCACTACCCTAAACCCTAAAACACGAACCCTACACTACACAAACACCACAGCACTACCCTAAACCCTAAATCACTACCTCCAGCACGACCCCCTACACTACACAAACAGCACTGCACTACCCTAAACCCTAAAACACTACCTCCAGCACAACCCCCTACACTACACAAACACCACTGCAATACACTACTACACTACCCTAAACCTTAAAACACTACCCTCAGGCTACCCCCTACAATACCCAAAAATGACTGCTCTCCCCTAAACCCTAAAACACTACCCCCTGCACAACTCCCTGCACTAAACAAACAACACTGCACTGCCCTAAACCCTAAAACACTGCCCCCAGCACGACCCCCTAAACTACCCAAATACTACCGCACTTCCCTACACCCTAAAACACTGCCCCAGCACGACTCCCAACACTACCCAAACACCACTGCACTACCCTAAACCCTAAATCTACCCCAGCACAACACCCTAGACCACACGAACAACACTGCATTACCCTATATCCTAAAACACTATCCCCAGCACAACCCCCTTCACTACACAAACACCACTGCACTGCCTTAAACCCTGAAACACTACCCCAAGCACGGCCAATACACTTTACAAACACCACTGCACTACCCTATACCCTAAAACAAAAATCCCTATACTACACAAACACCACTGCACTACCCTAAACCCCAAAATACTACCCCCAGAACGACCCCCTCAACTACACAAACTCCACTGCACTACCCTAAACCCTAAAACACTACCCCAACACTACCCCTACATTACATAATAACCACTGCACTACCCTAAACAATAAAACACTACCCCAGCATGACCCCTTACACTACACAAACACCATGGCACTACCCTTAACCCTAAAACACTACCCCCAGCACGAATCCCTACACAACCCAAACACAACTGCACTACCCTAAACCCACAAATACTACCCAGCATTACCCCCTACACTACCCAAACACCAGTGCACTACCCTAAACCCTAAAACACGACACCCTACACTACACAAACACCACTGACCTACCCTAATCCCTAAAACACTACCCCATCATGACCCCCTACACTACACAAACACCACAGCACTACCCTAAAGCCTTCAACACTACCCCCTGCACAACCCCCTACACTACCCAAACACCAATGCACTACCCTAAACCCTAAAACACTACCCCCAGCACGACCCCTACACTACCCTAAACCCAACATCTACCCCAGCACATCACCCTACACTTCACAAACACCACTGAACTACCCTTAACCATAAAACACTACCCCCAGCACGACCCCCTACACTACACAAACACCACTGCACTGCCCTAAACCCTAACACACTATCCCTAGCATGACCCCCTCACTCGCTGCTTCCGCCTTGAGTGATCGCTCCCCTCGCTGCTCCTCACAGCGTGGTATCGTATTGCTGCATTGTAACCAAGTTGTGATATCTGCATAGCTCCATTTTTAGTAAGCTTCGTAATTTCATAGCGCTATTATCCCACAGTGCTTACATTGCTTTGATTGCATTGTTGTGTGTGATTTCACCCGGCGCCCTGCTCTGACCTCCCCTCCATTTTGATCCTGCTGTTGTTGTGTTCCCCTGAGCCCGCCACGCCTCCCAGCTGAGCCGCCCTCCCACAAGCACCCAAAAGCATTCCCCAAACCTCGCAGCGCTGTGATTCACTCGCTGCTTCCGCCTTGAGTGATCGCTCCCCTCGCTGCTCCTCACAGCGTGGTATCGTATTGCTGCATTGTAACCAAGTTGTGATATCTGCATAGCTCCATTTTTAGTAAGCTTCGTAATTTCATAGCGCTATTATCCCACAGCGCTTACATTGCTTTGATTGCATTGTTGTTTGTGATTTCCCCCGGCGCCCTGCTCTGACCTCCCCTCCATTTTGATCCTGCTGTTGTTGTGTTCCCCTGAGCCCGCCACGCCTCCCAGCTGAGCCGCCCTCCCACAAGCACCCAAAAGCATTCCCCAAACCTCGCAGCGCTGTGATTCACTCGCTGCTTCCGCCTTGAGTGATCGCTCCCCTCGCTGCTCCTCACAGCGTGGTATCGTATTGCTGCATTGTAACCAAGTTGTGATATCTGCATAGCTCCATTTTTAGTAAGCTTCGTAATTTCATAGCGCTATTATCCCACAGCGCTTACATTGCTTTGATTGCATTGTTGTGTGTGATTTCCCCCGGCGCCCTGCTCTGACCTCCCCTCCATTTTGATCCTGCTGTTGTTGTGTTCCCCTGAGCCCGCCACGCCTCCCAGCTGAGCCGCCCTCGCCCCTCCCCCTCCGCTATCCATATATGACAGTAGTTCCCGCGCGCAGCGTCCACGCGCAGCGTCCGCGCCCAACCCGCGCCGAAGGTGCGCCAAAGGTAAGCCCGTCTACGCCCGTCCGCGCCTGGACCGCGCCCAGCGCCAGACCCCCTGCCCCTCGAGCTGCCCAGCCCTCCCGCATTACCTACGATGCCGCCTCCCTCCTAGCCCTCGACCCCGGTCGCACCCCCAACTGCGTCCTTGCCGCTCCTGGACACACCCATGGCCCTTTCTCCTGCTACTCCTGCAAATTCAGCGGCACCGACAACATCTCTGCTACGTCCACACCACAGATTCCCGACCCCAACCACCTACAATGCATCCTTCTCAACACCCGATCAGTCCATAGGCATGCCATTGACCTATGGAATCTACTAGACACCATTTCCCCGGACATCGCCTTCCTTACGGAAACATGGATGAATGCTTCCTCCGCACCAGACATCACCATTGCCATCCCTGAAGACTATAAGATCACCCGCAAAGACCGTACCAGCCACACAGGAGGAGGAATCGCCATCGTCCACAAGAAATCTATCCGCATCTCAACCAGATCTGACGTCAATCTCGCCAACTCCGAACATCTTCACTTCCAGATCCACATCGACCCCAAAACAACACTCAGAGGCACTCTCCTCTACAGACCACCAGGACCCCGCGCAAAATTCAGTGAAGACATCACGGACTTCATCACCCCACACGCGCTCCCCTCCAAAGATTACATCCTTCTGGGAGACCTCAACTTTCACCTTGAAAAGACCAACGACCACAACACCTCCACCCTCGTGGACAACCTCGCCAACCTCGGACTTAAACAACTAGTCACTTCCCCCACCCACATCGCAGGTAACACACTGGACCCCATCTTCACATCCAGCAATCATATCTCCTTCTGCCACACTACGGATCTCCTCTGGACCGACCACAGCTGCGTTCACTTCATCTACAACAAGCCGAAACCCATCATCCACTCCCAACCTACCCTGCAAAGAAACTGGTACAAAATCACCACGGACCAAATCTCCGCATCGCTCCTTCGAAACTCCCCAGCCCTCTCTTCTAACGCCAACGAAGCCGCCACCAACCTCACCCTATGGTTATCCAACACCGCCGACACCTTAGCTCCACTGAAAAAACGTCAAAGCAAACCTGGCAGCAAGAAAGCCTCATGTTTCAACGATGATCTCAAGAAGTCCAAGAAACTCTGCCGCTCCCTTGAAAAGGCCTGGAAAAAAGACCCAACCACCAGCACCAAGGACGCCTTCAAAAGCGCCACCCGCACCCACCACCAACTGATCCGAAAAGCCAAGAAAACATCTTTCAAGGATCGACTTGACAACAACGCCCACAACAGCAAGGAACTTTTCAACATCGTCAAGGAATTTTCCAATCCCTCGGCCAACTCCAACGACATCACCCCCTCTCAAACCCTCTGCGACTCCCTAGCCTCTTTTTTCCACAACAAGATTGCAGACATCCACAACAGCTTTGACAACCAACCCGGAAACCAACCCACCCTACCATCTGCTGACCACCTTCCCCCCGTGAACACCCTTAACGCTTGGAACCCAATCTCCACTGAGGACACCATCCGCCTGATGAATTCCATCCACTCAGGATCCCCCACAGACCCATGCCCCCACCACATCTTCAACAAAGCAGACTCCGTCATAGCACCGCACCTCCGAGACGTCATCAACTGCTCCTTCAACTCCGCTACCTTCCCAGAAGACTGGAAACACGCCGAACTCACTGCCCTTCTGAAAAAACCAACAGCGGACCCCACCGAACTCAAAAATTACCGCCCCATCTCGCTTCTTCCATTCCCGGCCAAAGTCATCGAGAAAGCCGTCAACAACCAGCTCGCCGCTTTCCTCGAAGCCAACAAATCCCTCGACTCCTCACAGTCCGGCTTCCGAGCCAAACACAGCACTGAGACCGCCCTCATCGCAGCAACAGACGACATTCGAACTCTACTGGACAACGGAGACACAGTCGCCCTCATCCTCCTCGACCTCTCTGCAGCATTCGATACAGTCTGCCACAGCACCCTTCTACAACGCCTCAATAACATCGGAATCCAAGGAAAAGCACTTGAATGGATCACCTCGTTCCTCACCGGAAGAACCCAGAGAGTCCGCCTTCCTCCATTCAAGTCCGAGACCTCTGAAGTCATCTGCGGCGTCCCTCAAGGATCCTCACTCAGTCCCACCCTCTTCAACGTATACATGAGCCCCCTCGCGGCCATCGCACGCCGACACAACCTCAACATCATCTCCTACGCGGACGACACTCAACTAATCCTTTCTCTCACCAATGACCCTAGCACCGCCAAAACTAACCTACACAAAGGAATGACAGAAGTTGCCGAATGGATGAAACAAAGCCGTCTGAAACTGAACTCAGACAAAACTGAAGTCCTCATCTTAGGTACATCCCCCTCTGCATGGGACGATTCCTGGTGGCCTGAAGCCCTCGGAAAAGCACCCATCCCGACAGACCACGCACGGAACCTAGGCGTCATCCTGGATTCTTCACTCTCAATGAACAGACAAGTCAGCGCCGTATCCTCTTCCTGCTTCAACATTCTTCGCATGCTCAGAAAAACATTTCGCTGGATCCCCCTCGAAACAAGGAAAACAGTTACCCACGCTCTTGTCACGAGCCGACTGGACTACGGAAACACCCTCTACGCGGGTACTACCGCAAAGCTCCAGAAGAAACTCCAACGAATCCAAAACGCATCAGCCAGGCTCATATTAGACATCCCTCGCAACGAACACATCTCTGATCACCTTAAAGACCTCCACTGGCTACCCGTCAATAAGAGGATCACCTTCCGACTGCTTACCCACGCACACAAATCACTCTACGACATCGGACCAGATTGCCTCAACTCTCGACTGTCCTTCTACACCCCCTCCCGCCAACTACGATCTTCCAGCCAAGCCCTCGCCACTATACCTCGCATCAACAAGACCACCATGGGAGGCAGATCCTTTGCATACCTGGCTGCTAAAACATGGAACTCACTCCCCGCCTACCTTCGCCTCACCCAGAACCACCTAGCGTTCAGAAAGCAGCTTAAAACGTGGATATTTGACAAATAACCCTCCTCCCCTTCCTAAGCGCCTTGAAACCCTCTGGGTACGTAGTGCGCTATACAAATTCTATGACTTGACTTGACTTGACTACCCAAACACCACTGCACTACCCTAAAACCTAAAACACTACCCCCAGCACGACTTCCTACACTACACAAAGACCACTGCACTTCCCTAAACCCTAAAAGACTACCCCTAGCATGACCCCCTACGCTACCCAAACACCACTGCACTACCCTAAACCCTAAAACACAAACCCTACACTACACAAATACCACTGCACTACCCTAAACCCTAAAACACTACCCCCAGCACGACTCCCTACACTACCCAAACACCACTGCACTACCCTAAACCCTAAATCTACCCCCAGCACACCACCCTAGACTACACAAACAACACTGCATTACCCTATATCCTAAAACACTATCCCCAGCACAACCCCCTTCACTACCCAAACACCACTGCACTACCCTAAACCCTAAAACACAAACCCTACACTACACAAATACCACTGCACTACCCTAAACCCTAAAACACTACCCCCAGCATGACCCCCTACACTACACAAACACCACTGCACTACCCTAAACCCTAAAACACTACCCCCAGCCCGACTCCCTGCACTACATAAATTCCACTGCACTACCCTAAACCCTAAATCTACCCCAGCACAACACCCTAGACTACACAAACAACACTGCATTACCCTATATCCTAAAACACTATCCCCAGCACAACCCCCTTCACTACACAAACACCACTGCACTACACTAAACCCTAAAACACTACCTCCAGCATGACCCCCTACACTACACAAACAGCATTGCACTACCCTTAACCCTAAAACACTACCCCTAGCATGACCTCCTACACTACCCAAACACCACTGCACTACCCTAGACCCTAAAACACTACCCATAGCATGACCCCCTATACTACACAAACACCACTGCACTACCCTAAAGCCTTAAACACTACCCCCTGCACAACCCCCTACACTACCCAAACACCAATGCACTACCCTAAACCCAACATCTACCCCGAGCACATCACCCTACACTACACAAACACCACTGCACTACCCTAAACCATAAAACACTACCTGCAGCACGACCCCCTACACTACACAAACACCACTGCACTACCCTAAACCCTAAAACACTACCTCCAGCACAACCCCCTACACTACACAAACACCACTGCAATACACTACTACACTACCCTAAACCTTAAAACACTACCCTCAGCATACCCCCTACAATACCCAAACATGACTGCTCTCCCCTAAACCCTAAAACACTACCCCCTGCACAACTCCCTGCACTAAACAAACAACACTGCACTGCCCTAAACCCTAAAACACTGCCCCCAGCACGACCCCCTAAACTACCCAAATACTACCGCACTTCCCTACACCCTAAAACACTGCCCCAGCACGACTCCCAAAAATACCCAAACACCACTGCACTCCCCTAAACCCTAAATCTACCCCAGCACAACACCCTAGACCACACGAACAACACTGCATTACCCTATATCCTAAAACACTATCCCCAGCACAACCCCCTTCACTACACAAACACCACTGCACTGCCTTAAACTCTGAAACACTACCCCAAGCACGGCCAATACACTACACAAACACCACTGCACTACCCTATACCCTAAAACAAAAATCCCTATACTACACAAACACCACTGCACTACCCTAAACCCCAAAACACTACCCCCAGAACGACCCCCTCAACTACACAAACTCCACTGCACTACCCTAAACCCTAGAACACTACCCCAACACTACCCCTACACTACACAATAACCACTGCACTACCCTAAACAATAAAACACTACCCCAGCATGACCCCTTACACTACACAAACACCATGGCACTACCCTTAACCCTAAAACACTACCCCCAGCACGAATCCCTACACAACCCAAACACAACTGCACTACCCTAAACCCACAAATACTACCCAGCATTACCCCCTACACTACACAAACACCACTGACCTACCCTAAACCCTAAAACACTACCCCATCATGACCCCCTACACTACACAAACACCACAGCACTACCCTAAAGCCTTCAACACTACCCCCTGCACAACCCCCTACACTACCCAAACACCAATGCACTACCCTAAACCCTAAAACACTACCCCCAGCACGACCCCTACACTACCCTAAACCCAACATCTACCCCAGCACATCACCCTACACTTCACAAACACCACTGAACTACCCTTAACCATAAAACACTACCCCCAGCACGACCCCTACACTACACAAACACCACTGCACTGCCCTAAACCCTAACACACTATCCCTAGCATGACCCCCTACACTACCCAAACACCACTGCACTACCCTAAAACCTAAAACACTACCCCCAGCACGACCTCCTACACTACACAAAGACCACTGCACTTCCCTAAACCCTAAAAGACTACCCCTAGCATGACCCCCTACGCTACCCAAACACCACTGCACTACCCTAAACCCTAAAACACAAACCCTACACTACACAAATACCACTGCACTACCCTAAACCCTAAAACACTACCCCCAGCACGACTCCCTACACTACCCAAACACCACTGCACTACCCTAAACCCTAAATCTACCCCAGCACACCACCCTAGACTACACAAACAACACTGCATTACCCTATATCCTAAAACACTATCCCCAGCACAACCCCCTTCACTACCCAAACACCACTGCACTACCCTAAACCCTAAAACACAAACCCTACACTACACAAATACCACTGCACTACCCTAAACCCTAAAACACTACCCCAAGCATTACCCCCTACACTACACAAACACCACTGCACTACCCTAAACCCTAAAACACTACCCCCAGCCCGACTCCCTGCACTACAAAAATTCCACTGCACTACCCTAAACTCTAAATCTACCCCAGCACAACACCCTAGACTACACAAACAACACTGCATTACCCTATATCCTAAAACACTATCCCCAGCACAACTCCCTTCACAACACAAACACCACTGCACTACACTAAACCCTAAAACACTACCTCCAGCATGACCCCCTACACTACACAAACAGCATTGCACTACCCTTAACCCTAAAACACTACCCCTAGCATGACCTCCTACACTACCCAAACACCACTGCACTACCCTAGACCCTAAAACACTACCCATAGCATGACCCCCTATACTACACAAACACCACTGCACTACCCTAAAGCCTTAAACACTACCCCCTGCACAACCCCCTACACTACCCAAACACCAATGCACTACCCTAAACCCAGCATCTACCCCGAACACATCACCCTACACTACACAAACACCACTGCACTACCCTAAACCATAAAACACTACCTGCAGCACGACCCCCTACACTACACAAACACCACTGCACTACCCTAAACCCTAAAACACTACCTCCAGCACAACCCCCTACACTACACAAACACCACTGCAATACACTACTACACTACCCTAAACCTTAAAACACTACCCTCAGCATACCCCCTACAATACCCAAACATGACTGCTCTCCCCTAAACCCTAAAACACTACCCCCTGCACAACTCCCTGCACTAAACAAACAACACTGCACTGCCCTAAACCCTAAAACACTGCCCCCAGCACGACCCCCTAAACTACCCAAATACTACCGCACTTCCCTACACCCTAAAACACTGCCCCAGCACGACTCCCAACAATACCCAAACACCACTGCACTACCCTAAACCCTAAATCTACCCCAGCACAACACCCTAGACCACACGAACAACACTGCATTACCCTATATCCTAAAACACTATCCCCAGCACAACCCCCTTCACTACACAAACACCACTGCACTGCCTTAAACTCTGAAACACTACCCCAAGCACGGCCAATACACTACACAAACATCACTGCACTACCCTATACCCTAAAACAAAAATCCCTATACTACACAAACACCACTGCACTACCCTAAACCCCAAAACACTACCCCCAGAATGACCCCCTCAACTACACAAACTCCACTGCACTACCATAAACCCCAAAACACTACCCCAACACTACCCCTACACTACACAATAACCCCTGCACTACCCTAAACAATAAAACACTACCCCAGCATGACCCCTTACACTACACAAACACCATGGCACTACCCTTAACCCTAAAACACTACCCCCAGCACGAATCCCTACACGACCCAAACACAACTGCACTACCTAAACCCACAAATACTACCCAGCATTACCCCCTACACTACCCAAACACCAGTGCACTACCCTAAACCCTAAAACACGACACCCTACACTACACAAACACCACTGACCTACCCTAAACCCTAAAACACTACCCCATCATGACCCCCTACACTACACAAACACCACAGCACTACCCTAAAGCCTTCAACACTACCCCCTGCACAACCCCCTACACTACCCAAACACCAATGCACTACCCTAAACCCTAAAACACTACCCCCAGCACGACCCCTACACTACCCTAAACCCAACATCTACCCCAGCACATCACCCTACACTACACAAACACCACTGAACTACCCTTAACCATAAAACACTACCCCCAGCACGACCCCCTACACTACACAAACACCACTGCATTGCCCTAAACCCTAACACACTATCCCTAGCATGACCCCCTACACTACCCAAACACCACTGCACTACCCTAAAACCTAAAACACTACCCCCAGCACGACCTCCTACACTACACAAATACCACTGCTCTTCCCTAAACCCTAAAAGACTACCCCTAGCATGACCCCCTACACTACCCAAACACCACTGCACTACCCTAAACCCTAAAACACAAACCCTACACTACACAAATACCACTGCACTACCCTAAACCCTAAAACACTGCCCCCAGCACGACCCCCTGCACTACCCAAACACCACTGCACTACCCTAAACCCTAAATCTACCCCAGCACAACACCCTAGACCACACAAACAACACTGCATTACCCTATATCCTAAAACACTATCCCCAGCACAACCCCCTTCACTACACAAACACCACTGCACTGCCTTAAACCCTAAAACACTACCCCAAGCACGGCCAATACACTACACAAACACCACTGGACTACCCTATACCCTAAAACAAAAATCCCTATACTACACAAACACCACTGCACTACCCTAAACCCCAAAACACTACCCCTAGAACGACCCCCTAAACTACACAAACTCCACTGCACTACCCTAAACCCTAAAACACTACCCTAACACTACCCCTACACTAAACAATAACCACTGCACTACCCTAAACCCTAAAACACGACACCCTACACTACACAAACACCACTGACCTACCCTAAACGCTAAAACACTACACCATCACGACCCCCTACACTACACAAACACCACAGCACTACCCTAAAGCCTTCAACACTACCCCCTGCACAACCCCCTACGCTACCCAAACACCAATGCACTACCCTAAACCCTAAAACACTACCCCCAGCACGACCCTTACACTACCCTAAACCCAACATCTACCCCAGCACATCACCCTACACTTCACAAACACCACTGAACTACCCTTAACCATAAAACACTACCCCCAGCACTACCCCCTACACCACACAAACACCACTGCACTGCCCTAAACCCTAACACACTATCTCTAGCATGACCCCCTACACTACCCAAACACCACTGCACTACCCTAAAACCTAAAACACTACCCCCAGCACGACCTCCTACACTACACAAAGACCACTGCACTTCCCTAAACCCTAAAAGACTACCCCTAGCATGACCCCCTACGCTACCCACACACCACTGCACTACCCTAAACCCTAAAACACAAACCCTACACTACACAAATACCACTGCACTACCCTAAACCCTAAAACACTACCCCCAGCACGACTCCCTACACCACCCAAACACCACTGCACTACCCTAAACCCTAAATCTACCCCCAGCACAACACCCTAGACTACACAAACAACACTGCATTACCCTATATCCTAAAACACGATCCCTAGCACAACCCCCTTCACTACCCAAACACCACTGCACTACCCTAAACCCTAAAACACAAACCCTACACTACACAAATACCACTGCACTACCCTAAACCCTAAAACACTACCCCCAGCATGACCCCATACACTACACAAACACCACTGCACTACCCTAAACCCTAAAACACTACCCCCAGCCCGACTCCCTACACTACATAAATTCCACTGCACTACCCTAAACCCTAAATCTACCCCAGCACAACACCCTAGACTACACAAACAACACTGCATTACCCTATATCCTAAAACACTATCCCCAGCACAACCCCCTTCACTACACAAACACCACTGCACTACACTAAACCCTAAAACACTACCTCCAGCATGACCCCCTACACTACACAAACAGCATTGCACTACCCTTAACCCTAAAACACTACCCCTAGCATGACCTCCTACACTACCCAAATACCACTGCACTACCCTAGACCCTAAAACACTACCCATAGCATGACCCCCTATACTACACAAACACCACTGCACTACCCTAAAGCCTTAAACACTACCCCCTACACAACCCCCTACACTACCCAAACACCAATGCACTACCCTAAACCCAACATCTACCCCGAGCACATCACCCTACACTGCACAAACACCACTGCACTACCCTAAACCATAAAACACTACCTGCAGCACGACCCCCTACACTGCACAAACACCACTGCACTACTATAACCCCTAAAACACCACCCCCAGCATGAACCCCTGTACTACACAAACACCACTGCACTTCCTTAAACCCTAAAACACTACACCAGCATGACCCCCTACACTACACAAACACCACTGCACTACACTAAACCCT
Source organism: Triturus cristatus (assembly GCF_964204655.1). Taxonomy (NCBI): domain Eukaryota; kingdom Metazoa; phylum Chordata; class Amphibia; order Caudata; family Salamandridae; genus Triturus; species Triturus cristatus. The sequence continues at coordinate 758,878,863 of NC_140595.1, forward strand.
AAATCTACCCCCAGCATGACCCCTACACTACACAAACACCACTGCACTACCCTAAAACCTAAAAAACTACCCCAAGCACAGCCCCCTACACTACACAGGCACTACTGTACTACCCTAAACCTTAAAACACTATCCCCAACATGACCCCTTCACTACCCAAACACAACTGCACTACTCTAAATCCAAAAACACTACCCCCAGCACGACCCCCCACACTTCGCAAACACCACTGCACTACGCTAAACCTTAAAATACGGCCACCTACACTACACAAACACCACTGCACTACCCCAAACCGTAAAACACTAACCCAAGCACAACCCCCTACACTACACAAACACCACTGCACTACCCTATACCCTAAAAAACTACCCCCTATGCTACACAAACACCACAGCACTACCCTAAAGCCTTCAACACTACCCCCTGCACAACCCCCTACATCACCCAAAAACCAATGCACTACCCTAAACCCTAAAACACTACCCCCAGCACGACCCCTACACTACCCTAAACCCAACATCTACCCCAGCACATCACCCTACACTTCACAAACACCACTGAACTACCCTTAACCATAAAACACTACCCCCAGCACTACCCCCTACACCACACAAACACCACTGTACTGCCCTAAACCCTAACACACTATCTCTAGCATGACCCCCTACACTACCCAAACACCACTGCACTACCCTAAAACCTAAAACACTACCCCCAGCACGACCTCCTACACTACACAAAGACCACTGCACTTCCCTAAACCCTAAAAGACTACCCCTAGCATGACCCCCTACGCTACCCACACACCACTGCACTACCCTAAACCCTAAAACACAAACCCTACACTACACAAATACCACTGCACTACCCTAAACCCTAAAACACTACCCCCAGCACGACTCCCTACACCACCCAAACACCACTGCACTACCCTAAACCCTAAATCTACCCCCAGCACAACACCCTAGACTACACAAACACCACTGCACTACCCTAAACCCTAAAACACAAACCCTACACTACACAAATACCACTGCACTACCCTAAACCCTAAAACACTACCCCCAGCATGACCCCATACACTACACAAACACCACTGCACTACCCTAAACCCTAAAACACTACCCCCAGCCCGACTCCCTACACTACATAAATTCCACTGCACTACCCTAAACCCTAAATCTACCCCAGCACAACACCCTAGACTACACAAACAACACTGCATTACCCTATATCCTAAAACACTATCCCCAGCACAACCCCCTTCACTACACAAACACCACTGCACTACACTAAACCCTAAAACACTACCTCCAGCATGACCCCCTACACTACACAAACAGCATTGCACTACCCTTAACCCTAAAACACTACCCCTAGCATGACCTCCTACACTACCCAAACACCACTGCACTACCCTAGACCCTAAAACACTACCCATAGCATGACCCCCTATACTACACAAACACCACTGCACTACCCTAAAGCCTTAAACACTACCCCCTGCACAACCCCCTACACTACCCAAACACCAATGCACTACCCTAAACCCAACATCTACCCCGAGCACATCACCCTACACTGCACAAACACCACTGCACTACCCTAAACCATAAAACACTACCTGCAGCATGACCCCCTACACTACACAAACACCACTGCACTACTATAACCCCTAAAACACCACCGCCAGCATGAACCCCTATACTACACAAACACCACTGCACTTCCTTAAACCCTAAAACACTACACCAGCATGACCCCCTACACTACAAAAACACCACTGCACTACACTAAACCCTAAATCTACCCCCAGCATGACCCCTACACTACACAAACACCACTGCACTACCCTAAAACCTAAAATACTACCCCAAGCACAGCCCCCTACACTACACAGGCACTACTGTACTACCCTAAACCTTAAAACACTATCCCCAACATGACCCCTTCACTACCCAAACACAACTGCACTACGCTAAATCCAAAAACACTACCCCCAGCACGACCCCCCACACTTCGCAAACACCACTGCACTACGCTAAACCTTAAAATACGGCCACCTACACTACACAAACACCACTGCACTACCCCAAACCGTAAAACACTAACCCAAGCACAACCCCCTACACTACACAAACACCACTGCACTACCCTATACCCTAAAAAACTACCCCCTACGCTACACAAACACCACAGCACTACCCTAAAGCCTTCAACACTACCCCCTGCACAACCCCCTACACTACCCAAAAACCAATGCACTACCCTAAACCCTAAAACACTACCCCCAGCACGACCCCTACACTACACAAACATCACTGCACTACCCTAAACCCTAAAACATTACCCCTTAGCACGACACCCGACACTACCCAAACACCCTGCATTACCTTAAACCCAACATCTACCGCAGCACATCACCCTACACTACACAAACACCACTGAACTACCCTTAACCATAAAACACTACCCCCAGCACGACCCCCTACACTACACAAACACCACTGCGCTACCCTAAACCCTAACACACTATCCCTAGCATGACCCCCTGCACTACCCAAACACCACTGCACTACCCTAAAACCTAAAACACTACCCCCAGCACGACCTCCTACACTACACAAAGACCACTGCACTTCCCTAAACCCTAAAACACTACCCCTAGCATGACCCCCTACGCTACCCAAACACCACTGCACTACCCTAAACCCTAAAACACAAACCCTACACTACACAAATACCACTGCACTACCCTAAACCCTAAAACACTACCCCCTGCACAACCTCCTACACTACACAAATACCACTGCACTACCCTAAACCCTAAAACACTACCCCCTGCACAACCTCCTACACAACCCAAACACCAATGCACTACCCTACATCTTAAAACACTATACCCAGCATGACCCCTATACTACACAAACACCACTGCACTACCCTAAACCCTAAAACATTACCCCTAGCACGACCCCCTACACTACCCAAACACCCTTTCCTACCCTAAACCCAACATCTACCCCCAGCACAACACCCTACACTACAGAAGCACCACTGCACTACCCTAAACCCTAAAGCACTAAAACACTAACCGTAGCATGGCCCCCTACACTACCCACACACAACAGCACTAGCCTAAACCCTAAAACACGAACCCTACACTACACAAACACCACTGCACTACCCTAAACCCTAAAACACTACCTCCAGCACGACCCCCTACACTACACAAACAGCACTGCACTACCCTAAACCCTAAAACACTACCTCCAGCACAACCCCCTACACTACACAAACACCACTGCAATACACTACTACACTACCCTAAACCTTAAAACACTACCCTCAGCATACCCCCTACAATACCCAAACATGACTGCTCTCCCCTAAACCCTAAAACACTACCCCCTGCACAACTCCCTGCACTAAACAAACAACACTGCACTGCCCTAAACCCTAAAACACTGCCCCCAGCACGACCCCTAAACTACCCAAATACTACCGCACTTCCCTACACCCTAAAACACTGTCCCCAGCACGACTCCCTACACTACCCAAACACCACTGCACTACCCTAAACCCTAAATCTACCCCAGCACAACACCCTAGACCACACAAACAACACTGCATTACCCTATATCCTAAAACACTATCCCCAGCACAACCCCCTTCACTACACAAACACCTCTGCACTGCCTTAAACCCTAAAACACTACCCCAAGCACGGCCAATACACTACACAAACACCACTGCACTACCCTATACCCTAAAACACTACCCCTACACTACACAATAACCACTGCACTACCCTAAACAATAAAACACTACCCCAGCATGACCCCTTACACTACACAAACACCATGGCACTACCCTTAACCCTAAAACACTACCCCCAGCACGAATCCCTACACGACCCAAACACAACTGCACTACCCTAAACCCAAAAATACTACCCAGCATTACCCCCTATACTACCGAAACACCACTGCACTACCCTAAACCCTAAAACACGACACCCTACACTACACAAACACCACTGACCTACCCTAAACCCTAAAACACTACCCCATCACGACCCCCTACACTACACAAACACCACAGCACTACCCTAAAGCCTTCAACACTACCCCCTGCACAACCCCCTACGCTACCCAAACACCATTGCACTACCCTAAACCCTAAAACACTACCCCCAGAACGACCCCTACACTACCCTAAACCCAACATCTACCCCAGCACATCACCCTACACTACACAAACACCACTGAACTACCCTTAACCATAAAACACTACCCCCAGCACGACCCCCTACACTACACAAACACCACTGCACTGCCCTAAACCCTAACACACTATCCCTAGCATGACCCCCTACACTACCCAAACACCACTGCACTACCCTAAAACCTAAAACACTACCCCAGCACGACCTCCTACACTACACAAAGACCACTGCACTTCCCTAAACCCTAAAAGACTACCCCTAGCATGACCCCCTACGCTACCCAAACACCACTGCACTACCCTCAACCCTAAAACACAAACCCTACACTACACAAATACCACTGCACTACCCTAAACCCTAAAACACTACCCCCAGCACGACTCCCTACACTACCCAAACACCACTGCACTACCCTAAACCCTAAATCTACCCCCAGCACAACACCCTAGACTACACAAACAACACTGCATTACCCTATATCCTAAAACACTATCCCCAGCACAACCCCCTTCACTACCCAAATGCCACTGCACTACCCTAAACCCTAAAACACAAACCCTACACTACACAAATACCACTGCACTACCCTAAACCCTAAAACACTACCCCCAGCATGACCCCCTACACTACACAAACACCACTGCACTACCCTAAACCCTAAAACACTGCCCCCAGCCCGACTCCCTACACTACACAAATACCACTGCACTACCCTAAACCCTAAATCTACCCCAGCACAATACCCTAGACTACACAAACAACAGTGCACTACCCTATATCCTAAAACACTACCCCCAGCATGACCCCCTTCACTACACAAACACCACTGCACTTCCTTAAACCCTAAAACACTACACCAGCATGACCCCCTACACTACATAAACACCACTGCACTACACTAAACCCTAAATCTACCCCCAGCATGACCCCTACACTACACAAACAGCACTGCACTACCCTAAACCCTAAAACACTACCTCCAGCACAACCCCCTACACTACACAAACACCACTGCACTGCCCTAAACCCTAACACACTATCCCTAGCATGACCCCCTACACTACCCAAACACCACTGCACTACCCTAAAACCTAAAACACTACCCCAGCACGACCTCCTACACTACACAAAGACCACTGCACTTCCCTAAACCCTAAAAGACTACCCCTAGCATGACCCCCTACGCTACCCAAACACCACTGCACTACCCTCAACCCTAAAACACAAACCCTACACTACACAAATACCACTGCACTACCCTAAACCCTAAAACACTACCCCCAGCACGACTCCCTACACTACCCAAACACCACTGCACTACCCTAAACCCTAAATCTACCCCCAGCACAACACCCTAGACTACACAAACAACACTGCATTACCCTATATCCTAAAACACTATCCCCAGCACAACCCCCTTCACTACCCAAACGCCACTGCACTACCCTAAACCCTAAAACACAAACCCTACACTACACAAATACCACTGCACTACCCTAAACCCTAAAACACTACCCCCAGCATGACCCCCTACACTACACAAACACCACTGCACTACCCTAAACCCTAAAACACTGCCCCCAGCCCGACTCCCTACACTACACAAATACCACTGCACTACCCTAAACCCTAAATCTACCCCAGCACAATACCCTAGACTACACAAACAACAGTGCACTACCCTATATCCTAAAACACTACCCCCAGCATGACCCCCTTCACTACACAAACACCACTGCACTTCCTTAAACCCTAAAACACTACACCAGCATGACCCCCTACACTACATAAACACCACTGCACTACACTAAACCCTAAATCTACCCCCAGCATGACCCCTACACTACACAAACAGCACTGCACTACCCTAAACCCTAAAACACTACCTCCAGCACAACCCCCTACACTACACAAACACCACTGCAATACACTACTACACTACCCTAAACCTTAAAACACTACCCTCAGCATACCCCCTACAATACCCAAACATGACTGCTCTCCCCTAAACCCTAAAACACTACCCCCAGCACAACTCCCTGCACTAAACAAACAACACTGCACTGCCCTAAACCCTAAAACACTGCTCCCAGCACGACCCCCTAAACTACCCAGATACTACCGCACTTCCCTACACCCTAAAACACTGTCCCCAGCACAACTCCCTACACTACCCAAACACCACTGCACTACCCTAAACCCTAAATCTACCCCAGCACAACACCCTAGACCACACAAACAACACTGCATTACCCTATATCCTAAAACACTATCCCCAGCACAACCCCCTTCACTACACAAACACCACTGCACTGCCTTAAACCCTAAAACACTACCCCAAGCACGGCCAATACACTACACAAACACCACTGCACTACCCTATACCCTAAAACAAAATCCCTATACTACACAAACACCACTGCACTACCCTAAAACCCAAAACACCACCCCTAGAACGACCCCCTAAACTACACAAACTCCACTGCACTACCCTAAACCCTAAAACACTACCCCTACACTACACAATAACCACTGCACTACCCTAAACAATAAAACACTACCCCAGCATGACCCCTTACACAACACAAACACCATGGCACTACCCTTAACCCTAAAACACTACCCCCAGCACAAATCCCTACACGACCCAAACACAACTGCACTACCCTAAACACAAAAATACTACCCAGCATTACCCCCTACACTACCGAAACACCACTGCACTACCCTAAACCCTAAAACACGACACCCTACACTACACAAACACCACTGACCTACCCTAAACCCTAAAACTCTACCCCATCACGACCCCCTACACTACACAAACACCACAGCACTACCCTAAAGCCTTCAACACTACCCCCTGCACAACCCCCTACGCTACTCAAACACCATTGCACTACCCTAAACCCTAAAACACTACCCCAGAACGATCCCTACACTACCCTAAACCCAACATCTACCCCAGCACATCACCCTACACTACACAAACACCACTGAACTACCCTTAACCATAAAACACTACCCCCAGCACGACCCCCTACACTACACAAACACCACTGCACTGCCCTAAACCCTAACACACTATCCCTAGCATGACCCCCTACACTACCCAAACACCACTGCACTACCCTAAAACCTAAAACACTACCCCAGCACGACCTCCTACACTACACAAAGACCACTGCACTTCCCTAAACCCTAAAAGACTACCCCTAGCATGACCCCCTACGCTACCCAAACACCACTGCACTACCCTAAACCCTAAAACACAAACCCTACACTACACAAATACCACTGCACTACCCTAAACCCTAAAACACTACCCCCAGCACGACTCCCTACACTACCCAAACACCACTGCACTACCCTAAACCCTAAATCTACCCCCAGCACAACACCCTAGACTACACAAACAACACTGCATTACCCTATATCCTAAAACACTATCCCCAGCACAACCCCCTTCACTACCCAAACACCACTGCACTACCCTAAACCCTAAAACACAAACCCTACACTACACAAATACCACTGCACTACCCTAAACCCTAAAACACTACCCCCAGCATGACCCCCTACACTACACAAACACCACTGCACTACCCTAAACCCTAAAACACTACCCCCAGCCCGACTCCCTACACTACCCAAATACCACTGCACTACCCTAAACCCTAAATCTACCCCAGCACAATACCCTAGACTACACAAACAACAGTGCACTACCCTATATCCTAAAACACTACCCCCAGCATGACCCCCTTCACTACACAAACACCACTGCACTTCCTTAAACCCTAAAACACTACACCAGCATGACCCCCTACACTACACAAACACCACTGCACTACACTAAACCCTAAATCTACCCCCAGCATGACCCCTACACTACACAAACACCACTGCACTACCCTAAAACCTAAAAAACTACCCCAAGCACAGCCCCCTACACTACACAGGCACTACTGTACTACCCTAAACCTTAAAACACTATCCCAAAAATGACCCCTTCACTACCCAAACACAACTGCACTACGCTAAATCCAAAAACACTACCCCCAGCACGACCCCCCACACTTCCCAAACACCACTGCACTACGCTAAACTCTAAAACACGACCACCTACACTACACAAACACCACTGCACTACCCCAAACCGTAAAACACTAACCCTAGCACAACCCCCTACACTACACAAACACCACTGCACTACCCTATACCCTAAAAAACTACCCCCTACGCTACACAAACACCACAGCACTACCCTAAAGCCTTCAACACTACCCCCTGCACAACCCCCTACACTTCCCAAAAACCAATGCACTACCCTAAACCCTAAAACACTACCCCCAGCACGACCCCTACACTACACAAACACCACTGCACTACCCTAAACCCTAAAACATTACCCCTTAGCACGACCCCCGACACTACCCAAACACCCTGCATTACCCTAAACCCAACATCTACCCCAGCACATCACCCTACACTACACAAACACCACTGAACTACCCTTAACCATAAAACACTACCCCCAGCACGACCCCCTACACTACACAAACACCACTGCGCTACCCTAAACCCTAACACACTATCCCTAGCATGACCCCCTGCACTACCCAAACACCACTGCACTACCCTAAAACCTAAAACACTACCCCCAGCACGACCTCCTACACTACACAAAGACCACTGCACTTCCCTAAACCCTAAAACACTACCCCTAGCATGACCCCCTACACTACCCAAACACCACTGCACTACCCTAAACCCTAAAACACAAACCCTACACTACACAAATTTCACTGCACTACCCTAAACCCGAAATCTACCCCCAGCACAACCCCCTAAACTACCCAAACACAACTAAACTTCCCTAAATCCAAAAACACTACCCCCACCATGACCCCCAACACTGCACAACCACCACTGCACTACCCTAAACCTTAAAACACTACCCCCAGCACAACCCCCTACAGTACCCAAACACCACTGCACTGCCCTAAACTCTAAAACACTACCCCCGCACAACCCCCTACACTACACAAACACCACTGAACTACCCTTAACCATAAAACACTACCCCCAGCACGACCCCCTACACTACACAAACACCACTGCGCTACCCTAAACCCTAACACACTATCCCTAGCATGACCCCCTGCACTACCCAAACACCACTGCACTACCCTAAAACCTAAAACACTACCCCCAGCACGACCTCCTACACTACACAAAGACCACTGCACTTCCCTTAACCCTAAAACACTACCCCTAGCATGACCCCCTACACTACCCAAACACCACTGCACTACCCTAAACCCTAAAACACAAACCCTACACTACACAAATTTCACTGCACTACCCTAAACCCGAAATCTACCCCCAGCACAACCCCCTAAACTACCCAAACACAACTAAACTTCCCTAAATCCAAAAACACTACCCCCACCATGACCCCCAACACTACACAACCACCACTGCACTACCCTAAACCTTAAAACACTACCCCCAGCACAACCCCCTACAGTACCCAAACAACACTGCACTACCCTATATCCTAAAACACTACACCAGCATGACCCCCTACACTACACAAACACCACTGCACTACACTAAACCTTAAATATACCCCCAGCATGAGCCCCTACACTACTCAAACACTACTGCACTACACTAAAACCTACAAAACTACCCCAAGCACAGACCCCTACACTACACAAACACTACTGTACTACCCTAAACCTTAAAACACTATCCCCAACCCGACCCCTTCACTACCCAAACACAACTGCACTAAGCTAAACCCAAAAACACTACCCCCAGCACGACCCCCACACTTCCCAAACACCACTGCACTACGCTAAACCCTAAAACACGACCACCTACACTACACAAACACCACTGCACCACCCCAAACCCTAAAACACTAACCCAAGCACAACCCCCTACACTACACAAACACCACAGCACTACCCTAAAGCTTTCAACACTACCCCCTGCACAACCCCCTACACTACCCAAACACCAATGCACTACCCTAAACCCTAAAACGCTACCCCCAGCACGACCCCTACACTACACAAACACCACTGCACTACCCTAAACCCAACATCTACCCCAGCACATCACCCTACACTACACAAACACCACTGAACTACCCTTAACCATAAAACACTACCCCAGCACGACCCCCTACAATACACAAACACAACTGCACTACCCTAAACCCTAACACACTATCCCTAGCATTACCCCCTGCACTACCCAAACACTACTGCACTACCCTAAAACCTAAAACTCTACCCCCAGCACAACCCCCTAAACTACCCAAAGACAACTGCACTTCCCTAAATCCTAAAACACTATCCCCACTATGACCCCCTACACTACACAAACACCACTGCACTGCCCTACTGCACTACCCTAAACCTTAAAACACTACCCCCAGAACAACCCCCTACAGTACCCAAACACCACTGCACTGCCCTAAACCCTAAAACACTACCCCCGGCACAACCCCCTACACTACACAAACAACACTGCACTGCCCTAAACCCTAAAACACTACCCCCAGCACGACCCCTACACTAACCAAATACTACTGCACTACCCTACACCCTAAAAAACTAACCCCAGCACCACTCCTTACACTACCCAAACACCACTGCACTACCCTAAACCCTAAATCTACCCCAGCACAATACCCTAGACTATACAAACAACACTGCACTATCCTATATCCTAAAACACTACCCCAGCACGACCCCCTTCACTACACAAACACCACTGCACTGCCTTAAACCCTTAAACACTACCCCCAGCATGACCCTCTACACTAAACAAACACCACTGCACTATACTAAACCCTAAATCTACCCCAGCATGACCCCCTACACAACACAAACACCACTGCACTACCCTAAAACCTAAAACACTACCCCAAGCACAGCCCCCAACACTACACAAACACCACTGTACTGCCCTAAACCTTAAAACACTAACCCCAACACGACCCCCTTCACTACCCAAACACAACTGCACTACCCTAAACCCTAAAACACTATCCCCAGCATGACCCCCTACACTACACAAACACCACTGCACTACCCTACACCCTAAAACACTACCCTCTACACCAAACAAATACCACTGCACTACCCTTAACCCTAAAACACTACCCCCAGCATGACCCCCTACACTACACAAACCCCACTGAACTACCCTAAACCCTAAAACACTACCCCCAGCCCGACTCACTACACTACCCAAATACCTCTGCACTACCCTAAACCCTAAATCTACCCCAGCACAATACCCTAGAATACACAAACAACACTGCACTACCCTATATCCTAAAACACTACCCCCAACATGACCCCCTTCACTACACAAACACCACTGCACTTCCTTAAACCCTAAATCTTCCCCCAGCATGACCCCCTACACTACACAAACACCACAGCACTACCCTAAAACCTAAAAAACTATCCCAAGCACAGCCCCCTACACTACACAAACACTACTGTACTACCCTAAACCTTAAAACACTATCCCCAACACGACCCCTTCACTACCCAAACACAACTGCACTACGCTCAACCCAAAAACACTACCCCCCAGCACGACCCCCCACACTACCCAAACACCACTGCACAACGCTAAACCCTAAAACACGACCCCCTACACTACACAAACACCACTGCACTACCCCAAACCTTAAAACACTAACCCAAGTACAACCCCCTACACTACACAAACAGCACTGCACTACCCTATAACCTAAAAAACTACCCCCTACACTACTCAAACACCATGGCACTACCCTAAAACCCTAAAACACTACCCCCAGCAGTACCCCCTACACTACCCAAACGCAACTGCACTACCCTAAACCCTAAAACACTATCCCCAGCTTGACCCCCTACACCATACAAACACCACTGCACTACCCTAAACCCTAATACACTACCCCAAGCATGACCCCCTACACTACAAAATCACCACTGCACTACTCTAAACCCTAAAACACTACCCCCAGCATGAACCTCTACACTACCCAAACACCACTGCACTACCCTAAACCATGAAACACTACTCCCAGCATGACCCCTACACTATAAAAACACTACTGCACTACCCTAAACCCTAAAACACTACCCCCACATGACCCCCTCACAACACTAACACCACTGCACTACACTAAACCATAAATCTACCCCCAGCATGACCCCCTACACTACCCAATCAAACTGCACTACGCTAAACCCAAAAACACTACCCCCAGCATGACCCCCTACACTTCTCAAACACCACTGCACTACGCTAACCCCTAAAACAAGACCCCCTACACTACACAAACACCACTGCACTACCCCAACCCTAAAATACTAATCCAAGCATAAACCCCTACACTACACAAACACCACAGCACTACCCTATACCCTAAAAAACTACCCCTACACTATACGAACACCAGTGCACAACCCTAAACCCCAAAACCCAACCCCCAGCACGTTCCCCTACACTACACAAACACCACTGCACTACCCTAAAACACTACCCCAGCACTACCCCCTACACTACCCAGACACCACTGCACTACCCTAAACCCTAACACACAACCCCCAGCACGACTCCCTACACTACTCAATTCAATTCAATATTACTTTATTTCGATTTAAATTTATAAATCATGAAAAGCATACAATAAAAGACAAGGAAGGAACCAAGATGGCGGATTGAAGCCGCCACGGAGAGCTGCAGCCCTGATGGTTTCCCTATACCTCCAGTAACAACACGCGCAATGCTGAGACTTTAAGCGAAATACCTGCAGAGAAATCTACGGCGATTTCTGAGCTGAACGAATGTGGCAGCTTTTTCTTTTAAAACTCGAGCGGAGATCGCTAGAGTGGCTGCTGGCCGTTTACTGCTCCCTTCCGAGACGCTCACCTGGCTGCTCGACACTCTACTGGTCTGGTCTCACCCTTTTTGCCGCGGCAGCCGTCTCAGACTCTGAACGTAGGGAAGGCATGGCACCGCCGAAAACGACACCGCGGTGCACTCGCACCGGCCGCAACATCGCTGGAAAAGGAGAGGTTAACTTGCTCACGGGTGCTGGTGGCAAGGAGAGACCAGGCATCACAACCAGCAAGCCACTATCGCATCTCCTACAAACAGGGAGAGTTCCGGAGCTCCTGGCAGGCAAGTGTTCGTCTGGCAACAATGTTACGGAGACTTTACTCTCCGCGATAACAGATGGTAACATTGTTGCATCTAGTTTTGCTGCTCCTTCAATAGACATTGCTTCGTTGGTAGCGGACAAGGACTGTGATGTGAGTGTGCCTGCCGCAAGTAGCGGAGAGGGTGTGGAGGGCTTGCAACCTGAGCCTTTGTCATCAGTACAGCATGATGAGGGGCTCAGCAGACAAGAGGAAGAGGGAGAGGTAGCGGAGCCCACATCTTTCGACTCGAGACAAAGCATAGAAGCTGGTGAGCATAATGTGGCTGCGATAGCTGGTGGGGGTCAGACTCTTGTTTTAGAAGGCAGCGTCACACAAGAAGGAGAAGGCAACAGTGAAGCTAACGATTCGGCCTCATTTGATGATATAGAAGAACCAGCCGAGTACCCAGAACAGACGGGGAGCAAGTCGTCGACCATTAAAAAGGGCAAAGGGAAAGTTAAAAATAAATCCAAGAAAAGTACACTCCACCTACATACTGTGCCTGCAGCAGGGAAAGCTATTTCTGACAATAGCCCCCTTAGGAAGTGGGTGCAAGCAAAAGGTGGAGTGCGAAACATGGCATTAAGACTCTCAGGTGTTAACGGTACTGAGGTTAACTCACCAATACCTCGTTCTGGTGGTGTGATATCAGAAGCTAGTTCTGGGCATGGTGTTCCAGGAGGAGCACAGCCTAAATCCTTAAGCCACAATGATGCGTATTCCTCAAAGGAAACCCAATCCCAAGCTACTCGGGAGACGGCCTTATCTGAGGTAGGAACTGCTGGCTGTCAGGAGGGAGCGGCACCATCACTTTCTTTGATTTTACAGTCTTTAGCTGAGCAAAGACAAGAGGCGCAGCTGCATTACACACAGGTCAGAGAGGATAATAACAAAATCCAACAATCCCTGCGGGAAATGACTGATAAAATCAGCGGGTTAACACAAGATATAACTGAATTACAGCAGAGAGTTTCCGCAACCGAAGATCTATCGGCACTTACAGATGTCTCTGCCAGAAAACATGAGGGACAGATCTCGGATATACAAATTAGGTTGGAGGATATTGAAAATCGCCAGCGAAGACAGAACCTCAGACTTTTTGGTATTTCAGAAGGAGCGGAGGGGTCAGACCCGAGGGGGTTCTTGGTCAAATTATTTCAAAAAGCTTTCCCTGACCTCTCTGATTGGGACTGGGACTCTCAACTCCAAAGGGTCCATAGACTGCCGTTAACTCAGAGGAACAAGGGAGGGCAATATCCTCGCCCTTTTTTGATCTACTTTGGGAACTTTCTATTAAGACAAGCAGTGTCAACAAAAGCACGATCTAATGCTCCTGTCTTAGTAGACTCTTTTTCTCTTTTCGTCAGATCAGATTTGAGTAAGGCTACAATGGACAGACGTTGGAGACTGCGCCAATTCATCGATCCTATAAAAGCTCTCGGCGCTCAGGCCTTTTTACAAGAACCTGCACGTCTGAAAGTTCTTAAGGGTAGTCATACTTATATTTTCTTGGAAGAAAAGGAAACAAGTGCGGCAATTGCCAAGTGGCGGGCAGAAGCTGCCGAACAGGGATAGAAGGGATAGAAGGGGGGTCCGCTCTATTGCGTCTGTGGACTCTGGTTCTTCTTCTCTCGTTTACCTCCCTTTTTTTTGCTTGCAGGATTTGTTGAAACATGTAGAAACTGTGAATTATGATTTAGGATTATGATTATGATTATGATTATGATTATAATTAGAAACAAGGGAGGGTAGGGTTGACCTATTGGGCTGTGGCTCTGTAGCGCTGCCATTTCCAGCGGCAGCTGTTAATAAGGGGGGGGTTCTTCTAGGAGACGGGGTGTGGTGTCACCCTCAGATTTGAATCATGTTCGGTGAGGGTCAGGGAGGGAGTTTGAGGTTAAAGGGGGGGAGAAAATCATCATCACTGGGGCACTATGGTTTTAAAGAATGGGGAAGATTTTTCTTAGTTTTGCGCAGTATAAATAATAAACCATATGTCATAGCTCATTCAGTTTTCTTGATAATTATTATTGTAGGAGGAGGATTAACACAAAAGACAAAACTTAATCATGAATTGGATCAAGTTTCTGGTCTGTAATGTCGCTGGCCTTAATAGTATAGCTAAACGAAGGCTAGTCCGAGAGGAGTTACGAATGTATCAGTCTCAATTAGTGGTCTTGACAGAAACACATTTGTCTTACAAAGACCGGAATTTATTGGCGGATCTGGGGTTAGATGTAATCATTAGTACCACTCAAACTGTATCTATTAAAGGAGTAGCTATCTTAAAAGATAAAAAGTTTGTTTGCGAAGTTATTAACAAACAGGCTGATCAATGGGGGCGCTGGGCAATAGCTCAGCTGGTTATAGGGCGTAAGAAATATGTGATCTGTGCCGTATACGGCCCTAATGTGGACGACCCTGCTATTTTCGAATTCCTCAATTTGGAATTATTAAACTGGGAGGGGGAAAAATTAATTTTGGGGGATTTCAACTGCGTCATAGATTATCATATAGACTCTACGGGGAATAGGCGCAACTTAAGAATGTGTAAAACACGCAGAGCAATCCTACAAATGATGAGGCTTCAGTCCATTAAGGACACTTGGAGACATATATATCCTTTAATACCGGGCTATACTTACTATTCGGCTCCTCATAAGTCATACTCTAGGATTGACATGGCCCTGGTGTCTGATAGCGTACTCATAGCATCAAAAATGGAAATATGCCCCCGGGTGACCTCCGACCACAACCCTATTATTTTCTCTTTTCAGGTTAAAATCGAAGATAAGGAGATTAGGCAATTCTCCTTCCCCAGGTACTTGCTGACTGATAATGAATATCTGTTGAGTACTACACAGCAATAAGAGGAATTTTTTAGAATAAATACAGGTTCCGCATCCCCAATAATTGTTTGGGATACTATGAAAGCGTTTGTTCGCGGCATTACACAGAAATATATTCTCTTACAGAATAAAAAACGAAAAAGCAAAATGGGGAATTTATTACTTAATTTGCGTAACATTGAGAGAGAACATGTGAAGGTGGTTAAGAATAAGGATTTAAAGGCTCAGGAAAGTATGTTTCTTTCTTTAATTGATGCAAGAGTTGCAGTTAAAAAAAACTTAAGAGAAAAAATGGCCGCAAATTACAGTAAGCATCGGTTAGAGAAGTATGAGTATGGGGAGCATATAGGTCATGTATTGGCATATCAGACTGCAGAGGCAAAAGCTAGACCTAAGATTGATGCTATTAAGGGAACAAATGGGATACTATATATGGAAACATCGGATATCTTAGACCAATTCTTGCAGTTCTATCAACAGTTATATTCTTTGACATGGCCCTCTAATCAAGACGAGATACTAGGTTATATTAATAATTGCGGCCTCCAATCTGCAGACAATGAGAAAATTATTACATTAGAAGAAACGGTTTTGTTAGAAGAGGTTGAATCTGCATTGTCATCACTGCCTAATGGGAAAGCGGCTGGTTTTGACTCGATACCATTAGAGTTTTATAAATCTTTCAAACAGATTATACTCTTACCTCTCACTAGTGTGATTCAATATGTAGCTATTAATGGAGAGGTGCCGGCATCATGGAATAAGACACAGATCGTGTTCTTCTTAAAAAAGGGTAAACCACCAACTGAATGTGGTTCATACCGGCCAATTTCTCTTATCAACGCGGACGCGAAGATATTTTCTAAGATCTTGCCAATTCGTTTAGCCCCGCTTATGCCGGATTTAGTTTCTAAAAGTCAACACGGATTCATATTAGGGAGGGATACTACTGCCCACGTCAACATGGCTATTAGCTCATTCGACTATGCAGAGCAAAAGAAAATTGATTTTGGTATGATCTTATTAGATGCTGAAAAAGCATTCGATCGTGTCAGATGGGAATTTTTATGGGCTATTCTATCAAAGATAGGTATTGGTAAGCAGTTCCAGTCCTGTGTAAAAGCTTTATATAGTAACCCACAAGCCAATCTTTCTTATATGGGTTCTAGGTCAGTATCATTCAGGATTTTGTGCGGGACCAGGCAAGGTTGTCCGTTGTCTCCACTACTTTTTGCTCTATATATAGAGCCATTTTTACGTATCCTTCAATCCTGTGCATATATTGATCCGTTGGTTTCCGGCACTTTTCAACTTAAACTCACAGCATATGCTGACGACATAGCGGTTTATGCTACTAATCCAAGAGTGGCCGTGAATAAGATTACAGACGAAGCTGAGAAATATGGCAATGTCTCAGGGTACAAGCTGAATGTGAACAAAACTCAAGTACTTACTACAGCAGGGATTCAAAATGCTATGCCTGGGGCGTGCACTACTGTAACCTATCTGGGGGTAAAAATAACTGCTAATGTTAAACAGATCATAGACATCAATTATCTACCACTTTTACAGGCAACTACTAAGCTGTTTAAATTTTGGCACAGGCTTCCTTTGGGATTACTGGGCAGATCTAACTTAATAAAAATGAAAATACTTCCCAAATTCCTATATTTGTTTCGTTCCATCCCGTTGAAAATTCCTAACAATTTGTTAAAAAAACTTGAGGGCATTTGTAGTAGCTTTCTATGGGGTTATAAAAAACCTAGGAGAGCAATTGAGCTACTTAAATCTTCGTATGAACAAGGAGGATTGGGCTTCCCGGATTTTAAAATATATTTCTGGGCTTCATTTATTGGTCGTTTTCGTTGCTTGTTGGGTTTGGACCAGTCTGACCAATTATTCAAGCTTATTTTAGGTAATCAGAGGGACATGTTTTTGTATGGAATAAATGACCCAAATTATTTTAAGAGAGTCAAGTTTAAGACTTTGAGGGATATCGTGGCTATATGGAGAGATATGTCTTTTAAGTGTAAACTACCAAAAATCCATACTAAATTTCCATTGTGGGGGAATCCATTGCTCCCTGAGATTTTTCAGGATCAGGCTGGCAAATCTTGGAGTCAGTATGGGATCTCATGCTTGGGCGAAATTTATAATGAGAGAGGAATTAAATCATTTGAAAATCTGCGTATAATGTATAAGCTACCGGTAAATTTTTTTTTCAAATACTTGCAAATAAGAGACTATTTAACTACAAGTTTTGTCGCAACTGAGTTCATTCAGTCAAATGTTTGGGATTGTATATATGGAGGAAAGACCAAGTCTCTAATAGGTATGATGTACATTCATTTATCTAGCTTTAAATTAGACGGTAGTGTAAAATTAGCCGAACGTTGGAGTCAAACTCTGGGTATAGTGGTCTCTCCTAGTATGATCAAACAAGCACTAGCTAATGTAAAGGACTCGGTGCACTCTGTTAACTTGCAACTCCAGCAATTACGTATTACTTGTATGTTATATTACACGCCGGCTAGAATTGCTAAATGGGATCAAGGCAATATGGTGGGAGATAAAAAATACTGCCCTAAATGCGGATTGTACGCTGCCGATTTGCTACATATGTTTATTTCATGCCCTTCACTGACGGTCTTTTGGCAGAAAATCGAACAGTTACTTCAGTTAAAACTTGGATTGAATCAACCATTGACTGATCTTGAAATTATGTTGGGCTGCAAAGAAAACAATTCAGGCTCAGCACGTCTCTTTTCAATTTTAATGGCGGCTGCTAGATTAGCTATTGCTAGGGCTTGGATTTCCCCCACGCCTCCTCAGGCTGAGGATTTCTGGGTGATAATTAAAGAAACTTATGGTTTAGAGGCTGCCCTGGCAAATACAAGGGGACTTCGTTCCCTGGTCAAATTAGAAGCACTTTGGCGACCAATGTCCTTTTGATTATATATTATATATTTTATATTGACTTTGTGATTATGTAATTTGAGTTGTAAGGTTTTTTAGAGCCCTTGTGATCATATCACTCTATATCATTTGGCGATCACCTCAATTCGTGCTTATATGGTCCTTCATGATTATCTGATTACTTTATGATTGCTGCTTTCCTCCTCCATATGTTATTTACTTACTTACTTCCCCTTCTTTTCTTTTCTTTTCTTTTTGAATTCACCATATGGTTGATGTATATTTTTATATATGCTTTTGTCTTATTGTATCTTTGTGCCTACTATAATGATGAAAATAAAAATATTAAAAAAATAAAAAAAAACAATAAAATACAATCAATAAAATACAATTGTTTTTAAAAAAAATATATTAAAAATATAAGGAATCTTTCCAGAATAAAAAAGTGTGCTTTAGAATGGTCGAGCTTTCAGTAAACATAGCTAAAAAGAGTTTAATATTTACACGATTATATCATTAAATAAAATCAATGATTCTTTAATCTAAAATCTTTCGGTGATAAACAATAGACTTCAAGAAACTGGCTACTGTAAATGTCAGTAAATCTCCTTCCAGCATCTGGAGGAACAAAAATGCTGGGCGACATTGCCTGAATCCTAGACTCCTCAGAATAGGAACAAGAAGTTTTTTCCTGCTTTCTGCAAAAAATTTGCAGAAAAGGATGGTATGCATGGTTGTTTGTGGTGATGTGAGGTCACAGGGGCAAACAGGTGAACTTTTTACCCAATTATTCTGAACTGGAAAGGATATTATTCGGTGGAAAATATTCATCCTGAGTCTTACCAATAAATAGCGCTCATGGTTTGTCATTTTTAGGGTCAGATATGGCTGCAGGGTTGGGACCAGTTGAATCATTAGGCTGTGAGTGACAGATGGTTTAGTTACTTCACTCAATAGCCTCAGCTCCTCCAGATGGGCGAGTGCTTTGGTTTTTAGAGTTTTTCTTGACACCTCACATATTGACGAGGGATCATAGAAATACTTGTCCCAGCCCAAATCGTGGAGGAAGGTTGCAATATACCTCAGCCACTTAGACCTATGAGCATTATCCAGGTTTAAGCAGTCCAAGAGAAGTGATTGGGAAAGATTGGCTTTATCTGAAGTCCATATTTTGCGCCAAAGCAAAAGAGGCTCCACTTTTGCTAGGTCCACCAGATGTACAAGTCCCAGTTCTAGGTGGCAAGCAAAGGTGCTCGTACTTCCCGGGACTGAAAGGAGAGACCTTAAAAAACAGTTTTCAACTTTCTGGATGATATCTAAGTTCACAAAGCCCCATAGGCCAGCCCCATATAAGGCCACTGACAAGCATTTGGCTTTATAAATCTGAATGATTTCATTTGGGGCTCTATTGCCCAGTTTCCTAATAAAGTTAAGAAGGGCTGTGACTGTTCTCAGGAAAAGTAGTCTTCGGGTTTCCACTGCTGATTTCCATGACAATTTGTTGTCTATTATTATGCCCAGATAGGAGTAAGTATGGGTAGTAGCTATCTTTTGGTTGTTCAAAAAAATGCCCCTCATTTTATTGGCATTTGTACGGGAAGAGTTTGACCTCATAATGAAAGTTTTGGTTATATTTATCCTGAGGTCAAGGCTTGCCATGAACGTGGAATATCTACTCAGATTTTTTTGTAGTTCGCAGGGAGTACGTGCCAGTATGACCGAGTCATCTGCATAAAGTAATGCAGGTACACTACTCAAACACCATGGCACTACCCTAAAACCCTAAAACACTACCCCCAGCAGTACCTCCTACACTACCCAAACGCAACTGCACTACCCTAAATCCTAAAACACTATCCCCAGCATGACCCCCTACACTACACATATACCACTGCACTACCCTACACCCTAAAACACTACCCCCCTACACCATACAAACACCACTGCACTACCCTAAAACCTAAAACACTATCCCCATCTTGACCCCCTACACTACACAAACACCACTGCACTACCCTAAACCCTAAAACACTACCCCCAACATGAGCCCCTACACTACCCAAACACCACTGCACTACCCTAAACCATGAAACACTACCCCCAGCATGACTCCCTACACTATAAAAACACCACTGCACTACCCTAAACCCTAAAACACTACCCCCGCATGACCCCCTCACAGCACAAACACTACTGCACTACCCTAAACCATAAATCTACCCCCAGCATGACCCCCTACACTACCCAAACACCACTGCACTACCTTAAACCCTAAAACACTGCCCCCAGCATCAACCCCTACACTACCCAAACACCACTGCACTGCCCTAAACCCTAAAACACTACCCCCTAAACTAATCAAACACCACTGCACTACCATAAACCCTAAAACAGTACCACAGCACAACCCCCTACACTACAAGAAAACACTACACTACCCTAAACCCTAAAACACTACCCCCAGCACAACCCAGTACAGTACCCAAACACCACTGCATTGCCCTAAACCCTAAAATACTACCCCCGGCACGACCCCCTATAGTACACAAACAATCATGCACTGCCCTAAACCTTAAAACACTACCCCAAGCACGACCACCTATATTTCCCATACACCACTGCACTAGCCTAAACCCTAAAACACTAACCCAAGCACAACCCCCTACACTACACCAACACCACTGCACTACCCTATACCCTAAAAAATTACCCCCTGCACTACACACACCCCAGTGCACTACCCCATACCCTAAAACACTGAACCAAGCACAACCCCCTACACTACACAAACACTACTGCACTACCCTATACCCTAAAAAACTACCCCTACACTACACAAACACCAGTGCACTACCCTAAACCCGAAAACACAACCCCCAGCATGACCCCCTACACTACACAAACTCCACTGCACTACCCTAAACCTTAAAACACTACCCCAGCACTACACCCTACACTACCCAAACACCACTGCACTACCCTAAACCCTAAAACACTACCCACAGCACGACTCACTACACTACTCAAACACCATGGCACTACCCTAAAACACTAAAGCACTACCCCCAGCAGTACCCCCTACACAACCCAAATGCAACTGCACTACCCTAAAAACTAAAACACTACCCCCAGCATGACCTCCTAGACTTCACAAACAACACTGCACTACCCAACTGCACTACCCTAAATCTTAAAACACTACCCCCAGCACAACCCCTACAATACCCAAACACCACTGCACTGCCCTACACCCTAAAACACTACCCCCAGTACAACCCCCTGCACTAAACAAACAACATTGCACTGCCCTAAACCCTAAAACACTACCCAAACACGATCCCCTACACTACCCAAAAACTACCGCACTACCCTACACCGTAAAATAGTACCCCAGCACTACTCCCTACAATACTCAAACACCATTGCAATACCCTAAACCCTAAATCTGCCCCAGCACAACACCCTAGACTACACAAACAACGCTGCACTACATTGTATACTAAAACACTACCACCAGCAAGACCCCCTTCACTACACAAACACCACTGCACTGGCTTAAACCCCAAAACACTACCCCCAGCATGACCCCCTACACTAAACAACCACCACTGCACAACCCTAAAACCTAAATCTACCCCCAGCATGACCCTCTACACTATACAAACACCTCTGCACTACCCTGAACCCTAAAACACTACCCCAAGCACAGCCCCCTACACTACACAAACACCACTGTGCTACCCTAAACCTTAAAAAACTACCCCCAACACAACCTCCTTCACTACCCACACACAACTGCACAACGCAAAACCTGAAAACACTACCCCCAGCACGACCCCCTACACTTCCCAAACACCACTACACTATGCTAAACCCTAAAAAAAGACCCCCTACACTACACAAACACCACTGCACTACCCCAAACCCTAAAACTACCCCAAGCACAACCCCCTACATTACACAAACACCACTGCACTACCCTATACCCTAAAACAATACCCCCTACACTACACAAACACCACTGCACTACCCTAATCTCTAAAACACTACCCCAACACTACCCCCTACAATACACAAACACCTTGGCACTACCCTAAACCCTAAAACACTACCCCATCACGACCCCCTACACGACCCAAACACAACTACACTACCCTAATCCCAAAACCACTACCCCCAGCACGACCCCCTTCACTACCCAAACACAACTGCACTATCCTAAACCCTAAAACACGAACCTCTACATTACACAAACACCACTGCACTACCCTAAACACTAAAACACTACCCCCTACACTACACAAACACCACTGCACTACCCTAAACCATTAAACACTACCCCCTGTACAACCCCCTACACTACCCAAACACCAATGCATTAACCTAAACCCTAAAACACTACCCACAGCACGACCCCTACACTACACAAACACCTTTGCACTACCCTAAACCCTAAAATATTACCCCTAGCTTGACCCACTACACTACCCAAACATCCTGCACTACCCTAAACCCAACATCTAAACTCAGCACATCAACCTACACTACACAAACACCACTGCACTACCCTAAACCCTAAAACACTACCCCCAGCACGACCCCTACACTACACAAACACCACTGCACTACCCTAAACCCTAAATCTACCCCCAGCGTGACCCCCTACACTACACAAACACCACTGCACTATCCTAAACCCTAAAACCCTACCTCAAGCAAAGCCCCCTACACTACACAAACACCACGGTACTACCCTAAACCCTAAAACACTACCCCCAACACGACCCCCTTCACTACCCAAACACAACTGCACTACCCTAAACCCTAAAACACTACCCCAGCACTACCTTCTACACTACCCAAACACCACTGCACTACACTAAACCCTAAAACACTACCCCAGCACAACCCCCTACACTACACAAACACCACTGCACTACCCTAAACCCTAAAACACTACCCCCAGCATGGCCACCTACACTACCCAAACACTACTGCATTACCCTAAACCATAGAACACTACCCCCAGCGTGAACACCTAGACTACCCAAACACTACTGCACTACCCTAAACCCTAAAACACTACCCCAGCACTACCTCCTACACTATACAAACACCACTGCACTACCCTAAACCCTAAAACACTACCCCCAGAATGACCCCCTACACAATACAAACACCACTGCATGAACCTAAACCCTAAAACAGTACCCCTAGCACAACCCCCTCACAACACAAACACCACTGCACTACCCTAAACCCTAAATCTACCCCCAGCACAACACACTAGACTACACAAACACTGCACAACCCTATATCCTAAAACACTACCCCCAGCATGACCCCCTTACCTACCCAAATACTACTGCACTACCCTACACCCTAAAACACTACCCCCGACACGACTCCCTACACTACCTAAACACCACTGCACTACCCTAAACCCTAGATCTACCCCAGCACAACACCCTAGACTACACAAACAACACTGCACTACCCTATATCCTAAAACACTACCCCCAGCACGACCCCCTACACTACCCAAACACTACTGCACTACCCTAAACCATAAAACACTACCCCCAGCATGACCCCCTACACAATACAAACAACACTGCATGACCCTAAACCCTAAAACCCTACCCCTAGCACGACCCCCTCACAACACAAACACCACTGCACTACCCTAAACCCTAAATCTACCCCCAGCACAACACCCTAGACTACACAAACAACACTGCACAACCCTATATCCTAAAACACTACCCCCAGCATGACCCCCTTACCTACCCAAATACTACTGCACTACCCTACACCCTAAAACACTGCCCCCGGCGGGACTCCCTACACTACCTAAACACCACTGCCCTACCCTAAACCCTAAATCCACCCCTAGCACAACACCCTAGACTACACAAACAACACTGCCCTACCCTATATCCTAAAACACTACCCCCAGCACGACCCCCTTCCCTACAGAAACATCACTGCACTGCCTTAAACCCTAAAACACTACCCCCAGCATGATCCCCTACTCTACACAAACACCACTGCACTATCCTAAACCCTAAATCTACCCCCAGCATGACCCCCTACACTACACAAACACCACAGCACTATCCTAAACCCTAAAACACTACCCCAATCATAGCCCTCTACACTACACAAACACCACTGTACTACCCTAAACCTTAATACACTACCCCCAACACGACCCCCTTCACTACCCAAACACAACTGCACTACGCTAAACCTGAAAACACTACCTCCAGCACGACCCCCTACACTTCCCAAACACCACTGCACTATGCTAAACCCTAAAACACAACCCACTATACTACACAAACACGACTGCACTACCCCAAACCCTAAAACACTAAATCAAGCACGGCCCCCTACACTACACAAACACCACTGCACTACCCTATACCCTAAAACACTACCCCCTAAACTACACAAACAGCATGGCACTACCCTATACCCTAAAACACTACCCCTGCAGTACCCCATACACTACCCAAACACAACTGCACTACCCTAAACCCTGAAACACTATACCAGCACTACCTTCTACACTACCCAAACACCACTGCACTACACTAAACCCTAAAACACTACCCCCAGCACAACCCCCTACACTGCACAAACACCACTGCACTACCCTAAATCTTAAAACACTACCCCCAGCATGACCACCTACACTACCCAAACACTACTGCATTACCCAAAACCATAGAACACTACCCCCAGTGTGAACACCTACACTACCCAAACACTACTGCACTTCCCTAGAACACTACCCCAGCACTTCCTCCTACACTATACAAACAACACTGCATGACCCTAAACCCTAAAACACTAACCTAAACCACTACCCCTACACCACACAAACACCACTGCACTACCCTAAACCCTAAAACACTACCCCAGAATGACCCCCTACACAATACAAACACCACTGCATGACCCTAAACCCTAAAACAGTACCCCTAGCATGACCCCCTCACAACACAAACACCACTGCACTACCCTAAAACCTAAATCTACCCCCAGCACAACACACTAGACTACACAAACAACACTGCACAACCCTATATCCTAAAACACTACCCCCAGCATGACCCCCTTACCTATCCAAATACTACTGCACTACCCTACACCCTAAAACACTACCCCCGACACGACTCCCTACACTACCTAAACACCACTGCACTACCCTATATCCTAAAACACTACCCCCAGCACGACCCCCTTCCCTACAGAAACACCACTGCACTGCTTTAAACCCTAAAACACTACCCCCAGCATGATCCCCTACTCTACACAAACACCACTGCACTATCCTAACCCATAAATCTACCCCCAGCATGGCCCCCTACACTACACAAACACCACTGCACTACCCTATACCCTAAAACACTACCCCCTACACTACACAAACACCATGTCACTACCCTAAACCCTAAATCACTACCCCCTGCAGTACCCCCTACACTACCCAAACACAACTGCACTACCCTAAACCCTAAAATACTACCCCAGCACTACCTTCTACACTACCCAAACACTACTGCATTACCCTAAACCATAAAACACTACCCCCAGCATGAACACCTACACTACCCAAACACTACTGCACTACCCTAAACCCTAAAACACTATCCCAGCACTACCTCCTACACTATACAAAGAACACTGCATGACCCTAAACCCTAAAACACTAACCCAAACCACTACCCCTTACACCACACAAACACCACAGCACTACCCTAAACCCTAAAACACTACCCCCAGCATGACCCCCTACACAATACAAACACCACTGCATGACCCTAAACCCTAAAACAGTACCCCTAGCACGACCCCCTCACAACACAAACACCACTGCACTACCCTAAACCCTAAATCTACCCCCAGCACAACACACTAGACTACACAAACAACACTGCACTACCCTATATCCTAAAACACTACCCCCAGCACGACCCCCTTCCCTACAGAAACACCACTGCACTGCTTTAAACCCTAAAACACTACCCCCTGCATGATCCCCTACTCTACACAAACACCACTGCACTATCCTACACCCTAAATCTACCCCCAGCATGACCCTCTACACTACACAAACACCACAGCACTATACTAAACCCTAAAACACTACCCCAATCACAGCCCTCTACACTACACAAACACCACTGTACTACCCTAAACCTTAATACACTACCCCCAACACGACCCCCTTCACTACCCAAACACAACTGCACTACGCTAAACCCGAAAACACTACCTCCAGCATGACCCCCTACACTTCCCAAACACCACTGCACTATGCTAAACCCTAAAACACAACCCACTACACTACACAAACACCACTGCACTACCCCAAACCCTAAAACACTAACCCAAGCACGGCCCCCTACACTACACAAACACCACTGCACTACCCTAAACCCTAAAACACTAACCTAAACCATTACCCCCTACACCACACAAACACCACTGCACTACCCTAAACCCTAAAACACTACCCCCAGCATGACCCCCTACACAATACAAACACCACTGCATGACCCTAAACCCTAAAACAGTACCCCTAGCATGACCCCCTCACAACACAAACACCACTGCACTACCCTAAACCCTAAATCTACCCCAGCACAACACACTAGACTACACAAACAACACTGCACAACCCTATGTCCTAAAACACTACCCCCAGCATGACCCCCTTGCCTACCCAAATACTACTGCACTACCCTACACCCTAAAACACTACCCCTGGCACGACTCCCTACACTACATAAATACCACTGCACTACCCTAAACCCTAAATCTACCCCCAGCACAACACCTTAGACTACACAAACAACACTGCACTACCCTATATCCTAAAACACTACCACCAGCACGACCCCCTTCCCTACAGAAACACCACTGCACTGCTTTAAACCCTAAAACACTACCCTACACTAAACAAACACCACTGTACTACCCTAAACCTTAATACACTACCCCAACACGACCCCCTTCACTACCAAAACACAACTGCACTACGCTAAATCCGAAAACACTACCTCCAGCACGCCCCCCTACACTTCCCAAACACCACTGCACTATGCTAAACCCTAAAACACAACCCACTACACTACACAAACACCACTGCACTACCCCAAACCCTAAAACACTAACCCAAGCACGGCCCCCTACACTACACAAACACCATGGCACTACCCTAAACCCTAAAACAATACCCCCTGCAGTACCCCCTACACTACCCAAACACAACTGCACTACCCTAAACCCTAAAACACTACCCCAGCACTACCTTCTACACTACCCAAACACCACTGCACTACACTAAACCCTAAAACACTACCCCCAGCACAACCCCCTACACTACACAACCACCACTGCACTACCCTAAACCCTAAAACACTACCCCCCAGCATGACCACCTACACTACCCAAACACTACTGCATTACCCTAAACCATAAATCACTACCCCCAGCATGAACACCTACACTACCCAAACACTACATCACTACCCTAAACCCTAAAACACTACCCCAGCACTACCTCCTACACTATACAAACAATACTGCATGACCCTAAACCCTAAAACACTACCCTAAACCACTACCCCCTACACCACACAAACACCACTGCACTACCCTAAACCCTAAAACACTATCCTCAACATGACCCCCTACACTACACAAACACCACTGCACTACCCAAAACCCTAAAACACTACCCCCAGCATGACCACCTACACTACCCAAACACTACTGCACTACCCTAAACCCTAAAACACTACCCCCAGCATGACCCCGTACACTACCGAAACACCACTGCACTACACTAAACCATAAAACACTACCCCCAGCATGACCCCCTCACAACACAAACACCACTGCACTACCCTAAGTCCTAAAGCTACCCCAGCACAACACCCTACACTACACAAACAACACTGCACAACCCTATATCCTAAAAGAATACCACCAGCAAGACCCCCTTCACTACACAAACAACACTGCACAGCCCTAAACCCTAAAACACTACCCCGAGCATGACCCCCTTACCTACTCAAATACTACTGCACTACCCTACACCCTAAAACACTACCCCCGGCACTAGTCCCTACACTACCTAAACACCACTGCACTACCCTAAACCCTAAATCTACCCCAGTACAACACCCTAGACTACACAAACGACACTGCACTACCCTATATCCTAAAACACTACCCCCAGCACGACCCCCTTCCCTACAGAAACACCACTGCACTGCCCTAAACCCTAAAACACTACCCCCAGCATGACCCCCTACTCTACACAAACACCACTGCACTATCCTAAACCCTAAATCTACCCCCAGCCTGACCCCCTACACCACACAAACACCACTGCACTATCCTAAACCCTAAAACACTACCCCAATCACAGCTCCCTGCACTACACAAACACCACTGTACTACCCTAAACCTTAATACACTACCCCCAACACGACCCCCTTCACTATCCAAACACAACTGCACTACGTTAAAACCGAAAACACTACCACCAGCACGACCCCCTACACTTCCCAAACACCACTGCACTATGCTAAACCCTAAAACACAACCCACTACACTACACAAACACCACTACACTACCCCAAACCCTAAAACACTAACCCAAGCACGGCCCCCTACACTACACAAAAACCACTGCACTACCCTATACCCTAAAACACTACCCCTACACTACACAAACACCACTGCTCTACCCTAAACCCCAAAACACCCCCCAGCACGACCCCTACACTACACAAACACCACTGCACTACCCTAAACCCTAAAACACTAACCTAGCACTACCCCCTACACTAGCCAAACACCACTGCACTACACTCAACCATAAAACACTACCCCCAGCATGACTCCCTACACTACACAAACACCATGGCACTACCCCATACCCTAAAACACTACCCCCTGCAGCACTCCCTACACTACCCAAACACAACTGCACTACCCTATACCCTAAAACACTACACCCTACACCACACAAACACCACTGCACTACCCTAAACCCTAAAACACAACCCCCAGCATGACCTCCTACACTACACAAACACCACTGCACTACCCTAAACCCTAAAATACTACCCCCAGCATGACCCCCTACACTACCGAAACACCACTGCACTACACTAAACCATAAAACACTACCCCCAGCATGACCCCCTACACTATACAAACATCACTGCACTACCCTAAACCCTAACACACTACCCCCAGCACGACCCCCTCACAACACAAACACCACTGTACTACCATAACCCGAAATCTACCCCCAGCATTACCCCCTACACTACCCAAACACCACTGCACTACCCTAAAACACTACCCCCAGCATTTCCCCCTATTCTACACAAACACCACTGCACTACCCTACTGCACTACCCTACACCTTAAAACACTACCCCCAGCACAACCCCCTACAATACCCAAACACCACTGCACTGCCCTAAACCCTAAACCACTACCCCAAGCACGACCCCTACACTACACAAACACCACTGCACTACCCTAAACCCTAAAACACTACCCCTACGCTACACAAACACCACTGCACTACCCTAAACCCTAAAACACTACCCCAGCACTACCCTTACACTACACAAACACCACTGCACTACCCTAAACCCTAAAATACTACCCCCAGCACAACTCCCTACACTACCCAAACACCACTGCACTTCCCTAAACCCTAAATCTATCCCCAGCACGACCCCTCCACTACCCAAACACCACTGCACTACCCTAAACCCTAAATGACTACCCCAGCACGACCCCCTACACTACACAAACACTACTGCACTATCATAGACCCTAAAACACTACCCCCAGCACGACCCCCTACACTACTGCAATACCTAAACCCTAAAACACTACCCCAGCACAACCCCCTACACTACCCAAACACCACTGCACTACCCTAAAACACTTCCCCAGCACGACCCCTTACACTACCCAAACACCACTGTACTACTCTAAACCCTAGGAAAGAAACCTGCACCCCATACCCAATCCACCTTACCTCTCACTCCTCGTGGTTCCGCTCTCCTCGTGGTTCCTGCTTCACGTCGTTTTTGAGGGGCGGTGCAAGTCGTTGTAAGGAAACAGAACAGACATGGATCGTCTACATGTTTTTTAGAACACCTGGTTATTTACCATACAATGAAATTTGTTGTAAAGACAAGCGTGGTAAATGACCATGCGTTCTAAATCAATGCGTAGTAATAACTTCGCGATGTACAATGCATGCGTGGTAATGCATGCGTTGTAATGGTATCGTGAAGTAAAACAGTCGTTGTAACAGCTGTTTACCGATTGAAGCTGGTCCCTGTTCTTCAGTGAGTCATTTATTTGATAAATTAGGAGGAAGGAATGTGTTTTTTTTTACCAAAAAGTGCATTCCCGACTGTTGTATTGTGAAAGTGTCCGAGTGGCCTGGTTTCACTTTTGGTGAGAGAGTGGAAGAGTCTGTTTGGATCTAAAGGAGTTCCGTTGTTGGACAGGGCCGGCGCAACACGTCATCAGAAAAAACAGCTAATGGAAAGAGTCCTCCCTGAAGTGTGGAGCAGTGCCATGAGAGTTCAATGAGTTTGCGTCCCACCGCAGTATGACCGTACCGCGTGAGCCATGTGCCGCCTCCAGGGTATGGGAGGTGGAAGCGGCAATGCAGGTACTCTTGAAGACCAATGTAGCACTAATTCTACATTTTGGAACTATGGCATTTTAACCTCGTTGTTCCTGCCAGATACAAAGAGAAGATCCTGTATTATTCAGTGCCCTTGTTACCTTTTTTGTGGGTTGTGGTGCTTGTCACTTCGCTGCCCTGTCGGTGCACACGACTTGGCACCCCACCTCATGTGCCATCTGCAGGTGATCTGCCCTCGGATCACTGGTTTCAGTTTCTGGAGTGGCAACATAAACAGTTGCTCCCAAAGGACAAAACTGAACACTTAGGTGAATATCCCCTGCACCAGCATTCCACGGAAATTCTTTCCTAGCTCTCCCACGTCGACGAGGACGTCATAATAGCACGGCTCCGCTCGCGACACCGTATGACGTCATCAAAGACATAAGAGGACCTCCCATTTTTTCCGTGCCATTGATGCAAACAACTTGACGAGACATTATCACATGTTTACATAGTATACTAAATATATATATATATATATCATGTGATAAAGGTCGTGGCAACACGACCGAAACGCGTTATGCTAAATCAACCGCAATAAATATGCACTGAAGTCGTTATCAGCACGTTGTGGTCTGTACCTGTGTTCTTGGAACTTTGAACAGATGGACTCTGTTTTTCATATATGTATATATATATCTTCACTTAAAAAACCATAGGTTTCAGGCACGTTATAGTTAGGAATTAGCATTTAAAAAACCTTAGAAAGTCGCTGAAGAAAACACAGGTTTCAGGGGCGTTATAGTTAGCTGGACATTTCACTCGTACAAAACCATTGAAATTCCCCCGTTATAGTTAGTTCAGCTAACTATAACTCGCGCGCCCGCAATGCACTGCTGATGACATAACATATTACATCACTCATGACATGGTCAGTGACATCACTGATGACATCTCAAATGACATCACTGATGACAACACTGATGACATCATCCAGTGAATGTGTGTTTTTCTGAATATATGTATATCTCAAGGTCGATGGAAGAATACATGGGTATATAAGTGTCTAAATGGATGATTTGTTTTTGAAAAATTGATTGTATAACTGACTGATTAAGTGTATCTTAGTGAATACATGGCTTAGGGAGTAATGTTTAAATATGTAAATATCTGTATCAGTCTCTCACTTTGTGTATAAGTGGCTGCATGGGTTGGTGAGTAGCTACATGAGTGTCTATATAGGATGTTAGTTGGTTTTTTGAGTATCAGTATGAGTGTCTGAGTGTCTGTATGGTTCGGTGGGGTTATTACGTAGTGCATAGGTGCATGAATGAGTGACTCACTGTTTGTATGTATTGAAGACAGCATGTGTGCAGGACTGTATGGGTGGATGAGTGGGTGGATGAGTGTGTGCATGGGTGTGTTAGTGAGTGAATGACTGTCTCAATAGTGTCTTTATGAGTAACTACATATGTTTTAAACTAGTATATGTGGCTATTGGTGTATATAAGTGAGTATATGTGAGAGTGAGAGATTGGAAGAGTTCCTGTATGAATAAGTATGTGTTTCTATAAGTGATTGTTTAAAAGTCTAAGTATGTGTAAGTTTCTGTAGATGTAAGTGTGGTGGTGTGTGTATAACTCTATATGCAAGTAAATGGATGTTTGATTCTTTATTAGCATGAGTGACTATGTGTGTGAGTAACTCTATGGATGAGTGGCGTTGTGTAACAGGATGTATAGGTGTATGAGTACATATGATGAGTGAGTACATGTATGAGTGACTGTATAAGACTGTTGGTGAATGAGTGGATGTGTATGTGGATCTTAGAATTATTGAATAGGTTGTTGTAACTGGTATTGGTATGTCCATTGTTTTGAAAATGTTAGTTTCTATTTTTGAATGTGTGTATCAAAGGTTATATTAGGGGGAGAGGAGGTCTGCCATTCTATCACAAGGATGATGTCACCAGTGATGTCATCAGTGATGTCATGAGTGATGTCACTGACCATGTCATGAGTGATGTAATTTGTGACGTCATCAGCAGTGCATTGCGGGCGCGCGAGTTATAGTTAGCTGAACTAACTATAATGGGGGAATTTGAATGGTTTTGTACGAGTGAAAAGTCTAGCTAACTATAACGCCCCTGAAACCTATGGTTTCTTCAGTGAATTTCTAAGGTATTTTAAATGCTAATTCCTAACTATAACGTGCCTGAAACCTATGTTTTTTTCAGTGAATTTCAAAGGTTTTTTAAATGCTAATTTCTAACTATGCCTACAGAGATAGGACACGTGAAGAAAGAAGAAAAAACGCACAGAAAGAAAAAAAAGAAATGCAGAAAGAAGCAACAGAAGTCCTCAAAGACGAATAAAAGTGCAGGAAGAAGGATAACGTGCAGAAAGAACAAACAGAAGAGCAGAAAGAAGCCTTGTTGCAAAATCATCCTGTACCCTCAACTTTTTCAGACGGATACTGGTGGTAACTGAGTCTGACTAACCAGTCCTAGAGCCAGTGCTATGTTAAAAGACACTCAGAATACAGTGAAAACACCCACATACACTAGGGAACACTATGCATTGGGGTCCCCCTGTGATTAGCATGACCTCCTCTGTAAGCCCCTAGTATATATTAGGGCAGGGGAAATAAAACTACCTCTTAAAACGCGCCACAGGGCGTCTTTGCACACGTCACCTCAGGCCCCGTCCCCTCCCTTCCCCACTGTGTAAACACGCCCTGTGCCGTTTTAAGATGAGAGATTAAGTCCCCTTGAATCCTGAGGGTCCCTGGGGTCCAACTAGACCACTAGGTACCTCCAGTAAGCGCCACAGAGCTGCGTTGCAGAGAGATGTAAAAAGGGACACGGCCTAGACCACCTCTCTGCAACGCAGCGCAGTGGCGCTTATTGGAAGCACCTGGTGGGCTAGTTGGCCCCCAGGGTCCCTCAGGATTGAAGGGGAATTATTTTCCCAACTTAAAACGCGCCACAGGGCGTGTTTGCACACGTT
This sequence comes from Triturus cristatus, assembly GCF_964204655.1. Taxonomy (NCBI): domain Eukaryota; kingdom Metazoa; phylum Chordata; class Amphibia; order Caudata; family Salamandridae; genus Triturus; species Triturus cristatus. The sequence goes on from NC_140595.1 coordinate 758,913,788, forward strand.
AACTCAGGCCCCGTCCCCTCCCTTCAAAAAACGCTGGAATTAATATGTTCCCCAATGCGTTTCAAAGCAACATGTTTTTTCTTCATGGGGCAGGCTGCTACTGACGAAAAAAACGCAACCGTCACTTTCCATTTTTGTATGCTCTCTCCAGTGAGGCATACTGGTAGTTGCAGTTCAATATTCCCCTTCAGTGTGGTCCGTCTTGATGCAGTCAATAGTTCCTGCTTTATTCTTTGCAAAAGTTTCTACTGGAACTATTGACTGCATCAGTAGCAGCCTGCCTCATGAAGAAGAAGCATGTTGCTTTGAAACGCGTTGGGGAACATATTAATTCCAGCGTTGATGTGCAGCTGCGAAAATAAAAGGCTTTGTAAACCCATCTTGCACAGAGTGGCGTCTTTTAGTTCAGAGGCACTTTGGGAGAATATATATATCAAGGCAGAAAAGCTGTAATTCAAAAATAAATAAACTTGCACTAAGAAAGTGGAGTCTGTTCTTGTTTTCGTTCCATGGATTAAGGGAAATTCAAAAAAGAAGGTTCTAAGTGCTTTCAGGGTTCTCGGTCTCTTTTATACATATTACAAAATATCGGAATCATTGTGCTAACTCTGCATGTATATTATTGTCCTTTTACTGTTTTTACCTACCCGGAAACGTACAATGTTTTACATGTTGAATGTATAAATAATGGTGGCTCCGGAGTTTCAGGCAAACATCGAAAAACACGGTTGCCGAAACGCGTCTGTGTGCCCAGAGTCCGTTTTGCTGAATTAAATTACCGAACTCGCCACAAGAGTGCTGTCATCCTTTGTGGGTACGATTACCGGTGAAGTTAGAAGAAGAATATATATATATATATATATATATAGAGAGAGAGAGAGAGAGAGAGAGAGAGAGAGAGAGATCTATATATCTCTATATATATCTATATTCACTTAAAAAACCATAGGTTTCACACATGTTATAGTTAGCTGGACATTTCACTCGTAAAAAACCATTGAAATTCCCCCGTTATAGTTAGCTCAGCTAACTATAACTTGCACGACCGCCACTCTATCACAAGGATGATGTCATCAGTGATGTCATCAGTGATGTCATTTGAGATGTCATCAGTGATGTCATGAGTGATGTCACTGACCATGTCATGAGTGATGTAATATGTGACGTCATCAGCAGTGGATTGCGGTTGCACGAGTTATAGTTATCTGAACTAACTATAACGGGGGAATTTCAATGGTTTTTTACGAGTGAAATTTCCAGCTAACTATAACATGTGTGAAACCTATGGTTTTTTAAGTGAATTTGCAAGGTTTTTTGAATGCTAATTCCTAACTATAACATGTGTGAAACCTATGGTTTTTTAAGTGAATTTGCAAGGTTTTTTAAATGCTAATTCCTAACTATAACGTGTGTGAAACCTATGGTTTTTTAAGTGAATTTGTAAGGTTTTTTAAATGCTAATTTATGTATGTATTATTATATTTTTTATATATTTATTTTACAATAAACTACCTATGTATATAGTTATATTGACTGTATCCTGTAATATGGAATGGCTCAGCTCTTTTTTTTGTATTTGGATAATGTTGAACAGCATAGTTAATATCTTCTATAAACTTATAAACAGTTGAATTTTTATTATTTTTTTTAAAGTTTTTTCACGGTGCGCGCACGGTGCGCGCACCCCGCTATTTTTTGAAAAAAAAATAAAATGTTTTTTTCACCCTTCGGGGTCCTTCAGGGACCCCCTGACAAAGGCTAGGGGGTCAGGAACTCTCTACCCTGCCCCCTTTTCACGTTCTCCACCTTTCTTTTTCACTGTCACACACAAAATGGTGGCCGACACTTCCTGATTTTGACCGATTCGAATGTTGACTGACATCTAACCACCAATCAGAATTACGGTCGCGCACGTTAAGGTGCGCGCACCGTGCGCGCACGGTGCGCGCCTAAAGATATTTATGTACTTTTAACTGCAATTTTCTCAGGAACTACTGAACAGATTGACACCATATATGCAAAAGGCACATGTCTGACCTGAGGACTACCTCTTTGCCATCTATTACTTAAGACCTTTCAGTAATCATTTAGTTTTGCCATTATTAGTAAGTTCTTATAGTCCTTCATAGACAATGCAGCATTTGGTCTTGCATAGAATAAAAACGAAACTTTTTTCTCAATGTACCTTGCATGCAGACATCTCCTTGCAGTCCTTTAGTAAAATAACAGCCTCCGTTTCCCACAAAGCCTTGTGCCATATTGACAGTCTCTCTGTCCCTCGCCACTACCGTGGTTTTGAATAGCACACATTCCTACAGGTTGCAGTCTGCATGGCTGCAATCCATCAGTTTAATAACTGACAACCATTCCGGTCGGTAGGTTAGTATTTCACTTCAGCCACGGCGGTTCAGGCAGTAATTCAATTCAAAGCTCCAGGTTTCACCCAATCTGCCAAAACTCAGGACGGGTGCCTTCTCCTGCAAACGTGAGGGTGAATCACGTACAATACTCCAGCTCCAAAAGCAGGCACACAGCACTCACGGGACATTGGTTGTTTTAATAGAGCAAATGCATTTCGGCGCACTGCCTTCTTCAGTGCTCATTTCAAATGCCGTCAAAATTACACAGGTTTAAATTGCTTCACGGGTGATTTCATCGGAGGAGTGCATGTAATAAACAACAACGAAGGACTGACAGAGTTCTTGGTGCAAATACCGATGTTATGGCAGCCATGCCTGCATGCACATCCATTACTTAAAACCTTTCAGTAATCATTTCGTTTTGCCATTATTAGTAAGTTCCTATAGTCCTATATATATATTACACCACAATTTCCATGATTTAGAAATTACCAGGATTTCCGGGATGCTAAGATAACTTATTTGCAAAAAATGCCTTTGCACCAACGCGTTACGCCTTTTGGCTTGATCACGGTGTACCTCGAGAGCTGTCTGTTGCAATTACATACACATACATACAGCCATAAACAGTGAAAAAGGTCTAAAAAAGTGCATAGTGCAGTAGTAGATCAGTATAATTCTCGCCATCTTGGTATATCTGATGAGCATTTCTGAATACATTGATCGCAGTAAGAATCCATGCCATGTTCCCAATAACATGGTAAATTAATATCGTGTTACATGATTCAGTACACATAAGAGTTATAGTTTCGCAATTGAATCTTCCTCATTGCAAAACAAGACAGCAAAATCATACTTGTTAGTAATATCTCAATCGCTTTGCTGGTTAAAAACCACATAGATGCATACTTCTGTGGATTAAAAATATACTCGCAATTCATTATTGCCAAAGTGAACATTCTGGCAATACATTCACAGTAGAGATTACATGGTATAGCAGAGGCATCCCACAATGGTGCTTGATAAACATAGCACCACCGTTCCTAGTGACCACTCCCTCCCACTAGTCAATCATTAAATTACCCGCTCGGGATGCCACTCCCTTCCGTCTAGCCCATGTGGGCATTGTGTTACAAAGATACCCTTTCCTATCATAACACTGTTGACACAAAAAGAAAAAAGTTATTTTTTTACACAGGACAATTTCTAAATTTGTATGCAGCAATACCATTTATCGAAATTATTAAATACTTTCATTTTTGTCATATTTTCTTCCCCGCCATGTTTGTTTTAATTGCTGTCTTGCCCAATAGGATTGTGATGTCACTCCTCCTAAATTGGCTGAACCTACGATCTCACTGCTACAAATACAGTGTTCATCTTGCTACTGTCCATAAGCCAACTGTGCTCAATAACTGTGTGCACACACAAAAAGATAAAAATAAAAAAATTAAACAAAATGAATTTGCAATACAATCACAGCTTATACAGGAAATCACCTAAAAAACACATTTCAATTTTAATATTCAAAACTCTAAAGAGATAAGGTTAAAATACAATTTAAAATCTGAAAAACCTTAAAAAGCTCCGCATATCAATTCTCAGACAGCGCTAACTCATCAAGCATCCTGGATTGTCATTGAGATGCATTCAGTTTTCACAGGGTCTGGATGCTTGTATCAAGTTACATTCTACCCTAGATGTATGCCAAATTCCTCACTTGAATTTAAACCTGTAAGTGCCAGTGTCTCAAAATCTATTATATATTTGGGCTCAAGGATCCTAAGTTGGTGTTCTCTATCACCTCCCCTTTCCTGTGGTTTAACTGAGTCCAAGACTACAAAGGTTAGAACTTTCTCATTTTGACTATGCATTTCATTAAAATGACGAGTCACTGGATATTATTCATCATTCCACCTTATTGCTCACTTGTGTTCCAGCACCCTTGCTTGTGTTCCAACACCCATTAGCTTTGTGAATGGTGCTCTCTATGTAGTATTTACCACAAGGGCATTGGTCTGCAGCAACAGGACAAACCCACCGTCATGGTTCTGGAGAAAGACGCAAATTCAGTCAGCTACAGACTACAAATACCTTGGTTGTGATCATTGACAAAGCAGGCAACTTTGGGCAACAAAGTGACACCATAAAAAGGAAAGGCCTGGCACTAGCAGTGTCATGAAAGAGCCTAAAATCAAAATTAAATAACCCATCATCCTCCTCTCTTCTGCGGGTAGTGCACGCCAAACTGCTGCAAACAATAACATATGGCAGAAAGCTCCAAAGTGTCAGGGATGTCAAAATCTTAGGCAGTACACAAGTGAAAGCATGCAGGATCATCTTCAGCCTACCCAAGTACAACTCACCAGCATAAATCAGATTGGAGTTCGGTCTCCGGGATCAGTCCCTGCAGAGGCGAGGAGCTATCATCAAACTCTGGGGAAAAATTAGGAAAGCGACTCTCAGCATTCTTAACCACTGTCTATGGCAGAAGCTCCAACAGTGGGACTCATCGACTGCCAGAACATATTTGAAGGAATCCCTGGCCAGGACCAGGTTGAATCAGTTATAGTAAACTTGAACCATCCACTCAGTGTTAAAGAAACAATGTGGAAATCAACTAAACTCCTCTCTGTGTTAAAGGACAAGGCGGCATTCTCGGCTAGATCACATGCCTGGTTGTCATTAAATACCTACACTGCATCACGCCCCAGAAATACCTTAGCCTAGGCTTCCCTAGATCCATCAAGGAGCAATTTCTGAAAAACAGTCTGGGCTGCTGCCCTGCATACCCCATCTTTCCCATTGGCTGAGAGTACCCATAATAAAAGATATAACAGTTGTGTGGCAATGACACTGAGGATATACTGCACATGCTATGAACCTGTGAAGATCTGATGGAGCAAAGAAGACAAATTCTGAAAGCTCCATTTAACCAAAGAGGGATTTGCTCATGGAGACAGGCCGTATTGGCCTGCTTTGCTCCTGACGAACCACAGCTAAATTGTCAACTGGTAAAGTTCCTCACATTGGTGCGCAGTAAACTGCCAAAGGATGCAATATGCTGAGAAGACTCTCACCTTTCTGGCTTGGAGCTAGGACACTGGGTGAGCGTCTCCAACTACCACTCGTGGTGAAGCAGCCCCTGACTAAGTCCTGCCAAACTCATACCTCTGGTTTTTTACACATAGCACCTTCTGATCTCCCTTTCTTCTTACACATGGGCATTGAACTCATGTCCACTCCAGGTGAACTAGCCCCAGACTAAGACCTGCCTAATTCCCAATTCTATTTGTTTGCACATACTTTCTAATCTCACTCACTTCTTGCACACGGGTATTGAACTCAAGCCGGACAAAGGTCTCTGGTCTTCACCTCATATGAAGCTTCCTCTAACCAGATCCCCCCTTTCAGTCTCAGACTTTGCATACAACACTTTCTGCTTTGAAACACTGCCATTCTATGGTCTACTTTAGCATAAATATTACAATATTCTCTTTAAGTCATTTTAAGTTGTTACAGTATATGAGAATGTTTTATCCTAATATATGCAAAAGATTTTACCTATCAAAAATGTAACATAGTATTTCGTGTGTTTTTAATATTGTATTGCTGTTGTGAATACTGCAATGGTTTTAAGTAACTGTGCAAAATAAAATAAACTGGAACTTGAAACTTAAAGCTACAAGAGTAGCCCACCGTCAAACTTATCAAGCCAGAACTAACAAACAAAAGTGCACACTAAAAACCTTGAGATACGAATATAAACAAGAAATTTGGAGAGCAAAAAGGGCACAGCATGAGTAGATATGGGCTAAGCTACAATATTCCAGTAAGAACAGCAATATAAAGGCGTTTTGGGGCACTATCAACAAATTGGATAATGTTGGATGGAGGGCCAACACGACTAATATTAAAGAATATGGTTGGGAAACTTTTATTTCTGGTCTGTACGGAGAGTGCCCTGAACCCAAAATAGATGGCGACATACAGAGGGCAATACCAACTTTAATTTTGCAAAGTGCCCAAAATCACTCTTTGGAGGGGATTGGGTATCCACGAACAAACACGTCCTCATCAATCAAACAAATATCTGAGGAATCAATTATTGTCTCCTTACGCAGTATCAGATCAAGCAGAGCGCTAGGACCCAATGGCCTTCCCAACATGGTTTTTAAAGAAAAACCTGAACAGCGTGCACTAATGCTGACTCCACTATATAATGGGATCTCATCTACAATACTTATCCTGGAATGATGGCAATGGAGTATTTTGTAACCTATTTATAAGCATGACCCTCCAGAAAATCCGGCAAATTACTGGCTAATTGCTCTAACCGGTGTTGAGGCAAAGGTTTTTACATTATGTTTGCTCAAAAAGCTCGATATGTGGGCTTCATTGACCACTATAATTTCAATCTATCAGTCGGGTTTCCGAAAAGGCCAGCCAAGTTCTATAAATGTATTGTCTATACCATAATGGCGGAGAAAGCAGTTTATAAAAGACAAAACTTATTCATCCACTTTGTTCAAGCAATAGCCCCCAATCTGCTTCCCCCAGGGGGGCAGCAAGCACTCTAGGCACCGAGGATTATTTTTTTGTAAACATGGGGCATGCTAATCCCTCATCACCCCAAAAATTCTAAGGACAGTATTTTTGACCCTTGGGAGGGACAGATGGGGGTAATTACCCCCAATATTACCCCGGTGGCAGAAAGCCCACTATGCATCAGGGAGCATTATTTATTATAAAAAAGCGGCGGGCAACCTATAATTGGCATGCTAATGCCCCCAGCCACCCCAGACCCCAATAATAATCGTCTTTCTGCCCCCCCTGGGGTGCCAGATATGGGTTATTACCCCCGATCTGCCCCACAGGAAGGACAGAAAGCCCACAAGGAACCAGGGATTATTTTTTTTTATGCATACAATTGGGGACTGCCCAAAATGGGCATGCCAATGCCCCACCCCCAAACACAAAAAGGATGATCTTGCTGTCCCTTGGGGGCAGATGTGCGGATATTATGTTTTTTTTAATAAACGAGCAGTGGTTGCTGCCCAGAATGGGCATGCCAATACCCCCATCCCCAATAAAATGGGCACAGTCTTCCTGCCCCCTCAGAGTATATGGGGGCAATAGCCCCCGATCTGACTCCTGTGGGGGCAGAAAGTCCACTAGGCGCCAGGAAGTACTTTTTCCTTGTGCATCATTGGGGGATCCCCTGAAGGGGCATGCTGATGACCCCAATCCTCCATAAAAAATGGGCACAGTCTTTCTGCACCCGGGCATATTGCAGCAATCACACCGATCTGCCCCCAGGGGGGACAGAAAGTCCACTAGGCACCAGGGACTATTGTATTCCTTGTGCTGGGGTGGGGCTGCCCTGAAGGGGAATTTCAATGCCCCCACCCACTCAAAAAATGGGCACACTCTTTCTGCCCCCCGGGGGGCAGATATGGGCAACAGTTACCGATCTCCCCCTTATAGCGGCATTAAGCCCACTAGACACCAGGGACGATTTTTACTTTGTGTAAGGGTGGAACTGCCCAGAATGGGCATGTCAATGCTCCCACCCCTCCCAAAAAATGGGCACAGTCTTTCTGCCCTGTTGTACTTTAAAATTTGGGACCGCGTAGGAGACAGGGCCCTACCCCTGTCTATCCCGGTATTAGCGAGCCGCGAATGGTCAATGCGGTATGTACAAGTGCATTGAGTAACGTTTTAGCTATGAATGCACTATGTATACGTTATTATACATTGACTCCATCTTGGAGCGGTGGCTATCTTATAGTTGCCCTCACATAGGCTACACTTTACTTTGACTTCTCTGTGACCTGTGCAAACTGACTCCACTGCCCGAGGTCAGCCCTGTCCGGCCGGTTCCTTTTACTGCTGCCAAATGGGATTAGCATCAGGGCCCGAGGCATCATAAATTCCTTCTTCCCACATGAACCCAGACTAATCTCTTTCACACCTGACTCTTCCTGCTTTATGGCTTGTTTTACAAACAGGAGGTGCCCGTGTTTATTGGGGCCTGCTGATATCTGATGAGGGATCTGAGCCTTGCTGAGTAAATAATTGCGGGCTGGCTGAACTGAAATGTGGGATTGTAATCATGACTCTGCTTGTTCTTTGAAGTAAAATATGTGAATGACCAACTGCAAGAGAAGGGCGGTGTTGCCCAGAGCGTAACATTCTCCATAAAAGAGGAGACTGGTTTCTGTTCTGCAGACTGCCTCATTCAGTTGCTAAGGCTTCTGTGCGACGTAGTCTCACTCATTTGAGTTTAATAAAGATGTCTTTTCATATTTCAGCTTCTGTTGCCAAGTTCTTTGTTATATTATCAAGATATGCAGAATTTTATAATACCACATCAGGAAGTACTCGAAGTCATAGGGTGTTACCCCTAGCACCTCTGGGGTCTCAAAAATTGGAGTACTTCAGTTGGCGCCCACCAGCGCGGCCTCATCAGAGAAGTGACTTTCTGTGGGAGTGATCTTGTCAGGAGACTGAAATCTACTGAGGAGGACAGAACGGGATTCTACCAAGAAGGTACTCTGTGCACAGGGATTCTGGAGATTCTTTGATTATGTAGCCCGGTATATTTCTGCTCTTCCTGATTTTGATCCTCCACATGATGTCACTCAAAAGGTGAGAAAAAGAACCCTTTTGGCGTGAGTATTATAGAAGACGTTTGGTCATGTAGAACTTGACAATTAGAATTTGGATAACCTTTTGATTATTAAGAATAAGAATTAAGTATAAGTGGGTCGCTCCCAGTCCTTTGGTTCTTTGGGTCTTTAATTTGGTTATCGCAATTACCAAAGCCGAGGGGTTGGTTTCTTGGTTTCTGATTTGGTCATTGCAATTACCAAAACTGAGGGTCTCGCATATTTGCGAGTGTATTGGTAGAGATAACCCCTTGAAGTTTGAAGCTAGATTAGTGAGCTATAAGATGCCTGATCTTAGCAAATTTGGAAATGTAGCTTTTGGTTTGTATAGGTTTGGATATGCGAATTGCAATTTGTGTAGGCAGGTAATGAGGAGATATTTCTCCATTTGGTTTTGATTATAATACTTGCGTTTTCCGCAGTATTTTTGGCATGCCTGTTTGTAAGCTCACATGGAAAAATGTGTTGCTTTTTGTTTTGAAAGGTACCATAGTGTGGGAAATATCTAAATAGGTTACATTTAAAAACATATTTCTTCCTTGGTGATTTTGTATCCCCAGGTAATTAAAATATGACATAATACAAAACAAGGATCCTTCGTTCTGCGCAGTTTCATGAATGAAGATATGCAGAACGATTTTGTGTGGTGTTCTGCTAGGCAAAGCTAGTGAATTGGGCGCATTCACTACTTCTTGGACATGCATCTGTCTGTGGGGCTGTTTATGCAGCCTTTTGGAACACTATTGAAAAGCGTTGCTTGTAAATATGACCTACAACTAGTATTTGCAAATGGTTTGTTTCAAGTATAGTCTGTGAGATGTTCTTTCTTTCTGTCATGCGTATTGATTTGTAAGTCAACTGTGTGTTTAAATGTCTGTGTTTTTTTTTATTAGTGCAACTTCTGTAAGTAAATTGCGACGGCGCTATTTATGAAAAATGGCTAAAGCGCGCTGTATTGTCTCTTTAACCCCTTTCTGTTTATGTCTGAAATGAGCTCAATATGTGTTTGTGGGTCTTCTGATGTTTCCAGTCTGTTAAGTAAATTGTTGGTTAATTAATATTAAGTAGAAACTTAAAAAAGAAATCCAGAAACGAACCATGTGACGTGCTAAAATAGCTATATGGTGCTCTTTAATTTATAGAATGAGCAATTGTGCACATATACAAAACTGCCGTTAAATGCTTAAAGGATAAAATTAGAAACACATTCAATAGATATAAATCAGGCCCCAAAAACGAAATTATCTATTTTTGCAAAAGTAAATAAATTTACAGCATTTTCCTTAGATGCATTGTATTAGATGTTCACAGGCAAACTTTTCAGCTGCAGTATATTTGATAGAAATGTTCATTCAGCCAGCACCTTCCCAGTTGAACACGGGTGGAATTTTGCAGAACCGTCCTTTTAAATGAAAGTGGCGCAAAAATGTGACGCGTTTCAAGTTGGGCTTATGCGCTTAGGCGTGTGAGTTAATGTGTCCAAAATGATAGGCAAGAGATGCAGCTTGTTTTTTATACATGGAATTATCACAAAAACGAATAATTGGGATTTTTTTTTAAAGAAAATTATTAATCATGGAAAAATATTTTTAAAAAATAAGTGCTTTTCAAAATCGTTTTTTGATATTTATAAAGCTTAATAATCATACTATGACCTCCTAGCATTAAAATTTGATTTAAGTTGTGTTGCATCACTAAAATGACAAGCATTCGCGTGTACAATTATCCCTTGGCGCAGGCGCAAACAAGATCATTTTTATAAAGTATAAGTTATTATTTCAAATGCCTGACTCATGGGTTATGTAATAAACATTCTGGTAATGCATATTATGCAAAAAAATTGCAGGATATTCATTTTTTAATGCCAAAAAAATGAAAGTCGAATTTGGGTAGAAAACACTGTTTGAACTGCATTTTCTTCCATTCAGAGTACTTTTTAAAGTGTCTCAGACTTCAGTAAATGCATACGTTTAGGTTTGATATATATTTACAGGTTGTGCCTTCTTATGATTCAATGAGTCAATGTGCCAGTACAAAGGCTTGTTTTAATATCAGGGTTGAAGGTTCTAACTTTAGCTGTGTCTGTCACTATACTACTGAACACGCTATGAAAAACAGGACCTTTTTTTTTTTAAACTTGGAGAAATTAAATAAAATATGGTGTCGCAACCCGCAACTATTTGATGTTAATAAAAAACGGCCTTAATGGAGTTAGCACCCACACAGAGAAAGAGAAATGGAGAATTTTTTTTTGATGAAGGAAAAAGAGGATGTTTGTGAGCAGGTACGTGATGAAGTCAGTAATGATAGAGGGGTGGAGAAACGTAGAATTACGGTTATAGGAACTAGGTAATACGTAGGAAGGAGAAGAACAATTGGGAAAATAGAATGCCGTGGAGGGAAGAGAGATGATGAAGGGGAGTAATAAAGACATGAAGAGTAGCGTGAGGAAGGTTGTATTGACGAAGGGAATAAAAAGGAATGTGGTATCGGTTTGAGTAAGTAGGAGGGGAAAGATGAGATTGCAAGTTCTAGCAGTAGGGGTGAAAATATTGTAATTACCTAACGGGAGGCACTGAGTTTCATATGCTAATATGAAAGCGACGAACAGAGCTTGAATAAAGGCAAGTGACTAAATGATGAAGAAAATATCAAAACTCATTGCGAATGCAATTCGCAGTGCCAGTGGACTGGGGCAGAAAGCGGTCCCAATTGCTGGAGTTCAGTCTAACTTTAGCCGGGCCTACTGAGACGTTCATTCATTTAAGGTTGTTGAAATGTGTACCATTACATAGAATTGTAACAAGGATTTATTCTAAAAAGTGGTATGTGTGTTATTAAGTTTCGTGAATTATTCACAGTAAATGTAGTTTAATAATCTGGGAATAGAGATAATTTTTTTTTATAGCGCCTAAAAAGGAGAAATTATTTTTCAAAATAGAGTGAATTATTGCAAGTTAGGAGGAATTAGGAAGGCCTTCTGGCTTTGACAAATTCAGAGTGGCAGAAGCCGGGGGCTAAGGAGAGCTGCAGAGGCTGGCTCAAGTTACGCTGCTGAGATGCTATCTTTGGTTTTCCCGTAGGCTGCCACGTTGACATTTATGACCTTTTAAATTAGGGCCTTGCCTCTGTGGAATGCAGAATGACCTTGCTACATGGGCCTCTGAAGGTGGGGTTTCTGGTTTCTCCACAAGAACATCAATAAAACTAAAGAACTTAATTCCAAAGGGAAAATATAGAAAAAGGGGTTTCTTTAAAAGCCCAAACATCGTGTTAAATTCTTTACAGAACTGATACATTGTGTCTCGCTCTAAAATAAATGAAAATAAAATAATGTCTGCTAGTTACTGTTATTTAACAGAAAACGAAGTGTTGCATTAAGTCTTAGACAGACAATAAAATGCAGCCCCTTTTCTAAACATTTTGAAAGCTACATGCCTCAGTTAAAGCGATTTTACTAATCGAGGATTATTTTTCACAGTGGAAATTGTAGGTGCCAAATTAATATGAAGTGTCAGTGTAAAGATTTTTACTTTTAGAAAGGTAAAACTTAAGAGGCTGGATGTTGCAAGGACTGACAAGGGGGTACAGTTAAGTAATGGCAATTTATTTTTGTGTATTTGGTCCTATCATGAATTGTTCTTGCTGGTCCTGTATGTTAGAAGAGAGACAGTAACGTTATATTTGACAGCAGATGTCCATTGCCTGGTGATCTACTGTCAAAAAGGAGGGGAAGGATTTTTAACCTGACAAATTAAACAGGCCCAAATATTGGGTTTTGGGCTGCAGGTTTACAGTGCATAAAAGTACATGACATGGTGTTGTGTGTCACCGCTTATTTACATATGCTATTGTTTTGTCTATGCTTTTTGTGCTTGATATACAGCAAGTATATCTGATGGCTTGACGTTTTGTGGGTTTTTATTATTTTTTGCATGTTTTCGTTGTTTTTGTTGCTGCTTTTGATACTATTACAAGTTTACCTGTGTTGTGAGGGGATGGTCATGACGATGCCCATCGCTACGCAACAGTTGGTTGAACTTGTTCTGGTTACTAAATTCCACAGCTAATGATATTTCATGCTGTGAACATGAGAGACAACACTTCACCAGTGCATGTCTAAATTGGCTATAATGGTATTACAGAAAACTAAAAGAGATCTACAGCATCAAAGTGTGTCACCTGCAGTTAGTCACTTACTGCCCTTTCCCTTAATGGAACAGGCAGCCTTACATTTATGTATCCTTGATTGGACCTAAGGATGAAATTATAGATCTGTGACTCAAGGTGGCCTAATTTCTATATTACATTAGTTAATGATGTTTTGCTTCCTAAGTAGCCTATGGCTTTTGTTCCTTAAAAGAAAACTAGGTTTTCATTTTTCCCTGAAGAAGGAACTGGAACATTACCTAAGATTACTGTATATGGTGTAGTCACCAGCGGTAGAGTTAAAATGTATGTAACTTTGGCCTTTTGTGTATCACCCGTACTCTTGGTGTAGTGTCACATGCCTGACTATCACCCAAGTAAATTCTTGTCCTTCCTATAGATTTTTATTTTTTAATTGCTTTTGTTGCTTCTCCCCTGACCGATGTCGCATCATGCTTAGTTATTGGGGATTTTAGTTGTGTCCTAGTTCCAATTCCCTTTTCTGTATTCCTTTCACCAGTCAGCCCATTTATTATTGTAGGTGTATTGTTCAGGTACACACTTCCAGACTGCAGTGATGTACCAGGGACCCCCCATATTATGTATAATTCCCTTTGTGTATGACCAGACTGGTTTTCAAGAATTTTCCTTAATCATGCTTCAATGTTTTCCAGCTTGACTGTCAGGGTAGCGATAGACTGGCTAACTGACTCAATATTATAGTAAGACAAGTTTTCCATACCAATAGGAGATATCTTACGTTTACCCTTTTGAACATGACAAATTTTCAATGTCTATTTTTTAATGTAGTTTTTACCCTTTTTGTTCCTGCTGCTTTAATTTTTGGTGGGATCAGATGTGTTCTAATCATGCAAATATCAGGACCCTCTAGTTCTTGTCTTTTGTTTTCATATCTGACTATTAGCCTGTGTATTGCCTAGTGCACTTGATGTGAAAGGTTTCTACATGCCTATGATAATCTGTACCATGTGATTTCTCTATTGAGATGTCCTAGATAAGGAATTTAGAAACACTTATATGTAATCATTGAAAAAAAAAACGTGTTTGCCCTATTAGACAATGCCACCATATGTGAAGACATCCATTTAGATAGAATAATCGTGTAGTTATCTACCCTTAGATGATGGAGGCTCTCACACGGAAACCCAATTGAAAAGCTTAGAGGCACTGTTTTGCCTACTGCCTTTCTATTTGTATTGCTTCCTGAGAAAGACAGTGTATTCTAGACGAAAATTGTCCCATGGCGTGTGGCCACTCCTTTGAAAATCACAGGCCACCTGTTTACAGTCCCCTTGTTATACAAGGAACTGTTTAAAGCATCACACTTGCTTCATCAGAAGGCGTTCAACATCAGAAAAGAAGGAGGAGCTGGTTTTGCCACAGAACCAGAATTCCAGTGCAAAAGAGCGCCTGTCATGTGCTGGTAACCTCTGACAGTGTGCAGTCCCCTGAGCCCCTTGGCCTGAGTTTTTGGCCACACACCCCCCCTCTTTTCCTTTGCTTCAATGGAAGTGCAGTGCACCGGCGGATCCAAGATTGACAGAAGGCACTACATTCCAGTGCCCATGGAAGAGCAGCCTGAGCGTCCTCTGACACTGAATGACGAGTGTTGGAGTCTGAGAATGATCCCGAATCTGCACGAGATGACCTGTGCCCTTGATCAATGGAGAGCACACTACCTGTAGTGCCTGCCGCAAAGGAAAAATACTGGCGCACTGCCTTGAGACATTGAGACTCTCGTGTGAGCTGTGGGTGTTTGCCAGGAGGGCACTCCAACTAAGCAGTACTTTTCTCATGAAAGGCTTGAATGAAGAGGCCCATGCAAAAGAAAACAACAGAAGAAGATTTGATGGACAATAGAAGCCTGCCAGAGAGGCTTTTTGAACGGACTCTGGGCATAGGTGGTTTCACAAGAGGTTTCCGTGTGATTGTATACACTAGGTGTTAGAAGACTGTTTGTTTTGCTGGCATTGTCTAGTATAAGCAGAATAAAATCCATTTTCTGTGGAAGAGTACCCCCTTTTCACCTCAGAGCATTGATGAGGGTCACCACTGTTTCACCTGAACATACAAAATGTATAGGAGCCCTAAAATGTTACTAAATAATTTTAGGATTTGCTTTTTGCTCAGGGTTGTAGACAATTATTATTTCATTTGTAATAGTGGTCACTACTTTCTCCCGTTGTCTATATGTTTTTAATAACGAGTTTTCTAGTGTCTTTTTAAACATGACGTTGTCATTTATGGATGGGATTGTTTTTCTCTACCCAATTGACTTCTGCACCCGCTTCCCAACCTATGTCCTTTCCTACTACTGCTTCTTTGCATTCTTTTCACCCTTTTCCTGAACATGAGCAGGTTAAAAGATCAGAATTCGTAAGCAATTCTTTTGTACAGCTTCTGCATCGACACTAGTTAGTAATGACCATCACTAATTATTGGGTGTGTGATCTTATGCCGCCTACTACAGATAGAGGTATTCCTTATTTTGTCCTGCCATATGTGGCCTTTGTGCTACTACATGTGTAAGGAGACGTGTCCCGTGAGAGTCGCTAAGTAAGAGGATGATGCTACAGCAACATCTCCATGACTTCATGTCTGTAGACCTGGACTCGGATTGATGAGAGTATAGTTATTGCCTATGTAAGGGCAAAAGGAGGGTCTGTTGTACTTTAAAATTTGGGACCGCGTAGGAGACAGGGCCCTACCCCTGTCTATCCCGGTATTAACGAACCGCGAATGGTCAATGCGGTATGTACAAGTGCTTTGTGTAACGTTTTAGCTATGAATGCACTATGTATACGTTATTATACATTGACTCCGTGGGTTCCATCTTGGAGCGGTGGCCATCTTATAGTTGCCCTCACATAGGCTACACTTTACTTTGACTTCTCTGTGACCTGTGCAAACTGACTCCACTGCCCGAGGTCAGCCCTGTCCGGCCGGTTCCTTTTACTGCTGCCAAATGGGATTAGCATCAGGGCCCGAGGCATCATAAATTCCTTCTTCCCACACGAACCCTGACTAATCTCTTTCACACCTGACTCTTCCTGCTTTATGGCTTGTTTTACAAACAGGAGGTGCCCGTGTTCATTGGGGCCTGCTGATATCTGATGAGGGATCTGAGCCTTGCTGGGTAAATAATTGCGGGCTGGCTGAACTGAAATGTGGGATTGTAATCATGACTCTGCTTGTTCTTTGAAGTAAAATATGTGAATGACCAACTGCAAGAGAAGGGCGGTGTTGCCCAGAGCGTAACATTCTCCATAAAAGAGGAGACTGGTTTCTGTTCTGCAGACTGCCTCATTCAGTTGCTAAGGCTTCTGTGCGACGTAGTCTCACTCATTTGAGTTTAATAAAGATGTCTTTGCATATTTCAGCTTCTGTTGCCAAGTTCTTTGTTATATTATCAAGATATGCAGAATTTTATAATACCACATCAGGAAGTACTCGAAGTCATAGGGTGCTACCCCTAGCACTTCTGGGGTCTCAAAAATTGGAGTACTTCAGCCCCACTGGGGCGCAGATGGTGGTTATTACACCTGATCTCTCCCCCCACCTGGGGGCAGAATGCAAATTAGGCACTAGGGATATCTTTATGTGAATGTCAGGGAGCAGTCCCATAGTCAAGAGTCACTTCCCTTTTTGTAGACACATTTTCAGCTGTTTCTGCCCCCCCTAGGGGAGGCAGATCAGTCATATGTTTAGGCTCATCTGCCAGCAAGGGGGCAGAAAACCAGTAGATACCAGGGAACTTTTCTGTGTGTGTGTGTGTGTTTGTGTGCATGCGTGTGTGTGTGTGTGTGTGTGTGAACTGGAGTTTGGCTGACGGTCTGCATGTACTGGGGTTTGGCAGGCTGTATACTGGCATTTTGCTGGCGATGTGTGTGGACTTTCGCTTGGCTGGTGGTGTGTGTTGACTGGGATTGGCAGGCAATGTTTGTTTGAATGTTCTTGGCTGGCATTGTGTGTGGATGGTTCTTGGCTGGCAGTGTGGGTGGACTCTCATTTGGCTGGTGGTGTGGTCGGACTATCACTTGGCTGGCGGTATGGCTTGCTTGCATACCCCAGCATGTTCTTACCCAGAATCCACTGCAAACGTAGCTAAAAAGTCACATTTTCCTCACATGTCTGTGTGGGAAAGTTGAAGGATCACCACACCGGCACAAATTTCCTACCACCTAGCGTTCCCTTTGATCTCCTGATAAAAATGATGCCTCGCTTGTGTGGGTGCCCAAAGCAGAGTCAGCCCAAAAATGTATTTATAAAACTGCCCTTATGGGCACACTTTGGTTCGCCCTCAGTTTGTCATTTTATACGTTTTTAGGCTTACTTTGCTTTAGGCACCCACACAAGTGAGGTATTGTTTATATCGGGAAATAGAGGAAAATGCTAGGTGGTAGGAAATTTGTGCCTGCATGCTGATTCCACACAGAATTGTGTGAAAACAACAGTTACCTCAATGCTCTTAGAGCTTGAATATTATACTGTATTTGAAAGTGAAGATCTGTGCGTTCATTCTGCTAACAATGGAGACATGTTTTGTTATCATTATTATGCACATCATTATTTACACAGAGCTAGTATTCCACGTATGGTTTTCAATTTTACACAATGGGAACATTGACCGACTTCCCCAGTGAGTAGCTTTAAAACATATATGGACAAGTTTGCATTTTTTTCCGGTCAAAATTCTTAAGACCCAGTTTCCTTTTATTTAAACTTACCCCCTCACAAGGAAAGAAAAATATGCTGGTCCAAACAAAATTAATGTGTTCTGATTCATTCATTTCCCAATTGACCCTTAAGGGCTTTGACTATTGGAAATTCCCTATCGATGCAAAATCAGTTTGGGGAACAAAATACTAACAAGTGCAGGGACCAAACACCTTAATTAGGGCCTGCTTGATTCCAAAACATATTATTTTCTTTAATAAGACAGTACAGTAGACTACCTGCTTGGGTCTAGCCAACATGAAAGAAATTACGTTGCCCAACATTTCCTTAATTGGCAGTTTTGATAATTGGCAACACTTAATAAATTACACTAAGGAACAGTTCAATAGTATTGTGCAAAACAGCACATACAATTCTACACTTTCAGGTCCTAGTGGGCAGTTATTGTGGTGGAGGGCACAAATGGTTGTCATACATGTTTTTTTTAACTCTACACATGGAATTAAGGGCTGCAGACTGGACCCTTGCTACATTCAGTCTCAACGCGCAGGGGTAATTACTACCTATATGGTTTGAAAGTTATGCCAGCAATGGTTGCAATATTCCACTTTGTCTGCAGTGAAATACCATCTTCTCTTCTTCCAGATGACATGGATTTGCAATTTTCTTGTTGGGTCCAAGGTCTCCCCATTCAAAATGGTTCATTTATGCTACCTAATATGAATTTTAGAAATTATCACAAGTTAAAGCAGTTGTAAGGCAAATAGATCAAGTTAATTTGGAAAAAGCACTTGCTGTTGTCGATCATGGCATGAATATATTGTCAACTCGCATTTACAGTTTGAATGATAATGTATCCTCTGCAATTGACTTTATAGAAATTGACATGTCCCCATTATACCATGGGCAGAGTCAGCTTTGGTCGATTATGCAGTTGAGCTGGACACTACAAGTTTTAAAATGTCACCACATGCCCTGGAAATACCTGGAAAATGTTCTTGACTTTTAATTTGACATGTAGGCAACATTTAAGGGCAAAGAAAGACACTACCTACATAATGTTAAATGTCGAGAAATTAGAATAGTTGTCTTTCACAGTAGCTGTGACACCTTCAGCGGTATTGCTAATACACAGAGTGACCCCATTACCAATTTCAACGTTTCATTTCACAACTTGCTTGAAACATTTTCCAGTAGGCAGATATGAGTCTGTAGGGGAGTGTTTCGTCCACGAATTGTGGTCATTGCCCTTCGATTACAAGTGTGGAGAATAGGAGGTGTTCCTTAGTAGAAAAAATGTGAATCTTCGTTAGGCCACTCACTAATATGTAAAGAGATGACACTGCACGAGCGTGTAATGCTTCGATGGCCAATCTGGCATGTTATTTGAAGGGCGTACTAGTTTCCTCGATTTGTCCAGTCATTAGATTACTTTCAATGAAAGTTGTTTGATGTTGAGCAATCAGGGTTGGTGTGGGATGAGAGCAGGTGTCCCATATGTGGTTTTGGTCTCTCTGATACTAACATGTTGCAATTCTGTGTGATTTCCTCCAATTCACACGGTAACAGAAATTAGCTTGTGGCCTTCCATTCCAATTGTCAAAGTTAACTTTAACAAACTGTGCAAACTAAAAGTCTTATTGTTTCAGAAGGATGTGGCAATTACATCTGCCTGTGAAACCTTTGAACTTCAAATAGCAAGGTTGTCCTCCAGAATTCAGTCGCTACTATGCACAAACCTGCCTCAGCATTTTGGTGAACTTGTGCATTGCATATTTAATGTTTCCAACACCATGGGTGTGGTACACTTTTGTAAAGCGGTTGGGTCTGGCTTTGTCAGCACATTTCAGGCCATTTTTGGAGTGATACAGTACTTCATACTTTCCATGTTTCCCACTGTTTCGGAGGAATACCACTTGTGCTATTCCTGATCTGTGGTGTTTTGGTCCTATTTATGTTGCTTTGCAATGGATATTCCACCTTGAGGCCAAATAGTGATGGATCTATCGCACATCCTGCTGTATCATGAATGCATGATAAAGTTCTTTGGAGTTCCTTCACTTCATGAACTCTCCTTCAGATCAGTGTGTGATACCTGTGTGCAGCTTGGGTTCTGTTGCCTATGGTGACTTGACATTTGCCTTGCAATGCAATTGGTACAATCTATGGACATAGATCTTCTAATGCATCTGATGAGGACCACATTTCTGAGTTGTCCCTTAAGACTGACATTGCTTCCGGATGCTTTCTAGGAGCAATTATTCTCCTTGGGTATGGATAATTTGCCTCCTGAGTTTGTGGTTCCTGGTTCTTCTAATGCAGGCACACTGCATTATAGCACCCCTTCAGCATCGGCTGAGGGTCCTGACCATGTTTTTTCTTCAGAACTTATTAACAGGGCACTTGTGGAGATGTCTGTGGATTCAGAGTCCATCTTGGATTCCTTTGACGCTGAAAACATGGAATACATCTTGGGAGCCTCCTTTAAACTTTTTTTTGCACCTTGTTTTTATAAAGTGTTTTTAATGGTTATCCTTTTGTAGCACATTTTAACTGGCATATTGTTAGATGGATTCTGTTTGCTTAGACTGATTGTGAACATGACTATTCGTAATATATGGTTTGCCTTTTTTAGTATAGTTTTATATAGAGGATTTGACTTTTGTTGTGAGGCCTTCTTGGGCCCATTTTGGTTAACCATTTTAACTTTACATTTTACATGTTTAAGGTGGACATCTCTTTAGCACTGTTGTTTTATAAGTTTATGCTAGCACAACATAATTCTGAGAAGAGGTGCATGCTGCTTTGTTTTAGAAAGCCTTTCTCGCTATGTAATCTGTACACCCCTTTCAAGGCTAGGAGCACAGAACAAGAATATTCTAGTGCTTGTGTTGCCTGTTCGGAGACAGCTTCTAACATCTGAACATATAATTGCATCAGTGCTGTACCTCTAACATAGTGTGGTCTTTATTATAGAAATGGTGCACTGCCTTTGTATGGGTCAGAGGAGAACGCCGGTCATTACTGTCCTGGAATTATTTGTGTGTTTAATACTGCTGTGTATTTATTGATGATTATTGAGGAAGTGTTATTTTTATGCACTTTCATGGCCTCTGTCTTTGTGTCGAAAAAGATTTTAAGAAAGAATCCTGTGTCTGACATGGAGCTCAGCTGACGCTGATCTTCTATTCTGCAGAGAAGGATTGTCAATCCTACTTCAGGCTGATTCCCTGGCCCAGTTGTCCAGGTATGGGGGCTCAGGCTAACCTCAAAGATCGGGCAGGGGGAACACCCACTATGCTCTCAGAGCAGGGGTAGTGATAGGTAGAAATATATAGAAATCACACTGCCACGGCTGGTCTGCTTAGTCTTTTCACCATGTTCATAATGCTTGTTACATTGCTTTGTTTTGTTTTCCTAATAATCACTGCTCATTCTTTCTATGCAACACTACAGTAGTTTCAATAATTGTATTAAAAACTTTATTTGATTCTTCCTTGTGTTTACCATGGGCATGCATAAATAAACAACGAAAGGGATAAGGTCTGTTTCCACTATTCCTCTTCCTTTAGGGATAAGAGTGAAATGTTTTAGGTTGCCAAAATCACCTGCCACCCCAGGAAGGTTAGGGGTTCGGACGAGGCACTGTGAGCTAGCTAGGAATTGGGCTGACATTTACTGATGGTGTGGATGGACTCAGTCATCCGAATATGCAGTTCTACCTTTTTAGTGGGAGCCATATACCAGTGTGAAAGAGAGAGCAGACCTGCACCATATTTTCAAAGAAATGGTGCGGTTCTGCTCTCACCTTGCGGCTAACTAGCACCAATGCAGGGACCCTTGCATCATGTTGCAAGGGTGACTGCATTATGATCAGTATATTTTTTCTTGGTGGAAATACCAGGTAGATAAATAGGTTGCTAGGTTGATAGACGGGTAGTTAGATAGAACTACAAGTAGTTAGTTAGACATACAGGTAGATCGTTAAATAGACTGGTAGATGGACCGACAAACATGTAGGTAGACAGACAGAGTACTAGACATGGTTGCATAGGTATATAGCTAGATAGAGAGGGTTGCAAGCATAGAGGGGGTTGAGTAGATAGATAGATAGATAGATAGATAGATAGATAGATAGATAGATAGATAGATAGATAGATAGATAGATAGATAGATAGATAGATAGATAGATAGATAGATAGATAGATAGATAGATAGATAGATAGATAGATAGATAGATAGATAGATAGATAGATAGATAGATAGATAGATAGATAGATAGATAGATATGGAATAAATATAACTATTTCAATTATTAAAATAATGGTAGAATTTCTAAATGAGCACAACATAACAGAAAACTGAAAGCAAGCTAGAAAGCCATATAAGGAGGACATGCAGACTGAATTGGTATTACTTTAGTCCTGAAATAAAATATATACCAGCATGACATATGACTTGTAAGATCACATGTTCTTCACTGCCTGCATAGTAAAAGGAGGTTACATTTAGAAAGAACAGTTTCAAATTAACACAATCTTGTATGCTGTGAAATACTAGCTGTCAGCTAGACAATGGTCAATCCAAAAGGAGTTTACAGCACTAACAGAAAACAGAGGCTGATAAGGATGGAATGTGTCCTGTACTGACATCAAAAGTGAATTGAAAAACAGGCAGAAAGCATCCTGCTATCACATCGGGCTCTAAACACAAAGACAACAATAAAGTAATAATTAAGCAAACAAAAACACTGACACTGAAAATAACTGTCTTGTGTGTCGATTTTCTCCTTGTGAAAGAACAAAATGCAGTCACTCAAAGTGAAGATAGCCAGTGGCTGAACTAGGCTGAACCACTGCCCCATGCTGTATGCTGTAGTGTGGGGAAGCAAAATGTGAATGGCAGAACAACAGAACAATGGGTGAATAGAGCTGGCTGAAAGCACTTTGAAGAATGCATATTGTTAGAAATTGGGTTTCTGGTTGGCAGAGATATGCACCCTATCCAAGAGGGAATTACAATTTTAGTCAGGAACACATCATCAAATAATCTGTGCTCACCCTCTGGTAGCTAGGCACAGAACACGCAGGCATAACTTAAGAGGCAATGTGTAAAGTATTTGTGCACAATGAAAACATCACAAAAAGACGCCACGCCAGGTTAGAACACTAGATATAATTTTTAATAATAAAATAGTTGAAAATGACAAAACTCCAATCACTAAAAGTCGAGATATGAATTTTCAAAGCTTAAATGGAAAAATAGCACTTACAAGCAATAAGCGCCTAATGGGCCTATCTGATCGTAGTGGACCGGGGCAAAAGCAAGAGTTCATGTTGACCACGATGGAGCACAGGCCAGATACAGGATCCACGCAAGGCCCTCTGAACAAAGTACCTTAATCCTGGTCACAACAGCGAGATGTGAGGTACAACCGAGTGATGTGTCGGTGTCGATACCCCAGTTGAGATGAAGCATAATTTTTCTTCATGCAGTGATGGCCATGCACCAGTTCCACAGACAATGCCCTGATCCAAAAGGCATTGATTCCATAAATGATGCACCGGGTTTCTCTACACAGCGAAGGGGATGCGTCGAACTCTACACACTGCAGAGATGCGTTGGTTCGGATGGGCCATTTCTTTAAGGTGATGCACTGGTTCCGAGTCAATGCGCCTATTCTGCTCCTGAAACAGTGATGATGCAGAAGGTCTGCTATACGCAGACAAGACCTGCGTTGGTTTGACTTGAGCATGCACCTGGGTCCACTTCCAATGAACCAGGCACAGGAGCGGGTGGTTAGACTTCGATATCCCAGAATCTCAGACACAGGATGCAGGCCAACAAGCCCTGGGAGATCACTCTGGGTTCAATCAGAGTCCACTTCTTCCTCTCCAGGTTCAGAGGGTAGCAGGCAGCATGGCAGTACAACTTAAAAGCAGTTCTTCCAGAGCACCAGTCCAGCAGAGTGACAGTCATTGTAGTAGCACAACAGTCTTTCCTCCTAGAGGACTTTTTATAGAGGTCCCGAAGTGTCTGATTTGGTGGCGTCAGAGACCCAGTACTTGTACTCAGTTGTGCCTTTGAAATGGGGGTGACTTCAAAGAAGGGTTTTTGAAGTGCACAGAGGTACTTTCTTTCTTGCCCTGGCTCCAAAATCACTATACAGCTGTAATCAATCCTCAGTGCGGGGACAGGACAAAGCCTGTTCAGATGTGTCAGCTTCTCCCTCCCATCCCACCAAGGATGAACCATCAGAATGTAGACAGACCTACACTCCTTTGTGTGTGGCTGTCTAGAGGGAATGCACAAAGTTGAGCTGTCACCCACCCCAGACGTATACTGGAGACAGGCTACAGGCACACAGAGCAGAGACATGTCCACTTTCTAAAAGTGGTATTTCTAAAATAGTAACTTTACCAGTAAAGAGGATTCATCATTGCCATTCCAAAGATACAAAACATGATAGAGCTACTCCTTCTTAAGCAGAAATTACAGTTTGAAAGTGTAATAAGCAATTGCCAATCTTAACCTATGAGAGGAGTAGGCCTAATAGTATTGAAAAACAAATGCAGCTGTTTTTTACTACCATTAAATGCAAAACGTAAAAATACATGTCCTACCTTTTACTTACATAGCAATGGTAAAGTGCCCAGAGTTTCAAAGTAAACACAAACAAGGCCAGAAAACGGGGAGGAGAAAGGCAAAACTTTAAGGGTGACCCTGCAGAAAGGCCATTTCCAGCACATTTTCTATGTTTCATTTTAGGAAAATCAAAAGGCCTTGGCTAATGCCGGATCTAAAAATGAAGCGAAATAAAGATATTTCTCCTCATTATGCTTGCTGCAGGTAGGCGCACCATTTTGGTGCAAACCTATGATTATAGGTCTGTAAATATGGGTTTCCATCAAAATAGATGGATGGATTAATAGGAACGCCCACCTGATGCAAAGCACCAGAACATGCTTTTTTGTTTTACAAAGCCATCCAAATTTGGATTAGCCTTGCTGTGCAAATCCAAAATTGGATTGTGTATCAGGGCTACAGCAAAAAAGTGGTGGGAGCCCAGTGTAAAATCTCAGAAAATCTCAGTCTAAGGGACACATGCACGACCGTCAGATTTTGCGACACGCAAATTGCTACTTTTAGTGACTCTCAATTTGCGAGTCACAAAACCTAATGTACATCAATTTCTCAGATACTATTTGCAGTTTCAATATGGGCTGCAAGGGACCTGTCTCAATAATATTTATGAGGCAGGTCGCAATTTGCGACTCATTTGAAATGGCCGGCACTCACAGAGATGGTGGCCTGCTGGGGTCAGCAGAGCACCATGTCTGTGACTGTTTTTTAAATAAAGCAGTTTTCTTTAAGTGGAGCTCAATTTATTTAAAGGAAAATGGGATGCATTTCAAAAATAAAAATGAAAAGTTTTCTTTTCATTTTTTTACAGTGGGCAGTGGTCCATGGGACTACTGCCTGCTCTGAAAAAATGTTGGAGCCCCAATTTCCAAAGGGGAAGGGGTCTCTTAGGGACTGAAAACGGGGGGTGGGAGCACAATTTGAGAATGGCTTACCACCAATTAAAAATTTGTGGTAATCGGCGAATGTTTTGTGATCACATTCCCGGTCACAAAACATTCATAGATATTAGTGCGACTCGTTATTAGGAAGGGACGCCCTTTGCACACCCTTCCTAATAGCGCCTAGCAAACCCTATTTTGCAAGTCAGTAAAAGGTTGGTACATAGGGAAATGTATTCTACTGGTCACTAAGGGGACGGGTAAAATGTGTAGTACATCTGGCCCTAAGTTCTTGAGAGTTATATTTTATATTGATTTGCCTCTCATAGACCATGCTTCTTGAAATATATGTTCTTTCTAATCAGCACTGCTTAATTAGATAGGTCTGTTGGTCAATAGGTCTATTGGCTGTCTTCATGAACAACCAAAGAATCAATGTCAGATGTCCCCCTCCTAAAGGATTTCAAAGTCTCAGATGGTGCTGACCTCCAAAGAAACTCCCATGAGGAATTGTCATTTTCATTAATTGAAAAAGCTGAGGCAATGCCTCCAGCCAGCAGCCTGCTTCCCGGCTGCAATCTTCCTTGCCCTCCCTAGAGCATGGCAGGACAGCATAAAGGCACAGGGAGACCAGCAGGGGCACTACCATCAGCTGAGCCGTGTGAGGGATGCCAGCACACTGACAAGAAATGCGACTGCCTCTGTGAACCGCGATGTAACAGATTTAAAGCTCAAGGCCCTTTTGCCTTCCTCGTTGGCTGTTCTCTAGAATAGGAATTCTTCAATGACACACGTTGTTTGTATGAGGTTACTAATATTGTTCTGTGTTGCAGTTAATATTAAAAAGAGCTTTGCCCAGTATTTGGTTTAAAAAATAGGAGCCATATATATGCTGAATTGTTTTGAAAAAGCTTTCATCCTTCATGTGCACTTCTTTATTTAAATACCTAGAAAAAACACCTCCATTTGATTATACTTTTTAATTTCTTGCATGAACTTTTTCAAAATGCTAATTTTCCTTTTCTCCAATTGAGCAGTTAGCATACAAGAAATAGAGGCCTAGATTTGTTTCTATTTTAGAATTTCTTGCATAAACGTTTTCAAAAAGCCGATCTCCTTGTTTCTCCAGTTAACATAAAAGGAACAGTTTTCTTAAACCCGTGTGCAGAGAACTTTGGTCTTGGGCTCACCTGTGGTGGCCAAATGACGTCATTGAGTGGAAGTCTGGACCGTCTTAGGTTACAGAGAGCTCTGCCCTTCTTCCTTGTCTGCTGCCTGGTTCGTGGCCAGGGTTTGATGCCCCAGTGCCAGCTTCCTAGCACCATAGTGTCCGGAATCTATACAAAGGGAGATATCCAGATCGGAGGGGTCATTCCACTCCACATGCCGAATGCCTACCCGGCTGCCACGTTCAGCGTTCAGCCTGCACCGGTTGCCTGTGCGAAGTAAGAGATTTACCAACTGTCCTCCTCACTGTCATTCTATTGGTTCGGTCTGTGTGTGAGCTTGTACGTCATTCTAGACAGTAGGTTAGGTTGTAAGTGGTGGTGAGTGGTTGGGTTCAACATAGCACGAATGAACAGAATTGGTAATTAGGTCAGTGAAGCCCTGGAAAAAAAAATAGGAATCTATATTAGGGCTGGCGCCCCCTGCCACAAACATTTTTGATGCCCCTCACCCCCCATGACCACCTCCTCGAATTCCTTCCCTACCACCCAGCCCCTCTGTCACATACATTTCATTTGTTTTAAAGCAGTGGTAAAGGCTAGCTCTACTAATGGGAATGTGTATCTACCCAGACAAACCCTTTTTAGCAACACATGCAGAGATAAAGGACAGGGGGAAAAACATAACGTACTAACTTATGTTATGCAGTTTGCATGCAGCCATTTGATGACAGTTCTTAACTGTCACTGTTCTACTGGCACATTAACCCTCTGTGCTACATTATGACGAGTCAAAACTACCACTAGGCAAAACCACCATCTCTCTTTCTAGCAGGAACATTAATCCCAAGAGTGGTCTTGACAGTTCTACTGTTGACTGAAAGCTGGGCGCAGGAGGAACTCTGCCACAGGTAGTTTTACATTCTAAGTTATTGCTAACTGAGGTCAGCGCCCCCTCCCCAGGTCAGCACCCAGTGCGGCTGCACCAGTCGCACTGCCCTACAGCTGGTAATTATTTAAAGGTAAGAAGAGGGGCGCAGACAGCTCTGGATTGGGTTAGATAGGCAAGTTAGCAATGCACCAGGGATATGATGCCTTGTCAGGGTTGTGTGTGAGGATGGCTCAAATCACAGCATATGATTCAGGTCAGAGTTCAATCTGGTCGGCAGAACAGTGCCCTGGGAATGCTGGAGAAGAACACGCAGTGCGCGCTGCAGGCAGTTCAAACGTTGCTTGTGCGGGTTCCAGGGCTGGAACATCTGGGGAGGTGTATGGCAGCTGCAAGAGATGTGCGGTAATGGTGCTTTAAATTAGGACGGCTGACTTTCCTGTGACCGAGCGACATAAACTATTCCATCCACTCCAAAACGTTTATCCATACTTCTGCAAGGAGGTGATCAGGCGCTGTGCTGACACGCCTTTCAACAATTCCGCGATTATATCCTTTTAACCTTTGTTACTGTTTCGAATCTGAGCACCGCTCCGCCCTGAAGCTGACAGCCTGTCGAATGTGTGCTATTTACCCTTTATTACACATGTGATCTGTTTCCTGTAAAGGCAGAGCCAATGAGCAGGTTGCACCAGTCTCAGTTGGATATTAACGTTGATTTAAATGCGCACTAGAAAAGGGGGTTAACAGGCCTGTTTTTTTATGTGGATAGCTGAGCGGATTAGTACAGCCATCCCTTGCCAGCGCTTTAAAATGAGCGCAGCGTCTTTGAAAGAGGGGCTATGCAGGGATGAGGGGCACTTCTGTAGGGTGGTAGTGAAGGAATCCAAGGAGGTCATATGATGGAGGGCGCCAAAAAAGATTGTCCCACAGGGCGCCACCAGCTAAGCCGGCCTCCCATACCCTACAATCCAGTCTACATATCAGAGGTCTCTCTATAGGGTGGGTTAGAACAGGCATGAGAGGTGTATTTTTAGACATGTATGTGTGCTTTGTTTTTATTGTATTTAATACGGTTTAATACAGGGCTTCTTAACACCAGAGGGTGCCAGGGCGATTCACAAGGTGAGAAAGATGGCACAGGATGCGCCTGCGAAGGAATGCAGAGTAACATTTGTACCAAGGTATAATGAATTATATTATTATCCTCGAGGCACAGAAAATAGGGCGGTCCTAGGGCACAAAGGCAATTCTGGTTCTGCGTGCCCAAAATGACATTCAAGCTACCATAGGGGCCATCAATTAAAAACACAGGCTGCGGGCAAAACTGTAAACATAGGAAGGGGCAGAAAGGACTATGGGGCATATCAACAACAACCGGTGATAATTATCGCTGAGCGCACTTAGCGCTCGGATAATTATCGCCGGCTAGCGCCGATTTTTATCGCTGAGATAGCGTGCTATTAGCAACGCTTATCTCATCAGCAATAAAAATCCTAGCGCTAACTGGCTAACGTGAGATTATCGCTGGAAACCCAGCGATAATCTCACGTTAGCTTGTTGATAGGGACTCACAAACTTAGCCATGATATCCTCCTTCCATAGGATATCATGGCTAAGTCAGTCCTGAAGCAGACGTAAGGAAAGTAGCGATAACAGGGGTTATCGCTACTTTTCCTGACGCTATGCTTCATAGCGTTAGGCTTGCTGATAGGAGAAATGTCGCTTAGCGACATTTCTCCTGTTATGCCAGGTCAGGAACGCCCACTTTGCATCTCATTAGAGATGCAAAGCTGGGCGTTAGGAATCCTGACGCTAAAGCAAGGTTTCACTTGCTGATTAGGCGATAAAATTATCGCCTCTTTTCGGTCGAAAACGGCCGCAAAAGCGGTGATAATTTTATATCGCCTGCTTGTTGATATGCCCCTAAGTTTGTGAGCACAGAATTTGTGCAGGGGCTAATACATAATTGATAGATATCTAGCAGGGAAAGCTATAGTCCTTGCTGTTTTGTTTTGTATCGTTTCAATATTTTGTTTTGTTTTGTTGCAATGTTGCTCTGTTACTTTTGTGGTCCTTACTTTGTGGCTTGTTGTATGTTGCTCGCTGTGGTGCTGCTGTGTTTTTAGGTTGGTGTGTAATGTTGGTGCAGTGGCGGGTTGTATTTGTGTTCTTTTTGTTATTACGTTGGGTTGATGTGGAGTTGAATTATGACGCTGTCATGTATTGTCACGCGTGTTATGTGTGTCGTGGTCTGATTTTGAGTAACATTATGTTAATATGTCGTGTGTGCTTTTTGTGTTGCTGTATTGCATTTCTGATGTGTTATTATGCTGTAGTGTTACTACTGTAATTGCGTGTGTTGTTTTTGTGCTATTTAATTTGTTCACCATAAATGCTCACATTTATTTTCTGTGGCACAAAATATGTCTCTTTTTATGTTATATTATCAGTTTAACAAATAAGTTGATCTATAAAAATCTTATTTACAAAAACGTTTCTTTGCAATCAGCGCCGGCCTCCGAGTCCACATCTATCAACTCAGAATCTTGGAAACGCCACTCGGACCTGTCTCTGCCCAATCCTGTCTGATGACAGCCGCATTGGGGCTCTTGTTTGCTTGTCCACTCTTAGCGAGAAAGGATGTACCAGTGGAGTTTCCTCTCCAACCTATGGATGCAGCATTTCAGCTACAGCATCATTTCCATAGACGTCCCAGGACATGGCTGCTATGACTCAATGGAGGCTTCTTGTGGGCAGATTGTCCACCCTATCATGACTTAGGGCGGGCATACCAGTACAGTGTTCTCTTCCATTTGTTGACGCAGCTTTTCGCCACTCAAATATTTCCATATCTTTAATAATGGCTCAGTTTCATTAGCTCATATGATTCTTTTTATGGGAAGAGTTCCCACTCCGTCACGACTTAGGGCAAGCATTCCCTCATTAAGGGCGGGTGTATTTCCCCTGCACTGTGTCAAAGGGCACGACGGGCCATATCAATCACAAACTGCTGCCAATGCAGGCAGCCTATGCTACATGCAAGGTTGTTTATGTGCAGGAAGGAACGCCTTCCTGCACAGAAACAATCCCCTGAGGCTGTTTTCATTTTCTGCAAAATGCAGCACACATAGAAAGAGGAAAATCTAGGAGAAATTCAGATATTTCTCATCATTAGGCATCCCCTGAGAAGGCGTTCCATTCTGATGCATTTCCAGACCTACCAGTATTGGTGCCCTTGAGAATGCTTCACAGTCCATGGGTGGATGCATGGGAACGCCTAGGCTCCACCCATGGATTGCGTGCCTAGGGCAGAGTATTGCAAGGCAGCGACTTGTACTGCTTTGTATTACTCCAGGCTTACAAAGCTGCATAGGGCCATGTAAGGTGGTCTTGCGTTACCTGGTGAATCAAATGAAAGGTTTTGCTTCACCCTGCACCCGCTTATGTGGTGCAAGGACACAAAACGTGATAACTATGCCCCCAAAACTTTACAGAGAACATTCCATCTTCAGGTATATGAATACTCTGTTACATGAACATATCCATGGATTTGAGAGGCAACTGTGCTGGCACGGCGACATGTGAAAGTCATAAGGCAGGACTGGGTAGAAAGATGTCAGAGTGGCTTTTCCAAGATTCTGATCTGATCTCTGTAGACATCAAGGAGTGACTTTTTTAGAAAGAAATACTTTTTGCAATAGATTTTAAAATATTAATATATTGGTTAAAATGATAGTAATACATAAAAATAGGCATATGGGAATGTATCACAGGAAAGAAGGGTGAGAGGTTTTTGGTAAACAAATTAGCTGCACTGAGGTTTTAGTTATAATCAATAGGTTAGCTCGCTGCCTCATCAGGTTCTTGAGGGTACTGCCCATTTTCTGTTATCACTTGTGAACTTGGTGATATAAAAAATGTATTGAAGCCTACGCCATGTGCCGAAGGCTTACACATGTTTGTTACATAGCTAAGACATTTGTACATGTTTCTTTTACTACAATCTCTTGCACATTTGATGACATTAAACATAGATCCCTGTTTCTCACAACCTAGGGTTGGACACCAGTTCTATCAGTGGCTCCAAGCCATGCTCTTCACCACCGCAGAGATCAATCGAAACCCAGACCTTTTACCAAATATCACCTTAGGATTTGAGATTTTTGACTGCTGCTTTGCCCCGCAACTGGCCCTTGAAGGAACGCTGAGGATACTGACTGGACAAAGCTTTTCAGTTGCAAACTACCGGTGTCCAAAACAAAAGCCACTGGCAGGAATTGTGGGTGATGCGGGCTCTACGCGATCAATCCTCATGGCTCATGTTTTGGGTCTATACAGGATGCCTCAGGCAAGTGCAACACAAAGTCTGCATCTCTCAGAGTTATTCTATCCTTACATGTCCTATGTGTTTAGGAACTGAAAACACATAGGAACAATTATGGATGTTGTGTGTGTATATTTTTATTCATAATTTAATAACATGCAGCCTCCTGATTTTGTGCATCTATGATTCACTGTCCCCCATTCTTCTGTGTGCCATTTAGCATATCTGTTGTAACAATCTGCCTGATGTAGGTCCGAAATGCTTCCTTGGCCAATGGATCTCTGTTGGTCCACTCTATAGAAGCCCTCTCTCACCTTTGAAAGGGTGGTTGATCCATATGAGGTTTCTAAAGGGCTGTTGTGGTGAAAAATTCTCCTCCCTCCTTTAATCTCCTTTAATCTCATGCTCTTCTCGGTTCCAGATTACTGTTTGTTCCCCAATGTACCAGATCTCTTCAGGGTACAAACAATGGCTCACACAGGGATTTCAAAATAATGAGGCACTCGTAATCCAGGTCTTAATGATGGAGAAAGTTGAGATTTTAATACTAGGAACTTCTTTACCCTTAAAAAATGTAAAGGTCAATATAGCTGTTTTCAGAGTTGGAGCTGCAAAATTAAAGCCTAATGAGTAAGGGCCCTATTACGAGTACGGCTGTTCACAAGGACCACTTTCCTCGTGGTGGCAGTCTGACCACTGCCACACTATGGGTCTGCCTGCAGTATTCTGAGTGTGGTTGTCAGACTGCCACAGGATTACTGTGTCTGCCAGGATTCAGGATCCCCCAGTGGTGGCGCAGCGGTCAGGAGCAGTAATATGCTGGTGGTCCACTGTGGCACTGCAGAGCATATTATGAGTTGCCTGTCCACCTCCCATTTTATGGCAGTGAGCCCACCATGAAAAGGCTGGTCGGAGAGGCAACAGTGGAGGCCCTAAGAGGACCCCCTGCCACTCCTGGGCCTGGGGGTGCATGCAGGGGGGCATATGTTGTGCCCCCTGGAATTGCACCTGCGTTCCTGCATGGTATTGCATGCATGACATGATGCATGCCACACCGTGCAGGAACATGCTGCAGATGCTGTTTGTTAGGCTTGGGCGTCTCTAGTTGGCACAGGTGTGCACTTGTGACAAATAGGGATCCACGCCTCTAGTCAGGGTAAATGGGTACGCTCCTAAAATAACCCCTGCTCACCCCCTTGGTAGCTTGGCACGAGCAGACAGTCTTATCTCAGAGGCAGTGTGTAAAGCATTTGCAAACACATACAGTAATCAAGTGACAACACTACAGATGGACACCACACAGGTTTTATATCAAAAATAAGTATTTTTTATATAGATTTACCACAAGACCATAAACGACAAAAATCCACAATACTGTTACTTTAAGATGGTAGAATTTAGTTCTTAAATGCAACACTTTAAGTCAATGTACCTGTAGTGTAGATGCGACACGCAGGGCAACAAAAGTGTTGCAACGATGTTGATGCGATGAAAGTTTGGTGCAAAGAAATAAAAATGTGACGATCTTCCAGATGCGGCACGCTTCTCCGATGTTGCGAGAAGACTCAATTCGATGCGTCCGCTGCAGCGGAGAAACCCCTTTACGCGATGCGACGACAGCGGCTTTGGCAGTGACACTCTTCTCCGACGTTTGAGAGACGCTTCCGCTCGATGTGACTACTGCAGCGGTGACACCCTTTACGCGATGCGATGACAACAGCTCCGTGTATGCGAGGCGCTTTCCTTGATGTGGTGCAATGCGTCAGCTACAGCGGCGTCATCCCTTTACGCGATGTGACGACAGCGGCTGCGACGGCGACACGCTTCTTCCTCGATGCGAGACTCTTCTCTTGATGCAGTGCAATGCGTCAGCTACGATGGCTGCAATGGCGACACGGTTCTTCGGCATTGCGAGACACTTCTTCGATGATGTGAGACGCTTCCGCTCAATGCGACAACTGCAGCGGTGACACCCCTCTACGCGATGCGAAGACAACAGCTCCGACGGCGGCACGCTTCTCCTTCTTGAGTTGCGCTTCCAGCTCCTTGCGACACGCAGTCCCCCAGAAGGCCCCAAAACAGCAGCAGGCACTTCTAAAGAACTCTGGGGAACTGGTGGTTGAAGTCTGTTGTCCGTGAGACTTCAGCAGGAGGCAAGCTCTTTTCCAAGCCCTTGGCGATCCTTTACAAGTTGAGCAAAAGTACACACAAAGTTCCTTTCTCCTCTCTTTGGCAGTAGGCAAACCCCTGCAGGCCAATCCCCCAGTTTCAGGGATAGTCTCTCCTCAGTTTCTTCTTGGTTCCTCTCCTCAGCAAAGGTTTCTTCTTGTTTTCCCAAAGTTATCTAAATTCTTGGGATCAGGGTCCCAATACTTATACCCCAAAATCCTTTGTCCTCTGAGGGCAGAGGGGCCTTTGCCTTGTTCAAACCGGTTCTGGTCAGTTCTGGAGCACTTTGTTTACCTGACTCGTTCTTTCCTTTTAGAGTGCAGGGCAGAGACACCAGACGCACCACAGGAGGTGGAGCCAGCATTGTGGAGGGAAGGCACAGCCCTATTCAGGTCCCAGGTGCAGCTCCTCCCTCCCATCTAGATGCAGATCTCTCTATTCACCACTGGGACACTTCACCCTGTCTCCTGGAATTCCCCATCCCTGTCACTCAAACTCCAAACAAGGAATACACAGCCTAGCAGAGGTAGGTTTGAATTGTTAGACAAGAAAATACCTACTTTCTAAAAGTGGTATTTTCAAACACAGAATGTTAAAATCAACTTCACTAAAAGATGTATTTTATCATTCTGAGTTCAGGCATACTAAATTCAAATTTATACCATGTTCCCTGAGTCAGTTAGGATTATAAAATGTAATAAGCAATCTGCCCATTCTGGCCTATGGAGAACAGGTAGCCTTGCAATAGTGAAAAACGAAAATGGCTGTAATTCACTATTAGAACATGCCACACACACCAGGGCATGTCCTACCTTATCCTTACAATACACCCTGCCCTTGGGCCTACCATAGGGGTGTCTGATATGAAGAAAAGGGAAGGTTTAGGGACTGGCAAGTGGGTGCACTTGCCCAGTCAGCATGACAGTACCAGACTGCACTCAGGCTCTGCAATGGCAGACCTTAGACACACTTTTACAGGCTGCTTCTGTGGGTGGCACAAGCAGTGCTGCAAGCCCACCAGCAGTATTTGGATTTACAAGCCCTGGGCACTCCTGGTGCACTGTACTAGGGTCTGACAGGTAAACCAAACCAATCAATCATGGAATCACAAATCATACATTAATTTACAATAGGGAGAGCATATGCACTTTAGTACTGGTCAGCAGTGGTAAAGTGCCCAGAGTCACAAAACAGCCAACAACAAGTCAGAAAAAATATAGGATTAAGACAAAAAGTTCAGGAATGACCCTGCAAAAAGGGCCAAGTCTAACACTGTCACAGTCTGCTGTTAAGTCTCTCCTGTGAGACTTTAAAAGCTGTCGCCTTGTGACCGCTGCAGCACCTGCAACCCGATCTAGATTCAACTCTGACCCTGGCAGATGGGCGCACCACAGCCTAGGTGCCCTCCTGTGGATGGAGAGGTGGCAGGGGCACAGGAGGACCACCAAAGTCGTAACAAAAGCACTGGGGATTGTATCTGAAGTAAAACGCTATTGATAGATGAATATATCAATAATTCTGTAGCATCCACTGATTACTAACATGAGATCAAATAATCTCCGTAAGAACAAAAAGATAGCTACGATGGGAAGTGGCAGTTTCTCCACTGGCGTTATGGGACTGAACCCCTTTGAAATTCCCACATGCTTAACTCAAAAGATATTAATCATATCTATAAACAAATCTATGTATTGAGTTCCCTTATAATATTGGATACCCTGTCAATGACATAGTATTTCATGTGTCTTTCCTCATTGTTGTGGGTTCAAAATGTCATGTTACTGGATATGTGGTGTCCCGATTTTTTATGGCTCCTGTGTGTTGTATTATACACTTATGTACCGGGCGTTTTGTGCTGCCTATGTATGGTAGTCTGCAAGGACATTTCAAAATGTAAATGGCATGGTCGGTCTTGCAGTTTAAGGCTTCCTTAATTGAGTATAGCCATGGTTCTAAATATGTTTTGTTGATGCCATGTTCACATGCCTTGCACTTACTGCATTTGCAATAACCTTGCCAGGCCCTCATCCAATTGCCTGTTTCTGGTTCAGCTAGAGTATTTCTTACAAATTCATATTTCATTGACCTCAAACTTTTGTAAGTGATGCCTAACCTTCTCGGAACCAGTTTACCAACGATTTAATTACTGCTCACCAGATGCCAATATTTACTTAGTAACTACTGCTCTTGTGAATTGCTCTCTCTACTTACTACACACACACACAGACACACACATACACACACACACACACACACATATATATATATATATATATATATATATATTACCTACTGGCGGTCGCCAGTAGGTAGTTATAGTTAGGACCCTGTTTCCATAGGAAATCCGCAACATTCTATTTGGAATAACTTTGGCGCCGGTCGACGAATCCTCGCGAAATTTTCAAAATAGGTGGGGGGCTACGCTCCGCTCCTACCCTGAAAGTCTCGGGGTGATTCGTCAAGCAGGGGCCGAGAAAAAAGGGGGGTCCCAAAACGCGTTTTTCCCATGCATTTTTCCATAGGACCTTTAGACACAGCTACAGCCCGAACGGCTGAACAGAATTACTTGAAATTTGGCAGAGAGGTAGCCATAAGGTCAAGGAAGTGCCTTTTGCAGGTCTGGTGTAAATCTGTTCAGTATTTCCTGAGAAAATAGCATTTAAAAGCATATATATATGTGGGCGGAGCCTAACCACACATCTCATCCTGAGATCTGATTGGCTGTCAGCACTTCATCCAAGAAGTGTTGGCAGCCATCTTGGGACCAATATACATGATAGCACCTCATTAAAAAGCATTGCAGTTAATAGAAGGTTTTAAGACTTTAGTTACATTATAAATCATTTGTTGATGGTACCATACTCATTTTAGGAATTATGGTATGTTCTAAGGTGATTTCACCATGTGAAAAAGCCTTCTACTGGGATATCATGATTGAGAGAAAAATATTTTCTCATGCTTTTACCACAGAGGTTTGGAAGGTGATCTATAGGCTAAACTGAGAGCTTATTTTCTGTAAATTCACATTATCTTACTCAGTCATGTGAGAATGAAGTCTGACATTCTCAGTAAAACATGTACATCCAACAAGGGCAGAGACTGTCAGTTGATTTCTTTGTGTTCTACTGCAGCTTCCCAGAGTGTTCCAAAGAACTACTAGAGCGCTAACAGTCCTACTTATGATAAACGTATGGCACACCTGAAGCCATCTTGCTTGGATTAAAGTGGTAACTCTTAAAACATTTAATTTAAAAAGGAACAAAATGAGGGGGTTCATTTTTCCATAAAAAGTATGATTAGTGCTGCAGAAAGAAAAATTAGGGCACATTTTGAGTGACTTCTCAAATCCTCTTCTATTTCATTAAAAGATTCTGACATGCAGACTGAAACATGCACTTTCAATACCAGCAGCAGTTTTCCCTGGTGAGCAGTAGCTTTACTACAGTGATCTAATGAGCAAAAAGAGTGCTAACATTCTGAATTTATGGCAAATGTGTGACACATCTGAATGCCTTCTTGATGGAATCAAAGTAAAAAACTGAAAGTATTTCCTACTGAGGAGACTGCAGTAAATGAGGAAATTAGGAAACTTCATAACAAATAAGTCTCCCAAGATGGCCACCAGAGACAAAAGAGCCCAAATGTAGCCCAAATATCACCCAGATGTAGCCCAAGTATAGCCCAATGACAGAATGTCCCAGAATGTTCTTAAAAACAACTAGAGCGCTTACTGTCTTCATTATGACAAAAGTATGGCACACCTGAAGCCATCTTGATTGGAATAAACTGGTAACACTTAAAACATTTAATTTAAAAAGGAACACAATGAGGAGGTTCATTTTGCCATAGAAATTATGATTAATGCTGAAGAAAGAAAATGAGGGCACATTTTGAGTGACTTCTCAAATCCTCTTCTATTTCATTAAAAAATTCTGACATGCAGACTGAAACATGCACTTTTAATACCAGGAGCAGACTTCCATGGTGCAGTAGTTTTACTACAGTGATCTAATGAGCAACTAGAGTGCTAACATTCAGAATTTATGGCAAATGTGTGACATATCTGAATACCTTCATGATGGAATCAAAGTAAAAAACTGAAAGCATTTCCTACTGAGGAGACTGCAGTACATGAGGAAATTAGGAAACTTCATAACAAATAAATCTCCCAAGATGGCCACCGGAGACAAAAGAGCCCAAATGTAGCCCAAAATCACCCAGATGTAGCCCAAATATAGCCCAATGACAGAAGTGTGCAAAACACTTATTATTTTGTGTTTTTGCAGTGTTATATAGTGCAGACTTGTCAGGTATTGGAGTGCTTTACATGAGCATTGGTTACATCACACAAGAACAAATTCATTTTGGTTGTAGACATGGGGAGACTAAGTGATTTGACCAGAATCACAGAATGTCGAGCTGAAGCAGAAACTTCAACCTGGTTCCCCAGTTGCAAAGTCTGCAGTTCTGGAAGTAACACCACATCCTCTCCCCTAAGTGCAACATTTAATCAAGTGGTCAACTGGATAAAAAAACATAAAGATAACAAATAATTTAAAAGTGCTTTGTCGCTATTTGAAAACTCAGAAAATATGTCCTTATTTTAGTCTTTTAGAGCACTAACCATAATTTTGATGCCAATAAGACCCTCTCATATATGTAATTTCTAAAGGAAATGCTCTAGGTATTACAGTTTTGATTACATCAAGATGATGTCAGGCGTTCCACACTTTTGTAATAAATATAGAATGTTAGCAATCTAGTTGTTCATTAGGATACTGTTGAGAGGCAGAGGCCAGGGGCACGGACTCTGAAAATTGAAGGCAGGTAGGAGGGTGCAAAGGCAACAATTTAACCACACTGAGCAGGCAGGAAGGGCCGTGGAAGCACAACAGACTATGGAGGGCAGTGGAAAGGGGGGCAGGGAAAAAAACAAACCAACAATACAGGACTTGCAAGAGAGGCTGTTGGAGGGAAGATCTATTACGGGTCAAGGAAGCTAGGGGCGGTCCCCAGATCCCCGGGAGCCACCACAGAACTGAGCAGGAGAGTGAGTCAGGGACAAAAGGGGCACCTTAATTTGAGCCGGGGTGCCTAGGAACGCTTGCTCCAAAAATGAAGAAAACAGACATATGAGACATGGAATTGGAGGCAGAATACAATGGCAGTTTAATGAGAAGATGCAACTTCAAAGAAACCGCAGAATAGAGACATAAAGTACAAAATACAGAATCCAGATAATCATACAGCTGTCATAATATTCTCTGTATCTCAATTAATGTACTGACGGAGAGAGAGAGAAAACACATCTATAAATGCATCATGAGAAACAAGTTACACCAAGGAAAATGTTACCTAGGAACACTCACGTTTACTCTTAGAGCAAGCATTCCTGCAATTACAATACAAAATCTTTTAAATGCAAAAGTAAAGAGAACAATGGTTAAACATAACATGACATTTCATATAGGTAAAATAGAATAAGATACTTCAAGCAAAGCAGAGCAAGACATTTTAAGCAAAGGAAGACAAGAGCTCCCAGCTCTTGGGGAAAACCTGCACTGCCTGTTAACCTACATACAGACGGCGAGGTAGTCCGTCGATATCTGTGGGTGCTCCCTTTTTATATCATTTTGTGGGCTCCTTTGCACGCTACATCTACCTACGTATGCTACCCAAAAGCTTTGTCTGCAGATTTTACCAGACATTTCGTCATTTACCCACTTAATGCTGACAATGGACTGGGTGAAAAGGTCAGTCTCTCAGGCCAATCGCTTATCGTAAGTTCCATAGAGCAAGCAGAAAATAATGGGTATTGTACGGGAATTCAATATGTTCATGTATAAAATCTCCTCAGTTCTCCTAACTTGACGCTCTGCGGTTGCCACTTCCTTAAAAGCGGGAAACCTGCCCAGGAAGCAAGTACCAGTCCAGGATGCAGCCTACTGTATGTCGACAGCTTCAGGGGGATGTTGAACTTTGATACCGAGCACGGAGCACTCGGGTAGGGTGGGGGCTACTAGTTTGGATCAGAAGGCCTCGCAGACCTGCCTTCAGACTGCTATACACTAAAATTGCAGAGCTATGGTCAATTTAACAAAGAGGCCTACATATTGAACAGAAGGGCCTACACAGGGGTTTTATGCTGGCTGAGTGGTAAGGATGTCTCAGGATAATTATATAGCAACACAGGACCCGCTGGTCAATTTAATACGGCCTACAAATGCAGCTGGCAGGGCAAGGACAAGGGTCTCATACTTCAGGTGTGGACAGAACGGGCCAGGGGCCCCCTGTGATACAAAATCTACCCTCCTTCAAGGCTGTGGCAATGTAATAGACCATTGTGGGCAGAAGGAAGAGGCAATGGTAGTACAACCATACATGCCAACAGACCCGATTCAGCCAGGAAACGTCCAATGTTTTTAAGCTCAAATGGGCTTTATTTGATCTGTCTCCTGTCTACAATATCCTCTTTTTCAATGTAACTCAAAGGGGAAAATCAATACCCCAGTTTTTTTTCAAAATCTCCCTCTTACCAAGTTCAAAATGTTCGCAAGTATGGTACATTGGATCATGGAAGGAAATGGGATAGGGACATGGACTTGGATAACAGAGGACAGGAGGGACATGGAGAGGTGCACCAAACTGACCCTGCAGGGCAGGCATCAGGGTTTGCAGCAGCACAATACACCACACAGGGCATGCAGGACGGGAGTGCAGCACAACAATCCATAGAAAGCAAGAGGGAGGGGACAGGACCATGCACATGGACAACAGAGAACAGAGGGGCAAGAGGCAATGGTAGCTAGCTGACCATAATGGACAGACAGGAGAGAAAGCTGCAGCATAACAGACCATAAAGGGCAGGAGGGACGGATCAGGGGCATTACAATGGAACAGACAAGCCAGGAGGGAGGGAGTAGGGCTGGGGGCAAGGGGGCAGGGCAGGAGCAGCAAGATAGCCATGGAGGTCAGGCAGGATGGGCACTAGAAGCAAGACACACCATGAAGAGCAACAGTGAGACTGTGATGGCATACACACAGACCATGGAGGGAAGGTGGGAGGGGGTCAGGGGCAGCTAACTGACCACACAGGGAAGGTGGGAGGGGCCATGGCAGCACAGAAGACCATGCATGGCAAGTGGGAGGGTTAGTGGCAGCACAATGGCTATGATGGGCAAGAAGGAGGGTGGAGGGGCATGCACAAAGGACGATGGAGGATAGAAGGGAGGGTCAGGACCTGTGCACAGACAAGAAAGTTCAGGGGAAGGGACCTCACAACAGACCACACGGGGCAGGCAGGAGGAGCAGTTGCAGCACAACAGACCAGGGAGGGCAGAAGGGTGTGGCAGTACAATGGACCATGTAGGACAGGAGGAAGAGGATAGGGGCATGGCATGTGGACAGGCAGGGTGGAGGTGACAGGGACAGGTTACAGTCATCTGACAATGCTAGGCAGGTGGGAGGGGAGTGGCAGCTCAACAGAACACTCAGAGTAGATAGGAGTGGCAGGTCCATGGGACATGGTGGGCAAAAAGGATGGAGCAGGGGCATGCACAAAGACATCGGAGGGCAGGGGGAAGGAGAATAGGGGCAGCAAGCTAAGCACAGAGTTTAAGCAGGAGGTCAATGATGGGGCATAGAATTGGGCAATGGAGGGCAGGAGGAGTGGACTGGTACATCATACTAAATTGAGGGCAGTGGCAGCACATCAGACCATGCATGGCAGGAGGGAGGAGGCTAGTCCATGGATTCACACAACAGAGGATAGGGAGGAAGGGGATGGGGCAGCAAGCTAACTGTTCAGAGAAGGCGGGTATTAGGAACTTTATTGTTTTTAAAACATTGTGTCTGTGCGAACTACTTAAAATATGAACAAGTATGCAGCATAATCTCACTTTTATTCAGGAAGAAGAGGATGTTTGTGACTGTGACTCCGAGCTCACTTGGCAGGAACACCCC
Organism: Triturus cristatus; assembly: GCF_964204655.1. Classification (NCBI taxonomy): domain Eukaryota; kingdom Metazoa; phylum Chordata; class Amphibia; order Caudata; family Salamandridae; genus Triturus; species Triturus cristatus. The sequence goes on from NC_140595.1 coordinate 758,955,702, forward strand.
CTGACCCTCCACCCCCTATCGCAAAATGTAATGCCCGTGAAAAGGGTAGGTGAACACAGTGTTATATAGAACATAGTCCTGAGAGCACGATTGAAAATGAAAACTAGACATAGTGTATGGTATAAACTATGCACCAAAAAGTGTGATATAAGATGAACCGGGCGTGAAATATAATATGCAATACATTGTGCGCAATGACAGATTCATTGGAGAGCGCGAGATAGCACAGGCACTAGCGCGTGCTATGCGATATGCGCCTTGGAGTGTAATATGCACAGGGCAGTGTTGTGTAACCTAACTAGTCTCTAAAGTTGTAATATAAAATATGTGCTGGGGAGTGTAACGTTGCATATGCACTGTGACAAAGATATGGATCCCAGATTGTAATATGTATGGCATAGCACTGTGCGTTATAACATAGGCATCGAGAAAGGCACGTTAGATGGGGCAATATAACCCGTGCGAAGACAAGTGTGGCATGACATATTCACGGGGTGGTGTTACAGTGCACATGGGCTAGAGAGTGTCATAGCATATGCACTAGCTAGTGGAATACAACACAGAGGTGTGTGGCACTCGGCAGGCAATGGTGGGTGTAACACAGCATTGGGCTCTGTCAGGAGCACGCTGTGACTCTCAAGTGATGTTCGTCCCCTTTCCAGAGAGTAAAATAAAAAGTATTACACATCCGGCAGTGGATGTGTGTTTTATTAACCGTGAGGGGGGTTTCTTGCATAGTTTTGGTCGAATTTTTGTCGAATCCCCTTTGAATGGCTTGGTGTGCATGTGTATTAAATGTGCCCGTCAATAGCTACCCATGTTTGTATAAATAAACGACAAGGGTGTCTACCAGGATTAGGCACGGTAGGGCATCAGACATGTCAGAGCTTCACTAGTGGTGTAAATACATTCCACGTGGATTCATTGCATGCATAGTCGCCTTTTAATGAATATCACGCAAATCGTCATGGTGATAGGTACGTACGGTTTGTCCAGCATGTCCTAGGTGTGTCTATAAATATATATTTTTTAAAAATAATAAAAAACAGTGGCCGGCCCTGGCGATTGGGGTAAAAAAAATATAATTAGGAGACTGGCCCTGGGGGATGGGGTCATCAGGGCCAATAAATTAGAATAAGAAGGGGAACCAAACAGCCCCCCTTCTTAAAAAACTAAAATAAATAAAAGACTGGCATCGTGCCGGAGGCCATGCCCCCTCCGTGCAGCACTCTGCAAACGCGCCCCCAACAGGCATCTCCAGTATGCGCAAGGGAGCTGCGCTGCAGCCAGGTGTTCTGAGGCCAAGCCCCTTTTTACACCTCTCTGCAACGCAGCTCTGTGGCGCTTACTGGAGGTACCTAGTGGTCTAGTTTGACCCTAGGGACCCTTAGGATTCAGGGGGACTTAATCTCTCAACTTAGAACAGCCACAGGGCGCGTTTACACAGTGGTGAAGGGAGTTGACGGGGCCTGAGGTGACGTGTGCAAACACGCACTATGGCACGTTTTAAATTGGGGATATAATTTCCCTTCAATACTGAGGGCCCCTGGGGGCTAACTAGCCCACCAAATGCTTCCAGTAAGCGCCACTGAGCTGCATTGCAGAGAGGTGGTCCAGGCCGTGCCACTTTTTACACCTCTCTGCAACGCAGCTCTGTGGCACTTACTGGAGGTACCTAGTGGGCTAGTTGGACCCTAGGGACCCTCAGGATTCAAATGAACTTAATCTCCCAACTAAAAATGGACACAGGGCGTGTTTACACAGTGGTGAAGGGAGGGGACGGGGCCTGAGTTAACGTGTGCAAAAACGCCCTGTGGCCTGTTTTAAGAGGTAGTTTTAATCCCCATGCCCTATTATACACTAGGGGCTTACAGAGGAGGTCATGCTAATCACAGGGGGACCCCAACGCATAATGTTCCCTAGTGTATGTAGGTGTTTTCACTGTATTCTAAGTGTCTTTTAACATAGCACTGGCTCTAGGACTGGTTAGTCAGACTCAGTTACCACCAGTATCCGTCTGAAAAAGTTGAGGGTACAGGATGATTTTGCAACAAGGCTTCTTTCTGCTCTTCTTTTTGTTCTTTCTGCACGTTATCCTTCTTCCTGCACTTATCTTCGTATTTGAGGACTTCTGTTGCTTCTTTCTGCACTTCTTTTGTTTCTTTCTGTGCATTTTTTCTTCTTTCTTCACATGTCCTATCTCTGTAGGCATAGTTAGAAATTAGCATTAAAAAAACCTTTGAAATTCACAGAAAAAACCATAGGTTTCAGGCACGTTATAGTTAGGAATTAGCATTTAAAAAACCTCAGAAATTCACTGAAAAAACCATAGGTTTCAGGGGTGTTATAGTTAGCTGGACTTTTCACTTGTACAAAACCATTGAAATTCCCCCGTTATAGTTAGTTCAGCTAACTATAACTCGCGCGCCCGCAATGCACTGCTGATGACGTCACATATTACATCACTCATGACATGGTCAGTGACATCACTCATGACATCACTGATGACATCTCAAATGACATCACTGATGACATCATCCTTGTGATAGAGTGGCAGACCTCCTCTCACCCTAATATAACCTTTGATACACACATTCAAAAATAGAGACTAAAATTTTCAAAACAATGGACATACCAATACCAGTTACAACAACCTCTTCAGTAATTCTAAGATCCACATACACATCCACTCATTCACCAACAGTCCTATACAGTCACTCATACATGTACTCACTCATCATATGTACTCATACACCTATACATCCTGTTACACAATGCCACTCATCCATAGAGTTACTCACACACATAGTCACTCATGCTAATAAAGAATCAAACATACATTTACTTGCATATACAGTTATACACACACCACCATACTTACTTCTACGGAAACTTACACATACTTAGTCTTTTAAACAATCACTTATAGAAACACATACTTATTCATACAGGAACTCTTTCAATCTCTCACTCTCACATATACTCACATATATACACCAATAGTCACATATACTAGTTTAAAACATATGTAGTTACTCATAAAGACACTATTGAGACAGTCATTCACTCACTAACACACCCATACACACACTCATCCACCCATACAGTCCTGCACACATGCTGTGTTCAACACATACAAACAGTGAGTCACTCATTCATGCACCTATGCACTACGTAATACCCCCCACCGAACCATGCAGACACTCAGACTGATACTCAAAAAACCAACTAATAACCTATATAGACACCCATGTAGCTACTCACCAACCCATGCAGCCACTTATACACAAAGTGAGAGACTGATACAGATATTTACATATTTAAACATTACTCACTAAGCCATGTATTCACTATGATACACTTAATCAGTCAGTTACACAATCAATTTTTCAAAAACAAATCATCCATTTAGACACTTATATACCCATTTATTCTTCCATCGACCTTGAGATATACATATATAAAACATATTTAATTTTCAGAAAAACACACATTCACTGGATGATGTAATCAGTGATGTCATTTGAGATGTCATCAGTGATGTCATGAGTGATGTCACTGACCATGTCATGAGTGATGTAATATGTGACGTCATCAGCAGTGCATTGCGGGCGCGCGAGTTATAGTTAGCTGAACTAACTATAACGGGGGAATTTCAATGGTTTTGTACAAGTGAAAAGTCCAGCTAACTATAACACCCCTGAAACCTATGGTTTTTTCAGTGAATTTCTGAGGTTTTTTAAATGCTAATTCCTAACTATAACGTGCCTGAAACCTATGGTTTTTTCTGTGAATATATATATATATATATATATATATATATATATATATATATTTATTTATTTATTACAAAATCCTTAGCGTCCTCTGCTTTCTCTTGCCACACACGGACACGGACCGCAAGCTTGGTGCAAATTATATATATTTATTTTGTCGATGTCACCGCCATTATGCGTTTCAACTCCTCAGAGTCTTGGTCACATGTATATATATATTTATATTTATATTCACAGAATAAAACAAAGGTTATAGGGATGTTATAGTCAGGCTGACATTCCATTCATACAAAACCAGGGAAATCCAGCCGGTATAGTTAGATGAGTTACATCACTGATGACATGGTCAGTGACAGCACAGATGACATCCCTGATGACATTACTTATTACATCATCCAGTGACTGTGAGTGTTTTTAAAAAGTGTATGAGTGTTAAATATATATACCAGGTGTATTAGGGAATCAGTGGGTGTATGAGTGACAGTATGGATTACTCAGTGGATGTGTGACTGACTGTATAAGGGAGTCTTTAGGTGTCTCAGTGAATATATGGGTGAGTGACTGGTTGTGTGAATGTGTGTATCATCATCATTAGACTTTATTTCGGTTCAATGACCATAAAAGCAACAAGCAATTTCACAATAGATGATACAATAAAAGAAAACATAAAAAGAGACAACCAATCCCTTCATTTTCAAAGATATTGCAGTATATTCAAGTAAAACAGAAAAGTATTTGACAGGATGGTTGATTATAAAAATTTCCTACGTAATAACCAAACAGAGTTAAGGAACCGGGAGACTGCAAAAACTATCGGGGGTTTAGTGTCATACTTTAAGACTCTCATTGCTTTTTCGCATTCTCTGAAACCAAGATTATTGCATAGGGGCTTAATCCAGCGTTTCCTTTGGGGTAGATATATTGGGCAGAAAAAGAAGACATGTTTTTCATCCTCCAATATATAGCTACAGGCCGGGCAAGCAGTGATTTTATTGGCATCCCATCCAGATGTAAATGACCTGAGCGGGAGACAACCCATTCTCAGTTGGCAATAAAGCTTCCTCACGGCCGGTGGACTGACCAAGTCTAAAAACTCCTCTTTCCTGTAATTATCTTTAATTTGGAGGAACGCAGCCGTCAGCCTGCCGATCTTAGGGCATTCATACAATCGCGCAAGATGGTAGTTTTTAAACTGTTCAACCAATTTTGCTTTGGGTAGGACCAGGCATGAGACCTCCGGAGTGGTCCATAATTCAGGGAGGCCAATCTTAGTGCAAGAATCCCTGACGAATCTCAGCCAGGGGATATTCTTGCTCTTTAGTTGGGACCAGACTCCCTTGAATTCCTCACGGTAGAATCCCAACTCATCATTTGACCATAGTCTCTTCCAATATATCAATGGACGCAACATTACCACTTGTTCCATGGGTAGTAACCCACAGTCCAACCTGATGGGGGTCAACGGGGAGCTAGAGGGAAGGCCCAACAGACTCCTCACGAATAGGTTTTCCGACCCGATCAAGCTGTGTATTCTTGAATGGCCCCACAGTTCTGCACCATATATGGAGGCTGCTCTTACTTGTGTCCTATATATTTCTAATGCTGGGGACACTGGTTTGGAGACCGAACCCCTAAATACTTGGGATATTCCCCCGGTGGTTTTGGCAAGTTTTAGCACAGAATTGGCAATTTGACCACCCCAGCCAAAGTTTTCTTGTAATAAAATCCCCAGATAACTGAATGTAGTTACCCACTCAAGGTAAACACCATTCAGGACTGGGTTTGGCCGTGTATGTTTGGGGGGATTTAGGATCATGTATTTGGTTTTAGCCAAATTGATCTCTAAGCCTCTTTCTGCGCAGAATTCCACAAAGCCATCCAGAATACGTTGGATGCCAGTTGATGTTCGCGATAACAAAAGAGTGTCGTCAGCGAACATCAACGCTGGCACCAAACCCGTGGCAAGTCTGGGCGCATCTATATCCCGAATATCTTCCAGATGCTTAATGAGCCCATTGATAGATAGGCAAAATAATGTGGGTGCCAATACGCATCCCTGTCGGACTCCACGATTTACGGGAAAACGGGAAGAAAGCTCACCATATTTGCCGCATCTAACCTGGGCAAAATTTTGTGTGTGAAGTCTGCTAACGATGTCCAAAAGGTACAAGGGGACATTAAGAGCCAGAAGCACCTTCCACAGTTTTTCTCGCGGGACCAGGTCGAATGCTGACCTCAGGTCAACAAAAATGAGATAGAGGCTGCCACCCTCTAAACTCACGGTCTTCCAATGTATGACCTGAAGTCGGAAGATCTGGTCCACGGTGGAGGTGCCCTTTCTGAATCCTGCTTGCAGTGAACTTAAGATGTTATTTTCAGTCTCCCAGGCCTGGAGTCTGTCCAATATTATACGCCCAAACAGCTTCTGAGTAATGTCGATTAAGCTGATGGGCCTATAATTTGATGGTTTTAGAGGACAGCCTTTCTTGAATATAGGCACGATCTCCGCGCCTAGCCATGACTCTGGTAGATCACCTCCCGACAGAATGGAATTAAATAGGATACAAAGGTATGGCACCCAGATCATTGGTTCAGAGCGGTAGAGGTCGCCAGGGATTTTGTCCAATCCCGGCGCTTTGTTGGGTATTAATAGATGGATAGCCGTTTCCACCTCCTTTATGGTTATCATCGTTATAGCCTCTGTTTGGGTGGTGGATCTGGGAGGAAAAGTAGGCGAAGGAGGAGTGTTGATGTTTGGGCTTGAGTAAAGACCTCCATAATGAGCTTCCCATACAGCTGGGGCTATATTTGGGAATGAGCTCGTTCCTGCTTCTTTCCTACCTTTGCTAACGGTTGTCCAGAAGCCCCTAAAGTCCTTCGCTATTAGAGTAGATCTTAATTCTTCCCAGATGTCGGACTCCCAGTATTTTTTTGCCCTTTCTAAAGTTTCTTTGTGTTTGGCCCTTGCTACTTTAATCCTGTCTCTATCGAGGGTTTTGATGGCGATAAGTAGCTCACTCTTTGATTTCCTGCACTCAGCAGAGTACCACGGTTGCCTTTTGGGCAAATGGGGCCTCGCGGACCCTGTCAGACAAAACGCCTTCGAGAGTTTATCTACTAACTGTAGGTGAATGCCTGTTGGTCCAGTTGCATGTACTAGTGGAGATCGAGATAAATCCACCTCAGACATTTCGACAAGGTGGGGTAGGGCAAGGCTGTAAATTTCTGAAATTTTGTTTGGGCTTACGGCAATGTGCGGCCATCTCACCCTTCGTTTGTTGTTGTGTAGTATGGGGAGTTGTGCAGTGGTGGGTAGTGGTACGTCATAGGTGCTCATACCCCAACAGCCTGGTTTAAAGATTACAGCCAAAGCATTATGATCGCTATCATCTCGATCTAGCACCCTAAAATCAAGCACCTTGTCCCAAGATCTAGTTTCAATGAGGATATAGTCAAGAATGGAGGTATGACCTACCCTATTGAAGGTAGCTCGTCCTGGTCGGTCAGAATCGAATCTCCCATTGCAAGCCCTCAATGACAAGGAAAGGGTGAGAGCAGAGATTTGAAGGGCCAGAGGGGACCATGCTTTGACCTTTGGAATCATAGGATCGGGGATGTTTCGGTATTCGTTCTCTGTGTTTGGATCGTCTAAGACCGACACACAGAGTGGTTCGTATTGGCAATTGAAGTCGCCACCTACGACCACGGAATATTCTGGGTCCAGGGTCAGGATAAATTTATTAAGCGATTCCATGACCTCAGATTCCCGACCGCCCTGGGAAGGTCTTAAATAAACATTCAGGAGAGCCAAATGGATATTATTTGGCAGCACTAGTAGGGTACATTGAATATCTTCCGAGTTGGTATGGATCTGCCTTGCCGAGGCACCCAGATGGAGTGCCACCCAGGTGGTGAGACCCCCTGAGGGTCTACCCCTACCACTTGTTACAGCCAATATGTTAAAAGATACAAAACCCTACCCTGTGCAAATTTTCCAATGCCCATGTCTCTTGCATCAGACAGATATCGAAATCGTCTATGAAGGCACCCCAGTCCTCGCAGTCCAGTTTACTCTTGAGACCTGCCACGTTCCAAGATAGAAAACAAGGACTCGGCTTTGATTTACTAGGGAGTGGGATCTGGTCAGCAGCAGGGTTAGTGGCGGATGATGAACTCAGAGCCCTCTCTGTAGTTTCCCGCATGGGCCTATTTGCCAACCCTTCCATTTCTGACTTATTCCCTGGGGTTAGGGCCAGTTTCGAAATACTAGAGTTCAAACGTCAATCCACTCGCTCAAGGGTGCTGTATCTATTAGGGTGGTAGAAAGCTTCAAGCGTGGGCGGACAAGGTCGGTCTAGGCCTTGGATTGTGTTAGGATCAAGAGGGAGTAATCCAACCCTATCAGTTCGCACAATGTCCACCCTTCCCCTATTTAAATTATTAGTACTAAGGTGATGCAGTCCTGGGTAAAAATAGGTAAGGGGGAGAGCTCTAATTACTGAATGGGTACTGGAATTAGGGCCTGGCTGGAATGTGCAAATATTCCTGACCGTGTTTGTGTTCCTAAAGTTAATAACTACACAATCTCCTTGAACGTCTTTGGCTCTATGTCCAACCCAGTTAATTCTCCTGGCAAATAAGATCTCACTTGAGCACGGTTTCGGAAGGGGTTTATGACAATTTAACCAATGCATGCATTTGTTTTTTAAATCAAGAAATGACTCCCTTGATCCTTGATTCAGGATGGGAACACCAGCAAGAATGACCACATATGGTGCAGATTCAGGAGGAAGATCCAAACAGGGTAATTTCAGGTCGAGGGAGGGCTGTGGCTGCTTACTAGGAGATTGGACGGGCCCAGTAAACTTAGTTGGTGGAATGTTGAATGTGTTAGGGGTTACAGGGCTCGCTCTGTTTCTAAAACTCCCTATACTGGCTGGGACGTGGGCAGCTACTTGGGGGACAATAGGCAATCCCTGGCTCTGACCCTGTACAGTAGGTTGATCAGCAATAGTTGTCAGAGCAGTTGGTAAAATTGGGACAGAGACACCAGAGACACCAATCTCAACAGAGCTTTCTGTGTTTCCCCCTCTGCCCCCTGTGTCCTTAGACCTGGTAGATGAAGCAATCATAGATTCCAAATTAGTAAGACTATTTTCTAAGGAATCGAGTCTGTTGCAGATAGGGCGGCAAATTGCAGTAAAAAGCTGTTCCATCTTTTGCCAAAAATCATTGTTCCATGCGGGGCCCGGTGGTGCCTCGAGGCGTTCGGCCATCAAGTCTATAGTAGGCGCAGGTTCAGATGCCCCCTCGTTAGTATATGGGTGAGTGACTGGTTGTGTGAATGTGTGTATCTGTCTGTGAGGTAATGCCTAAAAGGGTATATGAGTGTGTTAGTGGGTACATGAATGGCTATATTGGTGATTGATTGGTTGTCTGACTATGTCAATGGTTGTCTGTGTATCTCTGTTTGTGAGTGAGGAGGTGTGTCACTGCCTGTATGGATCAGTGAGTGAGTGAGTCAGTGGCTGTATGGGGTACTGTTGCATGTGTAAAAAGTTGTATGTGTGAGTGAGTGTTTGTATGGCTGTGTCAGTGATTGAGTGCATCTGTCAGTATGGGTGAGTAACTGAGTATGTGAAAGACAGTATACCTGAGTGATGGTGTATATGAGTGACTTACGCGTGAGTGAGTGAATGTGAGAGTGGCTATATAGATGAGTGCATGCTTCTGTCAGTGACTGTATAGCTGGGAGAGTATGTGTTAATATTTATATGAGTATGTAATTGGGTGGGTGTGTAACTGTTTAGGTGAGTAAGTGGCTGTTTGAGTGACTGCATGGGTGAGTGTCTAAGTGTGTGAGTAGTTCTACGGGTGACTCACCCAGTGTGTGAGTACATGTACAGCTGTAAGAGTGGATATGTCAATGGCTATATTAGTGAGTAAGTAGGTTATGAGTGGCAGTATGGGTGAGCGAGTGAATGTGTGTATAGATAAATTAATCTGTGAGTGGGTGTGTAAGTAGTGGTATGGCTCTGTGATTAGTTTTGTGAATGGTTGTGTGGGAGGGGCAGTGGGTGTATACAAGATTCTACAGGGGTGTGAGTGGGTACGTCAGAGATGCTGTGGATGATGTAGTCACAGATGTCATCAGTGATGTAATTTCAGATGTCATCAGTGATGTCACTGCTCATGTCATGAGTGATGTAAAATGTGAGGTCATAAGCAGTGCATTGGGGGCGCGAGTTATACTTAGCTCAGCTACTAATTTCTAAGGTTTTTGAAATGCCAGTTTCTAACTATAATGTCTCTAAAACATGTGTTTTTTCAGTGTATTTCTAAGGTTTTTTAATAGCATATTTCTAACTATAATGTCCCTGAAACCTATGTTGTTTCCAGTAAATTTCTAGGGTTGTGTAACTAGCAGTCACGTTTACAGAGTGGTGGAAAAAGGGGTCTGGGCATCCGACGAGCTCTCAGGAATTCCATTGTGTAGGAATTACAGGAGGTACCACCAGGGCTTCTGGGTCAATAGGGTCCCTCTGGAGTAAAGTGGACTTCATCCCCAACCAGTAGTGCGCTTGGAAGTGCATTTGCAGAGTAGTAGACAAAGGGGGCTAGGCCTCCGAAGACCTCTTAGCTATCCCACTGTGTGGTACTTATTGAAGGTAACAAGAGGGATACATGTCTCTCACGGATGTCCTTGGGGGTCAACTAACCCTCCTATTACTTCCAGTAAGTCCCTCACATCAGGATTTCTGAGTTCTGCTATCAGGCCATGCCCCCTTTGTCCACCACTCTGCAAACACCATTCCTCATACTCTCTAGGTTGGGGGATGTAATCCCCCAACTAGTAGTGCACCAGTAGGTGGTTTGCAGATTGGTAGAGAAAGGGGGCATGGCCACCTAACATCTCTCTGCAAAACCACTGTATGGGATTTGCAGGAGTTACCAGGAGGGGTAGTAGGCCCCCAGGATCCTGTGGAGCCTAAGGGACTATAATCCCCTACTAGTAGGGCCCCCGGAGGCGTGTTTGCACAGTGGTGCAGAAAGTGGGTGTGGGCCTCTGACAGCCTCACAGCAATCATGCTGTGTGGGACTTACTGGAGGTAACAGGAGGGGTAGTTGGCCCCCAAGGACATCCTTGAGGGCCATCTACCCTTCCTGTTACCTTCAATACGTACCACACAGCGGGATTGCTAAGAGGTCTTTGGCGCCCACTCCCCCTTTCTCCACCACTCTGTAAACTGGGCTTGGCTTGTGATTTCATCAGTGATGTCATTTGATTTGTCATCCGAGATGTCATCAGTAATGTCACTGACCATGTTAAGATTGATGTAATATGTAAGGTCTTAAACAGTGCATTGGGCGTTAGTTGTTTTTAGCTCAGCTAACTATAACTGCTGAATTTCTCTGGTTTTGTACAAGAGAAATCTGAGCCTAACCATAACCTTCCTGTAACCTTTTTTTTTTCCAGTGAATATATATATATATGCAAAAAAAAAGCAGAGTACTCTGGTAGTTCCCAAGTTTCGGTGGAGATCAGCTCCTGTATAGAGCACCCCACTACAACAGAGACACTCTAAAAATGCGCACCTCAAATGTCTGCTTTTATAATAATAATAATAATAATAATACTAATACAGACACTTATAAAGCGCAACAGCTACCTCAAACAGAGGTGTTCCGGCGCTAAGCGAACAGTAGTACAGTGCTGGACAGTTCAGATCAGGCCCACGGGTCCTCAGTCTGCCCTAAAGAGCCAGGCTTTTACCATTTTCCTGAAGAGGGACTCGGTTTCAATGGTATGGAAATTACTCGGCAGGGAGTTCCACAGTTTTGCTGCGCTGTGCGTAAAAGATCTGCCACCCATTCGCACCTTTTTGAAACGGGGGATGCACAGTAAATTTTGCAAATCGGATCTTAAGGGCCTGGCCTGTTGATAACCACGTAATCTGTGTTTTAGGTATCTTGGGCAGTTGCCATGCAAGGCACGGTATGCCAACGCCTTAAATTTAATTCTTTTTGAGACTGGGAGCCAATGAAGCACTTTTAGATGCGGAGAGATGTGCTCGCGAAAGGGCACTCGCCTGATTAGTCTCGCTGCCGCATTTTGCACCATCTGCAGGCTCTTAATCAAGTAGTCAGGCTGACCCAGGTAAAGGCCATTTGCATAGTCCAGTCTGGATGTCACTAAGGCATGAACTATGCTTTTCCGGCACTCCTCTGGCAGAAGATGTAAAGCTTTCTTCAGATTTCTCAGTTGACAGAAGCAGGTCGAGTTCACCTGATGTATCTGAGCTGAAAAAGAAAGGTCAGCCTCCTACTTCACACCCAGGTTTTTTATACAATCAGCCGGTGAAGGTGGGCGGCCCATTTCAATCGGCCACCAGAGGTTCGGAGCTGGAGGCGGCTCTTTCCCGAAGAACAGCACCTCTGTCTTTCCTGCGTTGAGCTTGAGTTTGTTGTTGTTCATCCACAATGCAATATCTTTCAGGCACCCCTTGACGCTTTCAAAGGCAACCTCGGTCTGCTCTTTAAAAGTGAAAACCAACTGGGTATCATCCGCATAGGAGATTGCTTTTATCCCCCAGTTGGCTATCAAGGGGAACAGAGGAGCCTGATACAGAACAGAAGAGGGCTTAGTGCTGAACCCTGAGGAACTCCGCACCAGAGCTGTTTTGGCTTAGATAGAAATGGTTGGAGCGCAACCTCTTGCCAAGTAGGAGTTCAACCACGCCAGAGCCTTGCCTCCAATGCCAATCTCCTGCATTCTCTCAGCTAGCCAGGTGCGGTCAACTGTATCGAATGCAGCCGACAGATCCAGGAGCACCCACATCGCGGATGCTCCTGAATATGCTGCCTGTCTAACTTGCTCTGCCACCTCCGGGAGGGCTGTCTCCGTACTAAAACCCGACCTGAAACCCGATTGGGTATCAAAGTTTTCAAGCAAAGTATTAGAACAGTGCCATCCATACCAAGATAGAAAGGGACTGAGGGGCATATTTACAAGCCCATGTCGCCACAGGAATGTCACTTTTTTTACCTTCTTGTGGCGATACAGGCTTTGCTTTATTTTCAAGGCAGTGTAAAGCCACTTAATGTGGCTTAATGCTGCCTTGTAAATAAGTCACCCTTTCACGCTATACTTAGCGTGAAAGGGGTGGGCAATGAGTGTTGCAACAGGTTTTCCACCTCAACACCCATTGATTTTGATGCTGCCCCGTATTTACAAGGGTAGCGTTAATATGGGGCAGCAAAAAGCAGCACATATGGAAGTTACAAATCACCATTTAAGATTGTTTATGTGCAGCAAGGGACATCTTCCTGCACATAAACAATCATTCCCCCCAATGCAGGCATCCTTGCACTCTGGTGTGGTGTGATATAGATCTCCACTAAGGTCAAGAAAAGACAAAGCAATATTATAAACTGTGCATGAAATATTTATTATAAAATTGATAACATATTCCAGAATAAATTTAAAAACATATATATCAAATCAAGAAACAGATGCTCAGTCAATAAGCTGTTATGAAAATTAAAATGCAGTAGCAGGCATGTGCATTAGGTAGTAATAACAATATGTTCATTGATGTGTCTGCCCTTCATTTTGAAAAAAAAGAGTATATAACAAGCTAGTATATTTTTAATGCCAGACAAAAAAATAATATATGATCAAGATATTATGTGCTAGTTTTATACAAGGGACATTGGAAGGTCAAGGGGGTGAGTTATCCTAATTTGAAATACTGCTTTTGATGGTGTGGTGGAATATCTGCTCTCAACAGAAATACAGCTCTTCTGACCTTATGTTCGATTTACAGTCTAGGATGTGGTTGCATTTTGTGTACTGAGTCAGAGTTAGCAATAGCATGATAATGCTTTAGTCTCAGGCAGTGTGCTGTGTCTAGTTTGTAGCTTGCTTGTGGAATAACCTTTCTCGAGGCCAATTGTAATTCGCAAGGTGAACAGTCAAGTAGATATGCATTAGTAAATTAAAAACTGTGTAAAAATGATTATGGATTAATACAGTGTTTGTGGCATCGTATATTGGCAGTTCAATATTTAAGAGCCATTTAATATGGCCTTTCTTTGAGTGTACCATTTGATAGCCCCAGTGTATAGCTGCTGCCATAGCTAAAATATACACACTTGTTTATCCAATTTCCTAACTTTGGCACCCTTTTGCAACTGCACAAAGTTAATCAGGAATTTACATATTTAGTTTTCTGTTGTTATGTGAAGTTACAGCCAGTGTGGAAACTCCCAGATCTGCTTTGATTAATGAAATTATTAACTAATTGACTGATGTGCTTGAACATTTAGATTTGGGTTTGGGTTTAACATGCAGAGTGCATGTGCAGCTGGCCACCTGCAAAAAAAAAATGCTGTGCTAAACCACACACTATGTGCATCAGTGGTTGACTGCATGCTGGGTTTGTGCAGGGCCTGGTCTATGGCTAGGCCTTGCAGTCAACCCCCATTGTCAATGGCTACATAAAGTGATGTACCAGGTACACATTGTTGCCAGAAGCAGTAGAAATGACACTTGCTATATGCGAAAATTGTAAAACTGTCATTTGAATGAAATCATAAATAAAATAATAAAAACAAACAGTCAAACACAGCTGAATGCCATGCAGAAAGTGGGGAACGATTCCAACATGGCGGCAAGCTGTCCAAGTGGGTCACTGATTTATTCTGAATAGGCAGACCATATTTTGGCTGAACTGAAAACAAAGGTTATACTAATTTCTAATTAAAAGATATTTGAAAAGTATAATGTTATATCAGACACACCAAGCAACATTGTTATGTTCCCGGGTTCTGCCCATCTAGCGAAGCAGCCTATTTCTTACATTGTCCTATTTTTCCCAATAACATTTCGGCTGTGACCTCATATTTGTGTGCATGACAATGTTGGATTAGTTTCTCTGAAACTATTTCATTTACACATCTAGCTTCGTACCATATTATCACAATGCATCGAACATCATATACTGGGCCTCTTTCCGCACTCTGTACAAATGTTGTTCTATCTTCATCTACGGGGGACAGAGCTATCTACGTATCCATAACATTGCTAATCTACACCAACATTGCAAGGCTGCTTTCTATTATAAATAATGAGCATCCCGATAGATTAGCAGAGGAGGCACTTCAACTGACACTGAGGGTTCCTGCATGCTGAGCCTTCACCACGCAGCGGTCTGACATCTCCCTCAGCGGTGTCAAGTTCATGACCAAGACCTACATTCTCTACCGCCAGGTAATAGGGTGGATCGTCCCTTGGGGGATTTGTATGGCTTTACCCACCCACACAATCTGGGTATAAGTAGAGTAGGGTTATGCATTGTAGGAGTATGCCTTATTATTGCCTTGTTTATATGCCTGCAAATATACACTGTTTTAGCACCATGGTAGAACGGTATCTACCATTTATTCTTTTGGTGCTGGTAATCACTTTTATCTGCTTCTGTCTACTGATTATCACAGCACATGCATTCTATACAAGAATAACGATGGTTCAATAGATATACTGAAACATCCTACTGTGTATTATGTATATTTCTCTGAGCACTGGTGAGCACAGGTGACTGAGCAAAAAGGTTCTGAATGGTTTCCACGATCTCTGAGAGGTCAGGGTTGTCATGTTTAGTGGTTGCCAGAAACTATTCACTCCCAAGTAAGGTTAGGGGGGCTTATGGTGGCGCTGTGCGCTAGCTGTTCTCCAGGCCAGCATATCCTACAGGGGTGCCTGTCATCAGTATAGGCACCTTGCCTAAAATGTATGTTGTCCAACAAATGCACAGGTCCTACGGATTAGTTAGAACTAACCTACAACATAGGAAATAGGGACACAGTTCTTAAAACAAACTTTAATAAAACGCAGACCCACTATGTGACCGAGCGACATAAACTATTCCATCCACTCCAAAACGTTTATCCATACTTCTGCAAGGAGGTGATCAGGCGCTGTGCTGACACGCCTTTCAACAATTCCGCGATTATATCCTTTTAACCTTTGTTACTGTTTCGAATCTGAGCACCGCTCCGCCCTGAAGCTGACAGCCTGTCGAATGTGTGCTATTTACCCTTTATTACACATGTGATCTGTTTCCTGTAAAGGCAGAGCCAATGAGCAGGTTGCACCAGTCTCAGTTGGATATTAACGTTGATTTAAATGCGCACTAGAAAAGGGGGTTAACAGGCCTGTTTTTTTATGTGGATAGCTGAGCGGATTAGTACAGCCATCCCTTGCCAGCGCTTTAAAATGAGCGCAGCGTCTTTGAAAGAGGGGCTATGCAGGGATGAGGGGCACTTCTGTAGGGTGGTAGTGAAGGAATCCAAGGAGGTCATATGATGGAGGGCGCCAAAAAAGATTGTCCCACAGGGCGCCACCAGCTAAGCCGGCCTCCCATACCCTACAATCCAGTCTACATATCAGAGGTCTCTCTATAGGGTGGGTTAGAACAGGCATGAGAGGTGTATTTTTAGACATGTATGTGTGCTTTGTTTTTATTGTATTTAATACGGTTTAATACAGGGCTTCTTAACACCAGAGGGTGCCAGGGCGATTCACAAGGTGAGAAAGATGGCACAGGATGCGCCTGCGAAGGAATGCAGAGTAACATTTGTACCAAGGTATAATGAATTATATTATTATCCTCGAGGCACAGAAAATAGGGCGGTCCTAGGGCACAAAGGCAATTCTGGTTCTGCGTGCCCAAAATGACATTCAAGCTACCATAGGGGCCATCAATTAAAAACACAGGCTGCGGGCAAAACTGTAAACATAGGAAGGGGCAGAAAGGACTATGGGGCATATCAACAACAACCGGTGATAATTATCGCTGAGCGCACTTAGCGCTCGGATAATTATCGCCGGCTAGCGCCGATTTTTATCGCTGAGATAGCGTGCTATTAGCAACGCTTATCTCATCAGCAATAAAAATCCTAGCGCTAACTGGCTAACGTGAGATTATCGCTGGAAACCCAGCGATAATCTCACGTTAGCTTGTTGATAGGGACTCACAAACTTAGCCATGATATCCTCCTTCCATAGGATATCATGGCTAAGTCAGTCCTGAAGCAGACGTAAGGAAAGTAGCGATAACAGGGGTTATCGCTACTTTTCCTGACGCTATGCTTCATAGCGTTAGGCTTGCTGATAGGAGAAATGTCGCTTAGCGACATTTCTCCTGTTATGCCAGGTCAGGAACGCCCACTTTGCATCTCATTAGAGATGCAAAGCTGGGCGTTAGGAATCCTGACGCTAAAGCAAGGTTTCACTTGCTGATTAGGCGATAAAATTATCGCCTCTTTTCGGTCGAAAACGGCCGCAAAAGCGGTGATAATTTTATATCGCCTGCTTGTTGATATGCCCCTAAGTTTGTGAGCACAGAATTTGTGCAGGGGCTAATACATAATTGATAGATATCTAGCAGGGAAAGCTATAGTCCTTGCTGTTTTGTTTTGTATCGTTTCAATATTTTGTTTTGTTTTGTTGCAATGTTGCTCTGTTACTTTTGTGGTCCTTACTTTGTGGCTTGTTGTATGTTGCTCGCTGTGGTGCTGCTGTGTTTTTAGGTTGGTGTGTAATGTTGGTGCAGTGGCGGGTTGTATTTGTGTTCTTTTTGTTATTACGTTGGGTTGATGTGGAGTTGAATTATGACGCTGTCATGTATTGTCACGCGTGTTATGTGTGTCGTGGTCTGATTTTGAGTAACATTATGTTAATATGTCGTGTGTGCTTTTTGTGTTGCTGTATTGCATTTCTGATGTGTTATTATGCTGTAGTGTTACTACTGTAATTGCGTGTGTTGTTTTTGTGCTATTTAATTTGTTCACCATAAATGCTCACATTTATTTTCTGTGGCACAAAATATGTCTCTTTTTATGTTATATTATCAGTTTAACAAATAAGTTGATCTATAAAAATCTTATTTACAAAAACGTTTCTTTGCAATCAGCGCCGGCCTCCGAGTCCACATCTATCAACTCAGAATCTTGGAAACGCCACTCGGACCTGTCTCTGCCCAATCCTGTCTGATGACAGCCGCATTGGGGCTCTTGTTTGCTTGTCCACTCTTAGCGAGAAAGGATGTACCAGTGGAGTTTCCTCTCCAACCTATGGATGCAGCATTTCAGCTACAGCATCATTTCCATAGACGTCCCAGGACATGGCTGCTATGACTCAATGGAGGCTTCTTGTGGGCAGATTGTCCACCCTATCATGACTTAGGGCGGGCATACCAGTACAGTGTTCTCTTCCATTTGTTGACGCAGCTTTTCGCCACTCAAATATTTCCATATCTTTAATAATGGCTCAGTTTCATTAGCTCATATGATTCTTTTTATGGGAAGAGTTCCCACTCCGTCACGACTTAGGGCAAGCATTCCCTCATTAAGGGCGGGTGTATTTCCCCTGCACTGTGTCAAAGGGCACGACGGGCCATATCAATCACAAACTGCTGCCAATGCAGGCAGCCTATGCTACATGCAAGGTTGTTTATGTGCAGGAAGGAACGCCTTCCTGCACAGAAACAATCCCCTGAGGCTGTTTTCATTTTCTGCAAAATGCAGCACACATAGAAAGAGGAAAATCTAGGAGAAATTCAGATATTTCTCATCATTAGGCATCCCCTGAGAAGGCGTTCCATTCTGATGCATTTCCAGACCTACCAGTATTGGTGCCCTTGAGAATGCTTCACAGTCCATGGGTGGATGCATGGGAACGCCTAGGCTCCACCCATGGATTGCGTGCCTATGGCAGAGTATTGCAAGGCAGCGACTTGTACTGCTTTGTATTACTCCAGGCTTACAAAGCTGCATAGGGCCATGTAAGGTGGTCTTGCGTTACCTGGTGAATCAAATGAAAGGTTTTGCTTCACCCTGCACCCGCTTATGTGGTGCAAGGACACAAAACGTGATAACTATGCCCCCAAAACTTTACAGAGAACATTCCATCTTCAGGTATATGAATACTCTGTTACATGAACATATCCATGGATTTGAGAGGCAACTGTGCTGGCACGGCGACATGTGAAAGTCATAAGGCAGGACTGGGTAGAAAGATGTCAGAGTGGCTTTTCCAAGATTCTGATCTGATCTCTGTAGACATCAAGGAGTGACTTTTTTAGAAAGAAATACTTTTTGCAATAGATTTTAAAATATTAATATATTGGTTAAAATGATAGTAATACATAAAAATAGGCATATGGGAATGTATCACAGGAAAGAAGGGTGAGAGGTTTTTGGTAAACAAATTAGCTGCACTGAGGTTTTAGTTATAATCAATAGGTTAGCTCGCTGCCTCATCAGGTTCTTGAGGGTACTGCCCATTTTCTGTTATCACTTGTGAACTTGGTGATATAAAAAATGTATTGAAGCCTACGCCATGTGCCGAAGGCTTACACATGTTTGTTACATAGCTAAGACATTTGTACATGTTTATTTTACTCCAATCTCTTGCACATTTGATGACATTAAACATAGATCCCTGTTTCTCACAACCTAGGGTTGGACACCAGTTCTATCAGTGGCTCCAAGCCATGCTCTTCACCACCGCAGAGATCAATCGAAACCCAGACCTTTTACCAAATATCACCTTAGGATTTGAGATTTTTGACTGCTGCTTTGCCCCGCAACTGGCCCTTGAAGGAACGCTGAGGATACTGACTGGACAAAGCTTTTCAGTTGCAAACTACCGGTGTCCAAAACAAAAGCCACTGGCAGGAATTGTGGGTGATGCGGGCTCTACGCGATCAATCCTCATGGCTCATGTTTTGGGTCTATACAGGATGCCTCAGGCAAGTGCAACACAAAGTCTGCATCTCTCAGAGTTATTCTATCCTTACATGTCCTATGTGTTTAGGAACTGAAAACACATAGGAACAATTATGGATGTTGTGTGTGTATATTTTTATTCATAATTTAATAACATGCAGCCTCCTGATTTTGTGCATCTATGATTCACTGTCCCCCATTCTTCTGTGTGCCATTTAGCATATCTGTTGTAACAATCTGCCTGATGTAGGTCCGAAATGCTTCCTTGGCCAATGGATCTCTGTTGGTCCACTCTATAGAAGCCCTCTCTCACCTTTGAAAGGGTGGTTGATCCATATGAGGTTTCTAAAGGGCTGTTGTGGTGAAAAATTCTCCTCCCTCCTTTAATCTCCTTTAATCTCATGCTCTTCTCGGTTCCAGATTACTGTTTGTTCCCCAATGTACCAGATCTCTTCAGGGTACAAACAATGGCTCACACAGGGATTTCAAAATAATGAGGCACTCGTAATCCAGGTCTTAATGATGGAGAAAGTTGAGATTTTAATACTAGGAACTTCTTTACCCTTAAAAAATGTAAAGGTCAATATAGCTGTTTTCAGAGTTGGAGCTGCAAAATTAAAGCCTAATGAGTAAGGGCCCTATTACGAGTACGGCTGTTCACAAGGACCACTTTCCTCGTGGTGGCAGTCTGACCACTGCCACACTATGGGTCTGCCTGCAGTATTCTGAGTGTGGTTGTCAGACTGCCACAGGATTACTGTGTCTGCCAGGATTCAGGATCCCCCAGTGGTGGCGCAGCGGTCAGGAGCAGTAATATGCTGGTGGTCCACTGTGGCACTGCAGAGCATATTATGAGTTGCCTGTCCACCTCCCATTTTATGGCAGTGAGCCCACCATGAAAAGGCTGGTCGGAGAGGCAACAGTGGAGGCCCTAAGAGGACCCCCTGCCACTCCTGGGCCTGGGGGTGCATGCAGGGGGGCATATGTTGTGCCCCCTGGAATTGCACCTGCGTTCCTGCATGGTATTGCATGCATGACATGATGCATGCCACACCGTGCAGGAACATGCTGCAGATGCTGTTTGTTAGGCTTGGGCGTCTCTAGTTGGCACAGGTGTGCACTTGTGACAAATAGGGATCCACGCCTCTAGTCAGGGTAAATGGGTACGCTCCTAAAATAACCCCTGCTCACCCCCTTGGTAGCTTGGCACGAGCAGACAGTCTTATCTCAGAGGCAGTGTGTAAAGCATTTGCAAACACATACAGTAATCAAGTGACAACACTACAGATGGACACCACACAGGTTTTATATCAAAAATAAGTATTTTTTATATAGATTTACCACAAGACCATAAACGACAAAAATCCACAATACTGTTACTTTAAGATGGTAGAATTTAGTTCTTAAATGCAACACTTTAAGTCAATGTACCTGTAGTGTAGATGCGACACGCAGGGCAACAAAAGTGTTGCAACGATGTTGATGCGATGAAAGTTTGGTGCAAAGAAATAAAAATGTGACGATCTTCCAGATGCGGCACGCTTCTCCGATGTTGCGAGAAGACTCGATTCGATGCGTCCGCTGCAGCGGAGAAACCCCTTTACGCGATGCGACGACAGCGGCTTTGGCAGTGACACTCTTCTCCGACGTTTGAGAGACGCTTCCGCTCGATGTGACTACTGCAGCGGTGACACCCTTTACGCGATGCGATGACAACAGCTCCGTGTATGCGAGGCGCTTTCCTTGATGTGGTGCAATGCGTCAGCTACAGCGGCGTCATCCCTTTACGCGATGTGACGACAGCGGCTGCGACGGCGACACGCTTCTTCCTCGATGCGAGACTCTTCTCTTGATGCAGTGCAATGCGTCAGCTACGATGGCTGCAATGGCGACACGGTTCTTCGGCATTGCGAGACACTTCTTCGATGATGTGAGACGCTTCCGCTCAATGCGACAACTGCAGCGGTGACACCCCTCTACGCGATGCGAAGACAACAGCTCCGACGGCGGCACGCTTCTCCTTCTTGAGTTGCGCTTCCAGCTCCTTGCGACACGCAGTCCCCCAGAAGGCCCCAAAACAGCAGCAGGCACTTCTAAAGAACTCTGGGGAACTGGTGGTTGAAGTCTGTTGTCCGTGAGACTTCAGCAGGAGGCAAGCTCTTTTCCAAGCCCTTGGCGATCCTTTACAAGTTGAGCAAAAGTACACACAAAGTTCCTTTCTCCTCTCTTTGGCAGTAGGCAAACCCCTGCAGGCCAATCCCCCAGTTTCAGGGATAGTCTCTCCTCAGTTTCTTCTTGGTTCCTCTCCTCAGCAAAGGTTTCTTCTTGTTTTCCCAAAGTTATCTAAATTCTTGGGATCAGGGTCCCAATACTTATACCCCAAAATCCTTTGTCCTCTGAGGGCAGAGGGGCCTTTGCCTTGTTCAAACCGGTTCTGGTCAGTCCTGGAGCACTTTGTTTACCTGACTCGTTCTTTCCTTTTAGAGTGCAGGGCAGAGACACCAGACGCACCACAGGAGGTGGAGCCAGCATTGTGGAGGGAAGGCACAGCCCTATTCAGGTCCCAGGTGCAGCTCCTCCCTCCCATCTAGATGCAGATCTCTCTATTCACCACTGGGACACTTCACCCTGTCTCCTGGAATTCCCCATCCCTGTCACTCAAACTCCAAACAAGGAATACACAGCCTAGCAGAGGTAGGTTTGAATTGTTAGACAAGAAAATACCTACTTTCTAAAAGTGGTATTTTCAAACACAGAATGTTAAAATCAACTTCACTAAAAGATGTATTTTATCATTCTGAGTTCAGGCATACTAAATTCAAATTTATACCATGTTCCCTGAGTCAGTTAGGATTATAAAATGTAATAAGCAAACTGCCCATTCTGGCCTATGGAGAACAGGTAGCCTTGCAATAGTGAAAAACGAAAATGGCTGTAATTCACTATTAGAACATGCCACACACACCAGGGCATGTCCTACCTTATCCTTACAATACACCCTGCCCTTGGGCCTACCATAGGGGTGTCTGATATGAAGAAAAGGGAAGGTTTAGGGACTGGCAAGTGGGTGCACTTGCCCAGTCAGCATGACAGTACCAGACTGCACTCAGGCTCTGCAATGGCAGACCTTAGACACACTTTTACAGGCTGCTTCTGTGGGTGGCACAAGCAGTGCTGCAAGCCCACCAGCAGTATTTGGATTTACAAGCCCTGGGCACTCCTGGTGCACTGTACTAGGGTCTGACAGGTAAACCAAACCAATCAATCATGGAATCACAAATCATACATTAATTTACAATAGGGAGAGCATATGCACTTTAGTACTGGTCAGCAGTGGTAAAGTGCCCAGAGTCACAAAACAGCCAACAACAAGTCAGAAAAAATATAGGATTAAGACAAAAAGTTCAGGAATGACCCTGCAAAAAGGGCCAAGTCTAACACTGTCACAGTCTGCTGTTAAGTCTCTCCTGTGAGACTTTAAAAGCTGTCGCCTTGTGACCGCTGCAGCACCTGCAACCCGATCTAGATTCAACTCTGACCCTGGCAGATGGGCGCACCACAGCCTAGGTGCCCTCCTGTGGATGGAGAGGTGGCAGGGGCACAGGAGGACCACCAAAGTCGTAACAAAAGCACTGGGGATTGTATCTGAAGTAAAACGCTATTGATAGATGAATATATCAATAATTCTGTAGCATCCACTGATTACTAACATGAGATCAAATAATCTCCGTAAGAACAAAAAGATAGCTACGATGGGAAGTGGCAGTTTCTCCACTGGCGTTATGGGACTGAACCCCTTTGAAATTCCCACATGCTTAACTCAAAAGATATTAATCATATCTATAAACAAATCTATGTATTGAGTTCCCTTATAATATTGGATACCCTGTCAATGACATAGTATTTCATGTGTCTTTCCTCATTGTTGTGGGTTCAAAATGTCATGTTACTGGATATGTGGTGTCCCGATTTTTTATGGCTCCTGTGTGTTGTATTATACACTTATGTACCGGGCGTTTTGTGCTGCCTATGTATGGTAGTCTGCAAGGACATTTCAAAATGTAAATGGCATGGTCGGTCTTGCAGTTTAAGGCTTCCTTAATTGAGTATAGCCATGGTTCTAAATATGTTTTGTTGATGCCATGTTCACATGCCTTGCACTTACTGCATTTGCAATAACCTTGCCAGGCCCTCATCCAATTGCCTGTTTCTGGTTCAGCTAGAGTATTTCTTACAAATTCATATTTCATTGACCTCAAACTTTTGTAAGTGATGCCTAACCTTCTCGGAACCAGTTTACCAACGATTTAATTACTGCTCACCAGATGCCAATATTTACTTAGTAACTACTGCTCTTGTGAATTGCTCTCTCTACTTACTACACACACACACAGACACACACATACACACACACACACACACACATATATATATATATATATATATATATATATATATATATATATATATATATATATATTTATTTATTTATTACAAAATCCTTAGCGTCCTCTGCTTTCTCTTGCCACACACGGACACGGACCGCAAGCTTGGTGCAAATTATATATATTTATTTTGTCGATGTCACCGCCATTATGCGTTTCAACTCCTCAGAGTCTTGGTCACATGTATATATATATTTATATTTATATTCACAGAATAAAACAAAGGTTATAGGGATGTTATAGTCAGGCTGACATTCCATTCATACAAAACCAGGGAAATCCAGCCGGTATAGTTAGATGAGTTACATCACTGATGACATGGTCAGTGACAGCACAGATGACATCCCTGATGACATTACTTATTACATCATCCAGTGACTGTGAGTGTTTTTAAAAAGTGTATGAGTGTTAAATATATATACCAGGTGTATTAGGGAATCAGTGGGTGTATGAGTGACAGTATGGATTACTCAGTGGATGTGTGACTGACTGTATAAGGGAGTCTTTAGGTGTCTCAGTGAATATATGGGTGAGTGACTGGTTGTGTGAATGTGTGTATCATCATCATTAGACTTTATTTCGGTTCAATGACCATAAAAGCAACAAGCAATTTCACAATAGATGATACAATAAAAGAAAACATAAAAAGAGACAACCAATCCCTTCATTTTCAAAGATATTGCAGTATATTCAAGTAAAACAGAAAAGTATTTGACAGGATGGTTGATTATAAAAATTTCCTACGTAATAACCAAACAGAGTTAAGGAACCGGGAGACTGCAAAAACTATCGGGGGTTTAGTGTCATACTTTAAGACTCTCATTGCTTTTTCGCATTCTCTGAAACCAAGATTATTGCATAGGGGCTTAATCCAGCGTTTCCTTTGGGGTAGATATATTGGGCAGAAAAAGAAGACATGTTTTTCATCCTCCAATATATAGCTACAGGCCGGGCAAGCAGTGATTTTATTGGCATCCCATCCAGATGTAAATGACCTGAGCGGGAGACAACCCATTCTCAGTTGGCAATAAAGCTTCCTCACGGCCGGTGGACTGACCAAGTCTAAAAACTCCTCTTTCCTGTAATTATCTTTAATTTGGAGGAACGCAGCCGTCAGCCTGCCGATCTTAGGGCATTCATACAATCGCGCAAGATGGTAGTTTTTAAACTGTTCAACCAATTTTGCTTTGGGTAGGACCAGGCATGAGACCTCCGGAGTGGTCCATAATTCAGGGAGGCCAATCTTAGTGCAAGAATCCCTGACGAATCTCAGCCAGGGGATATTCTTGCTCTTTAGTTGGGACCAGACTCCCTTGAATTCCTCACGGTAGAATCCCAACTCATCATTTGACCATAGTCTCTTCCAATATATCAATGGACGCAACATTACCACTTGTTCCATGGGTAGTAACCCACAGTCCAACCTGATGGGGGTCAACGGGGAGCTAGAGGGAAGGCCCAACAGACTCCTCACGAATAGGTTTTCCGACCCGATCAAGCTGTGTATTCTTGAATGGCCCCACAGTTCTGCACCATATATGGAGGCTGCTCTTACTTGTGTCCTATATATTTCTAATGCTGGGGACACTGGTTTGGAGACCGAACCCCTAAATACTTGGGATATTCCCCCGGTGGTTTTGGCAAGTTTTAGCACAGAATTGGCAATTTGACCACCCCAGCCAAAGTTTTCTTGTAATAAAATCCCCAGATAACTGAATGTAGTTACCCACTCAAGGTAAACACCATTCAGGACTGGGTTTGGCCGTGTATGTTTGGGGGGATTTAGGATCATGTATTTGGTTTTAGCCAAATTGATCTCTAAGCCTCTTTCTGCGCAGAATTCCACAAAGCCATCCAGAATACGTTGGATGCCAGTTGATGTTCGCGATAACAAAAGAGTGTCGTCAGCGAACATCAACGCTGGCACCAAACCCGTGGCAAGTCTGGGCGCATCTATATCCCGAATATCTTCCAGATGCTTAATGAGCCCATTGATAGATAGGCAAAATAATGTGGGTGCCAATACGCATCCCTGTCGGACTCCACGATTTACGGGAAAACGGGAAGAAAGCTCACCATATTTGCCGCATCTAACCTGGGCAAAATTTTGTGTGTGAAGTCTGCTAACGATGTCCAAAAGGTACAAGGGGACATTAAGAGCCAGAAGCACCTTCCACAGTTTTTCTCGCGGGACCAGGTCGAATGCTGACCTCAGGTCAACAAAAATGAGATAGAGGCTGCCACCCTCTAAACTCACGGTCTTCCAATGTATGACCTGAAGTCGGAAGATCTGGTCCACGGTGGAGGTGCCCTTTCTGAATCCTGCTTGCAGTGAACTTAAGATGTTATTTTCAGTCTCCCAGGCCTGGAGTCTGTCCAATATTATACGCCCAAACAGCTTCTGAGTAATGTCGATTAAGCTGATGGGCCTATAATTTGATGGTTTTAGAGGACAGCCTTTCTTGAATATAGGCACGATCTCCGCGCCTAGCCATGACTCTGGTAGATCACCTCCCGACAGAATGGAATTAAATAGGATACAAAGGTATGGCACCCAGATCATTGGTTCAGAGCGGTAGAGGTCGCCAGGGATTTTGTCCAATCCCGGCGCTTTGTTGGGTATTAATAGATGGATAGCCGTTTCCACCTCCTTTATGGTTATCATCGTTATAGCCTCTGTTTGGGTGGTGGATCTGGGAGGAAAAGTAGGCGAAGGAGGAGTGTTGATGTTTGGGCTTGAGTAAAGACCTCCATAATGAGCTTCCCATACAGCTGGGGCTATATTTGGGAATGAGCTCGTTCCTGCTTCTTTCCTACCTTTGCTAACGGTTGTCCAGAAGCCCCTAAAGTCCTTCGCTATTAGAGTAGATCTTAATTCTTCCCAGATGTCGGACTCCCAGTATTTTTTTGCCCTTTCTAAAGTTTCTTTGTGTTTGGCCCTTGCTACTTTAATCCTGTCTCTATCGAGGGTTTTGATGGCGATAAGTAGCTCACTCTTTGATTTCCTGCACTCAGCAGAGTACCACGGTTGCCTTTTGGGCAAATGGGGCCTCGCGGACCCTGTCAGACAAAACGCCTTCGAGAGTTTATCTACTAACTGTAGGTGAATGCCTGTTGGTCCAGTTGCATGTACTAGTGGAGATCGAGATAAATCCACCTCAGACATTTCGACAAGGTGGGGTAGGGCAAGGCTGTAAATTTCTGAAATTTTGTTTGGGCTTACGGCAATGTGCGGCCATCTCACCCTTCGTTTGTTGTTGTGTAGTATGGGGAGTTGTGCAGTGGTGGGTAGTGGTACGTCATAGGTGCTCATACCCCAACAGCCTGGTTTAAAGATTACAGCCAAAGCATTATGATCGCTATCATCTCGATCTAGCACCCTAAAATCAAGCACCTTGTCCCAAGATCTAGTTTCAATGAGGATATAGTCAAGAATGGAGGTATGACCTACCCTATTGAAGGTAGCTCGTCCTGGTCGGTCAGAATCGAATCTCCCATTGCAAGCCCTCAATGACAAGGAAAGGGTGAGAGCAGAGATTTGAAGGGCCAGAGGGGACCATGCTTTGACCTTTGGAATCATAGGATCGGGGATGTTTCGGTATTCGTTCTCTGTGTTTGGATCGTCTAAGACCGACACACAGAGTGGTTCGTATTGGCAATTGAAGTCGCCACCTACGACCACGGAATATTCTGGGTCCAGGGTCAGGATAAATTTATTAAGCGATTCCATGACCTCAGATTCCCGACCGCCCTGGGAAGGTCTTAAATAAACATTCAGGAGAGCCAAATGGATATTATTTGGCAGCACTAGTAGGGTACATTGAATATCTTCCGAGTTGGTATGGATCTGCCTTGCCGAGGCACCCAGATGGAGTGCCACCCAGGTGGTGAGACCCCCTGAGGGTCTACCCCTACCACTTGTTACAGCCAATATGTTAAAAGATACAAAACCCTACCCTGTGCAAATTTTCCAATGCCCATGTCTCTTGCATCAGACAGATATCGAAATCGTCTATGAAGGCACCCCAGTCCTCGCAGTCCAGTTTACTCTTGAGACCTGCCACGTTCCAAGATAGAAAACAAGGACTCGGCTTTGATTTACTAGGGAGTGGGATCTGGTCAGCAGCAGGGTTAGTGGCGGATGATGAACTCAGAGCCCTCTCTGTAGTTTCCCGCATGGGCCTATTTGCCAACCCTTCCATTTCTGACTTATTCCCTGGGGTTAGGGCCAGTTTCGAAATACTAGAGTTCAAACGTCAATCCACTCGCTCAAGGGTGCTGTATCTATTAGGGTGGTAGAAAGCTTCAAGCGTGGGCGGACAAGGTCGGTCTAGGCCTTGGATTGTGTTAGGATCAAGAGGGAGTAATCCAACCCTATCAGTTCGCACAATGTCCACCCTTCCCCTATTTAAATTATTAGTACTAAGGTGATGCAGTCCTGGGTAAAAATAGGTAAGGGGGAGAGCTCTAATTACTGAATGGGTACTGGAATTAGGGCCTGGCTGGAATGTGCAAATATTCCTGACCGTGTTTGTGTTCCTAAAGTTAATAACTACACAATCTCCTTGAACGTCTTTGGCTCTATGTCCAACCCAGTTAATTCTCCTGGCAAATAAGATCTCACTTGAGCACGGTTTCGGAAGGGGTTTATGACAATTTAACCAATGCATGCATTTGTTTTTTAAATCAAGAAATGACTCCCTTGATCCTTGATTCAGGATGGGAACACCAGCAAGAATGACCACATATGGTGCAGATTCAGGAGGAAGATCCAAACAGGGTAATTTCAGGTCGAGGGAGGGCTGTGGCTGCTTACTAGGAGATTGGACGGGCCCAGTAAACTTAGTTGGTGGAATGTTGAATGTGTTAGGGGTTACAGGGCTCGCTCTGTTTCTAAAACTCCCTATACTGGCTGGGACGTGGGCAGCTACTTGGGGGACAATAGGCAATCCCTGGCTCTGACCCTGTACAGTAGGTTGATCAGCAATAGTTGTCAGAGCAGTTGGTAAAATTGGGACAGAGACACCAGAGACACCAATCTCAACAGAGCTTTCTGTGTTTCCCCCTCTGCCCCCTGTGTCCTTAGACCTGGTAGATGAAGCAATCATAGATTCCAAATTAGTAAGACTATTTTCTAAGGAATCGAGTCTGTTGCAGATAGGGCGGCAAATTGCAGTAAAAAGCTGTTCCATCTTTTGCCAAAAATCATTGTTCCATGCGGGGCCCGGTGGTGCCTCGAGGCGTTCGGCCATCAAGTCTATAGTAGGCGCAGGTTCAGATGCCCCCTCGTTAGTATATGGGTGAGTGACTGGTTGTGTGAATGTGTGTATCTGTCTGTGAGGTAATGCCTAAAAGGGTATATGAGTGTGTTAGTGGGTACATGAATGGCTATATTGGTGATTGATTGGTTGTCTGACTATGTCAATGGTTGTCTGTGTATCTCTGTTTGTGAGTGAGGAGGTGTGTCACTGCCTGTATGGATCAGTGAGTGAGTGAGTCAGTGGCTGTATGGGGTACTGTTGCATGTGTAAAAAGTTGTATGTGTGAGTGAGTGTTTGTATGGCTGTGTCAGTGATTGAGTGCATCTGTCAGTATGGGTGAGTAACTGAGTATGTGAAAGACAGTATACCTGAGTGATGGTGTATATGAGTGACTTACGCGTGAGTGAGTGAATGTGAGAGTGGCTATATAGATGAGTGCATGCTTCTGTCAGTGACTGTATAGCTGGGAGAGTATGTGTTAATATTTATATGAGTATGTAATTGGGTGGGTGTGTAACTGTTTAGGTGAGTAAGTGGCTGTTTGAGTGACTGCATGGGTGAGTGTCTAAGTGTGTGAGTAGTTCTACGGGTGACTCACCCAGTGTGTGAGTACATGTACAGCTGTAAGAGTGGATATGTCAATGGCTATATTAGTGAGTAAGTAGGTTATGAGTGGCAGTATGGGTGAGCGAGTGAATGTGTGTATAGATAAATTAATCTGTGAGTGGGTGTGTAAGTAGTGGTATGGCTCTGTGATTAGTTTTGTGAATGGTTGTGTGGGAGGGGCAGTGGGTGTATACAAGATTCTACAGGGGTGTGAGTGGGTACGTCAGAGATGCTGTGGATGATGTAGTCACAGATGTCATCAGTGATGTAATTTCAGATGTCATCAGTGATGTCACTGCTCATGTCATGAGTGATGTAAAATGTGAGGTCATAAGCAGTGCATTGGGGGCGCGAGTTATACTTAGCTCAGCTACTAATTTCTAAGGTTTTTGAAATGCCAGTTTCTAACTATAATGTCTCTAAAACATGTGTTTTTTCAGTGTATTTCTAAGGTTTTTTAATAGCATATTTCTAACTATAATGTCCCTGAAACCTATGTTGTTTCCAGTAAATTTCTAGGGTTGTGTAACTAGCAGTCACGTTTACAGAGTGGTGGAAAAAGGGGTCTGGGCATCCGACGAGCTCTCAGGAATTCCATTGTGTAGGAATTACAGGAGGTACCACCAGGGCTTCTGGGTCAATAGGGTCCCTCTGGAGTAAAGTGGACTTCATCCCCAACCAGTAGTGCGCTTGGAAGTGCATTTGCAGAGTAGTAGACAAAGGGGGCTAGGCCTCCGAAGACCTCTTAGCTATCCCACTGTGTGGTACTTATTGAAGGTAACAAGAGGGATACATGTCTCTCACGGATGTCCTTGGGGGTCAACTAACCCTCCTATTACTTCCAGTAAGTCCCTCACATCAGGATTTCTGAGTTCTGCTATCAGGCCATGCCCCCTTTGTCCACCACTCTGCAAACACCATTCCTCATACTCTCTAGGTTGGGGGATGTAATCCCCCAACTAGTAGTGCACCAGTAGGTGGTTTGCAGATTGGTAGAGAAAGGGGGCATGGCCACCTAACATCTCTCTGCAAAACCACTGTATGGGATTTGCAGGAGTTACCAGGAGGGGTAGTAGGCCCCCAGGATCCTGTGGAGCCTAAGGGACTATAATCCCCTACTAGTAGGGCCCCCGGAGGCGTGTTTGCACAGTGGTGCAGAAAGTGGGTGTGGGCCTCTGACAGCCTCACAGCAATCATGCTGTGTGGGACTTACTGGAGGTAACAGGAGGGGTAGTTGGCCCCCAAGGACATCCTTGAGGGCCATCTACCCTTCCTGTTACCTTCAATACGTACCACACAGCGGGATTGCTAAGAGGTCTTTGGCGCCCACTCCCCCTTTCTCCACCACTCTGTAAACTGGGCTTGGCTTGTGATTTCATCAGTGATGTCATTTGATTTGTCATCCGAGATGTCATCAGTAATGTCACTGACCATGTTAAGATTGATGTAATATGTAAGGTCTTAAACAGTGCATTGGGCGTTAGTTGTTTTTAGCTCAGCTAACTATAACTGCTGAATTTCTCTGGTTTTGTACAAGAGAAATCTGAGCCTAACCATAACCTTCCTGTAACCTTTTTTTTTTCCAGTGAATATATATATATATGCAAAAAAAAAGCAGAGTACTCTGGTAGTTCCCAAGTTTCGGTGGAGATCAGCTCCTGTATAGAGCACCCCACTACAACAGAGACACTCTAAAAATGCGCACCTCAAATGTCTGCTTTTATAATAATAATAATAATAATAATACTAATACAGACACTTATAAAGCGCAACAGCTACCTCAAACAGAGGTGTTCCGGCGCTAAGCGAACAGTAGTACAGTGCTGGACAGTTCAGATCAGGCCCACGGGTCCTCAGTCTGCCCTAAAGAGCCAGGCTTTTACCATTTTCCTGAAGAGGGACTCGGTTTCAATGGTATGGAAATTACTCGGCAGGGAGTTCCACAGTTTTGCTGCGCTGTGCGTAAAAGATCTGCCACCCATTCGCACCTTTTTGAAACGGGGGATGCACAGTAAATTTTGCAAATCGGATCTTAAGGGCCTGGCCTGTTGATAACCACGTAATCTGTGTTTTAGGTATCTTGGGCAGTTGCCATGCAAGGCACGGTATGCCAACGCCTTAAATTTAATTCTTTTTGAGACTGGGAGCCAATGAAGCACTTTTAGATGCGGAGAGATGTGCTCGCGAAAGGGCACTCGCCTGATTAGTCTCGCTGCCGCATTTTGCACCATCTGCAGGCTCTTAATCAAGTAGTCAGGCTGACCCAGGTAAAGGCCATTTGCATAGTCCAGTCTGGATGTCACTAAGGCATGAACTATGCTTTTCCGGCACTCCTCTGGCAGAAGATGTAAAGCTTTCTTCAGATTTCTCAGTTGACAGAAGCAGGTCGAGTTCACCTGCTGTATCTGAGCTGAAAAAGAAAGGTCAGCCTCCTACTTCACACCCAGGTTTTTTATACAATCAGCCGGTGAAGGTGGGCGGCCCATTTCAATCGGCCACCAGAGGTTCGGAGCTGGAGGCGGCTCTTTCCCGAAGAACAGCACCTCTGTCTTTCCTGCGTTGAGCTTGAGTTTGTTGTTGTTCATCCACAATGCAATATCTTTCAGGCACCCCTTGACGCTTTCAAAGGCAACCTCGGTCTGCTCTTTAAAAGTGAAAACCAACTGGGTATCATCCGCATAGGAGATTGCTTTTATCCCCCAGTTGGCTATCAAGGGGAACAGAGGAGCCTGATACAGAACAGAAGAGGGCTTAGTGCTGAACCCTGAGGAACTCCGCACCAGAGCTGTTTTGGCTTAGATAGAAATGGTTGGAGCGCAACCTCTTGCCAAGTAGGAGTTCAACCACGCCAGAGCCTTGCCTCCAATGCCAATCTCCTGCATTCTCTCAGCTAGCCAGGTGCGGTCAACTGTATCGAATGCAGCCGACAGATCCAGGAGCACCCACATCGCGGATGCTCCTGAATATGCTGCCTGTCTAACTTGCTCTGCCACCTCCGGGAGGGCTGTCTCCGTACTAAAACCCGACCTGAAACCCGATTGGGTATCAAAGTTTTCAAGCAAAGTATTAGAACAGTGCCATCCATACCAAGATAGAAAGGGACTGAGGGGCATATTTACAAGCCCATGTCGCCACAGGAATGTCACTTTTTTTACCTTCTTGTGGCGATACAGGCTTTGCTTTATTTTCAAGGCAGTGTAAAGCCACTTAATGTGGCTTAATGCTGCCTTGTAAATAAGTCACCCTTTCACGCTATACTTAGCGTGAAAGGGGTGGGCAATGAGTGTTGCAACAGGTTTTCCACCTCAACACCCATTGATTTTGATGCTGCCCCGTATTTACAAGGGTAGCGTTAATATGGGGCAGCAAAAAGCAGCACATATGGAAGTTACAAATCACCATTTAAGATTGTTTATGTGCAGCAAGGGACATCTTCCTGCACATAAACAATCATTCCCCCCAATGCAGGCATCCTTGCACTCTGGTGTGGTGTGATATAGATCTCCACTAAGGTCAAGAAAAGACAAAGCAATATTATAAACTGTGCATGAAATATTTATTATAAAATTGATAACATATTCCAGAATAAATTTAAAAACATATATATCAAATCAAGAAACAGATGCTCAGTCAATAAGCTGTTATGAAAATTAAAATGCAGTAGCAGGCATGTGCATTAGGTAGTAATAACAATATGTTCATTGATGTGTCTGCCCTTCATTTTGAAAAAAAAGAGTATATAACAAGCTAGTATATTTTTAATGCCAGACAAAAAAATAATATATGATCAAGATATTATGTGCTAGTTTTATACAAGGGACATTGGAAGGTCAAGGGGGTGAGTTATCCTAATTTGAAATACTGCTTTTGATGGTGTGGTGGAATATCTGCTCTCAACAGAAATACAGCTCTTCTGACCTTATGTTCGATTTACAGTCTAGGATGTGGTTGCATTTTGTGTACTGAGTCAGAGTTAGCAATAGCATGATAATGCTTTAGTCTCAGGCAGTGTGCTGTGTCTAGTTTGTAGCTTGCTTGTGGAATAACCTTTCTCGAGGCCAATTGTAATTCGCAAGGTGAACAGTCAAGTAGATATGCATTAGTAAATTAAAAACTGTGTAAAAATGATTATGGATTAATACAGTGTTTGTGGCATCGTATATTGGCAGTTCAATATTTAAGAGCCATTTAATATGGCCTTTCTTTGAGTGTACCATTTGATAGCCCCAGTGTATAGCTGCTGCCATAGCTAAAATATACACACTTGTTTATCCAATTTCCTAACTTTGGCACCCTTTTGCAACTGCACAAAGTTAATCAGGAATTTACATATTTAGTTTTCTGTTGTTATGTGAAGTTACAGCCAGTGTGGAAACTCCCAGATCTGCTTTGATTAATGAAATTATTAACTAATTGACTGATGTGCTTGAACATTTAGATTTGGGTTTGGGTTTAACATGCAGAGTGCATGTGCAGCTGGCCACCTGCAAAAAAAAAATGCTGTGCTAAACCACACACTATGTGCATCAGTGGTTGACTGCATGCTGGGTTTGTGCAGGGCCTGGTCTATGGCTAGGCCTTGCAGTCAACCCCCATTGTCAATGGCTACATAAAGTGATGTACCAGGTACACATTGTTGCCAGAAGCAGTAGAAATGACACTTGCTATATGCGAAAATTGTAAAACTGTCATTTGAATGAAATCATAAATAAAATAATAAAAACAAACAGTCAAACACAGCTGAATGCCATGCAGAAAGTGGGGAACGATTCCAACATGGCGGCAAGCTGTCCAAGTGGGTCACTGATTTATTCTGAATAGGCAGACCATATTTTGGCTGAACTGAAAACAAAGGTTATACTAATTTCTAATTAAAAGATATTTGAAAAGTATAATGTTATATCAGACACACCAAGCAACATTGTTATGTTCCCGGGTTCTGCCCATCTAGCGAAGCAGCCTATTTCTTACATTGTCCTATTTTTCCCAATAACATTTCGGCTGTGACCTCATATTTGTGTGCATGACAATGTTGGATTAGTTTCTCTGAAACTATTTCATTTACACATCTAGCTTCGTACCATATTATCACAATGCATCGAACATCATATACTGGGCCTCTTTCCGCACTCTGTACAAATGTTGTTCTATCTTCATCTACGGGGGACAGAGCTATCTACGTATCCATAACATTGCTAATCTACACCAACATTGCAAGGCTGCTTTCTATTATAAATAATGAGCATCCCGATAGATTAGCAGAGGAGGCACTTCAACTGACACTGAGGGTTCCTGCATGCTGAGCCTTCACCACGCAGCGGTCTGACATCTCCCTCAGCGGTGTCAAGTTCATGACCAAGACCTACATTCTCTACCGCCAGGTAATAGGGTGGATCGTCCCTTGGGGGATTTGTATGGCTTTACCCACCCACACAATCTGGGTATAAGTAGAGTAGGGTTATGCATTGTAGGAGTATGCCTTATTATTGCCTTGTTTATATGCCTGCAAATATACACTGTTTTAGCACCATGGTAGAACGGTATCTACCATTTATTCTTTTGGTGCTGGTAATCACTTTTATCTGCTTCTGTCTACTGATTATCACAGCACATGCATTCTATACAAGAATAACGATGGTTCAATAGATATACT
The DNA here is from genome assembly GCF_964204655.1 of Triturus cristatus. NCBI lineage: Eukaryota > Metazoa > Chordata > Amphibia > Caudata > Salamandridae > Triturus > Triturus cristatus. The sequence continues at coordinate 758,991,235 of NC_140595.1, forward strand.
GAAACATCCTACTGTGTATTATGTATATTTCTCTGAGCACTGGTGAGCACAGGTGACTGAGCAAAAAGGTTCTGAATGGTTTCCACGATCTCTGAGAGGTCAGGGTTGTCATGTTTAGTGGTTGCCAGAAACTATTCACTCCCAAGTAAGGTTAGGGGGGCTTATGGTGGCGCTGTGCGCTAGCTGTTCTCCAGGCCAGCATATCCTACAGGGGTGCCTGTCATCAGTATAGGCACCTTGCCTAAAATGTATGTTGTCCAACAAATGCACAGGTCCTACGGATTAGTTAGAACTAACCTACAACATAGGAAATAGGGACACAGTTCTTAAAACAAACTTTAATAAAACGCAGACCCACTATGTGATGGTGGTCTAACAGCAGTGCTGTATTAATTGTTACATAAGTAAAAATACATGCTGAGAGGGAGGGTGGGGTTTGTGAATAGCTATTTTCCAGGAAACAAAACGTTCAATTGGCCTACCCAAAAAGCTCCAAGGACTTGGGAATCACTTTACCTTTCATACAGTTCCTAAAACAATACTTTTTGAGAAATACGTTAATCAATCCTAAACACAGGAAAGGACACTGCTTTTGGAGTGCTCTGTATAATGTTGAATGCTCTGAAGTAATTTGAAAAAGACAGCATAATTGAACTGCTACAAGAGAGTTTGGTTTTGATTAGTGTTAGTTATGTTTGTTGTTAATTTTTCTGTTTGGTGTTAGCTATATCTTTTATGTCACTAAATCCATTAAAAACATGATAACATTTCTCTGCAGGTCAGCTACTTTGCATCAAGTCCCCTCTTGAGTGACCGGACCCAGTTTCCATCCTTTTACCGGACCATCCCAAGTGATGATTCCCAGGCTCGTGGCCTGGCCAAATTGGTGATGCACTTTGGTTGGACTTGGGTTGGTCTCCTGGCTGTAGACAATGATTATGGGAAACAGGTGATCCAAATTTTACAACAAGAGCTCATTCAGGGCGGGGTCTGCATTGCCTTCTCTGAGAGCATCCTTACTAGCCTAGCAGACAGAAATACCCTTCAGATTGTTAAAGTGATCAAAAAATCATTAGCAGTGGCTATTGTCGTAATTTCCTCAGACTACGACATAGCACCTGTTTTGGATGAAATGATGAAACAGAACATTACAAGCAAAGTCTGGATAGGCAGTGAGAGCTGGTCCACCTCTACATTCTTTCCCATGGAGAAGTATGCAGATTCCTTGCTAGGATCCCTTGGCTTTGCTATAGACAGTAGTGAAATATTGGGCTTTCAGGACTACCTCACCGGTGTCCAACCTTTACAATATCCTGGTGATACACTGATTAGAAGCTTTTGGGAAGAAGTTTTTGGCTGCAAATGGCTCAATGAGGAAAGCATGTTGAACTCTTGGAATAACAGCACTGTCCCATGCACAGGATCTGAGAAATTTGTTAACCTTAAAGTCAATTACAATGAAATCACTGATCTGAGAGTTACCTATAATATCTACTCTGCCGTCTATGCCATTGCTTTGGCATTGCAGGACGTGATCGACTGCCATCCAGAGGACAGCCCTTTTCTCCATGGGGCATGTGCAGACATTTTCGATATCCAGCCTTGGCAAGTAAGACTTATTGCGAATTCTAGTAGCAAGATCTTTTAATGCAATTTTATCCCGTAGATTTAGCACTTACAGCAAATGGTGATCCAGAAACATACTATGTTGTATGAAGGTGCAGTGCGAATTTGTTCTTGAATTAGGCCACATCTGAGGCAATCTAAATATGTGTTACGGGGTCACAATATAACATATACCATGTATCCGTTTATTATTTGCAGATTAGACATGATTCTATGGCTTAGTATTGTGGATTGTAATACAGTTTTTTGCAATTTTAAAACCTAAATTACTGGTCTGATCTTTATTAAATCATATTTACAGTTCTCTTTTTGTGGATATCCTTTATAGCATGTCTTACATTTATAACATTACATCATAATCTTGCAATAAATATATATATATATATATAATCTTTTTATATTATTTGGAAAGTAAATGTGTGGCTAGAATTTTTTTTAATTTTGAACACAGAGAGCACACGCACTTTATACTGGACAGCAGCTATCTAGCCAGTGACAAGATTGCCTGGCGAGAACTGCTAGTCAGGTATAAACAAGCCATTGCAGCTGCTAAGGCGTCGTATTTTGCGGAACTTATCCTGAATGCCCCGAACAGTGCGAAATGTGTCTTTAACATCCTGAAAGGCCTCACTAATCCAGAGTGTCTGGGTAATAAGATCATCCCTTCCCAGGATCTTTGTAATGGACTGGCAGCCTTCTTCCACAACAAAATAGAGGGTATCATTGAGGGTCTGCAAACTGCCCCTGTGATTAGTACTAAGGTTGGAGCGGATTTGTCGCAAACCGATCCGCCCGGCGGCGCAGGCTCTATGATAGAGTCTGAATCTCTGGCAGGACCTTGGCTGGACCGTTGGACCTGCCCTTCCATGGAGGAGTTTTCCAATATAGTCAAGAAAGTTTGTTCGGGTTCTCCGCTGGACCCCCTGCCGCAGAAACTCTGGAAGGAAGTAGGATCGGATACCTTTCCGTACCTCTACCAGATTATCAATCAGTCACTAACTTGCGGTGTGGTTCCGGCTTGTTGGAAGGTTGCTTTGGTCTCCCCTCTTTTGAAAAAACCCTCGCTGGACCCCGCCTGTTATGAGAACTATCGTCCTATCTCTCTGCTGCCTTTCCCGGCCAAGATAGCTGAGCGCTTGGTGAGCCAGGAGCTCTCGTGCTTCTTGGAGAGCAATTGTAAGCTAGAGGAGAATCAATTCGGTTTCCGTCCTGGGCACGGAACCGAAACTGCACTGATTACCGCCTTGGATGATCTTCGAGTGCGTGCGGATAAGGGGCACTCTGCAACCCTGATTTTGCTAGACTTATCCGCCGCATTCGACACGGTTAATCATAACATCCTCCTACACAGACTCGCAGAGGTGGGGGTTACTGATCTGGCTCTGAAGTGGCTATGTTCCTATCTCTCAGACAGACGGCAGGCAGTAACTCTGCCTCCGTACCAATCAGATTTCCTGCCCAATAAACATGGTGTCCCTCAGGGTTCTTCAATCAGCCCGATTTTGTTTAACGTTTATATGCAACCACTAGTTAAACTTATCAATTCTAGCAACATCATGGCTGTCAACTATGCTGATGACACGCAGCTGATTGTCTCCCTGGATGGTGACCAGGTGGACTCTTTAACTTCCTTCCACAACTGCATGCGGGAAATGACCTCGTGGTTGAGAACTAATACCCTACAGTTCAATAGTGCCAAGACCGAGATTCTACATTGCTCGGTAGGTAAGGTGCCACAAGTCTTACCTTCTAATTTCTGGCCCATCCCCTTGGACACACCCTTGGTCCCTGTGAAAATCGTGCGTAATCTGGGGGTCTGCTTCAATGAGAAGCTGAGTTTGGAGTCACACGTCAATAAGGTGGCCTCGAATTGCCACATGATTATGAGAGGCCTACGTAGACTCCTACCACTGCTCCCTCCCCATATTAGAGGAACAGTGGTTCGATGCACAATTCTCAGCCGGCTGGATTATTGTAACGCCCTGATGCTCGAGTCCCCTGGATATCTGATCCAACGACTCCAACGTATTCAGTCAGCTGCTGCAAAACTTGCCCTCCTGAGACCTCGCATTTCTTCTAGCACTAGGGCACTATCTGATCTCCACTGGCTCCCGGTACAACAGAGAATTTTGTTTAAATCTCTGTGCATAGTTTCCACAGCTCTTCATGGCCTTGGCCCCGGGCCGCTGCAAAATCTCTTTGGTTGGTACACTCCCATGCGCAGCCTGCGCTCTTCGGCAGCCAGGCTGGCCAAAATTCCTAAGACAAAGAGATCTACCTTGGGGGGACGTGCCTTTAGTGCTGCGGCAGCTCGTCTCTGGAACAGTCTCCCTTTGGAGCTCAGACAGGTCCAAGAAGTGACATCATTCCGTAGGCAGCTCAAGACCTGGCTCTTTCCTAGAGCATAACCCCTCATCCTCCTTCCCTTCACTCTGTCGTCAGCGCCAGGATGCCCGTAGGGTTGCAGTGCGCTCTATAAATATTTTATACATACATACATACATACAGCGCTAAAGTGCCCAGAGTCCTAGATTCACCAACACCATGTCAGAAAAAAAAAGCTAGGAGAAAGGTGAAAAGTTTAGGGATGACCCTGCAAAAATTGTCAAGTCCAACAGTAATCAAATATTTATTATGGTTATTTTAGTTTGATTTACAATTTAATATTTACTTGAAGATGGTTTTTCCTGATGCTCTTTTAATTGGGTACAGAGAGAATGACTAACCATTTGGTCATGAGAAAGTTACTAATGTTTGGGAAATTGTGTTGATTATTGATTTAGTGAGTGCATATTTTGAAGTATGCTTGCCTCAATGAATTTGTTGAATGAGCATGCTAAAGGATAATTGGCTTGAAGACCATGGGAGTAAACAAATAAAGTGAGCAAAACGATTTTAAATGTTGCTTATATCGAATTTGTAACATTTGTTTTTAAATGTAAAAATATTATTTAGATTTAGAAAAATGTCAATTATGATTGAAAAAGCATTGCTTGAAAAATAGAATTAAACCATTGTTCATTTTACATTCATAAATTATTTGTATTATTTATGTACATACCAGGTTTAATTTGTGTGAAATATATATATTTTTTATTTTCGCTAAAACAGTCAAAGTTTTTTTCCGGAAATTTCTAAAAATGATTGTGCAAAGCACTTACAGTATAGAGCATGGGTCTCCAACCTTTTTACTAACAAGAGCTACATATGTTCAATGAAAATCATCCCGAACTACTGATAATATTAGTGTTGTACACATTAGACAAGATTACATTAGTGACCACCATATGCAAGTTTACCAGTCGTGATCTCCTCATTGCAGGATTGCCAGCATTGATGTAAAAAAGGATTAGTCAACTTGGAATGCCTGTACAAGGGAAATGCATAACAGCCACAGATGCAATGCCCCCTGGCACCAAAGTAATAGTATTAGTAATAAGTCTTTCAAGGCTGTATGATTTATCATTCAAATATCAGATTTAAAGAGATTTTGGAAATTAGTTTCTGAAAATACACACATTTTCATATCAAATGCACATTTTTCAATTTTGGTATACATATATTAATTCAACCAAACAAAAGCTTCTAATTTAGTAGGCTGGACTGCACACAGGAGAGCTATTCACATGTTGTTGTAGATCCACCAGTAGCTCACGAGCTACTTGTTGATAGTTTTGATAGTATTGATAATTGCTGGAAATATTGGTGAGAAAAAGAGGACTCAGGCACACAAAGGATAAACTAAGCAATAGAATAAAGAAAGTTTAAACAATTAAGCACATTTAAAGGTCCCTTTAAAATTAAGGGGGCGGTGTTCAGGGCCTAAAAAACACCATGCAAGTCTGCCATAAATAGGAGTGTGCTAAATTCACATCATTTGCATATGTGTAATTAGGCAAACCTTTGGGAAAAGTATGCAAAGTTATGCATAAATACACAAAATGCAAAGCCTGCGTATAACTCTATTAGTATGAAAAACATCCTAGTAACCATTTTTGTTGCAAGTACGTATTCTGTGTTAGAAAAACATAGTGTTAAAAATACAAGCATCACAAACAGCAGATCCCTTACAGAGTGAACCACAAACAGTCACAAAATTAACAGGTGCGAATTCCTAGGTAATTTGGCACAAACAGCAGTCAGGCTTAACTTGGAGACATGTGTACAGTATTTATGCAGCACACTGACAATATTTAAGTTAAACACAACTCAAGAAAAATCCCAAAACAATTTAGAAAAAATAGGGTACATTTTAATAAAGTATTTGATACCAAAATGACAAATATCCAATCAGAAGAACCCGAGTTATGAATGTTTTGGGTACTTCGTGAAAATATGTACTACAATCTCAAAGCGTTTAGTGCAGACATCCATTGCACGAGACTGGGTCAAAGTATAAAAATATGGCCAACAGCGATGGACCATGGTATGGTCAGCGCTTATCTCCAGACTTAGCCAAAATTCTGAGAAAACGTGTCTGAGAAGATAAAGGTCAGCAGTGCAAGGCTGCAGTAGGTGTATGAGGAGGTTGTTGAATGGCATTGAGTCAAAGCTGCAGTGAAGATTTCTATGTTCAGACTTAGTCTCTGAAATGGAAGTCTAACATCTCCAGTGGGATTAGGCAGAGGGCTGTAGCCAAAGACACTTCCAAAAGGCTGGATACCCCTTTGTAGAAGGACCACTGAAAAGGATTTGCTGCCTCAGAGAAGAACGTAGCGGGAGAAGCTGTGAAGTCAATCCAGCCAGCTATGCACCTTGGGGGATATGCAATGTTGTTGGTTCTGGTCTCCTCAGAGCAGTATTTAGCCTAACATTTTAGGAATTTTGCTATCTGGACACCTTTAGCACCACTTTCAAGTGTCCAGTACTGGATAGGTAGCACTTGTGCTGGTTCAAGATGAAAGAAATATAATGTGTCCCTGTGGCTTTGAACATGAGACTGGCAATTTAGCCTTGTGAATTACTCTGAAGGGCCTGGGACAGTTGTAGATCCAGTCATTGTCCCCAGGTAGCATGTAGCAGAGCAGCAGGGCAACAGGGCAGCAATCCAGCAGGGCAGCAGTCCTTCAGAGCATCAGTTAAGAAGAGAAGGCAGTCTTTACAACAACACAGCAGTCCTTCTTCCTGGCAGAGTATCCACCAGTCCAGAAGTGTACTGAAGAGGTGGTGTCTGAGGGCCTACAATCATACCCTTGGGCCCTGGTTCTAGAAGGTGGGAGAAGCTTCTATACAGTGGCTTTGAAATGCATAGAAGTTCCTGGCTCCCCTGCCCTGGCTTCAAGCTGGCTGTCGTGGCAATTGAGTTGCAAATGGGGCTGGTATCATCTCCGCCCCTCCGTCCTGTCACCAGATGGCCAATTGAGGCATATCTAATTCCTCTATTGTGGGACTGCCTGGAAGAAATTCCAAAACCCTACCTGTCAGCTATATCGAGTCATGTGACCCAAGTCAGGCTACAGGCACAAAATGGTAAAGGGCAGGAAAATGCCAACTTTCTAAAAGTATAAAAAGAAGTGATGGATGGAATGCTTGAATTAATCTCATCCACTGGCAATTAGCCAGGCCACATCCCATTCCATTGTTATTCTGCAGATCATGTCACCTCAGTTTGGACCTAACTATATTGAAATCAGTCTTGACCCGGCTCCAATTGAAACAGTCCAGCCTGAACTGCCAAGCCAGGTCCTCCCTGCACTAGAACACAAGCAACACAGGACCTGTTTCACCCTTATTATGGGTTCATCAGTTGGGTACAGCTTGGTTCCAGTAACACAGTGTGCACAAGATCTATGTCTCGGCATACTCATCCTACTTAGCGCACCACACTAAAGTATACAACAAAGTATGCAAAAAAGTGATGGATATGTTTCGGTTGCATTCAGGCTCCAATGGCAGGCATGAGACTTATTTTCAGTAGGTTGCACAATAAATGCTGTTGGCCCACTCGTCGCATATAATTTACAGGCCCTGATTATGTGGTATATCCCTCTACAAGGGACATACAGGTATATTAAATATGCCCATTGGGTGTTAGCCAGTTTAACCATGTTTTAGGGATAGAGCACAAACGTATTAGTACTGGTTAGCAGTGGTGAAGTGCAGAGAGTCCTACCACCAACAAAAACAAATTCAGCAAAAAAGTGTAGGGCAAAAGAAAAAAGTTTGTGGTTGACCCTGCAGCGAAGATCGGGTACAACAGCACACCTTCTGATGCCAGAGAGTGAAAGATTTGCCAGAGAAGATCAATTTTGTAACAACTACAACCTATTATGATTCCCTACACAAGTAAAAAATATGTATCTACAGCAGTGCACAAATCCATGATTCACATAGCTATTAACCTTTTATCCCCCAATACTTTCACTACTTACTACTACTTTCAAAAGTGGCACAACCATACCAAAGTGACAGTCCCTCACTTCCCATACTTCAAAGACCTGGCACAGAAGTGGCCACTTCACAAATAATCACAAATATAAGTCTGCCCTCTCTCATTCACAATACCAATCACAACAGTCATAATCTCAGGGGATCTTTTCATTTAAGAATCGGCCACAAAGTCATTCAGTTGTTTAGCTCACATGTAGTATACTGTATACTCCAGAGCTCCTTACCAAAACCACTGAGTTTTTTTCTCTTCATGGAGCCCCTTATAGCCACACACAGAATATCCACCAAACAATATGCTGATGACACACAGATTTAGCTTAAAGTGACAATTTGACTTAGTGGAATTCCATGGAGTCAAAAACAGAATGCCACAAGATTCCACGAAGTTCTATCAATGGGCAAAAACAGGTATGTTGTGCTGCTCGGAATTTACCTCTGGGATTGTGTTCTATCCTGAAAAATCAATGTAAATGGCACCATTTATTATACCAGAGGGGGAAGCTCCTTCAGTTGATTTTGCTGCCACTTGGGTATATTTTCTACTTGAGTGGCAGCCTACTGACCGCAAATAATCCCAACCGCCTGAGTTGGAAAAATCTAGCCGGATGGCCTTTGAGCGACCATAAATTATGCTGGAGATGCCAAATTTCACTCTTGGCAGTTTTAGCATGTGCATGAGAAACAATTCTGCCATGTGGCGATTGGCTGAATTTGGCCTCAACTCCACGGTACAAGAGTAACCCTGTGACACCAAAATTTCACCAATTCTGAGGACAGAATGCAGGATATTTCACTCACCCCTAGTCTCAACACCCACTGTTTACCTTAAGTTAAAGACCACCACAAACAATCATTTTAGTCACTAGCAGCGATCACAAACCATAACCCTAAATGTTGACTCAGTGCAGTGGCCTCTATTGGCTCTGTGAACTCAATCAAAGTCCATGGAAGATCCCTGACTTTCCATACACTTGCCCTTCAAAAAATCCACCTCAACCAGAAAGGTCCAAATTAGCCTTCTGAAGGAAACCCTATAGCCACTAATGCATCAATCTTGATACCATGCAGGCCCCTTTCGTAACAAACAAAGTACATAAATGCACTTATAATTGGATCCCTTCACATCAGTTTAGCCCCTATAAAAGCGTCATTTATTTTCTCACCTCACTAAACAGAATGCATGAACACATCTACCTGGTTCAAAAAGCACTTGTCCTCCCTACAGCCAGGATCTTGGCCAAACATACTACACCATGTACAATAGGGTGGTCACCTCATTCCAGGTTATTACTGACATTGTCTCCAGGCCTGAAAATGTATGTGCTAACATCATGCATTAGGTAATATGGCATTTTGTTTTGTTTCCGTTGATCTATTTAGACTAACATACCACAAAACAATGGTTTGTATGTGAAAAGGTGAGGAATTAAGACAATGCCCATAATGATCTAGACTATAACCAGACATGTCTTCTCTTTGTGGATGCATAATTTCATACCAATAACAGATATGCAATAGCTCAGCGACTAAAAAACTAAAGCCAGATAATACATAATAGTCATAAGATGGCAATCTAAGACATGAACTAGGAACGTGTCTGTCTGTAAAGAAGTTTAGGTTCAACAGTATAGGGAGTAATTTCAAACTGTTAAAAAGTTCATTGATCCCAGCCCCTTAGCCCTGAACAGGATAACTCCTCATCCTGACAGACACACATTTTACATAATTTCATGCAATGAAACTGTATAGTGTCTTTAGATCTGTGAATGTTAAATCATAGATCAGATCCTTGCTTTAGACATCCAAGTAATTTTTACTTTAGGCTTTGCAAATTTTAAAACTCTGTTTTATTATAGAGAGACAATGCTCACATGAATATTCATTCTGATTTTGTAAGCATGCTGTTGTACCAAAAAGGGCTGGGTGCTGCATTGTCCTTTTGTATTAAGGATTGCTATTCTTATTGTGACTATTTTCTAATGTACTGTGGCTACTTAGGGCCTGATCTAGATCTTGGAAGTCTTACCCCTGTCCCACCGTGGTGGCAATCCCAAGTACTCCATCGAGTTGATGACGGCTTACCCGCTATATTTACATGGTGCAACAATAGACCGCCCTAGCCGTTAGGTCAACTCATCTCCCCTATATGTTGTATATATGGCAATATGTGCATGTAAGTAATGAGCACTGGCCATTGTTTCCACACATAGCATTGCACACCAACAACGAGCGCACACCAATGACTGTACATGCACGCCCACCGCAAAAGCCTAAATTAGAATCAGGCAACATTGGGGTGGCTGAGCGTTGGGGTCAGGTAGCAGCAGAACAGAGAGGACCTGGAGAATGGTTCTAAAGATGGAATTGGTGGTGGGAAACTGGAAAAATGTGAGTATTTACTCCTTTTTCTTCATTTCTGCCTACCCAAATTCGGCGGTTTCCCGGCACAAGCTTCCACACCGGAAAGGCACTTCATAATCTGGATGGCGGGAATCTCAGCAGGACTCCTTCCAACAGCCACTTCAGCCTCTGATGCCTTCGATGTGGGAGACAGATCCTGGCAGAGTAGGCAGGACCACCGCGGTCTTCCCTCCAGTGCCCAGTAAACATTTAAATTGGACAGGTGGACCAACTATGCGGCAGGTGGGAAGACTGCCAAAAAAGCAAAAGCGGGACCAGTCCCACCAGGATCTAAATTCGGCCCATTCGTTTCTTAATGGCACATTGGCATTATTGAATTTCTTCTTTAATTGGTTTCTGAGACTAGCTAACATTTTTGCGTTCTTGTTAGGCAAGACATCCTCCGCCATAAAATGTGTCTTCACCACTGCTGTTTCTGAATTTGTTTTTGTTGGCATTGAGGCTCTGTACACTTTACCACTGCTAACCAGTGCTGGAGTGCTTGTCTTCACTCTCTAAAACATAATACACTTCGCTTACACCTGATTCTCATATTTAATTTAGTTACACGTCCCCTGGTACTTTTGATTGTGTCACCCACTGAAGTAGCACTTTAAAACATGTCTCAGGTCTGAAATTGCAACCCATAGTGCAATTTTAAAACTGTCTTTTTGACCTGGCATAATAAAACTTTAGACAGCTTAAACCTTCCTTTTTAATATATATAAGTCAACCCTAAGTTAGGCCCTAAAGGCCCACAGGGCGGGGTGTACATGTGGGGTTAGGTTTTTCATGTCCTGGTAGTGAAAAACTCCTACATTTGTTTTGTACTATTGAAAGGCCTAGCTCTCCCGTTGGATTACATGTGTGTTTAGACTCAAATTAATTGTATTTTAAAATCCACTTTAATGGTAAACTTTGATTTTAAGTCACTGAAAATGCCACCTGTAGAAGGTTGGCATGTTCCTTTCCTAATCATGTGTGCCTGATGTCAGTGTCCTGGTTCACATGACTGGGAATGGCATTACTTTTTGAGCTTTGTGATTTCCTCTCAGACACTGAGACAAAAGGGGACTAGTTGTTGGTTGGATAGGCCACCCTGCCAGGACAGTTGGGGTTGAGATGTTCCTTGTCCCACTCACACTTCAATGGGATTGCCTCCAGCACTAGGCACTAGCCTTTTGTCACCCTAGACTTTTTGTTGCCTTGGCAGGGAAAAGGAAGAACTTCCCATAACCAACAATGGGGATAGACCCAGATGTCTTGCCACTTCAAAGGGTGGTGCCAGGTATAAATATTGGACCTTCAGTGCACTTCGAGGCCTGTGGCAGACTTCAGAAGGTCTGACATGTTCTCCAGAGGACTGCCCAGGTGCTTGCGACCTGCCTTGATTCCCAGAGGTCTGCCCTCCTGTTTGAAGTCCTGTCTTGCTGCTTGAAGAAGATCTGGACCATTTCCTTTAATCCAGGGCTACCAGAAGTGACATCCATGGCCAAGAAGTCCAACTTTCCGCACTCAGAGGTTTTTCCCACCATTGTCAATAGTTTGTTGAGTGGCTCCCCAAATAATACCTCATTAGAAACAGCCTCTTGCTCCACTCAACTCTATCTTCTCCTGGACTTTTCTTCAGAAACGTTTCCAAAGGTAGGCCAAGACCGGGCCAAATCCACCTCTTGTATCTGACACATGCCCCATCCTGCTTACTTTTGACTTTGCTCCTTTATCATGTGTCCAGATACCTGCAGTTGGCGCTTTGATCTTTTAGGTGCTAGATCTCACTACAAAAGTAAAAAATTCATAACTCTGATTCTAATGGTTGGATTTAATTAATTTCGGTACCATTTTATTTAATAAATTGTTCTCTTTTAAATTGGTTTGGGATTTTATTGTCTTTTGTCTTCACTTTGTTACTGTTCTGTGCGTCATAAACACGTTACACAATGCCTATATTTTAAGGCTGATTGCGTTTATGCCAAGCTAAGAAAGGATTAGGCTCTGGTTTATTTAGTGAGTTTTGTGGTTCACCCTGACAAGGAGTGTGGTTGTTGTGTGAGTGGGGCTTCCATCCCCTTCAACCAATAACCCAGTTTCTTACATTTTTGTAATGTGTAATTTGACATTTAAATGAATCTACAAACTGATATCTGGAAGAAGCCCAATTGTGCTTACTTTTTAATAATGAGTAATGGTTATATTGCAACTTAACAACTTTGAGAACAAACAGAAGGCATTATGCTCACCTAGGAATGAGAGTGGAGTGCTGGTTGAGGTGATCTTCAAGAAAGTGCATCATGCTTTTGAAGGGATCTTTTGAAACACCTCTTCTGTAATGTTATTGTTCATTTTCTAAAAAACTAATAAAAAGATCTTTGCCAAAAAAGATAATCATGAAAAAATCTCATGCCTTCTATTTCTCTTTTACCACTAGTTACTTCATTATGTCAAGAATGTACGTTTCAAAACTACTGAAGCCTTCTTTGACAAAAATGGTAACCCACCAGCAAGGTATGACATTGTAAACTGGCAACTGAGTCCTCAGGGCACTGTTCAGCATGTGAAGGTGGGCACTTATGATCCCAGTGCCCCTTCAGGCCAGCATCTCCTTGTCAATGCCAGCCTGATAGAGTGGACTGGTAGGGAGAACCAGGTAAAGTTCTGGAGCCAAAACAAACATGTGGCATTTTAGAATGTAACAGGGAATAATATAGTGATAGATGTGACTGTTGTAAGGTGCTGAGGGTAATGTGAAGTTGCAGATAGTAAATCTTTACTGACCTATGCATATGTATGTTCACTTTTTTTTTAGAAAAATTGTGTTTTATAAAGCACGCACATGACCCAGGGGTATCAGAGCACTGTACATAGGGTTGAATGAGCAAGATGATAGGTATGGACAAGTACATCAAAAGTAAAAAAGCACAATAGGCTGTTGCAACAGGTATCACATTAAACGACAGCTAGTCCATTAATATTCCCTTAGTCTGCAATGAACTGGCAACTTCATGGAGGGTATTTGCTGCTGCTCTGAAATTATTCAGGTCAGGTACCCAGAGGAGCAAAGGTTTTGGGGGTTCTCCTGTAAATGACACACTCCTGACCAATCTAAAAAATGCTGCCATTGTGACGTCCTATTACGCCCTGGCTCTCTGAAAGTCTATGCAAGGAATCTATATGTACTTTAATGAAGTATTCGATATCCTGGAGTTGATATTTTGGCAGAAGTGTATTTAAAGCTCAGTAAGGTAGCTAAATACTCTGTTGAATCTGCAAGACCTATTGTTACACCCTGTGAGTTATTTTATGGGCTATGTGAATTGTTGTGTAACATGTTCTTCTTTGTGCTATGAAATTGATCTCTATTTTCACAGTGCATCCCATCAGCACCATGAATGGTGAAGTCAAATTCAAACACCCAGTGCTAGAAATCCATTTAGTGCATGAATCAGAGGGATTTCCTTTGGATAACCTCATGACAGGCTTCGGCTACAGCTTTCTGCCTCGCCCCACAGGATGTTTTCAAATTAAAAAACATGGGGCCTCATGTAGGTAGCCAAATACCGGTCGGTAACGGCCGAAATTCGGTAAAAAACCCGTTACCGACCGGTATTTAGATAGTTGAGATGTAGGAGGCCAAAAACCCATATTCGGTAAATATGAATCGGTAAATACCGATTCAAATTTACCGACTTCAAAAATACCGCTTCAAATTTACCGAATACATATTTTCCGAATCGGTAAATATGAAGTGGTAAATATGAAGTGGCAATACGGAAAAATGAGATGTATGTAAATTCGGTAATTAAGAAATCCTCCAAAATCGGTAAATAAGAGTCGGTAATTAACACTGATAGAAAGCAGGTGGTAATTACCAACAGTGCATTTAAGCTATCCCAAAATGCAACAGCATGGACAACATGGCCGCTCTGTATGTCATTGCAAGGCGGCTACGTCTACAGGCTGCAGGACTGAGGATATGGAGACGGGAGGAACGGATCTACAGACAGCGCATCACACTCTTCCAACTCACTGACGCAGAGATACATGAAAGGTACAGGCTACACCCCGAAACCATATTGGACCTGATAAGGGACCTCCACCCACTCCTGGACCAGCCAACAAGAAGGGCCCATGCCATACCACCACATGTGCAGGTGCTCTGTTGCCTACACCTACTTGCATCTGGCAGTTACCAGGGGGTGATAGCTGCGGTGGGCGGTGTATCCCAGAGTTGCCTGTCCCGTTTCTTCAGGAAGTTCCTGGATGCCATGATGCAGAGAATGCACCACTACATCACCTTTCCAAACACACAGGCTGAACTGCAGAAAACTAAAACTGACTTTTATCAAATGGCACAGTTCCCCCATGTCATTGGCTGCATAGATGGCACACACATACCAATTTGCCCACCAGCTGCCACTGAGCACATCTACAGAAACAGAAAGTCCACCCACTCCATCAATGTGCAAGTAATCTGCGATGCAGGGAACATCATCACTGATATCGTTGCCAAATTCCCTGGGAGCACCCATGACTCCTACATCTTCCAGAACAGTGGGATCTACACACGACTGCTTGCGGGAGAATTTGGAGAAGGATACCTGCTAGGTAAGTAACAGTGAAGCTACATAGTACTCTGTGCCAAACATAGTGTATTGAGACATGTGACTGATGTCTCCCTTTTACTCACCTAGGGGACAGTGCATATGCCGTGCGGTCATTCATCCTCACTCCCTACCTACACCCATCAACCCAGAGCGAGAGACGATATAATGTGGCACACAAATCTACTCGCAATGTGGTGGAGCGCACGTTTGGACTGCTGAAGAGCAGGTTTCGCTGCCTCCATAAGAGTGGAGGTGCACGCCAGTACACACCCATCCTCTGCTGCAAGATTATTGCCACTTGTGCAATGCTGCACAACCTTGCCACAAAGAGAGGCACAGAGGTCGAAATGACATATATTGAGGACAATGATGATGAAACTGCGCATGCAGAGGCCAACGCAGCAGGAGTACAAACAGCAACAGATGGAAGAGTGAGACGGGCAGAGATCACATCCAACTATTTCTGAATGAGTAAGGGGACACAGCCGGTAGTTGGATGGCATGACGTAGTTTAATCAGGCAGCACTACGCCACAACACAAAGGAAACTGTATTGAAACAACAATGAAATAATAAATCATGTGACTTAAGGGTTACGTCACCCTAATGTGTTATTGTTTTGCATGGGGCATTAATGTTTGCGGCCACGCGCAGCAGTGTGGGATGGATTTGAGGGGGCGTCCTCAGTGGCTGGGGTACCTGTGGCACCACGGTGACGCCTGTTGCTCCGACGAGTGTCTGGGACGGGGGGGGTTATGCTGCTTCTGCTGGTCGTGTCTTCAGTGTCGCCAGCATCCAAAGTGCCAGTTGCTGCAGACTGGCTGGTGAGCAGCACTTCCAGTGCACTTGTAACCCTAACCATCCCCCTGGACACATCTGTGCTGCATTGTGAAAGGCCCTCCTGCATCGCCACAGAGCGCCTGCAGATCAGCGATGTGGCAGTTGCCAGTCGGTTCACTGCCCTCGAGGTCTGATCCTTCCTCAGATGTCCCCTGCGCCGTGTGGCCCTGTCCTCATCGAACCTTGAGCACAGCTCCATGATGGATTGGGACATGTCCCGCATGCCCGCTGCAATATCAGCAATGCCCCCTGCCATGGTGGTGATGCCCTTTTCGATGTTTCCGAAGGTGTTGTTTAGCCCACGCATCTGTCGCTGAACGGACACCATTGCCCTTGCCTGGACGCGTTGGATTTTCACCATGGTGCCCTCAAGACCTGAGAACACTCCATGGCCCTGCCCAAGGGGAGGTGGACTCTGCGGCCGAGCCCTGCGGCGCTGTCTGCCAACTGTGTGTTCTCCCTCAGACTTTGAAGGCACACTGGCATGGGTTGCATCCTGGGGTACAGTGGACGTTTCCGGGTCCCTCGACTCCTCGGATGATGAGTCGGTCAAATCCAACCTAGCTGCAGGACGCCTCCTCAACCTGTGCTGTGCAGGAGGTGAAGATGGTGGTGAAACCTGCAGGACTGGGGATGCAGGCAGGAGCGGCGATGCTGGCTGGGGTGGTGTAAGTGCCTGTGGTGCCGTTCCCTGGCCGGAACTGGTGGTGGCCTTCTCTGTGCTGGGTGTGTGGTGTGCCCTCTCTCCCTTCTCATGGCCAGTTCTGTGGGCAGTAGTGCCTGTGGACAGAAAAGCGACATCAGCTAAGTGTACCTGAAGCATTGATTTGCTGACATGACAAAACATTTTCTAAACAGTATCTCAATGTCCTCTGCCTGCTTGTCGCTACTGTGTGTCACAAGCCCTGTTAATCTATGCTAATCATATCATGTTTGGGCTTTCAGGGACTACATCTCCCATGATGCATTGCTAGCATGCACTAACACCTGCACTGGAGTGGGATTCTCATTGCACATTTGGGGAGTTGGGTTAGGGGTAGGGGGGGCACATTGCTGTGCACGCATCTTACCTTGTTTGGATGTGCCTCTGGCGGAGCTGTCAGCGTCCCCAATCCCCACGATGCTTTCTGGCTCGATCGTTGTCTCCACTAGCTCCTCAAGTTCTGTCAGGGCTGGTGCTCTGTTGCGTCCACCTCCTGTCTGGCTGGCCTCTTTCTTTAAATCTGCCACCTTCCTCTTTGTGATAATGCGGATGTCATACCACCGCTTCTTCAGGACATCGATGTCCCGGGGGGTCACTCCGATGGCATTCACCTGTGCCTGGATTCCAAGCCAGATCTTTCTTTTTTCTGACTCAGGCACTTGCTGTGACAGTTTCCCAAATAATTTTTGGTGCTGCTTGACGACCTCCTCCACCAGAACTTGCAGCTCCTTCGGGCTGAATTTGAGCTTTCGCTTCCTCTCCCCTCCTTCCCTCTCTGTGTCCTGGCTGGCCATTCTTTCAGTCTCCAGGTCTGAATATGGCAGTTGCTCTCTTCCTCTCCTCAGCACTCCCTGCCTCTGCAGAGTCTGCTAATTGTGTGCACCTGCCTGGGTTTGGCCACTCCCTGGTTGGGTGGGGTGGAGGTTGCACAGGATTGGCTGCTTGGAGTCATGTGTTTTTGAACTGCCGATTCGGTATTTACCGATTCGGTATTTACCGAATCGGAAAATACCACGTCGGTATTTACCGATTCGGAAAATACCGCTTCGGTATTTACCGAATCGGTAAATTCCGATTCATGTTTACCGAATTTTACCGATTCGGTAACTTTTACCGAATGTTGACCTACATATAACTTACCGATTCTTAAATACCGATTCGGTAAAATTCGGTATTTAAGAGTCGGTAAAAAAAATTTACCTACATATGGCCCATGGTGTTAAAATATTATTTATGCAAGTTTTAAAACCATTTGTTTTTGCATTGTTTATTTAGAAGTGCTGCAAATAGGAATGTGGCCAGCAGGCCCCCAGTAACACTACCAGCCCCTGCTGCAATGAAACTGGCCCCCAACCCACCAGCCCCCCAAAACATCCAGTAACCATCCCGCCCTGCCTGCAAATGTCAAATTATGAGTCTAAAAAATCTTTCCCCTGCATTTATGTGACAGCTATTGTTTGAACTACCAGCCAATGGCAAAACCTTTATTGCCCTGCATTCCACATTTCTCTTAAGTAAAGCATTATCCCTCATGTATGGGTGGGCCTAACTTATATGATAGGAAAGGATCAAAGTTTGGAAAGCAGTGGGAACAACATTGATCTTACATTGACTTCACATGGTCCCATTTATGACTGATTCAGGTCTGATATAACAGACACCTTTTACTGGCAATGTTTACATCAAAAATGTAGAAAAGCAAGATGGTATGATTTTCTATCACTTCATGATATACAAAATATTTTTTTTCATAAATACCTTGACATGTGCACAGAATTCTGGGTACGGAAAAGTGAGGGAATCCAAGCAAAACATTCAACCCTGGATTTCCATTGGATACGAGATTTCATAAATCTAAAGGGTTGAGAGGTTTTGCTGTTTGATGGTTGCCTCACGCCAAAGAATGCAGCCAACCCGCATGAAACGTTAATAGAAATGTTTTATTTTAGGTACAGTTATGATATGTAAATGGCAATGTCAGTATGCAAAACCTAGAGGGATCCATACAAGCAGAATCACCTTTATTTACCTGTGTATCTAGCTTTCAAGAACTCCTAGGATTCATAACAATTTATGCTAGCCTATCACAAGACCAAACACTGTAGCCCCCCCCATGAAACCTGGGAGGATATTTTTTCTAAAAAGGGAGTCCCTACTGCTGCTTACTGCCCTGCCCTGCCCTGCTGGAATTGGACGGGGGAACTACAAACTCCAGCAGGCAACGCGCCAGGAAGGCGCCGCTGACGACTATTCCTTTGCACCTGAAGGCTCATAAATCTGATAGATTAAAGATGAGGGGGCTAAGTGACCTTCGAATGCCCCTACTAGCCAGCCTATACCTCAACCCATTGCTAACTGCTCGACCCCCCTGAGTTTAGCTGCCTTAGACTGAACAGATTTGTTTGGCAAGCTTAAAGACGCGATCCAGGCAAGTATTTCCCCTTTGATTGAAAGAATATCTGAACTAGAGTCAGCTTTAATAAAGTTAGCCACTGGGCTTGATCCACTCAAGTATGCCATGAACTCAATCTGCTCCTCGGTTGGGAGGGGTGCAGGGGCTGATTTGCCATTCCTAGCTGGACAGGATACCATGCGAGGCACTCTATCTAGAGGTCAAGCCGCAGATGGAGCGGCCACTACCATTTCCAACCTCCACCTGCAGCCCCCTCAGCCTTTGGCTCCCCCAGCTATACCAACTGCAGGAAAACCCGCCGCTGTGGACAGACACCAAGGGAACTGCGTGGGCCAATCAGCACCTGGGGAGCTGGTGGACAGGCCTGTTAAGCCAGGTGTTCAGCTCCCACATTTAAATTTGCCGTCGGTCTGTTGTCCTTACACTGCTATCCTGGCAGGGGTTCCAAGCCTACATGTCAGTCACTCAGAGAACTTCAGCCAATTGAAAAACAAAGAATGCTATTGGCTGGCAAACAATGTTGACTTTAATTATATTGACTATGATGATATATTGTTTGTCAGGAGGGTAGGGTGGGTGGGACCAATGAATAAGTCTTTACAGGGGGACTGTGATGTAATCAAATGCAGGTCACCTGACCTGGCTAAGCACTTACTACACAGTTCTGTATCATCAACTATTAGGGAAGCCTGTATTAAACATCCTCCCAGTTGTTTTTTTCTATCAATGTTTGCAGCATCACCCCCCTCCCACGGGAAGTTTGATCCATCGCTCTCTTAGGCTCCCAGTCTTCTTCCCTGCACAAATGGTGATCCCCGTGAGTAATAGATTTGACCCTTTAAGCGCCATGGACCAAAATGATTGACTTCAAATTTGATCTTCTCTCGGGATCAACCATCCAGGCTTGGAGATGGGTTCCCCTAATTTACTACCTGTAGAGCTAACACGGTCACATGTTATAGCAGGTATTAGGGATAAGCTGGCGGACCCTAACTGGCTTAATTTCACTTCTGAGTTCGATATTATTATGTTACAGGAAACATGGGTGCTTGACCCAGTTTGCGGAGATGGTTATGAAAGTTTTTGTGCGGTAGCAGTCATAGAAGACCTGGCTCGGCAGTTCGGGCTAGACTGTTCCCATGCGGCACAGTGTCAAGACTGATTTGCATATAGCTGGGTCTGACCTGAGGTGTCAAAGTAAGCTAAAGAATGATGATGGATTCAACCCAGATCTGTGACTGGGGGTGAGTGGCTGAAAAGTTTCTGCGACCCTTCCATCATCTCCTTGTGTTTGCTTTGTTCGCCCTAAGTTGGCAGGGTATGCCCAGACGTGGGTCCCTTGCTCACTTTGCCACTGGATTCAAGCTATCCTGGCCGATGAAGGGCATTACCCATACACTGGTCCCAGGATGCTTGCTACTGGTTCAGGGAAGACCTGGCTTGGCAGTTTGGGCTGGACTGATTCCATGAGGCGCAGGGTCAAGACTGATTTGCATATCGCTGGGTCTAAATTGAGGTGGCAAAGTGATCTAAAGAATGATGATGGATTCAACCCAGATCTGTGACTGGGGGTGAGTTTCTGAAAAGGTTCAGTGCTCTGTCCATCATCTCCTTGTGTTTGCTTTGTTTGCCTTAGGTTGGCAGGGTGTGGCCCAGACATGGGTCCCTTGCTCACTATGCCACTAGATTCAAGCTAGCCTGGCTGATGAAGGGTGTTACCCAGAAACCGGTCCTAGGATGCTTGTTTCTGGTTCAGGGAAGACCTTGCTTGGCAGTTAGGGCTGGGCTGTTCCCATGAGGCACAGGGTCAAGACTGATTTGCATATCACTGAGTCTGAACTGAGGTGGCAAAGTGTGCTAAAGAATGATGATGGATTCAACCCAGATCTGTGACTGAATAGTTTGCAAACCCCCATAAACCCCAAACTCAAAAATTGGATTTTAAGTTTGTTTTCTGAAAACACATTCTGACTGGGCCTGATGAACTGCCAGTGGCAGATCATTCCACAATTTGTTTGCTAAATAGTTGAAAGATCTCCCGCCTATGCACATTTTCTTTACTTTGGGAACAATTGCTAGCATCTACCCTGCTTACCCTACATTACTTGATGGTACATATGGTCTGACAAAAGATTGAAGGTACCATGGACCTTTGTTAGCAAATGCCTTGTAGCAATCACATACAACTTTGAAAGAGAATCTCTGCTTCACCAGCATCCAATGAAGCTTCTTTAAGCACTTCCCAAATCAATACACACTTTGTCAGGTTCAGTAAAAGACATGCAGCAGTGCTGTGCACTCTTTAGAGTGTCTTAATCTGACCCTGTGTGACTCTAAGATACAAAATATTGAAATAGTCAAGCCTAGACTCAATCAGGTCCTGAACTACTGTATTTTTTTGCCGACTGGTAGGAAACACAACATTTTCCTCGACATCTTAAACAGTCCAAACTATTTTCCTGCCACTGCAGTTATTTGACTGTCAAAAGGCAGTTTTTTATCAAACCAAATGCCAAGATGCTTAATTTTTGGATCAGGAAATGGGTCCAGCTGCTTATGCCACCATGCCATGGACCAGATGTTTGAATGATTGCGCAAGGCCAGCACGTCGGTCTTCCAAGAGTTGATC
Organism: Triturus cristatus; assembly: GCF_964204655.1. Classification (NCBI taxonomy): domain Eukaryota; kingdom Metazoa; phylum Chordata; class Amphibia; order Caudata; family Salamandridae; genus Triturus; species Triturus cristatus. Next base: position 759,012,839 of record NC_140595.1, read on the forward strand.
TTAAGGCAATTCAAGTCCATGCACCTAGCAACCTCTGCAAGGAAGAGGCATGAAGATGAGGTCATGTGGGAAGAATTCTGTGACCGTGTGATGATAAGCTGTATGTTATCCGTATATGAGATGATGGTGAACACCTAGCATTCGATGACCTACACCGGCGGTCACACGTACACATTAAACAAGGTTGGATTTAAGAAGAAGCCCTGCAGCACTCCTTGCTTCAATGGAAGCACCTTTGACTGGTAAGGTTTTTGGACACCTAAAAGGTGCCCCCCTACAAAAAAATAGTTTTGTCTGGAAAACCGCAGGTGGGTTACACAAATGTACCCTTTATAAATTCAGAAGTGTCATATATTCGGTAAAGTATATCTTTACATGTTCACCCATGTGTTCTGCACTTCCTCTCTCACAAATTGCTAGTTTTTAGGCCAATAATATTGACCCCCACAGAAAACTGCAAAAGGATACATTTAAATTCTAAACCTGTAGGGAAAAGGCACAAATTTGGCCTGGATATACTTCATAGGAAAAATGTTACATGCTCTTAACCGTTAACTGTTCTAAAAAGGCCTCCGCAAGAGGGAGAAAAATGTTTTAAGTCAATATGTTAAAGATGAATACCTACATTTAGTGGTACAGTATTTATTAGGGCTAAGTTGTTAAAGTAAATTATGTTATTCAAATGTTATATGTTAAACTCATTAGACATAACAATTTGGGCCGTGACTTATTTTAATTCCTCTCATGGGATTTTCTGTAATCCAGGATTCATTCTTTCTTTTTTTACTCAAGTACTACATTCTGGGAATGCAAAACCCTTCTCGCTTTTAGTGTACTTCCCTTGTTCTGCAAAATGATATGCTGGGTTGGGAAAACACATTTATTTTTGCAATCTTTAGGCTGGAAATGTGTTGTTCTGATGAAGTAGGAAGAAAGGTATGGAGTACAATACACAGGGCCTGATTGAGATCTTGGCAGTTTTACAACTGTTCAACTGTGGCGGGGGTCCCAAGAACTCTGTTGAGTGGATGGCAGTCTGCCTGTCATAATTTGATGTTGCAGCTAGAAACAGAAGACCGCCACCACCGTGGTCTTCCTTGTTGGCTCATACTACTCCCCCGGCATCAGGCCGGTAGTATTGCGCCACGTCAATTTAGATGTCTCCGCTGTGCTGGAGGTGTCCTGGTGTTGGGGTCCTGATGTACTGAGGTTGATGGAGACATGGAGATAGGTAAGTACAACTTATTTACGTCTCAATTCACATAAATGTTGTGAATATGTCAATATGTACATGTAGGTAATGTGTACTGGCCATTGTATTTTCATATAGAATTGTGTACCAACAACAAGCACACACCATTGACTGTACATGCACACCAACCAGCACAGCCTACCTTAGAATCCGGCAACAATGGAGTGGCTGAGCTTCATAGTCAAATAGCAGCAGCATAGCAAGGACCAGGACAATGATGTTGAAAAAGGAATTGGTGGTGGAACCCTGAAAAAAGGTCAGTTCCTACCCTTTTTTTCTTCATTTCCGCCAACCTGTGCTTGAAGGTATCCTTGCCATGGTTACCTCGACAGAAAGACACTTTTATCTGGATGGCAAGAATCTCGGCAGGATCCTCCAATGGCCACTTCAGCCTCTTGTGCCCTCGATGCAGGACACGGATCCTGGGCAAGTCGGCAGGACCACAGCAGTTTTTCCCTTCAGTGCCCAGCCAACATCTAAATCGGGAGAGTGTACCATCAAAGCGGCGGGCAGGAAGACTGCCAGAAAAGTGATGGCAGGACCAGTCCCGCCAAGATCTAAATTGGGCCCTTAGACAGTGCAAGGCTCTGCTAGATCATTTTTCAGATTTTGCTTTCATAAAAACTCAATATTTTCTAGATGTATCATCCACACATTTTATAATGAGGATTCCCCAAATTGGTAAGCTTCTGGGCACATTTTTTCTGAAATACATAGAACTTCAATTGAATTCCACCCTAGTTGTGAACATTTTAAATGAGCCTTGATCTAAACGGCACATGTTTATTGGAAGGCGGTACTGATTTCCCCCAGCAATCATTATTGACAGGCTAAAGTTTATGAGTTTGGTTCCTTCTTTGTCTTTTTCACTACATTTTGCCACTCTCATGACCCACAGAGAGAGAAAGATGAGGTTGTGACATAGTGGGACACATTTTTATAAATAGAGGCAGATATGCATGTTTTACATAGGGCCGAATCTGCTAAGTGCAAGTTGGAGTGGATCAAGAGTGAACCAGCCTTATTATTTATTTTATTTATTTACAGAGTTTTATATAGCGCAAACTTGACCTAAAGTTATCGGGTATCAGAGCGCTTTACAGGAGCACCAGTTGCTTTACATGAAGACACATTCATTTTCGTTAGACAAGGGGAGATTAAGTGTTTTGCCCAGAATCACAGGATGTTGTGTGTCCTTGCAAAGACTCAAACCCGGTTCCCCAGATTTGAGGTCGACCGCCCTAGCCGTTAGGCCATCTCCTCTCCCCTTGTGCAAGGAGACAAACTACCTGAGCTAAAAAAGAAGCTTACCAAGACTTGCAAAGATGGCAGGTGCAAGAATCAGCTACAACCCTTCAAGCCTGTAGGTCAAGTCCTCAATTAACTGTTGAGTGAATCTGTAACATCGGATGCAGGCACGTTCCCTCATGGCAGCCAAGTCTGGCATTGGTCTTGGGACAGGCGGTGCCCTGCAGGACATTGTAAGGAATAATGAAGATTGAGAGTCTGCCAACATCAATGTCAATGAACATAGCACATGCTAAACTGCTACTAAACATCAGGTAACTATGGAGTCTGGTGTTTGCAATACATCCAGGACACATATGCCAGCTTGCTGGCTCTCCTACGAACAGCCAGATACACCTGTTGATTGTCAAGTCTACATGACATGCCCTGAAATGAGCTGGGGGCAAATCTGAGTGAACAGCCAGAGATATCACTGAAGTGACACACATCCACATAGCTGCATTGGAAGGATGTCATCTCATCCAGACAGCTGACTGCAAGGCACACGCACAGGTCACATGGAATGTTAAATGTACATATCAAACACATTGCGATGAAGGGGTACACATGACAACAAAAAAACACAGCCATTGAGACGATGCAGACATGTATGCCTGGGAAAATATGATGTACGATGCACACAGACCCTACAGCCGTGGGAATCCACATGTGGCATGGTGTGCGTAGATGTGTGCCATGCCCATCTCCACACAGACCCATGTTGGATGCACCAACAGCAGATGCAGTTGACGGAACACTAACAGCAAGCTCATGGGAACACATGACATACACCTGACAAAGACACATAGGGGCACGCTGATCGTGACATGTCAGTTGATAGAGTGTCCCTGTCCCTGGCATCAGGAGACAGGTGCGTGTGGTGATGACTGTGCCATCCCACTGCTGCTGTGCATGACACAGTTGGACTACAGACACACATGTTGCAAGTGTCAAGGTGATGTGTGCCACATAGTGCCCCATCACACATGACATGTGTACACAGGTCATCACACATCAATTGTGCAACTAGATGAGATGACCTGTGCAATATCACTGGCTGACACACCTAGGGCCTGCACATGAAAGTATGCAATGACAAGTACTTGATGGACATCCTTGTGCGACTCGTAGCCCTACATTCCTGGCGTGTGTACGCCTCGTATCACCATTGTAAGCGTGTGAAACGCACCATACCCACGCATTCATTGCGTGTGTACGCCCCGTATCACTATTGTAGTGGTGCCGTACCTGTACGTGTGAAACGCACCGTACCCCCGCATTCATTGCGTGTGTATGCCCCGTATCACTATTGTACTGGTGCCGTACCTGTATGTGTGAAACGCACCGTACCCCCGCATTCATTGCGTGTGTACGCCCCGTATCACTATTGTTCTGGTGCCGTAGGGGTACGTGTGAAACGCACCGTACACCCGCATTCATTGCGTGTGTACGCCCCGTATCACTATTGTACTGGTGCTGTAGGGGTACGTGTGAAATGCACCGTACCCCCGCATTCATTCCGTGTGTACGCCCTGTATCACTATTGTACTGGTTCCGTACCTGTACGTGTGAAATGCACAGTACCCCTGCATTCATTGCGTGTGTACGCTCCGTATCACTATTGTACTGGTGCCGTACCTGTACGTGTGAAACGCACCGTACCCCCACATTCATTGCATGTGTACGCCCCGTATCACTATTGTAGTGGTGCCGTACCTGTACGTGTGAAACGCACCGAACCCCCACATTAATTGCATGTGTACGCCCCATATCACTATTGTACTGGTGCCATACCTGTACATGTGAAATGCACCGTACCCCCGCATTAATTGCGGGTGTACGCCCCGTATCACTATTGTACTGGTGCCGTGCCTGTATGTGTGAAACGCACCGTCCCCCGTATTCATTGCGTGTGCATGCCCCGTATCACTATTGTAGTGGTGCCGTACGGGTAGGTGTGCAACACAACGTACATGTCTACTTCCGTTGTTGCGGTACGCAGGGGTTGCTGGACATGCCCCCCCAAGTGACCAGACCCTGGTTTTAATGTATGGGCTCCATATTATAGGTTTGGCTTTGGGTATGGGGTATGTTTCCTGCCCCTCACCCCCACCCTGGCCCCTGGGTGTTGTTCTCACCTTCTGCGGCGTGTGCGCCCGTTTTGGTGCACCAGGTCGTAGGCTAAGAGGACCGGGATGACACGTACGATGGGGTTCATGGCGTGTACATCGCGTACCGGGGCTCCGTTTGCAGGACTCAGCTTTTACGGCTGTTTTTGGCTCCCGTAAGAAAATAGCCGTACGGAGTGCCGTAGGTACGAATCGTACTTGCTGGGCCGGAAACCGCTGCTTAAACACATCCGGATGTTGCGTACAGGCTGTTCCGGATCCTATTCGTGTATTTGTTATACCCGTACAGTCTTTTGTACGATTTGTACGGAAATAGGCTTTCTGTACGAATAGTACTTCCTAGGTTGTACGGAAAGTTTACCGGGTACGAGTCGTATGGAGAAAACGCTCCGTACAACGATTCGTACAGCCTTTTTCCAGGTTTGGAATCAGCCCCTAAGTTTTTTGCCCAGAATCACAGGATGTTGCGTGTCCTTGCGAAGACTTGAACCCGGTTCCCCAGATTTGAAATCAACTGCCCTAGCCGTTAGGCCAACTCCTCTCCCCTCGTGCAAGGAGACGAACTAGCTGAGCTAAAACAGAAGCTTACCAAGATTTTCAAAGATGGCAGGTGCAAGGATCAGCTACAACCCTTCAAGCTACGGGCTGTTTTCAGTCATTAACTGTTCATTCTGGGTACCAGCATATATATACAAATAACTCCACTGATCCTAATGAGGCCAGTGGGGAGAATTGTGAAGGCTTTTTCTTAGTTATGATACAAAGAGGCCACAAACGGATCTGCACAAGTGGGTGGGTCCATAACCCACTCGCTCATGAACCATGCACCATAAGGTTTCCAACTATGCTGCTTTTGTTGGGTTTACCTCCCACAGTTAGAGAACATTCGGCTTGGGAGTTTGTGATCTGTCCATTGTTTCTTCATCTCAGTGTCATCCATTGTTTTCTTTTTTTGCCTGTAGTATCACAAATATTTTATGAAATATGCAGCACTGGTTCATTCACACTAGGCAAAGGCAATTTTAACAATACGCATATCATTTAAAAGTACTACAACTATTTAACAAAAATATTGTAAAAACATTAAATACAACCATTTTTCTCAATGCTATTACAAGCAAAACTAACAATGATATACTAACCTTTGAAATTTATCTCCACTATATTTTGGACGTCACAATATTCCTGCAATTATATTTTTGTATGGAAATATCTTTTTTTTCGATATTCTGTTCAAACACCTTTGACATTTACACTGCCATCTAGGACTTCTGTGGTCTCTTTTCCTTTTATCCATAGTAGCAAATTTGGCAGCTGGGAATTCGGGATGGCAATCAGAATCATGTCCTGTTTCGTGTCAGAATGCACTGATGGCCTTTTGGGCATAATCAAAGAAAAGGAGTGTCAGGGAAAGGTTTAAGCTGCATGCAGTTTTGTGTCATGCTTACATGGGTAACTGCTACCACATAAAATATCCAAGAAAGCCAGGATTATGACTGCACAGCATTGTGGATACACCTCATAAAGTATAGAACTCTGATCTGGAAGAATGCTGATGGATTAATTGAGACTAAATGTCCCTCAACAGAGGGGCGAGGCATTGACAGAATCTAATGATTTTGTGAGGTTTTTATAGGCTTGTTTACTTCTTCCATTTGTTAAATGCTGTATGCCATGCTTTAAAGAATATTTTAGGAAGACATTACGTAAGAGAAGTGCAATGTATTTACTGCACTGTGCTCATGGTGATGTCAGGCATTGCTTTCTACATTTGTGTGACTTCATGCGAGGCAAAGTAGTTATACTCAGTCCAAAGACATTGATGATTTTCTGATACATGATGTCCTGTATTCAGGATAACCTGTAGAAGGAACTTGTGAGCTTGTAACACTCCTACTCTGAAGTACAAGTAGTATAAAAGGAGTGAGAATTGTTTTTTTTCTTGCAATGGTACATGTGGTATGGTACAGCATGGTAAGAAATGGTGTGTTGGTGTGGTATAAGATATCAGAGCAAATTTGGCTCTTTGGCAGGGGGTGGGGGAACAGAACAGTCGATTGGATGCTAACTGGAATGCAGCCACCATCAGTTCTTTGTTGCAGTGGGAAGGAACTCCCACTGCCACAAAGGGCTAGTAAAATGTAATTGGCTTTTGTTAAATTGAAGTACTTCAACTTCATGAAATTCTCAAAGTGTAATAAAATTATGAAGCTGCTAGTATCAAGACATTATATTTGTATTCACTGTTGAAATATAAACTATGATAAATAAATGTATCACATATACAGTGCATAAAGTCATATAATGCAAGTTTCAATGAACCACCAGGATTCTGAAGCTTCCTGTTATTCAAATGGTTTTACTGCCAATCACCAGGTCCCCTCCTCGCTGTGCAGTCCCAGCTGCTCACCTGGCTTCAGAAAAACTGCTATACCTGGAGAGCCCATTTGCTGTTTCCAATGCACTCCCTGTCCTCTTGGAGAAATATCAAATAACACTGGTAAGTGGAGGTAATCAGCATTATGAGTCAAAATGTAAACAATGCTCCTAAATAACAGTATTCACAGTTGCAATATTGAGTTCATTTACTTAACAGTAGCAGATAAACAATTTAACAATTTAATGCCCTCAAAATCTTTTTAGTTTTGCGTCCCCATACTTACCCAATTTGTATATACATACTTGAAGATCTAGGTATCAACAGGTATACATTCCAATGTTATTGGGCTTCTTCCTGAACCCTAGTTGTACACAATTTATTATAGCACTACTCCTTTAGAACTGAAACATTCTTGGAAATAGCCCCATATCTTTGATCTCCAAACATAGCCAACAGTATGTCCATTAGCATGCAGTCAATATCACAGTGGTTCCATGTATCAGATAAAGGGGTTCTGCCCCAATCCACTCAATACTGATTTACACTCTGGATAACCACACCAAATAGAACACCAACATTAATGCAGAAAGGTCCATGTTTCCCAGTTGTTATTCCTAGCAACACCAGATCATTCAACACCTCCTTAAATGACCACAGAACTCCATGGTCCGATTCACAAAAGTAACATACACATTTGAGTAATTTACAATTTTGAATATGTTTACTTCTTTTCGGCTAGTCCTAAAATCTGAGGATTCAGATTTGTGAACAGCCAGAAATGAGTAAACTTACTCAAAAGTATAAATTACTTAAAAGGGTAAGTTGCCTTTGTGTCTCAGTCCCACACATTGTATTCACGCGGGTAAGCTGAAAAATGTATGAATGTTATCTACACTATGGGGCAGATTTACAAGCCCCTTGTGCCGCCGGTGCATCACATTGCATGACGCACCAGTGGCGCAGCCTGCTGAGTGATATTTACAAGCACAGGTAAAGTCACCCTGCGTGATATAACCTGTGCTTGTAAATATCGCCCCTGTTCACGCAAAACGTTTGTGTTAGGTGCGTGAGATGTGTGTTGTTGTGGGTGTTCCCACGCAACACCCATGTCCACTGATGTATTTCCAGATTTACGAGATATCGTAAATCTGGAAATGTGTCAGAATGCTACGCCTCCTAGGGATGGCATAGCGAGGTGCAACGTGGAGAAATGTTTTCATTTTTCCTCGCTTTTTTCCTCTTTCAATGCATGATACATTCTACAGCACACATTGGAAGAGAAAATTACCTCAATTTATTGTTTTTGTGCAGGAAGGTGCCTCTTCCTGCACAAAAACAATCTCCCCACGATGCAAGCATCTAGGGTGCCTGCGCCGGTGCATGGCAGCAGTTTCTGCACCAGTGCAGGGGAAAGCACATAGATACAACATATTGTTGTAAATATCTTGCATCCCTGTGCTTCGAAACTAACGTAGAGCGGCGCAACAAAATGACTAGGGGCACCGCGCTGCGTTAGTTTCATGTAGATCTGCCCCTATGTTCCTTACATCTAGGACACAGACAGGGGGGCTCATGATTCTGAATTGTTCTATGAACCAGAGACCCATCAAACCTGTCTGTGGTGAAAACATGTTTTCCTTGGTAAAATCCAGCTGTACAGCACAGAGTAAAAATAATTGTATTTTTCCAAACAACTACCAGCTCTGCAATGTGCAACCTTTGCAGCCAGAGCTTCCATGCTAGGTCAATGCTGAGATGTTTCAAGTCTATAAATCTTTCATTTATTCTTGCACCTAAAACCTTGGTGTGAACATGGATACATTTATCTTTACTGTTTGTATAGTATGTTACATCCCAGAGTACCATGCACCAAACCTCCATGGGTGTTTTAAGGTTCTAAAACCTTAGGAGGGCAGCATTGAGTTCAATGCAATCCTAAGTTTCAACATCATCTAAGGAGGCCCAAGTACATTGGGGAAGCAGGGTACAGCATCACTTGACAAAAGAGTTACTTTTAATGAGCCATACAAAGAACACAAATATGACAGCAAAACCTTTGTTTTTAAAATGAGTACCTTTATTAAACTTGCCAAGGAGACAGCTGTATGTGCATCTCTTCCAGCTAGTAGGCCTTTAGAAGTAGAACTCCAGAGCTCATATGGAACTGCTCACTTGCATCCTTCAGATAGGTTTTTGTAACTGAAGTGGGCAGCAGATTGCAGGTGAGTAGCTGTAGAGAGATGAAACGTCTTTTGCTTAAAAAAATAGCACCTGATGTGGAGTACTGAAGTGAGGGATGCCATGAGGAAATATGCTGGCTTGATGGATTTATTGTAAACTATGGAGCATGTTGCAAAGACACAGGTTGCCTGGAGGGCTCCTATTGCAACATGAGTTTGCACATATTAACTAAAAGGGAACAAAGTAAGAAAGTACAGTAAAGATGCTTTGGAGTATATTTGGATATCGTGTCTGATATATTTTCTCCAGTGTGTGTGTTGTCTAGTTGTCGTATGTGTGGTGCTGTCCTGTGATATGTGTTCACCCTGCATTATTCCAGTAATTCCACAGTAAATTCTGGTTCACAATTGCTAGAGTAGGTTGTGGACCAAAGCCAAGTGGATTGTAAGTCCACTGCTATCATTTTCTGATATGTCCAGGGGATCTAAATAGAAAAGGGGCATGAACAAAGGTATGTGGAATTAGAATGGAAGACTGTCATTGAAAAGTGCTGAGCTACATCCTTCAGATGGGGTTCTGTAACTGAAGGAGGCAGCAACTTGGTGATGTGGAACTTCCCTGCCTGTGTTTCCTTTTGAGGACTATTGATTTGCCATTTCTAGAGAGATCTTTTCTAATATATCTTGAAAAAAAAAGTATGCATATTTACGATAGTGAATTACAGATTGGCCAGTCTTATTTCATAAAATCGCTCGGATAAGCATTTTAACAGTAACGGGCTAAAGACAAGCTTGGCTCCAAATAGAACAAAGAAATAGAAGGAAACATTTAACAGAGACTCAGTCAAGTATGTTCTTGTCGTCTTAGAAACATTTAGAGAGAGCTCAATAAAGCATAAACAGTAATTTAAAATAGGGTATTTTGTAAATTTGGCAATGCCCATCTAATATAGAATTCTATATAATATAATGTTATATTTGGTATTTTGGGTATCCTAGACTGTGGTAAAATTAATTTAACAAAAAATCAGAAACATCTTTTATTTATACTTATACTGATAGCAAGACGTGAAATTTGTCTAAAATGGATACTTCCCGTCCCTCCAATGATTCATGAATGGGTGGGGTCGGTACATAAATTTTGGTCTTTGGATAAATCTAGAGGAGTATGCAAACATACCGAGCATTGAGATCTATGGGACAATCTTAGATGGTAGGGTAGGAAGGGCCGGCCAATGATTCAACACCGCGATCAAAACCGCTGGCTCATAGATGCAGGAACCAACATTTTTGATCTATGGAATCGGTGGTATTGAAGCAAGGCCTCTAATTCTACTCCAAGGGTGCCTACACTGAAGAGGACCTGATTGCACTTTATTTACCAAGATCGCATAAATGAGGACAAAAGAAAAATAAAAAAAAAATAGTAATAATGAAAGTTTTGTTAACTATGAAATTCCTGTTGACTGTCGAACCTCATCTCCTTTAGCTACATCAATTACAATTGGTCTACATTTGAAATCAGCTTCAGTGATTTCAAATATATAAGACGAAATGTGACATATGGCTATTGTCGACAAACAGGACACATCTGCTCTGTTTTATTTTGTTCTTTCTTGTATTGTGCCTCAGATTCTACAAGCTGCTTTCAATGCAAATGGGACCAGTGGCCTAATAGCAGACAGGACCAATGCATCCCAATGATCAAGGAATTCCTTTCCTTCCAGGATCCTTTAGGAGTCATCCTGGCATCAATCAGCATCTTCTTATCAACAGTCCCTATCGCCATCTTGGGGCTCTTTCACCATCGCAGGAACACACCTATAGTAAAAGCCAACAACCGGTCCATCAGCTACGTGCTACTCCTGTGCCTCTCACTTTGTTTGCTGTGTGCCTTGAGTTTCATAGGTTACCCCACCCATGTGAAGTGTCTCCTCCGTCAAGCAGTCTTTGGAATCATTTTTTCTCTGTGTATCTCTTATGTATTAGCAAAGACCATCATGGTAGTTATTGCTTTTAAAGCAACCAAACCAAACAGTGATATCAGGCGATGGGGTGGGCACCAGGTGGTGTACAAGGTCATCAGTGCCTGTTTACTCCTTCAGGTTTGTCTGTGCATCTCATGGTTATGTATCTCTCCTCCTTTCTCACAATTCAACACAAATACTGAACCTGGAAAGATAATAATTGAATGCAACGAGGGGTCTTCCATTGCTTTCTGGTGCATGCTGGGATATCTGGGGCTTCTGGCCTCCATCTGCTTTATAGTAGCATTCCTGGCAAGACAACTTCCGGATAGCTTTAATGAGGCAAAATTTATTACATTCAGCATGCTCGCCTTCCTCAGCGTATGGTTGTCATTCATCCCGTCCTACTTAAGCACCAAGGGCAAGTACATGGTGGCCATGGAGATTTTCGCCATCTTGACATCTAGCGCTGCGCTGTTATTTTGCATTTTTTTGCCTAAGTGTTACATCCTCCTTCTGAGGCCAGAGATGAACTCCAAGCAGTACTTAATGGGCAGGCAATCGGGTGACAAGAATAAAGCCAAATCCTCTTAGGATCCACAGTTTAATTTAGTCCAAACCAATGTTCCTGCTATTAGATGTGCTGCCATAATTTGGAATCAGTTTTGAAAAAAACATAAAGCATAGTTAAGCACACTTAGGCCATCACGTCAGTATGAGTGGTCTATAATCCCCAATGTAACTTCTAACAGGCCTGTTACTGGCCCTATTGGAAATCATGAAGGTGCAAACTAACTATGGGCCTGCTATGTATACCCTAGGGATTTTGTCTGCTGAAAACAGACATCTATGGGGAAAACGTCCGGGGTAATGGGGAATTACCAGGGAAATCTGAGCCATTATTTCTCAAAGGAGTCTCAGGGTACAACTTGAAATCCCTGGTAATTTTACACCCCCTTTGTTGATAGGACTCCAGCATCCTTAACCTCAGGGCATGCAATTAACATCCCATGCACATTTATAATGAGAATCTTACTGTTTTCTATTTAGTGTTTATATTTGCACAGTGACATGATGCATTAAGCTGTAAGGCAATTGGCTGCAAAACAATTTGATTTGATCATTTTAGACTTAAAATGGTCAGCCCTACCAACTATCAACATGAACATAAGGGTTCAGAAAGAGGAGGTAATAAAGTGTAAGGAAACCACACTTATGGTGACTTCATCTTATAAATGTATAAACAAATGTCAAATTGAACAAGAATATATTTCTTTAACAGTTAATATTTGCTGAGTGTTGCACTAATGCTCAGTCTTGGATAGCAATTTAAAATTCAATAATTGTTACCTGATGAGGGGAGAAAGCCAGTATTTCAGGAACAATGAAAATATACTGGGCCAGGCCAAAACATGTAAAAGTGAAATTTGAAATGTACATTTTCTCCTGATTAAACTTTCACATTTTCTTTAATTCATAAATACTCCCAGAAGTACGCCTGGAAGGCTGTGTCATTCACAGGTTACCAGACCTATTATGTTGAATGTCATTTGACATTTACTGTGGGCTCCTGAGGGAAACATTGCTCCTGGTGCAAAAAAACCCTTCTCTACACCAAGGTGTATGAAAATGCCCCTTTTTGCATAATCATACCCTTTTTTATTAACTTATGCTGTTGGTATTTTGTACTCTGAACACTGGGACCCTACTAACCAGGACCTAGTGCATGTGCTTTGACAAATAACTTGTCAAATTGGTCGTAAATCCTAATAGGCACTTTTAACTTGACTATATGTCTCTAGTATGTGGTATTTAGTATCAGAGTATAACTTCACTTTGGGTAAACATAGAACCACGATTCGAGGACTAAATTCAATAGAAATTCAAAATCCAATCTAATTGTCAAGTCAGGTTTTTCACCCCTTTGCTGCTAGCCCCCGTGCTAAGCCTTTTTTGGCTATTTGTGGTAGCTTGTGTTTAGGCCCGCATAGATTTTGGTCCACACAAGGTATCCATGCCAAATTTCCGTTGTTCTTTTCCAACGTCCTGGGGATTCTAAAGGTACCCAGGATATGTGGATTGCCCTGGAGGAGGCTGAGAAATTAGCCAAAATACAGCCACATTTTGGGTTTTTGTGGAAAAATTGGAAAAAATGCTGCAGAAGAAAGAGTCTGTTTTTTCCCTTCAAAAGGCATGAACAAAGGGTTTGTGGTGCTAAAATCACCCTCTTCCCAGCTTTTCAGGAACAGGCAGACTTGAGTCGTGACAACCTAATTTTTCAACACAGTTTTGGCATTTTACTGGAACATAGCCCATTTCTATTTTTTGTGCCTTCAACTTCCTTCCAGTTAGTGGTAGAAATGTTATGTTTTATTGTGTTAATTCATTTTCTAAAGTGCTTTAATACCCAAGGGTGTCTTCTGCACAGGGATGTTATAGTTAGGCTCAGATTTGGGTCTGAAACTAATGGTGGATCCCGGAAAGTTATACATTTTTGAAAGGTAGACACAATTCTTAATTCAGGAAGGGTTCATTTGTATAGATCCTTCAAGGTTTTCCTATAGAAAGTAACTGTTGAAATGAGAAAATATTGAAATTGAGTTGGAAAAAAAACAGCCATTTATGTCTAAGTTTTCATGTGTAACTTCTTTTAAGTATGGCAGATTTTCAAAAGCAGCATACTGTTACGTCAGCAAGACCTTTCCGGTTGCAGGGAAATATAGGACTTGTAGGTTTAAGAAGTCGAGGTACCCAGAGTCAATATCTGAGCTGTGCCTTGCAATGGTTTTTAATTGTGTACCGCGTATAGAGAAATTAATTGGGTAAAATATAAAGGGTGGAAAATAGGTATCAAGGAAACCTATGTATTTCCGAAATGTGCAGAAGACATGGAGTTTAGAAGCCGTGGTTATTTGCACATATATGAATTTGTGGGTAACCATACTAACATGTGAATTACAAGGCATTTCTCAAAATTACTTCTTTCTTACACAATGTCTTACATTTGGAAGTTGCAAATGCAGAGTAAGACAATTGGTAATAATACTACTAATATCTACTACTCTGTGTTCCCCTAAGTCTCCCAATAAATAAATAAATAGTGCTACCTTACTTCTGTGGTTAGGCCTGGTGCTCGCAACAGTAAATGGCCCGAAACACAACATGGATGTAATGCAATTTTCCATTGAAAACTGAACTTTTTTCCCATGTGGGTAGCTCTAAATTTGGACCCCAGCTTAGACGATACCTATGGAAACCTAACCAACCTACATGTTTTTAAAAATAGACACCTAGGGGTATCCAGGGTGGGCTGACTTGCATGATTTTCACCACATTTGTTACCCAGAATCCGTTGCAACCCTTACACTTTGACAAACAAAAATAATTTTCCTGTTCTATGATGGAATGTTCTGTAATCTGTTGGGAGCCATAAACTTCCATCCACCTGGCATTACCCCAAGTCTCCTGACAAAAACAGTACCTCACTGGTGTGGGGGAGGCCCAGTGTCTGTGATAGGAAATGGCCCAAAATGCAACATGAAAGCATTGCATTTTTCAACCAAAAACCCAGTCTTTTATTCCCAATGTGGGCAGTTCTAGATTTTGAACCCTAGCTCAGCCGGCACCTATGGAAACCTACCCAATCTGTACACTTTTGAAAACTAGACTCCTACGGGTATCCAGGGTGTGCTAACTTGCATTGCTCTCACCAGTTTTTTTTACCAGAATCCCCTGAAAAGCTCAAACTTTGCTTAAAAAACAAATTTTCTTTGCATTTCTGTGAGGACAAGTCCTGGAATCTGCGTGCGTCTACGTCATCAGATTGCAGACAGGGGGTTGGTGGTGGCAGCAGAAAATCTTCCGCTGCCATCCCTGGTGGTTGGTTCAAAGGAGCAACCAGCCAAGGGAAGTGCCAGTGCTACCCCTTGGGTAAGAGCAAAGTCGGGATGGTCCCATTAACTGCACATGCCCACAGTGGCTGAGGACAGAACCATTTTGTCCTCAGCACACAAAGGGTTAATTACTCTTTTGAAAATGCCACTTTTAGATGATTGTGTACATGACAGAGCCCTTCATTTACACTCATATTACTGATGCACTGCTAAGAGCGGGAACAACTCCCTCCAATGTATAATTTTCATCCTGGTATTCCATAGTACTCTTCGTAATCAACGTATTTATGTATCAACCTTTGCTAACAGTTTCATCCTATTCTTCACCACAACGGAGACAGCTGGGTTCAATCTGTATTTTTTATTCAACGTTTCCAATACTTGCTGTATGCCATTCTAGGCTTTGTACAACAGTACGTTCAAATTGACCTCCATATGAAGTGAGCACACCATGTAGTGTCCCAATGCATTTCGAGCCCGGAGGGCTCTTCGTCAGGGGATTCTGAAACATGTAAAATGAACAGTTTTGACTCATCCAGATAATAGTAACACACGTAAAGTATCAAACTTAAAGAAACTTAAAAAATGGTGCTGTACATAAGAATACACTGTATTTGAAATACTCTCCCATTATCCACGTCACTGTAATTCACAAATGCTATTTACAAGCTGTCACCAAATAAATCCGAAACCCCGTGCTCTCCGTGACTCACACATATATTCCACCCCATTCCTCTCCCTTCTGTCCTTCAATCTCCTCCATTATCTTTCTACCTCAATGTTACTGCCCCCACTCCTACGCCTAATCCCTCATTATTGGTGTGCATGCTGACGCTGTTGTTACATCTTTCCAATCCCTCTACCTTTGCATCATTAATTTCCCTCATAATGTTTTTCTCGCTTCATCTACATTAGTGCTCGTCTTCCCTCTTACTATCCCTCACTAATTTCGTACAGCCACCCACATCAATCTCACTTACTTCGGCATCTCTCTTCAAAGAAACTCCGTCCTCATGCTTCCTCATAATTCCACGAAACAAATCCAAATGCTCTTCACTCGCATTAACCTAAGTACCTGCCAGACGTGCTTGTTAACTACCCACGTGACACCATCACCCTCGCTGCACTCCCAATGTGATCGCGAAATTACTACCGAAAACTCTACCTCAAAAACTCTAATCCCCACAATGCATTTCCCTACCCCACAGTGATGTTGGAATATCACTATCCACTTTTACTGTTCCCGCTCTTAGCAGTGCACCAGTAATATGAGCGTAAATGAAGGGCTCTGTCATGTACACTTTACAGTATTTGCGGTTCACGGGCGATCCGCATTTACTGGTTGCACGCACGTTTCAGTTAAGTCAGCAAGTTTAGTTTCGCTTTAAGGGAAGGAGTGCATCCTCATCAAAAAAGTTTTCTCTACTAAAAGTTTTCACTTTTAGATGATTGACATTTTTCTGCCTACAGCCTGTAGTATAGTTTTCAGAGATAATACCCAATTGTCACCTGGCAGCCTGGTAGGAAGTGTGAATAGCTCACAGGAAAGAGGTAAACCGGCCTCCTCTGGGAGGCACCTCCTGACAGGATAGAATAGGGGATTTGCCCACCAACGGTAAAAGCTTCAAAGGACATACCCTGTCGCAGGCATATGTAACTCACACCTAGGCCTATCCCAGCCATTATCCAAGTAGCCAGAGTGACAACATTCCCAGTGGGGGAAAACGCTGTTACAGAACTGGTTTGCAGGGGGAGCTCTTCATTTCCCTAGATACACATCAGGTTTGTGCCCAGAGCTCTAACAAGGGGAAAGAAAGGTTCTGCCATGTTAGATTTTGGCAGAGCAGGTCAGTGTGGGATTGTTTAGGGCGAAAATTCTAGGAAATTATATCAAATTGGGTAGAGATATCCCTGGGAACTCTTTCCTTACTAACCAGTGTGTTTTCCTCATGCACAAGCTTGTGCCAATCAGAAAAGTGTGACCCCTAGGTACCTTCTTCAGAACACCTCTTGACCCGTGAAAGACAGGAGAAGGACTGCACCTGCTGTTGAACCCTTGGAGGGAAATTCCAATGGTTGATCCTGCTCCCCACTTGTACCCAGGACTGAGAAGTGGACTCCAAGAGCTAGTTGGCTAGCCTTCTGTTAAGCTAAAGGAAAACAAACGCCTGAAGAAGCTCAATGAAAACATTTTCCTGGGCTCGATCTTTGGAATTTGTCTGCTTGCAGTGTTCTCACCTTTGGTATGGAGAGCCTTCAACTTCATACCAACACAAAATCCCAATGAGGTCCTGCACTGTAGTTGGTGACGAGAGATGAGTCCCTCTTTGGATCCATCTGGCTCTCCAATCTACAATCTGACTCATCTACTAGGATCAACTTTTGGCTTTGTTCTGGTCTTGCGCAACCAGAAACCTTCAGTTGAACATCTAAAACTTTGAAACATTATATCTCTGGTTCACTTTACACCCTTGGAGTTTTCCGCGGTCAACAATGACCACCCCAGCTTTCAAGCCAGCCTGAACGTTCGACTGGGGAGTAGGACTTTGTAAGTCTGCTGTCAACTAACTATTCTTCAGATCCAGCCTGCAACCCGACCCTTTCGATGACACTGTCAACAATAATATTTGTCCAAGAAAAAGACTAAGGGGCAGATTTACAAGCCCCCTGTGCCAGCAGTACGTCACTTTTTGTTACACACTGGTGGAGTATTTTACTGCTCCATATTTACAAGGGCAGGAAAAGCCACCCTGCATGGCTTTTCCTGTCCTTGTAAATATGGCCCCTTTACACGCTGCACTTTGCATGAAAGGGGCGTTCCATGGCTGTTGCTGTGGGTGTTCCCACGCAACACCCATGGAACCAGATATATTTCCAGATTTATGAGGAATCATAAATCTGGAAATGCGTCTGAATGGTACGCCTACCCAGGGGAGGTGAAGGGAGGCGCAGCAAGGAGAAATGTTTTCATTTCTCCTCGTTTTTTCCTCTTTCAATGCGTGCTGCATTCTAAAGCATGGATTGAAAGAGAAAAATGACTGTAATGATTTTTTTTGTGCAGGAAGGTGCCCCTTCCTGCACAAAAACAATCTCCCCATGATGCAGGCATCCTTGCATCATGGTGCAAGGGTGCCTGCACCGGCACATGGCAGCTGTTTGTGCGCCAGAGCATGGGAGAGCACAGGAATGCAACATATTATTGTAAATATGTTGCATTCCTGTGCTTTGGAACTTCCTCGTAAATCAGCCCCTAAGGGCCTAAGTACGAGTTAGGCAGTGCAGCCCTGGGTCCGCCGCGCCACCACACCGCCAATCACGTGATCGGGCCACCTGCCAGATTATGCGTATTTCTCATGTCTGGTGGGCTTTTTTTTCTTAAGTTGCCACGGCAGAGCCCTGAAAATGGGCACCGCAATGGGCACACTAAAAATAGTTCTTAGATGGCATGGACTGTAAAGTCCATGCCATGCAGGAACTGGAATGCATGCCCACAGGGGGGCACATATTGTGCCCACCTGCATGCACACCATGGCACAGAGGCACAAGTGGAACCTGTAGGGCCCCCTTTGAATCCTCTCCGCCACGGTTTCCATGGAGGAGGAACCGCCATGAAAACCGTGGTGAAAAGGAAACTCGTAATATACTTGGCAGGACCACTGTGGTCCGTCCAACCATATTGCAGCCTCTTGATTACCGCAACACCGAAAGGGAATTATAATAGGGCGGTTGGAAGTCTGCAACCACATCGACCTCACAAGTCTGGAGTCTGGCGGTCCGTGGACCACCACATTTGTAATTAGGCCCCAAGTCAGAAGGTAAATGTTCCACTGGACCAAACCTGGTAACAGTAGCCAACCTGCTCTCCATCGCAGTCATCTTTAACTTCTGACTTTGACCAGGTCTAGTTCAACCAGATGTGGTTGGCATTTTGCGCTTTTTGGTGCCATTAACATACAAAATCATATCACCAGTTCTCCATATCTGGTTTCTGTCATTTTGGTGTTCATTAATAATTTCTCTATTTTTATAAACTGGAGTGGTAATTTTATTGTGTTGTGGTTTCTACTTATGGAATGTTTGGGAACTGATAAATGTGGTACACATTTCTCCTAAGTTAAGACTGCAGGCTCTGTGCTACAGCTACCAAAGGTTGTGCTCAGTTTTAGAATATTGAGACCTAACTGGACCTAGAAAGGAATAGTAAGGAATAGTGCCATTATTACTTGCAGAAGACTGCAATCCACTTCAACTAATAATCCACTTTCTCACAGCAGGTATCTGTGTCTTGAGTGAAGGGGCTTACATTTCTATGATATATATTTTTAGGTAAAGTTAAAAGACTGGGAATTTAGAACGGCTTTCGACTGACCTGGCTCAAGTACATAGCACACGTGGCTATCTGTTTGTTTCAGATGGGTATTTCTTTATTGACAGACATGGCATTTTCTGTTATTTTTAGCCACAGGTAATAAGAGAGGGAACGTGTCAAAGAATTTCAAACTTCTTACCTGAAGCTATGCTATTCTGGTTTGTGGAAGGCATAGAACCTATCACATGTGAGTTACAATTCTCTCAAGAGACTCTTACTAACTGGCTTTTGTGGGCTGAGTAAGCTTCCCTAAAATGTGGGCTCTGCAGACAAGTGTCATTTGTTCTTGTGACCACTACAGTGAATTATTTAAGTTAGGATAAACAATCTGCAATAAAAGACTCTGAAAATGTGACTTCTGGAAGTATTGTTACCGGGGTTAGAAACTGAAACAATAAGAGTTGTTTCAAGAAAATTCTCTGACAAACAGCATTTAGGTCCAACTTTGTGTCCACTTGTTCCAACAACTGGAAAAACATAAACTCAGTGATGACTCACCTCTTCAGCCAGCCATTGCCAAAACTAGAGTGCTTCCAATTTTTATCATCCTAGACTTGACATCTCTGTGAATTAGAAATACAATGTAACACATTTAGGCATTATCAGAAGAGCTGTCACCTTTCTACCATGCTTGTCTGACAATCCATCATGGTGGTGACACTTACATGGACCGCAACATTTCTGAGTCTTTCTCTGTTGTGTGAGTTCTGAACTCAACAATTACCTGCACCCACCTTGATTGTACATGTGGATTTCAATTCCATGAACCACTTTTAGATTTCAATGCTGATAATCATTGCCAAATTGTACATGTAACCACAATAATTCACACTAGCCACACTAATCTTCTAAACATCGGCTGATCATTGCGTGTGTTTTCTTTTAGCTTTACCACACTCATGGCATTTGCTGTAATAAAAATCAACTACCAGGCCTTGGGTCTTGGTATCAGTGCTTGAGGTAAAAGTGTGGTTCAGGAATTTACTTTAGATTTGCAATTGTATGCCTTTTTTAAAGATGAAAAATCATGCTTGGATACCAAAAGCTACAAAGGCAAGTACCATTTCCATCACCATATCAACCAATATGATACCTAAGGTGAGATCCATACTTTCACACAAAGGGTGTATTGTGCAGCACCATATACTGATAATACACCTTCATTCAAAGCAATGTTTCTTCATTGCACCCAGACACAGTTTGAGTGCGTATATATTTATTTGAAAGTTCTTTAGATGTTATCTTATGTGTTAGAAGGCATTAAGTCATTTAGTCCCTTAATATATCTAGTTAATTAAAGTGATGTAACAACTCCGGTTAAATGTATATGGTTTAATGCTTCATGGCTTGACATTTCCTGCATGCTGGCATATGACAGACCTAATTTAGTGTATATCTATTTTTCTCACCCATTAGCACCTCATGGGAATTATTAATGATTTTTATACTCGCAGTAGGGCAGGGAGTTTATATGAAAGGGCTTCAAGAATGAGTTAGAAGCAAGAGCTTTCCATGAACCCTGTATGCCCCAAAGGATACAGCACTTTGGCCGTTTCAGACAGCTAACTGTGCTAACCACTCTCAAAAACAATGCTTGGCTCCTTGACTGATCAATCACACAAGATACACGCTTGTCACTATTAAAACACATAAGGCCGGATTTAGATCTTGGTGGTCTGACCATCATCCTGCCGCAGTGGCAGGACTGAGTACTCCACCGAGCTGACGGTCTTCTGCCCACAGTATCTAGAAGTATATGCAATACACAGAAGACCGTGGTAAACTGCATGCTGCCGCAATCTTGATGGCCGGGTCCCACCGGGCAAATTTGGATGTTCCTGTTAAGCTGGCAGTGTCGTGGCGGTGGAATACTCATGGGGGGTGACCATGGTTGTGAGGAGATAGCTAGGAAACATTTTGTTAAATATGTAAAATACATATATGTTGTGAATTTGTACATATGTGTATGTAGGTTATGTGTAGTGAGCATATTTTGTACATTCTGCATTTCACCACTAGTCATCCCATTCTACCAACTCAAAGTAGGAGGGATTCCTGCCAGAATTCATTTTGAAACATCCTAATCTGGAGGGCAGGAATCCAGGCTGGAGTCCTGCCACCACCTGCTGCAGTCCATCCCGCCATTGGGGTGGGAAGCAAAGTCCTGGCAGAGTTGGCGGGACTGCAGAAGTGTTCTGTCCCATTGCCAGCTGGCTTCTAAAGTGGGCGGGCGGATCGCCAGGGCGGCAGATGGAAAGACCCCAAAAAAAGACCACTCTGTTGAGGTCCTGCCAACATCTAAATCAGGCCAATAGTCTTGGTGGATTCTGATAATTAGGGGTGATTCAATTAAATCACATGTGCAACAACTTACTCAAATTGAAAAACCTCACAAAATTTCTTTCAAGTCAGCAGCCCTTCGGTAAACACAAACACAACCTAAAAAGTCTTCCGTTCTATGGATGAGTGGCAGATTGTGCTGCATATACACAAATTGAATCTGCAATATATATCAGTTAAATTAATAAACAAAACACACAACACATATTTAGTATGATTGGCAACAGTAGGTAGTCAATAATGAAAAATATGTTACAGTGACTCAAATAAGTTCTTCGGTACTTACTATTCTAAAAGAAGATGCAGGTTCTCTTTGAAAAGAGCCGCTATTAACTGAGCTATATAAGAGTTAGGAAGGACACTTCAAACTCTCGCGGCACTATGGGTCTGATTTATAGTTTGTCGGAGAGGGTACTCTCTTGCAACGATAATGGAGTACCCTCTTTGACAAACTGAAGGGTTGTCTGCCTCATTTAGAGTTGGGTAGACTTTCAGTATGTTGATGGTGGAGACTACTATATATCCACAACTGACATACACCTCTGGCAGCCTGTCTTGCCCAAAAGAGTAAGGGCCATCGGAGGTTTGGCCATGTGTCTGCCTGTCCTATTTCGAGTGGGTGGACAAATGACTGATTATTCCCTGTCTGTTGCCACTACAAACAAACTGGGGGCAAGGCATAGCGAAAACTGTAAAATGACACCCACGCCATAGGAGAAAAATCTCATGAAAACTGGGTCATCTTTTCAGTTCACACGCATCCATGTTTCTTCACACAGCCGTTTGTCACGATTTTTTGATACCTGCACACACGGTTTTCACCCTAACCATGCATGCTGCTCATGATTTTAATGCATTCTAATCTCTCTCTCGGTTTATCGTTTTTATATAGTCTTACTATCAACATGTGTGATTAACGTACGTGTTTCTCCAAACACTTTAATTTCTTTTCCCTGCATGTTTTTATTCTAAGACTCTTTTGCTGTTCATACAGATGTGCAATTGTTTAAACACATGGTGTTATCCAGGTTTCACCCAACTCATTGATTTACATTTGTTATAGATTTATGTCCCTTGATGAAGGTCTGTAATGAACCGCAATGCATTGGGCAAGGTTCACTGAAATAATGGATTGATGTTTTGAACATTCATTGGAATAATTCCTTGCAATATGAATAAATAATATAACAAGATTAAGGAATCAACATATAGTCTTGTGGCTATTTTATTCAACATACAAAGGATTGTGTACTGATCCTACAAATGTATACCCTATACAGGCTTCTTGCTGTGCTCAGGGCGACATCCCCTATCTTAGGAGACGCTACTTGCAGTTCATTTTTTTTATTTTCACAAAGAAAATCCAGCTTCTGGAAAGTTTGCCGCATGGCTCCATTGTGCTGACTGAGCGATTTGTGAGACTTTCAATGCATTTACAGGAACCGCTGTGATGGCGGTTCCTGTAAACGCAAGATGTGTCCTCTGGGCCTGCAGACATCTCAAAAGTTGGCAGGATGGGTACCCCCTCAAAATGACTGAGTACTTTATTCCATTGCCCTAGCTGAGTAAATTCCTGTCTGTCAAACTCTAAACCAGGCTCTTACTTTCTCTTGGACCTGACTTAACAACCTTGTTATCATTGCACTAACAAAGTTGCCTCATACACACTCTTAAAATTGAGTCAGGGATTTCCCACTAATTCTAGAGGAGCCTGGGTTCAGTTTACACATAGCAAACAGTAGTTTGCAAGGATACATCTGCATGGAACTGTTCTGTAATTCAAGGTACTTTTGCCCCATGTGTCTGGTCTGGTAAGTGATCGACAAAGACCCCAAGGGTGAATCTGGCATACACACCAACATATGAACCAAGACGAGGTAACAAAAAGTAATTTAGTTAAGGTGTGAAAACAGCACTCATATTTATAAACTTTTGTTTGTGTCTATGAAGTGCTTATGCGGAGTACGCAGTAAAACAATCAGTAGGAGTGAAAGTACAAGAGCCAAAATTATGTGTTCCTTGTTGAAACCGAGTCTTGGCATAGAGTCAAAGAATGGTCAGTACAAACTGAGGATTAATTTCTGTCACTGATGTCAATGTTTCGAATCTGTAACTTAAGGCACGCTGTCCTTGTCTCTCTTTAGGACAAAGCACACTAGAGTACATACTAAGTAGAAAAAAGTGGTAATGTGAGATTTTCACATGAACAAATCTAAAAGGAGCCAGAACTGTGGGGACTGAATTTACTCATATCAGGAATGTATCCAACAGTCAACATCACTACATAGATGAAGCAACCTAATTGGATGTATTAATTAAACACAAAGAAAGTAACTATAATCTTCCTTTTGTAAACATCAACCTTCAGAAAAGCATTACTACTATACAGAAGCCATCGCCTATGATGACTCAGAGATATGAGGGTGGTTTGTACTACATTAATGGATCTACACCTGACAGTAGGATGAACTGGCGAAAGTCTCTCAGTAATAAAATGAACTAGAGGGACACAAGGTGCACTGCAATAATGCAGCATGGTGGCAACATTTTTGGGGATGCCGATGAAGGTCTCAGGACCTGAGCATTGTGCTCTATTGCACAGACAAGGATTCTGATGTGTTATTTGGATTGGATTGTAATTGCATTTATATAGTGCTCACTACCCCTGACGAGGCGTTGTGGGTGATTCCATGGTGCAAGGGCTGCAGCAGTATGAGCTCAGGAGGGAGCTGTGCTCTTCCTCAATGCTCGGATTTCGCCATCATGGAGGTAAGAGAGGGGACTTGTTTTGGAGGCTGTAAACGCGGATCTTGCGTACATCAAGCCTAAAGTCATTGTTGCCAGGACCAGCACAAACAGCATTTACATCACGGTAACGGGGTGGGGTCGGTGTTGAAGCCATTGCGAGCTCATTTACTCGCTACAGCTGCAAGCTGAGCTCACTGCAGTGTGCTTCCTCAAGGTAATAGCCCCTCCCATTGTGGCTAAAGGAAGCCAGGAGAACCAGCTGCTGAAAGTGGCTCTCACCAAACTCCCCAGCATGCAGACTTTGAATCTGGATGTGGGCTTTTTTCACTCAAACAGGACCATCTCCTAACTTTTTGGACTTCCTGCACCTGATCCCTAAAGCCTGCAAACGTGAGATGTCCATGCACCTGCTGGAGGAAGCACTGCTCTTGTTATGTTATGTTATGTTATGTTATGTTATGTTATGTTAGGAGCTTTTATATTGCGCACAGCTGCCCCAGCTAAGGGGCGTCCTGGCGCATGACCGGTAAAACACAACTAACACTGAAATAGGAAGTAGAAGAGGGAGCCGAAAAAAGGGAACAGAGTTTAGAACAAGAGGGTTTTTATAGCTTTCCGAAACAGAAAAAGGTCATCCATCGTGCGAATCTCAAGCGGAAGCGAGTTTACCCGAAAAGCTCGACCGCCAACTCGACTGAGCTTAAACCTCGGAACTACAGCCAGCGCTTGGCCCATTGATCTTAAAGAACGGGTCGGAATGTAGCAGGTCAAAAGACTCGAAAGGATCTGGGGGGCTAATCCCCTCATAATCTTGAAAGCCAGGCATAAGACTTTAAAATGAATTCTAGACTTAACCGGCAACCAGTGTAACGATCGGAGAGTGCTTGAGACCGAGCAAGACCTAGGCAAACCAACTACGGCTCTTGCTGCAGCATTTTGAACCCGCTGAAGGCGGATGATTTCTGCCTGGTTTGTCCCTATCAGGAGCGCGGTGGCATAGTCCAGACGAGATATGACTGTTGCCTGAACCACCAGCTGCCTGGTAGGGGGGTCAAAAAACTTCAGGATAGGTCTTAGGCCCCGAAGGACCCCAAAACAGCAGGCTGCAGTTTTCTTGGTGTGCCCAACAAAGCTCAGAGTGGAGTCCAACCACACTCCCAAATTTCTAAACTCCGTAACCGGAGTTGGAGACGGCCCAAGTTCCGGAGGCCACCATCTCTCCCCCCAGAGTTCCTTACCCCTCCCCACCACCATAACCTCAGTCTTCTTAGCGTTGAGCTGGAGAGAGTTGGCATTCAACCAGCTTGCCACCGCTCTCAGACCATTCTGGAACCTAGGGGCATCCAAGTCCGCATCCCCGCTGATAGTAACCGCCAGCTGAGTGTCGTCTGCATATGAGACCATATACATGCCCCACTGCTTGGCGACATCAGCCAGCGGTCTCACGTAAATATTGAATAACGTGGGACTCAGCGAGGAACCCTGCGGCACCCCTAGGTCCAGGGGATGGAATTTGGACTGATACGGTGGTGTAGCAACGCAGAAAGACCGGTCGTCAAGAAAGGAACTGAACCACTGTAGGGCTAACCCACCAATGCCAATCTCCTCCAGGCGATGTAAAAGGATGCGGTGAGAAACAGTATCGAAGGCGGCGCTCAGATCTAATAATACTAGCGCCGCCGTCTGTCCCCCATCCAGCACCGAGCGCAAATGTTCAACCATGGCAAGGAGGGCTGTCTCCGTGCTGTGCCCAGCCCGGAACCCATTCTGGGTAGCATCCAGAATGTTAGCACGGGTGAGATGGTCGGCGAGAGCCTGGTTGACGTGAGCCTCCACCAATTTTGCCGGCCAAGGAAGCAGAGAGATGGGCCGGTAGCTCTCCAACCTTAAAGGATCCAAAGATGGTTTCTTCAGGATAGGAGAGACTACTGCACGCTTCCATTTAGCTGGAACGATGCCCGTAGCCAGCGAGATGTTAATCAAAGAACAAATCGTGGAACGACCCACAAAAGACTGATCCCTGAAAAGGGCAGATCTTACCGGGTCCAAAGGAGATCCAGATTTGACCTTCTGGGCCAGTTTATCAAAAACCTCAGGGAGGAGCAGAGGAAAAGAATCCAAAGTATGAGGAGCGGGAATAATATCCAAAGCCTCCGGGGGTGACCCCGTGCAACGAAAGGCCTGATAAATGCCCTGCACTTTCTCCAAGAAGAAGGATGCTAAAGCCTCACAATGAGAGATAGAGGCTATAGCTGGAGAGGAAATTCTTTTTGACAGAAGATCTTTAAGGGCCTTGAATATGGTTTTAGACGGGTTCTTGCTGTTGCGGAATTCCAGAGAGTAGAACGCCGCACTAGCTCTGCAGATGGCACGGTGATAAATCTTAATGGAGGCCAGATACACCGCTTTCTTAGCCGTATCATAAGACCTCCGCCATTCTCTCTCGGCCCGCCTACAATTCCCTTTCAAAGCACGTAAAGCGCTGTCGTACCAGGGATTCGACCTTCTGGGGCTCAATTTACTTATAGTAATTGGAATCAAAGAGTCGAGCGCCCTGGTAATCCATTGACAGAACCGGTCATAACCCATTTCAGCGTCATCCAGGGGTCCTAGCGGATCGATAGCCAGAAGATGATACAGTTCCTCTAGCCTAAGTTTACTCCAATGCCTTCTAGGGACTGATCTGACCAGAGGAGTAGGGGGACTATCAGGCAAGGAGGCCCGAATATCCACAAGGAAATGATCAGTCCATCCTACGGGTGAGATAGAAGAGACTGTGGCTTCAGTTAGATTCGTAAAAAAGGGGTCCAGTATATGGCCCCCTATATGGGTGGATTGTGCTACTTTTTGAACCAACTGAAGGGCCTCGAGATCCGCTAGGAAAGTCAAGACAGCCGGGGAGCTCTGATTATCAAAGTGGAGATTAAGATCTCCCAGAATCGAAAAATTGGCACAACCACAAACCAAGGAACTTACGGCGTCGGGGAAAGCTTCTCTAAACGCAGCATCGTTGCCTGGAGGTCGATATACCATCATCCCTGAAATCGAAAATTGTGGGCTGATCCTGATCTTGAAGGAGGCGCTTTCGCACCCAGCGATACTTAAAACATTCCAGCTGCAGGGGAAACTAGATTTGACAGCAAGGGCAATACCCCCTCCTCTAGTAGATCGATTAAGAGTGAAGATTGAATATTCAGGGGGGAAAGCCAGATTGATAATAGCTGCATCGTCCTCCTGCAGCCAAGTTTCCGTGATGGCGAATACATCAGGGGTCTCATCCTGCAAAAGGTCCAAGATGTCTTGGTGGTGTTGCACCAAGGACCTAACATTCAGGCTGAATATTCGAAGAGTACGCTCCGAACCTTTACTTCTGGCGACGAAAGATGAAGGCTTCTGCCGGGTATGAGCCGGAGAGGCAAGAGCCCATCTTTTGCAGGCACACCAATATGGGCCACTTAGAGGGTGGATATTTACCTGATCACATTTAGGAATGGACAGTCCAATGGTCCGCAACGTCTCGTTGGTGTATGCGATCATCGCGGCACATGAACTGAAAGTGCAGATAAAGCAACCCGCTGCGCCCCGTGCGGCCTAAGCGCTGACGGGCGCAGACGGGCAGGACTCTGGCACGACTCCGGCTAAGCGACGGCGTCCCACTGCGCGATCCCGCTGCGCGGGAGAGAGCGACTTTAAGTAGGCGTCCTGCGAGGCTAAGCGAGCGTAATTACGCTCAAAATGGCGCCCGCCGGAGGAAGCAGTGCCCAAGCCAAGATGGCACCCAACCCGAACAACCCTCGAGACCCGGACCCACCAAAACGGCGGTGAATTTCCTCAATTATATGCGGTAAGAGGGAGGGAGAATGCCTAACCGGATCCCAGTTAAAACCAGGGAAAAATATATAAAAATAAAGGAAATACAAAACAGGAATATATTAAAATATTAAAGCGCTAGCAGCAACGCAAGCGTAGGTAGGCTGTGCAAGTACCTTGTCTGGCAGTCCGCGATGGAAAAAACCACCTTAAGTAGGCGTCCCGCGAGGCTAAGCGAGCGTAATCACGCTCAAAATGGCGCCCGCCGGAGGAAGCAGTGCCCATGCCAAGATGGCGCCCAACCCGAACAACCCTCGAGACCCGGACCCACCAAAACGGCGGTGAATTTCCTCAATTATATGCGGTAAGAGGGAGGGAGAATGCCTAACCGGATCCCAGTTAAAACCAGGGAAAAATAAATAAAAATAAAGGAAATACAAAACAGGAATATATTAAAATATTAAAGCGCTAGCAGCAACGCAAGCGTAGGTAGGCTGTGCAAGTACCTTGTCTGGCAGTCCGCGATGGAAAAACCGCCTTCAGTAGGCGTCCCGCGAGGCTAAGCGAGCGTAATCACGCTCAAAATGGCGCCCGCCGGAGGAAGCAGTGCCCAAGCCAAGATGGCGCCCAACCCGAACAACCCTCGAGACCCGGACCCACCAAAACGGCGGTGAATTTCCTCAATTATATGCGGTAAGAGGGAGGGAGAATGCCTAACCGGATATCAGTTAAAACCAGGGAAAAATAAATAAAAATAAAGGAAATACAAAACAGGAATATATTAAAATATTAAAGCGCTAGCAGCAACGCAAGCGTAGGTAGGCTGTGCAAGTACCTTGTCTGTTGTCTTGTTTGACACCATTGTATTTCACTCTCCCTTCTCTCTATGTCTGTGGATTGCCTTAGGTTCTGATGTTTAGTACATAACCTAACTCTGTTATGTTTACACTCTATATCTGGTTTGCTCTCAAATGATATATACATGGCATGCATCTCCTTCAAATCTTCTTCTGAGGATTGACTTCTGTTTTGATATTTAGCACAGTTATTGGTTCTGTTACACTTCATACATCAGAGTGTTATCAATCCTTGCAATTCTGCCTTGCATCGCCCTTCAGTCTCCCCTTACTCCACCCTCTTCTCTCTTCTGTTTCTCATATGCTCTTATGCACGTGATGGAGCGGGTAATGCAAAGTTTTGTATACCTCCTCTATTCTCCATGAAAATACTAATTAAATAATCTATTAACTATATTATTATTAAATGAGTTTGCATGTTTATTAACCAACATTATTAATATCGAAATTACACGTGGGATTTGCATTTGCATGGCTAAATTAACCTATATAACTAAAATCTGTACGCATCTTGACCGTAGTATATGTGGTAAATAGAATACTGCATGATATATGTTGCTTTTGTAATGTTGCCCAAGAGGAGGAACGAAAGGGTGAATATAATGGTTTTAAATGTTGCTATACGCTAGATAAATACAAGCACATAGAGGGATTAGTAAGGGGTTAACATTAGATTCATTATTTCTATGTATTAATTACACTTTTGTGTTTGTTTCGCTTAAATTAGCATTTGGGCCTAAATCCAAGATGGCCGCTGACACCACACGACGAAGTGGCCACTGTCCCACGAGGCGCGGAGTGAGCTGCACATGCGCAAGAAATCTCCTAAACCTCATCACAACCTTTATGCACCATGTACTCGAACAAGGACAGAGTGGGACAACAGCCAAGACTAGAGAACAATTGACCTTACAATAAACCGGAACAAGCTGACTTTGGGACTATCTCATGACATCACCCCTCGAACTGAACTGAAAACTTAAACTGACATCGGACGATCTCAACCAGCCAATCACGACTGTCCTAAATTATTAAATTGTATCATCTTTACTTTTTGTATTATAAAAGGGGGTAGTAGAATAGAGAAAAAACCACGTTACCATGACACCACGTTGTCGCATTGCTGTTTGCTTCCTATTTTCCACGTTTTCCTGAATCCTTGAAGGTCTGCATGCTGCCCGATCATCTGATGACTGCGAACGTTTCCTAAATCTACGGGCAATGATAGATGCTTGCACGTCTCTGCTCCTTTGCCGATAGAGACTGTAGCGTGCTGAGCAGAGAACTTTGGCTTGCTTTCGGACGATTCATGACAAATTTATGCAGAGCCAATGAATTAGAGGACTCCAAATAGCCAGATTAGGTAAATATGATGTTCTGCGACTTACTAAAACTTTAATATGAAACTTTCTAAAACTTTAGAGATCTTCCATTCACTTACCACTGAAGACCCTTATATACTGTCACTCTCTGAAATTGGCTAACAGATGAACCCACTCCACACATTGTGTTCGCCTTACCCTATCACTATTATATCTTTCACTGGAAGATGGGTGGGGGTGTAGCAGCTATTTTTTTGGGGCATATTAAATTGACCCAATTAAAATGTGATCATATCCCAGATACTGATCTTTTGGATTAAAAACGAGAGCCATTAAACTAGTCCTTTATCTGCATAATTTTATACAGACCTCATCATTTTATTCCTTCCTTCTCCTGTATATAGTCTGATCATTTTCTCATAAAATTCAATTTTATTGCAGGACTTCAAAATCCCAAAATTGGTTCTGATATGCATCATTGCTTCAAATACTGCCGTCGGGTCAATAAGGACAACTTTGATATCACACTCCTCGACTCCATACTCCTTTTACGCAAAGATGTGTCCTCCTTAGAGAAGGACATTACTAACAGGCTGCTTAGAGCTTGTGATAAACACTCTCTCCGAAGAATTAGACCTTGCAAAGTTGAAGAGTCCCTTGCATCCATTGCATTTACAGAACCCACAGTCCCATCAGTTCCTGGAAATGCAATGAAAGTGTGCCTTACTGCTCATTCAGCATGACAGCAGCACACAGCACATTTTCAGTTTCTTTTTTGACCCACTCACCATGTTGTTTTTTAAAGTAAAGCCTGGCTATGTGTCTGCCCGCTCTAAATTGGATGAGCGGCCACACGGCCAAACTTTCAACAGCCCTGACTCTATTGGACTTTTGGAGGGGAATGGAGGCAGCAGAGAGCAAGTAGTCTCCACCATCCATATAGTGACAGTCTGCCCATCTGTAAATCAGACAGGAGGACCTTCAGGTTGGTGAAAAGGGTATTCTTCTTGCCAGTGCGATGGACTACTTTTCGACCAACATCTAATTCATACCCCAAGTCTCAGTAATGTCTGCCACTGTCACATCACCAAAGGCAATGGAGCCATTGTAGTCTCTTGGACCACATTCAGTGCTCTGCATAGGATGCTGATGCTCAATTTAGAAGACAAAGTGGTGTCCGCAGGCCACAAAGGAGCAAATATTAGTATGAAATTTGCCAGGTCAAGCAAAAGTAAAAAAGCCACCCTAATTTATCAAATGCAGAGCAGCAACATCTGGAGTATATTTCTGAAGTAAATTGTTTGTCCATTTGGAAAAAGTTATTTTATCTCCAAGGAGACATAGCCTGAAGTAACATTCAAGATGCAAGTACGGTCTGCTTTAATGATGGAAAATTATGTTGTCTTTAATGATCTCCCTTGCTGATTCTGGTTAGAACGCTATAAAGCGCAGGCACCTGGTTTCTCTTCATAAGTGCCTCTTCAGGAGCCAGAAGGAGCTGCATGAGAGGTTAAGTGGACACAAAGAGTCAGCTTCAGATCTTTATTTCATTGGGCACATTGGAGAATTGTTTCCTGGCATGTATGTAGGTGACTCCAGCCTGCCGGATCCATTCTGGAACAGACTGAGTTTGCTGGAACTAGAGTCCTTTGCAGAGTGCATTCTTCCACAGTGAATGTTTGTGAATCTTATCCTTCACAGCAGGGTGCGAGGGGAGCTCTTACTTTCTGTTCCTACAAGTCAGCCCTACTGCCACTTGTAGTGGCGCTACGACAGAGACAGAGGACCAAAGACCAGAAGTCAGAGCCTGTTGCTGTGAAATAACAAGCATCTTCTGACTCAAGTTCTTGACCCACCTCACCAGAGGCTGTACAGACTCCAACCCAGAGATCAAACCATGATCACCTCCTGCTCCCCACTCAAGGCAGTCTTGATTCTGGTAGCCAGCGGTGTTTTTGTGCCAAGATTTGTTAAACTTCTTCACATGTGCCACTTGACTCGCTACTTCCTGTTGGCTTGCTTGATGCCACAATGCATTGGGCGGTGGGTGGCACCTGGGTGTCAGCTTGACAGCGCTGAGGTGACCGGTGTGTCCAGGCCTGGCGATATCGTGATTGGAGGGTTCTTCCCACTCCACGTCGACCGAATAACCTCTCAAACCACATTTGAGGCTTTTGAAGCCAAGCCACTGATGATCACCGGCCGAATGTAAGACACCCAGTTGAAAGGTCCCCAATTGTATGGTAATATTTCTTTTGCATTTCAGAAAGAAAAGCTGTATAAGTTTAATCTATGCCAATAGAATCACTGGCAAAGGCAGTATGTCTGGCTTTAATGTGCTAACGCATGAAAACAGCATTTGTGCATGTTTGTGTTTGAGAGCTTGGCCAAGCCAGACTTATTGGCAAACCATTTTCACATGACAACATAGAAAATGAAGAATAATGGACCTGAAACGGAGAAAAAGGAAGGAAAATTAATAGAGGGAAAACAATGGGAGATAAATATGCAAAGTCAATTGGAAAGACAGAGTTAAAGAACCAAGGAAAAGATGGACAGCTAAAAATATGCACGACTCCTACCTAAAATATTTTTTTAAAGCATGCTAGGAAAAAAGCATTTATTTCTGTCGGCAATACAAGAATAAGATCAAGAATCGAAAGTGTGATGATTTAGTGTACAGGCCTTAATTTCCACCTGCGCAGTCAAGCCAGACCTAAAAACAAAACAGTTATGTACACATAGCAGACTCAAGGAAGATGAAAAATACACACTGTACATTAAAATAAAAAGTGCAGTAACTGAGAACTTAAATTAAAACGCAGAGTCTCAGAAACAAAATAAAAACTCCGACCATATATTAATATCTCTCTCATAAATTTAGCATGTACATTACAAGCACTTGCCCCCAAATATATTAGGACGTTAGAATAGTAAGAAAAACAAAGTCCAATTACAGGTGGGAAGTGGGATTGTTCTAGTTCGAGGAATTTGGGGGCATATTAGCAATGCTTTGCGATAACTATTGCAAAGCGCGCTTAGCGCTCATTTTTTTAATGCCGGCTATCGCAGGTTTTTAACGCGGATATATCGCGTTAATAGCAATGCGTATCTCCAAGGCAATAAAAATTCCTGCGATAGCGGGGAAATCACAGTTTTGCAGGGAACATCACTGGTTTTCCAGCGATGTTCCCTGCAAAATGGCAATAACCTTGCTGATACGACCCTGTGGTCATATCAGCATATTCCACCCCCTATGTTAGGGATAGCTAAGTCAGGATTTTAGCAGACGTTAGATTTTGGCGAAAACTGCCTTTTTCGCCAAAATCTAACATCTGCTGAAATCCTATGGGCTGCCTTGTAAATATTGCGATGTGAACATCAGCGATATTTTACAAGGTAGTCCATTTGGGTACGCCCAGTGACACCCACTTTGCATCTCATTAAAGATGCAAAGGGAGGCGTCGAGAAAAGGGTGCTAACATGCGATTATGCATGTTAGCACCCTCTTGTAAATAGGGCGATCGTTTTATCTCCGCTTCTTTGGCTTTTTAAGCCAAAAAAGCGGAGATAAAGCCCTTGTTAATATGCCCCTTACATCGGTCAATGTTTTTGTTTTTGGAAGAGAATGCCCCTGAATGAGAAATATTTGGCATCAGGCGTTTTCACGTCTACGTTGATCTGTGTTTACACCTGAAAGTCACCACTAAATCTGTGGCGAGGAAGTTATAAGATTTGACCAATTAATTATCAAATCTGCTTGAAATTCATAAATTCTGCAGAATGGGATGCACCAGCTCTGCCTCCCCTATGATTGATTCATTGATCAGTACAGCCAGAAAGCAGACTTCGATTATTGATCGGATTAAGCATTCGACATGTCAATGACAGTTCTGGATGTGGAGAGTTGAGTAAAAGTGAATAACTGACCCTGAATATGGAACTGGGACGGAAAGCCACCCAGGCTTTTGTGCAAGTTGGTGCAGTGCCCTTAACCTGTGCCTGGAAGCAGTATACTCCCAGAACACAGCACCAGAATGATTGATTGATTGATAAAAATTTATAACGCGCAAAACAATAACCCGCAGGTATCAAGGCGCCTAACAATACGATCAGAATTGAAGCAAACATCCTTACATATAGGCTTGCCGAAAGAGGCCATTTTTGAGGGCACTACGGAATTTCTGTAGGGAGGGTAGGGATCTGAGGTCCAGAGGAAGGTCGTTCCACCATTTGGGGGCCAGAGTGGAAAAGGCCCTGCCACCCCACTTAGCTCTTCGTATGCGGGGAGCTGTCAGAAGCGATTTCCCGGAGGAACGCAAGTTCCTTCCAGGAGTGTAGTGAGAGATGATGGAACCAACTCCCGAGTCGCTGTTTTTTGCAATGGCTCTATATGTCATGCATAAGACTTTGAACCGTATTCGATGTTCTACCGGTAGCCAATGCAGCGTTTTCCTGGCCGCCGTGGCCGAAGAGCGTCTGGGAATATCCAGAACAAATCTAGCTGTGGCATTTTGAACTACCTGTAAGCGCTGCAGGAGGCTCCTGTTTAGCCCCGCATACAGCGCATTACAGTAGTCTAAGCGTGAACCAATGAGTGCGACAGCTATTTGCTTTCTGGACTGCAAGGAAAAGTGTTTCCTAATCCTTCGAAGAGTGTGGATCAAGCCCCAGCAGGAAGAGATGGTTCTACTCACCTGTTGGTTCATGTCAGGGGCAGGGTCTATCATCACCCCGAGATTCTTAGCAGATGTAGTGGGGGAAGGACACTTTCCCAGCGAGTCAGGCCACCAATTGGCTGACCAGATGTTTTCTTTCCCTCCAAACACCATCACCTCAGTCTTCTCCCCATTCAGTTTAAGAGAGTTCTGAATCATCCAATGACCAACCGCCTCCATACAAGATCTAAACTTGGAGGCGGATGCCTTTATTGTGCTGTATCGCCCTCTTCTTCCACAAGAATGAAGGTTGGTGAGAGGTTGTGGCCTTACGGCCCGAGCTGTGGAACCAGGTTCGAGCCTCGGCTCAGCTTCCTGTGATTCTGGGCAAATCACTTAGGGGCATATCAACAACAACCGGCGATAATTATCGCTGAGCGCTCTTAGCGTGAGGATAATTATCGCCGGCTAGCGTGGATTTTTATCGCTGAGATAGCGTGCTATTAGCAACGCTTATCTCAATAGCGATAAAAATCTACACGCTAACAGGCTAACGTGAGATTATCGCTGGAAACCCAGCGATAATCACACGTTACCTTGTTGATAGGGACAGGCAAACTTAGCCATGATATCCTCCTTCCATAGGATATCATGGCTAAGTCGGAAAATTAGCAGACGTAAAAAAGCAGCGTTAACCGCGGTTAGCGCTGCTTTTTTTGTCTCTAACAGGGTTAGCGACATTCTTGATAATAGGGGAAATGTCGCTTAGCGACATTTCTCCTATTATTTTACTCTGGAACGCCCGCTTTGCATCTCATTAGAGATGCAAGGGAAGCGTAGAGTAAAAGGGTGCTAAAATGCAAATTTGCGTGTTAGCACCCTGTTGTTGATAGGGTGCTAGTTTTATCTCTGCTTTTTTGGCTTTTAAAGCCAAAAAAGCAGAGATAAAGCCCTTGTTGATATGCCCCTTAATCTCCATGTGCCTCCCAAAAAACGAATGTGTCCTTGTGTAAGGTAACTGGTGCTGATGCAAAGTGCTCCAATACCTTTGGGTCCAGTTCTCGCTATATAAATTGCACAAAAAAAAATACTGCGCTCCCAGGAATAAACACAGAATTTGGTTCCAGGTGGATACAAATGTCTAATAAATCTGTTCTAGAGACGTGGTGGTCGTGCAATACAACATCCGGTGGAAATATCCCAGAATGCTGTGCCAGAGCTAAGCATAAACTCTAAAGATAATGACTCCAATGCCAACAAAAGCGGGTGCAGGAGCACAGGGCAGCAGAAATGCTGTGCATGTTAGCTCTCCAGGGTGATTGTCCGTGAAAATGTACCTGTGCTAAATTGTGCTCATTGTAAATGGATTAACAAAGATAATATATGAGATGTCAATTTGTTTTCCACCAAATATTCCAGATATGTTTACCGTAGAAGCTGTTGGATGTATGAAAAAAATCTATTTCAAACGCAAAGAAAAAAGGTACAAAGGTGAGAAATTTCAATGTGATTCTCTCAGAATGGCTCCAACACCAGACGTTTTTTCAGTATTGTCCCCACTTTTGCAATGTCAGACACGAGTTCTGCACCTGCTTGGTACGCCAAATGTGCATCTTTTGATATCTGACAGTGGATAGTGATGAAGAACGCCCACCAACCAAGGTGAAATGATACAAAGTTGTCAGTATGTTGTGAGGCCTACAACAGCCCAGTGAGATGTCCCCTCACACAGAACTAGGGCTGTGAGAGGCGCTTGTAAAGGGCCAGCGATTGTTACCTATTACTGAAACTGGCTGCAGCACAAAAGGCATTCTGTATACAATGGGTACTCACAAACATTTTCCCTAGAGTCGCAAAGTGTGGTCTGTGATGTGACCGAGGGTCGCATCGATAACAGCAGGATGGAAATCTGGGGCCAGGTGGATGGGAGAGGAGCGCAGTAAGGTGGATATAGGGGAAGTGAATCATATACATCTAGTGGCTGAATTGCCCAATGAGAAACCAGAAAACCTGGGATTACTCACAGCTTCCCCACTTTACCAAATTGTGTGATCCAAGGGAATTGTTTAATTTCACTTTCCCTTTTTTTTCTTTTATTATCACATATTAGAGGACATCGAAATACATTGGTTCAGGATGTGCGCTAAACAAAATCTTCTGTGTTTGATTTAATAAGCTATAATGTTGTTCATGTGCAATAGGAGGTCATCCTAAGATTGCACATAACAACTGACTTGCCTCTTAGATAACTATTGGCATTGTCAGTGTGGGGGATGAATGTATGTGTCTAAAATCATATTTGAAAATTATCACTTAAAGGAATACTTCTCAATGCACTAATATAGGGGGTCGTTTGCCTGTACCCGTATGCTGGTCCGCTGCTCGTGGGACAGTCGGGGAGCTGTGGAACACTCTTCTCTCACTTGAGGAACCCCTGAGCCTCACCGGGTCTTCTGTTGCTTCCGCTGTTGCTGGGCTTGTGGCAGCCACACTATGGTGGGACTCGGTGTCCCAGAGTGCAATGCCGGCAATTACCCGCACTTGCTGAGGGCGGAGGCATTCACATCGCACTACAAAGCGCTGCCTCGCGCCCTGCAGTGCGGGAGGCGCCGGGCGAAGCCCGGGCCAAGGGAGGGCCCTTCTGAGCCCGTCCGAGTCTGACTGAGGCTGGGCTGGTCCATCCCTCTTGGTCTTCCCATGGATATATTTCTTTTTGTTTTGCTCACTCGATTCTACTGAGATAACTGTTATGAGATAGCAAGTTGGGGGGGTCCGAAATCTCCAAATTTTAAAGCTGGTGGAGCCTTAAGTGCCCTGTGTTCTGTGGTACCATAGAAGTTACCAACACTATAAATTATTGACGAGGACTGGTGAAGCCTGGATATTAAGCAACCATGGGCAAACGCTCACCCCTGTTGACAAGGCCAACCACCAAGCAGAAAGCTATTTTGCCAAATCCCACCTCTCAACCAACCGCAATTGACAAAATGCTTCAACGGGCTATTGGAGCAGTGTCTAGCGAAATTGAGCGCACCGAGAGACGTTTCTCCCTAACACCGATCCGCCCCCAAAGTTCATCACCTACGGAGCCAGAGACTTCGCATCTACCTCAAACATCAAATGTGCTCTTAATCTCGGAGTCCCCGCCTTCACCAGAAACCATAGCCCCTGGTAACACCACTAAGATCACTACGGGGGGTGGGGCGAAAAAGAAGGGTGGGAAACGAAAACAAAAAACACATAAGGGAGGTAGGCAGGTGAAACAAACTCCCAGGATGTTACCAAATCAGCCTCCAGGAGGACAAGTCACAGATGATTGCTTGCAGAAAACTACGGACCTCCCAATGTGGGCAACTCATATGCTAATGGAACTTAAAGCACATTTTTCCCTATCTATAAAATCTGAACTCGATGCTGTAACAAGACGCATTGACAATTTATCAACATTCTTGGACTCGCGGGGAAGTAAAGTAGATGCTATCTTTAACACAATCGAACCCATTACATCTTCAATTTCAAAGTTGGTTCTGCAACTAAATCAACCAACCTCACCTGCTCTTAACGTACACCAGCCCCACAAAACCAGGACCCAGTCAATCCCCAACAGAGGCTTTCCCTCTACATTGACACCATACATGACAGTAGGCATACAGTAATAACACCAGGCCCACCAAATAAACACCAAACACAAAGCAACCATGAGGTTAATACATGGATTAAATCACACCCTAAACCTAGGGAAACGAAATCCTCACTCCCCTGTATAGATTTGCCCCCAGCCTCCATTCCCTATGTTGTTATTCTAGCTGGTGTACCAGAGCTGGATATTGGCTGAGGGGAGACACACTTTGAACTTAAAAATAAAAAAAAATGTTGGTTGCATAAATATAGGCCTCTCCCCTACCAAGAACATAGCGAAATTCTATTCTATCAGGGTTAGTTGGCTTGAACGTAGACGTAAGGATGTTCTGGGGGATTGTGTCGTGATTAATTTTAGAGATATCCGGATGGTTCAACACATCCTTGACTGGGGCCATTCAAGGGAGATGGGGGGTATTATGTCTTTGCCTTTGGGATATTCCTACCCCCCTAGGCCTATGCATGCCTAATCAATCAATCAATCACTGCATTTGTAAAGCGCGCTACATACCCGAGAGGGTCTCAAGGTGCTGGGGAGGGGGGGGTGCTACTGGTCGAAGAGCCAGGTCTTGAGAAGTCTTCTGAAGGCCAGCAGATCCTGGGTCTGTCGTAGGATGGTGGGGAGAGTGTTCCAGGTCTTGGCGGCGAGGTAGGAGAAGGGTCTGCCACTGGCGGTGGTTTTTCAGATGCGGGGGACTGTGGCGAGGGCGAGGTTGGCTGAGCCGAGGCTTCGGGTGGGGGTGTGGAAGCTGAGTCGGTTGTTGAGGTAAGTGGGTCCGGTGTTGTGCAATGCTTTGTGTGCGTGGATAAGGAGCTTGAAGGTGATCCTTTTGTTGATGGGGAGCCAGTGCAGGCCTCTCAGGTGGAGTGTGATGTGCCTGTGCAGGGGACGTCGAGGATGAGTCGGGCGAGGCGTTCTGGATGCGTTGGAGTCGTCTCAGGAGCTTGTTTGTAGTTCCTGAGTAGAGGGCGTTCCCGTAGTCGAGTCTGTTGGTGATGAGGGCCTGGGTAACGTTTTTTCTCGTGTCGAGGGGGATCCATTTGAAGATCCTGCGGAGCATACGGAGGGTGTTGAAGCAGGACGCAGAGACGGCGTTGACTAGCCTGGTCATGGAGAGAGTGGAGTCGAGGATGACCCCCGGGTTGCGTGCGTGGTCCGTGGGTTCCGGGGCTGTGCCTAGTGACGTGGGCCACCAAGAGTCGTCCCAGGATGATAGGGTGGGTCCGAGAATGAGGACCTCTGTCTTTTCTGAGTTCTGCTTCAGTCTGCTGTCCTTCATCCAGTCGGCTACGGCCTTCATTCCTCTGTGGAGGTTAGCTTTGGCGGTGTGGGGATCTTTGGTGAGGGATATGATCAGCTGGGTGTCGTCGGCGTAGGAGATAATGTTGAAATTGTGTTGTCATGCGATGTGGGGGAGGGGGGCCATGTAGATATTGAACAGCGTCGGGCTGAGGGATTATCCCTGTGGGACGCCGCAGATGATCTCGGTGGTTTTGGAGCGGAAGGGTGAGAGGCGGACGCTCTGGGTTCTGCCGGAGAGGAAGGATGTGGTCCAGGCCAGGGCCTTCTCTTGGATACCGACGTCATGGAGGCGTGCTGATAGGGTGCGGTGGTAGACCGTGTCAAAGGCTGCTGATAGGTCCAGGAGGATGAGGGCGGCTGTTTCTCCTTTGTCCATCAGGGTCCGGATGTCGTCAGTGGCGGCGATGAGGGCGGTCTCGGTGCTGTGGTTGCTGCGAAAACCGGATTGGGAAGGGTCCAGGATGTTGTTAACTTCGAGGTAGCGGGTCAACTGTTTGGTGACAATCTTCTCGGTCACTTTTGCCGGGAAAGGGAGCAGGGAGATGGGACGGAAGTTCTTGAGGTCCTTGGGGTCTGCCTTGGGCTTTTTCAAAAGGGCGTTGATCTCGGCGTGCTTCCAGCTTTCTGGGAAGGTTGCTGTCTCGAAGGAACAGTTGATTGTTTTTCGGAGGTGGGGCGCGATGGTTGCGCTGGCTTTGTTGAAGACGTGGTGAGGGCAGGGGTCCGATGGGGATCCGGAGTGGATGGAGTTCATGGTTTTGATGGTGTCTTTGTCGCTGACGCTGGACCAGACGGTCAGGCGACTGGGGTGGTGGATTCGGTGGTGGGTGCGGGGGGGTCGGAGTTGAAGCTGTCGTGGATGTCGGTGATCTTGCGGTGGAAGAAGGTGGCCAGGGAGTCGCACAGGTCTTGAGATGGCGGGATGTCGTTGGTGTTGAAGCTGGGATTGGAGAGTTCTTTCACGTTGCTGAAGAGCTCTTTGGTGTTGTGTGCGTTGTTGTCTAGGCAGTCCTTGAAGGCGGTCTTCTTGGCGGTCCTGATGAGTTTGTGGTGTCTGCGGGTGGTGCTCTTGAGGGCTGTGTGGTTGTCTGGTGTTCGGTCATGGAGCCATTTCTTCTCCAGCTTCCGACAGGTGTGCTTGGAGGTCCGGAGGTCCTCGGTGAACCAGGCGGCTTTCTTGTTGGTGTGGTTGGTTGTAGAGGTCTTGAGAGGGGCGAGGGTGTTGGCGCAGTCGTTGATCCACTGTGTGAGGTTGGTCGCGGCGGTGTCTGGGTTGGTGGGGTCGGTGGGTGGCCAGTTATCACAGACGAACCACAGAACACACAGATTTTATCTAGGAACATAGCAGGCCTTAGCTCAAAATTGGACCTTCCAGATTGAGGAGAATTTATAGATAAACACGAGCTTTGCCTGTTCCAGGAAACATGGTCAAGGACAGAATTACATTGAGCGGGCTACGCTACATATAATATTCCAGCCGCCCAGGGGGCCAGGGGAGGCCCTAGGGGGGTTTATGCACCTGGGTCGGTATACACCTGGGATGTAATGCTAAAATGCTAGCGACCTCTTCCCCTGACATTCTGTGCATTCTCCTTTCTTTCTATAACTCCTTGAAGATTGCAATAATTAATGTTTACTCTCGACCAGTGAGTCGGGGGCACACCTCCCAGACGCTTGACAGCCTTGTCAAATTTCTCCACACTTTATCAGAGAATTGCTGTGTAATTATTGGTGGAGATTTTAATTGTCAATTTGAGCCCCTTAATGGCATCATTAGACCTATTACAAGTGAGGAAGACTCAGTGTGGTTGATCCCAGAAACTAACATCCAGTCAATAAGGGCATGGACTCCACTAGTCTTACAGATGAACTCAGTCACACTTGGCCATTCAATAAGAGTCTGTAACAGCTGATTCCTCTCTGATAGCCCGGGGAATTTTACTTTTAATAAGCCAGGACAGGCATCTATAATAGATTACATCCTGGTAGATGTCCAACTATGGCATAGACTAGGGAGTCACTCCTTGACAGCCTTTCCCTGTCTGAAAGGCCTGCACGGAAAGGCTGTCAGAATCCAACATCGTATTCCCGATGGCGGAAACACTGCCCATAGGGGATTATGTTTGTTTCTGACCGGCTGGTAGACTTTGAGAGCTAGTCGGAACGAGTAGGAATGACCGTCCGGTTTACATTCCGACGATCGACCGGGGTCGGAAAGTTTCCGAGTAGTGGTCGGAGGCTTTACGATCGATATCATAATCGACCCCTTAGTGTTGTTTTTGAAATGGCTGTAAAAGATATTGATGTTGATAATATTGTTTTGTCCAATATTGTTTGTAATTGTTAATTAGTATTTAATGTATTGTAGTGTAACCATTCTGATCCTGTCTATTACACCTCTACGTGTCTCCTTGATTCTCTGGCTAAAGTGATGGGGAGAATTTTGTTGAATCATCTTGAAGAGTGGGCAGAGATCAACCATATTCTCTTGGACCTTCAGTTTGGTTTCCGAAAAGGTCTACGGACCATCGAACTGGGGTTAAATCTTAATCTACTCATCTGTAAATATCCTGTTAAGAAGAAAGGCCACTGGTTAGCATTCATCGACTTATCGAGTGCCTTTGAATGTGTTCTAAATAGTACATTATGGCTATTTTAACAGAACTGGGGGTTAACACACAGATTATTTCACTTCTCATTGGCTTCATTCCGATCTTGGTCAATATAGGTAAAACCTCAATAAGAAAGTGTTGGCGGCAAATTAGGATGTGCAGTGACTTCAAGATAAATAATATTAGGCTGAGTTTAACACAATTTTTTGTTATTTGAGCATTTTATTTGATGATCGTGATGCATGGTACCCAACTGTTCGAAAGCAACACTTTAGTCAACCCATTCGAGCCCTGCTTAACTTCTCTACAAAGTTAGGCAATAAACAACTTAGTGAAGTGTTAATGATTCATAATTAAAAATGTGTAACTGTGGTCCAATATGGGGCAGGTATCTGGGGATTACACAACATTACCCAGCTCCAGATACTGAAGAACGCTTTCTTCAGGAATCTTTTGGCCATTCCAGTCAGTTGTTCTAACTTTGCCTTGTCATGCAGAACGCGTTGCCCCATTTTTTTCTGATTAGATTAATATTCCGTGAATCTTATGTTGGCTCAAATGATGGACAAGCAATTTTACCATTTTACATCAGTGGATTCTTAATGACTACCTAAAGCTGACCAGCTTTGGAGCATTTTAGTGGTTTAAATCTGTTAAATAATTTTGTTTGGAGATGGGTCATGCCGAATATTTTGACTCTCCCGGTGTTTTACATAGCATCAGTAGAAAAGACCTGAAACATCAATGCCTGTCTGTTTTTAAATAATAACTTTTTTCCAAGGAAATAGCTAAATGCAGTGTCATCAATAATCAGTTGACACTGGTCACAGACTACATTCAGCTATACCTAAATGCTATACATAATAATCAGCATAGATTTGTTTTAACACATTCATTTTTTATCACTTAGTCACTTTTCCTGTCAGAAATAACTGGTCTGAGATTCTGACCAGCTGTCCTTGTGACAGTACTTCTAGGCAATGCACTTTATGCTTTTTTGTCCTTTTTATGTTGTGCCTTGCAATAGTTTCATTTTTCCCATCTTACGCGACCATAACTGTAAACAATGTTGGCTATCACTAATATTTTTGTGACAGTTGAACACCTTACTGATTCGCTGCAATATTAAAAAAAATGTATGGTCCAAGATATGATTAAGGAAATTTATGTCTTCATAGAAATGATATTAACTTGTTCAAATGTGGTTATGTTCTATGTTTTTTGATAATTACATGTGTTTTATTGTATTTGTTTTTGCTTTTATGTTTTTTTTTTACGATAATCAAATAATGCTGATTATGATGATGGTATTGTAGTATGTTTGATTGTAGGTGATTGATATTTTTTTATTTGTGTTATTAGCAAAAAAATATTTCACATATCAAATTGTTACAATTTGTACTTTTATCTGTATTAATGTATATTTTTTATTAGCAAGAAACAGGGTTTTTAGGGGATAAGGGCGGGGAGATTTAACAAAATGTATGTGTTAAATTTAAATTGTAAGGTCATCATTTAAAAAATGTGCAAATTATTAATTATTGCGATTACATATTTTTAATAAGAACACATTAAATATTATAAAATATTAAACACATAACAAAGTAATTAGCATATTTAGAAATATTTCTTGTTACAATTGAAAAATGTAGATTTTTTTACAATATTTATAATCATGTAATACATTTTTCAGTAAAACATTGAATTTTAATCTTAAAGTAATTTAAAAAAAATCTAAATATAAAATGTATATATATTTTTTAATTAATGATTTTTAATTTTGATTTATGATGTTGTTTGTTTTATTGTTTAAAGTTCATGAATGGCAGTAAATATTTTGAATAATATATTAATTTGTAATAGTGATTAAAATAATAATTTTATAACTTAAATATAAATATGTATATAAATGTTTTCAGTTTAGATTACTGTGTTTTTGATAACAGTTCAGTTATTTTTATATA
Organism: Triturus cristatus; assembly: GCF_964204655.1. Taxonomy (NCBI): domain Eukaryota; kingdom Metazoa; phylum Chordata; class Amphibia; order Caudata; family Salamandridae; genus Triturus; species Triturus cristatus. The sequence continues at coordinate 759,057,549 of NC_140595.1, forward strand.
AATAAATATCTGAGAATATGGAGTATTGATTGTGTACGTAATGTTTTTAGGTTGTAATATGTTATGTAAAATGTTTTATTTTGACGTGGCTGTTGTAAATTTCAATTCTTTAGTCTAAAACACCTTCCTCTAATATGAGTAGATTGCAGTGGGAATAATAGTGTCCAACACCTTTCCCATATTAGTTTAGATTGGAGTGGGAATAGTACATGACCGCTTTTAGTGGTCAACACCATCCTCAAATTGATTTAGATGGGAGTGAAAATTGTAAATGCCTCCCATTTAGGGGCCAATAAGGAATCTGGCGGCCCACGGACAGCCAGACTCATGGATGCACGGTGGTAGCAGTCTCGCCTCGGTCCTATTAAAATCAGGGCAGTGCCTCTGAGACATAGGATGCATGCAGGGGGGCACAACATGTGGCCCCCTGTATGCATGCACCTCAGTTCCTGCACAGCGTGGACTTTTCAGTTTATGCTGTGCATAAACGGTTTTGCTTTCACATTACGGTGCCCATTATCAGGGCACCGCCGTAGGAATATGAAAAAAGCCTGCCATACACAAGAATAACTTGCATTCTGGTGGGTGGCCTGACCACGGGGTTGGTGGTATGGCAGCAGAGCGGACCCAGCGCCACACCGCCAAACTTGTAATCAGCCCCTTGGTGTCCAACTCCTTCCCCAAATTGGGCTACTGTGGGAATAGTAAAGTTCAACCATTTAGTGACCTTCTCCAAATTCTGTTTAATAAAGACATGTGACACATTTTTCTATTTGTATTTGTTTAAATTCTTTTGTTTTACATTTGGAATCATATCTACTTCAAGTAAAAAAATGTAAAGTTAAGTAACTAATTATTTTATAATTATTTTTAAATAATAAAACATCAGGCAAATCATTTCTATATACATTTGTTTGTTGTACATTTTCAAATCATATTTTTCATTGTTAACAATTTGTTAGCATTTCTTAACTCTATATATTTAAACATGATTTATTAGCATATATTAATTCGTTCTATATACTTTATACTATTATTTAATTAATATATTCTTTCCAATTTTTTCATAATTGTTTACAACTTTGTTTGATATGTTTTACATGTTTAATAGCAACAACAAACTTTACCTGATCATAAAACAATGGATCATTAAAGATACACAATTATGTAACACAACATTTGAAATTCAATAAAATTCAATAAAAAGGCACCACAGATTCAAGGAAATTACAAGATTAAAAAGTATTTTCCCACAAAATCAGTGTGTTATATAAATATGAGCCATAGCCAGATTCATGATTGGCAGCAATTCCTTGCCAATGGGAGAAAAAAGGCTCAAACCTAATAAAACCATTTTTGTCAGTAAAAATATGATCAATAAAAGAGGGAGATAAATTCTGCCATAAAATCCCCAAAATTCATAAAATAATAAAAGCAAAAAGCTGATATAGTGAGGACATGTATTGGTTACAGAAGCTTTTGTAGGAGTCCTTCCTAGAACATCACCAATTTTGATCTTCTAGCTGCTGTAGGAAAACCAGGGCCACTCCACATTTGCTGAACTTGTATCTCTGTAAGAGAGGCAATAACTACCTCCTGGTGAAGAGAAGATAATAATTGCAGAAGAATCCAAAGTGTAAAAGAGTTTGAGGGAACTGAACATCACATGGGCAAGTACAGATTTCCACAGCAGCAAATTGCCCTTGCATAAAACATAGCAACCACCTGATGGACCCAAATATGAACTGGCTCAATAGCATGCTTTTCCATGCATTCTGAACAAAAATCAAATAAGGAACAACCTCTACAGATGACTATATCAGGCACTATTTTCTGACAGCTGGTTTAATTACATTCAATTCTCTCACGTTGGGCCTGCCCAGGAGAGGCAGTGATGAATAATTGCCCTATTTAGTTCGGCATCCTTGTTCAACCTTATCAACCAGCAAAGTATCATCGGATCTAGGTTAATGAGGTCTTGTACATAATCTAAACCTAGTTCTAGGTGCAAAGAAAAGTGTGGGGTGGATGGAGGTACCCCCAATAGGTGACGTAAAAATCTATTTTCCTCCACTTGGATGGCACTTACATCTCTGGAGCCCAATACCCCCATGCAATAAGTAAGAGTAGGGAGGCATGTTCTCTGATATAGTTCTTTAATAGGTGCAATCATTTTTTTCCTATAGTTGCAAGTGAAAAAGTAGCCCCAACAGCAGCCAGAAAGTGTTCCAACCTATTCCTGTTGCAGGGAGACAAGGTGAAAACATCACCAAACACCAGCCCTAGATATGGGAAGGAGCTCACCCATTCTTCCTAATATATGTAAAGTATGGATTTCGTTGTTCTTTGGGACACATACCGTAAGGAAAGTTTCAAAACAATTAGTTTCCAAATCAAACCCATTCACGAACACCACACATCCATAGACTTTTTGCAACCCTGACCAAAAGCACAGCACTATCTTCATAGAGTAATTCAGCCACATCTTTATTATCAACCCACAGCACATCTGCCCAGCTGTCATCAGAGTCTCTTCAAGATTATTGATATACAGGAGAAATAATATATGGGAGAGAGCTCAACATTGGCGTACACCACAATTGACTTTAAATGATGAGGTGCACTGACCTTTATCCCCAAATCTGACTGAGGCTGAGAGGTCCCAATGGAGGTGCCGTAGAAGAGAAACCAAATGCGCCACAGGACCCATGGATTAAGATGGACCCCAATTTAGATCCATTAACACAATCAAAGGCAATCAATAGGTCCATCAATACCAACTGAATAAAGGTACCCTTTACAAGATAAAATGTGACCACAAGGATGTGTAAATTAAGACACTGCTGTATGATGTCAAGGCCCTTCCTGAACCCATATTTATCTGGGGATAGGATGTTATTCTTATTTAACCCAAGGAGGAGGCAATCCAAGATGACTCTCCCCATATTTTAGTAGTGGAGTCAAGAAGTGAAGTTGGCCCGTAACTCTTTGGATCGTGAACATTTCCCTTCTTGAAGATAGGTACCACTATCAAATTCCACCATGAAGTTAGGACCCCCACCTTACAAGCAGAGTTGATAACATTCATAAGCAAGGGAGACGAGAACCCAGGATCCTCTTTAAAAATATTCATGGGGATCCAGTTTCAGCTGGGAGCCTTCTTGGAGGGACTATTATAAATGGCTTTAAGACCTCCTCCACAGAGAAATGAAGTGGGCCATCTGCCAGCTGTATTCACTACACTAAAGTTATAAAGACCCGAGAAATGGTCTATCCAGGCATCAAGGGGAATGTGAACTCTAACTTTCTCTGAGGTGGGGGGCAGGAGCAATGCCCGCATGCACAGCTTTCCACAAAACCTGGGGATCTTTGTTAAGGCAAGCAGCTACAATGGCTTCCCATTTCTCGCTCCTTCTTTATTTGAGCACCAGAGAATAAGCTTTCCTACATGAGAGATAGCACCCTGGTCTGTAGGCATTTGGTTTGGGGCTTTAGCCGCTTTACGCAATCTGTCATTGGCCTTTCTCCAATCATACATTACAATATTCTTAATTTTTTATAACATTGCTTGATATGGCTTAATTGTTACATAACTTTTCACATTTTTTAACATTTCATAGCTTTTATATATCTATATTTTAACATTTGTTTTATTAGGATTCATAAAATAACTGTATATGTTTTATAATATTATTTAATGTAAACTTTACATTTTTTTCATAATTGATTATAACATTGTTTGATATGTTTAAAATGTTAAATTTTTGTTTATATATTTTTAAACATGTATTTAACATTTTAAAAATATTTCCCATTCATTTAATTTAGAATCTTTTTTTTACCGCTATCTACTATTTTGTAATCTTTTTGTGTTATTTTTAGTCTATTTTCCCGGAACCAGGTCACAGTAATGTGCTGCTGTTCCTTGGAATAGATAAGTTCGTTTTTAACAATTGTTTAAGAGTAGGGGATTTAGAAGGGAGGTTTGAAAGTTAAAATGTTGTTGTCTGCGAGCTTTTGGCATATTAGGATGCATTGCTGTTTGTGATTTTCACTAGTTTGTCATTTTGCATTTCGGCACATTATTTTAGTAATGTATCACTATGTTATTTTTACAGTGGGTTATAATTAATATTTTGATGAATAATTTAAATTTTCTTTACAGGCTTTTGTCTATAAATGCATTATTTGTGCATTTAGAGCTTATGTTTATGTTTAAAGAAAATCGGTTCTGGTTTATAATAGACCAATTGTTTTTACTTTTGATTTCTTTTTTTGGGGGTTTCCTGGGGCGGTTCTTCAGGTTTTTTATGTAACCTACATACTTTGGATTGCTTTGAGGGTTGTCAGTTGCATTTGTTATATTTTTGCATTTTTTAGGGGGTTTTGGTTTCATTTATTTCATTTATGGTGGATTATTAATGTTTATTAAACGAAGACAGAGAACGATCTACAGAACGATCTGCAGCTAGAGAACAGTAAAAAATTGTATTTGATTTATTTTGGGTGGGAAATGTGATATTAGTTTGTATAGGTAAAATGTATGTAACTGTTAGGTAGAATTGGTTGGATTATGCGTTGAATGATTTTACATACGGGATTAAGTTTGATTTGATCTATTTTGGTAGATGATGATTACATTGTTTTTAAATAATTTATATTTATTGTTATTATATCAGTCTTTAATACCATTGCAATTTTAAATAATTGTTTGACTGATCTAATAAAATATACTAAATATTATATACTGTATTTATTATTTAAAAAATAGATTTGGTAAGTTGGTTTTCAGTTTGTCATAGTTTTTGAAGACTTTGGTAGGTTAGGATTTATTTTATATGTTTTTGGCTATGGTTCCTAAGTAATCCACTCCCTTGTTATTTATGAAGAGTTTGACTTTAAATTGTAGCATGTTGATCATTCTTTTGGTTTGGTTTGTTTACTTAGTTTTAGTGCAAATATGTCTAAGATTGCTCCACAGAAAGCTCTTTGAAGCTTTGCACTTTTTGTAATGTTTGTATAAATGTGTATATTATCAGTTTGAGTTCTGCCTAGTCTTGATTGTAAGGCATTGTGCCATCCTTTCTTCCACTACATTGTTTGTTTTCACTTCCTGTGCCAAGGTGCTGTCATAGACATTTCACCATGGTATCCGGAGCAAAGCAGTTTGACAACCCAGATGTCTTCAAAATAGTACATCAACAGACTCAGTTTGTCTTCATTTTGTTGGTAGAAAAAGCTTTCTGTTAGTAAATTGTGGTGGTTGATTACCTCTGTGACAGAGACATAGGCTAGTGCTATCATTTCATTTTTTTTATTTCAAGGTCAAATTGGTTGTTTGTTGAATATTCTACACTGAGTGCAGATTTTTAGAGTTGTCTCCATATACATTGATTGAAACGATAGTAACAGCCCTTTGTGGCTTGTGAAGCTATATTTTTAGAATATTAATCATGGCCTGCTCAAAGTTGATTTTTTAGGGGTAGCAGTTACTTGTTTCATGTTTCACATGGTTTGTGAACTTGTAGTAAGTGCTGCTTTGTATAGTTGGTAGTAGGGCATATATAAAAGGGATATTTGTGTTTTGATATTCACCATAAATGGTGTATATTTTTAGTGAATCATTGGGCCAACATTTTGAAGGTGCCATCCATCATCCAAGTTTGACATCAGCTATGTTTCTTTCAGTTGTTTCCTGTAAAGAATATTAGGAGTTGTTTCTCATTATTTAATTTCCCATGTAAAGGAAAGGTTTCTCATTATGTGTAATTGTTAAATGTTCAGGTATATGTATGTCTTGGTGTCTTCTAGGGGCAGGTGGGATTTGGCTGGTGTTTATTTCATTTGTGCAATTCAATATTTTAAAGTGGGGATAGGTGTTAGTTGCCCTGTTATGGGATAGGGGACTCTAGGTAGTATATCTTTCAGGATTTTGCTTGTGATTCATGGGAGCTAGTGCTTCCCTCTCTTATACCTTGCAATATTTCCCTTACTTCTATTTCTGTCTCATTTGGTGCTTGTTGTGCTCTCTTACATGAATGACCACATCATCTTTTGTAGTTGTCCTCCCATAGCATGCATTAGAATAATATTCAGTACCTTTCAAGTTTATAGTTTATGTGGTTGCACTTTCTTGGCTATAGGTGTTGGCCATATGACTTAGGATCTTATTACAATGCCGGTAAAAGCATTCCGACCAACTCAGGTTTGGGGAGTCCGGCCGACTGGTTACGATGTTTCCGAACACCGTTCCGTCGGACTCCCATTGACTTCAATGGGAGTCTGTGTTCTGACCGACAACACAGACTCCCATCAGAAGACGGGGTGGTTGCGGGGTGGTTGCGGAAAACCTGCACCATGTAGCGGGCCATGGTGCCTGCCACACCGTGCATATTTGGAAAGAGGGTTCCCATGGGTAGTCCCATGGGCCCCAACCAGAGGCCTCTGGGTTAAGGGAGGCCTGCTACGGGCCCCCAAAGTCGGATTCTGACAGCCGATCTGTGTCGGACAAACCGAGTTGGAAAGGCTGTCCAAATTCGACATCCTTATCCCTCGGTCGGAAATACAGTCCATAGACCTGCACGAGTCGGCTCCAACCAACTCAGTTTCTTCGAATGCCAGTCGGAACCACGTCAGAAGAACCAAACGGTTACCCAACATTGTAATCGGTCAGTCAGAAATGTTTCTGAGTCGGTCGGAAGCACGGGTTCCGACACGGATTCGGGCAAACTGAATGCCATTCAGAGCCTTTCCGACCGACATTGTAATCGGCCCCTTAGTATCTGCTTTCCTTTCTGTGAAGTAATTAATTTGGTGGCCTCTGTCATTGTATCTGTAAGTAGTGTGAGAGTATAAATATATGTTATATTTTAACTTTTGCATGTTTGTTATTAAATTTATAAAAAAGACTTCTATTTTGCACTCTTACATGTAAGTTCTGTTCATTTGTATCACACTCTTTTGCAACTTTTCCATTGAAGGGGTTCTAATGTGGATCGGGTGTCTTGTTTTCTATTAAATTAAAACAAAATGTAAGTTACATTTTAAATGGTATTTTCTTGATAGTTTGTAAAGTTTGAGGTCGTTAGGTTTATTTTTGATCACTATTTGGGTGAGTTTACAATTTGTTATTTATTTATGTAAGCTTACTATCATATCTTTTGGCTGATTTGTTAAAGTAAAAAGTGGGAGTGTGTGTTGATATTTTTTTGTTATTTCACATTTGTGATTTTCATAACAGTTACATTTTGTTTAAATATCGGTATAACTTACTTGGTTATGTAGTTGTTGAGATGTATATATTTGTTATTTAATGATTTGTTGACAGAGTAACATTTAGTTAGTGTTCACTGAAGTATTTAGTTGTTTAAATTGGTGTGTATTTTATATTGTTGATTTAATGTTTGTTTGACTGTATTGGTTAAAGTTGTTTATTTTATTGTCTAATTTAATATAGTTTGAATTTTGTGTAAGCTATGTTTATCTAAAGGGAAACACTATTTTAGGTTTTTATATGTATAATATATAGTTCTATATTTTATTAATATTTAAGTTGGTGTTTAAATGTTTGCAGTTAATGTAAATGTTTGTGGGTTTTATTGTGCAATTTTTATATTTTTTGGGGAACGAATGAAATGAAATGAAATACCAGCATTTGTAAAGCACACAACAACCTCCGGAGAGGTGTCCTGGCACTGAGGGCCATCAGGAAGATTAGGCAAGCTATTGCCCAGAGTCACAAGGTGCTGGGTAACCTGCCGCTGGTGCCGGGGATCGAACTGTGAGCCCCCGTGTTCCAGTCAGCCACCCTGGCCGCAGCACCACACCTCTTCCAAATGGTTGATGTTATATATTTCATTTAATTTAAATATGTGTATAACATGTTTTGGGTTATCTGAAGTAATTGTTTTAATTGAAAAGGATTTTTTCATCTTTTTAATTATTCTTTCAATTATTTTGATGGTAATATTGCAGTCAACTTTGTGTGAATCAATATTTTTTAGCATATTATATGATTATTTAAAGGTAACTATATTTTTGTTTCCAATATTTCTGTTTCCAATATATGTAAAAATCTATATTTCTAGCAATCAAATCTGTGTTCTAGATATTTGTGTTTTTTATAGTTAAGTTGTTGTTGATATTTAATTTCTGAAATGTTTGTGTTCCAATATTTTATGGATCAATATTATATCTGTGATCCCTTAATAGATATGGAATGTTTGTTTTCTTCCTTTCACACAATGCAGCAAGTTGCTTCACTATGTTGTGTTGTATGAAATGTTAGTAATCTGTCTCTATGTGTATTTCTGGTCCTGAACTGGCATGGTCGGATGGAGGGAGAAGTGGAGAGATGTGTTGGGATGTGCATTTTTATTATCATCCCTCATCTGAGTGTCTTGGTGAGATGTAATATTTGGGACCTGCAGGGGTGGACTTTATTACCTCCAAATTGCCCAACAATGAGGAATATAACTAGTTATTCCATCCCTGATTATTTGGTGATGTTTATTTGTTTTGGCTGTACAGTCCTGGACAATTCTCACAGCAGATATGTGTTGCATGAATTTATTATGTAAAATTTACAAATTGCTGCTTAACACTGCATATTATGATCTTAGCATTATTGTTGGTAACAACTGCTATATTTGCAAGTACATAACTATATGATGCTACTGCAAACCATAGGTCAGCCCTTCTTGGGTTACCTGCATATCAAACTCAGTTTCCTGGTCGAGTTGTTTCCAATTCATAGGTTGTAAATTGACAATTGTGCTTGAGGGTGTGACTGTTTTCTGGACTCTGTTGCCAGGGTGTGGGTAGTGCAGTTAAGTATATGTTAGTGGGTGCTTCACATTTTGGCTGTTAGTTTATTCCAGAGCTTGGCGGCATCTACTGAGAAAGCAGTGCCTCCTACGGATTTCTTATGGTATGGTGGTATGATGATATGTGGTGGAAGCCTGGAGCACAGTGTTCCGTTCGATTAGTATGGCTTGAATCTAACTTGTGGCTTTAGATGGTAATTTCCTTGGGAGGCTCTGTAGACCATGCTGAGTGCCTTGAACAATGTATTCCTAGCTATAGGTAGTCAGAAGAGCAATTGCAGGTATAGACTCTTGGCATAGTGAAGCTGGAAGATTACGAGTGTAAGAATGGCTTGCAGTTTATGTTTGTATGCAGGCAGGGCTGGCTTTAGGGCTGTTGGCGCCTAGTGCAGCAACTTGTTTTGGTGCCCCCCATGACCTCCTCCACAGATTTCCTCACTACCACCCTCCAACAGAGCCCCCATCTCTGCATAGCCCCTCCCTCTTATATGCATTTCATTTGTTTCATAGCGCAACTCACACCAGTGTAAGGTGTAAGAGTACTTTATATCATGCACACATTACACAGAGACACTGAATCATACATGTGTAATCAGTCTACGGAAAATGTTACATAAGACAATGTTGATTACCAGGTGTCGTAATTGGTATGGAGAAGCACAAACTCAGGATTTAAAACGTCCCACAGTGGTTGGGATTGGCTTTAACAGTAGGAATGTATTTCTTCCCTAACAAACCATTTTAATCAACATTAAGGTAATGAAAGACAAGGGTAAAACATAATGTTCAGAGCAGTTTTCATGCATTTCTTTGATGAAAGTTCATAGGTCACTGTGCTATATAAGGATTGGACCTTATGAACTACAAGAAACATAAGTGTTTCTGTGACAAAAGTAGTAGCCCACTGAGCTATCCACAAAAAATACAGTTCTGTGATCTGCATGGTACACATTCTTTGCAGAAGGCATAGTAAACCCCTGTATTACTTTATTACGGGTCTAAACTGCTCCAATCCCTCTCCAGCATAAATATTAAAGCTTTGCATGCATCAGACGTCTGATTGCCGTCTGACGCCACAGTGCTCGTGTGCGTCGGATGGCTCACAGCCGTCCGCACACATGTCACTTGAAATCTCTCTGGTGCAGTCTCGGGAGCTGGGGAAGAGCTGAACTCATATCTCTGAAACCAAGTTTTAATTGGAAAGGGAAGAACCACCCCTTTTCAATAGTACCCCTCCCTTACAGATCCCTGCTTGGGGATCGCCACTGGAGGGCAATCCCCAAGCAGGGGCCTTTGCTCCCCCAATTTTTTAGGGCATATTTTGTCCTTCTGCCCCCACCTGAGGGCCAGATTGGGGTAATAGTGCCCAATATGCCCCACGGGGGGGGTCAGAAAGTGCACTAGGCACCAGGGATTTATTTTTAGAGCAAATGTTGGGGTGAGGGCTGCCCAAAATGGGCATGCCAATGCCCTGCTCCCCCAAAATTCCACAGTCATTCTTCCCATCCCGGGAGGCAGATGGGGCAATTACCCCTAACTTGCCCCCTAGGGTGGCCAGAAAGCCCACTAGCCACCAAGGTTTGTTTTTTATTAGGGGTGGGGGATACCCAAAATGGGCATGCCAATGCCCTCAACCCCCCCAAAAAATCCAGTCTTTCTGCCCCCCCAGTAAGCAGATGGGTGCAATAACCCGTGATCTGTCGGGGGCCAGAAAGCCCACTAGGCACCAGGGAATAGTTTTTTTATATGTAGGGGTGGGGGGCTGCCGAAAATGGGCATGGCAATGACCCCACCCTCCCCAAAAAATAGCCTCAGCCTTTATCCCTCCCCTGGGAGGCAGATTGGGTCAATAGCCCCCGATCTGCACCCCGAGGGGCAGAAAGCACACTAGGCACCAGGGATCTTTTAATGTATATAGGGGTGGGGGCTACCCAAAATGGGCATGCCATTGCCCCCACCCCAACAAAAAACACAGTATTTCTGTCCCCCCAGGAGTTGACCCTCTTTGCAAAACCAGGTTGTTTTGCGATGTACCATTTTTATTGGGAGACTTTGGGGAATGCTGGGTGGGTGGAAGTTTGTGGATCCACGCAGATTCCAGAACTTTCCATCACAGAAATGTGAGGAAAATTTGTTTTTTTGACAAAGTTTGAGGTTTCAAGAGATTCTGGGTAACAGATCCTGGTGAGAGCCACACAAGTCACAACATCCTGGATTCTCCGGTGTGTCTAGTTTTAAAAAATGTATAGGTTTGCTAGGTTTCCCAAGTGCAGGCTGAGCTAGGGTTCAAAATCCACAGCTAGGCACTTTGCAAAACAATGGTCAGTTTGCATTTGAAAAATGTGGTGTGTCCACGTTGCATTTTGGGCCGTTTCCTGTCGCACGCACTAGGCCTATCCACATAAGTGAGGTACCATTTTTATCAGGAAACTTTGTGGAATGTGGGGTGCATGGAATTTTGTTGATTCACGCAGATTCCACAACTTTCCATCTTAGAAATGTGAGGAAAATGTGTTGTTTTTTTTTTACAAAGTTTAAGGTTTGCTAGGGATTCTGGGTAACAGATCCTGGTTAGAGCCACACCAGTCACCACATCCTGGATTCCCCTGGGTGTCTAGTTTTCAAAAATGTATAGGTTTGCTTGGTTTCTCAAATGCTGGCAGAGCTAGGGTTCAATATCCACAGCTAGGCACTTTGCAAAAATGGTCAGTTTTCATTCGAAAAATGTGGTGTGTCCACGTTGCGTTTTGAGCCGTTTCCTGTCACGGGCACTAGGTCTACCCACAGAAGTGAGGTACAACTTTTATTGGGGGACTTTGGGGAATGCGAGGTGGGTGGAAGTTTGTGAATCCACACAGATTCCAGAACTTTCCATCATAGAAATATGAGGAAAATGTGTTTTTTGACAAAGTTTGAGGTTTGCAAGTAATTCTGGGTAACAGAACATGGTGAGAACCACACAAGTCACCCCATCCTGGATTCCACTCGTTGTCTAGCTTTCAAAAATGTTTGCTAGGTTTCCCTAGGTGCCTGCTGAGCTAGTGTTCAAAATCCACAGCTAGGCACTTTGGAAAAGAAGGGTCAGTTTTCATTAAAAAAAATGTGGTGTCCAGGCAACCTATCCTGGATACCCCTGGGTGTCTACTATTTAAACATGTATAGGTTTGCTAGTTTTCTCTAGGTGCTGGCTGAGCTATGTTTCAACCTCTACCATAGAAATGTGAGGAAAATTTGTTTTTTGGACAAAGTTTGAGGTTTACAAGGGATTCTGTGTAACAGAAGCTGGAGAGAGTCATACAAGTCAACCCATCCTGCATTTCCCTGGATGCCTAGCTTTCAAAAATGTATAGGTTGTTTAGGTTTCCCTTGGTGCTGGCTGAGCTAGGATTCAAAATCCACAGCTAGGCACATTGCAAAAAAAGGGTCAGTTTTCACTGGAAAATGTGATGTGTCAACATTGCGTTTTGGGCCAATTCCTTTCGCGTTCACTAGGTCTACCCACACAAGTGAGGTAGAATTTTTATTGGGGGACTAAGGGAACACAGAATAGTAGAGCAAGTGTTATTACCAATTTAATTTCTTTGCATTTCTGCCTTCCAAATATAAGATGATTTGTAAATAAATAATTCATTTTGAAAAAATGAGCTCTAATTCACATGCTTGTATGGGTACTCACAATTTTGGAGCTGTGCAAATACCCTCTGCTTGTTAACTCTATAATTTGTTCCCATTTTGGAAATAAAAAGGTTTCCTTGGTACCTATTTTTCACTCTTTATACTTTACCAGATGAATTGCTACATTCCCAGTAGACAATGAAAAACGTTTGCAAGATGCAGCTCAGTTAATGGCTCTGAGTTCCTCAGGTTCTTGGTGAACCTACAAGTCCTATATATCTTCACAACCGTAAAGGTCCAGCAGATGTAATGGTGCATTGCTTTAAGAAATGTGTCATACTTAGAAGAAGTTACAGGTGAAAAGAAAATGTTGATACAAATGGCTGTTTCTCTCAACTCAATTTCAATATTTTTTATTTTCAACTGTTAGGGGCATATTATCAAGAATGGCGTTACAATATTGCCGCTTTAGTGGCAGGAAACTGCTGCTAAAGCGGCGATAATGGGCTTGATAATATGCCAGAGAGAATTCCAATAGAAGCCCATGTTCACATTAGAACATGGGCTTCTATTGGAATTCTCAAGGGCATATTATCAAGCCCATTATCGCCGCTTTAACGACAGTTTCCTGCCACTAAACCGGCAATATTTTTAACGCCGTTCTTGATAATATGCCCCCAAGTTTCTAGAAAAACAACCTTGAAGGATCTACACAAATGACCCCTTGCTGAATTTAGAATTTTGTCTACTTTCCAGAAATGTATAGCTTTCCGGAATCCATTATTGCTTTCACACCTATTTCTACCACTAACTGGAAGGAGGTTGAAAGCAGCAAAAATAGGCTATGTCCCAGTAAAATGCCAAACCTGTGTAGAAAATATTGGTTTTCTGACCAAAGTGTGCCCGACCCTGTAAGCTGAGCAGATGGTGATTTCAGCACTACAAACCCTTCTGCAGCACTTTCTTCCCATTAGAAAAATAATAATAATTTAGCTGTATTTTGGCTTATTTCTGGGTCCCCTCCAGGGCAATCCACAAAGCCTGGGTACCTTTACAATCATCAGGATGTTGTAAGATAAGGGCGCAAATTTGGCGTGGATACCTTATGTGGGCAAAAGTTTACAGGGGCCTAAGTGCCAACTACCCCAAATAGCCAAAAAAGGATCAGCACGGGGTCTGGAAAGGCCTAGCAGCTAAAGGGTTAATTACTAGAGTTATCTCTATTTTTGTTGTTGCCTGAAAACTTGCTGGACATACAAGGAACTCTGAGGCAGGTGCTTGTAAACCTACAAGTTATTTCTAAATAAAGTGCCCCCAGAGGTGGCATGCTATGTGCTCTACAAGTGCTTAAAAAAGAAAAGGGGCACCTCCCTAAAGCACTCTCTGCATGCAAGGTATGGGAAGATGTGTGAAGAAAATGAAAAAAACAAAAAACAAAAAACAACTTCAGATATTATACCACAACTCTGTGATGTGGTAGAACTTTGTTATTATGTCATCTCTTTATTGTAGTCATATTGTAGGAGCAAACACGGAATTGTTTTACTAATACAGATTGTTGATTTATCAGTGCAGTTATGTTGGAGTAAATGGTCATTATCAGTTGTTGATACCCTTTTTAACATGACAATATGACATAAACAAATACATGTGTGAACAAAAACCATTCTAGGGGCCCTGTTATGGGAACATGATGCTCACTTGCAGTGCTAAGCATGTTTCAAAGGCTTTAAAGAATTGCACATGTGGGGAGAGAAGAACAGGGAGAGCATCATTTGCCCAAGATCAACCAATTTGGTAAGCCAGGAGAACTGAGGTTGCAACGCAGCCTTCACCCTCGCTTGGTGACTGATAACTGGTCAACAGGCAATGCATTTGAGAGGAGCTCATAAGATTATGGCAGCAAACGAGACTGTCTCAGCTTGCACCATATAGTGTCTCAACAACTCTCTGCAGCTTAAGGGAGCGTCTCAAGTGGTGGCAAATGGAGTATTTGAGATTGGCCTAGTCTCCAATTTTAAACTTAGGATCACATTTGTGCCACCATGCTGAGTAAGTCACCAAGAAAAGGTGCCTTTTTAGTCATAGTAAGAGGAGGTGGCCACATTGAAACTCGTTACTTTTAAAGAGGCAGTACATAGATATACATCAATGACGTGCATACATTGAAGAAAGGAATACGAGAAAACCAGCCAACACCTCAGATTAATGTGGCCTCGTAGTCTGACCAGGTCAATTACTTTGTTTTTTTACAGATGGTGCTTACTAAGGTGCCGATTCCGATCCGGTAAAACCCGGGTACGAATGGTCGTACGGAGCGTTTTTTCCATCCGACTCGTACCCGGGAAAAACACCTTACAAACTCGCAAGTATGATTCGCACAGAAATACCATTTCCGTACGAGTCGTAAAAAACACCGACCGGCAAAAAAATACATACAAATCTGATTCTGCACGGTGCATACGCGACGTCCGGACGAAGTCAGGCAGCGTTCTACGGACCAGCAAGTACGATTCGTGCCGACGTCACTCCGCACGCAGCATTTTTTACGGGAGCCAAAAACTGCCGGGAAATTGAGGACGACACGATGAAAGGAGCACCGGTACGCGACAGACAGCGATGGACCCCAACCTATGCGTCATCCCGGCCCTCATAGCCTACCACCTCGTGTACAGAAACCGACACAGATGCCGCAGAAGGTCAGAACAACCCCCAGGGGCAAAGGGGGGTGTGTGTGCAAGGGGCAGGAAACATAACCCACACCCTACAAAATACTAATACATTAATTACCTCCATGGTCTGGTCACTTCGGGGGGCGTGTCCACCAATCCCACGTCCCGCCACAACGGAAGTGGACGTGGACGTGTACCCGTCACCACCACAATGGTGGTACGGGACGTACCCACGCCCCCAGAGCGTGGGTACGGCCCGTACCTCCATTGTAGTGGTGATGTAGGGGTATGCGTGTACGGACCGTACCACGCGTACCCCTACATCACCGCCACTATGGTGGTACGGCCCGTACCCACGCCCCCAGAGCGTGGGTACGGGCCGTACCACGCGTACCCCTACGTCACAGCCACAATGGTGGTACAGCCTGTACCCACACCCCCAGAGCATGGGTGTGGGCCGTACCACGTGTACCCCTACGTCACCGCCACAATGGTGGTACTGCCCATACCCACGCTCTCCAGAGCGTGGGTACGGGCCGTACCACCATTGCAGTGGTGATGTAGGGGTACGCGTGTACGGAGCGTAGCCACGCCCCCAGAGCGTGGGTACGGTCTGTACACGCGTACCCTTACGTCACCACTACAATGGTGGTACGGGCCATACCCACGCTCCCCAGAGCGTGGGTATGGGCCGTACCACGCGTACCCCTATGTCACTGCCACAATGGTGGTACGGCCCGTAACCACGCTCTCCAGAGCGTGGGTACGGCCCGTACCACCATTGCAGTGGTGATGTAGGGGTACGCGTGTACGGAGCGTACCCACGCCCCCAGAGCGTGGGTACAGTCCGTACACGCGTACCCCTACGTCATCACTACAATCGTGGTACGTGCCGTACCACGCGTACCCCTACAGCCCCATTACATGATGGATACAAGGCGTACACATACCACGGATGTAGGTGTACAGCTTGGTGCAGCACATCAGCTGTAAATTGGGGGTGGTGTATGCCCAGGATAGCAGTGTACCACAGCAAGGGCGCAAGTGGGTGGGTGGGTGGGTGCAGAGGACTCCCAGCAGTACCCAGACATATGAGGGGTGTGTGCCTATCACTCCCAGCAGTGCCCAGACATATGAGGGGTGTGTGCCTATCACTACCAGCAGTGCCCAGACATATGAGGGGTGGGTGCCTATCACTCCCAGCAGTGGCCAGACATATGAGGGGTGGGTGCAGAGGACCCCCAGCAGTGACCAGACATGAGGGGTGGGTGCCTATCACTCCCAGCAGTGCCCAGACATATGAGGGGTGGGTGCCTAACACTCCCAGCAGTGCCCAGACATATGAGAGGTGGGTGCCTAACACTCCCAGCAGTGCCCAGACATATGAAGGGTGGGTGCAGAGGACCCCCAGCAGTGCCAAGACATATGAGGGGTGGGTGCCTAACACTCCCAGCAGTGCCAGACATATGAGGGGTGGGTGCCTAACACTCCCAGCAGTGCCCAGACATATGAGGGGTGGGTGCCTATCACTCCCAGCAGTGCCCAGACATATGAGGGGTGGGTGCAGAGGATCCCCAGCAGTGCCCAGACATATGAGGGGTGGGTGCCGAACACTCCCAGCAGTGCCCAGAAATATGAGGGGTGGGTGCCTATCACTCCCAGCAGTGCACAGGCATATGAGGGGTGGGTGCAGAGGACCCCCAGCAGTGCCCAGACATGAGGGGTGGGTGCCTATCACTCCCAGCAGTGCCCAGACATATGAGGGGTGGGTGCCTAACACTCCCAGTAGTGCCCAGACATATGAGGGGTGGGTGCAGAGGACCCCCAGCAGTGCCCAGACATGAGGGGTGGGTGCCTATCACTCCCAGCAGTGCCCAGACATATGAAGGGTGGGTGCCTAACACTCCCAGCAGTGCCCAGACATATGAGGGGTGGGTGCAGAGGACCCCAGCAGTGCCCAGACATATGAGGGGTGGGTGCCTAACACTCCCAGCAGTGCCCAGACATATGAGGGGTGGGTGCAGAGGACCCCCAGCAGTGCCCAGACATATGAGGGGTGGGTGCCTAACACTCCAAGCAGTGCCCAGACATATGAGGGGTGGGTGCAGAGGACTCCCAGCAGTGGACAGAGACATGGGGGGGTGTACATCATTATCAGATGACCACAGCTCCATGGGTGAATGTACGTATCCCTAACTTAGGACAATGATGATAGTGCCATAACAACACATTACTGACAGCAGTGTCCCACTCCCAGGAGGAAGGCGGTCTTACCCCCACTGCATGACACACCACATGTGGGTGTGAGGACAAATAACACATGCATACCCACCCCTGGTAGATGCAGCACAATACACACACTGAGATCATGCCACAAGACTGTATAGTCATGTCACTGCGTAAGAAACTAAGAGAGCCAAAGAGAACACACACTGTCACGCACATCCCAGGACTGATAGGAATGTTCAGGTGCTGGGCTAGCCACCAAGATGTTGTCTGTCATGGAAGGAATAGGGTGGAGTTCCCACAGATACAATGCCCATAATTGTGAGTCAGGTATTCAAATACCCAGCAGAACAAGTACCATATGTGAACTAGGCTGAGATTACACACATGCATTATGCGGAAAAGGGACCATTTATCCATGAAGGCATGGCAAAATACTCTATACACAAGTACAGTGAGTACCAAGGATGGCACATACGATGCAGCCGGACACATTGCTAAGCAGGCATGGCCAGAGTTGAAGGGACCCATCACCAACAAAGGACATGTGGACACAGGGCAACACAACAATTGTGCAACTCTCTGCAGGGGAGATGTCAGGTGGCACAGAGGAAGGAACACCCCTTGGGACAATGTCTCCAAACACAAAGAGCATACACGACAAAGAATCTTTGCAGAGATCGCGTGATGGCACGCAGATACCACGTTCCACCCCATGAGCAGCAGACCACAACATTTCCCAGAAACATAACACATGCCCACAACACCAACTCCTGTAGCATAAGCATCAACATCAATACCTAAAATGCAAGACTTTTCCAAAGAAAAAGAAAATGCTTTATTCAGCATGAAAATAATAATGTGTAAACGAGACTATTCACAAAGGCCAATGGCCAGTCCACATCATCAGTCCTTGGGGGGGACACATGGCCATGCGTCTCCCCTAGCTTGCCTGCACATCACAAGAGTGGTTCGTCGACTGGGGGGGGGGGCATCCCGTGGGGAAGGACCAGGCACCGCAGGGACAGGAGGGGGAAGGGTAGGTGTTATGGGTGCAAGGACGGATGACTCCACCACAAGGGGTGGGGCAGCGCCAAAGGTGGAGGCGAGCTCAGCGCTGCCAACTTCTGCCAGTTCTTCAAGCGTCTCCCCTGCACCCGGAGAAACAATAGGCCCCAAGGAGGAGGGGGGGTCAGAGGGATGGGTTGCAGTGCCACTGGGGGAGGTGGTGGACGGGCTGGGGGACTTAACTCCCCAACCCGTGGAGTGCCGTGACCGTTTGCGTCCAGGTGAACTAGTGGGGCTGAGCCCCAGCCCAGCAAAGTAGGCCTCCTTCTCCGAATCTGGGGCAGGGGAGCCAAGGGGAGTGACATCGGAGGGACTGGGGAGTGAGTCATGTGGATGAGGACTGTGGCTGAGTGCCTGCCTGTGTGCCCCAGACCCAGTGGGTGTGCCTGCTACCCTCTGAGTGTGCGTGTCAGGAGGTGTGCGCTTCCCCTTACATGGTGATGTGCTGCTTGTGTCTGGTGGGGTACGTGTGTGTGGATGTCTTGGTGTGCTTGGGACAGGCATGGGTGTTGGACTTGTGGATGGGCCAGGGGTAGGGGGAGGCAGCGCTGCAGGTGACTCGCTACTGCCGTCAGTGACGAGTCCAGAGACCTCAGCAACATCCGTTGGTCAGACGTCGCTGATGGCATGCCCTCCATGTACGACACCATCTGGGTCAGCAATCTGGTGTGGCCATGGAGGACAGTCAGGATCGATGTCTGCCCAACTTGCAACTGCCGCTGAATGTCCACAGACTCGGCAGTGATGGCAGCAGGGGGACAGGAGCAGGGGGTGCGGTGCCTGGCACGAAGGAGACACGGTGTGGCTTAGCACGGACAGAAGGGACCCGAGCAAGTGGGAGGGCGGTGATGGGAATGGAGGGGGTGGCGAGAGATGTACTGCTGCTTTCAGCTCTGGGAGCAGCCTCCGCCCCCTCTGGGAGCTCAGCCTCAGACCCGTCTGCCTCGTAGTCTGTGTTGGTACTGGGCAGGTCCCCCGCCTTACTCCCTTCACCCTCCGTGCCACTAGATTCCACCGACTCCACACTAGTGGTGGCACCACTGCTCGATCCCTCCTCCACGTCCGTGCCAGTGTCTCCCTCGGTGTCCTCCGATGATGCTGTGGGCAAGGTGAAGAGACAGGAAAAAATCAGTCACCTGTATACATCTGACACATTAGTCCAAACAAAATAGGCAACAGTGCATATCAGGAAAGGCATCAGGAGTAACATCTAGGATACTCCCCACATATGTAAGCCCTGCACTCCCCAGTTGGTTGACGCACCATGCCACTTGCAAACAATGAAAATTAGGACACAACAGCAAATAACTTGAAATCACAAGTTCATGAGAAGCTAGTGTCTGGGATCACTTGAGCACAGCAAGACTATGAAGGCATGCCACCTCTTGTTCACTGGGAAACAAACAGTAATGTCGCACCCAAGGCCAAATACCACATGCCAATGCAGAAGGTGTCCCCACACTCAGAGACCTGTGAGTACTTTTGACACCCCAAATAAATACATTGTGACTCCTGGAGAATCACAACGCTTTACAAAATGGACATGTCTAGCATGTGTGAATGTGGCACTCTGTGAACACAACACACATGTGTCAATATAGCAGAAGTCACACAAGGAGGTGCACACCAAACTACATGTACACAGTCATTGTCTGAGCTGCCAGACTAATTCAAATCAGCCACTGTTAGGCAGAAATGGCGTAGCAGTAAGTACATATACATGGCACCAGGGTGGCTGGATGACTTGACACTTGAAAGTTGGTATCAGCAACAACCAAGGACTAACCCAAATGCTAGCACACTGTGGGAACATGTATATGTATGAACTCCAAACAAGTGTTGTCCAAACTGTGCCTTACTTTCAAATGTCCCAGCGTGTCCCTGGAAAGTGTAAAGGTGGTGTCTTGTGCACTTCCTTGGGAGACATCTGTCATGCAGGCACATCATTGTCCTTCACAACCAAACAACAAGGTCAAGCATATGAAACATTGAGACATGTTGACAGGTGTAGTGAGTGCCAATGGACATTTTCCCAGAGTAACAACTTGAATAATGTCATTTGTCACATGGCTATCCGTCACCTGATCACACAGTTGGCTACACATATGACCTACTGACTGTCATCTGGAGTGGCACACATATCCACACCCAGGACAATGCATAAGCTAATGGGCCTGCAATTGTTTAGCAAAAAAGCCTAGCTGTACTGTGGGTTCCCCCTCATGGCAAGCCAGAATGTACCCACAGATGTCAGCACACAAAGTCACAACTGAACCACACACAGGTGCCAAAAATGTCCAAGCAGGATACATGATTGCCAAGAACTGACACAGGCAATGAAGCACCAACAGCAAGCACTGGCCAACATCACGGGGGCACTGCACAATGACTTTCTGTACTGCGAATCATCACACACAAGTCAGAACTGGCAATGAAACATCAGGGTTGAACATGTACACCCCTCCCGCGCACACCCACCCATACCTGAGTCAATGTGACTGATACCAATCAAGAAGTGAAAGCTCTTATTCAGGGTTACAATAACTGTGCTTGAAAACTAGCTTCATTAACACGACATCACCTTGTAGGGCTGGCAAAACATATTGGTCACAAACAAACATCAACAGATTCTTGTGAATAGCCACACAGGCACTGCCCAGTGTGAGTATGCACAAGCAAACTGCTGTATCCCTGTCCAGTGGGCAAATGTATCACACATGTGAAAACTACTACCTAGGCCAGGGAACAATGCCACAGAGGCAGAGCCATTATGAACCCACAGTGAATGTGCACAGTGTTGGATGACACACATGAGTAGGAGGGCAGGCTGTGACAGGGGACTGTAGTGTGCGCATTGCTCCATGGTCCTGGAATGAGCTGACTGTTACAGGAGCAACCGTCCCGCCACTATGTATATATCCCACTCATGCACATCATGTCTGAGGCCACAACATTGGTAATGCATGCAGGTAGTCTGTTCATTTGAAACCTCACACTCCTCTGTTGGGACTCAGCATCAGTGGTAACAAATATGCACCCCCTAATGACTGTACAGGACAGGGCACAGGCAGACCACCCCCACACATGATGCTGAAAGCAGTGTGCACCTTGACTGGCAGCCTAGATGACCATGTGCAATAGTGATCACACACAGACCAGGTAACACATGTCAAGGAGGGGAAGGGAGGAAGAACAGCATAGGTTGACTGTGGGGGAACAGGATATGCACTCCACACATATACCCTGGCAGTGTCTCCAGGCGACTGAGCAGCAACAAAAGCTGGCGACACACAACAAACACACATGTACCTACCCCCTTCCTGCTGCTGTAACTCCTGTATCCGCCTATCCAGGTCAGGGAAGACCACCGCCAGGACGCGCCGCATCTGGTGGGTCAGACGCCGGCGCCCGCCATGCTTGCGAGGAGCCTTCTCCTTCAGCATGACCCGGGCGATCCTCCGGGTCCAGCACCGGATGTCCTGCCATCTCTTCCTCACTTGTGGCAGGCGCCGACTGCGACCCTCCGCCGATTGCACGGCCTTGACGGCGTCCTTCCAGATCTTCCCCTTGTGGTAGGGGGATACCTGTGTGGATGACAAAGTGGGACAATATCACTACACCTGCACCATGTCACAGAGACACACAGTTGAACATCTTAGATTTGTAGAACATGGCATAGTATGCTGGCAAGTAATAGCACCTTAGTCATAGAGACTTTTTCCACTGGGGACGCAGCAATGCACTACATGGCATAGTAAGTACACAGGTGGCATGAGGGGTGCGAACCAATCCCTGATCATGGCACACACTGTGCATCCCAAGCAACACAAGGCTGATGGACAGCACCGCAAAGCAGTCACATGCCCCAGGCCACTGACGAAACATCAGCAGAGTACACAGACACACACAGGCACACATCAATCACCTGCCATTGGCAACAGCAGATGCAAACCTCACTCTGCACATGTGCCACTTGCCAGGGGGGGGTCACAGGTGTGGGGCTAGCTCAGCAAGTCAGACACACAGCACGGCTTACTTGACACATCAGATGGATTGAGCAGTTGCCTCCTCCATGCAGCTGTGGTGCAACACTCCACATAGACACTCATCCACATGACAAGAAACATTCACACATATCAATGTCCAGGGGGCGTACACATCATTTGGACACTCTCACCACTCTCACCACAGCTCCACTCAACTCTCACACACATCTGTGGGCGCAGTCACCTGTCACACCGGGGTGACCACTGAATCACCGCAGGACAATAGAACAAGAATGCCCAAGAGGATTTGACTGGCGGAATGTGCCATGCACTATGCAGTGAATGTCACAGTAAGCACAATGCAAGTGAGGAGTGCACACATGAACTACATCAAGCCCTGCATGAGAGACATAAGCCATCCCCCCTCCTGGGACCCACTCCACCCAACATTGCATGTCTGTCACACCTGGCCACAATGCCAGAAGTGACAGACACAATAAAGGTGCACAGGCAAAGGTACTGGAGTCAACACTCACCTGCTCCCCTGGTTGACCATACAGCATGGGGTACTGTGGGAGGATCACATCCAGCAGGGCCTCATTCTCCTCCTGGGTGAAAGGCTGGGCCCTCTCCACAGTCCTTGACATGGTGCCAGAGGGAGACAATACAGCAGCAGTGGTATCGACTGACATGTTGTGCAGGCAAGTGCCCTCTCATGGGTTCTGCCTGCCTTATATCTGCCTTGCTGGCCTATTTTATTTACAGGAGTACAGAGTGATTGGTCAGACTCATTTGCATCCTACATTTCCTCCAATCCCTTTAAACATACACCAGTGACAGACTTTGGATCTTTCGATTTTGCAGCATCATGTAGTCAACAACCACTTTGCAATAATGTTAAATGTGGCCAACTGATTTTTCCAGATCACATGATGTAAAATTTTGAACTTGAAACTTGGTATCCATGACAACCAGCATGCATTTAGGCCCTAATACTTGTCCCCCATGTGTCCCCATTGTAATTCTTAAATCCCCACACAGGTACGGTGCTTTTCACACGTACCCCTAGGGCACCATCACTACAGTGATATGGGCCGTACTCACGCGTGTACGGCCCGTATCACTAGGCCCTACGGTACCCCCACCGATAGTGATAGGCACGTACTCACGCATGTACGGGCCGTACACGTGTGAGTACGTGCCTATCACTTTCGTTGGGGGTACCGTAGGGCCTAGTGATACGGGCAGTACTCACGTGTGTACGGGCCGTACACATGTGAGTACGGCCCGTATCACTAGGCCATATGGTACCCCCAACGATAGTGATAGGCACGTACTCACGCGTGTACGGGCCATACACGCGTGAGTACGCGCCTATTACTATCGTTGGGGGTACCGTAGGGCCTAGTGATACGGACCGTACTCATGCATGTACGGTCCGTACACGCGTGAGTACGTGCCTATCACTATCGTTGGGGGTACCGTAGGGCCTAGTGATAAGGGCCGTACTCACGCGTGTACGGGCCGTACACGCGTGAGTACGTGCCTATCACTATCATTGGGGGTACCGTAGGGCCGAGTGATTAGGGGTGGGCGGAATTTGCGAAATTGCGTTACGCAAATCTCCGCGAAACGGTAAAAAATCTCCGCGAACACGGAGAAATTCCGCGAACACGCGGAATTGCTTGTTCGCGATGGTTTTTTCCTGTTCACAATTGCTGTTTGCGTGCTCGGGGAGAAATATCTCGCGAACACGCATTTTGAGAACGCGAACAAGCAAAAATTTCGCGAAATCGCGGAAAGCAGACTTTTGAGCAATTTCACGTTCTCCGCGGAACGCGAAATTACGCAAATTCCGCAAATTCCACGAGCGGAATGGAATTTACCGCCCAGGCCTACTAGTGATACGATAGTGATAGGCACGTACTCACGCGTGTACGGCCCGTACACGCATGAGTACGGGCCCTACACACACCCTCAGAGCATGTGTACTGCATTTCACAGCTTACACTGGTGATAGGAGGCGCACACGAAAGGAATGGAGGTGTCAGACTCGCACAAGGCTGTACATCAAGTCATTGTCAGTGCAGTCCTTCATGTGCAGGGCCTAGGTGTGTCAGGCAGTGATGTGGCACATGTCTCCTCATGTTGTGGCACAATAGATGTGTGATGAGCTGTTTACACATGTCATGTGTGATGGGGCACTACGTGGCACACTTCCCTTTCACATGTTGCACATGTGTGCATGTGCGACACACGTGTCAAGCACTGCACCAC
Source organism: Triturus cristatus (assembly GCF_964204655.1). Classification (NCBI taxonomy): domain Eukaryota; kingdom Metazoa; phylum Chordata; class Amphibia; order Caudata; family Salamandridae; genus Triturus; species Triturus cristatus. The sequence continues at coordinate 759,082,218 of NC_140595.1, forward strand.
TGGTATGGCACAGTCAGCAACACCCGCAACTGTCCCCTGATGGCAGGTACACGGATAATTACACCTCACATGTGACTCCCAGTGTGCCACGATGTGACTATGTCATGTGTGTGTCATGTGTTCCCATGAGCTTTCCGTTGGTGTTCCGTCAACTCCATCTGCTGTTGCAGCTTCCAACATGTGTATGTGTGCATTTGTGCATGACACACATATACGCAAACCATGCCACATGTGGACTCACACGTAACATGTGTCATGATGGTTCGAAGATGACTTTCTGACATGAGGCAATATCTGCGTTGTATCAATGTCTGTGACATCAGTTTTTGACATGGACCCCTTAATGGAAATGTGTGTCATCTGTCCATTTCCAGATAACATGTGACCTGTGTGTCTAGACTACCGCCAGCTGTCTGTATGAGATGACATCCTTCTAATGCTGATATGTGGATGTCTGTCACTCATGTAATGTGTCTGGCTTGTCACTTACACTGGCCAACAGCTATTTCATGGCATGTCACGTCAACATTGCCATGCAACTATTGTGGCTGGCTCTTCGTACGAGTATCACCTGGCTGGCCCACGTGTCCTGGATGTATTAAGCAGATGTGTATTAGCTGTTGAACATGTGCTCACCTCAGTGACATTGGTGTGGTAATGTACCCACTCTTCGTTATTCCTTCCAAATCTCTGCAGGGAACCGCCTCTCCCCAGACGAATGCCAGACCTGGATGCCATGCGTGAACATGACTGCATACGCAGATACCGATTCTCGCAAGAGTTGATAGAGGACTTGACCCGCCGGCTTGCACCACACCTCCAACCACAACACAGGTATCCTACAGCTCTGACCCCCAAGGTGAAGGTGATGGCAGCCCTACATTTTTTTGCCACCGGCACGTTTCAATTGACCATAGCTGATGTCGGTGGCCAGTCCCAGACTTTGTTCAGCCGTGTCCTGCATGATGTTATAGAAGCCATGTTGTTGCACCTGGATGAATTCCTCCATTTTCTCACTCGTGAGTAGTTGACAGGTGTCAAGGGTGAGTTCTATGCCCTGGGAGGGATGCCTCATGTAATTGGGGCCATTGATGGGACACATGTGGCTTTGGTACCACCACAGGCACAGGAGGTAGCCTATAGAAACCGAAAACATTACCACTCCATTAATGCCCTTGTGGTGTGTCTTGCTAACATGCTGATTTCCCATGTCTGTGCACGTTTTCCAGGGTCCGCACACGATGCATACATCATGAGGCGTAGCAGGGTGCCAGAAATGATGCTGCAGCTGCACGCGGAACGAGCATGTCTTGTTGGTGGGTATACTCTGTTAGTCCTGTGTTCAGCGCTATCTTTGTATCTTACGGCATCTCCTGACCCACTTCTTCACATGATGTTTCCATGTAGGGGACTCTGGCTATCCCAACATGCCATGGCTGATGACGCCACTCCGCAACCCCAGAACAGCTGCAGAACACCGGTACAACGACACCCATGGGCAGACAAGGCGTGTGATTGAGAGGACGTTTGGACTCCTGAAGAGCAGATTCCGGTGCCTCCACAAGACCGGCGGCGCCCTCCCATATGCCCCGGTGAAGGTCTGCAAAATCTTCATTGTGTGCTGCATGCTGCACAACATGGCAGTGGAGAAGGCCGTGCCACTCATCCTTGATCCGGATGAGCAGGATAATCCACCCATGGAGGATGAAGGGCTCGGGCATGGGGCAAGTGAGGATGAGGATGAGGATGAGGACATCCAGAGTCAGCTTATCTGCAACTTCTTCTCATGATGGTGAGTCCCTGTGTCTGAGTGTGCACGCTTTGAGCCTTGTGTGGCATGTGTTGCAATGTGTGTGTTGAGCTGACTGTGTGCTAAGTGACTTGGAGGTGTGTTCTGATGTGTCATTCAAGTCATGATGTCATTCCACACATATTAGCTGGGACACTAAATTTGTTAAGGGCATGGTGACAACATCATTCCTGTAGAGTACATGTACATGTCTGCGGATTACTAGCTCTTCGCTGAATTGTTGTGTATCTGTCCTCCCCAGGTTCTTGCGGCTGTCGTCTGCTCATGTCATCATTGCCCTCCTGCTATTCCTCATGAGTATTGCCACGTGTGCTGGATCAGAGTTACATGCACAGACATGGTGAAAAGTCATTTGGGGTAAGGAGTGCAGCAAGGCATTTTGTGGGTGGTACGTGTTTGTGATATGTGGGGACTGCTCCTGTGCATATTGTGTTACCATGCATACATGTCGACTCACCATGGGCCACATGATGTGTTGCATGGCTCCCATGAATTGATGGTCACCCTTCCTGACAGTCATCTGTAATGGTGTGTGGATTCTGATGAAGGCATCAATGTGTGTATAACGTCTCCAAGGAACATACAGGATGCTAATGGTGGACCTAGTGTGGGACATCCCCATATGAGGCTCAATGGGGAATTGTAGACTCTCCGTGTGCAGCAAGGGGTGTTAGGCTCAACCCCTTCACTTGTGTGCCAGCTCAGTAGGATTTACACATCTGTGTGTTGAAGGGGGTGTCCAGTGTAGGTCACACATGGTCAGCCAAATGACCTGTGAGTCTGTTCCAATTGATGGATTTCCCTTAGTGTGAGGCTGAGTAATAAAGGTGTTTGTCACACTCCAAGGTGCCTCATCTCTGTCAATGCAGGTCTCTTGCCACTTTGCATGCGGCATATCTGGAATAGTTGTGGAAGATTATGCATAGGAGTCCATGTGTAGTTTAGCAACATGCATGCAGTTGCTCATGCGTTAGGCTCCCTATTGGGCATGAAGTACATGGTCGTGTATGTTTTTTGGCATGTTGGTCCGCACAATGGGCCACCAACAGCTGCTGGGGGTGTGTCTCCTGTGCGCAGGCCGGCCTTCAGTTTCCTGATCCGGTGTCATACTTCTTTGGTGATTGTGTATGCATTGTGTCTGGGTGTGCCATGTGACACTGGACACTCCTTACTTTACACACTCGCCTGTTGCAGTTGTCCTTCTGACATCCTAGTCTATGTGTGCAAATTCTGTCATTTTGCATGGAGATGCCGCCTGCTGCTGCGGCCCCTGCAGCAAGGGCCAACAGAGAATCCAGATTTTGCAACACACACGCCTCCAGGATGCTCCTCACTTCCTCCCTCCACCCATTCATTTTGCTGTCCTCAACTTGTCTATGCCACTGTTGCCGCCACGTGGTGCCAAAGGCTGGACCATCAGCACATGCAAGGTGCACATTGCACCACCATCCTGTCCTTGCATTACCCACATCACACTACAGTCTGATGTATCAGCCACACTCCGAGCTATGTCCATCCGCACATCTAACGCCTGCTGTCAGACATACCCTGGGTACACACACGACACCTTTGCATGCTGAGTGTGCAACTCCAACGGCCTACACTGCGCTGCCCCACCTTCCAGGCCCTGTCACACCAACCAGGTCACGTCCCTAATACTCCCCACCGGCTCTGTAGCCCAGCAAGGGCATGGGAGTGGGACTCAAGGCTTCAGCATGTAGTATGGTGTCATCGTCTGGGACATGGCACAGGTATCATCTCTCAGCATGTCAATCTACAGAGTGTCCAGGACCCCCCTCTCCACCATCACATGCGCACAGCACCTCATCATCAGCTCGTATGCCATTGACAGCCAGGTGCTCACCCTCAACAAAGACACAGACATTGGCAGTTCCATCATTCAAGTATGCATGAGATCTATTGATGAATGGCTGCACACGAGCCACCTGAAGCTGGACTTGTACAGGACTGAGCTGAACATCTGAGGATTGTCCCCTTCCAGCTGGGTCAAGTGCCTGTGTCCTACCCGCAAGAGCCCTGCACAAGCACCCAGTGGCCACACACACAAGATGGTGTGCATCATGTTTGGCTCGCTCACATTTGCCATGCTAGTCCACAGCATCTGTACCTCATGCTGCAACACCCTCTGCATTATGCACATGATCCACAGATAGATCCACTCCAAGAAAAGACAGACCATCCCCCAGGTCCATGACAACATCCGTGTCAAATACTGCCCTGCGCTCTACGGAGCAAGTACATCCAAACTCCCAGGAAACTTGTCCACATCCAGGGGGCATCTGCACACCTCAGATTCAACCCCCTGCGCCCCAGCCACCTCACCGTCCACCATGGATAGCTGCAATGGATCACTGTCTGCTGCAGGGTGACCTCCACACTCCCCACCCACACTCAGGAGGCCGTTCACAACCCCGAACCCAACCAACCTTGTACGTCTGTCATCCTAGATCCCGTTGGGCCATCTCCTTGCATCCAACCTTGCCCTGGCCACCGTTCTTCACATCCACCGTACTCCAGCATACAGGACATTATTCTCCCACCTTCCCACACATACCTGGGACTCCCTCCTCGTGAACCTCCACATGAGCCATGACCTCTACGCCTTGATGATGATCTCCCAAATAGGTCTCTCCGCACAGTTTAGCAAGCTCCCCCTCAGCAGCCAGAGGTCATCACAGGTGAGTGTTGTGCTCCATGCCTACATTGAATGATACCTTGTGACCCATGTGTGTCCTGTACCAGACTCTGAACCCAGGGTATGGATGGCTGGAGTTGGTTCAACACTCAGCCATAGTTTGACATTTCCACACACATATGTCGTTGAATGATGCAAAATGACAAGAACGTCTCATGTTCAAAGTGAAATATTTATTTACGGTGGGGTAAGTGGTTTGGTAGATGCAATTGGGTGCTGTACCGGGGGAATAGAATCCAAAGTTCACAGGGGGGGATGGTATCCTTGTCATTGGAGGTCATCAGAGTCCAGACCACAGTGTTGGTCATTATTGGTCAGACTGTGACCAGCAAGTCCATGTGGCAGAGAATGACATTGGATGAGGTGCTGCTGTTGCGCCAGAGGGCCATGTGCCAGGCCAGGTGACCTGGGAGATGGGGATGGTCCACTGACTCTCACGGTCTTTTCCGTGGACGACCCACCTTCCTCCAGGGACCCTCAGATGCAGGCCTTGACAATGCTGGGGACGCTCCGTCAGATAAATCCTCCTCCTCCTCCCTCCCTGTGTCTGGTGCTGGTCTACGCCTGGTGGCACAGGGAGGGTTTGCCAGGCTTTGGGCGATCTGGCGGAGTGATTGGCTCACGTCCCTGTGCACCGCCAGGAGCTCAGCCAGTCTTGCCTCCATCCTTCCTTGGTGTTGTTGATGACTGGCATGATGCTCGACCTGCAGGTTCTTAATGTCATCGAGGGTCCCCTGCATCTCGGAGAGTCTTGAAACGACCTGGTTGATGCCTCTGGTGTCATGCCGGTATGAGTCCAGGATGTTGCGTATGTGTGACATACCGGGGTCCTGAGCTGGCTGGTCAGGTTCACGCCTCCGCCTGCCTCCACTCCCACCACCCCTGCCCACTTGAGCCTGGCCTGCCCTTGTGGGCACATCGGGTCTACGGGACCCCTGAGGGATGGCATTTGCAGGGTTGCCTGCCTCCTCCTGGGTGCCCGGAGAACCTTGTCCCTCCTGGTCAGACTGGCTCTGTTGTTCAGTGTGAGCAGGGCTCCTGGGTGTGTCCTGGGATGTGGCAGGAATGGGGGTGGTGGTTGGCACAGATGTACCTGATGCAGGTGCTGCAGGGGCTTGGGCACCAAAGGGTCCAGGTTGGTCGGGGTCATCCACGGAGTGGTGAGAGTCGTCGCTGCCGGTGGGATCGTCTTCACGCGGTGCCTGGGACTGTGATTCTTCCCCCCAGTGTTGGGGGGAGATCGACGACATTGCCCTGTGTGTGAGAGAGAGACAATGTTAATGGTGTTTCATGCGACATCTATATTTCATACATATTCAAGTTGATACATTTCCTCCAGGTAGTTGGATGTGCCTAGCATTCCTCTCAATGTCCACTTGGGGATGGGTATGTTGCGGGGGACATATTGGGATGTTCTCCTGAGTGTTTGACCTGTAGATTGTTTGCTCTGATGCTTATTTGGCTCTGGATCGGTCTTGTTGTGTCACATGTCCATTGTGGGAGTGTGTAAATCCGTTGCCTGCCCCGGGTGTGTGTGCTTGTGTTAGGGGGGGGTTGTGACCGGGCCTGCTGTTGTGTGCAGTGTGAGTTGTCATTGGGTCTCCCAGGTGATGTGTGTGTCCCCTCATGGTGCATGCTGGCATGACAGTGAGTGTGAGTTCCTGTGCTAGATACCTGTGCTTGTGGAGTTGGTGTTTGAGTGTACAGTGGTCCCAGGAGGGCCTTGTGCTGCATACAGCAGGGCCAAGTGTCATCTACCTTGTCAGTACTTTGCCAGTCCCTGTGCATTGTGCATGGTTATGTACCTATGCCATATGGGCTGAGGGCATTGGTGTCTGCGTCTCATTTTCACAATGTGTTGTGTGGGGCCCACCCTCCTACCCTCCCGGACATCCAGACTTGTGTTTGTGGTTGTTGTAGGCTTGGACATGGCCTTGCCTTGATTTGTGAAGGGTGCATGGTGACGTTAGTGGCATGAGTGTGGTTTTTGAATGTGGTTGTTTGCGGTGAGTGCTTGGGGGAAGTTGCGTGCATTTGGTGTATATGTGGTGTGGACCCCATTGCCCCCATGTTGCGTAAGTTGTTTGTGTACTCACCAGGCTCTGCGACTCCTTCGACTCTGTGTACTCCCACCGGCGGTAGCAGGGCCATCACCTTCTCCTCCCAGGGATGGTAGTGTACGGGTCTGCGGGGCGGCCCACCTCCAGTGATGTTAGTCTGGGCATATTCTAAATTCATTTTCCTCTTGACCGCCCAGCGCAGATCGTACCACCTGGCTTGGCATTCATGTCTGGTCCTTCGGATAGGCGCAACAGCATTCACCTTGTCGACGATCCTCTGCCACATGGCAGATTTTTCAGCTATGCTGGTCTGTCTGACCAATGTTCCAAACAGCTGTGGCTCGACTCTGATGACTTCGTTGACAAGGAGGTCCAGCTCCGCCGTAGTGAACTTTGGATTCTTGTCTGTGGGCATGGTGTGGGGTGTGGGTGTGGGTGTGGATGGTTGTGGGTGTGTGGCTGTGAATGTGATGGTGTGTGTGTGAATGTGAAGAGGGGGATGTTTGTGGAGGAGGTTGTGTGAAGGTGTGTGAGTGAAGATGTAGTGGAGGTATGAGTGATATGGAGTGGTTTCTATGTGGAGTTGTTTCTCAGTGGGGTCTGGCAGCAGTGGGTCTGTTGCAAAGGCTCATGGGTTGTGTGTGTGGGCCCTTTTTATTGGTCCATTTTTGGGTGTGTCTGTGTTTGAATTTTGGTGGGTGTGTTATAAGTGGTGGTTGTGATTTGGGGCCTCTGTTTGCCTGTTTGGATGTGTCAGGTCAGTCATTGACATGTATTTTGTCATGTAGACGTGTTTTGTGGTGTTGTGCGAGTCAAATTGACCCTCCTTGTGCTGTTTTACAGTGTCCTGGTTCTGTAAGAGTCATTTTTGCGTAGGTACGATCCGTACATATGCGATGCTAGGTGAGGGTGCTGGGGTATGGTGTTGGAGTGCGGCGCGTACATGCGGTGGGGGTTCAGTGCGTACATGTGCGGCCCTGGGGTACGGCGCGTACATGCGGAGGTACGGCACATACATGGGGGGACGGCACGTACATGGGGGAAGGGGGGCGCGTACATGGGGGGAGGGCGCATACATGCGGTGGGGGTACGGTCCATACAGGTGCGGCCCTGGGGTACGGCGCGTACATGTGGAGGTATGGCGCGTACTTGGGGGGGTAAGGCGCGTACATGCCATGGGGTTATGGTGCGTACACGTGCAGCCCTGGGGTACGATGCATACATGCGGAGGTACGGCGCGTACATGGGAAGTAAGGCGCGTACATGCGGTGGGGGTACGGTGCGTACACGTGCGGCCATAGGGTGCGGCGCATACATGCGGAGGTACGGCGCATACATGCGGGGGTGATGCGCCTACAGGGGGGGTACGGCACGTACATGGGGGGGTACAGCGCGTACAGGTGTGGGGCTGGGGTACAGTGCGGACAGGGGGGGTAAGGCGCATACATGGGGGGGTACGGCGCGTACATGGGGGGTACGGCACGTACAGTTGCGGGGCTGGGGTACAGTGCGGACAGGGTGGTGTACGGTGCTGACATATTTGGGGGTGGGGGGGCTGTATGCCTCGTACACGGGCATGAGTTTACCCGTGTACATGTGTGCTACTGCGTTGGCTCCGTACAGGACTTTTTACGTGCGATTGTGTATTCGGACGGACGGTCGGGATCGTACTTGCGCGCTCGGACTTGTGTTTTACGATTTGCACGTACAATTTTCCCGACGATATTCGGACGTGAACACTCTCCGACGCACTCTCGTAGACTTTTCCCAACGCTATTCGTAGATATTTTTCACGGACGAATCGTACTTGGCCATTTGTACGGTGCTTCTCCGACTCGTACGTAAACAAATACGGATACGGGTCGTACGCAAATTATTTTTAACGGATCGGAATCGGCACCTAAATGTTTAGACATGGGGTTGACAGGTTACACTTTTTCTAGAACTCAGACTGATAAATCTCCAAATTTGGTGATGGTACGCTATTCACACTAATTAAAGCAGAAAATAGCCCCCCAATGTAAATCAACTACAAGCAGGGGGTAACAGCTGCGAACCCTTGCTTGCCCTTTGTTGCCCCCGGCTTCCAAGATCATGAAGACACCAGCATAAAAAGAAAGTAAACTGTGCTCTAAGACAGCTAACTACTGTCTGACATATGTGCCTCACTCCTGATTTAGGACTGTGGCTTGTAGTTTTACAGCAAAAACTTTGCATTAGTTTACTTTCCATCTCAGTTCTTAATTTGCAAAAAAAGATTGCTGTTGCCCAAACCTCTGCTCAGAAGCCTGCCCCAGCGCAACTAAAGGTCAGCACACCAGATATCAAAGCTGGAATTCATAAATACACCTCCTGCCTCTTTAATCAATTAACAGGCACGTCCTGCTTCTTTATCCCTCTCTTGCAAGTTTCTGTTTTCTTCCTTTGTAATAATTCTGCAGACGTTTTCTTCCTCAGTCTTTCCGATCTGTGTGTTTTTCCTCCTCCTGCGCCAAGTAAGTATCTGATGCAGAAAAAAATTGTTGGTCCTCAAGAAATAAGTACCAATGGTCCCCACCACCAACCACCGCTTTGAAATAAACACTGTTCTTTCTGTGTAAAACATTCACACCTACAATGCAGCTAAATGGGTTAATTAATCTCCCCAATGTATTTACTAAATGTCCGTCTTCTCTGGTCCCAAATATAGTCACACATGGGCTGTATTTTCCACACTATGGGCCTCAAATACTACGGCTTTGAAAATTAGCACACACTCTTATTCAGTAAATCAAATCAGAGGGTTTGTGAATACTTAAATCATTGTTGGAATCTGCCACACAAGTAGAGGTTCTACTCGAGTGGCAGCTTCCTCAATGCGAGCAGCAGGTTTCTCAATACGAGCTGTAGCACCCTGCTGCAACTGTCCGCCTTGAGAAATCTCACCTGGAGGTGGTCTAGCGTGCGATTTTTATTGCTCACGCTCACCAACATTGACGTGCTGGGTGAGAGGAAAAACTCTATGCAGAGCGTGGAGTGGGCAACACTCTGCAAACTCCGCATGCGGAGCAGAATTTTACACCCATGCCTAGTCCCCAACAGACACCTTCCCCCTTGTGAATGAGGACAGAAACATTGTTTGCAAGCAGGCAATTCTCCATGAGACCGTTGCCAACTCTTGAAAAATGTATGTAAAAGTTTTAATTTGTTTTTTAAATGTTCCATTCAGTTTAGGAACATAGGCTATATTTGCTATATTTAAAAGCAGTCAAAGACATGGTGATCTGTTGACCCCAGCTGGCCACCATGTCTATAGTTGTAGTCAATCATAGTGGGTGTGGTGGGCATGGCCATTCCGGCAGGGTCTCCCCAGATTTTTGCTTTACTCTGTCTTCCTTGTTGAAATCGTTTTTGTTGGCTTTTAGGACTTTTTCCCTGCTAATCATTGGTAAAGTACTTGTACTCACTCTCTAAAACATGATACAATTGGACTACACCTAATTAGCACACTTAATTTGCTTGTATGTCCTTATTAAATGGTACAACATTTACATAGGGCCTGTAAAGTAAATACTAGGAGTGGGCTGCAGTATTTATTTTTCAAATAAATTTGCCTGTTAATACATTTCATGTCTGCCGCTGCAGCTAATAGTGCTGTTTCAAACTGCCATTTTGATTAGACAAAATAAACCTTTACCTGTCACCAGGCCTACACCTTCCTTTTTAATACCTATAAGCCAAATTGTATATATACAATTCCGACTGGGGAGCTTGCCTCTCAATACTCTGCAGGCTTAATGGCTCAATGGTGTGATGCACAGCACCTTCCTGGAATGTGGCACTGGCCCTGAAACTGAGGAACACATATTGTTCTGCGGTCCAGTGTACACTGTGCACAGCTTGAGTTTTCACATTGCCCTCCGAATACTGAAAACTGATAGCATCATCTCTATAGTTTTTACTGTGAGCTATTTTCTGAGGGGTGCTTGGTTCAAGAGGGATAAAATACTAGCCCTGTCCACGCCAGCACTCCTGAGTCAGATACAGGTGTCTTGTATTCTGTGGATTATTAGCAATTTTTCTAGTGATTTGGGGCCATATGTAGATAGCTAAATACCGGTCGGTAACGGCCGAAAATCGGTAATTTTACCGTTACCGGCCGGTATTTAGCCCTTTCCAATGTAGGAGGCACGTTTTCAGGATTCGGTAATTTACCGAATCGGTATTTTAAGAAATCGGTAAAATACAGAATCGGTAAACTACCGAATCCTTAAATCCTATGTAGGGAGCACTCAAGTGAGTGCATTATTGGTTTAAGTATTCGTTATTTACCACCAACTACAAGTTGATGGTAAATACCGAATACCTTTTCAAAAGCAATTTTGTGCTTTTTTTAAAGTGCCATGTGGCAGACATACATGCCCTTAGGGCATGTATGTGCGCCACATGTGCACACATGCACGATTCAGGGGTGCAACAGGGTGTCAATGTGACACCCTGCCACCCTTGAATATGCTCCCCCTATTACCGATTCGGTATTTACCGAATCGGTAATAGTGAATGGCTTCCCATTCTTTCCTATGGGCCTCCAGGCCCATAGGATTGAATGGGAAGGTATGCCTTATTACCGATTCGGTAAATACCGAATCGGTAATAACAAATATTACCGAATCGGTTAAATGTAACGATTTTTTACCTACATTCTATTTACCGATTCTTAAATACCGAATCGGTAAAATTCGGTATTTAGGAATCGGTAAATAGAAATTACCTACATATGGCCCTTGGTGTCTATTATTCCTATTATGTGCCCAGTGCTCCATGTGTAATTTTGTATTGTTTTGTTTTAGTTTTAACTGTGTTTCTGAGTGAGGCCTAATTTAAATACACACAGCACACTATTTTTTTATTTTACCCCTAAAGAATTGCTAATATTGACCATTTATTACTTATATTATAATATTGTGCACCTAGCACCTTGCCACTGTATAATACAACTAGTGTTGTCATATTACGTGATAGTGTGCTATCATGTACAAATTGTATACACATGCATGCATCGCAGTGGTGGCCCGTGCAGGTTAGTGGGGTTGTCGCGGTGTGGGGGTGTGGGGGTGAAAAAGACAAGTGACAGAATAGGGAATGTAAAATAAATATATAAATAAATAAAACCACTTACATTGTGCTCGCCACATCACCGACTCGGTGATGCGGCTTGCTCAAGGTAAGTTGTTTTATTTATTTATTTTACATTCCCTATCTCATTGTTTGTCACTTTCACCCCCCACTCCCACCCTGCCCCCACCTTGTCCCACCACACATACCTGGACAGGCCACCATTGATGCATCGTCAGAGAGTACTCCTGCCCTATGGCCACCAAGAGCACCATCCTTCCCTCACAGGAACTCTGAGATGTTCTTGCAAATCATTTTCACAACAAGATGTCCACCATCTACAACAACTTTGAGTGGCAAGCCACGGACCTCCACATCCTCCTCGCCTCTATGTAAGCCTCCCATGAGCAGCTACTCAGTGCATGGGAACAGCTCACTGGTTAGAACACCACAGTCATTATGAACTCCATCCACTCAGGAGCACCCATAGACCTATGACCCAACACCTCTTCAACCTCAGAGGCAAAGACAACAGCAGCCAACTCACCACCATTTTGAACATATCCATCACCACAGCCACATTCCCCAACCCTTGGAAACATACAAAAAGTTGCGACTTCGCCTCAAGGAAACCTACGCAGACCCCAGTGAACTTCAGAACTACCGCCCCATCTCACTGCTCCCTTTTTTTCCCAAAGTCCCTGAGAAGGCAATCAACCAGTAGCTCAATGAACACCTGGAGAGGAACAACCTGCTCAACGCCTCCTAATCTTTACTGAGACCACCTTGATCAATGCACCAATGACATCTGCATTTTCCTTGGCAGAGGAGATTCAGTGGACCTGATCCTCATTGACTTCACCACGGCATTGAACCCCGTATCCCACTACAAACAATCATCAAGAGACTGCATCACATTGGGATCCAGGGAGAGTGCCCTCAGATGGATCACATCATTTCTCTCAGGATGGACACAGAGAATCTACCTACCCCTCTTGACCTCAGAACCCAAGAGCACCTTATTGGGCATCCCTCAAGGTTCATCCCTCAGCTCTGACATTTTCAACACCTTCATGGCACCCCTGGCTGACATCATCAAAACCACGACCTCAACATCATATCCTACGCTGATGAAACTCAGCTCATCTACTCTCTTTCAGCAGACCCCAACACCACGAAGACCAATTTCCACAATTGGATGAAGAATGTTGCTGACTGGATGAAGACCAACTGTCTGAAGCTCAACACAGACAAGACGAAAATGCTGATCTTCCACAACAACACTTCCCCTTAGAACAACACCTGATGGCCTGGCAAACTCAGACCAATGCCCACACTCACAGACCACAACGACAACCTGGCCATCATCCCAGACAACAAGCTCACCATGAAGCGGCAGATCAATGCAGTCTTCTCAGCCTGCTTCCACACTCTCCATATGCTTCAAAGTATCTTCAAATGGCTCCACACCAGCATGAGGAAAACCGTCACTAAAGCCCTTGTCAACAGCGGCTGGCCTATGGCAATGCACTGCATGCAGAAACCACCACCACACTCATAAAGAGACTACAGACAATACAGAACTCAGTATCCAGACTCATCCTCAATCTCTCCAAATGCACTCACATCTTACCACATTTTAAGAACCTCAACTGGCTCCACATCTAGAAAAGATGCCAATTCAAGAGAATGACACATGCCTTCCAAGCCTATCATGACTAGGACCAGCATACAGCAACCTCCGATTGAACTTACACCAACCATCCAGAAACCTTTGATCTGCCACCTATACAGCCACTCACACACCTACTCTCAAAGGATACAGGTTACAGTTAGGAAATATATATCTCTTTAACAACATAGGAGCTCATGGAAAAAATAAAGGTTACAGGGACATTATAGTTAGAAAATAGAATTTAAGAAAAACCTTAGAAATTCACTGTACAAACCAAAGGTTACAGGGGTGTAATGTTTAGCCTCAGATTTTGTGTGTTAAAAACCACAGAAATTCAGCAGTTATAGTTACCTGAGATAACTATAACTTATGTTCCTGCAATGCACTGTTTATGACCTCACATATTACATGTCTCACAACATGGTCAGTGACATCACTGATGACATCACTGATGATTTCTCAAAGTACATCACTGATGACAATGATTATGACATCATCCAGTATGTGGAAGTGTTCCGTAGACTTTTCAGAGTTAAAGATTTATTCAAAGCTAATGCCTAAGTTAAGTTGCTATACTTTATGTACTACTAAAGAGTGATACTATGAGAGTGGTTGTGTGACTGTGTATATCTCTTTGTGAGTGACTGTCTGAGTGGCTGTATAGATGTCTGAAAGGGTATATGAGTGGCTGAATGGGTGAATCCATGGGTATGTGAATAGGTGTATATGTGAGTGAGTGGCTTTTTGGGTGATTGAGTGGGTTTGTTAGTGGCTTGGTGGGTGAGCGAGTACCTGAGTGAGTAGCTGCAATGATGAGTGACTGGCTGTGTGAATGCCTGTATGTGTGAGTGACTGGGATTATAAGTGGATGTATTTGTGAGTGAGTAGCTATTTGAGTGAGTGTTTGGTTAACTGACTGGGTATGTGAAGTGCTGTGTTGTATAGTGAGTGTCTTTGAAAATGGTTGTGTGGGTAATGGGTGAGTGAGTGGACATGTGAGCGCTTCTATGGATGTGTGAAAGTCTGTAAGGGGTTGTGTGGGTAGGTTAGTGAGTGTGTGGATGATTGGATGGGTGAGTGAATAATTCTAGTGAGAGGCTGTATTGGTGAGTGAGTAGGTGTGTGAGTGGCTGTATGGGTTAATAAGTGGGTGTGTGAGCCGTGCTATGGGTAAGCGTCTGTGTGAGTGACTGCATAGGTGAGTGAGTTGCTGTGTAAATTGTTGATTGGGAAAGTGATGGGCTGTGTGAGTTGCAGGTACGTTCCAATTGCCGTGTAACTTTATCCCAATAATGCTTAATTTGTGGACATTCTCATAGTATGTGAAAGAAGGTGCCAGTTTGGTTACAATGGCAGAGACAGAGCAGGTCAGGCCGTCTACCCAGTCTGAAGAGGAGTTTTGCATCAAAGTAGACACGGTGGAGAATTTTCAGCTGAATGAGACGTACCTTCATGGGGATGGCCACTTCCCTAAGGAAGGGCAGCGCATCTCGCCAGTCCTCATCCTCAATACTACCCAGGTCTGATTCCTAGCCCACATGTAGTCGCTTTATTGGGTCCGTACGGTTGTTTACCAATTTTTTATAAGTGAGGGAAATTGCGTTGTGTTCCATGGGATCTAGCAACAACCTGTCCTCAAGGGGCGAAGACTCAGGTAGGGGGAGCCCCTTGGGCATGGCCGCCAAGATGGCGTGGCTGATTTGGAGGTATCAGAAGCTCTCAGTAACTGTCAGCTGATACTTAGTCTGTAGTTCAGTGAATGTGGCTAGCTTCCCCTTAACCCACATGTCCCCCACTGTGGATATCCCAATTGTGTCCCATTTATCAAACCCTGGCCATTTACTGAGCCACCTCAATATGTCAGGTTTCCACTGGTGTTTCTTTAGTCAAGCGGTTTTGCCAACCCAATTTACTCGTGACTCCATGCCAGATCTCAACCATACGGGCTGTCGGGCCCATCAAGTTAAGCTTAAGGGGATTAGTGTAGAGCGCACTGTTATAGCCGCCCTGTCCAATGAGCCAGTGGTCTGTGCAAAAATGTGGGTCATCGTACGGACCAAACACCCACCTATTTATTGCTGTCAGTTGTGAAGAATGATAATAAAGTTGTATGTCTGGTAACCCTATGCCACTGTCATACCAACCCATGGTGAGTTTGTTCTTGGCAATGCGTGGTGGACGGTCCTCCCAAAGTAGTCCTCGCACAACGCTATCAATTTGGGAGAAATAAGAGTCTGGGAATAGAATTAGGAGTGTTCTGTAGCGCATAGAGGACGCGCAGGAGCGCGAGCATCTTAAAAAGGGACGCCCGCCACGGGAGAGTAAGCGGGAGAGATCGTCAGTGCAGGGCATCTGACTTGAGACATTGGAGAGGCCCCAGCAGGTTCCGATCAAAGAATAAATTAGTATCCGGGCTCACAAAGATACCCAGGTAGCGAAAACCCTGAGATGCCAGCGGAATCGTATAGCCACGAGGATTGGAGGGGGGGGTCACCCCGTAGCACAAACATCTGAGACTTAGACCAGTTAATCCTGTACCCGGAATGAGAACCAAATATTTGAAAGATGTGAAGTACACACAGCAGAGATCGCACAGGAGAGGTCAAATAAAGAAGTATGTCATCTGCATACAGCGAGATGCAGTCCTCGTGGTCCACCGTCCATTTCAGTCCCCGTATTCCTGAATCATCCCTAACCCAGACAGCCAATGGTTCTAATACAAGGGCAAAGAGCAACGGTGACAACGGACAACCTTGTCTTGTGCCCCATCGAAGGGAGAAGGTAGTTGAGCGATGATTATTGATGGTTACATGCGTGGTAGGTTGCGTGTACAACAACCTTATCCATTTAATTACCCTGGGTCCAAACCCCATGCGAGCTAATACTGCAAAGAGGAAATCCCATTCAATGGTGTCAAATGCCATAGTGGCAATAGGATCGCATCTTCCCTAATAGTTTCAAGTCGACCTAGGGCCCCGTTCACCCGTCGCAGATTTCGGGCTGTTCCTTCCCGGCATAAATCCAGACTGATCCGGGTGGACAAGCCCAAATACATAAGGAAGGAGTCGATTGGCCAATAATTTGGCCAAGATCTTTGCCTAGACAGTGAGTAACGAGATAGGACGGTAGGATTTACAGTCGTCCGTTGGCTTATTTGGTTTCTGAACAATAGAGGTGGTCCCGATATCTGCCGGCAGGAGTCCCGGCTCTAGACATTCTGAATACATGTTCAGCAGGTAAGGTGCCAATCTAGCAGCCATGGGTGTAAAAAGCTCAATAGGGAGGCCATTAGGGCCCATCACCTTGACTGAGCGGACATCCTGTAAAGGCTTCTGAATCTCCGTTTCAGTTATGTTCACTTCCAGGGCGTCCCTATCCTGTGGAGAGAAGCTCACTACATTTATGATAGCCAGGAGATCAGCCGACAGCGGGGCTTGAGATGTCTCCAATGTATTATAGACCGCTTCAAAGTGGGCGGCAAAGATGTCAGCAATTTGTTGAGGGTCAGTGAAAGGCACGCCGTAAGGGCCAGAAATCGCATGGACCAATCTTGATGCTTGTACCATCCGTTCTAGCCACGCCAAGAGTTTACCCGTGCGTTCACCATGCTTATAGATTCTGTGACGGGTGGCTAGGGAGCGCACTGTGGCATCTTCTAAGAGAAGCTGTCCATAGTCCTGCCGTACCATGTTTAAACCATGCTGGGCTGCAGGGTCGAGGACCCATAAAATGGCTTCCTCCCTGGACAAGATGTCTGTTTCCATCTCTACCACTCTGCTAGAGCGCTCCACCCTATGTCCCACCAGTAGTGACAGTGCACTGCCCTTGATAAAAGCTCAAACGCTCCCCAGAGTGTCACTGCAGAGTTGACTGACCCCACATTTTCCACAAAGTTGATTAGCGCTTCCCTGATGTGAGGTATCTTGAGCGACCATGGTTGTACCGAGAGGGTATTGTGGGGCCTTGCCTGTTGCAGGCCGAAAGTCGCATGGATGGGTGAATGATCAGATATACCACGAGCTAAACACCTGGACAAAGTAAAAGCATGAATATCCTGTGCATGTGTAAACATGTAATCGATCTGAGACTGGCTATTGTGAGCCCCCGATTGAAACGTGAAACAATTATGGAGCGGATTTAGCCCCCTCCAGATGTTCACAATGCTGAAGGCGTTAGAGAACTGGCTGAGCTGTGAGCCCCTTGCCGGATCGTCCCGAGGTGGGATGTGGTCCCGATATCCATCCATGGTTAAATAAAAGTCACCAGCACTCCTAGGGGTAGTTCCAATAACAGCTTCCCTACGTCTCGTAGTGTCATTCTTTGTAGTCCGGTGGGCATATACTGAAACTACGTTGAGGACTTGTCCCTTCCAGGTGCCTGTAACAGCTGAGTATCTACCCTGTGTTTCAGTCCATTTGTTGTGTATCATATGTGGGCAGCCCTTACGGAGGAGGATCCCTACTCCCCTCAAGCCTGAAGAGAATCCTGAGTGAACTATCATCCTTTACCCCCATCTATTCAGGGCCCCAGAGGCGTTCCCAACCAGTTGTGTCTCCTGGAGCATCACCATGTCTAAATCCTGCCATTTTAGGTACTGCAATAAGATGCTCCTCTTAATCTTGTCCCCCAGGCTGTTAACATTCCAGGTCAATAAGTTGAGGGCTACGTTGGGTGCCATCCAACCGTTTTGTTGGGAAAATAAATCATCATAAGGAACTTAATGGCTAATGGACCGCAGAAACCTTCCTCCCCATGATAGAGGCCAGGCAGTAAATAAGAATGACTCAAATGGGATGTATGATGTTACAACGCGATTGTTTACAACACGTGCCGTTACATCGCATTCGTTACAATGAACGGATGTAACCACGCTATGCCATTACAACGCAAGTCTTTACCTCGACTTGCACTAGATGGCGTGCTAACATTAGAAAAGTGTAATTTACTATTCCAACTCCAGTCCACTTAACAGTAGGGAAGGTGTTGGGATAGTAAACTACACTATTTCTAATGTTAGCACGCCATCTAGCGCAAGTCGATGTAAAGACTTGCGTTGTAATGGCATAGCGTGGTTACATCGCGTTCGTTGTAACGAATGCGATGTAACGGCACGGGTTGTACTAACCGCGTTGTAAAGGTTGTTCCCCCTCAAATGGAGTGCCCATTCGCAAGTGATAGTGGGACCAGTTGCTTCAAATGTGAACCAAGTAAGACTATGTACCGATAAAAAAACTAACAAAAACATAAACAGCAAACCCCTTACCCCCCTCCCCATGAGGCCCCCCTCCCTGACTCCCTGCACAACGGGTCTAGAACTTCCCGCCTCCCCCAACTTGCAGAGTGCCTGTTGCGCTCCCTCATTAACTTCGGGCATGTGGACCACTCCACTCCCTAGACCAGCATTCTACAAACCTAAAGTTGAGCCCAGGCCAATAAGCCCCGAGGGCGGAATATACTAAACTAAATGTCGGGTTGCATAGTGCAAGGCAAAGCATATGAGTTTGTTACACCAAGTCAGCAAAGGATAATACTTCAAAAAGTCGAGTCCCCCAGACAATATAGAGAAGCTCTACAGCTTGAGCACAACACTTACTCCTCAGCCAAGTGTGAAAATTAAAGGCGTTGCAGACAATCCCTCTCACTCTACCCAATGTTTACATTCACGCTGTCGGGCTCTGGGTCTCTGGCTCAGAATGAGGAGGAGAACGTTGTTGTTGACGCGAGTCACTGGCCCCTCCGGCCGCAGGTGTGATTTGAAGGACCGCTTCCCAACTGTACGCCAGCCGTCAAGCCAGTCCCAGGCATCCTCAGGTCTCGTGAAAAACCACAATTTGCCATCTGCTTCAACCCGGAGTTTTGCTGGGAACAACATGGCGTATTTGACCTCCTGGTCTCTGAGGGCACGCTTCACGTCCAGAAAGCTACAACGCTGCTTTTGGACCCTCAAGGTGAAGTCTGGAAAAAATGACACTTTACTGTTTTCGAATGTTAGCAGGGTGGCTGCCCTCGTCGTTTGAAGGGTCACATCACGGTCTCGAAAATTAAACACACGGGCAAGAAGCGGTCGGGGGGTCTCCCGGCTTCGGCCTACCCCCCGGTACCCGATGAGCACGTTCAATGGAGATACAACTTGGATAGTCCTCGTGGTTGAAATCGTTGTAGGATCAGCTCTTCAACGAACAGATCTACCACCTGCCCCTCCTCCCGTTCCAGTATACCAAGAATACGAATGTTGTTACGTCTCATCTGGCCCTCGTAGTCGTCCAGTTGCAGCACCTCGTGGGAAGTTTGAAGTTCGGACACCTGTTTCTTGAGGAAAGCCGAGTCATTAACCAAGTCTTTGGTGAGATTTTCAACAGAAATCACTCGATCCGCCATTTTCTGCATGTCTTTCCTAATTAAGGCAACCTCTGTGGCGACTGTGTCAATTCGAGTTTCGAGGGAGGTCTGCACAGTGGTCATCGCTGCCAGAATGTCTTTGTTTGTGGGTTCAGAGTTCTCACTCCGGGCCGTGGTGGGGTCTTGGACATCCTCTTGATTCTTCTGCCATGCAAATTTGTCCAGTTTAGCCTGCATGGCACTTCGCCTGCCTCGTCCTGATGCTATGGTCTTGCCGCCAGTGAGGGTGCGATGAAGGGCCGGGACGCACCAGCTACTCACCGCCGCCTGCAGTGGGATCACCCCATTCAGCCTGTTGGCTTTGACATGGAGCACCCCAACACCCCAAGCCAGTGGAACGCAAGGCAGCACCTCTCTGTAGCGTCAAATGGTTCGGCAGCACACAGTAATGCACCCATGGGCGACCCTGGCTCCGTGCTGGGCAGCAGGTCCCAGCACCGACAGCACCCCTCCGTCTGCTTCGGTTGCCTTCACTCTACCTCCAGCTCCAGTGCAGCCAGCCTATGTGAGCACCAATCATTCATTGTCCCCGGAGATTGTTAATGACCGCTGCTCAGCACCCCTCTCGACCGTGGAAAATGGCCACCTTTCCTCAGGTCACCCCCAAATATATAGTCAAAGGCTGAGCAGACACCTTGGGCAGCCAACAGCACAATTGAACCCCGCGGGTCTTCCAGCGCACTGTGGGGGCAGTTGCATGCGGTTGTTCAGACCCTCCCCTACCTCACGGGGGTCACTCGTTCATGGCCCTCAACTCCAGCGACTGTAAGTGATGTGCCTGTGGTCGCGGCAGCGGCCCTCTTGTCTATTCCTGAATGTGGGGGGACCGATAATACAGGGGCAGCATTAGGAGATTGAGCCGTGGGGCAGCCCTCTTTACAGCCTGAGACTCGACCAACTGAAGAGTATGGCAGCTCTGTGTGGATTCGGCCTCGGCCGGCGGTGGATCCTCCCCCCTCGGCATCCACCAACCTTCAATGAAGCTCTAGCGGGTACCTCCTTTGGGTCTGGAGACGAATGGATGCTGGCGCCGATCGCCCGCCCTCTCAGCGCCGAACCGCAGCCCAGGCCTCAGCCGCGACATCGCGTAGAGCTCCTCTGCCGAGGAGTGACATACCCCTCCAGTGCAGCTGTGTCGGTCGGTGCTAGCGGCAGCTGTAGCACCCCAGTGGCCCCTCCGATATGGCCCAAAATTAGTACGTTCTTAGGGCAGCAGCTGAGGGCTTCATCAAGCACTCCAGAGCGGGGATCTGGCTGGGGCCGGTGGAGTTAGACTGATATTTTGGGAGTGGCGCAGCGGAGATCAGCTACCATGCGGCCATTCCCTTCTGCAGTTGGCCATACCCCCCCAACATTCAGTGATTTTGGTATATGTAAGGACAAGAAAGAAAGTGAAGGGAGGGTTACTAATAACCTAAGGGAGAGCAGCAAATGGAGTTGATGACCTTCGGAGAGATTTGTGAATAAGACACCTGTAGCTCTTTATATTCAGTGACTGCAACAATACATAGAACAATGGATAGCAGTCCAGTAAACTCAGGTGATGCTGGTATGGCATAGGTACAAGCAACCGGATTGGTTTAATCAATGATGGAGTGACACATTTGTGAGAAGTGAGCATCCTTTCATTTTTGTTGCTGAGCAACCACTATAACTTTGGAGTTGGTAACTTTTCATTAGTTTGCAACCAGAATTTTGTTATTAACCATTGATACACCTGATTGGTACAGTTAAGAACTTGGGCATCAAATGCGATAACTCACTATCCTTGCAAACACAAATCAAGTCAGTGGAAGGCACATGTTTCCGACTTCTGCGTATACTCAAAAAGATAGTACATTCCGCTAATTTTCTTATAGAAAGAGAAATTATCCAGCTTCTTATAACCTCCAGGTTGGACTACAGAAATGCTCTGTATTTTGAACGCACTGACTACCTGCGACAGAATTCAGGTGGTCCAGAATACGGGAGCCTGCATTCTCCTTAGCCTGCTTACAAAAACGCACTGGTCTTGAACCTTCTTCCCTTTCACAAGCTCCCAATAAGGAAGAAAATCATCTACAAAGCACAAGTCCTGGTTCATAAGGCACTGCATCACACAGGTGCTGGCTATCTTAGGGCCAGAATCAGCTTCTATGTCCAAGTCAGAAACCTGCGGTCTGCTAAGAACCATCTGGTGAGGATCCCTGAGATTGGCTGTATCAGAACTGAAAGACGGGCCATCTCTTATCTTGGGCCCCTGCATGGAACAAACTTCCTCTTGAGAGATGCCCACTAAATGCTACTTCATTGTTCAAGGAAAAGCTGAAAACCTGGCTTTTTCAACAAGAGTATATGATTTAACAGCACTCTGTATTTTGCCGACAAGCTTAGCTCCAGGACACTCCTTGGAGTAACCATGCACTCAACAAGTCACATTTCATTAATTTATTTCAGTGATCTTTCAGTTAGAAGCAATACAAGTTGAGTTGGAAAATCTTGTATTTTCATATAGTTCTTTGACCCTATTCTCAAACCTAAAAGTAGCTCTTGGGGTTACCTTCTGTGGCTAGATTTGCCAGAATTGACTGGATACACAGCCCAGGATTCGAATCCGATTTCCCAAGTTGCATAGTTGGCAGCTGGGGACACATGGTCACACTGCCTCCTGTAAAAGCTTGGTTCATTTTCGGGTATCAATATCATAGGCAAATGTAGCTAACATCTGGACGTGCCCTTTCCTTTCTCCCCATGACAAGTTAGACATCAGCCCCACTGGAAGAGCAGCTGCTCCCAGAACTGGTTAAGAGTGACCACAGAGGAGAAGTTGTTCATTTATTTGGCCACACCTCTAAGGTGAGCAAATGATCTCTGCACAGGGGACGAAAGGTTTTGCTATGGTGGCTTTGGGCAGAGAAGGGCACTGCATAAAAAGTAGTGAAACTCACAGGAACTTCTGCAAACGTGGGTAGGGTCACCCCTGGCAACTTTTACTCCATTAGTTCCGGAAGAAGCAAGAGTTTCCCTACCCACAGACTGGCTAAGGGAATAAATGTTGCACCCACATTACTCTCCTCAGATCAATTCTGGACATGCAGAAGAATATAAGATGACTGGACCTGCTGTCTGTGACCTGAGTAGAGCCCTGCAGACTGATCTGCTCTCCATCATGTTACCTAGAAAATGGAAGTGACTTCAAGGGTCATAAGGCTGAACTCATGTTTGGACTAAAAGGGACACAATAAGCTTCACAAGGCCTGTTTCTTCATTTTCAGCTGATCAGTTCTAACTGGACCTGAGCTGGACCTACTACTGGCCTCTGGTGCAGTGAATCTTGACTACCCCCTAGTACTGTCACAAGGTACTTGGCTCTTGGATGATGCCGAAGTGTTCTCTTGAAACCTTCTTTCTTTTTGTTTTGAGAACCATCAGGAAACCAGGAGCAACCTGGCATACTGATCTGACAAAGGTGTGTCGCCTCTGGACCAAAGATTCAGGTTGCTCCCACTACATTATTCCCCACAGCAGCAAATCCATTTCAGCGGGACTGCACACAGATGGCATCCAGCCTCATGAAGCCCTCTTTGACTACAGCTTGGTGCCTTGCCCCACTCAGAGAATCCAAGATCCAAAAAAGTGAGAAAGGTCAAAATTGGAAATCTTCACCAATCGAAAGAATAAAATGGATCTGGCTGGCAAGGGACCTTCTATGGGTGTGAAATTCAAATTTCTCCTGCTTGGAGCTTTCTTGACAAAACTCAACACTTTCATCAATTGGCTAAGGATTTTTGACATCTATTCCAGAGCCTAGGCCCGAAGATAAAACATATTAGCAGAATGAACCTGGCTCCATCGCATTGATAGAATTCCATATCATATAACATCATGCAACATCCATACAGGCAATACACAAGAGTAGAGAACAAAGTTTAAAAAACTGAAGAAAACCTTAGGTTGGAGAAGTTCAAAGTGGACCTATATCGTCTTTGGTGTATGATTTTAGAGCATTTAACATGACATCCCAGTTGTGCTTAGTAAAATACTTCCTAAGACCTGCCTGTTCTGTTGTGTGTAAGTGCTAGCTTCCAATATCTAGCTACTGGACATTGTCTAGTGGTAGAGGGAGGAGGAACTTTCTTCCTAATAAGATTTGGAAAATCTAACAATAAACTCAAGGCAATGACCTTTCCAGTAGATTTGTCAGTTTGGATGATGCAAGAAGACCAAGGATGCAAGCACCCAAAGTATTACATACTGTTCTCTCCAACGCCTGAGAAAATGCCAGAGTAATGTTTTTCCAGTAAGAATGCAAGTAACAATTCCAGAAAGGATAGGACCAAAAACATGTGTAGGGTTTCAGCCTCAGATGCATTGCAGGATTCTGATGCCCCCGGTCAAGATCCGATAAATTCTATCAGGGGTGAAGTAGGCTCTATTTATTATGGTAAACTGAATTAATTTAAACCTTGTGTTACATGAAGTCTTCAATGGGGATATCAATACCCTTGTCTATTTTGGGTAATGCAGGGGCCAGGGTAATCAGATTTGCCCTGTCTGCAAAGCTTATTGAGCAACACATTTCGGTGTTGATTGAAAGCTCTGTAGAGCCATTTTATGAGTCGTATAGCACCTCCCATTGTATGCAAAGTCTGTGCCTCTGTATGAGTCAGTGGTTCTTCATCATGCCATAAATATAGAAGAGAAAGTTTGATATGATCAAACGTGAGGAATTGACCACTCAGCACATTGTGGTCAGATATGAAAATTTCTAATTGCAATAAAAGACCATCAGAGCGCCAACCATATCTACACCATAAATTATCGATAAGCGTAGCACCTGCGGAGTCAACCAGTCCATATGAAATTGGAAGCCCAAAATGGAGTAGATGGTGCATGAGGAAGGGCATGTTTCATGAGTGTCAATGCACATTTTAAGCAAGCCAGAGTGGTATGCAGCAAGGTCAGCAACAAGCTAACAGAATGTATCTTGAATTTATCAATCTCAACAAGTTGCTATCCATTAGATTTGCCCCTTCATGTCTTTCTCACTTAAGCAATATCTCACTAACCATCTACACAGCTACTACAGTTGGCCTGCCAGATAGTATTTTTCCAAATTTGGAAGGCCCAGGACTCCTGCCTCGACTGGCAATTGCAGTGTTAATTGGGACATTCGTTGGTGGTTGCTTACCCAAACCAAGTTAGTAATCATCTGATCCATGCTCTTGCAAAACAGAACATGGTAAAATCTAAGGCAAATTTATAAATTAATACAACAGCCACAGGACTTAAATCATTTTAACTAGAAATACATGTCCCATCACAGAGAGTGGGAGTGAGACCAAACGCTACTTGCATGCTGCCTCATGAGTGACACCTGTGGGGGCCCACATATGTTCATGCATACCATCTCTGCAGAAAATATCACTGGAAATCAGGAAGGTGATGGTGGTTTGGCTGGCATAATGCACTAAAAAGTAAACACCAGTCTTCACCTTCTAACTGAAACTTTTGCCTACAAAACTAAGACTTTTTTCCTATAGACACTTAAATTACAGTCAACATGGCCACTGCAATCTCAAAGGGAGATTCATACCAAAATAAGATGGCTGCTATGATTACAGAGATCTGGTCGATCTCATCACAACTCAAAATGGCTGCCATTGCGAAGGTCTTGCGAGGTCTTGAATTGCAACAAGTGGATCTGACTCTCAGAGGCTATTTTCCTATAAAAACAGACCACTTCCACTCACTCCTGCCTGTGTATGGTTTGGTTCCTGAGGAGCATAGTTGGCATAGCGGTCTCTGGTTCTTGAATTTTGTGGAGGAAAAGTTTTCTGGATCATGTGCAATAATAGACTACCTTGTGAGGTGAATGGAGACAATTCTCCTGAGTCCAGTTACAAGTCCAGTTGACAATTGGGTTGTTAAATAATTGAAATCTCATTTTGTTGCCTCAATCTAGCTTTATCATTGAAGGCCTTCAAATGAAAAATGTCTCATGGGTTTAGAAGACATAAATCTTTCAAAAAGAAGGTGTGGAGTGAGATTTTAACCAGGAACATTTTAAGGAAACGTGGAGTGTGCTTTTCTGATAAGACGACCGGGAGACACAGGTCAACAAGAAACTTTCTTTGGGGCTCAGTAGGAGGTGGGGCCTTTGAGAAATGACTCACTGTTTGCTATTTGTACTGTAGAACTGTTGTCCATTATTGTTTGGTGGAATACTTCTTTCCGTTAAGTCTACGTTTTCGGAAAATTCACTTGCGTAAATTACAGGAGAATCAAAATCTCAATCACATTAGTTCCATAGCGCCTGTATTGTTCTCCTTATCCACTAGTGCACAAGTGGCCAATTGATCAATTGTGTTAAATATGGTTTCAGGTTTATTTCTCAGCAGTGCCGTTCCAAAATTTCCTTGCCCTTGTCTGGCCACTCAGATGCTCCGTGATGTTCCGAATCAAAGGCGATGGTGCTGGAAGGTGGGCTTCCTGAGGAGATATTGTTCTTGAGAATCTGCGGTCTGACACATTCTGAGGTTCCTCAAATAAGAACGTCATCAGCATATGAAGAGACAGCCCGGGACGCTCCCTGTCGTGGGATGCCCCATTCTGCGTGTAGATGTGAGTGGCTCTATGGCTATTGCAAACAGCAGTGGCGAAAGAGGGCAGCCCTGCCCAGAGCAACCATAGATGTGACATGAGTCGGAGATGGAGAGGCCACTGTTTACCCTCACAGTAAGGTCGGTGTAGGGAATCCAAATCTTTTTGCACATATATGCGGGAATTTCAAAGGACTCAAGGATCCTGTACATGTAATACCAATTTAAGGAGTAAACATTGCTTTGAGTTCGAGGTTAAAGGCTATGCAGGTCTCTTGAGGCCAATAGTCCAAAGAAAGAGACATGGTATCCCAAAGTCTACTCATGTTTAGGGAAGTATTATGCCCATGAATAAAGCCTGTCTGATCGTAGTGGGTCAAAATGGGTTAGAATGGAAACAGTTGGTTTAGCTAATACATTATAATTGCAATTCAATATAGACAGTGGCTTATAAGAAGAGAGCTTCTTAGGCCACTTACTTTTCATGGAGATAGCCGTCAATAAGTCCTCTTGCATAGTGGGAGGGAAGGAGCCCATGGTGTAGGTGCTCTCATACAGTTTTAGGAATTGGGATGCTAGTAGAGTGGAACAATGGCATGGAATTCTGTCTGCGTACTCTCCGTTCCTGCCTGGGATTTACCTTGGGGTAAATCTCGGAGACTGCTTTGATCCTTTGGAGGCTGAAGGGCTGTCCTAATGTTTCATTAATCTCTGAGGATACCTTAGGCTTATGCACTTCCATGAAGAAGAGCCTGATGTTGTCGTCAACAAGGTTGAAGTTATTGCTGTACAATTGCTCGACATAGTTTAAAAGATCAAAATAAAACCTGCTTGTGGGCATTGTGTAGCTCCAATGTGGTGTATTAATTGAAACAGGGATGGATTGAGGAGGTGGAGGTTACACAAAGTACACTAGCAGCCTGCTGTGTTTGTCACTCTTGTTATGTATTTTGTACAAATAAAAGTAATAATCCCGGCATTGGAGAGTGTCCAATTGATAATAATAATTACTCTACAGGGGACAAAGTGTACCTAATTGGTCTGGGGATGCAGGGAGCTGGTTTTCCAATGTACACAGCTTTTTGTTGAGTTGTAGAGAATCCCTGTTCATTGTTTGGCAGATTCCGAAAGTTGATTGTATGAAAAACCCATTAGTAAGAATCTTAAAAGTCTCCCATCCAACTAAAGGAGAAGACACCAAGCCCCCATTTACTTTGAAACATGACTCTATATGATATAGCATAGACTGACAGAAGACACCATCCACTAAAGTTGTTATTACCATTTGCCACTTAGTGATTGAGGTTAAGAGTTTATCCCATTCCAAGATGGCAAAATGAGGGTTGCGATTGGGTAAGGTTTTAGGGCAATACGTAGTCATGGTGATGCAAGTGTGAGTTGGGAGGTGTCCATAAATCTATCAAGTTGAGTGTGCATGTTATGCATGGATGAGTAGTAGGGGTATTTGTGGCTTGTCGGATTTCGGGTCTGCCAAATGTCTACTAGTTGCCTTTTTTTAAGCCAGTACTGCAACTCCTTCGCATTGTGGATTGCCAGGGATTTTGGTAGGTCGGATGTAGATCTATCTAATTGCAAATTGAAAATACAGTTGACTTTATTTCTGTTTGATCAGAAACACTTTGCACGTTGTTAAGTCTGTCTGCTATGTGCAATTGCTACCAGGGGTGAGTTCAGGTTAAGTTCATGATTTTAAAGGTCCACCCTGACAAGGATTGTGGTTAATATGTATGGTGGGTACGCACCCACCACCCCACTCAACTAATACCCATATTATCACAAAGCCTTAGTATCAATGCGTACATGGAGTTAGATTAGTAAATTCACACTCTATTATGGTTAATGGCCGGGCCTACAGTTATACTAAGGGTCTAATTCACAAAGGTAAAGTTACACTTTTGAGTAAGTTTCGGATTGCTATTAAAAAAAGGTATTATACTAGAATTTTCTTTATGACTGTGGAGTCTCTGCACATAAATAGATATGACTGTCCTATCTTTTTGTGTGTGGTGAATCCGCAGTTGTAAAGATACCACCCATGTGGATTCTGAAGATAAGTGTGATCTCTACGAGGTAGGTAGAAGAGGAATCAATAGGGGCCTAATTACGAAGTTGGGCAGACTTAAGTACACCGACACCGTCTCGGTCCTGGGACCAACTGAGCTCTGGTAGGTGGTCCCGACCACCTAATTAGGATGCGAACGAACATTGTTCAGTAGCATTCACACATTTCCCCATGGGAGCATGCATTATGGCTGTAATTCCTGCACCCAGTGGAGGGCACCTTGAGGTGCCTGCCACGGGGTGCAGGGATCAACGGGGGCACCATGGGTGGCCTCTCGTCCTCCAACCAGAGGACACACACTGAAGGGGGCCCTGCTGGGGGCCCCCAAACATGCTTTCAGACATGGTTTCCATGTCAGACAGGTCAGCATGGAAACCATGCCAGAAACTGTGCATCATAATCTGAATGCGGAAAGGCCCGCTGTTTGTGATTTCGAGCTGGCTCCGACTGGCCGACGGGCTCCTTGAGTCCATCGACTCCTGTTGAAGTCACCGACCAGATTCAATTCCAATCGGCTGATAAATAATCAGCCGGTAGGAATTGAAACCGATGATGGGGTCTTTCCGATCTCCATCGTAATTGGGCCCTATGTCTAGAAGACCTTTATAGGATTAAAGGTGTGCCAAATTTACCAGCACTCGATAACTGAACCAGAGTGTTTAAAGATAATCATTAGCCTACAGTTAACCAGTGAAGGTTGAGTGGGATGACATCAAGAAATGTGCAGCAAGACCTGCTGATAGTCTGGCAGGCAAGTTTGACTCTTGTTGAACGTCAACTAGTTCATTATTCCAAATCTGTATGGGAAAGCTGTTGACATTCTTGTCAATGATTTTGCCTGGAAAAAGGAGTAGTACTGAGACTGGTCTATAACTATATCCAGAGGTGACCTCAGCCGAAGTTGCGTTGTAATATGATTTACAAACAGATTACCCTTGACCAATAGAGAGAGAAATTGAGGTGAGCAAGGGTCATGGAAGATCATAACTGAATGGACCAGGCCAATGCTAGGGTATCTGAAATAATACATGGTGAAAACAGAAACAAGATAAGGGGCAATTTTAAAGGTCAGACAAGGGGGTTGATGTAAAAAAGTGGAAGTGCTGAAGGGGTCATAAATATCTTGAACCTAATTATGAAAAACTGGTAAATAAATGACAACTCTTCAGAAAGTTGAATTACCTACACTGTGGCATGGGTTTTGAGGTGGGTATTAACAATGTTAAATACTTCCAAGAAGAATTACTTGCATTGAGTTAACAAGCTGAATAGAATGATACTTTGGCTCCTTAATGTTTTTATAGGTTTTCCGTGTTGCAGAGGAGTCACCATGAGCCTCAGAATTGAGGTGCTTGAACAACAGGTATTTCAGATCTTTACAATGCTGTTTAGCCTTTGTTAGGTCACTAGTATGTCAAGTGGCAGAATGTATGATACATCAGAGCACCCCAATGTAAGAGGAGTAACCTTATTAGGGGAAGAGGTGACCCAAGAGTAAATGTGACTGGCATTGCTGTCCACACTGGAAATGACTGAGGAATTTGGAGGGTGACCTCAGAAAATGTAGTGGCTGTAATCCTTCACCAAGTGAGTTTAAGGCATGGTGCATGAGTGACACACAGCGGGCTGTTAAGGGACGATGGACAAGAAAGACATCTTATAATGATCCAAAGAGGGAGTGGGGGGAGGAGTAGATACTATAATGAGAGAATTTGTGGGCAAACGTGTCCTTTTATTTGAACTGCAGAATGGGTGAGTAGGTGACTGATGACTGGAGATAACAATAGACAGCTTGGATGACTTATTTTGTGGGCAGTCGAAGCAGATATTGCATAGGGTGCAGCAACATATTCAATGGTGCTACTGGAATTAATTGAGAGTTTGGAGGTGCAGTAAATAAGATGTCTACATTTGGAGAGTGAGGGGTTAAGATGAATGGATTCGTATGTGCGAAGGAGTTCATGTCCAGCATAGTAAAGGGTAAATTATCTTTAAAAACTATGGTGAGACTGCATCGGGTTTACTGAGGAAATCTCTGAGGATTATTTTGTATCCATTGAGTAGGACAATGAACTGGACAGTGCTGGATGTATCCTGTAACCATGTTTCTATTTAACACAGGACATCAAGCCAGGAGGAGTTGATAAGTACTGATTTTTCTGTTCAGTCCCATAAGAGGGAGTGCCCTACTGAGAAGAAGACAGCTTAATGAACTAGATGTACAAGATTGAGTGTGACCGAACTGAATGAAACGTTGTTGCATATTTGAGGTACACTGAGGCAGTGATATACAGGGCATGAAAGGTGTGTTTAAGTTGGATGTTTCTCAAGGAAATAGAGGCTTTTTCAGTATATAAGAAATCCCAGAAGTAGAGCAGACAGTGGTCTGGTGCTGCTGGGTACCGTCAAGCCAGGATCAGCTGCAGCGGAGTTTGGTGCTCCAGCTAGGCACCAACTGTGCATGACCATGCATGCAATGGCCTTAAGTGCTCCTTCTGTGGCAGTATTTAACAGACTCGGTGATTGCTAAGCAACATTGGTATCAAAGAACAAGGTAAAAGAAAAGGACAAATAAAAGATACATGGAGGCCATTTGCTCTGTTTGTGCATGATGGGCTCCCCTGACTTAGACAGCTACGTGGAAATTAATATTAGAAAAATTAAACCTAAAAAATGTAATCAACAAAATTAAAATGTTCTAAACTAAAATGTGTACTAGGTTGAGCATACACAGTACAGGGGCCCCAGGACACCTGAAGCAAAAGAACCAGCTTGTCTTGACTGAGACCCAGTAACTCCGGATTGTTTCAGGACCCTCTGACCGAGAATTCTCAAAGTTGTTACTGCCTACATCTAAATGGGATATTTATGGGTCCTTTCTAGAGAGGCAGATGAGCCACTGTCATAATCACCGTTTGGCAATCAGGCAGCTAATCCATAACAGAGTCCTATAGTACCAACTGCATAAACCTTAAAAATGGCATCTGGTAAGTATAAGTAAATCACACAAATGATAAGTCTTAAAATTATAAAACCTGTTTAATCCTCACATAGTTTGGGGGTTTTAAGGGTGATCAGGAAGCCCATACCCCACACAATTTACACTGAAACAGACCCAGCTCTACACGTTCTCCTCAGAATGTCCAAGCTGATCCTCCAGCAGAAACTCAAAGTGCACACATGACTCTAAGAGATCCCAGCCATAATGAAACAGTGATTGAGAAAGCAGAGGGACCCACATGGAAGCTGAATAGCGAGCAGTGCCATCAATAAACTTCATGGGGTCTCATTACGAGTAGGGTTGGTTCACGCTGTTAAAAGTGAGTCCTGTCCTGGCATTATCTGTTCGGAAAACTCCAGACCAGATAATTCCTGGTGCAGAAGACACTGGGCCCGTAGGACTTGCTGCAGGGGCTATGTATGGCAAGCAGCACTGCCCGCCCCATCCCCTCACCTGAAGAAGTTTGAAGGAGCAGAAATGTCTCCCCTTGGGCAGACACAAGTATGCATTAACCTCTGGCCTTAACTCCCCTCACCGGCAATACAGAGACATGTAATGCAGCTGTACATGTGGAAATGTCCAATTCTATTTTTTGTTGTTGCTGAAATGGTGGTACAAAAGGGGGTGGTGATGGACGGAGCATCAGAACCAATCAAACACTCACACCCAGTCAACAGATCTGGGTTTGATCCATCACCGTTCTTTAGCCCACTCTGCCACCCCAGTTCAGACATGGCCATATGCAAATTAGTCTGACCCTGTGCCTCATGGGAACGGAACAGTCCAGCCCGAACTGCCAAGCCATGCCTTCCCTGGACCGGAAACAAGCTTCCTAGGACCGGTTTCTGGCATTTCAGCTGTCTTCAGCCAGGCTTGCTTGAACCCAGTGGCAAAGTGAGCAAGGGACTCACGTCTGAGCATACCCTGCCAACTTATGGCGAACAAAGCGGTACAAAAGGGGGTGGTGATGGACGGAGCATCAGAACCAATCAAACACTCACACCCAGTCAACAGATATGGGTTTGATCCATCACCGTTCTTTAGCCCACTCTGCCCCCCCAGTTCAGACATGGCCATATGCAAATCAGTCTAAACCCTTGCTCACTTTGCCACTGGATTCAAGCAAGCCTGGCTGAAGACAGCTGCAATGCCAGAAACCGGTCCTTGGAAGCTTGTTTCCGGTCCAGGGAAGACATGGCTTGGCAGTTCGGGCTGGACTGTTCCCATGAGGCACAGGGTCAGACTGATTTGCATATGGCCATGTCTGAACTGGGGTGGCAGAGTGGGCTAAAGAACGGTGATGGATTAAACCCAGATCAGTTGACTGGGGGTGAGGGCTTGCAATGTTCAACACTCCGTCCATCATTTCCTTTGGTTTTTGCTTTGTTCGCCATAAGTTGGCAGGGTATGCTCAGACGTGAGTCCCTTGCTCACTTTGCCACTGGATTCAAGCAAGCCTGGCTGAAGATGGCTGAAATGCCAGAAACCGGTCTTAGGAAGCTTGTTTCCGGTCCAGGGAAGACACGGCTTGGCAGTTGGGCTGGACTGTTCCCATGAGGCACAGGGTCAGACTGATTTGCATATGGCCATGTCTGAACTGGGGTGGCAGAGTGGGCTAAAGAACAGTGATGGATTAAACCCAGATCAGTTGACTGGGGGGGTGAGTGCTTGCAATGTTCATACCCTACACACTTATGGCGAACAAAGCAAAAACCAAAGGAAATGATGGACGGAGTGTTGAACATTGCAAACACTCACCTCCAGTCAACTGATCTGGGTTTAATCCATCACCGTTCTTCAGCCCACTCTGCCACCCCAGTTCAGACATGGCCATATGCAAATCAGTCTGACCCTGTGCCTCATGTGAACAGTCCAGCCCGAACTGCCAAGCCATGTCTTCCCTGGACCAGAAACAAGCTTCCTAGGACCGGTTTCTGGCATCTCAGCCATCTTCAGCCAGGCTTGCTTGAATCCAGTGGCAAAGTGAGCAAGGGACTCACGTCTGAGCATACTCTGCCAACTTATGACAAACAAAGCAAACATAGCTACCCTAAGGATTCCCCGTGCTGGAGAGTACTGGGCTGAGAGTAGGGCCTCAGGTACATTAACAGGGAAACAGCCATGTCTTAAGTTTCTTCCTGAAGGAAAGTACATTATCAATATAGTTCAATATAGGAGTTGGGATTGTTGTGGAAGGGTAAACATTCATCATAGATCTTATGCCAGACAGAATACGCCTACCACACTGTACCATGGAGTCTGGCTGTGCACCAAGCCACAAATGTTTGCTGAGTGCCATTAAAGGCAATGGCACCAGCAGCAGGCCAATCTTTGTATATATAAACCACTGTATTACCCCCTTACTGCAAATATGGAGATGCACAATTTTGAGTGAAAAAGTAGTAAATCTGGGCCTTCATTTCCTCTGATTCTCTTCTGAATAAAATTCCACTGCCTGATTTTTCTCCAGGAAGAAAGGGCTGTATCATGTTTAAGAAAATGCAAAACTAAATTCACATGTCTACTGGAACACAGCCTGTCACGTGGGCAGAGTTAACAGACCCTTTGTGTTTTTACATCTAACACAGTGTGTCATGTAGAAGTGGTACACATGTTTGGGTGCCCTGAAAAGGCACTGGTGCTGGTAACTTCATACATGATCATTGGTTAAGACCTGCTCAGCTCCTCTGAGGATAAGGGCAGACCTATACAGGTAGTGGGGAGGGGTGAGGGTGGGGATGGTGAAGCAGAGCAGTGACTGCTGTAATATTCGAGCATTAACAGAGCAGCAGGTCTGAGATGCAGGTGGGGGAGTTGTGCAATTACTCATCCCTGGGCACCTCCCTTGCTGAAAAGACCACTGACACGTCTCTGGCTGCACATTGGGCAAATACCTCATCCTTTAATTATGTAAAATGCTGCCATTATTGTAAAGTGATTGCCCCCACAGGCCCTGGCAAACATGATTTAAGAGTCTAACAATGGTACTGCAACTTTCCAGCTCTAACAGTGGTAACAGGAAACAGGCGAGTGAGAGCTAAGGAGACATAAGTCCACTGCTGCGGTATAACTAGATTCCATATCCCAACAAATGACCAGTCAACCCAAACTTACCGCTGCAAACCACAATGAACTCAGTCATCAGCAACGTATTGCTCCTGACAACCAAGAACATCTCATTAAGAAGGTATATCCAACATCTGTGGCGCGCGCTCTGGTACCTGCAGGCATCACGTCTGGTGCTAGTGTGTGCTGGACAGTGGATGGCACCCACGTGCCAGCTTCACAGCCCAGAGGCCACCGGGGTTTCAAGAGATGGAGATGTTTTGATTGGCGGAATCTTTCTTCTGCATGTTGACACGGTCAGTTCTCGAACTTCTTTCGAAGAGAAACCAATGCCTATAACCTGTCAAACGTAAGGAAAACTTCCAATATTTGTTGCTAATGTCTTTCCTTTTTTTAACGTGGTTGATCAACTTTTCAGAATGTGAAACCTGTGGATGAATGTCTTTTGTGTCTGTTAGAACTATGATCGACTAAAAATTGCACCGGGCAAAATGAAGTTGAAATTCCTCCATTTTTAGGCTTACTAAATGATATAAAGATCTAACCAAACTTCCCTTACAATTTACTTGTGCATGTGAAAAACAGAAAAACAATCAAGGCCATTCCACCACCAGAAAGCAGCAGAAATACAGACAGCCCAATCTGGAAGCACGATTCATCGAGAACAGACAACACATCATTTCAACTAGTTCTTCGGTTCTTTTTATAGAATTAGTGCATTGTGCACCTGCGCACATTTTATTTGGGTATAGGCGATGGAATAAAGGGTGCAGGGGGGATGCTGCAGCACCCTGCAAAAAACGGGCTTAATTTCAGAATATGAGAAATCAATAAAGAAGCCTTTACATTTTATTTTTATCTTGTCACATTTTCTGTGCTTCAACCATAAAGGTCAAATGTCATCCTCTGGCTTCTGACAATTGCTGCTTATTATTGTAGCTGGAAGCTGGTGTACACTTTTCTTTTTCTGACTACAAAGTGAAAAAAAATTGTAAAGTGAACTATGTGAAGATCCCACTGGGTCATAGGCAGTGTGAAAGGAAAGGCTTTAGGATGAAGGTACCTATAGAGAAACTGCACAAATATTTTAAAATATATCGGCAGTTAGGAAAGCACAAATAGAGCAAAGTTTTACTAACTCGGGATTGTGATGGAAGCAAAGATTTGAATAGGGTCCAAACAAATCAAGACACTTTGGGTCAGATTTATGAGCCCTTGCGCCACTTTTGCGTCACTTTTCCCATGTTAAAAGTGACGCAAAAGTGGCGCAAGGGGCTCATAAATCTGCCCCTTTGTTTGGTGATGTGCAAATTATAAATAATCACAGAAACTTAATTTCCACACCTCATTATTTGCACTATAAAGGTTTATCACAAATGTGAAAATCTAGTGATCATGCAAATTGAAAATGTGCTATCTATAAATGGCAGGGTGCTACCACACTGTGCTTTAATAATATATGTGCAACAGTGTGCTACAAAGTGCACCACCAGGCATAAACTATACTTTACCACTCTCTGTTTGGGTCAGCAGACCACCTTGCCTCTGATTGCTTTTAAATAAAGCAGTATTATTTTTTAATGCAGCCCATTTTCCTAAAAGGAAGTTATGTTTTACATTACATTACATTATGTTTTGCCATTACAGTCATTTGCTCCTAGAAAATATTTTTGGCCAGATTCACCAAAAGGAAGGGGTCCCTAAGTGATGTGAGGTGGTGGACAAAATCTGTATATTTTGCAACTGGATTTTGGTCACAAAACATTACCACATATCATAATGAATCAAGATGTGGAATTTTAGAAGCCTTTAACATGCTCCTACCAAATACTGGTTCTTTATGGTTTCCTAAACTTATTTAATGCCTCAGAAAACGTTTCAGAGAGTTTGTGAACTCAAAAACCTTAGCCAAGGACATAAGAGTAGCTCACAACAGACACAAACTATGTTACATGTTTTTTTAGCACAGGAAGATTTGCTGGATTGTCGGGATGCTGAGCCCAGCACTCAAATCTGGTTCCCCTGATAACATGGTCGGCAGCTGCACCAACAAGGCCACATGGCTCCCTTGAAAGCTCTGTTCATTTTGGGCACACCATCTGACTTGAGCCCGACTCAAACTTTTAGTGGCCCAACCACTTCTATGTCTGCAATGTTGATTTAATTTACAATGTTCTTTCCTTCCCTCTCAGTCCAACAGTGCGCTATATTTTGTGCCATTCTAGGCTGAATGTGCTTTCTTCTACCTGCACCAGGCCCATAGTGGCCTGGCCACAGAGAGGGAAGGAGAAGCATGCCAGCGGGAAAGAAAATAGGTGGCAGCTGAGGAGAAAGACTGGCGCCCCCCCTTCCCCACTATGAAAGACTGCACCAACAGAGAAATTGTTGCACTGGTATGTTGCATGCAAGTGAGGGAAAGATCTCTGATGTGCCTAGTCAGTGGTTTGCCTCATGATATAGCAGCATATGGGGCAAACATTCCAGATGCGAAGCAGAAACTGTGATATGCAGATCACAAAATAGTGTTTTATGTTGATAGCCCAGTGGTTATTGCTTTTGTCACAGAAATCCTTTGTTACTTGGAATTTTTGGGATACAGCCGTTTTTACAGAGTCACTCCCAAATAGTTTGCCTTCCTTCTACCTTTTGCTGAATTCGATGTTGCTGGCCTTGGACTCTGGTCACTTTACCACTGCTAATCAGTGCTAAAGTGCATATGCTCTCTCCTTTACACATGATAATGTTGGCTTATTTCCAACTGAAATAATTAATTTACTTATAAGTCCCTAGTAAAGTGGCACTACTTTTGCCTAGGGCCACTGAATTGAATGCTACTAGTAGGCCTGCAGCACCCACTCAAGTAGCCCTTTCTACATGACTGCGGTCTGCCATTGCAGAGCCTGTATGTGCGGTTCAAACTGTGATTTTGATTTGGCAAAATAAAACTTGTGCCTCACCCAAACCTTCCTTTTTAATATATATAAGTCACCCCTAGGATAGGCCCAGGATAGCCCAGAGGGCAGGGTGCAATGCATTTTAAAAGCAGGACATTTACTTTTAAGTTTACATGCACTGGTAGTGAAAAACTCTTACATTTGTTTTCACTACTGTACAGCCTATATTTCCCACAGGATAACATTGGAATCACCTTATTAATTTTTATAGGTGTAATTTCCAAATGAAAAGATATAGGTGCTTCAAGTTTGGTGTCTCTGAAATACTAATTTTAAATCTTAGCTTATGGTAAAGTCTGATTTTAAATTGCAGTTTTAAAAATGCCTCTTTCCGATAGTTGGAATTTTCTTGACTTAGCCATTTGGTGTCTGCAGACTGTCTGTGGTCGTCTTACTCGGTGTAGTTCGCAGTTGAGTTTTGTGTATACCTCCTAGAGAGTCACACTCAAGGGGTGCTTTAGTGTGTCTCAATGGGGCAACACTGCCAGTATGGGAGGGAGGAGCTGGGCACAACCTAACTTACTCCTCGATAGGTTGTGTCCTGACACCACACAAATGCTGCATGCCACCTGCATTTAGTCTGAACCCAGAGCACGGCAGGCAGGACATCAGTGCACTTCAAAGGCATGCCTTTTGAAGTCTCCCCCTCTTCAACGGCACCACTGTGTATATTAGGGGTGGGCGAAATGTGCGTAGTCGCGCTACGCAAAGTTCCGCAAAACTGTATATATATTGGACCTCAGACACCACCACATCAGTACACTTCTGGACCTGGTGATACTCTACCAGGAAGGAGGGCTGCTGTGTTGAAGAAGGACTGTCACTCTACTAAGACTGCACTTTAGTGGAAACCTGTTTTGCTGTGCTGATCTGATGCCTGCTGGACTCTTGCCTGGGTGAGAAGGACTTGTCCTGCATCTCTTGACCCCAGATCCCAGAGTGACTCCAAGGGCTAATTGGCTGGCCTCCTGATGTGAAGCCTCAGGAGCATAAAGGGCTTCCAACCCCTGCACCTGGACTCTGCCATCCAGGGGATTTACCCTGTCAAGTAGTGCCACCCAGTCCAGGACTCTTGGAAGTGGGCCTTAGGTGCTTGCCAGTGGAACCAATGCAGAACCAGGGTTTCAGGTACTCTGCTCAGCGGGCCTAACCGGGTCCTTGTAGCATGCCCGTATTCCATCACGGTCGTCCTAAACTTGTGACTTTTTCCCGGTCCGGCACGGTTGAATATCCCTAATAGTACTTTGTGCTTTTTAAAGCAATTTCACTATATACTTTAAAATTCAATAACTCCTGTTCTATTGACTGGATTTTTGACATTTTGGCGTCAAATAATTTATTAAAGTTTACTCTATTTTTCTAAATTGTTTTAGGATTTTTCTTGTGTTATGCTCTCACATTATTACTGTTCGTGTGCTGCATAAATACTTTACACTTTGCCTTTAAGTTAGTCCTGACTTTGTTTGTGCCAAGCCACCCAGGGTTAAACACAGATTAATTTTGTGACTTTTTGTGGTTCATCCTGCAAGGGATTATGGCTGTTGCTTGAGCAGGGCTCACACCCCAGTCAACCAAAAACCCAATTTATCACATAATTGATAAGTAACAATTGGTCTAATATAGCACATTGAGCTATGAACTTGCAGCAAAGTGCTGCATGCAAATTGAAAGGCATGGGCTTAGAACCTTATCGTTTTTTCATCTCAATCTTTTTTTTTGCAAATCTATTTTTATTAAGTTTAGATTGTAGTACAGGAGTATATCGTACGGCATCACATGTCACATACATTGGGTCAGAAACTTATACAGGCTAGTAAATCATGCCAACTGTCAAGAGGGGGGGGACAACCTGGTGTCTGATAGCGCGCCCACCGCCGCCCTCCTGAGATCCAGTCACTTCACCCTTAGTAGTTCAGATGTCATCTCGTGGGAAGGGGCCAACCCCACCGCCCACCAGCCATTGAGCCGTACAAGGAAACTAAGCTCGCCTTCGCAACTGAGGCGTCAGTAAAGTCGAAAAGGTTACATGCAATACAAAGGAAAGAACCCATAACAAAGGCAGCGTGTACATTGACGTGTATGGTGTGCTCCTACCCCCTGCCCGCCCCCGACCCCCCCCCCCAACTCCAGGAGCACCCCTCCAAGCCCCGATGGGCGCAGATATCCACAAGTGTTCCCAAACGCCTCACCTGTGAACCAATGATAATGGGGGCTATACTGTTTCGCCAGCGAGACTGCCTACACTGCGCCGCCGCTCGCGCCATTGCCATCCTGCCTGGCCTCACCCGTACTTTTCATCTCAATCTTTTATTATTATAAGGTTGCTGAAAGGAGCTCCTTTTAAAAGCAATGCAATTTTATTAGTATGACACCCCAATTGTGTAATGTGTATGGGCTAGATTTACTCAACTGTGTGCCTGGTTTTTATCTCAAAAGTGATGCACACTTAGTGAAAGTGTTGTTGTGTTGCTTGCTTTACAGCACAAATCCTCAATTATGTTGGACAGTAGACAAAAAGTAACATAAAGCAGCCCGATGTGCTAATTTACAGCATAGCAGCACACCATGTGTGACACATAGATGTCCCTATGCACTTACATATTGATTGTGATCCTAATCCCTATCCACTAACTTTGGTAGACAGGGAATAGCATCAAAAGAATTATGCCACTTCAAGGCAGGTGTAAAGGTGCAGAAAGAACTTATGTTCTCCAAAACATTCTAACTTTTATTTTGTTCTGCATAGTACAGCACACATAACAAGTGGTAAAGGGTTAAACTTTGTGAAAGCATAGAATATTGAGCTAGAAATGTACCCTTCCATTATAATACCTAAGATTGATCTCACAAAACCCCACTTGCACTATTGTGCAAGGGTGTGATCATAGGCCAAGGCAGTCTAAGGTACACCAGCACTAGAGGAAAGAGCAATGGCATTATAATAGATATGGCGCTGTTCGGCTATCTCCTTTTCACCCAACGCAAAGCAGCAACTTAGGTTACTGTGCACAGTAAAAACTGTTATTCTGCCACTTTATTTCTCCAACTCTTAACATATAATTTATACCAGTATGGATGACATGTGACACCTACACCTTGTTGTTCTCATTGTCTTAAGTAACATGACTTATACACTTGTATGAGAAATTGTCTCTGTATAATATGTTTGTGACGTAAAGCACTTCAACAGTTTATTTTGGAATGAATAGTGCTTTAAATTATAACATGTGAGGGGGCTAATGAGAGAATAGGGGCACCATTGGTGTGTAGTAATCAGGGAATTCATGAAGAAGGAGGTGAGGTGACAACAAAGATTGTTGCTCCAGGCACCACCAATGCTAAAGCTGGTTGGAGTTAGCTGTGAACAGGTATAATAGCGTAGGCCTTCATGCTAGTGCCTTGAAATCTGTAACTGGCCTATGTACTTGTTAGTGACATGGAGAGCAGCAGTGTAGTTTAACTAGAGAGGACATTGAAAATGCAAATTCCAAATCACATCTCGGTTGCCCGTTGTAGGTGGACCCATCAGTTTTATCAGTGTCACCGAGTGTGACCAACCTAAAAATCACTTCTATAGATGCCAGTGTCTGGAGTTCAGGAACAAACATGGCATTGGCTTTCTCCATTACAGTGGGAATATCTACAGGGACTGAAAAATGAATAAATAGTAACAATAAGCTATGTGTGTTTGTCTTTTTTATATAGATCAAACCTAGCCAAAATACAGCATAACACTGTACTGGGTCAAATATGCAGTGAACATATGATTGGGATAATGGATCATTTCTCTACTTATGGATGACATGACTCTATATCTCGGAGAGACGCAGTCAAGTCATAGGGCCTGA
Source organism: Triturus cristatus (assembly GCF_964204655.1). NCBI lineage: Eukaryota > Metazoa > Chordata > Amphibia > Caudata > Salamandridae > Triturus > Triturus cristatus. Next base: position 759,123,505 of record NC_140595.1, read on the forward strand.
TTTAGATCTTAGTGTGACTCCAATCGTTCCTCTGTGGCACAGTTTACCAGTACTTCATTGAGCCCGTCCATCATATTTAGATGTGGGCTGGATGATCCTCTGCCCGTGCTGACAGAGTATTTCCTGTCGCATAAGCAGCTGACTGCTGTTGACGCAGCGGACTCCTCTGCCGGCTTACATTACTCTGTCACTGTCAGGGTGGCGGCATTGCGATTTAGATTTCACAGTTGTGCTGCTCCTTGTTCATTTTGTCTTTTTTTATTTTGTTGTGGGTTAATAAATGTATTTAAGTTTATTAATTCATCATGGCAAGGAGAAGAAATCTATGTTTTCCTGAGGGAGAATTGTCAGTCATGGTGTATGAAATTATTAGAGTAGAGCCACAATTGTTAGGAGCCCAAAATACAACTGTAGTTCAGAAAAGGCATATGTGGGCCAGAATAGTTCACAGAGTGAATGCTGCAGCAAACAACCTGCACACACAGGAGGAAATAAGGGAGAGGTGAAGTGACCTGTGGGGGCGAGTTTGTTTCCTGGCCTCCAAGCGGACCTGGAATCCATGAGGGCTGGTGGAGGTTCTCCCAGCCCCCCTTGCAGCTTTATCACTGGGAGGAGACGGTCTTGCAGATCCTACATCCTGAAGGCTTGACAGGAATCCCAAGTGGAGCGGGACTGGTGAGCTATACATTTGAATGTTTAAATCTAAATGGTGATTTTGCTTTTAATTTACCTATTGCTAATGTTTGTTGCACTCTTTTTAAACATGTAAACCCAGATATAAAAAAAAATCATTTATTTTTGGGAAATTTGTAGCATTGTCGTTTCTCTCTTTTTACTAATTGTTAATATATGTTGTTAATATGTCTGCTTTTCTACATTTCTTCTGCCTTTTGGCTTTATTTGGTTGAATGTATTTTGTTGTACTAAAGTTTACACTTTTCAATCTCCATTTAATTTCACATGATGCTATGGTGCTTGTAAGTGCTTTTTCACCAATTACCATATTTCATAAATGTGTTCCATATTGTAAATGTCTGTTCATTTTCATTGATTTTATTGCACTAGGAATGTTCAACGTACAAATTTGCAAGCGCTGTTAATGTTTAATCGAAATTACTACAACTACCATGTTGCCTTGTTTTTATTTTCTTACGTATTTTCACAATGTTACAGTGTTATGTATTTAACAATCCCTATTTTATGCTATGTACTAAAATGTCATTTTTTGCATCATTTATTATGTTGTCACTTCCTTGTTATTTAATTGAATTGATGTTATTTGCATCACAAATCAAAGTATGTTGAATTAAAACTTGTATTCTATATTATGTTGTATTCTGAATAAAAGTGTATTGTTAATAAATATACTTTGTTTATATGATGACTAATGATATGTATCCTAAGTTGCTACAGTTTTGGAAGTTTACTCTGTTAGGCCTTGGAATGCTTTATTTCACATTTCTCCTCTGTTCTGTGTTTGCTAACTTTTATGTATAGTACCTAATTTTGTTTTTCATTTCAGGACATCATTTTACCGGCTCTTTAAAAGTAGTTTTGCTTGTAATTTAAACTGTTTTGTAATTTATCTTAATACTAATGAAAGGTATAATCATTATATTAAATCACTATTTCCTTTTACGTTGCTTCATTTTTTGCTACAAACCCATTTGATGTATTATCCAGATTATTTAATCTGGATAATACATCAAATGTATAAATTAAATACATTTAATTTATATTTTAATTTATAATAGGTCCAACACTCAGAGTATGTGGAAAACCATCTGCCACTTCTACTGACAATACCTCCACTCCAGACCAGAAAAAAGCCTTCAGTCAGGAATCCACTCCTGCAAGTCCAATTGATGAGGAGTAGGCTGGCCCATCTGGCCTGCCTGGACAGGTACCTACACCTCCCACCCCAGCTGTTATGACACCTCACCCTCTGGATACCTCCACTTTTTGTGTCCAAAGGAAAATCACCCCAATCCTTTGCCATCCAGTCATTGCTGCTGTTGATCCAAAACCACCACTTCCACCTCCAGATTGTCCAGGAGCCAGTATGATGGGGCACAAGGGGTCTAGTGCACTGGGTAGCACGTTAAGGGTCATGGAAGGGAATCTGTGGGCCAGCAAAGTAAGGCAATAGGGTTCATTGTCACCCAAGCCACCATCGACCAAGTCTTGGGGTCACTCAGTCAGTCCCAAGGCATGATGGGCCAGGTCCTTACAGAGCTCTGGGAGATGATGCATTTGCAGAGGGAGCACAATGTTCAGATGGAAAATCTAAACTGAAATTTAGGCTCCCTGACTGGGATGCTGCATGATTTTCTACCCATATGACCTGGGCTTTTCCTGAAACATCTTCCTCTTTCTATGGTCCAACAATATATGTGAATACTACATCTGCCTCAGTCACAGAAAGAGAGGCTCTGCCACAAGAGGAAACACTTGCACGCACTTCAGTCCCTGTAATGGTGGATTCACCAGTCCGCCTCAGGCAGAGACGTTCATGCAGATCACCAGGAGAGGATAGCAAAACCTCCACCACCACCAGCAAGCAGAACCTAATTTCCTCCAATATGTGACTACCATTCACTCTGTGGACTACTTTCTTTGCACATTCACCTTTTTGATGCCAGTTGTATTACACTGTAGCCTCTTCAATATTAGTTTCATTCACATTTAATTTGCATATCATGTTTTTTTTGTATCCATCCTGTTTTAGTTTATTTTGTTTTGTTTAATACCTTTTTTTTAAATCAAAGACTGGTGTTGAATTTCTTTTCCCAATGTTTTAATTTTAAATTTTTTCATCATACATTTTAAAAAGTTAAAATAAAAAATATTCATAAATAAATTTCATGTATATATTGCTTTTCACATTTTTTAAAAAGTTACAAAAAAGAACAAAAAGCACAGAGCAATAACTAGTATATGATTTAATTGGAATAAGGAAATGTTTTTCTTATTTTCCTAATACACTAGAAACCATGCATAATCCAAAAACGTCATGCTACAGTTCTATACCTTGCCACTGTGAAGAAAAAGGATATAATCTAAAAAATCTGATTATATAGTCAAACTTTTATTGATTAATGCCAATATCTGGAGCCAGATCTTCTGCCTCACAATAAGAAACCCACTTCAATAAAATCAGTAGTGAAACAATGGCAGTACTCCCTTTTGTGGCCACAGATTAAATCCAATACACGGTTGCAGTATGTGGTGAAATGTCACAACCAACTTTATGTGGTTTTCTTCAAGAAGTTCTTTCTTCAATGGGGCTTCATACAATTAGCACAAAAAGTGGATTTTGCCTATGTGAAGGAAGATTTGTGTCACTGGGTCACCTACCACATGTGGTTGGACCAATTGACAGCACACATATTGCTTTGGTGCCACCACATGACAGAGAACACAAACAAACAACAAGTAACATATTTTTTATTTCATTTATTTTATCCATGCAGGTCAACTCTCATCAGAAAAAGGAGATATGGAAGGCCATCATCCAGTAGGTCTGTAAGCAGCGCAGGATCCACTTCATTCAGAGATCGGAGGACCTATGATGCGTGTCACAGAAGTCAGCAGAAGTCCAGCTCGGCCAGTACTTCTAGCATTTGAATCGTGCACACCACACCCTGACCACCACCTGCATATTTGGGGGTCCTATATCCAGCTGGATGGGCAGTTGAGAGAAAGACAGTAGCATGAAGGTGGTAAGTAGTTTTTTGAGTTTTTCATTTTAAATATGTGGTTTTTTTTTACAGAAACAAACTTTGGGATCACAATAAAGGTTGATGCATGACCAATGGACAAGAAGAGTTCTTAAGGTGTAAGTTTTGCCCAAGGCGTATCATGATGAGTTTTTAATATAAATTTGTTGAAAAATGTACCTATATATTTATGATACTTTCAAAGGACTGTTTTGAGCAGACACATGCCTGCCTAAAAAAAATTAAACATAAGTTTGTTTGATGTTGTACGGGACAGTTGTACCAACTCAGCTAAAATTTTGTCAGGTGTAATGCTCTATCACAATTTTGAAGGATGTTATGTTACCCCTATTGCAAGTAACATTGAATAAGATGCGCTAATTATACCTTGGATGTTCCAAACGTCGCATTTGTCAGTTAATATTATAATTAAACAATAGTAAACATGTGAGCCACAATGACTAGAAACATAAGAATAAATGACTACATTTTGTATTTTAAACATATTACATTTATCTTCTTAATAACAAAAACATTTGTATTTACGTTAAAATAACAGATTAGCATGATGTCTTACTCATTCACAAATGTGCATGAAGCAAGTCTGTTTATTAAAGAATTATTATGAATGCCATACATTAAAAAAAAATAGAGACAGGAATGTGAACACATTAGTGACAGAGTAACACATACCCAAGAACAATAATGTTATGTATTTTGTCATGTCCAGATGATAAATCAATAATGAGCAAAAAGAGATTACTTAAAGCAACTTCTGCAGATGGAATGTTCCAGCACATATATGATGGAGTTTCCCATGTGCAAAACTCAAAATCAGGCACAAATAAAGACTCATTAGGAAATATTTGAAATGCATCAAAGTTTAATTTTTTTTAATTTGTAAATTGCATTTTGATTTTTAAATTTTAAAACGTATCTGAATCAATGTATTTTAAATGTACTGTAATGTTGTACCAATGTTTGACTAAACTGAAAGCCAGATTTTTTAAAACTTTATTTTCACAATGGTAAAATAATTTAAGCTATTTTTGAAGTAAAATTGTATATTTTTTTATATTTCTACTAAAATGGATTACATATTTATCAAGCTCTCTGTATTTTTTTATGCTGTAGACTTAATTTGAACCTACTCAAAAAAAGATTTTGGGATTTCATCAACAGCATAAGTAACTAAATACGGCATGATACATAAATAAGCAACTGAAGAGGAAAATCCATAAAATTAATTTTAACATCCAAAAGATAAATACAAAAGTAAATATTAACAAACATTGATTCATATTTTTCTTTCCAAAAAAATGTAAAACATTTTTTTTGTCATGTACACACAATGTACACATGGATTTTTGTTTTAAATCAATTTTTGTGACATATATTTACTAATTCAAACAACAAATCTGAACCATTCAGAGGTGTAAAACAGTGCCTGGAGAGATTTAAAAATGGTTAAAAAAATATTAAAAAAATATGATAAGAGCAGGAATAGGAAATTACAAATATGGACCAAATGGTTTCTGAAGATGTTCCCTACATGCAGGAGATAAACCAAGAAACCAAGGTCTAAAAACATTGAAGCAGGTGAAATAACATTTTGAAAATGTGTAATGAAAAAAATGTCATGATCAGTTATATTTACACAGATACAAAAAAAACTATTGTATATCTTTACAGCTTCTTCCAGAGCAGGCAGAGGAAACATTGGCCAAGGAGGCAGGGATGCAGCTGCGCACTGTATTTTGGGTGGCAAAACATTTGACACTGATGGATACAGTGGCATGAAGTGTGAGGGGGCTGGACAATAGGCCACCACCTCGTCATCTTCTTCAGAGTGGTGGTAAACCCTACACACAAAACAACACCAACCAAAAGAAGTCACACAAACTCAACAGAATTCAAAACACCAGCCGAACAACACACATAAAAACATACACAAAAAAAACTGCACCTGCTAAAACATACAGACATAACCACATCAACCACTCAATATCCCTTCACCTCCAAAACCCAATACTCTGCCACCTCGTCTACCCTTACTCCTCCGTCTGAATTCACCTGGTACCTGTCCTTCACACCTACCAAACTTAAACCTGCCACTCCCAAGAAATATCCTTGAGGTGCCTGCTCTGTGCCCAATAGAGGCCACTTCCTGAGGAGGTTACCCTTTGGGGTCTGTCTAAGAGGCAAGTTATAGGCAACATAGCCACAGCCTGTTCTGTCGTGAAACCCCTACGTTCTCCTATTCTATTTTTATTTGAATAAAACTTTATGAGAGAAGTATCTCATTTAAAACTAAAAATATTTTAAGTGTACAAAGTTTTTTCTGATATTATCAATAATTTGACATTCATTGATTATTATTATTATTATTATTATATACTTTATTATTAAAATGATTAATGATGAAAATGTGAAATACATATTATTACTTGCATTTATACAAACGTGTTTTTAAAATTATATATTTATACAGCCCAAACAGTTATAAATTAGAATGGTCATTAAAGTTTTGGTGCAAGCATTCATCATGATGTTGGACACTTACACTAAAAATACATAGATTGTTTTCAAAGTGTAAATACAGCTGTGTTTATTTTAACTCAATAAATGAAAAAGCTGAAAACATTTGCATTACACATAAAAAAGAAAACAATAATAACTTTAATAAAGTACAGAAAATGCACTACACAAGGGGAAAGGTTGCATGAATACATATATATAATGATTTAAGTTTAGAACTGTTCTGTTGGACTTGGCCCTGAACTTTTTGCCTTCCTCCTAATTATTTTTTCTGACATGGCGTTGGTGGTTTTAGGACTCTGGGCACTTTAGCACTGCTGTCCAGTGTAAAGTGCGAGTGCTCTCTGTGGAAAATATGGTAAGATTGCTCTACCTCTGTTTGGCATCTTTAATTTACCTCTCAGTCCCCTGTAAAGGGATATCTCAGATACCAAGGGCCAGTAAATTAAATGATACTGGTGGGCTTGCAGCACTGATTGCGCCACTCGCCAAAGTAGCCTTTCAAACCTGTCTCAGGCCTCTGCCATTGCAGGGCCAGTGCGCGCAGTGATACTGCCGCTGTGACTTGGCACCTAAAGTGTGCACCATGTCTGTGACCACCCTTTTACTGCATGTCAGTCACCCCTAAGGTAGGCCCTAGCTAGCCCTATGGGCAGGGTGCATTGTAGGTAAAAGGTAGGACATGTACCTTAAGTGTGTGACATGTCCTGGTAGTGACAAACAGTCATTTTGGTTTCTCACTGCTGTGAGGCTGCCCTCCCATAGGAATGCATTGGGGATTCCCTTATAAGTGTTTCTGTGGTAGTTCCTGATATGAGAGGAGCAGCGTGGTCAAGTTTGTCATGTTCGCAATGGTGTGCACAGATTTATTATCACTATTTTAGTAATGCCACTTTTAGAAGTTGACATTCCTGTGTGCTATGTGTCTGCCTGCCTGATGTGTATTGCATGTCTGGCTCTGGAGTGACAGGGGCTGGTTAGGTGTGTGTGGCTCCAGAGAGGGCAGGGTGAGTCAGCGCTAGGCTGAATGGGAGATCCACATTTGGAATAGTGAGAGGAGTAGTCCCCTGACCCTGGATAGGTCTGTGCCTGCCTAGGTGAATGCGGGCTTCACCCCCTATGGTGTGTCTGATGATAAAGCACCAACCTGACAAAGGAGGGTGGGAGCCAAACAAAGCGCTCCACACCCCCCAGAACCAGTTGAGACCGGATTCCCCCAAGCCCTGTGCAGGGCAGACAAAGAAAATGTACTATAAATATTGGGGCTGTAACCACATGTCAGTGTGCTTGTGCTTCCTTGTGACTTGGGGGGGACTTGCTGTTACTGGGCCCCAGCAGGAACCACCAAGAGGGACTGGCTCCCTGCTGGAGGGCCCTGTGAGCTGGCCTGCCTGGCCAAAGCCTTTTCCCCTTGACCAGTGGGGTCCCAGCGCCTCTTGAACGCTGCAACTTTATTTGTATGCTCGAGGACGAGGGGAGCATTTTTTTCAATTTGCAGCGCTGTGCTGTGAAGAATGTAGAGGGAATCCTGACGCGGGGATTCCACCACAATTCCTATCTTGGAAGCGGGAGCCCACCCCACTGTTTTGGGATCCTGACGGCTGGAGCCTACCCCGTATGGTGGGTGCATCTGCAGCAGAGTGGGAGCCCACCCCGCACTGCCACTTCTGATGGAAGCGAGAACCCACCCCGCACTGCGGTATCCTGAAAAGAAAAGAAGAAGCCCACCCCACGTTTGTGCATTCTTAACGGCAGAAGCCTACCCCGCATTGTGTGTTCCACTTGGGAAGCAGGAGCCCACCCCGCAGTAGTGTGTACGTTAAGGACGGAGCCTACCCCGCACTCCAGTGAGGAGAGAGATCACTGCCACCAGCAGCCTGGGCCAGCCAAGGAGAAAACGGAAGCCAGGCAAGTCTGGGAGAGCCTGACTAGAGGTGGGGCCTGCGGGAGCAGATAATAGTCTATGTGGCGGCCGGAAGTCAGTCGAGCTCGTGCCTGTTGGTACACGGGGCTTCCGTGGCTGGAGGAAGCCCCGCAGCGGAGGAGGAGAGGCGTCGGGGATGACACCGACGGAGACCTTGCTCCGTGTCCCTCCACCATTGTGTCCCGTCCAGAGGCATGTGGAGGGCCTGACGCCGTCATCGGTGGAGCCCTGGTGAGTGGGGTGGAAGGGCGAGCACTCGGGCCAATTCTCTCCCCCAAGAGGAGCCCCGGAAAGAAGGGGCTTCCCCAGGCACTGGGGGTGCCAATTCTGCCGCGCAGCAGTACCGCCAGATCGCAGGCCACTGCCACGTTGTGGGTGCCTATTTTGTGGCCGCGCTTGCATGCACAGGAGCCCCAGGAAGGAGGGGCTACCAAGGCCCTGATATTACCGGCACTTGGTCTGCCACAGCTGAACTGCACAAACACGGGCAGCTGCAACATTGAGCCATTTCGTCTTTAGGGTCCCAGTGGGGGCCCAGGAGGCACAGTGGTGCCAGGCCTAATTTCTACAGCTAAACTATGAGAGAGAGTGGGCAGCTGCAACGTTGGGGCTAGTTTGTTGTGGGAGCCCCAAAGCGAGGCTCCCCAGGCACAGTGGTGCCAAAACCAATTTCCTACAGAGGGCAGCTGCAATAAAGGTGCATTTTGGTTTTACACTCCCCCACCCCCAGTACATTGCACACCCTGGTTACCCTGACGTTTGGGACAAAGGGTGTTTGGGCCCCAGTGAAAGGCCAGTAGGCCTGGGGTCATTTTTATGGTGAGGACTAATGAAATTGTATAATGTGTTTATGCCTAATATGACGATTGCATAATGTGTTTATGCTAATGTGATGCCTAATGCAAATGTCATGCTGTGATGTTTAGGCCTAATGAGATGGTATAATGCGTTTATGCTTATGATGTTTTATGCCTAAGGTGATGCTCTGTCCAGTCTTTTGCCAGTAGGTACTGGTAGTGTTTTATTTGTACTACTTGTGCTTGTGATGGTTCTGACAGTGGCCCGATTGGCCCTGTCTTGTATACAAGGGGAATCCAGGATGGGGTGACTTGTGTGCCTCTCACCAGGTTTTGTTACCCAGAATCCCTTGCAAACCACAAACTTAGTTAAAAAAAAAACTTCCACCCACCTTGCATTACCCAAAGTCTTCTGACAAAAATGGTACCTCACTTGTGTGGGTAAGCCTAGTGCCCGCGACAGGAAACGGCCCAGAACACAATGTGGACACAACACATTTTGGCCCCGGGCTCGCCGCCATCTAGGAAAACCTACCAAACCCACACATTTCTGAAAACTAGATACCCTGGGGAGTTTAATGAGGTATGGCTTGCGTGGATCCCTCATTGTTTCCCTACCAAGAATCCCCTGCGAACTTCAAAAAAACACATTTTCCACTTATTTTTGTGTGGAATCACAGTGGCAGCATAAATGTCCTACCCCACAGCGTTCTCCTTAGTGTCCCAAGCAAAATGATATCTCATTTGTGCGGGTGTCAAATTTAGAATTGGCTAAAAACGTATCTTTAAAAAAATGAGGCATTTAGAATTCTCGGTGCTATACCCTTATTCCCTATGTTTTGGGCTCTTCCCAGTCACAGGCCGTTGCCCCACCCACACAATTGAGGTATCATTTTACTCGGGAGACTGGGGGAATGTTGTGGGGTAGGACATTTGTGCCAGCACGGTGATTCAACCTAAAATTATGTGGAAAATTTGTTGTTTACTCACTGAACTCCCCCGGGTGTCTAGTTTTCAGAAATGTGTGGGTTTGGGAGTTTTCCAAGATGGCCGCCGAGTCCAGGGCCAAAAACCCAGGTGACCTCTCTTGCAAAACCAGGTTGTTTTGTGATAGGCCATTTTGAGGTCTCCTCAATAAGTTTTGGACCATTGCCTGTCATGGGTACTTGACCCACCCACGTGAATGAGGTATCATTTTTACTGGGAGACCTACGGGAACGCTGGGTGGTTGGAAATTTGTGGATCCACGTAGATTCCAGAACTTTCCCACACAGAAATTTGATAAAAAAGAGATTTTTGCAGCTAAATTTGAGGTTTGCAAGGCATTCTGGGTAGGTAAATATTGGGGGAGCCGCGCAAGCCATACCTTGCTGGAGTCCTGGGTGTCTAGTTTTCAGAAATGTGTGGTTTTGGTAGGTTTCCCAAGAAGGCCACCAAATTTCCTACCACCCAGCATTCCCCCAGGTCTTCCAATGAAAATGGTACCTCACTTGCGTGGGTGGGTCAAGTTCCCGCGACAGGCAAGGGCCCAAAACATATTAAGGAGATATCAAAATGACCTATCACAAAACAACCTGGTTTTGCAAGGGGGTCACCTGGGTTTTTGGCCCTGGGCTCGGCAGTCATTTTGGGTAACTACCAAACCCGCACATTTCTGAAAACTAGATACCAGGGGGAGTCCAGTGAGGGATGGCTTGCGTGGATCCCCCAAGGTTTTCCTACCCAGAATATCCTGCAAATCTAAAATTTAGCTGAAAAAAACACATTCCCCACAAGTGAGGTATCATTTTACCAAGGACACTAGGAAGAACGCTGTGGGTTAGGACATTTGTGCCGCCAAGGTGATTGCACACAAAAATATGTGGAAAATGTGGGTTTTTTCAGCTAAATTTGAGGTTTGCAGGGGATTCTGGGTAGTGACACTTGGGGATCCACGCAAGCCATACCTCATTAAACTCCCCTCAGTGTCTATTTTTCAGAAATGTCTGGGTTTTGTAGATTTCCACAGATGGCGGCGAGCCTGGGTCAAAACCCCAGGTGCCCCCACAAACCAGGCAGTTTTGTTATAAGTAATTTTGAAGTCTCCACAGTACGATTTGGGCCCTTTCCTGTTGCAGTCACTATGCCCACACAAGTGAGGTACCATTTTTAGGTAGGAAATTTGTATCAGCCCAGTGATCCTACAACTTTCAAACACAATAAATGATAGAAAAAAATATTTTTTCAACAAAATGTGAGGTTTGCAGGGGATTCTGGATAGGGAAATGTTGGGGGACCCATGTAAGCCATGACTTGATGGACTCACCCGGATGTCTAGTTATCCGAAATGTGTGTTTGGTAGGCTTCCAAGATGGCCACCGAGCTCGAGGCCAAAAACCCAGGTCACCCCCTTGCAAAACCAGGTTGTTTTGTGATAGGTAATTTTGATGTCGCCTCAATTGGTTTTGGGCCTTTGCCTGTCGCGGGTACTTGACCCACCCACGCATGTGATGTACCATTTTTATCGGGAGACCTGGGGGAATGCTGTGTAGCAGGAAATTTGTGGATCCACAAAGATTATGGGACTTGCCCACACAGAAATTTGAGAAAAAATGATTTTTTCAGCTAAATTTGAGGTCTGCAGGAGATTCTGGGTAGGTAATGTTGGGGGACCCACACAAACCAAACCTTGCTGGACTCCCCCAAGTGTGTAGTTTTCAGAAATGTGTGGGTTTGATAGGTTTCCCTAGATGGCCACCGGGCCCAAAAATTCATGGGACCCCCTTGCAAAACCATGTTGTTTTGTGATAGGTAATATTGAAGTCGCCTCAATAGGTTTTGGGCACTTGCCTCTTGCGGGTTCTTGATCCACCCACACAAGTGAGGTACTAATTTTCTCGGAAGACTTTGGGGAATGCAGGCTGAGTAGAATTTTGTTGATCCACACAGATTCCAGAACGTTCCACCACAGAAATGTGAGAAAAATGTGTTATTTTGGACAAATTTTGAGGTTTGCAAGGTTATTCTGGGTAACATAACCTGGTGAGAGCCAGACAAGTCACCCCATCCTGGATTCCCTTGGGTCTCTAGTTTTAAAAAATGTATAGGTTTGATTGGTTTCCCTAGGTGCTAGCAGAGCTAGGGTTCAAAATCTACAGCTAGGCACTTTGCAAAAAAATGTTCCATTTTCATTGTGAACATGTGTTGTGTCCACTTTGCAGTTTGGGCCATTTCCTGTTGCGGGCACTAGGCCTACCCACAAAAGTGAGGTACTATTTTTCTCAGAAGACTTTGGGAAATGCGGGTTGGGTAGAATTTTCTGGATCCCCGCAGATTCAAGAACTTCCACCGCAGAAATGTGAGGAAAAAGTGTTTTTTTTTTACACATTTTGAGGTTTGCAAGGGATTCTGGGTAACAGAACCTAGTGAGAGTCAGACAAGTCACCCCATCCTGGATTTCCCTGGGTGTCTAGTTTTCAAAAATGTATAGGTTTGCTAGATTTCCCTAGGTGCCGGCAGAGGTAGGGTTAAAAATCTACTGCTAGGCACTTTGCAAAATAGTTTCAGTTTTCACTGTAAAATGTGGTGCGCCCACGTTGCATTTTGGGCCGTTTTGTGTCACGGGCACTATGCCTACCCACACAAATGAGGTACCATTTTTCTTGTAAGACTTTGGGGAATGTAGGGTGGGTGGAATTTTGAGGATCCACGCAGATTCCAGGACTTTCCACCACAGAAATATGAGGAAAATTTGTTTTTTTACAAATGTTGAGGTTTGCAAGGGATTCTGGGTAACAGAACCTGGATAGAGCCAGTCAAGTCACCCCATCCTAGATTCCCCTCAGTGTCTAGTTTTCAAAAATGTATATGTTTGCTAAGTTTCCCTAGGTGCCGGCAGAGCTAGGGTTCAAAATCTACAGCTAGGCACTTTGCAAATAAGGGTCCGTTTTCACTGTGAAAATGAGTTGTGTCCACATTGTGTTTTGGGCCGTTTCCTCTTGTGGGCACTAGGCCTACCCACACAAGCAAGGTGCCATTTTTCTCGGAAGACTTTGGAGAATGCGGGGTTGGGGTAATTTTTTGATCCAGGCAGATTCCTGAACTTTCAACCACAGAAATGTGAGGAACATTTATTTTTTTTAACACATTTTTTGGTTTGCAAGGGATTCTGGGAAATAGAACCTGCTGCGAGTCAGTCAAATCACCCCATCCTGGATTTCCCTGTGTGTTTAGTTTTCAAAAATGTATAGGTTGGCTAGGTTTCCCTAGGTGCCGGCAGAGATAGGGTTCAAAATCTACAGCTAGGCACTTTACAAAAAAAGGGTCAGTTTTCACTGTAAAAATGTGGTGTGTTCACGTTGCGTTTTGGTCCGATTCGTGTCACGGGCACTATGCCTACCCACACAAGTGAGGTACCATTTTTCGTGTAAGACTTTGAGGAATGTAGGGTGGGTGGAATTTTGTGGATCCACGCAAATTCCAGAACTTTCCACCACAGAAATGTGAGGAAATTGTGTTTTATTTGACAATTTTTGAGATTTGCAAGGGATTCTGGGTAACAGAACCTGGTGAGAGCCAGTCAAGTCACCCCATCCTGGGTTCCCCTCGGTGTCTAGTTTTCAAAAATATAAATGTTTTCTAGGTTTCCCTAGGTGCCGGCAGAGCTAAAGTTCAAAATCTACAGCTAGGCACATTGCAAAAAAAGGGTCCGTTCTCACTGTGAAAATGTGTCGTGTCTACGTTGCGTTTTTCGCCGTTTCCTGTCGCCGGCACTAGGCCTACCCACACAAGTGAGGTTCCATTTTTCTCTGAAGACTTTGGGAAATGCGGGGTGGGTGGAATTTTCTGATTCTACACAGATTCCAGAACTTCCCCCCACAGAAATGTTAGGAAAATGTTTTTTTTGTTTACAAATTCTAAGGTTTGCAAGGGATTCTGGGTAACAGAATCTGGTGAGAGCCAGTTAAGTCACCCCATCGTGGATTCCCCTGGGTATCTAGTTTTCAAAAATGTATAGGTTTGCTAGGCTCCCCTAGGTGCCGGCAGAGCTAGGGTTCAAAATCTACAGCTAGGCACTTTGCAAAAAAAGGGTCCGTTTTCACTGTGAAAATGTGGTGTGTCCACATTGTGTTTTGGGCCGTTTCCTGTCGCGGGCACTAGGCCTACCCACACAAGTGAGGTGCCATTCTTCTCGGAAGACTTTAGAGAACGCGGGGTTGGGGGAATTTTGTGGATCCAGGCAGATTCCAGGACTTTCCACCACAGAAATGTGAGGAAAATGTGTTTTTTTTAACACATTTTTTGGTTGGCAAGGGATTCTGGGTAATAGATCCGGCTGAGAGCCAGTCAAATCACCCCATCCTGGATTCCCCTGGGTGTCTAGTCTTCAAAAATGTATAGGTTTGCTAGGTTTCCATAGGTGCCGGCAGAGCTAGGGTTCAAAATCTACAGCTAGGCACTTTACAAAAAAAGGGTCCGTTTTTACTGTAAAAATATGGTGTGTCCACGTTGCGTTTTGGGCCGTTTCGTGTCATGGACACTATGCCTACCCTCACAACTGAGGTACCATTTTTCTTGTAAGACTTTGGGGAATGTAGGGTGGGTGGAATTTTGTGGATCCACACAGATTCCAGAACTTTCCACCACAGAAATGTGAGGAAATTGTGTTTTCTTTGACACATTTAGAGGTTTGCAAGGGATTCTAACAGAATCTGGTGAAAGCCAGTCAAGTCACCCCATCCTGGATTCCCCTCATGTCTAGTTTAAAAAAATGTATATGTTTGCTAGGTGTCCCCAGGAGCCGGCAGAGCTAGGGTTCAAAATCTATAGCTAGGCAATATAGCAGTTCAGTCTGCTATCAGGGGTTACTATTAACTGGGAAAAGTCTCAAATTATGTCCCTCATGCTCCGCATACTGCACTTCATGATGATTACCAGCTGACCTGGATGGATTTGATAATCTCAAAAATATCTAGGGATCGGGTTGTATATAGACCCAGAAGTGATGATTAGAGAAAAGTTTGTGGTCGCTGATGGGCATCCCTACTGCTTTTCTATGGCTGGGTGAGTGTGGCTCATGAAAATGGTGATATTGTCCGAGATATTATATGTGTACGTAAATATACTGCTACCACATAATAAGGCTCTGTTCATGGTCATCTGCTCAAAAATGGTCAGATTGGTGTTGGCTGGTAAGCTGCCCTAGATAGGGTGGAAGACCATTAAGTTGCCCCTTAGCCTGCGAGGGTTTGAGATGTCGGACCTTCAGCTTTACTATCTGTGTGAATAAGTGCATCTTGCCCACATTTAGTATAGTCCCCCCTTCCTGTCTCACCTGGCAGTCGAGGCTGGCAGTATTTCTCCGATTCTGCTACTTTCCTTTTGGGGAGCCTGGTGCTTTCCACTGGGAGAGATGTTTCCACAGTGAAATGCACAATTCAGGCATAGAAAAGGCTACAGAGAAAGGCAGGACCTGGTTATATATACTCACCAAGACTGCCGTTGACCCTTCACCCCCTGCTGCCCATCACATATGATTGTAGAGCCAGCATGTGCTTCCATACCAGAGGGTTGTCAACTTGTGGGGATTTGTACCTGAATGGCTCCTTTCTTCGGTTGGAGAAGTTCAGAAGAGACACTCTTTGATCCCTGCTTGATGCATTTCTTTATTTCAGGTGATGCAGCAGTTGTAAAATATAGTTCCTGTGGTTTGCATTGGAACCAGAGCCATTGGCACCTCTGGAGAGTCTGTTGACCGCAACATCTACTTGGCACCTCTTGTACAATATACCTCTTGTACAATGCTTCTGAAGGTTTGAGGGTGGCCCTCACCTAGGATGGTACGGACGAAATAGGAAAGGGAGCTGGGATGTAAGGCCAGTCATTTGGTGTGGTCATTCGCCTGCTGCCAAACGTATCTGATGTCTTCTAGTAGCCCCTTCTATATTATTCACTTTAAAATAGTGCAAGGAGCAAACTGCACACAACTTCACCAATTCGGATGCACAAGCTACGCCTACGGGAGGATGTGAGCCCCGCCAGATGAGGCTTTCCAGATGCAGAGTTCCTCCATTGTTTGCAGGTTATGAGTGCTCTGTGATGTGCAGCTTCCACCCTCCCCAGAGGTTTCTGTTATGAGCAGGTGACTGGACAAAGATAAGACTGCTAAATGAGTTGTTGGAATGAGATGTGGGTGACAGATCCGCTGAGGCGGCAGAGGGTTGTATTCCACTCTCCAGAGTGTATTACCCATACTTGATTTTGTTGCATGTAACATGGACCTGCCATTGTTTCTCTTTGTTGTATGAATGTATAACAAGCACCCCACTGGATTGCTGTACTGACTTACTCTCTGTGTTCTGCATGTACTACTGCGATGCTGTAATGTGCTCCTTTTTAAGTTTAAATAAATACAAACACAATTCACAAATACATCATAGTCTTATAATTCTGAGGGAGAAGGCAGGGTGTGAGTGTATAATGTGTATGAATGAGAGGCATATTCCAGTTATGATAGGAATAGTGTGTGGGCTTATAATTATATCATAGATAGGTTTACGGTAGGTAGTGATGAAACTGTGTTTTGGGAAATTTATCTCATTTGTAACAAAACTGCTTATTTTACTCTTCCACAAGGTTGGGCAGGATTGTGCTTTTTAGCTTTAGTTTTCCCAAATTCTATCATGTAAGTAGTGTGAGTGATGTGCATCATGAGAGAGTGAAAAGAGAATGATAGGTCAACATGCAATAGATATGTTTAGTGTTTTGATTACTCATATAGGGATTGCTTTAAATGATGCACTGATTAGAACATTGTCCACGTTAGTAAAGCAGTTAGCAGATAACACAGCAGCAGTTATAGCTAAGAATAATGAAGAATTTCTTGCAATCGATCAATGATGATTCAGAACAGAATAGTTTTAGACGTGATTTTGTTTAAAGTGGGAAGTGTTTGTCATGTTGCGAAAAATTAGTGTTTTACATAAATTCCAGATATAGAGAGAGTATAGTAACAAACATATTGATAAGCTTATTAATATTGGAAAGGAGATTTACCCATTAGGATACCCTTTCACTGGGAAAAGATAGGTTCATGGATTAGTGGCAAAGGCAATGATATACTAATAGAGATTATTCTTTCAATTTTAATAATAGTTATAGTTCTAATGAATTTAGTTCTAATGTATAATTTAAAAAAAAAAGTTATTGTGAGGGATTTTAGAAGTAATTGCAGGACAAGAAGAAGAAGACGATGAGATGATCAAAGAATTAAGAAATTTTTCTTGATGAGCAGAAGGGTGAAATGTGCAAAACTTGAGAGCGTTACAAATGGAAGTTCCGTTAAAATCAAGAAAGATGGCTGAGATATTATAGCATGATGATCTTATAATTTAAAATTGATCAGTGCGGGGAATTGTAAAAGTAGCATATTTTATTAAATAATTGTGTCAAATATAGGTTTGGTTTTGCTAGCATACCTAGACATTAACAGGAGTGCTTGTCATGTTGCACATGTTCATGTGTTTTTATTTTGTTTTCAGAAAATCATTTATATTCAACTGTCAAACATGGTCTCTATCCTTATTTGCAAATGGAATTTATCTCTTGCTATCTTGGGAAGGGATGTACCTACGTTGCAACATTTCAAGTCCATGAGTTATATACAAAATCAGTTCTTTGATTTTTCATGTTATTGCATTAATAAAAAAAGTATGATTTATTTTGTGCAACAAATAATGTATATAACAGCCAATAAAATATTATGCAAGTTCTTGTTGTTTGGAAACTAATATAAGTGATGCTGTGCAAGCAACATTTTTAGAGATGGTCCTGCCCATTTACTTAAAATCATGCTATAAATTAGCATTATCTTCATCAAGAGCAAATTAAAATATGTGCTTTTAGGGAAGAGACAGAATAGTATTTTCTTCCTAGATTATTCAGTTTTTCTCTACTAGACTATTTGCTTCTGGTCCTTTCTATATTATTTATTTGATGTGATGTGCTTATTTACACATGCCAAATTCTATTTTTTTTGTTTGGTTTCATGGTAATTCCCTTGATTCTATTGACTTTTGCTTTTTCCAATTGTAAGAAATTGTGTTCCTAGTTGAGAGGGTGAAACCTTGCTGAAGCAGCAACCACAATCCTTGTCAGGGTGAGTTCACAAGCAAACCCAAAATTAACCTGTGCTCAACCCTCAGGTAGTATAGCACAGAGCAGTCAAATTTAAATTAGAGGCAATGTGTAAGTTATTTGCGCGATACTTCAAACAGTAATACAATGGCAACACCACACAAAAAGAGCCCCATACCAATTTAGAAACAATGAGTAGGGTTTAATAAATATAACAAGACCAAAACTACAAACATCTGATCACTAGAACCAGAGATATGCAGTTGCAAAGATTTAAGAAAGCATTGTGCCAAAAATCCGAACTGTGCAACTGGCAAGGTTTAGGCACCAACAGGCCAATTCGTGGTTGAATAGAGCCACAAAACTTCGATTCAGCTCCAGCAAAGGCACACCACACCAAGTGTTTATAACTTGAGGGGCACCACTAGGGGGTCAGGGGGTGGCACAGGCTGGATGGTTCAGTGGTTGCGAGCCTATTATGTTTCTATGGCTCTGTACAGGAGGCCAGCAGACTAGCCCTTGGACCCACTTTGGCAGTACTGGGTGTAGGTGCAGGTCAAATCCCACTTACTCAGGCTGGAGGGCAGCAGGGCAGCAGGACAGCAGTCTAGCAAAGCAGCAGTCAAGCATGGCAGTATTCCAGGAGGGCAGAAGTACAACCGAGTGCCAATCCTTTCAGCAGCACAGTAGTCCTTCTTACTGGCAGAATTTCCACAGGTCCAGAAGTGTGCTGAAGAGTTGGTGTCTGAGGTCCAATATATTTCCAAGTGCCTCTTGTGATGTAGGAGAAGCTTTTAGAGTTTTCCTTTTCAAATGCACAGGTATCCATCCTCCCCTTCCCTGGCTCTAGACTAACTACAGACAGTATGCTTCCCTTTGTCTGGAGGTAGGATGCAGCATAATCAATCATAAGTAGGGCTGTGCCCAGCTTCACCCTCCTATCCTGCCACTGATGGGCCATCCAGGCCCACCTAAGCCCTCTAGTGTGTGTGGCTTTCTGGGAGGAATACACAAAGCCCAGCTGCCAATTACACCTACTCATGTGACTCAGTGACAGGCTGCAGGCACTAAATGGCTAAGGCTGGCAAATGCCACCTTTCTAAAAGTGGCATTTTCAACAGTACAATTAAAAACTGAGATTACCATAAGAGAAGATTTTCCATTACAATTCTAAAGACACCAAACATGAATTGATCATCTACTCCCATTTTGAAGTTGCAGCGTATTAAATGTAATAAGGTAACTTCAATGCTATCCTATAGAAAAGGTAGGCCTAGCACTAGCAAAAATGAATTTAAAAGTTTTTCTCTACAAGGATATGTCATATTTAGGGGTGGGTGGTCCCCGTAGATTTTCACTCTGTGGAATTCTGCGGAGTTATGTGAGCGGACAGAATTTGGCATGTTGTGCTTCTCACAATTATTTTTAGAGCCAGGAGACTCGCCGACCCGACGCCGCGAAGCAGACCTGCAGCACCGCTCCACGGTCCCGGAGGGACGTGGCTTTCCCAGGTGAGTGGGCATTTGTGGGGATATCTTTGGGGGAATAAACAGAAGGAAGCAAGGAGGGAAGGGGAGAAGAGGTAAAAGAAACGGATTAACATAAGGAGGAAAAACAAGAACAACA
This sequence comes from Triturus cristatus, assembly GCF_964204655.1. Taxonomy (NCBI): domain Eukaryota; kingdom Metazoa; phylum Chordata; class Amphibia; order Caudata; family Salamandridae; genus Triturus; species Triturus cristatus. The sequence goes on from NC_140595.1 coordinate 759,143,223, forward strand.
CAGCAATTCTTCCACTTTTCCGTTTTCGTTTGCACTTTAGCCTCCTCACTTTCCTCTCCCTTCACTTTTTCGTGACTTTCATTTGTCCTCCCACTCCTTCCCCAAAGAAAAGAAAGAGTATCTCACAAAACACTTACCTGAGCCTTTCTTCTGTCCGAGGGACATTGTTGGCCAGGAGGATCCTTCAAGGGGACTGCATCTGATGACCCTGTGGAAATAAAAGAGATAAGGACATTTCAAAAGTGGACAATAACATGATTGAAGTCATAATAAAATCCATATATAGACGTATCATGTGTGCTGAAACCATTTTGTTTGCAACCCTCTCACATATTTGGTGGAGAATGCGGGCATACATCCATTAGGCAAACATAATGGAGAACCTGATACAACAACAGATACACGGCCAGGAAAAATTGGAATGGGCCATAGAAAGACAAATGAATTCAGCACAAGCTGATAGGGATATGTTTAAAGCCTCATTAACCCAGCAGGTTGACTGTATGCAAAGGGTTGCCGTAGGCAAGGCTTACTCTATCCCCAGTCAACAGAGCCGACAGGAGGCACATCTGGGTTACCCCAACATATCCTTACAAAAATACCAACCCGGAGAAGATCCGGACGCTTTTCTGATGAACTTCGAAAGGGCTACCCAGGCCTATGGATGGCCCGAGGCAAAATGGCTGTCTGCCAGTAGCTTGTTCCAGGTCCTGGCTGCAATGTGAAAGAAGGATCTTCCGCCTGCTCTAGCTAAGTGAGTTCACGGCCAGTGTGAGGTTGGAAGATCGGAGGTTTCTTTTGGGTACGTGGAAGTTGATTCTGTCATTGAGGGATTTGGGTCCTTTGTTGTGTAGGCATTTGTAGGCGTGAGTGAGGATTTTGAAAGTGACCGTTTCCCACGGGGAGCCAGTGGAGTCTTCGTAGCTGTTCACTAATGTGTTTGTGTCGGGGGATGCCAAGGACGAGTCTGGCAGTGGTGTTCTCTATTGTCTAGAGTTTGTGGAGTAGGGACTTGTTGATGCCAGAGTAGAGTGAGTTTCCATAGTCCAGTCTGCTGGTGAGGAGTGCATGGATGACTGTCTTCCTTGACTCAGGAGGGATCCTTTTGAAGGTCTTACGGAGGATGCAGAGGGTGTTGAAGCAGCTGGAGGTGACGGCGTTGACCTGTCGGTTAATGTTGAGTGATGAGTCGAGTACGATGCTGAATATCACCCAAATAAGAACCTTCGCATACCATCCCTAAACTGACGGTTTATGTGAATGATATAATGCCACCCTTAAGCTTACCCTTAAAAAAATATTGTCAACAGAAGGAAAGGAATGGGACCTACTACTACCCCTTACTCTCTTTGTCATCATAAGCCAGGTTCAGAGTAGTCTAGGCTGATCCCTGTTTGAACTCCTTTATGGGAGACAGCATCGAACCTTACTCTAGATGACGAAAGAACAGTGGGAGCAAGAGAAACAGGAGGACACGAGAGCTTACTCGATTATACACTAGGGTTAAGAACATGCCTCCAAAAGATGCTAGACTTTTCCTATGCTACGTAAGAGAAAGCCCAAAGAAAACAACAGATATATTATGATAAGGAGAAGAAGTGGCGACAACTGAAAGTTTGTGATTGGGCACTCGTCTGCCTTCCATCTTCTATACCCTATAAACAAGTGGAATGGAAGGGTCCTTATAAAATTGTTGAGAAGATAGGCCTTACTACCTACCGATTACAGATATCCTCCAATAAGACCCAAATATATCATATAAATCTTCTTAAAAAGTGGTTAGGACCCCCCCTAAACCCACACAGTTGGTTCTCTCAGAAACATTTCCCACCTCTTCCACAGTGAACCAATTAAACATAAACGAAAACCTGACACATGCACAGAGAGCATTTCTTCATGAACTTCTAGGCTCCTTTTCCTCCATTGTCTCTGACCTTCCTGGTAGGACAACACTAGTAGAGCATTCCATTATCACTCCCCCAGGAAAAGCAATATCAACGTCCATATAGAATTCCATCAGCCAGAAAAGTAGCTGTTACCGCATAAATGGAGAACATGCTGCAACTAGAGGTCATAAAGCCATCACATAGTAATTGGCTGTCCCCCATCGTCATAGTCCCAAAACCGGACGGGTTGATCCACTTTGGTATAGATTTTAGAGTGGTCAATGCTATCTCTAAGTTTGATTCTTATCCCTTGCCAGGGGTTGATGAGTTAATTGAGAAACTGAGTGAAGCCCAATATATAACCACGCTCGATCTGACAAAAGGTTATTGGCAGGTGCTGCTAAAACAAGAAGACCAGTAAAAGACCGCCTTTAGCACTCCCACCGGTTTATATGAATTCACTGTACAGCCTTTCGGGTTAAATGGAGCCCCAGCAACTTTTCAAAGACTTATGAACAAGGTGCTTTATCAACATCAAGCCTATTCGTCAGCTTATATAGACAGCATCATTATATTTAGTTCTAAATGGGAACAACACCTCTTTCATTGTGAAAAGGTGTTCCAGGTCCTCAAAACAGCAGGTCTCCATGTCAATTAAAAAACATCCAGGGTAGGATTCATGAAAGTTAAATATTTGGGCTGTCTTTTAGGGGACGTATTTATTGCACCACAACAAGAGAAGGTTAAAGCAATCCTAGATGCACCCTTCCCCACTACCAAAAAAGGCGTTAGATCATTTCTGGGTTTAATAGGTTATTACCACCGGTTTATACCTAACTATTCTGAGGTTGCAGCCCCATTAACAGATCTAATGAGGAACGAAGGAAGAAATAAAGAACTGATATGCCCCCCTCAGACCACCAGGAAGGCGTTCTATAACCTGAAACTAGCCTTAACCACTAGTCCTATGCTAATTTCGCCTAACTTCAAGGAATCTTTTATACTACGAATGGACGCTTCAGAAGCAGGCTTCGGGCCATTCTTTCCCAAAATACAAAAGATGGTGTAGAATGCCCTGTACTCTTAATCAGTTGTAAACTTTTTCCAAGAGAGTCACGGTTCACATGACCTACCGGGATATGCTGCAGCGAGAAGAGAGAACACCAGATGAAGAGTGGGAAAAACAAAGAGAGAAGATGCCGGGTCCAGCAGATTGGAAGAGAGAGACGAGTCCCAGAACAGGGGACACAGCCAAGCATAAAAAAGGCTACGTTAGGGAACGTTAGGCTACGTTAGGGCTGGAGGGAACGCGATTATTTCCAGTGACAAGGTGAGGATTAGAAGACTTGGCGACCTGATGCCGCGAAGCAGAGCTGAAGCACCCCGCCACAGCCCCTGAGGGATGTGGCTTTCCCAGGTGCGTGGGCGTTTGTGCGGATATCTTGAGGGGAATAAACAGAAGGAAGCAAGGAGGGAAGGGAGGAAAGAGGTGAAAGGGAGGGATTAACATAAGGAGGAAAAACAAGAACAACACGGCAATTCTTCCACTTTTCTGCTTTCGTTTTCACTTTAGCCTCCTCAGTTTCCTCTCCCTTCACATTTTCGTGACTTTCATTTGTCCTACCACTCCTTCCCTAAAGAAAAAAAAAAGGTTTTCACAAAACATTTATCTGAGCCTTTCTTCTGTCCGAGAGACATCGTTGGCCAAGAAGATCCTTCAAGGGGACTGCATCTGAAGACCTTGTGGAAATAAAAGAGACAAGGACATTTCAAAAGTGAACAATAACATGATTGAAGACATAATGAAATCCATATATAGACGTATCACGTGTGCTGAAACCATTTTGTTTGCAACCCTCTCACACCAACATAAGGCACTTGATCCGAAGCCATGTTTAACATCTCTTAAACTTCATTCCAGCAGAGAGCCTCTCCCTGGGTCAACCACCGGTAACCATCTATGTCCAACACAATCCAAACAACCATCTACTGAAGATTCAGAATCAGCTTCTAAACAAACGCTGCGTCAAGTAGCACAATCCTCAACACAGGCCTCACAATGTCTCAGAACTAGCCTTCATGAGAACTCGGAGAAGTCATTACCAACCATTGTGACACATCTAGCCTGCCAGCCGCCCAAGGGGCTAGGTCCTTGAAGGGGAACATAATCCACTCTCGCCCATAAAAGAAACCTACACGAAAATAGCTGAAGACACCACACATAAACCAGGAGACTTGGAACTAAATGACCAATCTCTTTTGGAGCTATCGTTCTTTCTCAAATACCCTAAATGGTCCACCAACCAGGATATTGAATCTAGCCCCAACGAGCTTACAACCTCCAGGTTAGAGGTTTGGCCTCAATTGCTGCAAACACTCCAGTCAACGGTTACTGCACTAAATTATCACTCAGACAAGCCAGACATGCAGGTGGACCTCGTGAACACCTTAGCCATATTTACGGCAATTATTGACAGCAAGCTGGATAATCTGAATCAACTAATAGTAAGGGAACAATCAGCATCAAAACTGTTCCAGTCCGTTTGCTGCTGTTTTCCAATCATAGACAGTTCATCTCTCCCGATGTTCCTTAACAAAATCCTGGATGTAGTAAAGAGTTTGTCTGGAGCCACAGGAAAAAGTAAGCATCTGATACAGGAGCCTCTTAACCACACCCAATCAGCACCGGTCACAAAGAATAATATAGAGCCGGAGTTTTTGGAACAGTTGCAGGCAGTAAGTCCAGTGGCAACTGACAGCGTGGTTCCTAACTCCATCTTTAACAGACAAGTTTTACCACCAAAATGCCATGGCGTGGTGACCTCGCCACAGATCCCTCAAGATAGAAATTTCTCTGCTCAGTCAGCCAATATAATGCAGGACCCCAGCCTTCTCTCAGCGGCTAATCCATCTTTGATTGCCAAACCAAAATCACCCGCCCTCATAGCAAGAGGGAAAAGAAAAGACTGTGCAAGCAACAAAACAAACCCATCTCAAACACTGTTTCTAGTCCCCGCAAACTTTACCCATTGTTTACAACAAAAAACACAGAGCAGGCTCAAAACAGCAACCACACCTACATGTTACAAATGCATCTGAGACACATAGCCAGCAACACGAGCGGATTGGCCCCCTCAGTGTGCGGCAAACTACATTTGCAGCTCCTGTACTTGGTGGGCTGACGTCTGTTTCAACAAAGCAACATTCCAGCTCAGATAGTATTAAGATACTCATATCATTCACCCATCGTGATAAGGTCAAAAGTGTTGCAGCAACTAAAACCCTCAATGAAACTGCAATCCTAAACAGGCAGCAGGCTGTCCAAACAACCTTGCTGGAACATCACCAGCTCTCATCACGGTCTCAGACTGGCGCAACCCAGGCTGGTGATGACCAACTAAAAAGTAATAATCAGCAACCTAAAAAGGTAACTAAGTAAATACCAACGAGACTGCTTCCTGGATCGAGAAAAAAACATGCTCAGACTAGAAACTATATTAGGACCATCTGTGGACAATCCAGACTTAATCAGGACAAACGACCAGCAGCAGAAAGGTCACTCTAATTCTGCAAAAGTCAAGTTGCTATTAATACCGGAGTATCATTCAAAAGGCCGGCATGAGGTCCTAAATAGGAGAAATATCCTTTAATTACTAAAATCAACCCCCGGGTTTGGTGCTCTGGAATCACGAGATTTGAAGTACATCAAATTCCTCCCCCCCCCAAGAGATTCACAATCCTCAGAAGTCACACTGGTAACGTTTAACTCCCTTACCTGGGTACCAATTCTCCGATACACTACAGACATTTTTAGAGCATAGGGTATAAAAATCCACCCATACTCAGGACCAGGCTACCCAACCATGTTGGTAAAAACACAACTGACACCAGAGCGATGTACAAACAAACCATACTCAATACTAAGACATTCACAAGGCCATGCAGTCTCAAAAGACAGGCCCGGACTATGACTACAACTTTGTACACTGAGTCTGACTGGAGCTGGCTGCCAGCATCCCTGTCCAGCAGCTGCATAGCCTGAACTGACAATCCATCGCTTCATCACCAAAAGCGGCTCTTACAAACCTTGTGAAAATTGGACACTAACGGTCCACAATCAAAAACCCTAACTTCAACCAAACTCCTGTTGCAGTCCCCTCTAGTCTTGTGTTCTTTGAATATCAGTAGTCTTCAACACAAAATCCACTCTCCAAATCTACTCACCTTTTTTGCAGGCCATGATTTCCTCACTCTGTAGGACACAAATTGGCCACTCAAAGCTAGCCCATAACCCGATCCATCGAATACTAGAAGCCAGCGGTCAGACATCACAAATTTGGTCATCCAGAGGGGGGCTTATTCATATACATTTCATGCAGTTTTGAAAGTACCATCAAACCAATATTATTCCAAGAGTGTTAGCTTCTTGGAATCAACATCAAAATGTGGAGACACCAGTTCCCCCATTTAATTCTTAATGTATATATCAACCCTAGTGCAACAATAAAATGGTCACAACTAAACCACCTAATCCCAATTCTCTGTGACTTGGCTGAAGACTTTCCTCAAGCTGTTTATCTGCTCACATGGGACTTTAATACCAACCTTTTTCAAGGGATCCCTAAGAATCTGAAAAGTTTTCCTTTAGCCCTTCCACTGGGATTTAAGGATCAAGCAAAACCAAAGGGTCAATTGCATTGCAACTTTGGTTAATTCCTGGTTTAACAGCTTCTAAGTGTTGGCTGCACAGTATTGAATGGCAGGTTCCCACTAGATACTCCACCAAACTGGACCAGGGCAAATAGTAAAGAGCGATCTTATTTAGACTACATTATCTGTAGTGCAGAATTGTTTCCATATATAGAAAATTACAGTATTATTCCACGCACAGTGAGTGACTAATGCCCTCAGATTACCACCATTGCTCTAAACTTAGCACACCATAACAATCAAAAGCTACATATCAAAGCGTTCACTCTGAAAATATAAAGCAATTAAAATAGAATTCTGCTTTTAGTTCCCTTATTAAGGAAGAGTGTGTGCAGCTCATTCCCCACGCTAACTCCATGACTATCTCTCGGATATCTGACTGGTTACATTTCTGTACTTAACTTCTTGGAAAATTCAAACAGCCAGCTCGGCAACATGTTCACCTTAAACAAAACAAAACCTCCACACAGACCCTGGCCTTATAAAAAGTTCAAAATAAGGCCTTATCTGAGGGAACCCAGAGACCACAGAGTTAATTATTGCTTACAAAACAGCACAAAAAAGTTACAGATGGGCATGCCACACAGAGAAACAATAATATCTCTAGAAGTACTGCTGCACTCCCCTGTGTACGAATAAACATCTAGATTCAAGAAATGTTTTTGGCTCTGGTGAACAGGCAAATGAACAGAAACACTGGACTGGGCAATGCAAATACCACAGAGCAAGAATCGGCAATGTTTTTGGTCAGTCACTTCCATGTAGGTGAAGGAAATGACCATCTAATGACACATATCGCAACAAACCCAACTGTAACTCTCAGGGAGTGTTCGCCTCAACCATAAGATCAACAGCAATTCCCAAGCATAGAAATCCATCTTACACTAAATAGGCTGGCAAAAATAATGTCTAAGGGAAGAACAGACGGAGCACCAGGCCGTAACAGCCTGCCACAGGTTTTTTTTTAATTCAAATCTCATTATGGGCCAACCAGTTAACAAGCCTCTTTGACTAAAGCCTGGGCATGGGTCTATAATTCACCCAATCTATAAGTGTGGTTCTCAATCAGCCCCCAGCAACTATAGGTTGAAAGCCTTACTAGATAATGAGGCCAAGTACTTTGCCAGCCTTCTCCTTCAAGATCTGAGATAGTGAGTAGAACTAAAAGGGCTGATGCTAAGAAATCAAACCGGATTTTTAGTGAAGTCAGGTACACTTACAAACCTTCTATCCCTATCAGTCTTGATTGAGAAAGCAAAAACTTTGTCCATATTACTATACTGCTGCTTTGTGGACTTCAAACTAGCCTTTGATTTTGTGCCGAGGGAGGCGCTTAGGACTATGATAATTAAATGGGTAATCTCAACTAAGCTTTTGGAGCCAGCTATCCAGCTGCGCACTAATATCTGGATTGATGTTAAGCTGGGGGATGGCTCACATCTGGTAAAAAAAGATCCTCATGTCATGGAGTGCTAAGCATAGATGTGTGCTAGCTCCCCTGCTTTTCAATTTGTTTATAACCGACCTTGGTCAGGCACTCAACATAGTAGGCTGCCATCCTCCAAAAATCAGTGGTGCCCAGGTTAGCAACCTCCTATATGTTGACAAACTCACTCTCTTTAGCCTTACGAGGGTAGGGTTGCAACAGTTACTGAATCAATTATACAGATACACAATCAATAATAACCTAGAGGTTAATTTGTAACTGATGCAAGTGGTCACATTTGTCAGGAAAAAGAACCAAGGAGGTGGCGGGTCATATAATAAGCTCCAGATCATAATATAGCAAACATATGTATCTGGAGATTCACATCAATATGAAGGGTGCCTTTGTTAAGCACCGGAGAGAAATCACTGCAAAAAGCCATGACTCTTCAAGTCAGCTTATCCAAACTCTCAAAAAACTATCAAGTCAAAGTCTAGCCCCAATGCTGAAAGTCATGCAAGCTAAGATAGCTCCTACTTTATCACACAGCTCTGAAATCCTCCTAGGTAAGCTTAGTATCACACTGAACCAACACTTAACTATGGTTTACAAATCTATGCTATGGCTTCCAAAACCTCATCGGCAGCCAAGATCCGACTGGAGCTTGGACTTCTCAATCATCAAGCGGTAGGTGCCGGTGCTTTCCTTAACTTAAACAGCAAACTGAGACGGCCTAGAGATGGTTCTCTGGAGTCCCTGCTTTGGACAGATATTAGCTCCGGTGGGCCAGACGGATCACATTGTCGCTTTTTAAATGATTATATTTTGCAACTGTCTACAAATGAATTGTGGAACTTGAACCCAAGTCAAAAGGCTTTTAAACTAAGTTTAAAGAAACATATTCATCTTTGAAGACAGAGCAAGCTTAGCCAAACGTAAGCATGCATGGGCAGTAATTAACACATACCAGGCGGCCTCTCCACCTTCATACCTTGCTTGCACATATTCTTTGCATTTAAAACTAAGATTCATGGGTGGCTCTTTTTGAATAATTTAGCCTACTGGTATTGTCCATCAGAAGAATTCAAATGTAGAGTCTGGGGTGTATCAGACGAATCCTTGGAGCATGTCCTGTGTAGCTGCCCCGCGATGAGGGACTCATGTAAATTCAAATTAAGGGCTGAGTTGAATAAACTGATACTCGGAACCTGTCGGTAGAGTATCAATGCAGCATTAACTCCAGAAAATATGTCCTTAAACATCTGTTTGACAAAATGTATTCACTTTGCCTGTAGAAGGCTACGGACCTCAAGGTGCCATTCAGTCCAAGCTGACAAATAACTACCTGTTAAACTCTATCTTGACATTTTTTTTAGAATGGTTATATACAAATATATTGCTGCTAATCTTTTAAGGCATTTTAGACATCCAAATGGGGTTTTACGTATATACTTATAATCTGCTTTTTTATTATATTTAATCAATTTATATTATGGACAGTCTTCTTGGTGGACCACCTGCGATAACCTATTATCTTTTTTCCACACTTATTTACTGTAATAACAATTCTAGCAGCACCTGAAGGCACTAGCAAATTATCAGAATTTTATGTATTTATCTAAATCTTGTTTTTACCTCAAATGATTTGTACTTTTTTAATTGTGGGTGTCCTGTTTTTGCACATTTGTAAAGTTTTTTTTAATAACCATATACAATAAAGTATTATATGTTGTATTTTTAAATTATGTGGCAAGAATAGGGAAATTACCTGGTGTAATGTGGCATATTTTGTAATAGTATTGCATCATTATTTTACACATGGAAAGAACTGTGTCTTGGCAAAGCTTTCACTTAATTAGTATTGGTTTAACTGGCGACTTGTAATCATGGCCATATATATTAATATAATTCTTTAAAAACTGTTGTTAGGAATACACAGAAGTCATAGATAATATATGCTGATTTGTTTTTTAATGTTTCTTTAACATGCATTTCCTAGGTTTGTCTTTCAAAACTACCAATGGGTCCAAGCCATGATATTTGCCATTGAGGAGATAAACAGAAACCCTGACCTGTTACCCAACATCACACTGGGCTTCCAGATCTATGACTCATGTGGCAATCCGCTTCTTGCTCTCCAGGGCACCCTATGGATGCTGACAGGGCAGGGAAAGCAGATTCTGAACTACCGCTGTCTAAGGGCTGGTCGTCTTACTGGAATTGTTGGAGATGCTAGTTCCTTTTGCTCCATCCCCCTGGCACGAGTTCTGGGATTGTACAGACATCCACAGGTAGGATATGGAAAATGATCCAATGCTAAGGACCCTATATGACTATATTGTTTTAGAATTGTACATCCAAAACATCTTTCAGTTCAATTTCATATGGTGTCATTTATCAAGCTAAAGCTTTTAAAGGCCGGAAACGTGGCTTTTGTGACCTTGTATTCAATCTAATTGAGTTTATTGGAATTTTCCATCTGTATCTATATCTACATATATATATATATATATATATATATATATATATATATATATATATATATATATATATATATATATATATATATATATATATATATATATATATATATATATATATATATCAATGTTAAAAAAACAAAGGTTAAACATTTGCTATAATTTGGGAAAACTTTATTCATTCTTTCTTATACAAACTAAAACTATACAAACTAAAACTTAAAGTACACAAACAATACAAATTACAAAGCTATATTCTTTAATTTATATTTTACGCAACAGCTTCAAGTTAGTATAACTTAGACACCTCCATACACAGTGTATAGAACTTGGTAAACACACTATGTTAACTATAACTCGCGCCTTCTCCATGCGCTGCTTACACGCTCTTATATTATATCTCTTATACCATTATATATCCTTATATATATTTACACATAGACGTACATCCACATTTATGCATATATATATATATATTCACTGAAAAAACCATGGGTTTCACACACGTTATAGTTAGGAATTAGCATTTAAAAAACCTTGCTAATTCAATGAAAAAACCATAGGTTTCACACACGTTATAGTTAGGAATTAGCATTTAAAAAACCTTAGAAATTCAATGAAAAAACCAAAGGTTTCACACACGTTATAGTTAGCTGGACATTTTACTCGTAAAAAACCATTGAAATTCCCCCGTTATAGTTAGTTAAGCTAACTATAACTCGCGCGCCCGCAATGCACTGCTGATGACGTCACATATTACATCACTCATGACATGGTCAGTGACATCACTCATGACATCACTGATGACATCTCAAATGACATCACTGATGACATCACTGATGACATCATCCCGTGAATGTGTGTTTTTCTGAAAATTAAATATGTTTTATATATGTATATCTCAAGGTCGATGGAAGAATAAATGGGTATATAAGTGTCTAAATGGATGATTTGTTTTTGAAAAATTGATTGTGTAACTGACTGATTAAGTGTATCTTAGTGAATACATGGCTTAGTGAGTAATGTTTAAATATGTAAATATCTGTATCAGTCTCTCACTTTGTGTATAAGTGGCTGCATGGGTTGGTGAGTAGCTACTTGAGTGTCTATATAGGTTATTAGTTGGTTTTTTGAGTATCAGTATAAGTGTCTGATGTCTGTATGGTTCGATGGGGGGTATTACGTAGTGCATAGGTGCATGAATGAGTGACTCACTGTTTGTATGTGTTGAAGATAGTATGTGTGCAGGACTGCATGGGTGGATGAGTGTGTGTATGGGTGTGTTAGTGAGTGAATGACTGTCTCTACAGTGTCTTTATGAGTAACTAAATATGTTTTTAACTAGTATATGTGACTATTGGTGTATATAAGTGAGTATATATGAGAGTGAGAGATTGTAAGAGTTCCTGTATGAATAAGTATGTGTTTCTATAAGTGATTGTTTAAAAGACTAAGTATGTGTAAGTTTTTGTAGAAGTAAGTGTGGTGGTGTGTGTATAACTGTATATGCAAGTAAATGGATGTTTGATTCTTTATTAGCATGAGTGACTATGTGTGTGAGTAACTCTACGGATGAGTGGCATTGTGTAACAGGATGTATAGGTGTATGAGTACATATGATGAGTGAGTACATGTATGAGTGACTGTATAGGACTGTTGGTGAATGAGTGGATGTGTATGTGGATCTTAGAATTACTGAAGAGGTTGCTGTAACTGGTATTGGTATGTCCATTGTTTTGAAAAGTTTAGTCTCTATTTATGAATGTGTGTATCAAAGGTTATATTAGGGTGAGAGGAGGTCTGCCACTCTATCACAAGGATGATGTCATCAGTGATGTCATCAGTGATGTCATTTGAGATGTCATCAGTGATGTCATGAGTGATGTCACTGACCATGTCATGAGTGATGTAATATGTGACGTCATCAGCAGTGCATTGCGGGCGCGCGAGTTATAGTTAGCTTAACTAACTATAACGGGGGAATTTCAATGGTTTTTTACGAGTAAAATGTCCAGCTAACTATAACGTGTGTGAAACCTTTGGTTTTTTCATTGAATTTCTAAGGTTTTTTAAATGCTAATTCCTAACTATAACGTGTGTGAAACCTATGGTTTTTTCATTGAATTAGCAAGGTTTTTTAAATGCTAATTCCTAACTATAACGTGTGTGAAACCCATGGTTTTTTCAGTGAATTTGCAAGGTTTTTTAAATGCTAATTTTTTTTTTTTCTTCTATTTTTTTAAACATATTTTTAATTTAATGTTCTAACCTTTTATAAAGACTATGGTTAAATTTTTAAAATTCTTTTATATGTTTTTTTAAATATATTTCATAAAATAAACGTTATAATTTTTTGCAGTACATTTTTTCCTTTTTTTTTAGTACGCGTACCGTAAGCTTACGGTAAGCGTACGGTTTACGCAACGCCCGTAATTTATCTACGCTGTTTGCGTATAGTTACGCAATTTGCGTAGCCGCGCGTACTCCGCGTGGGACGCGTACGCGTGTACGCTACACGCGCACGTTACGCGGAAGTGTCGGGTAGTGACTGTTATGCGCATGCGCGCAAGCGCGTGTCTTTTTTACGCGCATGCGCACTTTTGCCGTAAGCGTACCGTAAGCGTACCGTAAGCGTACGGTAGGTCATGTGATCATGAAACACAACTTTTGATTGGTTGAAACTACTTTCAGTTCTAGAACTCTCCTACACCACACCCATTCCCCTCATTTCTGCTTGTGATCCCTTAGGAGAAGGAGCTGGGTTGTCTTTGTGATACGATGGCAGAACAGCAGAGCTCTTCTGAGAGTGAGGCTAGCACTAGCAGCACTACCTTGAGGCAGAGAGCGAGGAAACAAAAGACCTCTTATGTATGGGATTATTTTACTTTTCCTGAAGGCCAGCTAAAGGTAAATGCACCCTTAGTGACTTGCAAGCTGTGTAAGCGTGTACTTTCAAGAGGGAATCCTGACAGGAAGTATTCCTTTGGGAATCATACCATGATGAGGCACCTCAGGGATGTACACAGAAGGACACATGCTCGACTTTTTGGAGGTAACCCTTCAGAAAGTCAACCAAGCACATTCACAGCAGCTCAGCCTGGACCATCATCTGCAGGGCTGACTCCTTCTTCTGCAGGTCAGGTGAGCCCTTCATCTGTGGGGGGAGCATCTCCTTTTGCTGGCCCTCTGGAAATTAACCCTCGATTTCTGAGGGTTGATATTCGATGTGCCTCTTGTCATGATCTAATTTGTCATAGGGAGACCAGTGTTTCCCTAGTGAACCTCAAAATAGATCAGCACACTTGTCACAGAGACTAATTTTCCCATTCTTTCTTTCCTCTCTCCCTGCATGAACACAACGGCTCTTTTAAGAGCCAACCTTATCTTTCATCTTTTTTTTATATATGTTTTTAAAAACTTTTTTTATTTTTTTTTTACCGTACGCGTACGGTGCGCGTAATCTTTTTTTTTTTTTAAAAAAAACACTAAAAATCAATTATCACATTACAAGGTCTTTGAGACACTACAATTATTATTATTGACTTACCATACCCACTCAAAAAAATATTTATTCATTTGTTTTTAAAAAAAAAATTGCTTTAAAAATGGTTCTAGTTTTCGAAAATTTTCTATATCAATCTGAAAAAAAAGAAAAAAAATTAATATTTTTCAAACATTTTAAAATAAAGTACACGTATTTACATATTTACCAAAAAATATATGAATGTATTTGCATTACAGACTGAAACCTCAAAACCCCACTCGCTTGTATATACTGTGCATGATTATACATGGAAAGGAGCTGGGTGTGTGCTAAGAGTCTGCTTCTGCACCAAAAAAATCGCTCCCCCTTTTTCCTACTAATGCAACTGTGAAATCACCAGAGCAAAACGCAATAAATCTCTGCCTGTAATTCCTATTTGCACACAGAGTCATGTTTTCACATTAGTCACAAAACGAAATTTCTTTGCCAATTTGAATGCACACTTACTGCTCTTTTTTTTTGGCAAGTGAAAATCACTTTTACAGACTGACACATTATGAAACCACTTTTCAGTTTTTTTTAAAAGCCCATGTCCAGACTGCTTTTTCAGACCACCACCATGTGTATCCTCGGTGACTGCCTACACTCCAGCAAGGGCATCCAGCCTTAGTGATGCTGAATGTATTTGCATTACAGACTGAAACCTCAAAACCCCACTCGCTTCTAAATACTGTGCATGATTCCACATGGTAAGCAGCTGGGTGTGTGCTAAGAGTCTGCTTCTTCCCCCAAAAAATCGCTCCCCCTTTTTCCTACTAATACAACTGTGAAATCACCAGAGCAAACGCAATAAATCTCTGCCTGTAATTCCTATTTGCACACAGAGTCATGTTTTCACATTAGTCCCAAAACGAAATTTCCTTGCCAATTTAAATGCACACTTACTGCTCTTTTTTTTTGGCAAGTGAAAATCACTTTTACAGACTGACACATTATGAAACCACTTTTCAGATTTTTTTTAAAAAGCCCATGTCCAGACTGCTTTTTCAGACCACCACCATGTGTATCATCGGTGACTGCCTTCACTCCAGCAAGGGCAACCAGCCTTAGTGATGCTGAATGTATTTGCATTACAGACTGAAACCTCAAAACCCCACTCGCTTCTAAATACTGTGCATGATTATACATAGAAAGGAGCTGGGTGTGTGCTAAGAGTCTGCTTCTTTCCCCAAAAAATCGCTCCCCCTTTTTCCTACTAATGCAACTGTGAAATCACCAGAGCAAAACGCAATAAATCTCTGCCTGTAATTCCTATTTGCACACAGAGTCATGTTTTCACATTAGTCCCAAAACGAAATTTCTTTGCCAATTTAAATGCACACTTACTGCTCTTTTTTTTTGGCAAGTGAAAATCACTTTTACAGACTGACACATTATGAATCCACTTTTTAGATTTTTTTAATTGCACATGTCCAGACTGCTTTTTCAGACCACCACCATGTGTATCCTCGGTGACTGCCTACACTCCAGCAAGGGCAACCAGCCTTAGTGATGCTGAATGTATTTGCATTACAGACTGAAACCTCAAAACCCCACTCGCTTCTAAATACTGTGCATGATTATACATGGAAAGGAGCTGGGTGTGTGCTAAGAGTCTGCTTCTTCCCCCAAAAAATCGCTCCCCCTTTTTCCTACTAATGCAACTGTGAAATCACCAGAGCAAAACGCAATAAATCTCTGCCTGTAATTCCTATTTGCACACAGAGTCATGTTTTCACATTAGTCACAAAACGAAATTTCTTTGCCAATTTAAATGCACACTTACTGCTCTTTTTGTTTGGCAAGTGAAAATCACTTTTACAGACTGACACATTATGAATCCACTTTTTAGATTTTTTTAAAAAGCCCATGTCCAAACTGCTTTTTCAGACCACCACCATGTGTATCCTCGGTGACTGCCTACACTCCAGCAAGGGCAACCAGCCTTAGTGATGCTGAATGTATTTGCATTACTGACTGCAACCTCAAACCCTTAAAGTATTCCTTATTTTTACCAGTACACCTTAATTTATCATGAAAAAATAGTCCATATTATTTTACATGTTCCTCACATTTAAATTTCTCCCAAAACAGAAAATAATAAACACAACTTCTACAAAAGGAATTCCAATTCTATTATTCATTTCTTAATTTACCATATACATCCCCTCTCAAACTCTAAACTCACCTTTAAAATGAGTTAGTTGTGAAAGAAATGTGGCACTCTAACAGCAGATTATCAGAGCCAGGATCTCTGTTCTCTACACCTCTCTCCTCTCAGCAGAACCAGATAATGGCAAACTTTCCCTCTATTTTTCCACACATTTACATGTAAGTTTCAAATCTCAGTGCTTCCCCCTTTTTTTCAAATGTAATCACACATTTCTATTGGTTGAAAACGAACCCTTTTCCAAAAGTACCCTGCCCCCAACTTGACTTCTGCCTAGTACCCTTCCCCCAACTTGACTTCTGCCTGCTACCATAGCAACAGCTCATGGAACACTGCTGTGTGGAGTTAGGTCAGAAGTTCGCCACACAATGTTTCAATTCCACAGAGCAAGAGTGCTTGACTTTTCAAACCTAACAGCAAATCCATAGTACTGTTCTTTGGTAACACATTTTTTTGTACCAATACAAAACATGCTTCTATTAATTTACACATACAGCCTAGTTTTTATTCTAGAATGGTATGAAACAGCCAATCAGTTCTTTTTGTTTTGAAAAAAATATGTATGCCTCCATTTCCAAACTGTCTTTCTTTTCATATTGCCATTCTACTGAAAGACACCTCCTGAGTGCATCCAGTTCTCCTTTGAAGATGTTCACAGTGTGGGTTGTAGGGCACAGCTATGTCTTCTGGAGTGAAAAGTTTGCAGAGAAAACAGGTATGGTGAGAGACCTTGCTTTGCCAAATGTAGACATTAAATGGATTGGTCAGAGAGGGTTAAAGTGGCACCAATTGATGCCATTGGTGAAATCCTTCATGCAAATCCAACACCCTGACCTCATAATAGTGCACTGTGGTGGCAATGACCTAGGCACTTTGACTGGGGTAGGTCTGGAAATGCTTATGAAGGACACCTTTGCACAACTGTTTTCACTTTTCCCTAAAACTGCCTTTGTGTTTTCCAACATATGCCAAAGGCAAAAATGGAACTGGTCCAATCATTTCTGTCCGCAAATTGACAAAGCAAGAAAGCACGTCAACAAATCTGTTTCTGCTTTCCTCCGTGACTATGGTATGGGTGCCATTTACCACAACAACTTGCGTTATGACATGCAAGACATTTATAGAGGAGATGGTGTGCACTTCAATGATGAAGGGAACAGAGTCTTCCTCTTGAACCTTAGACTCTGCATCGGTACTTACTTGTAGGTACCACTTAAAAAATCACTTCATAAACACAACGGCTCTTTTTAGAGCCCCCTAATATCTAAACTCTTAAATCTGCATTTCATTTCTTTTTTAATTTTTTTTTCTTCCGTACGCTTACCGTAAGCTTACCGTACGCGTACCCCGTGATTTTTTTTAAAATCAATAAATGTTTTCTTTGTACTTTTCTGTCCTTCTTTGTCCCCCTCACACATGTAAGGGGGTCTGTAACTCTCCTCCTTGCCCCCTTTTCTTTTTTTCACTCTTTTTTTTCTGAGTGAAACACACAAAATGGCGGCCGCCGCTTCCTGGTTTCGGCCGATTCGAATGTTTACTAAGATCTAACAGCCAATCAGAATCGCGCTCGCGCACGCCACCGTACGCGTACGGTAAGCTTACGGTAAGCGTACCGTAAGCTGGCTCAGATATATATATTGATTTAAAGGCTATTTTCTCAGAATCTACTGAACAGATTTACACCAAACCTACAAAAGGCACTTCCTTGACCTAGGGACTACCTCTCTGCCAAATTTCTAGTAATTCTGTTCAGCCGTTCGGGCTGGAGCCCTGTCTAAAGGTCCTATGGAAAAATGCATGGGAAAAACTCGTTTTGGGACACCCCTTTTATCTCAGCCCCCGCTTGACGAATCCCCCCGAGACTTTCAGGGTAGGAGCGGAGCGTAGCGCCCCACCTATTTTGAGAAATTCGCGAGGATTCGTCGACCGGCGCCAAAGTTATTCAAAATAGAATGTCGCGAATTTCCTATGGAAAAGGGGTCCTAACTATAACTACCTACTGGCGACCGCCAGTAGGTAATATAAATCATCTACTGGCGGTCGCCAGTATATAGTTATAGTTAGGACCGTGTTTCCATAGGAAATCTCAAAATTCTATTTTGAATAACTTTGGCGCCGGTTGACGAATCTTCGTGAAATTTTCAAAAACTAATGGGGCGCTCCGCTCAGCTCCTACCCTGAAAGTCTTGGGGTGATTCGTCAAGCGGGGTCCGAGAAAAAAGGGGGGTCCCAAAACGCGTTTTCCCCATGCATTTTTCCATAGGACCTTTAGTCGAAGGTACAGCCCGAACGGCTGAACAGAATTACTTGAAATTTGGCAGAGCGGTAGTCCTCAGGTCAGGGAAGTGCCTTTTGCAGGTCTGGTGTCAATCTGTTGAGTATTTCCTGAGAAAATAGCATTTAAAAGCATATAAATATCTATACACGGTGCCGTGCGCGAGCGAAATTCTGATTGGTTGTTAGATGTCAGTCAACATTCGAATCGGTCAAAATCAGGAAGTGTCGACCGCCATTTTGTCTCTCGCACTGAAAAGGAAAGGGGGAAAAAAGGTGGAAAACGTGAAAAGGGGGCAGGGAAGAGAGTTCCTGACCCCCTAGCCTTTGTCAGGGGGTCACAGAAGGACCCCCATGGGTAAAATAAACCTTTTATTTTTTTCCATAAAAATTGCGGGGTGCGCGCACGGTGAACGGTGCGTGCAGCGCACCTTACGCCCAATGCGAGCGCACGGTGCGCTTCGTGTGCCCAAAGCGCGCGCACGGTGAAAAACCTTAAAACAAAATATATATTAATAAATACAATAACTTAGCATTTAAAAAACCATACAAATTCACTTAAAAAACCATAGGTTTCACACACGTTATAGTTAGGAATTAGCATTTAAAAAACCTTGCAAATTCACTTAAAAAACCATAGGTTTCACACAGGTTATAGTTACGTGGACATTTCACTCGTAAAAAAACAATGAAATTCCCCCGTTATAGTTAGTTCAGATAACTATAACTCGCGCGACCGCCACTCTATCACAAGGATGATGTCATCAGTGATGTCATGAGTAATGCCACTGACCATGTCATGACTGATGTAATATGTGACGTCATGAGCAGTGGATTGCGGGCGCGCGAGTTATAGTTATCTGAACTAACTATAACGGGGGAATTTCATTGGTTTTTTACGAGTGAAATGTCCACCTAACTATAACCTGTGTGAAACCTATGGTTTTTTAAGTGAATATATATATATATATATATATATATTAGGCCTGGGCTAAAATTCTGTTCCGCTCGCGGAAATTGCAATAATTTGACCTTTTCGCGTTCCGCGGAGAGCACGAAAATGTCAAAATTTCCGCAATCCGCATCTTACCGGAATTTTTTTTCTTGCTCGCGCTGTAAAAAAATACATGATCGCGTGCGTGCGATCGCCTTACCTGAATCCCCGCATTTGCTGACAAGTTTTCCCGATCCAGTCGCGTTCTCCACGAGATGTTGGATTGTTGGTAGCCATTTGCGCTGTCTCGCGACAGTTCACGCCCGCATTAACATAATTTGTCACGCGATCACGTCATTCGTCGCGCGATCACGTCTTTCTTCTCGCGATCCTGCACCGCGAAAGTATGAGATAATTGAGATCTTGCGCCCGTGAGCAACCGCATGGGTGAGTTGGCGAGCCGCGATCACGCAGAAAATATCGCAAATGGGCGGGAAAAAAACTTCTGCGTTATAGATTGCGAAAGTGAATTTTGCAAATTCCGCCCACCCCTAATATATATATATATATATATATATATATATAGATATATTACCTACTGGCGGTCGCCAGTAGGTAGTTATAGTTAGGACCACGTTTCCATAGGAAAACCTCAACATTCTATTTTGAATAACTTTGGCGCCGGTCGACGAATCCTCGCGAATTTCTCAAAATAGGTGGGGCGCTACGCTCCGCTCCTACCCTGAAAGTCTCGGGGGGATCCGTCAAGCGGGGGCTGAGATAAAAGGGGGGTCCCAAAACGCGTTTTCCCCATGCATTTTTCCATAGGACCTTTAGAACGAGCTACAGCCCGAACGGCTGAACAGAATTACTCGAAATTTGGCAGAGAGGTAGTCCCTAGGTCAAGGAAGTGCCTTTTGTAGGTTTGGTGTAAATCTGTTCAGTAGATTCTGAGAAAATAGCCTTTAAATCAATATATATATCTGAGCCCGCTTACGGTACGCTTACCATACGCTTACGGTAAGCGTACGGCGGCGTGCGCGAGCGCGATTCTGATTGGCTGTTAGATCTTAGTAAACATTCGAATCGGCCGAAACCAGGAAGCGGCGGCCGCCATTTTGTGTATTTCACTCTGAAAAAAAAGAGTGAAAACAAGGAAAGGGGGCAATGAGGCGAGTTACAGACCCCCTAACATTTGTAAGGGGGTCAAAGAAGGACAGAAAAGTACAAAAAAAACATTTATTGATTTTAAAAAAAATCACGGGGTACGCGTACGGTAAGCTTACGGTAAGCGTACGGTAAAAAAATAAAAATAGATAAATGAAAAGCAGATTTAAGAGTTTAGAAATTAGGGAGCTCTAAAAAGAGCTGTTGTGTTTATGAAGTCATTTTTTTAGTGGTACCTACAAGTAAGTACCGATGCAGAGTCTAAGGTTCAAGAGGAAGACTCTGTTCCCTTCATCATTGAAGTGCACACCATCTCCTCTATAAATGTCTTGCATGTCATAACGCAAGTTGTTGTGGTAAATGGCACCCATACCATAGTCACGGAGGAAAGCAGAAACAGATTTGTTGACGTGCTTTCTTGCTTTGTCAATCTGTGGACAGAAATGATTGGACCAGTTCCATTTTTGCCTTTGGCATATGTTGGAAAACACAAAGGCAGTTTTAGGGAAAAGTGTAAACAGTTGTGCAAAGGTGTCCTTCATAAGCATTTCCAGACCTACCCCAGTCAAAGTGCCTAGGTCATTGCCACCACAGTGCACTATTATGAGGTCAGGGTGTTGGATTTGAATGAAGGATTTCACCAATGGCATCAATTGGTGCCACTTTAACCCTCTCTGACCAATCCATTTAATGTCTACATTTGGCAAAGCAAGGTCTCTCACCATATCTGTTTTCTCTGCAAACTTTTCACTCCAGAAGACATAGCTGTGCCCTACAATCCACACTGTGAACATCTTCAAAGGAGAACTGGATGCACTCAGGAGGTGTCTTTCAGTAGAATGGCAATATGAAAAGAAAGACAGTTTGGAAATGGAGGCATACATATTTTTTTAAAACAAAAAGAACTGATTGGCTGTTTCATACCATTCTAGAATAAAAACTAGGCTGTATGTGAAAATTAATAGAAGCATGTTTTGTATTGGTACAAAAAAATGTGTAACCAAAGAACAGTACTATGGATTTGCTGTAAGGTTTGAAAAGTCAAGCACTCTTGCTCTGTGGAATTGAAACATTGTGTGTCGAACTTCTGACCTAACTGCACACAGCAGTGTTCCATGAGCTGTTGCTATGGTAGCAGGCAGAAGTCAAGTTGGGGGAAGGGTACTAGGCAGAAGTCAAGTTGGGGGCAGGGTACTTTTGGAAAAGGGTTGGTTTTCAACCAATAGAAATGTGTGATTACATTTGAAAAAAAGGGGGAAGCACTGAGATTTGAAACTTACATGTATATGTGTGGAAAAATAGAGGGAAAGTTTGCCATTATCTGGTTCTGCTGAGAGGAGAGAGGTGAACACAACAGAGATCCTGGCTCTGATAATCTGCTGTTTGAGTGTCACATTTCTTTCACAACTAACTAATTTTAAAGGTGAGTTTAGAGTTTGAGAGGGGATGTATGTGGTAACTTAAGAAATGAATAATAGAAATGGGAATTGTTTTTGTTGTAGTTACACATGGTGGTTTCATAATGTGACAGTGTGTAAAAGTGATTTACACTTGCCCCGAAAAAAAAAAGAGCAGTAAGTGTGCTTTCAAATTGGCAAAGAAATTTCGTTTTGGGACTAATGTGAAAACATGACTCTGTGTGCATAGAAGAATTATAGGCAGAGATTTATTGTGTCTTGCTCTGGTGATTTCACAGTTGCATTAGATGGAAAGGGGGAGCGAATTTTTTGGGGAAGAAGCAGAGGCTTAGCACACACCCATGTGCTTGCCATGTATAGTCATGCACAGTATTTAGAAGCCAGTGGGGTTTTCAGGTTTAAGTCTGTAATGCAAATACATTCAGCATCACTAAGGCTGGTTGCCCTTGGTGGAGTGTAGGCAGTCACAGAGAATGCACATGGTGGTGGTCTGAAAAAAAAACAGCTTGGACACGTGCAATTAAATAAATCAAAAATAGTGGTTTCATAATGTGTCAGTCTGTAAAAGTGATTTCAAATTGTAAAAAGAGATTTTCACTTGGCCCGAAAAAAAAAGAGCAGTAAGTGTGCTTTCAAATTGGCAAAGAAATTTCGTTTTGGGACTAATGTGAAAACATGACTCTGTGTGCATAGAAGAATTATAGGCAGAGATTTATTGCGTCTTGCTCTGGTGATTTCACAGTTGCATTAGATGGAAAGGGGGAGCGAATTTTTTGGGGAAGAAGCAGAGGCTTAGCACACACCCATGTGCTTGCCATGTATAGTCATGCACAGTATTTAGAAGCCACTGGGGTTTTCAGGTTTAAGTCTGTAATGCAAATACATTCAGCATCACTAAGGCTGGTTGCCCTTGCTGGAGTGTAGGCAGACACAGAGAATACACATGGTGTTGGTCTGAAAAAAAAACAGCTTGGACACGTGCAATTAAATAAATCAAAAATAGTGGTTTCATAATGTGTCAGTCTGTAAAAGTGATTTCAAATTGTAAAAAGAGATTTTCACTTGGCCCTAAAAAAAAAGAGCAGTAAGTGTGCTTTCAAATTGGCAAAGAAATTTCGTTTTAGGACTAATGTGAAAACATGACTCTGTGTGCATAGAGGAATTATAGGCAGAGATTTATTGCGTCTTGCTCTGGTGATTTCACAGTTGCATTAGATGGAAAGGGGGAGCGTATTTTTTGGGGAAGAAGCAGAGGCTTAGCACACACCCATGTGCTTGCCATGTATAGTCATGCACAGTATTTAGAAGCCAGTGGGGTTTTCAGGTTTAAGTCTGTAATGCAAATACATTCAGCATCACTAAGGCTGGTTGCCCTTGGTGGAGTGTAGGCAGTCACAGAGAATGCACATGGTGGTGGTCTGAAAAAACAGCTTGGACATGTGCATTTAAATAAAAGAAAAAAAAGTGGTTTCATAATGTGTCAGTCTGTAAAAGTGATTTCAAATTGTAAAAAGAGATTTTCACTTGGCCCGAAAAAAAAAGAGCAGTAAGTGTGCTTTCAAATTGGCAAAGAAATTTCGTTTTAGGACTAATGTGAAAACATGACTCTGTGTGCATAGAGGAATTATAGGCAGAGATTTATTGCGTCTTGCTCTGGTGATTTCACAGTTGCATTAGATGGAAAGGGGGAGCGAATTTTTGGGGGAAGAAGCAGAGGCTTAGCACACACCCATGTGCTTGCCGTGTATAGTCATGCACAGTATTTAGAAGCCAGTGGGGTTTTCAGGTTTAAGTCTGTAATGCAAATACATTCAGCATCACTAAGGCTGGTTGCCCTTGCTGGAGTGTAGGCAGACACAGAGAATACACATGGTGGTGGTCTGAAAAAAAAACAGCTTGGACATGTGCAATTAAATAAATTTTTAAAAAAGGTTTCATAATGTGTCAGTCTGTAAAAGTGATTTTCACTCGGCCCGAAAAAAAAAGAGCAGTAAGTGTGCTTTCAAAATGGCAAAGAAATTTCGTTTTGGGACTAATGTGAAAACATGACTCTGTGTGCATAGAGGAATTATAGGCAGAGATTTATTGCGTCTTGCTCTGGTGATTTCACAGTTGCATTAGATGGAAAGGGGGAGCGAATTTTTTGGGGAAGAAGCAGAGGCTTAGCACACACCCATGTGCTTGCCATGTATAGTCATGCACAGTATTTAGAAGCCAGTGAGGTTTTCAGGTTTAAGTCTGTAATGCAAATACATTCAGCATCACTAAGGCTGGTTGCCCTTGCTGGAGTGTAGGCAGACACAGAGAATACACATGGTGGTGGTCTGAAAAAAAAACAGCTTGGACATGTGCAATTAAATAAATTTTTAAAAAAGGTTTCATAATGTGTCAGTCTGTAAAAGTGATTTTCACTCGGCCCGAAAAAAAAAGAGCAGTAAGTGTGCTTTCAAAATGGCAAAGAAATTTCGTTTTGGGACTAATGTGAAAACATGACTCTGTGTGCATAGAGGAATTATAGGCAGAGATTTATTGCGTCTTGCTCTGGTGATTTCACAGTTGCATTAGATGGAAAGGGGGAGCGAATTTTTTGGGGAAGAAGCAGAGGCTTAGCACACACCCATGTGCTTGCCATGTATAGTCATGCACAGTATTTAGAAGCCACTGGGGTTTTCAGGTTTAAGTCTGTAATGCAAATACATTCAGCATCACTAAGACTGGTTGCCCTTGCTGGAGTGTAGGCAGACACAGAGAATACACATGGTGTTGGTCTGAAAAAAAAACAGCTTGGACACGTGCAATTAAATAAATCAAAAATAGTGGTTTCATAATGTGTCAGTCTGTAAAAGTGATTTCAAATTGTAAAAAGAGATTTTCACTTGGCCCTAAAAAAAAAGAGCAGTAAGTGTGCTTTCAAATTGGCAAAGAAATTTCGTTTTAGGACTAATGTGAAAACATGACTCTGTGTGCATAGAGGAATTATAGGCAGAGATTTATTGCGTCTTGCTCTGGTGATTTCACAGTTGCATTAGATGGAAAGGGGGAGCGAATTTTTTGGGGAAGAAGCAGAGGCTTAGCACACACCCATGTGCTTGCCATGTATAGTCATGCACAGTATTTAGAAGCCAGTGGGGTTTTCAGGTTTAAGTCTGTAATGCAAATACATTCAGCATCACTAAGGCTGGTTGCCCTTGGTGGAGTGTAGGCAGTCACAGAGAATGCACATGGTGGTGGTCTGAAAAAAAAACAGTTTGTACACGTGCAATTAAATAAATCAAAAATAGTGGTTTCATAATGTGTCAGTCTGTAAAAGTGATTTCAAATTGTAAAAAGAGATTTTCACTTGGCCCTAAAAAAAAAGAGCAGTAAGTGTGCTTTCAAATTGGCAAAGAAATTTCGTTTTAGGACTAATGTGAAAACATGACTCTGTGTGCATAGAGGAATTATAGGCAGAGATTTATTGCGTCTTGCTCTGGTGATTTCACAGTTGCATTAGATGGAAAGGGGGAGCGAATTTTTGGGGGAAGAAGCAGAGGCTTAGCACACACCCATGTGCTTGCCATGTATAGTCATGCACAGTATTTAGAAGCCAGTGGGGTTTTCAGGTTTAAGTCTGTAATGCAAATACATTCAGCATCACTAAGGCTGGTTGCCCTTGGTGGAGTGTAGGCAGTCACAGAGAATGCACATGGTGGTGGTCTGAAAAAACAGCTTGGACATGTGCATTTAAATAAAAGAAAAAAAAGTGGTTTCATAATGTGTCAGTCTGTAAAAGTGATTTCAAATTGTAAAAAGAGATTTTCACTTGGCCCGAAAAAAAAAGAGCAGTAAGTGTGCTTTCAAATTGGCAAAGAAATTTCGTTTTAGGACTAATGTGAAAACATGACTCTGTGTGCATAGAGGAATTATAGGCAGAGATTTATTGCGTCTTGCTCTGGTGATTTCACAGTTGCATTAGATGGAAAGGGGGAGCGAATTTTTGGGGGAAGAAGCAGAGGCTTAGCACACACCCATGTGCTTGCCGTGTATAGTCATGCACAGTATTTAGAAGCCAGTGGGGTTTTCAGGTTTAAGTCTGTAATGCAAATACATTCAGCATCACTAAGGCTGGTTGCCCTTGCTGGAGTGTAGGCAGACACAGAGAATACACATGGTGGTGGTCTGAAAAAAAAACAGCTTGGACATGTGCAATTAAATAAATTTTTAAAAAAGGTTTCATAATGTGTCAGTCTGTAAAAGTGATTTTCACTCGGCCCGAAAAAAAAAGAGCAGTAAGTGTGCTTTCAAAATGGCAAAGAAATTTCGTTTTGGGACTAATGTGAAAACATGACTCTGTGTGCATAGAGGAATTATAGGCAGAGATTTATTGCGTCTTGCTCTGGTGATTTCACAGTTGCATTAGATGGAAAGGGGGAGCGAATTTTTTGGGGAAGAAGCAGAGGCTTAGCACACACCCATGTGCTTGCCATGTATAGTCATGCACAGTATTTAGAAGCCAGTGAGGTTTTCAGGTTTAAGTCTGTAATGCAAATACATTCAGCATCACTAAGGCTGGTTGCCCTTGCTGGAGTGTAGGCAGACACAGAGAATACACATGGTGGTGGTCTGAAAAAAAAACAGCTTGGACATGTGCAATTAAATAAATTTTTAAAAAAGGTTTCATAATGTGTCAGTCTGTAAAAGTGATTTTCACTCGGCCCGAAAAAAAAAGAGCAGTAAGTGTGCTTTCAAAATGGCAAAGAAATTTCGTTTTGGGACTAATGTGAAAACATGACTCTGTGTGCATAGAGGAATTATAGGCAGAGATTTATTGCGTCTTGCTCTGGTGATTTCACAGTTGCATTAGATGGAAAGGGGGAGCGAATTTTTGTGGGAAGAAGCAGAGTCTTAGCACACACCCATGTGCTTGCCGTATATAGTCATGCAAAGTATTTACAAGCGAGTGGGGTTTTCAGGTTTCAGTCTGTAATGCAAATACATTGAGCTTCACTAAGGCTGGTTGCCCTTGCTGGAGTGTAGCACTGTGGACATGGGCTTTTTAAAAAATCTGAAAAGTGGTTTCATAATGTGACAGTTTGTAAAAGAGATTTTCACTTGCCCAAAAAAAAGAGCAGTTTGTGTGCATTCAAATTGGCAAAGAAATTTTGTTTTATGACTATTGTGAAAACAAATGTAGTAATATATTTAAATACAATAAAGGATTTTTTTTTTAGTTTTTTTCAGGTATTGCTGAAGAACAGTGAACAAAATTTAAGATGCCTACAAAATCTCGAGCTCAAAAAACGCTAAAAAAAAAACTATATTTGAAGACAACTGGAGGACCAAAGTTAGTAGAAGATGCTCATGTTGGGAAAAAGAAAAAATCTTCTGGTAAGCAGAAAAAACAATTTCTTAACAAAATATTCAAAACAAAGAAAAATGTACAAAATGTCTGTCCTCGGAAAAATGTAACAAAACATAGAGAACAGCAAAAAATTGAGAATTTAGTTAATGCAAATATACCTTCTGCAATTGAAAAGTTTAACATAAACAGAAAAACAGCGTTTAAAGAGATACGTAGAAAAATGTTTCAGAGAAGAGTTATGTCCAATTTGATAAAGGATGTAAAGAAATATAAGCAAAAGGCAAAATATTACAAGAGAAAAAAAGAAATTGAAGCCATTGCAGCAAAAGCATTAGAATTAAAAAGGAAACTATTCATATTAATTTTGAATAGGATGCGTACATTAGATAAAATGGTTAATGTACTGAAATCACAAAGCAAAAGCAAAAGAGTAGTGAACAGAACAAACTTTTGTAAAGTGTTTTTAGGAAAGTGGATGCATAGTTCAAGTAGTGAACCTTTTTTTAATGAAGAGAGCTATTTTCAAAGTAATAGTTTGCTGCATGCAGTTGACACCAGAGGTCGTTCATACGAAGTAAAAAATGGTTGCATAATGGAGAAGGAGATAATGGTTCCAAGAGATGAGGTACAAGTGATGGCAGATGAGGCAATGGGGAGACGTCCTAAAGCCCCAGTGTACACTTGGAATTGTAGTAGTATTTGCACTGTGCGTCAGGAATCTATTGACAGATTTCGAGAGTTTCTAAGAGAATATAGTAAAAAAAGTGTAAAACAAAAGATTAAGGTGCTTCAAAGTCTGGATCCATGCAGAGTGAGAGAGAATACTGGTTTGCAGGGTCATTCTCTTGCTTGTCTATCTAGAAAAGTGTGCAATAGTGTTTTCCATCATTTTAGGATGCTGGCTGTTCATCATACTGAAATGAGAAAGTTTGTGAGACGGTTGTATTTTGCCAAAAGCAATAAAGTTAAATGAATTGAATAGGGCTCTGTTCCGAGGAACGGTATCAGATGTAGAGAAGGTTGTTGATGAAATTCAGTTTTGTTACTTTGGTCCTGAACAAAACAGTGCAGAGAAGGACACAGTAAATGAGGCAGAAGTGGAAGAGAATGTAGAACCTTCTGTAAGTAACACATTTAATGATCACATAACAAAATTTGCAATAGTCTGTAATGAAAGACCAAATGTTACTTGTATTTGTTGCCGCAGAACTCATTATAGAAAACAAACTAGGAATGTTGATCTCTACAGAAAGAGTGAAAATGAAGATAATTATAAGTGGATGGATTTTGCCACATATATATTTCTTGAAAATTGTTTTGAATTGGGTGAAGATCAGCGTATTTGTAAATACTGTTACAACAAGTTAGAGGAAAATAGAATGCCGACCAGAGCTGTACATAATAATTTAGAATTGGATGCTATTCCTGCTGAACTTTCTGAATTAAATACATATGAGTCTATACTCATTCAATGTGTTCATCCGTTCCAGACCATAGTACGTATGGAGCCCAAAACTGGTAAATTACCTCCTTCAGATTTACTGAGAGGTTTAAAAGGTAGAGTGGTGTATTTGCCCTTGGATTTGAAAAAAAATATGGAAACTATTGATGCGGATACTTTGGAAACTGAACCATTAATTATTCTGGTTAATGGTGTACCTACAAAGAATAAGAAGATTTGGCAGGAGCTGGTAGATGTGCGGAAAGTACAAAGAGCAAATTTGTATTTGAAAAAAAATAACAAATGGTATGAATCAATTTATATAGAAGAAGAAGAAGAAGAAGAAGATTTTCAAGAACACACAGAAACACCAACTGGACAAATTGAAAAAGTGGACAAGTCAAAGGAAGAAGAAATTTATGAACATTTTAGCATACATCCTCTCCATTCGAAAGAAGTTATGGGAGACAATATTGATCTCTTTCAGATGAAGAAAGCAAAAGGAAATTCCGTGAGTGTATGGGAGGAGAGCTTGGAAGCTCGATGTTTTCCCCAGCTGTTTCCTAAAGGAAAAGGAGGACGATACGATGAACGTCCAGAACAGATTCCAGCTTCAGAGTATCGGACTACAAGACTATATGCTGAAGATCCCAGATTTCGACAAAGTATTCCTTATTTGTTCCATCTTTTATTTGAAAGCGACTTGTCTGCACTGTCTTATGCAGTAAATCACATTTTAAAAAGTGGAGTACATTTACAAAATGTGTCTGCTAAGGATTTTATGGAGAAAGTGCAGCACCGAGATGATCATTTGGAAACACAACTGATCAATCTGATGGCTTGTCAGCGTGGGACAAATGAATATTGGTACCGACGCCATGGTGAACTAAAATGCATGTTACGCAATTTAGGAACACCAACATGGTTCCTTACCCTAAGCTGTGCCGAGTACGCTTGGGATGATTTACTGGATTTTCTACGAGAGGCCAATTCAAACATTAAAAACATCGAATACAAGACAGCAGGAGAACTGTGCTCATTGGATCCGGTTAATGTTTGCAGATATTTCAATCATAGATTTGAGGCTATGATGTCCTTCATCTGCAATAAAAAAAATCCACCCCTTGGAGAAGTAGTGGATTTCTTTTGGAGAAAAGAGTACCAGGCAAGAGGTGCTCCTCATATTCATATGCTGCTGTGGATCAAGGATGCCCCAAAGTTTGGAACAGATACTGATGAAGCAGTGCTATCTTACATTGAAGAATATGCAACATGTGGTATACCAAAAAGCAAAGAAGAGAACAAGTTAAAGGAGCAAGTTCTACGTTTCCAAAGTCATCGGTGTGGAAAATACTGTCGACGGAAATACAAGAGCAAAGAAAAATACTACACTAAATGTCGATTTGGATTTCCTAGACCTGTTCTTTCAAATGGAAGAGTCAACAGTTTTAAGTCAGCTGTGAGACATACTATCACAAGAAAATCACCTAAGAATACCTACAACCTTAAAAGAAAAGAAGAATCAAAAAATATAAATGACTACAACCCAGTCATTTTATCCATGTGGAACGCTAACATGGATATACAGTATGTAGCTGACAATTCCATTGCTGTTGCACGATATGTAACGTCTTACATTACGAAATCAGAAAAAACAGAATTGAAGGAAATGTGGGAAGAGATTTCTCACGAGAAGACTGTCAGTAAGAAGCTGTACAGTTTCAGTTTGAAGATGTTATCGCATCGAGAAATTGGATCCTACGAATGTTCAGATAGGTTATCTTCTGCAAGTCTCTACTCGAAGTCAAGAAGAATAATTTGGGCAAGTTTAGGCCTTGCAGCAATGAGAAATCGGGTACTGAAATCTGTTGGAGAAATTGAATATTTGGCCGAGAATGACCCAGAAAGTACAGATATATTGAAAACAAACATGTTGGACACATATTATCCCAAGAGAAGTCATCATCTGGAGAACATGTGTCTCTATGAAGTGCTGCAGAACTACATTTATTCACGGAAAGCTGCAGAAGACATCAACAGTGGAAAATATAAAGTTGTTGGTGAAGAAGGATGTTTGGTGAAGCAAACCAAAGGAAGTTTGATAAATCACCGGAAGCTGAGTTGCGACACAACCGACAAGAAAGAATTTTACTACTTGGCTCTTTTACAGTTGTTTAAACCATGGCGTACAGAGGATGAACTACTGGGAGAATTCCAGAGCTATGAAGATTCTTTTAATGCTTGCAAAGACAGCATACAATGCAGTACATTCTCAACTTATCTGCAAATGTTAAATGAAGAAATTGAACAGGAAACTACAATTGCAGCAGAAATAGCTAGAGACAGTTCTCAGGACAGCCAAAGTTCAGGAACATACAGTCAAGATCCCCTAGGACAACCAATCGTTGAAAATGAAGCATCAATAGCCATGAATGAAGTGGAAACGGCTATGAATCAAGCTCAAGAAGAATTTATAGACTTACAAAATTTGGAAAGACAACTGAATCAAGAGCAGCAACACATTTATGAAGAGATCAAAAACAAAATTGATCACGGATTTCTACATATAAAAAAAGAGTGCTCATGCACATCATTTCATCCAATCAGGATGTATGTAAGCGGACAAGCTGGCACTGGAAAAAGTTTCCTAATTAAAGTCATCAGAAGCTACCTAAAGCAAAAAACGGATTCTACTTTGTCTTGTGTGGTTACTGCTCCAACTGGGTTAGCAGCATATAACATAAAAGGAATCACCTTACATCATTTGCTAATGTTACCAGTGGAGCATGAGAACAAAATACAATTCAACAAGCTAACTGGAGAAGCATCCTTGGAAGTTTCAAGAGTATTGAAGAAGATGCAAGTTCTCATTATTGATGAGGTGAGCATGGTATCAAACTTAATGCTTGCCTTTGTGCATTTAAGAATGCAGCAAATTTTGAAGACAGACTATGACGTGTTATTTGGTGGAAAACACGTCATAGTTTTTGGGGATCTTTTGCAACTTACTCCAGTTAAAGGACAACCAGTGTTTAATACTGTGACACATGAAGACACGAAGAAGTCATTGGGAAGCATTGGAAATACAAATATTTGGTCCTTCTTTGAGTACAAGGAACTTACAACTAATATGAGGCAAGCAAACGATGAAGAATATGGAAGTATTCTGAAAGATATCAGAATTGGACTACTCACAGAAGTTGGGAAAAAAGCATTACAGAGTCGGCTGCTACATAATTTATTTCCAAAGGAAGAAATAGTTGCAGAGAAAATATACAAGAATATTGCAGAAAACAAAAGTGTCATCTGCTTAATGCCAACTCTACGTGAATGCTCAATATTTAATGAGGAGCTTTTGAAATTGGAAAAGGAAGAGATCAGGAAATTGGAAGCAGTGGACAAAATTGAGGATGGAAGAATTACTGTCACAGTAACAGGCAAACTGAAAAATAAATTGGACTCACTAGAGAAGAACATCTCCAAAACAGCAGGATTAGAAAAAAATCTATATGTTTGCATGAACTGTAGAGTATTTTTAAGGAGAAATTTGGATGTTGAGAAAGGCTTAGTGAATGGAGCGATGGGAAGAGTTGTGGGTTTTATTAATGATCAGAAAAAAGAAGGAATTGAATGTTTACAGATAAAATTTGATCAGATAGATGAAGTTAAAGATATTTGTCGTTGTACAGTTCGTTTTATGCTTGTGAAAGACTTATATGTACGTAGGAAGCAGTTTCCGTTTTCTCTAGCATATGCTGTAACTATCCACAAGTCTCAAGGATTGACTGTAGATTGTGCATTTGTGAACATTGGTTCAACTGTGTTCAAAGAAGGTATGGCATATGTAGCTTTGTCACGAGTCAAAACATTATCAGGTTTATTCATGATAGACTTTGATGACTCAAAAGTTAGTGCTGATACAAACTGTGTAAAGGAGTATAATAGATTAAGAAGAAGCTATGCTCCTCATTTAGGTCAGTATCCTGTGTTGGAGAAACGTGTAGTTTCTCGTAAAAGGAGAAATGAGAATATCTGTAATGAAGATATAGAGAAGAGGAAAAAAAAGAGGAGTGATGTAATTGCAAGCAAAAAGAAAAAGGACAATGAAGAACAGGTTGTAGGATGTCATTTTGAAAATAGCTCTGGTGTCAACTGCTACGCTAATGTAGTGCTGAATGTTGCATTTTATCTGGAAAGTTTGCAAGAGCAGATAATAGTAAATCAGGGAAAAAGATTCTGTTCAGAGCTGAGTCTCCTTTTTCAAAAGCTGAGTAAAGATAAAACTCAAATAGAAAGTGCTACTGATATTAGAAAACTTTTAGATGTATGTTCAGGACGAACACAGTTTTCTCAAAATGAACAGCAAGATGCACACGAATTTTTGATGTATTTTCTTCAGGTAGTGGAAGAAGAAGGAGTTCCCATTGACATTTTTTTTGGTCTCTCTTATAAATGGGAACATAGTTGTGATAATTGTTATAATATATGTGGCTCTATTGTTGATAATGAAAGGTTTATTTATTTGACATTGCCAGAGAGTAAAACAGTCACTTTTGCAAAATTAGTTAAAGATGCTAATCATAGCATGAAATGTGGTGAGTGTAATTCTGACATGTTTTCAACATTAATTTTAAGGGAATACGGACAGTATGTAATTTTAATGATGCAACGATGTAGAGCTGATGGTTCAAAATTGGATACTTTAATAAAGAAGTTTACAGGACAGCAATTATCAATTTCAGGAAAAACTTTTGTAACTGTTGCAATAATTTTCCATGATGGACCTACTGTTACTTCTGGACATTACACAGTTTATCTAAAATGTGAAAAAGGCTGGACACTGTGTAATGATTCCCAATTGATTTTCAAACAACGTTTGCCTTTTGATTTAGCAAATTCCTATCTAATCTTCCTGAAACCTAAATTTTAGAGAGACTTGGCAAGATCTGGACAAAATAATTTTACCATTTTACTGGATTACCATTGCAATTTTGTAGAAAAAATATTTTTAAAATTATCATTTGGCCTAAAGGAAAGATAACCAATTGTAATGTGGACTTTTTTAATTTTTAATGCAATTTTGAAAAACCAATAATTTATAGATAATCGGTAACTTCTGCACATTTTAAATTTTGGAATGCTATTGGACTGCCATTGGAAATTTTTTCAAAAATGATTTAAAAAAATACTATTTGGCCATGTGGAAAAGTAAGCAATTCTATTGTGGACTAAATAAATTATTCAAAAAATTTTCGTGAACCAAAATGTTACAGAGAATCGGTGAGATCTGGACAGATTAAACTTTAGAATTTTAATGGATTTCCCTTGGAAATTTATTCCAAAAAAAAAAAAAAAATACTATTTGGCCTAAAGGAAATGAAATCAGATGTATTTTGGAGTTATTTGAGATATAATATTGTGATTATACTTCTGAAACAAACATATCAGACGGTATTTTAAAGAAATAAGTATTGTTTTTAGATGATATTTTTTTAGAATAATATGCATTTCTGTAATGATAAGTTTAAGTGAGAAGAGATTCTGGGCTTTTTTAATACAATCTTTGAGATTGTTATTTTTTTTTGCCCGCTGTAAAATGATGAATGCAATTGCTTTCACAATTTATAGTGAAATGCAATATATTCTGAAAACAGCAAAAATAAGGCAAAAATATTTTTTTGAAAAAAATGTAAATATGTATACTGTATTATAAATTGTTAAAAAAATATTAATACTTTTTTCTTTTTTTTCAGATCGATATAGAAAATTTTCGAAAACTACAACCATTTTTAAAACTATTTTTAAAAAAAACAAATGAATAAATATTTTTTTGAGTGAGTATGGTAAGTCAATAATAATAATTGTAGTCTCTCAAGGACCTTGTAATATGATAATTGATTTTTAGTGTTTTTTTTTAAAAATAAAAAAAAGGTACGCGCACCGTACGCGTACGGTAAAAAAAAAAAAAAAAGGTTTTAAAAAACATATGTAAAAAAAAGATGAAAGATAAGGTTGGCTCTTAAAAGAACCGTTGTGTTCATGCAGGGACAAAGGAAAGGAAGCATGGGAAAATCATTCAAAGCTACAAATGTGCTGATCTATTTTGTTGTTCACTAGGGAAACACTGGTCTCCCTATGACAAATTAGACCTTTACAAAATGTGCAATGAATATCAACCTTCCGAAATCGAAGGTTCATTTCCAGAGGGCCAGCAAAAGGAGATTCTCCCCCCACAGATGAAGGGCTCACCTGACCTGCAGAAGAAGGAGTCAGCCCTGCAGATGATGGTCCAGGCTGAGCTGCTGTGGATGTACTGGCTCGTCTTTCTGAAGAGTTACCTCCAAAAAGATGACCATGTGTCCTTCTGTGTACATCCTGGAGGTGTCTCTTCATGGTGTGATTCCCAAAGGAATACTTCCTGTTAGGATTACCTCTAGAAAGTACACGCTTACACAGCTTGCAAGTAACTAAGGGTGCATTCACCTTTTGCTGGCCTTCTGGAAAAGTAAAATAATCCCAAACATAAGAAGGCTTTTGTTTCCTCGATCTCTGCCTCAAGACAGTGCTGCTGGTGCTAGCCTCACTCTCAGAAGAGCTCTGCTGTTCTGCCATCGTATCCCAAAGACAAACCAGCTCCTTCTCCCAAGGGATCACAAGCAGAAATGAGGGGAATGGGTGTGGTGTAGGAGAGTTCTAGAACTGAAAGTAGTTTCAACCAATCAAAAGTTGTGTTTCAAGATCACATGACCTACCGTATGCTTACGGTACGCTTACGGTACGCTTACGGCAAAAAGTACGCGTGCGCGTAAAAAAGACACGCGCTTGCGCGCATGCGCATAACAGTCATTTCCCGGCACTTCCGCGTAACGTGCGCGTGTGGCGTAAGCGCGCACGCGTCCCACGCGCAGTACGTGCGGCTACGCAAAGTGCGTAACTATACGCAAGCAGCGTAGATAGATTACGGACGTTGCGTAAACCGTACGCTTACCGTGAGCTTACGGTACGCGTACTATAAAAAAAAAAAAAAAAAAAAAAAAAAAATCTGGTAATAAATTTTACATGTTTATTTTAAAAAATATATTAAAAAAAAATATTTAAGGATTTTAAAAATTTAAGCATAGTCTTTATAAAATGAAAGAAAATTAAATTAAAAATATGTTTGAAAAAAATGAAGAATAAAAAAAAAAAATTGCATTTAAAAAACCTTGCAAATTCACTGAAAAAACCATGGGTTACACACACGTTATAGTTAGGAATTAGCATTTAAAAAACCTTGCAAATTCACTGAAAAAACCATGGGTTTCACACACGTTATAGTTAGGAATTAGCATTTAAAAAACCTTAGAAATTCACTGAAAAAACCATAGGTTTCACACACGTTATAGTTAGGAATTAGCATTTAAAAAACCTTAGAAATTCATTGAAAAAACCATAGGTTTCACACATGTTATAGTTAGCTGGACATTTTACTCGTAAAAAACCAATGAAATTGCCCCGTTATAGTTAGTTCAGCTAACTATAACTCACGCGCCCGCAATGCACTGCTGATGACGTCACATATTACATCACTCATGACATGGTCAGTGACATCACTCATGACATCACTGATGACATCTCAAATGACATCACTGATGACATCACTGATGACATCATCCTTGTGATAGAGTGGCAGACCTCCTCTCACCTTAATATAAGCTTTGATACACACATTCAAAAATAGAGACTAAAATTTTCAAAACAATGGACATACCAATACCAGTTACAACAACCTCTTCAGTAATTCTAAGATCCACATACACATCCACTCATTCACCAACAGTCCTATACAGTCACTCATACATGTACTCACTCATCATATGTACTCATACACCTATACATCCTGTTACATAATGCCACTCATCCATAGAGTTACTCACACACATAGTCACTCATGCTAATAAAGAATCAAACATACATTCACCTGCATATACAGTTATACACACACCACCACACTTACTTCTACGGAAACTTACACATACTTAGTCTTTTAAACAATCACTTATAGAAACACATACTTATTCATACAGGAACTCTTTCAATCTCTCCCTCTCACATATACTCACATATATACACCAATAGTCACATATACTAGTTTAAAACATATGTAGTTACTCCTGAAGACACTTTTGGGACAGTCATTCACTCACTAACACACCCATACACACACTCATCCACCCATACAGTCCTGCACACATGCTGTCTTCAACACATACAAACAGTGAGTCACTCATTCATGCACCTATGCACTACGTAATACCCCCCACCGAACCATACAGACACTCAGACTGATACTCAAAAAAACAACTACTAACCTATATAGACACCCATGTAGCTACTCACCAACCCATGCAGCCACTTATACACAAAGTGAGAGATACACTTAATCAGTCAGTTACACAATCAATTTTTTAAAAACGAATCATCCATTTAGACACTTATATACCCATTTATTCTTCCATCGACCTTGAGATATACATATATAAAACATATTTAATTTTCAGAAAAACACACATTCACTGGATGATGTCATCAGTGAGGTCATCAGTGATGTCATTTGAGATGTCATCAGTGATGTCATGAGTGATGTCACTGACCATGTCATGAGTGATGTAATATGTGACGTCATCAGCAGTGCATTGCGGGCGCGTGAGTTATAGTTAGCTGAACTAACTATAACGGGGCAATTTCATTGGTTTTTTACGAGTAAAATGTCCAGCTAACTATAACATGTGTGAAACCTATGGTTTTTTCAATGAATTTCTAAGGTTTTTTAAATGCTAATTCCTAACTATAACGTGTGTGAAACCTATGGTTTTTTCAGTGAATTTCTAAGGTTTTTTAAATGCTAATTCCTAACTATAACGTGTGTGAAACCCATGGTTTTTTCAGTGAATATATATACACACACTGAAAAGCCATAGGTTTTAGGCACTTTATAGTTATTTTTAGTTGAACATTTCACTCGTACAAAACCATAGAAATTCCAGTGTTATAGTTAGTTCATCCAGTGACTGTGTGTTTCTGTAAAGCTTAAATTTGTTTTATATTTATGCCAAGCTGTATTGAGGAATGAGTGGGTGTATAAGTGTCTGTATGGAGGATTTAGTGGGTACGTGACGGACTGTATAAGTGAGTGATTAAATGTGTCCTATTGAATGCATGGGTTAGTGACTAAACTGTGTGAATGTCTGTATCAGTCTGTCTGTTGTTGTGTAAGCTGCTGCATGTGTTGGTGAGTAGCTGCATGAGTGTCTATATGGGTTATTGATTGCTTGCCTGAGTATTTGTATGGCTGCCTGAGTGTGTGTGTAGGTGGGTGGGAGGTGTTACTCTGTGCATAGATGTGTGAGTGGTTGATTCACTGGGTGTATGGGTACAAGAGTGCATGTGGAAACAGCTGTATGGGTGGGTGAGTGTGTGTATGGGTGTGTTGGTGAGTGAATGGATGTCTCAGTGGTACATGTGCAAGTAATTACATATGTAAAAGGCAGTATATGTGAGTGGTGGTGTATATAAATAACTATATGTGAGAGTCAGTAACTGTGAGAGTGGCTGCATGGATGAGTGTGTATTTGTATCAGTGATTCTATAAGAGAGTAATTATGTGTTAGTATCTGTATGAATAAGTGAGGTTGTGTCTGTATAACTGTATAGGTGAGTAAATGGAAATATGATTGATTCTTTGCAAGACTGTCTAAGTGTGTGAGTAACTCTGGATATGTGGCAGTGTGTGAAGGTCTATATAGGTGTATGAGTGCATATGATAGAGTTGTATTGATGAGTGACTGCATGAATGAGTGACTGTATGGGTTAATGATTGTTTGTGTGTGTAGGCCTAGGAATCAGTCAGTGAGTATTTAGTAACTGGTAATGATGTGTCTATTTTTTCAAAAATGGTAGTCTGTATTTTAGAGTGGGTGTATCAAAGGTTATATTCAGGTGTGGGAAGGTGCATCAGATTTTCACGTGGATTATGTCATCAGTGATGTCATTTGAGATGTCATCAGTGATGTCATCAGTGATGTCACTGACCATGTCATGAATGATGTAATATGTGACGTTATCAGCAGTGCAATGCGGGGGCGCGAGTTATAGTTAGCTGAACTAACTATAACGCCGTAATTTCTATGATTTTGTATGAGTGAAATGTCCAACTAACTATAACGTTCCTGAAACCTATGGTTTTTTCAGTTAATTTCTATTGTTTTTTAAATGCTAATTTCTAACTATAACGTGCCTGAAACCTATGGTTTTTCAAGTGAATTTCAAAGGTTTTTTCAATGAAAATTTTTAAGTCTAATGTACCTCAATCCTATGATTTTTCTATTTTTTACACATATATATATATATATATATATATATATATATATATATAGATATATATACATATATATATATATATATATATATATATATATATATATATATATATATATATATATATATATATATATATATATATATATATATCACACCAAACGTCCTTCCCCTTCTTGAAAGGATGTCAGCCCACACAGGTAAGTGAAAGTTCCTCTCTTTATTGCAGTGCACAAAAACGATCGGCATGATGCATTTCAGCATAATAGCCTTCCTCAGATGCCTTTCATCGGATGGTGATTCTCTGTTCACTTTTAAAAGCGCCTCACTCTGATTGGTAGAGACACTCCCACATGATTTCAGGGGCGGGTATTCAAACCAATGTCTGAACCTCCTCAGCTGCAGCAGCACCTGCGTAAGTACTTGCCCAAGTGGGCGGTGTCCGCAGCTACACCACTGAATCCTGGATCTTGTAGTGAAAAGAGCGGAACTTTCACCCCTTCATCCAGCCGCAAATCACCACAGCGAGCCAAAATATCCACCGCTACAGTGAGTATGAATGTAGCCACGCAGTCATGGCCCAGCAGATCCTGGCTTTGTAACTCACTGCGGAGTGTGGCGGTTCGGCGTTTTCCCAAGCGCCTTGAGATTTCCCACAAATTGCCACTGAACGCCGAACTCTTAAGGACGGGGACTTGAAAGAGCTTGTGGCCAGCTCCTAACACCACACCAAACGTCCTTCCCCTTCTTGAAAGGATGTCAGCCCACACAGGTAAGTGAAAGTTCCTCTCTTTATTGCAGTGCACAAAAACGATCGGCATGATGCATTTCAGCATAATAGCCTTCCTCAGATGCCTTTCATCGGATTGTGATTCACTGTTCACTTTTAAAAGCGCCTCACTCTGATTGGTAGAGACACTCCCACATGATTTCAGGGGCGGGTATTCAAACCAATGTCCGAACCTCCTCAGCTGCAGCAGCACCTGCGTAAGTACTTGCCCAAGTGGGCGGTGTCCGCAGCTACACCACTGAATCCTGGATCTTGTAGTGAAAAGAGCGGAACTTTCACCCCTTCATCCAGCCGCAAATCACCACAGGTTTCAGGGCTGTTATAGTTAGCTGGACATTTCACTCATACAAAACCATTGAAATTCCTCTGTTATAGTTAGTTCTGTTCACTATAACTCGAGCGCCCGCAATCCACTGCTGATGATGTCACATATTATATCATTCATGACATGGTCAGTGACATCACTGATGACATCACTGATGATATCTCAAATGACATCACTGATGACATCATCCATGTGACAATCAGATACACCTCATCATACACTAGTAGAACCTTTCATCACTAGCTGTAAAATACAGATTATCAAATTTGAATTCATTGACACACCAATGCAAGTTTCTAAAAACCCCCTCAGTGATTCCTAGATCTACACACACATGTAATCACTTACCTATAGATTCACTCATACATGCTGTCAATGATCAATAGAACACTATCAAATATACTTATACACCTATATCGACATTACACACCAGCACGCATCCTATTCACTTATGCAGTCATCCTACTCACTTAGGAAAACAATGGATCATACTTACATTTACTCAGCTACACACTTATACAAACATCACTTAATTTATTCATATAGATAGTAAATCATTCTTAGTGTGTTATAAAATCACTATTACAAATATACAGTTATCCATACAGTCACTCATATAATCACTGAGTCTTATGTATACTTATTTATATACAACAACTGTCACATACACTGCCTTTTATTGTTCTAGTTTGTTGGACATGTACCATTGAGAGATATATTTGCTCATCACCTCATCCATAAAGATATTCACTCACCCAAACAACTGTTATAACATGTAGTCTTAACCTCATATGCCTACTGAATCAACAATTCACACATCTTTGGGCAGTCACCCCCCCACCGAACTACACACACATTCACTCTCCCATACAAATACTCAGTTAACTAATCAATAACTAATATAGACTTTCACATAGCTAGTAACCAACTGGTGCAGCAGTTTACACAACAACGGACAAAGTGATGCAGATATTCACACAGTTTAGTCACTATCCAATATATTTAGTTAGACACTATAAATTAGTCAAGTAAACATTCACTGCTACTAAATCCTCCATCCAGATGTTTATATTTATATATCCACTCATTCTTCAATGCAGATTGCTATATGTATAATACATATTTAAATAACAAACCAAACCACATTCACTGGATGATGTCATCAGTGATGTCACCAGTGATGTCATTTGAGATGTCATCAGTGACGGCATCAGTGATGTCACTGACCATGTCATGAATGATGCAATATGTGGCATCATCATCAGTGGATTGCGGGCATGCGAGTTATAGTTAGCAGAACTAACTATTACGGAGGAATTTCAATAGTTTTGTACGAGTGAAATGTCCAGCTACCTATAACAGCCTGAAACCTATGGTTTTTCAGTGAATTTCTAAGGTTTTTTAATGCTAATTCCTAAATATAACATGTCTGAAACCTATGTTTTTTTCAGTGAATATATATATACATACATATATAAACATATATATAATCTGCATATCTATATAAATACAAATATAAATGCATGCATACATATACATATATGTATACATATGCATGTTATGTACATGAAAGTTTAAAAAACACTAATAAAAGCAAAGCAAAAAAGCCACCTAATTACAAACCGAAGTGCTTTAACTTAAACGAGGGTGAGACCTATTGCATTTTCAATGCTTGTTTACTTTGGTTCCATCAAGAAGGCATTCAGGTGTGTCACAGATTTGCCATAAATTCTGAATGTTAGCACTCTAGTTGCTCATTAGATCACTGTAGTAAAGCTACTGCCCACCAGGGAAGTCTGCTGCTGGTATTCAAAGTGCATGTATCAGTCCGCATTTCAGAATTCTTTAATGAAATAGAAGAGGATTTGAGAAGTCAAAAAGTCCCCTAATTTTTCTTTCTGCAGCACTAATCATAATTTCTATGGCAAAATGCACCCCCTCATTTTGTTCCTTTGCAAATTAAATGTTTTAAGTGTTACCACATTATTCCAATCACGATGGCTTCAGGTGTGCCATACTTTTGTCATAAGTAAGACTGTTAGCTCTCTCGTTGTTCTTTAGAACACTCTGGGACATTCTGTCATTGGGCTATACTTGGGCTACATCTGGGTGATATTTGTGCTACATTTGGGCTCTTTTGTCTCTGGTGGCCATCTTGGGAGACTTATTTGTTATGAAGTTTCCTAATTTCCTCATTTACTACAGTCTCCTCAGGAGAAAATACTTTCAGTGTTTTACTTTGATTCCATCAAGAAGGCATTCAGATTAGGCCTGGGCGAAGCACTACGCTACGCTCGTGTAGTTTGTGAAGTTCGCGCTACTTCGCACTACGCGAACTGCACGTAGCACAGTGCGAACACGCGTAGCGTAGTGTTGCGTAGTGCTGCGGTCATTTTTTGCTTTCTCGCGGTCCTCAACGTCAAGTTGGCGACCGCGAGCAAGCAAAATGACATCCCGGCGAGAATTTTTCCTTGTTCGCGATCAGCAACATCAGGTTGGCGATCGCGAGCATGGATAATAAACCTCCCGGCGAGATTCCCAACGCGAGGAGGTCAGGTTTCTCATTGCGAGGGGTCGCGTATGCTCGCGACCGCTCGCGATTAGAAACTACCAGTCCGCGTTGAGAAAGCTGCCGCTCGAGTAAAAATCTACTCGAGCAGCAGAAAACTACAGCTCGCACTGTGCAAGATGCCATTTTCAATGATTGCACAGTGCCGGTTGCTTGTCCGCACTGTGCAATCATTGAAAACAACATCTTGCACAGTGCGAACATGTTACTACACAGTTCGCGAAGTGCTACGCGTAGCTCGCGTAGTGCGAACTTCACTTTGCGTAGCTTCGCGAAGTGCTACTTCGCGAACTACGCCCACCCTTAATTCAGATGTGTCACACATTTGCCATAAATGTAGAATGTTAGCACTCTAGTTGCTCATTAGATCACTGTAGTAAATCTACTGCTCACCAGGGAAGTCTGCTGCTGGTATTGAAAGTGCATGTTTCAGTCTGCATGTCAGAAATTTTTAATAAAATAGAAGAGGATTTGAAAAGTCACTCAAAATGTGCCCTAATTTTTCTTTCTGTAGCACTAATCATACTTTCTATGGCAAAATGAGCCCCCTCATTTTGTTCCTTTTTTAATTAAATGTTTTAAGAGTTACAACTTTATTCTGATCAAGATGGCTTCAGGTGTGCCATACGTTTGTCATAAGTAGGACTGTTAGAGCACTAGTTGTTCTTTAGAACACTCCGGGAAGCTGCAGTAGAACACAAAGGAATCAACTGACA
Source organism: Triturus cristatus (assembly GCF_964204655.1). Taxonomy (NCBI): domain Eukaryota; kingdom Metazoa; phylum Chordata; class Amphibia; order Caudata; family Salamandridae; genus Triturus; species Triturus cristatus. The sequence continues at coordinate 759,186,749 of NC_140595.1, forward strand.
GTCTCTGCCCTTGTTGGATGTACATGTTTTACTGAGAATGTCAGACTTCATTCTCACATGACTGAGAAAGATAATGTGAATTTACAGAAAATATGCTCTCAGTTTAGCTTATAGATCACCTTCCAAACTTCTGTGGGAAAAGCATGAGAAAATAGCTTTCTCTCAAACATGATTCATGATATCCCAGCAGAAGGCTTTTTCACATGGTAAAATCACCTTAGAACACTCCACAATTCCTAAAATGAGTATGGTACCATCAACAAATGATTTATAATGTCAATACAATTTTTAAACCTTCTATGAACTGCAATGCTTTTGAATGAGGTGCTATCATTTATATTGGTACCAAGATGGCTGCCAACACTTCTTGGATGAAGTGCTGACAGCCAATCAAATCTCACGATGAGATGTGTGGTTAGGCCCCGCCCAGATATATATATATTTTTTTCCTTTATTATCTAAAAAACTACTGAACAGATTTACACCATTTAACCAAAAGGCACGAGTGTGAACCAAGGGCTACCTCTTTGCCAAATTTGGTGTAATACCGTTCAGCAATTCCGGCTGTAGCTGCGATTAAAGGTTCCTATGGAAAATTGCATGGGGAAAACATGTTTTGGGACCTCCTTTTTCTCAGCCCCCGCTTGACGAATCACCCCAAGACTTTCAGGATAAGAGAGGACCAGAACGCCCCACCAATTTTGAAAATGTTGCGAAGATTCGTCAATCGGCGACAAAGTTAATCCAATATATATATAAATGGAGTTAATACCACCACATTCAATACACCATTTAATCCTGTAGAAATCCCGATTACTAAGCATCTGTCTTGCAAAACGGATCATGCCATTTATGTGCTGGAGTGCCCTTGTGGACTCAGATATGTGGGTAGTACTATACTACAGGGACACAAGAGGGTGCTCCAGCACATAAGAGCAATCAAGAATCTCGACCAGGCATATCCTGTTGCACGACATTTTGAAGATAGGCACAAGTCAGATTCTACCCTACTGAAGTATAATTGACAGCATCCCGATTAAAAAAGAGAGGAGGAGATCGTGTTAGAGCCCTTAGACAGCTAGAGACTAGATACATTTTAAATCTTGATACCAAGTATCTAAATGGTCTAAATCAAACAGAACATCTATATACCTGTCTCTAGAATGCTGCGAGACAGTTTGTCCAGTAATTCATGAAGATTTTTATACAGGAATATACTGTCATCAACATAAAGGAAAGACAACAGTACACTGAGGAACACTATGTTCTAATACTGCTCTTTCCCATGCCGTATCCCTCAATATTTTTCTATTTTTATGCACATATGGTTTTAGGTACTCACATTTTAGGATTAAAACAGTAGTAATTTTAGCACTTAGCACTTTACTTATTATTGCACTTGCACTATTAACATGCAACCAGTCAATTTTGTTGACAAAATAGCCTAATACATTTTAGTAAAACTACGGAAGCACTAGCACTTTGTTCTTGTATGGAGATAGAAAACTGCCAAAGGTATTTAAACCTGGACATTGTCCTTTTCTTTTTAAGAAAATCAGTGATATTTATTGTTTTAATCTTATTTATTATGATGATATTTTTAAACATAACTGTTTTTTTATGCGAAAATGGATTTCCAAATTTTTGGGCAGAAGTGATAGAGGCTGCACACAGAGACAAAGCATCATATATATATATATATATATATATATATATATATATATATATATATATATATATATATATATAGAGAGAGAGAGATATAGAGATATATATATATATATATATTATCTACTGGCGGTCGCCAGTAGATAGTTATAGTTAGGACCGAGTTTCCATAGGAAATCTCAAAATTCTATTTTGAATAACTTTGGCGCCGGTTGACGATTCCTCGCGAAATTTTCAAAACTAATGGGGCGTTCCGCTCAGCTCCTACCCTGGAAGTCTCGGGGTGATTCGTAAAGCGGGGGCTGAGAAAAAGGGGGGGGTCCCAAAACACGTTTTCCCCATGGATTTTTCCATAGGGACTTTAGTCGCAGCTACAGCCTGAACGGCTTAACATAATTATGTGAAATTTGGCAGAGAGGTAGCTAAAAGGTCCATGAAGTGCCTTTTGCAGGTTTGGTGTAAATCTGTTCAGTATTTCCAGAGAAAAAAGCATTTAAAACAATATATATATCTGTAAGCGCGCAGCGTACGTGCTGGGTGCGCGCACTCGGCAGTGCGCGAGCGCACTTCTGATTGGTTGTTAGAAGTAAGTAAACATTTGAATCAGTGGAAATCAGGAAGCGGCGGCCGCCATTTTGTCTCTCGCATAAAGAGGGGGTGAGAAACAAAGGGGGAGAACGTGTAAAGGGGGCAGAGTGGGGAGATATTGGCCCACTAGGCATTGTAAGGGGGTCACAGTAGGACCTTGTAGGGCAAAAAAAGATTAATATTTTTTTTTAAAATATCGCCGAGTGCGCGCACCCAGCGCGCACCCGAAAAAAAAAACTAATAAAAAAAAAGAATAAAAAATCGCATTTAAGTGTTTAGATATAAGGTGGCTCTAAAAAGAGCCCTTGTGTTCATTGTGTGTTTTTGGTACCTACAAGTAAGTACCAATGCAGAGTCTTAAGTTCAAGAGGAAGACTCTGTTGCCTTCATCAGTGAAGTGTACACCATCTCCTCTATAAATGTCTTGCATGTTGTAACGCAAGTTGTTGTGGTATATAGAACCCATACCATAGTCTCTGAGGAAAGCAGAAATAGATTTGTTGACGTGCTTCCTTGATTTGTCAATCTGTGGACAAAATTGGTTGGACCAGTTCCACTTTTGCCTTTGGCATATATTAGAATATACAAAGGCAGTTTGTGGAAAAAGCGACATCAATTGCACAAAGGTGTCCTTAATAAGCATTTCCAGACCTATCCCAGTTAGAGTGCCTAGGTCATTACCACCACAGTGCACAATAATAAGGTTAGGCTGTGGGAGATGTAGAAAGGTTTTCACCAAAGGCATTAATTGGTGCCACTTTAACCCTCTCTGACCAATCCATTTAATGTCTACATTTGGCAAACCAAGGTCTCTCCCCATACCTCTTTTTTCTGCAAACTTTTCACTCCAGAAGACATAGCTGTGACCTACAATCCACACTGTGAACATCTTCCAAGGAGATCTGGATGCACTCAGGAGGTGTCTTTCAGTAGAAAGGCAATATGAAATGAAAGACAGTTGTAAAATGAAGGCATACATATTTTTTTAACATAAAAAGAACACATTGGCTGATTCAAATCTTTTAAAAGAAAAAAGTAGGCTGAATGTGTATATTTTTAGAAGCATGTTTCGTATTGGTTCAGAAAATTGTGTTCCCACAGAAGAATAGATTGGATTTGCTGTTAGGTTGGACAGGTGAACCACTCTTGCTCTCTGGATTTGAAACATTGTGTGCTGAACTTCTGACCTCTCTCCTCACAGCAGTGTTCCATGAGCTGTTGCTATGGTAGCAGGCAGAAGTCAAGTTGGGGGAAGGGGACATTTGGAAAGGGGTTGAAGTTTTCAACCAATAGAAATGTGTGATTTCATTTTAAAAAAAAGTGGGAAGCACTGAGATTTGAAATTAACATGTATATGTGTGAAAAAGGAGAGGGAAACATTGCCATTTACTGGTTCTGGAGAGAGGAGAGAGGTGTAGAGCTCTGATATTCTGACTCTGATAGTCTGCTGATTGAGTGGCACATTTCTTTCACAACTAACTAATTTTAAAGGTGAGTTATGAGTTTGAGAGGGGAAGTATGTGGTGATTTATGATATAAATATTAGAATTGTGAATCTTCTTCAAAAGTTATGTTTTACATTTTGAGGTTTGGGAGATATTTAACTGTCTTTAACTAGTTAAATATTATGGAGTATGTTTTCACCATAAGTTAATGTGTACTGGTAACAATGAGGAATACTGTTTTGTGCCTACCATCAAACCATGAGTCTGTGTGCAGAGAAGAAGTGTTGACAGAGATTTAATTTGTGTTGCTGTTGAAAAGTAAGACTTGCAGTTGAAAGAAAAGGACAGCTTCTTTTTAATTGTGATGGTTAGGAATAAGCAGAAATCACTTTGAAAGAAAAGAGAGGAAAATGGCAACACATTTGAAATTAGCATTAGTTCTGTAAGAATTGCAGTCCCAGGAAAGGGGCAGCCTGTGTGTTGTGCCTACAAACACAGCATGAGTCTGTGTGCATATAGGAATTGTTGTCTGAGATTTAATTTGTGAAGTTGTTGTTCTGTAAGAATTGCAGACCCAGGAAAGGGGCAGTCTGTTTTCAAAACACAAATTAACCCTTACCACACATGCACTGTTACATACATCCCAGCAGTCTTCATGCAGTTTTGGAAGTCTCTTTGCTCATCTGTCTTGCACCAGACAATACACAGTCTCCAGAAACACACTCTTGGCACACACGCAGCAGCTTCTCCAACACTCCCATGCGTAGTACTCAGCTCTGTGTGGTGTTTCAGATAGCACTGTGTAATTGAATATTACTACTTTTTTTCTTTTTTTTCAGAACTTGAAACAAAAATTAAAAAATGAAATTCTGTTTCCTTGCAAATTATTAAAAATGTTTTTTATCAAAATAAGTTATTTTAAAAATAAGATAAGTAAAACATATTTGTATTTCTTAATCCTTCCTTTTCGTGATTCCTTTTTGTTCACCTCTCTTTGTTCATTAAAATTTTTTAAAAAAATAAAACATTTTAAAAAACCTCCTTGGGTGCGCGCAGCGTGCGCGCACCCCAAAAAATTTTTTTACAAAGAATCCCCCAAAAATATTTTTGGGCTTAGTTTTTAGGTGGCTCTGAAAAGAGCCCTTGAGTTAATGTAGGGAAACAGGAAGAGAAAAACGAAAAAAAGAAAAAACATCTATGGCCTAGAGCACTGATGCGCATCAAATTTTCGTTGAAGGAGATCAAGACTGGTCTCCCCCACAGAAATAAGACTACCGCAATCAGTGCACCGTGTAGACAACCTCGCCAAACAAGGTGGACCAACAAGAGGTGTAGAAAAAGGTGAAGGCACCATCGCAGTAGAAGTGCTTGCCTGAGCTGCCGAAGATGTGCTCGGCTGAGCTGCTGCAGATGTCGTCGGCTGAGCAGGTGGAGGGTTTGCTCCAGAAGCTCGACGAAAAGACACTGGATGCATTGCCTCAACATGCCTCATCATTGTGTGTATGCTAAAAGAATACTTCTTGTTAGCATTCCCACGTGATAAGACTTTTTGACACAATACACAAGTAACTTTTGGTGCATTCACTTTTTTTTGTCCCTCAGGGAAAGTAAAAAACTGCCATATAAAGCTGTCTTTCTGCTTCCTGTTCCTCTTTCTCTCAAGAGTGTCCTGTTCACTCTCTGAAGATGGTTGCTGCTCAGCCATTGTCTCTCAACAACAGATTAGCTCCTTCTCCAAGGGAATCAGAACTAATAATGAAGAAAGTGGGAGTGGTGTTGGAAGAATCTGGAACTGAAAGTACTTCAAACCAATCAAAAGTCATTATTGTGGATCACATGACTTGCAATGAGGGGATTGGGTGTGGTGTTGAAACAATCAGAAACTGAAAGTAATGAAAACCAATTAGAAGTGTTGTTTTATTATGAACATAACCTGAGGTGCGCGCACGGAGCAAGCTCGGAGCGCGCACCCGGCAATTACGCATGCGCAAACGCGTACGAGCGCATGCGCATACGTGGTATGCGCGTACGTAATGCGCATACGTAGCACATGCTTATACGCGAACGACAGCGCGCGTACTCTACGCGTATACGGAAGTGTACCGCGTGGAGCACGTACGACGCACGCACGCATGCGTACGTATGCATACGTATGCACGCATGCGTACGGACGCATGCGTACGTACGCGGACGTACGCATGCGTACTGGGTGCGTGCTCCGAGCACGAAAGAAAACGTATGTATGCGTACGTAACTAACGTAAAACGGAATTCTTAATAAACTTACGCAAACGTACTAGGTGCGCGCTCTGAGCGTGCACCCTAAGAATTAATATTTAAAAAAAAGGACATAACCTAATAGAAAATATTAACTATGCTGTTCAACTTTATCCTAATTGCAAATTTTTAAAAAAATGAGCCAAACAAAATTAAAGGATAAAGATAATATATAAAAGAATACATAGGACATTTTAAAAAAAACAAATATTTAAAAAATATAAATAAAAAATACATAACAGCATATAAAAAACCTTGCAAATTCACTGAAAAAACCATAGGTTTCACACACGTTATAGTTAGGAATTCGCATTTAAAAAACCTTGCAAATTCACTGAAAAAACCATAGGTTTCACACATGTTATAGTTAGCTGGACATTTCACTCGTACAAAACCAATGAAATTCCCCCGTTATAGTTAGTTCAGCTAACTATAACTCGCGCGCCCGCAATGCACTGCTGATGACGTCACATATTACATCACTCATGACATGGTCAGTGACATCACTCATGACATCACTGATGACATCTCAAATGACATCACTGATGACATCACTCATGACATCATCCAGTGAATGTGTGTTTTTCTGAAAATTACATATGTTTTATATATGTTTATCTAAAGGTCGATGGAAGAATAAATGGCTATATAAGTGTCTAAATGGATGATTTGTTTTTGAAAAATTGATTGTATAACTGACTGATTAAGTGTATCTTAGTGAATACATGGCTTAGTGAGTAATGTTTAAATATGTAAATATCTGTATCAGTCTCTCACTTTGTGTATAAGTGGCTGCATGGGTTGGTGAGTAACTACATGAGTGTCTATATAGGTTATTAGTTGTTTTTTTGAGTATCAGTACGAGTGTCTGAGTGTCTGTATGGTTCGGTGGGGGGTATTACGTAGTGCATAGGTGCATGAATGAGTGACTCACTGTTTGTATGTGTTGAAGACAGCATGTGTGCAGGACTGTATGGGTGGATGAGTGTGTGCATGGGTGTGTTAGTGAGTGAATGACTGTATCAATAGTGTCTTTATGAGTAACTAAATATGTTTTTAACTAGTATATGTGACTATTGGTGTATATAAGTGAGTATATGTGAGAGTGAGAGATTGAAAGAGTTCCTGTATGAATAAGTATGTGTTTCTATAAGTGATTGTTTAAAAGACTAAGTTTGTGTAAGTTTCTGTAAAAGTAAGTGTGGTGGTGTGTGTATAACTGTATATGCAAGTAAATGGATGTTTGATTCTTTATTAGCATAAGTGACTATGTGTGTGAGTAACTCAATGGATGAGTGGCATTGTGTAACAGGATGTATAGGTGTATGAGAACATATGATGACTGAGTACATGTATGAGTGACTGTATAGGACTGTTGGTGAATGAGTGGATGTGGATCTTAGAATAATGAATAGGTTGTTGTAACTGAGATTGGTATGTTCATTGTTTTGAAAATTTTAGTTTCTATTTTTGAATGTGTGTATCAAAGGTTATATTAGGGGGAGAGGAGGTCTGCCACTCTATCACAAGGATGAGGTCATCAGTGATGTCATTTGAGATGTCATCAGTGATGTCATGAGTGATGTCACTGACCATGTCATGAGTGATGTAATATGTGACGTCATCAGCAGTGCATTGCGGGCACGCGAGTTATAGTTAGCTGAACTAACTATAATGGGGGAATTTCATTGGTTTTGTACGAGTGAAATGTCCAGCTAACTATAACATGTGTGAAACCTATGGTTTTTTCAGTGAATTTGCAAGGTTTTTTAAATGCTAATTCCTAACTATAACGTGTGTGAAACCTATGGTTTTTGCAGTGAATATATATATATATTTACTGGAAAAACCATAGGTTTTACAGATATTATGATTAGGAATTAGCATTTAAAAAACCTTAGAAATTCACAAAAAAAAACAGAGGTTTCAGGGACGTTATAGTTAGTTGAACATTTGACTCATATAAAACCAGAGAAATTCACCTGTTATAGTTGAGCTAACTATAACTTGTGCGCCCAAAATGCACTGCTGATGATGTCACATATTACATCACTCATGACATGGTGAGTGACATCACTGATGACATCACTGATAACATCTCAAATGACATCACTGATGATATCACTCATGACATCATCCAGTGAATGTGTGTTTCTATAAAATGTAAATATGTTTTATATATATATGCCAAGGTGTATTGAAGAATGAATGCATTTACAAGTGCCTAAAGGAATTATTTCGTATGTATATGACTGACTGTATAAGTGAGTGATTGAACGTGTCTTACTGAATGCATGGGTTAGTGACTAAGCTGTGTAAAAGTCTGTATTAGTCTCTCCATTGGTGTGTAAGCAACTACATGGGTTGCTGAATACCTACATGAGTGTCTATATAGGTTATTGATTTGTCGTCTGAGTATCTGTATGGGTCTCTGAGTTTCTGTGTGGGTGGGTGGGTGTATGAGTCTGTGCATAGATGTCTGAGTGGGTGATTCAGTAGTTGTATGGATTAAAAAGTGCATCTGGAAAGGGCTGTATGGGTGAGTTAGTGTGTTGGTGAGTAAATACATGTCTCAGTGGTATATCTGTGACTAATTACATATGTTTTAAGATACTATATGTGAGTGTTGGAGTATATAAATGAGTATACTTGAGACTAAGTTATTTCAAGAGTGGGTGTATAAATAAGTGTCTGGTTCTATCAGTGATGGTATAAGACAGTAAATATGTGTTAGTATCTGTATAAATAAGTGATGTGGTATTTCTAAAAACAACGAAGTTGGTGTGCATAACTGTATACATCATTAAATGGGTATGTGATTCATTCTTTGCATTACTGACTAGGTGAGTGAGTAACTCTATGGATGAGTGGCAGCGTGTGACTGCATGTATAGATGTTTGAGTGCATATTATAGTCCTCTATTGATGAGTAACTACATGTATAAGTGACTGGATGTGTGTGTAGAACTAGGAAATAGTGAATGCTATGTAGTATATGGCATTCTTCTATGTATTGTTTCAAAAATAGTAATCAGCATTTTACAATGGGTGTATCAAAGTTTATATTAGAGCATCAGTATGTGCATCAGATTGTCACGTGGATGATGTCATGAGTGATGTCATCTGTGATGTCATTCGATATGTCATCAGTGATGTCATCAGGGATGTCACTGTCCATGTCATGAGTGATGTAATATGTGACACCATCAGCAGTGCATTGCGGGCGCGCGAGTTATAGTTAGCTCAACTAATGTCAGTGAATTTCGAAGGTTATTAAATGTCAATTTCATATTTTAATAATTATACAACCTATATTTATTCTATTATATTTTAAAATATTTTGGCACTCTATTATAAGTCTTGTTTTTAACTTTAAAAATCATGTAATGTTTTATATCTTCCCAAAAAATATGTATATTTTTTTGGGGGGGGAGAGAAAACTGCACTCCCATACCAGTAGCGTACCAAACTCCATCACCACATGAATTCTCTCTGCCATATTGCTAAACTCGTAAATGATGCGCATTTCGTATACGACGAGTTCGTGGCACCGTGTCCCACATAACATCATATATGCATGAAGTCACCCCAGGTACTACTTTGGTATTGGTATCCGATGGGTACGCAGTACCAAGCCATGTCATGTACATATGGGGTAGCGCCTGCTGCGCGTTGCGTATTCGACGAGTATACCCTGCCAGGCCCTGTGTTACATCACAGGCGTACATTATCGCGCTGGGTATGCCATTCCCTTTTTTTTGTCTCAAAAGCATATCTAAATAACTTTAAACAGTATATGAGAGCACACGAAAATCTAAATTATTTTAAACATTTACATATTTCTAACTGTAATAAACTTATATTATGATCGGTGCGTGATTCTCATGTGACCTTAAGAAAAAGCATTAGATTGGTTCATAATATTGTGTATTATTGTAACAGTTGTACGACCCCAGCCATTTTATTAATTCTCTCTACAGCGTTTGATGAGAGACACCTCTTCTGCTTAGAAAGTTTTTTTGAAAAGTGTTTTCCTGTATACACATATCTTATACTACACACAACATCCAACAATCATCTTGATCAATATTCATGCTCTGTACATTAGCCTTCCACGTGTGATTGCCATGCATCTCAAACGTTCCATCAAAAAACAAATATGTGTTACACGACGCCCCTGGTGTGTGTGTCTCCACATTATTGTGCTGCCTTTCGGCCTGGGTATTGCTGGCACTAAGGAGCTTCATCAGCCACGGGCAGACTGCACATCCTAGATCACATGCCATCTCATTAATGATAGTTTCTACCCTCCTGACACATGCTACACTAATCTAAATTGCACACTCTGCGAGGTCAAAACAACAAAAGAAACACACATAAGTACCCTTCCTGGCCAGGCAGGAACTGAACAATGCCCAAGTCCCCGGAATAATTATTCACACCCCTATGCTGGCCTGGCGTATGCAAGCCCAGCCCACTTTGCGTACATATAAATAGGATAACCACAACGCCACACGTCCCTCTTCTTCCACACTACCTCAAATGATTTGCCGCATCCACCTCACATATCACAATGCGCAATATAAAAAATGAAATGGATCCATGAGGTGTACTCCATCCTGGCAATCAACACGGGCTCTAAATTGTGAGCCCTACTGCCTGTCGTCTACGAAAGGGATCCATGAGGTGTACACTCTCCTGCAATCAACACTCCATCTGAATTGTGAGCACTGCTGCCTGTAGTGTTTGCTCAAACAACAATGACAGCCGGTAAGCAGAGCGGCCTGGGAGCACAGGGCCTCCAATTGAGCCTGCTGCGGCGAGAGGGGTGGGATGCTTCAGCCTAGCTGCGCAGGTCCGAACAAACAATATTCCCATGTGTTATGATGTGATCTTTGACCTTATTCAGTCACATCTCTGTCTCATTTTAAAGACCTGCTGGACTGTACTGTAGGCCTGAGCCAGCGGGCAGCGCTGCCCTACAGACACCTCTTAAGCGAGATGCTACGGGAGGGATGAGATGCATCAGCCAGACTGCGCACGTGCAAATAAGCGATATTGCCATGTGTTATGATGTGATCTTTGACCTCATTCAGTCTCATCTCTGTCTCATTTTAAAGACCTGCTATACCATAAGGTAGGCCTGAACCTACGGGCAGTGTTGAGGGCAGTTCTGCGGGTGGGGTGCATCACCCTGAGTGCACACGTGCGAAAAGCGATGTTGCTATGCATAATGATGTGTTTCCTGACCTCATTCAGGCACATCGGTCCAATTTTAAGGACCTGCTGGACCGTGCTGTAGACCTGAGCCAGCGGGCAGCGCTGCCCTAGAGATACATGGCGTTGTCTTTTAGGAATCTGTAGTGAGCTCCTTACTAAATGTACATGCATTCAGGCTCCCACCACTGCATTACATGCGCACATGATGTTTCTAGCATGCACTCTGTTCCTTTGTATGTGAACGTTGGCATAACATATTATTATTTAACCTTGTGTATCCTCGTGCACTCCAACTCCTCTTTGAACCATGATTACCACTAACAGTTGGTAGATCATACTTCAAAAACGAAGGAGGCACTCAACTCCTATTTTCTATCAAGCTTGAAATAAACCTTAATTTACCTCCAGACGTTTCCACCATTAAATATTTCTCCCTTTTCAGACATTCCATTGATTGCCACAAGAAGGGCGGAGTGGGAGCTGACCCCGCAATGATGCCCTGGCATTCTGACACCTTCCATCGTGGTATCAAGACACCTTCCCTGACCAGAGACCTGGTCTATCGGACAAACATACCCCAGACTAGGAGCTTGCACCAACACGTCGTGGGACACACCAGTGGTGGCAGGTGAGCAGTGAAGCCTTGGTGTGCAAGACCTACAATTGAGCACAGTGGGGGAGAAGGGGTTGGGGTGCAGCACCCTGGGTGCACAGGTGCATGCAAACGGTTTTCCCATAGCTAATAATGTATTATCAAATAACAGCGATAACATTATCACCAATTTTGCGACAGGAAACTGTAGCTAAAGCAATGATAAGGGGTTGATAATATGCCCTTGTAAATTCCCATAGAAGCCCAGGTTCACACCAGAACCTGGGCTTCTAAGGGAATTCACAAGGGCATATTATCAACCCCTTATCGCTGCTTTACCAGCAGTTTTCTGCCATTAAAGCGGCGATAATGTTATCGTTCTTCCTTCATAATATGGCCCATAATCTCAGGCATCATGTATTTAATTTTAAGGACTTGATGAACCACACTCTTTCTCGCAGATCCCAACGTCCCAGACAAACGGGTGACGGAGGGTAAACACTAAGGGCTGGGTGCAATAGACCGACGCTCTGTCTCCTCCTCCCTCTCTTCTTTTGACTCTCCCCCCCTTCTCCCTTCCTCCCACTCCCCTTCCTTCCATTCTCACTATGGTCCTTTCATTCAGACTACCTTTCTTTATCTCTTCAACGTAGCACACATACTTATGTTTAATTTTTGTCTTCCAGGTTTCCTACGCTGCTTCCACTGGAGTCCAACCCATTTTTTATTATACTGTTCTATTAAAGTTACATTTCTATTTATTTCTGTTTTAATAAAGGTTACTTATTTTTTCAAATAAATAACTGAGTGTATAGGTCTTCTTTTTCTGACGACTCTTGTCTATTGTTTATTGTGAAAATCATCTGTTTATAGGAGATTTTAAGGACAACATTATTTAATATTAGAGTGCACCTACCAAACATAATCTAACTGACTATTAGACAAATTAAGCCTAGGCAATTGTACAACTGCAAGAGTTCTATTAGTGTATTACTTTATAACACCATAAGTAGTGCCCGTGTGATTACAGAACAAATAAGGCACTGCCTCGGACCACCGAGGCTTCAGGGACTGCCAAGGCCCACCCTGCATATTTAAATAAAGACCCGGAGTGTGGCGATCTCCGGACTTCAGTTGGCCTCGAACCCCTCGAACAATTAGTAAACAATACCCGGGAAGGTGGCGCTCCCCTAGGCTGCAAAATGTCTCTGTGCCCTTCCGTGCCAAATTTACATGTGACATTAAGATCCCTAGTCCTACAGAGACCCCGCAATATAATAATTGGATTGGCCACAAAACATTACCCACCCACCAGGGGCCTCATTTAAAAGAACGGGTGAGACCCCACTTTTTATTTTGTTCTTTTCTCTCCATTTTTACCATCCGCATCCCCTCTATTACAGCGATACAAGGTTTTCCTCCTCTCGCTTCAAGTAGTCGAACAAGTATTTGTTAAGACAGGGTGGAAGCCATGCACCACCCTCTAATAGCAAACACAAATGTCCAGCAGATGCACACCCTGGGACATTGTATGAGCTGCGCCTGAGAAGTCGCCCTCCCTACTACCATGATGCATTTGTTAGTATAAACGCATACTAACACTACTTACACACGTGTAGTTCAGCGACCAGAATGTAGTGAAGAAGCAGAGGAAGTGCAAAATCTAAAAATATAAATCCTACCAGAAGTCGGATGACAGTTCAATGAGCCGATGACCCTGGCATGAGCAGAAACAGCTAAATGAACAAAACGGGTCTTCAGCACAACACAAGCAATTCTGAAATATTGCTGTGTGGTGCCTTCTTTTTGCCTTCTCCCACTCGTCGCCAAATTTATGTAGTGAAGAGGCAGACAGCAGTGAATCCAGTAGATTTATTACAAGAAAACAAGACACCTGAAACAACCACCAACAGGAGCAGAAAGCAAAGCAACAGTCTAATCCAGCACCATGTACAAAGTCCACAAGGTTCCCCTCATGACAGCCCTACATTCAAACATTACATACTGAGGGCCATTTTATCAAGGAACGGCGATAATGGGCTTGATAATATGCCGTAGAGATTTCCAATAGAAGCCCATGTTCTTGTGTTAACATGGGCTTCTATTGGAATTCTCTACGGCATAATATCAAGCCCATTATTGTCATTTTAGCGGCAGTTTCCTGCCGCTAAAGCGGCCATAATTTTAATGCCGTTCCTTGATAATATACCCCTTAGTTTCTAGTAGAATTACATACGAACATTCTACTATGACTTATAATGCAATACTACACAGAGCACATGACTTTACAGCAATGAGCTCATAGTTTCATCCATGCGTCTTTACACCGGTAGGGGTAAGATTTTCGCTTCCCACTCCCTATATTGTATAAACGTAAACTAACACTTCTTCCACAAGTATGCTACAGTGCCCAGAGCACATTACTTGACAGCAATGAGCTCACAATTTAGGCTCATGGTTTTATCCCAGAGTCTTCACACCAGTAGGGATGAGTAGTTTGCTTCCCACTCCCTATATGCTACAAACGCATACTAACACTACTTACACACTTATACAACAGCGGCTAGTATCCTACACCGCCCAGAGCCCAACACGTTACAGCAATCAGCCCGGTTTCATCCCCAAGTCTTCACACCAGTAGGCGTAACTACTTCGCCTCCCGCTTCCGGTATACTATCAACACACAGTAGCGGTCAGTAGTTCGCTTCCCACTCCCTGTAGGGTATAAACGCCTGCTAACACTACTTGCACACATATGCTACAAACACCAGACCACATCACTTTACAGCAATGACCTCACGGTTTAGACTCTCGGTTTCTTACCCGAGTGTAGCACCATATCATATCACCACCATGCCACTCTGAGCAACACCGCACTTTCAGACCGTTAACAGTGATAATTACCTACTGGCGACCGCCAGTAGGTAATCAAGAACAAATTACAATAGTTCCTTGATTCTTTTAGCTTTCAAAAATTTTCTCTATCACTGTCTTTCCTCTTTTCCATATAACTAATTTTTTTAATATTCAAGTACACATCGAAGTCAGAAATGCAACGTATTCTATCAACACACTTTCTAGAACATTCTACAATACGTGGAGGTTAAAAGTTCATAACATTTTTTAAACCTAATGATATTTTTTGCAACATTTTCTCGAACATTTAAAGGCACGTGCAGATTAAAAGTTCACGATTGTTTTAAGTTCGAACAGTGCCTTCCAAATGCAAGTAGCAGGTGTGGTTGAGTTGAGCAAATTTTATCCTATAATATGTACATGCAAACTGCTTTTTTTTAACCAATCACAAACATACTTTTCCAAAAAACAAATAAGCGCCCTACTTTTAAAAAATAATGCTTTTCATCTCCCAATCAGGTACTCTTTTGTATGCTAAAAGAAACTTGTTCCCCTTCTTTAAACATATCTCTTATTCTACGAAGGAACTGCATGAGCTACAGACATCTTTCCATACCTTGCAGCCATACCTTCAAAATGCTAGCGTGGATCGTAGGACATAGCTATGTTTTCTAGTGCAAGAGGTATGCAGAACAGAGATGTATTGACTTAGACCTAGGTTTACAAAATGTGGACATTAAAAGGTTTGGACAGAGAGGATTGAAGTGGCACCAATTGTTGGTTAAAACCTGTTTGCATCTCCAACACTCTGACCTCATGATTGTGCACTGTGGTGGAAACAACCTAGGTACATTGACTGGGGTAGATTTGGAAATGCTTATGAAGGACACCTTTGGACAATTGATGTTACTTTTGCCTCAAACTGTATTTGTATATTCCAATATATGCCAAAGACGGAATTGGAAATGGTCCAACCAATTTTGTCCTCAGATTGAAAAATCTTGGAAAAAAGTCAACAAAGCTGTCTCTGCATACCTCAGAGACCACAAAATGGGGTCCATATACAACAACATACGTTTTGATATGGCAGATATATACAGAAGTGATGGAGTACACTTCACAGATCAGGGAAACTGAGTTCTCCTGAATAACTGGAAGCTGTGCAACCACACTTATATGTAGGTCCAACTAATGAACACAAGGGCTCTTTTTAGAGCCACCCTATAACTTACAATTTAGGCCCCCTATTTTAGGGGGATGTATGTCGTGACAACGCACACTTTTACAACGCATGCACTTACAATGCATTTTTTACAACGCAACATCCACTACAACGCATTCCATTACATAGCATGACACTACAACGCATGTTTAAAAACTACCTTTACAACGCATTCCATTACATCGCATACTACCTTTACAACGCATACCATTACAACGCATAGTATAGGGGTAAAAATTACTATTCTAACTCCAGGGGGTGCAACAGTAGGGTAAGTGTTGGATTGCGTTGTAATGGTATGCGTTGTAAAGGTAGTATGCGATGTAATGGAATGCGTTGTAAAGGTAGTTTTTAAACATGCGTTGTAGTGTCATGCTATGTAATGGAATGCGTTGTAGTGGATGTTGCGTTGTAAACATTTTGTTGTAAGTGTAGTGCGTTGTAACAGTTGCGTTGTAAAGGTTGTTCACCATTTTAGGGCCATATAATACCAACTTCTGAACCCTGGCCAAAATGTATTCTCCACACAGCTGTGGTGCAGTGGCCAGACCATCTCACTTTGCAGCACAGACCTCTCGGTTTGATCCCCAGCTCTACTCACCCATAGGGGTGAGTAGCTTGCGCTCTACAAATACCATATTGATTTACCTTCGCACTCCCTATACACCACCACCTAAGCACCATACACAAGCTACAATGTTCTAAACAAAAGTTCATCCAAGTACCTATAACTACATGCTGACACTACTTGCACAGATGTGGCACAGCGGCCAGAGCACATGACTTCACAGCATATGACACAGAGTTTGGGCTCACGCTTTAATCCCCGACTCCAGCAGAAGCTCAGCTTAGCAACATGAGACTCTAGTCAATACCTCACATATATTCCGTACCCCAGGACTTTCATACCAGTATGGGTCAGTAGTTCATCCTAGTAGTTATAAACACATCCGGACACTACTTCCACAACTGTAGTGCAGCGACCATGGCACATGACTTCACAGCATAAGACACACAATTTGGGCTCACGCTTTAATCCCCGAGTCCCGCATAAGCTCACCTTACCTGTATCAGACTCTACCCAATACCTCACTTAATTTCCGTAGCCAACCACTTACACACCGGTAGGGGTATATACTTCGCTTCACACCCCCTCTATAGCACGCCCTAAACACCCCACAGACGTTACAGTGCTCCTACCCTCCTATTTCCCTCTTTTTCCCCCTTTTCCCCCCTTTTTTCACCTTACTCGCTTCAACGGAATCACAAAATGGCAGCCAACACTTCCTAGTTGCAACTGCTCGCACTGCTCGCAGCCAATCAGCAACAAGCTCGTGCTTGTAACGCCTCAGCCAATCAGATGGCAGAATTCCCAAATATCGATATCTGTAAATTTCAATATTTCTCAAAAACTACTGAACGGATTTACACCAAATAAATAAGAGCGTGCTTTCTAGACTAAGACCCTTCTTCCTGCCAAATTTTGGGTAATTCCGTTCACCCGTTCGACCTGCAGCCTTGTCTAAAGTTTCCTATGGAAATTAACATTGAAAAAACACATTTTGGGACCCCCCTTTTTTCTCGGCCCCCCTTCACGAATCACCCCCAAACATTCAACATAGGAGCAGATCTCAACAAAGAATTAGTTTTGAAAATTTCACGAAGATTCATCAATCGGCGCTAAAGTTATTACAAATAGAATGCTGCCATTTTCCTATGGTAACTAGGTCCTAACTATAACTACCTACCTCCTGCCTTGAAAGTTTCGGGATGATTCATCAAGCGGGGGCTGAGAAAAAAGGGGGTCCCAAAACGCGTTTTCCCCATGTATTTTTCCATTGGAAATTTTAGACAAAGCTACAGCCCGAACCGCTCAACGGAATTACACCAAATTTAGCAAAAAGGTTGGTCTTGGTTCAGAAAGAGTCCTTTTTGTTAAATGGTGAAAATCCGTTCAGTAGTTTCTAAGAAATTCAAAACTACAAAACTATCAATATATGGGCGGAGCCTAACCACACGTCTCATCGTGAGATCTGATTGGCTGTCAGCACTTCATCCTGGAATTTCTGGCAGCCATCTTTGGACCAATATACATGATAGCACCCCATTGATATGCATTGTAGTGAATAGAAGATTTTGAGGGTCACCAAAAGGAGAACTAGAACGGGTGATAACAGACTTTAGTTATATTAGCATTCATTTGTTGATGGTACCATACTGATTTTAGGAATTGTGGTGTGTTCTAAGGTGATTTTACTCTGTTAATAACCTTCTGCTGATATATCATGAATCATGTTTGAGAAAAAACTATTTTCTCATGCTTGTCCCATAGAGGTTTGGAAGGTGCTCCAGAAGTTAAAATGAGAGCATATTTTCTGTAAATTCACATTATCTTTCTCAGTCATGTAAGAAATTGAATGAAGTCTGACATTCTCAGTAAAACATGTACATCCAACAAGGGCAGAGGCTGTCAGTTGATTCCTTTGTGTTCTACTGCAGTTTCCCAGAATGTTCTAAAGAACAACTAGAGTGCTAACAGCCTTACTTATGATTAACCCTGGGCATAGTGGGCGTAGTGGGGCTACGCGGAGCATCACGGAGTGCGGCCAAATCTACGCGCATCCACTCACTCTGCGTAGCCCCACTACGCGTCGCCCGCCTCCCTCCCGCCCTCATTTTAAAATTACTTACAACGTTAAAAGTAAAGAAAATTACTTACCTGAGCTGCGGCGTCCCAGGGCTCCCTCTTCCTGCTTCCTTGCCGACTTCTTCCATATAAATGCGCATTTACTTTTAACGTTGTAAGTAATTTTAAAATGAGGGCGCGCGGGAGGCGGGTGGCGGGCAACTCTGCTCCGCCGTGGCGTATGCGTAGTCTGCCTGCTACGCCTACTTTGCGGACCGCGAAGTAGGCAGCACTACGCACACTCCACGGGCAAAGCGGAGCACTACGCCCATGCCTACTTATGACAAAAGTATGGCACACCTGAAGCCATCTTGATTGATTGATTGATTGGAATAAACTGGTAACACTTAAAACATTTAATTTAAAAAGGAACAAAATGATGGGGTTCATTTTGTCATAGAAAATATGGTTAGTTCTGTAGAAAGAAAAATTATGACATGTTTTAAGAGTGATCTCAAATATCTTCCTGTTATATTTCAACAGGAGCAGCCTGTCAATTGATTCCTTTGTGTTCTACTGCAGCTCCCCAGAGTGTTCTAAAGAACAACTAGAGAGTTAAAAATCTTACATATGACAAAATTATAGAACTCTTGAAGCCATCTTGATTGGAATAAACTGGTAACACTAAAAAGATTTAATTTAAAAAGGAACAACATGAGGGGGTTCATTTTGCCATAGAAATTATGGTTAGTGCTGCAGAAAGAAAAATTAGGGCATGTTTTATGTGAGATCTCAAATTCTTTTCTATTTCATTAGTAAAGTCTAACATGCAGACTGAAACAATCACTTTCAATACCAGCAGTAGACTTCCAGTTAACTCCCTGGTGAGCAGTAGCTTTACTACAGTGATCTAATGACCAACTAGAGTGCTAACATTCTGATTTTATGGCAACTGTGTGACACATCTGAATGCCTTCTTGATGGAATCAAAGTAAAAAACTGAAAGCATTTCCTATTGAGGAGACTGCAATAAATGAGGAAATTAGGAAACTTCATAACAAATAAGTCTCCAAAGATGGCCACCAGAGAGAAAAGAGCCCAAATGTAGCACAAATATCACCCAGATGTAGCCCACATATAGCCCAATGACAAAAGTGTGCAAAACGCTTTTTATTTTTGGTTTTTTGCAGTTTTATATAGTGCAGACTGGTCAGGTATTGGAGCGTTGCATCTTTTTTGGACCTCGTATTGCATATTTTGCATGAAGTACATGAGATTGATCGTACGAAACATTGAACTTTACTATTCTGTTAACCTGAAGTTGCTCTGAACCGGGCTTTGTAACATCCATTTTTACCTACTGGTTTTAATTAATTCTCACTGTATTGTATTAAGAAAGAGGATTTACTGTTTTTATGTACACTTTTATGATCTATATTTCTAAATCAGATTGAATACATTTTAATGAATTTAATTAAAGTCTCCCAAGATGGCCACCAGAGAAAAAGGAGCCCAAATGTAGCACAAATATCACCCAGATGTAACCCACATATAGCCCAATGACAGAAGTGTGGAAAACACTTTTTATACTTTGTTTTTTTGCAGTTTTATATATGCAGGCTGGTCAGATATCGGAGTGCTTTACATGAGCATTGGTTACATAATACAAGGACAAACTCATTTTGGTTGTAGATTTTCAAGCAATCCTGTGCACACATATAAGATAAAAGTCAGTAAAGACAACAGTAGGAACAACGAAATATACACAATTATTAAGATGAAACAGATTTTCTTTAATCCTTAGAGAAGCGTAACCAGCCGACACGTGTTTCGTCTGGGAAAGATGAACCCACGACTCTTCAGGGCTGGGAATGATACAAATATAAGGTATAAACATAAAAAGTGAAGTAACAATATCCAGAGGGAACACCCCTCTCTGCTATCAACTTATAATTGAAGAAACACCAACGTGGAAAAACCAACACAAGATCACCAAAAAGAAGAAGATGTAAACGGTTCAAACAATTCAAGTGATCACATACAAAGTGATGATTAGAGATGAACACAATATAGGAATTGAAAAGGCATAGAATGTATACACCTCAGTCAAAAGGAAAATTCAGGATAAGAACATAACGGCGTCGTGTATAGTCAACAGAATCCCGAATCTAGAAAATGATGTTTCCATATAAAGTGAAATAGCTGAACAGAAGGAAGCATAAGAGAGAGAGAAAGAGAAGAGAGCCTAGAGAGAGACGAAGAAAGCATAAAGGATTAATGACAAGAGATTAATGCGGTCTTTGAAATACCTGACAGAAGTTGCATGAACGTGGTGGTTGCTACACAGAAAGTGGTAAAAAGAAGGGAAAGGAATGAAAAGATAAGTCATATGAAAAGATCGGATAGAAAATAGTAAAAATATAAGAGATCAGACCACTCTTACCCCACAGCCGGTGATAATTACAACCCGGCTGGGTACACGAATCACAAGTGGAAAAGAAAGGAGGGATGAATCAGTCAAGGTTACGAAATGAAGGGTAATCGGCAAAAACGAAGAGGAACAACAATCAAAAAACGGGGGATTACGACTATGCCAAGAGATTAAAAACCAAATAATACATAATAAAATTCATTGTAAAGAAGAAAGAGCAGCAAATCATGATCTTATCTCAATGCCGATAAAAAATCACAAGCCGTTGCTCAGCACGTTCTCTATGTCAAAAAAGGGCGGATGTAATCTAAGAAGCTAAGTGCAAGGTAAAGTGTATCTATTACTGGTGTGCAAAACATGTGAGCAATGGAGCAACACAAGCACATCATAATCATGTAAATGTATAAAGAGCTAGGTCTCACCTTAATTATCCACACAACTGAAAATAGTGCCGCTAGTAAAGAGTGTGAACGGATCCAGGAAATGTTATGTCTGAAATAAAGTGTAGAAGCAGCACGTATTTAGACAAGAAACGTCATGGCTCTTATTGGCAGCAATTGACGTTTGCTAACAACTATGAAAACATATTGAGGAATTCACTTAGTTAGTAAGTATAAGTGTGGTACATGTATAGTGGTAATCGATTGAAGCGAAGAGACCAGACACGAGTGTGTGTCCGAGGTCTCGATCTAAAAGAGACGAAAGAGACAAGAAGGGCATAAAGCCCGGTTCAAGAACCTGGACGACATTATATGCCATGAAAAATAATATGTAAAAACCACACTTCTACATTTGGGGAGGGAAATTGCCTAGAAATAAAAAGCAACGTTGTACTTACTGACAGAGCAGCAACTCGTGCGTCTTAGCGGCGCCCGTGTCGGCAAAAAATGTTTCCGGGTATGCATCAATGATATAGATGGTTGAGCGAGTCACAACCACTAGAGCGCGTCTCTGTCTTTGTATACAGAAAACTGGAAATCGTCCCCGTAATTCCGGACTGTTCAATGTGGTGAAACGAAAATAGCACGGAATTGGTTTTTATTTTGAAACGCAAAAAACACATAAACGAGAGATACCTAATACCCAAAAATTATAATAAAAAGGCAAAAAAAGAAAACTATAAAGAGCGGGAATAAGCCGTGGGAAGGGTAGACAGACTGAGTAGAGAAGTAAAAAAGGGTAAGGTACAAGAAAATAAGAATATGCGGAAAATAAGAAAAAAGGAAATTATGTCAAGATTGTGGAAGGAGGAGACAGGAGAAAAAGAAAACAACATATATTAAACTGGAATACAAATTAAAATAACATAACAAATAGTAAAATAATTGAACAACATCCTATAAGAAGCGATGAACAAAAACATGGCTGCAATCATAGTCATAGTCATAATTATTTTATTCGGCTTTTGTCATTGTAAAAAACCATAAAGGCAGTCACATAAAAATACATCACTTAATTATACAAGTGTCTATGTTAATATAACAGATATTTCATAAGAAGACATTTAAAAGGATAAAATTTAAATTAAAAGAAGAAAACTTTGATGAAACTGGAACATCATGTAGTTCTTATAAATTCATTCGATGTCGGAAGATATGTTTCAAAAACTTCACTATTATCCTTGCTGTCCCTACATGATCCAGTTGCTGTAAAGCCAGTAATGCTGGACGGCATCTTCTAATTCCGATGAGTCTTAAAAGCGGAATTAACCATTTTTTCCGGTACTCTCTGTAGAATTGGCAGAAAAAAACTGTATGAATTGTTGCCTGTTTGGAGATATTGTCACACGGACAACAAGATAGAACCTTATCCCAGTTATTATTTGTTGGGAAGGCAACCAAACGGTGAAACAAGTTCAGCCTAAATCTGACCAAAAGAAATCTTTCAAAGGTGGTAAGATCAAAGGTTAGATAAGGCTGAATATTAGGGGTAATTTGAAGGGCAATGCTTTGTTGTACAGTTGGTTTTGACCCTTCTTTAGCAATCCGAAGTTTTTCGAGATGGCTAAGAGACTCCTTTTTCAACGTTTTTCTAGATACCGCTATGATTGAGGTTGGAACTAGATAGTACTTTTCCATACCTAAATCAGTTAGAAAAGATCTTATGTAAGTTAACCATCAAATTTTAGTTACAGAGTCCAGCTCCATACAGTCTCAGATTATTAATTGTGTGAAAATGTTCTTATCCGAAGACCAGATGCGGTGCCAGAGTAAAAGGGGTTGAATTCTGGCTAAATCTGAAATGTGGGGAATGCCTAGTTTGGTATGACAAACAAAGGTCGATGCACTCGTGGGACGAGATAAAAGGTATTTCAGAAAAGCATTCTCAATTACCTGAAGTAAATGTGTATCTAGATAGCCCCACAGACCTGCAAATATAATGCTACGGATTGACATTTAGCAATATAGATTTTCAGTAATTCCACGGGAGGTCTTTTGCCCAATTTTTCAGCAAAGTTAACAATGGCCTTTGTAGTTCGTACAAAGTGAAGCTTTCTAGATTCAAGTGCTGCTTTCCATTGTAATTTATGGTCAATAATAATTCCCAAATAGGGATATTGGGCTGTTGTGGCAATTTTCTCTTGGTTCAGATAAATTTCCTTCTTGGTTTTTTTGCTGGGACCAGAGGACATAACAAAAGTTTTTTTATATTTATTCGTAAGTCTAAGGAACCCATAAAATCGCAATATCTATTCAAAGCCCTTTGTAACTCGATTGGGGTTCTTGCCAAGATCACCGCATCGTCGGCGTATAATAAGGCCGGAATCTGACGATCCTTAACACGTGGGAGGTCCTGACTCCCCTTCAGCATGGCTCTCTCCAAGCCATTAGTATAAAGGGTAAAGAGAAAAGGGGCCAGGACACACCCCTGTCTCACCCCTCTCTCCACATTGAATGGGGCGGATAGTTCGCCATTTATCCCAAACCTTACCCTAGCTGAAGCATTAGAGTACAGTTCGCGTAAAAAATTTAATAGTGCTGTATCTACTCCCATATCCCGTAGTGTGGACCATAATTTTGAGTGGCTAACACAATCGAAGGCCGCAGAGAGGTCTACATAGACCATATAGACATTACCTCTTTTAGCAGATGTGTATTTTCCCAGTAATAATGACAGGTTTAGGGCCTTGTCAACTGTCCCTAGCCCCTACCGGAACCCAAACTGAATATCCGATAGGATTTTGAAATCCTCGGCCCAGTCCTGGAGGCTTTCTAATATAATCCTCCCCACCATTTTGCCCACCGAATCTAGTAGTGAAATTGGTCGGTAGCAAGTGACATCTTGACGATCTCCTTTCTTGAAGATAGGGATCATGATTGTTTTAGACCATGAAGCTGGTAGACCCACCCTGCAAGCTGCATTAAGGACCCTTGTTAGGATGGGGCCCCAGAGTTCTAGATTTGATTTAAATAGATCTATAGGAACCCCGTCCGGGCCCGGGGCTTTTCCGTTTTTGCTCGCTTTAAGTGCAAATATCACTTCTTCCATGGTTATGTCAATATTCAGGGGATAAGATGTTCCTGGGGAAATTGACACTACCTGGTCTTGGGTGTCCCCTTCCGTGTGATTATTTGAAAAAATCTTTGAGAAGTGCTCTACCCAGGCCCCCGCATCGATTGCCACCTCAATGGTTGGAGAATCGTTAGTATTATTTAAGAACGGGGATTTGACTATGGTCCAGAAAGCAGAACTATTTTTAGTTGTAATGCTTTTCTGAAGTTGTGCCCATAAATCTAATTTAAGTTCAGATTTTCTGTCTTTTAGGGCTGAGTTATATTCTCTTCTCAGGTTTAATATTTCCTGGGGTGCCCTATCATTTTTTTGCAAAGCTTTTTTTAATTTGGTATGGGCAGTTGTACATCTATGATTAAACCAACCTGTTTTTTTCAGATGGGTTAGTTTTTTTGATTTTACAAACAAAGCTTTATTAGTTGCTTTCAAGATCTCCCCAAAGTGGACCAAAAGTTCAGGTTCCGTGGTGTACAAATCTAGACATTTTACGATGTCATTAGAAACCTCTTTCATTATTCTGTCTAATATTTCTACTGGGTCCACCTTTTCCCATTTCAGAGCATAACCGTTAAGCTTGTCCAGGTAAAGGAAATTTTGTCTTAATGAACTTAATACAGTTTGGGCTCGGGATTCGTATGAGGGAAGAAATGTTATGGACAAGGCACAGTGGTCACTTAGTACAGTGATGTGTGTATCAAAGTCCTTCATCCGATTTCCCACTGAATTTGAGATTAAGATAAAATCTATGATAGAGTGTCTTTCTCTACCTATGAAGGTCGAATCCGGCCAATCAGTTTCAGAATTCCTACTGTTAGCAATTACAAGGTCCATATCGATTAATATTTCATTTAAAGTAGGACCTGCGCCGATATGCGAGAAATGGAGAGTTGGTTCCTCTTGTTCATCTGTTAGCCCACACAGAATACCTATGTTAATTTTGCACAAGTGTAAATTAAAATCACCTCCCCAGATAATGGTTGCACCCATATGGGATGCTTTGATCAGTGTTGTTAAATGAGAGGAGATATGTCGGAGAACTACCCGTACATCATAATCCTTTAAGTTGTTGTAGAAGTTAACAAGGAGAACCAAATCTTCTTTAGCGAAGCATATACTCAGTATTTGAAAATGGACATCTAAAATGACTGGAATGATATGAACATTTCCTAGCAAGTTAGTAATATAGGTGATTAGACCGCCCTTTGCTCTGCCAGAGGATGTAGGGACCGCAGATGAAAAGTAGGTTTTATAGCCTACTATGTGTATTACATCTGTAGTCCACGTCTCCTGTAGGCAGATAATATTTGAATTTTCAAAAAGAGAAGAGCCCTGACCATTTTCAATTTTAGGAGATAAACCTGCTATATTCCAAAAGAGCAGCGTTAAAGGTAGTCCTTGTTTATATGAAATTTTTTCCGGATGTGTTTTAGACTTTTTTGATGCTAGAGTTTCCATAGGTCCAGACGTTAAAGTTTCCATAGGTCCAGACGAGATGGAATTATTTCCAAGGATATTGGGCGTTATCGATTCCGTTAGGTCTAGGTTTTTAAGGGAGGAATCGGGATGGATTAACAAATCTTTTAAGGGTGTTAGTAAAATTTGATAATTGCTGCCCAACTGAACTATAGGACTTGTATCTTTAATGTGTGGGCATATTGCTGTATTGTGTAGTTGTAGTTTTTCAGCTTGTGTTTCTCTGGGGACCCGGTTGAGGCGTCAGTCCACTGCTTCCATTTCCGAAAGCGCGGAGTATAGATTAAAAATAGGCACATTATATCTAGGTCGTTCTCTAGTGTTACCAAGTCGGGGACAGGCTCTGTCAGGTTTAGACAACATAGATTGGGGATAAAGATAAGTTAAATCTCGAGTAGTGATTGTGTCACCTCCATACTCCCTCGGCCAGTCTCCCATGTGTCTAACCACATTTCTATCTCTGAAATTAATAATGATAAGGTCACCTCTGATATCCTTGGGTCTATGTCCCAACCACCATAGTCTCCTTACATTGAGAATTTCTCCATCAATATGTGCCGGTAGGGGTCTATTACACCCTAACCAATGGATCACTTTGTTCTTTAGTTCCTGCTGCCCTTCAATCCTTGGTCCCTTTAGTTCCGGAACCCCTGTCAGTACCACCACATAAGGCGCTGCTTCCGGGGGGAGATCTATTATTTGTTGTTTACCCCTTATCATGTCATTAGTTGGGAGAGGTTTACTCGTAAGTTTATATTGTTTCTCCTGATTGTTAGAAATTATGTCATTATCCGCATCTTGATTTACACTGGGTCTGATACTAAGGTTATTATGAGTCCAGGATGTCATTGGTGGAGCTTCGTTCCCTACTAAAGGATATTAAATGGATGATTTATCACCCGTTCGTTCTTGGGGAGGTTTAGGGACCGTAATATTTGGGTCTGTAGCTGTAGTAGAAGCCCTGTTCGCTTCTGTATTGGTTTTAAGAATTTGTTCCATGCATTCCAATTGAACAGACATTCTTTTTACTCTCTCGATAAGTGGCAATATCAATGCTTTTACTAGTAGTTCCATAGAGCCTAATAGTTCCTTTAATGATTTAGGCGAGGTGGGGAAACTTTCTATATCCGCTATTTGATTAGGGTTATTTAGAGGGGTGTTTTTCCTCTTAGGAAGTTTAACAGACCGCCTAGACTGAATGATCTCACATCTATTCTTTTTATCCTTCAGTGCTGGGTACACCCGTGTTTTATGGGACATTGGACCTTTAGGGTCATCTATAGATGTAATTGAAACGTGATCGACGCTAATAGCATCGGGAGTAGCAGTAGCTGAAGCATTAGAGTACAGTTCGCGTAAAAAATTTAATAGTGCTGTATCTACTCCCATATCCCGTAGTGTGGACCATAATTTTGAGTGGCTAACACAATCGAAGGCCGCAGAGAGGTCTACATAGACCATATAGACATTACCTCTTTTAGCAGATGTGTATTTTCCCAGTAATAATGACAGGTTTAGGGCCTTGTCAACTGTCCCTAGCCCCTACCGGAACCCAAACTGAATATCCGATAGGATTTTGAAATCCTCGGCCCAGTCCTGGAGGCTTTCTAATATAATCCTCCCCACCATTTTGCCCACCGAATCTAGTAGTGAAATTGGTCGGTAGCAAGTGACATCTTGACGATCTCCTTTCTTGAAGATAGGGATCATGATTGTTTTAGACCATGAAGCTGGTAGACCCACCCTGCAAGCTGCATTAAGGACCCTTGTTAGGATGGGGCCCCAGAGTTCTAGATTTGATTTAAATAGATCTATAGGAACCCCGTCCGGGCCCGGGGCTTTTCCGTTTTTGCTCGCTTTAAGTGCAAATATCACTTCTTCCATGGTTATGTCAATATTCAGGGGATAAGATGTTCCTGGGGAAATTGACACTACCTGGTCTTGGGTGTCCCCTTCCGTGTGATTATTTGAAAAAATCTTTGAGAAGTGCTCTACCCAGGCCCCCGCATCGATTGCCACCTCAATGGTTGGAGAATCGTTAGTATTATTTAAGAACGGGGATTTGACTATGGTCCAGAAAGCAGAACTATTTTTAGTTGTAATGCTTTTCTGAAGTTGTGCCCATAAATCTAATTTAAGTTCAGATTTTCTGTCTTTTAGGGCTGAGTTATATTCTCTTCTCAGGTTTAATATTTCCTGGGGTGCCCTATCATTTTTTTGCAAAGCTTTTTTTTATTTGGTATGGGCAGTTGTACATCTATGATTAAACCAACCTGTTTTTTTCAGATGGGTTAGTTTTTTTGATTTTACAAACAAAGCTTTATTAGTTGCTTTCAAGATCTCCCCAAAGTGGACCAAAAGTTCAGGTTCCGTGGTGTACAAATCTAGACATTTTACGATGTCATTAGAAACCTCTTTCATTATTCTGTCTAATATTTCTACTGGGTCCACCTTTTCCCATTTCAGAGCATAACCGTTAAGCTTGTCCAGGTAAAGGAAATTTTGTCTTAATGAACTTAATACAGTTTGGGCTCGGGATTCGTATGAGGGAAGAAATGTTATGGACAAGGCACAGTGGTCACTTAGTACAGTGATGTGTGTATCAAAGTCCTTCATCCGATTTCCCACTGAAATCTATTATTTGTTGTTTACCCCTTATCATGTCATTAGTTGGGAGAGGTTTACTCGTAAGTTTATATTGTTTCTCCTGATTGTTAGAAATTATGTCATTATCCGCATCTTGATTTACACTGGGTCTGATACTAAGGTTATTATGAGTCCAGGATGTCATTGGTGGAGCTTCGTTCCCTACTAAAGGATATTAAATGGATGATTTATCACCCGTTCGTTCTTGGGGAGGTTTAGGGACCGTAATATTTGGGTCTGTAGCTGTAGTAGAAGCCCTGTTCGCTTCTGTATTGGTTTTAAGAATTTGTTCCATGCATTCCAATTGAACAGACATTCTTTTTACTCTCTCGATAAGTGGCAATATCAATGCTTTTACTAGTAGTTCCATAGAGCCTAATAGTTCCTTTAATGATTTAGGCGAGGTGGGGAAACTTTCTATATCCGCTATTTGATTAGGGTTATTTAGAGGGGTGTTTTTCCTCTTAGGAAGTTTAACAGACCGCCTAGACTGAATGATCTCACATCTATTCTTTTTATCCTTCAGTGCTGGGTACACCCGTGTTTTATGGGACATTGGACCTTTAGGGTCATCTATAGATGTAATTGAAACGTGATCGACGCTAATAGCATCGGGAGTAGCAGTAGAATGCAGATCTTCTACATCCCTATGATTTGAGATAGTTGAATCTTGTGGGTCCATGAGTGTAATATGATCATGTATTTGATCTATTTTGTTCCTTTTATTAGGGGGAGGTGTAATAGCCCTTTGAATGTTACCCAGTGAAGAACGCTTCTTGTACAGAGGTTCAGAAGATAAACGTCGTTCTGTGATAGCTATTTCATGCTCCAGCGCTGAGGCTGCTCTAGTTATAAAGAGATCCAAGGTCCCCCTCACTGAACCGCCCACCGTTGATTTTCTGGGCTTGGTAACACGTGAGGTCATGATCCCTGAGCACAGTAACGATGGTAACACAGAACCGAAATCAACATTTTAGGATATTACAGTACAGAATGATAATAGCAATGGCTGTTAGAGGCAGTATGTCCAATTATAAAAAGATCACCTGTGAGCAGCCAGTACTGTCAGAATAAGTGGGTCGCAAACAGCCTCTCCACCAGGGCGGTAAGGGATGATTTAGTGGAATGGACCAGCCCAGCCACGACCAGCCCCGGATGCCCACAGACGGCCCGGCCTTTGCCCGGGCTTCGCCCGGCGCAACCCGCACGCGATCCCGCAACGTGGGGCTATGCGGTCTTTTATGTGGCCTCCGGGCGCGGGAACAGCGTCACGGGGAGCAGGGCAGGCTGGGGGATGTAGTCTCCCTCCACTCGGCGGCCGCTGTGTGTCCGGTTGCGGCAGCGGGAGGGGAGACAGCAATGGTGGCAGCACACTGGGCAGGTCAGCAAGAGTTTCTTTATCTTTTACCCCAAGTAACAGAGCACCCGCTCCACCGGGCTATGCGGTCTTTTATGTGGCCTCCGGGCACGGGAACAGCGTCACAGGGAGCAGGGCAGGCTGGGGGATGTAGTCTCCCTCCACTCGGCGGCCACTGTGTGTCCGGTTGCGGCAGCGGGAGGGGAGACAGCAATGGCGGCAGCACACTGGGCAGGTCAGCAAGAGTTTCTTTATCTTTTACCCCAAGTAACAGAGCACCCGCTCCACCGGGCTATGCGGTCTTTTATGTGGCCTCCGGGCGCGGGAACAGCGTCACGGGGAGCAGGGTAGGCTGGGGGATGTAGTCTCCCTCCACTCGGTGGCCGCTGTGTGTCCGGTTGCGGCAGCGCGAGGGGAGACAGCAATGGCGGCAGCACACTGGGCAGGTCAGCAAGAGTTTCTTTATCTTTTACCCCAAGTAAATGAGCACCCGCTCCACCGGGCTATGCGGTCTTTTATGTGGCCTCCGGGCGCGGGAACAGCGTCACGGGGAGCAGGGCAGGCTGGGGGATATAGTCTCCCTCCACTTGGAGGCCACTGTGTGTCCGGTTGCGGCAGCGGGAGGGGAGACAGCAATGGCGGCAGCACACTGGGCAGGTCAGCAAGAGTTTCTTTATCTTTTACCCCAAGTAACAGAGCACCCGCTCCACCGGGCTATGCGGTCTTTTATGTGTCCTCCGGGCGTGGGAACAGCGTCACGGGGAGCAGGGCAGGCTGGGGGATGTTGTCTCCTTCCACTCGGCGGCCACTGCGTGTCCGGTTGCGGCAGCGGGAGGGGAGACAGCAATGGCGGCAGCACACTGGGCAGGTCAGCAAGAGTTTCTTTATCTTTTTCCCCAAGTAACAGAGCACCCGCTCCACCGGGCTATGCGGTCTTTTATGTAGACTCGAGGCGCGGGAACAGCGTCACGGGGAGCAGGGCAGGCTGGGGGATGTAGTCTCCCTCCACTCATCATACTGAGAGGGTAAAAGACATGGACTGATCCAGAGCAGAATTAGATAATAAATTCAGTGATTTGCAGAATCCATAAAAGTGTTAAAGTGTGGCATAGGAGATTAGACCAATCAATCTTAAATACCTACAAACAGTTATAACCATGACAAAGCAGATAATAGTGGATCTTTCGTTAGATATACAAAAGGGACAAATGTCTAAATAGACACACTATGATTGACTCTCAATTTGTTTCTCATATTTTCTTGTTAACAGAACAAATACATCATAACATTAACCCAGGAAATATTGCATTTCAGAATCATAATTGAGACCATGTTCAACTGTCTGGAGGCGCATAATCCAAATTGCCTCAGACCTCCTTAGTTGCAGTTCTCTGTTGCCACCCCGTGGCCCTTGGTCGATGGTTTCAATCCCAAAGAATTGGAAGCCCTTGTGTGAGCTCTGTGTGGAACACGTGGCTGTATGTATCGCTACAGGATACCTTGCATCATGTTAGTGTAATGCCCTAGCATGCTCCCCAATTCTTTCTTTCAGTGCCCTGATTGTACTGACCACATATTGTTTGCCGCACGTACATTCAATAATATAGACAACAAATTTGGTAGTACAGTTGATGTTGGATCTGATCTCACATGTTTTCTTGTTATGGCATTGAAAAGTATTGGTTTTGTGTTTGGCCCATTTACAGACTCCACAGCAGCCACATTTATGGAAACCAAGAGTATGTGGGGTTAGTCACGACTGTCTACTTAGAGACCTGGGTACAGTGGGACTCAATCTGGTGCGTAAAGTGTTACCCCATCTAAAGGTGATTAGGGGCGATTGGTGAGAAAGCCCTTAAGGGAACTGTCAGTCTGTAAAATGCCCCAATGTTCATTTAGGCTTTTTCTGATGGTGTGACTTAGGTCATTTAAGTCTGTAATCATGCGCATACTCTGGTTGTCAATGACTGTTTTGTTTCTAGGAAGTAGGGTGTCCACCCGATTTACCCTAGAAATCCTATTTTCTGCTTTTTTGAGAATTTGGGGTGAATAACCTCTGCTCCGAAATCTCTGTTTCATGTCTTCAATACAGTTGACAAATTCTAGTTCCTCGCTGCAATTCCTTCTGGCTCTTAAGAATTCACCGTAAGGGATCGCTCTAACTTGGTGTGTAGGATGGTTACTGTCAGCATGTAGAATAGAATTGCAGGAAGTACTTTTACGAAAAAGTCGACTGTTCAGTTCCTCCTCTTTGATGTACAATTCCATGTCTAGAAACGTAATGTTAGTGGTGCTATGTTCCATAGTGAATTGCATACCAAAGTTGTTAGTATTCAGGTAGGAACAGAAATGGACCAATTCTGTTTGGGTGCCGGACCATAATAGAAGGCAATCGTCAATGTAGCGGCCCCAGAAGATGATGGAATCTATCCATGGTGCTCCATTTGTACCCCAAATCCATTCGTTTTCAAGACAACCCATAAACAAATTGGCAAATGAAGGTGAACATTTTGACCCCATTGCCACACCTTTGACTTGTTTGTACCACTTATTCTCAAACATAAAGTAGTTGTTATGTAGAATAAGGTGCATCATTGTGATCAACATCTCATTATGTAGCCACTGTGTGGCTGGTCTGTTGTTAAGTAATTTAGTAACTGCTTTTAGACGTAGATCAGGTTCAATGCTGGTGTACAGAGACACCACATCCAAAGTGGCAAGGATCATGCCAGGTTGCCAATGTAAGTCTGACAGTATGCTCAAAATATGTTTGGTGTCTTGAATATAAGATGCAAGGATCCACACCAAAGGGCTCAAAAGAAGATCTACATACTCAGCTAGTTTCTCTGTTGGACCACCCATGTCAGACACAATAGGTCTACCCGGGGGGAAAGGAAGATGCTTGTGGATTTTGGGTAATGTCTACAGAACGGGAAAAGTAGGTCTGAATACTTTCAAGTATGCGACTTCATCATCGTCAAGAAGGCCCTTAGCGTGCCACTCTGAAAGGTGTTTGTTGATAAGTATAGTAAGCAGCCCCATTGGGTTATGTGTGATGGGATGGTAACATGTATTGTCATTTAATTGTGACAAAATCTCGTTATTGTAATCAGCATGATTCATAACCACAACATTCCCACCTTTATCTGCTTCTCTGATGAGTATATCGCTATCACTGGCAAGTGTTTTAAGTGCCAGAAGTTCGCCATGTGTAAGGTTATCCTGAAATTTAATCCTAGTTCTATTTCTTTTGGATTCATGCAAATTCAGATCTTCCAAAACCCGTTTGTAAAAAATATCAATAACAGTGCCACCTGAAAGGGTAGGGATCCAATTAGATTTGTTTTTGAGACCACTAGATGGAGTGACATCAGTGTCTATATCTAGTTCCTCAAGTAGTCGTACCATAGTGTAAGGTGATTCTTCAATGTCAGTTAGAGAAAGAAGAAGTTTAGTGGCCTGTATATCCTGAATTGTTGGAACACCAAACACATCATCACAGGGAATGTTTGTAACTTTTTTATTCGCATTATGGATTGTCAGCAAAAAATGCTTTAAGTTTGAGACCTCTAATGAACTTAAACAGATCAATCTTTAGTCTGCAGATGTCACCTGATTCATGCGGATTAAAACTTAGGCCCTTGCTTAACAGAGAATTCATGTCTTGAGTATGATCTTTAGAGGGGAGATTAACCACTTGTACATTCGATCCTATGTCCTCTGCTAGTTCCGCTCGTTGCCGGAACGCAGTTTCTTTCTGTAATCCCCTTTGCCTACCTCTGTTTCCTCTGCGGGTTTTACGTCGTGTGCTGCCCGTGCACCCATGGTTCTGTTTCCTCTTCGAATGGTCCTGACCTCTCGTAAAAAAGAAGACTCCATGCGTCTAACACTTGGGTTGGTTTCTATATCGCTATCAATAGATGCTGGGGCACTTAATGAAGTAGAACTGGAGGAGACAGACGTTGTGTCTACTCTCGCTGATTTCTCATGTGGAGCACCTGTTTGTAACAGAGAGTAATATTTGCGGGCATAGGTAAAGACCCTGCCCACTTTGTAATCAATCTCATCACGCTTCAATTGTCTAGCTTTCCTATCCTTAATCTAATTCTGGTGACTTAATAATATATCCTTAAGAATAGAGTAATTCTTTTCTGTAGCTTCCTTAAGATTGAGATTTTTAATTTCTATTTTCTAGGATATCAATTTCAGCTTGTAATTTACCCACTTCCCTCTCTGCACTCTCGATTAAGATCTGCATAAGTGTGTATATTGTGTGTATTGTGTAATAATTGTGTATATTTCTTTGTTCCTACTGTTGTCTTTACTGACTTTTAACTTATATGTGTGCACAGGATTGCTTGAAAATTGTTTTGTTGTAGGGTCTTCCCTACACACATTAAGGGGTTATAAGGGTTTCCCCTTCCTGTTTAGCACCGTATTCACTTGTACATTCACATACTCAATACGCAAATTTGCAGAGCACCAATTCTTCCTATATACTAATACCCTTTTCTAGCACTTGGTCATTTTGGTTGTAGGCATGGGGATATTAAGTGATTTGACCAGAATCACAGATTGTCGAGCTGAAGCAGGAACTCCAACTTGGTTCCCCATTCGCAAAGTTTGCAGCTCTGGAAGTACCACCACATTCTCTCCCCTAAGGGTAACATTTAATCAAGTGGTCAACTGGATAAAAAAATATAAAGATAACAAATAATTTAAAAGTGCTTTGTGGCTATTTGAGAACTCAGAAAATATGTCCTCATTTTAGTTTTTTAGATCACTAACCATAATTTCTATGCAAATGAGACCCTCTCATTTCTATAATTTCTAAAGGAAATGCTTTAGGTATTACAGTTTTGATTACATCAATATGACCTCAGGCGTGCCACACTTGTAATAAATATAGAATGTTAGCAATCTAGTTGTTGATTAGGATACTGTTGGGAGGCACAGACTCGGAAAATTGAAGGCAGGTAGGAGGGTGCAGAGGCAACAATTTGACCACACTGGGTAGGCAGGAAGAGCAGTGGTAGCACAACATGGAGGGCAGTGGAAAGGAGGGCAAGGGCTTTATTTTATCTGTCTCTTGTCTACAATCTCCTCTTTTTTCCATACAAGTCAATGGGAAAAATCAATTCCCAAGTTTTTTTCCCAAAATCTCCCTCTTACCAAGTTCAAAATGTTAGCAAGTATGGTACATTGGATCATGGAAGGCAGGAGGAATTGGGGTATGAACATGGACTCGGATAGCAGAGGACAGGAGGAACATGGACAGGTCCACCTAACTGACCTTACAGGGCAGGCATCAGGGTTTTCAGCAGCACAATACACCACAAAGGGCATGCAGGATGGCAGTGCAACACAACAAACCATGGAAAGCAACAGGGAGGGGACAGGACCATGCACATGGTCAACAGAGAACAGAGGGGAAAGAGGCAATGGCAGCAAGTTGACCATACTGGACAGACAGGAAAGAAAGCTGCAGAATAACGGACCATAGATGGCAGGAGAGAGGAATCAGGGGCATGACAATGGAACAGACAAGCCAGGAGGGAGGGAATAGGGGTATGCACATGAAAAGGGAGGGCAGGGGCATGGGGGCAGGAGCAGCAAGGCAGGATTGGCACTAGAAGCACCAAGCACCATGGAGGGCAACAGTGAGACTATAATGGCATACACACAGACCATGGAGGGAAGGTGGTAGGGGGGCAGGGGCAGCTAGCTGATCACACAGGGAAGGTGGGAGGGGCCGTGACAGCACAGAAGACAATGCATGGCAAGCAAGAGGGTTAGTGGCAGCACAATTTGGCCATGATAGGCAAGAAGGAGAGTGAGGGGCATGCACAAAGGATCATGGAGGTTAGAAGGGAGGGGTAGGAGCTGGGCACAGACAAGAGAGTTCAGGGGAAGGAGCCTCACAACGGCCACACGGGGCAGCAGGAGGAGCAGTTGCAGCACAACAGACCAGGTAGGGCAGAAGGATGTGTCAGTAAAATGGACCATGGAGGACAAGAGGAAGGGGATAGTGGCATGGCACGTGGACAGGCAGGGTGCAGGTGGCAGGTAGAAGTTACAGTCATCTGGCAATGCTAGGCAGGTGGGAGGGGAGTGGCAGTTCAACAGAAAACTCAGAGCAGATAGGAGGGGCAGGTACATGGAACATGGTGGGCAAAAAGAATGGATCAGGGGCATGCACACAGACATCAGAGGGGAAGAGAGAATAGGGGTGCAAGCTAAACACAGAGGCTAAGCAGGAGAGCAATGATGGGCAGGAGGAGTGGACTAGGACATCATGCTAAATGGAGGGCAGTTGTAGCATATCAGACCATGCATGACAGGAGGGAGGAGGCTAGTGCATGGATTCAGACAACAGAGGATAATAGAAAGTGGATGGGGCAGCAAGTTAACTGGTCAGAGAAGGCAGGAAGGCCAGTGGCAGAGCAATGGCCACACAGGACTGTAATGAGGGAGTAGGGGCATGGACGTGGATAATGGATGGCAAGGAGGAGGGGAGGCAGGAGCAGCAAACTTGGGTGGGGGCAGTACTTTGCCAGGCCAGGCTCTGCTTCCAACCCCCCACCATCCATTGTGATAGGCATCTTATTTAACATTTAAAAAACTAGAAATTCGATGAAAAAAACTAAGTTTACAGGGACGTTATAGTTAAACTCAGATTTCACTCGTACAAAACCACTGAAATTCAGCAGTTATAGTTGCCTGAGCTAACTATAACTTACGCTGCGGCAATGCACTACTTCTGACCTCAGGCATTACATCATTCATGACATGGTCAGTGACATGGTTAGTGACATCACTCAAGACATCACTCATGACATCTCAAATGAGCTGTGAATGGAATGGTACTATAATCACTAGAAATTTATTTAGGGATAGTGTGTGTATATTAACACCGCTTTTTATTTCTTTTCTTTCGTATAAGAACCTCTATAATATGCAAAGTGCCCAGATCAATATGGCCGATAGCCTTTCACTTTAAAGGAATGGGAAGTCCATTGTTTATGTTGATGTTTGCAATTGTAAGTATGTTTATTATAAACAAGTCTTGTTGATGAACATACAGGTACAGCGGTCACAGGGCAAGATATGCTGACATTACATAGTGTGCATATTAAACACTTGTTTTCTTTTCTTTATTGTATGAATTACAAAATGTTCCCATCATGACCAGGCCAATATGGTTGACAACTTTTTGGGTTAATGTAATATGTAGTCCTTTGTTAATGTTGGCAACTGGAGCCATTTCTAAATTTAAATAAGGAAGCTACAATGACGTCTTATATCGGGATCAAGGTTAGGACTAGCCAAAACGCGTGGATCACGTCCTTTGTAGATTAAAAACTTCCAAACTGCAACCCAAGTGCTGATTCCTTCCTTGTAAGAGTGAGAGGAGATTGAATATATACATATATATATATATACCTCTCTTGCTTCTTTCTGCACCTCTCTGGCCTCTTTCTGCACTTCTCTTGCCTCTTTCTGCACCTATCTTGCCTCTTTCTGCACATCTCTTGGCTCTTTCTACACATCTCTTGCCTCTTTTTGCAACTCTCTTGCCTCTTTATGCATATTTTTTGCTTCTTTCTGCAGCTCACTCTCTTCTTTTTGCACCTCTCTTGCCTCTTTCTGAACCTCGCTGGCCTCTTTCTGCACCTCTCTTCTCTCTTTCAGCAGCTCACGCTCATCTTTCTGTACCTCTCTTGCTTCTTTCTGCACCGTTCTTCCTGTTTCTGTACCTCTCTTGTCTCTTTCTGCACCTTTCTTTGTCTTTCTGTACCTATCTTGCCTCTTTGTGCACCTCTCTCTCCTCCTTCTGCACCGTTCTTCCTATTTCTGGTCCTCTCTTGCCTCTTTCTACAACTCTTACCTCTTTCTGTACCTCTCTTGCCTCTATCTGCATGTCTCTTGCCGCTTTCTGAACCTCTCTTGCCTCTTTCTGCAGCTCACTCTTCTTTCTGCACCTCTCTTGCCTCTTTCTGCACCTTTCTTCCATCATTCTGCAGCTCACTCCCTTCTATCAGCACCTCTCTTGCCTCTTTATGCACCTCTCTTGCCTCTTTCTGCACTTCTTGTGCCTCTTTCTGCACATCTCTTACCTCTTTCTGTACCTCATTTGTCTCTTTCTGCACGTCTCTTGCCTCTTTCTGAACCTCTCTTGCCTCTTTCTGCAGCTCACTCTAATCTTTCCGCAACTCTCCTGCCTCTTTCTGCACATCTCTTGCCTCTTTCTGGAGCTCACTCTCTTCTTTCTGTACCTCACTTGCCTCTTTCTGCACCTCTGTTGCCTCTTTCTGTACCTCTCTTGCCTCTTTCTAACCTTGTACGTCTTTCTGCACCTCACTTGCCTCTTTCTGCATGTCTCTTGCCTGTTTCTGAACCTTTATTTCCTCTTTCTGCAGCTCATTCTCTTCTTTCTGTACCTTTATTGCCTCTTTCTGCACCTCTCTTCCCTATTTCTGCAGATCCCTCTCTTCTATCAGGTCCTCTCTTGCCTCTTTATGCACTCCTCTTGCCTCTTTCTGAACTTTTCTTGCCTCTTTCTGCAGCTCACTCTCTTCTTTCTGCACCTCTCTTGCCTCTTTCTGTACCTCTCTTGCCTCTTTCTATACCTTTCTTCTTCTTTCTGCACCTCTCTTGCCTCATTCCACACCTGGTACCTCTTTCTGCACTACTCTTGCCTCTTTCTGCAGCTCACTCTCATCTTTCTGCATTTCTCTTGCCTCTTGATGCACCTCTATTGCCTATTTCTGCACCTATCTTGCCTCTTTCTGCACTTCTCTTCCTCTTCCTGTACCTCTCTTGCCTCTTTTTGAACCTTGCTTGCCTCTTTCTGCACCTCTCTTCCCTCTTTCTGCAGATCACTCTCATCTTTCTGCATTTCTCTTGCCTCTTTCTGCACCTCTATTGCCTCTTTCTGTACCTCTCTTGCCTCTTTCTGCACTTCTCTTGCTTATTTCTGCATCTCTCTTCCCTCTTTCTGCAGCTCACTCTAATCTTTCTGCATTTCTCTTACCTCTTTCTGTACCTCTATTGCCTCTTTCTGCACCTCTATTGCCTCTTTCTGCACTTTTCTTGCTTCTTTCTGCACCTTTCGTCGTGTTTCTGTACCTCTCTTGTCTCTTTCTGCACCTCTCTTGCCTACTTATACTTTTCCCTTGCCTCTTCCTGTACCTCACTTGCACCTCTCTTGCCTCTTTCTGCACTTCTCTTGCTTCTTTCTGCACCTTTCTTCATGTTTATGTACCTCATCTACCTCTTTCTGCACCTTTCTTCCTCTTTCTGTACCTCTCTTGTTTCTTTCGGCACCTTGCTTGCCTCTTTCTGCACCTCACTTTCTGCAGCTCACTCTCATCTT
The DNA here is from genome assembly GCF_964204655.1 of Triturus cristatus. Lineage (NCBI taxonomy): Eukaryota > Metazoa > Chordata > Amphibia > Caudata > Salamandridae > Triturus > Triturus cristatus. Next base: position 759,226,037 of record NC_140595.1, read on the forward strand.
TCTGCTTTTCTCATGCCTCTTTCTGCACCTCTCCTGCCTATTTCTGCACACCTCTTGCCTATTTCTGCACCTCTCTTGCCTCTTTCTGCACTTTTCTTGCTTTTTTCTGAAGCTCACTCTCTTCTTTCCGTACCACGCTTGCCTCATTCTGTACTTCTCATGCCTCTTTCTGCACCTCTCTTGCCTCTTGCTGCAGCTCACTCTCTTCTTTCTGTACATCTCTTGCCTATTTCTGTACTTTGCTTGCCTCTTTCTGCACCTTTCTTCTTCTTTCTGCACCTCTCTTGCTTCTTTCTGCACCTCTCTTGCATATTTCTTCCTCTCTCTTGTCTCTTTCTGCAGCTCACTCTCTTCTTTCTGTACCTCTCTTGCCTCTTTCTATACCTCTGTTGTCTCTTTCTGCACCTCTCTTGCCTCTTTCAGCACCTTTCTTCATTCTGTAACTCTCTTGCCTCTGTCTGTACTTCTCTTGCCTCTTTCTGTACCGTTCTTCCTCTTTCTGCACGTCTCTTGCCTCTTCCTGCATCTCTCTTGCCTCTTTCTGCAAATCACTCTCTTCTTTCTGCACCTCTCTTCCTTCTTTCTGCACCTCTCATGCTTCTTTCTGCACTTCTCTTGCTTCTTTCTGCACCTTTCTTCCTCTTTCTGCACCTCTCTTCTCTCTTTTGCACATCTCTTGCCTCTTTCTGCACCTCTCTTGCCTCTTTCTGCTGCTCACTCTCTTCTTCTGCACCTCTCTTACCTCTTCCTGCACCTCTCTTCCCTCATTCTGCAGCTCACTCTCTTCTATCCATAACCTCTATTGCCTCTTTTGCACCTCTCTTGCCTCTTTTTGCACCTCTCTTGCCTCTTTCTGCACATCTCTTGACTCTTTCTGTACCACTCTTGCCATACCGCTCTTGCCTCTTTCTGTACTTCTCTTGCCTCTTTCTGCACCTCTCTTGCCTCTTTCATTAGCTCACTCTCTTCTTTCTGCACCTTTCTTGCCTGTTTCCGCACCTCTCTTGCCTCTTTCTGTAGCTCACTCTCTTCTTTCAGCACCTCTTTTCCCTCTTTCAACAGCTCACTCTCATCTTTCTGCACCTCCCATTGCTTCTTTCTACACATTTCTTCCTGTTTCTGCACCTCTCTTGTCTCTTTCTGCACCTTCCTTTGTCTTTCTGTACCTCTCTTGCCTCTTTCTGTACCTCTCTCTCCTCCTTCTGCTCTTCTCTTGTATCTTTCAGCACCTCACTTGCCTCTTTCTGCACCTTTCTTCCTATTTCTGCTCCTCTCTTGACCCTTTCTGAACCTCTCTTTCCTCTTTCTGCAGCTCACTCTCTTCTTTCTAAACCTCTCTTGCCTATTCTGCACCTTTCTTTTATCATTCTGCAGCTCACTCCCTTCTATCAGCACATCTCTTGCCTCTTTCTGCACCTCTCTTGCCTCTTTCTGCACTTCTTGTGACTCTTTCTGCACATATCTTGCCTCTTTCTGCAGCTCATTCTCTTCTTTCTGCACCTCTCCTGCCTCTTTCTGTAACTTTCTTCCATCATTCTGCAGCTCACTCCCTTCTATCAGCACCTCTCTTGCCTCTGTCTGCACCTCTCTTGCCTCTTCCTGAACTTCTTGTGCCTATTTCTGCACATCTCTTACTTCTTTCTGCACCTCACTTGCCTCTTTCTGCACATCTCTTACCTCTTTCTGAACCTCTCTTGCCTCTTTCTGCAGCTCACCCTTTTCTTTCTGCACCTCGCTTGCCTCTTTCTGCACATCTCTTGCCTCTTTCTGCAGCTCACTCTCTTCTTCCTGCACCTCTCTTGCCTCTTTCTGCACGTCTCTTGCCTCTTTCAGCACCTCTCTTCCTTCTTTCTGCAGGTCACTCTCTTCTTTCTGTACCTCTCTTGCATTTTTATGTATCTCTCTTGCCTCCTTTTGCCCTTCTCTTGCCTCTTTCTGCACCTCACTTGCCTTTCTGTACCTTTCTTCCTCTTTCTGTACCTCTCTTGCCTCTTTCTAACCTCGTTCCTCTTTCTGCACCTCACTTGCCTCTTTCTGCATGTCTCTTGCCTGTTTATGAAACTCTATTTCCTCTTCTACAGCTCATTCTCTTCTTTCTGCATCGTTCTTGCCTCTTTCTGCACCTCTCTTCCCTCTTTCTGCAGCCCACTCTCTTCTATCAGGAACTCTCTTGCCTCTTTATGTACCTTTCTTGCCTCTTTCTGAACTTCTCTTGCCTCTTTCTGCAGCTCACTCTCTTCTTTCTGCACTTCTCTTGCCACTTTTTGTACCTCTATTGCCTCTTTCTGCAACGTTCTTCTTCTTTCTGTACCACTCTTCCCTCCTTCCATACCAGGTACCTCTTTCTGTACCTCTCTTGCCTCTTCCTGCACTTCTCTTGCTTCTTTCTGTACCTTTCTTCATGTTTATGCACCTCATCTGCCTCTTTCTGAACATTTCTTCCTCTTCCTGTACCTCTCTTGTTTCTTTATGCACCTTGCTTGCCTCTTTCTGCTTCTGTCTTCCCTCTTTCTGCAGCTCACTTTCATCTTTCTCCATTTCTCTTGCCTCTTTTTGTACCTCTCTTGCCTCTTTTTACACTTCTTTTGCTTCTTTCTGCACCTTTCTTCATGTTTATGTACCTCATCTGCCTCTTTCTGCACCTTTCTTCCTCTTCCTGTACATCGCTTTGGGCTTTTGCGGAGTCTTAGGAAGTTTCTTCCCATGCTCCCGGTCAGGGCTAGAGAAACGGTGGTGCGCGCTTTGCTCTTATCCCGTTTAGACTATGCCAATGACCTCTTGGTAGGGAGCCCTGGTTACCTTGTATCTAAATTACAGGTGGTCCAGAATTCAGCAGCTAGACTTCTGGGCGGACTGTCCTCCCGGCAAAGTGCCCGGGACCAACTGCGGGCTCTTCACTGGCTCCCTGTTCAGTCTCGTCTTAAATTTAAAATGCTGTCAATTGTTCAAAAAGCCCTTTATGGTCTTGGCCCCAAATATCTTCAGGTCAGATTCTCCTTTTACATCCCTAGGAGACAGCTGAGGTCTTCCTCATTGCTGCTTATGCAGACCCCCAAATTTGAGCGGGCCCGCTTGGGGGGCAACTCCTTCACCCGTAGAGCCTGCCTTGCCTGGAACGCCCTTCCCCTGTCTTTGAGGGCCATTCGTGATCCTCTCCTGTTCAGGAAATCCTTGAAGACCCTGCTGTTCTGATGAATTTTGTGGGATTGTTGCCTTTTTCTGTTGCTAGCGCCGGGACACTCCCGAGTATCTGTGCGCTCAATAAATTTAAATAACATAACATAACATAACATAACATCTCTTGTTTCTTTCTGCACCTTGCTTGCCTCTTTCTGCATGTCTCTTCCCTCTTTCTGCAGCTCACTCTCATCTTTCTGCATTTCTCTTGCCTCTTTCTGCACCTCTACTGCCTCTTTCTGCACCTCTCTTGCCTCTTTCTGCACTTCTCTTGCTTCTTTCTGCACCTTTCTTCATGTTTCTGTACCTCTCTTGCCTCTTTCTGCACCTCTCTTGCCTCCTTATGCTCTTCCCTTGCCTCTTCATGTACCTCGCTTGCACCTCTCTTGCCTCTTTCTGCACTTCTCTTGCTTCTTTCTATACCTTTCTTCATGTTTATGCACCTCATCTACCTCTTTCTCCACCTTTCTTCCTCTTTCTGTACCTCCCTTGTTTCTTTCTGCAAATTGCTTGCCTCTTTCTGCACCTCTCTTGCCTCTTTCTGCACCTCTCTTGCCTATTTCTGCACCTCTCTTGCCTCTTTCTGCACTTCTCTTGCCGCTTTCTGTACCACGCTTGCCTCTTTCTACACCTCTTACCTCTTTCTGCACCTCTGTTGCCTCTTAATGCACCTCTCTTACCTATGTCTCCACTTCTCTTGCTTATTTCTGCAGCTCATTCTCATCTTTCTGCATTTCTCTTGCCTCTTTTCTGAAGCTCACTCTCTTCTTTCTGTATCACGCTTGCCTCATTCTGTACTTCTCATGCCTCTTTTTGCACCTCTCTGGCCTCTTGCTGCAGCTCACTCTCTTCTTTCTGTACATCTCTTGCCTATTTCTGTACTTCGCTTGCCTCTTTCTGCACCTTTCTTCTTCTTTTTGCACCTCTGTTTCCTCTTTCTGCACCTCTCTTGCCTCTTTCTGCTCTTTTCTTGCCTCTTTCTGTACCACGCTTGCCTCTTTCTACACCTCTTACCTCTTCCTGCAGCTCTCTTGCTTCTTTCTGTACCTCTCTTGCATCTTTCTGCCCCTCTCTTGTCTCTTTCTGCAGCTCACTCTCTTCTTTCTGTAACTCTCTTGCCTCTTTCTGCACCTCTCTTGCCTCTTTCTGAACCTCTCTTGCCTCTTTCTGCAGCTCACCCTTTTCTTTCTGCACCTCGCTTGCCTCTTTCTGCACATCTCTTGCCTCTTTCTGCAGCTCACTCTCTTCTTCCTGCACCTCTCTTGCCTCTTTCTGCACGTCTCTTGCCTCTTTCAGCACCTCTCTTCCTTCTTTCTGCAGGTCACTCTCTTCTTTCTGTACCTCTCTTGCATTTTTATGTATCTCTCTTGCCTCCTTTTGCCCTTCTCTTGCCTCTTTCTGCACCTCACTTGCCTTTCTGTACCTTTCTTCCTCTTTCTGTACCTCTCTTGCCTCTTTCTAACCTCGTTCCTCTTTCTGCACCTCACTTGCCTCTTTCTGCATGTCTCTTGCCTGTTTATGAAACTCTATTTCCTCTTCTACAGCTCATTCTCTTCTTTCTGCACCGTTCTTGCCTCTTTCTGCACCTCTCTTCCCTCTTTCTGCAGCCCACTCTCTTCTATCAGGAACTCTCTTGCCTCTTTATGTACCTTTCTTGCCTCTTTCTGAACTTCTCTTGCCTCTTTCTGCAGCTCACTCTCTTCTTTCTGCACTTCTCTTGCCTCTTTTTGTACCTCTCTTGCCTCTTTCTGCAACGTTCTTCTTCTTTCTGTACCACTCTTCCCTCCTTCCATACCAGGTACCTCTTTCTGTACCTCTCTTGCCTCTTCCTGCACTTCTCTTGCTTCTTTCTGTACCTTTCTTCATGTTTATGCACCTCATCTGCCTCTCTGAAAATTTCTTCCTCTTCCTGTACCTCTCTTGTTTCTTTATGCACCTTGCTTGCCTCTTTCTGCTTCTGTCTTCCCTCTTTCTGCAGCTCACTTTCATCTTTCTCCATTTCTCTTGCCTCTTTTTGTACCTCTCTTGCCTCTTTTTACACTTCTTTTGCTTCTTTCTGCACCTTTCTTCATGTTTATGTACCTCATCTGCCTCTTTCTGCACCTTTCTTCCTCTTCCTGTACATCGCTTTGGGCTTTTGCGGAGTCTTAGGAAGTTTCTTCCCATGCTCCCGGTCAGGGCTAGAGAAACGGTGGTGCGCGCTTTGCTCTTATCCCGTTTAGACTATGCCAATGCCCTCTTGGTAGGGAGCCCTGGTTACCTTGTATCTAAATTACAGGTGGTCCAGAATTCAGCAGCTAGACTTCTGGGCGGACTGTCCTCCCGGCAAAGTGCCCGGGACCAACTGCGGGCTCTTCACTGGCTCCCTGTTCAGTCTCGTCTTAAATTTAAAATGATGGCAATTGTTCAAAAAGCCCTTTATGGTCTTGGCCCCAAATATCTTCAGGTCAGATTCTCCTTTTACATCCCTAGGAGACAGCTGAGGTCTTCCTCATTGCTGCTTATGCAGACCCCCAAATTTGAGCGGGCCCGCTTGGGGGGGCAACTCCTTCGCCCGTAGAGCCTGCCTTGCCTGGAACGCCCTTCCCCTCTCTTTGAGGGCCATTCGTGATCCTCTCCTGTTCAGGAAATCCTTGAAGACCCTGCTGTTCTGATGAATTTTGTGGGATTGTTGCCTTTTTCTGTTGCTAGTGCCGGGACACTCCCGAGTATCTGTGCGCTCAATAAATTTAAATAACATAACATAACATCTCTTGTTTCTTTCTGCACCTTGCTTGCCTCTTTCTGCATGTCTCTTCCCTCTTTCTGCAGCTCACTCTCATCTTTCTGCATTTCTCTTGCCTCTTTCTGCACCTCTACTGCCTCTTTCTGCACCTCTCTTGCCTCTTTCTGCACTTCTCTTGCTTCTTTCTGCACCTTTCTTCATGTTTCTGTACCTCTCTTGCCTCTTTCTGCACCTCTCTTGCCTCCTTATGCTCTTCCCTTGCCTCTTCATGTACCTCGCTTGCACCTCTCTTGCCTCTTTCTGCACTTCTCTTGCTTCTTTCTATACCTTTCTTCATGTTTATGCACCTCATCTACCTCTTTCTCCACCTTTCTTCCTCTTTCTGTACCTCTCTTGTTTCTTTCTGCAAATTGCTTGCCTCTTTCTGCACCTCTCTTGCCTCTTTCTGCACCTCTCTTGCCCATTTCTGCACCTCTCTTGCCTCTTTCTGCACTTCTCTTGCCGCTTTCTGTACCACGCTTGCCTCTTTCTACACCTCTTACCTCTTTCTGCACCTCTGTTGCCTCTTAATGCACCTCTCTTACCTATGTCTCCACTTCTCTTGCTTATTTCTGCAGCTCATTCTCATCTTTCTGCATTTCTCTTGCCTCTTTTCTGAAGCTCACTCTCTTCTTTCTGTATCACGCTTGCCTCATTCTGTACTTCTCATGCCTCTTTTTGCACCTCTCTGGCCTCTTGCTGCAGCTCACTCTCTTCTTTCTGTACATCTCTTGCCTATTTCTGTACTTCGCTTGCCTCTTTCTGCACCTTTCTTCTTCTTTTTGCACCTCTGTTTCCTCTTTCTGCACCTCTCTTGCCTCTTTCTGCTCTTTTCTTGCCTCTTTCTGTACCACGCTTGCCTCTTTCTACACCTCTTACCTCTTCCTGCACCTCTCTTGCTTCTTTCTGCACCTCTCTTGCATCTTTCTGCCCCTCTCTTGTCTCTTTCTGCAGCTCACTCTCTTCTTTCTGTAACTCTCTTGCCTCTTTCTGCACCTCTCTTGCCTCTTTCTGTACCTCTCTTGCCTCTTTCTGACCCACTCTTTCCTCTTTCTATACCTCTGTTGTCTCTTTCTGCACCTCTCTTGCCTCTTTCTGCACCTTTCTTCTTTCTGTACCTCTCTTTCCTCTTTTTGCACCTTGCTTGCCTCTTTCTGCACCTCCCTTGCCTTCGTCTGCACCTTGCTTGCCTTTCTACTCAACTCTTGCCTCTTTCTGCACTTTTTGTGCCTCTTCCTGCACTTCTCTAGCCTATTTATGCACCTCTCTTGCCTCTTCCTGCACCTCACTCTTTTCTTTTTGCACCTCTCTTGCTTCTTTCTGTGCCTCTCTTGCTTCTTTATGCGCCTTTCTTCCTTTTTTTGCATTTCTCTTGCTATTGCCTCTTTCTGCACCTCACTCTCTTCTTTCTGCGCCTTTCTTGCTTCTTTATGCACCTCTCATGCTTCTTTCTGCACTTCTCTTGCTTCTTTCTGCACCTTTCTTCCTCTTTCTGCACCTCTCTTCTCTCTTTTTGCACGTCTCTTGCGTCTTTATGCACCTCTCTTGCCTCTTTCTGCAGCTCGCACTCTTCTTCTGCACCTCTCTTACTTCTTTCTGCACCTCTCTTCCCTCATTCTGCAGCTCACTCTCTTCTATTCATAACCTCTATTGCCTCTTTTGCACCTCTCTTGCCTCTTTTTGTACCTCTCTTGCCTGTTTTGCACATCTCTTGCCTCTTTCTGTACCACTCTTGCCTCTTTCTACACCTCACTTGCATCTATCTGTGCCTCTCTTGCCTCTTTCTGCACCTCTGTTGCCTCTTAATGCACCTCTCTTACCTATGTCTGCACCTCTCTTGCCTCTTTCTGCACCTCGCTTTCCTCTTTCTGCAGCTCACTCTCTTCTTTCTGCACCTTTCTTGCCTGTTTCTGCACCTCGCTTCCCTCTTTCTGCAGCTCACTCTCTTCTTTTTGTACCTCTCTTGCCTCTTTGTGTACCTCTCCTGCTTCTTTCTGTACCTCTCTTGTCTCTTTCTGAAAATGTCTTCCTCTTTCTGCACCTCTCTTGCCTCTTGATGGACCTCTCTTGACTCTTTTTGCTCCTTCTCTTGCCTCTTTCTGTAGCTCACTTGCTTCTTTCTGTACATTTCTTCCTCTTTCTGTACCTCTCTTGACTCTTTCTACACCTCTTACCTCTTTCTGTACCTCTCTTGTTTCTTTCTGCACCTATTGTGCCTCTTTCTTCATCTCTCTTGCCTCTTTCTGCAGCTCACTCTCTTCTTTCTGCACCTATCTTGCCTCTTTCTACACCTCTCTTTGCTCTTTCTGCAGCTCACTCTCTTCTTTCTGAACCCCTCTGGCCTCTTCCTGCACCTCTGTTTCCTCTTTCTGCACCTCTCTTGCCTCTTTCTGTACATCTCTTGCCTCTTTTTGGACCAGTCTTGTCTCTTTTTGTACCTCTCTTACCTTTTTGTTCAACTCTCTTGCCTCTATCTGCACCTCTCTTGGATTTCTACTCCACTCTTGCCTCTTTCTGCACCTCTCTTACCTCTTTCTGCACCTCATTCTCTTCTTTCTGCACCTCTCTTGCTTGTTTCTGCACCTCTCTTGCTTGTTTCTGCTCTTCTCTTGCTTTTTTCTGCACTTCTCTTGCCTCTTTCTGCACCTCACTTGCCTCTGTCTGCACCTTTCTTCCTCTTGCTGCACCTCACTCTCTTCTTTTTGCACCTCTCTTGCTTTTTTCTGTACTTTTCTTGCTTTTTTCTGTACTTCTCTTGCTTCTTTCTGAACTTCTCATGCTTCTTTCTGTGCCGTTCTTTCTCTTTCTGCACACGTCTTAACTATCTAGGTGTAGTTAGAAATTAGCATTTAAAAAACCTTAGAAATTCACTACAAAAACACAGGTTTCAGGGATGTTATAGTTAGAAATTAGCATTTAAAAAACCTTAGAAATTCACTGAAAAAAATCACAGGTTTCAGGGACCTTCTTGATAGAAATTAGCATTTAAAAAACCTTAGAAATTCACAGAAAAAACATAGGTTTCAGGGACGTTATAGTTAGAAATTAGCATTTAAAAAACCTTTGAAATTCACTGAAAAAAACGTAGGTTTCAGGGAAGTTATAATTAGAAATTAGCATTTAAAAAACATTGGAATTTTGCTGAAAAAATCATAGGTTTCAGGGACGTTATAGTTAGAAATTATCATTTAAAAAACCTTTGAAATTCACTAAAAAAAACATAGGTTTCAGGGATGTTATAGTTAGTTGGACATTTCACTAGTACAAAACCTTAGAAATTCACCTGTTATAGTTAGCTGAGCACCCGTGTAATGCACTGCTGATGACATCACATTTGACATCATTCATGGCATGGTCAGTGACATCACTGATGACATCTCAAATGACATCACTGATGACATCATCCATGTGATAATCTGAAGCACCTCCTCACACCCTAATATAACCTTTCATACAACTACTCTACAATACAGATTAACATTTTCGAAACCATAGACACACCAATGCCAGTTACTACATACCCACTCACTGACTCCTAGGTCTTCACACACATCTACTCATTCACCCATACAGTCACTCATACATGCAGTCACTCATTAATACAGCACTATCACATGTTCTCATACACCTATACAGACACTCACACACCTCACACATCCATAGCGGTTACTAACACACCTATTCAGTCATGCAAAAGATCGATCACACTTCCATTCACTCACCTATACAGTTATTCAAAAACAAGATCACTTACAGGCACAAACACATATTTACTCTCTTATACAATCACTGATAAAACCACACACTCATCCATACAGCCACTCTCACAATCACTCACTCTCACATATAGTTCATTTATATACTCCATCACTCACATATACTGCTTTTCAGATATGTAGTTACTCACACATGTACCACTGAGACATCCATTCACTCACAAACACAACCATATACACACTCACCCATCCATACCGCTCTTCAAAGATGCACTTTTCAACCCATACACCCACTGAATCACCCACTTATATATCCATGCACGGAGTCACACTCCACCCACCCACATAGACACTCTGGCACCCATACAAATATTCAGACAACCAATCAATAACCCATATGGACACTCATTTAGCTACTCACCAACCCATGCAACTGCTTACACACCAACTGACAGACTGATACAGACATTTATCAGTATTCATTTATCAGTATTCCTCTGCCTCCTAATTCGAATCACCACTTCTAGACTCAGTCGAGTCTTTGAAAATGACGTGCACTCGTGATGGGTTCAGTAATCAACATGGATTTATTGTAGTCATAAACATGCTTATAGGCAGATTACACCCTAGACAACCCCTACACATTTTGGTGTACCCCACATGCTTTACTCATGGGTAATGTACTCATGTTTTCATACAAGTTAAGTCATAGAAACTCACATAGAAATAAAGGAAGGTCTAACAGGCTTGTGATCTAACCTAAATCTGTGGCAGCCATCTTACTGTGTTACAACAAATATAAGCTTCATAGGATCAATAGATGAAAATTGTAACTATTGTTTCTAATCTTAACATTTTATGCATGCCTAATACTTTAATATATGTTGTTAAATTAGGATGTAATAATCAAAATTATAACTCCTCAAAGATGCAAATTCATATAATTCCAAATACTCACTTGTGAACAATATCCAATCTCCTTTGTGGTCCCCTAAAATTAAGTGGCACACATGTATATCATATTGCAATGGGGCAAACAATTATAGCGCAACTTTTGCATCACGCTAGTGTCAGTTATATTCATAGGTAAATACAGTTAGAAAAAACAGTTTGAAAAGGGCATTACCATGCAGACCAAGTGGGCATGTATTACCTTTATTTCTATGTTAGTTTCAATTACTTAAATTGCACAAAAACACAAGCACATTACAAGGTGTTTGTGGTACACAGAAAGGTTCTGGCAGACAATCCATTGCTTTTCAGTTCTAGGTTTTATCTTTGCTAGCAGCATGCATAACTATGAGTGAATTTTACCAAGAATGCTCTTCTCGATCAACTCACTTAGAAATCTGGTTAATCCTGGTGAATACAAACCGACAGAATGATAAACAACCATGATTTTATTCTCATTGAACCCAAGAAACTGTTTAATCCTTACCCCGCCAGTCCATCCAAGCCAAGTGCATTATAATGCTTGTTCTGCTGACAGAAACAAGCATGTCCTCTTAATTTCCCTATTTAGTAAGCTTTTCAAGTCTAGACCATGTTTATGTTTTTCTTCTCCATCCTTCCATAATGCTAACTTATGTCCATATATTTTACAGTAAAATTAATTGAATGAACCCCTGGTGTGTATTTGATAAGAAGAAAACAAAACATTGTGGTCTATTACGATGGCGGGCGGACTTTGTCCATCCGCCATCGCCCTGGGAAATGGGACCGCCCGCTATGTGTGCAGCGGTCCCGCATGTGCAATTAGGATGTGCCCACCACACTGGCGGGCGCATTCCGCATTTTTTGCATTGTGGCTGGCAGTGCTGTCAGCAGCACCCGCCGCAATCCAAAAAGTTATTTGTGCATTTGCATGCACTACTGCGCGGTGCCTGCCACATCGTCCATGTAAATGCAGGGGCTACCATAGGTAACCCCCATGTGCCCCCCACCCTCCAACATCCCGGGGGCCCGCAATGGCCCCCAACTGAGGAATCCGCATGCCTTTCCGTGGCGGCAATGCCGCCATGGAAAGGCTGCTTCCCGCTGCAATTGTAATATGGATGGCGGTGTCTAGCAGACACCGCCACCATAAACAACCCTTTTCCGCCCGGTCGACTTGTCGACTCGTCGACCGGGCAGAAAAGCAGCAGCTGGTCTTCCCGTCCACTTTGGTACCCCCGACCATCATAATATGGTGGGGGGAAATGGGAGGTGGGCGGGGGATGATGTCAGGCGGATCGCCACCGTCGTGCGGGTTGTGGGGATCCACCCGACATCATAATAGACCCCTCAGTCTTCTGGCGAGGTTTTAGTCTTCTGTTGAATTGACCTCCTCTCCCAATACATCTGAGAAGTGGCATAGTGTAATGAGTTTCCTTTATTTCATGGAAGTGTTTCCAAGCACAAATTCTGCTTAAAAAACTAGAACTCCCTCTACTTAGCATCTTGGTAAAAGTGTCTACATTTCTGTTTTCACAGATCAGCTATTTTGCAACTAGTCCAGTCCTAAGTGACCGGAACCAGTTTCCTTCCTTCTTCCGGACCATCCCAAGTGATTTCTTCCAGTCCCGCGGACTGGCTCAGTTGGTAATTTACTTTGATTGGACCTGGGTCGGTATTATTACAGAAGACAATGACTACGGCCATCTTGGAGCTGAAATATTACAGAGAGAACTTCACGAAGCTGGAGTTTGTGTGGCCTTCTCTGAGAACATCATCCTCACCCAAGCAGATAGGAATGTACCTCATATTGTCCAGATAATACAAAAATCAGCAGCTAACGCTGTGGTCGTATTTGGCCTTGATTCCCATTTGGTTCCTCTGTTTGATGAAATAGTGAGACAGAATATAACTGGAAAGACATTCATTGCCAGTGAAGCCTGGTCAACATCAGCACTCTTATCTGCAGACAAGTATTTTAAAATCCTATCTGGCACAATAGGACTCACGATTTACAGTGGAGAGATGCCAGGTTTCAAAGAATATGTAAACAATGCCCGTCCTTCAGATTTTCCTGACGATAACTATTTTAAAACATTCTGGGCAACAGCTTTTGGTTGCAGGTGGAAAGATCCAGAAGTAATGACGGGTTTGTGGGATAACAAAACAAAGTCATGCACAGGGGCAGAGAGGATTGATAGCATCAGTGGCATCTACAATGATGTCACCCGCCCAAGATTCACATACAATGTGTATTGGGCAGTTTACGCCATCTCAATAGCTTTACATGATCTCAATGCATGCCAAACACCGGGAGGACCCTTCTATCATGGAGCTTGTGCCAGTGTATTGGACTTCCAGCCCTGGCAAGTAAGAAAACTAATTTTTTGCTAGAAATAGTTTGAAATAGCCAAGTCAAGCCACGATAGCAACAAGAGGCACAATGATTGGCTTCTTATTGGGCTTAGGGAATTAGAATGCACATTGATGACTTTATTATCAAGATTCATAAAACGAGTGTGAACTATATCATGATCAACCATATTGCTTACGATTCCAGGCAACACGTTGGACAAGCCTGGGTTTTTCGCATAAGGCACAGTACTGCGTGCTATGTGAACACTTCATTTTTTGGTCTTTGTGCTTGTGATCTCCAAATTCTATAGTTGCATAATATTAAGATTATGGTCATGCTACTGTGAAAGCCATGCACTTGTATTCAGAAAGACAGAGGAATACTGATAATTCAAGGATGTGAGACACTTAATCAATCAGGATTTATAAAGAATGGCTAATCAAACGCGGGGTATGCAGGGGCTGCGAACCTTGCTGCTTCAGGTAGGTTCAGTTGAAAAGCCAGGTCTTGAGCCCTTTTCTGAATTCAATAAGAGAGGATGAGGTTCGGAGGTGAAGTGGGAGGTCATTCCAGGACTTAGCAGCGAGGTAGATGCTTCAGCATATGCGGGGGGTGCGAGGGAGATGGAGTGCCGATGTCTGGAGGGTAGGTAGAAGTTCATGCAGTGGTTGAAGCATGCTGGTCCTTGATTGTGAAGGGATTTGTAGGCGTGGATCAGCAACTTGAATTGACATCTCTTCTGAATGAGGAGCCAGTGGAGTTTTTTGAAGTGGGACGATGTGGGTCTGTTTGGGGAGATCGAAGATGAGACTGGCTGCTGAGTTCTGTATGGTCTGTAGTATCTTCAGAAGGTGAGTGGTAGGTAATTCCTATGTAGAGTGTGTTGCCTTAGTCCAGCCAGCTGATGACTAGAGCTTGAGTGATGGTTCATCTGGTGTTGATGGGAAGCCATTTGAAGATCTTGTGGAGCATGCGAAGAGTGAAGAAGCAGGTGGATGAGACTGCGATGATCCAGTGTCCCCCACGAGTCAAATGCAAAAGCATTGAAATTATTACATCAAGCTGCAGTTCCACTAGTCGTCACTAGGTGTCCCTCACGAGTCAAATGCAAAAGCATTGAAACCCTTTCATGAAGCTGCAGTTCCACTAGTCATTACTAGGTGTCCCTTGTGAGTCAATTGAGGGACACCTAGAAAAGACTAGTTGAACTGCAGCTTTGTGTTCAAGGCATCAGCTTGGTCCTCTCCCTAGGTTAGGGGGGTCCCCTAAACCATCACCTCTCTCATTGCCTCATATTATTCATTTTCAAATTTCACTTTTGTGAATTGGTTATATGCTTTTTAGCATGTAAAATTGCTTTATCAAAGCATTTGTGGGTGCAGTATAGTAGCTGACTCCGCTACATGGAGGAACAGAGTTTTTGCCTGAATTCCGTGTTTATAATGGAATGCGTAGTTGACAAATCTCCGTAAACTCTGGCAGAGGAGCGAGGTTCATTGACCAGGGTTAGTGTGGACAGGGGTCCGTGAGGGCACCTGAGTGAACAGAGTCCAAGATGGCTGTGGGGGTCTGTGTGGTGAGCTGGTTCAATCTGGTGGGTTGGTGGTTGGGGATTGCTTTTATTAGTGAGGTGGCTAACAATGTTGGAGGGGTGTCCTGGGGTTCAAAGTTTCTGTAGATGGTGGAGATCTTGTCATGGTACAAGTACACCTGGCTGTTGCAACGTTCTTGGGAATGGGTGATGACATTTTTGGTGGCTGAGGGATTGGGGAATTCTCTAACTATTTTGAAGAGTTCTTTGCTGGGGTTAGAGTTGGCTTTGATGCCACGGACAAGAGAATAAGGAATCATTGGTGAACCATGTAGATAGTGAATATTTGTTTAGATGTCTGTTCTATGGAAATGTACTCATGGACTTTAGAGGCCTATGGGATATATTGGATGATGGCAACATTAAATAGTGTGCATTAAATGTTTTACTTGATTTACTCATGGTACAATAAGGATTGAAATATTTTATTGAAGTTAAGTTGATCGGTGCATAATAATCACCACTTTTTTACTTTGTTTGGCAAATTCAATGAGGCAAGCAGAACAAAAAGCACCAAGGCAAATAAGCAAGGCAGACATGTCAAAGACTAAGAAGTTGAGCACAATAAGGCAAATGCAATAAGGGTTAACTAAGGCAAGAAAAGAAGTAGCAAGGCAAAAGGCAGTGGAGCAAGTCAGGAAATGGCAGAAGTGGGAGACCTGCTGTGTGAGACAACGAGGGGGGAGCTGGCTCAAGGAACCTTCATTATTTCAAATTGCATTTTATGAAAACCCTAAGAAATGGTAAATGACCTCTTTGTGAGTTGGAGTTACATATCTAAGTACTGTGGTAATTCATTTTCTGTCCATTCCTACCTATAGATTTCACTGTGTTTTAGCTGGTGAAATATTGGAAGCTGGTGGAATAAGGACTTTCATATATTTAAGTGCTGTTATTTTTATAAACTATATTAAGGACCTATATATTATATTATAGAACTTTAACTATCTGGGCCAGCAGAGTCAAGCACTTTAGGAGAGGTTAAGTGGGTAAAACTCTGCACACAGATGCTAAAATCAAGGTAGGTGAGACTGTTGCTCAGCTTCATCAGTGCACCCATGATCCTTTGGAACAGCAAGGACAGATTCCTGCTGCTGTAAAGACGTGTAGAACTGTCCTCTATTTCTTTTCATAAATACCACAAAGTGATTTGCACACAGTGATGGTCACAAGATTTGTAAATGAAATTGAGAGTCAGGACTTTCATATTTTCATATCCCTTAATTATATGGAACTTCCTGACTGCCCTGCCTGGTTCCAAACTGGTTGCAGTGACAATGGGGAGATGAAAGGTCCTTTGTGTGAACGTAGAACCTGCCGGTTGATGCCCCATTGAGGGTCACCTAATCTATCTATCATGTGACTGTCTGGAAGGAAGTCACAAAGTCTAACTGTCAGTTACACCCAGTAATGTGACCCAAGACAGGATGCAGGCACAAAAGGGCTAAGGGCAGAAAAATGTCAAATTACTAAAAGTGCAATTTTCAAAATTGTAGTAAAAAAAATCGACTTTTCCATTAAATAGGGTGTTTTATTTAAATTCCAAACACACCAAAATGATGTAGCTATGTGCTCCCATTTGGAAATTACAGCTAATTAAAAATAGTATGGAATTTCTAATGCAATTCTCTGGTACGGGCAGGCCTCACAATAATGAAAAGCAAATTTAGGGGTATTTCACTACCAGGACAGGTAAAACATGAAAGCGTGTGTGCGCATCTTTTAATTACACAACAGTCTTCCCTAAGGGATACCTAGGGCCTACCATAGGGGCGACTTATATACCAAGTCAACATGGCAGTTTCGAACTGCATTCAGACTGCAGTGGCAGGCCTGGTACATGTTTTAAGGTATTACTTAATTGGGTTACACAATCAGTGCTGAAGGGTTCACTGGTATCATTTAATTTACAGAGGCTGGGTGTATGGTATACCACTCTACAGGGACCTAAAAATAAATTAAATATGCCAAATGGGTATAATCAATTTTAGCCATGTTTTAGGAGAGTGAGCACAAGCACTTTAGCACTGGTTAGCAGTGGAAAAGTCCACCGAGTCCTAAGGGCAATAAAAATAAGTTCAGCAAAATGGAGGAAGAGAGGGAATGGTTTGGGGAATACCACCTTAAGGCAGACAGGCCCTACAATCGGTGAGAGACCCTTTCTAATTTTGGGCAGTCAAACCTGCGCATGTTTTAAGTTCACTTGTAAGCAAGTCTAAATAGTTCAGTTTGCAGAGGTATCCTGACTGCTTATGGTTAGACGTTGCTTTGAGGATAGGGTTAAATGTGTTTTAAATTTTATTTTCTCTACCTCCCAAGGATTTTCCATTATGTTTAATTGTCTTAAAAGACATATTTGCTAATCAGCTGGAGGTATGATGAACTGAAATTTGAGGCTGAAGTCAGTAAAGTGGCAGTTTCTGTTACCATTACCACAGGGAGTGGTCTAGATAGTGCATGAGGTTTAAATTTGATTCTGGCCTCTACAGGGAGTCCATGGAGGGCTTTCAGGTTGAGTTTAAGTTTTTACACTTGCATAGGTAGGCATAGGAAAATTCAATGTTGCCTGTCCAGGCTTTGTATCCTGGAATGAGGTTCTTAGGTAGAACAGATATATTATGTGTATTTGTACATTTATATAGCAGACAACTCATCCAGAAGAGTATCCTGGCACTGGAAGTGTATATGATATTCCAGCAGTCAATCAGTCAAATTCACTTTATTCGGTTAATTAAAACCATAAAAGCATACTACAAAAGACACAATAAAAATTATTTTAAAAACCATTACAAAATTACATTCATCGCAGAATATCAATGGCAAAAGCTAAATCATCTACATATACATAAAAATGTTATGAGTTTTCTAAAAGGAATGCCCGTTATTCACAATTCTTTCTTTTCTCCTTAATCTAACAGCAGTGGTGAAAAAGCTAGCTATAAATCCTTTGCCTATTAAAATTGGTGAAATGAACCGGTTTTGGATGTGCAAAAAACGCTCACAAAATAATACAAAGTGCATTGTGCCCTGGGTGGAAAAATTATCACAAGTACATACATTCAAATCTTCCAGTTTTTTCCATCCCATTGGTTCAGCAAGGAGCAAATGTAATTGATTCAGTCTGAATCTCACCAGAAGAAAACGATGATGCTGGTTTGTAACTATAGTTAAGTATGGCTCAATCGTTTGTGATGTACATAATAACTGGTGAGCCCACACAAGAGGTTTCCTTACTTCCCTGGACTCTCTATCGATTTGTGATAACTGCACGTTCATGCTTTTAACCCAGAGCAGGTCCGCCTTTAGGAGTTTCTCCGGGGAGCTAAATAGCTCAGGTCGTCCCCAAATAAGATGCAATCCTTTTCACATAATTAAACCACGGGATACTACTGGCTAAATCTAGAGTTAAACAATAATTTCGCGGTTGAACTCAACCTCCGGGTTAGTCCAAATACCAATCCATTTAAGTAGAGGGGCCATACCTATGACATCAGATATAAAAACCTATACCCATATCTTGGTGTATGAAATTGGTTGATGTCGATTGCGGCACAGATAGAAGGTTCTTAGAAACTTGTTTTCTACTATTTGGACTTCACCGGCATCTCTATATCCCCAGAGATCAGTACCATAGCTAGCTATAGCAAGGTATTTAGCCCTGTAGATATTTAACATAGCATGCATAGGTTTCAATCCCAGTCTACGGGCAAAATTTAGGACTGCAATAGTTGATCTGGCCATTACGTTTCTTTTGGCTTTCATTTGTGGGATCCATGTACCCTTTTCATCAAATAACACTCATAAATATAAAAACGACGCCTGCCATGTTTGTTCATGCCCTTCACAATAATGGGTCTTACATTTCTTAGGCTTTACCCCCATAATCATAATGTGAGACTTAGAGAAATTAACATCTAAGTCCAAGGACTTCATAAAAGTGGCAATGGTTGTTAAAAGATGCTGTAGGCCATTTGCCGTTCTGGCTAATAAGGCGGCGTCATCTGCATATAGGAGAGCCGGAATTAGACGCTTTCCTACACGGGGAATGTCCAAACTAGCCCCCGCTAAAACTGATTTAAGGATGTTAATATATAAGGTGAATAGAAGAGGGGTTTATATGCAGCCCTGTCTCACTCCTTTGATAATAGGGATGCTACATGTTGGGTTACCTTTCTGGTCAAATCTCACTGTGACACTGAGAACCAGCAGTCAATGTCTGCCATGCCTAGGTCTTTTGTTAACTTTACTCAGTGAGCAAAATGAAGTAGTAGTAGCATTTATGCAAAACTAGAGGTTGATACCATTATCAACTGCACTAACTGGAGGAGTAATCAGGAGGTTGGATTCACAAAGTAATGCCAGTTCTTTATTTTCAGGAAAGCTGCTTAAGAGATGCTAAGGCCTGTGGGCCAATTGAAGAGTAGGGAATCAGTAGCTCCCTTTAATGGAATGCAATGTTTGCTCTGTTCATGCAGATAAATGTTCCTTCATCCACCAGTACAACCAAAAGATGATGTTGGTAAAAAAAAGTCCGGCCTATTGCATACGTTATGAACACACACTCACCCAGCATTTCTTCTGCAGGCTGTCCAACCTACCATCCTGTCCTGAAGAAGACCTGTCTTTGACATCCTTATCTTATGCTGTTTGTCAGGGTCGAAAGGTCGACGGTTGTTTGTCCTTCCATGCTCCAACAGGCCCGCTAGCACGCAAATCCATATCATTCAATTATCGAGCTAGCCTCATTGTTTTCCAAATTTGAAATTGGAGCTGTTTCTTAAAAAGTTTTTATTGTAAATATTTGTACAGTATTTTGTCACCTTTGTGTTTAATACACAAATGTTGTCACTTTGTCACCACACTTACCATGTCACTTTAATCATGCTCACATGTGCCGCTTTATCAATTCAATTACCAAACAGCCTTTCTTGTTTGTCGTGGTAATTCTTTTTTTTTTTGTATTATTTTTATTTGCATTTGTTTCCTTGTCCCAAAACAAGAACAACCAAACAGACAGGTCATCACTGGTCATCACACCCACTTTGCTTGTCTCCCACCGCCCCCCCTCCCCCTTCATACGAGGAGCCAGTTCAATAGTTGCTCCGTACCATCGTCCGTAATGTTCGTATACGCCCATGCTTCTGGGCTATCCATGCCCTCCGTGGACCGTGTAGTAGCCCCCTCACAGCCACCCTTCTAGGGACCCCCGTCCAGGACATGAATTTTCCTCCACCTAGACCACACCCTGCTAAATTTCTTGGGACATCCCCGTGCCTTGTATGTAACCCTTTCTGCTGCCATGTAAAGGTCGAGACCCCTCCTCCATTCCTCCAGTCTGGGTGGCGCGGGCGCTCCCCAGTATTTCGCCACGTCCCTTTTAGCTACCACTAGGGCCAGAACCAAGAAGGTCAGCAGTGGGTGAGTGAGATCTACATCGTTGGTCATGCCCAGTAATACCAGTTTGGGATCTTCCTGCAATGGAACCTCTAGCACTTTACCTAATTCCCCCAACATCCCTCGCCAATACGTCTGAATTTGTGGGCACCTCCAGAGTATGTGATAAAAGTCCCCCCCTTCCATTCCGCATCTCAGACAGGCCGTGTCCCCTATCTTCCCCATTTCGTACAACCGTATTCTGTCAAAGTAGGTCCTATGCAGGATATTAAATTGTATCAGCCGCAGCCGAGACTTAATCGCCACTTCTCGTGGATGCATGAGAACTGTGTTCCAAATCCAATCCACTTCGTCCATCTCACCCACTTCTTTCTCCCAGGTAACTCTAAGCGCCCCCAGAGTGTCGGGCATGTTGTTCATGAGGGTCCGATATGTGAAGGACACCGCTTTCTCTATCATGTGGTCCTGCAATAGGCGCCCCTCCAAGGGTGCGTATTCTGGGAGTGAGGCCGTCTGCAGCCCTCCCGCCCTCCATGCATGCTTCAGCTGAGCATATTTGTAGTATTGCGTGGGGAGTAAGCCAAATTCCGTCCTAAGTACCGAGAACGACTTCAGTTCCCCTCGTACTAGCATGTCCCCCACTGTCGAGATCCCAATGGTGTCCCAGTGTTTGAACCCTTTCAACTTATTCAGTTCCGGTAACCAGGCGCAGTGCCATAAAGGCGTTTGTCTAGTAAGTTTCTTATCCATCCAATCACCCGGTTCGCCCTTTGCCATATCGCCAGGGTGAGTCTAGTTGCCGTCAATAGCCGTCCCATTCCTTTACCACCATACAGGTAGTGGTTGTATGAGTGTGTGCTCATGGCAAACCGTTCTAAAGCATATGTTGGGTGCGTGGTGGGACATGGAACCAGTCGTTAATGGACACTAGGTGTTCCGCCCAGTAGTAGGTTTCAACGTTAGGAAGTGAGATCCCCCCGCTATATTGGTGTCGCTGCAGGGTCTTTAGCGCCACCCTGGGTTGCTTGCCTAACCAAAGGAAGCTACGGACCTCTGAGTTGATCTCCCGGAAGACCCCTCTGGGAACTGGATAGTATTCATTTTGGAACGCGTACAGGAACCTGGCCAGCATCATCATATTAAACATGGCTGCGCGCCCCAGGATCGTAAGCGGCAGCCGTCGCCATCTGTTCGCGTCCTCTATGAAGTTTTTGAAAACCCTCCCTACATTCCTGTCATATGAGACGTTCTGGTCAAGCGTCAGAAACACACCCAGATAATGAAACCCTTCCTTCGTTGTCTGGAGCCTGTCCGGAAGACACGGCCACTGCTCTTGCCCCTTCGGGTCGTACAATACCGACTTGTACCAGTTAACCCTGTATCCCGAGTGGGCTCCGTACCGCTCTAGCTCCGAAAGATTATCGGGATCGTCGTGGCCGGGTGGGTAACATAGAGAAGGACATCATCCGCATAGAGGGATAATTTTTCCTCCATCTCATCCTGCGGTCTCTTTCGAAAACCCCTAATCCCTGTGTGTTGCCTGACTATTGCCGCCAGTACCTCTATTGTCATTGTGAAAAGCAGGGGGGACAAGGGGCACCCCTACCGTGTGCCCCTGCAGATAGGGAAATCCCCGGAGGTGACCCCATTTACTCTCACTCGTGCTCTTGGATCCGTATACAGTAGTCGTATCCATTGGCGGAAGACGGGTCCGAAGCCCATTCGCCCCAGGACCCCCTCCAGGAAGGGCCAATGCACCGCATCGAATGCCTTCTCTGCGTCCAGTGAGAGAAACCAGTGGGGATCCTGCCTTCCGCTCACCTCCTGTAGCCAGTTATGCAATCTCCGCAAATTAAGTCTCGTCGCTCTGCTTGGGAGAAAGCCCGTCTGGTCCAGGTGAACTAATCCCGGAAGTACCCTCCGCAGCTTGAGGGCCAGCACCGTCGCCAATAGTTTCACTTCAGTGTTAAGAAGGGAGATCGGGCGATATGAGCTGCACTCCTCCGGCTGCCTCCCTTCCTTAAAGATCGGGGTGATCGTGGCCAATCGCAGGTCCGGGGGAGGCTCCCCTCTTCCCGCACTCCCTCGAAGAGTGCCAGCAAATGGTGAGCCAGAAGGTCCGCCGTCTTTTTAAAGAATTCCGCCGGGAACCCGTTCGGGCCCGGCGCTTTCCCCACCCGCAGCCTGGTCAGCGCCTTTTTGACCTCGTCTAACGTGAGGGGAGCCTCCAGCTCTTTGAGGTCCCCATCTGCGAGCACTGGTAGGTCAAGATCTGCCATGTACTTCAGTGCGTCGTCCTGCTGTCGTGGTAATTCTTGACCTTTTCCTGAACAAATTGAAAATACAAAGTAAAATATTACCTTTTTCATGAATAACATATTCTGTTTTTTCTTTTGTGTGTGTTCAATGGTTATGTGTACTCAAATGTTTAATACTACAGTTTCAGGTCATCACAGCCTTCAACAAGACCTTTCAGATCCCAGATCTCTGAAAATTATGGACCTCCTCCCACCCCTTAGGTTCGGGTCTCTGAATCCAATTGTTCGCAGAACGAGCGTTTCAATTAGTAACTTACTCCAAAGAATCTGTGGGTAGAAAAAATCTAATCAAAAGTCAATGCAACAACACATCAGTTGCATGCCGTAAAACTATGATAGGGCCTCTATTTTAAATTTAATGCAGCTAAAGTTATAAACTGTTGCCTGTTATATTCTGCTTTTTTTGTTTAACTAAAAAAAGTGGGAATAAATTACATCATCATATTATATAACCTCCAACCTCACAACAATGAAATATTCTAATGTAATAATGAGAATCTATTCCCCAGCTTCACCACTACATCAAAAGTGCCAGCTTCAAGGATGAATTTCAAACAAAGGCTTTCTTTGACAGTTCTGGGAACCCCCTGGCTCAGTATGATATTGTACACTGGCAGCTGGGAATGGATGCCAAAATACAGCACCGGACAGTTGGACGCTATGATTCCAGTGCCCCATCAGGGAAGAGCCTGCACATTAATTCCAGCATCATTGTCTGGCCAGGATCTGCGCAGGTAAAACCATGTTAAGAGTACAAAGTTCTTCCAAAGCTTCCATGAGTCCTTCCCCTCTAGTTGATAAACACAATGCCTGTATAAACTTAGAATGAATGTTAGTAATGTGTCCTGACCAATAAGATCTATAAATGTCCCCCACCAAGAGAAGGAGTAATGCATTTCATGTCTCAGTTTCTAAAAAGGGTTATTTTGAAATGTTCAAATCCTTTAGTGGTTCTGGTATGTTTAGAGCCTTGCTTTAGAGTGTTAGAGCTGAAGGTGATTACCACACTCTCTGCCATTGTGGACACTGTTTTCAGTCCTTGATGTTTCACCTAGAAATCATTTTTCTCACGTTACTTAGTTTGATTAGATAAATGGAAGAAAAAGAAGATTATGTGTTCGACCTGGTCATGTTTGCAGGGTTATCCCCAACCTTTCTGCCTCTTCATCCTACTTTTTTTGACTCTCTTTCTGTTGGCTTTAGGACTCTGGGCACTTTACCACTGCTAATCAGTGCTAAAGTGCATGTGCTCTTACCCTTAAAAAAGGTATTGGCATATTTAATGTTCTTGAATGTCTCTTGTAATGTGGTATAACATATACCGAGGGCCTGTAAATTGAATGCTGCTAGTGGGCCGGAAGCACAGTTTGCTCAACCCACAGAAGTAGCCTTTAAATCCTGTCTCAGGCCTGTCACTGCAGTGCCTGCATGCGCAGTTACTGCCACATTGGCATTTAAAACAACTTGCCAAGCCTTAAACTTCCCTTTCACTATGCATAGGTCACCCCTAAGGTAGTCCCTAGGTAGCCTTATTGGCAGGGTGCTGTAAAAGTAAAAGGTAGGACATGTGCCATTATTGTGTGGCATGTCCTGGTAGTGAAACAAACACTACTTTGTTTCTCACTACTGTAAGGCCTACTCCTCTCATAGGCTAGCATTGAAAATGTCCTTATATATGTTGAAGTGGAAATTCCTGAGATGAAAGGAGTAGCGCTGCCATGTTTGCTATGTTTAGAATGGTAGGGAAAAATTATGCTTATGAATGTAGGTGGGTTTTTATTACTATTTTAGAAATGCCACTTTTGGAAAGGGAACATTTTTCTGTGTTTTTAACCCTATGTGCTTTGCATCCTGGCTCCAATCCATACATTGGGCAGAGTGACAGTTACACTTTGTGCATACTTTCCAGACTGCCACAACACAGGAAAGCCTGTTTTTTCAACAGAGGCATCTGCTCACTAATAGTCTTCCTGGGCTGGGAGAGAGGGAGGTGAGAGTACAGTTACATTTGTATAGGCTGTGTCCTGCCCTCACACACAGGGCTTGTTTACCCGCTACTGATGTCTGGAGCCAGCGACGGGTTGAAAGGGGATGTGTTGTACTGGAAAGGATTTTCTTTGAAGTTGCCCCTTAAAAAAAATGTTGAGGTATAAGTACAGGGGCTCAGGCCCCACATTTTGAGAGCACATTTGAACTGGAACTGAACCTCTGTCACAAGAACTGCCTGCTCTACACAAATGTCTCCCTGCTACTGGCTGGGTGGTTAAAGCTTTCATGGAATTTCTTTTCTGCTTGTTGCTCTGCTGCCAGCTGCCCCTGACTTTGGCTACACTAAGCACTGCTGGGCAGCCATGAGGAACAGCTGTGTGAACTACCTGCTCTCATGTGCTGCCTGCTTGTCTGCTACTCACTGCATGTGAACCCTCTCAATGTTCTACCCAGGGATGCTAGCACATGGTGTGAATTTCAGTTTTACTCACAGCACATGTGGAGAACTTCTTGTCACACTAGTGCTTGTTGTACGCCAGCCTGAGCACGTGTTGAGTGCTAGGGCTGACTTGGTGGGCACGTGATGAGTGCTCCTCATCCGACAAGAAGGAAGGGCCCCCGCAGAGCACCGCTTCCCAAATAGGTGTTCCAGGACCAGGGCCAAGACCACGACCTTGGAGACAGCATGCTCCTGATTGCTTAACCCGCTCCTCACTCTGGAGAACAGAAGCAGGACTTGTGCCCAAGCCTACGTCTCCCATTAACAGTGCATGTCACTGGTTGTTGCACACAGTGGCCCGAAGAAAGTTTACCCACTTCCTTCTTCCGAGTGCATTTCCTGTACCCCATCTGTGTTGACATACCTGGACGGGGGAACCCTCTCTGGCAGGTTATAATGAGGAAAGTCTCGTGGGAGGACCCAATCGCTCTCAAATCCCCTGCTGCATTCAGAAAGGCATGGTGGGGATTTTCTACTCACAGATAACATAAAGGATCAGATAGGGGCACCATCGCCTCTGAGCCCTGCTTTACATAGTGCGTGGCTCACGCATATCTGAAAAAGTAATTACTACATTCCTAGCACTTTGCACCCCACTGTGGGCATTTGCTCGATGGTGCTGGTGGGGGGAAACCTTGATGGAGGCCCTCCAATCAAAAGCGTGTTGCAGATGGAGATTTCTAAAATCACCACATTACACATAGTAGGTGCGCAGGGGCTCCTGTGGCCTATGCTTTGAAAATAAAACACACTCATTGCAGTTAGGCCATTGTGATGACCCTACCCCTGCTAATAGGAGGGCTAGTGTTCCTGAATCTATTTTCATTTACTGTTGATGATTTGCTTATGACGATCTGTATTGATTTATGCATATTCATCTAACCTAACTACAGTATTTCATGCCCTGATATTATAATGTATGGAACTTTGATCCTTGCATTGACAGAATAACAAGTATCATTTCAGGATTTGCGTAATATGTACAGTAGTATTAATTCTTGTACCTTTTTAGAACCTGCTGCATTTCTTGCTCTGATGTTAGGACATATGTTTTAATTCTTGCATTGTCAGGATAAGGAGTACTGACTCAGAATTGGCATAGTATGCACAGTTTCCTGGTTATGTCCTTTTGATCTTTGTTTTATGTACGGTATACAATATATATGCTTACATAATCTTGTGTGGAGTCTCTTATGTGGTGTATTTATTGCATTGTTAGTGTGAGTGTGTTGTGCAAATTATTTACGCCTGACTTCTTTGTGCTAAGCTTTCAGGGGTGAGCACAGGTTATCTTTGGCGTGTAACATACTTGTCCTGACTAGAGTGCTGGGTTCTCCCTGGTTTAGGTGCTTACCATAGCCAATCAGAAACCTCATTTCTAACACTACAACACACACTATTCTCTAGTGTGTCACACAAATGTCCAGGACTTGAAACAGTGTCTGAATTGACCTAGAGAGGGTGGTCCCCTTATATAGAGTGCAATATTGTGTAAAATATACAGTAGGACACAAGCATGTTAAAGCACTTAAGTATTTACACAAAAAGATGAACTCACAAAGTATTTCCATCAATAGAAAATAAGTTGTCAAACATATAAAAAGGATAGAAGGTCTATCTTTTCTACAAAAGATTGCTACCAAGAAAATGTTCAGCATTCAGCACCACTGCAGCATTGCTGACTAGAAACACAAACATCTTTCACTTTAATAAATGAGGTGACAATACTTATGTGGTGAACCATATGTTGATTCCTGAAATTCGATTTGACTGGGAGAGGACCTCCTTAAAATAATATCTTTCAGGCATAATTTCCAAAAATGTATAGAACTGTTTTGTACATACTTCTTATATAAAAAAAAAACAGTGCCACAGAACGGGTCTATTTAATAAATGTACAAGTAACTGGATATAGGTTTATGACTGTGAGGGAAAAATTTTAACATTTTGAGATTCACACATAACATTACAGGGAGCAATGGCACTAGTAAACAAGTTTAGAGGGAGATAAAAGAATGCTCATGTTTTTGAAAGCAAACTGTCAGCCTGCTTTTAGCTGGTCTTAAAAACAGAACTATTTTATCATAAAAATTAAGGTCAGAAATGCCACAATCAATCTCAGCAACTAGTTATTGTTGTGCTTCATTCTAAACCATAATTATACACATGGATCAGTCATTTATAAATTGGTATTGTCCCCACTGCAAAAGGAAGAGTTCAGCTCTCCACCAGTCTGCCATAAACAACTTTGCTTAACCAAAAACAATCATATGCCTTGTTTTGACATCCTACAGCTTCATTATGAGGTTAGTGGATATTGAATTGTTGACTCTGCCCCTCACCACAGGAGAATCCGCAATTTGGGGTCTAATTCATATGGCCATTCCTCATAATTCCCAGCAGAATATTGTCAGCAACATGAGAGATATGTGGTAACCACAAGGATTGCATAATTCTCAGCTGGGTCGAAAACAGGTTTCCCATCTGTAGTGTCCTTCCAGCCTGGGCAATCACCAATGACTATGCCACACACGGAGCTTAGTATAACATGTCTTTAATCTTCTGCCAGTAACTGCACACTTAACATTGAAAGCCAGCATTTACTTCTGTTCGCTTTAATGCTCATATCACAGTCCTACGGAGTCCATCAGGAGCCAAAGGATTCCATCAGTGCAAACTCACACAACACTACCTCTCTCCTCTGTTAAATTTTCTTTTTACATATATATATATATATATATATAAATATATACAATCCTAGCTCCCCAATTAGTCTTCATGGTGCTTTGATCACACGTCCTGACCGTGTCTTCGGAAATCGAGAACAGAGAGTAGAAGTGTCCATGACCTGCGTTTGTGATGTAGGAACAGCAGCATTGCCCAACGAGCAATGAGCCACATGTCGGAAATGCAAGGAATCTCACGTAATGGACTTCCCAGGAAGTTGGGTAGTCACCATGTGTCCTTTGCTGGTCACAACATGGAATATTTCAGCATCAAAAGGCGCATCAGTCTTTCCTTTTCTATGCTGCAGAACAAGCATGTGATCTCATATAGTAAAGTTTATGTATTTTGCCTGTTGACGTTTGTCGGCACTGGCCTTCATTTTCCTTTTACAATCCAAGTCTTTTTTGCGGGTTTCTTCCTCAGTAGTTGTTCTTCTTTGTCCATTGAAGTAACTAGGTCATCTTGGCTCTCCTGAATATCACAGTTGCAGGGCCTTAACCTGTGGTTGTGTGAGGGGTCAAACAGTAAGCTTGAGGAGTCAAGTCTAACATAGTTTTATGATCAAGCTTTTCTAGTACAGCAGGCTGAACAGCTTTCTTAAGAGTACTCATGAAATGTTTGACAAGGCCTTTGGCCTGAGGCCAAAGTAGTATAGTCCTCTGATGCTTCACATTAAATAACTTAGAAAGACTCTGAATTCTCGACTGTTGAAAGGTGGTCCACTATCAAATTTTACAAATGCAGGCACACCCCATGTCACAAAGATGCCATCTAATCTCTCAATGACTATTTCTTGAGTAATAGATGATAGATTTTCTATGAGTATAAAAAGGTAGTATTCATCAACCATCACCATCAGGTGATGTCTGTTGTCAAGAGGACCGAAGAAGTCAATAGCAATTATTTACCATGCTTGCCCTGGCAACTCGACATGTTTCAGGTGTGTTGAGTGGTTTTTGATGACATTCAGTTGCATAACGAACAGGCCTTCAATTCTTTTTCAACTCTCTCGTCGAGATGTGGAAACCAGACTCAGTCTCGAGGAGCTCACTTGGTGGCAACAATTCCACGATGTCCTTCATGGCGACTTCAATTATCAGTTGTTGCAGACTCTACAGAATGACAATTCTCAAACCTCTTAGAATAATGCCTTCCGGAGTAACGGGCACTTCATCTTTGACACTTTAAAACTTTTGGTAATTACTGTCACTGGTAAGAGGTCAAAAGTGCTGGTATCAAGACTGTTGTGTAATGATGTCTTTTAATTTCAGCATATCACAATCATGACATGGGGCAGTGACAGCTTTTTCCAACAAAATGGCAACTAGGGTGCTTGATTCCACAATTACATTTATGTATGCTTCAGCCGTCTTGGAAGGTTTGCCAGGACACTGTAGAGACACTTGTGTGAAGTAGTTGGCAGGGGTTTGATCTTTTCCTAGACGATGCATGATGGTGTAGCTGTATTCTTGCAATCGCAGACCCAAATGCAAAGAGGCATTTTTGCCTTTGGATTGCTAAGTATGATCAACAATGCTTAATGATCAGTTACGAGCCTGAAGGGTTTCCCATACAAGAATACATGGAAATGTTCACAAGCCCACACCACTGCTAAGCTTTGTTTCTCATGTTATGAATGAGCATATTCGGTTTGGGCCAAACCTCTGCTTAGATTTGCCACAATACGTCTTTGAGCATTTGGGTATGCCCTGTGCTGTGCCAGTATGGCACCTAACCCGACTGGGCTAGTGTCAACAACAACCTTGGTATGAAGCTTTGGATCAAAGTATGCCATTTCAGGAGTATTCTTGATAGCTTGTTTAATTATCTGAAAGCTTTGCTCGCATTCATATGCCA
Organism: Triturus cristatus; assembly: GCF_964204655.1. Taxonomy (NCBI): domain Eukaryota; kingdom Metazoa; phylum Chordata; class Amphibia; order Caudata; family Salamandridae; genus Triturus; species Triturus cristatus. The sequence continues at coordinate 759,255,358 of NC_140595.1, forward strand.
ATGATAAAAAAAATTCTTCTTCGAAAAGTCTCTTAATAGTGCACTGAACGTGGCAAGGTCTTGTATGTATCTAGAGCCATAGCTGGTCATGCCATGGAACGAACGTAACATGAAAACATCTTGTGGGGGACTGACAGTGGACAGCACTTGTTCTTTAGCTGGATTGGGTGTCATGCCCCCATCAGAAAAGATATGGCCAAAGAATTCAAACTTCGTCTTATGGATCATTTCACAACATTTAAAGTAAAACCTGAATCAGCTAGCAAGCAAAACACTTGCTTGAGAGCCTTATCATGCTCCTGCTGTGTAGCTCCAAAAAACAATGGCATCACTATAATTGGAAGCATTCACAGATTGTATTATATGTTGAATGATATCTTGAAATAACTCCACAGCTGATGACACACTAAAAAATTGTCTTTTGTAATGGAACAGACCAATATGTGTAGAAAAGGTTGTAATGTTCCTGCAATTCTCCTTGAGTTCCAACTGATGATATATTTTATTCAGATCAAGGTGAGAGAATACCTTCACGCCATTCAATTGTGTTATCATGTCGGCAATGTGCAGACCTGGATGTCATTCTCTTTCAATTGCCTTGTTTGCTTAACGCATACACGCAGATGTGTGTAGCCCTTTCACTGTCCTTTTTGGATACTATGTCTATGGGAGAACCCCAAGGTATTGAACCAGTGTAATGCTCACTATTTTCATGGTTGAGTAAGGATTCCAGTTCTTTTTCAACAGCTTCCTGTAAATGAATTCAATTCATCTGTGTCTTTGGGCAATAGAATGGACGTCTTCATTAATGAGTAATTGGACTTTCATAGTGTCGAGTTTTCCTAACCCATGAAATAAATGAAGGAAATATATGTACTATTTCATGATAAGCATTCATGTTATAGTTCACGGTTATCAGTCCCATATCAGCAGCTGTGCTGAAGCTGAGTAAACGGGCACTTTATGCCGTTTTTGAAGTACATGAATGGCTGCTTGAACCTTTGTTTTCTAGTGTTTCATCATTGCTACAAATGCACCTTGAATTTTCAGTGGCGTCTGGTCAGCTCACATATACGCTTTAGTTTTCTGTGGGCGAAGTTGGGCAACAGAGACCATTCATTATATTTCTACCCAGGCATAATGTTTATCAACGCACCATTGTCAATAATAAAAGGTATTGAACAACTGTTGACTTTTAATGTGATTTGTAAACAATGTTTGAATGACTTTAGTACTTTGTCATGTCGACATTTCAAGGACTGGTATTTTTTCTCACATGTGGCCAATCCAACATGCACGTTTCTCAGAGGTAAACATCAACATTGCAACACCATTTTCTTCACTTTCACTTGACATTAACCCATTTACCGCGGCGATAATTCCACCGCGGTGCGGGCGTTCCATTGAGTGGGCGGGGCCGCGTTGGCCAACGGCAGTGTGCAGCACTACTGAGGTAGTGCTCGCGACGGCCATTGGTCGACGGGCGCATCGAAGGGGTTAATACTGAAGAGCTGTTTGTCAAGTCAAGTCAAGTCATGGGTATTTATATCACGCACATATCACTCTTGCGAGTCTCATGGCGCTTGCAGTCTACTGAAGCAGAAGGGAAAAAGGGACCCACTGCTCTTATCCAAACAGCCAGGTCTTCAGTCTTTTTCGGAAACAGTTGTGGTCTGAAATGCTGCGAAGTTCAAATGGCATTTTGTTCCAGGATGCAGGAGCCAGAAATGATGAAGATTTAGATCCTGATTGACTTTGTTTGGTGTTGATTTGCCTCAGTTGATGTGGTCGCTTGGCCTAGTGGGTGTGCGTCGAATGTTACTTCTGGAACATTCAGACGGCCATTTTGTCTTTGTGCAGTGATGCACTTGCTCTTTACTTCGCCGTGGACACCATTGCAAAAGCTTTCTCCTTTCCACTGCCATTGCAGAGCTGCCTAATGGTTGGGCACTTATCTTTTTGTGGAAACGAAAATCCTCACCTGAAGCACAATTTCTTTTTTTGAGGCTAAATCAATTTGTGTCCCGCAGCCTTGTGCTTTGGCTGACTTTTCACTCTCATGACTGACTCACTCTGGGCACCTCCAGCCTCCATGTCAGCAGCATGTCAATCAGCTTTCTCTTCAGATCTGGCAGCTATGAGAACTCACGCCAGACTAAGAGTTTCTCTCATTATTCATTGTCTGCGCAAATCTGACAAGCATCCATGTCAGTCATTCTGCGGCGTATACCTTCCTCATCATTAAATTAATTGAACTTACAGTGTTTGATGAGCATGTCTAGTGTCTCAAAAAAATCATCTATGGTCGCACCAGATTTTTGTTGTTCTTGAAGAAAGATGTACCTTTCATAATCTACATTCGGCATTGGACTAAGTTTAAGATTCAAGGCTGCTTTGATTTGACTGTATGAAATTTCCTCAACTCGCAGCATTTTCTTTATGACTTCTTTTACACCTTCACCAGCAAGATTCTTAAGGTACTTGATATTCTTCTTGTAATCTGCTTCTTCTATCGGATCAATGAAATCATCAAATGTCTCTATCCAGGCAGCTCTTCTGTCATCAATATGACACTTTTTGGCAGCACTGAATGGCGGTAGTGGTTTCAAGAAGGTGGAGGCATTGTAGCCATCGGCAGAACTTACTGATGCGGAGAGTAGCGTTCTTTCCGATGCCGCTTGGTAATCTTGTTTATGCAAACAAACTCTGAGACCTTCCGACGTGCTGACCTCTTGGTCATCTTTGATAGTGACAGGCAACATGACCATTTTCTTGGTCTCCATTGGAAAAGCAAACTTTCACGATACCAATTACTGCTATCGGCTTTCTGAACTCTGGAGACCTCTGTAAATATTTTGGGCCCCACTCTGCAGCACAGCATTGGTGATATGCCACTATGGAAATGGATGGCTCCACAAGCACAGTCCCGGGTGCTTTCGCTGGGATCCATTTCCCCAGCACTATGGCACAATGACTCATTTTACTCAGTTCCGGTAAGCAGATGGCTGTTTCTTGTATTTTAATATTAGCACTGTTATCTATATCTTGGTAATGCCTGGAACGTGGTTGATCTCTGCCTTGCATCACTTTTGTTTGCAGCGTTATCTTGCAATTTGCTGCTCTTTCAAAACCTGGTTGCATTCAACCATAGCTTTATTACTTCAAAGGATTTATGGTTTTGATTTAAATCGTAGGGTGCTAACTCTCTTTGTGGCCTCCCCAGCGGGTTCTTGGTTAATGATGTGTACACTTCTCAATAAAGCTTTCATTAGCATTTTCATTTGGGAGATTTATATATCGCAAACTCGACCGGAAGGTATCAGAGCAGTTTACATGAGCAACAGTTATGTTACAGACACATCCATTTTTTGTTAGGCACAGGGGGATTAAGTAATTTGCATAGAATTACGGGATGTTGAACATCACTGCCGAGACTCGAACACGGTTCCCCAGCTTTGAACTCAACCGCTCGAGCTGTTAGGCCACATCCTCTCCCCAAAGTAAGTTGCATTTGCTGGGAATCCAACCTGGGCCTGCTGCGTGGCAGGCGAGAATTCTACCACTGAACTACACAGACTGGGGCTGCACTTTGACTCCACAGACGCCAAGCGCCAATTCTGCACTTCGATGGGGGCACAAATGGCTCGCATGAGCAGTTTGCTGGATCACAGCAAACTCTATGGGAGAGCACTATTGATCTTTCATTTATTTATCCCCTATCTCATCGCCAGTTGTAGCGTCCTCCCAGACCCGGCTATTTGCCAATGACTATGCTACACAAGGGGCTTATTATACCATGTCTTTATTCTTCTGTGGGTAACCACAAAATCATCATTCTAAACCTGCATTCACTCCACTCTGCCCTATCCTTTACATCACAGTTCTACGGAGTCCATCAGGAGCCACAAGGGTTCCATCATTGCAAACTCACACAGAAATACACCAGCCTCGTTTGGAATAATAAAGGTCGTAGGGCCTTAGGCCCGTGGCATGGCAAGTTCAGGAGTGACTGATAATCCCCATTTCTCATTGATGAGCTTCAATAACCCTGAAACATTCCTTGGTTGTGAGGGTGCTCTCTCTGCTTTAATCTGTATGATAATAGTGCCCAGTGCGAGGTCAGGATACCTCACCTACTATAGCTAGATTGGTGAGGTCAGTTATGAAGGATGAAGGTGTGGATTTGAATAATTTTGCAGCACAATCTATCAGTGGTGCTATGCTCAGTAAAGCTTATGTAAATGGGGGTAGCCTGGAGGAGATCTTAAAAGCAGATGATTGATCTAAAATAAAGGTTTTCAGAAAGTTGTATTTCAAACCTATAACAAATAGAGTCTTAAAGGGCTTTGAACATGCATAATGATAGCCTCATGTCTTGCCATAAAATGTTGCCTCTAATAGGTTTACTGCATGGAAAATTTGGATTTTATTAAAGACAAAGTGGCTAGTATGATCCCTCCCTAGTAATTGGGTTTGGGAGATGTAAGGTTATTATTTACAATATTTTATTTTGATGGATAATTTGCTTTATTTAGTTGTTTAAGAATAATTATAATGCAAGTGATAAGCATTTGGTTTTAGTGTTTTAAATGTATGGATCAACTATTTAAATTAAGATTTTTTTTTTTATTTAGTGCAGAAAATTAGGATCTGTTTATGGTCATGAAGTGTCTTCAAGTTTAAGGATTGGTTGAGCTAATGGTTGATACAAGACAAAACATGGAGTACAAGGAAATAAAGAGGGAGAAGATGGTGGATGAATAGATTATATGGGATCTTAAAGTTTTATTTCTATTGTTTGATATTTTAGTTCTGTTCTAAAGATTATTTTAAGTGTTTGCTGTTCAGAAGTGGTAAATAAAAGTATTATGCATAATGCTAGCCTCCTTGTCTCTCATACAATCCTGATTCACTATGCAGAAAACTTATGAGAATCGACATTCTACAATGCTGACAAGTTGTCTAGCCATTACCAAAGATGGGCTTCTGAAGTTGATGACTAAAGACATCTGGCCCCCTCAGATTAAAAAATTGCCTTTGCATATTGTTCTGACCCATAGATCACCCTGATTAATCTATGTTTGAGCCAGGGTATTGTTCCCCATACATTTTAGGAGGTGGTAGTCATCCCACTTCAAAAACAGTTGGTGAAGATCTTACAGTTTTGAAAAACTACCATACAATTTCTTTACTTCCGTACTAGTGGGACATTTGGCACATATTGCCCAATTTCTTTGCTCATTTTTGGAGGACTCTTCCTTCCTAGACTCCCATCAGGGTGGTTTCCATCCCTCCCATTCCACAGAAATTGTTGTACTATTCGTGGTTGATGACATGAACTTTATTGAATGCAATCCTTACTCTCAAATCACTTTCAATTTGATTTGATTGTATTCATACTTTTATTTAGCACTCAAATGCTCCGAGGCGTCTTGGACCTGCTGCTTTAATGATGGAAAAAAGACAATGAAAGAAAATGTTGCTCTAATGACTGAAGAGCCAGGCCTTCAGAGACGTTTGGAAGGAGGAGAGTTCTGGGCAGCTTTTTAAATTGATGGGGAGAGAATTCCATAGTTCTGCTGTTCCAAAAACAAAACACCTACCTACCCATTATGCTTGACCTTAGGCAGCACTAGGTGCTTGGCTTCAGAAGATCTGAGTTTCCTGGGAGGGGTGTACCAAAAAAATCTCTCCTGAATAGAGTCTGGACCAATGTTGTACAATGTCTTAAAAGTTATACAAACAGTCTTTAAATCAAATCTCTTTGCCACTGGAAGACAATGTAACTTAATTAAGGCCTGCAAAACTGTTTGATAATCTGGTATTCCCGAGAAAAGCCAGACTGTGGCATTCTGTAACATCTGAAGTTTGTGGAGGGATTTTTCCTAGATGCCCATAAATAGGGCATTCCCATAATCCAATTTGGCTGAGACTAGAGTAACAACCACTATTTTTGGGCGGTTAGAGGGAATGAAGGGACAGATTTTTCTAATTATTCATATGGAAAACAATACTGATGAGGCTAGAGCGTTGACCTGATCATTGTAGTTAATTTTATCATCAAAGACAATCCCCAGGTTCTTCACTTTCTGAGCTGGTGGGGGAAGTACCCCTTATTCTGAGGTCACTAGCTTGGCGGCCAAAAAGAATTGTCTTTGCCTATAAGAAGGACCTCTGTTTTCCCAGAATTAAGCTTTAAAAAATGTAGCCTCATCCAACAATTATACAAGAACTCCATTTTAAAGCAGTATCTTCAGGATTGCTGGATATTGATAGAACTATTTGGGTATCATTGGCATATGATGCCCTTATTAAATCTAAATGATTTAATCAGTTTTGCCAGTGAGGTGGCATAAACATTGAATGAGTAGGGCTCAAGGAAGAGCCCTAAGGAACTCACATGGCAGTTGAAAATGGTCAGAAATTAATTTGCCCACAGCAACATGATTTGTTCTGTCCATTAGGAAAGATGTTATTAGCTTTTGCACAAGACTGCTTATTCCTAACTCAGCGAGCTGATCAAGATAGTATGATTGACCATATCGAATTCGCTGAAAGATCCAATAATATCAGTGTGGCCCGGCCACCTCCATTTAAAATGGACCTCAATTCCTCAGATGGGCCTGTGACTACTGGGCTCTTGAGGATCCAAGTTAGAATGGAGCCTTTCTTCCACTCATAAGTGAAATATCCAATATTAATAATTTAATTAAAAAGCATAGTCAATTGAGTACTTATGATCTCTGGGAAAAGATAAATAATTTTTTGGTGGACACGCCTCTGGTGGCAATCCAGATTTACTGGCTCTCATTAGATCAAAAACCTGCTCTACACTAAGCAATGGAAACTTGTCGAAGGCAGCAGGTGATGATTGTATTGTGGTATCTGCCATAGATATGGGCAGTATTTGATTTTTAGTTATGAAAGTTTCAAAAACTTCCTTGATTTGTTTCTGAAAGAAATTTGTGAGATTGTTACAAAACATTTGTCTACAGCTACTGGTGCTAGGCATAGGCATCTTTGCTAGATTTTTTTACCACAGTGAAGAGCTCTTTTGCAGAATTAATAGAATGTAGAATCCTATTGGAAAAATATTTAGTTTTTTCCTCTAATATTAACATTTTGTATTCTGCAATCAGTTGCTTATAGACGTCTCTGTCTTGAGAATCATAGTTAGAGCTCCGAATTCACTCCATCCGTCTACACAGATGTTTCTGAGCTCTCAGCCTCTCAGAGAACCATGGTTCTGTGGGGGTTTTATGGTGGTTGGTTAAAACATGTTCAGGTGCAAGAGTATCAATCGCCCTTCCAATCCAAGCAGAATAGTTTTTTATAGTTATGTCAAGATCTGACGTAAGACTAAGGTTGATTTCTGGCAAGGTTTCTGATAAGGCAGAATGAAGAGCAGATGAACCGATATTCTGCCAAGGCCCATTCTAAGTGGCCTGAGGGTTCAATCGGTCCACCTCGCACATTTCATTTTACCCAATGTGAAGCTGGTTTGTGGAGTATCACAGGGTTCTTCCTTGCCCCCTCATCTGGTTAAGATCTATATCCACCCGCTGGTTAGCACCTTACAGAGGAAATGGGTGAGAAGCTACAACTACGCGGATGAAATGCAGTGGCTTTTTCATACTGATGATAGAACAGAATCTACAGAGCTCTTTCTGAGTATTATGTTATGCATCCAAAATTGGACAAAAGATCATCAGCTGAAGCTGAACACTGAAAAAAAAGAAATTTTGATGATAAAAACAAACTGCATAGCTAGAACCCCTCCCTCTGGCCTGTAGAAATGGCCGCTCCTCCTATTCCAAAAAAGGCTGTCAAAAGACTCAGGAGTCTAGTTGATAAGGTCCTATCCATGAAGCTTCAGATGGGCTCTGTAACTCCATCCTGTTTTTCACAGCTCCAAAAAAAAAATGTAAATACTTCACTTTAGAAGCCAACATTCAGATTATCATTGCCCTTGTTATTTCCAGGATGGACTATGCTAACTTCCTCTATCTTGGACTCCCAAAGGAACTGAGTCAGAGGTTGCAGCTGGTCAAAAATCAGGCAGCTGGCTGGTTGGTGTCAGCCCAGACACTATCAAATTAAACCTATGATGGCAAAACTACACTGGCTTCTTTTTAAAATTATTATTTTTATATCTCAACTTTGAAAAAGGTCAACATTTGTGTCCTCTAGAATTTGGAAATACACTCCTAAACACAACCTTAGATCTGCCTTCCAAAACCTATTGGAAGTCCCTACATTCAATAGAAAGAGATTGGGCGGCACCAGGTTTGTCGTGATATCGCCAAATGAATAGAATTTTCTCCCCCTATACATTAGAGCCACAGCATCGAAAGGAGCATTAGATTTTTGTGCTCTCGACTGATGAGCTAGCACTCAATCTCCTCTATTGTAAATAATGTCTTTTGCATGTTGTCCCTTGTCTGCATAGGCCTTACGTTTTCTTTGGTATGGGTGTCTTCCTCAGTAGTTGATTGTCTGTTGGTCCATTGAGGTAACTTGGTCGCCATTACTCTCCAGAACATCAAAGCTGGAAGGTTTTTCACCTGTGAGGAGTCTAACAGTAAGTTTGCAAGGTATAATTCAACACAGTTTTAAGTTTGAGCTTTTCCAACATAGCACGCTGAACAGCTTTCTTTAATGTACTCATGAAACGTTCGACTAGTTCATTGGCCTGTGGCCATGGAGGTGTGCATTTCTGATGCTTCACATTAAGATGATCAAGAAAGTATTTTAAGTCTCGACTGTTGAAAAGTGGACCATTGTCAGATTTTAAAATTGCAGGAGCACCCTGTGTCCCAAAGATGCCATCTAATCTCTTGTTTTATTTCCTGAGTGATAGACGAGAGATCTATAAATGGAAAACTGGAGTACTTTTGAACAATCACCATTAGGTGATGTCCATTGTCAAGAGGACCGAAGAAGTCAACATTAAGTTCTTTCCTAAGCATGCTTTGGCAACTCTGTCATGTTCAAGGTGTGTTGAGTAGTTTTCGGTAATAGGCAGTTGCATAGGTGACAGGACATCAACTCTCTTATCAAGATGAGGAAATCAGACTCAGACTAGAAGAGCTCGTTTTTTGGCAACCATTCCATGATATATTTATGGGCCACTTCAATTGTCTTTTGTCATAAGCTTTTTGAAATGACAATTCTTGAACCTCTAAGAGATCTTGAGTAATGGGAAGTTGAGCTTTAACATTTTCAAACTTCTGCTAATAACTATCACTGGCAAGAGATCGAGTATGTTAGTTCCAAGATTGATATGTCACTATCGTTACTCATGACAGTGATAATTTGTCAAAATGGCAGCTGGTGTGTTTTATCTCACTGTGAAATGTATGTAAGCTTAAGCCATCTTGGAAAGGGGTACCATGACTTGGTATAGGCAATCTTGAGAAGTAGCCAACAAGCTTTTGATCTTTCCCCGGAAGGTGCATGATTGGGAAACGGTGTACTTGTAATCATAGACCCCAACATTCATTGCGAGGAGGCATCTTGGCCTTTAGATTATCAAAGATAGTCAATAATGCTTTATAGTCTGTCACAAGCATTAAAGGTTTTCCATATAAGAATAAGTGGAAATGTTTATTCGACTGCTAAACTTTCTTTCTCAGGTTGTGAATAGGCACATTCTGTTTGAGACAAACTTCTGCTTGCATATGCCACAATATACCTGCAAGCAGTTGGTTTTCAGCCGCACTGTGCCGGGATTGTGCCTAACCCGACTGGAATAGCATCAACAACAATCTCTGTATGAAGCTTTGTATCAAAATATACCATTTCAGTAGTGTTCGCCTAGTTTCTTTGATTGTCTTGTAGCTGTGCACAATACATGTGACCAATTAAATGAAACATTCTCTTTTGTCAGGTCTCTCAACAGAGCACGTACAGTGGCATAGTCTTGTAATAAATTGAAATTAAATTAAAATCATTTTTATAAAGCGCTCAAATGCCCTAGGGCATTTTTGCGCTGGTAGCACAGCAGACAATGTTGAAGGCCATAAAAAAAGAGGCTATGGATTAAAAAGCCAGGTCTTAAAGTTACTCCAAAATATTGACTGGGAAAAACTGGTCTTTAAGTTGAGGGGTAGGACATTCCACTGTTCGGTTGTACCATATATGAAGCTTCTACCCCCCAGCAGGATCTTCCGACCTTAGGCACTGTAAGGTTACCTGCTGAGGATGATCAAAGTGTCCTAGCGGTAGTGTATATGATAAATGTATCTTTGAAAAAGATGGGGACCTCTCCATGAAGGGCCTTATAGGCGATGCACATCACCTTGAAGTCTATCCTCTAATTGACTGTCAGCCAGGGAAGTTCCACTAGAGCCTTGGCCATTGAGCTGTGTATAGGTATCCCTAGTAAAAGACGAGCTGCTGAATTATGTAAGATTTGTAATTTGCTGAGGAGTCATTTCTGTATATTAATGAATAAAACATTACAATAATCTATTTTGGATAGAGTGAGGGCAGTTACCACAAGTTTCTTCAACTCCAAGGGGATAAAAGTTAGCACCTTTCTGATTTTTTTTACATAAAAAAGGTTTTAGAAGTAATGGCATTCACCTGTTTGTCAAACGACAGATGGTTGTCAAAAATCACCCCCAGATTTTTTTACCTTAGTCACCAGGATTGAGAAAGAGCCTAGCTCCTCTGGCCACGAGTCTGTTGACCAAAAAAGTGTAATTTCCCAGCAGCAACACCTCAGTTTTATCTGAGTTCAGCTTCAGACAATTGCATGACATCCAGTTATTGACCTGTTGCATGCAGTTTCTGAAGGTGGCTGCTGACTCCTTGTGGTTGCCAGCAACAGAGACAATAATTTCATCAGCATAACAAACAACTGAGAAACCCAAATTTCTTATCAATGTTCCAACAGAGCCATGTAAAGATTAAACAGGGTTGGGGTCAATGATGATCCTTGCAGAATCCCACACAAGAAAGGATAGAAGTCTGAACAATAGCCCCCCAATGATACTACCTGCACTCTGCCTGTGAGAAAGGAGGCTAATAATAATAGAGCTGGGCCACAGATCCCCAAAGATTCAACCTGTTCAATCTAAATCTCATGATTTATCGTGTCGAATGCTGCCAACAGGTCACAAAGGATAAGCACTGCTGAGTTCCCCCCATCCAACGAGGCCCTTAATTCCTCTATGGCAGTAATTAGTGCCAGTTCCGTGCTGAGTTGGGAACAAAACCCATACTGTGAGTGTTCCAAGTGATTATTGGATTCCAAGAACAAGGTAAGTTCTTTATTTATTGCTTTTTCTGCAATTTTGGCTATAAAAGGAAACCTGGAGATAAGGCGATAGTTACCAGCATCAGAAGGATCCAGATGGGGTTTCTTTAACAATGGGAGTACTGAGGCAACTTTCACATTTAGCGGGAATAAACCCTCCCTATGAATCTAGAACAGTAAATGGCCATGCCAAGGGATGAACGTAACATAGAAACATCTTATGGGGGACTGACAGTTGACAACGCTTGAAATATAGCTGGATCGGGTGACATACCCCAATCAGAAATGATATAGCCAAATAATTTCAGCTTGTTCTTAAGGAATTCAGATCATTTATCAGCATTTAAAGTTAAACCTACATCAGCAAGTAGGCAACACACCTGCATGTGAGTTTCTTCTGTGTAGATCCAAAACAAAATATCATCACTATAATTTAAAGCATTCATGACAGGCTGTATGATACTTTGAATAACATCTTGAAACAGCTCTGCGACTGATCACAGCCACAAAAAAAGGTAGTCTTTTTTTATCGGAACACACCAATATGTGTTGAAAAGGTTGTAATGTACCTGCAATTCTCTTTAAGTTTGAACTGAAGATCAAGTCGAGAGAAGACCTTCGTACCAATCAGTTGTGTTATCATGTCGGCAATGTGCGAACTTGGATGTCATTCTCTTTCAATTGTCTTGTTTGTTTGACGCATGTCAACACAGATGCGTACAGCTCCTTCACTTTCCTCTTTGGGTATTAACACTATGGGAGAAACCCATGGTGTTGGACCAGTAGATTGCTCAATGATGTCATATTTGAGTAACGATTCAAGTTCTCTTTCAACCGCTCCTTGTAAATGAAATGCTATTCATCTGGGTCTTTGAGCAACAGGACATACATCCTCATTATTATGCAATTGCACTTTCATAGTCTTAAGTTTTCCTAGCCCATGAAACAACAAAGGAAGCTGACCTACTATTTCGTGGTGAGCATTCATGTAGTAGTTCACTGACACAAAGCTGTACCTTAAAGCACATGAATGGGTGCTTGTACTTTGTCTTTTTAGTGTTTAATTATCACTATGAAAGAACCATGACTTTTTAATTCAGTTGATGCAGTCCAAGTATGCACTTCAGTCTTCGATGGCTTAAGTTGTGGCAATGGAGACAGTTCATTGTGTTTCTCCTCAGGCATAAAGTTTATTGATGCACCACTGTCAGTAATGAAAGGTATTGAACAACCATTTACTTTGGTCAGAACCAACACATTCTCATCAACTCTGATGCATCATCACTAGGCCTGGGCTAAATTTCTGTTCCGCTCGCGGAAATTGCGATAATTTGACATTTTCGCGTTCCGCGGAGAGCGCGAAAATGTCCAAATTTCCGCATTCCGCAGCTTAGCGATAATTTGTTTCTTGCTCGCGCTGTAAAATAATACATTCTCGCGCGCGATCACCTTACCTGAATCCCCGCGTTCGCCGACAAGTTTTCCCGATCCGGTCGCGTTCTCCACGAGATGTTGGATTGTTGGTAGCCATTTGCGCTGTCTCGCGACAGTTCGCGCCCGCAGTAATGTCATTGGTCGCGCGATCACGTCTTTCTTCTCGCGATCATGCACCGCGAGAAGAGTGAAAACAAGATGGCCGCGCCAGCGAGCAACCGCATGGGTAAGTTGGCGAGCCGCGACCACGTAGAAAATACCGCAAACGGGCGGGAAAAAACTTCCGCATCTTCGTGATATTTCCGCGTGTTTGCGGAGATTTTTAACATTTTCGCGATAATTTGCGAAAGTCACTTTCGCAAATTCCACCCACCCCTAATCATCACTTCGAGGACTCCACATCGTCGAGAGGCAGCTTGATGACAACACATTGCCTTCATCTGTGAAGCTTGATGACTGCACAGGACCCCACAGCATGGGTCAATGATAACACATTGACCTCACCACCCGGCCCTTGAAGATGACTTAGGACCTGACTGCGTGATTCTTCACCTTCGCCTCGCCTACAATCCTTCAGGCTGGATACAACACATGGCCTCCTCCACTCCTCACAGCTGCACCTCGACATCGATGGTTGTTCTCTGTGAAGGTGCATGGATTTCGTATCAAACTCACGCTCAATTTCGGTCGGGCTTGACTTTTCTGTTTTGACCAGGTCCAGCGTGATATCCCCGAATGACGCTTTATGGCTCTAAGCACTATATTTCAAGATATTCTTTGAACATTCATATCGCCGGTTCTACTTATTGGACTTTTGTAATTTTGGTCTGGTTTTGTTCATTAAATTAAGCTCCATATGCCTAACCTGGTGTGGATAATTTATGTGTGGGGCTTTTCACTGAAATACTGAAATATTGGTTACACACATACTTTAGACATTGCCTCTCATATTAGGCCTGCCTGCTCTATGCCAAGCTACCAGAGGGTGAGAGCAGGTTAATTTAGGGAGTGTATCTGACTTACCCTGACTAGAGTGGTGGTCCCTACTTAGACAGGGTGTATACCTTTGCCAACTAGAGAGCCCATTTCTAACGTTGTTGAACAGTGGTGAGGATAGGACTTGTGTTTGTGGAGTGTCTTACGGTGACTTGGTGTACACTACCATCCACATTTTTAAGACCATTACAACTTATTTTTTTCTTTCTTAGTTTTCCAATTGGCTTATTCCCCCTTCCACCAATGTAAGTGTCCTAGACATTTGCTGTTACACCATGGATTCCCGAAACCTTGATACCCTCAGCAGGTCTGAGCTACTGAATCTTTGCACTCAGGGAGGGCTGAAAGCAGGCAAGAAGACTACTAAAGTGGATCTGCAGGTAGCCCTCAGGGCCTTTGAAAAAGGTACAAAGATGGCAGGCTATCTCAGGAGAGGAGGATGTGGATTGAGGAAAATAAAAATCTATGAGGCCTATGTGTCCCCATGTGCCCCCCCCGAACGCTTATGTGCACATACATGTAACCTATGTATTTCCCCTCCATGGCCTTTCTATCATGATGCTTATGCTATAACGTGGCCTGCCATCATCCAGTCTCCCATGAGAGAAACGACAAATCTGTATTGAGGCCTACACGTTTTTCATCATGTTTTCCTGCATTTTCATGAAGCCCATGTTTATGGCTCAGCCAGAGCCAAAAAGAGGTTTCATGCCTCAGAACGCTCTGAAAGCTACAGCTACGTATCCTTGGCCTTGCACACTTGGGCCTCAGCCAAAGGGGCCCCGACCGAGGTGTCGAGACAGTATTGAGCACGGTTATCTGCTTACTCTTACTGAAACCACATTCTTGCCTGGTGAAGGAGGAATGAACGCGACCCATCTGCAAGGAGGGAGCCCAGCCCTACTGTCTCTCTTTGTGAGATTGCAAAGCTCACGTCAGTAAAAAGCCCATAGCCCCCATGTAAGGCTTCTGCAGTAAATGAAGTAAATGAAGAAATAGATGCCACATCGGCTCTTGGTGATGAGCAACCTATGTCACAAATCAGTCCCTGCTCCAGACATCGGATATCAGATAATACAAGATGTGCTGGTCGTCTTGACACTGAAGGCCTCACTCACTGAAGGCCTCACTTCCAGACTTGTCCGGTTGCATAGCAACCCTCCCCACGTCAGTTACACGTCATGCTCGAGTTGAGCACAAGTAAGGCAAAGTTCCAGTACAATTCCAGCAGATCACGCAACCCCCTCCAGGTATCCACCCACACATGACAAATTACCCATTATCATCAAGTGGACGCCCACATGGACGCCCACCTTCACGCCTACTTACACGCCCACATGCTCTTATCTCATTCTCTCTTGCTCTTTTGCTTACGTACAATTGAGAAATGTATATATACTGTACTCTGTGAATAATGTTTTGAGAATATTGAGAATACTTTTGAGTCCCTTTCCAGATCCTTTTTTGGTGATGGTAATATTCTCCCTTTGACTCGAGTTATTGGAATAAAGCCCTTTATGAACCTGATACCACAGACTCAGCCTCTTGCTTTATGCATGATCCTATTGATATTCTGAAATACATAGAGCGTAATATTTTATTTACCACATAATGGCGCCCGAACAGGGACATCTCTTTCCCCACACGCCGGAGATGAAGGTCCAGTTTTGCCCCCTTCCATAGCCGTGACGGACTTCAAGCGCGCACGTCGCGGGTCTTCCCGCCAACTCCCTCAGGCCAACGAAGGGGACAGACTGCGACCAGGCATCCATACGAGGCGGTGAGGAACGCAGATTGTCCTACCCAGAGCCCACCTGCGAGAGAGCTGTGTCCGAGGTATACAGAGGCCCACCAGATTCCGAAGTTCCGAAGTATCCAAGTCACGAGTCGAGTCCCGTCCAGTCCAGTTTGGTCTAGTCCAGTTCAGTTCCGAGGCCTTCCGTTCCGTGCTACCCGGTGAGTACCGTTGCCGGGGAGGCAGTTTGACGTGCACATTAGGTTGTGCCGGTCAAGACGGGTTTGGGTACACAAATCCGGTCTGCACTGTTTCAGCAGTGTATCTGTACTGTTTAGCAGTATATCTAGTATGTCTTGCATATAATTCAGTATTCTCTAGTGTTAGTATTATGTCAGTAACTAGTTTCCTATTAGTTATCATCGTTCGTTAAATGTTAAATGTTAAATGTTTTAATATGTTTTAAAAATTGTGGTATGAATGAGTGTTCATTATTGTGTTTATTGTAATTTATTGTGTTCAAAATCAAGTAGCAAAGTTTAAAGATGCCGTTCTTTTCAAAATTAAGACAGATCAAAACTAGAAAAGGGGTACTCGAGGAAGCTGTTCCCATTCCACCTAGGGACACCCCAGGGTACTTTATGTACCATAAGCATGGCCTAGATGCCGTATTATTTCTTGATTTATGGGTGGACTACACCAAGGATCTAGCCGAAAGTCAGAGGTGGCCCGCAGTTGGGACATGGGATGCAGATTGCATCATGAGAGTAGAAGAAGAATTATGGAAAAAGAAAGCCAGACAGTAACAGAAAGATGCCATTGAGTTTTGGCGCAAGGAGTCACATTGGAGGACAGAGTAAGTGTTTCACGAAGCAGAGAGAAGTAGACTGGAGTCTGGAAAAGCCAAGGAAGAGATGTTACAGGAGGAAGTGGAGCAGGTGAAATGAGTGCAGGCTGACAGAGGAAGAAATACTGACGTTGCTGGTATTTATCCCGTCCTTTCAGAGGACCTAGCAAGAGTGGCCCCAGTAGAAAGACCAGTTAGAGTGCCACCGCAAGTACCACGATACATATAATAATGATATAGTAGCCCAAAGGTTCTTGAGCCTCCCACCAAACGAACAGCGCATAGCCGGTGTTTACATGGTCCAACATTTGACTACGTTGTCAATAGGAAATTGAGAGGGGTGTAGCTAGAGAAGGAGCAACACCTGTGATTTGATGACACCCCTAATGTACAAAGTGTTAATGAAAAATAATTAGTGAAAAGTTTAGCTTGAGAAAAATTGTGGGTATTTCGAATTTGCAAAATTGTTCCAGAATCCAGGTTTGTGTTCTTGGTGGTCCAGTGAGCCAATGTGCTGGGTCAAGACGGTAAGATTATGACCCCCTGAGAGCAAATTGTATATAAAAATAATTTTTCAATTGGGCGAATTATTGCAGTTTTTATGGAATTGAGTAGTCTTTTTGTCTTTGACAGCTTCAGAGTGAGGAGAAGGTGGGGGCTGTGTAGAGCAGTATGTGATACAGAAATCGGAAACAGATTCTGACCTTGTAGCCAGTGTAGGTGGGGGCCGGTGAGAGGAGCAGAACAGAGGCACTGCTTAGAAAGCTTCTCTGACATCGCATCTGTGTAATGCCTGCAGCCGGAACAACAAAAAAGTTGGCTGGCAGCCCAGGCTCAGGCCGCGCTGAGGGGCTATTTTTAGCTTCTCTGATAAGACAGGGCAGCTGAGAAATGTAAATCGAGAAAGATTCCCTTGGTCTATTCTGTGCTAAACCAGTGCCCCGGGGAAATGTCTATGGAGAAGATTTGTTTTATTTTTTAGCAAATGTTATATTGCTTCTGGCCAGAAAGTAAAATGTTGCTCTTGCTTGGAATTTTAAGGGCTATATGCCTATATAAAAACGATTTTCAAATTCAGACATTTTTTTATTGTGGCCACAAGCTGCCACCAGTTGCATTGGATAAATGATCCAGTGGTTAAAAGTCTGTGGGGAGAGATGAGAGGTGCGTCTTCGTCTGGGACATTAGGGTACATTGTGTTGACGAAGATGCATAGCTCATTTTTATGAAAAAAAAAACAAACAGGTTCGTGTGTTCTTCGTTTTTGATTATTCTTGCTGATTCTGTGTGTCAGACTTGACACGGTGATTTCAGATGGGGGTGTATAGGGCAGGTAAATAAGTTATTGATTATAAGCCTGACAAATTAAGCAGGCCAGAGTGTTCGCCTCTGAGCTGTAGGTACTATAATTGCGCATCGCTGCTCATTTATATATGTTAGTGTAATTGTCTATGCTTTCTGTGCTTGGTATACTGATGGCTTGGCATATGTATTTTATATATGTTTTGTTTTTGTGTTGTATTGACCAGTATGTTTGGCATTAATACAAGTTCTCCTGGGCGTTACGGAGATGGACGTGACGACGTAAATCTTTGCGCAGCACTTGGCTGGAACTTGTTCACAATTACTAAATTTCACAGACATGATATTACCTTTATCATGCTGTCAAAATAGCGGACAACACGTTATCAGTGTATGTCTAATTGGTATTGGTGATGAATAAAAGAAGAAAATAGTTATGCAAGACTTAAATATGTATCACATGACTGCCTTTCTCTTATAGACAGGCAGCCTCGGTCATATGTTTCCAGATTGGACATTGAGGAACCATTATGATCTGTGCACTCGCATCTTACCTCTTGAAAGGCCTGTTTTAAATAAGGACTGCCACCCCAGAGTGACAAATGAGGCTCGGTATTTAGGGTAATGAGAAAATATCTGACAGGATTTCCTTTTTAAAGTTTGCTTTAGTAAGCTCATTCTTGTAAGTGGTGGCCCCAAAAGTTGACTTGTTTTTTAAATTAGGCTGTTTTTTATATAGGTGGAAATTATTGCAAAATGACTGATTTTTTTAGCAGATGAATTATTAATTATCAACATTAACAACTGTTCTTAAACTTGGTTTTCCGAATATTTAGGTAATTTAGCATTCCTATTAGGGCCTCCTAGCATTAATATTGACTTCAGGTTGGTGTAGGTTCATGTGATAGGGACATTTGCATATGAGATGTCATTTGGCCAGCTTATGAGCTAACACAATGAGGTTTGTACATTAATTTGAAGGATTTCTCGCCGTTTCAAATACGCTGTGTATCTCCTATAATTTTGCTTACGCCCAGTAGCTACACACAGGGATTAATAGTGTTGACAAGACACAGGGTTTGATAGTGTTTGACAGCAGTGAAATCTGTTTCAGATTTCCTCCTGTCAAAAAGGGGGGGAAGGAGGAGGATATTGGCTTTCTGCTGGCCCCTGAGGATGTTCGCTTCCCGCTAGCCCCTTAAGAAATTAAGCCCCTTAGAAATTAGCCCCCTTAGAAATTAAGCCGAGGAAATAGGTATGGTGTTTTCCCCTTTTTCTCATGTTTTATTGTGATCTTTCAGGGGTATTAGTCCAAGCCCCTAATACAGCTTCTACTAAAGTCCTCCCTTGGACACAAGAACACACTGTGGCATTTGAAGAATTAAAGAGAGCTTTATGTCAAGCACCAGTTTTAGCAAACCCTGATTACAACAAATCGTTTATGCTTTTTGTGACAGAGCGGGATGGAACAGCACTATCTGTCCTAACACAAGATCATGCAGGAAAACACGAGCCCTGTGCTTATTTTTCTAGTACATTAGACCCAGTAGCACAGGCTTTGCCTGCGTGCCTAAAATCAGTTGCAGCAACGGCCTTAGCCATAAGACAAAGTGACTCGATAGTGCTGGGCCACCCTCTGACAGTACAAGTACCACACGCAGTAGAGGTTCTCTTGAACCGGACACAAACACAACACCTGACTGTAGCTAGACTGACAGGCTATGAGCCAACGTTATTTCAACCACACATAGAGATCAGACGATGCAACATACTGAATCCTGCTACCCTTTTGCCCTCCAGTACAGAAAGCGTTTCACCACACGACTGTGTTGAAGTAATACATACCGTGACTAAACCAAGACAAGACTTGACAGACGTTGCACTCCCAGACCCCGACCTAACACTATAAGTTGACGGCTCATGCATGAGGACAGGGGCGGGAGAATTAGTGGCAGCATATGCAGTGACTACTGATACTGTAATAATAGAGACTAAAAGAATAGACATATTGTCAGCACAAGCAGCAGAGCTCATCGCCCTGACACAAGCGTGCATAAGAGCTAAGCACCTGAGAGTAAACATTTACACCGATTCTGTGGCGAGAAAGAGGTTTCTTGACCTCTCATGGGGCCAAGATACAGCATGGCCCCCTTATTCAAGCCCTACTGGAAGCAATACATTTACCAACAGCCATAGCTATCCTAAAATGTAAAGCACATACTAGAGCCACAGATACCATTTCCCAAGGCAATGATCTGGCAGACCGAACAGCTAAACAGACAGCTCAGACCCCACTAGACATGACAAAATCACAGATACTATCACTGTCCAAAGCCATGACAGTTAGGGATCCTTCCAAGGATGTACAAGACATACAGACACATGCTACTGTAGACGAATTAAAGAAATGATCGGAACAAGGAGGGGTACTGACTGATCAGGGTTGGATGACAAAGGGCAAATCCACATGGTTTCTTCCTGATTCAATGGTACAAATAATCATAAATACCGCACATAGTCCTGCACACTTAGGAGAGAAAGCAATGCTAGACAGCTTACAGAATATATGGTTCTCGTTTACATGCGAATGGTAGCTCATTCTAGAACAGGCTTATCTCCCTATGAAGTGGTCTTTGGTAGACCACCAAATATGTGGGGCACTCCAATGCCTAAAAGATTACTGATGCTGACAGATTACCTGGCTTCCTTGATGTCTGCACTACTCTCTTGTTGTTCGCAGGTTGCTGCCGCCTTCCCTGACAACACCCAGGTCAAAGAATACTCCATCGCTCCTGGATGGAAGGCGCCAAAGTCAGTGCTCTGGACCACGGGGACGGCCGTTAAAGTCAAAGGGCGGAAAGGATGGTTGCACCTTCACCACTCTTTTACAAAGGAAAGACTTTGAACACCATTTTCTAGAGGAGACTCCCCAGCAGTTTCCACAAAGCTAAACTTAGATCTAAAAAGTCAGAACCCGTTTGATCAATTAAGTCCACTAGGTGGTGAAGCGGTTGAACATGTATTCTGGCTTGCATAAGATCTTGGACAATAACATTGATAAAAAGAGCAAGATGTGCATCACGATAATATGTATCAGCTTAATACTACATGCTATTTTTCCTCCTATTGCCTCACTCTTATACTCCTCCACTAATGATACCATAAAGCACACATTTAGTGATCTGCCATCCTATGAGCTATCATATCGACTTGCCTTACGCAACAATACCTTTATTCAGATACTGCACCATTCACATCAGACTGCTGGGTCTGTGGCCGATTTCCCCCGTATCAGAAGGTAAAGGGAGTGTTGCCTCTTTTTCCTTTTCCGTTCTCCCATAATGGTTCTTGCGGAGCATGGTTTGCCTTAATGACATCCATCAATGGTGATGCCAAAGAATACAAAGCAATAACAAGGCTCCACAAGATTGCCCAAAACATACATCAAGACCCAGGCACGTGGACATGGTCCGGTTGGCTCTGGGGATTAATATCGGCTTGGGGATGGAAAGTGTTGACCGTCTGTGGGTTGATACTATTAATGATATTCAGTTGTTGCCTATGTCTGCAGTGTGGCCCGGCCATTGTGGCCTGTGTGCTACTGCATGTGTTCCACATCCCTATTTACAAAGCATTGAAAATGGAAAAATAATGCTGCAAGAACAGATCGACTGTCTCATGAAAATAGACGTTACATAGGGGGTTCACTAAGGTACAAGGAGGGAATGAGGAAAATAAAAATCTATGAGGCCTATGTGTCCCCATGTGCCCCCCCCCAAACGCTTATGTGCACATACATGTAACCTATGTATTTCCCCTCCATGGCCTTTCTATCATGATGCTTATGCTATAACGTGGCCTGCCATCATCCAGTCTCCCATGAGAGAAACGACAAATCTGTATTGAGGCCTACACGTTTTTCATCATGTTTTCCTGCATTTTCATGAAGCCCATGTTTATGGCTCAGCCAGAGCCAAAAAGAGGTTTCATGCCTCAGAACGCTCTGAAAGCTACAGCTACGTATCCTTGGCCTTGCACACTTGGGCCTCAGCCAAAGGGGCCCCGACCGAGGTGTCGAGACAGTATTGAGCACGGTTATCTGCTTACTCTTACTGAAACCACATTCTTGCCTGGTGAAGGAGGAATGAACGCGACCCATCTGCAAGGAGGGAGCCCAGCCCTACTGTCTCTATTTGTGAGATTGCAAAGCTCACGTCAGTAAAAAGCCCATAGCCCCCATGTAAGGCTTCTGCAGTAAATGAAGTAAATGAAGAAATAGATGCCACATCGGCTCTTGGTGATGAGCAACCTATGTCACAAATCAGTCCCTGCTCCAGACATCGGATATCAGATAATACAAGATGTGCTGGTCGTCTTGACACTGAAGGCCTCACTCACTGAAGGCCTCACTTCCAGACTTGTCCGGTTGCATAGCAACCCTCCCCACGTCAGTTACACGTCATGCTCGAGTTGAGCACAAGTAAGGCAAAGTTCCAGTACAATTCCAGCAGATCACGCAACCCCCTCCAGGTATCCACCCACACATGACAAATTACCCATTATCATCAAGTGGACGCCCACATGGACGCCCACCTTCACGCCTACTTACACGCCCACATGCTCTTATCTCATTCTCTCTTGCTCTTTTGCTTACGTACAATTGAGAAATGTATATATACTGTACTCTGTGAATAATGTTTTGAGAATATTGAGAATACTTTTGAGTCCCTTTCCAGATCCTTTTTTGGTGATGGTAATATTCTCCCTTTGACTCGAGTTATTGGAATAAAGCCCTTTATGAACCTGATACCACAGACTCAGCCTCTTGCTTTATGCATGATCCTATTGATATTCTGAAATACATAGAGCGTAATATTTTATTTACCACAGGATGACAATGAGGAGGTCGGAACACTATCTTGGATGAGGAGAGGGAAACACTAGAACAGGTTCCGGGGGTCCAAGAAGAGTTGGTTTCTGACCTAGCAGATGACATGAATGCTCCTGATGTTCAGCAGGGAGCAGTGTGTCTTCCAGAGGCCTTTCTTCCCCAGGAGCTGGAAGGCAGGAGGGAGGAGAGTAAACTTAAATTGGAGTTGGTTAAACTAAAGATGGCACATGAGCTTAAGCTTAAGGAGTTGAACATTAAAGCCAAGCAAGCAGAATGCAAAAGCAGTGGTGGCAGCATATCTACAGTGTCCCATGGAGAAAGTTCACATAACAAAAGTCTTGGTGTCCTATTATGTGGTTGGGGATGACATTGACAATTGCTTATCTGCTTATGAAGTGGCTCTAAGGATGCACAGGGTCCCTGAGGAGTTCTGGGTGGGTGGGAGTTATATGCACCCAGTGGGGAGGGACACACTCATAACACAAGAGGTAGAGTACCAGACCCAGTATACCCCCATGAAGACAATTTTAATTAGGAAATTTGGGTTAACATCTGAAAGGTGTAGATAGATGTTCAGGAATAGCCACAAACTCCCTACGCAGACCTGGGTGGATTCCCTGGACTACTCCAGCAAGGCATTGAAGGGCTGGTTGAGGGGCTGGAAGATAGAAGATTTCCAGAGCTGAGTCAACACCTAGTGGATCAATCAATCAATCAATTCATCAATCAATCAATCAAGTAGTACTTGTATAGTGTGGCTTATCATCCAAGAGGGTATCCAAGCACTGTGCTGCAGGTATCAGCCAAAGAGCTATGTCTTGAGTCCCTTCCTGCAGTGGGTCAAGAAGGGTGTGGTGCTGAGTTGAAGGGAAGGGCATTCCATGCTTTGGTGACGAGGTAGGAGAAGGAGTGTTCTCTGGAGTGGCAGTGGTGTATACGTGGTATCTGTGCAGAGCGTCCTGGTTGGTCGGTGGAAATGCAGGAGGTAGTTCATGTAGGCTGGTCCTTGGTCACGGATGACTTTGCAGGCGTGGATTAGAAGCTTGAAAAGGCACCTATTCTGAATGGGGATCCAGTGGAGGTCCTTCAGGTGCTGGGTGATATGTGTTGTCTTGGGCAGGTTGAGGATCAGTCTGGCCACTGCGTTCTTGTTCATCTGGAGTCTTTGCATGAGTTCAGTGGTGGCACCGGCATAGAGTGTGTTGCTGTAGTCTAGTTACTCGTGATGAGGGACTGTGTGACTGTTTTCCTGGTCCTGAAGGGGAGCTACCTGAAGACCTTTCAGAGTGAAAAGCAATGTGACTGATCCAAGGAAGCTTGCTGAAGAGGCAGACCTCTGGGCCAGTGCTGGAGTATCAAAAAATAAGTTATATGCGGGTACTCAAAAAGGGTGGTCAGGGTTCCCACCAGAAGAAGGAGAGGGGGTGATAAAAAAAGAAAATCTCTCATGGCCCCCAAAACAATTCTCAGGGAAAAGGGTCATATACCTCATCTGAACACAAGACAAAGAGCTTCACTGACACGAGTCAGTATAAACCCCCAAGTGCCTTGAGTGCTTTGAGTATGGGCATGTAAAGGGTGATCCCAAATGCACTAAAAGAGCACAGCCTCCCACTGGAGGTAAGACATCAAGGGTAGCGAGTGTTTTGCTTGGGTAGGAGTATGTCCCAGTTCATGGGGAGGATACTAGAGGGGTTACCCTTGTGTCCCGGGGTGACTTGGAAATGGTCCAAAATATCCATGTGTCATCCAATACTACCAAGTATAGGCAATAGGTTACCATCAATGGGCAAGGTGTGAAGGCTCTGTGGGGCACTGGTGCAAGTATGACTATTTGAGAAGGCTTTCGTCTGTACCAAAAAGCCATCCTATTTTTCTTTGCCATGCAGATTTAGATATAGTGACTTCTGAAGATCGTATTAAGCTAGCACCTATCATGGTATGGCACTCAATTTGGGATAAATACAAAACCCTTCTCAATCAAGATATAATCAATGATGTTCTACATCTTGATAATGCACGCAGTATCCAGTGGCTGAGATATGTAAAAGAATAACTTGTCATGTTAGGGCGAGCTGACTGTTATTACATTCCCCATTATATTGACACCACTTTCAAACACCAGTTGAAACAAGACTTCCCAGCCACATGTAAAAGGCAGAGAGAACATTCAGTGATGGGAAAGTGGAGGGTGTCTGGTTACCTCCCACTGGTAACCACAGATTCAATGGAACCCTATCTGTTGAACATTTTGGCAGTCACAAAGATTTTATCTGATAAGGGTAAGGTTTGACATAGCCCATATTCTGGTTTCATATCCTAGGAATGCATTTTGTGATTCTGAACTTGAACCTTGCCCTTGTGACTAAATTCTAGTCAGACTATGTTGCACTTTCTCTTTTTTGTGTATTATATGCTGCATCTAGGAAAGAATTTGTAAACCAGTCATTGAGGTATTAGAAGATGTAGACCAGCCCTGTTTTATACTTTACAGACAAAATATATCTGTATGATTTAAATATGTATCTCTGCAGCTGTGAGACTGAGGAACTTTGAAGGGAAATAAGTATCCCCACGGTAACATGCGGAAGGGAATCTGAGCAAACCGGTCATATGAAAATGTTTACATTTTGGCACCTTATGATTTTAGATCAAGAAAAAGGATGCTTGGCTGAGCTTATGATAATTATGAATTCTCTGATTATATTAGCTGTTTTTATATGTATATAGCACTTGTTATTTTAACAGGAGAGACTGGTTGGTCCGATTGAGTCTGTGACAAGTTTGAGTACTCTGATCATGTTTTCATCCACATTTGCACATGGCACTTTGTAGTCTCAAATAGTGAGATGGGTTGGTTGGGCTTAGAAAATTACTGAACTATGTGAGTGTCCTATGAACACAGACGCATTTCAAATCTTTTAAGAAAATGTTTTAAATTATTTTTTATATGATAGAATCACTGTGTGGCTTTGTTATTTTAAAAGAAAATAATTTATATGATTTTATATGTAAGGTCTTTTATGGTTTTAACTGAATAAAGATTGGATTGATTAATTAGTTGATTGATTGATTGACTATGGTTAGGAATCATTGGGTGCCCCCAGAGCAGATTTTATCCAATGTCTTCCACCATGTTGTGTTTTAGCAGACAACCGTGTAGGTCACTACCTAGTGGCCCTTGTTTCATTTGAGAGGGTGTGGGTCTCAGGTCTTCTTAAAGTAGATGTGAGCCCCGCCATGCCTGTGGACTGCTTGCTAGGGATGACTTAGAGCACACTACCTGGAAGGAAGTGAAGCCCCGTTTTCACCTGGAAATGTTGTGGGTAGTTGAGCGGGCTTGAGCTACCACCAAGGGAATCTCTAATGGGGTTTACTTTATTTGCGCGCTCAACAGTGGCTACTTCGTTTCCCAATGCTTCCCGTTCCCTAGCCTATTGTGTGTTCAGTGCTGAGTTGAGGGCAATGCATTTCCCCCAAAGAACTGCTTTGAACGTGTCCCAATTGGTGTACTCTGAGGTATCCTCTGGCTTGTTAAGATCAAAAAATTCAGTGATGATTTCTCTCAATTTGGTGCGGGATTCTTTGTCTCGCATGAGAGAAGGTGGAAAATACCATCTAGGGGTACAGGAGACATTACCATGCCAGGCCAAACAAATGAAAAGGAGACTATCATCTGACATGGAGAGGGGAAATATTGTAGCCTCCTGGAGTGCACCCAGCAGGGATTGGCTGATAAAGATATAATTGAGTCGAGAGTACGTGCGGTGAACATGGGAGTAGAAGGTGTAGTCACAGGAGTGGGGGTGAAGTGTCCACCATGCGTCTACAAGGACTAGGTCGTGGAGATGTTGTTTGGTGGTGGAGGCAAAGGAGCCCAGGCCAGAGCAGTGTGGGTGGGTACTGTCGAGGTCTTGTTGCCAGGTCAGGTTGAAATTGCCCAAAAGTACCAATGACCCCTCCCTGAAGTCCAACGGTTTCCCCGCCAGAGTATTTAAGAACACCGCTTGCCCAGTGTTAGGTTCAGACACGGCTACGAAGGTACAGAGCTTGCCCATCAAGCGGCCCTTGACCATAACCCAGTGGCCGTCTTTATCAGAGAGCACATCCAAAGTTTGGAATTTAGTGGAGGAATGAAAAAGGAGTGCCACCCCTCTGTGTTTTGTAAGTGCCGAGGATTGGTATATCAGTGGGTAGTGTTTGTGATGAAGGCGTGAGTCCTCTGATCTAGCCAAATGCGTCTCCTGGAGGGCCACTATGTCAAGATGATGGTCCGTGATGTACTTCCACACTTTGTGGCGTTTTTGCAGGGAGTTTGGCCCTTTAACGTTCCAGGAACCAACCATAATCGTCATAACAGTCAATGGTGATAGAGCATTCTACAGTCATCGCCAGTCGACTCAGCCTGATATATGTCCAAGTTAGCCCCAGGGTTATCTGTCCCCTCCCCGTGAGTGCCCCCCGTGAGTGCAGAGGTGCAAAAGAAAAACCCCTTAGAAAGGAAAACGAAAAAGCCGCCACCATCGCCCTCTCAACCCCTCCCCACAACCCCAAGAACAACAAAACGAACAACAACTGCAATGGCGGCAGGAAAGCCGCCGTCTGGTCCCTAATTGGAGGCATCCTGTCTTACAGGGACAAGGGGGACGAAGGGTGCGAGGGCACTGTCCGCGCCATCCGGATGTTAGTCAAAGAAGATATCATTATGCAGTTATAACTCTAGCATCAAAACAGAGCTACCTGAAAAATGGGGATAAAGTCATTGCTCTGGGAGGAAGAGGCTAATGATAGTTCCCCAAGTCCATTCCACGGTTAACAGTCAGGGGTTTGGGATGTAGGGCCAAAGAATGCTCCCAGACTCAGAGAAGCGTATGGGAGAAAGTCCCTGCCAGCCCCATGAGCCGCCCTCAGACCTGCCAACAGTGGTAGAAGTCATTCACCCATGATAAGACTTGGCATGGGCTTCCGTAAGCCTATAAGTCCCAACATAGCATGGAAAAAGTACAGCACATACCCATGAAGCTTCCGCCGGGAGGTTGTCTGCGGCCCCTACGCACGCCCATCAATCATGCAGTTGTCAGCGGGGGTCCCTGAAGAGGCTCCCGAGGTCTATCGTGGGCAGAGCCAACCTCCTCCGTGGGGAGACCCAGGAGCTTCAGGCCTGCTTTCAAATCTGTGACATGGCGCTGTTTATTATTGAATTCGAAGCTGAGTGAAAACGGATAGATCCATCTGTACCTGATTTTGTCCTCTTGCAGTTTAGAAGCCGGCGCCAAATCCTGGTAGATGGAACAGGAGTGGTTTTGAAAGATGATGGATCCCTTTGACCTGGCCGCTAGGAGCACTGCTTCTTTGACTTTATAGGAGTGGAATTTTGCCAGGATGTCGCGTGGACACTTCTTCTCGCCGGCCTGCAAATTTCCCACACGGTGTACCCTTTCCAGCTTTATATTGAGGGTTTGGGGGCTCAGGATTTCCGTGAAGAGCCCCTCCATGAAGGCCTCCAGATCCGGTCCCTCCGCTTCCTCCCCCAGGTCCCTGATGCGTAGGTTCTCCCTCCGTGCCCTGTACTCGAGGTCCTCCGCCTTGAGCTGCGTCTAGTAAAGTTGGTCCTGGAGGGTGCGCACGTTGTCACGCAATTCAGTGGAGAGCCTCTTCTGGTCTCGGTGCCGTGCCGTGCCTCCAGGTCCAGCACTCTAGTGCCCACAGAGTCGACGTCTTGTTGGAGGAAGGCCAACCTTTCTGAAAGATCCGTCCTCAGTTGCTCAATTGACGATTTTTTGTCCTGGCCGAGATCATTGCGTAGCTTGGTTTGAAAGTCTTTAAGCATGGACAGCAGGTCTGCTCTGCTTTCGTAAGGGCCATGTCGGTTGTGTCCGGGTCTCTGTGTAGCATTGAGTGTTTATCTAATGGGCAGAAGAAGTCTGATACCTTGTTGGATGTCCTGGTCGTCCCTTTCTTTGGCGGCATGTGGGCTAGTCCAGGAGGATCCCGGTAGCAGTGATGCCCGTGGCAGGAGGCCCAAGAACCACTACGAGGGAGCCGCCGTGCCGAAGGATGGTGGAGGAGACTGCCGGCAATCCAGAAGGGTGGGGAAAGGTACCGACCACACCCAGATGAAGTGCCGCTGGCCAGACCTCTGAGTGCTATACAACGCGGCTTCCTGTGTGGGTGATGCTGTTGGGTGGGGGTACGCTCCCCTCAGGGCAGGCGGAGGCAGGGCACCAGATCACAGCAGAAGCCCCCCCCAGGGACAGTGCCACAGAATGATGCTCCGTTTGGACCCTGCAGGTCTCACCAATCTCGGCCACACCACTGCACTCGTTATCCCCCGTTACTCGGACTGGGCGCCATTTTGCAAGTGCAGTGGCTGATACAGAGAAAGTCACTAACCGTGAGGGAGGACTCCGTCGATTCCGCCTCAAGGTACAGAGAGAACAGAGGGTTGATGTATCCTCGAAGGTGGCAACTGATGGGGGGCAGACATGGGGCCTCAGAAACGGCTGTTCAATCTGCAGCACCGTGGCTCACATTCTGGACGCCATGTTGAGGTCAGACGGGTGCAGTACTGCGGTCCGTGAAATGAGCCAAAACCCAGGAGATGTTGATGAAATAGCTGCAGCGACTGGAGCTGACCTCACGCAGTACAAAAGGGGGTGGTGATGGACGGAGCATCAGAACCAATCAAACACTCACACTCAGTCAACAGATCTGGGTTTGATCCATCACCGTTCTTTAGCCCACTCTGCCACCCCAGTTCAGACATGGCCATATGCAAATCAGTCTGACCCTGTGCCTCATGGGTACAGTCCAGCCCGAACTGCCAAGCCATGCCTTCCCTGGACCGGAAACAAGCTTCCTAGGACCGGTTTCTGGCATTTCAGCCTTCTTCAGCCAGGCTTGCTTGAATCCAGTGACAAAGTGAGCAAGGGACTCATGTCTGAGCATACCCTGCCAACTTATGGCAAACAAAGCGGTACAAAAGGGGGTGGTGATGGACGGAGCATCAGAACCAATCAAACACTCACACCCAGTCAACAGATTTGGGTTTGATCCATCACCGTTCTTTAGCCAACTCTGCCACCCCAGTTCAGACATGGCCATATGCAAATCAGTCTGACCCTGTGCCTCATGGGTACAGTCCAGCCCGAACTGCCAAGCCATGCCTTCCCTGGACCGGAAACAAGCTTCCTAGGACCGGTTTCTGGCATTTCAGCCATCTTCAGCCAGGCTTGCTTGAATCCAGTGACAAAGTGAGCAAGGGACTCACGTCTGAGCATACCCTGCCAACTTATGGCAAACAAAGCGGTACAAAAGGGGGTGGTGATGGACGGAGAATCAGAACCAATCAAACACTCACACCCAGTCAACAGATCTGGGTTTGATCCATCACCGTTCTTTAGCCCACTCTGCCACCCCAGTTCAGACATGGCCATATGCAAATCAGTCTGACCCTGTGCCTCATGGGAACAGTCCAGCCCGAACTGCCAAGCCATGCCTTCCCTGGACCGGAAAAAAGCTTCCTAGGACCGGTTTCTGGCATTTCAGCCGTCTTCAGCCAGGCTTGCTTGAATCCAGTGACAAAGTGAGCAAGGGACTCACGTCTGAGCATACCCTGCCAACTTATGGCAAACAAAGCGGTACAAAAGGGGGTGGTGATGGACGGAGCATCAGAACCAATCAAACACTCACACCCAGTCAACAGATCTGGGTTTGATCCATCACCGTTCTTTAGCCCACTCTGCCACCCCAGTTCAGACATGGCCATATGCAAATCAGTCTGACCCTGTGCCTCATGGGAACAGTCCAGCCCGAACTGCCAAGCCATGCCTTCCCTGGGCCGGAAACAAGCTTCCTAGGACCGGTTTCTGGCATTTCAGCTGTCTTCAGCCAGGCTTGCTTGAATCCAGTGACAAAGTGAGCAAGGGACTCACGTCTGAGTATACCCTGCAAACTTATGGCAAACAAAGCGGTACAAAAGGGGGTTGTGATGGACGGAGCATCAGAACCAATCAAACACTCACACCCAGTCAACAGATCTGGGTTTGATCCATCACCGTTCTTTAGCCCACTCTGCCACCCCAGTTCAGACATGGCCATATGCAAATCAGTCTGACCCTGTGCCTCATG
Source organism: Triturus cristatus (assembly GCF_964204655.1). Classification (NCBI taxonomy): domain Eukaryota; kingdom Metazoa; phylum Chordata; class Amphibia; order Caudata; family Salamandridae; genus Triturus; species Triturus cristatus. The sequence continues at coordinate 759,285,956 of NC_140595.1, forward strand.
GGAACATTCCAGCCCGAACTGCCAAGCCATGCCTTCCCTGGACCGGAAACAAGCTTCCTAGGACCGGTTTCTGGCATTTCAGCTGTCTTCAGCCAGGCTTGCTTGAATCCAGTGATAAAATGAGCAAGGGACTCACGTCTGAGCATACCCTGCCAACTTATGGCAAACAAAGCGGTACAAAAGGGGGTAGTGATGGACGGAGCATCAGAACCAATCAAACACTCACACCCAGTCAATATATCTGAGTTTGATCCATCACTGTTCTTCAGCCCACTCTGCCACCCCAGTTCAGACATGGCCATATGCAAATCAGTCTGACCCTGTGCCTCATGGGAACAGTCTAGCCCGAACTGCAAAGCCATGCCTTCCCTGGACCGGAAACAAGCTTCCTAGGACCGGTTTCTGGCATTTCAGCCGTCTTCAGCCAGGCTTGCTTGAATCCAGTGACAAAGTGAGCAAGGGACTCACGTCTGAGCATACCCTGCCAACTTATGGCAAACAAAGCGGTACAAAAGGGGGTGGTGATGGACGGAGCATCAGAACCAATCAAACACTCACACCCAGTCAACAGATCTGGGTTTGATCCATCACCGTTCTTTAGCCCACTCTGCCACCCCAGTTCAGACATGGCCATATGCAAATCAGTCTGACCCTGTGCCTCAAGGGAACAGTCCAGCCCGAACTGCCAAGCCATGCCTTCCCTGGACCGGAAACAAGCTTCCTAGGACCGGTTTCTGGCATTTCAGCTGTCTTCAGCCAGGCTTGCTTGAATCCAGTGACAAAGTGAGCAAGGGACTCACGTCTGAGCATACCCTGCAAACTTATGGCAAACAAAGCGGTACAAAAGGGGGTGGTGATGGACGGAGCATCAGAACCAATCAAACACTCACACCCAGTCAAGAGATCTGGGTTTGATCCATCACCGTTCTTTAGCCCACTCTGCCACCCCAGTTCAGACATGGCCATATGCAAATCAGTCTGACCCTGTGCCTCATGGGAACAGTCCAGCCCGAACTGCCAAGCCATGCCTTCCCTGGACCGGAAACAAGCTTCCTAGGACCGGTTTCTGGCATTTCAGCCGTCTTCAGCCAGGCTTGCTTGAATCCAGTGACAAAGTGAGCAAGGGACTCACGTCTGAGCATACCCTGCCAACTTATGGCAAACAAAGCGGTACAAAAGGGGGTGGTGATGGACGGAGCATCAGAACCAATCAAACACTCACACCCAGTCAACAGATCTGGGTTTGATCCATCACCGTTCTTTAGCCCACTCTGCCACCCCATTTCAGACATGGCCATATGCAAATCAGTCTGACCCTGTGCCTCATGGGAACAGTCCAGCCAGAACTGCCAAGCCATGCCTTCCCTGGACCGGAAACAAGCTTCCTAGGACCGGTTTCTGGCATTTCAGCCGTCTTCAGCCAGGCTTGCTTGAATCCAGTGACAAAGTGAGCAAGGGACTCACGTCTGAGCATACCCTGTCAACTTATGGCAAACAAAGCGGTACAAAAGGGGGTGGTGATGGACGGAGCATCAGAACCAATCAAACACTCACACCCAGTCAACAGATCTGGGTTTGATCCATCACCGTTCTTTAGCCCACTCTGCCACCCCAGTTCAGACATAGCCATATGCAAATCAGTCTGACCCTGTGCCTCATGGGAACAGTCCAGCCGGAACTGCCAAGCCATGCCTTCCCTGGACCGGAAACAAGCTTCCTAGGACCGGTTTCTGGCATTTCAGCCATCTTCAGCCAGGCTTGCTTGAATCCAGTGACAAAGTGAGCAAGGCTTGCTTGAATCCAGTGACAAAGTGAGCAAGGCTTGCTTGAATCCAGTGACAAAGTGAGCAAGGCTTGCTTGAATCCAGTGACTGGCTGAAGACGGCTGAAATGCCAGAAACCGGTCCTAGGAAGCTTGTTTCCGGTCCAGGGAAGGCATTGCTCTTTGGGAGAGCACTGCCTATCTTCGAGTTACTTCTCCCCTATCTCGTTGCCACTTGTAGCCTCCTCCCCAGCCTGGGTACGCACCAATGACTATGCCATGCACAGAGCTTGGTACTGCAAAAGTAAGAAGGACAAAAACTGTGAAAAGAAGGAACGCGTGAAACCTTGCTTTAGCGTACGAAATCTTAACGCCCAGCTTTGCATCTCTAATGAGATGCAAAGTGGGCGTTCCTGACCTGACATGACATGAGAAATGTCGCTAAGCGACATTTCTCCTATCATCAAGCCCCACGCTATGAAGCATAGCGGCAGGAAAAGTAGCGATAACCCCTGTTATCGCTACTTTCCTTACGCCTGCTTCAGGACTGACTGAGCCATGATATCCTATGGAAGGAGGATATCATGGCTAAGTTTGTGAGTCCCTATCAACAAGCTAACGCCACATTTCGTGAGATTATCGCTGGGTTTCCAGCGATAATCTCACTTTAGGCAGTTAGCGCTAGGATTTTTATCGCTTTTGAGATAAGCGTTGCTAATAGCACGCTATCTCTGCGATGAAAATCCACGCTAGCTGGTGATAATTATCCTAGCGCTAAGTGCGCTTAGCAATAATTATCGCCGGTTGTTGTTGATATGCCCCATAGTAAGGGAAGAAGGTGATGGGAAAAAAGAATTGATAATGGACCTTTAAAAAACAAAAGAGAGCTCATATTCACAATGTATGCTTTAACATAAATGTAAACTGCGATTGTAAAAACAACACATTGTTTCAAATGAATAAAGCAGGATTGTGTCCTTTTTGGGTGGTTACCACCTCACTTTTTTTGCCAATGCTGATGGCTTTGACTCTGAAAGTGCACTGAGACCTGCTAACCAGACCCCAGTGCCAGTGCTCTCTCCCTAAGATATGATGTATGTGAATTGGTAACCCCAATTGGCAATTACTTTAACCCCCTTATAAGTCCCTGTAAATGGTACAAGTGGTACCCAGGGCACAGTAGTTAAAGGGGTCACCAGGGACTGCAGCACTGATTGTGCCACACTGAATGACCCAAGTAAGCAGATGAAAGCAAGTCTTCCTTTTTAGGCTGCAGGAGCAGTGCAAATTGCTCAAACCAAACTTCGCCCTCACCATGAGTGGCAGGGTCACAGCACTATCATTAATATATGTGAGTCACCTCTAAGGTAGGCTTCCTGAGCTGAGCCCAGTAGACCAGGTGCATTATATTAACACTGTGGACATGCAAGTGCAAATATATATGTCCCTAGAGTAGCCTCATTCCATTAGGGGCTACTATAATTGTTCAGATGGCCATATGATAATATGGGCTACCACCCGGGCACCCCCAGGTTGCCGGCTCCATTAGCGGCCCACTGAAAAGTGTCATGTTTTGTATGAAAGGACTTTTCTCATCAAACCTGACCTTTTTTTAAAGTCAGAGTTAATGTGAAATGCACCACAGTGGGTATTTTAGAGGTTACCCAACTGGTTGCTCTAGACTTTCCTGTGTCCTGGCTGACAACCTGCAGCTGCTGCCACCAAGACAGAAATCTTAACCCCTGCCAAGAGGTGTGAACTCTCTAAGGAGGCAGAAACAAAGGCCTGCCTGGGAGGGAGGTATCACCTCCCTTCCGGGCAGGATGGCTAGTAAAGTGACACATAAAGGCGTGAGCTCCAAAGCCTTCACTGCCGCTGATATGCAACCAGGCTTCCTCCCAGAGGAGGAAAAAGCCAACCCCCTGCCCCAGGCACATTTGCAACCCAGGCAGGGAAAAATAGGTAGTCAGAAGGCATACACCCGGAAAGCTAACTTCTCCCCTAATTTTGACTACCTGGTCTGTACAGCCAAAGAAGGGGTCCCTCATTTTTAAATTTGGTAGAATAGAGGTTTCCCGGTAGAAAAGATGCCAATTTCCACAGTTTGCAGTCACCACAGATTAGCCACTGGGGATCGTAGCCCATTGGCTACCAGGAGTCACACCCACAATGCCCTTAAAACCAGGATTTAAGGGGCTCCCCTGGTACCAGAACCTCAGATCTGCTTGAATTGTGACCAAGGACAAAGAAGAGACATAAGGACCAGCACAAAGCAAAATTGTGATATTCTGGTCTACCCAGCAACCGCACCAGAAATCAGCTCCTAAGGCAAGAGGAACCTCTCTTCAAGCCAAAGGTAACTCCAGGAAACTCTGGAACTCCCTAAGATTAGAGGTAGTAGTCCCCTAAACCAACTACACACTTGGGATCAAACGGGATCCGTAAGAGCCAGGAAGTACTGTTGCCTAAAGGAATTATCAATCATACAGAAGTACAACTGGCTCAGACAAAAAAGAGAAAGAATAAAAGAGAGGGCATCCTATGGAGACCTAGAGGGGGAGAGATTCCCTCAGGACAAGAACCCTCACTCACAGTTAGGTGACATGCTTCATCATTTGGGTTCCCTCCTCCTAGGGGAGGAACTGAGGTGTTTTATCTCCCAAGATGAGCGTAGAGACGCCGTGATTGAGGGGCAGAGTTCAAAACGGTGTGAAGGGTGTGGTATAAAAATGTCTGTGTGGGTCTACTGAAACTATGGGGCATATTATCAAGCCAGGCGATAAAATTATGGCCGCTTTAGCGGCAGAAAACTGCCACTAAAATGGCGATAATGGGCTTGATAATATGCTCTATGGAATTCCAATTGAAGCCCATGTTAAATGTGAAGAACGTCTAACATGGGCTTCAATTGGAATTCCATAGAGCATATTATCAAGCCCATTATCGCCGTTTTAGCTGCAGTTTTCTGCCGCTAAAGTGGCGATAATATTATCGCCTGGCTTGATAATATGCCCCTGAATTTGCTGGCCAGTCATACCGCAAAAAGGTGATAAAAGTGAAAAATAAAATAAACAGAGTATACAAGCCACCACTAGAGCTGTGTGGCTCAAAGTTCAGCATCCCTCTTCTGTTCAGAGGGAAACGTGAAACTATTGTGCATATAAGTCACGTACACTCTCTATACTCATGGACCATCTTGTGGTGCCCAGCTCACAAAGCCGTGGACGTCCCTCAATGAGATGGCAGGTGACCAGAAGAGGGAAGCTGAACTTTGAGCCACACAGCTCCAGTGGTGGCTTGTACACCTTGTTTATTTTCTTTTGAACTTTTATCACCTTTTTTGCTAAGTGACTTGCTATTTAGGTCCTGACAAATTCCTTGTGGCAGAAACATTTTGACCTAAACACAGTAGGTCATATCTATTGAATCCCTATCCAACTCTTGTTTTATCTATGTCATTGTGACCACCAAATAAAGTGTCAGTGGACCCAGACAGACATTGTCCTGAGGGAATCTGTCCCCCATCTAGGTCTCCATAGGACGCCCGCTATTTTATTTATTTCTCCTTTTGTCTGAGCCGGTTGTACTCCTGTGAGTAGTCCCCTAAAGCCTGCAGGAAAATCGCACCCCTGGAATCAAAGAATGACTGACCATCGGGCCAGCTGAGGGATCACTCAAAAGTAAATGGTCTAGTGCATTGTAGGAAATGTATTCCTGACCTCCAGCAAGTTTAGGAGGCTACTGTTTTCCCCTGGAATCCAGGACATCAAAATAAATATAACCAAGCTTTGTGTTTGCTACTACCAAGGCCTGTTGGTGGCCATCCCAGCTACCACTACCTTTATGCGATGCTGAATCTCGTGGCAACTCAGCAACACTTTCAACCCAACAACTTCTGGCCCTGTTTTGGAACTTTTGCACCCCTTTCCTCACCAGCGTCATCCAAGCAGCAAAATCAGCACCCACAGCTCCCGCATTCAGCACCAGGTGCAACCAGCACCACTATGCAGCCGGCCTTTACGAGCCTGGTAAATTTCAACTGACTGACAGAATCTGGTCCTGGGACCTGCATCAGCTTTCTCCCAAGTGGTTTCCACTGAACTCTACCAGTAAGTGACCAAGTGACATTAGTGTGTTTTCCCAATGATCCCAAAATTATCGTTTTGCAAGAGTTAAAATGCACAGATTTATTTTCTGATTACTTATCTTCCGTGTTGATACTCTTAAATACCTAACACATTTTCCTCTAGTAAAGCCTGACTGCTCTGTGCCACACTATCAGGACTGAGCTAAGTATTTATTAGTGTGACTCCAAAGGACCTAGTTGGGGTAACATGAAGGTATCGCATGGTGAAGACTAACCAGACTCACTACATTAGACCCAACTTTCTCACAGATAAAATTGATGTAAGCATTTCTAGCCCACATGACCTGTTTTCTCAATGGAACATGTTAAGTGGCCATGGTACGCCTAGTTGTGGATTCCATAGCATGCTACATAAATTAGACATGACTAGCACCCCAGTGAGGAGGACCATCAATGCAAAAAAAGCATGGAATTGCTACTGTTCCCAAGGAGAGGGGATGTATTTTAGAACGTTAGATCGCACTGTCTCTTTTGTTGCTGGGAAATAAATGAGTGGAATGATTCCCCACTTTCTTGTAAAAGCCTGGGTAAAGTGGAGATGAGAAGCCATGAAGTAAGAGATATTTGCTAGCCGGTGATAATCTATCAGGGCCTGGTAAAATCAGCGCTAATGACAATCACCAAAATTAGCTTTCTGTATGCAACAATTTACACTTTTTTGACACTCAAATCTGCAAACATGTTTTAAACTGAACTAGAGAGCTATCTGAAAAATCAGCTGGACACCTTGCCTTGAGTCATGCCCCCAGAAAGAATAATTGCCCAGTTAGAGACATTTACTTCAGAAACTATGGCTTTTGTAGTTTGACCATTTCAATGTGTAACCTCTTTCACTCACAGTACACCTAATATTGATTTCCTGATCGGATTTATCATCTGCCTGCCCCTATGTGTTTTACTATGAGGAGATATGTAAAATAAAATATGATTCTCTATTGTCTCTAACCAACATCCAAACCACCCTCCCAACTCATCCTGGCATGCATTCTCCGTTTACTTTGGACTTTCATCCAGATAATGATATGGTTGAAGATTTGTCTTTCTCCATTAAATAACAGTATAGATTGTTGCCAATGTGTTCATAATATGTGACTCCTTGCTCAATTTCCCCCTGATATTTTTCAATGAGCTAATTATTTTTATCTTTTTAAACTTAACCTTGGTACAAAGCTTTATGTCCTTATTTGTAACTTCTCTTTATTTGTGCTGTTACACTGAACACTTTGCATATTTTCTCATGGGACCACCTCACTGCATAGGCCCAGCTACCAAAATGAACCAAAACATCCTTGAAGAAACCGGCCCACGTCTGTGTACTGGTCGGTTGCCTACTGATGAAGCTCAGACACGGGTCACATCAGCATTGTGGCCCTGATTCAGAGTTGGTTAATTATGGAAAATTCTCTATTTTGCAAAGTGCAAAATCCAGATCCACCAGCGGGGCATTTTACCAGTGCATTTTCATCAAGATTTACAATTCCCTTAAGCAAATTTTCAATTATCAGACAGCTCTTCATTAAAACTTGTGACCACACTCTTCCTTAGCCAGACATGTTGTATTCCTACAATTAATCTATATGATTAATGAGCAAATATAATTAACAGATACATGTTAATTGCACATTTATCAGATCCATACACAATTAATGACAGAACATGCAAAGCTCCATCTAAATGCTCCAATGTATTCACACAGGTGCATTATAGCATACACTCACAGGCCCGTCAGCATGTGCATACTCCACAGGTACTGCTCTGAACAGATACACATAAGACTATTCAGTACAAATTGTAGGGACAGTGCCTGTGGAATCAGAAATAAACCTGTTAAGAAGGGCAGTGAAATTTGACACCATTCACCATTGTGCAATAATTATGTAAGCAACTGCAGCAATGGCAAGCAAGATATAAAGAGGACTATGAAAGGCAATGTGTGCTTTTGTTGCAAAAATGTGAAAATAAACACTAGTTAAACAACTTTATCCAATCTTTGGATTCCTTTGGCTCTTTTCTTTCAAGAACCCAGTCTCCATTTGCACCCCCAGCTGCCCCTCTGGGTTTCGGAAAGCTGCTAAAGAAGGACAGCCTGCCTGCTGTTTCTCATGCATTCAGTGTTCTCTGGGAGAGATTGCCAACCAAACAGGTACGTACATAAAAGTGCTTATGACTCATACATAAATAATAATTAACTGATCACTGAAAAACTCTTCTTGATTTCAGACTCTGTGGATTGTTTCAAATGTCCCTGGAATCAGTGGCCAAATGCTAAGCAAACCCAATGCATCTTGAAGCCTACTGAGTTTCTCTCCTATGAAGAGTCATTGGGCACCAGCCTGACAGTAATCAGCCTTATTCTCTCAGCAGTCTCAATTGCTATCCTGGTTCTCTTCATCCATTACAGAAACACTCCCATCGTCAAAGCCAACAATCGCAGTCTCAGCTACCTCTTACTTATTTCTCTCACTCTGTGCTTCCTGTGCTCAGTGGCTTTCATTGGTTATCCCACAGAAGTCAAATGCCTCATTCGTCAGGTTGCCTTTGGAATTTCTTTTGCTCTGTGTATTTCCTGCATCTTAGCGAAAACCATCATGGTAGTTTTTGCCTTTAATGCAACCAAGCCCAACAGTGGCTTAAGAAGATGGGTTGGTCCACAACTGTCCTACTCAGTCATTGGTGGCTCTACACTCATTCAGGTTCTCTTGTGTGCCTCATGGTTAATTATCTCTCCTCCTGCATTTGAATTCAACATTGAATCTCAACCAGGATTCATCATACTTCAGTGTAATGAGGGGTCTCCCATGGCCTTCTGGTGTATGTTAGGGTATCTTGGACTTCTGGCCTCCATTAGTTTCATAGTAGCTTTTATGGCAAGAAAATTGCCCAACAGTTTTAATGAGGCTAAATTCATCACTTTCAGCATGCTCGCTTTCCTTAGCGTGTGGCTCTCTTTTATTCCTGCTTATCTCAGCACTAAGGGCAAGTACATGGTGGCTTTGGAAAGTTTTGCAATTTTGTCTTCCACTTTTTCCCTTATTTTTTGCATATTTTTCCCCAAATGCTACATTATTTTGTTGAAGCCTGCGATGAACACAAAGGAAAGCCTCATGGGCAGAGAAGAACGCCACAGGGACTAAATTAAAGAGACTTATACATAACATTGTTCCTTTCAGATTGGGAAATCTTTGTGCTATGGATTTCATAGTTTTGTAATTCCATGAATTTCTGACACTAATTTACTTTTTAATCTTCGGATATCCAATGTGATCCAAAGTCAACTCTGATTAAGTTCTTTGTAGAATAATGCCTAAAGGAAATTTACATTTCTAGAGCTCAGGTGAATACAATTTTTATTAAACTCCGCAATGACCACATAAATCTGATATATTCAAGATTTGATCTTACTTCTTAAAATTTATTTTCTTGTCTTTATAGTTATAATGGCCTATATCATGAGGTATAATGTTTGCTTTATAGACTGAATTGTTTTCATTTAGTTGAACTCTAATATTTGGCATTAGAGAAATTTACATATGATTTTATATGATGTTTATGTGTGATATATATGCTTATAAAAATATGCATGCATATACATTGTTGTAGTTATGATCACCCCAAAACAACAAAACATCACAATGAGTAGTACACATACAACAAAGACTTCCTGTTTAACATAAATATCACAGGAGACATATTGAAATGGCCAAATACAAACATGAAACAATTATTACATTTAAAAGTCAAAGAAATATCTAATAATAAAGTGTATAGTTGGACAACTTGTTACCACATAGTTAATCGTATATGTGTTTTCATTTCTTTAGTTGACAACACCAGAAGTCAACCACCAATACCAAAATACAGAGCAATGTTACAATCCAAATTTATGTACTAATGTATCAATACCCAAACATCCCACCCAAGTGAGCTACTGTACCGTACCTTCCATACTGAAGCAGATATAAAATCAATTTTGTTTTAAGTAAATCCTAGGGTTTCCTAACCACATCAGCATAACATGATAAACAGTAGCCCAAAGTGAGCAAATTGTCTAAATCTAAGATTCTGAAATATCATAAGGCCAAACTGATCTCTGTCCTTGTTGTAAGACTAACAAATTACAATATTCCATTTGCTCCATATTTCTCATACTCTACATCCTCTGTGTAAAAAGAAAAGAATTCTGAGAAAAGAATTGCAAAACCCAAGTGTGGTTTAAAATTATACACTAAATTGATAAAAACCAGCCTGGATGATGAGGGGTGAAACCCTGAAACCGGTCCTAGGAGGCTTGTTTTCAGGTCAGGGAGGACCCGGCCTGGCAGTTCGGGCTGGACTGTTCCCATGGGGAACAGGGTCACGGCTGATTTGCATATGGCTGGGTCTAAATGGGAATGGCATGGGGAGCGGAAAAAAAAGATGGATTTAGGACCAATTCTTTGTACTGGGGTAAATGTATGACATTGTTCAGCATTCTGTCCATCAACTTGCACTGTAGTCAAGAGGCTTTAACTGCTTTATTAGTTATTGACGATTGTCCTCACTTTATGGACTTGAGCATTAGGACTGGTCTTCCAAACAATAGAGCACAAAAACCCATAATACATTTTTGCACTTCATACTCAGAATTATGGAGGTGTAAATGTGAATACTTATCAAGAAAAGGTCTGTCTTGCACTATAGATCAGGAAAATGGTATCTAGTCATAACTGCTCCTTGAATTATGTCCCAGGCTTTAGGTAGCAGTCCTATGTCCTAGAAACTCATGCTTAGTGTGCCCTCCACACTGCAGACCCACGCACTGGGTCTCAAATCCTTTACAAACCCCGTTGGCTTTAGTGAGCAAGGATGACTTTATTATAAGATAATGAGGTGGTACAATATAAAATATCTCTTTAATCTGATCTTGTCAACAGCAATAAAATAGGATGGCAAACTAAGGTATTATGATTTGATTGGCTATATAAATCAGCAGACCAGACCAAAATGTTCTCTCTATTTGCTACTTGCAAAATATAAGTACTTGCCTCTGCCTACCCCTTTCTTTCTATTCCTTCTTAACTAGACTTTGCTCTTTTCTGTTTTCCCAGCCTTCTCAATCTTCCTTTCTTCTGACTGTTTCCCCATTTGTACCAGAGCCTTTCATTTTGTTCTCCTTTATAACACTTTTTTATTATTACACACACTCTTATTATGTTATGTTGTTTTGCATAGTGCACTAATCACCGAAAAGGGTATACAGGTGCTTGGGCAAGGTGTGTAGGTGTATGGTCACAAGGTTCGCATATGAAGAGCCAGGTCTTCAGCTTCTTGCACAACTCAATATTTGATGTGTTGAGGAAGGTAATTCCATTTCTTGGGTACAATGTAGGCGAATGAGCAGCCTCAAGGTTTGCTTTTGGGGATGCGGGGCATATATGCAAGTGACAGTGAAGCAGAGTAGGTGTCTGGTGGGTTGGTGAAAGAGTAGGGAGATCTTCAGACATTCTGGTCCTGTGTTGTTTAGGGTTTTGTATGTGTGTCTGAGAAGTTTTAATTGGCAACACATGTGAATGGGAAGCCTATGAAGCGTCTTGAGGTGCTGTGTGATGTGGGTGCAGAGTGGGAGGTCCTGCAGCTGCATTTTGGATGGTCTGGAGTTTGTGTAGGGGTTGTTTGGAGATTCTGGTGCAGAGAGTGTTACCATAGTCCAGCCTGCTGGTGAATAGCACTTGTCAAAGAGGTGGCGTTACGAAAGGCCATTCCTAAGGCTATTCATACTTATGAGAAGTAATATAAAATTAAGGGCAAACATAGGCTGTCTCACCTTGAACGTTGCCAATTCTTCCAAAAAGATATATTTAAGTGTATGTAGCACAAAGGTAAAAGCAGCCGCTCCCCTTGGATCTGAGAAAACAAGTATGGAAAATACCAAAACGGCAATATCTGCAAATGAGAAGAAGCGGGCGTGTATAAATGAAGAGCATAGATGAAGGAGCTCAACCAAGCTAGAGAGGTGAAGTAGGGGAACGTCGTTGGCAATAGACATCGCTGAAGAAGATAAAGCAAGATAGCGACAGCGGAGTAGTTGTACTTCAGCCACAAACAGTCTCACCTTAAAAATGGATCACAAGGGCATCCAAAGTATGTAGCCCCAGAGCACTCAGTGGTCCGCAAATTTACAACAAACAGCTGTCGATAAAGCCCGAAATTGCGTTCTGTAAGTAAAAAATTATATTAATGAAGAAAGAGAGTGAGCAGGTAGTCTCACCTAGCTGCTATGAAAAAAGCGCATATCAAAAGTAGTGTCTATTCCCAGAGGTCACTGATGCATGAGAACCCCCTATCTCAAGGCGCTTCTACTGCAATACTAGTGGGAGCCAGTGGGGGTCACAGCTAAGTGCTGCAGGTTTTCTGGCAGTCATAGTAAGCTGTATACATTTCTTGGTGTAATCTATCTAGTAATAGGTGGTGCCAGTTTTCCCTTAGTATGCTGCCTCTGTGAGAGGGGCATATAGAACCGGTAACCCGGTATGCGGAGCCAGAATAGTAATGACACACATACCACATCACTCTATATAGTAAATTAGCTGGCTACGTTTAGACAAAACCCCAATAAAAGGAATGGGTCGCCGCCGTAAATTACAAAAGTTCTATCTACTTCACCTCTCTAGCTTGGTTGAGCTCCTTTATCTATGCTCTTCATTTATACACGCCCGCTTCTTCTCATTTGCAGAGAATGTTGACTCTGGAGTCAATGGTGAGTGGAGTGACAAAGTCGTGATGAGGTTGGTGAAGGTGGCTTGGGTGGTCGGTAGCCGAGGACTCTGTTCAGGGAGAATTTTTCAGAGATTTGCGGCTTGAAGGGCAGGTGTTCCATGAATGGGGTGGCATTCTCTGTGGATGTTATGTATTTGATGGATTCTTTGTAGATGATAGTGAGTCCTCCTTCTGGCTTGTGAATGCTGTCCTGTTAAGTGATCTTGTAGCCCACTGGGATTGCTGTAGTGATGTCGGGAGCCCATGAGGGGTTGAGCCAGGTCTCTCTGATGAAGATGATGTCGGCTGTGTCGCTGCTCAGAAGGAGTGATCATGTGTTGAGAATCATGCATGTGAGTGGGAATTGACATGCAGGTTTGCTCTGGCAAGTGGTTATTTTTCTAATTATAGTAGAGTGGAAGTGTAGACACTGTGGGTGCTTGTGTGGTGTGAGTGTTGAGAGGGGGTGTTGAAGACGTTGTTAGTATTTGTGTGGAGGTGTTGGTGAGTGCTTGTTGAAGAACTGGCAATGGGTACAAATTAAATTTCCTATTGTGGTGTGAGGTGCGGCATAGCAGGAATTGGGGGAACATTGTCCAAGATTCAGAGATCTAAGGAGTGCTGGAGATTATTGCTGGGTGATGATCGGACCATGATTCCTGGCACTGTGTATGGTACAGGAGTAGAAAGGCACAGACGGACCTGCCTGGCGCAGGCCCTCCATGATGCAGCTGTCATTAAGTAGGTCCTGGGAGGGGGAGGAGTCCAGGGTGCCATGATATCTATTCCTGCAATGATGATGTGATGGGAAATTGGGTCCTCTTGTGTGGCTTCTTCCTTTAAAGACAGTTTTGGTGGGAAAACCAGTAATGTCACTACCCGTCCTAATGGATGATGGGAAATTCAAATAAGTAGCTTCCTGTGCATTTGGGTGATGGGAGATCCAGTGATGTCAACATGAAGTCTTTTTGCTTGGCTTCTTCTTTTGAAGATGGTTTTGATGGGAAAACCAGAAATGTAGCTTCCTGACCAGATGGATTATGAGAATGTCAGTGATGTCACTTCCTGTGCAAGTGGATGACGGGAGATTAAGTGAAGTCACTTTCTGTGCTGATGGGTGATTGGAAATTAAGTCCTCTTGCTTGCCTTCTTCTTTAAAGATGGCTTTGGTGGGAAAACCAGTAATGCCACTTTCTGTACAGATGGATGATGGGAACGTCAGTGATGTCACTTCCTGTGCATGTGTGTGATGGGAGATCCAGTGATGTCACTTCCTGGGCTGATGGGTGATGGAAAATTAAGTCCTCTTGCGTGGCTTCTTCTTTTAAAGACAGTTTTGGCAGGGAAACTAGTAATGTCACTTCCTGTCCAGGTGATGGTGGGAAATTTAGTGTTGTTGCTTCCAGTGCAGGTGGATGATGGGAGATCCAGTGATGTCACTTCCTGTGTTGATGGGTGATTGGAAAAAAAATTCCTCCTCAGTGCCACTTCCTTTTATATTCTTCAAGCTATTAAGGAAAATATATGGAAATGTTTCAAAAGATCACAGGCATGTTTATTATGTCAACCATATTTGCTATTCTAACCGTCCATTTAAAAGACATACCTTGTTTCCACCCAAGTGGTGTTTTTTAGGTTCATCTAAAACATGTACCTTGTATCACTTTTTTCCCTGTATACCCTTCTATTTTTTTACTCTTGCGCTACTCAGTGTAGCTCACTCCCACATCTCTTAATGATCTCTGTGGAACATTTTTGTGTAGCATTATTTACATTCTTGTGCATTATTACCAGCTTGCAGAAAGAAGCTTTACACTTGATTACACAGGTAGATGCTGATATGGTGTTTCTGCTTTTTAAATGATAGTCTCTATTACTCAAAAGTGTATTTTCCTGACCTTTGCCGAGTAGACCTCAATTGAACCCCAGCAGCCATAATTTGTCCTCCCCCAACACATCTCACAGTTATTTATTTCTGCGGCACGCTCAAGTAAAATCATGTAGGTTTATTTCTATTGACGTTGTTTATGTTCTTTTCGATTAACTGTCCCTGGCGCAGACACAAATTGTAACAACATCTCAAGACCCTTCTATTAGCTCCCTATAGCTCCCTATAGCCTATCCATTCATAATACGATGTTGTTGTTCATGTTTTTAGATTTGTTTCTACCATTTCCAGATGGCAATAGCGGGCAGAATAACTGTTCATGTTGTGGGATAGTTCTTAGGTGTTAAGGCAATATGACATTTAATATTTCTGTGTTATGATTTGTTAATGAAATAATACAGTTGTCCATACCACAGTGATTCTACAGTTTTCCTGATTTCATTTGTCAATACAAAATTACAAAATACCCTGCTTTGGAGGTAAGCCAGAAGACATTCTTGAAGAATTATGGGCTAATTCGTTGTCATTCAGAAACTCTTCCAACCAAATTGGGTTTCGGAATCGTTTCCGACTGAATCAGGTTCTGCGAGTCCGACCGACTGATTACGATGCTTTCCAACATCGTTCGGTCGGACTTGCATTGACTTCAATGGGAGCCTTTGTTATGAACAAGAACACAGGCTCCCATTGAAAAAAGGGGTGGTCGGGGAAAACCTTGCACCCTGTGGCAGGCACCACATCTATATTTTCACACCTTAGAATCAGGAGATGATACCCACAGGCACCCAAAAATATACGAAAAAATTAGAAACATTAATTAACAAGAAGAATATGGTTTATTTGAATTTAGGAGTGCACATGAAATATATATAACTTTTTCAACTAAAATATTGACTGATCAAATACATACCGCACCCAACCCCGAACATGTCCTATGAGGAAATCTCAAATTTGATGGAAAACTGAGCAGAAACGTTCTGCTTCACATCTGAAGAAACACAGCGAATTTACTCTTTAATACAAGAGACTGATAACACCACCTTAAGCACAGGATCAACTCAATCTAACATTAAGCAATTGCTATAAATCACCAAAAAAGAAATAAACCAACGACTTCAGGCTAGTACACTCATAAAATATCATAACGTTCAAAGAATTCCAAGAGGATTACGTATACCGCTTAAGTGTACTTTAATCAAAAACAATAGAGAGTTTACAGAACGCTGGCATGCCATCCTTAATAAATGTTCCCTCGATTTAATATTATTAATAATTGAAGACTTGTCTAAATTGCTGGAAGAACTCAACAAAGAGGTTGTTCAACTGAAACAAGAACTCACTCAAAAAATTACCAACGAAGATTGGGACAAGACACTAGAAGACATTAATATCCAACTGGATCAATACACTAATGAAATAAATTAAGGGAAAATCCAAAAAAATGAGAGACATACCATCAACTACAAGTTGCGAGAGGTTAATAGCTGGGCCGAGGTTTATGCCTGTCTGCGACAACAAAAAATCTTTCACAACTAAATCTGCTGATGGAGAAACATCATCATCTGACGAGTCCCAAAATAGGATTCAACAGCCCAGAATCAAAGACTCCCAGCGGGAAAAGGAAAGCACACCATCTACCTCTAATACATCCAATGTAGAAACCTCTTTTTTAGGAAGGGGTCAGGACTTAACCACCAAACCAGGCGAGGGGGATATAAGGGAAAAAGATTTGTTAATCCTATAATCCACCAGGAGTCCGAGGCCTAGATGTACAAACAATTTTAGCATGTGCAAACAGGTTAGCGACCCATTTATGCATGCTAAAATTGTCATGGCCATGTAACACAATTTTGCGAGTCGCAAATGAATTGCGACTCGCAAAAAAGTGTTTAGAGAATCGCTATTTGGAAGGAGCATTCCCTTCCAAATAGCGACTCTCAAACCCACGTACTAAGGTTTTGCGACCGCAATTGCGGTTGCAAAACACATGCAATCACCACCTACTTAAAGTAGGCAAAACATTAGTACGTGCACTTTTTATCTGGATCTCAATGGAAATTTGAATTATTTTACATGTGTCACATAGCCGTTTTATAGTATTTGAACAGTGGTCCTTAAACGCAACAGTTGAGAAAATAGGATAATTATAGACTTGAATCAGTACTATAATGCGAGTGTCCAGCTGGACAATCAATGTAATAAATCAAAAATTTCAAAGAACAAAAATACAAACGTAGCAATAACGTGGGACACATTCTTGCATCCTACATGAACACATGACAAATACATTTAGAAAAAAAACATATCAAGCAAGACGGGGTAGCTTGTTGAATATTGAGCACAATTTCTAACAAGCTTAGAGAAACAGTAACTGCATTTTTTTATCATGTGCGATTAACGTGCAAACTGTTTACATTAAATGACGACGTTTCGTTCCTTTAAAAGCAATAATAGGATCATCATCAGGACAGTTAAGGTGCAAGCCTGAATCAATGAAAATAGCCTGTGGATAATGTGGAAAAGGGAAGGAGATTAGGGAACGTCTAAAACAGAGCCGTAAAACATTGTGCCAGCCGTGGGGCAGTCAAGGTGTGAAGCAGACGCAATATGAACGTGGTTGAGTGCACTCCAAACATGAAATGGCGAAAGGTTAGACTTAGGAAGGTGATGCACGGTGACAATTAATGAAGTGCCTATATAAAAGATAAAGGATAGAATCGCCGGAATGCTTGCAGCAAAGGATATAGAACAAGAACGTGGTACGTCTGCCAAGAAGGTATGTGTTGCTGATGGACAGAGGGCTTGGTTGTGAGCCAGTGAACACCGCCAAGTGGTAAATGGAGAACTACAATCAGTGTGGGCTGCTCAAGGGTACAATGGGTGATATCGTGCGCGTGGTACTTCTGCCCCGAAGGTACGAGTGGCTGATGGCCTAAGGGCTTGGTTGTGAGCATGAGAGTTGCGCCAAGCAGGGCAAGGAGAACTTCAGGCAGTGAAGGATGCGCTAGGGTACAAGAGAGAGATTAATGGTGTGAAGGCTGCGCAAATGTGGGTATGCCGGGTGGGCTGAAGATAAGTCCAAGGCAGAAGGTGTAGAACGTAGCGCTCTAGTGATAGGGATGAACAATAGTGGATTAAGGGTAAGGTTCACCTGGATAGTGCTTGCGGGAAAAGGATAGCCGTACACGGACTTAGGAGGGGCCAGAGCCGCAGTAATGATGGTTCTAGGGGAATGGAGAACCATGCGTTAGGTGCCGTGTTGGCTAGTCCAATATTGTGTTAAAAGGTGATTAGCTATGTGAATGTCCTCACCTGTGGATACGGTGGTGAAGCTATTCGGGCGTTTTTCAGCAATACATGATAGTATATTCAATAAATTAGCATGTGGCGATGCACTGCAAGGTAAGGAAGGAAAAAAAGGTTTAGGACCCATATCATAAGGAGTAGCAGGGGGTTGGGCAACTGAACAGGGCAGCGTGCTTACCAGAATGATGTGAGATCCGATGCTCAATAGCTGGGAACCAACCAACCAGTAAGGATGCATGTATTTATAGTGAACAGTGACTCAGCGTATTGGCGGCCATGTTGGGTGAGGGTTTATGCAGAAAATAGAGGACAGACTATCCACGGCAGAGATAAGACTAGAGAGCCAATCAGTTGCATGGTTTGATAGAGGGTTAGTTAACCCAACTCAATGGTACTAATGAAATACTATTGATAATCATAATAAAGGGAGCAGAATCTGCGTCGAGTGAATCGATCCCTTGCTGCATTTGAGACGCTAATGGTTGAGCCATAATAACGTGTGGGGTGTTAGTTGGAAGTGTCTCAGGGCAGATTCAATTGGAAATACAAATTATTGGGCAGAGAACAGGGAAAGCCATTGATTTAAAGTGTTTAAATCGATTTATGCCACTACAAAAACCGTATGTGACAAGTGAATGTGCTGTAATGGCATATAAGTGACATAGTGAGTGAACAATTAAAATCATAAACATGTTAATGAGATTGTATTAATGGGGCACGTTGGCAGCAAACCATATTCAGAGTTAGAACCATACTATGTGTCCAAGGAGAGGTCTAGAGCAGGGTGGTCCAATCCTCATTCCGGTTCAATCCATTCCTAATGCTGTTCATGCGGATGATCAGTCTAAGCTCCTCTTTATTCCGAAGTTGCGCAATGTCTCCACCTCTTGGAGGTTGTTTCACAACGTTAATGACTGTCCATTTGATGTCATCACAGGGGATTTAGACATTATCAGTATTCAAGGTGGCATTCAGGACTTTGTAATTAAACGAGTGGTACTCCTTCTTCTGGGAACTAACCCCTGATGAAGATCCCCACCCTGCGAAGTTTAAAAGGAAAGAAAAGAAGAATTAAAAAGAAAACTGATCCACATTTGGATGCATTATTTTCAATGTACTATAAAACTCATCTAAGGAGTGCCTAGTGGGCACGATTTTTCCTGGTTGGAGAACGCCCTGGTTGTAAAGAGGGGCCCACATGGGCCCCAACCGGAGGCCTCAGGGTAAGGGGAGGGATGGGCACAGAGTTAAAATATGCAGTAGAACTATGGGTGTGAAAGTCAGACTCCCACAGCCATTTCATGTTGGGCAAACCGATTCGGAACGCCTGTCAGAATCGGCCATCGTAATCGCTCGCTTGGAAACCGTGTCCATAGAGCTGTACGATTCGGTTCCAAACGACTTGGGTTGTCCGAATGCCATTCGGAACCGAATCGGACACCCCGAGTGGTTTTGCTGCATCATAATCGGTCGCTCAGAAATGTATCCAATTCGGTTTGAAATATAGGCTCTGAATCGAATCCCGTTAGGAGCCTTTCCGACCAACATCGCAATCGGCCCCTTAGATGTTGCTATGGATGCTGTCTGTTTGTCTCCTGATTTTGCTATCAACTTGGGACTGTGAATGATTCTGAACTTCTCTGTAGTGCCCTGTTTGCTAAAGAGCCTTCATGACACTAACTCTGTACAGCATTTCCTATGACATTTTACAATAAATCCTTTAACGTTTACAGCTGATCTAGAACTCAGTTATTGAGTGGGCTCTTTTTTCTTTTCTTATACTTTTTATTTGCTGGAATGTGTCCTACCTCATGAAATTGATATTTAACACTGTCTTCAATTCAACAAATTGTGAGCATCTTCATGAGGTAAATGTAGGGTGTTGAAATTGCCTGGTCCCCCACACCCATAGTTCTACTGCATTTTTTAACTCTGTGCCCATCTCTCCCATGTCTATCAACTACTCTTTTGTGCTGTTCTATTCATCACACTGACTGTTTGTCACTCTGCAACTGCAACCTCCCCTCCCCTAACTGTAAAGCATGCCCTCACCCATCCTTCATTTGCCTTGCACCTCCACCTCAATGGGTCCTCCTCACATTAATTCCACATTGTAACGAGGACTCTCCTATTTGCTGCCACCGGCTATTGCATCATAGTACAGAAAAAAGGAAAACCAAGGGCTTTCAAGAAGGATGTTTATAACATGCTCAAATCCATATAGACAGCCTTAACTGAATAGCCTGCTACTTTTGGTGTACATTATTCAGCCTCCAAGAGAAGCCTCATTATTTGTGCATATAATAAAGCATTCAGAAGCTATTTAAAATAATTTAAAGAAAGGGAAAGAAACAAACTCTCTGAGCTAACTAACTAACAGGCATTTATAAATATATAGATTATATAATAAGTGGACACAACCTTGCACAGCCATCATCCTCAGTACTGTATGGCACTGTAACTTAACATGTCTTTCCATGGTGAAGCCTCTAACAAACACTCTTCTCCTCCAGTATTTCAATGACAGCTCCAAAAGGTTATGAGTGACTCTAGCACCCACATCCAATCTTCTGTTCCTTGAAAATGTTGTGTCACACAGTCTTAGATTTCCATTATACCAAGTCTAGGAAATCAACCAACTTTGGTAACGTTGAAAGAAAATTGCAGCCATCCCTTTTTAAAGAGGCCCTCTCCATGTCCACCTACCTGACAACTACCTGCAACACCACCGCTTCAGATTGGGACAGGCCTCTTTTAAGTGCAATCCCAGACGTACATGAAACTCCTTTCCTCAGCATAAACCTATTAAAACACATTAAGGAGCCTGTCTGAAATCAGAATGGCTTTACAAAATAGTCATCAGCTCTGACTGATGGCTTTGGTGCTTGCCTGGGAAGAAGAGCACTACATTTCCCAGGCTTCATCTGGTGCTAAAGGGTGGAGGAGGAGGTGGAACCAACCGTCTGCGCTATATAGCACTTATTGCTGCTGCAGCATAAGATATGCACAGAACATGTCTGAGCTATTCCCGGATCAAGACTGGGCCTGACAGCATCCATTTGTGCCGGTATAAGGCCAGACTGGGCCCCATTTCTTCAGTTCATTTTTTAGGCACACTTTACAATGGGGAGTAGGAAATCAGCAGCAGCTCCTGACAAAGGTAAGGATAGGCCTTCAACTACACACATTATGACCTTTTCAATAACTGCAGTGGGAGCATTAAATGTCGAAATTGCCTCTGTGGAAGAGCAATTTTTTTTTAAATAGCACCTCACATGATCCTCGCTGTTTTAGTGTAACATATGAGTCCCCTATCAATGCAACCTTAGCCTCAATTAGGCCAACAAACTCGTGTATATCATTTACACCTTTGGATCTTTAAAACCTTTAAACATAGGAGCAAGACATAAGACCGCCAGAGTCGCGGTGGCAGTGGTCCATCCGCCGCATTCTGACTTCAAAAGTCGTTGCGTCTGAGGACCACCAGCTCCGTCAGGGAACAGTCATTCCCTGGCGGTGGGTGAGCTGCGCCACAATGTAACATGCTAAGCGGGACTGGCGCAGTCCCACTTAACATATTACGAGTTCCGCCACAGCCAGCCATTTCATGGCGGGAGCCACTCCATGAAAAGTCTGGCAGTGGAGGAACAGCACCCCTCCATGGGGATACATTCAGTAGGGCACAACATTGGCCCCCCTGTCTCTATTCCCCCAAGGTTCCAGCACGGCATGGACATCATTGTCCATGCCATGCTGGAACTTTTTTGCCGTTCCCATTGCAGTGCCTGTTTTCTGGGCACCACTAAGAGAAAGGCAAAGGAACGTCTGCTTTACATGAGTTCAACTCGTAATAAAGCTGGCGCTCTTTGCGCAGCTTTAGTGCAGCTGCGTCAGCAGAGAGCCAGCGCAACTGTGCCAAAGTTGTAATCACGCCCTTAGTTCTATTCGCTGATCTTGACCAACAGACATGTGTCAACCTAGCACAACTCACACCAAATTCCAGCTCACACCACCTTAACCTTCCACAAGGATAGGGAAAACATGATCAGTGAAAAGAAACTACTATAGAAATTAAGAAACAGAATTTCTAAACAAACATCCATTGACTATAAAATGACTATCACTATGAACACACTGCTGATGGCAGTTCATGTAAAGAGTCAAAGAGAAAACACATCTTGTACATCTCCTGTACTACCCTCTAACCATTGTCCATGTGCACAATGTATCTCTCTCACGTAACAAGTCCATACTTCTCTTTATAAACACTCACCTGCACCCAGAACATAGGTTGATAAGAGTTATCTGCAAAATTTTCTTTGACATAGTAAAACATGAGTACCCTTGAGAAAGGATTGTGTTGGTCAACATATGTGCCAGTTTTAGGTAATATGCTTTTATTTTGGCAGACATATTTGATTGGGAATAATGCAATAAATTAGATGTCATGAATTAACAGGCATTCTGCCAAAGACCTTTGCTTCAAAAGGCAAAAGATACCTTGTTCATGGCTGTTAGTCAGAAGTGCTGGCAATTTCAAAGTGTGGGGCAAGAATTCTTTCTCTACAGAATAACTATGTCTGTTGTGTAACCCTCAATTGCCATTGGCTGATGATTGGTTCCTCAATCTGGCCAAACCACATATCAATAATACTCTATACCACAAGCCATTGTTTGCTTACTCCAAACATATGCGTGAATCCTGTCAAACGTATTCTCTCCCCATATGAAATCGACCTCTGACATGCAAATGAATATCTGATCATCAGATAAGAACTGTTTGAATACCCGCAGTCCTATTAATGAACAGAATCTCAACATTGTGTTTTGTGACTGTACCATGTCTCACCGAGGTATATTGTTCAGTTGTTTAAGACCTACTACCCCCAGCTATTCCATTGTGTCAACTAATAGTAATAGTAAAGGGGTGGCAAACTTTCAGTTATTTACAATACATTGTTTAAGCCTTCTTGACTATATGCATCCCATCCTTAAGCCACTACAAAATACAGATGGGGCATTTCAAGACTGGAATATCTTTCAATCTTCTCACCCTCCACAGAGCCCCTGCTGTGACGTTCTAGATACATTTTTACCCACCTAACTAATTTATTATCAGATACTATCCAATCGATTCTTATGTGTGATTTTAATGTCCTTTTCAATGTTACTAATAATCAGCCCAGGCATATTTTAGAGACTTTTTAACACTATTTACATAAGCTAATTGTGGCATCTTTCCCCAATTAGGCCATACTTTAGAAATTGTGTGAGCTGACAATGGTCTAGTGGTAGTGTTTCTCCACTGGCTAGTGCGTGGTGACATAATTTTACTGTTTCCTTTGTGTGGAATGGTGAGCTTTCGTCTTCATGTGGGGCAGCCTCAGTGAAAAGAGATTGTAACTGGAATACGGAGGATTTGGATATGCTAGCTATTAGATCTGACATCTTTGGTGTGGTCTTCATCCTAACCTTTTGCCTTCACCCCTGTTTTCTGAATTTATTTTTGTCAGCATTAGAACCGTGTGCACTTTGCCACTGCTACCCAGTGATAACTGCTTGTGCTCC
The DNA here is from genome assembly GCF_964204655.1 of Triturus cristatus. Taxonomy (NCBI): domain Eukaryota; kingdom Metazoa; phylum Chordata; class Amphibia; order Caudata; family Salamandridae; genus Triturus; species Triturus cristatus. Next base: position 759,309,362 of record NC_140595.1, read on the forward strand.
TGCACTAAAAAACATGGCAAAATTGGCCTACGCCTGATTGGCACATTTATTTTTGTGTAAGATCCTAGTAAAAGGGTACTACGTGTACCCAGGGCCTGTCAATTAAATGCTACTGGTAGGCCTGCAGCACACATAGTGACACGCCTTAAGTAGCACTTTAAAACATGTCTCAAGCCTGCCACTGCAGCCTTTACTGCAGTTTTCAAACTGTTCCATCGACTTGGCAGAATAATCCTTTTGCTATGCCCAAACCTTCTTTTTTAATATCTATAGGTTATCCCTAAAGACCCATACGGCATGGTTCGTCAAATTTAAAAGATGGGATATGTAGGTTTACATTATATATATTTAGTTAGTGAAAATCTGCTAAATGTATTTTTCAGTGCTGTAAGGCCTATCTCTCCCATTGGATAACTTTGGGCTATCTTATTACATTCACTAAGTGATACTCTTTGATTGGGAGCAGGTAGGAATGCCATGTTGAGACTCATATTAATTGTATTTTAAAATCTTCTTTAATGGTAAAATCGAATTTAAGGTCACAATTCTGAAAAGGTCACTTCTGTAAAGTTGGCATTCTCTTCCTCTTACCATTTGGTCCCTGCTGCCAGTTTATTGGGTGACATGATGGTGAATGGCTCTGCTGTTAGGGTTAATTTATTCCATACAGAGAGTTTGAGACAAAGGGACTTGGTGTACCTAAATGGCAAGGCAGAGCTGTTCTCTGCCCCACTTACACTTCGAATGGCTTGCCTCCAGCACACACAAACGAACCTGACACCAGTCTTTTAACACGCTAGACTTCTTCGAGCCTTGATAGGGGAAGGGAAGAACATGATCTGCTCCCTGTATGCGGCTCACGCACCATCTGGTCTGCCTAAACATCTGACTTTCCCCCAGTGTAGCATGCCCCTGCTCCACAAATTGTAAACATAAGGGTTGAAACAATGGCATTGAACTTTCAAAGAGCTGGATGTATACGGACTGCTTATGGGCAAAATGAGGACAGTACTTTTTGCCCTATTGGCTGTGTACAGAATAGTTCAGAAGATCTTTCTTTGAGTTAATACATGTTGTTTATGTGTTGTATCCTGACCTCATCATTGCTTTCACACGCTCACCTCTGTTTTTTACACTGTGGCTCACCATTCTGTGATGCATTGTTTGCCTTACATTATTTATTACAGTTTGTTTCTCTTATATAGCGTGTTGTGGGTGTTTAATGCTTAACTCATGAAGAGAATTCTTCTGAGCTACCCCTTTTTTCCAAGTGCAGAAACCCTTTTGTTTCTTCAAAACAAATGGGTTACTCGATAGAATCACTTTGTAAGTGTATATATAGTAGATCAAGACACTGAGGGTTCCTGGGCTTACCCAGACTAATTAAAGTTTCTGAGTTTAACATCCTGGCAGCCTTTAACCTTTTGGATCTCTCAGGTGCATGTCAAGCATTTGTTTGCCATATCATTTTAAGGTGACTGGAGACTTTCTGTATATTGGGCACAGCTCCACTCTGGCTACTGAATCCTCTACCTGGAAGCCCTGTTCAAGTCTTCCTCGACTCTTCCTTGTCTGTCAACATTTCTCTGACATGTGGAGTCCCTCGGGGCTGTGTATTGTCTCCATTACTTGTAATTGTGTACATGGTCCCTCTGGCTACCATCATTCAGTTGTTCGGTCTGTCGGTTGACACATATGCCAACAACATAGATAATTTTCCTTTGATTCAATGGATTACTGGGGTGCATTTATCTAGACCCTCATAGCAAGATCTTAATGGTTTAAATATTTTATTGACATTTCAAAACACACAGCGAAACTCCAACAAAGGAAATTATCAACTCCTTCCGTGTTCAAAAAGAGTGGGCGGGCCCCTTATCTCTATGCTTAAAATCCAAGCTAGACTTTGCCCACCCCAGAAATTCCATAAGGAATTCCAATAAGATGCCATCAAACAAAAAAAGGATCTAAAACCCCCTCCCTCATTCCCTTGCCGCCCCCCTCCCCACGTTCCACGTCCATCTGTCTCTCTCCCCCCGCTACCCCTGCAGTACTTGAGCCTCACTCTTCCTTCTGCTCTTCAGATAAACGCAGCAAGCGTAGATAGCAAGGAAAGGTGACCTCCCGAAATTCAGAGGACAACAGCGCCAAAATGGGTTTCCACAGCTCCCCGTATTTGGAGCCCTCCCCCGCCAGCGTTAGCGTGAGCTTTTCCATGCCTAGGACATGCCACAACCGATATAACCATCCCGTGAAAGCTGGAGTGTTAGGAGTGCACCAGTGAATAAGTATGTTCTGTGTCGCTGAGCCCAGTGCTATGGCTATCTGTCGCCCCCTACGCTATTTAAGCGGGTAGGTAAGGGAATTTGGGAGGCCCAACAGTGTGTATGCCGGGATGCGTGGTATCGCAGTATTAAAGTGCTTATCCACCTCATCAAGCACCTGGGACCAGTATGGCTGGACAAACTCGCACTCCCAAAGTAAATGGGTCAAGGTGCCTATCTGCCCGCAGCCCCTCCAACAATTTGCATCCCTCATCCGGTCCATAGCGTTTAAGCGCTCCGGAGTGTAGTACCAATAGGTCGCAACCTTTGTGAATGTGTCGGTGAGTCCCATGTGATACGCTGAGTGTCGAGCCCTGTAATATATTCCCTCCCACTCCTTGTGAGTCAGAGTCCTACCCAACTCCCTCTCCCATCGCGTCCTACCCGAGTTGTAAGTGTGCGCTAATCGAACTTGCAGCATTCTATACAGATCGGAGATTAGCTGTTTGTCTGATGAGCGTGTTACTAACCATTGCTCATACTGTGAGAGCGTTCGATCTGCAAATGGGCGAACCCACCCATCAAGCGCCCAGTGCCGGACCTGGAAATACCAGAGCCCTTCCGTTTCCGGCAACCCATATTCCTGCCTGAATTGCTGAAACGGGCGCACGCCATCAGTATCATACATATGATAGAGGAAACGGCAGCCAGCCGGCTTCCACCCACTAAAGGCTACTGAATCCATCCCGGGGGCAAACTCCGGATTGGCGAACAGGGGAGTAAGCGGAGAGGGAAAGGTAGTAAAGTCATGGGAGACGTTGGTGCGATCCCATATCTCTAGGGGGACGCGGGTGATGTAGGAGGCATAGAGATTAGGAGGCCTGTGCTGTTTACGCAGAAAGGGGATTTCCTGCAGAGGCTGGGCTGCTACTGCTTGGTCCTGAAACAGCCAGTGTTTCTCCGACTCCCAGCGACTCCACTCCACCAGGTGACGTAGCTGTGTGGCCTGGAAGTAGAGCTGAAGGTCAGGAATCCCAAGCCCCCCATTTTCGGGTGAGAGAGTGGACAACAACCTCTTTATTCGCGGCGTTCGCCCGTTCCAAATAAACTGGGCCAGTTCTGATTGTGTCTGTTGGATCCATCCGGTAGGCGGATGTAGGGGGATGGTGCGGAATAGATATGGAATCTGCGGCAGTATGGTCATCTCAACCGCCGCAATCTTGCCCAACCACGAAAGAGGATAATACTTCCACTGCCCTAGCTCCTTGCGGATCTTCTGACACAAGGCTGCATAGTTGAGGGCCACCACCCGAGGAAGTGTAGGGGCCAACTGAATCCCCAGGTATGGAACCGAATCCTCCGCCCACTGGAAGGGGTGTGAGCGCTGCAAGTACTCCCGGGTGGGTGGAGACAGGGAGAGGCTAAGGGCCAACGACTTGTCGGCATTCACCCTGAACCCCGCCACCTGTGCGAAGGCGTCCAGGTCCACCATGCGTTCCAGCAGTGCCTCCCACGGGTTAGAGAAAGATAGCAGCACATCGTCCGCGCAGAAGCTGATGGTGTGAACATATCCCACGAACTTGATTCCTGAGACCTCTGGATTTTGCCTAATCTTCTGGGCAAGGGGTTTCATATAGGCTGCAAAAAGCAGAGGCGATAACGGACACCCCTGCCTCGTGCCCCGTGTTATAGGGAAGCTAGAGGATGCGTGGCCATTTATCCAAACCGACGCCGGCGGAAATTTGTAGCAGTTAAAAATATGGGTGCGAAATTTCTCTCCTAGACCCATCCTTAGCAACACCTGCTCCAAATAAGGCCAATGGACGCGGTCAAACGCCTTTTCAGCGTCGATCGTGAGCAGCATGTATTCTCCGGTCGTACGGGAGGCTTTCTCAATAAGATGCAGGACACGTTTCGTGTTGTCAGGGGCTTGACGCTCTGGGATGAACCCCGCCTGATCCGGGTCAATAAGACCTGGCATATGGGGTGCCAGCCGACTGGCCAATATTCCCGAATACAGCTTAAGATCGACGTTTAACAGCGAAATGGGACGGTACGCCCCACAGCGAGTCCGATCATTTCCCGGCTTGGGGATAACTGCTATGAGGGCCCCCAAAAGGTCCGGGAGGATCGCTCCCGCAGCTGAGAAGGAATTAAATAGCTGGGTGAGAAGAGGCGCCAACAAGGTACAGGACTTCTTATAAAAGATGGCAGTAAAGCCATCCGGTCCAGGGGCTTTTGCCAGTTTCAACCGGGAAATAGCAGCAATCACCTCTTCTGGACGAATGTCTCTATCCAGCTGATCCGCCTGAAGCTTGGACAAAGTTGGGAGCGTGACCGAGTCTAGAAAAGCCGCCCCATTATCGGCGGTCAGTGGGGAGCTGGCATACAGGTTAGCGTAATAGTCACGGAATGCCTCGGCTATGTCCCTGTCTTCCGTAACTCTTGTATCGTCCTCTTTACAGATCTTGCGGACCCCCTGACGTTTCCGGACTTCCCAGAGTTTATGGGCGAGAAGGCGCCCGCACCTATCCCCCCAGTGTAATAGGCATGCTTTAATCGCAGGGCAGCGTACTCTGCTCTATCTTGATCGAGAGCCGCCAATTGCTGTCGTACTGCTTTGAGTTGGCGCCACACTCTGGGGGCACCCGTCCTCTGATGTATTTGCTCCAATTCCTTAGTTTTTTGTGTAAGCTCCTCCCGTTTACATCCACATTCTAAATTGTTGGCAGCCGAGATAGCAATAAACTCACCCCTAAGGACTGCCTTCAGAGCCGCCCACTGTGTCGCTAAGGTTATGTCGGTATTGGCGTTGTGCGAAAGAAAATCAGTGATAGAACTTCGAATCTGCACTATCACATCTTCCCGGTGTAACAGAGTGTCCCTGTGGCGCCAGACTCTGTCCGGCCGCACCACCGGCGGCAGAGTCAAAGTAGTAAGCACCGGGGCATGGTCGGAAAGGGAAGCTACTCCTATCTCATCCTCTGATGCCATGTCCCTGACCGAGGTAGAGGCCAAAGGTAATCCAGCCGAGCATATGTCTTATGTGCATGAGAATAATAAGAGAATTCCCTGCTCTGAGAATGGAAGCTACGCCACAAGTCACACAACCCTAGGTCCTGTAGGCGGTCAAGTCCTGCTGCCAAGAGCGCACCAATCTGATGAGTGCGCTGGCAGGATCTGTCTCGTATGTTGTCAAAGACAAGATTCAAATCCCCCCCAGGAGGATATTGCGATCGCTTGCGGCCGTAACGTCCGTGAGGGCAGACTGCAGAAAACGCTCTTGACCCTCGTTAGGGGCATAGAGAGAGCCAATGGTGAAGGTCAGGGCACCCAGAGCGAACCTATAAACTAATAGCCGACCTCTAATTTCTGCCTCTTTCTGCAGAACCTCCCCCCTGAACTGCTGGGCCACCAAGATCGCCACCCCCGCAGCCTTGGTGGGACCAGAAGAAAAGAGCTGTGTCAGAAACTTTCGGGATCTGAGCCGGTGACAGTCCTGAGTCAGGAGGTGGGTCTCTTGGAGGAGGCAGATATCGGCCTGCGTGTTCTCTAAGCAGGACAGTATGGCTTTGCGCTTAACTGGGTTGTTAAGACCCTGAATGTTAAGAGTTAATACTTTAAGCGTGTGCAGGGCCATTCACGTGATCCAGAGAACCTAGGAAACGCAAGGTAAGCAGCGCAGCACATGCAAGGGGAACATGACATGGACAAGTGGTGTGTACTCCCCACGCCGGTGTGTCGGTCGCAACCCCACCCAATGATGGACATGGAACCCCATGCCCTCCCCCAACCAGTTCCCTCCAACCCCTACCCAAACATCCCAACATTTGAACAAAAAGGTCCAGAACCAGTGTCCTTCACTTTCCAGTGAATGGTAAGTCAGCAACGTGGAATGAGGTACCACAATGGGAAGGCCCCCCTCCCGCCGACGGCTTGCACAGAAACCAAGGACTCAAGCCAGCTGCAAACGCCGCTTAATTCAGCCGAGTGAGGAGTTATTCAGTCCCGCAGAGACAGTCTCTAAAGCTGCTTGCTGGCCCCTGAGGATCTCCACCACTGGAGGTTTCTTAGCACGCCGACGACGGCCCTGTTGGCGCCACCCAGGTCTGGCATCCCCTGCGCACACTGGGGCCCCATCATCTCCACTGTCCTCCGCCGGTAGCTCCATCCCCAACAGCTTAGCTGCCTCTGACAAAGAGCGCAATTGGTATAGCATGTTATAAATACGGAACACCAGGCAAAAGGGATGCCCCCAGCTATACGGAATGTTGCGCTGCTGAAGATGTGCTGTGATTGGCTTGAAAAGTCTACGTTTATGGAGGGTGAGGGCCGAGAGATCCTGGTAAAGGACCGGCGCATGGTAAAGAAACGCCACCGGGTGTTTTTGACGAGCTTTACGGAGTATGTCTTGTACGCACACTAAAATGTCGGACGGAGTGGTGGACGAGGGCCTCGGAGGACCCACTCTATGCGCCCGGTCGATCGGCAGTTTCGACTCTGTTGGTTGATCCAAGATATGATTAAAGAGTTCTCTCGTGAAGCTAAACAGGTCCCTCGAGTCCTCGGCCATCTGCACTCCGCGGATTCGTATGTTATGGCGCCGAGACCGATTTTCCAGGTCTTCTACGTGCGTCTGGAGGTCAACCTGCTGATCATGGATCCGAATGATCTCTTGTTGCAACGCCGCCAGCTCCGTGTCATGCCCATCACTTTTGTCCTCTAGCGCGGCGACTCTTTCTCCGATGCCGTCCACATCCCTATGAACTTCTTTAACCTCCTCCGTGAATTCCTTTTGAAGGTTCTGAATGTCTGCTCTAAGGGCAGTGAACATGGATTCTAGAAAGGACTTGGTGATCTGTTCAGATCCATCTGCCTACGCGGGTTGGGGACAGGGTGCGCTCGCCGCCATGGCATCCGGCGTGGGCCCAACCTGTGTCTTTGCGAACAGTTCCTTCAGTGTCTTGTCTTTGCGGCCCTTAGGGGGGACCATAACTCAACCCTGCCCCCACCGCCGGCTCGCCCGATGAGAGACGTGACCCTGCCTGGCAGCTGTCCAACGTCGGTAGTCTGTCGGTCTCAATCAACACCCCTCCTCCGTCTTCCGGCGCCTCCGGACCACCGTCCCTTCTCCAGTTCAAATGGCACCCAGGACCAAGGCAGGGAAGTCCCCCTCGAACGGCAGCGCACCCACCGCCTCTACTTCGGTAAGACCTGGTAGTCCCCCGACGATGAACCGGGGACCGGCCGCGGGACGATCTCCCCGGGCCCTCCGTCCGACACGACCCTCTTCAACCACTGTCTCCGTATCAGCGCCGGTGGTGTCTCCCAGAAGCCACACAAGTGCGTCGCTCAGCCTCTCCGTTTGTTAACCAACAGGGGGTGCCCACGGGCATAGCTCACGTCCGAGATGTGATGGCTTGGCGTCGGGACCACCATGGGGACCCAGGCTCATCAAGGAGTTCCAGCCCGTTTGACCCCGTAGCCCCCTGCCAGCCCCCCTCGGGCCTCCAGTTCCCTCCAAAGCTCCGGCCCACTAGCCAGTCTCTGAGATGGCGGCCAGTCCCTTCAACGCTGGAGGCGTCAGCCACCGCCACCTCCGCAGTCGCCTCTCCCTGCTGAACCGAGGGCGGCGGGCCGACCCTCAGGGAAGTCCCAGGTGGCACCCACTAACCTGGTAAGCAGGCCTCCTCCGGCATGTCATTTGCCCGTCTCCGCTGCTCTGATGTCGCGGCCGCCCTCACTGCTCCGCGGCTCCGCTCTCTGTCGGTGGGAGGCATCAGACTTGCCCCCAGCTCTGCCGGCTGGGCCGCTCACCTCGGCAAAAGGCGGGAACTCCAGGCCCGCTGCAGACTATCTCGCCCGGTCCTCAGCACCGTTGGGCGGCGCCAGGCTTCCTCCCCTCTGACTGAGGGACTCAGTCGCCGCTACTCTGGCTGCAGGCTCACCAATGGTGGCACACCATCCTGCCGGGGGCCCCCAGCCCTCCAATCGCTAAGGTTGGGCCCCCTCCGAGGAGTCACAGCAAGGGCTTCCACAGCCCGGGGCACCCACCTCGCTCTGGGCCCCTCCTCTGCAGCCACGAGGACTACACAGCGTCCGTCAGCCTTCTAGCTCCTGCTCAGTCTCCCGGGTCCACTCGGCGCCTCCGTTCCCAGGCCTCTGGGCCCCCGCCGAGCGCCGCCGAGCATCGGGGGCCGCTGATCTCGCCTGTGGATGCCGCTCCCGTTACACCTCTGCTGCCGCTGCCACCACTCCAGGCCCCTGCTGACTAGGCCTCGCTGGGTGCCCGCGCCAGCACCGCGCACCAATGCCGCTCCTCCAGGCCACTCGGCCGGAAGCTCCCCCTGGTCTCACCGCCACTCCGGTCGGCCTCCTGATTGTTGCGGCACTCCCACGGACCCCAGCGGGAGTCGGTGATCGCTGATGCGGCCCGGGGGCTGATGCTGTAATAGGCCGCCAGCGGGAGCTCAGAGGCTGCACATCCGCTATGCCCGCCATCTTGGCCACGCCCCCATAGCAAGATCTTTAAAAAATCTGCATCTGGTTCAGAATGTGGCAACTGGATTTTTTTTTTCATTTTTAGAGGATGGACTCTTGTCAGGTCACCTAAGTTTAAGCACTCATCCCTTGGGGCCAAGCATTTTCTGTGGCAACAGCCAGAATTTGGAATTCACTACTTCTACTTCTACAAGTCAAAACTTCATTACTTAGATGTAGGCAAAAAGTTGAAAATATGGCTTTTCCGATGTCAGTGTAGTTTTTTTCTAATCAGCTAATCAGCTGCCCTGGTATGTTTGGATCAATAGTAGTGTTTCAAAGCGATTTGAAACCTTTGAGTGAAAGTTAGTTCTCTATAAATTGAAAAAATAAAGGAATGGAATGTAGCTTTGAAACAACATGTCAAGGCTCAATAAAACAGTGCATGTAAATAAATGCAAACGTCTGAGTGAAATATATTCAATCACAGATTTATTCAACGAAGCATTTAACCTCCACTATCTTGCCTGGTATATGCCCCCCGCCACTAGCACCAGGGCATGCCTTGTTCAGGCGATTGCTCTGTAGTCCCTAATCCTACTACATGGGGAAGGTTTAGTGCTCTACTTCTCACAGTAGAATCAGCAGCATCTCTGGTGTGGAGGTAATTACAACTGGCAGAGTGGCCCCTGGGATATGAGAAACTGTGCCTTCCTGAAAACACCTCAGGGAGAAGAGGGGGTGTTGTAATTGGCAGGTCCATGTGCGGATACTATATATAAATAACATGTGAAAATGCTTTAATTATCCCTGTCTGACAGCCCCAGCAGGCTAGAGTGATATAAGAGGGTTACAAGTGCAGCCTTGTCAGAAGCAAGAAACTGGCAGCACAGTCTGGAGCATCCAAACGCAAGTTTAAAAGGAGGAACAAGTCAACCCCAAGGTGAAGCAGAGTGAATGACACAATGAGACAGTGCTCCGTCCTTCATCACGTGACTCACCAATAAAAGACAGTGAAAAAAGACTATGAGCTGCAGTGCACTTTCCCAAAAGACATGTCTGCTGTTGGTGATCTATGCTTGTTAAGAACCTGCACCAATCCTCCTCAGAGGTGGCGTCTGGCATGGTACCTCTTAGTTCCCTGCCTGATGACAGAGTGCATTGGGACACATGAGGCGCCGGGCTGTCGGATTCACACACCGGCCGCTAATGGGTTCTACCGAGCTGGGGACATCCTGATCGGGGCAGTCTTCCCACTGCACGTGGACAGAGTCCTGCACAAAACCTCTTTCCACACTGAGCCGGAACCGATAACCTGTCGAACGTAAGAGATTCTTTTGGAAGTCACGTCTTGGGTTGTTGTGGCTTGGGTTATTTTAAATATGTTTTACATTTTATTTGGTAAGCCAAACTGAATTCGTGTTTTGGATTTGTGAAAAGTTAGAAGAGGGGTGCCCAATGGGAACTATGGAAGGTCAGCTGCATGCCACAGAAACAGTTTACCCGTTACACTGATTATATAAATTAGCTCACTATCGATTCATTATATGTACATGTCTTTATGTAAAACTTTAGATTCACTTTATACCTTACATGTTTTATCTGAAAGTGCTAAAATATGGTTTGGGTGCTTCACAAAAAGTTTATCTTCCAAATTAGAGCCGAATTACACAATTTATCAAAATAAAAATAGTTTCATAAACCTCCCTAATCCCAGTTCAGAATGGTTAGGGAAATAGAAGAAATCAGTGGTGTGTCAATTAGAATAATGTTCTTGATGATTCACTCTTCTATCCAATCATGTAGTGAATTGAACAGGGTAAGTTAGGCGCACAGGAAGAGCGACTGTACATGCAGAAAGGATGAATAAATGGAGAATGCACCATAGAAAAGTGACAGGACTTCCAAAGAGCCAGTAGAATACTATGCTATGAAGAATAATGCATCAGGCAGGGAATGATGGCAGATTGCCATGCTGGCAGGGGCATGTAATTGTAATTGTAAAGGTATTTATTAAGCGCGATTGCTGCCCGCAGGCGTCCAAGCGCTGGGTTGATCAGAGAGGTGAAAGATGAAGGAGCTAAGAAACGCAGGATTTGGCGAACAGCAGTGTCTTCAGGTTTTTACGAAAAGAAAAAAGATCTGGATTGGAATGAAGTGAAAGGGGGAGAGCATTCCACAGCCTGGCGGCATTCAAAGAGAACAGCCCACCCCCCGACCTGGCTCGCTTCACTCTGGGAATGACGGCAAGGAACGCCTCTGAAGACCGAAGATTCCTGTTAGGGTGGTAGGGGGTGACAAGGTCGTTATTAATAGCTGGGCCAGTTTTCCAAAAAGCGCGGTGCGACAGGCACAGTGCCTTAAAGGCCACACGCTGCCTCACTGGCAGCCAGTGGAGACTTTTTAAATCAGGTCTAGCCGACTGGGTACGTGGAACTTTCAACAGAGAACGTGCTGCACAATTTTGCACAACCTGCAATTTTCGGAAGGTCATCTCAGGAGCCCCCACATATAGGGCATTGTTCGAGTCCAGGCGAGACTGTATGAGACCTTGTACAGCCACCTTTTTAGCCTCTAAGGGAAGAAGCGGGATAACCTTCCTCAAGACTCTAAGTAGACCAAAGCATGAGGCGGACAGTTTTTTGGCTTGGGTGGAAAAGGACAGTTTATTGTCCAGCCATACTCCCAGGCTTTTAACACTTTCCTTAGGGGAGGGGGGGGGGTCCCAGAGTACTGGGCCACAGGGAGGTGAAGGGTACCGGAGAGGTTGGACCAAGGAGCATGAGCTCCGTCTTTTCTCCATTTAGTTTGAGGGAGGAGGCGGTCATCCATCCCTTAACGTCCTCTAAGCATTTTAACAAATTGGTTGGGGAGTGTCTATCGTTCCCGGTTGTCAGCGAGACCACGAGCTGGGTGTCGTCGGCGTAAGACACCATTTTAATGCCATACGGTTCGACAACGCCCGCCAGCGGTCCCATGTACACGTTGAACAGGACCGGGCTTAGGGAGGAGCCCTGTGGTACTCCGCAGCTCAGGGGTTTGATGGAGGATGTTGTCTCACCGTCGAAGATCTGAAACGACCTCCCAGACAGGAAGGAATCAAACCACCTTAAAGCATCACCAGAAACTCCGATGTTATGGAGACGGTCCAGCAGGGTGGTATAGCTGACCGTATCGAAGGCGGCACTTAGATCAAGGAGGATCACTGCCACTGACCCTCCCTGATCCAGTATCCTTCTAGCTTCTTCGGTGACTGCTAACAAGGCGGTTTCCGTACCATGTTTTGGTCTGAAGCCTGTCTAGGATGTGTGTAGTAGAGAATGCTCTTCCAGGAACTGGACCAACTGTGTATTTATATATCTTTCTAGTACCTTACTGGCCCAGGGAAGCAGTGAGATAGGGCGGTAGCTGGAATGATCATCTGGGTCTAGACTAGGTTTCTTCAGTAGCGCCCGTACCATGGCTTGCTTCCAAACTGTGGGGAAGGAGCAGGCAGAAATTGACGCATTCAGAAGATCCAGCACCACAGGCAGGGTGGCTTTACTAGCCTGCATCAATACTTCTGGGGGGGCGGGATCACAGGGAGAGCCTGACTTGACCTGTCGAGCCACTTTACTTAAAGTGTCGAGGTCTAGCGGAGGGAAGTGATCAAGACAAGGCAGATCAGGGTGGCAGGGTGAGCTATGAGGGGGAGGATTAATCACGTCCGTAGATGTTGCTGTAATTGAAAAAGAAGAGTAAATTTTTAAGACTTTATTGTAGAAGAAATCTGCAAGCTCGTTGCATTGGTCCTGGGTTTTTTTAGGAGGGGGTGCCGTGTTGGTACCAGTACATTGCTTTATAATTTGAAAAATTTCCTTGGGTTTAGATTGTGCTCCTAAAAGTTTCTCAGCATAGTAGGTTGCCTGGGCTGCTCTGATCCCTTCTCTATAAGCTTTAATCGCCTCTTTATAAGCGACCTTTTTGTCTGGAAGGAAGTCTAAACGCCAGGCTCTCTCTCGTTGCCTGCAGCGGCGCTTTAACTGTCTTAGAGAGTCAGAGAACCAGGGAGCAGATTTCTGTAGTCTCTTCGAGGAGGATCTATGAAGCGGGAGGATCGAGTTTAACGAGTGATTGATCCAATTTTCATAGTTGACATTTGCCCTATTAGGGTCTAGGCAGGGTGCTGGGCGCGTAGCGTCCAGATTGTGCAGCCAGGTTTCCAGAGGGAGTTTTGGCCAGTTCCTCCTGGTGATCGCTTGCGGAGGTACTTTGGAGGTTTTAGATGAGATCCAGGTGAATGAGACCAAGAAATGGTCTGTCCATGGAAGAGGGATGGGTTGGTCAACAATTATATCCGGGCAGTTACTGAATATGGGGTCCAGTAAGTTACCTCTTTCATGGGTCGGGGCTGCAACCAGCTGGAACAGTTGGAGAGCTTCTAGGTCATCTAAAAGTTCCTGAGCAATGTGGTCTGACAAGGAGTTAAAATGAAGATTCAAATCCCCTAGAATCGTGTAGGTAGCGGAAGAAAGAATTCTTTCAGCTATAATTTCAGGAAGAGACCTGTGGAATATTTTTACAGGTTCGGGGGGGCGGTAGATCAGGGTGCCTGAAAAGGAGCTGTTTGCATTGAACTCTATGCAAAAAGCTACACTCTCGCACTCAGAGATGGTTTCTGCAGTAGTGCGGCATCGGTAATGGTTCTTCAATATAATTGCCAGACCTCCGCCTCTCCCTACCTGTCTGTCCAGTCTAAAGATATGATAGCCTCCGGGTAGAGCTAACACCACGTCTGGCTCAGAATGAACAGTAAGCCAGGTTTCAGTCAAGAAAACCACGTCTGGCTTTTGCTCCTCGAGCAGCAGGGCAATCTGTGTGCTGTGTTTTGGTAGGGAGCGGCAATTAAGCACATACATCCTGTACTTTTGTGTCGCAGCCAATAAGGGTTTGCGGAAGGAGTGTTTGCACCCTGGACATCGAGCGGGTAGCTCTGTGGGATCAGAAATATGGGAACACTGGGGCGTGGCAGTCCTGCCTATGCTGTGTAAGGCCGCCCCGCTATAAGTCCTACTCTGTATTTGGTGGGAACCAGGGTTTGTGGCCCCGGGTCCCGGCTGGTCGCGGACGGGCGCAGACGGGTTTGACTTGTGCGCGACTTCGGCGCGCAGTCGGCGCTCCCGCTGCGCTCGTCCGCTGTGCTTGCGTAGACAGCACATTTGAGGTGAGGGGTTGTGGGCGTGGCCTATGAAGTGGGCGTGGCCTCGCAAGAGCCGCGATGGCGTCCCTGACAGAAAGCTGTCCCAAACAGCGGAGAACCGCTAGTTTGTAGGATCCTGTCAGCGCTTCAGCCCCAATTCAAGCACAGGAGAGAGTGCGAGTGAGTGGGTTAAAAACACACAAAGATACAACAGTTTTAAAAATTCTGCAAATTTCCACCTCCGGCTTCCGCCTCAGAGGTCAAAGATCAACTGAACACGCCGGTACTCCGCGCTGCAATTTAAGGGCAGGGGGTTGTGGGCGTGGCCTATGAAGTGGGCGTGGCCTCGCAAGAGCCGCGATGGCGTCCCTGACAGAAAGCTGTCCCAAACAGCGGAGAACCGCTAGTTTGTAGGATCCTGTCAGCGCTTCAGCCCCAATTCAAGCACAGGAGAGAGTGCGAGTGAGTGGGTTAAAAACACACAAAGATACAACAGTTTTAAAAATTCTGCAAATTTCCACCTCCGGCTTCCGCCTCAGAGGTCAAAGATCAACTGAACGCGCCGGTACTCCGCGCTGCAATTTAAGGGCAGGGGGTTGTGGGCGTGGCCTATGAAGTGGGCGTGGCCTCGCAAGAGCCGCGATGGCGTCCCTGACAGAAAGCTGTCCCAAACAGCGGAGAACCGCTAGTTTGTAGGATCCTGTCAGCGCTTCAGCCCCAATTCAAGCACAGGTGAGAGTGCGAGTGAGTGGGTTAAAAACACACAAAGATACAACAGTTTTAAAAATTCTGCAAATTTCCACCTCCGGCTTCCGCCTCAGAGGTCAAAGATCAACTGAACGCGCCGGTACTCCGCGCTGCAATTTAAGGGCAGGGGGTTGTGGGCGTGGCCTATGAAGTGGGCGTGGCCTCGCAAGAGCCACGATGGCGTCCCTGACAGAAAGCTGTCCCAAACAGCGGAGAACCGCTAGTTTGTAGGATCCTGTCAGCGCTTCAGCCCCAATTCAAGCACAGGTGAGAGTGCGAGTGAGTGGGTTAAAAACACACAAAGATACAACAGTTTTAAAAATTCTGCAAATTTCCACCTCCGGCTTCCGCCTCAGAGGTCAAAGATCAACTGAGACGCATGCGCCTGCAGTGCTTGCAGTGCAGGGGGGCCTCCACCCCTTAGAGAGGAATGAGGGTGCTCATTCCACTCAAGGCCAAGGAATATCTGTGAGATATGGGAGAGTCGAGGGCCCTCTTCACCTTCTGCAGGGGGTCCCCACCATTTTACATTATGCCACTCATCTACTTTTAAGGTACATCTATGGGAATAACCAAAAAGTCAGCAAAACACTGTTCCGCATTGGCCAGCCAAACAAACCGTAACCCTCAGAAGGCTGCTCTGGAATGAGTAAATCCCCAGACAACTGTACCAAGAAGAGAGCTCCATAATATTCCCATATCGTGAGGGTATCTTCCCAGCATGTTGTAGACTAAATACCATCTGGTTCAATATCGTAATGTTAAAAAATATTGCCCCATTGGTGTTAATAACCGAATATCTACAACCAAGAAGATGATATTTAAGACAGGATGTTTGTGTTATCCAAACCTATATTTACACCAGTCCTTTGCCACACCTTCTCAGGAGGAGGAGTGTGTAATGAAAAATGCAATGAGATTAAAGGGCCCACAGATACTGATACTGTGTCATGTCACAATGAAATGTACTTTGGTGGGCCTGCCCTCTCGACGGGCTGGGCGGCCCTCTCGACGGGCTGGGCCCGCCCTCTCGACGGGCTTTAGATCATTGCATTAGCCACTATGTTTGTGTTCATTGCTCCATTGTAGATAGAGAATTTATTTAAACTGATTGTTGTGCACAAATGCATAGCTATATTTTGCAAAAACCTTAACCAAAAATATATTAATGTATACAAAAGAGAAAAGAGAAAAAGGGTGCATCTAAAATAAATAGGCCACAATTGCCCTTTAAAATATGCAGCTCATTCAAAAAGAAATCGAATGGACTGATTTTATTGGCCATTCTTTGAAACACATTTCCTAGGTTTGTCTTTCAGAATTACTTGTGGTTCCAGGCCTTGGCGTTTGCCATTGAGGAAATCAACAGGAACCCTGAACTCCTGCCCAATGTCACACTGGGCTTCCAGATCTATGACTCGTGCGCGGATCCACTGCTGGCCCTCCACGGCACCCTGTGGATGCTGACGGGGCAGGACCGACACATTTTGAACTTCCGCTGCCACAGGGAGGGCCACATTGCTGGTATTGTTGGGGATGCTGGCTCCTCATGCTCCATCCCCATGGCAAGAGTGTTGGGTCTCTACAGATACCCCCAGGTAAGATGTGGGAAAGTGCCCTATTTTGTTTCACATTATTATGGACAGTTAGTCTATGATTTCTGAAGATAGCACGCCAGCTGACCATAATGCACTGCACACATGTGATCTTTATAGTCACAACCAGGGTGACGTATAAAATCTGATTTGTGTAAAAGAGGGAGCATGGGGACAGACCCAGGTCCAATTGGTGTCAGTGTATTCTTATATTATAGTGTTTTGCTTGCATCAATGCTCGCGAGTTCTC
This sequence comes from Triturus cristatus, assembly GCF_964204655.1. Classification (NCBI taxonomy): domain Eukaryota; kingdom Metazoa; phylum Chordata; class Amphibia; order Caudata; family Salamandridae; genus Triturus; species Triturus cristatus. The sequence continues at coordinate 759,325,877 of NC_140595.1, forward strand.
CTGAAAAAGAACGTTGCTTTCTGAGGTGCTCTGTTTCATTTGATAGTTTTACAGGCATGAGCATGCATACAGGTGCAAAAACACCTGCACATGCCACCCTCCTGGTGCCATCATCAATACCAATCTCTCTTTAGTCTGACATCTGGGTCCACAACATATGTAAAAGAGCATAATTTAGATGTTATTTTCATTGCACTTGGCTATCTAGACCAATTGCATCTGATATCATTACTCATCTTTCCTGTGCCATAAACACCAATCCATGATGTGTACAGCCACCAGCTTGTTGTGAGGATGTATCCTTACGGCTAGAGCGGTCGACCTTGAACCTGGGGAACCAGGTTCAAGTCTCAGCAACGGCGCTCAGCATCCTGTGATTCTGGGTAAATCACTTAGGGCCAGATGTACGACCCTTTTTTGTGGCCGAAAACGGGAGATCCTCCCGTTTGCGACCACAAAAAAGGGTAATAGCTTGTACAAACGCTATTTTGCGAGTCCCTGACTTGCAAAATAGCATTTGCGAATCTTGCTGTTAGGAAGGGGCGTCGCTTCCTAATAGCAAGTCAACATGCTATGTACTAGTGTTTTGCGACCGCATTTGCGACCGCAAAATACTCGCAGTTTACCACCTACTTCAAGCAGGTGGTAAACCACTCGCAAAGGGGAAGGGGTCCCCAGGGGATCTCTTCCCCTTTGTGAGTATGTTAAAAAATATTTTTTAAGAGCAGGCAGTGGTCCCAGAGACCATTGCCTGCTCTTAAAAAAATGAAACTGAAAAGTTTCATTTTTCTTTTTAAAATGCATCCCATTTTCCTTTAAGGAAAACGGGCTGCATTAAAAAAAAAAAAGCTGCTTTATTAAAAAGCAGTCCCAGACATGGTGGTCGGCTGAGCCCAGCAGGCCACCATACCTGGGAGGGCCTGTCATTCCCAATAGGCCCGCCAATTACGAGAGGCTCATTAATATTAATGAGCCTCGCAATTTACGACCCCATTAGGAATCGCAAACAGTGTGAAATACACTGTTGTACATCGGAAATTGGGCCTTGCATATTGCGCCTTGCAAAAGAGTTGCAATTTGCGATGCACAGTTTTCTTGGTCGTACATCTGGCCCTATATCTGCCTAACAAAAATGAATGTGCTCATCTGTAACGAAACTGGTGCTCATGTAAAGCGTTCTGATACCCGATGATTCGGGTCTAGTTCGCGCTATATAAAACTCTAAAAAAAAAAACAATAAAAACCTCTTTCTCCCCAATCAACCACCACAATTTCCAAATGATGACTCAGCCATGCTTATGTCTAGGGTGTAAGGTCTAACACAGACCTAACCCCACTCGAAAGCATGCAATATGGTGTGGGTCCTGAATATTGAGTAGGTTATACCTTAATATTGTACCCATAATTTTGAGGCCAAAAATATCAACAGATAAGTCTATATAGATTTTCTATACCCAACACCTCATATATGTACCACAATGATATATAGTATGTAGATGTGGAGTTAAGAATACTAAATTTGAACTTGTATGTACTGAGCTTATAATATTTTTGTCCTCAAGATTTTGCCTATAATATAAGATATCATGATATTCCCTACTCAATGTTCCCGGATACAACCATGAAAGAGAGCATAATACCTCCATTACACCTGTTCCAAGTTCATTCATTACACGATTATCTTGCTCTTATTTCTCTTCCTACCACTTGAAAATAGAAATATGCTCACAAAACTGTATACAATATAAAGGAAAGCCACACATTTTTATTTCGCGTCTAAAGGTGTACCCAGAACAGGCCTGACATGCCTGGATTTGCACAATCTTCACAGGTGAACCTTCTAATAAATGGGGCTCAGTGGGTTTTTCATATAGTCTCCATACGTACACCATGAGTTGTTGTCATGATGTGTTTGGGGACCCTCGTGAGTAGTGGAGATCACTGTAAATGAATGCACCCACATAAAGTAAAATGAAAAAGAGTTTTGGTAACACATTAGAAATGTTTATACACATAGTGACGGTGCCCTCAATGCTATTCTACTTCACAAAACACAAAGATAGTAACGCCTTGATGTGCATACCACAGTTAATGCAACAGCAATCCAAAGAATGTTCATTAAGAATATTTTCTTACAGATCAGTTATTTAGCATCAATTCCACTTCTGAGTGACCGGAACCAGTTCCCTACCTTCTTCCGGACCATCCCTAGTGATGACGTCCAGTTCCGTGGGCTGGCCCAGCTGGTGATGCACTTCAATTGGTCCTGGGTGGGCCTCCTTGCTGTGGATGATGACTATGGCCAAAATGGGGCTCATATATTTCAGGCAGAGCTGAAGAAGAATGGGGCATGTGTGGCCTTCACAGAGAACATCATCCTCAGCCGTGCGGATAGAAATGCACCCCATATTGTCCAGGTGATCCGAAACACGACCGCCAACGCTATAGTCATATTTGGCCTTGATTCCCATCTGCTGCCTCTTTTGGACGAGCTAGTGAAGCAGAACATTACTGAAAAGGTCTTCATTGCCAGTGAAGCTTGGTCAACCTCAGCCCTCTTATCAACAGAGAAGTATGCAAAAACCTTCTCTGGCACAATTGGATTTGCAGTCTACAGCAGGGAGATGCTAGGATTTAAAGAGTTTGTCAACAACAATCGTCCTTTTTGGACACCAAATGGCTATTTCAATAGAACATCCTGGGAATTAGCTTTTGGCTGCAAGTGGCCACATCAAGAAACATTGTATGACTCGTGGAATAACAAAACAGAACCATGCACAGGCGATGAGAGGCTAGACAGTAACAGTGACATCTATGATGAAGTGACCAGCCCAAGAGTCACCTACAATGTCTACAAGGCTGTTTACGCCTTTGCGATCGCATTAGAAGACTTACATTCTTGCAAGCCACTGAATGGCCCTTTCAGTCAGAGAGGCTGTGCCAAGATCTTGTCTTTCCACCCTTGGCAAGTAAGCACTGGTATTTGTATACATGTCCTTCTGGACATTCAAGGAAGGAGCAGTGCTGAAGTGACACAGTAGTGGTAACCCATTCATTGGGGTGAGGCAGTCTCAATGGGGTGGCCAGGTTCTACATTATTTGGGTAGAACTCTAAATATAATTTGAGTTCCAATGAATGCCAAGTTTTATACGTTGCACAAATATGTAAAGGAATGGAAATGCATGGTCTAAGTGTGCAATTGTGTATTTTTGTACTGGACACATTATATTCAATTGTCTTTAAACGATGTAATGAATAGAATGCATGTGAAATGTCAACAGTGACAGAACAGGAATAGTCGCTTAGGGGCATATGTATCAAACGATTTTGTATTCGCAAACGCTGCGAATCCCAAAAAAACAGCGTTTGCGAATACAAAATCGCAAAACGCGATGTATGTGACATTTTCGCATCGCATTATTAAGGAATCGCTAATTTTGCAATTCCTTAATTTTGCGTAAGCATTTAAGGAATCGTAAATTGCGATTCCTTAAATGCTATGTAACACGCACCCAAGTTGTGCAAATTCTCCTTAAGAAATCGCAAATTACCACCGACTTCAAGTTGGTGGTAATTTGCGATTTCTTTGAAAAATTTAATTTTTGGCATTTTTCAAAGTGCCATGTGGCGCACATACATGCCCTTAGGGCATGTATGTGCGCCATATGCACACACATGTTAATTTCAGGGGTGCATCAGGGTGTCATCATGACACCCTTGCACCTTTGAAATTATTCTCAATTTGCGATTAGCAAATTGCAATTCGCAATTTGAGAATTACTTCCCATTCATTCCTATGGGCCTCCTGGCAGATAGGAATGAATGGGAAGGTATTCCTTAATTGCGATTTTGCAATTTGCTAATCGCAATTAAGGAATATTAAGAATTCACAAAATATGCGCAAATTTTTAAATACATCCCGTTTTTCAATTCTCAAATAGCGATTCTCAAAAAATCGCTATTTGAGAATCGCAAATACGGTTTTTGATACATATGCCCCTTAGTTTCCTCCCTACCTAATCAGTATGCCTAAACCTGCACAGGACAATGAAGCATCCAGTTAGGTTCAATGTTCATTTAAACATTGCCCTCTCTGTTGATATTGCTGACTACATCAGTTCGGGTAAAGTAAAATTCTAGGGCCGTATCATGATGTTGTTTTCTGCGCCGTGCCAGCCAGTGCTTGGTTTGTAAAATAAAGAGTTCTGGTGCCCAAAGTTCTGCTCAGAAGCCCTCGACCCGGCTAATGGAGGTTGGCGCACCAAATACCAAGGCTGCATACTTCTGAATCCACCTCATGTCTCCCTAGTCTACTACCAGACACTCCCTGCCCCTTTATCTCACTTTTGAGGGTCCCTGCTTTCTCTCTTCATGACGGGTTTCTGTCATTCTCTTCTTCTTCTTTCATCTTTGTGTGTTTTTTCTTCTCATGCTGTCCGGAAATGTCAGATGAAGAGAAATAACTGCCAGACCCCAGAAATGAGTGCCAGTGCGCCCAATCAGAAACCACCAGCTCAAATTAAGCACTGTCTCAGGGGCAGAAGAGATCTGTGCACTTCTTGTTGGCATCTTGCGTGCATACATTAACTCAAAATATCTTCGAATTAACACATGCTTTTCTGATGATAAAGCTTGTAAACGGCAGCAATTACGAGCCTCTGTTTCCGAGCTCTGCTTTCAGAATGACCAGGCCTTCACCCAGGGATACTTCTGTGGTGGCTCATTGCAGAAGAAAGCAGCATGATAGGCCCCCTGGTCTGCTCGTGTGAAGTTGGAAGATGCCTAACTAGCATAAATGGCCACAGTGGCGCAGAGCTGCCTGCTTTGAAGACACTGCATTGTCTAAAAGTGCCTATATTTAATTCTGAAAGTTTGTTTTACAAAGTGCACTCTCACAGCTGTATCTTGAACAATATACCCCTGTGGTTTGATCTCCATTTGCACAGGTGCAGGGGTACTTATGTCATTTCTTTGACGAATCATCTGTGTCTGCATTTGTGTTAGTGCTGATGCGCACATCACATTTGGTGCATCGGTGCATGATTTAATACGTTTTGTCTAACTCAGAATATGCCCAAAAACCTTTTGCCATCTTATCAGTTAGTCAGTTACGTGCAACTTCATACAATGCACACCAGCCGATGAAAGTGTGTTATGTACCTCTGTGTTAATAACGAATGAAGGCTTGTGCACCATGTTAGACTAGACATCCTTGGTATTGTCTTTCCTAAAACCTATTGTTGCCACCCTCCTGCTATCTGAAATTCATTTTTGTTGGCCTTAGGACTCTGTGCACTTTACCACTGCTAACCAGTGCTCAAATGCTTGTGCTCTCCCCCTTAAGCACAGTAAAATTATCCTACACCTGACTGGTACATTTAATTTACTTGTAAGCACCTAGTATATGGTACTCTAGGTAACCAGGGCCTGTCAATTAAATGCTACTAGTGGGCAGCAGCACTCATTGCACCAACCACTAAAGTAGCCTTTGGAAACATGTCTCATGTCTGCCATTGCAACCTGTAGTGCAGTTGTAAACTGCCATTTTGACCTGGCAAAAGGAACCTTTGACAGGACTAAACATTCCTTTTTAATACATATGTCACCCCTAAGGTAGGCCCTAAAGGCTTATACGACACGTTAAATTGTATTTAAAAAGTAGGAAATGTGGGTTTAGGTTTTTTGTCCTGTTAGTGAAGATCTCCTAAATTAGTTTTTAACTACTGTAAGGCCTAGCTCTCCCATTTGATATCACTGGGTTACCTTATTAAATGTAATAAGTTACAACTTTGGATAGAGAGCAGATAGGGTTGTAAAGTTTATACTCAAATGAATTGTAATATAAAACCCTCTTTCATAGAAAAAGTGGATTTAAAGGTACAACTCTGAGAATGTCACTGTTGGAAAGTTGTCATTATCTCGTCCTATTTATGCTTTCAGACAGTATCCTGGGTCACATGACTCTGCTGTTGATGCTTGTGTTTTCCAGCTACACAGTGAGACAAAGGGAACTGGGTGTAGGCAGAATGAGCCATGCCCCACTTGAACTTCAAAGGGGCTTGCCTCCAGCACACACAAAGGAACCTGACGCTAGTGTTTTGTCACCCCATACTCATTGGAGCCTCGGCTGGGGAAGTGAAGAACTTACCAGAACCAAATGTGGGTGTAGTATACGGAATCCCTCCACTTAAAAGCCTGGCACCAGTATGAATAATGGACCTATTTATTTTATTTTATTTTTCAGATTTGTAACGCGCGTAGCTGCCCCAGCAATGGGGCGTCCCAGCGCGATCAGAGACACGAGAGAGTGAAGGACAGGAGGTGATTATACAACGGCAGGGAAAAGCCAGGTCTTGATCGCCTTGCGAAAGGTCAAATGAGTCTAGATCTGTCTGATGGAGAGAGGGAGTCGGTTCCAAAGTAACGCTGCAACACAGCGGAATGAACGCCCCCCGGCTTTTGCGCTCACCGCCCGGGGTACAATAGCCAGCAGCTGATTGGACAATCTAAGGGATCGCTGAGGTGTATATGGTTGAAGTAGCTTCGATAGACCCAATGGAGCCTGTTGAGAGAGAATTCTATGAGCAACACATAAGGTTTTAAATTTAATTCTTTTCTCAACAGGCAACCAATGCAGCTTGCGGAGGATGTGGGCAACCGACGCAGATCTCGGGAGTGCCACTAGCATACGTGCTGCGGCATTCTGAGCTCTCTGTAAACGCATGATACAGGATTTGTTAGCCCCGAGATATAATCCATTCCCATAATCCAGTCTAGATAGTATAGCCGCCTGGATGATGGTCTGGCGATCTCTAGGGGGAAAAAAGACCAGTACTGGCTTCAAACCACGCAATAGGCCAAAACACGACCCAGCCACAGCCTTGGCTTGCGTGTCAAAAGTCAGTCCGCTGTCAATCCAGAAACCCAAGTTTTTAACAGCTTCTTTGGGCACAGGGGCTGGCTTAAGGCTGTCAGGCCAGTAATGATCAGACCATAGGTCCCGATCTTTTCCAAATACTAACACCTCGGATTTACTGGCGTTAAGTTGCAGGTAATTGCTGGCCATCCAGTCTGCCACCTCAACCAGATCTTCCCTGAATCTACTTAGATTGGCGGTTTTCTTTTTGGAGTAAGCAATCACTAATTGGGTGTCATCAGCGTATGACACCATTGACAAACCCCTCTTCCGAGCCACCTGGGCCAAAGGTTGCATATAGACATTAACCCCTTCAGTGCCACGCCCTTTCCCCCTCCTGTGCCGGGCGTTGCACTAGTGGGTGGGGTTCATGACGAGATAGTCTCGTCATGGGCACAGCGCAACCGTGCTCCATGACGAGACTATCTCGTCATGGGCACTGAAGAGGTTAAACAAGAGGGGGCTCAGGATTGACCCCTGGGGCACTCCTCGTTGTAGGGCATACCTCTGGGATTGAAAAGGTGGCATCCAAATCTGAAAAGATCTACCCGTTAGAAAGGCTCGGCACCAGTCGAGAGCCAGATCCCTCACTCCAATTTCAGATAGCCATTTCAGTAGGATTTCATGGGAGACCGTATCAAAGGCGGCACTTAGATCGAGAAGAACTAAGGCCGCCGAGTCCCCTACATCCAGTATCCCTCGGATTTCCTCCGTCACTGTCAACAAGGCAGACTCAGTGCCATGTCGGGCTCTAAACCCATTCTGCGACAGGTCAAGGATAGTGTTCTGTTCGTTGAACTCCGTCAGAATAGTCCGAACATATAGTTCTACCATTTTCGCTAGAAAAGGAAGTTGCGAAATGGGTCGATAGTTACCTGGCTCAGCTGGGTCCAACAATGGTTTTTTCAGCAGAGGGATAACTTTTGCATGTTTCCATGTTGCAGGTACTATAGCTGACTCTAGAGAGAGATTCATCAATTCCAGATACACTGGTAGAATAGATGGCATGAATTGGGAAAGATGTTTTGGGGCCAATGGATCAATAGGTGAACCAGATTTAATTTTTTTTAACAAGACCTCCAGACTTGCTAAAGATAGCGCTGGAAAAGATAGCAAGCTATTTAGACCTTGGGAGGCCGGGACAGTGGCCAAAATCTTTGTAACGGGAACAGCGACTACCGGTAGATTTTGATATATTTTTTCCACTTTGTTAATAAAGTAGTTGGCCAGCTCATCGCATTGGTTATTGGAGGAAATTGAAGAACCTCTAGCCATATCACCGGTCTTCATAATCTTAAGCAAGGAAAAGATTGTTACCTACTGAGCCATTCATCAATACATACTATAGCCTTATAGCCCGCCGTAGCGTTAAAGGCCCGCTGCAGCGTTAAAGGCCCGAGCCGAAGTCGAGGGACTTTAACAAAGCAGCGGGACTTTAAATGCCAGTATAGCCCTGCTACCAAGGGCTATAAGGCTATTAGAACATTCTGCCACTAGAGGGCAGAATGTTCTAACAAAACAAAGCCTTCAGGGAGCGCGAGAGGATTGAAATCCCCTCAGGCTCCCTGAAGCCTTTGTTTACAGCCAGAGCTGTGAACAAAGAAGCATTGGAATGTTGGTGCTCCGGGCTTATACCAGCCATTATAAGCCCGGAGCACTCCATTGTTTTCAATGGAGCTTCCAACATTCCAATGTTCTAATACTTGTTAATTGGGTGAAAAATAGCAGAAATATAACTGCAGGTGTGTTCACACCAATGTTAACACATATATGCATTGTTCATGAAGTATGCCTAGGACTTAAACCTTCAGCTCATTTCACTCTACCTGCTGAAGAAAGTGAATGTAAATAATGAATTAGCTCAAACTAGAACACAAATTTAATATCTTCTCTTTGGATGCACTAACCAATCGGGACCATCGTATGTGCACCAATTACCAAAATAAACTTAAAGATGGGACCATATCATGTATGTTGGATCTGGTGGAGTTTTTCAATTTTTAAGGTCTTGTCTACAGGTTTATTAGTAAACAGGCATATTTTATCCAATATGCACTTGTTATGTGTAGAGGATGTGTCCTAACTGCTAGGGCCCTCAAACTCAAATCTGAGGAACCAGGTTTGAGTCTTGGCAATGACGCTCAACATTGTCTGATTCTGAGCAAATCACTTAATCTCCCCGTGCCTAACAAAAATGAATTTGTCCTTAGGTAATGCAACTGGTGCTCATGTAAAGCACTCCAATACCTTCGGGTCAAGATCACCCATTATATAAAACTCCTACAAAAAAGAATTTAAATAAAGATGGCTCTCACAGAGAGTCTCTATTATTTATTTCAGTTTCTAAATCTGACAGCTCACGCTGTGAGAAGCAACAGTTCATAACAAAACTAGCTAGCCATTGTTGCTACATTACAGCGGTCTTCCAGGCCAGGCAGTCAGGGCTCTCAGAGAGCCTGTCAGTGCAACTGCTGGTCTACTTTGGCGCAAAGTAGAAAGCACAGTTGAAGGACAGGTAAGGATGGCAGAAAAGGTATTGAGGGTGGCTCAGAGATGGCAGGTAAAGTATTTTTTTTACCTTGGGTACAGGGATACATAACAGAGGTGCTATGATCTGTTTAACAGCTTAGCAGCTCGCCTCGTGCTGCCAGGCTCGTGTTGTCATGACATTTCTTGGGTTCCATGCTCTCATGCAGAATATTCTATGGTGTGGCAGTTGGAGTTGTTTCCTTGCCTGGCCGTGCTGGTTGGGTGACTGCGCTGCCTCCTGAGAATAAAGCTTCCACTTGAAGTTTGAGAGCTCTCCTCCCTTTCATTTACAATAAGAGGCCATGTTATGTAAGACCCCCCCTTATGCCTTTGCCACTGTGCAGCAGTTGAAAGCAGAGGCACATGATTTTGAGGGCAATACATGACATTAAATTATAGATGGGTAACAAGGGAATTAGGGAGATGTTTTTCACCTCTGGGTTCTGAGTGACATCATAGGCAGCTCAAGCTTCGCTCTTGTTGTCTACTTGATGTCACCCAGACCTGAGGTGAAAAATATCCCTGTAATTCACTGTTACCCATTTATAATTCTATATATTTTGTCTTTTTCTACACCTTGATTTGATTGCTTTCCTGTCTTTCTCACTGCCCTGCACCTGATTTGATGGCTTTCCGCCCTATTCCTTTGTTGTGCGCATGGAGTATTTTGGTCTCACCATGTTTTGACATCACAGATTGTATCGCAGTGCAGGAGGGACCAATGTGTGCCACTCTCCAGCTCCCCTTCTCCTTTACACCCCTGTTCTCTTCATTAAAAAAATGTGGACCTCTAAGTATCTGTTTGCCCCAAAAACGCTGTTTTGCATGTGCTGCCACGGGGAAGTAATTTATAAACCATTCCAAGATAGCTGGAAATATCTGCTCATGTGTGGTAACCATCTAGGGCTGAATTTATTTCTGTTCTAAGAAAAATCATTCCTTGATGTCTCATAGTCATGCGCACATGCATGGCGCCTTCTTGCAGTGATTGTTTTTGGCTATAAGAAAAATCCGGCTAAGATTGCTACAGGGTGTGCATGTCAAGTGCAGTGGCCATCTCAATAAGAATAATCAAGCATCTCAAAGCTAATAGATGTCACAGGCGAGCACTATTGGATGCTCCAATGCCTATTTGAAACATTGCACTTTCTCCAAGTTAATACATGTACTGCAGTCAGCACAGCTGAGAAACATTCAGAGGCAACGCCTGCTCACTATTTGGAGCTGTGTTTCTCTGTGTTGGAGGGACTTCTTCCATGTCTCCACACTGTATTTTCTGGCACATCTGGATCAGACAGGTAGAAAGAAGGTGGACAGTCCAGCACTGTCGCCGCATCATCTGATCACAGTTTATTTTCTTTTTTGGGGGGGTCTGCAGGAGAAACTGAGGTGTTGATTTCATCATTGATGTTAGGGCAAAAACAATGTGTAATTAGTTACTCCCTCCTACTCCATCCAAGTAGAGTTTGCAAAGGGACTATTGGAAAAAACTTAAGTGACAGTAACTCTTTAATTATAAAGTTAACCTCTTTTCCCTTTTAATTGTGGAGATAACGCGATATGGCTTACGCACGTCTTTCTTATCACTCACCATTTCATGCATTCCAGAAAAGGTGCTTGTGTAATCTCTTCCTCTCCTCTTTTCTAGCTTCTTCACTATATTCAGGATGTACACTTTAAGGACTCATTTGGAACAAAGGCTTTCTTTGATGGAGTTGGAAACCCAGCGGCCCAGTATGACATCATACAGTGGCAGGAGGGATCAGATGGCACAATACATCAGAGAACGGTGGGACATTTTACCTCCAGTGCCCCCCTAGGAAAGAACCTTCAGATAAACTCCAGTGCCATCCAGTGGCCAATAACTGCACAGGTAGGAGATGCGTATGAAAGGCTCTTCTGTATGTTACCTCCCCTTTGCCACTGGGAGAGAAACATGTACCATGGTAGAATAAGAGTTGGTCCCAAATACCTTTGAACTGATTACAGTAAATATTGCCCACCCTGCAACCTAAGATGTAAGGAGGTCATTTAGATAAGAGCTAAAATGGAGCAGCTGCTAAAACTGAACCAATATAGTGTCTGCCATAGTCTGGTTTCCACATGTCACTAGAAGGACACAAAAGGCTGTTTACCTATAGTGGGATAACTACTGTTACCTACCACCTGGGGAAAAGGTTTGTGATGGATTGACGTTAGTAGGACCTCTCTATTTTGCATTGCTTTTCCAGTGTCACTGCAGCCTTTTTCTCTGCCACAGTTTCAATGAAGCAAAAGACACACAATTGTTGGACGGAATGCAGAACAAATCACAATATTCTCCCCCAGTCAAGAGATCTGGGTTACATCCATCATTCTTTTGCTCACCATGCCACCCCAGTTTATACCTGGCCATATGCAAATCAGTCTTGACCCTGTGCCTCATGGGAACAGTCCAGACCGAACTGCCAAGCCAGGTCCTCCCTGGACTGGAAACAAGCATCCTAGGACCGGTTTCGGGGCTTAACCCCTCTTCAGCCAGGATAGCTTGATTCCAGTGGCACAGTGAGCCCGGGACCTACGTCTAGGCATGCCCGGCACACTTAGGGCGAGGAAGCAAAAGACACACAATTGATAGACAGAATGCAGAACAAATCAATACATTCTCCCCAAGTCAAGAGATCTGGGTTAAATCCATCATTCTTTTGCTCACCATGCCACCCCAGTTTAGACCTGTCCATATGCAAATCAGTCTTGACCCTGGGCTTCATGGGAACAGTCCAGACCGAACTGCCAAACCAGGTCCTCCCTGGACCGGAAACAAGCATCCTAGGACCGGTTTCGGGGTTTCACCCCTCTTCAGCCAGGATAGCTTGATCCAAGTAGGCCTGGCTGGAGAGGACCTGACCTGGCAGTTCGGCCTGGACTGTTCCCATTGGGCACAGGGTCAAGACTGATTTGCATATGGCTGGGTCCAAACTGAAATGGCATGGTGAGCAAAAACAACGATGGATTTAGGTCCAGATCTCTGTACTGGGGTGAATGTATGACATTGTTATGCATTCTGTCCATAAATAGTTCTTTTTGCATTTGTCACCCCGAGTGGGAGGGGTATAGTCAGACGTGAATCCTGTGCTCTCCATGCCACTGGAATCAAGCTATCCTGGCTGAAGAGGGGTGAAACCCCGAAACCGGTCCTAGGATGCTTGTTTCCGGTCCAGGGAGGACCTGGCCTGGCAGTTCCGGCTGGACTGATCCCATTGGGCACAGGGTCAAGACTGATATGCATATGGCTGGGTCCAAACTGGAATGGCATGGTGAGCAAAAAAACGATGGATTTAGGCCCAGATCTCTGTACTGGGGTGAATGTATGACATTGTACTGCATTCTGTCCATCAATAGTTATTTTTGCATTTGTCACCCCGAGTGGGATGGGTATGCTCAGATATGAGTCCCGTGCTCTCCATTCCACTGGAATCAAGCTATCCTGGCTGAAGAGGGGTGAAACCCCGAAACTGGTCCTAGGATGCTTGTTTCCGGTCCAGGGAGGACCTGGTCTGGCAGTTCGGGCTGGACTGTTCCCATTGGTTACAATGTCAAGACTGATTTGCATATGGCTGAGTCCAAACTAGAATGGCATGGGGAGAAGAAAAACAAGGGATTTAGGACCAGATCTCTGTACTGGGGTGAATGTATGACATTGTTCTGCATTCTGTCCATCAATAGTTCTTTTTGCATTTGTCACCGCGAGTGGGACGGGTATGCTCAGACGTGATTCCCGTGCTCTCCATGCCACTGGAATCAAGCTATCCTGGCTGAAGAGGGGTGAAACCCTGAAACCGGTCATAGGATGCTTGTATCCGGTCCAGGGAGGACCTGGCCTGGCAGTTCGGGCTGGACTGTTCCCATTGGGCACAGGGTCAAGACTGATTTGCATATGGCCGGGTCCAAACTGGAATGCCATGGTGAGCAAAAAAATGATGGATTTAGGCCCAGATCTCTGTACTGGGGTGAATGTATGACATTGTTCTGCATTCTGTCTGTTAGAATCGGGGGTCTCTGGTTGACACAGGTAGGGACTTGTGTCAATCAGGGATCCTCTCCTCTAGTCAGGGTAATGGGTTACACTCTAACAATAACCCCTGCTCACCCTCTAGGTAGCTTGGCGCGAGGAGACAAGGCTTATCTCAAAGCGTTATAGGTTAAGCATTTGTGACCACATACAGTAACTCAGTGACAACACCACAAATGGACTCCACACTGGGATTATCAAAAATAGGTATTTTATATCAGGCTTAGCACAAGACCAAATAACGATAAAAAGGCCCACAATACTATTTGCAATAAACCGTTCTTTGTTACAGTGTACTTTAAAAGTTCTGTGCGCTTCGTTCTTCTTGGTTCGGCCCGTACGGGGATGAACTGCCCTACAGAATGAGTCTATAAGAGCTGCGGACGCTCCGGTGTGAAGCTTACACCCTACTGTGCGAAACGTACACAGTACCTTAGCTTTGAAGAGTTCGTAATGGACGCTGCAGTGAAGGCAATGCGTTGTACGCTGCGATGTCCTCCTTTCACGGTGCGAGCTTACGGCTCGTTGGGGCCCTGACTCGCGTTGCTTGGGGGGACGGGACGTTGTAAGGTGCTTTGCTGTTCGTTGCGGCGTACGAGCCGTACTCTGGGAGCGGCTTTCAGTCTTTGGCTGCAGTGCGGAGCGGACGTACGGTGCGTACTCCCTCCTTCGATGCGAACGGCAGCCTTGAACTTCAACGGCAGGGTGCGGGTCGTACCCACCAAGATGACTCGATGAAGCTCAGCGTTTGTACGCGGTGAAGTCGGCCAGTTACGGTGCAAACTAAAGATCGTAGTACGCGTTGATTGAGGCAGACAAGCGGGTTCGGTGCGTTGCTGGACACGAATTGGCGGTACGAGGCGTACACAGCTCCCGGCCTCGGAAAATGCCAAAAACAGCGTTTCTAGCAGCGGATTGCGAGGCGGATGAAGTCCACTGGTCCTGGGACTTCGTTCAGGGGGCAAACTCACTCACAAGCCCTTGGAGATCTTTAAGCACAAGTTGAAGTAAAGTTTCTTTGTAGTCTTTCTCCTCTCCTTTAGCAGCAAGGCAACCACTGCAGGCCAATCCCCCAGGTCAGGGACAGTACTCCTCCTTACAGATTTCCCAGTTCCTTCTCCTCAGGCAGAGGTTCTTCTTGTCAAGCAGGATCTAATTTCTCAGGAGCAGGGCTCCTATATTTATACTACATTTCTTTTGTTCTTTGCGGCCAGGGGGCCTTTGCCTAGTTCAGTCCGGTTTCTGAGTACTTTGTTGACATGATGCAGCTTCTGCTTTCAGTGTGCAGGGCAGAGACATCAGACGCTCCACAGGAGGTGGAGCCAGCATTGAAGTGGCAGATCACAGCCCTATTCAGAGTCCAGGTGTACTCCTCCCACCCATCCTGGTGTAATCTTCCTATTCACCACCTGGCTGCCCAGACTGTCTCCTGGAATTCCCCAGCCCTGTCACTCACACAAACCAGACAGCAGATACACATCATAGCAGAGGCGGGCTGAAATGGTTAGGCAAGCAAATACCAGCTTTCTAAAAGTGGTATTTGCAAACACAGAATATTAAAATAAACTTTACTACAAGATGTATTTTATTATTCTGAGTTCAGGCATACAAAACTCGAATTTCTACCATGTTCCCTGGGTCTGTTAGGATCATAGAATGTAACAATTCTAGCAGCCCATTCTGGCCTATGAGAACAGGTAGCCTTACAATAGTGAAAAACGAAAATGGCTGTAATTCACTATTAGGACATGCCACACACATCAGGGCTTGTCCTACCTTATGCTTACAATGCACCCTGCCCTTGGGCCTACCATAGGGGTGACTAATATGAAGTTAAGAGAAGGTTTAGGGACTGGCAAGTGGGTGCACTTGCCCAGTCAGCATGACAGTACCAGACTGCACGCAGGTTCTGCAATGGCAGACCTTAGACACATTTTACTACTGTGGGTGGCACAACCAGTGCTGCAAGCCCACCAGCAGCATTTGTATTTACAAGCCATGGGCACTCCTGGTGCACTTTACTGGGGTCTGACAGTAAACCAAATAAGCCAATCATGGAATCCAACCAACATATCAATTTACAATAGGGAGAGCATATGCACTTTAGCACTGATCAGCAGTGGTAAAGTGCCCAGACTCATAAAACAGCCAACAACAGGTCAGAAAAAATGCAGGAGGAAGGCAAAAAGTTTAGGGATGACCCTGCAAA
This sequence comes from Triturus cristatus, assembly GCF_964204655.1. Classification (NCBI taxonomy): domain Eukaryota; kingdom Metazoa; phylum Chordata; class Amphibia; order Caudata; family Salamandridae; genus Triturus; species Triturus cristatus. The sequence goes on from NC_140595.1 coordinate 759,341,583, forward strand.
AAGGGCCAAGTCTAACACTGTCCATCAATAGTTCTTTTTGCATTTGTCACCCCGAGTGGGACGGGTATGCTCAGACGTGAGTCCCGTGCTCTCCATGCCACTGGAATCAAGCTATCCTGGCTGAAGAGGGGTGACACCCCGAAACCGGTCCTAGGATGCTTGTTTCCGGTCCAGGGAGGACCTGGCCTGGCAGTTCGAGCGGGACTGTTCCCATTGGGCACAGGGGCAAGACTGATTTGCATATGGCTGGGTCCAAACTGGAATGGCATGGGGAGCAAAAAAACGATGGATTTAGGCCCAGATATCTGTACTGAAGTGAATGTATGAAATTGTTCTGCATTCTGTCCATAAATAGTTCTTTTTGCATTGGTCACCCCGAGTGGGAGGGGTATGCTCAGACGTGAGTCCCGTGCTCTCCATGCCACTGGAATCAAGCTATCCTGGCTGAAGAGGGGTGAAACCCTGAAACCGGTCCTAGGATACTTGTTTCCGGTCGAGGGAGGACCTGGCCTGGCAGTTCGGGCTGGACTGTTCCCATTGGGCACAGGGTCAAGACTGATTTGCATATGGCTGGGTCCAAACTGGAAGGGCATGGGGAGCAAAAAACGATTGATTTAGGCCCAGATCTCTGTACTGGGGTGAATGTATGACATTGTTCTGCATTCTGTCCAAAAATAGTTCTTTTTGCATTTGTCACCCCGAGTGGGAGGGGTATGCTCAGACGTGAGTCCTGTGCTCTCCATGCCACTGGAATCAAGCTATCCTGGCTGAAGAGGGTTGAACCCCCGAAACCGGTCCTAGGATGCTTGTTTCCGGTCCAGGGAGGACCTGGCCTGGCAGTTCGGGCTGGACTGTTCCCATTGGGCACAGGGTCAAGACTGATTTGCATATGGCTGGGTCCAAACTGGAATGGCATGGTGAGCAAAAAAAGATGGATTTAGGCCCAGATCTCTGTACTAGGATCAATGTATGACATTGTTCTGCATTCTATCCATCAATAGTTCTTTTTGCATTTGTCACCCCGAGTGGGACAGGTATGCTCAGACGTGAGTCCCATGCTCTCCATGCCACTGGAATCAAGCTATCCTAGCTGAAGAGGGGTGTAACGCCGAAACCGGTCCTAGGATGCTTGTTTCCAGTCCAGGGAGGAGCTGGCCTGGCAGTTCGGGCTGATCTGTTCCAATTGGGCACAGGGTCAAGACTGATTTGCATATGGCTGGGTCCAAACTGGAATGGCATGGTGAGCAAAAAAGATGGATTTAGGCCCAGATCTCTGTACTGGGGTGAATGTATGACATTGTTCTGAATTCTGTCCATCAATAGTTCTTTTTGCATTTGTCACCCGAGTGGGACGGGTATGTTCAGACGTGAGTCCCGTGCTCTCCATGCCACTGGAATCAAGCTATCCTGGCTGAAGAGGGGTGAAACCCCGAAACCGGTCCTAGGATGCTTGTTTCCGGTCCAGGGAGGACCTGGCCTGGCAGTTCGGGCTGGACTGTTCCCATAGGGCACAGGGTCAAGACTGATTTGCATATGGCTGGGTCCAAACTGGAATGGCTTGGTGAGCAAAAAAACGATGGATTTAGGCCCATATTTCTGTACTGGGGTGAATGTATTACATTGTTCTGCATTCTGTCCATCAATAGTTCTTTTTGCAAAGTTTCAATGAATGCGTATGTGCAATACTAGATTGTTCATATTTTAATGATATAGTGACTCAGTCCAAGATTTACTAAGATTTGACACAACAAAATGCAGGAAGACATCTTGATGCACTACATCACATAGAAAGAGCAGGAATGAGCCATATCTACTAAGATAAGGCCCATGTCTGCTCTTTCTGTGCTGGCGCGTACAGTGCAGCCTAGCCACAACGCAGCACTCTTGCATCACAGGCAGGATTGTTTTTGTGCAGGAAGGGACACCTTCCTTGACAAAAACAATCCTCATAGACATTTTCCTTTTTCTAGGTGTACTGCAGGATGCATAGAAATCTATGTAGTGAAAACACAATTTGATGCTTTGAATCCTTGCAAAAAGTCTTGAACACTGGAAATCACTCAGTGCTGCTTTCCAGTTGATTGTGTTTTGTCCACCTGCCCTTCCTCAGTACAGATGCATGCAAATCAGCCTTAGTCATTCTACAAATGTAACAGTCCACCCCAAATTGCCAAGGCACGTCCTCACTAAGAGCAATACAAGCAACCTCAGATCGGTTCTGGATTACATATGCCTCACCATTAAAGATACAACTTTATTTGTCTGGCACAGTGAGCATGGTTAGTCCCTTCTTGACATACCTGGCACCCTTAGGACATCACATTGAGGAAACACAGAGAAGATTGTTGGAATGCTTGCAAAACTCCCTGACAATTGCTAAGGCTGCATTGCAGTCCATTGATTTTTGATTAAACTAGGCAAAAATGGCTTTGCTCTTTCCTTGTTTCAGATTGTACCTCACCCCATACTGCAGGCACAAATCAGGTTTTTTTAAGCTCCACTCCCCTATGCTTCCTCAGAATATGCTTCCACAGACGTTATTCCCGTCCACACTATCTGTCCTCGAACCTATGATGAATCCATGCAATACTGCCTATACACTGTGAAATGAATGAATGAATGAAAATGTTCCATCCATTCCATACACTCTGCAGACTATGCAGTCTCCATTATATGGGGATAAAGTACCTCCTGCTATACAATATAATGATATTGCAAGTCACCGAGGAGTTCAATACCCATACGGAGGAACAAGGCCGAAGACCGTGTTCCTTTATAAGGTTGGGGAACTCTGAGGTTACTTGCAATATCCCTATCATATATGGCAAGGGGTGCTTTATTCCATGTGATACATGGTCACACCATCACCTTCCCCACAAACCACTTAAAACCTTGGTTCATAGGTCTTTCATATGAAAAAGAGAAAATCTGTCAGATATTTGTTTCAAAAATATATTAGAATCAGTTCAATACAAGTCAAATAAAAAAGATAAATAAAGCTGCAGTAACTTGAAATTTGTAGAAAAATGCAGAAATAAACTAATTTCTCAGCAATTATTTAAGAAATGCAAAAAATAATCATGTTCTTTCTGGTAGTCACTATCAGCTAGACCAAAAGAAAAAAAAGCAGCATTTAATTTTTGTTGCTTTAAACAGCTGCACCATGACCTGACCTGCCTTTCACCTTACCTGCTGGCTCTGGCAGCAGGCATTGTGATTTCAGAACTCGACTTCAATACATTGTCATTAATACTCGAGTTCTGACATCTTTCCTTTATAATGGGCGACTGGATGTGTAACAATTTGCCAATTATAAAGACATTAGAGACAGGGGTTGCTATACATGTCAGCCTTAAGTGGTATTCTCCCAAATGGTTTCACCTGCTTACCTCCAATTTCTGCTGGAATTTTGATGTTGTTGTTCTTAGGACTCTGTGCACTTTACCAATGCTAAACAGTGCTAAATTGTTTGTGCTCACTCCCCTAAACATGGTTTGGTTGGCATATACCTAATTGCCATATTGAACTTACTTCTAAGTCTCTTGTAGAGTGGTATGCCATATACCTAAGGCCTGTAAATTAAATGCTACCAGTGGGCCTGCAGAACCTATTGTGCCACCCACCTAAGTAGCACTCTCAACCATGTCCGAGGCCAGCCATTGCATCCTGAATGCAGTGTCACACTATCATGTAAACTTGGCATTCAAACCCTCTTGCAAAGTCTTAAACTTCTCTCTTATTACATATAAGTCACCCCTAAGGTAGGCACTAGGTACCCCGCAGGACAGAGTGTTCTGTAATTAAAATGTTGGACATGAACTTTTAAGTTTTACATGTCCTGGTAGTGAAAAACTCTCAAATTTCTTTTTCACTATTTTGAGGCCTACCCCTCCGATAGGATAACATTGCAGATTCCGTATTACATTTAATAAGCTGTAATTCTTAATTGAAAGGAAGCAGATATTTCATGTTTGGTATTAATGAAAATGTAACGATAACCCTTCTTTAATGGTAAAGTTTTAGAAAGCTGCCATATTCCTGCCCGTGGCCCTTTATGCCAGTTCGACTTTGTGAATTCCTCCCAGTCATACAATAGAGGGATTAGGTGTACCTCAGTGGGCCATCTGTTGACAGGATGGGGCCAGAACTGAGCACAGTCCTCTTACATCCGAATAGCCTGGACTCTGCCTTCACACAAAAGGCCTAATAACCCTGTATTTTCACTGCATCCAGCTTGGAACTGGTGCAGGAGAGTCACAAAATCTCAAGCACTTCAAAGATCCTTTCCAGAAACGTCTTTCACCTTCCAGAAGAAGGGCACCAGGATATCAAAATAGGACCTTCAGACCCACTCTGCAGTTCACCTTTGGACCTGCATAAGGACTCTCAGAGGACTGCCTGCTGCTGTGACATGCTGTGCACTCTCCTAGACTGTTGCTGTACCTGAAAGGACTGCTTTACTGCCTGGAGGCTGCCTTGAACCCTCAGAAGCCAGCCCTACTATAGAGCCTTGCATCTATTCCTGTACCCAGGACTACCAGAAGTAACTCTAAGGGTTAATTTGCTGGCCTCCTGTTCAGAGACACAGGGACATAGAAGGCTCCCACCATCTTGAGACCGCACCTATATCTGGCATGAGTAAGTCCTGAACCAGCAAGAGGTGTACCATAAGTCCTGGACCCTTGGTTGTGGTGCTAAATTTGTCCGGATGGACAATTTCCAACACTGAGGATGAGGAATTTGTCCAAAAAGTGCTTTGAGGAGACCTGGAACAACCTGCTCACCTGTCCGCTCGAGGTACATTGCCGGTCAGCTTTTCCTGCTATGTTCTTCTCTGTAGCAGCAAAGCAATTTCAGCCATCCTTTGCCAAAAAAGTATCTAACCTCATGGAACTAGCTTTGGTTAGCAACTTCTGCTTCATCCCGTTAGAGTTTTTCGACTTCCATTTTGGTGAACTCTAGATGAAGAAATCTTCACAGTGCCTTTGACCTCTGGCCATCTGACGATAACACTCCTTTCTTGGACACCTCCTGCAACCTTGCCCCGTTGACCTTTACAATCTCAGAAATTTTTCTTCAGACTGTTTTTGAAATACAAAGGTAAGCTCTGACCGGACCCAAAACTTCTTCTTTTCATCATCATCATCAAAAGCTTTATTTTGAAAATGCATGTCATAAAAGCAATATAAAATATAAGGGGCATATTATCAAGAAACGGCGTTAAAATGATTGACGCTTTAGCGGCAGAAAACTGCCGCTAAAGCGGCGATAATGGGCTTGATAATATGCCCTTGAGAATTCCCATAGAAGCCCATGTTCTGGTGTGAACATGAGCCTGTATTGGAATTCTCTGCGGCATATTATCAAGCCCATTATCGCCATTTTAGTGGCAGTTTTCTGCCGCTAAAGCGGCGATAATTTTAATGCCGTGCTTGATAATATGCCCCCAAATTATTAAAACCATAACATATCACACCAACATGTAAATGGAACAAAAACACAGCATGGATAAACAAAGAGAGATACTCATAGTAGCTCTATTGATCAAAATAGGTCCAGTTAAATTTTTATTTCCATTTTCTTAAAGTTACAGTAAAGTAGGATTTGATTTTTGATCTTATGATCCACGTCCATCCCAGGAACTTGGCAACAGAAATTGCATATTAGAAAGAACAGTCTGAGAGCAGTAATGTCAGACCAACACTGCTGTTTCTGGTACCCAAGATCTTACAGGTCGGTTTGAACTATATCTTTCGCGGGCCCACATAAGCGGGACAGATAAATATAACATGAGAATATGTTTCAGTTTGGTCAGCAAAATTGGTGCATTTGTTATCTACAGTGGGGGACCCCTTGCATATAAAAGAAAGATTTTAATGGGAGAATACCAATGCGGAATTGAAAATATAATCTCCTGTCAAGGGGATTTGATAGTGCATCCCAATATGGCTCGCACTGAGGGAATGGCTTGAATCCTAAAAACCTCCTTGTCAATGAGGTACTCTCGGTTGCTCTGAAGTTGTTTGTCCTAAATATTTCCCAATACTGTTCCATAATTTTTTCTTTTTTGTAGGAAACTTAGTAACCATTGGATTCTCCCATAGTTGCTGCATGCCCAAGTTGGACAATACACCCTTGTGGTCAAGGTATTAGCCTATTTTGGATGAATGGTCGGCCTCAATGACATCCCTACGAACGTCAGCATAATTGGCCAGCTCAGGAGTGGACCATATTCTACGCCAAAATAAAATAGTGGGAAATCTTGTTTAATCTTCCAAAGGTTTCAACCCAGATCATTAAGAAGAGGTTTAAGAGGGGTGTTTTGTGTAAGGCTAATGATTGTTCGGAATAAATTATTCTCTGCTGAGACAAAAGGAGCCAGATTCTCAAAGCCCCAGAGTTCTGACCCATATGGGACCAAATTCACTTCTTTGGTATCATTGATCTGCAGTACTGGGCTGATCAGCTTTGTCAATGAGGTTTTACATTTCTGTGTTAATGCACCTGCTAGCTGCTGGTGTTTTAGGGCGATGATATCTATGTTGGGCCTCCAACTAAATTTTTTCTAGGTTGATCCCTACATAAGTAAATACATCTATCTGTTCTAAGGTCTGTTCTAAGGTCTCCCCATCACGTTTAATAGTGCCCCTGAATGGACTTTGCTTGTTAAAAACCATACATTTTGTTTTGGTTGTATTAACTACTAACCCTCGTACTTTGCAGATGTATTCAAAGCGGGAGAGTACACATTGCAAACCGCTAGGAGTTTTAGAGATTATGAGCGTGTCGTCTGCAAACATCAGGCTGAGGATCTTTGTGCCTGCTAGAACAGGGGGCATCTGATTGATATGTAGCTAAAAATTGTGACACTCCATTTATAAAGAGGGAGAATAACGTCGGAGCCATGACAAACTCTTGGCGTACCCAATGTTCTACTGGGAATCGATCAGTGGCATTGCCCTGAGCGCCCCAGCAGACTTGTGCAAAATTGTCCTCATGTAACCAGACAATTAAAGACAACAAATCCATGGGCATTCCCAAATCCTGTAGCACTATCCAGAGTTTTTTTTTTGTCCAAGTAAATCGAAGGCTGACTTGTGCTCAACAAAGGCAGAATACATATTGCCCTTACCTATCACTTCTCTCCACCAATATATTAGCAGAAAGCATTCAATAGTGCTAACATGCGCTTGAAAGCCCGCCTGTAGTGGGTACAGGATGTGATTAGCAGTTATCCATTCCTGTACCTTTGCCAGTACTAAGCGACCACCACTTTTTGAATTGAATCTACAAGGCTTATTGGCCTGTAGATTCTTGGCGTGGACCTTTCACCCTTTTTGTAGATAGGTATTATCTCAGCGCCCCACCAGGAATCTGGAATTGAAGCACCACGGGCTATAGTATTAGCTAGTAATAGTATTTAGCTTGACCATGTATCCTTGTCGTGCAAAAATAAATCAACCGGAATGCAATCAAGACTGGGGGCTCTCCCCCCATGACAGAGCTAAGGGCAGCTTTTATATCTGAAGATACAAAGTCAATTTGACAGTTTGCGGGAGGATTTACAAAAGACTTGCTTTGCTGATCATCTTCCCTGGCATATTGTCTTGCAAAGTGTTTGGTACATCCATCAGGGGCTATATAATTTTTCAGGGGTGTTGGGTGCCCCCCCATTCCCCATTTAACTAATTGCCAAAAGTGCAAGAAATTTTTTGCCAGAGCATGTCAATTTAAGATCCTGCCAGCAATTTTCATCCCAATCTTTTTTGGCACTGCCCTGGGCGGTCTTATACAATTTCCTCGCTTGTTGAATACGGATTGGGTTTTTAGATGTATAGCCTCTAAGGGAACCTTTCTACATTCTTTTTTGTACCAGTGTTGCTGGAGCTTAGAAAGACAGCCATTAATGTGAAAAGGTCTGAGAAAATGAGTTTGTAGATTATCAAATAGTTTATTATGAACATTTGTCATGGTTTCACACGTCGCTGCATTTGGCAGGTACACCTCTAGTTCCGCTGTCGCGATTGACATGCCTCTACTTATAGTGGACAATATGTCTGGGTTTTTTACTAACTTTGTCCACTTGACACGTCTCGTCATTAGAAATTAGCAGGATTCTGGTCGAAGTCAAAGTAGGAGGTGTTGTTCCCTTGCTTTTTTTTAAAGATTCGATTGAAAAGCTCAGCGGGTTGTGGTCGGACTCGATTATTGCCATATTGATGAGAGCAGACCACAGTTTCAGATTGATTAGGAGATAGTCAATACAACTTGCATGGTGGCCATTGTTGTAGGTATTGGCCCCCTGTCTGTCAGATATGGATCTCCCATTGGTTGCCATGATGCCCTTTTCCAAGGAAAAAGCTTTAAGTTGTAGGGCTGCTTCTGTCCATCTTTTGATAGGTGCTAATTCTAAGTTTGGGATACCCCAGAGCGCATCTTTCTGTTCCGTGAGATTGTTGTAATCTAAGTCAAGTGGCTCGAAAATTGTATTAAAGTCCCCAGCTATTACAAAAGAAGGTGTACCTGGGGAATTATCTAATAGTTCGTCGAGAGCCATCACAGTTCTTGACCTCTGTCCACCTCTTGATCCTCTCTCATATACATTATAGATGTCAATATTGACATGACAGCTGATCTGCAGGAAAATGCCAAGGATATCAAGGAAGTCTGTGGGAAGGACCTGTATCTTATTGCCTAAATCTTGCCTTATCCATATTGTTAATCCCCCCCCCTCCCCCGATGGCCTGCCCAATGTACCACTGGTCGCCGAAGCGTAGTAGTTCATGTACCCAAGGTGAAATAATGGATCTATAGACTACGTTTCTTGAAATAGGCAGATATTGTACAATTTGACTAAGCTATTCTAGTTTGGGGAGGCATCCTTGGATCTTAGACTGGCTATGTTCTAAGACAAAAAAGATATCTGACATACTGCGGAGGACTGAAGTGGGGCTGCCCGATCGGTAAGAACTACGGTGCTAGGTTTGTCATTCCATTGGCTCATAGGTTCACAGATTGAGAGGGGTTTCATAGAAGTCCCTGCTATTGGTTGATGATTGGTGACCCTTCCAGGGAATTCAGGAGTCAAGACCTGATTATGCTCTTGGGAGGGTATCCATGAACATCAATCTAATTCTTGTAATGGAGTCCCCACAGTGTATGGAGGGAGTAAATTGTGCGTACCAGACTGTGGTGGCATTTCTGGAAGCTTATATTTAAATCGGATGCTTGTGTTAGCTAGATGGAAAGTACGAGCATCAAAGCCACTAGATTGTCCACTATTTTCACTGTGGGAAAGTGTCAATGTAATGCAATCCAAAAGAGTACCATGATAAGAATGTTGTTTGGGCCCAAGTATGTCCTTCCTTATAATCGATCGGCATCTCCTCACATGTCGAATCCATTGGGTGCATTTTTTTATTAATGAGTCTTCATCTTCTTTGATTAAGCTAGGTGGTGGTTTCGGAACATTTATCAAATGCACTATGCAATTTTAATCTGGTGCCCTTGCTGTCTCTCGTGGGATTTGTTTTTGCCTAATCGAATAGGGAAATGGTCGTAGTAAAAGACCAGGAGAAAAAAAAGATTTGGCAGGATGTAATTGGCTTGAAAATGTTTTCACTAGCCTATTGGAATGTGTAACTAGCTGTCGATCTGTGTATTTATGTGTGGGGAAAGAGCCTATGCATGGTGCCTTCGGGAAATGTCTGATGGAACCCTCTTTATACCCATCCACCTGTCTTTCCTGGTACATATGTCTTTACTCAGGGAGTGTACGATTTTAAAACTGATTTTTAATATGTAGTGCTTCAAGGAGTACGTTGTTAAGAGTGTCAGATAGACTACTAGCCGTTACTCTGAGGTCACTAACTTCCTGGTTTAAATCCATAATCTGTTTTTTAAGATGATTTATGGGCCCTTCTTCATGTGTAGTTATGGTTATTGGTGGGGTGACTAGTTTATCATGGTCATCGTTTAGTGAAGGTTCAACTCGAGTTCAAGATTGTTTGGTGCCATTGAGTTGGTCTCGGGGCAACAAAGATGCGGGTTTGGTAGCATTTAAAGGGTTAGCACTGTGTTGGATTTCCTTTGGCCTGGATTTATGTATAGCATGCCCAGTTAGATAACTAGTTATTGTGTTGTTTTTTTTGTCCTGGATTAGTTGCATCTCCATTGCCCCATGTAAATTCCCTTGGACACTCTTATTACTTTCCAATATTGCTGCAGCTTCTGGACATTTCATAGGTAGAAGCTTCAACTTGCTTTCAATCTGAGGCACGCTCATCTGAGAGTGCTCGGGCCAATGAGGATTTCTTCTTTCTCTATTAAGTGATTTATTTCTTCTAGGGTACTTATTTCTTTGGTTACGCTTTTTATGCTGCTTTGTTTTTCTCTGGACTTGATCTGCAGCCTTACGTTTCCCCATGCTAGCTCAATTATGCAGACTATGCCCACTGAACCCACCCAAAGCAATTACGATTACTCCTATTGCAAAATGAGTTATATTGTAAATTATGAATAAGAAACAGTCCACATCAAGATGTCTATTCACCACAAATGCCAACACAAGGACAGGCAGTAGATGGTAAAGTTCTTTGCATGGAGAGAGTACCTTAAAGGGCCAACTTGTGGAGGGAGGGGCCCATCCCAACCTAATCTGGCCATTTGCGATGGCGATCACAGATGGGCGCCTGCCTGTGCCTTGTAATACAGGTATCAGTGGTTTAGGGGCCAGCAGAGGGTTATGGGAAACGTAAATGCCAGTAGCAGTGAGCCTACAGCGACTCTCCCCTCAGTCAGCATCAGTTGCTGGAATTGCATCTCCAGGGCTATGGAGCCGATAGAAAACAAATATCAGGATCCTCGCAGCAGTTCCAAGTATGGAATTAGGCACCATCCATAGACCATAAAGATTCACTTGAGTATGGACCGAATCCCACCTGGACACCAAGGTAGCCCTAAATGCTAGGTTTTCATTGAGAAGGTGGGAGGCCCCGCCTTCTCCTGTCACTGATGGGTGCAAGATGGGCCCATCCTTGGCCTGGGCTTTGCCCGGGTGTGTCCAGTGTGGTGGAATGGTTGAATGCGCTATATAGCGCTGATGTAACTTAGGTGTGAGGGCAGCAGGGACCAACTCCTGGGGCCCTGGGCTGCTGGCACATGCAGTCCTCAGAAAAAGTGAACATTCAAATCCACTTCTTCTGTCCGGACACTGCTCCATCTTGGATGGCCTTAATTATTGACTTTGACCCGGTCTTGTGTGACTGGATGTCCGCAGTTGATGCTTTGATCTTTTAGGTGATAGATTTTACTTAAAACTTTACAAATTCATAAATCTGGTTCTACAGAACGGATTTTTGTCATTTTGGTGTCAAATAATCTAATAAAATGTACTCTACTTTTCTAAATTGGGTTCGGAATTTTCTTTTGTTGTGGTTTTACATTATTTCTATTTGTGTGCTGAATAAATAATTAACACATTGCCTCTGAGTTAAGTCTAGGGGGTTCTTATGCCAAGCTACCCAGGGTTAAGCACAGGATAATTGAGTGACTTTTTGTAGTTCACACTGCTAGAGAGTGTGGCCATTGCATGACCAGGGCTCACACCCCAGTCAACCAACAACCCAATTTCCAACACTGGTCTTCAGCAGTGTGGATTAGGTTATGTGTTTGTGTAGTACCATACAGTGATTTGTGTTACACAAAAATCCCAGATAAATAATTTGACTTCAGAGTGACCCCTTTTTAAATTCTTCCTTAGATTTTCAACTGGCTATTTTCCGCCTTTCCTCCCCCTTTGAAAGGATGGGCATCAACATCATTGGGCCCCTGAATCCCAATACCGCCTCTGGCAACAAGTTTATCCTGGTATTGGAGCATCATCCCACTAGTTACCCAGAGGCAACACCTCTGAAGACTGCAGCTGCACCTGCAGTGGTTGTGACCCTGATGGACATTTCCCCAAGGAAGTGGTATCTGGCATGGGCAACAACTTTATGTATGCATAAATGCAGTCCGTCTGGAAGGAATGCAGACTTACTTATAAGTTTTACACACCCTACCATCCACAAACGAATGGGCTTGTTGAGAGACTCAAAAAGAGCCTGATGGGCATGATTATGAAGGGTAGGCGGAACACACAGAGTTTTACTCTTCTGAATTCCACAGAGTTTGCATAAAAACTCTGCAAGAAACTATGGAGTTCCAACCACCCTAAATTAACTGAAGATGCCATGCACCCCCGGAGTGTTTATGCTAATGCTAATTAATGTTTTATAGCTTCAAACGCAACCAAATATCACCTTTTTCTGTCAGGCACTTTGGCAAGTTGTATACAAGTTGAATAGTGGAAGAAATGTCAGGGGGAGCTGTAGAGGTGAAAATGGGTGTGCACGAAGAGCAAGCCATGTCGCAGTGGAACTCTGTGAGTCCTGTGTCATCAGCTGGACCTACGTGTGAGAGGACACTTCAGAGCATTTTATGAATTTTAAGTGGTTGCTTGACAGTGGCGATGTAAGCACAGGGTTCAGTCACCAGCTGGGACCACGAACGCAGTGAGCATCTGGCATCAAACCTCACAGTGGACAGAAGAAGTGCAGGAGTGTTCAGCAGAGGGAGGTAGAGAGGCTGTTGGTGTGCTGTGTGCTAAATGGAGGTCTAAGGGACTCAGAGAAGTGCTAGTATAAGTCTACAGTTCTGCTTTGATTCGAAGATGGGCTAAAACAACTTGAGTGAGCCACAGTAACTAGGCAGGTTTTTATAGGTCCCCTGTGAGTGTGATCCAAGGGGAAAGGGCGGGTTGATGTAATATGTGCGCCCTTGGTGTACACTTTGGACATTTTGGATTTACTGCACCAGATGTGGTGAATCCATGGGCTTAAACTTTCAGGGCAGGGGAACTGTTGTGCAGCCCACATTTCAGGGTGCACAACATCTAGTCGAATGCAAGGAATGGTGCTTCAGGGCAGCTCAGCAAAGAGGTATGGTGTAGGACTGTGTGATGCCAGAATTACGTCCCCTCTGTGCATTCTCCATTAAACATCACCCGGCTGTTTTAAACTGGTCACACACAGGTGCTGCATAGAAGCACTTGCGAACAGAATTCAAGGACCTGGCTGGCTGCTGATATAATGTTCTCCTCTCTTATCTGGTGGAAGTGACATTCCTAGCTTGGCTGTGGGAGAGTGAGTGCTATGTCTATGGGCATTAGTAACTTGCAGGGACAAAAATATATAATCGAGCCAAATTCATTATTATCCTATCCCCAACCAGGTTAAGTCCCCCTCCAGTCTCCTTCTTACATATTCCTCCTCCCACCCTTCCACCACCTGGAAAGTACCTCTGGCCTACTGGCTGCCACTCTGAAATAACTTTGCACATGTCTTCGAACAACACACCGGCCTGCCTGCCGCCAGCTGTGACTGATTTATTCGCATGCTGCATTCAGGTCAATGAGAAACAGGTCCTATGGAGATGCGGAGCTGAGAAGAGGCAGGAAACCTCCAAAGGGCATAAGAGGGAAGTGGAGTCACAGTGTATGGCCACCTGTGATTGTGCCAGGTTTCCTCCTGCATCTGCTCAAAAAGGGTTTGTGCCCCTCACTTTAAAACCCCTTTCTCACTCCAATGACTTGGATAGGCATGTCAGACCTTACTAACACACACAGACCTGCAATCATAACACTTTCACATACACACGCCGACCTACACCCGCAAATAAATGGCATACATTTGTCTTAATGTTATGAAACCTCTGATTATAAAGGAGAAAATATGTCTGTTATCAATCAATGCACACACAATTGAACCAATATCTTATTTCTAATAAATGGGAGTGTAGTTCAGTTATACATTTCAGAATTGTCCTGTACTCATTGCACAAACGAAAAACGTTTCAAGAAGCTAATGTGACATTAAATGATTCATTCGCCATTAAATGAACTCATGATTACAAATAACAATCCCATATGCATGCACACAATTACAAATAACAATCACATATCTTGTGTCCAATTAAACTCATCCAAAACAGAGATTCTATTCCTTGGCAAAGATTCACATCAGTGGGCAATAACTGGTGGCCACCAAAATTGGGCAATCCCCCCATGCCCAAAACAACGGTAAAATATCTTGGTGTAAGGATGGATTCTGCACTCTCGTTTGAGAACATGCTAAGTCTGTGGCGGGGACCTGCTTCGGTAGTCTGCGCGGACTCAAACTCATTTTGGGTTTGCTGGATCCTCGAACGAGCCAGCTAGATGTTCAAGTGACCATCATGACCAGGTTAGATTATTGCAATAGCCTCCTGTTAGGGGATTAATAAGTCTGTGATAAATAGGCTTCAACATACTATGAATGTGGAAGCCCACACTCTATTTGCTCTGCTCAAGTACAGTTCAGTTTCAGGGATACTGCTTCAACTCCACTGGCTTCCCATGGAGCAGAGAATTAGGTTAAAGTGCTTTGTGTTACGCATAAAGTTTTGAGGGGCTCCTGCCCTGCGATCCTCAATGACTTGGATCAACACTAAGTTCCAGCTCGTGCTCTGCGCTCTGCCGACCTAAATTTGATGCATGTGCCACACTTCCATAGAGCCAGAACTGGAGGCCATTCTTTTAGGATATTGGCTCCTACTTTATGGAACTCATTGCCTCTTGCTATTAGGAGGATTTCTGATCATTTGATGTTTAGAAAGGCAGTGAAGACATGGCTGTTCCAGTAACTTTTTATCTCGCTTTTTTCCTTTCCCACTCTCCAGCGCTGGGACGTCTCTTTGCTGGGACAGCCATGCACTTTACAAGCTGCATAACATAACATATAACATATGCCCCCAATCACTCATCCTAACACAGCCACATTTTTTAACACAAATGCAAGCCTTAGACACCCTTCCTGCCTTCTCACAAGCAGAAACATACGGTCACCACAAATACACAAACAGAAAGGGACAAACATACGCAGCACAAAAGAAAATGCACTCATATATACACATGTGTAGATACACTTATACATATATAAACAAAGTTTTATAAGCACACAATAGCCTGGTTTTACACAAACGAATACATGCATACTCACTATACATAAACGCACAACTACACATATGCATACCTATGCTCACCCATTTTTGCACATAAGACACAGACACTGTCTAAACAACACATTAACACAATGCCACCTGCTTTGAAGCATACACTCACAGGTTCTCTTCCACCCCTCTCCATTTCATTTAGTCACAAACACTCCAACAATTACACACGTGTGCCAACACATGAACACAGCCACACAATCATACTAATGGAAACAGTCTTACACATTTACACGTGCACACACATTCAGACATTCAAAGGCTCGTGCATAGTCACCCGCTCTCGCTGACATACAAAAATGCACTCATTCACTGACCCCTAACACACTTGCAAGCATGTTCCTATGCACAAAATCACACACACACATTACAGTCCTGCACTGCCCCATCCCAAGTCAGCCCTTCTCCTTGCAGAACTGGAGTAAAGCTTTGCATTGTTGTGTAGAGAGCCGAAGACACCCCCTCTCTCCCCTCCCTAGCCCCTCTCCATCCATCCTCACTCTGCAGAGCTGAACAAGCTTCCCTTCTTTGTACCATTCATGCGTCATTCATACCAATTATCTCCAAACTCTCCGAGCATATGAAAGGTCATGGTCATGGACCGGAGACACCCTCCTTCCATGCTGTCCCCACCCCAAGAACCTTCTGTTTGTCTCTTCTGCTGTTAATTTATACCCCTGCAATTCTCAAAAACAAAACGTGAATCTACGGCTGCACATAATATGAATATGCACCGCATCTTTTATAATTGCGTCTCTGTTGCAGAATCTGAGCACCTACAGCCATTAAGCTCTTCCACACCCTTTGAAGAAGTTGCATTTTGCCATTTGATTTGTTCAAAAGCTTAGTGTCCATTTTTCAGTTAAATGCAAAAACAGGCTGAATGTGAGGCAGTGTTAACAGATGGCAAAACATGACTTCTAGCGTCGGGCACCAGTAAACTCTACCACGGGGTGGTTGGCAGAGTTCTTGCCGAACTCTGCACTCCAAGTGCAGCACAGAGTGGCAAAACTCAGCGGACTCCACCGGCAGACCGGAGATTACCGTCCACCCCTAATGGTTATGGGCCTAGCCTATGAGTTGTAACTGAGATGTCCTATTACCATGCCTGCTCTTTCCCTACAGTGAGGTACCAAAGAAGGGGGTTTTGAACTCATGGTCACCCTGTTAGGGTTCCTCTCAGTTTGGTTAAGGAGGGGTGAAAGCAAGCTTCCAAGGAGCTTCTTCATAATGTGGTTAGCTGCATGCTAACCCTCTGGTACCAGATGGCCAAGTTCTGGAAGAAGTCTTCTAAGAACCTGGAGGCTAGCCAGGAAGTGATAAAGCAAAGGCATGACCAGATGGCTACCCTTGTGGAATGCCAGCCTGGGCAGAAAGTGTGGATAATGAAGGCAGAGGAGTCCAGGGTCTTCCAAGAATGTTGGACTTGGCCTTATTAGATAGTTGAGAGGAAGGGGGAGGCCACTTACTTGGTGGACATTAAGACCCCCAGACACACCCTAAGGGTTCTCCATATCAACCGTCTAAAGCCACAGTTTCATACGTCTGAAGTCACCATGCTGTTGGTAACAAATGATGGGGAGGAAGAAAAGAGTGAACCTCTCCCTGACCTTCTATCATCAGGAGAGAAAGATGGGTCAGTAGAAAGCGTCAACCTCTTCCCTTCCCTGAAAATAGAACAGCAGAGGGAATGCTGCCAATTGTTGGGCAGTTTGCTTCTCTTGTTTTCCTCACTCCTGGGCTTAGACACCTGTGTACCCATGGCAATGATACTAGAGACAGCCCCCTGTCAAAAACAAGGAGGAAATCTCTAATATGTTGGAGTTAGGTGTGATTGAGCCCTCCAGTGGCCCCTAGTCCATCCCAGTGGTGCTGGTACCAAAAGCTGCTCCTCGGGGCACCCCCCAGTACTCCGGTTCTGTAATGATTACAGGGGGGCTCAACTCAGTCACCAGACTGATGCTCATCCCATCCCCATAGCTTATGAGCTCATTGATAGGTTACGGCTGCCAAGTTCCTAAGTAACAGGTCAGCCTTTCTACTCTAAAGGGCCACTTCCAGTTTAAATTGATGCTTCTTGGGCTGTAAAATGCCCCTGCCACTTTGCAGAGGCTGGTGGACCAGGATTTGGTTGGCATGGAGGCCTTTAGTGCTGCTTACTTGGATGATACAGCTGTCTTCAGTAGCAGCTGGAAGGACCACCACTCCTGCAGGAAGTACTTCAGGTCCTGCAAACTGCAGTCCTAACTATCAAGGCCAGTAAGTGCCAGATAAGGCTGGGGTCTGTGGTGTACCTGGGACACCTCATGGACAGGGGTAAGGTGTAGCCCTTCCAGGCCAAGATAGAGCCCATCCTGGCCTGGGAGCCCCGAAAAACTCATACTGAGGTGAAGAAATTTCTGGGCATCACAGGATATTACAGGATCTGTGTCAAGGGGTATGGCACCATTGTTGCCACCTTAACTGAGCTGAATTCCAAGAAGATGCCAAGGATGTTGATATAGATGACATAGGCTTGCCCAAACTGGCCAGATGCACGGCCCTGTGCTCAAGGCCCCTTAATTTTCCAAGGAATTTATAGTTCAGACAAATACCTCAGAGCATGACAAAGGGTCAGTCCTCCACAGCTCAATGATGGGGGCCTAAACCAACTTGTAGCTTTCATCTGTAGGAGGTTGCTTCCCAGGCAACAGGGGTGAAGTGCTATTGAGAGAGAAGCTTTTGCTGTGGTCTGGGCACTGCAGAAGCTGAGACCATATTTGTTTGGGACGCACATCCGGGGTCAGCCAGATCACAAGCCGATAATGTAAATGAGGGGTGAGCATCTAAAATTATTGAGGTATTCAATCTCCCTACAGGGAATGGATTTTATGGTGGAACACAGACCTGACTCAGAACACACCAATGCTAATGGTTTCTCCAGGTTCTTCCATTTTAGTGATGAGCACTCCCATGAGGTTGGCTAGATCTCCATGGTTTCAGCTCAGTGGGGCATGTGTTAGACTTGTCAGCATCAGGGTGGTCTTCCCCCAAACATGGTTGGCCTTAGGACTCTGTGCACTTTACCACTGCTAGCCAGTGCTAGCATTCTTGTGCTCATGCCCATAAACATAGTTTGATTGGCATATGCGTAATTGGCATATTTAATTTACTTATAAGCCCCTTGTTGAGTTTTATACCATACATCCAGGGCCTGTAGATTAAATGCTACTATTGGGCCTACAACACTTATTGTGTCACTTACATGAAAAGCACTCTAAAACATATCCCAGGCCTGCCATTGCATCCTGAATACAGTGTTACACTGCCAAGACGACCTAGCATTTAAACCCCCATGCCAAGCCTTAAACTCCCTTCTTATTGCATATAAGACACCCCTAAAGTGGGCCCTAGGTAGCTCATGTGGCAAAGAGCTATGTACTTCAAAGGTAATTTAAAGGTTCGACATGTGCTTTTAAGTGTTACATGTACTGGTAGTGAAAAAATAAATACATTATTTTTCACTACTGTGAGTCCTGCGCATCTCATAGGATAACATTGAGGAAACCTTATTACATACGTTGTAATTTCTAGTTCAGTTGAGGTAGATATGTCATGTTTGGTACCCATGAAATTGTAATGGTAAACCCTTTTTAATGGTAAAGTTAAATTTTTCATGACAATCTTGAAAATGCCATCATTAGAAAGTTGCCATTTTTCTGCCCTTAGCCCTTTGTGCCTGCAGCCTTTCTTGGGTCACATGACTGGGTGTTGCTGATATTTACACTTTTTGAATTCCTTCTAGACAGTGACACAGTAGAGAGAATAGGTGTGCCTGGATGGGCCATCTGCTGGCAGGATGGGGGTGTGGAGCTGAGCACAGCCCTACTTACAACTAAGAAGCCTTCACACAAAAGGCCTAACAACTCTTTATTGTCACTGCAGCCAGCTTGGAGTCAGGCAGGAGAGTCAGGAAATTCTAAGAAGTTCAAAGAACTTTCTCAGACACTTTTCCCACCTCCAGAAGACAGGCAGCAGGCCATAAAAATAGAACCTCTAGACCCACTCTTCAGTTCACTATTTGACCCAAGGAAGGACTCGCAGAGGAATGCCTCCTGCTGTGACCTGCTGTGCACTCTGCCAGACTGCTACTGTGCACTCTGCCAGACTTCTGCTGTACCTAGAAAGTCTACTGTTCTGCCTGGAGCCTGCCTTGAACTATCAAAGCCCGGCCCTGCTGTTGAGTCTTACATCCACTCCTTCACCCAGGACTACCAAAAGTGATTCCAAAGGCTAGTTTGGTGGCCTGCTGTTCAGATCCACAGGGACATAACAGGCTCCCACCATCTTGAACACGTACCTGGACACAGCTTCAGTGAGTCCTAAACCCCAAAGAGGTGTCCCACCAGTCCTGTATCCTTGGTTATGGTGCTAAATGCACCCAGATGGCAAACTTCCAAAACTATGGGCAGAGAGTGCTCTGAGAACCAGGAGGAGACCGGGACCAACCTGCTCACCTATCTACCAAAGATGCATCACCAGTCAAATTGACTTTGGGGCTTCTCCCATTACATTCTTTTCCACAGCAGAAAATCCGTTTCAGCAGTCTCTCACCAAATGTGTATTCGACCTCGTGGAACTGTCTTTGGCTGCAACCCTCTGCTTCCTCCTGCTGGGTTTTTTTTACTTCCATTTCAAAGAATAATTCCAAATTTAGAAATCTTCACTGTGGCATCAACCAAAGGCCATCGATGACGACGCTACCTCCTCAGACACCTCCTGCGGCCTTGCCCCACTGAACTTTACCTTCTAAGTAGTTTTCCTCAAATAATTTTTCTAAGTTCAAAGGTAAGCGCTGACCGTGACCAATCTTTTTCCTGCATCCAAACTATAAACCAAAGCAGTCAGCCTTAACTTTCAACTTTGACCTGGTCTTGCACGACTAATGTCCGCAGTTAGAACTTTGATCTTTTAGGCGCTAGATTTCACACAAAAAATTCAAAATGTATAACTCTGGTTCTACTATTTTGATTTGTGCCATTTTTGTGGTATAAGGTTTATTAAAATGTACTCTATATTTTACATTTGTTTGGGATTTTTCTTTTGTTGTATTTTTACTTTATTGCTGTTTGTCTGCTTCATAAATACTTTACACATTGCCTCTTAGTTAAGCCTGACTGTTTCTTGTGCTAAGCTACCCAGGGTTAAGCACAGGTTAAATTAGTGACTTTTTGTGGGTCACAATGCAAGGGATTGTGGCTGTTGCTTGACCAGGGCCAACACCCCAGTCAACCTACCGCCCAGTTTCTCACAGGAGGTTATGCAGGGATTGCAGAATCATATGTATTATATACTTCTAGCTGACTGTGCTTCTTCCGATCTATGCCACTTCTAGGCTCTGTTATCTGTTATGTTATCTGGCTGATTTCTTCAAATCTGTAGTGTTCCTTTAGGACTGAGTCCTCTAGAATTATCCTCCAGATGGTTGCCTCAAATACTGCTCCCCAATCTGTTCTTCTGGCAACCCCTTGCCCAAAATGGGCTCCACAGACTGTGCTTCCCTCAGACGGTTTATCCGAGACATGTGTCCCTTCAGACTGTGCTATACCTGACTCTCTTCTTGAGTCAATTGAGGCAATTCAGAACAGTCTTTGTTCCCTCCTACAATTATACCTTACACTGTGTTTGACAGATTGTGCCACACCAAACACCTTGTGCCCACAGACTGTGGTCTTGCTCTATACTGTGCTCACAACCTCTAATATTATAGGCTACTTTTCTATGTACTTTTGTCCTCCCAGATTCTACTCACCTGACATGACAAACTCTGTAGACGCATTCCCACCACTTACACCAATACATACATTAGTACAAAACTGTTCAGCCCCTAACTCGCTTCACCTTATCCCAATGACAAGCTTACGAAATAGGTGTGTAGCACCCTCACCTGGTGCCGGGGACTTGAAAGAACCATAATTTCCAAACTTCCTTGGTAAACCTGTTACCCCTTGATATAGCTATTAAACCATTATCGACTTATTCATTGAGACCTGCTCTTATTTCCATTATTATACATGGGTATTAAAAAGGCATCCTTGAGAAGATGGCACTGGTCAGTGTTAAATGAAACTACCATGGAGATACATTCCTAAAGGTGTGTCCCCCTATGGTTAGGCACAAATGAAGATGCATGAATTGGGCATTGGAGTTTTTTCTTTCATTCTGTAAGTTCATAACAGAGACCTAATATCTTTCTGAGAAGGATAACTCTTTTTGATCTCTCCAGGTTCCTTTTTTCACATCTGAAATCATATTTTTAACTCTCTCTATTGCTCTCGGCATCATATTGAACCTCCTCATACATGTGTGAAGGGATATTAAAATTTTACATAGTTATCAGGACATTGGCTCATTTTAAAAAATATTATTTTTGCTTTTGCTTCCGGTCCCATTTGATATGGTACGTTTCCACAGCATCTCCTAATTGTATTCCCCATTTGTGCAATATTAAATAGAACAATAGACAAATGTATTTCTGCTTTCCAGGTTCCTGCCTCAGAATGCACTCCAACCTGTCCTCCAGGATTTAGAAAAGCTTCTAAAGAAGGAGATCCTATCTGCTGCTTCTTGTGTGTTCAATGTCCTCAGGGAGAGATAGCTAACCAAACAGGTAACTGGACCAACCAACTAGATGTCTGGTCAGCACAGTACAACACAATGCAACACAACACCACCTCAAGAGTATCTGAGAGTACTAAAGACATTTGTTTGTGTCTCCTTCCAGATTCTGTGGAGTGTTCCATGTGTCCTTGGGATCAATGGGCTGATTCTTACCAAAAAAGATGCATCATGAAGCCCAGTGTTTTCCTTTCCTATGAAGATCCTTTAGGTGCCTCCTTGGCAGCCATTAGTATTTTTCTTTCAGCAATCCCAGCTTCAATTTTTGCACTCTTTTTTCATTCAAGAGCAACACCTATTGTGAAAGCCAATCATCGCTGGCTCAGCTACCTCCTCCTCCTTTCACTCACCCTGGTCTTTCTCTCTTCTATGGCCTTCATCGGTTACCCAACAACAGAGAAATGCCTCTTGCGCCAGGTGGCATTTGGCATCATTTTTGCTCTTTGTGTGTCATGTATCCTGGCCAAAACCATCATGGTGATCCTAGCCTTCAGTGTTACTAAACCTAATAGTGACTTAAGGAGATGGGTTGGGCCCAAAATGTCTTATATGGTTGTCATTATCTGCACACTCATTCAGGGTATTGTTTGCACTTTTTGGTTGAGCTTATCTCCACCTTTCCCAGAATATAACATTAATACCCAACCTGGAATCCTTATAATAGAATGCAATGAGGGTTCTTCCATTGCTTTCTGGTGCATGCTTGGGTATCTTGGACTTCTGGCTACCACCAGCTTCATGTTAGCATTCTTAGCCAGGAAACTGCCCGACAGTTTCAATGAAACAAAATACATCACCTTCAGCATGCTCGCCTTCCTCAGCGTTTGGCTCTCATTTTTTCCAGCCTATCTCAGCACTAAGGGCAAGTACATGGTGGCCATGGAGATCTTTGCAATACTCTCTTCTAGCTCTTCTCTTGTGTCTTGTATATTTTTTCCAAAGTGTTATATTATCCTGCTGAGACCGGAGATGAACTCAAGAGAATATCTAATGGGGAGGAATCCAGCCAAGAGGAGAAAAATTGAAGCAATTTAATGATGCGTTGTTATCTGCTATCACCTGACAGACCGTTACTCACATGGCGGATTTTGCATTTAACCTCTTAAAATGAAGACGATTTTTGATATGGAGTTGTATCTTGTAAGGATGTACCTGTGATTGAGAAATAAGGTGATCACTGAATCTAAAAAAATCTAATCTGCTTGTAATCGTCAGCTGGGCACATTCTGTAATTTTTCAAGAACCATGGAGTGCTGTGAATTCCAAAGTATCAGTTAATAACAGCAAGAGGGCCCATTCCAACAGCCCCTGGTGTCGTGGAAACCGTTGCTTACACTAGGCCTTTCTTAGTCGCTCTCTGGCATGTTTACTTAGAAGGGCCCAAGCGTGTTTTTGTCCATCTGGAGAAGCTTGTGAAGCTTGTCAATCACATTTTAAGTCTGACCAGGATGCATAAGGAAAAGCAAAGAAAAAACATTGCTTTGCCGATTTTCAAGTAGTCAATATTACATTTAGGCCTGGTAGAAATACACCTAATTTCCTTTGTGTAAATTACATGAAATAGCCAAAATGTAATGCAAAATGACATGTTAATTTCCAAAATGCTTGCTTTTGCAAGTGACTTGAACAACAGTCACTTCCGTGTGGTTTGTTCGCAATCAAACTGTGCCCACGCAATCGTTTTTTCATCCAAACAAAATTTCAATTATGGAACATGCCATAATGGTGTAACCTTGTACATTTTGGTTAACCATAATAATGGAAAATGCTGGAAATTACGCCAGATTATGTAAATAAAATGTTACCTGGGTCTAATTTAAATAGGAGCACATTTCCTAAGAGTTTTGATGTCAACATGTTTGAAATGCAGAGATAAAAGAAATTGAATCGGTAGATGTGTATGGAGCTTTGTCACTATTTTTACATTTTGAAAATGTATCAATGTTCATTTCATGGGTTGTGTTAATTAGATAATTTATTCTACAAAATAAAACTTCATACCATGCTTGTTGTTTAATTACACATTTGTTTATTACAATTGTGTTTAATGTTTTAGAAACATTTGAAAGCAAGATTTGGAAAAATCTAAATATTTGGCTTTGGTCGCCAATCTTATGACATTGGCACGTTTTATGTTATCCTGCCCTGGATTTTGCAAACTTTTAATGTCAGGAAACTTCCTAGACCCCCATTAATCTAAAAAACATTTTGAGTAAATGAAAAAATATTTTTTGTTGCCAAAAATGCACATATTACCATAGTAGTCCCTGGCACTAATGGGAACTACTTTGTGTGTGAATGTGCTCCTTGTGAAAGAGAAGAATGTTTTAACACTCAGTAAAGTCAGACAATGGCTGAATTGGACTGTGGGTGGAAGAAAAATGTAAATGGCACAACAACAGACTCATGGATGAAGTCTGGCTGAAAACCCCTATAAGGCATTATGTTAGGCTCATAATATTAGTAAAATCAGAATGTCATACTAACACCCGAGTTGTAATGTGTTGGTACATCTTTATCACACATAGATAGAGAGCAGGGGTGGCAGCATGTTTTGGAGGTGGCAGGGTGGGGCGGGAGGGGGAAGTAAGATAAGAAAAAACGTACCTCCTTGTCCGCGTCTCTCCCATGCCGTATCTTTGTCGGGACGAACAGGAAGCACCCAGGCTTCTAAGTTCCCCTGAGCCAATCCCAATGCTTCAATGCAGTGTTGTGATTGGTTGAGGGTCGTGGTTCGGTGCTCAGCCAGGAGCTGGTAGTCTGGGCTGTGATGCAGACTGGGTGGAGAACATTCAAAGTGCGCATGACTGTTTGGCTGGCCTGAAATGGCTGGCCAAACAGTCATGTGCACTTAATCTGCCCACCACTCCTCCCCTGCTATGTGAGCAGCCCCACCCCACAAAGCTGCCGCAGCAGGAAAAAAATCTAGTTATTATCATTTTATATTTCTTTTATTTCACTGCTGCAAAGCCGTAGGGCGATGCTCATCCGCCTTATTGGAGGAGCCACCTCTGGTAGAGAGTGTTGCACTAGAGAGATAGATAGATAGATAGATAGATAGATAGATAGATAGATAGATAGATAGACAGACAGACAGACAGACAGACAGACAGACAGACAGACAGACAGACAGACAGACAGACAGACAGACAGACAGACAGACAGACAGACAGACAGATAGATAGATAGATAGATAGATAGATAGATAGATAGACAGACAGACAGACAGACAGACAGACAGACAGACAGACAGACAGACAGACAGACAGACAGACAGACAGACAGACAGACAGACAGACAGACAGACAGACAGACAGACAGACAGACAGATAGATAGATAGATAGATAGATAGATAGATAGATAGATAGATAGATAGATAGATAGATAGATAGATAGATAGATAGATAGATAGATAGATAGATAGATAGATAGATAGATAGATAGACAGATAGACAGACCAAAGAATAGACAGCACTTAGGAAGATGCACAGGTTGATAGACAGTTAGATAGGCAGGTTGATACATACACAGATGAACAGGAAGATATATACACTGTGGTAGATAGATAGATAGATAGATAGATAGATAGATAGATAGATAGATAGATAGATAGATAGATAGATAGATAGATAGATAGATAGATAGATAGATAGATAGATAGATAGATAGATAGATAGATAGATAGATAGATAGATAGATAGATAGATAGATAGATAGACAGGTAGATAGGTAGATAGATTGACAGGTAGATAGATTGACAGGTAGATTGACAGATAGATTGACAGGTAGATTGACAGATGGACGGTGGACAGACACACACACACAGACAGACTTACAGATAGATATATAGATAGATAGATAGATAGATAGATAGATAGATAGATAGATAGATAGATAGATAGATAGATAGATAGATAGATAGATAGATAGATAGATAGATAGATAGATAGATAGATAGATAGATAGATAGATAGATAGATAGAATAGCACAGATTCACATAGTAATATAATAGTTAAATATCTACATAAGCACAATTCACAAGCACACTGAAAGCAAACTAGAAAGACACACAAACAAGACATACGGACTAAATTGTTTTACAAGTATAGATGTGGTCCTCAATTAAATTACGCAGAGGACTGCAGTTATACATGTATTTCATTGCATGCATTCTAAAAAGCAATTTACTTCAGAGGGAATAGGTTCAAATGGGCACAAACAGGTAAGCTTTGACATACCAGCAATCAAATAAACAAAGGCAGCTCCAACAGGAATTTATACCTTCAGTAGCAGTGAGACAGGGACCAATAAAGCTGGATTGTGTCCTTTGCTGTGTAGAGCTGGTTGTACATATGCTGCTATTGTATCATGCTCTCATCACAAAGGCAACACTAAACTAATAATTAAGTTAAAAAAACACAAGCAATGAAGGTAACTACATTTTTTGCTAAAGTACTTTTTGTGAATCAGAAAAATACAGTCACTCAAAGTGAAGTTAGCCAGTGGTTTAAAGTAGGCCGACCCACTGCACCTTGCAATATGCTGTAGTGGGAACAAGCAAAATGTGAATAACAGAACAACAGATCAATCGATGAAGAGAGCTGGCTTAAAACCCTGTTAAGTAAGTATATTATACTTATAATATTTGTTAAATCAAAATGTACAGGCTAATGCCAGAACTATCAAACAGATCAAAACTAATCCTAAAACATGGGAATGTTCAGAGGAGTGTAGCTAATATTGGGACTTATAAGAAAAAACCTGAAATAAGCACAAACATGCATTGTTAAACAAGTGTGCCACAAAGCAAAGGTCAGCAGGTGATCATGTCTGTGACTGAATAAAATAAACATGTTTTTAAATAAAGCCCAATTTCCTGATAATGAGACTGTTTAAAATGAAAAGTTTATTTTTTTAAAGAGTTTTTTTTAACAGTTGGCAGTGGTACTGTTGACCACTGCCTTTTGTCCAAGAAGCTTTTTTTATCATTCATAAAGGGGAAGATGCCCAAACCCAAATTGGTGGTCTGTACATTTTCAATGGTTTATAGCCACTTTTTCACTCCTAAATCATTGACACTGATGGATAGGAATCAGTATTTTGAAGCAACACCTTCAACACACACCTTCCAAATTATGATTTCTTACACATTTCTAAACCCATTGTAGGATTCTGAATAAATGATGGATTTAGTACATTACACAAAACATTTTCACTGGTACAAGCTCTAAATAACTAACTGTAAAAATGTTCTGGCCCATTGTCTTTTACAAAGAGGACGTGCAATAACTTCTCTGCAAGACACATTTTCTGTAAAAAAATGTTTTAAGTCGCAAAGAGGATGTTTATGTTGGGATATGTATTTCTTCAACAGCTTTAGTTGTCTGCCAGAACTTTACTCATGAACCCAACAAAATACAAACTAAGAGGCCAGTCCCCTTTAGTCTTTGATTTGCTTGTATCAGTCCCTTTTACCAACCATTTTTATGCCACCCTGAATGCTCCTGAACTTGCCCCCTTTACTAACTGCTTGTAGAAAGTGTTGTTTACATTTTCGATCAGTCTGGAGGATAACTCAGTTTTTTCCATCCTGCAACAATCTCCTTAATAAATTAGTTGTGTGAGGATGCCTGTGTGGTGATACTGTGTTCCTGGCAACAGTTTCCTGTGTCAAGTTCCAGCAAGAGCTATGCAGTCCTGGAAACGTCCTACCCACTTACTGCTTCTTTACAAGTGGCATACTGTAGGGCTCGATGAGCCACCTCTTTGTAAGGGGGTTTTGGTGGCTCTCCGTCCTCAGAGGAGTAGTGACTACACACCGGGACAACTTGTTGCTAGGGGATTTGAGTTCTAAACCCTCTTGGATGAAAGGGAAGTCTGAGCTTACCTTTCTTATAGTATAAAACAGAAAGCTCCATTCCAGACAACTGAAGTGGAGAAATAAACATTGAAGGTGGCAGTCGGGGAAGGATATGGATAAGGTGTATAACCCAATGTGCTTCATCGCATTCATCCTAACATATTTACATATTTTACACGGGTGACTAGCTTGAGGATTAATCACCTCAACACATCTGCAAGGTGATTTGACATGCTTGCATTGAACAAAGTGTTCTGTGAAAGATCATACACAAGACATATTCTGTATCTTAAGCATGAACAACTGTCATTTAAGTTACTGTCTTTAGTGTAAGAAGGAGATAAAGCAATTATGCACCTGACACTGTAATTCAAGTTTAGCCGCATTTAAATCTTTGAGAAGCTAGATATAGACATGAATGTCACAGTAATTTGTTTTAGTATAAGTAACACTTTATAAAGCGTGGATCTACACCGAGGTCAGAATTGATAGAGATATTGCACAGGTGTGGAAAGTTGAATTGAAAGAGATATTGCACTGGTGTGGAAAGTTGAATTGAAGGAGATATTGCACTGGTGTGGAAAGTTGAATTGATAGAGATATTGCACTCGTGTGGAAAGTTGAATTGAAGGAGGTATTGCACTGGTGTGGAAAGTTTGAGGCAATAAGAGGCAGCTAAAATGACATTGCTAAGAAGTAAAATTAAACACTTGCCTTGAAAGAACTTCTGCATGTGACAAAATACAAAGGTTCTATGAGAGCAGAGCACATTCAGGTGAAGATGCTTCATAAATGTATATCAACCGTGTTGGAAGATGAAACTGCTGTGTATGCACCCAGTTCACAGTGCGCTGTAAAGAGTATGTTCATGTATATTTTTTCTTTTTTCTGTGCCAGAAAATAAAATACATTATAACACTCCTTCAGCAGAAACGATCTTCCTTGTGGTACCCTCTATGATCTTTGGGCACTTCGCACTATTTGGCAGGTTCTGAGACAGTATCACCTATGGAAGTGTGTGAAGCATAAGCAAATCAACTTCACCAGCTTTTGGTTTGCAGCATTTAGTACAGGAGACATCTGCATATGTTTTGCTTCAAAAGAAGTGTCCAGGGGAATTGTGTGGAGTCAAGGATGATTTGAAAAGCACACCTTGTTTGACATCTTTTGCACCTTGGAGAAGATGTGTACTTACCATTGATACCAGTGCTAAAGGTCCTGCAGCTGTTCTAGTTCAACTAGTGGATAAGATGAAACAAGCCATTGCTTTTGCTTCCAGGGCACTAAAAGGATCTGAGATGAACGACTCTGTCATAGAGAGGGAGGCATTGGCAGTGTTTTGGGCCACAGCTAATGTTTACAATTTTCTTTGGGGTGAAACATATACTTTTCGCACTGACCACAAACCACTCGGAGAGATTTTCTAAAAGAAAGGTCTTGATTCTATTTCAATGAGATTTGAAGATGGGTGATTGGGTTACAAGAAGACACCTTTGATGTACAGTACCTATGTAATGGAGAGAATTTAGCAGCTGATTGTTTGTCACGATTAGTGGAACCCATTGTCACTTGGAGGAGTGGTGTGAGGAAGATAAGGTGTGTGTAATACCTGAGGGTGCAATTTTGGAAAATAATTGAAGAACTGAACTTAGCAAAGAGAATGTTCTCAGAAAGTTTTAAAAGCTTTCAGAGTTGAGTGGAATTCAAAATCCAATCTGACGTGTTAAGTCAAAGCATTTTCACTTGCCAATAATTTATTATCAGAAAAATATGTTTACTTCTCAGAAGGACATGATTGGTTGTTCCTAATGTGTTGAGGAATTATGCGATTCTTCTTGTACACCAGGAACATCTGGGCATTGTAAAGGCTAAGAAGAGAATAAGATCAGATTTTTGGTGGAAGAGTTTGGATAGCAGTGGATAGACACGTGAGGGATTGCTGGCAATGTGCTAAAACTAGCAAATTATTAAAAATAGACAAACCACCAATGTGTGGCAGAAAATGACCTAATAGTGCCTGTGAAGATGTTGCTCTTGATATTATTAGACCTCTCCCAGGGGAAAGAAAGTTTACTTATGTTTTAGTTCTTGTTGATCTTTTTTCAAGATGACTGGAAATGAAGTAAATACATGACATCACATCATCGAGTTTGAACATCTTTGTACATGATATTATTCAAAGAGAAAGTATTCTAAAAAAATGTTTTACTTGACAATGGAATAAGATATAGCTCCAATGAGATGGAGGACTTCGTGAAAAAATATAGAAAGATAGAACACAAAACACGGGCATTATATTATCCAGAATGCAATAGGACGCATTCGTACCATTAAATACTGTACACAGATAGCAAAAGTGTCTGGACTGGAAGGGAAGCTATTAGTTAATTGAGAGAATTGAAGCTTATAGATTTGTTTCTCATCAGACCACAGGAGAAACTAATTTTTGATTTTTTAGGGGCAGCAATCCCAACTGTAAATGCCCAGGATGGCTGAGTTGGCACAAAAGTTGTATTTGAATTTCCATTGACAGTGTTTGCAGAAATAGGGAGAATATGCTCCAAAGAAAAATGAAAAAATATATGTGTAGCATTTTGGGATTGGGTAAGAGTCAAGGCTCCTGTAGATTCAGAAAAACTTTCTCAATTTCCAAACCCACTGAAAGTGTTCAAGCTCTTCAAAAACGCAGTGAAAGTTTTTTGATGGTGGACTATGGAACTTGAGCAGAGTGTCAAAATGTTTCAATGGGGAACCAGGAGAAACTACACAAGGTGAATTCTCTTATAACATTAACTCTCATCATGAAGGATTATTTTCTCCTAATCAAAATCTGGGTAAGATAATGATTACTAAGAGATCTTCCAAAAGACCTACATATCTCCAAGACTATTTAACTGAATAATTATTCTAATACGGGTGTTCCCAGATTTATTTCAACATTCTTATTTTAAGAAAACTGATCTACTTTTAACATGTGTGACTTATATGAACTCATGCTTCAGTCGTCATATTTATTGGACCTCTTCTGACTTTCACAAAGTCTTATTCTATGTTCTACATTTTGTGTGTTCAGTGCTTTACTTTCTAAAAGAGGAAGATGTGTGCCAGGTTTGTGCATAGTATCGAATTAATTTCACAGGATAACCTTGATACTTGAAGTTCAGAGGTTTCAAGGGCAGATGTAAGTGCCATATCCTTCTGAAAGAAATAAGGCTTTTAGTCTGCTCAGTTTGTCAAATTTAACCTTGCATGTTAGAATGGAGGGCTATAGGATAACTTCTGTAACCAAGTGTGTTGGCGGAAATAGCTCAGAATAGCAACGTGTTACTATCTGGGAGACCAAAAAACATATGGGACACCTGCTGTCATCCCACAGCAACTTTCATTGTTCAAAATTCAAATTACTTGCATTTGAAAGTAATCTAATGACTGGATGAATTGAAAAAGCTGATTCTCCCTTCAGATGACATGCCAGATTGGCCGCCGAAGCATTACATGCCCCGAGTAGTGGCACCTTTTTACAAAGGACTGAGTTGCTGAGCGAAGATGCACATTAATTTCCACTAAGGAACACCTTCTGTTCTCCACTTACACATTTGCAATCAAATGGCAATGACTACAATTCGTGGACGAAACTCTCCCCTAAAGACTCATATCTGCCCATTGAAAAATGTTTCAGCCCAATGTGAAATGAAATGTTGAAATTAGCAATGAGATCACCCCATGTATTCACCATACTGCTGAAGGTGTCTCAGCTACTGTGAACGTCTCACTGTTTAACATTGTATATGTAGCGTCCTTATTAGCCATGACCTGTTGCCTACGTGTTAAATAAAAAGGCAAAAACAATTCTGTTGTGTTCAAGTACCGCCATGGCAAGCAGCAAAAATGTTAAACTTATAGTGCCCAGCTCAACTGCATAATCAACCTAATATGACTCTGCTCATGGTATAAGGAAGACATGTTAATTGCTATAATGTCAATTGTAGACGATGCAATGTTATTTAGACTTTAAATATGAGTTGGAAATGTATTAATGCCATTATCAACAACAAGAAGTAATTAACTCATCCATTCCCACCTGGACTACGAGAATTGTCTTTACCTGGGTTCTTCCATTGCTCCTATCCAGAAACTTCAAGTGGTACAAAATACAGCTTCTCATATGTTACTGGGTATTTCCAGGTCTCCATCAGCTCAGCTGGGGTTGATGGCATTGAACTGGCTTCCCATTGCTCAAAGAATTGAATTCAAATCCTTGTGCATTTCCCATAGAATTTTCCAAGGGAAAGGCCCACACATCCTTCAAAAGATTGTCACTCACTGCACCACAAATAGGGCCCTTCATTCTTCCAACCAGCATCTGGACACCGTTCCTGGAGTTAAAAAAGCCAGAGAGTGAGAGGGCTCTCCTTTCAATTGAATGTAGATAAGCTCTGGAATTATCTGCCCTTGGTCATTAGGTATCAGGTCAATGATCTACGCATTCGCAAAGCCATTAAAACCTGGCTTTGTCTACAGTGACCTCTCATAGGATTGAGTATGCCTGATCTCAGGCTTGCTGTGCTTTCGCTTTCTCTTAGCGCTGGGATGCTTCTGGGCCACCATGCACTCTACAAATCCTGTAGCATAGCAAGTGCTTTTTCTAAATTAGCTTGATCAACTAGCATCAAAAGTACGCCAACTTCCATTTGTGATACTTTCCAAACTACATTACAAGCAGCATAAATGAATCTTTTAGAACGTGGAGAACTATGACCTAAAACAAAATCTTACAAACCCATGTCATCCGAAAGGATAAAATATGTTCTTTTACTTCAGATAAAGTGCAATGGTGCAGCCATTGCTGGTATACTTTTACCATAGAATAAGTAATAATAACCCCTGACTGATCAGACTGAATGTAATGAGGGTCCAGTCTACTAGCTTTAAAACCCTGTGTAGAGTTCAAAAACATACCTGACAACCATTGGTGTCCACTAACCACAATAGCCACCCGTTAGGACCTGAAAGTGTAGAATTCTATGTAACATTTTGTACCATACTAGTGAGCAGTTCCCCAGTGTAATTTACCAGATTTTGCCAATTATCAAAACAAGCAATTAAGGGAAAGCTGTGCTAACCAATTTATTTAATTTTGGCTAGACCCAAGCAGGTAGTCTGATGTACTGTCTTATTTAAGAAAATCATCTGTATCAGAATCATACAGACTCCAAATAAAGTGTCTGTTCCCTGCACTTTCTAGTATCTAGTTCCCCAAACTGATTTAAAATCAATAGTGTATTTACAATAGTCTTCTAGAGCCATTTGGGAAATGAATGAATCCGAATTGGTCAACATATTTTTCTCTCCTTGTAGGGGGGTATGTTTAAAATAAAAGGAAACAGAATCTAAAGGATTATGCCCCCCAAATAAAGGCACATTTGTCCATGCATGTCTTGGAGCTACCCACTGGAGGAGTCAGGCAATGTTCCCACTGTGTAAAATTGAAAACTGTACGTGGAACACTAGTTCTGTGTACATGATGATGTGCATTGTAATGCTAGCAAAATATGTTTCCATAATTAGCAGAGTTAAGGTACAAATCTTCATTTTCAAATACAGCATAATAATCAAGCTCTAAGAGCATTGAGGTAACGGTTTTTACATCCCAATCGTCAGATATAATGCCAGGAGTAATCACGTCACCCATCGCAACCTTAAAGACATAAGGAACCTGAAGTTTCTCTTTAGGACAGAAAATATCATATGAGACCTTATCTCAAACAATTCCATCAATCACTGGAAAAGCAGAAATCTTCACAAGGGACAGGTCTCTTTGCACTTTGTGGAAATATGAATGAGGTTTCAACACCTTAACTACCAGTTCTGCAGTAGAACTCTCTGGGAGTTAATATTTATATATCAGCAAGAACAAAACTGACACAAATCCCATCCAAAAAGTAGGCAAAGTAATGAGTCTGCAATCCAAATGTAAAGCCACAGAGAGATCAGATAAGTGTGTTTCAGCCAAAGAAGAAAATCATATACACCATGTAGTCTCCAGATCTTCAAGTGGCTCCTCATCAACACCTGACACATGGTCACTCAAGTTGTAATCACACTGTTAATCACCAGCTGGCTGGATTACAACAAAACACTCTACTTAGGAAGCACCTTGCACCTCCTGTAGAGACTGCAGACCATACAGAATTCAGCAGCAAAGCTCATCCTTGATGTCCCAAAGTGGACCCACATCACCCCCCCACCTCAAGAAGCTCCACTAGCTCCCCATCCACAGGAGATGTCAATCCAAGATGCTGATCCATGCCTACAGAGCCCTACACAACCATGGACCAGCATACATAATCCAGGACCTGAACTTCCACCAACCCTCCAGACACCTGTGCTCTGCATCCCTCTCCTTCGCTCATACCCCCCACATCCACCAAAGCAACAGTGAAGGACCCTCCTTCTCATACCTTGCTGCAAAAGTACTGGAACGGTCTCCCACTCCACCTTCGGACCTCATCCTCCCAGCTGGAATTCAGTAAAGGACTCAAGACCTGACTGTTCAACTAAACCAACCTAGGCTGCAGGATTGGCAGCACCTGGATACCCTCATGGGTGATTAGCCTTGCTTGGCAAATCCTGTTTGATTGATTGATTGTTGTAGTGAAATGTCAGAAGAGAAGTCATCAACATCAACAAAGTAACCAGAAGCAATCTGTTGAAAAGCAGGTGCTGCTGAAGGCAGAAGAGAAGAGGTAGACACCTCAAAAGGTGGGTTCATCATGAATAACTCTTGTTTGGAGTAGCTGTAGCAAGTGATATACTCACATATGGGGTATGGCTTGTATTCATAGTGGTAACAGGAATCAACAATAGATAATTTTCCACCCTCCCCAGCAGGGGGTGATACAACATTGGTGTTGCTTAAAACTTGTAGAGAACTTTTTTCTGTACGGTAGTGAGAGGAGTCAGGGAACGACACAGGTGTCCTCATGGCCTACTGTGGAGTACTGGCCACATGATACAATTTTACTTGATCAATTGATACAAGTTGCCTGCCTTTACAGCACACAAGTGGTGGCAAAATCGCTGTTCTTGTACCTTGAATGCCGAGGACTGGCATTGGTGCTCAGTAAGATGGGCCACACTCTTTCTTTATTGCAATTTTCTCCCCAATTAAATCCTCAACTTGTGGAATCCAGCCAGAAGGTGCTGGTTGTACATTGGTTGTACATTCACTCCTTGAAAGGTAGAATTATTTGAAAGCTTTCTACACTCTTCATACTGGAAGTTTTGTAGTTCCTATAAAACAGTGAAATTACATTTATGTCAAAAGGTTAATCTGCCGCCACTGTGCAAGGACATTTAGGATCGAAACATACACCTAGATGTCAAACAGGACCTCTTAGGGGGTCTAACCACCCAAGGGTTGTCTAGGCAGAATATTTAGTGCTCTCTTGACACCATACAAGCGATTGATCCAACTATGACTTGAACTTAATACTCTAGCTGCTAAGTATTGCTTTAAGTCACAGTTATTTTTCTCCACAATCAAATTTCCCTCAGGATGATATGGAGAGGAATAATTCATAGCAAGACCCAGGGTTCCCATTGTATCCCTGTAAACCTTGGAGGCAAAAGTAGGGCCCTGGTCTGAGCAGAAGTAAGCCACTGCATATGCCCCGAGAAAAATGTGCAAATCTTAATAACAGTGTGAACATCAGCCGATCGTTGTGGTCAAACCCATAGGAATCTGAAGCAATAATCTACAGCAAGTAGACTGAATTTAAATACGTCATCCAAATTTAAGGGACCGCAATGAATGAGGTACACATATTGGAGAGGTTTAGTTGAAACTTCTTCGGTGGGCGTACAATGGTGGATCTTTTAATTTGTTTGCAAATGTTACAAATAAGGACATACTGTTTTTTGTGCTTGTAAAGAGCATGATTTTAATAGCACTTCTGCAGTAGACCAACTGGCAGACGCTACACCCTCATGGGCAGCTATGATTAATGTTAGCCTGCGTTTTGGGTTGGGAATCACAAGATCACCTAACTCTGAGATGGTAGCAAAAGGAATATTTTGGGGACTTAAGTGATTGGAAATTTTCCTAGACATTTTTTAGGTAAAGCAGTGCATTTGACCGAAGCATTGATGGCACCCATGATAGCTTCATCCACCCTTGTGTGAGAACAAGTAATCGCAGTTACAGATTTGGCTGCGTTATCAGCCAATGAATTCCCTATAGCATGTATTCCAACAAGCTGATGACTCAATGTGTGTATCACATGAACCAGTGGCAAACTGTCTTTAAGTTGTGCCACCTTTCCTCAAAGCAGCTTGTGTTTTATAGTATTCCCTTTTGAATCTCTAAATACATTCAGGCGCCACTAAAGTAGAATTTCTCTAAAAGACTGGATACAGTAATACACATCACACACTATAAGTGTAGGAAATTATGGATCCATATTCTCTAGCTTAGAATCAAGACTTTCAACTCAGCTAGTTGTGCAGTACAATCCCCTAGGGACCGTGTAAATGCTTTTTGAGGATGGAATTTTTCATCCATCATGGCACCATGTACTGTAACTCAGGACACTGAGTAGTGCAGTTTGGTGCCTATAGAACACTTATCATCAGTATATATAATATGGTTATACTGTTCAAGAGGCAATATATTACTGGGCATGGGGTATTCATGTTCATACTGGAGACCATCATGAGTTTGTAAAGTAGATCAAAGACATAGACTACTTCAGTAGCAGTCAGGAACTTGGCTCATTGTATCTTACCAAGATAGCCGACTGGTAGGAGCTCTACATAAACCAGGACCTGAACTTCCACAAACCCTCCAGACACCTGTGCTCTGCATCCCTCTCCTTCGCTCATACCCCCCACATCCACCAAAGCAACAGTGAAGGACCCTCCTTCTCATACCTTGCTGCAAAAGTACTGGAACGGTCTCCCACTCCACCTTCGGACCTCATCCTCCCAGCTGGAATTCAGTAAAGGACTCAAGACCTGACTGTTCAACTAAACCAACCTAGGCTGCAGGATTGGCAGCACCTGGATACCCTCATGGGTGATTAGCCTTGCTTGGCAAATCCTGTTTGTTTGATTGATTGATTGTTGTAGTGAAATGT
The DNA here is from genome assembly GCF_964204655.1 of Triturus cristatus. Lineage (NCBI taxonomy): Eukaryota > Metazoa > Chordata > Amphibia > Caudata > Salamandridae > Triturus > Triturus cristatus. The sequence continues at coordinate 759,378,326 of NC_140595.1, forward strand.
CAGAAGAGAAGTCATCAACATCAACAAAGTAACCAGAAGCAATCTGTTGAAAAGCAGGTGCTGCTGAAGGCAGAAGAGAATAGGTAGACACCTCAAAAGGTGGGTTCATCATGAATAACTCTTGTTTGGAGTAGCTGTAGCAAGTGATATACTCACATATGGGGTATGGCTTGTATTCATAGTGGTAACAGGAATCAACAATAGATAATTTTCCACCCTCCCCAGCAGGGGGTGATACAACATTGGTGTTGCTTAAAACTTGTAGAGAACTTTTTTCTGTACGGTAGTGAGAGGAGTCAGGGAACGACACAGGTGTCCTCATGGCCTACTGTGGAGTACTGGCCACATGATACAATTTTACTTGATCAATTGATACAAGTTGCCTGCCTTTATAGCACACAAGTGGTGGCAAAATCGCTGTTCTTGTACCTTGAATGCCGAGGACTGGCATTGGTGCTCAGTAATATGGGCCACACTCTTTCTTTATTGCAATTTTCTCCCCAATTAAATCCTCAACTTGTGGAATCCAGCCAGAAGGTGCTGGTTGTACATTGGTTGTACATTCACTCCTTGAAAGGTAGAATTATTTGAAAGCTTTCTACACTCTTCATACTGGAAGTTTTGTAGTTCCTATAAAACAGTGAAATTGCATTTATGTCAAAAGGTTAATCTGCCGCCACTGTGCAAGGACATTTAGGATCGAAACATACACCTAGATGTCAAACAGGACCTCTTAGGGGGTCTGACCACCCAAGGGTTGTCTAGGCAGAATATTTAGTGCTCTCTTGACACCATACAAGCGATTGATCCAACTATGACTTGAACTTAATACTCTAGCTGCTAAGTATTGCTTTAAGTCACAGTTATTTTTCTCCACAATCAAATTTCCCTCAGGATGATATGGAGAGGAATAATTCATAGCAAGACCCAGGGTTCCCATTGTATCCCTGTAAACCTTGGAGGCAAAAGTAGGGCCCTGGTCTGAGCAGAAGTAAGCCACTGCATATGCCCCGAGAAAAATGTGCAAATCTTAATAACAGTGTGAACATCAGCCGATCGTTGTGGTCAAACCCATAGGAATCTGAAGCAATAATCTACAGCAAGTAGACTGAATTTAAATACGTCATCCAAATTTAAGGGACCGCAATGAATGAGGTACACATGTTGGAGAGGTTTAGTTGAAACTTTTTCGGTGGGCGTACAATGGTGGATCTTTTAATTTGTTTGCAAATGTTACAAATAAGGACATACTGTTTTTTCTGCTTGTAAAGAGCATGATTTTAATAGCACTTCTGCAGTAGACCAACTGGCAGACGCTACACCCTCATGGGCAGCTATGATTAATGTTAGCCTGCGGTTTGGGTTGGGAATCACAAGATCACCTAACTCTGAGATGGTAGCAAAAGGAATATTTTGGGGACTTAAGTGATTGGAATATTTTTCTAGACATTTTTTAGGTAAAGCAGTGCATTTGACCGAAGCATTGATGGCACCCATGATAGCTTCATCCACCCTTGTGTGAGAACAAGTAATCGCAGTTACAGATTTGGCTGCGTTATCAGCCAATGAATTCCCTATAGCATGTATTCCAACAAGCTGATGACTCAATGTGTGTATCACATGAACCAGTGGCAAACTGTCTTTAAGTTGTGCCACCTTTCCTCAAAGCAGCTTGTGTTTTATAGTATTCCCTTTTGAATCTCTAAATACATTCAGGCGCCACTAAAGTAGAATTTCTCTAAAAGACTGGATACAGTAATACACATCACACACTATAAGTGTAGGAAATTATGGATCCATATTCTCTAGCTTAGAATCAAGACTTTCAACTCAGCTAGTTGTGCAGTACAATCCCCTAGGGACCGTGTAAATGCTTTTTGAGGATGGAATTTTTCATCCATCATGGCACCATGTACTGTAACTCAGGACACTGAGTAGTGCAGTTTGGTGCCTATAGAACACTTATCATCGGTATATATAATATGGTTATACTGTTCAAGAGGCAATATATTACTGGGCATGGGGTATTCATGTTCATACTGGAGACCATCATGAGTTTGTAAAGTAGATCAAAGACATAGACTACTTCAGTAGCAGTCAGGAACTTGGCTCATTGTATCTTACCAAGATAGCCGACTGGTAGGAGCTCTCCGAAGGAGCTCCGAGCACTTGGGATCCCATAATCGTAATATCCCTGTTAGTGGCAGCCACGGAACAGAACAGAAAGTACAAGCATACCAGGAATTAATCAGACAGCCTATGAAGCTATTCTGGGAAGGATCAAGATCAGAGAACGTCGCTCACCTGGATATAGCCATTGGAAGGGACGATTGACTGGCCGCCATCAGCAAAGCTGAGTGATTGTCATCGAGGCGTTAGAGATCATCACAGACTACCTCAGTCCGATCAGACGCAGGCTTTGAACTGCGAGCGAGGCAGCGGGTTGTCTGTGAGGAGGTTGGAGCGGACCTCTGCGACCACCGGTCGGGGCTGCAGGCGACCTGCGTGGTGGCAGGAACACGACCCCCCGACCCCTGTATGTGGTGGCAGGCTTTCCTGCACGCAGCGAGAGCGGACCCCTGTGGACCACAGACGAGGTGAGGGGTTGTCCTCGGCGCAGCAGGTTCGCACCGCAGCATCGCAAGTCATCACGCTTCAGTCTCCTCACGGACCGCCGCTCGATCACACCGGGTAAACAATGACTGTAGCGGCAACATCGTGGACACCTTAATATCACCTTTACTTGTTGTATTCTTATTTTAACTTTTATCGTTATTTTTAACTTCATGCTAACATGGCTGACAGTATATTTGGGGCATAGATCAAAATGGCTGACCACACCAACAACAAGGGTGAGAGGCCCACCCCCTGCCATGGGTCACTCTAATCAGAGATTAACAGCAACCCCTGTGGAACCAACACAAAACACAACAACTGAAAAAAGACTAAAAACATCAAAAGATGATGGGAAAGTGAAACAAGACTACACCAGGCGATCCACAGTCAATGGAAAAAGACATAGGACTGCACAGCTGTCTATGAGGTTCTATCCTAATGAGGCAGCTAAATTGGAATGGTTCCATCACAAGGATACAACACATAATCTACGTCCACCGATCACCCTACCCACTTATCTCAGGTCAGAATTTCTTTGTAAACCTCTTGCAATTGAATCCACTACTGTACCTTTCTGTCCTTTACCTAGCCTGTCCCTCATCCTACCCCGCACGAGACGCCAATAGCGCAATCACTTGGATTCTAGAACCAATCCCCTTTCCCCACCCAGACTAAAACCTAGCCACTACTAAAGTTGACAACACCCCCACCTCCCATACCCACCCACCTCCTTTAGCCCGCCCAACACACCATACAGCGCGGACCCCTATACGAGCCCCATACACACTTTGCGCCCTTAACATCTCACCAACTGTGCTGATCATATCATGGAGCTCACAGGCACACATACCTACACCATCATTTACCCCCAACCTCTCAAAAAATTCAGCCAAACGATATAAGCACAATTTTATAAAACTTCACCTTGAAACACCTATCGCTGATCCCTAGTTCTCAATACACAATTGACTCACAACCAATGATATCATTTTCCACACGAAATTAAGAGCGCAATGGAGGAACGCATTCCTAACCTTATTTGCGATCTCCTCCACTAGGAAAACTGCTCATGGCCTAGTTATTTATATCTCCCCCTCCCATCTCTTCCAAGCCACTGCAACCATCACCATCTACAATAACGGAACCATCCTCATGCAATCCATAGACCGTAGTTTAAACCTCCTGGATAACATCTTCCCTATTATTAAAGAACAAGTGTCTAAACCCTAAACTGCCACACAGGCTAGTCCCTCCACCAGTACACAAAATATCCCATTGCCTATCCCTTCTGACAACCACACCCCACTACCATTCCGACCTTTACCTGCATCCGAATCATACGCTACTCCCACCCAGACTACCCCCTACACCAACACACTTCACATCACTTCACCAAACCCTCCCACCAAACTTGTTTCTCTATTACACCGACTACTATTCACATTGGAGACACATACCACTACCACGCCGCCTGACACACATAATACACCTACCCAGAACGACCACAGTTACCTACGCACCCCCAATAGATAATTAATCCCCCTTAATTACAATCACAGATCCCCCCCTGTTAACACCATCCCTTCCATTACTAACACTTAAGCTACCTCAACCTTGCTGAACACTGACACTCCTAGCATGTACATCCCCCACTCTAGACCACCACCCCCACCTCAGGGGTTAGAACATAATAGGAAACTCCATTACCACATTGAAGACATGCTGCCCTCTGATAAAACTTTGGACCCAAGTACTCTTCCTACACCCACATCCCAGCCATCCACCTCCACAGCCCACTCATTTACACCTACAACCCATCCACTCACACCCGTAATACACCTTCCAACTCCACTCATACCTGCACCAGTCCACAAACCCGACCAGACCATATTGCAGGCATCCACATCCATAACACAGCCCCATACCCTACTCATATCCACACCAAACCCCAGGCTTGATGAGATCATGATCTCATTAAATGAAATCAAAGAAGAACTTCAGGCGCTTAATGATCGGATATCCAGACAACCGTGGTTCACTAGAGCTACATGACAGTCCAAATCTAGCTGGCCTCTGAACCACCTAACAGTCACCTCGAAATTCAATCTTCCCAGCTGGAATTCAGTCCCCTCCCGTAATAAATCCACCCGACCAATCCGAAGCACTAATCCGCTTTCGGAGAGCGATTTACTCTCTCTATTACACTCATATGAACCCGCCCCCATGAACCCGCTCACTCCCGCGCAATGATGATCCCAACTATCCCCCCCAACCCCCATAGGACCACTAAACTCAACACTAGAGGCGTCATCGACAACAACCGAAGAAGAGTCCCCCTCACTCAGAAACCTACTTCATCCCTCATCACGCCCCGTCTCAAATGCATACTCTTAAACTGTAGATCGGCCTCTAGACACGCAGCTGACATAGCTGACCTCATTCTCACACAAGAACCGGACCTGATAATGTTAATCGAAACCTGGCTAAAGGAATCCTCCACACCAATCATTGAAATACTAGTACCCCCAAACTACGACATCATCAGACTGGACAGAACTGATAGGACAGGGGGAGGTATCGTCTGTATACACCGTAGCAATATCTCAGTAAACAGATCCATATCCCATGTATTCCCTTCTTGTGAATACATATGCCTCGACATCACCAGCAATGGCAAACCATTATGCTCTTTACACACCATCTATCATCTGCCAGGTGAGAACCTCGCCTTCACGGTGAGGAAATATGAATTTTGTGATCAGTTATGTCCCCTATCGTAGACCCCAACGGCTCCATGTGCATGTTACAAGTACATGTATGTTCCCTCCAGTTCCAGTTATGAAGACGCAAATACATGTGCGTCCACCGTCAACATGTCCTCTTTCAGATCCGCCATGAATGGGTCAGATATTCCATTCCTAAGTATGAAAGGCCACCGACTTTATGTGGTTCACTTTCCACATTTTACAGATTCAGGTGAGTAGGCCCTGAATTCTGCCATCAAGCCTTTTCCTGCCTTCTGCCTCTGAAAGCTCCAGTCCGAACCTGCATCTGTATCCATGAACTTTGTCCTACTCCCTGCGCGGCTAACGGTGCCTGATCCAGCCTGTTGCCTGCCAAAAACTGTATTTCACCTTCAAGATTATCTGCTCCGCTCCTCATCCGATGCATTCCTGTCTAGTAGTTTAGGTAAACATTCTTCCAGCTACCGTGCAAAGGGCCAGGCCTCACTGTCCTCATGCAAGTAATTCATAGCCCCTGTTACCATGGAAGATTCCTGGCCCCTCGCATCTCATGTAGACATTTAGACGCTTGTACACACACTAACAGTCAGTATAGAATAGATTCCGTCCGAGAGACCTTTCCTTTTGGATAATACAGTTCTTTAAACATAAGATATTAGATATGATTTGGGATTAGGTTGACATGACCCCTCAGACTTCTGTCTCCACATGTAGAGCTAAATGTCAAGTCTCCTTCACCCTCTAGTTGCACGTCAATCACACGTCATGCGGCTGCGCGTGCATCTCTGCCAAGTATTTCTGCTGACATTGCAGGATTCTCTTATGGATCCACCCACTTGTGACATCATGTTTAATGACGTATTTAGTTACGCCTATGTTTACGCCTTTTTTCATTACGTATGTGTATCATTATCTGTATTATCAGCTGTTACGTCTCTTGCATCTGTCTTAATGTAATACTTTTCATATAAATATCATTACTTGTCAATAATGTATTGCCTTCCCTTCCTGAACCTTCGTGGTGATGGAATTTGAAGCCTACAGTTCGAACTGTAATTCCTTTATAGAGGAATAAAGCCTTTTAGAACCTCTAATACCACGGGTTCTGCCTCTTATATTTACTGAGTTATTCTTACTAGACTTTACCGCATAAAAAATAGTACCGGTAATGAAATATTTACCACATAAATTGGCGCCCGAACAGGGACACTTTCTCATCTCACGCGCCGGAGGTGCATTGCAGGCCCGGTCTCCTGCCACAGCTGAACGGACAAAAACGCGTACCTGCAGGATTTCCTGTATCTCCCTCCCGCCAGGCGGGGGTGACTGAGGCTGCGATCAACACCCAGACGAGGCGGTGAGAAGTGCGAAGTATCCCGACCAGAGCCTAGCTGAGAGAGCAAGATCCGAGGTATACAGAGGCCCACCAGGTTCCGAAGTTCCGAGTCCAGTCGAGTTGAGTCCAGTCCGGTCCAGTTTCAGTTCAGTTCCGAGGCCTTCCGTTCCGCGCTACCCGGTGAGTACCATTGCCGGGGAGGCATTTAAACGTGCACATAGGTTGTGCCGGTCAAGACGGGTTTGGGTACACAAATCCGGTCTGCACTGTTTTAGCAGTGTATCTGTACTGTTTAGCAGTATATCTAGTATGTCTTGCATATAATTCAGTATTATTTAGTGTCAGTATTATGTCAGTAACTAGTTTTCTATTAATTATCATCGTTCATTAAATGTTAAATGTTTTAATACGTTCTACATATTGTGGTGTGAATGATTGTTCATTATTGTATTTATTGTATTAAGTGTGTTCAAATAATAAGGTCTAAAAATGCCGCTCTTTTCAAAACTAAGACAGATCAAAACCAGAAAAGGGGTACTCGAAGAAGCTGTTCCCATTCCACCTAGGGACACTCCAGGATACTTTATGTATCATAAGCATGGCCTAGATGCCGTGTTATTTCTTGATTTATGGGTGGACTACACCAAAGAGTTGCCAGAAAGTCAGAGGTGGCCCGCAGCGGGGACCTGGGATGCAGATTGCATCATGAGAGTAGAAGAAGAATTATGGAAAAAGAAAGCCAGACAGTCACAGAAAGATGCCATTGAATTATGGCGTAAAGAATCATATAGACGTACAGAAAAAGCGCTCAGACAAGAAGAGAAAGGTAGGGAGAACTCGAATAAAACCCGAGAAAATGTATTAATTGAGGAAGGTACCCGAGTAAAAGCAGAACAAGTAGACAGACAACGAAACACTCTTATGAATGGTATGTATCCTCTTTTGGCCGAAGGGTTACCTCAGGCCACCCCGGAAATACCGAAAAACTTGACACCCCCATTGCTCCCGATAAAAGCACATCCCAAAACAGCAAAAGATATTTTCCTTTCTTCCTATTTAGATGATGTAGCTCCTGAATATGCTAATTAGGCCTGGGCAAAAATTTCGTTCCGTTCGCGGAAATTGCGATAATTTGACATTTTTGCGTTCCGCGGAGAGCGCGAAAATGTCAAAAATTCCGGTTTCCGCAGCTTGGCGATAATTTGTTTCTTGCTCGCGCTGTAAAATGATACATTCTCGCGCGCGCGCGATCGCCTTACCTGAATCCCTGCGTTCGCCGACAAGTTTTCTTGATCCGGTCGCGTTCTCCATGAGATGTTGTATTGTTTTTAGCCATTTGCGCTGTCTCGCGACAGGTCGCGCCCGCAGTGACGTCATGCGTCGCGCGATCACGTCTTTCTTCTCGCGATCATGCACCGCGAGAACAACTCAAAACAAGATGGCCGCGCCCGCAAGCAACCACATGGGTAAGTTGGCGACCCGCAACCATGCAGAAAATCTCGCGAACATGCCGGAAAAAAACTTCCGCATCTTTGCGATATTTCTGCTTGTTTGCGATAATCTTAAACATTCTCGCGATAATTTGCGAAGGTTAATTCCGCAAATTCCGCCCACCCCTAATGCTAATGCTCCGCCACACGCACAGCCCACCGATGGTGCTCAACGCCAAGATCATCCGTCTGTATCCCCGCAACAACAAACTCCTACGCCCATTCCCACAGGTCCGTCCGTTTCTACCGTTTTTCCCGCATCTACAATTTCTATCTTACATCCAACAAATCCTTTCTTGCCCAGCACCTCAGATGGTGCTACAAGAGGTACGACAGACATGTTTGCCACCCCGCCGCGAAATAAACAGACCCTTAGAGATTTAGCACTCCAACGTACACCCCAACTAGCGACATCCGACATGTTTAAAGAACACCTTGTGGATTGTAGATACGATCCAGTGCCAGGTAAACAGGACAGATTGCTACTATCATCACTACGTATACGACGAGCTACATTGTATTTAATGACGATACCAGGAATGGTTGAACACCTAGACAATATATATCACTTTGTCCAATCAGGGCGAGGCCCAGAAAGTATTAACGAAGCTATGGAATACCAGAAAGTGGATGTACAAAGACAACTACTACGTTTTTTCATAAACTGCGTGATCAGGAACCAAGACAGGCCTGAGGCAGATCATGATACCATGCAAAAACTTGCCAAATGGGGTCAGAACATATCAGACGAGAAACATGATAGACAGGCGTGTATAATCGCCATGTATCGAAAGATCCGCAAGGAAGTAGAACGAATACATAAAGAAAGACGAGAAGCAGACAGAATTGAATCAGAGGGAGAGGAGGAGCAAGAATCAGAACAATTAGATACGATAGCTTACGTAGGTAGAGGAAGACCCCATAATAATACTAGAGGCTTTAATGATCCGATACGTCCGATACGTCCAGAATGTAACAGACATTTTCAAGCCCCTATGTTAAATACAAGGTCCCCTGAACACCTATTCCAAGCCGCTGATAAATTACTCCGAGATCGAAGGGGGTACCATATGCTCGATTCCATGGATGAACAAGAATTAGCCAGGTCAGCAGTACAATGGGCTGACAGTCCCCGCAAATACAGTGATGACGCACTAGCACACACGTTTCTGAATCTTGCCCCAGACGAACAGCGTTTAGCTAGTATATACATGATTCAACACCTCCTTATATTATATAAAAGCCAACACTCCGATCCTGGACCCTTACCTGACATATTGACAGAACTACTCACGGATAAATGGAGAGGGTCAGGTACTGATTTGATTAAAGAAATTCTAGAATTTCGAAACCAGTATATAGTTTCCGCATACCCAGAACACGTTCCAAATCCCACTATGGGAAGAAAAATGTATCACATAGATAGACAGAATCCGTTACGCGAAGTACACCCAATCAGAGGTGAAGATAATAACTTTACACGCGTGTTTGTGTACACGCCTATAACTAAAATTGAATTATTAGAAATGAAGAAAGTAGTACCCAGCCATGACAAGGATCCAGCAGGTTTCCACCGTGAGATAAAAGACATGTTGCTCATGGGAGAGTATACCTACCCCGACATTATGAAAATATTGAAAGTGTTAATGCCTGCCGGTGTTTACGAGAAACTCAAAGAAAAGGAATGGGAGGTGGGAGACCAAAAGATAGATTGGACAGCATTAGAAAACGAAGAAAAGGCCCGAGCTGCAGGATCAGGGCTTGGGGAAAAGACTACAGCACTACCAGGATTACTAGTACAGGTACTGCCACGTTTATTAACTACGAAAAAGGAGGACTGGGGTGCAATCTCAGCCTGTAAACAAAAGCAAGATGAAGACACTAGTGATTTCTATTCGCGATTTGAAAAATGTTTTGGTATCAATAGTGGCATAAAAGCAAGTAGCGAGTCATATCCACATCTGTTTGTGACAAAATTAGTTGAAAATTCCCTGCCGCAAGTTAAGAATAGAGTATTGAAATTTGAGAGTACCTGGCAAGGTAACACCCCGTCACAGATGTTACAGATGTTACAATATCACCACAATAGAATTAGAGAAGAACAAGAACATGAACAAAGACGTATGAAAGATACGAAAATGAAAATGCTTGTTGCCCAGTCAGTTCCAGCTGATGGTCATAAAAAAGGTGATTCCGCAGGTCCGACGAAAGGGACATGCAACTATTGTAAGCAACAAGGTCATTATATACACGATTGTCCAGTTCTGAAACATAATATCGCCACGGGTAGAACACAGGAAAGACCACGTCCACCTAGACAGGATCAGAATCAACAACAAATCCCTCAGCATGCACAACCTAGGTCAGCTCCGCAACAACTAGCTCCGCAACAGGCAGCTCTACAACAGACCGTAGCACCACCACAAGCGCAGCCTATTGCTGCCACACAAGCAACAACGCAACAGATGTACCAGTATGCACAAAATGACTATCCCGATTATCAGCGATACACATGAAATAGCCTAGAGAGGGAAGTTGGCTTACCCCTTATCGAGGTTCCTGTAGATCAAGAGGGACCTTATGTACATAGTGAACTATTAGGGGAAGACAGAAAGTTTTTACTTGATACAGGGGCAAGCAGAACAACTATACGACGCAGTGAAGTTCCAGGGGCACCCCTCTCAGGCTCACAGAATATTTCCCTTGGATTCTCAGGAAAGCCTATCATTAATGAAGTAACGCAACCCCTTCCACTTACGGTTGGTCCATTGACACGAACCACAGATTTATTGCTTACTAAATCATGTCCAGAAAACTTGTTAGGTATAAAAACATTGAAAGCTCTAGGAGCTATAATATGTTGTTCTCCGGAAGGAGTACGATTATTTTTACGTGATTTCAAAGGTCACTACGTGTCCAGAGACATGGATCACCGGCTGCAGAATTTACCTACACATCTATGGGCACAAGGCCCAACTGATGTTGGTTGCATGAACATTACACCATATCGAGTCACACTAAAAACAGGAGTAGTACTACCACGAATGCGACAATACAAGTTACCACCAGATGCTGTTGTGGCTTTGCTGCAAATCATTGACAAACTCATTGCACAAGGAGTGGTTGTAGAAACCGACTCCAATGTATGTAATTCCCCGATAATTCCGATTCTTAAAAGAACGGATCCAAAAGCATCACCAGTATATCGATTAGTTATTGATCTGCGCGACTTAAATAAATGTATTGTACCACAGTACCCCGTGGTCCCAGATATCTCTTCATTACTAACAGCTATTGACTCAGAAGCAACGTTCTTCACTGTAATTGATCTCAAGAATGCCTTCTTTAGCGTCCCAATAGATCCGGAAAGTCAATATTTGTTCGGATTCAGTTTGAATGGACGAAGTTTTAAATTCACACGCGCACCTCAAGGATTTACAGAAAGCCCCAGCATCTATAGCCAAGCACTGAAACGAGAACTTGACAGTATCCACATGCCAGTTAACACTGCCTTGCTTCAATATGTCGATGATCTGCTGATCACCGCCCGAAGCGAACTTGAATGTGAAAAAGCGTCACTGACGGTTTTAAGATTTCTGGCCGACAAGGGGCACAAGGTGTCCCCTTCTAAGCTGCAATTCTGTGTCCAGCAAGTTGTTTACCTTGGGCACTCGCTGTCCAAGGAGGGAAGACAGCTTACACCCGACCGCATCCAGTTAATTGCTAACATGTCACCACCAAAGACACAAAAGGAGGTGCGGGCTTTTATAGGTCTCACTTCATACTGTAGGCAGTGGATCCCTCAATATGCATTTCTAGCAAAACCACTCATCCAGTTGACAACACAGGAGGCAGCCACATCGACTGTCCTCCCTTGGACTCAAGAACATACACATGCCTTTGAAAGCTTAAAGAAAGCTTTATGCCAAGCACCTGTTTTAGCAACACCATGTTACAGTAAGCCTTTTACACTCTTTGTTACAGAACGCGAAGGTACTGCCTTGTCAGTACTCACTCAGGAACAAGCAGGATCACACAAACCATGTGCTTATTTCTCTAGTACATTAGATCCAGTAGCTCAGGCTCTTCCTGCGTGCCTGAAATCAGTGGCAGCAACAGCTTTAGCAATCAGACAAAGCGATGCCATAGTGTTAGGACATCAATTGACAGTACAAGTACCACACGCAGTAGAGGTTCTCTTGAACCGCACACAAACACAACACTTGACTATAGCAAGACTCACCGGTTATGAATTAACATTGTTTCAGCCACATATAGAAATCAGACGTTGTAATACGTTAAATCCTGCCACACTTTTGCCCGTAAATGGAACAGATCCATTAGCACATGATTGTATTGAAGTCATTACTATCACGACGAAACCCAGACAAGAATTGACAGACATCCCTTTATCAGATCCAGACCTGACATTGTATGTAGATGGTTCATGTATGAGAACAAGTACAGGAGAGTTAGTGGCCGCTTACGCAGGCACAACAGACACTGAAGTCATTGAAACAAATTGTATTAACACTTTGTCAGCTCAAGCAGCAGAGCTCATCGCTCTGACACAAGCCTGTATTCAAGCCAAAAATAAGAAAGTCAACATATACACAGATTCACGTTATGCATTCGGAGTCGTCCATGACTTCGGCGTACTGTGGCGAGAGAGAGGTTATTTAACTTCTCACGGTGCCCACATCCAACACGGACCCCTCATTCAAGCCCTATTAGACGCGATTCATCTACCTATTGCAATATCGATTATGAAATGCAAAGCCCATACAAAAGTTACCGATATCATTTCTCAGGGTAATGACCTAGCTGACAGAACAGCTAAACAGACTGCTCAGAATCAGACCCATACAACTGACACGACAAAGACAATAGTTCCGACACCAACACATTGCATGACAGTTAAGGATCCCGCCCTTGATGTAATTGATGTAATTGACATACAGACACATGCTACACCAGAAGAAATAAAGAAATGGACTGAATTAGGAGGGATCCAAACGGATCAAGGATGGATGACGAAGGAAAAATCTATATGGTTTCTTCCCGACTCCATGGTTCAAGTCATCATTAACACAATACATAGTCCAGCGCAGGTAAAAGCATCCCCGTAGAGCAGGGTGGATTTCAACCTCCCGATCATGCTTTTGAAGTCCTCCAGATGGATTATATCCAGATGGAACGATGTCGAGGATTCAAATATGTTCTCGTAGTTGTCTGTGCTCTTTCCCGTTGGACAGAAGCCTACCCGGTTTCAGATTACACTGCCCCGACTACTGCCAAACAGCTAGTTCGAGAATTCTTCCCACGATTCGGTTTACCACGTGTCGTGTACTCAGATAACGGCCAGCCATTCTCATCTGAACTAATGAAACACGTTTCACTTCTGTTAGGTTACCAATGGAAATTCCACTGTGTTCGACATCCCGAGGCAGCAGGTCTTGTGGAACGTCATAATCAAACTCTGAAAATTAGATTGTCCAAAATATGTAGAGAAAAAGGTGTCGATTGGATAGTAGCCTTACCAGTTGCGCTCTTTTATATGAGAATGGTAGCACATTCTCGAACAGGGCTATCCCCGTACGAGGTGATCTTCGGTAGACCACCAAATATGTGGGGGACGCCTATACCTCGCAAAATCACTGATGTTGACTGTAATATGCTGACAGACTACCTGGCTTCCTTGATGTCTGCACTACAATCTTGTCGTTCACAGGTAGCTGCAGCTTTTCCCGATAACACTGAGGTGAAGCCCCATGACGTGGTTCCAGGTGATCTGGTTCTTGTGAGGAACTTCGACCGGAAGACCCAGTTGGAGCCCAGGTGGAAATCGCCCAAACTCGTCTTGCTGACAACAAGGACAGCCGTGAAGGTTGAGGGACGTAAAGGGTGGTTACACTCGAGTCATATCAAGAAATTTTATGGACTACCGTCCGATGTGAACACTCAGCCCTGCATTCCCTCACAGACAGACTCAAAGCTCCCCTTGGTTGAACAGACAAAAAATGAACTCTATAAACTGAAATTAAGGTCTAGCAAGTCAGACAATTTGATTGTTTAAGTCCTCTCCAAGGTGAATCGGTTGAATTTGTCTCTGACATGTATCCTCTAGACCGAAATAGAGAGAGAAATAGACAGATAAAGCTTAAAAAACATGCGTACTGTAAATCGCTTCGTAGTCACTGCAGTTACATTATTAATTTTGTTTTTTCTAAGTCTTTTGATCATCATTTCTAGTGTATTGTTACATATGTATTACCCTATTTCTAAGCATGCTTACAATGTTACCGCAGAACATTCTTTTAGCGAATTACCTCCGCATGAGTTGTCTTATAGATTTGCGCTGCGCAACAACACTTTCATTAGTATGTTACATCATTCCCATCAGACCAGCAATGCTACAAATTGTTGGATATGTGGCCGACTCCCTCCCTATCAGAACTATAAGGGAGTTTTGCCCCTCTTTCCGTATCCGTTCACACACAATGGCTCCTGTGGAGCATGGTTTAGTTTGATTAATTCCCTAGATTCAAATCCCGTAGTTTATCAAGACAACTGGGTATGGGGAAACCTGAACCTAGTTTTGCTTAAAGTCTGCTACCCTAACAAGGAGGGACTTCCCAAAAGAACAGGAACTGATCTAGAAAATGAAGTATATGGATTAGGTAATTTTACACTTAACCTCCTGATTCTGAATGTTGAATCCGAAGCTACGCCAATCTTATCCGTTATGTCAGTATTCCCAGTTAAAGGGGAATTATGTGTAAGAAAGAATGGTTCCATACACATGGGCCATAGTAAATGCACCACTGTAATAAAATTCAGTGATCAAGGCAAGTCTACATTTAGAGCTTCCCGTCATTCCTACTTCATATGTGGCCAGACCGCATATATACGTCTACCTCTAGATTGGGATGGTACCTGTTACATAGCATTCCTTCTGCCACCTGTTTTCCTAGCCCCTCCTGATTATCACAGAAATACCCATTTAGTACACAATAGACAGCAGAGAGATCTCCCGATTGTCGATTACACTGAAACGGCATGGGAACAATACACAGATTTCAATAAAGGTTTCTTTCCCTATATAGGTACAGTCACTAATAGTAAGCTGATACGTAGATTAACTAGAACCCTTGAAGCAGTAGTGAACGAGACTACTTCCGCCTTAGGAAATTTAACAGAAGAGCAGTCTGCGATGCGGATTGTTGTGCTTCAAAATCGTCTTGTCCTTGACGTCATCCTGGCCGATAGGGGCGGAGCTTGTAGGGTCATCGGATCAAGTTGCTGTGTTTTCATACCAGAAAACTCGCCGTCAGTATATAAAGCCATAACTCGCCTTCATAAGATTATAAGCCAGATACACCAGAGTCCGGGCACCTGGACTTGGTCTGGTTGGTTCTGGAGCGTGTTGTCAGCCTGGGGATGGAGGATCCTATCCTTCCTAGGTATTGGCTTTCTCATACTATTCAGTTGCTGCTTATGTCTACAATGTGGGCCAGCGATTTGTGGTCTGTGTGCCACATCGTGTATCCCGCATCCAAGTTTTCGTTCAAGATCCCGGAAGAAGAAAGAAGAACAAATGATGCTATATGACCAGATCGATGGATTGATGAAGATCGATATCTCCTGAGGGTCCGTAGGGGACAAGGAGGGAATGAGGAAATATGAATTTTGTGATCAGTTATGTCCCCTATCGTAGACCCCAACGGCTCCATGTGCATGTTACAAGTACATGTATGTTCCCTCCAGTTCCAGTTATGAAGACGCAAATACATGTGCGTCCACCGTCAACATGTCCTCTTTCAGATCCGCCATGAATGGGTCAGATATTCCATTCCTAAGTATGAAAGGCCACCGACTTTATGTGGTTCACTTTCCACATTTTACAGATTCAGGTGAGTAGGCCCTGAATTCTGCCATCAAGCCTTTTCCTGCCTTCTGCCTCTAAAAGCTCCAGTCCGAACCTGCATCTGTATCCATGAACTTTGTCCTACTCCCTGCGCGGCTAACGGTGCCTGATCCAGCCTGTTGCCTGCCAAAAACTGTATTTCACCTTCAAGATTATCTGCTCCGCTCCTCATCCGATGCATTCCTGTCTAGTAGTTTAGGTAAACATTCTTCCAGCTACCGTGCAAAGGGCCAGGCCTCACTGTCCTCATGCAAGTAATTCATAGCCCCTGTTACCATGGAAGATTCCTGCCCCCTCGCATCTCATGTAGACATTTAGACGCTTGTACACACACTAACAGTCAGTATAGAATAGATTCCGTCCGAGAGACCTTTCCTTTTGGATAATACAGTTCTTTAAACATAAGATATTAGATATGATTTGGGATTAGGTTGACATGACCCCTCAGACTTCTGTCTCCACATGTAGAGCTAAATGTCAAGTCTCCTTCACCCTCTAGTTGCACGTCAATCACACGTCATGCGGCTGCGCGTGCATCTCTGCCAAGTATTTCTGCTGACATTGCAGGATTCTCTTATGGATCCACCCACTTGTGACATCATGTTTAATGACGTATTTAGTTACGCCTATGTTTACGCCTTTTTTCATTACGTATGTGTATCATTATCTGTATTATCAGCTGTTACGCCTCTTGCATCTGTCTTAATGTAATACTTTTCATATAAATATCATTACTTGTCAATAATGTATTGCCTTCCCTTCCTGAACCTTCGTGGTGATGGAATTTGAAGCCTACAGTTCGAACTGTAATTCCTTTATAGAGGAATAAAGCCTTTTAGAACCTCTAATACCACGGATTCTGCCTCTTATATTTACTGAGTTATTCTTACTAGACTTTACCGCATAAAAAATAGTACCGGTAATGAAATATTTACCACAACGGAACACTTCATGGATATGGTATCAACGAACATTGGGCGCCAAAATACCCAAATATTCCTTGGAGACTTCAATCTCCATTGGGACGATCACAACAATGCAGTGGTCAACAGTCTCAAAAATGTCCTAGAAGACCTAGACCTCACCCAAATTTGTAACAGCCCTACACACGATAAAGGTTCAATCCTGGATATAATAATCTCTAATCCATTCAGTTAGAGTCGATCCAACCCTGTGACTGGTCAGACCATCATATTATTACCTTCTTTATCAAGGAAATTGTGAAACTTAACTCGGTTCAATCCACAAGACCAAAAGTATGGAAAAGAGACCTGAAAAAAATCAACCCTAAAAGATTCTGGTGAACTATCGTGAACTCTGCCGTGCTGCATAGCAGAGTCACTGCCAAGGTTTTATTCTGAAGAAGAGTTATAAATATGTGTGGCATATTTAGCTGAAATCCCTGCAACCTTCTTTTTTAATTTGGTTTTTTTTGTGGACTTTTCTCCTCCTTTTTTATGATGACATCAGGTGAGATTTGTGCTCTTCTTGTCTGTGTTCTAATCGAACCCCCTCTCAGATCGTTTGCCCGACAAGTCCTGAAAGGAACGAGAAGGACATGTATCAGCGTATTGATTCCTATCAGGCTGCTTTATTGTGTCATTGTTATGTAAATTATAACATCTAGCAGAGGTTTCTGGTTGCAGAGATCCACCCTGTGATTTTACTTTTTCTTTATTTTTTTGTTTGTCTTAGTGTTTTTAGGAGACTTAAGTGCATGCTTGTTATTGTCCTTTTCAGAACTACCTTTCAGCTGTGGCTTATTTGGTCTAGCTCCCAAGTTATCTTGACCTATAGATGTATAAATGTCCACAATAATGTTTGGTAACTCGTGCTCCTGGTCCACTACCGCAACTTGCGCTAGGCATTGTCGTATCAGCAGTGCTACTGCTTCCCATTTAATATTCCTTGAAATGATTGGAGATGCTGTGGCAAAGTTGCCAATTATTTCAGCCGCCAATTCAGGGCAGGGGCTGCCCATCTTCATTTTGAAACTGTTTTAGCACTTCAGGCAAAACAGCAAGTGAAGGTGTATCATGGGTTATGGTATAAATTGCAGCAAAGACTGTACCCCAAGTGACATAGTCATCAATGGGGTAACCATCACAAGTATCACACATATAGTGATAATTTTATGTTTATCCTGGGGTCCCACAAGGGGAAACATTGCTTCAAGCTGTTTTCCTTTTTGTGCAATCTAGAACGGAAATTCCTCCCGTCTTGTGGAATTCTTGCCCATAATAGCATTAATAGTTGCAAAACTAATCACAGGCACAACTAACTGTGGCTGGACAGGTTGAACAGCCTTCGGGAAGGCAGTTGTTATTGTGTGCATAACAAATTGTGTTAAACGTCTATACAGTCTAACTAGACCAGTATGGAGAGTACGTAGCTCCCCTACAATAAGTGGTGGTAAATTTGTTTATGGGTGTAGCCGGCTAATGCTGGTCATGTAGCCCTGCCATTGCTGTGGGGACTCAGTCAAGTGTTGTATAATACATATGATAGGGCACCTTGGAACCAATTTGTGGGTTCCTGAAGTGATAATGGTATTTTAAATAAGTTCTGCATTGGCCTAGTAAAGCAGCTTCAGTGCAGGGCCGGACTGGCTGTAGCGGGCACCGGGCAATCCCCCGGTGCGCCGCAGGGGTGGGGGCCGGTTTTGGGCCCCTGAGGGTCGTTTTTGTTACAGGGCCGTTTTTGCAGCATAGCTGCAAAATCGGCCCTGTAACAAAATCGGCTGAAAACCGGCCCTGGCAAAGAGCTCGGCGGCACCCCCAACCCCCGGGGGCCTGCCGAGCACTTTGCCAGGGCCGGTTTTGGTTCCCAGTCCGGCCCTGCTTCAGTGTATATGTGAAATGTTATTATGTATCGTATTTATTATTAGAAAAGTGACCCATGAATAGAATACTTAAGTTCTTTAAACTTTTTGTGCCTCAACCACAAAGGTAACATCTCCACCCCCATTTTACAGCCAATGTAATGGTAAATGTGCTGTAACAGCAGGTCTGCAATTTGCAGCTATATTTATTACATTCACCATGGTAGTGAATGGAATTCGGACAGTGAATTACTACAGTGGAGCCGCCATTTAAACGTTCAAGTTTGAACAACCTACAGAAAAAATTGGTGCTCCCGATAATACTGAGGAGGATTTGTCCCTAACACCACTGTCGTCTCTGTTGAAAGGTGAACAGGGTACCATGGGCAAACTCAAGAATTACTCAAAAGACCTGTTTAATAATTACCTGACCTCTGAACAATGGTGGTGCCATGTTATACTGTTCCCACTTGAAAAGGTAGGACTGCGTATTAGGATGACAGAACTTAAGAAAGCTGGGACTGACTCCATCTATACCATGTGAGACTGTCGGACCAATTTCTAGCTAGCTCACAGCGCCTTACCTGGACCCCTAACCATCCTGGGTGGCAGTTAATTTTGGCAACCTGAAGCATAACACTCTGACCCTTATAGGAATCAGGGAAACAGATCTTACACCTTTCGCTGTTTACATATGTATGCCCATGGTACAAATAAGAAAGATATGAGTAAAGTTTTCAAAATATTTATTGAAACAATTATAGTCTTGCATAGAAAGAATAAGCTGCGATTAATAGTTAGATAAAACAAAGCAATGTAACCAGCATGATGAATGTAGTGTAAAGAATCAACAGTCCAACTATGGCATTATTTCTATATATTTTTAGCTATCACTACTCCTACTCTGAGAGCATAGTGGTGTACCCTCTGCCCAATCTCTTAGGATAGCCTGAGCTCGACCAGGGAATTGGCCTGGAATAGAACTGGCAATCCTTCTCTGCAGGATGGAGGATCAGTGTCAGCAGAGCTGCATGTTGCACACAGGATCGGTCCCAGGACAATTATGACCAGAGTGCTCCTCTCTGATCTCTGAAGGCCAGTGTAACATTTATATAATAAAAGCCACTGTGTTAGAGTTACAGCTCTGATGCAATGTAATGTCTAGATTTTATAAGCTGTCTCCAAATGGGCAATCCAGGCACCATCACATTTTGTTCTGTGTTCCTTGCCTTGAACGGAGTGTACTGATTACATACAGGGAACGAATTTCTGAAAACAAGCAGCATGTACAGCGTCTTCTCAGAATAATATTGTACAAGCACAACATGTAAAAATAGCATTGCTAAAACAATGTCAGCCTAAAACATACAAAATATAAAACTAAAATGGAGAACCAAAGTGGGCCTAAGAAGGCATTGCAACAACTGCATATGTAACAGATTCCCAAGCAAAGGATTCCACTAGATTACTCCAGAAGGATTATCTTTCGAATACCTTTCTCATGACCATCATCTTCAGGGTACAATGAGGCTTTACATTACTATCTACCAGTTGTAGGAAGTGCCTCTTTTGGACATGGTTAGCCCCCACTTTTTGCCTGGAAAATTATGTAATTTTGACTGGAAATGTCCAGGGTCCCTGCTAACCAAGTCCCCTGTGCCGGAAGCTCTTTCCCTAAACTGTACCTTTTGTTTCCCAAATTGCAAAACTTCAGTACCCCTTGTAAGTCCCTAGTAAATGGTACCCTTGGTACCTAGGGCATAGGCACTGAAGAGGGACCCCAAGGGTAGCAGCATGAATTGTGCCACCCTAGGGTCCCCACAAGGCCATGCACACTGCCATTGCAGACTTTGTTCTTTGGTGCACACATAACCAGAGTCGACATGGCACACAGCCTTGTGTGCCATGCCCACAGACACTGAATGGGATATAGGTGAGATACCCCTCTAGCAGTCCTTTAGCCCTAAGGCAGGGTGCAATATATCCCCTGCGAAGATGCCCCTGCAATATCCATGTCAATTCCTGGATATTGTAAGTGAACTGGGAAGCCATGAGGAGTACATGGGCTGTATACTCATCATTATGAGTTCACCAGCTTCTTGATGGCTTCACTGTATTATGTGATGTTTGGTACCTAACATCTTGTCTTAATAAATCTGAACTGCTTCCAGTGTCAGATTTATTAAAAATTGCACACAGGGGACCCCTTGAAATGAAATGAAATGAACTGAAAAATGTTGTTGTATAGCGCATGGCTACTCGGAGGCATCCGAGCACTGCGGAGGTGGATAGAGGAGCAGATGGGATTATGGGAATAGCCATGTCTTCAGATGTTTGCGGAATGTAAAGTGGTTAACTTCCTTGCAGATAAAGAGAGGAAGGGAGTTCCAGAGCTTAGAGGCGTTGCAGGAAAGAAGGCGGCCCCCTGTCTGAGCCTTCTTAATTCTGGGGACCTCGGCCATGTGGAGTTCATCTGAGCAGAGGCTTGTGGTGGCTTTGTATGGTTTGATAAGGTTTTTGATGAAAGGCGGACCCTTGCCCTGAAGGTTTTTAGGCGCGATGCAGAGGGCCTTGAAGTGTATTCTCTCCTGTATCGGGAGCCTGTGGAGTTCTCTTAGGGCAGGCTTGGCTGAGCAGCAGTTTTTTGTGCCCATGAGAAGTCTTGCTGCCAAATTTTGGACCACCTGTAGTTTAGAAATGACTGAATTGGGAGCACCCAGATAAAGGGCATTATCGTAGTCCAGCCTGGAGAGGATCAGCGCCTGAATCAGGAGCTTTCTAGAGTGGCAAGGTAGAAGAGGAAGTACTTTTCGTGTGGTTCGGAGCAGACCATAGCAGGTGGCGGCGGATTTCCTGGCTTGGGTACTAAAAGTGAGATCCTGGTCGAGCCAGATGCCCAGACTCTTTATCTCCTTTTTCGGCGTTGGAGCAGGCCCCATGCAAGTCGGCCACAGAGTGTTAGAATTAAAAATTGCTTGGTTGCCCAACAGCATGAGCTCAGTTGTGTCACCGTTGAGTTTGAGGTGGGATGAGCTCATCCATCTAGCGACTTCTTTGAGTCAGGAGCACAGGTTCGTGGGGAACTGCTCTACCTGGTTCAATGCCACGATAAGCTGGGTGTCA
The DNA here is from genome assembly GCF_964204655.1 of Triturus cristatus. Classification (NCBI taxonomy): domain Eukaryota; kingdom Metazoa; phylum Chordata; class Amphibia; order Caudata; family Salamandridae; genus Triturus; species Triturus cristatus. The sequence goes on from NC_140595.1 coordinate 759,400,383, forward strand.
TCCGCGTAAGTAACTAGTTGGATTCCGAAAGGGGCTACTATCTCTGCTAGTGGGGACATGTACACGTTAAAAAGTGTGGGGCTCAGAGACCAGCCCTGGGGAACCCCACATTGGTGCGACACTGGTTGGGACCGGGTGTTGCCTTCGAATACCTAGAAGAATCTTTCTTACAGGAACGATTTCAACCAGGACAGGGCCGTACCTGTCACTCCGACTTTTTTGAGACGGTGTACCAAGGTGCGGTGGTTCACCGTGTCAAAGGCTGCACTTAGGTCCAGGAGGATGATGGCTGAGGACCCTCCGGAGTCAAGAATCTTTCTAGACTCCTCCACCACCACCATCAATGCAGTCTCAGTGCCCTGGCCAGGGCGGAAGCCAGTCTGGGAGGAGTGCAGCAGTTTAAAAGATTCGAGGTGAGCAGAAAGTAGGCGATTGACATATTTTTTTGCAACCTTGCTAATTCCAGGGAGTAAGGAGATGGGGTGGTAATTTCCCATCTCCGTGGGATCTAAGTGAGGTTTTTTTAGTAGCGCCTACACCAGTCTTGGGGGACTATACCCGATGCTAGAGAGGCATTGATTAAGTTAGTGATGGGAAAGATGATGGTGGGTGTTGCCAACTTCAGGATGTTGAGGGGACAGGGTCAAGCGGAGAGCCGCTCTTGATCGAGTCTAGGATAGGAGGGAGAAGTTCCTCAGTGAGTGGAGCGTATGATTCTAGGTGAAAGGCGTTATTCTGAGGTTCTAGTTCGTGGGGCTCCGGTGAGTGCTCATAGTTGGCAAGTGGGAGGAGATTAAGGATATTTTGGATTTTGGTGGAGAAAAAACCTGCTAATTCCTTGCATCGGTGGCCAGACAGGTCAGGGGCTGCGGGGGGGTCGGGAACTTTCATGAGTTTTATGCGATCCAAAATATTTCTCTGGAGGAGTTGGAGGAAGATAGGATTTTTTTCTCGTAATAGGCAGCCTGGGCTACTTTTAGTGCTGCTTTGTAGGAGGCAATGGATGCTCTGTAGTCTTAATTTTTCTTGCTTGCAAAGTCTTTCCTCCATGCTCTTTCTAATCTTTTACACTGTTGTTTCAGTTTGCGAAGTTCAGAGGTGAACCAGGGGGATTTATTGGGTCTATTTTTTTTGTATGGTTTTTCTGGGTAGTACTACATCTAGTGAATTCTCAATCCACGAGGAGACCTTTCTGTTGGCTACTGAGGGGTCAGGGTCATGTGTGGGTATGGTTAATTCCAATTCACGGGTCCAGTCCTCCATGAACAATTTGGGCCAGCGGCAGGCTTGGATGCGTGACGCTAGCAAATGGGAGCGCAGGGTGAATGGGTGCCACGAAAAAGGGACTAGGAAGTGGTCTGACCAAGGGAAGGGCATGGGCTCCTTCCCTTTTAATTCTGCTATACTTGAGAAAATAGGGTCAAGGAGATGACCTTTCATATGAGTGGCTTGGTGAATCTTTAGATGTAACTGGTAGTCTGCGAGATCGTGGGTGAGGTCGTCAGCCACTTTGTCTAATGGGTCATCAAAATGAAAATTTAAATCTCCAAGAAGGTTAGAATTGGTCGACGCACTTCCAAGATTTAGGACAGTTTCAAGTAGTGAGCTGCAGAATTGTTCCTGTGCTCCTGGGGGGGGGCGGTAAAGGAGAATGCCAACAAAAGTAAGTGAGGGGGTGAATTTGATAGAAAATTGGGCATTTTCGCAGTCTAGGAGGGGGCTGTCCAAGAAGCGGCAGATTAAATGGACTTTGTAGACGATAGCGATCCCGCCGCCCTTACTACTTGTTCTATCTAAGCGCTGAATCAGGTAACCAGGAGGGAGCGCTTGAACTACGTCTGGGTCTGAACTTGGCGATAACCAGGTCTCTGGGAGGAACAGAACATCTAGTTCTGTATCTTGTAATAGTATTGAAATTTCTGCAGTGTGTTTTGCCATGGATCTGCAGTTCAGCAGAGCCATGTTGACCTGATTCGCTCCCGAGGGGTGGTGACTTGCCATTGAAGGTAGTTCATATGGGCAGTGTAGACACTTGTGCTGCAATTTCTCAATGGAGATAGAGTGGGTGCAAAATGGGTTTGGGGCTTTCATAATTTGGAATAGTTTTTCCCTAGAGTATCGGAGGGGGGCTGAAGGGGGTGAGGCAGGGGTTATGGGCCCTGGGCCCAGTCTGGCGTGGACGGGCACAGACGGGCTTGCCTTAGGCGTGCCCGCTGCGTGTGTCTGCTGCGCGTCAAGGCAGGCATTGGTTTTTATGCCGGCGCCGGTTAAGCAGCTAGACTGCTGACTGTCCCTGTGTGTATGTGTAATTAACAGCACTTCCAGTCTGCGTAACCCTTGCCGCGGATGTATGTCGTTACAACACACACTTTTACAACGCATGCACTTACAACGCATTTTTTACAACGCAAAATCCATTACAACGCATTCCATTACAACGCATGACACTACAACGCATTTTTAAAAACTACCTTTACAACGCATTCCATTACAACGCATACTACCTTTACAATGCATACCATTACAACGCATAATATTAAATTGCATTTAAGGTAAGTATTAGATAGTATAGGGGTAAAAATTACTTTTCTAACTCCAGGGGGTGCAACAGTAGGGTAAGTGTTGGATAGTATAGGGGTAAAAATTACTATTCTAACTCCAGGGGGTGCAACAGTAGGGAAAGTGTTGGATAGTATAGGGGTAAAAATTACTATTCTAACTCCAGGGGGTGCAACAGTAGGATAAGTGTTGGATAGTATAGGGGTAAAAATTACTATTCTAACTCCAGGGGGTGCAACAGTAGGGAAAGTGTTGGATAGTATAGGGGTAAAAATTACCATTCTAACTCCAGGGGGTGCAACAGTAGGGTAAGTGTTGGATAGTATAGGGGTAAAAATTACTATTCTAACTCCAGTGGGTGCAACAGTAGGGTAAGTGTTGGATAGTATAGGGGTAAAAATTACTATTCTAACTCCAGGGGGTGCAACAGTAGGGTAAGTGTTGGATAGTATAGGGGTAAAAATTACTATTCTAACTCCAGGGGGTGCAACAGTAGGGTAAGTGTTGGATAGTATAGGGGTAAAAATTACTATTCTAACTCCAGGGGGTGCAACAGTAGGGTAAGTGTTTGATACTATAGGGGTAAAAATTACTATTCTAACTCCAGGGGGTGCAACAGTAGGGTAAGTGTTGGATAGTGTAGTGTAATATTATGCGTTGTAATGGTATGCGTTGTAAAGGTAGCATGCGTTGTAATGGAATGCGTTGTAAAGGTAGTTTTTAAAAATGCGTTGTAGTGTCATGCGTTGTAATGGAATGCGTTGTAATGGATTTTGCGTTGTAAAAAATGTGTTGTAAGTGTAGTGCGTTGTAAAAGTTGCGTTGTAAAGGTTGTTCCCCCCTTGCCGCCACTCAACTGGAGCAATCCGTGGTGGACCAGGGAAGATGCCGAGATGACCTGGTGCGAGTGTGGAATAGAAATGTGCAAATATGCAAGAGTGCTCAGGTAATTTTCTGAAGTGCTAACAACATAAAAACGGGTCAGTTATAAAACAAGACGATTATAAGAAGGAGCAAGTTCTAAAAGCAAATTTTAAAAGTTTTAAGAAAATGAATTTGAGCAAAGAATGTCACAGGTGTTTAGCAACATACAGTTCAGAAAAAAATACAGCGCCTCTAGAAAAGTTGGGAGCCCTTTACCAGGCGCTCCGTTCACTTAGTCTGAGTGTAAAGTCTGGTATCCTCTAGCGCGTCCGCCTTAGAGGGGTTTTCAGAAACTTACCAACTCTTAGTGTGGTCACTGACCTCATGGGATGAAAGCCAGCGTGCTCAGAGGTTGAGAGCAAAGCTTTCCTGGGCAGAGGTGTTCACACCTCCCCCCGGTCAGGAAGAGCCATCTGTGGTGCAATGCTTTAAAGACCTCCTGTCCCCACCATGTTTGGAGGGAAGGCAGACGGGAAAACCAAGTTAAACTCTACCCCTCAGGTGTTGGAGGCAAGGTGAAGCACATTTTTCAGTTTCTGCCATCTTGAAGATGGTGGGACTTCACCAATCAGGGCTGGGGCTATTTCACACTCCCACCAGAGGTGGACATAATAGAGGGTGTAGACACCCCCAGTAAGGGGCCCATTGGCCACTACCTGTCACTTCCTTGTAACGACATCCCTAAACCCTAAACTTAGTTTCTATAGACCCAAGAAGAAGACAACTGAAGAAACGCTGTTAGGCTGAGAACTGCAGGCCACGTGGTGGATTTTAGTTCGCAAACTCCTGCCTGCTGCCACAGAACTCAACAATCGCCATCTTTCAGCTTGTCACTGTGTAGCCTCCATAAACCCAGGACGGTCATCAGCATTTCACATATTGCCAAAGAACTCCCTTGAGATATAGGTACTATCTCCCTGCAGCTGCAGGCACCAAAAACAGCAAAGTCCTGTCCAGCGTCCTCCGGCTCACCAGCCCGACCAATATGTGCGAGCACCATCTGAAGGGACACCTGCTCTGGCGAATCAGCTCAGCCTCTGCACCAAGACTTGAGGCGTCAGGACCAGCTGGAGCTGTAAGACACCAATACCCAGGGTATCGGACCACCTGCTGCAAAAACCTACAAAACTGAGTCCAGGCGGACTCCAACTTTACAGCGAGCCAGCACCCAATGAGGAACTTCAAGACTCTGGAGACCCACCTTAGCAGTGGCCCAGCAGCTACAGAATCTTTGCTCCAAGTTGCCAGTCTCTGACCACGAGGATTAACTTTGCGTGCCTTTGCCCAGCTTCCAGTCTTCACTGCACCCAGCCCGCCTGGCCGGGGCATCTTCAAACCAGCTGTGCTCCCAAGGCCCCAGAGCCCTTGCAACCTCTATTCTCCCTTGAGAGAGCCCTCAGGCTTGCCTGCAAGTCCCCCTTTGCTTTGCCTTTACATGTGGCCCCTGGCTTTGTAGCACACCAGCCACCAAGTCCCCTTTTTCCTTGCATCCGGTAAACCGGGAAAGTGTAGGAACAGCACAGGTCACAAGTGTTTCACCCGGGCCTTTTGCCAGCAGCAAGCAGATACAATGGCTGTGCAAAATTACATACGAAAATTGAGGAACGCCATGCAGGAACTGACATGGAAACGCTGAATGCTGAATGTTATTCCCCATTCCAGTGGAAACACGTGGAATGGCCTGGTAGAGGAACTGGAATAATGCTCAGTACCAGTAATACAGCCCCTTTTCACTGGGCCATGCATGATCTGCCCATAGTGAGAATATAGAGGATACAGGAAAGCTGTGTCTACTGTCGATGCCACAAACTATCAGTAGGGAATATCGAATCACAATTTAATACAGGACAGAGTATCATTACCACAATATCGAGGGACAAAATATTGAAAGGTACGTGCACAGAGGGAGGTAAGGATTCATTATTCCTAGCCTACACCATGCCACAGCATTTAGGAAGACCAGTGGTGAGCTCTTGGGTGATCACTTGATCCTGAAGAGCATGGTAAACTAAAGTAAAATGTAAATCTATCAGTGCCTACGCTATGTACTAATCCACAAATCAAGATTGCTCCAGCTGCTGAATAGCAACTCTTTGCCATTGGCAAACTTCTGATTCTTGCCTCCATCTTGGCTGAGTCTGTTCTGGCTCAGATGCTTGCCTGCCTGGTCTGGTGTCCTTCCATCTGGGGATGAATCCCTCTGCATCTCAAAGGCACAGAAGCAACATCCCTGGTGTTAATGTGAAGATGGAGAGGGAAGTCCCCGGACACCCCCTGTGCAGTCAATGAAGCAAAAGGCTGCAATCATCGTCCGTGGGCATCCCCGAGTGACTTTCATGACATGTATAAGAGTGTTGTAACTGCAGTACTGCTCATCACGGGAAGAATAAAGAGGCAGAGAAAGGACCAGCAGCAGAGAAGGAGAGGAGAAAGACAAACCCAAAACAACACCAAAATCTGCTGCTCCAAGAAGACGTGCTCCCGCCACCTTAGCTGATGTGTAGCCTGCCCCACCTCACAGCTACAACCAACCATGAGCTTCTGCGCACCGTTCTCAATGGCCTTTTCTACAATAGCCAAGAGCGTCTCATTAAAACGCCTCGTCCTATCTCCAAGCAGGTGGCACATAGAGTGGTATCTGCTCTTGTCCTGCCTGATGCCACCGTGTGTCGGGCAGTTTACAGCACCAGGGTGCCACTTTAGTGCCCTCAGTGCACGAGGGTTCTACAGAGCTGGAGACATCCAGATTGGAGGGGTCTTTCCGCTCCACGTGGACTGGGTCCACTCCCACGCCTCCTTTGACGCAGAGCCGGAACCAATCACCTGTCGAACGTAAGACGCATGCCAAAAGTTATCCGTGTCTCTTTAAGATAATAGGGGGCATATTTAGAAGCCCCTTGCGCCACTTTAGCGGCACTTTTCCCATGTTAAAAGTGACGCAAAAGTGGCGCAAGGGGCTTGTAAATCTGCCCCTAGGTTTTCCAAACAGATGCAACATCTAGGATATAAAATAACCTGCCACTTTTTTCACTATTTTTTATATCTGACAAAAACGTATTGGCTGGATGGTTTACTCGTAAAAAACATGTCCATTAGCGCCCGTTCCGCATCAGCGACAGAAATGCACAGGTGAAGTTTGGTAAATATGTGTAGAGCAGAATCTGGATGGAATGGCCAGTAAGTAAATTAAATTAGAGAATTCACCAGAGACAGCACACCCACTATTAACATCTATGCCGCTGCACGCTTGGTTTGGGAAATAAATATGTATCCATTGGCAGAGGCTGTTTGAACCATTTTGATGGGGCGCTGGTGACTGACATCCAATCAGGGGAACAGCTGAAGGTTGGCATATGTCGTAACTAGCAATAATAAAAGCAAAATACATATGTAGGGTTTGCTGACTGTCCTCCTAAACTAATGTTGCAGTTCTCAAACCCTCCCTGGTGGCGTGTGTATCTTTCTTCTCGGTGGCGCACCACATGCGAGAATTCTTACCCTGGGTGAATGCACGCGGTGGCTGGAGGGCACCTCGGAGAGGCCGGTGTCTTACAGGTGTTTTTGGAGCGTGCGCTTTCCATGACTTTGACTCTGTCCTGGCGGTGACGGTTCATGATAGGTGCTCGTAAGAGCCGGAAGTGTACTCACTCCTTTAGGCTCGGGGGCATAACTCGGCACCCTGTAGTGCGGGGAGGGCGAGTGCGCTCTTGAGGGGCCCCGTTCCCTCTAAAGCTCATGGATAGATATCTGTGACACAAGGAAGTCAGAGGGGCCCTCATCACACTCTGCTAGAAGGGCCCACCGTTTCCCTTCACACCACTGTGTAGGGTCTGCCTACATTCGGAAGAAATGTCTAACTGTTGGACATTTTCAAGGTCACCTGTTCCTGACAGACGTAGATTTCATGGAGTGCACGTGCTGCCAAAACCTGCATGGATTCATCATCACTTATTTATTTTTTTCTCTCTCCTTGTTCCTTTTTGGGCAAAAACATGTCAGAGGCGTGGTTATCCACCCAAATATTTATACACACACAAACCTTAAAGTTTGTCACTGTTCATTGCATTTCACACAATCCCTATTTTCCAGTCCCAAACCTAAGCCTGGAACTTTGGATAACCCACTATAATGGCCATTATGGTTATTTATGTTTTTTTTCATTACATTTTAATAAAGCCCCATTTGCAGCGCTGGGGTGGGGGCGTGTGAGAGGTAGAAAGGACGGTGCCTGTTTCAGTAAAGCGAAGCAGTCCACAAGCGCTCACCTAAAAGACATTCGATGAAAAAGATGGTACCGCACTCAAAGAAACGGAAAGTGCAAAAGACGAGCTTCTGTTTGGGGTTTTAAAGCAAGAAAACCAAGGCCGATTTCACTATCACTCGGCTTTGCACACGCGTGCACTGCTTGAGCACACGTGTACTGCATGCACACGTAACAAAATGAATGAAATATAGTAATAAGATTATCTAATCGTCTAACCCAACAACGGTCACTTTGTCAACCGCAAAATATTAAAGAGTGAGTTGGTTTCACTGGAATCAAACCTGTGGGACATGAACAATACTCAACAGCAGGCCCTCAACCACCTGTGCTGCCTCGCAAGGTAAACTAAAACAAGCACTGATAATCAAGAAAAGTCAACTCAGGTACACCCCACACCAGGGCTGAATAGCATTGACATAATCACCGCAGAGATTTTTGGGAACCGCATTATAATTCAGGTGTGCAAAAGTGCACCCAGCTTTAAATTCGAAGAGTAAAGGTCATCAATGCCGCGGTAAAAAAAGTTGTTGTTACTAGCTCTCACCAAACTCTTTCCTCCACATAGTTCGTAAAACCACTTCTGTATGGTGTGGTGTGTGGTTTATAACGGCATGTCATAATTTACACAAGCCTAAATCAAAATATTTCGAATTTAAATCTACACAACTTAAGCTAGCTGTAAATAACGCATGCCCCTGCCAGACGTAAAGATGGCAGATCAATACGGTTTCTATCCTTAAATCTCGATATTCTCCGAATGTAACCAGTATAGCATACATAAGAAATCAGTGAACTTTCTTGCTGTATTTATCTTTTATTCACTAGTCTTAAACCTACCCCTTTCTACACCTACCATTTACTTTAATTAATATGTTCATGTTGTGCATTATCCTGCCCTGTTTAACTTAGATGTTCTAATAAGTGCGGGCAATTCCATTGAACATGAAACTGAATACCTGCATAACAGTGCGGGCGAAGAATTTTCTTGACCCCTCCATCTAGAGGCCGATTATGATGGTGGGGAGACCGCCACCGCCAGGCTGTAGGTGGCGGTCTCCCCACCATCGGAGACATGTTTACCGCCCGCCATATTACAATGGTGGGCGGGCTGATGGTGGTTGGGAAGTCCGACTGCCACACATCCGACAGAGTCCTTGACCCTGTTGGTGCGGTGGAGAGGCGTGTAGTCCCCACCATGTTGGCGGTGCCTGCCAGGCACTACAGTAGGGATTACAATGTCCCTTTCCGCCAGCCTTTTCATGGCGGTTATACTGCCATGAAAAGGCTGGCGGAAAGGTACTTTGGGGGCCGTAGCGGGCATCCCTTCCCCCCTGGCCCTTGACTGGGTATTGGGGGGCACCTATTGTGCCCCCCAACATATCCTTGTACCATGTGGCATGCATCGCATGGTGCCTGCCACGTAGTGCAGGGATATGTTTCCTGCCCAATTTTTGTATTGCGGTAGGTGCTGCAGCTAGAATAATTGTATGTTTAGTTTCACAGAGAAAATTGCAAAACTCAATAGCAAAGCCAACAGTAAATTGTCCATAACACATTGCTCTTCAAAAGGGTAAGGAAGGCACTAACTTTCTTTAAAATGTGCACTTTAGGTTTGTCTTTCAGAATTACCTCTGGCTCCAGGCCTTGGTGTTTGCAATTGAGGAGGTCAATAGGAACCCTGACCTCCTGCCCAACGTGACCCTGGGCTTCCACATCTATGACTCCTGTGCAGACGTCCTGAAGTCTCTTTTGGGCACTCTCTGGATGCTGACCGGGCAGGAAAGGCTCATGGCAAGCTACCGGTGTCGGATCAGCTGCCCACTAGCGGGTATTGTGGGAGACGCCGGCTCCTCATCCTCGATCCTCATGGCACGAGTGCTGGGTGTGTACAGGCAGCCCCAGGTAAGAGCCAGTAAGTCAGTGGCATAATGAGGCGTGTGCTCCTGCACAGTCAGGGTGGTCAGTGGGACCTGCAACAATACCAAATGCTGAATAGCTTATGCAAAGGCTTTCCCCAACCCAGATATCTCTTACAGCATTACTATTTGTAACACAGCAGCATAATAGATTTGCCTCAGGTCTTTCTTGACAGTGCAGTGTTCTGACAGATATTTTTTTACAAATTCTTTAACATGTACATAGCATGGACTTTGGGTCTACCCAGAGGAGTATTACTGTCTCACTTTATGCTGTTGGCTATTTGTTATATCATTCCACTTTCCTGGAAGTGCTTCCATTGAAATACACGAGGGACTATTTTACATCTGTAGAGTACACTCAATCACCCTAAGTTCTTTATCACCTATGTGCATCCTACACAGGAAGAAATCCTTTTTTGCTGGTTTCATACTAGTATTGGAATAGCCAATAGGGATTGTATGTAGCTCTTGTGTATGCAACACATATAAACTCCATTTGTGAATGACTGTGTTTATACGCATTGCCACATGAAAGCGTGACTTGTTGGCTTTGCCAATGCTTGTTATGTTTGGAGTTTGTATTTAGTCACTAGAAGAGCATGCCAAGCTGGGAGTGAAGCCTATCACTCCCTGAAGAACAAACCAAGAAGGGAGTCAAACCTATCACTGTTAGATGGACACATCATGTGGGTAGTCAAACATACCACTTCTTGAAGAGCACATCATGTGGGTAGTTAAGCATACCACTGCTCGAAGCGCACACCATGCAGGTAGTTAAGCATAACCCTGCCCGAAGAGCACATCATGTGGGTACTTAAGCATACCACTGCTCGAAGAGCACACCATGCGAGGTGTCAAACCTATCACTGCCCGAAGAGCACACCTTGTCGTAGTAAAAAATACCACTGCTCGAAGAGCACACCATGTGGGGAGTCAAACACACCACTGCTCAAAGAGCACACCAAATGGAGTCAAACCTATCACTCATCGAAGGGCATACCATCCAGGGAGTCAGAAAAATCACTGCACCAGCTTAGATGTATATGGTCAGTGAGGCACACGAAGCTCTCTGTTAAAAATACATCTAATTTATTTGGCACCATTTCCCACTAGGTGAACGTAGACCACTCTTATAAATATAAATATATATATATATATATGTATTATCTACTGGCGGTCGCCAGTAGATAGTTATAGTTAGGACCGTGTTTCCATAGGAAATCCGTAACATTCTATTTGGAATAACTTTGGCGCCGGTCGACGAATCCTCGTGAAATTTTCAAAACTAATGGGGCGCTACGCTCCGCTCCTACCCTGAAAGTCTCGGGGGGATTCGTCAAGCGGGGGCTGAGAAAAAAGGGGGGTCCCAAAACGCGTTTTCCCCATGCATTTTCCCATAGGACCTTTAGTCCGAGCTACAGCCCGAACGGCTGAACAGAATTACTTGAAATTTGGCAGAGAGGTAGTCCTCAGGTCAAGGATGTGCCTTTTGTAGGTCTGGTGTAAATCTGTTCTGTAGGTCCTGAGAAAATAGCATTTAAATCAATATATATATCTGTAAGCGCGCTCCGTGCGCTTACCGTAAGCTTACCGTACGCGTACGGTGCCGTGCGCGAGCTCAATTCTGATTGGTGGTTACATGACTGTAAACATTCGAATCGGTCGAAATCAGGAAGTGTCGGCCGCCATTTTCTGTCTCTCGCACTGAGAAACAAAGGTGGGGAACGTGAAAAGGGGGCAACGAAGAGAGTTGCAGACCCCCTAGTGTTTGTCAGGGGGTCCAAGAAGGACCCAAAAGTACGAAAAATACATTTAATAATTTTAAAAAAAAATTGCGGAGTGCGCGTACGGTAAGCTTACCGTATGCGCACGGGAAAAAAAAAAAAAAAAAAAATTAAAGAAGTAACAATCACATTTATTAAATAAATTCAAGGACCCACAAGGGAGGAAAAAAACAATGTTACTGTGTAAAAAAAGGCGAGGCGCGCACGGCATGGACTGCGCAACGTGGGCGCTCGGTGCGCGAAGCGCACCGAACGCCCACAGTGCACGCACGGTGCGCGAAGCGCACCGTGCGCGCAGGGTGTACGCACAGTGAAAAACCAGAAAAAAAAAATAAAAAATAAATAGATAACTTAGCATTTAAAAAACCGTACAAATTCACTGAAAAAAACATAGGTTTCACACACGTTATAGTTAGGAATTATCATTTACAAAACCTTGCAAATTCACTTAAAAAAACCATAGGTTTTACACATGTTATAGTTAGCTGTACATTTCACTCGTAAAAAACCAATGAAATTCCACGTTATAGTTAGATCAGGTAACTATAACTTGCGCGACCGCAATCCACAATGTGTAATTTCAGATGTCATCATTGATGTCATGAGTGATGTCACTGACCATGTCATGAGTGATGTAATATGTGACGTCATCAGCAGTTTATTGTGGGCGCGCAAGTTATAGTTACCTGATCTAACTATAACGTGGAATTTCATTGGTTTTTTACGAGTGAAATGTACAGCTAACTATAACATGTGTGAAACCTATGGTTTTTTAAGTGAATATATATATATATATATATCCAAAATACCGATGAGACGTTTGAAGATGGCAATGAGGGTGCCTCAGCTCCAAAAACCACACGGACACGGACCTCCAGTTAAGTACTATTTTAATTTTGCTGGCAGTGTCGTCTTGACGTTTCGGCTCCCAAGAGCCTTGCTCACATGACAACGTGAATATTCAAAATGACCCAATATATGGTGATGGTAAACAGTTCAAAGTTCAGGCTGAAGTCATGTGACTATGATGACCATAGACATAAACAACATACTTCAAAATGACCTCAGCGCTGACTGTGCAAAGTAAGCAACAAATGGTGTCAGTGCATACAATATAATGAAGCATTCCAAATTGATGATTGTGCATAATATTGTGCAAATTACTCAATAAATATACTGAATATAAATATATAAATATACATGTCAGTTTAAAATCCACATCTGCATTTCTACAAATAAAATATTGTAAAAAACTAAAAAGCTTGAATGCCATGGCATCAATGGATTGAACATGCTTAGGGGACATGATTTCAGACCACATTAATTTAAGATGATATTATTCTGTCCCTTTTAGAAGAACCTAATGAGTTATGCTCAAACTGCCGCGACAGATGCCTGATAGAAGTCGATCGTAAATTTCTCTAAAGAAATGCTAAAGTCACATCACCTACAAGTGTCGATTAGCACATAAAATTCGACTGTCATAAATATGCTTTCAACTGAACTGGCCACAAATGGATAAATCCAATGTCATTCTATAAAATCAAGTGATACAATGAAAGAGAATCTTATCAGTTAATTCAGAACTCAGTTAAGGCAAACAAGTATAGAGGTCCTCCGTGACATTAAGACCTTTCAGGGTTTTAGTATCGAGTTGCAGAATATAGCGGGTCTCTAATTTCCGGAGTTTGGCTTCTCTGTTACCCCCCCGCCTACTGGCATTGACAGCGTCAATCACAAAGAATTTAAGGAGACGAGTGTCACTCTGGTGCGTGTCTCTGAAATGTCTGCCGACAGGGTAGGTATTATCCTGATTAGATATGGCTCTTAAGTGTTGTAATATTCGTTTGTGGGCGGCCAATTTAGTACTGGCGACATATCTGAGGGAGCAGGGACATTCAAGTATGTCAACGGCATATTCCGTTTTACATGTCAGCAATTTTTTAATTTGATGTTTGGTATTGCTGAACCCATCCTGATAAGTCTTCGTGTTGACCCCATGTATGCAGGATTTGCAAGTTTTACATTTAAAGAAGCCAGTGTTAGTTTGAAGCCAAGTGGATTTTTCAATTAATTCTGGATTGGTGTTAACTAAATGGTCCCTCATTGACATGGCTTTGCTGAATGTCAAAGAAATTCGTGTAGGTAATGAGGGCCCTATTATAGGATCATTTAAAATTATAGGCCAATTATGATTAATGATCCTATAGATGTCCTTATGTTGTTTACTGTAGCCTGTTATAATTCTGAGGGTGCTCTCCACAGTGTGGGGGATAACAGAGATATTCGAACCTTGAGTTGCCTGTTCAGTAGGGGCCATATTGGTGTATATGCTAAGTAGTTCCTGTCTCGTATGTTTTATAGATTTCGATATGGCACTGTCTATGCTGTGTCTAGAATAACCCCTTTGGATAAATCTCAACTTGCTAGCTGACTGTGCACTTTCTAGATCCGCTGTATTGCTGCATACTCGTCTAATTCGGAGCATTTCCCCATATGGGATACTTGCTATTAAGTGTGCTGGATGTGCACTGCCCGAATGTAAAACAGTGTTACCTGCTGTTTTCTTGCGAAACAACCTGGTTTCAATTGAATTGTTCTTGATATAGACTTCAGTGTCTAAAAATGTTACCGATGTCTGACTCATATTGGCAGTAAATGCAAGGTTAAGTTCATTTACATTGATATTAGAAATAAACTCATTCGCTTGTTCTTCATTACCCTTCCAAATAATGAACAGATCGTCAATGAAACGATATCAAGTAACCACATATTTGTCTACTGTTTCCTTATATTTGACTCTAAGGACCAGTTCCTCCCAAGCGCCCATATGAAGACAGGCAAAACTTGGAGAGAAACTGGCCCCCATAGCCACCCCCTGAAGCTGGTGGTACAGTAGGTTATTATACATAAAGACATTATTGGTCAAACAAAATTCAAGCATGTGGAGCAGCATGTTGTTATGATCATTATTCAGGATTTCTCTCTGGTTTAAGTAATGAGCTACTGCCATTAGACCATCTTGATGTCTGATGCTCGTATATAGGGAGGTTACATCAAGAGCTAATATCCAGAAGCCATCCATCCATTTGATTTGTTGGAGTTTGTAAAGGAAATCTCCTGTATCCTGTATATGGGACAAAAGCTTTTTGACATGTGGCTGCAAAAAGTAATCGATATATTCAGATTTTTTTTCCAACAGTCCCCCCCTAGCAGAAATAATAGGCCTGCCTGGGGGCTTGTCCTCATTTTTGTGTATTTTAGAGATAAAGTATATCACAGGAATAATAGGATAGTCAACTTTAAGAAATTTAAATTTAGCCTCAGTAATCAATTTCTTGTTTTTCCATTTAATCAAGTTGTGATGAAATTCCTGTTGTTTAGACTTGAGTTCACTAGTATTGCTTCTCTCATAACATTGACGATCATTAAATTGGGAGTAGGCCTCTTTGTCATAGTCCATTCACGTCATTAGGACCACATTCCCTCCTTTTATCACTCTGTCTGATGACGATGTTGTTATTGGTGCTCAATTTTTTCATAAGTTTTTCGTAATCAGATGTTTGTTTGATGTATTTCTTTTTTTGTGTCACTGTTTTTTTATAAAGTTTTTTGATTTGTAGGGTAGTATTCTCATGAAAAATGTCAATAGCATCTCGTGGCATAATGGGGTTAAAAACAGATGGAGGTTTAAAGGGCGTCTTGGTTTTTGTGGATATATCACTTCCTCCTTGCTCATAACCCGTACCATCAGATTCCCATAGTTCAAAGAGTTCAGCCGTCAATTATTTTTCTGATGCATCTTTGTTCGAGACGGCTGGACATGGATTGTGGATTTATCTGAATCACCCCTCAAGGTAAAATATTTACGCAGTTTTAGTTTCCTTACTGCCTTGTAAATGTCATTTCTGGTATTGGCATAATTCATGTTGCATGGAGAGACATAAGATAGACCTAACCTCAGGATTTCTTCTTCCTCTTTGGTCAGATCACATGTCGTGAGGTTGATTATGGTTTTGTCATGCTCATTGGATAGTTTTAATCCTTGTTTGTCCATTGACCTCTGCCCCTCTTTCTGTTCGTGAATGTAGTGTCTCTTCCTCGCCCTCTGCCTCTGCCTCCTCTGGTAGTTTCTGTGTTTTCTCCGTAGGGTCTTTGGGTCCTGGGTCTCAGGGTTTATATATTTGTATTTAGTCACTAGAAGAGCATGCCAAGCTGGGAATGAAGCCTATCACTCCCTGAAGAACAAACCAAGAAGGGAGTCAAACCTATCACTGTTAGATGGACACATCATGTGGGTAGTCAAACATACCACTTCTTGAAGAGCACATCATGTGGGTAGCTAAGCATACCACTGCTCGAAGCGCACACCATGCAGGTAGTTAAGCATAACCCTGCCCGAAGAGCACAACATGTGGGTACTGAAGCATACCACTGCTCGAAGAGCACACCATGCGAGGTATCAAACCTATCACTGCCCGAAGAGCACACCTTGTCGGAGTCAAACATACCACTGCTCGAAGAGCACACCATGTGGGAAGTCAAACACACCACTGCTCAAAGAGCACACCAAATGGAGTCAAACCTATCACTCATCGAAGGGCATACCATCCAGGGAGTCAGAAAAATCACTGCACCAGCTTAGATGTATATGGTCAGTGAGGCACATGAAGCTCTCTGTTAAAGATACATCTCATTTATTTGGCACCATTTCCCACTAGGTGAACGTAGACCACTCTTATAAATATAAATATATATATATATATATATATATATATATATATATATATATATATATTATCTACTGGTGCACCTACCGTGTCATAGACGCAGATAACGCATCGCGGAAGCGCGTAAACGTCGTGTTACGTACATCGAACGTGTCGCGTATAGGCTGGGAGTCGCGTACCGGTCGCATTGCGATCGTGCACTAAACAAGTAGCCGACGCATACCATGCGTGGATGCAATCGCGTAGGGATTGAGAACGGTGCACATAGGGTGCGCCGATCCAAAAACATTGAAAAAATATATAAAATAAAGTTTTGCACATATGGTTAAAAAAATATTTTGAAAAATATAATAAAATATGTTTGAAAAACCCGTTAAGTTCAAATAATATTTTTTAATTTTTAAAAGAATTAATTGAAAAAATAATTTTAAAAAATGGTGATAAAAAAGTATTTAAAAAAAATTTAATTAATGAAATTGACACACTGAATTTGAAAAATATAGAAATCCAATGAAAATCATTAAACATGATATCTTCAGAGATAAGTTATAGATAGGAATTAGCATTTAAAAAACCTTTGAAATTCACTGAAAAAACCATAGGTTTCATGCACGTTATAGTTAGGAATTGGCATTTAAAAAACCTTTGAAATTCACAGAAAAAACCAAAGGTTCCAGGGGCGTTATAGTTAGGAATTGGCATTTAAAAAACCCTAGAAATTCATTGAAAAAACCATAGGTTTCAGGGGTGTTATAGTTAGCTGGACATTTCCCTCGTACAAAACCCTAGAAATTCCCCTGTTATAGTTAGTTCAGCTAACTAAAACTTGCGCCCCCTCAACGCACTGCTGATGACGTCACATATAACATCACTCATGACATGGTCAGTGACATCACTGATGACATCACTGATGACAACTCAAATGACATCACTGATGACATCACTGATGACGTCATCCATGTGATAAATACTGCATCTTCTCACACCCTAATTTAACCATTGATACACCAACTCAAAATTTCAGACGTCCATTCTCAAAACCATAGATAATCAAATACCAATAACTACATAACCAATCATTGACTCTTAGGTCTACATTCACCTCCACTCGCTCACCTGTACAGTCACTCATACATACAGTCACTAAGTACAGGACTATCATATGCATTTATACACCTATATAGACACTGACACACCGCCAATCATCCATTGAGGTACTGACACACCTAGTCAGTCATGCAACTAATTAATCACATTCCAATTTACTCACCTATACAGTTAAACACACTCAAGTTCACTTACTCATAAAAATACTAACACATTCTGACGCTGTTATATAATTACTGATACAAGCACACACTCATCCATACAGCCACTCTCGCAATCACACACGCTCACATATAGACAGTTATATACTCTTACACACATATACACTGCGTTTCACGTATGTAGTTACTGACACATGTACAACTGAGATATACATTCAATCACTAACACACCCATACATACACTCACCCAACCATACAGTCCATCACAGTTGCACTCTTAAAACCATGCACCCATAGAATCACCCACTCACACATCTATGCACAGAGTCACACACACCCTACCCACACAAACACTCAGGCACCAATACAGATACTCTGACAACCAATCAATAACCCATATAGACACTCAGAGTCATATAGATATTCACAAAACCATGCAGCTACTTATACACCAACACAGACACATACAGACATTCACACAGTTTAGTCACTAGTCTGCAGTAAGATACATTTAATGACTCACTTATAGAGTCAGTTACGCACCTAGAAAATCATCCATTCACACACTTGTACACCCACTCATTCTTCAACAGGCCTTTCCCTATATATATTAAACATATTAAAACTTTACAGAAACACAGACTCACTGGATGATGTCATCAGTGATGTCATCAGTGATGTCATTTGAGATGTCATCAGTGATGTCATCAGTGATGTCACTGACCATGTCATGAGTGATGTAATATGTGACGTCATCAGCAGTGCATTGCGGGGGCGCGAGTTATAGTTAGCTGAACTAACTATAACAGGGGAATTTCTAGGGTTTTGTACAAGGGAAATGTCCAGCTAACTATAACACCCCTGAAACCTATGGTTTTTTCAATGAATTTCTAAGGTTTTTTAAATGCCAATTCCTAACTATAACGCCCCTGAAACCTTTGGTTTTTTCAGTGAATATATATATATATATATATATATATATATATCCAACAATAAGAGAAGCCTCTCGTGGGGACGCCCACACCAAGGGTGAACCTCTGCAGGTAAGTATGTGCAGCAGGACCAGCTTACGTGCTTTCTCCCAATCTTTAGCAGCTCAACGCGTTTCGGATGGCTAATCCTTGATCACGAGCAAAAACCAAAGGAACATCACAGTAATGCTCAAACACCTTTTAAAGAATTTGATAAGCCCGCCCCAGTGGGTGTGTATTCGCAATGTTCGGCAGTCCTCATGCCTTCTGGTATATGTAGTGTTGCGCATTTCTTTTATCAACAGTGGATTCTGTAACATTCCTACAATAAAGTCAATAAAATCCCCAGTGGGTTGGAGAAATTCATGGGCTGGTAATGATGCCAATATGATCCACTTACATTTGAGCCCTCGGTGTTATACGTAACGCTCAGACTTCTGAACGCCACAAGATCCGCTTTTCCAGCGGCGGTTCGTGAGGCTTCTCTTTTTGTTGGATATATATATATATATTCACTGAAAAAAACATAGGTTTTACAGACGTTAGAGTTAGGAATTAGCATTTAAAAAACCTTAGACATTCACCGATGTCAGTGATGTCATGAGTGATGTCACTGATCATATCATGAGTGATGTAATATGTGACGTTATCAGCAGTGCACTGCAGGCACGCAAGTTATAGTTAGCTCAACTAACTATAACAGGCGAATTTCTCTGGTTTTATATGAGTCAAATGTCCAACTAACTATAACGTCCTTGAAACCTATGGTTTTTTCAGTGAATTTCTAAGGTTTTTTAAATGTTAATTTCATATTTTAATATTTATAAAACCTATATTTTTTCAAATTGTTTTTCAATATTTTGCAACTCTATCATCCTTTTTTTAAACTTTACAAATTATGTAATCTTTTATATCTTCCCCACAAAATATGTATATCTTTTTTTGGTTTTTTTTGGAGAAAACTACAGTCCCCTACCGGTAGTCTACCAAGCTCGATTACCACACGAATCCTATCCACCACATTTAAATGTTGCGCATTTCGTATCCGACGGGTTTGTGACACCGCATCCCACGTAACAACATGTACATATGAGGTTGTGCCAGCTGCTACTTTGGTATGTAACGGGTACGCACTACCAAGCCTCGCGTTACGTCATGTACGTATAGGGTTGCGCCCGCTGCGTGTTGCGTATGCGACAAGTGCACGCTGCCACGCCCTGTGTTATGTCATAGATGTACGATGTTGTGCCGCATACGCCATTCCCTCATTTTTTTTGTCTCAAAACTATATCTAAAAAACTTTAAAGTGTATATGAGAGCAAGCGATAATTAAAAATATTTTAAACAGTTATATATTTCTAACTCCAATAAACTTATATTATAATAAATATATTTTCTCAAAATCAGATCGGGTGCGGTCTCATTGCGCACTGGCTGCGCGATTGCCATGTAACCATAAAAAAAAAGCATTTCATTAGTTCATAACATTTCCCATTGTAACAGTTCGAAAACGCCACCCATTTTAGTCAATTTCTGTACTGCATTTCATGAGACACACGTCTTCTGCTTAGAGAGCTTTGTTCAAAACTTTTTGCAATATACACATATCTTACACTACACACAACATGCAACCATCATGTTCATCAATATTCATGGTCTGTAAAGTAGCCTTCCACCTATGATACCCATACACCTAAAAGTTACATTACCAAAATTTTCTCCAATACCACAGGTAACATGGTTCAATACGCTGTCCACTACACAACATAATATAGTACGGCCCAGAGACAGTATCATGCATAGATAATGAACACACAGACACAGATAGATAGTGGAAGTGGATACGGGCACGTACGCTCGACTCCTTTTTATAACCATGGTGACATATCCAGTGAAGTCTGTGCTGGATGTGTGTGCGGTAAGTCTAAACCAGCCTTCAGACAATGGTTGCTGCTAGCATCAACTACAACATTAATCATTGGATCACACACAGAGATTCAATATTAAAAGAATCAATAATTTATGCTGCAGTAAGGTAGGGACAGTAGATGTGAAATAATACAGAAATAATTCCATCGTAAAAGAACAAAACTTGTGGTATACTGACACACAATCAATAGATCTGAAATAATACACAAAAGATTATATCATAAACGCTCCATCAGTTCCAGTGCACTCACATAACCACATCAAAAGAATTCATCATGTGCACAGCCACCGATAATACGTGTTGTAGACAGCCCGTACTAGGAGCAATATCTGTTGCCATCAATCAATCAATCATGGCATTTGTAAAGCGCACTACATACCCGCGAGGGTCTCAAGGCGCTAGGGGGGAGGGGGGAAGCTGCTACTGTTCAAAGAGCCAGGTCTTGAGAAGTCTTATGAAGGTCAGAAGGTCTTCGGTCTGCCGCAGGCGGATGGGGAGGGTGTTCCATGTCTTGGCGGCGAGTTGGGAGAATGATCTGCCACCGGTGGTTACTCTTCAGATGCGGGGGACGGTGGCGAGGACGTGGTCTGTGGAGCGGAGCTGGCGGGTGAGGGTGTAGAGGCTGAGTCGGCTGTTGAGGTACATTGGTCTGGTGTTGTGGAGTGGCTTGTGTGCATGGTTGAGGAGTTTGAAGGTTATCCTCTTTTTGACAGGAAGCCGGTGTAGGTCTCTTAGGTGGGGTGTGATGTGGCTGCGGCAAGGGATGTCGAGGATCAGGCATGCGGAGGCGTTCTGGATGCGTTGAAGCCGTTTCAGAAGTTTGACCGGGGCTCCTGCGTAGAGTGCGTTTCCATAGTCCAGTCTACTGCTGATGAGGGCCTGGCTGACGGTCCTTCTTGTTTCGGTGGGGATTCATTTGAAGATCCTGTGAAGTATGCGGAGGGTGTTGAAGCAGGAGGAGGAGACGGCGTTGACCTGCTTCGTCATGGAGAGGGTAGAGTCGTAGATGAGGCCTAGGTTGCGTGCGTGGTCGGTGGGTGTTGGGGGTGTTCCTAGTGCAGTCGGCCACCAGGAGTCGTCCCAGGCCGAGGGGGTGGATCCGAGGATGAGGACCTCCGTCTTGTCCGAGTTCAGCTTCAGTCGGCTGTTCCTCATCCAGTTGGCGACAGCTTTCATTCCTTCATGGAGGATGGTTTTGGCGGTGTGGGGGTCCTTGGTGAGGGAGAGGATCAGCTGGGTGTCGTCGGCATGGGAGATGATGTTGAGGTCGTGCTGTCGTGCGATGTGGGCGAGTGGTGCCATGTAGACGATGAACAACGTTGGGCTGAGGGATGAGCCTTGGGGTACGCCGCAGATGATCTCAGTGGCTTCCCAGCGGAAGGAGGGAGGCGGACGCTCTGTATTCTGCCGGAGAGGAAGGAGGAGGTCATGTCCAGGGCTTTCTCTTGGATTTCGGAGTCATAGAGGCGTGTTCGCAGTGTGCAGTGGCAGACCGTGTCGAAGGCGGCAGGAGGATGAGGGCCGCGGTTTCTCCGTTGTCTAGCAGGGTGCTGATGTCATCGGTAGCAGTGATGAGGGCAGTTTTGGTGCTGTGGTTTCTGCGGATTCCAGACTGGGACAGGTCCAGGATGCTGTTCTCCTCGAGGAGACACTGCATTATCTACATATACAGAATCAATCTGAATTATGAACACTGCTGTCTGCAGTGTAGGCCATAGAGAGCAGTCACAAAGGACCCACAGATACGTAAAGTGACTGCACCTACCCAGTTTGTTGTCAGCGAAGCAACAAAACAGAGTGTGCAAAGCCTGCAATGATACATATGCATGGTGCAGACAGTACACACTGGAGCAATGTCTTTTCCTACAGGACTACCTCATCTACAATAGCGACTCAATCTCAGTTGTGAACACTGCTGTCTACAGTGTAGGCCAGAGTGAGCGGTCACAAGGGCCCACAGCCACATGGTATTCACTTGAGCTCTACAGTTGTAATACACAAAGCAAAAAAAAACGTGTACAATGATGCGTATGAGTGCTGCAGACAGAGCACACTGGAGCAATGTATTTCTCCTACAGAACTACCTAATCTACAATAGCGACTCCATCTGAATTCTGAACACTGCTGTCTGTAGAGAGCAGTCAGCAAGAGCCCACAGCCACCTGGTATTCACGTGAGCAATACAGTTTGCAATACACGAAGAATAAAAACGTGTGCAGTTCCTGCAATGATGCATATCAGTGGTGCAGACAGAGCGCACTGGAGCAATGTCTTTTCCTACAGGACTGCATCATCTATAATACTGACTCAATATCAAATGTGGACACTGAAGTCTGCAGTATAGGCCAGAGAGAGCGTTCAGCAAGGGCCCATAGCCACGTGGCAGTGACTTGACCTCTACAGTGTGCAATACACGAAGCAAAAAAAACGTGTGCGAAGCCTGCAATGATGCATATCCATGGTGCAGACAGAGCGCACTGGAGCAATGTCTTTTCCTACAGGACTGCATCATCTATAATACCGACTCAATCTCAAATGTGGACACTGAAGTCTGCAGTATAGGCCAGACAGAACGGTCAGCAAGGGCCCACAGCCATGTGGCATTGACTTGAGCTCTACGGTTTGCAATACACGAAGCAAAAAAAACGTGTGCAGAGCCTGCAATGATGCATATGAGTAGTGCAGACAGAGCACACTGGAGCAATGTCTTTTCCTACAGGACTGGATCATCTACAATACCGACTCAATGTCAAATGTGGACACTGAAGTCTGCAGTATAGGCCAGAGAGAGCGTTCAGCAAGGGCCCACAATCACGTAGCATTGACTTGAGCTCTACAGTTTGCAATACACGAAGCAAAGAAAACTTGTGCGGAGCCTGCAATGATGCAAATGAGTGGTGTAGACAGAGCACACTACAGCAATCTCTCCTCTTACAGGACTGCATCATGTACAATAGCAACTTGATCTGAATTGTGAACACTACTGTCTGCATTGTTAATTAAAAGCAGTACTCCCACACACAACCATCAATACTTTTTCTCACTCCCTCTTTACAAAATAAAAAAGAACTCTACAATGAATAACTCAAAACAATTCGAATTGGGATTTCATCTCTCCACAGTCTACACTATTCACTGTTCCTTTGGACTTCCAAGATAAATTTGGTCATTTCAATAAACCTATAACTGATATAAAAAAACTTCTTGAAGCAAGTATACTAAAACAATATTGTGTATGTTTCAATAGACGTTCTAATTACTTAACTACTGGATTCTGTAATTAAACAATCACCACGCAATCTAAATTGTGAACCCTGCGAACTGCAGTCTACACCAAATCCAGTGGTCATTCACAACTCATAGCCACATACCGTTGGATTCAGAAGCACAGAGTTGGTTGCACCTGATCAGAGGAGGTACACAAAAATCATCACAGACTTTAACTTATGATATCCTCAATCATAGAATTAAGACCTCGTTTCACTGTTCAAACATGCTGTACCGCTGTGTACTCCAGCAACTGCAATAAACCATGCCTAATAATTATGTGCAGCAGTTAACTACAGAAGCACAGAGTCTAATCCACCTCAACGGAAGGAGTTCTGTAAAAATTAAGCAGAATGTAATATCGGACATCTTCCATTGTGGAATCAAGACAACATTCCACTGTTGCAACCTAGAGTTGGTTCCACCTGGTCAAAGGGAGTACCTTTCTCTCCACTCTCAGATGCAGTTCTAACATAATCCATTATGGCATCAAGACACCGTTCCACTGTTGGGACCCAGATTTGGTTGCAGCTGGTCAAAGGGAGTACCTCCACCTCTACTCGCAGATGCAGTTCTAACATCATCCATTGTGGGATCAAGACACCGTTCCACTGTTCGGACCTAGAGTTGGTTGCACCTGATCGGAGGGGGTACCTTCACCTCCACTCTCAGATGCAGTTCTAACATCGTCCATTGTGATATCAAGACACCGTTCCACTGTTCGGACCTGCTGTACCGTGGTCTACTCCACCGACTGCAGTCAACAAAGCCCAAAAATCTTGTACAGCAGTTAGCTATGGAAGCACAGAGTGTGATGCACCTCAATGGAGGGAGTTCTCTGAAAACTCAGCAGCAGGTAATATCGGACATCGTCCATTATTGGATAAAGACACCGTTCCACTGTTGGGACCTACAGTTGGTTGCAGCTGGTTGAAGGGAGTACCTTCATCACCACTCTCAGATACAGTTCTAACATCGTCCACAATGGTATCAAAACACCGTTCCACTGTTGGTACCTCTTAGACTACTGTGTTAGTAGTATGCAGAGGCTCTGTGTGCCTGTGTCACGGTAGCCAGCGTTAATCTCAGGAGCCTTCCAAGCTCGCAGACCCCGGCCCAGGACCTTCTGCCGGCACGTGGTCGGCCCTCTTTCACATACAGTGGTGTCGAAAGGTGAACTGTGGAGTATATATGCGTCACAGCGGCCATGACGGTTTCTGAGTACCAGCAGGCTGACAGCATAATTCACGCACCCACCTTTGCTCACAACGTCAGCCCAGTGGCGGTGTAAGTTGTGCAGACCTGGCAGACACTTTTGCCAATCCGGAAGAGAAGCACACCCAAAGAAATGTGCCTTTTATTCATACCCCTATGCTAGCCTTGTGTACGGCGAGCCAGCCCCCTTTCCTAAACATTTTGAGGGGGAGGAGGCACGTACGCGCTACCATTCCGTAATCTTCCCTACTGACTGTACTATCATGGCTGTGTCCACTGTCCACTACACTCAATAGACCATCAGTGTATGTTGACATGTACATGTCTGTGCTCTGCGTACTCAAGTCTGTCCGGCACATACCCTCAAGAGTTTGCATTGTATACTTTTATAATCGAGAATTACTTGCCACCTTCGCACATACTTTGCTCCCATCTCTCCCCGCATTCTGCATTGTGGCAAGGGTGCCATGCGATGTTTGCTTTGTGTACATGGCTAGCCACGGTTCCCACAGTACGTAGTGTCGTTGTGTCTGCTAGGTGTACATGTTGTTTGTCATGTTGTATGTAATTATATGAAGTAGCGCGTATATTCACGAGCAGTGGTTTCTCCCATTTACATATCGCTGTTTTCAAGAGCATACAGAAGTTTTTCTCACAGGTGAAAAGTGCGACCATAATAGCAGTCATTCATTACTATCCAAGAATGTCCAACTACACGGCGCTCCAAAGCTTACAGCCCCCAATCTTGCGTCCTTTCTTAAAAGGACGCCAACTCCCACAATCAGACCAACATTCACACAGCTTTCTAACTGCAGTTATCTGCTTCTCAATAACATGCACTCCTACAGAATGTGAGCTGGCATACCGTGTGTCCTTACTGTTTCAAACCGAGTAACTTCGTTTGGCAATGTCTATTCCCACCTACACAAACTAACTCCCAAACTTCAACTTGGCCTTCAATCCCTACTTTGAAAGCAGATTTCATTAAATAAACCAAACTGAAAGCGCTTTTGTTCACAACAGAAGTGTCCCTCACTTCTGCAAAATAAATGTATCGACCTCAGATACCACGAACTTCAAGTTAATTACACTCCCTTTTAAATTCAAACCTCCCATTACACTTTGTGAATTGTTACGCAATTTTCAACACATGTCACATTCAAGGTCTGGCACACTTTTTTAACACGGTCTCCTACAGCCTTCTAACACACTTTCAAACTGTTCTTCTTTTAATACCAGACTACATTTAGACATTCTTTTGATCATCTCTGGAATAACAGAAACAGTGCCCATAATTCTCACCCTCTTTGCGGCCATCCTACTACTAATTCTACTTCTAGAAATGGCTGCGCTCTCTATGGTAACAACTATTTCCGACAGAATACGCCTCTACGCCAAGCTACATCAATACTGTAAAAAAACTGAAAAACTTTTCGCTGCCTGCCTCTATCTATTATCGGAGCTAGCTACAACATAACATTTATCTACACTTATGCAATATGCATACAACCATTGTTTGATTGCAAAACGTGCCCATTCGACTGGCAAATGGATGAATGCCTTGCCAACATCTCAAAAATCGCTCCAGATATCCAGCAGGTAATGGAGTATCTTGAAAACCATGAACGTGATTGTTCAGGCAGCGGAGCAATGGCGAATGCAATGAAAAAAGGAATCGCAGCGCAATGGGATTTCTGCGCAGCCGCGAAAGATCTCCTGCAACGTGCGACCTTTCACAACATCGCAGATTGCCTGCCCATTCAAATTACCGCTCCAACATCCGAGGAACATTACTGTCCCTTCGAGGATATAAATTGGATCGCTTTGCTTTTCTCACATGATGGCAACAATAGACTCTTGGAACATTACGCATCTCAAGCAGCTGAAATTCTGGACTGGAATCTCCAAGACTTGTAAGAAACTCACATTATTCTTGAATTGATTTTTTTCCACCTTTTTTGACTTTTTCCTTAATTTTTTTTATAATACACTTCAATCCTATTACTTTGATATAATAACTTTCTAAGTATACTCAGACATTTGAACTCTATCCTCATTATTCCCCCTTACGTCTCCAGTCTAACCAGGAATCGGTGATGTATGGCCTATGCAAATACGCTATTTACTTCCAAAATTAACCTAAACCCGACACCCATTTAGAAACCATGTCTATTCTTTGTGGACACACCTCTCTGCCTGCCTGTTATTCACTAAGCCCTTTCACACAATTTTACTCAAAGTCAGCCTCTGCTCAGAACCTCACGATAAAAATGTAAAAATACATTTTTGTTTAGGAACTGGTTGGCACAGTGTGGTAAATGTAAACTACCTTTATTTTCATTATACAATGTATTTATTCATGTCTAATAGCTATTCTGTAGCTCACAAAGAACTGTAACATACACTGATGCAGGAGCTTCGATTTGACTACAGCAGAAGCAATTGGAGTTTGTCTAAGCTCGATACCTTAGCTCTCTACGCAAGAATGTTTTTTTGAAACAGCTGAAGACAATAATGTACGGTTTGACTACAAAGGTACCGAATGTGCTTCTCAGAAGTGAAATGTTTGTATTCATCCTCAAAGTTCCAATGTGGGTAGAACTAGTACCAATTCTGACACGCACCACATTGAATCTACTGTGCAACAGATTGCTAACTATTCTACTGTTGTTAATTTTCAGTTACAAAAAAGCACTGCCAAGGTACATAAAAAGTTTGATGACTACATTTTGCAATTTCTTTTTTATTTCTTTCTTTTCTTAAACACTACATGTACTAATCGTATCCTACCTTTATTTTCTTTATAGAATGTAGAGTCATTCAAGTGTAATAGCTATTGTTTATTTCACATGCAACTGTAACATGTAATATACAATTCACCGATGCCGTCGCTTACGTTTGAATACAGCAGAAGTGGTTCAACTTTGCATCAGCTGGATACGTTTGCTCTTGCACCAGTGGGTCCAATTATGGCACTGAAATAAAGACACTTTCTATAAAATTTTCAAACTCCATCCCTTTATTACACGCAGCCACTTTCTTAGACAAAACTAATTTTACCATTTTCCTTCTCTGGCATTGCAACATTCTGCATTATATTCTTCACGATTATTCCTTTATTCCTGCTTCATAAAACACTACATTCCACTCTTCAGACAATAGGGATGAGTAGTTTGTTTCACACTCCCTGTATAGAGTAAACGCACACTAACACTACTTACACAGGTATGCTACAGCGGCCAGTATCCTACAGCGCCCACAGCACATCACTTCACAGCAATAAACTCACAACTTACAATCACAGTTTCATCCCGGAGTCTTCATTCCGATACCACTAAGTACTTTGAGTCCCACTCCCGCTATACTCTAATTACATACTAACACCACCTGCACAGATATGCTACAGAGCCCACTATGCTACAGCGCCCGGAGCATATCACTTTACAGCTCTCAGCTCACAGGTTAGACACACGGTTTCATCCCAGACTGTACCGGCACCTCACCTCAGCACCATCTCACAGTGGGCAAAACAGCACTTTCACACCAGTAGGGAGAAATAATTTGCTTCACACTCCCTCTATAGCACACCCTACCCACCCTACAAACCTCACAGCGCTCCTACCCTCCTCTTTCCCACTTTTTCCTCCCTTTTTTCCCCTTACTCGCTTCAACAGAATCACAAAATGGCGACCAATACTTCCTAGTTGCAACCGCTCGCACCGCTCGCAGCCAATCACCAGCAAGCTCGTGCTCGTAACGCCTCAGCCAATCAGATGGCAGAATTCCCAAAGATCGATATATGTAAATTTCGATATTTCTCAAAAACTACTGAACGGATTTACACCAAATAAACAAAAGCGTGCTTTCAAGACCAAGACCCTTCTCCCTTCCAAATTTGGGGTAATTCCGTTCACCCGTTCAACCTGTAGCCTTGTCTAATGTTTCCTATGGAAATTAACATTTTTTTATCAGCCCCCCTTCACAAATCACCCCCAAACTCTAAACATAGGAGCTGATCTCAACAAAGAATTTGTTTTGCAAATTTCACGAAGATTCGTCAATCGGCGCCAAAGTTATTGCGAATAGAATGTTGCCATTTTCCTATAGTAACTAGGTCCTATCTATAACTACCTGCTAGGGTGTGTATATATATATATATATATATATATATATATATATATATATATATATATATATATATATATATATATATATATATATATATATATATATATATATATATATATATATATATATATATATGAAATTAGCAAAAATGTCCTTGTGGGGGGAACAACTTATTGCTGGTGCAGGCGGTGAGGAAAGGACTTGTCCTCGCAATATTTCAAAGCAAAAATGAAGAATACGTCGCACTCGCTCTAGAATAGTCAACTTGTGTTTATTGACTTTAAACTTCTCTCCTCCTACGCGTTTCAAGCTGAACCCAGCTCTTGATCACGGTAGTCATACAAATCTGTTTTTTGTTTCGCCATATTTATACCATATAGCCACAAGCGCCCATAATGAGGCATTGTGGGCTAGGTAGTTTTTAACTACCTACATGTTGTAAATCATTTGTCTGTCAAGCCAGCATAGACTTTGTGGGTGATTATTGTTCTACATTAACGGATGTGAAATTGATTGCCTAAGTGGCCATATCAAATACAAGTGAGCCTTTATGATTTGGTTATTCACAAAAATGGCAGCGTGTAGCAATAGTGCTAACATACGTACGTCCTTAGGCTTAATAGTACTAAATAGTACTGAGGATACCAGTAAGTCTGTTACAGTATTGGCTAAGTGCCATACTTTCATCCGGTGTCAATCACAAAGTCCAGCCAATTGACAGAGATTATTGAACATATGCTTTTCTGAAATCCTTACAAAATCAAATCTACTCATCTAAAAAAGGGGGGGGGCATTACAGAGTTACTATGATTTTAGTCCATATTTTAAATTGAGTGTGCATATATGAACAATAGATGTACATGCATCTCCTCATCTCCATTTAGCCCCAAAGGGCTTACAGTTTTAAAACGAATTATGAGTTTAGATTCAAGTTGTCGTAGTTTTTGAGTTCTGTTACCTCCTCTCTCATGGTATTGTATCATGGCTAAGCCTGAGTATTTAATGCCTAGCCAAGTCTTTCCAGCATGAATTTGTATATGCTTGGCTATGGCATAAGTAGTGTCTTTGTTTTGGATCGCTTGAATGTGTTCTAATATGCGTTTTTTCAACGGACATATGGTCGATCCTTTATAACGTTGGCCACAACAACATTCGATTAAATACACCACGAATTGTGATTCACACGTGATTGTACCCTTGACTTCAAATGTTTGACCTTTGGGATCTTTGATTGTCTTCAAATTTATATATATATATATATATATATATATAAATATATATACTTGAGTTTGGTTTAAGGGCTACTAATGGTAGGACATCTTCTGACCTTCAAGGCATGCACACTTATAATAGGACCAACCATTCCTCTCGGATCGACTATATACTACTTGATCTAAATCTCTGGGCATACATGATAGATATGGTAATACTCCCTTCACATGATAGCGACCACAACCAGCTATCCCTTACCATAAAACCATTGTGGGAAGATTTACATGGACCTTCAGCTCTTTCAGCATTTAGCACCATGCAAACCCACGACGTACGTCCTGCTAATTGCGAGAGACGCCTCAAATGGCATAATGTGAGCCTAGATGATGCAAAAATTAATTTAATTAGATCAATATTAAAGGAAGTACAAGCCGACCTGGTTCCATTAAGCGACCTTGTGTCAAACCTAGATAAAGCCCCCTTGATTTTCCAAGATACTATAAGCAAGCTGGGCAATCTATTTCGTATAGAGGGCAAGGGCGGCCCACCCCGTGGTAGGTCCAAACGTATTCCCCCCGATGGGTGGTACTCATCAATGTGTAGGAAGAAAAAATCTGCTCTAGTTGCAGCCATAAAAATGAGGGCTATACCCGAGATTCAGCTGGCCAGGAAGGTCTATAAGGCTACCATCTTAAATGCCAAAACACTCTGGGAAGAGCAGTATTGGCAGGCACTTAGAGAGGCTTCCTACAAGCGGGATTCTGGTTCCTTTTGGGAAATAATCAGAAATAAAACCAGGCCAACCCACATACTTCTAACATGTAACATCACGGCCACGGCATGGTCCGAACACTTTTCCAAACTTTACTCCTTCCAACCGGAAGAGTTGGGGATATCCTCTATTGACAATGCCCCCCTTCTTGCAATAGTTCCAAATCACACACCATTTACCGAAAGGGAAGTAGTCCTCGCTATCAAGTCTATTGTCCCCTCGAAAGCTGCTGGCCCAGACGGCATTCCTGGAGATGTATTAAAACTTGAACCATCCGGGTGGGGGAGGCTTCTCTCTATCTTAATCAATGCCATCGATAATGGTGCCTAGGTTCCCGAGTCTTGGAAGGGGGCGGAGGTTGTTCCCATATTTAAAAAGGGAGCTAGGGACGATCCGGCGAATTATCGCCCGATCAGTCTTATTGATTCATCCCAGAAGGTGATCGGAAAAGTGATCCTGGAGAGGATTCTATCCTGGGCCAATGAGAACAATATTATTTCTGACTACCAAGCAGGCTTCAGGGTCGGAACAGGCACTATAGAGCAGGCTTTTAGGCTGTTTCTTCTCTATTGGAAGGTCGTACTCCTTGGAAAGGGCAGTCTCTATCTTGCCTTCATCGACCTGAAAACAGCTTTTGACCTTGTCCCCCGCAACACCTTGTGGCGAGTGTTGGCCAACATGAATATCCCTTCCTATCTGTTGGCTTTACTTAAGAAATTACATGAGGGAAACTATGCCCAAGTGCGCTGGGGGCCCCAGGGCCAGAAAACGGAGAGAATCCCAGTGAACAGGGGCATCCGCCAGGGATGCGTCCTTGCCCCTACACTATTCTCATTATATGTGAATGGTGTGGTGGAGCATCTGAAAAAAGTTCCAGCTGACGCCCCATCCCTGGCGGGCGATCGTATTCCTACTCTCCTGTTCGCGGACGATACTCTCCTGATATCTAAATCGCCAAAGGGTTTACAAATCCTGCTTGACAGCTTTCAGGCTTTCTGCAGTGCTAGAGGCCTAATTATAAATACCTCTAAAACCAAGTACTTGATTCTTAACCCACCGAGGAAGTTAGGGCGGCCACCAGTCCTGAACTCTGTCTCCCTTGAGCGGGTGAAAGAATTTGACTACTTGGGTATACGTATTTCGGATACGATGTCCTGGTCATCCCATCTTCAAAAAATGCTAATATCCCACAAGAGGGTCACCGGTGCCCTCCTCAGGGAGCACCGATCTTCCACATCCCGGCCTATAGTTCCTGCTTTGGATATATATAAAGCAAAAGCTGTGAGTTCGGCACTTTACGGTGCTGAACTATGGGGCTTAACTAATATAGACGAGCTTGGCAAGTCCGAATCCAGCTTCTTTAAAGAACTACTGGCACTCCCACAGTGCACACCTTTGGTTCCGTTATTAATGGACTTAGGGTGCCACTCAATCAAAGACTTGGCTAAATTACGCCCCTTACTCCTATGGGCCCGGATTTGGCGGACCCCTGAGTTAGCCAAATACGCAGAGGGTCTATCTGATATTTTATCTATTCCTTCTTGGCATAAAATTAAATGGTTGAAAGAAGTCAAGACTTTACTTATGGATCTTGGCCTTAAAGAAGCATGGGACAAGAAAATTTCCCCCCCAAAAGCCGAACTCAAGAAGCTTTATTGGAGATGGGTGTTTGCAAAAAGAGACTCTAATCCTTCTGGTGGCAGTAGAATTACTGAATTCCTCACGTTCAAAGATGTAGTGTGTTATGAACCCTACTTTGATGTAATACAAAAGCCGTATGACCGATCCCTCTATATTAAGTTTACGATTGGTACTCTTCCGGTCCGTGAGTTGACTGCACGATGGAAACCCCCTTCTCAGACATCTCCATACTGCCCTTTCTGTGAGTCCTTGATTGAATCGATCGCGCATGTTTTATTTGCATGCCCGAAATACAGAAACCCAAGATCCTATTGGCTCACTCCGTTATGTAAAACTTTGGGAACACGTGACCACCGCACAGCTTTGCGTATTCTTAAATCAGATCCTCGACCCTTATATGCCTGTGTTCTGGCAAAATTCTTGAGGTGGTCCTGGCTGTTGAGCACTAAAGCCCTCACAGACTCTAGCTAAGCTGGACGACTGATCCCTTTATGTATATACTCCATCATTTTTCAAATTTTTAAATTGTCTTATTTATTGTGTTTATATGTATTTTTAAATTTTTTAAACTTCTGCTGTATAACTTGGGATCTATGGATGCTACTGTACTTTTCTGGTTTGTGCTTATTTTGTATGTTACATTTGTATGTGCTTTTTAAGATATCTTTTTAGCGAAATAAAGCTTATTTCAATTCAATTCTATATATATATATATATATATATATATATAAAAGGCTCCGTCTGGAACTCCCAAATTATTCCGGGAAAGACGAACACGGACCCAAAGGTTAAGTGCAAAGTTGTTTATTATATCCAAAAACCACGCGTTTCAGCCTTCAGGAAGCCTTGATCACATGACTTTGTAACAGGAAACCACAAATTTAAAGTGACAGTGCCATATCACGTGCAAGACTAGGCAGATGGACATAGAAAAAATATTTAACTTGATTCCTCATATCCATACAGTACCAAACGCTAAAAAATGCGGTTAAAGTAAATGTGCAAACATTGACATGTAAACAAGGTATATAATGAGCATAAGAATATGCAAATACGCAAATACCAATGTAATCCGGTCAACACTTATTATTCACAAACTGAGAAATGGATACAGATATTTACATATTTAAACATTACTCACTAACCTATGTATTCACTAAGATACTCTTAGTCAGTTATACAATCAATTTAAAAAAAAAAATCATCCATTTAGACACTTATATACCCATTTATTCTTCCATCGACCTTGAGATATATATATATAAAACATATTTCATTTTCAGAAAAACACACATTCACTGGATGATGTCCTGAGTGATGTCATTTGAGATGTCATCAGTGATGTCATGAGTGATGTCACTGACCATGTCATGAGTGATGTAATATGTGACATCATAAGCAGTGCATTGCAGGCGCGCAAGTTATAGTTGACTCAACTAACTATAACGGGGGAATTTCTATGGTTTTGTACGAGTGAAATGTCCAACTAACTATAACGCCCCTGAAACCTATGGTTTTTTCAGTGAATTTCTAAGGTTTTTTAAATGCTAATTTCTAACTATAACGTGCCTGAAACCTATGGTTTTTTCAGTGAATATACATATATTTATTATACTATGTATACATGTGAAATGTCTCGGTCCACCTGTTTGCCTCGGTGGCACAGAAAAAATGGGTGGAACTGATGTCAGCACGCCGACGAGGTCCTCTTATGGCTCCGATGACATCATACGGTATAGCGAGCGGAGCCGTGCTATTATGAAATCCTCGTCGACGTGGGAGAGCTAGGAAAGAATTTCCGTGGAATGCTGGTGCAGGGTATATTCACCTAAGTGTTCAGGCTAGTCCTTTGGGAGCAACTGTTTATGTTGCCACTCTAGAAACCAAAACCTGTGATCCGAGGGCAGAGGCCCTGCAGATGGCCCACGAGGTGGGGTGCCCAGTCATGTGCACCGGCGGGGCAGCGAAGTGACAAGCACCACAACCCACAAAAAAGGTAACGAGGGCACTGAATAACACAGGATCTTCTCTTTGTATCTGGCAGGAACAACAAAGTTAAAATGCCCTAGTACCAAAATGTAGAATTAGTGCTACAACAGTCTTCAATAGGACCTGCGATGCCGCTTCTGCCTCCCGTACCCTGGAGGCGGCACATGGGTCACGAGGTACAGTCATACTGCCGTGGGACACACACTCGTTGACCTCTCATGGCACTGCTCCACACTTCAGAGAGGATGCTTTCCATTAGCTATTTTTTCTGATGACGTGTCGCGCCGGCCCTGTCCAACAACAGAACTCCTTTAGATCCAAACAGACTCTTACACTTTCTCACCGGAAGTGAAACCAGGCCACGCGGACACTTTCACAATACAACAGCTGGGAATGCACTTTTCGGTAAAAAAAAAACATTCCTTCCTCCTAATTAATCAAATAAACACACTCACTGAAGAACAGGGGCCAGCTTCGATCAGTAAACAGCCGTTACAGCGACTTTTTTACTTCGCGATACCATTACAACGCATGCATTACCACGCATACGTTGTACATCGTGAAGTCATTACTACACATTTTTTTAGAACACATGGTCATTTACCACGCATGCCTTTACAACAAATTTTGTTGCAAAGGTATGTATGGTAAATGACCATGCGTTCTAAAAAACATGTAGACGATCCACGTTGCTGAAAGGAAACAGAGGCTGTTCCATTTCCTCACAACGACGTGCACCGTCCCTCAGAGATGACATAAAGCAGGAACCACGAGGAGAGAGGAACCACGAGGAGTGAGAGGTAAGGGGGATTGGGCATAGGGTATTTTTTCTAGGGTTTAGGGTAGTGCAGTGGTGTTTGGGTAGTGTAGGGGGTTGTGCTGGGGGTAGTGTTTTAGGGTTTAGGGTAGTGCAGTGGTGTTTGGGTAGAGTAGGGGGTCGTGCTGGGGTAGTCTTTTAGGGTTTAGGATAGTGCAGTAGTGTAGGGGGTCGTGCTGGGGGTAGTGTTTTAGGGTTTAGGGTAGTGTAGTGGTGTATGGGTAGTGTAGGGGGTTGTGCTGGGATAGTATTTTAGGGTTTAGGCTAGTGCAGTGGTGTTTCAGTAGTTTAGGGGGTCATGCTGGTGGTAGTGTTTTAGGGTTTAGGGTAGTGCAATGGTGTTTGTGTAGTGTAGGGGGTTGTGCTGGGGGTAGTGTTTTAGGGTTTATGGTAGTGCAGTGGTGTTTGGGTTGTGTAAGAGGTAGTCCTGGGGTAGTGTTTTAGGGTTTAGGGTAGTGCAGTGGTGTTTGTGTAGTGTAGGGGTAGTGCTGAGGGTAGTGTTTTAGGGTTTAGAGTAGTGCAGTGGTGTTTGTGTAGTGTAGGGGGTAGTGTTTTAGGGTTTAGGGTAGTGCAGTGGTGTTTGTGTACTGTAGGGGGTCATGCTGGGTTCTAGTGTTTTAGGGTTTAGGGCAGTGCAGTGCAGTGGTGTTTGTGTAGTGTAGGGGGTTGTGTTTTAGGGTTTAGGGTCATGCAGTGGTGTTTGGGTAGTGAAGGGGGTCGTGTTGGGGGTAGTGTTTTAGAGTTTAGCGTGGTGCAGTTGTGTTTAGGTAGTGAAGGGGGTCATGCTGGGTGTAGTGTTTTAGGATTTAGGGTAGTGCAGTGGTGTTTGTGTAGTGTAGGGGTCATGCTGGTGGTAGATTTAGTGTTTAGGGTAGTGCAGTGGTATTTGTGTAGTGTAGGGGGTCGTGCTGGTGTAGTGTTTTAGGGCTTAAGGCAGTTCAGTGGTGTTTGTGTAGTGAAGGGGTCGTGCTGGGGGTAGTGTTTTAGGGTTTAGGGTAGTGCAGTGGTGTTTGGGTAGTGTAGAGAGTCGTGCTGGTGGTAGTGTTTTAGGGTTTAGGGTAGTGCAGTTATGTTTGGGTAGTGTAGGGTGTCGTGCTGGGGGTAGTGTTTTAGGGTTTAAGGTAGTGCAGTGGTGTTTGGGTAGAGGAGGGGGTTGTGTTTTAGGGTTTAGGGTAGTGCGCCCAACCAGCCACAATATCAGTGGACAAAGGGGATCTGGACAATTGAATAATTTGGGTCAAGGGCCCTACCACGTTCAAGACCTATCAATTCCTTTCTTGGGATCCCTCATATACTTGGAGAAAAAGGTACATAGTTTCTCATCAATTTCAGGCGTGTGTGCCACCTTCCCCTTCAGTGAGGGCCTGGGGCATTCTCCCCTCATCCTATTCCAGACCTCCCTTTCAAGGGGTTGATGGATTTTTCCCCACCACGTACTCTGCCACTTTGGTGTCAGGGGTCCAGTCCTCCGACCTTGGATGGTAAATTTGGGTAGGCTCAAACATGTCCAAGTGGACCCCGTCCCAATCCCGGGACTGAGAGGAGTGGGACTCTGGATGCCAGGGACGCCCCGAGTGCTTATCCTCATCGGAGGAGAAATCGTCCTCCGATACACCCTCTCCCTCTAAGGGAAACCGGCCGTCGGGGTCTACAATAGTGGTGACAGCGCTGCAATTTTCTCCGGACTCCTCCTCCTGGCAGGGTGCATGATTTAGCGTTAGCGCATTCATGAGGAAGATCTCCGTAAGTTTATCAAATCCTTCCAAGTGCCCCGCGTTATGCTTAACGGCCCTTTTATTCCCCAACTGGAAGCTACTGGGACCCACCACCACCCTGGGTCACTGAACACCCCAGGGATGCTTTTTGCCAGCTTATCAACCTGATCCCTAAGAGGAGCCAGCACCCTAGAAATAGCCAGAGAGAGGGCTTGGTCCACTGCTGGAGGGAGTAGGTGGGGGGCCATTCCTCCTCCACTAGCTGGTAGGAGTAAAAATGGTCTTTTTGAGAAGACATGATAGCAGAGGGTGTGAGCACAGAACAAATGCCCTTAAAATTCTAAGGCAGCCCCCTCGCTGGTGCTCCAACAGCTGGACTATCCCCAAAGCTGTTATAAGAATAGACTGAGGCGCAATACCAATTACCACCACCAGATGGTGCTGGTTACTAACGTGGCCGTGTGGGGAAATCACCGTGTAGCAGTGTCAAAATTAGGCGAGGGTTGGTTGGGAATCAAGCGGACACTAAAGGAGTGACCGGATTCTCAAATGCGCGTAAAGACCAGCGGGAGCGCTCGACGGAGCTGCCTCGCTCGGACCAGATGCGTCTGACAGCATCTCACCGCGCGCAGATCGCACAGCGGGAGAAACTGCGAGGGGGAGAATGCTCTCGGGCAAGAGCCTGCTGTGCAGGGAATATGAAACAATACCAAGGCAATAATGCTAATAACATGCACAAGAAACCGCTATACATACAGCAACAACATCAGATTAAGCCAAGAATGGAAGGAATGCATTTAACTGACGAGCAGTGAAGAAAGAGGAAGCGGAAGGGATGTCACAATATTATATACGATGGACTGTGATATGATTGGACTATAGTTGCCTTGGAGACTACCCCCCTAATGGTTCATGGGTTGTGTAGTCTTTTGTTTAATGATTGTTGTGTTACGTTTTCTTTGAACTGCTATGCAAATAAAGGGAGGAAAGATATGCATAATCCTTGCCTCCGTCCTGCCGTAGAATTAATTAAACTTTATTCGATCTGATTTAGAAACATAGATCATAAAAGTGTACATAAAAACAGTAAATCCTCTTTCCTAATACAATATAGTGAGAATTAATTAAAACCAGTAGGTAAAAACGTGTGTTACAAAGACCGGTTCAGAGCAACTTCAGGTTAACAGAATCGTAAAGTTCAATGTTTCGCAAGATCGATCTCATGTACTTCGTGCAAAATATGCAAGAAGGGGTCCAAGTAAGATGTAACGCTCCAATACCTGACCAGTCTGCACTACATAAAACTGCAGAAAAACTAAAAATAAAAAGTGTTATGCACACTTCTGTCATTGGGCTATATGTGGGCTACATCTGGGTGATATTTGTGCTACATTTGGGCTCTTTTTTTTCTGGTGGCCATCTTGGGAGACTTATTTGTTATGAAGTTTCCTTATTTCCTTATTTACTGCAGTCTCCTCAGTAGGAAATGCTTTCAGTTTTTTACTTTGATTCCATCAAGAAGGCATTCAGATGTGTCACACATTTGTCATACATTCAGAATGTTAGCACTCTAGTTGTTCATTAGATCACTGTAGTAAAGCTACGGCTCACCAGGGAGTTAACAGGAAGTCTACTGCTGGCATTGAAAGTGATTGTTTCAGTCTGCATGTCAGAATTTCCTAATGAAATAGAAGAGGATTTGAGATCTCACTTAAAACATGCCCTAAATGTTCTTTCTGCAGCACTAACAATAATTTCTATGGCAAAATGAACCCCCTCATTTTGTTCCTTTTTAAATTAAATGTTTTACGTGTTACCAGTTTATTCCAATCAAGATGGCTTCAGGTGTGCCATAATTTTGTCATAAGTAAGACTGTTAGCTCTCTAGTTGTTCTTTAGAACACTTTGGGAAGCAGAAGTAGAACACAAAGGCATCAACTGACAGGCTGCTCCTGTTAAAATATAACAGGAAGACATTTGAGATCACACTTGAAACATGTCCTAATTTTTCTTTCTACAGCACTAACCATAATTTCTATGACAAAATGAACCCCATCATTTTGTTCCTTTTCAAATTAAATGTTTTAAGTGTTACCAGTTTATTCCAATCAAGATGGCTTCAGGTGTGCCATACTTTTGTCATAAGTAAGGCTGTTAGTGCTCTAGTTGTTCTTTAGAAAACTCTGGGAAGCTGCAATAGATCACAAAGGAATCAACTGACAGTCTCTGCCCTTGATGGATGTACATGATTCACTGAGAATGACAGACTTCATTCTCACATGACTGAGAAAGATAATGTGAATTTACAGAAAATATGCTCTCATTTTAGCTTCAGTTTTCTCTCAAACATGATTCATTATATCCCAGCAGAAGGTTTTTCACAGGGTAAAATGACCTTAGAACATACCACAATTCCTGAAATTAGTATGGTACCATCAACAAATGAAGTCTAATGTAACTAAAGTCTGTTATCACCCTTTATAGTTCTCCTTTTGGTAACCCTCAAAAACTTCAATTCACTACAATGCATTTCATTGGGGTACATGTATATTGGTCCCAAGATGGCTGCACACAATTCCAGGATGAAGTGCTGACAGCCAATCAGATCTCACGATGAGATGTGTTGTTACGCTCTGCCCAGATATTGAAACGTTTTCTTTTTCTAATTTCTCATGAACTACTGAACGGATTTATACCATTTAACAAAAAGGGATCCTGCTGAACCAAGGGCTACCTTTTCGCCAAATTTGGTGTAATTCCATTCAGCAGTTCGGGCTGTAGCCATGTCTAAAGTTTCCTATCGGAATTAACAAGGAGAAAACACATTTTGGAACACCCCTTTATGCTCGGCCCCCGCTTGCTGAATCACTCCGAAACTTTTAAGATAGGAGCTGACCGGAGCGCTCCACGAGTTTTGAAAATTTCACGAGGATTCGTCAATTGACGCCAAAGTTATTGGGAAAATAATGTTACGATTTTCCTCTGGATAATAGGTCCTAACTATAACTACCTAATGGCGACCGCCAGTAGGTAATATATATATATATATATATATATATATATATATATATATATATATAAATATATATATATAGATTGATACATATATATTACCTACTGGCGGTCGCCAGTAGGTAGTTATAGTTAGGACCACGTTTCCATAGGAAAACCTCAACATTCTATTTTGAATAACTTTGGCGCCGGTCGACGAATCCTCGCGAATTTCTCAAAATAGGTGGGGCGCTACGCTCCGCTCCTACCCTGAAAGGCTCGGGGGGATCTGTCAAGCGGGGGCTGAGATAAAAGGGGGGTCCCAAAACGCGTTTTTCCCATGCATTTTTCCATAGGACCTTTAGAACGAGCTACAGCCCGAACGGCTGAACAGAATTACTCAAAATTTGGCAGAGAGGTAGTCCCTAGGTCAAGGAAGTGCCTTTTGTAGGTTTGGTGTAAATCTGTTAAGTAGATTCTGAGAAAATAGCCTTTGAATCAATATATATATCTGTAAGCGCGCAGAGTGCGCGCTGGGTGCGCGCACCTTGCCGTGCGCGAGCGCAATTCTGATTGGTTGTTAGATCTTAGTAAACATTCGAATCGGTGGAAGTCAGGAAGCGGCGGCCGCCATTTTGGCTATCGCATAAAGAGGGGGTGATAAACAGAGGGGGAGCACTTGAAAAGGGGGCAGAGTGGGTAGAAATAGACCCAGTAGGCATTGTAAGGGGGTCAAAGTAGGACCTTGTAGGGCAAAAAAAAAGAATAATATTTTGTAAAAAAATATCGCCGAGTGCGCGCACCCTGCGTGCACCCGGAAAAAAAAAAATAATAAAAGAAATTTAAAAAAAATTGCATTTAAGTGTTTAGATATAAGGTGGCTCTAAAAAGAGCCCTTGTGTTTATTGTTAGTTTTTCGGTACCTACAAGTAAGTACCGACGCAGAGTCTGAGGTTCAAGAGGAAGACTCTGTTCCCTTCATCATTGAAGTGCACACCATCTCCTCTATAAATGTCTTGCATGTCGTAACGCAAGTTGTTGTGGTAAATGGAACCCATACCATAGTCTCTGAGGAAAGCAGAAATAGATTTGTTGACGTGCTTCCTTGCTTTGTCAATCTGCGGACAAAATTGGTTGGACCAGTTCCACTTTTGCCTTTGGCATATGTTAGAATATACAAAGGCAGTTTGTGGAAAAAGCGACATCAATTGCACAAAGGTGTCCTTAATAAGCATTTCCAAACCTACCCCAGTTAAAGTGCCTAGATCATTACCACCACAGTGCACAATAATAAGGTTAGGCTGTGGGAGATGTTGAAAGGTTTTCACCAAAGGCATTAATTGGTGCCACTTTAACCCTCTCTGACCAATCCACTTGATGTCTACATTTGGCAAAGCAAGGTCTCTCACCATACCTCTTTTCTCTGCAAATTTTTCACTCCAGAAGACATAGCTGTGTCCTACAATCCACACTGTGAACATCTTCAAAGGAGATCTGGATGCACTCAGGAGGTGTAATTCAGTAGAATGGTAAAAAGAAATGAAAGACAGTTTGGAAATGGAGGCATACATATTTCTTATAAAAAAAAAAGAACTGATTGGCTGTTTCATACCATTCTACACTAAAAACTAGGCTGTATGTGTAAAATAATAGAAGCATGTTTTGTATTGGTTCAGAAAAATGTGTTACCAAAGAACAGTACTATGGATTTGCTGTAAGGTTTGAAAAGTCAAGCACTCTTGCTCTGTGGAATTGAAACATTGTGTGGCGAACTTCTGACCTAACTCCACACAGCAGTGTTCCATGAGCTGTTGCTATGGTAGCAGGCAGAAGTCAAGTTGGGGGAAGGGAACTAGGCAGAAGTGAAGTAGGGGGAAGGGTACTTTTGGAAAAGGGTTGGTTTTCAAGCAATAGAAATGTGTGATTACATTTGAAAAAAAGGGGGAAGCAGTGAGATTTGAAATTAACATGTATATGTGTGGAAAAATAGAGGGAAAGATTGCCATTATCTGGTTCTGCTGAGTGGAGAGAGGTGTAGAGAACAGAGGTCCTGGCTCTGATAATGTGCTGTGGGGTTTTGAGGTTTCAGTCTGTAATGCAAATACATTCAGCATCACTAAGGCTGGTTGCCCTTGCTGGAGTGTAGGCAGTCACCCAGCATACACATGGTTTGTGGTCTGAAAAAGCAGTCTGGACATGTGCATTTAAAAAAATCTGAAAAGTGGATTCATAATGTGTCAGTCTGTAAAAGTGATTTTCACTTGCCAACAAAAAAGAGCAGTAAGTGTGCATTCAAATTGGCAAAGATTTTTCGTTTTGTGACTAATGTGAAAACATGACTCTGTGTGCAAATAGGAATTACAGGAAGAGATTTGTTGCGTTTTGCTCTGGTGATTTCACAGTTGCATTAGTAGGAAAAAGGGGGAGTCTCTCAAAAAAAAAAAAAAAACCTTGGGTGCGCGCAGGGTGCGCGCACCTCAAAAAAATTTTAAAAAATGTTTTCAAAAAAAAAATTTGTTTGGTTAAGTTTATAAGTGGTTCTTAAAAGAGCCCTTGAGTTAATGGAGGGAAACAGGAAGAGAAAAACGCAAAAAAAGAAAAAACATCTATGGCCTAGTGCATGAATGCGCATCAAATTTTCTCTGAAGGAGATCAAGACTGGTCTCCCCCACAGAAATAAGAGAACCGCAATCAGTGCACCGTGTAGACAACCTCGCCAAACAAGGTGGACCAACAAGAGGTAAAGAAACAGGTGAAGGCACCATCGCAGCTGAAGTGCTCCCCTGAGCTGCCGAAGATGTGCTCGGCTGAGCTGCTGCTGATGTCGTCGGCTGAGCAGGTGGAGGGTTTTCTCCAGAAGCTCGACGATAAGATGCTGGGTGCATTTTGTAAACATGTCTCAACATAGTGTGAATGCTAAAAGAATATTTCTTGTTAGGATTCCCACGAGATAAGACTTTTTTACAAAGTACACATGTAACTTTTGGTGCATTTACCTTTTTCTCATTCTCAGGAAAAGTAAAAAACTGCCATACAAAGCTGTCTTTCTGCTTCCTGTTCCTCTGCCTCTCAAGAGTGTCCTGGTCACTGTCTGAAGTAGGTTGCTGTTCAGCCATTGTCTCTCAACAACAGAATAGCTCCTTCTCCAAAGGAATCAGAACTAATAATGAGGGGAGTAGGTGTGGTTTGGGAAGAATCTGGAACAGAAAGTACTTCAAACCAATCATAAGTGATGATTCTTGATCACATGACTTGCCATGAGGGGATTGGGTGTGGTATTGAAACAATTAGAAACTGAAAGTAATGATAACCAATAAGAAATGTTGTTTTATTATGTATAAACCCGAGGTGCGCGCACTGCGCAAGCTCCGTGCGCGCACCCCGTGATGACGTATGCACGAACGCGTAAACGCGCAGGTGCATACGTCATATACGCGCACCTAGCGCGCATACGTTTAACACGCGTATACGCGACCGTTATTGCGTGTAATTTTAGCGTATGCGGAAGTAAACCGCGTCGAGGGCGTAGGACGCATGCGTACGTACGTACGCATACGTACTGGGTGCGCGCTCCCAGCGCGCACCAATAAGTATATTTG
This sequence comes from Triturus cristatus, assembly GCF_964204655.1. NCBI lineage: Eukaryota > Metazoa > Chordata > Amphibia > Caudata > Salamandridae > Triturus > Triturus cristatus. Next base: position 759,444,078 of record NC_140595.1, read on the forward strand.
CGTACGTAAATAACGTACGCCGGAATTCATAAAAAACATACGAAATAGTACTAGGTGCGCGCTCAGAGCGCGCACCCCAAGAATTTATAAATAAAAAAAAAAAAAAAAAAAAGAGGACATTAAATAATTAAAAAAATTATAAAAAAAAAAAAAAAAAATTGAATTTAAAAAAATAATTTAAAAAAAAATACAGATAATATATAAATGAATATAAAGTAATTTTATTTAAATAAAAAAAAATATCTTTAATTAAAAATACATAACTTAGCATATAAAAAACCATACAAACTCTCAGAAAAAAACATAGGTTTCAAAAACGAAATATTTAGGGATTAGCATTTAAAAAACCTTGCAAATTCACTGAAAAAACTATAGGTTTCACACACGTTATAGTTAGGAATTAGCATTTAAAAAACCTTGCAAATTCACTGAAAAAACCATGGGTTTCACACACGTTATAGTTAGGAATTAGCATTTAAAAAACCTTAGAAATTCAGTGAAAAAACCATAGGTTTCACACATGTTATAGTTAGCTGGACATTTTACTCGTAAAAAACCAATGAAATTGCCCCGTTATAGTTAGTTCAGCTAACTATAACTCGCACGCGCCCGCAATGCACTGCTGATGACGTCACATATTACATCACTCATGACATGGTCAGTGACATCACTCATGACATCACTGATGACATCTCAAATGACATCACTGATGACATCATCCTTGTGATAGAGTGGCAGACCTCCTCTCACCCTAATATAACCTTTGATACACACATTCAATAATAGAGACTAAAATTTTTAAAACAATGGACATACCAATACCAGTTACAACAACCTCTTCAGTAATTCTAAGATTCACATACACATTCACTCATTCACCAACAGTCCTATACAGTCACTCATACATGTACTCACTCATCATATGTACTCATACACCTATACATCTAGTTACACAATGCCACTCATCCATAGAGTTACTCACACACATAGTCACTCATACTAATAAAGAATCAAACATACTTTTACTTGCATATACAGTTATACACACACCACCACACTTACTTCTACGGAAACTTACACATACTTAGTCTTTTAAACAATCACTTATAGAAACACATACTTATTCATACAGGAACTCTTTCAATCTCTCACTCTCACATATACTCACTTATATACACCAATAGTCACATATACTAGTTTAAAACATATGTAGTTACTCATAAAGACACTATTGAGACAGTCATTCACTCACTAACACACCCATACACACACTCATCCACCCATACAGTCCTGCACACATGCTGTCTTCAACACATACAAACAGTGAGTGACTCATTCATGCACCTATGCACTACATAATACCCCCCACCGAACCATGCAGACACTCAGACTGACACTCAAAAAACCAACTAATAACCTATATAGACACCCATGTAGCTACTCACCAACCCATGCAGCCACTTATACACAAAGTGAGAGACTGATACAGATATTTACATATTTAAACATTACTCACTAAGCCATGTATTCACTATGATACACTTAATCAGTCAGTTACACAATCAATTTTTCAAAAACAAATCATCCATTTAGACACTTATATACCCATTTATTCTTCCATCGACCTTGAGATATACATATATAAAACATATTTAATTTTCAGAAAAACACACATTCACTGGATGATGTCATCAGTGATGTCATTTGAGATGTCATCAGTGATGTCATGAGTGATGTCACTGACCATGTCATGAGTGATGTAATATGTGACGTCATCAGCAGTGCATTGCGGGCGCGTGCGAGTTATAGTTAGCTGAACTAACTATAACGGGGCAATTTCATTGGTTTTTTACGAGTAAAATGTCCAGCTAACTATAACATGTGTGAAACCTATGGTTTTTTCACTGAATTTCTAAGGTTTTTTAAATGCTAATTCCGAACTATAACGTGTGTGAAACCCATGGTTTTTTCAGTGAATATATATATAGATATATCTGCAGGACGACTCCTGCATGTTGTCTGTTTGCACGCACAAGGAGTCACGGACCCTAACTTTGTGGCTGAAACTGTTTTATTCAATAAGCCATATGACGCGTTTCGTGCATACAAAGTGCCCTTGATCACATGCGGAAACGCAGTCCGCTTTCTGTTTTTATATCTTTTAATGAACTACACCCGTGATAAACATAAACAACACACTGTCATTCACAATACTCTTTGAGTCGGCAATGGAGATATTATGCCATTGATATTGTTGTAGTGGCTATTTTTACCACTGTTATTGGTCTAGGTAAACATAGTTGAATATACATGCACAAAGTGTGAATTGCTACCACAGTCATTATGCTACTCAAATGTCTCTAATTTGCATAAGTGAAATAGTTTTTTCATCAACATATTTTAAAACTGTTTATTAAAATCATGGTTAATTTAAAACCAAAATAATAAATAAATATAAATACATATAAATATATATAAATACATATATACACAGATTTACCAATACATAATTTGTTTGTATTAGTTAAAACACATATTATAGCATGTGCCTGTATATTATTGCATAAATGCTTGAAAACTTGTAGATTATAATTTAGTGCACAGAATTCCTGTGATTTATTAGTTGTTCAACTAGTTACTACCATATTAATTGACATATGGGGCATGAATGTCTCATTGCTTATCTTTTCTAACTGTCCAGACTCTATTGGTATGATAGCATGTTATATTTAAAGTGCTTAGTGCTGCCTTGATTGATTAAAAGTGCTAGTGCAAAAGTGCATAAAGTTCAGGTGCTTCACTGTAACATCAAAGAAAAAAAGACAACAAGAGAAAATAAGGGGAAAAGCAGCTAGTAATGAACTGTAAAAAAACATTATTACATGATGTTTTTATATTGTTAGTATTGAATGTTGTGGTATTCGTACTGCATCTTAACCTGGGGGAAGCTAGCTATGCTGCGTGGTGATCCGTACACGAGCGATTTAAATATCATTGTGTAGGCTTTATATGGAAACATGATGTAGGGTCTTCTGTGTTGTTAAGACCGTTCGGATGTTTGCTGTCTAATTCAATAATGAACCGTGATTCAGATTGTCGTAAAGACCGTTCTCTGTTGCCTCCCCTACGTGGCTTTGATATTGAACTAATAACAAAGTAGCTTAGGCAACTGAGATTGTTATTGTGGAATTGTTTAAAATGCCTGGCAACTGGGTAAGCATCGTCATTGTTGACAATTGCCCGGATGTGCTGCAAAATCCTGACATGCACCTGTAGTTTCGTGCTGCCCACATATCTCCACCCACAGGTGCAAGCCAGGACATATTCAGCAAACTCGGTTTTGCAATTGTAGTTGCCTATAATTCGCTTGGGCCTAACGTTGAATGGGGTAACATAACTAGTTGTGTTAATCCCAAACTTGCAGGCTCTGCAACTCGAGCATTTAAAAAAACCCTGTTGTGGTTGCAACCACATTTTATTGTGGCAGATCTCTGGACTATTTTTAACCAGCTGTGTTCTCATAGATTTGCCTTTCCTAAATGTGATTGTAAGGTTATCCGACAAATAAGGTGCCAGTACCGCATCTGTGAGGATTATGGGCCAATTGCACTTGAGAATTGATTTAATTTTTCTCTCTTGCTGATTATAGGTAATAATCAGTCTGGGCTCAGAATCGTCATTTTTTGTTGTTTGGACATTGTCATATACAGGTTCAAGTAGTCCTTCTCTGTTTCTTAATTTAACTTTAGCCTGTGCTTCTTGGAGGACAGTCTCATCATAGCCTCTTTCTCTGAATCTTGTAATTGCTTCGTTTGTGCATTTCTCTAAATCTTGTTCTTGGCTACAGATTCTCTTAATGCGGAAAAACTCTCCAAAAGGAATACTTTTAATGAGGTGTTTAGGGTGCTTGCTAGAGGCATGTAGAGTAGAATTACCTGCCGTTGCTTTTCTGTGTAATGTTGTAGCCATCTGCTCATTTTTAACGATGACTTCAACATCTAGGAATTCAATTTTTTCTGTATCAATGCTAGATGTGAATTTAAGATTGACCTTGTTGTCATTGATGGTATTAATAAATATTTGTGCATTGTTTACATTTCCTTGCCACACCACAAAAACATCATCAATATATCTGTACCAATACTTAACATGTTGATTGTACATTGTCGCGTGGGTCCCCCTAAGGACCTGCTCCTCCCACCAGCCTACCATCAGACAGGCATAGCTGGGAGAGAAGCAGGATCGCATAGCCACACCGCGCAGCTGTTTGTACACGTCTGTACCAAATAGAAAGAAATTGTTATTGAGGCACCAATCAATACATTCTAACAGCATATTGTTATGTTTGTAGGATTCAATGGGTCTTAAATCTAAAAAGTATTTAATGGCTTGAAGTCCTATCTCATGTTCTATGCACGTGTATAGGGATTCAATATCTAATGTCATAAGAATCATATCTTTTTCCCATTTGATATTCTTAATTTTATTCAGGAAATCTCCCGTATCTCTCACGTAGGTGGGTAAATTCTTGACTAGTTCTTGTAAAAAGAAATCAATGTATTGAGATACGTGTTCGCTCATACTGTTGATGGCTGATATTATTGGACGCCCTGGAATTGGTACAGTCTTTTTATGTATTTTTGGAATAAAATAGATTATCGGAATCACTGGATGTAATACTTGCAAAAAATTGAATTCCTCCAGTGAGATCAACCCTTCTCTTTTAAACTGGTATAACATTTTGTTTAAAGAGTCTTTTGCTTTATTGTACTCTTTCCAGTTTGTTTTTGCATAGCAGGTTTCATCTTGTAGTTGTCGTTTCGCTTCGTCAATGTATTGAATCTTTGGCCAAATGAAGATGATGCTTCCTTTGTCGCTTTTAGTGATTACCACTTCGTGGTTACTCTGCAATTTATTAATTAAATCTTGATATTTCGCCTCGTTATACTTCTTTATACGTTTTCTCTTATTCAATTGGAGATTAAGTTTTTTCATCTCTTCCGTCACTGTTTCATGGAAAATGTCTATAGCATCTTTTGGCATATTTGGTATGAATGTTGATTTAGGTTTGAAGGGGCTGCTCCCAGCCCCTTGTTGTTGAACATCCATACTCACAAGCTGTTGCTGTGTAGACACTTGCGATGCAATACTCTCTATTTGAGGTGATGTTCCAACTTTAAGATCATGCACAGTTCGTAATAGTGGGATGTCTCTAACTTGCAATCCTAATCTTTTTTTGGGGTTATGTTGTTGTTGTTCTTTTAAGCCATTTTTTATAGTGAAGAACTTTTTAAGCTTTAGTTTCCGAATGTAGCCAAATAAATCTATCCTGGTTTGAACGTAATTGAAATCATTCGGTGGACAATACGACAACCCCAGGTTGAGCACTTTTTTCTCTGCTGTTGTTAAAACTACCGTTGATAAATTTACAATAGTTTTATCTTCCAAATGTGTTATCTTCTATTGATGTTGCATTTTTTTCTGTGGCTAATTCTTGCTTCCGCGGTCTTAATGTATTGCGTCGGTCTACAGTTAAAAAATCCACTTCTTCCCCCAGACTTAATCTTCTTGTTTCAGTATTCATTGTAATGCTGTTGCTGTCTTCTGAGCCTATATCACTGCTTAAGGAATTGCCGTCAGATGGTGTGAGCGAATCTTTAGATGTGCCCGCAATTTGTGGTCGAGTAGTAATGTTATCTTTGCTTGAGGCTATGTTGGTTTTGACTTTTTTAGCAATGGCGAATTTTCTGGCAAACGTGTAGATTCTGCCATGTTCATAATCTGCTAAGTCACGAGCAAATTTATAAGCTTTGCGTGTTTTGATTTTGTCTTCTTGTTTTTTGAGGCATTCAAGGATCTCTTGTTTCATTTTGGCTATGAATTCATTTGGTTCTAATGAGCTTAACTCTTCATTAATTTTATCGATTTCCTTTACAAGCTCTATTCGATCTATTTCAGCATATTTAATTAAAATGCGTACCAAGTTCATAGATGCATCCAAATTGCTTTGTCCCCATTCTTTTAGCATGGCAGGGTTAGGTTTTTCAAAACTAGGCACCAGAAAAATTCGCAGTCCTCTTGGCACTTGCCCCACTTCCTCATATTTAATTAGGGATTTCTTTTCCCACCATTTTGTGACTTCTGACCTTTTACATTTCTACAATTTTTTAAGAAGCTCCCTGGCATTGGAATTATTACCGGCATTCTCGGTATTGAGCTGTGTGCTTTCCCCCGTAGTTGAAATATTGGGTACATTTTTGAACAGTTCATCGGCAGCCGCCTCCCGCTCCCGGACCTCATCCGCCGACATATTTTGGCTTGTGATTGATGCCGAGTCTCGTGTAGGTCTGGGCGAAGCACTACGCTACGCTCGCGTAGTTTGCGAAGTTCGCGCTACTTCGCGCTACGCGAACTGCACGTAGCACAGTGCGAACACGCGTAGCGTAGTGTTGCGTAGTGCTGCGGTCATTTTTTGCTTGCTCGCGGTCCTCAACGTCAAGTTGGCGACCGCGAGCAAGCAAAATGACATCCTGGCGAGACTTTTTCCTTGTTCGCGATCGCGAGCATGGAAAATAAACCTCCCGGCGAGATTCCCAACGCGAGAAGGTCAGGTTTCTCATTGCGAGGGGTCGCGTATGCTCGCGACCGCTCGCGATGAGAAACTACCAGTTCGCGTTGAGAAAGCTGCAGCTCGAGTAAAAATCTACTCGAGCAGCAGAAAACTACAGCTCGCACTGTGCAAGATGCCATTTTCAATGATTGCACAGTGCCGGTTGCTTGTCCGCACTGTGCAATCATTGAAAACAACATCTTGCACAGTGCGAACATGTTACTTCGCAGTTCGCGAAGTGCTACGCGTAGCTCGCGTAGTGCGAACTTCACTTTGCGTAGCTTCGCGAAGTGCTACTTCGCGAACTACGCCCACCCTTAGTCTCGTGTATTGGACCTCCGGCTGTTAGTTTACTGTGCCACGCCTCCCCTCCTATGCAGTTCCCGATATGGAACTCACCGTTAATGGAGCTCGGATTCGGTGAGTCCTCCGACACGACCTATATATAGATATATATATATATAGATATATGTTTTACCGTTGCTGCCCCAAAGACCCCAGAAAGCAGTAAGTGGCACACCCAAACTGAAACTGTGTCCTTTAATTGTTGCAGCAATATACTCCCTTCATCTTCCCAACGCGTTTCAACAGTTCGTCTTGATCACGGGAATGGCAAATACAGGAACTCCTCAATCCCACAGGTGACCTAAATATATACAAAAAAAATATGCGTCATCTCCGCAATGCATCCTGGGCAATGTAGTTATTGAAATTCCACAATCATAGGGGTCAAAATGCTGCAACCAACATAATCCAAGGGTTCACCTTGTTCCACCATGTCCCACAATCATAATGGGCCAGGTAGACCCTCGAACGTGGCAATCCGCGGTGACTCACACTACCCGTGTGAGAATCTATGGGCAGTATGATGTCATTTTAGAGTTGGTACACGCTTCTACCAGCACTGGGCTGTGCCGTGACATTTGCTTTATCGTTGCTCCCCTGAAGACCCCGGAAAGCAGTAAGTGGCAAACTCAAACTGAAACTGTGTGCTTTAATCGCTGAAGCAATACACTCCCTTCATCTTCCTAATAGAATGCATATAAAAAAATCTAAACTTATATAAACATGTGTACATAATTTCACATGCGTGTGTATATACGACATGGGCCCTGGGGGGCACTGACCCCTACATATCCCTGCACCATGTGGCAGGCACCACATGGTGCCTGCAACATAGTGCAGGGATATGCAAAAAAAGTGAATTGTTTGTACTGCAGCGTGTGCTGCAGCCCGCGGCACATCTTGCAATAGAAAATATACACTTCAAGGCTGTCGCATTGTAATTTGCATGGCAGGACCGCCAACAGCTATTTGGTTGGTCCTGTCCCAGATTTGATGGCGGTCGGACGAAAGTCTGAGCACCATCATAATGAGGCCCTAAGGTCTCCCTCTGTGGCTGGGGTGCTTCACTATTACAAGGCAGTTGTAGTATAGACCCTTATAGACAAGATGGCCCTGCATGGGGCTGTCTCACCAGCATCTTCTTGACTTGACTTACAGCCTCCAGCTGTGGGCATGCCATAGAAGTCCCAGGCTATGGACTCATACAACGACATTGTGTTTCCATATTGTTCACATATGCAGGGCTGTGAAGGCAAGAGCAGCTGCTAAGTAGTGCAAAGGAGTGAGCCATGCATTACAGTGACATTGTTTTGGACCAAGGACACCATCATCTGAAAGATAAATCCATGAGAGAATTTCATTACTACTTGACTTTCTGCCTTACAGAAAGTAACACCGGCTGCCTGCTCACATAGCTTGGAGAGGTCAGGTTGTCTGAGAAGGCGAAGCTGCCTCACCCAGATCACTGACAGAATACCAAAATTACCAAAAGAGGGTAACACAACTATCATGTCAGAAATATCGTTTACAAATGTATTGTGTCACTATCATTATAATGGCAGGTAAAGCCATGTCAGATGAGATGTCCTCAGAGATGTCACTAACCATGTCATGAATTATGTAATATGTGACATCATCAAAAGTGCAATGCGGTGGCGCACGTTATAGTTAGCTCAACTAACTATAAAGGCTGGATTTCTCTGGTTTTGTATGAGTGAAATGTCCAACTAACTATAACGTCCCTGAAACCTGTGTTTTTTGTCAGTGAATTTCTAACGTTTTTTAAATGCTAATTTCTAAATTTAACGTCCCTGAAACCTATGATTTTTTTTAGTAAATTTCAAAGATTTTCTAAATGCTAATTTCTAACTATAACGTCGCTCAAACCTATGTTTTTTTCAGTGAATATCAAATGCTTTTTAAATGCTGATTTCTAACTATGCCTACAGAGGTAGGACATGTACAGAAAGAGGAAGAAAAGATCAGAAAGAAACAATAAAAATAAAGAAAGACTCAACAGAATTCCAGAAAGACGAAGAAAGGTACAGAAAGAAGCAAGAGATATGCAGAAAGAACCAACAGAGGTACAGAAAGAGGCCTTGTTGCAAAGTCATCCTGTGCCACCAACTTTTTCCTGACTGGTACTGGTGGTAACTGACTCTAACTAACCAGGCCTGGAGACAGTGTTATAGTGAAAGACACTTAGTATACAGTGAAACACCTACACACACTAGGGAACACTATGGGTTGGGGTACCCCTGTGATTGTCATGACCTCCCCTGTAAGGCCCTGGTACATAATAGGGCATGGGGGATTAAAACTACCTTTAAGTCAGAGGTGCAGAAAGAGGAAAGAGAAGTGCAGAAAGAAGCAACAGAGGTGCCAAAACAGGCAAGAGAGGTGCAGAAAGAAGCAAGTGAAGTACAGAAAGAGACAAGAGAGGTGCAGAAAGAGGCAACAGAGGTGCAGAAAGAGGCAGGAGGGGTACAAAAAGAAGGAAGAACAGTGCAGAAAGAGGCAAGAGAATTGCTGAAAGAAGTGACAAAGGTTTAGAAAGAAGCAATTTAAGTGCAGAAAAAGGCAAGTGAGGTGCAGAAAGAAGCAAAAGCAGTGCAGAAGGAACCAACAGAGGTGCAAAAAGAGGTAAGAGGGGTGCAGAAAGAGGCAAGAGAAGTGCACAAAGAGACAAGAGAGGTACAGAAAGAAGCAGGGGGTACAGAAACAAGGAAGAGAAGTGTAGAAAGAAGCAGGAACGGTTCAGAAAGAGGGAGCAGGGGTGCAGAAAGAGGGAAGAGAGGTGCAGAAAGAGAAAAGACGGGTACAGAAAGAGGCAAGAGGGGTGCAGAAAGAAGCAAGAGCAGTGCAAAATTAATCAACAGAAGTGCAAAAAAAGCAAGAGAGGTACAGAAAGAGGCAGGAGGGATGCAAAAAGAAGGACAAGAAGTGCAGAAAGAGACAAGAGAATTGCTGGAAGAAGCAACAGAGGTGTAGAAAGAAGCAAAAGAAGTGCAGAAAGAGGCAAGTGAGGTACAGAAAGAAGCAAGAGCAGTGAAGAAAGAACCAACAGAGGCACACAAAGAGGCAAGAGAGGTACAGAAAAAGGCAGGAGGGGTGCAGAAAGAAGGAAGAAAGGTGCAGAAAGAAGCAACAGAGGTGCTGAAAGAGGCGCAAAAGGTGCAGAAAGAGCAAGAGAAGTGCAGAAAGAACCAACAGAGGTACAGAAAGAGGCATAAAAGGTAGAGAAACAGGCAGGAAAGATGCAGAAAGAGGGAACAGGGGTGCAGAAAGAGGAAAGAGAGGTGCAGAAAGAGAAAAGCGGAGTGCAGAAAGAGGCAAGAGAGGTTCAGGAAGAAGCTAGAGCAGTGCAGAATGAACCAACAGAGGTGCAAAAAGAGGCAAGAGTGGTGCAAACAAAGGTCAGAGAGGTGCACAAAGAGGTAAGAGATGTACAGAAAGAGGCAGGAGGGGTGCAGAAAGGAAGAAGAAAAGTGCAGAAAAAAGCAACAGAGGTGCTAAAAGAGTCATGAAGGGTGCAGAAAGAGCAAGAGAAGTGCAGAAAGAACCAACAGAGGTACAGAATGATGCAAGAGAGGTGCAGAAACAGGCAGGAAAGGTGCAGAAAGAGGGAACAGGGGTGCAGAAAGAGACAAGAGAGGTGCAGGAAGAGAAAGGAAGAGTGCAGAAAGACGCAAGAGGGGAGCAGAAAGAAGAAAAAAGCAGTGCAGAATGAACCAACAGAGGTGCAAAAAGAGGCAACAGGAGTGTAGAAAGAGGTAGGAGAGGTTCACAAAGACACAATAGAGGTACCGAAAGAGGCAGGAGGGATACAGAAAGAAGCAAGAGAAGTGCAGAAAGAAGCAAAAGAGGTGCTGTGAGAGGCAAGAGGAGTGCAGAAAGAATTAGGAGAGGTTCACAAAGACGCAACAGAGGTACAGAAAGAGGCAGGATGGGTTCAGAAAGAAATCAGAGAAGTGCAGAAAGAGGTAAGAGAATTGCTGAAAGAAGCAAAAGAGATGTAGAAAGAAGAAAGCAAAGTGCAGAAAGAGGCAAGTGAGATGCAAAAAGAAGCAAGAGCACTACAGAAAGAACCAACAGAGGTGCAAAAAGAAGCAAGAGCGGGACTGAAAAAGGTAGATGAGGTGCGCAAAGAGGCAAGAGAGTTACAGAATGAGGCAGGAGGAGTGCAGAAAGAAGGGAGAGAAGTGCAGAAAGAAGCAACAGAGGTGCTGAAAGAGGTAAGAGAGGTGCAGAAACAGGCAGGAGAGGTACAGCAAAAGGGAACAAGGGTGCAGAAAGAGAGGAGCGGTACAGAAAGAGAAAAGAGGGGTGCAGAAAGAGGCAAGAGGGGTGTTGAAAGAAGCAAGCGAGGTGTATAAAGAGGCAACAGGGGTGCATAAAGATGCAGGAGAAGTGCAGAAAGAGGCAAGTGAGGTGCAGAAAGAGGCAAGAGAAGTGCAGAAAGAGGCAAGAGGGGTGCAGAAAGAAGCAAGTGAGGTACAGAAAGAGGCAGGAGGGGTGCAAAAAGAAGGACAAGAAGTGCAGAAAGAGGCAAGTGAGGTACAGAAAGAAGCAAGAGCAGTGAAGAAAGAACCAACAGAGGCACACAAAGAGGCAAGAGAGGTACAGAAGAAGGCAGGAGGGGTGCAGAAAGAAGGAAGAGAAGTGCAGAAAGAAGCAACAGAGGTGCTGAAAGAGGCGCAAAAGGTGCAGAAAGAGCAAGAGAAGTGCAGAAAGAACCAACAGAGGTACAGAAAGAGGCATAAAAGGTAGAGAAACAGGCAGGAAAGATGCAGAAAGAGGGAACAGGGGTGCAGAAAGAGGAAAGAGAGGTGCAGAAAGAGAAAAGCGGAGTGCAGAAAGAGGCAAGAGAGGTTCAGGAAGAAGCTAGAGAAGTGCAGAATGAACCAACAGAGGTGCAAAAAGAGGCAAGAGTGGTGCAAACAAAGGTCGGAGAGGTGCACAAAGAGGTAAGAGATGTACAGAAAGAGGCAGGAGGGGTGCAGAATGGAAGAAGAAAAGTGCAGAAAAAAGCAACAGAGGTGCTAAAAGAGGCACGAAGGGTGCAGAAAGAGCAAGAGAAGTGCAGAAAGAACCAACAGAGGTACAGAAAGATGCAAGAGAGGTGCAGGAAGAGAAAAGAAGAGTGCAGAAAGACGCAAGAGGGGAGCAGAAAGAAGAAAAAAGCAGTGCAGAATGAACCAACAGAGGTGCAAAAAGAGGCAACAGGAGTGTAGAAAGAGGTAGGAGAGGTTCACAAAGACACAAGAGAGGTACCGAAAGAGGCAGGAGGGATACAGAAAGAAGCAAGAGAAGTGCAGAAAGAAGCAACAGAGGTGCTGTAAGAGGCAAGAGGAGTGCAGAAAGAAGTAGGAGAGGTTCACAAAGACGCAACAGAGGTACAGAAAGAGGCAGGATGGGTGCAGAAAGAAATAAGAGAAGTGCAGAAAGAGGTAAGAGAATTGCTGAAAGAAGCAAAAGAGGTGTAGAAAGAAGAAAGCAAAGTGCAGAAAGAGGCAAGTGAGATGCAAAAACAAGCAAGAGCAGTACAGAAAGAACCAACAGAGGTGCAAAAAGAAGCAAGAGCGGGACTGAAAAAGGTAGATGAGGTGTGCAAAGAGGCAAGAGAGTTACAGAATGAGGCAGGAGGAGTGCAGAAAGAAGGAAGAGAAGTGCAGAAAGAAGCAACAGAGGTGCTGAAAGAGGTAAGAGAGGTGCAGAAACAGGCAGGAGAGGTACAGAAAAAGGGAACAAGGGTGCAGAAAGAGAGGAGCGGTACAGAAAGAGAAAAGAGGGGTGCAGAAAGAGGCAAGAGGGGTGTTGAAAGAAGCAAGCGAGGTGTATAAAGAGGCAACAGGGGTGCAAAAAGATGCAGGAGAAGTGCAGAAAGAGGCAAATGAGGTGCAGAAAGAGGCAAGAGAAGTGCAGAAAGAGGCAAGAGGGGTGCAGAAAGAAGCAAGTGAGGTACAGAAAGAGGCAGGAGGGGTGCAAAAAGAAGGACAAGAAGTGCAGAAAGAGGCAAGTGAGGTACAGAAAGAAGCAAGAGCAGTGAAGAAAGAACCAACAGAGGCACACAAAGAGGCAAGAGAGGTACAGAAAAAGGCAGGAGGGGTGCAGAAAGAAGGAAGAGAAGTGCAGAAAGAAGCAACAGAGGTGCTGAAAGAGGTGCAAAAGGTGCAGAAAGAGCAAGAGAAGTGCAGAAAGAACCAACAGAGGTACAGAAAGAGGCATAAAAGGTACAGAAACAGGCAGGAAAGATGCAGAAAGAGGGAACAGGGGTGCAGAAAGAGGAAAGAGAGGTGCAGAAAGAGAAAAGCGGAGTGCAGAAAGAGGCAAGAGAGGTTCAGGAAGAAGCTAGAGCAGTGCAGAATGAACCAACAGAGGTGCAAAAAGAGGCACGAGTGGTGCAAACAAAGGTCAGAGAGGTGCACAAAGAGGTAAGAGATGTACAGAAAGAGGCAGGAGGGGTGCAGAATGGAAGAAGAAAAGTGCAGAAAAAAGCAACAGAGGTGCTAAAAGAGGCACGAAGGGTGCAGAAAGAGCAAGAGAAGTGCAGAAAGAACCAACAGAGGTACAGAAAGATGCAAGAGAGGTGCAGAAACAGGCAGGAAAGGTGCAGAAAGAGGGAACAGGGGTGCAGAAAGAGACAAGAGAGGTGCAGGAAGAGAAAAGAAGAGTGCAGAAAGACGCAAGAGGGGAGCAGAAAGAAGAAAAAAGCAGTGCAGAATGAACCAACAGAGGTGCAAAAAGAGGCAACAGGAGTGTAGAAAGAGGTAGGAGAGGTTCACAAAGACACAAGAGAGGTACCAAAAGAGGCAGGATGGATACAGAAAGAAGCAAGAGAAGTGCAGAAAGAAGCAAAAGAGGTGCTGTAAGAGGCAAGAGGAGTGCAGAAAGAAGTAGGAGAGGTTCACAAAGACGCAACAGAGGTACAGAAAGAGGCAGGATGGGTGCAGAAAGAAATAAGGGAAGTGCAGAAAGAGGTAAGAGAATTGCTGAAAGAAGCAAAAGAGGTGTAGAAAGAAGAATGCAACGTGCAGAAAGAGGCAAGTGAGATGCAAAAAGAAGCAAGAGCAGTACAGAAAGAACCAACAGAGGTGCAAAAAGAAGCAAGAGCGGGACTGAAAAAAGTAGATGAGGTGCGCAAAGAGGCAAGAGAGTTACAGAATGAGGCAGGAGGAGTGCAGAAAGAAGGAAGAGAAGTGCAGAAAGAAGCAACAGGGGTGCTGAAAGAGGTAAGAGAGGTGCAGAAACAGGCAGGAGAGGTACAGAAAAAGGGAACAAGGGTGTAGAAAGAGAGAAGCGGTACAGAAAGAGAAAAGAGGGGTGCAGAAAGAGGCAAGAGGGGTGTTGAAAGAAGCAAGTGAGGTGTATAAAGAGGCAACAGGGGTGCATAAAGATGCAGGAGAAGTGCAGAAAGAGGCAAGTGAGGTGCAGAAAGAGGCAAGAGAAGTGCAGAAAGAGGCAAGAGGGGTACAGAAAGAAGCAAGTGAGGTACAGAAAGAGGCAGGAGGGGTGCAAAAAGAAGGACAAGAAGTGCAGAAAGAGACAAGGGAATTGCTGGAAGAAGCAACAGAGGTGTAGAAAGAAGCAAAAGAAGTGCAGAAATAGGCAAGTGAGGTACAGAAAGAAGCAAGAGCAGTGAAGAAAGAACCAACAGAGGCACACAAAGAGGCAAGAGAGGTACAGAAAATGGCAGGAGGGGTGCAGAAAGAAGGAAGAGAAGTGCAGAAAGAAGCAACAGAGGTGCTGAAAGAGGCGCAAAAGGTGCAGAAAGAGCAAGAGAAGTGCAGAAAGAACCAACAGAGGTACAGAAAGAGGCATACAAGGTAGAGAAACAGGCAGGAAAGATACAGAAAGAGGGAACAGGGGTGCAGAAAGAGGAAAGAGAGGTGCAGAAAGAGAAAAGCGGAGTGCAGAAAGAGGCAAGAGAGGTTCAGGAAGAAGCTAGAGCAGTGCAGAATGAACCAACAGAGGTGCAAAAAGAGGCAAGAGTGGTGCAAACAAAGGTCGGAGAGGTGCACAAAGAGGTAAGAGATGTACAGAAAGAGGCAGGAGGGGTGCAGAATGGAAGAAGAAAAGTGCAGAAAAAAGCAACAGAGGTGCTAAAAGAGGCACAAAGGGTGCAGAAAGAGCAAGAGAAGTGCAGAAAGAACCAACAGAGGTACAGATAGAAGCAAGAGAGGTGCAGGAAGAGAAAAGAAGAGTGCAGAAAGACGCAAGAGGGGAGCAGAAAGAAGAAAAAAGCAGTGCAGAATGAACCAACAGAGGTGCAAAAAGAGGCAACAGGAGTGTAGAAAGAGGTAGGAGAGGTTCACAAATACACAAGAGAGGTACCGAAAGAGGCAGGAGGGATACAGAAAGAAGCAAGAGAAGTGCAGAAAGAAGCAACAGAGGTGCTGTAAGAGGCAAGAGGAGTGCAGAAAGAAGTAGGAGAGGTTCAGAAAGACGCAACAGAGGTACAGAAAGAGGCAGGATGGGTGCAGAAAGAAATAAGAGAAGTGCAGAAAGAGGTAAGAGAATTGCTGAAAGAAGCAAAAGAGGTGTAGAAAGAAGAAAGCAAAGTGCAGAAAGAGGCAAGTGAGATGCAAAAACAAGCAAGAGCAGTACAGAAAGAACCAACAGAGGTGCAAAAAGAAGCAAGAGCGGGACTGAAAAAGGTAGATGAGGTGCGCAAAGAGGCAAGAGAGTTACAGAATGAGGCAGGAGGAGTGCAGAAAGAAGGAAGAGAAGTGCAGAAAGAAGCAACAGAGGTGCTGAAAGAGGTAAGAGAGATGCAGAAACAGGCAGGAGAGGTACAGAAAAAGGGAACAAGGGTGAAGAAAGAGAGGAGCGGTACAGAAAGAGAAAAGAGGGGTGCAGAAAGAGGCAAGAGGGGTGTTGAAAGATGCAAGTGAGGTGTATAAAGAGGCAACAGGGGTGCATAAAGATGCAGGAGAAGTGCAGAAAGAGGCAAGTGAGGTGCAGAAAGAGGCAAGAGAAGTACAGAAAGAGGCAAGAGGGGTGCAGAAAGAAGCAAGTGAGGTACAGAAAGAGGCAACAGAGGTGCAGAAAGACACAAGAGAGGTACAGAAACAAGCAAGAGAAGTGCAGAAAGAGGCCAGAGAATTGCTAAAAGAAGCAACACAGGTGTAGAAAGAAGCTAGAGAAATGCGGAAAGAAGCAAGTGAGGAGAAGAAAGAAGACAGAGCAGTGCAAAAAGAACTAATAGAGGTGCAAAAAGAGGCAAGAGGGGTGCAGATAGAGGTAAAAGAGGTGCTCAAAGAGGCAAGAAAGGTGCAGAAGGAGGCAGGAGGGGTGCAGAAAGAAGGAAGAGAAGTACAGAAAGAGGCAAGAGAATTGCTGAAAGAAGCAACAGAGGTGTAGAAAGAAGCAATAGAAGTACAGAAAGAGGCAAGTGAGGTGCAGAAAGAAGTAAGAGCAGTGCAGAAAGAACCAAGAGTGGTGCAAAAAGCGACAAGGGGCTGCAGAAAAAGGTAGAAGTGGTGCACAAAGAGGCAAGAGAGGTACGGAAGTGGCAGAAGGGGTGCAGAAAGAAGGAAGAGAAGTGCAGAAAGAAGCAACAGAGGTGCTGAAAGTGGCAGGAAGGGTATAGAAGTGCAGAAACAGGCACAAAAAGTGCAGAAAGAGGGAATGGGGTGCAGACAGAGGCAAGAGAGGTGCAGAAAGAGGCAAGAGATCTGCAGAAAAAAGCAACAGAGGTGCTGAAAGAGGCAGGTGAGGTGCAGAAAGGGGCAAGAGAAGTGCAGAAAGAAGACAGTGAGGTGCAGAAAGAGCAAGAAAGGTGCAGAAAGAAGCGAGAAATACAGAAAGAGGCAAGAGAGGCAAAGAAAGAAGAGAGGTTTGTGCACCATTAGAACCCATTTAATACACACATTGTGCAATAAGTAACACGTGACCATTCCAGCTCTGCAAAGTGCATTACACCACGCTGTAACACATGACGCTGCATGTTTGGGAACATTTGAGCCGTTTGAGCTAGAAACAAGGTGCTTTTTTTGTACAAATCTGCAGATTAGGCAGTAGAGGATGGAATATTTGGCAAATGCGTAAAATGTTTAATTATTTGAAAATTGGTGCATCCGAACAGTCATATAATTCCAGTGGCCCTGCTCATACCTCCGACTAGGTCCAGAAGTGCTCCTCATTGGTTCCTTCTTTTTTTTGTCCCATTGAGTTTAGTGGAGTGGAGAGGGTAATGGTGACCGCTCGAGAACGCGAGCTGAAATCATCCCCGAAAGTCTTGAAAGCGGGATGTGTAAACTAGCGAAGTGTTCAGCAGGGAGCTTAATTTTCATCTAGGCCGAGCATCTAAATTTGAGCGCCGCGGAGGGCTGAAAACTACAGCTTCAAATTCCAGGGCTAACCGGGGAACCGGGGAACGCTGTAACGCTGCAATGCTGCACCTCCCTCGACCGGGCGCAAATTGAATCGCCAGCCTCAGCTGTCAAGGGCGGTTCCCCGCACATTGGGTCTCCGGAAGCAGCCGCCGGTAAGCTTCCCTTCCTCTCCTTGCGCCAGTCTGACTTGGCTTCCTTGACTCCCTTGGTGCAGGAACAGTTTGGGTGACCCGGCTTGCCCACCCCACGGCACTAGCCCCAGGGGGGGTCATTGGAAAAGCAGTGTGGACCATCTGAGCCTCGCTCCATACAGGCAAGTGGGGCCGTGCGCCTAAAAGGAACAGGGGAACCTCGAGGCGACGAGGCAACGCTGGTATTGTTTTCAAGCTTTGGATGAACTTTGGATGAATTGACGCCAATTTTGTGGAGCATAGGTCAAATTGTTGAGGCAGTTTTTGAGGGGCAATTTGGGGCACCAGACATAGAGCAAAAAAAATCACTGCCCGTCACAGTAAGGTGAAGGACTGCCTCGTGGTAGGGGTTTATGGCAAGGAGCCCTATTGGATTAAAAGGAGTTGTTTATTCAGGATCTCTTCTCCCCGTTTGTGCAGCAGTACCGCAAGGAACTTTACACGGACATACTTAAAATGGTTTGTTTGCTGCCCCACTTGATTTCATCGGGTGCCGCTCCGTGAGTCCCTCATTCCCGCCGCTGCTGCTGGGCTCGGCTCCGCATTTTCCTTCTCGAAGGCGAGTTCCCTCCAGCGTCGATGACCGGCCGGGAAGTGAGGACTGCATCTCCCAGGAGCCCTTGGGGCAGGACGTTGTAGATGCTGTGCCTGTAGCCGTTAGGGCTGAAGGGCCTGAAGGAGGCTGGGCTGGGCCCGCTTTCTAACACACGAGTTTAATCAGGATCTGTGAGAAGTGGAGGTGTGTTGTTCCTTGGAGGCTACTGTCTTCTTGCTAGTTGTTATCTTGCGAGTCCTGATTATTGCTCCTGTCCATTATATCCTATGGCTAAAAGTAAAAGTAACAGTAAGTGCCCTCCAATGGGGGGTACGGGGACATTAGATGCTTTTTAAAAAAAAGCAGAAAGCGTCGTTTCCAGGGAAATTGAAATGGTGGAAAGGAGGTTATCTTTGGAGCCATTAACCCAGATTAATCTTGTGAAACAAACTGGCGATACTACCCTAGGTTTAGGTGCCTTACAGGCTGCATGTCATTACCCCAATGGGTCCATGTTAGAGTCCAGTCTTGTAATTTCTCCTGCCTCTATGAATATCCCTAGTCCCCCTCCATTCCCGCCAGTTACACGTACTAGGCAGCTACAGGCCCTTCCTGTCGCTGTTACTAAAATAACCAAGGGGAAAAGAGAAGCTAATAATGTCCCCAAAGGAAGTCGGCAACAAGCCAAACAACCCAGGAACAAAGATTCCGTACATGAGTTGGACAGACAGGAAAGCAGTGTGGTTGTCCAGGCTATGGTTGACAAGTGTCACGAATGTAATGAGTGTACTGACCAGGGGGAAGTAGATATCATGGGGGTTAAGATGGCCGAACTGTTAAAGCTTATGGATGAGCGATTGAGAGCGGCTATATTGCCAGTCATGGATAGACTCAATGCGATTGATGACAGACTCGTCCTCATTGAACGTCATATGGCGGGTCAGAATGCATCGATGCCAAGGCAAGATCCATCTGAGATGCACCCTTTAAGTGTAGTAGCAACTAGAGTTTCTGAGTTGGTTGAGTCTACGACGACCCCTGTTCCCCCTACTGTAGGGCCCATAAATCCTCCTTCATCTGCTTCAGGAACTAATGGTAGTGACAGTTCGGGGCCTAGGGGCCCTACAGGTAGACTAAGTCCTCTTGCTGAGTATCCATCAAGGGAACGTCCTCTGCACTTGCCGCCGGAGGCCTGTCCGTATACTTTAATTTTGGCAAACGTTCCGAAAACTCGTGATGGTAGGGAAGAGCATTGGTCCTCGTTAAAAAATAAAGCCCTCCACTACTTGGCTGGTAACACAGTATTAGGGAGCCACCTTTTTGAAAGTTTTAAAATGGTAAGAAGGGTTCCATGGGTGGGGAAGACCAATAAGTCGCTGAAGGGTGACTGCGTTGTAGTGAGCTTCAGCTCTCCCGATTTAGTAGACCACATCTTGAGGCAGGCAGGGTCGTTCAGAATACATCAGGACTATGTAAATGTTCTTCCGTTGGTTTTTTTTTATCCACCTCATAATTTGGGGATTATTGGAAATAGAGGGTACATCTCTCAGTTTGTCCCTGCGAGTAGTACATTGGTTCTTAGTAATAGGTATGAGGCCCTTAGCACTTTAGACGTCAATGATTGACTCAGTGCTGATAGAGTTCTGGCCCAAAATAAACTTAGTGTGGTTTCTTCTAGTGACTCTGGGCTTCTGTTTCCCACTGTGTTGGCTGTGAAAGATAGTATTGACCTTAATGGCTTTGGAGACACAATTTCACCCCTAAAGATAGGTTGCAGAAAAGGAACTATTCAGATGATCACTGAGGAGGTTCAAGCGGGCAGGAGAGAAATAGTTCCTCCAATTGTAACTGGTAATTTGATTGTTACGGTTCCTGTACACAGAGAGGATGTTGATTCTCAACTCCTTTCACTGAATTTGGAGAATTCCGTGACACAAGAGATGGGGCATGGGTGGGGAACCCCGATAACAAATAAAATGATGGCTTTATCATGGAATATTGCTGGCCTGCAATCTAAAAAAGGCGATATAAATTGGAAGGTTTTTCTCTCCACCCACCACATAATTGCCCTTCAAGAAACGTGGGAGGCCAAAGACCCCTATCATTCGGATGGGTACCAGTCTTTTAATAAAAATGCTGTGCCTTCCACTATGGGGAGACCACGGGGGGGTCTCGTGTTATTATTTAGTCTCAAGTTATTATACAGTATAGAGTTGTTAGTGACTAGTTCTCCAAACATTTTGGCGGTTAAACTTGAAGGTGCAAACTTGCCGTCATTATTAGTGGTGAATTTTTACAATTCATTCACTAGGTCTGATGAATTGGAGCACCTAAAAGCACTGTTTACATTTTTGGACGAGTATGATGCAAACTAGGTTACACCTTATTTTCTTTTACTTTTTGGCGATTTTTATATCCATGTATGTCATCTTAATTGTTTTGAAAATATCAATTATGATCTTTGCCCTCAAGAGGTTACCCATTTTGAACACTCTAAGGGTGGGATGTACCTAGAGAGTATTGTATCTGCCCTTCACTTATTCGCTCCTGTACAAGATTCTTTGTCTCCTGCCCCTACGTTCACTGGTCAAGGCCATTATAGTACGATCGACTATATTTTTGTGTCTTGTCTTTTGAAGGATTCAATAGGTGCCTTTTGTGTTACTCAAAATGCCTTAAGTGATCACAATCCTCTCACTATGGAAATTAAAGTCAAGGCTCTGATGAGGGACAATTCACTGCCTATGATTTCTAATTTAAACCTAGTTTCTATAAATCAGGGAAGACGATTGAGATGGGATGTTATCACCCCGGCTGATTTCCTCGAGAATTTGTATAATAGTAATAACGAGGATCTAAGCCTATGTTTGTTGACTGAGTCGCAACCAGTGGAAATCCTTGGTGCTTTCGAGAGAATAACAAAACAGGTAGTGGGGAACTTAACCTGCCACGGGAGACCAAGGCCTAAGAAACAAAAAAAATGGTTTGATCATGCCTGCTCTAGTGCTCACACTGCACTCCTGTTGGCATTGAAAGAAAGTGGAAAAGACTCAATTAAGATTGTAGTGGCAAGAAGGTCCTATAAAAAAGCTATGAAGGCAAGGAAAATCCAGTTAGGAAATATGGCATGGGATGAATTGTCAGAGTCAAGTGTTTTGAAAAATAGCACTAAATTCTGCAAGGTGATTAATAGTCCACTTTTTGATGAGTTGGAGAATTCAAATAAAGACTGTCTTATCCCACCAGATAGATGGGTGGACCATTTTAGTGGTCTTTATTCTGAGATTCATCAACCTAATCCAGTGAATTATGGGGATATTAAACAGGCTTCAAAAATTCATTTTAAGGACGATGAAGTCCAGGAGGCCATTGTGTCAATGGCAAAAGGTAAAGCACCAGGTCCGGATGGCGTCCCTGTGGACCTTTATAGGGCAGATCCAAGGTACTGGGCAAAGATTTTAACTTTTGTTTTTAACGCAGTATCAAAGGCGGGTGCTCCTATGTCATAGGGCAAAGCAGTTATAGTTCCATTATTTAAAAAAGGGTCAAGTGAAGATCCGGCATGTTACCGGCCCATCTCTCTCTTGGATTCTGCTATGAAGATAATGGGTAAAGCAGTTCTCGTTCGATTAACAAATTGGTTGGAAGATAAATCCATCATTTCTGACTTACAATATGGGTTTAGACAAGGTAAGGGCACAGTGGGTCAATGCCTCAATTTACATCTTATCATTGGGAAGTACACGGTCGCTAAGCAGGGGGACTTACATCTGGCATTTATGGATTTGTCCACTGCTTTCGATCTTGTAAATCGTCAAAAATTATGGGCCTCCCTAGTGGTACTGGGGCTTGACCCTGTGTTGATATCCTTCCTGGCGGTTATTCACGAGGACACTACCGCAGTCGTCCTCTACAATGAAGACGGGAGTCTGTCAGAAGGATGGCAGGTAAAGCGAGGGGTAAGACAGGGGTGTATTCTTGCCCCCCTGCTTTTCTCGCTTTACATTAATAATCTGGGTGAGGCTCTAATCTCGACCAGTAAGGATATTCCCAGAGCCGGCTCAAAATTGATTCCTGCATTATTGTATGCCGACGACACGGTTCTGCTGGCAAGAACCGCGAGAGGCCTACAAGCCCTCTTAAATGGATTTAATGATTTTATGGTCTCTTTAGACTTAACAATAAATTAAAAAAAATCACATTCCATGTCAATTGGTTGTGGGAGGGCAAAAAGGCAAAATTCTACTGTAATGGGCAGGAGCTCACAAAAGTGCAGACCTTCCCATATTTGGGGATTGTTTTTGATGACAGGAGATCTTGGGTCATGCAGCGCGCCCAGTAAAAGAATATTTTTGCTAGGGCGACAGGAGCGCTGTTGGGCTTTGCAAAACGTTTGGGGTGTAAACCCCTACCCGCTCTTATGAAGATATATAGAGCTAAGTGTGTTCCTATGGCCCTATATGGCAGCGAGGTATGGGGTTATAAGGCTACGACTGAAATCCAAACAGTAGAAAATGCCTTTTTTCGGAAAATGTTGTCACTCCCCCATTCTGCTCCTATTTTTAATATACATGAAGACTTGGGGGTAGGTTATCATACTGATCAAATTTCTGTGGCTCCATTGTTAGGTTGGTTGAGAGTTTGGGCACATCAACCCCCGAATCTAAACAAACTTATTATTCAAGACTGTTTGTCTCTTGACAAAGCCATGTCTATTCCATGGTTTCGATATATTAAAATTAATTTGGAGTCACTTGGCTGCCTCAAATTGTTTGACAAACCAAGTGCGTTGAGTAAAGCGGAGATAAAGGCTTTTAAGACTCAGTTCTTGAGTAGGGCGATGTTATTGAGGGAAGGAGGTGAACTGGGAAAGCCGGCAGTTAGGAGGTTTGTCACACTTAGCATAGGTAGAGAGATCCAGCCATACCTGACCTATATAAACAAACCATTTCATCTGTTTTTGTTAATAAGGTTCAAGCATGGCATGCTTCCCTGGCTATTGGCTTACCCTAAGGGTTTTTTCAAAGAGGGAACCCTGGGGCCCTGTCCTTGCGACAACACCTCAGAACAAAACACGTTGCATTTGGTATTTTTTTGTAAATTTTACTCTTTGCAGCGTAAGAAATTTATTTTTCCCATTTTTAAGAACTGTAATTATGAGCAAGTTAGGCCCGCACTGGTTTATCTGCAAATACTTGGGTCACCACTGGTATGCTTCGGAGTAGCCAGCTATATTACAGGGGCCATTAGGTGTAGAAATAGGGCGCAGTCTTCTTAATAACCTCCCCATATTTTATTAGTATTGTTTTTGATAGCTGGTGAAAGTGGACTGACGAAGTTGCAATGGTTTTATGGATTTGTGAAAATTGTAGAATCAGTTAGATGATATACTTTTATTGTGTATTACGTGCCAATTGTATGGTATTATTTATTATTTATGAAATGTTGTAAATTGTGTTTTAATCTGTATTGTGTTAGTGGTCTTATTTGATTTTTTGTAACTGTAACTATTTGCATTATGAAACATTGCCCTGTGCTTTGAGGGATTTAAATTTTGTAACCGAATAAAGCAATCTTTTTGACTTTGACTTTGACTTTGAGTTTATTGTTTAGCTTCTATGGGAATGATGAAGACTAAACCTGAGATTACCCCTCCACAACACAGACTACAATACCACATAATTACTCTCCAAAACAAATAATCCCACTCCACATAATTCCTATACACTAAATACCACATACTGTCTATTCACATAATTTCACTGCACAATATACCACATAATTCCACTACACACAATGTACATCCATTCTAAACCCAAAAACAATAGTAAAAAACTTTTACAAAGCCAATAACTCTAACTCTCGCGAATATGAAACCTATTACATTGCAAATGCTTCTTTAACTAGTAGTCGTGTTTTCAGAGTGGTAGAGAAAGGGGGCTGAACCTCCAACCAGTGCTCAGGAATTCCGCTGCGTAGGACTTACAGGAGGTACCAGGAGGTCTTCTTAGCCGCCAAAGTCCCCCAGGAGTAAAGTGGACTTCATCCCCAATCCCGACGACTTAGCAGTCCCACTATGAGGGATGTACTGGAAGTAACAAGAAGGGTAGTTGGCCCCCAAAGACATCCTTGGGGGCCAACTACCCCTCCTATTACCTCCAGTAAGTCCCACACAGCAGGATTGCTAAGTTCTGACTCTGCAGACGCTGTCCCTAGCGTGCTCTTTGATGGGGATTGAAGTACCCTTCACTGATGGGGGTCCTTTGGGGCCAACTAGCCAACCTCTTACCTCCAGTAAGCCCCGCACAGTGGGATTGCTGAGAGGTGAACACAGAAATGGAAGCTTTTTTTTATTTTCTCGGCCGAATTCTCACACCCAGCGTGAATTCCACCGATTTCTTTTTAAAAAAGACCCCTGAGCAGGCCTAGGGGGTCAGTGTGTTTCTACCCTGCCCCCTCTTCTTGTTTTTTTCTTGTGACTTGGTTACAGAGTCACAAGATGGCTGCCAACACATTCTGGTTTGGAGTGTCGGCAGCCAATCAGAATGAAGCTCATGCTCGGGAGGATTCCCGAATCCTCCTCGGTGCTCAGATATCGATATTTTTATTTTTTAAATTTCTCAGCAACTACTGATTTACACCATTTGAAAAAAAAGGTTGCTTTCTGAACCAAGAGCTACATATCAATCAAACGATAGGATAATTGATTCAAGGAGTCTTTCTTAAATATTAAAATCACCAGCAACATGGATGAACCTCATGGAGCATCACACTGGATGGGAAGTCTATCAGAATGGGATGGGGCAAAGTAAGTGTTGAGGAGAGATTATTCTTCAATGAAACAAACCAGTGTGCTACTGATCCAGAAATGCCTATGGGCCTTATTATGAGTTGGTGGTCTTCCTGTACAACCGCCACTGCGATGATCCCAGGAAGACCAGCAAGCTTGTTGTAAACCCACTGCCAGATTACAAGTTGAATAAATGGTGAGTGGGCGGTGCAGTGGCGGTGTCCCAGCAGTGGGCATGTTAGGCTCATTGGAGAGCCTAGACAGCATACACCCGCCGTGACAGCGTAGACAGCACATTCATGCATTGTGTGGCATGCACCAGGTCATGCATGCCACACAGTGCATGCACGAAATTTTAATTCTAAGGGGACACAACGTGTGTTCCTCCACACGCACCCCCATGGGCATAGTCTCCCTGGGTCCCTGTTAGGGCTTCCTTACCTGCTTTTCTGCCACCTTGAAATGGGTGGTGAAAATGCAGGTCATAATCTGTTCAATGGTGCTGGCATCGGCACCACCCCCTTTTTCTGCCCCTTTCCACACTGCCACCACCGTGGGACCCTGGATACCAGCGGAGGCAGCGGTCTTATGGTGGTCCCAATGACACCATTGTAATAAGGCGGTCCGACCGCCATGGTGGTGGCTGTCGGAATGCTACCGCAAGAACGGCGGTCCAGGACCTCTGTACTTGTTATAAGGCCCTAGTCTTTGAAGCTTATCTATATGATGGTTCGCTCTAAGATATCAACACAGTCCAACAAGATCAGTTAGGTAAAATCTCTGCCCTGTTTCTGTTCCACAGAGGTAAGGATGAATTGAGCATCTCAGTCATTAATAAAATGATGGCAACGCCAATGACTGCAGCACAATGTGACAGGATACAATATTGTCAGGAGAACCCAATTTTATAGTGTGGAGTAGGCTAACAAATTCTTCTGAAGTTGAATCAAATTTGGACCATAAGTGGTCTATTGTGAGTTACCTGATGTAATGCCTGAGAGATTAATTTAATAAAATACATTCTCTGGATTTTGTTCAGGAAAAAGGTGGTGAGGTTGTTACAGAGAAAGCCAAAAGATATGTGGACTAGATTGCTGGAGCACACATGCTTCAGGAAGAATTCAAACATTTACGAAAAACCTTGCACTGAATTAAATATGCATATAGTGTTGTTGCAGTTCAAATTTTCATTACACAGATGTAATCCTGCAAAATTTCCAACTTTTTGCTTTTGCCAAAATGTGTGAAAGTTGTGCTAATTCCAAAACTTCAATATTTTGCATGATTATTCTCTGCAGGTGAATGATTTGATCAGATAATATCTCACTGAGACATCACTTTAGATATTAGGCCAAAATATTTAAGCACCCTGATGTAATTTTGAATATTTTCACATAATTTTGCAAAAGGTTTGTGAAATTTCAGGGGACAAAAATTATATAAAGTGCATTCAGGCTAGTATGATGAACTGTTGGAAGCCTGTATATGTGGGATCTGCATTTGATCATCTTCTGGAAAACCATAGTTGATGTGGGGAAAGTCTGTTTTTATAAACACTTGCTTCTAAGTATGGGGAGGATTCTTGTGCGTTGTAATGTTTATTCTTCTGGGAATAAATGACTCAGTTTTAGGAGCAGTGGGATCGCGTTCTTAGGTCTTTGAATAAATGCAAAAACTGCAACCTATTTTTATACACAATATACGTCACATGTGGCTGTTTGGTGTAGTACTTTGTACATTATATTGCAGTAATGCAGTAATAAGTGTGAGTCGTCATTACTTAATATCTCAACATCTCCACCTGATGAGTGTCTTGGAGACCGGCAAATATATTATAGGCAGGAGAATTTGAGAAATAATTTAATCGATAAATAGTGGGGGACAGAATACATTTGTCGTGAATGTTAGGAGAGAAACAAGTCTTTTCTAGGAGGTTTAGGCAGTGTTAATTTTAGAGTGACATTTTCTTCATCATTCAATTTCAGAGCTTATTATAATTTTGTAATACACAGGCACATTTAATTTGACCAGAATTTAGCGTGACCACAACTTCCTAAATCATAGGATTGCTCATTGTCAGGTGGCTCTGATTTTAATGAGTATATATTTGGAAAAGTTTTGGTTTGTCCCTTTACCCCGAAAACAGTGTTTCATTTGAAAGAGTAATCTGAGTGTTTTACTCCTGCCCTTCATGGGATGAAATCTCTGATTATTTGAGAGTAGAAGCTGCCAAAGAGGTATTTGTGAATACAAAGCCTCATGAGCTTTAGAAATACTCAAACGTTGTAAGAAAACACCCTACAATGCCTCCTTATCCCCCTGAATGGGATCACAATCAAAAGCAATATTGCATCATGATAAGGTAAGATCACACATGAGCAAAATCAGTTTACAAGATGATGGTCACCTTTAAATGTGAGGATTTCTGCAAGTATGAATGGCTTTGTGAGTCAGAACTTCATTCCTTGCTAAGCATCTAAGGGGTGAAGCTTTTAAAACCTTATTTGGTTGTTTCGTTAAGCAAAACCAAAAAGCATTTTCAAGCATGTAGACAATATTATTAAGAATTACTTACACACCCTGACCTCTTTGCTCACGGTTTGAAAACAGTGTTGCATGCATTTAAGTAGATGATGCCTGAGAAGCTTTCTTTTATTTATTTGCAGATTAGCTATTTTTCAACTAACCCTCTTCTGAGTGACCGGGACCAGTTCCCTTCCTTCTTCCGGACCATCCCCAGCGATGACGTTCAGTTTCGAGGGCTGGCCCAGTTGGCCTTGCACTTCCATTGGACCTGGGTGGGTCTCCTTGCTGAAGACAATGACTATGGCCAACACGGCATCCAGGTACTACAGGAAGAGCTCCACAGGTCAGGGGCATGTGTGGCCTTCTTGGAGTACATCATCCTCAGCCTACCAGACAGGAATGCAAACCATATAGTACAGGTGATACAAAACTCAACTGCCAATGCCATTGTCATGTTTGGTCTCGATTCACGGATTATGCCATTGCTGGATGAGCTTGTGAAACACAATGTAACTGAAAAGGTCTTCATTGCCAGTGAAGCATGGTCAACATCATCGCTTTTATCTGTAGAGAAGTATCTGGACATACTCTCTGGCACAATTGGTTTTACAATTTATAGTGGTGAGATGCTGGGCTTTGCTGAGCATTTCAACAGTGTATATCCCACAAACTTGTCCAATGACATTTACCTGCAGGAGTTCTGGGAAACAGCTTTTCGCTGTGAGTGGCAAGATCATGAAGTTTTGCTAGGCTCGTGGAACAGCCAAACTAAACGTTGCACAGGGGCTGAGAGGGTGGACAGCGTCCCTGGTATCTACAATGACATTATCAGTCCAAGAGTCACCTATGCTGTCTATAGGGCAGTTTATGCCATTGTGTTGGCTCTGAAGGATATGCATTCATGCAAGACAGGAAGAGGTCCCTTCCACCAACAAACCTGTGCCAATATCTTGGATTTCCATCCTTGGCAAGTAAGATTTTATTTGGTGCCTAGCTGTAGATAGAAGAGAGAAATGCATTGTCAAGGGCACCAGGTACTTTCTTAAGCTATGCGCAGTTTGCTTTTTGCACTCTTGGTAGAGAGAGCACCAGTTGTCTTTCACAGAGAGCATTGTATTCAATCGTACAATGAATCAACAGTTGATCATGATTTGATGGCTTTTCTTTCTGTCTCAGTTCTCTGATTTTCGAGGGTGTCTTTCCTCCCTATTCTCCATGTTTCCCTCACCTGGAGCAAGCTCTTTCACCTTTGTTTTTGCCTATGGTGTATATATTTCCACTACTGATGTCTTTCTGTTGTTTTTCCTAATGTCACAATTCAGTACTCGATGTCATCTTCATCATGTCATGTACTCTCTATGTTGTCCTCCCCATCTGTTATTTGTCCAAGAACAGTTTTCTTTGTTTGGATCTTATCCCGTCCTTCTTCATGCAGGTGCTCTTAAGCTCCTTCTTATTATCTCAGCTCCCCCCTTCATCATCATGCCCTGCCCCACTCTGCTAATTTTCTCCAGCAGCTCAATGTTTTTTATTCATGAATTTATTTTAGTTTTGCTGAAAGTAGCAAGGTATGCAAAGTTTGGTGTCCCACACTCAGGCAGACATACAAAAGATCTCCTCCAACGGCTGCAGCAAATAATGAGAGCAGAGGGGTTGTAGGATTGTTTGTTTCACTTAATTTTCAGTTTGTTAGAGGGATAGTTTTGCCCACCGAATAATCAGTATTACATGTTTGATCTTGCTCTTACTGAACTTAGGCATTGTGTTTTTAAGGGTTTTCACCATTTAATACATTGGTAATCCCAGCCTCCTATTATTTGCTGCAAGCCACCAAGACTCTGCTGCACCCAGCACACAGTTATTCTAAGCACTCAAAATGTGCTTATTGCTCAACCTGAATATGCTTCAGCTCTGACTACAAATCATAGACAGTATTATATATATAGTAGTTACAGTTAGGCGTGCGTTTTTAGAAGAAATGTCTTTTGTGGTTTGCTAATAACTTTGGAGCTATTTGACGGACCATCATGAAACTTTTTAAAAGTGCTCCTTTTTGCCTAGTTTCATCATGGAAAGTTTTAGGGTGATTGGTCAAGCAGGGAATGAGGAAGGGGGGGGGGGCAAACACAAAATCACAGTGCATTTTCCACAGAGTTTTTAAATAAAGGTTCAGTAATTGAAATAAAGTTAATAAAATATTTCTATATCTGGATGTTTGGGTTCAAGGGATTCGTGCAGGAGTCCTGTGTGCTCAGCTTCTAAGAATAGAGTATTCTGATTGGCCAAGGATTTTTATGCCCTTGGACCTTTGCTATGATTTGCTGGATGCAACATGAAAGAAAATGTTGCCGCAGCCATTACAGGATTCAGGGGCTTAGCTCCCTGTCTTGAGATTTAAAAAAAAGATAATTTATAAGGGGGCAGGGTATCCCTTCTGGAGGGGCGGGTATTGAAATTGTATTTCATTATTTTGACCCCTAGGGTGGGCTAGGGCCTGGAGGTCATTAAAAATGTTTAAAAAATTTAAAGGAAGGCATGAGTTGGTCCCTCCTTCTCAAGCCCCTTTTGGGTCCCTCAGACACAATCCCTTGGACCGTGCCATATGGTATAGTTCTACTCGCTACATTAACCAAATATTGTAGGGATTTAATTCTCCCTTCCAAATCATGCACTTATCTGCAAAGACGATGGCTATAGTTCCAATAGGGAATTACAGCGACTTCAGTTTATACCAGTCCTAAAATTACTAAAGCATTACTTGAATATTCTGTCCTAGTGGGCTTGGACTTCACGCTACCACTTAAGTAAATCTTGCCCAAGTGGGCTAACATGATTTGATGTGAATCTGCAGTTTAAATCTGTTACGTCTGCATTGTGTAAACAAAGTGTTCAAAAATAACCAAAAAGTGCAAATGTTAACAAAAACTTAAGTTTGTTAAAACAGAAAATGAGGGGGATCATGTTAACAGCTTTCAATTACATAATGAACTGAATTACCGAAAAGTTTACAAATGAGTGTTCAAGTCTTCTTCCATATTCAGTCCTGTTGGAGCCCACGTATCTAGCTCTAGTATATAACAAGATTCCAACCTTCTTAGGTTTTTTCTCTCTGTCCCCTCCCCGAATCTGAGGAGGAATGGAATTTATGACAAAGTATGTGAGACTCTGTTCATTCTTGTTATGATATTTTTCAAAATGGTGAGCCACTGGGTAAGACTTATCCCCATGTTTTATCACTCTGAGGTGCTGCAGCACCCTCTTATGAACCAGCAGAATGGTACTACCTACGTACTTAAGATTTGGGCCCATGATGAGTACTTCCGTTTTGTTGGTGTTTAGTTGTAGGCAGCTGTTTTTCATTCATTTGGCGATGGCTTCTATGCATTCTCGAAAATTGTGTCTGGCGGTGATGGGTTCGTTGGATAGGGAGAGGATGAGTTGGGTGTCGTCTGCGTATGACACAATGTTGAGTCCGTAGGTTCTGACGATGGGGGCGAGCAGAGCCATGTAGACGTTTAAGAGCGTAGGGCTGAGGAAGGACCCCTGGGGTACTCCGCAGGTGGTGGGTGTAGGGTCCGAGAGCAAAGGGGGGAGTCTGACCCACTGCGTTCTGCCAGAGAGGAAGGAGCGGATCCAGTCGAGGGCCTTATCTTGGATCCCTGCTTCGTGGAGTCTGAGTATTAGGGTGCAGTGAGAGACTGTGTTGAATGCTGCTGAGAGGTCGAGGAGGATGAGGGTTGCTTGTTTCTCCTTTGTCCAGTAAGGTACGGATGTCGTCTGTTGCAGCGAGGAGGGCGGTTTCCATACTGTGTTTTTTTCTGAAGCCGGATTGGGAGGAGTCGAGGATGTTGTGCTCTTCGATGAATGTGACAAGTTGGCTGTTGATGGCTTTCTCGATGACTTTCGCTGGGAACGGGAGCAGGGAGATGGGTCTGTAGTTTTGAGGTCGGTGGGGTCTGCTGATGGTTTCTTCAGGAGGGGGTTGATCTCAGTGTGTTTCCACTTTCCAGACATCAGGGAATGAGGCGGTTGCCAGGGAGTGGTTCATGGTGTGGCAGAGCATGGGTGTGATGGTGTCAGTGGCTCTGTTGAAAATGTGTTGGGGCAGGGTTCCGTCGGGTCCCCGGACTGGATTGACTTCATCGTCTTCATTGTGTCTCCGGTGGTGAGGGCTGTCCAGTTGTCGATCGCTGGCTTCAGGGTGTCGGGGTGGTTGGTGAGGGTTCAGGGTGTTGGTTGTCTTCGTCGAAGTTGTCGTAGATGCTCTTGATTTTGTGGTGGAAAAGGGTGCTGAGTTTGTCACAGAGGTCTTGTGAGGGAGGGATGTCGGTGGACTCGGTGGTGGCTTGGGCAAACTCCTTGATGATGTTGAAGAGTTCTTTGATGTTGTGTGCATGAGTGGAGATTCTGTCTTCAATCGCTTTTTTCCTCGTTTTTCTGATGAGTTGGTGGTGGGCGTTGGTGGCAGCTCTGAAGTTGTTGTGGGCTTCTATGGATTTGGTGTTCCTCCAGGCCTTTTCAAGGCGGCGGCAAGTGTGTCTGGACTCTCGAAGTTCGGTGGTGAACCAAAGCTTTCTTGGTGTGGGTGTTGTTGTTTTTCTTGAGGGGGGCTATGGTGTGGGCGCTGTCGGAGATCCATCTGTGCAGGGTTCAGGCTGCGTTGTTAGGGTTGTCGTTTTCCATGATGGTTGGGGTGAAGTTGCTGAGTGATGAGGTTAGCTAGTCATCAGTGATTCTGGTCCAATTTCTTCGTGGGAGCAGGTGCTGGTGTCTGTGGATGGTGGGTGTTCTGAAGGTGAAGTGAATGCTCGATGGTCAGTCCATGGGAGTTCGGTGGTGTGGCTGAAGGTGATGGAGTTTCCTGTTGTGAAGCGGGGGTCAAGGGTGTGTCCTGCTGAGTGCGTGGGTTCGGTCACAATCTGGCCGAGTCCAATGTTGTGGAGGTTGTCCAGGAGGGATGTGGTGCTGGGGTCCAGTTGGTTGTCGAGGTGGAAGTTGAGGTCTCCCAGTAGGGTGTAGTTGGTGGACGATGGCATGTGGGGAGATGATGTCCGTGATGGAGTTGGCGAAAAGTCTGCGGGGTCCAGGGGGTCAGTAGATGAGGGTTGCTCGGAGGGTGGAGGTAGGGCTGGCCAGTATCTTGAAGTGAAGGTGTTCCATCAGGTCTGTGGGCTCGTCGGGGAGTGTGCTCAGGCAGAGGGTGGATTTGTGGGCGATGGAGATTCCTCCTCCCGGGCGGGTGGGGCGGTCCTTCCTGGAGATCTTGTATCCTTGGGGAATGGCGATGGCGATGTCCGGTCCCGAGTTTGAGATGGTCCAGGTTTCGGTATAGAATGCTACGTCCGGGGTGGTGCTGTCGAGGAGGTCCCAGATTTCGGTGGCATGTTTGTGGAGGGATCGGACGTTGAGGAGGATACAATGCAGGGTCTTCGGTTCGGTTGTGTTCTTGCGGGCGGGTTGCGCTGGGTCCGTGATCTTGGCGGTGCTGCAGGTGTGCCGGCAGCGGTGACAGCTGAAGGGTCCTTGGGTGTTGGCTGGTGATACTAGCTTGCAGTTGTTGTTGCGGCCTGGGTTGAGAGTGTGGAGTGCCGCTTGGTCATAGTCACCAGCCGTCTGGACTATGGAAACACCCTCTACGCCGGAACCACAGCCAAACTTCAGAAAAGACTCCAACGCATCCAGAACGCCTCCGCACGTCTCATCCTGGACATCCCCCATCACAGCCACATCTCCGGCCTCCTGAGAGACCTGCACTGGCTCCCTGTCAGCAAGAGGATCACGTTCAGACTCCTCACCCACGCACACAAGGCCCTCCACGACCTGGGCCCCAAGTACCGCCTGAACTTCTACACTCCCACCCGCCAGCTACGATCAACCAGCCTCGCCCTCGCCGACGTTCCACGCATCCGCAGAGCCACCACCGGAGGAAGATCCTTCTCCTACCTGGCAGCCAAGACATGGAACTCCCTCCCCATCCACCTCCGGCTAACCCAGGACCATCTCTCCTTCATGAAGCAACTCAAGACCTGGCTTTTCGAGCAGTAACGTTCCCCTCTCCCCCAGCGCCATGAGACCCCTCCAGGTGAGTAGCGCGCTATACAAATGTTATGATTGATTGATTGTTGGCGGTGCAGAGATTCAGGGTTCCTGGCACTGGTCGCAGTTGGGTCGCGGACGGGCGCCGATGGGTTTGCCTTTGGAGTGCCGGTGGTGCACGGCTGCCTTTAAGTAGGGGTCAGGGAGGGCTGGACAACTGAGAGGCAGGTGCGGGGAGGGGAGCTGGATTGGGCCGGTCACACTGGTCGTGCAGGGGGGAGTGGCTACGGGGGCAGACGCCGTGGGGAAAAACAGGCTGAAAAAGGCAAAAGATAAAGGCAAAAAGAGAGAGAAAAGTGCAAATAAGTCAGCAAAAGTGCAAGAAAGAGTGGAGGAAAGACACAGAGGACACAGAAGGAGAGAGAAAGGGGGAGATTAAGATGAGGGTAAAAGCGAGTGAAAAACAGAGGAAAGACACAGAAGGAGAGTGAAGGGGAGAGCTTGAAATGAGGGGAAAATGACAGAAAATGGAGGAAAGACCCAGAAGGAGAGTGAAGGGGGAGATAGAGGTGAGGGAAAAAAACAAGTGAAAAAGGAGAGAAAAAGTGGAGCGAGAGAATGAAGACAGATGTCCACTGTACCACCAGGGATGAGGCGCAGGCTAAACCTGCTGGTGGAAGAGGGCCTCGAACACCAACACTCGAGAGTGCAGGGGCTCGGGGGAAGCCCTCACTTAATGGTGGAGCTGCAAGGGAGGGAGAGCAATTTCACTGACAATGAATTCTTTAAAGAGTTCCTGTAGTAGGTTAACATATTTGCCAATTTTCACCAGATCACCTGGCTCTATCATAGTAAAGACAAGGGGGCAGATTTATGAGCCCCTTGCGCCACTTTTGCGTCACTTTTCCCATGTTAAAAGTGACGCAAAAGTGGCGCAAGGGGCTCATAAATCTGCCCCAAGGTTTGTGGCCTTATTGCAGGTTTGTTTTTTGTGGGCTAAAAAAGTGTTTTTTACAGAGTGCAAAGGTCATGCAGTGGTGCCAGGCAGCAACACAATGTATTATTAAACAACTCAGGTTTTATAGCCAAAGAGCATACAGTTGACTATCATGGAACGAGAATGCCATTTTGGATTAATTTCTTTGTTCTGGAGGAACATACATCTTTCCGCCATGTTTTGTTTAAGACAGACCTTTCCAATCGAGCACTGAAGGTATGGTTGTGGTCTCAGACAGGTTGGGTGCCTATTAGGATACGATGTGGCCACTGCTTCAAGGACTGATATGCTCTTCAGCTTGGCCATATCGCTTAGTATTGACAATAATTTTGTCCGTATTAAAATGGTTTCAAATGCTGTGTGCGAGAGCAGACAATTGTTCAGTTCGGACCGGTTTATTTCAAGGGTATCAAATGATTTGTTCAGATAGTTTGTTCAAGGGCTCTTCTTTAAATCCAAGATGTGTCATAGAGCTGATTTCAGTGTGTTATTTGGGGCCTTGGAAATCCTATAGTAGTATTTTAAAAAAGCACCCAACCCCAAGAGGTCAAAGTGTATCTCATCACTAACAGTGTTACTTTACAACTGCATAGAGGCTGCCATCTTTTAATTTGTGAAATGAAAGGCTTTTAAAGAAAGAACATAGTAGTACTTCACACAATTCATACCTGTCCTTATGAAACGAGAATAACAATTGAAACAATCAACTATTTCTCTATTTATTCTAATCAATTAAACATCTGAAAACATATTGATTTTATTTTTGTGATGCCTAACTTCTTTCACATTCTAATTGCTTTACATATGTATTCAGAAATTGCATCACCACGTGATCATGTCCAAGTGGGATTCTTTATTATTGTCCACTGATCATCTGAAAACCTCTCAATCCCATCTGTTTAATTTACGTACGTATTCAAACATTGGAATGCACTGTGATCAAGCCCTAGTGGCCTATATCTACTCATTTTATGGTATAGAAGTCATGTATTTTTAGAAACCTTTCTCTCCTTTGCATATTCTACCCTAATCCAAACTATACACTCATCATGCTCCAGAGCAATAATCCTCAATTACACATTCCCCAACCATATTCTCACATGCTCATGTTGAAGCATGTGTATCGTAACATCAATCATATATATTCTTGCCACTTTTTTATATGCTGTCATTGTACTCATTTTCTATAGTTGTCAAATATCAGAGTGTACATAAGAACAGAAAACCAGGAGAGATAAGAGGGAGGGGAAAATAATGCATTTTAATTAAATCAGAGGGTAAGAACCTATTCTAAGAGCAAATACAAGATAACTCTTCATAGTCTCAGCATGTAATGCTAAAATCATGAAAACTGTATATACATTTTAAAAACACCCAAAATAGGATCATGAGGCATATCTAGGGCCTACTGATCCCCCCAACAAACATGAAGTTCTTTGTCTATGTGAAAGCCAATAGACTCTAAGCAATTCAACCTTACAATGTATTTAGATTCCAATCAATTGCAATTATTTCCTAATGTATGTTCTGAAAATGTTTCAGGGTTGAATATGCAAGCTCCTTATTTGATATCACCATCAAGTGCTGAAGCATCGTTTGATGTACTGGTAACTTAGCACTGCTAATATAGAATTTGGAACATGTGCATTGTGAGAAGTTGGCCTGACATATGTTGTCCACTAGTTATAGTGGGCAGCTTGTATCAGTCCAAACAACCCCTTACTGGTTATAGGTTAATGATAACCTTTATTGAAATCTATCCTAGTGGTAGCTATGGAGAGCAGCCTTCAGGCTAAGTTTTGAAGGAATGTAAAGCAGCTTGTTTTACCAGTCTGTAATCTCTTGAGTCACTAAATCAAAGCAATCCACACCAGGTATGTATATATAAAATATATGTATTTATTACTAAACACACCCTCCTAGTCTCTTTATGAGACTAGAGGTCAAAACGAATAAGTTACACTTTAATAATCACAGTAAAATAGCACAAATACACGTCAGGCCCTAGGGCTGAGCCAAACCATATACTAAAATAGTGGTATAAGAACCACGACTTAACTAGACACAAGGCCTAGAGCCTGTAGAATCATTGGGACCCCAAGGAACCACCCAAGGTAGTGACACAGGGGACCCATGGGGGCCGTGTGCAGTGTGTGAACACAGCCGCGAGCTCTCGTTAGCTTCTAAGGGAAAAATCGCTGTTAGATTTTTAAAGATTAGGGACACTTAGAAATGAGTCAGGACAAAACCCTTTTGGACTTAGGAAGTTCTAGGGCTAACACCCATGGGAGCATCAGAGTACTCATGTTACCTCACTCAGGGAAGCCGGGTGCTTAGGTGTCTTTTGGTGTTGGGTTGCGTCATCAATTTCAATGGGAGCTGGCAAGGAAGTGCTGCTGCCGTGAAGATGCGAAGTGTCCGAAGAGATCCAAGCCTGGATCGAAGATGAGAAGAACCTGAAAACAGAGGGGACAGAGTCTGGGTCACTAGCCAGTGACCAAGAAGGCGATGGACATATGCCCACCGATGTTGGGTGATTTCAGGTGAAAGAGGTGAAGCTTGACTCTTCAGCCACGAGGACCAGGAGGTGTTGAGGACAACCAGGAGCTGGATTCAAGCTATGTCACAAAGGATGTCAAGTGCTGCAGCCCCGGTGCCTGTATTGGACACAACAAGCCTTGGCAACAGCAACCCACGCAGAAAAGAGAAAGATGCTGTGGTGCAGACCAGCAAGGTCCGTGGAACTCACCACTTGGTAGGGAGTCGGGGCACATCCGAAGCAACCAGGCAAACCCAAGGAAATTCAAAGTTATCCCCTCAGGGACCCACTAGTCAACGGACCAGGGATCACAAAGAGACCTCAAGACAAAACACAAAATGGTGGCCCACGGGCCACTCGGAATGACCAGGCTGACAATCTTCAGGGGATTCAGTGCTCAATGTGTGGGCTACAAGTCAGCCCAAGCACAACTTCAGGAGACATCAAGAAGTCAATGCACTTGCAAAAGTGCACTGTGACCAGGAGTTCTGGTTCCACGCTACTCACGAGGTCTTCGGGTCTCAGCTTTGCTGGAGACTCGAGTCAGCCTCTGAGATGTCTGGAAATCCTCTTCCTGGACTGCAAATACTTCGGAGTATGACAGGAGCTTCAGAAGTGCAGACTGGCAAATTGCTTCATTGGTGCCTGCCAAGCAGGGAAGTCACTCCTTGAACCCAAGGGAGTTTTCTTCAGTCCTCTAGTCTTTAGCAGAGCGTCAAAGGTTGAGGATTTGGCTTCAGAGTTTCATCCGGGGTAATCTAAAGTTCTGGTTACAGAGGTTCCTTACTTATACCTAAGGAAGAGGTTGGACTAGCTTGGGGACCCACCTATGGGAGGGTTTGGAAAGAGGGGTGGCTACATCCATTTCCTTTGTCCAGTTTCATGCC
The DNA here is from genome assembly GCF_964204655.1 of Triturus cristatus. Lineage (NCBI taxonomy): Eukaryota > Metazoa > Chordata > Amphibia > Caudata > Salamandridae > Triturus > Triturus cristatus. The sequence continues at coordinate 759,481,871 of NC_140595.1, forward strand.
AGAGCAGGGGCTGGAAGCCCCTGAACCAGTCTGAGCTGGACTATGCACAAGGACACCAAATGTGCCCCCAGTGCAGTACTTCAAAGCACTCAGAGAGTGCTCCCACCCAGCCTCAATACAGGAAACCTATTGTTCAGGCCTCCCCTGCCGTAGGTTCGGTCAGCAGTAGGAGGCCAGACTTGTGTCTGTGGCTGCAGCATCCATTTTGTGATGCCAGGGCTCTATTAAGTTTCTACCGGGTATACCAGTGCTGCCATGTCTCTCCCTCTAGAAGGGTGGGATCATACTCCCACACCAGTTACTGGTGTGGGGGTATGATTCCAAGGTGTTTGACACCAAACACAACATGTTTCCGTGCAGTCAAAACAAAGTTAGCATTTACAGTTTGGTTATAATGCACTTAAGAGTATATGGTCAGGCTGCACTACAAACAGCATCAGAGAAGGGTCTCTAAATGCTGCAGAGGGGCTCTGCTCATGCAGGGGCACCCTCTCACATAAGAACCAAGAACACTGCCTTCAGGATTGATAAGGCCTGCCATAGGAATGACTTATAGGTTTATATGTGTGTATATATATACATACACCCGCAGTAACGTCTTTCTTCTCGCGATCATGCACCGCGAGACAAGTGAAAACAAGATGGCCCCGCCCGTGAGCAACGGCATGGGTAAGTTGGCGAGCTGCGACCACGCAGAAAATACCGCGAACAGGCGTGAAAAAAACCCTTGCGTGTTTGCGGAGATTTTAAACATTTTTGCGATAGTTTGCGAAAGTGAATTTCGCAAATTCCGCCCACCCCTATTTTCTTTAAGAGATTTTATGGCTGATTTGAGATGTTTATTCCCAAAACAGTTTTATTTGTAATCAGAATCAGATACAATTTCTTTAAATCCTAAATCACTAAATTGTTAAATGTACAATAGCATCATAGGCAGTTTAGGGAAGAAAAGAAGAGGGGGAATCGAATTACGGACTGAAACTATCAGAGGTTTCAAATCCTAGTTTCAGAGCCAGCTCAGATTTAACAATCTCCTCACTTGCTCCCATATCACTACCCCCGATAGTTGTTCTAGTGTGGACCATGTCATGAATAATGTAATATGTGACGTCATCTGTAGTGCATTGTGGGGGCGCGAGTTATAGTTAGCTCAACTAACCATAATGGCCAAATTTCTCTGGTTTTGTACAAGTGAAATGTCCAAGTAACTATAAGTCCCTGAAACCTGTGTTTGTTCACAGAATTTCTAAGCTTTTTTAAATGCTAATTTCTAACTATAGCGTCCCGGAAACGTATGTTTTTTTTCAGTGAATTTCAAAGGTTTTTTAAATGCTAATTTCTAACTATGCCTACATAGGTAGGACATGTGCAGGAAGAGGAAGAAAGGCACAGAAAGAAGCAAGAAAAATGCAGAAAGAGGCAAAGGAAGTCTAGAAAGACAAATAAAGGTGCAAAAATCAGCAAGAGATATGCAGAAAGAACAAACAGAGGTACAGAAAGAGGCCTTGTTGCAAAGTCATCCTGTGCACCCAACTTTTTGCTGACTGGTACTGGTGGTAACTGACTCTGACGATCCAGGCCCGGAGCCAGTGCTATGCTGAAGGACACTTAGAATACAGTGAAAACACCTAAATACACTCGGGTACACTATGGGTTGGGGTAACCCTGTGATTGCCATGACCTCCCCTGTAAGGCCCTGGTACATAATAGGGCAGGGCGATGAAAACAATCTCTAAGTCAGAGGTGCAGAAAGAGGCAAGAAAAGTACAGAAAAAGGAACAGAGGTGCCAAAAGAGGCAAGAGAGGTGCAGAAAGAAGCAAGTGAAGTGCAGAAAGAGGCAACAGAGGTGCAGAAAGATGCAAGTTAGGTGCAGAAACAAGCAAGAGAAGTGTAGAAAGAGGCAAGAGAATTACTGAAAGAAGCAACAGAGGTATTGAAAGAAGCAAGAGAAGTGCATAAAGAACCAACAGAGGTGTAAAAAGAGGCAAGAGTGGTACAGGAAGTGGTAGGAGAGGTGCACAAAGAGGCAAGAGAGTTACAGAAAGAGTGAGGAGGGGTGCAGAAAGAAGGAAGAGAAGTGTAGGAAGAAGCAAGAGAATTGCTGAAAGAAGCAACAGAGGAATAGAAAGAAGCAAGAGAAGTGTAGTAAAAGGCAAGTGAGGTAGAGAAAGAAGCAATAACAGTGCAGAAAGAACCAACAGAGGTGAAACAAGAGGCAAGAGGGGTACAGAGAGCAGTAGGAGAGGAGCACAAAGAGGCAAGAGAAGTACAGAAAGAGGCAGGAGGGGTGCAGAAAGAAGGAAGAGAAGTGCTGAAAGAGGCAAGAGAATTGCTGAAAGAAGCAACAGAGGTGGCCAAAAAAGCAAGAGAAGTGCAGGAAAAGGCAAGTGAGATACAGAAAGAGGCAATAGAGGTACAGAAAGAGGCAAGAGAGATGCAGAAAGAAGCATGTGAGGTTCAGAAAGAGGCAAGAGAAGAGCAAAAAGTGGTAAGTGGGGTACAGAATGAGGCAAGAAAGATAGAACGAGGCAAGATAAGTGTAGAAAGAGGCAAGAGAAGTGCAGAAAGAGGCATTTGAGATGCAGAGACGTAAGAGACATGCAGAAAGAAGCAAGAGAAGTGCAGTAAGATGCAAGAGAATTGCTAAAAGAACCAAAAGAGGTGTACAAAGAAGTAAGAGAACTGCAGAAAGAAGCAACAGAGTTGCAGAAAGAGGCAATAGAGGTAAAGAAAGAGGCAATAGAGATGCAGAAAGAAGCATGTGAGCTTCAGAAAGAGGCAAGAGAAGAGAAGAGCAGAAAGTGGTAAGTGGGGTACAGAATGAGGCAAGAGAGGTAGAACGAGGGAAGATATGTATAGAAAGAGGCAAGAGAAGTGCAGAAAGAGGCATTTGAGATGCAGAAAGATGTAAGAGACGTGCAGAAACAAGCACGAGAAATGCAGAAAGAGGCAACAGAGGTGCAGAAAGAAGCAAGAGAAGAGCAGAAACAGACAGGAAAGGTGCAGAAAGAGGGAACGGGGGTGCATAAAGAGTCAAGAGGATAAAGAAATTTGCAAAAGTGGTGCAGAAAGAAGCAAGAGCACTTCAGAAAGAACCAACAGAGGTGCAGAAAGAGGCAAGACGGGTACAAAAAGAGCCAAGAGAAATGCAGAAATAAGCAAAAGATGTACAGAAAGAGGCAAGAAAACTACAGAAAAAGGCAAGAGAGGTGCAGAAAGAGTAAGGAGAGGTGCACAAAGATGCAGGAGGGGTACAGAAGCAGGCAAGAGGGTACAAAAGTAAGCAAGAGAAGTGCAGAAATAAGCAACAAAGGTGCTGAAAGAGGCAAGAGAGGTGCAGAAACATGCAGGAAAGGTGCAGAAAAATGAAAGAGGGGTGCAGAAAGAGACAAGAGGGATACGGAAATTTGCTAAAGTGGTGCAGAAAGAAGCAAGGGCAGTGCAGAAAGAACCATAAGAGGTGCAGAAAGAGGTGGGAGAGGTTCACAAAAGAGGCAAAAGGGGTACAGAAAGAGGCAAGAGGGGAGTAGAAAGAAGGAAGAGATGTGCAGAAAGAAGCACAGAGGTGCTGAAAGAGACCATAAGGGTGTAGAAAGAGGGAAGAAGGGAGCAGAAAGAGGCAAGAGGGGTTACAGAAAGAAGCTAGTAAGGTGCAGAAAGAGGCAACAGAGGTGCAGAAAGAGTCAAGAGAGGTGCAGAAAGTAGAAGAGATTTGCAGAAAGAAATGTGCAGAAAGAAGCAACAGATATGCGAAAGAGGCAAGAGAGGTACAGAAAGTGGTAGGAGAGGTACACAAAGAGGCAAGAGAGTTACAGAAAGAGTGAGGAGGGATGCAGAAAGATAGAGAAGAAGTGTAAGAAGATGCAAGAGAATTGCTAAAAGAAGCAACAGAGGTATTGAAAGAAGCAAGAGAAACACCGAAAAAGGCAGGTGAGGTAGAGAAAGAAGCAATAACAGTGCAGAAAGAACCAACATAAGTGCAAAAAGAGGCAAGAGGGGTGCTAAACACAGTAGGAAAGGAGCACAAAGAGGCAAGAGAGGTACAGAAAGAGGCAGGAGGGGTGCAGAAAAAAGGAAGGGAAGTGCTGAATGAGGCAAGAGAATTACTGAAAGAAGCAACAGAGGTGTACAAAGAAGAAAGAGAAGTACAGGAAGAGGCAAGTGGGGTGCAGAAACAAGCAACAGCAGAGCAGAAAGAACCAACAGAGGTACAAAAAGATGCAAGAGGGGTACAGAAAAAGGTTGGATTGGTGCAGAAAGAGGCAAGTTATGCATAGGAAGAGGCAGTACGGGTGCAGAAAAAAGGAAGAGAAGTGCAGAAAGGGGCAAGTGCAGTGCAGAAAGAGGCAAGAGAGATACAGAAAATGGCAAGAGAACAGCTGAAAGAGGCAAGAGGGATGGAAAAAGAGAAGAAGGGTACAGAAAGAAGCAAGAGAGGTGCAGAAAGAGGGAAGATGAGTGCATACAGAGACAACAGGGGTGCAGAAAGAGACAACAAGGGTGCAGAAAGAAGCAAGAGAGGTGCCGAAAGATGCAATAGAAGTGCACATAGAGGCAAGAGGGGTAAAGAAAGAGGCAAGATGGGTGCAGAAAGAACCAAGAGATGTGCAGAATGAGGCAAGAGAGGTGCAGAAAGAGGCAAAAGGGATGCAGAAATAAGCAAGAGCAGTGCAGAAAGAACCAAAAGATGTGCAGAAAGAGGCAAGAAGGGTACAGAAAGAGCCAAGAGAAGTGCAGAAAGAAGCAAAATAGGTACAGAACGAGGCAAGAGAACTGCTGAAAAAAGCAAGAGAAGTGCAAAAAGAGTAAGGAGAGGTTCACAAAGAGGCAGGAGGGGTACAGAAAGAGGCAAGAGGGGTGTAGAAGTAAGCAAGAGAATTGCAGAACGAAGCAACAGATGTGCTGGAAGAGGCAAGAGGGGTGCAGAAAGAAGCAACAGAGGTGCAGAAAGAAGCAAGAGAGGTGCAGAAACATGCAGGAAAGGTACAGAAAGACAGAACAGGGGTGCAGAAAGAGACAAGAGGGATGCACATATTTGCTAAAATGGTGCAGAAAGACGCAAGAGCAGTGCAGAAAGAACCATCAGAGGTGCAGAAAGAGGTAGGAGAGGTTCACAAAAGAGGCCAGAGGGGTATAGAAAGAGGCAAGAGGGATGTAGAAAGAAGGAAGAGAAGTGCATAATAGGGCAGGGCGATGAAAACTATCTCTAAGTCAGAGGTGCAGAAAGAGGCAAGAAAAGTACAGAAAAAGGAACAGAGGTGCCAAAAGAGGCAAGAGAGGTGCAGAAAGAAGCAAGTGAAGTGCAGAAAGAGGCAACAGAGGTGCAGAAAGATGCAAGTTAGGTGCAGAAACAAGCAAGAGAAGTGTAGAAAGAGGCAAGAGATTTACTGAAAGAAGCAACAGAGGTATTGAAAGAAGCAAGAGAAGTGCATAAAGAACCAACAGAGGTGAAACAAGAGGCAAGAGGGGTACAGAGAGCAGTAGGAGAGGAGCACAAAGAGGCAAGAGAAGTACAAAAAGAGGCAGGAGGGGTGCAGAAAGAAGGAAGAGAAGTGCTGAAAGAGGCAAGAGAATTGCTGAAAGAAGCAACAGAGGTGGCCAAAAAAGCAAGAGAAGTGCAGGAAAAGGCAAGTGAGATACAGAAAGAGGCAATAGAGGTACAGAAAGAGGCAAGAGAGATGCAGAAAGAAGCATGTGAGGTTCAGAAAGAGGCAAGAGAAGAGCAAAAAGTGGTAAGTGGGGTGCAGAATGAGGCAAGAAAGATAGAACGAGGCAAGATAAGTGTAGAAAGAGGCAAGAGAAGTGCAGAAATAGGCATTTGAGATGCAGAGACGTAAGAGACATGCAGAAAGAAGCAAGAGAAGTGCAGTAAGATGCAAGAGAATTGCTAAAAGAACCAAAAGAGGTGTACAAAGAAGTAAGAGAACTGCAGAAAGAAGCAACAGAGTTGCAGAAAGAGGCAATAGAGGTAAAGAAAGAGGCAATAGAGATGCAGAAAGAAGCATGTGAGCTTCAGAAAGAGGCAAGAGAAGAGAAGAGCAGAAAGTGGTAAGTGGGGTACAGAATGAGGCAAGAGAGGTAGAACGAGGCAAGATATGTATAGAAAGAGGCAAGAGAAGTGCAGAAAGAGGCATTTGAGATGCAGAAAGATGTAAGAGACGTGCAGAAACAAGCACGAGAAATGCAGAAAGAGGCAACAGAGGTGCAGAAAGAAGCAAGAGAAGAGCAGAAACAGACAGGAAAGGTGCATAAAGAGGGAACGGGGGTGCATAAAGAGTCAAGAGGATAAAGAAATTTGCAAAAGTGGTGCAGAAAGAAGCAAGAGCACTTCAGAAAGAACCAACAGAGGTGCAGAAAGAGGCAAGACGGGTACAAAAAGAGCCAAGAGAAATGCAGAAATAAGCAAAAGATGTACAGAAAGAGGCAAGAAAACTACAGAAAAAGGCAAGAGAGGTGCAGAAAGAGTAAGGAGAGGTGCACAAAGATGCAGGAGGGGTACAGAAGCAGGCAAGAGGGTACAAAAGTAAGCAAGAGAAGTGCAGAAATAAGCAACAAAGGTGCTGAAAGAGGCAAGAGAGGTGCAGAAACATGCAGGAAAGGTGCAGAAAAATGAAAGAGGGGTGCAGAAAGAGACAAGAGGGATACGGAAATTTGCTAAAGTGGTGCAGAAAGAAGCAAGGGCAGTGCAGAAAGAACCATAAGAGGTGCAGAAAGAGGTGGGAGAGGTTCACAAAAGAGGCAAAAGGGGTACAGAAAGAGGCAAGAGGGGTGTAGAAAGAAGGAAGAGATGTGCAGAAAGAAGCACAGAGGTGCTGAAAGAGACCATAAGGGTGTAGAAAGAGGGAAGAAGGGAGCAGAAAGAGGCAAGAGGGGTTACAGAAAGAAGCTAGTAAGGTGCAGAAAGAGGCAACAGAGGTGCAGAAAGAGTCAAGAGAGGTGCAGAAAGTAGAAGAGATTTGCAGAAAGAGGCAAAAATAAGAAAGAAATGTGCAGAAAGAAGCAACAGATATGCGAAAGAGGCAAGAGAGGTACAGAAAGTGGTAGGAGAGGTACACAAAGAGGCAAGAGAGTTACAGAAAGAGTGAGGAGGGATGCAGAAAGATAGAGAAGAAGTGTAAGAAGATGCAAGAGAATTGCTAAAAGAAGCAACAGAGGTATTGAAAGAAGCAAGAGAAATACCGAAAAAGGCAGGTGAGGTAGAGAAAGAAGCAATAACAGTGCAGAAAGAACCAACATAAGTGCAAAAAGAGGCAAGAGGGGTGCTAAAAGCAGTAGGAAAGGAGCACAAAGAGGCAAGAGAGGTACAGAAAGAGGCAGGAGGGGTGCAGAAAAAAGGAAGGGAAGTGCTGAATGAGGCAAGAGAATTACTGAAAGAAGCAACAGAGGTGTACAAAGAAGAAAGAGAAGTACAGGAAGAGGCAAGTGGGGTGCAGAAACAAGCAACAGCAGAGCAGAAAGAACCAACAGAGGTACAAAAAGATGCAAGAGGGGTACAGAAAAAGGTTGGATTGGTGCAGAAAGAGGCAAGTTATGCATAGGAAGAGGCAGTACGGGTGCAGAAAAAAGGAAGAGAAGTGCAGAAAGGGGCAAGTGCAGTGCAGAAAGAGGCAAGAGAGATACAGAAAATGGCAAGAGAACAGCTGAAAGAGGCAAGAGGGATGGAAAAAGAGAAGAAGGGTACAGAAAGAAGCAAGAGAGGTGCAGAAAGAGGGAAGATGAGTGCATACAGAGACAACAGGGGTGCAGAAAGAGACAACAAGGGTGCAGAAAGAAGCAAGAGAGGTGCCGAAAGATGCAATAGAAGTGCACATAGAGGCAAGAGGGGTAAAGAAAGAGGCAAGATGGGTGCAGAAAGAACCAAGAGATGTGCAGAATGAGGCAAGAGAGGTGCAGAAAGAGGCAAAAGGGATGCAGAAATAAGCAAGAGCAGTGCAGAAAGAACCAAAAGATGTGCAGAAAGAGGCAAGAAGGGTACAGAAAGAGCCAAGAGAAGTGCAGAAAGAAGCAAAATAGGTACAGAACGAGGCAAGAGAACTGCTGAAAAAAGCAAGAGAAGTGCAAAAAGAGTAAGGAGAGGTTCACAAAGAGGCAGGAGGGGTACAGAAAGAGGCAAGAGGGGTGTAGAAGTAAGCAAGAGAAGTGCAGATAGAAGCAACAGATGTGCTGGAAGAGGCAAGAGGGGTGCAGAAAGAAGCAACAGAGGTGCAGAAAGAAGCAAGAGAGGTGCAGAAACATGCAGGAAAGGTACAGAAAGACAGAACAGGGGTGCAGAAAGAGACAAGAGGGATGCACATATTTGCTAAAATGGTGCAGAAAGACGCAAGAGCAGTGCAGAAAGAACCATCAGAGGTGCAGAAAGAGGTAGGAGAGGTTCACAAAAGAGGCCAGAGGGGTATAGAAAGAGGCAAGAGGGATGTAGAAAGAAGGAAGAGAAGTGCATAATAGGGCAGGGCGCTGAAAACTATCTCTAAGTCAGAGGTGCAGAAAGAGGCAAGAAAAGTACAGAAAAAGGAACAGAGGTGCCAAAAGAGGCAAGAGAGGTGCAGAAAGAAGCAAGTGAAGTGCAGAAAGAGGCAACAGAGGTGCAGAAAGATGCAAGTTAGGTGCAGAAACAAGCAAGAGAAGTGTAGAAAGAGGCAAGAGAATTACTGAAAGAAGCAACAGAGGTATTGAAAGAAGCAAGAGAAGTGCATAAAGAACCAACAGAGGTGTAAAAAGAGGCAAGAGTGGTACAGGAAGTGGTAGGAGAGGTGCACAAAGAGGCAAGAGAGTTACAGAAAGAGTGAGGAGGGGTGCAGAAAGAAGGAAGAGAAGTGCTGAAAGAGGCAAGAGAATTGCTGAAAGAAGCAACAGAGGTGGCCAAAAAAGCAAGAGAAGTGCAGGAAGACGCAAGTGAGGTACAGAAAGAGGCAATAGAGGTACAGAAAGAGGCAAGAGAGATGCAGAAAGAAGAATGTGAGGTTCAGAAAGAGGCAAGAGAAGAGCAAAAAGTGGTAAGTGGGGTGCAGAATTTGGCAAGAAAGATAGAACGAGGCAAGATAAGTGTAGAAAGAGGCAAGAGAAGTGCAGAAAGAGGCATTTGAGATGCAGAGACGTAAGAGACATGCAGAAAGAAGCAAGAGAAGTGCAGTAAGATGCAAGAGAATTGCTAAAAGAACCAAAAGAGGTGTACAAAGAAGTAAGAGAACTGCAGAAAGAATCAACAGAGTTGCAGAAAGAGGCAATAGAGGTAAAGAAAGAGGCAATAGAGATGCAGAAAGAAGCATGTGAGCTTCAGAAAGAGGCAAGAGAAGAGAAGAACAGAAAGTGGTAAGTGGGGTACAGAATGAGGCAACATATGTATAGAAAGAGGCAAGAGAAGTGCAGAAAGAGGCATTTGAGATGCAGAAAGATGTAAGCGACGTGCAGAAACAAGCAAGAGAAATGCAGAAAGAGGCAACAGTGGTGCAGAAAGAAGCAAGAGAAGAGCAGAAACAGACAGGAAAGGTGCAGAAAGAGGGAACAGGGGCGCATAAAGAGTCAAGAGGATAAAGAAATTTGCAAAAGTGGTGCAGAAAGAAGCAAGAGCACTTCAGAAAGAACCAACAGAGGTGCAGAAAGAGGCAAGACGGGTACAAAAAGAGCCAAGAGAAATGCAGAAATAAGCAAAAGATGTACAGAAAGAGGCAAGAAAACTGCAGAAAAAGGCAAGAGAGGTGTAGAAAGAGTAAGGAGAGGTGCACAAAGATGCAGGAGGGGTACAGAAGCAGGCAAGAGGTTACAAAAGTAAGCAAGAGAAGTGCAGAAATAAGCAACAAAGGTGCTGAAAGAGGCAAGAGAGGCGCAGAAACATGCAGGAGGAGGCAAGTTATGCATAGGAAGAGGCAGTACGGGTGCAGAAAGAAGGAAGAGAAGTGCAGAAAAAAGCAACAGAGACATGGAAAGAAGCAAGAGAAGTGCAGAAAGGGGCAAGTTCAGTGCAGAAAGAGGCAAGAGAGATACAGAAAATGGCAAGAGAACAGCTGAAAGAGGCAAGAGGGATGAAAAAAGAGAAGAAGGGTACAGAAAGAAGCAAGAGAGGTGCAGAAAGAGGGAAGATGAGTGCATACAGAGACAACAGGGGTGCAGAAAGAGACAACAAGGGTGCAGAAAGAAGCAAGCGAGGTGCCGAAAGATGCAATAGAAGTGCTCATAGAGGCAAGAAGGGTACAGAAAGAGCCAAGAGAAGTGCAGAAAGAAGCAAAATAGGTATAGAACGAGGCAAGAGAACTGCATAAAAAAGCAAGAGAAGTGCAGAAAGAGTAAGGAGAGGTTCACAAAGAGGCAGGAGGGGTACAGAAAGAGGCAAGAGGGGTGTAGAAGTAAGCAAGAGAAGTGCAGATAGAAGCAACAGATGAGCTGGAAGAGGCAAGAGGGGTGCAGAAAGAAGCAACATAGGTGCAGAAAGAAGCAAGAGAGGTGCAGAAACATGCAGGAAAGGTACAGAAAGACAGAACAGGGGTGCAGAAAGAGACAAGAGGGGTGCAGATATTTGCTAAAATGGTGCAGAAAGACGCAAGAGCAGTGCAGAAAGAACCATCAGAGGTGCAGAAAGAAGAATGTGAGGTTCAGAAAGAGGCAAGAGAAGAGCAAAAAGTGGTAAGTGGGGTGCAGAATTTGGCAAGAAAGATAGAACGAGGCAAGATAAGTGTAGAAAGAGGCAAGAGAAGTGCAGAAAGAGGCATTTGAGATGCAGAGACGTAAGAGACATGCAGAAAGAAGCAAGAGAAGTGCAGTAAAATGCAAGAGAATTGCTAAAAGAACCAAAAGAGGTGTACAAAGAAGTAAGAGAACTGCAGAAAGAATCAACAGAGTTGCAGAAAGAGGCAATAGAGGTAAAGAAAGAGGCAATAGAGATGCAGAAAGAAGCATGTGAGCTTCAGAAAGAGGCAAGAGAAGAGAAGAACAGAAAGTGGTAAGTGGGGTACAGAATGAGGCAACATATGTATAGAAAGAGGCAAGAGAAGTGCAGAAAGAGGCATTTGAGATGCAGAAAGATGTAAGCGACGTGCAGAAACAAGCAAGAGAAATGCAGAAAGAGGCAACAGTGGTGCAGAAAGAAGCAAGAGAAGAGCAGAAACAGACAGGAAAGGTGCAGAAAGAGGGAACAGGGGTGCATAAAGAGTCAAGAGGATAAAGAAATTTGCAAAAGTGGTGCAGAAAGAAGCAAGAGCACTTCAGAAAGAACCAACAGAGGTGCAGAAAGAGGCAAGACGGGTACAAAAAGAGCCAAGAGAAATGCAGAAATAAGCAAAAGATGTACAGAAAGAGGCAAGAAAACTGCAGAAAAAGGCAAGAGAGGTGTAGAAAGAGTAAGGAGAGGTGCACAAAGATGCAGGAGGGGTACAGAAGCAGGCAAGAGGTTACAAAAGTAAGCAAGAGAAGTGCAGAAATAAGCAACAAAGGTGCTGAAAGAGGCAAGAGAGGTGCAGAAACATGCAGGAAGAGGCAAGTTATGCATAGGAAGAGGCAGTACGGGTGCAGAAAGAAGGAAGAGAAGTGCAGAAAAAAGCAACAGAGACATGGAAAGAAGCAAGAGAAGTGCAGAAAGGGGCAAGTTCAGTGCAGAAAGAGGCAAGAGAGATACAGAAAATGGCAAGAGAACAGCTGAAAGAGGCAAGAGGGATGAAAAAAGAGAAGAAGGGTACAGAAAGAAGCAAGAGAGGTGCAGAAAGAGGGAAGATGAGTGCATACAGAGACAACAGGGGTGCAGAAAGAGACAACAAGGGTGCAGAAAGAAGCAAGCGAGGTGCCGAAAGATGCAATAGAAGTGCTCATAGAGGCAAGAAGGGTACAGAAAGAGCCAAGAGAAGTGCAGAAAGAAGCAAAATAGGTATAGAACGAGGCAAGAGAACTGCATAAAAAAGCAAGAGAAGTGCAGAAAGAGTAAGGAGAGGTTCACAAAGAGGCAGGAGGGGTACAGAAAGAGGCAAGAGGGGAGTAGAAGTAAGCAAGAGAAGTGCAGATAGAAGCAACAGATGAGCTGGAAGAGGCAAGAGGGGTGCAGAAAGAAGCAACATAGGTGCAGAAAGAAGCAAGAGAGGTGCAGAAACATGCAGGAAAGGTACAGAAAGACAGAACAGGGGTGCAGAAAGAGACAAGAGGGGTGCAGATATTTGCTAAAATGGTGCAGAAAGACGCAAGAGCAGTGCAGAAAGAACCATCAGAGGTGCAGAAAGAGGTAGGAGAGGTTCACAAAAGAGGCCAGAGGGGTATAGAAAGAGGCAAGAGGGGTGTAGAAAGAAGGAAGAGAAGTGCAGAAAGAAGCAACAGAGGTGCTGAAAGAGACAATAAGGGTGTAGAAAGAGGGAAGAAGGGTGCAGAAAGAGGCAAGGTGGGTACAGAAAGAAGCAAGTGAGGTGCAGAAAGAGGCAACAGAGGTGCAGAAGGAGTCAAGAGAGGTGCAGAAAGTAGAAGAGATTTGCAGAAAGAGGCAAGCGAAGTACAGAATAAGAAGGAAATGTGCAGAAAGAAGCAACAGATATGCGGAAAGAGGCAAGAGAGGCACAGAAGGAAGCAAGAGTGGATTGCACACTATTGGTACCAATTTAACACACACATTTAGCAATACGTTCTAGGTTTGCAAAGGGCCTTACACAATGCTGTAACACTTGTCGCTGCATTTTTTATAACGTTTGTGCTAGAAACAAGGCTTTTTTGTTCAAATCTGCAAATTAGGGAGCAGATGATGGATTATGTGTCTAATGCGGAAAATGTATAATTGTGCGAATGTCGGTGCAGCAAACTAGTTGCATAATTCAAGTGGCCCTGCTCATACCTCTAACTAGGTCCACAAGTGCTCCTCAGTGATTACTTCTGTTTTTTGTCTCACTGAGTTCCAAGTTGAGCATCAATGGAAATGAGGAAGACTAAACCGGAGGTTACCACTCCACATCAAAGACTACCATACCACCTAATTCCTCTCCATAACACATAATCCCATGCTAAATAATTCCTACACACTAAACACCACATACTTTCTAGCCACATAATTTCACTGCACAGAACGTACATCCACTCCACTTCAAAAAACAATAGTAAATAACTTTTACATTTACAACGACAATAGCTTTAACTCTCGCAAATGCGTAACCTATTGCATTGCAAACACTTCTTTAACTGGTAGACGTGTTTGCAGAGTGGTGGAGAAAGGGTGCTGGTCCTCCAACTAGTGCTCAGGAATTCTGCTGCGTAGGACTTACAGGAGGTACCAGGAGGTCTTCTTGGCCCCCAAAGTCCCTCAGGAGTAAAGTGGACTTCATCCCCATCCCGTAGTCTATTAGGAGATGCATTTGCAGAGTGGTGGAGAAAGGGGGGCGTGGCCTCCAAAGACATCCTAGCAATCCTACTGTGTGGGACTTACTAGAGGTAACAGAAGGGGTATTTGGCCCCCAAGGACAACCTCTGCGAGCTGAGAAAAGCCTCTGAGAAAAACTTGAGCGGAGTTGGAGACTATCTTATGACGCAGAAACAAAATCAATCTATAGAGCTGCCATTAGGAATTTCCACAAACTTAAGCGCTCAGTAATGAGAGAGTACTTTGTTAAGAAAGTCAACTCCGGTGATAACTCCTCTAAAACTCTTTTTAAAATTAGTGAAAGACTTTTCTAAACCTCCCGCATTATCTAGCACAATTCCCCCCAGTCAAGAACTTTGTAGTGGATTATCAGACTTTTTCCATGATAACAGTTTTCCGGTCCCAGAGACTGGGGCAATTAAGGGTTATGCATTCACACCTTTCCAATCTATCCCCATTGATACATCATTGCAAAAATTGTTCGCCTGCAAATCAGGCTCTCCTAAGGATCCTTGCCCAACACAACTATTAAGCTCGCTAGCTCCCCTTATTATTTCCCCTTTGAACCTGATTTGGAACATCTCCCTGCAAACTGGTATCTTCCCTTCACCCTGGAAACAGGCCATGTTAATTCCTATTCTGAGAAAACCTGACGCTAACCCGTGTTTTTAAAAATTACCGTCCTATTTCTCTCCTTCCTAAACCAGCTAAGGTCCTGGAAAAAGTAGCTCAGTAGCAACTACCTAGTTTTCTCAAGTCTTGTCAACTCCTCTACGACTCGCTTTCCGGATTTAGATTCAGTTATACTACCAAAACTACTCTTCTGGAGGATTCAGATACCATTTGCGAATGCATGGACTTTGGCGATGCAGCGATGCTAGTACTCTTCGACCTGTCTGCGGCATTTGACACAGTCTCTCATGCTATTCTGCTTGAGAGACTGCACAGTCTTGGGATTCAGGGCCCCCCTCTGTCCTGGATTAGATCTTTCCTGAGTGACTGCACCTAACAGGTCTCTCTTCAGCCATTTGGATCCGAGGAAAAACCACTCAGTTATGGAGTCCCACAGGGCTCCACGCTGAGCCAACTATTTTTTAATGTCTATCTCTTTCCTCTGGCCACAGTGGCAGAATCCTGAGGCCCCCTTTCCCTGGGCAACTTTTGCCCCCTGGGACCCCATCCCCTGGGGCTAGCCCTCAGCGTTGGGGACCGTGGGGGGAGCCCCAATGCCCCCATGGTCCCAGCCGGCTCCCAGCCTCCTGCGGGAGCTGGCATTGCTTTTGGGCAAGGGCAGCTGCTAAGATGCAGCTCCATGTGCCCAAAAGCAATTCTGCTTTGATTCTTGGAAGCAAGAGCAGGTTTCCTGCTCTCGCTTCCAAGAAGCAAAGCACAAGTTTGCTATGACAGGGTGGGAGCCATGCTCCCGCCCTGCCATAGCAAACAGCGATGTCCCAGGGGTGGGCACCCCGGGACATTGCGGGAGCCGGCCCTGGGGGGTGATGGTCCCCCAGGCCACCAGGGGCTCCACAAGGGGGACCCTGTGGCCCCCTACCTTCCTCAAAATTGCCCCAGGGAGGTGGTGGTCCCAAACCCTGGGGGTCCTCAATGGACCCCCGCACTTGAATGAAGTGTGCCCCGGGGAGGTGGTGTTCCCTGGAGCAGTGTGGCGAGGGGCTGGAGCCCCCCACACAAATTTTAATTATTGAAGCCCCGGGGAGGTGGGGGTCCCCAAGGCTTGGGGGGCCCATGAGCCCCCCGCCCTTAAATAAAATGTGTGCCATTGGGAGGTGATTGTCTCCGGGGCAGTGTGGGGAGGGCCAGGAGCCCCCTACACTTTACATTTTTACAAGCCATGGGGAGGTGGCAGTTCCTGGGGCAGTGGAGGCCATTTGCCCCCCCGCATCATTAAATAAAGCCACAGGGAGGAGGCGGTCCCTGGTGCTGCATGCCCCCAGGTATATAATTAGCATAGCCCCTGGGAGGTGGTGGTCCCCTGGGCTGCAGGGGCCCCCACGGGCCCCCGCTAACTAACTGGACATTGCGTCCGGGACCTGGCCAACCCAGGAGCTTACAAATAACATAGCACCCAGCGCGAATTCTGTCGATTTTCTTTCATGCTTTTTATGGGCCTTGGGGTCCCTGTGGGACGCCCTGAGAAGTCTCAGGGGGTCAAGTTGTTTCTACCTAGCCCCCTTTTCTTGGTCTTTATCCTTTTTTCACCCTTTTTCTTGTGACTCGGTTTTACCAAATCACAAGATGGCTGCCAACACTTCCTGGTTTGGAGTGTTTACAGCCAATCAGAGTGAAGCTCGTGCCCGGGATGGTTCGCGACTCCCCCTTGGTGCTCAGATATCGATATTTTTATTTTTTGAATTTTTCAGCACCTACTGAGCTGATTTACACCCTTTAAAAAAAGCACGCTTTGTAAACCAAGACCTACTTTTTGCCAAATTTGGTGTACTTCCGTTCAGCAGTTCGAGCTATAGCCTGTTTCAAAATTCCCATGGAAATTAACATGGACAAAATGCGTTTTGGGACCCCGCTTTTTTCTCAGCCCCCACTTAACAAATCACCCCCAAACTTTCAAGACAGGAGCTGACCTGAGTGAACCATTTGTTTTGAAAAATTTGTGAAGATTCGTCAAACGGCGTCAAAGAATCACCACAGGCATCCCGCAGTGTAAAAACCTTGCTCGGGTGTTTGTCCTGCTGTTTTTCTGCCGCTGGGGTGGGAAATGACATCCCCCAGCCTCCCTGACTCTAAAGGGTGCTGCTGGAGTGACAAAAAAATCACCAGATTTAATATTACATTTATATATATAAAATGGGGAAGCGAAAGGCTCCAGGGGGGTTTATCTGTTCATTTTCTTTCCCAACTACAACCATTGACATTATATTACAAATGGCAATGGGGATAGTGTGAAATGAAATTACAGTAACTGAGCAGAGGTTATCCATGGAATGCAGCTTTAATCATGGATCCCAATTAGTAGACTTACCCCTGCCCGAGGATACCTCTACATTATGCTCATCTAATGATTTGCCACAATCAAGAGTCTCCCCTGCTTTAGTGGCACATTTGCCAGACAAAGCTGATAGCTGACTAGGCCCTCCAAGCCCTAACAGTACTATTAGTATTTTTAACAATCAGGAGTCAGCAGTTAAGAAGAAAAAACATGTTGTTAAGCCTTCAGCAGGGATAAGGAAAAGCAAAATCACCCAACAGGCCCAACTCACCACTTGGTGTTCTAAGCAGCCCCTGACGCAGTCGACGTAGAGAAGATATGGTTGGGTGCTGTCCTAGATTAAAAACTGCAACAAATCACAGTGCAATTGAGTTGTATTGAAAAATGTGTGCTTGAAATTGTTTCTAAATTATCTGCCCATGAATCATCTCGACCATCTTTATTACCTCCACCCAACTCATGATTAAGTGCAAGTATGGAATAACTTCTGCTAAACTATCCCACTCAGTAGTACATCACCCATTGTTAGTGAAATATTTCAGGATAAATTCACAACGTCTGCCATTCTAGGATTCTGTGGTACACAGCCAAAATCTCAACATTGCGCCCAACCAGACCACTTTATCACACAAAACCTGAGACTTTTGCATAACAATATAGGCAAACGTAGTCAGAATAGCTCTACCCAGCAAGGACAATCTTGATATGCCTCCAGTGTCATACCCATACGTTCTTGTCCTTAGAGGTGTTCCTCCCCTTAAGGCAACTCAAAGAGAATCATTGCCAGAGCTTTGTAACAAAGGCTTTGATTGGTTACATAAGCATAAGCGCCTCAACAGTTTTAATTTTAATGAGATTCTGATGCCCCATAGCGTAGGATGGGTTGGTCATTCCAGGAAGGACATCGAAGGGGCTTGTATTGTTCTGAACTTTCGGAGACCAAATATTGTTGGGAATTTGTTGAGCATGAGGCGGCCTATTATTCCATCCATACTATTATAAGAGTTATTCCACTAGGAGATTTTTAGAAACCCCCTGGATATGGAATCCCTCATGGTTGTGCTACCCAAGACTGCCTTGGGCCACAATTTGTAACCAATAATCGGTAAGCTGTAGTAAGTGATCTAGAGTGCCCAGATTAACTGGGGGATAATTACAATGTTAGTAGGATCCCATCATTGTCTCTACAAGGGCCACAGCCTTTATGTGATGGTACTCTTTTTACTCCCCCTATTGCTCTGCCTAACACTGATGAGAGTATTGGGTGCAATGCGGGTTCAAAGCTGTGAATTGTAAGTTGGAACGTGGCAGGTCTTTTGACAAAATTAATGCTACCTGTCCGACAAATGTTTATAATGCAGTTTGACGTGCTTTTATTACAGGAAATGGGGTAGGTTGAAGATGTCCCAGTTGATGGCTTTGAATGTTATTACGTACCAGCAACACCCTCTCATTGGTGGGGGGCAGGTGGATTGGCTATCTGGGTGAACCTAGCATTGGGGGCTCATACCAAGGCTATTTTAACTAATAGTAATAACTGTCAAGTGCTGAAGTTTAAGAGAGGTATAACCTTGTTTTTTGTCAGTTTTTATAATAATTATTTTCGGCGGGGTTTTGTCTGGCAGGAGATTTTTATGCTAGATTGTCATTAGATAGCAATCATATTACTAACTGTATATTAGGGGAAGGGAAAAGTTATAGCAGTAGTACACCAGGCTCAGACGCTAGAGGGGCAAAATTAAAGAGTTTGTGGGATTCCTCACTGTAATGGATGGTGCTGCGGCAAGTGATCAAATGATACCCACATATAGGAGTATTGACTGTGCCTCAATAATAGACTAGTTATTTCTAACATCTAATTAGGTTAATTTTGTGCTATCAGGGAAAGTGCTGCCTTCCACTGATGGGGACCACAAATTATTAGAAGTAATACTAATGCGCTCCAGCAAGGATAATGTAAGAGTGGAGTATGGAGCCTCCACTTTGCATATAAATACTGATGGACTAAGGTTGAAATGGAGAGATATTGGCCCAACAAAATTCTCTCGCATAAGAGTTAATGAGAATATAGTTCTGGTGGAAGCATGTCTGGACAATATTGATGAAGATTATCATGTGGTTCTGACTTTCTCACAATTGTGCCTAAATAGTATAAGTAAGTTGGTGCACCCCTCACAGGTTTCAGTCATATAAACCTAGATGGTTTGATTATAATTGCTCAATGGCTAATCATAACCTAGGAGGTCACTAATAGCCAGCCCAGGGTACCTGCGGTAGTTGCTGCATGTCGTAAGAAACATAAAGATGCCATCACAAGCAGGAAGCAAGAAATGCTGCAAAATCGGTGAGATTCACTCACTTTACTCGCAGCCCGGACAACAGTAAAATATTCTGGAGGGAGGTGTCAGCAATAAGGAGAGTTAGTCAAATTGCAACTCCTATAACATGTCATATTGCTAGTACTATATGGGAGGCATGTTTTTCTAAAAAATACTCTGCTATTGATGACTCTTATCACAGTGAATATGAAAGACTGCCCCAAGGAAATTTCTGATTCCCTAAAAGAGGTGGAAGATGCAAGTTCTCAAACGTGGTAAAGCAACTGGACTGGATATTGTCCCAATCTATCTTTTTAAGCAATCTACCGAGTTTTGGGCCCACCTGCTACTGAACGTGTTCAGTAACCTGACCCACTCCCCACTACGTAGTACATGGTCAACCTCCATTATTGTGCCAATTTTTAAAAAAGATCGTACCCAGCCTAACTGTTATAGACAACCTCCCTAATTGATACTACAGTTAAGATTCTTCGGAAGATTTTCCATAACCGTGTTAGAAAATGGGCAGAGGAGAAATCTGTTTTATATCTCTGCCAATTTGGCTTTAGGAGTAGAGTTGGTAGTGTTGAACAATGTTTAAACTTGTCTTAAATTATCAGGAAATAAATACAGACACCTATATATTTATGTAAAAATAAATTCTCTTGGATAAGAAATTAAGGACATCAAGTTACTTTCAAACAACCATACATAAACCTAAAGTCCACTCTGACTTCCATTAGCATCAACAAATCAGGACCCAAAGAACAATTAAAAGCACATGTACACAAACAATTCCCAGTATCACACGTTTTTTTAATTTAAAATCACAAACCAAGTGAAAATAAACATAATATAAATAAATATAAAGATTGAATAATACACCAGCATAAAAATTATATATCAACAAATTCATACATTAAACACCAATCATTTAAAATACACGGGAGATGAAAAACAAGTGATCCATTGAAAACATCATAAATTGTTTTTTTCGGCTGAATCTACTACGTTGGAGTCCATTAGAGTTCATTTGGGACCACTCCTTTCTTGTTTTGCATTACTTATATATTTAACCTGTATGGATCTGTCTCAAACATTTGATTGTTTGAACTTTTCTAAGCTTTGGTCGATCCTTTTGGCTCAGGGGATGGATGATTCATTGGTCCTCTTTGTTGCTTATCTGCACCCAGATGTGAAGGCCAGAATTAGAATCACTGCAGAGGGTGCGGTTTTGTGTGCAATAGATGTCACTCGAGGAGTGAGACAAGGATGTGTGTTAGCACCCCTTTTATTAATTTTATATATTAGTAATCTCCACCCATTTATAAAGCATATGACTCCAGACACCCCCATAATCAAAGGCTCTTCCTTACCAACACTTTTAAACGCAGACGACAATGTTTTAATGGTGCATACGCCGAGAGCCTTACCACATCAAGGGTTTGTTGCTGTAATTGCTACCTATATTTTACTGTGGCCTGTGGACCCAAGAAACATCGTTTGTCCTCTATCTCCATAGGTATTAATACTTTGTTACATGTCAGAACCTTCTCATATTTCGGATTAACATTTTCTGCTACTGGTTCATGGTCCCCACAGATTGCACATAGCAGGCTGAAATTGTCAAATTCTATTGGTGCTTTATTTCGCTTACCACAATTTAGGGGCGGCGGCGCCCACTTGTCATCATTGCAAATATATAAAATCCAATGTTGCCTGACAGCTTTGTATCGCACAAAGGTGTGGCATATCCAGAATTTTAATCCAGTTCAGACAGAGAAAAATAGGTTTTGCAGAAAGGCTCTTAATGCACCTATGTTGTCCCCAACTTTTATTTGCCATAGAGAATTGCATATCCCATATATTGAGGATTATACTATATTCTGCTACACCTTGATCATACCATCCTTACGCTTGAGTGGTATCACTTCAATGTTGGTGCTGATACAGGCATAGTGGATGGAGCTCTGGAATAGGCACTCACTCTTGTGGAACTGAAGAAAATACTTCTCTACTTTATTTTTGTTGCTCAACCCTGGAACTTGAAGGTCCTGCACTTAATATGGTTCCTGTTTTTTTCTCTGGTAGCTGCTAGACATGAATGTTGTGAAGATTTTGTTTCCTTGTTATCTGATGTCTGCTTGAGGTAGCTGACACATCTTCCATGATTTATACTAAAATCTGGGAGCAAATGAGAGTGCTACTTGACCTATTAAACTTGGTGCTCACATCCTACAGCTATTTCTGTTCCAAACGAGAGATATTTAAACGTGATTCACAAGTGCTTAATTTGAGCCAGTGGTTACAGGTGAGGCCTACCAGCGGTAAATATTTGAGACCAGCGCTTATTTTTGCTGTTAGACCGGAGAAAGAGAGATAAAAGACAAAAAGGGAAAAATTAAGAAGAGAAGATGAAAACCAGTAAAAAAGGGAAAAAGCAGGGATAAAAAAGAACAAGCAAGAATGAGATAAAGAGACAGGGTGTTTCTAGTGGTGGATTAGATTTCATTGTGAATCAGCCCGAAATGTTGAACTCCATATTAGTAAAATTGCATACACATCTTCTCTATTTTAGTAATTGTATACGAGTACTCCATTAATATTCCCATTTTCTTCCCAAATTTTTGTGGCTGATGTATAAAGGCATGTAGAAGTACGTAAAACAGTAGTACAAGAGAACTTCTTTACATGGTGTGAAGGGCCATTGTGAATAACCCCATTGTTTTTAACACTCCACTAGCACTATATGGCTATTTGTTCCATAAAGCCAGTAAGGCAAATGCGTCAATATTTTCTGACACCATCATCTCAATGAGGGCTACTACATTCCTTCATTCTACTATGACAAAAGAGGAAAAGATTATAAAAAAACAAAAAAAGCAGTACAATTTATTAATAGCATTTGGAAGTCCCCTAAACTCTCCCAGATCAGAAAAAGTGGTTGTTTTGTATGAACCTGGTAGGTAGCCTGATCAGCAGTGGAGTAAGTTTAAGGCTAGTCAACTCAGAGCCCTAGAAGGAGACTACCAAACAAATACAACACTGGGGAGCGCCTACCAGGTAGATCTCACAAAGGATAGAAGGAGAGCTTAATTCTTTAGAAATACACTTCAAAAAATGCCTTCTTATCAGGCACCATTGTAAATTACCCTTGCTACCATAGACATGTTGAAGTTAACACAATCTCACAGTAGCACAGGTTGACCAAGGAGATATTGACAAGTTGTCCAAGTGAAATTTTAGGGAACGTTTTCAGTGCAGCTGACATTCAATTTCGTTCGTTGAAACCACTAGTGAAGCAATCTTAAATGACATAAGCCAACAACGATGATAGCTGGCAATTTCATGTTGAATTACAGCAGATACGTGTTAAAGGCATCAGTGTGGCTTTTCAATGGTGCAGGACAACTGCTTTAATGAAGGTCTAAAATGTATGCATATGAAAACAGATGGCTAGTTTTAACTGGTAGCTAGATTTATCAGATTTACTAACTTCTCCTGTCTTCTTCAATAGCTCCTCCACTATCTAAAGGATGTAGGCTTCAATGAAGCAGTTGACAAAAAGGCATTTTTTGATAGTTTTGGCAATCCCCTGCCTCAGTATGATGTTGTACAGTGGCATCTGGGAACAGATAGAACCATACAGCACATGAAAGTGGGTCACTATGATTCGAGTACTTACCCAGGAGAAAGCCTCAAGATAAAGTCCAGTGCAATCAAATGGGCAAGAACCCAAAAGGTATGTGAGGCTGAGTTATATTTCCAAAGCCTATATCTTCTCCATCGCATGTATGTATCTATTCATGTATGTGTTTGATGTTTGTAACAGAAACCTATTTATCTAGGAAAATCTATGCTTAACAAGTATACAGGTCACTACGTAGTCTTCATGTAACTTATTTGATTACATGCTTATGGGTTTCTGTTTTATTTAACTATCACAATGGAAATATTATCATAACTAATTTATCTACAAGTGCTTCACTATTGCAATATTGAGGACAATATAAAATTGAAATTACATTTTATTTAGAAAAATACACAAATAAATCAGCTTCAAGTACAGCAAGATTTGAAAGTCTGAGTTTATACAATACAACTTTAAATCTTGATATATCTTCTTCCTTATACATGTGTACCCTTTCTAGGTATGTATCTATATATGTATTGCTTTACTCCTACTGTAGATAAAAATAACCTTTGACTCTCTCCAGTGTACCACTCTGTCTCACCCTAAACCTCAATATATCCTCTACCTCCACCCTCTGACTCATCCCAAACCTCATTCAACTACTATGATCTCCACAATAACACTTTCTAAGGTCATCTGTCATGTATCCCTCCATTAATTTATCTAATTTTACAACTATTATCTCCAGAGTCCCTTTCTAGAGAATTTTCCCTCCTCTATCTCTCCTTCTGTTAACTCCAGACCTCATTACAACTGCTAGATGCTGTTTTTGACTCTTATATTGCACTGGGACCTGCTAACCATGCCCCAGTGCTCAAGCTCTTTCCCCTAAAAATGATGGTGACTGGTACACCTAATTAGCAAGGTACTTGGACCCCTTATAAGCCCCTAGTAGATAGTACTAGGGATAACCAGTGCAAGGGTAGTAAAGGGGTCACCAAGGCTGCTGCACTGTATTGTGCCACCCTGTGTGACCTACATGAATGTATATCTTCAGATCTGCTATTGCATCCCTGCAAGAGCAGCCTGTCTGCTCAAGAGTGACTCTGCACACACCATGTGCTGCAGAGCCACACCACTGCCTTAATGTAAGTAAGCCACTCTTAAGGTTGTCCCAGGAGGATGAGTGCATTACATTAAAGGTGTGGATATATATGTTTGTACATATATATCTCTACAGTAACCCTGTAAGGCAAGATTGTACTGTAAGCGACTGGCGGTCCATAGAGCAACACAAGCTGGCTACAGATGAAACTCGAGCTAGCCAGCTCCATTAAGAAAGAACTGAATTGTGTCATTTTGGTATTATACACTGTGCTTTTTCACCCCCAATACTATTCTTGTGTCAAGGGTGAGCTGGCATGCACTGGGATACCACTCTTTGTTGGTAGCCCCCTAGGATACAAAGCTCCAATGCCATGGTGGGCTTCCCTGCTCCGTTTTTTGCATAGACAAGTATATGTCTTCCTGGTGGGATGTGTTAGCACTTCCCCAGGATGGAGACAAAGGCTGGGCAGGAAGAAGTTCATACCTCCTCACTTCCAGGAAGGCTAGTGTTGCTATCAAGGCGGTGCACTTCAAAGGCTTCATAGCCCTTTGTTTTTTTTTTAAATATTAATCTTTATTTGACTATACAATTTCATAATAAAAGAAAAAGCGGATTAAATACAGGTAAAACGACAATAAAAAAATATAAATCTGATAAAAACCAGCATAATAACAACATTTATATATAATAAAAAAACTCCAACACACTGGTCCCACATAGCGATAAGATTTACATTACATTACTAGGAGCTTATAATCTTATTCCATCATCGTCCTTGATATGCAAGAGTACTTGTCCCCCACTCAAGGACAAAGCCCTTCCTGACCTGGCAGGAAAATTAGTTTTTTCAGGAGGCGTACGCCTCCAAAAGGCTTTATGGTGGACTTGGAGGTGAGTACATCCATGGAAGTACATCCAAGAAGGGTTCTGCCATGTTGGAAGACCCTAGATTAGAGGTCTCTGGGTAGAAAGGTGACATACATCCACAGGATGTTGTCATCCCAGGGGAGGGTTAGCCGCAGGAACCAGTAGCCCATTAAGCACTGTCCCTTATGCCCTTAATGTCCCAAAACAACTATTTAAGAGCTCCCTTGACACCAGAACCTGTTTTGACTTTGAATACAAGAACAGGCATAAAGAAGATGCCATCATCAAAATCAGGACGTGGTCGCAGCGCAAAGAGAGGACACTTAAGTGCCCTGAAGATACCACATACTGCAACCGTGTGATGACGTGTGTCCGTGATGAAAGCTCATTGCTCCCAGCAAGAAGGACTCCAGTGAACACCAGAAACTGAAGCAGACTCCCAAGGTTTGGTGGGATCAGTCCCTTACAAGCTTCAGGAAAATTGGCATGCTGTGTGACAAAAGTTGCAACCAGCCGGGCCTGTCAAGAGTGAGCCCAAAGAGAAGTTCTGTCCTGCACGTCCAGAGTGGTATCCAAGCTTTCACCAAGTTTGAAGCTGCTTCTCCACTCCTATTGCCCTCCGGCGAGCGAAGTGACCATGGATTGCATTTGCCACAGCCACTGGTTGGTGATCGCCAGGCTGGTGGTCGACCCCTTGAAGGACATCTCCAGCCCGAAAGCAGCTTTTAGCGACCAACCTCATTAATGACCCCGCTGCTCTGTTGCTACATCCTGAAGTTGTAGTTGTTGAGTGTGCAGCAAAGCATCTCTTGCGCAACCAGCCCGGTGATTGACAGCTGCCACCTACCTATGCACCCAGAGCCACCAAGCAAGTTAGAAGAAATCCAGCTGTGTGAACCCAGGTCTCAGGACCCTAAAAGCCTCTACTCTGCGTGGGCACAGTGGGACTCCAGCTATAGGTGTGATGGTGCCAAGTGCTGCAAGTGTGACAGCTCCTGCGGATCCCGTTCTTTACCAAGGACAGCCAAGTCACCTCTGCAACTGTACTACCTGGGCAAGGTAATGAAGTAACAACTGTTGAATCTTGGTCTAGGAGCCTGCAGAACCTTAGCCACAAGAGGGTTCATTTTTACTCACCCTGTAAGTGACCGAGTGTTACCTGTGTTTTCCCCCATTCACTTCAATGTGACCAGTTTAATCTTAAAGTACTTCTATGTTTGAACTCTTTGCAAATTTACAACTCCGGTTGTATGTAAGTAACAAAGATTGTTTAGGGTCTATATTTATATAAAAATACACTCTATTTTTATAAATTGGCGTCACATTTCTTTTGAATTGTCTCAACTGCTTATAAACCATAATGGTACTGTAAAATGCTTAACACATGTTCCTCTAGTAATGCCTGACTGCTCTTTGCCAAACTATCAGGATTGAGCTAAGGATTACAGTTGTTGAATCCAAGAATCATCCACTGTGTTTTGTGAGAATATTTCAAGGTAAGGCCCCCAGCTATACCACATAATATTCCACCTTGCAACAATTATGATCTCCCAAATAACACTTTCTAGTCTCTTCCCCCTTATATCCCTTCATTATCCTATTCAATCTAACTAACAGACTCACATGTCCACCACTCATGTTAACTCATATTTCCTCTAATATTCCAAAATGAAACCTTGTGGGTTTTTAATTAGAGTGCTACTTGCCAAAAAGCTCTTGACATGGTAGTAAGCTCTATATAAATACAGATACTAAGCAATTGATTAAAGAAGATCTATGAAATTCACCTGGGGGTTGGACGTGGCCTGTTATTAGGCAATGAAGAAAGTAAAGGAAGAGGTTCATAAAATTAGAGGATGCAATACGAAGAAGATCTTCAATTGGTCAATGAGAGGTGGGTATTGCAATCTGGAGACAGGGTGCAAAGTATAAGAATATGAGTGACATGAAGTCAAGGGAATTTTAATTGTATTAATGGATAGGGGAGAGGAAGAGAAAAATGATCTAAGAGATTACTCTGCAGGACGTTTATAATGTGATGCACTATTTCTTGAAAAGATATGTCTTTTGCTCTTTTTGGTAGAGGAGAAAGAATAGGGCATGTCAATTCTGAACTAGGATGGATTTTGACACTGAGAATAACTAAAGGCTAGTCACTTGTCTTCTCCTTTCAGACTTTTCTTATTCCAAATCTATGCCCTGTGTGTTTGTTGTGAATGTTCCACTGGATATCTTTGCCTAGGTCACTAGGTATGGTGGGGTGTAGAAAAAGAATGACTTTCTGACTGCAGCAGGTTCTTAATCTGACATGGAAGGTAGGAGGTGCTTAACAAGATGAAGCTGGGAATTAATTGTAGAAATTATATACGAATGAGAAGTGTAGGAGAGTAGGATCTGCACTTATGTTGCACCCACTTTTTTTCTGATGTTAACACTGGTTTCTGGCTAAAACTTAAAAAATCCAACCGCGACTTGCTCCATTGAAATCAATAGGGAATCCGCGGCTGTGTTCTCACCCTGCACGCGTCTTCCGTGGGTCTTTTACTTACCTGCCTTAGGTGGATTAGTGAAGCCCCAGCGATTCTATAGGCCCTAGGCCTGGTCCCCTTGCACGTCGACTTTCCTAAACCTCTTTTTTAGTATATGGTCTGGTACGCCCCAAGGGCCCCAGCCATATTTGTGCTTAACTTATTGTAAAACATTGATATTTTAATGTGTAGACTTCTCATCTCATAAAGGGATTAGTAGAGTGTGTCTAGAAATAAATACATATATATTTGATGTATATACCTGTGTGGTGTCCTTTCATTTGGTAATTCAAGAGATTATAAGGTAAAACAAGCTGCTTTACATTCCTCAGAGATTTAGCCTGAAGGCTGCTCTCCACAGCTACCACTAGGAAAGCTTTCTTTAAAAGGTTGTCTTAAACCTATCTACCATAGGAGTCGAATTGGACTGGTGCAAGGTGGCCACCATAACTAGTGACCAGCATATGCCAGGCCAACTTCTCACATTGGTGGCAGCGGTGGGATTCCAACTTGCCATTGTTTTACCAGAAAATCTCTATTTGAATTACTAACTGAAACCACTAAAGGTACTCAAGGTACATATAAAAGTCAAGCTTAGTATCAATAAGTTCTACTGAACTTAGAGTTGTTTGTGAAGGGGTAGCATACCCTTGCTACAGCTCAAGCTGGGATCAGTAGGCCACAAACTAGTGTAGGTAGTGCAACACTGCATAGCACTAGAATGTCCTCAAGGGATGGAGCCAGTGGGTCCACCCAACCTCAGTATAAGGACATGACCTTCTTTGACTTGAAGGCCATGTGTGTTGCAAGACACCTGGGGTTAGGACAGAGTCCCTCCACACTACACCTGATAAATCTACTGATAGCAGATGATCTTAGACTAGCTCTAGGAGCTAGTGGATCTGGATCAGGGGGTGGGTCAGCCATAGTCTCTGGGTCAGATGATGAAAATCAAGATGACCAGGAGTCTGTGATTGAAGGGCCAGACCCACAAGGGTCTGAACAGGACAGAGGAATTCTCCCTAAGAGAGCTGACAGAGTGGAAGAGAGGCCTAGGTCCCCTTCAAGGCAATCTAACCACTCATATCACTCTGACAGAGAATCTGTCCATTAGAGGAACTCATACTCTAATAGAAGGGAGACCTCCTCTGAAAGAAGGTACAAGATGCTCCAGTATGAGGAAGCAAGACTTGCCCTCAGAACCAAGCAGTTGGCCCTAGATAGAAAAGCCTTTGAGCTCCAGCGAGCTTCTAAAAAAGAGGGGTTAGAACCCCCCCCCCCCCCTGGTGGCAGCAACAGTGTCCCTAGAGGCAGAGATTACATTCCAGACCATAGGGACCTGTCCAAGGTTGTTCCTCCCTACCAGAGTGGGGATGATATCCACAAGTGGATAACTGCTATGGAGAGGGCCTGTAAAGTACAACAGGTCCCCCAGAAACAGTGGGCAGCAATCTTGTGGCTCTCCTTTTCTGATAAAGGAAGAGACAACCTCCTCACTGTTAGAGAAGAGGATGCTGATGATTATGAAGTTCTGAAGAGTGCACTGATAGATGGGTTTCGCTTAACCACTGAACAGTACAGGTTGAAGTTCAGAGATACCCAGAAAGCACAGACTCAGGATTGGACTGACTTTGTTGATTGTGCAACCAAGGCTCTGGAGGGTTGGCTGGTTGGTAGTAGAGTTACTGATTTTAAGGGATTGTATAATCTTATAATGAGAGAACAGATCCTTAATAATTGTCAAAACCAGTTGTTGCATCAGTACCTGGTTGACTCTGATCGGACCTCTCCCCAAGAATTGGCAAAGAAGGCAGACAAATGGGTCAGAACCAGAGTAAGGCAGAAAACCCAGAACCAAGGGGGTGACACCAAGAACCAAGATCCTAAAGGCTCTGAGAAAGGTGGGGATAAGGCAAAAGACCAGAAGTCTCCACAAGGGCCCCAAAAATCTGCATCTGGTGGGGATTTACAGTCTACAAAGGGAAACGGCCAAAAGGAGCCCTGGTGCAAATTCTGTAAACAGAAAGGGCACTGGACTTCTGATTGTACCAAGTCCAAAGACCAAACCACCACCACTCCTGCCCCTAAGGCAACTGTTCCCCCTAGTGCAGCTACTGGTGGAGGTGGCAATCAGAATAAGGGTGTAGTAGGGTTGACCCTGGGTTCTGATGTGGACTCTGGCCTAGTCAGAGTACCCACTCAGGCATTGCTGGTTTGTGAGGGAGACCTTGACATTTCCTTCCTAGTGAGCCCCAGTAATCTGGGCAAATACAAACAGCAGCCTATAATAAATGGCAAACAGGCTTTGGCATTCAGGAACACAAGTGCTAGCGTCACCATGGTGGCAGATGATCTAGTGGACCCTGCACAGATCATCCTGGGCGAAATGTACCAGGTTACCAATGCAAGCAATGTCAGGACCAACCATAGTCTGGCAGTTGTGAATTTCTCCTGGGGAGGGGTAACTGGCCTCAAGAAGGTAGCAGTCAGTGCAGACCTCCCTGTCGAATGTCTATTGGGCAATGATCTAGAAACATCAGCCTGGTCTGAAGTGGAGTTATGGACTCATGCTGAGATGTTGGGCATACCTGCAGAGGTATTTCCTGTGACCAGGTCACAGGCCAAAATGCATAAAGCTGAACCAGCTCTGGATCCTGAAACTATGGACCAGATGCTACCCAAGAGGAGGAGCAGTAGGGTTAAGGTAGTGCCTTCCCCTCTGTCTCAGATCTCAGATTCCCCTCCTGAGGGAGGAGAAGCAGAGCCTGAAGAAGGAGCTGCCCCAGAGGAACTTGAGCCTGGCCAGGTTGAGTTCTTGGGGGCAGGGGGACCTTCCAGGGAAGATCTGAGTAAGGGGCAACAGTGCTGCCCCTCTCTTGAACCCCTCAGACAGCAGGCTGCTGCTGAGGCTGCTGGGAGTGCTAGTGGGTCCCATAAAGTTTATTGGGATGAGGGACTCCTATATTCTAAGGCTAGAGATCCTACCCCTGGAGCCACCAGGAGGTTGGTAATACTTCAGAAGTTTAGGGGGTTCCTCTTGACCCTAGCACATGATATCCCATTGGCAGGACACTTGGGCCAAAACAAGACCTGGGATAGGCTTGTTCCACATTTTCATTGGCCACACATGTCAGAGGACACCAAGGAGTTTTGTCGCTCCTGTGTCACTTGCCAAAGCCAGTGGCAAGTTAGATGGCACAACAAAGGTCCCCTGATACCACTACCTGTGGTGGGGGTTCCCTTTGAAAGGGTAGGCATTGACATTTTTGGTCCCCTTGACCCTCCAACTGAATCTGGGCACAGGTTTATCCTGGTGGTAGTGGATCATGCCACCACGTACCCAGAAGCAATTCCCCTCAGGACCACCACAGCCCTGTGGTGGCAAGAGCCCTCATTGGAGTTTTCTCCAGAGTGGGTTTCCCTAAGGAGGTTATATAGACAGAGGTACTAACTTCATGTCAGGGTATCTAACTGCAATGTGGAAGGAGTGTGGTGTAAACTACAAGTTCACTACTCCCTATCACCAACAATGTAATGGTTTAGTTGAAAGGTTCAACAAAACCCTAAAGGGAATGATTAAAGGTCTCCCAGAAAATCTTAGGCAAAAATGGGACCTTTACTTCCCTACTTCCCTGCCTTCTGTTTACATACAGGGAGGTTCCACAGAAGGGATGTGATGGATTATGTACTTGGTCTCCACTCCCGGATGGCTGAATACATGAAGAAGGCAACCAAAAACCTGCAGGCAAGCCAAGAACTACAAAAAGCTTGGCATGACCAAAAGGCTGCACTGACTGTCTATCAGCCAGTACAGAAAATGTGGTTGTTGGAGCCTGTGGCCCCAGCAGCTCTCCAAGACAAATGGAGTGGCCCCCATACAATTGTTGAGAAAAAGGGAGAAGTCACCTACTTGGTGGATCTTGGAACTCCCAGGATCCCCCTTAGGGTGCTCCATGTCAACAGATTACAGCCATATGTGGACAGGGCTGCAATGGGCTTGACCCTCTCCATGACCTGCTCTCACAGAACCCTGATGATGGGTCAGTAGATGGTGTTGCTTTGGCAAGCAGACTCACTCACCATCAGCAAACTGAGTGCAGACAAGTTCTGCAGCAGTTCCCGACATATGTTTAGCCTGACCCCTAGTCAGACTTCCTGGTGCACCCATGAGGTGGACACTGGAGACAGTCTGCCTGTCAAGAGTAAAATCTACAGGCAACCTGACCATGTCAGGGACTCTTTCAGGACTGAAGTCCAGAAAATGTTGGAACTAGGTGTGATTGAGCCTTCAGATAGCCCTTGGGCTAGTCCAGTAGTCCTTGTGCCTAAACCTCATACCCAGGGTGGTAAGAAAGAAATGAGGTTTTGTGTTGACTACAGAGGCCTCAATGCAGTCACCAGGACTGATGCCTAACCAATTCCCAGGGCAGATGAGCTCATTGATACTTTGGCCTCAACCAAATATCTGAGTCCATTTAACCTACTGGCAAATCAAGTTAGCTGATGATGCCAAGGCCAAAACAGCATTTTCAACCCCTGGTGGGCACTACCACTTTGTGGTGATGCCCTTTGGTTAGAAAAATGCACCTGCCACTTTTCAGAGGTTGGTGAATAAAGTTCTGACAGGTATGGAAACATATTGCTCAGCTTATCTAGATGATATTGCTGTCTTTAGTTACACATGGCAGGATCACCTGGTCCACCTCAGAAATGTTTGGAGGCCCTGCTAAAAACAGGCCTCACTATCAAGGCCACTAAGTGCCACATAGGGCAGAGTCAGATTGTGTACCTGGGCCACTTTGTAGGTGGAGGCCAGGTTCAACCATTGAATAGCAAAATCCAAACCGTAATGGAATGGGTAGCTCCAACAACGCAGACACAGGTTAGAGCCTTTTTAGGCCTGACTGGGTACTATAGGAGGTTTGTTAAGGGATTTGGATCTATAGTGACCCCCTTAAATGATCTTACCTCTAAGAAAATGGCAAAAAAGGTTCAGTGTCAAAAGGCATTTGATGACTTGAAGCAGGCCATGTGCACTGCTCCCATCTTACAGAGTCCAGACTACACAAAAAAGTTCATTGTCCAAACAGATGCTTCTGAGCTGGGAGTGGGAGCTGTACTGTCTCAACTGAATGATGAAGGTCAAGACCAGCCCGTAGCTTATATAAGCAGAAGGCTAACCCCTAGAGAGAAACGTTGGTCAGCTATAGAGAGGGAGGCCTTTGCTGTGGTGTGGGCCCTGAAGAAGCTGAGGCCATACTTGTTTGGTACTCACTTCATAGTTCAGATTGACCACAAGCCCCTCCTATGGCTCAAAAAGATGAAAGGTGAAAATCCTAAACTGCTAAGGTGGTCCATTTCCCTACAGGGGATGGACTATACAGTGGAACATAGACCTGGGACCCAGCATGCCAATGCAGATGGACTCTCAAGGTATTTCCACTTAGAACACGAAGACTCAACTGGTCAAGCTTAGTTTAGTGTCCCTGCGTTTGGGGGGGGGTTGTGTAGGAGAGTAGGATCTGCACTTATGTTCCCCCCACTTTTTTTCTGATGTTAACACTGGTTTCTGGCTATAGTCTGGCTGGGTCCCTGCTAATCAGGGCCCCAGTCTCTCTGTTCTCTCTAAACAACTTTGAGTGCATACTAGATGCACTAGTGATTGGATACTGTGGTACCTTATGAGCCCCTAGTATATGGTACCCTAGGTAGCAAGGGCATAGGCACATCACAGGCCTACCAGGGGCTGAAGCATGTATTATGCCACCCCTGGGAAGCAGACTAAATCTGACACCACAGGCCTGCTACTGCAGCCTGGGTGAGGTAGTGTTAGCACTCCTCACTGAGGTATAGGTTCCTATATCTCACCATACACACACATATAAACCTATCAGTCACCCCTAAGGCAGGCCCTATCAATCCTGAGGGCAGGGTGCTTGCTTTACAATGTGAGGGGGTGCCTCTGCCTGAGCAGGGCCCCTCTGCAGCTGGCAGGGTCTATTCCCTGTGGCATTTTTGTGGATGCGGTTAAACCATATACTCTTAAGTGCATTATAACCTCCCAGTAAATGCTAACTTTGGAATGACTGCATCAAAACATGTTGTGTTTGGTGTCAAACAACTTGGAATCATACCCCCACACCAGTAACTGGTGTGGGAGTATGATCCCACCCTTCTAGAGGGGACGACATGTACCCACTGTGGAAACACGGTAGAAATCTGAAAGAGCCCTGACATCACAAAATGGATGCGACCAGCACAGACACTGGGTTGCCCTCCTGCTGCTGACTGAATCTCACAGTGGAGGAGGCCCAACAATAGGCATCCTGTCACAGGGAGGTGTCACCACCTTCCAGACAGGATTTAGTGTATTGGGGCTGGGTGGGTGCACTCCTAGAGTGCTTTGAAGTCCTGCACTGGGGGAGCAGTAGGCTCCTCTGTGCATATGCCAGCTCAAACAGTTCAGGGGCTACCTGTCTCTGCTCTTGTGTGAAACTGGACAAAGGGAAGTGGGTGTAACCACCCCCTACCCTGACCCTCCCAGAAGAGTGGTCATAGAGCTAGTCCCTCCCTGTCTTTTAGTATAAGTTAGGGAACCCTTGCCATTGCAAGTTAGATATCCCTGGATGACGCTTTACAAGAAGAATCCTGGTCCTTCGACATTCCACTACCTTTGGAAGACGGAAGAATCTCCCTTGGAGTCAAGGAGTGACTCCCCTGCTTGGCAGGCACCAAAACTTTGAATCAACGGTCGCAAACTTTCCCACTCCCGCTAGAGCCCAAAGTCCCTGCAGCCCCAGAAGCAGATCTCCTGACTTCTCGACGGCCATTGTGAGTCCCCAGCAGAGCTGAGGTGAGTGGACCCCACGAGTGACGAGGAACAGCAATACCTGGGTACCAAGCACTATTGTCAAGTGCAACCCCTTCACGACATTCTACGAACTTGTGCTTTGGACCATTTGTGGCCCAAGCCTCCAGCAGATTGTGCACTGAAATTCAGAGGCCTACCGTGTCCCGAGTGACCGTGGGCTCCTGTAAAGCAATTCCTCATGAGGCGTCTTTGCGATCCCTTGCCCATTGGCTTGTGGGTCCCCTGAAGACTTTCTGATCAAACCAAAGGGCTCCCCTGGTTGCTCCAGGCCTGCCCTCACTTACCATTGCTGGGTGAGTCCCTCAGACCTTGCTGGTCTGCACCATTGACTTAATTTACTTTTCACAAGACTTGCTGTTGCCAAGACTTGTTGGCTCTAATCCAGTTGCTGACACGTCAGTCAGCTGCAGACGTCAAGGGACACTTCGAATCCAGCTGCTGGTTATCGTCGATCCCTCCTGGACCTCGTGAGCGAAGAGTCAAAACACCCTTGATTGCCTGAAATCACCCGACATCCGTGGGCATCCATCTTCCTGGCCCCGGGTCACTGGCAAGTGACTGTGAACACTGTCCCTTCTGCTTTCAGGTCATCTTCATCTTGAATCCAGCCTTGGATTCCAACGGACACTTCTTCAGTCTTCGCAAGCAGCAAATCTTCTTTGGCTTCCATAGAAAACGGCGACGCGACCCGACACCAAAAGACACTTATGCACCTGCCTTCCCTGGGTGAGGTAACTCGTGCACTCCGGTGCCCTAGTGTGTGTTGGCCCTCGAATTACTTACCTTGTAAGTGGCTTGCTTATAGACTTCCTCGAAGTACCCTAAAACTTTAAAAATCCAACCGCGACTTGCTCCATTGAAATCAATAGGGAACCCGCGGCTGTGTTCTCACAGTGCACGCGTCTCCCGTGGGTCTTTTACTTACCTGCCTTGAGTGGATTAGTGAAGCCCCAGCGATTCTACAGGCCCTAGGCCTGGTCCCCTTGCAAGTTGACTTTCCTAAACCTCTTTTTTAGTATATGGTCTGGTACGCCCCTAGGGCCCCAGCCATATTTGCGCTTAACTTATTGTGAAACGTTGATATTTTATTGTGTTCCTGACCTCTAATCTCATAAAGAGATTAGTAGAGTGTGTCTAGAAATAAATACATATATATTTGATATATATATACCTTTGTGGTGTCCTTTCATTTGGTAATTCAAGAGATTATAAGGTAAAACAAGCTGCTTTACATTCCTCAGAGACTTTGCCTGAAGGCTGCTCTCCACAGCTACCACTAGGAGAGCTTTCTTTAAATGGTTGTCTTAAACCTATCTACCATAAGAGTCGAATTGGACTGATGCAAGGTGGCCACTATAACTAGTGACCAGCATATGCCATGCCAACTTCTCACAAGAAGCTTCTACATAAATACAAAATGATAATGAGAAGTCCTTCTCTCAAAGACATATAAATTGCATTAGCTTAACACAAGCTTAAATATTTAAATATGTCGATAATTAAATATTGCAAATAAATTATAATCTCATAAATACAAAATAGAGGAAAGGTTGTACTTATTACATTACTTGAACAACGGCAGCAAGAGCATAAAGGAAAAGATCATATGTTGCCATAACACAGAATAATCCTCACATTTATTATTATATAAGGTTTATGATCTGTTCAAAAATTTTGTGTCTTTTTCTTCACTTTAGAAAACCAGATTAGGCTCCATGAATCAATTCTGTATTTCTATTAGTCAGTCTTCAAGCCCATATTGTTGTTAGTATCTTGGCATCTATGTTTGTATATCAGTCTATAGCTTGCACATTGAAGAAGAACTTTTCTCTTTGTATAAGAATTACAACATTACATAGGACTGCTTCATTGTGAGAATCCAGGGCTTTATGCAGCGTCTCCCCAATTTCTGCCCCCATTTTGACTACTAGAGGCTGTTTTTTTACTCTGATTGTGCCCTGGGCTATGCAAACGAGACCAAGGGCCAGTGCTCTGTGCATAAGGTATATGGTAGTTAGATGTAATTACAACTGGCATGATAGCCTACACTGTAAGCACCCAGTTTATGGTAGGGTATTTAGGTTTAGATGCCCAGAAAATTTAATGCACTTAAGTGTGCACTGCAGTGATGCCTGCTGTCATTTTAAAAGTCAGCCCTGCTGTACAGACTGCTTTTCAATTAAAATTATATGCAAATTCGAATTTGGATTTAAGGATACTTCTAAAGTCTTAAACTACCTTATTTGCACATATAAGGCATACCTATCTAAGTTCTGGCCTAGGTGCCCCAAGGGTAGGGTGATATTTTAAAATAAGCAGGGACATTATAGAATATGTTTTATAAGCCCTGGTGAGGAAGAAAACGACAATTGTATTTTCCACATTGTAGCACATTGACTCTATAGGCTAACATGGGACTACTTTAATGATAACGTATAACTATTGACAGGAGTGATCTAAAAATACACTTCAAAGTATTAAGATGATGGTTAGAATAAAACCAGCAACTTGCCAAGGTTTGATTTACTATACATATTACAAAAAAGAAGTTATGGAACTTGCTTTTCTCCTCTCCAAGCATCTCCTGATTGGCCAGATTTTGACAGGCTGAGCCAAACTTCTCTGATGGGGTGTGAAGTGGCCACATAGACAAATGATATCTTGTAGGAGGAGATCTGCAGCAGCTGAGAAAATGGCAGGATTGGGTTTGAGTAGCAAAACTGGTCTTCACAGAGAGAATGGCAGTTGGGACACGACACAGGCTCACCCCCAATTCCTGCAACCCAGGCAGAGTGGAGCCCCAGTAATTGAATTAGCAGAGGGGTTGAAATGGGAGTGTTAGGGAAAATTAGCCAGACCAGTTGGTTGGCTTAGCCAGATCTTAACCTCCAGGAGAGTTTCTCCATTTTGGATTTTGAAGTACAGTGCCTTTTGGGACAAGAATATGCCACACTTTGGAGGACGCTTTCATCGTACAGTACCCCATTGGTTAGGGGTTCAACCCTCCTTGTCACTCAAGAACACTGGATAAATATGAGAGAGCTGCCCAGCAACTCAGATCCCTGCCTTGAAACTACATGAAGAAGGACAGCCCTGCTGGACCCTTGGACTGCACAAGCGAGTATTGCAATCACAAGGACTGCACCAACTGCACACTTTGGTCTGCAGCCCAAAAAAGACTTTGCCTTGCTGTAAAATTTGAAGCAGTGGACTCCCTGAAAGCACTAGGCTAAAACTCATCTCCATCAAGAAGAACCAAGCTGACCACCTTCAAATGGACTTTTAAGGAGTTGGCCTGGTGCATTGTGGGAACTGTTGTCCCAATGAGCAACTCAGAGCTCCTGGAACATTTTATTGATGTTGTGGGCACTTTGGAACCCCAAGAGGATCTTCTGGAAGAAGATCCAGAAGTTTGAGATCATTTTGAGAATTTATTGGTAAACAGCTCCATAAGCTGACTGACACGTTGTTGAGAGTCAAGCTGCCAACTTCAGACCAC
Source organism: Triturus cristatus (assembly GCF_964204655.1). Taxonomy (NCBI): domain Eukaryota; kingdom Metazoa; phylum Chordata; class Amphibia; order Caudata; family Salamandridae; genus Triturus; species Triturus cristatus. The sequence goes on from NC_140595.1 coordinate 759,518,977, forward strand.
AAGAGAAAAAATTCTCGAAAAATGACTGTTAGAAGGTAAAAACTTGACCGGCCCTACCGCTCAGTGTATTTGACCCACGCTCCATTGCGATCAGCCATAAACTTTGACTTTGTCCTGCTCAAGAGTGACCAGATGTCCCAAGTTGGTGCCTTTCATTTTTCAAAGTATTTTATCTTTGCAAATTCATACCTCTGGTCTCTACATTGGATATTTTTTTGTTTTGGTGTCATTTTAATAATACAAATAATTCAAATTTTTATAAATTGGTGTTGGATTTTTATTTTGTGTTGGGACTTACCTATTTAATGTATTGGTGCTTTTTTGATAAACAGATTTTATTAATTTTGGGCCACAACAAGTGATAAAATTGAATATTTGACACCCAAGCATCTCACTACAGAAGAAAAGGGAGAGACCATGGTAGTACACATTATCGCCTCTCGAGCAGTAGAACTTAGGATAGACAGCGTCTGAAATTGCATAGCCATTACTCCTTCAGTTAGAGTAACCCAACCAATTTCCCCATACTCACCCATGCTTATGGGTACAGCCCCTTGCCTCATAGACCATCAGCTCCTGTTGCACATACCAATCTACACCTCGTCTCCATCCCGGCACGGTAGAGGAAGCCAGGGGCATCCAAAGTGCAGCAATATCTCTCTTTGCAATGAGAAGGGCGGTGCCCAGAAATGTTTGTGCAGCTCTCATTCCCCCAGAGCCCTCCAACACCCCAAGTAGTAACAACAGGGGGGAAAGTGGGACCTCCCATCCAAGGATGTCTGATAAATCCCTGGTCAATCTGGCCCTGTACATCTGCATCAGAGGACAGGATCACACCATGTGGCAGAAATCTACTTGGTCAATGCTACAATGGAGACAGGAGGGGTTAGAGCAAAGGCCCACTTGGTATGAGTATATAGGGGAGAGATATGCAAAGCAAAGATAATATGTTTGAACCAGTCTCAGTCGTGAAGAAATGGTAAGCTCACGGGGAACCATTAAGGCGTCCCTCCAATCTTCATCTTCTATGGGTCCCAACCAACCCTCCCATCGAGTTCTAAGATGCTATAGCATACCACGTGAGTTAATCACTACAGCAGGGTAAATCTGAGAGATTCCATCTTGCCCCAGGTTTCCCATAAGAAGCTTGGCTTCCAGGGGGTTAAATTCTGGGAGAATCTCGTGTGTAGCGCGTGATGGAGCGGAATACATTTATAGAACTAATTGTTTGTGAGGGCATATGTTTGCTGCAAGTCTTATAACCTCTAAAATCTTGAAGGGTTGCCATCTCCCTCAGCCAGGAGCCATGCCAGAGAGAGGATTGCTGTGTGAGCTTGGCCTCCCGAAGCACATGCTGGAGCACAACTCTCCAGGTGAGGAACACCACTCTGGTTATCAGGGACATAGAGATAGGGATTGAGAAGCTGTAGAGCATGGCCTGCAGGTGAGGGAAGCATAGTAGTGACAGTTCTAGTCGGTAGGTGGGGTCCGACCACCCCCATTGAACCAGTCGTGGATGACTAGAAGCTGGGAAGCTAGGTAGAAAAAGGCAAGATTAGTCATTCCCAGTCCACCATCATCCTCATTGACAATGTCTGAGAGCATGACACAGTCAAGACCCACGCCACAGAAATGTTGCGGTCCTTTTCAGCTCAATGAAACACGTCTGCAACAAGGGAAGTGGTAACTTCTGAAAGATGTAAAAGAACCTCAGGAGGATCATCATCTTATAAAGAGCAATGCACCCCATAACATTCAAAGGAAGAGATTACCATCTCATAAGATCTGCTTTACCTATCTGGACCAGAGGCTGGAGATTGAGGCTCCAGGACAGTTATGGGTGAAATGTGACCCAAAAGTCCAGATATTTGAAGCTGAGTTGGCAAAGGGGAACATTCATCTGCCAATCAAAGCAGTCTCTAGATGGGGCCAAGTCGACTAGAACAGACTTAGCAGGATTCATCATAAGACCTGAGGATGTCTCAAAACTCTTCGACAGCTGTAAACAATGTGGGACTCTGATGGCGGGGTTCTCAAGATATGGAAGAACGCCATCTGCATATTAAGGTATGCGGTCATGCTGGCTGACACTCAATGTTCACCCAGTAAACTGAGTGTCTGTATGGATGAGTTAAGCCAGAAGTTCTATTGCCATTGGAAAAAGGAGGGGGGATAGGCAGGGGACATCACTGCCTCGTTCCGTGCTTGATGGGGAAGGTAGAGTACAGGACCCCGCTGATCTGAACCTGGGCATGGCTGTTGGACTGGCATAAAAGGCATGAACCATGTACCGGAATCGGATCCTGAAGGTAGTCCGAGTCAGCCCCACTTGAAGGTAGTCCCAGTCCACTGTGCCGAACGCCTTCTTGAAATCAATAAAAAGTCGAGCTAAGGCTTGAGGCAATCAACAATGGTAGGCCAGGGTCATGTGGAACCAACAGAGGCCCTGTTTTGTGCGTCAGGATGGCATAAACATTTATCTTGGTCTATCAGTGTACTCAGGACATGCTTGGGGCGATTAGCCAATACTGTGTCAAAGAGTTTGACTTCACTGTTCAGGAGTGATCTTGGGCGGTAGTCTGTACAAAATGCAAAGGGGATTGTGTCTTAGAAAGTACAACTATTATGGCCAAGTGCAGTTCTGGAGGACAGGAGCCCGTGTGGCAAACCTCCCTATGCAGGGAAAGGAGATAATGGGTGAGAATCTCTCAGAACACATTGTAGTACTCTGGGGGAAAGCCGTCTGATCCAGGAGTCTTGCCTTATAGCAGACCCAACAGTGCCTCTCCCACCCCCTTGGCTTTTAAGGGATTCATCAAGTATATGAGATTAAATGTAAGATACGCTAGGGATAGGAACGGTGTTAAAGGAAACAATTGGCAGCAGCTGCACCACTACCCAGAAGAGTGGAATATAGTGTCTTATAGTAATGCGCAAATGCCTGTGTAATCACCGGGAGGGTATGCCTCGGGCAAACAGTTTCATCCATAATTTCAGGTATGATCCTATTTATGTGTTGATGGGATGCCAGTCAAAACAACAGCTTTCCATTTTTATCACCCCAGCCATAAATTCTGGCCATAGAGGCCCACCAAAGGTGTTTGGCAGCTTTAAGGGAATGTTGATGGATTTCTTTATGGAGAAGGCTTAACTGATGGGAAACTGTTTCTTGGGGTCAGCAGCGGGACATTGTTCCAAAGGAAGGGCACGTGCCTCCAATTGGGTAATGTGGGAGGAATGATTATGCTCCCGGGCCCTAATACACCCCTTGGCAAATCCCTGCAAGGTCGCCTTACTAGCGACCCATGAGGTGCCAACTTTTGCAACAGACCCTTTGTTATCACAGAAGTAAGCTTGGAGTTCAGTACGAAACAACTGAACTAATGTAATATCCTGGAGATACCAGGCGACGAGATGCCACATGGAGCACTGGCTGGCCCTTGGAGTACCGAGAAGAAGAAAAAGAAGAGGAAAATGTTCTAAAATCCCTCAAGCTAATATTTGGATTTGGGTTAGTTGTCTGCAGTTAGCTGCGGGCAGAAGAATCAAGCCTATCCGTGAACGTGTATGATGTGCTGCTGAGGTATGTTTAAACTGGCGACATCGTAGGTGCCACGTCCTCCAAGCGTCACACAAGCCATGAGTAGCTGTCCAGTCCATTAGATGGCATGCCCAGGTCTGTCCACAATTGCTGGGGAGACCATTGGTGTCTATCTTTGAGTCTGGCATGTCCTGGGGCGTGTAGTTTTGGGGAAACTAACTGCGTGGTTGGAGGATAATGAGACCCTTTCTTGCTTACAATATGGGTTCAGAGCAGGCCGAGGTACTATAGATCATAGTCTGAGCCTATATTTATTAATAGGCAAATACACCATTGCCAAAAAAGGGAAATTATATCTTGCCTTTATGGACCTGTCCTCGGCATTTGACCGAGTGAATCGGTCAAAGCTGTGGGATTTGCTTCTTAAGTGTGGCATTGATGAAAACATTGTATTTTTCCTGGCTTATTTACATAGGGATCTCACCGCCACCGTCAGATATGACCGCCTGGGTAATTGTACCAGTAGGATTGGAATCTCGAATGGTGTTAGACAGGGCTGTATTTTAGCGCCCCTGCTTTTTACTTTATACATTAATGATTTAGGTGCTGTTTTGACTAAATCGTGCAAGGATATTCCAAGAGCTGGCAAATTCTCTATTCCGGCACTATTATATGCCGATGATGCCGCCTTGCTAGCACGTACTCCTGTGGGTTTGCAACGTTTGCTGGACTCATTTGCAAATTTTATGAAAGCACTTGATCTCAGTGTGAATTTTTCCAAATCTCATGTCATGATTATGGGGTCTAAAGCAAAAAAAGTTAAGAGCTTGTATTGCGAAGGGCATGTTTTATCCCGCGTTAGTAGATTTCCCTATTTGGGGGTTATCTTTGATGATAAACTCAATTGGTCTCCACAATTGGCAGCTAAGCGTAATGTTTTTGTTAGGTCCACCTTAGCTGTATTAGACTTTGCCCGCAAATTGGGGGTAAAGCCCATGCAGGCCATTTTGAATATTTATGTTGCTAAATGTCTTTCTATAGCAACGTATGGGGCCGATTTATGGGGAATTAAAGATGTAAAAATTCTTCAAATAGTTGAAGACAAATTTTTAAAATCCATTTTATGTTTACCTCAGTCAACCCCTGCCTTCATTGTTCATCAGGAATGCGGGATAGATCATCTTGTGGACTGTATTGCTCTAGCTCCTTTGCTAAAATGGATTACAATTTGGCTAAACCCTGATTTGGAATTAAATCATGCGATCTTAAAGGATTATTTATCTCTTGAGTATGGCACCTCCATCCCTTGGATAAAATATATTAGGAATTTATCCAGAGAATTAGGTCGTCCAGATCTATTTGATGTACCTGGCAGCTTAACTAAAGGGGACCTAAAATGGGTGAAAGCTGAATACAAACAGCGGATAACTTCAGAAAGAGAAGATAAGGAGCTATTTAAACCTTCAGTCAGAGCTCATCAGTTATTAATTACCTCTAACAGTATTGAACCCTACTTGGTCATTGTTAACAACATGAATCATCGTTTTTTACTTACCAAGTTCAGACTGAACAAATTTCATCTTTTGCTCACCGATTCCCCAGGGTGGTCTAGGGAGAAGGACTTGGGAATCTGTTCCTGTGACGGATTTTCCCTCAAAGATACAGTGCACTTTATCTTCTTTTGTAAACACCTGTCTCCCATTCGTAAAAAACATATCATCCCCCTTATTAAGGAGAAAGGTTTTAGGCAAGTTAAACCTGCACTTTTATATTTACAATTGCTGGGATCTACGTGGGAGATTTTTAACATTGCCAAATTTCTAGCAATCTCAATGAGATTAAGGAAGAAAATTTCTTGGACGTAATCATTATCTGGGTAATTCATGAATTGTAACCAAGTACCTTGTATGCCTTTTTAATTCATTTGTAGTGTTTATTGTTAAATGTTATTTATATTGTATATATTTATATGCTTTTATGGTTTTTGTTATGAAACCGAATAAAGTAATTTTGACTGACTGAGTCTGGCATGGATTTGAAGTCACCCCCTGTTATTGTGAGACTCTGAAGGAGGTTCAAAAGGAGTCTAGAATGTTCTTAAAGGTCTCAAAGAAAAGTGCCAGGAGATGCAGGCCGTACATAGACACACACCAAGACCATCACTTGCTTCTCTAATTTCTCCATCAGGGGATGAAGTGGCCTTGCTGGTCACGCGTTTCATGGAAGACTGTGAAGGGGGTAGCGCTCTCCCATAGGATGAGTCTCTTGGAGTAGTAGCACCTTGGGGAGATGGCTATGGGGAAGCCAAGAACCGCGGCCCGCTTTACTTGGTCAAATTGACCTTTAACATTCCATGGCAATATTCAAAAGGTCATGACTAGGCCTGGGAGGTAAATTCTGTCCCGCTCGCGGAATTTGCGGAATTTGCGGAATTTGGGTAATTTCAAGTTCTGCGGAGAACGCGAAATTGGGCAAAATTCTGCTTTTCGCGATTTCGTGAAATTTTTTGCTTTTTCGCGTTCTCAAAATGCGTGTTCGCGAGATATTTCTCCCCGAGCACGCAAACAGCGATTGTGAACAGGAAAAAAGCATCACGAACACGCAATTCCGCGTGTTCGCGGAAATTTCTTACCGTTTCGCGGATATTTGCGTAACGCGATTATGCAAATTCCGCCCACCCCTAGTCATGACTACAGAGGAAGGGAGTGATCACATGCAGTGGGCAGTTTATGGATGGGATCTGCCAGGGTCCGGTGGTTGGATGGAATAGGTGCTATCAGTGTGCTATGAGAGATAGCCTTTCTGAAGTTGTGGCCATTGCTTTCATGGAGGTATGTGTCAGAATCTAGAAAGGAAGACAAATGGTAAACAAATATAGAATGCATAAAAAGCTTGGTACAAATAAGTCCCCAACCACAACTCCCACCCCATCCCACACTTCTCCCCTAGAAGCATCTGTGGCCCTAAAAGTAAGAGTCATAAAGAAAAACAGTATACATAACAGTGTAGTCACATCATTGAGAGCAACCCCTTCATTGTAACGAAGAAGACATGTGAATGTAAATGTCAGCCCCCATGCTGCTTGGTGAACGTGTCTGCTGGAACAGCATAAAAGCTACAGAAGACACCCTTAAGCAAGGATTTCTAGGAAACAAACAAAACAGTTCATGGGGTACTCTTTCATACATCAGTCAGGAACCCAAGATTAGTTAGATTTGTGGGACTGCAGGATAGATCAGAACCTATGTGAGGAGCTGCAGGTGGAGAAAACAACTAGCAAGGAGATTTGTCTACTGTCTACCCCCACTCCTCTACCCTTGAAGCAAGACTCAAAGCAGGCCGAGGTGGCGACAGCAGCTGTGTCCGTGGGAACCTCAATTCGGATACATCGGGCAGGTCTTCTGCTCCTCTGAGATCGAGTGCAGTTCCTGCAAGCTATAGGTAGCAGCCACAGCCCAGGATTGCCATCAGAGGCCTGCCGGCACAATGAGGAGGAAGCCGAACCAAGAAACAAATGGACTTCAGTAAGCCACTGCCATGTGGACTCCATATTTTAAAAAAAATAAGGTCTGTTAGCAAAGATGACACAAAGTCATGCTGGAAACAACCGCTGGTGCTAAAACATGGGTGTAATCGGGGAAATGGAGGATTTAGCATCACTGCATCAGGGATGCCGGTGGATCCGAGCCTATCTGAGGAGAGCGTCTCCATCTCTGTAGTTAAAGACGCAAAAGTTAAGGATGCAAGCAATTATTGGCCTAGGCAAGGCTCCCGGTGGAGGTCTTGGGGTCAGGGCTCGGTGTGCTCTCCCAATTGCAAACCAGGATGACAAACATTCCAGGGGCATCCAAGATGGAATTCAGCATTACATGTAATCATCAGTTGGGGTTCGGCTCCCTCCACATCTTCGAGAACCCCCACAATGCACACATTGTTGTGCCTGGACCTGTTTTCAGCATCCTCAGCTTGCCTGTGGAGCTCTGCCGTTTGGGTGAGCAATGTAGAGACTTGGGTTTTGAGATTCGAAACATCATCCCCAACTATGGAAATCCTAGATTTGGCTTCTTTTAATGTGTGCTGATGCGTTATGAAGGTTCTAATGCAATAGAACCACATCCATCCTCACGTCATCAATTTTTGTCTCCACTATTGCCTGGGATGTCTGGATAGTGACAAGGTCGTTGGACTGAGAGGCAGATTTATCTATTCAGAAGGGCCTGGAGGGTTTCCAAAGGGTGCAATAGTGTATTGGTCCATGGGAGTCTGTGAGGTAGTAGAACGGATGGGTCTATCGTGCCCATCATGTTAAAGTCACAGAACGGACAAGACCCACAGCTAAAGAAAGGTGGGCCACGAGGTCACTGCAGTGCAGATAGCTGATTCCACAGGTATGGTAAGTATTTCCTGTAGCATGCAAGAGGTAAGGATTCAGCACTGGTCCGGAATCAAGCTGCACAAGAGCGGCCTGCTGCCTTGGAACTGCGTAGGACGGTCTGGATTCACTGTGAGCTGGTCTCTCGTGGTGAGAGGGTTGTATCCAGGTCCGAAGCAGGCCCCCACAAGCACCTCAATGAGCGGTGGAGTTCAGAAGTAATGCCAGGGGTGCTTCACTTTACTGGCAGTTTAACAGTATAGTCTAGATGTTCTCGCCAACTCAGGGCACTAAGTCATACAAGGGAGACAAGGGCCTCATAGGTAGGCACAGTAGCGAATGCAATGTTCCTTCTGACCTCAAAAAGAGGGGGAGAGTGCTTACCTGAGCCTCCAGGCACTCCTCCATTACCTCTGCTGCCTGAGCGTAGCCGGCAGAGCAGTCCAGCTTGGGGTTCCCTCACATCTCCCTGCTGCCCGCTTTAATTGGGAGATCATGGCCAAACCATGACTGCATCTTCAGTGTGACAGGAGGGACAATCACCAAAAGCAGCACTTCAGGACCTCCACATCTCCCCACAAGAGCCACCAGCTCAGGAGCAAGAAGTTAGGGGTCAGGCCCCACCGAGCTTTGCCACGCCACCCAACCTCTGAGAAACCCTGATGTCCTCAGGCTCTTCACCTCACAGGGCCGGTCATGCCGTAGACAACAGATAAAGGCTTGACCCCGGAGGCGTGCAACCCCAGGTGAGTCCTCCTAGGAGGAGGGAGAGAGCGTCAGGTGTCCCGCATGCCAGTCAGCCAGCGCACACAGGCTGGGGCAACGCCGCAGGTAAAGTTCTGTCAGGCATTCCCGGTCAGAGAGGAGGGGTGGCTCCAAGAACCACTTCGTGGGGCCACCACAACCACAGCATATCTGAGGCAGTCCCAGTACTGGATTCAGGAAGGGAAGGGCAGGCGCAGCCAAGCTCTGTGCTGCCGTTCAGCCTCCTGGTTATTCAGGCGGTCTCGGGATCCTTAAATCATGGGGACCACCTTGCAACAGTCATCGGAAGGAGGCTCGGCCCTGGAGTCCCAGTGTCCCAGGTGAGGTTCTTGTTGGGGCCGGAGGAGGGAGCACCAGTCACACCAGACACCAGCAGGCTGCCTTCAAGCCCAGAGGCAGGGCTGCACATCCAACCACCTCAGCCAGCACTCAGGCTGCCACCCATACAGGCAAGCCCCTCCAATCTTTGGCCTCTCTCCACTCCTGCCGTACACCAGGCAGCCACAATGCTGGTCCAGGCTCCCGTGCCAGTCTGGGATCCCCACTGCACGCCGAGTGTCTCACCATCACTGGGAAAAAGCGGGGTTCAGGCCCATTGCCCAGCCACTCTCTGTGCCCCCAGGGAGGCCAGCATTGGCATGTTGATTGGCAGGTCATAGGTCGCTAGGCAGGTGACACCTCAGGCCCCGGTGCCCCCGCAACCATCCAGACCCTCTGGTTAAGAGTTTTCACGTGCAAGGAGGCATCAGCTCCACTGGATTTGTCTCAGGAGCTGCTCAGGGAGTCACAATGGAGGCTATAAATCTGGATTAATGTTGGATAGAAGGGGTTAGAGCGGAGCTTTTCTAACAAGCAGCCGCCATGTTGGCAGGTCAAGCAACACCCTGCATTGGTGTTTTTAAATTTCGCCCCCTCTTTCCCAAAATGCGCATTTAATTGTCAGAAGACCAATCAACGCTCTTTCTGAAAATAAATTATTGGGATCATATTGATATTGACACACAGCAGCCAACAGCTCCAGAGCCTCAAGACCCTCACAGCTGATTTGCCGTGCTTTATTAATCCTAGATTGAGTGATTGATTGATTGATATTTACATTTTACAATCTGTTTAAGCCAATGGCATCCATGGAATACAACTTTTTGTACATGAACATAAATCTATATATGGATCTCGTAGAAAACTGTTGTCTGAGAGTTTTCAAAACCATCTCAATCAAGACACACTTGACCTCTTCTAGTGCTAATTTTGAGTCCAAAATGGGATTTCAAGCAGGATGCAATTGAGCACTCTGCACTATTTTCTCACATGCATTTTGCTGGTGTTTACATCTTGTTGGCACATGGCACAAAACTGTGCTCTTTTGAATGGGAGAAGTGTTTAATTTGCACATAAGCCTCATTCCTTGGGAAAACCCTCAGGCAAAATTGATGTGAATATTATGTACCTGCAATTTGCCATTTCTGATGGTATTGGTATTTAGAGGGTACACAACTTGCATCAAAGATTTTGCAGTTTTGTGAAGCATATAATGAGTGGTGAAGTAAACTAAATGACATTGAAGTTGGGTCTAGATGCCAAAAGGTAACTGATAATAATCCTATGCTGAGGGACAATATTACATGACTTTACAAGACACATATTTACTTGCAGCATGTAAAGGGATATATTATACAACCTTACAGTATGATTTGTTGCTTTCTTGAAGGGCTATGTCATCATGTTAATAAATGTTAAGAGGATCTGATTAGAAGCCTTGTCATTGTTACATCAATGCATCAATTGCTTGAGGTGCCTTGCTTTCACATCCATCCATAACATAGTCTAGAAAAAGACATTGCTAACAAACATGCAAACATTCACCTCCATTTGTTGGGCAGATCATTGAGATGGATGTTGCCTTTATGATTCACAAGAAGAATGCAAGACCCTGCTGTAATAATAGCAGTTGGCAATCAAACTGTAATGCAGAAGAAAAACAGCCACCATCCAAACGATTGATGATGTTCTTCAGATTTCTAACAACAGCAATGGATCACTGTCTTGTTGTGCTGTTCTAGCTTTCAGCAGCATTAAACACCATTGGCCACCAAGTCTTATATAACCACTTTTCACTTAAATTATGCTTCCAATGAACTGTTCTATAGTATTTTATCTGAACAGATAAATCTCGCATAGATAAGGTGCTCAAGAGGCAAAACCATCTCTGCCACCTGTGCCACCCATCAACTCTTATGAGTGATTTTCAACTACTAGATGGAGACACCGAGAGCTCAACTTGCTGGCATAAATATTACTTTTCATGAATGAAAAAATGGATGACACCCAGATGTACTCGAGTCTCCTGTGGCCATAACATTAAACTTTGCATAACTACCTCACCACCTTCCAAGCAAGGATGTCTGATGGCATCTTAAAGCTGAATCCCACTAAAGGCTTTTTAACCATTGCCACCCCTGCTACCATCTGCAGATTAACAGCAATCTTAAATTTAAGAACCCCACTACACATAACATAGTGACCACCTGGCAACAAGTGACCTAACGCCAGAGAATTTGGTAATACCTACCGCAAACTAACTTCATAATGGCTGTCCAGTTGCTGGCATATTCTTACCTTAATTAATTAATTCTTTGAAGAAAATCAAAGGGGTTTGAGTACACGTATCATTTACTTGTTTGTGCCTAATTCCTCTCTGAAACTAAACATAGAAATGAAAGCAATTGATGAGTTAGACAAAGCGAGGTAACCATGAATTTAAAATGTTTTTGTTCGATATGAGGCACTCTATCAAAACCATAAATTCCTAAACATTCATCTGTTTTTTCAGACCCAACTAAGATTTTACTCATTAAAATCTTCATGTATAAGCTTCCAGGCTGATTTTGATCATACTTTTTTTCTTAGGTAGTGTAGAAAAGTAGGATCTTCTTCTATGTTTACCCCCACTTTTTGCTTCATGTAATGCTGCTTTTGACTAGTCTGACTGGGATCCTGATAATCAGGACCCAGTCTCTCTGCTTTCTCCCCTAACTTGTTATGGTAAGTACTTAGGTACATCCAAGATTGGATACTGGGGTAAGTCCTAGTATATGGTACTAAGGTACCCAGGGCATAGGTACCCCATAGGTCCCCGATATGCTGCAGCATATATTATGCCACTATGGGAGACCATTCAAACTATCGCTACAGGCCTGCCATTGCAGCCTGTGTAAGTTGATGCTAGCACCACTTACAAGATATAATTTTCCCAATATCTAAGGTCACCGCACTTAAAATCTATAAGTCACACCTATAGCAGGCCTTCTCAATACTAACGGCAGGGTGCTTGGTTCTAAGTGTGAGGGTGCCCCTGCATGACCAGGATACCCCTACAGCCTTTGGAGTCCATTCTCCAAGGTTGAAAATGAGACAGCCATATAACAAATAGAGGGGCACCGCGTCATTACGCGATGACCATCTCAAAACTGACTGTAACGAACCCTGTCGTGTTAGGTACCAAACATGTTGGAAACATACCCCCACACCATAAACGGTGTGGGAGGTATGATTCCAAGCACTGTAAAGGCCCTTGGTTAGGTCATCAGTGATCCCATTACCAGTCTTCAAGACCCGGACAGCACAACATGGTTGCTGCCGACCAGAGACACGATTCTGCCCTCCTGCAACTGAGCCAAGCTCGAGCAGGAGAAGGCTGAACAATAGGCATCCTGTCACAGGGAGGTGTGACCACCTACCAGAAAGGGTTTAGTACATTGGGCATCGTGGGAGCACTTGCCAGCACAACATAGTCTGCGTGCAGGGCACATTTGGTGCTCTCTATGCATACTCCAGTTCAAACCAGTTCAGGGAGCCATTAGCTCCCGCTCTGGTGTGAAACTGGACAAAGGACAGATGAGTATCCTCTCCTTGTCAAGCCCCTCCTTAGGAGGCACACCAGTATCATCCCAACCCTTTCCTTAAGGTACTTAAGGGCTTACGTGTAGGTGGGTCCCTAGATTTGTTGTGGGACACAATACAATTCAGACACCACTTCAACTTCGACCGTCTGGGCACTTTGGACTTCGGTGGACTTCACTGGACTTCGCTCTGGGTATCAAGCCTGCAACCGGGAAGACTCTTGCTGTTCCTGATCTCTTTGCCCTGCTCATCTTCTGCAATGTCCATACCTGTACTCCATACAGGAACCCATCTAGGGCCTGTAGACACCCAAGACACCTGAAGGAATCTTCCTTGAAGTGAAGGAGTCACTTCCCTGAATCTGCAGGCACCACAGCTAAGCTAAGCTGATCCCGGGCTCCTACAGTCTCCAGAAAGCTCAGCAAAACAGGTAGTAGCTATTTATATCCCTCGAGGCCTGCCCTGTCCTCTCACCAAGTTTGAGGCCAGTATCCCTCGTCAGATCCCCAGTAACTGAACCCATGTGCACCTTGTCAACTTGCAGTTGTAAAAGCTTGTTGGCTTCCTTCCACCAAGATCTTTGGGTTCCAAGTAGCCCCAACATCAAGCACCTCCAGTGACCAAGATCTTTGTCCTCACCACATCACATGCTCTGTGGGCCTGCATCTTTGGTGAGCGGCTCGAGGTCTCTGCGACTCCAGTGCCTTCGTGAGGGTCACTTTTGAATTATTTTAGGCTCCCTGATTGCTCGGACCTGCTGTGACTCCTCACTGCTTGTGGTGAGTCTCCTCGACCTTGCTGGTCCCGACATTGCACCTTCTTCTATTTCCACATTGTTTGCAGTTGCCAAGGCTTGTTGGTGCTCCCACTGGACACCGACCCCTCAACTCTCTTTATAGGACATGGAACAGCTGGTGTATGGCTCATGGTCTTCCACAGCATTGCCTGGTCTACACAGCTGCAGTTCCAAGGTCATTGTCAACTATTTTACACTACCCGACATCGGTGGGCATTCGTCTTCCGTGCCTCCAGATCACTTCCAAGTGGCATAGACTCGCAAGAAATGTGCATGCGCAGGCGTCCGCGCATGCACATTTGTCACAAGAAGTTGAAAACGAGGAAGAGGGAGCCCCGGAGACGCCGCGCTTCAGGTAAGTCTCTTTACTTTTAATTATTTAACATGCAAGATATGATTTAAGAGGAGGGCGGGCGGGAGGCGGGTGGCGGGCGGCAGGCAGCTACGCTTCACCCTGGCATGTGCGTAGCACTGCCTGCTTCGCCTACTTCAAAAACTGCGAAGCAGGCAGTGCTACGTACACTACGTGGGCGAAGCGCAGTGTAATGCCCAGGGTTAGTTTTTGAGCTACTAGAGACAGAATCTCTAGTTGCATCCTTATCCACAACAACTGTGCTTAGTTTTCTGCAAAGGTGTTGCCAGGCATGCATACTAAGGGTTTGCCAAGTGTGACACATTAGGGTGTTAGCTGACTGGGGTAAGAGCCACAATCCTTGTCAGGGTAAGGCATAAGCAAACCCCAAACTAACCTGTGCTCAACCCCTTGGTACCTTGGCACAAAGCAGTCAGGCTTAACATAGAGTCAATGTGTAAAGTATTTGTGCAACACTATAAACAGTAATAAAATGAAAACACCCTACAAAAAGGATCCCTTGATCTATTGATGCCAAGTTAACAATAGAGCTGAATGTAATGAGTAAAACAAGACCAAAATGATAAAAATCCAATCAGTAGAACCATGGTTATGCATTTTTAAAGAATAAAGTGAAACATAGCACCTAAAAGTATAAAGCACCAACCTGGGCTATTGCATCACGCTAGACCATGTTGCAGTTAAAAGTTCAGGCTGACCGCTATGTAGCACAGCTCGGGTACGGTCCCAGATTAGTCCCACTGAAGTTTTACCTTCTCACGTTTTGTGCCATAAGTCTCGTTCACATTAGCGTAGTTACTAGAAACCATTGCAATACAGAAGCTTCAAATAAAACCATAAGCACATGATAAAATATAAGGTGGACATTTATAGTATCCACAAGCATTAAAAACTTTGAATAAGCTGGAATACTAACAGTTACAAAAGTACGTTGGTGCTAGTGCAGTTTGTTGCTCGTGTAAGGAATGCAGTCAGTGCAGCGTTTGTTGCCGAATCAACCTCTCCAATCAGTGCAAGAAAGTACTTAACAGTGTTTCTAAGCTGCTAACCACAATGGGGGCTTCCCAGTTCTCCCTTAGTTGGAGCTGCCTCTGTTCTTTAGTTGGGTAGATGGTGCTAAGATCGCCAGTGTATAAAGCTGCCAGCAATTCTTAATGACAAGGCCTACGTAGAGTGGTTACTGGTAGGTTTGCTCTGAATCACAGGTAAGGCGTGATCTTATGGTGACATTTTTTGCTCGACTAATGCAAGAAATCTTACTAGTCTGAAATTTAGTTGGGGTGTTCCTGGATCAAAGCATGCCAGAACTGCCTGCCTACTTGACCGAATTCCCCTGTGATTGAAGGGGATATTTAGCAGCTGTCTCCTTTCCTGCCCCATTTCCGTGCAGGAGCATAGTAGGTGGATGATATCTCCCTGGCCATTTTTGCACAGGCTGCATGAAGTTGGGGATGATGCTCGCAGCCACGGTGGAAGGTTCTGAGTGCACAGGAGTATGCCATAGCGAAATTAAAAAATATATATTTTCAGTGATTTTGGATATACCAGGTTGAAGTATTTTTGTGGGGCTAAGATCTTATAGTTGTTCAAAGTCATCCATGCATGAGATCTGGCTGAAAAGGCAGAGTTATCCTCCATCAATGACAGTTGTTTTAGGGATTTCCAGATCAGCTTTTTAAAGGCTAGGTGATTGATCTGCGTGTTCCAGAGGACGGAGACGCCATTGCTTGGCAGGGCCTCCTGAAGGTAGCTTCTTGCAGGGGAATTCTCTCTCTGTTTGAGGTCTTGCCATAAGATATGGTTTAGAGTGTTTGGGGCCAATAATCTGATCTTATTCCAGCAGATGATGTATGTGCCTTACCTGGCCAATGATTGCTTCAATAGGCCAAACTCCAGCATTAGTTGCGCCGGGGAGGTGTACTTTGGGAGGCTGAACATGGTTCTGTAGGCTTTGACTAGAGTTTTGTCCAGTAACTTGGCGTCTCTGCCTTGCATTATTTCACTGCTATAGGTTATAGTGGGTATACTTTTTGCCTGTGCTACTTTCAGGAGGGGACTTAGAGTTGGACCGGTTAGTTTTGATGTTAGATTTTTCAATGTTAGTGCTAGCACCTGCCCTTTTCTTTTATTCTCTTCTTGATGTTGTCGAAGGATCCCTCTTTATCGAGGTAAAGGCATAGGTACTTGTAATCCATCGCTGGTTCTATTTGTGTGCCTCCCAGGTGCCAGGACCTTGCTCGTTTCCTCTTGTTATTAATGGTCCTTGTCCTTGTTTTTTTAAGATTAATTGTCAATTTGTTTCCTCTGTTGTAGTCCTGCAAGAAGGTGTTGAATGCCGACTGCAGTGTGGCTAAGCAGAATTATGTAATCAGCATACAGGAGATTGGACAAAGTTGAGCCCCCTAGCCAGGGTGCATAAGAATGGTTTGAATTGAGTGTTTGTGGGAGATTTGCCATAAATAGATTGAATAAGGTAGCCGCACCACACAGCCCTGTTTGAGGCCTTTGGTCGTTGTTACTCCTCTTGAAAGGTGGGTCCTTATTCTCCGTTTCACCTGTACCCAGGTGTCTGCATGAAGGAGTTTTAACATTTTTAAGAGGGCTTGTGGAATGCCGCAGTGGGCTAGCGTCTCCCACAGTCTTGATGAATACAGGCCCCAGCTAGGCCCGCAGGACACAAGGGTTCGCTCTCCTGCAATGGAATCTATAAGGAAGTTGGCACGGAAACTGCAAAGTACAAAGACAAAGTTTATTAACCCTTAAGGGTGGTCCTACAATCCATACAACACCCTTCAGTATTGCATAGAGTAGCACAAAGAACTTGCGTACACGGTCCCCTTTTATACACAACAGAGGGGCTCATAAGTGGGTGGATACAACATGAGGCAAGGAATGTTACCTTTTATGGACATTTTCGATACAAGATCAATATATGGGCGGAGCTGACATACTCCTTGAGCCCGCGAAAACATGGTCAAGCAAGGACTAACTAATAACAGATGTGGTCAAGCCTGGGCATGCGCCAGGCAGACAAAGGAACTATTTATAGACTGTTACTAGGCAGATTACAAGAGCAACTAACACGAAGATAGGACTCTTCTCGTGTTGAGCACGTGGAGACGTAACAATACAAAATGGAGTCCAGACTTTAGTCAACATAACGAAAGAGACATGTTCTAAGGAAGGAGAATTCATGTCTTTAGTAAATGCTTAACCACATCGTGGTTTCAATTTACAACAGACGACCCTTTCAGCATTTACTGAAGACATCCGGTTTGTTAGGATAATCATCGTATATGTCAATTGTCATCATTTCTTCTACTTCTTTAGCTAAACGTTTCTGATAAGTGACATTGGCAATAGCTTTCTTATCGGGAATACAGAATGATACACATAAGGAACAGAACAAGGAACCACATTGGACACAGATGCAACAAGAAAACAGAACTGCTACAATTATACAGAGACCAGTTAAAACCTTCCAACCCCAAGCAGTGATCAATGCCCAGAACCATCCAGAAAAGGACCAAGTGCCGTTTTCTGTATGGATTTCAGCTGCAATTTTATGCAACCTGTTGATAGCATTATAGACTGACGGCGTGTGGTCAGGGATAAACACACAGCAACTACTCCCGATAATTTTACAAGCTCCACCTCGGTCAGCTAACATAACATCTAACACCATACGATTCTGCAATGCAACAATTCTAGTAATCTGCAATTCTTCCGTAAGATTCCCAAGAGCAGCAGCGGTTTGGTTTGTCACAGCCTCTACCACTCTTGTTAACCTTCGAACTTTCCTACTATTTAGGGCAGCTCCAACGAAGAAAAACAATCCTAAATTAAAATCAATATACTGCTGCAGACTGGTGTCAGTCTGATCCACATCATCAATTGATAGAGTACGCTTATACCTATTTACAGTCACATTATTTAACAACTTCAAATCCTTATGATAGGATGCAGGTGCCAAAAATACAGGAGGCAATAGAAATGCTACATAACATACTCCGGACCAACCGGCTGGCAAACGGTAATAACCTTTATTTCCACATACGAAGTATGTATTATGGGATGTATTATGGGATGCAAAGCAGCAGCACCACTTACGAAGTGCGCTAAAAGCAGGCATGCTCAAAAATAATGCAGAATATGCAGTATTATCAAAAATGGCACTTAAACGTTGTGCCGTTCAAAGTTACACAGTTCCGGAGAAATATCTCCACATTACCTGCCTATATGTGTTGCAACGCATATATTCTCACAATAATCAATACAAGATATGACCGGTCATCACAAATCAAACTCAAATAGCCAAACCAGGCTTCAAAAAAACTCGGAGCAAGTACCGTACAACGGTTCTTACCAATCAAGAGTCCAGATTCCAACTGCCAAGCTCCAAAATTCGCCCAAACGGCTGTCACGGCAGAACCGACAGAAGAGGTCTCAGTCGAGGACCGGCGCCACCCAGATGGTCAGGTCGGAAGGGAAGGAAGAAAAACCTCGGGATGCCAGGACTAAAGTGCCTCTGGCAGTGATCACATCCAAGGCCAAATTCCTCACCTTCGTCGCGACCAATCCTTCGAGCATCCGAGTCGCCGATGAGCCCCACGTGACGGGCGCCAATTGATGAATACAGGCCCCAGCTAGGCCCGCAGGACACAAGGGTTCGCTCTCCTGCAATGGAATCTATAAGGAAGTTGGCACGGAAACTGCAAAGTACAAAGACAAAGTTTATTAACCCTTAAGGGTGGTCCTACAATCCATACAACACCCTTCAGTATTGCATAGAGTAGCACAAAGAACTTGCGTACACGGTCCCCTTTTATACACAACAGAGGGGCTCATAAGTGGGTGGATACAACATGAGGCAAGGAATGTTACCTTTTATGGACATTTTCGATACAAGATCAATATATGGGCGGAGCTGACATACTCCTTGAGCCCGCGAAAACATGGTCAAGCAAGGACTAACTAATAACAGATGTGGTCAAGCCTGGGCATGCGCCAGGCGGACAAAGGAACTATTTATAGACTGTTACTAGGCAGATTACAAGAGCAACTAACACGAAGATAGGACTCTTCTCGTGTTGAGCACGTGGAGACGTAACAATACAAAATGGAGTCCAGACTTTAGTCAACATAACGAAAGAGACATGTTCTAAGGAAGGAGAATTCATGTCTTTAGTAAATGCTTAACCACATCGTGGTTTCAATTTACAACAGACGACCCTTTCAGCATTTACTGAAGACATCCGGTTTGTTAGGATAATCATCGTATATGTCAATTGTCATCATTTCTTCTACTTCTTTAGCTAAACGTTTCTGATAAGTGACATTGGCAATAGCTTTCTTATCGGGAATACAGAATGATACACATAAGGAACAGAACAAGGGACCACATTGGACACAGATGCAACAAGAAAACAGAACTGCTACAATTATACAGAGACCAGTTAAAACCTTCCAACCCCAAGCAGTGATCAATGCCCAGAACCATCCAGAAAAGGACCAAGTGCCGTTTTCTGTATGGATTTCAGCTGCAATTTTATGCAACCTGTTGATAGCATTATAGACTGACGGCGTGTGGTCAGGGATAAACACACAGCAACTACTCCCGATAATTTTACAAGCTCCACCTCGGTCAGCTAACATAACATCTAACACCATACGATTCTGCAATGCAACAATTCTAGTAATCTGCAATTCTTCCGTAAGATTCCCAAGAGCAGCGGTTTGGTTTGTCACAGCCTCTACCACTCTTGTTAACCTTCGAACTTTCCTACTATTTAGGGCAGCTCCAACGAAGAAAAACAATCCTAAATTAAAATCAATATACTGCTGCAGACTGGTGTCAGTCTGATCCACATCATCAATTGATAGAGTACGCTTATACCTATTTACAGTCACATTATTTAACAACTTCAAATCCTTATGATAGGATGCAGGTGCCAAAAATACAGGAGGCAATAGAAATGCTACATAACATACTCCGGACCAACCGGCTGGCAAACGGTAATAACCTTTATTTCCACATACGAAGTATGTATTATGGGATGTATTATGGGATGCAAAGCAGCAGCACCACTTACGAAGTGCGCTAAAAGCAGGCATGCTCAAAAATAATGCAGAATATGCAGTATTATCAAAAATGGCACTTAAACGTTGTGCCGTTCAAAGTTACACAGTTCCGGAGAAATATCTCCACATTACCTGCCTATATGTGTTGCAACGCATATATTCTCACAATAATCAATACAAGATATGACCGGTCATCACAAATCAAACTCAAATAGCCAAACCAGGCTTCAAAAAAACTCGGAGCAAGTACCGTACAACGGTTCTTACCAATCAAGAGTCCAGATTCCAACTGCCAAGCTCCAAAATTCGCCCAAACGGCTGTCACGGCAGAACCGACAGAAGAGGTCTCAGTCGAGGACCGGCGCCACCCAGATGGTCAGGTCGGAAGGGAAGGAAGAAAAACCTCGGGATGCCAGGACTAAAGTGCCTCTGGCAGTGATCACATCCAAGGCCAAATTCCTCACCTTCGTCGCGACCAATCCTTCGAGCATCCGAGTCGCCGATGAGCCCCACGTGACGGGCGCCAATTGATGAATACAGGCCCCAGCTAGGCCCGCAGGACACAAGGGTTCGCTCTCCTGCAATGGAATCTATAAGGAAGTTGGCACGGAAACTGCAAAGTACAAAGACAAAGTTTATTAACCCTTAAGGGTGGTCCTACAATCCATACAACACCCTTCAGTATTGCATAGAGTAGCACAAAGAACTTGCGTACACGGTCCCCTTTTATACACAACAGAGGGGCTCATAAGTGGGTGGATACAACATGAGGCAAGGAATGTTACCTTTTATGGACATTTTCGATACAAGATCAATATATGGGCGGAGCTGACATACTCCTTGAGCCCGCGAAAACATGGTCAAGCAAGGACTAACTAATAACAGATGTGGTCAAGCCTGGGCATGCGCCAGGCGGACAAAGGAACTATTTATAGACTGTTACTAGGCAGATTACAAGAGCAACTAACACGAAGATAGGACTCTTCTCGTGTTGAGCACGTGGAGACGTAACAATACAAAATGGAGTCCAGACTTTAGTCAACATAACGAAAGAGACATGTTCTAAGGAAGGAGAATTCATGTCTTTAGTAAATGCTTAACCACATCGTGGTTTCAATTTACAACAGACGACCCTTTCAGCATTTACTGAAGACATCCGGTTTGTTAGGATAATCATCGTATATGTCAATTGTCATCATTTCTTCTACTTCTTTAGCTAAACGTTTCTGATAAGTGACATTGGCAATAGCTTTCTTATCGGGAATACAGAATGATACACATAAGGAACAGAACAAGGGACCACATTGGACACAGATGCAACAAGAAAACAGAACTGCTACAATTATACAGAGACCAGTTAAAACCTTCCAACCCCAAGCAGTGATCAATGCCCAGAACCATCCAGAAAAGGACCAAGTGCCGTTTTCTGTATGGATTTCAGCTGCAATTTTATGCAACCTGTTGATAGCATTATAGACTGACGGCGTGTGGTCAGGGATAAACACACAGCAACTACTCCCGATAATTTTACAAGCTCCACCTCGGTCAGCTAACATAACATCTAACACCATACGATTCTGCAATGCAACAATTCTAGTAATCTGCAATTCTTCCGTAAGATTCCCAAGAGCAGCGGTTTGGTTTGTCACAGCCTCTACCACTCTTGTTAACCTTCGAACTTTCCTACT
This sequence comes from Triturus cristatus, assembly GCF_964204655.1. Classification (NCBI taxonomy): domain Eukaryota; kingdom Metazoa; phylum Chordata; class Amphibia; order Caudata; family Salamandridae; genus Triturus; species Triturus cristatus. Next base: position 759,540,493 of record NC_140595.1, read on the forward strand.
ATTTAGGGCAGCTCCAACGAAGAAAAACAATCCTAAATTAAAATCAATATACTGCTGCAGACTGGTGTCAGTCTGATCCACATCATCAATTGATAGAGTACGCTTATACCTATTTACAGTCACATTATTTAACAACTTCAAATCCTTATGATAGGATGCAGGTGCCAAAAATACAGGAGGCAATAGAAATGCTACATAACATACTCCGGACCAACCGGCTGGCAAACGGTAATAACCTTTATTTCCACATACGAAGTATGTATTATGGGATGCTAAGAAGGTACTGTTATTCAACCCGTCGATGTTTAATATGGTAATGCAATCACTAACACCAACAGGAATATAACCCACACTCTGGACACACAGGTCCGCTTGAGCTTGAGCCACTTGAATCACAAATCTGTCTTTTCCCACAGTGTCTCTGGTGTTCGTGAAAATATAAGGAATCGATTCATTGTCTGGTCGATACTCTTCCCATTCCCAAATTGTCCCATTCGCTTGCGGATATCCATCTTTATCCTGATGACATTCTCTATTGAGTCTGAAGAGTAATCGTCCCACTGTGGGTTTCCGAGTGGCAAAAAGCAAAGTGTACCATGCTCTACAAGAGCCATTATGAGAGAAAGGAAGAGGTATGAATGGCGTTCCTCCTTTCTTCTGATGAGCTGGCATCATACCACATATCCAACAGTTCGTAGCATTCGTGGCAACGTGGGTATGATGCAACATCTGGATGAAAGTGTTATTCAAATAAGACTGACGATGCTTCAATTCTTGATACGGAAGGGTACAGAAGTAGTGCTCCTCAGGCACTGGAGTGGTCAACACAAGTAACTCTCGACCAGGAGTCACATCCTCCACAAACCATGTGGTTATCCCAACAATAGCTACTGTGAGCATAAAACCTGTTGCACAAAGGATCTTCTTTTTCTCCATGTCAAAATAAAGAATCAATATCTTCCTGAACCTAAAAGGTTTGTCAGAACTCTTCCCCTTGGGCAGCGGTCGATTTCTTCACCAACGGGGCAAGACGGGTGTCGCTACACTAATGCAGGGCTGATCCCCCCCCTTGCCTCATTGGCTCTCCGTTTCACTAACCCAAGGGCCGTTCTGACAACATGTCCCGATACTGAAGAATTCACTTCCTTGGCCTGAGATGATATCGCTTTCCTCCAGGAGTCGCGTGATCCGGAAAGAGCTCCTCAGCGTCGTTCGGTTCCACAGCACGGCCTTTCTCTGTGGTCAGAATCTCTCGTTGATCGGTCAATACAGCAGGCTCCACCAATCCGGGCGGTACTTTGCGGCAGTGCAGGGAATGGATCCAATTCTTTCTGTTGGAAACTCGCACAGCCGTCCTCGTTGCAAGTACGACCTGCTCAGGACCCACCCATCTCGGCTCCAAGCTGTTCGTCCTGTCAAAGATTTTTATCATGACATAGTCGCCAGGTCGGAGACTATGTCCTTCACCGATGGACCGATCAGGGAGCGCCTCCCGGACCTGTTGATGAATAGAAACCAAGTTATCCGTTAACTGCGCCAGATAATCATTCATCATTACACAAGGTACATTATACACAGTCTTAGGTTTTGGTGGACCCCAAATATTCATTGGGCGTCCAAAGACAATCTCGTACGGTGTAAGACCGGTTCGAGAGTGCGGTACCGATCTGATTGACAATAACGCCAGCGGTAAAACATCTGGCCAAGTCAAAGATGTCGAAGCTTGGATTTTAGCGATCTTGAGCTTCAGTGTACCATTATACTTCTCGACTAGTCCTGCAGATTGAGGGTGAAACACTACGTGAAACTTCTGGGTGATGCCCAGACCCTTCAAAACATACTTTATAACATCCGCTATAAAGTGGGGTCCGTTATCACTCCACAGAAGTCTACAAACGCCATATCGAGGGAAGAACTCCTTCAACAGCATCTTGGCGGTAGTCATTGCAGTATTGTCTTTCGTAGGGTATGCCTCAACCCATTTGCTAAAGGCACAAACCACTACTAGAACATACTTCAAATTGTTACAACGCTCAAGCTGGATGTAATCCATCTGCAAAACCTCAAAGGGTGCAGTAGGTGTTACAAATCCTCCTGCTGGAGTTCGAGTACCCTTTCCTGGGTTGTACCTCAGGCAGATCATACAGGTCTGCACCACCCTCTTTGCCGTGCTAGCAATCTCTGGATGCTCCCAGACTTGGGTAAGCAATTTTACAATTGCGGAAACTCCAACATGTGCTAGCCCATGTGCCATCTGAACCATAGGTTGTACAAAAGCCGTGGGTAATTTCCATCTATCCATCTGCTTATTTCTCCAGCAACCCTCATCATCCAATTCTCCCTCACTGGACCATTGCTCCCGTTCTTTATCAGAAGCTGTTCTCTGTATTTCTCGCACTTCTTCCTTCGCATCGTGCCATCTTTCTACTTGCGACTTCACTACATACATGGCGGTAGCACCGGGCTGCATCGCAGTCTCCCGTGCCACCCGGTCTGCTAACGCATTCCCTTCTCCAACTTTATCGACTACTTTCCTATGGGCGCTACATTTAACGATGGCAATTTTCTTTGGATATGTCAATGCAGTTAAAAGATTATGAACTAACTCCCCATGCATTATTTGTACTCCATGTGACGTTAAAAACCCTCTCTCCTTCCAGAGCAGGCCGAAATCGTGCGCTACTCCGAAGGCATACCGGCTATCTGTATAAACATTCACACACAATCCTGTACTGAGCTCACATGCTCGTGTTAATGCTATCAGTTCCGCTGCTTGAGCTGATTTCTGTGGTATGCGTGCTGTCTCCACTATTGTTTGCAATGTGGTAATTGCATACGCTGCTGAAGTCGTACCATCTGGTAGCTTCAGGCATGACCCGTCCACCCACAGTTCTCCATCTACATCTGGAAAGGGCGTATCCTGGAGATCAATACGACCCTTTGTTTGTTCCTCAGTCACAAGAATACAATCATGTGCTTTCCGTGCTTCAGACTGAGTCTCGGGGTATGGCAACAATGTGGCCGGATTTAACGTTACGCACCTCTTTAACGTAATATGAGGAGCCAAAAGCGTCAGCTCATATCCGGTTAAACGGGCACTAGTCAAATGCTGCGTCTTTGTCTGATTAAGCAGGGCATCAACAGCATGGGGGACTAATACCAACAGCTTATGAGATAACACAATTCCCTCGCTTTGGCGTATTGACACAGCTGTCGCCGCAACCGAGCGAAAACAACCAGGCAATGCTCGGGCAACAGGATCAAGTACAGCCGAAAAATATGCACAAGGGCGCTGCTTGTCGCCGTGCATCTGCACTAAAACTGATAATGCACATCCATCTTTCTCATGCACATACAGCGAAAAAGGTTTGGTATAATCAGGAGTCCCTAACACTGGTGCTGAACAGAGGGCCTGTCGCAATTTCTGGAAGGCAGTGTCACACTCATTCGTCCAAGGAAGCGGAATAGGTGTGTCTTTTGTCAAAAGGGCTAACAATGGCTTAGCTATGTGTGAAAACCCTAGTATCCATTGCCTACAAAACGAAACAAGACCCAAAAATGCACGCACGTCCTTCTGCGTGGACGGCGTCGGCGTGTCCAGAATTACTTGGACACGATCTGGTGTGAGTGCACGCCCCTCCTTAGACAAAAGTTGACCCAGATAAGTCACCTTTGGTCTACAGAACTGTAACTTTTTCCGAGATACTTTGGGATTGTGGGATGCCAAAAAGGAAAGCAAAGACAACGTACTCGTTTCACACAACTCCGGAGTGTCAGCCGCCTGCAAGATGTCATCGACATATTGAATGAGGGCGACACCCTCGGGCAGAACAAAGGAGTCCAACTGTCTTTTCAAAGCTTGACTGTAAATGCTAGGGCTTTCCGTGTCGCCCTGAGGGATTCTACAAAATCGATAAGACCTATTATTTAAAGTGAAACCAAAAAGGTATCGACTATCGGGATGGATATGAATTGAAAAGAAGGCATTTTTCAAATCAATAACTGAAAACGTGGTCGCCGTAGGCGGGACCAAAGTAAGCAACGTCGTGATATCAGAGACCACTGGGTACTGAGGTATCACGATCTTGTTTACTTCTCTCAAGTCAATTATAAACCAATAGACTTTAGCATCCGTATCCTTTTTCAAAATGGGTAGAATCGGGCTATTACAGACGTTATAGGGAACTTCCTCCACTACTCCCACCTTAATCAAATCCTGCACAATCTGTATAAGAGCCTCTTCCCCCTCCTGCGAAATACGATACTGTGGAAGGCGTGGTAACACCGCCCCCTCCTGGACACTAATGTGAACCGGCGGAATCACCATCTGTCCCACATCAGTATCCGAAGTGGCCCACAAAGCACAAGGGAGGGTAGCTAACACAGCATCTTCTGCAACCACACACATCCGTTCAGACCGGGGGTAATTGTCATTTAAGGGGAGCAGCGGATCGTAGCTCTGAAGTACTTTAACATATCAAGACCCATAATGTTGTCCGGCGTGTTCGGGGCAAGCAGAAACGGACAGGGTGCAGAAAAAGAATCAACCTGAAATGTGAGGGGCCGCGAAAGAGGGCTTCGGGAGAGTGTACCATCAAACCCTACCGATGTAACCATTAAGCCAGATGGGGGAGCCCTCGGAACCAATTGTTTAGACAGCGCACTACGAGTCGCTCCTGTATCCACTAGGAACTGATCAGTAGAACCCAAAACCGCAGCTGATACGTAAGGACCCTTCTGATCAACCGGCACCTCAACTGATTCTAACCCCCATCCAACGCATTCCTATGCATGCTGAGAATCATGGTACCCAGAACGGTCAATCCCCGACACTTGATACTGGTTTTGTCGATCGAAAACATTAGGCCTACCTCGTTGCTGCCGGCAGGGTCAAAACGAGCGTGATCGTTAGAATTCCCTCTAAGATTCGAGAAACCCCCTCTACCTCTCGGGCCACCCTGATTGTGTCCCTGACGTGAAGCATGCAACGCCGGGCAATCTCTGGCCCAGTGTCCCGATTGCTTACAATACGCACATTGATTCCTATTCAAATCAGATCGGCCCGAGGGAGGACCATAAAATCCTCCCCTACCTCTATTGACACCCCGTCGGGGCGGACCATATACTTGCGCTAACATCACCTTCGTTTTTAAATCCTTCGATTTCTTCTCCTCCTGCCCCTTCGCTTCTTGCTCCTGGCGCTCATAGTACTGAGCTATAGTCAGGAGGGCTGTCGGGGTCGCAGTGGACCAAGAACGTTCACTCGCTTTTAGGCGGGCTGCGATCGCCGGTAATAAATTCGCCACTTATTTATCAGTAAAGAGGTGTCGACCCGTATCATCCGTAAGTGACTGACCACTAAAATCATGAAACGTCTCCTTAAAGCGCGTAAAGAAATCTGCAACTGATTCATCAACTTTCTGCTTACACGAGGCTAGCATATTCCAGTCAATCTTTTTAGGGGGAATGATTGTCTTCAACTTAGTCAGAATAGCAGCAGGGAGATCTAAGATAAGCTGAGGTGGTTTCTGCGCGGGCTTCCTCTCCCTATCCTCATCCTCAAGCTCAGACCACCGAGCCTTAAAAGCGGCAACATCGTCCACCTTCCGCACAGATCGCCACATATCTGGTGGTAAAATAAGCCCAAAGAACAAATCTATATCTGCTAAGGTCATAGTACAAGAATTCAAGGCCCCCTCGACTTCTTCGTAAAAGGCCGCTGGATTCTTGCGGGGATCAGGCAACGCATTCTTTAATGCCATGACGTCAGCCCTGTGCCAGGGAGTATAAACCCAATCATACACAAAATATCCCTTAGCATCGGCGGAGGTAATATCCGAGCTAGTCCCCGCTCCTTTAGGAGGAACATACAAAGGCGCCGCCTCTCGCATTGGTTTAGCATGCACTAGGTCGCTCTTATCTGACTGAGAGGTGGATGAATGGCCATCTCCGGTACGCGAATCCGACTGCTTCTCCTCCTCAGCTTGTTGGCGTGCTTTCTCTTTAAGGTCCCTCACCGCGTCCCGCAACGCAAACAGCTGCCGAACCGCATCAGGCGCCTTAGAGGGAGAGAAAACACCATTACGCAATGCTTTAGCATCTGATACCACATCGTCAGGCTCAAAGACACTGGAATATTTCCGGAAAGCAGCAATCACTTCCTCAGAAAAGTGGCCCAGAAAATACAACCTTTCTCTATCCTGCCACGACTCCCAGGAATCCAACAACTCAGCAAGGGATAACTTGCCCTTAAGTGCACGATAGGAAACTTGCCGAAGCTCACCCATCCGCTCAGCCGATAACATGGACCGCGTGTCTACCTTACCCGAACCCGATCCAGAATCTTGTGGCCTCGGGGCAGACGCGCCGACATAAGGAGGCGGAGAACGATCTAATAAATAAAAATCATCGTCATGATCATTAAGGACAGGATAAAGTGACTGACGAACAGCATATTGACCCGAGACTTGCAACCTACGCTCTTTCTCTTGCCTCTCCGTCTGTTCTCTTTCCTCCCGACGCTTTGCTTCCTGTGCTCTCACATGATCATTCTTTCGTTGCACTTTATCAAACAGCACTTTCCCACGTTTCTCTCGCTCACGCACTTCCTTCACCCATAATCGCACACATTCAAACATGTCTTGACGAGCACGCCGCTTACACATACACTGTTCCACATACTCAATCTTACGCATATCAAACGACCCATACAACGGCCACCGTAACTCAGGATCCTTTCTGGTATATTTCCTCCATACTGTGCTGTACATTATGGAGGAAAGACCATGCTTCACATACATATCCCTATTGGGAGTCCCCTCTGGGGGAGCTGGAGCAGATTCCTCGAGGTTTAACCGGTTTCCAAAGCAGCAGCACCACTTACGAAGTGCGCTAAAAGCAGGCATGCTCAAAAATAATGCAGAATATGCAGTATTATCAAAAATGGCACTTAAACGTTGTGCCGTTCAAAGTTACACAGTTCCGGAGAAATATCTCCACATTACCTGCCTATATGTGTTGCAACGCATATATTCTCACAATAATCAATACAAGATATGACCGGTCATCACAAATCAAACTCAAATAGCCAAACCAGGCTTCAAAAAAACTCGGAGCAAGTACCGTACAACGGTTCTTACCAATCAAGAGTCCAGATTCCAACTGCCAAGCTCCAAAATTCGCCCAAACGGCTGTCACGGCAGAACCGACAGAAGAGGTCTCAGTCGAGGACCGGCGCCACCCAGATGGTCAGGTCGGAAGGGAAGGAAGAAAAACCTCGGGATGCCAGGACTAAAGTGCCTCTGGCAGTGATCACATCCAATGCCAAATTCCTCACCTTCGTCGCGACCAATCCTTCGAGCATCCGAGTCGCCGATGAGCCCCACGTGACGGGCGCCAATTGATGAATACAGGCCCCAGCTAGGCCCGCAGGACACAAGGGTTCGCTCTCCTGCAATGGAATCTATAAGGAAGTTGGCACGGAAACTGCAAAGTACAAAGACAAAGTTTATTAACCCTTAAGGGTGGTCCTACAATCCATACAACACCCTTCAGTATTGCATAGAGTAGCACAAAGAACTTGCGTACACGGTCCCCTTTTATACACAACAGAGGGGCTCATAAGTGGGTGGATACAACATGAGGCAAGGAATGTTACCTTTTATGGACATTTTCGATACAAGATCAATATATGGGCGGAGCTGACATACTCCTTGAGCCCGCGAAAACATGGTCAAGCAAGGACTAACTAATAACAGATGTGGTCAAGCCTGGGCATGCGCCAGGCGGACAAAGGAACTATTTATAGACTGTTACTAGGCAGATTACAAGAGCAACTAACACGAAGATAGGACTCTTCTCGTGTTGAGCACGTGGAGACGTAACAATACAAAATGGAGTCCAGACTTTAGTCAACATAACGAAAGAGACATGTTCTAAGGAAGGAGAATTCATGTCTTTAGTAAATGCTTAACCACATCGTGGTTTCAATTTACAACAGTCTTGCCCACATTATCAAAAGTGCCACTGAAGTCAATAAAACTAAGGTGCAGCTGCATTTTCTTGGATATTGTTGCACCAATAAGCAGAGAGATTGACAGGATGTTGGTTGTTGTACCTGTGTTTTTGCGGAAAACTGTCTGGTTTAGTGGTATTACGTTGTTGGCATCAGCCCAGGCTGTAAGTTCCTCCAACACGGTTCCCGCAAAGTATTTGGCCTCGTTGTCAATCAGTGCCGCCAGTCAATAATTCCCAGGCAAGGCCTTGTCACCAAGGGTCGGCTATTATACTCAGTGATCTCACTTCCGAGAATAGTGGTTGAAAAATGCTTGCCCACTCTGACGCCCTCTCTTTGAACAGGGCCGGTGAAATTCTGCTCAGGCCTGGGTCGCCTTCCTTTCTACCCTTTGTGGTCTGCCGCCTGATTAGGAGCAACTCTGTAGCATTTGTCTCCTCCTCCGGCAGTTGATCTATGCCGGAAGAGGGTCACAGGGAGCAAGGAGGGAGTCGTGGGAGGCTTTCGGGATGGTGCGAAGAGCAGGTCGGGCATCGTAAATACGGGGGCTGGTGCTCTGCATTGGCAGCCTCCCATTAGCATTTGATGCTGCAGTGCAAAGTGATGGGCTGGCGACAGCTCTTGCTAAGTTTTGGGACGAGTTAGTTTGGTTTGAACGGGCCCTTTTGTGATTGTTTACAGCAAAAAGCTTGATTTAAGAGCCTATGAGCCACATCAAGGGTCAAGAACCTGAGAGGCACCACTTGGGTGTCAGGAACTCACTGCAGCTGGGACCAGGCAGCCTGTTATGTTCCTGAGACTCAGATCAGGAGCTCAGCAGACTAGCCCTGGAGTCACTCTGGATTCCTGGGTTCAAGATGAAGTTACAGGTCCAGTTATTCTTCCCCAGGGAAGAGGACTGCGGGCAGTAGGTCAGCACAGCAGGATAGCAATTAGTTTAGAGCAGCAGTCCAGCATAGTGAAAGTCTTTGTCGTACAACAGTAGTCCTTCTTCCCAGCAGAGAATCCACAGGTCCAGAAGTGTACTGAAGAGTTGATGTCTGAGGTCTAGTAATCATACGCAATTTTGCCTTTGAAGTGGGGAGATGCTTCTAGACGCATTCCTATCAAGTGCACAGGTGCCCTGTCATCCTGGCCCTATCTCCAGACTGAGTACAGGGGGTGTGTATCCCTTTGTGTGGAGACAAGATACAGCTTGACCAAGTGCATCTGGGGCTTGTCCCAGCTACTCCCACCCATCGTGCAAGTTATGGCTCATCCAGTAACACCGAAGCTCCCCATTGTGTTTGGCTGTCTAGGAGGAATCCACAAAGCCCATCAGCCAGCTACACCCAGTCATATGACCCAGAGACCGCCCACAGGGACCAAATGGCTAAGGCAATAAAATTCCAAAAAGAGCCATTTTCAGAATTGAAATTTAAAATCAGACTTCACCAGGATTTTAAATTGTGATTCCAGAGACACCCAACATGAAGGGGTTACCTGTTCTCATTTGAAAAGTACACTTATAAAATGTAATAAGGTAATTCCAATTTTATCCTATAGGAGAGGTAATGCTTGTAGTTTTAAGTGTTTTTCGCTACGAGATGATGTAAAACTTAAAAGTACATGTCTTACCTTTTAAATACACAGCACCCTGCCCTCTGGGCTGTCCAGGGTCTACCATAGGGGCGATATATATGTATATAGAAAAATGGAAGATTGGGGCCCGGCAAAAGGTTTACTTTTCCTGGTCAAAATGTCAGTTTATAACTACACACACACACTGGCAGCGATGGCAGGCCTGACTCATGTTTAAAGGACTACTGAAGTGGGTGCGCACAAGTAGTGCTCCAGACTCACTATTAGCATTAATTTTACAGGTCTGGTCACATGAAGTGCCACTTTACTAGGGACTTATAAGTAAACTTAATATGCCAATTGGGTCTGAGCCAATGTTACCATGTTTTAGAGGAGAAAGCATACGAAGTTTAGCACTGTTTCGCAGTGGTAAACTACACAGAGTTGTTTAAGGCCAACAAAAACAAATTCAGCAAAGATAGGAGGAGTTTGGGGATGACTCTGTAGAAATGGCCACGTCCAACACCAAGCATGCTGCAGGGCCGAGCAACCAGTGCTGCGGTTACCTGACTCAACAGTGTAAAGAAAACATCAGTAAGCCTCTCTGAGTCTCCCGGTAGATGTGGACGAGCAGATAAGGAATAGCTTAATGGAGATGGTGTGGTGTTATCTAGCTGTAGTACAACATAGTATTCTTAGTCAAAATGAAATATAAACACACTGGCAAGGTTGCGTTGTGCCACAGCTGTGCACTACACTTTTTATAATGTCTCATAATATGTAAGATAATTCTACATTATAAACGGTATATGGAAAATAGAAATATAATAAACATAATGACAACAGAAACAGGTAATCACAATGAAAATGGTGATCTCAGACTATAAAAAAGGAATCTCAGAGTAAATAAAATGGCAGACAATACAGTAATGAGCAAGTGCTGGTCAATTTAATAATCACCAACATCTAATGTTCTGGAAGCTCAGAAGGCACATTGAGCATTAGAACATAGAACTAATAGAATAAAATATTGGATTGCTACTCTGCTAATCATAATCTTTCCCTCAAAAACATATTAATACGCATCTCACTATTCATTAATTTGAGTGACTTCAAAGGTTTGAAAGCAATAAAAACAGTATACAACAAATCAAATACTATGGAAATGCATTCACAATATCAATGGAGCTTGTACAGAAAGGAAACAGAGTTTTGGGGATTGTGTGATTAATTACTGAAGTGGGCAGCTACAACATGGCCCACAACTGAGAGGGCAAGCCCCCAAGACCTAAAGCTCACACTAGACCATGAAGGTGTGTCGATAGCAAGACAGCTGTCCAACTAAGTAGGTTCTAGGGTGAAGAACAAACAAAGAAAAGTTAATGCAGCGCATTTTGAACATTGGTGTTAATGAAGGTTATTCTTACGGCAGCCCAACACCAGTCTCTGGTAGGGTTGTAGTGTGCTTCAAGGTGCTTAATCAGCATATGCAGCATATGTTGTCTCCAAGGACTGACTAGAGTTTCCCACTCCTGTAAGGTTAGCTGCGGTTCAAGTAATCAGAGCTACAATGGGGCTGGCAGGCTTAGGTCTAGCGACCATGAAGTGTGCTAGATACACCAAAAGCAGCAAGGTCCCTGCAGGTCATATTCAAAAAATTGGCCAGCAAGCTTTAAGGAAGCACCAGCTTATATTTCTAATGCCAGGCAGCTGGGTACCTCTCACTGCCAGTGTTCATTTTTAAATAGTTAGACAAGGAGGCTATGTAAGTCTTTAACTCCTCAGGCTTGGAAAAAATGTAGCAAAGAGTAAAAAGATGTGGGGGAAGTGGGATGAAAACCAGTGATTGACCTGGAACTCAAAGCAGCCCTGGCAAGTTTGGTCAGACCCGCCCCATACAGTGCATAGTAAGTGCAGTAAGTGTGCCTCATCACTACCAGGGATATTTGGGGGTTTTCCCCCAAGAAGATTTTAGGGGAAAATGGCTAGAATGATGTAGAGTTTTCATGATATCTTCAATTTGTATTAGCTTTTAAAGCATTGTAAATGATGACCTTAAAGTGCACCAGAAAATGACAATCTTGTTATGGGCTCTTGAATGATTCCCTCATTATCACTCTCCAACAGTGCCCCTCATCTCTCAAGAGCCCCTCTCTCACATGCACTTCATTTGTTCTATAGTGCCTCTCATACCAGTGTAGGGCATCAGAACACTTTACCTCACACCCATATACAGAGACAATGAATTATACATGTGTAAATCAGTGTATACATTTTTTATGTATGACCAAGGTGACTACAAGGTGTAGAACTCACATGTCATCCATTCTGGTTGGCAGTTTTCGAGAGTGCATCATCTGGAGAAGCACAAACTCAGGATTCAGAACATAACAGTCCCTAAATAAACCCTTTTTTTTTATCATAATAAGAATAATGAAAGACTGGGAAAAAACATAACTTTCTAAACTGTACCATGCAATTTGAATACAGCTCTTTGATGGCAGTTACACTTTTGCTATATTACCGTTTAAATTATGAACAGAAAGGTAACAAGAGAATCTCTATGATAAAAGCAGTAGCCCACTGATCTATGCACATAAAATACTGTTCTGTGTTCAGCATATTACCTGTTCTTTGCAGCAGGCATATTAACCCTTGGAGCTGGCTTGGATGAATTAAAACTGCCATTAGACAAAACTTCCATCTGTCTTCAGCAGGTGCATTACTCACCCGAGTTATATTGACACTTTTATTGTTGCCTGATTACTGCTGGATATAAAAGTAACTCTGCAGTGGATGCTTTTAGACTGCTATACTGCTACAAAACCGGACCCCAGTAGCAAAACAGGTTGCCCATCCTTCTAGCCTCTCTGGGAAACATGTGATAACTGGTATGGCTAGATAGGCCTTGATGAACACTATAGTCAGCACTACACTCCATTTGGTATCTTACTCTAAAGTATATGTTTGTGAATGCTCACATCAAACCTTATCAATTGCTGCACCATCAATGTATGCAAATAATTTTACCACAACCCCTTGTTCTAATGTTCTCTTAGTCATATCAGCAAGGACAGCTTACAATGTCCATCAACATAGATTTCATTAAAAAATCATCAAAATGCCACTAACTGCTGTAGGTGTCACTAGACATTTCATAAACTGCCTGTATGTATACTGCCAATTTCCATGTATTGTGAAAATATAATTAAGGCAGAGATCCCTTAGAGATACAAGGAGATGCCATTGAATGCTATCCCCATTGTCTTGGTTCACCAGGGGTGTTCCTTAGAAGCACCATGTCTGCATCTTGTGACGTTCCTAAGGATCAGAGGCCTCACAAACTGGTCAATAAAGGAAAAATCCAGGGCAATATTAAACGGTAAAAACAAAATGGCATGGATGTCACAACTGCAGGGATTGATCTAGACATTTACCCTTTAGTGATGGCCACTAGTCCAACTGGTGCCTCTTATCCTAAGGGTGTCCGGCTTTCAGAGAGCCTCAGCCAGAGTGATATTTAGGCCCCTGTACTATGGAGCTAGCCACTAAGTACCACACAGTACCAACACGCCTTCTAATACGAGGTAGTATCTTGAACATCTACCCTGACCTTCACTGGGCTTCTGAGCATTGTCAAGACACTGGAGAGCTAAGTACTTTGACCGAAGCCCATTTTGAATACTTCTTCCTTTGTGATTTTGACTTTTGACACATATTTAGGAACCGGACATGTTTGAAGCAGTGAGGTTACCAGGTGTATGGTGGTGAAATGGGGGTCACTGCATCCACGATCCCCAGACATCATGGAAGCATGGGTCTTGGGTATCCTATGTATTTACTGGCACAGCACAAATCTTCTGGGAACAGCCTCAAGAGCTAAAATTATCAGCCACTTTAAGTAGTGTCCTTTGCAGCCAGTCTCTGGGACACATTGGGTTCTGGGTCATTGGTAGTTCCCTTTGAATATGGTCATGCTCAGTCTTTGAAATAATTTGATTCAACTGTGGTGTTCTCTTCAGAGTCCTTGTTGCAAGGTAGAATTTTATGTAGTATGGCTGTAGGGCCCTACCATGCAATATTATCACATTACACAGTGGCTGATCCTTGGATTCAACAACAAAACAACAATAATCCTTAGCTCAAACCAGGTAGTGTGGCAAAGAGCAGGCAGGTGTTCCTGGAGTAAAATGTGTTAAGCATTTTACATTACCATTATAGTGCATAAGCAATTGAGACAACTCGAAAGAAATCTGGAACCAATTTATAAAAATAGAATATATTTATACATAAATATAGACACCAAAATGAACTTTGTATCATACATACAACCGGAGTTGTGAATTTTTAAAGAGCTTAAATATGGATGCACTTTAATTCAAACTGGTTCCATGGAAATGAATGTGGAAAAAACACAAGTGACACTCAGTCACTTGCAAGGTGAGTTCAAACAAACCCTCTTGTGGATATGGTCATGCGGGTCCCTAGACCCAGACTCAACAGTCGTTACTCAATTACCTTGCCTAAGGAGTCCGGGTGCAGAGGTTACTTGGCTGTCCTTGGTACAGAACAGGATATTCAGGAGCTGTCAAACGTGCAGCACTTGACAAAACTGTACTTGGAGATAGAGGTCCAATCTACCCATGGCAAATAAAGGCCTTTGGGATCTTAGGACCCAGGTTCAATAGCTGGATTTCTTCTACCTTGCTCTGCGACTCCGGGTGCAGCAGAGGTAGCTGGCAGCTGTCAATCACTGCAGCAGGTCGTGCCAAATATGCTTCACCTCACACTCGACGACTGCAACTTCAAGATGCAGGAACACAGCAGCGGGGTCATTGATGACTTCTGTCACTGTTGCTGTAAGTTGCTCTTGGGCTAGAGATGTCATTCAAGGAGCCGATCACCAAGCCTTGGCTGCAGCAAATGTAATCCATGGTTACTTTGGCAGCTGGAGGGCGACAGGAGTGGAGTAGCAACTTGAAACTTTTTTGGGGGATCAATCTCTAAAGGCCCAGCAGGTTGCAGTTCTTGTCATGCAGCACGTCAATTTTCCGGCAGCTTGCATGGGATTGGACCCACCAATCCATGGGAGTCTGCTTTTTGTTTCTGGAATCCAATGGAGTCCCGCTTTCTAGGAGCAGCAAGATTTTGCCATGGATATACGTCGAGCACATGGTTCTAGTATATGGTCTTTTTAGGGCACTGAAGTGTCCTACGTTTGCACGGTCCTGTTTTTGGTGACGGCGTTTTCTTTATGCCTCTTCTTGGATTCCAAGTCAGAACTGAGGTTCTGGTGTCAGGTGATTCTCTTAAATCCTAGTTTAGGAGGCTTTAAGGGTATAGGGGACAGGGGCCCATGGGCTATTGGTCCCTACCGCTAACCCGCCCCTGTGGTGACAACATTCTGCGGGTGTACATCACCTTTCCACCCAGAGTCTTCTAACCTAGGGTCTTCCAACATGGGAAAAAACTTACCTGGCTGTACAGACCTCCTAGCCCACCCAAAAAGTGTGGGCAGCCTTTTGAAGGTGTACGCCTCCTGCATAACTAATTTTCCCACCTGTCAGTCCGGACAGAATGGGAAGGGCTTTACCCTCAAGTGGGGGACAATTACTCTTGCACATTAAGGGTGGAAAAGCCTTTAAGGCTCACCCCCTTGATAGCTGCAAACAGTAGCCTTCCTTGTAGGGAGGAGGTGTGACCTTCTTCCAGCATAGGCCTTTGTGTCTATCCTGGGGAAGTGTGAGCATATCCCACCAGGAGGGCAGACTCTTGTCTTGGTGTCAAATGGCTCGGAGAAGCTCACCAAGGCACTAGAGCATTGTGTCCTTGGGGGGTACCCACGCAGGGTGGCACCCCTGTGATTGCCAGCTCACTCTGAACAAGAGAAGCATGTTGGGGTGAAAAAGCATAGTTTGTCACCAACATGAGACAATTTGGTTATTCCATAA
The DNA here is from genome assembly GCF_964204655.1 of Triturus cristatus. Classification (NCBI taxonomy): domain Eukaryota; kingdom Metazoa; phylum Chordata; class Amphibia; order Caudata; family Salamandridae; genus Triturus; species Triturus cristatus. The sequence continues at coordinate 759,556,018 of NC_140595.1, forward strand.
TGGAGCTGGCTATCTCGGGTTTTCTCTGTACAAGCCCATGTTTCTCCATGGACCGCGGTCAGTTACAGTAAAACCTTGCTTTATAGGGTTACTGTAGGGATATATATGTATAAATATATATCCACACCTTTAATATAATACACTCTTCCTCTTGGGCTTAGAAGGACAGCGTTAAGGGAGCAAAGTACCTTGCCAATTGGTTGCACCAATTCACATCACTTTTAGGGGAAAGAGCACGGGCAAAATCCAGCATCTAGCAGTTCTAATGGGGCAAAAGTGGGGGCATCTGCAAAGAAGCCCAGTTTCTAGAAAACCCTGATCTTATTACTGTATTTCCTGGCTTCCATCTTCAGATCTGTCCACCCCTAGTATTACTACAGTTAACCAAGACTCTGGCACATATTATGGGATTAATCTTGAAATATTGCTTGACTGTTATCCTTTATTACTTCACTTTCCAGAGCAAATTGCTTTGGTATTGGTGCACAAGCCATTTACTGAATGAGATTGATTCTCTTAAATGGAGCAAATTTATCAAATGACTAACTAAAATGCACCTTGTCTTTGAAGGTCCCTGTCTCTGTGTGCAGTCGCAGTTGTACTCCTGGATTTAGACATGCTGCTAAAGAAGGAGAGCCAGTCTGCTGCTTTCTCTGTGTTCCATGTCCTCAGGGAGAAATATCAAACCAAACTGGTAAGTGGATTATCTGGAGAGGTTTTTGTGTCAGAATGTAATATGCAGAAACATCATCTGTCATGAACATTCTTCACAAAAATACTGTCCTTTTGGGTCTAAATGTTCTATTTTTGACTCCAATGAGGTTATCGTTTAACATTAAATATATGATTATTTCAGATGATATTGTGACAACAATGTTCTGTTATCGCATGCTGTAAAGAAGTCAGACGACCATGAAACCTGCATTACCAATTACTTTACAATGTCTCCTTTTTTTATGTTTCAGATTCGATTGAATGTTCCAAGTGCCCATGGGATCAATGGCCCAGTCCGAAACAAGACCGATGCATCCTGAAGCCCATTGAGTTTCTTTCCTATGAAGATCCTTTAGGTGCCACATTAGCAAGCATCAGTTTTTTTCTCTCAGCAATTTCAGCAGCCATCCTGGGACTTTTCATCCATTCAAGGGATACCCCTATTGTCAAAGCCAACAATCGTTCACTCAGCTACCTCCTGCTTCTTTCTCTCACTCTCAGCTTCCTCTGCTCCTTGGCTTTCATTGGTTTTCCCATCCAAGGAAAATGCCTACTCCGGCAGACAGCCTTTGGTATTACTTTTGCTCTTTGTGTCTCTTGCATCTTGGCAAAAACTATTATGGTGGTGATTGCCTTCAATGCCACCAAACCCAATAGTGACCTAAAGAGATGGGTTGGACCAAAATTGTCCTATTTGGTTGTGAGTGTCTGTACGCTTACTCAGTTTTTTCTATGTTCTTGCTGGTTGTCTCTCTCTCCTCCCTTCTCAGAACATAATATTGACACTCAACCTGGTATAATCATAGTTGAATGCAATGAGGGTTCTCCGATTGCTTTCTGGTGCATGTTGGGATATCTTGGCCTTCTGGCATCTATTAGTTTCATCATGGCATTCCTAGCCAGAAAACTGCCTGACAGTTTCAATGAGGCTAAATACATCACTTTCAGCATGCTTGCATTCATGTGCGTTTGGGTCTCATTTTTTCCAGCCTACCTTAGCACAAAAGGCAAGTACATGGTGGCCATGGAAGTATTCGCAATATTGTCTTCCACTTTTTCCTTGGTTTCCTGTATTTTTTTCCGAAAATGCTATATCATCCTGCTCAGACCACAGATGAACTCAAAGGAATATCTGATGGGAAAAGAGCCTCGCAAGAAATGCACAATTATAACAGCGTAAACACATAAATCACATCCTTATACCAGAATATTCCTTATGTTATTGAATTTATAATGATTCTGGTCATACTGGTAATGCTGGCAATACTGGTTCGTAACACTTTTTTGTTGCAAATTGGGGGGTTATGTTCTTATGTGTTCTTAGTTTCTGAGGACTTTTTTAAACTTTTTGTGATTTTATTTTTTTTAAAAACAACAATTTGGCCTTTTTTTGTATTGGAAAGTTGGGTATGGTGGCTGATCATTAATATGTCCTGACTCCCGCTCTTGTTACAAGTAGGGGCACTATTTTGTTAGGGCTGCTCTCTAGTGCTTCTGCTGGGCTCCTTCTAAAAAACAATGCCCGCACCAATGGCAAGTCCGTCTGTACCCGTCCATGTCCCGTCTACAGTGAGAGCTAGCCACTATGCCAGTTGTAATACACAGCACAGCTCCCAGTGGTTTATACCACAGCTGAGCTTTGGGAACCTAGGGATTTTAATGTGTTTGTAAGTCAGTCCTGTTGAATTGTATGTGCCCTGTTACTTGTGCTAGCAGTAAGTTTTTGCTGAAATTGAAATACCTGCATCAGGAGTTATAATGGTACTATAGGAGGCCATGCCATATTGAAAGTAGCCTTAATAAATATCTGCTCCCTTCGTGAACATGCATTGGATAGTTTTATCCTTTTAGATGAGTTTCAGTTTGACATTCTCTTTATGACTGAAATGTGGATAAGGAAGAATTCATGCCCTGACTTAGAACTAGCACTTCCTGAGAACTATGTGTGCGTGCATGTGGATAGAGTCAGAAAGCGAGGTATGGGACTGTCTATTGCATTCAAAAACCATCTTAAATGGTCCACATTTCAGTTGGAATAATTGAAAGGTGCGGAAGCTTTGGGCTTCTGCATATCCTCCTCCTCATAATCTTCTTTATCTGGGGTTTCACTCTATCGCCTCCTGGCTATGAAGGTAAATGTATTAACTCCCTAAACCAGCCTCTAGTGCCTAAAATAATAAATGATTGGAATTTTAGGGCCTTAGAGAACCCTAATCTTCATGTTGATTACACAGATGATTTTTTGGCCAAGTCTTTTGTGGAGATTTTGCCTGCTATCAATCTTATGCCGACACCTACTGGATCCACCCAAAGGGGTGGAACACACTATTGATTTGGTTTTCTCAAACACTCCTATCCCAATGGAAGCTCATGTGAAGGTAGTCTGGTCTGACTATTATCTAATGCCTTGCTCTAGGCTTCTTCCAATGCAGAGGGGGGAATCTGTTGTACCAGTCTTTAAAGACCAGTCCTGGAACAAGGTTGTGACTTCTGGATATGTCACTAAGAATACTATAGCAGTGAGTCACTGGCTCTTTGCCACAGTTGATGTTGTGGCCCCAGAAAAACAACCCTCATGAAACAAAGGTGCACTCCATCTGCTCGATGGCTTTCCCATGAGCTCTCCTTTGAAAGGAAACATTATGAAAGTTTAGAAAGAACCTGGAGAAAACATCATAAGGATGATGAGAAGCTGTCCTTCAAATAAGCTTTAAGCAAATATGATAAGGATCTAAAACTTGTTTGAAGCAAATACTACTCTGAGAAGAAAAGTGAAGCAAAATATTGTCTTGGGGAGATTTTTTAAATTGTGTACCACTTTATAGACCCTAGGCTATTTTCCTGCCTCTTGAAGCTAACTTGAACTTATGCTCTAGGTCGAGTGACTTTTCGAAAGACAAAATTGTTACGCTCCAGATGAATCTATTGTCATCAAAGTCTAGTTCTACCATCAAACCATCTTCTAATTTTTTGATGCTTACTTCAGAAGCAGGCCTGGGTGATAAATTTCATTCCGCTCGCGGAATTTGCGATATTTTCGCGTTCCGCGGAGAGCACGAAAATGTCAAAACTTTCGCAACCTGACGCAAAAGGGAAGTATTTTTCTTGTTCGCGCTTTAAAAATGCATTCTCGCACGCGGTTGCGACTTACCGGGTCCCTGCGTTCGCCGACGAGTTTTCCTATCTGTTCGCGTGCGACACAAGATGTTGGAATGTTGGTAGCCGGTCGCGCTATCCTGTGAGAGTTTGCGATCGCGAACACGTCAATGCGATCGCGAACAGGAAATAAGAATCGCGAGCAAGATGGCCGCGCCCATTAGCGACCGCATTGGCAAGTTGGAGATATATTTTCCCGCGAGCACGCAAAAACACATCGCGAACGGGCAGGAAAAGCAATCTCCGCGTCTTCGCGAAAGTTTTGCATGCTCCTGGAGATTTTGCGCAATTTCGCGATAATTTGCGAAAGTCAATTTCACAAATTCAGCCCACCCTTATTCAGAAGATAAGCTTTTACAACTTCAACCACCTCACAGTGAGGAGCTGAAAGCTTGTTTTTTGATTTGTAAGTCAGGTTCCTTGTTTAATCCATATACCTCATACATTTTGAGACAGGTTATTGTTACTATCTACCCAGTTTATTTCAGTTTGATTAGTTCCACCTAGTAGTCAGGCATTGACCCAAAAGCCTGGAAGGGGGCATGTGTTATTCATCTCTCAAACAAACTAGCTGCAGATATTTCAGTTCTGTCTAACTTTAGACCAATTTCTCTCCTACCAGCTGCTTCAAAAGTTCTAGAAAGAATTGTTCATACTGAACTTTCAGAGTACTTGGATATTGTCAAAATTTTACATCCCTCTCGATCTGGTTTTTGATGGAAATAACAGAATCCATTTAGATGACCTTAGATCATGGCCATAATGCCCCCTTGATGTTATTAGATATTTTAGCGGCTTTATACACTGTATCCCATAATATGCTACTCAAAAGGTTGGACGCAATCGGGGTGGGAGGACTGGCATTGATGTGGTTTACTTCCTTTTTGAATCTCAGAGAGAAGCCATTTTGGATGAAGCCCTATTTTTCGGATGGCAAGACTCTTAAGTGTGAAGTGTTGCAGAGGTTGGTACTGAGTCCCATCCTTTTCAAAATCTATAGGTCTCCTGTTGTTTTTTTAGTGGAATCTTATGACATTAAAATCATCTCTTGCAGATGATACACAGTTACTGCTCTCCTGCTAGTTTTTTAAACACATTTTTTTGTGGGGTTTACAAATCATGCATCCTTTTTTACAGTTGAACTCTTGTATTTGAGAAATCATTCATAAATCGTTGTTGATGCAGGTTCATGCTCAATTCCCTAATAGTAATAAACATTCCCACCCCCATGAGTCTGTACATAGCCACGCAAATGTTATGAATGTATATCTTGTCTGAGTACTCTGAGGCAGGGTGCTTTGGAATTGGAGGGCCACATCTATCTGCAAGATTACCCCCCCCCCAAGGCTCCGGGCATGTCTGAGGTATTCTTATTGGCTTGAAGGGTCCCAACGTGAAGCTAACGTCAGTGACCCCCACCCAAATCCATATGAGGACCCCCTTACATAAGCTGAGTATGTGGTGTGGTATACCTGGCCTCTCCAGCTGAGCTGAAGCGCCCTTACCTCCTTAGCCATTAGGTGTGTTTCTGCAGCAGCAGCAGTTTCCACAGCAGTGCTATTTGAATACCCCTCCTGTTCAAAGGGGAGAGAACTTTATAGCGCTTGGACATAGTATGCAGTCTGCAGAAGTTCCAGGAGAGGCATTTATAGGCTAGTGGGGTCATCATAAGTAACATAGGCCAAGTGTGCTCGGATGTATATTCTCTTTCCATTTCCCCTGTCCCGAACACTGCAATGCGGACTAGACGTTAATTCTTCTTTTTGGCCCTAATCCATTACCTTGATGGACTGAATGTTGACAGAGGTATGGTCTGGTTCCCCCTTCTCCCATGGCGGTGTCTCGAAATTTAGGAGTTCTGTTTGATGGTCATCTTTCATGTAAGTCCCATGTTTCTTCAGTAGTGAAGATGTGTTTTTAGAGAATGAAAGTGCTGAAAAAGATTGCGGCCTTTCTTCCTTGGGAAGCTCAGTAAATAGTTGTCCAAGCAATGATTTTACCTAGATTGGACTATATCAATGTTTTGTATCGGGGGTCTACTAAACTACTTAATTCACGCTTGTAAGTTGTGCAAAATACCACAGCCCATCTCCTATTTACAATTACTTGGTGGGACCCCTTGTCCTGGTACCTAAGACAGCTTCATTGGCTTCCGGTTGGCAAGAGAATTGTATTCAAGGCTTTAGTGTTTCCTTGCCAGGACTTTCACGGAAAGGACCACAGTATCTCAATACTAGGATATGGCAACGCTGTCCTCCCAGGGCTTTGTACTCGGGATTGCGCTGCTGATTATGGTCTCTCATTTGACAAGGCTGACAGAAGGAGGATCCTCCTTCTCTGTCCGTGCTGCCTCAGTTTTAAATCATCTTCCATTTCAACTGAGAAATATGTCTAATGAGACTTCCTTTCTAAAATCATTTGAAACCCATCTGTTTAGCCAATAACTGTCCCATGCCTGTATTTGCCTTAGTGCCAAGAAACCCTCTGAGTAGCCGAGCGCTTTACAAGTATGGTAATTTATTCATTCATTATAACCTCATATAAGAAAAACAACATACAATTGTCAAGAACAATCTTACAAGCATTTGTGGCCATTTCGAAAATATCTGGTGGGTACCTAGCTGCATCACAAAAGTTCAAGTTTATTCCCCCTGCTAGGTGCTATGTTGTAAAAATATATACATGTGGCTTCTACAGGTATGCCTTTAATGACGTGACATGACTCTTCTTAGAATTGAGTTTGCCCACTAAGTTTTATTATAAAACCTTGATAAAGTCTTGCAACTAAGGAAAAAACATGTATTGGCAGTCTATCGCTTAAGAAGTCAACAATATCTACTTCTATGTATGCGTCATCAATCAAGGATATGATGTTATATATGTACGCATACTAAATTAAGGGGAGTAGAACATCCTTTTGCATTTACACTTATTATTAACTAGCAATGTACTATAGAACTTTGTAGTAAAACCAGCCCGACTACTGTACCAGTCATAACTAGAATACGGCCAAATGTGAATTCACAGGAACATGGCGGTCAGCTAGTCAGCTGGTCGGGAGCTGAGAAACGGTACATCATGGCAGCATAGCAATTCCAAGAGCCGGACATGAGAAAAGTATGAAGCTAGCAGATTAGTTTTTGTACCTTTGAGAGATGATAGAGAATTTGATCCACTTCTCACCACAATCTAAGAAGGAGTTGAGGTGTGTGCCGGTGAATACTGAGCATTGGGCTCGGGCAGCGTAGTAGTTCCTGAGGAGGAGGGCAGCGACTGTATATTCCCCTCCAGAAGAACTTTGGCAGAGTCAGCATCAGTACCTGAAGAGACCTTGGAGAGTGTGGAAAACACACATTGCAGCAGAGGAAGTACAGGGGAGTAGGTATATGATGCATAATTGTAAAGCAGGAAGGTGCATGTCAGACGCAAAGGTTAGTGTCCTCCTCGAGGAAACAGGGACTATGAGATGGCCCTATGGGAAGAAAAGGAAAATCACAGAAGTAAGTGAGTTGCTGGAGTGTTTTTTGAATCCTACAGGGCGGCTTGCCAATGAAGCAGGAGGGTGCTTACTCAAGCTAGCAGGTGGATTGAAAAGTGGGGAGAGAGCCAGAAATCTTAAACCAACCCTAGCAGGGGAAGTAAAAACTCAGAGGAAACATAAGATTTTGACTAAGAAATTAAGAAGAGAGAATCATAGACAAAGCTTAGGAAGCTTAGGAAGCTGCTCAAGACCCAGTACAAATAGTGAAAGCACAGCTGCTTATAAGGAGAAAGGCAGGGAAAGCCCAGTCATGGGTATAGCTGCGAAGCTTTGCAAAATAGGCAGAACGGGGAGAGTACAAAAGATAACACCCTCCTTCATGTCTTTTTTTTAGATACATACATACAAAATAGGAAAACAGGGAGTAGGAGCAGCGGCTGGGATAAACATGTCTTCAAGTCAAAGGGAGAACCTTCTAAAAGTTGGTGAGGAGCAGAGAGAGTGGGTGAGGTTGCAGGACACCTCTTTGTTACATACGCAAAATAGATTTGTGTGCCTTTCAGGATTGGAGGGGGACCAATGAAATGTTCCCGAGATGGCAAAAGATGGCCAGGATGTACGGAAAAGCAAGGCACTTTCAGCGTATGTTTGAGGGCTCCTGGAAAATTTGACTGAAGGGATAAAGACTAGAATTTTCACCTCAGAGAAACATCAGAAGGGCATACAAGAAGCATGCACCATCTTGGGGGGAACAAAATTGATATTTTGGCAGTATGCACCCTGGTCTTGAAAGAGGCCGTACAACCAAAATCCTGAAATGATGAAAAGTGCTTAGCAACACTTTGTTTGATAAACAAGCTAGTGAGTATCCCTGCAAAATTGTATGCTTTCTAATCTTGTAAGGATCCAATCCTTGTAAAGTACTTATTTTCTTTTTTAAACTTTACCTTGGAAAGTTACTTGGAAATGTCCTTAATATATCAATTAATTGCTGTTGAATCCTACAAACACTACTACAATTCCATTTCTATACAGGCGACTGACTCAGTCTTCCTTGTACCTATTCTCCAATAACTTATTCTACATTTGTAGGTCCTATCACCTCTTTTACTATAGGAGTGTCATACTTCATTTTGTAACATAGTCCTCTGTAATCAGTAGCATGATCTAATCTATTGTCATGGAGATAGCTTTCTTCAATAAAGAAAGACTCTGTACCAGAAGCATGTATGCATTCTACAATAAAAAATTTACAAAAGTTACTTCTATTCACTATTTTTTTCTTTTTTTTTCTGGTTTTGTCTCCTCATTCACAACACCATTTTGTCAAGAGTCTTCGTTTTACTTATTATCAAAATAAAAAGCTTCACGTTCAAAGCCAAGGTATTATCAACTACTCTCTCAACAGGTTCTTTCTGTTTCAGTGCATGTCTCCTTCTTTTATACATATTTCTCAGTAGATTTAGAACTACTCTACTACAAAAAAAAATGGATTTGGTTTTCTTAAACTGCTTCTGTCTACTGGTTAAGGTGTGTCCATCTTTGTTACATTCTTTCCTGTTCGTTCTTGTAAATAGATTTTGTCAATTGTTAATCTTTCTCATAGTTTTAATTTTAGTTTCATTATTTAATAATCTTTTGAAATGTTCACATATATTTTTAAGAAATGACTTTGTCCTCTTACCAGTAACTCTTTTTTTGTTCATCACTTTTTCTTTAATTTGCCCCTTTTGAGTCTCAGTTCTGCATAGATACTGTAGTTTCTTCTGTTCCTTTTTCCTCTGTGCATTTGTAGGCATTTTGTCTGTAAATATGCAGATATGTTCAGTAAGAAAAAGTAACTATATTAAAAAAAACAAAATTCTAGTCAATGTACCAACTACTTTACTACTGGCTTACACATAATACAAAAATAATTTGTATGTTATGTGGAAGTTTTAAATCTACAAATGAACCTACCCCCATAACTACAAGCAATCACTTCAATGTTCCAAACCAAAGCCAAAACACAAAACGTAATGTATTAGTTACATTTTATTATTATAGCATCCTCTCCTACAACACAGCTGCACCATGTCTTAGTTCTCAGTTATACATGCTAAAAGACCACTTTATCCCTTATCTACTCAATTTAAAAAAATCAACCAAAATGTAAAAGTACATACAGTGTCTCAATACTGTAAATCCAAATACACAACATAAGAGCTATTTCTGTGCCTCTCTACCACTGTGTGTGTCATTGGTACATTTAATATTTCAATACTTTTCCACTTAGATGTGTCAGATTTGAATTTTGAGAAAAACTGCATGTAAACATTTGCACATTCACCTGTACGACCCTAAATTGCGGGAGCAAGCGGGCAATTGGCACATTTGCGACCGCAATTTAGGGCATGGCCATGTACAAACCTCATTTTGCGAATTGGTACATTTTACCGAATTGCAAAATTATGTTTGCGACTTGCTATTAGGAATGGGCATGCCGATGGTATCCCTTCCTAATTGCACTCACTTTTGTATGCCTGAATGTTTTGCGACCGGTCGCAAAATACTCGTAATTTACAACCTACTTCAAGTACGTGGTAAGCCATTCGCAAATGGGAAGCAGACCCCTTCCCCTTTGTGAATGGGTCACAAAAATATTTTTTAAGGGCAGGCAGTGGCCCCATGGACCACTGCCTGCCCTTAAAAAAATGAAACTGAAAAGTTTCATTTTTCTTTTTTTTAAATGGTGCCTTTTTCCTTAAAGGAAAATGGGCTGCATTTAAAAAAAACTGCTTTATTTAAAAATCCGTCACAGACATGGTGGTCTGCTGACCCTAGCATGCCACTATCCCTGTGAGTGCTAGCCATTCCTAATGTGGTCGCAAATTAAGACTGACTCATTAATATTAATGAGGCTTGCAATTTGTGACCCCATTGGGAATCGCAAACAGTGTCAGAGACAATATTGTACATCCCAATTTGCAAGTCTCAAAATGGGTGGGTCGTACATCTGGCCCTGATTTTTGTGCATACATACAAACAGTGTGTGACAGGTTACAAGGTTACATATATATTTCACCAGATGGTTTGAAATGAGTACATATTCTTCATTAAAACTTGTAAATACGTGTGTTTCTGGTTTATTACAACAATACTACCTGGATGATTGAATGAGTGCAGAGATGGTGCCTAGGTGATTCCCTCAGAATATAGGTAGGACATGCAAGATTCTTTGAGTATGTAGAACTACTTTGGTGGTCCCATATCTGCAGAGCTAGTGCCTGTGTATTCGCATTCCTATATTGCTACTATCTGGATGATTGGATGAATGCATGGGTGTTGCCTGCGTAGTTCAATGAGTACACAATTAGTGCTTGCATGATTGGAGGAATGTATGTGTAGTGCCTGGGTGATTGAATAAGTATAGATATCACACTTGATATATAATTGCATACATGGCTTTCTAAGAGCATACATTGCTCGGTTACTCAGCGTGCACATGCATCAGTAAGTTTCTAAAACTGAAAACAAAAATTCCCACTTTTTTAAAGCACAAAACCTTTTCTTAATGGCATACCTACATCTTTTTGCAAATAATTCTTATGTCTTTAAAACATATATTCAGCATTTCTCAACGAAAAGTTACACAAAAAGTGAAGCTAGCATAAGAACTCTCGAGAGCCATTGTGCACTATTAACCCTCATCAATTTTAAACATAGCATGTTTAAAGAAATACACCACCATCACCATGTACATGAAATTTTCTACAGCCTTGAAGAACGTAGATCATCATGTAAACATATATGTGATTTCCAAAAATATATACACCTTCAGGCCATCTTTCCAAAAATATATAGTTCTCTGCATCTTTAAGTATACAGTCTCATTGTACATATATCTATCTGCAACCACAAAACCCATATCTCACCATCTAAATATATGCAAACCGGTCATATATTTAAAAACCACATTGACAAACACTTACTAATACATACCTAAGAAGTTTTACTAGTTTACAATTCATATACAGAAACAGCACATTTCCTCATCTTTTATTTCTGACTATACTACTACTGTTTAATAATGTGACTAAAACTAACACGATTCCCAGAATGCAAATAATATAGATGTATTTATTAAGCACATAATACTTGGACATTTAAAACATTGTTATTTTTAAAGGCATTGCTCATGGTGATTTTCAACAGTAGTAAATCTTAAATACATACCTGCTGCCAGATACAGTTCATCTGCTATATTTTTTTCACATCACTGTGATACTCTTTTTAATCAAACTCACATATATATATCTTCATTTCCAATGTACATTTTTTTAAATAATTAAAAAGTTATATACATACCAGTGAAATGAGTTTGTAATTATATTGTTGTTTTAGTTCTATCTGGATAGTTTTGACACTGTTAAGATTTGTAAAAACTAAGGACAAAAATGGTACACCACTCTCATAGAAAGCAACTATAAAATGGCAACTTTTTCAACTTTCCACTCTATGATAATGAGAAAGTCAGCAAATGAAATAATTTTAGACTACTGCATCTCCACTTGTGAATGGTTAGAGTCTGTTAAACCTTTCCCTCTGTTTCAGAACTAGTTTCTTGTCTCCGTGTGTTCACAATGTTTTCCGTGATCATTGCAGAATTATCACAAAAAAAACAGGAGTCCATACCAATATTTAGCTTCAGTTGTTTTATATTTAAATAATGAAATACAGTTTATTACATAGCCCTGAGTTGGAAATTAAAGTTTGCCATTACTTAACTTGCATCATAACTCCTCAACTTAAAAAAATATCCTGTCTCCTTAACACCATTCTCCCCCAATACACTCTTAGCTCAGTGTACCTAGAAACCCAGTGGAACCAATAGGTCCAAGTTCACCGAACATTCTTGAAGAAACCTGCTACTTCCAAATGTTTACAGCAGGTGTGGTTTAATCCACAGATTCCAAAGCATATCCCTGTCTGTATTACTTTTCTTTTTTTAAACAACGGTCAATAATAGGGCTTCTTGCTAAAGCATCCAAAACACTACCTAATTTTATTCACTTTCATGCTGACAGTATTCAAAGAAATATCGCCTTTCTGTTCTTTAAACACCTCCATTTTAACTGCTTTTCATTTGGAAACCAGCTCATTCAGCTCCAGCATTCTCCTGACTGCAAATACTCCTTCACTTTAAAATGCTTAGAGTTTGGATTTTGGGCCACAGCTATGTCTACTGGACTAAAGAGGTTGCAAAAAGCAGAGGTATTAACAGGGACTTGGGTTTGCCAAATGTGGAGATCACTTGGTTTGGCCATAGTGTGTTAAAGTTTCATAAGTTGTTGGCTTTGCTTAAATCCATTGTGTATTGCTGAGCCCCTCACATCATGATGGTGCAGTGTAGTCGCAACGACCTAGACACATTGACTGTGGTAGGGCTGGAGATCCTAATTAAAGATACCTTTACAGAATTGATGTTGCTTTTCCCTCACACTGTCCTGGAGTACTCTAATGTAAGCCAAAGACAGAAATGGAAGTGGTCAAATCAATCAATTCTGTCTGCAGATTCACAAACTTAGGAAACATGTTAATAAAACAGTTTCTGGATTCCTCAAAGATCATTGCGTTGGGCTGTGTCTATAACAACAATCTACGTTTTGACATGCATGGAATTTATAGAAATGATGGAGTCCACTTTACACATCCGGTCTTATGTGTACCTATCATGTAAACATATTCAACACATAGGGCACCGTGGTACCCGAAATATTGTTAATTTTTTTTCTGGAGCTTTTTTATTAGTTTTTGGGGCATCACCGCGACGTCACGATAGTCGCAAATAGGTTGCAAAATCGCAATACAAAAGCAAACATTTAACCGCCACCAGCACATATAAAAATATTAACTGAAAATATCCTTTCTAAACATTGAGCTATGCATATTATTATATACATGTTTCTTTAAAAACATGTTTAAAATCATATTTGCGTACTAATTTTCTTTAAAGTCCATCTTTAAGACCTATTTTCCATTTTCACAGTTATTTGGGGAGTCACGATGACGTTGTTAACATGTGACAATAGCGTCCTTCCATAACGTGAAAACCACATACTTGCACACATATTACAGTATTTTACACAATAGGGGTTTATTACTGTACACTTCAATCTTAGGTTTTTCTATTTCATTTCCAGAACAACCAACTCCCAAACCTACTTTTTGTTTTCGTGGTGAGGCCGGAGATCGCACTGACATCGGTATTTTCGATTGTCGCAGATAGGCACGACAGTGGAAAGCAAAAGCGGGAATTCAATAGCCACCACCATATTCAAAAATTATAACTATATAATTAAGTCTAACCATCACACTAGATAAGTCGCTATCTAAATAACTCTATAAAAACATTTATCAGAATCTCAATATAATGCAATGTGTATTAATGATCCACTGATATATTTTTAAATATTTCCATCAATAGTCGCGGTGTCATCACAATACCCATGACGTCCCCGTGGTGGTACATGGGAGGCCATGCTGGCGGTCGTGTCATCATAGCAAATATTGCGGGCAATGTAAAAATCAATTTTGGACACATAACTTGGGTCACTAACACAGCCAATTCTCAAACATTGGGCCTCCACCCTGACCCCTTATGTTAGCTTTCACACAAATTTTCAGACCCGGGAACCATTTCCAAACGATTAAATGGTGGCTGCAATTTTCTGTTCGAGTTGCGTCCAGGTAATCACAGCATTCATGATAGTACGTGCATCCATGATTAAGCACACAACCACCGTGAAATATTCGCAGCCAGAGATATATCTATAATTTTAAACTTACATTTCTCAAAAACTACTGGAAGGATTTGCATCAAATACCAAAAAGCACAATCTGTTTAACAACATCTACCTTTCTGCTGCATTTAGTGTAATTCCGTCCAGCGGTTCGGGATGTAGGTTCGACAATGCTTTCCTATGGGAATTAACATTACAAATTAACCCTTTTTTTGTGCCCCTATTTCTCATTCTTCACTACACGGATCACCCCCAAACTTTCCATGACACACTACTTTGACACTTTTTTAGGAAAATTTCATGAAGACTGCTCATATGACGCCAAAGTTATAGGCAAGTCAAAAAATGGTTTGCCTATGGAAACTAGTTCCTAACTATAATTACTTACTAGTAATTTTATAGTTAGGTGAGCTTCTCAGTGACAACGTTATTGTTTTAACCTATACAAAAAACATAGAAATCCAGAAGCAATAGTTAGTAGCACTAACTATAACTTGCACATCCGCCATGCAATGCTTGTTCTATGACATTACAAATGACACCTCAAATGACAGATGTCATTTTTTTGTTTAAAACATAAACATTGTCACTGAGAAATTTACCTAACTATAACCTTACTTTAACCCTTTTGTATTTTCAGTGAATTTATGTTTTTTTAAAGAAAAAGAGAAATGTTTTAGTACAGCTAACTATAATGTCACTTTAACCTTTGTTTATTTCAGTGATTTTTTTAAAGTAAATTTGTTATTTTTGTGAGTGTATGTATGATAGAGTGACTGTATAATATATTTTGTTTGTCAAACAAGGAAAAGGGGGGACTAGGAGCTAATAAAGGTCCAGTACCAGTGTATGTTTTCCCTTTTTAACCCTTCTCAGTTCTCTAGGTCAGAATACCAGTGGTTATCATGAGCTAGCGCCACCCTCAACAAAACACAAACATGTCGACCTTTTAGTTACTAGGGGACATTATTACCCCACTAGTAATAACAACCTACGTGTTTTTTACTCTGACAGAGAAATCAACACAATAAAAATATTTATGGTATTCCTTAGCCAGTTTTAATACTCATTCACACACTCACTTTTCACAACCCTTTTTAAGACTCACACCCTCACTAATCATACGGCGAAATAAAAAAATCTCTGCTAAAGAGACCCATCGGGTGACCCAAAGGGTATTGCAGCACCGGCTCTACTGCAGCGTCGGCCCTACGAGGAGCAACACCCAATAATGAAGCATGACATCCCCAGGGATGTTTGAGGGCAAGAAGAGACACAACTTGTGACAGTCTCAAGTTAAGTAACAAGAACCTAGGAACTTATCCCTCTGCTTACCTTCTTTCGGGACACTGTTCATGTCTCATTAGGAACAGTGACCCAATTTTTGATTAATATATTTTGTGTTCAGACATTATTTTAGTAAAAGAATGTTTTTTGTAACAAAACAGGATATGGTTCACAGTTTTTGTAAAATGTGTGTGAGAATTAAACAGATACATTTTTCAATAGAAGTTGTTAAGTTGCTCACTTATTTGAACTCTGACATCAAAACATGTTAAAAGCAATCTTTTTTTGAGCTGTTATTACCCTCACTAGAGGATTGCAAGACTCTCGTGGGACACTTCTGAGACTAGAAAGTTCTAAATTTCATTATCATCTGTAAAAATACATTTTTATTAAATCTTGAAAGAAAAATGAACGTCAACTTCAAAAATAAATCAGCAATTCAGCATTACTGGGTCATGAGGCAAGATTAAATCAGAATAACGAAGAAAAGAAAAGTCATCCGTTCCCTTCTCTGGCACTACAGCTGCCAACTAAACCGGAGTTCGAAGTAGAACATCTCATGTCAAAGCATAGGTGGTTCTGACCAGACGGGCCAACACCACCGTTTGAAAGGAGCAGGGAGATCTTGATGAAACACAGCACTGCCCATCGCAGAGCACCATCAGTACAGTCCTGTACCTTTCACTTCAACCAGGAAGGGGAGTAGTGGTTTGCAGTACTTGGTCCTACATCATGTGGTCAGTATGTTAAATCAAACATCACTTATTGGACAGAAGCAAGCAAAGCCTCTCCAGGAAGGTGACAGGGAAAGGTTGAGTAACCACCAAAGGAAGGGCCAGCTCAGTTGACGCGCAAACTAGATTTATTCCCAAAGTGAGGTGCCCAACTCAATCTAGGATTAGGGAACCCCGAGAGCATTCCAAGTATAGGTTCAAAAGATGCATCGGAGTGCTTAAAGGTCACCAGACTGCATTTATTCACAGTCAAAAGGGAATGTTTGGGGTAACACCAGTTGAACAAACATCAACCAAACTCTGTGGGTCTTAGGGAGGGACCTGCCTAGCAAGCAGAAAGGGGTGCTGGTACAACAGTAGACAGAAATTTGTTTTCACCAACATCCAACTGAAACAGCGCCGCTGTTAATGGTTTATAATCTGCTGTCAAGATAGAAGCTGTCACAAAATACTGGCCATGGACAAGAGTCAGGTTCTCAGGCATGATGGACTCTGAAGCAACACTGAAGCAGTTAAACCTTGGAAAAAACAATACTTGGAGCTCGATGGATTCAGTACCCAAATAGAATACAGGAAACCCTCCCCTTAGGAACTGAGGGTCTCCCGAACACCTTTAAACACCCTTCCAAGCTAGCGCTTGAGTAAGAAAACCTAAAGCACAGGAGACATTACTGAAAGGACACCATTCCACAGAAGCACTTCACCTCCCTAAAGAGGAAGGCGCTACCCAATCAAGAGCAGATATTTGGACATGATTTAACAAATAAGGCTCCTTCAGAAGGGGAGCAGGACAAACAAATATATAACAAGATCTGCACAGAAGTGTATGAAAGAATCACAGTCTGCCCTCAACCACACACCTGAAACATGTAACACCAATCTGTAAAGCAACAATATAAACTTTAATCTACAGCAAACAGATACAAGGCCTCGTCTCAGTAGAAGTGTGAGTGCACCAACTGCACAGCAGAATCAAAGATTGGAAAAGCAAACTACTAAAACACAGACCTGAAGTAGCGTCCAATAATTTCTTCAATAAAGTGAAGTTACAGTAAATGTCCATCTGCAAAGCCAAGTGGAGGACAATCCATGAATCTATCCTCCGAGGTAGTGGCTTATCCACAGATACACACAAAAGGTGAGCACAGGAGCAGCAAAACTACAACCTTAGTCCAGAGCCATTCCCGATGACTAGAAAACAGTCATCACCTGGGACGCTTTACCATAAGGATTCACAGGGCTTTACCCCTCTAAGGGAACCTTGAGGCATTCACTGTAGCACAATGTGTGCAGGGTGCACATCTGACAGAAAAAAAGAGGACTTCCAGCCTAGGGGAGCTGAATGCCTTGCGACTCATCCCAAATTCAATGCCAAACCACAGGTGTCTATGGGAAGCCACCAACACAGCAGTAATGTGCATACATAGGCAGAGAATTGCGCAGGGCATCAACTGTCCACTGAGAGGGTACACAAGTGCAGGATAGCAAACCAGAGTGACCCTAGTCAGAAGTGTTGATACATGTAAAGTATTCCAAAAAGCAAGCCTGCATGGTCAGTACCCGGAAGGCAGCAGTTAAATCTAAGGTAAACCAGTTAGAACAAGCATCCCTCTGAGATTTGAAGAGTGGGGAAAGAATTCAATATCAGGGGTTTGGAGAATGCACCAACAGGGAAACAGCCATTCTAACACTTTCCAACCGGCTTGTGTCCCCTGCACCCAGGACCACAAGCCGTCGCCTAACATCCACCCCTTGCCCAAGATCCTGCAGAAAAACACTGCTGATCTACCTACTGAACAGGCCCACCAACCATCAAACTAGTACATGGTGCTACCTAAGCAGCTAGGACAGCATTCACACAGAGGATCATACGACAGCTCGATTCACCCAAGATGACCTCTTTGTTATTATAGGACCAAAGGCACTGAAAACCACAGGTTGGAAGTCAGTCAAACTTCTTAAGTGGGTGCTCTTTCCAGTGTTCAGCTCACGTAGGTACAATCTTACTAAGTCACCTTAGCAAAGGTGCCAGCAGTGGCCAATACACAGTTCAGATGAATAAATTCAACCCTGACCATACATAATCTGACAGTTTTTCAAGCAATTAACACTATAAATGTATCTGAAGACCTGTTAATGCACCTCCACACCACATGGTTCACACATAGCAGTACCTCAGTAGAAGACAAGTGGCACTTTAACACTTTGTTGACAGTATAGTACATTACCAGTATATGCTTTATAAGTGAATACTTCAATTTTCTCCAAAATTAGGTAAGAAAAATAAACTACATAATTTTCAAAAATTCTCACTTGTTCACCTCTAATGAAGTTTCAGCAAACAAAACAGATTATTTTTTTTGTTTACATTTTTTTCTTGTTCCTTCCTACTGCCCCTTTAAACACACTAGGTTTAAACAGTGCTGTCCATTCCTAATCCACCACAATAGTTGGTAACCTGTGTCTCTGTATGCTGGTGAAGGGATGAGTTTACCCTCCCGTTAGTTGCAGCCATACTACAACGCTCTAGCACAAATGCATGCCAAACAGACAAACGATTGGCATTTTGTGGAACAGGAACACACAGAAACTGTTCGCTATACCTTCTTTTCACACAAGAGATTGATGCTCAGTCAGCCCATAGGCATAAAGTGACTCAAACTGTCGATGAAAACTCCCAGGTACAAAGCTTGTATGGCAGAGGACATGCCATTGTATGGGGAAGACTCCAGGGTCAGCGGTCAGGCCATGCTCTGCCAGCTTCTAGAGAGCTCTGGTTCATGCTTCTTACCAGAGGCCAATGTACAAAGGGAGGCATACTTCTAGTGATAAGAGCCTGCACACATCACCCAAATCTCCATCCATTCAAAGTGCTTGTGCGATCACCCCTAATGTGCACACCACTAGCCCCAGGAATGTTACCTACAATTCACTGTGAACCACTGCAAGGGGAGGGGGTGTATTGTGGTCAGTCCTGCTGCTCTGTTTAAGATGGCCGGTCACAGAGGCCAACTTGAGCAGCAAGCCCAATCTCCACCAGAAGCTTCCCTTTTACTGAAAGGCTTTAGAGATCCACTGTCATGGCTAACTACAGGGCAGCCAGGTGTGATAGGACTGACTGGAAGTCGAGTTGGCATTGTAGTAGTTGCTGAAGTTGGCATCACTAACATAAGATGCTGGCTGGTAGTAGCACGTGACATTCATGGCATTTGGGATGACGTTCCATCTCGGCTAGTACACACAAAGCAAGGATGGAGATTAGGTTGAGCGTCTGCCTCCGTATGTGTTCCATAAGGCACGCCATGCTCTCACTCACAACCCGGCGCAAGATCATGAGGTAGTCGTACTTGCTCTTCTCCTCGCCTATGAAGTGGTTCTGCAGGTAGGTCTCCAGCTTGAGCTGCTGTTCCAAGATGTCCGTGAAATCTATAAAGTCCCGGGAACACATGTAGCACTCCAGCATTTTGATTTTATCCTTGTCTGCTGGCCTGACCAGAAGGTTGCTGTATTTCATGAGCCCTCCTCCCCAAATGGCCTCTGGATTTGTGATGGCAATTAGTTTGTTCTGGAGGTGGTCAAGTGCAGCTTCGAAGTCACCGTAAACACTTTCACCAATCACAGTAGGGTGGAAGTGTTCAGTCATGGGGTTTTCTGAGCAGCTATAGTAAAAAAACAGAGAGTCTAAGATGATTTGAAAGTAGTCTACACTAAACTCAACCTGCTTCTGTATAGAGTCCACAAACTTCAGCTCAATGTTCCTGCCATTTTAGTTTTACAGAGAGATCAAACTCCAGTGGTTGATCTCAGTACAGACCATCACAAGCTTTTGGAGGTAGGCCTTCTTCAAAGTCATTGGGCTGATTTTCTCCTTGTTCACACCCTCTAGCAAAAAGTTCAGAATTGATCCCAAAATGAAATCTTGGACTAGCTGGAACTCTGCCTCGGTGGGGAGCTCCACCTTGAAGATGAGATCCAAATCCTTGTAGCCCAAGCCGTTGTCCTTCACCAAGACATGGCTGGCTGCAGAGCTGTTGAGCAGCATGTCACGCACTTTAAGGCCCCTCTCCTCTAGTCGGCTATGCACCATCTGCACAATGTCTTTGAGGGGGATCTCTAGGGTTGGAAAGTTGCCCCTCCCATGGACGGTGACCATCTACGTAAGAAAGTCACTCAAACATCTGACTTGTTCCCAGCTGAGAACACTGCTGGACTTGCAGTCATCGCTACTGCCACCTTGATCTGCCATCTTGCTGTTCAGTAGTGCCCTAGGCCGAGTCTACAAGCCTCTCGCGGCCGGGTGCACATGGCTCCTCGGGAGGAAGCGACCGTGAAAGGCGCTTCGGTAGCAGATCCGCACTGACAGCCTATTATATATGATATTTCGTCATGTTTCACTGACTATTTAATGCTAGTGTTGTACAAGGAATGCACGTCTCCGCATATCGATTGTTTTTACATTTCACAGTGTGACGGCGAGAGCACAGTCCCACAACGGTCCCGGGTTCAGAGAATTCTTGTGAGTATAATTAAGTGAACAGAGACTAACTTAGGTTTAGGCCCTGGGTGTTTTTACGTACAGGGAAATGGGTTATGGGGTGCGTTGTCTGGCAGCATGATGCTACGCAACTGGATAGGGTCCTAGGCTACAATGGGACTAATTTCTTAATACCTGAAATACACTGGTGGAACAAGGGCTAGTGTATATATTTCACTAACAAAGAGGTGTCTGTAGTGTTTGGTCAGTGTGGCGACCCCATGTGGGCTGTGAGAGGGTGGAGCAACACACACTTTTGGGTGACAGTGAGAGACTGGCTGCATATAGGTTAATGGGTTGAAGACATGATTTTCAGTTTTATAAGGAGGAACACACCAAGGTTATGGATCAAAAGATTGAGAGGTTTTGTCCTTTCTTCTCCCTCCCTTTTTTCTTTTTATAGGCCGAATAGGGGTGAAGACCAGAATGGAGGGGCCAACAACCTGATGAATGCCAGGGCGATCCTTGTGGGCGCATAATATTGGCAGAAACATGTTGGTATTTGCAGTGGGGCTGTAGGAGTCGTTACCTCCCCTTTATATCCCTGATCTTGTTTTTAATCCTACCAGGGGTTAACAGATAGAATAAAATACGAAGTGCTGACCCTTAGGTTGTTTTAAGTATATATATCTGCACTGTTTGGTCCCTTCTCCAAGGGGAATACATTTCCCCTCTTTAAGTTGTGTCATGTTTGTTACATGTTTTTTGTGTGTTCTATCACTTTTCCTTACTTTCTCTACCCTCACCACTGTTCTTCATCAAAAAATCATTGCGCTCCATCCAGAATGTTGGTCTGCACCTGGATGTATGATGCGGCCCCATGATGAAGCATGACACTGCAAAGTGTGTGAGGGCAGTATTTAGACATTTATTGTGTTCCCCTTGTTTGTCTTGGGTCTGGGTGGATATGATATTTACCATTCCCATGTGGATGGCTACATGAATGGTAGCACCTGTCTACCTTGGATCCCAGGGGATAGGATATTGTTTGCAGGACTTCTCTGTTGTGTGAGATTTATATTGAGATAAGGGAGTCAGAGAAGTCGTAGTCCTTGTCCCTTGTCTCTTCCAATTTGTGATTTTCAGTCTCTCATGAGAGCCAGGTCTTGTGTTCAGTCTGAGGGGGTAGTTTTGTTGCAAGCCTCTCGCAAGATCATACTTTTTATAATGGACTTTGCATTTACACTGAATCTATTCTGATGGAGTAAATATAATTTACATACACCAGAATAGTAAGTGTGTTTATTTTAATGAAATGTGATTCATTATAGAATTGTGGAGAAAAATAAATTACTTAGATTTATGGAAAAATCCTAAATGTTTAATCTGCATGAGATGAACAATAGCACATATGCTCATGCAGGGCACCCTCACACTTATAACCTAGCACCCTGCTTTCAGGATTGAAATGCCTGCCTTAAGGGTGACTTATAGGTTTTAAGAGCAGCGACCTCAGATTTAAGACACTTATCTGTTGTGAGTGGTGCTAGCACCAGCTCACACAGGCTTGCAACAGCAGGCCTGTAGTCACAGGTTGAGTGGTGTCTCATGGGTGGCATAATACATGCTGCAGCCCATGGGAGACTCCTGGTGTACCAAGGTCCTGGGTACCTTAGTACCTTAGACTAGGGACTTAGAAGGGTACCCTAGTAGCCAATAGGGAAGGTACCAAAGTACTTACCATGGTCAAATTTAGGGAGGAAGCTCAGTGACTGGGGTCCTGATTAGCAGGATCCCAGTCAGACTAGTTAGAAAACAGAATAACACCAACAAAATGTGGGGGTAACCATGAAAGCAGATCCTACTTTCCTACACAGTGCCCCAAAAGAAAGGAGATGACTCTAACCTTGCCCAGTTTGAATATCTGGAAAGTCCATCTATGTTGGAATGGTTACACCCAAATCTATGTTCCACAGAAAAGTCCATCCCTGTAGGGAAATAGACCACCTCAACAGTTTTGATTTTCACCCTTCAACAGTTTAAGCCATAAGAGGGGCTTATGGTCTGTCTTTACAATGAAGTGAGTACCAAACAGGTATGGCCTCAACTGCTCTTCTTCAAGACCCAAACCACAGCAAAGGCCTACCTCTCAATAGCTGACCAACCTTTCTCCCTGGGGGTCAACCTTCGGCTTATAAAAGCTACTGATTAGTCCTTGCCCTCTATATTAAATTGTGACAAAGCAGCTCCTACCCCTAATTCAGAAGCATCTGTCTGGACAATGAAGGGTTTGGAATAATCAGGACTTTGCAGAATGGGTGCAGAGCACATGGCCTGCTTTAGGTCATCAAATACTTTTTGACAGCTAACTATCCAATGAACTTTCTAAGGCATTCTTTTGGATGTGAGATCATTAAAGGGAGTCACAATGGACACATATCCCTTAACAAACCTCCTGTAGTACCCAGTCAGGCCAAAGAAAGCTTTGGCCTGAGATCAGCCCAGTCGATTATAATCTGGATTTTGCTCCCTAATGGTTGAACTTGGCCTCCATCTACCAGGTGACCCAAGTTCACATCCTTGCTCTGCCCTATATGCCACTTTTGTGCCTTGCTAGTGAGGCCTACCCTTTGCAGGGCCTCCAGAACATTACTGTGGTGAACCAGGCAATCCTCCCAGGTGGAACTAAAGACAGCAATATCATCTAGATATACTGCAATATAGGCTTCCAGACCTGTGATAACTTTATTGACCAACCTCTAAAATGTGGAGGGTACTGTCTTCAAGCCAAAAGGCATCACAATAAATTGATAATGCCCACCTGGGGTTGACAATGCTGTCTTTGGCTTAGAATCCTCAGAGAGTCTGATTTGCCAGTAGCCTGCAATTAGGCCAAATGTTCTAAGAATTTTGGCTGAGGCCAGAGTATGAATCAGCTCATCTGCCCTGGGAATTTGATGGGCATCAGTCCTAGTGACTGTATTGAGGCTTCTGTAGTTTATACAGAACCCAAGGGCTATCCAAAGGCTCAATGGCCCCAATTCTAGTATCTTTTTGACCTCATCCCTGATGCAGCCTCCGACAGGGTCAGGATGTCTGTAAGTCTTATTCTTCACAGGCAGACCCCCACCTGTGTCCACTGCATGGTTACACCAGGTGGTTTGACTAGGAGTCAGAGAAAAAAGTGGGCACACTGATTGAAGACTCTCCTGCAATCAGCTTGCTACTGGTCAATGTGGCTGTCTGCCAAGACTTCTCCATGAGCTGAAATCAGGGAGAGGGTCACTCTCTTCCTCCTGTCCCTCATCAGTGGTCATGGGCAAGCTCATGTAAACCCTATCCACAAAAGGCTTTAGGTGGTTCACACAAAGTAACCTGTGGGAAATTCTAGAAGCTCCTAGGTCAACAAAAGAAGTGACCTCACCCTTTTTCTCAAGTATGGTGTGGGGGCTACTCCACTTGTCTTGAAGAGCAGCTGGGACACAGGCTCCAACACCCAAACTTTCTGTCATGGCTGGTAAACAGTCATCACAGTTCTTTGGTCATGCCAAGCTTTCTGAAGCTCCTGTCTGGCCTCAATGTTTTTGCTGGCTTTCTTCATGTACTCAGCCACACGTGAACACAGGCCGGTGACATAGTCCACAATACCTTGTTTAGGAGGTCTGAGAGGCTTCTCCCAGCCCCCCTTAACCAGACACAATGAACCCTTAACTGGATGTCCAACGAGATGTTAAAATGGGCCATAGCCCACTCCCTTCTGAGGAACTTCTCTGTAGGCAAAGAGAAGGGAGGGTAGTAAAACATCCCATTTTCGCCTGAAATTTAGTGGGAGTCCCATGATCATACCCTTAAGGGTCATGTTGAAACTTTCAACAAGCCCATTGCACTGTGGATAGTAGGGTGTTGTAAACTTTTAGTTTATACCACACTCTTTTCACATGCCAGTGATGTAACTAAACATGAAGTTTGTAACTCTGTCTGTTAAGACCTCCTAAGGGAGCCCCACTCTGGAACAGAATCCCCAAAAGGCCCTGGAGCTGTAGTGGTCCTAAGGGGAATAGCCTCTAGATACCTAATGGCAATGTCCACCGCCACTAAGATATAACTGTGTCCAGATGCTATTGGAGGGTTTAAGGGACCAACAATGTATATCCCTACCCTCTAAAAGGGAACTCCAACCACTGGCAGTGGAATTAAGGGGGCCTTTGAAGTGCCACCTGACTTAACACTGGCTTGGCAAGTGACATAGTAGCGACAAAACTCCTTGGTGTCTTCAGACATGTGGGGCCAGTGAAAATGAGGGACAAGCCTGTCCTAAGGTTTGCGTTGCCCAAATGTTCTGCAAGGGGAATGTCATGTGCCAGGGATAGGAGAAAACCCCTGAACATCTGAGGTATTACCAGCCTCCTGGTGGAACCAGGCATGGGGTATCTACACTCAAAGAACTGGAGCCCATCTTCACAAAAGATCCTATGGGACCCACTGATACTCCCTGCCTCCTCAGCAGCAGCTTGCTGTCTGAGCTGTTCAAGAGAGGGGCAGGATTTCTGTTCCAAACTCATGTCTGCCCTGGAAGGGCCCCCTGCCCCCAAGAACTCTGCCTGGTAATGCCAAAGTTCCTCTGGGACAGTTCCTTCACAGGGGCTGAAGTCATCTTCCTCAGGTAACTGACTCTCACTGGGAGTTTGGGAGAAGGCTAATTCCTTACCCTTCCTGCTCCTTATCTTAGGAGCCAGGTGGTCATTTTTTCCAGGAGTAAGTGCTCCCTCAGTGCCTAGCTGTTTAGCCTGAGCCCTGGTGACAGCAAATGCACTGGCAGAGATCCCCATCCTCTCTGCATGTGTCTTGAACTCCACTTCAGACCAGGCCATAGTTTCTAAATCATTCACCAACAGACAATCTACAGGTAGGACTGGAGAAGCCACAACTCTTTTAGGGCCAGTTACCCCTCCCCAACTGAGATTACCAACTGCAAAGGAGTGATCAGTCCTGACATTGCTGGTGTTGGTCACTTGGTACAGTTGCCCAAGTATGATCTGTTCAGGGAACACAAGTTTCTCTTTCACCATGGTGACACTGGCCCCTATGTCCCTGTAAGCCATAGCTTCCTGACCATTAATCATAGGCCATTGTCTGTACTTGCACAGTTTAGTGGGACTTACTTGTAAAGTAGCAAGATCCATGCCATTGTCACAGACAAGGACGGCCTGAGTGGCTGTTCTAACTAGGCCAGAACCCACTCCAGAACCCAAGGTTAACCCTACTAATCCCTTGGGAGATGTACTACCACGTGTACTGGTGCTAGGGGGACTAGTTGTCTTAGGGGCAGTAGTAGTAGCATCTTTGGTGTTGGCTTTAGGCAATTAGCATACCTTGACATATGGATGTTTTCTTTGCACAGGTAGCATCAAGGTTTCTTTTTAGAATTGTTGGAGTTTTGAGACTCACCCCCAGAGGCAGATTTTTGGGGACCTTGTGAAGACTCCTTTTTGTCTTTACTCTTCTTCCCACCTTTCTCTTGGGCCTTAGAAGGATCTGAATTTTTCTGGACACCTCCACCATCATTATTATTCTGCTTAACCCTACAATCAACCCATTTGTCTGCCTTCTTTCCCAATTCTTGGGAAGAGATCAGATCAGATGAATAGGTGCAGTTGTTGATTCTGACAGTTATTAAGGATGTGCTCCCTCATCAACAAACTGAACACTCCCTCATAGTCCTGTACCTTGCTTCCATGAAGCCAGCCTTCCAGAGCCTTAATAGTATTGTCTATTAAATCAACCCAGTCTTGAGGGTGTGCCTTCTGTCTGCCCCTGAACGTAACTCTGTACTGTTCAGTAGTTAAACTAAACCTATCTATGGGTGCACTCTTAAAGACAAGGGGGCAGATTTATGTTCCGTGGCGCACCCCAGCAAATCAGCATGGATGCGCCAGGGAAGATGTGTCACGCAAGTTTGCCCATGCGCCACCGCAGATGCGCCGCATTTACAATGCGGTGCATCGTGGCGCAAGGACAAGCAGATATGTGACGCATCTGCCGGCGTAAGGTTGGCGCAGTGCTGAAGTTGCGTCGCAAGCGCGACGCAACTCCAGCACTGTTCCAACCTACCCTATCCCTAACATGGTGCATCAAGCCTTATGCCGGCTTCAAGCAGGCGCAGGGTTTTGACGCATCAGCGTTGGGAAAGTGACTCAGTGAAATCTTATAGATTTCACTGAGTCACTTTTCAGGGGCGTTCCTGCGACGGAACGCCCCCCCTGAGTAGAAACGCCCACATGAAACCTGACGCAGGTTTCATGTGGCGCAGGGCTTTACACCGTGATGCATCTCCATAGATGCGTCACGATGTAAATGGGGTGCAACATGGCGCAGGGTTTACGCCGCCGCTGCATCACAAAAGTGACGCAACGGCGGCGTAAAAGTGGCGCAAGTCTGATATCAATCTGCCCCTGAGTAATTATCGCATCCTCTTCTCTAACAGTGAGGAGCTTGTCTCTACGTTTGTTAGCAAAGGAGAGCCACATGATATCTGTCCACTGCCCTTGAGAGACCTTCTGTACTTTACAGGCCCTATCCAAACCAGTAATCCATTTATGGATATCATCCCCCTCCTGGTAAAGAGGGACTATCCTGCTCAGCTTCCCAGTATCAAAGGAAGTTTCCCTGACTAGGCACACAGGTGCTACCACCATGGGACTCTAGTACCAAATTCTTCCTAACCTCTGGACTTCCAGTCGCTCCTTATCAAGGGCCAGCTGCTCTTGCTTGAGTCTAACTCTCCCAAGTTTGATCAGATGGTATACAATTTCTAAGGAGTCCTCCCTCATGCTAGAGATGGAGGTCCCTATAGAATTAACAAAAGCATTACAATTGACAGAGGAGGATCTAGACCTCCCCTGCATTTGCTGCACCCTCCGAGGAGGAACAAAGGTGGGCCTCCTGGTCATGCTCAGAATTAAGGTTACTAGGGGCATCTCCTCCTGTGTCCTTTTCTGGAGCATCCCTACCCACTTTTCCTGCCCTTCTGACCTATCAGGATTCTGGAGGTCATCTAGCAGAAGCAGCTCCAAGAGTTGCATGGTGTTATGGATACTACCTGTCTTTGACTTTCTAAAGGTACACAGGGTCCACATTTCCTGGAAATTGGGACCACTTTATCTAAAGGGTTGGGATCCATTGGGTTCCATAACTAAAGCCAAAGTGACTAGGTGTACTGTAGTATTGCACCTACCTACCCTAGTGAAACAAAACTTTCAAAGATTGAAGAAAGGGTTGTGCTAGGCCCTTAACAGCTAATCTAAAAGTTCAGTAGAACTTACTCGTTTACAAAAATATTTTTATATGTGCCTAATGCTAGTGAGGATTTTTCATTTAATCCACACCTGGATTAGCTGGTAAAACAGTGCAGGCTTAAATCCTAACCACTGCACACCAATGTAGGAGGCTGTCTTAGTAGATAAAGCACCTAGCACTAATCCAGACAACCCTTATGGTGATTTTAGTGGTCTTAGATAACCCCAGAAAGCTCCCTAAGTGGTAGCTGTGGACAGAAGCCTTCAGGCTTAGTCCAGAAGAAGTGTTAAGCATCTTTTTTTACCAGAACTTATCATGAAGCGAAGGTTTAAACAAAAAAAGAACCACATAGTGTCTCAAGAGGACCCACAGACTGAAGGCACAGGAGTCACAAGAGAACCTAAGCAGCTCACCAAAGATCCAGGCCTACTGTGCAGATGATGTGGTGAGGACCAAGATCTTGGCAGGATGAGATGCTGGAGGCTTGAGGTTCTTGTAGCCTGAAGATCTCTGGAGGGCAGTCAACAAGCCTTGGCAACGGCAAGTTGACGTGGTACACAGGGGTTCTGTTCCATTGGTTCGGACAAGGGATACTGGCCTCAAACTTGTTGAGCAGACAGTGCAGGCCTTGACAGAGTTTCGGAACCACTGCCTGTGTTGCTGAGCCTTACAAAGTCCATGAGACGGCAGGAGCAGCAGACCAGTCAGCTTAGTTGCTGTGCCTGCATATGCAAGGGGGTGACTCCTTCACTCCAAGGGAGATTCCATCAGATGTCTTTGATGCCCACAGGCCTGGAGAAGAACCTGGATGAAGCACATGCACAGAAAATGCAGAAAACTGGCAGAGAGATGAGACCAGGAGCAGCAGGAGTCTTCCTTGATGCAGTCTAGATTCTCAAGCAAAGTCCAACGAAGTCCAAAGTGCCCAGATGGTAGAAGTTGAAGTGTTTTTGGATCTGAATCTTGTCCCATTGCGAATCTGAAGAGCCACCACATGTAATCCCTTACGTACAATAGGCAAAGGGTTGGGACCATTCAGGGTTCCCTCCCAAAGGAGGGGCTGGACAGAGGGGAGGATACTCCCATGTCCTTTGTCCAGTTTTATACCAGAGCGGGAGCTAACGGCTCCCTGAACTGGTTCCAACTGGAGTAAGCAAGGAGGGCACCAAATGTGCCCTTCAAAGCAGTCTGGTGGTGCTGACAAGTGCACCCACCCTAGTCCAATACACTAAGTCCTGTCGGGGAGGTGGCTACGCCTCCCTGTGACAGGAAACATATTGTTCTACCTTCCCCCACTCATACTCAGCTCAGCAGCAGGAGGGCAGAATTGTGTCTGTGTTCCACAGCAGCACCAGCTTGCTGTTAGACCCTGAAAGGCTGGTGCAGGGAATTCAGGGGGCCTCCCTAGGGGAGCCCCCTAGTACATGGGATCCTACATCTAACACAGGAAGCGGTTTTGGGGTAGGATTACAACATGTTTGATACCAAACTTGACCAGTTTTGGAGCAGCCAATATATGGTTAGACAGCTCGTAATTGATTTGATGTCCACCATATGTATTAAATGGCTGAACGCACTTACAAAGCCTGGAGAATTGACTCTGAAGTTTGTAGGGGGTTTCCTGCACAAGCAGGGCACCCTCACACTTATAACCTACTAACCTGCCTTCACAATTGGAAGGCCTGCATTCGGGTGACTTATAAGTTTTAAGTACATTGACCGCAGATATAATGAAACGTATATCTGGTGTGAGTGGTGCTAACACCAGCTCACACAGGCTGTAAAGCCAGGCTTGTAGTCACAGTTTGACCGGTCACTCATGGGTGGCATAATTTATGCTGCAGCCCATGGGAGAAAGCAAACTCAAGGAGATGATTGACGGAGCGCTGAAA
Organism: Triturus cristatus; assembly: GCF_964204655.1. Taxonomy (NCBI): domain Eukaryota; kingdom Metazoa; phylum Chordata; class Amphibia; order Caudata; family Salamandridae; genus Triturus; species Triturus cristatus. The sequence continues at coordinate 759,585,834 of NC_140595.1, forward strand.
CTTTTCAGACACTCACCCCCCGTCACATCCAGTGGCAAAGTGAGCAGGGGACCAATATCTGGACATACCCTGCCAACACGGGAGAACCCTGGTGCACCTATGCCCTGGGAACCTTAGTGCCATATACTAGGGACTTTGAAGGGTACACCAGTAGCCAATTGGGAAGGTATCAAAGTACTTACTATAGTCAAATTTAGGGATGAAACACAGTGACTGGGGTCCTTATTAGCAGGATCCCAGTCAGATTAGTCAGAAAACAGAATACCACCAGCAAAAAGTGGGGGTAACCATGAAAGCAGATCCTACTGTCCTACACTTAGTATTATGACAAAAAGTCTCTGGTGCTCGCCTGCGATAATATCTCCCACCTTTTTACTTAATTTGCCTACTGGATTTTGATGTAGGTAGCACTTCTTTTCCTATCTTTTAGCCACGTTCGCCTGCCAAAGAGTTTTTAGTTTCCTACTGTCTCATAGCAGGCTAGGTGGCAAATTAGTCTCAGCAAGGAAGCATATCTCTAAATTACAATTTTCAAAAACTGGCTCATGAAGCATATCTTGGGCAGAGTTATCTCATGCTGTTGCATTGGACAACTGTTCAGGTGTTTCCACATCCTTGCAGCCAAAATACACTGAGCCTGAAGAGGTACGTATTGTTGAACTGCACAATAATGCTGTTAGTCTTAACTAGGCTCGTTTTTGCTGCCTATGTGAGCAGATATATATTTTCCATCAGAGACAAGTTTCCATTTTCCTCTGAAAGAAAGACAAAATAACCAAAAAGATAAAATCTACATACTAATAAATAATTGATAACAGTGATACATCACTATACTGTCTAAGCTTTACTACCTTTTTCACCCACAATCACATCCTTATATTGAGTACACAAGTATCTTGTTAATCCTTTCTCCTGAAAAATTCAACACGCAAAATATTTTCACAATTAAATTACAACATACCATGAACTTTGCTTTATAGTTATAAAATATAACAGTTTATAAAGTAATACATTCATCTTCACACACCTTTGCTAATACTCACCAGTGTCTCACACTAGAAATAGCAATATCATCACTCATAACATAAGCATTTGTAAAGCTCATGTTCACCCGTGGGCATCTTGGCACAGAATAACAGATGTTTATTGTTACCCAACTCAATGACACTCAGTTTATTGACCTCAGAAGGATGAAAGGCAGAGCGGACCAGCTGGGATTTGAACCTGTGATCATGAGGTCAAACACTGACCCCTACAGTGGATGCATTAGTCCACAAGCCACCAGACCCGGCAAACACCTTATAAAGTTAAAGTGTATGAAAACTGAGGTTCATAGAAAACACTAGGGTTTGTATTAAAACATTCCACAATCTTTCTTTTATAGCTTGAGAAACACTGCTTTCCTTTGGTTACAAGTACATACAGTTTGAATACAGTGGTCACTGACCATGTCAGTAGTGATGTAATATTTGAGGTCATAAGTAGTGCATTGTGGGGAGTGAGTTATAGGTAGCTCAGCTAACTATACCTGCTGACTTTCACTGGTTTTGTATGAGTGAAATCTGAGCCTAGCTATAATGTCCCTGTAACCTTTGATTTTTTTCAGTGAATTTCTAGGTTTAAAAAAAAAGATTTTTCTAACTATAATGAATCTGTAACCTTTGGTCTTTTAAGTGAATTTCTAAGATTTTTTCAAATTCTATTTGCTAACTATAATGTCTGTGTAACCTTTGGTTTTTAAGTGAATTCCAATGTTTTTTTAACTAGTAGTCACGTTTGAAGAGTGGTGGAGAAAGGGCGTGGGACTTCGACCAGCTCTCAGGAAGCCTGCTGTGTTGGACTTACTGAGGGTAACAGGAGGGATTCTGGGCCCCCAAGAACCCTCAACATCCATGAGGACTTCATTCCCCAACCAGCAGTACACCAGGATGTGCGTTTGCAGAGTAGTGGAGAAAAGGGGTGCAACCTTAGAAGACCTTTCAGCAATTTTGCTTTGTGGGACTCACTGGAGGTAACAGGAGAACTATTTGGACCCCAAGAAAACCCTAGAGCCAAGGGGACTTCATCCCTCAGCCAGCAGTATGACAAGGCGTGCGTTTGCTGAGTGGTGGAGAAAGGGGGTGTGGCACTCGAAAATCTCTCAGCAATCAGACAGCGTGGGACTTACTGGCAACAAGAGGGCTTTTTGGCCACAAGGACCCTCAGCATCTAAGGGGACTTCATCCCCTAGCCAGCGGTGTGCCAAGAGGTGCATTTGCAGAGTGGTGGAGAAAGGGGGCGTGGTCCCCAAATACCTCTCTGTAATCCTGCTGTGTGGGAATTACTGGAGGTAACAGGAGGACTTGTTGGCCCCCAAGGACCCTCTGGAGCCAATGGGACTTTATTCCCCAACCAGCAGTGCACCAGGAAGCACTTTTGCAGAGTGGTGAAGAAAGGGCTCTTGGTCTCGCAAGACTCCTCAGCAATCCCATTATGTGGGACTTACTGGAGGTAACAGGAGGGCGTGTTGGCCTCCAAGGACCCTCAGCATCCAATGGGACTTCGTCCCCCAACCAGCAGTGCACCAGGAGGCACATTTGCCCAGTGGTGGAGAAAGGGGGCATGGCCTCCGAAGTCCTCCAAGCCATCTCAGAATGCGGGATTTAGTGAAGGTAAAAAGAGGGCTTGTTGGCCCCCAAGGACTCTCAGCATCAAATGGGACTTCATCCTCCAACCAGCAGTTCGCCAGGAGGCATGTTTGCAGAGTGGTGGAGAAAGGGGGCGTGGCCTTAAAAGGCCTTTCGGCAATCACCCTGTTTGGGACTTACTGGAGGTAACAGCAGGGCTTGCTGGCCATCAAGGACCCTCAGCATCCAAAGGGACTTCATACCCCAACCAGCAGTGTGCCAGGAGGTGTGTTTGCAGAGTTATGGTAAAAGGGGCGGGCCTCTGACGACTTGTCAGTCTTCTTTTTTTTGTCTTTTTTCTACTTATTAGGGAAGGGGGTTATGTGGTCCCTCTCCCTGGTCTGATGTTGGCCCCGGGGACCCGACACCCCTGGGCCCTGCCTTTTTTCCCCAAATATAATTTTTATTATTGAGTGCTCGTATAGCTCATGGCTACCCGAAAGGGTTTCCTAGCACAATAGTTAAAAGGGAGGTGGGCTGCACAGTGCCCCACCTCAGGATGATTTCGGCCACGGGTACCCCATCCCCTGGGGCCTGGCCTCTCCATTGGGGTCTGCAGGTGAGCCTGGAGGCTCACATGGTCCCTGCCATCTCCCTGCCTTCTGCGGGAGCCAGCATTGCTTTGAGACCCAGGTAGCTACTAAACATGCCCTTCCCTGGATCTCAAAGCAAATTATTTGTTTCCTTGCTCGGTTGACAGCAAGCAAGAGCATTTTTTCTGCTATCACTTGCTGAAAGTGAAGCATTTGCTATGGCTTGGTGGGAAGCTCCTGCCAAGCCAAAGCAAACTGCAATGTCCCAGGGGTGAGCACCTTGGGACATTGCTGGACTGGACCTGGGGGATGCTGGCCCCCAGGACCATATAGGGCTTCAGAAAGGGGGCCTTACAGTCCCCTCCGATGTTTAGTTTAACCCCAGGGAGGTGGTGGTCCCCAGGGCTGGGGGTCCGCAAAGGACCCTTCATTATTTTGTGATATTGGACCTGGGGAAGTGGTGGCCCCCGGGCTGCAGGGGGGCCATGCCAGCCCCCCACACTGTATTACATTAATGCCCTGGACACATGGTGGTCCCGGGGGCTATTGGGCCCCCACGCCTATTCGCATTGAAGTCCTGGGGAGGTGGCGGCCCCTGGGGCTGCGCAGAGTCATAAAAACAATTGTTTTTAAAGATTTCAGCAAAATCACGATAATCACTAACTCGGGAAAACATTTTTTTCCCAAAAAACAATTGCAGGGTCCTGTGCTTGCTTTAAAAAAAAAAAGAACAGGTGGGCCAGCTCCCGGCAGCATGTAATAAATATAGTAGGGGCTTGCATGTGGCCCCCCTCCTAAGGCTCATCAAAGCCCTGGGAACTGCTACCTCCCCAGGGCTAATATGAAAATTATTGGGGGACTCGCAGACCACCCTCGCCCCAGGGACTGCCACCTCCCAGGGAGGATTTCAATAATGTGGAGTGACCTTGCGAACCCCCCTGCCCTGGGGACCACCACCTCCAAAGGCTAATTAGAATAATTTGGGGGGCCCGCAGACCCCCCTGCTACAGGGGCTGCCACCTGCCTGGGGCACAAACATAATAATTAAGGGGTTTCATTGCAGACCCCCAGCCATGGGGACCACCATCCCCAAGGCGAGCTTAAGCAATGGTCCTGGGATGCACTCCCCCAGGACATTGCAGTTTGCTATGGCTCAGCAGGAACATCCCCACGCCAAGCCATAAGAAGCAAGTGCTCTGCTTTTAGCAAGTGAGAGCATAAAATGCTGGCCCGGGGGGGCATGTGGTGCCCCTCCACCTCCCCATTAAAAAAAAATATATATTAAGGCCTGGCTCCGGGGGATGGGGTCCCCAGGGCCAAAATCAGCCTTCGGAGACAAGTGGCATGGCCCCCTCCCTTTTTAGAAAAATTGTTAAAAAAAGGGGCAATGCCTGGGGATGAGATCCCATGGGCTGAAAATCATCCAAGGAAAGGAGGTCACACAGACCCTCTTCCTAAAAAAAATAAGAAAAGAAAAAAAAATGGCAACTCGCTGAAGGCCCCGAGCCACTTTCTCCACTGCTCCTGACTGGGGGATGAATTTCCCTTGGCTGCTGAAAGTCCTTAGGGGCCAACAAGACCTCCTGTTGCCTCCAAAGCCACACACAGTGGGATTGCTGAGAGGTGGTTGGAGGCTACCTCCCCTTTCTTCACCACTCTGCACATGCACCTCTGAGTGTACTGCTGGTGGGGGGATGAGGTCTCCTTGCCTTCTGAAGGCCTCAGGGATAAAGTAGACACCTTCCCCAAATGATTAGTGTGCCAGGAGGCACATTTGCAGAGTGGTAGAAAAAGGGGGCATCTAACTCCCACTCAGCAATCTACCTGTGTGGGTCTTACTGGAGGTAATAGGAGGGCTAGTTGGCCCCAAGGACCCTCAAGAGCCAAGAGGTCTTCATCCCCCAATTAGTAGTCTGCCAGGATGTGCATTTCCACAGAAGAGGAGAAAGGGGGCATGGCCACTGAAAACCTTGTAGCAAACCCATTGTGTGGGACTTGCTGGTGGTAACAGAAGGGGTAGCTGGCCCCCAAGGACCCTCAATAGCCAAGGGGACTTCATCCCCCTATTAGTGGTGCACCAGGAGGCACGTTTGTAGAGAGGTGAAAAAAGGGTGTGTGGCCTGCTATCAGGTCTCAGCAATCCTGCTACATGGGACTTACTGGAGGTAATAGGAGGGCGAGTTGGCCACCAAGGATGTCCTTGGGGGTCAACTACCCCTCCTGTTACCTCCAGTAGGTTCAACACTGCGGGATTGCTAAGAGGTGAATGGAGATCATGCCCCGTTTCACCAGCACTCTGCAAACGTGGCTTGTGATGCACTAATGGTTGGGGAATGAAGTCCATGTTACTCCTGAGAGACCCAGGGGGCCAAGAAGCCCCCCTGGTACCTCCTGTAAGACCTTCACAGCAGGATTCCTGAGAGCTGGTTGGAGGCCCAGACCTTTTTCTCCAACACTCTTCAAATGTGACTACTAGTTAAAAATAAAAACAACCATAGTAATTCACTGAAAATCCAAAGGTTACAGGGACGTTATAGTTAGGAAATGGAATTAAAAAAACTTTGAAATTCACTGAATAAACCAAAGGTTACAGAGACATAGTTAGGCTCAGGTTTCACTCGTGCAAAACCAGAATAATTCATCAGTTATAGTTAGCTGAGATAACTATAACTCGCATCACCATTGACACACCCATACCAGTACCTACACATCCACTCACTGATTTACACACATATCCACTCAGTCACCCATACAACCACTCCTAATCCAACTCACTCACTAATATAGCCACTGATATATCCACTCATACATCCATACAGCTACTCACATACCGTCAGTCACCCATAGAGCTACTCACATACCTACTCACTGACCCTAAGAGTCAATCACACAGCCACTTACTCACCAATAGAGTTATACACACACCCACTCACTTAATCATCCAGATAATAACACATGCTCACCTATACAGTCACTCATACAAGCACACATTCACCCATACAGTTTCACTCACTCACACATACAGTCACTCATATGCTCCAGCCCTCACTTATACCGCCTTTCACAATTTCAGCTGCTCACCCATATATCATTGACACATGCGCTCAGTCACTGACATAATCATGCACATACTCACTTACCCATACAGGCCCTGACAGATACACTCACTAACCCTTACAGCCACTAACTCACCCACTCACTCATCCATACAGATATTCACACATCCCCTCACTCACCCACACAGACACTCAGACACGTATACAGGTACTCAGACAGCCAATCACTCATCCTGAGAGCTGGTCAAACACGACTCCTAGTTTAAAAAACCATAGTAATTCACTGAAAAACCAAAGGCCATTATAGTTAGGAAATGGAATTTAAAAAACTTAGAAATTCAGTGAAAAAAACAAAGGTTACAGGGACGTTATGGTTAGGCTCAAATTTCCCTTATACAAAACCAGTAAAATTCAGCAGATATAGTTATGTGAGCTAACTATAAATTACTCAGCCGCAATGCACTGCTTATGACCCTACATGTTATATTACTCATGACATGGTCAATGACATAATTGATGACATCACTGAGGACATCTCAAATAACACCACTGATGATATTATCCTGTGAGTGTGTTTTGAAATGTTTCTGAGAATGAAAGATACATACTAAGCTACAGCATAAGTTAAATGACTATTCTTTCTGTGCTAGCAATTAGTCAGATTATTTCTAACATATCTTATCTGAGTGGCTATGTGACTGTCTGCATGAGTGGATGTCTGTGTGGCCGTATGTGTGAGTGGCTATATGGATGTGATAGTGGGTAGATGAGTAGCTATAGGGGTGAGTGAGTGGCTGTGTGAGTGACTATATTGGAGAGTGAGTGGGTATATGAGTGGCTGTATGGGTTAGTGAGTGGTACTTTGATTCACTGTGTGGATGATGGAGGGGTGTGTGTGTGTGGTGGTATGGGTGAGGTTATAGCTGTTTGAGTCTATGTATAGGTAAGTGAGAGGGTATGAGTGGCTGTATTGGAGAGTGAATGTCTGTACGAGTGGATGTAAGGGTGAGTGAGTATGTGAGTGAGTGGGTGCATGGATTTCTGAATGGGTATGTAAGTGGTTCTGTGGGTGCGTGAGTGGGTCTATGGGTGAGTGAGTGGGTGTGTCAGTGGCTGTATGGGTAAATGAGTGGGTATGTGAGTAGCTTTATTATTGAGTGACTAGCAGTATGAGTGTGTGGGTGTGCGAGCACTTATATGGGTGAGTGAGTGGCTGTGTGAGTTTATGTTTGAGTGATTGAGGGGGTATGCTGAGTGGTTGTAATAGTATAAGAGTGGGTGTGTACGCATCTGTATATCTGTGTGACTGGATGTGTGAGTGGATGTACTGTTGAGTGAGTGTCTGTAAGAGTCGTAGTATGGGTAAGTTAGTGGGTATGTGAGTGTCTGTATGAGTAAATGTATAGGTGTGTGACTCTATGGATGAGTGACTGGTTGTATGAGTATTGGTATGGGTCTGTGAATGGAAATGTGAGGGGTTGTGTGGCAGTGGGAGTATGTGTATAAGAGGTTATATGGGGTTGTGAGTGACTGTATGAGTGGTCCTGTGGATGATGTCACCAGTGATGTCATCAGTAATATCATTTGAGATATCAACAGTGATTTAATGAGTGAAGTCACTGACCATGTCATGAGTGATGTAATATGTGAGGTCATATGCAGTGCATTGCAGGGGTATAAGTCATAGTTAGCTCAGATAACTATAACTGCTTTGGTTTTGCACAAGTGAAATCTGATTCTAACAATAATGTCCCCGTAACTTTTGTTTTTTTCAGTAATTCTCTAAGGTTTTTTTTAAATTCTATAATCTAACAATAATGTTCCTGTAACCTTTATGTTTTTTTCAATGAATTTACAAGATTTTTTACGTTCTATGTGTTAGCTATAACGTCTTTGTAACCTTTGTTTTTTAAGTGAATTTCTAAGTTTTTTAAATTCTATTTCCTAACTGTAACATCCCTGTAACCTTTGGTTTTTAAGTGAATTTGTAATTTTGGTAGTCACATTTCCTAACTGTACCTGTTACATTTTGTTAATTTTTTCATGGAGTTTTATTGATAAGAAATTACAATCAAATTACAGCAATACATTTTGTATATGAATTCACCTTAATGCACATATCACCGCAAATATGTGTCGCATATGGTGCAGTTTTCTCACCCCTTGCTTAGCAACCATGCGTTTCGCCAATACCGCGGTGACAGCAACAATGCGCCTGTTGCAGGGCTTTCATTTTTTTACGAGACCTAATAAGCATATCTCAGGTGAGCATTTCACAGTTTCCTTTATAGTCAATGAGAGTGTCTGGGTAACATTTATCCAGAAAAGATTTTAGGGGGAACCATGTCCAAGCCAGATGCCCCAAATCTGACCCATCCACCCCACATCTCACACACTTAGCATTTTCACGCAAACCATATCACTTCAGCCTCATTGGTGTATAATACTTTTGATGCAGAAATTTGAAGCGGATTATACAAATATTGCAGTTTGCCGTAAGGCAACCAGTTAGGGCACAGCACTCCACCCAATCCTCCCAGATCATTAGCACTTCCTGCTGCTCATTCGGTTTATCAAAAGAGGTGGAGCCTTGCACCTCTGTTTCTCTTTGAGAATCATTATATAAGCTGGTGATGAGACCTGTTAATTCCCCCACTGATAATGCAATTTGTAATGCGTTCAACATTTTCATCTCCTCTTGGAATCCTGGGTCAAGCGCCCTAACAGCCATACACAACCTGGTATAAACAAAACCCTGCATCACTTTACATTGAGTCCCTGCCATAAAGTCATTTAAGGATAAAAACCTTCCATTCAGGTACATGTCCCCATTTAAGTAATATCTGTACCCGAAAGTATACTCAAAGCCCCCTTCACATGCGCCATGCATATAGGTTTTTATGCCCTGCATGAGTTCCCAGGGCCCTCCGCGCTCCAACAGTGCATGCAACCGTGTTGAATACTTTCTTGTTCTTCAGTGTTTTATGGTGTAGCACCATGGCCGTCAGCGGGGTCGATGCGCATTGTCAGCCTCTACTGCAAGGGTTGGGAGGTAACATTAGGGAAAATACCAATATTGTACAAATTGACCGTGGGCACAAAAGTAATATATGCACATATCTGGGGCTTCAGAGCCCCCCCTTTGAAATGGCAGCACTAGTGTTTCCCAACTACATGTCAGTTTTTTTCCTGCCCATACCAGTCCCAATAAGCAAGACAGTGTGGCCGGCAGAGTGCTCCTATTAAGCGATAGGGGAATATTCACAAATAAATACAATCATTTAGGAAGAATTGTCAGTTTGGTGACAGCTATCCTGTCGGCAAGGGACAAGAGGAGGCGGGTTCATCTAGCGACCTGTTCACCTAGTTTAGCGATCACATGGCCGTAGTTCATATTGACTATGATTTCAGGGTCTCTGTGAACCCATACTCCCAAATAGTGCACGGTTTCTTCGGACCAGCTCAGCGGAAACTCCAGCTCTACCTCCTTGGTGCATTCTGTAAAGGGGAACACCGTAGATGTACTTCAATTTATGGCAAGGCCTGAAAATCTCTTGAAGCAGACATACTCTCTCAACAGGGACGCCAAATGCAACGCAGGTTCTCTGACATACAACATCATGTCATTCGCATATAATGAAATTGCTAGCCGGCGCTGCCTGATGCCCAGCACTGCAGCAGCATGCCCCGTCTTATCTTACATGCCAAGGGCCCCAACGTCAAAGAGAACAACATCGGGGATAGAGGGCATCCCTGCATAGTGCCTCTACAGATAGCTATTGGATTGGACACCACCCTGTTGACACATACCCTGGCAACAGGACAATTATACAATAGGCACACCCAATTCAGAAAGAACAGTGGCATCCCCATACGATGCAACTCCACAAACTTGTAATCCCATCGCAGGGAATCAAAGGCTTTAGCATGCCCGCCACCGGATGCTCGGGGTAACCTGTAACCTTTTAGAGTGAGTATGTGATTGAGTGTATGGATGTCTCAGTGGGTATGTGAGCATCTGCGTGGGCCTGGGAGTAGCTGCATAAATGTCCCACTGAGTGTGTGGATGGGTGGAAGCAGTGTCTGAGTGGTTCTGTGAGTGGGTGCATGAGTGTATGAGTGGGCACCTGAGTGAGTGTCTGAGTGGGTCTTTGAGTGGGTATAAGACTGGCTGAGTTGGCTTGTGAGTAACTCTATGTATGTGAGTCAGTCTGTGAGTGAGTGCACAAGTGCCTAAATGGGTCTGTGAGTACGTGAGTGAGTGTCTCACTGGGTCTGTGAATGGGTCGGTGAGTCTCTAAGTGGATCTGAGAGTTGATGTGTGAGTGTCTAAGTGGGTCTGTAAGTACCTCCATGAGTGTTTCAGTCAGTCTGTGAGTGACTGCATGAGTGTCTGAGTAGGTCTGTGAGTGGGTGCACGAGTCTCTGAGTGGGTCTGTGAGTGGGCATGTGAGTCTCTTGGTGGGTTTTGAGTCAGGGCATGAGTCCCTGAGTATATCTATGAGTGGGTGAGAGAGCGTCTGACTGGGTCTGTGAGTGGGTGTGATAGTGTCCAAGTTGTTCTGTGAGTTGGTGCATGAGTGGGTTCTGATTATTCTCTGCTCATTTTCTGCTTTTTTTCTGCTCACTTGACCTTTATTTTGCTTCTTTCTGCTCATCGCTCACCTTTATTCTGCCTTTTTCTGCCCTTTATTTTGCCTCTTTCTGCTCATTTCTGACCTTTATTTTGACTCTTTTTCTTCATTTCTGACCTGTATTTTGCCTCTTTCTGCTTATTTCTGACCTTTATTTTGCCTAATTCTGCTGGGTTTTGCCTGTACTTTGACTCATTCCCTCATTTCTGATCTCTATTTTGCCTCTTTCTGCTCATTGCTGGCCTTTAGTTTACATCTTTCTGAACTTTAGAAATGAGGTCCTGTGCACACGTGTTAGGATAGTAGTCTGGATGTGCCCGATAAAAATCGAACAGATGTCAAATGTTTCTTGTTCTCGAAATTATGAACGTGGACATCAGGAATATTATAATCAAAGAAATCATTATATACGTTACTTAGGGCCAATACAGAGTGAGAACAAATCAGCCACTGAACTTTGCTGACCTCTATTTTGCCTCTTTCTGCTCATGTCTGATTTCCATTTTGCCTCTTTCTGCTCATTGCTGGCCTTTATTCTGCCTTTTTCTGCTTATTTCTGACCTTTATTTTACCTCTTTCTCCTCCTAGATGGCCGTTATTTTGCCACTTCTGCTCATTTCGGACCTTTATTTTGACTCTTTTTGCTTATTTCTGACCTTTATTTTGCCTCTTTCTGCTTATTTCTGACCTCTATTTTGCCTCATTCTGCTGGTATTTACCTCTTTTTTGCCTCATTCTCCTCATTTCTGATCTCTGTTTTGCCTATTTCTGCTTGTTGCTGTCCTTTGGTTTGCCTCTTTCTGCCCACTGCTGACCTCTAATTTGCCTTTTTTCTGCTCGTTTCTGACCTTTCTTTTGCTTCTTTCTGCTCATTGATGGCCTTTTGTTTGCCTCTATCTGTTCATTGCTGACCTTTATTTTCCCTCTTACTGCTTGTTGCTGACCATTATTTTCCCTCTTTCTGCTCATTTCTGACTTTTATTCTTTCCCGGTCTGCTTGTTTCTGAGCTTTATCTTGCCTCTCTCTGTTCATTGCTGTCCTTTATTTTGCCTCTTTCTACTCATTGTTGACCTTTTTCTGCCTCTTGCTGCTCATTTATGAACATTATTTTCCCTCTTTCTGCTCGTTGCTGATCTCTATTGTTCCTCTTGCTGCTCCTTTCTTACCTCTATTTTGCCTCTTGCTGCTTGTTTCTGACCTTTATTCTGCCTCTTTCTGCTCCTTTCTGACCTTTATTCTGCCTCTTTCTGCTCCTTTCTTATCTCTATTTTACCTCTTTCTACTCTTTTATGACCTTTATTCTGCCTCTTTTGGCTCATTTTACACCTTAATTTTGTCTCTTTCTGCTTGTTGCTGACCTTTATTCTGCCTTTCTCTGCTTGTTTCTAACCTTTATTCTGCCTCTTTCTGCTTGTTTCTCATCTTTATCTTGCCTCTTCTGCTCGTTGCTGTCCTTTATTCTGCCTCTTTCTGCTCATTTCAGATCTTTATTTTTCCTCTTTCTACTTTGGGACTGCAGGGGGGAGCCTCAAGGCCCTGCGGTCCCAGTTGTCTCCCAAGCTCCTGCGGGAGCATGCATTGCTCTGACAGACAGGCGGCTGCTAAAAGGCAGTCCCTTTCTGTTAGAGCAATGTTTACATCTGATTCCCTGCACGCATATTTGTGTGCAGGAAAACAGATTAAAACAATGCTTTCTGCAAGCTGGAGCTGTCAAACAGCTCCCGAGTTATGTTTGCTTTTGCTTGTGGAAGATGTCAGCTCCCACCAAGAATAAGCAAATAACTACCTCCTGAGGGTGGGTACCTCTGTAGGTAGCAGGAGTTTACGTTGGGGGTGACAGTCCCCAGGGTCATCTATGGCTCCATGAGGGGGGACGTGCGGCCCACCTTCAATGTTTATTCAAGCCCGGGGAGATGGCAGTCCCCAGGGCTGCAGTGTGGCCATGCAGGCCACCCTGCATTTATTTTACATTGTTCGATCCTGGGATGTGGTGGTCCCCAGGGCTGAGGGGGGCCAGCAGGACTCCCACATTCATAAAGTGCCCCGGTGAGGTGGGGGTCCCTGGGGCTAACATAAGCCCTTTGAGGGGGGCCCCATGCACCCCCTCCTTTTTTAAAAAAGAACTCACATGCCCCCGGGACTTTGCCCACCCGGGGGCCCAATTATAATGAAGTGCGGGAGGCCACACTTCGTTTTTTGCTGATAATCACAATGTCATCAGGAAGGCTTTTTGCCATGGCTCGGTGCCACTGGGACTCCAACAGCAGGCTTCGGAGTTTTCCTATCCAAACCCCTTTTCTTGTTTTAAAGTTTTCTTTGTGACTCAGTGGAAGCCGAGTCCCAAGTTGGCTGCCAACACTTACTGTTTGAAGTGTTGGCAGCCAATCAGAGCTCTGCAATTCCCTGCATGAGCTAGTTATTTTTCTCAAAGTCATCGTGGCTGCAGACATCAATACCTGTATTTTCTTTTATTACTCAACAACTACTGAACGTATTTACACCAAACACCAACAAGCACAATCTGTGGACCAAAAGCTAGCTTTCTGCCAAAGTTGATGTAATTCGGTCCAGCAGTCAGCTTGACAGTTCACCCTGAAACTTTTCATGTGCAATAAGAATCACTATGCACATTGTTTGGAAAGTGTTGTGAAGATTCAGCAAACGGCTTAAAAGTTATAGGTAAGTCAAAAAAAAAATTTCTATGGAAACATGGTCCTAACAATAACTACCTATTGGTGATTACCAGTGACCGCTATTAGGTAATATATTATATATAGTAATAGTTAGGACCTAGATTCCATCGTAAAAGTCATTTTTGTTTTGCTAATAACTTTGCTGCCTTTTGATGAATTTTCATGAAATTTTTTAAGTTTGTTTGTCACTCATTTCAGCTGCTGTTTGTTTTGAGGTGATTCATCATGCAGGGGACAAGAAAAAGGGGAGTTCCCAAGACACTATTTCCCTATGCATTTTCCGTAGTGATTTTAGACATGACTAGAGCCCAACTGGATGGATGGAATTACACCAAATTTGTCAGAAACCTAGATCCTGGTCCAGAAAGAGTCATTTTTGTAATTTGGTGTAAATCCATTCAGTAATTTTGGATTCTTTAAAGAAAAATGATTTATGTATATCTAGAGATGCAGATAGGTGGATTCATGGCTCCAAGCACCACAAGCAATTCGATGATTTGCTGGCCATAACCTGAAATTAAAGTTGCAGAGCCATTTTGTATATCAGGACTCTGTCCAGGGGTGGGGGAAACTGATGAAATTCAATGCAGGGATCTGGGTAGAGGTGCCCTGATCCCATGGGTCTGATAAAGGGGTCTGTAAGGTGTAGTGTAGTGTGTGTTAGAGATAGCGGGACCCCTCTGGTCCCTAATGAACTCAGTAGAATAGTGACATAAGTGATTAGGTGTAGTTGAGAAACTTAATGATGTATTATTTCTCAGAAGAATAAAGACATGTAATACTAAGCTCTGTGTGGGCATGATCATTTACATGTACCCTGGCTGGGGAGGATGCTACAACTGGCAATGAGATGGGAGATTAAGTATACCCCGCAACCCAAAAAACCAAGAGTGCTCTCATGGAGAATTTATTGTGGTCCAGCAAAATGCTTGTGTGTGCCACATATGCCTCAGTCGAAATGAAAAATCAACAATTGGCGTATGTGGAGTCAAAGCGTCACTCCAGCCAGTGGAAGGCCTGTGAAGAAAGTGAAGGCATTACAAGACGTTTGTTTTGTCATTGGCTAGAAGTTTTGCTGGGAAAGTTGAGACAAGAGATACTGTGCCACAGACTAACACAGAGCCATCATTCACATAGCATGACAGCGCTAAAGGGAGTGATAGCTGAGTGCAAGTAAGTGCTAAAAGTGGAAACATTTCTGATGGAAAGAAACTCAAAACACAACAACAGTCAGGTAAGGGAAGTGCAACAACCAGCGACAGCCAGGTGCAAGAGAAAGCTGTGAGTAAAAGAAGATGAATGCTGAGAAACATTTGAGGTGACAATAACTAGAACTATATCGAATATAATTACAAATACCTGAACCTGAGTAAAGAGAGACATCTGACCTCAGCACCAGGCATTGCAACCCAAGCAGAAGCACAGGGATTGTGCTTACGAGGCTGGTAAATCATATTGGACCAACTGAAAGGCTATCATCGGTGGTCAGAATAGTGTATTAAAAAGAATTAGATTGAGAAATCCTGAATGATTCCTTCTGCTCTGATCTAGGCATCCCTTTTTATCCCCCCCCACAATGTCAGACCAGAGGAAAGCATGGATATGGCAATAACTAGGAAAGTATGAGAGACACTGGATAGAACTGACACCACAACATCATGCATTGCAGAAACCAAAAAAGTAAGTCCTCTAGCGTGTCTCCCGAAGTGCCCCTTAACTGCTTTTACACTAATAACAACATGATCAGGTAAACCCCAGTCCTCAGATTACCTGTTTTCTTGGAGCGCTACTATCACCACGTTATTGATCTGGATGATCTGCAAGAATGACGCCAAGTTCCTTTCCATGCTAGCTATGTTCCAGGACAAGAGATTGACTCCAATGATATCAGGATCTCTGAAAGAGGGGATTTAAGAACTTCTTTTTGCGTTAATGGTGCCCGCTATCTAGTTCCACGCATACTCATAATTTTTTAATGACTCCACCCAGGTTGTGAAAATTTGCCTGCCCTCCTCCATTTTTGCCACCAAATTCTTATTGTGGCCAACTTCCCCTTGGCCTAACGCCTCCAGGAACTAGAGATCATTGTTGGATGAGGGAGGATCAAGCCCCCCCAGCCTCCTGTCTCTTCATGGCCTTTGACTGAGATGACAGAAAGCGGTACAAAAGGCGGTGGTAATGGACGGTGCATCAGAACCAATCAAACACTCACACCCAGTGAACAGATCTGGGTTTGATCCATCACCGTTCTTTAGCCCACTCTGCCACCCCAGTTCAGACATGGCCATATGCAAAACAGTCTGACCCTGTACCTCATGGGAACAGTCCAGCCCGAACTGCCAAGCCATGCCTTCCCTGGACCTTAAACAAGCTTCCTAGGACCGGTTTCTGGCATTTCAGCCATCTTCAGCCAGGCTTCCTTGAATCCAGTGACAAAGTGAGCAAGGGACTTACGTCTGAGCATACCCTGCCAACTTATGGCGAACAAAGTGGTACAAAAGGGGGTGGTGATGGACGGAGCATCAGAACCAATCAAACACTCACACCCAGTCAACAGATCTGGGTTTGATCCATCACCGTTCTTTAGCCCACTCTGCCACCCCAGTTCAGACATGGCCACATGCAAATCAGTCTGACCCTGTGCCTCATGGGAACAGTCCAGCCCGAACTGCCAAGCCATGCCTTCCCTGGACCGGAAACAAGCTTCCTAGGACCGGTTTCTGGCATTTCAGCCGGCTTCAGCCAGGCTTGCTTGAATCCAGTGGCAAAGTGAGCAAGGGACTCACGTCTGAGCATACCCTTCCAACTTATGGTGAACAAAGCAGTACAAAAGGGGGTGGTGATGGACGGAGCATTAGAACCAATCAAACACTCACACCCATTCAACAGATCTGGGTTTGATCCATCACCGTTCTTTAGCCCACTCTGCCGCCCCAGTTCAGAGATGGCCATATGCAAATCAGTCTGACATTGTGCCTCGTGGGAACAGTCCACCCCGAACTGCCAAGCCGTGCCTTCCCTGGACCGGAAACAAGCTTCCTAGGACCGGTTTCTGGCATTTCAGCCATCTTCAGCCAGGCTTGCTTGAATCCAGTGCCAAAGTGAGCAAGAGACTTACGTCTGAGCATACCCTGCCAACTTATGGCGAACAAAGTGGTACAAAAGGGGGTGGTGATGGACGGAGCATCAGAACCAATCAAACACTCACACCCAGTCAACAGATCTGGGTTTAATCAATCACCGTTCTTTAGCCCACTCTGCCACCCCAGTTCAGACATGGCCATATGAAAATCAGTCTGACCCTGTGCCTCATGGGAACAGTCCAGCCCGAACTGCCAAGCCATGCCTTCCCTGGACCGGAAACAAGCTTCCTAGGACCGGTTTCTGGCATTTCAGCCGGCTTCAGCCAGGCTTGCTTGAATCCAGTGACAAAGTGAGCAAGGGACTCACGTCTGAGCATACCCTTCCAACTTATGGTGAACAAAGCGGTACAAAAGGGGGTGGTGATGGACGGAGCATCAGAACCAATCAAACACTCATACCCAGTCAACAGATCTGGGTTTGATCCATCAACGTTCTTTAGCCCACTCTGCCGCCCCAGTTCAGAGATGGCCATATGCAAATCAGTCTGACATTGTGCCTCATGGGAACAGTCCAGCCCGAACTGCCAAGCCATGCCTTCCCTGGACCGGAAACAAGCTTCCTAGGACCAGTTTCTGGCATTTCAGCCGTCTTCAGCCAGGCATGCTTGAATCCAGTGGCAAAATGAGCAAGGGACTCACGTCTGAGCATACCCTGCCAACTTATGGCGAACAAAGCGGTACAAAAGGGGGTGGTAATGGACGGAGCATCAGAACCAATCAAACACTCACACCCAGTCAACAAATCTGGGTTTGATCCATCACCGTTCTTTAGCCCACTCTGCCACCCCAGTTCAGACATGGCCATATGCAAATCAGTCTGACCCTGTGCCTCATGGGAACGTGAGCAAGGGACTAAAGTCTGAGCATACCCTGCCAACTGGCCATGTCTGATGCTCCGTCCATCACCACCCCCTTTTGTACCGCTTTGTTCGCCATAAGTTGGCAGGGTATGCTCAGACGTGACCACCCCCTTTTGTACTGAGATGACAGAAAGGCCTGCGGTGGGGTAAGAGAGGCATAGGCATTAAAGCATGTCCACCTGAGCTCATCTGAGAGTTTCAAAACATCTTCTGCCATCACCCTGGGGTAAATATTCACCCATACATAAGGACAGGCGGCAAATAACTTACAGGGTTTAGGCTGTACAACCAAGTAGATATACTTCATGGACTTTTTCAGCAGCTGAGGGGTCGAGTGAAGTAGAGATAAGATCTATTGAGGAACCCTTCTGACTCAGCAAAAATGTCGACAAATTTGAAGACCCAAACAATATCATCAGTAGGATTGGTGGTGGGTTTTAATCCCCACCGAGTGTCTACCTCCAGACCAGGTTTCCCCATTCCAGCTCTACCATGTGAAACCCCTTCTCTATTGGAAGCCAAAGGAATTGCATGGTCAGCCTGGGCAGGTCTCAACACCACCCTAATGGCCAACGCAGAAGGCTCAACTGGCCTAAAATAGCGCCAGGAGGTGCTGGCCTCATGGGAAAAGTAGCTGCTTCATGCACCACCCCAATATTAAATGATATACCCACATCTTGAAATGTAAACTTTTTTCTTCTTTTCTTGGTTTTTACCTGAACTTTCCTTTTTATGTTCTTTTTATAACTCTTTTGTTTGTTGTCACTGAACCCATATTCCATGCTGCAGGTCTGTATCCTGAGTTATAGCTTTGGGGATGCATCTCGTAACTTTATTAAAGATCAGAAGGACTTCACAGGATTCCCCAGGGGCCAGAACGGGACCAGTGGGGAAAGCCTCTATGTTAATGCCCGTATGGGCGGAAAGCACTTCCTCCAAAAACAAACCTTCCAAATCACTTAGTCCAAGGTTTGATCACAACGTATTCCTTGTTTGTGTGGCCTGATCCCAGGATCTCTTACCTGTATGCTCATATCAGTAGTGTGAGTAACAAGGTTATTTGATGGAATAGTATACTCTTCTCCAGTCCCACTAGTCTGCAGATAATTCAGTATAACTAAAAAAATATCTATGATGTGTCCTGAGCTATCCGCGTTCTTTCTTAGTAAAGACAGAAGGGATGCCAGAACACGTTCAATACCATGTAGAGATCTCAAGAAGGAATCGTAATCTGCTGAGATGTTGAGATGTTCACAGGGGGATTCAACAATAAATCTGGAAAAACAGACAGTATGATCAAATGATTTATGGATAGGAGTGCTCAAATACAAGGCTATAGATTGTTGATTTGGACAAAACTCCATGCGTCCATCTTTCCCTGGGGGCATCTGTATAAATGTTGAAATATCAGGTAGCATGTAATCCAGACTAAGAGAAGGGTAAGTGGCCATGGGAACATGTGAGGCCTCCCTGTTGATACACACAAAAGGGGTCGCTGCCCTAGCGAACAGCACTCCGCCCCTACTGGAGGTGTCCCTTGTGGTTGGGAGGAAGATAGGGTAAGAGTCATCCTTTGCCTTAGGCTTGGGGGGCTACCCTCCTCATTTACAGCCACCAATGGAGATGAATGTCTAACTTCCCTGCCTGTGAGCTGTCCTCTGATATTTTCTAGAAAAAAAGATGGTATTTTGTCCCCCTTTTAGTATGGCTAAGTGGGGGGCATGGCTCCTCTGTGGATTAGCTTTGGTGTTCCATCAAAGTCTGGTGGTCAGAGGCCTGAACTCAGTTTTTTGGTGGTTATCTTATGCTGCGGTTATGGGTGCAACCCATGATGTGGCTCAGGGAACCAAAAGACCTCAACCTTCTCTTCAAATAAGCGTAAGACTTGAGGACCAAGTCACTGGGCCTGAACCACAAAAGTCCAACCAGGAAATGTGGCAGAGAAGAAAAGATCTGTTCCACCCTGTACCAAGAGATAAGTGCTGCAGAGCCTCGCTCACAATATCCTTATGGCATGTTCCTTTCGAAAGGGGCCAGCACTCAACGGCCTGAAAATTTCTGGAATTCCCCACTCAACTTCACCCAGATCTAGTGGCCAAGTAATCTGCAAACACCCGTATCAGGGGCAAAACCCAGCCCACAACCCACACCTAGGCCGCCAACTGACTGGCCCAAAGAAACCCCACTCACAACCCCAACACACAGTGGTGCAACTCAGAGCCGCGTCAGGCTGAGCACTCTCAATGACCACTCCCACAGCTAGACCTGCTGTTCCCTCTTGCCCCACACTGCAGGAAAACCATTTCCCTCCCACCACCTGCACGATGAGAGTGCAACGTGCTCACCAACATTCACCAAAAGTGGGAGACATATTTGGGCCGCACCTCACTCTGTGCCGGGAGAGGGAGACAGTGCACCACACCAGCCATGGCACATTCACCCAGGCCGCTTGAGTGGGTACTAATTGGTTCTGTGGGATCTAAGCTTCTGTGACAACTTCTGGGGCAACAACACCCCAAACGGCCTCTAATCATTTGCCTCCTGTGTTTCCCCTGGAGATGCTCCTGCTCCTCTGTTCCTGTTCTTGCTTGAGTACTCCAAACCTGGCACCCCACCTGGCGCCGTACCCCCAGACCTCAGCACCCTCCAGAGCAGCTGCTTCCCAGAGTCCTGCACAGCAGCCCTGCGTCCCTCTCTGGGTCATGGCAGGGGACTCACGGGAATCTCGTGGCAGCCCCTTGCAGCACCGATTGTGCTGGCTGTGCAAAGAAACACCTGGCAGAATAAAAATCTCAGGCCCAGGTATAGGGGGGATTCACAGGGTAAAACTGCAAGGAGAACCGCAGCAGCAGAACAGTACAGCTGCAGCAGTCGCCGCAGTTGGCATACTGAAATCGTCTTTTTTCCAATGGGTGTGGAAAGAGCACCAACTATGGCCTCTGCCTTTTTAAAACCACAGACTCCCCTTGATACCAACAAAAAGCAGGATATTGGCGACAGTTGGACTGCCTGGACTGAATCCTTTGATGATTTCATTAATGTATTGGAAGAAGCAAATGACAAACAGATCATTAAATATCTAAATACATTTGTGGGTGAAAGAGTAAAGGAAGTGATAAAGAAAATACCACACTGTGATGAAATGACGTACCGTCGAATCATGGAGGCACTAAACGCCAAGTTCTATCCAATGCCAAATGTTGACTACAAAAAGGTACATTTTCAGTCAGGAAAGGCAGAACGTTGGTGAAAAGATGTATGAGTTTGTAGAAAGACTTGATTCGTTCATTAAGCATTGCAAGTTCAATGATAAAGAGGTCATGTGTCTCAGAGTAATAGATGGTTGTCTCTCCAGTTCCATCAGAATACGAATGCTGAAAGAGACACTAAGTTTGGAGCAAGTAACCATGGCTGTTAGAGTAGAAGAAAGAGCTGATAGACAAGCTCGTAACATGGAGGGCGGAACGGCCCAAAATGAATCATCGCTGAGTGTGAAAATGAGCATAATCAAAAATTAGAAGGTCACAAAGTAATGTCTCAGAAGAAAAAGAAGTTGTGTTTTTGATGTAGATTTTCCTTTCCACATGAATGTAAGTGTGCCGCCATTGGACAGGTGTGCAAAGGCTGCGAGGAAAAGACACATTTTGTAATGGTTTGCAAAGTGAGGGAAAGATCAAGTGCACCACGTCAAGAAAAGAAAATGGCTGCCAGAAAATTTCCAAGGACGTTCCAGTCTTGCCAACAAGGCCAAACGGAAAAATCAGTTGAGGTAAGTGGAAACTGAACAACGTCGATTGTCATCAAATTCCTTATCTAAAAGTATGTCTCTCTCATAATCAAGTGACAGTTAGGCCTGGGAGTAAAACCTCACTCTGTTCATGGAGTTTGCGGAATTCGGCATTTCACGGAGAACGCAGAGTTACTGATAACTCCGCACTCTGCAACGGAGCGGAGATTTTTAACTGCTACACCCGGGGCTAACATCAGTAACATCGAACAGTGAACAGCCTGGGTTGGGATTATCAGCAGTGGGCAGTGTATTATTTTGGTGATATTACTCCTCTGAGCCCCACAGCTCCTAGTAACATCACCTGGCCCATTCAGACATTTTCCAGACAGTCGTGGGTAAGGTTTTTTTTCAGAAATGAGTCAATGGCTGAAGTGTATGCACCTACTTATTGCATGCTTTTTTATCTTTCTTGTGAATTACGCCTCTGCCCATGAATGACCCCACTGTTTCTCTGCCTGCTGTTGAAGCAAAGAATCCTTTTTAATTTAAACCCCATTCACTCACCTTGTCTGTGGGAAAGAACCTGTGTATGTGTGTGTGTGTGAGAAAGTATGTTGGTATGTTTTTGAGAGAGCGCTCTTGTTTGCAAGAGTGTTAGTATGTGTGTGTGCTTGCTTGCATGTGTGTGAAAGACATAGAGGGAGAGAGAGAGATTGACAAACCTCATTCAACTTACTTGTGCCCAAGCTTGATTTTTGAAAATAAATAAGCAAGCATGCCCTGATTTCTGGGAAGGTGTTTGGGATAGGTAAGCAGTCCACTCACTGAAGCAAGGCCCTGGGATATTGCTTCAATATCAGTGGATAGCCAACAATGAACCACTTTACAGTGGTGCATGGAATTCGGTTCCAGCAATGATTTAGTACCGCTGTTATGTTACTACTAGTTTCTTCGAAGTGGGTGTGGCTTGTGGTGGACCCATTTCTTTTACTCGCAGTGCTTTTATCAACAACTTTGGATGCTGCAATTTTGTTATCTACTGACTTTGTGAATCTGGTGTGGAAGGCGGAAACACATGGCACCCCCAGGCCAACAAGCATGAAGGCTGTACTCTGCCCTTCCAGTGGAAGTGGTGCCCCCAGAAGGGACTGTGCTGCATGCAGACAAGAAGATGGAGAATGGGAGATTACGGTGCACCGGAGGGGGCAGGGATCCCCGCAAGATGCTGCGAGGGTGGCCCTGAGGTAGTCTGTCGTGCTGCAGGAGGAGCAGAAGCAGAGCAAACCCTCGGGGGTGGCTCGGGCTGAGTGGCAATGCTGGCCTCTATGTGGTACAATGGCTTGGTCTTCCACATCCAGATTCCTGAATTCCTGCGGGGTGCTGTTCATCTCCCTGCAGGAGGAGTTTGTCTCTGATGACACACACAAGCAGCTGAGATTCAAAACAGTTGAGAGGTTGGGGGAGAAGGGCAGGTAAAAAGAAATGTGTCTGTTGGTGAACAGCGTTACAACAAACAATTGATGGACGGAATGCTGACAATGCAGACATTCTCCCCCAGTCAAGAGATCTGGGTTAAATCCATCTTTCTTTTGCCCACTACACCACCCCAGTTTAGACATGGCCATATGCAAATCAGTCTTGACCCTGTGCCTCATGGGAACAGTCCAGCCCGAACTGCCAAGCCATGTCTTCCCTGGACCGGAATCAAGCATCTTAGGACCGGTTTCTGGCTATCAGCCGTCATCAGCCAGGATAGCTTGACTCCAGTGGCGTAGTGAGCACGGGTCCCACGTCTGGGAATACCCATCCCACTTAGGGCGAAAAGCGTTACAACAAACAATTGATGGACGGAATGCTGACAATGCAGACATTCTCCCCCAGTCAAGAGATCTGGGTTAAATCCATCTTTCTTTTGCCCACTACACCACCCCAGTTTAGACATGGCCATATGCAAATCAGTCTTGACCCTGTGCCTCATGGGAACAGTCCAGCCCGAACTGCCAAGCCATGTCTTCCCTGGACCGGAATCAAGCATCTTAGGACCGGTTTCTGGCTATCAGCCGTCATCAGCCAGGATAGCTTGACTCCAGTGGCGTAGTGAGCACGGGTCCCACGTCTGGGAATACCCATCCCACTTAGGGCGAAAAGCGTTACAACAAACAATTGATGGACGGAATGCTGACAATGCAGACATTCTCCCCCAGTCAAGAGATCTGGGTTAAATCCATCTTTCTTTTGCCCACTACACCACCCCAGTTTAGACATGGCCATATGCAAATCAGTCTTGACCCTGTGCCTCATGGGAACAGTCCAGCCCGAACTGCCAAGCCATGTCTTCCCTGGACCGGAATCAAGCATCTTAGGACCGGTTTCTGGCTATCAGCCGTCATCAGCCAGGATAGCTTGACTCCAGTGGCGTAGTGAGCACGGGTCCCACGTCTGGGAATACCCATCCCACTTAGGGCGAAAAGCGTTACAACAAACAATTGATGGACGGAATGCTGACAATGCAGACATTCTCCCCCAGTCAAGAGATCTGGGTTAAATCCATCTTTCTTTTGCCCACTACACCACCCCAGTTTAGACATGGCCATATGCAAATCAGTCTTGACCCTGTGCCTCATGGGAACAGTCCAGCCCGAACTGCCAAGCCATGTCTTCCCTGGACCGGAATCAAGCATCTTAGGACCGGTTTCTGGCTATCAGCCGTCATCAGCCAGGATAGCTTGACTCCAGTGGCGTAGTGAGCACGGGTCCCACGTCTGGGAATACCCATCCCACTTAGGGCGAAAAGCGTTACAACAAACAATTGATGGACGGAATGCTGACAATGCAGACATTCTCCCCCAGTCAAGAGATCTGGGTTAAATCCATCTTTCTTTTGCCCACTACACCACCCCAGTTTAGACATGGCCATATGCAAATCAGTCTTGACCCTGTGCCTCATGGGAACAGTCCAGCCCGAACTGTTGGTGAACAGGACATACTGAAAGAAGTCTGCAGCACACCACCGATTGCTTTAAAAAACAGAACACACGTAGCGTTTGTGGAATTTCACTGCTTGTGGAACCCCACTGAATCTTGCGAGGTGTTTAGTTAACTGTGCAGAATTCCGCAAAGTAAAGCTCTGCCTACCCCTAGTGACAGTGAGGATGATGGGTGTGTGATGTCACTGTCCACTACTGGATTAGATTCTTGTAAGGAAGAATGCCGTTCAAAGCGAGATCGACAAGTGAAAGTGCAAAATTCATTTGAGCACTGTCCCAGAATCACACTAAAGGCGAATTCATTGGATCACTGATATAATATCGATGTGACAAACATCAATGTTCTAAATATCAGAAAAAAAAATATTGACTGAAAAAATATTTAATCCAATACCGTAACAGGTCAGTACAAAAATATTGAATCAAAAATATCAAGGTAAAAAACATAGATGTAAAAAATATAGATGAAAAAATATATATAAAATACAATAAATAGTAACTATATTAAATATTAATACTTTTTTGGGTCAAACTTATCTTTATTTGCATTTGATATATACTTCCGAATGCTACATCAAATAAGGCATTGAAGCAATCGTACAGAATATAGCATACAAAGTTATGATTAGGTTGAGCGTCTAAGTATAACATAAACCAAGGCCTTTCCTTGTGTAGTACATGAAAATACAGGTACAGTTTCAAATAGTGTAGAGGCACTAGGTGTTCAATAACGAGTAAACTTGCACCCTCTACCTGTCATTTCTTTTGTGACAGATTTTAAGTCAAATCCTTCCAACAGGGAAGGTTGCCCTTAAACAGTAACCCTCCCCCTCCCAACAATAGAAATAGGTGGTGGTGGTGACAAGTACATGATGTATTCTGTAATCTAGTTGTGTACGAGGTGCGTCCCTCAATTGTGTGTGAGCGTAATCGGTTACCTCCGGATTCCCCTCTCAGAATGTCCCCATGGCTGCGATCAGTGATCGTTGGAAACCGGATCTAGAACTGAAAGAGGTACATATCTCTAATTGAGGGCGGGAAGACCGCTAGGGGTAGTCCCTGTGTAAGATAAGTGACCAATGGTTCCCATTTGTACTCAAAGTTTTTATAATAATCCCTGAAAATGTCCGTCATTCTTTCGAGAGTATATTCCAGAGCCAGGAATGACACATGGACAGCCCCCATACACGTCCACATAATGGCCTTGTCTGCCCTGGTTTGGTGGTCTAGAGACGGATCCCTAATGTCCAAGAGTACTCCCTCTATAGACGTTGGTATGGGATATCCCAACATGTGTTTATTAATATGTGCAAGAATCTCCTCCCAGAAAGTCCTAATTGCAGGAAAGTCCCACCAAATATGTTAGAAGATGCCTAGAAGGCCACAGCCTCTCCAACACTTGTCTGATGGATTCGGGAAGATTTGTTTAAGTTTGGTAGGGTAGAGATACCAGTACATCAATGTTTTTGAGTGGGCCTCCCGGAGTTCTAGGGAGTGGTTAAATTTCACGATGTCTGACCATAGCCCAGCCCATTCCTTGTCGGAAATATCTCTCTGCGCTACTCCTTCCCACATGGCCATATACCGAGGTCTCGGAGAGTGGGTGGCGGCAAGCAGGGAGCTGTATAAAAAAGAAATTACCCCCCTCATAGAAGCCAACCTTTGTACACATTTTTCAAAGCTTGTTCTTTCTCGTGTGGCAGCATCTCGAATATGTGGGATGAGAGCCCAGTGCTTGAGTTGGAGATAGTGATAATGTTCATCAGGGTCTAAATGGAACTCCCTCCGGCAATTCTCGAATGTTAAAATATCATAGTTGTGGAAGAGATCGGACAGTATAAGGCATCCGCTCTCTTTCCAGGGATTAAAAAGGCCCCCACAGAGGGCAGGTGGAAACTTTGGATTGAAATGTATTGGTTTATAGGGCGAAGGGAACATAGTCCACTCCTCCCCTCTGGATATGGAGTCCCAAACCCTCAGGGTAGTGCGTTTGGGAGTACTAATGTAAGCATTGGCGGGTCTCTCCCTCTTGGGTTTCCATATGAGATCCCAAATCGACCTCCCCGCAATGGCCTGATCCATGTGTGGCCAATGTTTCTCTGACTCCCTTTTAGAACATTCTGCCACTATCCGCAGTTGAGCTGCTTTATAGTAAAGGCCAAAGTCGGGTAAACCCACCCCTCCTTCCGCCCTCGGTCACCTCAATATGTGAAAGGATAAGCAAGCCCTTCCGCCTTGCCTGATAAAGCGAGTGAGTAGTGATCTAATTTTAGGAAGGAGCTCTCTGTCAAGCTCTAAATGGAGAGCTTGGGAGAGATACAAAAATTTAGTGAGCACCGTCATTTTGATCGCATGTATGCATCCTAAACAAGAAATAAAAAAGGGTTTCCAACTTTGAAGATTATGTTGAAGCTGAAGCAGGGTGGACGGAAAATTGGCCTTGTACAACCCCTCTACGCGTGGTCAGTTGGATTCCTAGGTACTGTAAAGGGCACTTTGCCCATTAGAGTGGAGTACGTTCCCGTAGATCCTCAGCTGTAGCTTCTGGGAGTGTGAGATTAAGTATATCGGATTTATCTAGATTAACTCTAAACCCCGCCACTGTCTCAAACCTTACCAGTTCCGCCTGTAAGTCAGGGAGTGAGAGCGATGGCTCTGTGAGGGATAAAAGAACATCGTCCGCGAATAGTGATATTTTTTGTGTATCCCCCCAAAGAGAATCCCCTTTAACTCTGGGGACTCCCGGATACACATCACCAGCGGTTCAATACTTAGAGTGAACAGCAGGGTTGACAATGGGCACCCCTGTCTGGCCCCTCTAGTTAGGGAAAAGGGGGTAGACAAAGTCCAATTAATCTGTACTCTGGAGCGTGGCTGTATGTAGTTGGTCCTGGTCATATTGATAAATTTGTCTGGGAAGCCGAAGTGTTTGAGCTTGTTAAAAAGAAATGACCAGTCCACCCTGTCAAAAGCCTTTATGGCATCCATTCCCACGAGAACAGCTGGTATCTTTCGCTTAGTCACTTTCTCAATCAGGTGCACCAACGTCAAATTTTTTCGTGAGTTTACCGGGCCATTATAAAACCTGATTGATCAGGGTGTACAAGGTCTGGCAGCAGGTCATTCAAACTGTCTGCTAAGATAGTCGAATAGAGCTTCGCATCTAAATTTAAAAGTGCAATAGGCCAGTAGGATGTGCAAAGGTGTGCATTTTTTCCCAGCTTGGGGATCACCTTGATCACCGCCTCAGCAATGGAGGGAGTCACCCCCTACTTCTTCTGCCGTATTGTTAAAGAGGTGCGTGAGATGTAGGATGAGATTGGGTGCGAAGCTCTTATAGAAATGAGCGGTCAGACCATCCGGGCTTGGGGCCTTGTTGGGTTTGTGGGATTTAATAGCTGTGCCTACCTCCTCCTGTGTTATGGGTGCCGCGAGAATATCATTCCTGTCCTGTGAGACCTTAGGAAAATTCAGCTGCTGGAGATATCGATTTTGGGCATCTATGTCCTGTGTTTCCCCTTTGTAGAGACTCTCGTAGAATGCCCCGAGTATGTCAGCCTTCCCTTTATCTGTGGACACTAACTGACCCTCCCTGTCCTGTATGCTTCCTATGTATTCCTTTTCTCTTTTTATTCTTAACTGTCTAGCCAAGTGTTTGCCTATTTTGTTTCCTTGTGTGTAGGAGATCTGACTCAGCCGCAACAACGTGCATTTTGCCCGATTGTTATATATTGCCTTAAGCTTCTTGTGTGTGCGTAATGAACCCCTGGTGGGCGTGCTCTTGTGTTCTTTCTCCGCCAGCTCTGGATTCTCTCTCTCCTTAGCCCTCTGTTTGTTCAGGGTAGTGTTGAGTTCTATACATTTCCCCCTCATGACCACTTTGAATTATCGCAATTATTAAACACCAAGGTATCTTGGGGTGAGTTCAAGTTAAAAAAAATCCATAATCGCACCCCTCAACTCATTCCTCAACAAGGGATCCCTTGTAAGGGAAGCCGGAAAATACCACTTAGAGGTCTTGGATGCACCACCCCTCCAGTCAAGACATATCAAAACAGGACAATGGTCATAGATCAAGAGTGGGAAAATCTTGGCCTCCTGAAGCGGGCCGAACAGCCTCTGGCTAACAAAGACATTTTCAAGCCTGGAGTATGTACGATGTACATGTGAGTAGAACGTGTAGTCTCTAGTCAAGGGATAAAGCTTGAGCCAGGCGTCTCTGAGTCCAAGTTTGTGTATGGTCTGTTTAGCATTTGAAGGAAAGGAGCTTGCCTCTGGTCTATGAGGGTACGTACTGTCTACATCTGCTTACCAGGTGAGATTAAAGTCACCCAAGAGAACTATCGATCCCTCCGCATACCTTCCTATCTCTTCTAAAAGTGTTGCCAAAAAAGCGGGCTGGCCTATGCTGGGCGCATACATCGCAATAAAAGTGCATAGTCTCCCCCTCAGTGTGCCCTTCAACATGATCATCCGATTCTCCCTGTCTGCTTGAACGGCCTCTGGCTGAAATTTAGTCAAGCTATGAAAGAGTGTTTGGTGTTTGGTGAGGACCTAGATATAAGGGGATATTGTTTATGTCGTAGTCTCATCTCTTCAGCCCTTTTTAAGTGTGTCTCCTGAAGAGCCACATATCGAAGTGGTGGTCAGTGAGATAATTTCATACTTTTTGTCGCTTAGGAGGCGAATTTAGACCTTTAATGTTCCATGTTGCTATGGAGTTTACCATGACTCTGTTTCCGACCCCTCCCTCTCGCTCTCGACTTCGGATGTTGCAAACTCAGCCCCGGCTCCCCGGTACCCAGCTATCGATCCCCAATTCTCACCCCTCTCATGTGATGTACCTGGACTAGAATGTGCATCTGGAAGATGCCTATTTTTAACCACCACCATAACCCAAAGCCACCCCCCCAAAGCAAAACAACAAAGAAAAAGTAAAGACCCCAACAATACCAACATCAATTAATGTTGGATAGATGATGTAACTAACTGTGTGTGTTATAGCCCTTCTGGGCGTGTTGTTGGATGCTGCGACTGGAGTATGCATCCACACCCGTCTCAAGTGTTCAAAAAGTTCACCATCTTCTGACAACCAACTGTAAATACGCATATTCTACCGCTGTCAAGTTAAGGGGCAGCAACCCTTATCCCCTGGGTGTTGTTAGTCACACGCCTCTGTTCTCTTTCCACGGGCACATTGTTCCCTGAATATCCGTTCGAGCTTAGATCAAGACACATCAACCAGTGTGTCATTTATGACCCCACTTTGATCTTACGGTCCATTGTGGCTTTGTCGTGCCACCACGATCCTTTCCCCTCGCCATTTCCTGTGCGTTCTCGGCCTCAGCAGGGGTGAGGCCCAGAAATCGTAGTCCTTCGTCAAGCTCAGTAACATGGCACATCTTATTATTATATTTAAAGCTCAGTCTGAACGGATATGTCCATCTATATTTTCCCCATTCCTCACGGAACTTCGTGGTGATGAGTCGGAATAGTTTTCTTCTAACCAGAGTTGAGGCACCAGATCCTGACATATAGTGCATTTGTATCCCTGGAATAAGATGTCGCTTTTTATCCTGGCCTCCTGTAGAACTGCTTCCTTCACCTTAAACGAGTGAAATTTGGCAAGAACATCCAGAGTCCGTCGCTGCTTTCCAGTGATCGGTCCCCCTACAGGGTGCATTCGCTCCAGCTTAATCTTGAGCTGTCGTGGCTTACAATCTCCGCAACGAGACCGTTGAAGAAAGCTTCAAGATCCGTCCCCTATGCCCCTTCCTCCAGGTTCCGTATCTTAATGTTATCCCTCCATGCTCTGTTTTTCAAATCTTTGGATTTCAGTTGGGCCAGACGAAGTTGACACTGACAATCTTGTAGCATTTCGCGCGCGTCCATGGCTTGCTTGTCTAACTCCTGTGTGAGAAGTTGACCTGGTATATGCTGTCCACTAATTATAGTGGGCACCCTGTACCAGTCCAAACAACCCCTTATTGATGTTAGGTTAAAGACAACCTTTATTATCCTAGAGGTAGCTATGGAGAACAGCCTTCAGGATAGGTTTTGAAGGAATGTAAAGCAGCTTGTTTTACCAGTCTATAATCTCTTGAATGGCTAAATGAAAGACAACCACACCAGGCATATATATAACATATATTAATTTATTTCTAAATCCACCCTCCTAGTCTCTTCATGAGGCTAGAGGTCAAAATACATAAGTTACACTTCAAATATGACAGTAAAATAGCACAAATACATGTCAGGCGAGCTAAAATAGTGGTATAAGAACCACGACTTAACTAGACACAAGGCCTAGAGCCTGTAGAATCCCTGGGACCCCAAGGAGCCACCCAAGGTAGTCACACAAGGGACCCACGGGGGCTGTGTGCTGTGTGAGAACACAGCCGCGAGCTCCCATTAGCTTCTATGGGGAAAGTCACGGTTAGATTTAAGGACACTTAGAAATGAGTCAGGATCAAACCCTTTGGGACTTAGGAAGTTCTAGGGTCAACACCCACAGGAGCACCGGAGTACTCGTGTTATCTTACCCAGGGAAGCCAGGTGCATAGGTGTCAAATGGTGTTGGGTCGCGTCGTCGTTTTCAATGGAAGCTGGCAAAGAAGTGCTGCTGCCGGGAAGATGCAGTGTCCGAAGAGATCCAAGCCTGGATTGAAGATGAGAAGAACCTGAAAGCAGAGGGGACAGATTCTGGGTCACTTGCCAGTGACCAGGAAGATGATGGGCGGATGCCCACCGATGTCGGGTGTTTCAGGTGAAGAAGGTGAAGCTTGACTCTTCAGCCACGAGGACCAGGAGGTGTTGAGGACAACCAGGAGCTGGATTTCAGCTGTCCCATGAAGGATGTCAAGTGCTGCAGTGTCGGTGCCTGAATTTGACACAACAAACCTTGGTAATAGCAACCCACGCAGAAAGGAGAAAGATGCTTCAGTGCAGACTAGCAAGGTCTGAGAGACTCACCACTTGGTTGGGAGTCAGGGCACGTCAGAAGCAACCAGGGAAGCCCAAGGAAAATCAAAGTTACCTTCACAGGGACCCACCAGTTGACACCACCAGGGATCACGAAGGGACCTCGAGAGGAAACACAAAATGGTGGCCCACGGGTCACTTGGGGTGACTAGGCCAACAATCTTCAGTGGATTTTCTGCTCGAGGTGGGGGCTACAAGTAATCCCAAGCACGATTTCAAGAGATGTCGAGAAGACAATGCACTTGCAAAAGTGCAGGGTGACCAGGAGTTCCGGTTCCACGCTACTCACGAGAGCTGCGGGTCTCAGCTTTGGTCGACCTCTGAAATGGCTGCAAATCCTCTTCCTGAGCTGCAAATACTTTGGAGTCCGGCAGGAGCTTCGGAAACGTAGACCAGCAAAATGCTTTGTTGGTGCCTTCCAAGCAGGGAAGTCACTCCTTGACCCCTTGGGAGATTTCTTCAGTCCTCTAGTCTTTAGTAGAGCGTCAAAGTTCCATGATTCATCTTCAGAGTTTCGTCCAAGGATATCTAAAGTTCTGGTTACAGAGGTTCCTTACTTATACCTACGGAAGGGGTTGGACTAGCTCTGGGGACCCACCTATGGGAGGGTTTGGAAAGAGGGGTGGCTACACCCATTTCCTTTGTCCAGTTTTGCACCAGAGCAGGGGCTGGAAGCCTCTGAACCGATTTGAGCTGGACTATGCACCACATGTGCCCCCAGTGAAGGACTTCAAAGCACTCCAACCCAGCCCCAATACACATCAGCATGTCTGGGAGGTGGTTACACTCAAGAGTATATGGTCAGGCTGCACCACTGACAACCCCAGAGAAGAGATTCCGAAGGCTGCCGTTGGGCTCAGCTCATGCTTGGGCACCCTCTCACATATAACCAAGCACTCTGCCTTCAGGATTGTTAAGGGCTGCCATAGGAGTAACTGATAGGTTTGTATGTGCAGTGATAGGTGAGGTATAGTGAACCTATACCTCAGTAAGGGGTGCATGCACCACCTTACCCAGGCTGCAGTAGCAGACCTGGGGTGTCATTTTGGGTGGCTGCCCAGGGGTGGCATAATACATGCTTCAGCCCCTGGTAGGTCTCTGGGGTACCTAAGAGAAAATCTCTTAACATCTCCTGAGGCGGAAGCCGGGAGACCACTCGCCACTACTTTTAAAATTGTAGTCACTTACTTGTTGTTTTTATGGGCACGTTCTCTCCCTGAGCACAATCCCTCTGCATCTTGACTCACTCGAGCCCCCCAAACAGCGGATAGTAGCGCTGTCTCGGGCTCCGTGGAAAGATTGCCGCCATTGCCGATTGACCAGGACACGCCCTCTACCGTGAGGCCACGCCCCCAGCCAGAAATCTAAATAAAGGGCGCCGAATCCAAACGGTATTTAGAAAATCTCTTAACATCTCCTGAGGCGGAAGCCGGGAGACCACTCGCCACTACTTTTAAAATTGTAGTCACTTACTTGTTGTTTTTATGGGCACGTTCTCTCCCTGAGCACAATCCCTCTGCATCTTGACTCACTCGAGCCCCCCAAACAGCGGATAGTAGCGCTGTCTCGGGCTCCGTGGAAAGATTGCCGCCATTGCCGATTGACCAGGACACGCCCTCTACCATGAGGCCACGCCCCCAGCCAGAAATCTAAATAAAGGGCGCCGAATCCAAACGGTATTTAGAAAATCTCTTAACATCTCCTGAGGCGGAAGCCGGGAGACCACTCGCCACTACTTTTAAAATTGTAGTCACTTACTTGTTGTTTTTATGGGCACGTTCTCTCCCTGAGCACAATCCCTCTGCATCTTGACTCACTCGAGCCCCCCAAACAGCGGATAGTAGCGCTGTCTCGGGCTCCGTGGAAAGATTGCCGCCATTGCCGATTGACCAGGACACGCCCTCTACCATGAGGCCACGCCCCCAGCCAGAAATCTAAATAAAGGGCGCCGAATCCAAACGGTATTTAGAAAATCTCTTAACATCTCCTGAGGCGGAAGCCGGGAGACCACTCGCCACTACTTTTAAAATTGTAGTCACTTACTTGTTGTTTTTATGGGCACGTTCTCTCCCTGAGCACAATCCCTCTGCATCTTGACTCACTCGAGCCCCCCAAACAGCGGATAGTAGCGCTGTCTCGGGCTCCGTGGAAAGATTGCCGCCATTGCCGATTGACCAGGACACGCCCTCTACCGTGAGGCCACGCCCCCAGCCAGAAATCTAAATAAAGGGCGCCGAATCCAAACGGTATTTAGAAAATCTCTTAACATCTCCTGAGGCGGAAGCCGGGAGACCACTCGCCACTACTTTTAAAATTGTAGTCACTTACTTGTTGTTTTTATGGGCACGTTCTCTCCCTGAGCACAATCCCTCTGCATCTTGACTCACTCGAGCCCCCCAAACAGCGGATAGTAGCGCTGTCTCGGGCTCCGTGGAAAGATTGCCGCCATTGCCGATTGACCAGGACACGCCCTCTACCGTGAGGCCACGCCCCCAGCCAGAAGTTCCCCTCCATAAAACATGGGCATCCCTAGGAAGCGCAGCGGACGAGCGCAGCGGGCGCGACGATGGCGCGCCGAAGGCGCGCCTAAGGCAAGCCCGTCTGCGCCCGTCCGCGCCAGAACGAGCCAGGAGCCAGGCACAGGAGAGCAAGTGAGGATTTCTTATTCCAGGGATTCCTTATGCCACCTCAATCTGCCTGTTCAACAGACATGTTCCCACTCACTGAGGGGAGATTCATGCTTCACCCACTGCCCCCACTGTCCTTTTAAACTTACTTCCTCTACTAACAAGCACCACCCTCAAACGATCATCAACATGGCCCTGATCAACTGCAGGTCTCTGCCCAAACACGCCCTTGAGATACGCCTACTCATCGAGGAACACCACCTAGAGATTCTGTTTCTTACAGAAACATGGCTTGCGCCGGATTCAGACGCAGATATAGTACAGGCCCTACCTCACGGATTCCAGATTCAACACCTGAACCGCCCTAAGGGCAGGGGAGGAGGGATTGCCATCATATTTAAAGAGTCTCTTGCTTGCAGATTTCTAGACAGCCCCCTGGCGGACTGTGAAAATACTCATTTCTCTATTCAAATGTCCCCCTGTATCTCCCTCGCAGGAATTCTCATCTACCGCCCTCCAGGAGCTATGGGGCAATTCCATAACTCACTTCTAGAATGCTCCTTGGCCATGGTCAGTACACGGCCCAACCTCCTAATTTTAGGGGACCTTAATGTTCATTTCGATAATAGCAAAGACGAAACAGCCACTGAACTGATCTCAGACCTGGCAGACAACCAACTCCACTTGCAAAACAATCTTCCCACACATAATCGTGGACACCTGCTTGATCCCATCTTCTGCAATTTTCCCGACCTTGTGGTGGGTACACCGATCCCTGTACCATGGTCCGACCATCTGCTCATCCCTTTTATTTGGTGAATCCAGTCCACACCTCCTTCTACCCAAGCACCCAGCAGACCTTCCCGCCCTTGGGCGAATCTGGACATCGACAAATGGAAACAAGCACTAGAGGACACCAGGCCACATCCCGAATTGAACCCTCATCTGGCAGATGCGAAGTTCACGTCCTGGATTGTTAAATCGCTAGACACAGTCCTTCCCAAAAAACTGCATCGGAAACCTAGGAAAAAAGCCACCTCTCCGTGGTTCACCCAAGAGATACGCCTCCTTAAGAAAATTTGCAAGCGAGCGGAAAGAGTTTGGAGGAAAAATTTTGATTCTAATAGTAAAAATGACTACAAACATACTATTCTCAATTACAAAAAGGCTCAAAAAAATGCTCAAATATCCTTTTTCAATAAAAAAATTAGAGAGGCATCCTGTTCGTCCAGAGAAACGTTTCTAATTGTGAAAGAACTTTTAAAGACACCTACGCCATCTGTCACGCATAATCTCTCGGACAACCATTGTAATGAGCTAGCCACGTTCTTCGACCTTAAAATTCAAAAAATCCTCCAACACCTTCCCCCTCTTCTCTCTGAAGACCCCATTCCTCCTCACCTGCCGCAGTGCCAGAATGGGGATTCAGAACTCATCCGCTTCCTTTCCATCAGTGAGGCAACCTTAGGGCCCATACTTCATTCCCTTAAAAGCGGTTCCCCGCATGACCCAGCGCCAGTGAGACATCTAAAACAGGTCGCCCCCACCATCCTAACACCTATAGTGAACCTGATAAATTCTTCCATAGAAAGTGGAACGGTTCCCTTAAATTGGAAGAAGGCTGTGGTAAAAGCTTTAATCAAAAAGCCTAATCTCGACCCTGGTAATTTGGCCAACTTCAGGCCGATCTCCCTTCTTCCAGGTATTAGCAAGATGGCTGAAAAGTTTATTAATGGTCAGCTAACAAATTATCTGGAATCCAACAACCTGCTTAAAACATCTCAAACCGGTTTCCGCCCGGGCCAAGGCACTGAGACAGCGATGGTGGCGGTTGTCGAAGAGGCTAGGAAGATCATTGATGCAGGAGGATCAGTGGCAGTGATCCTTCTGGACCTCAGTGCGGCATTCGACACCGTCAACCACGCTGTCCTGGTACAACGGCTGGAAAACCTTGGGATCTCGGGTCTGGCCCTCTCTTGGCTCAAATCCTATCTCCACAATCGGTCCTTCCAGGTAGCGGATGGCGATTTTATCTCCAGGGAGACCCCGGTACGTTGCGGAGTGCCCCAGGGCTCGTCCCTGAGCCCGACGCTCTTCAACGTGTATATGTCGCCCCTGGAGAAAATTGTCGTCCCGTATGGCATTAAACTTCTGACCTACGCCGACGACACGCAGCTGGTTGTCTCCCTCAGTCGGCCAGAGAATTTTACCACCGACCTGCACTCCTGTCTGGGGGACGTAGTCAGCTGGATGAACGCCTCACAACTAAAACTCAATGGGGATAAAACTGAGCTAATGGTAATTGGCAATCAGTCCCACTTCCGCCCGGAGTCTCTATGGCCCCCGTGCATGGGTCCCCCCCCAACCCCTAAAACTGACATCAAAAGCTTGGGGATTTGGTTGGACCATAACCTGTCCCTAAGCACCCAAGCAAGGAACACGGCTGGAATCTGCTTTGGCCTACTCCGTACCTCCCGCAAGATCCTCCACCTACTTCCCTTCCAGTCAAGAAAGCTACTCTTACAGGGCCTCATCCTTTCTAGACTGGACTACGGAAATGCCCTATATCTCGGCGCACCTAAAAAAGTCATAGCTAGGCTGCAGGTGGTGCAAAATGCTGCTGCCCGGATTCTCACAGGCACAAAAAATCGCTGCTCTGCCAAACCGGCGATTAGAGCACTCCACTGGCTGCCCGTGGAGCAAAGGGTCCAGTTCAAAGCCCTGTGCCTAACCCATAAAATTCTCCATGGGAAAGCCCCGCCCATCCTTAAAGACCTCGTGGTCCCTCACACCACGAGTAGAACTCTTCGTTCCTCTAATGCCCACCTCACCCAAATACCCAGGTTCAAGAAAGCTCGCTCCGGAGGCCGGCGGTTTTCCTATCAGGCGTCTAAAATTTGGAATGCCCTTCCTCCGGACCTCCGCGCCCAACCCAACCTTCTATCCTTTCGTAAATCTCTAAAGACGTGGCTGTTCCCTTAACCTCCCTTCGCTTTCGCCTGACTTATTTGATTTTCCTCAGCGCTGGGACGCTCTCGGGCAGCCATGCGCTTTATAAATCCCATTCAAATCAATCATTCAAATCAAATCATTCAATGCCCTGGGTACATAGTATACCATATACTAGGGACTCATAGGGGTACCTCAGGATCCAATCTGTGGTGTACCTAAAGTACATGCAATCAATTTAGAGAGGAAGCAGCTAGGCTGAGGCCCTGAATAGCAGGGTCCCAGCCAGACTAAAGTCGAAAAACATTGAAACACCAGCAAAAAGAGGGAGTAACCATAAGATTCCCTTGGAATGCAGAAAGATCTTAGTCCAGCCACTATTAATTAGTAGACTGGATTACGGGAACTCCCTATTTGTCGGCATGGCAGATTACCTATTTTCAAAACTACAGCTTGTTCAGAATGCGGCAGCGAAAGCTGTATGCAACAAGAGAAAATACGACTCAGCGACTAGCTGCCTGAGAACCCTACACTGGTTGCCAATGAGAGAAAGGGCCGCCTTCAAAATACTGTGCATTACTCACAGAGTCCTGCACGACACCGGCCCGAACATTCTAAAACATAGAGTCAATTTCTATGTACCAAACAGAAACCTCCGATCCCAAACCGCTGCAAGAGCAGTAACCACCCGTATAAAAAAGGTCAGGACGGGAGGCCGTGCTTTCTCACACTTAGCCGCAAATCTGTGGAACAATTTATCAACAGACCTAAGACTCACTAATGATTACCTCACCTTTAGGAAAAAACTTAAAACCATGCTGTTCCCCAACACTTGCTAACTTTCCTGTCTATTCTCGGCAACACTCTGCACTCTGTCAATCTTAGCGCCATGATATGCTTTGGGATGAATGACAGCGCTTTAGAAATATCCTTACGATTACCAAGAGGCAGATCCTACTCTTCTACATCCTGCGTCTGAGTTTCCAAGTCCACTACTCTTCAGCCCACCAAATCGACATCTTGCTGAAGCGTTTTCATGGGGGAGAAGTCCATTTTAAGTTAGTCGATGGATGCTTTGATGTCTTGGTTCAGCTCTGCACGCAATTCTGTTTTAAAGTCTCTCATTGACGCCATCAGGTCCTCCTTCATAAGAGCCATACTGCCCATGGGTTCGCCCTGCTCAGACGGCTACCTTTTTTCCACAGGAGGGAAGAACTTGAAGACTTTATTTGTCGCCTTCTTTGGAGGCATAAGTGCAGGCACGGTGGCTCCCCTCGTGGGTAAGGTGGTGACATCTGCCATGAAGGGCAATCACCTCTCTTTCCCTCCAACTGTGCAATGTCTATGCTGGATGGTGATGCCAATGCCCCTCAGACCCCGCAGCATGCTCGTCCTGATGCGATATTGTAACAGTTCTCAGAGAGCTGGCTGTGGCGATAATACATCTACTGCTGGGCATCACCAGTGCTCATGAAGTTGCGGGCGAGAGGCATGGTCCCTCATTTCCCCTTCATCGTTGCTGCTCTGGTGTATCAGTGGCACCAGGGGGCATGCACTGTGTCGGTATTATCTTGTGCTCACTTTTTCGGCAGAATTGCAGCCGCCATCTTAGGGTAAGGCACAGGCGTGAGGCCGGTATGCTGTTTCTGAGCGTGAGCTGGCTGGCTAGTGCCCACAGAAGCCCCGCTGCCCCGGACCTTCTCCAGGCTGTCCCACTGCTTCCCCGCCTCACAAGTCATGCAGGATACCTCCACATGCAAGTCCCCCTTCTTCGGCGGCGCTCCCCGGTGTGGACCTCCGGGTAACCGGTCTTCCAAACGCGGCACACCGCGTCACGGGTAGGGCTTTTTGAGTGTCCCGGATGGGGGTGGTAGCATCGGTATGTCGGTCAACCTCACCGAGGGGGTGCCCCTTAGTCAGCTGTCTCTTCGCCCAGGAAGCATGGTGGCCGTAATTTTGTGGAGCTCCGCTGCCGCAAATGTCCAGCCCTGATAAAGCCCCAAACAGAGAATGCTCCCAAGCAGCAAGCCTCCTGTGCACTCATTAGCTGTTCCGCTGCCTTTTGGTTGCCCCAGATGCAAGTTTGGCGATGTCTGTGGATGCTGAAACCCTCGTGACACTGGCTGGGACCGGGAGCCGAGAAGATTCACGTCCGCTCGGCCATCTTGCCTGGCCACGCCCCCATTAATATTAATTTTAACAAAATAAATTACATTTAATATACATTTTAACTAAATATAACACATAAACTTAATTTAAAAAAGGTATAAACACACAAACAAAAATGTATACATTTACATATATTTACTTAAAAATAATTTATCAACTATTAATAAATTCAACTATTAAAAAATATATTAAACTTACACATCCCAATACAATAAGTGCAACAGTAGGGAAAGTATTGAATAGCAGAATAATTCAATTTACTATTCCAGCTCCAGTGAGTGCAACATTAGTGAAAGTGTTGGATAGCGGTGGGGTAAAAGTTACTATTCCCCCTCCATTTATAGCACCAGTAGGGAAAGTGTTGGATAGCGGAGGGGAAACAAATATGCTATTCCCATTCCAAAGAGTGCAACAGTAGGGACGGTGTTGGATAGTGGAGGGGTAAAAATGACTATTCCTACTTCAAAGAGTGCAATAGTAGGGAAAGTGTTGTATAGCGGAGGAGTAAAAATTACTATTCCCACTCCAGGGAGTGCAAAAGTAGGGTAAGTGTTGGAAAGCGGAGAAACAAAAATTACTAATAACACTTAAACAATTGAAAAAAAATAAACATATTACAAAATTTAAATAATCATCAAAATAAATAAACAATAATTCTTAAACTATAAATTTTAAATATACAAAAATACCACCTATTATAATAGTAATTACATATAACAAAAACTGACAAATAATATAATAAATAAATTAATAAATACATTTATAAACAATTATTTAAAAGTAGGAAAATATTAACAAACAATAAAATGAATTAAAACATAAATGTATTTATTTTATTGCCCACCCTACAACACCACACCAATAACAAAACACTTCAACAGTTTTAATTACATGTATTTCCATAATTAACATAATTAATAGTCAATTATACAAATCTTTTTAATAAAAACAATAATAAACATTCATTGAGTACCCATGCTTTAACACTGTAATATCCACAAAACAAACCTAAATTAAACTATAAAATAATAAAAAACAAAATTAAATACTATTTTTAAAACAAAAACTATTACTATTAACAACTAATAATTAAATATTTAAAAATGTATTTAATAACCACCTTTTACCCCCTCAAAAGTAAAAAGAACACATACAAAATAAACAATTATACAAACTCAATATCAAATAATTAATAACTATATAATAATCAATTACACACAAAGTAGTAACCACTCTTTATTCCTGTAAACACCACAACATACACATAAAATTAATTTCACAATTATCATAATTAATTACTAATGAATTAATTAAAAGGAATTAACAACAAATTATTAATTCATCAATTACAAATAAATTACTTCTTAGTCTTCCCACCCTTTACACCGATAAACACCAAAACTCACACCTAAAATGAGTTACGCAATAACCATCATTAATTACCAATCAACTAATTAAAATTAATTAACAACCAATTATTAATTAATTAATATTAAATTACTTTACCCTTTTAACACTATAACATCCGAAATTAAACAGATAATAATAAATAAAAAATATTCAATACATTTAATATAATTAACTTACTTCCCACCCTATTCCCCTATAAACCCACAACCCGCTACGGAACTAAAAACGCAAAAATCAAATACAAAATAATTAATAGCTACTAAAAATGTAACACATGTATTAAAAATACAAACAGATCTTATACAAAAAAATACATCACATACTTATAAAATATTTACTAAAATACATAATATTAATTTTCAAAAATCAATATTTTTAACAACTATGGTGCCGATTAGGATCCTGGAAAAAATGTCCCCGTACGACTCGTATCCGGTCTTTTTACCGTACGAATCGTACAAGTGCCGTACAAACTGCCAAGTACGATTCGCATGGGAAAAAGTCCATACGAATCGCATTGGGAATAATTCCCCACACGTCCTCGGGTCGGAAAATGTGTCCGACTCGTCCCCGGACGATTTACCATACAAATGTGAAAAGTGAAGTCCGACCGCGCAAGTACGATCCATCCCGTGCGTCCGATGTTACAACCGTATGGAAAATGCACCGTACGGACCGAACTCCCATAGCAACCATGGAGACACGTGCCCGCATAGGCGCCTAATACCCCCCCAGCCCCCGTGAGTACGCGCCGTACCCCCCCAGCCCCCGTGAGTACGCGCCGTACCCCCCCAGCCCCCGTGAGTACGTGCCATACCCCCCCAGCTCCCGTGAGTACGCGCCGTACCCCCAGCCCCCGTGAGTACGAGTCGAACCCCCACCCGTGTATGTACACCCGTGTACGTACGAGTCATACCCCCACCCGTGTATGTACACCCGTGTACGTACGAGTCGAACCCCCACCCGTGTATGTACACCCATGTACGTACGAGTCGTACCCCCACCCGTGTATGTACGGTGCGTACCCCCAGCGCGTACGCACCGTACATACACGGGTGGGGCGCGTACTCATGGGGGCTGGGGGGTGTGTACGGCGCGTACCGGGCCCCCTAATCTGGTCGTTTCGCCGCGTACTTCGCTTTTCCGGCACTTTTAGAGTGCCGTAAAAATATTGCCGTCCGGACTGCTGTCGGTTCGATTCGTACTTCCTGGGTCGTGAAACGCTGCCTGACAGCTTCCCGACGTCACGTCGGAGCATTCCCGGATCACATTCGTATGTATATTTTCGGCGGTCGGTGTTTTGTACGACTCGTACGGAAATGGTGTTTCCGTGCGAATCGTACTTCCATGTTTGTATATTGTTCCGACCGGGTACGCGTCGGACGGAGAATATGCTCCGTCCGACGGTTCGTACCCGGTTTTTACAGGATCGTAATCGGCACCTATGTTTTTGCAATGATATTTTAAACTCCGATATTTTTAACATCAAAAACTACTTACCTAAATTTGATATTCTTGACCATGAGAATGTGTCTGTCGATATTTCTGACCCACAATATTTTTAACTCGATATTTGTGTAAATTGATATTTTTGACTTAATATTCTGTCTCTGCACCGAATTGGTTCTCTATACCTTTTATGATAGACAGAGGCACATCGATAAAAATTAAGCCAGTAGAAAACTATAATCAACTGTCTTCAGTGCCCCATTTAACCCAGTTAAAAACCAGAATGTATCCGTGGGCTGCTTCGACTCCACTGCAAAATCAAGGTTCATTTTTGGCAACTGTGATGCCGGACGGAAGTACAAGCACCATCTCTTTTCCTGCAAGGCACTTCATCAAGTGTATGTTTGCTCAGTTTCAGTACTGCTGTTGACATGGGGCTGATTTCGGTAAACTATTATGTTAATGCCTATCAAGAGATAGTGAATCAGTTTCCATCATTGTTTCATGGATTAGGAAGACTTAAGACAGTGCAAGTGCAACTGCACAGAAATGAGGACATTTGTCCTGTAGCTCAAAGAATCAGATTTCATTTATAAGAGGCTTTTGAGAAATAACTTGAGATACTATTTGTTGCGGTCTGAATGCAGTGTTGCTGTTCCTTCCTATGGCTGATGAGTTGTTTTTCCTTTTCTTCTTGTTTCTGCGGGCAGGATCGCGTGGGTGGGCTCTGCGGGCGGGATCACCGGGCGGCTTCACGGGGCGGGATGGCGGGCGGGACTTCCTTGTTTTTTTTTCCTTTCCGTGTGCTGCAATTTGCCCTTTCTAGTGCAGCCACGGGTGGAAAGCTGAGAGGTATTTTAGGGCCGTCTATCCTTCCTTCCCGCCTTGGGTTCTCTTCCGGTTTCGGC
This sequence comes from Triturus cristatus, assembly GCF_964204655.1. Classification (NCBI taxonomy): domain Eukaryota; kingdom Metazoa; phylum Chordata; class Amphibia; order Caudata; family Salamandridae; genus Triturus; species Triturus cristatus. The sequence continues at coordinate 759,628,630 of NC_140595.1, forward strand.
CCCGGATGCACTTTGGCTTTGACGTCCTGGCATCCTGTACCCCTTTTGCTGCCTGCCCTGCTGAACTTCTGACCATCTGGATTTTGCTGCCTTAACCTTGAGGCAGTGCTCTTCGTGGAAGGATTCTGTCGGTTCCGGCTAGAGCAGACCTACATTGTGTCTCATCCTGCAGTCCATGTTACTTTCCAGAGACATCAGAGAATAAGCAGTGGACCTATTTGGATTCTAGGAGTCAGTTGCTCCATCCAGGATTGTGTTTTCCCCGTCTTCAGTGCACTGGGGATTCTTTCTGAACGTCCTTATGGTACCATCCTTTTTCTAGCTATCCTTTTACCTTTTTCCTTATCTAACCAAGACAAGCAGGTTTTTGTCACGCTATGCTTTGTTCTTTTTTCCCGCATATACCAGAGGACTTTGTTTTATGGGACATTACCAGGAAGCCTACAGCAGGATAAACCCTCACGTTTTATTTTGTGGAATTAATCTGTTTCCCTCAATAAGCTGTTGGGAGGCACTGCTTGCTCTATGGGTAAGCTAAAGAAATTAGGGGGCTCTTTTCTGGTATAAGTTAGCCCTATTGTGTTACTTTCTGTGGGTCTATCCTGTGCTTATTTTCTTCTGTTGTCTTTTCTGCAGCATGTTCCTGTTATGGAGTGATGGTATGTCTGCAGCCCAGAGGGTAGCCATATGAATGTCCGTTCACCTTCCCATCTGTTACTTCTTCCGGTTTTCTCACTGGTGCGTTGTCCGCTCTTGTAATCCTTTCTGTTTTCACTCGAGGGGCCAAGGCATTTGGAAAGGGGTGGATCGGGCTATCTTCGCTCCTGTAGTACCTGTGGTTCAGGTGAGTGGGGCTGGAACACTTTTAAAGCATGACATCGTTGAGTGATCCACTGGTCCAACCCCATGGGTATCACCCATAGTGGTAGTGACAAAAAAAGTATAGTGGAGGAGCTGTGTGCATCTCTGTTGAAATGCACCAAGCTAACAAGGCAATTGAAACAGGATTCAAGCTAGTCTGGCTGATGAAGGGTGTTACCCAGAAACCGGTCCCAGGATGCTTGTTTCTGGTTCAGGGAAGACCAGGCTTGGCAATTCGGGCTGGACTGTTCCCATGAGGCGCAGGTCCAAAACTGATTTGCCTATAGCGGGGTCTGAACTGAGGTGGTGAAGTGAGCTAAAGAATGATGATGGATTCAATCCAGATCTGTGACTGGGGGTGAGTGTCTGAAAAGTTTTGGCGCTCTGTCCATCATCTCCTTCTGTTTGCATTGAAAGAGAATGACATGCAGGTCAGCACATTGCTGACATGATTACTCAGCTAAATGGAGCCAAAGCCTTTTCCTGCCTTGACTTGAACACATGGTATCAGAAACTCTAAGTGGAAGAAAATTGCAGCTATATTACTACCTTTTTGACTCATTTTTGTTTAAATTAAAAATACTATGTTTCAGAGTGTCATCAGCTGTAGAACTCTTTCAGGATTCGAAGCATTATACAGCCAGTCACAAATGCTTTCAATTACAGTGATGGCCTACTGGTTTTTGGGGACACACGAAAGGAACAATACAAGTGTGTTGTGTATTTGTGGATGCAGGTCTCATTTTACATGCAGCAAAGTGTGAGTTTCAAAAACAAAACTCAAGTTCTTTGATGATATCTTTTCTGATGGAGAAATGATTCCAGATCCAAATAAAGTGAAATCATTGTCATCTACTTCTTTCCCACAAGATGAAACTATACTGTAATTTGCCCATGATATAGCCAGTTACTGTTCAATGTATGTACAAGACGTTGCCACTGTTAGTGCCCCACTTAGAGACTTTATGAAAAAATATTCCATTTCGATGGTCAAGGGGATGTGAACAAACTTCAAGAAAATCTAAAGCGATTGAGAATGCCACTGATATGGCATACTTTGATTTGAAACTACAAATGGAGATTGTTGTTGATGGCAGCTCAGCGGGGTTAGTTGCTATTCTTGCCCAGAACAATGGACATCCTAATGCACCAAGACACATTGTGGCTTATGCTAGCAGGAGTTTGTCACCAACGGAACATGCTTATTAACAACCTGAAAAAGAAAGCCTCGCTGTGGTGTGGTCTTGTGAGCATTACCATGTGTTCCTGTATTGAATGTTAATGTTAATGTTAATGAAATTTATAGAGCACAACAAATACCCGGAGGTGTCCTGGCGCTTACTGATTCCCTAAGACTAGCCAGCTAGAAGAAAAAGGACGCCTACTCTTTAGAAAAGAGCCATGTCTTTAGTTCTTTACGAAAAGGTAAAAGATCTGTGATGGTTCTCAGATAGCGAGGCAATTAGTTCCAAGCCTTTGCTGTGCCGTGGATAAAGCATTTGCCCCCCCAATGGGCTTTCTTTATACGAGGCACCTTGGCCAGGAAGGCTTCTTTAGACCGCAGTGATCTGCCTGGAACATACCAAGGCAGTCTCCGCTGTAAATACTCTGGACCCATACCGTGTAAGGCCTTAAAAGCTAAGCACAGTGCCTTGAATTGTATAAGGCTCTTAACTGGGAGCCAGTGTAGGGCTTTCCTTTCCTTAGAAATGGAGGAAAGACTTGCAGGGCCCATGAGTAATCTAACTGCCGCATTCTGAAGTATCTGTAGTTTTTTTAATCCTCTTAGTTGTATATTAAGGTAGAGTCCATTACAATAGTCCAGTCTGGCCATCACCAGCGCACCGACTACAGTTTGTCTACTTTCCCTGGGCAGCGAGGGCAGGACTTTCCTCAGCATTTTAATGATATAGCTGGTTTTAGAAGCTTCCGCATTTACTTGAGGTCCTAAGGTCAATTTATCATCCAGTAACATTCCCAGGGCCCCACAAGGCAGTGAGAAGGGATTGGACTGAAAGTCCCCGAGGGCAACAATCTGTTTCCTGTCCGCAAGGAAGGATCTTAAAAGATCCCAAGCCTTCCCCTGAATTCCACAGGTATTTAAACGGCTCAACAGTATGGAATGGTGAACCGTATCGAATGCTGCGGACAGGTCTAACAGAATCAGTGCCGCCCTCCCTCCTTGATCCACCACAACCCTGATCTCTTCCGTGGCTTTTATAAGGGTCGATTCCATGCTATGACCTGGCCTAAAGCCATATTGGGTCGGGTCCAGCACTTGAGTCTCATCCAAGAACTGGCTAAGCTGCCTATTCATAGTTTTATCCACCAGTTTCGCCGGTAGGGGTAATCTGAAGATCGGCCGAAAACTACTGGGGTCGTTAACCGGGAGATTTGATTTTTTTAGGAGGGGCAAAACCGAGGCCAGTTTCCACTAACTGGGAAAGTGTCCAGTTTCAAACATAAGGTTAAAAATTGTGGTAATAGATTCCGCTATTGGACCCGACACCAATTTCACTACCTTTACGGGGCAAGGATCAAGAGGGGATCCCGAATTAGCTTCCATTAGAAGTTTTTGAATCTCCCCTGGAAGTACTGGCCGGAAGTTCTCAAACACCGGACTGAGCACTTACATTTTACCCTTTACATTTGTCACCGACCACCAAGCATTACTCAACATTTTTGGCAACCCTAAATCCAAGATGCGCCCTCACATTAAGAGGTGGGGGTTGCGATTGCAGGAGTATACTTATACAATTGTGCATTGTCCAGGAAAGAACAAAACCCTGCTGACTACTTCTCACGAGTAGCAATGTTGTGTCATGGCACTACTTCTAAAGCAGCTGATGCTTATTTTAACTTCAACGTGAAGTCCAGTACCTTGCTGCCATATCAGTGGAACAAAACATTGCTCGCAATAGCACTTAAAGAGATTTGCTCATACTCGAAGACATTATTACACTTCAATCATGGCAAAAACATATTTGACTTCTTCATGATGACCTTCAACACCAGAAATTCAAATATGTGCAGGAAACATTTTCATTTACCCCAGAAGGCATCATCGTATGAGGGTCAAGAATTGTCATGCCTAAGAGTCTGAGCCAACAAGTCACTGAACTGGCACGTGAGGGACATTGTGCAGTTGTTGCTACTAAACAAGCTCTGCGAGACAGAGTGTGGTTCCCTAGTCTTGATCAAAGAGTTGAAAAAAGCGTAGGAGAAGATTGTAATTGATTTCTTTGGACCCCTTAACAATGGACATCATCTATTAGTTCTTGCTAATGAATACTCTCATTTTCACCTTGTGGAAGATCTGATGTCAACTACTCATGACAGAGTCATTGAGAGATAAGAAATTATTTTTCCAACATGGGGTGTCCTTTTGATTTCGAAATCTGACAATGGCCCACCTTTCAATTGTCAAGAATTTAAAGACTTTCTCACTAATTTATATGTCAAGCATCAGAAAAGCACACCTTTCTGGACTCATGGGAATGGTGTCATTGAGCAATTCCTGAGCACCCTCAAGAAGATCGTTCAGCGTGCAGCACTGGAAAGGCTTGAATTGAAATCAGTTATTCACTCTACAGCATTCATGGCAACTACCCATTCTACCACAGATGAAAGCCCGACCACATTAATGTTTGGGAGAGCCATGGGGAACAAATTGCCACAATGGACCACTGAAAGATCTATTGATAACATTGCACTACTGATTTATCTCACAAGCACAAAATGAAGACCTATGCAGGCAGACGATGCTGTGCTCTGCACACTGTGTTCAACAGAGGAGAACAAGTCATTGTTCGGCAGAAATGGAAATGAAATTCTGATGCTCCTTTTGACGATGACTCAGTGAGTGTTATGACTAGGAAAGGACACAAGGTGACTGCTCATTGTCCTGGAAAGTCCGTCACAAGAGATTCTTTTTATTTCAAACTCCTGCTATAACTCTTGCCCCCACCATGCACAGTTTTCTCATCAATATTTTCACCACAAATATTGGAGTGATATTACGAATTATGTCATAAAAGATCTCATGAGTGATAGTTGGATTAGTGAAATTTGTCAATGGCTATAAAAAGGAGCACCAAATATGGCGCAACCGCGTTCCTTACACCACCACTACCATTCGATACCGCCAAAAAGCAGAATACTGATTCCAGATGGACTTCATGGATTGAAACGTTCAATGACTATATAGATGCGCTAGAAGAAGAAGATGAAAGATCATCAAATGCTTAATGAACCTTTCAGGTGATGGAGTGAGAGAAGTGGTAAAGAAAAAAACACATGTTAATGAAGTATCGTACCATCAAATCAAAGAAACTTTGGAAGCCAAGTTCAATCCAATACCAAATGTTGACTATGTAAAGTACATTTTCAACCAGGCAAGACAGCAAGCTAGAGAAATGATGAATGAGTTTGTTGAAAGTGTTGATACCCCCCTCAGGCACTGCTAGTTCATTGAATTCAATGATGAAGAAGCGGCAAATCTCAGAGTCATCGATAGCTGCCTCTATGATTTGTTCAGAAAACGCATGCTAAAAGAGACACCATGGGCCATATGTAGGTAATTTCTATTTACCGATTCCTAAATACCGAATTTTACCGATTCGGTATTGAAGAATCAGTAAATAGAATGTAGGTAAAAAATCGGTAAATTTTACCGATTTGGTAATATTCGTTATTACCGATTCGGTATTTACCGAATCGGTAATAAGGAATACCTTCCTAGTCATTCCTATGGGCCTGGAGGCCCATAGGAATGAATGGGAAGCCATTCACTATTACCGATTCAGTAAATACCGAATCTGTAATAGGGGTAGCATATTCAAGGGTGGCAGGGTGTCACATTGACACCCTGTCGCACCCCTGAATTGTGCATGTGTGCACAAGTGGCGCACATACATGCCCTAAGGGCATGTATGTCTGCCACATGGCATTTCTAGAAAAGCACACAATTGCTTTTTAAAAGGTATTCGGTATTTACCACCAACCTGTAGTTGGTGGTAAATAACGAATCCTTAAAACAAAAATGCACTCCTTGAGTGCTCCCTACATAGGACTTAAGGATTCGGTAATTTACCGATTCGGTATTTTACCGATTCCTTAAAATAACGAATCGGTAAATTACCGAATCCTTAAATCCAGCCTCCTACATCTCAATTGCCTAAATACCGGTCGGTAACCTGATATTTACCGATTTTCGGCCGTTACCGACCTGTATTTAGGTACCTACATAAGTCTTGAAAACGTACTCATGGCTTTAAGGGCTGAGGAATGTGCAGAACGAAAGGCTGCTAATATGCAAGCTGGAACAGCCCAGAATCAATCAGCATTGACTATGAAAGGTAAGCAGGAACCAGTGGTGACCGGCATGGCTCGCCAGTGGTGAGGTGGCCTGGGGAGTTCAGGGGGTTGAGAGGGTGTTGTGCGGGGCACAATATAAAATAAAAAAAATACACTTACCTTGCCACCGGGTCCCATGTCTCCACTCCTGCTCTCATCCGTCTTGGACAGAAGCATAGCCAGGCTCTCATTACCAAACACAATGCTGCAATGCAGTGTTATGATTGGTAAGCACCCAGACTCCCCTGGCCAATCAGAACACTGCAATGCAGCTTTGTGATAGGTCAGAGGTGTGGGCTTGTTCTCCACGCAGGTAGTAATGCAGCCTGCATGGAGAAGAGGGAAAGTGCGCATTACTGTAATGGGTGGACCGAGAGGACAGACCAACCAGTCATTGCGCACTAAGGAGGGTTCTACACTGCAGCCCGGCCCATCACGCAAAGCTGCCACAGGAGGAGGACAAAATAAAATGATAATAACTTTACATTATTATCATTTAATTTTTTCTTTTTTTCCAGCTTCAAAGCAGTGGGGTGACGCTCTTCCGTCTTAGCAGAGGAGCCGCCCCTGGCAGAAACAAAAAGTTGAGGCCCTTAAGACGATGTCTCAGAAGAAAAATAAATTGTGTTTTCAATGTGGGTTCTCGTTTCCATATGAAGGTAAATGTCCTGCCATTGGACACATATGCAAATTCTGTGGGAAAGAAAACCAATGGTCTGAAAAGTAAAAGAGAAATTAAGTAGGTCACATTGAGAAGAGAAAATGGTAAACAGAAAGTTCTAGAAGCATTCTCTCCATGCCCACAAGGCTAAACGGCAACTTCAGTTGAAGGATGTAGAGACTAAAAAAAGAAGATCATCATCACATTCATCTTCCAAAGGCTCTTCAACATCATCATTGAGCGACAGTGAAGAAGATGGAATTGCAATGGTGATGTCGACTGCAGAATGGCTTGCACATGTAGGATTGCCTGCTTGCAAAGAAGAACACAAGTCAATGAAAGATCCCCATGTGAACAAACTTCAAGAAAATCTAAAGCGATTGAGAATGCCACTGATATGGCATACTTTGATTTGAAACTACAAATGGAGATTGTTGTTGATGGCAGCTCAGCGGGGTTAGTTGCTATTCTTGCCCAGAACAATGGACATCCTAATGCACCAAGACACATTGTGGCTTATGCTAGCAGGAGTTTGTCACCAACGGAACATGCTTATTAACAACCTGAAAAAGAATGCCTCGCTGTGGTGTGGTCTTGTGAGCATTACCATGTGTTCCTGTATTGAATGTTAATGTTAATGTTAATGAAATTTATAGAGCACAACAAATACCCGGAGGTGTCCTGGCGCTTACTGATTCCCTAAGACTAGCCAGCTAGAAGAAAAAGGACGCCTATTCTTTAGAAAAGAGCCAGGTCTTTAGTTCTTTACGAAAAGGTAAAAGCTCTGTGATGGTTCTCAGATAGCGAGGCAATTAGTTCCAAGCCTTTGCTGTGCCGTGAATAAAGCATTTGCCCCCCCAATGGGCTTTCTTTATACGAGGCACCTTGGCCAGGAAGGCTTCTTTAGACCGCAGTGATCTGCCTGGAACATACCAAGGCAGTCTCCGCTGTAAATACTCTGGACCCATACCGTGTAAGGCCTTAAAAGCTAAGCACAGTGCCTTGAATTGTATAAGGCTCTTAACTGGGAGCCAGTGTAGGGCTTTCCTTTCCTTAGAAATGGAGGAAAGACTTGCAGGGCCCATGAGTAATCTAACTGCCGCATTCTGAAGTATCTGTAGTTTTTTTAATCCTCTTAGTTGTATATTAAGGTAGAGTCCATTACAATAGTCCAGTCTGGCCATCACCAGCGCACCGACTACAGTTTGTCTACTTTCCCTGGGCAGCGAGGGCAGGACTTTCCTCAGCATTTTAATGATATAGCTGGTTTTAGAAGCTTCCGCATTTACTTGAGGTCCTAAGGTCAATTTATCATCCAGTAACATTCCCAGGGCCCCACAAGGCAGTGAGAAGGGATTGGACTGAAAGTCCCCGAGGGCAACAATCTGTTTCCTGGCCACAAGGAAGGATCTTAAAAGATCCCAAGCCTTCCCCTGAATTCCACAGGTATTTAAACGGCTCAACAGTATGGAATGGTGAACCGTATCGAATGCTGCGGACAGGTCTAACAGAATCAGTGCCGCCCTCCCTCCTTGATCCACCACAACCCTGATCTCTTCCGTGGCTTTTATAAGGGTCGATTCCATGCTATGACCTGGCCTAAAGCCATATTGGGTCGGGTCCAGCACTTGAGTCTCATCCAAGAACTGGCTAAGCTGCCTATTCATAGTTTTCTCCACCAGTTTCGCCGGTAAGGGTAGTCTGAAGATCGGCCGAAAACTACTGGGGTCGTTAACCGGGAGATTTGATTTTTTTAGGAGGGGCAAAACCGAGGCCAGTTTCCACTAACTGGGAAAGTGTCCAGTTTTAAACATAAGGTTAAAAATTGTGGTAATAGATTCCGCTATTGGACCCGACACCAATTTTACTACCTTTACGGGGCAAGGATCAAGAGGGGATCCCGAATTAGCTTCCATTAGAAGTTTTTGAATCTCCCCTGGAAGTACTGGCCGGAAGTTCTCAAACACTGGACTGAGCACTTACATTTTACCCTTTACATTTGTCACCGACCACCAAGCATTACTCAACATTTTTGGCAACCCTAAATCCAAGATGCGCCCTCACATTAAGAGGTGGGGGTTGCGATTGCAGGAGTATACTTATACAATTTTGCATTGTCCAGGAAAGAACAAAACCCTGCTGACTACTTCTCACGAGTAGCAATGTTGTGTCATGGCACTACTTCTAAAGCAGCTGATGCTTATTTTAACTTCAACGTGAAGTCCAGTACCTTGCTGCCATATCAGTGGAACAAAACATTGCTCGCAATAGCACTTAAAGAGATTTGCTCATACTCGAAGACATTATTACACTTCAATCATGGCAAAAACATATTTGACTTCTTCATGATGACCTTCAACACCAGAAATTCAAAAATGTGCAGGAAACATTTTCATTTACCCCAGAAGGCATCATCGTATGAGGGTCAAGAATTGTCATGCCTAAGAGTCTGAGCCAACAAGTCACTGAACTGGCACGTGAGGGACATTGTGCAGTTGTTGCTACTAAACAAGCTCTGCGAGACAGAGTGTGGTTCCCTAGTCTTGATCAAAGAGTTGAAAAAAGCGTAGGAGAAGATTGTAATTGATTTCTTTGGACCCCTTAACAATGGACATCATCTATTAGTTCTTGCTAATGAATACTCTCATTTTCACCTTGTGGAAGATCTGATGTCAACTACTCATGACAGAGTCATTGAGAGATAAGAAATTATTTTTCCAACATGGGGTGTCCTTTTGATTTCGAAATCTGACAATGGCCCACCTTTCAATTGTCAAGAATTTAAAGACTTTCTCACTCATTTAAATGTCAAGCATCAGAAAAGCACACCTTTCTGGACTCATGGGAATGGTGTCATTGAGCAATTCCTGAGCACCCTCAAGAAGATCGTTCAGCGTGCAGCACTGGAAAGGCTTGAATTGAAATCAGTTATTCACTCTACAGCATTCATGGCAACTACCCATTCTACCACAGATGAAAGCCCGACCACATTAATGTTTGGGAGAGCCATGGGGAACAAATTGCCACAATGGACCACTGAAAGATCTATTGATAACATTGCACTACTGATTTATCTCACAAGCACAAAATGAAGACCTATGCAGGCAGACGATGCTGTGCTCTGCACACTGTGTTCAACAGAGGAGAACAAGTCATTGTTCGGCAGAAATGGAAATGAAATTCTGATGCTCCTTTTGACGATGACTCAGTGAGTGTTATGACTAGGAAAGGACACAAGGTGACTGCTCATTGTCCTGGAAAGTCCGTCACAAGAGATTCTTTTTATTTCAAACTCCTGCTATAACTCTTGCCCCCACCATGCACAGTTTTCTCATCAATATTTTCACCACAAATATTGGAGTGATATTACGAATTATGTCATAAAAGATCTCATGAGTGATAGTTGGATTAGTGAAATTTGTCAATGGCTATAAAAAGGAGCACCAAATATGGCGCAACCGCGTTCCTTACACCACCACTACCATTCGATACCGCCAAAAAGCAGAATACTGATTCCAGATGGACTTCATGGATTGAAACGTTCAATGACTATATAGATGCGCTAGAAGAAGAAGATGAAAGATCATCAAATGCTTAATGAACCTTTCAGGTGATGGAGTGAGAGAAGTGGTAAAGAAAAAAACACATGTTAATGAAGTATCGTACCATCAAATCAAAGAAACTTTGGAAGCCAAGTTCAATCCAATACCAAATGTTGACTATGTAAAGTACATTTTCAACCAGGCAAGACAGCAAGCTAGAGAAATGATGAATGAGTTTGTTGAAAGTGTTGATACCCCCCTCAGGCACTGCTAGTTCATTGAATTCAATGATGAAGAAGCGGCAAGTCTCAGAGTCATCGATAGCTGCCTCTATGATTTGTTCAGAAAACGCATGCTAAAAGAGACACCATGGGCCATATGTAGGTAATTTCTATTTACCGATTCCTAAATACCGAATTTTACCGATTCGGTATTGAAGAATCAGTAAATAGAATGTAGGTAAAAAATCGGTAAATTTTACCGATTTGGTAATATTCGTTATTACCGATTCGGTATTTACCGAATCGGTAATAAGGAATACCTTCCTAGTCATTCCTATGGGCCTGGAGGCCCATAGGAATGAATGGGAAGCCATTCACTATTACCGATTCAGTAAATACCGAATCTGTAATAGGGGTAGCATATTCAAGGGTGGCAGGGTGTCACATTGACACCCTGTCGCACCCCTGAATTGTGCATGTGTGCACAAGTGGCGCACATACATGCCCTAAGGGCATGTATGTCTGCCACATGGCATTTCTAGAAAAGCACACAATTGCTTTTTAAAAGGTATTCGGTATTTACCACCAACCTGTAGTTGGTGGTAAATAACGAATCCTTAAAACAAAAATGCACTCCTTGAGTGCTCCCTATATAGGACTTAAGGATTCGGTAATTTACTGATTCGGTATTTTACCGATTCCTTAAAATAACGAATCGGTAAATTACCGAATCCTTAAATCCAGCCTCCTACATCTCAATTGCCTAAATACCGGTCGGTAACCTGAAATTTACCGATTTTCGGCCGTTACCGACCTGTATTTAGGTACCTACATAAGTCTTGAAAACGTACTCATTGCTTTAAGGGCTGAGGAATGTGCAGAACGAAAGGCTGATAATATGCAAGCTGGAACAGCCCAGAATCAATCAGCATTGACTATGAAAGGTAAGCAGGAACCAGTGGTGACCGGCATGGCTCGCCAGTGGTGAGGTGGCCTGGGGAGTTCAGGGGGTTGAGAGGGTGTTGTGCGGGGCACAATATAAAATAAAAAAAATACACTTACCTTGCCACCGGGTCCCACGTCTCCACTCCTGCTCTCATCCGTCTTGGACAGAAGCATAGCCAGGCTCTCATTACCAAACACAATGCTGCAATGCAGTGTTATGATTGGTAAGCACCCAGACTCCCCTGGCCAATCAGAACACTGCAATGCAGCTTTGTGATAGGTCAGAGGTGTGGGCTTGTTCTCCACGCAGGTAGTAATGCAGCCTGCATGGAGAAGAGGGAAAGTGCGCATTACTGTAATGGGTGGACCGAGAGGACAGACCAACCAGTCATTGCGCACTAAGGAGGGTTCTACACTGCAGCCCGGCCCATCACGCAAAGCTGCCACAGGAGGAGGACAAAATAAAATGATAATAACTTTACATTATTATCATTTAATTTTTTCTTTTTTTCCAGCTTCAAAGCAGTGGGGTGACGCTCTTCCGTCTTAGCAGAGGAGCCGCCCCTGGCAGAAACAAAAAGTTGAGGCCCTTAAGACGATGTCTCAGAAGAAAAATAAATTGTGTTTTCAATGTGGGTTCTCGTTTCCATATGAAGGTAAATGTCCTGCCATTGGACACATATGCAAATTCTGTGGGAAAGAAAACCAATGGTCTGAAAAGTAAAAGAGAAATTAAGTAGGTCACATTGAGAAGAGAAAATGGTAAACAGAAAGTTCTAGAAGCATTCTCTCCATGCCCACAAGGCTAAACGGCAACTTCAGTTGAAGGATGTAGAGATTAAAAAAAGAAGATCATCATCACATTCATCTTCCAAAGGCTCTTCAACATCATCATTGAGCGACAGTGAAGAAGATGGAATTGCAATGGTGATGTCGACTGCAGAATGAGTGGCAAATGTAGGATTGCCTGCTTGAAAAGAAGAACACAAGTCAATGAAAGATCACCATGTAAAGTGACCAAACTTATTGGGAAAGTGCCCTAAGATCATGCTAAATATGAATGGCTGCTCTATAACTTTTATTATAAGACAGTGGTGCGTCGATCAATATAATGTCGGCAGAAAAATACAATGAACCGCTGACAGTGCCAAGTCTTATGCCATCAAAAACAAAAGTGTACACATGGGCTGCTTTACACCATTGCAAAGTCAAGGGAGATTCATAGAGGCCATGAGGCATAAAACGACGGTACAAGCACTGGTTCATACCTACAAGGTACTTTAGTGATTGCATGCCTACTCAGTTTCAACACTGCTGCTGACATGGGACTGATATCCACCAATTACAACCTAATTGCACGCTCTGAATTAGTAAGTGAATTCCCGCCAATGTTTAATAGATTAGGGAATCTTAAGAAGATGAAGGTGCACCTTCACATTAATGAGAACCATTATCTTGTTGCTCAGCAACACTGTCAGATTGCTTTTCATTTACAGGAGGGCGTTGAGAAAGAACTAGAAACAATATTAAAGCATGACATCGAGCGCTCTATTGGTCCGAAGCCATGGGTTTCAACCATAGTGGTAATGCCAAAAAAGGACAGTGGAGGTGCAGTGTGCATTTGTGTTGAGATTCACCAGGCCAACAAAGCAAAAGAGAGAGAAAGACATCCAGGTCCACACATAGCGGGCATAACATAATATAATATAACTTGATTACTCAGCTGAATGGTGCCAAAGTCTTCTCCCGTCATAATCTGAACAATGGATATCATCAACTCAAGCTGGAAGAGAACTGTAGGTAGATTACTTTATTTTCAACACATTTTGCTTTGTTCAGATACAAAAGAGTCAGCTTTGGTGTGTCTTCTGCTGCAGAAATCTTTCAGGATGCCATTCACCGAGTAATTCAACCTGTCACACATACTTCTAACTACAGTGATGATATACTATACCACTAAAGGAGCATAACAAAGCTCCTACACAAATATGTCATCTGCTCCCTGATGCAGTTCTCAATTTAAATACAGAAAGGTGTCAATTTCACAAACACAAACAAAAAATCATTGGTCATGTTTTCTCTGAAAGGGTAATAACTCCTGTCCCTGAAAAAGTACAAGAATGTCATCCATGTGTCTCTTTCAGGATGTAACCATGCTGCGATTCTTCTTAGGCAGGGCTTGCTTGCTCCAGATAAAGTTGTGACTTTGCCACAGTGAGGTCCCAATTAAGAGAGTTGACAAAGAAGAATATTCCCTTCCATTGGCATCTGAATGTGACAAAGAAATCAAACACGCAATTTACAATGTCACTGAAATGGCCTATTTTGATCCAAATTACATACTGAGATCATAGTAGACGCAAGCCCGGTGGGGTTGGATACAATCTTTGCTCAACACAATGAACAACCAAATACTCAGAGACAGATTGCCCATGCTAGCAGAAGTCTATCTCAGACTGAACATGCCTATTCTAAGTCAGAAAAAGAGAGCCTAGCTGTCGTTTGGGCTTGTGAAAGTTTTCATGTATTTCTGTACGGAAAACATTTCACCCTTCTCACTGACACAGTGGCATAGCGAGGGGGGTGGGAGGGCAGTTTGCCCCATGCAGCCGAAGTTTTGGGTCCAGAGCCTTCCCCTGCTCTTACCTGCGGACGTTGCAGGTGGCAAAAGAAGGAATCACCAGCCCCTTCTGCTTTTACATGTGGCTGCTGCAGGGTGGCAAACACAGGGACCACCATGGGCGGCAAAGGCATTGCTAACCATTTTTGGAAATCCAAAAGTTAAGATGCCCCCTCACATCAATAGGTGGGGGTTGAGTTTATAAGAGTATGATTACACTATTGTGCAGAAACCGGGGAAGGACCAAAACCCACAGATTACTTCTCATGAGTGCCTTTACGGCATTACATTGTAAGTCTAGCACCTCTGTCCATAGAGCAGATCATGGCTGCTACCAACACAGACAGGGACATGCTCACACGCAAAGATATTGTTGCAACGCAATCATGAAAAAAAGCATACTCAACCTCGCACAGATGACGTTGAAAATCAAAAATTAAACAAATGTGCAGGAAGAATTTTCTGTCACTATAATAAGGAATTATACATAGAGGTTTGAGAATTGTCATAACTCAAAGCTCAAGACAACATTTTGTTGAACTGGGACACGAATGACATTGTGGCATTGTAGCCACCAAGAGAACCCTCAGTTACCAACTGTGGTTTCCTAGCCTTGATGAATGAGTCGAGAAGGAACTGAAAGCATGTCTCCTGTGTAACTGCCTATCTCCCAAGATAGCACAGCATCTACTAAATATGTCTGATTTTCCTAAACAAGCATGGGAGATAATAGCAGTTGATTTCTTTGGCCCCTGGACCAATGTCCATCATCTCATGGTAATTGTTAATCAAAACTCACTTTTTCCCTTAGGGGAAGATTTACCATCGACCACTCATTACAAAGTCATCGAGAGGCTGGATGATATTTTTGAAGAGTGGAGTGTTCCCTTCATTCTCAAATCTAACAATGGACCACACTTCTGTAGCAGAGAGTTTAAGGACTTACTTAGTCTCTTGAATGTCGAGCATCAGTAAAGCAAACCTCTGACCCCAGGAGAATGGCTTTGTTGAAGGATTTATGGGCACCTTGAAGAAAATGGTTCAGTGTGCTGTCTTTGAAGGAATTGATCTCGTCAGCCTTATGTCCAGTCCTTTGTTGCTATTGGTCTAATCCCCATTCTATAACAGGTATGAGCCCTGCCACCTTGCTGTTTGGGACAGTCGTTGGGACAAAACTACCACAATTGACCATAAACCGAGTAATAGACACTGATGAGATTCGTGTCATGGGAACTTCTTGCAAACAAAAGGAAGAAGGCCTATGCAGATAAGCACAGATGCACTCGGGACACCATTTTTAAGAGGGAGCCTGGGTCCTAATCAAATGGAAATGCATGACTGACGCTCGGTTTGATGCTGAACCATTGAGAATTGTGACAAGTAAAGGGCATTTGGTGACCGCTTAACATCCCTGAAAGCTCCAGACCTTACGAGTGAGACAAGTCCTCTTGGGGAGAAGTAGTGTTGTGTGATCACGTGCAGTACAAACCTTGTAGTCCTCTGTGGACTCCTTACAAAGCTACATAATCAGTTGGGAGGTATTTGGGTGTGTCTGGATGTGGTCAATAACATTTATGATGCAATGAGTTCAGTTAATGGTTGCATGCCAAAGAGAAAATACGTGTGTTACAGATCTCCATGTTTTGCATGGTCATTTTCATGCTTCAAAGCGGGGGTGACACGGGCATATAGAGATTAACACATTGGGGTGAGCTGCCATATATTGGCTGGTAGCCAGTCTACCCTCTACACAGTATTCACAAAAATAGACACTCCATGAAGAATGGAATATCTTCCAACTTCTGGCGGTTCTTATGCATATGCCAAACTCTACATTTTCTCCTTTGGTGCCCTGAATGACTTGTTACTAAATTGTGGAAGAGTGAACACCCATCTGGTTAAAATCAAGAGTTTGCGGGTTCTTGCTAAACAGTAGTTCTTCGTATAGGAAACCGATCAGTCAACAGTAGGAGTCCTTTTCAATTTTTTTTTGACTATTGCAATTCACTCTTTTTGGTGGTCCCAAAAGGAAAGTGAAATGCTCACACAAAGTAAGTGGTTAGAAAAAATCATTGGATACCAATGGTCTCTTGGGAAGTATTCACAGCTTTGGCACTGGTGTGTAGAATTATGTAGCGAGGGACACAAACATGAAAGTGACACGTCCCATGGTAGATCTCAGATCAAGGGATTCTAATTTGCTGGTAGTACCACTCTCGGGGAGAAGCTCATTGGCGGTAGGTGTCCTTCTATGGAACCAACTTCCAATTGATATCAAGGAGTAAAGCAACCTGGTAATTTTTTTAGAAGAAGCTAAAAACTAATCTGACTAGTTGATTATGAGATGACATTTGGTGACACACTTGACGCCTGGATATCTTTTGGTGTAGGCAAGATGCAAGTAATATGAACTATGACTAAGTAAGTCTGGGACATCTGTAACTCATGTGGTCCTATAGAGAAATATAAATATATCACAGTTAGGGCTGTGACAAATTTTAATTCCTAGTAGGAAATTGTATCAAGTTAACAAAGTCAAAAATTGCGGATCTGCTCAGTTTACGCTCTTCATACAACATTGCGGCAAATGAAATAAAAGTCTGACCTTGACAACTCTTTTTTCTAATGTTACTTTTAGCCATGCTGCACAGACACACACTGTACATCATGGATAAAAAACATTGCCAAAGGCTATAGCTTTTGCATATGTGAAGCCTGTTGGCTTTGTCAATGCTTGTGTTTATTTACCGAAGAATGTACTTTGTTAAAAACAAAATGTCAACTTTATGAAGTTCATTAGGTTGGTGCACTTTTAAGAAAATTCTTACAAAGTGGAAAGTACCGAAGTTTCACAAATTCGCCAATCCTGAAATGGAACAAAGTATTACACACCTCAAAAATCTGCAGGCCTATTGACGCAACAACACTTGTGGTTTTGGGAAGATTTGATTGTTGCTTCTACTTGTTCTGGATCTAATCAGACTTCAAAAGCAGGAGCATAGCTAACATTAGTGTGTGTTGTGCAGTGGCACCAGAAACCAGCAGTGAGGGGCCCATTGCACTAAATTATGGCTGCCGTACTACGCTTCTGGGGTATAAGGAAGCCTTTTTCCGTTGTTTGTAGTAGGGCCAATGGCATCTTTGAAATGCTCACCTGTGTACTTATTTGATGGGGTACAGGAACACAGTGGTCTTAGGGGTACACTGATCATGTCTCTTTAAATAAGGAGATCTCTGCACCTGTGCTAATACTCAGTGGCGGCCGGCATGGCTCACGGGTGCCGGGGCAGTGGGATTGTGGGGGGTGGATCACGTGGGGTAAGTGGTGCAGAATCCCACATCTCTACTCCTGCTCTCATTGTCTTGGAACAGGACGCACAGCCAGGTCCCACTGACCCATCACAACGCTGCAATGCAGATTTGTGATTGGTAAGCACACAGGCTTCCCTTACCAATCACAATGCTGCAATGGGCATGACTGGTTTGGGCGGCCCAAAAGGGCCACTGCACACTTAGGAGTGAGCAAACCACTCCTCCCCTGTCCTGCTCCAAGAGCAGGGCAGCCATGCCCACCTGCCCCCTCGCCCGCAAAGCAGCACAAAGTATAAAATGATAATAACTCAAAGTTATTAACATTTTATGTTTCGTACTTTGAGCTGCTTAAAAGCAGCGGGGCAACACTCCTCCACCATAGCGGAGGAGCTACCACTGCTAACACTCACTGTTGCTGCCTGCTCAGTCGCGCATGATGCAGACAGTTCTCGAAAGGTGGTGAATCTGCTGTTCCTTGATGCCTAAGCGTACATCTTGACATTTATGGGGGACTCTGATGGCCAGCTTGAAGGAGAGTGTTGCCCCTGACTGTATCCATCATCAAGCATTCGCCCAAGGGACCCCCTAATGGGTCTTGTGCAGGGTGCACCTATGCCCATCGTGAGTACAGTACTGGCACAGGGGCACCCCTGTTTGGAAGGGGGCCAGTTGACACCTCCTTGAGGGGAGAATAAGCAATGCAGAAGGAGTCTTGAACCCTTACACAGAGTCCCAGCCACTGCGGGGTAGATGGGACAGTGTGCTGTGTACACCGGTGCTGCACGTTCTTTAATGTGACCCATGTCTACTGCTTGTTTAATGAAAAGAAGGATAGCTCCATGGAGCGCCCCTCCTTGCGAAAGGAGAAGCACCTTTAGGAGAGGGACCAGTGGTGTTATATTGCCCACCACAGTCCCTGCAGAGCGGGTGAGGGGGCCCTGAGCTCCAGGTGGTCCCTTCCGGCACTGTGTCCAGGGGGCAGACCTCTGGCCTGAGAGTTCCTGACTGGATTTGTGGGGATGGGCTCCATGTCGTTTTCAGAGGTCCCCACCAAGTTTCATTATGTCACTGTGAGGGGCACTTACAACAGCAGAGTATGGCCATGGGAGTTACACTAATGGCCCTCTCTGGGATCCTAGCTGGGGGAAAGAGTCACAATAATCTTAATGGGACCTCTTTTCACAACAGTTTCCGTGCTATAAGTAAAAATTGTATAATCATGTTAATTTGAGCTCCCTTGTGGACCTGGGTAATACGATAAAAGGGTTAGAACAGCTTTACTGCTCACCAGAGCTCTTTTATAAGCAAGACAGCATCAGAGTGACTGCTGCTGGCTGGAATATGAGAAATACACAAAGTAGTCCATTCACAGACGCGGAGGTGTACCGGTATCTGATGCAAGGAGACACCAAGGCTCCATCAGTTCTTCTGAGGCCCAGCCAATCCTAACTCAAAGCTACAAACTATGATGAGGTTCTGCCTGGTGATTGGAAGGCTCTATCTCCATGCGGCCACGGCTATCTGGTTAAGAAACCACATCAAACCTCCTCTGCGCGGTCATGTGGTCTGGTTCCTTCTGTTGCCCTGTTTGATGCCCGAGTGTGTTGGAGTGTGGTCCACATCTCAGTGCAATCTTCATAGCCCAGATGTGACCGGGCTCTTTAAGGCTGGAGATGTCCTAATTGGAGGACTCTTCCCGCTCCACGTGGACCGAGCTACGTCACAAACGTCTTTCGAGGCAAAGCCACCACCAATATCCTGTCGAACGTAAGACATGACTGTTGGTTGATGTTTCAATTTGTTATCCTTTTATTTAAATTTGACATCAACTTTTGACATACTACGAGGTATAAACTAATAACGTTTGCACAGGAAAAAAAGTGAGCAACATTTATTGCTTTGCGATTAACACCTGATAAACAGAAATACTGTGTGCTATTTGTGCTGTAACCTTTGATCTGAAAGGAAAAAGAGCAGACAGTCTAGGTTTGAAAAGCATATTTCAGTACAAAGCTGAAGGGTTAATAGATTATTTTAATAATGTATTCAGTACAAACTACGAAGCTCGTGGTCAAAATGTGCATTCGCTTCTAAGATATTTGGACTATTGTATTTCATTTGATGTATATTTGGCACAGACCTATTCATCTCTGTATCCTCTGAGGTCAACAAAATGCCAGAGGACATCCTGAGCCAATCAAAGCGATCTGAAGTAGTGGCAGCGACACATCTACGGGACTAGACAAACTAAACACACCAACACAATCATTTAGCGTGTTCTTTCACCTTTCGGTGCACACTAAGTGCATATTTACAATGAAATGGCAGAGCGCGGATTGATTTAGCGCAGCGCTCTGTCACTTCAGAAACGCAGGGCTGCACTGTATTTATAACAACATGGTGCAGCCCTGCGTCTGCCCCTGCATTAGCACTAAATTAAGCTGCCTAGCGCCAATGCAGGCACCCTTGTACCATAGTGCAAGGGTGTCTGTGTTGCAGGGGAAGATTGTTTATGAACAAGAACGTATCCCTTCCTCTCATAAACAATCTGAAATTGTGAATTGTAACTTCTATGTGAGCAGCAGACATTGAAGTTGCAGCTCGTTATTTTTACAATGATTGTTTATGTGCAGGAAGAGACACCTTCCTGCAAATAAACAATCAATGGCATTTTGCTGTTTCTATGTGGACTGCACAACACAGCACACATAGAAACAGCCAAAATGAGGAGAAATAAAGCATTTCACCCCATTGCGCCTGCTTAGGACCAGGTTTTCCCTCGTCTTCATTTTGGTGCTGCCTCCTATTGATGCCACGCTTGTAAATATGGGGCAGCGTCAAAATCAATGGGTGTTGCAGTGGAACACCCACCACAACATCCATCGCTCGCCCCTTTCACATTAAGTATAGCGTGAAAGGGTGCCTTATTTACAAGGCAGCATTAAGCCACGTTAAGTGGCTTAACGCTGCCTTGTAAATAAGGCGAAGCCCCTATCGCCACTGGAATGTCACTAAAAGTGACGTGACTGTGGTGATAGGAGCTTGTAAATATGCCCCTAAATCTGCTACAATTTTAATTTGAGCAATATTTTATAGCATGTTCCACTGAAGTTTGGATTTCAATGGTATAAAAATGTAGAAACAAAGGGGCAGATTTATAAGCCCTGTGCGTCACTTTTGCGCCGCCGTTGCGTCACTTTTGTGATGCAGCGGTGGCGCAAAGCCAGCGCCATGCTGCGGCAGATTTACAACGTGACGCATCTAGGGAGATGCGTCACGTTGTAAAGCTTGCGCCACATGTGGGCGTATCTTCACGGGGGGGGCGTTCCAGCGCAGGATTGCCTTGGAAAAGTGACGCAGTGAAATCTACAAGATTTCACTCAGTCACTTTTCCGGCCATGCTGCGTCAAATCCCTGTGCCTGCTTGAAGCAGGCGTAAGGATTGACGCAGCATTGTACCAATAGGGCACCCCCGAGCCTTGCTGGAGCTTCCGCCATCAGATGCGTCACGCATCTGTTTATCCTTGCGCCACGATGCGCTACATTGTAAATGCGGCGCATCTATTGTGGCACAAGGGTAGACTTGCGTGACGCATCTACCCTGGCGCATCCATGCTGATTTGCAGGGATGCGCCAGGGAACATAAATCTGCCCCATAGACATTACATCTCTTGGGTTTCTATGAAAATGTAATTTCCAAGGATCTTGCACTCAACTGACCTCTAGAGTAATATCGGTTTCAAATGGTAGATTTGTATGCATGGTGTGAGTGAAGGGCAGGGAGTTTTTTATTTCTATTGTCATGCAGTCCTTCATAGATCCAGCCACCTCAAATGGATTCAAAATTCACATCATCAAATGTGATTTCTATCACAATAAAGCATTGGGGCCTAGGGCCCAGATTTACTAAAAAGTAATGCAGTGTAGCAGGTAAAGTTGCAGAGCTATGCTGCGTGAAAAGGAGAGAGCAGAACAGTGCGATATATACTAAGATGTGGCGCTGTTCTCCTTGCTCCCTGAGCTGGTACACATTTGCTACCATCGCACAAAGTCTTCAACCATAGCACAAGGGTGAGTGCATTCTTCAAGGAATAGTCCTTACAGTATAAAATCCTTTAACATTTGTCCTGCTTTGTATGTGGGCCGTACAATGCAGCATGCAAGAAAAGTAGGAAAGACCAGGAGAAATGAAAACATTTCTGTTTGTGGTGCCTGCCTCAGGGAGCTGTAGGAATCCTGTGCAAATCCCTGATTACGATTGTTTGTAGAATGGAATTTGCTTTAAAATTCATGGAAGGTTACATGGGAACACCCATGCACCACTCATGGAGTACTTGCTTGGCACAGAATAATGCAAAGAAGATCATAAGAACACTTTGTGAAACTTTTGGAAATCATCCAATGCATATCCTGATTGGCATTGAATAGTAAATCCCAACATATCACTTCGCATTGATGCTAAGCATTAGGCCTGGGCTAAAATTTCGTTCCGTTTGCGGAAATTGCGATAATTTGACATCTTCGCGTTCCGCGGAAAGCGCGAAAATGTCAAAATTTCCGCATTCCGCAGCTTAGCGATAATTTGGTTCTTGCTCGCGCTGTAAAATAATACATTCTCGCGCGAGCGCGATCGCCTTACCTGAATCCCTGCGTTCGCCGACAAGTTTTCTTGATCCGGTCGCGTTCTCCATGAAATGTTGTATTGTTTTTAGCCATTTGCGCTGTCTCGCGACAGTTCGCGCCCGCAGTGACGTCATGCGTCGCGCGATCACATCTTTCTTCTCGCGATCATGCACCGTGAGACAACTGAAAACAAGATGGCCGCGCCCGCGAGCAACCACATGGGTAAGTTGGCGAGCCGCAACCATGCAGAAAATCTCGCGAACATGCGGGAAAAAAACTTCCGCATCTTTGCGATATTTCCGCGTGTTTGCGATAATTTTTAACATTTTCGCGATAATTTGCGAAAGTGGATTTCGCAAATTCCGCCCACCCCTACTAAGCATTAGTAAATCCGTGCCTATGTTTACTAAGGGTTGTACAGGCGCCCTTAGTGCCCTGCAGCCATTTGCACTACTGCTGTGGGCTTTTCTACAGAGAATTAAATCCTTTGCAATTCTTTTCACAATGCGAACGCAACACATAACATTACTATATAAACCTCAAGCTCTGCCCTCATTCCACAGAGAGTTCAACATTGCTGAGTGCACCATCTCCAGAAAACAAGCCTTAGACATACTAGCCAGGGAGTGACGTTCATAAGATTACATACAATAATACAAATGAATGCTATTTTTTGTTGTTTGTATAAAGCAGAATGTATCAAACTTAAATTTTCCCAGTTAATATTCCATAATCATGTTTGCATCAGGGTGAAAAAACAGAGAAATGATTCTACATAATTTTTGTGTGTTTATATATCGATAATCGAGCAGTAAATATTTTCCACTTTTGAAAATGATTAAAATGAAACTAAGCTCAATACATAAATAGTTTTATTATTTAACGCAGCAAAAACAATACAAAATCAGTGTACTCAATATTTTATATTAATCGTGGACTAAAATGTATTTTTAAAACCTTTGTTATGTATGGCTCTCATAGAGAGCCTCTATCGTATATTTCGATTTCTAAATCTCAGAACCCACTGCTATGACGTAGCAACATCATTTCCCACTGTTGATATGTGATAAATGTTTTTCAGGTCAGGCTGACAAGACTCTTTGAGAGTCATCACTGTTCTGATTGTCTGCTTTGACTAAAAGCAGAGAGCACAGCTGCAGGAGGGGGAAGGAAAGCAGGGAAGGTGGTGGGGCTGGTTTAGTTTGGCAGGTAAAGTATTTATTTTTCACAACTGGGTCAAAGAGGATAGGCCATGTTATGGATGGCTTCTTCACAATCCGCTGTCGTTGCACAGCAGTTGAAAGCAGTGGCAGATGATTTTGGAGGCTATACATAACATAAAGTTATATATCGGTAAAGGAGCATTATGGGGATATTTTTCACTGTGGGGTTCTGAGTGAAATCATAGACAGTTCAAGTTTTGTTCTTGTTGTCTGTTTGATGTCACTCGAAAGCCAGAAGAGAAAACCATTGCCATAATTCATTGCTGCCCATCTATAATTCTCTGCAATGTCAGGCCTGCAGTCAGTAGTTTACTTGGGTCACTAAGGGTGGGTAAAAACCATGCTGCATCCCGGGAGAACTCTTTACCACCTATGCCCTGGGTACCCCAGTACCACATACTAGGGACTCATAAGGGGGTTAAGTCTTTGCCTATTTGGGAATGCCAAGTAAAACGTAACAGTTTTGGGAGAGAGCACAGGCACTGGAGCCTGGGCAGCAGACTCCAGCGCACTATCAGAGTCATACGCAGCAGCATGTGGCGAAAAAAGTGGGTGTGTGACCATACAAAAAGGGCACTTCCCTACATGACCCCCTCCAGACAAAAAGTGATGAGTAACTAATCTATACCCTGGTAGTTCTCAACATCTAAATGGAAAAACCTGGAAAGGCTATCTGCATTGGCATGGTCAGTCCCTGGTCTCTGTTACACTGTAAAGTCCATACTCTGTAGGCTTATGGACCACCTCAACAGGTTGGGGTTCTCCCCTCTCGTCTTTATCCTCTATCTGAGAGACCTGTGGTCGGTTTGAACCTTGAAGTGAGTCCCAAACAAGTAGGGTCTCAGCTTCCTCAGGGACCAAACCACATCAAATGCTTCCCTCTCAAAGGCACGCCAATGCAGCTCTTTAGAGAAGACTCTCCTGCTGATATAGCCAACTTGTTGATCCTGGCCCTCATCATTTGTTTGTGACAACACTGCCCCAAAACCATGTTCAGAAGCATCTGTTTGGACAAGGAATCCTTTCCATAGTCAGGTGCCTTCAGTACAGGTACTGAGCACATAGTATACTTCAGGAAGTCAAAGGTCTTTTTGCATCATGTGGTCCAGATGACCTTCTTCGGCTCCTTATCGCCCTGTGGTCAGTCCGTGTTAATGGCAGTATTCTGTTAATCCCAATTGCATTGATTGTGATTGGTAAAAATTCCTTCCAGCGTGTGCAGCGCCTTGTGTGTAGGTCCTACTACTATCTATGACAGGCCAAAACCCTCCAGGATATCTAGTAGCGTCCAGGTAGAGGAGTCGGTGAGGAGTTCTAAGTGGAAGGTGAAATCACCTAGTATAGTAAACGAGGGGGGGGTCCAGACAAGACTCCATGAAGCTTTTTAGGCCTTGAATAAATGGTGTCTTAGTCCCTGGCTGCCTATAGAGGAGCAAACCAGGGAAGGACACGTTGTTCCTAATATTGATATTATGTGCCATTGCTTCAGCTCCAGGTAACAGTATCGACTCAAATTTGAGCTTATATTCAGCTCCCATGCACCCGGTTCTTGTCAGCGAGGCTAGTGAGTATCCCGGTGGTAGCGCCACCACCCAGGCCGGTTCTGATGTGGGAGTAGCCCAGGTTTCTGTAAGGAAAACCAAGTTGTGATCAGATAACTGCAGCAGGCATTCAAGCTCCAGCTTGTGTTTAATAAGTGATCTTGCATTAAGCAAAATGACCTTTAGCGCACCAATCTTAGATAGTGGTATGTTATTATCAGCAATGGAGGCAGGGGGTAGTGGACCATCTGGGGTAGCACAAATATACACCGGCCTGGAAGTGTTGGCAGAGTAAGCAGCGTCAACAGGCAAAATCGAGGCCGGGATGGCGACAAATAAATTATTACTGGGCAGAGAATATTTTAATTGAGGACAGCTCATGGGGTAAGTAAGCATATAACCAGTAAACCGTGTGTAATTCCTGCACTTGCCCTTATTTAAAGCCACTAGTTGATCCCTGGAGTAGGCAAAGGTGGCAAAATGGGTAGGGGTCCTGGCACACGGTGCAATCCGGGTGCTGACGAGGGAAGACGGGCTTGCCTTTGGCACGCCTTAGGCGTGCTGCCACAGTGCCCGCTGCATGCGTCTGCTGTGCGGTCGGGTAAGCATTCAATTTTATAACCCCTGTGCGTGTGCCACTAGCACGCTGACCTGGTTTGAAGCGTGCCCGCTCTTACATACAACCACTGCAAGGTCAGGTGAGCAGCCCGCAGACAGCAAAAACTAACGGCAACCTGATCTGGCAACAAAGTGAGGAGTGCGGTAAAAACAGTAAATAGGTAAGACTAGATAACAAAAAATATTTTTAAAACGTTAAAGAACAAGCATACGCACCCTGTGAAATGAGGCAAGCTCGCGCAGCGTAGCAGCGTTTCTATGAACCAAGCAGTTCCTGATGTCAATACTATCTATCAAAGTAAAACAACTCAAAGGATGGGTCTGTTGAGGGTGTTATTTGTTTGACAACCTCACTGCAAAACAGAAATCTGACTGCAGGCAAGTCAACATCAGTTTTCTGAACTTTTTTCTTTGACCCCTGGTCAGACAATATTGTGTACCCATGATGTGGCCACTGGTGACAGCCTCCCTGTCAAAAATAAGGTTTACTGGTTGTCAGACCAGGTTAGGACTGACATTAAGACTGAGGTCAGCAAGATGTTAGAGTTTGGTGTTACTGAACCCTCTGACAGTCCCTGGACCAGTCCAGTGGTGCTGGTCCACAAACCTCATTCCAAAGGTGGGAAAACTGAAATTAGGTTTTGTGTGGATTACAGGAGTTTAAATGCAGATTCCAAAACTTATGTTCACCTCATCCCAAGACCAGACAACTAATTGACAAACTGAGTGCAGCCACACTTTTGAGTACGTTTGACTTAACATCAGGATACTGTCAGATTGGACTCACCCAGGGAGAAAAGGAGAGGTCAGTGATTTTGACCCCAGAAGGCCACCACCAATTCAAAGTGATGCCTTTTGGATTAAAAAATGCGCTTGACACTTTCCAGAGATTGTTGAATCAAGTCCTTTGAGGCCTGAATGACGTTAGTGCAGCATGTCTAGATGATATAGCTGTCTTTAGCTTCACCTGGGAGGATCACATGGTTCTTCTCAAGAAGGTGTAACAGGCCCTGCATCAGGCATGCCTATCAAGACCAGTAAGTGCCAAATAGGGCAGAGCTTTGTTTTGTACTATGGCCACTTTGCAGGTGGGGCCCAAGTCCAACCTCTTCAGCCCAAAACCCAGACTATTCTGGACTGGGAGGCTCCAAAAACTTAGACTCAAGTCTGGGCCTTCCTTGGCTTGACTGGGTTCTACAGGAGTAATATAAAGAGGTTGCTCTACCTATCTGAATTGTATAAACGCGAATTAGTCGTTATATCAATAAATCACTCAGGCTAGACCATATATTGGACAAATAAAGGGTGAACAGATCAGTTATTATGACAAAAAATGTGTTTGTCTTGTTAATATTCACAAAACAATTCAGTATCACAATTCGTTATTGTTATATAATAAAATATGTACAACATCCATAATAGCCACAAAAAATGACACTTTAAATGGACAACCTGACATACCTCATTCATACAAATCGAGCATTCAAAAAACCCATTCACAGCAAATATCCATACTACACATTCATCACCAAAATTTCTGTCTATATCAAAGAGATCGTCCCGACAATAGATTGACACACGTAATTTAGATCGATCTGAGGGACAGGAAACAAGAAGACACGCCGACGTGCATTTTGGTGCTAGCCTATCATCCCCTATCTAGGGTGTCACCTTCTTCAGGGCGTAAAACACATATATTTCAGGTAATCCATAGGGCCTGTAGAGTGATAGAAAGATATCCGAACATTTGTATGATTTTTTTGTCAAAAAATAACAGAGGATCTGTTGCAAATACATAGATAAAGAAAATGGTACTCATTTATAACCTTACAAAACATACATGGTGTAGCCTGAGGACATCAAAGTCTGATACATGATGAATAGCCTAAAAAATAATGTATCTGCATGCTTAACTGACTTCACACAAAACAAATATTTGGGTTCTACAGGAGAACTGTGATTGGTCATAGGAACTTACCACCACTAAACTACCTGATGGGCTCTCCCCAACCCCGCCAGCAGCACGCCTACCTCCATCCTACGTACGGTCCTGGCACAGAATTAGTCTGGATGCCTTAACTGCTCTGTTGGTTAACAACATGCCAACCCTAGCTTTAGACTCCACTAAGGATGCTGATAGCTTTGACAACTGGATTAGATCAGCCATTGACCAACTAGCTCCTACAGGATTGGTTATCCAACGAAGGCATAAACCTACCGCCCCATGGTACAATGCTGAGCTAAACACTTTAAAATCTAAATGCAGATGCTCAGAACAGGACTGGAGGGTGGACTATAGCGCAGAGGGTAAAAACAACTATAACCTGACACTAATTGATTACAAAGCTATCATTAGCGCCAAAAAGGAATTTTATACCAGCAAAAAAGAGGGGGCAAAGAAATCTACCAGAGAGCTCTTTAAGACTGTAACTGCGCTATCGAAGCTTCAACAGGGGAATCTGTTTAACCCGGGTCAGACCTTATGTGACAAAATGGCCTCTTTCTTTCAATCAAAAGTTCAAACAATTTACAGGGAACTCTAAGGGCTGGGCTCCAACCCCCCAACTCTACAGGCACTAGTAACGGCTAAGGAGTCAGCCGCTACTAACCACCTGTCCAGTTTTACGTCAATGATGATGAACTTAGTTAATGATCTCCTACTGGCCACCAAGTCAGGCTCCCTGGCTGATCCATGTCCCCCGGACATTATCCATGTTGTATCGAACCAAGTCAGTTTGTTACTCGCCCCCATTCTAAACAAAATGGGAGGTCTGGGGTCTTCCCGGTAGCCTAGATCAGACCCATTTTGAAGAAACCCTCCCTGGATCCATGTGAAGTAACAAATTATCTGCCTATTTCTTGCCTGCCTCGGGCAGCCAAGGTCCTCAAAAAAGCTATAAATTCTGAACCCAATGACTATCTGAATACCAACAATTTACTAGACAGTACTCAACATGGCTTTTGGTCAGTCCATTTCACGGACTCTGCACTAATAATGGCCACGGAGGAAATCCAGTGGCAAATTGATAGGGGAGGCGGAGCTGTCCTTATCCTACTTGACCTATCAGCTGCGTTCGACACGGTGAATTACTCGGTTCATATGCAACGGCTGAAGGCAATTGGAATTCGGGACACTGCGCTAGCTTTCCTCACTTCCTTTTTGTCAAGCCGAGAACAGAGGGTGTGCTGGGGCAAACTTAAATCTGACAACTTCTATCTCCCATGTGGAGTCCCACAGAGGTGGGCACTCTCGCCCACATTGTTCAACATCTATGTGACTCCATTGGCTAAGTTAGTCAAGGACCACGGTTTCTCGCTTGTATTGTACGCCGACAATATGCAAATTATCATTTCTATTTCTTCCTCAGATGATACACCGTCGACTAGATTCCATTGCTGTCTTGAGCACATTATGAAATGGATGCACAGCAACTATCTAAAATTAAACACGGATAGGACGGAGGTTAAGGAATTTGGCACTGGTCCTCCCCTTTGCAACTTAGCACAGTGGCCGGCAGTGGCAGGTGCCTGTCCGGTAACAGTGGCAAAAATGAGAAACCTAGGCTTTGTATGTGATGTTCAGCTCAGTTTTTCTGGGCAGATCAATTAGGTAACTTCAACATGCTACTTTATTTTAAAGATACTGCAGAAGATTTTCCCTTTTCTCCCGCTGGAAAATGGTTGTGGTAGCACTTATTCTCTCTCACATAGACTACTGCAATGCCCTCTACCTAGGGGTTGAAAAGAGGCAGCTATTCAAACTGCAATCTTTGCAGAACGCTGCATCCCAAACCTTGTTGAATATCCCTAAACATAGTCACATATCCGGGTCTATCTGGAATATCTATTGGCTCCCTGTCAAGGAGTGGATTGCATTTGTGTCTGGTTGACAAAGCCATGTATGGAGGTGGACCTACGGATTACCACAAACTATTCCAATGGTAAACCCCCGAAGTTCACTGAGATCTGCCAATCAAGAACTGATAAATGTCCCTAGAATCAAGAAATCAAGATGGGTGGCAGATGTCTCTCCCATCAAGCTTCCAAGCTTTGGAACATGCTTCCTCTGAATATCAGGGCTCAATCTGTCTGGTCAAAATTTTGGGGCCTACTGAAAACCTGGCTCTTCCCCACACAGTAAGAATCCAATCTTCCAGCACAATTGACCTTAAAAGCTTCTGGCTGACCTCTAGGTTCCTGTTTTCGCTTTTCACATAGTATGCCATATGTGAACGTAGGCCTAGAAATATAATCCACAATGTCTTGCTCGGGCTCTTTGAGAAGCATCTCTCATCATTCCCTTATAAGATGAAGTAGAAGATGGACAAACAAAAGTTCAAAAGGGATGAATCCAACCCCCTTTTGTGGCACCTATCTGTAGGCAAACAGTAGACAAGGTAACATGACAACACATCTCTTTCTGTGTTATTCAGGGAGTCCCATTATCAAGCCTTTCATGGTTTTGTTGAACTTTTCAGCTAAACCATTTCTGTGAGGGTGATGGGGGCAGTGAACTTGTAGCTCACACCACATTCATCTCACATAGTTTATAGTTATGCAGACATAAAGTTAGTCCCTCTATAAGAGAACACCTCTTTAGGAAAACGAACCTTGGTGAAGGTGCCAAGGAGGACCTTTCCTACTGCAGAAGCAGTTGCAGTCCTGAGGGGAATCACCTCTGAGTATCTAGTGTTATGGTCTACTACCACTAGGATAAATCTATTCCCAGATGCAGTTTGAGGGTTAAGGGGGCCAACAATGTGAATTCCTACCCTCCCAGAGGGTGTCCAACCCTCTGTAGTAGGAGTAAAGGGAATTTTGGTTGTGTGCCTGTCTTGTCACTGGCTTGACATGTCACACAGAAGCGACACAACTCCTTCACCCTTTTCAGACATTTAGGTCCAATTAAATGGGGCAACAAACCTGTCCCAGATTTTGGTTTGTCCCTGATGTCCAACTAGGGGGACGTCAGGGGCTAAGGTAAGGGGAGAGGAGTTGGCCTAACAGCTAGGGCGGTCGACCTCAAATCTGGGGAACCGGGTTCGCGTCTCGGCAAGGAACCGCAACATCCTGTGATTCTGGGCAAATCACTTAATCTCCCTGTGCCTAACAAAAATGAATGTGTCCTCATGTAATGCAACTGGTGCTTGTATAAAGCGCTCTGATACCCGATACCTTCGGGTCAAGTTCGCCCTATATAAAACTCTGTTAAAAAAAAGGATAAACTCTCTGTACATATAGGGGACCCTCTTTCTCCTGGCTGCCCCTAGTTTGGGATCCCTGTCCTCAGTATACAGAAGCCCATTCTCCTAGTAGGCCCTACAGGCACCACTGACATCACCCTCTTCTTGCATTACAGCTTGCTGCCTAAGTCCTTTAAGAGCAAGACACTGCTTTTGCCCTTGGCATAGGTCCTCTATGGAGGGTCACCCTGCACTTAAAAGTTCTGCCAGGGCAGGACAGACTCCATAGGCTGTACTCCCCTCCACAGGCACCAGGGCACCTCACTCAGGAGACTCTCTCCCTGGTCCTGTGACTTCTAAGAAGCTGCCTTAGCAGACTTCTTGCCCTTTCTGTTGCTTTGAGTCACTTGGTCCACTGTTTCAGGATCCAAGTTCCCATGACTTCTCTGATGTGTTGCCTGTGCTCTGGCAGTATCACCCACCCACTCTGTGAGACTCGGCATTTCTGCATGAGTCTTCCTCCCCACCTCTGCCCATAGAGAAGTCTCAACATAATTTCCAGACATACACTCAACTGGGATGGCAGGGGATACAACTACCTTCTTTGGGCAAGTAACCCCTGTCCATTATCAGCTTACAAAAGCCATTAGATGACGCTTAGTCTCATTGTCAGCTTAGGTGACCTAGCAACTAACACCAGGCAACATTTGGTCGGGGGAAATCAGTCTAGCTTCCACCATAGTGACACTGGCACCTGTATTCCTCACAGCCTCTACCTCTATCCCATTAATCATAGGCATTTGTCTACACTTCTCCAAGCTTGGAGGTAAGACAGAAAGGGCTTCAAAATCCACCCTACCTAGGGAAACTAAAGTAACCTTTGTGTATCCTCTTG
The DNA here is from genome assembly GCF_964204655.1 of Triturus cristatus. Taxonomy (NCBI): domain Eukaryota; kingdom Metazoa; phylum Chordata; class Amphibia; order Caudata; family Salamandridae; genus Triturus; species Triturus cristatus. The sequence continues at coordinate 759,660,230 of NC_140595.1, forward strand.
CCTCTCCAGTGTACACTTCTACCCCCACTCCTAACCTACAACTGGTCATGTGCAGGTCGAGTAGCATTGTACCCTTGCAGGGTAAAGGTGAAGCGGGTACCAGGGTCAAGCCTATAGTCAGTTTGATTTTACCTGGCCAGTGGAGCCATGGTGCGGAATTGTCCTGGTGATCTTTAGTGCCGGATGGGAGCCACTGGAGAGCTGCTTTTACCTCTGAGATGGTCCTGTGGGGGAAAAAGATGCAGAAAGACAACAACGATGAGATTGATGATGTAGGGTGGAGGTCGGATGGAATTCCTCCTAATGCAGCATTGAGTAAAGCGGGCGGTTGCTGGAATATTGACCAACAAGCCTTGGCAGCGATAAGTAGTGAAGAAAGTAACTCCGACCATCTGGATTTGGGCAATCCCTGGGAGGTCCGAATGGCCAGCTATTCTTTAGATCCGGAGCGCTGTTTTACATGCTGTTTGCAGGTGACTGGTGCCAATAGTACAGTAGAGTCAGAGGGTACTTCAGGCTTCTTCAGGGGTCCCTCTGTTTGGGGAAACCAAAAGATAGTCTTGATCAGGCCCTTCCAAGAGCTTTGTGAGAGTGCAATCTGCAACTCAGATTGCAGGTGGGGGCTCCTGTTCTCGTAACACTACGGCGAGTGTTTTTTCATAGGTTTAAACTTAAATTTGTCAAATTATAATTGAAGAAATGCCAGCATCATGTTGACTTTTTTGAGGATCTTTTTCATTTATTCTCCATAGATTTCAAGAATTCCAAAACCTTTTCAGAATGACAGTATCCAGTATTATACATCCATATATTCTACCCAATGCATTTCGGGTCTTTACATCAGACCCTTCGTCAGGGGTCATGGATAACTGTAAACAGAAACAAGCCAGGGAGGCTGTTAAACCTAATCGTTTTATACATTTTAAGTAATAGTGTGACAACTATAAATCACAACATAAAGCGTGAAATTAACTTTAGTAAATCAGGAAGATGAAGAAAACACAGATAATGTTCATGCTCTCGATCATAGTGTCTATGCGCCAATCCGTGATAAGACTCGATTATAGATGTGACGTGCTATTATCGTGCAGTTTGTAGAACAGTATTATTGTGACTTCACCGATTTGTGATATGTAAAGAAAACGTACAAAAGAAACTGTGCGAACGAATGGCTCAATAAAGTTGTTGAAAAAAGGTGATACAAGCGTGAATAAAGATAGCGGCGTTTTTGACTTAATTGAAGTATCTTGGTGCTCTATTAGTGTGCTAGTTGATTGTAGTTAAGAGTGCGTTTCAAAATGAAAGTGCTCCTGTTAAAGACTACCCAAAATACCTGGTTTCTGTATGGTAAGTGCCTTCGCGGTCGTCCGTGTTCAAATTCAGTGTGATCGCGAGATTAGTGTGGCGGAGATTTATCTCAACAGCGGAAGCGTGAACGTAGAAAGAAGACTAGCGGCTATCCCATTTGTACGTAGAAACGGTGTGTTAAAGGACTATGAACGTAAACATTGACCAGAGAAATAAAAAAGGACTAATCGTGTGTCGACACAATATATAAACATTAAAAAATAAATAATAAAAAATAAATTGCGAAAAGATGACGATGTGTGATAAATTCTAAGTGAGCAAACTTGTTATAAATTACACTGCTTGTTTGCAAGAGTAACATTTAGAATATGATATCAAGTTCTTAACATTCTAAATCATACAGAATTGAATTATTTTAGAGAAAGCATGGGCATTTCAATCCTATCATTGAGTCCCAGTGTTTGGAGGGTTTGGAGTCTTTTCGTCCAATAAAATTCAGCTTTCGCCAGAGCTTTATGGGGATAAGCTACGAGTGCACGTTGGACACTAACTTTCTTTTTTCCACTTCCAAGAGCTTTGCCACAGGTGTAAGGTAATCCTCTTTTGCATTGGACAAGTCTTCATGTTGCTGCTGTGGGGCTCTTCTTCTGTCCTCTAAGATGCAGGCTGTTCAGAAGTGATGACAGGGACATCCCTTAAATCCTATATTTTAGAAGACTTAGTGATGTGGGAGCTAATAGCCTATGGGGAACTAGTCTCTGCAGCTAGTCCCCCCCTGAGGTGACTACATCCGGAGGTGTGTGCCACCTTTTCTACCCAAAACGCTCTATTCTACCACTTGAAAGATGCCAGAAATCCAAGTTTAACGTACAGACCAGGTTGCTTACCCTGGAGGTGTGGCTAGGCTTCTGGAGTTGTACACCTTCTTGCATAACTAATTTTACACCTGATCTGTTTCACATTTGCCTGGGACAGGGCTGTTTCCAGAACTGGGAGTCAGTCCTGATGCATAATAGACGTGGTGCAGCCTTTGAAGCTCACTGCGTTGTGTCACTTTTCTAGACTGCTCGGGAGGAGGGAGGTGTGACCTTCTTCCTACCCAAGTCTTTTTTCCTGACTCCTGGGTGTGATCACACTTGCTGGCAGGATGTCGGAATCTTATCTTGGTGGCAGTAAATGCGGGAAGCCAGAGCACAGAAAAGCTCCGGCAACCAGGTGGGCAACTCCTAAGGTAGCCACCTGGGTGCATGCCACATCACCCAGGGCATGAGCATCATGTCAGGGGTGAGAAGGTACATTGTTTGATACCAAACATGACATACTTTGGTGATACCATAATGGAGCTGCCAACTTCAAGAATGCCAGGGTGGCAGTACATGTTATCTTATAGACTGCTAACGCTTATAGTAGTTTCCAATGTGGAACACCACTATAGGGACATATAGGCTTGTACCTATATGTCCTCACATTTAATATACTACACCCTGTCTCCTGAGTTCAGAAGGCCTTCCTTAGTGGTGGCTGACATATATTAAAAAATTGTGTATTGACTGTGCCACACATGGTGAGGGCACAGTCATGTTTGAGCAGTGTGCAGTGCTCCTGCCCTCTTCAATGGCAGGTCTGTTGCCAGTAGAGTACTTGGATCAATTAGGGTGGCACGAAACCATGCTGTAGCCCTGGGGACCCATTTACCACCCTGGGTACCCCTGTAGCCCTATACTAGGCACTTATAAGGGGTAAAGTATTTGCAAATTTGGGATTCCCAAGTCGAACATAACAGTTTTGGGAGAGACCATAGGCAATGGGGTTTGGGCAGCAGAGTCATATCCATTGGCATTTGGATCAAAAAGTGTGGGGGGTAACTATGCAAAAAGGGCACTTTTCTACATCTATGGTAAGAAAAACATGACCTTGTTATTACAGTGAGAGATATGCCTCTCTGGACTTCATTCCAGGAAGAATGCTGGAACTTGTAGGAGCGCAAATCACCATTTGGGTTGGATAAGTGTCCTCCTCAAAGGATAAGTCCACCACCTGCTTGATGTCATATTAAAAAAAGTGTTTCATCAATTGTAATGGAAAAAAAGCACTCATGCTGATATCAAAAGTAATTTGTGAAGGATTTAAACCGTGTAGAAAAAGTCACAAAAAACACAATAAAACTCCAGGAACAATTTTAAATTGTAGAGAGCTATTTTACAAGTTAAGCTATGACCAAAATGATGAAACTACAATACGTATAACTGAATATATGTTTAAAAAAAAATTAAAGTGTCAAGAAAAATATATTGTCCAAGTAAGTAAATGGTCGCAGAAGGCCAGGGCGAAGGTGCAATTTCAGGCCAACAGCAAAGGAACCCAAATTGGATACATCAAGTGGGTCAGTGCAAAGCCTAGAATTCAAAAAACTGAAAATTGTTTCTGAGTCCCACTTCAGATAAGGACTTTATTGAAGAAAATATTAGAAATTTCTTCTAAGTCCAAATGCAAAATAGTACTTTGTCACTTTATGAGAAGAAAAATCCTCTCCCTGCAGGATTCAGCTGAAACTGTAGTCATCAATATTGATCGGAAAGTCTGACACCTGGTTCCGCTGGCACTCTGAAGCTTTTGCGGTTTTTCGCTGGGAATTTTCCTGGGACATAGTCATTTTTTCAGCTATGCAGACATCTCCATGTGGGACAAAGCTCAACTCTCATCTGATGTTATGGAACTGCCAGTCGGATACTTTCCCAGTGATTACTGCTGAAGTTCTGGAGGAAAAGTTTTAAAAAGTTTTGAAACTTTCTTTGGGTTCCCAACACACACAGAAGAACTTTAGGGGAACTTTAGTCCACCAGCAAAATCCAGTCACAGTCCAGTTGCCACTTTTCCACTAGGATTCTTCACAGGAATATCCTTTTCAGTTTTTTTATATTCCTAGACCCACCCCAGGGATCAGCCTTATGGTCCTTGGAGATATTCCTGTCTTTGGATTTCAAGTGGAAGGGAATCCAACCTCCTCGGCTTCCTCATACAGGTCACAGATGCCAAATACAGCATGTTCAGTCCACCTGATATCCTTCCACAAATCCTGAAGCGTTCTGAGAAAGGCTGGGAGAGGGTCCAGCTTTTCAGCCTTCCCCTACACCTTATTCAGTAGTTCCTGTTTGCCTTACTACAAACAGGCCCAAAATGCAAAGACTCAGGGCCAATGCAAGATGGCCAAAATCTTCAGCCACACTAAATTTGGACTCTGGGAGCTGTGTGTGTAAGGAGGAGTATACTATTGACATTACAAGTGTCCTCTCACATTGAACTCTAAAATCTAGTATGAAGCAGGCTGCTGACACACAATAAAAAATGAGAAAGAAGTTTAGTAAGACAAAGCAATATCCTTCAGTAAGCAGACAGGGGATGCACAAGAAATGTGATCTAGGCCTGTTGGATTGCTTTAAAAAGTTTTACATGTGCCTTAGACAGAAAAAAAAATTCTAACTTTATTGATAAACTGGAATTTTAAAACAGTAAGAAAACATTCTTGAAGTTTTTCTGGAGTCGTTTCCTACTGGATATGCAGAAATAATGATTTGATCAGTATTTGCTATGGGATAGTTAAACTCAATATATTGAAAATAGCTTTTTGTGATTCTCACTCTAGGTTCACGCTAACATTAATTTATGGATGTACCATTTCTAGGCACAATGTGCTCATACTTATGGCAATTAAGTAATTTTAAGGGTGGCTTGTTTAGCACTTAGAAGCATATTTTTAAGGCAGTGAAAGAGTTTATTTCTACAGGTCCTTCTGCAAACATAAAAGTTTGCAGGATGAGAGGAGGCCTGTCTCATGTTTTCACCGTCACAAGCTGCTGCGTGACCTTGCGGTGGGCGCGCTGCTGGTGCTCCAAAGGCACACCAAAGGCACGCCCGTCTGCGCCATTCCGTGACCTGACTGCGACCAGCACCAGGGACCCTAGCTCACCATCCACTGCTATGACTCAGCTGCCCTCCTCGCACTCAACCCCGGAAAGAGCTACAACGGCCAGCTGTCCACACCGAGCACCACACACGGACAGTTCTCCTGCCACCCCTGCCACCACACCTTCTTCACAACCATCTGCACCCCCATGACCACCACCCCCGCATGCAATGCCAACATGGCCAGTGCCCTGAGGTGCATCCTCCTCAACATGCATTCCCTGCACAGATACGCCGTAGAGATCTGTGACCTCCTCGACACTCTCTCACCAGACGTCGCCTTCTTTACAGAAACCTGGACCAACGCCTCCTCCACCCCACATCGCCACTGCCATCCCTTACAGATACAAGACCCAAATGAAGGACCGCCCCAACCACCCAGGAGGTGGACTCACCATCGCACATAAGAGCTCCCTCCAACTCTCTATGCCCACCACAAGCAATTTCTTCTCCACCATGAACACCTTCACTTTCAGGTCCAGACCAGTCCTAGAACCATACTTTGTGGCACCCTTGCCTACAAACCCCCCAGTCCCCACGCTCCGTTCACCAGTACCATCACCGATCACATCACACGCCATTGCCTCCAGGGACTAAATACTCATCAGAGACTTGATTTTCCACATCGACAACCCCAGCGATCCCAACTCCACTACCCTCCTCGACAACCTCACCAACATCGGACTGAAACAGCTCATCACCACGCCTACCCACAAGGCAGGACACACCCTTGACCCCATCTTCGCAGGAGGAAACAACATCCACTTTAGCCACACCACGCAACCCCCATGGATGGTCCACCACTGCATACACTTCCACATCGGCAAACCTAAGCCACCCAAACCTGCACCGCGCCCTCCGCGAAGGAACTGGAGCAAAGTCACTGAGGAGCAGCTCAACTCCACCCTCAAATGCGACACCCCAACCAATCTCGCAGCCAAAGACCTACACAAATGGATCTCCAACTGCGAAGACAAGCTAGCATCCCGTCGCAACCTAGCAGACGGCACCCCAGAAAGGCCACCTGGTTCACCGCTGACTGACGCACCTTCAGACATCCCGCAAAGAACTGGAGAACCAGCAAAACATCAGAAGACCGCACCACCTACAAGAATGCCATGGCGGAATACCACCAATGCATCAGAACCACCAAAAGGACCTTCATCCAGAACAAGATCCTCGCCAACTCCAGCAACTCTAAGGAACTTTTCAGCGTCATTCAGGAATTCACCAAGCCCCCCAGCAAAACCACAGCCATCACCCCTTCCCAGGAACTTTCCAACAAGCTCGGATCCTACTTCCATCTGAAATTCAAGAGCCTCTATGACAACCTCAATAACCGGAAACCTGACTCCGAAACCACTCCCTTCTCCAGCAACGCCAACCAGCCCACCATCTCCTCCTGGACCCCAGTCACCACTGAAGACACCACTTTGACCATGAAAGGCATCCACTCAGGGGCCCCCACGGACCCCTGTCCGCTGCACATCTACCACAGGGCTCCGGAACTACGATGCACCATCAACGCCACCTTCAAGACCGGCATCTTTTCTGATGACTAGAAACACACAGAAGTCAGACCCCTGCTCAAGAAGCCCTCAGCAGATCCCACGTACCTCAAGAACTACCGACCCATCTCCCTCCTCTCCTTTGCACATAAGTTACAGAGAAGACCGTTGATGCACAACTAACTGGACTCATCAGAAAACTCCATCCTCGACCCCTCCCAATCCGGATTCCGCAGCAACCACAACACCAAAACCGCTTTACTCGCCACCACAGACGACGTCCGCACTCTCCTCAACCAAGGACATACCACTGTCCTGACCATACTCGACCTCTCAGCAGCGTTTCGACACCATCTCCCACTGCACTCTCACCGCAAGACTCCACGACACCGGCACCCTCGACTGGATCTGCTTATTCCTCACCGGCAGAACCCAAAGAATCAGACTGCCACTCTTCCTCTCCGTACCCACGGTAATCAACTATGAAGTACCCCAAGGATCATCATTCAGCCCCACGCTCCTCAACATCTACATGGCCCCCTTGCTGCCATTGTCAGACACCACGGACTCAGCATAGTATCCTATGCCGACAACACCCAGTTCATCCTCTCCCTAACCAAGGACCCCAACACCACCAGACTCAACTTCCAGGAAGGAATGAAGGATGTCGCATCCTGGATGAGCAACAGCTGCCTAAATCTCATCTCCGAGAAGACAGAAGTCCTTGTCCTCAGACCCTCCCCCTCTGCGTGGGACAACACCTGGTGGCCAACCACCCTTGGCAGCCCTCTGACCACCACAGACCACACCCAAAACCTCAGCATCGTACTCGACTCCTCCTTCTCCATGAACTGACAGGTCAATGCCGTTGCCTCCAGCTGCTTCAACACCTTCCGCATCCTCCAAAAGACCTTCAAATGGATCCCCCCCGAGTCAAGAAAGTCCGTCTCCCACGCACTCATAACCAGTAGACTGGACTACGGAAGCACCCTCTACGCCAGGATCAACAAGTCTCTGCTCTGCAAGCTCCAGACCATACAGAACACCGGAGCCAGACTTGTCCTCGCCATTCCTCGACATGAACACATCACCCAACACTTGCAGAACCTCCACTGGTTCTCCGTTGAGAAGAAAATTACTTTAAAGATACTCACCCATGCCTACAAATGCCTCCACAACACCGGACCCCAATGCCTCAACCAGAGAATCTCCTTCCACGTACCCAAGAGAATCATCCGATCCACTCACTTCACCCTCACCAAAACCCCACACATCCGCATAGCCAGAACAGGTGGCATACCCATCCCACTGAGCTGACAAATGCAAAAAGACATGGGTCCCATGCTCACTGCACCACTGGATTCAAGCTAGTCTGGTTGATGAGGAGTGATGCCCTGAAACTGGTCCCAGGATTCTTGTTTCCTGTCCAGGGAGGACCTGGCTTGGCAGTTTGGACTGGACTGTTTCCATAAGGAACAGGGTCAAGACTGATTTGTATATGTCTGGGTCCAAACTGGGGTGGTGTGGTGAGCAAAAGAATGATGGATTAAACCCAGATCTTTGTGACTGGGGGGTGAATGTTTGCATTGTCCCGCATTCTGTCCATCAATTGTTTCTTTTGCATTTGTCGCCCTAAGTGGGAAGGGTATGCCCAGAGGTGGGTCCAGTGCTAAAAGCACCACTGGATTCAAGCTAGTCTGGTTGATGAGGAGTGATGCCCTGAAACCGGTCCTAGGATGCTTGTTTCCTGTCCAGGGAGGACCTGGCTTGGCAGTTTGCGCTGGACTGTTCTCATAAGGAACAGGGTCAAGACTGATTTGCATATGGCTTGGTCAAAACTGGGGTGGTGTGGTGAGCAAAAGAATGATGGATTTAACCCAGATCTCTATCACCGGGGGTGAATGTTTGCATTGTCCAGCATTCCGTCCATCAATTATTTCTTTTGCAAGTATTTATGTAGCACACAAACAGTAATAAAGAGAAAATACACCACAAGAAAAGAGTTATGAATTTTTAACGTTTTTAGTAAAAACGATTGCCTAAAATGCCAACCGAGACTGGGTCAAATTCGAAAGTAAAGGCTGACTGCAGTGGAGCCTGGTTTGGATACTAGAAGTGGATTGGACCCGGTCAGAGCCTACCTTTAGACTTAGAAAAATTCTTGAAGGAAAATGTCTGAGAAGGTAAAGTTCTGCTTGGCAATACTGCAGGAGGTGTCTAAGGCGGTAGCATCATCGTCGATGGTCTTGGGTCAAAGCCACAGTGAAGATGTCTAAATTTGGAGATAGCCTCCAAAACGGAAGTAGAAAAACTCCAGCAGGACAAAGCAGTAGGCTGTAGATGAAGACAGTTCCATGAGGTTGGATACTCCTTTATTGAAGTACCACTGAAGCGGATTTGCTGCAGCAGAGCAGAACGTTGTGGCAGAAGCCACGGAGTCATTCCACCCGGGGATGCACCTAGTGAAGTTTGGCAAGCAGGTTAGTCCCAGTCTCCACCTGGTTCTCAGAGCACGTTTTGGCCAAATTCTTTCCTCGGTTTGAGAAATTGGCCATCCGGTCAACTTTAGCACCACAATCAACTGTTGGGACACCTTTTGGGGGTTCAGGACTCACTCAGGCTGGGTCCAGTTGGGGGGTCCAGAGAGTTGGAGCCTTTTATGTTCCTGTGGCTCTGAACAGGAGGCCATAAAATTATCCCTTGGATTCATGTCTGGTAGTCCTGGGTGCAGGTGAAGTTGTGAGGCTTAAGAGCAGGGCTGGCCTATGAGGTTTCTAGGCATACTCCAGGTACGAAAGCAGTCCTTCCAGGTAAAGCAGCAGTCTAGAAAAGTGCACAGCAAGTCACAGCAGCAGGCAGTCCTCTGAGAGTACTTCCGCCTGTCCAATAGTGAAATAAAGAGTGGGTCTGAAGGTCCTATATTTATACCTGTGGTGCCCTTCTTCTAAAAGTTGGGAAGAGCTTCTGGAAACGTTCTTTGAAGTGCATGGAATTTCCTGACTTCCCTGCCCCGGCTCCAAGCTGGCTGCAGTTACAACACAGTGTCATTACAGGTTCTGAATTAGGAAATATAGCTTATTAAATGTAATAAGGACTCCCCAATGTTATCCTACACGAAGGGTAGACCTCACAGTAGTGAAAAACAAATGAGGGTTTTTTTCAATACCGGGACATGTAAAACGTAAAAGTATTTGTCCAAACTTCTAATTGCACAGCGCTCTGTCATAAGGGCTACCTAGGGTTGACCTTAGGGGTTATTTATATGTAATAAAAGGAGAGTGTATGTCCACATGTGACATTTATTCAAACATGCAGTATGTGTAATGCTCTTATAAGATAATTAAATACAACAAAGTGGGTTTTAAGCCAATTCTGATTTTGTTTTGGGAGTCAGAGCACATACACTGGGCACTGGCTAGCTGTGTCCCAGTATTAGAGTACCAACTGGAGGTGGACACCCTAAAAGGGGTCACTTTGTAACACACTTGAGAATACTAATCAATTGCTCTCTGCAAATACTTCAATCAGAAAAAAACCTGACAAAAGTTAGAGCTATGCCTCTCATAGCCATGTCAAATGAAGAACATTGTTTGTGAAATTATCTACTTGAATCAAACAAAAACTCTACAAGTTGTCAGAATGCAGAATATGTACATTTCTGCTGGATTTATATCTTAGAATACAGAATACTGCATATTTGTAGCAGATCAATTATATTTACTTATATCACTTTGTATTAATATATATGTTTTATTGCAAACATTTTTTCAATCCATGCTTACGTTTTTGTAGCAGGTTGCTTTTTGTGTGATGTTAGTGATTTGCATTGTAGCAAATTGATTTATTTTACAATCTGTGAATAGTTTTTTTTCCATTTTCAGTGGAGAAGAATTTTGAACAATTTGGACAAAATTGTAACTTGTTGCAGTGCTCTTTTGGGTTATAATGTATCCAGTTCACCTTTGGGCCATGTCAGTTCATGTTCAAGGGTGAGTGGGATCACAGGGAATGCAAGGGCAACAGGGACTCAACTGTGAGGGTTGCAGTAATTTGCCTCTCATGTTTCAGGATCCGTCCTTGACAGAGCCCCAAAACTGGGCTAAGCACAACCCATTCAGCACAAGACTCACTGTGATAGTGTTGGCAAGCAATCACAGGCTTCTCAGGCAGGTAGTGTTGGGGTGCTTGAGCTAATCACTCAATAGCATAAAAAATGATTGACCAATGTAGTGCTTTGCTGTTTATTTTTTTTATTTTTAATGAGTTGTTTTAAAATGTCTGTTTATTCCAGCAAAATATTTATATGAACATATACGTTATGAACATCTATTGTGTCATATCATCTCACCGATACTATCAGGAAGTCCACATACATAAAATCTTATGCACATTGTTCTCAGAAAAACTTTGTATACAGTTTATACAGTACTAAGTTTAAATAGTCCCTCCAGGTAGCAGGAAACAGGATCCACAAAGCCAGATGACCACCATGCATGTACAATGTGCACTACAGAATTCCTTTTGGACCGTGCAGTAGAGTAAACCTATGATGGTCAATTCTTGAATAAACAAGGGTCTATAACAGGATTAACATTGACAGTTAACAAGATAAGTAAACAAATAAGGAGAAAAAAGGGAAGATAACCAGATTGCCCTCCACTCATAGAATTCATACACAAATAACCTGGTTATGCAGAAAACATTATAGTCGTTATAAGTTATATATAATGGGAATTTATATACTGCAAGGTATGGCTATGCTAAATTATCTTGTCATGCCTACCACTAAGTGTTCCTCATTTAAACATTTTCAACCATCCCCAACTAATCTGACCCCACCAAGGAGAAAAAAGTATGAGAAAAGTCAGAAAGCGCCTCACGTAAGCACCATCCATGGAGCTGCTGGTTGGTACTCACCAGTTTGCTTGATCTGTCATACAGCCTGAGTCCGGCCGGCCACGTGATGTGCTTCGCCATGCCTCAAGCCCACTTCAACCAGTAACACGACCAGCAGCTTCTGGGTTTCTCATGACTTGGAGCGATAACCCGTTTGTTGGACTCCTTGGGACCCTGAATTATGTTCCTGCCAACAGTACCTCCGCCGGTCCTAGCACTCATGCCCTGGACCGTGCCCCACCTGGATTCTTCACAGTGTGCTCTCTTGCCACTGCCATATAAATAACAGTAACCTGGTTCTGATGATGGCCTAACACCGCTACAGGCCGAAACGCCATCGATTTTTACAGCGGAACTCTCGGCGCTCCCCTCAAGGATACTCCACTTGACTAATTTTGTTTTGATTACCATAATTTGTTTGGGCATCCTAAGTATGTAAATTTTTATCTTCGCTTGTTCCTTTGTTGCGCACTACCCCATCGCTGTACATACTTCCTCAGATGTCACTTGCGCCGTCACTGTGCTTCACGAGCACTTGTTGTGAACAGGTTACATGTCATTCAATGTAATGCAGAGCCAATGTTTGATCATATGAATTGTAATATGCCAAATATCTATATTCACTAAAATACAATTTATTTTACAAAAGAAATTTGTTTCCTTGTTTTTCTCCCCCTTTTGATTCAACTCTCAGCAATTGTGCTATAGGTGCCTGACCTCCAATTAACACCCTTTAGAGACATTGTTGTATGTTAAAGATGATTGCCCTAGTCTCCTTAGGGTATATGGGCTACCTCCTGTAGTCTATACTGCTCCCTTACTACGTATGACTGAGTATCTCAAGATTTCCCCTCTGACCCCCACATTGGCTGCGGCCATACACTACTTGTGTTGTGGAAACTGAGTGCCTGATTTTTAGTCATGGCAGATGGGTTACTCCCTCTGCCAAAATATGAATCCCGGCAAATGGGATATCCGTCACCGTTGTGACGGAGTAACCCATCAACCGAGATATAAATCAGGCCCTAAGTGTTTATTCTCATCTAGAAAAAGAGCAGCATAGAGATTAATCGTTCTTTGTCCATTGGTAATCAGTAGTAGGACAGACCCTAGGTCCAACCTGATCTGGATTGTAGCACGGTCTGTCAACACATTAGGTCGAATTACTGTATGCATTATTCTGTTAAGGGGTGAGTCAATGTCAGAAAGTAGTCAATGCATGTACATGTCCAGTGCACACAAGAGATGAAAGTATAATCCCGTTCATCAGGATTAAAGGGGCGCCACGGATCATGTAAAGAGAAATCAGACATGATGTCTTGTAGCAGTCCCCAGTCCCCTGTCCGTTCCGTAACTCGTATGGAAATGTTGGAATTTGTCCAAATATGGATCTAGGGCTATTTTCCAAGTCACTTCCAAGAAGAGTGTTTTGTTCAGGGACACTGTAGCAAAATTCTGGAGAGACTCTGGAAGGTGCCCCACTTATCAGTGACCAGAAAATAGATGGAGCCCAGTATCAGGATTTGGGGTCACCTTGATGAGTATGTCATGTTTAGAGAGTCCTGACATATCTTATGAGTTTTCATCAGTAGGCCTCATCTCATGAGTATTATCCCTCCACCCTTGCAGTGCAATTGTGACACAACTTTGAGTTTTCTAAATCAGATAAGTGTTCTCCTGTAAAAGCGAACTGTCAGGTAACAAAGCTTGAAGATCGGACATATATTTTTCTTCATCTTAAAATGAGTTAGGCCATTGCCATTAAGCAAAACAACACTGAGAGCAATTGGGACTGTGGTCCCTTGCATTCAAAGCCTACGGCACCGTGTTTAAGAGGAAAAGTATTAGGGCAAAGGATTGTCTGGAGTGGGTAGACTAGCAATCCAGCCTCAAATTTGATGCTGGAGCATGGGGTGGCGGTTATCCTCCCTATTCTCTGTACTGTGATCAATAAGTCTTTGGAAAGTGGTGTGGTGCCTATAGGATGGAAACATGCCATGGCTGTGTCTCTTATAAAAAAATCACCCTGGGCTAAAAAAAAACTGAACATTTTAGGCCCATATCTCTTCTTCCTTTCTTCTCCAACCTAGCTGAAAGGCAAGCCAACACTCAGCTGAGGAACTTCATTGAAGCTCAACATTTACTGCATGAGACCCAATCATGCTTCCATCCACAGTACAGCACATAATCGGCGCTGTTACTGGCTTCTGAATCTCTCAGAATGATTGTGGATGGTTATAATACTGCTGCACATATCATGTTAGATTTAAGTGCAGTGTTTGACACCGTTTCTCACGCCCTTCTTTTGAACAGTTGCAGAATTGTCATATTGCTGAGCTAGCTTCACTCTGGCTGGTCTCTTTCCTCCAGAACTGCTCCATTCTGGTGGTTCACAAACCCTTTACATCAGAGATCTTCCCACTGCAGCAGGGGGTGCCTGAGGACTCTAACTTGAGCCCTACCTTGTTCAATGTTTACATGCACCCCATAGCAGATGTCATCAAGCGTCATGGTTTTACCATTGTATCATACGCCAATGACACACAGCTCATCGTCACTCTCTTGCAGGAGGTGGGAGCCACTGCAGCTCAGATCCTGTCCGGTTGAGTTAGGGGAGTGGATGGATAATAGCTGCCTGAAACTCAATGCTGGAAAAACAGAGGCACTGGTCGTAGGAATACAACCTACTATCTGGTCCACTGCCTGGTGACCAGATGTCCTTGGGCCAGTACCAATCCCTAAGCCAAAAGTTAAAATTATTTGCTTTTAGTTTGATGCCAACCTCTCTTTTGATAGCCAGGTGTCATGCCTGGAAGAAAAATGATTTGGTATTTTGAAAACACTGAGCAAAATCTAGAGTCTCCTTCCAGAGGTGAGCAACATCGGCCTCACCCAACTAGTCCACAACCCTACACACGTCAGAGGCCACATGCTAGGGCCCATCTTCAACTTCAGCGACCACATGAAGTACAGCCACAACACCAAACTCACTTGGACCGTCCACTTCAATGTCACTACACTTCCCTAAACTGTCCAGCAACCCCATCGCAGCTGTAAAAAAATCTCAGAGGCCATATGGATCAGCGCCCTCAACACCACTCACCTCAACCCCTCCAGCCGCTTGGACCAAAATGTTAGAAATTTCAGCACCTTGATCAAAAACTGTGCCAACAGCATCACCCCCATCGGCAACAACATACACAAAAGGTGTACCAAGCAGGTAAGCTGGTACACCAAGGACCTTAGAACTGCTAAACGCCATTGTAAACATCTTGAAAGGAGATAGTACATGAACAAAGACACCACCGACAGGACCTCCTTCAAGACTGACCTCAACTTCTACCATCAATAGCTGCAACAGTCTAAGAAACAAGCCCTAGCTTCATGCATCAAATCAAACTTCAACAACTACAAAGAAATCTTCAACATTGTCAAGCAATTCTCAAACCCCTAAGCTTCAACAAACTACATCACCCCCTCACAGGAAATCAGCAACAACCTTGCAAACCTCTTCCACAACAAGATTGTCAAAATCTTCAGGAACTTCAAACCCCAGCCCAAGCCCAGCGACTTCTTCAACCAACACAACTGCCCTACAACCACTGTAGGCAACCGATTGACCACATGAAACCAGCTTGACCCCCATGACACCATCTCCATCATGAACTCGGTCCACGCAGGGGCCTCCAGTGATTTGTGCCCATACTGCATCTTCTATCTAGGTGGAGCCAGGTTTAGCTATCAACTCACCATCCAGTTCACAACACATTGATGCCAAAGCCACCTTACCTGAAGACTGAAGCATGCAGAGGTCAACGTCCTACTAAAGAAACCATCTGCTGACCCCAGCGAGCTCAACAGCTACTGGCCCATCTCCCTGCTCTCATTTCCAGCCGAAGTCCTAGGAAAAGCCAACCAACAACTTACCACACATCTGAAATTGAACCATCTACTTGACTCTTCCCAATCTTGATTCCTCAGCAATCACAGTGCCGAAACAGCCCTAATTGCAGCCACCAAAAACATCCAAACGCTCCTTGACCGATGAGAGATGGCGGCACTGATCCTGCTAACCACTTTGTGGCATTCAACACAGTGTCTCACCACACGCTCATTGAAAGACTTCACAACATTGGCACCTAATGAGCTGCTCTAAGAAGGATAACATCATTCCTTACCAGAAGGATACAAAAAGTCCACCTACCACTGTTCACCTCTGAACCCAAAGAATTCATCTGTGGATTACCTCAAGGATGATCGCTCAGTCCCACCCTCTTCAGCATGTACATGAGACCTCTGGCCAACATCGTCAAAGGCCACGGACTTAACATCACATTCTAAGCCGACAAGACACAACTCATCTTCTCCCTCTGAAATGACTCCAGCAACTCCAGAACCAACTTCCACGACTACATGACCAGCGTCACCAATTTAATGAGGGTCAACTGCCTGAATCTCAACACAGACAATACAGAGGTTCTGATCTTCAGTAACAATAGCTCCCCATGGATCGCCTCCTGGTGGCCCACAGAACCCAAACCAAAACTGACCCGACTGGGTAGAAATCTAGGCATCATCCTGAACAACAAACTAACCATGTTGTCTAAGGTCAACCATGTCTCCTCATCTTGTTTCTCTCTGTGCAAGATCTTCAAATGGTTACCCGAAAGCTCAAGATGCACCATCACTCCAGCCCTCATCTCCAGTCGACTAGACTACGGCAATGCTCTCTACACATTAATCGCTGCCCACCAGACACCTCCTATCTGCTTCCCTTTCACTTACCTACAACCCCCACATCAAACTCAGCAGGAGCAGAGGTCAAAATTCTCCTACCTAGCAGCAGCGAAGTCAGAACAAACTTCCCTTACATCACCAGACCTCCACGTATTTACTGGAGTTCCAAAAGTTGCTAAAGATCTGGCTCTTTGACTGAACCACTAGACCTAGCCAGCACCAGGATACCCTCATGGGTGGCAAGCTGTGCTCTACAAATTGACTGATTGATTGATTGATTGATTGATTGATTGATTGATTGATTGATTGATTGATTGATTGATTGATTGATTGATTGGTCACATCCTCCAATGGCTGTGGTGGCTCATGAGGATAGGGATGGCAGTCCCTGTAAGGAACTGGATCACACATGGAAAAGGAAGAAAAGTGCGCTAGGATTGTTGGGAAACGGCTTGGGCTCGTCAGGTCCTGGCAAGCGGCCACACAGAGGACAGTCCCGGGATGGTGAGGCCATATACAGGTCGATTTCAGGGAGGCACAAACATACTTCACTCTCTAGCAATGCAACATGTGCAGGCTGCATCTTCTTGGCACTCTGTCTCAGGGCAAGCTACAATTCTTCTTCAACTCAATGGCTGAAGTCATGCCGCAAGTTTTTCCCTGGCAAAGATGCTCAAGTCATTCCACAATTTCTTCGTCACAGCCCAGGTCACTCTGCCTAGGATTAGAGCCTTAGCTTCTGGGACATTCATTTACATTACACAGCCAGAAACGTTAGGTCTAGAGACTGCTGCCTGCTGACCCCAGGGTACTCAGATTGCTCTCAGCAGCCATCTTCTTCTGGAATATTCCACCACAGTAGGGTCATGCTGCACCTCTCTATTCCTATAAAGTCACATCTACCACAAGTCTGCCATGTTCTGTTAATCTCTCAGCAGGCATGTTGGCTTGTAGGCACTTCAGTTGGATCTACAGGTCAGATGATCTTCTCTCATTACTGGGGAACTAGCTATCAGGCAAACCACAGCTTTAGTTGCACAGCAGTTCTCAGAGTACTCTGTGGAGCATTCCCTCCATTAGTCGTAGGGAACATGGATCTGGAAAAACAAATGAGGAGACAATGAGCCACACTTTTAGAGTGCAAAGTCAGGCAGGAGCTATGGATCCTCTGTCAGAACCGGTTTGGGGAAGTTCTTCTTTCAAGTTTACATTTCAGGATGCTCTCCAGAAACAGACTTTGAGTAGAGTGATGCCACTCACTGCAGGGTTGTCTGCAGCCTGAAGCACCAATAACAGAGGCACAAAGAGGTGTGAGTTTCTGCCCCCAGCTTTCATCAGCCAGGCTAGACTGAAAGAGGGATCAGGGATATATATGTAAGGCTGTGCCTCACCTAGAAACTCCACTTCACCTTGTATACCAAAGCCTACAGTCCCATCTTTCACCCCCAACATCTACCAAATGGCAGTGATTCAGGGAGACTAATCAGAAACTACTTGTTTGCAAAACACCAAAGCCAATATCAAAACGAGCCTTGTTTCCTATCCTCTTACTTTAGTGGCTAGGTGTCCACCCTCCAGCTTCAGGAAAGCTCACACATGCACCATGCACAACATATACTTGGGATGTTAGCTCTATTATCTGGGTAAGCGAACAGAGGCGTAACTTTATATGAGTGGGTCAGTCAGCCTTCACTCCCATTTTGGAGGACTGCCCAGCCCTGTGTGCACACACCTGATTAGCAAAAACCAAAGGAAATGATGGACGGAGTGTTGAACATTGCAAACACTCACCCCCAGTCAACTGATCTGGGTTTAATCCATCACCGTTCTTTAGCCCACTCTGCCACCCCAGTTCAGACATGGCCATATGCAAATCAGTCTGACCCTGTGCCTCATGGGAACAGTCCAACCCGAACTGCCAAGCCATGTCTTCCCTGGACCGGAAACAAGCTTCCTAGGACCGGTTTCTGGCATTTCAGCCGTCTTAAGCCAGGCTTGCTTGAATCCAGTGGCAAAGTGAGCAAGGGACTTACATCTGAGCATACACTGCCAACTTATGGCGAACAAAGCAAAAATCAAAGGAAATGATGGACAGAGTGTTGAACATTGCAAGCACTCGCCCCCAGTCAACTGATCTGGGTTTAATCCATCACCGTTCTTTAGCCCACTCTGCCACCCCAGTTCAGACATGGCCATATGCAAATCAGTCTGACCCTGTGCCTCATGGGAACAGTCCAAACTGGAAACAAGATTCCTAGGGCCGGTTTCTGGCATTTCAGCCATCTTCAGCCAGGCTTGCTTGAATCCAGTGGCAAAGTGAGCAAGGGACTCACGTCTGAGCATACCCTGCCAACTTATGGCGAACAAAGCAAAAACCAAAGGAAATGATGGATGGAGTGTTGAACATTGCAAGCACTCGCCCCCAGTCAACTTATCTGGGTTTAATCCATCACCGTTCTTTAGCCCACTCTGCCACCCCAGTTCAGACATGGCCATATGCAAATCAGTCTGACCCTGTGCCTCATGGGAAGAGTCCAGCCTGAACTGCCAAGCCATGTCTTCCCTGGACCGGAAACAAGCTTCCTAGGACTGGTTTCTGGCATTTCAGCCGTCTTCAGCCAGGCTTGCTTGAATCCAGTGGCAAAGTGAGCAAGGGACTCACGTCTGAGCATACCCTGCCAACTTATGGCGAACAAAGCAAAAACCAAAGGAAATGATGGACGGAGTGTTGAACATTGCCATCACTCACCCCCAGTCAACTGACCTGGGTTTAATCCATCACCGTTCTTTAGCCCACTCTGCCACCCTAGTTCAGACATGGCCATATGCAAATCAGTCTGACCCTGTGCCTCATGGGAACAGGCCAGCCCGAACTGCCAAGCCATGCCTTCTCTGGACCGGAAACAAGCTTCCTAGGACCAGTTTCTGGCATTTCAGCCGTCTTCAGCCAGGCTTGCTTGAATCCAGTGGCAAAGTGAGCAAGGGACTCACGTCTGAGCATACCCTGCCAACTTATGGCGAACAAAGCAAAAACCAAAGGAAATGATGGACGGAGTGTTGAACATTGCAAACACTCACCCCCAGTCAACTGATCTGGGTTTAATCCATCACCGTTCTTTAGCCCACTCTGCCACCCCAGTTCAGACAGAGCCATATGCAAATCAGTCTGACCGTGTGCCTCATTGGAAGAGTCCAGCCTGAACTGCCAAGCCATGTCTTCCCTGGACCGGAAACAAGCTTCCTAAAACCGGTTTCTGCCATTTCAGCCGTCTTCAGCCAGGCTTGCTTGAATCCAGTGGCAAAGTGAGCAAGGGACTCACGTCTGAGCATACCCTGCCAACTTATGGCAAACAAAGCTGAAACCAAAGGAAATGATGGACGGAGTGTTGAACATTGCAAACACTCACCCCCAGTCAACTGATCTGGGTTTAATCCATCACCGTTCTTTAGCCCACTCTGCCACCCCAGTTCAGACATGGCCATATGCAAATCAGTCCGACCCTGTGCCTCATGGGAACAGTCCAGCCCGAACTGCCAAGCCATGTCTTCCCTGGACCGGAAACAAGCTTCTTAGGACCGGTTTCTGGCATTTCAGCCATCTTCAGCCAGGCTTGCTTGAATCCAGAGGCAAAGTGAGCAAGGGACTCACGTCTGAGCATACCCTGCCAACTTATGGCGAACAAAGCAAAAACCAAAGGAAATGATGGACGGAGTGTTGAACATTGCAAACACTCACCCCCAGTCAACTGATCTGGGTTTAATCCATCACCGTTCTTTAGCCCACTCTGCCACCCCAGTTCAGACATGGCCATATGCAAATCAGTCTGACCCTGTGACTGATGGGAACAGTCCAGCCCGAACTGCCAAGCCATATCTTCCCTCGACCGGAAACAAGCTTCATAAAACCGGTTTCTGCCATTTCAGCCGTCTTCAGCCAGGCATGCTTGAATCCAGTGGCAAAGTGAGCAAGGGACTCACGTCTGAGCATACCCTGCCAACTTATGGCGAACTGGATTCAAGCAAGCCTGGCTGAAGATGGCTGAAATGCCAGAAACCGGTCCTAGGAAGCTTGTTTCCGGTCCAGGGAAGACATGGCTTGGCAGTTCGGGCTGCACTGTTCCCATGAGGCACAGGGTCAGATTGATTTGCATATGGCCATGTCTGAACTGGGGTGGCAGAGTGGGCTAAAGAACGGTGATGGATTAAACCCAGATCAGTTGACTGGGGGCGAGTGCTTGCAATGTTCAACACTCCATCCATCATTTCCTTTGGTTTTTGCTTTGTTCGCCATAAGTTGGCAGGGTATGCTCAGACGTGAGTCCCTTGCTCACTTTGCCACTGGATTCAAGCAAGCCTGGCTGAAGATGGCTGAAATGCCAGAAACCGGCCCTAGGAATCTTGTTTCCGGTTTGGACTGTTCCCATGAGGCACAGGGTCAGACTGATTTGCATATGGCCATGTCTGAACTGGGGTGGCAGAGTGGGCAAAAGAACGGTGATGGATTAAACCCAGATCAGTTGACTGGGGGCGAGTTCTTGCAATGTTCAACACTCTGTCCATTATTTCCTTTGGTTTTTGCTTTGTTCGCCATAAGTTGGCAGGGTATGCTCAGATGTAAGTCCCTTACTCACTTTGCCACTGGATTCAAGCAAGCCTGGCTTAAGACAGCTGAAATGCCAGAAACCGGTCCTAGGAAGCTTGTTTCCGGTCCAGGGAGGACATGGCTTGGCAGTTCGGGCTGGACTGTTCCCATGAGGCACAGGGTCAGACTGATTTGCATATGGCCATGTCTGAACCGGGGTGGCAGAGTGGGCTTAAGAACGGTGATGGATTAAACCCAGATCAATTGACTGGGGGCGAGTGCTTGCAATGTTCAACACTCCGTCCATCACTTCGTTTGGTTTTTGCTTTGTTCGCCATAAGTTGGCAGGGTATGCTCAGACGTGAGTCCCTTGCTCACTTTGCCACTGGATTCAAGCAAGCCTGGCTGAAGACGGCTGAAATGCCAGAAACCGGTCCTAGGAAGCTTGTTTGCGGTCCAGGGAAGGCATGGCTTGGCAGTTCGGGCTGGACTGTTCCCATGAGGTACAGGGTCAGACTGTTTTGCATATGGCCATGTCTAAACTGGGGTGGCAGAGTGGGCTAAAGAACGGTGATGGATTAAACCCAGATCAGTTGACTGGGGGCGAGTGCTTGCAATGTTCAACACTCTGTCCATCATTTCCTTTGGTTTTTGCACACACCTGATTAGCCTTGGCCTAAAGCCAAAATAAAAAATCAGGTTTTACCAGATACACACTGTCGGGAACTCAGAGCAACCAATACGTTTATGTAGCATTTCCATCCTTTCTCTTCACTGGAGTTCTATCTGTTAAGCCCAGACCTGAGGACTCGGCTCATGCTTTACATAATTCTACAGCACAAACCAAATACACACTAGCAGAAGGAATTTGGATATATTTGAGCACGCCTTTCACAATGCATTCTACCTTACTATAATTTGCTCAGAGTTCCATAAGAAAGTTATGTCTAATGTATTTTAACAAAAGTGTAATTTCACCCTTTTTGATGGCACGTTGAACGGAACTCAGTCCAAATGCATTTACAATCAACTTGTGGCTCCCGTCCAAACAGGTAGATTACATTTGCTCCTCTCTGACCAGGAACAATAATACTTCCAAGGATGAATGCATCTCAAAGATATATCTCCATAGGCCTGAAGTACATTAACCCTCAAATGATATCAGGACCAATATTCCATATTCAAATGCAGTGTAACATATTGTGCCTAGCATACAGTGGCATGGGAATTATCACCAGAATACTGTTTCAGTTATGATTTAGGATTAACAAAGCATACATTAACATGAGGAAAATACTGCCACAACAACACTTTTGCATCAGGAGGTAAAATGGATCCAGATAAATGGTCAAAAATACTTTTAAGAATGCGGCTCCAGAAGCAAATGTAACCAGTATGCTCTATTGGGCGTAGTTGCGTATTTACTTACTATTCATGTAATGCAGTGCTGCAAGACAAGTTACTGTGCTTCGTTGCATGTATGGGAGAGAGCTTAAAAGCACCATAACTAACAAGAAATCATGTTCTTTAGCTCTCTCCCTGCTTGATAGTGCAAGGGTGCCTGCATTGTAGGCAGGATTGTTTATTGTGTAGAAGGGACACAAAAACAATGCTTAAAGGCGTTTTCCTCTTTCTATGTGGGCTGCAGAATTCTGCAGAAGTAACGAGGAGAAGTAAAGATATTTCTCCTCATTATTCCTGCTTCGGGATGTATAGCTTTTTGATGCATTCCCAAGTTTACAAGTCTTGATTCTCGGAATGCCCAAAATCAATGAGTGAATGCATGGGAGTGCATGCTTCACCCAAGTAATGCCTCCCATACGCAAAGTCCTGCAAGCCTGCTCTTTGCGCTGCCTTGAATTACTTTGCATTTACTAAACCATGCAAAGCCATGCAAGGTGACATTCTGTGGGTTAGAAAATGGCAAAAATTACTTTTAGTCAGGACCATGCCATACAACTGACACAACCCCAGTGCCAAACCTTAGTAAACATCCCCCTTAATTGTACCCCTATGCTCCTTGCAGCTGTGATCAATCATGTTCCTGATCCTTTAAATGCTTGTATCCATTGTTTTAGTAAGGTTGGAGTATGTTTACACCCAGAGCTATTTATTATCCAAGGTGAAAACATTGACTACAAAGTGACAAGATGCGCAGATGATGTAAATTTTCTTAGGAATAGAGCTTTAAAAGTATGTAGCCTATATCAGAACGTTAACATTTTTAGTAGCTACAAACAAACAGAGTCAATTATATGTTACTGACCTTTCTTTGAACTGCTTGTCCTAGGTTTGTCTTTCAGAATTACCAATGGCTTCAGGCCATGATGTTCGCCATTGAGGAGATTAACGGCAACCCTGACTTCCTACCCAATGTCACCATAGGCCTCCAGATCTACGATTCTTGTTTAGAACCAACAGAGGCCCTCCAGGGGACCCTGTGGATGTTGACTGGAAAGCAAAGTCATATTCTGAACTACCACTGGCAGTGGGATGGTCGTCTTGCTGGAATCATTGGGGATGCTGGCTCCTCGTGTTCAATCCTCATGGCACATGTGCTAGGCCTCTACAGATACCCTCAGGTAATCGTGGCAACGCACCCCATCAAGATGTGCATATTCATGTAGACTTAAGACCAGATTGGTGCTCTTAATTTGAAACAATATCTGCACATACCTTCATTTACAAGAGTAAACTCCTCATGTCCCATTACCTAGAAATTGTAATTTTATTAATGAGCAAATCTGCTCACAAGAGTGAGATATTAGAATAAATCTAGCTCTGCCACGGCACCGGTGGATCCAATCATACCCTTCTCTACTGATTCCACTTGGAGTCCACCTCTCCCCAATCCGCTTCAGATCTTCTACCTGAACACCTGATCCATGGTTAAACAGCAGGTCGATATTTTCCATTTATTGGACTTTAACAACCCCGATATTTTGTTTTTAGCTGAGACATGTTGAAGTACTGGGAATTTTAAGCCCAGCGGTGCAGGGGAACACACCCTATGACTTTCGGGTTCTTCCTGTTTCAGACCTACAGAAACACAGAGTCTTCTGGGTGAAGTCAAAGATCAGTTTATTGGCTGCAGACCAATTACAGGCGTCCTAGAAGTACAACAGCGTGTATGTTCTCAGGAGACTGCTGAAAATCACAGAAACGGGCTTCTCCTTAAATATAAAATATCATGCTTCAGGCACACATTCCTTGGTTTTACGATATGGCCATATACATGTATACATTTCAAACGAAAAGGCAGAGTCATGATGACCATCCCACATTCCAGTTAAGCCAGCCCGCAATTATTTACCCAGCAAGGCTCAGATCCCACATCAGATATCGATAGGCCCCAATAAACATGAGCATCTCCTGTTTGGAAAACAAGCCATAAAGCAGGAACAGTCAGGTGTGAAAGAGATTAGCTGGAGGCTTGTGTAGGATGAAAAGACTTTATGGTGTGTCAAGCCCTGATGCTAATCACAGGTGGCCAGAGGACGGGGAGCTCGTGAGACCGGACTGACCTGGGGCAGCGGAGCCAAGCTGCCCAGGTCACCGAGAAGTCAAAGGAAAGCACATGTGCTCTAAAAGGCCCGTATTTGCTTCATGATATGTAGCCTATGTGAGGGCAACCATAAGATGGCCACCGCTCCAAGATGGAACCCACGTAGTGATGTATAATAACGTATACACAGTGCATTCATAGCTAAAACGTTATACAAAGCACTTGTACATACCGCATTGACCATTCGCGGTTCGCTAATACCGGGATAGACAGGGGTAGGGCCCTGCCTCCTACGCGGTCCCAAATTGCTAAGTACGACAATGTTTATCAGAGGTGGCATCCCCAGATTTTCTTGCTGCCCTCCAGGTAAGCTACTATATTCTGCCTAATCATCAGCTTCCTGGTAAAACTGGAGGCGGCATAGCAGTCACTATAAAGAAGCATTTAATGGTTTCTAGTCTCACACCACTAGACATTCCATTGACTGACAGCCTTGTTATAAAGCTTGACTCCTCAACCTACTCCTTAATCTGAATTTTAGTATATAGGCCCCCAGACCACATGCCTCTCTAGCAGAATGGATCTCTCCACTAATAATTAAGTTTGCAAACATCTTAATCTTAGGAGATTTCCATTATTGGGCAATGAGGACACTGTGGTCAATTATCCCTTGGTTTCACTGAACTGCTTTGCAGCTTAAACCTTACCCAACATGTGTCGTCATCCACTCATAATAAGGGTCATGTCTTGGATCAAGCCTGGACCACAAACCTTTCTATCTGCCCGATATCCATATTGCTATGCACATAGTCTGACCATTCCCTAATCAAATTCCTACTTACTGATGTGACTCTGTCCAAGTCCCAACCAAGTGCTGGCAATCCCTCCAGAAATTGGGCCCAGGTCACTATTCTTTTTGCAGCTCCTTCTTTAACTCCTTGCCTGGCACAATTGGCAGTTGTGAGAGACTTAAGGAAGGAATCGGGAAATGGTTAACAAGTGCCAGTGATGTTCATGCTCCTCTATGGAGTGCCATACCTCCAGGTGCCACAATGCCCTTTAAAATGGTTCTCTGATGACTTAAGGTTAAGCTAAATTAGAACTGCGATGTGCTGAACCCAATTGGTGAAAAAACGACTCTTCTGACAAAAAAGCAACTTACTTGGCACTTCTCAAACAGTACAAAAGACTCATTATATGAGCCAAATCAGCCTTCTTTTCAGACAAAATTACCAAGTCCAACCAATAGGCCCAAGCAAATCTTCAACATTGTAGCTGAACTGTCTAACCCTGATTGAGTGACTCCTACTATCACTCACTCTCAGAATTTAAGTAAAGTCCTTAATTCTTCCTTTATTAATAAGATTACTAACATCAAAGCCATCATCCTCTCTAGTCCTTCACCCTTGGCTACATCTGCACAGACTGCAACTTAGCCATAATGCATGTTCTGCCCGCCATCAACCAGGTGCGTTTTGTGGACCTTTTGAGTAAAGTGAAATCGGGCCCTCCAAATGATCCCTGCACTCCTGATGTCCTTAAAAATGTCTTTATTCGCGTCTCTGATCTCGCCCTATCCCTTCTCAACAAGTAAATGAGAAGTAGTTGGGTCACTACCTCCTTCAAGGAGGCAATAGTGGTTTCTCTACTGAAGAAAGTCAGTGACAAATCATCCATTTAAAACAATTGCCATCCTATTTTTCTGCTTCCATACCTGGCAAACGTATTGGAGGCTCTTGTGGCCGACTTCATCTCCTCTTTTGAGGAGGAAACTAATTTTCTTGATTCCCACCATGCAGGCTTTCAACCAGCCCATTCCTCTGAGATGGTTATTCTCTCAGTGGTGGAAGATCTACACCAAGCAGCCGACAGGGACACCACCCAGAGTCTGGTGCTTCTTGACCTTTCAGTGGCATTTGACATGGCTGACCATGACAACTTGGTGGACAGTTGAGGAAATATGAATTTTGTGATCAGTTATGTCCCCTATCGTAGACCCCAACGGCTCCATGTGCATGCTATAAGTACATGTATGTTCCCTCCTGCTCCAGTTTTGAGGACGCAAATATATGTGCGTCCACCGTCAACATGTCCTCTTTCAGATCCGCCATGAATGGGTCAGATATTCCATTCCTAAGTATGAAAGGCCAACGACTTTATGTGGTTCACTTTCCACATTTTACAGATTCAGGCGAGTAGGCCCGAATTCTGTCATCAAGCCTTTTCCTGCCTTCTGCCTCTGAAAGCTCCAGTCTGAGCCTGCATCTGTATCCATGAACTTTGTCCTACTCCCTGCGCGGCTAACGGTGCCTGATCCAGCCAGTCGCCTGCCAAAAACTGTATTTCACCTTCAAGATTATCTCCTCCACTCCTCATCCGATGCATTCCCGTCTAGTAGTTTAGGTAAACATTCCTCCAGCTACCGTGCAAAGGGCCAGGCCTCGCTGCCCTCATACAAGTAATTCATAGCCCCGTTACCATGGAATATTCCTACCCCCTCGCATCTAGTGTAGACACTTAGACGCTTGTACACGCACTAACAGTCAGTATAGAATAGATTCTATCCTAGAGACCTCTCCTTTTGGATAACACAGTTCTTTAAACATAGGATATTAGATATGATTTGGGATTAGGTTGACATAACCCCAGACTTCTGTCTCCACATGTAGAGCTAAATGTCAAGTCTCCTTCACCCTCTAGTTGCACGTCAATCACACGTCATGCGGCTGCGCGCGCATCTTTGCCAAATATTTCTGCTGACATTGCAGGATTCTCTTATGGATCCACCCACTTGTGACATCATGTATGATGACGTTTATTAAATTACGCCCATAAGACCGCCTCTATTAGCTACGTATGCACCTTTTATCTATACTATCAGCTGTTACGCCTCTTGCATCTGTTTCACTGTAATGTATTTTCCATAAAACTGCTTATCTGTCAATAATGTATGCCCTTCCTTCCTGAACTTTCGTGGTGATGGAATAGAATGCCTACAATTCGAATTGTATTCCTTTGTACAGGAATAAAGCCTTTTAAAACCTCTAATACCACGGATTCTGCCTCTTATATTTACTGAGTTATTCTTAATAGACTTTACCGCATAGAAAAATAGTACCGGTAACGAAATATTTACCACATAAATTGGCGCCCGAACAGGGACACTTTCTCATCTCACGCGCCGGTGGTGCGTTGCAGGCCCGGTCTCCTGCCACAGCTGAACGGACAAAAACGCGTACTTGCAGGATTTCCTTTATCTCCCTCCGGCCAAGCGGGGACGACTGAGGCTGCGATCAACACCCAGACGAGGCGGTGAGAAGTGCGAAGTATCCCGACCAGAGCCTAGCTGAGAGAGCAAGATCCGAGGTATACAGAGACCCGCCAGGTTCCGAAGTTCCGAGTCCAGTCGAGTCGAGTCCAGTCCGGTCCAGTTTCAGTTCCGTTCCGAGGCCTTCCGTTCCGAGCTACCCGGTGAGTACCATTACCGGGGAGGCATTTAACGTGCACATAGTCTGTGCCGGTCAAGACGGGTTTGGGTACACAAATCCGGTCTGCACTGTTTTAGCAGTGTATCTGTACTGTTTAGCAGTATATATAGTATGTCTTGCATATAAATAAGTACTATTTAGTGTTAGTATTATGTCAGTAACTAGTTTTCTATTAGTTATCATTGTTCGTAAAACTGTTAAGTGTTAAACGTTTTAAATACGTTCTATATATTGTGGTGTGAATGACTGTTCATTATTGTGTCCCTTGTATAAAGTGTGTTCTAGTAATAAGGTCTAAAAATGCCGCTCTTTTCGAAACTAAGACAGATCAAAACTAGAAAAAGTGTACTCGAAGAAGCTGTTCCCATCCCACCTAGGGACACTCCAGGGTACTTTATGTATCATAAGCATGGCCTAGATGCCGTATTATTTCTTGATTTATGGGTGGACTACACCAAAGAATTACCAGAGAGTCAGAGATGGCCCGCAGCGGGGACCTGGGATGCAGATTGCATCATGAGAGTAGAAGAAGAATTATGGAAAAAGAAAGCCAGACAGTCACAGAAAGATGCCATTGAATTATGGCGTAAAGAATCATATAGACGTACAGAAAAAGCACTCAGACAGGAAGAGAAAGGTAGAGAGAATTCAAACAAAACCCGAGAAAATCTATTACTTGAGGAAGGTACCCGAGTAAAATCAGAACAAGTAGATAGACAAAGAAACGCTCTTATGAATGGTATGTATCCTCTTCTGGCCGAAGGGTTACCTAAGGCTACCCCGGAAATACCAAAAGACTTAACTCCTCCATTGCTCCCGATAAAAGCACATCCCAAAGCACATCCCAAAACAGCAAAAGACGTTTTCCTTTCCTCCTATTTAGATGACGCAGCTCCCGAGTATGCTAATGCCATACCACCAACACCGCTTGCCGATGGTGTTCAACACCAAGAGCACCCGTCTGTATCCCCGCAACTACAAACTCCTACACAAGTTCCAACAGGCCCGTCCGTTTCTACAGTTTTTCCCGCATCTACAATCTCTATTCTACGCCCAACGAATCCTTTCGTGCCTAGCACCTCAGATGGTGCTACAGGAGGTACGACAGACATGTTTGCCACCCCGCCGCGAAATAAACAGACCCTTAGAGATTTAGCACTCCAACGTACACCCCAACTAGCGACATCCGACATGTTTAAAGAACAGCTTGTGGATTGTAGATACGACCCAGTACCAGGTAGACAGGATAAATTGCTCATATCATCAGTACGTATAAGACGAGCTACATTATATTTAATGACAATACCAGGAATGGGTGAACACCTAGACGAAATATATCGCTTTGTCCAAACAGGGCAAGGTCCAGAAAGTATTAACGAAGCTATGGAATACCAGAAAGTGGATGTCCAAAGACAACTACTACGTTTTTTCATAAATTGTGTAATCAGGAATCAAGACAGACCTGGGGCAGATCACGATACCATGCAAAGACTTGCCAAATGGGGTCAGAACATATCCGAAGAGAAACATGATAGACAGGCGTGTATAATCGCCATGTGTCGAAAGATCCGCAAGGAAGTAGAACGAATACATAAAGAGAGACGAGAAACAGACAGAGTAGAATCAGAAGAAGAGGAGGAGCAAGAATCAGAACAATTAGATACGATAGCTTATGTAGGTAGAGGAAGACCCCATAATAATACCAGAGGTTCTAACGACCCGATACGTCCAATACGTCCAGAATATAATAGACATTTTCCAAACCCTATGTTAAATACAAAATCCCCTGAACACTTATTCCAAGCCGCTGATAAATTACTCCGAGAACGAAGGGGGTACCACATGCTCGATTCCATGGACGAACAAGAATTAGCCAGGTCAGCAGTACAATGGGCTGACAGTCCCGGCGAATACAATGATGATGTACTTGCACACACGTTTCTGAATCTAGACCCATATGAACAGCGTTTAGCTAGTATATACATGATTCAACACCTCCTTATATTATATAAAAGCCAACACTCCGATCCAGGACCCTTACCTGACATATTGACAGAACTACTCACGAATATATGGAGAGGGTCAGGTACTGATTTGATTAAGGAAATTCTAGAATCCCGAAACCAATATTTAAATTTCGTATGCCCAGAACACGTCTCAGTTCCCATTATGGGAAGAAAAATGTATCACATAGATAGACAGAACCCGTTACGCGAAGTGCACCCAATCAGAGGTGCCGGTGATAATTTTACACGCGTGTTTGTGTACACGCCTATAACTAAACTGGAATTATTAGAAATGAAGAAAGTAGTACCCAGCCATGACAAGGACCCAGCAGGTTTCCACCGTGAGATAAAAGACATGTTACTCATGGGAGAGTATACCTACCCCGATATTATGAAAATATTAAAAGTCCTATTACCCGCCGGTATTTATGAGAAACTCAAAGAAAAGGAATGGGAGGTGGGAGACCAAAAGATAGATTGGACAGCATTAGAAAACGAAGAAAAGGCCAGAGCTGCAGGAGCAGGGCTTGGGGAAAAGACTACAGCACTAGCAGGATTACTAATACAGGTACTGCCACGTTTATTAACTACGAAAAAGGAAGACTGGGGTGCAATCTCAGCCTGTAAACAAAAACCAGATGAAGACACTAGTGATTTCTATTCCCGATTTGAAAAATGTTTTAGTATAAATAGTGGCATAAAAGCCAGTAGTGAGTCATATCCACATCTGTTTGTGACAAAATTAGTTGAAAATTCTCTGCTGCAAGTTAAGAATAGAGTATTGAAATTCGAAAGTACCTGGCAAGGTAATACCCCATCACAGATGCTACAGATGTTACAATATCACCACAATAGAATTAGAGAAGAACAAGAACACGAACAAAGACGTATGAAAGATACAAAAATGAAAATGCTTGTTGCACAGTCAGTTCCAGCCGATAGTCATCAAAAGGGTGAT
This sequence comes from Triturus cristatus, assembly GCF_964204655.1. Lineage (NCBI taxonomy): Eukaryota > Metazoa > Chordata > Amphibia > Caudata > Salamandridae > Triturus > Triturus cristatus. The sequence continues at coordinate 759,691,181 of NC_140595.1, forward strand.
TCCGCAGGTCCTGCGAAAGGGACATGCAACTATTGTAAACAACCAGGTCATTATATACACGATTGTCCAGTCCTGAAACATAATATTGCCACAGGTAGAACGCATGAGAGACCACGTCCACCTAGACAGGATCAGAATCAACAACAAATACCTCAGCATGCACAACCTAGGTTAGCTCCGCAACAATTAGCTCCGCAACAGGCAGCTCCACAACAGATTGTAGCACCACCACAAGCGCAGCCTATTGCTGCAACACAAGCAACAACACAACAGATGTATCAGTATGCACAAACAGATTATCCCGATTATCAGCGATACTCATGAGATAGCCTAAAGAGGGAAGTTGGCTTACCCCTTATTGAGGTTCCTGTAGACCAAGAGGGACCTTATGTACATAGTGAATTATTAGGGGAAGACAGAAAGTTTTTACTTGATACAGGGGCAAGCAGAACAACTATAAGACGCAGTGAAGTTCCAGGGGCACCCCTCTCAGGCTCACAAAATATTTCCCTTGGATTCTCAGGAAAACCTATAATTAATGATGTAACACAACCTCTTCCACTTACAGTCGGTCCATTGACACGTACTACAGATTTATTGCTTACTAAATCATGTCCAGAAAACTTGTTAGGTATAAAAACATTGAAAGCTCTAGGAGCCATAATATGTTGTTCTCCGGAAGGAGTACGACTATTTTTACGTGACTTTAAAGGTCACTACGTATCCAGAGACATGGATCACCGACTGCAGAATTTACCTACACATTTATGGGCACAAGGCCCCACTGATGTTGGTTGCATGAACATTACACCATATCGAGTTACACTGAAAACAGGAATAGTACTACCACGAATGAGACAATACAAGTTACCACCAGATGCTGTAGTGGCTTTACTACAAATCATTGACGAGCTCATTGCACAAGGAGTGGTTGTCGAAACAGACTCCAATGTATGCAATTCCCCGATAATTCCGATTCTTAAAAGAACGGATCCAAAAACACCACCAGTATATCGATTAGTTATTGATCTGCGCGAATTAAATAAATGTATTATACCACAATACCCTGTGGTCCCAGATATCTCTTCATTACTCACAGCTATTGACTCAGAAGCAACGTTTTTCACTGTAATTGATCTCAAGAATGCTTTTTTTAGTGTCCCAATCGATCCGGAAAGTCAATATCTGTTCGGTTTTAGTTTAAATGGACGAAGCTTTAAATTCACACGCGCACCTCAAGGATTTACAGAAAGCCCCAGCATCTATAGCCAAGCACTGAAACGAGAACTTGACAGTATCCACATGCCAGTTAACACTGCCTTGCTTCAATATGTCGATGATCTGCTGATCACCGCCCGAAGCGAACCTGAATGTGAAACAGCGTCACTGACGGTTTTAAAATTTCTGGCCGACAAGGGGCACAAGGTGTCCCCTTCCAAGCTGCAGTTCTGTGTCCAGCGAGTTGTTTACCTTGGGCACTCGCTGTCCAAGGAGGGAAGGCAGCTTACATCCGACCGCATCCAGTTAATTGCTAACATGCCACCACCCAAGACACAAAAGGGGGTGCGGGCTTTTATAGGCCTCACTTCATACTGTAGGCAGTGGATCCCTCAATATGCATTTCTAGCAAAACCTCTCATCCAGTTGACAACACAGGAGGCAGCCACATCGACTGTCCTCCCTTGGACTCAAGAACATACACATGCCTTTGAAAGCTTAAAGAAAGCTTTATGCCAAGCACCTGTCCTAGCAACACCATGTTACAGTAAACAGTTTACACTCTTTGTTACAGAACGCGAAGGTACTGCCTTGTCAGTACTCACTCAGGAACAAGCAGGATCACACAAACCATGTGCTTATTTCTCTAGTACATTAGATCCAGTAGCTCAGGCACTTCCTGCGTGCCTGAAATCAGTGGCAGCAACAGCTTTAGCAATCAGACAAAGCGATGCCATAGTGTTAGGACATCAATTGACAGTACAAGTACCACACGCAGTAGAGGTTCTTTTGAACCGCACACAAACACAACACTTGACTATAGCAAGACTCACCGGTTACGAATTAACATTGTTTCAGCCACATATAGAAATCAGACGTTGTAATACGTTAAATCCTGCCACACTGTTACCAGTAGGCGGAACAGATCCATTGGCACATGATTGTGTCGAAGTCATTACTATCACGACGAAACCCAGACAAGACTTGACAGATATCCCTTTGTCACATCCAGACTTAACATTATATGTAGATGGGTCATGTATGAGAACAAGTACAGGAGAGTTAGTGGCCGCTTACGCAGTCACAACAGACACTGAAGTCATTGAAACAAACTGTATTAACACTTTGTCAGCTCAAGCAGCAGAGCTCATCGCTCTAACACAAGCCTGTATTCAAGCCACAAATAAAAAAGTCAATATTTACACAGATTCACGTTATGCATTCGGAGTCGTCCATGACTTCGGCGTACTGTGGCGAGAGAGAGGTTACTTAACTTCTCACGGTGCCCACATCCAACACGGACCCCTCATTCAAGCCCTATTAGACGCGATTCATCTACCTACTGCAATATCGATTATGAAATGCAAAGCCCATACAAAGGTTACCGATATCATTTCTCAGGGTAATGACCTAGCTGACAGAACAGCTAAACAGACTGCTCAGAATCAGACTCACACAACTGACATGACAAAGACAATAGTTCCGACACCAACACATTGCATGACAGTTAAGGATCCCGCCCTTGATGTAATTGACATACAGACACATGCTACACCAGAAGAAATAAAGAAATGGACTGAATTAGGAGGGATCCAAACGGATCAGGGATGGATGATGAAGGAAAAATCTATATGGTTTCTTCCCGACTCAATGGTCCAAGTCATCATTAACACAATACATAGTCCAGCGCACCTAGGAGAAAAAGCTATGCTAGACAGCATTCAACACATTTGGTTCAACAAACACTTGCGAGCCGCAGCTAAACAAAAAGTTCGTACCTGTATGATATATTGTCAGTTTAATCCAGGTAAAAGCATCCCCGTAGAGCAGGGTGGATTTCAAACTCCCGATCATGCTTTTGAAGTCCTCCAGATGGATTATATCCAGATGGAACGATGTCGAGGATTCAAATATGTTCTCGTAGTTGTCTGTGCTCTTTCCCGTTGGACAGAAGCATACCCGGTTTCAGATTACACTGCCCCGACTACTGCCAAACAGTTAGTTCGAGAATTCTTCCCACGGTACGGTTTACCACGTGTTGTCTACTCAGATAACGGCCAGCCGTTCTCATCCGAACTAATGAAACACGTTTCCCTTTTATTAGGCTACCAATGGAAATTCCACTGTGTCCGACATCCCGAGGCGGCAGGTCTCGTGGAACGCCATAATCAAACTCTGAAAATTAGATTGTCCAAAATATGTAGGGAAAAAGGAGTCGATTGGATAGTAGCCTTACCAGTTGCGCTCTTTTACATGAGAATGGTAGCACATTCTCGAACAGGGCTATCCCCGTACGAGGTGATCTTCGGTAGACCACCAAATATGTGGGGGACGCCTATACCTCGCAAAATCACTGATGTTGACTGTAATATGCTGACAGATTACCTGGCTTCCTTGATGTCTGCACTACAATCTTGTCGTTCACAGGTATCCGCAGCTTTTCCCGACAATACTGAGGTGAAGCCCCATGACGTGGTTCCTGGGGACCTGGTGCTGGTCAGGAATTTTGACCGGAAGACCCAACTGGATCCTAGGTGGAAGTCACCGAAGTTGGTTCTACTCACCACAAGGACAGCCGTGAAAATCGAGGGACGGAAAGGGTGGTTGCACTCGAGTCATATCAAGAATTTTTATGGACTACCATCCAGTGTAGATACTCAACCCTGTATTCCCTCACAGACAGACTCAAAGCTCCCCTTGGCTGAATTAACAAAACCAGAACTTTACAAACTAAAATTGAGGTCTAGTAAGTCAGACAATTTGATTGTTTAAGTCCTCTCCAAGGTGAATCGGTTGAATTTGTCTCTGACATGTATCCTCTAGACCGGAATAGAGAAAGAAATCATCAGATGCAGCTCAAGAAGCATGCGTATTGTAAATCATTTCGTAGTCACTGCACAGTAACATTATTAATTTTGTTTTCTCTAAGTCTTCTGATCATCATTGTCAGCATCCTATTGCACATGTATTACCCTATTCTTAAACGTGCTTACAATGTAACTGCAGAACATTCTTTTAGCGAATTACCTCCGCATGAGTTGTCCTATAGATTTGCGCTGCGCAACAACACATTCATTAGTATGTTACATCATTCCCATCAAACCAGCAATGCCACAAATTGTTGGATATGCGGCCGACTCCCTCCCTATCAGAACTATAAGGGAGTTTTGCCCCTTTTTCCCTATCCGTTCACACACAATGGCTCCTGTGGAGCATGGTTTAGTTTGATTAATTCCTTAGATTCAAATTCCGCAGTTTATCAAGACAACTGGGTATGGGGAAACCTGAACTTAGTTTTGCTTAAAGTCTGCTACCCTAACAAGGAGGGACTTCCCAAAAGAACAGGAACTGATCTAGAAAATGAAGTATATGGATTAGGTAATTTTACACTTAACCTCATGATCCTGAACGTTGAATCTGAAGCTACACCAATCTTGCCCGCCATGTCAGTATTCCCAGTAAAAGGGGAATTATGTATAAGAAAGAATGGTTCCATACACATGGGCCATAGTAAATGCACCACTGTAATAAAATTCAGTGATCAAGGCAAGTCTACATTTAGAGCTTCTCACCATTCCTACTTTATATGTGGCCAGACCGCATATATACGTCTACCTCTAGATTGGGATGGTACCTGTTACATAGCATTCCTTCTGCCACCTGTTTTCCTAGCTCCTCCTGATTATCACAGAAATACCCATTTAGTACACAATAGACAGCAGAGAGATCTCCCAATTGTCGATTACACTGAAACAGCATGGGAAAAATACACAGATTTCAATAAAGGTTTCTTTCCTTATATAGGTACAGTCACTAATAGTAAGTTGATACGTAGATTAACCAGAACCCTTGAAGCAGTAGTGAACGAAACTATTTCCGCCTTAGGCAATTTAACAGAAGAGCAGTCTGCTATGCGGATTGTTGTGCTTCAAAATCGTCTTGTCCTTGACGTCATCCTGGCCAATAGGGGCGGAGCTTGTAGGGTCATCGGATCAAGTTGCTGCATTTTCATACCAGAAAATTTGCCGTCAGTATATAAAGCCATAACCCGCCTTCATAAGATTGTAAGCCAGATACACCAGAGTCCAGGCACCTGGACTTGGTCCGGTTGGTTCTGGGGCGTGTTGTCAGCCTGGGGATGGAGAATCCTATCCTTCCTAGGTATTGGCTTTCTCATACTATTCAGTTGCTGCTTATGTCTACAATGTGGGCCAGCGATTTGTGGTCTGTGTGCCACCTCGTGTATCCCACATCCAAGTTTTCGCTCAAGATCCCGGAAGAAGAAAGAAGAACAAATGATGCTATATGAACAGATCGACGGATTGATGAAGATCGATATCTCCTGAGGGTCCGTAGGGGACAAGGAGGGAATGAGGAAATATGAATTTTGTGATCAGTTATGTCCCCTATCGTAGACCCCAACGGCTCCATGTGCATGCTATAAGTACATGTATGTTCCCTCCTGCTCCAGTTTTGAGGACGCAAATATATGTGCGTCCACCGTCAACATGTCCTCTTTCAGATCCGCCATGAATGGGTCAGATATTCCATTCCTAAGTATGAAAGGCCAACGACTTTATGTGGTTCACTTTCCACATTTTACAGATTCAGGCGAGTAGGCCCGAATTCTGTCATCAAGCCTTTTCCTGCCTTCTGCCTCTGAAAGCTCCAGTCTGAGCCTGCATCTGTATCCATGAACTTTGTCCTACTCCCTGCGCGGCTAACGGTGCCTGATCCAGCCAGTCGCCTGCCAAAAACTGTATTTCACCTTCAAGATTATCTCCTCCGCTCCTCATCCGATGCATTCCTGTCTAGTAGTTTAGGTAAACATTCCTCCAGCTACCGTGCAAAGGGCCAGGCCTCGCTGCCCTCATGCAAGTAATTCATAGCCCCGTTACCATGGAATATTCCTACCCCCTCGCATCTAGTGTAGACACTTAGACGCTTGTACACGCACTAACAGTCAGTATAGAATAGATTCTATCCTAGAGACCTCTCCTTTTGGATAACACAGTTCTTTAAACATAGGATATTAGATATGATTTGGGATTAGGTTGACATAACCCCAGACTTCTGTCTCCACATGTAGAGCTAAATGTCAAGTCTCCTTCACCCTCTAGTTGCACGTCAATCACACGTCATGCGGCTGCGCGCGCATCTTTGCCAAATATTTCTGCTGACATTGCAGGATTCTCTTATGGATCCACCCACTTGTGACATCATGTATGATGACGTTTATTAAATTACGCCCATAAGACCGCCTCTATTAGCTACGTATGCACCTTTTATCTATACTATCAGCTGTTACGCCTCTTGCATCTGTTTCACTGTAATGTATTTTCCATAAAACTGCTTATCTGTCAATAATGTATGCCCTTCCTTCCTGAACTTTCGTGGTGATGGAATAGAATGCCTACAATTCGAATTGTATTCCTTTGTACAGGAATAAAGCCTTTTAAAACCTCTAATACCACGGATTCTGCCTCTTATATTTACTGAGTTATTCTTAATAGACTTTACCGCATAGAAAAATAGTACCGGTAACGAAATATTTACCACACAGTGTTGAGGCCACTGGCCTTCAGGGCGCTGACCGAGACTGGATCATCTCTTTTTGAAAGATCGGTCCCAGGTGTTCAGGCTTTCTACCTTCCGCTCCCCTAAGGATAGGTTGACCTGTGGTGTCGCTCAGGGTTCTTCTCTGTCTCCCTCCATTTGAACCTATATATTCATCCCTTGGTGCATCCCATGAATCAAATGAAGCTCAAAGTGCATAATTATGCAGATGATTTGGAATTGATATTCAGTATAGATTACTCCCCACAATGCAAACTCTCTTTTCCAAAATACACTGTTATTTGTCCACGATCAGATGAATGAAGGGCAACTTAAAATTACTTCTAACAAGATGGAGATTGTCATTATCAGAAATAAATATGACCAGTGGAGCTCTACAGTTTGGCCTTTCACGATGGGTACTCCCACTATGCCCAAAAACTCAGATAAAACCCTCAGAGTAATGATCAATGTCAAATCGACTAAGAAACCTCAGCTGGGGCAGTAATCTTCTCCTGCTTCTTACAGCTCTGAAAAAACTAGAAAGATCATTAAATTCCTTTCCTTCGAGGCCCTTACTCAGGCTATCATCGCTTTGATCACCTCAAGGTTAGACTCTGCAAGTTCCCTCTACTTGGGCCTTCTTAAGTGTCTGACCTGAACCCAACTGGTTCAAAATCAGACAGCCAGATTACTGTACCAACAACCTGGGAATTGTCACATCACCCCCTGCTGAGGAAATTGCACTGGGCTGCCCTTAGAACAACGCTTCATTTTTAAGGCTGGCTGTCTCTTCAGACTGGTAGTCCTGGTTTTATCTCTGCTCACATACAGAAATACATCCCCTCTTTTAACCTGAGGTCTATGAACTTGAATCTTCCCACCATTCCAACTTTTAGGAAAAATACTTTTGGTGGTTCCAGATTCTCTGTACTTGCCTGCATCTGTTACGCCCTCACACCCAAAATCAGGTCTACCCCCTGATACTTTGTGTTTAGAAAGCAGTTAAAGACCTGGCTTTTCAGACAAGCATATGCGTAATGGTCAGTCGCATGCTAGGTTTCAGTAAACTTAGCGCCATGAAACCGTTTGGTGAATGTGCACTCTGGAAATATACATAACATAACATTACATAACAAAACATAACATAAGAATTCTAAGGTGCGACTCCCTTATTAATTTGACAATCTCCCACAAGTATGCAAGTTTATTGCCACTCAAAGTGTTGATGGGCACATTACTACTCGAAATATGGTAATAAACGTCCTCCAGGAGCAAGTTCTTTTACCATGGCAGAAAAGTTGTGCTGCCCCTAAACTAGTTGGGTGTGGCGTAAATGTTTATTCTGTGTGAAAAAATATATTCCACATAGGAAGCAAAATATAAAGAGCCCTTTTATAAATTGGGAAGAGGGTACTCTGTTGCGACGGTGTCGCGGTTCCCTACCCACCAATATAGTGATCTTTCCACAAATGTAATTGCAGGTAGACTTTAAGTTTGCCTATGGTGGAGACTCCTTTGTCTCCGCCATGGCCAAACCTCTCTGATCGCCCTGGGCATTAAGGGTTTTTGAGAAATAGCTACATGTCCACCCACCCAATTTGGATAGTCAGACATGTAGTCATTTTTTACTGTTCCTTACCTCCAGTTAACACCTGGTGGTGGGGAACAGTAAAATCGTTATAATGCTCCCCTCGCCAGGGAAGAAAAGACTTCCATGACGAAGGGAGCATTACATTTTTTTCTTTTCAAAAAAGAAATCCTGTTTTGTGATTTTCTTTTTGAAAAGAAAAAAAGAATACTGTTTGCTACAGGGCTGAGTCCTTTCAACGCAGCCCTGTAGCAGAGATAATTATTCATTGACAGGAACCACCATGAAGGCAGATCCTACCAATGCCTTAATAATTGATGACCTGCTTGGCGGTCATTTATATATGTGGTGGGTGGTCCATCAGTCATGGGGATGGAGTCATTCATTCTGTGCTCATGGCAGAATGGTAGGCCACCCACCATTATATAAATCGGGCCCAAAGTTTTAATGAGCAATAAACATATTCATGTGTGAATGAACACTTGTACATTTGCTCGTAAGTAAAGATCTATGCACGTAAAATTATTCATGGAAATCTGCTATTGTCTTCGAAAGGACTCATAGAATTCCCTGTGAAAACAGACTGGAAATGTACTCCAGCTGTTGGTGTCTGTCTACTGGATTTTATCAATGATGTAACCCCTTGGACATTCATTTTGTCATTTCTCTCTCCTACATTCAATCTGGCCGCTAAAGCTGAATGAAGAGACACCCAATGATGTCTATAATTTGAAAAACTCACAACAGTAGCAATATAGATGTTGATATTTCTGCAGTCTTCAGAGCCGAAATTGCTTACATAGGGTAGAAAAAGTATACATCTACAAGTTCTTCTGAATATTTTGTCCTTCATCTTGTCTCAAAGAGTCTTCAGTACACACCACATTGAACAGGAGACCTGTCTGCTGTAAGCCCATGTCTCTCAACCAACATTTGAAAATCATAGCCAACTATGAAACAATTCAGAATGTGATGGTCAGGTTGGCTGTCATGCAAGAAAACATATGCAGTTCAGATCGAAACTCAAATCACACCTCTTCTACCCATGTTGTCATCTCTACTTTGACTTCCTCCATGCATTGTTGTTCATAAGGCAGGTTTATCTATCTCCCTGTCTTTGCATAACATTCCAGTAACAATCTATGGGGCATATCATCAAGGGCTTTAAAAGCCAGAAAAGCGGAGATAAAACCAATACTCTATCAGCAAGAGGGTGCTAACATGCGTATTCGCATGTTAGCACCCTTTTAACCTACGCCTACCTTTGTATCTCTAATGAGATGCAAAGTGGGCGTTCCTGACATACACTACATGTCAGGAGAGCAATAACGCGTCTTTGCGCTATCAGCAAGGATGGCCTTGCATTTTAGCAGACATTAGTTTTTGGAGAAAACTGCTGTTTTCGCCAAAAACTAACGTCTAAAAGAAAAACACATGTTTTGTCTAGAAAGCCTTTGCCTGCCAGTTCAAGGGAGGCACTGAGAGTAAAAATTGGACCTTCAAACCCACTCTTCAGATCACTTCTTGGCCTGTGGAAGACTCAGAAGAAAGACTGTTCTGCTGCTCTGCTCCGAGACGGACTGCTAAGCTACCCTGCTGCTCTCTGTCCTGCTGCTCTACTGCCTAAGTAAAAAGGCCTGGACCTACACTTTGAACCCAGGACCACCACAGTGACTGCAAGGGCTAGTTGGCTGGCCTCCTGATCAGAGCCTCAGGGACAGAAAAGCCTCCAACCACCTTGAACCCTGCACTTGGACTATGGCTGAGTCTGAATCCCCCAAGTGGTGCCTGTTCAGTCCTGGCACTTTGGAAGTGAGGATAACGGTGTTATGTGAGCCCAGTTGTGGTCCCCATCAGAACTGATGCAAGGTGATGCACCTCAACACAGCCCTTGCAGCTTCTCATTGGAACTGACACAGCGTGATGCAACTTGATGCAGACCTCGCATTGCAGCCTTAGCAGCTCCTCAGAACCGCTGCTGCATGGTGCAATGCCCACATCAAGGACATATGGTACACACTCAGTGGGCCTAACCTTGTCCCTGTATCTGGTTGATGTTCTGTGACTGTTGGCCTGAACTTATGACTTTGTTGCAGTCTGGCAAGATCGGATAAGCATAGTTTGCACTTTGTGCTTTTAAGCACTATTTGTACCTAAATCTTCAATGTTGCTTATCTCCTGTTCAACTGATTGGATTTTGTTATTTTGGTAGCAAATATTTTATTAACATGTACTCTATTTTTAAAAATTGGTGAGGGATTTTTCTTGTCTTAAGTTTTCACTGTTTGTATGCAGCGTAAATACTTTATACATTGCCTTTAAGTTAAGCCTGACTGATTTTGTCTCAATCCACTGTTTGTCTAAGCACAGGTTAATTTGATGACTTTGGTTGCTACAGAAGGGCTCACATCCTTGCAACCAACAACCCAACATCTTACAGTGCGCATTCTAAAATTCCTCTCTGACCTCTTTCCACCCAGCAGTATATAAAAGGGAATGAATTACACCCAGATTGGCTGGGCATGTAGAGAAATAGATTTCTCCATGGAGAAAACATGTTCCCTTGTACAAGAGGCTCCATTGCTCCTGTGCAGAGTTCTCCATGCCTGCTGTTAAAAAAAAAAATTACAAAAAATACATTCAGATAGAAATGTAAATCCCTGCCTGTATTCTTGTAGTTTAAAAAAAATAATAATCTGGAGAGGGTTTCCTGAGCTTGAGATGATCAATGCATACTTATCAAACTAAACCTGGCAATCTCATGCAATAAAGGATGTGGATTGTGTATAAGATGAACATTATAGCAGTTTCTATGCAAAATCCTTAAATAATTATGAGATTTATATTTATTACAGATCAGTTATTTTTCAACAATTCCACTCCTCAGTGACCGCAGCCTGTTCCCATCCTTCTTCCGGACAATCCCTAGTGATGACTTTCAGTTCCGTGGGCTTGCCCAACTGTTGAAACACTTTGACTGGAACTGGGTTGGCCTTTTAGCAACAGACAGTGATTATGCCCAACATGGAGTTCAGGTATTGAAGACAGAGCTTATGAAGGCCAGAGCTTGTGTTGCCTTCTCTGAGAATGTTATTCTTACTCGACCAGACAGGAATGCGCCCCATATTGCCCAAGTGATCAGAAACTCAACGGCAAATGCAATAGCCATTGTTTCCCTTGATTCACACCTGATACCTCTGATCAATGAGCTGGTGGGACAGAACATTACTGGAAAGGTATTCATTGCCAGTGAAGCCTGGTCAACATCAGCACTTCTGTCTGTGAAGAAGTATGCAAAAATCCTCTCTGGCACAATCGGTTTTGCAATCCACAGTGGAGAAATGTCAGGCTTCAAAGAGCATCTCAACAGTGTTCATCCATTACATATCCCTAGTGACACGTTCATCAAGGAATTCTGGGAAGCAGCTTTTGGCTGTCAGTGGAAAGATTATGGAGCAATGCAAGGCTCATGGAACACCACCAATAATCTATGCACAGGGGAGGAGAAGCTGGAAAGTCTCTATGGCATTTACAATGATGTCACCAGTCCAAGAATCACATACAATGTCTACAGGGCAGTTTATGCCATTGCCCTGGCTTTGCAAGATCTCCAGTCCTGCAGGCATGGAAGGGGCCCCTTCCACCATGGAACCTGTGCCAGCATATCAAATTTTCAAAGTTGGCAAGTAAGATATGTTCTTTAAAGTCAATCCTTATTTGATAATTGTAGAAAAGTGTTGTGCCAAAGTAAAATTTATCAACAGTCAATAGTCATCTTACTGTTTTCTGTGTAATTTTCAGTTACACCCTTAACAGGAAGGGCACATGCCAAAGTCAACACTGTTGTACAATCCATTAAACTTCTAGCACATCCTGGTGCATTATATGTTTCTGTGAACTCAGTGATTATTTGCACAGAAAATGCTGTAAGCCTGCCTGAAAATAAATGAGAGATACACACTGGGCAGACCTAGCATTTGAGTAGAGTACAGACAATGGATTGGGACACCCAGAGTGAGCAAATGGTCAAGCAGAACATAAGGGACAAAGAAGACATGATTTGTTGGAAAAAGGCTTTGGAAAGGTTCTGATGGACTAGCAGACACTTGCATAGTGCACGAGTTTTAATGGTTCACATTTATTCTCAGATTTATAAAGATCTTTTTAACACAGACACAATGCGAAATCCAGGTTGGCATTCACAAAGCAACGCAAATGGCAATTTGTGCTGGTCAGTAACCAAAAGTAACACAATACAGCATAATGCACTGCCTTCTGTTACTTTGGGTCAAAGGGGCATTCCATGAGTGGTGCATGGATGTTCCTGTACAACTCATGCTTAGATATTATTGGCCTAGACTAATATTATATCATTTTAGATATCCTACAGTTCCATTGTGGCTTTCCTGATGAAGGCGTTTGGCCACAAAACGCACGGAGATGAAGATTCATCAACATCCTAAAGTCACATATTTCTGTCCTATAATGATCATGTTCTGACATTTTTTATATTTACGAGATGTATCTCTAACTATGTTATTTTTAGGCCTGGGCAGAGTTCACAGAGTTCAACTCTTTGGAACGCTGTGAAATGACAGATAAACTCTGCCGAGATCTATGGAGTTCCTCACCTGGTGGAGTATGTTAAGTTGCACTGAGTTAGTCCCGTGCTGTTAAATCAGCACAAATGGTGCTCCGTGTTACACAGGAAGGCTCTGCTGCATTCAGCCACTCCAGTAGACATTCTACTCGAGCGGCAGCTTCCTCAATGCGAGCGGCAGATTTCTCAAAGTGAGCGGTCGCGACCTGCTGCTTCCGCCCGCGTTGAGAAATCTCTCTGAGACAAGGTCTAGTGCATGATTTTTCTTTTGCAAGTGCTCGCCAACTTATCGTTGGTGAGCCACGCAAGGGAAAAAACTCTGGTCCACATCACTTGGCAGAGACAAAACTCTATAAAGTCCACCGGCGGAGCGGAATTCTTCACCCACCCTTGTTATTTGATTGTATTTAAATTCTAAATCACTGTCTACTAACAATGCTGTGTTGTATGCTAGAGTGACTGTATGGATAATTATGTGTTGTCTTGTCACTTGATGCAATATTTTAATGTATTCATTACTTTGTCTATCAAGGTGCTTTTACAATATAAGATAATCAGTTTATAATAAAAGACATAAAAAATAATTTCAGGTTTTTAGTCTGTTGATCCATATATATAATGAGTATTTATCCATAGCTGCTCAGAGAGTTTGTTTATACATTATGGATGTTCCTATGCAAATGTATTTCTACAAAGAATTGGCTTGTGCCAAAATTCTATGCCTCATTCAAATTTACAGAACTCAGAATAGGTGGAAAGTATCATACTTGGTAAACAATGCATTTTTGACGTATTCTTGTGTACTGAATGAGCTATTGCTACCAAGAATTCCATTACACTCATAATGAGACCAAATATGTACAAAAAGGGGTGAGGTACAAGTATGTGTGTTGACAAAAGGCTGCTTTGGACAATCCTATTTTGGTGTAAGGTTATTTTACCCTGTCTCAAAATCACTGTACTCAGCCTCTTCACCCTTCTGCAGTTCCTGGAACATTCCAATGACCTGTCAATCACCCAAGCTACTTTACTCTTTAAATGACCTATCATTTCTTCTTACCTTAGATTTGTGGTTCTCTGGCAAACCTACTCAGTCACTCAACCATGTCTCTACTGTCCAACTTTATCCATCAATAAAAGATTATTGCAAAAAATAAAAATCGTACCCAACATTTTAACAAACATCCTTTCCCATAATTCTAGCAGCGGGAAAAGGGAGGCAGAGTTTCTCTCCAAAGGAAACCGCAGGAGCATATGGAAAAGGGCAAACAATATGTTTTTAAGTAAATTGAAAGCTGCTTCAGGCCTGAGGTAGATTTTAACTCACAAACAACATCAATCCCAAGAATTACAAATTACAAAAAATCCCAGAACTTCAAACTAATACATGATAAATAATATTCCTCCACTTCCCCAAAAAGTTAGGATTATGGGCCAGAGCCAATGGGACACAATGAGACCTATGGTGAAGAGAAATAACCTATGTGTCCCTCTCAAGCTCGATATATATACTTGTCTGGGCATATGAATGCAGTCACCTGTAGGTAGTCATAGTTAGGAACTTATTTCCATAGTAAAAGCGGTTTTGACTTGCCTATATGTTTTGCGCCTTTTGATGAATCTTCACAAAATCCTCCAAAAAAGTGCCCCTAGTGATTCCTGTTGTGCATGGAAAGGTTTGGGGTGATCCGTGAAGTGGGGGCTGAGAAAAAGAGGGGGGTCAAAAAAAGTGCATTTAACATGTTAATTCCCATAGATTCTTTAGGCATGACTGCTGCCCGAGCCGGACTTACACCAAATTTGACAGAAAGCTAGCTTTTGGTCTGTAAATAGTGCTTTTTGTTATTTGGTGTAATTCCATTCAGTAGTTTGCAAGATATTAACCCCGTCGCTGCGGCGGGAATTCCGCCGCAGCGCTGGGGGGTGTGGGGGGGGCAGCGCGGTGGCGCTGTGCTCATGACGGAGCCACTCCGTCATGAGCCACGGTTGAGCTGTGCTCATGACGGAACCACTCCGTCATGAGCCCAGTTGCATTGTCCCTCCGCACAGGCGGGGAAACAGCGCCGCGTGGGCGGAGCGGCCGCCAACAGTTGCGGCATGACGGAACCGCTCCGTCATAAGCACACGGCAACCGTGTCTCATGACGGAGTGGTTCCGTCATGAGCGGGGAAGGGGTTAAGGAAAATTCAAATTTACATATCTATGATGGCGGCTGATTCATGATGAATTTGCGATGAGTTGCAAATGCATTTGCCAACAGGAATGTTGTGATTGTCTGGGCACAACCGGAGCACAGAGTTGTGGCCACCATTTAGCCAGAACTTGTGACTTCACCCCAGTTCAGTGTGTCCAAATAACCACGAGTGGTGCTTTGTGCTTTTGGCACCATTTTCACCTAAAACTTTAAAAGTTCATGACTCCAGTACTACTTCTTGGATTTTTGTCGTGTTGGTGTCATATTTTATTAAAATTTAAAAGTACAGTCTATTGTCTTTCTACAGGTTAGGGAATTAACAAACTGCAAATTCTTTGCTATATTCAAACAAGATGGTTCCTACCATGTTCTTAGGTATCCTAAAAATTTTGATCCATTGGAGTTGGCACAGAATACTAAGTAAGTCTCAGCATCCAATTAAATAAAATTGAATTGTCAAAGCTCTTGGCTATTGCTATCTTGCGACATAAAAATTAATTTGTTATAACAATTGACTTTGGCGTTTGAAGATTAAATGGCAAGTATTATTTGATGAACATTGATATTATCTGATCTCTGATGTATATAATTGTTTGCACTGTTTTGTCTCTCTCGCACCATCTATTATGTGATTGGTGAAATCAACACAGATTTTGTGTGTGTATGTGTGTGCATTTACAGTTAAATATTATTTGTAATGCATCGGTTCAGATAAATCTCTTTACATAATTTCTCTTTCTCTCAGTGTCTGAGAATGCGTGCTTACAATTGACCATACTGACTGATTCTTACCTGAAGGACTATTTAGATTTCAGCCAAATTGTTTCCCTGAAATATCTCTATTGTGTATTTGTACATGTGTATTTGTACATGAAATGTAAGTATAGCCTGTGCTAAATTACTCATCGTCTATTTCTAAAAGATGATTGCCTATCATAATAGTACTAATGAGATATTGTCTTCACTTCACCTTTCCCAGCTTCTCCACTATATCAAGAACTTACACTTTCAGAATAAAGATGAAAGGCAAACTATTTTTGATGCTTCTGGCAACTCCTTACCCCAGTATGACATTGTACAATGGCAAATTGTAGAAGATGGTACAATGCAGCACAGGCTGGTGGGGCATTATAAATACAAAGCCCTATCAGGGGAGAGCCTCTATGTTAACACCAGTGTGCTAAAGTGGACAGGAAATACTGAGGTAAGAAACGCAATCATATATTCTTTCCACATAAACCATTGCATTGGAGAGAAGCCAAATAACTTGGTCTTTACTCTTTATCTTTCTTCAATAAGACCTTCAATGGACTTTGTTTTCAGTTTCGCCCCCAAGAATGCCAGAATCACTCAATCCTTCCTTGATATTTTCTTAACATCCTAGTTCTACAATGTATACTGATATACATTTGTACAGATTATGCTTTCTTCCTGGACTTAGGTCCTGCACAGAATGGGCTAATACATACACCACCTACAGGACGAGGATGATGGAAGTATTCCATGACCTTTTACCTTTGTTGTCATAGGTTCCAATTTCTGTGTGCAGTTCCAGCTGTCCACTTGGATTCAGGAAGGCTGCCAAGCAAGGAGCACCCACATGTTGCTTCCAGTGTGTTGTATGCCCAGTCGGGGAGATTTCTAACCAAACTGGTAAATCAAAGAGTAGCCTTACAACTTACCTAAAAAGCAACATACATAAAAAACATAATGTAGACAAATAGAACATTAAACTTATAATTTTGTCAATTTATTTTTATTCAGATTCAACGGAATGCTCAAGATGCCCTTCTGATCAATGGCCTAATGTCAGACAGGATCACTGCATGCTGATGTCCATTGAGTTCCTTGCTTATGAAGAAACTCTAGGAGCCATCTTGGGCATAAGTAGCATTTTACTATCACTTCTCCCTGTTGCCATTCTAGGACTTTTCCTCTATTACGGAGACACTCCAATTGTCAGAGCCAACAACCGCGGCCTCAGCTACCTCCTACTCCTGTCTCTTTCACTGACCTTTCTTTCTGCATTGGCTTTCATTGGCTATCCCACTCAAGAGAAATGCCTCATCCGCCAGGTGGCCTTCGGAATCACATTTACTCTCTGTGTCTCCTGCATCTTGGCCAAAACCTTAATGGTGGTGATCGCCTTCAGGGCCACCAAACCTAATAGTGACTTAAAGAAATGGATTGGACCTCATTTTTCATATGTGCTTATTGTTCTTTGTACATTTTGTCAGGTACTGCTTTGCGTGTCATGGCTAATTTTCTCTCCTCCTTTTTCTGAATACAATACTAGCACACAGCCTGGAAAATTAATTATTGAATGTAATGAGGGCTCCTCCCTTGCTTTCTGGTGCATGTTGGGTTATCTTGGGCTTCTAGCCTTTGTCAGTTTCATAGTTGCATTTTTGGCCAGAAAACTGCCGGACAGCTTCAATGAGGCTCAATTCATCACTTTCAGCATGCTCGCCTTCCTCTGTGTTTGGCTTTCTTTCATTCCAGCCTATCTCAGCACAAGAGGAAAGTACACTGTAGCACTGGAGAGTTTTGCCATCTTGATTTCTAGTTCTGCATTGGTTGCTTGCTTATTCCTACCAAAGAGTTACTTGATCTTAGTGAAGTCAGAGAGAAATACAAAGCTCTATCTGATGGGAAGGGGTTTAAGGTGATGCAAAATATTTTGATAAAGGACCTACTCTACGTTTGTATTATTGTACAGCTTGGATAGGTTACCAACTGTAGCATTTTCACTTTTCACATTTTTACAGTTTTACATCCATCTCGTCTAATACCATTCATATTACCAACAACTAAGTAAAGTATACTATGCTCATAAGCTGCTAAACTCCATTTGGTTATCATCAATAACTTACAATAAAAAAACACGTTGTAAAATACCTCATAAGCTTCCTATATTGGACAATATCTGACAAGCTACCCTTCTAACTATACTAAAAGATTAATGTTGTCCCTTCATAGTCATATACAGCAGTACTGTAAGTTACTTTGTAGCTAGATTCCATTTTTATAAGTATTTATAATACCTAGGGTATTTTACTATAGAAGGCACGTTATTTTGGTTCTTTTGTTCCCATATATGCAATTGCTTCAGATTTAGGTGCTACATATTATTCTTACACATGCTTAACATATCTAATAACTATGCACAGCATCACATTCTGGAAACAGGTGGCCATCTAAACAAAGGGACAAACATGTCCATTTTGCCACTGGGAGACTACGTCCTGTATCATACAAAAAAGTGATGAATGGAATGCTTGAATTAGTCTCAGCCACTGGTAATTACCTGGGGCAGCATCCCAATCCCCTTTAGTGTGTTGCCTAAGTGGGACGGGTATGCCCAGATGTGGGTACCATGTACACTGTATCTCTGGAACCAAGCGGTACCTGGCTGATGAGCCCATAACTAGGGTGAAACCACTTATGGTTTGCTTGTGTGTCGATTCAGGAAGGATCTGGCCTGGAAGTGTGGACCGGACTGTTCCCATGATGAGCAGGGTCAATACTGATTTGCATATGGCTGGGTCTAATCTGAAGTGGCATGGTGAGCAGAAGAACGATGGGTTGGAATGCTACCCTGAATGACTGCCAGTGGTTAGACAATTTCCCATCACCTTTTGTATGATTCATATGCCCTGAAAGCACCCAGGGCAGATTGGAACCATACTCCATTAGCAAAAGTGCTTTCTGCAAGACAAGCATGTGCTAACACAAAGAATTAGCAAGAGGTGTGCTACTGTGAGTGAAAAATGCAAAGATGGAACAATAGCTTTCCTGCTGTTCCAAATTTCTGTGCAGGAAGCCCCTGATCAATGTGGGCCCATGATTGCCTCAATAACAGTTAGATGTGGCCACAAGCCTATTAAATTGTCATTGAAAATAGGCACCAATGTCTATTCCCTTTCAGGACATTATATTTTAGTAGATATTATTCTCTTATTATCTAATAGTGTATATAATCATATTCAATAATGACTCAATGACAGAATATCGGGCACACAAATTTCGTGACACAGAAATATTGTGTCAAATATATAATTCGTATAAAGCTAAGTAAAAAACATATTGAAAAAAATATAGTTTACACTAATAAAAAGATTTTTCATAAATACAGTTTAAAATTGTAAACTTAAATATTTTAAACATAACTATAATATAATGAATATTCCATAAAATTAGGTGGCATATAATAATAAAAATAAATATATAGGTACTTAAATATAGACACATTAAAACATATATGTGTGTATGTTTATATATACATATCTATAAAAAACAATTTTTATTATATATATATGAGATTATGTTAAGATTTTTTGTGCTTCTTTAATAAACTAATATATAAAGCTAAACATACATATATTTAAACATATATAAATAAATACATTATTTAAAAAATGTTTTATTAAGTTCAAATTTACAATTTTGTGTTATGATACTCATGGGTCTGGTGCCTTAGTGGACTAATATGCCCACTGTAGAGATCTATGGTCACCCTTATGGTCACAGGTTCAAATCTCGGTGGCTCCACTCATCCTTTCATCCTTCTGAGTTCAATAAAATGAGTACCATTGAGTTGGGTAACAATAAACATCAGTTTATATACCAAGGTACCCTTGGGTGCATGTACGGTTTACAAATACACGTGTTCTGTTAATTGATCAAAACATTAAAATTCCACAAAATACTTTCACAAACATAACAACACACAATTAAAATATATTAAAAATAACACAATTAACATATTACGTAATATATACAATAATTTTGAATACAAAATTTATATTTGAATAACTCTGACCCCATTCCCAAGCAAACACAACATACATATGATTAATGCATGATTTACATTATTAATTGATTACATTTTTTATTTAAAATTATTAATTAACTGAAAATTGATTATTACTCAATTAACTTCCCACCCTATACCCCTATAAACTAAACAACCAGCACCTAAAACATAATATACAAAAATAATTATTTCAAAATTGACATCACTAATTATCAATTCGCAAATTATTAATAAACAATTAATTAATAATTAGTTAATCATTTCTTAATTAACTTCTCACAGTTTACCCCAACAAATAAAATTACATACACCTAAATAATCACTTACAAAGTATAATTATTACACAATTTACATAATTAATTATCAATTAAATATAATTCAAATATTTATTAATGAATTATACTTAATTAGCTTCCCACCCTGTACCCCTGCAAACCTCACAGCCCGCTACAACACTATAAATTACTATCAACAATTAAATTAAAATTTATAAACAACTTAAAATTAAAAACTGTAATTTAAAATTATTAACAACAATTTTACAAACAATATATACCATATCTAATTAAAATATGAACTAAAACACATACAAATAATTAACAACATATATTTGTTACAACTTTTTTATTGCAAATGATATTAAAAAAACTGATATTCTTATAAACAATATTACTTGTCTATAAATCGATATTTATGTCCACAATATTTCTGCAGCACAATATTAACATGTCATGATATTAAAAACTCAATATTTCTGTGGATTACTATTAATGATCCGATATTATGTCCAAATGCCGTAATAATATGTATGTAATTAGATATTAAGCTTTATAACATGTCACTAAGTGCAATTGCATGAAACATATGTTTCTCACTCTACCAACCTTAATGGAGGTATTTTCTTTGGGTTATGGGGCAATCAGTGCCTACTGGGTACTATTCATGGTGGATACTATTACCTACTATTTATACCAAGGCCATGAGCGCTCGTCTTCCAACTGGATAACCAAGTTATTTCTTCGTGTCATGTGCCTGGCCAGCGGCAACGGGCCTCGAAGTTAAGGTTTTCCCTAGGATGTGCAAGTAGGTTAGAAATGCTAATACAGCTTCAACCTGTAAATAAAACACTATACATTTCAATTACAGTCAAAAGCTGTTTAGAAAAAGAAAGGTAAGTTAGTAAGAATGAAAACTGAAACATTAAAAGACGGTTTTATCACATACATGGGTGCAGACACAGCCCTATAATAGGCTTTGCGTGTTATGTGCCAGAAGAACAACTTACATGGGAGTCTAAGGGCTATCCATCAAACCATATCGCCATTTTTAATTAATGGTTCAAATGTAGCTTCAGGCATCAGACACATTTTCTGGGTACCAAAGAACAGTTAAACAAGACGTCAGTAAAAGTGGCCTGTTAACATGGTGTCAGAAGTTAGGGGAAAGATTCAGGTCCCTTGAAAGAGTGACAGGTGAGGATTAGTCAGGAGTTAAAAAAAAATCCCAAGTCTATGTGGAGGAAGGGCCTTTATTCTTCTGTGGAGCTGTCACTCACAATCACATATCCCGGCAATATCAAACTTAAAGTGTCTGTACCTCTGAACAGGCAGATCACAATCAAGATTATCAGATGGCAGCAACTGGAATTTAGGGTTACAAACAATATTTCAATTTAAACATGTATAGGTCCTGAATGGTATTGCCTAGAAAGAAGGATTAAAAGCTTAGGAATCGAGGCGTTTTGTTTCAGCCAACAAGATACTACCCCAAGCCCTGTGGTAAATAGTAAGAGCCCCTGTATTCATTTTGAGCTGTAAACATGAAGATCCAGACTACCTGGGGTGATGGATTTTACTATGTGGTTTGGGGGGATGTGGGCTGATAATTCTTGCAGTGCTAGAATATGTCTTTATGTCCATAATCTGTTACCAGTATGTTGCTTCTAAGAGTGAATCAGCTCATCTTGCTGCAAGGTCGTTATCGCCTTTGAGCAGCTGTGGTCTCAAGGCCTCCACCTCCTTAGCTTCTCTACTGGTCCTTCAGACTCTATTTGCTTGGTTAGGAGGTCAGCTCTTTTCACCTGACAGGGTAGTTCAGCTTCTTCTTCAAAAGGTCTCAGCAGCAGGATTCTTCCAGAGTATATGGTTTCTCTTGAGTCGTAAAAGAAGATAGCAGCAGAACAGTCATGTACCTGCTACCCACTGTAAGAGTTAGACATCTCCTTGGAATGAAATAGAAATTCTCCACAAAGTTCAGTTTAGGAACATTTTACAGTCTCAGGGAAGCAGTATTTTTTTCCATTTTGGGATCACCGCCAGTAAGTCAGTGCCCTCAAATCCTTGATTTCTAAACAAATGATGAAATCTTCATAAATTAGAAATGCAGCTCCTATCCCCAAGGCATTTACACACCATTTATAGAAGTGGGAGATTGACTGGTTGTTTAGATTACTGGCAAGGGTGTAGTAAACTCCAACATCCTCAGGCTAGGCTCTCTGGTTGTTAGGTAATGGTATGTGCTACACAGGGATAAAGGTGGTGTGGGGCTTAGGTATTGGGTGGCAGAAACATATTTAGCAGACAGCACAATGTATTTTCAACAGCTTACCAGACACCTTATGCCTTTGGGACAAGGTTCCAGGGAACAAAATACATGCAGGTTATCAATCTCCACTGAAGAAAAAGAAAACCTGCTGTAAAACAACCATTTAGTGAAAGCACACATGTTACAAATCACAATGCTATTTTTAAGAGTAAGCTTTTTAGGGCAAATAGCCTCTTTTTGCCAGTATAAAAATTAAAAACATTCTTTTGGGTTGTCATGTGAGTGAATCTTCACCCAGAGCAGGATGTGAATGGCAACTGGGCATTTCATGATTGGAATTCCCTAAAAGTGTGTGCACACCCAGCAACACTCACATTTTTGGGTTTTCGGAAAATTCAATCTGACCTATTTCCACCCTGTAAAAGATTGGAGAATTACTCATGTCAAGTGCAAGTGTCTATTTCTGACCATACTGGAAATGGGATTGAAACAATCCAAAACTAGTGGATGGGTGGATACATGGGTTCTTCACTGGAACATCTAATTTCCCCATTGAGAAAAAATATTAAAGAAATTGCAATTGCCAAATGAAGTGTCATTTCCTGATGGTCAATTGTGCACCTTATATGAGTGCACAGGAGCAAATGGCTCTTATTAATAACAATCACAAATTCACAAACAGTTTCAAGGATTTTGTTTGAGAATCTGTGACTGTTAAATCTTTCCAGAAAACCAAACATTAAAAAAATACAATAAATCTGCACTGATGTTACTTTGTAATCTTTGGGTATTGACATGCTCAATTATTTAGAAAAGTCCCACTGTGTCAATTAAAGTTTACATTTTATCATGATTTTGAATCACTAATTACTACCATGTCCACTTTTACTAGTTCGATGGTCAAATGTTCTTTAATGTATCAAGCCCTGGTTATGATGAGTGTTTTGGCAATTGTCTTTTTGACAATGTTTAGTGTTCCTCACTTAAAAGCCAGCAGGTCTCCCTCTTAGTTAAAATGTAAAATTTCCACTATGATTAGGTCAGGATGTGCAGAATGCACTTACTGCTGTGCGCCAGTCCCTCGCAGAGATGTACAACTCTGAAACTCCTAGACATATGATTCTTCAGGAGCAGAAGGTAATGGGAAGGTACACAAAGTGTAGCGTCGCCTAAAAAGAGGCTTCACTTTTCAGATGGATTAAGCTAACTACAAAAGTGAAGACAACAAGGACAACATGTACCATGGAGGCATTGGGGTTCCACAAGGCTTACACATGGTGGCAACCTTTCTAAATTGAGTACAGGATCCACATGCTCCATAGTTTTCTTGCCAGGCAATTGTGATACATAGTTGTTGAATACAGGGCTTGTTGTTCATAAGTTTGGAATCTTTGCAGCCTGTTACTCTTTGGAAGTCAATAAAAGAAATAACAAGAGTCTATAAAGTATTGCAATAACATTTGTGTAAAATAAAATAGACTTTGCAATTGAACATTTGTCCCAGACTTTTTCATTGAGACTTGTGCACTTGTTTGTTTGAAAGAGTCATCCATCAGGATTACAAGTGCTACTTTCTACTTGTTAGTTTACTCAGGGAGTTATCCATTAGGATGATCAATTCTATATTGCAGCTAATTTGTTTCTATAAGGGGTGTTGTAGGGACCTCATCTCTCACAGACTTTATATTCTTATCAGAACACCTATAGAGCTCAGATATTGCTTTGAATGAGCTAGTGTTTGT
This sequence comes from Triturus cristatus, assembly GCF_964204655.1. Taxonomy (NCBI): domain Eukaryota; kingdom Metazoa; phylum Chordata; class Amphibia; order Caudata; family Salamandridae; genus Triturus; species Triturus cristatus. The sequence goes on from NC_140595.1 coordinate 759,715,442, forward strand.
TAGATGTTTAGACAAACTATGTGTTATTAATGAAGAATGCTTTCATATTAGTTATTGATTACCTTAAAAGTCGTCAAAACCACAGAATGGTATCACATAATATTAAAGGTAGCTCTTTTTTAGCAAACAACATGAAATAGCTCAGAGTGTTATTCAAAATTATTCTATCAACATTAATTGTGTTACGATAAAGTTTCATTCCATTCAGAGTTGGAAATACAGAGATTATAGGAAGGTATTTAATACACAATATCAGAAAATAAATGCAAAAGCATATGAATATTTTCTCTTGTGAAATTGCATAAACTTACATTTAAATAATAAATATGCTAAATGCAAAATTCATAGTAGATAACCATACTTAAATGTTATAGGCCTGCACGAAATTAAAGTGCTGAATTAAGTTAGCCTAACTGTTGATGCCATGTTAAATGGAAAAAAAATTCAATAACACGGAAAGGCCTGTTTTTCACATTGAATAGTTGTTTGTGCAAGCAGTTTTTCTTCTTTTTTCTGCAGATGTTGCAACTTCAGTAGCCTAATGTTAGTTAGTGAGTAGACACTTGTTTTGTGCAAGGCAACTGACAGTAAAGCTCTCACCAGGAGGAGACGAAAAGACAAGGAGAATGATTAATGGGAAGAAGTTATGGACCACAAAATGTTGTAATTTTCCAAGGACAAATGTCTGAAAGCCTATTGTATTCTGATGAGAAAACGGAGAGTTTGCTTTTTCCGAGGAGTTGATTATATTCTATTGGTGGACAAAGAAGACGATGAAAAACATGTTGCAACATGGATTTTTTGAGTTAATATTTGTGCATGTTCCTAGAGTAGGGAAAAAAGGGACAGGTACAGACTAATTTGCATGTAGCCAGGTTCTGAGCTGGGATGGTGCAGTGAGCTAAAAAACGGTGATGGATTAAAACCATGATCTCTTGACTTGGTAAGAGTATTCTGCATCATTCAGAAACTCTGTCCATCACCACCCCCTTTTTCCCAAATCAATTTTATCCACACTCAGTGTGGGAGGGTATGCTCAGACGTGAGTCCCTTGCTCATTGCACCATCAGGATTCAGGCAAGCCGGGCCGACGAAGGCTGTGATGCCAGAAACCGGTCCCCGGAAGCTTGTTTCCTTCCCAGTATAAGAATTGGCTTGGTAGTTTGGTTTGCCCTGTTCCCATCATGCACTGGGACAGGTACAGACTAATTTGCATGTAGCCAGGTTCTGAGCTGGGATGGTGCAGTGAGCTAAAAAACGGTGATGGATTAAAACCATGATCTCTTGACTTGGTAAGAGTATTCTGCATCATTCAGAAACTCTGTCCATCACCACCCCCTTTTTCCCAAATCAATTTTATCCACACTCAGTGTGGGAGGGTATGCTCAGACGTGAGTCCCTTGCTCATTGCACCATCAGGATTCAGGCAAGCCGGGCCGACGAAGGCTGTGATGCCAGAAACCGGTCCCCGGAAGCTTGTTTCCTTCCCAGTATAAGAATTGGCTTGGTAGTTTGGTTTGCCCTGTTCCCATCATGCACTGGGACAGGTACAGACTAATTTGCATGTAGCCAGGTTCTGAGCTGGGATGGTGCAGTGAGCTAAAAAACGGTGATGGATTAAAACCATGATCTCTTGACTTGGTAAGAGTATTCTGCATCATTCAGAAACTCTGTCCATCACCACCCCCTTTTTCCCAAATCAATTTTATCCACACTCAGTGTGGGAGGGTATGCTCAGACGTGAGTCCCTTGCTCATTGCACCATCAGGATTCAGGCAAGCCGGGCCGACGAAGGCTGTGATGCCAGAAACCGGTCCCCGGAAGCTTGTTTCCTTCCCAGTATAAGAATTGGCTTGGTAGTTTGGTTTGCCCTGTTCCCATCATGCACTGGGACAGGTACAGACTAATTTGCATGTAGCCAGGTTCTGAGCTGGGATGGTGCAGTGAGCTAAAAAACGGTGATGGATTAAAACCATGATCTCTTGACTTGGTAAGAGTATTCTGCATCATTCAGAAACTCTGTCCATCACCACCCCCTTTTTCCCATATCAATTTTATCCACACTCAGTGTGGGAGGGTATGCTCAGACGTGAGTCCCTTGCTCATTGCACCATCAGGATTCAGGCAAGCCGGGCCGACGAAGGCTGTGATGCCAGAAACCGGTCCCCGGAAGCTTGTTTCCTTCCCAGTATAAGAATTGGCTTGGTAGTTTGGTTTGCCCTGTTCCCATCATGCACTGGGACAGGTACAGACAAATTTGCATGTAGCCAGGTTCTGAGCTGGGATGGTGCAGTGAGCTAAAAAACGGTGATGGATTAAAACCATGATCTCTTGACTTGGTAAGAGTATTCTGCATCATTCAGAAACTCTGTCCATCACCACCCCCTTTTTCCCAAATCAATTTTAACCACACTCAGTGTGGGAGGGTATGCTCAGACGTGAGTCCCTTGCTCATTGCACCATCAGGATTCAGGCAAGCCGGGCCGACGAAGGCTGTGATGCCAGAAACCGGTCCCCGGAAGCTTGTTTCCTTCCCAGTATAAGAATTGGCTTGGTAGTTTGGTTTGCCCTGTTCCCATCATGCACTGGGACAGGTACAGACTAATTTGCATGTAGCCAGGTTCTGAGCTGGGATGGTGCAGTGAGCTAAAAAACGGTGATGGATTAAAACCATGATCTCTTGACTTGGTAAGAGTATTCTGCATCATTCAGAAACTCTGTCCATCACCACCCCCTTTTTCCCAAATCAATTTTATCCACACTCAGTGTGGGAGGGTATGCTCAGACGTGAGTCCCTTGCTCATTGCACCATCAGGATTCAGGCAAGCCGGGCCGACGAAGGCTGTGATGCCAGAAACCGGTCCCCGGAAGCTTGTTTCCTTCCCAGTATAAGAATTGGCTTGGTAGTTTGGTTTGCCCTGTTCCCATCATGCACTGGGACAGGTACAGACTAATTTGCATGTAGCCAGGTTCTGAGCTGGGATGGTGCAGTGAGCTAAAAAACGGTGATGGATTAAAACCATGATCTCTTGACTTGGTAAGAGTATTCTGCATCATTCAGAAACTCTGTCCATCACCACCCCCTTTTTCCCAAATCAATTTTATCCACACTCAGTGTGGGAGGGTATGCTCAGACGTGAGTCCCTTGCTCATTGCACCATCAGGATTCAGGCAAGCCGGGCCGACGAAGGCTGTGATGCCAGAAACCGGTCCCCGGAAGCTTGTTTCCTTCCCAGTATAAGAATTGGCTTGGTAGTTTGGTTTGCCCTGTTCCCATCATGCACTGGGACAGGTACAGACTAATTTGCATGTAGCCAGGTTCTGAGCTGGGATGGTGCAGTGAGCTAAAAAACGGTGATGGATTAAAACCATGATCTCTTGACTTGGTAAGAGTATTCTGCATCATTCAGAAACTCTGTCCATCACCACCCCCCTTGTTCCTAGAGTAGGGCAGATCCTATCCCCAACATTCTGGCCAGAGACTTGTCTCTGTTCTTCTAGCCTAATTCGATATGTCTGCTGATTTATGACTGAGAATAATTTCCACTCTATTTTGCACAGGCTTTGTGGTTGTGCATTAATCTCTCTCTTGTCAGAAGTCTTACTTGGGTTTTTGAACTGACAATATTTCCTCTCTTAATCTCAATTGCATTTAGAATAGTGAATTCCTTTATGGAACATGCTTGTTGTATTATTACCATTTTGACTATGATTTTTACAAATATTTTATTTTATCATCTAATATCGAATAATGGATCATATTAACTTTTAATGCTGAAATTTGAGGACTAATGAATCAACAGAGGAAAAGCTGAATGATTTGAAAATAAAACCCTTTTAACTCATACTAACTCTCTTTAGTGACTGAAATGTAAAGTCTTCATTGATTATGTAGATGACGGCTCCTCATTTCTCTTCCTTGACGAACAAAGGTCCAGACAACCAGTGGTGGGGGTTATTTAATTATGACACCCAAAATATTGAGATATATAAAACCCAACTCCCTCAAGTAGTAGACAGAGGATGGTTTGTGTCACAAGCAACAGGAGCTGAATTAAGTCACCCCAATCTAAAATTACCCATGTTCTTTAATTTGTGTCACAAGAGAGAGGATCATTACCCACTGGTCGACATTTCATTTCATTTATTTGTGTGTGTTGTAGAGGTGTAGGGAATTAAACCTCATCTTTAATGGAATGTGAATGGTTTAATTTAAATTCTTTAGTGAAGGAGTCAAAAGGTATTTGTTTATTTTGCTTGCTGAGAGTTGTAGAATTTGTGTTTCAAAAAAATTGTAAAGGAGGGTGAACCACTGCAAGAAGTGGAGAGTTAAGTCATAGTGCGCTGCTCTGAGATAGTAAAGTTGTTAGGAAAGTTGTTATGAAGTGCCACACAGAGATAGGTTGATGAGTCATCATGAAGTAAGCTGTTTAGCCCTGAGGAGTTGGTGGTCCCCAGGCATCCAAGATGGACCCACTACATTAATCTATTTCAGCCCCAGGGAAGCAGTGATCCCTGGGGCTGATGGGAGGTACCACATTATATTCAATCAATTTCCCCGGAAGGTGGTGGTCCCGGGGCTGCGGTGGAGCTGTGTGGGCCCACACCGCGTTAATTATTTACATTTTACCCCGGGGAGTTGGCTATCTTCAGGGTGCGGGTTTGCTGAGTTGGCCTGCTTGAGTACATTATGAGCAGTGCCCATGGGAGGTGGCAATCCCCGGGGCTGCGGTGGCTGCGCAGGCCCCCCTGCATTCATTTAATTACTTTTGCCCTGGGGAGGTGGTGGTCCCGGGGGCGTGGGTGTGGGCGGGTCAAGAGGGCCCTACTGCATACATTATAAGCAGTGTCCAGAGGCCCTGTGCCACCTCTCCTATTTTTAAGGTATGCCCCAGGGATCTGGTCCACTTGGGGCTAATAAAAAACAAGCGCGGGAACCTGTGCTTGTTTTTTTAATTTTTTCCTATGAATTTCACAATTTTGCTGTCTTTTTTAAAAAAATGCTTCTTTGGCCTGTCGGGGTCCCTCTGGGACCCCAGGACCACCTTTATGGTGTCAGGTTATTTCTATCAAATCCACTCAAAAAAGGGGAGAGGACTACTTCCTAACTCAACCTCCCCAAACTCTCACTGTCCACACAAAAGAGAGGTAGGAGTGGAGGATGTAACTGTGTAATTTTGTGCAAGTGGCATGTGCTCAGTGCGAAAAACTGCCCTCACTCACAATTTGTGACATGCTTCATCATTGGGCTTGCTAACTAACACCCCAGCACAGACCAATGCCTGGGGTGGAGCAAAGGAGAGGGGAAGACAATACAAACATATAAATATTAACGGGATCAAAAAATAATAAATGTGCAGTTAGTGATCATTAAAACAAGCTCGGGTATATCCACAGCTACGCTTTATTCCTCGATTACCCGGCCAGGGTTAAAAGAGTTTAGGATGGTGGTGAAAAAGATTGTTAGTAACCATTCACCCCTCCTTACTGCATGTTCATCAACATGTTTTAGCTGGCGCGAGGAGAGCAGTGCGAAGGCAGAGGTCTTGCCTTGAAAAATTTGAAAAATGTGTGACTACCAGGAGCTGCTCCCACTCCCACCCGATTTCGAGCGCACATACCGATGAAACTCAATACCACTGGAGTATGTTTTAGATATACCTGAATGAAAAGGGAAATTCCCAAATTAACCTACAGAATTAAGGTAGGACAGGAGGGGTCTTAAATAGGGATCAAGAGGTCCTGATGAAAGCCATACAGACCTTCTATTGAGGGCTATGGGAAACCGGCTGAAACATGTTGACAAACATGCAGTAAGGATGTAAGGACACACTCAGAGAAATAATGGTCAAAGGAGGACTTCTGTTCATCATGTACCAAGACGGTGGGAAGCTCAAGGTTGACCCCAACTCTGTTGCCTGCTCTCCAGGCTGCTGCATTTAATGAAACCAATAGTTACTGTTTTGCCAAAAGCCTTTAGTCTTTCATTTTTTCAAGGCAATTTCATATTCAAGCAACAGCTTGCTTTTCCCAAAGTGCAAAGCTTCATGCTGAACACTCCATTTATTTTCCTGAACTTCTACTGAAGTTCAGTTCCATGCTGACACCTTCTATGCTCCGTAGATAGAAATCCTGGGGCAGATTTACATGCCCCTTGCGCTCCTTGCGCCGTCATTCTGTCACTTTTTTTGATGCAACGGCTGTGCAAACAATGCGGCAGTTTACAACATGACGCATCTAGGGAGATGAACAAAATTTCACGGCGTCACTCTACGCTTTCACTGCATCAAAATCCCTACGCCTGCTCAGACCAGGCGTAAGAATTGATGCAGGCCTTTTTGTGTGGGATTCACCTATCTGTTGTGGCACATGGCTGTAGTTGCATCACTTTCATGAGCAACTCCAGCAATGCGTCACTTTTGTGCCAACAGATGCGCCAGTATTTCTGATGCATCTGTTAATCCGTGCGCCGTGGAGCACTGTATTGTAAATACAGCGCATCCATGGTGGCGCAAGGAAACTGACGCATCGATGCAGATCGATGCAGATGCATCAGTTGCTTGTACATCTTCCCCCCTCTTTTTAGCAAATCTGTCCCCTATCTATGTTTAGAATAGAAAAGAGAAGTTTTTTTATGGAACACCTATTTAAGAAAGTTTTTAGGCCCGGGCAGAATCACTGAAAAACTTTGCCCAATTCAGCGGAGTTCCCCAAACCAGCGGGGTATCCAGAGAGTGGCCCCAATGCGCTTCTGACCAGTGCAGATGCATATCCCGAAAGCAGTAAACAAGCATATGAGCAATAAGACAGGCGACATTAAACATTCCTTGCGTCTGTGAAACTTTAAGTGTGTGTTCTTACGTTTACAATGAGAGGGAAAGTTTCCAGTCTGCAAATGTGAGCCGTGGCTGTTAGCTCAGTTCTGCGCCGCATGCCAATGCTCCTGGTATCTGTGTGAGGGAGGAAGGCAGCTGGAGGTGTATGTCCTTGTTTCCCTTGCAGTAACAAACGATACTTTGTGGTACATGTTCCGCTTTGGAAGCAATCCAGTTTATGCAGAAAGTAGGCGCTAGCCTACTCAAACCATCTGTGGGCTTGCCACGATTCATCGAGGGTTAGAAACTAGAGACAGCTGAGTTGGTCTGTGCCATAATATGAGTGCCTAAATTGATCTTTTGGTGTCTCTCATTCTTCCTGAGGTCGATAACCTCATTCAGTCTCTGGGCGCCTCTTGCAGATTCTTCTACATCATGCTTTTCCACTTCTTTTCCCTTCTCTTTTCCCAAACCCTCCTCAAGTGCGATTTCCGTAATACAGTCTCTCCTTTCTGCTCTCATATCTTCTCTTTTCATGTTTACATGGTGTGTTTGCAAACATCCTTTTTGAAACAATCTTTGACTGAGGCTGTGTTCCCTGTATTCTGGATGCAGGCTTTGATTGCGCTGTTGGCAGGTATAAACGCTTCTATACTGTCTAACTATTGCGCTAGTTCAAAGCTATCCTACATGGCAAAGCTGTTGGAAAGACTAGCAAATATCCAACTATCTCAACATTTGAAGAGTAATAACTTGCTGGACCCTTCTCAAACAGGGTTTCGAGCTAAAATCAGTACCAAGTCTACTTTATTGGCGTTAGTGGATCAAGTCAGTAGCCTCGATCCTTTTAGACCTGTCTGCGCCTTTTGATACCATGTCTCGCCGCCTTTTGCTCTGAGGGCTGCATAAAATTGGTCTGCATTCTCCAACCTTGCAGTGGTTTAGTTAATTTTTCAGATCTCATTTGTTACTTATGCCCCCTTTTAAATCTATATGTAGAAAACAATGGTCCTGAGCAGACACTAAATTTTACATAAAATTAAATATAGACCACAATGGGTTACTATACACATCCGATGTCCAGCCGGACAGGGGATTTTTATTTTTCAGATACTAAAGGATATGGTCAAGGATAATGAAAACACTACATTTATCGTGGGGCACAATCCTGCACCCTACAGCATGGTAATATGTTACAGTCCAAGCTGTGGAGGGATACAGCAATGGAGATCTCTGTCCTCAGCAACAATGTGCTGTGTAGTAACCGGCTCAATGGCAGGCCAGTGCTGTACTGTAACATATTAGTATATTGAAGCAATACCTTGGCGCATTGAAATGTGGCCCATCTGCACCACAGTCTAACTACCCAACAGCCGATCCAGGCAAGGAGCAGCGCGCTCCAGCGCCCACTAAGTTTTATAGAAACCTTAACTGCAAGCGACCAAACCAAAAGCAACAACGCTGTTCTTCATTGTCAGTTTCCACTCTGACCTGCCATATGTGATACCCCTATGTCCTCAATTGGGGCGTTAAAAACCAGGCAAATGTTATAAATTTAGTCCTGAAGATGATCCCGTTAATCAATGAGCTTGGGATCGAAACGTCGACTTTTTAAAAATAGTGCCACAAATATCCATTGTGCTTACTCGTTGTGGTCTCTATTTTGTCAAACTTGCTACAACTTCATTTATGCCTGCAAGTTGCAACGGCTCTCAGTCTTTGCCTGTAACTGTTGTTTGCCCTAAACTGTCTGCATTGTTATTCCTTTTTTCCCCCCGCACGTTCCCCATGCTGTAGGGTGCAGGATTGTGCCCCACGATAAATGTAGTGTTTTCATTATCCTTGACCATATCCTTTAGTATCTGAAAAATAAAAATCCCCTGTCCGGCTGGACATCGGATGTGTATAGTAACCCATTGTGGTCTATATTTAATTTTATGTAAAATTTAGTGTCTGCTCAGGACCATTGTTTTCTACATATATAATTGATACCCGTGGTCCTTAGCCATTTTTCGGGTTCCCTTGTTTGTATAAAATACCCTTTTAAATCTAGCCCTCAGAAATTGCATTGTAAGGTACGTAAGGGATCTTCTCTGAGTCCAACCTTGTTCAATATCTATCTGGCACCTTGGGTAAGCATTGTCAGGGCGTGGGGTTTTAAGATCGTTATGTAGGCTGGTGACACTCAGCTGATTATTTCCATTGATGATAAGTATTCAGAGACACAGAGGAACTTGGGGGCATATTATCAAGAAACAGCGTTAACATTATCGCCTCTTTAGCGGCAGAAAACTGCTGCTAAAGCGGCGATAATGGGCTTGATAATATGCCGCAGAGAATTCCCATAGACGCCCATGTTCTGGTGTCAACATGGGCTTCTATGGGAATTCTTTGCGGCATATTATCAAGACCATTATCGCCACATTAGCGGCAGTTTTCTGCCGCTAAAGCTGCGATAATTTTTACGCCGTGCTTGATAATATGCCCCTTGTTCAGCTGCCTCTGGAAGTAGCAGGGTGGTTGCAGGGACATTGTTTAAAACTCAATGTAGATAATACAGAAATCTTTCTGTTTCGTTGGGGCCTACAAGGCCTGGAATTATTCTTAATGGCCTTTTTTGTTAGGCCTTGCACCCAGGCCTAAATAGTGTTTCAAAGAATTTGGATTTTGTGGGAGAATATCCTTTTTGCCCTAATCGCCCCTATTTTTTATTTGATACTGGTGGTAACTGACTCAGATTGTGCCCCGGGCTCTACTAATCAGACCCAGGGCCAGTCCTCTGTGTAAAAGGTATATGGTAATTAGGTGTAGTTACAATTGGTATGACAACCTACCTGTAAGCCCCTATAATATGGTAGGGCATGTAGGTATAGAGGCCCAGCAGATATTGTGCACTTAGAAGTGCACTGCTGTGTTGCCTGCTGTCATTTTAAAGGCAGCCCTGCTTTGCAGGTTGCATTAACACTAAATTATATGCAAATTCAACTTTTAAATTAAAGTTACTTCCGAAGTCCCAAACTACCTTATTTTATCAGAGATGTTTGGGATGCCCTGGTGAGGGAAAAACTATACATGTATTTATCCCTATTGTAGCACATTGGTTCCATAGGCTAACTTGGGCATAGTTTAATAAAGTATAACTATTGTAAGAAGTGAGCTGAAAAAATATTTCTAAGCATTAAAATGATAAGTATAATAAATCCAAGGTTAGATTTATTATTACTATACCAGCAGCCTCTCCTGATTGGACAGCATTTGGCAGGGCGATGGCAGTCTGAGCCAAACTGATTTGATGAGGTGTGAAGTGGCCTGCATAGAGAGAAACGATAGCTGGTGGGAAGAGATCTGCAGCTGCAGAGAAAAAGGCAGGAAGGGGGCTGGGTAGCCACACTAGTGTTCAAAGAGGGAATGACAGTTAGACAGGACACAGGCTCACCCAATTTCCTTCACCACCCGGCAGACAGGAGCCACAGTAATTGAATTAGCAGAGGGGATGGAAGGATGAAACGTAGCCACACCAGTGGGTTGGCTTAGCCAGATCATAACCTTCAGGAGAGAGTTTCTCCATTTTGGATTTTTAATGAATAGTGCTTTCTGGGACAAGAATATGCCACACGTTTGAGGAAGTGGTCATACCTGAAGGTAGCGCCCTACACCCTATCGGTCAGGGGTGCCCCCCTGATTGTCACGCAAGAAGACTGGATAAAAATGAGAGTGCTTCCGAGCAACTCAGATCCCTGCCTGGCCTGCACCAAGAGGATTGCACTCTAAACCACTGCACCTGCTGCACACTTTGGGAACTACAGCCCTAAGGACTTTGCCTTGCTTCAAAAAGAGAAGGAGTGGGCTCCTTGAAAGAAACAGGTTAAAAAGCTGCGCCTGCGTCATCCCAAAGAAGAAACCAGCTGACCATTATCAGCTGGATTTTAAAGGATTTGACCAGGTTCATTGTGGGAGATGCAGTTCCAACATCCCTGGGAGTAACTCAGAGCTTCTGGAACCTTGGTTTGGTAGTGTGGACTCTTTGGAACCCCAAAGGGACCTGCTGGAAGAAGTTCCAGAAGTTTGGATAAGATTGCAGAATTTTCGGTAAAAAGCTCCACAAGGTGACCGACCATCAACAAGATTCAAGTTGGTGACTCTGAACCGTGACCCGTCCTGAGATTTGTCCTGCTGAAGCTCCAGTGCTTTTCCTCATCTACGAGACATCCAGGAGTTGACTGAGGTATTGCAGTGAGTCAAGCTGCTGTTGTTGACTCGAAACCCGGCCTCACGAAGAGCCTCACTCAACGTCAGAAGAAAAAGCACCAAAAAAGTGATTCAGTCAGAAGATGAAAACTTAACCGGGCCATACCGCTAAGTGCATCTGACCCGTACTCCATTGCAGTCAGCCTGAATCTCTGACGTTGTCCCGATCAAGCATGACCAGATGTCCCAAAGTGGCGCGTTTGCCTTTTAGGCAATATAAAGTGTTTATTCTTAAGAAATTTGTATGTCCAGTTCCCGACATTGGCATTTTGTCATTTTGGTGTCATTTTAATCATAAAAATATTTACTATTCTTATGAATTGGTGTTGGAATTTCATTGTGTGTTGTGTCTTACTTTTTAACCTATTGGCATTTTTAAATGCTTTATACACCTGTCTTCCAAGTTGAGCCTGCCTGCATGCAGCCAGCTACCAAGGGTTGAGTAAGAGAATAGTTTATTGAGGTGTTGACTGGACCTTATAATGTGATTGTGGCTCCATTACCAGTGGTATATACCTACTTATTCCTACTAATAAACTACCTTCCAACAGGTTTCTTAATTAATTATTCTCTTTAATGCCGGAACAAGTAAGTACAATGTGCAGGAGCTGTTCTGGAAGTCTACGCGCTCTTCATAGATTATTTCAGTAGATCCCAGTGATGTGGTGAATGAATATTATTCAAGCTTTGATCATGAGTAGGTTAGACTACAGGAACGTGTTAAATGTGGGTATGTCAGATTATTTAGTCATGGGTCTTCAGCCTTTTCAGAATGCAGTGGCAAGACTGATTTGTAACAGGCCTAGCAGGAGTTCCACTTTCGCCTGTCTCAATTATCCCAACAGCCTTCCAGTTCATAAGATAGTAATTTTAAGCTAGTTTGCCTTGCGCACAGAGCACTTTAGGATAAGGGTCTAGCAATCCTATGGGAAAGAGTTTCTTTTTACAAGCCAACATGGGATCTCTGCTCAGCTACTCTGTAGATGAAACAAGAAATCCAGAATGAGTGGTAGTTCTTGGCTGCTGCCATCTGGAATAACCTTTCCTGTAATCTGTGCCTGATTCTGGATTCGTTAGTCTTTCAGGAAATGTGGAAGACTTGGTTTCATCCACCCTAACGACTTGGATGGAACTGGGCAAGTATGAGGTCTAGCACGGGATATCCCCTTGGGGATGAGGGTGTACTTAATAAATACAATAATAATAATAATAATAATAATAATATGACTGTCTTTCTCGTTCTATTTCTGTCGGTTCTATTACTCTTCTCTGTGCCTGTGTGCATTTTATCACTTTGTATATCTCTTTCACACTCATCTCTCTCTTTTATTTCTTAATTTATTTATCTCTTTGTTTTGTTTGTCTCTACTATTCCTTCCCACTTCTTCAATGTCTCCTTACTTTCTCCTCTTCCACTGGCAGGTATCACAGTCTATTTCCATTATTTTCTCATGGTATCATTATCACTCTTCCCATTTTGTTTCTTTCTCCTATTCTGTCTCCCATTCCGTTTCAATCTTCCTCTGCCCTTTTGTTCCCTTGCATTTACCTTCCACCCCACTCTCTATGATTTCATACATACCAGCAAACTTTTATTCTTATAATACTAATGTATTTTGACTTCTCTTCCCTCTTTCCTGCTCATATAAAACATGCCTCTTCCCCTCAGCCACAAGCTAAAATCTCCTTTCTCTGCCCCATTTTACTGGACCTCCCTCAACACAAGATATGACCTCTCCATGGTTTCTTTCAAATGATACTATTGTTGCTCTACAACATCGTTTTTTCTGATTCATAGTTTTCTGTTGGGGCATTTCAATACCAGACAAAACTCAAACACAAATATTCAGCCTCTTGCACACTGAGTTCAATTACTACACTAATCAAGCATTCAGCTTTCCATTCTGTCTCTCAATGAACACCACTTGAACTGCTACATATCACACACCTCCCCACACACACAAGATCAACTCCCAACAGTTATCAACTCAAATACATATATTCCGACCACTTAACTCACTGACCATGCATTTCACCTTACACTCTATAACTCATGGACTCAAAGCCAGTGGTTTCTGCCAGTAGAAATGGAAGATTGACTTCAAGGCGAAATTAAGTGCATTTCTCTTTTGAGAAGATACCGAACCTAAGCACCCACACCTCAGGTCTGTTTAGCTGAAGTTGCCTCATGGTGGGTTGCTGAGTGATTTCTCAAAACCCACATTACGGTGCTTTTTCTTAAGAACATCTTACACCGCGGCCATTATGTCTTGACTGCTGGGTTAGGTTAGCTAGTTATTAGAGGTGTAGGTATTGTGCAAAGCAGAGCTAACTACAATATACAAGCAACTCACCTCAGCTGCTGTGTCATGTAGTTCCTATAGACCTATTTACTTACGATCTGTAGGTTTAGACAACATAGACTGCGGGATTGGTGTCCAGACTGATTCCAGACACCCCCACCGAGTATGTTCGCCTGGATACCAGCTAGCTCACAGTGCCACTAGAAACCCCTCTTACCAGGGAGAGAATAGTTCTTGGCAACTATTGAACATGACAACCCTGTCCCATCAGGGATCGTGGAAACAGTGTGATACTTTTCGCTCAGTCACTCGTGCTCACTTTGTCTCAGAGAGATACACAGAATAAACGGTAAACATTGGGACGTTTTTCAATAAGCATTTTTTGAACCAGAGTCATTCTAGTGTAAAATAGGTGTGCTGAAACAACCATTAGACTGAAATAGATATAAATGATTATAAGCACCAACAGAGTAAATGGATAGTAGACTCCTACCATAGTGCTAAAACAATGAATACTGGCAGGTATAAAAATACATGACAATAATAAGGCCTACTACTATGATGCAACCCTACCTAGATGTACCTACCTGTGCCTAGCATGTATGTAGGTGTGGAGCCAAGAATCCCTCTAGGATAAAGTCAACGCCATTACCTGAAGTGAGAGACTGTGGGACCCTGTCTTGGTCTCGAGATGGACACCCCGCGAGGGATATCAGACCACTGAGTGCTGGAGTGTCTGCATGCAGGAACCTCAGTGTCTCACTTCAGTGTGTCAGCATGGAAGTCCTTTTCTCCTCTCCCGCCTCACCAAAGACATGGTGTTTATATACCCTAACCAGTGCCCTCAGGGGATATACCTTGCTGTGTCATGTTGGACCAAGATGACGGGAAGAATGACCCTTATACATGGTTATTATGCAGGAGATGGTAGTCCTGCTGTGATTCCAAGAATCTTCATGCATAATGAATGAGGCTAGTTTTCAGAGGAAACCCCATGTCATTTAGGCATTACCGTGACTAGGTAAAGGTCAGTACTGAGAACCAGTATGTAGTGTAGTGTCACTGGAATGTAGGTGAAAGGTGCATTCACTACCTGAGCCAATATTGGTGTACCTGTATGAAACATAACACCCACTCTTCATCCAACGGGACGACATACTAAAAGTAAGGTCTATAAATGTATTTTAAAAAATCTACACAGATAACTAACAAGTCCATTAAAAAGGGGAAAAAATGCGTAAATACTGCTAAAATTCTAGCATAAGCCTAAAAAGTCTAGTAAAACCTGTTCGTATGTATGGTCCGAACAACTATGAGTTCTTGAAAGTCATGCTATTCAGCAAGGAAAGATAAAAAATTCCAAGTTTTCGATGTTTTAGAAAAAAGGCCAAATTTTTCCCAGCACACGAGGAGCCAAATTGTTTATGTGTCCTGTGTGGGAGACGCACTGCTCGCCAATGCAGACGACAATTCCTAGAACACCTCACAGATCAGGTCAATTGAGCACAAATTATCTTCTGCAGTGCCCACAGCCAATGCTGGAGAAGTCTGTATTGTATCCGTGACTTGTGTGCCTGTAGAAGAGCCGATCTTCATTTAAACAGGAGCTGAAACATCCCGTGGAGGCTCTAAGAATGCCGACATCAACATTGGAATATGCTGAGGGCGCAGCAGTACATGGGCCTTTAACGGGTCCAGAAAAGCATCCATGTACGGTGGCGCAACTGAAGGAAGTGTTAGACAGAGGTCCAGCATGCATTCTTGTCCGCAGGATGGGCATCGCAGAGCAGGCAGAACACAGTCAATCCAGACTGGTTGAAATGATATGAACCAAGACGAACTCAGTTCCCGAAGGAGAGGTGTGCTCAGATAGAGTACCATGCAGTGACGGTATTGGCGCTCCAAGATCGTTTTTCCCATCTCCTTGGTGATTCGGACATCCATTGTGTAGCAGAAAACGATCAATCAGGATTCCTGCAATTAGAAACAGGATCAGTGGAAATCCTCCAAAAATGCATCCGAAAACGGAGTGTATTAATGCTGGAAAGGTTCTTAACAGTAAAGAAGCTATGGTCTTAAATAGGCTAACTATACCCTTCATATCAGACATGTTAAAGATACTTTGTGCCATTTCAGTGAAATGGAAAGGGCAGTTTGTTCGAATAAGTGCCTGTATCTCAGCTGAGGACCTTGCGACCTGGAGATCAAAGGTCTCTTGGGCGGAGGTTAAGGGCACAGATTTCTGTAGAAGCATGGCTTTCACTCCGCTCAGAGTATCAAACCGTATAAAGGAAACAATTAATGAAGGCCATGATGGCACCACCCTGACTGTGTGGGTCTGTGGAAACAATACTTGCAAAAAGCAAGCAGCCTTGGAACTTACAGTGAACAGATATGCGATGCCCGGAAGCATGCCACAGCAACCTTGATCATTCAGCATCAAGTAACTCCCATTCGAGAGCAGCTTGAACACCATATTAATCACAGCAGCTGGGGAACCCTTCAAATGACAGTTCGCAACTGAACCATTACAGGTGCCGTGAGCAACACTGTATGAAGTCACTACCCCGGATGTACTCTTTGTACATAGCATTGGTCTGGCCTATGGATACTAAACCCTTCGGTGGTACCCCTGAATCTTGACTGACATCTATTTGTGTCAGTAGGCCAAACTAACCATCCCTTCCATTCGGGGTCTGATGAATTGTCTGAAACTGTGCGGAAGATTTCATCAACCTGTGTTGTATAATTTTGCCACCCCTAAAAGTGTGTAAGCGAGGGAATCTGAGGTGTGTTCAAGTCTTTGTTCTTTGCTATTCCAAGACAAGATGTCTGTTGCACAATTTTGGTAAGAAAAATGATTTGTTGCGGAATGAGGCATGCTCAAAATAGTGCCTCTGTTCCCTGAACTTGCCATTCCCTTGAACCCCAGACTGATTTTATGTGAATAGTGTCTTTCCATACATCAAAGCCCTGTTCAGATAGTTGGGAAATAAATGATGCAGAGTAAATCTGTTTGGTGTTAGTATATTTTTCTGTGGAGTTTTAGGTGCGGCCTTATAGTAATATGAGGTTAGGTCTGAAGTGTTCAACCCTGCAAAATAGGCAAACTTCTGTCTAAATGTTTTCAAACTGTCTTTTGGTGGGGCACAGCAATGTTCTCATTGGTGGTATGTGAAAATAGTACGTGGAATACTGGATTTGAGTAAAAAGTGATGACCATAATGTTGATAACAGTACATTGTGTCAAAATCAGAAGAGTTCTCTAACATTTCAGTGCATGAAAATGCAGCGGATTGTTCTAAATCAGACAACCTGTTATTTACAGTTTGAAAATCCCAATCATCAGAAAATGTACTGGAGGTAATGATATCATTCAAAGAAATTGTAGATACATAAGGTATTTTCAAAAGTTTTGTCCGCCAAATACATCATAATCAACCTTGTCCCAAACTACACCATTAGGAATTGGAACAGCTATAATGTTCACGAACCAAAAGATACACAATTGATGGATGGGATGCAGAACAAATCAAAACATTCACCCAAGTCTACAGATCTGGGTTAAATCCATCATTCTTTTGCTTACCATGCCACCCCAGTTTAGAACTGGCCAAATCAAATCAGTCTTGACCCTGTGCCTTATTGGAACAGTCCAGCCCGATCTGCCAAGCCAGGTCCTCCCTGGACTGAAAACAAGCATCCTTGGACTGGTTTCGGGGGTTCACCCCTCATCAGCCAGGATAGCTTGAATCCAGTGGCACGGTGAGCCCAGCACCCACGTATGGCCATTCCCACGCACTTAGGGAGAGAAAGCAAAAGACACACAATTGATGGACGAATTGCAGAACAAATCAAAACATTCACCCCCAGTCAACAGATCTGGGTTAAATCCATCATTCTTTTGCTTACCATGCCACCCCAGTTTAGAACTGACCATATGCTTTATTCCAGTGACAATGTTCACGAAGGACAGGTCTCTTTGTTCACGATGAGATGATGTATGAGGTTTCAGGACCAAGTTCATGTTTGAAACTGCAGAGCGTTCTGTGAGCTAGTTACCGTTCATGAGCAAGCAAAAGACTGTAACTAGGCCAATCCAGAACAGAAAAAACAGTATTCCAGTTATTAACCAGAGCTGGAGCCATGGTGAAACCAGGTAAGTCTTTTTCAGAAATTTGTAGAAATCATGAAATTGTTACTTACGGGAAACTGGAGCTGAAATTGACTCAGGTTCACCGGGATCAAGAGAGAAGGTATCAAAATCAATGAAGTACCCAGATGCAGCCCCATCTATCTTTGGTATCTCATCAGGTTTTGTTGAACTGGCAAACGTTTCTTCTAGAGGCATAGTAATGTAGATATCATTGTTCGGTCGAATTGATATTTGCATTTCATTTGAGTTCTGATGTTCAATTTAAACAGGAACGAGTTCCATTTCATTGTTGGAAATTCCATTACTTTGTACTGGTGATTGGTGACTCTTCGAATATGGAGTAGGAGCCTCCCGAAGAGCTCCCGGCTTGGGGATTACCACATTGGTAGTTA
Organism: Triturus cristatus; assembly: GCF_964204655.1. Lineage (NCBI taxonomy): Eukaryota > Metazoa > Chordata > Amphibia > Caudata > Salamandridae > Triturus > Triturus cristatus. The sequence goes on from NC_140595.1 coordinate 759,733,356, forward strand.
TCCCCGTAAAAACCGCACCATCGGCCCTCCACCCTCCTGCCTTAGGAACTGACTGCTCACCCCCTCTGAAGCTTAACTCGGAAGCAGATTATTATTTATTTGTTTTGGTCCTCATCTCACCATTTAAGACTCTGCGGGTCTTATGAAGCTGCTATAACGATCTGTGGGCCTCCCGGCTTACCGCACTTGCTTTGGTCACCCGACCAATCCCTTTTTGTGAGGGAGCTTGGTGTAATCATAGGACCAGCTATATTAATCTTAAGTTACGACCCCAACTCATGAGAGGATGCCAGATGTTTAATGGCTTATCCTCTACGCCTTCATATTCCAGTCGGGCCATAGTAAACGTGGCTTTAAGCCAGTCCTCCCTTTTCGGCGATAGGGGGTCTTTCCATTTCTTGCAAATCTCTCTCCGAACTAATAGAACCAGATATAATAGTAGGCCTCTATGTAACTGTGAAACTGTCTGACAAATTATTCCATCATCCCCAAAAAAGACTAGTGGCAAATTGATATCAATATTGATCTTAAAAATATCTCGGAGAGAGTCGCCAACCTCCTTCCAGAAGATTTTCAGTTCCGGACAGTCGAAAAAGACGTGTAAGTCGTTGGCTAACGGTGAACTGGGGAGGAACATGGCGGCCGCTAGCTAAACGGCAGCGGCTCAGCTCCCCCTTGGGATTCCTTTTTTCAATATTATGAGTTCTTGTTAGGGTTTCTTTAATAAGGTATCGTTGGTATATGTCCCTGACCCCCCCCTTTCTCGCTTTTATTTACTTACGGACATGCTCCTGGACCAGGTTCCCTTTGACCACGGACCCTCGGGGCTGTTAGGTGAAGGCGGCAAGGAGAGCGGACCAGGCAAAGCAGGCGGAGCCGGCAGCACAAACTGCGGCTGGGGTTGGTGCTGGGTGGAGGCTGCTCGAAAACGGAGGAGACGCGACTCGGCTCTATTCCTGTTCTGGGTCGCGGGAGGTAGAGCCAGTAGCAGTGTCGGCTCGCCTGTGGTCGCGAGTGTGAGTGGATGTGGCGTTCATGCAGCGGGCGCTAGCTTCCAGGTGGGGAGTCGGCGTCCCCTATTTTGCTTTCCCTTTGAGGACTCCATACTTGGGAGGAGTAACAGAGGCGTGAAGCAGTTCCACTCCCCTGTGCATTTTCTTGAGCCTGGCGGTACAACTTTGTATGAAGGAACTGAGGTAACAAACACTAAGGTACCAGGCAAGTGTATGGATGCCAGTGGGGTGTACAGCCCTGGCAGTCTTGGTAGTCCTACTGGTATAGCAGCAGCGGTAGCGATAAAAGAGACTCAGGTACCTAAAATAAATAGATATACTCTTCATGCCAGGGCTGTTTATGATATTGAAAAACCTGTCTATCGCCCTTGTATTTCTCCTCCAGTCTCCGAAGTGGGGGCTCTCAGTAGACTGGGTAAACCTAAGGGGAGCAACACAGACGAGGGGATAGAGTCTAAAGGCAAAAGGGGAGACATTGCCAAGAGGAAGGGAAGGGGCAAGAAGGGATCCCCTCCAAAATAAAAGTCATCCCATCGCTTAAAACTTTTTATAAAGTTATGTCTACTACCACAACTACCACATCTTCCCCCCAGGCAGCCCCTATCGGTGATATTTTAAAAAACACGAGCCAGGGTAACGCTCCGGAGGCTCTTAGTACCTTGAGCCCCTTGAAGGAGAGGGCTATAGATATGTGATTGGATACAGTTTCGGTCATGATGTGCCCGGCAGTAAGCCTGTCAAATAGGTATTCGGCATTGGCAACTAATGAACTTGAAATTTTTTCTACAGAACCATCTAATGCTTCCAACTTAGTACAACCTGGCATAACAGACGACAATGTAACTACTAATAGTGTAGACACAACAGACATAGCAGGCAAATCTGACACAACATCACAAACTTTGGCGGATATACTTCTTGCGATGAAAGATGGAATCGCCAGCAGATTCACGGTGTCCGAAACCAATCAAGCGGAAATGACTAATAGATTCCTAATCTCCGAGGCTAATCAGGCAGCAATCCAAGCCTCTTGTGAAGTATTAACCAAAAGATTAGGGGCCATATGTAGGAAGCCAAATACCGGTCGGTAACGGACGATTTTCGGTAATAAACCCGTTACCGACCGGTATTTTGGCATTTGCTATGTAGGGGGCATATTTCAGGATTCGGTAATTTACCGAATCGGTAAAATTACCGAATCGGTAATTTTACCGATTCGGTAAATACCGAATCCTGAAATGAGATGTAGGTAACACTCTAATGAGTGTTGTGTAGGAATTGAAATTCGGTATTTAACACCAAATATAGGTTGGTGTTAAATACCGAATACATTGCAAAAAGCAATATTTTGCTGAAAAAAGAGTGCCATGTGGCAGACATACATGCCCTTAGGGCATGTATGTCCGCCACATGTGCACACATGCAGGAATCAGGGGTGCAACAGGGTGTAAATGTGACACCCTGCCACCCTTGAATGTGCTCCCCCCATTACCGAATCGGTATTTACCGATTCGGTAATGAGGCATACCTTCCCATTGATTCCTATGGGCCTCCAGGCCCATAGGAATCAATGGGAAGGTATGCCTCATTACCGAATCGGTAAATACCGATTCGGTAATTACCGAATTTCTCCGATTCGGTAATATTTACCGAATGATTACCTACATACAATTTACCACTTCTTAAATACCGAATCGGTAAAGTTCGGTATTTAAGAAGTGGTAAATTGTATGCTACCTACATATGGCCCTAGATGAGGTCACATTAAGAACTGAAGCAATTGAGCTGGAAATCCCCAAAATCAAGGACTCTTTGCGCTCCACCGAAGTGGAGTTAGCCAAATTATCTGCCCAGAATAAAGAACTGAAAGAAGACCTTGAACGCTTAGAAAACCACTCTCGGCGGAACAACTTAAGGCTTTTAAATGTCCCAGAAGCCTTAGAGGGATCTGACATAAAGGGGTTTGTTAACAAAAAAGGGGGGAAAGGAGAGGTTTTCAACGGTTAGGTTCACCCTCCATTTTATACATAAATCAAAACGAACCTGAATGAACAGGTAAAAGAGCCTAACCTGGGGGTGTCGGAAAAAACAATATGTTTCCGCTTGTCACCCAAAAGAAAGGAAAGGGCAAGACTGTGCCTTTCTTGAGCCCCCTCACTCACCAGGGTTTCCCCTTGGTGACATGCTTCATCATTGGGGTCCTCTCAGTCCTCTACGGGCTGAGGCGTGCTGCAACTTGCGTATTACGTAGGAGCACTTAAAACAAGTTTTATGTGTAGTGCAAGTGTTGTGAATTGGAGTGGGATAAAGTGATTTAAAATAATCAACTAGTGGGCCAAATATACTTTATTCTTGCTCCTAGCTAATTGGTTAAAAACGGGGTAATATGCTGAAGGCCCTAACTGTAATGAGTAAGTGTGCCTAGCATATGGTCAACTAGTTTCGAGCTTCCCCAGCTCTTCCTCAGGACCACACCGGGACCAGCCCAGTGTGAGAAACCACTCCTAGAAGACCTAAATAAGGTGAAAAAAGTGAAACGCTGCAACTAATAAGCATGCGTTAAAATACATACGTAAGTATACGTCAGGAAATATAATTTTAAAGGCAAACGATAAGCCTCATGGTCAACGGAGGGGGTGTGGAGTTCTCGTACACTTGTACGTTGAAATCCGCACTCAGGGAACACCTACTAGCGCCCAGCCTCTCGGACCGCATACTTCTCACACTGGGCTGGTCCCGGTGTGGTCCTGAGGAAGAGCTGGGGACTTTATCCCACTCCACTTCACAACACTTGCACTACACATAAAACTTGTTTTAAGTGCTCCTACGTAATACGCAAGTTGCAGCACGCCTCAGCCCGTAGAGGACTGAGAGGACCCCAATGATGAAGCATGTCACCAAGGGGAAACCCTGGTGAGTGAGGGGCCCAATAGGCTTGAGCCTATTGGAAGGGAGGGGTCTTCATAGGAAGAGGGGGCATTGGGGGTTCAGGGAGGGGGTGGGGGGACACAGGTGGGGTGCAGTGGATAAAAAAGAAAAAGAAAATCAACCTCATCTCACCTTAGTTATCAGGATATCTCGTCAAGTAGGGGTGGTAGCCTTACAGGCAAATGGCAGGAAAACAAGGCCTAAGGGGTACTAGGACCATCTTTATTTCTTGGAACGTGAATGAGTTAAGGTGTCCCAGAAGGCAACGGTTGACCTTTAAACACCTGGAACTCTCCTCTGCCCAAATCTGTATATTACAGGAGACGCATTTGAGTTACACAGAAAGTTGTTTAATCTTTTCCAAAGTTCCTTGGATAAAATGTTATAGTGTGTCACATCAGACATCACATAGCAGAGGCGTGGCAATTCTGGTTAAACATGGTGTCCTTTGTTCCATAAAAAAATCACCATCAGACTCTTCTGGAAGGTGGCTAGTAGTTTTATGGTCCAAATGTAGACGACCCGACCTACATCTGTAAATTACAATCAATACTGACTCTGGAATCCACCCCCCATGTTATTGGTGGAGATTTTAATGTCCTGTTATACATCAAAAAAGACAGGTCTAATCTGAGTCATTATGTAGGAGCCCCGAAGATACGCCGTGCATTACTAAATATGATATAAGATCTGGATTTGGTTGATGTATTTTGGGCCAGGAAGGGAGATCAACAGGGTTTCACGTTCTATTGCAAAAAATACAGTCACTCCTCCAGGATTGACTATATATTTACAGATAGATCAACCCTGAATGGCCTGGAGGGGATTTCTGTTATGCCAAGTCACCTCTCAGATCATGCTCCAGTGCAATTTCTATATCAAATAAAAGGGCTGCAGCTCCAGCTAAGATGGACGCTGAATAGAGCTAAGCTTCTCGACCCAGAAGTTACAGAGGCTGTGAAGTCTTCCACTTTAGAATGTTTCTCTTTAAATATGGGTTCTACAACTATGGATTTCATTTGGGATGTATATGAGGCAAACCTAAGGAAGAGGCTTCATGTCATTATCTGCTCCAAGAATAGAGCTGAGGCTGAGGCACTAAAAAGTATTGAGGGAAAAATAAGTCAGTTGGAGAATGAGAGGAATGGACTGAGTAACGGGGACCCAGAGCGTCTATTGCTAGTCCTGAAGGACTTAGACAAAGCAAGACAGGAGTATAGAGGGAAATTAGACGCAAAGTGTAGAGCGCAATGGCATTCTAGAAATATGCAACATTTTTAATACGGGGAGAAAGCAGGAGCCTTATTGGCCCGGAAAGCTAGAGTCGATCGTACTAGGAATAACATCAAAGAACTAATAGTAAATACCAACGGCGAGACATCAAGTAGCATCGAAGATATGCAAACTTGTCTCCTCTCTCTTTTTTCAGACCCCTATAAAGAGGACTTAGCTCCATCCCCGAGTTCCATACAATCATGGTTGAGTAACAAACTGTTGCCCTCCCTGTCAGAGAAGAGTAGGAACAGTCTAGACGCCCCCTTTACCTTGGAGGAAATAACCGAGCAAATCAAAAAATCTAAGAACAAAAAAGCTGCAGGTTCGGATTCAATTCCGGGTGAAGTGTATAAACTCCTTGCAGAAGAGTTGATCCTTGTACTGGGTACTATCTTTAACTCAGTTTACTGTCCTACAGGTAAGGTCCCTGAGTCTTGGAAGCAGGCAACAATCGTTCTGATTCTGAAACCAGGTAAGGACCCCTTAAAAGCGGACTCATATCGTCCAATCTCCCTGCTAAATGCCGACTATAAGATTTTTATGGGCATATTGGCGGGGAGATTGGCGAGATTGGTCCCCAAGTTGGTTCATACAGATCAGAAGGGCTTTGCTGCAGGAAGGTACATCCAGGAGCAGACACAACTCTTAATAGGTAACATCGACCTGGCCATTCAGAGATCCGATCCCTTGGCCGTAGTTGCCTTGGATGCGGCCAAGGCATTTGACAGAGTCTGCTGGGTGTACCTTTGGGAAGTATTGGAGGCAATGGGATTTGGCCCCATTTTTATCCAAACCCTGCGGAATTGTTACCAGGGAGCCTCTGCTCGGATTCTTCTAAATGGTCTATTAACCTCAAGTTTTAATATTCAGAGGGGAACCAGGCAGGGTCGCCCGATCTCGCCCCTTTTATTCAATATCTATATAGAACCTCTGGCACAAGGTATTAGGTTGGATGATTCAATCTATCCTTTTAGGTCTCAATATTACAGTTGTAAGATAGCTCTGTATGCACACAACCTAATATTAGATACGAGTGATCCTGAGGTGGTTATTCCCCGGGTAGAGGCACTTTTGGCCGGATTCGGGTCCCTGTCTGGCTATTCAGTCAACAAATCAAAGACAGAAGTAATGTGCTGGAACTTGGATCAATGGGCAGGAACAGTCAGCACAGAGTTTAGATACTTGGGGATTTACATTGTTAAAGCTGTGGAAAAAATTCCCCAAATTAATCTAAATAGAGTTACTAAAGAAATAGATCGCCTCTTCAGTAGATGGAGGAATCTTCCCTTAACCATTTATGGGAAAATCAATCTAGTAAAGATGGTCATTCTCCCTAAGCTTTCCTACCTATTCACCATTATACCTCTTACCTTTGGAAGCAGATTTCAACATTAGACTTACCCACTGGATCGACCTCTGCTGCTGCCCCGGTCTGTACCCTCGCTATCCGGCACGGCTCGGCTGTTCTCTTGCTCCTGGGCCAAACTGCTGTAGGAAGGTGGACATCCACTGCAACAAGCCCTTGGTGCTGTCGCCCGCTGTTGGCTCCTCCGATCCCGTGCCTGTCTGTCACCAGAGGATCGAGGTCTCCTGATACGACTGGGTGACTCTGTATGCCGGTGCCTTTTTCGGTGGTTCTCCCGTTTTGCCAGCGTGGTCGATGATGAGTCCCAGCCTGCTGCCGACGATCTGCATCCCTGAGAACCTGTTCGGAGTCTGGAGGCCATCACTCGGTCGCCGAATCCTTCCCCTCTACCCCTGGAGGAACGACATCTCGCCGGGAGCCAGCAGGGTGGGCGCTATTTATCGGTGCCATTTGGGTTCTGGTGCCATTTTGCATCCTTCTTCACTACAGCGCCTTGGACCTGCCCGGAGGCCAGCTGCCCACTGTGGGCCCGCCTGATCCGGTGCCTGCCTGCCTGCCTTGAGACGATCGAGGCCTCAGGGTGCCAGTGGAGGACCAAGGATGCAGACGCCACATGCAGCGACTTTCCCAGTGTCCAGCATTGTCAGCGACGAGTCCCGGCCTGCTGCCTGATGATCTGTGTTGCCTGGGACCTGCCTGGAGTCTGGCAGCAGGCTTGGGACGGTGAGTCCTTCCCTTCTGCCTTCCGAGGATCGACGTTCGCCTGGTGCCAGCAGGGGAGCCTTTTTTGCTTGTTTTCCGTTGCCGATTGCAGCTCCTCGTTTTGGACCTCGTCTTGGACCTGCCCAGAGTCCAACAGCTAATCCTGGTGAGTCCTTCCCCCCTCACTGCCCGGCCAGGTACTTGGAGACAGTTGGTTTGGCAGCCTTCGGCGGGGTCCCCTGGTGCGATTGCTGTTTACCAGGGAGCAGGGCCTCGACATTCCCATTCGGAGCTGGTGCGTGCCAGACTCCTGCTGGGTCCCTGCTTGTCTTGTCGAAATTAGGACCTGAGGCACTGAGGCCGGGCCCGGCCCGGGTTGGCCTGACCAACTGCAGCCTTGCCCCCGTGGATGACTACTTGTCTTGGCCCGCTGCAGCCTCACCCCCGTGGCCTCCATCATTCAGCGTTCTTCCAGCCTGCCGGGGGGGTGGCCCGGAGACCTGCTGCGCCAGCTGCGTGCCTCCCGCCTTTGTTGCATTGCCTGCCATACTTGACCCGCTGTTGCCGCACACACGCGGCCTCCTACGGTTCCGGCTGTGTGCCTCTGAGGCGATCCTCACCCAGCCAGTGTCACCTCACCCTGGGGTGGTCGCAGCCCCTGTAAACTCTATATAAGCCTTGCCTGGCTTCTCAGCTCTGCCATCTCGGGCCATCTCGAGTGTGCATCGGCCTCATCTCCAATGCTTTGGCAGACCTGTGCTCTCTTGATGATCACCTCGGTATAAAATGAATTCTAACAATGTAGTAATAATCTTGATTGCTTGATTACTTAAAATCATTGCAATCACAACAACTTCACATCTCAATCTTAAAAACTAGATTAATCATTAAAAATTCATTACGAGCAAAACATCTTTCCATCACATAAAATAAGAAACAGTCCTATACATACAATTTCACATAACATCAATAATTACAGAATAATATTGCACATTTTATATTTTAAAGGTGACGGCGTGCACAGCATACTATTTCCTTATTCATAATGGAAAGATATTCTAACGAATAGCCATTAATTTCAGCTGGAAAACTTTACAGATATTGTATTTCAAAGTATTAATGCCAAGATGGCAAATTACCTAAAGCAAAAATGTTTCTAATGTACATTTCATGCACAAATTACATTTCAAGGTGCTAATGTGCAATTATTGCAGCAACCATCATATCAAAGAAATATTATAAAGTGTGTCAAATGAATCAATCCTTTATTTGACAATGTTCCTTGGATGTGGAGACTTGCCCATTCTGATGATCAGTGACCCAGTTTTAGTTTTCCCTCTACCTACCACCAACTGAGCCATCTGGAGGGTGGCTGTCCTCCCCAACGACAACCTTCTCAAATACATACTGTCTAGCCTCTTGATCTTATGCCCACTCAAATGCATACTGTCTAGCCACTTGATCTTATACCTACTCCCTGTACTCTCGACCCCCTGCTACTCTGTGGATGTCCTGTTTAAGCCCTGGAGCAGATTCCCTCACTGCCAGAGCCCTGCAGTACTAATGACCTCCTTGACGGCACCCTGGGGAAGGGATCCGCACTACTGGAACCTCACCTGCAACCTCCCTCAGCTCTCTCTTGAACCTAAAATTTCCCCACCCTCGCCAGCATGGCAGGGCCTTGCCTGAACGCTACTGGTGACAACTCCTACATCCTTGTTTATTCTCCCAATCTCTTCAAAACCACCGCAAAATCCTTCAAACACTCCATCCTGAAAAGACACCCTGAGACCCTGATCTCTGACCTACGACATAGTGCGGACAAGGGCACAGTCATTGTTGGACCCGGCCTCGTAGAAAGGCCCTCCGTGCCCCCGCACCACCGAAACCTGGTGCCTGCAGCCCAAGCACGCGGCCCAGCCGACCTTTCCCACCAGGACACCTGCACCAACCCCGGACATCCCCGTCCATGGCCTCCTTCCTTTCGGCCACCCCGGGCCCGCGTGCCCACTCCCTGCAACAAGATGGCCGCCCGGCCCCAGCGCGACCCGGGCCTCGAGGCGCCACTCCGGCTGGAGGACATCACGCTTCCAGGGGATGAGAGAGGGAGGAGCAGTTTCTATCGCACCTCTGAACTCCCCTGGGACGATGGGTTTCGATCGGCCCTCCGGCCTCCCTGCGGGCTGGCTCCGTGCCTGCTGGGTGTCTGGGACTCCTCCCGACCCGGCCCTGAAAGGATCAAAAGACAATAGCAGGAAACCCCGACAAGCGGCCCCCAGGTGACAAGACCCCTGCCTGCGCAGACTCCGGACATCAAAGCGGGGTCGACCTATAACAAGGGGTGCTCTGAGACTGTCCGGCAGATTCGACGCTGGAACAACGAGAGCCTGCTGACGTGGTCGCGGCTCCTGGAACTGGAACCTACCTGAGCCCTGCTGAGTGACTCGCGGCTCCCTGAAGATCGTAAGACCTCCGAACTTGTACCTGAGCCCTGCTGAGTGACTCGCGGCTCCCTGAAGATCGTAAGACCTCCGAACTTGTACCTGAGCCCTGCTGAGTGACTCGCGGCTCCCTGAAGATCGTAAGACCTCCGAACTTGTACCGGAGCCCTGCTGAGTGACTCGCGGCTCCCTGAAGATCGTAAGACCTCCGAACTTGTACCTGAGCCCTGCTGAGTGACTCGCGGCTCCCTGAAGATCGTAAGACCTCCGAACTGGTACCTGAGCCCTGCTGAGTGACTCGCGGCTCCCCCAGACTTCCACGGTCCCGCCGGACCCCGACTCCGACCACGTATCCCCCAGCTCGAGGATTGTGAGCTGTGCGCCGGATACGTCCCTGCTTTGAACCGTTACCAGAGACTGTCCCGCTACCCCCTACCTTTCCGAGACTCTTGAGCCCGTGCTCACCTTGTACATATTTGCAGTGATACCTATTTGATAAAGCTTGTTTCTGAGAATACCCAGTGTGGTCTCCCTGTGTCGTGTGGTACCAGAAGTACGATCCTAGTTGCGAGATTCCTCCCCCGGGGGAATCTCTCGCCTGTGCCCGGCTACGATACAACACGGGTGGGACTCAGGGAAGTCAGGACCCCCCTTTCCGGGCTCCTCTGAGGTCACCGTCTAACATTGGTGGCAAGCGACGGGATTCGGGCCCATCACCTAGAGATCGTACAGTGAACAACGGACGCACGACCAACAGAGATGGCAGAAGGAAGCGCCATGAGCTCCGCAGAAACCAACGCCAACAGAGTGTTCCAGGTGGAGCATCTGGAAGAATACACACACAAAGAGCTAAAACAATTTTGCAAAGAACTTAAAATAGCTACCACTGGCCTCAACACTAAGGAAGACTTGCAGAAAGCACTGAAAACTTGGGTGGAGACCGGGGCATCCCGCCCGGAAGGCACGGGGGAGCGCCCCGACGAAGCCGAACCCCCTCCAAGTGAAAGCAGCGACAATCAGGTGCAAGGCATTGTACCAGACGGGGGCCTATCCCCGGGAGAACTCGCGGACAGAGAGAGACGCCGCAGTCATGAACTCGAGTTAGCTAAACTCAAAATCGAGGGCGAATTGAAGTTAACGGAGAAAAAGCTAGCGGTAGAGCAAATGCGCGTACAAGGCGAACTGGAAGAAAAGAAGCTCCAACGGGAGCACGAAGGAAGAAAGCTCCAACTAGAGCACGAACGCAGCTTAAAAGAACTCGAGCTCAAGGCCCGAAATGAGGACGGGAGGCCCTCGGGGAACCGAGAGACGGCCCCCCCAGCGGAACAGAAGGTCCACATCCCCAAGGATGTGGTCAAAGAATATTATAAAAACGATGACATTCAGCAATGGTTTCGGGCCTACGAGGTCGCCATGACCTCCCATCGGATTCCACAGAAGGACTGGGGGGCGGGGTTGTGGGGGCGGTTTCTGAGCGAAGGAAGGGACACCCTGCTCGACCTACCCCTCTCCCTGCAGACCTCCTACAGCCACATGAAAGAGGCTCTCCTCACAAGATACGGCCTCACCCCAGAAATGTACCGCCAACGGTTCCGGGACTGCCGGAAGATCCCGGGCACCACCTGGGTGGACTATGTAAACTTTTTTAGCCGGGCCTTCGATGGGTGGGTCAAGGGCAGCAAGGTCACCACCCTTGCCGAACTCACTGACCTCATGTTATGGGAACATCTGGCTGCGAACTGCTTCGTAGAGCTTCGTCAACATCTGCTGGATAGCAAGCTCACAGATCCCCGGAAGCTGGCTGTGGAGGCCGACCGCTGGACCAACACCCGAGTCTCCCGGGGCATGGTAGGAGAGTACCCCCGAACCAGTCAGGGACCACCCCGCCAGAGAGGGGGAGGGAACCAGGGAGGGCCGAGAGAGTCCCAGCCTAGCCCCCCGAAGACACCACCTCCACCTTTCCCGGCGCCCCCCCCACCAGTAACAGGGCCCCCTGGGAGACGAGGACACCGGGTGACCGTTACATGTTTTCGTTGCCAGAAACCCGGGCACTACGCCAATGACCCAGAGTGCCCCATGGCCACCCAAGTCACCCCTGCGAGACAGATAGCCAACGTAGCCCTGGGGGAGGAGGTTGAGGAAGCCGAGGAGTGGGAACCCGCCGCTATGGCCCTAGTATCCCTGGGAGATAGGGAAATGATCCCTGGTAGCCTCCTACCGTCCAACACACAGAAATATGGGCAGCTCGTCAAGATCAATGGCCACCAGGTAGAGGCCCTGCGGGACACCGGGGCCAGTATCACCGGTGTCCTCAGGCACCTAGTTCCCGAGGAGCAGATCCTCCCCAATGTCTTTTGCCCCGTAATCTCTGCAGACAATAGGGAAAGTATGTGTCAGGTAGCCCTGGTGCCATTTGAGTGGGGAGGGGTGATAGGTAAACTCAAGGTGGCCGTAAGAACCTCCCAGCCGGTCGACTGCCTCTTAGGGAACGACCTGGAGAGTTCTCCCTGGAAGCACGTAGAACGCAAGGCCCACCTAGGAATGATGGGACTCCCCGAGTGGGTGTGTGCCACCACCCGATCTATGACCGCCCGACTCCCTCCCCGGAGAGAAGTCGAGAGCACCCCGGTCGAAGAAGCCCGTACCGTCCCCGCCGAGGGTCCTCCCGTTCCCCCATCAGAAGGGTCCGTCGACCGGGACGAACCCGCACCATCCGACCCCGCCCCGGTCCCCGAGTTGGGGGATCTACCCGAGTTGGCCCATTGGCGCCACGAGGGCGGGCCCACCCGGGAAGAATTTTGCCGGGAGCAAGCCACCTGTCCTTCCCTGGTCGGGCTGCGGCGCCAGGCCGAGGGCCAAGCCGCAGGTGACCAGACCGGAACGCACCGAATCTATTGGGAAAATAACATCCTGTATAGTGAGCAGAAATCAGTGGAGCTGGGATCCGGACGGGTACTGGTGGTACCCCTCCGCTTCCGGGATTTCCTCCTGGGCTTAGCCCACGATGTCCCCCTCGCCGGTCACCTGGGTCAGGACAAGACCTACAGCCGTCTCGTGACCCATTTTTATTGGCCTAAGATGAAAGCAGCGGTAGAGGCACACTGCAAGTCCTGCCCCACGTGCCAAGCCAGTGGGAAGAGTGGGGGGAAGCGCAAGGCTCCCCTCCAACCCTTCCCGGTCGTCAGTACCCCCTTCGAACGAGTCGGAATCGACATCGTGGGGCCACTGGACCCCCCCACCTCCCAAGGTCACCGTTTCATCTTGGTCCTAGTAGACCACGCCACCCGCTATCCAGAGGCTATTCCCCTGCGCACCATTACGGCCCCCGTGGTGGGCCGGGCCCTGATGGGGATCTTTTCCAGGGTGGGTTTCCCCCGCGAGGTCGTGAGCGATCGCGGCACTAATTTTATATCAAGGTATATGACGTCCCTGTGGCAACAATGTGGGGTGTCCTATAAGTTCACCACCCCGTACCATCCCCAAGGGAACGGCCTAGTAGAGAGGTTTAATAGGACTTTGAAAGGGATGATCGCTGGCCTAGAAGAGCCCCTCCGGCGTAGGTGGGACGTCCTGCTCCCCTGCCTCTTGTTCGCTTACCGGGAGGTCCCCCAGAAGTCCTTAGGGTTCAGCCCGTTTGAATTACTCTATGGGCACCCTGTCCGAGGTCCCCTCAGTTTGGTTAAGGAAGGGTGGGAGGCAGCACCCCAGACTACCCCCCGAGATGTGTTCCAATATGTCCTGGCCCTCCGGAACCAGACCAGGAGGTTCCGAGAACTGGCCGAAGCCAACCTGGAGGCGAGTCAAGAAGAAATGAAGCGCTGGTACGACCAGAATGCTACTCTGGTCGAGTTCCAGCCGGGCCAGCAGGTGTGGGTCATGGCCCCCGTGAAGCCTGGCGCTCTCCAGGACCGATGGACTGGGCCCTACAAAGTGGTTGAGAGGAAGAGCCAAGTCACCTACTTGGTGGACGTCCAGTCGCCTCGGGATCCCCTCCGGGTCCTGCACGTGAACCGCCTCAAGCCTCACTTCGTGCGGACAGAACTGAGCCTCCTGCTGGCCACCGATGACGGGGCCGAAGATGAGTCGGATCCCCTCCCGGACCTCCTGTGTGTCAAGGAGCAGGATGGCTCCGTGGAGGGGGTGAACCTCTCCCCAGCCCTCACTACCCAGCAACAAGCGGACTGCCGCCAGCTCCTCAGACAATTTTCTGACCTCTTCTCCCTGACCCCCCGGGTCACCAACTGGTGTGTTCACGATGTGGACACCGGGGACAGCCCGCCGGTGAGACACCGAGCCTACCGGGTTCCTGACCGGGTCCGGTCCTGCATTCAAGCCGAAGTCTCGAAGATGTTGACCCTAGGGGTGATCGAGCCCTCTGACAGTCCCTGGGCCAGCCCCGTGGTCCTGGTCCCGAAGGCAGCAGCCCCCGGTGTCGCCCCCGAGCTCCGGTTCTGCGTGGATTACCGGGGGCTCAATGACGTTACCCGAGCCGATGCCCACCCCATTCCACGAACCGACGAGCTCATTGACAGACTAGGGGCCGCCCAGTTCCTCAGCACTTTCGACCTCACCTGCGGCTACTGGCAGATTGCGCTCACCGAAGGGGCCAAGGAGAGGTCTGCTTTCTCCACCCCCGATGGGCACTACCGCTTCCGCGTGATGCCCTTCGGGATGAAAAATGCCCCGGCCACTTTCCAGAGACTGGTAAAAAGGGTCCTGGCCGGGCTAGAACAGTTCAGCGCGGCCTATCTGGACGACATCGCTGTCTTCAGTTCAGAGTGGAGTGAGCACCTCCAGCACCTCCGGAGAGTGCTAACCGCCCTGCGCCAGGCAGGCCTCACCATAAAAGCCAGCAAGTGCCAGATCGGGCAAGGATCCGTAGTCTACCTGGGGCACCAAGTCGGGAGTGGCCAGGTCGCTCCTCTACAGCCGAAGATCGACGCCATCCTGGCCTGGGACCCACCCATCACCCAAACGGAAGTCCGAGCCTTTCTGGGACTCACGGGCTACTACTGCCGATTCATTCAGGGGTATGGCAGCCTGGTCGGCCCTCTCACGGAACTCACGTCTAAAAAACAGCCAAAGAAGGTGCAATGGACGGCTGCCTGCCAGGAAGCTTTCGATGCTCTAAAAAAGGCCATGTGCACGGCCCCCGTCCTCCAGGCTCCCGACTACACCAAGGAGTTCATAGTCCAGACCGATGCCTCCGAGCATGGCATTGGGGCCGTCCTGTCCCAAGTGAATGATCAAGGCCTAGACCAGCCCGTCGCCTTCCTCAGTCGGCGGCTGCTACCCCGAGAACAGAAGTGGAGCACCATAGAGCGCGAAGCCTTTGCCGTGGTCTGGGCACTCAAAAAACTACGACCCTACCTGTTCGGCACTCATTTCAGGGTCCAAACTGACCATCGGCCCTTGCGATGGCTCATGCAGATGCGAGGAGAAAACCCCAAGCTACTGCGGTGGTCAATCTCCCTCCAGGGAATGGACTTCACCGTAGAACACCGCCCTGGTACGGACCACGCCAACGCTGACGGCCTCTCCCGGTTCTTCCGCCTCAGCGAAGAGAACCCCCCAAGGTGATGGGCAGTTCTCTCCGGCTTTCAGCTGGGGGGGAACCGTGTTGGACCCGGCCTCGTAGAAAGGCCCTCCGTGCCCCCGCACCACCGAAACCTGGTGCCTGCAGCCCAAGCACGCGGCCCAGCCGACCTTTCCCACCAGGACACCTGCACCAACCCCGGACATCCCCGTCCATGGCCTCCTTCCTTTCGGCCACCCCGGGCCCGCGTGCCCACTCCCTGCAACAAGATGGCCGCCCGGCCCCAGCGCGACCCGGGCCTCGAGGCCTCCCTGCGGGCTGGCTCCGTGCCTGCTGGGTGTCTGGGACTCCTCCCGACCCGGCCCTGAAAGGATCAAAAGACAATAGCAGGAAACCCCGACAAGCGGCCCCCAGGTGACAAGACCCCTGCCTGCGCAGACTCCGGACATCAAAGCGGGGTCGACCTATAACAAGGGGTGCTCTGAGACTGTCCGGCAGATTCGACGCTGGAACAACGAGAGCCTGCTGACGTGGTCGCGGCTCCTGGAACTGGAACCTACCTGAGCCCTGCTGAGTGACTCGCGGCTCCCTGAAGATCGTAAGACCTCCGAACTTGTACCTGAGCCCTGCTGAGTGACTCGCGGCTCCCTGAAGATCGTAAGACCTCCGAACTTGTACCTGAGCCCTGCTGAGTGACTCGCGGCTCCCTGAAGATCGTAAGACCTCCGAACTTGTACCGGAGCCCTGCTGAGTGACTCGCGGCTCCCTGAAGATCGTAAGACCTCCGAACTTGTACCTGAGCCCTGCTGAGTGACTCGCGGCTCCCTGAAGATCGTAAGACCTCCGAACTGGTACCTGAGCCCTGCTGAGTGACTCGCGGCTCCCCCAGACTCCCACGGTCCCGCCGGACCCCGACTCCGACCACGTATCCCCCAGCTCGAGGATTGTGAGCTGTGCGCCGGATACGTCCCTGCTTTGAACCGTTACCAGAGACTGTCCCGCTACCCCCTACCTTTCCGAGACTCTTGAGCCCGTGCTCACCTTGTACATATTTGCAGTGATACCTATTTGATAAAGCTTGTTTCTGAGAATACCCAGTGTGGTCTCCCTGTGTCGTGTGGTACCAGAAGTACGATCCTAGTTGCGAGAGTCCTCCCCCGGGGGAATCTCTCGCCAGTGCCCGGCTACGATACAACACGGGTGGGACTCAGGGAAGTCAGGACCCCCCTTTCCGGGCTCCTCTGAGGTCACCGTCTAACAGTCATTAATTACCTCATCTTCTACTTCAAATAAACATCCCTAGGGTGAAAGACCATCTCGAACCTCCTTAACGTACACGAAACCAGGAACATTCCGTTTGGCACTAAGCTCATGATCGCATCCTCCTCAATCTTGCGAGCTGACCTTACCATCACCCTATACAAAAACGGCATAGTCCTGATACAAGCTACAACCAAAAACCTCAACAAATTTGCGGACCTTTTCACCCTCCTCAAAAAACTGGTGTACGACCCACATCCTGCCATGCTCCCTCAACACCATCTGTCGCCACCTCACCCCCTCCCTCGCTCCGTTCTATGTAGCCCTATGGGTAAGGACAATAGCCTCCCGCTTAGTCACACCAAAGACCCTACAGCTCTTCCTCGCCCCCCAAACCCCTCCAAGAGCACGGACCAGACCAACCAAACCCTGGCCATTCTCCACTCTAAATGGCTCTCGAGATTTTGTCTCCCATATTTCCTCTAGGGATTCTCCTCCCACTCCTACACTTCCTCTGCCATCCCTCAAGGAGTTCCTGCGGAAGTCCCCCTCATCCAACCTGTGCTCATCCCCCACCTACACAGTATATGCTTGACACCTGCAGGGTAGCAAACACCCACCCCAACTATCCCCCGACCTATCTGTCAAGTGTGCCTAGCCAGTCAGAAACCACCCCTCTGCCCCAGTAACCCCTAGTCTACTAGACGTGAATAACAAACATGCTATCCGCACGGTTGCAATCAACCCCAACAGATCAGCTACCCTCCGCATCAGAAGTGTGGTTGATAGCAACCTAGCGCTAGTACCCTTGTCTGCCCCAACTCACGACACTCTCCGACCCCCCTCTGTCTGGCCTCCTAATTAACTGCCGCTCAGCAGTTAAGCATGCCGCAGATATCACCAATCTCATCCTGAGCCAAAAACTTGAATTAGAAATCCTGACAGAATCGTGGCTCAATGAATCACCATCTCCCTGCCTAGACCTCCTAGTCCCTCCCAACTATAACATTGCAAGGCTGAACAGGCAATCTAAAAAAAAGAAGGAGGAGGCATTGCCTGCATCTACCGCTCTAACGACTTCATCACTGAATTTCTGGCAGATTCCACAGACTCCTGCGAATACCTTGCACTTTCCATGTGCAGCAACGCCACCCAACTGTGTTGTCTGCACATCTTTTACCACCCCCCAGGCATGAATGACACCTTCTAGTCACAAATGAGCTCAGCTCCACAGTATGTGGAGGAGGGAACAAGAGGCGTGGGGTTCTAGGAGCTAGCAGCCTCCACTACTGAATGTATACCACAAAGAGCTGCTCCTAGTGTGATGACCCAAATGCGGTTACAAAAGTATTGTGAGTATAGGCATCTCACAAAAAGTGACAGACTGGTCTCACACACCACCTGGTGTCATGCTTCATCATCGGCCAGTCCTCGCCCTCTAAAACCTTAGTTTGATAGAGGGTGGGCATACACCTGATGACAGGGATGCACTTCTAAATTACTAAGTGGGGGCCCGTGATAATGTGAGTGAAATTAAAAATCATTATGGTTATCAGGAGTTCTGTTTTAATGTGACTAATAACCGTATGATATTAAAAGCATTGGACGGTGAATGGGGTAGTTAGTGTCCCCTAACCGTCTCGTGAGTGGTCAACATATTTCTGCCGTAACGGCCCAGGTGGGTCCAAGGCATTCATCAGGACCTAAGTGTACAAGGGGCTCCGTTCTTATCAACTGGTGGCAAGAAGCTACCACTGCGTGGGTATGGCAAAGGCCATTCTCCACTTCCTAAGTGGCTTCCAAATGACAAGCCTAAAAAGAATATGGTAGAAATCAGAAATACTTGTAAGAGAACATGAAAAAATGAATTTTTAACAAGAGAACAATGCATGCATTGGTTTCTATGAGTGAGTGATCATTTCACGTGACTTTGTGACACTCTATATGTGTACACATAAGTGGAAAAAGTGTAGGGGCAGAGGACTCCTACTTGTCTTACCCTAATTGCAAGAACTACTTGCCCCATGGGGGGAGGGGAAAATCCTGTAATCCGCTCTGCAAAGGAAAGCATAAAAACCACATGTTGCATGAATGAATGTATTGGAGGAAGGTCTCCAAACATCAGTTTAACACACCCACACTCGCACCCGAACGAGTAAATGGATACTCGTGTATCACTCAGCCCAAACACACTCTTACTGTCACAGGAAAAGTTTCCCTCATGTATCCTAGGTGGCTGCTCCCGGTCCTCCCGAATGTTGGAATGAGAGGGAGGTCCCGGGGGTTATATAGTGTGGCCGTATCGTTAATTGATGGTGATGGCGTGAGTTAGGTCAATGAAGTGCCTCCCGGTGTGAGCCTTCCGGTGTCCCGAGCGGTGAAGAGAAATTAAAGATGGTGAACTCCTGGTCTGAAGATGGCGATTCGTGCGGTGTCTGTGTTCTGACCGTCCATCTCTCTCGGAGTTTCTTGGTGAACCCTGAAAGGAATGAGAGGAATGTGTATCAGTATCCTGATACCTGTCAGGTTTTTTAATGTTATCTCTATTCCTAAGGCTGTACCTCCTTTTGGAGGGCTCCTGTTGAGAAGACCCACTCCCGGATTGAGATCTATTTTGTCTATTCTTTTATTTTTTATTGTTATTATCTCATTTCTTCTTGGAAGAGTCTGGTGCTTACTTGGTGCTATCCTTTTCAGGACCACCCGTGAGTTGAGGGTGTGTTGATCTAGCTCCCAAATTATCTCTAACTAATTCAGCATAGGTGTCTTCAATATTTTTAGGTAATTCATGTTCCTGTTGTAAAGGAGTTAAATCCCTCAGGCGTTGACATATTGCCACTGCTGCTACCTCCCCTTTTATGTTTGCTAATATAATAGCTGATACCGGGGCAAAATTGCGTAGCAATTCCATCACTAAGTTCAGAGCAGGTTCTGCTCCATACTCATTCTGTTTTGCCTTCATACATCTGGTATTACAGCCAGTGAAACAATACCATGAGTTCTGGTAAATATTGCAGCGAGAACTGTACCCCATGAGGTACAATCCTCTATTTGGGGAGCTATCATCACTGGCAAGAAGATTGTTAACATTCTATATTTTTCTAGAGGGCTTGTGTGTGGAAATACTGCATCTAACTGTGTTATTTTTTTAGCTATCCTGAATGGCTTTTTCTCACGTTTATAACCTCGTTTAGCGTTTGTGGAGTAATTTTAGTTGCAGTTCCCTGAATTGGTCCTGCTTGGGTAGCCCATGCTGGCTGAAGTGTGAGTGTTCTCATCATAAATTGTGTCAAGTTTCTGTAACGTTTTATTATTTCTTTATGAAGTGGACGTAAGTTTGCTACTGGCATTGTGTCAATTTCTGGATGCGGTGTGTAAGCCGCTAGGACTGGTCAAGTGGCTCCGTCTCTTCTCCGTCTCTTCTGAGTGGACCTAATCTTACTTTGTCTTTTGTGTGGGGGAGGTCACCTTTAAACCAATTTATATGCTCGTGGTAGGTTAGCGGAACTTCAAGGACCTCATACGGACAGTATTCATGTGGTGTTTCATCTTCAGTGTAAGAATGAAATGTATTTGTGCGTGCATTGGCTTGTGGGAATTTAAACCATGAATAGAATACCTCTGTTCTGTATGTTTCGTGTACCTCAATCCCGAAAGTCCCTGTCCCACCCCTAGCTGTGACTCCGTATTCTGCTAGTTTTAAAGTAAGGGCAGTTCTGACATTTTCTAAAATGTTTATTTCATCTTCCTTTTCTTCCTCCTTTACTGCAGCTGCACATTGTGCTTGTGCAGCGACATCTTTGTCAGCCATTCAGTTTGAAGAAGGAAAAAGTTTCAAGGAAACTGAGATAAGGTTTTATACACAATATGAACTGTTTGTCCTTCAAGCTTGATAAACCTACAGCCAATACATAGGATATGCCTACTCAGCTGTGGCGGATAGTTCTCTTCCCACTCCAGACATCTCTGGGGAAATGTGAAAATAGTTTTTGGCAACTATCGAACATGACAACCCTGTTCATCAGGGATTCTGGAAACAGTGCGATACTTTTTGCTCAGTCACTCGTGCTCGCTTTGTCTCAGAGACATACACAGACTAAATGGTGTGGACGCTTTTCAATAAGCATATATTGAACCATCGTCATTCTAGTGTAAAATAGGTGAACTGATACAACCATTAGATATAAATGATTATAAGCACCAACAGAGCAAAACGATGGTAGATTCCTACCATAGTGCTAAAATAATGAATACTGGCATGTATAAAAATACATGACAATAATAAGGCCTACTCCTACAATGCAACCCTAGATGTACCTACCTGTACCTAGCATGTATGTAGGTGTGGTGCCAAGAATCCCTCTAGGGTAAAGTCAACCCAATTACCTGAAGTGAGAGACTGCGCGACCCTGTCTTGGTCTTGAGATAGACACCCCGCAAGGTATGTCAGAGCACTGCGTGCTGGACTGTCTGCGTGCAGGAACTTCAGCATCTTACGTCAGTGTGTCAGGATGAAAGCCCTTTTCTCCTCTCCCACCTCAGCAAAGATATGGTGTTTATATACCCAAACCAGTACCCTCAGTGGATATACCTTGCTGTGTCATGTTGGACTAGGATGACGGGATGAATGACCCTTATACGTAGTTATTATGCAGGAGAAGGTAGTCCTGCTGTGATTCCAAGAATCCTTATGTATAATGAATGAGGCTAGTTTTTAGAGAAAACCCCATGTCATTTAGGCATTACCGTAAGTAGGTAAAAGGTCAGTACTGAGAACCGTTATGTAGTGTAATGTCAGGGGAATGTAGGTGAAAGGTGCATTCACTACCTGAGCCTATATTGGGGTACCTGTATGAAACTTAACAGCAGTTGGGACTCATAATGGCGAGGCAGGCGGGCATTGCCAGGCTTTCAGCATGCTGCAAAAGAGGCAGCAGGGTTAGTGCTAGCAGGCAGCAGTGCAAGTGAGGACCCGGGTAACAATGCTTAGCTAGGCATGGGATTCAGTTTAAGTCTAATGATGTCAAGAGTACACTTCATGGTCTACACCTGCTCTCATGTGCAGTGCCACAGGTTGGCAAGCTTTACATTTACTGCCAGTATCACCCCGCCTGAGCCACCTTAGGGCTGAAAACCAATGGGAGGCCAGCTGAGGTGAGAGACTGGAGGTCATTTTGAGTGTTCCTTTAGGGCCACTGTTCATGGATAATATGGAGTGATGTGCTCCCAGGCTGCACTACAAAGTAGAGGCAACTGGTCATGCCAATGCAATTATCCAATGGGCCAGCCAACCTCCACCCATGAGAGGGCTCAGAAGATTCCTGATCCTCTAAAACTAGAGTGTAGACGGGTCCACCAACATAACCCTGCACAAATTAAGTATTGGATGTTCATCATTGCACAGGTTTCTTTCCAAACTTGTGTTTTTCATAGATTTTTAGTACTTACTGCAACCTAGATGTTTACATTAGGTGTAGTTATTATTATCGATTCACATTTTTTGCTTGCTTATTAACTTCAATATATAATTATAAGACCTTTCTAACTTAGTGTGGTCTGCCTCAAAACATGTTTGCCTTTTTCTCTCTGTTTTTTCTGAATTCGTTTTTGTCGGACTGAGGACTCTGTGCACTTTACCACTGCTAACCAGTGCTAAAGTGCTTGTGCTCTCTCCATAAAACATGGCCAAACTGACTTATACCAACTAGACATATTTAATTTACCTATGTGTCCCTTGTAGAGTGGTATACTATATACCAGGGCCTGTCAATTAAATGCTACCAGTGGGCCTGCAGCACTTATTGTGCCCTACTCATGAAGCACCTTAAAGCATTGCCTAGGCCTGCCACTGCAGCCTTAATGCAGTTTTAAACTGTCATGTCGAATTCGCATTTATACCCTCTTTCCAAGCCTTAAACTCCTCTTTTATTACATATAAGCCACACCTATGGTAGGCCCTAGGCATCCCATAGGACAAGGTGTTGTGCAGTTAAAAGATTGGATTAGACATGTATTTTTAAATGATTTACATGTCCTGGTAGTGCAAAAACTCCTCCATTCATTTTTCATTACTGTGAGGATTACCCCTCCCATAAGATAAAATTGGGGATCCCTTACTACATTTAATAAACTGTGACTTCCAATTGGGAGCTGGTAGCTGTGTTTTGGAATTGTGGTAAAGATCCCTATTTAATTTGAAAGTTGCATTTTCAATCTCAATTTTAAAACACCACTTTTAGGAAGTTGCCATTTTTCTTCCCTTAGCCCTTTGAGCCTATAGCCTGCCCTTGGCCACATGACTGGGTATAACTGACAAACTTTGTGAATTCCTCCCTGTCAGTCACACAATGGAGATATTCGGCGTGCCTGAAAGGGCCATCTACTGGCAGGATGTAGGGAAGAAGGTGAGCACAGGCCCACTTACAACTAAATAGCTTGTGTTCCGCCTTTACACAAAGGGCATAATGACCCTGCATTTTCACTACAGCCAACTTGGCGCCAAGGCAGGGGAGGCAGGAAATTCCATGTACTTCAACAACACTGTCTAGAACCTTCTTCCACCTTCCAGAGCCAGAGCACCAGGGTATGTTAGTAGGACCTCGGACACCAACTCTTCAGTACCTTTCTGGACCTGTGGATACTCAGACAGGAGGAAGGACTGCTGTGCTGCTAATGAACTGCTGTGTTGTTACCTTTGTTTCCTGCTGCAGTCTTGCCTGGGGAAGGAGAACTGGACTTCCAACTTCAACCCAAGGCTACCAGAGTGACTCCAAGGGATAGTCTTCTGGCTTCCTGATCTGTGCCTCAGGCACAAAAAAGGCACACTAACAACCTGTACCAGCACCTTGTCCCAACTGAAGTGAGTTCCTGATTCCCAAGTGGTGCCCCTAGGGCCCTGGACCCTTGATGTGGTGGGTCCCATTTGCACTGAGACCTCGCCACTTGCACGGCAATTCAACGCAAAACTCTGTCAGCCCGACTCATCACACTGCAGCATCGACCACTCGTGGGGACCACCAACGCAATGTTCTAGCAACGCCATCTGCATTCCTGGGCTGCTGCTTGTGCTACATCGCCAGCCTCCCACAATGCTCTCCAGCTCCCCGTGACTCCCTCCAATGTGAGTGGAACTTTTGGAATGTAATTTTAGAAGGCAAACTTCAGAGGGCCTAACCTAGTAACTGTGTCCAACCTGCACTCCATCATGGGCAGCCTGAAAGTGTAACTCTGACCCAGTCCAGAACGATCAGAGGCCCTGAGTTGGCAATTTTTGCTTTTTGCCATTTTTACAAAAAAAACATTAAAATTCATAACTACAGTTCTACTAATTGGATTTTCATCCTTTTTTGTGCCAAATAATTTATTACACTATAGTCTATTTTTCTTAAAGTGGATGGAATTTTTCGGGTGTATTGTTTTCACTCTATTGCTGTTTGTTTGAGCATAAATACTTTACACATTGAGCCTAAGTTAAGACTAACTGCTTTTTTTGCCAAACTAATCATGGCTAAGCATACGTTATTGTAATGACTTTTTGGGGTTCACCCTGCAAGGGATTGTGGCTGTTGCTTGACCAGGGCTAATACTACAGTCAATCAACAACACAATTTCTTACAATAATTCATAATAGGCATTGTTAAAAGTAATAATTTTAATTGCTTACATCTGTTTGGGGGTTAAGTAACAAAAATGAATGTGTGTCCTCATGTAACATAACTGGTGCTAAGTAAAGCGCTCTGATATCCGATTTGGGTCAAGTACACGCTATATAAAACTCTGTAAAAAAATAAATACAAATAAATGCATTTTGGCATGTTTTACTTCATCAGGTTTATGCAATTCTCTTATTTCAAAATCTTTATGTCCAGATCACACACATTATGTTGTCTAAGTAAATACAACTTTTGAAAACAATCTATGCCAGGAAATCTATTGGCAGTGTTGTAGAGAGAATGAGTGGGTTAGTCTGAGTTTGAGCCTGACAATAAAGTCAAACTGTGGTCTCAGGGCTAGGCATCTCTGAGCATTACCTCTGAGAGGGATAATTAACTTTGTAACTAATTAAGGCATTACATTTCCCTATAATGATGCCACTCCTCCCTAAAGGAATATGAATTATTTAAAGCGACAATAGTAATAATAGTGCTGAGATAAACACGAGCTGTCTATAATAGGAGCAACATATAAGCCAACACAACTTCACAGGGCTGAAGCATCAGAGCTTCTACAGCACCTGACCAGCTATGATGCACATCACTGCTCTTATCCACCAACACCAGTATGTCACAGATTGTGTATTAGCACCACAGCACAAATTCTGCACTACCACCACACCACCCCTCAAAGACACATACCTCCTCAGCAGCAGTGGGTGGTTTATAGACCCTTTGATAGACATTGTAAACTGTGCCTTGTGCTAAACTCTTCACCTCTTTTTAGACAGATTTCACTGCAAAAACCTATCCATCAGAAGCGGAAACAGGTTTGCAATGATGGCAAATAGATTCTGAGAACAAATGATGCCTATTTCATGCTTGAAGGAAAGATAGACAGTAAAGCAATGTATAAATAATCCCCAAATGAAGCTTTGATACCTACAGGCACTTTGCAAGCTTCTGGAGGGCATGCCAGCTCCACGCGTTCAGGGACTGCCACAAGCCTCACACCATCTCTTTCACCTGGTGAAGACCTCCAACCTGAGGACATCTCTGGTGATGGACAGATGGCCACTTCTGCCCCGGACAGTGCCTCTATGCATCATAGTGTCATGCCTGATGCCTGCTTTTGTTGGACTGCCTCCAGAAACCATGTGCCAGCTTTGCATGCCCAGTGTGACCGGAAGTACCGGCACAGGAGATGTCCTTATTGGGGGCATTTTTCCCATCCATACCGACAGGATTTACCAAGAAACTTCTTCTGACCCCTTCATGGAAAAACCAGCCCCCATCACCTGTCAAGCGTAAGATATGATATATTCCTTTTAATGATTTAATTTAAATATTTTATTAGGCCATGATATTTTGCTAAAATGAAAACATAAATGTGCAGTATATTGGAGAACAAGGATGTCTGTCCTATTGAAAAAGATATGCTGAGCTTTTCATTTCATTCTCCTTTTGCAGTAGGGTTTTAAAATTATTTTAATGGGATTTTAAGCAGTTAACTTCATACTGTTCTATTTTTTGTATTTGGGTTAAAAAAAGTACTGTGTGTATTTTTATTGGTTATGTCTGGAAACATTCTATATCTGAGGTTCACCGGTACCATTTCTGATCAACAAATCCCGTTTTTGGACCTTTTGATCCAACTAGACAATCATACGATGAGTACCACGCTCTACCGTAAGCCCACTGACAGGAATAGCCTCTTGCATTTTCACAGTTACCATCCACGTGCCCTAAAACAGAACCTACCGTTTGGACAGTTCCTTCGAATTAGGAGGAATTGCAGCTCCATAACTGATTTCAAAAAGGAATCTAAAGTCCTGACGAAAAATCTCCTTGAGAGAGGTTATCGCAGCCTGGATGTGAACAAGTCATTCAAACATGCCCGGAACAATGACCGGGAGGGGTTACTTGAACCTAGCGAGTGACATACGGATGACTCTATCACTTGTGTGACAACCTTCACCCCCAATTCTTATTTTTTTTAAAAGATCATTAAGAAGCATTGGGGGATCTTACGGACTGGGGATCGCACATTCACTACCCCACGTTTTGCCTTCAAACGAACCACAAATTTGAAAGAAAGACTGATACATACGAGACCGCAAAAACCAAAGGGCACCACCCAGTCCACCTTATGGCACCTTCCCCCTGTAATGGGGCACTATCCTTGTGGCTGGTGTGTGGTGTGCCCCCTGACAAAGATCACGAAGAATATCACTTTCCCTAATGGGTTTACCTGGGAGTGCAGGACTCATACCAACTGCAATACCCCCAACTGTATTTACTTGATCACCTGTCCTTGTAACCTCACCTACATAGGGATGACCACGAGACCGGTTAAAACGAGAATTATTGAGCACAGGAGTAACTTCCGGTGCAATAAAGTGAACACAAAAATGACCACACACTTTATTGAAAGACAACACTTCCCTGACTCGCTACAGTGGATAGTCCTGCAATCTGGTAGGAACATTAACAAAAACAAATTATTCCAGCTGGAACAGAGATGGGTGATGAGGCTTTCAATGCATAGGGAAGGGCTAAATGAGGAGATCCCATGGAGCAGTCTTTTAGGTCCCCACATAACCTAAAATAGGCTATTTAACCCATGGGTCAGTTACATATGATTCAGTAGTATGCGCTTTTTGTGGTTTTTATTGTGAGATGAACTGTGATACTCTCTCGGGTGGTTCTACACCTGCCCTCGCTAAATCTACCCTCAGCTACCTCAAGCTAGCGCTGTTTATTTACCTCCCCCTTTGTGATTGGCTTGTGACCTTTGGTCCCGCCCCCCCATGTCTCGTGATTGACGCATGACGTCCTCACCACCGTGACACACCCGGAAGTGGAGCGCACACCCGTGACTCTATCCGAGCATCGGACTACATCGATTGGCTCCGGTTCCCTTCTTATGATTCCCTTCAGTTTTTTGGCAGCGTCCCCCGAATCGGTCTGGACGGAGGGTAGGAGTAGCCGTTTCCTGCATCGAGGAAAGAAGTAAGTGCTCGGTTGTGCTCGGCTCAGTGTCAGGGTCAAACACTAACTTTCTCCGGTAATTCTACTGCCATTGGCGTTTTTAAATGATTGGGCTCTATTAAGTTGGGTGGAAGCGTTCTTCTTTTTTATAGATTTCCTGACATACGGGACCAGTTTGTAGTCCGGTAACTTGTCTGTATACCAATGCTATTATCTAGTGTCCTTTGGCAGTTCCCACCGTCCTACGTTGTGAGCAGTCAACATTGGTGACATTCAATTTAATAGGGAAACTACTTTTGAGTCCACCTGGTCTAACTTTCAGAGCATTTAACGTTGTTATACAAACCCTATTTTAGGTGCTAACGATTTTGAGCCCCTCCGAACCATGTAGTATATCGAGAGCTTTGGTCTGTTTTTCACCGATAATATGAACGTCACATGACTCTTGTTCCCCGTTTACTTTTATTTAACATGTCGTACTTTTCATCTGTATACCAATGCTATTATCTTGCTTATGTACCATGACAGAACACTTTACTATTCAGTGTTATAGTCCGGCCCTGATTCGTTGGAGCCCCCTACGCATTACTATGGGGTGAGTTTACAAATGACCCATGGCAATTTAATCACCGAACGCTCCCCGTGGCTTTAGGAATTAGTTTTCTTAATGAGTTACTGGTTGTTTTAGAACAAATACATGTGTGCTATTTCTGCAATAGTCTGTGTTTTTCACATTTTCTTCACTGTTTCCTTCACTTTAAGTACATGTGTGAAGTTTTCACAGCACTTTTTCTCATCACAATTGTACTGTACTGTACCACGAGTGCTGCCTGACATCACTTCAAGGGTGTACTGAACATGAGGCTTACAACCATTAACCTGTTATTCAATGTTGTTTTATTATGTGCCTGTTTTTATTCTCTCTTCCAGGTGCATTTAGGTTTTTCTCCAACTAAAGTAACCACTTATTAGGGTGCTGTAAGAGTGGTAAGTGCTAAATAGGTGCTATACCTACCAGTAAATGTGTGAACTTTTTTTGTTTGGTCCTGATGAATTTCGGTTTAACTAACCATAGCAAGAAACATGTTGACCCCTTTTAGCGCCAACCTTACTACCTTGCAGCAGGGAGGCGCTTCTTTTTGGTTTTAGTCAAGAGTGGGACCCTGCTTATTAACTTTTGTTATTTTGGGCCCCAACTACTTGTTTTAAAGTTTCATTAGAACACACTACACTTAGGGCCCTCACCCGCACTACACCAACCGGCTTAAAGGAAAAAAGATCTCCATCAAAATGCCCCGATAAGGGTGCCGATCAGGGATTGCAGCGCCGCCCCGATTCGGAGCAGACCTGATGATGAAGCATGACATCTAGCTGGCTGGATGTGTGAGGGTCTTTTTCCTAAAGGAGGAAGTTTCTCCTGATTTCACTGATTTATAGATCGTTGTAGGCCTTCTTTATCTAATCACACCCTCTAGGAACAGCATACATCTTTATATTTTAACATTCTATATCTTTCATGTGAAAAAGCAAATCACCAAATATGTAAGCAGTTTGGGGAAAGGTGATAGTGGTCTCATGCATTATAAGAATTAGGTAACCCCTGGCATGCATTATAGGAATATTAGAGGTCACCTTGGAGTTCCATCATCTTAGAAAAAAACTTAGGCCCTCATTATGACGTGGACCACCACTGAGAGGCCATCGGCGGCAGTCCACCCGACATGCAGGGCATCTATCCGACTGCCACATTTTGATGGAGCCGGTCTGACCGCAGAGTTCAAGGAAGACAGCCGCCTCCAACAGGATCCGAAATCCAGTTTCCCGGGTCGTCACACAAGCCGCAGTAGAAAAAGGCACTTTTCCGACCGCCTGTATGAGTGTCTGATTGTAATAGGCCAAGTGGGACCACCAACTGATACTTAGACGGTCACCTGCCCGATACAATAGCGGTCAGCAGTCCAATAGATAACCATTATATTGAGGGCCTTAGTCTTTGCCTCCTTCTCCCATAGGTTCATGGAACTTCTCGATGACCTGCAATATCTTCAATATCTTTGGCACAGGTACTTTACCCCATATATCACTGTTACTCTGGGAACAAAGGTTGCAAACTGGAAGCAGAAAATATGTGGTACTAAAGGACGCATAACACTTTGAAGGAGCAATTTGGAATAATGTTGTTCGATCTCACACTCCCATTATCAGCACTGCGTACAACTATACAGTAACCCTGTTCTTGGGACAGTTCACTTACTTGTGAGAATGCCACTTATGGCAATGTAGTGCAAACACGGTTGAGATTAAACAAGAGCACATCTGACTGAGGTCCAATTGGAAATCACTGCAGAGTTAAACAAGCATTGGTAAAACCAAAATGTCTGGGGATGTATCACGTTACAACGCATGCTGTTACAACGCATGCTGTTACAACGAAAGTTTTACAACGCGAGTGCATTGACAACGCAGGACATTACAACGCAAGTCTTTACATCGACTTGCACTAGATGGCGTGCTAACATTAAAAAAGTGTAATTTACTATTCCAACTCCAGTCCACGTAACAGTAGGGAAGGTGTTGGGATAGTAAACTACACTATTTTTAATGTTAGCACGCCATCTAGTGCAAGTCGATGTAAAGACTTGCGTTGTAATGTCCTGCGTTGTCAATGCACTCGCGTTGTAACAGTTTCGTTGTAATGGTAGTCCGTTGTAAAAGTTGCATTGTAAAGGTTGTTCTCCATGTCTGGCCTTGGAAAGTGAGTAATTATTTCTTGAATTTTCAAACACATGAGAATAAAATTTAAAATTCCAAAATAATGAGTTTTTATAAACCCCAATGTAAAGGTGTTGTATATATATATATATTCACTGAAAAAACCATAGGTTTCACACACGTTATAGTTAGGAATTAGCATTTAAAAAACCTTAGAAATTCAGTGAAAAAACCATAGGTTTCACACATGTTATAGTTAGCTGGACATTTTACTCGTAAAAAACCAATGAAATTGCCCCGTTATAGTTAGTTCAGCTAACTATAACTCGCGCGCCCGCAATGCACTGCTGATGACGTCACATATTACATCACTCATGACATGGTCAGTGACATCACTCATGACATCACTCATGACATCTCAAATGACATCACTGATGACATCACTGATGACATCATCCAGTGAATGTGTGTTTTTCTGAAAATTAAATATGTTTTATATATGTGTATCTCAAGGTCGATGGAAGAATAAATGGGTATATAAGTGTCTAAATGGATGATTTGTTTTTGAAAAATTGATTGTGTTACTGACTGATTAAGTGTATCTCTCACTTTGTGTATAAGTGGCTGCATGGGTTGGTGAGTAGCTACATGGGTGTCTATATAGGTTATTAGTTGTTTTTTTGAGTATCAGTCTGAGTGTCTGTATGGTACGGTGGGGGGTATTACGTAGTGCATAGATGCATGAATGAGTGACTCACTGTTTGTATGTGTTGAAGACAGCATGTGTGCAGGACTGTATGGGTGGATGAGTGTGTGTATGGGTGTGTTAGTGAGTGAATGACTGTCTCAATAGTGTCTTCAGGAGTAACTACATATGTTTTTAACTAGTATATGTGACTATTGGTGTATATATGTGAGTATATGTGAGAGGGAGAGATTGAAAGAGTTCCTGTATGAATAAGTATGTGTTTCTATAAGTGATTGTTTAAAAGACTAAGTATGTGTAAGTTTCCGTAGAAGTAAGTATGGTGGTGTGTGTATTACTGTATATGCAAGTAAATGTATGTTTTATTCTTTATTAGCATGAGTGACTATGTGTGTGAGTAACTCTATGGATGAGTGGCATTGTGTAACAGGATGTATAGATGTATGAGTACATATGATGAGTGAGTACATGTATGAGTGACTGTATAGGACTGTTGGTGAATGAGTGGATGTGTATGTGGATCTTAGAATTACTGAAGAGGTTGTTGTAACTGGTATTGGTATGTCCATTGTTTTGAAATTTTTAGTCTCTATTTTTGAATGTGTGTATCAAAGCTTATATTAAGGTGAGAGGAGGTCTGCCACTCTATCACAAGGATGATGTCATCAGTGATGTCATCAGTGATGTCATTTGAGATGTCATCAGTGATGTCATGAGTGATGTCACTGACCATGACATGAGTGATGTAATATGTGACGTCATCAGCAGTGCATTGCGGGCGCGCGAGTTATAGTTAGCTGAACTAACTATAACGGGGCAATTTCATTGGTTTTTTACGAGTAAAATGTCCAGCTAACTATAACATGTGTGAAACCTATGGTTTTTTCACTGAATTTCTAAGGTTTTTTAAATGCTAATTCCTAACTATAACGTGTGTGAAACCTATGGTTTTTTCAGTGAATTTCTAAGGTTTTTTAAATGCTAATTCCTAACTATAACGTGTGTGAAACCCATGGTTTTTTCAGTGAATTTGAAAGGTTTTTTAAATGCTAATTCCTAAATATAACGTGTGTGAAACCCATGGTTTTTTCAGTGAATTTGCAAGGTTTTTTAAATGCTATTTTTTTTTTTATTCTTCATTTTTTTCAAACATATTTTTAATTTAATTTTCTTATCTTTTATAAAGACTATGCTTAAATTTTTAAAATCCTTAAATATTTTTTTTATATATATTTTTTAAAATAAACATGTAAAATTTATTTCCAGTTTTTTTTTTTTTTTTTTTATAGTACGCGTACCGTAAGCTCACGGTAAGCGTACGGTTTACGCAACGCCCGTAATCTATCTACGCTGCTTGCGTATAGTTACGTACTTTGCGTAGCCGCGCGTACTGCGCGTGGGACGCGTGCGCGCACACGCAACACGCGTACGTTACGCGGAAGTGCCGGGGAGTGACTGTTATGCGCATGCGCGCAAGCGCGTGTCTTTTTTACGCGCACGCGTACTTTTTGCCGTAAGCGTACCGTAAGCGTACCGTAAGCGTACGGTAGGTCATGTGATCTTGAAACACAACTTTTGATTGGTTGAAACTACTTTCAGTTCTAGAACTCTCCTACACCACACCCATTCCCCTCATTTCTGCTTGTGATCCCTTGGGAGAAGGAGCTGGTTTGTCTTTGGGATACGATGGCAGAACAGCAGAGCTCTTCTGAGAGTGAGGCTAGCACCAGCAGCACTGTCTTGAGGCAGAGAGCGAGGAAAGTAAAGCCTTCTTACGTTTGGGAGTATTTTACTTTTCCAGAAGGCCAGCAAAAGGTGAATGCACCCTTAGTTACTTGCAAGCTGTGTAAGCGTGTACTTTCTAGAGGTAATCCTAACAGGAAGTATTCCTTTGGGAATCACACCATGAAGAGACACCTCCAGGAAGTACACAGAAGGACACATGGTCATCTTTTTGGAGGTAACTCTTCAGAAAGACGAGCCAGTACATCCACAGCAGCTCAGCCTGGACCATCATCTGCAGGGCAGACTCCTTCTTCTGCAGGTCAGGTGAGCCCTTCATCTGTGGGGGGAGAATCTCCTTTTGCTGGCCCTCTGGAAATTAACCCTCGGTTTGCGAGGGTTGAAGTACGGTGCGCCACTTGTCACGATCTAATTACTTATAGGGAGACCAGTGTTTCCCTGGTGAACAGTAAAATAGATCAGCACACTTGTCGTACCGTCTAATATTCACAATCTTTCTTTCCTCTGTCCCTGCATGAACACAATGGTTCTTTTAAGAGCCAACCTTATCTTTCATCTTTTTTTTTCTTTTTTTTTAAAAACTTTTTTTTTTTTTTTTTACCGTACGCGTACGGTAAGCGTACCTTTTTTTTATTTTTTTAAAAAAAACACTAAAAATCATTTATCTCATTACAAAGTCCTTGAGAGACTACAATTTTTATTTTTAACTTACCATACTCACTCAAAAAAATATTTATTCATTTGCTTTTTAAAAAATAGTTTTTAAAATGGTTGTAGTTTCCGAAAATTTTCTATATCGATCTGAAAATAAAGAAAAAAGTATTAATATTTTTTATCCATTTTATAATACAATACACATATTTACATTTTTTACAAAAAAATATTTTTGCCTTATTTTTGCTGTTTTCAGAATATATTGCATTTCACTATTAATTGTGAAAGCAATTGCATTCATCATTTTACAGCGGGCAAAAAAAATTAACAATCACAAAGATTGTATTAAAAAAGCCCAGAATGTCTTCTCACTTAAACTTATCATTACAGAAATGCATATTATTCTAAAAAAATATCATCTAAAAACAATACTTTTTTCTTTAAAATACCGTCTGATATGTTTGTTTCAGAAGTATAATCACAATATTATATCTCAAATAACTCCAAAATACATCTGATTTTATTTCCTTTAGGCCAAATAGTATTTTTTTTTTTTTCCTGGAATAAATTTCCAAGGGAAAACCATTAAAATTCTAAAGTTTAATCTGTCCAGATCTCACCAATTCTCTGTAACATTTTGGTTCACGAAAATTTTTTGAATAATTTATTTAGTCCACAATAGAATTGCTTACTTTTCCACATGGCCAAATAGTAATTTTTTAAATCATTTTTGAAAAAATTTCCAATGGCAGTCCAATAGCATTCCATAATTTAAAATGTGCAGAAGTTACCGATTATCTCTAAATTATTGGTTTTTGAAAATTGCATTAAAATTTAAAAAAGTCCACATTACAATTGGTTATCTTTCCTTTAGGCCAAATGATAATTTTAAAAATCTTTTTTCTACAAAATTGCAATGGTAATCCAGTAAAATGGTAAAATTATTTTGTCCAGATCTTGCCAAATCTCTCTAAAATTTAGGTTTCAGGAAGATTAGATAGGAATTTGCTAAATCAAAAGGCAAACGTTGTTTGAAAATCAATTGGGAATCATTACACAGTGTCCAGCCTTTTTCACATTTTAGATAAACTGTGTAATGTCCAGAAGTAACAGTAGGTCCATCATGGAAAATTATTGCAACAGTTACAAACGTTTTTCCTGAAATTGATAATTGCTGTCCTGTAAACTTCTTTATTAAAGTATCCAATTTTGATCCATCAGCTCTACATCGTTGCATCATTAAAATTACATACTGTCCGTATTCCCTTAAAATTAATGTTGAAAACATGTCAGAATTACACTCACCACATTTCATGCTATGATTAGCATCTTTAACTAATTTTGCAAAAGTGACTGTTTTACTCTCTGGCAATGTCAAATAAATAAACCTTTCATTATCAACAATAGAGCCACATATATTATAACAATTATCACAACTATGTTCCCATTTATAAGAGAGACCAAAAAAAATGTCAATGGGAACTCCTTCTTCTTCCACTACCTGAAGAAAATACATCAAAAATTCGTGTGCATCTTGCTGTTCATTTTGAGAAAACTGTGTTCGTCCTGAACATACATCTAAAAGTTTTCTAATTTCAGTAGCACTTTCTATTTGAGTTTTATCTTTACTCAGCTTTTGAAAAAGGAGACTGAGCTCTGAACAGAATCTTTTTCCCTGATTTACTATTATCTGCTCTTGCAAACTTTCCAGATAAAATGCAACATTCAGCACTACATTAGCGTAGCAGTTGACACCAGAGCTATTTTCAAAATGACATCCTACAACCTGTTCTTCATTTTCCTTATTCTTTTTGCTTGCAATTACATCACTCCTCTTTTTTTTCCTCTTCTCTACATCTTCATTACAGATATTCTCATTTCTCCTTTTACGAGAAACTACACGTTTCTCCAACACAGGATACTGACCTAAATGAGGAGCATAGCTTCTTCTTAATCTATTATACTCCTTTACACAGTTTGTATCAGCACTAACTTTTGAGTCATCAAAGTCTATCATGAATAAACCTGATAATGTTTTGACTCGTGACAAAGCTACATATGCCATACCTTCTTTGAACACAGTTGAACCAATGTTCACAAATGCACAATCTACAGTCAATCCTTGAGACTTGTGGATAGTTACAGCATATGCTAGTGAAAACGGAAACTGCTTCCTACGTACATATAAGTCTTTCACAAGCATGAAACGAACTGAACAACGACAAATGTCTTTAACTTCCTCTATCTGATCAAATTTTATCTGTAAACATTCAATTCCTTCTTTTTTCTGATAATTAATAAAACTCACAACTCTTCCCATCGCTCCATTCACTAAGCCTTTCTCAACATCCAAATTTCTCCTTAAAAACACTCTACAGTTCATGCAAACATAAAGATTTTTTTCTAATCCTGCTGTTTTGGAGATGTTCTTCTCTAGTGAGTCCAATTTATTTTTCAGTTTGCCTGTTACTGTGACTGTAATTCTTCCATCCTCAATTTTGTCCACTGCTTCCAATTTCCTGATGTCTTCCTTTTCCAATTTCAAAAGCTCCTCATTAAATATTGAGCATTCACGTAGAGTTGGCATTAAGCAGATGACACTTTTGTTTTCTGCAATATTCTTGTATATTTTCTCTGCAACTATTTCTTCCTTTGGAAATAAATTATGTAGCAGCCGACTCTGTAATGCTTTTTTCCCAACATCTGTGAGTAGTCCAATCCTGATATCTTTCAGAATACTTCCATATTCTTCATCGTTTGCTTGCCTCATATTAGTTGTAAGTTCCTTGTACTCAAAGAAGGACCAAATATTTGTATTTCCAATGCTTCCCAATGACTTCTTTGTGTCTTCATGTGTCACAGTATTAAACACTGGTTGTCCTTTAACTGGAGTAAGTTGCAAAAGATCCCCAAAAACTATGACGTGTTTTCCACCAAATAACACGTCATAGTCTGTCTTCAAAATTTGCTGCATTCTTAAATGCACAAAGGCAAGCATTAAGTTTGATACCATGCTCACCTCATCAATAATGAGAACTTGCATCTTCTTCAATACTCGTGAAACTTCCAAGGATGCTTCTCCAGTTAGCTTGTTGAATTGTATTTTGTTCTCATGCTCCACTGGTAACATTAGCAAACGATGTAAGGTGATTCCTTTTATGTTATATGCTGCTAACCCAGTTGGAGCAGTAACCACACAAGACAAAGTAGAATCCGTTTTTTGCTTTAGGTAGCTTCTGATGACTTTAATTAGGAAACTTTTTCCAGTGCCAGCTTGTCCGCTTACATACATCCTGATTGGATGAAATGATGTGCATGAGCAGTCTTTTTTGATATGTAGAAATCCGTGATCAATTTTGTTTTTGATCTCTTCATAAATTTGTTGCTGCTCTTGATTCAGTTGTCTTTCCAAATTTTCTAAGTCTATAAATTCTTCTTGAGCTTGATTCATAGCCGTTTCCACTTCATTCATGGCTATTGATGCTTCATTTTCAACGATTGGTTGTCCTAGGGGATCTTGACTGTGTGTTCCTGAACTTTGGCTGTCCTGAGAACTGTCTCTAGCTATTTCTGCTGCAATTGTAGTTTCCTGTTCAATTTCTTCATTTAACATTTGCAGATAAGTTGAGAATGTACTGCATTGTATGCTGTCTTTGCAAGCATTAAAAGAATCTTCATAGCTCTGGAATTCTCCCAGTAGTTCATCCTCTGTACGCCATGGTTTAAACAACTGTAAAAGAGCCAAGTAGTAAAATTCTTTCTTGTCGGTAGTGTCGCAACTCAGCTTCCGGTGATTTATCAAACTTCCTTTGGTTTGCTTCACCAAACATCCTTCTTCACCAACAACTTTATATTTTCCACTGTTGATGTCTTCTGCAGCTTTCCGTGAATAAATGTAGTTCTGTAACACTTCATAGAGACACATGTTCTCCAGATGATGACTTCTCTTGGGATAATATGTGTCCAACATGTTTGTTTTCAATATGTCTGTACTTTCTGGGTCATTCTCAGCCAAATATTCAATTTCTCCAACAGATTTCAGTACCCGATTTCTCATTGCTGCAAGGCCTAAACTTGCCCAAATTATTCTTCTTGACTTCGAGTAGAGACTTGCAGAAGATAACCTATCTGAACATTCGTAGGATCCAATTTCTCGATGCGATAACATCTTCAAACTGAAACTGTACAGCTTCTTACTGACAGTCTTCTCGTGAGAAATCTCTTCCCACATTTCCTTCAATTCTGTTTTTTCTGATTTCGTAATGTAAGACGTTACATATCGAGCAACAGCAATGGAATTGTCAGCAACATACTGTATATCCATGTTAGCGTTCCACATGGATAAAATGACTGGGTTGTAGTCATTTATATTTTTTGATTCTTCTTTTCTTTTAAGGTTGTAGGTATTCTTAGGTGATTTTCTTGTGATAGTATGTCTCACAGCTGACATAAAACTGTTGACTCTTCCATTTGTAAGAACAGGTCTAGGAAATCCAAATCGACATTTAGTGTAGTATTTTTCTTTGCTCTTGTATTTCCGTCGACAGTATTTTCCACACCGATGACTTTGGAAACGTAGAACTTGCTCCTTTAACTTGTTCTCTTCTGTGCTTTTAGGTATAGCACATGTTGCATATTCTTCAATGTAAGATAACACTGCTTCATCAGTATCTGTTCCAAACTTTGGGGCATCCTTGATCCACAGCAGCATATGAATATGAGGAGCACCTCTTGCCTGGTACTCTTTTCTCCAAAAGAAATCCACTACTTCTCCAAGGGGTGGATTTTTTTTATTGCAGATGAAGGACATCATAGCCTCAAATCTATGATTGAAATATCTGCAAACATTAACCGGATCCAATGAGCACAGTTCTCCTGCTGTCTTGTATTCGATGTTTTTAATGTTTGAATTGGCCTCTCGTAGAAAATCCAGTAAATCATCCCAAGCGTACTCGGCACAGCTTAGGGTAAGGAACCATGTTGGTGTTCCTAAATTGCGTAACATGCATTTTAGTTCACCATGGCGTCGGTACCAATATTCATTTGTCCCACGCTGACAAGCCATCAGATTGATCAGTTGTGTTTCCAAATGATCATCTCGGTGCTGCACTTTCTCCATAAAATCCTTAGCAGACACATTTTGTAAATGTACTCCACTTTTTAAAATGTGATTTACTGCATAAGACAGTGCAGACAAGTCGCTTTCAAATAAAAGATGGAACAAATAAGGAATACTTTGTCGAAATCTGGGATCTTCAGCATATAGTCTTGTAGTTCGATACTCTGAAGCTGGAATCTGTTCTGGACGTTCATCGTATCGTCCTCCTTTTCCTTTAGGAAACAGCTGGGGAAAACATCGAGCTTCCAAGCTCTCCTCCCATACACTCACGGGATTTCCTTTTGCTTTCTTCATCTGAAAGAGATCAATATTGTCTCCCATAACTTCTTTCGAATGGAGAGGATGTATGCTAAAATGTTCATAAATTTCTTCTTCCTTTGACTTGTCCACTTTTTCAATTTGTCCAGTTGGTGTTTCTGTGTCTCCTTGTAAATCTTCTTCTTCTTCTTCTTCTATATAAATTGATTCATACCATTTGTTATTTTTTTTCAAATACAAATTTGCTCTTTGTACTTTCCGCACATCTACCAGCTCCTGCCAAATCTTCTTATTCTTTGTAGGTACACCATTAACCAGAATAATTAATGGTTCAGTTTCCAAAGTATCCGCATCAATAGTTTCCATATTTTTTTTCAAATCCAAGGGCAAATACACCACTCTACCTTTTAAACCTCTCAGTAAATCTGAAGGAGGTAATTTACCAGTTTTGGGCTCCATACGTACTATGGTCTGGAACGGATGAACACATTGAATGAGTATAGACTCATATGTATTTAATTCAGAAAGTTCAGCAGGAATAGCATCCAATTCTAAATTATTATGTACAGCTCTGGTCGGCATTCTATTTTCCTCTAACTTGTTGTAGCAGTATTTACAAATACGCTGATCTTCACCCAATTCAAAACAATTTTCAAGAAATATATATGTGGCAAAATCCATCCACTTATAATTATCTTCATTTTCACTCTTTCTGTAGAGATCAACATTCCTAGTTTGTTTTCTATAATGAGTTCTGCGGCAACAAATACAAGTAACATTTGGTCTTTCATTAGAGATTATTGCAAATTTTGTTATGTGATCATTAAATGTCTTACTTACACAAGGTTCTACATTCTCTTCCACTTCTGCCTCATTTACTGTGTCCTTCTCTGCACTGTTTTGTTCAGGACCAAAGTAACAAAACTGAATTTCATCAACAACCTTCTCTACATCTGATACCCTTCCTCGGAACAGAGCCCTATTCAATTCATTTAACTTTATTGCTGGACTTTTGGCAAAATACAACCGTCTCACAAACTTTCTCATTTCAGTATGATGAACAGCCAGCATCCTAAAATGATGGAAAACACTATTGCACACTTTTCTAGATAGACAAGCAAGAGAATGACCCTGCAAACCAGTATTCTCTCTCACTCTGCATGGATCCAGACTTTGAAGCACCTTAATCTTTTGTTTTACACTTTTTTTACTATATTCTCTTAGAAACTCTCGAAATCTGTCAATAGATTCCTGACGCACAGTGCAAATACTACTACAATTCCAAGTGTACACTGGGGCTTTAGGACGTCTCCCCATTGCCTCATCTGCCATCACTTGTACCTCATCTCTTGGAACCATTATCTCCTTCTCCATTATGCAACCATTTTTTACTTCGTATGAACGACCTCTGGTGTCAACTGCATGCAGCAAACTATTACTTTGAAAATAGCTCTCTTCATTAAAAAAAGGTTCACTACTTGAACTATGCATCCACTTTCCTAAAAACACTTTACAAAAGTTTGTTCTGTTCACTACTCTTTTGCTTTTGCTTTGTGATTTCAGTACATTAACCATTTTATCTAATGTACGCATCCTATTCAAAATTAATATGAATAGTTTCCTTTTTAATTCTAATGCTTTTGCTGCAATGGCTTCAATTTCTTTTTTTCTCTTGTAATATTTAGCCTTTTGCTTATATTTCTTTATATCCTTTATCAAATTGGACATAACTCTTCTCTGAAACATTTTTCTACGTATCTCTTTAAATGCTGTTTTTCTGTTTATGTTAAACTTTTCAATTGCAGAAGGTATATTTGCATTAACTAAATTCTCAATTTTTTGCTGTTCTCTATTTTTTATTACATTTTTCCGAGAACAGACATTTTGTACATTTTTCTTTGTTTTGAATATTTTGTTTAGAAATTGTTTTTTTTGCTTACCAGAAGATTTTTTCTTTTTCCCAACATCAGCATCTTCTACTAACTTTGGTCCTCCAGTTGTCTTCAAATATAGTTTTTTTTTTAGCGTTTTTTGAACTCGAGATTTTGTAGGCATCTTAAATTTTGTTCACTGTTCTTCAGTAATACCTGAAAAAAACTAAAAAAAAAATCCTTTATTGTATTTAAATATATTACTACATTTCTTTTCACAATAGTCACAAAACGAAATTTCTTTGCCAATTTGAATGCACACAAACTGCTCTTTTTTTTGGGCAAGTGAAAATCTCTTTTACAAACTGTCACATTATGAAACCAAGCTGTTTTTTCAGACCACCACCATGTGTATTCTCTGTGACTGCCTACACTCCAGCAGGGGCAACCAGCCTTAGTGATGCTGAATGTATTTGCATTACAGACTTAAACCTGAAAACCCCACTCGCTTCTAATTACTGTGCATGACTATACATGGCAAGCACATGGGTGTGTGCTAAGCCTCTGCTTCTTCCCCCAAAAAATCGCTCCCCCTTTCCATCTACTGCAACTGTGAAATCACCAGAGCAAGACGCAATAAATCTCTGCCTATAATTCTTCTATGCACACAGAGTCATGTTTTCACATTAGTGCCAAAACGAAATTTCTTTGCCAATTTGAAAGCACACTTACTGCTCTTTTTTTTTCGGGCCAAGTGAAAATCTCTTTTTACAATTTGAAATCACTTTTACAGACTGACACATTCTGAAACCTTTTTTTTTAATTTATTTAAATGCACATGTCCAAGCTGTTTTTTTTTCAGACCACCACCGTGTGTATTCTCTGTGACTGCCTACACTCCAGCAGGGGCAACCAGCCTTAGTGATGCTGAATGTATTTGCATTACAGACTTAAACCTGAAAACCCCACTCGCTTCTAATTACTGTGCATGACTATACATGGCAAGCACATGGGTGTGTGCTAAGCCTCTGCTTCTTCCCCCAAAAATTCGCTCCTCTTTTCCATCTACTGCAACTGTGAAATCACCAGAGCAAGACGCAATAAATCTCTGCCTATAATTCTTCTATGCACACAGAGTCATGTTTTCACATTAGTGCCAAAACGAAATTTCTTTGCCAATTTGAAAGCACACTTACTGCTCTTTTTTTTTCGGGCCAAGTGAAAATCTCTTTTTACAATTTGAAATCACTTTTACAGACTGACACATTCTGAAACCTTTTTTTTAAATTTATTTAAATGCACATGTCCAAGCTGTTTTTTTTTCAGACCACCACCGTGTGTATTCTCTGTGACTGCCTACACTCCAGCAGGGGCAACCAGCCTTAGTGATGCTGAATGTATTTGCATTACAGACTTAAACCTGAAAACCCCACTCGCTTCTAATTACTGTGCATGACTATACATGGCAAGCACATGGGTGTGTGCTAAGCCTCTGCTTCTTCCCCCAAAAATTCGCTCCTCTTTTCCATCTACTGCAACTGTGAAATCACCAGAGCAAGACGCAATAAATCTCTGCCTATAATTCTTCTATGCACACAGAGTCATGTTTTCACATTAGTGCCAAAACGAAATTTCTTTGCCAATTTGAAAGCACACTTACTGCTCTTTTTTTTTCGGGCCAAGTGAAAATCTCTTTTTACAATTTGAAATCACTTTTACAGACTGACACATTCTGAAACCTTTTTTTTAAATTTATTTAAATGCACATGTCCAAGCTGTTTTTTTTTTCAGACCACCACCGTGTGTATTCTCTGTGACTGCCTACACTCCAGCAGGGGCAACCAGCCTTAGTGATGCTGAATGTATTTGCATTACAGACTTAAACCTGAAAACCCCACTCGCTTCTAATTACTGTGCATGACTATACATGGCAAGCACATGGGTGTGTGCTAAGCCTGTGCTTCTTCCCTCAAAAATTCGCTCCTCTTTTCCATCTACTGCAACTGTGAAATCACCAGAGCAAGACGCAATAAATCTCTGCCTATAATTCTTCTATGCACACAGAGTCATGTTTTCACATTAGTGCCAAAACGAAATTTCTTTGCCAATTTGAAAGCACACTTACTGCTCTTTTTTTTCGGGCCAAGTGAAAATCTCTTTTTACAATTTGAAATCACTTTTACAGACTGACACATTCTGAATCCTTTTTTTTTAAATTTATTTAAATGCACATGTCCAAGCTGTTTTTTTTTCAGACCACCACCGTGTGTATTCTCTGTGACTGCCTACACTCCAGCAGGGGCAACCAGCCTTAGTGATGCTGAATGTATTTGCATTACAGACTTAAACCTGAAAACCCCACTCGCTTCTAATTACTGTGCATGACTATACATGGCAAGCACATGGGTGTGTGCTAAGCCTCTGCTTCTTCCCCCAAAAATTCGCTCCCCCTTTCCATCTACTGCAACTGTGAAATCACCAGAGCAAGACGCAATAAATCTCTGCCTATAATTCTTCTATGCACACAGAGTCATGTTTTCACATTAGTGCCAAAACGAAATTTCTTTGCCAATTTGAAAGCACACTTACTGCTCTTTTTTTTTCGGGCCAAGTGAAAATCTCTTTTTACAATTTGAAATCACTTTTACAGACTGACACATTCTGAAACCTTTTTTTTAAATTTATTTAAATGCACATGTCCAAGCTGTTTTTTTTTCAGACCACCACCGTGTGTATTCTCTGTGACTGCCTACACTCCAGCAGGGGCAACCAGCCTTAGTGATGCTGAATGTATTTGCATTACAGACTTAAACCTGAAAACCCCACTCGCTTCTAATTACTGTGCATGACTATACATGGCAAGCACATGGGTGTGTGCTAAGCCTCTGCTTCTTCCCCCAAAAATTCGCTCCTCTTTTCCATCTACTGCAACTGTGAAATCACCAGAGCAAGACGCAATAAATCTCTGCCTATAATTCTTCTATGCACACAGAGTCATGTTTTCACATTAGTGCCAAAACGAAATTTCTTTGCCAATTTGAAAGCACACTTACTGCTCTTTTTTTTTCGGGCCAAGTGAAAATCTCTTTTTACAATTTGAAATCACTTTTACAGACTGACACATTCTGAAACCTTTTTTTTAAATTTATTTAAATGCACATGTCCAAGCTGTTTTTTTTTTCAGACCACCACCGTGTGTATTCTCTGTGACTGCCTACACTCCAGCAGGGGCAACCAGCCTTAGTGATGCTGAATGTATTTGCATTACAGACTTAAACCTGAAAACCCCACTCGCTTCTAATTACTGTGCATGACTATACATGGCAAGCACATGGGTGTGTGCTAAGCCTGTGCTTCTTCCCTCAAAAATTCGCTCCTCTTTTCCATCTACTGCAACTGTGAAATCACCAGAGCAAGACGCAATAAATCTCTGCCTATAATTCTTCTATGCACACAGAGTCATGTTTTCACATTAGTGCCAAAACGAAATTTCTTTGCCAATTTGAAAGCACACTTACTGCTCTTTTTTTTTCGGGCCAAGTGAAAATCTCTTTTTACAATTTGAAATCACTTTTACAGACTGACACATTCTGAAACCTTTTTTTTAAATTTATTTAAATGCACATGTCCAAGCTGTTTTTTTTTCAGACCACCACCGTGTGTATTCTCTGTGACTGCCTACACTCCAGCAGGGGCAACCAGCCTTAGTGATGCTGAATGTATTTGCATTACAGACTTAAACCTGAAAACCCCACTCGCTTCTAATTACTGTGCATGACTATACATGGCAAGCACATGGGTGAGTGCTAAGCCTCTGCTTCTTCCCCCAAAAATTCGCTCCCCCTTTCCATCTACTGCAACTGTGAAATCACCAGAGCAAGACGCAATAAATCTCTGCCTATAATTCTTCTATGCACACAGAGTCATGTTTTCACATTAGTGCCAAAACGAAATTTCTTTGCCAATTTGAAAGCACACTTACTGCTCTTTTTTTTTCGGGCCAAGTGAAAATCTCTTTTTACAATTTGAAATCACTTTTACAGACTGACACATTCTGAAACCTTTTTTTTAAATTTATTTAAATGCACATGTCCAAGCTGTTTTTTTTTCAGACCACCACCGTGTGTATTCTCTGTGACTGCCTACACTCCAGCAGGGGCAACCAGCCTTAGTG
Source organism: Triturus cristatus (assembly GCF_964204655.1). Lineage (NCBI taxonomy): Eukaryota > Metazoa > Chordata > Amphibia > Caudata > Salamandridae > Triturus > Triturus cristatus. Next base: position 759,777,757 of record NC_140595.1, read on the forward strand.
ATGCTGAATGTATTTGCATTACAGACTTAAACCTGAAAACCCCACTCGCTTCTAATTACTGTGCATGACTATACATGGCAAGCACATGGGTGTGTGCTAAGCCTCTGCTTCTTCCCCCAAAAATTCGCTCCCCCTTTCCATCTACTGCAAATGTGAAATCACCAGAGCAAGACGCAATAAATCTCTGCCTATAATTCTTCTATGCACACAGAGTCATGTTTTCACATTAGTGCCAAAACGAAATTTCTTTGCCAATTTGAAAGCACACTTACTGCTCTTTTTTTTTCGGGCCAAGTGAAAATCTCTTTTTACAATTTGAAATCACTTTTACAGACTGACACATTCTGAAACCTTTTTTTAAAATTTATTTAAATGCACATGTCCAAGCTGTTTTTTTTTCAGACCACCACCGTGTGTATTCTCTGTGACTGCCTACACTCCAGCAGGGGCAACCAGCCTTAGTGATGCTGAATGTATTTGCATTACAGACTTAAACCTGAAAACCCCACTCGCTTCTAATTACTGTGCATGACTATACATGGCAAGCACATGGGTGTGTGCTAAGCCTCTGCTTCTTCCCCCAAAAATTCGCTCCCCCTTTCCATCTACTGCAAATGTGAAATCACCAGAGCAAGACGCAATAAATCTCTGCCTATAATTCTTCTATGCACACAGAGTCATGTTTTCACATTAGTGCCAAAACGAAATTTCTTTGCCAATTTGAAAGCACACTTACTGCTCTTTTTTTTTCGGGCCAAGTGAAAATCTCTTTTTACAATTTGAAATCACTTTTACAGACTGACACATTCTGAAACCTTTTTTTTAAATTTATTTAAATGCACATGTCCAAGCTGTTTTTTTTTCAGACCACCACCGTGTGTATTCTCTGTGACTGCCTACACTCCAGCAGGGGCAACCAGCCTTAGTGATGCTGAATGTATTTGCATTACAGACTTAAACCTGAAAACCCCACTCGCTTCTAATTACTGTGCATGACTATACATGGCAAGCACATGGGTGTGTGCTAAGCCTCTGCTTCTTCCCCCAAAAATTCGCTCCTCTTTTCCATCTACTGCAACTGTGAAATCACCAGAGCAAGACGCAATAAATCTCTGCCTATAATTCTTCTATGCACACAGAGTCATGTTTTCACATTAGTGCCAAAACGAAATTTCTTTGCCAATTTGAAAGCACACTTACTGCTCTTTTTTTTTCGGGCCAAGTGAAAATCTCTTTTTACAATTTGAAATCACTTTTACAGACTGACACATTCTGAAACCTTTTTTTTAAATTTATTTAAATGCACATGTCCAAGCTGTTTTTTTTTCAGACCACCACCGTGTGTATTCTCTGTGACTGCCTACACTCCAGCAGGGGCAACCAGCCTTAGTGATGCTGAATGTATTTGCATTACAGACTTAAACCTGAAAACCCCACTCGCTTCTAATTACTGTGCATGACTATACATGGCAAGCACATGGGTGTGTGCTAAGCCTGTGCTTCTTCCCTCAAAAATTCGCTCCTCTTTTCCATCTACTGCAACTGTGAAATCACCAGAGCAAGACGCAATAAATCTCTGCCTATAATTCTTCTATGCACACAGAGTCATGTTTTCACATTAGTGCCAAAACGAAATTTCTTTGCCAATTTGAAAGCACACTTACTGCTCTTTTTTTTCGGGCCAAGTGAAAATCTCTTTTTACAATTTGAAATCACTTTTACAGACTGACACATTCTGAATCCTTTTTTTTTAAATTTATTTAAATGCACATGTCCAAGCTGTTTTTTTTTCAGACCACCACCGTGTGTATTCTCTGTGACTGCCTACACTCCAGCAGGGGCAACCAGCCTTAGTGATGCTGAATGTATTTGCATTACAGACTTAAACCTGAAAACCCCACTCGCTTCTAATTACTGTGCATGACTATACATGGCAAGCACATGGGTGTGTGCTAAGCCTCTGCTTCTTCCCCCAAAAATTCGCTCCCCCTTTCCATCTACTGCAACTGTGAAATCACCAGAGCAAGACGCAATAAATCTCTGCCTATAATTCTTCTATGCACACAGAGTCATGTTTTCACATTAGTGCCAAAACGAAATTTCTTTGCCAATTTGAAAGCACACTTACTGCTCTTTTTTTTTCGGGCCAAGTGAAAATCTCTTTTTACAATTTGAAATCACTTTTACAGACTGACACATTCTGAAACCTTTTTTTTAAATTTATTTAAATGCACATGTCCAAGCTGTTTTTTTTTCAGACCACCACCGTGTGTATTCTCTGTGACTGCCTACACTCCATTAGGGGCAACCAGCCTTAGTGATGCTGAATGTATTTGCATTACAGACTTAAACCTGAAAACCCCACTCGCTTCTAATTACTGTGCATGACTATACATGGCAAGCACATGGGTGTGTGCTAAGCCTCTGCTTCTTCCCCCAAAAATTCGCTCCTCTTTTCCATCTACTGCAACTGTGAAATCACCAGAGCAAGACGCAATAAATCTCTGCCTATAATTCTTCTATGCACACAGAGTCATGTTTTCACATTAGTGCCAAAACGAAATTTCTTTGCCAATTTGAAAGCACACTTACTGCTCTTTTTTTTTCGGGCCAAGTGAAAATCACTTTTACAGACTGACACATTATGAAACCACCATGTGTAACTACAACAAAAACAATTCCCATTTCTATTATTCATTTCTTAAGTTACCACATACATCCCCTCTCAAACTGTAAACTCACCTTTAAAATTAGTTAGTTGTGAAAGAAATGTGACACTCAAACAGCAGATTATCAGAGCCAGGATCTCTGTTCTCTACACCTCTCTCCTCTCAGCAGAACCAGATAATGGCAAACTTTCCCTCTATTTTTCCACACATATACATGTAAGTTTCAAATCTCAGTGCTTCCCCCTTTTTTTCAAATGTAATGACACATTTCTATTGGTTGAAAACCAACCCTTTTCCAAAAGTACCCTGCCCCCAACTTGACTTCTGCCTAGTACCCTTCCCCCAACTTGACTTCTGCCTGCTACCATAGCAACAGCTCATGGAACACTGCTGTGTGCAGTTAGGTCAGAAGTTCGACACACAATGTTTCAATTCCACAGAGCAAGAGTGCTTGACTTTTCAAACCTAACAGCAAATCCATAGTACTGTTCTTTGGTTACACATTTTTTTGTACCAATACAAAACATGCTTCTTTTAATTTTCACATACAGCCTAGTTTTTTTTCTAGAATGGTATGAAACAGCCAATCAGTTCTTTTTGTTTTGTAAAAAATATGTATGCCTCCATTTCCAAACTGTCTTTCTTTTCATATTGCCATTCTACTGAAAGACACCTCCTGAGTGCATCCAGTTCTCCTTTGAAGATGTTCACAGTGTGGATTGTAGGGCACAGCTATGTCTTCTGGAGTGAAAAGTTTGCAGAGAAAACAGATATGGTGAGAGACCTTGCTTTGCCAAATGTAGACATTAAATGGATTGGTCAGAGAGGGTTAAAGTGGCACCAATTGATGCCATTGGTGAAATCCTTCATTCAAATCCAACACCCTGACCTCATAATAGTGCACTGTGGTGGCAATGACCTAGGCACTTTGACTGGGGTAGGTCTGGAAATGCTTATGAAGGACACCTTTGCACAACTGTTTACACTTTTCCCTAAAACTGCCTTTGTGTTTTCCAACATATGCCAAAGGCAAAAATGGAACTGGTCCAATCATTTCTGTCCTCAGATTGACAAAGCAAGAAAGCACGTCAACAAATCTGTTTCTGCTTTCCTCCGTGACTATGGTATGGGTGCCATTTACCACAACAACTTGCGTTACGACATGCAAGACATTTATAGAGGAGATGGTGTGCACTTCAATGATGAGGGGAACAGAGTCTTCCTCTTGAACCTTAGACTCTGCATCGGTACTTACTTGTAGGTACCACTAAAAAATCATTTCATAAACACAACGGCTCTTTTTAGAGCCCCCTAATATCTAAACACTTAAATCTGATTTTCATTTTTTTTTTTTTTTTTTTTTTCTACCGTACGCTTACCGTAAGCTTACCGTACGCGTACCCCGTGATTTTTTTTAAAATCAATAAATGTTTTCTTTGTACTTTACAGTCCTTCTTTGACCCCCTCACAAATGTAAGGGGGTCTGTAACTCTCCTCATTGCCCCCTTTCCTTGTTTTCACTCTTTTTTTTCAGAGTGAAATACACAAAATGGCGGCCGCCGCTTCCTGGTTTCGGCCGATTCGAATGTTTACTAAGATCTAAGAGCCAATCAGAATCGCGCTCGCGCACGCCACCGTACGCTTACCGTAAGCGTACGGTAAGCGTACCGTAAGCGGGCTCAGATATATATATTGATTTAAAGGCTATTTTCTCAGAATCTACTGAACAGATTTACACCAAACCTACAAAAGGCACTTCCTTGACCTAGGAACTACCTCTCTGCCAAATTTTGAGTAATTCTGTTCAGCCGTTCGGGCTGTAGCTCGTTCTAAAGGTCCTATGGAAAAATGCATGGGAAAAACGCGTTTTGGGACCCCCCTTTTATCTCAGCCCCCGCTTGACGGATCCCCCCGAGACTTTCAGGGTAGGAGCGGAGCGTAGCGCCCCACCTATTTTGAGAAATTCGCGAGGATTCGTCGACCGGCGCCAAAGTTATTCAAAATAGAATGTTGAGGTTTTCCTATGGAAACGTGGTCCTAACTATAACTACCTACTGGCGACCGCCAGTAGGTAATATATATATATATATATATATATATATATATATATATATATATGTATATATATATATATATATCCAACACACAAGTTGTCCCCTCAACAGAAGCCTCTCACAGGAAGGTAAGTATTCAGCGTTTTATTGGTAGCAGCTGCAGTAATCAAAGGCAAAGGTCATTCCCCTCAGTTTACAAAGCCCAACGCGTTTCGTGCTTCTCTCCGCACTTCATCTGGGGCTAAAGTTCAAGCAAGCGCTAAGACAATCCACAGCGCTTTAAATATTCGTAACACTCGCCCATGTGGGCGGGGCAGCAGAGCTGCCTGCTGGTCTTTGTAGTGCTGTGCAGTGATCTCTAGTGAGTTCTTTAGGCGCTGCCACATATATTTCAAATATAAAACCTCCGTGGGTCGGTGGAATGTCTCGCAGCATTGAAGACTGCACCGTAGAACTTCTACCACGCACCTCCTGCCCATATATGCTTGCGTCGGTTGGCGCCTGCATTGGTCCGCTGGAACACGGTGGGGCTTCTTGTCACGGCAGGATGGGCCGTTAACGAATCCAACACACAAGTTGTCCCCTCAACAGAAGCCTCTCACAGGAAGGTAAGTATTCAGCGTTTTATTGGTAGCAGCTGCAGTAATCAAAGGCAAAGGTCATTCCCCTCAGTTTACAAAGCCCAACGCGTTTCGTGCTTCTCTCCGCACTTCATCTGGGGCTAAAGTTCAAGCAAGCGCTAAGACAATCCACAGCGCTTTAAATATTCGTAACACTCGCCCATGTGGGCGGGGCAGCAGAGCAGCCTGCTGGTCTTTGTAGTGCTGTGCAGTGATCTCTAGTGAGTTCTTTAGGCGCTGCCACATATATTTCAAATATAAAACCTCCGTGGGTCGTTGGAATGTCTCGCAGCATTGAAGACTGCACCGTAGAACTTCTACCACGCACCTCCTGCCCATATATGCTTGCGTCGGTTGGCGCCTGCATTGGTCCGCTGGAACACGGTGGGGCTTCTTGTCACGGCAGGACGGGCCGTTAACGAATCCAACACACAAGTTGTCCCCTCAACAGAAGCCTCTCACAGGAAGGTAAGTATTCAGCATTTTATTGGTAGCAGCTGCAGTAATCAAAGGCAAAGGTCATTCCCCTCAGTTTACAAAGCCCAACGCGTTTCGTGCTTCTCTCCGCACTTCATCTGGGGCTAAAGTTCAAGCAAGCGCTAAGACAATCCACAGCGCTTTAAATATTCGTAACACTCGCCCATGTGGGCGGGGCAGCAGAGCTGCCTGCTGGTCTTTGTAGTGCTGTGCAGTGATCTCTAGTGAGTTCTTTAGGCGCTGCCACATATATTTCAAATTTAAAACCTCCGTGGGTCGGTGGAATGTCTCGCAGCATTGAAGACTGCACCGTAGAACTTCTACCACGCACCTCCTGCCCATATATGCTTGCGTCGGTTGGCGCCTGCATTGGTCCGCTGGAACACGGTGGGGCTTCTTGTCACGGCAGGACGGGCCGTTAACGAATCCAACACACAAGTTGTCCCCTCAACAGAAGCCTCTCACAGGAAGGTAAGTATTCAGCGTTTTATTGGTAGCAGCTGCAGTAATCAAAGGCAAAGGTCATTCCCCTCAGTTTACAAAGCCCAACGCGTTTCGTGCTTCTCTCCGCACTTCATCTGGGGCTAAAGTTCAAGCAAGCGCTAAGACAATCCACAGCGCTTTAAATATTCGTAACACTCGCCCATGTGGGCGGGGCAGCAGAGCTGCCTGCTGGTCTTTGTAGTGCTGTGCAGTGATCTCTAGTGAGTTCTTTAGGCGCTGCCACATATATTTCAAATATAAAACCTCCGTGGGTCGGTGGAATGTCTCGCAGCATTGAAGACTGCACCGTAGAACTTCTACCACGCACCTCCTGCCCATATATGCTTGCGTCGGTTGGCGCCTGCATTGGTCCGCTGGAACATGGTGGGGCTTCTTGTCACGGCAGGACGGGCCGTTAACGAATCCAACACACAAGTTGTCCCCTCAATAGAAGCCTCTCACAGGAAGGTAAGTATTCAGCGTTTTATTGGTAGCAGCTGCAGTAATCAAAGGCAAAGGTCATTCCCCTCAGTTTACAAAGCCCAACGCGTTTCGTGCTTCTCTCCGCACTTCATCTGGGGCTAAAGTTCAAGCAAGCGCTAAGACAATCCACAGCGCTTTAAATATTCGTAACACTCGCCCATGTGGGCGGGGCAGCAGAGCTGCCTGCTGGTCTTTGTAGTGCTGTGCAGTGATCTCTAGTGAATTCTTTAGGCGCTGCCACATATATTTCAAATATAAAACCTCCGTGGGTCGGTGGAATGTCTCGCAGCATTGAAGACTGCACCGTAGAACTTCTACCACGCACCTCCTGCCCATATATGCTTGCGTCGGTTGGCGCCTGCATTGGTCCGCTGGAACACGGTGGGGCTTCTTGTCACGGCAGGACGGGCCGTTAACGAATCCAACACACAAGTTGTCCCCTCAACAGAAGCCTCTCACAGGAAGGTAAGTATTCAGCGTTTTATAGGTAGCAGCTGCAGTAATCAAAGGCAAAGGTCATTCCCCTCAGTTTACAAAGCCCAACGCGTTTCGTGCTTCTCTCCGCACTTCATCTGGGGCTAAAGTTCAAGCAAGCGCTAAGACAATCCACAGCGCTTTAAATATTCGTAACACTCGCCCATGTGGGCGGGGCAGCAGAGCTGCCTGCTGGTCTTTGTAGTGCTGTGCAGTGATCTCTAGTGAGTTCTTTAGGCGCTGCCACATATATTTCAAATATAAAACCTCCGTGGGTCGGTGGAATGTCTCGCAGCATTGAAGACTGCACCGTAGAACTTCTACCACGCACCTCCTGCCCATATATGCTTGCGTCGGTTGGCGCCTGCATTGGTCCGCTGGAACACGGTGGGGCTTCTTGTCACGGCAGGACGGGCCGTTAACGAATCCAACACACAAGTTGTCCCCTCAACAGAAGCCTCTCACAGGAAGGTAAGTATTCAGCGTTTTATTGGTAGCAGCTGCAGTAATCAAAGGCAAAGGTCATTCCCCTCAGTTTACAAAGCCCAACGCGTTTCGTGCTTCTCTCCGCACTTCATCTGGGGCTAAAGTTCAAGCAAGCGCTAAGACAATCCACAGCGCTTTAAATATTCGTAACACTCGCCCATGTGGGCGGGGCAGCAGAGCTGCCTGCTGGTCTTTGTAGTGCTGTGCAGTGATCTCTAGTGAGTTCTTTAGGCGCTGGCACATATATTTCAAATATAAAACCTCCGTGGGTCGGTGGAATGTCTCGCAGCATTGAAGACTGCACCGTAGAACTTCTACCACGCACCTCCTGCCCATATATGCTTGCGTCGGTTGGCGCCTGCATTGGTCCGCTGGAACACGGTGGGGCTTCTTGTCACGGCAGGACGGGCCGTTAACGAATCCAACACACAAGTTGTCCCCTCAACAGAAGCCTCTCACAGGAAGGTAAGTATTCAGCGTTTTATTGGTAGCAGCTGCAGTAATCAAAGGCAAAGGTCATTCCCCTCAGTTTACAAAGCCCAACGCGTTTCGTACTTCTCTCCGCACTTCATCTGGGGCTAAAGTTCAAGCAAGCAATATATATATATATATTACCTACTGGCGGTCGCCAGTAGGTAGTTATAGTTATAGTTATAGTTATAGTTAGGACCCTGTTTCCATAGGAAATCCGCAACATTCTATTTGGAATAACTTTGGCGCCGGTCGACGAATCCTCGCGAAATTTTCAAAATAGGTGGGGCGCTCCGCTCCTACACTGAAAGTCTCGGGGGGATTCGTCAAGCGGGGGCTGAGAAAAAAGGGGGGTCCCAAAACGCGTTTTTCAAATGCATTTTTCCATAGGACCTTTAGACACAGCTACAGCCCGAACGGCTGAACAGAGTTACTTGAAATTTGGCAGAGAGGTAGTCCTCAGGTCAAGGAAGTGGTGTAAATCTGTTCAGTAGTTCCTGAGAAAATAGCATTTAAATCAATATATATATCTGTGGCAGCTTACGGTGCGCTTACCGTGCGCTTACGGTAAGCTTACCGTACGCGTACGGTGACGTGCGCGAGCGTGATTCTGATTGGCTGTTAGATCTTAGTAAACATTCGAATCGGTCGAAACCAGGAAGCGGCGGCCGCCATTTCGTGTGTTTCAAACAGAAAAAAAAAGGGTGATAACTTGAAAAGGGGGCAAGGAAGAGAGTTACAGACCCCCTAACATTTGAAAGGGGGTCAAAGAAGGACAGAAAAGTACAAAAAAAACATTTATTAATTTAAAAAAAAAATCGCGGGGTACGCGTACGGTAAACTTACGGTGAGCTTACCGTACGCGTACGGTAGAAAAAAAAATAAAAAAAGAAATAAAATTCAGATTTAAGTGTTTAGATATTAGGGGGCTCTAAAAAGAGCCGTTGTGTTTATGAAGTGATTTGATTTTTTAGTGGTACCTACAAGTAAGTACCGATGCAGAGTCTAAGGTTCAAGAGGAAGACTCTGTTCCCTTCATCAGTGAAGTGTACACCATCTCCTCTATAAATGTCTTGCATGTCGTAACGCAAGTTGTTGTGGTAAATGGAACCCATACCATAGTCTCGGAGGAAAGCAGAAACAGATTTGTTGACGTGCTTTCTTGCTTTGTCAATCTGCGGACAAAAATGATTGGACCAGTTCCATTTTTGCCTTTGGCATATGTTAGAATATGCAAAGGCAGTTTTAGGGAAAAGTGAAAACAGTTGTGCAAAGGTCTCCTTCATAAGCATTTCCAAGCATTTCCAGACCTACCCCAGTCAAAGTGCCTAGGTCATTGCCACCACAGTGCACTATTATGAGGTCAGGGTGTTGGATTTGCATGAAGGATTTCACCAATGGCATCAATTGGTGCCACTTTAACCCTCTCTGACCAATCCATTTAATGTCTACATTTGGCAAAGCAAGGTCTCTCACCATACCTGTTTTCTCTGCATACTTTTCACTCCAGAAGACATAGCTGTGCCCTACAATCCACACTGTGAACATCTTAAAAGGAGAACTGGATGCACTCAGGAGGTTTCTTTCAGTAGAATGGGAAAAAAAATGAAAGACAGTTTGGAAATGGAGGCATACATATTTTTTTTTTAAAAAAAGAACTGATTGGCTGTTTCATACCATTCTACACTAAAAACTAGGCTGTATGTGTAAATTTATAGAAGCATGTTTTGTATTGGTACAGAAAAATGTGTTACCAAAGAACAGTACTATGGATTTGCTGTTAGGTTTGAAAAGTCAAGCACTCCTGCTCTTTGGAAATGAAACATTGTGTGGTGAACTTCTGACCTAACTCTACACAGCAGTGTTTCAAGAGCTGTTGCTATGGTAGCAGGCAGAAGTCAAGTTGGGGGAAGGGTACTAGGCTGAAGTCAAGTTGGGGGAAGGGTACTTTTGGAAAAGGGTTGGTTTTCAACCAATAGAAATGTGTGATTACATTTGAAAAAAAGGGGGAAGCACTGAGATTTGAAATTAACATGTACATGTGTGGAAAAAGAGAGGGAAACATTGCCATTATCTGGTTCTGCTGAGAGGAGAGAGGTGTACAGAACAGAGATCCTGGCTCTGATAATCTGCTGTTTGAGTGCCACATTTCTTTCACAACTAACTAATTTTAAAGGTGAGTTATGAGTTTGAGAGGGGATGTATATGGTAAATTAAGAAATGAATAATAGAATTGGAATTCCTTTTGTAGAAGTTGTGTTTATCGTTTTGTGTTTTGGGAGAAATTTAAATGTGAGGAACATGTAAAATAATATGGACTATGTTTTCACCATAAAATAAAGGTGTATTGTTATAAATGAGGAATACTTTTAGGGTTTGAGGTTCCAGTCAGTAATGCAAATACATTAATCATCACTAAGGCTGGTTGCCTTTGCTGGAGTGTAGTCAGTCACCCAGGTTACACATGTTTCTGGTCTCAAAAAGCTGTTTGGACATGTACTTTTTTCAGAATCTGAAAAGAGGATTCAAAATGTGTCAGACTGTAAAAGTACTTATCACTTGCAAAAAAAAAAGAGTAGTAAGTGTGCTTTCAAATTGGCAAAGAAATTTCGTTTTCTGACTAATATGAAACCATGACTCTGTGTGCAAAGAGGAATTATAGACAGATATTTATTGCGTATTACTCTGGTAATTTTACAGTTGCATTAGTAGGAAAGGGGGAGCTATTTTTTCTGCAAAAGCAGACTCTTAGCACACACCCAGCTGCTTATCCTGTGGAATCATGCATAGTATTCACAACCGAGTGGGGTTTGAGGTTGCAGTCAGTAATGCAAATACATTCAGCATCACTAAGGCTGGTTGCCCTTGCTGGAGTGTAGTCAGTCACCCAGGTTACACATGTTTCTGGTCTGAAAAAGCTGTTTGGACATGTGCTTTTTTAAGAATCTGAAAAGTGGATTAAAAATGTGTCAGATTGTAAAAGTACTTATCACTTGCAAAAAAAAGAGTAGTAAGTGTGCTTTCAAATTGGCAAAGAAATTTCGTTTTCTGACTAATATGAAACCATGACTCTGTGTGCAAAGAGGAATTATAGACAGAGATTTATTGGGTATTACTCTGGTAATTTTACAGTTGCATTAGTAGGAAAGGGGGAGCTATTGTTTCTGCAGAAGCAGACTCTTAGCACACACCCAGCCTGCTTATCCTGTGGAATCATGCATAGTATTCACAACCGAGTGGGGTTTGAGGTTGCTGTCAGTAATGCAAATACATTCAGCATCACTAAGGCTGGTTGCCCTTGCTGGAGTGTAGTCAGTCACCCAGGTTACACATGTTTCTGGTCTAAAAAAGCTGTTTGGACATGTGCTTTTTTAAGAATCTGAAAAGAGGATTCAAAATGTGTCAGACTGTAAAAGTACTTATCACTTGCCAAAAAAAGTGCAGTAAGTGTGCTTTCAAATTGGCAAAGAAATTTCGTTTTCTGACTAATATGAAACCATGACTCTGTGTGCAAAGAGGAATTATAGACAGAGATTTATTGCGTATTACTCTGGTAATTTTACATTTGCATTAGTAGGAAAGGGGGAGCTATTTTTTCTGCAGAAGCAGACTCTTAGCACACACCCAGCTGCTTATCCTGTGGAATCATGCACAGTATTCACAACTGAGTAGGGTTTGAGGTTGCAGTCAGTAATGCAAATACATTCAGCATCACTAAGGCTGGTTGCCCTTGCTGGAGTGTAGTCAGTCACCCAGGTTACACATGTTGCTGGTCTCAAAAAGCTGTTTGGACATGTGCTTTTTTCAGAATCTGAAAAGTGGATTCAAAATGTGTCAGACTGTAAAAGTACTTATCACTTGCCAAAAAAAGAGTAGTAAGTGTGCTTTCAAATAGGCAAAGAAATTTCGTTTTCTGCCTAATTTCAAACCATGACTCTGTGTGCAAAGAGGAATTACAGACAGAGATTTATTGCGTATTGCTCTGGTAATTTTACATTTGCATTAGATGGAAAGGGGGAGCTATTTTTTTCTGCAGAAGCAGACTCTTAGCACACACCCAGCTGCTTATCCTGTGGAATCATGCACAGTATTCACAACCGAGTGGGGTTTGAGGTTGCAGTCAGTAATGCAAATACATTCAGCATCACTAAGGCTGGTTGCCCTTGCTGGAGTGTAGTCAGTCACCCAGGTTACACATGTTGCTGGTCTCAAAAAGCTGTTTGGACATGTGCTTTTTTAAGAATCTGAAAAGATGATTCAAAATGTATCAGACTGTAAAAGTACTTATCACTTGCCAAAAAAAGAGTAGAAAGTGTGCTCTCAAAATGGCAAAGAAATTTCGTTTTCTGACTAATATCAAAGCATGACTCTGTGTGCAAAGAGGAATTACACAAAGAGATTTATTGCGTATTACTCTGGTAATTTTACATTTGCATTAGATGGAAAGGGGGAGCTATTTTTTCTGCATAAGCAGACTCTTCGCACACACCCAGCTGCTTATTCTGTGAAATCATGCACAGTATTCACAACTGAGTGGGGTTTGAGGTTGCAGTCAGTAATGCAAATACATTCAGCATCACTAAGGCTGTTTGCCCTTGCTGGAGTGTAGTCAGTCACCCAGGTTACAGATGTTGCTGGTCTCAAAAAGCTGTTTGGACATGTGCTTTTTTCAGAATCTGAAAAGTGGATTCAAAATGTGTCAGACTGTTAAAGTACTTATCACTTGCCAAAAAAGCAGTAGGAAGTGTGCTTTCCAATTGGCAAAGAAATTTCGTTTTCTGCCTAATTTCAAACCATGACTCTGTGTGCACACAGGAATTGTTTTTAGATATTTAATTTGTGAAGGTGTTATTGTGATTTTCACTTGTAGGAAAGGGGTACATAGTATTTTAAGATTTGAAAAGATCATAAAAAATGTAGTAATATATTTAAATAAAATAAAGGAATTTTTTTTTAGTTTTTTTCAGGTATTGCTGAAGAGCAGTGAACAAAATTTAAGATGCCTACAAAATCCAGACTAAGGAAAAACCACAAAAAAAAACTATATTTGAAGACAACTGGAGGACCTAAGATAGTTGGAGATGCTCATGTTGGGAAAAAGAGAGTCTTCTGGTAAGCAGACAAAAGATTTTTTAAAGAACATCTTCAAAAGAAGGAAAAATGTACAAAATGTCTGTACTGGAAAGAATGTTTTAAATAGAAAACAACAGGAAAAAATTGAGCATTTAGTTAATGCAAATATACCTTCAGAAACAATAAAGATTAACTTAAAAAGAAAAACAGCGTATAAAGAGATACGTAGAAAAATGTTTCAGAGAAGAGTTATGTCCAATTTGATAAAGGATGTGAAGAAATATAAGCAAAAGGCTAAATTTTATAAGAGAAAAAAAGAAATTGAAGCCATTGCAGCAAAGGCATTAGAATTAAAAAGGAAACTATTCATTTTAATTTTGAATAGGATGCGTACATTAGATAAAATGGTTAATGTACTGAAATCACAAAGCAAAAGGAAAAGAGTAGTGAAAAGAACAAACTTTTGTAAAGTGTTTTTAGGAGAATGGATGCATAGTTCAAGTAGTGAACCTTTTTTTAATGAAGAGAGTTATTTTCAAAGTAATAGTTTGCTGCATGCAGTTGACACCAGAGGTCGTGCTTATGAAGTGAAAAATGGTTGTATGATGGAGAAGGAGAAAATGGTTCCAAGAGATGAGGTACAAGTGATGGCGGATGAGGCTATGGGGAGACGTCCTAAAGCCCCAGTGTACACTTGGAATTGTAGTAGTATTTGCACTGTGCGTCAGGAATCTATTGATAAATTTCGTGAGTTTCTAAGAGAATATAGTAAAAAAAGTGTTAAACAGAAGATTAAGGTGCTTCAAAGTCTAGATCCATGCAGAGTGAGAGAGAATACTGGTTTGCAGGGTCATTCTCTGGCTTGTCTATCTAGGAAAGTGTGTAAAAGTGTTTTTCATCATTTTAGGATGCTGGCTGTTCATCATACTGAAATGAGAAAGTTTGTGAGACGGTTGTATTTTGCTAAAAGTCCAGCAATAAAGTTAGATGAATTGAATAGGGCTCTGTTCCGTGGATCGGTATCAGATGTAGAGAAGGTTACTGATGAAATTCTGTTTTGTTACTTTAGTCCTGAACAAGACAGTGCAGAAAAGGACACAGTAAATGAGGAAGAAGTGGAAGAGAATGTAGAAGCCTCTGTAAGTAAGACATTTAATGATCACATAACAAAATTTGCAATAATCTCTAATGAAAGACCAAATATTACTTGTATTTGTTGCCGCAGAACTCATTATAGAAAACAAACCAGGAATGTTGATCTCTACAGAAAAAGTGAAAATGAAGATAATTATAAGTGGAAGGATTTTGCCACATATATATTTCTTGAAAATTGTTTTGAATTGGGTGAAGATCAGCGTATTTGTAAATACTGTTACAACAAGTTAGAGGACAATAGAATGCCGAGCTGTACATAATAATTTAGAATTGGATGTTATTCCTGCCGAACTTTCTGAATTAAATACATATGAGTCTATACTTATTCAATGTGTTCATCTGTTCCAGACCATAGTACGTATGGAGCCCAAAACTGGTAAATTACCTCCTTCAGATTTACTGAGAGGTTTAAAAGGTAGAGTGGTGTATTTGCCCTTGGATTTGAAAAAAAATATGGAAACTATTGATGCAGATACTTTGGAAACTGAACCATTAGTTATTCTGGTTAATGGTGTACCTACAAAGAATAAGAAGATTTGGCAGGAGCTGGTAGATGTACGGAATGTACAAAGAGCAAATTTGTATTTGAAAAGGAATAACAAATGGTATGAATCAGTTTATATAGAAGAAGAAGAAGAAGATTTACAAGAAGACACAGAAACACCAACTGGACAAATTGAAAAAGTGGACAAGTCAAAGGAAGAAGAAATTTATGAACATTTTAGCATACATCCTCTTCATTCAAAAGAAGTTATGGGAGACAATATTGATCTGTTTCAGATGAAGAAAGCAAAAGGAACTCCCGTGAGTGTATGGGAGGAGAGCTTGGAAGCTCGATGTTTTCCCCAGCTGTTTCCTACAGGAAAAGGAGGACGATACGATGAACGTCCAGAACAGATTCCAGCTTCTGAGTATCGAACTACAAGACTATATGCAGAAGATCCCAGATTTCGACAAAGTATTCCTTATTTGTTCCATCTTTTATTTGAAAGCGACTTGTCTGCATTATCATATGGAGTAAATCACATTTTAAAAAGTGGAGTACATTTACAAAATGTGTCTGCTAAGGATTTTATGGAGAAAGTGCAGCACAGAGATGATCATTTGGAAACACAACTGATCAATCTGATGGCTTGTCAGCGTGGGACAAATGAATATTGGTACCGACGCCATGGTGAATTAAAATGCATGTTACGGAATTTAGGAACACCAACATGGTTCCTTACTCTAAGCTGTGCTGAGTACGCTTGGGATGATTTACTGGATTTTCTACGAGAGGCAAATTCAAACATTAAAAACATCGAATACAAGACAGCAGGAGAACTGTGCTCATTGGATCCAGTTAATGTTTGCAGATATTTCAATCATAGATTTGAGGCTATGATGTCCTTCATCTGCAATAAAAAAAATCCACCTCTTGGAGAAGTAGAGGATTTCTTTTGGAGAAAAGAGTACCAGGCAAGAGGTGCTCCTCATATTCATATGCTGTTGTGGATCAAGGATGCCCCAAAGTTTGGAACAGATACTGATGAAGCAGTGTTATCTTTCATTGAAGAATATGCAACATGTGCTATACCAAAAAGCACAGAAGAGAAAAAGTTAAAGGAGCAAGTTTTACGTTTCCAAAGTCATCGGTGTGGAAAATACTGTCAACGGAAATACAAGAGCAAAGATAAATACTACACTAAATGTCGATTTGGATTTCCTAGACCTGTTCTTTCAAATGGAAGAGTAAACAGTTTTATGTCATCTGTGAGACATACTATTACAAGAAAATCACCTAAGAATACCTACAACCTTAAAAGAAAAGAAGAATCAAAAAATATAAATGACTACAACCCAGTCATTTTATCCATGTGGAATGCTAACATGGATATACAGTATGTAGCTGACAATTCCATTGCTGTTGCTCGATATGTAATGTCTTACATTACTAAATCAGAAGAAACTGAATTGAAAGAAATGTGGGAAGAGATTTCTCACGAGAAGACTGTCAGTAAGAAGCTGTACAGTTTCAGTTTAAAGATGTTATCGCATCGAGAAATTGGATCCTACGAATGTTCAGATAGGTTATCTTTTGCAAGTCTCTACGCGAAATCAAGAAGAATAATTTGGGCAAGTTTAGGCCTTGCAGCAATGAGAAATCGGGTACTGAAATCTGTTGGAGAAATTGAATATTTGGCCGAGAATGACCCAGAAAGTACAGATATTTTGAAATCAAACATGTTGGACACATATTATCCCAAGAGAAGTCATCATCTAGAGAACATGTGTCTCTATGAAGTGCTGCAGAACTACATTTATTCACGGAAAGCCACAGAAGACATCAACAATGGAAAATATAAAGTCATTGGTGAGGAAGGATGTTTGGTGAAGCAAACAAAAGGAAGTTTGATAAATCACAGGAAGCTGAGTTGCGACACTACTGACAAAAAGGAATTTTACTACTTGGCTCTTTTACAGCTGTTTAAACCATGGCGTACAGAGGATGAACTACTGGGAGAATTTCAAAGCTATGAAGATTCATTTAATGCTTGCAAAGACACCATACAATGCAGTACATTCACAAATTATGTGCAAATGTTAAATGAAGAAATTGAACAGGAAACTACAATTGCAGCTGAAGTAGCTAGAGACAGTTCTCAAGACAGCCAAAGTTCAGGAACACTCAGTCAAGATCCCCTAGGACAACCAATCGTTGAAAATGAAGCTGCAATAGCCATGAATGAAGTGGAAACGGCTATGAATCAAGCTCAAGAAGAATTAATAGACTTACCAAATTTGGAAAGACAACTGAATGAAGAGCAGCAACAAATTTATGAAGAGATCAGAAACAAAATTGATCACGGATTACTACATGAAAAAAAAGAGTGCTCATGCACATCATTTCATCCAATCAGGATGTATGTAAGCGGACAAGCTGGAACTGGAAAAAGTTTCTTAATAAAAGTCATCAGAAGCTACCTACAGCAAAAAACGGACTCAACTTTGTCTTGTGTGGTTACTGCTCCAACTGGGTTAGCAGCATATAACATAAAAGGAATCACCTTACATCGTTTGCTAATGTTACCAGTGGAGCATGAGAACAAAATACAATACCACAAGCTAACTGGAGAAGCATGCTTGGAAGTTTCAAGAGTATTGAAGAAGATGCAAGTTCTCATTATTGATGAGGTGAGCATGGTATCAAACTTAATGCTTGCCTTTGTGCATTTAAGAATGCAGCAAATTCTAAGGACAGACTATGACGTGTTATTTGGTGGAAAACATGTCATAGTTTTTGGGGATCTTCTACAGCTTACTCCAGTTAAAGGACAACCAGTGTTTAATACTGTGACACATGAAGACACAAAGAAGTCATTGGGAAGCATTGGTAATGCAAATATTTGGTCCTTCTTTGAGTACAAGGAATTTACTACTAATATGAGGCAAGCAAACGATGAAGAATATGGAAGTATTCTGAAAGATATCAGAATTGGACTACTCACTGAAGCTGGCACAAAAGCATTACAGAGTCGGTTGCTACATAATTTATTTCCAAAGGAAGAAATAGTTGCAGAGAAGATATACAAGAACATTGCAGAAAAGAAAAGTGTCATCTGCTTAATGCCAACTCTACGTGAATGCTCAATATTCAATGAGGAGCATTTGAAATTGGAAAAGGAAGATATCAGGAAATTGGAAGCAGTGGACAAAATTCAGGATGGAAGAATTACTATCACATTAACAGGCAAACTGAAAAATAAATTGGATTCACTGGAGAAGAACATTTCCAAAACTGCTGGATTAGAAAAAAATCTATATGTTTGCATGAATTGTAGAGTATTTTTAAGGAGAAATTTGGATGTTGAAAAAGGTTTAGTTAATGGAGCTATGGGAAGAGTTGTGGGTTTTATTAATTATCAGAAAAAAGATGGAATTGAATGTTTAAAAATAAAATTTGGTCAGATAGAAGAAGTTATAGACATTTGTCGTTGTACAGTTCGTTTCATGCTTGTGAAAGACTTATATGTACAAAGGAAACAGTTTCCGTTTTCTCTAGCATATGATGTAACTATTCACAAGTCTCAAGGATTAACTGTAGATTGTGCATTTGTAAACATTGGTTCAACTGTGTTCAAAGAAGGTATGGCTTATGTAGCTTTGTCACGAGTGAAAACATTATCTGGCTTATTCATAATAGACTTTGATGATTCAAAACTTAGTGCTGATACAAACTGTGTAAAGGAGTATAATAGATTAAGAAGAACCTATGCTCCTCATTTAGGTCAGTATCCTGTGTTAGAGAAACGTGTAGTTTCTCGTAAAAGGAGAATTGAGAATATCTGTAATGAGGATGTAGAGAGGAGGAAAAAAAAGAGGAGTGATGTAATTGCAAGCAAAAAGAAAAAGGAAAATGAAGAAGAGGTTGTAGGATGTCATTTTGAAAATAGCTCTGGTGTCAACTGCTACGCTAATGTAGTGCTGAATGTTGCATTTTATCTGGAAAGTTTGCAAGAGCAGATAATAGTAAATCAGAGAAAAAGATTCTGTTCTGAGTTGAGTCTCCTTTTTCAAAAGCTGAGTAATGATAAAACTCAAATAGAAAGTGCTACTGAAATTAGAAAACTTTTAGATGTATGTTCAGGACGAACACAGTTTTCTCAAAATGTACAGCAAGACGCACAGGAATTCTTGATGTATTTTCTTCAGGTACTGGAAGAAGAAGGGGTGCCAATTGAAAATATGTTTGGTGTCTCTTATAAATGGGAACATAGTTGTGAAAACTGTTACAATACATGTGGCTCTAATTTTGATTCTGAAAGGTTTATTTATTTAACATTGCCAGACAGTAAAACAGTCACTTTTGCTAAATTATTTAAAGATGCTAATCATAGCATGGAATGCGGTGAGTGTAAATCTGACATGTTTTCAACGTTAATTTTAAAGGAATACGGACA
The DNA here is from genome assembly GCF_964204655.1 of Triturus cristatus. Lineage (NCBI taxonomy): Eukaryota > Metazoa > Chordata > Amphibia > Caudata > Salamandridae > Triturus > Triturus cristatus. The sequence goes on from NC_140595.1 coordinate 759,797,142, forward strand.
GTATGTAATTTTAATGATGCAACGATGTAAAGCTGATGGTTCAAAATTGGATACTTTAATAAAGAAGTTTATAGGACAGCAATTATCAATTTCAGGAAAAACTTTTGTAACTGTTGCAATAATTTTCCATGAAGGACCTACTGTTACTTCTGGACATTACACAGTTTATCTTAAATGTGAAAAAGGCTGGACACTGTGTAATGATTCCCAATTGATTTTCAAGCAACGTTTGCCTTTTGATTTAGCAAATTCCTATCTAATCTTCCTGAAACCTAAATTTTAGAGAGACTTGGCAAGATCTGTACAAAACAATTTTACCATTTTATTGGATTACCATTGGAATTTTCATCAAAAAAGATTTTTCAAATTACCTTTTGGCCTAATGGAAAGGTAACCAATTGTAATGTGGACTTATTTAATTCCTAATGAATCTTTCGGAAACCAAATATTTAGAGAAAATCGGTAACATCTGTACACTTTAAATTTTGGAATTTTATTGGATTACCATTGGAAATTTATTCAAAAAAGATTTTTAAAATTACTATTTGGCCATAAGGAAAGGTAACCAATTGTATTGTGGACTTATTTAATTATTAATTAATCTTTCGGAAACCAAAATGTTGGAGAGAATCGGTAACATCTGTACAATTTAAATTTTGGAATTTTATTGGATTACCATTGGAAATTTCATCAAAAAAGATTTTTAAAAATACCATTTGGCCTAAAGGAAAGGTAACCAGATGTATTGTGGAGTTATTTGAGATATATTATTTTTGAGATTATGCTTCTGTAACAAAATTGTCAGACGGTATTTTAAAGAAATAGTTATTGTTATTAGATGATATTTTTTTTAAAATATTATGCATTTCTATAATGTTATGTTTAAGTAAAAAGAGATTCTGGGCTTTTTTAAAACAATCTTTGAGATTGTTATTTTTTTTTTGCCCGCTGTTAAGTGATGAATGCAATTGCTTTCACGATTTATAGTGAAATGCAATATATTCTGAAAACAGCAAAAAAAAGGCAAAACATTTTTTGGGGAAAATATGTAAATACGTGTACTGTGTAATATAATGATTTATTAAATATTAATACTTTTTTCTTTTTTTTCAGATTGTGAAAGAAAATTTTCGAAAAAAAACAACCATTTTTTCAAGTAATTTCAATTAAATTTTAATTAAAAATTAAATTGTTGGGTGGGTCAGGTAAGTCAGAAATTAGATGGACCCTTTCTTCCACTTCTCCTCAAACAGATTTTTAGTATTTAGTTATTAATTCCTCAAGGATCTTGAGATGTGGTAATTGATTTTTAGTGTTTTTTTAAAAAAAACAAAAACAAATTACGCTTACCGTACGCGTACGGTAAAAAAAAAAAAAAAAGATTTAAAGAAAAATAAAAAAAAAGTTGAGAGGTAAGGTTGGCTCTTAAAAGAGCCGTTGTGTTCATGCAGGGACAGAGGAAAGGAAGAATGGGAACATTAGCTGGTAGGACAAATGTGCTGGTCTATTTTGTTGTTAATGAGGGGAAGACTGGTCTTCCTATGAACAATTAGACCATGGCAAAATGAACACCGCATAGTAACCCTCGCAAACCGATGGTTCGTTTCCACAGGATCAGAAAAAGGTGAATCTGCCCCCACAGATGAAGGGCTCTGCTGAGCTTCCTGCTGTGGATGTGCTTGCTCGACTTACTGAAGGGTTGCCTCTAGTATGTCGTCCATGTGTCCTAGGATGTACATCCTCAAGGTGTCTCAACATAGTGTGATTCCCGAAGGAATACTTCTTGTTGGTATTTCCTCTCGAAAGTACAAGCTGGCACAGCTTGCAAGTCACCAAAGCAGCATTGACTTTTTTCTCACCCTCAGGAAAACTAAAATACTCCCATATAAAAGAGCTCTTCTGTTTCCTCTTTCTCTGCCTGATGGTGGTGCTGCTAGCGTCACTCTCAGCAGAAGAGTGCTGGTCTGCCATCGTATCACAAAGACAAGTCAGCTCCTTCTCCTAAGGGATCACAAGCAGAAATGAGGGGAATGGGTGTGGTGTAGGAGAGTTCTAGAACTGAAACTACTTTGAACCAATCAAATGCTTTGTTTTATGATCACATGACCCACCGTGCGCGTACGTTACGCTTACGTTACGCTTACGGAGCGCTTACGGTGCGCTTACGGTAAAAGTATGCATGCGCGTAAAAAAGACATGCGCTCGCGCGCATGCGCATAACAGGCACTCCCCAACATTTCCGCGTAACGTGCGCGTGTAGCGTACACGCTTACGCGCCCCATACGCAGTACGCACGGCTACGCAAATTGCGTAACTATACGCAAAAAGAGTAGAAAAATTACGAACATTACGCAAACCGTACGCTTACCGTAAGCTTACCGTACGCGCACTTAAAAAAAAGGAAAAAAAGAATTTCTATGTTATACTAATATATCTTACCTGTTTGGTAAAAAAAAAAAAGAGAAAAATTAATATATTGCAGAATTTTTTTTTAAAAAAAAACATAGTGTTTTAAGAGACTATAAAGTTAAAAAAAAAAAAAAAAACTTGCTTTTTTTTAAAAAAAAAAACACATTTAATATAAGAATTTATAATAAAAAAAATCATACAAAATCAATGAAAAAACCATGGGAATCACACATGTTATAGGTAAGAATTAGCATTTAAAAAACCATACAAATTCACTGAAAAAACCATGGGTTTCACACACGTTATAGTTAGGAATTAGCATTTTAAAAACCTTGCAAATTCACTGAAAAAACCATAGGTTTCACACATGTTATAGTTAGGATTTAGCATTTAAAAAACCTTGCAAATTCAGTGAAAAAACCATAGGTTTCACACACGTTATAGTTAGCGGACATTTCACTCATAAAAAACCATTGAAATTCCCCCGTTATAGTTAGTTAAGCTAACTATAACTCGCGCACCCGCAATCCACTGCTGATGACGTAACATATTACATCACTCATGACATGGTCAGTGACATCACTCATGACATCACTGATGACATCTCAAATGACATCACTGATGACATCATCCTTGTGACAGAGTGGTAGACCTCCTCTCACCCTAATATAACCTTTGATACACACATTCAAAAATAGAGACTACAATTTTCAAAACAATGGACATACCAATACCAGTTACAATAACCTATTCAGTAATTCTTAGATCCACATACACATCCACTCATTCACCAACAGTCCTGTACAGTCACTCATACATGTACTCACTCATCATATGTACTCATACACCTATACATCCTGTTACACATTGCCACTCATCCATAGAGTTACTCACACACATAGTCACTCATGCTAATAAAGAATCAAACATCCATTTACTTGCATATTCAGTTATACAAAAAAGTATTAATATTTAATAAATCAATATATTACACAGTACACGTATTTACATGTTTTTCCCCAAAAAATGTTTGCCTTTTTTTTGCTGTTTTCAGAATATATTGCATTTCACTATAAATTGTGAAAGCAATTGCATTCATCATTTAACAGTGGGCAAAAAAAAAATAACAATCTCAAAGATTGTATAAAAAAAGCCCAGAATCTCTTTTAACTTAAACATAACATTATAGAAATGCATAATATTCTAAAAAAAATATCAACTAATATCAAAACTTATATCTTTAAAATACCGTCTGACATTTTTGTTTCAGAAGTATAATCACAAAAATATATCTCAAATAACTCCACAATACATCTGGTTCCATTTCCTTTAGGCCAAATAGTAATTTTAAAATTCTTTTTTGATTAAATTTCCAATGGTAATCCAATAAAATTCTAAAGTTTAAATTGTACAGATCTCACCGATTCTCTGTAACATTTTGGTTTCCGAAAGATTAATTAATAATTAAATAAGTCCACAATACAATTGGTTACCTTTCCTCATGGCCAAATAGTAATTTTAAAAATCTATTTTGAATAAATTTCCAATGGCAATCCAATAACATTCCAAAATTTAAATTGTGCAGATGTTACCGATTTTGTCTAAATTTTTGGTTTTCCAAAGTTTCATTAAAAATTTAAAAAGTCCACATTACAATTGGTTATCTTTCCATTAGGCCAAATGATAATTTGAAAAATCATTTTTTTTTTAAATTCCAATGGTAATCCAATAAAATGGTAAAATTGTTTTGTACACATCTTGCCAAGTCTCTCTAAAATTTAGGTTTCAGGAAGATTAGATAGGAATTTGCTAAATCAAAAGGCAAACGTTGCTTGAAAATCAATTGGGAATCATTACACAGTGTCCAGCCTTTTTCACATTTAAGATAAACTGTGTAATGTCCAGAAGTAACAGTAGGTCCTTCATGGAAAATTATTGCAACAGTTACAAAAGTTTTTCCTGAAATTGATAATTGCTGTCCTGTAAACTTCTTTATTAAAGTATCCAATTTTGAACCATCAGCTTTACATCGTTGCATCATTAAAATTACATATTGTCCGTATTCCTTTAAAAGTAACGTTGAAAACATTTCAGATTGACACTCACTGCATTCCATGTTATGATTAGCATCTTTAACTAATTTAGCAAAAGTGACTGTTTTACTTTCTGGCAATGTTAAATAAATAAACCTTTCAGAATCAACATAAGAGCCACATGTATTATAACAGTTTTCACAACTATGTTCCCATTTATAAGAGAGACCAAATACATTTTCAATGGGAACCCCTTCTTCTTCCAGTACCTGAAGAAAAAACATCAAGAATTCCTGTGCATCTTGCTGTACATTTTGAGAAAACTGTGTTCGTCCTGAACATACATCTAAAAGTTTTCTAATTTCAGTAGCACTTTCTATTTGAGTCTTATCATTACTCAGCTTTTGAAAAAGGAGACTCAACTCAGAACAGAATCTTTTTCTCTGATTTACTATTATCTGCTCTTGCACACTTTCCAGATAAAATGCAACATTCAGCACTACATTAGCGTAGCAGTTGACACCAGAGCTATTTTCAAAATGACATCCTACAACCTCTTCTTCATTTTCCTTTTTCTTTTTGCTTGCAATTACATCACTCCTCTTTTTTTTCCTCCTCTCTACATCTTCATTACAGATATTCTCATTTCTCCTTTTACGAGAAACTACACGTTTCTCCAACACAGGATACTGACCTAAATGAGGAGCATAGGTTCTTCTTAATCTATTATACTCCTTTACACAATTTGTATCAGCACTAACTTTTGAGTCATCAAAGTCTATCATGAATAAACCAGATAATGTTTTCACTCGTGACAAAGCTACATAAGCCATACCTTCTTTGAACACAGTTGAACCAATGTTCACGAAAGCACAATCTACAGTCAATCCTTGAGACTTGTGAATAGTTACAGCATATGCTAGCGAAAAAGGAAACTGCTTCCTACGTACATATAAGTCTTTCACAAGCATGAAACGAACTGAACAACGACAAATATCTTTAACTTCTTCTATCTGATCAAATTTTATTTTTAAACATTCAATTCCATCTTTTTTCTGATAATTAATAAAACCCACAACTCTTCCCATAGCTCCATTAACTAAACCTTTTTCAACATCCAAATTTCTCCTTAAAAATACTCTGCAGTTCATGCAAAATTACAGATTTTTTTCTAATCCAGCTGTTTTGGAAATGTTCTTCTCTAGTGAATCCAATTTATTTTTCAGTGTGCCTGTTAATGTGATAGTAATTCTTCCATCCTCAATTTTGTCCACTGCTTCCAATTTCCTGATATCTTCCTTTTCCAATTTTAAAAGCTCCTCATTGAATATTGAGCATTCACGTAGAGTTGGCATTAAGCAAATGACACTTTTCTTTTCTGCAATGTTCTTGTATATCTTCTCTGCAACTATTTCTTCCTTTGGAAATAAATTATGTAGCAGCCGACTCTGTAATGCTTTTTTGCCAACTTCTGTGAGTAGTCCAATCCTGATATCTTTCAGAATACTTCCATATTCTTCATCGTTTGCTTGCCTCATATTAGTAGTAAGTTCCTTGTACTCAAAGAAGGACCAAATATTTGCATTACCGATGCTTCCCAATAACTTCTTCGTGTCTTCATGTGTCACAGTATTAAACACTGGCTGTCCTTTAACTGGAGTAAGCTGTAGAAGATCCCCAAAAACTATGACATGCTTTCCACCAAATAACACGTCATAGTCTGTCCTTAGAATTTGCTGCATTCTTAAATGCACAAAGGCAAGCATTAAGTTTGATACCATGCTCACCTCATCAATAATGAGAACTTGCATCTTCTTCAATACTCTTGAAACTTCCAAGCATGCTTCTCCAGTTAGCTTGTTGTATTGTATTTTGTTCTCATGCTCCACTGGTAACATTAGCAAACGATGTAAAGTGATTCCTTTTATGTTATATGCTGCTAACCCAGTTGGAGCAGTACCCACACAAGACAAAGTAGAATCCGTTTTTTGCTGTAGGTAGCTTCTGATGACTTTTATAAGGAAACTTTTTCCAGTTCCAGCTTGTCCGCTTACATACATCCTGATTGGATGAAATGATGTGCATGAACACTCATTTTTTTCATCTAGAAATCCGTGATCAATTATGTTTCTGATCTCTTCATAAATTTGTTGCTGCTCTTCGTTCAGTTGTCTTTCCAAATTTTGTAAGTCTATAAATTCTTCTTGAGCTTGATTCATAGCCGTTTCCACTTCATTCATGGCTATTGATGCTTCATTTTCAACGATTGGTTGTCCTAGGGGATCTTGACTGAGTGTTCCTGAACTTTGGCTGTCCTGAGAACTGTCTCTAGCTACTTCTGCTGCAATTGTAGTTTCCTGTTCAATTTCTTCATTTAACATTTGCAGATAAGTTATGAATGTATTGCATTGTATGCTGTCTTTGCAAGCATTAAATGAATCTTCATAGCTTTGAAATTCTCCCAGTAGTTCATCCTCTGTACGCCAGGGTTTAAATAGCTGTAAAAGAGCCAAGTAGTAAAATTCCTTTTTGTCAGTAGTGTCGCAACTCAGCTTCCTGTGATTTATCAAACTTCCTTTTGTTTGCTTCACCAAACATCCTTCCTCACCAATGACTTTATATTTTCCATTGTTGATGTCTTCTGCGGCTTTCCGTGAATAAATGTAGTTCTGCAGCACTTCATAGAGACACATGTTCTCCAGATGTTGACTTCTCTTGGGATAATATGTGTCCAACATGTTTGATTTCAAAATATCTGTACTTTCTGGGTCATTCTCGGCCAAATATTCAATTTCTCCAACAGATTTCAGTACCCGATTTCTCATTGCTGCAAGGCCTAAACTTGCCCAAATTATTCTTCTTGATTTCGAGTAGAGACTTGCAGAAGATAACCTATCTGAACATTCGTAGGATCCAATTTCTCGATGCGATAACATCTTTAAACTGAAACTTTACAGCTTCTTACTGACAGTCTTCTCGTGAGAAATCTCTTCCCACATTTCTTTCAATTCAGTTTTTTCAGATTTAGTAATGTAAGACGTTACATATCGAGCAACAGCAATGGAATTGTCAGCTACATACTGTATATCCATGTTAGCATTCCACATGGATAAAATGACTGGGTTGTAGTCATTTATATTTTTTGATTCTTCTTTTCTTTTTAGGTTGTAGGTATTCTTAGGTGATTTTCTTGTGATAGTATGTCTCACAGATGACATAAAACTGTTTACTCTTCCATTTGAAAGAACAGGTCTAGGAAATCCAAATCGACATTTAGTGTAGTATTTTTCTTTGCTCTTGTATTTCCGTTGACAGTATTTTCCACACCGATGACTTTGGAAACGTAAAACTTGCTCCTTTAACTTTTTCTCTTCTGTGCTTTTTGGTATAGCACATGTTGCATATTCTTCAATGTAAGATAACACTGCTTCATCAGTATCTGTTCCAAACTTTGGGGCATCCTTGATCCACAACAGCATATGAATATGAGGAGCACCTCTTGCCTGGTACTCTTTTCTCCAAAAGAAATCCACTACTTCTCCAAGAGGTGGATTTTTTTTATTGCAGATGAAGGACATCATAGCCTCAAATCTATGATTGAAATATCTGCAAACATTAACGGGATCCAATGAGCACAGTTCTCCTGCTGTCTTGTATTCGATGTTTTTAATGTTTGAATTTGCCTCTCGTAGAAAATCCAGTAAATCATCCCAAGCGTACTCAGCACAGCTTAGGGTAACGAACCATGTTGGTGTTCCTAAATTCCGTAACATGCATTTTAATTCACCATGGCGTCGGTACCAATATTCATTTGTCCCACGCTGACAAGCCATCAGATTGATCAGTTGTGTTTCCAAATGATCATCTCGGTGCTGCACTTTCTCCATAAAATCCTTAGCAGACACATTTTGTAAATGTACTCCACTTTTTTAAAATGTGATTTACTGCATAAGACAGTGCAGACAAGTCGCTTTCAAATAAAAGATGGAACAAATAAGGAATACTTTGTCGAAATCTGGGATCTTCAGCATATAGTCTTGTAGTCCGATACTCAGAAGCTGGAATCTGTTCTGGACGTTCATCGTATCGTCCTCCTTTTCCTGTAGGAAACAGCTGGGGAAAACATCGAGCTTCCAAGCTCTCCTCCCATACACTCACGGGAGTTCCTTTTGCTTTCTTCATCTGAAACAGATCAATATTGTCTCCCATAACTTCTTTTGAATGAAGAGGATGTATGCTAAAATGTTCATAAATTTCTTCTTCCTTTGACTTGTCCACTTTTTCAATTTGTCCAGTTGGTGTTTCTGTGTCTTCTTTTAAATCTTCTTCTTCTTCTATATAAATTGATTCATACCATTTGTTATTCCTTTTCAAATACAAATTTGCTCTTTGTACTTTCCGTACATCTACCAGCTCCTGCCAAATCTTCTTATTCTTTGTAGGTACAACATTAACCAGAATAACTAATGGTTCAGTTTCCAAAGTATCTGCATCAATAGTTTCCATATTTTTTTTCAAATCCAAGGGCAAATACACCACTCTACCTTTTAAACCTCTCAGTAAATCTGAAGGAGGTAATTTACCAGTTTTAGGCTCCATACGTACTATGGTCTGGAACGGATGAACACATTGAATAAGTATAGACTCATATGTATTTAATTCAGAAAGTTCAGCAGGAATAGCATCCAATTCTAAATTATTATGTACAGCTCTGGTCGGCATTCTATTTTCCTCTAACTTGTTGTAACAGTATTTACAAATACGCTGATCTTCACCCAATTCAAAACAATTTTCTAGAAATATATATGTGGCAAAATCTTTCCACTTATAATTATCTTCATTTTCACTCTTTCTGTAGAGATCAACATTCCTAGTTTGTTTTCTATAATGAGTTCTGCGGCAACAAATACAAATAATATTTGGTCTTTCATTAGAGATTTTTTCAAATTTTGTTATGTGATCGTTAAATGTCTTACTTACAGAGGGTTCTACATTCTCTTCCACTTCTTCCCCATTTACTGTGTCCTTTTCTGCACTGTTTTGTTCAGGACCAAAGTAACAAAACTGAATTTCATCAACAACCTTCTCTACATCTGATACCGATCCACGGAACAGAGCCCTATTCAATTCATCTAATTTTATTGCTGGACTTTTAGCAAAATACAACCGTCTCACAAACTTTCTCATTTCAGTATGATGAACAGCCAGCATCCTAAAATGATGGAAAACACTATTACACACTTTTCTAGATAGACAAGCCAGAGAATGACCCTGCAAACCAGTATTCTCTCTCACTCTGCATGGATCTAGACTTTGAAGCACCTTAATCTTCTGTTTTTCACTTTTTTTACTATATTCTCTTAGAAACTCACGAAGTGTATCAATAGATTCCTGACGCACCGTGCAAATACTACTACAATTCCAAGTGTACACTGGGGCTTTAGGACGTCTCCCCATAGCCTCATCCGCCATCACTTGTACCTCATCTCTTGGAACCATTATCTCCTTCTCCATTATTCAACCATTTTTCACTTCATAAGCACGACCTCTGGTGTCAACTGCATGCAGCAAACTATTACTTTGAAAATAACTCTCTTCATTAAAAAAAGGTTCACTACTTGAACTATGCATCCACTTTCCTAAAAACACTTTACAAAAAGTTTGTTCTGTTCACTACTCTTTTCCTTTTGCTTTGTGATTTCAGTACATTAACCATTTTATCTAATGTACGCATCCTATTCAAAATTAAAATGAATAGTTTCCTTTTTAATTCTAATGCCTTTGCTGCAATGGCTTCAATTTCTTTTTTTCTCTTGGAATATTTTGCCTTTTGCTTATATTTCTTCACATCCTTTATCAAATTGGACATAACTCTTCTCTGAAACATTTTTCTACGTATCTCTTTAAACGCTGTTTTTCTGTTTAAGTTTATCTTTGTTTTTGCAGAAGGTATATTTGCATTAACTAAATTCTCAATTTTTTCCTGTTTTTTTCTATTGAAAACATTCTTTCCAGTACAGACATTTTTTTCATTTTTCCTTTTTTTGAAGATGTTCTTTAAAACATCTTTTGTCTGCTTACCAGAAGATTTGTTCTTTTTCCCAACATGAGCATCTCCAACTAACTTAGGTCCTCCAGTTGTCTTCAAATATAGATTTTTTTTGTGGTCTTTTCTTAGTCTGGATTTTGTAGGCATCTTAAATTTTGTTCACTGCTCTTCAGCAATACCTGAAAAAAATGAAAAAAAAATCCTTTATTTTATTTAAAAATATTACTACATTTTTTATGATCTTTTCAAATCTTAAAATACTATGTACCCCTTTCCTACAAGTGAAAATCACAATAACACCATCACAAATTAAATATCTAAAAACAATTCCTGTGTGCACACAGAGTCATGGTTTGAAATTAGGCAGAAAACGAAATTTCTTTGCCAATTGCAAAGCATACTTTCTACTACTTTTTTGGCAAGTGATAAGTACTTTTACAGTCTGACACATTTTGAATCCACTTTTCAGATTCTGAAAACAGCACATGTCCAAACAGCTTTTTCAGACCAGCAACATGTGTAACCTGGGTGACTGACTACACTCCAGCAAGGGCAACCAGCCTTAGTGATGCTGAATGTATTTGCATTACTGACTGAAACCTCAAACCCCACTCGGTTGTGAATACTGTGCTTGATTCCACAGGATAAGCAGCTGGTTGTGCGCTAAGACTCTGCTTCTGCATAAAAAAAATGGCTCCCCCTTTCCATCCAATGCAAATGTAAAATCACCAGAGCAATACGCAATAAATCTCTGCCTGTAATTCATATTTACACACAGAGTCATGTTTTCATATTAGCCAGAAAACGAAATTTCTCTGCCAATTTGAAAGCACACTTACTACTCTTTTTTTTGACAAGTGATAAACACTTTTACAGACTGACACATTATGAATCCACTTTTCAGATTCTGATAAAAGCACATGTCCAAACTGCTTTTTCAGACCAGCACCATGTGTAACCTGGGTGACTGACTACACTCCAGCAAGGGCAACCAGCCTTAGTGATGCTGAATGTATTTGCATTACTGACTGAAACCTCAAACCCCACTCGGTTGTAAATACTATGCATGATTCCACAGGATAACCAGCTGGCTGTGTGCTAAGAGTCTGCTACTGCATACAAAAAAATGGCTCCCCCTTTCCATCCAATGCAAATGTAAAATCACCAGAGCAATACGCAATAAATCTCTGCCTGTAATTCCGATTTGCACACAGAGTCATGTTTTCATATTAGCCAGAAAACGAAATTTCTTTGCCAATTTGAAAGCACACTTACTACTCTTTTTTTTGGCAAGTGATAAACACTTTTACAGACTGACACATTATGAATCCACTTTTCAGATTCTGATAAAAGCACATGTCCAAACTGCTTTTTCAGACCAGCACCATGTGTAACCTGGGTGACTAACTACACTCCAGCAAGGGCAACCAGCCTTAGTGATGCTGAATGTATTTGCATTACTGACTGAAACCTCAAAGCCCACTCGGTTGTGAATACTGTGCATGATTCCACAGGATAACCAGCTGGCTGTGTGCTAAGAGTCTGCTTCTGCATACAAAAAAATGGCTCCCCCTTTCCATCCAATGCAAATGTAAAATCACCAGAGCAATACGCAATAAATCTCTGCCTGTAATTCCTATTTACACACAGAGTCATGTTTCCACATTAGTCACAAAACGAAATTTCTTTGCCAATTTGAAAGCACACTTACTACTCTTTTTTTTGGCAAGTGATAAACACTTTTACAGACTGACACATTATGAATCCACTTTTCAGATTCTGATAAAAAAACATGTCCAAACTGCTTTTTCAGACCAGCACCATGTGTAACCTGGGTGACTGACTACACTCCAACAAAGGCAACCAGCCTTAGTGATGCTGAATGTATTTGCATTACTGACTGAAACCTCAAACCCCACTCGGTTATAAATACTATGCATGATTCCACAGGATAACCAGCTGGCTGTGTGCTAAGAGTCTGCTACTGCATACAAAAAAATGGCTCCCCCTTTCCATCCAATGCAAATGTAAAATCACCAGAGCAATACGCAATAAATCTCTGCCTGTATTTCCTATTTACACACAGAGTCATGTTTCCACATTAGTCACAAAACGAAATTTCTTTGCCAATTTGAAAGCACACTTACTACTCTTTTTTTTGGCAAGTGATAAACACTTTTACAGACTGACACATTATGAATCCACTTTTCAAATTCTGATAAAAGCACATGTCCAAACTGCTTTTTCAGACCAGCACCATGTGTAACCTGGGTGACTAACTACACTCCAGCAAGGGCAACCAGCCTTAGTGATGCTGAATGTATTTGCATTACTGACTGAAACCTCAAACCCCACTCGGTTGTGAATACTGTGCTTGATTCCACAGGATAAGCAGCTGGTTGTGTGCTAAGACTCTGCTTCTGCATAAAAAAAAAATGGCTCCCCCTTTCCATCCAATGCAAATGTAAAATCACCAGAGCAATCCGCAATAAATCTCTGCCTGTAATTCCTATTTACACACAGAGTCATGTTTTCATATTAGCCAGAAAACGAAATTTCTTTGCCAATTTGAAAGCACACTTACTACTCTTTTTTTTGACAAGTGATAAACACTTTTACAGACTGACACATTATGAATCCACTTTTCAGATTCTGATAAAAGCACATGTCCAAACTGCTTTTTCAGACCAGCACCATGTGTAACCTGGGTGACTGACTACACTCCAGCAAGGGCAACCAGCCTTAGTGATGCTGAATGTATTTGCATTACTGACTGAAACCTCAAACCCCACTCGGTTGTAAATACTATGCATGATTCCACAGGATAACCAGCTGGCTGTGTGCTAAGAGTCTACTACTGCATACAAAAAAATGGCTCCCCCTTTCCATCCAATGCAAATGTAAAATCACCAGAGCAATACGCAATAAATCTCTGCCTGTAATTGCAATTTGCACACAGAGTCATGTTTTCATATTAGCCAGAAAACGAAATTTCTTTGCCAATTTGAAAGCACACTTACTACTCTTTTTTTTGGCAAGTGATAAACACTTTTACAGACTGACACATTATGAATCCACTTTTCAGATTCTGATAAAAGCACATGTCCAAACTGCTTTTTCAGACCAGCCCCATGTGTAACCTGGGTGACTGACTACACTCCAACAAGGGCAACCAGCCTTAGTGATGCTGAATGTATTTGCATTACTGACTGAAACCTCAAACCCCACTCGGTTGTGAATACTGTGCATGATTCCACAGGATAACCAGCTGGCTGTGTGCTAAGAGTCTGCTTCTGCATACAAAAAAATGGCTCCCCCTTTCCATCCAATGCAAATGTAAAATCACCAGAGCAATACGCAATAAATCTCTGCCTGTAATTCCTATTTACACACAGAGTCATGTTTCCACATTAGTCACAAAACGAAATTTCTTTGCCAATTTGAAAGCACACTTACTACTCTTTTTTTTGGCAAGTGATAAACACTTTTACAGACTGACACATTATGAATCCACTTTTCAGATTTTGATAAAAGCACATGTCCAAACTGCTTTTTCAGACCAGCACCATGTGTAACCTGGGTGACTGACTACACTCCAACAAGGGCAACCAGTCTTAGTGATGCTGAATGTATTTGCATTACTGACTGAAACCTCAAACCCCACTCGGTTGTAAATACTATGCATGATTCCACAGGATAACCAGCTGGCTGTGTGCTAAGAGTCTGCTTCTGCATGCAAAAAAATAGCTCCCCCTTTCCATCCAATGCAAATGTAAAATCACCAGAGCAATACGCAATAAATCTCTGCCTGTATTTCCTATTTACACACAGAGTCATGTTTCCACATTAGTCACAAAACGAAATTTCTTTGCCAATTTGAAAGCACACTTACTACTCTTTTTTTTGGCAAGTGATAAACACTTTTACAGACTGACACATTATGAATCCACTTTTCAGATTCTGATAAAAGCACATGTCCAAACTGCTTTTTCAGACCAGCACCATGTGTAACCTGGGTGACTGACTACACTCCACCAAGGGCAACCAGCCTTAGTAATGCTGAATGTATTTGCATTACTGACTGAAACCTCAAACCCCACTCGGTTGTGAATACTGTGCATGATTCCACAGGATAACCAGCTGGCTGTGTGCTAAGAGTCTGCTTCTGCATACAAAAAAATGGCTCCCCCTTTCCATCCAATGCAAATGTAAAATCACCAGAGCAATACGCAATAAATCTCTGCCTGTTATTCCTATTTACACACAGAGTCATGTTTCCACATTAGTCACAAAACGAAATTTCTTTGCCAATTTGAAAGCACACTTACTACTCTTTTTTTTGGCAAGTGATAAACACTTTTACAGACTGACACATTATGAATCCACTTTTCAGATTCTGATAAAAGCACATGTCCAAACTGCTTTTTCAGACCAGCACCATGTGTAACCTGGGTGACTGACTACACTCCACCAAGGGCAACCAGCCTTAGTAATGCTGAATGTATTTGCATTGCTGACTGAAACCTCAAACCCCACTCGGTTGTGAATACTGTGCATGATTCCACAGGATAACCAGCTGGCTGTGTGCTAAGAGTCTGCTTCTGCATACAAAAAAATGGCTCCCCCTTTCCATCTAATGCAAATGTAAAATCACCAGAGCAATACCAAACAGCTTTCTTAGACCAGCAACATGTGTAACCTGGGTGACTCACTACACTCCAGCAAGGGCAACCAGCCTCGCTGATGCTGAATGTATTTGCATTACTGAGTGCAACCTCAAACCCTTAAAATATTCCTTATTTTTACCAGTACACCTTAAATTTTCGTGAAAACATAGTCCATATTATTTTACATGTTCCTCACATTTAAATTTCTCCCAAAACAGAAACTAATAAACACAACTTCAACAAAAGGAATTCCAATTCTATTATTCATTTCTTAATTTACCATATACATCCCCTCTCAAACTCTAAACTCACCTTTAAAATTAGTTAGTTGTGAAAGAAATGTGGCACTCAAACAACAGATTATCAGAGCCAGGATCTCTGTTCTCTACACCTCTCTCCTCTCAGCAGAACCAGATAATGGCAAAGTTTCCCTCTATTTTTCCACACATATACATGTAAGTTTCAAATCTCAGTGCTTCCCCCTTTTTTTCAAATGTAATCACACATTTCTATTGGTTGAAAACCAACCCTTTTCCAAAAGTACCCTTCCCCCAACTTGACTTCTGCCTAGTACCCTTCCCCCAACTTGACTTCTGCCTGCTACCTTAGCAACAGCTCATGGAACACTGCTGTGTAGAGTCAGGTCAGAAGTTCACCAAACAATGTTTCATTTCCAAAGAGCAGGAGTGCTTGACTTTTCAAACCGAACAGCAAATCCATAGTACTGTTCTTTGGTAACACATTTTTCTGTACCAATACAAAACATGCTTCTATAAATTTACACATACAGCCTAGTTTTTATTCTAGAATGGTATGAAACAGCCAATCAGATTTTTTTTTTTTTAAATATGTTTGCCTCCATTTCCAAACTGTCTTTCATTTCTTTTTTCCATTCTACTGAATTACACCTCCTGAGTGCATCCAGTTCTCCTTTGAAGATGTTCACAGTGTGGATTGTAGGGCACAGCTATGTCTTCTGGAGTGAAAAGTATGCAGAGAAAACAGATATGGTGAGAGACCTTGCTTTGCCAAATGTAGACATTAAATGGATTGGTCAGAGAGGGTTAAAGTGGCACCAATTGATGCCATTGGTGAAATCCTTCATGCAAAACCAACACCCTGACCTCATAATAGTGCACTGTGGTGGCAATGACCTAGGCACTTTGACTGGGGTAGGTCTGGAAATGCTTATGAAGGACACCTTTGCACAACTGTTTTCACTTTTCCCTAAAACTGCCTTTGTGTTTTCTAACATATGCCAAAGGCAAAAATGGAACTGGTCCAATCATTTCTGTCCACAGATTGACAAAGCAAGAAAACACGTCAACAAATCTGTTTCTGCTTTCCTCCGAGACTATGGTATGGGATCCATTTACCACAACAACTTGCGTTACGACATGCAAGACATTTATAGAGGAGATGGTGTGCACTTCAATGATGAAGGGAACAGAGTCTTCCTCTTGAACCTTAGACTCTGCATCGGTACTTACTTGTAGGTACCACTAAAAAATCACTTCATAAACACAACGGCTCTTTTTAGAGCCCCCTAATATCTAAACACTTAAATCTGAATTTTATTTCTTTTTTTATTTATTTTTTCTACCGTACGCGTACGGTGAGCTTACCGTAAGCTTACCGTACGCGTACCCCGCGATTTTTTTTTTAAATCAATAAATGTTTTTTTTGTACTTTTCTGTCCTTCTTTGACCCCCTTTCAAATGTTAGGGGGTCTGTAACTCTCCTCCTTGCCCCCTTTTCAAATTATCACCCTTTTTTTTCTGTGTGAAACACACAAAATGGCGGCCGCCGCTTCCTGGTTTCGACCGATTCGAATGTTTACTATGATCTAACAGCCAATCAGAATCGCGCTCGCGCACGCCACCGTACGCGTACGGTAAGCGCACGGTAAGCGCACCGTAAGCTGTCACAGATATATATATTGATTTAAATGCTATTTTCTCAGAATCTACTGAACAGATTTACACCAAACCTACAAAAGGCACTTCCTTGACCTGAGGACTACCTCTCTGCCAAATTTCTAGTAATTCTGTTCTGCCGTTCGGGCAGTAGCTGTGTCTAAAGGTCCTATGGAAAAATGCATGGGAAAAACGCGTTTTGGGACCCCCCTTTTATCTCAGCCCCCGCTTGACGAATCCCCCCAAGACTTCAGGGTAGGAGCGGAGCGTAGCGCCCCACCTATTTTGAAAAATTCGCGAGGATTCGTCGACCGGCGCCAAAGTTATTCAAAATAGAATGTTGCGGATTTCCTATGGAAACGTGGTCCTAACTATAACTACCTACTGGCGACCGCCAGTAGGTAATATATATATATAGAGGGAGAGCTATAGAGAGATAGGTATGTATGTATATGTATGTGGGTACAGCTGTATATGGAGACAAAGACAGAATATATATGTATAAAGATATATCTATATCTGTCTATCTATCTATCTATATATGTCTAGATATATAGATAGATAGATATCGATATATATATACATATATATATATATATATATATATATATATAGAGAGAGAGAGAGAGAGAGAGAGAGAGAGAGATGTATATATATATATATAAAAAGAGAGAGAGAGAGAGCAGGTAGATATTAATGGATATATTTGGACAGAAATATAGATTTAATGATATATAGGTCTTTTTATTTCTATTTAAGTTTATAGATATGTATTTTATGGGAAATTGTTTGAGCTAGCCAGACAGCTAAAATGTTCTCTTGGACAATCGTAAAAACATTGCTATGGCATAACAGTGAAACATAGTACTGTATGCAAATACTAGTGATATATAACATAAAGTATAATGATCCACATACAGCATAATCTGTGTAATGGGCCTGGAAGCAACAATGGTGGTTACCTGTAGGGATAAATAAGCCTTCTAGTGCTGGCTTGCTAATCAGGCAAGGGCATTTCTATGCATGTCACTAGCACAAAAGAGCAATGTCCCTTTCACTAAAACGAATTTGCCACCAGCACTGAACCAATGAAGATGGCACTGAATGAACATTGTGCAGAAGTAACATTTTATTTCAGAAGCATGATGCTACTACTCAACCAATCACAAAGCAGCAATTCGGCATACCACAAAGCCCTTGAGTCACTCTTGTGAACACAACCTCTTTACTTAAATTGCTGATTAAATAAATACTGCTGGTTTCTTGTGTACATCTGTGTTTGGTGTTCTTTCCCACTTACTTTACATTGTGGTTGCCCAGCTCATCATGTTTCTTGTTGAACTGCGTTGTTCCAAAATAGTAGAAAGCATTTACTGGAAGATCATTTGTGGATTCTCATATGGTCAGCTTTAGCAAAATAAATATGCCTCCAGATAGAACAATATGTTTGGTTAAGCCTTCAGGCAGTGAAGAGTGCAGCAGCGCCAACAATGCAAGGTATCACTTATATGGAAAAACTAAGTCTGTAAAGTTAGTTTTACCATACAAATCTCATCAATTCCTATCCGGACACAATTTGTTTGTTCTTCTTGCTTATTGTTTTCAGTTCATGAAGTGATTTTTGTAAAAAAAAAAAAACAAGGTGCCAGGGCTCTGGTCAGGAGGCCACTGCAGCTTGCTTCACACATTTCCCCTGCCACGCTGCAAATAACAGTAACAACACAACATCTAACCGTTACAAACCCACAAGTGTGACAGTAACACGCCTACTAACCATCACAAACCTACAAGTGAGACAATTCAGACTCTTTCAGACCCCCAAAGTTATAAGAATGAATTGGAAGGCAGGTAATAGTTATTTTTAATATATATTCAATGAATAATCAACTGTTATTGTGGCCATCTCTAAATTATGATGGTCGGGGAACTCGAAGGTAGGACCCTGTTTGGAGGGACGGTGTAATGAATGCCTTTGTTTACCTGTCTGTCGCTGCCAAGAAAAAAACTGTCAGGGAGGGACAGAAAACAAAAGTAAGTTATGCCACCACCTGCAACAAAGCTCTGAGGGTGTCAGGGTCAATAGCATGGTGAACGGGTGTCAAAACCTAGCAAACATTTTATATCTTGAAAAGAAAAGTCACCACTGCAACTCCTTGCAATGTAGAGATGACTGCTGGCCGGCAATCCTCTACACAGAGGGATGGTGCTCGGGTGCAATGGCCTCCTTCACCCCGACGGGTGAAGTGCTGTCAATCAAATGGTGAATCAGGCCCCGAGGCAGCAGAAGGGTCTGCAGTCAGCATGGCATGGATTGGCAGAGCCGCACATGTCCTAGCCCTTAGTAGCTGCACTTCAGGATTCTTGCAAAAATCCATGACAAAATCAGGAAACTGTGGCCACAAGGTAAGTCATGCGTTTGGCACAGATGCCTAACTTCCAAGGGATTCAACAGCGATCCAGAGAGCACCCCAGGAAATCTGCCCCCCACTGCATATATCCTGGAGTAATCCAAGGACTAAAGGTAGTGCAGGGAGAGTTTCCACAGGGTCATTCTTATGAGAAGTAGTGCACAGAAGTGCACTTGCACATCTAACATTCGCATTCCACTAATTAAAGCAGCATTTCAAAAGCTTCGGATCATGTGTGAACATCTAATTGGCTCCCTTTTTATGTCTTCCAGGTTCAGTGCCCAGAACTACCAATGGCTCCGGGCAATGACCTTCGCCATTGAGGAAATAAACCAGAATCCGGAACTCTTGCCTAATGTAAGCCTGGGCTATTGGATATATGACTCCTGTGTGATGCGCCAGCGCGCCCTGCAGGGCACCGTCTGGATGCTCACAGGACAACCCGAGCCTATTCCCAACTACAGGTGCAGGACGGACCCACCTCTCGCTGGCATCGTGGGGGACGCAGGATCCTCCAACTCCATTTTAATGGCCCGGCTCCTGGGCCTTTACCGAGCCCCTCAGGTGAGCATGCGCACTGGGGAACATTTGGAACGGTGGCTGAGACTGAGAGGGTGGAACTTTAACACATCTACCTGTCTATAGTACCACAAGCAGCAGCGATGGGGAATTATGTGAGAACGATGGGTTACTTTGCACTGTGGAGTGGCCTGAACTCTGTCCGGGGGAGGGGTGGTTGACGCCCGTGGCTCTCATGCCAGCTTTACACGTCATGACGTTGTTACGTAAGATGCTCACAAGAGAGGGTGAGCACAGTCTCTCTAAGTACCAAGGTCTTGAATACGTCACCCCCTTAAAGCTTCCGCTACATCTCATTACAAATTAATCAGAGTGGCCGGAGGCGCTCCCAAGACAGATCCAATCACTTTACACAATTCTCATAACAATGGAACCATAAAAGACAAAGGTGAATGAACTTCACTTTTCACCAACTCGATTGACAACTGGTAAAAATCTTACAAGAAATGTTCATTTATTGTATACACATGTACAAAACTGTCCAAGGTAGCTTAGGGTACCTGAACACAGTCGCCTTCGCTGTGGAACACAGTGGACTCCGGATTCTTGACTTGTGGGGGGCATGTGCTCGTGAACAGGACCTTGAACAGGCACGTTTAAGAGAAAGGGCTTTTCGTGACGCAATCCATGGACTCTGGGCAATCCTACAAGTGACGTCAGAGCAGGAGTCAATAGTAGTCAGCGCTGATGGTACATTTTTATAGTCCACTCACTTAATCGTAATCTCATTTCCGGTTGGGTTTCCCCTTTTTCTGCGTGGGGGGGGTGTAGCAGCTGTCCCGGAGTTAGGCCGCAACTCGCTACCTTGCCGGACTCGTGTTGTGCCCTGCCAACCGGCGGGGGCTGGGCTGCGAGCGCCGTCTCCGTTTGCTACCCCCTCTTGGTAGGCCGACTCACCCAGCCGTGAGGCATCCCAAAGTGAGTGGCCCTACTCGCACCTTTCGGTCCACTCGCCCAGCCGTGAGGCATCCCAAGGTGAGTGGTTCTGTCCCGGCACACCGCCCTCCGGTGTGCCTCCGTACCGACTGTTCTCCCCGTCGTTCTCCGCCACGCCGCCAGGGAGGCTCCCGTCTTCCTGCGGCTCCCCCCTCTCTTGGGACGGCTTCACCTGCAACCCGCCATAGCCATGGCGCCCCATAGGTTGCTCCAAAAGACCCCCATGCCTTCCTCAGATAGGTGCACCCCATCCTCTGCGTAGAGTTCTGGGCGGCCCGTGTGGATGAGCCCGTGTCTGACTGACTCCAAACCATTGATTCTGCAGAATTTGCTTACGGTGAGGTTCAGCTTCTTCCGAGAGTTCTCGACCGCTTTCTGGGATTCTGCCCCGCGCCATACCTTCCTGCTGATCAGCTCCGACCAAATAACGGTGGTGCTCCTGAAGGCTTTGGCTGCCTCCGTGAGATCCCTCTGTATGTCGTGGAGGAGTGCTCTCCTCCCCAGTTTGGCCAGATCGTTCCCCCCCAAGTGGATAATCAGGACGTCCGGGTGCCATACCGCCTCTGCCTGTAGTTCTGCCAGGGCGGCCGGTAGCTGGTCCCACCTCATCCCTGGTTGTCCGTACCATCGCACGCATGTGTCCTCTGGCCGTCCTTCCTGCTTGTGGCCCCGGCGTCGCCACCAAGTTTGCATCCGCTTTATAAACGAGTGGCCCACCACCCACACCAAACGTGGTTTCCGTCCTGCTGGTGAAAGGGACAGCGACAAAATTGTCATGTGGGTGCCTTACTTCTGGGGGGGTGCCTCCGCTTCCCCTCCCCAGCCGCCCTGTAGTTCATAGCAGCTGGGGCCTTACGTAGGTGCGGTATGCCCGAGACCGCCATCGCCCAACCGCCTGGATCCCCGCCTCGCTCATCCCATGCAGCGCGGCGGTCGTGGCAGCCCCTATCCGGAATGAATGGGACCCAAAGGCCGCTGGCGGCAGCCCTGCTTTGCTGAGCGCGAGTCGCAACATTGCTTTGAACTGAAATTTGCTCAGGTGCGTGCCATCCCTGTGCCTGAACAAAGGGCCTTCCCCGGCCGGGCGTACGGCCATAAAAGCCAGCAGGCAGCATACCGCGCAGCAGTCTTGTTCCCTGATGCATCGTAGCTTTATTAGTGCCCCCTTGCCAGCCTGATCTGTTTTTGATCGTTTCAGCAGGATCTCCATTTCCCCTGCCGCGGGGGCCACGTCGCCCGCTTGCAAGCAGTGCTCTGCTGCCCCTGTCTTTGCTGGCGCCACCAGCTCACTGAGGCGGAATGCCCCGAAGAAGGCGGTCGTAAAAACCGCCCTAAACAGCAGGAGCTCGAAGTCGTCCTTGGCCACTCCCTGCAATGCCCCCACTAGCCTGCCCAGCCTAGTGTAGTCTATTGGGCGCCTGCTATCCCTCCTTGTGCCCTCCGCGCGTTTCCAACCCTTCATTGCCGTCTTGATGTAGTGGGATGCCACGGGGTCGTGGCCGGTCATCAGTTTACTGTAATGCGCAACTGCAGCCAGGTGGGCCTGCGCCCATGACCTGGATTTGTTGGCGTTAAACGCCCACTGTATGAATACTCCGGTTGCTCTGCCCGTTGCCTCCACATCGCCCAGGGTCTGGATGCCGCCCACTTCCATTACAGTATCAACATACTTCCTATACCTCCTGGTAGCCTCCGGGGTGAGTGCCTGGCCAATCATTTCTGATAGGTCAACCCCGCCAGGTCCCATAGTGGTTCCGGAAAGGGGGTCATGTTCCGCTCCGCGCTGGGTGCTAGCTCCCTGAACCTTGCCATTCGTGCTCTGGACAGGGCGTCCGCCACCTCGTTTTCTGCTCCCGGTACGTGGCGAGCTCTCAGGTCTATGTTGCCCTCCAACTGCAATTTAATCAGTCGGCGCATTAGTCTCAGAGTATTGGGGCACCTGGCTGTCCCTCTGTTAATCGCTTGCACCACCCCTTTGTTGTCGGACCAAAGTGTCAGCTTCATGTTCTTTAGGGCCTGCTTCCATACTGTGAGTGCGACTATGATAGGGAATAGCTCTAAGAATGTGATGTTGCTGGTCATGCCCTCCTTGTGCCAACTACTAGGCCACTACCCTGCGCACCACTTGTCGCCCAGGATCGCCCCGAAGCCCGTGCTACCTGAAGCGTCAGTGTACAGCGCGATCTGTTTGCTGGTCACCCAGCCTTCCCTCCATATCAGCACACCGTTGAAGTCTGCTAGAAAAATGTCCCACATCAGCAGATCCTGTTTGACTGCCGCACCCAACCTCACATGATGGTGCTTCTGGTGGAGCCCGCATGTTAACTGTGTCAAGCGCCTGGCAAACGCCCTGCCCGCTGGGATCACCCTGGCCGCGAAGTTTAGTTTGCCTATGAGCCTCTGGATTTCCCTTAAGGTGGCTTTCTCCCACCCGCAAAGGCCCCTAATCTCCGCCCTGAAATCCTCCACTTTGTCTGGGGGGAGCCTGGACGTCCCTGCAATCGAGTCTATCTCTATCCCTAGGAAGGTGATGCTTGTGGAGGGATCCGTTGTTTTGTCCTGGGATAAGGGAATCCCTAGCTCATCTGCCAATTCCCTGAATGCTGCCAGCATGTTCCCGCAGACCGCTGACCCCGCCGGGCCTGTGAAGAGGAAGTCATCCAGGTAATGGAGCTTCCCGCCCGCCGGGTGCTTGTCGTGCAGTGCCCACTCAACAAAGGTGCTGAATATCTCGAAGTAAGCGCATGAGACCGAGCAACCCATTGGCGTAGCTTTGTCGAAATACACCCTGCCTTCCCACTGGAAACCTAATAAGTGGAAACTTGCCGGGTGAACCGGGAGTAAGCGGAAAGCAGACTCAATGTCAGCTTTCGCCATGAGCGCTCCCCGGCCTGAGGCCCTAACTAAGTCGATGGCGTCGTCTATCGAGGAGTAGCTCACTGAACACGCCTCCGCGCAGATCCCATCATTCACCGAGGAGCCGTGAGGGAAGGACAGATGGTGTATTAGCCTGTACTGTCCCTGCTCCTTTTTGGGCACCACCCCTAGCGGGGAGATCACCATGCCCTTGCCCATGTCAGGGGGGAGGGGACCCTCAACTCTGCCCAGGGACCTCTCTTTCTCCAACTTCTTGGTCACCACTCCTGGGTGTAGCAATGCCGATTTCAAGTTTTTGGTGCTGCCTGGCGGGAGGGGGCCTGAGAATGGGATGGGGAAACCCTCCTCAAAGCCCTGAACCAAAGTTTCTGCGTCCTTCCTGTTGTGATATCTGTTTGCTAGCTTCCGTAACCGGTGTGTGTTGATTGGTGACCATGCTAGCCTGAATGCCGCCCACCCCCTAGGACCCCCTGTGGCTCCCGTGTGCCCCTCACTGTTTCTTTGCGTCTTTCCTGTCCCCTTTGTGTTCCTTTCTTTTCTTACATGCTGCTGCTGGGTGCCCCCCCCCCCGCAGGATGAGCAGCAGTGTTGGAACTTACATGATGGCCCGTAAGTGCACTCGTTAGCCTCGAACTTCCAACATATTGCCGGGGACCCAGTGGCGTGTGATGGCCTCCCTGAACTGGCCTGCCTGGTCTTTTGAAAAGGCCTCCCTCTACTTTTGTGGAAGGGGGGCCGAAAGGACTGCTCGCTCCTCCCCCCCCATGACCTTGCCTCCTTCGCAACCATCATCTTATGGATGAAGCCGGATACATCTTCCTCGTTCCACTCCATTTCGGGGTGCGTCTGCATTTTTAGCCTGAAGCCCTTGTCGTACTCTAACCATGCATCGCCTGGGAATTGCCTTTGCGCTTTATGTATGTTGGCTTCATACAGCCATAGGTCAGCAGCGCAGCGTGGGAATTTCTCTACTATGATGCAGGCCATGATTCTGAATGCATCAAGCCAATTGTCGAAATTTCTCTCTTTGCGCTCCCTTCGCCTTTCCCTTCTTTCCTCGTCCTTCCTATCGCATGCCGTCAAGTCCAACCCTTCTAACTGTATTTCCAACAGGGAGAAGATGTCGATAAACTCTTTTCGCCAAATTCGCTCTTTTACTGCTGGCGGTATGAGGCATGCCAAGCCTGTCGCCCTGGTGGTCATAGATGCCGGGCCTGGTGACGCCCTTACATATGGTTCGGGCGCCGGCAGTGTCATGTGCGAGCTGCCCTGCGCGCTCGAGCCCCCCCAGGCTGCTACTGGCGCCCCGTTGTCTCCCCCGGACCCGGCCGCGCCCTGCCCTAGTGCCTGCGCTCGTGCCTGCCCTGGGTCTATGAGGTGCCACGGCAGACCAGCCCGCCCCTCCTCCGCTGTTGCCGGTGCCCCTGTCCCCCGATCCCCCTGTGCCTGGTTTAGACTCTGTAACAGCAATGGTGTCATAGATTTAATACATTCCTGCACTATTGCGCTGATATGCTCACCGGGTGTTGTCGTGTCACTGCCCCCTAGGCCTGGTCCCGCCGCCGCCGTGCTGGCTACAGGTGGCTGGGCCTTCCTCTGGGGAGTTTTCTTGGGAGCGGCCGCCTCAGCAAGCTTGGCTGGTGCCCTTCTTATCCTCTTGGCCGCCGGGGCTCTGGCGTGCCCCTGCCGCTGGCTGCTTGCCCCCTCGCTGGTGTCGTCCTGTGAATAGCGGTCCATCCAGTCGTGCCCATGCTCCTGCGACGCAGCGCGGATCCTCTTCAACAGCTCTCCCAAATCCTCCTGCTGGCGTTTCCCGCCCCTCTTTGCCATCTCCTGTGCTTCTTAGGGATCTCAACCCAAGTCCCGTGTTAATTGGCCACAAGGCGGGGTGCTGCCGCCGGCTATATGCACCAAAAACCGTTTGCGATGGCACTGTAATGGTGTGCGTCGCCTCCCTCACGTTGCCCGGCAACCCAGCTTTGTTTACGTTGCTTTCGGCGGAGGTTCTCCTTCCTCTAGGGCAGTCAAACGCTGCCTCCACCTGCCGCGTGAAATCGCGCCTGCTCCTTTAAGGCGCGTCTAGTATCTTGCTTCGCGCTTGGGGCGGGGCTGGCTGTGGCGAGATCGCTTCCTGCTTCCCGACCTGCGCCGGACCTCAGGGCACGGGGGACGTCGACCTGCTCCCGTGCGTGCTTCTACCTTCCGCAGCGCTTCCCCAGGCAGCCTGGCCGGCCCCACGCACTGTTCACCGCCGGTGGGCTGTCCCCAGCGGCCTCCTTGGGACGCGATGCCCTGGCTGAGAAGGCGGCGAGCTCGGGCGGCGAACTCTGGAAGAACCGCGCCGCTGCCCCCGATCGATGCACTGGTCGTCCTGGCAGCACGGCGGTCTTCAACGTCCTCAGCAGCCCGGCAGTCTCCGAAGTCCGATAGTCTCCTTATGCTGGGTAAGATCGATAATTCCCAAGATAAAGGAGGGTCCTTCGCCGGTGCTGCTCCCCTGCTCCCAAGTGTAGTAGCCAGCTTGGGGGAGCCATGCTTATATCCCCCCCCCAGCGCCGCTCGCCCCTGCCGGTGTTCGCCCCTCATTGGGCCGTTCGTATGGCGCTAGGGCCCCCATTGGCCGGGGGGGTTGGCGCCAGGCCGGCGGCTGCGGCCGGGGGGGGAGGGGGCGGGTAGCCCCTGTCCTGTGGGCGCTTTCTTGGCGCCAAAAACCGGTTTTTGCGGGGGTGGGGAGGGGGCCCGGCGTTGGTTATGGCGCCGGCCTCTTATGCCCCCGTTGGGGGCTGCCTCTGCGATAACGCTCCCCTGAGGCCCAATAGGCTACTTCACGGGTTTTAGTTTTAAGGGATTTGGCCTTCGATTCTGCATAGAGATTACCTGTTCCCTGGTGGCTCCTGCAGAATTCATGGTAACTTTCAGTACCATCAAAAGTAAGTATGCAAGTTTTTGCCTGAGACCCTCCTGCCAAGCCTGAAGACAAGACCTGAGTTCTGTAAACCTCAGTACATGGGTCAAATACACCTAATGTGTGCTAACTTGCCACATATGACAATGCACCATGCCTTATGTCTATGCACAAGTATGTGTGGTATTCACCACACAGGTGATAACACCTTTATCCTCACAGTGTGTCTTGCTTCATCGTGGGTTTCTTCATCTACTAATGACAAAATACTCTGTGGAGCACACAAATACAGCTTTCATCAGCCTTTTAGTTGCCATACTTCCTAGCCCAGCCTCAGTCTTAAATACTGTTGCTACTTTTTTCTTGCAGCAAGTGTAGCACTGTTGCACCACAATCAAATACTAAAAAATCATGAAAGGGGTTGACAATACTGCTTTATTGGTATGCCTGGTTGCGTCACGTGATTAAAAGCCATGAGAATCATCTACTCAAATCTTCATGCTCATCAGCCAACAAGTGTCTCTGCTCACTCAGTGCCCAAAACACGTCACGCACAGTCTTCGAGTCAGGAGTATAAAATGGTCCCAGTAACTTCACACAGACAAACTTTATAAATCACTGCTCAAAAATGATGTAATTGTTTAGCCATCCGTAGACAGTCCAAAGTGAGTCCTTTAAAAATGAATGCCAGTTTGGGACCCTCTCTCTGGTGTGCACATGTAGCCATGAGTGATAAATGTGAACATTGTTACATCCTTTTGTGAGTAGTTATAGTATTATGGAAACATAATTATCTTACTGAGAGTGGGGAAAGTCTGTTGTTACATTAGTGGTCTCCTCAAAGTTACCCGTCAACCATGTCATACCCACAATTGTGTGAAGCGATCTGTATTTGTGAAAGACACGACTGCAGTGTGCACATAGCTATGCTTTGTAGCCTTTGACTCAAGCACCTGGAAAGACATCCCCAGTCTAAATTTTGATGAGTCTTACTTGGAACATTGTATATTGTTCACAAGGAATGCATGAATTGAAAGGCATTGTGGAACTAGTCACTGATGTTACTTGTTGTATTTCGCCCTCTCTGCATGGTCACTGTTAGACTTTGCTTTTTTAGCGGTTTTACCCCCAGAATTTTTACTTTTTGGCCTCCTGTTTTTTACCCTGTTTTTGTTAGTTTGAGGACTCTGGGCATTCTACCACTGCTATTCGGTGTTAAAGTGCATATGCCCTCCATGTAAATTGTGTTTATGGATTGGTGATTCCATGATTGGCATTGTTTGATTTACTGGTAATTCCCTAGTACAGTGCACTGTGTTTGTCCAGGGCCTGTAAATCAAATGCTGCCAGTGGACCTGCAGGACTGATTGTGCCAGCCAGATGAGCAGCCTGTAAAGGTATCTCAGACCTGCCACTGAAGAGTCTGCATGCAGTTTGTAACTGCCATGTCTACCTAGCGAGTGCACCCAGGCCCTAATCGTCCCTTTTCTTACATATAAGTCACCCCTAAGGTAGGCTCAAGGTACCCCTGTGGGCAGGGTGCTGTTTACATTAAAGGTAGGACATGTACTGGTGTGTGTGTGTGTGACATGTCCTGGTAGTGAATTACAGTGACATTTGTGGAAAGGCTATCTGTCCCATAGCTGTGAGGAGTAACTAACACGTTGCTGTGTACTTAGCTGTGTTGGCCTGCAGTGGCTGCTTCTGTCTTGGGCAGTGAAAGACTGTACTGAACTTTCTGCAACTTCTTTGTGCGAGTTTCTCCAAGGGCTTGAGGTAGAGCTTGCCCCCTGTTCAAGAAGTCTTAAGAACAGCAAAGACTTCAAGTTCATCTGCTACCAGCACAGGGGATTGTGTGTTTTGTGCTGCAACATTAGAAAAAGCTACCCGACGCGGTCACTGACACCGCTGCCGACTCCGTGTCCTGAAGGCACAACAGAGGGCGCTGCCGCACTTCGCACCGCAACCCTGGTCTCACCGATGACGCCACCTGCCACCGAGCCGCTGTTTGCACTGCAACCTGGTGGCACCGCACTCCCCACGCTGACATCAACACCGCTGCTTGCACCGTGGTTTGGGGGCACCGCTCGCAAGTTACATGATGCACTTCCCTCATCCAACACCACAGACTTTGCCTACCGACGCTAGCGCCAGTGAATCCAGTTCATCAGCTGATGGCATCACTCCCACAATGTCACCCCCGCTGCTTGCACCGTGCCCTGCCAGCACCATGACGAGCGCTACACCACTGCGTACTGCAGCACTGGTCTCACCGACGCCCCTGGATGACCGTCACCAAGCCAATGCCTGCACCGCGACCTGATGGCTCTGCACGCCTCACTGCTGCACTTCGCACTGCAGGCCAGATGCCTGCCGACGCTCCCAACTTCTACTGCGAGGAGTTCAATCTGCGACAGGTGTGACTTCAAGGGGCCAACGACTCCAGCACTGACCTCCCGAACCAACGCTTGCGGACGCCTGCTCTTCGCTGCTCAATGAGAGGTCGCCGACACTATGCATTGCTAAAAGGTACTGTTTTGCAGGTCTTTCCATCACCATAGCTGGCCTGTGACGCCGCGGTTAGCCAGAACTGTTTGGATTTGTTGTTCACAATGCCATCATAGTCCCGGATGGAGCTATCAACTTCAAGGAACTATATTTTAAGTCTGCTTTTGATGATTGAGGATTCTGAGAACTGTATGGTGGATGTTATCATTTCTGGTCTTGTTTGCACAGATAAAATATTGGTTATATTTGTAACACTGGCGTGGTGTCCTTTTGTAGTGTTTTCACTGTATTACTGTTGGTTATGTGCAAATGCTTGACACGCTGCCTCTGAGATAAGCCTGAGTGCTCGTGCCATGCTACCAAGGGGTTGAGCAGGGGTTATTTTAGGAGTGTAACTCCATTGCTCTGACTAGGAAGAAGGGTCCCTACTTGGACAAAGGTACCTACCTCTGCCAACTAGAGACCCCCATTTCTAACAGTCACCCCCAAACCTTATGCCTTCACCCCTCTTTTATGACCCTGTGCAATTTACCACTGCTCTCTAAAATTGACTTACACCCAATTGGCGCATTTAATGTGCTTTTAAGTTCCTAGTAAAGTGGTTGGTACTACATGTACCAAATGCCTGTAAATTAAATGGTACTAGTGGGCCTGAAGCACTTGTTGTGCCACCCCCTTGAGTAGCCTTTTAAAATATGTCTCAGAGAACATATGACATTACAATGCAAACAATTACAATGCATGCCTTTACAAAGTGGTTTTTACATTGCAACTACCATTACAGCGCTTGATTTTACAAAGCATGCCATTCCAACACATTTTTAGAAATACCATTACAACGCATACCATTGCAACGCATGCTATTACAACACATAATACTTGTGGGGTAACAGTGAGGTTAGTGTTGGATAGTGTAGGGGTAAAAATACTATCCCCTCTCTAGTGAGTGCAACAGTAGGGTAAGTGTTGGATAGTGTAGGGGTAAAAATTACTATTTCCACTCCAGTGAGTGCAACAGTAGGGTAAGTGTTGGATAGTGTAGGGGTACAAATAATATCCCCATGTACACCAAAACCCCTACCCACCCTAAAACTAAAAAATCCCCATTACTGACCTTATAATGCGTTGTAATGGCATGCGTTGTAAAGGTATGCGTTGTAATGGCATGCGTTGTAGTAAAATGCATTGTAATGGCATGTGTTGGAATGGCATGCGATGTAAAGGCAGTGGGGTTGCAACAGCTGCGTTGTAAAGGTAGTGCGTTGTAATGACTGCATTGTAATTGTTGTTTCCTGTCTAAGGCCTGAAATGCAGCTTGTGTGCAGTTTTAAATTACATATTTAACCTGGTAAAATAAACCTTTTGCTGGCCTATTTAATACACATAAGTTACCCCTTGGGTAGGTCACAAACAACCCATAGTGCAGAGATGCATTGATTTTGGACATGTACTTTTAATATTTTTTGTCCTGATAGTGAATACTACTAAATTCGTTTTTCAATACAAGGATTCCTACTTCTACTATAGGATAACGTTCTGCGATACAAGGACACAACAAGCTCCGGTGGCCTCCCTGCAACTGCCCAGCCTACCTGCTGCAGCTAGCTCTGTCTGGGTGTGCAGCTGGACCTGCCTGGACCTGAACTAGACCTCCCTGAACCCTGCTGGCCTCTACTGTTGCGAGTTCCTGATCCGCAAGAGGTGCATCCCCAGGTTCTGGACCCTTGGCTGACATCAGTTGAGCTCCTCCTGTGAAATACTGAAGTTTTGAACTCTGTGAGTCAGACGTTGCTATTCAGTGGGACTAACCTGGTCCCTGTGTACTGCCTGCACTCCATCCCAGTTTAGTGCAACCAGATACCCACAGATAGTGCTTTCTGTTTTTTGGCGCAGCTTTGTACTTAAACGCTTAAAATTGCATATCTTTGGTTTTACTGATTGGATTTTTGTCATTTTGATCTCAGTGTATTTATTAAATTGTACTTTATTTTTCAAAATTGGTGTGGGATACTTATTGTATTGTGTTGTCACCTTATGTATTGCTTGTGTGCTGCCTGAATACCTAGCACAGTACCTTTAAGTTAACCCTGACTGCTTTTGTACCAAGCTACCAGAGGGTTTAGTATAGGTTAAATTATTGGTTCACCCTGACAGGATTGTGGTTGTTGCTTGAGAGGTTTTTTCTTCCCCTCAATCGAAAATACAGTCGCTCCTGTTTTTGTAGTACTATTAATCTTCTTCTGGTATTTAGGGTATACTTATATTGTCAATCATTATGGACACTGTCTCTAGTCCTCAACTTTTCACCTACAAATCATGTGATGGTCTAATTTGATCAGTGGAAGAAAAACAAGAACAAAATACCCAGAAGGCGTAGATTGTCACCCAAAAACCACAGGACTGGAAACCATCCATCATGATCTGGAGGGAGGTGGTCATCCTATGTAACATGTAAATATCCTTGTGAAAGGGGTACACCATTGTGTATTCAAGAGATGAGAGGACAGCATGTATTCTAAAATGGTGTGTTTCACATTGCACCCATCATCCCAGACGTCTTTGATGTGACGCTCCCTGTTATAGGCTCCTTATTGCGGACACAGTTAACCATTCTCAGGGTCTGAATTCATCCACATTCACTATTATTAGTAATTGTTATGTACAACAGACGTCTCTTGTTGTGACACTTTTGCTTTCTATTCTGGGGAAATAACAGCATTTCGTGTGGCCTTATACCCCAGGGTTAAAGATATAAAATTAGTAAATACCTGGTTTGCACTGTGCTGTCCTCATACAAGAAACATGTAGAGGTCAAAAACAGGAGAAAACCTTTTAACATAAGGTACTTAGCATACCTGAGGATAAAGAGGGTGATAAGTGCAGATGATTTTAAGAATTTGTTGCTTTTTAGAAGGGAAGTCTGTGTGCAGTGCCTTGCAGAAGGGCCCTCTGCCATTCTGGGATGTAGGCGCTCGGCATTAACTCTCCTGATCTGAAACTTGATTTCAGGCACTGTCAGCAACTGGGCATTGGAATTATCTTAAAGCAATTACCATTAAGGACATTAAATTGTCCGTCGCCTTACAGCGATGGACCGCACAAGACTTTCTCATTTCTTGTACTGGCCAGGTCAAGGGATACTTGAGCTGCAGGGCCCACTGCCTGCATGCCTCCTTATTTAATTTGGGGGGAGGCTGATGCAAGGCAGCACTTGTGGAAATAGGCCCTATGCTATGCATTCACTTACTGCAGAAAAAATACAAAAAATCAACCAACCTTATCTGGTGCACACTTGTAGAATGCACCCACAGAACATGGCACTTAGAGAATCCCAAATGAGAAATAATTACGTAACATGCTCAAATAATTTATTGTCTCCATCTGTGGAGATGCAACAGCTAGGGCAACAGTGTTCAGAAGTAGATACAACAAAAGGTCAGAAGCTCTCAACTCCCAACAGTTCCCCCCACACACACAGCCAACTCCCTTTGCCAGAGTTCAGGCATGTTGTTAATCACCACTAGGGTCTTCTTTTGTAAAAAAAAAAGAAAAGTCAGCGCTTTTTAAAAGTAATGGTGGATCAAACATATATTGTGCAGTTTCAAGTCACTGGCATTGGCTGAGACCATGGAACACTACAATCGAAGAGAGGAGCAGCCTGGTCCTAAGGCCACCGGAGAATGTGCTGCCATAGAGAACATAAAGTCCAGAGCGGTTGCAAATTTCGGAGAACTTCATTTAAGCAGTAGGCAAAGGCTAAGGGTGTGGCACGTGTCACGTGTCACATGCGTGATGGGTCTGAAAAGTAAAAAAAATAGATAGAATTAAGAAGGTCCTTTCATCACAGGTCAGAGACTAAAGAGGAACAAAAACAGACTTGTTGCAAAGGAAGATGATTTAGTGATCACTGACATTGTACAGTCTTTTTTTAAAAACAAATCATAATGAGATGGAACTAGCTTTGCTGCAGGTTGTGCAATACTTTATGAAGCACTTGTCAATGTGTGATGAAGTAATTAGTCTGTGTTTGGAAAAATAATTCACAACCGCGTGCTTAATCACAAACCCAACATATACCTGCTCACAATTTGCAGAATTAGCAGATACATAAAGGCCATTCCACACAAAAAATATGTTCTATTTTCCATTTCTAAACAGGTCAGTTATTTTTCAACCAGTCCACTCCTCAGTGACCGGAACCAGTTTCCTTCATTTTTCCGGACAGTCCCTAGTGACAAATTCCAGTCCCTTGGCCTGGTCCAGTTGGTGGTCCACTTTGGATGGACATGGGTGGGCCTCTTGGCTGACGACAATGACTATGGTCAACTGGGCATTCAAGTTGTTAAGACTGAGCTTCTCAAGGCTGGAGTGTGCATCGCCTTCTCAGAAAGTATAATCCTCAGCCAAGCAGACAGGAATGCCTTCCATATTGTCCAAATCATTAAAGCCTCCACTGCCAACGCTATTGTTGTCTTCTCCCTTGATGCCGGGCTGGTTCCTCTTCTAAATGAGTTAGTATGGCAGAATGTGAGCCACAAGATATGGATCGCCAGTGAGGCCTGGTCTACTTCTATCCTGTTTTCTATGGAAAAGTACACCAACCTTCTTGTTGGCACTCTTGGCTTTGCCCTCCACCATGGGCAGATGCCAGGCTTTCAAGAGTACTTCAGTAGCATTCATCCTGAAACATCTCCAGGTGACATATTTATCAAAGAATTATGGAAGGAAGAATTCAATTGTCAATGGATGGACCAAGTCTCTTTGTGGAGGAACCACACTGGGCTGTGCACTGGATGGGAGTCGCTAGTAAGTCTTCCTAAACTATACGACGCAAACAATTTAAGGATCACCTACAATTCTTACCGGGCAGTTTATGCCATTGCGTTGGCTCTACATGATCTTTATTCTTGCAGGCAGGGGGAAGGCCCGTTTCATTATGGATCCTGTGCAGACATCAGGACTTTACAACCATGGCAGGTGAGCTCCTTCCCCACAGCAATATCACCTTCTATCTGGCCTTAAATTGGGGTGAATGACCAGATATCACAACTCGTCAAGTAGGTATTTCCCACTACAGGTGTCGATGTATGTTTTAAGGCACACACCTTGCAATATAGTTCACTGACCAATGATACATTTAAAACAGTCACCCCAAGGTGAAGTAGGTTGTCTGATATTGTCATTCATGGGCACATTTGCACTTGAAGGACCCAGAGTTGTAAATGTGCTTTTAGAAAGCCTATGCCATATTTCACAAACATATATTTTTGATGATTCCTATTTACAGGGTTAATTCATATTTATTTACGCCTGGGTCTGACGTTTTGTGTAATTATGCAAAAGTAAATTGTATGAACTACACAATTTTCATACACTCCTATATTTATTGTAAAAACATGGCATTTGCCTAGGTGCATCCCCAACTTCCTACTTTTCATAATAAGAAACCTAGGAGAACAAATGTTGAAATCCCTTTCTCCCTGTCGTTGTTTCCGCTACTAGTGGCTGTATTGCACATAGTCATTGTTTGAGCCGGGCGCACCTTTAAAAAGGTGCGCCAGGTGCAAACAATGAAAATGTGCCCTATTATGATGTATGCGCTGTCCCTAGCGCATTCTCGTGAAAACACAGAGCGGATTCTGGCAGCCGCTCCGTGTTTTCACAGTGCAGGCGGCAACCCGCCTTCACTTTTAAAGGGGATTAGAGATCCCCTTGCAGGTGGGTGCAGTCAGTGACCGCACCTGCCTGCAAGGGGATGTCTGGGGGGTCCATAGGTCCCCTTTCTCCCCTACAGAGGGCTTGAGGGGATGTGCCCGCATCTGTAATATGGCACGGTCACAGAGGCAAAGGAAATCCCTCATTGCATAGGGCATGTCCCTAAGCAAATGAGGGAATGCCCCCTAAACGTAGCGATTGCACTTTAAATGCACCTGTGCTGTCGGTATTTCAGAAGGGAACGCACAACCGTCTGTGCGCCCTGCTGTATATAAAAGTGCCCCCTGGGACACAAAAGTGTGCACAAACGCCCTTTACACCCCCGGGGCACCTATTGCGATACAGCCCTAGGAGCACATTCTCCTTGATTTCTGGCCCTGCCTGTCAAACTTAATCAGCAATGTAAAAATCAGGCTGGATTATCAATAAGTAATTTTCTCACAAATAGTTTGTAATTGAATGATTGCAGTGACAGAGCTACAAAATGACACGTTGACTGATAAGAACTTACTTTTAATATCCGCGTCTTAACATTCCAAACAGGCAACATCCAATAATTATGGAAACAGAATATATATATAACAAACAAACAACAACCTCATGAAAGCTCAGTATACTTAAAACCCATGTGTTGATAAACTCAAAGGAAAACCAAAGGAGATGATGGACGGAGTGTTGAACATTGTAAGCACTCACCCCCAGTCAACTGATCTGGGTTTAATACATCATCATTCTTTCGCTCACTCCGCCACCCCAGTTCAGACATGGCCATGTGCAAATCAGTCTGACCCTGTGCCTCATGGGGACAGTCCAGCCCGAACTGCCAAGCCATGTCTTCCCTGGACTGGAAAGAAGCATCCGAACTGGGCATTTTGGGCTGGACTGTTCCCATGAGGCACAGGGTCAGACTGATTTGCATATGGCCATGTCTGAACTGGGGTGGCGGAGTGAGATAAAGAATGATGATGAATTAAACCCAGATCAGTTGACTGGGGGTGAGTGTTTGCAATGTTCAACACTCCGTCCATCATCCCCTTTGGTTTTGCTTTGTTCACCCTAAGTTGGCAGGGTATGCCCTGACGTGGGTCCCTTGCTCACTTTGCCACTGGATTCAAGCTAGCCTGGCTGATGACGGCTGATTAGCTAGAAACCGGTCACAGAATGCTTGTTTCTGGTCCAGGGAAGACATGGCTTGGCAGTTCGGGCCGAACTGTTCCCATTAGGCACAGGGTCAGACTGATTTGCATATGGCCATGTCTGAACTGGGGTGGCGGAGTGAGCTAAAGAATGATGATGGATTAAACCCAGATCAGTTGACTGGGGGTGAGTGCTTGCAATGTTCAACACTCTCTGTCCATCAACCCCTTTGGTTTTGCTTTGTTTGCCCTAAGTTGGCAGGGTATGCCCAGACGTGGGTCCCTTGCTCACTTTGCCACTGGATTCAAGCTAGCCTGGCTGATGACGGCTGATTAGCCAGAAACCGGTCCCAGGATGCTTGTTTCCGGTCCAGGGAAGACATGGCTTGGCTGTTCGGCCTGGACTGTTCCCATGAGGCACAGGGTCAGACTAATTTGCATATGGCCATGTCTGAACTGGGATGGCGGAGTGAGCTAAAGAATGATGATGAATTAAACCCAGATCAGTTGACTTGGGTGAGTGCTTGCAATGTTCAATACTCTGTCCATCATCCCCTTTGGTTTTGCTTTGTTTGCCCTAAGTTGGCAGGGTTTGCCCAGACGTGGATCCCTTGGTCACTTTGCCACTGGATTCAAGCTAGCCTGGCTGATGACGGCTGATTAGACAGAAACCGGTCCCAGGATGCTTGTTTCCGGTCCAGGGAAGACATGGCTTGGCAGTTCGGGCTGGACTGTTCCCATGAGGCACAGGGTCAGACTGGTTTGCATATGGCCATGTCTAAACTGGGGTGGCGGAGTGAGCTAAAGAATGATGATGGATTAAACCCAGATCAGTTGACTGCGGTGAGTGCTTGCAATGTTCAACACTCCGTCCATCATCCCCTTTAGTTTTGCTTTGATAAACTCAAAGGTACAGCACTTTTTTGCCACCCTCAGATTTGTTGTGAGCTACCATATTAGTTGGCCTTCCATGCATCAAAATGTCAGGGGTGCAGAACTCATTAATGAAATGCAATTTGTCATTAATAAAATGAGGTAGCCACCGCACATTTATCAAGCTA
Organism: Triturus cristatus; assembly: GCF_964204655.1. Taxonomy (NCBI): domain Eukaryota; kingdom Metazoa; phylum Chordata; class Amphibia; order Caudata; family Salamandridae; genus Triturus; species Triturus cristatus. Next base: position 759,834,341 of record NC_140595.1, read on the forward strand.
TTAAAATATTAATAACAAACTTAGTTTCAAAAGTTGACGCTGCCCCTAGTGCTCTGTAAAATAAAACACATCACTTTTAAATAATGTGAAATTTACAATGCAAAATGTTTGAAAGTTTGGTTTTGTATTCATATACCGGTAGATCAAACAAACTGATCTGTATCAGGGTAAAAGTTTGCTGTTGACCGGAACATACAGTGTGTGATATGCATCAAAATCTGCATGGTATTCTAACAAAGTTATACTTAGATGGGACAGCTCCAAGGAGCTGGAATTCATGTGAGTTGATAAAAATCACGCCATCTTAGGACCACAAGAATGGAGACTAAGGTGCATGCTTGAATAAAAAAAAATAGAGATATTTCATAGAATTCCAAGAAATGTCACCAATAAGAATTATAATATTTTGTCCAGAATTAGTTTCTCCCTGGTACTGCGCGCAACCCCTAACCACCCTTTACTTGCTGGTGAGGAGCTACTTGAAGATCAAAGATTGCACACCTAGGTAAACATGGTTGTTTTCTTACCTGTGTTTTCTTCTTGAACTCTGGGGCCCGTTCATGAGCTTGCGACATGTTGCGCTGCACTGAGTAACACGGTAAGGAGAGGAATGCTGTGAATTTAAGGCAATACCTGCCCTTCCCCTTGCACTGGTGCCCGTTTGGCAGCCAATCATCAACACAGGCATCCGTCCACCATGGTGCAATGGTACCTGTGTTGCATGCAGGCTTGCTTTTGTGCAGAAAGGGGAATCTTCCTGCACAAAAACAATCCTGGGAGTCAAATTCCTCTTTCTATGTGTGCTGCATAATGTGGCCCAATCGATTTCCAGTGGGTGAAATATATTCAAGCATTTCATCTACACCTTGTTGTTGAGCTTCAGCATGCTGAACCCGTGACAGTCATGACCTCTCTTCACAGCAGCAGCTAAATGCTGTCTCAGCAACAGTTAAGTAGAAGGGAGATCTGAACTTGTCCAGGATGCAGAAGGCTTGGGTAAGAGTACACTGGCAAAGTCACTGGCAAAGTCAGAAAGCTGTCTGAGAGGGGAGGGGGCAGGCTATAGATGAGACAGGGGTCCATGTGATGGAAGTGCTGCAGTCACTCTAAGGGACTATTTTATTCCCCATTGGCCCAGTCATATTGTAATGTAAGTAGCACACTGTGCACATTGTGAAGTGCTGTGGGTTTACCGCCAGCCCATCCACTCAATGCGTAAAAATATAGCTCACTCCAGTGTTATTCATTACGTTAGATCTTGCAGCAATAACTAACGCTGTTACTGGCCAGACCTATAAAGGCAATACCTACTCAAGACTGAGCATCCGAAGAGGATTGCAAGGAAGCAGAGTTCAATGTAAGACCAGGAGCGCGTTGTCCATATACACATTTCAGGATGGCCATTGACTATGTGAATGAGCTCCATGATGAAGTGCAGCAAGTCACTTTGCTGTGATGCGCGAATGGGAAAGGGCAGGAATGAGCTGTACTTAACTTAAACAGTGCTTTCCCACCACTGGTGCACAATGTGCAGCCAAGCATCAGTGCAGCCAGTGCCTGCATTGTAATTCAGATTGCTTTTGTGCAGGAAGGGACACCTTCCTGTACAAAAACAATCACCTGAAGCATTTTCCTTTTTCTATGAGTGCTGCAGAATGCAACACACAAAGAAAGAGGAAAAACAAAGACAAATAAATATATTTCTCCTCGATACACTTCACCAGGGGAGAAGTAGCATTTTGCTGCATTCCCAGGGCAAACATCAATGGTAAATCTGGAAATGCACCAAAATTCATGGGTGGGTGCGTGGAAACACCTGCGCTCCACTTATGGAAGCCTCCCTGGGGCAGAGTAACGCAACACCGCTATTTGATCTGCGCTACTTACTCTAGATTTATCAAGCCACTCAGGGCCACACAAGGTGGCCTCGTGTGGCTTAATACATGTGACGTAAGAGAGGTGCTTCACTCTTGCACCCCGTTGTGTGGTGCAAGGGTAACAAAACTCTTAATAAATATCCCCCAATATATGTAAATATTTTCATGTGAATGTCCTAAGAAATCTGGAAAGAATATGGTCTTGCTGGCCTATGCTGCACATCTCTTCTCTTTGTACTGTGACAATCTGCAACATTGCAAATCAAGAAATCAAAACATAACATTTATTTTTGTTTTTGCAAAATATCTATAGAAAAGCGCATTCAGTAAATTGTTCCTTCAATATTGCCTCCTCTCAGGTGCTCCATTACCTTAAAAACAGCACATTTCAAACTAAAGCTGGCAGAACGGTGCTTATGGATGACAACACAAACCCCATCGCACAGTATGACATCATTAACTGGCAGAGGGGCAATCAAGGCACCCTCCGACATTTGAAGGTGGGTGGCTATGATTCCAGCGCCCAGCAGGGGCAAGTCCTCACTGTGAATGCCAGCGCCATCCAGTGGACAGCAGGGGAGTCACAGGTACTGAATTTGAACTGCAAGTCTTATTACATAGATGACCAGTTTGAACATTTACCTGGTGCAGCTGTTGAATGGTTTACAATGTCCTCATACTGAGGTCCATAGTCTCTGGAGGAGAATGCCAGGCTTATAAAGGGATTTCCAATTTCTAACACTGGGAAGAACGAGCACAGACATTGTTTTCCCTCCAGGTGCCAGAAGATAAACTGTGACTGCACAGCTGACTTCAGCAGACATGCTGTTACTAGAGATGTGTGTAATTTTCATTATGGAAGTGTAATTTCCATGGATTTGCATGGTGTTTTTCTCCCAAAAATAAAGCATGGCACCTCATTGCACTGATTTTCGTTACCTTTCATTGGAAGTGTTCCATGGGTGGAGCATGGGCGTTCCCGTTCATCCATCCCTGCATTTTGGCACATTTCCAGATTTATGCAAGTCAGTTAATCTGTTAATGCATCTAAATGCTACACCTTCCTCAAGCACGGTGTAACAAGGAAAAATATCTTTATTTCTTCTTGTTCTATACATGCTGCACTCTGAAACACACATAGAAAGATAAATATGCCTCTGACGGTTGTTTGTGCAGGAAGGTGTCCCTTCTGGTACAAAAACAATTTTTCTCCCTTTCATGCAATGCAGCACAGGGCGGCTGCTTTACTTGTTGCCCTGCATAGGGTGACATTTTTGTAAATCTGCTGTCCGACGCATGCAATGTCCCCAAATCTAGACCTGATGGCATTCACCATGTGACTTTAGCTATTGTATGGACAATAAATTGAAATGATTTACTGTGAGCCTTTCATATGTAAAGTATGCACTCGCATTTGACTTTCAAGCGGAAGAAGGCCCACATATAATATACATAAAACTTGTAATTAATGCATTGATTTAATGCATCATGTAAGGAAAACATATGATTTTTCTCCCACTCCTAGCTGTAACACCACCATTGACATCTTACTTTGACATCACACGTAGCACCACTTTTAAGACATCAAAATCTAATTGAACCAAACCGGGAAAACAGCATAAGGTATATTAGCAAATCAACTATCCCTTCAGGTATCGCCCTCAGCTGGTTCATATCAATTCAAAAGTGGAGAAGGAGTCTACTTATATAAAATAGATCCTCAAAAATTCCTAAAAACAGAACAACATACATGAAAATCAGGGGATGAAAGAAGTCATTCTGTCCCAGATTTACAAAACTGTAATGAAACACAGCATAGCATTAAAAAATGCTGTGCTGCATTGCGTGACAAGGAGAGAGCAGAAACAGGACTGCTGGACTGCTATTCGGGCAATCTGAATTGCAGCATTTGCCGCTAGGTCAGCTGCACAGTTCTCTTTAGCGTCAATGCCATCATCTTATTGGCCCAAAGTGTGCTTCACATTGACTGGGCAAAGGGGGCGTTTCCTGCTATCAGAACTCAGCAATCCTGCTGTGTGACCCCCGAAGACTTCTTAGCAATCCCAATGTGTAGAACTTACTGGAGATAATGAGGGGGTAGTTGGCCCCCAAGGACCTCCTTGGGGGCCAACTACCCCTCCTGTTACCTCCAGTAAGTCCCACACAATGGGATTGCTAAGAGGTCTTCGGAGGCCTTTCCCCCTTTCTCCACCACTTTGCAAACGGGCCTCCTGGTGCACTACTGATTGGGGGAGGAAGTCCACCTTACTCCTGGGGGACCTTGTGGGCCAAGAAGCCCTCCCGCTGGGTAAGTCCTACACAGCAGAATTTCTGAGCACTGCCTTGAGGCCCCGACCCCTTTCTCCACCACTCTGCAAACACAACTGCTAGTTAAAAAAACATAGAAATTCACTGAAGATAACAAAGGTTTCAGGTACGTTATAGTTAGTAATTAGCATTTACAAAACGTTAGAAATTCACAGAAAAAAACAAAGGTTACAGGGCCATTAGAGTTAGGCTGACAATTTACTCGCACAAACCTGAGAAATTCAGCTATTATAGTTAGCTGAGCTAACTTTATATCTTGCGACCCTGCAATGCACTGCTGATGACATCACTATTACATCACTCATGACATGGTCAGTGACATCACTGATGTAATCTCAAGTGACATTACTGATGACATCATCCAGAGACTGAGTGTTTCTTAAAAAGTTTAAGAATGTTATATGAATATGTATGCCAAGATGTATTGGAAGAATGAGTCGCTGTATGAGTGTCTATATGGATGATATAGTGGGTTTGTGACTGACTGTTTAAGTGAGTGATTAAAGGTGTGTTAGTGAATGTATGGGTGAGTGACTAATCTGTGTGAATGTCTGTATCAGTCTGTCAGTTGGTGTGTAAGTGGCTGCATGGATTGGTGAGTAGGTACATGAGTGTCTATCTGGGTTATTGATTAGTTGTCTGAGTACCTGTATGGGTGCCTGAGTGTCTGTGTGGGTGGGTGAGGGGGTGTATGACTCCCTGCAAGGATGTATGAGTAGGTGAATCCCTGAATGTATGGGTTCATGAGTGAGTCTATGAGGGACTGTAAGGGCGAGTGAGTGTGCGTATGGCCGTGTCGGTGAGTAAATGGATGTCTCAGGGGTATATGGGTGAGTAACTGCATATGTGAAAGGCAGTATTTGTGACTGTTACAGTATATAAGTGACTGGATGTGTGAGTGAGTGATTGTGAGAGTGGCTGTATGGGTAAGTGTGTGTTTGTGTCAGCGACTGTATAGGAGAGTAAGGTTTTGTTAGTATCTGTTTGAGGAGTGAGTGTGTGTGTGTTTCTGTATGGGTGAGTAAGTGGCTGTGTGATTGAGTGTTTGGGTGAGTGAGTAGGTGTGTGAGTAGCTCTATGGGTGACTGACGGTATATGAGTGGCTGTATAGGTGTATGAGTAGATATATTTGCGGCTGCATTGGTGAGTGACTGGCTGCATGAGTGCCTTTATGGGTGAGTGAGTGGATGTATATGTAGACGTATGAATCAGTGAGTGGGTCTGTACATACTAGTATTGGTGTGTCAATGGTTTCAAGAATGGAAGTCTGAAATTTGGAATCAGTGTATGAAAGATAATATTGGGGTGTGAGTAGGTACATCAAAGATTAAGTGGATTAAGATTAATTTAACAATTGTGTGTTACGCATGTTGTGAAAGGTGATATTTAACATACTAATGTGTATATATACAGACATGTGCACACATCAATATACACATAAATTAGGATTGTTCTATATATATTAATATATATCACTGTAACTCGTGACACATCCAATTTGAAAAGACGAGTGCAGACCTTCAAATGTGCAAATTATTTATTCAGTCATCTGCCATTACGTGTTTCGGGCGTGCAAGCGGCCTTGATCACATGACAGCGCTCAACACAATGTCCCGCTTTTTAAAGTGCAAGTACTAAAATAAATTCATGAAAATAGACAACATACTTAGCTGCTACTCTATATAATATATGCCTAAATGCTTGTTATCATTTTGAATATTCTTATCGATCAAATTGGCTTGAAACAATAAATATGTTAAACAATATACAAATATAAATATTATATTTTCCATATGATTCAATGTCATCATCCTAAGCAAATATATACATATTTTGTTTTTGTGCACATATATGATGTATGCCTACATAGCAATAGCACACAAAAACACAAATACTTGTATACACACATTTATTTATATATATAAAAAATTGGAAATCCCATCCTCATTAACATTCTGAAGTCTTGAATGGGATTCAATGTCGAAACCTGTCATTGATTCTCCTATTACCTATACAACTGTCATCAGTTTGTTCACAAGGGTCCCTCCAAGTCATAGAAGATCCTCACCATTTGCAGAGTCCCCAAAGTTTCCTTCTTGTCACCCATCATCTTCAATCTCTAAATGGAGCCCCTTCGGCCTCTACACATCATTAGCAGAAACAAATGTCACCACTATGCAATGGACATGCAACTGTACTTGCAAGTTTTGTCAACTACTGACATCCATTATCAAAAGCAGTGCCTGCGCCTCATTCATACCTGGATGTCCAGTACTTACCTGAATCTCTACCGCACCAATATAAAATTCCTGCTGTTCTCTAATAACAATAATTAACAGCTTGTCTGTACATAGCTTCAGAACTTCAACCTGGACAGATTCAAACCCCAACTTTTACCCAATGCAAGTCAGTCGCAATTATATTTGACACTGACCTCACCCTCAAGGTAAACATCATTAAAAAAAACCAAGACGCCTTCGGGCTAAGTTGCGCGTTTACAAGTCTCCTTTCATTCATTCATTCATTCAAGGTAAGCTGCTTGTAACTATCTCAACTAAAAAAATTAAAACCAAACCTCCGACACATAGACTTCAAAATGTCTGTTCAAGCCTTCATACTTTTAGTGGTGGCAATGCCCTGCTTCATAGCCCCCTAAATGCCACACTTGCCCCTGTTAAAGGCATCAGACATGCTGCAACATGACTCATTAAGGCCTATTAAATAGTCTCCATTTGCCAGCCCTCATCATCTTCAAAATCAGCTCCAGCTTCTACAAAGCCATCAAGACTGCAGCATCCTTCCAATCCTATCTGGCAGGCAACCTCTGAAGACTCTTGCACACCTGCAGCCAGGACACTTTCAGACCAGAGACGAAGAAGAACCAAAACTAAAATGGAAGGTAACAGGCCTGTACACCAGGATCTGTAATAACATCCCTCTATCCATCACCTTATGCAAGAGCTGAACACATACCTCTTCAAATGGCATCCAATCACGATTCAGTACAGTCCACTTCTACTCTCAGAACTTAGTTAGGCCTCCTATAATTCACCTTTTCATTGTGCATTTCTGCTGCCTTTCAGTTTTGTTTGTACTATAGAAATACAAGACATACATATATGCACACATATATGTGTACATACTTTATGCCAGCCTAGTCAGGAGATCTTGGAAACCTTCCATCATGATTCCCTCTCTAGCAGGACACATCAAAATGTGGCCAACCACAGCTCACAAAACTCACAAAATTGTACCTATACTTTAAAGCTGAGCCCTAGTGGCTCACCACTTGATGGTGAGGTATCTATCCTTCTCCCATTCAAACAAAGGATATAGAAATTCTTCCATCAATAATGGATTAGACCTTACTTCTCCTTTGGAGTGATAGCACAATAAATGGTGAGGCAGCAACAACATGCCTCTGTTAGTTTGATTCCTCCTAATAATCTCGCATATCATGTTAATTGTTGGAGCAGCAATAGGTTGGGTGGTGGAAGGTTTCCTTTTGTTAATATTTGGGACACAAATGCAATATCAGAATAAGTTACTGTGAATATTGGGACACTGTGCAATATTGGTATTTTTTTACTTTGTAATTAACCGTACCTTTGTTGAAAGTGGAATATGTATAGTGCTTTTCCTATGATATGAATTTTGATCTGAAGGTCCGTATGATCTTTTCCAATAATAAGAATAATTTATTTAAAAAAAACACATATCATACTATTTCCTGGCTCAAAAGTGGACACATTATTGTAGTGAGTGTTAGTCAAAGTCTAATAGTAATATCTGCCCCTTTTTAATGTAATGAACTTATCTGAGATCTTTTGTCGTAGCATTGTAAGTACCTAACAGTCACTTGCAGTGTTTCTCTCACACAGTGAATATTAAGCAATTGACAAGTCCATGTCTGGCAGCTCATATCCTTCCTCTGTACCTTCATGCACCTCATGAGGAGTTGGTGGCCTCTTTGAAACTGCCGGATTATGGCTCCACCTAGCCTAGTGCATAGCCACCCTATCCTTAGAGTATCTCAGGTCTGGTCTTTTTCCTTATGTGGAGCCCTGAGGCAGACAGGATACATACTATAAGGGATAAAGACAAGCTCCTGCCACCCACTACAAGTTTCACATGAAAGAGGCCTGCTGAGATGCTTCATGAGCAGCACCCTATAGGACCTTCTCTAGGTAGTCGGAGGCCAGCTCTCAACTTCCTATGAAAAATGCTATCAACAATACTCATTCTGATACAAATAGAGGTAGTTAATTCAACAGTAGCAACCACTCACAATTTCTCTGAAATCAGTAACTTACATAAAGGAGATGCAATATTAGAATACATCAAGTCCTCCAAACAAGTGACTTTCCTATTACTCTTCTGCACACTGGACCTGATGTCATCACAGATTCAGCTGACTATGCACTCACAAACTCACCATAGGGAAAAGTCATTTAGCTGACATACTGTTGTCTTACTAATTAGAAAATGCATAATTCCTAACATTTGAGTCAACAGGGAAGCAAAAGCTAATAGGCCTCCTTGGAGCTTCCTGTGTCACATCGATGTCTGCAACTGGACATTGATATATAGCTTCACACTGGCTGCCTGTCAGCAAGAGAGTAAAATCCATGGACCTCTGTATGAGCCACAAGGCCCTGTACAGCGTGGGGGTCCCACATATTTTGAAAATATTTTCTTTTGGTATGCACCTAAACGTAATTTGAGTTCTGGCACTGCCAAATTACTGTCAGTTCGAAAAATAGAGAAACACGGGGGGTAGAAGCCTCCCTTCTTAGCATGTAAGCTCTGGAATACTATGCCTCTTGATTTGAGATCCTATCAACAGATCATCAGTTAGAAAAATGCTAACAACGTGTTTGTTTACTAGTTAAACCAAGTAGACAGTCTGGCTTACTAATGGAACGCTAGCAGAAAGAGCCCTCAGCATTCAAGTGCTTTATAAAACTTTTACTTACTTACCATGGGACCAAAAGAAAAACAATTACTAGAGTAATAAGGAAAAGTCTGCCCTAAAAGTGCAATTGATTAGACCCAAATATAACAAAACAAACCAGAGCTATTACAGATATTTCCTTAGCATTTTAGTCCACCCTGGAGGGTTTAAAATGGCTCATGCCTTTCGTGAAAGATTCATCTTTCATAGATATATTTGATCTTCCACGGAAGCACATCAATTCTTAAACACAACCATTCGTAGAGTTAACTGATGCTTATGTACCTCAGCCAAAGATTTTTATGCCTGGTGGCTTTCAATGTGACACAGTGCAGCAGTGCACCATCCACCAGGCATACCTTGGTTATCAACTTCTTTCTTTGTGTCTATTGTTTCTTACTCCAAACTGTCACCATGATGGTCTTTGTTTTCAATGCCAGAGAACACAATGGTTACCAATAGCTGCACCCTTTGGATGTTCTTCTGTGTGTCTGTTGGCAAAAGGTTCATAATTAATTCTACTGCTACTGACTTGGAAAGATGAGAAGGACCGCAAGGCATTATTTTTCAATGCATTACTCTGGGGTTTTTTTGTTTCTCAAAGGAATTACATCTTTTTGCCTCCAGATTCCTCTCTCGGCATGCAGTCCCTCCTGCCAACCTGGATTCAGAAAAGAAGCTAAACAAGGAGAACCTGTCTGCTGCTTCCAGTGTGTGCCATGTCCTGCTGGGGAAATCTCAAACCAAAGTGGTAAGCAGAAAGGGATCAGTGTGATTGCTACAAAAGTTTACCTCTATTAAATAGTAAGAGTCTTCTGATCTCTTATCAATGCATTCTTTCCTTCTTTCTTCAGGCTCTGCTGAGTGTTCTAAGTGTGCATCTGATCACTGGCCCAACTTCAGACAAGAACAGTGTATCCCCAAGACTGTGCAATTTCTATCCTTTAATGAACCTCTAGGAATCATTTTGGCAGCAACAAGTATTTTCTGTTCAGTTCTTCCTGTTGCAGTTCTAGGGCTTTTTGTCTACTACTGGAACACACCCATTGTCAAAGCCAACAACCGCTCCCTCAGCTACCTCCTGCTCCTGTCCCTGACCTTGTGCTTTCTCTGCTCTCTGGCTTTCATTGGATATCCCACATCAGAGAAATGCCTTGTCCGCCAGGCAGCCTTTGGCATCACCTTTGCTCTTTGTATCTCTTGTATCTTGAGCAAAACTATCATGGTGGTGATTGCCTTCAATGTCAATAAGCCCAATAGTAAGCTAAAGAGATGGATTGGACCTCATCTGTCATATATGGTCATCAGCATCTGTACACTTGTTCAGGTTCTCCTGTGCCTCTGCTGGATATTTCTCTCTCCTCCTTTCACAGAATATAACTCTCACCCCCAGCCTGAAAAGATAATAGTTGAATGCAATGAAGGGTCTCCCTTTGCCTTCTGGTGTATGCTGGGTTATCTGGGGCTTTTGGCTTTTGTTTGTTTCATTGTAGCCTTTTTGGCTAGAAAACTGCCAGATAGCTTTAACGAAGCTCAATTTATCACCTTCAGCATGCTTGCCTTCCTCACTGTGTGGCTCACATTTGTCCCAGCCTACCTCAGCACCCGGGACAAGTTCATGGTTGCCATGGAGATCTTTGCCATCTTGGCTTCCAGTGCAGCTCTGCTTTGCTGTATATTTTTCCCAAAATGTTACATCATCCTGGTTAAACCAAAAACAAACTCAAAGAATCATGTCTTGGGCAGAAGAAAGCACTAGTTCAAGCTTTTAAAAATACAAACTTTAATTATGGGTTTGCCATTATTTGCATAACCATGATAATTTCATTAGGTTGTACAGTATACAGACTTGGTGGTACACCATGTATCATATATTTGCAGTCTCTGACGATATCTCAGTTTTCTTTAATCAGGATTACAAATAAATGTATAATGTCTTATTGTAGTTTGTTTAGGGTTTCTGTTATTCAGTTAAAACTGATTATAACTGAAAAAACACCATAAAAAAGAAGATATTTAAATTTCAGTAGGAACTGGAAAACACCAGATTTTGCCTCAGTTTACTGCTTTGGTGTCTTCCAGTCACAAAAAGCATAAGTAAAGCACCTACCTTCAGGCATTTTTCTGTGATAGATTGTCCCGCTGAGACCCAATCATGCTATGATAAGCCACATAATGTGCCCTTATGACATTCTGAAAGGCCTTGATTACGATAGGACCTGCTTCTGCTCCTGTTTTTGGTCTGTATGGCTTTTGATCACTGTTTACTGCTCGTTGATATGTAGTGGGCAGCAGGCCTGCAGCTGAACTCTGAACAATATCTCAGTCCTGGGCAGCAACATCACTTTGAAGTCATTGTCATTTTATTGAGGGGGATAGAGGTTTGCACTCCAAAGCATGAGGATTGTGGCAATAAATATCACAGTGCAAAGGGATACTTCAAGAATGAATGTCATCCCATTAGACGCTGTACCAAAAAATGCTATTGTCAGGTTTAGATTATAATGGTCCAAAACATGCCTATATTAGCTACATCCCTTCCTACAAAAGGTTTAGGGACTGAATCATGAACATGTTCAGTGTTCTTATGCATGCCAGAAGAAGTCCATTTGATGGCTTTGGTGGACCTTTGCTGTTTTTAGTACAGACAATAACCGAATGAAAAGGCATCCACTTTTCTGCAATTCTTAGTATGAGCAGCAAACAGCATACTTTCTGCAAAAGCAGGTACTTGAACCTGTTCTGAGCCTGTGCACTGTGTATGATCTCCCACCTCACTATACAGGCCTAATCAAAATGGATCTTGGAACTTCAGGCGCTAGAACACTGCTTGGTACTTGTTGGCATCACCCGTGCAAACTACTGTGACCACATTTCATGGAAACATATTGAGCTGTGACCATTTTTACTCTAAAGATGGAAAATGCCCTAGAAATGTGCACACTGCGCTGAATACAAATATAAAGTGCACTGTGCGATGTTCACACCTTGCATGCAAGTAGACAGCCCCCGCATCGATTTGAATTATACAAAGGTATACCACTTACTTGGTAAAGATATATTTCTAGAAGTCCTTGGCTAGCCCTTAAATAAACACCAAGGGCCCAGTTTATATGTTGCGGCAATAGAGTACCCTTCCCGCCACTAAAGATGTCAGTTCGCAAATTTAAAAGCAGACAGACCATAGTTTTACAATGGCGGAGACTATTCCTTCCCTGCCATGGCCAAACTTCTCTGATGGCTGACTGAGTAAGGGCCATCAGAGAATTGCCTGTCCGTTGGCCCACCCAATTTAGAAGGGCAAATATATAGCCATTTTTTACTGCTCGTCATGGAAACCCTCTCATTAAGGGGCTGTAAAAAAATATCCCATGGAAAGGAGGCTCTTGTTTTTTTTGTTTTTTTTCAAAAACTAAATCCACTTGGGGTTTATTGATTTTTAAAAAAAAAGCTTTGTAAATTTGCTGTATGACTCCATCACGGTTTGGCAGAGCCATATGTCAAAATTACAATGCATTCATAGTGACAGTGGTTTCTATGAATGCTACAAATGTCGGTCGGCTTGACGTACATTTCCAAAATTGGTTGTCAGGACCCCAGCCAGGGCCATGGAGTAAAATACTCTGTCACCCTGGCAGAGGACTGCCTGAGCGCCTATATTTAAATCAGGCCCTAAATTGCTTAGACACTTAGAGCAGCAAGAAGGTTTAAATGTCTACTATTAAGCTTTTATCTGCTTAAACCAAATATTAATTAGATGTAAGCATATCTCTATGCTTGCTCATCCTTGACATGGGGTTAGACAGGACTGGTGAGAGAAATAATGAAAGGATACATAAGATAACTAATTTTGGAGTTTGGAGCAGTATAGAAGTGATGAATAATTAACAAAAGGAATTAATTACACAGGAAGGTAATAAAAGCACATTTCGTAATAAGCACTGAAAAAATGCCATCTATGTTATTTTGGAAGAGGAAAAAAAGAGTAAATACTGCTAACCACTTTCTTTTCTAGTTTTTGAAAACATTGGAAAACATTGAAAAATAACATGGGAATTTACAATAAATGGAAACTAAAAACATGAAAGCCTGTTTATGATCCTAGTGACCAAGAATGTTCAAATTAGTTGCATTCAAGTGCTCACTATTGATAGCTTTGAATTGAAGGAATGTGTAGATACATCATCAATTGGATGCCCATTGCTGTAGTACTGTAGATTTCCTGCATGCATAGCCCTAAACTTGGCACAGTTTGGTGTACAGGATCAGTATGAAACTCCTCACAGCTCAGTAAACAACCAATGGAATCTCATCTTCTGTAACAAACAGTATAGTGTAGAAACTACTGACAGTTTTGTAACTGGATGGTATAAATTATTGCCCTTTAAAATACAATGGCAGGAATAAAATTGTCAACACAAGCTCTTCCAAAAACAACAGCCAGAGGTGTTAGATGAGTAGAATTAGTACACAGTGTTTGATATGCCTCTTTTGCGAATATTTGGGGAAAATCTTAGCACTATCCATTCAAAAGAGAAGAGGAGTCTGAGAATCTCTTACAAAAGGGTGAATTATTGCAAAAAACATTATTCCTGGCAAGGGGTTCTTAATTGAAGACAGCATTGCGAACATAGTTCTATCATATGGACTCTATCTGGTACAGCTCAGAAGGGGGAGTACTCCTAACAAATGCATATAGTTACCAAAAGGAATCACGGGTATGTGAGAGCCACTAAGCCAAGAAGATCATGGTAGCAACCCAAAGGCAAGAATTGAATTTGATCTTCGATTGATGTAGTCCTAACGTAAGTAATCCCGGATGGCAGGCATTTTTCAAAATTTCTGGTAAGAATTACTTTGCTCACCAGAGAGTCATTTAGATCATAATGAGGGACTCTCCAGGTCACCATTTCAGTGGAGACACTGGAGTCCACTCCCCAGTTAAGGACCACCAGCATATTTTGAGTTCCCCACATATGTGTCAGAGATCATTATGCCTTCAGAACACCTGCTAAAGTGGAGGTTGCTCTGAAGACAGAAGAGTTTGCTGTGAGGACATCCGTTTGTATTAGTTTGTTTTTGAAAAACCATGGTCCTAACACACAGGAAGCTTGTTTCCCCTTTTTGTCTAGATCACTGTTTCCCCTACCCAGTATTACCATTTTTTGCAATGCGGTCCTAATCAGGAAACTCTTGTGATATTTGCTGTCTGTAAATAAAGCGAAAGACTGTAATATGATCTAGCAGCCCACTACCGAACAGGCAGCCAGGTCAAGGGTTTCCCACATTATGGTGCGGGCGGCCAAAAGTGAAACTGGGCAGTCATTTTGGCTGGATTCTGATGGGCTCAAGGAGCCGGTTGGCCAGTCGGTTAGCTGCCTGTAATTCCTATGGACGGCGTTTCCGCAGTGGGGATTATGACTTCAGTTTAAGACAGGCTGTCCATAGCAGGGCCCCCTTTACCCTGCGGCCTCTGGTTGGGGGCCAAGGGGGCACCTATGGTTCCCCCTGTTAATCCCTGCACTGTGAGGCAGACACCCTGAGGCGCTTGCTACGCGGTGCAGAAATGAATAGATTCTCCCATTTGTCTATGGGAGCTTGTGCTATGGCTGGTTTACGGCACAAGCTTCCATAGACAAATGGGAGTATGTGACCGCACCATGGGGCTGATTACGATGTTGGGCAGAGTTGCCACTGCCCGATTTTGTGTCTGAAATGGGAGTGACCGACACCCAGTCAGCAGTCCTGACAGGCCCATTGGGATGCGACCAAACACTGTTCGGTCGCATTCCTACATTTTACAATGCGAGCATAAATTCCAGCCATAAACCATCCAGAATGCATGCTTCTATTGTAAAATAGGAGATGCAAGGATCAACAGGGGGGGCAGTGCCACCTCGGCCTCCAACCGGAGGCCTTGGACCCAAGGGGACCCTGCTGGGGGCCCCCAAATGCGAATTCTGACACCCACTGGCGTAACAAAACTTGAGGAGGCCTCCCTGCAAGGCCGGTGGAGGGGCGCCCTCCGGGCTCAATCAGAAACTCTGCAGCCAGAGTGCTGTGCTGAGGTGGGCCCCTGGAGCTTGGCCCCCCCCCGCACCGTGGGGACTGTGGGGGCCTGTGTTACGCCCCTGCTGACACTCTTTCTGTTTCAGAAAGGCCAACACGGAAAGGCTGCCAAAACCCGACATAGTAAATCCCAAGGGCAGAAAGAGCCAGCCTTGAGATGACAGGTGCATTACGACTGCCCGACATGCTCTCCGAGCCCATCGGAAGACAGTCGGAATGATTGGTCGGATTCTTTTCTGACCCCCTCCATTGTAATGAGGCAGTTGGAAAGGAATCTGACTACCACATTACGATGCGGTTAGAAAGGCTCTGACCAACAGTCGGACCCTTTTACGACCGCATCATAATCGGCCCTCATGTGTGGTTGCAATTGCGGTGTCGGGACCGCCGACCGGAGGTGGGTTGGTCCCGACACATCAACGGTGTTGGGCAGACTTTTCGTAATTAGACCCATAGTATCTGCTAGGAAAAATGTCTCCAGAGCAGACAGGCAAGGTTTGAGCACAGCACGGTCTACCAAATGTTTGTGTTATGCTATCTCATGGAGTTGTTCACATTAGCGGGCAATTTATATGGCCGTTTCCTGACCTTCTGAGAAGTGTTAGGCATAATACAGCATAACCGATTCTGAGCTAAATTGGTGCCTCACTGCATTTCAGATTTTTTTTTAGATCTGGTTAATTAAGACCCTACACAGAAAAAAGGGCTAACATTCAGATGAGCAAAATGGATGAAGGGTAAAATTACAAATCTGCTATAGATTGAGAAAGGGGTGCATACTTTCAACTATTAATTTCACTCTTTTTTGGCACTGCTATTCCAAATAAACTGGCTCATGATTACCTGTGTTTGTCAACTAGGCACAGAGATTCAGATCTCAGAGATACTCGAGTCTTCAGTTGCAGAGGAGGTCAGCAGTGTACCCAGAGTTTAGGATCCTCTTGGTGTGATGCTTCATGATTGTGGCATCTGCACTGTGCACAACACACAAGCAGAAGCAAGACAAATTACATTTCCAAGAGTGCCATAGGACTCTCTTGAGACTTGCAATGTCGGTGGCCATTTTAGATCTATTGGGTAAATATTCCTCATGGTTCAGAGAGATTCTTGCTAGGCAAACATGATACGTAATTGCTACAGTTGAAGCCTTGTTGCCCAGAAACAGATTCATCACACTTTTATCTTGAGTGGTCAAAGCCTTTTGTTCTAGGGAAGCATTCCGAATATAGATTTGACCCAAAAAATGCAGATTTTGATTATCCTCCTCAGTTCCTTTGCACCAGTCTTCAAGTCTACAAGAAAAAGCGTGGTTCTAAAACATTGATTTCCCATGTTAATTCCCATGCGTAAGTTCTGTTGCAGCTACAGAAGACATGATTGAACACATTTACATCATTTCTGGCAAAAAGTTACACATTGCTCAGAAAGCATGTTTTTTGTAATTTGATGAAATCTGTTCAGTAGTTTTTGAAAAATTGCATTTAGGGAGATGCTTTGGGGGGGTCATAAAGGGGTTAAAAATAGTTATATATATAACTGTTGGGGTCCTGACATGCTCTGACTGGTGAATTAAAATGGGGGGCTAGTCAATCCTGATTTGGAGTTCACAACAAAAACAATATGTTGCAGCAGCCATTACAGTACTCAGGGACATGGTCCCAGGATCCTGAAAATGAAATAAAAAAATATATTAGGGAACTGGGTGAGTCCTCTGACATCCATGGGTATGTGTGGGGTCCCAAGATAACTCCCCTCTTGATTGTCTGTCTACAACATGGGTCCTAGTCCCCACTGAAATAAATTGTAGTAAAAACGTTTTTTGAGGGTTACAAAAAAGAATACAATTGAACGGTAAGAACATAATACAAATCAATTGTTGACGGTTGTGAGAAAGTGGTTTATTAGTTGGGGTGTATTGACAAGTAATAAAGTCAATATCTTGCTAGATCCAGTGAAAGGCTTCAGTAATTTAAACCTATGGACAACCTCTGGCAGCTTTGGCACAGAGCATACAGCCTCAACTTGCAAAAAATGTGTACTGTAAGGAAACAGCTAAAATGTCAAAAACACAACTAAATAAAATTCCCTATCTAAAATATGACAAAAATCCAATAAGGGGAAGTATAGATTTTTTTAAAAAAATGTCAGTGAACACAGCTTCAAAGCATGAAAAGCAGTCGTCCGTGAAAGAGCCACGACATGAGGCCAACCACAAGGCTTCTGCTAGGGATTCCTAAGTTTCAATCAGTGTGAAAGCATCTCCAGAAACTGCACTGGCTTCTAGTTAGGAGTTGCATAAATGTCAAGGTCTTATGCATTACATATAAGGCGCTACATGGTTCCGGTCCTCAGTTCTTGAGGTGGTATTCTTGGTATTCTGGCTGGAAGAGTAGCGGTGAGTTTACTCATGCTGGCTTACTTCTTTCTTTTAACTCTGATTCTTCTCTGGTTTTAACTACGCCTGTGCGCTTGATCC
The DNA here is from genome assembly GCF_964204655.1 of Triturus cristatus. Classification (NCBI taxonomy): domain Eukaryota; kingdom Metazoa; phylum Chordata; class Amphibia; order Caudata; family Salamandridae; genus Triturus; species Triturus cristatus. The sequence continues at coordinate 759,852,045 of NC_140595.1, forward strand.
TAATCCATTTTTAAGCCCTGTGCCTATAGGGGAAGTATTATTGTACTGTACTGTACCGCCGACTTTGATTTGATTATGTGCATGAATCCATTTTTAAAAACTATACTCAATCGTTAGTGACCTGAGTTGCCCATGGACACACACTCCTGCTGATTTTGGAGAGAAGTAGGGAAATCTCTGGTCGGCCGACACAAGAAGCTAGTGTGCGGCAGCCATTTTTACTCTTGGGACAGCTAGAGCGGCCATTTTGAGAGTGCGCACTCTATCTTCCAGACTCTGCGAGATGCATTTAAACATGGTCGCTGCGTGGACACACAGCGGATGCGTTTAGCAGGTGCGCCACCGATGCACCAAAGGCAAGCCCGTCAGCTCCCGTCATCATCCTGGAAGTGGCCATCACCAGCCACTATGTTGGAGCCCGTCCAAATGGTATGCACCGCCTCTCCTATAGCTCTATGCAACTCCACAATCTTGCTACTGCTCCTAGATGTAAACCTCTGAGCCTCGATACTCTAGGTCCTCTAGGAAATAAATGCACCTCCTTTAATTTTAGCTTGAAGTGTGATGTGCAAGCCTCCTCACATCACTCTTAGCGCTACCCCCCTTTTAAAGGCAGCATTGATTAATGCCCGCTCTTTCCCAAAGCATGCTAATAACATATACAACCTACTATGTGATGAATGTTTTGATGCATTGTTTGTAACAAAGACGTGGCTCACTGACTCCTTGGGTCCTGACATTTAGTCAATAGTTCCGAAGGGGTTAAAAATTGTAAGGAAAGACAGAAATACAGGCAGAGGGGGGTGGCTTGCTAATATCTTTAATGATTCCTACACTCTGACCCAGTTGCCCCACATGGATTTGGAGAGGGCGGAGATGTTAGAATTCACCCTCTCCCTGTCATCTAAACAATAGATATCAGGGGGCCTTATATATGGACCCCATGGCCCTTCTGGAGGGTTTGTATCCTCACTTTGTGAAGTTGTCTCCCCTCTGACCCTTAGATACAGAGATTGTGTCCTGTTGGGGGTTTTCAACCTTCATATGGACTGTGATCGTGTGAAAGAAAGCCAAAAACTCTTGAAGAAATTCACAGCTATGGGCCTTATACAAACCGCCCTGGCCCGCACGCACCAGACCAGGCACACGCTAGACCAAATATTTACTTCAATACCTCTTGAAGCTGGAGTCTCCTATTCCTCTGGTCTGTACTGACCATTACATGCTCAGGTTCAGATGGGCCAAACTTAGTGATGTCCCTTTTAAAGAAAGCAACTTACCCTGTACGGTAAGGGCTTTTCGCAAAATTAAATCGGAATTATTAGGCAACAGGCTTTATGCGGTGAAGCCCTCTCTTACTGGCAATATCAATGAAGATGTAAGCCTGATTGATAGGTGAATTGAGTCAGCATACCAAACACTGGCACCGGAAAGTAGCATTCAACAACATCGCTCGAAAGTGCAAAGCCCTTGGTTCATTCCTTCCCTTAAAAAAATTAATTAGCCTGCAAACGCAAAGAGAGGCTATGGAGGGTAAGCTACCGTTCAGTAGCCAAAGCTGACTATAAAGTAGAATTAGGGAAGTATTATAAAGAAATTAAACCAGCAAAAAAGCCTACTTTGAGTCTAAAATTTTAAGGGCAGAAAACCATTCTAGAGACATTTTTGAAATTGTTAAATTCTTTTCTGCGTCCGAAATGGGCTCCAATTAGAAACTTTTTTCTGAGGAATGGTGCGAGACTCTCGCTGCAATCTTTCAGAAAAAAATAGATACCATTCAGCCTCCCTCCCACCTCCTATGGTGGGAAACAACCTACCAGGTGTCGCTCTATGGGTGGTAGAAAACCAGGAAGAGCCGGGTCATGACCCAACCATCAATACTGAAGTGTGCTCTCTGAACTCTTTCTATCCTATCCCCTTGGGTGATTCTCTGGTTGCCTCAAAATGCCTCAAATCAGGTTCCTCGTTGGACCCTGCCCCCTCCTTCATCCTTAGCCTAGGGTCAGAGGCTATCAACCCACTCATGAACCAGTTACTGAATACTTCCCTCTCGCCAGCCATAGTACCTACCAAATGGAAGCAAGCAAAGTTTATCACGCTGCTAAAAAAAGCCCAGGCAGACCCCTCTGATCTTTCTAACTATAGGCCAATCTCCCTCCTTCCTGCCTTTTCAAAACTTCTAGAGAAACATGTGAACCAGCAGCTTTCATCTTACCTCTAAAGGAACTGCCTTCTTCATTCCAGCCAGTCAGGCTTTTGCCCCAACTGCAGTACCGAAATAGCACTGCAGGAGGTAGTTGACTCCATCCGACTTGGACTGTAAGTGGGAGAGAGGGCGCTTTTGGTCCTATTAGACCTGTCGCTTTTGATATGGTCTCGCACCAGATTCCCCTGACATTCCTCCACTCGATTGGCATTGGGGGGCTGGCCTGGAAATGGCTGGTATCTTTCATCGAGGGGAGGGGTCAGGAAGTATGGTGCCATCCCTACTCTGCCATGTCTTGCAAGCTGGAGGTTGGTGTCCCCCAGGGCTCTGCCCTGAGTCCGACCTTGTTCAATATCTACCTCACTCCAATGGCTACACTGGTAGAATCCTTAGGGGCAAAAATTGTGTCTTACGCCGATGACAGCCAGTTGCTGTTTACGTGGAAGAACAACGAGCCCTGCCCTGGTAAGTTAATTAGTACCTGCCTTCCAGCGGTATTTGGGTGGCTTGCCGTGAACCAGCTGAAATGTAATGCGGGAAAGACGGAGCTACTTTTCTTTGGCGTGGATGCAGAAACACCGCTGCAGTCCTTCTGGCCACCTGACGGTCTCACCCCCTGTTATCAGAAATCATCTGGTGAAAAACTTAGGCGTTAAATTTGACATTCAGCTGTTATTCCTCACCCAAGTAAATTCAGTAGTAGGCACGTGTTTTGCCCTCCTGCGTCTTCTTCAGAATTTTTTTTTTCCTGCTGTCTGTGGTGGCCAGACAGCAGGTGATTCAAGCCCTGATTGATTGATTGAAACCATGGTACGCTTTAAAAACTGCATGTCCCACGTCAATAGGTGGATGAAAAGTAACCTTCTTCAATTGAACGGTACTAAATCTGAGATTATGCTCTTTGGGAAAGCGTCTGAGCACTGGTCGCCCGATTGGTGGCCATCCGACCTTGGCACCTGTCCTGCCCCCAAAGAGGTGGTCCGCAATCTGGGTTTTCATATGGACAATGAACTGTCCATGAAAGCCCAAATAAATCATATTGTCAGCTCATGCTTTGGAATAATGCGTACTTTGCGGAAAGTTTTTAAATGGATTCCTTTAGAAGCAAGAAAACCACTGATTCAAGGTCTTATTACTAATCGAATGGATTATGGTAATGCGCTTTTGCAGTCCATAAATGAAACGTCATTAAATAAGCTGCAAATTTTACAAAACACTGCACCTAAAATGATCCTGAACCTGCCGCATCGAACATCTTCTGCTCCTTGCCTGAGAGCTTTACACTGGCTTCCAGTGAGAAAGCGCATTCTTTTTAAGGTCCTTTGCCTTACGCATAAACATCTGTATGGGAAAAGCCCACAATATTGGTCCAAAAAACTTTGCTGGTAGAAGCCTCAGAGGGCACTTAGGTTTAGTACCATGTCACTGCTTACCCCTTTCAGAATAAATACTACTAGACAATGTGGTAGATCTTTCTCGTATTTAGTGCCGGCCTCCTGGAATAAAATGCCTGTATATCTACGATCCATCCCTGTTCACAGCTGTTTCCGGAATAATCTGAAGACATGGCTGTTTGATCAATAACTCTTTTCTTTCATTCTCAACCAGAGCCGCTGCAAACGCCATGAGACTCTACGGAGTGATATGTTCTACGCTATAAAATTGCCTCTGACTTGACTTGACTGATCATATCTCGACTTGATTACGGGAATGGCCTCTACTTGGGCATGCCCAGTGATTGCCTTTGGAAAACTAAAACAAATATTTTGTTTGTGATATGCATGGAATTGTAAACAGTCAACCACACCGGCTACAGTTAATGTGAATCTAGTATGTTGTTGAGAGAAAGTCTTGTGAACGTTTGACCTACTTGTAGGCAGAGACTATTGGAAACATGGTTACTATGGAACCTGAGCTAAAAGTTTGCTGGTGAAGGGAACAACAGAGTCTGTAGTATGAAACTGGAAAGCAGACTACTGTACACAAATTGCTCAGTAGGGAGTGTATGTATTGTAATTGACAATATCTTACAAAATAAAATATAAATAAAAAGCATTAACAGCAGGTTGTTTAATGCTTTTAAGGGCTTTATGTACCTCAGACAGTCAGTTACACATGTAGTTACATACCCATACACCCAGCTATGTACCCAGCCACCCACTCATACAGCCACTCACATACCTATTTACAAAATCATATAGCCATTCACACACCCAGTCAGACTGTGACAGAGGCACTTACACATGCACTCACACACCCACATAGCACTTATATATCTACCACTGACAGAGCCACTTGCACACACAGTTACATGCCCACTCACTAACACAGCCAGTTACCAATCCATACAGCTACTTACATACTCATTTAGACACCCATAGTGTCACTATCACTCCCAGTCACACACTCAAACAGCCACATACACACCCAGTGATACACCCACTGAGGCACTGATACACTCACTCATATATCCACTCAACCACTCACTCACCCAGTCACCCATCGGTACATCCACTTATATACCAATGTATACACCCACACTTAGACACTTACACAACCTCTTACACACTGACATAACCACCTATGGTGCTACTCACTTGCTTATAGTATGTAATTTAATAGTATACAATGTAAAGTTAAGTGTATTCTATATCTGCTTAGGTCACTAAGACTCTAGGGAAATGGCTCAATGTAGTAGAAATTTACAACAGACTGACCTCTCTGCTCACACCTTTCTTCAGGATGAAGAATAATTACATGAGTGGTTTATGACACAGTGGCCTATCCGCTAAGACCTCTCTACTGGTTGTATGATGTAGTGGTTTGTGTAAATCTTAAATTTGTATTAAAACCTCTTTCGAAGTTCATGAATAGTGTTGTTATGGTTTGAAATAAACTAGCCTATACTGTTAGACATTTCATTTTGGTCATAGTGTTTAGAGTAGTGGTTCAGAAGAGAAAGGACTATCCGCTAAGAACTGCTTCTTAGGTCATAGGTGAGTGTAGTAGTTGATAAGGTTACACTGAGCTCTGTGCTGTTTGTCTCTCAACTGTATCTCCTTCTTTTTTTTAAATGTAAATGATATTTTGAGTATACTAAAGTTTTCGTTGTTGGATGATGTCATCAGTGATATCACTGACCATGTCATTAGTGATATATTATGTGAGATCAAAAGCCGTGCATTGTGGTGGCATAAGTCAACTCAGGTAACTATAAATGCAGAACTTATATGGTTTTGTGCATGTAAAATCTGAGCCTAAATATAACGTTGGTGTAAACCTTGTTTTTTTAGTGTGTATTTATAAAAACACCCTCAATTTCAGAGAGCGAAATGAGCCACTTCAGCTGATGTTAATACAGAAGTATTTTTTTTCAGCTAAAAGTCCATTAAGAGTTTCGACTCCAAAGGCTTTTGATACAGGGAGTGGTCAATTCATTTTTAAATGGATTTATCCATAGACAATGAAAAAAGACTGAGCGGGCATTATTCAAAAGGTAGAACCACCTACAAAAGTGCATGATTAGAAAGCTGACCTTACACGTCAATTTGAAAACATCAGTTAACATATTTCATTATATACATGAACTTTCCAATTAAAACAAATCTTAGCAACTTCCCTACTATTGAGGGATTGAAAACTGATGTAGTGTCAGCATTCAGCATCCTATTCACCACTGTTGTCTAAAATGTTGTGTGTTTCAAATATTCAATTAAACTTTTCTTTCAATTTTTAAACCTTTGCCCGCCCCTTCTTGTACAATAGGTAAAAAACAAATCAAAAATATACAGTCTTGTAAATATTTTTCGACATCACTTCAAACATCAGTTGGACTCTACCTCCTGACCTCTCACTCAGATGATGGGTGTGCATAGTAGGGTGTGTGGAGGCATTGGCCTCTCTGCTGAGACCTCTCTCTGTAATGATAAGTGTCGCCGGGTATGTGGTAGGACTGAGGTAACCTTTCACACCTCTCTCTCAGATCATTGGGTGTGCGTAGTAGGGTGTGTGGAGGGACTGAGCCCTCTCCTGAGACCTCTCTTTGTAATGATGAGTGTGCATAGAAGGGTATGGAGAGGGACTGGCCTCCCCTTCAGACCTCTCTCTCAGAAGACAGGTGTGTGTAGTAGGATGTGGGGAGAGCCTCCCCTCTCCTTTCAGACCTCTCTATCAGATAATGAATGTGCATAGTAGGGTGTGTAGAGGGACTTGCTTCTCTGGTGAGACCTTTCTCTGCAACAATATATGTGTGTAGGAGGGTGTGGGATGGGACTGCCCTCTCCTTTTAGACTTCTCTCTCAGATGACAGGCATGCGTAGCAGGGTGTGTGGAAGGACTGGCCTCTTTACTGAGACCTCTCTCTGTAATGATAGGTGTGAATAGTAGGAAGTGAAGAGTGACTGGCTTCTCCTTTCAGACCACTCTCTCAGATGACAGGTGTGCATAGTAGGGTGTGGGGAGGGACTAGCCTCTCCTTTCAGACCTCTCTCTTTCTGTTGATGGGTGTGTATAGTAGGGGCTGTTGAGGGACTGCCTATCTTGTGAGACATCTCTCTGTAATAATGGGTGTGCATAATAGGGTGTGAAGAGGGACTGGCCTCTCCTTTCAGACCTCTCTCTCAAGTCCCAGGTGTGCATTGTGGGATGTGCGTAGGGAATTGCCCTCTCCTTTTAGAATTCTTTCTCAGATTACGGGGTGCATAGTAGGTTGTGTTGAGCGAGACTGGCTTCTATACAGAGGCCTCTCTTTATAATGATAGGAGGGTGTGTTGAGGGACTGGGCTCTTCTTTCAGATATCTCTCAGAGTGTGCATGTCTTTTGTAGGGTGTGGGGGGACTTCCTCTCCTTTCAGACATTTCTCTTAGATGACGGATGTGCATAGTAGGCTGTGCAGAGGGACTGGCCTCCTCACTGAGACCGCTCTCTGTAATGATTGGTGTGCTTAGTATGGTGCTAATAGTGACTAGCCTCTCCTTTCAAACCTCTCTCTCAGATGACAGGTGTGCATAGTAGGGTGTGAGGAGGGACTAGCCTCTCCTTTCAGACCTCTCTCAGATGATGGGTATGTGTAATAGGTTGTGGGTAGGTACTGCCCTCTCCTTTTAGAACTCTTACTCAGATGATGGTTTGCATAGTAGGGTGTGTTGAGAGAGACTGGCTTCTCTGCAGAGACCTCTCTTTATAATGATAGGTGTGCATTGGAGGGTATGTGGAGGGACTAGGCTCTCCTTTCCAATCTCTCTCAGCGGAGCGCATGTGCATAGTAGGATGTGAGGAGGGACTGCCTCTCCTTTCAGACCTTTCTCTTAGATGACAGGTGTGCATAGTAGATTGTGTGGAGGGATCGTATTTTAGGTCTTCTTGAATTGTTTATTATATTTTGGATTAAAGGAAGAGGGCCACCATTTTCATTTTTTTGTATCTGTTTACATTGGTTATAATCAGACATGCATGGATAAAGGGAATATACAATGAATATACACTACATCACAGACAGGCTATTTAGCACGCTATCATCATTTGCAATTTATACTTTGGAAGTTATTTCATTTATATGTTTTTTTAAATACATTCACCAAGTGGCTGATCACGTGTAGTGGGTTCGATAGAATTCTGGGGAGAAGCTGAGGCAAGCCCATCACAGAATGATTGGGAATGTTTAATAAACCTTGTTAAATACATGTCACACAATAACATGTTGAATCCATGCTGAATGACCATAGGGGTCATGTAGAACAAGATGTGTGTGATTTATCAACTTTGATGCAGATATATCTCACTATTCTGGGAGATGTATCTGGCACAGAGGTCTTCAAACTGTAGGGCGCGCCCCCCTGGAGGGGCGTGGATGTGTTCCCAGGGGGCCGAAAATGCCTCTGCAAGTACAGGTAAATGAAGATGGCCTGGAAGCGCAGCAATGTTTATTTGCTGCATTTCCAGGCTGTCTTTTTTTACTCTGAAGCCCTTGAAGTGAGATCAGAGTGTTGTGTGGCCGGAGGTCAGTGAGTGTGTTGCTGTGGGCTTGGCTGGGCAGTGTCTGGAGTCTTATCTCCGGCACGCCCGAGTTTTTTACAGGTCTTTAAAGACCATTTGCATATTTGCATACCTTTGCAAACTGGTTACCAAGGCGTAGTTTTTTTCTGGTTCCAGTACCCCTTGGGCCCCCACTCTGCCTGTTCCTTACATTTTTATTTTACATTTCCATTTACTAGTGTGAGAATTCATTTCATGAAAAGGAATATAAAGTAGGATTGCCAAAAGAAAAATGCCAGCTGTGTGTTGTTTAAAGAGTCTGCAAAGAACTCGTCTTGACAATAAACAGGGTTATAAATAAAAAAGTATGTATTCATTTGTAATGTGCCTTTTCTGTCTTTGTTCCCTTTAATTATCAGTCATGAATCAATCAGGCCATCCTTGAACACAATTTAAAGTGCTTTCTATTTATATTTATTTTCTGTTCGAAGTACGCACAGATAAGTGCTGAGAATACTGCTTTAGGTGACTGTTTATTTTAGTACCGTCTGCGACATCAGAATAATGAGCTGGCAACCCAAATAATAATAGTGGAAGTTTGGTGTAGGATCAGCACATTATTAATTTCCTCCACACTCGATCCCTGATTAATGTCATAATAGCAATAGTTTAACTTTTATCTGAAACCCTATGCCACCGTCAATAACATGCTGATTTACTTCAAGTGTTTGGGAATGCACCTTACATTCCGACAACTCACTCCTCATTCTCACCCTTCACTGTCACGCTCACCCTGCACTCACAGCGATCACTCTGCACTCACAATGCACTTGTGCTGTTCACCCTGTACTGCCCCCCACAGTCACACGAGCACACTACTCACCCTGCACTCTTGTGACACTTCACTCACCTGTCCCCATCACTGCTCAATCTGTAATCTCTCTCAAACAAGCCCATCACTAACCCTGCATTCATTTGCCCCATTTTGCACTTACATCTGCACCCAAAATCATATGGTCACCTCAAACAAACTGCAGTCACTCCTCTTACCCTACTCTCACACTGTGGCATTTCTCACCATGCATTCACATGGGCACTCCTGCCACCCACACAGTGCAGAGGGTTAATGTGCCTGCTACAAAGAATGTGCATCATGCAGATCACAGAACTGAGTGGGAGTAAACTATGAGTAGCGATATAAAAAAATGAAATGTTTGTCTGAAAAGTGCTTTAGAGAGATGAGGTGTATTGTTGGTGAGTGGTAGTGAGGGAATTCGTGGGAAAGGAGGAAATGGGGGAGGGGCGCCAAAAAAGACTGTTGCACCGTGTGTGACCAGTGCTAGGGCCAGCACGGGCTGGGAGTGTTAGCCCCCCGGAGTTCGGGTCTAGTTGCGCCCCTGGTGTGCTGGCAGAGTCAAAGAGGTTGCTAAAAATAATAAAAAGTTTAAGTGTTTTGTGTTTTCACAGTCTTGTAAGTTTGTATAAAATAATGCAATAACAGCTTAATTGGAAAATAAATGCAAGTTAAACTAACTGGTGATAAAGGCAATCTTTTAGGTTATGAAACCTCAGTTAGCGACTACCATCACTGCAGATATCTGTGTGTGTTAAAGCCGAGCAACACGTAATTGAACCCTAGTTGGTGCAGTGGAATTGTGACCTTTGTATTTATAGTCAGGGCCACTGGAATTATGCAATTGTGCGGTTTTGGCATTTTGAGCATTCTGATGGATTTCCCGCATTTGCCACATCATCCATCATCTGCTGCATTATTTGCAGATTTAAAAAAACAACTTGTTTCTAGCTGAAATGGTTCAAAAGTTACTAAAAATCAGCAACACATGTAACCTCGCAGTGGAAGGCCCTTTCTAAAGGCTTACTGGTCACCTTTCTGTTGCTTATTGCTATATGTGGTACTTATGAAGGGCAATAAAAGCCAGGACAGTGTTAACAAGTTTAAAAATTGCAATATAATGCAGTAATGCTATCACAGAATATGCAGCATTATGCAGCATAATTCGCCTTTGCTTGCTGCAGAATTTATTCAACCCTGCTGCATAATTTGACCTTTTCCTGTCGCATAATTCCAGTGGCCCAGTTTATAGACCTATGAGGTCCCAACCTGTGGCAGAAAGCACTGTGAATATGTAAGTCATTATTTTAAAACAGTATTTACATACTCTAAGCTAGGCTTCTGCAAAATGATGCAGTGATTGGGATAAAAACAAGTTCTTACAAAGTACATTTTATAGTAATCAAACTGCATCTAATGCAGACATTTTTGTAATTGTCTCCACTATTCTAGATCTCAGCTGATAACACCCTTACATTACATCTCAAAAAGAATAAATCTTTGCCACCATGAAGCTTTAAGCAGAACCACTGAAATTAATCAGCAGAAAAGGACCACATTATGCAGAAGGTTTGACTAAATTATGCAGCAAGAAAAGGTAAATTATGCGGCACAATGCGCCACATTTTTTGGTTAGCATTACTTCATTATTTTGTCATTTTAACTCAGGGTAACACTTTCAGGGGAATTATTTGAACTCAGTAGTACCAGTTTAACTGCCAAATAAAGCCATAAGCAACCACAAGATTACCAGTCAATCTTTGCAAACGGCCTACCACTGCTCCGGAACACTTTGTCACGCTTTCAGTAACTTTTGTTCAGTTTGAGTTAGAATCAAGTTTTTTGTTGTTGAAATATTTGCAGAGTTTTATATGGTGCTGGCTAGACCTGGAGGTATCAGAGTGCTTTACATGAGGATCAGCAAGTTACAAGTTACAAAAGAAACTTACAACAGTTACAGGAGCCAAGTATAACATAGGGAAAACAAACAGTGTTACACATTAACATGAGTTACTAGTGCATAGCATAACCAAGACACATGTCCAGAGAGGCAAAGAAGGGAGAGGGGTGAAGGTACAAAGGGGTAGGGAATGCTGATCGGGTCCGGCAGACTGGCAAGGGGAAAGTACTTCAGGGGATGGATTCGTCAGAGGGCCGGAGAGGAAAGGAGACACAGCGGAGAGACGAGGGCAACCATGTCCAATGTCCGGCTGGGTTGGTGATGGCTGAGGGGGTGAACCAGAGCCTAATCTCCTCTATAGCTGATAAAACAGCTCCACCAGGCAGAGGCCATGCTTGTTCGGGCTCCAAGGTCAGCAAAATCGATGGTCCATCAGAAGATCACGGACCAAAATCGCGGTAATTGGAGAGTTGAAGGGCCGCCGTCCAAATAACCTCAGGTGAGTCCAAAGGTCCAAAGAGGGGGTAGAACTCCAGGGATTTGATCCGGGAAGGTAATCTCTAGCCAGGGAGCTCCCGGCCGGAACTCCTCACATGTCGGCCATCTTGACCAAGGGAGCCTTCAGGTGCCAGGATGGTCTACTGCTAGAAGATCAAAAACGCCCGAGTTCCTGGGCATGACTGTGTGCCAGGGCCCAACCTCGGGGCACAGTGATGGACCCCCAGCACGGAACAGAAGCAACCTGTCTGGTTCGATGCTGAGCCATGAGGTCACCTTCAAAGCCAGAGTCCGCCTGAGCTCCGCCATTTTAGGGTCAGGCAAAGATTGCGTTATTCCTAAGGGACGCACTCTGAGCTGCCAAAGGTCACCACCCCCGCGGTTGCCTCCCGCAGAGAGTTCTCCTTTCTTGTTGTGGTGTTCTGGGCACTCTTAGGGGATTTGGTGCAAGAAGCTCCCAGCCATCACGAGGACAGCTGCCATTTTGACGTCAGGATTCGCCATGCCAGGCACCCCGGGAGGAATATCTCGTCTGGCCGGTTATTTGGTGTCCGAGGTGCTGCTTCTCCCGCTCCGCCCGTCCTCTCACTCTTGACTTAGGCCGTCTCCTCCTCACCTTAAGGTATGTGTTATGGTGCTCAGGAGCCTCCGCGATCTCGCCAGCCACGGCGATCGAGGGTATCAAAGCTCCGCCACTCTGCGCATTGGCCCACTCTTCAGGGTTTTCTGTGGCAGTCGCAGGGGGGGGTCAGGAGCTCCAGGACCTTTCAGCTCCCCCATGTGATTGTCCTCTGGCCTCTCTCCCTTGTGTGCTGCTTTAGGGTAGATTCAAACTATCAGGTGCGTGCCACAGGCCTCAATCAGGCCCACCAGTTCAGTCCCAGGCAGCCCAGGGGCCCACCAGGCAACGCGCTCACTGACCTTGTCATCCAATCTCAATATCCTATGTGCCGTGTCTGCACTGGTGTCTCTAGGCCTCCGGTTCTTCAACCAGGGCCTGACGCTCATTTCCACCCTGCCTTGGCCTGGCCGTGCGAGTCGTTGTAGGCGGCCCCCGCAGCACCGGCCGTCTTGCCCAAGTCAGAGGCAATCCAGTCACCACCAGTTCCGTGTCGGTCAGGGTCCCACCAGGCGCCCCAGGAGTTCTCTGCGTCTTCAGTGTTGTCCACCCAGGTGCTGCATCAGCTCCGGCACTTCTCGGCTACCGCTCTTTTAACTGGGGCCGCAAGCTCCTTCCCAACACCAACCGCCCATTGTCCAGCGCCCGGGCCGTTATCTTCGGCAGACCCACCGCTGCAATCAGGAGATTGTCAACAGCTCACAGGCAGCGGTCTTGAGCCTCAGAGCGGCTGCACTACCCAGTATTTCGGATTGTTCTTCTGGGCCAGGACGGAGCTCTTCACTGAGCGTCCACCACGGTCGCCATCTTGAAGGCGATATCTGCAGATAATGTAGCATATGCAGTAAACCGATAATTAGCTGGCAAATGCTGATGCTGCAGAAACTCATAATTCCAGTGGCCCTGGCTTTCAGTGACTCAATCAATTAATGGGTGGTAAGGAGGCTGGTTTCTTTTTTAACTTTATGCACTACCACCACACCCTTCGTTTTCAGGCAGAGGTGCCTCAAAGTCAGTATTAACCTTTCAAGAGCAGTTTTTTTTTTAAAGCTGAGTCCATGGGGTGGCAAGTAGAAAGCACGCAGGGTTGCATCCAGATGCAGAGCCCTAAACCTCTCGATCCCTGGGGCCTCACAGTAATGGTCTAGGAGACAGCGGAAAGGAGCGAGATTCATAGATATTGTCAAAGAGAAGGCCCAGAATAGGGAGCACTGTATGGGGGCTACTTTTTATGCTAACAAATGTCCAGAGTCAGCTTCTTCTGAGAGATACCCTAAAGAAGGGGACAATATAAGTGTTTTTCTTTAAATGGACATTCATTAGTGAAGCTAGTACTGCTGCCAAGTGTGTAAGTGGCCACTGCTGGTTTTCATAAAGGAAGCAGATGCAGCAGGACTGGGGCTCAAGGATTTGAGGGGCCCACTGCATCACAGTTATGACTGTCTACCTTTAAAAAGGGGGCATCAGAGCTTATTTTCTTTTCAAGCATTAGGACTGAGGTGATGATCAGTTATGGTGGGGAAGAAGTAAAAGATGCAGAGGAGATAGCCTGCTACTCAGGATTGCAGTTGTCATTAATGCTGCAGGTGTAGTTGCATTGGGGTCAAAGAGTGTGAGGGGCTCACAACACCCCAATTATTTAGGATAATATCTGTTTTTGTTTGATTCATTTGCTGTTTTATAAGTCTCATATTTAGTGCGGTTCATAAGCTATGGAAAAAGTATTCCTGAAATCAACTCATACGTCCTGCTCCCTGCACACAGCCATATCCCTCCTACTCCCCCAATCCTTGCCATAAAGATTGGAGAGGGGGCTGACCTCAAAACATTTTGCTTATGGGGGTTCAGAGTAAAACAATTTGAAGACCTCAGATCTACCATGTCGTACTGTATACCTTAGCACTGTTCACAAGGTGTCTGAACTGACACTAACCAATTTAGTTCATAGTATTTGTTTATTTTTCAATAAGGAAACAAAAATTTCACTGAATCATTTCATTATGTTCAGGCGTAAGACAATAAATGAGGTAAATCCAGTTTGTACCAGGACAAAAATATAAGCTGTATGCATCAAACTCAATTGCAAACAGTATTCATATGTAGCATGACTTCAATACATTTGATGTCAACAATTCAATATGTAACATGGTTACAACACATCAGAAAATAAAATGCCCAATGCATTTCGGAACCACTGTTCCTTCGTCAGGGGCCAATCTGTGAAAAGATAAGAAATAAAACATTTCATTGCTTAATTTGTTTTTTTGAAGGGACTCAATCTCTAGCAACCACTTGTGTACCAATCACGCCTCAAAATGAGTTACCTGTGTGTATGTAATGTTTGTTTTCTGTTGAGTGAGGAACCTCGTGATTCTGTGGATGTAAAAACGAACCACATAGGGTTAATCTGACAACTGGGACCTAAAATCAAGAACGTGAGCATGAATCTGTGGTGGCACGATGGATTCGTTAGCTTACCTCTCTCAAGCTACTTTGTGGCTCTGTATGGAGAGAGTAAAACATATCAGGAGATAATAACGCGAAAAAGTTGTAACGTTTGCCAGCAAAGAAAGCCAGACCGATATAGACTATTGCTAGTCATGGAATATACGTCAAAGATCTTACCTTAAGATAAAGTGTATGGTGAGCTGTAGAAAGAGGGAGAGGGGAAAAAAAGCCGGGAAAATTAGAACACGGCTCTAAGTCGTGATATACGGTTGGTAAACCACCGTAATGGTCAGTGAAGGAAACCTTACCTATTGATTGAAATCGAGCCTGAGAATCCGACGAAACGCCTCAGCAGGTGAACGGGTTGTCAACGGACTGAAAAAGTCCGGATGTTTATATGGTGAGAACACCGGATCTTGAACCGGAACTACTTAAGCTGCTCAAACGGACCTAGAGGGCGAGTTCTATCATTAACTAAATGCCTACGCAGTAGGCACACGTGAGCGCCATCTTGGAACAGGGTGCGGAACCTGCAGGATGCAATAATATATCCCCTTCTGTTTGGTATTGATCAAGCTAAAAAATAGAAAGGTGTTACTAAAATCTAAGACGGTGGTGTAAAATAGCCTCGTATACATCCTTCTTGCACTATGTACAGAACATGATGTGATATAATGTCGCGATTGACGCGGGAGGCGCACGGAAGCGCCATCTTAGAACGGACTGAAAGTTCACGTGAGAAAAAATGAAGTAATCATATGCAGTGACTAAAGGGATGTGTAGCGAGGAAAAAATGTTCCCCAAGTATTTCTGTACGTAAGTTTTCAAAGCCAAGCAAGTTAACTGCATGAAGGACTCTAGAACCTGCGTTTTCTGTCGTGACAAGATGTCTAGGATGTACTTAGACGAAAAGAGAAAGTGGAGAGATATGAAAGAAATGTACTAGTATGATCAAGAGATGTAATAAAAGGATGATCAGTACACCTAGTGCGAAGGGAAACTGTTCTGTAACAAATTGCACTTTGTCGCTAGTATGAGTATTTATGTGGTACTGTGATGTTATATTTGTTTGTAATGTATGTCTGTCAGTCTCGGGTTGCTGGCTTTGGTGGATGATAGGGTCACTAAATGAAACATGACATATCTAACCTGTCATTAAGCCCTGTAGGTATCAAGGTATCCAGATATTTGGTCCAAAAGACCTCCCTTTGTAGAAGTCTCAAGTGATTATTGACTCCTTGTCGTTGTTCCACGTGTTCGATGATTTGGAATCTGAGTTGCGATATTGAATGGCCTGATTCGTGCCAGTGCACTGCCAAAGGTGAAGTTTTGCTCAAAGTCCTAATCCGACTTTTGTGTTCTGTAAGTCGTATTTTCATTTTACGTTTGGTTTTGCCTATGTATAGTTTCCCACACGGGCATTTGATCCCGTAGATTACATTGGAGGTGTTGCAATCGCTGGTGTGTCGAAGTATAACATCCTTGCCTGTCGTGGGGTGTTTCAAGATATTTCCTGGAATGACATTGTTGCAATGTGAACAGTTCTGACATCTTAATGTTCCTTTATTGGTGCTGATGGTATGATGTTTTTTTGTGGAGGAAATCAGTTCACGTAAGTTTTGACCCCTGGTGTAGGCATGTAAAGGCAAATCACGAAAGATGTTGTTGAAGTCTGCTTCATTAGAAAGTAGTTCCCAGCGTTTATTGATGATTTTCTTAATAGCAGGTGAACTCGTGGAAAATTTTGATATAAACACTATATCTGTTTTGTGTGGTTTTGTAACAGATGTCAGCAGTTCTCTCCGTGGTTTTGCCAAGGCCTTTGCTGCGCAAGAGTCAATGATGGTTGTGGGGTAACCTCGTTGTTGGTACCTTAGTTTTTGAGCATGAATCTGATTCATGCTCATGACTCTTGCGCAGCAAAGGCCTTGGCAAAACCACGGAGAGAACTGCTGACATCTGTTACAAAACCACACAAAACAGATATAGTGTTTATATCAAAATTTTCCACGAGTTCACCTGCTATTAAGAAAATCATCAATAAACGCTGGGAACTACTTTCTAATGAAGCAGACTTCAACAACATCTTTCGTGATTTGCCTTTACATGCCTACACCAGGGGTCAAAACTTACGTGAACTGATTTCCTCCACAAAAAAACATCATACCATCAGCACCAATAAAGGAACATTAAGATGTCAGAACTGTTCACATTGCAACAATGTCATTCCAGGAAATATCTTGAAACACCCCACGACAGGCAAGGATGTTATACTTCGACACACCAGCGATTGCAACACCTCCAATGTAATCTACGGGATCAAATGCCCGTGTGGGAAACTATACATAGGCAAAACCAAACGTAAAATGAAAATACGACTTACAGAACACAAAAGTCGGATTAGGACTTTGAGCAAAACTTCACCTTTGGCAGTGCACTGGCACGAATCAGGCCATTCAATATCGCAACTCAGATTCCAAATCATCGAACACGTGGAACAACGACAAGGAGTCAATAATCACTTGAGACTTCTACAAAGGGAGGTCTTTTGGACCAAATATCTGGATACCTTGATACCTACAGGGCTTAATGACAGGTTAGATATGTCATGTTTCATTTAGTGACCCTATCATCCACCAAAGCCAGCAACCCGAGACTGACAGACATACATTACAAACAAATATAACATCACAGTACCACATAAATACTCATACTAGCGACAAAGTGCAATTTGTTACAGAACAGTTTCCCTTCGCACTAGGTGTACTGATCATCCTTTTATTACATCTCTTGATCATACTAGTACATTTCTTTCATATCTCTCCACTTTCTCTTTTCGTCTAAGTACATCCTAGACATCTTGTCACGACAGAAAACGCAGGTTCTAGAGTCCTTCATGCAGTTAACTTGCTTGGCTTTGAAAACTTACGTACAGAAATACTTGGGGAACATTTTTTCCTCGCTACACATCCCTTTAGTCACTGCATATGATTACTTCATTTTTTCTCACGTGAACTTTCAGTCCGTTCTAAGATGGCGCTTCCGTGCGCCTCCCGCGTCAATCGCGACATTATATCACATCATGTTCTGTACATAGTGCAAGAAGGATGTATACGAGGCTATTTTACACCACCGTCTTAGATTTTAGTAACACCTTTCTATTTTTTAGCTTGATCAATACCAAACAGAAGGGGATATATTATTGCATCCTGCAGGTTCCGCACCCTGTTCCAAGATGGCGCTCACGTGTGCCTACTGCGTAGGCATTTAGTTAATGATAGAACTCGCCCTCTAGGTCCGTTTGAGCAGCTTAAGTAGTTCCGGTTCAAGATCCGGTGTTCTCACCATATAAACATCCGGACTTTTTCAGTCCGTTGACAACCCGTTCACCTGCTGAGGCGTTTCGTCGGATTCTCAGGCTCGATTTCAATCAATAGGTAAGGTTTCCTTCACTGACCATTACGGTGGTTTACCAACCGTATATCACGACTTAGAGCCGTGTTCTAATTTTCCCGGCTTTTTTTCCCCTCTCCCTCTTTCTACAGCTCACCATACACTTTATCTTAAGGTAAGATCTTTGACGTATATTCCATGACTAGCAATAGTCTATATCGGTCTGTCTTTCTTTGCTGGCAAACGTTACAACTTTTTCGCGTTATTATCTCCTGATATGTTTTACTCTCTCCATACAGAGCCACAAAGTAGCTTGAGAGAGGTAAGCTAACGAATCCATCGTGCCACCACAGATTCATGCTCACGTTCTTGATTTTAGGTCCCAGTTGTCAGATTAACCCTATGTGGTTCGTTTTTACATCCACAGAATCACGAGGTTCCTCACTCAACAGAAAACAAACATTACATACACACAGGTAACTCATTTTGAGGCGTGATTGGTACACAAGTGGTTGCTAGAGATTGAGTCCCTTCAAAAAAACAAATTAAGCAATGAAATGTTTTATTTCTTATCTTTTCACAGATTGGCCCCTGACGAAGGAACAGTGGTTCCGAAATGCATTGGGCATTTTATTTTCTGATGTGTTGTAACCATGTTACATATTGAATTGTTGACATCAAATGTATTGAAGTCATGCTACATATGAATACTGTTTGCAATTGAGTTTGATGCATACAGCTTATATTTTTGTCCTGGTACAAACTGGATTTACCTCATTTATTGTCTTACGCCTGAACATAATGAAATGATTCAGTGAAATTTTTGTTTCCTTATTGAAAAATAAACAAATACTATGAACTAAATTGGTTAGTGTCAGTTCAGACACCTTGTGAACAGTGCTCAGCTAAACACAGGTCCGCATCCTGTTATTACTTGTTTTCTCACCTAGTGGGAGAGGACAAACTCCCACATAGCTGATGCACCATTATTCTTACTCTGAGGATTTTTGAATACATTGATTTATACCGGAGTGCTCCCCTTCACTATTACCGCGTACTGTATACCTTGCCTTTTGAGTTATTCACCTTTTAGTTTTCAATTGTAAGGTGGCTGCTGCATCCACCTCAATGTTTGCAAGGCACTAAATCATATCATTTATTTTTAGACACATTGACTGTGTGGTTGTTCATCAGTATAGGTCGGATAGTATCCCAGGAAGAAGTTGATTGTCTACTGCATGATGGTGGTGTTTAACAAACTAAGCTAAATACATGCCACACTATGATATGTTGAACTCATGACAAGTACCAATTGGGTCATTAGAATGATGACATGTATGATTTAGTAATTGTGATTCAAACATTTTAATATAATTGTGCTTGGTGAAGTATTGATAACCCAGGATGTCACACTGTATACTTGGTATTTTGACTCATTTATTTTTTTATTTTGAAATTCAAAATGGCCACCACATTTGTATTAAAATTTGCTCCATGCGGTATACCCTCTTTGATTTTCATTGTAGTGCTTCTTTGTTGTTTGTTGATTGACACTGTATAAGTAAGGTGAAATGGTACAGAGTGCACTAACATTGAGAAAGGCAGTATGTCAAAATGTGTCTGTTGATTGCATTTGTGGCAACACAAGAAGAATGCATCATACCCCTGTGAGTGCACAAACTTTGTTTCTGCATGGAAACTTGAAACACATATGTAATTAGTTCCAGCCACATGCCTTGGAGCCCCCGCTGTGTCTAGAGCAGCAGCTTTTAGACCGCAGGGTGCAGCCATGGCTGGGCCTACTGTCAGCTTGTTTGGAAGGTGGCTCTGACTCAGAACACAAGTGTGGTCACCATCGCCTTGTCAAAGATAGAGCAGGGCTACACCCCCGCCCACTGCCATCACCCACACGGGGTCCAGGTGATGGACGAAGCTGCAGCGCAATTTTAAAGGTATGGGGAGTAGTATGGTATTTAACTCAACCAACAAGGCAAGACCTATTAACCTGATTTAACAATTATTCTTCTTGTTTTGTACAAGATAATCTTTTAATACAAATACAATTAGTTCATATACCAAAACATCATAATATTAAATTTGTCACAGTGGTTCACAAAATCTTAGGCTCCATGTTGCTTTTAAACAGCATAAATTCTTGTTATCTATAGTTCATAACAAAACAGCGCATGTACAACCAACACAAGTTTTGTTATGAAAACACCACTTCTTCAGGGCTCAAAAATTATCCTTGTTTGTACAATTGTTCTTCATTCAATAACAGTAATTAGAAGGTCATCACTGTCATCCCAAGTAAGATTTCTGGTGATATCTACACATCACTGACTACAGTTCACCGCATACATTCAACACCATTTCGCTAAGAAGGTGCTCACAATCACTGCAAATGCCAAAACCCCAATCAGTATTATAGTAGGTCCCGGCGTAAAACTCTGCTCCGCTCACAGAGTTTGAGGATATTCAGGCACTCAGCGCTCCACGGAGAAGCGTGGAGTTCCCAAATTCTACTTTCTTGGGGGTGAAGCAGAGTTTTTTTCTGTTCGCACGCTCAATATTTTTGGGGCATTCATGATCGGGCACCATGATAATCTCTGGCTGGTAGCGAGCTGGCGCGACACTTCACTCTTGCTTGCATGGCATCCAGCTGTGACAGAGTCAATGTAGTGCTGGTCGTGAATGCAACGCTTGAGCAGCTTTTATGCTGGAAAAGCAGCTGAGGGTTTTTTTGAGTGGATTTTCTTCTCCAATGGGCAGTTGGAGTGGGATTTGTTTGTGCACAAAGGCTGTTTTTTTACTTTTTTCTTCCAAGAGGAAGGAAGTGCCCCAGACACTCCAATTTTCTGTTCCTGTCCAGCATTTTCCCTCCAGAGCTTTGTCTATCTCCTCGTCACTTTTCATGCAGATTTGGAGCTAGAGGATCACTCTTCTTGTCTTCTACATATATAACATTGGATTTAAGGACTTTGTATTTGAGCTTTTACAAGTTTAAAATCTCTTGTGTAAGGGTGTTATTTGTTTGATTGACTATATACTGACTTGTTATATAGTTATATTTTTCCATTTCATTTTTCTTCTTCATTTCTAATTTCTATTCATTTATTTATTTGCTCATTGTAAAAGGTTTAGCCAGATCTATAGCAACTAGTTGATGCCACCGACCTCAGGGTACATGCAGATTGGTTAGGTGTTGAAAGTGTTTCCCCTTATACATGGCACGGATAGAGTGGTAGGATGAATGTTGGTGTAATGGGCCCATCCAGCATGTAGTATGTGTGTGCGTGTGTGACTGTGAGATCACTCCGTTCGTGGAATTAGAGGGGATTCGGAAGCTCCGAACTGCACCAGTTTCTTGGTAGCAGAATGATGGTTAACTATTGTCTTGATCTGGCGAATTTGCGTGTATATAGCCTTGTTGATTATTGATTGATATTTGTACTAACACTATATGTCGAAGTTGTATTGAGTTTTATGTATTGTGTACGGCTTCTGGGACGTAGGAAGTCGGTGACAGTTCCGTGGTAGGGCAGAGGGAAGCGCGGCTCTCGGAAAAGGCGGGATTGTTGGCCCTGTATGTAGGCAGGGAAAAACGTGTGATAATTGAAGTTGCGCGTCGCATTGTCTGGTTTCGTTGACGTAGCATCGCCGTATGTTGCCATTAGAGACGTATTTTCTGTGTGAGAGAAGTATATATGATAGCGAAGGTTATCTGTGAAGTTCTGGTTTTAGGTATCAGGGATCCATATGGCATTCCGTTATCACTTATGACTAGAAAGGTAATAGGTATTCTCTGAGCTTGTTAGAAGAACAGGGCAGAGGTAAGCGCTGTTTTGTTAACGTGTGATATAATTCTGTAGTAGGACAGACTGTTCGCTGTTCTCGGGAAAGACAGAATTCTGTGTGAATGTACTACATTTTCTGGTATAAAAGTGCGTGAATGAGAAGGCATTCTGGTTAATTGTAAAACTCTTAGGAGCATTCCGGAGAAAACAGTTAATTGGTGCTTGTAAGAAGGGTAGAGTAGAGGGACGTGCTACTTTATCAACGGAAGTAACGATTCCGTAGTAGGGCAGAGGTAAGCGCTGCTCTCGGGAAAGGCGGAATTCTCGTGGGAAAGTTCTTTTGTTGTTCTGTGGTTAGCGAAGCAGACAATGGAGATGTTTGTATGTTGTGACTAACAGACTTGTAGAAATTGAAACAAAGTCTACTGAGTAGTTTTGTAAAGGAGGGGTAGACGAGAGACAGGAGACAGGAGCAGGAGCTGCTGCAGCGACTGCTGACGTCAGGAGGACCGCGCTGTGATTGGACAGTGGATTAGAACGGTGGAAGCACGGTGATTGGTGCGCTAGTGTATGCCGCGCCAGGATTGGGAGACATACAGGGTGACGTAAACGCTCCAGGATTGGTGCGTTAGTGTGAGTCGCGCTGAGATTCGTGGATTGAGTCAGTGACGTAGACGCTCCAGGATTGGTGCGTTGGTGTGAGACGCGCTGCAATTGGACAGAAGATCGTACAGTTGTAGAAAGACAAAAGGGGTTGTGGAAAACAAGACAATGTATTACCATGCTGAGGAAAAGAAAAAGAAATCAACAGTCAACAGATTGAGGTATGTCCTGGTGGTGGTCTGTTTGTTCTCCAGGTGGGTGGAGGCATATCCAACAAGAAGAAATGATGGGATAACAGTGGCTAAGCTACTGTTAAGAGAGTTCATCCCAAGGTATGGGTTCCCAGTAACAATCGAATCAGACAGAGGAGGACATTTTTATAATGAAATAATGGGATTGATCTGTGAAGCATTGAGTGTACAGCAGAAGCTACATTGTGCTTACTGACCAGAGGCTTCTGGTGTGGTTGAACAAATGAATGGTACCATCAAAAACAGAATTGGAAAAATGTGCCTAGCCACAGGAATGAAATGGCCTGATGTCTTGCCTCTAGTCCTGATGACCATTAGGTCTACTCCAGACAGAGCAACAGGTTTGAGTCCACTTGAAATTATCATGGGACGTGCTGTGAGACATGCATTTGTACCAGTCAACAAGCTGATGACTATAACTGATGACATGATTTTGGATTACTGTAAAGGCCTGGCTGACGCAGTTCATTCTGTGTTTCACCAGGTTGGAGAAGACGCCACCACAATTGAAAGGAAACAAGCCCATGATCTGAGCCCAGGGGACTGGGTAAGGATAAAAGTCCACAGAAGGAGGAATTGCCTGGTTCCAAGGTGGGGAAGGCCAAGACAAGTCATTTTGACCACAACGACTGCAGTGAAGTGTGCTGGAGTGAAAAATTGGATACATGAAAGTCACACACTGAGAGTTCCAAATCAAAGAGACGGCACTGGAAAGGAATACTTTGAAGAATCAGATTCCAGTGATGATGCAGACAGTGAGGCAGTAAGAAGGAAAAAGAATCCTGAAAGTGGGGAAAGTGAGTCAAGAGAAATTTCCATCCCACCAGAAGAGGTTCTGAAAAGAATAGTGCAAACAGCAGAAGCGAGTTCAGATTCGGAAGAAGTACCTGAGGTTCCAGCTAACAGTGACCAACATAAAAAGAAAGAAAGAAAAGAAAAGAACATTGCAACAGAAGTGACATCTGAATCAAATGAGGAAGTTGGACAAGTTCCACCTGAGATAATTCCTGAAGAGAAAGGGACAGGAAAAGACAGAGAGGGACAGATTGCAGAAAAACACCGAGGAGGTGTAGGGAACACTGACAACAAGCTAGGTGAAGGGACAAGTAGACAGCAAGAAGATTGCGTGCCGGAGACCCGAGGAGGGACAGAAGTAGGGAAATCTCAATTGGTGGAAAAAGAGACTGTTGGAGAAGAAGAGGTTGTTGAAGAAAAGTAAACTGTTGATGAACGAGAGGCAATTGAGAAAGAATCTGATAAAAGTGACAATGAGATACATGGAGGACGAGTTCTGAGAAAGAGAACTTGGTTTGGAGAAAGAAATAATAAAGAAGGAAGACAAAAGAGAGATGCTAAAGGAGATCTTTGGCCTAATAAGATAAAGAGACTGAGATACCGACTGACACGAGTTAACACTTCGAAAGCTGAACAAGTGAACGAAGTGTCAAGTCAAAATCCAACTGAAGAAGAAGAAACAAAGATTCCTGAGAGAACTAAAAGAATTAGAAAAGCAAACAAAAGGTATAAGTCACCAGAATGGACGTATGTGGCACTGCCTGAACAAGGAGAAGAGGCAGACAGTCAAGGAAGTAAGGAGGAGGCTTTGTTGAAAGTGGTTGATGAAGAAGTAGCTGTGGGAATCCTGAGAGTTATCTTGTCCGACATTGGAGAAGAGGCGGACGTTCAGGACCTAATACAGTTTGATGATGATGAAGAAACAGTGAAAAATGATGAAAAAACAAATTGAATAAATCCAAAGAAATCATTTGAAAAAAAAAAAAAAAAAGTAATATTAACAACAGTAGATTGTAATAATCTGTTGGGTACTTGCTGCCCTAAAGTTCGGTAAAGGAGTAGAAGAGGCTAAGTCAAAAGACACGGTCAAATTAACAAAATGGCTAACACTGATAATAATAAAAGTGGATGTACCTTTCTGAAAAGATGGTGCAAGATGTGCTGCTGCTGTACAGGATTATTAATGCTGCTTTGGAGCGTGCTTGCTCTACTGATTTCTTTTAGAGTAACTATAGACAGTTCAGAAGGATATACTGAGAACAGGACTAATATAGGGAAGAGTTCACAGAAGATAGTTCCAACTGGAACTAGCAACGCACATATACATAAGGATAGGTCAATTAATGATTTTTCTAGCAATGTGTTTTCAAATTTGTTGTATGAATACGTAAAAACAATGGATGTAAGGGATTGCTACGTTTGCATGCAATTACCTGCTTCTGTTTCGGAAGGAGTGACTTATCATCATCTTCCGGCTACGTATGGAATTTCATGTAGTGTGTTGATTAGTATATTTTATCAGTTAGGGAGATTAGATTATAATATGTCTAATATAGATAATATTATTGGGCAATTGCCTATGAATAAAGAACTGAACCCAGCAAAAGAAGCTAACACTTTAGGTGAGATTTTTTTAGAAACAAGAGAATTAACCTTAGAATATGTTTTTAGAAACAATTTCACTTGCTGTTTAAAAGGAGAAGAGAAGAATTTTCTAGATATGGTTGAAAGAAGAAGGTTGAACATGCACAAGAAAGAAGAAGGGCATAAAATGAGTGAAACAATGTGGGATATTGAGAAAGAAAAAGAATTGAAAAATGGAGCCAGTCCAACTATGGCTATAGATGCACCACAGAAAGGCAAATTATGCATTACCAGGAAGAGATCCCAGTATGATTATTATTTCATAGGGACTAGTGAGTGCCATGATACATACTTTATTGCAACCGGATGGGGATTTAGAGGAGGAGAAGATCCAGTATTTCCGGGAGTGTATTATATCTGTGGGAACAAGGCTTATTACCGTTTGCCTGACCATTGGTTTGGCACATGTTATGTTGGCCTGGTCTTTTCAAAGATTTTTCATATGGATAGAATAGACAATGCTGAACAAACTAATCCATTAACACGCTATAAAAGAGAAACATGGACAGAAATTGTAGGAGATATTTTTGGAGCTTTGATACCAGCAGTGGGAATTTCATTGAATGCCTTTGGCATTCGGAAGCTGTCAACAGTGGTAGATCGCTTGTCAACAAGCACGGCTGGAGGCTTTCTTGTGGTAAATACTGAAATGGTTGCTTTGCGCGCTATGGCAATGCAGAATCGACTTGCCCTTGACATTCTATTGGCAAAAGAGGGTGGAGTCTGTGGAATACTGAAAGTTCAACATTGTTGCACTTATATTCCTGACGAAAGCAAAGATCTAAAAGTCTATATCAAAAATATTACTGATTTGCATGAAGAATTAGTACCACTAGAAGCTGAAAGTATCTGGACTAGAATGGCTAATAAAATGATTGCTCTTAAGAATTTTGTAGCTAAATTAGGTAGTACCATATTTGGTAAGATATTATTTCCATTAATGTGTGTGATTGTTGCATTATTGATTCTTAGATTAGGATGTATGTGTTGTAGATATAGAAGAAATAAAAAGAAATTTACAAAAGAAAACGTTAAAAAGAGACAAAAGAAACCAGAAAGAGATCTACAAGAAATAGAATTAGAAGAGCTAAGAGAAAGCATGTATATAGAAACCAAGAAAGAAGATGAGATGGAAACAAGGGTTTGAAAAATGAACAAGAAGATATTTTGAATTTCTTAAAAAAAAAGGGGAAATTTAATTGATTTTTTGGGTTTTTGATTTTTGTGGTGATTAGATATCACCAAAGGGGGGATTGATGGAGCAGGGTTTTTACTTCAAAACCGAATACCTGTTTCATTATTCGCATGTTATAATTAAAAGTACTACTGATTAATTATTAATCATTAAAAGTTTGTCGAGTCTTGACTAATCAACCTTATTAGCAAAGAATTATACGTGGGAATGCTATTGCATGGCTAAAATAATAAGTGAACTAAGTTGGTGAGCAAACTGACAGAAATAGATGTTGCTTATGTGATGTTATTGTGTTTTGCGCTTATTATTAATATGCATTAATGGCTTTTGATGTCGCAAATGGCTAGATAAATACATACACATAATGGTATTAGCAAGGGAATAACACTGTATAATAATTTCCGTGTAGTAATTATGTTTTGTGTTTCCTCTTACTTAAGTTAACCATTGTGGCCTGCTATAAAATGGCTACCACCCACAGCTTGCACTCGAGTAGATGACATTATGGATAGGTCAATTAATGATTTTTCTAGCAATGTGTTTTCAAATTTGTTGTATGAATACGTAAAGACAATGGATGTAAGGGATTGCTACGTTTGCATGCAATTACCTGCTTCTGTTTCGGAAGGAGTGACTTATCATCATCTTCCGGCTACGTATGGAATTTCATGTAGTGTGTTGATTAGTATATTTTATCAGTTAGGGAGATTAGATTATAATATGTCTAATATAGATAATGTTATTGGGCAATTGCCTATGAATAAAGAACTGAACCCAGCAAAAGAAGCTAACACTTTAGGTGAGATTTTTTTAGAAACAAGAGAATTAACCTTAGAATATGTTTTTAGAAACAATTTCACTTGCTGTTTAAAAGGAGAAGAGAAGAATTTTCTAGATATGGTTGAAAGAAGAAGGTTGAACATGCACAAGAAAGAAGAAGGGCATAAAATGAGTGAAACAATGTGGGATATTGAGAAAGAAAAAGAATTGAAAAATTGAGCCAGTCCAACTATGGCTATAGATGCACCACAGAAAGGCAAATTATACATTACCAGGAAGAGATCCCAGTATGATTATTATTTCATAGGGACTAGTGAGTGCCATGATACATACTTTATTGCAACCGGATGGGGATTTAGAGGAGGAGAAAATCCAGTATTTCCGGGAGTGTATTATATTTGTGGGAACAAGGCTTATTACCGTTTGCCTGACCATTGGTTTGGCACATGTTATGTTGGCCTGGTCTTTTCAAAGATTTTTCATATGGATAGAATAGACAATGCTGAACAAACTAATCCATTAACACGCTATAAAAGAGAAACATGGACAGAAATTGTAGGAGATATTTTTGGAGCTTTGATACCAGCAGTGGGAATTTCATTGAATGCCTTTGGCATTCGGAAGCTGTCAACAGTGGTAGATCGCTTGTCAACAAGCACGGCTGGAGGCTTTCTTGTGGTAAATACTGAAATGGTTGCTTTGCGCGCTATGGCAATGCAGAATCGACTTGCCCTTGACATTCTATTGGCAAAAGAGGGTGGAGTCTGTGGAATACTGAAAGTTCAACATTGTTGCACTTATATTCCTGACGAAAGCAAAGATCTAAAAGTCTATATCAAAAATATTACTGATTTGCATGAAGAATTAGTACCACTAGAAGCTGAAAGTATCTGGACTAGAATGGCTAATAAAATGATTGCTCTTAAGAATTTTGTAGCTAAATTAGGTAGTACCATATTTGGTAAGATATTATTTCCATTAATGTGTGTGATTGTTGCATTATTGATTCTTAGATTAGGATGTATGTGTTGTAGATATAGAAGAAATAAAAAGAAATTTACAAAAGAAAACGTTAAAAAGAGACAAAAGAAACCAGAAAGAGATCTACAAGAAATAGAATTAGAAGAGCTAAGAGAAAGCATGTATATAGAAACCAAGAAAGAAGATGAGATGGAAACAAGGGTTTGAAAAATGAACAAGAAGATATTTTGAATTTCTTAAAAAAAAAGGGGAAATTTAATTGATTTTTTGGGTTTTTGATTTTTGTGGTGATTAGATATCACCAAAGGGGGGATTGATGGAGCAGGGTTTTTACTTCAAAACCGAATACCTGTTTCATTATTCGCATGTTATAATTAAAAGTACTACTGATTAATTATTAATCATTAAAAGTTTGTCGAGTCTTGACTAATCAACCTTATTAGCAAAGAATTATACGTGGGAATGCTATTGCATGGCTAAAATAATAAGTGAACTAAGTTGGTGAGCAAACTGACAGAAATAGATGTTGCTTATGTGATGTTATTGTGTTTTGCGCTTATTATTAATATGCATTAATGGCTTTTGATGTCGCAAATGGCTAGATAAATACATACACATAAGGGTATTAGCAAGGGAATAACACTGTATAATAATTTCCGTGTAGTAATTATGTTTTGTGTTTCCTCTTACTTAAGTTAACCATTGTGGCCTGCTATAAAATGGCTACCACCCACAGCCTGCACTCGAGTAGATGACATTATGGAAATTTTGCAAGGAGGCTTCACGTTGCCTGTGACCTTGCCCTCTTGAAGAACTGAAAAGCCATGATCATGACGACAAACCCAGGAGAGCTGCCAAGTGCCCCTGAACATGAAGAATTGTTACAAAACTGTGAAAACTGACCTGATGAACTTATTAGTTATACGAACAAGATACATTTTATCCTGAGAGAACATCCGTAGTTGTAACGAATTAGACATGGACTATTAATTTCTATTCATTATTTGAGTCAACCAATGGATGTGAAAAAGAACTGATGTATCCCAATGTACCAAGACGACATTATTTCCGCTATTTCATCCGTTATGTACAATATGATTGCAACATTTTGGAATGTAATTTTAGTATAAATACTAGTAGACTAGAGAGGTCTAGCGCCACTTCTTCCCGAACTGATGATCCAAGGTCCCGATGCTGACGGAGAGGACGGTGACTCTACATGACGGCTAGAAACTTTGATTATTTTGCTGAGGACCGGTTCTGACTTAGGATCTGACATTTAGCCAGAATAGGTAAATATGAGAGAAATGAATTTGCATTTAATTGGTTTTTCATGCAATTTTAGATAAACAAATATTCTGTTTGAATCACTGTGTTGGGTGGTTATTTTACTGTCATGTTTTATTGAATTTATTTGCTCATTGTAAAAGGTTTAGCCAGATCTATAGCAACTACTTGATGCCACCGACCTCCGGGTACATGCAGACTTGGTTAGGTGTTGAAAGTGTTTCCCCTTATACATGGCACGGATAGAGTGGTAGGATGAATGTTGGTGTAATGGGCCCCACCAGCGTGTAGTGTGTGTGTGCGTGTGTGACTGTGAGATCACTCCGTTCGTGGAAGTAGAGGGGATTCGGAAGCTCCAATCTGCACCATTACCACATCTCTTTCATCTGTACAGTGTGTGTATGTGTGTGCATTTGCAATAGGCCATCATTGATTGATTTTTATCTCCATATCATGTGGCTGGGGGTCATTTTACGGAGTCTGTCTCCATCGGCCTGAATGTTTTCTCTTTTTTTTGCATGCCTTCTTGCGCAGTGATGTTGTTTGACATGTAGTGCTGGCTGGCATCCATTTTGTGCATCCAGCCAGGGTGTTTTTGCCATAGGCATGCATGTGCTCTTTGTTCTCAATGCCTCCTTGCTCAGTCTTGTTGTTTTTACTTTGTGGCGCTGTTTGGCAGCCATTTTGTTCATCCAGCCAGTGTGCTTCAGCTGTAGGCTTGCATGTGTTCTTGGTTCCACATGCTACCTTGCTCAGTCTCGTGGTTTGAACATGTGGCACTGGCTGGCAGCCATTTTGTGCATCCAGCAAGTGTGCTTCTGACATAGGCTTGCATGTATTATTTATTCCTGTGCCTCCTTGCTCAGTGTTGTAGTTTGACCATGTGGCACTGTCTGGCAGTCATTTTGTGCTTCCAGCCAGTGTGCTTCTGCCATAGACTTGCATATGTTCTTTGTTCCCCATGCCTTCTTGCTCAGTGTTGGAGTTTGACTATGGAGCCATAGGCATGCATGGATGGATGTGTGATATCAGTTTAATAATATGCTTGAGGATCATTGTAGCATCTATATTAATAATAGTAATTTGATGAACAGTGCTTATATAATATGGCATGCATTTTTTTGCACCTGCAATAGGTTTCTTCTCTTCCTCTCATAGAAACATCTGCAATTATTGTTTTAATTAATGTTTTTATTTCATCTTTTTCGTTTTTTTATTTTAATTTTATTATTCTTTATTCTATTTCTTTATTTAAGTTACTTATTTTTAATGTAAATTTTTAATTGTTTCTGTTTAATTACATTTTTGTTAATTTTAATATTTTTTATTGTAAGTGTTTTAATTTTAATTTTTTTAAAAAAATGTAAAAGTTTTTTTCCATTTTGCCTTTGTCGATACATCCATCCATCCTGCCACCCATCCACCATAGGCACACAGCCGCGCAGCAGCATTCAGTTTTCTTTCGTATGTAATTCCATTTCCTCCTAGACACCATGAGTATTTTCCTGTTGCTGGCATTGAATCACAATTTTCCCCACTTCTGCCTCCAGCTTGTCCAACTTCTCCCTTAAGGGATTAAAGCAATCCTTAAGAATAGCCATAAGCTTTTGGGAAACAGAGACCCAACAGAACCACCGTTGACCCCCATGGAGTTGCGGTCAACAGTGCCTGAAGGGCCCGATGGAATTAATGAATTCTCAACTGTTCTCAAAGACTTATGCTTACTTTTAGTGGCTGGGGGAGGTGCGGATGACAGAGAAACTGAAAGATTCTCACTGGGATTAAGAAAGGCTGTACAGGAGGTGATCGCTACAGTGCAATATTGAAGCAGGGGTATCCAGATTTGCTAAATCAACTACAGGCTCAGCAATTTCCAACACACATGGAGGGACTCACAGCACACCCTAAGGACAAATGTCTCTCAGCCAAGTTGATGTCCTTTGATATGACACCCACAGATATGGCCAGAAATGAATTTATTGTAGTAAGGTTGCCTCCCAGTACATTTATTTCTTGTTGCTTTCCTTTCACCTGGCTGAAGTCGGGGCCTTATACCAGCAAAAACACAAATAATATGCTGTACAAGGCCACACAATAACTCCACAAGGCAAAGCAGGAATGGAGTAAAAAGCCAGATACATTTACTTTTTTAAAAGCTGTAGCTCATGAAATGTAGGATTCAGTGTTCCAAATAACACACCAGGGTCAAACCTCGGGGCCAAGAGATGGAGCCTAGTCTCATCCAGCCATGGACGGGTGAGGACAGGCCTACTCTTGGCCTGGTCTTTGCCCAGGCACATACCTGGGTGCTTCCTGTGCTGCGGGAACGATGTCCCATCCCAGCACCTGCCCCAGGAAATGATGCAGCCAAAATGCAGGCTGGGAAACTGCTTGCTGGGTTATCCGTGCTGCGGAAAGCTGTAGGCGCTTTAGAGCACACTGAAATGTCTCTAGCCCCACCTTGCCCTGGTACTTGCTGGGAGATAAATTACCATCCCAGCACCTGGCCAGGAAATGATGCAGACGAAATTAAGACAGGGAAACTGCTTGTTGGGAACCTGCAACTTGACTTCTCAGTGATTTGCTGCTTCACCACAATGATCTAATGAACAACTAGACCACAAACATTCTGAATTTATGGCAAAACTGTGGCACAGTTGAACATCATGTTGATGGATTGAACGCTGTGGAATTGACAGCACTTCCTGTAGAGAAGATTGCAGAAAAGAAACTAAAGAGAGGGTTCTTTTTTGTCACAGAAGTTATGGTTAATGGTCTACAAAGCTAAAAAGAGTACACATTTTGCTATGAGTCTCAAAATACCTTCCTTATCCATATCAGTAAAACATTCTGACACATATACAAGAAAATGTACTTTTAACACTAGCAGCAGTCTGTCAGGTAACTCTAAAGTGATCAATCGTAACTAGATCCCTAACGTTCAGCATTCATGGTAAAATTGGGGCACACCTTAATGACATCTTGATGCAATCAAAGCTGTAGAATTGAAAGGAATTTCATACAGAGGATGCTACAGTACATGAAGAACATTTTGGCAAAGAAAGTACAGTTAGTGTTCTATAAAACTAAAATAGAGAAATTTCATCTATGAGTTCTCAAATATCTTTCTCATTGATTTCAGTAAAAATTAATCTGACATTCTGACATGCAGAGTGAAAAGTACTTTCCGTACAGCAGCAGTCTGTCAGTTAACTTTGTAGTTACGAAGTACACTGTCACCATAGAGTCCTAATAAAATACTAGAGCACTAACATATTGAATGCAAAACAAAAGAGAGGAACTCCTAAACCCCGTTGTGTTGGAATAGGAGCTGTTAAATGTAAGACTTTACGGAGGAGAGGGCTTGCGTAAATGAGCATTGAGATGTTAATGCAGATCTGAACCTGCTAGTTATTTTGTGAGGGGAGGTATGGGTTTTGAGTAATTTGAGGACTAATGTATTTTTAACAGGGCTAAAATGAGTTAAAGAGAGAGGTTTCTGCATAAGTAGAGCATCTCCTTTCCATATTTGTTTACTCAGCCTACCCACCTCCTTAATGACTCTACAGGTCCCTAAATCCCAAATTTCAACATTGTAAAATGTTGGTATATATATATATATATACAAAAGAGATTTCAATAAACAAGAAACATAATTCAACGCCTGTGTCAGTGTCCATTTCTTAACTGATGGAATTGAAGTTGGAGTTGATATATATATATTTAGGCATATTTTTGGGCTAAAAACAAAAGTTAAAGCAGCATTAAAAAATGTATATAAAAACACCCAAATTCTCCGAAACTAACAACGAGTAAAACACCATTATAATTATGCATTAAATAAGAAATGAGCTGCCATTAAAAAAAACTAAAAAACACTGAAAGGCACCAGTTATTTTTTAATGAACTAAATATAATTTGCATACACATCACGCCACTGCTTACGACCGCACATATTCCATCACTCATGACGTAAAATCGCATCACTGATAACAATACTAATGAAATCTTAGTCATAGCCTATGGCCTCGTGGGCAGTTCCACAAATTTCCACAAGCATGGATATTTCTCTAAATGTTCCACTATTTAAGTATACAAGTCAATACACAGAAATCTCAGCTATCAAAAATCATTTCAAACTTGACCCCTACATATCTTTAATTTCTTTTCTACTTTTCTTTAACACATCAACGATCTCAGTCATACTGCCTATTCTTGTGCCCAATTGAAAAACATTCCTAAAACCATAGTAAAGAAATTAGAGACTGTAGATTTTCTGCAATTCAATATAATATCTCATCTTCATGAGCTTTTCCACATAATTGTCTTTGCTTTGGATCAACAGCTTTTACTATTTAGTGGTCTTATAACCTCTTGTATGTATTGTTGCTTTGATAGAATCATGTTATTCATTCCTTTATTGGACAATTTATTTATAATTGAGTGGTCATCTTTCAAATTAGCTATTTTTGATCAATCAGATTGGCTCAAATTTTCATGTCTTTTTTTCGGTGCCATCTCACCTTCTCCAAATATTTCATAACACATTCAGCAAATAAGTCTGCTTTATTTTCCCTGGGAGCACGTTTCAACAGAATTTACATTGCTCCTTCATATCACTTAATCTATTTTCCCTTCTTTAAGTAGTTCACTTTCTATTTTCTCCATCATCTCTTCCTCATTCACCTTTTCCAAGGTAGCCAATGTCGGTAACAGTTCCATGTCTGATATGAATATATTACAGTAGGTGTGATTCCAACTTCTTTCCTTCTTGTATTTAATTTCATATTAGTTTAATAATTTCAATGGCCTTATATATTTGTATATATAAATCTTCACTTCCATTAAATTGACATGTTGCTCTGGGCAGATATTAAGATGCAGATGTACAAAGCCATTTAGGGTTGCAAAGCTTGTGATTCGCAAAATCAAAAAGATTGCGACCAAAAAGTGGCTTTCTCTTATATACTAACTTATTTTCTAACTCCATTTCAAGTTACCAAATCAAAAAATAAGTTTAGAAACCCAAAGTAAATCTCTTTTGGGAAGGAGCATGTTTAGGGCATCCCTTTCAAACAGCGATTTGTTAAGGTATATATCAATGTTATGCCACCAAAGTATGATGGCAAAACATTGACATTTTACCAAAATCTCAAAGGAGGGGTTAACTGATTTACAAATGGGACCCATTAGCTTTTGTGAATGTTAGACAAAAGTCTGTTGAGGAGTAGGCAGTGTCCATGGGACCACTGCCAACTCTCTAACAAACAACGTTTTCTTTTTAAATGCAATCCTTTTTCCAAATCAATGCAAATCAGAATTGTGTGAACTGACCAATTAAAAGTTAGTATGCAATTTGCAGCCACTAATGGAAATTTCATACATCAGGCCCCAAGTCTTTCTTTAGAATGTTCTCTTCTTCACTAGAGAGATGTGTGTCTGATAAGATTATGATGGCCATTTCTAATTTTTTAATTGAGGAACATTTGTTTTCCACATCACATTTTCACTGGATGTCCCCTGTTTTGCTTACATTTGTTGGATCCTGCTTAGGATACAGTAAAATGGCCCCCACATACAGAAAGAGATCTTAGTGGACAACAGCGACATTGATTTTTTTGTTTTCTAAAAACAAACACAAATTAGTTAGATTGTTTTCAGAAATCAAAAAATCTTTGCCAGCGAGCAACAGACAAATAACCTGCTCGACAAAGTTTAATGCTTTCAGCAGAGTTGCTACATTGGTGGATCCACTGAAGGCCCAAACTTGGTTGTCTGTTCTCCACCTAGGCTCTGCCTTGGTTGAACCACCCTGATAATTTCTACTGCAAATAAATACATTAGTCTATGACATAAACAAGTATTAACACGCCCATATACGAAATAAGAAAATAAGGATTGAGAATGCCTTTTTCAAACATCTGTGAACACCAACTCTCAAATCAAGACTACAAAAGTTTCTAAGCAGAAAAATAAGTCTAATAAATCTTTGGATCTGAAAATTATTTGTGAAGAGATTTGTGCTTGCATGCTTGTTTTACAGTGCAAAATAAAAAGTACAAAAATGGAACATACAGCAGGGGCGGGCTACCAGTTTTTCAGGGTAAGGGGCAAATACTTTTACATGGTAAATAAAACATTGCAAGGGTGCTTAAATACAGGTCTGCTGGCGCCACTGCCAATATGGCAAACAGAACATGAGGATGTGGCATAGCGTACCCGGTTTGGCAACGCTTTTGTAAACATAAGCATGAAATACCAGAAATTGGCGACAGGATAGGAGAGCGGATCAGTAGCGGCTCCTCGAGGGAGTGCTGCGGGGCAGTGGGGTGGGGGGGGCAGGGTGGAGGGTAGTAAACTCCAGCATACGGCAGACCGGAGTTGAGTAAATAAATAAATAAAACGAATCACATTGCGAGCTGCAACGCCGACTTGGCGTTGCAGCGCCCGCAATGTAATTTGTTTTATTTATTTATTTATTCATTTATTTATTTACTCAACTCCGGTCGGCCATATGCCGGAGTTTACTACCCCCACCCTGCCCTCCCCCGCCCAACCACCCAACAGCACTCCCTCAAGGAGTCGCTACTGGAGCGGATCCATTAAAAAAATAGCTAAGCCCTAATCTATAATGAGGTAAAGGCTCATTGCACTTACCTGTTCTATGTGAAAAGCAGTTACCTTATTTATCTCCCTATATTGAACAAAATTAAGGAGCAGAAAGTAGAGCCTGACATATTTTACCTGGAACAGATGACAATCATGGTCCAAGTGCAGGTTCAATCTGATATAAACTCAACCCTCCCTTCAATGTTGTGGTTGATACCAATAAAGAGTAACCATCTATAAACAGTGACGGCAAAATTGGGATAGGAAAGAGAGGGGAAACCTAGCTGATCACGTGGTTCTTGAGTTCTCATATCTTGGTGATTGCGTTGTTTGGAAATCTGCTTGGCAATTGATATTCAACAGATGCTTTTAGGCTTTCTATTGGGAATCCCTCAGTCCTAAAACAATATGCATTTAATATGTTGGTGTGCCTAGTAGTGATTGCCAAGAAAGACTGTGACCAGGTCTTTGCATCCAGACAGGAGATAAGGCGATGGAAGACTTTGTGACCTAAAATACAGAGACAGGCACAACACCAAACAACTAAACCTGAGCAAACAAAGAACAAAAAGTAGGTACTGAAAGTGAGAGAGGTGGAAGAACACAAACTCAAGGGAATGTGAAGGTAGGGTGACATATCATAGTAATAGCAAAAAGCCACAGAAATCACACTCTTGTCAGGTGACTATTGCACCTTCAGTATATTACTTTCATTACTTCCAAACCCAAATACACCTAGAAGGAGACTGACTAAACTAGGAAATGAACTCTGTTGAATTCTTAGTCACTTGATTGCCAATGTAATGGACTAACTGGTATGATCCATTATACCATAACCTCCAAGAACTCAAGCTTTATTTCCTTGTCAACAACGTACATGCATATGACTGTGGAACTGGATCTGCTCGTTTTCAGATCTCTATTATCGAATTTCTTACTGTATGCCTAGGAGCATGTGCAAATTCAGCAGGGTTTCAAGACTGATCAGAAGTATCATCTTGTTCGCAATCAAGAAGAAGGATGATATTTCTCAGAGAGTTTCATGGTTGCTTTAAATATATCTGAGAAATATGGAATGACATGGTGGTAAAAAAAATCACAAAGCCTATAAACCGCTATGGGGCATATTCTCAAGGTGATATCGCCACGTTAGCAGCACTTTTCTGCCACTAAAGCGGTGATATTTTTATTGCACTATTCACAAGCTGACGCTAACATCAGTTGGCGACAGCTTTCTGGCGATAGCCGCTGCTAATTACATCGCCAACGATGTTAGCGACAACTAACGTTAATCATATGCAATGTAGGCGTTCCCGTGTTAATAAACATGATAACCCCACTTGCCAATATTCTGAACGATCGCCCGGACCGGCAAAGCGGTAAAAACACACACGCTAAGGCCCGTTAGCTGCTGGAACTTAAGACGAGAAAATAGCTGGTCTTAAAAATGGGCATAAAACTTGGGGCCACATCTCAGCAGGTTTTGGTGCTGGACAGCACTGCAAGCAATGTAGCAGCGCTGCCCTGCGACAACACTACCTTGGAACCAGTTTTGATCACTTGGGAAAGACCTATTCTCTCAATCATTTTTCAAACTGCAACAGCCAAAATGTGATTTATGCCATTAGATGTCCCTGCAGATTGATATATGTAGGCCAAACTACACAAAAAGTCAAAAATAGGATCCAACAACATCAGAGTAGGATCAAATGTAAATCACTTGGGGCTCCACTCGTTGAACACTACACGAACACAAGACACACACACCAGGATCTAGAGTGGTGGGTGTTGGAGAAAGTTACACTACACAGAAGGGGCGGTAACATGGGCACTTCTCTTAATTATAAGGAGTGCCTTTGGATCCATCTCCTTGATGCCACTAACTCCGGGCTGAATGAGCATGAGGAGACTTACTTACAAATGAGCAAACTCTAATTTCATCCTTGATCTGTTTGAACATTTCCTAGTAGATATATTACTGGGTATACATCCAGTAATCTTGACCTGAGTATGTTTCATCAATTTTTCAGCATAACATATGTGTAGGCTTCCTTGTGCCTTATGCCAACATTATTGACATGTGATGTGAATTTGGCTTAATTTGTGATATTTACATGCGTAATATCTGTAATTTTGGTCTGTGTATGGATTTAAAAAAATTTCCATCGTA
Source organism: Triturus cristatus (assembly GCF_964204655.1). NCBI lineage: Eukaryota > Metazoa > Chordata > Amphibia > Caudata > Salamandridae > Triturus > Triturus cristatus. The sequence goes on from NC_140595.1 coordinate 759,890,048, forward strand.
TAATGCATGTAGGTCTTAATATGCCGTATGCCACTATTAGTGTCATGAGATTTTGGATACTGTCATTCATAATGTTTGTACACCCAGCTCGTAACAGATGATATGTTCGTGAATACTGAAACATGTAAATTCCTATCTCTGTAAACTTGTATTTTGGAAGCACATCCGCATTCACCACATGAGGGAGTCTAATATCACGAATACTGAAATCGTATCGAATACGTTCGTTTTCATAATACGATGGTCTTTCATCCTCTGTTATACCTTTAAAACACACCAATTCTGTCTGTTCTTAAGTATTCCGTGCGAGTCCCCTTCCAAAAATCCATCCCGGGTTTTTCCCTTTTTGCTGACTCGTCCCGGCAGCCGCACGTCCACGGCTTCCCCGACTACGTCATATAGCCGGGTCTAGCGAGAGCTCGCTGTCAGTTGCAGCTGAGCCGTTGACGGAACAAGTTGTCCAATTCACGGACTTGAAGTAAGTCTGCGTCCCACCGTCATGTTCACCGCTTGAACCGCATTTGCCGCAATCGTAAAACGACATGTAATTAAGTTCATTTCACTCGCATAAGGGTATTTGGTCCACTAGAATGTTATGACACTTATATGCGGCAATATCCTAAACGTTTAATGTCTGTTCGCGCTTCGGCGCCCGGCACACCTAGTATTCAATATCTCCGTGTAATGGAAATGCAATATGCCTCTGGGTTGGCCCGACTCTGTTTAAGAACGACGGGTCTTTGATAGTCCCTTTACATTAAGTTGATGCATACGTAGGCGCTTCGCGCTTCGGCGCCTGGCACACCTAGTATTCAATATCTCCGTGTAATGGAAATGCAATATGCCTCTGGGTTGGCCCGACTCTGTTTAAGAACGACGGGTCTTTGATAGTCCTCTACCATAGTTACACCCCTCTCTATATTAAGTTGATGCATACATAGGCATCTTGTTTCGCGATGATTACCCTGTTTAAATTTCTCAGCTACGTTTAGCTCAGTGCCTCTGTCCTTTATGTTCACAGTACGTGGCGATTGTTGAGACAGCACCACTTCTCCTTCTAAATCAAATATTACCGTCTCACAGGTATGTGCTTCTTGCTTTTAAACGGGTATGTTTCAATTATCTTTACACGCAGCCTGTTTAGTCTTTACAACAGCCCCTCCTCTTTAATTTCTTGCAGGAGTTGAATATTTTTCTCAAATTTGATGTTGGCCATCTGCATTAGAGACAACAGGAATCTTTTTCCTCATAATTAAGTCGGTTCCCCAGGTGAGCTAATTGACCGCATTTGGGAAATTAACTATTCCCTTTACATGTGACGCACACACTGCCCTGACACCAAACTCTTTGCGCTTACAGGTCCCCAACCTCTTTTGTCCTGATGAAGACCCCCTTTGATGCATACTAATTGGCACAATTACATCGGGTCGAAACGTCGACGTTACCTGTCCTATGCGTCCTGTGCAAATCCACTTATGTAGCAAGGAAATCGAACCCTAAAGTGGCCTATGTACTGTAAACAGGACCTGTTTGTTGATTATGTTTATGTATTGTCCATTGTACATATTCGTTATATGTGATGTGTTCTGTGCAAATTATTATTGTCTCACCAATTGTTTCACTATGAATGTGTGTTTTGGTTGGTTTACCCTGTAAATATTTTGGTGCTCTCGATACATTAATCAATATCATTCTATCAAGTGACTTGGATTCTGTCCTGTTTCTTTGGGTTTGTGTGTGTTCTTGATAATTGAAAAACTGTATTCAGTACCCATTAAGCTATTTCGTTCAATTTCCGACAGAACCATTGTTCTTTGCTTATACTGCGACAACACTACAGCGCAGGAATGCGCACCATCAAAAAGATAGTGCGCGTTCCTGAGCCCCAGTCATGAAAAGTGGTGCAGTGCTGCGAGAAGACAGCGTTACAACACGTCTCACAATGCCCTTCTTGTGACAGCATGGATGCGCTGTATTCAGTGGACAGCGCTCCATGACGCAAGTAATGACAGATGTGTGAGGAATCCTGGCATATCTGTCTGCACTAAAGTCACGCATTGCTGCAGTTGTGTCACAACCATGACGCAACTCCATCAATGCATGGAGCCAGCCAATCCCTGTGGCACTGCGTCACCCTCACGCCTGCCATCAGGCATGCGGAAGGTACTGACGCATTGCCGTTCATGCGGGGGTGCCCGAATGTCGGCACTTTTGGAGATCCATCGGAGGTGGTTGCGCACAGCGGTGTTATCGTTTGAAAGCATTGGTGGAGTGTTGGTGCAGAGGGAGTTGACGAGACGTTCTTAGGTGGCCTTGATCCAGCTGCAAGGGGGTGCGATGATGGCGGTGGCGTCAGGTGGGCAAGGTGAAGACGTGACGTTACCAATGATGGTCGGTCCAGGAGATTCCGGGTCGTGGCTGCAGTTGAAGTTCTCCCTGGCGGAGTTGACATGCGTGACCACATGTCCTGCTATGTGGCTTGTTGCGGTGACTTGCTGCTCGCGTCTGATGTAGGGGACATTCCCCAGGAGGGGGTGGTGTCCTGGTCACTGAGGTTGACCAGGTGGAACTTGAGTTCACCGAGTAGGATGTTGTCGGTGGATGGGAGACCCTGGGCTGCATTGAGGTTTACAATGATATTGGAGAATGGGGGCCATGGCCCAGGGGGCATGCACATGAGGGTGCCGCAGTGGATGTGCTTGGACTTGGTCTAGATCTGGGATTTGAGGTGGTCCATGGTCACCCTTGGGTCATTAGAGTGCGTGGTCCGTAGGAGTATGCTTCTGTAGGTGATGCCAATGCCTCCTCCTTGACAGTCGGGGTGCTCCTTGCGGGTGAAACTGCAGCCATCAGTGATGGCAATGGCGATGTTCGGTCCGGAGCAGAGGTTGGTCCTGGCAGGGGAGGTGCCGTCCAGGGTTGATGGCAAGGAGGGTGCTGGCGTCGTAGCGGTGGAGTGTCCATGACGAATGCTCCTTGGTGCTGAGCGCGGTACAGGGGCAGACGGGCGCAAACGGCTTAGCCTATGGGTTGCCTTTACGATTACAACGCTGGCAATACATCGTTAACAAAGTAACTCCGACAACGCATGTTCCTTTACATCGCATTTGATGACAACACATTGTGAGGTCAGTAAAGGGGTAATATAAAGTTTTTGGGTGGGTATGGGTTCCGGATGTGAAATATGAAAAATGGGGTGTGTTTTGGCATGAAATATGAAAAATGGGGTGTGTTTTGTTGTGAAATATGATTGTTGGGGTGTTTGGGGGTGAAATATGAAAAATTGGGTGTGTTTTGGGGTGAAATATGTTTTTGGGTTTGTTTTGGGGGCTCAAAGAGGAATACAAGTTTCCACAGTTGGGTTTGTGGTGCAAAGGTTAGTTTTGGGCTGCACTCACTGAAGTGGTAATAGTGATATTAATGTCTCTGCTATGCAACACCTACTCTACTGTTGCAATGTGCCTAGTATTAGTATGCATTGGAATGGAATGTGATAGTATGGCATGCATCGTAACTTCGTATGCGCCTTTGGCACACGAGTGATACGCCCGCTGTGCATTGGCACACAGCTGCCGTCATTGAGGAGTGCTGGGGGCTGGACGGACAGCTGTGAGGTGGTAAATGCAGGAAAGAACACTGGATGGGGCATGGACGTGGGGATGTGTGTGTGAGCGGGTGTTGTGAACATTTTTATTAGGGAAGTTGTTAGAAATGGGATTTCTGGTTGCTAAGGCTTGCGCCAACGCCAGGCAGAAACCACCACTCTAGTCAGGGCAAGGAAGTTACACGCCAAAGATAACCCCTGCTCACCCCCTTGGTAGCTTGGCACGAGCAGTCAGGCTTATCCCGGAGGCAATGTGTAGCGTTTGCGCACGCACACAGCAACAACACCCTAGGTACACCACAAAAGGAACTCCACACAAGGTTATATATAAAAATAGCCTCTGTATTATATTAAACACATTAGATCATCATCACATAATATACACTGTGCCAACTGGCACTGGGCAGTATCTACAGGGGACTATCTACACACGACAGGGCCAATGGGGCCACTGTCACAACCATCACAAATCACCAAGTGTAAATGTAGAACAAATAGTAAATGTAGCGCACAACCAGTAACTACTGGTAAAGTTAGGAACTTAGTATGAGATCCTGCAATGCTCCAGAACCACTGGGGCTCTATTTACAGACGCTCCAGGTTCTCTAGACACTAGGAGATCCTCCTCAAATGGACTAACAGGACAACCTAGGCTCCCAACCTGGTGTTCCCTGAAGAAACCATCCAGGTTCTGAGACTGGGTTGCGGGCACCTGGGAACACTCAGTCCCACACTCACTCCTACTACACTGAGACAGGACATGATCCCCTACACCCCTCTCGCTACACTGGGACCTAGCTGGGCTACTCTGAACCTCTTCCCCAATACAGGACGGGAAGATACCTGAGCCACTACTTTTGGAATCACTCTCCCACGCATCATCAGAACCTTGGGCAATTTCCCAGCGGTCTTCTTCCTCTGCAAGGTCCCAAGGACAAAAGCAGTCACACCTCAACAGGTGTTGGCGCAACCCTGGAAAACAACGACTGAGCATCTGCTCTTTGATAACCAGATTGAACAGTCCTTCAAAATCCTGTTCCGTGTTAACCCTTATCCAATCAACCAGTGCATCATTACATTCATCCGTAAACTCCCCCCAAGTCTGGTGAGACAGTTTCTTACTGCCCCTGAACTTCAACCTGTACTCCTCTTCTTGGGGACAAGGTACCATACTTTGGGGAATGGGACTTCCTGCACTGGACTCTATATCGATGCCACCACTGGATCCCACCCTTACTGGTGAATCCAGAAAACCACAACTGTGCTCAGGGGATAATCTACCCTCCAGAGCTAATTTTTCCCTTGCGAAGGCCCTCTCAGCCTCCGCCATCCTCTCCTGCGCTAAGACCCTCTCGGTCCCAAACTTTTTCTCCTCCACACCCAGCTGTGCCATCTCCTTGGCATGCTCTAACCTGAGCTTCTCCAAAGCCAGCTGATGCTCCCTTTCTTCCCTCCTATCTACCCACTCCTCTGGGGACAGGGAAAGGGATGGGACGCTGCCCCCGACACGGGACCCAGCAAGGGACTCCCTATCCATGGGGTCCTCACTATCTACTGGCGTCCCGGTCCTGTCACTTTCTTCCTCTTCTTCAGAGTCCTCAGGGCTCTCCTCAGACCCACCACCCTTTTGGCGTGCAGCCCGGGCCTCTCCTCCTCACTGCGCTCACGTTCCCATTCATCCTTCTGCCGTTGGATCAGATTATCCCTAAGATTTGACTGGGAGTCTGACCCACTCACTGCTATATCTCTCTCCTCACAAAACTCAACCAACTCCCCCATACTGTATCTAAACAGACCGCAGAAATTAAAAGCAGACTCCATTTTGGCAGGACGCTCAGGGACACGTGCAACACAAGGGACCTAGGTGTCTGAGCTGAAGCTAGAGTGCACAATTCAAAAATGACACTTTTAGGAGAAGAATTAAAATAAAACTCAGAACAATAATCCCCAAACACGTGATTATCTAAATGCAGAGTTTTGTAGTGCAGCCAGTTGTCGCTGTGGTACTGCGCAAACACAAGTCCTAATCCCACCGCTGATCACCAATGTTATATATGGGATTTCTGGTTGGCTAAGGCTTGCGCCAAAGCCAAGCAGAAACCACCATCCTAGTCAGGGTAAGGAAGTTACACACCAAAGATAACCCCTGCTCACCCCCTTGGTAGCTTGGCACGAGCAGTCAGACTTATCCCGGAGGCAATGTGTAGCGTTTGCGCACGCACACAGCAACAACACCCTAGGTACACCACTAAAGGAACTCCACACAAGGTTATATATAAAAATAGCCTTTGTATTTTAATAAACACATTAGATCATCATCACATAATATACACTGTGCCAACTGGCACTGGGCAGTATCTACAGGGGACTATCTACACACGGCAGGGCCAATGCGGCCACTGTCACAACCATCACAAATCACCAAGAGTAAATGTAGAAGAAATAGTAAATGTAGCGCACAACCAATAACTACTGGTAAAGTTAGGAACTTAGTATGAGATCCTGCAATGTAAAACAGAGGATACATAAATCCCATTGCGCATGAATCACCTTAGGCATAAAACTACATTAGGCCCAAACCTCATTAGCATCACACATTACACAATAGGCATCACAGTAGGCATTACAAGCATAAATACATTATGTAATTACCAGCATAAACACAGGGTGCCCCAGGCGGGGGCACAACACATGAAAAACTGTCCCCAGGCCAACTGGCCTCTCACAGGGCTTCAACGCCCTATGTCCAACAGTGTCAGGGCTGGCTGCAAAAGCAGCGAAAGCAAAGCGAACAGAGGCACAACCTAAACGTTGCAGCTGCCCACTACGTGCTGGGCAGCTGTGACAATGAGCCTGGGCACCAGTGTGCCTCCTGAGCCCTCTCTGGGACTGTAAATGAAATAAATGTACTCAGACGGGGCAGCTGCCTGCGCACTCGCAGAGCAGCTGAAGATGGCAAGGGCACCACTGTTCCCGGTGAGTCCCCCACTGGGATTTCTAAATATAAAGGGCCGCTCGGTGCAAAGGTGGAGCCCCACTAGTACTCCTGACTACAATTAGGCCTGGGCGTAGTTCGCGAAGTAGCACTTCGCGAAGCTACGCAAAGTGAAGTTCGCACTACGCGAGCTACGCGTAGCACTTCGCGAACTGCGTAGTACCTTGTTCGCACTGTGCCAGATGTCGTTTTCAATGATTGCACAGTGCGGACAAGCAACCGGCACTGTGCAATCATTGAAAATGGCATCTTGCACAGTGCGAGCTGTAGTTTTCTGCTGCTCGAGTAGATTTTTACTCGAGCTTCAGCTTTCTCAACGCGAACTGGTAGTTTCTCATCGCGAGCGGTCGCGAGCATACGCGACCACTCGCAATGAGAAACCTGACCTCCTCGCGTTGGGAATCTCGCTGGAAGGTTTATTTTCCATGCTCGCGATCGCCAACTTGAAGTTGCTGATCGCGAACAAGGAAAAAGTCTCGCCGGGATGTCAATTTGCTTGCTCGCGGTTGCCAACTTGACGTTGAGGACCGCGAGCCAGCAAAAAATGACCGCAGCACTACGCAACACTACGCTACGCGTGTTCGCACTGTGCTACGTGCAGTTCGCGTAGTGCGAAGTAGCGCGAACTTCGCAAACTACGCGAGCGTAGCGTAGTGCTTCGCCCAGGCTTAACTACAATAGCTCCCACGTTGAAGCTGCCTGCCACTGCGGTGCAGCTGGAGACAGAACCGGCACTGGTACTCGCTGTACCACGAAAGCCCCCACTTTGGGACTTCTGGAAACAAATGCCCCCACGTTGGAGCGACCCGCTTATCAGGCGGGGGCCGCTCAGGAAGTAGGCCAGACATGGACCGGCACCAACAACGCACACACGGAGTCCCCCAGCCCTTTCCAACTCACCGGGCTGCTCTCTGGGGCTCCGCTCCTCTTTGCCGGTCGGCTTGATCCCGCAGCTTCCTCCCGTGGGCCTCAGAACTTCAGGGCCGACGGCCGGCACGGGTGTGTCTCCGGGACTTTCCTCCTCTCCTGGTCGCGTTAAGACTGCACGCGGGACTCCCTCTGCACTACGGGAGTCCCGCCTGGGAGATTTGTTGGTCGCGCTGAGGCTGCCTCTGCCAACTCGGCTTCCGTCTCAAGGCCCGCCCCGAAGGTTTGGTCCCTGAACTCGGTAATGCGGGGTGGGCACCCGCATCAACGTGTAAAACTGTGGGGTGGGCACCCGCTTCCCATAAGTATTCGGGGCGCGGGGTGTGTACCCGCTCTCTCTTTCTCCTCAACTGCAGGGTGGGCACCCGCTATCAATTAAAGGCAGTATGGGGCCAAAGCAAGGGGTGGGCACCCGCTCTTAATTAAGTTAATGACGTGGGCATAACGCGGGTTGGGCACCCACTTTAGAAAAAAAAGGCCATTGCGGGGTGGGCACCCGCTTCCTGATAAATCAGCGCTGCGGGGCACCAGTCGCTGCTTCCCCCCTTGGTAACCACAACACAGCGCTCAGCCTGTCTCCCACCTGATGTGATCAGGGAGCAGGCAGCCCTTCTTCTCCAGAAAGGCGCAGGCAGGCAGAAACAATGAGTCCTTGGTGCTGGGGAGAACCCAGCAAAGCGCAGCCAGGCAGGCCAGCACGCAGGAACCCTCAGGAATCAGAAGCTGGGTCCCGCAGCGGTTCCTCCTGGCAGCGTGTCCCCTCTAGAACAGAAGCACAACAGAACATTTTCATGGGGTCACAGACCCTTCTTATACACACATTTCCTTTGTCACAAACTGTAGAGCAAGGGGAGAACCAGTTGCAACTGGTTCTGGAGCACTTTGTTTTGCTCAGCCACTCTCCCTATTCACAGGACAGGCTAGGGACATCAGACGCACCACAGGAGGTGGAGCCAGCACTGTGTAGGGAAGGCACAGCCCTATTCAGGTCCCAGGTGCCACTCCTCCCTCCCATCTGCATGCAGATCTCTCTATTCACCACTGGGCTGACTAACCCTGGCTCCTGGAATTCCCCACACCGTCCAGCACCTGTCAATCACAAGCCAGACATGCACTCCACATCAGGCAGGCAGACACACAGCACACAAAAATGCCAACTTCTAAAAATGGCACTTCTCCACCAGTCACAATAAATCTGCGCACACCATTGCGCAGCATTTATTCTCACGAGTTTGCACCTACTTAACTTGACCCTGCACTCCTCTCACACCAGGAATTACCATGGACACACATATCCCCCATGCATTCCTATGGGAGGGCAGGCCAATCTCACCACACGCACTCAGAGCGTGCACACACTTTACACTGGGACACAGTGCTAAAGTGCCTAGTGGTCTAAAACCACTAACACTACATAGGGAAAAAGGCTAGGATAAATGCAAAAAGTTTAGGGGTGAACCTGCCAAAAGGGCCAAGTCCAACAGTAGTCTTACCATGAAGCCAGGTCCCGTGTCTACGTAGATCCTGCCCTACTGCATCTCCTTCAAGGAAAAGGAAGTAGGCAGCCAGGATCCCTCCCCTGAGTCAATCACAACACTGTGATGCGGTGCTGGGCTTGGTAATTGGCAACAGGACAAGTCATGCAGCCAGGGGCCGGAGGGGTGGGCATGTTCTCCATGCAGGCTGTAATGCAGCCTGCATTGCGAACAGGGAAGTGTGCATGATTGCTTTGGTCGGACTGAGTGGGCCAGTTAGTCATTGCACACTTGAGTAGGCATGCCAATCCGCCCATGCCCTGCTCCGTGTTTGGAGCAGTCCTAGCACCCTCACACCCCCTGAGGATACATAGCATGATTACATCAGTCATTTATCCCTTGTTTTTCCCTTTTGAATCTGCTTTTTCGGCTTCTCTGAGCCACGCTTTCCACTTTTTGCCGCTGCTGCCCCTGCAGCCCCACCCCCTCTCCTCGCACGTTTCTGCCTCCCAGCTGATCGTTCCTCCCCCTCCCCTACTAAATGGCAGCTGCTGCACAAAGGCGCACCTAAGGCAAGCCCTTCTGCACCTGTCTGCAACCCGACCAGAGCCAGGAACCCCGGATCTCGAGCCACCCACTGCTACAGCACAGCCACCCTCCATGCACTCATCCCCAGAAACCTCAGAGACTGCCAACAGGCCTCTCCAAACATGACCCACGGCCAATTCCCCTGCCTCCACTGCTGTCAGACCACTCCGGCCTCCAACACAGCCGACACCAACACCGGCGACACCCTAAGATGCATCTTCCTCAATGTGCGCTCCATGCACAAACACCCCGTGGCCCTACTTGCCACCACAGATGACATCCGCACCCTCCTGGACCAAGGCCACTCTGCAGGCCTCATCCTACTCAACCTTTCAGCAGCCTTCAATGCCGTCTCCCACCGCACACTAGTTGCCAGAATACACGACACCAGCATACAAGGAACAGCCCTAGACTGGATCCGACCAGTCCTCACCAGAAGAACTCAAAGGATCAGACCTTCCTCTCCGATCCCACATAAATCACCTGATGGAGTCCCACAGGGGTCATCTCTGAGCCCGACCCTCTTCAACATCTACATGGCCCCCCTCCCTGCCATCGTCCGACAACACAACCTCCACATGATATCCTAATCTTATGTCCCCCAGCTCATCCTCTCCCTCACCAAAGACCCCAACACCGCCAGACTCAAGGGTATGCAAGACGTCACTGTCTGGATGACCGACAGCTGCCTGAAGCTCAATGCTGAGAAGACAGAAGTCTTCATCCTTGGAACCACCCCTTCAGCATGGGACAACACCTGCTGGCTGACTGTCCTTGGAAGCCCACCTACCCCCTCGGACCATGCCAAAAACCTTGTCTTCGTACTCGACTTACCCCTCACCATGTACCGACAGGTCAATGCCGTCACCTCCAGCTGTTTCAACACCCTCCGCATCCTCTGCAAGACCTTCAAATGGATTCACCCGGAGTCAAGGAAGACAGTCACCCATGCACTTTTCACCAGCAGACTGGACTAGGGCAACACACTCTACTCCGGCATTAACAAGTCCCTAGTCCGCAAACCCCAGACATTACAGAACATTGCCTCCAGACTCGTCCTTCGCATCCCCCGGCACGAACACATCAGCCAACACCTACGAAGACTCCACTGGCTCCCTGTGGAGAAAAGAGTCACCTTCTAAGTCCTCACTCATGCCGACAAATGCCTACTCAACAACGGACCTAAATGCCTCAATGGCAGAATCAACTTCCACGTACCCAAAAGAAAGCTCCGATCTTCCAACCTCGCACTGGCTGAAACCCTGCGCATCTACAGAGCCAGAGCAGGATGAAGATCCTTCTCCCACATTGCAGCCAAGACCTGGGATGAGCTACTAGCAGACATCAGATGCATCCCCTCCCTGAACACCTTCAGGAAGACCCTCACGACATGGCTAACAGACCTGCCGACCCCTCCTCTGTGCTTGAGAGCCTCATGGGTGAGTAGCACGCTTACAATTCCCCTGATTGATTGATTGATTGATTGAGTTATCTTCATGTGATGATTGTTCCTCTTCTGCACTGTTTGAGGCAGTGGGGCAATGCTCTTCGGCAATTGCTGTAGTGGTGCCACTGGGGGTGCCTCATCTACATGTGATGGGCCTGAGCGACTCGTCCCCGGCCCTCCATTGCTACACGTCCCACCTTCTCCTAACCTGGACATTGACACCGTGGTGCAATCCACTGCACTCTCTCCAAATCTGTGACTCAGGCAGCAGGAACCTTAGCCAGGTGTGATTTCACCAGAATGGGTACAGCAGTCTCCACCTTGTCCTCTGGTGGACCTCCCGATGCAGTTGATGCAGCAGGGCCCAATTAGGCATGAAGTTGCAGCGCTCATGCCACACATATTGGGCGCAGCACAGGGACCTCACCCTCCACAGCAAACGGCCAGTTCAACATCATCGGGCCTTCAATGGAGGGAGACGGGACATAGCATTGGTAATCCCCTTCGTGCACCCCGGTGTAGTGGTAGATCGTAGTATGCGATGCAGACCTCACTACGTTGGGGCGCAGGAGCTCCTCTGCCATTCACAGCTCCAAGGGACGCAAGGAGGTCTTCTCACACAGGTCAGCAACGTGTCTCCATGTGACCTGCCAGACTTCACCACCAGGTACGGGTGATCGTTGTGCCTCAATGTCTACCGCCACGGCTCATCGACTCCACAGCTCCTCCACATCCCACTCCAGGCTCCAAACGCAGGACCAGCGAGGCATCCAGGCTCCAGACGCAGGTCCAGCGATACATCCAGGCTCCAGACGCAGGTCCAGCGAGGAATCCAGGCTCCAGACGCAGGTCCAGCGAGGCATCAAGGCTCCAGGCGCAGGTCCAGCGAGGCATCAAGGCTCTCATCCTGTCCATCCTGGATGTTTGGTGGCTTGCAGGGGTTGTTGATGTGTGCTGCACTTGTCCTTGCTGCTCCATTCTGCATTTTATTGGTTTTTATGCCTATTTTATATTGTAGTTTGAGTGATAGGCTATTTTTTGCATTAGAGGCAAGAAAAACTCACATTAGGCTGACTAACGTGAGTTTTTTTTGCCGCTAATGGGCCAAGCGGTAGTTTTCGCCCGCTAACGCTGGAATTCCTATCGCCATCACACTAATGTTAGTGGCAGTTTTTGCCGCTGATCCCTGTAGCTATCGCCTTGTAGCGACGTGTTGTTAATACGTCGCCAACAAGGCGATAGTTTTCAGTGATGTTCGGCGATAAAAAAACTGCCACTAACTGAGGTTAGCGAAAGTTATCGCCATTTCTTGTGAATATCCCCCTATATCTCTTGTAACAGGCGAGCATCCAAACAATGGGTAGATCCATATGAAGTTTGTTCTCTAGCATGAAATCAGGATACTGATAAAAATACCAGGAGTCAACATCCAACTATGCCTTGATTCAAATACATACATAATACATTTCAGTGTAGAACATACAGGTATCCAAAGAAAGTCTAACCCGTACCATTACATCACTATGACCTGTACTGTACATACTGATACAAGACCCCAGACAAAACCAGACACCACATATGTCCCCCTTGACAAATAAAAGAATGAAGACATAACAACACCAACACATGACAAAAAAGTATGACAAATACAACACACAACAATTGTGTAAATATATCATATATAAATGAAAGTTTTTACAAAAATGAAGTACAGCATTACTAATCTGTAAATCCAGAAGGAATTCTCCTGCATCTTGTACTTCGACGTGGTTTTCATTTTTTATCCAGTAACAAATTCTTGTTAGCATTTTTTCCTTGCAAATTGTTTTGAACTTTGTTTCTCATACATTCCAACAATGTCATATCACTACTTTTTGCAAATCTGAAACATTCTACCATTGACGATTAGACACTTTTCCAACTTGACCTCTCATCTCAATACTACAAATGGGATCTCTGAACCTTGACATTCCTTTTTGCATTTGAATCGGTTCTTTTATGCATACAAATTCTCCAACATTAAATTTGGTTGTTGCACTGATTTTATTAGCTTTTGCTTTAATTTATTTCTCACATTGTAAAAATACTTTGGCTATCACTTGTTTTTTTGCCCCTTGTGGTTGTTTTTTCACATCCCATCTCTGATCCAGTGCTCTCACTGTTCAAAATAGACTCAATGTAGATGTGACTTTCCTTCCTCTCATAAGCTCAAAAGGTACAGAACCTGTCACTGAATGCAGAGTGGTTCTATATACCCATAACAGTTCACTGATTGCATTCTTACAATTCACATTTGCTCAAATAGTACTTTGGATACACTCCACCAATACTCTTTTAAATCTTTCTACTTTGCCATTAGCTTCAGGATAATATAATGTTGTGCGTAGGTGTCTTATTTCCAAACTTGTCAGGAATTCAGACATACTATTAGAAATAAACTGAACTCCATAGTCCATAAGTATTTCTTCAGGTACCCTTCTTTATTAAATATATTTTGAAAAAATTACTGCCTTAGTGTTTGTCAATTGCTGTTGACACTTCAACTTGCAAAAATAACTTTAATGTTTTTTTTTGTCCTCATACACCGTGAAGGGCATTCTTGATGGGAAACAAAACACCCCCTCTCTCAAACGGCCAGCCTATTCCAGCCCCAACTCCGAGGCCCATAATGAGAGTGGAGAGTGAAGAACCCACAAGCTAATACTGTTTTCCCAGTCCTCTCCAGTTCACACTACTAACGGAACCCAGTGTTACTATGGAGACTAAGAACCAACAGTGCCCGGGCAAAATCATAGAACCACCATTACCTATTTCGCCATTCACCAGGGCCGCCCAGATCTTATTGTAGCATGTACTGTCACAGGCCATATCTGATTCACTGGTAGAGATTATATATTTCAAACATTCCGTGAAAGTTGGGGGATTTACGTCTTTCCATGCCCTGCATATCTCACGCCTTGCCGAAATAATGACATAGAAGATAAATTTAGAAACTAAATCATTAGGGTCGTAGAATGTCGTAAGACCAAAAAAGATAGTTCCCGGGGTAATCTCCACTTGTTGATGTAACACGTCCTCCAAAAAGTCCTGTATCTCGATCCAATAATTGGAGATCTTCGGGCAGTCCACGAACATATGAAGGTCGGCCGCAGCCGGATGCTTACACCTAGGGCAGTAATATTCTAGACCTGTAACCTTAACTAGTTTTCCAGGTGTTAAATATACCCTATGTGTAGTGTATAGATGGTTTCTTTTAAGTGCTGCAGGTTTGACAACTGCCTGTAACATAGTAAAGGAGTCCCTCCAAATGCCCTTAAATTCATTGGAGTTAAAAGTGATGGCATTGCCCCAGAGTTTTTGGAGTTCGGATTCAGTCACTCCTCCGATTTCTAGAAGGGCCCAATACCAAAAAGAGACCTCCCGTTTCCATCCCCCCTCCTTGAGACTGAATCAAATTGAGAGTTTGCTTCAAAACCCCAAGGATTTCGTTGCCCACCATCCTGACAGCTGATAGTACTTAAATCTAGTAAGTGTCCCTCCTGTCAACCCCGAGAGAGACTCCCAGCTCAGGAGCTGCGAGTCTTTCTGCAAGTCACCCCAACATAATATGCCTGCCGTTTTTAAGGGCCGGGACAGTTGATCTTTAAGGCAGTCAGGGGTACCGGGGGAATCCCAAATTGGGACCTGGAGTGCATAGTAGGGGATTTTAAGACTTTTCCTAATGTATAGCCAGTCCTTCAGGGCAGCACCCAGAATCTTAAGCCTAACTTTTTTATAGAACTTCGGATCTCCGAATTTGAAAAGAAAAAACTCTTGACCCTGGGGGATGTCATACAACAGGGCCTGATACAATAAACCCAGTGAAGACGCATCTCTCTTGTTGGCCATTATTCTAAAGTTTTTAAAATGAAATGAGTGACAGTAAGTGAATAGGTCTGGTAGAGCAAGACCGCCCATGTATAACCTTCTCCAAAGCTTTTCCAGGAGATTCTAGAAGACTTAGTGTTCCAAATAAAAGAACCAATTTTTCCCTGCAGTTTCGCAATATCTGGTGTCATAAAGGATAGCGGAATTGAATTGAATAGGAAGGTTATTTTTGGTAGGATATTCATTTTTATCAAATTAACCCTTCCAAAAATATTTAGAGGGAGGCTTGGCCATCGCTGCAGCAGACCGCAAACATCCTTAGAGACTCTGGTCAGATTGATTTTAGATATATCTCCAATTTTCAATTTTCTGGGCCAGATGGATCCTCAGATACCTCATCTGGAGCTTAACCCCTTGTGTCCCCACATCTTGATTCCATTCCATAATCTCGGTCTTATCTTTGTTTATTTTGTATCCCGAGATTTCCCCAAATGATTCGGCCTGATCTACTAATCTGGAGATAGCTTCAGCTGGATTCGATGTAAACATAAGCAAATCATCTGCGTATAAGGCAAATTTCAACTCCAGATCTGCAATTTTGAATGGTTTAATCAATGGGTCAGACCTAAGTTGACAAACTAAGGGTTCAATATAAAGATTAAACAAAAGGGGTGACAAGGGGAACCCTTGCCGGGTGCCCCGGACAATTGTAACCCAATCTGTTAATGCTCCATTGACT
The DNA here is from genome assembly GCF_964204655.1 of Triturus cristatus. NCBI lineage: Eukaryota > Metazoa > Chordata > Amphibia > Caudata > Salamandridae > Triturus > Triturus cristatus. The sequence continues at coordinate 759,905,690 of NC_140595.1, forward strand.
AAGATTCTTGCCCGAGGGCAAGAATAAAAGGACCTGATAGCTGAAACAAAGTTATTGGGAAGACCGAACCCAGATAGAGCTTCCCATAAATATGACCAGTTCACCTGGTCGAAAGCCTTAGCGGCGTCGATAGCCACTAAAGTCAATGGAAGCTTCTTATCTGTTGCCACATCTATTGTCACGATAGCTTGAAAGGTTAATTCATTCAACTGCCTATCAGGAATAAAGCCCCTCTGATCTGGATGTACTACTGTATTAATATTTCTAGCTATTCTAGTAGCCAAGACCCCTGCAAAGATTTTATAATCCGTATTTAGCAGGGAAATGGGTCTATAAGACTCAATTTTTAACGGATCTTTGTTGGGCTTGCAGATCAGGGTAACTGTGGCTTCAGACCATGATTTTGGGACGGTCTCACCTAATAAATAGATTCTGTTGAACAAATTTGTTAGGACAGGGACAACCTTTTCGAGGACTACCAAATATAGCTCTATTGGGAGCCCGTCTGGGCCCGCTGCCTTCCCTCTGGCCATTTTCTTAATCTGAGTTTTGACTTCGCCTTCTTTAATGCTCGAGCATAAAAAGGCTCTATCCTCCATGGATATCTGAGGCAGCCCTAACTGATTCAGCCAATCTTTAGCTCTTTGAGGTGCAGAGCAAGAATCTTCTTTGTATAGATCTTGCATAAATATTCTCGCCTCCTCCCTAATTTGGTCATCATCATATATAATGGCTCCTGTGCTACTTTGGGATAGGCTTTTTATTTGATTCCTTACCCTATCTGTCCTGATTTTCCAGGCTAAGAAAGAGCCACATCTTTCACCATAGGAGAAGTTTTGGAGCTTACTGGCATCTCACCTGTCTTTTAGAATCTTATCCAAACTGGCTTGGAATTCTGCCCGTTGTCCATCCAACTCACTTTGTAAATATGGTACTATGTTCTGACGGTCTGCCGATGCCCTCTGAAGCTCTTGTTCTTTTTGCTTAATCTTAGAGAGGCGCTCCTCTTCCAGCCTCCTCCTGAGCAGGCTTCTCCTAATCATCAGTGTACTTAACGATCCTCTAAAAAAGGCCTTAAATGCCTCCCAGATCACCTGATCAATTGCAGTGCCGGACTTATACTTAAAGTATTCTTCTGCCTGGTTTACTAAGTCCAACTTGACCTCCTCCTTTAGTAATAAGGATCTATCTAAAGTCCACCTTCTCTGACATTCTTTTTGCTTAACATTAACTACCAATTCCCCCGTAGAATGATCAGAGAGTAATGCTGGAGTATATAAGATGGAGTCTACTGCTGAGAAAAGGGACTGATCTAATAAGAAAAAAATCAATTCTGGAGTGATGTCTGTACTTCCGACTATAAAAGGAAAAATCTTTTTTAGATCCATTTTTTGCTCTCCAGATATCTATCAAATTAAACTCTTTAATAATATTCCTCAATTCCAAATGTGATTTACGGGGAGGGACATATTTAACCCTTGAAGTGCGATCTAAAAATTTGTCTAAGATCAAGTTAAAATCTCCCCCTAAGATAATGGGTGTTGCCATATCGGAGATGCCTGCTTTTACTTTCAAGAGAGCAGCTGGAACGTCTTGATTAGGCCCGTAGTAAACTGTGCACACCAATGGAGAGCTCCCTACTAACAATGAAGCTACCAGCCACCTCCCAGATTGATCTGTCTCGAACTTCTCTATTTTTATCCCAGCATTGTTTGTAATTACTATTGCAACTCCCCTAGTGCTACCTTTTTGTTCAGAACAGAGAATATCTTGAACCCATCTAAGCTTGCCAAACTCTAACTTACACTCCTCTGCCTCTAAGTGGGTTTCTTCAAGAAGACAAATATGAGCCTTGGAATTATTTAAAAATTCACACACTCTGGACATCTTTCTCCTATCTCTCAACCCATTGACATTCCAGCTAATTATCTTAATTTTATTTGCATCACAGGGGGGAGGCCTTGAAAAAGAAGAGGGAGAGAAAGGAAAGAAACATAAAGAAAGGGGAGCTCAAAAATCGTAAGACCTTAAAACATTCTGCTCCCTTGGTAAAACCTACCCCCTCGCTAAAATCGTATTTTAAGATAATGGATCAAGTGGCTGTTTCCAAGGGGGAGGGGGCTTCCCCTCTATCTTCCCCCGGCCAGATTATTCTTCAGATTTCTACTGAAAACCGGGTACTCTCCCTTATCTTGCGATCCGGACACCGAGTCTGAAGAGATGGCTTCCTCTGGACTAGAGACTTCTAACCTCTTTGTCCCACCCGAACCTGTTATCCCGACCTTAATCCAGCACCCTGCAAAAGATCCAGATTCTATGACTACTGTTAATACTAATATCTGTCCCCCGTTAACCCTATGTTCATCACCCTCTACCGATGTTGAAGCGGGGGATAGGTCTGATCAGGGTGCTTTGGGGGGAGATCTGGAGAATTGAGTGGTGAACATTTACAGCTAGAGTCACTTCTTCAGTCCCTTAGAGGGGACTTACTCTCAAAATTTGAGATATCCGAGGCAAATCAAAAGGGGATACACGAGAAGTGTGCCAATTTAGAAATAAAACTGGACGATATTTGTAAGCGGACTGGTGCCTTGGAAGTGGAAGTTGCTACACTCTCGGAAGTGAGTCGAGCCCACACAAAAGATATAGTGGGTTTGAAGGCCCAGAATAAGTCACTCCAAATGGATATCGAGAGATTGGAGATTCAAGCTAGACAAAATAACTTGAAATTTTTAAAGATTCCAGAGGGAGCGGAGAATGGGGACGTTAAATCATTGATCTGTAAACTTCTTAGAGAAGGAGTATTAAAAGACAGGTCAGACATTGACCTCGAAAAAGAAATTCAAAGGGCACACAGAGGTCCCTTTAGGCAACATCCAGATTTAAAGGTTCCCAGAAAAATCTTAGTCAATTTCCATATCTTTTCGGTTAAGGAATTGATATTGGGTAGAGCACTCATCAATACATCTCTTCAGTTTGATTCTACAAAATATCTCATTCGTTCTGATGTAGGTAGAGCTACAGCACAAAGGCAATGGGAATTGGGGTCTAGAATGCCCGATCTGAGGAGCTTTGGCGCACACGTTCAGATGAGATTTCCCGCTTCACTGAAGGTGATGTGGAGAAATAAGCCTTATAGCCTTACTTCCCCCCAGGAGGCGGAGTCATTGTTGACTCTGATGAAAGAAAACTCACATTAGTCTTTTTTTTTTTTTAGATTGGGCCTGTATTTGAATATCTAAGATGGGATAAGAGAAGAAAAGAGAACCAGGAGATAACCAAAACATGAAGAAAAAGAAAAAAAAAGGTAATAAGTTATAAAATAGGAAATTTAATAAAAAATAGGATGTCTCTATGGATATATAAGAGAGGGGAAGCGAGGGGAGGGCCGGAAGGAGAGGGGAGAAGGGGGGAGAAGAAAAGAAAAAAAAAATCACGGGCACATAATCTTCTTTTTAATTTTTTTCAAGTGGGTCAGAGCACACCAGTGAATTAAGGGGGTCGTTCCTGGTATCGGATTAAGGGAGGTCCCGAAAGGCGACTAAGATCATCAAAGAAGAAGAGGGAGGGTCCCTCAGGGGGGTGCTGGGTGGCTGGGGGGCACGGGTGGTTGGAGCAAAAATGGTAAAAAATTAATCCTCACACAACTGTGGAGAAAAGAGAGCTATAATGACTGGGTGGGAGCTAAATGTAGTCTACTTAAGGTAACCCTAAGGTGAATAGCATTCCTAATAAAATTAAGATAATTAGCTGGAATGTCAATGGGTTGAAAAATAACTTTAATGTTGCTCGCAGGCAGAAGATGGAGCAATCGTCTAGCTAGAGACACTCTGTAGACTTTTCCATTTTTTTTTTTTTAAAGAAGAATGCCTTTAGTGCGCAGATGTGTGCAATGTTCCTGACAAGAAATTCCGGAAGACGCGAAGACTGTTCCTTTGGTGAGAGAGTAAACGCGAAGACTGGTCCTTCCTTCTGTGTCCCCTTTTTAACACGGAAAATTACCACCTCATAATGTTGCCGGTCAGAGCACGCGGCGTACATTCAATGAGCAATCAAGCAGCAGCTTAAATTCCCTCACGATATCTTTGTAGAATGCGAGTGCTGAAATCCTTTGAAGACGCGCAGAGCATTGACTCGAGCTACACTTTCATAATCTGCTGTCAACAGACTAGAAAGGGTGGAAAGACTGTCATAACGAGAATACCTGCACAATACTGACAAATTACACATGCGGTAAAGTTGTAGTTTTAAATGACGGTGCAGGCAACCTCAAAAATGTAGAATTCCCAAACTTTACTTAGACTCGACAAGGTGGGCAAACAGCTTGAGAAGACGATGCATGGGATTTCCGAGCCTCATGCCGGGGTGACTGTAGACCACTAAAACCCTGCAAGGGCAATAGTTATCTTTGGAAACTGTAAAGAGCAGGCAACAGTAGAATTCCTGCAGTTGCAAGAAGTGCTCAGATACTCGTAATATGGCAGGCTGTCCCTGGACCTTAAGATTATAACTTAGGCTCCCTGTTTTCTGTTTTCTACTGATTTTTACAGATAAATACAGACAGAAAACATTTATTTTCTTGTCTATATTTATTTTTAAATGTGGATAGAAACGGAAATTGGGTTGCTTTTTGACTAATTCTAAATACTGTCTGCCATGCCTGCCAGGCCAATAGCTGTGTGTATTGATAGGTAAGGGGGCTAAAAAAGAAAGGAATTTTAGAAAAGAGGCTTTAACAGCAGTAGATATGCACAAGGTTGATTCTGAAATTTGCATATTTTCTTCTAAGTGCATTTATCTTCTATGGGTGTTTACAGCATTGAAACCTGGTAGGCATTCAAGCATGAGTGCATATTTACAGGTTAAATAAAGGTGGAAATATACTTATTTCAGCTTATTTTTTCCATAAAACCCAAAATAAATATGTATAAATGCATAAAACCGGGAAAATTTATAACACCGGACCTTAAACAAGTTGTCCACTAGTTTTCCTTACTCTGCTCATTGCCAATATGTAAAACAAGAACACCCAAACAATGGGGAGATCCTTATGAAGTTTATTCTCCATCCTGAAAACAGGATACAGGTAAAAGGCCCAGGAGTCAGCATCCAACTGTGCCTCGATTCAAATACATTCATAATACATTCCAATGTAGAATGTACAGATATCCAATGAAAGTCCCACCCCGACTATTACATCACTTTGACCTATACTGCACATGCTAACACAAGAGCCCAGACACCATATCTCTTTTTTCCATTTTTGCTTCACTGTCTCATCTTCTATTTTTTCTCGCTTCTGGAAGCAGACATTTATGAACATTTCTTATTTGCACATTTCGGGGCAGATTTACAAGCCCCTTGCGTCACTTTTGCACCGTCGTTGCGTCATTTACAACGTGACGCATCTACGGAGATGCGTCACGTTGTGAAGCCCTGCGCCACATTAAACCTGTGTCAGGTTTAATTTATGCAGGGTGGACGTTCCGTCGCAGGAAGCCCCGTAAAAGTGACGCAGTGAAATCTACAAGAGTCACTTTTACGTCCATGCTGCGTCAAAACCCTGCGCCTGCTTGAAGCAGGCGTAAGGAGTGACGCAGCATGTTCGGCATAGGGTGCCCCTGAGCATTGCTGGACTTGCGTCGTGCTTGCGACACGACTCCAGCAATGCGTGACTTTTCCGTCAACAGATGCGTCAGAATTTCAGACGCATCTGTCAATCCTTGCGCCATGGTGAGCCGTATTGTAAATACGACGCATTCACGGTGACGCAAGGATTTGGCATGTTGGCGCAGGGAAAGTGACGCATCTCTACAGATGCGTCACTTTCTTGTAAATCTGCCCCTTTTTCTTTAAGATCTTCTGTTATGGAGGTCTCACCTGCATGGTGAAAACCTGTATCTCTTTATTGTCCTTTGCTATTCGCAGTATCTTTTCCTCTGCTGAGCATCTATCTGCAAGGTTATAGATAAGGAATCCCTGCATGTGGTTTGCATATTTACCACTAAAGAACGGCATCTTATAAAGGCAGCAGGCTCATCAGTCACTGTAGCTTCTCTGCTAATTTGTTGGAAATGCGATTCATATGGCGCAAATTCATCTGCGCCTTGCAGTGGTACCTGTAGCCTACAGTATGCAGCCTGCACTATTTGTCAGTGTTCCAAAAGGGAGCAGAATTGAGGAGGAAGATAGCATATTTTTTATGGTTGGAAATCCTGGCGATTCTCAGTGAAGTGGTCTACAATAGTGCGTTGTCGCTGATATATGAAAGAAGAAATACATATCTATCTGACAATGTTGGGAGCGGATGAAGAAATGAGAAATTGCGGGGCCGTAAGAAGCCCGGAATGTGTGAGGATCACCCCCAAATTTATGATAAAGAGCTGAGGATGTCCCACTAGAGAACTGGTTGTTAGTCAAGGATATTGCATTTAGAATGCTACTAGCACAAAACTGGTGACTTATATTGGTTGTCATACTAAACAGAGCAATTGTCACTGGTACTTCCAGTTGATTCATTTTATCTAGCTGAAAGTCTCTCCCTTGCTGAGTTATTGCAAGCACCTCCCAAACCTTGGAAATGGCTCGTGCCATAGCTTGTAATGGATTTAGGAAAGGATTCACGATTCTGGGGCTGGCAAATTGTCAGAGTCTGAGTGTAGGTTAAAAATGATATAAACCCAACCCTCTCTTCATCATCATAATACTGATATACAGTTATATGCTGTGAAAGGTGAGTGGATAATGTAGGATGGTCTGGAGGTTCTTTGGGCCTCAAACAGGCTTGTAATGAAAGCTGTGCTGCAGGTGTTAAATAGGTAAGTGTATGTAAGCTTTTGAATAGAAATCTCTTAGTCCTAATACAACACACATTCAATACATTGGTGCTCATAAGAGAAGGGTAAAGGCCTAATCTCAAAGAAACCATATGGTCATTTTGCTTACTCCTACCCCCACCCAGGGAGCTCTAATAATTGGTAAGGAAGATCAGGAACCAATCCTTGCAGTCAGGTAGGAGACCTGGAGATGAAGAGCTTTGTGACCAATAAATAAAGAAACAGACACAGCACAAAACAACTACACAACTACCCATGAGCGCACTAAGGGCTAAAGGTGTGGACCGAAAGAGAACTCCAGAGAGGAAAAGAAACCAAATACACAACTTCCAGGTGCAGAACAAGTGAATGTTGCCTGTCTTATTCTTCAGACACCAAGACGACCAGGACGGAGAGTGAGAAAACAAGAAAGTTAACTCTGTTGTATTCTGAAACACTAATGTGCTAACTTAATGGGATAATCGACATGTTCCGAGACCTCAACCTGTAGTTCTGTGTTAGTAACTTTCTGGTGTGTCAAAGCAGAATGGGGTCTGTGTGTTTTCAGACATCTCCTAATCCGAGAATTCTTACCAAAAGCTTCATGAAACAGAAGATAAAGAAAGGAAATCACAAATCTATATCTTTGTTGCATCATATGTGAAGTACATTGTTCAGATGCTAATTCACAACATCACAATGATTGTTTGCACATAGAATAAATCAATTATTTCCTTGTTCAACCCTTGGTAGCTGGCAACGAGCAGGCAGGCGTAACTTAGGAGAAAGGTGTGTAAAGCATTTAAAAACACCAATACATTAAATAAGTAAGACACAACACAGAATAAAATCCAACTCCAATTTGGAAAAATAGATTATATTTTTATAGACACCTAAAAACCAATGTAGGGAACCAGAGAAATACATTTTTAAAGCATAAACACTTTCTAGTGCTTAAAAACATATAGCACCATTTTGGGAAATCTGGTCATGCTTGATTGGGACAAAGTTTGACGCTGATCACGTGGAGCCCTAGTTGGATACAGAATCAGAATCAGAATCAGAATCAGAATACATTTTTATTGTTTAGTTAATAAAAACCATAACAATATAACATTTATTAACAGTGCATAATACCAATAAAATCAGTTAAAAAGTATTATAAAACAAGTGCTTTATCATTAAGTTTTAAGCCGTTTCCTTGTACGAATAGTCGATATATCAGTGAATTTAGGCTGTTACCTGAAATTAGTTCTGAAGTGCCATTGTGCTAATAACTTAATGTTAAAACATACACGTTTGCAATTTGATTATGGGTAATGTAAATTATGTGCAAAAAAAAAATTTAAGTTTAAAAGCATTTCTGAACAACAGCAGCAGGGTGAACGAACGCGTACATTGTTTGTTCAATGAGGCTTTCTTGTGGCTGAAAATAAGTCCTTAAGGTCTGATTAAGACGGATCAGTATCTCCTTCATGGTGTGGTGAAACGTTGATGCTTTTTTGGACAGTTACCAAGTTTTTTAGCCGTTTATGTTCAGCAATCGTTAAAAATTTTGCTAGGCGGCAATTTAACTGAGTATTTTCTGAATTAAAACATGCTAGTACCGCTTGTCTCCTTGTTCGGATACCTATAGTGTTAAATACGTTTTTTAGGAGTTTCTGCCGGTCTTGGGCCATATTTTTGCATAGGCAGATTAAGTGTAAAATGTCACCTTGCTTGGCTTTGCACAGGCTACAGGAGTCTTGACCTATCCGCCGTTGCCATGGCGGAAGATGTTGGGCACAAGGCAGAACTCCCAGTCTGAACCTCATAAAGCTCAGTTTTGCTGCTTTAGAGTACCCCTGATTGAAATATGACTGTGGGGTCAGAGACTTATATGTGTTCAGAGTCATCCAGGCATGGGCTCTTTTAGAGAAGGTTGCCTTGTCTTCAATCAATGACGCTTGTTTAATGACCTTCCAGGCTAGTTTTTTAAAAGCGTAGTATCCAATTTGGGCGTCCCAGAGTTCCTGTAGTTTAGTGTATCCCAGGGCTGCCTGGAGATAAGCTCTTGCTTGGGACGTGTCTCTGTTTTGCAGTTCTTGCCACAGCAAATTGTTGAGCATGTGGGACCGAGAGCTTTTGATCTTAAACCAACAGATGATGTATGCTCCTTGTCTGGCAAGATCTTGTCGCAAAAGCCCGAACTCCAACCTAACCTGGGCTGGAGAGGTGTAGTTCGGAAGACAAAACATTTGTTTGTAGGCTTGAACCTGAAGGTTGTCTAATTGCTTAGCGTCTCTGCCCCGCATTGCTTCACTGCCATATGCAGTTGTGGGAAGAAGTTTCGCCTGGGCTACCCTTAGTAAGGGGGTCAGGAGCGGCCCCGTAAGTTTGTGCGCAAGATTTTTCAGAGTTATAGCCATTAGCAAGCCCTTTCTTTTTTCCTCCTTCATCTGGGATTTAAACAGGCCTCCTTTATCGATTATTACTCCTAAGTATCTATATTCGTCTGCCGCATCAATTTTTTTATTACCGAAGAACCAATTCCTCCGGCGTGTCATTTTGTTTTTTTGGATTGTCATCGTCCGTGTTTTTTGCAGGTTTATCTTTAGATTATTTTCTACAGCGTAGTTCTGCATTACCGTCAGGAGGTTCTGTAGACCGACGTGCGTGTGACTAAGCAAGACTACGTCGTCTGCGTACATAAGGTTGGACAGTACAGTCCCACCTAACCGCGGGGAATGAGAGTTACAGGCGTTAAGTACTTTTGGCAGATCAGCCAGATATAGATTAAACAGGGTTGGTGCTAGCACACAACCCTGTTTCAGGCCTTTTGAGGTGTAAATTTTCTTGGAGATGTGACTACCAGCGCCTAGTTTCACCTGCACCCAGGTATTTGTGTGTAAAAGTTTCAGCATGTTTACCGTAGGTGCTGGTGCACCCCATTGCTCCAGTTTCCTCCACAGTCTGACTCTGTCCACGCTGTCGAATGCAGCACTAAAATCAATGTAGCACAGGTGTAATGGTTGCTTGGAGGTTTTAGCTGCGTCGATTATTAGAGATATTGTAAGGATATTGGTGGTGGTGCTTGTTGATTTACGGAACCCAGTCTGATTCCACGGTATAATAGAACTAGCCTCTGCCCAGTTTGTTAGTTCTTCAAGTATTGTGCCTGAAAAGTATTTTGCCTCATTGTCAATCAGAGCTATTAGACGATAATTATTGGGATCAGCCTTGTCCCCTTTTTTATGGATTGGTGCTATGATTGACCCTTTCCAAAGTTCTGGTATTTTTTCCAGTTTCCTGATGTCCGTGAATAAAGATTGAAAAATAACCACCCAGGCGTCAGGGTTGGCTTTGTAAAGTGCCGGAGGAATGCCATTCGGGCCTGGTGCTCCTTCTCTTCTTCCTTTTGCGATTTGTTTCCTTATTGTTTCCAGGGGATGATGGCTAGCGACACCTGATTGGCTGTTTTCGTTGTCTCCGAGATCTAGGTTACTTGGGTAGGTTGAGGTCTGGCTGATATGTGCTTGTGGCAAAGAAGAGCTTATTTGATAATTGCCAGGTGTTTCAGCAGGGACGTTAAAATGGCTTGACAGGTAGTTTGTCCATGTTGATTCTGTTATGTTTGACCCAATTCCGGTGTGATATGGACGGATGATTCCGTTAACTGTTTTCCAGAAGCGACTACTATTGTTGCATTTTAAATCATATAGTAATTTTGCCCAGTGGTCATTCTCAGAATCTCTTATGATGTGCCATTTGAGTTTCTTCAATTTTGCCCTTTGCTCTTTTAGGTTTATTCGAAGAAAAGTGTTCCACGGTGAATATTTTAAATTGCGCAGGGCTGCATTAATTGTTTTTTTAAGAGACTTTATCTCTAGTCTGGTTTTTTTCGAAATGTTGAACTTATTACGTGTGGACTGTAGCTCCCGATTATTGTTGTTGTTTATTGCTAATTGACTTGTGAGTGAATCGGTGAATGTTTCCCAGGTTTCTATTTGATTGCCTTGACTTTCAGCTAGTTTATTAAAAAGTTGAATTGCAGCATCTGCTTTGGTAGCTGTATTTGTTGTTGTGCAATTAATCCTCCGTAGGTTAGAGGTATAAAAACTCTCCAGGGTTGCTTCTGGCATGATTGTTTTTGAGGCTATACAGGTTATATAAAATTCTTGTGGGCGATGATCACTGTCTCCTTTTTCCCCCATTCTGAACCCACCGATGTGTTCAAACAGTGCAAGATTTACAAAGGTGTAGTCCAAGATGGAAGTGGTTGTTGAGGAGTAATATGAGGCTACAGGTGGAGTGTCCTCTGAGAATCTTCCGTTTAGTGCACGCAGATTTAAGTGTTCCAGGTCATCTAGTAGGTGATTGTTGCACAGGTTCTTGTTCTTCTGCTGTGGTACGTGTTGTTTGGGGATATTATACAGGCCAGTATGCAGCACTACCTCATAACCCTGAGCAGAGCCTATAAGATGTTGGTTAAAATCCCCAGTCAAAATGATCAGAGGGTTCTCTGACGCCATGTATATTTCTGTCACATGTTTCACTAACTCAGTGGCATCTTTTATTTTGCGTTTAGGATGGATATATGAGTTTATCCAGGTCACCTCAGTTTCTTTATCCTCAATGTAAATTGGAGTTTTGACTGTTATAAATGTGTTTGAGTTTAAATCCATCGTTGTTGCTGATGAAATACGTGTTGTTGACATGTAAGTGGCCAGCCCCCCAGAGCTGTGGCCAAATCTTCCGGATCTATTTGCCGGTGTGGAAAAGCACGTGTATCCCTCAATTTGTATTGGGGACATGAGCCAAGTTTCCTGCAGAAGTATTATGTCGTGGGCCTTGATGTAATTTAGAAAGTCTGGATCAGTTATTTTTGCTGCTAGGCCGTTTATATTCCATGAACAGACTTTAAGGCCTGTAGATCCAACTTGTTGATCTGGTCAATCCAGCTCTACGTGTCTTTTTATGGTACGTAAAATTGTTTCCGTTTTTCGAGCCTGATGTGTTGGAGCCCGTGGTTGAGATGTTAATTCCTGTTTATGCCTGTAGTCGTCAGTGCTATTTTGGCGAGATCTACCGCGGGCGCCCTTGAGGATACTAGTTGGTGGAATATTATCCACTTGTTGACCTGTGCCATCAGTAATTGTTAGTGGTGCCGGGTATGCTGGGTTTTGAAATGGAAGTATCTCAATGCCCCATTTTTTGAAAACATGTAGTTCAGCCAAAATTAGTTTTGCAGATCCACTAGAGGACCATGTTGTTTTTGTTGCTTCCATAGGTTGAGGGTTGTTGGTGTTTACAAACTCTATGGATGTTAAATCCGTTGATCTTATCGCGGCTAGAGTTGGGATTGCTTTACATAGTTTTAAGATGTTACCGCGATTGAGTATATCCTGAGGGCCCCGAGAAACATATGTTGGTTGAAAAACCAGGACTGTTGGCTCTTGCGTTGGTTCTTGTATTTCTAGAGGCGTTGGGTTTGTTCTGTTTGTTTGATCAATTTGAAACAGGCCGCTGATTATATCTTTGTGCTGTATATCCCTCTTGTTATTTGCAGCCTCAGTCCTATAGTTTCCTGAGGGTAACTCCGGATTTCCTTGTATGGGGTTTGGATGTGTTGTTCCTCCCCGTCTACACTGTAGTTTGTTGTCTGGTTGCCTAAAACTGGAGCATTCATTGACTTGCTCCTGGAGCGTAGACTCAGTTAGCAATGGCACCTGCGATGGCCAGTCAGGCCTAACTACACTTCCTTGGGCGTCCCTTGTTATCTCTTGGTTTTGTGTTGGTTTCCGGTTGTATTGAGTTAGATTGACCGGTATGGGTGCACGTAGAGGAATGCCCTTTTCTATTGGTCGCATGTGTATATTTTGGACTGACCGAGGTGGACTCTTTTGGTCGAAGATCTGTTTTTGTTGTTTATTTGGAATTGTCATCGTTTTGTTTATAGTTTTTGGGTCAATTGGATCACTTTGACTTCTCCCTGCTTCTTGTTGTGAAGTTAGCGTAGTTGTTATTTGGTTTAACTTATCTTTGTTTACGTGTGTGCAGATGCGCAAATTCAAGTTTTGAATACTTTCGGGTTCCGGGGATTGTTTTAAAGTATCCACTGGAGAAAAATCACATGTTGATTGACTACTTGTGGTGTCTGGAGAATTTTCATTTTTAGCGTGACTGTCGTGCGGGTATATAAAGATGGGGTAATAGGAAGACGTGCTTTTGTCTGACTTTTGATTTCGACCTTTCCTTTTTTGCTTGCGGCGCTGTTTGGCATTTAGTTTTAATTCGTCGCTGTTTTTGAGGACACTGGAGGTAGCCTTTACCATTACCTTAGTGGCACTGCCCTGCTGTGGAGTATCTGCCAGACAGTCGGTTACCGATCCCTCCGCGATGATCGGGACCGCCTGCATGTGTTTAGAGTTTGTCGCAGTTGCTTTTGAAGTTACATTTTTAATTTCTGATAGCATGCTGTTAAACATTGAGGGTAAAGTAGATAATTTTTCAACAACCTGATCGCAATTACATTTGAGGTTAGAAGATGTTTGAGCTCTTATGATCAAGTTGTTTAAGTTACCCAGTTTTTCGTCTATGCCGGCAGTGAAGACGGCCAGAGTGTTTAGCAGTGTTAACTGAATCTCCATTTTTTCAGATTGAAATTGCAAGGCATTTACGGCCAGTTGGATTGTATTCAGTAAGGAGTCCCAAGCGCTGATATTTTGTGCCTTTGCCGATTCGGAATCTTTGTCAGTAAAGCTCGTCTGATTTGTACAACTTGAGTTGTTAGAAGAGATTTGGGGGCTGGCCGGCCCTTGATCAGGTGCATCTTCTGGATTTGATTGGTAGACCACCGAATTGTTAGCTTGCCCGTGCTCTTGAGGGTCTAGTTGTAGTATACTTGTGTTAGTCGATGTCGCAGTCGTGGTCGTTGTCATCCTCCTATCCTCAGTCAGGGATGTGTCTGTTGGCCCTAAGCCCTCCAATTTGTTTCTTTGATGTAAGTTTAGGGTGGTGTTTGCTGTTGGGGTTCCACTTGGATTTCCACTTCCCAAGTCATTTCCCATGTTAAGATTGGTATTAACGTCACTGAGATTACCAAAGAATAAACTATTGTTTATACTAGTGTAGCCAGTGATGGTTACTGCACTCTTAGATTCTTCTTTCTCTGCGGTTAAGGACTCTATAGTCTCTGTTGTCTCTGTGTCGTGTTCATTGACAGAGTGTTTTCCGAGACTCATGCCGCCCGTCTTCATTGGTTTTGGTTTTAGGGCTGCCACAAATTCTAAAATTTGTTTTGGTGCTTGAGCCACGGGATGAGCGCTTAGAGGCCCCAGAGACCGCCCTTTTTGGCTCGCCCTTGTGCTTGGCATCTCGCGCGTTATCCCTGGGATCTCTGGTGATGTGGAAGCTGTGATGTCCAATTGATCCGTCGTAGTCCCTTCTTGTGGCCCTTCTTGTGGGATAAGACTGGTTAACTGTTGTGTAGTTGACTGAGTATCCTGGTATGAGTCCTCTTTGCAGATTTTGCTTAAAACATTGGGTTGCATAGGCAGCATGGGAGATTGCAATCCTGTAAGTGCGGCATTGCTGGAATACAGCGCTGACCCGATGTCTTTTAAAAAGTGAAACTTTGTGTAAATCTTGGGCTGATTAAAACAAATCGCGTTGGTGGTGACGTTAGAAGCGCACTGCTTCTTACCCTTACTGAGCTCTTGCTCTTGCTCTGTTGCTACTGCTTGAACTTGCGGACAGTCTTGCTCTTGATTCCAGCTGATAAGCGCAGACACTGTGCTGGACTGAGCGTGGGTTTGCTTTTTTTTTTCTCTCCCCCGCCTGAGTTTGGACGGCAATGGCGGCATCTCTTCCCTTATCCTTCCTGATCTCATTCTGCTCTCACTTTATTAGGGAATTTATGGCTCCCAGCCGCTGCTGCTCCCCGCTGCTTCCCGCTGCTACTGTATGTCTGAATCTGCTGCTCACTGCTCACTGAGCTGCTCTCTACTGGGTGTTGCCGCAAAACGTTAATGTAAGGGAGCGTGGCTACCGACCACCACAACAGGAGCAACAGGAGCAGGAAGTTTTAAGTAGTTGGGCAACACTATCACTGGGACAGCCACGAGCTCAGGAGGCAGAAATGCAGGCTGGTTATAGAAAGTTTACATGAAGCTGATATGGGACCAAGGGAGCGTGAGGTCTAAAAGCCACTGAGCCTCAGCTAAGACTCTGTCATGCTAGCATGCAATTTTTCTGCCGCCGTTATCCTCCATTACTCCCCCTGCCGCTGGGAGCTCGCTGGGGCAAGGGTAGCCAGATCTGGAGATGGCACGTTTTCCCCCGGATCTCCCCTGGCCCCCCCTAGGTCCTCAAGTCCTCAGGTCGGCGTTTTTGGTATTGTAGTTATGGATTTTAAAGTTTTTTGGTTTTTTTTTGTTTTTTTTTTGCGGGATTGCAGTCTCTGAGGCTGAGCTCACCTGGGGCTGTGGAACTGATTGGAAGCAGAGGCTCCGGTTTTGCTGATTGAGGTACTGCTGTTTTCCGCTGTTTTCCGCTGTTTTCGCCGTGATTTCTCCGCGATTTTCGGCGCGATTTCTCCGCGATTTCTCCGCGATTTCTCTGCGATTTGGTCGGGAGCGGGGGTACAAACTCCCGGCCCCCCAAGGTTCCTGTGTGTCTTTCACGGAGTCACGGTGCCTCCGTAGGCACAGGAGCGAAGACGGCAGCTGCTTCTCCTTCCGCTGTCGCTGCTGCTGCCGAGTCTGCTGACTGCTCTCTGCTGACTCTGCTCGCGACTGGTCTGGACCTAGTTGGATACACTAAGCAAGAGGCCTCGGTCAAAATGTGTCCTTCGGCCTTAGAAACTTTTCTGGAGTATTTTTCTCACGATGTCAAACAGTATCCTACAACAGGCTGATTTCAATGCAACATCGTAGGATTAATTCCTCTCGGGGCTTCAATCAAATCCTGCCAGTCTGGACCTCCAGAGCTTTAGGGAGGAGGAAATTGAAATCCTGGTTGATTTGCTGTTGAAGGTAGCTGTCTTGACTTTGGACGTTGAAACAGTCACCTTAAGGAGCTTTGTGACAAAAAGTTCCCAGTTTTGCCATACTTCTGGACCATCTTCCAGAAGGTCTCTTTAGGGATTCAAAGTGTCCAAAGCACAAATCCAAGTGTCTGGAATTTCCTAGATGGTCTTTGGTATGTCTGGACTACAATTCCCACAATGCACCTGGCCGTAATCCCTAAAAGTCCACTGGGCGCACTCCAGGATAGAGACTCTTGATGGAGATGATACAGGTGGACTCTGTAGACCTGTAGCTTGCAGGTACTCCACTCCTTAATCCTTCTTAAAGCAAGGAAAATTCCTTAGGGCTATAGTACCAGATTGTGCAGCAAGTGCAGTCCTTCAGAGTGCAGTCCTTTGGGTGCAGATCCAGATTCCAGCAAGGCATTCCTTCTTCTCCTAGTAGATTCAGGCAGCAGATCTGAGGAGCTATGCAGCTCTCCCTTATTTATTCACAGTTTATGAGTGTCAAGCAGGGGGACAGCCATGACCAATGGGATGCAGGGTGCTACCCAGGTGTATGACCACTTCCTCCAAAGTGTGGCATATTCTTGTCCCAGAAAGCACTATTCTCTCAAAACCCAACATGGAGAAAGTCTTTCCTTTGGGGTAAGATCCAGCTAAGCCAATCCACTGGTGAGGCTAGGTTTTACTAACACACATCTTCCAACCCCCTGACTAACCTAATTACTGAGGTTCATGTGTGGCTGGGGGTGCAAGATGTGTTGGTCTGTCTGTGCTGGTCCAAAACTGTTATTCTTCCTTTGGAGACTAGTTTGGGCCCCCCCACCCTCATCCTGCCTTTTTACTATTGCAGCTAAAGTTTTCCACCCACAGGAAATTCGGTGTCTTCTATGACAGGACACTTCACACCTCATCAAGCAGCTCTGGTTCAGCCTGGGAGAGGCTGTCCAATCAGGAGAGGGCAGCTGGAAAGCTGGATTTTGGCTCACAGAAAAGAAAGTTTAATAACTCATTAATCTAACAGTGGCAAGTTGTTGGATTTATCTTAATAATTAATTAGATACCTTGACATATATGTGTAGGTGTCTCCTGTCAATATTTATACTTAAATAAAATATCCCAATGTTAGCCAATTAAGCCATTCACTACAATGGGGAAATACGGAATTGTCCAGTTTTTCCCTCACCTGGGTTTATAACATATTTTATAATGTCCCTGCTTATAATTAAAAGCCAGCCTACCTCTGGGGCACCAAAGGGAGACCTTAGGCAGACTTATTGGTACAAATAAGGTAGTTTGAGACTTCACAAGTACCTTTAAATTCAAAGACGAATTGGCATATACATTGAAGGTAAAGGCAGCCTGAAAAGCAGTGCTGCTTTAAAATGATGGCAGGCACCACAGTAGTGCCCACTTAAGTCTAGTGATCCTCTAAATCTACACGGCCTAGTATATACTAAGTGCTTACAGCTATGCTGTCAGTACCAATTATATTTACACCTAATTTATATTTCCTTATAACCAGAGCACTGGCCCTGGGCCTGGTAAACAGAACTCAGGGTGCAGTGTGAATCCGTTACCACAGTACAAAGCAAAAAATGGGGGTGATCAGGGCAAAAAGGTTGATTTTCTCACAGGTATTTAGGTAATTTAACAATAAATAATTCTAAAATTGAGTATGTCTCAATACTATTACAGACCATCAGCATTGATGATGTTATAAAAATCTACAAAAATAGAAGCTTTCACAGTCCGGTACATCTTGGAAAGAAGAAAGAGAAAAACTTACATAGTTTTAGCCACTCCAATCCCTTCTGAGATTGTTACCATCTATAGGAGGGGATGTAAACATTTGTCTCACATACGTAGGGAGTACAAAACTACAATTGAAGAAACATATCTTAGAACATCTAGGAGAAATAACTAATTTGCACTTTAATTATCCCGTAGCCAGACACTTCTATAATACACACAAGAGTAAAAAAAATACTTAATTTTTCTGGTATTGATAGAGTAATGAAACACAAACGAGGAGGTGACAGGGAGAAACAATTGTGCATCCTCGAATCCCTAATGACTTAAATACCAGAATGCCATTTGGTTTAAATAGGGAGGAGGAATTATCCACACATGTAGGAACCTAGTTCCTCAACTAGCTTTAAACGTTTCGCATGCATTCCCTGAAGTATGACGTTTGACCTTTTAAAACACCTTTTTCTTTCGTAACACACCCCCCTTCCTCTTTCTCATATAAGGGTTTTTCAACCTTATTTTGTATTTTTTATCTTGGGTGCATGTAAGAAACACCACGGATAGCTAAGATCCAGGATTTAGGACCTTTATTGTATTTAGCATGTGCTGGGTATTACATACATGATTAGGGCACTTGCCCGCGATTAGGTCCCTGATCCGAACGGAATATCCGTAACTGGATTTCACCATTTTGCACGGTTGGAGGACTTTCCACATTAATCTATATATGCGAAATGGTCAACATATTTAATATATGCAATCGATGTATTTTCACAAATAATGGCACTTCACTCTGCAATGGATCATATACATTCGTGGTTTGAAACATATAATTCTCACTTCTATGGCACTTTGGAATTTATTTTGTTCTTACCAATTCCCGAGCCATGATATCACATCAACCTTACGTGTGGGACACCAAGAAGATAGTATTGGTGTGAAGCCTGTTTTTGTTTCTATATATTTTAAAATGAGGTGATCATGTATGAGATCAATAATTTATTCTAATCATCTGTATTTTCTCCCGTATGAAAAAGGAAAAGAAAGTCATGAAAATGATGCACTAAATGAATTATTAAGCTTTGCACATCATGATATCACTAATCTATGTATTAATAAAAAAATGTATTAAATCGGGAGTAACCTGTTCCGAGAGATTTTGTCTATTTCCAGTATGACGCACGGCTAAGATCGCAATTAAAAAACATTGTTGCAAAGTCTGTTGACGATCTCAGGGCGTTCAAACTGACGAATTTGCACTTGATATTGTTGTTATATTTAAAACAGTTATATTTGCTGATTCAATTATTTACGAAAAGAATTATTCGTACAGCTTTGCACTTTATGTTTCTTTTTTTTTCAAGTGTTAATGAAATTGGAACCTTGCGGTGTCACTCAAGATATGTCATTGGGTGTGGGACATGTGAGGGGAGGACGGCAGACTGACTAGCCCGACATCAGTCAGACCCCATGCTGCCACTGGTCTAAGCAAACACATAACCTGAGTGTTTTTCAAAAGCACCAGATGTTCTGCTGTCATTGGCAGGAAAGGCAATCCTACTTATGAAGTTGCATTACTTGAAACCGTGATTGTGAAAGCACAGATACCTCCTACTGGCTTTTGCACGGCCACATCTTTATTGGCTTCACTCTGCTAAACACCCCACTCATAGGATGTGTGTAAACACAGATAGACGGATTCTCACATAGCAACAACCTCTAGTAGGGCCCCAAAGGCCCTAAAGTCATGGTGCCTACTCTGGGTTCTAGGCATTCATTTGTGGCTTGGTATGAACTACAAGACCGTCGGATGGCTGACGTGTGCATACCTAATGCTGAACTGATAGCGTGGAGTTCCTGCGATTGTACAGTAATGTCACCTCCCTGGCATTGGAGCATTGTCCAGCCCTCACCCCACTTAGGAGACAACAGAAGATTTTCTGCTTTTGGCTGTGATGGACACCTGACTGGTCTGGTAGTTCAGGCAAAGACACACCTTCCCTTCCCACATGCACATCTGTGAGCTGTGGAAGGCTCCCCAGTCACCTACACCGCCCGCGCCCTCCCAGCAGACAAGAAAGTAGCCCCAGGTCTCTGGGCATTTACCACAGAGTGGGCCAATTAACCCTGTGACTAATTATGCAGGGTCTCATTGCTACAATGATTCCCACTCTCCCAATGGCATCATGTGTGGTATAAATGAGAGAGACGCGCTAACAATGCCAAGATAGCCAACAGAAGCGTGCACCGACATCACTGCAAGATGAGAAACGCACAGACGAATGCACAGTTAAACTCATAGATTCTCAATTCTGATCCATAAAATCTCTTTACTTTTCTGAGCAGTGAGTATCTATACAATACTGAGTCACTAGCAGTTCTGTGTGACATAATCCCTAGTACCTGAGCAGCAATTATGCAGCAGTACAACAGTGCCGGGTACTTTGGAGCCCCGGGGCTCGGTATACCTAGATCTAGAAGCCACAGATGACTGGACAGTGGTGAAATAATGTAAGCCATGGCTTAAGGAATGCGAGCGTATGCCACATATGCAGAACTCTGAGCTGGTAAACAACACACATCATTGACACAGCATGTGTGAACTTGAGCACATCTCTCTATTTCATCACCAAAAATGATTAAATTCACATTTTTCTCTATCAAAATCCACATTCACATAAGGATGCACTTACAGAATTGTTCTAGGCCTGCATTATGCTAATGTTTCGTGCGGTGAACACACCATAGAATAATGTCTATTTCTTAAAATTAACTAGCAGCTCATCCAGGCTTTCCAGATCTTTGTAGCACACATGTCAACACGAGGGCACCAGCCCACCTTCCACCAAGTGCATGTGCAATTCACCACCAGCCATATCCTAAAGATCTCAGAAGTTCGACACTGGGAAAGGACCACCGCGGTGATGGAAAGGAGCCTTCTTCAGGCCAGGGCTCTGCCTCTCTGCATCATTGTTTCCTGCCTGATGCCTACTTTTGTTGGCCAACCATCAGATGACACGTGTCGGCTCCAAGTACCCAGCGTGACAGGAAGCACGAGCGCTGGGGATGTCCTGATTGGTGGCATCTTCCCCATCCACGCTGACCGGGTCTATCCAGAAGTCCTGCCTGCACCCTTCACAGAAAAGCCTGCCCCCATCATCTGCCAAGCGTAAGAAATGAGTTACCTATGTGAATGTTTTACAAAACGACCCTTCAGTAATGTATGTGCAAGGAACAGGGTGTGAGATTGTGGAGTGCAAAGGCGGGATTTCTGGTCCTTGACTTTCCATAAATGGCAATATAAATTAGAAGAGGCAGAAACAAGCATTTATACTTGATATTGGAACACTGATTTAACGTGGTGTTTAAAGAGAAACCAAACCCTTTTTAGATAAAAAGCTAAATCAGGAAGAGAATCTGCGGTTGTATGACTTTACAATGCATTCTGTTGTAACGCTTGCCTTTGCCACGCATGCGTTACAACGGGAATGCCATCACCACGCATATCCTTTACCACGAAAATGCCTTTTACACGCATACTTTTACAACGATTTTCTTTTTTAAATTATGCATGTTAATGACATTTTCATGTTAAAGGATATCACACTAAAAATGTACCCTTTAAATTTACCCCTGTGCAACACCACCCCCCCAATCCCCCTTACCTCTCCTCGATCTTCCTTGGTGACGTTGCACGTCGTTAAGAGGAAGCGGAAGTGTCCTTCCAATTCCCCTTACGACGCCCTTTGCCTCCACATCTCTTTCCTTTAAATGATGGAAACAGGTGGTTTTTTTTTTATATTTTATTTTGGGGGTGCCCCCTCAAGCCCTCTTTTTTAATCCCACGCTTTTTTTTGGGGGGGGGAGACCCACCAATCCCCCTTTTTTTCCTTTTAACTTTAGCACACATGCCTTTACTACGAATCTCGTAGTAAAGGTATGCGTGGTAAAGCTTTTCGTTGTAACCACACATGCGTTGTAATGCATGCGTGGAAACGGCCGCGTTAATTTCCTCTATAAACTTGGAAAGTTATACATTATCTAACAAACTCGAAATCTGGCCGTCAATATGCAGCTGATGTTTTCTCTATAATAAACTAAGGTGAGATGTGAACAAGTATTAAAAAGATCACACATGAAAGAAAGATGCGACCATCAGTTTCTCCCTGTTACCTATGGGAGGTAGGATGCTGGTGGTTCAGTGATGCTTATCACAATTAATGCAGCACATCACTGCTTCAACCTCCATCCAGTAACTCATCTCTAAACATCAGGCCAGCGAAAAGTGTTCAGGATGCATCAGTCTTGAATCAGCAATGAATGACCTTGAGGAAGGTCACACGTGGCTGAAAGGTCGGCCTGCGAGGCTGCTTTCCACCGCCTCCTTGCGCGTTATTTTTCACACTTTGGCATTTGCACTGTGCGTTGGACTGAGGAAGAAATAAAAGTGCATTTCACCATCGCTCACCTGATTGGCTTGATATTGTCCCCAGGAGAAGATCATTTGATGCAAAATGGATCTTTGCATCCTCAGCATGTTTGTTTGGAGCTCGGTCGACAACTGCATTTGGTTACCTTGGGTTCTTCCATGTTGGAATGACGTATAAACTAGACATGGACGAAACGGTATGCGCTCTATGAAATTCTTAACTTTCACTCTCATACAGATTTGCAGTTGGTGCACTTCGCCCAACTTCTCCTGCATGCAAAGTTAAACTCTCACAGTACAAGCTATTTACTTTGTTCTATTTGTCCTGCAAAGACCTATTTTCTTAAAAGTTTTTGATTCACTTATTAATTAAAATCTCGGGAAATTTAGCGACATTCACTAATTCTTTGAAGCTAAAAAAACAAATGAACTATTTTAGCGAGAAATAACTTCTCAAGCTTGTACGTCCTTACCATGCACGATGCGCTTGAAAAAATAATGTCGAGTTTCATCTTTGTGCTTTATTGTCTTATAATACAACCCATACCAAAAGGTCTTTTTTTAAAAGAAAGGCCTCATAGAAGAGATTCTTGACTGAGATCTGCTTCCGGGTCATGTTAAGAGTAGCCTAAATAAACGCATCAGTCCAGCACCAACACTATTTACTACTGCTGCTTTGTTTACGCCTACCCGATAATAGTGCAAAAAGACACAAGTGTCAATAACATTTGCACCAGGGGCTCGCAGTATTTTGTACCAAATGTACCACTTTGAAATAAATAAGTAATAAGGTATGCAAACACTGTTTGCTCCAGGTTTGCAAAGTTTCTTATTTTACATATTTTGTGCTCACTGTTAACACTAGTAAAAACCCAGTGCAAAGCCGAAGAGAGTGCAATTTATACTTTCCGGTAAATATGAGTACAGAAGGGTGAGCATATTGATTGCTCCTATCTTTGTACTCATACCTTTGTCTGTATCTTTATTGTATTGTAATTGTACCTATATTGCACTTCCTAACCCTGACGGTGCATTAAATCACTTTACGCCGGGCAGCACCCTGCTCCAGAACCCAAGGTTCGAGGTTGGTCCAGTAGTTCTTGCTCATTATTGGTTATTGGGGTCAGTCGTGCGACCTGAAGGAAACATTTGCATTTACACTAGATTCCTTCTGTTAGAATTGCATTGTGAGGAGTTTGGGGTGATCATTAGTGGGGGGTTGGGGAGTTCATGCAGGTGGTTGGTGACTGAGATGAGGGAGATTAGGTATTGTTAAGGTGCAGGGATATGCCTTTAAAAGAAAGGGAGGCTGTGAACTTCGAAATGAGGTGTGGGCCATTAGCAAGAGAACAGTAATAAAGTCTCAGGCTAACATGCATAGACTTAAACTGGGCTGTGCTCAGCGACAGGGGGGCGTACAGAGGATGGAGAGTAAAGACAGGGTCATTCGAAAGAAGAAGGAAAGGCGGTAATTGAAAGATTAAGTTAAAACTCGGTTTTTCATGCAGGGTTTAGATATATAGAGAAGACATTTTGAAATAGCATGCAATCTGAGGTTGGAAAACCGCAGGAAGAAATGACATTATTTGCATGTGAGCTAATGTGTCACTGAAGTACCGGTCTAAAAAATGCTGATTCATGCTTCCTTCCAGATAAATAATGCAGGATTTGGTTTATGAGACATCACCCATTCTCACCAGGAAAACAAAATCCTGAAAAGGGTTTTGGCTCATTGGTGTGCTAACAGTGGCATTTGCAATTAAGTGGCAATGCAACCCCAAATTATGCACCAGGGTGAACTCTATTAGTGCCATGAAATGGCAAAATATTCAGTGTGAAGCTGCACACTCTGTACCTATATTAGCTATTTTGTCATTTTAACACAATATATTCCTGTTTTGTCAAATGTTTCACCTCATAAATACCAATTTAACCCTAAATAAATCAACCATCAACTGAAAGGTGACCTACTTAGCTTCGCAAAGCATTTGCCACAATAACACCATGTGTGGCACTTTTTGTTTTTTAGTAACATTGTATCCATTTGAGCTAGAGACAGTTTTCTCTGTAGAAATTCTCAAATTAAGCTGTAGCCAGCACAGTATGTTGCAAGAGAGGTAAATTGCTAATTATGCAGAAAATGCCTCAGGTGCAGAATCACAAATGTCCATGCTGTGCCAAGTGGCTGCAACCATTGGCAAAGCCAATAGGTCCCAAAGGACAGACATATTGGCTTTGCCAATGCTTTTTTCCGAATGGCTACAACCATTGGTAAAGCCAGTAGGTTCCACAGGACAGACTTATTGGATTTGCCAATGCTTGTTTTAATGGATGCTTCCTAGAACTAAATACATTGAAATAAAAATGCATATTAATTCAACAGGCATGAACTATTTTAGTGTATATTTCGCATTCGCTGTTTTTTTGGCTGCATCCAAGCTTCTCTTTCTTGGCCACCATGTTAGGGCCATGTCTGCCTGACTCCTCCCACTCTATATTCCAGATTCAGTGCACAGAACTACCAGTGGCTTCGGGCCATGACCTTCGCCATCGAGGAGATTAACAAGAGCCCGGACCTCCTGCCCAACGTCACCCTGGGCTTCTGGATCTATGACTCCTGCATGATGCGCCAGCGGGCACTGCAGGGCACCTTCTGGCTGTTGGCGGGGCAGAAGGAACCCGTTCCCAACTATCGCTGCCTGCACCACCCGCCATTGGCTGGCATCGTTGGGGATGGAGGGTCGTCCAACTCCATGCTGATAGCACGAGTCCTGGGTCTCCTGCGGATGCCCCAGGTGATATAGCACTTTTATCGTATGATAATGTTAATATTGACTGTATGCATTGTACTACCTGGACTTTTACGGAACGTAGAGTCAGAGAGACCAAAAAGGATCACGCTTTGATACACGATAGGAGGCATCTCCCACAGTTGAGAAGAATCATGCGACACAATGCTGTGGAAAAACCTGCAGTGCTGTGCTGCGCTGCACGCGTAGGAGGAAAGTGTGTTACCTTCTATTTACAACGCATCGCATGATGATGATGTCATCTGCCGTGCAAACTCTAGTAAAGTTGTGTTCGTGTAAGTCTAAGCATGATTTAGCGTTGTGATGAGAAATCGGGGTCTGTGGTAAGATGCACTTGCAGCACACCTTCCAGTACCACTGTATTCAGGCACACAACGGCCCGGGCTTCATGCACGTCAAACGTATGAGGCATGGGAAACCCACACAAAATCCCTTTGTCCTACTTTTGCCTTTGTTTTCATTTTCCAGGAGTATTGCATGTAAATCAAGGATACACTGATTCGGTGGACTTCAGTTGGTCTGGATTTGCATGGACTTCCAAGGATGACTGCTGTGTAATCGCACTGCCGCTCCATCCTTGCATTCATTTTCAAGAGTTTTGCAGATACAACATCCTTCCACTTTGCGTTGTGCTTGCATCAACCTTCGATGCACTCAAAAGTTGACTGAAGCCATTGAATGCATTACTTACTGTTGCATACCATTGCATAGCGTAGCGTCGGTGACCACACAGCCCATACATTAATCTGGCCTCAAATCCCCACTCAAACTCTATACAATTGAATCAACACCCTCAAAACTTACCACACATTCTGATCTGAAGGTCTATGCTGATCTCACTTTTCAGGCGAAAGTCAAAAGTACTCTGCACGTCTGGTATCTGAGACTTAGCTTTTGACATTTTTAAAATCTGGATGTTAATTAATAGTCAATGAGTTAAAGAATTTGAGCATAGACATTATATGCATGTGTTTTGCTGAACTTATAACGTAATAAACATGAACTATTTTTTGTTTTGGCCAGATCAGTTATTTGTCAACAAATGCCCTCCTGAGTGACAGGATTCAATTCCCTTCTTTTTTCCGGACCATCCCCAGTGATGACTTCCAGTCACGTGGACTGGCCAAGATGGTGTTGCACTTTGGTTGGACCTGGGTGGGTCTCGTGGCTGATGACAATGACTATGGCCAACAGGGCATTCAGGTTGTTAAGCAGGAACTCCTCAATTCTGGTGCTTGTATTGCCTTCTCTGAGAACATTATCCTCAACCAAGCAGACAGGAATGCCTTACACATTGTTCAAGTCATTAAAACCTCCACTGCTGATGCAGTTGTCATCTTCGCTCTTGACACAGGTTTGGCACCACTGCTGAATGAGTTAGCATGGCAGAATGTCACCCGGAAGGTGTGGCTCGCCAGTGAGGGCTGGTCAACATCTGCCTTGTTTTCGGTGGAAAAGTACAGAGAGCTCCTAACCGGCACAGTTGGCTTTGCCGTCCACCATGGAGAAATGTCAGGCTTCCAAGAATATCTTACCAGCCTCAATCCGGAAACATCTCCAGATGACATGTTTATCAGAATGTTTTGGGAAGAAGTGTTCGGGTGCAAGTGGGTCGACCCAAAAGCATCAGAGGCTTCCTTGTGGGTGAACAACTCTCGAATGTGCACAGGCACCGAAACACTGAGTGGACTTCCTAGGATCTTCGATGACACCAATTTACGGATCACCTACAACTCCTACAATGCAGCATATGCACTGGCAATGGCCTTGCAAGATCTAAGTTCCTGCAGACAGGAGCAAGGCCCCTTCCATCAGGGGACTTGTGCGAATATCCTAAATGTACAACCCTGGCAGGTGAGCTCTGCATACAATGTATGGATAGTCCTTTTTTCCCTCAAAATGTGGCAGTTCAAGTTCTTTATTTTTTTTATACTATGAAAATGATATAAATATTGTACCCAAACATTCCTACATTGTCATATCTGTGTTTTCCTCTGAAAACCTCTTTAGCCACAGTGCCTCCTGACACAACAATGCAACCAGAATTACATCTGAGTTTGGAAGGACTACATTTCAGGATGAACTAGAGAAAAAAAGCAGAGGCACATTGGAAAGTTTATGCATGGCACACCAACTGCATTAATGTTTTAATATAAATTATGCACTGTTAGGATCCCTGTACTGGTAGTTGATATCCCTCTTCCTCAATGGTCATTTCATGTCTGGCCATAGACAGAGTCCAAACTACTCTTACACAGCATTGGACTTTGTTTAAGAAAAGTATCCTTGAAATAAGTGGCCAATCCCAAGGCCACGCCTCGCCTCTGAGTCTGAACCACAGAATATTTCTCCACATTCACCAGTAGGTTGCAAGCACTCACCAGTCGGTCATTCAGATATGGGTAGGTAGTCATTTCCTTTGGTCTCAGAAGCTGCCACCGCGGCCACCCCCATGATGAAACCCCTGGATGCTGATCCCAGGCCATGTATGACAGAACTTTGTACTGGAAATATCTGGTACCCACCATAGATATGGAAAACCATCTTTGAGGGAAGCAAATTGGAATGTGTAAAGGAGTCCTTGAGTCTGAGAGTGCGCACACATGGGGCAGCTTTACTAAAGGTTCATGCAACGCAGCAAGACAAGTTGGTTAATGGGAGAGAGCAGAACTCCATTAAACAAACATTCTGATACTGAGTGGAGGTAGGGATGGAAATAGGTGGGACTGGCAAAGAGAAATCTGAAAAACCTTTTCAGTCACTGAAAGCACCTGCACATTTTCATACATCACTTTTTAAAAATGTGGCCTAAACCTCAGCCACCAGCTAGAGGACGTCATTCACCCATCATGCTGATAGGGGCGATTGAGTACATGTTCATTCTTTTACTCTGCATTGGGCATGTAGGCAAAGAATCCTCTAGAGGAATCTCCAGAGCATCTTCCTGGATTTAATGAGACATGAGTTAGGCAAGATCATCTGCTAGTTCGGGTCAGGCTTTATCCCAACCCCTGCAGCACAGAGGCAGCCAAGGACTATCAAACAGCGGCTCTAAGTGCATGGCATGTGGGGGAAACCTGAACCCCTATGCCTCCTTCACTCTCTAAGTAGTATGAGACGTTAAGGCCAAGAACAATGGAAGTAGTGCAGCCCCTGCAGACCCAGCGGCACAGAGGTCCCTCAACATTTCAGGGGCCCCCCATTCAGCCACAAGTTAATTAATACCTGTGAAATATGGGACACTTAGGGGCTTATTTATGAGGATGTTTGTGTTGCGTTTGCACCAAGCAAGACGGTACACATGCAACGCAAACCTTAAATCTGATTTATGAAGCCATGCAAAGCCACTGGAGTGAGGCAATGCAACACAAAGCGTTGCATTGCGTTGCGTTACTCTGCCCTGGAAAGGCATTCCATGGACCTGCGTGGGTGTTCCCTCACAACTCCTATGGTTTTTGGCCCAGGAATACACCAAAAAGTTACGTAACAAGGAGAAATATCTAAATTTTTCCTTGGTTCTTCCTCCTTCTAAGTTTGGTGCATTTTCCAGCAAAGATAAAAAGAAGAATATGGTTCCCAGGATTATTTTTGTGAAGGAAGCGGTACCATACAGGCAGCAGCTCATGGGAAAGGACAGGAATGCTCCGTATTGTCATAAATACTGAGGGGCAGATTTACAAGCCCCTTGCGTGACTTTTGCGCTGCAGTTCCGTCACTTTTTTTACGCAACAGCGGTGCAAACAATGCTGCCTATTTACAACGTGACGCATCTAGGGAGATGTGTCACGTTGTAAAGCCCTGCATCCCATTATACCTGCGTCAGGTATAATGTATGCAGGGTGGGCGTTCCCACGCAGGAAGGCCTCGTAAAAGTGACTCAGTGAAATCTACAAGATTTCACTGCGCCACTTTTAGGACGCCACTGCGTCAAAACCTTACAGCTTAAGTAGTGACACAGTGTAGTGGGAATAAGCCTAAACACGCATTGCTGGAGTTGCGTCGTGCTTGCGACACGACTCCAGCAATGCGTGACTTTATCGCCAACAGATGAGTCAGAATTACTGACACATCTGCCAATCCTTGCGCCATAGTGCGCCGTATTGTAAATACGGCGCATCTATGGTGGCGCATGGGTTTCTAAGGGTAGCGCAGGGAAAGTGACGCATGTGTACAGATGCGTCACTTTCTTGTAAATCTGCCCCTGAGCATTCGTGCTGTTTCCCGTCACGCAGTGCAGAGCAACCAGGTGACTTGCTTAGCTGCACTGCGTGACTTCTTCATAAATGAGCCCCTGAGTGGCTCCTCTTCACATTCTGTAGTGGGGCCCATCATTTTGCGATATGCCACTGAGTGCAGGTGTAGTACAACACAATCATTACTGTCGAAATAAAGGTGTGCATGTCCAGCTGGGGCTGCTAGATCACAACAGCGTAAAAATACATCAAATTATAAATATAAAAAATCAGAGTAAAACAGTAAAAATCAGACAGGCATAATGAAAAAGAAATGTAACAGAATACAGTGATAAAATGGGTTCCTTAGATTTCTATGCATTAAAGGATATTTGAGCTCATTAACCCCTTCAGTGCCCCGCCCTTTCCCCGCCCTGTGCCCGGCGTTACATTAGCGTGAGGGGTTCATGACGAGATAGTCTCGTCATGGGCACAGCGCAACCGTGCTCCATGACGAGACTATCTCGTCATGGGCACTGAAGAGGTTAAATCATAACAAACCCCAGAATAATTCGGAAAACGAAAAGACAGCAGCATAGCAAAGGTTTTGCTAGAATGACTGTTTCCGGATGTCTTGGTCTGGTGGGGGCTCCCATGAAGGTAAGGCAGGCAGGCAGAGCTTGATTAGTGAGTAATTCAGACCACAGCAATAAGTCATTTTGGAATGCAGAATTACCTTGGAAATGCAGGGTAACCCCTTCGGAACTAGGCAGTTCCCAGAAATTGATGTTACCACACTCATTTCTGTAGGTAATTTGGTGTTAATGGCCATTATCCAAAGGCTTTGGGGCATATATACAAATAAATGACACAGTGCGGTGCCACAAACACTTTTCCTGCGCTGAGCTGCATCATTAAAAAAACACAGGGATGCTGCGTATTTACAAGAATTTGGTGCAACACTGTCCTCTCCCCTGCGCCGGTGCACGAACATCAGGCATGCACCAATTCAGGAACCCATGCACCATATTTAGTAGATCAGAGTTTGGAACTAGAGAGGTAGACTGGGGCAGAAATCAGGGCAATGACAGTAGCCTCACCAAAAGCTGCGTGAAGAATCACTACATGATGCAAATCTTATACTCACAATAAAGTACTCCCGATGACAACACATGAACACTGAGAAAATGAGGTGCAGCTAGGTAGGGATCCAAAGTTGAAGTGGGATGCGTGGCACCCTAGCACCTTGATCCATGGTGCAAGGGTGTCTATTGCAGGGGTGATTGTGTGTGTGGAGGTAGGGACACCTTCCTGCACAAAAACAATCATTAATGGCATTTTGCTCCTTCTATGGGTGCTGTATTCATTTTGTTCCTTATATGTGTGCTGCACAGTACACATAGAAAGAGCAAAAAACGAGAAATTGAAGTATTTCTTCTTGTTGCACCACTTTAATGCCTCCCCTGGAAAGGCGTTAGTTTTTGTCATTGCCTCAGATTTACGAATCCTTGTAAGTCCGGGGCAGTGTCAAAAGTCCATGGGGTCACATGGGAACACCCATAGCAACACCCATGACACGCACCTTTGTTGCATGAAATAGGCCCATATTTACAATGCCGTGTAAAGCCAAGCAAAGTGGCTTTGCGTGGCCTTGTAAATATGGGCCAGCACACAGTGCCACCGTAGGGTAAAAAAAAGTGATAATCCAGTGGCAATATGAGTTTGTAAATTTGCTCCCAGATCTGCCATGTTACACCTGGTAAAAATGTTTTGGTAGAAAACAAAGGCTGGGGTAATTTTTTTTAATTCCCTGCAAGTCAGACTTCCGTCTGTAACTCCTATTGTGAGACACGCAGGATAGGGGTCCTCCAGGTCTTTAGAAAGCTGGAGGAAGAGGTTCCAGACCATGCTTAAGGTCGCGGCTGGAGAGCAGCAGCTCACTTCCAGAGTCAGTGCATTCCACAAAACATACAATAGAGCTAATCGGGTGGTTAAGGGATTCCCCCCTGAACTGGGTGCTGGGAAGGGCATGCCACGCCTTATGCCAGAATACATTGCAGAAGCTGCTGACTATGTGCACCTGGATACAAAAGGCCTGCCCCGGAAGTCAACCTTTGAGCCAGGCATGAAACACCAACAACTGGAAACGAAGGAGAATGGTGGTGAGCTGTCTTACTTGTCCTCTGTGGACAACATTCACCCTCCATCTTGCAAACACCATGCTTACAGACATTCAGTTGCACTTGATCAGCTGATAGAACAGTAATGACAGTGCACCAGCAGTGGTTGTGAAAAATCTCCCTTGCACACACATTCTAGGTAGTATTTATTCTTCCTAAACCAATTTGCATATTGCTCACACACATGTTAAACACAAAGGGGGCCTCACCTGGCCGAAGCCACTGCACCTTGGTTTACATAATGAGGCATGTGGAAACTGCATATAAAAGGTGAAAGAGACTAACATTTTGACAATTGAGGGTGGAGAGGTCCCCCATCTCTGAGCAAACAAACGTGGGGACACCAGCTTCCTAGTTATTAGTGCCAGACAAACTGTTGAAAGGAAGGAAAAAAAAACAGAACAAGCTTTAGAAAAAAGCATCAAGCCACACGCTGAGCCAAAACAAATCAATAAATTGTCCTTATCAAACAGATAGCCCTACATTTTTCCCGTGCAAGAGCCAGATATAGGTGCTTTCTGGAATTAGACTTGAGCAGTTAAACATTATAGATAATACAGCGTACATGACAGGCAATCAAATATGCAGCAGCTCATCAGAGCCGAAATGGAAAAAAGTCTGCAAAACACATGAATCAACCATTCGTAAGCAACATTCCCTTGGAAAACACTCATGATTGAGAAAAGCATCAAATCACTAAAGGCGATTCCCCAATTCCACAAATTGAGTACAAAGACATGTCCCTCATTCAGCAGAAGTCATCAGGTCTTGAAGCTCTGGAAAGAGTAGCAAAGTTTCCAAACATTCTTCATATAAAGTCATATCCTTAACCAATCCTGAAATTTGGGGGACCCCCAGACCCCACATATCATGGCAACCCTACGTTTACCCAATACAATCGCAGGTGAGATGAGCTTTTGAAAGGTTTTAGGAATATTTTTAGCATGACCTAATTGCACTGTGTCAACAGAGAGCCAGATTCCAAGTTGAGTCTTGGTCTCCACAGCTTGCAAGACTTGGTCCCAGAATGTAGCAATGCCCAGACAGTTCCATGCTAAATGAAGGAAATCTGCAGCCCATACACTACATCTTTTATCCCTAGTGTCCTCAGTATTAGCAGTGTTAGCCCGCTGCAGGAACTTATAGTGGATTAGCCGATATCTACGGTTGGGGAAGACCTCTGCAGTCTGCTGACAGCAATATATCCACATTTGAGGTGATTTCCCGTCTATCAGGGACATAAGCACGGAGCACAAGTGCAAGATAAATTTAATGGGGCGTGGAGTGGACAAAAGGAGGAGCATTACCAACCATTCCTGTGGTTCCTTAGAAAATGTTTGATAAAGGCTACGGGCAGCATGATAAAGCGTGCCATATGTAATGGTGTTTATGAGTGCGTGCTCTTTGTTCTCCAAGTACTCCCCACACTGTTTAAATTAATGATTCTCTAATAGGTCTCCCAATGTAGTTATATGTTTCTTGAGGAGATCAGTCCATGAATCTCACTGTGTGGATCTCCTGCACTGGTTTAGCAAACCGAAAATAGGGGTCTTCCTGTATAGGAAGTGGTTGTATGTGTACATTTTCCAGAGTAAGGTGTGGGCCATGTCGCCAATTATGAATCCAGTGGTGCATAAATTGAACCTAGGCTGCAAAACCATCCCTATCATATGGCAGACATAACCGACTCCAGCTGAGACGAGGATTCTAGCCCGTCAAGGCCAATCGAGTCATAAGCGAGTTCAACTGGTTAAAAAAGGACTTGCTCAATGGCACAGGCATTTTCTGAAACATATAGAGCAGCTTAGGCAGTATTATTATTTTCATCAGGTCTATCTGCCCGTCAAAGACAGTGGGAATAAGATCCAACGTTCTACTCATGCACGTAGCCCCTCAACATACGTCCCATAATTTTCTAGAGGACCATCTGTGGATCTACAAGTTATAGGATGCCTAAGCAGTGGACCGGTCCCGTCTGCCACTGTGGGGGGTATGACAAGGAGGACTGAGTGGTAGCTCTCATGAGTGGGACTAGAGTGGACTTAGACTAGTTAATTTGAAAGCCTGCCCGGCGATCAATTTGTATAACTCACCTATAATCGGGGCCCAGCTAAATGCCAGGATCCCGCACCACCAGGAAAGCATCATCTGCATACATGGATAATAGTGAATACTAATTGCCCAGATGAATCCCATGTTTACAATTGAATTCCCTGAAGGAGACATGCCAGGGGCTCCATTGTCAGGGCAAATATTAGGAGGAAGAGGGGCAGCCCTAATGTGTGCCTCTAATAGTAAAAAAAAAGTGGTGGATATCACTCCATTGACCCAGACTAGGAGTCAGTGTAGAGGAGCTGAACTTATCTTGTCACTGTCCCACCCAGTCCCATCCTAATCAGCACCCCCAGGAGAATGGGCCATTCTACTGTTTCAAATGCCTTTGCAGCATAAAAAAATGCAGCCACAACTTTGAAACTAGAGTCCAGTTGATGCATGAGAGCAAACAATGGTCTAAGGTTATTAGCGGTGGAGAGCCCTTGTAAAAAACCAGATTGATCTGGTCGTACCAGGTGTGTCATAAGGGGCAGCAATCTGTTTGCCAGTATTTTAACTAAAATCGTACTGCCTACATTTATAATGGAAAGAGGGCAATACGAATCACATCCCTCCAGGGGCTTGCCAGGCTTAAGAAGCATTATATAATGCGCCTCCCTCATGGACTGTGGGAGTGTTCCTGCCACATATGCCTCCTCGTAGAAAGCCAGAAGCAAAAAAGAGAGTTACTTATTAGCAAATTCTGTATAAAATTCAGCAGGGAGGCCATCACTACCAGGAGCACTCTCATTCTTAAGCTGCCAAATCACAGACTTTATCTCTTCTACTGTGATGTTTGATTCAGTGCAGTTCATTCCTTGAGCCACAACATGCCAATGTAGCCCTCTCTAGGTGGGTGTGAATAGTAGGGGCATCAACCTGCAATTTGGAGGTGAACAAATCTCTATAGAATGCAGCAAACATGTCTACAATGGCATCAGGTGTGTGCAGGTCACAGCCTTCAGATTTCTGTATGTGGGTGATATGACAAGCTGGCCAGTTAGGCCTGAGCAGAGATGCTAGTGTATGCCCCAATCTATCTCACTCCCAGTATCATTGAGCGAATGCATATTTGCCCATGAATTTTATCTCTCTGGCTGCCTCAAGAAATGCTTCAATTTGTAATACAAAATCGTCAAGTCTTTTTCTAGAGGTGCCGAGCCCTCTGTTATGGAAAATCGGACCCTTCTCAAGGCAACAGGAACTATGATTGTACAGAGACTTAGGGAATACAATTGTCCTGTGACACAGGGGGCCAAATTGATGAAGACCGCTAAACTAGAGTGAGACATCTGCCAACATTATTAGTCACACTGACAAGGTCTTCTTACAATACTAGAAGGAAGATTGAGTCTCTGCTGATTTTATCGCATGTGAGATAAAGGTTTCTCAAGGTCAAGGAAACCATATGCATTTGGAACTAGCTCTCATCCCAGCCATCCTGTGAAGTGATTGCTATGTCTAGCAATGTGTTTAAGACTGGAGCTGCTTTTACGTTGGTGTAGAGGGTGTGTCACTGGAATGCCTATCTGTGGAAGAGGGAGATGGATCAACCTCAGGCATCATCAGAATAGAAGAAGAGTTTTGTTCAAGACTGTGGGAAGGAAAAGGTTCAAGTGCATGCACTGCTTTGGGAAGATGGAAAACAGTTTAGCAAAAGGATTGCTAGTATCAGCAGAGAAAAAATACCCATGTTTAGTAGATCAGAGATTGGAACTGGAGAGGTGGACTGGGGCAGAAATCGAGACACTGAATGTAACGTCACCAAAAGCTGTGTGAATAATAATTGCATGATGCAAATTGTATACCCACTATAAAGTGCTCCAGATGACAACACATGAACATTGAGCAAATAAGGTGAAGCTAGGTAGGGATCCATAGTTGAAGTGGGATGTGTGCTGCCCAAGCACCTGTATCCAAGAAGCAGAATCAAACTGAATGTCTACTATTTCCCATAACTTGATATCAGGGTGCAAGGAACTGTGAAGCATGAGAATAGCTGCACTAAAGAGGCATGCACACAGGAGATGTCCATAAAGGGTGACTCCTCTGATAGGTGAGAGGGGGATATCTATAGTTATGCTTATGGAAGAATCTGGTTCCAATCCAACTAATTCTGTTTCTTTCCTATGCTTTGCAAAACATTAACCAATCTGTACTTGAGGGCTGGATACAAAGAGCTGTACATTTTTTAATCCAGAATCCGGTTCACAATGGAAGTCAAAATTGCTATGTCTCCAGGAAAATCCACTGAAGTAGGACTCCCAAAGAGGCAATGACGGCAGACTTTTCACACCTCAGCTCCTTCTCTGTTGAGCTCAATTGAAGTCAGACAATCTCTCACATCATAACCTGCCAAACCTCTTGCTTTGCTTCTTGGAATGTCACTGCTACCAACATTGAACACCAATGTGCCTCTTGCTCCCCCATCTTTGAGAGCATCACCTCACCAAGAGAAGACTTTGCAAGGAAGGGATAATGGAGTGTGACAGCTCCTTAAGGGAAGCCGGTGAAAGACTGGCAATGCTCATACATAGTAAAACCATATCGCATCAAGCTCGAATCTTACAAATATTTAGCTATGATCCCATCAATGATCCCTTCCATTAGTCTTTCTGGGCCTAAATACATTGTTTAGGGAAGCAGGTTCAAGAATGATTTGCATATGGCTGGGTCCAAACTGGAGAGGCATGGTGAGCAAAAAAATTAAGGATTTACGACCAGATCTCTTCACTTGGGGGTGAGTGTTTGACATTGTTCAGTGTTCTTTCCTTCATCTCTTCTTTTTTAATGGAGCATTGTGTTTGTCCTTAGGGCTACCTTTGGGCAAAGAGGAGAATATCACATGTTGGTTGACTCCCCATTTTTCTGTCTACACCTACTTCTGGTCTAACTTGCATTGCTTATTTGTAGAGCTGGTGCACAGGACCTGTTTGCATGGCCATACTTTGGCAGTGAGAGACGAGGTATGGACAGCCAGGTTTATTCTTGCATTGGATCGCTAATCTCTAGGCCTTTTCTCTCTTTCATTACCTGAAATGACAATGGTCCATCCTATACATGATTGTAAGCACTTTGTTAGTTCTATTTACCTCAAACCTTACCCAACTGTTTTCCTCTGCTTGAAAGAGAGTGCATACCGACAGGGCTGGACAGGCCGTAGAGGGCACCTGGCGTTTCCCTGGTTTTTGGCCTCTGGGGGGCCTTTTTTGTTACCGGGGGCCGGCAATATCTGGCCCCGGTAACAAAATCGACCGCATCCGGCCCTGGCAAACTGCTCGGCCGCACATAGGGGAGCCGCCAAGCAGTTTGCCAGGGCCATTTTCGGTTCCCAGTCTGGCCCTGCACACCGATCTAACCAGAAAATGCACTAAACACTAGGGTTACCTCACCAGTATTAAACACTGAACGCTTCTAGAGACACATGTATGTCTCCAGAAGGCACCTTAAATCCTTAAACTAAATTAAAATTCAGTCAGTTTGTGACTGCATAATTGAACCAGAACCGGGACCTTGGGAAAAAAGAGGCTGGTTGCAGTGGAATGTTTTACACTGCAATGGGATCTGTCTCACACTTTGGGGCACAAGGGTTTCTCATTCTGTCAGAGGGCACAGGTTTTTTTTTAAGAAAGTAAGCCACTCACTCATTATTATTGATGGAATGGGAATCGACTTGTGATTCATTATGAAGATTAGTGAATACTGTGATGAAGACTTACATGACACAACAGACCTCCAGCCCAGCACTTGCATTAACAGTGGTCCTGCATTGTGACTCCTGCCCCTTGAAGAGTCATTGGTACAGTGTAAATGTGATTTAGGAAGTGAATACAGTGGTCCATGGGACAACTGTCTGCTCATCCCACTGTCCAAGTATGCACAAGCACAGAGTGAGCTATCAAATATTGGCAGCTTATGCTTTTGTAATATTTTTGACCTGCTTTCTGCAGGTGCTAACCATTCCATGCTTTGTGGCTACAATTCTTAATGTTGGAAATTGGGCTACTGGTTCAGGGGGGTGAAACCCTATGCAAGCAACATCCACAATTTCTGTCAGGGTAAAGTCACAAGCAAACTATAAATTAGCCTGTGCTGAACCCTCTGGTAGCTTGGCACAAGCAATGAGGCTTAACTTAGAGGCAATGTGTAAAGTCTTTATGCATCACTTCAAACAGTAATAAAGTAAAGACACAACACAAGAAAAATCCCACACCAATTTAGAAAAATAGATAAAATGTAATACATTTTTGAGACTATACAGCAATAATCCATTTGGCAAAACCAGGCATATGCAATTTTAAAGATTTAAGTGAAAATAGTGCCTTGAAGTACAATGTGCCAACTGTGTTTATCTATTCATGCCAGACCAGGTCAAAGTCACAAGTTCAGGGCCACCATGAAGGGCCATTGGCCAGATAAAGGGACCAAGTTAGGTCCGTTGAAACAAAGAAACTTGAATCCTGGTATGTAGAGCATTGCGAGGTCCCGTGTCTAGGATGCGTCATGAAGCAATGGTTCTGAGGAAGCTGTGAAGCTGGGATACAGAATCATTCATTGCCATCAATGTGGGGCTTGCAACGCTGAGTCCAGCGTTCAGAACGTGAAGTGCAGAGATGGTTCTGAAGAAGCTGTGAGTCTTCAATACAAAGTTCTGCATCGTCACTTGCGATGCGAAGACCTGCGATGAGTATACTTTGGGTGAAGGCAGTTCTGACGAGACTGCGGCCTGCCATGCGAGGTCTGGTGTCTGGGATGTGTTGCACTGTGGCAGTTCTGAAGCGAAGCTACGAGGAGATGCATCACACTGAGACAGTTCTGACCATAGCTAGGCTGACACAGGACCTTCAGGCCAACTTTTAAAGATCCAGGTTTGGGGTTGCACCATTTGGGTGGTAGGACTCACAGGAGGCAGAGTCCAGGTACTGGGGCCAAGGTGGTTGAAGCATTTTCTGGCTTTGAGGAACTTATCAGAAGTCCAGTCAACTAGCCCTTGGAAAAACGCTGGTGGCCCTGGGTTCAAGATGCAAGTCCAGGCCTTTTCTCTCAGGCAGTAGGGCAGCATGGCTGCAGGGCATCCGAGTACCATTCCTTCTTGAAGATCTGCCCAGTAGTCCTTCTGAGTCTTCCACAGGTCCAGCAGTGTACTGAAGAGTTGGATTGGAGGGTCCTCTATTTATACCTGGTGCTCACTTTGAAGTAGAAGAAGGTTCTTGAGGTTCCCACCCTCAGAGGTTTTTGGAATTTCCTACCTCCCTGCCCTAGCCCCAGCTTGTCTGCGGTCACAAAAGACTAGTGTCAAACCCTCATCAAGTAAGAGATGGCCAATCCTGCCAACACCTATTCCCCTTTGTTTCACTGTCTTGGAGCAATACACAAAAAACAACTGCTAGCTACACATAGTCATCTGATTCAGGATATAGTCTGCAGGAACCAAATGGTCTGTCCAAGTAAATCATCTTTCTAAAAGTGGTATTTTTATAATGGTGACTGAAGATCTGACTTTACCATTAAACCGGGTTTTGAATGACAATTCTTTGGACACCAAGCTCAACATTTCTATCTAATCCCAATTGAAAGTTATCACTTATTAAATGTAATAAGTTAACCCAATTTTAGCCTATAGGAGAGGCATCCCTAGCAGTAGGGAAACATTATTTTAAGAGTTTTTCTCTACCAGAATATGTAAAAGTTAAACATAATGTCCACCTTTTCAAATACACTGCAGTCTGCCCTATGGTCTGTGTAGGAACCACACTAGGGGTGACCCATATATATTCAAATGGAAAGTTTAGGCCAAAGTGGCAGCCTATGAGTGCACACACAGGCTGCATTAGCAATGTTTTTAAAGTATGTGTAAGGGGGTAGCACAAACAGTGCTGCCGGCCATGGATACCTATAGTACCATTTACCTAGTGACTTACAAGTAAATTAAATGTTCCAATTGGGTGTACCCACTTTTTCCATGTTTAAAGACTGCGGCCTGCCATGCGAGGTCTGGTGTCTGGGATGTGTTGCACTGTGGCAGTTCTGAAGCGAAGCTACGAGGAGATGCATCACACTGAGACAGTTCTGACCATAGCTAGGCTGACACAGGACCTTCAGGCCAACTTTTAAAGATCCAGGTTTGGTCACAAGCACTTTAGCACTGGTTAGCTATGGAAAAGCGCAAAGAGTCCTATGGCCAACGAAAAAGAGATTAGCAAAAATGGAGGTGAACGGCAAGAAATTTGAGGGAAGATCACCCGAAGGCTGACAGGGCTAACACATATGTACATACCATTGTGGGTCATGGTGGTGGGGGAATACTCCTTCACCACCTCCCTCATCATGCTACTCTGAAAATAACTCAATTTGTGCATTTTGATACATAATGGTAATTATGAATCGCAGGGCAATTTTGTAGTGAAATTGGACTTTGCATTGCAAAGTCAGTTTCACTGCCTTTAAGAATGCAAAGTCTTTTGTGTGTCAGACCCAAGCCTTACTAGCACATTTTTCTTGGTTGCCAATTTTTTTATAACAGAGTTTGCGAAATACCAATGCATAGGCTGAACTTCGTTCATTCCACTTCTCGTGGCCCCAGTTCTCATGTCTTTCTACTAATGCCACCACCTTCTCCTGCTGCCAACCCCAATTGTTTGGGTCCTAGTGTTGATTATTTTCATTTCGACATCTGTATCTCTCTGTAAGCCCGCACATGATAAATATAGGTACTTGCTGTTTTTCTGCAGGTTTTCCACTACCTTGACAACATCAGACTTCAATCTAAAGATGGCAAAGCAATCTTTATGGAAGGCAGCAGAAGCCCATCTGTGCAGTATGACATCATAAACTGGCAGCTGAGCACTCAGGGCACCCTGAGGCACAAAAAAGTGGGAAGCTATGACTCCAATGCCCCTACACAGCAGACACTTACTGTCAAAAACAGTGATATCCAGTGGTCAACAGGGAATATACAGGTATACCATTCAATAGCATTTCTTACTGGTGAATTTTTGCTAACAGACGAAGTCTTTCACAGTTCTTGATTTAAAATGTGTCCTTGTTTTACATCCAGCATCTCAAGAAGATAAATATCAAGTTCAAAAGGAATTTCACATTGCCGTTGTTTTCTAGTTAGAACTTCAAAAGACTGTGACATAATATCATCTTCTAGACCACAGACGGTGACATTGCTGTGTTAATCAGATCTCAGACTGCGAGTTCACTCTGCAAACCTAAGATCATTCCACATAGCAGGCCACAGACTGTGGTGTAATTCCAACACTCTATTTATAGACTGTGGTATCAATCAAGTCATCAACTTTTAGACTGCAATATCACTTCAAGAAACAAAACATCAAAAAGTGACATCACTTAAGGAAGCAGACAATACTGTGGAACCATTCCAGACTTCAGCCCACAGAGAATGTAACATCTCTTAAGGCAACAGACCACAGTCTATAAAATAGTTTAAGGGAATATGTGATGTTACATCGCATGCCATTACATCGCATGCCGTTGCAACGCAAAACTTTACCCCGACTTTCTGTCGGGGGAGCTCTGGAAGTTGAAATAGATTAATTTTCTATTCCAACTCCAGTGTGTACAACAGTAGGGAAGGTGTTGGAGTTAAATCCGACACCTTTGTCCCACTGCTGCACACCTTTTGTGTTGCAACGGCATGTGATATAATTGCATGCGTTGTAACGGTTGCGTGGAAAGGGCTGTTCCTCAGTTTATGATTGTGATATATCATTCCAGCACCAGACCTCAGACTGTGTCTTTACTCCAGAGATAAGACCCTACACTATGGGCTCACACTGGAAACCTAATGCCATACTAAGACATCACCCAAGGCACTAGAGATGGTGACACCACCAGACATCAGACCTCAGATTGTGTCCTGAAATTTCATGTCAGTCTGTGGCATCAATTTCGTTTTCAGGCCTCAGACTAAAAATATTCCTGGCACTCTGGGAACCTTATGTAAGACTGTGGTATCACTTGTATTTGTCAGCGTGCAGACTACAATCCCTTCAGGCACCAGAGACTGTGGCATCACCTCTGACATAAAGCACAGACTGTGACAACACTCTAGGTTCCAGACCTGAGACAGTGCTATCATTGTACTAACATTACAGCAGATTGAGAATTCACTTCTCGAGCCACAGATCAGGACATGACATTACTGGATAAATCTAATAAGAGACTGCAATATCACCACAGAAACAGGACATCAGAATAGATCATGAATCTAGGAACCTCACCCTACACTGTGGCATCAGTCGAGAATCCTGGCACATTGAGATGGTTTGTGTGAAAAAGGCACACATCTTCTAATTGGTGTCCAGGAAGTTTGCTATTTCCCTCTTTTTGCTCTTTCCTCGGATCGAAGTTCCTCACTTATTCTAAATGTCTCACAATAAATGACCATAGAAAATAAATGAGCTTTTACTAAAACAACACTACCTGGCACCAACGGTGATGACCTTAAGCTCCCATATAAAGGACACTAGAAATTTTCTGAGGCTATTGACAGATACAGGATGGAAAGAAGGATACCTACTTGTAACTTTTGATGTAGTCTCTCTTTATAGATCTATAAGTCATGAAGTGGCCCTGAATGCAACCAGATATTTTTTTAAACAGAGAAACATCAAAGAATTGCAACTCTCCAAAATGCTCATGGAAATGACCACATTGTGTCCAAGAAATAACATCTTTCTTTTTAATCATCAGATATACTCCCACATTTGCAGGACAGACATGGGAGTTTCCTTCTCTCCAAGCTATTCCAACCTTACAATGGGCAGGTGGTAGAAAACCATAGCTTGGAGAGCGGGTAATGAAGAACATACCATAAAAACAACAATGTGGTTAAGATTTATAGACAAACTATTCCTGATATGGAATTGAATGTAAAGGGAATTGTTGGAGTACTTTGAGATATTATATGACAACGAAGTGAAGTGGGCATCATTTCACATGTAACATTAGCAAAATGGAGAAACAA
Organism: Triturus cristatus; assembly: GCF_964204655.1. NCBI lineage: Eukaryota > Metazoa > Chordata > Amphibia > Caudata > Salamandridae > Triturus > Triturus cristatus. Next base: position 759,947,947 of record NC_140595.1, read on the forward strand.
TTCCTATATGTAACAGTGTATATGGAGGACAAACAAATACAAACCACTCAATATCGAAAGCCAACATCAACAAACAGTATTCTCCACACCAACTCTCTCATGAAAAAAGCATCCCCTATGGAGAATTTATAAGAATGAGGCTCAACTGCTTGGTGCAGAAGCAAAGGTCATAGGACTATCACATCCTAAACACCTGTTTGTATACATTGTAACCTTCCCACCCACCCCATTATTAAAGATTTATTTAGGAGTGGGTGAGGAATTTTATCTTCAATAGTACGCCCACATGCACAATATCCTAAGTGCTCCCTGAAACACGGTTGAGCCCACCCGAGTTGGGGTGAGCCCTTGAATTAAGCATGTCACTATTAGAGGGAGTGAGGGCAATTAAAAGAAAAGGGTCTTCCTCCCTTCCCACCCGTAAACAACGGGTTGGTAATACTCATAATTCTCTACAGAAGCTTCTTGAGAGTAGTACCATCACACACTTAGGAACAAATTTCCCCCCCTACTTTTTGGTCGTTCCTGTGTGGCTACCCCCGGGGTTCGTGAGGGAGCAACCAATAAATCATTGAAAGGATATTCCTTTGGCTAAAAATGAGGCTCAACTGCTCCAACGATGAAGAAATGGAGAACAAAATTCACAGAGACAAAACAAAGATTCCTACAAAGAGGCTATAAACAAAACAAAACATAATTAAACAAGGACAGGAACGAGCAAGATCTCTGACATACTCTCCAACATTAGTCAACAGAGAGAATCAGAATAAAAATAAGACGAAAGAAGACGCAACCATCAGAATGGTATTAATATTCAGTAAGGAAAATCAAAGCATAATAAACAAATTCAATAAATATTGAAGTGTGTTACAGAAAGACGCAGATATTGGAAACAAATTGGGGCCTAGACCCATTATGACATCTCAGAAGGTGCCCTCACTAAAGAATAAGCTAGTAAGGAGCCACTTTACCATGAGCAAACCCAGTAATTGATTACAACAACAACAGATGGGGTTCACTCTCTGTGAAAGATGAAAAGCATGCAGGATTGGGAAAAACATGAAGGAGCTCCTAGACTTTAAAGGAAAATCATTTATCAATGAGAGAATTACCAGTGTTTGTAGAATATGTAATTGAGTACTTCTGTGGACTATGATATATCACCATCTGCCCTTTAATGAAAAGGATCCTGGAGCAAATCAGAGCAGTCCAGAATAAAGACATGCAATATGCATGGCAGAATATATGGACACACATCCAGAAGAGAACTGGCAAAGCATGCTCTACTTCGGAATAGCGATTATACCCAGAAGGGAGAGAGGAGGATATAGAACGCTCGCACTAAGACGTTTCGAGTCGAGACTCATTATAAGATTTAAAACTAGCCCCCCGTGGGGTTTGAATAGGGATGAAGAACTTCATATTCATGTGTAAATCAAATATGCTTTAAATGTACAACGTGTCAATGTTAGGTAAACATGGTCTTTATGAATTGATGATTAATTAGGGGAGAGGATGTGGCCTAATGGCTAGTGCGGTCAACCTCAAATCTGGGGAACCATGTTCGAATCTCGGCAGGGAGGCTGAACATCCTGTGATTCTGGGCAGATCACTTAATCTCCTGGTGCCTACAAATCCCCCCCAAAAAACACTAATGTGTCCATCTGTTACGCAACTAGTGCTCATGTAAAGCGGTTTGATACCTTCAGGTATAGTTTGCGTTATATTAAACTCTCCCAAAAAATATAAAGAGAATGGGAGTTACTAACTAGAGGCCATGAGTCATAAGCTATATACAATATTGCACTTGACTGCAGGAGTCAATCTGTGACAATGCGATTCAGCTCTTGTACACTGAGTAAAGAACACAAAAAGTATATAAACCCTCAAATATCCATGCAGGTCCAGTGAGATAGGATATTTGGGTTAATACATATGGTGTGGCCCTAAACCTGCCATGACATGAGAAAAACATAGAACTCACTATATAGCTTTAATGGGAGAAATACAGCATTACAGACACTTAGCCAGATAGTATAGCAAAGAAGCACAAAATACACAACATATTGAATATCAGAAAGGGGCTAGATCAGATACAAAGACAATGTCAGTGTGTAATAGAGGATTAGCAACTCACTTGAAAACTCCCCTCTGCAAGATACAGACACCTAACTAATACACATGAGGAGAAGGTAATTATCGCCCTCTGATGTACATTTTGAGTAACAAGGGTGAAATAGGCACTGAGCCAAAAATAACCACCATCACATAGTTAGCACTATATACAAAATAGACGCAAATCAGAGAAATTGGGTACAATGAGGTCAAAAATTAGGAGAGTAGAGAAACCACTAATATATGTCGACATCATAGCATAATACCCTTACCATATTAATAACAGAACAATATGATATATCACACTAGGTGGTGCTAAGATCTGCATCTTGGCTTCGTCTGCCCCAAGGTCCCTCAGGAATAAAGAACACTTCATACCTCAACCAGTTGTGCGCCAGCAACTGCGGTTGCAGATTGGTGGAGAAAGGGGGATTGATGAGATATGGTAGGAGGCCTCGCCTCCTTTCTCTACTGCTCTGCAAACCCTCCTCCTGGTGCACTTCTCGTAGGGATATGAAGTCCCCTTGGCTATTGAGGGTCCTTCGGGCCAACTACCCTTACCGTTATCTCCACCAAGTCCTACACAGGAGGTTTGCCAAGAAGTTTTTGATGGCCACGCCCCTTTTCTCCACCACTCTGCAAAAGCACCTCCTGGCACACTACTAGTTGGGGGATAAAGTCCTCTTGGCTCTTGAGGGTCCTTAGGGGCAATTATTCCTTTGTTAACTCCAGTAAGACTCATACAGCAAGGATTGCTGAGAGGTCATCAGAAGCCACGCCTCCTTTCTCCACCACCCTGCAAACACACCTGGTGCACTGCTGCTTGGGGGAAGTAGTCAACTTAAGTCCTGAGGCCCTCAGGAGGCAAGGGCACTTCCTCCCCAACCAGCAGGGGGTGGGGCCTTCTGGCAAATGGAGGTTTTAAAAAAAGAAAATCTATTTTTTTAGGAAGGGGGACCATGTGGCCCCTGTCCCTGGACCCTTTTCTGCCCCAGGGAAGCCATCCCCAAGGCCTACCCCTTTTTAAAAAATGTAAAGCCCCCCGGCCCATCTTTGGCCCCCGGCACCCTACCCCTGGTCCAGCACCTTTTTTAAAATAGTTTTTAAAAAAAATAAGGGAGGGAGACCCTAAACCCCTGGCCCGGGCCTGTAGTGTGGGTTTCCCTGGTCCCAACTAGGGCACCCTTTTTTAAAATGGGGGGAGCCTGAAGGCCCCTGTAGGTTCACCACCTCCTGTGGAAGCCGAAGTTGCTTTGAGACCCAGGGAGCTGGGATCTCACAGCAATGTGTCCGTTTCCCTGCTCGCTTGACAGCGAGCAGGGAAGTAGGCATGCTTCGCTTTCAGCAAGCGAGAGCATCTTCTGCTCTCGCTTGCTGAAACGAAAGCTGAGTTTGCTATCCCTTTCAATTATACTAAAATGAAAAAAGCAACATAAAAAATAAATAAAAGGCCCTGCCCCTCGGGATGGGGGCCCCAGGGCCAAAATCGACCCAGAGGAGTGCTGTGTTTTTTTTAAAAATGTTTTTTAAAAAGAGGCAGGCCCAAGGGGATGGGGTCCCCAGGACCCAAAATGGTCCAGGGACTAGGGGACCATGCGACCCCCCTTCCTAAAAAATAGAAAAATATAAAAAAATAAAAATCCTGCAACTCGCCAGAGGCCCCGCCCCTTTCTCCACCACTCTGTGTTAAAAAAAAGTAAAGGGGGCAGGGTAGAAATACCCTGGCCACCTAGGCCTCTTGTAGTGGCTTCACAGGGCCAAACAAAATTCAGCTGGAGTCATGTGAATTTTTTTTTCAGTAGTATGGGCTCCCGTGCTTCTGTAATCTTGAGCCCCCAGGTGGGCCAAGTCCTGGGGGCAAGCACAATATAAGTAGGAGGGGTGTAGAGGCCCCCTCCTAGGGCTTATAAAACCCTGGCCACAGCCACCTCCCTGCAGCACTGTTTTAAATTTATGTAGGTGTTGCCCTGAGACCACCAAACACCCAGGGCAAATCTATAATAATTGTGAGGGGGTCCGCATGTCCCCCCACAGCCTCAAGGATGACTACCTCCCCGGTGCATTAAGAGATATGTATGCAGGCAGGCCTGTTGGCCCCCCCAGCCCTTGCGCCCACCACCTCCCCAGCCTAAGTCATGGAATGGAGGGGCCCCCTCCTTGAGTCATAAAAGGCCTAGGGGACTACCACTCCCCTGGGATGGCTCTTGCTTTGTCCTGGGCTACCCACCTCAAGAACAAAGTTATTTGCTGGGGCTTGGTGGGAGCTTTACCGCTCCTGCCTAGCCACAGTAAGCGATCCACTTCCAGCAAGCGAAAGCATTGAAAATGTTCTTGTTTGATGGAAGCAGAGCAGAGTTGCTTTCACCCCGTTTAAGATGGCCAGGCCCCAGGGATGAGGTCCCTGGGTGCTGAATTCGGCCCGCGAAGGACATCCGCACAGTCCCTACCCCATCTCTACATGGACAAACCCTGGGGGATAGGGTCACCTGGACAGAAATTTGCCTGGAGGATGTGTGGCCCCCCACCCTTATCAAAAGTAGGCCTGGTCCCTGGGGATGGGGTCCCAGGTGCCAAAATCAGCCTGAGAAAAATAAATAAATCCGCATTTGTAAAGCCCGAACTACTCACCCTTATGGGTCTCAAGGCGCTGGGGACCGTTGTGGAAATTAAGTGAGCTATTGCCCAGAGTCACATGGTGTTGGGCTGCCGCCGGAGCCGGGATCGGACCGTGAACCATGTGCTCCAAAGTCAGCTCCCTTGGCCTTTGCACCATACCTTTCCATGGCTGCATGACTCCCCTTCCCTAAAAAAAGAAAAATGTAAAAAAATGCTGCAGCACATGGGATGGGGTTGCCGGGTTGAAATTGGCCTCCTCCCCATTCCAGAAAGTCCTGGCACAGAGGGATGGGGTTCCCAGAGCCAAAACTGGCCCTAGGAAGGGTCCAACTCCCCTAATAAAAGAAAACACATTGATTTAAAACACCCGGCCCACCATGTCGTGGAGGCCCTGTCCCCTTTCACCACCACTCTGCAAACACACCTCCTGGTGTACTACACCCGGCCCACCATGTCGTGGAGGCCCTGTCCCCTTTCACCACCACTCTGCAAACACACCTCCTGGTGTACTACTAGTTGGAGAATAAATACAGCTTGGCTGCTAATATGTGCGGTAATAAGCAGTGCATTGTGGGGGCGTAAGTTATAGTTAGCTCAAGTAACTATAACTGCTGAACTTCTATGATTTTGTAAGAGTGAAACCTGAGCCTAACTATAACGTCTCTGTAACCTTTGGATTATTCAGTGAAAAAAACGAAACAAGGCCAAAACGCATCATTCGGATCTTTGATGTGTGAATAAACAACACTTATTTGGAACATTGCCCACGGAGTCTGTATCCTGGTGTTGCGCCTTTCCTTTGGATGGTAAAGCTTTGGGATTTTGTTGCGAATATATATATATATATATATATATATATATATATATATATATATATATATATATATATATATATATATATATATACATATATATATATATTATCTACTGGTGGTCGCCAGTAGATAGTTATAGTTATGACCGTGTTTCCATAGGAAGTCTGAAAATTCTATTTTGAATACCTTTGGCGCCGGTTGACGGATCCTCGCGAAATTTTCAAAACTAATGGGGCGCTCCGCTCAGCTCCTACCCTGGAAGTCACGGGGTGGTTCGTCAAGCGGGGGCTGAGAAAAAAGGGGGGGCCCAAAACACGTTTTCCCCATGCATTTTCCCATAGGACCTTTAGTCGAAGGTACAGCCCGAACGGCTGAACAGAATTACTTGAAATTTGGCAAAGAGGTAGTCCTCAGGTCAGGGATGTGCCTTTTGCATATATGGTGTCAATCTGTTCAGTAGTTCCTGAGAAAATTGCAGTTAAAAGCACATAAATATCTATAGCCGCGCACAGTGCGCGCACCGTGCGCGCACCGTGCACGCACGGTGCTGTGCGCGAGCGTAATTGTGATTGGTGGTTACATGTCAGTCAACAGTTGTCCGCCATTTTGTGTGTGACAGTGAAAAAGATAGGTGGAGAATGTGAAAAGGGGGCAGGGTACAGAGTTCCTGACCCCCTAGCTTTTAATTTAGAGAAAATCTTAAATTCTTAATATAAACATGCTTAATTTACATTAAAAAATATGTACATATTTATTAACAAAACAAAACCTAATTAACAATTTACATAATTCATAAACATTTAAATAATTAAATATCAATTACAATGATTATTCAATATTTTATTAATAATTAGTTACTATTTAAAAATAGATTTAATTTATTTGCTATTTCAAACACATATTATTAAAACAATCATTTAATTATGACTTAATTACCATTCCAACCTATAACCGTACAAACTTAGCAGCCCTTGCCTGAAATAAAAATTCAATAGCAACCTGCAACTAAAGAATAACTAAAATAAATATTACATAATTTTCATAATTAAAATCAATCACATAATTAATTAAAACATTTAATTAAATTAATTAAATATTACTTAATTAGCCTCAAACCCTATCCTTATACAAACCAAAAAACAACTTGTTGTGACACTTTAAATTAGTATTAACAATTAAATAAAAAACTGCTAAAATTACAAAATATTTAAAAAAATGAAAAGCAATTATACAAACAATAGTAACACAACATTTGTATATGGACTAAAAAAAACATTCATATAGTACAAAAAAATATATTATTTACATCAATGAAAATGATATTTAAAACAACAATATTCGTAAAATTGATATTACATACCTAAAACACAATATTCTTGACAATTATATTTTTGCATCACAATATTTTTTAATCATTTTTTTTTTTTCTTCGAGGGGGTCAACCAATGCCACTTGGCACCCCAGACTGACTCGGCTCTGCAAAGTTTGTATTATACAGACATGCAGAGAGCCTTGCACAGCTCAGCGAATAGTTGTAGGCACTTAAAACTTTTTTCTGATCATAATGGTCAGAAAAAGAAGGTGAGATAAGGGCCATTTTACCCACTTCACTGATTATGTGCGAAATAGTATTTTGCAGCAGTTGTAATATTTTAATTTTACCCTGTTGCTCAAAACAGCGCTTTACAATAGCATCACTTTGACCCTATCATTGTTTCTACTATTCTTGTCCAATATTTCTCCCCCCAGAAATGGCAGAAATCTTTTTAGTACTTTTAATTAACATTCAAGTAAACAGGTGCTCTCATTTATCAGCTTTTTCGCAAGATTGTTTGATACATAATTACCATCCTGCCCTACGAGGCCTTATATTAAGAGATGCTAATGTCATGGTTGCCTAGTCCCATTAATTTGTAGTATATCTTTATTTCCCTCAATGTATTGGCCATTGCAGTGAGAAGAACATTCAGACTAGTAATACACTTAGAACCTGATTGCGACCTCTGGCAGAGCTGTGGTGCGGCGGTGCAAATCGCCGTGCCACAACTTGGACTGCCGCCACGGCATGGACTCGAAAGTCCAATCCATGCAGGAACTAGTTTGCTTGCACAGAGGGGGGCACTTGTTATGCACCCCTGTGTGCATCCACAAGCATATGAGACCCTGCAGGGCCCCCTTTGTTTCCTCTCCTCTAGAATTTACACGTAAATGTAAATCCTGGAGGAGAAAAAACTCGTAATATGCTTGATGGGATCACAAAGGTTCACCAAGCATATTGCATCCTCCTGACTGCCACGTCTGGCTGACGTCGGCCTGCCAGAATTGTAATTAGGGTCTTAAAGTTTGGGATGTGGGAAAGAGTAAGATAATGAACGCCTAGTCTTGCTCATAGCTTCCCGTTAGTCTAAGGAAGGTTTGTGAAACACCTTCAAATTTTTGGAAGGATAACCCTGGAGTCCTCAGTATATCATGAAATGACTGGAAGAAGATCGTAAATATCAGCAGTGGGAGACTACAATCTTGAGGCTCCCCAGGATGGAATGTTTCTAACCACACATTACTCTTGACATTATTTTTGGGCCAGGAAGTACTGTAATCGCCTGCTTAACTAATCCAGCACCCATTCCAATTACTGGAGCCTACTCAGAAATGTAGCATGGTCAAGGTTGTTGAAAACAACAATTTTTAGAAGGGAGCTTATGGATTCTACCAAAATTAGAAGAATTTCTTCCATGCTATGTTATACCTCTTTTGATGGGGTTGTTTTACTCAGGCATTCACTGGAGATTGTCCTGAATGATCTTGCTAGCATCATCTCCTGATAGGACACTAAAGAGTATCGGACACTGTTTCACAGGCTCTTTACTAGGCAGTATCACCCTCTTGTTCCTTCCCAGAAGATTCAACCTCTCTACCTCAATAAACTTCCAAACACATTCTATTTTTTAAAATAGATATTTTAACACTTAGGGGCCGATTTTCATCCGGGTCGGAAAGTACTCCGACCGAGTCGGATCCGGAGTGTTTTCCGACCGAGCCGGACCCCTACAGTCCGACCGAGCGACTACAATGCACACGTATGCTGTCGGACTCTGTTCGGTCGGACTGCCATAGAAGTCAGTGGGAGCCAGTTGTATGACGTGTACATGCGCTCCCATTGACTGGATGGGTACGTCTCGAACAAGTGCACCCCCTACATTGGGTACACGTCGGTACCATCCGCGCTGTACATGGGTCTCCCCCTATGTGCGAGTCATATGGCTGCGGGTGTCGGGGGGTCCGATGCGGACCCCCGAAGTCCGACTCTGGGAGCTTTTGCGAGCCGGTCACTCCGGCTCGCACAGGCTGTCTGACGCGTGCATCGTACTGGCTCAGTCTTGAATCGCATCCATTGCACGCCACGGTTAGCTTACGACCGAGAAGTACAGAGCGGTTCGGACCCGGAAATGACTCGGTCGGTGAATTTCATGTAGCTCGCATCGTACTGGCTCGCTTGTACAGCTGTACGAGTCGGGCGGAAAACACGCATACGGCTCGTAGTTTTTCTGGCCAGATCGCGTTCGGTGCCCTTCCGACCCGAATCAGAATCGGCCCCTTAGTGATCAAGCCAGTAGTTCAAGACGAGCTTCCAGTCCAACTGTATACATCAATATGAAGGTCCACAACACTGCTGTGCTGACGAAATAAGCCAGGAAGCCGGAAATAGGAATGCATGCTGAGAGGAGAGCTTAATCTGAGCTCAGAGCACTTCGAGTTTCAGGGAATCACATGACAATTATATAGAAATCCGGTTACACTTCAGAACATAACTTAAGAAAGTTTCCTTTTGTTTTGTTTTGTTTTTTACATTTTTACTTCCTTGGGTTTGTTGATACTCTGGTACTGTTTTTAAAAACCCGAGTATGAATTTAATTAATATATAGGAAAGAGATACATGCTATAAACAATTTTGCACACGAAAATAAATTAAATGTCCAGTAGGTGTCAGTGTTACTCTGTGCCTGAAACTCTGGTACGCGGCTGCTTCATAGTAGTAGGTGGAGAATAACTACTTTAAAAATATTATATGTATTAGTAATGTTATTTTTTCACCATTAAAAGTGTGACTGAACCTTGAAATTATGTTTAACATCATTTTTTCAGTTACTAAACTAATTTGCTCTGTTTTCAGGATCTACCATCTTGGTGGTAACTTTTTTAAACAATATGTCAAATATAGCGATAAACTGATAATTTTAACTTTTAAATGTAGCTTTTTTCAAATTGTAAAGTCTAATCAACATTACAAGTTAAAATAACACTTCAAAGTAATATTATTAAATATCCGAAATAACTATGTGCACGGTGACAGTGTGCGTGCTTGTCGTTGTCGTGGCATGTATATTCAATCAATCAATCAATCAATCAATCATGACATTTGTATAGCGCACTACTCACCCGGGGGGTCTCAAGGCGCTGGGGGAGGGGGGCCGTCACTGCTCGAAAAGCCAGGTCTTGAGTTGCTTCCTGAAGGAGAGATGGTCCTGGGTTAGCCGGAGGTGGATGGGGAGGGAGTTCCATGTCTTGGCTGCCAGGTAGGAGAAGGATCTTCCACCGGCGGTGGCTCAGTGGATGCGTGGAACGGTGGCGAGGGCATGGCTGGTCGACCGTAGCTGGCGGGTGGGCGTGTAGAAGGTCAGGCGGTCGTTGAGGTACTTGGGGCCCAGGTCGTGGAGAGCCTTGTGTGCGTGGGTGAGGAGTCTGAACGTGATCCTCTTGCTGACGGGGAGCCAGTGCAGGTCTCTCAGGTGGCCGGAGATGTGGCTGTGTCGGGGGATGTCCAGGACGAGTCGTGCGGAGGCGTTCTGGATGCGTTGGAGTCTTTTCTGAAGTTTGGCCGTGGTTCCGGCGTAGAGGGCGTTCCCGTAGTCCAGTCGGCTGGTGACGAGTGCCTGGGTGACCATCTACCTGGTTTCATTGGGGATCCAACGGAAGATCTTTCGGAGCATGCGCAGGGTGTTGAAGCATGATGACGATACGGCGTTGACTTGTCTGGTCATCGAGAGGGAGGAGTCCAGGATGAAGCCTAGGTTACGTGCGTGGTCCGTTGGCTTGGGAGTGGATCCCAGGGCAGCGGGCCACCAGGAGTCGTCCCAGGCGGAGGGAGACGGTCCCAGGATGAGGACTTCCATCTTGTCTGAGTTCAGTTTCAGGCGGCTGTTCTTCATCCATTCGGCGACGTCTTTCATCCCCTTGTGTAGGCTGGTTCTGGCAGAGGCTGGGTCGTTGGTGAGGGAGAGGATCAGCTGGGTGTCGTCTGCGTAGGAGATGATGTTGAGGTTGTGCTGGCGTGCGATGGCTGCGAGGGGGCTCATGTATACGTTGAAGAGGGTGGGGCTGAGTGAAGATCCTTGTGGTACGCCGCAGATGACTTCGGTGGCCTCAGATCTGAACGGGGGGAGGCGGACTCTCTGGGTTCTTCCGGCGAGAAACGAGATGATCCACTCCAGCGCCTTCTCTTAGATACCGGTGTTGCTGAGGAGCTGCACTAGGGTGCGGTGGCAGACGGTGTCGAACGCTGCGGAGAGGTCCAGGAGGATGAGGGCCGCTGTTTCCCCGTTGTCGAGCAGGGATCTGATGCCGTCCGTGGCTGCGATGAGGGCGGTCTCGGTGCTGTGGTTGGCTCAGAAGCCGGACTGCGAGTGGTCGAGGGATCCCTTCGTCTCGAGGAAGGCGGCAAGCTGTCTGTTGACGGTCTTCTCGATGACTTTGGCAGGAAAAGGGAGGAGCGAGATGGGTCGGAAGTTCTTGAGGTCGGTGGGGTCCGCTGTTGGTTTCTTCAGGAGGGCGCTGAGCTCGGCGTGCTTCCAGCTTTCCGGGAAGGTGGCGGTGTTGAAGGAGGCGTTGATGATGTCTCTGAGTCGGCCTTGTTGAAGACGTGGTGGGGGCAGGGGTCGGTTGGGGATCCGGAGTGGATGGTGTTCATCGTGCGGATGGTGTCTTCGGTGCTGACCGGGGTCCAGGTTCTGAGGGTGGTGGTGGGGGCGATGGTTTGGTGGTAGGGTGCATGGTCAGAGCGCCGAAGCTGTTGTGTATTTCGGCGATCTTGCGGTGGAAGAATGAGGCGGGTGAGTCGCAGAGGTCTTGCGAGGGAGTGATGTCGTTGTTTCCGGCGTTGGGGTTGGAGAGCTCTTTGACGATGCTGAAGAGTTCCTTGCTGTTGTGGGCGTTGTTGTCCAGTCGTTCTTTGAATGCTGTCTTCTTGGTGGTGCGGATCAGCTGGTGGTGTTTGCGGGTGGCGTGCTTGAGGGCAATCCAGTTGACTGTGGTCTGGTCGTTGCGCCAGGCTTTCTCAAGGGTGTGGCAGTTCTTCTTGGAGTTCATGAGTTCGTCGGTGAGGAGATGTGCTTGCTGGAGGAGAAGACTGGGTCGAGCGTGTGGCCGGCGTAGTGGGTGGGGGTGTTCACCAGTTGTTTGAGGCCGAGGTTGGCGAGGTTGTCCAGCAGGGTGGTGGTGTTGCTGTCTTTGTTGTTCTCCAGGTGGAAGTTGAGGTCCCCTAGGAGGATGTAGTCAGCGGAGGAGAGGGCGTGCGGGCTGATGAAGTCTGTGATGTCTTCGCTGAAACCTGTGCGTGGTCCTGGGGGCCTATAGATGAGGGTGCCTCTGAGTGTGGTCTTGGGGTCGGTGTGTATCTGGAAGTGGAGGTGTTCGGCGGCGGTGAAAGTGTCGTCGGAGCTGGTCGTGATGCGGATGGTGTTCTTGTGCACGATGGCGATGCCTCCTCCAGTCTGGTTGACGCGGTCCCTCCGGGTGATCTTGTATCCGTCCGGGATAGCGATGGCGGTGTCGGGCACTGAGGAGGCGTTCATCCAGGTTTCCGTGAGGAAGACGACGTCTGGTGATGTAGTGTCAAGCAGGTTCCAGAGTTCGATGGCGTGTCTGTGGATGGAGCGGGTGTTGAGCAGGATGCACTTGAGGTGGTTGCTGTTGGTGTTCGGCTTGGCGGGTGCGGTGCAGGTCCGGAGGCAGGTGAATTTGCAGGCTTGGCAGGTGAAGGGTCCGTGGGTGCGTTTCGGGGTGGCTCGGTAGCATGCTGGCGGTCGGCTGGTGTTGAGTGCGTTGAGGGTGGCGGCGTTGTAGGTCCGTCGTGTGGTCTGGCGATGGCAGGGGTCAGGGGTCCTGGCGCTGGGCGCGGGCCAGGCGCGGACGGGCGCAGACGGGCTTGTCTTTGGCGCGCCTTCGGCGCACAATCGGCGCACCCACTGCGCGTACACGCGGACTCTGCCATAAATGGAGAGTGGGGGGGCGGAGCGAGGGAGGAGCAGCTGGGAGGCGGGAGCGGGGTGGCGAGTGGGGAGGGGAGCGGTGCGGTGATGCTGGGGGGAACGGGGGTGGGGCCGCGGGGGAGCAGCGGCAGGGAGCGGGGAGCGGGGTGGAGCAGCGGGGGAAAAACGGCGGTATGGGCACAAAAACAATCAGGGGCACAACAGTTGAGAAAGAAAACAATTACTGGCACAACGGCGAGATCAGGGGCACAACAGTAGAAAGAAAAACAATTACTGGCACAACAGCGAGATCAGGGGCACAACAGTAGAAAAAAAACAATTACTGGCACAACAGCGAGATCAGGGGCACAACAGTGGATACAATATGGGCAGCGGCGGCGGCAATGGAGACAGGGCACACGAGGATGGGCCACGCGGCAGGTGGAGTGACCGGCTCTGACCAGGTCAGGTCAGGTCACAGCTCCCCGCCTCGCGGACACAAGCTTATGTATCCAGTGGGAGGGAGGAGCAGCTGGGAGGCGGGAGCGGGGTGGCGAGTGGGGAAGGGAGCGGTGCGGTGCGGTGATGCTGGAGGGAACGGGGGTGGGGCCGCGAGGGAGCAGCGGCAGGGGTCGGGGAGCGGGGTGGCGCAGCGGGGGAAAAACGGCGATATAGGCACAAAAACAATCAGGGCCACAACAGTTGAGAAAGAAAACAATTACTGGCACAACGGCGAGATCAGGGGCACAACAGTAAAAAGAAAAACAATTACTGGCACAACAGCGAGGTCAGGGGCACAACAGTAGAAAAAAAACAATTACTGGCACACCAGCGAGATCAGGGGCACAACAGTGGATACAATACGGGCAGCGGCGGCGGCAATGGAGACCGGGCACACGAGGATGGGCCACGCGGCGGGTGGAGCCACCGGCTCTGACCAGGTCAGGTCAGGTCAATATTTATGTTGAAAGCAAATGTAAAGGCGAGCTAATAGTGGTATTTACTACGAAGTAAAGACCCGTGTAGTGAAACCACGCGTGGTAATGTCATATTCCCTTTATTTGAGACAGTGTTTTCTGGTGCTCAGTACCAGCACTTAATTCTAAACACTGGCTCTTACGACAGTTCACCACATGGTGGTGCTGTTTGTCTAAGTTTTAAGTGATCCAATCAAATTATTCTTTATTGTTTAAGTAAATGAAAACTATAACAATATTCCAGTAAAAATATAAAACATAATACAATATGAAATAGTGAAGAGGAAGGAATTCTATCTGCCATAAGATATTGCTTGTGTACAGTGACAGGTCGGCAGATGATTAATTGGGCCTAAAGCAGGTGTTACAATATTTGGTATAAAGTGTTACAGCACTCTTAATAACATAGTCTCAGTCAGACGGGTGTCAGGGACTAAAACATTTCTCATATAAAAACAAGAATTTCATCTTTTTGCAGTTGAGCTGAGGGTCCATTGGATCAAGGCACTTTACTATAGCCGATCTACAAGTACAAATGCCCCTAATATTAAAAGCTTTTTTTAGCAATAAAATCAAACCTGGTTTTAAAACGGAACATATATATATTAAATGTATAAAATCCTGCTTTGCCGCACCACGCAGGCTACATGACTTTGGTTCATTATATTTCCAGGTTGGTAAATCAACCAGGGATGGTAGTGACCCGAAGCGAGTAGGTAGTAGGTTCCTTTTTGTATAAAGAGTAAGTTGTACTCAGATATGCTGTAGGTTGTAGTATGTGATATGATATAGCACCATCCATGCATTGGCATGTTTGCTTAGTGTGTTTTGGTCTTCAATTAGCTTATTTTGCAATTTTGTTCATTAAATGATGGAAAGGCCAAAAAAAGGAAGATTCTGTTGGCAAAGATCTGTCGTATTTGTTAACTTCAAGGGTGATTTAAGATATTTACTGTAGTCTGATTGAGGATTGTCTTCCTGGGCCCTCCAAAGTGCATTATTAAGTAGGCTTGAGTCATTTATCCAAATTTTATACCATGATTTTATTGTTGAGTATCTTCTTGCTATAGATTGCTGCAACAGTCCAAATTCCAGCCAGACTTGCCTAGAGATGAGTTCCAAGGAAGACAAAATACCCTTCTATATGCCTTTATTTGGAGACTTTCAAGTGATGTTGCATCTTCCGGTGTAGAGCTTCACTTGCATATCCACTGTTGGCAAGAATTTAACTTTTATGACTGCTAGTAGTGGTTTGTATGAGGCTCCATTTAGTCTTTTTGCTAATGAGCAAAAGCATAGATCTGGCCATTACTTTTCTTGACAGGATACTGATAATGTGTTTTTAAGTTAAGTCGATTATCTATATACAATCCCAGGTACTTGTATTTACTGACCACCTCTAGCCTTGTGTCACCAAGCTTAAATGAGGGTTGCTTTTGAGCTCAGTTCCTACTAGTCATAATGTTTGCTTTTGTTTTATTTATTTCAAGTATGTTTGATTTAGTAAAGCCTTCTAATTCATCGATCGCTCTTTGAAGGCCTACTCCTGTATATCCTTAATAAAACAATATTGTCTGCCTAAGATAGATGCATTACAAATAATACTCCAAGGCATGGTGAATGCAAGTTTACCTGATCTAATTTTGAAGAGAGGTTGGCCATAAAAAGATTGAACACGTGAGGGGCTAAGACACAGCCTTATTTGAGGCCTACCTTGGTGTATATTTTCCTTGCATGTCTCGTACCATCAGCTAGTTTAACTTGTATCCACGTATTCATGTACAGCTGCATTATGGCTCGGAGGGTTAAGTCCAGATGGTCCCGCATCCTTAATGTTTTCCATAAAAGGCTTCTACCTAAATGGTCAAAGGTCACTTTAAAATCTATAAAACATAAATGTAACTTTTTCTGCAAGCGCATACTCTTGTCTGACCATCAGCCCAAAAGCTAAAATATATGTTGTGGTGCCTAAGCCTCTGCATAATTATGTCTGGTTAAATGGAATTATATTCTTACTATTTGACCATTCTACCAGAACATTGAGAATGAGTGATGCATAATATTTTGCTTTTGAATCTATGAGGGTGGTCGGCCTATAATTAGTAGGATCTGTCCGGTCACCTTCTTCATACACCGGGTTCAATATTGACCCTCTCCAACTCTCAGGAAGTATGTTCTGTGTACCCACCTCAATGAACAGCCATGATAATGAGGCTGCCCTGTAGTCGGGTTCCAGTTTGTAGATTGCCTGCGGAAGGCAATTTGGGCCTGTGGCACCATCCATTCAACCGGATCTTATTACTTTTGATATATTATCCACTGTATATTGTAATGGGGCATGCTCACTGAACGGATCTGAACTAATGGTTGTTCTTTTGACACTTTGTCTACTTTGTCAGCTGGGTGTTAGAGTGGAGCCTGCACTGCTGGGCTGGCCAAATTCAGGGAAGGGACGTTTGTGTTTGACATTCTGAAAGTTGAATCTACTGTTGGTTTAAGATTTGTTTCTAGAAGATGGTTCATATTGTTCACCTCATTGTTACTTGTTTGTACGTCTTTGGAAAAGTGATAAATTAGGTGGGCTGCCCAGACTACATTGGTGACACATGAGACATTTATTGAAGTGATCATATCAGCAGATTGTTTAACAATAAATATGTATAAAAAACAAACAATACCAGTATGTCTAGGCCAAATTGTTGTACTTGTAAGAGTGTGATAGATAGTAGTTGCATTGGTACTGGCATGTGGAAGTGCAGACAGTGACAGAGGGTGGTGCAAGCCACAATGGCCTCTTGAGAAATACCTTGAGACCAGCCACTTTTTTACAAATTAAGCACTAACTGTACTCTTCAAATAGAGCCTCTCAGAATCCTACCACCACAGGTTGGAGCAATTAAAACATATGTAATACACATTAAAGTGTGTCTCTTATTTAAATATTTTTTGTTTCCAGGTCCCTCTATCAGTTTGTAGTTTAAGCTGCCGCCCAGGACTTAGAAAAGCTGCCAGACAAGGAGAGCCTGTTTGCTGTTTCCAGTGTATGCCATGTCCCACTGGAGAGATTTCCAACCACACTGGTTCGTGGAATGTGAGTGTAATTTACAGTAAATGCTAAAATATCTATGATTTCAACTTATTCTTCTTCTTCTCTTTCCTTCAGACTCAGCTGAGTGCTTCAAGTGTCCATCTGATCACTGGACTGATGAGAGGCGTGAGAAATGCATTCCAAAAGTGGAGCAGTTCCTCTCCTATGGTGAACCTTTAGGATTCATCCTAACAGCAACTAGCATTTTCCTCTCATGTATTCCCTTTGCAATCCTAGCACTCTTCATCTATTATTGGAACACACCCATTGTTAAAGCCAACAACCGGTCCCTCAGCTACCTCCTGCTCCTGTCTCTCAGCCTTTGCTTTCTCTGCTCATTGGCTTTCATTGGTTATCCCACAACAGAAAAATGCCTCATACGTCAACCAGCGTTTGGCATCACTTTTGCTCTTTGTGTTTCTTGCATCTTGTCCAAAACCATCATGGTTGTCATAGCCTTCAATGCCACCAAACCTAGCAAAGATTTAAAAAGGTGGGTTGGGCCCCAGTTTTCATATGCAGTCATTAGTGTCTGTACACTTTTGCAGGTTGTTCTCTGTGCCTTTTGGTTGATTCTCTCTCCTCCTTTCTCAGAACATAACATCCACACTCAGCCTGGAAATATAATAATTGAATGTAATGAGGGGTCATCCATTGCTTTTTGGAGCATGCTGGGATATCTGGGACTTTTGGCCACCATCAGTTTTCTAGTGGCCTTCCTTGCCAGAAAACTGCCCGACAGCTTCAACGAGGCTAAATTCATCACTTTCAGCATGCTTGCCTTTCTCAGCGTGTGGTTTACATTTGTTCCTGCCTATCTGAGCACCCGGGACAAGTTCATGGTCGCTATGGAGATTTTTGCCATTTTGGCTTCCAGTTCATCCTTGCTTTCCTGTATCTTTTTCCCCAAATGTTACATTATCCTGTTAAAGCCAAAGTCAAATTCCAGAAAATATCTTCTGAACAAGAGAAAACGATAATCCAAATATTTAGAATTGCATTATTTAATCATAAAAATTTCTGAACAAACAGGCCTGTAATTTTTCATTAAAATAATTGTAGTTTCTATTTTCACACTGTGTTGTGCTGATTTAGAAAAGATTATAACGTTTATTTTATAGGTCAGTTGTGTGAATGAAACATTTGCTCTTGTTAGATACATGCACCTTTTAGAAAAGTCATAGTAGGGTGACAGCGGATTGATACCAAATATTATGTTTGAAATACTACGGGGTATATCTACAAGGCGCCGAAAAGCGGCGATAATTTTATCGCTATATCAGCAAGGTCACGCTATCGCGTGAAACCTTGCCTTAGCACCTGAATTCCGAATGTCCATTTTTGCATCTCTAATGAGATGCAAAGTTGGCTTTTCCCCCCCTAGGATAATGGGAAAAATGTCGCTAAGCGACATTTCTATTATCAAGCCTCACGCAAACCAGCATAGCGACAAGAAAAGTAGCGATAACCTCTGTTATCGCTACTTTCCTTATACCTGCTCTGAAACTGACTTAGCCATGATATCTTATGGACGGTGGATATCATGGCTAAGTATGTGAGGCCCTATCAGCAAGCAAACTTCGTGGGATTATCACTGGTTTTCCAGCGATAATCTCACGTTAGGCAGTTAGCGCTAGGATTTTTATCGCTTTTGAGATAAGCGTTGCTAATAGCACGCTATCTCAGGGATAAAAATCCACGCTAGCCGGCGATAATTATCCCAGCGCTAAGTGTGCTCAGCGATAATTATCGCCGGTTGTTGCTGATATGCCCCTAAATCCTTTACCCATTCCATATGACCTCCTTTCAAACTCATGGCAGTTTGCAGCCAAGATGGCTCTGGAGCAACACAAGATGATGGGGCATCCCCACTCAACATCAGTCCAGGCGCAAACCTAGGGGCAGATTTACAAGCCCCCTGCGCCACCACTACGTCACTTTTCGTGACGTACTGGTGGCGCAGGGGGCTCCTCCGTATTTACAAGGAGAGGAAAAGCCACCCTGCGTGACTTTTCCTCTACTCGTAATTATGGCCCCTTCACACGCAGCACTGTGCGTTGAAGGGGCGTTCCATGGGTGTTGCTGTGGGTGTTCCCACACAACACCCATGGAACAAGACACATCTCCAGATTTACGAGAAATCGTAAATCTGGAGATGCGTGTGAATGCTACGCCACCCTAGAGGTTTCTCCTCGTTTTTTCCTCTTTCAATGCGTGCTGCATTCTACAGCATGCATTGAAAGAGGAAGAAACCTCCTTCCTGCACAAAAACAATCTCCCCACAACGCAGGCATCCTTGCACCATGGTGCAAGGGTGCCTGCGCTGGCACATGGCTGCAGTTTGTGCGCCAGCGCAGGGGAAGCACAGAAATGCGACATATTCTTGTACATATGTTGCATCTCTGTGCTTTCCAAACTAACACAGCACGGTGCAGCAAAATGACTTGCTGTACCGTGCTGCGTTACATTCTTGTAAATCTGCCCCCTAGTCTGTCCAAACTCAACATTCTGACAGTTTAGCTATCTAGCAATACCATACATGCTTTTTGAAGAATTGTGTGAATCTTTAAGTTCACTTGGGAAATGTTATTGCATGATCTGTACTCATCCGTGTCCTAGGTGTCAAGCAGGATAGCAGCTATCGGAAATGGAAAATGCTTTGGTCCTTCTCTAAAAATCTGAAATACCAAGAAGCATAGGACTCACAGAGGATTCGCACAGTGCCTTCCACAGAGAGCTAGACATTCCCAAAGCCTTTTTTTTTTTACAGGAAAGTCTTTAAGCAAAAAGGATTTCCAAAGACCATCCCAAATGTTTTGTGAAGATTCATCAAACAGCTCCAAAGTTATTGACAAAACAAAAAATGTTTTTCCTGTGGAACAACTGACCTAGCTATATACATTTTCAAGGAAAAATACAACGGTTTACGCTTACTTATAGTTAGGAAAACGTTATTTATTATTTCTATACAAACCAAACATAAACTACACAAATATTAGTAATGTTAAATGTATAGTTATACCATACATTTTTAATTTATACACCACCTTTAATGTATTATAACTCCCACATCTCCATACACAGTGTAGTGAACTCGGTAGCCACACTACATTTACTATAATTTGCCACTCTACAATGCATTGTGTTCCCAGAAATTATGCAATTTGCAATGCCATAAGTATTTTTATGAATGCTATGATTTCAGATGGTATAGGTGATGTAATATGAAATGGTAAGAGCAGTGAAGGGAGAAGGGAGTTATAGCTCACCAACCCCCACGGCCAGACCAAAAAATGTCATTTCTTATGGAAACCCTGCCCTATCTATAACTATACAGTGGTGACTGTAGGGTTGGTATAGGAAGGTATGGCAATAAAATATTACTTTATGTTAAAGAAAACCCTGGACCTTTGCTGAAAAAACAAAGGGGCAAATTTACAAGCCCCTTACGCCAGATTTGAGCCACCGTTGCGTCACTTTTGTGACGCAGCGGCGGCTCAAAGCCAGCGCCATGCTGCAGGCTATTTACAACATCTAGGGAGATGCGTCATGTTGTTAAGCCCTGTGCCACATGTGGGCGTTCCTGCACAGGGCGGCGCCGTTCCGGCACAGGAACGCCTCCTAAAAGTGGCTGAGTGAAATCTACAAGATTTCACCCAAGTCACTTTTACGGCCATGCTGCATCAAAACCCTGCGCCTGCTTGAAGCAGGCGTAAGGATTGACGCAGCATGTTAGGGATAGGGGCACCCCGAGCCTTGCTGGAGCTGCGTCGTGCTTGCAACGCAACTCCAGCAATGCGCCACCTTTCCGCGGGGGGATGCGACATGCATCTGCCCATCTGTGCGCCACAGTGCGCCGCATTGTAAATGCGGTGCATCAGTGGTGGCGCACGGGTGGGCAGATGTGTTGCAACTCTTCTGGCGCATCCCTGCGGATTAGCAGAGATGCGCCAGAAGTAGTAAATCTGCCCCAATGTTTAAAGTGACAGAATAGTTACATATGGTAATACTATCTTACTTCACATTAGAAAACACATAGAAATTCATTGAAAAAATCAAGCGTAAATTGACGTTGTAGTTTGGGAAAACTGTCAGCTAAGAAATAATATTTTAAACTAAAAACTAAACGAAATTTACCAGTTATAGTTAAATGAATAAACTAGAACTCACACCCTCACATGCACTGATTATGACCTCACACATCACATCACTCATGAAATGTTCTTTGACATCATAAATAACATCACTAATGACATCTGAAGTGACATAATTGATGACAATTCTGTGAATGGCTGGGGTACTAATGCACCTACTGCAAGGATCTGTTGTTGACCTCATTGAGACTCGTTCAAATCCCAGCTGATCCACTTAGCCTTTCAGTTTTTTAAGGTTGATAAGCTGAGCACCACTGAGTTGGGTCACAATAAACCTCTATTATTTCAGTGTCTAGGTACACTTAACCTGTTTTACTCATTTACATGCAATGTTATGTCTAAATATTCCTGCCTGCCTGCCTAAGATGGCTCTTTTTCTGAAGAACAAAATAATCAAATTGTCCCTGATGGCAGAGACATTATACACTTTTCCTGCAATGCCTCAAAGGGCATTTCCCGGCTGGAAAATCAGTGGCAGACGTTTCTTCCTAATACTGGATGAGTTTAAGCCACTGTGGCACAGCAGGGGTGCGGTAGAAAAGCTGCCAGGTCAACGTTTTCAGTTTATGAACACAGTGGTCGGTCTACAGTCCTAAATCAAGCTTTTATAATGATACATAAAGTGACATTGTGGTGTCTGCCACAGAGTTGCAAAAATTATCTATACACTGATGAGAAATGGGCATTGGATTACCTAAAAAAACTTTTTTTTATTCAGGGGCAATATTTGCTTTAATGCAGAATGTACGAATTCCTTGCATTTGATGTATGGCAACAGCAGGGGTGATTAAAGTTCTAAATTTCATGGGGAAGTTGGGAGAAGCCGAATATGCTTGCAATTTATGAAGTTCCAAGTTGGCATACTTAACCCGTCTTGGCACAGGGATGCTGGCAATACTTGGTGTGCTACAAAGGAACATTTACCTTTATGAGAGTGTTTGCAGACCTTTTCTATAAATTCACAAACATTATTTAGAAACCTTTCCAGCTTGTAAAGTTCCCAAACTCTTTTCTGAGCAAAACCACGTTTACTGCAAAGTTCCTCTGACTTCTCCCACCCACCTATCAAGGATGAGGCAATTAATGTTAGGAGTCGGGCTGATTGGACTTCTGGCAGTTTAATTAGTCAATTAACTTCAGGAGTGGCTATCCTGGTGCTGTATTCTCTTTGTTAAATGTAAAGATGACACTTATTCAAATTGTTAGGAATTCTCTGGTATATCAACTGCATTAAAGCAGAGACAGCTGAGAAGGTCTAAAATGGCCCAGGAGATCCCAAAACTCAAACTCGTTTAAAACATTGCACCATAGCATTCCATAGCAGAACCTTATATTGACCAACAGCAGAACTCAAATTAACGACATCGCACACCAATAGAAAGTAAGGACATCCACAGCAACATATGCCACAGTTCCTTGGACTTCTCCCTTCAACCTATGAAAGATGAGGCAATTATTGTTAGGATTCAGGCTAATTTGGTTTGTGGCTGTTTAATTTGTACAAAAAAATGTTTAACTTTATTTATAATTGTTGGAAAACAGTGCACATGAATACATATTATTTGTAATGGTTTGGCAGTTGCAAAAGTGACCCACTTGCATTCGACATCACAGTAAACCTCATTAGCTTATTGGCGAAAACATTTACTCTCTGGATCAATTAGTCAAAGGGCCTCATGGGCTGGAGATCGGACCTTGTTGCCGAATATACCTGACAAAGGGTTCCCAAATGTCTCAGGGGCGAGATCTCAGAGGCATTAAGTCCCAAAAATTGGACAGTTGTTCATGGCAATAAGAAATGTCCTGTACCCAGTCTCTTGTTCTTGGTGCCAGCGTGCTACCCCAGCACATTGCGACCTTGTGTTTGGCAAGGAGGAGCATTAGGGCGGTGAGCTTACGAGAGCTGGTGGCTTTCTCCGCCACGTGGCAGTCCGGTAAAGGGAGAAGGGGACATTGGCAGTTGTATGATTTTCCCTATTACCTCAAAAAACTCCACCCAGTATGCTGCAACTGCCGGGCATTGCCAGACGAGATGAATGATCTCCACTGAAGCAGCATGGCATCGTGTGCACTGAGATATACCCATTCGGTGTAATAGTACAGGAGTGCGATAGGTATGGTGTAAAAAAGTAAAGTGAATGAGACGTAGCCTGTAATTTGGGGATAATAACTAAAGCTGGCCGCAAAAAAATGCCCATTCTGCATCTGTCAGTGGAAGGGCAAGGTCGTCCCCCAAGCTTCTCAGGCTGGTGTGTGTGCTGCGGGTGATGTGTGTTGCATGTTTTGGTACAACGACGTAATGAGTTTCCTGGGTGAGGTGGTGGTGTACATATATTCTAGGGCTGCAAGTGTCACCGGGTGCGCTGAAATCGTTTTGAATAATTCATGTCGCTCGCAATTGATAATATAGAAAGGTGTCTTGTGGTGCGCTGGTGGTAGTCTGTGGGGTTGGAGGGCCGCGGAATTGGTCTCCTGGAAAGAGGTCTGCGAGGTGTGCATATTTAGCCTGTCTGCGCGGTGGCACACGCCACCTTCATGTAAAGTGGGTATTAGTGGGTGTCTCGTTATCGGGATTTATGTGGCGTAAAGGAGGGGGACGCCTGCGCGTCGCGCCAGCCAAGTCCATGCCCACCTCAAGCACTGTGAAGTGTCTATTTCAGACACGAGCCATTTGTATGGAGTAAACAGGGCTGTTGAGAGTGGTCATGGTGAAACCACGTCTATCTCTACTGCAACGTGCGGTTGGAATAGTGTGGGATGCATCCTGTAATGTAAGAAGTGTGCCTGAGCGCATAGCGCGTACAGTTGTAAATCAGGTGCACCTAACCCTCTGTGAGTTTGCGGCAGGGTCAGCAATTCGAAAGTAACCCGAGGTTGTCGACCGCCCAGACCAGTGTTATGAGATTGGACCTGAGTCGTTTGAAGAAGGCCTGTGTGATCGGGGTGGGAATGTTTATAAATAGATAGAGAAATTTTGGTAATACCACCATCTTTGCAATTGCGATTCGGCCTGCCAAGGACAGTGGGATCTTCGTCCATATGGGAATGCGATCTTCAAGCCATGCCATCGCTCTGCTAAAATTGGCCTGACACAGCTCGGTTAGATCTCTGCTAATGTGGATACCTAGATATTTGACAGGCCCTGATGCCCACTGAAGTGGGTATTCTAGGACTGTGGCTTCAGTTAGTGGAAGAAGTATTGATTTGACCCAATTAATTTGAACCCCGGATAAGTCTCCAAAGCGTATGAGTTCACAAATTAGTGGGGAGAAGTTGTGTTCCTGTTGGCTTACATAGAGAGTGCTGTCGTCCGCATATAGGGACATGGTGAGACTGCGAGTTGTAAATCCCACCTCCGGTTCATGTGGTATTGGCACATTTGTGCGGCTAGGGGCTCTATCGCGATGGTGAAGAGCAGGGGCGAGATGGGGCATGCCTGCCGGGTGCCCCTGCTGATAGGAAATGGGTCTGATATCTGCCCGTTGAGACGTACCCGGGTGGTGGGGAATGTGTAAAGGAGTCACATCTGTGCAAGGAAGGTGGAGATGAGGCCCATTCTGGTCAGAAGTGGAACCATGAAACCCCATTCCAATGTATCAAATGCCTTAGTTGCATTAAGCAAGGCTGCCAGCGCTGTGATGCGGACATGATCCAGAGGTTGTGTGCTGGTGGGTGGCCAGGCATAAACCCAGATTGATTGGGCCTGATCATTAGTGGCAGCAGGAGCTGCAGCCTGGTCGCTAATACTTTCACGAATATTTTGTTGTCTATATTTCAGATAGCTGTGCGCCTTACAAATTTAAAAAACATAACATATTAATGAGTGATAGGGGCCTATAGGGATCGCAATGGTCAGCTGGTTTGTCTAGTTTGAGGAGCGTGAAAATTGCAGCTTCTCGCATGGATGGGGGAGCGAGCCTACTTCTAAGGCATCGCGATGGACCTACAGCAGTTGGGGAACTAAAATGTCAGAATATTCTTTATAAAAGGCTGCTGTCAGTCCATCTGTACCAGGGGCCTTGTCCGGGGAGATGCTGGCAATTGCCTGCTGTACCACCTCTGCAGTGATAGTGGAGTCCAGAAATTCCTGGTGTGAGTTTGAAATCCACACAAGCTCAACAGTGTCAAAGTAGGCCTGTAAGTCCGGGGGTGGGTATTGCTTGGGAGGTGGAGTATAGTTGGGCAAAGACGTCAACCATAATGCGTAGTAAGTCGGGATTGTGATAATGGAGTCCATCAGGCCTGTAATGTAAGAAGATGCATGTGGTTTCTGAAGTAACCTAGCTAGTGTCCTGACCGGGCATTCTCCCTCACCATATCTGCAAGCCTGGGTTTCTTTACCTAGAAATTTAACTTCTCTAGTTGCTTCCTCCTGATATGCCGTCATTTTGCCGCGGATGTCAGCTAGAACAGTAGGGCCATTAAAGTGGTGGAATTGAGCCTCGAGTATGGAGATGTCTGCTTCAAGTGCTGAGATTGTTCCTCAGATTGCCCTGAGTACACCTTGCTGCTTGGCCATGCAGACACCTTGGATAACAACCTTAGAGGCATCCCAAAGTGTGGCGGGGAGCTGACCATCCCAGTGTTATGTTCAAAGTATTCCTGGATGGCTATGCGTATCTCTTCTCTAAAGACTTGGTCCCTGAGTGCGTTTGGGGTAGCCACCAGGAAAACACGCTTGATGGTGCGTGAGGGGGCCTGAGAGTCAGTTGAATCGGTGCATGATCCAAAAGAGTATGCAGTAGGTGAGATGCTGTAGGTCGCCAGGGTAGCATGGTTTTGAACGTTAGCCAGTAGTCTATTCTTGACCATGCCCAGTATTGCAGAGAAAAACAAGTGCCTTCCTGTGCGCTGAGGTGCGTGTCATGCCATATATCTATAAGGTGGTTGTCTGTAATAATCAAAGCTAATGCAAAGGCCGCTTGTGGGAGGGGCCATCTGGAACTCCCTGCCCTATCCATGTCGTCTACCAGTGGGACATTGAAGTTGCCACACCAGAGTGCCATCTGCGGATTGAAGCTGGCGATGTGCTGCTACACGTTAGTAGAAAATGCCGGATCATCTGTGTTTGGGCCGTAAACAGTGGACAGGGTTATGGGATGGTTATAGAGTTTGCCTGTTAGAATAATGTAGCATCCTTCGTCACCGCATATATAATGATCTGTAGTCCAGGCCAAGCCTTTCCGTATTAGGATGCAGACTTCCCTTGCATAGATAGAATATGAGGTGAGGAGGTGTATGTGCATCCCCAACCCCGGGTAAGCAGGGGTTGTAGAGTATTACTGGGAAGGTGGGTTTCTTGGAGTAGGCAAATGTCTATGGCGTGTCTGTATAGATAGGCGTGAACTAAGCGTATCTTTCTGCCATCGTTAAGCCCTCTCACGTTCCATGTAAGTAATTTAATTAAGGCCATCTTATCCATCTCTTTTGGGGGAAGCCACGAGGTTACGACTGGGCGTGTGATGTGTCCGTGCATCCTTGCCAGCTGTGTGGGAAAATGTACCTTGGTATGCCAGCGTTCCAACATATTTTATACAAACAACAAAACTAAAGCGATTAACCCCAAACAACTCCTCCCCAATTATCCTCCACCCACTCCAACCCCCAATTAGGTTGAGGTATTTCCCTTCATAATCAAAACTTCCGGGAATCATACCAGGGGTAGTGAAGACTCCAAAGGGTCTACCCGCCTTGAGGCTGGGTGGCTGAGTGTAAATGTGGAGATGGAATCACATCCGCCCCACCCAGTGCCATATAGCAATAGTCTTGTGAATGACTTAGCTGATTGAAAGGCTTCCTTTGAAGTTAGCTGAAGTGAGGTGTAGCGGCATCTGTTCAGTAATAGGCCTGGGCGAAGCACTACGCTACGCTCGCGTAGTTTGCGAAGTTCGCGCTACTTCGCGCTACGCGAACTGCACGTAGCACAGTGCGAACACGCGTAGCGTAGTGTTGCGTAGTGCTGCGGTCATTTTTTGCTTGCTCGCGGTCCTCAACGTCAAGTTGGCGACCGCGAGCAAGCAAAATGACATCCTGGCGAGACTTTTTCCTTGTTCGCGATCGCGAGCATGGAAAATAAACCTCCCGGCGAGATTCCCAACGCGAGAAGGTCAGGTTTCTCATTGCGAGGGGTCGCGTATGCTCGCGACTGCTCGCGATGAGAAACTACCAGTTCGCGTTGAGAAAGCTGCAGCTCGAGTAAAAATCTACTCGAGCAGCAGAAAACTACAGCTCGCACTGTGCAAGATGCCATTTTCAATGATTGCACAGTGCCGGTTGCTTGTCCGCACTGTGCAATCATTGAAAACAACATCTTGCACAGTGCGAACATGTTACTTCGCAGTTCGCGAAGTGCTACGCGTAGCTCGCGTAGTGCGAACTTCACTTTGCGTAGCTTCGCGAAGTGCTACTTCGCGAACTACGCCCACCCTTATTCAGTAAGCCAAAATTTAGATTTTGCGATCAACTGTAGATGGCTATGGACAGCGGTTATTCATTGTCGCTTAGTCGCGCTCCTGCTGAGGAGCAGCTTTTATGAGCCTCCCGGGGTTATTCTTTCTTTGCCTGCTGCTTGGCGAACCCGAGGGCCATTTTCGGGTCCGTGAAGTGGGTTGTTTTGCCGTCCAGGGTAATCCTAAATTTGGCGGGGTAAAACATGGCGTATTTGGTATTGACAATTTGCAGGAGTTGTGTGACTGGTAGAAATTCACGACGGGCGACTTGTCCGCTATGGTGAATTCTGAAAATAA
Source organism: Triturus cristatus (assembly GCF_964204655.1). Lineage (NCBI taxonomy): Eukaryota > Metazoa > Chordata > Amphibia > Caudata > Salamandridae > Triturus > Triturus cristatus. The sequence goes on from NC_140595.1 coordinate 759,975,702, forward strand.
GGATATGACATCTCCTTTGTATTGGATGTGGCCCGCTCCCTAGTCTGTCGAAGAATAGTGTTGCGATCCTTATAGTTCAGCAGGCGCACCACGATTGGGCGCGGGGTGACTCCTGGGGGAGGTTTTGGTCCCAGCTATCTATGCACTCTTTCGACAATGAAAACCGGTCCGAGCCAAAGAGGTCCCGCAGCATAGTTTCCATGAAATCCTCCATCCTGGAAATAGCTGTGAACTTGTGAATTCTCACCACATGGAGATTGTTGTGTCTTGAGCGGGCCTCAAGGTCTTTGTTTTTTTGTTTGATTAAGTCTAATACCTTGTCCATTTGTAGGAGATGTTCAGCAGTGGTGGATTGGTTGTCATTGGCTTCAGATACTCTGGTCTCCAAGTGATTAAGCCGGAAGTCATGTGCGTCGATCCTGTTCTTTACCTTGTCCAGGCAGGAGGAAAGCAGGTCCAGCTTAGCATTTAGGTTTTTCAGGCTGAATTTTACCTCTACAAGTATGGTTTTCAGGTCCCGATCCTGGTCTTCTGGGGCGTCATCTTCTGGGGGGTGCGATGCAGCGCTGTTCCCCACCTCGGATTCAGTATGTTTGGCGCTGCGTGTTTTTTCAAAATTGAACTTGGACTTTCTGCCTTCTGACTTCCCCATAGTCGCAGGGAGCTGGGGCCAGTAGTCTACCGGCTGGCGGGAGCCAGGAGAAGTGTGTCTCACAGTCTTGCTCCACGGATAATGCCCAGCAGCCGCCTGACACCCAGCCCCACCACGCAGGGCCCAGGTCCTCTTTGGCTTGTGGTGATTGGGCCCTGGTACAGGTTTGTGCAGCCCTGAGTAAGAGCCGGTGACACAAGGTGTGCAGCGGCCGCGGGCCAGATGACTTTGTTTAATCCCACTGCAAGGGGGTCTCAGCTCCCGGGCCCACGGGCCGGATAGGCGGTGATGTGGCAGGTAGTAAAGGGCGCATTCGCTGGGCCCAAGTCCTCTTTGGCTCATGGTGGTTTCCTCCTGGGACAAGTTTCTGCAGGCCTGAGTAAGAACCAGGGACACAAGGTGTGCAGTGGCTTCACGCCAGATGTCTTTGGTTAATACCACTGCAAGGGGGCCTCAGCTCCCGGGCGCACGGGCCCGATTGCCCATGATGTGGCAGGTAGTGACGGGCATGTTCGCTGGGCCCGGTGCATGGCGGGTGCCCCTGGCAGACTGGCGCCCGCAGGTCGGAGTGTCGCTACAAGTGTTTAGTTCAAGCACCAGGGTAGTAGAGCGGAGCATGCCCGATCGCAGCCGGGCCCGTGGGCAGCTGCACTCACCGCCTCTGGATGGTTCCGGCTCTCCCGCGGGCAGCACGGGCAGCGCCTGACTTCACCCCGTGCCCAGCGGCGACCAGGCCCAGGGACCGTCTCGATCGCTCAGTCCCTCTAGCTCAGCCACGCAGCGCCTCAGTGCAGCAGATCTTTGTGTGTGGTGCAGCGAGACCGGTGGTGCCCAAACAGCCTCCGATCTGCTACTCCCTTGCAGGCCTCGACTCCCCCTCGGCCATCCAGCATCAGCATCCGTGCTCGATCACGCTTTGGTATCGAAGTTCTTGTTGCCCTGTCGATGCTACTGCTGTCCGTATAATGTCGTGACTCAGTGGCAGGGACGAATGGCCCCTATTTCGGCTGGGTCATGGCGGATGTTGAGTGTAGCCGGCAGAGCTCGCTCAAGGTGCAGCCATCTTGCACCGCAGTGAGGCCTCGCCCCATTTAATTTGTTAATTAACTTCAGAGGTGCGCTGTCTAGGACTGTACGCTATGTGTTAAATATGTCGACTTAGCTGCACTCTTTCAGAAATTTAAGTCATTATTTTAGGCAAGCTTTTGCATGACTTTCCACTTAATAATCTTTGGGCTAAAAAACCATATCACTTCAATGTATTTTGAGATTTTTTACCCTTCACCAGGAACATAAGTTTCTCAGAATTTAAAAATATTCTGTAGTTCAGTGACCACAAACTTATGTCTCAACTGTAGTGAATAGATGTCTCTTCTGTAAATCGGCTGTAGTTAGTAGTTGCCTGGTGAAGCCAGATGAAAGTTGATGTACATGTACAAATACCACTAATAACAGCCTTTATGTTACAGCTTGCATCAATACCATGGCCTGGATCCCCATAGTTTAGCAATCTGATTTCCTAAACTAACAAATGTAAAAACCTCATAAAGCTGGCACTTTTAACTCCTCAAAAACAGACAATGCTTATGGTACCATTTGTGTGTAAGAGTTTCCCTACATTTTAAAGTTACAAGTGGGTCACAATGCTGGTCTCCTTTATCTGTTATTTGCCTTCACTGTTCAAAGTGGAGGATTGTGTCATCCTCACTTTTTCTACATTATTTGGTGATGGAAGCTCTGTATGCATGCTCAGAAAGACTGCACTCCAGTTTCTCTACAAGCATTCCCCATTGTCACACAAAATCTTCAAGGCTATGGGTGTTCTATAAATTCTTCACTTCATGGGGCTCCAAAAAGTGTCCACATTTTGAGGGAAGTCTTGCTATGCAACAGGCCATGGGCTCAAGTTGCCAAAAGGCTTCTCACAATTCAGTCATATCCAGAGCAAATTGTCCAGGTGTAACTTACTCTTCAGTTTCCTTGACAGCAGCTCAAATGCCCTCACTCTACAGGGGCTTCTACATTTCCCAGACCTACTGGAGATATTTTGCTAAAGCTTGCAGGAGAAATATCTAATAAAAACTGGTATTTTGGCATTCTTTTGGGTAGATACAGCTTCCTTTCTCTCCGTCTCCATGACATTTTCCACTCTCTTGCCCTATGAGAGAAGCTCTAAAAGGTATGCAGGTTCCCCGTGAGAGGACTTGGGGCCCCCTTGTCATTGTAGGGCAGCAAGATCCTAATTTAATCATCTTGTGCAACTGGCCAGTCCTAGAAATGCAAGATAAAGATAGGAACAATCAACTTCAGATATTAATATTTGGCAAGATGAAAATCTTCTATTTCAGTCAGCTCCCCCCATGGAAGTTTCATTACCATAGCTTTTGTAAGGCAAGCTCAGCTCTGATTGACAACAACTCCTAAACAGAGCAAACGCAGGGTCTTGCAGTTTTCTTTGTTAAATTTTCCAACGGTGTTACAAAGTTCATGTTTTCCAGAGATGCTTCATTATAAAACCTATCTCAGAGGGATTTGCAATCTATAACTCCAAAATAGTAGAAAGGTGCTTCCCATAATCTCCTCTCCCACTCTCCACTAACTCTCCCCAATGGTCGTCTATTTGCACCTTCAATTGACCTAAACAAATCCCCCAGGACACACTTCTCCTAAACCATGCTGGGAAGGCATGTGGGGGGGGGGTCCTTTTAGACAACAAGAGGAAGTATTATATCCCCTGTTAGGTCAGTCAGCCTTTGGGTGGTCTTCCCCGAAACGTTTTGCCTTTACCCCTCCTATTTTTTTAAATTCTTTTTTGTTAACCTTAGGACTCTGTACACTTTGCCACTGCTAACCAGTGCTAAAGTGCTTCTGCTCACTAAAACATGGTAAAATTGGCTTACACTTGATTGGCATATTTAATTAACTTGTAAATCCCTAGTAAAATGGTATGCCATCTATAAATGTTACTTGTGGGCCTGCAGCACTCACTGCGCCACCCACTCAAGTAACCCCTTAAAACATGTTCCAATCCTAAAAATGGCAGCCACCAATGTTTAATTTTCTTTTAAACACAGGTGTTTAGCATTTTGCACCACATATGTGCAGTTTAGGGCGTGTTACCTTTTTTTGAGATAGAAGTTATGATAAAGCACCTTTTTTGCCAAACAGTTGCGCACTATACTGATGAGCTGACTTGCAAAACAGACAACTATTTATACATGTTAGATCTGGGGGTCTCTAGTTGGCAGAGGTATACACCTTAGACCAAATAGGGACCCTTGCTTCTAGTCAGGGTACAGGGACACACACGGTAGATAACCCCTGCTCACCCTCTAGGTAGCTTGGCTCGAGCAGACAGGCTTATCCCCAAGGCAATGTGTAAGGTATTTGCACGTAGACACCACAATGATCCCCCCTCCGCACACCACAAACTTAGACCACACAGGTGAGTTATATCAAAAATAATATATCTTTATCTAGGTTCCGCAGTTGAAATCAAGCATCACAGGTTTACACAATATTCGCTTTCTCGGTTGGTTGGGATCGTCAGACGATAGTCTCTAGTCTCTCGAGTGATTCGATACTCACTGAGAATGAATCAGTTCGTAGGCTCTCGATGTTTAGGTAGCTACGTTGCTCCGGCGGTGTCACTGCACTTGTTGTACAAGCGCTCCTCGGGCTGTTCGGTGCAAGGATTCCACAACTCCCTCGACGAGCCCCCAGTGACGATGTCGACGTCACCGGAGTCAGCCACTCACAGCGCGGCCTCGTAGAGCAGGGAAATACGACTCTCGATCTGCGTCAGGCCTCCGGGTCGCGGCAAGGCACGTGCCGATGAGCACGTCGGTCTTCTTGATGCGGCCACCGGTGTCAGGCCCGGATCGGTACGGTACTCTCCAGCAAGACAGAGAGCAGCCAGCCCACCTCACAGGCAGATGTTGAGAAGCTCGGTAGAACAGTCCATGGTCCCTGCTGCACACAGCAGCGCAGGTGGGACACAGCAGAGTCTTGAGTTCTTGGCAACCTTTCTATCCCTGGGTTGCGAAACAGGAGGCCACCTCTTCTCAGGCCCTTGGAGATTCAGTTGAAGACACAGCACACAGCAAAGTCTTGTTCAGTCAAGTGGATAGGGTCAACACACAGCAAGACCCCTTCTTCTCCTCAGCTTCGGTTGTACAGCAGAACAGGTCAGCCTTTAGAGCACACAGCACGGCAATCTTCCTTTAGTTCTTCAGCGGTCCGTCTTTCAGCAGAGGTTCCTCTCGATGGTCGAATCTAAAAATCTGTTGTCAGGGGTCTTGTACTTATACCCCTAAAAGTCTTTGAAGTCTTTGTGCAAGTGGGTCCTGAGCCCGGTCTGATCCAGTTCTGGGTGTTGCTGGAGCACTTTGTTTTCCTGGCCTCTACATTCTTTTCAGAGCGAGGGGCAGAGTCGTCAGCCGCCCAGCAGGAGGTGGAGCCAGCAGAGTGGCAGGCAGGCACAGCCCTATTCAATCCCAGGTGCTATCTCCTCCCTCCACTCTCTTTGCAAATGTCGCCATTCAGCAGAGGGCTGACTCAGCCAACCTCCCGGGGGATCCCCAGCCCCTGTCACTCTCAAACCAGACAGTCAATCCACAAGCGCGCCCAGGCACACAGAAAGGTCAGACAAGAGAACAGCTACTCTCTAAAAAGTACTATTCTCCAACTCAGGATTTAAAAACAACCTCTCCTAAAAGATGTGTTATTAAATGCTGAGCTCAGGGATATAAAACACTCATGTCTTATCTTGTTCCTATGAGAAGATAGGCGGATAGCCATCGGCACCAGCCTCCCCCAAGATAGCCTATGGAGCAAGATAACCTTGCAGCAGTGAACACACAAAATGGCCGGTGTTCACTACCAGAACATGTTACCTGCACTAGTACATGCTCTACCTTCTACATACACTGCACCCTGCCCAGGGGGGTACCTTGGGCCTTCCATAGGGATGACTGACGTGTACGAAAAGGGAAGGGTTAGGCCCGGCCAGTGTGGACACTGGCCAGGAGGACATGGCAGTCCGGGGACTGCAGGCAGGCCTGCGGCGGCAGGCCTGAGACACTGTTTTAGGGCTACACAGGTGGGTGGCGCAATCAGCGCTGCAGACCCACTAGTAGCGTCTGTCATCACCAGCCCTGGCACACACAGTGCACTTTACTAGGGACTTCATGGTGATACAGATATGCCAATCAGGTATATCCAATCAATACGATATTTTACACAGGGAGCACTTACACTCTGGCACTGATTAGCAGTGGCAGAGTGTCCAAAGCATCTAAACCAGCAAAACGAAATCCAACACAGCATCAAAAATCCATGTAGCAGAGGCAAAAGATAGGGGAAAAACCCACGCCAAGGATGTCAGGTCTAACACGTGTCCCCTCCAGCTGAAAGCGGGGAGAACTACCCATCCTCTCGGGAGTTCTCATCGCTAAGGCGGAAAAACCTGGACAGACCATCAGCATTGGCGTGCTCTGTACCGGGACGGCGTTCCACCGTAAAGTCCATTCCCTGTAGGGAGATGGACCACCTCAACAGTTTTGGATTCTCACCCCTCATCTGCATTAACCATCTGAGGGGCCTGTGGTTGGTCTGAACGCGGAAGTGAGTCCCAAACAGGTAGGGCCTCAGCTTCTCCAGGGCCCAGACCACAGCGAATGCTTCCCTTTCAATAGCGCTCCACCTCTGTTCCCTGGGAAGTAGCCTTCTACTAATGAAAGCTACGGGTTGGTCCCCGCCCTCGTCGTCCATCTGTGAGAGTACTGCTCCCACGCCTTGCTCTGAAGCGTCTGTCTGCATTACGAACTCACTCGAAAAGTCAGGCGCCTTAAGCACCGGTGCTGTGCACATTGCAGTTTTCAGGGCATCAGAAGCAGTTTGACAGGCCTCGGTCCAATTCACTTTCCTGGGCTTATTTCTAGAGGTTAGTTCCGTCAAGGGGGCAACAATGGTGCCGTATCCCTTGATGAACCGTCTGTAATACCCGGTGAGTCCTAGAAAGGCTCTCACCTCTGTCTGCGTCTTGGGGGGTTCCCAAGCCAGAATGGTATCGATCTTCGCCTGTAGGGGCGCCACCTGGCCGCTCCCCACCTGGGGTCCCAAATACACCACCGATCCCTGCCCTATCTGGCACTTACTGGCCTTGATAGTGAGGCCTGCCTTCTGCAGCGCCCTCAACACTTCACAGAGGTGTTGCAAGTGTTCCTCCCAAGTGGAGCTGAACACAGCAATGTCATCAAGGTACGCGGCGCTGAATTGCTCCAGCCCGGTCAGTACCCGGTTGACCAGTCTCTGGAAGGTGGCAGGGGCATTTTTCAATCCAAAGGGCATGACGCGAAACTGGAAGTGCCCCTCTGGCGTTGAAAATGCCGACCTCTCCTTTGCCCCGTCAGTTAAGGCAATCTGCCAGTACCCCGAAGTCAAATCGAAGGTGCTGAGCTACCGGGCAGCTCCTAACCGATCCACGAGCTCATCAGCTCTGGGGATGGGGTGCGCGTCAGTCTTGGTGACCGCATTGAGCCCACAGTAGTCCACGCAAAACCGAAGTTCTGATGGGCCACAGGGTGTAGCAGATTTCTTGGGAACGAGGACCACTGGGCTAGCCCAGGGACTGCTAGAGGGCTCAATTACCCCTAACGCCAACATCTTGGAAACTTCTTCCTTGATGCTGGCCCTGACCTTGTCAGCTACTCTGTAAAACTTCTGTTTCACAGGCAGGCTATCTCCAGTGTCCACATCATGGATGCACCAATGGGTGACACCTGGTGTCAGGGAGAACAGGGAAGCAAACTGACCCAACACCTGGCGACAGTCTCTCTGCTGCTCTGGGGTCAGGGTGGGCGAGAGGACCACACCATCCACTGACCCGTCTTGCTCCTTGGTTGCCAGGAGGTCAGGGAGAGGATCACTATCCTCCTCCCCACCGTCGTCTGTAGCCATGAGCATCGTCACTTCAGACCTCTCAAAGTGGGGCTTGAGGCGGTTCACATGCAAGACTCTCAGGGGCTGCCTAGGAGTCTTCATGTTGATCAGGTAGGTCACCTCACTCTTGCGCTCTACCACCTCATATGGCCCAGTCCACTTGTCACGGAGCGCACAAGGCTCCACCGGCGCCATCACCCACACTTTCTGCCCAGGATGAAATTCTACCAGAGTGGTATTCTGGTCGTACCATCTTTTCATCTCCTCCTGGCTGGCTTCTAGGTTCTCCTGAGCGAGCTTCCTGAAGCGCTGCGTTTGGTTGCGGATGGCCAGCACATAGCTGAACACATCCTGGGGGGTTCTCCCACGGGATTTCTCCCACCCCTCCTTCACCAGTGTGAGAGGTCCTCTAACAGGGTGGCCGTACAGCAGTTCAAAGGGGCTGAACCCTAAGGACTTCTGAGGCACCTCCCTGTAGGCAAACAACAGGCATGGTAACAAGACGTCCCACTTCCGTCTCATGGGCTCCGCTAGGCCCATAATCATACCTTTCAGGGTGCGGTTGAACCTTTCAACCTTTCCTTGAGGGTGGTAAGGAGTGGTGAACTTATAAGTTACTCCACACTCCTCCCACAGAGACTTCATATACCTAGAGATGAAGTTGGTACCCTTGTCGGAGACCACCTCTCGGGGGAACCCCACACGGGAAAAGATCCCCATCAATGCACGGCCCACCACGGGCGCTGTGATTGTCCTGAGAGGGACTGCTTCCGGGTACCGAGTGGCGTGATCCAACAAGACCAGGATAAACCTGTTGCCTAAGGCGGTCTTGGGATCCAGGGGCCCTACGATATCAATGCCCACCCGCTCGAAAGGGGTGCTCACTACAGGAAACGTCTGGAGGGGCGCCACGCACTTCCCTCCGCTCTTACCACTGGCTTGACAGGTTTGGCAAGACTTACAAAAGGTACTGACATGCTTCTTCATCTGGGGCCAGTAGAAGTGGGTGACAAGCCTGTGATAGGTCTTGTCTTGCCCCAGATGTCCTGCGAGAGGCACGTCGTGAGCCAGACCCAGTAAGAAGTTCCTGAAGTGCTCGGGTACCACCAGCACACGGGCTGCACCGGGCTCAGTGAACTTAGGCTCACTATACAGTAGGTCGTCCTCCCAGTAAATCAAATGTTCCTTGGACCCTAGGCCTGCTGCCTGGTCTGCAGCCTGCTGCCGCACACCGACGAGAGAAGGGCACTCCCTCTGAGCCTGGCAGAATTCCTCCCTGGAGGGGCCACCCTCTTGCTGCCAATGGGTCAGCTCAGGAAACTCCCCCAGTTCGGCCACCTGCTCCCCTGTAGGTTCCAGGGGATCCCCCTCAGGTTCTGCTTCCTCCTGGACCGTGGGAACAGTGGGGGCCGGTTTCCCGCGCCCTCTGCCCCTTCCTCTCCTGGCAGGTTCCTGGGCCATTGTTCCAAGCTCCAGTTCTACTAATCCACCCTTACTGGCTGTCATGGCACGTGTGGATACACAGATCCACGCTGGCAGTCCTAACATCTCCAAGTGAGTTCTGTGCTCTACGTCCTTCCATGGAGAACTCTCCAGGTCGTTACCCAACAGACAATCTACCGGCAAGGCATCACTGACACAGCCTTCCAAGGTACCAGAGACTCCCCCCCATGTAAAGGGAACACGCGCCATCTTGCAGAGGCGAACTGAAGTGTCAGCTGCCACTACTGGGCGGAGCACATTGGGAATGACTTGCTCTTCAGACACCCACTGACACCTGACAGATGTCACACTAGCCCCGGTGTCTCTCAGAGCCTCTATCTCCCTCCCATTGATGGTCACCTTTTGCCCGTATTTCTTAGTGTTAGTGGGTATCAAGGTATCCTGGACCATCTCTTGGTCTCCTAACGAGACAAGGGTCATCATAGCTAATCCCTCTTCCCCACTGGAAATCAAATCCCCTCCCAAAGCTACACTAGCTAACCCTGGGACTGGAGCAGCAGCTGGTGCTGGGGGTTTCTTGGGACATTTAGGGGCGATGTGCCCCACTTCCCTACAAGCATAGCAAGTAGGCGGTGGTCTGTTGCCCTTAGGGGGCCAAGACCTCTTCGGCTTGGGGGCTTGGGACTCCTTCTCCTGGGAACTGTTTTGGGGCCCTTTAGAGAACTCCTTACTGTTACCCTTGTCCTCCCCACCTTTCTGCTGGGGACCCTGTCCACCCTTGGCTGGCATACTTACCACCCCTTTGTTGACCCTGGTGCTAGTCCAGCGGTCTGCCTCCTTAGCAAGCTCACTGGGATCAGTTAACTTGCTGTCTAAAAGATGCTGGCGCAGCTCTGGAACACATAGACTACTCAAGTGCTCCCAACTAATCAAGTGACACAACCCCACATAATCAGTAACTTTGCTGCCCTTTATCCAACCTTCCAGTGCACGTGTGTACATACTCACACACTCCACCCACGTACTCGAATCAAGTTTTTTGAAGTTCCTAAACTTCTGGCGGTACTGTTCTGGTGTAAGCCCATACCTGAGGCATAAGGCCTCCTTCATAGTGGGGTAGGTTAAGGTCCCTGCTGTTTCTAAGGGTGCTAAGACATCCCTCCCAGAGGCCTCAAAATGCTTCCACAGACCTGCTCCCCAACTCTTCTCATGCACTTCATTCATCTTCAAGGCAAGCTCATAGGATCTAAACCACGCATAGATATCCTCACCCCTCTGATAATTCTGCACCAAATCTTTCGGTATGTATACTTTACCCGCCTGTACTGGTTGTGCGCTGCCACCATTCGGACTGGACGCCACTTGTTTGGCTTTAATGTCCAGCTCCCTCATGCTCAACTCATGAGCCAACTGGAGTTTCTTCTCTTCCAAAGCGAGAGCATTCCTCCTCTCCTCCGCCTCTTTCTCACTGTCAAGGCGTAGTTTCCGTTCTTCCGCTTGAGCTTTGAGTTTAAAAAGTTCAATCTCATGGGCTCTAACCCTCTGGTTTTCCTCCAGCTCCTCTGGAGAGAGGCTCCTACTGGAATGGGCGCTGCCAGCCCTAGATGCTGGCCTATTCACTGGCAGATCATCGGATCCAAATCCGTGCTCCGGTGTGCCATCCCCTCCAGTAGCTTCCTCTGTTGCGCCATTCTTGGCCTCCCACCAGGCCCTTAGAGCTTTCTGTAGCTCCGTCTTGTTGGCGCTGCTCTTCGCTGGGCATCCAAGCTGCTTGCAGAATTGCTTTAGTTGCTCCTTCTTATACGTGAGCAACTTTTCCACTTCGAATTGCAATTCCGACTCCTCACCTACTCCATTCAGAGACATGATGCTTCGTCGATCCTCCAAGAATAGTTTTCGCAAACAACGTCGTGCGATGCAACTGCTTACTAGATTAGTGATGTACGAAGAATCACTGCAGGTCAAGTGCAAATACTGATTCTAATCCGCACCGCTGCCCACCAATGTTAGATCTGGGGGTCTCTAGTTGGCAGAGGTATACACCTTAGACCAAATAGGGACCCTTGCTTCTAGTCAGGGTACAGGGACACACACGGTAGATAACCCCTGCTCACCCTCTAGGTAGCTTGGCTCGAGCAGACAGGCTTATCCCCAAGGCAATGTGTAAGGTATTTGCACGTAGACACCACAATGATCCCCCCTCCGCACACCACAAACTTAGACCACACAGGTGAGTTATATCAAAAATAATATATCTTTATCTAGGTTCCGCAGTTGAAATCAAGCATCACAGGTTTACACAATATTCGCTTTCTCGGTTGGATGGGATCGTCAGACGATAGTTTCTAGTCTCTCGAGTGATTCGATACTCACTGAGAATGAATCAGTTCGTAGGCTCTCGATGTTTAGGCAGCTACGTTGCTCCGGCGGTGTCACTGCACTTGTTGTACAAGCGCTCCTCGGGCTGTTCGGTGCAAGGATTCCACAACTCCCTCGACGAGCCCCCAGTGACGATGTCGACGTCACCGGAGTCAGCCACTCACAGCGCGGCCTCGTAGAGCAGGGAAATACGACTCTCGATCTGCGTCAGGCCACCGGGTCGCGGCAAGGCACGTGCCGATGAGCACGTCGGTCTTCTTGATGCGGCCACCGGTGTCAGGCCCGGATCGGTGCGGTACTCTCCAGCAAGACAGAGAGCAGCCAGCCCACCTCACAGGCAGATGTTGAGAAGCTCGGCAGAACAGTCCATGGTCCCTGCGGCACATGGCAGCGCAGGTGGGACACAGCAGAGTCTTGAGTTCTTGGCAACCTTTCTATCCCTGGGTTGCGAAACAGGAGGCCAGGTCTTCTCAGGCCCTTGGAGATTCAGTTGAAGACACAGCACACAGCAAAGTCTTGTTCAGTCAAGTGGATAGGGTCAGCACACAGCAAGACCCCTTCTTCTCCTCAGCTTCGGTTGTACAGCAGAACAGGTCAGCCTTTAGAGCACACAGCACAGCAATCTTCCTTTAGTTCTTCAGCGGTCCGTCTTTCAGCAGAGGTTTCCTCTCGATGGTCGAATCTAAAAATCTGTTGTCAGGGGTCTTGTACTTATACCCCTAAAAGTCTTTGAAGTCTTTGTACAAGTGGGTCCTGAGCCCGGTCTGATCCAGTTCTGGGTGTTGCTGGAGCACTTTGTTTTCCTGGCCTCTACATTCTTTTCAGAGCGAGGGGCAGAGTCGTCAGCCGCCCAGCAGGAGGTGGAGCCAGCAGAGTGGCAGGCAGGCACAGCCCTATTCAATCCTAGGTGCTATCTCCTCCCTCCACTCTCTTTGCAAATGTCGCCATTCAGCAGAGGGCTGACTCAGCCAACCTCCCAGGGGATCCCCAGCCCCTGTCACTCTCAAACCAGACAGTCAATCCACAAGCGCGTCCAGGCACACAGAAGGGTCAGACAAGAGAACAGCTACTCTCTAAAAAGTACTATTCTCCAACTCAGGATTTAAAAACAACCTCTCCTAAAAGATGTGTTATTAAATGCTGAGCTCAGGGATATAAAACACTCATGTCTTATCTTGTTCCTATGAGAAGATAGGCGGATAGCCATCGGCACCAGCCTCCCCAAGATAGCCTATGGAGTAAGATAACCTTGCAGCAGTGAACACACAAAATGGCCGGTGTTCACTACCAGAACATGTTACCTGCACTAGTATTGCACCATATTGGGGGAACTCCGAGACGCCTGCCGGCGCCATTTTGGAGGGTGACGCGCTAGTTGTCACAAGGACATATTGGGGGAACTCCGAGACGCCTGCCGGCGCCATTTTGGAGGGTGACGCGCTAGTTGTCACAAGGACACTAGGCGCCTATTTAAGGGGAACAGTTTAGGTGTGCTGCCTGACATTTTAACGCGCGTATCTCGCGCTTTGCTGACGAGTGGCTTGACACGCGCAGAACTGCTGGTGCGCTTTTTTAATTCTCCCTGTTCTGTATTTTTGTTTATTTTAGTTTAGTGTTTTAAATTGGTTTTTCACCGCGTTGGAGCGGCTCCTCTTCCCTGACAGCTCGCGCTTGCCGGCCATATTGGGGGAACTCCGAGACGCCTGCCGGCGCCATTTTGGAGGGTGACGCGCTAGTTGTCACAAGGACACTAGGCGCCTATTTTAGACGGAAGATGGCGCGCAGCGGATACGCGCAGCGGGACCGCCGTAATTCCGCCGGAGTTACGCCTGAGTTCAGCCCGTCTGCGCCCGTCCGCGCTGAGGACGGGCTGCAGGCTGGGCTCGACTCTAGCACCTCCGTGCCTCCCGCACTTACAAGGAGATGTTACCTAGTACATGAGCTCTTAGCTCTGAGACCCCCGCCTCGACACTGTCATTACAGTTGGTCGCCAGATGAGCTTACACGCTACTCTTCCTGTTCACGGTGTCATGTGGTGCTCTGTCCCTTGGCTTTTCGAGGTAAGGTACGTGCTAAATTCCCGTCACCTCTGACTCCCTTACCCCCTAGAACCGGCTTTCTGATTAATGCTCGGTCGCTCATAAAAAATAACATCGCCTTCCACGAGTTTGTCAATGACAGGCAACCCGACTGGGTATTCGTAACTGAAACTTGGGCATCTGCCTCGTCGGGCCATGATCTGGTGTTGGCAATCCCAGAGGGCTATACCCTACATAGACTGGATAGAGTGGGTCGGAGAGGGGGGGGGTTGGCAATTATTTGTAGGGCCCCACTCCTGTGCTCCACTAAAACACTGTCTGACCCTGAAGACGCATTCGAGGCCTTATACTTCTGTATAACTTGCTCTCCGACAGAGTCCTTTACGGGTATCCTGGTCTATAGACCACCGGGCCCTAGAACCAGCTTCTGCTCTGAGCTGTTCCGTATCCTGGAACCTTACTTTGATAAACCTCATTTTTCTATTCTGGGGGATTTCAACTTTCATTTAGATGATGTGGTTTCCAGGGATTCTGCCCAGCTCATTGATGCGCTGGAAGCTTGCGAGTTTATTCAGCGTGTAAAACATCCGACGCACAGGGCTGGCCACACCTTGGACGGGGTGTTTACCAATGATCCCAGACTCTCTGTTGGCTCCCCCCTCCCCTTGGTCTGGTCGGACCACTTTGCGGTTCCCTTAGGTTTTTTATGCGCCACTAAGGATCTTCTCGCTGCCGCGCCTTGCAATAAAACTTTGAAAAGAGGTTATAGGAATATTAATAATTATGCCCTTGTTCCTTTCCTAAAAGACTGTGGTATTTCCGGCTCAAGAGATGCGGATGGGGCCGCTCAGGAGCTGGTTAACTCTATCACCGTTGCGGTTGATACGCTAGCTCCCGCCTCTCTACGCTATGTCGCGCGGCGGAAACCATCTGCACCATGGTTTACGGAGCCACTTAGACTCTTAAGACAATCCTGCAGGACTAAGGAGCGGAAATGGCGTAAGTCATGGGCGCCTTCTGACAGAGATGATCACAAACGGACACTGCGCGAATATAAATCTCAAGTTACCAAGGAGAAGCAGGAATATTTTGCCAAGTTGACAATGGCGCTTCCTTCATCTAAGGAGCTTTTTAAGATTGTGGACTCATTGTGCTCGCTTCAGACCCCTGACCCTGTGGTGGCTTCGCAGGAGCTCTGCAACAATCTTTCCGATTTTTTCTATAATAAAATCTCGGATATTCACTCGGCCCTTGACAATCAGAAGAAGTTGCTGAATGAGCATTCTCTGAATAACATTAAGGTCTCGGAATGCTGGGGGAAAGATCCACTCATCTCTCTTTCCTACTTTCCGCCTCTCTCTCTCGAGGATCTCAACCTACTGTTGGATCGGATTAAGTCAGCCTCCCCGGCCGATCCTTGCCCGTTGAAAGTTCTTAAGGACTGTCGGGAATCACTTCTGCCTCCACTACTGGCAGTCATGAACGCGGCCTTGACTCAGGGCAGCTTTCCAGTGGTCTGGAAAAAGGCCATAGTGAGACCCCTCTTAAAGAAATCCTCCTTGGATCCGGGAGTGATGAAGAATTTTAGGCCCATCTCCCTCTTGCCTGCTCCTGCAAAGATGCTTGAAGCCCATTTAAACTTTCACCTTTCTGCTTTCCTTGATTCCTCTGGGTTCTTAGATAGTTCACAGCATGGTTTCAGGAAACTTCACAGTACCGAATCTGCTCTGACTATGGTAGTGGATAACATCCGGCGTAAAGTTGATCTGGGTCAGTCTACGATTCTTGTTTTGCTGGATCTGACTGCAGCATTCGATACCCTGTCTCCCTCCACCCTTACATCTCGGTTGAGAGAGGCAGGGGTCGCAGGACAGGCTCTCAGCCTTTTGGACTCCTTCCTGCACCAGAGAGAGCAAAGAGTTCTGCTGGGGGATTACCTCTCCCCTCCCAAATCTTTGCAATGTGGAGTGCCCCAGGGCTCGGCCTTGAGCCCTACCCTATTTAATCTGTACGTGGCCCCCCTTGCAAGATTAGTTAGATCGCAGGGGATGGAGGTTGTATCCTATGCAGATGACACTCAGATTATGGTGTCTCTTAACCATTCTCTGAGTGTCTCTGCCGCGAACTTTAGGGCCTGTATGCAGATGGTGGCTGAGTGGATGGTGCTTAACTCCCTAAAGCTTAATGCCGACAAAACGGAGGTCCTTGTGTTCGGCAAAGATCAAAACATCTGGTCCAATGAGTGGTGGCCTCCTTCCCTAGGAACTTGCCCTACTCCCTCCTCTACGGCTAGGAACCTTGGGGTCATTTTTGACACCTCACTTGCCATGAACAGCCAGACTAACAGAACCGTGGCTACTTGCTGGGGAATTATTAAAATTCTTAAACGCATTATTCATTATCTGTCCCCGCAGGCACGAAAACAGACAGTCACGGCCCTCGTGGGCTCCAGATTAGACTACTGCAATGCACTATATGCGGAGTCTAATAAATATCTGATACAACGTCTGCAGGTAGTACAGAACGCTGCCGCTAGATTTGTTCTAGGACTCCCCAGGGACTCTTCGGCGACGATGGCCAGGAGGAACCTGCATTGGCTCCCTGTCAGATTCAGAATCTCTTTCAAACTTCTCTGTCTCACTTACAGGGCCGTGCAGGCTGGCCCCTCAAATGCGTTGGGGTCTCTACTTACACGATATGTCCCTGGCCGGTCTTTGCGTTCTGCAGTCGCTAACAAGCTTGTGGTCCCCCGCTCTAAAAAAGCCAGATGGGGGAGCAGAGCTTTCTCCACCGTTGCGCCTCTACTCTGGAATGGCCTTCCTCTAGAGATTAAGGCGCTTCCCTCTTTTCCAGTCAGCTTTTATGTTAGGCGCCTTGACGCCCATTGGGCTAAGTCTGCGCGTTATAAGTTCCGTTTCATTCATTCATTCATACATGCTCTACCTTCTACATACACTGCACCCTGCCCAGGGGGGTACCTTGGTCCTTCCATAGGGATGACTGACATGTACGAAAAGGGAAGGGTTAGGCCCGGCCAGTGTGGACACTGGCCAGGAGAACATGGCAGTCCGGGGACTGCAGGCAGGCCTGCGGCGGCAGGCCTGAGACACTGTTTTAGGGCTACACAGGTGGGTGGTGCAATCAGCGCTGCAGACCCACTAGTAGCATCTGTCATCACCAGCCCTGGCACACACAGTGCACTTTACTAGGGACTTCATGGTGATACAGATATGTCAATCAGGTATATCCAATCAATACGATATTTTACACAGGGAGCACTTACACTCTGGCACTGTTTAGCAGTGGCAGAGTGTCCAAAGCATCTAAACCAGCAAAACAAAATCCAACACAGCATCAAAAATCCATGTAGCAGAGGCAAAAGATAGGGGAAAAACCCACGCCAAGGATGTCAGGTCTAACAATACACAAATAGGACTTTCAATTTAAGGCAGCGCATTTAGCTTTTTTTTTAGCAGCACCCAGTTGTGTAGCACTTAGCACCAAGGCCCGGAGTATGAGGGGACCAATGCATCCCAACTAGTGACTATTTTTACTACAAAACCAGAGGATGGAGAACCCGATTTAAATTCTTGCCTTAGGGCCCATAGCAGCAGTACTGGCTGCATAAGAGTCAAACAGCTAGATGTTCAGAGCTCAAAAAACAAAACAAAGTGCTGAGCAAGGACAAATGATGTACAACATAAGGCTATTTATTAGCCTGTGGCTAGAGTTATAGGTGTCTGGGAGGATGGCATATATTACATTTAGAGGTTCTACAACAAAAGGCAGGCCATTGTTACTTCTCAGGGTATACAACCTTTACAACGCAACTTTTACAACGCACTACACTTACAACGCATTTTTTACAACGCAACATCCACTACAACGCATTCCATTACAACGCAGGACACTACAACGTATTTTTAAAAACTACCTTTACAACGCATTCCATTACAACGCATACTACCTTTACAACGCATACCATTACAACGCATAATATTACATTAAAACCCCTACACTATCCAACACTTACCCTACTGTTGCACCCCCTGGAGTTAGAATAGTAATTTTTACCCCTATACTATCCAACACTTACCCTACTGTTGCACCCCCTGGAGTTAGAATAGTAATTGTTACCCCTATACTATCCAACACTTACCCTACTGTTGCACCCCCTGGAGTTAGAATAGTAATGTTTACCCCTATACTATCCAACACTTGCCCTACTGT
Organism: Triturus cristatus; assembly: GCF_964204655.1. NCBI lineage: Eukaryota > Metazoa > Chordata > Amphibia > Caudata > Salamandridae > Triturus > Triturus cristatus. The sequence goes on from NC_140595.1 coordinate 759,993,387, forward strand.
TGCACCCCCTGGAGTTAGAATAGTAATTTTTACCCCTATACTATCCAACACTTGCCCTACTGTTGCAACCCCTGGAGTTAGAATAGTAATTTTTACCCCTATACTATCCAACACTTGCCCTACTGTTGCACCCCCTGGAGTTAGAATAGTAATTTTTACCCCTATACTATCCAACACTTGCCCTACTGTTGCACCCCCTGGAGTTAGAATAGTAATTTTTACCCCTATACTATCCAACACTTGCCCTACTGTTGCACCCCCTGGAGTTAGAATAGTAATTTTTACCCCTATACTATCCAACACTTACCCTACTGTTGCACCCCCTGGAGTTAGAATAGTAATTTTTACCCCTATACTATCCAACACTTACCCTACTGTTGCACCCCCTGGAGTTAGAATAGTAATTTTTACCCCTATACTATCCAACACTTACCCTACTGTTGCACCCCCTGGAGTAAGAATAGTAATTTTTACCCCTATACTATCCAATACTTACCTTAAATCCAATGTAATATTATGCGTTGTAATGGTATGCGTTGTAAAGGTAGTATGCGTTGTAATGGAATGCGTTGTAAAGGTAGATTTTAAAAATGCGTTGTAGTGTCCTGCGTTGTAATGGAATGCGTTGTAGTGGATTTTGCGTTGTAAAAAATGCGTTGTAAGTGCATGCGTTGTAAAAGTGTGCGTTGTAACGACATACATCCCTTCTCAGAGCAGGACTACCCAGGTGCAGTATGTTCACCTGGCCTTACGTTATGCAAGAAAAAGGTACAGCATTTTTGTTTCTCGTGCACTATCCGTGGTGGAAGTTGTTTCCTTGCTCTATACGGCTGGAATTGGTGTCTCTGCAGTCGTAGCATTGCAGAGCATGGAGTGCAGGAGGCAATTTGCAGTAGGCAGTTTGCACAGTGTGAAGGCACAAAGGTTCTTCTTCCTTCACCTGCCATGTTAGCCTTATAACTATGCCTATCTTACGTGGTTACTACAATAATATTTCCTGCCTCAAGTACCCAATTCAATTTGACAGCCTTTGTTCCTGTGATATCATTTCCTGCATAGATCAGTTTTGGTCAGTTCCAGAGTCTGTTCAATCACACTCCCTGCCTCATGGTAGGCCAATTCTGGGCAAGAAAACATACTAGGCACCACACTGATCCTTTTAGGTTTCTAGGTTTCAGAAATTCCCAGATTTGATAGGGCTCCCTAGTTGCTGGCCGACCCAGATCCCTAGCAATGCAGTCATTCACCTTGCAAGTGAGAGGAAATTTTTATTTACCCCCTACCTGCTGGTTCATATGTCAAAATGACACCCAAATCAAAATGTCCTGTTGCTTGCCATGGGGATGCTCTAGACCGCAAGGGGGACTGTTGAGGCTTTAGGGATGGGGGTGCAGCTTGATGTAAGGATGGGCTGGGTCCCTCTCTATTTCTTTAAAAAAATGTCCCTGGTGTCGTACAATCATATTTTCTCAGTAATTCAGTGCATTATTTGGACAACATAAACTTCAAAACTGTGCAAGGCTGATTCTACACACACCATCAGGATATGCTGATGTGAGTCCTGGCTAGATCACAGTGCACCATCTCTATCCCTAACATAGCAAGGTTACAGGTGGTGTGTGCAACCTCAAAACATGACAATCCTGACTGCCCAAGGAAATCGTGGAAATAGATCTAGAACCCTTGTACTTGGTAACTCATGCATGCCCAAAGATAGACAAAAGAAATACTCGAACTGGCATTACAATATTTATTGAAGCAATATGATTTTTGAGTAAAATGCATGTGCTGCAATAATCTATAGAAGGAAGCAAAACAGAGTTATCAGTTTCACAAGAATGGTAAAGAAATTGATCAATTCAACCATTGTGCTGTTACAATTAATATATGCTTGCACATACATATAGTGATAGTTATGCTCCTATCTAACGCTTCTTATCCTAGTGTGTCTAAGGTGGGTGAATTTGTCAGAATCCATGTAAGGTGATCTAACTCCCCAGTTACCAGTGGGTATCTTTCAGCTGGAGCCTGTCTCAATGAAAAGCTGGTAAGCATCATTTGTATGCGGTAACAGGATTCATCCGGACTGGAAATCTAGCATGGGGCGACCTCGACAGTGTCAGCAAAATGCTCCTCTTACCATGCAAAGGATTGATGTTGTTTATGTAATAAACTTCACCCATCTTGCCGTGCCGAAGTCCCAGTCAGGCCGTCATTATTGATTCTATCCTGACAAAGCTGTCGCTGAGCAAACAATAATACTCATCAACATTTTGCACAGTGAAATGTAGCTTTTGTACAGAATGTTCAAGCCTCTAATGATATACCTATGCAGATGTGTAAATGAGAGCAAAGTTATTTCATTGAACGTTATTAATTCAAGCATGCAAGCAAATATTTGTAAAATGTCAAAGTTCAAGAAAAGATGTCAACTCTCAACATTTGCATTTAAAATGGTGGTGTTTTTGCCCCGGCCTATTGTAACCATATGGCACTGGCATCCAGTTTGCTTTCTGCACCATCAAAGGCCAATTGGGGGTAAATCCAGCAAACTGCCTCCTGAGGGGAACCAGAAAAATTGCTGGTCTTTAGGTGTGGTGTAAGGTCCATTTCCTGGGCAGACTGCCCATATCCCACTGTTTGCTTTTTAAAAAATATATATCCTTAGAATCTTTTGGGCTGTCTTCCTCCCAACATGGGCAGAAAGACAGTGGGTGTGTTTATGAGTGAAGTCAGACCCAAAGCCTGGTGGAGGATGCCAATGTTTTAAAAATACAAAATATCTCTGGTGCCTTTTGGGCTGTCTCTGGGCGTGGGGTAGATTGGCACCCAAAGCACTAAGGGGCCATTTGGGGGGTAAAACCTGAAGTTTTTTTAAAACATGGATCCACTTGTGGCTAATGAACTTTTTCACTCCATATTTTGTAATAACCATTAGGCTTTCTGCCTCCCCCAAGGGAGCAGAAAGACTCTTATTGTTGCCCAATGCCCCCTTCTTTTTTATTAACTAGATTTCCTTGGTGTCTAGTGAGTTTTCTCCCTCTCTTTGAGGGGTGGAAAGACTGCTGTTGTTTTGGGGATGGATGCAGGCCCGATGCCAGGGCAGGCAGCTCAGCTACCAAACCTTCTTTTAAAAAAAACAAATGCCATCACTGGAGCTTGCAAGCTTTTTGCCCCAGATGGTAAAAATATGTATTTTTTTAAGGGAGAAGCACATGCCTATTGCCAACAGAGCATACATCCGAAAACAAAATCCCTTGTGACTGGTAGGGGAGACCTACTTGGGGATCACCCTTTGAGGATGATCACCATGCAGGGATCCACAATGGTATTGGTGAAAGGGTGAATAGAACCCTTTCCAGTGAGACCTCTTCTACACTGATCAGTGTTTGAGGGCAGAGTTATGCCACCCCGTGCAACAATCACATTTGAAGCAGGAGGAGCCTAATGGCGCTCGCTGCTTTCACTGACTCACTGTGATGTCAGCAGGTTGTGAACACAGATCTGTCCAGTGACAATAAAACTGTTTAGGATGAGAAGGAAGCTCTTCCCTAGGTCTTTGAATTTCTTTTTGAGAAAGAAAATCAATCTGGACTTGAACAATAAGCTTTTTATTGTGCTATGCAGTGGACAAGCTGTTCAAAAACCCTTTACTGCGGAGGTAGTGTGGTGGATGTGAACTGTTCATCCACAGCGCTAAAGAGGTTACAGACACTTGACTCCATCCATATGTACATTACAGTGAAGGTGGCCCAGTGGCTTCTGTCAGATGTTTCTCTTTCTCCCGGCAATCAAGAAGGAAACTAGAGAGACCTTCACAGCATCCAGTATGTGAGAGCCATGTAGCGTCTACTAGTTAACCAGATATCCCTTAATCACTAGTAGAAAAGCATTATGGTTATCAGAAGCAATGTCTAAAACGGTTTCTATCCTCCCCATCAACTTCTTCACACAAGACATGGTGTAATGGTCTGAAGTGCCAATTTTGTTCAATTTTTAGTGCCATTAATTACCTCCATGTCTAGTTTAACAGTTTAGTATCTTAAATGTAATATAATTTATGAACCACTTTTAAAGGTTCCAATAACGTCTTTGGCATCAAGTAACTGTTCTCATGATAATTTAAAGGTGCTTGCCTTCAACCATTAAGAAATAGTTGCAAATATGTTGGAATAGTTGTAGAGTTGAATTTGTGGAGTTAATAGCAAATAATGTCACTGCTGTGTATATTGCTATGTGCTGACAGATAATCAGGCCTGTGAACTTTCCTGGGAATAAATATTTCTAAATTTAGATGATTTTTCTGTTTTTCCTCTGTGTTTCTGTTCAGATGATCGTTTGGCACTGCTATTTTGGTACCCAGGTGTATTCTACGTTATCATCTAAAATTGGCAAAAATATACAAAGTTTCCCCAGCCTAAATTACCACAATCTTTTGTCAGTGAAGCAAAATAAAGTTGCTATTTCCAGCTTATGCCTGGAAAAAAAAACTTCAAACGTTGCAGAAGAAAACTGTGGGTAACCAAGATAAAAAATTTGCTTCATAATAACTCATTCGGGGTAAAAACCAACAGCAGTGGTAACAAAGGAAGGATTTACAAATTCTTGGAGGTAAAATGTCGGTGAGGGATATGTAATTACGTCCAATAATTTAAGTGTAATGGGCAGTCCAAAGAGATCATTTTAGGATCAAAATACCTTGCAAATATTGATTATCGAGAAAATACTTCACCCCCCAAAAAATAGATTTTAGTTCATATTAACACACACATTAAATTCAGCACTGAGTCTGCATTGGCATCCTAAACAAATGAATGGGATTAGGGAAGAATCAAAGTGTGAGTTAAAATATTAGGGAGAATTATATAGAATCATGACTCTGAGGTGTCGACTTTATTCGATGTGTAGTGCAATTAGTTATCTCAATTTTCAGTTCTACATTTTAGTATCTGAAGTGCAATGTTATTAAAGAACCAATGCAAATGTTCCAAATAAGTCAGCAGTAGGGATCTGTCGTCCTGTCTAGCAATTAGACATCCTTGCCTTGCAGCCATTAGAAATTGTCACAAATGTGTCGGAAGAGTTGTGGAATAAAAGCAAAGTGTTTCATACTGTGTGCATTTATATGGGCTAGCATACTACTAGACTTTTGAACTCTGCTGACGATAATTCATTCTAAGAGCTGATGCTGGAAAGGACCAGCACAGGAACAGTGTTTTGTGCAGAGGATTAGCTAGGCAGATCAGTTAACAATTCATCCATTAATCAATTAATCCATTCGTGAAATGGCCAGTGCAATGTATGCAGAAAAAAAGCCACATTTTTGGAACAATGTTTGAAACTGCTTGTTGACTCAGTCCTGGCAAACTCTCTTTATTTAATTTGGTGCCCAATTCCATTGTACATGTTTGCACATTAAAAACAGCACCTATGAGATTATACGGCAAAACATAAATGCCATATCCACTACCAAACACCTCGTAACTCACATTAAAAAGGATGGCATTACCTGCACGAAGATTACAACAAGGCAAAGCTGCAAGCTAAAGGAACATGTTGTGGGCATTCTTTAGAGTTCAACCCTAATAATGTTGAATTGAATGTGTTAGCTGCTATGGACCCTGTTAGTTTGGAAGAAATAGATGGAATTCATAACAATCTGAAGCGCACAGAAAATGAACAGTCAGGGAAGATTTTTCCCCTAATCCTTTCATTAAAATAAATATAGGCCCAGGTGAAATTTTTACTACGTGAGTGTAATCTTGTGTAGCTTGCGTACAATTTGTGTTCAGCAAAATTCCCCAAATGACTTAATTACTCCATTTAGTGCAAGCACATGGCATAACTTGAACAAACAGAACACAGGTGGATGCTGTATGCAGCGAATATTTTTTTCAGGTATTTTAGCACAAAGTGCATCCTTTCACCCATAATGGACAAAGGACACATGTTGTGCTAAAATACATCGACAAATGCCAGTCTTGCATTTTGTGCAATTATGCATAGTTTCATGTCATTTTTCAGACATTGTACACTGCGCACATTACAGCTGCACTTACTTTAAACGCGTCAAAATCTATAACTAAATGAAGTTTCCAAAATAGTTGTTCCACAAATCTGCTACTGTGAGTGCAATTCTGATAAATATGTTTATGTTGTTATAAAATCCACAAGTAACAACTTTCCCCAGCTTAAACTACCCCAAACCTTGTCAGTGAAGTAAAATCGGCTTGCTAACTCCATCCTCTTCCTGAAGGAAAATACCTCCAAAACTAGCATGAACTGTAGGTAAGAGGAATCACAATTAGCTTCATAGCAACTATTTGGGTTAAAAGCCGACAGCAGTGGTATTCATGGAAGGATCTCCAGATTTTTGGAGGTAAATTGTAGCTGGAGGAGATGTGGCAATCTGCAGTACATTTTGGAGTAACAGGCAGTTTAAAGACAGTTTCTTCAAGGAACAGAATAGCAGGCGGATAAGTCTCAAGGAGGAAATACATCAGCCACCAAAAATGGATATTGCTTCAAATGAACACACATATCACAATCAGCATCTAACAATCGCTCATTCAATGCAAAGAAGGGTAAAAAACATTCTTGAGCACATTTTGGTAACATTACAAATAATATTAGTTCACACCTGCAAGACTACATTGATGCATTGAATAAACAGGATGAGTCAAAGTAGATAAAAAGATTGTACACATGTGCATCAAACTTTATTCCAGTCTTACAATTGAAATGTAATTTTTGCAACTAGATCAGCTATATTTCACTCACGGATAGTACTGGAAATAGTGCGACTTAGCCTGATAAATAACACACTAAAATGTAAATTTATGTCATAATTTAATCTACTGCTTTGAGAACCTAAGAGCTTGGTGGTCCGACCACTGCCCGTCACTGCTGCGGTCACTGAAATACCATTGAGCTGACTGCAGTCCGCCTACCCTATCGAGGTGTATACGAAATAGATAGAAGACTGCTGCGGCGGCGGCCTTCTGTGCTGGCTCACACTGATTCATTCCTCCTTTCAGAGCAGCGAATAATCTTCCTGTTATCTCAAGCCGACTTATCCGGCATGACACAGAGATAACTACTTTTATAGTGCTGGTTCCCCGCTCCCGTATACTAGGAGACATACGTGTCCCCACATAACATCAGCCTCTCTCCAGAGGTGACTTATGATCCCCTCACCCACCCCCACACCCCAGTCCTGATGAAGACCCCGGCAGAAGGATTATACTAGCCTACTGATCTATTGGGGTCGAAACGTCGACACTTTTCAATCAAGCCAGCTGGAACAGAGATTTAGCACTGTGGTAATATCTGAAACCATGGCAACTACAAAAGCTTTTGTGTGTAAACTGTGATTAATGGACTCGAAGAAGGATCCACGTGCTTTCCAAGTGATATATTGTTTTGATGCACACTACTCTTTTGCAGTCACTACCCTATCCGTACCTGATTCACAATCACCCCACCCTGTCTTTTCCTTTTTTTCCCACCTAGGGACAACACTGTATATAAAATATGTGAACAAAGTCAATAACAAATCTATGCTCAGTGTGAATTAAACACTAAGAGCAACAAATACATTTTTGTCTCAGTCTTGATTTTGTATCTATGTTGTGATTTGTATATTGTATTTCCTTTCTTGGGCCATTTTTCCTATGTACGGCAAACCACCCGCAATTTCTATCCTGTTGGCGGGGTCCCACCGAGCAGATCTGGATGTTGTCGTTGGCTTGTCGGTCTCCTGTCAGTGGAATATTGATGGGGTGACCCTGGAGGTGGGGAGACAGGTAAGTGACTTTTATTTTACCTAAATCACATATATGTTGTGTAGGTGTACCTACGTGTCTGTGGGATATGTGTTGTGTGCACCTTCTGCACTGCACCCTACCAACATTCACACACAATGCAATGTATGCACACACACACCACCAATACTTACCTTCTAGTCTGTCAAAACGGAGTGCCAGTCCGTCACGGGCAAGGTGCAACAGGACAGAAGAGACCTGAATGAAGGAGAAGAGGAGGAAACCACAGCCTGACCCCCTAAAAAGGTGAATATTCACCCCTTTTCATCTATTTCCGTTGACTCGAAGTAGGAGGGATTCCCTCTGAAACAAGCCAGAACCCAATACCACCAGAGGTAATCCCCGCTGGACCCCCACTGCAGCCGCCCACAACCCACCCTGCCGAAGGGACGGGGAGCGAAGTCCTTTTGGAGTCGGCAGGATGGCGGCGATCTTCTCACCAATTTCAATGCAGCATCTAAATCAGGTGGCCTCACTGCCAGGTAGGCAGGCGGGAAGACTGCCAAAAATGGACACTCCTTTGCTGTCCCGCCAACATCTATATCAGGCCCTAAGTTTGCCCAGCCTTAACCCAAACTTTTTGTATGAGGTAGTCTGGGATTCAGCTTTGTTGTCCCAACAGATAGGGAAATATTTACACAATACAAGCTACTTGAACTTGTTTGTAGTTTACATTTTGATGATATGGAAGGGATCAGAGGTAGACTAAGAACTCTGTCTCAATATCAGAGTTCAAATATGGAATGCACCAAACAGCAGCATAGAAAAACATTGTTTTTTGATACAGTAGTTTCCCTGAAAAAAGTAATCAATTATTTTCCTATGGCCAATTGATCCAAGTAGCCCGACTGACTTGGAGCAATGGATTTGTTGAACTTCTAGCTGACATTGCGCTGAACATTGTACTGTTGTTATAGGATGGCGAGAAAGCTATCTCACATCCGTGTGGTTCTCTCCTGGAATCCATGGGTTGCCCTCTTGCAGACTTGAAGGCAAAATGGGAGAAGATGTTAGGGGCGCAGAAATAAGTGAAGAAAACTGGGAACAGTATGATCTCATTCCTTGACGAACAAAAGATTTAAATTATACAATTTAATTATCTTCACCAGACCAATCTCACACCCATTGTACTCTAAAGGATATTTGGCACTAACTCCAGCTGTAGCCACAGATGGCACACTGCAGGCACCAGTTATATTCACATGGTATAGAACTGTCAAGTTGTACATGCATAATGGACGAGAATAATGGAGGACATTAATGAAGCAATGAGGGGTCACTTGACTAGGTTCTCCAAAATGTGCTTGCTGTGGAAATTCTTCTGCACTACAAAAACTAATTCTAAAGGTAGATTCAAAAACCTTCTTGCCTACTGACAAAAGGCAGATTAACGCTGGGGTGGAAAACCATACCCATCCCAGTTATCATTAGTGAACAGATATGATCCATTTGGCTTCTGCCAACAAAGCGTTCCTAATTGAAAAAGAGAATGAAATACATAAAAGAATAACCCTTGGGAATTGTTCCTAAATATGTTTGACAACAAATCTGAGGATATGCCTCCATGAACCTATGGCCTCCTCCCTCCCACCCTCCAGCGTGATGAATAAGATGAGCCACAGGCCAGGCATAGAAGTAACGGGCTCATGAAGCCCACATTATCAGAGCTCCCATGAAAGATGAAGGTAAAGGAGGCAATATGAAAGGATTTACATTATAGGGGACTCTTAAGGAATTAATTAGATTAGGTGTAAACACCAGGAGATGGCTTCCACCACTGGGCATGGGGCACCTGTTTCTTACCCCTAGACTCCAAACACTAATCATAGACAATACAACTTTACCACATATCATATATCCTCACTGCCCTCAAGAGGACTTGGACCACCTGCAGACCTATTTATGGCATATAACGTTAGCAACATATTGTTGAATGGAACATGTTTTTATGTCATAGTGTTTTGATTAATTAAAAATAATGTTTATTTATTTGTGTTTAACTGAGCTGCACATTGTTTTGCTGGTCCTTTGCTTGGTTGCTCTGAAATTCATTTTAAAGTTGCAGAATAACATGTGGTTTTGAAAGTTGCAGGAACAAGTTTCCTATCTGCATGTTTCTCCTCTGTGATTTCCATTTCATAACATAGTAGAAATGGCTTCTTTCTTGCACTGCATCTCTCCGTGTGCCTTTGGGGCTCACTTGGCCATGGTCCTGCTCATCTGCCCTTTCAATTTATTAGTGCAAAGCGCCAGCATCTGTTTCTCTCCCATTTCATGTTTTTGTAGGAAATTACAACAAAGTTTGAACCAATGTCTGAGCTGAAGCAAGGCTTGCACCACTGAACTTCCTTTGCAATGCCCCCAGAAGGATGCATACTTCAACTTCACTAGATATGTCACTATGAGAGAGGCACTCCGTTGTCAAATGCCAGGACCTACACAATTCAGAAACCCTATCTACATTTCATGTAGGGATCACAGACTATGAGTGTGAGCCACTTCTCTCCCTCGGGCCAGTTTACGCAGGCAGCCCGACTGACTTGGAGCAATGCATTTGTTAAACCTCAAGATTAGGCCTGGGCTAAATTTCTGTTTCGCTCGCGGAAATTGCGATAATTTGACATTTTCGCGTTCCGCGGAGAGCGCGAAAATGTCAAAATTTCCGCTGCTTAATGATAATTTGTTTCTTGCACGTGCTGTAAAATAATACATTCTCGTTTGCGCGCGATCGCCTTACCTGAATCCCCGCGTTAGCCGACAAGTTTTCCCGATCCGGTCGCGTTTTCCACGAGATGTTGGCTTGTTGGTAGCCATTTGCGCTGTCTCGCGACAGTTCGCGCCCACAGTAATGTCATTGGTCGCGCGATCACGTCTTTCTTCTCGTGATCATGCACCGCGAGAAGAGTGAAAACAAGATGGCAGCGCCCGCGAGCAGCCGCATGGGTAAGTTGGCGAGCCGCGACCACGCAGAAAATACCGCGAACGGGCGGGAAAAAAACTTCTGTATCTTCGCGATATTTCCGCGTGTTTGCGGAGATTTTTAACATTTTCACGAAAATTTGCGAAAGTCACTTTCGCAAATTCCGCCCACCCCTACTCAAGATGACGTTGTGCTGAACATTGGGAGGAAGCTATGTTGATATGTTCTTATGTTTTGCACTAATTAAGGCTGTTGATGTCTGAGCCACAACTGTACTTATATTAATTTTTAAAATTACTCATTGTTTAGTTTGCTTTAAGAGTGCAATTTCATTTCACTTCTTGGCAGGGTAAAGTCGGTTATTATTTATTAATGATTTAGGCATTTCTTCTTTTTGTAGCATGATTTCTACCCTGTTGATTGGTTTATGTCATGCACCTTTGTTAGCACACTGTGAGCTCTTTTTCACTTCTCTGAAACTATAACATGCGCCTTGTCTCGGTTGTGTGCCAGACCTTCTACGAAGACAGACTCAAGAGTTGTCTGGTTATTTGATTTATAGAACGTTCCTTCTTTTCTTTACGAGTTATCTGTATGCCTGTCTGTTTTGACGGATCTATGAATACGACTCTCCAGTTACCAGGAACGGAGTAGTTTTATGTCAGCTCATTACTGAGCTAAATTTGGATGAGGAATAACTCCCTTGTGTTGAGACCTCTCATCATTGCTTTATTTTTCTGCATTGTTGGTGCTGAGTTGAATCTGACTAACTACATGTTGCCCTCTGTAATGGCTCTTCATTTTGAATAGACATGTATGGTTTTGACTTTATACATTGTCCTGTGAAGGTTTCCTTTATTTGCTCTGGGGCTCCAGTCCTTTGGGACTCACTTGGCCCTGGTCCTGCTCATTTGCCCTTTCAATGCATGAGTGCAAAGCGCCAGCATCACGTTTCTCCACAGTTCATGTTTTTTTTCTGAAATGGCAAACAATCATACAAATCGTGTTAAAAAGAATAAAGATAGTGCAATGCACAGAACATCTCAGTCATTAGCAAGTAAATGAACAGGCCTTTTGAAGTTACCACAGTCGGTGCTGTTGTCTCTTGGTGTTGGAAGGTATTTCATGGTGGGCTACTTGTTGGGGTGCTAGAGCGCACCCAGGATGCTGCAGCCCAGCTCAGACCTTGTCTCTGAAGCGTTGACACGTTTCCCACTCTCTTCCAGTGACAACGCAAGGCAAATTCAAGGCCATGGTTATAGTCTACAGGGTTCCCCACCTTTCCCACCATCACACTGCCAATCACATGCCCTCTAACAGCAACTCTGAACTTGTGTCAGCAGGCTAGCGATTCTCTCGCATTTCTGTAGAGTCAATTCTCTCAAAAGTAGGGTCCTGTCCTGAGACTCTCCCTACCACATGCATACCACTAACACGTCATATCAGGAAATTCATGGCTGCAGTTAACGGGCGCAAGCCGATGTGAGCCTTGTCAATAGTTTGTTTCGGAATAACAATTTTTTGGGCCAATGAATTATGAAAAAAATCAGGCCCGGATCGTACTGTGTCAGTGACTCTTCACTGTGCAGCAGCTTTCCTGCTCCCAGTATCAAACCGTTTCAGAATTAAGGAAATAAGGAGCTGTAAAATGCACGAGGAGTGCAGAGAGAGCCTGGATGCCTCGCTCTTAGCATTTTGGAGGGACTGGTTTCCGGTTTGTTTCAGGTCCCGAGTCCTCACATAGGACTGGCTGGACACACAATCCTCTTGCGTTAAGTTGATCCTAAGTAAAACGTAGCAACTTGGACATATGAGCATTTTAGTCGCTGAAATTAAATGTAATTGAAAGATTGCAGGCAATTACTTTAATTAGAGCCCCCATCTGCATGCCACCCTCCTTTCTGCAAACACCACAGGTGCAGATACTTTGGAGGCAGGATAATCATATAAAGCCACCATCGAGCAGGCACAGTCCTCAGCCAGATGTGGGCAACAGTAGGCCACTTCTAGAGGGCCTGTGAAGGACTCACGGAAGGGCCGTGATGACAGCTGTCCACTGCCCCCACGGGGGGCAGATCCTGAGGTCTCCCAGCACATGTTGGGGTTTCACTCCTGAATAACACACCCATTTTAAGTCTGCCTTTCATTTGCACCTTTTCTGTTAGATTCGGTCCTAGGCAGTGATTTCATTTTTGCATCCTTTTCTGTTCATGGTGGAAGGAGACAAGGTTCTGAAACCCTCCAGTTCTGGTGCCATGGACCACGTCTTCCTGGCAGCCATTGCAAGCTTCTCATTAGGACACTCCATCCCACCACCCTCCTACCACAAGGCCGCCTTATTCCTGGCTCTGTCCTGCCTGCTGCCGCCCTCAGTTGGTCAGCACACAACACCAGGGTGCCAGCTCCACCGACCCGCAGTCACCGGGTTCTCCAGAGGTGGTGATATCCTGGTGGGTGGCGTCTTCCCCGTCCACGTGTACCGGGTATATTCTGAAACTGCTGTGACTTTTACAGAACAGCCTTCACCGATCCGCTGTCAAAGGTAAGGGGGGGGGGGCTATAGTCTTGTTTCCTAAAGGCGTCGTGAGCGGGTGGTCGTAGAGCTCACAAGTCAATACACTGGGGCAAATTATTCATAGAATGTTTAACCAATGATAGGTCTTATGTTCGTAATGCTTATAATAATTGTAAACCCCTATATGCGATTCAAGTGAAATCCCTCTTTTAGAATTGTTTGGGGTCTCCATGAGAGCCTCAGACCTCTCATTGTGTACATTGTATGTGTATGTACGTGTGTCGCTATAATGCAGCTGAGCACATGACAAGCATCACTGCAGTTCACTAGTGAATCGATATCTGGTGCTGTGAATGTGGGAGATGTTCCTTTGTGTGGATAGGATGTACGCTGGTGCAGTGGGGATGCAAGCCCGTGATGTGAAGATGCCTCTTGGATGCTCGTAGGGATGCAAGCCCGTGATGTGAAGATGCCTCTTGGTTGTTCGTAGGGATGCAAGCCCGTGATGTGAAGATGCTACTTGGATGTTCGTAGGGATGCAAGCCCGTGATGTGAAGATGCCTCTTGGATGCTCGTAGGGATGCAAGCCCGCGGTGTGAAGATGCTACTTGGATGCTCGTAGGGATGCAAGCCCGTGATGTGAAGATGCTACTTGGATGTTCGTAGGGATGCAAGCCCGTGATGTGAAGATGCTACTTGGATGTTCGTAGGGATGCAAGCCCGTGATGTGAAGATGCCTCTTGGTTGTTTGTAGGGATGCAAGCCCGTGATGTGAAGATGCCTCTTGGATGTTCGTAGGGATGCAAGCCCGTGATGTGAAGATGCCTCTTGGTTGTTTGTAGGGATGCAAGCCCGTGATGTGAAGATGCTACTTGGATGTTCGTAGGGATGCAAGCCAGCGGTGTGAAGATGCTACTTGGTTGTTCGTAGGGATGCAAACCCGTGATGTGAAGATGCCTCTTGGATGTTCGTAGGGATGCAAGCCCGTGATGTGAAGATGCCTCTTGGTTGTTTGTAGGGATGCAAGCCCGCGGTGTGAAGATGCTACTTGGATGTTCGTAGGGATGCAAGCCCGTGATGTGAAGATGCCTCTTGGTTGTTCGTAGGGATGCAAGCCCGTGATGTGAAGATGCTACTTGGATGTTCGTAGGGATGCAAGCCCGTGATGTGAAGATGCCTCTTGGTTGTTCGTAGGGATGCAAGCCCGTGATGTGAAGATGCTACTTGGATGTTCGTGGGGATGCAAGCCCGTGATGTGAAGATGCCTCTTGGATGTTCGTAGGGATGCAAGCCCGTGATGTGAAGATGCCTCTTGGATGCTCGTAGGGATGCAAGCCCGTGATGTGAAGATGCCTCTTGGATGTTCGTAGGGATGCAAGCCCGCGGTGTGAAGATGCCTCTTGGTTGTTCGTAGGGATGCAAGCCCGCGGTGTGAAGATGCCTCTTGGTTGTTCGTAGGGATGCAAGCCCGTGATGTGAAGATGCCTCTTGGATGCTCGTAGGGATGCAAGCCCGTGATGTGAAGATGCCTCTTGGATGCTCGTAGGGATGCAAGCCCGTGATGTGAAGATGCTACTTGGATGTTCGTGGGGATGCAAGCCCGTGATGTGAAGATGCTGCTTGGATGTTCGTAGGGATGCAAGCCCGTGATGTGAAGATGCCTCTTGGTTGTTCGTAGGGATGCAAGCCCGTGATGTGAAGATGCCTCTTGGATGCTCGTAGGGATGCAAGCCCGTGATGTGAAGATGCCTCTTGGATGCTCGTAGGGATGCAAGCCCGCGGTGTAGTAGTAGAAAGCTGCTCTTCTTGGTTCCTCCATGCTCAACCACTTGGACTCTGGGGGCTCATCCTCAAGCTGTAAGTGTGCTTGACTGGCCCCTTGTCCTCGCGGGCGCTCCGCCGCAGAGGGTCGCGTGTTGGATGTAACTGTAAATGACAGCGAGTTAGACCTCGAAGATGAGGCTGCTGGGCTGCGGCCCCCGTGGAGCTTCCAAGCATGACCCCGAACTCCAGTGAGCCTGGCAGTCATGCGAAGGGAGTTCTTTGTTAGTGCCGAATGTGTGTCAAAGATGCCAGCCAGCAGGGATGTTGTGCCGCCCCTGTGCAAGAGTGCCAGGGCACGAAGGGCAGTGCTGAAGGCGCTTTCGGAAAGATATGTCGCGATTCTGTCAGGAGTGAGAGCGGGTGCCAGGCTGTCCGTATCTCCTAAGCTGCGTGGCTCTGGAATGGGTGTTGTTCACCAAAGTGGGACTGAGCCAAGACCCCTGAAGCACCTGCGGGCATTCATCATTCGCAATTTAAAAGAACGCAGTGTTCAGTCTGTCCAGCCTCGAGAGTGCCCTCGGCCTCCGGGCCTGAATGATTAAGAGGTCATGTTTCAGGTGTTTGATATACATGCTTGAGGAGATCTTCAGATTTCACTGCAGCCCATCATTCTACTGGGGCATAATTGCTCTCGTCAGCCTGGAGCACGCCAGGTGGTTCAATGCAGAAAGTGAAGATGGATGAACAATGAATGAGGAAATCTAGCAAAGGACATTTCCGCATGAATAAATGTAACGCAACATTCGGTTACCACTGAATACTCCTTTTCCAGGGTCGTATATTTAGCCACTGGAGAAGCAACTTTCCCCTCTAATGATTGGCGGTGTCCCTTTCCTTTCCCAAACAGGAAACACATGTAATCCTGCCTTTTCCAGGCGCCGCCCTGCGAGATTTAATGGCTCGTACTTTTACACCATTGTTGAATAAATGCACATAAAGTATGCTATTTGATTACCTGAGTGTCATTGAACTAAGCAAATCGAATAAATCGTGCCCGTAATCAAAATACATTTATGAAGAAGTCTCGCAGTGCAGCGCTGCAAGTCATCTTGATGCGCTGCGTGACAGAGAAAAGGCAGGAATGCGCCTTATTTAAGGCAAGATGGCACATTTCTGCCATTTCCCCTGCACTGGTGCCCTTTTGGCAGCCTAGCACCTACACAGACACCCTTGCACCAGGCTGCAAGGGTGCCTGTGTTGCATGCAGGATTGTTTTTGTACAGGAAGGTGCACCTTCCTGCGCAAAAAGGAAACAAAGAGAAAGAGATGTTTCTCCTCGTTACACCCCCTTTGGGAAGGCGTAACTTTTTGGTGCATTTATAAGATTGCCAATTCTGAAAAATCTGGGAATGCGCTAAAAGCCATGAGAGCTGGTGGGAACCCCCAAGCAATGCCCATGGAATGCCTGCCAAGGGCAGAGTGCAACGCAGTGATTTGCACTGTGTTTCGTTAGTCCAGATTTAGGAGGGCACTCAGGACCATGCAAAGTAAAACGCATTTTGGGTTTGCATCGCTTTTTTAACACGTTGCGTGGTGTAAGTGTGACACAAACCCCTTCATAAATATGCCCCTCAGTTTATATTTGTTAGAATTTTTCTGTACAATAAATGAGCTGTGATATCTTTTAGATCAGTGGTCTCCAAGGCAGGTCCAGGAGAGCCAGCTGTTTGCTAGACTTTCCAGAAATCCTGCCAGGAGCACAGTAAATGCAATGTGGTTGACTTAATGATGTGTGACTCCGTATTTGAGAGCGAGATCATCACCCTCACACTGGTGGCAGCATTCCTTTCACAATCAGGGTCTGTGGCAAGTGAAGGACCAGCCATGGGACCAGGTAGGGTTCCTGCAGCTTCAGGTAACATCTGTAAGCTGGGCCTGGTGCAGAGTTGGCGAAAGCGCCCCCTGTAGGAATCTGTGTTAGATCTACTTGTTGCAGGCTGGATTCTACTGATCATCCATCCGAGATCTAAAAATGGAGTACCGTTGGGTTTGGTAACAATAACCATCTGCTGTTCAGTGCCACACACTTGTTATCTTAAAGGCAGTAGTGGAGTGCACCCCTTGCTCTGTTATGCATTGTCTTCTACGAGCCACGTGCTTTAATAAGGGTAGCATTCAGGGCACAAGTCAGGGGTACACACAAGTAATCGGCGTCCACCCACTCTTTTCACAGGGTGGACGCCGTCCCCCCTGCCAAGAAGTTGGGCCCCACAGAAATATGTTGAACTTGTCTCGGTGAAATTTTCAGACACCAGGACACGTTCTGCAGCGCATGTACGTTGTCTGTTTTCAGTTCCCAGCAGCAACGTACAGGCAGCGAGGGAGCTTTTTTTCACCTTCAGCTGGGCCGAAGTTAAGGGACCATCAGGGCTCCTTTTGTTTGAATATCCTGACTGGAGGTGGCCTGGAACCTCACACTTAAATGTAAATGGCACGGAGGGGAAACAAAGGCACACAGCTTGTTATCCCTTCACAAGTACATAAGAGAGGCATGCCTTTGCCTTTTTTCAGTCCCTGTATATAAGAGATGCATGCACTGTAGGAATGTCAGGTGTGTTAGTCTGTCCCAGTATTTACATAAATAACCATTTGCAACCCAATGTAGGGTGTGGAGCGCTTTACGTAACATACACATTATACATTGACAATAAATCATGTACATGTGTAAATCAATGTAAAAGATGAGTTGCATGAGACAGTGAGGGTTACAAGGTGTAGGAGTCACATGTCCTTCATACCTCACAGTGGTCTATTAGAAGCATTGCAATTTATGAATTGGAGGTAACAAAAGCAGTAGCCCACTTTTTTTGTAGTTCTATATAGCGTGAACTAGACCCAAGAATTCGGGTATCATGAGCACCAGTTTTGTTCCATGAGGTCTCATTCATTTTTGTTAGGCACAGGGAGCGATTTGCCCTGAATCACAGAATGTTGATCGTCATTGCCGAGACTCGAACCCGGTTCCCCAGCTTCGAGGTCGACCGCTCTAGCCGTAAGGTTACATCCTCTCCCCACTTTACTATCTACATAAATTAAAAAGCTGTCATCTGCTTGTTAGATGATGTGATTTGCAGGAGACACATTTAACTGCTCTATTACTTTGATTCAATTCTGGGACTTTACAAAACACAGATGCATTAACCACCAGAGTTATGTCACCATTATTACTGTTCCCTGAGATTTACTGTGCACCTTCACAGCAGATGCCTTAACCCAATCAAATATATTAAAATGTAGACTTTGCAACCAACAGATCTACTACCATGCTTCTCCTTGTTGCCAATTTCTTTGTGGCAGGGTTTAAAAAAATTAATGTATTAGATGAGGTCCAGCTTCAGGACTGCACCACATTTTTGGCACAACCCCAACGCCACATCTCATTTGCATGTTCAGCACCTAACTATGGGAACAGGAAGTGAGCTTTGCTTCCACCGGAGAAGACTGAATGTGCTGGAGCGTGCACCACATCACCCCCTGAGAGGCGCATGTGAACATTTCTCACCAGTGACCAATGAGTGTGCTCAGTGCAGTTTCTTTATAACCTTTATGAGTTTCCAAATACATCGAAATGAAACTCATTTCCATTGTTAGTATTAGTCCTGAATCCCTGGCATCTACGATTGGACACTCTGTTTAAGATGGAAGTTTCATCCTCCCACCGGTGTCTCCAATGTCTACATTTTAAGCCGATCTCCATGTTAGGCATCTTCAGTTCCCTGTCAGCCAATTCACCACTCAGGCACTTCAGGAAGAGGTACACAAATGTATTCACTGGTCAGTGGTGATCTTAATGAGAATCTTCTATGTTTTTCCATGGTAATTAGGGTTGGACAATGGTTACCCACTTCCCTGAGGTGAAGTGTCCGGTCCTCTGACTCTCTCTGCTGGGCTTTGCACCCCAGCCAGATTTCCCACCTATGATGTACAGCAAATACTGCTGGATGGAAAATAGATACATAAATAAATAGTGCTTAATTTGTAAACTAATAAGTGCCGGTGCCCAAAGCGCTGCTTAGACGCCCGCAAATGACACTGTTAAATGTCACATCGCCGAATGTGATCTGCACTATTAAATATCACAATGCTGAATGCCAAGGCTGCATAGTCCAGATTCCAGCTCCGGCTACTTTAATTCACTGCCAGATTCTCGCTTTCCATTTATATCACTCTTGCAGGTTCCTGCTTTCACTCTTTTTGTAGCATTTCTCGTCCTCCTTTTTTACAAATTTTTGTTTTTTCCCTCTCTTGCTCTCGCAAATGTCTAATGATGAAAAATAGAAAAATAATGTCCCCAAAAATAAGTCGCGGTGGCCCCACCGGAAAGCACCGCCTCAAATTAAGCACTTGATCTGCAGCAAGGGGCATGTTATGGAACAGAGCATGAAACTGGGGTTCTAAGGTTGCTAATCCTATAATTGAGAGAGTGCACTCTCACAGGGGTCAAGGGTAAGTGGGCTAGAGCTGCTTGGGTGTGGGAAGGGACATGCCAGTGTGGGGCTGTGATGTGGGAGAGGTGGGAAGAGGCATGCATCCCTTGCGGCAGCTGGAACAGTTTTTCACTACTGAGAACGGTCACTGATTCTTCACACTTTTAAAAGCTTTTGAGCTTCACACTTTCTTGTTGTGAGTCGAGCTTGAAACTCATATACCTTTTTGAGGGAGATTTAAAAAGAATGCTTTTTTACCTTGGTACATCGAAAGTGCTCAGGGATGAGGTACCATGTCAGTTTTTGTCAAGTTGGCTTTTTGTTTGGTATGTCCCAACCAGAGATTTGGTTCCCAAACTGGGGTCCGCAGACCCCCAGGGGTCCGTGACACATTCCCAGGGGTTCCGCAGGCAGCAGCTTTAAAGGCACCACAACACTCCTTGTATATTCAGCAGTTATTGGGCAGCAATAAAAGTGTCAAGATAACTCTGGTGATTAATGTACCTGCTGGAGAGAGATGGGGTCTGTCCAGTGGCAGCTTTGACTCATCTAAGGAAGTGCAGATGGTTAATATGCCTGCTGCGAAGAATGTCTACAATGCATTTTCAAAAAAGCAGTATTTTGTTTTTTGCATAGCTCAGAGGGTTCCTGCTTTTGCCATAGAGATTGTTTTGTTATTGTGCAGTTCACACGTTTCAATCGTAATCTAGCACAGTGAGCTATGAATTGCCATCAAAGAGCTGCATGCAAACTGCATGATACAAGTTAGTAAGTTATGCTTTTTCTCAGTCTTTCATTATCAGATGCTGCTAAAAAGGTTTCTTTGGGTTGAAATAAATCCTTATTATTAAAGTCAATGGTAACCCCTGTGTTTATGTTCTGAATCCTGAGTTTGTGCTTCTCCTGACTGATCACTCTTAAAAAATGCCTACCCGTATGAATAACATGTGAATCCTACACCTTGTAGTCCCCTTTGCCTTATGTAACATTTTCAATTCACTGATTTATACATGTATGATTCATTGTCTCTGTATGTGTGTCTTGTAAAGTGCTCTGACACCCTACAGTGGTATGAGAGGTGCTATAAAATAAATTAAATACATGTGACAGTGGGGCTATGGAGAGATGAGACGCACTGTTGCATGGTAGTAGTGAGGGTATCATTGAAGATTGCCAAAAGATTGTTGTATCCTGGTGCATAGTAAAGTCATTATTTACTATGCTTTAAAGGCTAATATAATACAATATATAATAACAAATTTGTTGTAAAATGCACCATTTTCCCCCAATTTTTCTTTGGGGAGAGCCCCTCAAAGCCACCTTTGTAGTGGTCAGGCTCACTCATTGCACTTGGTGTGCACTGTACAGGGACTGGTGTGACAAAATTTGCCAGAGCAGCTTTAGGTTTCCAGTCCAGCGATTGGCAGGAGCAGGAGCCTCGGGCAGCGAAATAAAACCAAACAATGATAAGTTAGTCGCAAGATGCAACAACAACCTTCCTGTTAAGATTTTTTGATTTTTGCAAATATTTTTCTTATAAAAATACTAAATCGTTAGTAATTCATGTCTAGTCTTTGTTTGATGTGCACACAAGTGTGTTTATTTTTTTGAACTACAGTTTTAACCCCTTGAGTGCCCCGCCCTTTCCCCCTCCTGTGCCGGGCCTTTCATTAGCGGGCGGGGTCCATGACGAGATAGTCTCGTCATGGGCACAGCGCAACCGCGCTCAATGGCGAGACTATCTCGTCATGGGCATAGAAGAGGTTAATGTTTGACATTTAAATCATACAATTTGCTTGGGGGTCCCCGGCTTCCAGTAGTGACTCAATTGGGTCCTCAGGAGTGAAACGTTTGGGATGCACTGGCTTAGAAGGCTGGTTGGGATGCGAAAAGAGTGGTTAATTGTAGTGTCTATGTAAGGCAGGCTTGCTTCACCTTCAAGGATCCATGTTCACATTTCCTCCTGATCAGTCAGAATTACACAACATAAAGACAGATGCTCATTGTGATGTAAAAGAGTCAGCAGTGCTAATCGTCTGAATTTAGCAGCTTCCTCAGAAATGAGAGGATATTCCATTGCAACTCAATTTAAGTTAGTACAAGTCTTAGCATATAAAAGTTCAGGTCAGTAACCAATAAAGGGCACAGATTTTCAGACCACTTGTAACAGGTTTTCTTGCTGTACAAAAGAACAGAAAGTTTAACACAACACAAAATCATTCTATAAACATGAAATAATAAACATGTCATAAACATAAGCATTGCTTTCTGCACATCTTTCATGGAATGTGTCCCCCTGGGCACAGTTATGGATCATATATTAGTATTTCAGGTTGTTGAATATTCAAACGTCTTGAACTGAGTGAAATTTCAATACATGTATTTATTCATACATTGCCAAATTTTGCACTCAATAGGTGATCTTCAATCGTAGTTTTATTAATACATTGACTCTTTTCCAATGCATTTCGGGTATAATTACCCTTCGTCAGGGATCAGTCCTGTGATAAAATGTAAGTATCATGAAAAACTATTCACTGAGGTTTCTATATTAGTGTTGTGTGGTGTTGGTCAGTATATGTGGGTGGTTATTGTAAAAAATATCTGAAAACGATCAACCGTTTGTTGTGTGTCAATAAGGTAAACGTGCCAGTGTACTCCGTTGTAGAATATTGGGCTTTAGTTTTGGGTGAACATTGAATCCGTGCTCGTTTATACGAAGAATCTCGCAGATTGTGACGAGAAGTGCACGTGTAGGTATTACATTTTTCGTGGTGCATGGTATATGCATTAAGACAATGTGATGTTTAGCCTTCATATATAGCGTGTTTGGTCCTGGTTCTGTGCATTAGTGACTTTGGTGAAGTAAACGATGAGTAAATGCTGGTGGGTTAATGCGCTATGTGAATTGAAAGTGCAAACTTTAAGGAATTAGTGAACAGCGAGTATGTGCCAAAAAATATCGCACTGTATAATAAGAGACCATTAACTATCAAATGGAATTGATGTCATGCTGTTACGTACCGTAATAGGTTAGTCCGATAAGCGCTCCGCGTGTGTGACTATTCATTGCCGGCATGCGTGAAACTAAATCGGTGGCCATCTTTTGTTGGGATTCGTATGTATAAACAACATAGTGAAAGGACTAGAGTCCAATGATTATGGGGTCCATTTTGAAGTGTGTTAGTGAAGTGCTAGGTGTTTGAAAATGATGTTAAATAAAGACATTACAAAAAAAGCATTAAAAAACATCAAATAAAAAGTTGGAAGATAGGACATCAGTAATTTAGAGGTAACAAGCAAATTCAATACGTTCATTAATCCCAAATGGATGTACACTGTCCAATTTTTTAATCCAGTAGTTTTCTCGCTGCAGTAGGTATTTTTTGTTGCCACGACCTTCTTTTTTTCTGTACCACTTCAAGGATCAAGAAACAAAGTTGGCTAATATTGTGTCTGTTTTCAGTCAGTCAGTCAATCATCTTTATTCGAATATAATATATATCCATAAAAGTACAACATCACTGCTAATATACATGTGGCATACAATCTTCTCTCCAATATAAAAATAGTTAAAAATAAGATCAGACGATAAACTCGTAAAAAAAGAATTGAATATCATAAAGCCAACATGCAAGTTGAAAGTGCAAATTAACAAATAAATTAACCAATAATTCGTACAGAAACCTGCAGCATTACTGTGCAAAAACGCAAGATGTAAACTTTAAACACTGTGCAAAATAGACAATTTGTAAACATCCAACTATGTGGAAAACAGGCTTGTCACATGTATTGCAATCTATAAAATAGCATAAGCCCAGTATATAGCTATGATGATAAAGTGCAAATAAGCGATAAGTTGCCTTTTTTAGACCATACAAGTGCCGCCAGCATTACTGTGCAAGAATCACAGAAATGTAAACATTGATCAAAGTGCAAATAGACAATTTATGACATCCGACTTTGTACAAAATAGACACATCATAAATGGACGTAATCAGATAAAAAGCATTGCAAATTAATAATGTGTTTCAAGAGGCGTTCATAGAGGCTCGTGATCTAACCGCTGCTCGTAAAAAAGAGTTTACACTGTGGATCATGTCCTCGCAACCCAGTTGCAATATTTCTTGATACGCCGAGATATGGTCGGTCATCTCGTTTGACTTAAAGTACGGGATTAGGTATTGTTTTGTGTACCTTACATAAAATTTGCAAGAGAACAAAAAGTGTGGCATTGTTTGTTTGCAACCATCGCCACATGGGCAGAATGTCTCCTCCAAATTTTTGTTAAAACCAATCGGAAAGCAGAGTAAGTATTTTACGCTATTGTCCCTAAGGCGGAAAAGCAAGCTCCTATTCCATGTCCCAATATTTTTCCTTTGATACTCCTGTGGCTTATAATAGTCGTTACCTGATGTCCTCAGGATAGGAATATATCTAATGATTGATGGGTTACGAAGCTCGGTCTTTTCTCTGTCTTCACGATATAGATCATATAATGCACCCCCCGCTGCTTTTAAATTTATGTTTTCAGCAGCGGAGGGAAGAAAGAAAGTGTGTTCTAAATGAATGCTAGCTAAGCTTTTATGTACAGCGCTAAGCCAAGGTATATATTTACCCCTGTCACATTTAAGGCAATCTGTAATGATTCCTTGGGTTAGAGTTGCAGCAGGGTTTCGCCATAACTTTAACCAAAATAAGGCAGGACGAGATTTGATAAAATCCTCCACATAGTGTAGGTTCAGTTCCTTATGGCATATAAAGGTGGGTGATGAAATTTGTGCCCCAAGTACCCTTCTGCAGAATCTATTTTCCTCTGTTTGTATACCACTGCAGTCTACGTGCCCCCACACTTCGGCACCATAGGTTGCAGTGGGCAGACACTGGGTTCTATTGATCTGCAGTAATGGGATCACCACCTCTGCCTACCTGGGCTGTCGCAGGCTAATTATAGAGTTAATTGCCATACCAAGTTTATTTCTGCCTCGGGCTACATGCGATCGCCATGAGCCCGTGTCAGAAAAGACTAGGCCCAGGTAGGGAAAAGTGCTAGTGCTTTTTAGAAGGTCGCCTCCAGTCCTTATGTTCTTTATGCAGTGCTTTTTAGGTCCACATAACATTATGAAAGATTTATTAAAATTGGTACAAAGTCCCAACTCTGCCATAAAAGAAACAAAGCCTGAAATTAAAATGCGTAATGTTTTAGGTGTGCGGCCCATAAGGACCGCGTCGTCTGCATATAAAAGTGCGGGGTAGAGTTGACCGTTAATTTTCGGTACATCACTAGTCAGTTCAATGAGGGAGTTATTCAGTTCATTAATATAAAGAACAAAAAGCAGGGGGGCCAGAACACACCCTTGTCTGACCCCCCCTGCCAATTAAAATATCCCTGGAGACCTCTCCTTCATTATTGATCCTCACCCGCGCTTTTAGGTCTCTGTGCAAATATGCCAAAAAGTGCACAAGTGCATCGTCCAACCCATAATTTAAAAGGATCTCCCATAAACGTGAGCGGTTAACAAAGTCGAAGGCCGAGGTTAAATCCATAAAACCCAAATATAAAGGTACTTTTTTAGCTACAGTATATTTCCCCAATATAAGGTTCAGATTTAGGCACTGTTCAACAGTTCCGACATGGCTCCTAAAACCCAACTGACAACAGTTTATGATTTGCTTTTCTTCTGACCAATTCCTGATTTTATTAAAAACAACCCTGCCCAAAATCTTCAAGGTATTGTTAATCAAAGATATTGGGCGATAACAACTAGGGTTAGATCTGTCCCCTTTCTTAAAAATGGGCACTATTATACTCGTGGACCAGGGTTTTGGAATTAGAGTATTGGCCAAGTTATTAAAAACATTACATAAAAGAGGGGACCAAAAGTCAGGTTCGGATTTGATAAGATCAATTGACAAGCCATCTGGGCCTGGAGCTTTGTTCCCTACGCTTTCATGTATTGCATCTTCAACTTCAGATAATAGTATAATCATGTTGGAGGGTGGGGGGAAACTATCGATGCTTACTGTTTTAGCTGAGTATATTTTTGAAAAGTGCTCCTCCCATGTATTACTTGGTATGTTACAGTTTAGGGGAGTGATGTTCGATCCCATAGATCGCATCGCTTTCACCTCTCTCCAAAACCCCGTTACATCTTTGAGGGCAGCGGCGCAGGCAAGGGAGTCCCACCGTTCCTTTAACACCACCTCTGCGCGTAATTTAATTGCTTTCTTGTAGCGCTCTCTCAAGGATTTTACTAATACCATGTCCCTTGGTTCGGCATTTAGTGCATCACGTAGGGCCCTGTTAGCCCTGGAGCAAGTGCCGTCAAACCATCTGGGGTTCTTGCCCTGGGTCGTAACAGGTTTGGAGATTTCACGTTTAATTCCGGCACATAACCTGGTAAAGGCCTGGATTATATCAGTTCCAGGGCATGTGCTAGACAGGCACA
The DNA here is from genome assembly GCF_964204655.1 of Triturus cristatus. Lineage (NCBI taxonomy): Eukaryota > Metazoa > Chordata > Amphibia > Caudata > Salamandridae > Triturus > Triturus cristatus. Next base: position 760,019,345 of record NC_140595.1, read on the forward strand.
TCTCTATAAGTGATCGATAGGATTTTATGGTACGCGCCAGTAAAACTTTATTATCTATACCTTTCCAAATCACTTTCAACTTGTCAGTGAATGGTATCAAATCTTTTGCCCCATATTTCTTTTCGTTTCCTAAATTTATTAAAAAATCTAATAGTGGTTAAAATTGGGTTATGGTCACTGTAACTAGTACCTAAAACTTCGGCCTTTACTAAAAAATTCTCAAGGGAGGATGAAATGAAGATATAATCAATGGTGGATGAGCAGCCACGACCTCTATAGGTGGGCAGTAGACGGTTGTCTGGATCATGTCCAGCTTTTGCCATTACATTGACCAGATCGTGAGTAGATAGGTAATTGGACAGTTCTTCACCTCTTCTACAGGAGATCTTCCAGGCACATCTGATAGCGGGTATATCTGTACTATTATCCAGGTGGGAATTAAAATCCCCCCCCAGACAAATACCGTCTAATCTACCCTGTTTATCCTCATCTGCCAAATTATCAATGAATTCAAATAGCTTGGTAAAATTTTTATTAGGCAGTGATGTGAAATCATTATTATCAAAATTTATTAGGCATACTGTGATTCCCTGCGTGTAAATCAGGGCCTGGAAATTGTCATCATTGGTCTCTATAGGTTTTATGATATTGCCTTCAGTGATCTTTATCCAAATAGATAGGCCCCCACTTGGTCTGCCAAAGTCAGGAGTAGGAACAATTTTATTATAGCAGGCGAATCCCTCAAGTAATAAACCACTAGTACACCAGGTTTCTTGGAACATCAGGATGTCGAATCGACTAACCATATTAACCCATTCTTTTATGGTCGTTTTGGCTTTTAAGCCTGCAATATTCCAACTAAGTATATTCAGGTTTTGTTTGAGGAGTCTTGATACAATGATCACAGGGGAAGTGGCCGATGATGATTCTACCTGACATAGTTCTTGGGAGTTTTCAATAGAGCTACATTCAACTATGTCTAAATGATCCTGCAAAGGACTCAATTGCTCTATTTCGACACTGACGGGTCTATATCTTGGTCAATCCTGGTTCTCTAGATCTGATAAGGCGCTAAACCTGTTGAGTGTCTGTGGTATCTGGGTGGCAGTGTTATATCCTCTCAATTGAGGTCTGTAAAAAAAAAACAATGGTACTAGGGTGATGTTTGTGGAACTGATGAACGGATCAAATGGGGCATTCTGCAGCCGTTTCGCCAGTGAGGGAAACCTTAGGGTCACAACTATGCAATCTCCCATGATGTTTTTACTGGAGGGTCCCACCCAGGCCACCCTACGCACCATTAGGATATCATTAGCAATCTCCCACCCTGCCCCCTTATGCTTGCGCAACCAATCGATACATTTATTTTTGAGCTGGTCCCAGGACTGTGTCTGTTTTCATAGAAGTGGTGGGCTACCACTGACTTGAGTTGTTTGGTACGGATGTTAGATTTATGTTCATTAATTCTTGTCTTGATCTTTCTTTCTGTTTTCCAACATAAATCTTGCTGCAGGGGCATTTTAACATGTAAATTGCGTTGGTTGTGTCGCATGTGTCTGTGACCATAACTTTTATTGTATTGCCTTTTCTTGGGTGTGTTATGGTTGTGCCAGTTATAATGTTATTGCAGTTATTGCAGTTGTATCATGCCACTGTTCCTTTATAGGTGTTTTGATCTGTTTGTTTGGATTGTTTGAGCATTTCCCCCTTGAATAGGTTTTTGAAGTCACGTTCCATTGTTAACATAGGCCAATGTCATTTGATTATGCGTTTCATATCTTGACTTCCTGTGGAAAATTTAGACACCATCACTAAAGGTTTTTTTTTGTCTGGTGTTGATTTGGATAATAAGTCACTCCTATTTTTTAATTGGCATCTGTTGCATGCTTCTTCTAATAGTTTTGGTGGGTAGCCTCTTTGTAGGAAACGTTCTGTGGTTTCTTGTAGACGTTTGATGGTGGTTTGAGGATTAGATATTATGTGTTTGACTCAAAGCATTTGAGAGTAGGGTAGATGTTGTTTAAGTGGTGGAATCTAGCATAATGTAACGTATTATTTCGGTCCGTAGGTTTTCTGTATATGTCTGTTTCAAATTTTTTGTTGATCAAGGATATTTGGACATCCAGGAAGTTGATTTGTTCATTTTGTATGTCATGTGTAAATTGTATACGTGCATTAATTTGATTGATGTCTTGAAGTGCTTCTGTTAATGTAGATAGTTGTCCGTTCCATACAACAAATATATCATCAATGAAACACAAAAATAATCTGCTGTGTTTCTTCCATGGGTCGTGGCCAGCCTATTGTTTGATTTCGCAAACAGTTTGAGGTGCTGCATTAGTTCACGATGCTGTCTCTTCTGGGATACATTTCCCTCCTGTATCACCTTGCTCAGTTGCTGCACACTTTCAGTTAGTACTGCTATGTTGCTTGCCATCTCGCCTATTTGGAATTGCACTGCACGTGTGTTTTTTGTCTGCAGGCGCTGCATACGGAGCATCTGTCCCTCAAGACCACCCCAGACATCAATTGGTTGCTCCTCCTGCTGTGTCCTGAGTGCTCTCCCTCTTCTACGCCGGACTCGGATATTGGTTCTGGGGACCTGTGGTTGTGGTTGTGGGATGGAAGTTGTCTGGCCATGGCTGGCACCTGGTGTTGCATCAGGCTCATCATCACACTCCATGGTGACTAGGGATGGGACAGTTGCCCTGCGTGAGTTTGTGGCACGTGATGGATTTATTTGCACCACGGGTGTGTCCATATGTTCACCTGCGCTGGTGTCCTGCATGTCTGGGGAATCGCTATCCACAGCTTCTACACGTTGAGCATCTGTGAGGTGAAACAGTGCAAAACTGCATTATTTAATGTCTGTGATCAATATGTCACAGTAATACATTTTTGACTTTGTTAATGAATTTATAATCTATTAAACTATTTTGGGTTGTTCCTCTGAGATTTGTCAGTGTAACTGCTTGACCTGACTACATCTCCCATAATGCACCTCCCCTAATGAATACATTGTGTACTGGATGTTCAAAGTGTGCACTTGGGCTGTACTGTGGTCATGTTCTACCTTTAAATTTGGGAATAATGGTAACATGCATTCATCTTACCTTCAGATGTGTTTGCTGCTCCGGACGTGTCAAGCTGGTTCACACCTACAACAGCTTCTGGCTGGATGGTGGATTCCACCAAGTCCTCCATGGGAGTGTTCCCAGTGTCTGTTGGTGTTCCCCCTCCTGTCTTTTTCGCCTCCTTGAGCCGGTCAGCAATGCGCACCTTAGCCCGACTGCGCAAGTCGTACCATCGTTTTTTCAGCTCTTCAATGGTGCGGTGTGTCACCCCAATGGCATTGACCCTGTTTTGGATCTGGAGCCAGATTTTCCTTTTCTCCTGCTCTGCCACTTTTAATGATGCCTTTCCAAACAGCTTATCATGGCTGTGGACTAATCCCTCAATGAGGGTGTCAATTTCTTTTTCTGCAAACTTTATTTTGCGCTTCCTGCCTGTTTGGCTCTCCTCTGCTGTTTGTGAGGCTTCCATTTGGTTGAGGAAGTTTTTCTAATGTCTCTGTCCCACTCCTGTTCAGCTCCCTCCTCTCCCTGAGACTGTACACTGGAAATGAGGCTGGAGCTGCTCACTTCCTGGTTGTGATGTCATCAGGATGCATCAAAATGCGACTTTGGTAATTGCGATTTCGCAAATAGCGAAATCGCTATTAGCGAGTTCGCAATTACCGGACTCGCTATTATATTTGCGATTTTTAGGGATTCTTTATTTTCTCGCAATTTTTTAGGTGCATCGCGTTTTGCGAGTCTTTATTTGCGATTCCTTAAAAACCGCTATTAAGAACTCGCAATTTTTCTATTTGATGCATGTGCCTGATAGCGCGTTAAGCCACCAGCATTTACTCGTCGTTTACTTCACCAAAGTCACTAATGCACAGAACCAGGACCAAGCACGCTATATATGAAGGCTAAACATCACATTGCCTTAATGCATTTACCATGCACCACGAAAAATGTAATACCTACATGTGCACTTCTCGTCACAATCTGCGAGCTTCTTCGTATAAACGAGCACGGATTCAATGTTCACCAAAACTTAAGCCCAATATTCTACAACGGAGTACAGTGGCACGTTTACCTTCGTGACACACGTTTAATTCACACATTTAATCCTCACGTTTAACTCTCGATGTAACAAACGGTTGATCGTTTTCAGATATTTTTTACAATAACCACCCACGATACTGACCAACACCACACAACACTAATATAGAAACCTCAGTGCATAGTTTTTCTTGATACTTACATTTTTTATCACAGGACTGATCCCTGACGAACGGTAATTATACCCGAAATGCATTGGAAAAGAGTCCATGTATTACTAAAACTACGATTGAATATGACCTATTGAGTGCAAAATTTCGCAAAATTTCACAAAATTTCGCAATGTATGAATAAATACATGTATTGAAATTTCACTCCGTTCAAGACGTTTGAATATTCAACAGCCTGAAATACTAATATATGATCCATGGCTGTGCCCAGGGGGACACATTTCATGAAGGATGTGCAGAAAGCAATGGTTTTGATAACGTTCTGAATGAAAACGCCGCCCCAGGAGCACGCATACGAATTCAGAAGAATTATCAATCAGACGTAAAAACAATCCAGGTAGTAGCGCGTATTAAAATCAATAAACATAAGCATGACATAAACATAAATGTACACATGACATAAACCTCATAAACATGTCATAAACAATAATAATGAAGTCACATAAACTTTGACCTCTTCAGAAAGAGTGACCGGTGAAGGCTGATGATGAGAATGCACCTTTGCGAGAAGGTGGTTCTTACCATCTAATATGGGTCGATTTTTCGCTTTTTGATCACCTTTTTTTTAACATTTTACTGTGGGAGAGCCTCATAACCTGTGACTCACCCACGGTAAACTCATGGTAAAGTGGGCGGCGCATGTTCACCACCAGTGTCCCCCTTTTTAAACAGGGCTGCTGCAACGCAGCCAGGGTAAGGGGTACTTTTCTGATTACACGTGAACACGTGTGCACATACATAAGGGCTGTGCGTGGGAGACTCCTGTCATGCAAAGCCCCGGAACTACACACAGGTAGCCTAGCACAGAAAAGACTCTGCAGGGTTGGGTATTGACCTGGGATAGGCCTTATAATGCTGGTGTATACTGATAGGGAAAGTCAGTGTGCTTTACTGTCTGGCCTGCAGTGACCTTCACTTATACACTATGGGAGGACTGCCTTAGAGTGCAGCTCCTCTCCCCTTGGATCTACACACACCACTGTACATTGTAACCCATCTGAAAAGAACAATCCTGTAAAGTCCAATGTCATAACTGTACAGCCTATGGGTCATCCAGGAATGTGTTGTTTTTCTGGCTCAGCTCAGGATCAGAACCCAGGACTGTTGTAACCCAGTTGGATTGGTTTAATTACTTTTCTCTCCAGCTGCAGGAAAAAAGGCCTTCCACCACAAAAGGATCAATTACCCTTGATTAGGTCAGCCCCTCAGAATAAAGGGGTGGGGGCACTGCTCTACATCAATCAGCAAGCTGTCATCCTGCACCAGCAAGAGGCCTGGTCCAAGCCTATTGAATAAGTGGAGGGAGCCCAGACTCTGGAACCAAACCAGCAGGAAGGCTCCCTTGAAGGGTTGCTGAGGCAGGCCCTGGCAGTTATGTCAGTGAGGGGTGGAGCTGAGACCCCCTGAGCACATATGGCAAATGACTCCTGGGTGACACCATCTTGAAGTATCCCAGAAGGCCGTGCAGGAAGGTTGAAACAGGGGCAAAGAGGTGATGTGGCACCTCAGGATAGACCAGAAATGCAACCATGCTGGCACCTCCCACCCCCTCTTAAATGGTCTTGCGCAGGAGGGAAAGTTCTCTTTTGACTGTTTTCTGCAGAGCACTGGGACTGGAGGCTGATGCCATGGACAATTGAAAGGAGGAACCCCCTGACCGCACCTGGACTAAGGACTCTGCCTCTGATTGACCCCAGGACCAGTGGCGCACTACCCTAGGACTAGAGACACTGGCTACCCTATGCCCCCTGAGGATCAGTGGGGGTAAAGACTGGGCTTCTGTACCAGGAGATGGGGAAGCACTGGTGCAGGGAGCCAGTGAAATAAAATCCCTGCCAAATTTGTCCTTTTGGGGCCAGGAGGCTGGAAGAAAGTGTTCCAGGTGGATATGACTCACCACCAAGAGCAAACAAAACCATAATTGTTAAAAGCGGCCCCACGGGGCCCGAGTTATGACCGTTGGCGGTTTGACGACCTTCGACCCTGTTTCCACTGATGAAATGCGGGGCTTCGCTGCCAGTTCTAGTTCAGCCCCTGAAATGGGCTAGGGCCCGGGATTTGCCCCAAGAAGCAAGAGAACACAGGGGAAGTTTTGTTGCACCTTCCCCCAACTCAGAGAAGGGGTCCAGGACCCCATCCCTGGTTCCCGAGAAGATCGTGTTGCAAGGGAGTGCCATCACGCTCCCCCATTTGAGGGCAGAAGGGGCCCAGGACCCAATACCTGGTCCCCAATGCCTCCAAAGTGGATGGGGAGTGCTGTTGAACTCCCCTGTGCCACCCACCTTTCTCACTCCTCCTGTCTGTGTCTGGAGGGAGCGAGAAGGCCAGCCAGCAAGAATGCATCTTCCCAGCAGACTAGAAGGCATTCACTGGAACCCGCAGCAGAACATGATGGTGTTCGCCAGTAAGGATAGCCCGGGGTGGGCTCCCTGGGCTGTCCTCTAACAAAAAGGATACCTACTGGTTGCCCGGGTGGCACCGGGCACCCCAAGAAAAAGTAAAGTGCGACAAGAGGCCACTTGAAAAGCAAACAAAAGCAAGGAGGAAAAGCGAAGCGGCTCTCCCCAGCACAATGGGAGAGCTGCTGCTAAACAATTCACCCTTTTCATGGAAACTCAACCCATAATGCTTTGCAGGGCCTTTTGCGCAATTTAGCTTCTTGCCCATATCTCAGCCTGTGGTTGTCTGAGGGTGATGAGACCACCACCAAATTGCTCAACACGACGTGCTCATGCTCATCAGACCATTCTTCGGGGTCCTCACCCTCAGTTGGGGGGACTCTAAAATCATCACCTTCCCAGCTTTTATATGCATTTCCAAGCTATTCCATGGCTGTAGCCTTTGCTCTACAACTGGAAGTGCAGTGTGTTCTAGTGTCAAAGACTGTGGAGGCAATCTTTGTGGCCTGAAAGTATACAATGAGAGTTTTCATGTTGAGCCATCCTCCAGGGGTGAAGGTAGTAATTGCACGTGTATTACTATTAACAAACATGAGATTCTTTAGGGATTATGTTTAAAGGGCAATATTATATGCTAAATGTATTTCAAAAGTAAGGGTAAATATCTATAATTTCTTAATAATGAAATTATAAAGGTGATGTCATTTAGAGGCTGAGATTAACTTGTGTTATTCATGCTAGCACATGATGAGAATACAGCTCTCCCAGTCATGCTTATTCCTATAATTAAATGCTTGTTCAGGTAATGAGGTTAACAGACCCTCGCACTGGTGCCAGTATTCAGTTCTCTTACTCCAAGCTATGTTCATCATTTTTAGATATGTGAGTTGTGGAGTTAGACTACCTTCCCCGTTGGCAGGTTAAGAATGATTATGCAATGTCATCAAGAAGTATTTGCATCAGCTTGTGTATATTTGTAAATTGCTGCATAGTATTGAGTAGCGTGTGTGCAATAAATGTACTTTTACCTTTTTCAAATCAAAATGCACAGAGCAGACAATCATTTATTAAATGTAATTACTGCATATCTGTAAATGGTGATTACTAGCCCAGACCCTCTCCTTTGAGTAGGCCTTGGACTGCTCTGATTCCCTTCCCTATGAGAGTCAAATGCTACAATTGGGTGTTTGGTTCCCAGTAAAGTACAAATGTAGACCCATTACATGAGCAGTCCACATAACTAATGACTAATTTTTAAAGAATTCTCATGTAGTGAGGATTGTTCAATAGGAAATGCTTCTTGTTTATGTGTGGTCTGGTGGTACCTCAGTTCTCAAGAACATTCTGTAAGAAGGAGAGTTGGGAGCCACCTTCATTACCTTTGTAAATGTGATGTTAGTTGGTGAGAAATGGAAACATCTCAATCATTCAGTATTAAAACGATCCCATTTAGCTGCTGGTGTTCTGGTGAATATTTGACTATAGGAGACAAACAGAAAACGCTATTAGACATCTGTGAAATTATAGCTTGCATTGTGAAGATGGTTTTGTATTAGAATTGCTGAAACTATTTTTTACAATCTGTCCCTTTTCTCACTTCACTTCCTAGGCTTGTTGTTCAGATTTACCAGTGGATCCATGCAATGATATTCGCCATTGAGGAGGTAAACAGAAGCACACAACTCTTACCCAACATCACCCTCGGCTTCCAGATTTTTGACTCTTGCACACTGCTTCAGCGGGCTCTCCAGGGAACCATGTGGATGCTCACAGGACAAAATGAGCCAATGGCCAACTATCAATGCCGAAAGCAGCCTTCTCTTATGGGCATTGTCGGAGACTCTGGATCAGCAGCTACCATTCCAATGGCAAGAGTGCTTGGCCTTTACAGGTTTCCACAGGTAAGAAACTGGTGACATCCTTGGTGATGAAAAGTGAATTAGTGAATTAGAAGTAGTCGGAAGTGCACCACAATCACATTAAATGAGGTATGTCATGTGGTAAGGGGTTTGGGTCACAGGTATAATAAAGTGATGAAGCAATAAGACATAGATCATTTAAGTTTAACATGAAGCTTGAAGGGACAATATAGTAATATGAGGTAGGTCTCATGTAAAGAGGTTTAGGTAGTGGCTGATTTTAACCTAAAGTGAGGATGGATATGTCTCTCGGAAAGAAGTGAGACAAAAGGTTTCAGGTGAGACAGAGAGAAGAGGTAAGGTGTAGGAGTAGGTGTGATTGGATGGAAGCTGTAACAGGATTTGGATATCTCAAGGAAAGTAGAGGCGCTAAGGGCATGAGGCATAGATAGTAGAGATAAAGTATGTCTTATGAACAGACATATGTTTTATGAAAGAAGTACCCTCAGAGAGAGAGCTTTCAATAGTAGCAGGATGCAAGCCATAGTACAATAATGTATGGGTCATGGAGGAGAGGATACCTGAAAGATTGAAAGTTGAATGCTTAATGAAAGAGCCATGTCTAATGGAAATATAACATAACATGAGGAGTAAAGTAGAGAAAGGAGGTACGTCTTAAGTGCGGCTAGTGCTAGAGTGTGACAGGAGGTATCATGTAAAGAAATGTGACTTTAGGTTGGGCGTGCGCTGCAGGACATTTTTATATATCTCATAGAAAAAGTGAGAATGACAACTGAAAGTGTATTATAGTGAGATAAGTTAAAACTAATTAAAGGAGCTATAATTAGTGATAGAAAGTCTTTGTGACAAATGGAGGACATATGCAGATCTCTTGGAGTTTAAAACCGCAGTCTGTAGAATTACCCATTCAGTCCTTGAGATCAAAACCAAAGGCTGGCACTTCTGGAAACTCTTCAAAACTGTAAGAAATTGGAGTATTAGTTGATTGGGTAATAACCCACCTTAAATAATATTCAAAATCATTGTCTTGGGTAATCACAGAAGGCATTAAACAAACCACCGTTCAACCACATGCCAGCTAAGGCACAAAGAGCAGCAAGGCTTTATTTAGAGGCAATGTGTACAGTATTTATGGACTACTAAAACAATAATAAGGTGACAACACTGCACAAGAAACACCTCAAGCCTATTTAGAAAAATACCCAATAAGTACAACCAGAAATTTTGTTTTTTTTTATATTTGAGTTAAGCATAACACCAAAAATCACAAAGCATCAACCGTGGGTATCTGTTCACGCTAGATCAAGTCAAAAGTTAACCTCGATGAAGCACAGGTCACATAAAGGGACAAGGTATATCCAGGTGGAAAGTTTACTGTCTGGCTGTAAGAAATTGGTTTATTTTTTTAGGGCAGTTGCAGGTGGTGATTTTTTATGTTTAGTGGGGTGCAATACCGGCCTGGAGTTTACCCCTTTTTTCTAAATTTCCCTTAATTAGGCTCACTCCTGCTTACATCTATTCTCTTTCCCTTGCTCATTCTCACTTATACTCACTCGCACCCACTGTTACACACACACAAACATACTTATATCCTCTGGTTCTCATTCTCACTTACTAACACACTTATACACACTCATTGACTCTGGCCCTGGTGCAACTGCACCAGCTGTACCATTGATAGCTACACCCCTGATTCACTTCCACTCCCTTTCACAACATTCACTCAATCACTCCTTCTAGCACACTCATAATCCTATGCACACCCTCATACTTGTGTGCACTCATTCATTTGCACTCTCAAACTCAGATTTTCTCACACGTTTACTCTCATTGACACTCTCACACACACACACACTTTAACTCAATCCCATTCACTCAAAATAACGCACAGACACATTCACAGACACATGCACGCATGCATAGAGAAATAACATTCTTTTTACTTACCTCGCTTACTTAGCTGGCAACTCGGAGGCTCCATGGCTGCAGCAAAACAGGAATCTGGTGCTGGGCATTGGAACCAATAAGCCATGTGTGAGGGTATCAGAGTTGAGCTACTCCCCATAGACTTGCACAATCCAATAGTCCATCTACAGGGTCCTTTATTTTGATACAACCTCTGTAGCTGGCTCATGCCCCCCCCCCATCTTATCATCAGGAGCCTGGAGAGGAGGCAGAGGGGGCTGCCGTCAACACTGGCAATGCTCAAGAAAACACAAGATGTGTCTTCTCAAGAACACTGCTAAATTAAAAAAAAATTACAGAGGCCTCACATGAGGCACAGGCCTGGTCCCTGTAGCCCTCAATAAGGAGCCACTGCTGGTTAGGGGGATGGAAACCCCTCTCAGGACACAACTAAAAGCCTTGTCAGGTTTAACCGCAAAAGTTACTAAATTAACCTGTGCTTAACCCTCTGATAGCTTGGCACAAAACAGTCAGGCTTAACTTAGAAGCAATATGTAAAGGTTTTAGACAGCACACAAACAGTATTAAAGTGAAAACACAACACAGGAAAACCCTCAAACTAATTTTGAAATATGGACTACATTTTAATAAATTAAATGATACCAGAATGACAAAAATACAATTAATAGAATCGAAAATATTTAATAGATTTTTTTTAAAATGCCTCTCTCTGTCATCTGGTCATGCTACACTGGGGTAAGGTCACAAGTTTAGGCCAATTGTGATGGAGCGTGGGTCATATACAGGAACCATGTTAGTCGCACTGGAAAGTTACCTTATTACAAAGCAAAGGGTTCATTTGTGGTGGAGGAGGCCACGAGGAGCAGGCTGACCATCATGAGCGGTTGCTGTAGTGCAAAGAGGAGGTTGGGCATTGTGGGCAGTGATTGCTGTAGCTTCTTGTTGGCAGTCATCGCTGACTGTCATTGCAGTAGTGTTATATGAGGCTTTTGTGTTTCTGGTCCTCACTTGCAGTCCCTATCTATGTGAAGATAATCTCTCACTGGAGCTATACAGTGGTGGTTGTCTCTGGTAGCAGATTCTTTGAGTGCACCATCCTGATCACGGTCACAAGAAGCTAAAACTTAAGGATTTTTGCATTCTCTTGAGGAGGAGTATACTCGGATGCCAGCCAAGTGTCCAGTACCTGGGGAAGTGTCTCATGGGGATCAGGCACTCACTCCAGCAGAGGCCATCAGGGCTTAGGCAGGTCCAGGCAGGTCCAGTTGTATCAGGCCAGCTGGCCTTTTGCAGGGAGTCTTCTGAAGCTTGTTGTGTTTTTGTAGATGACAGAAGGTCCGCCAACTGACCTTTGGAGTCACTCTAGTTAGCTTGGGATGACCACAAGGAGGTCCAGTCTTCCTTCTGAGACAACAAGTCAATCCTTCAAGCAGCAGGGCAGTCCTCTGACAGTCAGGCAGTCCTTCTTCTGTATTTTTTACAGGTCCAGGATTGTTCTGAGGAGTGTCTCTGGGGGTCCAACATCAATACCTGGTGCCAGCCTTTTATGGTGGATGCCTCCATGTCTTAACCCCACATCTGGTTCTGGAAAGGTCTTCACCTTCCCTTGGCTAGGCACAAAACGGTGTGGGTGACAAAATACACGGTAAGCCTGGTGTCCGGTTCCTTTGTGTGTGCAGGAGGCAAAGCCCTTTGAAGTATAAGTGGGACTGGGCACGACTCCTCTCCAAGACTTCCTTCCAAGAAAGCCCATCCTGTCCACATCTAAGCCTCTTTTGTTTTACTGACTGTAAACAATACCAAACCCTGACAGCAGGGTTATTCACAATCATTTGACCCAAGTAACCAGCAGAAAGCCCAAATGGTTGGGACAAGATGTGCCAATTTGTCCTATTTTCAGAATTGTGGCTTAAAATCTGACTTTGCTATTAAAGACAACTTTAAGTGAAATTCATTTGAGTGTAAGGTAAACCAGTATTAGTCATAGGGACAGATAGGCCTTACAGTAAAAAAAAACGACTTCAGGAGTTTTTCACTGCCAGCATATGTCAAACATAAGTACACATGTACAACTTTTTAAATGCCATTTACCTTGCCCTATGAGCCATTATGGCCTTCCTTAGTGGTGATTTATAAATATTAAAAAGGAAGGTTTAATACCTAGGCTGTGCCGGGTGGCGGGCTGCTCTTCTTTGATCTCCCCTGCTCGCTCAGGGCGGCTGTTTTGACCCAGTAATCTTCCCTATGAGTCTCCAGCAGAAGGGAAACTAAGGCGTGGAGAGGGTTAAAGCGGGTTGAAGCGGCTGCTGCAGGATTCTGGTTGCTTTTGAAAAAGGAGAGCTCCTCTGTTGGCGGCAACGTGCTGAACAAGGCTGAATAAGGTAAGAAGCAGAAAGGAGGGGGGTGCTCCCCCTTTGTGACTTTGTGACTTTTGGGGGAGCTCTGTCCTGACGCTGCTGCATCTGCACTCACCGCACTTTGCTCTTTGGGGTCCTGACCTGCAACGCCGCACCTTACTTTGGGGCGCGGACCTTCAACTAGGCACGCCGTACTTTGTCCCGGACTACATTCCCCATAAGGCTCTGCACCAGGAGGCACCAGCAGGAAGGGGAGGTGCCCGTAGGCGCACAAAAACACTAAAGGGCTTCCGCAGGGCCCATTAAAGGCTGAAGGAGGCCGGGCAGGGCCATGCCATTTTCAACTCCTATCCCGGAGATCATATAGACAAACATCGCGCTTAAGAAAAGGTACTGTTTGGCTGGCTGGGGTTTACTCTTTAACCTGACCAATCCAATTGACTTTAATTGACTTTACCAACTCTATTGATCAGTTTATTTTTGGTGTCAGGGGAGGAACAAGTTATGACCAAATCCAGAGCAGGGCAGGGGGTGGTAGGTACGTTGGATGCCTTCCTAATAAGAGCAGAATCGGCACTTATTCATGAAATAGAGCTAACAGAACATAGACTGTCCCTGTCTATGGATCCCTCTGCTTTACCGGTACTGGCATTTATTAGCCCTGGCATTCTGGGATTGCCTTCGGGCCAGGACGACTGCCAATCTCATTTACAAGGCAGCGGGTTGCTTTCACAAAACATAATAACAGAGAATGTTACGCCACAAATATCTAAAGAAGTCAGGCCAAAAACTATAATTAGAGGCCAGTCATTAAAAAATAAGGGGGGCGGGAGTAAGGCCCCACAGCCTAGGAAAAAAAAGGGGCAGGTAGTAACTAAACATCTTAAATCGACGACGTATTACCTAGGCTAGAGATTGATCAGAGTGAGCACGTAGACAATGACCATAACTTGGAAGCAAATAGGTCCATATCGCAAGTAGAGGTGGCCCCCACAATAACCGCGCCATCAGTGGAAGGGGGGCTTTTTTGGGACAAGCTACAAGCGGTATTACAGCACACTTAAACCCTATCCTCCTAAAACTGACTGAGATTGGGAATAGGCTACATTTACTTGAGGAGAAAATCCATGTACCCCCCCTCCTTCACTAGCTCACATGCATAAGCCAACAGAAAATGCGGTTGGGGCTGTTGGGGAGGAAATACGTATCATGACTCCCCCAGTTGAAGGACAGTTACAGGATGGTTTAGACCAAAGGAAGGCCCACCCATATGATAGCCACCTAGCATTACAGATCCAGGATCCCATGCGAAGAGATGGACAGTCCACACAAAATCATTCTTCCGATATGAAAAGGGTAAACCCGGAGCACGCTAAATCAGTCACCAATCCTTTAAGTCAAGGCCCCACTATGGGTCAGCAGAGTGACAATCTGATCATAAGTGATGTTGATATTAATCTGCACCTCCCGCGACAAGCTACACCTTATATCATCATCCTAGCTAATGTCCCGGCACTACTGTTAGGTCAGAGGGAACATTGGTCCTCATTGAGGAATAGGGCACTACATTTTTTAAATACAAAAACAGGATTGGCTAATAAATTGTTATTTGCCGACTTTAAGATGGCCCGTAGGATTAGGTGGGTGGGGGCAACAACCAAAAATCTAGCAGGAGACTGTGTTGTGCTGACATTTAGATCCCCAGGCTTCGTCAAAACAATACTTGACGTGATGACAAATCAAAATCAAATTGGGTATAATCATATTATCTCGGTACTTCCGTTAGGCTTTTTTATCCTCCACCAAAACCATTAAATCTTAATATGGAAGAAGTGAGACATACTTCGATCTACCAGCGCCCCAAGCACTCTGAGACACAACCCTGCTTCCATAGAAACTGATTTGCCCTGCTGAGCTATTTGGCTGAAATAGATTGACTGCCAACCAATGGGGGTAGGTTGGAGGAAAACATTTTTGATCCTCATAAAACTGGTGTTGCGGTACTAAATGCTAATTCTGGGCAACATCCTTCGAAGTCGCGTCAAGGGTTTGATAAACACCCTTTATCCCAGCTACATAATATGAGTGAGAGTCTGGGAGGAATGGGTTTAATTACTGTCCCATCTGACCAGACCCTGAGTGGCCCTAACGGACAAGCCATGCAAGCACCTTATTTCCAAAGAAATTGTCACCAGCTACGCCTACTTTCCTGGAATGTAGCAGGGATCATTCCAAAGCTAACAGATGAGGTTTGGGTTCGGTATATTAAAACGTTTTATATCATCTGTACCCAGAAAACATGGAGTAGAACGGACGTTAACATAGATGGATATTTGTCGCTAAATGTCTTAGCGGAACCATCACTGTCAGGAAGGGTAACTCTGATCTCAGTGGGGTATGAGGCGCTCGTAATCGAAAAGGTAATTGATTCACCCTGGTACCAACTGATCATGTGTTTTAATTTGTTAGATGTAAGTTTATTATTAATCAATTGGTACTATAATATTTTCGATGAGCAAAGCACGGGGGTCATAAATTACCTACAAGAGGAAATTGGCAAAATAGCATTAAAATTCTCCCCTTTATGTATTATCTGGGTTGGAGATTTCAACTGTACACTATGTCAGCAAAGCAGTAACAAAGTGTGCGGGTTGACTGATCTTGATGATTCACCGGTTGCCCATTTTAAACATACTCCCCAGGGGGATGCATTAAACTCAATCATTCTTTTTAATGACTTATCCCCGGCGAACAATCTAGTGGACAGTTCGGTGGCATACTTCCCGACATTTCAGGGTGGGGGCAGAACCAGTGATTTTATATGAATTACCAGGAGGTATTCCGATCTTTTAGAAAATTTCCTGGTTGAACCGAACCCTGCCAGTGACCACAACCCTCTAATAGCCTCTCTAAAAATTACGGCCCGAAGGGGATGGCTGTGAACTGTCCTATAAAATATAACTGTAATCAAGGGGTAAGGTTGAAATGGAATATTCTGGATCAATTCAAATTTGAGGAGAATATAATTAAGTCTAATTTAACTGATGTGATGACCTGTTTAACCTATTTAGCCCCCCCGGAATCCATCATATGGAGTTTTGAAATCATATGTGAAGATGTGGCAAAAAATCTGCTTAAATCAGTAAAAAAAAATGAATCGTCCTGAATATAAATGGTTTGATTCGGTGTGCTCAGCGGCAAATAGAGCTTTAAAAACAGCATTAAGCACTGTACCACGGGATAGGGCCTTGATTAAGGAAGCTAGGCGGTCTTACAAAAACACAATATTGCGTAGAAAAGAAGAATTGAGACGACAGGCCTGGGAAGATTTAGAAAAGGCAGGAATGCTAATAGATTCTAGGTCCTTCTGGGAGGTGATTAATCGCCCACTCTTCACTGATGTAAGCAGGAATGTGGAAACAAATATAACAGGTTTAGCTTGGGAGTTCCACTTTTCGAAGATTTTTAACCCAAATGTCATTAGTCCACAGGTCAGTCAGTCAGATATAACTTTTTAATCCTGAATCAGCCCGGCAATTAAGTGTATCCCTAACTTTAGGCGAAGTGGAGGAGGCCCTTAGAAAGGGCTTTGCCTCTAAAGCCCCAGGCCCAGACGGGGTAACTTTTGACCTTTTTGAAAGAAATCTGGCACTCTTGGGCCCCATACTATTAAATGTTTTTAGAGCTGCCATAACGGGCCAGACCCCACAATCTTGGAAGAAAGCTGTGGTAGTGCCAATATTTAAAAAGGGAAATAGAAACGATCCGACCTGTTACAGGCCGATTTCCCTTATAAATGCCACATGCAAGGTGATGGGGAGGGTAATTTTGGCACGCCTGGAGTTATGGGCTAACAGTGCAAGGCTAATATCACATACCAAATATGGGTTTAGGAAGGGAATGGGAACTGTCGAACAGTGCCTCAACTTGTCGATGATCATGGGCAAGTTCATGAAGGCTTGGGGGGCATCGATCCACCTGGCCTTCATGGACTTGTCCAGTGGCTTTGACACAGTGTGCAGGAGCATGTTGTGGGCACTGATGGAAGATCTGGGCTTTGAAGAGCCATTTGTCACTCTCCTCCTCAGACTACATGCTTCCACCTCTGCAGTTATCCGTTATGGCCCAGGCAGAGAGAAGACCAAGCCCATTGCTTTGACAGAGGGGGTCCGGCAAGGCTGCATTCTAGCTCCGTTTTTATTTTTGGTCTATACAAATGGGCTGGAGCAGTTTCTGTTAAACAAACACTTGGACTGCCCAAAAATGGCAGGTGCCCAAGTATCTTTATTGTCGCATGCTGACGATACAGTTTTGATGGCCTTGACTGCCAATAGCCTTCAGGGATGTTTGGATGCTTTCACCGAATACATGACGTCACTATACCTGAAGGTGAATTGTAAGAAATCCTTTATCATGGTATGTGGGCCAAAATTAACGAAAACAAGAAAATATACAGTGAATGGGACAGTTAGTTATTGAGAAGGTAAACAATGCTAGCTATTTGGGGAATGTTTTTAACTCTAACTTAAACTGGGATCAACTTTTAGTATCCCGGGAGCAACAAACTTCAAGAGTTATTGAGGGGTTGTTTCGACTTGCGGCCAAACTTGGCCATAAGCCTGTTGCAGAGCTGATAACACTTTATAAATCAAAATGTTTGTCAGGAGCAACTTACGGTGCAGGAGTGTGGGGATATCAAAAGTGTTCTTGTGTCAACATGGGCTTCTATGGGAATTCTCTGTGGCATATTATCAAGCCCATTATCGCCACTTTAGCTGCAGTTTTCCCGCCGCTAAAGCGGCGATAATTTTAACGTCCTGCTTGATAATATGCCCCTTAATTTCTCCCGACTTGTCTTAAAAGATTGCATGAATTTAGACAATGCATTGGCGGTCCCTTGGTTATGTTACATTAAACAGACCTTTTATAAGATAGGATTAGAAGATTTTTATGATAAGCCTGAGTATATACCGCCAAACATGAAAATGTCCATAAAAGAAGCTTTTGGATCTGAGCTGAGTATATCATCTAGGCTTACAGATAGACCGGACCCTCCTTTCTTAAAACAGCAACAATTTTATTTGTCTTTTAGCTTGCAGGGCAATGCACATTTTTTAATGACAAGATTTCCTTTAGGCACACTGCACTTTCTTGTGGCTTTTCCAAAACAGGTGGGGTGGTGTGAGGGGCTACCCCCGTGTCCTTGTAATAATACAGCCCAACAAAATACTATGCACCTTATGCTATTTTGCACATTATATAAATACCCCAGGGTGCGCTTTCTTAGACCAATTTTAAACTAAAGCTGTTTTCGGTCCCATAAAGAGGGTTTTAATTATTTACATTCCTTAGCAAATGCCTCCATATGCAGCTCTGTGCTTAGTTTTATAAAAATTGTTTTTATAATAAGGAAACAATATGCAATGTAAAAGTATGTAATTAGGTGTTTAATTGCCTTCGAAGATATTTCTTATGCTCTTTTGTAAATATTGTCTTATTTTATGATTGTATGTTTTTCCTGTGAACTTTTATGATTCATCTGGAATCGAATAAAGGTTTCTGACTGACTGACTGATTGACTGACCTAGCAAAAGATTTATTTTGCTAGGTCAAAATGGCAGTTCAAAACTGAACTAGGGCCTGTGACATGTTTTAAAAGGTTACTTAAGTGGGTGGTACAATGATTGTTGCGGGCTCACAAATAGCATTTCATTTACAGGTCCTGGGTACATGTAGTTCTATTTACTAGGGAATTTGAAGTAAATTAAATGTGAACATTAGGGTTAGGCCAATTTTACCATGTTTTAGAAGAGGGCAAAAGCACTTTACCACTGATTAGCAGGAAAAAGGTGTACAGAGTGCCAATGCAAACAAAAGTGAGTGCAGCAACAGAAGGAAACATCTAGGGGAGACCTTGTGAAAAGGGCCAGGTCCAAGGCTAACTTAAAAATTTTTATAGGGAAAGTGGTTGTCAAAGAGTCATCAACGGGGCAAGTTAGATCCAAAGTGGGGCATAACGATGAAAGCAGGAAAGCTTTGAGTGGGCTACGGTTTCAGGCAAGCCCTATACCCTATAATTGGACTTTGAAACTTCTCTGGAATTAAGATCTACTTTAGGCCTGGGTGCTGAACTCCGCCCCATTCGTGGAGTTTGCAGAGTTTTCCACACTCTATGGAACATGCAGAGTTCTGAAAAACCCTGCTCTGCATAACAGAGCAAAGTTTTTTCCTTGCCAATGTCAAGTTGAGGAGCACAGCAGAGGAAAAACCACCTTCTGGTGACATTTCTCAACGTGGGCGGTTGGATTTCTCAATGCAGGCGGTCACAGATGGTCCCGACCCCTTGCATTGAGAAAACTTCTGTTCGTGTTGAGAAAAGAAGAAGCGCCTTCTTGCGCTGCACGTGGTGCTGTTTATGCTGACTTTACAGCGCAGGACAAACACTCAGCACTGAAAATCATAGTGAACGGCATGACCAAATGCAGTCCACTGCTTGAGGAACTCCTCGTAGCTCAGCAGAGTTTTTTAGTCACTTTGTGGAGTTCCGTGTAGCATATCTCCGCGAACTTCACTTAGGCTTAATCTCCTTTAATGGTGCAAACCAGCAAGGTAAAGCTGACCGGCAATTCAACTCCACCAGTTGCAGCTTTGCCCACGACCCCGATCTCTGTCGGTTCTTTAGGCAAAAATTTGGTAAACGGTTTCAAATCCCACTTCTTCTAGTTTGGGGACAGGAGAAGTACACTCTAACAACAGTCAAGTGTCCAGGACTTGATGGGCATCACTGGGGCCTTAGGAGTCACTACAGCAGAGGGAAGCAGCAAGGTTGAGCGGAGGACCAGTTGCAACCTATAGCTCAAACATGAGGCCAGCCACTAACCCTTCTCTCTTCTGGAGTCCTGCATTCAAGGCAAACAAATCCCAGTGCATTTGACCATTTATTTCTTATTCAAAAAAACGACATTTCCAATTTTGTGGGTAATTTTCTCTAAACACAAAACTTTGTCAAGTGGGTCCTTTAACCTTGGAGCCCACTCAGCAAACTTCAGTGTTGTTGTTAGATCTGGGGGTCTCTAGTTGGCTGAAGTAGGTACCTTTGTCAAATAGGGACCCTTGCTTCTAGTCAGGGTAAGGGGGATACACACTTTAGATAACCCCTGCTCACCCCCCTGGTAGCTTGGCACGAGCAGACAGGCTTATCCCAAAGGCAATGTGTAAAGTATTTGTACCAACACTCACAGTTACACAGTGATAACACCACAAATGGACACCACACCAGTTTAGATAACTACAATATCTTTATCTAAACTAAACAATACCAAAACCACAAAATTCTAACATACAGATACTCAATAAAATGTCTTTAAAAAGGTTGTTGCAAAAATAGGCTTATAGAAATCAAATAGCTCCAACTGGGGCTATCACGACGTCAGGACAGGGCAAAATCCAAAGTACGACACCGCCCGCGAGGATTGCAGTGTCAAGCGCAGAGTCACACAGATGCCCGAACAACAGTACCTTAAAAAATGATGTAGGTGATGATGCATGGCGTCGAGGAACAACGATATTGGCTCTGGTAATGATGCGACATCAGTGAGTTTCTGGAGTTACCCTTGGCGGTTATCGGCGCCGCGATAACGGGATGCTAGGCGCTGGCCTCGGTCACAGCCGATCACTGCTGGCATCGGCGGGCATCGTAGGGTGTCGGAGGCTGACCACTGCGTCGTCACTTCACGAGTGGCTCCCCGGGCCCCGATGCAGGTCGCAGCGGCGGCGTTGACGGCGTCCGAAATTGATTTTCTTGTTTCTTTTTAGTTTTTTTCAGCTCCCAACAGCTGAAGCAACCTCCAAGGCATCACATACAGTTACAGGCGCCTCCTGGCAGGTCAGAACTCCCAGCAAGGAAGTTCAGGGAAGCTTGGGTGAAGTCCCTTGGAGACTCTTGTCTTCAGAAGAACAAAGCACACAGCACAGTTCCTCTTCAAGTAGTGGGGCACAGCCCACAGCAGAAAGTCCCTTAGTCCTCTTCCTCAGCAGAAACAGCAACTGCAGGTCGGCCCCCAGACACACAGCAATGGCAGAACTTTTCCTCAGTCTTCTTCAGCTGTTCTCTTTGGTAGGGATTCCTTCTTGATCACAAAGTTTCATAGTCTCCAGTTTAGGGGTTTCAGCTCTGATATTTATACCCCAAAAGTCTTTGTTCTCCATGTGTGAGGGGTCCTGGACCCAGTCCAAACCGTTTCTGGGTGCACTCTGCCAGTGCACAACTTCTTCCTTTGTGAGTGTGGGCCAGGGCCATCAGACACACAGCAGGAGGTGAAGCCAGCATTGTGGAAGGCAGGCACAGCCATATTCAGACCCAGGTGCTACTCCTCCCACCACTCCGAGTGCAGATAGGTCTATTCAGCCTAGTGCTGACTCACCCAGCCTCCTGGAGCCACCCCAGCCCCTGTCACTCACAAACCAGACAGTCAATTCACAAACAGGCAGAAGCACACAGAAAGGTTGAAAAAGAAATTAGCCACTTTCTAAAAGTGCTATTTCTAAACACTGAACTTAAAAACCATCCTCCCTAAAATATGTGCTATTAAATTCTGAGTTCAGGGATACCAGATTCCACATTTCTATCTTGCTGCTATGGGAAGATATGCAGGTAAACTTGTTATACAGCATTCCCCATTCTGTCCTATGGGCAAAATAGCCTTTCAATTGTCAGTATTTCACATAGGACATGTTGCCCACACTAGTACATGTCCTACCTTTCACATACACTACACCCTGCCCAAGGAGGTACCTTGGGCCTACCATAGGGTTGTCCTATGTGTAAGAAAAAGGGAAGGGTCAGGCCTGGCAAATGTGATCACTGGCCAGGTCAACATGGCAGTTAACAAACTGTACACAGGCACTGCGGTGGCAGCCCTTAGGCACCATCTTAGGGCTACTCCTGTGGGTGGCACAATCAGTGCTGCAGGCCCACTAGTAGCATTTAAATCACCAGCCCTGGCACACTCAGTGCACTTTACTAGGATCCTACTGGTAAAACAAATATGCCAATCATGGATAACCAATCACAATTACAATTTAACCAGGGAGCACGTGCACTTTGGCACTGATCAGCGGTAACAAAGTGCCCAAAGCATCTAAACCATCAAAAACTAAATCCAGCATAGTGTCAAAAATACAGGAGGTAGAGGCAAAAAGTCAGGGGAAAGCACGCCAATGATGCCAGGTCTTACAGCTGTGAAGGGAGCCACTGGGAGAGATGAGAGCTGAGATATCCTAGCTAGGCTGGCGAAGTTCTCTAAATATGGTGTGTAGCCTCAGCTAGGACAGTCTCCAAAGTCTAAATAACATCAATAGGTATAGCATTAGTTATGTTGAGATAAAACATGTTTTGCAGAACTGGGTGCATTTCATGAGGAATATGCTTGATATAGTGGTATAAATAAGTTACCTACCGGGGACAGAGATTTTAACAGTGGTAGGAGGAGTATTGTAGTGATTGGCAATATGGTTCACAGTAGCTGTGGTGTAATAAACAATGAAGGACTTGCTGCAATGAAAATGATTTGTGTATGAACCAGAGGTATCCTTATCTTTGCTGATTTTTAATTCTTGGCATTCTCATTTTTACAGATCAGTTACTTTTCAACGAGTCCACTCCTAAATGACAAGTATCAGTTTCCTTCTTTCTTTCGTACAATTCCCAGTGATGACTTCCAATCCCGTGGGCTTGGTGAGCTCATCGTACACTTTGGCTGGACATGGGTGGGTCTCCTTGCTGAAGACACAGACTATGGACAGCAAGGAATTCAGATCTTGAGGCAGGAGATTGATAAGGCTGGTGTTTGTGTTGCCTTCTCTGAAACTATTCTCACAGGACGAGCTGACAGAAATGCCTTACAGATTGTACAAGTTATCAGACACTCAACTGCAAAAGCTGTTGTCATATTCTCTAGTGGAACAAGCTTAAACCCAGTCATGGATGAGATCTTGAGACAAAATGTGAACGGGAAGATTTGGATTGCGAGCGAGTCATGGTCTACCACTGCTCTCCTATCCACAGTGAAGTACTCTGATTTACTCACTGGCACCATTGGCTTTGCAATCAACAGTGGCGAGATGCCAGGGTTCAAGGAGCACCTTAGCAATATCAGCCTTTCAAGGTTTACTGATGATATATTTATAAGGGAATTCTGGGAAGAAGCTTTTGGTTGCAAATGGCCTATACCCGAGAACACAGTAGGTCCAGAAGGTAACCAAGTGAAAACATGCAAAGGAGATGAAAGACTAGACAGCGTCTTCACTGATTTCACCAATTTACGAATCACATTCAACGTCTACACAGCAGTTCATGCCATAGCATCGGCTCTACAGGATCTGATATCCTGCAGACCAGGAGAAGGCCCCTTTCAAAATGCTATCTGTGCAGATAGAGATAATTTGCACCTGTGGCAGGTAAGACTTTTTCACAATTACTATTGAAAAGCATTCAATGCACACCACTTAGCCTTCTATTAGAGAATGGCTATCCTTCGTTGGCCTACTATGACTGGAGCCATATCAATTATATATTGATCGCCATTTAGGATTCATTCTGTGGAAATGTATTCTATATTGGATGGACTGAAAATCTAGCATGGGTTCTTCACTCAGGAACCAATGTTCCTCAATGAAGGAGTGTAACTTTAGGAAAAATTCAACATTTAGAAAGAAAAAATATGGCCATTAAGAGTAAAAAATGTTATGGCAAGTTAGGGTGTCAGGAACGAGCAGTGGGCTTCGGAATTAATTCAATCTGGGATGATCTCTCCTAGAAAGCGTAAGTCTTGAGGCGCATCTCTGATCGGAGATCCAGACAGATTTCTCCACTCTCAATGGCCCGCTAGACCTGATATTCTTCGTCACATTAACACGTCAATTTCTGAAGGTTATGACCACCCAAATAAGATTTCAGACCAAATACTACAAAGCCCCAAAAAGTTGAGTCATCTCAATCCATGCCTTGAAAAAGCCCCAGGCTTGCGTGCCAGCAGGGTGATGAAACATGGGTTGTCTGTATCCAGGAATGGCTGTATATCATGAAACAGTAACTGGCACAAACAAAACAAAAACAAAACAAAAATATTTTTTCCTTAGCAGTCTTTCTTCATACCTGTCTGAATAAATATCAAGTAGATATTGCTTGTATATATTGAATGTGAACCTTCAAAAACCTCTGTATATAATGTTTACCTCTTTGGTGGGCAAGGGAGACTTACCCACACCATGAAAATGTAAAAGCACAACCTTAATCACTAGAGTATTGAGGGTCTGTGGCTCCAAGGGTCCCCTCCTGACTTCACTTGGCATATTCCAGTGTGGGGCCTGCAGCTTCTTCAGGTTTAGATAAGTTACAGGTCACTGGTGGTACCTGTGGATTGCCGCATTATAGGCAAATGCAGTTCTGCTACCCAGTTAGGCACATTCTTTTTAGAGGAAAATTGTCTACTCTGCCGTTGAATATTCCTTTATGGTGGAAATCCACTAAAATGTCTCTTATTTTCATTGTTTCTGCTCTCCTAGCTTCTCCACTACATTAAGAAGGTGCGTTTCCAGAATCTTGTTGGCACAGAAGCATTCTTTGATGGAAGTGGCAACCCTCCTGCACGCTATGACATTGTCAATTGGCAGCTGGGTCCCTCGGGCACTGTCAGACATGTGAAGGTGGGCAGCTATGACGCTACAATCTCCCCGGAGCAGCACCTCCTCATCAACATCAGTGCAGTCCAGTGGGCGATTGGTGGCAGGCAGGTAAAGACTGCACAGTTGCACAGGTTATCACACCTAAACAGATGAATGACAATAATGCATAGATATAAAGAGAATAAAAATCATCTGTCTTTTAGGGACACACAAATAAACTACATAAAGATACAAGTAGAGCACCCAAAAAAAAATAATGTGGTTTGACTTATGGAGCAATATAACAGTGAAAAAGCACATGACATGAGATTGTTTGAGATTGTTTGCATTCATGCCTTTCCAAAGAAAAGGGTGCCATTTGAGTTATGCATTGTTTTTTTTGTGTTTTTTTTTAAAGTTTTTATTTGTAAACAGGCTGACAAGTAAAGCATACATTAATACATATATTTACAGACATACAAAGAATATAATAAATTATGGCATTCTTTCAACACGGGACCGAAATACAGAGCTATGGAAACAGGTTTATAAAGAAAAAAAAAAAAAAGGAGAAATGTTTGACAGTACAAAACCGAGTTATTCCATAAAGGTTCCCCAATTCTTTTCATGTTTGCTCCGAGAGCGTATCCCCCTAAGGTTTGCTAATGCTAACTCCATCGAATAGATCTCTGTTACCAATTCCCACCAATCCCAGACCGTGGGTGGATCAGAACAGGTCCAGGCTCTGGCCAGAGTTAATTTAGCACAAGACATAAGAATTGAGGCCAGGGCAGCCTGTGGGAAAGAGATGGGATAGATATCTAACAGTACCGAGGCAGCAGTGAATGAAGGTAGCTGAATAAACTTAATTTTTAAGACCTTCTGGATGTCCCCCCAAAAGGCCTTAAGAGTAGGACAGGAGAACAGCATATGTACCAGATCAGCGGCCTCGGCAGAGCATTTAGGGCATTTTGTGCGATCGCTATAGGAATTGTTAGAAGACCATTTAGAGATTATTTTGGGCGTGTAGTATAGCATACAACTTGTTCTGAATTGTTGAAGCCTTAAACTGGATGATCGTACACGCTTATTAATATTTGATAGTGAACACTCTATCTCTCTTGATGTAATATTTGAGCCTAATAGCCTACCCCACTTATCAGCTAGTTTAGAGCAATCGTTTGGTTTCAAACTAATTAAGAAGCTGTAAGTGTCACTAATTACTGATTTGTTTTTTAAAGAGTATAAACAGGTCCATATGTCGCTATCTGAAACCTCCAGAAGTTGTTTTTTGTTAATCAAATAGTCGTGCATCTGTAGGTGTTTGTACCTCATAGTTTCGGAAAGATCATATAGCAATTTGAGAGTGTTAAAATCTACAAACTGTTGCGTGCCATATAGATCCCCTAAGACAATAATGCCTAACCTAGACCAGCTATGAGCATTGTTGTCATTAAAGATTCCCGGAAGACCCGGGTTGCCCCACAGCTGTAACTTTGAGTGGAAAAAAGTAGTTTTGCAGAAAGTTAAAATGTTGCCCCAGATCTTTATTAAGTCTCTTGCGGTCTTAAATTTGACTCTTTTGAAGTAGTTAGGGTCATTAGCTTGTAGCAAAAACATATCTGAATCGTGTTTTAACATAAAAGAGTGAAAGAAAAGTGCTCCTCCTCTGTTTAGTAAAGAGCGGATACGCAAAACAAAAGCAGACCAAAAATACAATTTGAAATCAGGAAAGTTAATCCCTCCCATGTTCGTATTGTTTTTCAGAAGATTCAGCGACCTTCTCGCTTTTTTATAGCCCCAAATGAAGCTGCTGAATGCACCGTCTAGTTGTTTAAAAAACGTATTGTTTAAAGCCAGTGGGATGGATCGAAATAGATACACAAATTTAGGCAGTACCTTCATCTTAATTAGATTAATTCTTCCGATTAAGTTCAAAGGTAGTCTATGCCATTTTTTTAATAGTAGAATAGTAGATTTAATTAATTCGTTGTAATTTATATTGTTAATTTCCTGAATTTTTGCCGTTAATTTGACCCCTAGATATGTAGCACTTTTACAAATCTCGGGTAACGCCACGGCTGGGATGTAATTAGCTATAACTTGGGTCTTTTGTAGATTAAGTTTATACCCAGAAACATTCCCGAATTTACCAGCCTCAGAGACGATACCTTGTAATGCCTCCACAATATCTTGTGAGTAGACCGCGATGTCATCGGCATATGCTGTTATTTTTAGCACTTGTGAACCGGACCTAAAAGGTACAATTTGGGTTTGGGACTGCAGAGCAAACAAGAAAGGTTCCAATGAAAGGGCAAATAAGAGGGGTGATAGAGGGCATCCCTGACGAGTGCCACGTAAGATTAAGAAATCTGGAGAGGTCAGGCCCCCATAGCTGGTACAAGCCGTTGGATTATCATACAAAGCCTGTATGCCCCGCAAAAATTGCCCCCCAAACCCCATTTTAGACAAGACACACCAGAGATAGTCCCACCCCACTCGGTCGAAAGCCTTCTCGGCATCTAATAAGATCATGCCAAGTGGGGTGGACTCTATCTCTGCTACATCAAATGCCGTAATGGCCATATTCACATGCGTTGTAGTGTCTCTCCCAGTTATGAACCCGTTTTGCTGTGGGTTAATAATTTGAGGCAGAATAGGAGACAATCTTGATGCTAGAATTTTTGCAAATATTTTTGCGTCAGTGTTTATCAAAGATATGGGTCGGTATGACCCTCTCTCCTCCTTTAATTTGTCTTTCTTCAGGAAAAAAATTATTTTCGCCCTGTTCCATGATTTAGGGGCTTTTCCGTTAAGCCCAACAGATTGCATTACCTTCAATAGCAGAGATTCCAATTCAGCTAGACACGCTTTATATATCTCCAAAGGTATTGTGTCCTCCCCCGCCGCTTTCCCTACAGGCAGTAGGGCTATAGCCTGATGTAATTCTGCCATGGTTATGTTGTCAGACAATGAATCCATTCCTAAAATGGTCTGTGAGTTTATTAAGTGCTTGTCAACATAATCCCGAATTGTATCTGGATTAGGTATACTTTCTGGGGTATATAATATTCTATAATAATCAGCAAATTGTTCTACCATGTCTGATGGCTGATTGTAAATTTTATTGTCGTCCCCCCGGATACTTGTAATCAGAGTGCGAGCTCTGTCCTCAGCGACTTTATAGGCCAAGATTTTACCAATTTTATCCCCACCCTCATATTGTGCTATTTTAAATTTATGAATGCTAGTACTACTCTTCTGGATAAACTTAGTTTTTGCTTCATTTTTTAACAGGCCAATTTAAGGCCTATTTTTGTAATCGTTGGTGAGTTTGATCGAAGTGCAGAGACCAGCAATTCTTCTTGAGTAAATATTTTGGAGATCAGCAGGGCGTTGCACTTTCTGTGTTCCAAGTTTTGTCTGATCACATAGGCCTGAGTGAAGCCCCTAATGCTTGCTTTGCAAGCGTCCCATACCATGCTGCATATAGCTGTGTCCATATTAATATCTATAAATTCTATAAGGTGCAATTTAAGCTGCATCACATACTGTGAATCTGAGACTAAGTGTCTAGGGAAGGAGAATGGTCTAGGCAAAGTCCTAGTATGTGGTATAGTAATTATAAAGGTTATTGCGTTGTGGTCCGAAGAAATTCGGGGGCATAAGGCCATAGTACTGATCTTTAGTAGGTTATCGCTTATTAGTGCCATATCCAATCTTGAGCACAGTTTATGGGGCGCTGAATAATATGTATATCCCGGTACTTTTGGATATAAATGTCGCCAAGCGTCTTTGATGTTATGGATACGACATAGGTCAAAGATAGACGACCTAGTTTTGCGCATCCTTTGAAAACTACCAGTCCTAGTTGTGTCTATTTTATAGTCCATAATACAATTGAAGTCCCCCATGATAATAAGTTCTCCCTCCCAATCCAAGAGTTTAATACTGATCAAAAATCATCGGTTCATCTATGTTAGAGCCGTACACAACACATAAAACATATTTATGGTTCTCAAAGCTGAGCTGAGGAACCGCCCATCTGCCGTCCTTATCACAGAAGGTCTGTAATATTTCAGTCCTAAATCGTTTATCCTTAAGAATGGCCACCCCTCTGATGGAGTGCCCGAGGGTAGAACAAACCACAATATCGTGACCCAATTGGTTAAGTAATTTCTTATCCTTCCCAGCAATATGTGTCTCAGAGAGAAGAGCAATATGAGGATTGTGTAGTTTCAGTTCTTCTGTAATCAGAGATCTCTTGTTTTTACTGTTCAGCCCCGCTACGTTCCAAGCTAAACACTCTATTTCATACATTTGTAAACGATAAGAACCTTAAACCCATCTCCAGATACCCTGATATATTTCCTATTACTTGTGCATATAAGCCTCAAAAATAAAGCTAATATGTCCTCACAACATTCTTCCCCATCAGCCTGTGAACAATTTTTACTAAATGTTTCCCCCCCCAACCCCCCCTCCCTTCTCCCCCCTGGCTCTTACCCCAGCCGGGGAAGAACCACCCTTAAGTAACGGCTGCCGCTGGAAAGGCAGCGTGCGTAGCAGGTCACCTTAAGAGGCCCATCCCTCCCTTGAGTTATGCATTGTAAAGGATTCCCTGGAGCCCAAGTTCAAATTGATGGCAATTTGCGACCCCTATTTGCAAAATCACTATTTGCGATTTCACCATGCATTGGAATTAGGGAATCACAATCTGTGATTCCCTAAATGCAAACACAATTAAGTAATTGCTATTTTTACGATTACTTGAATTGCAATTTTTGCATTTGGGATTATGCATCCCAAAAGCAAAAATACCGGTCGCAAAGGGGCAGATTCTGAGAATCTGCCCGTTTGTGACCGGTTTTTCCTTTGATAAATGTGGCCCAGTATGTATATATCTTTAAGGACTCTAGATGTGGAGTTACAAATACCAAATCTAGTATTATCTGTACATACTTACCTTCTCAACATTTCTGTTGTTACTATTCTTGCTACAAAATATTTATATTATAAAAAAAAATTGCCAGACAGTCTGATATACAAACTCACAAGCAGATATCTCTTTGCTGCTCTTTGTGTGTCCCTTGGGGACCACAAGGTGATGAGCTCAATCTGATCCTCTTTCAGAACCACACGCATGCCTTGTTGAAGTGAGAGGCTGGCAGGCACTGTCTCACACAGAGCTCATATCACAGATCTCATAGGTAACACACTATGGTCCAATAAATGTCCATTTACATTTGATCCACCCCATGGTAAACAATGCTGGTCCCACCCAAACTGGTTTGATGACCTATGATCCTTTTGCCACTAGAAAAGCAGATGTGAATCTTAATTCTGTTTCACATGCTCTTCATTTCGATTTGACCAGTCCTTTGAAGCTCTCTCGCCGGCTCTTAGCTCGGCGACCAGAATGCGAAACATAGGCATTTCGCCTGTAAATGAGCAACCACACACAGTGCAATTACATACATCTATAGGCATTCTTATGGTGGATCATGCAATCTCTCTCTTTTTGTGTTTTAAGAGGAATCTATGCACTTGTAAAGCAGTTAATGATCTCTCAATGCACATAATCAAAATACCAGCAGAACCTAGTAGAGAACACTTAGCAGAGAACACTATTGTCGCACATGGACAGATTATGCCTTTCATGCTCATTATTACCATCAGATTCTTAATATTATACAGGCTAGATGTTCACCACCATTGTGCCAGAGATAGCCAGAATTAAGTCAGAAATGGCCACAAGAAATCAAAAACTGGCATCACTGTGCCACTCCTAACTTTATAAATCTGACAGACACAATGACGTCAAGAATGCTCTCAATATGTCAAAAATGGGTTACGGGATAGTCACAGTGTTGCGAAACGTGGGAACGATACGCTAAGGATGACAACTATTATCCCACAGGTAGCCTGACTGTTTCCTATCTTATTGAAGAGATCACCAGAATGCTAATAAGGATGCTCACAGGTTGTCAAGGAATGGTCAGTATTTGTGAGGCATTGTAATAATATTGCTGTGAATGCCTACTAGATTTCAAAGATGAACTTGTCTTATAACAGAACAGGCGAGTTGTTGCACAGAGTTCCCACTGGGTGTCAAGAGTGGTCCTCTTATGTGTCAGTAGCAACCAGAATGGCACAAAGAATACACATCAAATGTGAAGTCCATGAGAGACAGTCAGAATGTCACAAGCAGAGTCTAATATGGTATGTCAAGGATGGGATCGATAATTGTAAGGTTAGCTGGAATGCTGCCCGTATGCCAATAACTGTGCTCTGTTATGCCAGGAATAGGCAGAATATCATTAAGAAAGTCATCATATGCCAAAGATGGGTCTCTGGTTTATCAGGGCTATTGTCAATGTCAAGAACAAGACCCAATGCAGACCAAGGACATGTGTCAGAGAAAGCAATAAAATGACAATGAATTGCCACTAAATTTCTAGAAGGGGCCTCTTTTATATCTGCAATAGTCAGAATGTTATAAAGAATATCCAATAGACTTTAAAATGGGTCTGCATTATATCAGAATGCTTGTTTCCAGTCCAGGGAGGATCTGGGCTGGCAGTTCCGCTTGGACTGTTCCCATGAGGAACAGGGCCACGACTGATTTGCATATGACTGGGTCTGAACTGGAATGGCATGGGGAGCAAAAAAAAGATGGATTTAGACCTAGATCTCTGTACTGGGGTGAATGTTCGACATTTTGCAGCATTCTGTCTATCAATTGTCCTTTTTGCATTTGTCATCCCGAGTGGGATTGGTATGCCCAGACATGGGTCCCATGCTCTTCATGCCAATGTAGTCAAGCTAGCCTGGCTAATGAGGGGTGATGCCCCGAAACTGGTCCCAGGATGCTTTTTTCCAGGTCCAGGGAGGACCTGGCTTGGCTGTTCGGGCTGGTCTGTTACCACGAGAAGCAGGGTCAAGACTAATTTGCATATGGCTGGGTCCAAACTGGGGTCGCATGGTGAGCAAAAGACTGATGGACTACACCCAGATCTGTGACTGGGGGTGAGTAGTTGAAAAGTGTCAGCACTCTGTCATTCATCTTGTTATGTCCGTCATATCAGAAATAACTAGAAAGATACCATGAATGACATTTGTATGTAAAGGATGATTTTGTGTTGGTGTGAAAGAACCAATATTTCACCCAAAATGCCCACTAGATTTCCTGATGATAATATATTGTTTTTCTGATTGCCACCAAGAATGTCAATCATATGTCAAGAATGGAGCTTCATTATGATTGAAATAGCTAGAAATGCTCATTGAAGGTAAATAATGGGACTCTGTTTTGCAGGAATAGCTCAAATATCTTCAGTAATATCCACTATATGTCAAGTATTGCTATTTCAGGCATCACAATCATGTTAAGAATGCCTATCATATGATAAGGTTGTGCGTCTGTTATGGCAGGGATAACTACAAGAACATCCATACTATGTTAGGAATGGGTCTCTATCATCCCGATGACAGCCAGAATGTCAACAAGTCTGACCTCTATGTCACAGGAATAGCAGGAATGGGTCTCAGTTATGATAAGAGTAGCCACAACAACACCTGGTAAGCCCACAATGCTCCCCTGGACTCACACGTAGCCCCCTATTGACACATAATACACAAATGTCAACATTTTATTTCTTACTTTAGGTGTTGCAGCACAAACTCATATATCGAACAAGGACAACGTTTTTATGAAGATACCCCTTTAAGAAACAAATATATTTACATAATGTATTCTCTTATTATAAGGAACACACTCTCACACCCATTCAAACACTCATGCACTCAATGTGCAACATAAACACACACATACAGCACACACTCGCTCTCTTTTTTTATCCCCCTTCTCCATCAAGTTTTGTGGGTGGAATCCGTGGTCCCTGTAGCAGGCCGTAGTTTGAGGCAGTTGCAGGGCAGGCAGAAACAACATACACTCATCCACATACACACTCACTCATACCCATCCATTCATTAGCGCGCACACATACACCCACCATTCACAAGGATATACACACATGCATTAAAAGCATGCCCGTGCACATACATTCATACATGCACACATACACCTGAAATATTTTTTTAAAGTACATGCATGGTTAGCAAGCGGCAGTTGGGAAAGCAGACCACATCGGAAGTAGCTGGATGCTTCGGGGATGGAAGACAAAACAGAATGATCCCGCCGTCTTCTTTCTTTGGCTGACCTTGTCATGGGCCAGTCAATGGAGGTTGAACTTCCCTTCCTATAAGTTCGAAGGGGTCAGTGGGAGTTGCTGACCCCACCCTACTCTATGAGAGGCATCATGAGAGACACTCAGCCCTAGGCACTTCAGGGATTAGAATGGAAGCACCCAAGTCTGAGGCTATCAGAGAGCTCCCCCTCATCAAGAGGGGGAAGCTCTCAAAGGACTTTGCCTAGCTGATGAAGTCGCGCCCTCAGGTAGTGAAATCTTCATCTCGACAAAGCTTGGCTCAGGCGTCCAGGCCCCTGCGCATGTAGAGCATGTACAGCGCCTGGGTGTCTGAGCTAACCAGAAGTAATATCTGTCAGGCTGACATTGACCCTCAGTTCCCAAAGAGTCCAAGTATAAAGTTAAAAGGTCACATTAAAAAACAATCAAACCATTGCTAGTAGGCTCCTAGTCCGTGTAAGAAAAGTACTCTGCTCTGTTTGCCTAAGTTTTAGAAACCCTTCCATAAAACCAATAGACGTTTTGCAATTTACTCCTTCTAAAAAACAATTAAATCCAACAAAAAAAACGTTCTGCCCCATGCAAACAACAGACGATAACACGTAACATGCATAAAAACATGTAGGAAGTGCCAAATGCTAGTTCCATAAAAGACAAGAGAGGAACCCAAGCACACTGGCAGAGGCTACTTATACTGTAGCAGAGAGAACCCTTTCTAGTCATTTTAGCTGCATGGCTGACAGTTTGGCCAGGGCTAGGCTGTCATAGATGTGCATTTTTACTTATTCTAAGACATTTATGAGCACAGTCACGGAAAAACTCAAATTCTGATGTTTGTCAAGAATAAAATGTTTCTTTGATTTATAATACATGTGTCTTGTTCCATTTCCGTGCCTTGTCTCTCTCAGCTTGACTCAGTAGCGATACCCCTGCTTTTCTGAGGCACCACTGCTTCTGGTACCCTCCACTGTTAAATATTACAATGCCAAGAGTGCTTGCAGCCCTTGTTGATGGGCTTGGTATGCGAGCTAGGAAAAAAGAGACTTTTTCCAACTGAGGTCAAAAAGGCTTCCTGCGCTATCAGTTTATGTGAAAAAACGTCCTGTACAGCACCATTTAGACTTCTTTTCAAACATTTCTTGGGGAGGTCCCCATTGAGCTCACTAAAAACAGAGCTAGTCTTGCTTGCTTTTTTAGCCTAATTCAAGTTAGGTAATTATTCCCCGCCACTGCTGATCTGGAGCATCACTCATAACCTTTTAAAATATATCTGGTTGTCAGTCTGATGACAGACAACTCTTCTTTCCCCCAAAATTTAAGGAAAACATATTACAATTTAAAATTCTTGACTGAACATTTGTAATGGACTTCTTGCAGATCAAGGTGCTGCTTCAGTGCGTCAAATGGTCAGGGACGTTTATCGTATTGGGGGAGAAATATGGGAGGGAGTGAAAATGAATGGCTAGAGTGAACCCATTAAAGAAGAGTGAGACGATATGGGTTTTCAGCACCTAACAGTGCAGTAGATGTTCCTTTTTATTTACCTGAAGCCGTCATAATGAAACTGCAGCCACCAATCAATTATCTGTGGAATTTTGGTGCTTCCTGAAGTGTGCGTTCCAAAATTTTAGGTGCTTTTCAGGTGTGTTTCTCGTGAGTCTGTACTGTAAGTGGACAGGTAAGAGGGGGGATTTGGGTACTGGTTGTGACCATTTGATTGATTTGGATTGCACAATATAGGATTGATGAGACTATGGGTCAGATTTATCAAGACTTAGCGCTACCGCAAAGACAGGCAAAGCGGCACAAAGCAGAATGAGCTCTTGATAGTACACTTCTTTCCACAGAAGAACTTTTTAAGCTGCAAAACTGTCCTTCTTGTAGTGTAATTAGCAATTAGTGCTACATTGTGTTAAATTGCCTCAAGACTTTGCTCCATGGGTGGTCCTTGGGCATCCCAACATTTTCACTCATGAATTTTGATGTAAACCTAGACCTACAATGATTGTCAGATCTCCCCTTGCATCAAAAAATATCACCTGCTTGAGGCAGGCACAAAGTCTGAGAAATGTTTTTATTTCTCCTTACATTACACAAATTGCAGCTTTGGTTGCTGCTCTATGTTGCCCTGTTTTTTGTTTTTTAATTTGTCCCTATTTAAGGACTAAATAAGATGCACTTGAATATATGGGATCCTTTGGTCACATAGCTAGGCTCACTCAACTAGGTTTTGGGGTTTCAAATTGAAACTTTCAATGCTTTTGCTTGAATTCTGCTTACATTATTGTTGTCCTTGGTTGCATTTTAACAGTGTGTATCCATTATTCAGTGTGTGTTTACCTCTGTATGCGGCTGCTTGCTCATTTGTCTGCAAGTGTATCGATTTATTTTCTTTAAGTATTACATTCGCCATAAAAAGGTTCTAAGCTACCTTTTGCTTTTTTGTTGCAAATCCCATTAAAAAAGAAACATTACTTAAAGGCAACAAGAGCAGATGTATAAAAAGAAAGCAATTGGCAGAAAGTTGTGAATGTTTTCGACTCTTTAATAAACAATCACGAAGTAGTTTGTGTTAAAATTCATAAAAAACTCAAAGAATCGCATTTCAAAGATCTGTCTTCCCTATCTTAAAATAAGAATGATGTGCAGCCTGTCAGTGGCCGGCCTCTCTTATATATGATCTCTTCTCTGGCAATGTGCAGCACTGGTCTTCTCAGAGGCGACCAGGCAAAGGCGTGTTCAACAGAATGTGAAAAAGATTCAATATTGCCAATCGACAAAAGAATAAAAGTGAAAGAGACCTGTTCTTACATTGTACAGTCCAAGAATAGCAGGAAAGTTAATTTTCAACAGCATTTTTAAAAAAAGCAAAAATACTTCCCAAGATAAAATGGAGCTGAAAGTTGTTTCGTATCCCGGAGGAGTGAACAAATAAAGCATTAAGGGCAACATGCATCGAAAGAAAAAACGGTCGCAAACGGGCAATTTCTCAGAATCTGCCCCTTTGCGCCTGGTATTTTTGCATTTTGGATGCATCATCCCAAATGCAAAAATCGCAATTTAGGTAATTGCTAAAATTGCGATTACTTAAATTGCGATTGCAATTAGGGAATCACAAATTGCAATTCTTTAAATGCAATGCATGAAGGAATCTCAAATAGCAATTTTGCTATTAGGGGTCGCAAATTACCATCAATTTGAACTTGATGTTAATTTGTAAAAACTAAAGTGCATTTTTTAAAGTTCCATGTTACAAACATACATGCCCTTGGGGCATGTGTGTGTGTGCAACATTTGCACACATGCACATTTCAGGGGTGCAACAGGGTGTCCTTTTGGTACCCTTGCACCCTTGAAATTGCATGCGCAATTTGCGAGTACGTACTGGTTACTCGCAAACTGCGCATGCAATTCCCATTCATTCCTATGGGCCATTTGCGAGTAGCAATTAAGGAATGTGTAGGAATCGCTATTTTTTTTTAGCGATTCCTACATGCATAGGCTTTTATGATTCCATAATTGCAATTTCTTTTTTTTTTTTTTAAGTTTAAGTTTATTGAGACCAGCAAGAAAATACAATACACAATGAAAATCCGGTCAGAGAACATGAGTACTTATGTTATGAACAATAAAGGATATTAAGCATAAAGGGTACAATAAACATGGTGACCTAGAAAAGAAAAAGGGAGAGAGAAAAAGAAAAGAGGGGGAGGGAGGGGGAGGGAGCAATAAGAATTTCGTTGGGGAGAGTTCAGAGCAATCAAGGGCAACAAAAGAGGTAAAATGAAGCATTACATTGCATGTATTGTAAAACTCTAAAACGCATATAGTGATGTAAAGGGAGGAGTACAGTATACAAGAACAATAATAAATTATTCAAACAAAAGACAACGAAATTAAATCAAGGCGGTTTGCGGACATCGTCCGATG
Source organism: Triturus cristatus (assembly GCF_964204655.1). Lineage (NCBI taxonomy): Eukaryota > Metazoa > Chordata > Amphibia > Caudata > Salamandridae > Triturus > Triturus cristatus. Next base: position 760,056,053 of record NC_140595.1, read on the forward strand.
TTCTCACAATAACAGTAATGGGAGTATTTGGGGGGGGGGGAAGCAGATAAATATGTAGTGAGAGGAAGCCATAACAAATCCCTATTAATTGCTAGTGATATAGGGGTAACATAGTTGGTGTCAAGTCTGTGATTAAAACAGATGGCGTTCCACCAGGCTCTGTAAGTGACTTTATCCGCGTGTTTCCAATTCAGGGTGATTAGATGTAAGGCTATAGCAATTAACAAATCTATTAACTGACAATGTGGTGAAGGATGAGGCCATGAGGGGGATAGGGAACCAAGGAATATATTTGAAAGGGAAAAAGGAACTTTAGTGTTAAATATCTTGTTAATTTGAGACCAAACTAAGAGCCAGAATTTAGCAATGTTAGGGCAATCAAATAGCATGTGTTTTAAGTCAGCCTTTAAACATGAGCAGGACCAGCAGTGTGATGAAGTGGTGGAAGAAAAGGAAGCCAATTGTGCGGGTGAGTATAATGCACGGTGGTATACAAAATAAAGAGTCTGAGTGGTATTGGCCGCCCGCGAAGTTTTATGAATCTTTAACCACAGCTTATCCCACAAAGGGACAGACCAGGAATGTAATAAATCTTTTTCCCATGCCAGTTCAGTCCTTGTTTTGCACCGCGTTGCCAGAGATAAGAGACCATTGTAGAGGGAAGATGCAGAAGGGGAAGCGTTTATCAATGGAAACAAAGTAGAGCAAGTTGTGGGGAGGTTTGGAGAAGGTGGGAGCGATGAGAGATATTGGTGAAGAGAGGGAAGCAGAAGGTCATATTGCTTTTTACAGGAATTAGGAAGGGCAAAGTCAGATTTGAGGACTGAGAAGGGAAGAGGTGTACCGTCCATTAAGAGTTGGGAAATCCATTTCAAGCCCTTGGAGTGCCATATCTTCCAGTAGAAAGCACGATTTTTAATACGTAGTAACTTATTATGCCAAATAGGTTGTTGAGAAAGTGAGTCACGTGAGGGATAAGAGGCTGGTAGGAGAGGAGTTAAAAGTTTTCGCGTGTGAGAGATAACAGGATGACGCAAAGAAGAAGTGTGCGCAGAGAAGGCAAGGGATTCCAAAAAGGCGAAGGGGGAAGTAAAAAACTTCTCGATGCTAAGCCAAATTGGAGGATAGGTAGGAAGGTCCGAAGAAAGCCATGAAGAGGCTTGTTTCAGGGAAAATGCGTGGTGATAAGATTTAAAGTCAGGAAACTTAAGCCCACCATTTAATTTATCTTTTTTGAGAGTAGATAAGGCTATCCGAGGGGGTTTACCTTTCCAGAGGAATTTTAGTAAAGTGCGGTCTAATATCTTAAAGTAATAATCTGGGATGTGTACAGGAATCATTGAGAGGGAATATAAAATGATGGGAGCAAGCATCATCTTAATGGAGTCTAACCTACCCCACCAAGAGAGAAAAAGAGGGTGCCACTTGGTAATAGAGTCCTTTAGCTTCTTAGTAATGTAATCAAAATTGTGTTTGAGAGTTTCGGAGATAGACGGGGAGAACCATAATCCTAAATATTTTAATTTAGAGGATTGCCAGGAAAAACCGGTATGATCAAAATAGTGTTTAAGACACAAAACATTGAGGGGTAAGACTTCACATTTATCACGATTTAGGCGGTATCCTGAGAGTTTTGAAAACGCATCTACTTGGGAAAGGAAAGGAGGAAGAGAAGTATCGGGATTGGAGCAGTATAACAGAATATCGTCTGCATAAACAGACATTTTGACTTGGAGGGTACCTAAATGGAATCCTGTAATTAGGGAGTCCTGTCTAATTTTGGTAAGGAAAGGCTCCAATGCCACTACAAATAGGAGAGGGGATAGGGGGCAACCCTGCCGTACACCTCTTGAAAGAGAAAAATAATCGGAGACCTTACCATTAGCAAAAATAGACGCTTTAGGACCAGAGTATAAGAGAGAAATAAAGGAAATTAACTTAGAGGGAAACCCTATCCATTGAAGAGCGCGGAACATAAAGTCCCAGCCAATCCTATCAAAAGCCTTTTCGGCGTCTAAAGCTATGGCAGCAAGCGGGTAGTCTAAGGAAGAGGCCTTGCTAAGAATGTTAAAAAAGACTCTAGAATTATCAGAGGATAAGCGACCTTTTACAAAGCCCGATTGTTCCGAACCAAGAAGCTCAGGTAAGATTGGGTCAATACGTAAGGCAAGAATTTTAGCAAAAATTTTATAATCCGTGTTCACTAAAGATATCGGGCGATAGTTTTTACAGAAAGAGGAATCCTTGCCTTCTTTGGGGATTAGGCAGATCATAGCATCTTGGAAGGTACCTTGAGATGATCCGTTTGCGATAAAAGAAGTAAACAAAAGAAGAAGTTGTGGGAGGAGGAGTTTCGAAAAGTGTTCATAAAATTCGATGGTAAAACCATCAGGACCAGGGGTTTTCCCTCGCCTCAAAACCGATACGGCATGAGAAATTTCTGCTAGTGTGATATCTGACTGCAGTGAATCAAAATCAATATGTTGCGAGGGAGGAGAAGGGATGGATTGGAAGTAGGAGGAAAGATCAGATTGAAGAGGTTGGGCCTCAGGGGTGTAGAGAGTTTTATAAAAGGAGACAAACTCATTTAAGATATCTTCATCCTTGAGAAGAGTGTCACCATTGGAATTCTTCAGAGACTCTATCCTAGTTCTGTCTCGCCGAGATTTTAGATAGTTGGCCAGTAGTTTCCCCATTTTATTCTGACCTCCATAGTAACGAGCACTACACTTCAGGAGATAAGAAGAAGCCGCTTCTGTGGATGCTTTGTTGAAGGTAATTTTGGCAGTGATAAGATCTTTCAAAGAAGCTTCAGAGTACGAGTGGTAGTAGGCGTATTCTAATTTTTTAATTTTGGCAAGCAATTGAGCCGATTGTTTCTCAAAAACTTTTTTCTTCCGAGAAACAAAGTTAATAATAAAGCCTCTGGCAGCTGCTTTAAAAGAATCCCAAATCATAGCAGGGGAGGAATCATGAGTAGTGTTTATGGTGAAGAATTCTGACGAAAAAGAACTGAACTGGCTGGAAAAATTAGGATCTGTAAGTAATGAATTATTAAAACGCCAACGTCCAGCACCTGGGGTGTGAGGAAGAAGGTCAAAATCAACAGAAACCGGGGCGTGGTCTGAAATTAAAATGGAGCCTATTTCTGAATGAAGTACGTGTTGCGTTAGAGGTTTACTTAAAAAGAGGTAGTCAATACGGGATTGTGATTTGTGTGGGGGGGAGAAAAAGCTATATTCACGGAGTTCAGGGTGACATAGTCTCCAGATGTCAACTAAAGACCTTTGACGGATGGTGGAAGCAAATTGTGAGTGCATTTTGTTGTTTACAAATCTGACTGGGGAATTCTTATCGAAAATGGGATCACAAACTTGATTACAATCACCCCCAAAAACAATATAATCATCTGTAAGGGAGAGCAACTTATCAGAAATATGCAACCAAAAAACATTGTCAACTGAAACTGGAGCATAAACGTTGAAGAAAACCACTGGTATTTTGTCAATAAGTAATTTAACAATTAACCAACGACCTTCAGAATCAGTTTCTTGAGAAATCACCGATACATTAAACTTTTTATGAGTAAGAATAAGAACACCATTTTTCTTACCTAAAGCTGGAGAAGAGAACACATTACCTACCCAACATCTTTTTAATTTAGATGCTTCAGCCTCAGGAAGGTGGGTTTCCTGAAGGAAAGCAACATCAGTTTTTAACTTTGCTAAGTGGGAAAGAACTCGTTGCCTTTTAATGGGATTGTTCAATCCTTTAACATTCCATGTGATAACTCTGAACTTGGCTGGATGAGATTGAATTCAAAAACCATGAACATACAATGCGATAAATAGGGTTGAGATTGGAAAGAGTAGAGAAATGAGAACTCAGAAGTGTACAAAGGAGAAGATAAGAGAGGAAGAGATTAAAAACAATGGAATTAAGAAATTCGATAAGGGATAAGGAACAGAAGCAAGGGATATGGATTTGCAAATGACCAAAGAAGGGGAGAAGGGGGTAGAAAGAGGGAGGTGAAAGCGGGAAGAAAAGAAAAGGAGAAAAGAAAAAGAAAAAGAGGAGAAGAGAAACAATGACAGAGAACAGCACAGAAAGCATAAAAGTAGAAAATGAACAAAGGGCATACTTACATGAAGAAGATCCAAGAGAACAAGGGGGAGGGGAAGAAGCCACACGAGACAGACAGCCCATCCAGGCTGACCAGACGGAGGACGAGGGGGAAAACGCCAATAAAATAGAATATCTACGGATGCGAGAGGGAACAAAAAACAAAAACGTTAAAAACTATTTAGCACAGTAAGCGATGAGGAATAGGGGAGTTAAAACAGAGCAAAACGATTAGGTACCAACTCAAATTAAATTAAGAAGACCATCCAAACTACAAAGAACACCAAAGAATACATGAGGGACGGTGATAAAGAGAAACAATGAATGAAAGAACCATAAGAAAAATCATCAGAACATCAAGTAACATTTGACGACGAGGGTCCCGAAGCTTCCATGGTCTCCGTCCTGTGAAAGTTTATGAAACTCTGTAACTGCTGCGGATCTTCATAGGATGTTGTCTTGTTATTAAACGTGACCTTAAAGAGGCAGGGGTGAAAAAGACCATAACGTGCTCCCATGGCACGAAGAGTAGGTCTCATATCAAGAAAGGCCTTACGTCTGTTGGCTGTGGACTTGGCATAATCTTGAGCGAAAAACAAAGTGGCACCGGACCAGGTGACTCGTTGAGAGGATTTGGCCGCTGATAAAACCTTTAGCAAGTCCGTGTACTCCAAAAAGTACAAAATGACACCTCTCGGCCTCTGTGAAGGAGATGCACTCGATGGAAGACGCCCTAACCTATGGGCTCGCTGAATGTTGAGAGCGGTGTCTTCTGGCATATGGAGAATCTTGGGTAGGAAAGTTTTAAAGAAAGTAGGAGGGTCCGACCCCTCTGATCCCTCCACCAGACCATAAATACGCAGGTTGTTCCGCCTATTACGGTTTTCAAGATCCTCGACTTGGCGTTGGAGGGCAGACACTTGAGATTGAAGGTGAGAGACATTGGTGTTAGTGTCCGTAAAGGAAGACATGTGACTTTCCACTGCAGTAATTCGTGTATCAAGTTGAGCCCAAGAGTCAGTGAGGACTTGTAGTTTATTATTTGTTTCCTCCATAAAGGGACGAAGGGCCCTGATTTCTTCCAGTAGTGTTTCCATAGAAATAGGCGAGGTCGATTTAGGAGGAGAAGGCGGGTTGTGCTTTAGACGTTTGGTGACAGACTTCACAGCAGGTACTGGCGAGGGAGAGGGATCCATATTCTCCGTGGGGTCTTGTGAGGATAACAGTGAATCCTCTAGTTTGGAGAAGGCAGTAAAAACTTTTGAATTTTTGATAAGGGTATACTTGGGAGTAGGGTGTTTAGCAAGTGAGCCTTTCGTTCTCCCCATAAGAGGCAAGTCCAACAGTCCAGGTGAGCGAGAGGGGCAGAGACGTGACCCAGAAGGAGAGTATCACTAGTTAAATGGTTAACATCACTGTCAGATCCAGCAAGTATCAGGAAGCCTCATTGAAGCGCGTGTTTGAACTGAGTTAGAGAAGTAGTCATTGAATTGACGTATCCGTAAAAATGAGGCAGTTCCATAAAACTATTTCAATATCTGAGACAAGAACACTCGTCAAGAACAGCCATGAATGAGGAAGAACTGTGTTATCTGAGGAGAACAGTACAGAAAAACACGCTCGTGAAGTGCGTGCATAAAATGGCGGCTGAATCGGAGAAGAAGACGCTGCACAAACTACGCACCTTTCGTATTCTCCAGAAATATGTCATTGAGATTGTCCAAAGTTGGTGAAGCGATGAAGACAAAAGCCAGAGTTGAGCAGAATAATAGCCAAAAGGGAGAAAAACCACTTTTGCAGCATGCTTCTTCAAGTCAACAGCTTACATTCTCCTCAGGCGAAAAAACAAAAATGGCGGCCGTTCCGAAAACGGGGCCTCCGAGGGAATTAAAGAGGATTAAATGCAGCTTACTGACATAGCGACTGCAAAATTCAGTGCTCCGGATGTTCAGACAGCCTGTCCTCACTTTGTGGCATCCTCGTACTCGTAATTACGAGAGAAAAAGTCGGCGTTGTCCTCCCGACTCCGGGAGCGTCAGGGAAGAGCCGCCATCTTCGTAAGGCGTTAACCACGCCCACCATAATTGCAATTTCTTAATAATCGCAATTAAGGAATCGCAAAAGCCTACCTTGATGCATGTGCTCCTTAGGGCCAGATGTACAACCCTTTCATTTAGCGCCTTTCAATTTGAGACATATTGTGAGTCGCAAATTGTGAGGCACTAAATGAAATGTACAACAGTGTTATTACACTTTTTGGGAGCCCATTGGGAATGCCAGTCATCCCAGGGATGGTGGCCTGCTGGGCTCAGCAGACCGCCATGTCTGGGACTGCTTTTTAATAAAGCAGCTTTTTTTTTTAAATGCAGTTTGTTTTCCTTAAAGGAAAACGGGATGCATTAAAAAAAAAAATATGAAACGTTTTCTTTTCATTTTTTGCAGCCAAAGGTCCCTGGGACCACTGCCTGCCCTTAAAATATATTTTTAGAGACAGTCACAAAGTGGAAGGGGTCCCCTGGGGATGCCCTTCCAAATTGCGACTGCATTACCAAGCTCTTGAAGAGGGTGGAAATTTGTGACACATAGCATTGCGGACGCAATTAGGAAGGGGATGCCCCTTCCTAATTGTGACTCACAATTCCATAATAGCGAGTCGCACATAAATTGCAACTCGCTATTTAGGAATTGTACATGTCCAACAGTGATTTTGCACATGTAAAATCAAGTCGTACTTCTGGCCCTAAGCCAGAAACACCTTTTAGGTATCAAACTTCCAGTCGTCAGGCCATGCGCCGATTAGAGGCATGTTTCAATGCCTCCTGTTTTCTGCAGGCGTGTTTCCTTTTGTGCCAACGCTGTAAAGTGAGAGGTCTTGAACATACTTTGGCAAGATGCGTCTTAATGATGTGTATAATATGTGCATTCCAAAACCCTTTCGTATACTAACATGGAAGAAGGTCTGGGTTGTACCTACGCATACAGGCAGCCCACATTTATTTTGCACATACTTACTGACAGGTCAGGCAGGTCTTTAATTATACGACTAGTCACCGTACGTTTCCTGAACTATAGAGGCTAGTGTTTCAAACTCTAAATTTGTGATTTCTTGATGTTCAGCACTGCATTTTCACCTTTCACTGCACAGTGTGAATCATTATTTTGTAGAGTTTTAAAAATTCCAAAATGTTACCTTTACATTTGCAATTCATTTTGAACCCGATGAATGAAGTTACACATCTTCCTGCACTCATGCCTAGACACTTCATTCATTTTAGCAATGGCTGCAAAATGTTGTGCTCTTGTTTCTCTTGAGTACCTATTGCCATGTACCATGCAGGGGATAAAACCTGAGTGCACATGTCTTAATAGGAAAGCAGCCAGAATGGTGCACAAAAGGAATGTTGCACATTTTCAACAAATGCTTGCTTCAGGATTTCTCTCTGAGGTTACACCAAACTATCCATTTCTCTACTAACTTATAATGGAAATACATTGACAGAGTATGTTTTCAGGTCACCCATTTTCTGACATTTGTAGACATTGTTGCAAGTCCTCCATTTACCAAAATTGATATGCAAATATGCCTGCTGTCAAATTTGCTTTCTACTATCTCCAATATTCTTTGTCAATGCATTTAGGTGCCCACCTCTGTGTGCAGTCCCAGCTGCCCTCTGGGTATGAGAAAGGCAGGCAGAGAAGGTGAACCTGCCTGCTGCTTCCAATGCGTGCCGTGTCCTCCAGGGGAAATATCCAACCAAACAGGTATGTATGCAGAACCAATCAAAAGCCTTGATACCAGCATATCATTTTGTAACTGCACCCTGCTCAGGTGACCAGATCTCATATAAAACATATGGATAAACTGATCACACAATTAATAAATGCCTAATTCACAAATTAAAAAAGAAAAACCCCATGTTACACAAATCAAACCAAGTAATTTAATTCACAGCTTTAGAAACTACTATCTAGTGCATAACATAACTGTTAGAAATGGGGTCGCCAGTAGGCAATGGTTTGCACCTTTGTCCAAGTAAGGACACTTTCTTCTAGTCAGGGTAAGGGAGTCACGCCCTTAGACAACCCCTCCTCACCCCTTCGTATCTTGGCACGAGCAAGCATGCTTATCTCAGAGGCAGTGTGTAAAGCATTTTTCCACGCATACAGTAATCAGTGAAAATACTACAATTCGACACCACACTAGTTTCCAAAAATAGGAAATCTTTATCTAAACAAAAAAGACCAAAACAACTAAAATCCACCATACATCTATCAAAATCTCACCAAAAATAGTTATTCACAAAAATAAAGTTTGTAGTAACAAAGCGCTTCACCTGGGGCTATTACGACTTCATGATAGATGAAAGTCTCAAAGTATGGCGCCAACCGCGAGGTGCGCGGTATCTGACCTGGAGTCACACGGTCCCCTAAGAACAGTACCTTGGCAAACGATGAAAACAGAGACGGTGCTCAGTGTCGGTGTGCTGATGCTTTGTTCGCGCCAGGCGGCATCTGTACTTTACAAACACAGTGGAGGTGAGGCGTTGGTTCCTTACTGCGATGCAGGGGAGGTGAGGCATCAGTTTCTTACTGTTGCCAGGGAGGTGACGTCGCGGTAACGTCGAGGCATTGGTTCCTTGCAAAAATGCAGGGTCGATAGATTCGGGAGGTCACCCACGTCAGGTATCAGCACTGCGATGATGAAGCACCGGTGTCAGTGAGGTTGGGGCTGCAGTGCGAGTGCGGGCAGTGCGCCATGAGCGTCACGAGCAGTGCCCTCGGCTCCAGTGCAGGCAGCGGCCTCGGTGATGGTGTCAAAGTCGGTGTGGTGCAGTGTCGGCAGGTGTAGGGCGTCGGTGAAAATCGGAGTGGTGCATTATGCACTTCCCGAGCGGTGCCCATGGCTTTGCTGCAGGTCGTGGCATCGCTTGCCAGCGTCAGTGTTGCTTTTTCCCTCTGTGGCAGCTGAAACAGCATTTCCAGGTGCAGGAGAACAGAGGGAATGAACTTTGACTCCCTGAGACTTCAGAATAGGAGGCAAGCTCTGCACCAAGCCCTTGGAGATCTTCTTCAAGCAGAAACACAGCACACAGCAAAGTCTTAGTCTCTCCTTGACAGAAACAGCCACTGCAGGCCAACCCCACACAGCACACAGCAAAGGGACAGTACTTCTCCTTCAATTTTCCCAGCTCTTCTTCTTGGCAGAGGTTTCTCTTGAGTCCAGAAGTAATCTAAAGTCTTAGGGTCTGGGTCGCAATATTTATACTCAGTTTCTCTTTGTTCTCTTGTGGCAGAGAGGGTCTGTGCTCAGGACAAACCATTTCTGCCCTCTCTGGCCCAGTTCTCTGGCAGGAGGTGGAGACAGCATTGTATAAGGCAGACCTGGCCTATTCATGCACAGGGAAATCCCCTCACCCTATTCTAAATGCAACCGAGGCCTATTCAGCCTAGTTCTGACTCATTCATTAAAGGCAAGACACACTTAAACCTCCACAGGGGCTGCCTGAGAGAATGCACATCCCCAGCCCCTGTCACTCCAAAGCCAAACAGTCAATCAACAAACCAGCAGAGGCACCCAGGATGGCTAAGCAAGCAAATACCAACTTTCTAAAAGTGGTATTTTCAAACACACAATGTAAAAATCATCTTTAATAAAAGATGCATTTTTATATTTCGAATTCAGGCATACTAAACTCCAACTTCCTACCTGGTCCCAATGGGAAGTTGTACTTATAAGATGTTATAAATATACTCCCATGCTATCCTATGGGACAGATAGCCTTTCCATAGGGAAAAACGAAATACACTGTATTTTGCTATCAGGACATGTCACACACACCTGCATATGTCCTACCTTCACCATATACTGCACCCTGTCCACAGGGGTACCTTGGGCCTACCTCAAGGGTCTCTTAACCATAAGAAAAGGGAGGGTTAGGTCCTAGCAAGTGGGTCCACTTGCCAGGTTGACATCGCAGTAGAAACTGGGTGCTGACACTGCAGTGGCAGGTCTGGGACCCTTCTAAAAGGCTGCTTGCATGGGTGGCACAATCAGCGCTGCAGATCCACTAGCAGCATTTGACTATCAGGCCCTGGGCACACATAGTGCACTGTACTAGGGGCTTAGTAGTAATTCAAATAAGCCAATCAAGGAAACACCAATCCATTAACACAGTTTACATGGAGAGTATATGCACTTTTGCACTGATCAGCAGTGGTTAAGTGCCCAGAGTTCTTAAAACCAACAAAAACTGGTCAGAAACAGGAGTCCAAAACGCAATAAGTCTGGGGATAGAGCCTGCTGAAAAAAGCAATGTCTAACAATAACTTTATTAAGAACATTTCTTAAAAAATAGTCTGAAATTAAAGGACAAGGTGCACAGGCATATACAGCTTGAATGGGCACTCCACTAGTTCCAGAATGACAAAATAATCTACTGACACAGAACTTTCTTCAGGAGTAAAGCTTTGCTTGTAGGAAGGGATTGGGTGATAGTGAGCGTAACTGGTTAGAAATTTTGCAAACTCCCCAAAATGTATTTGAGTTTGGGTATTCACAAGCCATTTTCCTAATCATTATTACTCTGGAAGTGATTGCTGATTTACTGCTGCAAAGGATGGGAATAAACCCCTCCCAGGATAGGAAGAGAACAACCCCAAAATTGATGTGCATGCTTTCCCTATTGAAAAAAAACCATATGCTTATGAATAAGCTCTGTTTTTTTCCAGAGGCAAAAATATATGCATCTATAGATTGTCAAAAATACATTTTCAAAACATTTCAGGAATACTCCTGAAAAGCTGCAAGGTGCACGTTTCCAGAAGGATCTTGCAAAGGTTTGTTCATTTGAAACTGCCTGGACCTGCATCATGTGAGGTGAAAAATATGTGGGTGTAGTTTACAACTCTTTTTATGAAACATACCTGGAGTAAATAGCTTTAAGATCCTACATAGGACCAAGGTTGAAGACATGGTGGTTATATAAAGAACCGATTAAATGTGGTGGTCGCAAGGGGTGATATAGGCTTGGAGAGTGCATGGGGTGTAATCACTACACATTTTACCTGTTGACAATGTACTTGCTTTCAAATGACAGTCTTATCTTTTGGTCAAGTGCCCAAGAGCAAGAAGGTGGATTTTGGGCTTTTCCAAATTACACAAAGGAGCAAATGGCTTTTAGAAGCTAAGGAGGAATGGTCCAGCTACTTCAAAGCAATGGAAACTTGAGGTGACACAAACAGACATTTATGAAGTTAGGAAATTAAAGTAAAATGGGCAATATAGCAGGTAGGGGTGTTATAGTATTTGGCTAACAGCTGTCCTGATTAGTGCCAGTAGTAAGGAATGGGCATCAACCTGGGCAATTTTAAAGAGTATGTGTAGTAAAGATGATGATCTTGTTCACAGGAGAAAATGTATGTTGAGGAAGCCTACCAGCAAGCTATTGCAGCACTAGACTAGTTTTCTGTAACAACTGAATAGCGCACAAATTGTTCCAGGACAGACCATGGTATAAATGTATTTGGGGTGAAAGTGATATGGAATGTCAGACTTGTGGGGGCCCAAGAAGCAGGCAAGTTAAATATTATGTCTTGCAGAAGTTGAGCATTGGGAATTGTAGTGCCATACATTGTGTGATGGTTTTGAGATAGTTTAATTTTAAGGAGGGAAGGAGAAGGGCATTGGTGTCTCATCGGTGTATGAATGGTGCGAAAATCTGAAGGAGGAGATGATGTGATTCAGGGAGGTAGCATAGAGATGTAGAGACAAATAAGTAGAAATCTTCGGACATCGCTTTGGGGTGCACCACCAGATAATGGAGTCATTGGTGAGGTGAATGACCACCAGAAACCAAGAACAAGCAGCAATAGAGATTCAATGAGAGCCCTTCTTATTCCAGATTTTTGTGGGTTGTTATATTATGTGAATTTGTAGAGCATGACTAATCACCCGTGAGGGTATCCAGGCACTGAGTAGGGCAGGCCTGAGGGGGGGAGGAAGAGAGAATGCCTGTTTCATTTAGAAGAACCATGTCTTCAGGTACCTTCAGAAGTCCATGTGGGAAGTAGAGGTTCTGAGATGTTTCTGAGGTCCATCCCTGTCTTGGTTGTTAGGTATGAGAAGAAACATCCTCCACTTCTGTTTTTTTAATGTGAGGGTGGTGTGCTCTAAAATGAGACGCAGATCGAAGGTGTTTGGTAGGTTAGTGGAAGTTGAGGCAGTGGTTGAATTAAGCTGGACAGGTGTTGTGGAGAGCTTTATAAGCATGAGTGAGTAGTTTGGACTTAAATCTTTACTTTACTGGGAGCCAGTGGACACTGTCAAAAGTGTGGAAAGATGAGGTTATTTTGCAGAATATTTGATATGAGTGTGGTGGCTGTGTTCTGGGTGGCTTGGAGTCAGATTAGGACATGGGCTGGAATTTTGATGTAGAGGGCATTTCTGTGATCAAGTCTACTTGTGATAAGAGTTTGGGTGACCGTTCATCTGGATTATGTGCAGTTAGAACGGACATGTAATGTGAGTGTTCACTGAATAGCAGACACTTAAGTGTTGTGTAGTTAAAGAAATAATGAAATACAAGTGGTAATTAGATTGAGAGGATAAATTCATGCTCTTTATATCCAGCAAACTATTGATTTACAGCATTCCTAGCAAAAGACAGTGTTCAAAAAGCGGTCAAAGAGGGATGAAAATCAGTCATGACACTAGACAATAGTTCTATGTGCTTTGTAGTATCTTGAAGGTAAGAGTGTCAGATCCAACTAGATTAAAGGCAAGCTGATTGGAGTGTGTGAAAGGGATCCAAACAATGGAGTCAAGTCACACAAAGTTGGAGGTATAGGTGGTGGTGAAAAGGGTGTTTAAATTAATGTCTTCCTTAAGATACCAATTTTGAGTAATACATAGGTCATAAGAAGACTGATTTTGAGTAAGGTGATGTTAGACCTGACATTTTTGGCATGATATTCCCTCAAACTGTTTTGCCTTCAATTTCTCATTTGTTTCATTTAATGAACTTGTAAGTCCTTAGTAAATGGCACCACATGTACCCTGGGTCTGTAAATTAAATGCTACTAGTGAGCAGCAGCACTCATTGAGCCACCCACTAAAGTAGCCTTATAAATGTCTCAGGCCTGCATGTCGGTTTAAGTTTTACATGTCATGACAGTGAAAAATCCCTACATTTGTTTTTCACTATTGTAAGGCCTGTCTCTTCCACAGACTAACACTGGGTTGCCCTATTGCACTTAATAAGTGCTACCTTCAGATTGGAAGCTGATAGAGATGTGTTGTTTACTTTCAAATGAATTGTAATTTAAAATCCTCTTTAACTGTAAAGTTTGATTTAAAGTTACTATTCTGAAAATGCCACTTTTAGAAAGTTGGCATTTTCTTCTCTAAACTAAATATGCCTTCATGACAGTGTCCTATGTCACATGATTGGGAATGACTTTGCTGTTGTGAGTTGTATATTGCTACCAGACTGTGAGGCAAAGGAAGCCTAGGTGTGAGGAGAGAGGCTATTCCTAAAGGATGGCTAGGGAAGAACTGTACCCTGCCCTGATTACATTTCAAAGGGCCTTGCCTACAGCACCAGCAAGGAAACCTGACACCAAGGCTGCAATTGCCTTTGTCGCCCTAGACCGTTTGGAGCCAGAACAAAGGGAAGGAGATGATCATGGGGATTACCCAATATAATGGCTGGCACAAGGTATAAAAATAGGATCCTCAGATTACTAATCAGTGGACCAATGGAGGAATCAGAAGAAGGACTGCCCAGCTACTCCAAAAACTTCCCTGCTACTGCAATGACTACCTTCTTGTCTGAAACTACCCAGAGTGACTCCAACAGTCAGTAGACCGAACTTCTGTGTGAGTTAGAGGGTCACCACAAGCTTGCAGAAGCCTCCCTGCAACTTTTCAGCTAACCAGCATGCATTGCTCCTGCCTGGACCTGCTTGAGCCTTCTGCTGGCCTCTGCTGGGTGAGTCCTGATCTCCAAGAGATGCTTCAAAGATCCTGGATCCTTGGATGGCATCAATGTGAATGCCTCCTAAAGAAAAGGTGAAAATCCTGAAGTGTGAGCTCATCGCAATCACAAAGTGACCTCTTCCAGCCAAGAATCATCTACCTGTAATGACCACCAATATGAAGCTCCAGTCGGACCTGCTCTTCACACCGACAGTAACTGTCCCCAAAGAACAACCACATTAAGCTCCAGTTATGACCAGCTGTTTGAGCTACAGCAACAATCGTCAGTTATGCTTCACTGGCTATTCACCCTGAAACCCTCCTCCTCAAGGCCTCCTTCAATAGGCCTGGTCCCTGTATCTGACCCCCTCTCCATTGCTGTTGGACTGAACTTGGGGCTCTCCCCCAATCTACTTGACCAGATAGCCACGTGTGGCATTTTCTACTTCTTGGAGATATTTTTACTAAAAACTTTAAGACTCAATATCTCTAGTTCTAATGATTACTAAGTTGATTTATTAAGATTTGATCTATTGTTCCAAATTGGTTTCAAATTTTTCTTCCATTGTGTTTATGACTGTTTGGGTGCTTCATAAATGCTTTACACATTGCCATTTACCAGAGGGTTAAGCACAGGATAATTAAGTTACCTTTGTGGTTCACCCTTACAAGGATTGTGTTTATTATTTTAGTAGGCTTCCACCCCTCTCAACTAATAATCCAATCTCTACATTTCAACTATGAGAATAGTATACTATAGGAAATTCCCACATCTGTCATAACCTTTGAATATTATTTTCAGATTTTTTGAATTGGTAGTGGAATGATTTACACTGACTCCCCCGGCAAGCCCAGAACATCTTCTAGATTGTATGCATCAGTTACAATGTCCTCTACCCATAGATCTCTGTTTACCTAGCTAACAAAGTAACAATATCTGGGGATCAAGGTCAAGTGAGGAGGTTTAATGTCCCGATATTAGAGACTAAACACTGCAGGAAGTGGAAAGCAAGAAATTTGGAACAGCATCTTCTCCCAGATCAGAACAGCATCAACTCTTTTACAATTCAGGAAATAAAGGAAAACTTACATTTTCAAGGAACATTTTCACAAATAGAAGAAATGTTCCCCCCTTTCGCTAGCTCCAACTGCTCCTCTGTCTTCTCCCCTCCAAGTGTCTTCCCATGGGTTTGCCCCTTCTAGAGTGTTCTGTTGCTAGCTAGCTAGGTTTGCACTTTAGAAATACTAAAACACACATATATAGCCTCTTCCTGCTGCTTTTCTACTGTAGCTCTCTAGGCAAATGAGGCCTATGTGATTGTGGTATTTAATGTGTTAGTGAGTCACATGACATCCAGTTATGATCAACAGGAGGGGTGAAGGCAAGTGGAGTCCAGGGGAAGACAGAAACTACAGGTCAGTGGTGCTCATGGTGCCCACAAAAGGTGCGCGTCTTAATACTAATCTTAATCCAAATCCTAGTCCTAATCACAAACCTATTGCTAATGCTGATGCTAATCCTAATCCTAATACAAATCAGTACCTCCAAAGACTTGATTATTATCACTACCACTGGGTTTCCAGATCGGTCAGTACTGCCACCTATTACCCTTTGTAAGTAAAAATAGGTACCTATGACAGTTTTTTCTCAACTCACATTATAGTGAAAATAACAATAAAGGTCACTGTAAAATAATGCCCTTGAAGCCACAGTAAGTCAACAAGCTAAATATTATTACTTCTCTGTTATGTTATGTTATTGGTGTTTTTATAGTGGGCTAATCACCTGTGAGGGTATCCAAGCAATCTGTAGCAAGTATGTCAGGCCAGCCTTGGAGGGCTTACTCAAAACGCTAGATCTTTCGGATCTTGTGAAAGTAAAGAGGAGAGGAAGAGGCTCTCATGTGTTATGGGAGATCATTCCAGGCTTTAGGGGGGTAAGTAAGAGACGGCGTAGCCCCCTGCTCTGCTTTTTTGTATGCGTGGGGTGTGTGCTAAGACTGGCAGAGTGGAAGGTTGGTGGAAGTGAATGCGGCTGTTCAGGTAGGCAGGCCCTGTGTTCTGGAATGTTTTGTACGTGTGATTGAGGAGTGTGACGTATGTGCACTTATGTATCGGGAGCCATTGCAGTTCCCTAAGGTTTGGTGTGATGGTGGCCCAGGGTGGAAGGTTGAGAACTAGTCTTGTTGCTGTGTTTTGGATGGTCTGCAGTCTACTATTAGCAGGTTGTTTATTATCCCTGCATACAGTGTGTTTCCAGCCTAGTCTGCTGGCGATGAGAGTTTGGGTGATTGTTTTCCTAATGTTGTCCGGTAGTCACTTGAAGATTTTCTTCAGCATCCTTAGAGTGTTGAGGAAGGACGAGACCACTGCTTTGACTTGGGCAGTTGTAAGCTTGTATGACGTCGGCAAGCAGAGTCATGTAAAGGTTGAAGTGGGTTGGGCTGAGCAAGGATCCTTGTGGGACTAGGCAGATTATTTCTTGTGCTTTAGAGGGATGGTGGTCATGTTGACAGGTGGGTTTCCTTCAGTGATGACGTAGCAAATCCATTCAAGAGAGTTTCCCTGGATGCCTGCTTTGTGGAGTCATTGGATTAGAATCAGATGGGAAACGGTGTCAAAGGCTGTTGATGGATCCAGAAGGATGAAGCCTTCAGTTTTCCTCTGTCCAGGATCATCCAGATGTCATCTGCTAAAGCTATGAGGTCCATTTCCATGCTGTGGTTGGGCCTAAATTCTAATTGAATGGCACTGAGAAGCTGGTCTTTGCTGAGATGGTTGGAGAGGTGCTTGTTGATGGCTTTTTCCTAGACTTTGGATGGGTAGGGAAGGAGGGATATCAGTTGGTAACAGGTGAGATTGGTTGGGATGGCTAAAGGTTTCTCTAAGAGGGCATTGATGGCTGCATGTTTGCATTGTTCTGGAAAGGTGGCTGTACTGATGGAGGTTTTGGAGATGGAGATGTGGAAGATGGGGATTGCTCCCTTGTCAAAGGCATGGTGGGATCAGGGGTCCGCCGAGGCCCCAGAGTGAATGGTCCTCATGAGTGTTGGGGTATCCTCTATGCTATTGGTGACCCAGGTCGTGATTGTGTTGCTTCTAGTACACGAATAACTACATTAGCAAACATATACACATGGTAGAATATGACCTTGCATCATATTATACTATGATGAGTGTTGTTAACATAAATAGTGAAGTGCACTCCTAAGCTTTGTAAGTGTTTTGGAATTGGGGATGTGCAAGAGAGAGTGTTTAGGGCAGTGTTTCCCAAACTGTGGTCCGCGGACCCCCAGGGGTCCCTGACACATTCCTAGGGGGTCCGCAGGCAGAAGTTTTGAAAGCACTGCAAAGTATCTTGTTTAATTAGCAGTTTTCAAGGAACAATAAAAGTGTCAAGATGACACCAGTGATTAATGTCCCTGCTGGAGAGAGATGAGAGTTTTGTCCAGTGGCAGCTTTGACTTATCTAATGTAGCGCAGAGGGTTAAAATGCCTACTGCAAAGAACGTGTACCATGCATTTTAAAAAACAGTATTTTATATGCATAGGTCAGTGAGTTACTGCTTTTGCCAGAGAGATTCTTTTGTTACTGTGCAGTTCATAAGTGACAATCGTAATCTAGCACAGTGACCTATAAACTGTCATCAAACAGCTGCTTGCAAACTGAAAGGTACAAGTTAGTGACTTATGTTTTTTCCCAGTCTTTCATTATCCTGATGCTGCAAAAAAGGTTTATTTGGGTGGAAATACATTTTTATTGTTAAAGTCAATGCTAACCACTGTGTTATGTTCTGAATCCTGCGTGTGTGCTTCTCCAGACCAAGCACTCTTTAAAAATGCCTACCAGTATGAATGACATGTGAATTCTTCACCTTGTAGTCCCCTTTGCCTTATGTAACATTTTCTATACACTGATTTACACGCATGATTCACTGTCTCTATATGTGCGTGATGTAAAGTGCTCAGACATCCTACAATGGTATGAGAGATGCTATATAAAATGAAATACAGGTGACAGAGGGGCTATGGGGAGATGAGAAGCACTGTTGGAGGGTGATAGTGGGGGAATCATTGAAGACCCCCCAGAAAGATTGTCGTATTCTGGTGCATGGTCAGGTCTTCATTTACTATTCTTTAAAAGCTAATACAATTCAATATATAATGATAAATGTGTTGTAGACTGCACCATTGTTTCCTAAATGTTTTGGGGGTAGAGCCTCCCAAAGCCCCCTTTGTAGTGGTCAGGCTCACTCACTGCACTTGGTGTGCACCATATGGGGACTGGTCTGAAATAATTTGCCAGGGCTGCTTTGGATTTCCAGTCTGGCCCTGGCAGGAGCAGGAGCCTCGTACTGCGAAATAAAAACAACCATTGAAAAGTTAGTCACGGAGATGCAGCACCAACCTTCCCATTAACTTCTTTCGTCTTCTTGCAAATGCTTTCAATATAAAATACAACAGAGAGTGTCGTTAGCCTCCTTGGCTTAACAACACACTCCACAACTTCAGAAACGCAGGGCTGCACCATATTTACAAGAATATGGTGCAGTCCTGCATTTCCCCTGCGCTGGTGCTACACTTAACAGGGGAAGATTGTTTATGTACAGGAAGGTCCCCCTTCCTGCACATAAAAAATGAAATGTCATTTTGTCACTTCTATGTGTGCTGCTTAATGCAGCACATATGGAAGTTACAAAATGTCTTTTTTATTTTTTTAAAGATTGTTGATGTGGAGGAAGGGTCACCTTCCTGAACATAAATAATAAAGGCGTTTTGCAAAAACGAGGAGAAATGAAGCATTTCTCCTTGTTTCGCCAAGTTAAGACCAGGTTTTCCCTGGTCTTAATTTTGGCGCTGCCTCCTATTTACGCTGCCCTTGTCAATAGGGTGCCGCGTCAAAATCAATGGGTGTTGCAGGGGAAACGCCCACCGCAACACCCACTGCCCAACCCTTTCACGCTAAACAATGGGTGAAAGGGGGTCTTTTTTAAAAGGCAGCGTTAAGCCACGTTAAGTGGCTTAACGCTTCCTTGTAAATAAGGCAAAGCCCCTATCGCCACGGGAACATCTCAAAAAGTGATGTTCCCATGGTGATAGGGGCTTGTAAATATGCACCTAAAATCATTAGTAATTGCAGTATTTGTTTTGTGTGCACACGTGTGTTAATGTTTTTCGAATTACTGTTTTAATGTTTAAAATTTAAATCCTACAAATTGCTTGGGGGTCCCCGGCTTCCAGTGGGGACTCAATGGGGGTCCTTAGGAGTCAAAAGTTTGGGAACCACTGGTTTAGGGCATTCTCTAGTATAATGAAATAGACTTGGCATTGCAGGGGATGGCAGGTGATGTGGACTATTGAATGACAAGCTGTTGATACAGTTCATAAGAAAGAAGTATGGCTGTTAATAGTGCAGTATTTGATTTATATATTAGTTAGTATCAAAATGGCATCGACATCAATTATTAATAGTACCCATTTCATGACAATCACTTTCTCAACCATATAAGGATTGATATCTGAGTTGATATCATTGAGATTCAAAGTCTTGATCTTAACAAGAGGCGGGCACTACCACCAAAAGAGAGGTTTTTATTTTAGCTGAGTACAACACCTTTAGCTATGGTTTTGAAAAGGTTTGGGTACAGACTGCCTGCTAGCAACGTATAGAAATATACAGACGCAATAAAAGGTTTAGTTAGGGTCTCAATAAATTATTCCCTTGCTCAATTGTTGGTAGCTGACAACCATCAGGCAGGCTTAACTTAGTTCACAGTTGTGTAAAGCATTAAAAAAACACCAATATTAACAAGCATTGCATAGACAATAGGTATTGCGTTTTGGACCTTGTAAGTGTTTAGCAGCAGCTATTGCCTTTGGCAATGTCTTTAAGCAAGCAGCATGTTGAAAAGTTATAATAAAAAAGTGTTATTAGCATTTTTGTTACGTTATATCTAACCAAGAAGACATTGTGTACAACTGCACGACCTGATTAAAAAAAATGAATGAACATAAATATGTCTTCTATTTTCCTTGTCTTTGCAATGCTGGTAACTTATTCCTGCCATTGTAATATTTTTTGTTATAGCTTTTTTTGGGGGGGGGGGGGTAGGGTAAAAACAACGGGAGGGTGCAGGTTGGGAAATAGTACCTGCATTAGCCCAGGAGCAGCAGATGGACACTAGTAGAGAATCAACAGATGCCAGAGTCCGGGGGCAGACTGAACTTATGTCAATGGGGCATATTAGAAACTGTCTGGACAGAGTCTGAAATCAGTACAAAATAATATAAAAAGAAGCATTGAGGTCAGGGATAGAGCATGAAACACTGAGGTAAGAGGGTGTAGGGGAACGAAATAAACATGTGAGAATGGGAGATTTAGGTAGTATGAGAGGAGGGCAAGAAAATAGAAAGAATAATAACCACGGCAAAGAGAAAGGGGGACATAGAAAGAGAAATAAGAGGGAGAGAAAATGGAAGCAAGTGTGTGTGTGTGTGTGTGCTTGAGAGACAGATAGAGGAAGTGAGAGAGAAAATGAGTGAAACTGAGAGGGGGAACAGATAGTACGTGTCATCGTGTCATAATAAGAGACCACAGGAGAGATTAAAGAAATAGAAGATGAGTGCCCAGGTGATAGTCAGACAGAGAAAGAGAGAAGGCAGACGATTAGAGTTGGACAGAAAAAAGAGCAGCAAAGAGGAAAAGAAAAAGAGGAGAGGGGAAATGACAAGAGGAAGAGTGGACATGGAGAAATAGAGGAGAGAAAGAGAAAGAAGAGAAAGTTGATGCGCTGATGGTGAAGTGACGCTGTGTTGATGCTGAGCTGTGCTGGTGCGGAGATGGGGCTGTGCTGGAGGTGGTGCACTGATGCGAAGGTGGTGCTGTGCTGATGTTGAGCTGGGAGGTTGCAACAAGGACAGCTGGCGTTTAACCCAGAGAAAAACCTGTTAATCTTGGCAGGAGATAAATGCATCTTATGCAGCACAAAGAATGGGATAATCTTAAACCTTGCACTCCTAGATACAGAGGCCAGGTAGGCCAGCTCCCTGCCCCATTCCTTGTGAGCAAAGGCCTGCCCAAGCTCCCTCTCCCATCTCTCCTGAAAGCCAGGCTAGATGGACCTGAATGTGTTCTCCAATTTGCCAACCAGATGATTAGTGTCCACCCTTTGCCCATGGCGGTGCGGTACTGTACATCCGCATGGGTTGGTGGTTCTATTGCCACGGCATTCCGGTTGGCGTGCAAGATATGAGTCCGTATGTGGTATAGTAGGAATTGAACCTATGAATGTTAGATTGGTCTACCAACGCATCAAAGTGTAGCAGATTGCCAACCTGCAGTCTGTAATTTGCTTTCATAACTAAAGACTCCCATATTCACCGTGCTTTCTGTCGCAGGCTCTGACGCCACAGCTCTATAAATATGTCTGTCACTTTCCCCAGTGCACCAGTCAAGATTCAAATCGGGGACCCTCCAGCTAGAGACATTGATATCTTAAGTGAATGCATTAACCACCGGAGCTTTTGTACCAGGACAACATATTTCATAGATGAGTTTACCTGGCATTTATTCTCATCTACGGTGTTTGCCTCATATATAGGTGAAAGGTAAACAAAATAGTTGACATTTCGTGCACTCTGTGACGGCCTGTCCCATTCTACTTAGGATCGCAGTATCCATACTGTTTTGATGTATTTTGACTGTAGCCATGAAGCACTGTATAAAAGCTGCGAATTCATGAGATGCAAATGATTGGCATTCCTATACGTCTCCACCTATCAAAGTTATAAAAAGGACCCCTTGCATTGACATGCGCGTCCAATTTAACTATGTAAGTAAATTAGGGGGATTAGATGACAACTTTAAAGGATAGGGGACTGGTTTAACTATTTTATGTAGTTTGAGAACATTTACTTTTTCTCATCGGAACCTTAATCAGTCATATCAATGTGATACATAAGTGTTGTTACTTTGGACAATGCAGGCTTCCCTGGGAGAGAGCAGGATGCCAACAAGAAGCTCTTAGGTAGTCATGTGGAAACAGTCTGATCACTATGCACACCCTTGCCAAGCTCACCATGGAGACAAAGCCTCCCTCAAAAAACCAAGGCAGAGGTGACTCTTTGCCGCTGTGCAGTTGAAAAACGATGCAACACCTAAACACAGACTTAAACAGAGCTGAAAATCAAGCATTCGATCAGAGTTCACTTTGTACTGCATAAGCAATGTTAAAGATGCGTTGAAGTCCTGACAGTGTAACAGGTACTGAGGCTCAACAGTTTAATGGTTTCGGAAACTATTCCTTCCGAAGCAAACACTCGTCCACTTGGCATTTAAGTTCTAATTAAAGACAAAATGCCTAGAGGAAACTCAACTAATAGACCACACAATAAAAATTCCATAGCTGTAAAAATATTTAAAACTAGTTGGTGGATTACTTTTCTCCAATACCTGCATCTAAGTGGGACAAAGCAAATGCACTTTCAGAACCCATGTCAGTGGCTTAGAGCTTGTACTGTGCCCCCGGCTTCCTAAATGGTAATGAAGTCCAGTCTTTGGCGGGTGCAGAGGGGACAGGCTTTCCTGCTCTCCACGTAGAACATGGAACAGATTCCCTTGTAAGTGATGGAGGGGTAGCACGTCACACTCAGCAGTGGGGCAGCCCTACTGAGGTGTTTTGTGAGAGCACGGCAGAAGCGCTAATGACTCAAGTAACCATAGAGTGGCAGCACAGTGGAAAAAACATATGCTCTTTAGGAACCCTGTCAGTGGCTCAGAGCTTGTACTGTGCCCCTGGCATCCTCAATGGCAATGAAGCCGAGTCTTTGGCGGATGCAGAGGGGACAGCCAGTCCTCCTCTCCATGTAGAGGATGGAACAGAGTTCTGTGTAAGTGAAGGAGGGGTAGCAAATGAAGCCCAGTCTTGATGCGGAGGATGCAGTTGGGCTCTATTAACCTGAAGCTTTCAGGGAGTCCACTCCTTAAATGCACGGAGTCAGGCAAAGTCCGTCTGATGCTGAGTCCCACAGAGAGCAGCAGGTGCAGTCTTGGTGAGTGCATTCGTCTTGGTGCAGGCCAGGGAGTCAGGAAAGCAGTCCTTTTTTGTCTTGTTTCTTCATGCAGAAGATCTGTGGATCTATGCAGATCCCCAATATTTATCCATGGCTTCTGGGTATCAAGCAGGGGGCTCCCCTGACCAATGGGATGCAGGGTGCCACCCAGGGGCATGAGCCCTTCCTCTAAAGTGTGGCATAATGTGTCCCAGAAAGCAACATTCTTTCAAAATCCAGCATGGAGGAATTCTCCATTGGTGTGGGTAATTTTTCAAAACACTCCGTTGCCAACCCTCTCCCTAATCCAATTACAGAGTCTTTTGTGTGGCTGAAAAATCAGGATGTAGAGGTGGGTATGTGCTGTCCTAAAGTGACATTCGCAGACATGTTTGGCTACACCTCTCCCCCTTCCCGCCATCTGCTGTACATCTTGTGCTTCTCTATCCACAGGAAACCTATAGTGCCCTCTGACAGGACCTGGCCAATCAGGAGAGAGCAGCTGAAAAGCTGGACTTTGGCTCACAGGAAAGAAAGTGTAATAACGTATTTCCTGCACACATCCAACAGTGGCACGTTGTTGGATTTATCTCTACTGCTAATTTGATATATTGAAGTATGTTTTTTTACATGGCTTCTAACAATATGTATACTACAATAAAATATTACAGCGTTAGCTCATGGAGCCATTCACTAGAAAGAGGGAAACATGAAATTGGCACTTTTCTCCTACTTGGGCCTATATAACATACTTTATAATGTCCCTGCTTATAGTTACACGGCATCCTACCCCTCGGGCACATACAGGAGACCTTAGGGGTGATGTATATAAAGATAAGGTAGTTTGACACTTTGAAGGTACATTTAAATCCAGAGCCAAATTTGCATCACATTTAATTTTAAAGAGGGTCTGCAAAGCCTTTAAAATGACAGCAGGCAACAGAAATATACTGGGCCTCTAAACCTCCCTGCCCTATTATATACTAGGGACTCATAGGCAGTTTGAATCCCCTTGCCCTATTATCTACTGGGGACATACATGGGTCTGACGTTCCCAATTGTAATGATACCAAATTGCCATGTACGTTTTACACATAGCACTGGCCATGGGCCTGGTTAGCAGAGCACAGTCAGAGTCAAAAACTCAGCATCTAGTGGTCAAAATGGGGTCAGAAAGAGGGGGGACAATGCAAACAGGTCCTGATTTCTCACACAGGGTCAGATGACCTAACTTACTTTTGGCCATGCGGTCTGCCTCCCATGACAAGTACAGTGCTACTGCGAGGGCCAGCACCCAGCAGAGGCTACTGACAGATGTCTGTATCCAGAACCACACCCTCAGCTCTCCACGGACAACTGGCTGAGCTGCTTTAGGGGCAACTGTGGATTCCTAGAAGCTCTCAGGTATAAAGTGGGGGATACCACATCCTGTGTCGACCCCCTTCTTCTATTCTCTCTTCTATCAATGCAGTGGTGGCAACCTGCTGCTTGACAGTTGAGCTGCCTGACTGCTCAGGACTCAGGTGAAGCCTCCCCAGTGCCAGAAACCCAGCATCTAGCAGAGCACAGTCAGAGTCAGAAAACCAGCATCTAGCAGAGCACAGTCAGAGTCAGAAAACCAGCATCTAGCAGAGCACAACCAGAGTCAGAAACCCAGCATCGAGCAGAGCACAGTCAGAGTCAGAAAACCAGCATCTAGCAGAGCACAGTCAGAGTCAGAAACCCATCATCTAGCAGAGCACAGTCAGAGTCAGAAAACCAGCATCTAGCAGAGCACAGTCAGAGTCAGAAAACCAGCATCTAGCAGAGCACAGTCAGAGTCAGAAAACCAGCATCTAGCAGAGCACAGTCAGAGTCAGAAACCCAGCATCTAGCAGAGCACAGTCAGAGTCAGAAAATCAGCATCTAGTGGTCAAAATGAAAGCAAAAAATGTGCGGGCACTGCAAAAGGGTCCTGATTTCTCATAATAGACTTTTTAGGTTGATTATAGTTCAAACCCTCAAGGAGTTGTACTGTACAGCAGTCCCGAATGTTGGGCTTAGGGAATGCTAAACAGCAATTCAGGTAAATCAGCTCTAAACACTATATACCGTATGGAACAGTTCCATGACCAAAAGGTTCCAGTGAGAAATATTAATTCTATCGCACATTTTGGGTCACATGTCCAACCCAGATGTCCACTCCCATTGAACCAACTGCTTGTCCCAGTGTAGAATTTTCCTGGTGTTAGCTTGACTATTCACATGAATCCAGTGCTGTAGTAGTCCTTGTTGTGTCGTGTTTGTTTCGGGTTTCTGAATTCTTCAGAAGGATACAGTCTTTCTTGAGGGGCATGAAGTGTTAACATTTCATATGCAATCAAACAGCTCCTAGATGTAGATCTCCAGGTCCCACAATAAATCACCAACCCACCAACAAGCAAGATTTTGTATCAAGTTTCTAAAGAATGAAGTCGCCCTCTGAGTGATAAACCTGTCAAATGTATTCTGGTAGGTTTAGTGTCAACTCAAGCACTATACTCTTTGCAGTTCTATACAGCCAGTTGCTGAAACAGTCTAGGGTCCTATGCATGAGTTTGGTGGTCAATCGAACTGCCAAACTTGCAGTGGCGGTTAGGGACCACCGCACCAGTGGTCCGACCACAGTATTATGACTATGGTGGTCGAACCGCCAATGGACCGCCTTGACCACAGGGGATCTGCGATCCATCAGCGGTAGATTGGCGGTCATGGGCAGCAATATGCTTGCTGTGTTGCTGCGGCACCACCAAGCATATTACGACTTTCCTGACCTCATTTCTTTTAATGGTGGTGATCTTGTAACAAAAAGTGTGGCAGTCAGGATAGTAAGGGTTACCTAAAGTGCCCACTGGTGCCCCAGTGCATGAGGATGCATGCAGGGGGGCACATGGTGTACACCCTGTGTGCATGCACCCCAGTTACTGGACTGCGTGGACTGCACAGTCCATGCTGTGCAGGAACTTGTGTTGGTCCTCCTTCAGAGCTGCAGTTCAAAGGCTCACACATGGGCCTTAGAACTGCACCCCCGCTGGTGTGCGGCGGTTGACTTTGGTTGTGTGGGAACGAGATGCTGGTATGGCGGTCCATTCCCACATCACCAAAGTCGTAATCAGGCCTGAAATTATTCTTAAATAGCAGTAGGGCCATCTCTCTATAGCTAAATCATTTTTATGAAAGAAAGCCACCACTGGCTAATAGAGTACCTGCCCAACCCTACAAGCTTTCAGACAGCTGGCTGCATGTTCTATAAAACACACGTCTAGAAGAAGAATGCCAGAAGTAGTTCTTCCCCATTAAAAATATCAGAAACAAAATATCATGATATAAGAATATTGTGATGCAGAAATATTATTGTCAAGACTATCCATTTTTAGGTCAGTAATATAATTTTCAAGAAGATCTATGTTGTTAATATCGTTTTCAATAATATAGTTGTAAAGAATATTGTATACGTTAAATATTGCATTTATAATTGTTAAAACTATTTTTAACTATAGTTTGTAATTTTAAGTGTTTTATAACAGGTTGTGAGGTTTGCATGGGTGCAGGGTGGGAAGTTAATTAAGTATAATAAATTAACAAATAATTATAAATGTATTAGTAATTATTCAAATGAGAAATAAATATGTAAATTGTGTAACTTTTTAAAATTATATATTAAGTTTGGGCTGTTGATTTTATAGGGGTATAAGGAGGGAAGTCACTGAGTAATAATTCATAAACAATTAATTAATACGTTATTTTTAATAATTTAATTGGGTAATAAATATGTAAATTGAGCAATAGTTATATTTTTATTTATTATGTATTAGGTGTGGGCTGCTGAGTTTGTAAGGTTATAAGGTGGGAAATACATTAAGTAATAATAAATAAACCATTTTTTATTAATTCATCATTAATTATTTAATTAATTATTATGTAAATTGTGTCAACATTACATTTTTTAAGTCATATGTCAGGTGCAGACTTCTGGGTTTGGAGGGGCATGGGTGGAAAGTTTTTAAGCAATAATTAATTAACAATTAATTATTAGCTTTTTGATTATTATGTGAGTGATTACTAATTATGTGAATTGGGTAATAATTATTCATTTTTAGTGTGGGCTGCAAGGTTTGTCGGGCATAGTGTGGGAAGATGAATAAATAATACACTAATTACATTTTTAATTGATAATGAATTATTACATTTTGTTAATACCCATCTAAATTGTGTTTATATATATAGTTTTCCTTTTGAGAGTGTAATATTTCTTTTAAACAAATAGGGTTATTTAAATAATTTATGTGGTTGAAGCAAAGTAACGTCTCTACTGCTGTACAGACTGGAGTGGGAATACTAAATTTGACCCCTTCAAAGTCCAACGCTTTCCCTGCTGTTCCGCAGACAGGAGTGGGAATACTAAATGTTACCCCTCCGGAGACCAACGCTTTCCCTACTGTTACACAGACTGGAATGGGAATAGTTAATTTTACCCCTCCAAAGTCCAACTCTTTCCCTACTATTGCACAGACTGGAGTGGGAATAGTAAATCATACCTCTCAGAACTACACACTTTCGATACTGTTGCACAGACTGTTTTTTATTAGTAACCAAACGATGCTCTTTAAAGTGTTCCCATGGGCCTGCTTGGCTTTTAAGAAATAGGCTGCAAACTTAGCTTTTAGTAGCCACTGCTGTGATGTCAGCTTGAATTCCACATGGATTTGTGCGTGAGATGTGGAATTTGTTAGCAAGAAGAATCTTCAGTAGCAAGACAACTGTGCCCTGTCCAGCCAGGCTGCCATTTTATCTCTGAAGATCATTACCCCATAGGCCACTGTTGGTAACAAAATGTAATCCATTACCTTAAGCAGGTGTACTCATGGATTGTCTCACTTTGCAGAATGCTCCATCAAGAGAGTTTGTTACCCCCTGCGGTGCAGAAATGTGGTCTGTTAGTTGTCCTCTATGTAAATGTGTGTATGTGCTTATATAGCTCCGAATCACCCCTGGGGGTATCTCTGCACTGTACTCATACCGCTGTAGGAACCCTTCCTGGCTATCCGTGTGAAGTGTCCACTCCTGGGCACCCCCATGGTGAAGCCAGGCATCCCAGCGCTGTTGGGGCCATTGTGGAGACTAAGCAAGCTATTGCCCAGAGTTGCAGCGTGGGACCCATGATTAGGATAGGCACTGATGCGAGAATATCAGGTCCGAGGAATTTATAGCCCGAGACCCTGCCGCGTCGGGAATCGAACCCTGGTCCCGGACCAGTGCTCTGCATCGAGGTCTGCCACTCTAACCATTGAGCCACACTTCTCCACACTTCTCTATGGTACAGCCAGACGCTGAGGAACTTGTATGAGGTCACTACTTCAATGGATTTCCCCTCTATGTACCAAAAACCTTGTTACTATCATCACCTTGTTACTATCATCACCTTCGATTTTGCTATATTTATTTTCTGAGATTTTTCTTTACAGTACAGTGCGATGTCAAGGCTGTCAGCAGCCTCTGGAGCCCCACTGGGGTTTGGTCTAACAGTATTGTGTCATCAACACATACCCTAAGGATTTAATTCGAATTCCCAAGAGCTTTGGTGGGAATGTTCTCTCTCGTGATAGGTGTTCTAGGAGGTTCATCAAATACAAGTTAAAATGTCTTGGAGCCACTATGCAGCCTTGAGTTAGGCCCTTGTTGGTTCTGATTTTATTGGTAGTAGCCCAGCCTGAGGTGACTTTCATTTTTACACACGTGTCTGAGTATAGGGTGATAATTGTATTTAGTTAAGTCCGTGGGATGCCCCAGTTGTTTATTTTTTCCCACAGTCTTATGAGTGATCCGTTAAATGCAAGTTGGAAATCAATGTACCCAAAGTATACAGCCTTCCCTTTTTTTGTTAGTGTGTCTTCTATCAGGTGGGATATGCAAATTAGGTTATCATTGATGACACAGCCCTTGTGGAAACCCGTTTGAGAGCAGGGGATCAACTTTCGCACTTCTGTCCACTGCTTCAGTTATTGGTGCAAAATACTGGTGTAGCACTTCTCCTCTACATCCAGGAGCCTTTGTTATGAATCGGAACTAACAGCAAGCCACGCGATATCTCCGGGATGCCTCCTCCCAATCAGCCTTCCTGGAATAGGGGGGTCATAATTAAGGTCAATTTTAGCGCTGCCCCTTTATACACCTTTGCTGGAATGCCATTTGGGCATCAGTGTATGCTATTTAAACTCTTGGTATTTTTGAGGTATCACCTTCAGGTGATTATTATTATTATTATTATTATGTGTGATTTGTAGAGTGCATGGCTGCCCTAGGGCTTCCCAGTGTTAGAAGACACGGTGCAGGTTGAGGCTGGACCGATGTTAAAGGTATTGCTTGAACATCCACGTTTTGATCGCTTTCTGGAATTCTAGTTCTATGTCCAGGGTCCGATTTTCCCGTGTTGGGGAGTTCCAGAGTTTGGGACCTAGTTGGGAAAAGGATCTGCCTCCCCACCTCGCTTTCCTGACCCCTCTTGGTTTTAGGAGTCCTTCCAAGCTTGATCACAAATTCCTATTTAAGATATATGGGGACACCAGATTTCGGATTTTTCTAGGGCCCATGTTGTGTAAGGCTCGGTGGGTTATGACCATTGCCTTGAATTTGACTCTGGCAATGTAGCCCTTTAAGGTGCTTTTTTGCCTACTCATATTTTGGCGCCCCTAGGAATAGTACTTTTCAATAGTCCATGTGCGAAGTGACCAAGGAATGGACTACCGTATTTCTAAGCTGTATTGGAATCGGATCAAGGATTTTCCGAAGACTTCTTAGTAGTCCAAACCAGGTGGCAGTGACTTTCTTGGCTTAGGTCGCCATTGAGAGATCCTTTTCTAGCCAAAATCCCGGGTTCTTAATAGAATCTTTAGGTATGGATGGGCTGCCCAAGCAGTCAGGCCAGCTAATGGATAGCCTAGGGATTGTCTTATTCGCGAGGATCATTAGCTCCGTTTTGTCCCTGTTTAGTTTTAAGAAGCTGTTGGTCATTCACTCCATGACTTTCTCTATGCAGGGTGATAACCTCTTGGAGTCCCAATTGTTTCTGGGGTCTAGAGCGATCACCAGCTGTGGATGTCATAAAGATATCGAACTCTTGTGCGATCTGAGATAGAGGGTCCAAATAAACATTAAACAACGAGGAGCCCTGTGGCACCGCACACGTTAATGACATGGTTTTAGAGAGGCTACTGTTTTCTAAGACTTGGAAGGTCCTTCCTTCCAAAAACAAAGCTAGCCACTGAAGCATGGTACCTTGTACTCCGATGGACCAGAGTCTGCTTCTCAGGGTGTGGTGGTCCACCGTGTTGAAAGCAGCACTCAGGTCCAAGAGGAGTAAGGCAGCTGAGCTTCCACGTTCTAACGAGGTTATGAGTTCCTCCACCACTGCCAGCAGAGCAGACTCCATGCTGTGTTGGGCACGGAATCCCATCTGGGTGGAGTGAAGACAGTGGTGCGTTTCCAAGAACTCCAACAAGGTTCTATTGAAGTGTTATTCCAATAGCTTGCCCACAAATGGCAGCAAAGAGATTGGGCGGTAATTCCTTAGTTGCACTGGATTTGTTAGCAAGGGTTTGATTACAGCATGCTTCCAGGCCACTGGGACCTCATCCGTCACCAGAGACTGGTTCATGATCTTAATTAGAGGAGGAAGGATGTCAGGTGTGACTGCTATGAGGATATGCAGCGGGGCTGGGTCCAATGGTGATCCAGACTTCACTTTGCTCATCAATGACTCTACCCCCTCTGCCTCTACTAGCGGTAGATTGGTGATGGATTTTAAGGGGGGAACTACCACCTCATTCTTTTCCCCCCTAGTGGTTGTTTCCCATCCTACCCTAAATGAGCTGTATATGTCTGTTCCTTTAGAGCGGATGTAGGTGGCTAGATCATTGCACGTCTCCTCTGAGGTCTCTGTTGGGTGGGAGTCCTGAGCTGGGGAGTTTGAAGCCATGACTACCGAGAACAGTTCCCTTGAGGAGTTCTGGGCCAGGCTAATCTTCTCCTCAAAGAATTTTGCCTGCATTTCTTTGATGCTGTTGTGGTAGATTCTAATGGTTCTCTGTCTCCCTTGTGTTTCTTTAGATCATTATCTCTCGCACCTTCAGCACCAGGGGGTTCCACATAGAGTGCTTTGATATAAGTTTCCCAAATGGACATTTCAAAGTTTGTCACAGTTGGCTGCTGGAAGCAAAAGACACACAATTGATGGACGGAATGCAGAACAAATCAAAACATTCACCCCCAGTCAAGAGATCTGGGTTAAATTCGCCATTCTTTTGCTCACCATGCCACCCCAGTTTAGACCTGGCCATATGCAAATCAGTCTTGACCCCCTGCCTCATGGGAACAGTCCAGACCGAACTGCCAAGCCAGGTCCTCCCTGGACTGGAAACAAGCATTCTAGGGCCGGTTTCTGGGTTTTTACCCCTCATCATCTAGGATAGCTTGATTCCAGAGGCACAGTGAGCCTAGGACCCACGTCTGGGCATACCCGGCGCACTTAGGGCGAGGAAGCAAAAGACACACAATTGATGAACAGAATGCAGAACAAATCAAAACATTCACCCCCAGTCAAGAGATCTGGGTTAAATCTGTCATTCTTTTGCTCACCATGCCATCCCAGTTTAGACCTGGCCATATGCAAATCAGTCTTGACCCTGTGCCTCATGGGAACAGTCCAGCCCAAACTGCTAAATCAGGTCCTTCCTGGACTGGAAACAAGCATCCTAGGACTGGTTTTGGGGCTAAACTGATTTGCATATGGCTGGAATGGCATGGTGAGCAAAAAAACGATGGATTTAGGCCCAGATCGCTGTACTGGGGTGAATGTATGACATTGTTCTGCATTCTGTCCATCAATTGTTCTTTTTACAGTTGGCTGCTGGTTCAGCTTAAAGAATGTATTCATCCATGTTCAAAATTTTCTTTTGGTCCTTGGATTTTAGAATTTCATATGCGTTTTCCCATCGCTGATCTTTGAGCTTTTTACTGTAGATACATCCAGCTTTTCTATATTCCTGGCGAGTTGCTATGACATTCGCGAGTAGTGTTTTATTTTTGCACTTATCTTTAGTAATACTGTGCATGATGGTATTTAGTTTTCATTTTAAATTTGCTGTTGCTTGTTTGAATTTTGTGAGTTGATGGTTTGTTGTTCGTTAATCTGTGCCTCGCTTTGACACAGCAGTTTCATTTTTCCTCATTTCTTCCAGAATTTGCTCCAATGACGTTGACGTGATTTCGTCATTTTGCACTTGATGTAATTTGTTCAGAAACTCCTCCACTTTTCTCTTGAGTGCCTTTTAGATTTTCCAGTGACCATCTTACATTTTCACTGGTTCTAATATATCTTCTCCACCAATCAGGCTGGCCTTTGGTGGCAGATAATTTTGACCTGGAATTTCACAAGTTAGCATTGCATGATCAGTGGCCATGGATGGTGTTATTGCATGCAAACTTTTGGATGGTATGAAAATGTGCAACCGGCACTAAGATATTATCTAAAGTGGCCATTCTAAAGCATGAGGTGTGGGTCCTGGCTGCCGGCGAGTTCGTTGATGAGCTTCTGTTTAAGATACGTAGGCCTAGTTGGTTAAAATGCTATCCTTGGTCCGTGCTTACTTGGCCTCTGGTGCTGACTACACACCTCCAGTACAGCACACACTTGATCATCCATGGTCACAAAAAGGATGTTGGAATCTGTCTTCATGAGGTTTGCGTTGAAGTCTCCCATTATTACTGACATGTCACATGGGAACTGGGCCGAGAGATCCCTCACTGCTGGGAGCCAATTGCCCAGTGTAGCTTAATGTTTTCCCCTGGCGGGGTGGAGGTACATTCTGCCTAGGATACCTGTAGTTATTTCCTGGCCTGATTTGTTGCTTGATGCTTTAAGTAACACATAATCTCATTGGCCTTTACTCAATAGTGTGACTTGTTCTGCCAAGTTGTTCTTCACATAAATTTAAAGCCCCCCGAAAGGGTGGCCCCTGCTAGTGAGGCTATTGCATTTAAGTCGTAGACTGTAATATCCGGCCAGGGAATTGATTACAGCGCCCAGGTTTATTGTAGCTCGATGACATCGAAACTCCCTAGTTGATGTATTGATGGCATTTTAGCTTTGTCATTATTTAGCCCATGTGTACTCAGGGAACAGATTTTTTAATTTGGAGTAAAGGACTCTTTTTTGTTTTTGTACGTCCGATTCTTAGGCACTTGGGGCAAGAGCTCGGGTGAGCCAGGTCCAATCTTGAGAATTCTTCAGTTGATTCGTGCATTGGTGACTGCCTCCTTCTTTATCCATTGTAATTTGCAAGGATCCTTCTCTCAGTGGTAACGTTCTTGACCCTTCTCTGATGAAATATAGAATGGAATTTACTCCGGGTCTTACCATGTTCTTATAACTATCTCCTTGGTGATTTAACCTGCTTACTTGATCAGTTTTTTCTTTTTCTTTTAGGAAAGCGGGGTACCTTAATGTTGCTGCTTCTCTAATCTGGATACCCCAGCATTCCAATTGGTTTTTGTTTCTTTCTTAGGGCTTGCCATTCCCGAGCTGAGGAAGGCAATTTCCATAGCCTCGTTTTTGTCATTATTGTTTAAGGGGCAGAAAACCACGCTTTGAAGTCAGATGAGCTCATTTGCTCTAGACATGGCAGATAACAGTAGAGTTTTAAGATATTCCCTCTATTAAGCACATCCCATTTCCCTTGCGATGTGTACTCAGGGTACAGTATCACCTCTAGATCTTCTGGCTTCATTTTTGTAGCTTGGCTTATCTTGCTGTAATGACTATGCTGGTGGGGAGCCATTTTCATCCTCCATATGATCTCGGGTTTGGCTTCGGTGGCTAAAAGGCTTGTCTCGTAATTGGTTTGTTGGGTCATTGTACTTTGGTTTATCTCCCTCTATCATATTCTGCGATTGTTGTGTGTTGTCTTTACTTTGTCCAGTGGTTTTGAATATCCTGTGATCTTGATTTATCCTGATTAAATCATCTGTATTTACCTGAGTGGCTGCCGTTTGAGTGTTTATTAAGGGTTTGTGGGTTTGATGCCTTTTTCCTCTATGCTTATTGACTATAGCGTGCCTTGAGATGCGCTACGACCGCTCTGGTCTCCCCTTCTGCTTGTTCGTACAGTGGAACATGCAGCCACCCTTGCTCTGCTTCTGTGTTACTTCCTGGTTTGGCATTATTTCCTTTGCCTTCCATTTGTTTTTGATTTGGAGTTGCTTTTTCCCACCTCTTTACTGCATCCGGTGTTTTTTGGTGATCATCCTCTGGTATATTTTGCTCCAGGTATTGCACTTTCATATTTTGTCTTGCTTCTTGTTCTGTTGTTTTATTTGAGTACAATTCTCCTATTGAGCTATTTTGGCTTTTATGGCTACCCCTAGCTTGTTCTCTCTCTCTTCCTTTCTGAGTTCAACTTATGACAGGCTCCGGTTACTCTTTATTTTCC
This sequence comes from Triturus cristatus, assembly GCF_964204655.1. NCBI lineage: Eukaryota > Metazoa > Chordata > Amphibia > Caudata > Salamandridae > Triturus > Triturus cristatus. The sequence goes on from NC_140595.1 coordinate 760,090,706, forward strand.
ATGATTTCATTTTGAAACCGTTGTAGTAGGGGTCCCTCTCTGCCCTTCTTCCACTTGTTCTGCTTTTTCTGTATTTTCTTGTTCTTTCTTGGTATGGGCTGGCATTTCATGGGGAATCTTTTGGGGCTATTTGTTTCTTTCATGTTTTATGCATTGTTCATTGTACGGGGGTCTGCTCTTTCATGCTCGAGTATTTTGTCTTGTTCATTCCTTATATGTTTTGTTTAGTGTCGCTTTCTTGGGTGTTTCCATGTAGGGTGACACACTCGGGCTCATACAGCTTTTGTTGCCGTGTCTCTAGGACCTTGTGTGTAGTTAACTTGATTCTCTCCCTGATTCCTCTGCTTGTTCGTCACTATGTCCTAATTTCAGAAATGAGGGCTCTTTTTTTGTTTTATCTCATTTCGGTCTGGTTTCTGTTGCTTCTGTAGCACTGAATTTATTCCTGTAGAGTAGTGTTTCCTCCCCGTAATGAAGCTGCTGACACGCAGTGTAGGTAACAGGCATTCTTTATTTGCGGAGGGAGAGTGCGGGGCATCCGCTGCTAACAGTGCCCCGTTACACACTGCCGCGCGCCTATCCCACAAGGCATCGCGATACCTCATGTGGTGGTCGGAGAACTAGACTGCGACACCACAATTCCCTGTGGTCATCTGTGTGCCTCCTCCTTCAAGTCCTCAATTAGAGAGCTCATTCCAGGCAGTATTTCTAGTTATTTTAATATTGAGCTTCAATGACATGCCTCTTGCTTTTGGATCAGCTCTTCCATCTCGTGAACTCTGAATATAAAGGTGTTCAAAGGGTCTAAATTGCTGTCTGTACCAGAGATTAAGCTGGCCACCATCTTCCAGCATGTCTACATGCATGCATGCTGAGATTGCTATTGTGCTTCTGGCCGTATTGGTGATTTTTAGGAGGCTCTCAATGTTTGGAGCAGATAGGACAGACTTTTCTTCCCTCCTTACCTATCCTGTTACTGGGGTCTCTTTATCCCGAATAATAAAACAAGTGTTTGAGAGGTTTGTTAGGAGGTTCTAAGTTTTTCTCACTGGCGGGGTCAAGTTTTTTCCTTTATTGCCATTCCTGTGGTGGTAACCTCATTTTCATCGGTGATAAAACAGGAATTCAACAAGTTTGACAGGTTTGTGCACCAGCTTGCTAGTGAGATTCTATCTCCTATTTGTTCAATGTTATATTCTTTACTTCTGCTTATGTTTGGATTGCTATTTGCTCCAATATTATTTCTTCATTGTGCTGGTTTAAATCCACTATTGAGATGTTACTTGTGTCGATCTTAGCTTGTATATGGCTTGTCACTTTCTCTATATTGTTGTCATGTATATTGGGAGTAGCTTGAGAGACAGCAGCTGGTATCAACGTTAACTTAGTGCATAACATTTGACAAGCTCCTCCCAATTGGTCTCTGTTTTGCTCTAGTTCCTTAGTACTTCCCATCGAGCTCCTTGGGCTCGTTGTATTGGTCGTCGGGCTCTTAGCTCTGGTCCATGAAACCCATATTGGTGATAAATTATGAAACTGGAAAACCAGGGATTCTGCAGATTCTGAATGTATTCAGCCCTGTTGGTTATCCGCTGGATTTTCCTTCTCATGAGAAGTCCTGGCTCCTTCTTCAGATAGAGCCCCCTTTAAAGTTTTTTTCCTTTATACTCTCCTTTATTTACCCTGCCTTCATATCTGGGTCCAATCTTGGCACTATTGGTGCTATTTACCCCTTTCCTTAGATTATTACTTCTGGGGTCAGAGGTATTGGAAAGTTTTTTTAATATAAGTGCCTCTACTAGCGCTTTTGGGCTCATTATTTTTGGGGAGCTAGTCCATGGACTGTACTTCCTGTTGTTTCATAATTGTCAAGGTTAGGTAATTCCTGATGTCTTTGCTGTCATTTTTCATTTTGACTGGAGTATAGTTTTTTGTCTTTCTGCCTTTTTGCAGTCTGATGTTGGATTTGATGCGCCTCTAACTGAATCTGCATGACATTTTGAGTGTGCCAAGCTTCCTTTATCTTTTTTTCTTTTAGGAGGTGTTTTTGCAGGTGGCAAGTGGGTGGTGGGTGCTGGGTATGGGCTCCTGTATCATGTCCAGAGGAGCTGAGGTCCTGAGCATAAACATCATTGGCGGGGGTCAGTGGTGCTCACCCAGCACAAACTACTTTGGCAGCAGGGCAAGTGATGCTCACCCGGCACACCTGCAAGACGCACCCGTGTCTATACGGGCCAATTGCGAAGGCGGCCGGGCGTGCATCCTCTTGCAGCCGACTAAGGCTCGCAGCACTCGCCCCTATACTGCTGCTGCCGATTTCAGGCTTCTGGTCATCGTATGACCCATTGCGTGGCTTCGTGCATTGCTAGGGTCAGAGCCTGATGGCCATACCAAACTGCCGAGTTTCCCAAGAGTTCCTCTAACCTTGCTTCACTTTGACCACTTCTGCATCGGACTGCAAGAGCTAGGGGCGTGGCAGAGGGTGCACAGACAGAATATTGAGTTTAAAATGTGGACATACAGAAATATCGAGTTTTAAATATCGTAATACAGAAATATCGACAGCAAGAATATCGTGGTCAAGAATATCGACTTGCAGGTAAGAAATATAGTTTTTGGAAATATCGAAGTTGTTAATAGTGTTTGCAAAAATATAGTTGTTTAAATTATCTATGTTTTAATTAGTGTTATGTTTTTCAGTATGTATTTTAAAAGTATGTGATCTATATTTTTGTGCAAGAATTTGTTTTGTTTTTTAATATATGTGTTAAATTTTTAGTAGTTATTATTTTTATCTTAATTACATTTATAGTTTTTAAGTGCTGTAGCTGGTTGTGGGTTTATAGGGGAATAGGGTGGGAATAGTAATTTTTACCCCTCTGCTATCCAACACTTTCCATACTGTTGCACCCACTGGATTGGGAATAGTAATTTGTATCCCTCCGCTATCCAACACTTTCCCTACTGTTGCACCCTCTGGAGTGGGAATAGTAATTTTTAACCATCCTCTATCCAACACTTTTCCTACTGTTGCACCCTCTGGAGTGGGAATAGTAATTTTTACCTCTCTGCTATCCAAAACCTTCCATACTGTTGCACCCACTCGAGTAGGAATAGAAATTTTAACCCCTCCGCTATCCACCATGTTCCCTACTGTTGCACTCACTGGAGTGGGAATAGTAATTTTTACCCCTACGCTATCCAACATTTTCTTTACTATTGTACTTACTGGAGAGGGAATATTAAGTTTTAGCCATCCCCTATCCAACACTTTCCCTACTGTTGCACTCACTGTAGTATGAATAGTAATTTTTACCCCTCTGCTATCCAACACTTTCCCTACTGTTGCACTCAATGGAGTGCAAAATGCAATTTTAAAGACTATTAAATATTTTAATGTTTTCATTTATAATATAATGTTTTTTATTAGATTTTATGTTGTAAGTGTATGTAAATATATATATATATTTGTAAATTTTTAAAGATGTATAAAATTATAAAATAAATTGAAATGAATAGTTTAATATTTTTTTTAAAGAAAATATATATATTTATATTACATTTTATCAATGTATGTTTAAATATTTTTTAAATTACATTTATGTTATTATATTTGTTAAAATGCATAATAATAAATCTAAATATTTTTTTAAGTTAATTTCATTATTTAATGTATTTAACATTAATTTGTATTTAAATGAAAAAAAACAATATTTTGTACATCTATATTTTTTACATCGATATTTTTGTTTCGGTATTTTTGTACTTACAATTTTAAATATAGGTGTCGCTATTTTTGCCATCAATATTTTTGCAGCAATGTTTGTGTATGGGGATATTTTGGGAATCAATATTCTATCAGTGAACAGTGGCAAACACCAGACCCTGCCAGACGTTCAAGAAGGAGGATCCATGGAGGTTCCACAGAGGTTTTGGGTGGACCCCGAGCGAGGGCATGCCAGGCCTCCTGCAAGCTGCACCCAGACCAGGGTTCATGGGCTTGGCAGGTGGCAGATGGTATCTACTACCACTGTGGCTCAGGCACCTCTCCTCCTCACCTCACCTCAACTTGGTTGCATTGGTCACCTTTCCTACCTCTTCTGGCTCCTGGTTGTAGCCTAGAGGGAGCAGGTGGTGGGGGTCTAGAAGCAGGAGGGGTAGGGGGGCAGCCCTGGCTTGCAGTGTGAGCCAGGGGCAAGTCTAGCACAGACCAGGGGCATAGGTGTTACCACAGATCCACTGGTGGGTTTAAGGACCTCCGTCTGCTGCCCAACTACTGCCTAGCACTGAGCATGTATACTTTCCTGCTCCGCACCACTGCGTGCCTCCACTGATGCGCTTCCCCCTGTTTCTCGGCTCGTCCTGCTGCTCTCCGCACATAGATGCTTTTTTATAGTTGTTAATTAAAAAACACAGATTTAATGTCAAGTGCATTTTTATAAGAGTGTTTTAATATATATATGCATGTATAATCATACACAGACATAATATATATTTATGTGTGTATGTTTATATAAGTATATATTTATATATTTATATATATAGTATTACATGTTTACTTAAATTAATTTAATCTACGATATATTGGTTATATAATAAAATATTTAATATTTGCTATTTTAAACTGTATATACATATTAAAAACTAGCTTTTGTATTTATTTTAACAATATTAGTGTGAAATGATTTTCTTTTTCATTTTGCACTTACTTTTATATGTAATCAACATTTTCGACGTAATATTTCTGTTTCATAGTATGTTTGTGATCAATATTATGTCAGTAATCCAAAGTTGAAAGACTTGGTTAGTCATGCAGAATATAAAGTATTGACCTGCAGGCCATAGAAGTTATTAGCCAGAAGTGTTAACTCACTGAAACATCTAGGCTAGAGTGGATCCAAAACATCACTCCCAAAGTGAGAACAGCAAGTTTCAAATGTAGAGGTCACTTTTGCTTAAAAACGTGGCTGCTCCCACAATTGAAAAGAATGTCTTGATCACTCTCAAAATAGTGCCTGAATTAACATCCCTAAACTTAAAAAAATAATCAATCCTCACATACCTGCATCTACTTTTATTTTGTCAACAGAAATATGAAAAACACACTTGCGGAGTGCCATGGGGCACACAGGTGTTACTGAGCCCAACTGTGGTGTTTGAGGCCTTTTATTCCTGATGTCCCTGGGCCCGATCTACTATGGATCCACACAACTAGGCCAACTAATCTGTAGTTGACTCTCAGTGGTAGCTGTGGTCAACAGTCAAGGCTCCCTCGGGGAAAGTAGATACAGGCCAGTGAACATGACTCTTACTTAAAGTGCAAACAGTATGACAATAAATCAATGCCTGGCCAATTACTTGCTTTTATAAGAAAAAATTGTATTATATTTAACTCTACATGTGCAAATAATTTTCACATTCAAATGCAACAACACAATCCCCCTTGATGTCAGGGCTCTTGTAGATGTCAGGCAAATCCCTGTCACACTCTCCTTTGTGTAATGTCTTCAGTGTTATTCCCCATTCCCTTTCACTGGTGGCCATGTCAGGGAATGCAAACTTTTAGGCCTTACTAAGGAGTTCTCCCTTTTGACCCTTAAGTCAAAAGTGTCTATGGTGGCAGAGCACCATTAGCAGCAAAGTTCCTCTGGCGTCTTAATTTCCCAGTTCCCGTCTTACCCACTCTCTGAGCACTTATGAGTTCAACAATGCAGCAGGTACCTTCAAACGTGCACCAACAAGTCCTACTATGTTCAGAGAAGTCAGGCTTCTTGCGGCCCATGCAACAGCACCCGGTGACACATGCTCTCTCTCTTGAGATGCTCTGCTGCAGGTCTCCCAGATGTTGGAACAGCTTCCTGCTCATGAATGCACAGCAAGTTGAATTTGTTCAACTAGGGGGAAGAAATACGTGTTCAGCTCCTGACTGGAACCTGTGAGAGTGTGACATTGTCCACAGCATCTCCTGCAGTCCTCAGTGGTGAGTCGGGGATAGTTTCCTCGCACTTTAGATCAATACTTGTGTATCAGAAATACAGTCTGTCCTTCAGGTGTCGGACCAAATACTACGGCATCATTGGTACCAGCAGCCCCATTTTGCATTCAGGGTTGCTGTGGTTTGCGTGGCCCTATGGTCGCAGGCTTTCCCAGCAATCGGGTCCCGGCCCAGACATTTAGAAGTCTTGGCCATCGTTGAAGCGTTAACTTTACAGGTGACCCCACGGTGCTCATCACATGACTCAGTCTACCCTGGTCCACTCCTAGCATACGGAGCTTGCCAAAAACAATCTTGCACACAGGTAACGGCACGATCAGTGCATAGCCACATCCTCAGATCTCATACAGAGAGCCCTCACAATAGGGCTCCCCTCTGGGCCTTACTCAATCCAACTCCTCTTGGTCTTGGCAAGCAAGCTGGCGCAGGTGCTCCAGGCTCCAGAGCCAGTAGTCCTGGTTTCCTTGGGTGATGTCCCCTCACTCAGTGGGAAGACTAGGAGGTCTTGGCCCCCAGTCCTGATCACAGGCAGAAGTTTTGCAGAGCTTCCTGTTCTTGCTCTGCCCTTAAGGCTGGTAATCAGATGACACATTTTTGGGGACTCAACAACCCTGTCTCACAGACCTTTTCCAGATAGCAAATGTGATTTAGGGTCTGGGTCTTTGAATTTTTATGCTGGAGTTCTGCTTCTTTTGAAGTGGGACACTTCGCCTTATCATCTTCCTTCATGAAAGATGTCTGTCACAGCAGGCACGGCTCATAAGGTGATTGCCCACAACACAATTCCTGGGAGAGACCAGAGTTCACACATGGATGTCAGCCACAGTGATATATGCATCAAAATATTAATCCCAGCCATAATCTTGATGATTCTCTTATCGGCCCTATCTCCCTTCCTGAGGTGTGTCCATGCCCCCTTCTTGTGATCTATCACAGAATCAAAGAGGGTTCTTCTCAAATGTAAAATGATGTCTCTTCCTTTTCCCTCCAGTGTGCCCCCACCCACCTCAAAGGAATGCAACAAAGCCAAAAATTGTTTGGTTGGATTCCTCTCCTCCTCATGTCTTCAGCAAGCAGGCCTAGGTTTTCCAAAATGAAACCCAGGGTCTTCCATACAATGTGGCATTGCATGCAGGCTCACTCAGTGTACCTTCACTGCACAATTGTGGTCCAGCTCTGTTGTTGCAGGGATTATGTCCAAGAACAGAACTATGCGTGGGATTATGGGAGCCTTTGTGTGCAGGGACTGAGTCATCCTACCACCTTAGTACCCATGAGCCCAGGATCAACTAGCTATAGTGTCTCACTTGCCCTCTTACTCACTCACAGAGAAACAAGTGATTAGACACCCCATAACACAACACTCCCGAATCTCTCAGGACTCAGGGTTGCAAGACACACCCTTTCACTCGCTCTCTTGTACCTGCCCACAATAGGATTTGACAGAGACACAAAACAGTTTAAAATATGTATTTTAAATAACATGCTCTAACATGCAGTATGCGTGCCACAATGAGGAGAAAATGCATAATACAAATACAGTCAACATAGCAGCTAGTCCATCTATCAAAAGGGAGACGTCATAATGAAAGGACAATAGAGCCTGAACTCCTTCCGTGTACTAAGAAGCAATATTATTATATATCAGAAGATCTCTGGGTTTTGTGTGCAGATTCCATACCTCAGACTATAGATGAAAGTTCTATTTCATCGGTGCTGTCTCGCTCTTCTCCCTGGAACGGTCCCTCTCCAAGTGTGTCCTCCCTTTGCATGTATCATCTTAATATCAAAGTATGAGTTCCAAACAACAGCTGCATTGGTATGTTTTGTTTAGTTGCCTAATCAGAGCAGAATAACAAGGGGAATTGTTATACGACCTTGCACATCATGTTCAGACTAAATCCCAGTAACAGGCAGAAAGCGAACACTGCAGACAGTTCTCATGTGAAAAGTACCGAGAAAGTCTTTGGAAAAATAAAGTCATGTAGTAACGTGTGCTAAGCCGTGCACTGTCTACAATACTCATGCTAACTTAGAGAAAACAACGGTAATGACCCTGTGGGCCACGTGACACTGTTTCCTCCATACATTGTACCCTTACAAGTGCCCGTGCATCCATCATTCACACACAGTCTGTGTGCACTGTTCAGCACTGAAGCTTTTCTGTACTTAACCAGGGTGTGCTCTTTAAAAACACACACACTGTCAGCACACACACTCACTGTGCAAGCTGCACAACACTTCATCCTTCATGTATTGCACTCCGCGCAAGCACACATGAACTCAGCACATGTTTTATCCACACATGCACTTCATTTCTCATTTAATGTATTCCTCTCAGGCATACATACACCCAGTGCATTTACAAACCACACATGCACTGGCCAATACTGCACCATCCTTGTGCAGTACCCTTTCCTTTTCAGGCACATATACAACTAACACAGAGTGACTATTCCTGTACTGTGCATCACTCCACGACTTACCTGGTGCAGGCCAAGGGTGAGTTAAGCACACAGCAGTGGAAGTTTTAAAAAGGTGGGTGAGGCTCTGGGCCTCACTCCAGTGACACAAAGTAGAAAGGTCCTGTTTACTACTACTGATCACTACATGGTATGCTGCCACCACTGCGCTTGTGCTGATAATTTCCTGGTGAAGGTGGAAGCCTTCCACCACTATGAGAATAGTGCTTTCGGCTCACTCCTGATCCAACAAGACCACAATACCTGACACAGGTTTATGTTATGGTGCACACACATGATCCCCCTATGACAAATATTTAGCATTTGGGATCCAGACAACACTACAGTTGAGCACTCAGGACAGAGGTACACATCTTTTTCCGTGCAGAGGACTTTTCCATCCCAACAAGAAGAAAATTACCCTGGATCTTGATACAAAGTATAGACTTCCTTGCCAAATATGTTCAGGGAAAAAAATCCTGAAATTAAAAAGACTTTCTATGAACGTGCTTTTAGCCACATGTGCAAATCCACATTCTGATAAAGCAAATAATAGAACATAAATGTAACTACTATATAAGCAAACAACTTCAGCTGATATATGAAACCAGAACTGTAAGACCTAATTGTGTTCTACCTGAGCTGTAATCAGGCCCAAACTGAAAATCCTGTTGGCTTTCTGTTTCAGATTCTGTTGAGTGTTCCAAATGCCCCTGGGACCAATGGCCCAACAGAAAGCAAGATAGATGCATTAAGAAGACCACTGAATTTCTTTCCTATGAGGAGCCTTTAGGAGCTACATTAACTGCAACCAGCATTTGTTCTTCAGCAATTCCAGTTATCATCCTAGCACTCTTTATCCATCATAGGGACACTCCAATAGTCAAAGCCAACAACCGCTCACTCAGCTATCTCCTGCTCATGTCCCTCAGTTTGTGTTTTCTCTCTTCGTTGACGTTTATTGGTTACCCAACAACAGGGAAATGCCTCTTCCGCCAGGCTGGCTTTGGTGTCATCTTTTCTCTTTGTGTCTCTTGCATCATGGCCAAAACCATCACAGTAGTCATCGCATTCAATGCCACCAAACCCAACAGCAACTTAAGGAGGTGGATAGGACCGCAAATCTCCTATACAGTCATCAGTATCTGTACACTCATTCAGGTTCTTCTGTGTATTTCTTGGCTAGTTATTTCTCCTCCTTTCTCTGAAATTAACACTTATTCTCAGCCTGGAAAAATTATAATTGAATGTAATGAAGGTTCTTCCTTAGCTTTCTGGTGCATGCTGGCATACCTTGGAGTTTTGGCTTCTGTGAGTTTCATAGTGGCATTCCTAGCAAGAAAATTGCCTGACAGCTTTAATGAGGCTAAATTTATCACTTTCAGCATGCTCGCTTTTCTAAGTGTTTGGATCTCATTTATTCCAGCATACCTCAGCACCAAGGGGAAGTACATGGTGGCCATGGAGATTTTTGCCATTCTGTCTTCCAGTTGTTCTCTGGTGTTCTGCATATTTTTCATCAAATGCTACATTATCCTACTGAGGCCTGAGATGAATTCTAAAGCATATATGATGAGCAAGTGAACGAATCACCAGCAAAACCATCATGGATTTTGTACTTCAGTGTAAATGCTATATGTTTAAAACTATCATAACAATATCCAATACACCCACCAGACATATATGGATATATCATCTGCAGCCATGATTTGTATATCATCTTTACATTTATCTTCTGAGTTGGAGCCACAAGTAAAGCTACAGTAAAAACCCTTAATCCTCTCAAACGTGTTATAGAAAATGTTCCCTCTTTATATTGATTATATTGTACTTAACTTATAAATACTAGAAACATAAACATATTTATACATTGCATGCTTTTATTAGAAGTGGGTCAATATATTAATTAGGTTTGTGATACAGACAATGTTATAATTTTAGGTAAATTATTGATTAGGACAAGAAATTGCAGAATAGCTATACAGTTGAAGTACTTTTCAAGAGTCACAACTCCACTTTTTCCGAAAGCACATTTGACCTTCATTCCTGCGTCTGGGAAATATGGGCCATATTCCCCATATTGTTTTTCAACCGATGCATCCCAAATAAGTGCAAAGTATAAAGAAGGCACATGATGTGCAAGCTTCTATTCACAAGCTAATTTTGAGCATGTGTAAAATGTGCTGCATTTAAAAAATATGATACTGTTTTTACACACAGAGGGCATGCTCAGAGATTGGCTACGGGAAATTAAAGGGTGCAGTTGGTACATGTGCAGGCGCACCTCTAATTTACATAATATTGTGCTTGCATATGCATGGACACAGGAATTGACCCCCCCCCCCCCACACCCCTCTGTGGAAGGTGTGTTCTATGATAAGGTACATCACAATGCAGACAGAGGAAACATATGTTTTCTGAATGATTTGGCCATTACCTCAACACCATTACTTCTGGAGAGGCAGCACAAGAGCTTGTTGAACCAAGTAAGTAAGTAAGTAAGTAAACTTTAGTGTTCAGTTAATATATCATAATATAATTACCAAATAAAAGACCACCAATAACACAACATCATAAAATCAATCTTCAATCAATTAGAACCTCTCAAGGCTTACTTCATTAGGCCTCAAGTGAAAAATTGTTACCTAGGTTGTGTCCTGTAATAGTGATCCACAGCTGTAGACCACCAACTATGAAATAAAAGCCAAATATCTTTGCCCAATTAGAAGTTAAGGAGCTGCAGCATCCCTCCCTCGCCCCCAATACATGAAAGCTAATTTGGCCACAAAGAAGTTTTAGAACTCTGCTCTGACATGGCACTCAACGCAGCCAGAATGCACTTTGGCCACAGACGCTGTGGGTTTCATTAATTTTCTTAAGTGTAAGACAAATTTGTGTTTTTTTTAAATTTGATTAAAAATAAAAAAAAAATAAAAAGACAAATACCAATATATAGGCTTAGTGTGATTTTCCTTAATTTTTCAGTTGCAAGGTTACGGTTTGATTGTTACAAAATGTATTGAACCATTAAACGTTTTAAGTTTTAAAATGACAAAATGTGAAACGTGTTCTCAAATCAAGCAGAGCGTATTTGGCTGTTTCTAGTGTCCTAGTGTATTATTGTGTGTAGTGCATTTTGTACAGTTGTGTTTATTAACCTTCAAATGTCGCGTTTGTTATACATGAAAACAAAACAGGATGGTATCAACATTCAAATAATTTTAGTCCAATGTCTTTTCTTCTATGCACCCTGTCAGATAAAGACCTCTTTATGGTCTGTTTTCAATTGTATTCTGTGCTGGTTGGTGGTTTGACAGCTACATCTTTGTGTATTACCTTCATGCTAGGGAGCAAAAGGCACTGTTGAATGTTGGGAACATTATTTTAAGGGCTAAGGATTGCCAATTGGGGTAAGAAATGTTTGGTTTCTGCCTATTTACAATGCACTTGTGAGAGTAAATCCCTTTCTAGAGGCTTGTCCCTACTCCATCTGTACTTTTACTCATCCCAAGCCTCATCTTGCTAGTATGAGCTCCCTAATAACCCTTTCGAGATTCTCCCCACCTCTATCCCTCCCTCGACCCATCCCAAACCTCATATTACTACTATGATCTCCTAAATAACACTTTCTAGACGCTTCCCTCTTCTATCCCTCCATTATCCCATTCAATGAAACTAACAGACTCACATGTCCATTGCTCAAATATATTTCCCTATATTAACCCACCACTAATGCTTTTTGGGTTCCGGAGTCACATGCTACTCACCGAAAAGTGCTTTGACATGTCGTCGGGGGTGGAAATGCTGTATCAACTGAAGTACCGGGGATTTTAGGACCCCAGCGGTGTCAGGGATAGCACCCTATGACTTCGGGTTATCCTGTTGCTGTAGTATTATAAAAGACGCTCTCATGGTAATGTAACAAAGAACTTGGCAGAAGAAGCTGAAATATGAAAAAGACATCTTTATTAAACTCAAATGAGTGAGACTACGTCGCACAGAAGCCTTATCAACTGAATGAGGCAGTCTGCAGAACAAAAACCAGTCTTCTATTTTATACAGAATATTACGCTTTGGGCAACACCGCCCCTGTTTTACAAGTGGTCATTCACATATTTTGGCTTCAAAGAAAAGGCAGAGTCATGGTGACAATCCCACATTCCTGTTCAACCAGCCCACAATTATTTACCCAGCGAGGCTCAGATCCCTCATCAGATATCAGCAGACCCCAATAAACACGGTCAGCTCCTGTTTGCAAAACAGGCCATAAAGCAGGAACAGTCAGGTGTGAAAGAGATTAGCCGGAGGCTAGTGTGGGATGAAAAGGCTTTATGGTGTGTCAAACCCTGATGCTAATCACAGGTGGCCAGAGGACGGGGAGCTCGTGAGACCGGACTGACCTGGGGCAGCAGAGCCAAGCTGCCCAGGTCAAAGAGAAGTCAAAGGAAGGCACATGTGCTCTAAAGGCCCGTATTTGCTTCATAATATGTAGCCTATGTGAGGGCAACCATAAGATGGCCACCGCTCTAAGATGGAACCCACGTAGTGATGTATAATATCGTATACATAGTGCATTTATCAATGAAACGTTATATAAAGCACTTGTACATACCGCATTGGCCATTCGCGGTTTGCTAATACCGGAAGAGACAGGGGTAGGGCCCTGCCTCCTACGCGGTCCCAAATTTTAAAGTACCACAATAATTACAATTAGAATATTGGGCATATTACATGAGTGAATGATGTGCATAAATCAGTTACAGGTTGTGCATCTGCCAGGGAGGTGCATATTGTGCCTCTAGCAGAGTCCAATATATTCTTAATGTGATAGATGCCTTCATAGTGGACTTGTACCTCTGAGCTCCATAATGTCATATATCCCACTATCTTTTAGTAATAGACTGGTCTGGGGCAGTTTAGGGTCAAGCCTGGGGAGACACAAAATACAACATAAGTAGATAGTCATATCAGAATTAGTTTGGAGTCAGGACTTTAATGGTCAGAAAAAGTTCATTATCTTTGGTTCCAAAAGTCATGACATCCAGTCTCTTTTGCGGTTTTGCCTTGATTTTATTAAGATATTCTTTCCAAGCAGCTTGAAAACCAACGCTATCAAGTCAAGCATCATATTACCAAGGTTGGAATTCAGATTGGGTATTAAATGTGGCTTTCAGTCATGCCAGTTGAGGATGTGGGTTGAGCCAATAGAGTAAGTGGGTGCAGCCAGTAAAGGAAGTGGGTGGAGCCAGGGGACATGGGTGTTGTCTCCTACAAAAATATGAGCACCTGGACTTCATATTTTACAAATTAAGCACTGGCTTTATAATGACCGAAGGGCTCCCGCAACGCGGGACGTGCGCGGGCATGCCTGGGCCAAGGGCGGGCCCATCTGCGCCCATCAGAGCCCAGAAGTGGCCGGGCTGGGCACACTCTCCAACGTTTTGAATAAGGTACGAGGAGCCTCAACACAAAGGTACACTTTTAAGACAATGGGCAAAAGAAAAGAAACTTGTGCACCTCTGGGGGGAGGAATTGTGGGGACCTTAGACGCCTTTCTCTTAAGGGCCGAGTCGGTCCTAACTAAAGAAATTCAGATAGCTGAAAAATGTCTCTCACTGGACACCTTAGCTATCCAGAAACGGTCCTCGCTAGGAGGTATAGGTATGGCCAAATCACCTATACCCTCCCCGTTAGAAAAACAAGCCTGCTGTTCCTCCGAGCATGGCAGAGAAGGGGGTTTAACTGATCCCAAGCCTGTATTGAGTGACCATGACGCTATAACCATAGAGGAAACATCAGGCATTGACTTACGGGGGGGGGAGATGCACTACCACCTTTATCATCGGAAACACCCCCTATTCAATGAGCCAGCTTGGTCCAAACCACTGAAATTTTGGTAACTTCCTCCCCACCAGTGGATTGTGATTTAGAGGGTAGCGAGTATTCAACAAGATTCCAAATATCTCGGAGAGATGGTGTGTCAAGGCCGCCTATTGTAACTATCAATGAGCCACCCGCAAAACGAAGTCGGGGAGGCACTTCACTGAAGTATAAAGCCAGGTCTAAGCAACCAACTACAAAACCAGGGGTCTCGGGACCAACGGTGACAGAAAATGATTAATGCCTGTTTACTGCTAGCAAGTCCACTAGTATGTCCTGTATCACAGTGGGCCTCGACAGTGATACCGATCATTGGAAAAGACTAGAGAATTTGGTCACCGTTTTGCTTAATCCTCTCCTAAGAAAACTAACAACAATTGAGGAGCGATTGGGCCTGATAGAAAGGTCAGGGTCATGTCAATGCAATCGTATGTGCAAAAATCTAAACCCCAGTCCTGTAGTAGTCCCTGTGGGTTCAGAATCAGCGGTAATTAGAGGGCCCCAGATAGGGATACAAAAGGCAGAGGGTCCAAAGTTACCAGGGAATATAACAGTTTTATTGCCAACCCAGGGAAATACGAGAGGTAACAAGTTTAATAATAGAAATCACATACCTAACCCTGGGAAAGAGCCCCCAGTAATTGCTTCAACAGGTATGGCTATTGATTGCGGCCATTCACCGAAGGTGTTGGGAACAGAGTCGGGAGCCCCACAGCAAGGTGTGGGCCGACGGCAGTCCAACATCGAGTGCCGGTCATTGTGGCTTCTTCCCCACTTACATTGATTCTGGGAAATGTCCCACCTTTGAGGGAGGGGCAATTGGAGTCCACCATGCAACTTATGAATAAATCTTTGCACTGGTTAACCTATCAAGCAAACATAAGAGGGATTCGCGGGATCAGGGTGGACACATTGAGCAACCAAATCATAATGGCTAGAAGAGTGGAATGGTTGGGACCTACTTTAAAAAACCCTGAGGGGAGATTGTGTGATTTTAAATTTTAATAATCAGGCAATGTCACATTTTCTCACAGACCAACTGTGTTGGAACTCACATGATAGCACCGATATTAAAGCACTGCCTTATGCGTTCTTTTTTAAGCTACAACACAGCCAGGGCAGTGGAACTGGTGGATTTGGTGGGTCCATGAGGAGGAACGGACTTAAACCCAGCGCTCAAGACAACTTAGGTGGCATGGGAGTAAGCACTGAGAACAGATTTGCCCCCCTCAGTGGGTTTGATTGTTGTGAATGACTAAAGTCAGACTTGCACCCCAGTACTTGGAAATAAAAAAGGGTTAGCAGGGTATCCGACCACCCAGCCAGACAAGGGGTGCATGATCGATCCTCTATGTAACCAATCTAGTAGTTTAGAATTGTTGGCACCGTTGTGCCCCGCATTGTTATCTTACATTTCCTGGAATATTGCGTGTTTACAGTCCACGGTAGAGTCACATGATTGGCTGAACTTAATAGAGGGGCGCCCGCGCATGCGCATTTGTGAGGAAGAAGCCATCGAGGAAGCAGGAAGATGGAGCCCCAGGACGCCGCAGCTCAGGTAAGTAATTTTCTTTATTTTTAAGGTTCTAAGTAATTTTAAAATGAGGGCAGGAGGGAGGCTGGCGGCGCGTAGTGGGTCTACGCGGAGTGTGCAGGTGTGCGTAGATTTGGGCACACTCCATGATGCTCCGTGTAGCCCCAGTAAGCCCACTATGCCCAGGGTTAGACAGGATGCAGGGTACCCTCCATTCCATCTGCCCCCGGCGTATATCTTGGCTGTGTCACTATAAAATCTAAAACCGGCTCATAATCAGCCTGTGTCATTTTCATCGCATCCGCATAGTAATGCATGTATACCATAGAGAGCAGTTGAAACCAAGCTTCACAGCTACCTAAATATGACAGGGGCAGCGATACCAATAGATCGTTTTTATGCATTACTGAGGGGAATAGCCCACACACCCAACACTTCGTGGCATTAGTAGTGCTGTGTACCTGATGGAACATCTGGATGAATGCATTCTGAGTATAAGTCTGTCTATGTCTTTCTTTATGCGGGGCCAATGTAATAAACTAATGCTCAACTGGAGCCGGGGTAGTCCCTAACAGAGTATGCACAGGGTGTTGTTCTTCTAAGTACTAGACTACCCCAAACAGTGTTATCGTCACCAAGAGATTGGACAGCACCACCACTATCCTACTCCAGGTAGACCAACTGGACCACCCAGGACCACTGTGCTGCACTGGAGAAGCCACTAAAGGCTGCTCTGCCCTTATTATTGTACGACCAAATAGATACATAGAAAGTACTTTAAGAATTGGAGCCACAAGAATACAACCGACCAGAGGGGTATTTTTCACCCAGTGTCCTTCAGAGCCTCACTGGCAGGCTCCTATTGTTCATCAATGACACGCCCACAGAGGAGCTGCACAATCACAACTCTTACTAAAAAACAACTACAGACCTTGCTGAGAAACAAATCCTCTTCTTTCAGGATAGGGCACCCTCCCTCCTGGGTAAATACCCTGAACGATCCTGTCCAGTGGTCAGTGTGCAGTGCACTAGTGTAGTTCCCTCTAATCTAAGGCCTCAACTTAAACTCAAGTCCTTCCCTAACTCCTGGACTGTCCTACTGGTGCACAGTTCTTCCGTCGGAGCCGCAGATTGTACCTGACACGCTCAGGCACTTCTTCATCAACAAAAAGGGGCAAGAATTCAAGCTCAGTTGGGCATCGAGACTCAGATATCTCTACACCACAAGCAGAGCATCCGGGGCATCCCTTATCTCAGGGGGAATCACCTCGAATAGGGCCTTGTCGCTCTCCTCATCCGTCTGTGCCTCCCTTAACTGGGTGTCAGAGAAAGGAGTGAAGTGGGGCACTAGCTCCCCTTCCTGATTGGCATTGCCTTCACGCACCCTGGCGTCATACGGAAGTGGTAGAGGGACCTTTTTCACGTGGGAAGCATGCACCCAGTTCTTCCTGCCTTCTAGCTTGACGGCTGTACGGTGGCAAGCAACACCTGGGCAGAACCCTTCCACCTCGGCTCCAAACTGTTCTGTCGATGAAAATTCTTTGCCATGATGCAGCATCCGGGCGGCAGCTAGTGTCCGGGCCCCTCTGATACTGGTTGCAAAGTGGCTTGGATCTGTTGGTGAACAGAAAGGAGATCTTTAGACAACTCATACAAGTCATTCAATCAGGTAGGTGTTTGTTTAGCGCGACTACTCACCCGTAAGGGTCTCAAGGCGCTGGGGGTTGGAGGGAGGGTCACAGGTTCCAATTCATCAAGGAGGGGGTCTGTCGAAGAGTCAGGTTTTGAGGTTTCTTGCGAAGATGGGGAGCGATGTTGTCTGTCTGAGGTAGAGCGGAAGGTAATTCCAGGCTCTGGCCACGCAGAAGGAGAAGTTGCGGCCTCCCGATCTGGTCTTTCTGGTGCAGGGGACCATGACGTAGGAGAGCTGGGCTGATCGTAGGGTCCTTTGGGGTGCGTGTAATTTGAGTCGGCTGTTCAGGTATGCTGGTCCGGTGTCGTGGAGGGCCTTGTGAGTGTGGGTTAGCATCTTGAAGGTGACTCTAGGTTCGATGGGGAGCCAGTGGAGTGTGAGCAGGTGCTGGGAGATGTGGCAGTGTCTTGGCAGGTTGAGGACCAGTCTTGCAGTGGCGTTTTGGATATTCTGTAGCTTGTGGTGAGCTTTTTGTTTATTCTGGCATAGAGTGCGTTGCCATAGTCGAGCTTGCTGGTGACCAGGGCGTGAGTGACGGTCTTTCTGTGTTCGAGCGGGATCCATTTGAAGGTCTTACATAGGAGGTGGAGGGTGTGGAAGCAGGAGGACTCGACAGAGTTGATCTGGCGGTCCATTTTGAGCTCTGAGTCCAGGATGATTCCCAGGTTGTGTGCGTAGTCCGTGGGGGTGGGTGGGCTTCCGAGGGCAGGGGGCCACCAGGTGTCATTCCAGGCATCGTGGTTTGGGCCCATGATGAGTACTTCCGTTTTGTTGGTGTTTAGTTGTAGGCAGCTGCTTTTTTTCATCCATTTGGTGACGGCTTCCATGCATTCTCAAAAGTTGTGTCTGGCAGTGTTGAGTTTGTTGGATAGGGAGAGGATGAGTTGGGTGTCATCTGCATATGACACAATGTTAAGTCCGTAGGTTCTGACGATGGGGGTGAGCGGAGCCATGGAGACGTTGAAGAGCATAGGGCTGAGGGAGAAACCCTGGGGGACTCCGCAGGTGGTAAGTGTAGGGTCCGAGAGGAGAGAGGAAAGGGGGAGTCTGACCTGCTGCATTCTGCCGGAGAGGAAGGAGCGGATCCAGTCGAGTGCCTTGTGTTCGATTCCTGCATCGAGAAGTCTGCGTATTAGGGTGCGGTGAGAGACTGTGTTGAACGCCACAGAGAGGTTGAGGAGGATGAGGGCTGCTGTTTCTCCTTTGTCCAGTAAGGTGCGGATGTTGTCTGTTGCGGCGAGGAGGACGGTTTCTGTACTGTGTTTTTTCTGAAGCCGGATTGGGAAGAGTCGAGGATGTTGTGCTCTTCGATGAATGTGGCGAGCTGGCTGTTGATGGCTTTCTCAATGACTTTAGCTGGGAACAGGAGCAGGGAGATGGGTCTGTAGTTTTTGAGGTCGGTGGGGTCCGCCGAGGGTTTCTTCAGGTGGGGGTTGATCTCAGCGTGTTTCCCGTTGTCAGGAACGAGGCGGTTGCCAGGGAGCGGTTGATGGTGTGGAAGAGCATGGCTGCAATGGTGTTGGCAGTTCTGTTGAAAATGTGGTGGTGGTAGGGGTCCATGGGGGCCCCGGAGTGGATTGACTTCATCGTCTTCAGTGTGTCTTCGGTGGTGAGGGCTGTCCAGTTGTCGATCGCTGGCTTCAGGGTGTCGGGGGTGGTTGGTGAGGGTTCAGTGTGTTTGTTGTCTTCTTCGAAGTTGTCGTAGATGCTCTTGATTTTGTGGTGGAAAAAGGTGCTGAGTTTGTCGCAGAGGTCTTGTGAGGGAGAGATGTCGGTGGACTCGCTGGTCGGTTGGGCAAACTCCATGATGATGTTGAAGAGTTCTTTTCTGTTGTGTGCATGAGTGGAGATTCTGTCTTCAATCGCTTTTTTGTTCATTTTTCTGATGAGTTGGTGGTGGGCATTGGTGGCAGCTCTGAAGGTGTTGTGGGCTTCTGTGGATTTGGTGTTCCTCCAGGCCTTTTTGAGGCGGTGGCAAGTGAGTCTGGACTCTCGAACTTCGGTGGTGAACCATCTAGCTTTGTTGGTGTTGTTGTTTTTCTTGAGTGGGGCTATGGTGTTGGCGCTGTCAGAGATCCATCTGTGCAGGGTTCAGGCTGCGGCATTGGGGTCGTCATTTTCCACGATGGTTGGTGTGGAGTTGCTGAGTGATGAGGTTAGCTCATCGTCGGTGATTCTGGGAGCAGGTGCTGGTGTCTGTGGATGGTGGGTGTTCTGAAGGAAGAGGTGTGGCGCCGCGGCCAGGGCGACTGACTCCGGAATCTGGGGATCATGGTTCGATCCCGGGCGCAAGCAACAGATTAGCCCAGCACCATGTGACTCTGGGCAATAGCTTGCTTAATCTTCCCGACGCCCCCCAGCGCCTAGAGACCCTTATGGGTGATTGTTTGCGCTTTACAAATGTGGATTATTATCCTTATTAATAAGGTGAAGTGGACGCATCGATGGTCAGTCCATGGGAGTTCGGTGGTGTGGCTGAAGGTGAAGGAGTTTCCTGTTGTGAGTCCAATGTTGTGGATGTTGTCCAGGAGGGATGTGGTGCTGGGGTCCAGTTGGTTGTTGAGGTGGAAGTTGAGGTCTCCCAGTAGGGTGTAGTTGGTGGACGCAATGGCATTACCTGCAGGTGTATGGGTGCCCTTACCAGGATTATGTTTCAGACAGATAATACAGTGCTTTACTAGATGTGTGGTGACCTTAGAGATATTGTCATTCTACCTACTGGATCCAGTCGCTTACATATTCCCTGCCCTTACCAGGATTATGTTTCAGACAGATAATACAGTGCTTTACTAGATGTGTGGCGACCTTAGAGATATTGTCATTCTACCTACTGGATCCAGTCGCTTACATATTCCCTTGGCACTAATGTGAGCCGAGCTGTGGGCCATAGTAAAAACAGGGGGAACATACTCATTAGGCAGCAGCATTCTCTGTTTCCCTGACAAGTCAGCCCAACACCCATCCTCATCCAAATGTCCCGTCCTCTCTTCCAATATTGCCAGTTATTCTACAGTAGCCTCTCTCTGAATCTCCCTAACGTTTTCCAATGTGTCCTCAAACATCCCATTGTCTGGGACCCATCTAGCTGGACGTGCCACAAACATTTTGTTCATCTTATATTGAGCTGTCTCAGAACCATTAGCTGTCTGGTCTGCGAAAGCATTTCCCCTCCCAACATCATATGTAATGGCTTTATGAGCACTGCATTTCACTTTTGCTAACTTAGTGGGGAGTGTCAATGCGGACAGCAACTTATGTATCAATGGGCCGTTCTGTATTCGCTGTCCGTGCAAGGTCAAGAACCCTCTCTCTGCCCAGAGGCACCCAAAATGATGGGTCATCCAGAACGCGTACTGGCTGTCAGTGTAGACATTACCAGCCAGTCCCTCACTTAACTCACAGGACGTAAGGAGGGGAACTAACTCTGCAGCTTGGGCCGACTGATATTGAATACGAGATGTCTCAACTACAGTGTATAGCGTGGTGATTGCATAGGCTGCAGTAGTAGTGCCATCCAGCAGTTTGAAACAAGAGCCATCGACATATAGTTCCCCTTGGGGGTCAGATAAGGGAACATCAGTCAGGTCTACCCGTCCCTTCATTTCTTCCTCAGTCCGAAATAAACAATCATGAACATCACTGTCTTTTTCTTCCGAAGGAAGGGGTAGTAACGTGGCTGGATTCAAAGTAGCACATTGTTTGATGGCAATGTATGGAGCAAATAAGGTCAACTCATATCCAGTGAGATGTGCACTGGTGAGGTGATGTGTCTTCGTCCTGTTCAAAAGCATGTCCACAGCATGGGGTACCATGACTGTGAGGTCAGTATCCAGGACGAGCCCTGCCAATTGTCTGATAGAAACTGCCGTGGCCGCGGCAGCACTCATGCAGCTCGGGAGCGCTCTGGCGACATTATCAAGAATAGCAGAGAAGTAAGCACAGGGTCTCTGCTTACCACCAAAACCCTGTGTTAAAAGAGAAAGCGCGCAACCGTCCGCCTCATGTACATAAAGCACAAAAGGCTTCTGGTAGTCAGGAATACCAAGCAGAGGAGCAGAGCAAAGCGCAACCTTTAATTGTTCAAAAGCTTGCTGGCATGCGGGTGTCCAAGGCAAAGGTTCATGCACGTCGTTGGTAGTCAGGTAAAGAAGGGGTTTTGTTAATAGAGAGTAATTAGGTAACTAATGCCGACAATACAAGGTTATCCCAATAAACGCGCATACCTCGCTTTGGGTCCTAGGAACAGGCATGTTAGTAATAGCAGCAATGCATTCAGGTGTTAGTCTGCGACCCTCCTTCAACAGGTAACCCAAATAGGTGACCTCCTGTCGACTATATTGAAATGTTGATAGGGACACCTTGTGTCCATGGTGTTCCAAATGCAACAATAATTTAACTGTGGCTTCTTTACAACCCTTCTCAGTGTCTGAAGCCACAAGTAGATCATCAACATCTTACAGCAACACATTACCAGCTGGAAGGTCCAAAGAGTCCAATTGTGTTTTCAAAGCTTGACTATAAATACTGGGGCTTTCCGTATAGCCTTGTGTAGCACGACAGAATCTAAAGGTGCAACCTGCTATTGCAAATCCAAACAGATATCTGCTATCTGCATGGATTGGAATGCTAAAGAAAGTATCCTTCAAATCTATCACGGAAAATAATTTGGCTGACGGGGGAATCATTGTCAAGATCGTGGTAATGTCAGGGACCACAGGATACTGGGGAACCACAATTTCATTGACCTCTCTAAAGTCACTGACAAAACGATAAATATCAGGGTGGGCATCAGGAGAATCCATGGGTGCCTTTTTAAGGATAGGAAGGATAGGGCTATTGCACACATTCACAACTGTCTCCTCAACCACACCACCAGACTTAATCAACTTCTGTATTATTTGCAATAATGCCCGTTCTCCTGCCTGTGATATCTTGTACTGGGGAATTCGTGGCAATTTAGCATTATCCTTGATCTGTATAGAGCCTGGTGGGATCTGGAGCAACCCCACATCGGTGTCTCCAGAAGCCCATAATGTGCGTGGCTCATTTTGGAACTCGATGGGAAGGGGGGCATCTTTTGTGAAACATTGTTTGGCGTGGGCCACTTGCAGGCCAATAGTTATGTAAAAACTGTCTGGAGAACAAAAAATTGTCGCATGCAGCCTTTTTAATAAATCCAGTCCTAGTAAGTTCTCCCCACAATATGATATCAGTAAAAATGGTGAGTCAACCGTGAAGGGGCCAATAGTCAAAGCAAGAGGCTTGGAAATGGGGCTAACAACCGGCATGTCCGAGAAACCCACCAAAACATTATTTTGGCCTGACAGAGCTGCCCCCGGGACCAGTGAACGGTTAACAGAGCTATACATAGACCTTGTATCAACTAAAACTTTCTCGGTGGCACCATGTAAATCTGCAGTAACGTAAGGTCCACGTTGATCTACAGGCACCAGAAATGGTCCTTTGCCCTGCCCCTGGCTGTCCTAGCTGTGAGATAGCCCCGTCACTTCATCCATATCATAGTCATCATAGTAGTACTGTCTTCCTTGAGGGTCGTCAAAATAGTGCCCGCTCTGCGTATTGTACAATGTGTCCTCTGACTGCATCCCCCCTCGGCCTCCTCCTCCTCCTCGTCCATGTCCTCCAAAACCCCGACCTCTCAGGCCCCACCTTTCTGCAACAATTCCCGGCATTCGTTCTGCTAATGTCCCTCTTTCTTACAGTACACACATTGATTGGGTCCCACAGCACAACCCCTGTTAGAGCGAGGTGGCTTTGGGTCGGAACCCAAACCTCGTCCTCTTCCTCCTCCCCTTACAACTTGCTGCATCAACACCCTTGTCTTTAAATCTTTTGACTTCTTCTCCACCCTTTCCTCGTCCTCGTTCTCTCTATGCTCATAGTACTGTGCCATACTTAATATGACTGATGGAGAGGAGGTCATCCAAGTACTTTCCGAGGCCTGCATCCTTGTTGCAACCTCAGGGAGCAAATTAGTGACAAATCTGTTTATGAATAAACGTACACCCCCCTCTTGTGACAAATCCTGACCACTAAAATCTAGAAACACTCCTTCAAACCTGGTACAGAAGTCAAACACACTCTCATCCCTCTTCTGACGACACCCAGCCAACTTATTCCAGTCCACTCACTTCGGGGGGATTAGGGAGTGCATGTAGGATTTAATACGCCCCGGCAAAACCAATAGCTCTGCCTTGGGCTTCTCACCAGGCTTGCGCTCCTTATCCCATGCTCTGATCTCATCCCATGTGCCACCCAACTCCAATGCATGGTCCTGAGTATGGACCTGTCTCCATATATCTACCGGCACCAGCAATCCAAAAAATAACTCTATGTCAGCCAATGTCATCACCGTGGAGGAGACCGCCTCTGTGAATTCCTTATAATATGCAGGGGGATTTTTTCGGGTGTCCGGCAACTGGCTGTTCAGAGAAAGGACCTCACTCCTTTTTCAAGGAGTGTAGATCCATTGTTATTGAAACCGAGCATCGACTCGAGGCCTTATTACGGTATCCGTGGAGTTGCGCAATTCTTGTATTTCAGGATTGTAAATAGGGTGGACTTCCCTCATGGGGTGCTGTGTCCCTAGCCTCGGGACCCTGTGGAGTAACCTACCTCGGTAACCTCTCAATGTAGATACATTGCTAAAAACCTAATTCTGGGCCATATCTGTAGCATATACTCTGTCTCGTGTGTCATAGATGATCTGGGGTGCAGCACCCTCAAGCACTGCTCCCACAATTCAATCAACGTGGCTGACATGTGCTTAAGGGCATGCTGCTACATAAAGGGCTCATAATCTTTCATTACACTCCACACATCCTCCACACTATAGATCGAGTGCCGGACCCATTGAGCTGCCTGATTCACCACCATCTGTTTCTCCTCAGTACCCACGGCAGAGCACACTAACACTTTCTTCATACGGTCTCGTACTGCTGCTTAGTTCACGCCTTGTGTCCCACGTGCAGGCGTTCCAACATTCAGCAGCTTTTGGGGTGTCCCACTCACAGGGGAAAGAGCAGATGCAGAAACAGGCACCATCATGTAGGAACACAGAGTTGTAGGGGTGAAAGGGGGAGTAGCGGTGGAGACCGAACCAAGAGACAAGGCATGGGAGGTAACGCCACCAGCCCCTGTTACTGCCATGAGTAAAGGAGAAGTAAGTGGGGCTGGGGCTGAGGCTGTAGTACTAGACACAGTAGAACCAGAGAGCGCAGTACTAGAAGCCGAAGACTAGGACGTCGGAACTGTAGTGTATATTTGTTCAGGGGCATAGGGTGGTGGGGGACGAGAATCCAATAGCTCTTTAATAAGCTCATCACTTTCATCCCTAGTGACATAACATTTGTAAGTCTGCAGTCAAAACTTCCTATCTGCACACTCTATGCCTTTCTCCATCTTTTCTCTTTCATAGGATACTGCTTTCTGCGTAATAGTTTGCGTCTATCTCCTTCAAGCCTCCTTTTCTGCTCTCATACGCCGCTGCTTTGCTTCCTTCTGCCACACCCTTAAAGAATCAAACATAGACTGCCTACGAGCAATTTGTCCTGCAGAAAATTCAATTTCTGTTCATCAAATGAGCCAGTAAGTGGCCATTGTAGCTATGTATTGTCCCTCATATATTTGTTCCACAATGTGTTAAACATAATAGGGCCAATACCATGCTTGACATATATGTCAAAATTCGAGGTTAACTCCGGAGGTGCAGGCTGGCTCTCTTCCAACCGAGCATCAGTATAACAACATTGACATCCAAAAACAACCTAGCTTGCTTAAACAAGGCATCTTAATATAAGACACATGCAGTGTACCTAACGGACAAATATAACACCAACAAATGTAATAGAGGGAAAGATAGAACATCAAAAAACGTACTCAAGAATCAAGGCCAACTGTCCATAAAGCACAGTCGCTACTCACTCAAACAAGCATTTCGCCAGTGCCGTCATCGACGTCGGTCCACGGACCTTGTAGCATTCAGACACAACAAGCAAACCACAAGTCAGCCCGGAGGCTGCATCACATCCAAGACGGCAGTCCAGAGACCGTACCAAGTTCAAGAAGACAGGCTCTAGCCGCAGACCTTTTCGAGTGTTTACCAATTTCCAGCTGGCCTGGCAGATTGTTCGCGAACAGTCTCAGACCTTTTATAAAACATGGGCCAAATTACCAGTTGATCCGACCGACTTCTCGCAAACACTCTGTGTCTTTTCAAGGGTCCGCCACCCCACCAAGTTCAAGACAAGACAGTCCTAAGACCGTACCAATACACAGTCTGTCGACTCGTTTCATTCAAGCAAGGCAGTTCGAAAACTGCAAACAAGACAATCCGGGGATGCTCACGTTGACCCAGGTTGTCAGGGAGTCGTGGTTGGTGGGGTGCGGTGGGTCCGGCGTGTCAAGGCCTGTAGGGGTTGTCTGGGGGTTGAAGCTGTCATGGATGTCAGTGATCTTGCAGCGAAAGAAGGTGGGCAGGGAGTCGCACAGGGCTTGCGATGGCGGGATGTCGTTGGCGCTGGAGCTGGGGATGGAGAGTTCCTTCACGATGTTGAAGAGCTCCTTGCTGTTGTGTGCGTTGTCGTCAAGGTGGTCTGAGAAGGAGGTTCTTTTGGCATTCCTGATGAGGTGGTGGTGGTTGCGGATGGCGTCTTTGTGGGCAGCGCGGCTGTCCGGTGTCTTGTTGCTGTGCCATATGTTCTCCAATTTCCAGCAGGTGTGCTTTGAAGCGAGGAGTTCCGGGGTGAACCAGCTGGCTCTTTTGCTGGTGTCTCTGTTGGTGGGCATTTTCAGCGGGGCTAAGGTGTTGGCGCAGTCGTTCATCCAGCGTCCGAGGGTGAGTGCACCATCTTCATTGTGAGAAAGCTGCAGTTCTAGTAGAAAACCTACTCGAGTGGTAGCAAAACCAACTCGAGGCGCAGCACCCTCAGTCACGCTGATTCTTCAGTGCGGAACAAGCCTTCGGCACTAGGAATCAGCATGAGCAGCACTTCTGCCAATTTCTGCCCGTTCGCGGAACTCCACGGAATCTCGCTGAGTTTTCATGCAACTCCACGGAAGGCGGTGGAGTGAAACGCAGCAAGTTATACCCACTCCTAGCATTTTTGCTGTCTACATGCCTGTAATGTTGCTCTGTTCAACTGCTGCCTGCTACTTACTCCTGATTTCTTATGTTATTTCTATTGTAAATTTTGGGGAGGAATACAGAAAAAATGACTGAATTGCAATACACCAAATTTGGCAGAAAGTTCGAACTTTTCTTAGAAAGGATGTTTTTTATTAATTATTGTAAATATATTCAGCCTTCTTCAATACATTTGCATTTACATAGTTGCTTGGGGTGATCATGAAGGGGCCAAAAATGAAGGTATATGTAGACTATTCGTGACCAGATATGATCTGATTGGGTACACTAAAATGGACTAGTCAATTCTGATTGGCTTGTCACAACCTGAATAATTAGTTATGGCAGCCATTACAGGACTCTGGAACATGGTCCATATGTCCTGAAAATGAACTATAAAAATATAAGTGGCTAGATAAGCACTATCTGACCCCAAGGGGCATGTGAAGGATGGTCCACATGTGAACCCTCTTTTTGATTGGCTGGGAAGACCATGGAGAACATGTTGCTATTACAGCACTCAGGGACATGGTCCCTGTAAGAAATTGGGTTATTAATTGAGGAAGTGCACCCATAGAGCTACCCATTGACTCATTCATACATCAATTCTACCTGATAATCACCTCTAAAAATCAAGCTCTATTAGCGTTGTCAATGCTTATTTTTTTGTTCTCAGTGAGACACTCTAAGTGCATGAACTACATTTAAAACTGTCAGCCTCACATTCCTAGAGTACTCATGACTCTGATATCTCTGAAAACATTCAAAGGCTGCTAGCCACCTGATCATTTCAGAACCAAGCAAGTCAACCTTGTTGCTCCCCAGGACTAAAGAGAATTAACTTCACCCTAATACTGCCAATGCGGTCCAGGACAACACTGCCAAAATATCATTGTCAGAAAAATGTTTCAAATAAAAGTGTCATTGATATAATTTTCAAAACTATAATAGAAAATGTACACGAATAAGAAGATTTTTGTTCACCTTATATATCAAGCAATGTCAGACGATATTTCAGTATACGCTACTCTGGCATATTAACTGATTGGATTTGCATGTGCCACCTACTAAATAACCATGGAAGCTTTCAACACTACAAAACTTCCTTTGTTTGTATGCGGTACGTGCTTGAAAATCCTGAAGCCTTTACTGTTTCTCATCGGAGTCCATTTCAGCAGTGACCAGAGTGTCGTGGGTGCACCATTATTTTTCCCTAAATCTGAGCATTCGCGTAGCTCAGGTGCACACTGCTGCTCAAGTGAGATTTCAAGCGCTCACATGAGCTATTCGCCAGCTATCAATGTGACATTTCCACTGTGGAGCTGCCATATTCAATCAGGGATACACAGTGTTATAGGAATATTTGCTGTTTACAGTTAGCTTAATTTCTAGACACGTGTTAGAGCCTTCAGGTTATTCTGGTGGCAGACATGCCGCTTGTCAGCCTGTGGGTCACTTTCCCAATTAACGGATCGTCGGGGACAGGCACACCACAACAAGGTACTTTTTTCATTTGGGTGACAGGCACTCCACGTGTCTGCCTGTCCATGACTCGCTCAATAAATGGATTTTCAGTGAAAGGCACACCATAATGAAGTACTGATTTCAGTCTAACTTGATTTAGCCACAAAGTCATATTTGTAATATTGTTTCATGTTGTGTCTGACTATTATTATTAGTATTATTATTATTATTACATTATATTATATTACTATTATTATTATTATTATTATTATTATTAATATGATTCATGTCTGGAACACCAGGATTTATGAATTACAAAATTCTTGTTTTTTTTCTCTTCTTTCTCCTTATTCAAATTTCACAATTTGGTACTGGTAGTTGTTGTGATATATTTCTAACTTAGTAACAGTCATGACAAATATGCCTTAATATGCGCATAATATACCTTTTTTGGAAAATGCAGGTAAACCAGGTACGCCATGGAAACAATGCTTTTGCACTTTTGAGAACTATATCATAGTTATTGATGCAACAGAATTTGACCCTAAGATGAAAATGGCATTTCTGTTTAGTTATCTTGGACAAGAGAGGCAGCAAATGTTCCATAACTTTCTGGAAGTAGATGCTCCTTTATATAGATTTGACATGTGAAATATATGTAGAAGCTGCAACACATCTTACAAACAAGTTTTCAGAAACGTCCAGTGTACTATTAGAACATGTTAATTTCTTTAAATGCAAACAAAGCAACAAGGAATCGGTGGAGGAGTATATATAAGCCTTAAAAGAATTAGCCTCAATGTGCAACTTTGATGACTTGCATTAAGGACCGATTTGTTTACAGTTGTTCATCAAAGAGAATTCAGGAGAGATTACTGAGTTGTAGAGATCAGCCATTATCTGAGGCAAGTGACATTGCAAAAAGCATTGAGCGGTCCATTGCTTCAAGCAAACATATGGCTGCTGAATCTTTGATGCAGGGAGTATCAACAGTGGATTTACCTGTTGAGACAATGCTATTTCTGCCATTCTATAAGGAATAAAAATATAACATTTTCACAAAGAATGAACCAAAATTATGTTTCAGATGTGGAGTCAAATCTCATTTGGCTAATAGTTCATTCTTATGTAGCAACCAGTGTAACAGAGTTGGCCATTTCCAAGAAGTTTGCACAATGCTAAACCACAACCCTAAGTCAGTAGCATCGATCTGGATACTGATTAATGCTCCACCAATTTATCCAGAGTTGCATTGACGGTTACAACTGGAAATGATACTTCACACAAAGTTAAAGGGCCTTGGTGTCAGGCTTTCATTGGAGATGCAGCATTAAATATGATGGCAGATTCAGGAGCTCCAATCATGATCATTTCTGATTCCTTGTACAAAGATAAATGGAAGAAGACTCTGTTAAATGACACTGATGTTAGCCCAAATGCATTTGGGGAAATAGGAAATTAACATGTTGTGCTACTTTATTGATGCACTTACTTGTCTGGACAGCAGGGCCATTACTTAAATGTACATAGCTTTCAAGGAGAGAAACATAATTGGCTGCTAATTCCAGGGTCAGAAAATCCAGTTAATTTTGCAGATGCCCACATATCTTTTATTGAATCGGATGATGACACGATGGTAGACAAAGTAATTGATAAGTTTCCCAGTGTCTTCTTAGACAGTATTGGAAACTTCACACAATTTGAACACCTCATTAAGCTCAAGGAGTCGGCCATCTCTGTTGTACAATTAAAACACATGTTGTGCCAGGCCCTAGATGGTAACAAGTCCCTCTAACCTCAATTGTGCATGGGCCGCATGGTATGCCTTGACACCTCACACGATGGACAAGTAATGCCTATACCACTGCATCATGTCAGGAAGCACAGTACTGCACATAGTCAACAATGTGATGATATGTCAATTGTGCAGTGTACAAAAAGTGAATGACACACAGCTAACACAAAGCTTGCCAGGTGCACTGCAATGACCATTTCACATCTGATCCACAGGTGACCAAGATCTCACTGCAGAGGACAACACCAGCAACCTGCAGAGCCAGTCTCAACCCCCGGTACAAGGACTCCTGGATGTTGACTCCTCGCTGCTGGGGGCATTTGCATATCTGTGCTCTGCTGTGTCTGGAGGGGCTGTGCCTGGAGCCGCTGGCCGACGCTGAGGGTGTAAGGGGCTGCTGGATGGACTACA
This sequence comes from Triturus cristatus, assembly GCF_964204655.1. Classification (NCBI taxonomy): domain Eukaryota; kingdom Metazoa; phylum Chordata; class Amphibia; order Caudata; family Salamandridae; genus Triturus; species Triturus cristatus. The sequence continues at coordinate 760,121,085 of NC_140595.1, forward strand.
GCTCCCAGGAGCCCGTGCCTGACCGCACCTGAGTCGCGGCCCGCCCACCCGCCCACAAACCATTTAAAAACGCTTGCGGAACCCGCTGGCGCGGGTCCCGCATCGCTGCTGGGGGCATTTGCATATCTGTGCTCTGCTGTGTCTGGAGGGGCTGTGCCTGGAGCCGCTGGCCGACGCTGAGGGTGTAAGGGGCTGCTGGATGGACTACAGCTCCCAGGAGCCCGTGCCTGACCGCACCTGAGTCGCGGCCCGCCCACAAACCATTTAAAAACGCTTGCGGAACCCGCTGGCGCGGGTCCCGCATCGCTGCTGGGGGCATTTGCATATCTGTGCTCTGCTGTGTCTGGAGGGGCTGTGCCTGGAGCCGCTGGCCGACGCTGAGGGTGTAAGGGGCTGCTGGATGGACTACAGCTCCCAGGAGCCCGTGCCTGACCGCACCTGAGTCACGGCCCGCCCACCCGCCCACCATTGGCCCCAGTATCCCTCTAATTTCAATCGACTCCGCAGCGCGGGACGCGCCGCGGGACGCCCAGGACGAAGCCCGGACAAAGGGCGGACAGTCTGTGACAGTCCGGGACAGGAGGGGGTAGGAGGGGGCCATAATCTGGCTTTTCATTGTATGCTGTTAACCTGCCTAACTGGTTGTGTGATCCGCCTTAACGTAACTGCTATTAGGGTAGGGCAGTGAGTTATATGGTGGTATAACATGAAGTGATTATTTGTGCTGGGCAGCCATATATGCAAAAATAACAATTGATGGACAGAATGCAGAACAATGTCATACATTCACACCAGTACAGAGATCTGGGCCTAAATCCATCGTTTTTTTGCTCACCATGCCATTCCAGTTTGAACCCAGCCATATGCAAATCAGTCTTGATCCTGTGCCCCATGGGAACAGTCCAGCCCGAACTGCCAAGCCAGGTCCTCCCTCGACTGGTGGATTTAACCCAGATCTCTTGACTGGGGGAGAATGTCTGCATTGTCAGCATTCCGTCCATCATTTGTTTGTTGTAACGCTTTTCGTCCTAAGTGGGATGGGTATGCCCAGACGTGGGTCCCGTGCTCACTACGCCACTGGAGTCAAGCTATCCGGGCTGATGACGGCTGATAGCCAGAAACCGGTCCTAGGATGCTTGATTCCGGTCCAGGGAAGACATGGCTTGGCAGTTCGGGCTGGACTGTTCCCATGAGGCACAGGGTCAAGACTGATTTGCATATGGCCATGTCTGAACTGGGGTGGTGTAGTGGGCAAAAGAACGATGGATTTAACCCAGATCTCTTGACTGGGGGAGAATGTCTGCATTGTCAGCATTCCGTCCATCATTTGTTTGTTGTAACGCTTTTCGCCCTAAGTGGGATGGGTATGCCCAGACGTGGGTCCCGTGCTCACTACGCCACTGGAGTCAAGCTATCCTGGCTGATGACGGCTGATAGCCAGAAACCGGTCCTAGGATGCTTGATTCCGGTCCAGGGAAGACATGGCTTGGCAGTTCGGGCTGGACTGTTCCCATGAGGCACAGGGTCAAGACTGATTTGCATATGGCCATGTCTGAACTGGGGTGGTGTAGTGGGCAAAAGAACGATGGATTTAACCCAGATCTCTTGACTGGGGGAGAATGTCTGCATTGTCAGCATTCCGTCCATCATTTGTTTGTTGTAACGCTTTTCGCCCTAAGTGGGATGGGTATGCCCAGACGTGGGTCCCGTGCTCACTACGCCACTGGAGTCAAGCTAGCCTGGCTGATGACGGCTGATAGCCAGAAACCGGTCCTAGGATGCTTGATTCCGGTCCAGGGAAGACATGGCTTGGCAGTTCGGGCTGGACTGTTCCCATGAGGCACAGGGTCAAGACTGATTTGCATATGGCCATGTCTGAACTGGGGTGGTGTAGTGGGCAAAAGAACGATGGATTTAACCCAGATCTCTTGACTGGGGGAGAATGTCTGCATTGTCAGCATTCCGTCCATCATTTGTTTGTTGTAACGCTTTTCGCCCTAAGTGGGATGGGTATGCCCAGACGTGGGTCCCGTGCTCACTACGCCACTGGAGTCAAGCTATCCTGGCTGATGACGGCTGATAGCCAGAAACCGGTCCTAGGATGCTTGATTCCGGTCCAGGGAAGACATGGCTTGGCAGTTCGGGCTGGACTGTTCCCATGAGGCACAGGGTCAAGACTGATTTGCATATGGCCATGTCTGAACTGGGGTGGTGTAGTGGGCAAAAGAACGATGGATTTAACCCAGATCTCTTGACTGGGGGAGAATGTCTGCATTGTCAGCATTCCGTCCATCATTTGTTTGTTGGGCAGCCATATATAGCACAGGTTCATAGGTTGTTGCTTGTTGCGGTGTTAATCTGTTCTTGATTATTGGTACTGGCCCAGCCCGGCATATAAATGCCTAAAGCCAAACTTTTTGGTTAAGATGGTGGATAAAATCAACCAGGAAAGGAGGAAGTCCTTAGGACGGCCGGGGCCTCAAAGCTTGTGCCCTTCCTCTCCTATTAGATCAGCCTCCCAGTCAATTTCCAACCATGATGTTAGTGTTTCTTCAAATCCAATGGTTAGTCCCATTTTGGTTGATTCTAATGATACCATAAGCGAGGCCATTGTTGTTTCCGGGCCCCCCAACGAATTAGAATCCGGTGCAGAAACTTTTACTGATCCAATAGTTCCAAACGTGCAGGTTCCGAGGCCACAAAGATTAATACGCTCATGCAGGAACAATAGCAAGATTAATCAGCCTAAACGAGGGGGGAATCGCCCCGCCAAAAGAGCCGACCCCTCATTGTCTAATACTCAACGTGACCAAATAAAGGTACTGGATGGTTCCACGATCAGTTTGGACAATGAGCAACTTGATTTTTTGCTTAATGCTATTGAGGCCAAGCTTGATCTACTTGTTAAACCCCTATTGACCAAACTCGCTACTATTTCTGACGAAGTAGTCAGACTGGGAGGTTTAGTGGATACATTCATAAATGCCGCCACGGGAGTAAAAACCGTCGATAAAGAACCTGGACCTGCTGAGGATCCCTTTAACTCTCCTAACTTAGTTCTAACAACGGCCGTGAGCAGTAATTTTAGTTCTGGGAATGATTGTGAAGTAATTCCTGCAGTCTCCAACCCTCTTCCGCAGTTGCCGGTCCAAACTAAACCTTCCTTTAGCTCTGTACTAAGGAAGCAGGTGGGTTCCAATGCAAATCTTAATAGTTCTAGTAGCCCTCAGCCGGATTTACCACCGACCTGTGCACCTTTTGTGGCAGTTTTAACCAATGTTCCCCCATTAAGAGTGTCCGGAAGCAACCACGGCTCTGATGAATCGCATTCATCACTAAAGAATAAAACTGTGGATTGGCTTCACCGGCAGTGTGGCTTCCCTGTAGCACTTTCAGGGGATATCCTAAGTACAAGAAGAACTAATTGGGTGGGGAAATCCCGCAAGACATGTGGAGGGGATTGTATCGTTATCAACTTTCGAAACCCACAACTTACCTCCACGGTGTTGATTAAAGCTGCATCTCTTCCTATACGAGATGAAGGAATTTCTCTACGTCCCCTTGGGTTCTTTTACAGAGACTCTGATATTCAACCTGATGCTGAGTGTCATCGAGGGAGGTCCAGAGATTTGAACTTGTGTGTTGGTCCCACCATTTCCACGTTTAATAGATTCCAGCCCCTGAGTGGCCTCGATTGTAACGACTGACTGGTGTTACCCCTGGTGGTCCCAGGGACTGTGACCGTTCCCATGGGAGAGGGAAGGCGTAGTACGGCCCCTGGGGCTCCAGAATCAGTGGAGACTATTGGTATAAATGGTTCCAGTGTTAATCATATTGATGTCCCAGTGGATAGTGGAATTGTAAGACCGACCTCTGGCGATAGGGATAGGGTTGTACCAACTAAACCCACTATATCAGACAATAGGGGCCGGTGTTCTATTGCCTGTTGGAATGTTGCTGGTCTCTCACAAAAGGATACATGTTTAGGATGGTTTGATTTTATTAATAATTTTAATATTATTTGTTTTCAGGAAACCTGGAGTCTGGTCCCCATTAATTATATGGGTTTTGTTTCTTACCATTTGCCGGCTGTGGCCTCCACTTCGGGCAGAGCTAAGGGTGGGCTTCTGACTCTGATTTCTGTGGAAGTACCACTTATTGTTAAGAAATATGTAACCATTGGGGCCCATTCCCAGATTTTATGGCTTTATCAGGAGCTGGGTAGAAATATCCTTTTAATCAATTTTTATAATAATGTATTTGATAATACCAGGCAGCAGGTAGTTTTTGCTTTAGAGTCCGCATTGGCAGATATAGTCACGGGTAATAATATAGTGTTTGATTTCATTTGGCTAGGGGATTTTAACATTGTTGTGTGTCCATCCCCCGCCCACAGGGTTTGTGGTTTTGTAAATTGCTGGGGGGAAGGCGTCTCTCATTTTCCCCACAATCCCTATGGAGATTCATTAAACAAAATCTTGATGACTTATGATTTGGAATTGTTGGAGAACTTGAAAGGTGCCTCTGGTGAAACCATCCCTACATTCACGGGCCGAAATGCAAACACGGTGATTGATTTTATTTGCATTTCATCTAGCCTTAACCCGTGGTGTACAGCCCCTCTGGTAGTTGATAATCTAATTAGCGATCATAACTGTCTAACTATGGAGGCCGTACTATGGAAGGCGAAACAAGGCCCCAATTCAAACATAATAGCTAATATTGAACCCCACCGACCCAACGGAACCAGAATTAGGTGGAAGGGGGATAAAGTTGATATTTTGTCCAACTCCATTATTAATAAATGTGTAAACGACATTGCCGTTATTTTAGAGAGCAAAGAATTAACGGATGTAATTATTCCCAAGTTTATTAACATCAATCTCATTATTGATGCAAAATTTACCATGCTTCTCAAGGGTAAGTCGTGCGGGCAAAGGGGGTGGTTCGACCACGCTAGCACTATTGCCCTTAAGGGTCTTAAAGAGGCACTTGTTGCCAAACCAAGGGATATAACTTTGGTTAGGGAGCTCAGAGCCACCTATCAGGCTGCAGTTAAAAATAGGAAGGCCGAACTAAGACAAGACGCTTGGGACAAGTTAGACCAGGCGGCTGAAACTTCGGATTCCTCCCTTTTCTGGGCAACAGTTAATTGTCCCTTTCTTAAGAACGAGGAGACGCCTGAACTGACGGCAAACGTTAGTGCAGAATGTTGGGTCTCCCACTTCTCCATGATTTTTGACTCGGATAAATCTTTGGATGTAGGTCGAGGTGACTGGCCTGTCATTCCTTTAGATATATCCACTTCCGAGGTTCAGGATTGTATTTCTGCTAGTAAGGGAGGTAAGGCCCAGGGGCCTGATGGGGTGCCCATAGATGTCTACAAAAAAGAACCAGAGATATGGGGCCCGGTATTAACAAATGTGTTTAACGCAGCGGTCTGTTATGGTGTCCCACCCTCCTGGGAGGAATCTATTATAATACCTATCTATAAGAAGGGAGAGAGGAGGGATGTTAAGAACTACCGCCCAATCTCCCTTCTAGATTCCTCCGTGAAAATCATGAGCAGGGTGCTTCTGGTTAGACTTGAAGAATGGGCCGACTCAAACAACATATTGGCAAATTCTCAATATGGTTTTAGGAAGAGACGAGGGACAGTAGAACAGTGCCTCAACCTAGAACTTCTTATAGGGAAGTATACGAAGGCCAAGAAAGGTTCTCTTTTCCTCTGCTTTTCAGATTTGAGCAGTGCCTTCGATATGGTGAACCATAAGATCTTATGGGAGAAACTACTAGAAATGGGGGCACCGGAGAGCATTGTTCATTTCTTGGCCCGGCTATACGCCAATCTTAGATCAAGTGTTCGTTACGGCCCGGGAGGGGAGTGCACCCCTAAGTTCCTTATTAGACGCGGTATTAGGCAAGGGTGTGTGCTTGCCCCTCTACTTTTTACACTCTTTATCAATGAGGTCGACTCTGTTTTAAAGACTGTTGTGGCTGACACCCCTAAAACCCTTGATTCCCACGTCCCTGTTTTACTTTATGCGGACGATGCCGTTATTTTATCTAGGACCCCTATCGGCCTTCAACGCCTAATGGACAGGTTTTCTCTGTTCATTAAGGAAAGGAAGTTGAAGATTAATAAATCAAAAACTTTTGTTATGGAGTGTGGTAAGGGCTGTAAAAAAACGCATTCGTTTTTTATTGAAGGGCATAAGGTCCAAACGGTGGACTCTTTCAACTACCTAGGCATTACTTTCTCCAAATCAGGTAGCTGGTCCAGTGAGATTAACCATGTTAGGGCTAGAATGGCGAAAAGTGCCCACGGGGTGTTTCAGTTCGCTTCTAAAATAGGGGATAAACGGCTTAAAGACATGCTGAAAATTTATCAAATGAGGTGTCTTTCTATTACTCTTTATGGTGCCGGTATTTGGGGGCACGCTCCGAGCGGAAGTCTACAAGTGGAGGAAAATCTCTTCCTAAAAAGACTTCTAAGTTTACCCACATCGGCTTCTACCGATCTGGTGCATAGGGAGTTTGGAATCCAACATCTTTCAGACTCCGTTGCGCTAAGACCACTTGTGTTGTGGCGCGCAATTTGGGTAAAGGAAGAGACCTCCCTAAATAGAGCTATCATTAAAGACTGTTTCTCTATTGACAACCATTTAAAGATTCCATGGGTCAAATTTGTCTCGGGTAGTTTTTTGGAGATTTATGGTCTTAATGTAATAGAGGATCACTATGCAGCCTCTTGTCTGACCAAAAATTAGATGAAATCTGTTTTTATGAGCCATAAGACTGAGAAGCGTGGGAGGGCCAGTGGTAACTTAACAACCTGTTTGTTCTACGGAAGCTTCAGTGAAACGACAGGGTTCCAACCGTATTTGAGTTTTGTTTCCAGACCCTCCCATAGGTTCGTACTGACAAGATTGCGTTTTGGGATTGTTCAACATTTGGTGGCATTTCCAAGTATCAGAAAACACCCGATTGGTCCTTGCCCATGTGATAATACTACCGTACAAAGTACCATGCACTTTTTATTGTTTTGTCCACTTTATGGCAATTTTCGTTCAGCTTTTTTAAAACCTGTTTTTAAGAAGTATGGAGTTAGGACTGTAAAAGATACCATGAAATTGTTATTTAACCCGACACCCGATGTCTGCTTCTTTACTGCCACCTTTCTTCTTCGGGCCATCAAAGCAAGGCCAAGTATGATATTTTAAATTGTCTTTTAACGTATTTTTAACTGTCTGATTGATTTTGTTAAAATGATGTTGTTTTATAATGTAATGTATGTGCTTTTATGGACTTTGCGTTTAAGCTCAGAATAAAGCCTTATGAATTGAATTGACTCCCAGGATTCCATGGACGATGAGCTCGAGGCCGGCCCATCTGGTGTGCCAGGGAGCAACAGGTCCCAGGACCCCATCGTCCCCCCACCACATCTGCGTCAACAACAACTCCACAGCAGACCCCTGCTGTCACGGCCTGTGTGGCCACTGCCACTGCCACCGCCACTACCACCACCCCCCCACCACCAGTGCTGCCTGCAACACCCTCACTGTCCCAGAGGATGACCAGCACACACCACCGAGGGAGGAGGGCAGGAGAGGATGTGGGTGCCCACAGTGTTGAGGCAACAGGTCCGTGGCAGCAGGGCAGGTGGGAGGGGCAGGGTCACCCAGGGATACCAGGAGGCTGGGACCCACTCCCTGGAACACATCACCAGAGTCCTGGGTGCATACGAACAGGCCCAGGGACAGACGGGACGGTCGGAAGAACTGTTTTATGAGCTCATCCTGCTGATGAGGTCCATCTACACCTGCATGGGACAAATCGTGGACCTCTTGGGTCAGCAAGTGGTGGTACTGAGGGCCAGGCATGCGTCACAGACAACACCTCCACCTCCCTTTGGTGGGCCGCAAGATGACAGTTCACCAACGTCCCCCACGCCCACAGAGTGGGGTGAGTCCTCAGACCCCACTGGCCCTGCAGCAGGCCCCCCCCCTGCAAAACGACGAAGGGGCTGTCCCAAGAAGACCCGGGGAGTATCTGGAGGCCAAGCACCTGCCAGACGCCAGTCACAGAGCCAGCCATGAAGGCAACCCTCTCCACCACTGCATTGACTTTTTGGACTGTCCTTCCCCACACTGCCTTGTGAATGGCATCTATCTGTTGGACTGGGTCACCACAGCAATGTGGTGACTACTCAACTTTCTCATCTACCATGTCTGTCAACTCACTGCTCCACCCCACCCCCCAATGGAAATGTACATCCCCTCGCATCTCACCATAGCAAATCAAATATCCTCACAAACATGTTGTCGTGTCTGCTCCGTCTTTATTGCAGGGTGCACAGTCCTCAACATCATCACAATGTACCAGGAGCATGGGGTGTATGTAGGCAAGGAGAAGTCGAAGGCACCTAGGGAAACACAACAGAACTGTCACTGGTCTGGGTGTGGCATCCCAGACATCACACAACCCCTAACATCAGGATAACCCAACATGCACATGTCCCAATGGCCACCAAGTGTCAACATACACGTCCTGTTGATGGTCCCAAATGACATGTCCTAGAAACATTTCCAACTACCACTGAGTCTACAACTGGCTGATGCTACAATTCTCACATGCACCTTCACGACAATAGCAAGATCATCAGACAAAGGGTATGTTGCAAATTGACACCCAACATCAAGCTAAGTAGCGGGTGATGAGCTGTTCACGCAGGTCAACACCTTCCTCCTCTCCACTGTCCTCATCACTGGACACGGCTTGGTTTGCAGGCTGGGGCCTTGGGTCCTCACCATCATCCAGGAGCAGGGGAATCTCCTTGCGAATGGCTAGGTTGTGGAGCATGCAGCATGCCAAAACAATCTCACACACCTTCCTGGCTGAGTATGCCAGTGCACCTCCTGGTCTTGTACAGGCAGCGGAAACGTGACTTGAGCAGACCAAAAGTACGTTCCACCACATGACGTGTCCTCCCATGGGCCTCATTGTAGCGGACTTCAGCCGGGGACCTGGGATTCCGCAGTGGGCTCAGAAACCAGGGACGGTTGGGATATGCAGAGTCACCTAGGTATGACAAACACAAATAGACATTGCAACGTCGCAGAGGCTCAGGGCAGCAGGTCACACACACAGCATGCTACACGACTGGGCATACTCACCTACAATCCATGCACGCTCGGGAAGATAGTCATCAGCTGGGGCACTATGCTGTTCCGCAGGATGTAGGAGTCATGGGCTGAGCCTGGGAATTTGGCACACATGTGCGGGGTGGTCATAACTGCCAGGCACACCACCTGCACATTGATGGAGTGGTAATGCTTGCAATTGCGGTTAATGTGCTCACTTGCCTGTGGTGGCACAAGACCGACATGGGTGCAATCAATGGCCCCAACAACATTGGGGATGTGCCAAAGGGGATAGAAGTCTTCCTTCAAAGCTGGCAATTCAGCACCCCTTGGGAAATGGATGTATCTGTCCTTGTATAGCATCATGGCGGACAGTACATCACGCAGCACTATGCTGAACATCACTTGTGACATCCCACCAGCGCTGGCCACAGTCTCCTGGAACGATCCAGTGGCAAAAAAATGCAGGGCTGCCATCACCTTATAAGTAGGGGTGAAAGCTGTTGGATATGTCCTGTGTGGCTGCAGGTGGGGTTCCAACATATCACAAAGGGTTTTCAGGGTGGCTCTGTCCAGGCGGCACTTCCATATGATCGCAACATCCTCAGTGTCCTCCAGCACTGTCAAGTGACGAGTCAAATTTGGCCTCCTCCTATTGTAGATGATAGTGGACACATGTCAATGCAATACATCATGAGATGTGCACAGCATATCACGTTCGGGATGACACAAAGACAACAATGACTGACATCTATAGTGACTAACAGACCAGCTAACATGGAGGGACACCTTCAGCTACACAAAGGACACACATGTCAACTTACAGAAGACAAGTACCTCAAACACCACCTTGGCCAGTACACATGGGCACGCCTGGGAGTATAGCATCCAGCATATGTGTAACTAATCAAAACCACTGTCTCATATCTAGCTGTTGTACCTGTCACACCTTAATGCGTCATTACAACCTGGCACACATCCATCACACAATGACCACAGTCGGCGCTGGAATGATGAATGTGTTCATGAGCAGACATGAGAGGCAATGCTAAATAGATCATCATTCATCGAGACGAGCATCGCTGTGATTGTCACTGGACCTCAACACCTTTACATGTGTACACATTGTACAGTCCAAGACTACACTGTCCTGCCTACACCAAAATCAAAACCATAAGTGTCATGTGAGTGGGTACAGGCAAATCTATGTCACACAAACACAAACATGGCATGTGTAGCCATCAGTGGAGTAAATTGAACATTGGCATTGTGTGCACAATGATGTACCATTGAACATGTTGGCACTGTGCACTGTTGATGTTATGACAGATGGCCATCGCCATTGTATGGCACCCATATCGTGGTATCTACGGCCTGGCCCCGGTGGTGTGTCACCAGCACCCCATTCACATAAGTGCGGTAGTCATAGGCATGGAGACATGCCCAAATGGTGGTTGGCATGCTCCGCCACCTGAATGGCGGTGCCTCGTGTCAATGTATGGCACCCATATCGTGGTAGCTACCGCCTGGCCGCGGCGGTGTCTCACCAGCACCCCCATTCACACAAGTGTGGTAGTCATAGGCATGGCGACATGCCCAAATGGCGGTTGGCATGCTCCGCCACTAAAATGGCGGTAGCGCACACCGGGCCCCTGCGGTGTGTCACCGCCATGGAGCTCACCCTGGAGCCAATGTGATGCTCGATAGCAGTGGCATGATGCAAATTTGAAGATCGCGGACATTGGCTGCATTTGAAAGATGCACCATCGTGGTAGCGCGCCCCGGGCCCCAGCGTTGTGATTGTGGTAACATGATGTAATTTTGAAGATTGTGGTAGGCGTGCTCCGCCACCGCGGAGGTGGTCATTGGCTGCAATGAGGCAGACCGGGACCACCAATTTCTACAGCTTGGCACCTTTGAAACGACCCCAGGGGGCTATATATGTGGGAGTGAGCCTCACATTGCCACTGCTCCCAGAGCCTGCTGCCTGAGACCCCTCACCTGCTGCTGCCTCCAGGGACTGCTGCCTGAGACCCCCACCTGCTGCTGCCTCCAGGGACTGCTGCCTCAGACCCCTCACCTGCTGCTGCCTCGAGGGACTGCTGCCTGAGACCCCTCATCTGCAGCTGCCTCCAGGGACTGCGGCCTGAGACCGTTCACCTGCTGCTGCCTCCAGGGACTGCTGCCTGAGACCCCTCACCTGCTGCTGCCTCAAGGGACTGCTGCCTGTGACCCCTCATCTGCTGCTGCCTCCAGGGACTGCTGCCTGAGACCCCTCACCACCAAACTCTCCTGCTGTTGTCTCACGTCCACAGTGATGGCAAGGACAGAGAAGATCCGTGCCAGTCCCTTTACGAGCGAGGAGCTGGAGGTCCTGGTGGACGAGGTGCTCACACAGTACTCAAGGTTATATGGTGTCCCAAATGTCATGGTAAGTCTTCAACAGTGGCGGGGTAGGGCAGGGGGGCCACACATGTAGTTGGACTGATGCAGTATGTGCCTGGGAGTGTGGGGTAGTATCATGCACTGCCTGGCATGCTGTCTCCAGTGGGAGGGTGTGTGTACCCAATGCCACAGCTTTCCCTCCCTGCACATGTATGTATGAGTGACCTGTGTTGTGTTGTCAGCCATACAGTGACACAGAAGGTTGTTCATGCTGAAGTCAGGCCAGTGCTTGCTTGGCAGGATGGCTGTGTGTGCCCCTGTAGTCCATCTCAGGGTGAGCCCAGCTGGCCTGCACAGTCCCTGCCTACAAAGACAAGGACAACTCACTTAACTTACAGAGTATGACATCAGTCTTTTCACATTGCACTCCAGCTATGGTCCATCTCAGCACTGTGGCTTGCACACAACTGCCCTTGTGAATGGCATTTTGTATTTGTGAGATCATGTCCCTCCATGTGACCACCATGACATATTCAAGTATTCACAGGACAGGGACATTGATGGCTGTGAAGTCTTGGACACAGTGAGTCCTCCCCCAAACACAGGTTGACATGTGATGTATGTGTTGCTGAAGCCAACAATGGACTGAAGATGTGGGCAGGCTATATGGATGTTTCAGTGCTGGCATCCTGCATGTGTGTGAGATTTGCAGGGACTGTGTTCCCCTCATACCTGCATACTTTAAGATCAGCTTTTCCCATGTAGGGGTCCCATGTGGGCTGTACTATAGTCTCTGATTGACCTATTGTTGGATATGTGATAATTTTGTATCTTGCTGCTATACTGATAGATGTTGGTACATGACACTGTGTCCCTGATCATTTCTCCCTCTTGTCTCCCATGCCTGCAGCTCAAGGTACACCAGCGTAAGGCCGTGTGGAGGGCCATTGCAGCGAAGGTGTGAGCCCTGGGGGTCTCAAACCGACGGCGCACCCACTGCCACAAGAGATGGGACGACATCAGCCGGCTGGCAAAGAATGTGGCAGAGATGACCTTGGGGCTGCTTCCTCGCACTGGGCGTCTGGCACGGCGCAGTATGACACCAATAATGGGGTGCATCTTGGCGGTGACACAGTCTGAGCTGGATGCACGTTTGAAGGAGCATCAGCAGCAAGTCAGGGGTGAGCATTTGGGGAGTCTGACTTTGGCTGGGAGTGGCTTCATGTGTACAGAGCCTGTGCCAGTGCTGGCGTCTGTGATGTTGGTAGTGTGATGCTGTAGCATGTAAGTGGCATGCATTTGCCCTACGTGTACTTACAAAGGTGATTCGGATGCTGTGCCTTCACATTACAATCGGAGTTGTGCTCTTCAGGTTTCTTCTGCATTGGTGTAGTCTTGGGAATCCCATGGGAGGGAACGGCAGTGTGCCAAATCTGACTGTGCGTACATCAATGCGTCCATTGCATGCACCCATATTGGGGAAGCCTACACATCTTACAGCAATGTGCAGCATTATATTGTCCCCAAGGTGTGACATGGTGGGTGGCATGGGCTAATATCCATTGTGGACTGCCATGTTGTAGTCTGGGTCTGTGTTGTCCCCTCCTGTTCCATCCAGTTCTGTCATTGGCAACAAGTAGTGTGCCCCCATCATGTCCCTAGGTGTGCTCAGAACTAGTTGTGTGTCTGTTTGAACAAAGCCACAAGCAGGGTGTTGTGCTGTGTGGTCATCACATGGCTCACTCATGCCCGAGTATCCTGTTTCCACGCACTGCTTGGGTCTATGTGGTGAGTTGGCACAATGTGATTGCACAGGGTGGTGTGTAACATGTAGATTTGGTCAACTTTTGTGATGAATTGCTTGCATATGTTTGTTCTGTTGCTGCCACTGACCTGACCCTACATCTCTCTCTCCCATGCAGCATCACCTGTGGTTACGGAGGGACAGGAGACGGACACCAGTAGGGGTGAAACTAGCACCACAGCTGCCCATGAGCCCAGTGACACAGATGTCACCAGCGCCTCAGAGGGGGACAGGAGTCTGCTGGAGGAGTCCCAGCATGAGACGCAAAGCACCACATCATCCGATGCCAGTGGGGATGCATCCATGTTGGAGGGCACAAGGAACGGGGACTCTGCATCTACTTCCACCACACAGCGGCCAGTGCCCACCCTCCGAGCCACTTCCTCTGGTGCTGCCCATGTCTGCCTCAGTAAGAGGGGAAGAGTGTCCTTCACCCGTGGCACTGCTGCCCCTGCCCCTGTCCCCCCTGCTGCCATCAGTGCTGAGTCTGTGGAGCTTTTGCACCAGCTGTGTGTAGGCCAGACAGCTCTCCTCAATGCCTTCATTGACCACGACAAAAAATTGGCCCAGGTGGTTGCCTTCATGGAGGGCATTTATTCCGACATGGGTGGGCTGCACTGGACAGTCCAGGCTTTGTCATCAACAGTGACGTCTGACCTGCAACAGGCACATGCTCACAGTCCAGCTCCAGACCCTTTGTTTACCCCCTGGGCAGTGGCCACGTCTGCCGATGGTGACCATGGTCCACATACATCAAAGTCGCGATACAGCACACGGAGCACACAGCAGCAGCAATCCAAGCGGTCCCGGGCACAGACACCATCCCCACAGAAGACCAAAGGCACCCCAGAGCGCAGGGAGAAAATCCCGTCAGGTGACACCATCGACAATTAGCAAAGCAGCAGACCTCAGGCACACATACCTCAGTGGCATCCCCATCCAAGGACTCTCCTGCCCCTAAAGAATCGCGCACAGTGTCAGTGTCTGTGCCCACCAAGGAGGTGGTGCATTCCAAGGGTACACCTAGGAAGGGCTCCAGGGCAGTATCACCAACCACCTCGACTCCCATTCCAAGCCCAGTGAAGCAGGGGCCGGAGGGCACTGTAGGGGTAACACCTAGTAAACAGGGGAAGGGGGCAGAGGTGAAGCAAGGCAAAGTGTTCTGCTGGGTCCAGCACATCACCAGAGGGGCTGCCAGCGCCTGCACCTGCTGCAGCAGTGGTGGTGAGTGTGCCTGTTGTGCCCACACCATTTCCCATTGATCCACAGTCAGTCAAACCATTTAGGATCCCCAAGAAGTGGAAGGGCACCCCTCCACAATCTCCCAGCCACACCGTGACTCCCGTCTGCATGACTCCACCTCCACGTGCCTCTACACCACCTGGTCCAAACAGCCCTCCGGCTTGCCAAGCCACTGATAGCTCTACCTCAGATGTTCCGCTCTCTCCCCCGTCAAGTGCCCTGACAGTCCCCGAGACACAGCCAACTCCCAGTCTGCCTGACAGCCAATTCTGAGTGGTAGTCATCTCTCACACACCTGTGTCTCACACAGTTGGCCCTGTACTGCACATTGTTGCCCCGACTGTGTTTCTGATCATGGAAAGGTACAGTCGCACACATTCCCTGTGCAGCTTCTCATGGACTCAGTCTTCACTTTGTCATGCCCACTGGCCTTGTTGCTCTTTGCTGTGTTGGACCCTTCCCAGTGCAGCTTCTCATGGACTCAGTCCGCACTTTGTCATGCCCACTGGCCTTGTTGCTCTTTGCTGTATTGGACCCTTCCCTGTGCAGCTTCTCATGGACTCAGTCTGCACTTTGCCATGCCCACTGGCCTTGTTGTTCACTGCTGTGTGCGCCCTGCCTGTGAAGCTTCTCATGGACATGCTCTGCATCTTGTGCCTTGCTCTTCTCTTCTCATGGTGCCTATCTGTGCAATATGTGAAGAAAGACAGTTGCCCCTGTTGTCTATTTTGTCAGTGTCCTTACTGAATAAAGTTATTTTGCTGTGTGTAAATGGTTTACTGTGCCACATGATCTGTGTGGCACTTCAACATAGTCATTTTTTGGGCTCACTTACTCTCTTTTTTCAGGGGTGACAGGGTCTTCAGTTCTTCTTGACCCAGATACTTGTGGTGGCAATTGTGTCAATTTCATATGGTTAGCAGTAGTCATTTACTTGATTAGTTCATGTTCGCTATATTGTACACATGTCAGGTTGGGGGGCACTGCCAGCACAGAGTGGATTTCTGCACACAGTATTGCAGGCAGGCTGTCCATGGTCATCATGTGTGTGTTATTCCTATATGTGTGCCCAGTGGTGTATGTGTGTGGTCATCTTGTGATGGCCAGTCATCCTAGTCCCATGGCTTACTTTCCATGTGTTCTCTTGGATGGCCAGGTAGTGTGCAGTGTGAAGGGGGTGAGTTTGTGGAGAGTGTTGATGTGTACATACCTCTGCACTGTCAACTACACACATGTCACCCAGGAGTTGTGTGCCTGTTGTTTTGATTGTTCATCCCTGTGGATGTGGTTGTATGCCCATGTGTGAGTTGTATGTTGTGCACTGTGCAGTGTGTTGGTGTGTCCTTGCAGTTCTGTCTGACTTCTACTTGTTTTTGACACTTGTGACTATGCAGAGAGTGTTACTGGTAAGTCAGTGTTGTGTTTTGTTGCTCATCCATGTGTCTGGTGGCTGTTTGTGGGGACTGTGCAGACCTTGCTGTCACATGGTGCCTTCTTGCCTCCAGTGTGGCATGTTGTGTGTGTTGTCATGCCATACCCTGTCTGTGATTCAACTGCATACCCATTGTGGGTCTGCACTCCCTCTCTTTGTGTATGGTACACTCCTGCCATGTCCCCTACTGACATGCAGTACATTTCACTTTGTTGTGAGCTGTCCCCTTGGTTTGTATGTGTGTGTGCCTCCCCATGACTTCATTTGTGACACTGTGCTTTGTGGTGCAGTTCTTTGTTCAGGGTCAATGTGTCACTCAGGGCATTTCCCCAATGGGTCATGTGTGATGTTCTGGTGTTGTTTGTCAGTCATGGTTGCTCCATTGCAGTTCAACTGTGTGTGCTGCCCAGTCCTGTGTTCAAGTTGTTTCCACCTTTGTGTCCCAGACTTGTGAGTCTATTGGGGGTTGTGTTGGATGTATCTGTGTTGTTTTGTGTGAGTTTCCCTGGCCCTGTGCTGCTGTGCTGTGTGTTGTGTGTTCCTGTACAGCTACTCCTGCATTGTGTGTCTCCGTGATTGTCTGTTGTGTAGTGCAGGGTGTGTATTGCCCTGGCTTGTTGTTGTGCAGGGGGTGCACAGGAGGGGCATATGGCATGTGCCTTCATGGGGTGTGCTAGTGTGTGGTGGGAGTGGGTGAGGCCCTGTGGTCTTTGTGCCCTGCCCATGCCTGGCACTGGCCATGCCTTCTGCATTGTGCGCATGTATTTGCTTGTGTTCGCCGCTGCGTTGACGTGACCGGGACATTGCTGCATGGTGGCAGTAGCTGTGTGTCCAGGATGCAGAGGGGTGCCTTTGTGGCAGGTGGGTGATGTGTGGGTGCCCTTGTGGATGTGTCCCTGTCCCCCCTAGTGTGTCTGATGTGGATTTGGACCCTGTGTCAGCCCGTGTGTTGTGTGTTGTGTTGTTGCGTACCTGCGGCAGCGTCCGCGGCGGTCTATGAGTTCCTGGTGATGTAGCAGGTACGAAGCAAAAACCAAAGGAAATGATGGACGGAGTGTTGAACATTGCAAGCATTCACCCCCAGTCAACTGATCTGGGTTTAATCCATCACCGTTCTTTAGCCCACTCTGCCACCCCAGTTCAGACATGGTCATATGCAAATCAGTCTGACCCTGTGCCTCATGGGAACAGTCCAGCCTGAACTGCCAAGCCATGTCTTCCCTGGACCGGAAACAAGCTTCCTAGGACCGGTTTCTGGCATTTCAGCCGTCTTCAGTCAGGCTTGCTTGAATCCAGTGGCAAAGTGAGCAAGGGACTCACGTCTGAGCATACCCTGCCAACTTATGGCGAACAAAGCAAAAACCAAAGGAAATGATGGACGGAGTGTTGAACATTGCAAGCACTCACCCCCAGTCAACTGATATGGGTTTAACCCATCACCGTTCTTTAGCCCACTCTGCCACCCCAGTTCAGATATGGCCATACGCAAATCAGTCTGACCCTGTGCCTCATGGGAACAGTCCAGCCCGAACTGCCAAGCCATTTCTTCCCTGGACCGGAAACAAGCTTCCTAGGACCGGTTTCTGGCATTTCAGCCGTCTTCAGCCAGTCTTGCTTGAATCCAGTGGCAAAGTGAGCAAGGGACTCACGTCTGAGCATACCCTGCCAACTTATGGCGAACAAAGCAAAAACCAAAGGAAATGATGGACGGAGTGTTGAACATTGCAAGCACTCACCCCCAGTCAACTGATCTGGGTTTAATCCATCACCGTTCTTTGGCCCACTCTGCCACCCCAGTTCAGACATGGCCATATGCAAATCAGTCTGACCCTGTGCCTCATGGGAACAGTCCAGCCCGAACTGCCAAGCCATGTCTTCCCTGGACCGGAAATAAGCTTCCTAGGACCGGTTTCTGGCATTTCAGCCGTCTTCAGCCAGGCTTGCTTGAATCCAGTGGCAAAGTGAGCAAGGGACTCACGTCTGAGCATACCCTGCCAACTTATGGCGAACAAAGCAAAAACCAAAGCAAATGAGGGACGGAGTGTTGAACATTGCAAGCACTCACCCCCAGTTGTAGCAGGTACAGCACCGGAAAGGCGTGTAGAGCTGGGTCCATGGCGGTCGTGACTGGGACTCTGCTTTTGCTCTCCGCTGTCGAGTTTCCGCCGTCTCTGGTTGGGCGGTGTCTCCGCTGCGGTGCGTCTGCTTGCTTGAGTCATCCTAATTTGAGGAGCGGGCGCATGTCATTCCGCACAGCGTAGAGTCTACATTGGCTCCCACCCCCGCAATGGTGGGCGCACTTTGATGGCGGTGCGCGTCGCACCGCGGCGGTCGGGAATTGGCCTATGTTTGACCATACTAATATGGCGGCCGTGATGTCTGCTGCTTGCGGGCAGAAAAAGGCATTTTTCTGCACCGCCGCGCCGTGGTGGTCCCACCGCCCTACATCCTAATGGACACCTAAGTCTCAAATCATTAATTGGTGGCCAGGCATGAATGGGCAAGTGCATAAATGGGTTTCTGAATGTTACATGTGTTCAGTTTCAGAAATAAACATTGGAGAACATCCAAAACCATGTTGCATGCGGTTCTCTTGCCTGATGGTCCAAGGTGACCATGGACTTTGCTGGACCTTTTGCCTAGTAACAAGAAATATATGAGTGTGCTAGTCGAATATTTCTCAAAATGGCTTTATTATGACTTTGTTTCCACAACAGACACCAATGCTGTAATTCATTTTCCAGAAATTTTACAAAAATAGTAACAGAAAATAGGATACATTTTAAGTCACATCAAATGAGACATTTCATTGAGAGTTATAGGATTAAACACCTGCAGTTAGCACTATATTTACCCATTTTCAATTGTATGGTTGAGAGAGTCAATAGACTTTTAAACGGAGGGCTGAGGTTCAAGAAAAAAGTATTGTACTACATAGTCCTTTCTGTCCTGATTAGGTTAAAGAACTTCTTTGTTCAGACAAACATATAGATGTGAACGTGGTTACTAAGAAGGAAAAAATTGCCATGGAACAGTACTTGGACAGGAAACATACCACTAAAATGTTGATTTTAGAGTTGGAGATTGGGTACTCAGCAGGGTCTAAAACGATGAATGTAAGTTTACTCTTCCTTCCGGAATCTCCAAAGTATCCAGGGGTTCCATACATTTAGAAGGTAAAGGATGGTGGAGCAGAAGAAGCCTGGTCGGAACATCATCAGAGCAGGCAAGGAGAATTCAAGAGGTCAAACAGAAAGGGTCAATTATGTATGAGGAGCACACAGATGTGGGAGGTTGGCTCCCTGTTGATGCAGAATATTTAACTGCAACTCATAGTTCAAATTATAAAGGTGATATTTTAATTCAGTCAGGTATTAAGCCAATGGGTCCCAGTAACATTAATGATTCCTCTTCAAATTTGAGTTCTGAAGCAGTATCTATTCCAGCCTCAGAACGTTTGTGTGTGGGAACAACTAGTAATTCTGTCACATTGTTTCTTTGCCTGCAAGGTTCAAGGATTAGTATATGCAATAAATATGATATATATAATATAGGTCTTTATTATTGATTTTTTCTGTTTTGTTTGTTTTGTATACGGGGAATGATGATGTTGTATATTTATGAATCACCTGTGCATGCCGTATTGCGCCACGAGATCTACATGGATTGTTACGAATGTTGTTGTTTAATGTGGCATGGCATTCCTCATTCTGGCCTGTTGGAGTGGCTGTTGGGTGTGCTCGCCTTCTGACAGTGACTTTGGCGGAGCAAGGAGTCGGTTGTGGGCTTCTGTACCATGAGACATAATAAAGTCTCCAACATTTACTCTTTGGTGTCCTGACTTATATACCACACAACAGAGATCCTTGGGGCAATCTATAACCAAATACCATAAATGGGATTCTGTAATCCCTGTATGAACTGCAGTCTCTATTCTCATCATAATCAGCGATTTGTGGCACACCCGGATGCTGATTCTAAAAAAACACATTAGTACTCGACTATTATAAGTTAATTACAGTCGAGTTACGATGTTGCAATGCCTGCTGCCAGAGCCAGCAGCTTATGGGAAAGCAGGTTAGGTCACGGAGCATAACTGAAGCAGCTGTTTAAAACAATGAAAACTGAATATTGCTTTTCTTTCTTCTGCTCTATTTTAACAGGTTACAGTAACAAGCAGAGAGACTATGTTTATTTTTTGCACTCCTCAGATAGAGAAAAGGTAGAATCTTTCTGCACATTCTGAGCTAGTGCAGCTTTAAAATAAATTCTGACTTCTATGGAAATGTTTCTAATATCTGATTTAAACAAATATCTAACATGTTTATGATGTGTATATTTTTGCATCAGGGGTATTATTTCTAATCATCCTGTTTGCAAGCATGCTTGCGCTTTAATATGAAAAAATATGAACCAAGGTTTTAAGTGGTTTGTGGTTAGGGTGATGTGTGACCATGCATTATATGGAATAAAGGCCCCCCTATTGTACATGATAAGGATATTGCACGTCACCTCCGAGTTCCATAACCTTATAAAGGAACTTAGTTTTCGGCTTTGTTCATCTATAGGGATATGAAACTCCTTAGTGACATGTAAATCCTTATTATGTACAGCAGGAGGAACTTCATCCCTTATATATTGTCTCAATCTCATGTATTCTTGGTCTGTCCATCCCCGGCTTGTGAGGGGTTTTTGCTGAGCTTGCCTAAAAATGTATGCAGAGCCTAATGTGTACTACTTTCTTTTTTTATGCAATTGATTATAAGTATAAAGAAATCCTGTGTGATCCAGGGAAAGAGAAAACACGGCAGTATAGCACCTGGGGCCATCTCGTGGTATGAGGAAGTAAGCTACCTCATCTTTACTAAAGACTGCAGGCTTGCTTTAAATAAAAAATATGTAATAAAATTTTCAGCAAAAAATGGTTGCCCTTGAAATACACCTGGGTCATAAGGACCCCTTTTCTACCCTCTTTTGATGACCATAATCTAGATGGTTCTGCAGAGAGTTTTCAGAAGAGACCTGAGGCCAGACGTACAAAACATTTCTACAGGCGCAAAAGGGAATTTAAAAATTATTTTTCAAATTTACAACAGGCAAAATGTAATGGAATCACAATTTGCATTTGCAAGATAGAATTTGTAAGGGGTGTTTGTAGGGCATTCCTTCAAAATACCGAATCAGTATGGTATTTATTATTGTTCTGCAACTAAATTCTGAATGCAAATCAGTAATACTTTATCACTAGTTTAAAAGTGGTGGTAACCAATTCACAAATGGGAAAGGAGACCCTCAGGACCCGTTCCCTTTTGAAATTGTTAAAAAATGAAACTTAAGTGTTGAATTTTCTTTTTTAAATGCCTCCTATTTTCCTTTAAGGGAAACGGGCTGCATTTAAAAAAAAAAAAGATTGCTTCATTGAAATGCAATCACACACATGGTGGTGTGCTAACCCTAGCAGGCTACCATTTCAAGGATAGCGAAGATCGCTAATGGGTCGCAAATTGCGACACACATCATTAATTCATGAGGTACGTCAAATTGCGACCTACTAGGAATTGTTATTTGGGAATACAAAATGGATACATTAGGAATATCAGTTTCATAATTGCAATTCAGAGATAATCACAATTAGGAAATCTGTCTTCCTAATGTTTGTACATCTGGCCTCTAGATTTTTTTAGATGAATCCAAAATTCCTGATATAGTAAAAAATTATCAATCTGCTTGTTTTCTTTGGTGAGGTTAGTACATGTGATGGGAAATAAACCCTGTGGTTTAATCTTTAATAAGTAGTGAAGCAGCAAATTTCTCTTCTTTCGTGACACAAAATAAGTCTTAAAGCCTACTCATGTTTTTAGATTCCCTAAGACTTCTCAAGATTTGCTGACAATGCAATTGGTGAAACACCCTATTTAAAGAGATTAATGAAAGGGATCAGATCATTCAAACTTAGCATTTTCCAATATTCATTTTTATGAGATGCTGAAAATGTAAATGCACTTTTCTTTTGGCACAGTCATATTCAATAATCTCTCTAACATCTTTCATCTTAATTTAAAAATGTTGCTTTATCTAATTTCTTCTCCTAGAGTATCTCAAATTAGAGATTTTTCAAATAGTTTCTTTACTTCAAAAGGTAAATGTGTGAAAATTTAAGATGTATTTCCTCACCACTCTTTTCACCAGCTTTTCCTAGGAAGCTAAACTGTGTGTTTGTAATTACTTATGTACATACAGACAAGAGACAATGACTTAAAGAAAGCCTCATCATCCTCAGTCCTCCTTTAGGTCAGCAGGTTGCCTTAGAAGGGCAATGCCTCTTGCTTAATTTGGTTCCTTTTCTTTTATTTCCCAACATGCTGAAGTGTTTAATTTTGGTCTATAATTCCGTAATTCTGAGTTGGACAGGAATGGCTTAGGTTCGCTGTCTGAAGGAAACATAGTTAATGCATGTTGCAGTTTTTCCCCCTAGGGAGTTTCAGCACCCAATTCTGAGATCCATATCTTGGTACAGGGTATCAAATGCAGTTCTAGAATTAATGATTAGCAATATCACAAAATGTCCCTCATCTCACTCAATTTATAATTTCAAATTGGTCACAAGGGCTGTTTGCTTCCAATTTGAGAGTTACCAGCTGACTCACAAACAGTGAGTTCTCACTCTGTGCTTATTTGTTGCTGTATGCATCTGGCCACTCCTTCTGGTGGAAAAAGAACAATGATATGTAAGAGTGTGCGTGCATGTATGAGCATGCGTGTGTGTGCATATTTTTGTTATTTGTTGGTGTGTGTGTCAGCATCACTATGGAGCCTGGACTACCAAGGCAATGTAGTCAATCTTTGTGGGGTCATGGGTGCCTCGTGCACGCTATCTCCAGAGTGCAGTGTGTCCCTACTTAAAAGTCAATTTCTGTATAGCTTGAATACAGGAACACTTACTTTGGTCTAATTGTAAAATGTTTATTGTAAGTCAAGTTGGCTTGGAGTTAGAATAGAGCATTTCCTGCTAGTGAATTAAATAACACGTAATGTCAAAGAATACTAATTTATTTCTTAAACGCTAATAGGGTCACACAAAAACAATTGAAATATATCTTGCCTGGGACCCAAAGATGACACTGGGCAGATAGATAGAGTCAGAGGTAGAGGTAGAAGGAGGCAGAGAGGATTAGCTAGAAAAAGGAGACGACAGAAGTGAAATAGAAAACAGTTCACTTTCTGTGGAGGCCCACTTTGTCCATGCCTTAAAACATCTCTGTGACATCAACAGCTGTGTTTTTTCCCAAAGATTGTGTTTTATAGATAATATTTCCGATCAACTGAGTACTGGTCACTCGTGTTCCTTGCTCAAAATAGTTCTTGTTAGCAAACCAAAAGTACATATAATCCCACCCTGTCTTTAATTTGGTTTATGAAGGAATATCTTGCCTCATTTGAATAAGATACCGTAAATGCGGCAGGTACAGACCAGGTCAAGAGATCATGGAGTCCGTGATTGATGAGCCTTCGCTTAGTAGCAAAAGCCTCTTCTAATGCTTGGATGGTGAAAAGTACACAATAATTGTTAGAGAAGATCAAAGTGTTGTAAATAGAACAATTATATGCAGGATCAAAAGACCATTAAATAATTCAAAGACCACTTATTATAACATGGATTACAGCTATGTATTACATAGATTTCCTGAGGCTATCTAGGTCCAGTTGCTGTCTTCATACAAATGTTCAGGTACAAGAAGGTAGTCAGTCACTCTTTATTAAGGTAGATACGTTCTCTTTTTTCGTGTTGTTTCTCATCTAGCCAGCAGGTGCTCTTTTGAGTTAATTTCAGGGCGCATTAGTATGATGTAACACTTTGGAAAAAATAAACAGGAAACCAGGGCAGAGCTGGAAGAAACAATGGCAAACACCTCCATGGCCACCATGTACTTGCCCTTTGTGCTGAGATAGGCAGGAACAAATAACACCCACACACTTAGGAAAGCAAGCATACTGAAGGTGATGAGTTTGGTCTCATTGAAGCTGTCAGGCAGGTTCCTAGCCAGGAAGGCCACTATGAAGCTGATGCTGGCCAAAAACCCAAGATACCCCAGCATGCACCAGAAAGCAACAGTAGAGCCTTCATTACATTCAACTATTATCTTTCCAGGATGGATGTGGGTGTTATATTCTGAGAAAGGATGAGAGAGAATCAGCCAAGACACACACAGAAGAATCTGAAGTATTGTACTAACACTGATAATCATATATGATACGTGTGGCCCAACCCAACTCCTTAGGTTGCTACTGGGTTTGGTGGCATTGAAGGCGATGACCACCATGATGGTTTTAGCTAAAATGCAAGAGACACAAAGAGCAAATGTTATACCAAAGGACGCCTGGCGGAAAAGACATGTGCCATGTGTTGGATGGCCAATGAATGCTAATGAGCTAAGAAAGCAAAGGGTGAGCGACAGAAGCAATAGGTAGCTGATGGAACGGTTGTTGGCTCTAACAATAGGAGTGTTCCTGTAACTAATGAAGAATCCCAGAATAGCAATTGGGACTGCAGATGAGAAAATGCTGGTTGCTCCTAAGGTGGCTCCAAGAACATCATCATAAGAGAGAAATTCCATAGTCTTCAGAATGCACTTTTCTTGCTTCTCGTTTGGCCACTGATCCCATGGACACGGAAAACACTCAATGGAATCTGAAACAGCAAATTAGATAGGGGTCAGTGACTGTTATATTTCAATAGGTTTTTTTAAGTGTTTACAACTGTTGATTCACTTACCAGTCTGGTGTGAGATCGCTCCTTGAGGGCACTGCACACACTGGAAGCAGCAGATGGGTTTCCCTTCTCTAGCAACTTTTCTGAATCCAGAGGGACAGCTGGCACTGCACACAGACGCAGGGACCTGGAAAGAAGAACAAGAATCAAATGGTGTGTTTCTGAAAAAGCACCTCAAACATTTCCATCGTGGGGCAGCATTTGTAAGTGACATGGGCCTGCAGGCTGCTCACAGTATCACTTTGTCATCCCCACATTTTGTACATGGTTACAAGTTATTATCAATCCCTACTGGGGCTGAAACCAATGATTACAGACTGTATCTTCACATAGCTTTGTGAGTTTTATGTGTTTTCATCCCCAGAATCCGGAGTAACCATGGGGAGCCTAGATATCCAGGTTCTTTTACAAATGGTTATTCATGATTTTGGGGACTTTTCATATTTACCACTTGCCTCAAACAGGTAGTAAATTAGATTGGGCATCCAATGCAAATAACAGGGTCGGTAACTGGTTGTCAACATGGTGTTGGTTGCAAATTCAGGCTTTCCTGTGGCAGAGGAAGCATTCCATGCTCCACAAGTGGTGAAGGAAAAAGTCAGGTGGGGCTGGAATATGCCTCTGCCCAAAGTCCAAAGTTTTTTTTACCAGAAGCAAATATGCACCCGGTAAAATAAAACCTGGTGTTCCCATACCTGGTAATTTCAGATATGGGATCATCGTGCCACGTGCAATCAGCCAAAGTGATACCTCTGTAATCGAGTCACCATGAGGTCTTTTCAGTTTGAATGGAGTAGCAGTAATATGTTGGATTGGATGTACCATTGACCAACTATGGTATTGTTTACTCTATTTGGTAATGCTGGAGGTTGCATGCATCACTGCATGAATCAATTTTCAATTTGTATTTGACCAACAGGTCTAGAGTCTAGGAACTAAGGGCCTGACTTAGATCTCAGTGGATGGCTTACGCCATCACAACAGTGACAGATATCCTATCCGCTGAAGTATCAATCCCATTATATCCTACATGATTTATATGGGATATCCGTCACTGTTGTGACAGAGTAACCTGTCTGCTGAGATCTAAATCAGGGCCTAGATAATGGAATCACTACAGCATGTGTGTAAATCCTATCTTCAAAGGAGCCATGTCTTACTTGTGTGTATCCTGCAGTCCACTGAATGTCACTGACATTGACCATCAAGATTTTCCCTGGAGGAGCACCGGAGTCATATTTGCCCACGTTAACATGCATGAGGGCCCCCTCGCGACTTTGTTGCCAGTTGACAATATCATACCATGCAGGGGGATTGCCGTTTCCATCAAAAAACTTCCCTGTGCCAAATCTTGCTGGCATGCGAACATTTTTCACACTGTGAAGAAGCTGGGGATGGGTAGAGAGATAGAAGTTACAGTTATCAGACAGATCACATAAATGTCGTTTATTTTTTACTTATTTGAAAGATCTCATAATTTTAGTTTAGTTTTTGTCAACATTTGTTAACTTCCTACCAGAGGTTACATGTCATTCTGGGCAGCTCTTCGGAATGCCAACTCAACTAAAAACAATCCTGTCAGACAATATCTTCAGTAAGCTGGCATGGGCCATGTCAGATCCTGAACTGGCAGTGTTGATTCTTGTCCCATGATCTTCCAAAGAGAACTCCTTGGTTGCTTTAATATGGCAAACACTATCACCAAATGATCCTTCTTTCACGGATAAGGTGGGCAGTTTATGACCTGGAATAACAATTTTGGGTGTTTTTCTTTTTGTTCCCCACTATTCAACTCAGTGCTTTATATCACTGAGTTTGACAGTAGCAGACATTCTTTGCATACTCTGTCAGAATAGTGTCCCCAGAGTGAAGGAGCGTAGAAATTCATCTACCATTACCAACAATAAATTTCACATTGCTCTATGAACAAGTGGCCATCCAAGTGCATTTGGGAGAAAAGGCCGCTGCCCCATTCCAGTTCCAGCAATGGAAGTTTTGAAGGGTTTCCTCTAAAACAAGAGTTCTTCATTATTTGGTAACGTTTTAGGAAAAATAGCACACCCAGTGCTTATATAAATAAATATGTCACCCCCATTTGGGTGAACTGACACACATTCAGTTGTTTCGGATGTCTAGATTGGTGGGGAGGAGGGTTGATATATTTATTTATAACCAGTTGCCTGTAATAGATGTATAGAATACCATCCAGATGCCTAGAAGTGTTAATGATATCCTAGCCTGTACTCTTTAAGAACTTCTTGAGACCCTACAGTCCCCCTGTTCAAACCTGGAGTAAAGATTGTAGAAAGATTGGAAGGAAATTTGCAATGAAAGGCTTTTCAAGGCACAGTGGAAGAAAGCCTCCTGAACAGACTCCGAGAGTCATTAAAATCTTTATAGTTTTAAACAGCCTGCAATGTACTTTGTAAACTGTAGTGCTTAATTTGAGCTGGTGGATGCAGGTGGGGTATACGAGCATTCATTTTGAGGATGAGCTCTTACGTTTCCTCATCAGACTTTAACCCAGAGCCTGAAAGATGAAAACATGCTAGTGAGGAAGAAGAAGAAAGAGAAAGACAGAAAAAACACTACAAAAGAAGAAAGCAGGGATGAAAAAGAACCTATAGGAGTAACATAAATGGGCAGGGATTTTCTGGTGGTGGATTACAGAGGAATGGGGTGCAATCAAGACAAGTCAGCGTTGGTATACAGCACACTGACCTTCAATAGTACTGGTCATGGGCTTCTGAGCAAAACTTTGGACACTGACACTTATTATTTTACAAATTATACACCGGGAGGCTGCTCCCTTTAACTGCAACCCATCTGGAATCCCAGATAAACGGTGAATTATTGGCAATCTTGATCTCTTGTAGACAGCTTGTGAACTGTTGTGGAGCCGGGTTCCTAAGCCTGTGATGCAATGGGTTGAAAGGCTCGGAATAGGAGAATTTGCTGTCTATTTGAAAAAAAAATTATAGTGAGGCTTGGAAAAGACGAAGTTTGTTGTCTGTCTTGAGGACTTTATTATGAAGGTCTCATTATGACTTTTAACTTTGATGGAGCTATGAATAGCAATTAACATCCCACTAGTATTGTGAAGTTCTACTGCAGAGATGTTTCCTTTCAACCACTGTAAGTGAAATCTCTAAGTGAAAGTCAAAGAGAAAATGAGAAATTACTGAGGAAAACGACTCATAACTACTCATCCCCCTGTTAATTCCATGATTTACAAGAGATTCGCAAGGTTCAACCCAGAATCTCTGTTAACGCTCATAACTACTCATCCCCCTGTTAATTCCACGATTTACAAGAGATTCGCAAGGCTCAACCCAGAATCTCTGTTAATGCCACACCCCTTAGAAGGATCTCCAGGATTGTTAACTCCGAGAGTGTGGAATTACTTCACTTATAATGTGTAATAGGTTTGTGTGTTGCACAATTGCAGTTTTGTGAATTGCCACCCTGCATATGTTTGGGTGATTGAGTGGAGGGGATTCTGGATTTCTACAAGTTTGTCCATGCAATTGAACATATACTGCTTTGTGATCAGTAGTGCAACCGTATGACTTTCATATATTGCATGGTATATCCAATGGCTCCTTCTTTGTCTGTTTTATGTTATACTGTCTTTCTGTTCCTCCTCTTTCTTTGCCTTTAAATTCCATTTTGTGCCAACTTTTATTTGCCTTGTTTTCCCATAAAGGGCTCAGCCACATATTTCTGTCTTCAGCTCTGTTTCTGTTTTAATTTCATACATGTATCTTCACATTACTAAACAAGGACATCTAAGCATCCTTCCAGGTATTTTACAGGAAAATCACAAGACTGAACCTCCTGCTTCTATGTCATCTAATGAAAAGTACTAATCTCCTAATGCATTGCCTTCTAGGAGGGGCAGGTCCACGGATAATTGTGGCAGTTGTCGGTTATCCTCAACTTTCCATCTTTTCTATGTGGCATTGGGGTTCTCTGTTAACCTCACAAGAATCCACTCTGTAGGCAGGTAAAAGAGATTCTGTGAAATGTCTAACACCCTTTCTTCCTAACAACAGGGTTTACTCATGGGCATGCAGGCATTTCTTAATCTTACAGAAGAATTACAAAGCCAATTTTAAAGTAGTGAAACATAGAATATGTGCCTGAGGATGATGGTGTGCTGCCCCATCCCACAGCAAATTAAAGACACTGGTTACTACTGGGCTCAAAGAGTGATTCCAACAGCAACCCCCGCTAGAACCAGCTGTAAACAAGGTTTCAATGTGATTCAAGATAACCTACAATTTTCACATCTGCTCTGTACCTTTCATCGTGTGTTTCAACCTCACTTAACAAGATAGTCTACACAGCTTCAGCGCACTTTTCTGTACTTTCACTACAGACCACGATTTCAACCTTACAGTAGCCCATGCACCTTACACCTGGAATCACTGAATCATTGCTTTCAGGACACTGGCAGAATCAGTAGAGAGACAAAATAACAAATCCATAAAGCTGGTGTTATGGAGGAGGTAATATATTTGGATCCATTGTGGATGCAGAAATTATCAAGGTTTTAAAAGACGTCAGTCCCTTGAACATGGTCAGAATCTTTCCAATGATTGGAAGGAGGTGTCAACTTTCCCAGATGTTAAGATTAAGGTGTATGAGGTCAACACACAATTAGCAATTAGCATATGCACTAAGTGGGGTAAGTAGCCAACTACTTAGATACCTTAGAGCTTGATTTAGATCTTGGCGGACGGGTTACTCAGTCATAACGGTGACAGATATCCCTTCCGCCAAAATATTCCCTTATATCCTACAGGATTTATATTTAATCAGATGAGATAGCCGTCACTGTTGTGACAGAGTACCCTGTCCATCAAGATCTAAATCAGGACCTTAGTCCCATAAATCATGTAACATTTATAAAATCTCTTTAATGATATAACCTTTACAAAGACTACTCACATTCATAAACACAAATGTAGCTAATGCATTACATGAGTTATGCACACAATGCTGGGTGATGTCTTTTTGGTTTGACTTGTGATTAAACACCACAATGTTGCACTATCTCTACCTGAATAATCCAGGATTCTCTTCTTCTCACTTCAGTGCCCCTCCTCGCACTCTGTACATACATAGGTCCATACTAGTATGGTTTAGATCTGTTAGAAATTGGGTTGTAGGTTGTGAGCCCTGGTCAAGAAACAACCACAATCCCTTGCAGGCTGAACCACAGAAAGTCACAAAATTATTTTGATACCCAATTTTATTTAAAGCTCAAAGTTAAAAATTACTTTATTCGGATAAACCGCAGAAAAACATGAATCTAATATTCAATTTCTACATTTTCCCAATCTTAATGGTGATTCCTATTTGGAAAGATTCTCTATTGAAGTTTTTAATTTATTACCAATGTTTTCATAAAAGATCACATTTTAGAATGTGATACTTGTAAGGTACATAACAGGGCCTCGGCTGAACACACAGCTGCTTTCTAACATCAGCATAGATATTTCCCTGTCATAGCAGGGTGAGGTCATTAAGAACAAGGAGTGAGATAGCGTGGAGATATGCAATGAGAATGCCGGCACACTACAAATGAGCCTAATGGAGGTAGGGCTATAGGGAACGTGTCTTTCACTCAGTGTCATGGGCTAGCTATAATTTTTGCTCGAGTACCGGTTCAGTAAACAACAGTCCTTTTTAATGACTTGATTAGTATTTTGCATCACTATCTCATCCTGGAACTTGCTGTCTTGTTACTGATAATGTTTGGAGAGCACCATATTGTTCCTCATGGACTCCATCGGTAACAGGACTATTGGTAAGAATGGGTCTCTAAAGTACTTGTTTGCGAATTACACTGCTCATTCAAAGGCATAGTAGTTGCATATTCATGTAGTTCCAATTCTCAGTAAATAGCAAAATTTTCAGAACCTGTTTGTAGACACTGCTTCCTTCCGAAAGCATCCCATGCCACATTAATGAAAGTGCATTTTTTTCTAAGCAGACATCATCTTCACCGTTGACCATAGATATGCTACATACGGTAGATAGGGACATAGTAGAGTGTAACACCTATGTGTGCTGCATGCAGCAGCCATCAATCTCCTTGTTTCAAAGGTACTATAGGATGAGGTTTTTAATTTAATTTTTTACTGCACTGTTTCTTTCAGAAGTGGAGTGATGTGATCCACATGGTTAAGGCACAAGCTTAACTAAGTTGTCTAATTCTGGATCATCTTTAGTATCTTGTCTGTTTTCTTTGTACTTAAGTGTAGATTATGTTCCAGGAGTCTAGTTGAGACATTACCACGCCCTGATGAGATCTCTTTGGGCCTTTCATCTTTAACATATGCTAGGTTGTACTGAGCATTATAAGCTGAAAATGTGTGTTTTGCATAACTGACAACATACGATGAGAGCAGCACAGGTAAGTATCAACATTTCTTGTTTTACAAGATGATTTTCAGTGCCAATCCAAGATCTTGTGTAAAGTAGAAAAGTAGGATGTCTTCAAGGTTGGTCCAGTCCTAATAATAATATCTGTCCAGTGCCCACTGATATAGTTGTATCTCATCCATAAAAAGATGTGTTACAAAGACTGCACAAACCTATTGTGGTAATAGGTGAAAATCTCTATTCTGATCCGGATCTGTGTGTCATGTATACATTGTGGGCGCTAAGCAATAATCTGTAACTATGGATTCTTATACAGTGAAGAGTGAAGATTCTTGTAGGACACTGTTAGAGCCCAGTTTAATTAGAAGTTCCAGATTATGACCTTTTGCATGTCTATTTTTCCAGTCAGTCCCGGAGATTATCGGTAGTTGAAGGCACATCAAAGATTGCTTGAATCCATGCTGATACTTCAGTATTTTGACATTGGGTATGAAATCTCTGATGACAGTGAACTGTCTTGTATTTCCTACACTTCACGGGTAGGCATCATGTGTAATGAAGACCAGTACACCAACACTGGGTTATATGGGAGGACACTCTTAACTTTGGAATCAACAGTGTAACGGCAAGCAGTATTCTGGCTCAGTGAAGAAGAGGTGAAGGATCCTAGTTCAATTCACCACAGCATTTATCAGCCTCAAAATAATGTATTAAATATGTGTGACTGTATGAGTTCATTTCTTGGTGTACCGGTTAAGTCAGAATTGAATGGCCCCACTTGAAACAAATTACATTTTCCCCACTGGTGTCCCAGTATCTAAAAACTGTTGCACTCCAGCTTGCTGACCAAGTATTCCTACTCGTTCTTAGCACTTGCCTTTTTAGTTCGCAAGGTCGAGCAGTCCAATTCTCACTCACACTTTGGGGCAGATTTACATAAAACCTATGGAGCACAGCCACCATAGTACTTGCACTGCGTTGGGGTAGAGCGCAGATCATTGCCATGTCTACTAAGATATGATGCTCCTTCTCTACTCTCTAGTGTTGGCACACACTTAGGCTGCCTAGCACCATGCACAGACCTTTTCAGTGAAGTGGAAAGGGGTCTGTGTCATATCTAGTATGGGTTTTGAACTGGAAGTGTAATATTCCAGTATAAAATACTATGCCTAGGAAATTGTTAAAGCTTTTCCTACATTGGATAGGTACTATACAGTGAAGGACACATGCAAAGTCAGAACGATTTAGAGAAATTGAAACATTTCTCCTTATTATTGCCAACTTCAAGGAAGCATCCCTCACTCAAAGCAACACAAAGGAGCCCTAATGATATGTAATGTTACTTTAAATCTGCTTTCCAGTCCAAATAAAGGTTTGCGCTGGAAGGTAGATCCCTACTCAATGTTTTGCACCAGTTTGACAAAAAAGACACAGAATTTGAGTAAATCTGACCCTTAGTATGCAGGTAGCACACAAATAATATTTAATAACCCATTCCAGTCAGGTCTTTACAACTGAAAACGAATATACCTTAAAATAAAGAGAGAAACCACTAAACCTAAAATTAAAATAAGTAACAAAAATCAGACATCTGTAGCCCATTTCTTAATAGAGATAATACCCATATATTGATATAGCTCCCTCACTCTATGATTTATTTTTTTATCCTCATCCACCTCAGGATCTAGTGTCTATTGCCTCAGCCCATTAGGGGCATCCGGAAATAAACATTTCCTCCCTGCAGGCACATCTCTCTCAGTGTGTCCAATTTACGGCGGCTGTGTCAAATGTAAACGGGGGGCACTGCAGCAATACCAGAGAGTTTTACAGGTGTAATCATTGGACAGATCCATAACTTATATATCCTCATTACCCATCCTAGGTTTATTTCTGAAATTTTATTTATATCTGGTATGATTTTTACACACAGGTATCGCATTTCCTTCTTAATCAACCGGTTCTCCATTCTCTGACTGCTTACCATAGCCTCTGTTTCTCCTCATTTACTTAATAACCCAACAACTTGCTGAACTCTGAAGCCAACTGTATAGTGGCCGGCAGAGCCACTGCAAGGTCTGAGGAGAAGACCATGAGATCATCTGCATATAATGCAACCTTCCTCAGCCATTCCCCTTGGGAGAAAGGAGGAATGTTAGCTCCCATTCTAAGTTTACGTGCAAGGGGCTCTATATAGAGGTTAAACAAGAAGGGGGATAGGGGACAACCCTGTCTTGTGCCTCTAAGTATCTTAAAAGATGAGGATAGGATCCCATTCCCTAAAACTCTTGCTGAGGGATCTTGGTGTATTAGTTGAATTGCTCTACAAAATTTACCCCCAAACTCATATAGTTTTAAAACAGAAAACAAGTTAGACCACCTTACCCTATCAAAGGCTATGGAGGCATCTAAAGCTATTACTGCTAAGGGGGCTGCGTACGTTGTTGCGAAGTCAATAGCTCCTATTAACCCATGTGTTATCTCATGCAGATATTTTCCTTTTATAAACACCTTCTGGTCTTTATGGATCACATCTCCGGCTATATTAATTAATCTCCCTGCCAGGATTTTTGTGAAGAATCTATAACCCTTATTCAGGATAGATATTGGTCTATATGATTTCCACCAAGCAAGATACTCTCCTGGTTTCAAAATAAGAGTAATTATCACCTCATTCCAGGAGTTTGGTAGATGTGCCCCTTTATCTAATATCTCTTCTATTATCACTGTCAAATATGGGTTTGACACCTCCTCTAGGATTTTATAAAGCTCTGCTGGTATACCATTGGGCCCTGCAGCTTGGCCCCCCTTACTTGACTGAATGGCTATACTAACTTCCTCCTGTGTGATATCTTAAATTAAAACCAACCAACTATTAACCTTCTGTTCTGATGTTATTCCCTCCTCAACGTATAACACCCGGAAGTAGTCTTTAAATGCTTCTTCTATCTCTATCTCGCTGCTCAGAATTTCACCAGTCTGCTCCTCCTTGATTTACCTAATCTGGTTCCTATTCTGATCTATCTTGATTTTCCAAGCTAAAAGCTTCCTTGCTCTCTCCCCATACTCAAAGTGTGCTAGCATGCTAGCATCCCATCTTTTTTTAATCTGAGTTTGTAGGATTTCTTCCATTTGGTTTGTCAATAAATGCAGTTTTTCCTCTATCGTTGTCCTACCATCATCTCTTAGCCTTATTTTTATTTCGGCATCTGACTTTTCCATTTCACTCTCTAACCGAGACACTTAATTCCTGTAATGTTTATTTCTATAGCAGACTGATCTCGTAATCTTACCTTTAATAAATTTAGTGTGTCCCATACTATACCAGTAGAAGCTGAACCACTATTAGTCTTAAGGAATTCACTTACTTCTACTTTCAGATGTTCCATTACTTCTGTATCTGCCAGTATGGTACGATCTAGCGTCCACTTCCTTTCCCTGAACCTGTTAGTGTCTCTAATTGCTATTGTTACTGCTGAATGATCTGACAGAAGAGCCGTCTTATACCCAATGTCTAGGATATCCTCTCTAAGGCTCCAATCTAATAAAAAATAGTCTATCCTTGATCTATGCCCATATTTCTTATTATGGATTGAGGCACCCTGCAGACTTCCGACCCTCTCTCTCCATAGGTCACACAGAGCATGTTGTTTCATCATAGCTTTCAAAAAGGCTTGTGATATAGGGATAGGAACAGCTCTAACTTTATTTGATTCATCTAAATTTAGCTCCATTATCATGTTAAAATCTCCTGCCACAATAACGGGGCTTGGGAAATCTAACAAATTTGAAAACATGCTTTTACGTGGCTCACAATCATCATGGTTTGGACCATAATATCCTACTAATGTTAGTGACCTATTACTTATCTTTATATTTGCTATAGTACACCTGCCCCCCTTATCCGCCCTCATATTTTTGCCTGTTTTTTCACCACTATTGCTACCACTCTTATGTTCACACTCTGATCTCTACATACCATCTGCTGTACCAATCTTTGCTTTCTGATTAACTCATCATATTCATTTTGTACCAAATGTGTCTCCTGTAGGATCAAAATCTGTGCAGGAGAATCTCTAAGATACTGTAATATCTTGTCTCTCCTCCCCTTTGTGCGTAACCCAATAATATCCCACGTTAAAATCTGAATAGACATACCCCTATTCTTCTAAATACCTTATATCTCTCTGAGGTTTTTGTGGAAATTTTTATAATTTTTTCCCACATGCTCCCCCTCTCCACCCCACCCTTCCCTGGATAACCCAACCGTTCCTCTTTATGGACCTGATGTCAGTCCAAATTTTCTTTTTCCGCGCCACAAGCACCCACCACAGAGAAATAACATAAATACATATCTATATCTATATGCCCCCTGTACACCTCACCAATACCCATAAGGAAAAAAGAAATTACAAAGGTCATCCTAACCCATAGCTCTATTTGTATGCATATCAGCATCTTTTTTCCCGCTCCTCACTTTTTAATAGCTTCTAATAAATCATCTGCCTCTTTTGGCCGTCTTAACATATGTATTTTATTGTTGTGCATTACTCACAGGGATGCAGGGAATTTAAGCTGTGCTGTTTCCCCAACTTTTTTAAATTCGTCTAAGCGCTTTCCCAACTCCCATTGTCTATCTAAGGTGACCAGTGATAGCTCTGATCTAATTTCAGATGGGAAGTCTTTCCCCCCTTAGTGTCTTCAGTTGTAAGTGCACATAGAAGGATTTTTTCCTTTAGGGCGTACGTTTGAAAGATAATGAGGATCTTCCTTGGCTTAACCCTATTTGAGTTTTTCCTGTAAGGGTCTCTTTGTACCCGTTGGATGTCTTTTGAGATGTCAGCCTCACTCTCATTGATCTGAACCCATGCCTTTATAAGCGACACCACGTAAGCTTTCAGGTCATCCCCCTCCTTTCCCTCCAGGACATTCAGGATCCTCAAATTGTTCATTCTAGAGTTGTTTTCCAGCTGTTCCAATTTCTCCGGCAGTCCCTGCTCATCCTGTCGTAGCACCTGTAACTCCATTTTACTATTATTTAGGTCTTTTTTTCAGCTCCCCCACCGTAGCTTCAAGCATTTGCGTCATTACAGACAAAGGGCTTGATTACAATGTCAGATGGACCAGAATCCGTCAGACATTGTTTGGGAACTGGAACAGAATGGCCTCCTGTCATCGGTTCCAGCCAAGCAAGTAGGATACAACCAAACACTGTTCGTCGCAATCCTATTCCTTACAATGGGAGCATGCATTCTGAATGGAATTCATGCTGTCATTGTAAAGAGCAGAGGTGCAGTTCATCCCTGCATCCCGTGACAGGCACCTCAAGGTGCAGGGATCACCAGGGAGGCACCATAGGTGCCCCCTTTGCCACCATCCAGAGTCCTTGCACCCATGGACTCCCACAGCCTTTCTGTGTTGATAAAGCCGGCACAGAAAGGCTGTGGGAAATCTTCCATCATAATCCCTCGGCTGGGAATAGCCACCCGAGGGATTGATGGAGGACTTCCGAATGGCAGCTGGGCTCTCCGAGCCCTTCAGAGGCCGTTCGGAAATCTGGTTCAGATTCCTTTCCGACCGACCCTATCAAAATGGGTCGGTTGGAAAGGGATCGAAACTGGACTTTTTGATGTTGTTGGAACAGCTCCAACCGACGGTCAAAGCCATTTCCGACTGCATCAAAATTGGTCCCAAACTGTCAATTTTGTTTTCCAAGGCCTCACAGAAACCGCGTATCTCCCCTTGATTTACTTCTGACACTGCGAAACCCTTTCTAATATCAGCAGTGAGTGACAAAAGCATAGTCTCCAAGGAGCTCACTGAGGTCTCTACGTTATTTTTTCCCTTATTGTTTTTCAACTGTTTTTTTTAGGTTGCATCTAGTGGGAGTTTCTCCTTGTCTTGTGTAGGATCACCCGCCTGGGGCCCAGCTTTTACTGTGTTGATGCCATTTAGAGCTATTTCCCGATTAATCTCTGGGCTAATGTGATTTCCCCGCTGTCATCATTGTCATACCTAATTTATCCCCCACCTTCCCTACAGCAGCTTGCTCTTGGTTTTGGAGAGTCACTGTGGGTGCTAAAACGTTTAAAAAGGACCTCAGAGAGGGGGTCATTTTTATCTCAAAGATATCATTTTTTCTCTGCGTTCTCCCTGTCCTTTGCGCCTCCCTCCCAGGCTTTGCTTTAGGCCTGCACTCATGTTTTTGGGATAAATTCCTTCTGTACTATGAGTAGCAGGCAAACCAATTGGGGGAGTATTCAGTGGCTGC
Organism: Triturus cristatus; assembly: GCF_964204655.1. Classification (NCBI taxonomy): domain Eukaryota; kingdom Metazoa; phylum Chordata; class Amphibia; order Caudata; family Salamandridae; genus Triturus; species Triturus cristatus. Next base: position 760,158,522 of record NC_140595.1, read on the forward strand.
TCAATTAATTGTTTTTTTACCTTTCTCAGTTGAGTTAATAGCCTTTATTGAGATTTTTATTTTGCTCAAATTATGGTTTCAACCACCAGGGCTACCTCCCTAACTCTTGTATATGAAATTCCCTTGCTGGCAGGGTGTTCCTTGGATCTTTCCTCCTCCTCAATGCCCTCCCCAGCAGTCAGGAAGCCTTTCTTCCCTCTGGGTACTGCGGGTGCAGCGTATGTGCTGACACTGCTGACCCGGAGAAGACCTCGCACTGCTGCCCTGTGCGGGCCTAAGCCAGCGCGAGTCCCCGACTTCTGTGTTCCAGTTTTGCTACAACTCCACAGCCTCCACTGATGATCCAGAGATGGTGAGTCTGTGGTGGCGCAGGGGGGGTTCAATTAAGCCTCAATGGTGGATGCCTTGCGGCGCCCACAATGTTCTCCAAGATCTATCCCCACACTATGATTTTTATTACGGTTATTAATGGTCAATTGCCAATTTTAGTCAGTGGCAAGTGTTTGAGAAAGAATGACGTACCAAACACACTTGCTCATCTCACAGTTCAGCAAACAAACCCTTCAAGAGTAGACGTTTACAGTGCTTCATTTTAAAGACTAGTATTGGTTTAGGTGTGTACCTTGAAGTGATTTGCTTACACTTGCTGTGGAACATTTTTTGTGAGGTTTTATTGAATCTTAAATGAAACCTTTCCAGGCTCTCTGACTTTCTGCAGAGCCTCTGCCTTCTTCACAGTGAGCAGCACTGTCTAATGGAGTCCAAAAAACCATTAAAAGTTTTCTTGTGGCAAGGGCACACACAGAATTATTCAGCAATCCAGGCACATGTGATGATGGCAGTGGCATGTACAAAGTTGTAAAATGTATAAACAGTTTTGCTAAAACGCATTGAATTTTGCAGTTAAGAAAGATATTAACTTTAAAGTGTGTCGTGTAAGAAAATGATGATATTTGCAAGCAAATCAAACTACAAAATCTCCAATTAGAAAATGACAGCAATTCATAATATTGCATTTAATTGTTGTTGCTTGTTAAAATCTTCGAAGTGTCAGGCAGAATTCTATAGAGGGAAAAGGGAGTATGTAACATTGAACATACAAAATGTTGTCATAGCGTTTCAAACAAGCAAGTCATTCAAAACCTTTTACAAAAGAAGCAAGCTATGTTTAAGGATGCACAGTTTTTGGAAGCTTTAAAAATATGTTTGTTAATATTTTAAAAAGTATATACAATTTAAAAAAGTTGGAATTATGTGCTATAAAGTTCCTAATATTTTAACATTGACATATTGACAAAGTTATTCAAATGAGAATTTCATTCACTGTGAACAGATTTCCTTATATTTTTCCAGAGCGGTATTCTACCACAGGACCAAATTGTTATTTTTCTATAGAAAGTGCTGTAAGAAGGAATTGCAAATTATGTATTCCCCACCCATGTTCATTTTGATTGCAATTAAGAGTTAATTCTTTTCCTGGCCATGATAAACTCTGTATCTAACAGCAGGACTCAGAAGATCTTAGAATAAATATCAATGCATACCTGCCAAGGCTGAAAATCAATGATGGTGGCACAGGACCCATGATGGAAAGGCCCTTTACCCGGGATACAGGACATTAAATCCTGGAGGGCCAGTGCAATGGCATAAACAGCTGTGTAGATGTTGTAGGTGAATCTAAAACTGGTGACATACTTGCTGCTCTTGTAAAGATCCTCTAGATTTTCAGTCCCAGTGCACAATTGTTTCTTGCTATCCTGCAAATTCAGGGAAGAATTGATATCAATCCACTTGCATCCAAAAGCTTCAGCCCAGAACTCTCTGATGAACATGTAGCCTGGGGTCGCGAGAGGACTAAGGCTGCGTAGGTAATTCTGAAAGCCCATCATCTCTCCATTGTGATTTTCAAAACCGATGGTGCCGGCGAGTAATTTGGAGAATTTGTCAGTGGAAAAGAGAGCAGATGTTGACCAACCTTCGCTTGCAATCCATATCTTTTCAGTCACGTTTTGTCTCATTAGCTCATCAAGAATTGGGATCATGTCGTAGTCTGTGGCAAAGAATACAATTGCCTTGGCTGTTGAATTCTTGATCCTTTGGACGATATGGAAAGCATTCTTGTCAGCCTGGCTTGTCACAATTTTCTCAGAGAAGGCCACACAGCCTGCATGTTTAGAAAACTCTTCCTGCAGTATATGGAGGCCTTGCTGGCCATAGTCATCATCCGTAGCTACAAGGCCCACCCAGGTCCAACCAAAGTGCAAAACCAGCTCAGCCAGCCCGCGGGACTGGAAGTCATCACTGGGAATTGTCCGAAAGAAGGAAGGAAACTGGTTCCGGTCACTGAGGAGAGAACTTGATGCAGAGTAACTGATCTAATGAGGAAAGAAAACAATTTAGCATGTGGTTGTACACATATCTTTTTTTATACAGGCTTCGTGTCTCAAGTCTCCTCTGAACGGAAAATATCTTTGATGCCTTTGATCACTTGGCATAGTTGGAGAAGAGAGATTACTAAATCTGAAAGCAACTTTCAGAGGACATCTTTTATATAAAGGATTTAATAGAAATATGATTTGAGAAAAGGTGGAATCCTGGTGTATTAGATTAGTGAGTCTGGTTCTTGATATGGAGGACACATGACTAAAGAGCCCTTTGATTAGACCTATCATGATTGTTTCTTTCTCTAGGAACCACCTTGTGAAGCCCTTTGTATAGTATGAAGTTGTCTGGGATTAGGGAGCTTTCATGAAGAGCCCTATGTGAATATATCCTGCTCCTGTAAAAATTTCAATGATGCTCAGGAGGCGTAGAAGATGCAACCCTATGTTAGAAAACAATTTTGTTAAAGGAAGCAAGAGAGATAATCCTTAACCAGTTGAACTACTTTTCCTTGAGCCTGAGGTATGCGAATGTCGCAGGAAGTCACAACGTCCTTGTTTTACAGTATGGCGCCATAAGTCTGAACTAAAGGCTCCACCTCTCAACATTCTAATACAACGTAGAGAATATGATGAGATCATCTCAGTACTCTGCAGTGTATAGTACCGGAGGTCATTGAGAGTTATCCAACAGGGTGGAAGCATGTCGAAGCAATGATCACTCCCTCTTAGTTCCATTTTGGTTTGTACAATCTTACCAACTTTGAGAGTCATTTCTCCACAGAATGTGGCTCTTCGGAACAAGCCCTGCCCTGCACATATTGTCCCACCGACTTAAGCCGTCTTTTAAATATGTCTCAGTCCTGCAATTACAATCTGTGTGTGCAGTTTAAACTGCCATATCGACCTGGCAAAATAAACCTTTTGGCTGGCCTAAACTTTCCTTCTAAATACAAATAAGACACACCTAGGGTAGGCCCTACATAGCCTATAGAACAGAGTGCAGTGTATTTAACAAGTTGGACATGTGTTTTTAAGTTTTAGACGTCCTGATAGTGAAAAACGTTTAAATTTATTTTTTACTGCAGTAAGGCCTACCTCTCCTCTAGGATAACATTGGGTTAACTTATTACATTTAAGAAGTGATAACTTTCAATTTTAAGAAAGTAGGAATGCTGAGTTTAAGCATAAGTGTGGTTAAGGCAGTGAGCGGTCAAGATGGACGGATGGGCGGGAAGAGAAACAGGAAGGATCAGGAGAGGAAGCTCTGTGACATGGCCTGGTAAATGGGGCTGGGTTATGGGGGGGAGGTTTAAGGGTGGGGTTTGGTTTTACGGCTCAGGGCAGGGCGGGTCAGGGTAGTTTTTTGGCAGGGGGCAGGCTTTTAGGGCTCAGGACAGGGAAGAGGTCAGGTAGTTTTATGGGTTGGGTTTTAGGGCTCACCGCAAGGGGGAAGAGGTAGTTTTCAGGGGTGGGGGGTCAGGTTAAGTCTCAGGGTAAGATGATGAGTCTGGTTCGGGGTAGTTTTTAGCAGGGGGCAGGGTTTTAGGACTCTGAACGGAAGAGGGTAAGGGGCAGGTTTCAGGGCTGGGGGTCAGTTATAGGAATAAGGGATGGGAGGGCTGGGGAATTGTTGTTTTTTGTCAGGGGGCAGGGTTTTAGGGCCTGGGGTGGGGAATGGGGTAGTATTTAGGGCTGCGAATGGGTTATAGGGCTCAGGGTGGAGGAGAAGGGGATGTTTTTGGTCAGGGACCGAGTGTTAGGTCTCAGGGTGAAGAGATTGGGTAGTTTTAAAGGCTGGGGAGGGGTTGATTGCAGGGCTGGGGTATCGGGTGTCAGGGAGCAGAGTGGGTGGGATGGAGTGTGAACTTTACCATGCATATTCCTTTAGCAATCATGCCTTTACAACAAACTTTGCATGAAAAGGCATGTATGGCGAAGGCATGAGTGGTAAAGACGCAGTTGTGGTTCAGACCATGTTGTTTAGGCATGCATGGTTTAGGCATGCGTGGTTGTATCACACAACCCTGCTGGACATTTCAATCTAAATTGAGGTCCGTACAGAAATACTGAAATAGTTTGAGATCAACACAGAAACAACTATAAATAAAATAATGTGATGGGAAGCCTTTAATTCTTACATATGGGGGTTATGCACATCAAAACAATAAAGAACCCTTACAACAATTCAAAATAGATTTAATCAACTGGAAAATCAAGTTCAAATTATTAAAAATGTAATTTACTGATAACAAATACTTAAAAGAGATACTGATGACAAACTTGGGGAATTCAATGAAGAATCCAATTGGAAACTGATATTCCTGGGCAAGCAGGAAAAAGGCAAAAGGGTATGGGATGTACCTCAGGAAAAACCTAGCAATTGTGATGATGCCAATCTGGAACTCACATACCATACCATTTATAGAGATGCAATACAATGGTCAGAGTTTCGCTCGCTATAAGAGACCAATTCAGAGAGAATGATGAATGACTGCACGTTACACAGGTAAGCTTAAAAATACTACAATAAGAGACTGCCTGGATAAAATAATTAAGGCACGACTAGAAAACAAAAAACATTAGGCCTGTCAGTGAAACTGGATGAAAATACAGAAGTTGTCCAGGATAAATGGCATTACAATTGAATGTTCTAAGCTATATATATAGGTATCTTGTCCCACATATCTTAGAAATTCTATCAGGCATGAGAACAGGAATATCAACCGCCAACTTTCTTTTAAAGGTGCAGTTTTTTAAAAACATAACACAACTAAATTTGAAATTCTCCTGGTTTGCAATCATGTCAACCAATGGGACAATACCTTAGAGCCTCCCCAGTTAGTGGACCGTCCCAAACCTGTCACTTCGGTATGCAATTTGGCTTTTGATTAGACATGAGCCTGATCTTAGGTCTTCATATTTCCTAGGTCACCCAGTCCTGCCTAAATTCAATATGTCTCCTAAGTTTGCATTTTCCCCTCCTTTGTTTCCCTCATAAAATCCAAGTGCGCAATGCTTTTATCCAATGGCATCTTTGGTAGACCAACTCTGCTTATTAAAATGTTCTCTTAAATCAATCAAAATACTGCAAAAGATCCAAAATGTCCTAGCTAGGTCCATCTATTGCCTAAAGAACTTAAATTAGCGGCTAACCAATTTAAGCAAATTCACCGATTGCCTATAAAGAAGTATAAAATCTTTAAAACCTCCTGCATCATGTATAAGATCTATATCAGCAGAACACCTAGCCTCTTTACCAAAAATTCAAAAACACATTCCTCCTAATTTAAGAACAGCTTCTAAACCAAACCTCATGTATCCCTGTTTTAAATACAAGAAGCGGGCCAGCCACTCCTTTTGGGTGTTGGAAGCCATCACTTGGAATTCTAGTCCTATTGAAATCTGTTCATTTAGGGTAGACATTAAAACCTGGCTTTTTAATAATAGTTAATAATCTCCCAATTCCACAACCTACGGATTCCCCAGAAGCAAGAACCGAAGAGCAAACAAGAATTGGGTGACCTAGGACTGGGGTTTTTCTTTCTAAGTGGCAAATTTATACACCTACAACAATGTAGAGTGTAGAAACACTCTTTGTATTAGACATATTTTTATGCTATAGAATTAGAAAGGCACCTAGAGAGAACCTGGTTGAATGCCGGGATGAACCCCCATCAATGAAAGTGCTCATACACATACTAGAAAAAGCACACTAATGTCACACAATCCTGATAAGCCATGAAGATGCAGTTAAGCAAGAGCTGAAGTGCAGGGGGACAGGACATCTTTGGAAGCTGACTTAGACATGAGATAACAGAAGCCCAATTGAATGATTGCTTTTTCAGGCAAGAAACAATATCGCTGAAAAGCAATCAGAGGCTACTGAATTCTAAATGATTACAGCAAATGTATTACACCTGGCTAGGCTACATGCAAAATCCTAAGAACAGATGCCAAGTGTGCCAGATGCACATACCCTAGATGGGACTTCATGCACTTGGTCTGGGCATGTCCCATAATGCCGGTCTATTGGAAAGAAATAGCAAAATGAAAGTTATACTAGATAGTGAACTGAACCCTCCAAGATTTTTTGGGCATTTTTATGTAGACCAAGCTTGGCCTGAGGGCATTAGGGAACTTTAAAAGAGAACAAGATTACTTACACTTTTTTAGGCACAAGAGATTAATGGACAGATTTACTTACAACTCACGCAAAGCAGTGCAAGTCAGAACAGCATGACAAGTGGCTGCGCTGCACTGCTTAATTGGCAGAGAGAGCTGAAAAGCACCATAACCAACAAAATGTTGTGCTCTTCAATCAATCAATCAATCAATCAATCAAGCAGGGGTTTGTAAAGCACGACTACGCACCCTTGAGGGTCTCAAGGCTCTTAAACTCCCTCCCTGTGCTGGCCCACTTGTGGCTTCCTAGCACCAATGCAGTCACCCTTGCCCTGCATTACAGGCAGGCCTGCTATTTGCAGGAAGGAACATTTTGAGGACATACATTTGGTATGGAGAGAAAATGTCTTGAATATAGCCATGTCAGGGAAACTAAAACGTCAGTCCTGCAGACATGACTCTGATTTGGCTATTCATGAATATTGTAGAGTAAATTGAATATTGCTGGGATTATACTATCACTGAGAAGGGTGAAAATCCTTCTCAAGCAACAACCACAATCCTGGTCAGTGTGAACCACGACAGTCACTAAATTAAAATGTGCTTAACCCTCTGGTAGCTTGGCACAAATACAGTCAGGCTTAACATAGAGTCATTATGTAAAGTCTTTATGAAGCACACACACAGCAAAAAAGTGAAACACTACACAGGAAAATTCCCACACCAATTAAGAAAAATAGAGTACATTTTAATAAATCTAACTGATACCAGATTCACAAAAATGCAATAAGTAGAACTGGAAATATGCTATTTCAAAGTTTTAAAAGCAGATAGCACCCCTCGCGGTCATCTGGTCATGCCAAACTGGGAGAAAGTCTCAAGGTCAGGCTGACTGCGATGGAGTATGGGCCTGATACAGTCATGGTTAGTCCCACTGAAACACAATACCTTCTCAGAGTCTGGCGCAAAGAGCATAGTTCGGTGGGCAGGAGGCCGTAAGAAAAGCATTGTGGATGGTCATCACTGTAGTGTGAAGAGCAGGCCTGGCATTGCGGACTGCCTTTGTTGTACCACAATGTGCAGATCTTGCATTGCCAGTTGTCACTGGCCATCCCTGTATCACGAAGAGTCCACTTCAGCAGAACTTTGCATTGGTGGTCATTGTGGAAGGCAGAGTGTTGGCGGAATGGACTTGTTTGCAGCCGCAAACTGCCCAAGATTGCATAATTTCTCTTTTTCTTTCAGAGGAGTACACTCTGATGCCAAACAAGGGTCTGGGATCCGAAGAAGCAGCTCTTGGATGTCAGCAACTCACTTTAGCTGAGGCCAGCAGCGCTCGGGCAGGTCCAGGTGCAGCAAGTCAGCTGGAGCTTGTTGTGTCTCTGTGGCTTCGTATAGGAAGCAAGCTATCTAGTCCAAGAATGTGCTCTGGTGGCCCTGGGTTTAAGGATCACATCCAGTCTTCCTTCCTCAGGAAGCAGGGCAGTCCATTCACCAGTAGGACATCAGAGTAGTACTTCTTCTGAGACTTCGACAGGTCCAGACGGGAGCTGATAAATTGCTCAGGAGCCCCAATATTTAAACCTGGTGCCAGCCTTTGAAGAGGGGGGATTCCCAATACTAACTATCCTCTATGTTCCTTCCTTCCCCTGCCAAGGCTCCAAGTAGTCGAGGGTGACAAAAAACTGGTTTCAAGTTCCTTTGCGAGTGAGCTGGAGGCAGCCCTTTAAAATGTAAGTGGGGCAGCCGATAGCTCCACCCCACCATTCTGGCAGGATAACCCACCCTGCTAAACCTACTTCCCCTTTGTCTCACTGTCTGGATGGAACACACAAAGGTCAATTGCCAAGCTAATTACAGTCATGTGACCCAGGACACAGACAACAGGCACCACATGGCTATGGCACGAAAATGCCAGTTTTCTAAAAGTGGCATTTTCAGAACTGTGACTTAAAATCAGACTTTTACCATTGAAGAAGGTTTTAGAGTACAATCCGTATGAGTCTAAACTTGACATCCCTATCTCTTTTATGAAAAAATTAGCCCTTATTCAATGTAAGAAGGTAACCCAATTGTATCCAATGAGAGAGAGGACTTACAGTAGTGAAACACAAATTTAGGAGCTTTTCACTACCAGCACAAGTGAAACCTTAAAACACATGTCCTACCTTTAAATACAATATACTGTGCTCTGTCGACTGTTTAGGGCCTACTTTAGAGAGGACACATATGTTTTAAAAGAAAGGTTTAGGCTTGGCTAACGGTTTAGTTTTCCAGGTCTAATTGGCCCTTTTAAACATGCCATACAGGCTACAATAGAAAGCCTGAAACATGTTTTAAAGTGCTGCTTAAGTGGGAAGCAGAGTAAGTGCTGCTAGCCCACTAGTAGCATTGCATGTATGTGCCCTTGGAACATTTAGTACCATATACTACATATTACAAATGCCAATCAGGTGTAAGCCAATTGTTCAGTAATTAAGGGAGAGAGCAACAGTGCTTTAGCACTGGTTAGCAGTGCTAAAGTTCACAGAGTCCTAAGGCCAATAAGAGTCATTCAGCAACACAGGAGGGATGAAGCAAAACATTTGGGGGAGACCCTGCCAAGAGGGCCAGGTCCAACAATTAGCATTACTTTAGTATTCCTGTGTTTGCTTTTTATTTACTGATTGATTCACCAGTATATACTGAGATGTCATTGATATATGAAAAATATAAATATAGTTTAAAATGTTATTAATAATAATAATAATAATAATAATAATAATAATAATAATAATAATTAATAAGACTATAAAATAAGACCAGAAGTCACCAGAAATTACCTACATTTGCTGAAAACACCCTTCACTGTGTTGTTTCCAGGAAAGAGTATTGATGCCAAGGGTGCTAGTATCATTCAGTCTGTCCACCTCTCCCCATGGTGACATAAACTGATTAGTAAAGGTAATAAATGTAAAATGTCCTCTTTGTTTTTCCCTTCCCTTGATTGAACCTCCAAAGTGTTTTGCTGATTTTAGGGAAACCTATGTCACAAGTAGAGGGCAGGCTGCTGAAAAGCAGACTTCTTTCACCCAGGACAGGTACAGGAGGACAGGTGCAGAAAATGCAATGTCAGGTCATTCTTCAAGCAAAGGTATAAATCAGGTGCTGCACCAGCAACATCAGTATCATTTTAAGCTTCCAAAGAAAACATGCAAGGAGCATTAAAGACAGCAGAATGCAGCAGTGGAGTGTCTGTTGGGAATCGATCTAGAGACTTCTGCTTGGACAGAAGTTGCAAGAAAGGCTCACGCAGAAATGCTGGATCTCCTTGAGAGGGTGTGTGTAACCACACAAGCAGCAAGTCACTGAATTCATGGGCTCTTAGATCTTGACATAATGGACCAAAGCACCACCCAAAGCAAGGAAAAGGGCAGGAAGTCTGCTAAGGCAGCATCAAAGAGGTCACAGGACCAGGGGAGAGTTTTCCTGAGGGAGATGCCCTAGTGCCTGAGGGGGGAAACTACACTTGAAGGAGTCTTGCATGATATGGCAGAGCTCATAAGTACAGGGGGCTCCTCCACAGAGGACCTATGCCAAGGGTGAAAGAAATGCCCAACTCTTGAAGGTCTTAGGCAGCAAGTTGCAAGGCAAGAACAGGGAGATGTAAGTGACACTCATTGGGTCTACTGGGAAGATGGGCTTCTGTACACTGAGGCCAGGGGCCCAAAGCCATAGACAGCCAGCAGTGTAGTGGTCCCCCTAGTATACAGATAGTTTTTTCTGACCATAGCACATGACATACCGCTAGCTGGACATCTGGAATAAACCAAAGCCTGTCACAGGCTGGTTGCCCATTTTCATTGGTTCCAGATGTCAGAAAAAAGGAAGGTATTTTGCCGCTCCTGTATTACCTGTCAAGCCAGTGGCAAAACAGGGGAAACAACCCAAGCCTCCCTTAATTCCACTTCCAGTGGTTGGGACTCCCTTGAGCTAGTTCACTCTAGTGATAGTGGACCATGCCACTAGGTACCCAAAGGCAATTCCCCTCAGGACTGTTACTGCTCCTTGGTATCTTCATCAGGGGTGGGTTTTCCTAAAGAGGTGGTCTCTGATAGAGGAATAAACTTCATGTCTGCATACCTAAACGCTATGTGGGATGAAAGGGGAGTGTGCCACAAGTTTACCACCCCTAGCACTCTCTAATAAATAGTTTAGTTGAAAGATTCAACAAAACCATTAAAAGCATGATAATTGGGCTCCCTGAAAAACTCAGAAGGAGATGGGATGTCCTGTTACCTTGCCTTCTGTTTGCCTACAGAGAGGTGTCACAAAAGGGGGTTCTGTTTGGCCATACTGTAAGTTTGGTGAGGGAAGGACGCGCAAAACCTCTGAAAGAGTGCAAGCAACACATAGTGGACTGTGTACTGGGCCTTCGTTCACACATGGCTGAGTACATGAAGAGAGAAAACAAACATTTGAAGGTCAGCCAGGAGCATATCAAGCACTGGTATGACCAAATGTCAGAAATGTTTGAGTACCAACCAGGTCAGTTGATGTGGGTGTTGGAACCTGTGGCTCCCAGCACCCTCCAGGACAAGTGTTCTAGGCCATACCACATTTTGGAAAAGAAAGGGTAAGTTACCTAGTGGGTAGACTTAGGCAACCCTAGAAGTCCCTCACTGAGTTCTCCATGTATATCACCTTAAGACTCACAGGGACAGAGCTGACCTGGCATTGCTCATGGTCACTGATGGGGGCCAGGAGGAAGAATGAGAGCCCCTCCCTGACCTACTTTCAAACAACCCACAAGATGGTTCAGTTAAGGATGTTGTTTTATCAGACTTTCTTACTGAGCGAAAGCAAATAAGTCCTAGGTCAGTTTAATGAGCTCTTTTCTTTGACCCCTGGTCATTCAACCTAGTGTGCATGTGATGTGGACACTGTTGACAGCCTCCCCATCAAAAATTAAAATATATAGACTGTCTAATCAAGTCAGAGTCTGCATCAAGGCTGGGGTCAGCAAGATGCTAGAGCTAGGGGGGATTGAACCCTCTAATAGTCCCTCGGCTAGCCCAGTTGCACTAGTCCCCAAACCTCATTCAAAAGGGGGAAAATAAGAGATGAGGTTCTGTGTGGAATACAATGGGTTAAATGCAGTCATTACACATTATGCACACCCCACTCCAAGAGCAGAAGAGCTCATTGACAAGCTGGGGGCAGCCACATTTCCTAGTACTTTCGATTTAACATCAGGGTACTAGCATATTGGACTCACCCAGGGAGCAAAGCAGAGGTCAGCTGTTGAACCCCAGAAGGCCACTTTCAATGTAAGGTGATGCCTTTTTTTTCTGAAAAATGCACCTGCTACTTTCCAAAGGTTGGTGAATTGAGTTCTTTCAGGTGTTTAGTGCAGCATTTCTAGATGATAAAGTTGTCTGTAGTTCCACCTGGTAGGATCACCTGGTCCACCTGAGAGGCATTTTACAGGTCCTGCAACAGGCAGGCCTAACTATCAAAGCAAGTAAGTGCCAGATAGGGCAGAGTTCTGTTGTGTAATTGGGCCACCTTGTAGGCGGAGGCCAAGTTCAACCTCACCAACCCAAGATCCAGACTATACTGCAGTGGGAGGCTCCCAAAACCCAGGCCCAAGTCAAGGCATTCCTTGGCTTGACTAGATATTATAGGAGGTTTGTGAAGTGGTATGGGACCATTGTGTCCCCACTCACTGAACTTACCTCCAAAAAGCAGCCTCAGAATGTCCTCTGGACCACAGGATGCCAAAAGGCCTTTGACACTCTGAAGGAGGCGATGTGCTCAGCCCCTCTCCTGAAAGCACCAGACTATGGAAAGGATTTAATCATCCAAACAGATGCTTCTGAACATGGGATAGGGGCAGTGTTGTCGCAAACAAATGATAAGGACGAAGATCAACCAGTTGCTTATATAAGCAGGCAACTCCTCCCTAGAGAGAGGCATTGGAATGCCATTTAGAAGGGAGCCTTTGCTGTGTTTTGGTCCCTAAAGCAACGGAGGCCATACTTGTTTGGGACTCACTTCAAGGTTCAAACTGACCACAGGCCTCTCAGATAGCTGATGAGAGGAGAGAACGCCAAATTGCTGAGGTGGTCCATTCCCCTACAGGGTATAGACTTTACAGTGGAACACAGAGCAGGGACTGGCCATGGCCATGCAGATGGCCTTTCCAGGTTTTTCCACCTAGACAATAAGAACTACCAGGGATATAGGATAGTTGCACATCACCTTTTGTCTGAGGTAGGTTCATATAGGAAAGTGCCCTTTTTGTATGGTGACCCCCCCCTGACATTCATCCAATGCTTTTAGTTAGGACTCTGAAAGTGCACAGGAGCCTGCTGCCCAGACGCCAGTGGCAGTTCTCTCTCCCTAAAACACGTACTTGTGAATTGGCAACCCCAATTGGCAAGGCGTTAACCCCCCCTCCCTTATAAGTGCCTAGTATATGATACCAGTGATACCCAGGACATGTCTGCTAAAGGGTCACCAGGACCTGAAGCACTGTTTTTTGCTACCCTGAGGGATCCAAGTAAAATGATGTCAGCAGTCCTTACACTGCCTACCGCAGGAGCAGTGCAAACTACTCGAACTCGGCTTTGCCCTCACCATTTGTGGCATGGTCAAAAACACTATTTTTTATATATGTCAGTCACCCCTAAAGAAGGCCTCGTCAGCCCAGGAGGCAGGGTGCAATACATTAAATGTGTAGACATGTAAGTGCACGCTTATATGTCCCTCTAGTGGTCTTTTCCATTAAAGGCTACTTTAAGTGATCAGCGGGCCAATAGGATACCATGGGATGGCATCTGGGCAATCCTGAGGTCACAATATGTCATGTTTGGTATCAATCAACATGCCTCATTACCTATGACATGATTCTAAGGTCGAGGGCATTGTGGCATGCACTCATGTAGCTACCTAAGAGATTACCCACCTGGTTACCCCTGCCTTTCCTGTGCTCCGGCTGGTAGTCCGCAGCTGCCGCTGCCAAGACAAGGATCTGACCCCCTGCCAGGATGTGTGAACTCTCCCAAGAGTCAAAGTCAATTAATGTGCATTCTTGAAGTCTAAGAAACATTCTTTCTCCCCGATAGGGAGTGAATAATAAAACAAGATGGCAATTTACGTTTGGAAACACACCCCAGATACATCCGGAGCATGGGAATCTTAACACAAGCTATTCCTAATGCACATTGCATTTTAGAAATATGACGCAACACTAGAAAATATAAATGGAGATTCCAAATGACATAAAAACACATTGCCACTTTATGTTCCCTTATGTTATGCTCAATAAATAAGGGTTTTAAACATTGTTTCCTTAAATTGTCATAAAAACGACAGGAAAAGCATAAAATGTAATGTACATTGTTTACAATTATCATCAGATGAACTTGGAATAGATGCCAAGTCCCGTTGTTTTATTTTGTGGAAAGAAACAAGGTGATACCCCATATTCAGGAGTAGCCTGGTCAGGACATGACAAAGCTGGTGGTATGATACCCAGGTTACATATAGTTGAAATCATGTTGGTAAGGTATATGGTATATATTGTATTAATGTTTGTTTCTAATGTTCAGCAGAAGCTCTATTTATTGCCCTTGCATCAAATATGGCAGCCTTTACTGCGGACTTCTCTAATTTAGAATCTTATACGGGTCATCAAGAACAGGGAACCCAAACATACTATTAAGGGTACTAGTGTTTGAGGATAGCCATGGTATTTTGAAAGCGTGATCCAGAGTTAGCAGGTCCAGTATAATAGCCTTAGTGAGTTTGGTTTCAGGTTTGGCCCATATAGAGTACCATAATTTGATTTATTTTAGAAAACAAAATATCATCCAGATGGTTCACTTCCAACTTCCCTATGCAAGATGGTAGCTGAGGCCACTGAGGTGCACAGCAAATGCTTTAGGGAATAGTTTTCCTCGACCTGCAAGGGTTTGGTGTTTGTGTGGCTCCACACAACTCCACCATAGGTTGCTGTCAATAAGGCGTTAGTGTGGCTCCACACAACTCCACCGTAGGTTGCAGTCAATAAGGCGTAAGCTTTGTAAAAGGTGACAATCTCTTTAATAGTTCCTAATTTAGAAGAAAATCTAAATACCTGCTCATACACTATTTTCATCTTGAGCTTTGTATTATGGATATGTCCAGCCCGCAAACTATTTGCAGAGAATAACATGCCAATGTTGCAAAAAGATGACCCTTGAAATCTGGGTACCCTCTAAATCAAATGAACTTAGAGTTTTTTTTTTTTTTTTAAAGCATGAAATCTGCAAAAGAGTCCATCTATGCAGCTCAACCGAGGTCCTTGATAAAAGTACAGTGTCGTTGGCATAAAGGCACCAAGCGGCCAGCAACAACTGTTGCATCAGCCTGCAGGGATCTCAACATAACATCAACCCCATTTATGATAAGGAGAATAAGAAGGGTGCCAATACACAGCCCTGGTGGACACCCAACCTAATTGTAAATGAGGGTGACAGTTGACATGGGGTCCAACCCTAACTTTGGCTGACAGATATTTATATAGAGACAAACAATTGCCATAGGAGCTCCGAATGGAAGTGGGGTGGTCCACAGTATCCGTGGTCAACTAAATCAAATGCTCTGGTAAGGTTAGAAAAGCACATATGTAGTGAGCCCGTCTTATCTTTAGTGTACTTCGCCATCAAAAGTTCCAAGTTTAATCACTGCTCTACCATTCCAAGTCCCTCCCTGAATTGTACTGCACCTCTGACAGGATAGAATTGTCCATTGCCTATTCTTTCAGTTTGTTTAGGACTACCCTTCCCAAGAGTGTGGCAGAGGAATCCTGGAGGGAAATAGGACGGTAGCATTTAGGATCTGCTTTATTGACTTTCTTATATATTGGAACTATGCCCGGTTTAGCCCAAGAAGGAGGGAAGCTCTCAAGTACAGCTAAATTACAGATAAGTCTGTATTGGTGCTCACAATTCTACTTTCCCTAGAAAGCCATTAACGGGAACTCCATTGGGCCCAGGGCCCTTACCCTCTGCAAAACTATGCAGTGTATCTGAAGTTAAAGGAGGGTTATTACTACCGGTAGGTCTAATAATCAAATTTTTTGGGCCATAAGTCATTAATCAAGGCCCGATCAAAAATTGTCTCAAAATGGTCCACCCAGGCCTGTGAAGGTATCAGGGAGGTAAGCACCGTACTCGCCTCATTCTTCAGGAAAGGAGTATTTACAGTGCTCCAAAACAGTGAACTGTCGTTGGTTTCAGCAGTCTGCAGCAAGTTTGACCAAGCCTTTTACCTTAATTCCTTTTTCCTGGCTATTAATATCCTGTTTCCTGGGGTGTTTAATCGGAGACTGTACTCCTGGGCCCTGGTGTACTCTGGATCTCATTAATTTAGAAGCCTGGGTGCATCCATGGTCAAACCAACCTTACCTACCTGTTTGACCTTTTTTTGTGGGACTGACCACTAAGGAGTTAAGACCCGTAGTAATCAGCTAAAAAAATGAGATTAAGGTGTCTTTCTCCAGATCATTAGCTAGACAGATTGTGCATTAAGGATACCAACTTTTTCAAAATGCACACTGGGTTTATTTCCGTCCTTTTATTGCTTGCGCTATTTGGTCTACTTGGGGGGCAATACAAGAGATCTTAATATGTTCTTCATAGTTGGTGTATAGTTGAATGGTTAGGGCAAGCAAATTATGATCTCTAATAAGTGTTCTACTCTGACACCACTGGGATGAGAGTTAAACTAATTAGAATGTGATCAATTATAGACTGGTGGCCACCACCCGCAAATTCAAAAATAATGGTCTACATGGGAAGGAGGTCACATCTCCCTCCCTGGTAGGATGGCTAGTGAAGTGGCACATTAAGGTGGTGAGCTTCAAAGCTTATACTGCCTATGATATAGAACCAAACATCCTCCCAAAGGAAAAAACAGCGTTCCCTCTGCCCACAGGCACATTTGCGCCCAGCATGGTGGGAAAATTAGGCATTAAGGAGGAGTACATCCCAAGAAGGCTACCCACACTTTTAGGGGGGAGTTACCTGGTCTGTACAGCTAAGAAAGGTTTCTACTATTTTTAAATTGGTAGAATAGAGGGTTCTGGGTAGAAAAAGTGACATGAAGTCAAAGAAGGAGGACACTGTTCCTGAGGAGTGGTGCAACGTGTCACTCACTCACTAAAAGAGGTAAGAAGGAATAAGGAGGGGATCCTAGGCCTAGAGCCCACTAGTGAGAGGGAAGAGCAAGTCTTGCCTCTTGTTGCCCTCACACACCCCGAAGGATGTCATGCTTTATCATCGGGCAGTTGCTCCTCGTCGGGCTGGCGCTGCAATGCCCTACAGGTCCCCGAAGGGTCACTTTATCGGAGATCTTTTGAGAACTGCCATCTGGTGCATGCGGGTGTGTGGGGTGAGTCTTATGTGGAAGATGTTGAGGTGCGTACAATGGTTTAAAACTGACTAAGGGTTACCAGGAGAGGTATGTTTAGTGTGGCGGTACCCTTGTCAGAATAAAAAACCCATAGGTTAAATGTTACCCCTTTAGGCGCAATCTGCCCAAGTAACTAAAAGGTCGACATGTTTCGCGCCTATGTGGTCACAGGGATCCGTGGCTCTTCATCAGGACCGAGTGTGGTGTGTTGTGCACGTGAATAGTGATAAAAATGTCAAACTCCCTCTATAAGATCAAGGCAGGCGAAAAACAGTGAACTTACAGTTAGGCTACAACTGAATAGTTGATACCGCTCCTGATCATGACCTCAGGAACAGTGTCCCCCTTATTTGACTTCACGTCTAGAGCTTGGAGCACGGGCACTGGACCTTTAACTAGCTCCTGGTCCCCCCTCTCTTTATTGACATTAGAAAAAGTGACACACACATCCAGATGTGGTCACTTCAGGGGCAGATTAGCCACTGGGGCTAGTAGCCCAGTGGCCACTTGCACCCATACCCATAATGCCCTCTAATCCCATATTTAAGGGCTTACCTTCACACCAGAACCTCAGTTGTGACCTGAATTTCAATAAAGGTCAAAGAAGAGACCTGTGTCAACGACAACAGGATCTACACATGGCAAAGCTGAATGCATGATACTCTGCACCTTTGGCAACCTACCTGGATCTGCTTGACCGCGACTCATCCTGGACCAAAGCTCAGTTCCCCCAAACAGAGAGACCCCTTTGTTAGCCAAAGGCAACAGCAGACTCCCCTGGACTAGTAGCATTAGTTCCCTGCACTTTGCAGGTAAAAACAGTATACTGAAACCAAAGAATTGCTGGCCAATGGGTCCTCTGATGGAACGACCAAATGTAGATGGTCCAGTGCACTGTGGGAAATGTAGTGCTGACCTCCAGCAAGTCTCAGGGGGCTACCGTTTTTCCCCGGACCTCTAGACATCGAAATAACTTTCTGCTGAGCTTATTGCTGCAAAGGCTTGATGGTCGCCTGTCCGGCAACCACCACCTTTACTCGATGCTGCACCTCGAAGGAACCCTACAAAACCTTCATCTGACTACAGCTGCGGCTTTGTTGTTGACTATTTGCACCTGGTTCTCCGCCAGCACCATGTAAGCAGTAAAACCAGCTTCGCAGCTACCATACTTTTCTTTATGCACTTTGACCGCCGCTCATAGAGCAGCTACAAAACAAGTTTATGGACAACAATATGTTTTTCATACAGACGATATGTACAGCACATGCAACAACAATGCAATGAAGTCTGGGTATGGTCAGGTGGAAATCCCTCCTCCAAGGAACTACTCTATATCAGCACTTTGTTGATGGTGCAAATAATCTGTTGTGCATGACCCTAGGTGCAGGGACACTTTAGGCCTTATTATCAAGAAGGGCGATAACATTATCGCCGTTTTAGCGGTAGGAAACTGGCGCTAAGTGGCGATAAGGGGCTTGATAATATGCCCTAGATAATTCCAATAGAAGCCCAGGTTCTGGTGTGAAGGACATCAAACCTGGGCTTCTATTGGAATTCACAAGGGCATATTATCAAGCCCCTTAAAGCGGCGATAATGTTATCGCCATTCTTGATAATATGACCCTTTGTTCCTTTGTCTCCAGTCAGCTTCAAAGTAGTAGCCAGAAAAATAGAATAACCCTCATCTGAATCATATTACACGGCATGAATAATCATAACATGCAATTCTGGCCCTTTTAAGGGTTGTCAACTGAAATTGTTGCCTGATTTGTTTTTTGTTCTGTTATCCCTTCTCTTTTCTATTTTTATTTCCTTCTTTCCATTTTTTCTTTGGCACTCTTCTTCCATTTTACTCTCGCTTGTTTTTTTCCTTGCCACTTTTTAGCTATTTTCTTTAACATTGTTTAGTTCTATGCCAATCCTTGACCCTTACTCCCTAACTGTGTCATAATATATTTTTTACTGGCAAACCCAGCTGAAGCTATGCCCTTGGTCAGCATTCTTCTTGCAGGCAGGATCCGTAATCTGCAGCATTTTTAGAAGTAGCCTTCAGGCTTTAGCTGCATTTACGTGTACAGTTCCTGTGAATTGAATGAGGGCACATAGCCAGATGGACTCATTCAAGTGGTAAGTATGGACCTTTTGGTCTAATGCTTGGAGACAGGTGTAGGTATGGTTCATGCACATTTGTGCCTCTTCTCTCTTGACAGCCTCACAAGCACAGGGACAAAGTAACACCTACAATTCATCTATATGGGCTAGAACCAAGCTTTATGGTGGAAGGTCCTTTCCCAAGGATTCTTGTGTATAGTCTATACTCTGCCATAGCATTTCCTTTGAAACATCCTGAACTACACTTTGCAAACAATCCAACATGGCTCTTGTTTGTCGGGGGGGGTGGTAGCCCCTATTTTTAGGTCTCGCGCCTAGCGTTGCAGTGAGAGACCTCTTGTAGGGGGTTTCAAAACTGACCTAGGAATCGCACACCCTTGTGCGTGTGCTTTTCCTTTTGGGACATGCTATTGGCCTTTGCGTGCGTCTTTTTAACAAAGACAGCACTCAATTGGCCAAAGGCAGGCGCATTGCTCTGCCCATGGCCTATTGGTGTTGGTTACCCGCACCGCCACCATGTGGTTTCAATTAACGTGCCCAGACACTGGTGCCATGATTGAAACCACATGTCTCGCTGCGGCACGCATGCACGCACCACTCGTTTTGAATGAGTCGCCAAGCTGTTGCAAGTGGCAGGCACGAGGTCCATAAAGGCCTTTGATTCATCGACATCGACCCCTATTTTGTCCGATAATGAAAGCTTTTCCCCTGCTATGCTACACATTTTTTCAATCATGCATGCCTGCCAATCACACAACCTATTTCCGGAAAGGAGCTGCCGCCCATGTGGGCATTTTGTAAATGTGTCGCCGGTGCACTCTTTCACCCTTGCCTAATATGGCAGTTTTTCACTCCGAGATGCACGGGAAGGGGCGGATCCTTAGATAACACCTTCCATATAATGTCCTGGACTCACTGAAGAGTGTCCCGCTGCGTACTGATGCCGATTCAACTGAGGAAAGAAATGGTTTTACTGCTGTCCGAACCCCGCGTTTAATCCTGGGAGACCGCTCTGTGCCGGCTGCCAGCCTCTGGTTCCCCAGCAGAATACTTAAGATTTACAAAAGTCTATATAAAATGCCCTGAAATAACTCTTCTAAAGAAAGAGAACTCCTTCTGTTACGAAAATACTTGCTGGTGGCTTTAAAGGTTTTGTTATCTCTTGCTATCAGTAAACCTGTGAAGCTGCAGACACCATGCGAGTCAGGAAGGGTTTCCGCTGATCATAAGACACTGTTTAACACAGGAAACTTTATCGTGCGCAGCCACGCACTCCCAGGCGGAGGTCTGATTGGAGTCAGAGGGTGCGATGGGCCTTTCAGGCACCGTCAGTGTCCACAGAGAGGAGTCAGCTACCGAGGGAAAGCTGGTCTGCTTCGCAGCGCTGCAACTCGCACACACGTGTGGATGCTTTTGCGAGGTGCTTGCATAAAACGACATAACAAACGTGTCGCAAACACCAGCTCGTGGTGGCGGGGAGAGCAATCAGGTGCCCAAGGGCAAACCAGAAGAGCTCTGTTTTTTATACACTGACTGCAATACAGTCATTTATTTTGGTGGCACGGATTCATATTTCTTTGAACAACTGTTCTCCAGCTATGCGCCGGTCATCTCTTAAAGCTGACTGTAGTGTACACTAGGGGTGGGCGGAATTTGCGAAATCCACTTTCGCAAATTATCGTGAAAATGTTAAAAATGATCGTAAACACGCGGAAATATCGCGAAGATGCAGAAGTTTTTTCCCGCATGTTCGCGAGATTTTCTGCATGGTTGCGGCTCGCCAACTTACCCATGTGGTTGCTCGTGGGCGCGGCCATCTTGTTTTCAGTTGTCTCGCGGTGCATGATCGCGAGAAGAAAGACGTGATCGCGTGACACATGACGTCACTGCGGGCGCGAACTGTCGCGAGACAGCGCAAATGGCTAAAAACAATACAACATTTCATGGAGAACGCGACCGGATCAAGAAAACTTGTCGGCGAACGCAGGGATTCAGGTAAGGCGATCGCGCGCGCGTGAGAATGTATTATTTTACAGCGCGAGCAAGAACCAAATTATCGCTAAGCTGCGGAATGCGGAAATTTTGACATTTTCGCGTTTTCCTCGGAACGTGAAAATGTCAAATTATCGCAATTTCCGCAAACGGAACAACATTTTCGCCCAGACCTAGTGTACACACGGCCGTAATGGCATTTTCAGCGCTCGTGCTGTGATTAAAATGTCGGTCCACGCAATGGTGCACTTTTAAATTAGCCATTACAGCCTAACGAGCATGACCTGTAGTGCATCGTGATCACCCATGCTTGCTGTGACCTTTTGGTACTTATGAATTTATATGTATTTTTTCGCCATTCAAATGAATTATGGAGAATGGAATTAACTGTGGGATCTGGTTCATGGGCAAGCTTCTTTTTGCGTTTAGATTAGTAATCGATCCCCACCTTGCCATGCTGATTACCAGAGGCGCAACTAGAGCCAAATTTGGGAGGGGCTGAGCAAAAATTTCGGGGGGGGCTGAACTTTAAGCAATAGGCAGAGTTGAGCTGCAGGGGCTCTTAGAAGGGGTGGAACGGGGGCGTGGCTTGAGCGCCGGCCAAGATGGCGGCGTAGCAATGGATCTCCGGCGCAAACCTCCTTTAATTTGCACAGTTTTGCAACATTACGGAGGGTTTTCCTGTTGGACAGCGTGTTTCATGTTTTGGAACATGAGGTGAGCTGGAAACCTCATTATTTCCTGGCTCCGAGGCGTTTCCTGCATGCCGCTCGGCGGTACCAGCTCCGGCTCCTGCGCAATTACCCGCCATTTTCTCCGCCGGCCGCGTCTCCTCACGGCGGCCGGCTGAAGAGCCTCGCATATGCTTTTATGGAGTCTGCTGCCCTGAAGTTGGACATTTACAAGGGGTGAGACTTTTTCAACTATTTTGATGCAAATTTTGGTCGTTTCTCTTCCCCGTTTCACATTTTGACCTAATCATCGCGGCTATGTCCGCCATTTTGTGGAGAATTCTGTCCTCAGTGCTACAAGGATCTACATGTCGGCTTTAGACTATCTTCCAAGTGCATAATGGCCCTTCTAGTCCTCTGGGCTTTTCTACATGCACTCTACTTGTGAGGCACATGTGGCACTGTTTCCCTCTCTTATAGATGTCTCCCTCACACCGGCCGTGAATTTAAGAGACGGCTGGCTTGTGGAGTTCACGGGGTTTCTGCAGTACTACGGATGTTATTGTTCTTCAAGAGGGTCAATTAGAACATTGGAATGTTGGGAGCTCCATTGAAAACAATGGAGTGCTCCGGGCTTATAATGGCTGGTATAAGCCCGGAGCTCCAACATTCCAATGTGTCTTTGTTCACAGCTCTGGCTGTGAACAAAGACTTCAGGGAGCCTGAGGGGATTTCAATCCCCTCGCGCTCCCTGAAGGCTTTGTTTTGTTAGAACATTCTGCCCTCTAGTGACAGAATGTTCTAATAGCCTTATAGCCCTTCGTAGCAGGGCTATACCGGCTTTTAAAGTCGCTCTGCTTTGTTAAAGTCCCTCGCCTTCGGCTCGGGCCTTTAACGCTGCAGCGGGCCTTTAACAGCCGGTATAGCCCGCTACGGCTGGCTATAAGGCTATATTATTGAACTTTCCACAAGTATTGGCTCACCGCAATCTTAATCTTGTTCCTCAGAGAGCTGTTCATTTGCACCTTTAAGCACAAGTTGTTTGCTGCCTCTGTTCTTCTCTACTCTTCATGGGAAAACTCCGAAATTTAAAGCTGGCTACTTCTTCTCAATTACCTGTGGACTCAGATTCGGATTCTCCTCCTCAGGACATGGAAGACACCACGGCACCAACATCAGATTTAATACGAGGAGCAATCCCAAAAGCGCGCAACAAAGGAAAGCTGCCATCGTCTCTAGCTTCCTCAAAGTGCATGAAGAAGGATCCACCATCCCCAGGGAGTAACTCCTCATCCTCTTCCATGGATCTTATTTTGGAAGAACTTCGTGCGTTCAAACCCTTCATGGAAGCTACCACAAAGAACATGCAGGCTATGTAGGAAAAATGGTTGTCTCTGGAGTCTCGTGTTCAAACTTTGGAAACTTCCACAGACTCTTTGCAATCCTCTTGTTCCCATATTCCGTCATTGGAGGCGGAGATACTTCTACTTAAACGTCAGACGGAGGATTTGGAAAATAGGAATCGTAGGAACAATTTACGCCTATATGGTCTTCCAGAACTCACAGAGGGGTCAAACCCCACCGTCTTCTTCCAATCCTTTCTTGCCAAGATCTTAGATGCTCCGGCCTTAACTTCCGTTAACATCCAAAGGGCTCATAGCCTTGGACCGAAGGTCGCTAGTAAGCCTAGAGGTGTCATTATGTTATTCCTGCAATTCACTGACCTCCTACAGGTCCTTCCAGCTGCCAAGCTCAAGAAACAAATTATGTGGGAAGGTCATCGTCTCTATCTTTCACAAGATGTCTCCAAGGCCACTGCAGATCGAAGGAAGAAGTTCTTGGACATGCGACCTCAACTACGGGCCCTGAATGCTAGATATGGACTACTACATCCTTGTCTCTTCAAGGTCACACATAAAGACAGAACAACCACATATGAAGATCCTGCAGCCTTACAGGCGTTTCTCCAACGGCACGGCCCAGGTGTTATGGATGTATCCAGACCTGGTTGACAAGATCTGCTACTTCTTCTTGGAACTCGTGTTATGATTCTGTTGTCTCTCCGTTATCGCTGATGTTGTGAATCCCCTACTGTCTCTTCTTCCGATAGCCGTTTCACTCTCATGTGCCTCCTATGTAGTTCAACTGTAGTTTCTTTCTTTTTTTCTGTTCCCCTGTGAAACGTCTTTCCCTTCAATTGTCTATCTCTCTTGTTTTTACAGACATCTCCTTCCTCCCTCCTACCCTGATGTGCCATGCTATTTTCTTTATGCTGCGTTTTTGGATCCATAGTAGTTGAGGTTTGATGTCTGCTCTGGATGTTGTTGTCGTTGTCTCCCGGCGCCATCACCCCATCCTTGTTCTTGAGTTTTTTGTTCCGTAAGTATGTCTTTCAGTCGTTCGTTTCGAACGTGTACTGTCTTCTTGCTGGTTTTTGTTTCTGTCCTTTTTTCTACACTTGATCTCTTACCATTTGCTCTTTCCTCTCTCTTTTCACTTTCTTTCACCTCCCATTTCCCCTTCTTTCTTCTTCCTTTCCTTAGATTCAGTATTATATTCATAGTGGGTCCTTCCTTCTTTTCCTTTCCTTTCCTTCTTCTTTGCTTTCTCTCCTTCTGCCCTCTCTCCTTCATCAATTCGTTACAATTCTCTCAGTTTTCTCAAGTTATTTTTTCTGCAGTAATAAGCATGTTGCTCTTAGCTGTTTTTCTTTGCTGTTCCATTCCGTGTTACATACAGTGAGACTCATCTCTCTGAAACGGAGGCTCTGAAACTCAAGCGTTGTTGGGTGGGTCATGTTTTTTGCTCCCCCACAGTTTCCAAGAAAAATGGTGTTGTGATTTTATTACATAAAAAGTTAAATGTTTCCTCAATTTCTCACGAATGTGATGTTGATGGTCGATGGGTTATTGTTACACTGCTTATAGATAATATTCCTATCACTCTTTTTAATGTGTCTGCCCCAACTGGGATTGACAGATTATTTTGGCCCTCTATTTCAACTAAGCTGTCCTCCCTTTCTGGAGATTACATACTTCTCGGGGGAGATTGAAACCAAGTTGTTGATCCCTTCCTCGATCGTCATTCCAATGTTAAATTTGTCCTCTCTAGGATGCACTCTCAATTTGTTAACACCTTTCAAAATAGTGCCTTGGTGGATATCTGGAGATTGTGTAATCCTGATCTTAGAGAATACAGTTTTTACTCCCCTCCCCATCAATCTCAAAATCCCGCATTGATCATATCTTCCTTAGTAAATCCCTATCCCAGCACGCTATACGCTCTGACATTGGTTCCATCCTAATCTCGGACCATGCTCCGGTTCATGTGGACCTTGACCTACTTCCTTTTTCCCCTCACTCTGGCAGATGGTGTTTCAACAATGCTTTGCTTTTGGAACCTACTTTTTGTTCTGAATTTACTGCCTTTGCCACTGAATTTTTCCTTATCAATCATACCCCTGATTCCTCTTTTGTTATTGTTTGGGATTCTTTTAAAGCAGCCTCTAGGGGTTTTATTATTAATTTTGTAGACCGACGAAAGAAACTTCGAGAAGCCAAGTCCGAACGCATTTTAGCTACTATTAAGACTTTAGAGCTTGATTATCATGCTTCTAAATCTGAGTTTTCTCTTAAAAAGCTTATTGATGCGAACATTTCCTTCAATAAGTTTACAACTGATGCTGCCTCTAACCTTTTGTTAAAATGTAATTCCAGGTATTATGGGGGTAAGAACAAAATGAGGAAACTTTTGGCCAATTATTTAAAAATAAGAAAGGAGCATACAAAGATTGAGTCCATTAAGACTTCCACTGGGAACTCTTGCTTTAAAGATAAAGACATTCTTTCTGAGTTTGTTAAATTCTATGACAATCATTATACCCCCTAACTCATCCCGGAGACTACGGATATTCTTTCATATTTTCATTCGCTTCCCTCACCCCCGGCTTCTCATGTTGATTTTACTGCCCTAGAACGGGACATTTCACTTTCTGAAATCTCCCATGCTGTTTCTAAATTGCGGCACGGTAAGTCTCCAGGCCCTGATGGTTTCACTATTAAATTTTATAGCCACTTCGCCTCTCTACTTCTCCCTAAAATGTTACTATTATTCCAATCCTTCCTTGCAGCGGGTTCTTCCAGCGGCTCCTTCCAACATGCTTTAATCTGTTTAATTCCCAAAGAAGATAAGGATCACTCGTTATGCAAAAATTACAGACCAATTTACCTGGTCAATACGGATTATAAAATTCTGGCTAAAATGTTGGCATTGCGCATGGATCCCCTTTTACCCGATCTCATTGGCCCTGAACAATCAGGCTTTGTCAAGGGCCGTCTCTCTTCTGACAATTCCTGTGTTTTTCTTAATATACTTAGCAAGGCTTCCTCTTTGTCACTTCCCTTCGCGGCTATTTCTTTAGACGCGGAGAAAGCCTTTGACAGGATTGGACGGGATTTTATGTTTCAGGCCTTGCGTTGGATCGGCTTTTCTTCCAAATTCATCTCTATTATTACTTTACTCTATTCTAACCCCCAGGCTTCCATTTTTGTCAACGGGATGACCTCGGATTATTTCTCGTTACACAGGGGAGTGCGACAAGGCTGTCATCTGTCCCCCCAACTTTTTGTTTTAGTCTTGGAGCCCTTTCTTACCAAAATTCGTCTGGACAACAGTATTTCTGGTTTTAAATTTTGTTCTCGTCAGGTTAAACTCTCGGTCTATGCTGACAATATTCTTTTTTACTGCTCTGATCCTGTTTCCTCTATTCCCTCTTTTCTCCAGCAGGTGTCTTCCTTCTCCGCTGTCTCTGGTTATTGCCTGAATGCTGATACGGGCGAGATTCTACCTTTAAACCCTATTTGTCAAAAGCATCTTTTCTCCCAAACGGGTTTCTCATGGCAACCATCTAAGATCAAATATCTGGGTGTTTGGTTCGCTCCTCTCTTGTCTGATACGCTCAAATTTAATTTTGATTATGTCTTCAAGAAAATGGACACGGCTATTCAACGTCGGAACCCGCTCTTTCTGTCCTGGTGGGGTCGGCTCAATTCTATAAAAATTATGTTATCCCCTCTTCTTCTTTATACCATCTCCATGCTTCCCGTACACATTCCAGTTTCCTTCTTTAAACGGACTGATTCCTTGCTGCTGAAATTCTTATGGAATGGCAAGCGGTCTCGGATAGCTTTGGCTTCATTGCGCAAGGATAAGGCCCAGTCTGGTGTGCGCTTTCCGGATTTCAGAGAATTTCATCGAGCTTTCTCTTTGAAACAATCGACCCGTTGGTTCTCTTCTGACCTTCCGCACTATCCGCCCGTCTGGTTAAGTATGGAATCTTCCTTTCTGTCCCCCTTTACCTTTCGCGAGTCTTATCCTTCACGTCTTCTTTAGTTCGCTTTCGTACGCCTGTTATTTCTCATTCCCATACTTTTCTTCTCCCTTACATAATATCATCTTATCCCTCCCTCCTTTCCATTCACGAACAACCGATATGGCACAATTCTCTTTTCAAAATTCGTAATCGCACCATCTTTTGGAAGACATGGCATTCTCGAGGATTGTGTTGGATCTCTCAATTAATTTCTCAAGACACTCCTCTCTCATTCCAGGAACTTCAATCCTATTTCTCACTGCCCTCTTCTGCTCGATCGCAATACAATGCCCTTCTCCCAGTCCTGATCTTATATCTTCGCTCCTTGGCGCCATCTACCGATATTCCTTTGGACCGCAAAGCTACTTCTTTAATATTGGAGACCTCTCCCTCAGCCTCTGCTATTTATAACTCTCTCCGGTACGCCACTGGCAGACTAAAATCTAAAATCGAGAATGCATGGGAATTGGATCTTTCTCAGGATTGGCCAATACCTTTTTGGGACAAAATATGGGCTAAGCTTCATAAAACCCCTAGAGCTGCTAATACTACCCAAACCTTATATTTCATTTATAACAGAACTTTATGTACTCCACATGCTTTATCCCGTTTTTCACCTGACACCTCCCCTATTTGTTGGTCCTGTTCCTGTCCCGTTGCAGATCTCAAACACATGTTGTTTGAATGCCCTCCTATCTCCAATTTCTGGCACCTAGTTTGGACGCAAATACAAAAGATATTCCAACTTCAAATTCCCTTTTCCTTTTCGCAAGTTTTTCTAGGTTCCCTATCACCGACACTCCCGCAATCTCCTTCCCATTATCTATTACTTGACCTTCTAGTTGCTGTGGCCTTCCATACCATTACTTCTAATTGGAAACAGGCTGCAAATGTCTCCTATCAATCTTGGTGGAATGCAGTTTGCTTCCATCATCGCCTAGATACTAATTGCGTCTCTCCCGTTTCCCTAGCAATTAAACGCGACCTGATTTGGCTCCCTTTGGTATACTATCTCTCCTCCTTTGCTCCAGTGCACGCCTCTCCAGACCCTAACACAGTTGAGGTGCGTAAGCCACCATGATTTTCTTGTTTCTTTAATGCCTTTTTGCTATGATATTACGTTCTACTATATTGTATGGTATTTTTCATTCATATACGTAGGTTCTGTTCATGTAATTTTCATGCTTGTTATATTTGCTTTTCATGAGAGTTTCTATTGAATTGCTTGTTTTTTGTATATGTTTATCATGATGATTATAGCCCTTTCCACTCCCTTCTCCTTCCCTTCTTTATTTCTTCAATAAACTCAAACTTAAAAAAAAAAAAAAAAGAAGAAGGGGTGAAACAACAGCAAGGCCTCATTAACATGCAAATGGTCTTTTAAAGACCTGTGAAGTTCTCGGGTGCGGGTGCTTTTTTGCCCGGGAAGGTGTCTCATCCCGGGCTGCCACACACGACGGGGGGGGGGCTGAAGCCCTTTGATTCCAATGGGTGTTGCGCGCTTGCTGGTTACGGATGTGCGTGTCTGCGTCTGTGATTGGATCTAATGGGTATGCGTGGCATATTTCTTTTTTTACATTTTCTGACTATGGGCAAGCTGGCTTCATTGCCTCTTGTGATGTAATTTGACGAGATGTGCTGCTTTGTGTGCTTTCGATATATGTAATCATTGTTTGCAAGGGTAATAAATAACACACATACTATTGATTTTCCTTATTGTATTGGCGTACTTTTTCCTGATTTTTTACTATTGTTTTGGATTGCTTTCTCCTATCTTGTCTCTCGACAAATGTTTCAGTCCTTCATTTGCTTAGAAATAGACTGCTGGGATGAAACCCGTCCGAATGATAGATTAGTCAAATAATCAAAGAAATGTATTGCATTTGAGAATTTCAGTGAAAAACTGTATTGCATATAAGGCATTTTGGCAAAAGCTACAAGCTTTTAAAATGTCTACCAACGTCTTTGTATTGTTGTATTCATCTTTCATTTTGTTATTTTGCTACTGAAGCCTAATTAACAAGTCACACGTGTTAAACAAGCATTTGCAATGCAATAGGTCTCGCATTTACGCAAGTTTGATCTAGTGACATTGCAAATAACAATGCCTTTTATTTTTGTTTTCGTTTTTAAAACATAAATAAAATGCATTGTCATTTACAATGCCTATAGCTTAAACTCGCGTAAATGCGAGAACTATTGCATTGAAAATGCTTGTTCCTGAAGGAGATATCCTGGACGCCGTAAAAAACTGGTCCTTTGAGTTTTGCCACAGACAGGAAGGGTCTGTTGTGTTCCTGCAGAAAACTTACAGTAGTGTCTAGTATATTTCTGGGGTGTCACCTGGTGAGTGGTGGTGACCCCTGTAGAGTAAAAATCTCCTTGTCGATTCAAGTTTGTCTTTGCAGTACTCAACATCATGGTATGCAAAAATGGCAAGGACATTACTGCAATACCAAAACCTTCATAGGCGCTAATTAGAAATGCAATATTTGTCTCTCTTTGGAACAGGGAAAAAACAAGGAAGTGAAAAATGCTAATAGTGTCATGTGTAGTTTATCACAGCATAATGAAAACCAAACCTAGGGCCAGATTTATTTACAGTGAAACAACAGTTGCTGTACTGCACTGCATCAAAGGGAGAGAGCAGAGCAGCAATATATCTACTAAGATATACTGCTGTATCTCTCTCCCTCTATGCTGGTGCACTTTAGCTAGATGTGTGTCAAGCTCACACCTCTGCGTCAGAGTGCACGGGTTTATGTGTGATGTATACCACAAGTTTATGTGTTGGAGGGGTGCCTTCCAGTACAAAATACTATTTTTAGACATAGATGACTTTTTTTTCCAAGTTTGTGTTTGTGCTGTACATTACAGCATACATGCAAAGAAAATGTTTGGAGAACATTTTGGGGCTCATTTATGAGCCCCTGCGCCACTTTTGCACCACCAGTGCGTCACTTTTTGTGACGCACCAGTGGCGTAAAACATGCGCCATGTCGCGCCATATTTACAAAGTGATGCATCTAGGTAGATGCGTCACTTCATAAACCCCTTTGCTACATTATACCTGCGCCAGGTATAATGTATGCAGGGCGGGCGTACCCCCGCAAGAAAGGGTCGTAGGAGTGGCGCAGCGAAATCTATGAGATTTCGCTGCGACACTACTAGGACGCCAATGCGTCAAAACCTTACGCCTGCCTCACGGCAGGCGTAAGGGTCATGCAGGCCCTTTCACATGGGGCTTGCCCCATGTGAAAGGAACATTGCTGGAGTTGCGTGAGGCTTCTGACACAACTCCAGCAATGCGCCACTTTTTGCGCCGACAGATACGTCAGTTATACTGACATATCTGTCCTTCCCTGCGACATGATGCGTCATATTATAAATATGACGCATCATTGGTGTCGCAAGGAGGGCGCACTGAGAAGTGACGCATCATTGCTTTCACGCAGCGATGCGTCACTTCTCATAAATGAGGCCCTTTATTTTTTTCCAACGTCATGCCTGCCTCGAGGAAGCCGACATTAGTGGCAGAAAATCCTGTCTACAATTTTAATAGATAGGGCTTTGCTTTAAAACCCATGGGTGCTTGAATGGGAAGGCCCATGTACTGCACATAGTATGCCTCCTTGATGTAAAGTAGTGCAAAGCAGTACAAATTAGCACACACTTTTGTGCTGCAAAATAAATTCCAGTCTTACATATGGTACCGGTTTGTGTCACTTTTGGATTAGCAAATCTAGGCTCTAGTATTTAGCTTATTTACTCTTCAAAATGTACAGACAGTTCAA
This sequence comes from Triturus cristatus, assembly GCF_964204655.1. Lineage (NCBI taxonomy): Eukaryota > Metazoa > Chordata > Amphibia > Caudata > Salamandridae > Triturus > Triturus cristatus. Next base: position 760,189,408 of record NC_140595.1, read on the forward strand.
AAATACACACAGTCTTTGAATAAATAATTTGGAGAAAGGACTTCTTACAAGAATGACTCACCAGGGGTCTACTGAATCGGTTTGTTCTCATGTGTCTCACCATCTCCCATTTGAGGATGAAGAGATGGAAAGAATAAGGTAGAAACAGCTGCACCTTCTGAGGACCCTTTGCTCAGTATAGGTCAGATCTACATAGCACTGTTTGCAAAATACTTGTTGCAATTTGCGACCAGTATTTTCGTGACCAGTATGGTCATTTGCGAACTGACCTATGTATCCCTATAGGTCAGTTCATAAATTACCAATTCCTAATGGGTTGCAATTTAAGCTACCTCATGATTACTAATGAGGTAGGTCATGAACTGCAACCCACTTTTAATCCCAGCCATCACAGCGATGGAGACCTGCTGGGGTCAGCAGACAACCATGTCTTTGGTTGCTTTTAAATAAAGCATTTTTTTTAATGCAACTCATTTTCCTTAGAATGAAAACAAGGATGTGTTCTTTTTTCTTTTTAAAAGAAAAATGTAAGTTTTATTTTTAAAAAGTAGCCAGTGGTCCCTGGAAGCACTGCCTACTCTTAAAAAATATTTCTGTCAACATTCAAAAGGGGAAGGCGTCTCTTCCCATTTGCGAATTGTTTACCACCTCCTTGTGGTAAAAGATCAATGATTTTCAACCAGAATTTGGCCACAAAACAATAATTCATACTAATGCAGATTGGTATTTGGAAGAGATTCCCTAAACATGCCCCTTCTAAATACCAATTCAAACTTTGGCCGCAAACACAAATTGCGATGCGGTAACATGTTGTTCTATCAAAATTTATGGTTTTTACATACAGAAAAGCCTTTTTTAGTCACAAATGGTCCGATTTTGACCTTTTTCAACTAAAAAAGGCTACATAAGTCTTGCCCTGCATCCTCTCATGCACATGCAAATAAGCACTGGCCTTGTATACAATAATAATATTTACTCAAACATGCTCATTAACTCCCTTAGGAGATTGGATATTTTTACAGATCCCAATTTGCTGTCCTCTCATGAAGTAAAATATATTAAGAGGTTGTTCTTGGATCGAGCTCTGCTGGAAAGAGAACAGCGGGAGCTGCAGAAACCCTCGGTCTGGGGAAACAGGCTCCCCAAGACTGTTCTAGCCCAAGTTCTGCTGGAAAGGGAACAGCTGGTGGTGCAGAAACCCTCGGTCAGGGGAAACATGCTCCTGAAGATTGTTGTAGCCCAAGTTCACCACCAGCATGATAGGTTTCTTTTGCCAGGTTCAGGTTCAACTCACTTAACTGTCTCCTGGCCTCTTGAAGTGGTTGGGATTTTCCTGATTGTAGGCTGCCCTGTGGCTGCAACAATAGGTCTCTGCAGGACACCCTACATTTCGTTATGTTTTGCTGCTATTTTAGTAGGCCCAGGAAGCAATGTTCAGTCCTCCTGCTGAAGTCCCTGAATTTTTCTCAAGAATGGCTGGCCTTGGTTTACCTACAGATGCTCCCCAATGAATATGCCATGTTTTTTGTTTTAAGCTTCCTACGCGCTGCATTGATGTCTAGAAGTTCGAAACCCGATTAGTTGCTCTGACCCTGTTGTCCTGGGCTTTCTACTTTTTTAATGATTGACATTTTCATGTCTAAATGTACCATTGAGATGATTTTCTATTGATATATATTGTATTCTTGTATGGTTGTTTTTGTCAGCCGAATAAAGACTTTATGATGATGATGATGATGACTAATGAAATATAAATAAAAAGATAATTTCTGCAACAGCTTCAGCAATCCAGTAGGACACTTCCACTCCTCCTAGAGGCTAATTGGCAAAGCCTCTGAGTGCCTACACTTTGTGCAAAGAGGTGAGGTGACCTCATTCAGACAAGAAGTCTTTCAGAACAATGCAAATGCCTATAGAGAGGGTGAGTAGATGATATAATTCATGGTACAATCTTACGGATCAAGATTCTTGAACCCCACAATCCCCTGTTTCATAACAGTTGGGCCTTTTTTACTCAAAAAGTACCTTCTCTAGGGCTATTGTTATGCCATTATGAATGCCCAGTTAGAGTGATGCATTAGTACTGCAAAGGGAATGACTTGTTGTATCACATCAAATATACACTTTAATACATTTGTGCAGGGGAAATGTCAGGGCCTGTGCAAAGTTAGAACTCTAATTGAAGCACCTTGTTACCATGGCATTTTGAATGAGCCATAACTCTCTTTACATATCCTGGATTGACAGTGAAGTTGGATCACCATGTCTCACCTGAGGGAATCTATAGAGTCCGAGTATTCGTGCTAAGAGGATTGAACGTGTTGATGTAGAGTCTCCTATGATGGCAGCAGGTGAGTGGTTTACCCAGCACTCATAGTTCAGAAGGGGCCTATGTTGTCCCGACAGTATCCAGAGCATGCCCTCCAGAGCTCTCTGAAGCATCCTGCAGGAATCATAGATATGGAAACCCAGAGTGACGTTGGGTAAAAGGTTTGGGTTTCTGTTGACCTCTTCGATGGCGAACACCATGGCTTGGAGCCATTGGTAGTTATCAAACACAAACCTGCAACACAAATTGGACATTCTTTGTTATATCTGTTCCCAAAAATGTAATTTCCAGTCATATTTGTCAGCTCTAATATGGAATGGTTGTGACTGTCATTGTTAACAACAGACAGAGTGCAGGGATGAAAGGTCCTGCAACCCCACACAAAATATAACAATAATATCCTGGTCCACCCCTAAAGCACTTGCATGTCTCAGTTAACAGACACAGCTACAATGACACATACCCAACCACACACATTCCCTTCATGATTCAGATGCATGCATGTCTCAGTTAACAGACACAGCTACAGTGAGACATACCCAACCACACACACTCCCTTCATGATTCAGATGCATATATGACATAGTCACACAGTCAAACATTTACACCACTAACACAGCTACATTCACAGTCAAACACATCACACACACACACACACACGCCATGCTAAGCCATCCCTACACCACCACACAGCAGCACATCCTCCACACACACACACACAAAGGGACCCCATCCACACACAACCACATATCACCATCTACACACATGCTGTCACAATTGCACAACCCACACACTGCACAAGTATATTCAAACTCATTCACTCCTACATGCACATATAATAAATAAACTCTTGCCCACAAATACTTATTATGCCACATAAACACATAAAGCTGAGTCTAGACACACAATAAACACATGGCGCAAAACCCACAAACTCTACACATGCATGCTAAAGCACACAGACACACACCTTTGCCACAAGGACCTACCCCCAAAGATAAAGACACACAAAGAACTTGACTAATACACATTCATGTGCTATTCTACCTAATTTAAATCACTGCCTCCACCCTTACTCTCGATTACACATAGTTCTGCTTTTGCACCCGAATAAAGTGTGCAGCATTCGCTGCAGGTGAAAGCTGTAATCCTATACAAAACACAGGGTGGGTTAAGGGTCTCAGGGAAAGTTTTAGAGACCTGCACGGACAAAATCCCCAATACAATTCGTAACAAACAACAAAATCCGCGGGTCTAACACACTCCCCAAAGGAGTGACAGCCAGAAGACGGTCCGGGGTACCGATGGAGAGAGCGGTGCCTCACACCCTGAGCTGTTGCCAGGAGTGGTGAGGAGTCCACCCGTACACATACAGGTGACATCAACAATCCTGTAGACCACAAAAGAGACCACAGGTGATTGTAGGTTGTATCGTTCTACTTACTAAGTTTAACCTTATTTAATTTGAACACATAATTTTGCAGCAGCATTACCATCTAGGTCCTGAGGAAGGCCACGATCAAAGTTCAATCACTATGGCTGAAACATGTTGTTACACCCCATGGGGCGATCATGGTCGCACCCCTCCTCCCACACCAAATTAGAACAAGCCGAGGAAAAACATTTTTTTTTTCTCTTCTTTAGAGCATTTTTTTTTTCTTTTTTTTTTCTTCCCTTTCTCTTTTTTTGTCACGGATATCCCGCATCAGCTTGAATACAACCAAAAAAAAAAAAAAAAAAAAAAAATCACGCTTGACCTGAGGAACCTGATATCCCCTTCAAGCAAGTCTGGGCCTCCTCAATATCTGAAAACATAAAAAACCTCCCCTTCACCAGTACTTTTAGTTTTGATTGCTGAACGATAGAGGCCTGAGCCCCATGTGCCTTGATGAGATGTAACATCTTGACGAACTCTTTTCTTCTGCGAGCTGCCACAGCTATCATATCAGAGAAAATTCTACATTTCTGTGTCTCGTTGAGGGGGAATTGACGTTGTTGGATAGCCTTTGCCAATACTCTTTCTTTAACTCTATAGTCAGCAAAGTTTAGAAGAATTGTTCTTGGATAAGGAGAATTTGGAAAGGGTTGGGCTGGGATTCGATGTGCCCTAGTGATTGACAGATCTCCTTCATAGTCAGGCAGTACTTGCTGCTTTATGAACGTGTTAACCCAAAGGAGAGTCTGGGCCCCTTCAATCCCTTCAGGCACCCCCACAAGGCGCAGATTAGACCTCCTGGAATGACTTTCCAGCTCGTCGACCTTGTTCTCCAAATATCTGTTCTTCTTGTCCGCTTCTTTTGACTCGGTCATCACCGTCACCAATTGATCTTCGATGGTGGAAATTCTAGCCTCTACCTCAGAGAATCTTGTGGGGAGACCCATAATAGCCTCTTCGATTTTATCTAGGCGCTGGTATTGATCTCAATTTGCTGAAGCTTTTTCATCTCCCTTATCTCCCCTAAAATTAAATTCAGCATATCACGGATGTCAATTTGAAAATTTTCCGACTTCTCCGAGCCAAGTTGCGGTAAGATTCCAGCGTTGGATGATGGTAAAGTTAAAAGTAATTCTTGAGATTTTGAACAGAAATCCAATAATTGCGGCCGTGGAGTTTGACTTAACTCAGGTTGATCTAACGAAACTGGCAAATCCTGGATCAAAACAGGAGTATCTACCTGCACACCTAGTGTAGATGGCACCAAGTTAGGGAGGTTGGTGTCTCGCCCCCCGCCTGTAGACGCTGATCCAGTTGCTGGAGAAGACATGCCGAAATCAATAGACTGTAGAGATACAGGGGAGTGGGGAGGTGGTAAACTTTGTTTTTTAGTAAATAAAGGGAATTTTTTTCACCTCCTTTTGCACCTTTTGCATCTCCTTTTGCACGTCACTACCGGTGCAGACATCTTGGTTACCCCCTTCCGGGCTAGCATTTGATTGAACCACCAACGTCTCCTGTTGCGAGGTCTGATTATCGGCCACCATGGTGAAGGACGTATCCTCATCTGAGGTAATGGGTGAGCTGCGACTATCTGGTGAGGAAGGGATAGCCCCTATGTCGCTTTTTTGACCTACTAGGCGTGCTGACTTGGCGAGAGCGCGACGGTTTTTCTTCATTTTCTGCGCCTCAATTCTAGCCGTTTTAAGGTTAGCGACACCCTCCCTCTGAGGGCTCACCATTTTCAACAATTAGGGAGGTAGAGTTCCCCCCCCCACCGCCAGCGAACTCAGCAACCCGAGGGAACTTAATAATAATACCCCAGTATGATTGTTTGTCTATTAAATGGTTTAAATGGTTTAAACAACCCAGTCCATGTTACTAACCAGCAACCCCCTTTTAATCCTCCTTACGTCTTGGTGCAAACTCAAGGTGTGCAGAGCTGCCTTTTAACGTAGTCAAAGCAGGACCGTGGAGCTGCAGGTTTGATGTTTCCGGCAAGATGATGTAATCAGACTATTCTCCTCGTTTTCCTCAGTTTCACTTTCATCCAAAACGGCAGCTGAAGGCACGGAACTCCTGCTCGTATAATCTTGAGCAAGTTCGCATTATCACTGCATTTGTCCTCGTTATCCTTGTTCGTTCTAACGGCTGCAATCTGCCATCAGTGCGGCGTCCGCGCGCGGCGTTTCAACGAGGTAGGGAGGAGGAGGGGCCATGGACGCGCCTAGCAGCGTAGAGGCGTGGTTCCCCGCTGCATCCGTGGTTCCCCGCTGCATAGGTACAACTATGGGAAGTGGGAGATGTGGCCTGCGTGGTGTAGGGGGGATGAGTTCCACATCTCCAGGGGAGGGATTTCTTTTAGGGTGGTGGGGGGTTGGGTGTTAGCAGGAAAAAGAGCAGTAGCAAGAAGGCCTGGAATGATTCGCAGAGTAAAGAAGCATGGCAACTGGTAGCTGTAAGATTTTGTCATTGAATACGAATGGGATATTAAATAAGAAGAAATATGGTGCACTTATAAGATGGGCCGCTTTTCTGGACCCCCATGTTCTCTTTCTTCAAGAAACTCATCTTAAATCCAACTCCTCCAACTTGTTCATCCCTAAAAAATTCTCCAAGGCCTTTTTTGCTTCCTCAGGGGCAGCAATGAGGGGGGTAGCAATTTATTTCTCGAACAAAATGAATTGGGAGTTTCTTCAAGTATTTCGAGATATTTTAGGGAGATGGATCTGGGTAACAACTAAAATTAGGGGTCGGATAATAAACTTTATTAACTACTATGGCCCATTATCCGATGATGTACTACCCCTGACCCAGATCCACGAAAAGCTGATTAGTTCTCCTGGACAGATTGTCCTAGGGGGTGATTTTAATTATATTATGGATATTAGGAAGGACACCACTAATAAAAATAAAAGACAGTCGAAGCCCAGTACCAAAAAAATGATGGTGACAATTATGGAACAGTTTGGGCTAGTGGATTCTTGGCGGGATCTCCATCAAGAAACGGAATCCTTTACCTTTTATTCCAATCGCTTCTCTTCGGCCTCCCGACTAAACTATCTATTAACATCTAGATCTATACAGGTGACAAAGGCGTGGATCAGTAGTAACTCTTTTTCTGATCACGCACTGGTTGGGGTCTCCTTGCTTTTGGGGGGGGAGAGACAAGGAACGATCTAGGTGGCAGATGGATCGTCTCCTTCTGCAAAATGACGATTGGATTTTGGGATTTAGGGAATGGATTGTTCACTATTTTGAGATTAATGATAATACCGCCACCCCCTTTGCTATCTGGGGAGGTTTCAAGGCGGCGGCCCGGGCCCAATTAATAGCTGTTATGGCCGGTCAGTCTAAAACTCGGAAGTCTCAAATTGAGAACCTTCAAAACAAGGCAGATCAAGAATATGCCTTAATGTTACATCATTTCCCCAATTTCTTCAACAAAGCTAGTAGGGAATTAAGAGATTTTTTTATCTTGGAGGAAATATGCAACTCCAAAATATATCAGCAAAAAATATATGAAGAGAGTCAGTTAATGGGGAAGCTGTTAGCTAATTCCACCAGAAAAAAAATGGAATCCTCTCTAATCACTTCCATCAGGGACCCTGTCACGGAATTAGTGGTATCAGATAGGGAGAGTGTTTCACAGGTTTTCCTCCACCATTACGGACAGCTCTATTCAACTGAGTACCCGGTTAATAATGAACAAATCGCAAAGTATTTGATGGACATTGATCTTCCTAGACTCTCAGGGGACAGAATTAAAAAACTAGATAATGAAATAACGGAAGAAGAAATCATAAATGCAATCAATTCTATTGCAGGGGGAAAGGCATGTGGTCAGGATGGATTCCCGATCGAATTTTACAAGGTCTTTATTAAAGAATTAGCATCTCCTTTACAGAAACTTTTTAACGACATTAGAAAGGGTGCAACTATATCTACTGAATTTAAAGAATCTATAATAGTATCTTTTGTGAAAAAAGACAAGAACCCTTTAGATGTGAACTCCTTTAGGCCAATCAGTTTACTTAATTCTGATTACAAGATTTTAATGAAAGTATGGGCTCAGCGCTTCCTCCCTGCTGCTCAAGAAACAATACATAAGGATCAGACAGGTTTTATAGCAGGTCGATCTATGGCTACTAATACTCAATTTTTAATTCACGCCTTAGATTTTTTTAACATAAACGAAATCCCTGCTGCAATAATTATGGTCGATGCAGAAAAAGCCTTCGATCTTGTGAATTGGCAAACATTGTTCTTAACGTTAAGGAGTATCGGTTTTTCACAACAGGTTATTAAGATGTTAAAGAGTATTTATTATGGTGCAAGCGCAAAGGTGGTTATTAATCAGGAACAATTAGGGGAAATTATAATAAAACGGGGAACTAGGCAGGGCTGCCCGCTCTCCCCGCTACTTTTTACCTTTTTTATTGAACCCTTGGTTTTAAAAATACGTAATAATGCTGCTATTTCTCCTCCTATACCAGGGATGTGAAAAGTAAAGTTGTTCGCCGACGACATCATTTTGTATTCAACCCCTACTAAAGAAAATCTTGTGCTTGCCTTTAAAGAATTCTCTTTATTTCAAAAAATCGATGGATATAAAATTAATGAAAAAAAGACCGAGATATTGGCTCTCAATATTGATCCTAATGTTCTTCCTGATAATTTGAGATTCCAAGCCATGAAAACTGACCCAATTAGATATTTGGATATTTACGTCACTAATCAGTATCAGAAATTATTTGAACTAAATTATCTTAGAATAAAACAGAAGATCAAGAGCCTTTTCGAACAATGGTCAATACTCCCCCTTACAATTATAGGGAGAGTCTCTTTGATTAAAATGTCCATTCTCCCTCTATTAATCTTTTTGTTTTTAAATGTCCCTATTCGCATTAATCAAACTTATTTTAATGAATTAGATACCTTGTTTAGGGTATTTATTTGGGCAAAAAAGGTTCCCAGAGTAAAATTAACTACAGTACAGCTGCCCATAAATCAAGGAGGTCTAGCACTTCCGCAGATACGAACATATTATCAGGCTGCCTTATTGAATTTAGTGGTTGACCTAACTTTTTATAAGTGCATTTATGATAGCTTTTTTTTTGATAAAATGATAGTAGAAGGGGGAACGCAAATAACCGCCTTTTTAAAAACTGCTAAATTACCCAAGAGGACCCGTTATAAGTCTCTACGAGAAGTTCAGTTTAGGCTTCAAGCAGTCTTTAAAAAAAATAGCTCCTCTGGCTTTCAATTTTTGGGTCTGGGAGAATGCAACAGTTTGGGCCTACATTTGGAATTAAGATATATTGAGATTTGGAGCGAATGTGGGTTTTCTCAACTTAAACACTTCATCGCCCATAACAAAATAATATCCTGGCAAGAAATAATGGATAGGGCAGAAGGTTGTAGAAAGCCCACATTTCTTGAATATATGCAGATAGTTCATTTTATTTCCAATATTGAGGGTATTTTGAATACTCCACACTACACCATGGTTGAACTCTATGACTTCAAGCTTTTGGGATTGGGGAAATGGTATTCTGTATTGCGGAAGGATGAACAGGCAAAGGGGATAGTCTCCCATATCGAAAAAATAGCAAGGGATACTGGTTGCAGATTTAGCCCTAGGGAATGGGATAAAATATGCCTTCTAGGGCATAGGTCTCTACGTGCCGCTAATTTTAAAAGAATGTCCTTTCTATCAAGATGGCTCGCTTATTGGACCCCATCTATGATTCAGAAACGATATCCTGACCATCCCAACAGGTGTTTTCGCTGTCACCAGGAGGAGGAAAGAGGATGGCTACACATTTTTTTTTCTTGCCCGCAACTGGTACAGTTTTGGGAGGAGATTTTCAACGATTTGGGAACAGTTACAGGCATGAGTGTTTCTCCCCAGGTCGAAACTGCATTATTCGGGTATTCAAGGGACGAGGCCAATTTATCTAGCTCCGACAGGGTTTTTGTAGCCATATCTTGTATGGTGGCACGTTCCTTGATACTTCAAAATTGGAAATCTAAGGAGATTCCGAATCATTTAAATTGGTTTAATAAAATGAAAAGGATTTGGAAATTCGAAGAGGCATATGCCAAAAGAGTAGGGGGCATAAGGAAATATAAGAAAAACTGGAAAAAATTTGAAGAATTACTCCTACTCAAGGATAGGTTCTAGAGATGGCGCGGATTCTCTAATTGTTCTAGAGCAATGTAGTATTAATTATTAAATTACCATTGATCCCCAAATGGATTGGGGCAACGATTTTCTACTTGTATAAGTTTTACACTGGGGTCATTGATGTTAATGTTGCTCTCCTTTTTATGTGAGTTTAGCAGCTTCTAAATGGTTGCCATCAGTATTCTGCACCTTACCCTGTTGCCTGATATTTTGTATTATACGACTAAGCTTTGCTGCTAGTACAATTGCACTTTAAACAGTAATAATGATAATAATACTGTATTCTAACAAGGCAGATTTTGGCTGCTTATGCATTGACACTTTAATTTAGAACCTTATTAGGTCCTTCGAACTTTAAGATGAGTTGAGTTATATGCGACTCTGTAGTTTTATCTTGCATTTGCACTTTATTCGTCTATATTTTTATTCAATGCTAAGAGTACTGTATTTGTCAAGGCTAACTCCGGCTGTTAATGCATTGGACACTTTAATCTGGATTTCAATGAATCTTATGTCTTAGTTGAGTTATAAGTTAACTCGTAGTTATATTTTGCATTTGCACTTTATTTGCCAACTCGTCAATAGACAATGGAATGATATGTGACTGCTTACAAAATATAAAAATGCTTGCATTTTGTATTTTGTTTAGTAAGTAGACTATTAACAACCAACATGAATGGTGGGTCTAATTCTGGTGTTTCAAATGTTGCATTTGCACTTTATTTGTGATGTTAAGAGTACTGTATTTGCCAAGGTTAACTTCGGCTGCAATCGCACTGGGCACTTTAAATCGGGATTCTAATTTCTGTCTTCAGTGAATCTTGTATTTGTCTTGTGTTTTAGCTGAGCTATAAGTTAACTTGTGGCTACATCTTGTATTTGCACTTTATTATTTATATTTTTTAACTAGTCAACAGACAATAAATTGTATGTGACTGCTTATAAAATATGAAAATCCATTACACTCCGCACTTTGCTTAGTAAGTAGCCAATCAACAAATCAACATCAATCGTTGGTCAAAATGTGGTGTTTCAAATGTTGCTCTCAAAAAATATGTATGTACCTTTTTGCTCTGCTCAATAAAAATAAAATAAAAAAAATAAATAAAAACTATGGCTGAAACATGTAGACCCTCTATTTAGACCAGCGCACTCGACTATTTTTTAGACCGTGCTGGCACTGTTTTTAACAATTGACACCAAGAGTTAACCATTAAAAGTTCTCTTTTTTCTCTTGGTAGCCAATTTTAACATCACTGCACAACATCACTATCTTCTGCACTGCAAACACCCACCTTGAAAACATTTTCATGCTTCACAGATCATAGGAGATCCGACCAACTGACCTAATAAAAACATCCGTGAGCTCCTCCCTCACAGTGAGGGAGTTGCAGACCTTGTTTGCACTAGGCTTTGCAACCAAGAGGAGATCCCAGATGATGAAGCATGCCACCTCGGTTTTTGATGGGATTCCGTCCTCCTAATTAGGACGCCCTCCATGTTAATATAGGATTACTTGCTTGTACTGACTGTGCTTGTGAACTCTCCTTTGGAGAGTGTGTTAGACCCGTGGATTTTGTTGTTTGTTACGAAAGCTGTAATCCCCCTAACAAACTAATCAGGATCATTATTAGACATCACGTCATATGAAACATGTCTGCATTCACCATCAGTGTATGTCAGTTCTGCCTTGTAGGGCCCTCTACTAATCCATTGCTGGAGGCACAAATAGGTCTGCTACTTCATTGCTGCCCTATATCAGCCACTGTTGATCCAATACAGAAACAAGCACACTCAGGCCCAGATTTACTAAGGCCTTGCATTACCCACTCATCACTCAAGGTGACGCAAGGGCAATGCAAACCATTAAGAGACGTTTACTATGACATGCAGAACCACCTTGCTGATTACACATAGTTCTGCTTTTGCACCCAAATAAAGAAGATTCTTTTGTGCAGGAATGTGTCCCTTCCTGCACAAAAACAATTCTGCCTGCAAAGCAGGCTCCTTTGTGCTAAGGTACAAGGGTGCCAGATTTAGCACTTGGCAGCCACTAGTGCACCACCGCAGAGAAAGAGTAGGAATGCTCCATAACTTAGTAAATATGACAGTTCCCTGCCCTCTCCATTTAATGAAGTGAAGTGCCATACAGCAAGTTGCGTTGCTGCGTTGCGCTATGTCAAATGTTAGTAAATCTGCCCCATAGATTCCAGTGTCCCTCTGTCTTGACCACTGCTAATTCAACTTTGTCTCCCAGAGGCTGCTCTGCCACGTTTTGACTGCAATTACTTTGACATTGGTGCCCAAGTATACAAGTTTGTCATTGTAGAATGCCATGGCTTCTTACGTCTGGCATGTGATTGGTGCAGGCTTGGAAGTGAATGTGAAGCTCTGATACACCCTGGCATCATGGACTGGAAAGATCCCACCAATCAGAACACTGCCATCTTGCGAAAAGCCACTCGCTCCATCCCTCTGTAGCTGGCATCTGGTCTCTGGGCTCTGGGCAACCAAACTGGGAAAGAGGCAGCACAGCAGGTACACAAGGGCTCTCTGGTAAAGTAGACATTTGAGGAAGCACCTCAGGAGGATCCTCCCAGTAGTCACGAAGACGGTCCGGTCCATGTCACTTATGCACAGGACACGCCGGGCTCACTTCTCTTTAACCATGTCTCCGGGTTCATGTATGGCATGGCCCCTCACCACTGGTAAGGCGATGGGTGCACAGCTGAAGTGAAGAACCAGAAGAGACAAAGTAAATATGCTGCCACTTTTGAATACCACAACAAACAATCAGGGTCTGATTCACAATTGTGAGGCCTCCTGCCGGCATTCAAATGGACATCTCCACATGCAAACATGAACCACTGAGTCATGGAATAAGCACTTTGTGCAGTGGTGCACTGATTCTAGTCGAAAAGTCTGAAAGGGGAGGGGATCTAACATTAAGGGGGGCGTATGAGGGGGACCACAAAAATATTTTCAAGAGATGAAAGAATAGCAAAGTGTACCTTATCAATAAATCTAATCTTGGAACATTGTCTGTAGGGGAACAATACGACAATATGCAACGTATGGCAGTAAAGGAAGAAACCTTTGATCATAGTTTTTGAAACATATTGTTTTTTTGAGAACACAAACATTTCCTAAATCTAACACACAATCAAATATAATTTTGCCCTCTTAAATGTACGACGTTCTTTGCAAATCAGTCCCTTAATTATCAATGCTAAAAACTGAGATTCTGATCCCAACTGATCCCACTTGCCCCTACTCTCACCTGATGACTTCACATCCTATTCTTGGGCAGGGACTTCACAGGCAATTCAGCCGACTCTTAAATGTAGTTATTTGCAATGTGTTTTATATAAAGCCAAATCATCTTGTTGGCCACTTCAGAGCACTAGAAAAGAAGCAAACACACAACATAAATAAAGAGAAAACAAGTCACCGAAGGTAGGCGGTCATTTAAATCTCTGTAATCAGTTTAGGTTGCCGCAGAGGCCCCTTCGCCCACCAATGGCAGATTGAAGTGATTCCGCTGACTAAAATCAAGGCACAGAGGCCCAATCATTTCGTTTTTCAGAAACATCTTCCAAATAAGCACTGGCAAAGCCAATAGGTCTTGTCTATGTGAGAGCTATTGGCTTTGCCAATGCCTTTTTGTCATATTTACAGAAGTGTGGCTGCTGTGCAGCATGGCTAAAAGTTTTTTTAAAGTTTTTAAAAAGTGCTATGACATGGCCATCCCTGGCCGTGTCAATGGCATAGCGTGTTTTTTTTCCCTTAGGTGAGTGGGGGTGGACAAGAAGGACAACAAGAGAGGGTTGGGAGGGAAGGGGCAAAATGAACAATGGGAGGAAAGGTGGAAGGGAACTGGCAAAGAGTTGTTTAAAAAATTATAGATGCTTTTTGATGGTGGGTGAGGGTGAGGGAGGAAAAGTAAAACAGACAACAGGAGGGTATGTCGCAGGAGGGGGAAGAAGCAACAACAAGAATAAATGAGAAAAATAAAAAATAGCACCTCAGACAGCAATCAAGTGTGACAAAGTGCTTAAGAATGGTCAACAACAGACGGGCTGCAAGCCACTTGTGTACAATACGGGCCTCATTTATGGCATTTAGGCATAGGGCAGGACTACACCGCATTTAAGCAATATGATGCATTCATGTCCTTTCTGTCTGCGCCTGCGCCGTTTTGGCAGCCTAGCGCCAACTAAGGCCCCCTTGCACCAGGGTGCATGGGTGCCTCTGTTGCAGGCAGGATTGTTTTTTGTAGGAAGGGACACATTCCTACGCAAAAACAATCCTACAAGGCGTTTTCCTCTTTCTATGTGTGCTGCGGAAAGAGGAGAAAACTAGGAGAAATTAACATATTTCTCCTTATTACACCTCACCTTGGGAGGTGTATGAATTTGACACTTCCCCACATTTACATCCCTTTGCAAATCTGGAGCAGCGGCATATTCCATGAGTGTTGCGTGAGAAAAACCCAACGCAACGCCCATGGAACGTATAGGCTCTGTCGAGGAGATATTAGATGCCATTGTGATGCTGGCAGATGCTCTGTCTACAAAGATTGGCCACGGAAGAGCTGATAGGCCGAGCTGGTGGTGCCATTAACACCAAATAAAATGGACATAGGTCAGCTTCTTTTATCAGGAGGACATTTTAAATAACAGACATAATTCTAAAACTGGTGTTGAAAGTGTAGAGCAGATCTTCCGCTTTGGGTAAAACACATTCGTAGGATGCAAAGACCCTCTCTCTTGCTAACGAGAAACATTCATTACAACGTAGGCATTACAATGCAATGCCTTTACAAGGCAGCCAATACAAAGCAAGTTCCATTACAACACATGCTATTACAACACATGCCATTACAGCGCACATGCTTCACTGACCAGCACCTTCCCCGAGGTAAGCACCCGGCAGTGTTAGAATAGTAATTTGCGCTGAAATGGTACATGTGTTGCAATAGGTTTCAAATAAGGGGGATGGAAAGGGCTTTTTCCGCTCTCTAGGGAGTGGGAGGTCCAGACAGGTAGTGTGCCCCAACAGTAAGACTATCAAGAAGAAGTGTTACCTGTTGTTCCTCATAACAACAGGTAACACTTCTTCTTGATGGACATCTGTTGCAATGGCTTACATTGTAATAGCATGCGTTGTAATGGAAGCTGCGTTATAAAAACCACAATGTAAAAGTATGCATTGTAATAGTTTGCATTGTAACATCATACATCCCATGCTAACACACCCAAAGAGTTCAATTAATACAAAGAATATAAAAATAGAAAATGTTGTTGAGTGCAGTGGTGATGTCATATCGTGCTTGCTTGCATCACTGTGACCCAGGGTCGGACTTGCCTATAGGGCAATCAAGCAGTGCCCGATAGGCTGATCTGGCAGGTCAGTGTGTGGGTCGGTTTTTATCAGTTTTTGTTCCTGTTCTGAGGCAAGATGGGCTGGTTTTCCTGTTGATTTACCCTTCATTACCACATGCAATGCCTGCAGCAAACTCAAATGGACACAGTCTCTCATAAGCATTGGGGTCAAGGTGTGGCAGAATAAAGGAGGTGGAGTCACAAGTGGTGGAGCTTGAAAAGCAGTCAGTCAACGTATACATTTAAAAATAAAATCTATTGCAAAGAAATTAACAATCAGGACATGTGTGACAGTAAATCTATTCTAGCTTACTTAATTGGTCACAAAGAGGCTGCATTTTAAAATATCCTACAGGGTTAAGACGCCTGTTGCAGAGATTCTTGTGTACTCAGCAAGTCTGAGGAGATTAAAATAGCAGTAACATAACTCTGGTGGTCAATGCAGTTCTTGGAGAGTTCAGTGTTTTGCCCAGTCACGCTTTTGACTCATACAGTAGCATAGAGGGTTAATGCACCTGCTGAAAGGAACATCGTGTAAAACGCACATCCCAGATTTGTATGTTATAGTGATAGGTATTTGGCACTGAAATCTTTTTCTTACTTCAGTTTCATGAGTTGCAATCCTTCTAACATCGCACAGTAATTTATTTGCATCAAGGAGCTGTATGCAAACTGTAAGTCATGGGTTCAGATGCTTACTATTTTTTTTTCAGTCAGTTTTTACTTTAAAATTGCAAAGACGGGTTCCTATGGGAAGTCACATAGTCATTTTTATTACAGACAACTACCATCTCGGAGCTACATGTTATATCTTGACGCTGTGTTTCTTTCAACCATTCACTCTTAGCAACGGGACCTGCGAGCACCTCGTTTCCATATTGCGTGATTAGTCACACTTTGTAAATCCTGATTTATTGATTGAACATATAATGTCTACAACTTTAGACGATATGTGATTCCTACACATTAAAACCCTCATTGTCTTAGGATACATTTCCTGGACATTTATTTACACGTGTATGATTTATTAGAACATTGGAATGTGGAGCACTCCATTGTAGACAATGGAGTGCTCCATGCTTCTAAGGGCCGGTAAAGGCCCGCAGAGCAACATTCCAATGTTTTACAAAAGCCTCTAGAAGCTCGAGGGGATTTAAATCCCCTCGAGCTTCGAGAAGCCTTTGTTTAATTTGTTAGAACATTCGGCCCTCTAGTGGCAAAATGTTCTAATAG
The DNA here is from genome assembly GCF_964204655.1 of Triturus cristatus. Taxonomy (NCBI): domain Eukaryota; kingdom Metazoa; phylum Chordata; class Amphibia; order Caudata; family Salamandridae; genus Triturus; species Triturus cristatus. Next base: position 760,205,979 of record NC_140595.1, read on the forward strand.
CCTTATAGCCCTTCGTAGCAGGGCTATACCGCTATTAAAGTCCCGCTGCTTTTGTTAAAGTCTCTCGCCTTCGGCTCGGGCCTTTAACGCTGCAGCAGGCCTTTAATAGCCGGTATAGCCCGCTACGGCGGGCTATAAGGCTATATTAGAACATTGGAATGTTGGTAGCTCCATTGAAAACAATGGAGTGCTCCGAGCTTATAATGGCTGGTATAAGCCCGGAGCTCCAACAGTCCAATGTTTCTTTGTTCACAGCTCTGGCTGTGAACAAAGGCTTCAGGGAGCCCGAGGTGATTTCAATCCCCTCACACTCCCTGAAGGCTTTGTTTTATTTGTTAGAACATTCTGCCCTCTAGTTGCAGAATGTTCTAATAGCCTTATAGTCCTTCGTAGCAGGGCTATACTACAATTAAAGTCCCGCTGCTTTGTTAAAGTCCCTCGCCTTCGGCTCGGGCCTTTAACTCTGCAGCGGGCCTTTAATAGCCGGTATAGCCCGCTACGGCGGGCAATAAGGCTATATTGTGCGTATGTGTGAGACTTAAAGCGCTCTGGCGCCATACACTGGGATAAGTAGCGCTATAAAACAATGAATCGAATAATAGGTGCTTTTAAATCATTATTTGTTTAATTACTCATACTCATAGATAAATCTTGCATTCATACAGTGCTTGCACATCTCTTACATAAGGGGTGGAACAAAGGCAAAAAAACTGCTTTAAGTGCATAGTTTTGCTAAAGTACTTGTGAAGTGATAAGCTGTGTGCCTTTGTTTCCTTGGCAGCTAGGGGTTAGTATTAGCTCCAGTTCACTCCCAGCCAGGAGGACGGTTGACAAAAGAAAGGCTGATGACCCCTAAAATCAGTCCTTTGTTTTAGGCTCAGTTGGAAGTAAAAATAAGAAGCCCCCATTAATGCCTGCAGGTTGCTGCTCTGAACAGAATGCAGGCAATGCGCAGGTGCTGCTGAAGTATGTTGCAGTGTCCGAAAATGGCACCAGGACAAATTCAGCATGTTTCACAGGGGATCTGCCCCAAACACAGCTGCTGGAACCCTGTTCCGGCAGGTACCCACTACTTTCCAGCACTGTTCATAAGCCTGCAAAAAACCTATACAGTGCGTCTTTGCACGTTCAAACTGGTCAGATTTGCAAATAGGGGCCACCTTTTAGCTACTGGGGGGCACTTTAATTTTCCTGCCGGGTCTATGTTTGTGTCCCAGACCCTCCCTGCTTTGACCTCACTGCTGAATTTCCAGACGCCTTGATTCCCCAAGTGAAGGCAGAGAAAAAAACAGTTGCTTAGCTAGCCACTGGCACTGCAGCTAAAAAACAGAAAAGAGTCGTTGCTGTCCTCTGGCAACAACCAACCAACATCAACGGTTGCTGGGTGCTTTCTTGCACAAGTACTTGGGGGCATATTATCAAGGACGGCGTTAAAAATTATGGACGCTTTAGCGGCAGAAAACTGCCGCTAAAGCGGCGATAATGGCCTTGATAATATGCCCTTGTGAATTCATATAGAAGCCCAGGTTCCGGTGTGAACATGGGCTTCTATGGGAATTCTCCAGGGCATATCATCAAGCCGATTATCGCCGCTTTAGCGGCAGTTTTCTGCTGCTAAACCGGCGATAATTTTAACGCTGTCCTTGATAACGTGCCCCTTGATGACTTTATAATGAGAGACACGTTCCAAAAAGTGTACAATAGTGAGCAGGGGCAAACGCCAGCCCCAGAAGGCTCTTTTTAACGGCTGAAGGAGGCAAAATGATATAATATTGATAACCTCCTTTGGAAAGAATTGGAATAGTTCTTGAAACATCGCAGGGATTTGATAAATGGCCTTCAGTTTATCAGTTCTGCAAAGCTGTGGCAATAATGTCTCTACGGCAGGTGAAGAGGGGGGCTTTTCTTTTTAGCGGTGACAGCTCGCCGAGGGAGTGTTGCGGGGTGGTGAGGCGGGAGAGGGGCTGCATCGCCGAATTGGCATTGCAGCGCGCGCAATGCAAATTGTTTTATTTATGTATGTACTTAACTCTGTTCCGACGTATGCCGGAGTTTACTACTGCCCCACCCTGCCCCTCCCCTACCCCGCCCACCACCCCACAGCACTCTCTCGGTGAGCCGCCACTGCTTTTTAGTGCTGCCACATAAAGAAATATATACAAAAAAAATACCAGGTTTTTTAATCATAGCATAAGTTATGAGGAAGATCAAAAACATGTTCTTCTCTTTTTGGACCCCAGTTGCACATGCAGTGGGAACCCTCTTATTGTCCTTACCTTGGAAGGCACATATGCTGCTCCGGATGTCCCTGGATATGCCCTGGTGTTCCTCAGTGTGACCGCGGTGCTCCAGGTCAATGCCCGGGGTGTGTCGCTCATACAATAGCTCACACCGCAGTCAGGGGCTTGAAGAATAGACCATGTGCAGTGGTCCTTTACTGTAGATGGATCACAGCAGCCTGAATGGTGGGTGAATGGTGGGTCAATGGTAACTTGTGAGTGGGAAAGGAAAATCACAACTTCTTGTTACATCTTCAGAGCCGTCACCTCCCTCCCGGGAAAGGCTAGTTTACCACTTCAGGCTGCGTGAGCTGAAATAGAAGGAAATAGAATGAAATAGTATGGCACTGACCTGGCTGGAGTCGTTCCTGGATGGGAGATCCTTCCAGGTCTTTGAGGGTGAGACCATCTCCAAACCTTGGCCCCTTCTTTGTGGAGTCCCACAGGGCTCCTCCCTGAGCCCAACGCTCTTTAATGCCTATATGGCTCCCCTAGCAGACATCATACAGCCCTATGCAGTTAATATCGTGACATACGCTGATGATACCCAGTTGGCGCTCTCACTTAACCACTCAGGCCTCCTCCTCCTTATGTAACTGCCTTGAAGAAGTGGCCAGATGGATGAACCATTCCCACCTGAAACTAAATGGCGACAAGACGGAGCTTATGCTCCTTAGTAACCCGGCGCTCTTTAGACCAAACTTAATGTGGCCTGCCACTATGGGACCGGCACCCGTCCCCAAGTCAAATATAAAAAGTCTGGGGTTCTGGCTGGACTCAGACCTCAGTCCTAAAGTCCAGACCAGAAAGGTAGTTGCCTCCAGCTTTGGCATCATAAGAATGCTACGCAAAGTACTACCACTGCTCCCTTTTCAGGCCAAGAAACTTGTGGTCCAAGCGCTAATTCTGTCACGCTTGGACTTCAGCAATGCACTGTATTTGGGTGCCCCAAGTGCAGTTTTCTCCAGACTTCAAATCATTCTGAACTGCGCGGCAAGAATTCTTATGGGAACTCCCAACCGACAGCCTGCCAAACCTGCCATGAAAGCCCTTCATTGGCCGCCAATCCGGGAGAGAGTCCATTTCAAAGCCCTATGGATCACTCATAGGTTGCTTGGAGGGAATGGACCTAAGATCATCTCCCCCCTGGCCAAACCATACCGGGCCAACAGGCCTCTACGCTCAGATGAGCAACATTTGGCTTTCATACCTAGGATTCGGAGAGTCAGAAGCGGTTCCTCTAATGCCGCCAGGCTTTGGAATTTCTTCCCCTTCAGCTATGAAGAGAGACCAATCACCAGATCTTTCGCAAGCAGTTGAAGATGTGGCTTTTCCCCAAATGAGTCTCTGAAGCATCTGTTCACTTCCCAGCGCTGGGATGCCCACGGGTAGCCATGCGCTTTATAAATGCCACCTCATTCATTCAATTGCAGGGGAGGACCTCACTGCTTTCTCCTGGACCTAGAACACTTTCCTGCTGTCTCAGGCTGAAGATCTTTGAAGCCACAACCATACAATGGGGCCTATTTACAATGAAATGGCGCAGCACGGCTCTGCAGGCAATTTAGCTGGGCCGTGCTGCGTAGTTTAAACAATGCAGGGATGCGAAGCATTTAAAAACATACAGCACACCCCTGTGTTTTCCCTTACGCCAGCACTTAAAAAGGTACTTAGCACAAGCGCAGGCACCCTTGCACCATGCTGCAAGAGGGCTTGCGCTGCTGGGATGATTGTGTTTGTGCGAGAAGGGACACCTTCCTTCACAAAACCAATCATTAATGGCGTTTTGCTCCTTCTATGTGTGTTGCCTCCTTTATGAAAGGTGTTAGTTTTTGGCGCTGCCTCAGATTTACAGATCCTTGTAATTCTGAGGCAGTGTCAAAAAGCAATGGGTGTTGGGTGGGAACGCCCACAACAACACCCATTGCATGCCCCTTTGCCACAAAAAACTGGCGAGTAGGGCCATATTCACAAGGCGGCATTAAGCCAAGCAAAGTGACTTGTATATTTGAAACATAGCATTGCGCCACCGGAGCATCGGAAAAAGTGACGCTCTGGTGGTGCAGTGCCCTTTTAGTTATGCTCCAATGTCATCTGCTTCGGGGACCTCCCTTACGTCTCTTCCTTCTGCATGCCCAATTTGATTCTGGACTTTCCAATGTCACCTCTATGATGTGACGCAATGGCTCCAGGACTTTCCCATGCCTGTTTGTACAGGTACTCATGTGGGTACAGCACTTGCCTGCTTCCCCAGAGTGCCTCAGTTGATCCATGACATTCCGGTGTTTGCCAGATATGAGCGCCCCTGCAGATCCAGGACAATGTAATACATGTCTCTCCAGAATACACGAGAGGTTCTAGCACACCAGAAATTCATCCTCTCTGGAATATCTCAGTGGATCTAGCCGAGTCTGGCTTCTGGTTCCTCAGACCAGTCTCTGCTGTGCCCCTTTCAGGGTGGGAGCAAGGGGAGTTTAATTGTTGTATTTTCTGCTGTGGATTCCTCTACCTAGCGCTGGGAGACGTCACTGAGGTATCTATGCGCTTTATAAAACACGTTAACATAACATAAGAGCCCTGAGGATCCACAGCACTTCTCTAGATAATTTCAGTGGAGCCGGCGCACGCTCCGCCCCTTCTCTAGAATATCTTAGAGGCTCCAGCACATCACAACATCATCTTCTCTAGAATATCCGAGTGGATCTAGTGAGCTCTAACTTCTGCTTCCTTAGTGGATGGACGGCCCTTCAGTGTCCCGCTTGCACAGGTGCCCCTGAGGATCTGACATGCATTTCCTTCTCTACACTATCTCATCATATCCGGCCCCCTCCATCCCTCCTTCGGAATATCTCCATGGCTCTAGCACCCTCTGACATCCCCTCCTTGTGTTATCCAAGAGAAATAAGCATCGTACCATGTGTCCTTTGTATCCGTTGTCCGGTGCATCCAGTCCACCCTCGTGGGGCTCAGCTGGATTCGCGGGACTCTGGCATCCTCTGCCAGGGGCTTCAGGGGTGCAGCTCTGAAGGTTGGGCTCCTCTGCTCACGGCCTGTGTGGGTGAGCTGGGCGCCGCCTGTGACTGCACCAGCAGCTCTCCTTTGGCATCTTTTATAGGCACCGGAGTACCTGCTGCCAGGGCTGAGTAATTGCTGCAGGTCCCCAGTAAGGGACTGTTCATTACCCACTGCGATCCTTCCTGGCAGTAATTACACCTGCTATCAGAGCGTCGTGGCTTCCGTCAGCGCCCCGGAGGCTGCTCTGTGTCACATGCACTTTTATCCATCCTACAAAAATAGCAGCTTAGTTCATCAAATGCCAATTACTGCATGATTTATTCGTTATCTGATGGAATGTAGAAATTGGAAGACATAAAATGGCTTCAGGAAGCTCTTAGATCAGGCTGCGGATATAGAGAGCTTCTGGGTGACAAAGATGCTGAGCATGAACTTGTTGGAAGAGATGATGTTTGAATCAGGACAAAGACACAGATGCTCTGGGGAAGTAAACACATTCCTAAAGGGGCCATCCTGATCCAGAGTGGGAAAAACAGCTCCTTTACCCTGTTCTGCATTTCTAACAATCACCAACAATGAGCGCTTTGGAATGTTGCTTTGTCTGATGACGTCTGTTCGGCTTTGAGACACAATGTGACATCATTTTTGGGATGTCCTTTTTAAAGGATTCACAGTGGGCCTCAAAACCCAAGCAGCCGTCATCAACAAAACAACATTCTACAATGCCCATGGTTAGTGATCGTTAAAGATGCAGAACTGTGAAAGGAGAACTGTGTTTTTAAAGCTGTAGCCAGGCGGCTTCGCATCTTATTAAGGATTAGATACATGTATTGTCACTGGATTTCTCAGTGCAGATGGACGGTGTAACGTAAGACTGGCTGAATTAAACATTTCCAACGTGAAGTTTTGTGAAGCCTGTAAACTTTGCACTTTGTGAAGACTACAACGGTTGTTCAACTTTACAAAACGTCGTCTGCAGGGAAAAATTTACAGAAAAAGCATTTTCTAAAGAATGTTATGCAAAAGTATTTTTGTTAGTTCATTTATTTTGCATGTTTATAGTTTAATTTGTGGGGGTTTTGTGAGGAAAAACCTGCGTTTGCATGATTTTTCCCCCAGAGGACGCCAGATCCAGGAGCTACCGTAAATCAGCCCGGTCCAGGCAATTGTTCGCAGCAGCTGGCTTCTATAGTAGTGAACATCAACAATAGGGTAGTGTCTTATCAAAGAAAGTTCCAAAATGCAAGCGCAGCACAGTACAAACAGCATGAGCTACAATGTACAATAAACAGTATGATGAATCTTAAAATAAAAATGCATTTAAAAACCAAGCCAATTTGAAAAACCTGGATTAAAGGGAGGAGGTAGCTTGGGAAACTTAGATTGGCATGGACTCCTGACATGCACAGCAGGGCCTAATCCTATCCCACGCCTCAGTGTTTACCTCTGCCTTTAGCTCTGCTTGTCAACTGCCTCACGAACATCTGAAAAAATGACAATTATTCTGGCTTCGTGACTTATGAGTAAGGCCACCAGGTTTCCGATTTTACTGATTTTTACAGATAAATACAGACAGAAAACAATGTGTTTCATGTCTATATTTATTTTTAAAAGCGGACAAATACAGAACATTCTGCTTCTTGTGAGTGACTGTCCACTCTGTTCTTCCTGAATTCCAGGCCAACAGCTGAGCAGATAGACAGTGTTGGGAGGTAAAAAGCAGTCTGAGATTTTCTGTATTTAATGTTAATATTTACATGTGGGTGCAGTAGTTTGTTGTATGTGGTTGTTTAATTTGGCAAAATGCGACAGGCATCAAAGTATGAGTGCATGTTTATCAGTTAAATAACATGTTTATCAATTATTTAAATGGGGAAATATATTATTTTACAACTTTATTTATTTTCAAAACAAATATGGATAAATACCAATAAGATGGCTAAAAAATAAGTATGGATAAATACAGACGGAAATGTTAAACAAATAAATGGCAATACGACGGGGAGCCCTACTTATGAGTTTGTCAAATGAGCCGTCCCCTTTTTGAATGCGTTTGATTCTACTACCATCTGACTACAAGCTTGAATAGCATTTCCGACCAGAATCGGAAGCAAGTTTTTCTCTGTTTATTTGAGAACTCTATGCAAAGTGAGCTAAAGAGGTTCTATCCCAACAAACGGCACATTTATACAATCATGACCCTAATCCTTTAGGTGTAAACTGTAATGTTCATAAATAAAGACATCTAAATACTTCCTTTTTTGGTTGAACATCACAGACACTAACTAAAAGGATTCCTTGAACATTGCAAACTTTTCTTGTAATGAATTACATCCTGAAAAATGTCATGGTGACACAATGGCAAGCAGGGCCAGCATTAGGGCAGTGCGACCCGTGCAGCCACACCACACGCTGAGCACGAGGAGCAGTGTGTTTAGTAATAACTTATGGGTTTTAAACACTGCTGCAGAGCTCCTTGTGTGTCTAGCAGTTGTCAGGCAATAATACAAATGTCAAGATAACTCTGGTGATTAATGTTCGTGCTGGAGTGAGATTAGTTTTGTCCGGTGGCTGTTTTGACTCATCATAAAGTAGTGCAAAGGGTTAATATGTCTGCTGCAAAGAACGTTTAAAAAGCAGATCACATAACTCTATTTTATGTAAATAGCTCGGTGTGTTCCTACTGTTGTCATATATAATCTTTTGTTATTTGCAAGTCATAACTTGCAATCCGAATATAGGGGCTGATCACAGTGGCAGTAGAAAAAGCACTCCGACCGCAGTGGTGGCGGAAAAAACTGCCTGCATGTACCGCGGCAAAACCGCCTCTCAGATTAGGAGGCACAGCAAGAAAAATCTGACTGTGGCGGTCGGATCCAACGAACCTCCGCCGGTCACGTACGGAAAAGCTGAAAATCTGTCCGCGGTGGTCGGATTTGCTGCAGAAAAGTCACAAACCTCTGATAGACCAGCGGAATGACCACAAGTTGAATTATGGTGCAATGGCGGTGCCAGCGGAGCGATCACTAGTTTCCGGCCGCCACGATCAGCACAAATGATGAATGGGAGAGCCGGAGGAAGGACTATTGTAGTCAGACCGCCGCGGTCACGCGGAAACATTAATGGCAGTCGAAAGCAACCACACAACAAGGCTACCAAGTGTGGCTGTGTATTTGGCTCAGCCACTAAAAACACCTAACACACCCCAATGACACATCCCCATGGAAACTAAAAACTACAAATCCCAGGTCAACCCAGACAACGCACCTGACAAGAATACACCATTTTGACCCACCCACATACTTGAGAATAAAACCAGCCCCTTCCCTGCCCACAATCCTTTGCACAACTCCAGAACTGAAGGGCTCAACCCCACAGCACTAAGGAGAGGCAAATCAGCACACATCACACCATCACAACCACAACCACATACACACCACACACATAACCACCACCACCTTCACACCTACACTTTTCACCCATTTGCACATCACACACCATTGCACGGAAGAAGATGCCCAAATTCACTGACAATGAGTTGTCAGTCATGGTAGATGAGATGACCAGAGAAGAACCACATTTGTTTGGAAGCATGGTCCAACAGACACCAGTAGCCAGAAAAACTCAAATGTGGGCAAGGATAGTCAACAGAGTCAATGCAGTAGGGACCAGCCCACGAACCCTGAAGGACATCAGGAGGAGGTGGCATGACCTCAAGACCAGGGTGAAAGAGCGTTCCAACAAGAACCATGAGCTGGCTCAGAAGACTGGCAGTGGCCCTCCCATTCCACCACTAACATACAACGAATGGGAGGAGAATGTGGTTGCCATACTGCATCCAGAGAGGGTCACTGGAATACCCGGGGGAGTGAGGCTTGTAAGTACCAACTAATGTCTTACATTACACTGTTATGTACTGTGTTGCACGGCTACAAAGCTACACTTCCTAAAAACAAATGCACTTACCTACAACACTCTCTTCCCAACACATGTCTCCCAGATTCAACATTTCCTTCCTCTTAATCACCCCAAAGGTAGCTAGCAATAATTCCATGGGTGCATGTGTACAGGCAGCCTGCACTACAATTCCCACCAGGGCCCCTTGTCAATCAGCTCAACAGGATGGAGCACTCCCCCACCCATAACCATGTGGCAGACATTTAATTGCTTTACCAAAAATAACACAGGTAGGTAGCCATCTTAACAGGGAGGGGTGTTTGTGGATGGGAAGCCTGCACTACAACTTCCACCAGGCTCCCTTGTCCCACAGCTCAGCAGGATGGAGCACACCACACACCCACAACCATGTGGCACCCATTGCATTGCTCTCATCAAACTTACAGGTAGGTAGCCACCTTAACAGGGTGGGGTGTTTTTGGGTGGGAAGCCTGCACTACAACTCCCACCAAGCCCCCGTGTCCCACAGCTTAGCAGGATAGAGCACATCCCCCACCCACAACCATGTGGCAGACATTTCATTGCTTTACCCAAGCTTACAGGTAGGCAGCCATCTTAACAGGGAGGGGTGTTTGTGGGTGTGAAGCCTGCACTACAACTCCCACCAGGCCCCCTTGTCCCACAGCTCAGCAGGATGGAGCGCACCCCACACCCACAACCACGTGGCAGCCATTGCATTGCTCTCATCAAATTTACAGGTAGGTAGCCATCTTACCAGGGAGGGGTGTTTGTGTGTGGGAAGCCTGCACTACAACTCCTACCAGGCCCCCTTGTCCCACAGCTCAGCAGGATGGAGCACTCCCCACACCCATTACCATGTGGCAGACATTTCATTGCTTTACCCAAGCGTACAGGTAGGTAGCCATCTTAACAGGGAGGGGGGTTTCTGGGTGGGAAGCCTGTACTACAACTCCCATCAGGCCCCCTTGTCCCACAGCTCAGCAGGATGAAGCACACCCCACACCCACAACCATGTGGCAGCCATTGCATTGCTCTCATCAAACTTACAGGTAGGTAGCCATCTTAACAGGGACGGGGGGTTTGTGGATATGCAGCCAGCACTACAACTCCCGCCAGGTCCCCTTGTCCCACAGCTCAGCAGGATAGAGCACTGCCCTCACCCACAACCATGGGGCAGACATTTCCCTCCACTGTATCACCGAACACAGAGCTAGTCAGTGCATACACCTTGCCAACCTTCTCTAAATGCATGGAGCCATATGACCACACCAGCACCTACATGTCAGCCAATTTTGCATAGGTGACCCACTTAGCCAGGGGTATCTCAGATCATTTGCCCATTTGGTGCTGATTAGAAGTGGGAGAGCCCACAATCAGCAGGACAGCTCTTATCAACCCGTGGTATCTTAAGATCCCCCAAATAAGGGACAAAATCATGAACACAGAACTATATTTCCAAGAGAACGAGGGCTCAGTTGACTCTGCTGTGACATAGTGGGAGGCCTACAAAGTTGTAATCAGGGGGTGGCAATGGCTCAACTTGTGGGGATGAAAAAAGAGAAACGGGCAGGAATAATCCACTTAGAAGAAGAAATGTTGCAGATGGAGGGACGGATCTGGGATGCCGACTCACAGGAAGTACAGCAGGCATTATACATAAAAACCAGGGAGTACACTGACCTGGCCACCGATGCAGCCAGGATACAGTATAGAGCACGGGTACTCATAGTACGGCCCGCGGGCCGCCAGCGGACCAGCAAGCCTTCCCTGGCGGCCCGCGGACCTTGCAGACAACATACCTCTGTTTTTTAATATCGCCAGTTGCAGCAGCGCGGAGCTATGGGGGCCGGGCGATTCTTTTAAAAACCATTCACTTGTTAATAAGGCTTTGTTGTATTTCACCTCTTCTTAGCGCCCCTGCATCTCCACTCTGATTAAGTGGAGATGCAGGGGCGCTAAGAAGAGGTGAAATTCAACAAAGCCTCATTAACAAGTGAATGGTCTTTAAAAGACCTATGAAGTACTTGGGTGCGGCGGCTGTGTGTGTTCCAGGGAAGCTGTCTCAGTGCGGGGTGAGGTGACAGGGACAGCAGGGTGAGGTGGGGGGGCAGCAGCTAGTGAGAGCAGCGGGTGAGTTTACAGCAAGAGGAAGACAGAGTGCGACAGAGGGAGGGAGAGAGAGAGGGAGAGGGGGAAGACAGAGAGCGGGAGACAGAGAGAGAGGGAGAGACAGAGAGAGAGGGAGAGACAGAGAGAGAGGGAGACAGAGAGAAGGAGACAAACAGAGTGAGTGAGACAGAGGGAGGGAGGGAAACAGAGAGGGAAGGAAACAGAAAGGGAGGGAAACAGAGAGGGAGGGAAACAGAGAGGGTGGGAGACAAGAGGGAGGGAGACATACAGAGGGAGGGAGAGTGAGGGAGGGAGGGACTGAGCCAGAGAGAGGGAGGGAGACAGACAGAGAGAGGGAGGGAGACAGAGAGAGGGAGGGAGACACAGAGTGAGTGGGAGACAGAGACAGAGGGAGGGAGACAGAGAGAAAGACGGAGGGAGGGAGAGAGAAAGGGAGACAGAGTGAGGGAGATAAAGGGGGGAGAGAGAGAGAGAGAGAGAGATAGGTAGATAGAGAGGGAGACTGAGAGAGGGAGAGTGATAGAGGGAGGTAGGGAGACAGAGCGAGAGAGATAGATAGATAGAGAGAGATGTGTGAATGCCGGGTCTGGTGGCTCAGTGGACGAAGGCGTCCGCTGCAGGGGCCTGTTTTCAACCTCATGGTCATAGTTTTTTTTTTGCCCCGCCCCCTCCCCCACTGCCCCCGCCCCCACCGGTGCAGGCCTCGGCCACAAACCACACTGTAAATTTGGCCTCCGAGAGAAAGTTTGTGAGTACCCATGGTATAGAGCAACACTTAATAGATATTTATGATATTGGGGTCAAGACCGAGAAATTACTGGCCTGGCTAGACCGCAGAGACCAAGCGAATCGAGTAGTGGTGGAAATAGAGGTGGACTCGGGTAGTAGACTTACTGAGCCGCAAGAGATCGCGGATGCCTTTTGCCAATACTTTAAGCATGTCTATGCATCTCAGACGCCACACACGGAGGAGGAAGCAACCTCGTTTTTGAGAGATATCTCACTGCCAGTACTCACTGAGGAGGAGCGCTCCGAACTAGACCGGAAATTAAATAGTGCGGAGGTGGAAAATGCCATTCAAGACTTGCGCGGGGGAAAGGCAATGGGTCCCAACGGCTTGCCCGTTGAGCTGTATAAACTAACCTTGGATAAGACCGCACCCTACCTCACTAAAATGTTCCAGGATAGTAAGTCAGAGGGACTGCTCCCCGCAGATCAGAGGCTAGCAACAATAGTTTTTATCCACAAGGGAGGTAAACCGAAAAACAGGTGCTCCTCCTCCAGACCAATATCGCTGCTCAACGGGGATCCCAAGATATTGGCGAAATTCTTGGCCACCCGCCTAATAAGGGTGATCACAAAGTTAGTGCACCCAGACCAGTCGGGCTTCGTGCCTGCTAAAAATACCTCCCTTAATCTGTGAAGATTACACGGGGTGCTAAGCCAAGTAAAGAACAATAAGTGAGGATGCGGTGGTGGTCTCTCTCGATGTGGACATGGCATTCGACACAATCCAATCGCCCTACATGTTTACAGTGCTTAGGAAATTGGGACTCGGCCAGGAATATATTGGGTGGGTACGGCTTCTGTACCAAGAACCAATGGCCCAAATAGTAGTCAATAATAGAAAATCCTGCACCTTCGAACTAAGTAGAGGCACTAGACAGGGTTGGCACCTATCCCCCCTGATTTTTGCCTTAAAACTCGAGCCACTGGCAATGTGGATACGAAAATACCCTGTTGTCGGACATCTCAGGTGGACTGAAGGATGAGAGGACCGCATATCATTATATCCAGACAGATGATATATTTGGCATTGCCTGCGGCCTCTCTAAATAGGATATTGTACATCTTTCTCGTGTTTGGCAGTTTTGCCGGATATAAAATTAATTAGACTAAGTCGGTGCTCTGCGTCCTAAGTGGAGGGAAGCCTATGTGCCCTCTGGGATTCACAATTACTGAAGCAAAGGAAGATTTCAAATACTTGGGAATGCGGGTCTCTACAGACCCATCCCGTTTTCATGAGCAGAACCTTCAGCCCCTCTACAATGCCTCCAAAGCAATGTCAGCACTGGAGACTGCTCTCTCTATCCCGGCGTGCAGCCCTGTTTAACATGATGTCCCTTCTGAGATTCTTGTGTGTACTATAGAATGCACCCCACCAGTTCGAATCAGCATACTTTAAAGAAATAAATAGGGTTGTTAGGGACCTGCGGTGGGATGGTAAACCACCAATGATCGGCACTCAAAGGTTAACACTAGGGTGGTTTGATGGGGGAATCAGCCTCCAGGACATTAAAAAATATTACTGGGCGGCCCAGCTCGCTGCTATAAATCAATGTACATATAGGACACAGGGAGACCCGGGATTCCAAATGGATAGATGGTTCTTACCGGGGGGTGGTTTCGCAGGGGCACTACATTCCAGACAAAAAAAGATGAACTTGACAGGGCCCATGGGCCACGCGGCCCAGGTGTGGAGAGCAGCCACTTAAAGCCTGGTCTGGGACGGCAGGATCACGCTTGCTACACCACTTTGGTACAATCACCAGCTGGGCAGGTTGAGTCTCACTCGGGGATTCGACCATTGGGACCTTATAGGTATCTCTTGTGTGGGTGATTTATGGAAGGCGGGTGATTCCCTTTGCCCAATTGCAGAAGGAATATGAGCTGGCACACACTGAGTATTTTTGATGCCTGCAGATCAGACATGTGTTAGTAATAGTGCTACCAAAGGGGGAGTCACCGCCAGAATCCTCCCCTCTTGAAGATAGGGTCTTAGATGGGGATATCCCGGAGAAAGCCATATTGCTCATACATAAGAAGCTAATCAATAACATGACAGACCCTCTTCTCCGGCTGCGTACAAAATGGGACTATGATGTTGCTGGGATTTATGATGAGGAATGGCTCTAGGCACTGGCCTCTCCTAAGGAGGTGACCATTTCCTCAAGGCTCAGATTGATACAACTGAAGATACTACAAAGAACCTACCTGGCTGGCCCATTGTTGGTGCGAATAATGTATGACACTGAGGCAGGGTGCCCCAGGAACTGTGGGCAAGAGGACACTTTTATCCAAACGATCTGGGAGTGCATAATTATCCAGAGGTACTGGTCAGCGGTGGAGGGATGCATGGCAGACATACTGGGACAACAGACTGATTGAAACATCAAGTTAGGTCTCCTGAAATCTGGGATCCGACAGATTTAAATTCCATGGAACAAATATGGGTAACTCAGGGGCTGATGGTTGCGAAAAGAAATATAGCACGGAAATGGAAGGCACAGGACCACCAGAGTTAAATGAATGGGGAATGGACATGGACTGGTGTATGGTAACAGAAAAGGCCATATATGAGTCTAGAGGGTGCTCCACCTAGTGGAAGCAGATCTGGGAGAAATGGAATAACTATAGGGGAGGGATATGTGAATCCCCACAGCCTAGAGGGGGAGCCAACGTGCTTGATCGGCCGAACGAGGAGTTGTGATTAATGTACTGTTTGAACATGTGCTTTTGTGTTTGCTATCCACCATGCACCAACGTAATGCTGTATTTCTTTGCTTTTGTTTAATGACTGAATTGTCTAATCTTGTCTTTAATAAATAAGAATAAAAAAAAAAAAAGAAGTTCGGTCTGACTCCAGAGCAGTACAGGGTGGAGTTCAGAAAAAACCCAGCACCGTCCTGGGTGGATTTTGAGGACATTTCAGTGAATGCACTAGAAGGCTGGATTGTTGGTAACAAAGTAAACACATATGTTTAAAGAGAAAGCCACCATGACCATCTACAAAAATGGGACCATCATGATACAGGCGAATGATGCCAACCTACGCACTTTTGAATTCATATTCCCCATGATAAAAAATCCCATATCAAGGCCGCAAATCCATTCCCTCTCTCGCCACTCTCCCTCACAAAACACAAAACAAAATAAAACACTTCCGGGCAATCATGAACCCCACTCTCTTCCCTACCACTCTCTCCTCACTGAAACACTCACGACTCACACCCCAAATTCAGCTCACTCACCCACAATACACCTTACCCACTCCCCAGATAGGACAGAACCCAATGTAACGGAAAGTTCACTGATCCGCACGACTACCCCATAGAGCACAAAATATGGTGGACCCACGCACTAGCTCCGGGGCTCAGTGTCTCTGGGGCTTAGCAGCGTGCGGGTCTGTAGTGTATTCTGGGTATGTGCGGGGAGCGTCAGCCTGAGAAAGCGGGGACCAGAGACAGGCCGTAGGATGTGGTGGGCCAGTCTCCTTATCGCTCTGTGGGTTGGCGGTGGCTGGCAGATGAACGCCTCAGGGATCAAAGTCTGTTCAACAAAAATAAGTGCTGGTCCCAAAAATGAGAGCCAGAGTCTACACCTGAAACCACCTGCTCAAATGAAGCTCTGGTTAAGGGCTGTTCTGCGCTGTTGATGCTGCCGGATGTCTCTGCCGAATATGATGACATAGACCTTTGGCTGAATGGCAAAGATTATAGGAGGAGGTGAGGGTCCAAGGCAGATCCCTGGATTGGAATGGATTGGATCTCCCTTCACTTTGGCGCAGCAACATCCTCTATCGTCCTTGAATATGTTGCTGTTTTACTCTGTTTCTTTTCCTGACTACATGTAAAGCGCTCTGATACCTCTTGGGTCATGTTTGTGCTATATAAAACTATATAAATAAAAATATCACAGCACCAGTTTAGGTCAAATCACCTCCATCAATCCCACCCCCAAACCCTCAGCTCTTCCCTCACCCACTCACCCTCACAGTCCCCACTCCCTTTCCCTCCCTCCTAGACCTCTCAGGGTATAGACAAAGCTGCCCATGAGCCCAAACCTCACTGCTTACCCTCTGCCTACAGCAATGCATTGAGGAAATCAGACAAAAGTGACCAACGAGACTCACCCACCAGTCCCACTGATAATAACAAAGAACTAAACAACACCTCCGACTGCTCCCTCACTGACTCCTGACTCCAGCTCACGCCAGAAAGCCCTCAAGGACTCTGACCAACTCTACCCCCCCACACAACATTAAACAACTCTCCAATTCAGGGACACAGATAGTGACAGCCTCCCCCCACACAACAAGCACCTCTCCGATTTAGGGACACAGACTAGAGACAGCCTCCCCCGCACATCAAGAAATGAACCAGCTGCACTCCCTCTGCGTAAAAGCCAATGTTCATGCATAAACTAAATAAGAGACTAACATGCATAGAGAACCAACTAGAAAGACTACTACAAAGGCTCAACCTTATGACAAAAAAACCTAATTCTAGGTTCAATTCCCAATCAGCATCCTCACTCACCCACTACATGCAACAGCACACAACTCCTGAGTAGAGTGAAGACACAACCAGGCAGGTGGACCACAGCACTCCTCAACAACAAAGCCCTAAGGTCTAAAAGAACAACCCCCATGGTGCAACTGAGCGAGGCGGCAGAGCGAGCCAAATCCTACAGTACAGTATTTAAGAGGCACAACTCTTTCATAAAAAATCCAGGGTATCATGGGACTAGGAAGAAACCCCACACCAATGACCAGACCACCAGCGCACATCTGTTAATATCCTACTGACCTCCATCCCCAAAATCTGACTAACCTCAGAGAGACCAAATGCATGCTCATAAACTGCAGATTGGCAACCAGACATGCAATAGAAATAGCAGACACAATCTTAAATCACAACATTGCTATTGCATTCTTTCCAGAAACATGGCTAAATGATTCCTCCTACCTAATCATAGACATGCTAGTTCCTCCAGGATTCTCGATCATCAGGAAAGACAGGAAGGACCACAACAGTGGAGGCATCGCCATTATACATAAAAACAGCATCAACATGAGTGAAACAGACACCTTCTCCTACAATACATTTGAATATTTCAGCTCCACCATAAGGATGAAAGGCAACACTACAATGAACTGTCACCTCTTCTACCACTCGCTGGACAACACACTATACTTTGGCAAACACCTTACAGATTTGATTGCACACTGCTCAGTCTCACATTCCCATAACATCATCCTAGGTGACCTAAACCTTCAGTGGAACGATGAAAGCAACACCCTAATCCAATCCCTCAATGACCTATTACTCAGGAACAACATCTCCCAGCATTGCAAAGGTAGCACCCATATCAAAGGCGCAAATCCTGGACGATATCAGAGCCCAGTAAGCTTTACTAACCATTGACAACATCCTCTCTGTCGAATGGTCGGATCATCACCACATCTTATTTCACTTCAATTAAGCATCTCCCCTCTCAACTTGGAAGCAAAAAACTTTCCAATGGAAGAGAAACATCAGACAAGTTCCTCTATAAGACCTTGAAGAAAAAATGGCATCTCTACTGCCTCCCTCACCAGAAAACCTCTCATCAACGGAACTCACCACCCACTACAACTCAACAATGTCCTCTGTCCTGAACCAAGTAGCACCTCTGAAACCTGATCACTCTGGACTTCAAACTGACCCTGAAAAAAGCACATGAAGAACAAGGTGAAGGGTGCCTTCTACAACCTGAAACTTCTAAAAAAAATCAAATCCTGCCTGTCACAGAAAGACCTCAAATCTGCCACACAAGCGATGGTCCTTTGAGATTAGACTACGGGAATCCCTCCCTCACAGGCTCTACGAAATCCCACCTTGCGCCCATCAGAACCACTCTCAACGTAGCAGCCAGAATGGTCACAGGAATCAAAAATATTGACCACATCTCCCCAGCCTTCAAAGATTTGAAGATTGAAGGTTGCTGCAGCTTTAAAACAGCCTGTCTTACCCACAAAGCCCTCCACACCGGAATACCAACCTATCTTGCCTCTAAGCACAAAAGGGCAGGACAGACAAGAAACCTCAGAAGCTGAAATACCATGCTTTTCATCCGGCCCAAAGCACAGAAACAAAAACCTCTGGCTCGCTCCTCTTCAAACAATGCCCCAAAAATTTGGAACTCCATACCAATACATATTAGGACCAAACTCTCATTCCCATGCTTCAAGAGCAGTTAAAGAATCTCCTAATCAGCCAGCATCTCAACTAGTGGATCATTAACCTCCCAATGAGATAACATTTCCACCTTCAGCTCCCCCTGCAACTTCTCCTCTCCTGTACTCAACCATGTGCTTGACTTGATCTGACCTACCTGAGTTGATCTATCTCGTTACTTTGATGTTTAAACATTCATTGAGTTGTTATATCTCGTTACCTTGATGTAAACAGTTACTGATGTAAAGCGCTCTGATACCCTTGGGTCATGCTAGCACTATATAAAATCCTTAAAATAAAATAAAAAACAAATTTTGACTCATTGTGCTGAAGAGAAGTTTCCCAGTATCTAGTGGACTCAAAACTGTCTGATCCCAGAGAGCTGGGAGAAGCAGCTGATGAGTGGATGAGGCCCTGGGTTCTCAGACAGCCCCACAGGGGAGGGGGACTCCAGAAAAAGGGGGGTTAGACCCACAAAAACCTACTGGACTCTGCTAGACGTAGTCGGTGATCCCCAGAGGTGCCTGCCCACATCCTGGAACAGTCCTGTACAAGAAAAGGTGAAATCTTCAAGTTATGGACTCTTTGCACTTAACTTTGAGAAGGCAACTTTTTTAGAAGGACTAACCTGGTCCATGTATCTAGTCTGCACTTCATTGTGGTCGGCCTAAACTTGTGACTTTCCCTCAGGTCTAGCATGGTCAGATGATCTTGAGTAATGCTTTGTACTTTTACGCGTTATACTTACCTAAAATCTGAAATTGTATACCTCTGGTTCTACAGATTGGATGTTTGTCATTTTGGTCTCATTCCATCCATTAGAATTGTCTCTACACTTCTAAATTGGTGTGGGATTTTTCCTGTGTTGAGTTTTCACTTTATTACTGTTCATGTGATGCATAAATACTTAACCAATTGTGTCTAAGCTAAGCCTGACTGCTTTTGTGCCAAGCTACAAGAGGCTTAACCACAGGTTAATTTATTGACTTTTTATGGTTCACCCTATCAGAGATTGTGGTTGTTTCTTGAGGAGGGCTAACCACCACCTCAAACAAAGACCCAATTGCAACACTGTGAACCCTGGAGAGCCTATGGGCTGACAGTGTTCATAAAAACAGGAACATTGTGTTGTCATGAAGACTACTAAATACATGCACAGCAAACATGTGCAGAGATCAGGAACATCATGGAGCTGCACACAAGTGGTGGGCCAGCACCCTGACACCCCTGTTGTCCCACTACCACTGGCGTTAATATTCCCCAATTTAAGGGTACACAATTTATTGACCTCACAGAATGGACGGCTGTGTTTGGTTGCTGGAAAGGCTTCTAGCATGCAGATCATCACATCTGGCAGGAGCAAGCGTTTAACTAACTGAGCATCCGGCCAGTTTTATGTAACTGTGTGTGAAAGTGTGCATGTTGGCTCTGTGTGCATTGGTGTCTACAAACTTCTCTAGATGTGTTTCCACATACTATAAACAACCAAACTCAATTTGAATTGAAATTGATTTTTGTTTATTTTCTAGTCAGTTGTGGAGAAAGCAGTACAGTCTTATTTTTTTAAGGCAACACTAGGTATATTTCCATAACATTCTATTGTCAAAGTTTTTTCACAGCTAAACGCTGCTATTCATTCATACATTTCACAATATTAACATTTTCATTATGATACAAACATTGCCCTATTGTACAATATTACACTCACACTATTACGTTGATTAAAATAACATTTGCAAATTTAAAAAAACAATTTGTTTAAACAATGGGCTTCATGCATAAAAAGTGCTCAGAAATACACTAGTTTAGGCTTCATCCTACATTTGAAGTGGATTTTCAACTAACATATAATTTCCAAAGGATTGCAGAATATATTTTCCTCACGTGTGTTACCTTTTGCACATGTGTAAACATACATACTGTATATTTACAAATCTGTGATTATAGATCAAAAGTGAATTTGCTCTTAAAAACGTTTTTAGTTTGTTCACGGGGAAAACGTATCTCCATGTAAAAATATGTTTCCCTTCACCTCCACCAGTATTTAAGTTCACTTTCCCACCTTGAATACACAATCTGATCTTGACAAAAATAAATTTTGAATCGTATTTCAATTGATGTTTGTGAATACCCACAATTTTACGAGTTTGTGAGCATCGATCTACTTTTCAGTTGTTCCTATGCTAAAACCATACATGCCAACCCTCCCGATTCAGGCGGGGGACTACCGATTTCAAGGCTAGTCTCCCGCCTCCCAATTATTGCATTCAACAGCCCCAGTGGCTTAGCAAGGGTGGAGGGGGTGGGTAGTCCGCCTCGGGTGGCATGAGTTTTGGGGGCGGCTCCCCCCCCTCTTACTGGCGGCCGTCATGTGGCGGCAAATGTAGAGACCATCGCCCCCCCCCCCCTCCGCACTGACCAGCGGCAGCCACGGGCGACAGGCAGAAAAAGGTCCAGCTACTCCACTGAAAAACCCGATTCCTCAGCCGGCTGCAGCCGGGACTGGTCTAGTGATACTCGTAGTATTCACTGTCAGTAACCTGCTCCTGCAGGCCAGTGCACAACATTTTTGTTAAAACTCTGCCTGTGCGTTCTCCGTGCTGCTAACAGGTAAAGGAAAAAAATATGTATCTGCGTTTCTAATATCCGATCCTGCATCAGCACACTAAGGGGCAGATGTACGACCCGCCAAATAGCGCCTTGCAAATTGTGTCACATTTGCGACTCGTAATTTGCGAGGTGCTATTTGGCATGTACAACAGCGTGTTTAACACTGTTTGCGATTCCCAATGGGGTCGCAAATTGCAAGGATCATGAATATTAATGAGTCTCTCACAATTTGCGAGCCCTTTGGAAATGACAGTCCCTCCCAGGGATGGTGGCCTGCTGGGCTCAGCAGACTACCATGTCTGGGACTGATGTTAAATAAAGCAGCTTTTTTTTTCAATGCAGCCTGTTTTCCTTAAAGGAAAATGGGATGCAGGAATGTTTTTGTTTTATTTTTTAAGGGCAGGCAGTGGTCCCTTAAAAAGTAATATTGGGAATGCATTACCACCTACTTGAACTAGGTGGTAATTTGTGAGTGTTTTATGACTGCAATTGCGGTCGCAAAACATTGGTATATAGCTTTGCGGTCGCTATTAGAAAGGGAACGCCCATTCCTACTAGCGAGTCGCAAAACAGTATTTTGCGAGTCGCAATTTATTTGCGACCCACAAAATACTGTTTGTACATGGGCCCATGCTTTTTAGCATGTGCAAAAGGGTCTAAGACCCGTTTGCGCATGCTAAAAGGCATCATACACCTGGCCCTAAGTCCTATACATGACAGTAGACACAATTCAGACCTCGATAGAAGTAAATGGGAGAAAAACAATCTCCTGATTGTTTTTCTAAACTCTCCCACCTTCGTCTTCTAAAACACCTCAAACGCCCTTGCAAGTCAGTTTTCTACCACGTAAAATCACAGCACAGCAGCATAATTTGACACGTCAGCACGCCTATTTATGAGAACGAATGTCGCAATTGAATTTCCCCTTGTAAATGCAGCTGTAATTGCAGCTGTTTGCAAACTTGGACTTAAGTAGGCAACTAACATTGCTGAATGGGCCTCATGTGATTTACTATATTCATTTGTTGCCTAATTGCTGCCAAACAGTGTAATGTTCGTCCACAGTTTGCCATTCCCACACAACATAGTCTACGTGTTGGTCTGTGCCACATACCAATCTACCACAAGAAAATGTGTGCCCAATCCCCACCCCCAATCTGCTGCCACGTGTACACCAGGCACAGGGATGTCTGCTCTGAGTGTTAAATGAGTCTGTTTACATGAATCCTGTACAACAGATGTTCTTGCATATATTAAATGTGCCCACTTACATTTACCTACATGTGATCCGTATCATGGTTAACCTGCAGTCAGCCTATGGGAACAAACTCATCACATCAACAGGCAAGAAACATGATCAATGATTTCAAAAGCAGCATAACAGTGACACCGGGTAAAACCAAAAACATTCCAAATTTACACTGCAGTTATTGCACCCCTGGGACAACCTGTTAATGTGCACTGTGTACTCCCTGCTCAGAAATGACCGCATAATTAAGAGTGTTCCTGTCTCAACTGAGAGGTGAAGTGTGGAATCAGAGTAATTGCACTCACATTATACACATTTCCTTTCTTCATGATCAGTTTTTGCTGTGAGCATGTTGCCAGGAGATACCTAGCGAACTGTGGCCCTGGAGATACCTAGCGAACTGTGGCCATGGAGATACCTAGCGAACTGTGGCCATGGAGATACCTAGCGAACTGTGGCCATGGAGATACCTAGCGAACTGTGGCCCTGGAGATACCTAGCGAACTGTGGCCCTGGAGATACCTAGCGAACTGTGGCCATGGAGATACCTAGCGAACTGTGGCCATGGAGATACCTAGCGAACTGTGGCCCTGGAGATACCTAGCGAACTGTGGCCATGGAGATACTTAGTGAACTGCACACCTGGGCGTGTGGTGTTATCACAACCCTCTGGGCAACAATATCAGGCCCGAACACCATTCGCGCCTGACCCTGGTATTTGTTGGTCACTCAGGACGAGGGTTTTAGTGTTATTTCATCACCTACTAGTTAATCTATAAGAAAAACAAGATGGTCAATGTCTACAAGTTCCTGCTATTATGCTTTCCTTTTTTGTCCAGTCCCTTTACCCATCAGGGACTCCTTCGTGTTTATCTCAGATCTAAACACAATGATGTAACATTTGGGTAAAAATATACAGGAAACCAAGGAAGAACTCGAAGACAAAATGGCAAAGATCTCCATGGCCACCATGTACTTGCCCTTGGTGCTGAGATAGGCTGGAATAAATGACAGCCAGACACTGAGGAACCCGAGCATGCTGAAGGTGATGAACTGAGCTTCATTAAAGATATCAGGGAGTTTTCTGGCTGTGAAAGCAACTACAAAACTTGTTGCTGCCAAAAAGGCAAGGTATCCCAGCATGCACCAGAAAGAAATGAGAGACCCCTCATTGCATTCCAGTATTAACACTCCTGGCCTAGAGAGAATGTTATATTGTGGGAAAGGAGGTGAGGTATTTAGCCAAGAGAGACAGAGAATAACCTGAATGAGTGTGCAGACACCAATGAGAGTATAAGACAGCTGAGGACCAACCCATTGCCTTAAGTCACTGCTGGGCTTTATGGCATTGAAGGCAATGACAACCGTGATGGTTTTTGCTAAGACGCATGCGATAGAAAACGCAAAAATGATTCCAAATGCAGCTTGTCGGAGAAGGCACTTCTCAAGTGTGGGGTAACTGATGAAGGCAAGTGAGCAGAGGTAGCACAAGGCTAGAGATAGAAGCAGGAGGTAGCTGATTGAACTATTATTGGCTTTGACGATGGGGGTCTTTCTGTAGTGCAGGAATAGTCCAAAGATTGCAATTGGTACCGTGGAAGAGAAGATGCTAGTTATTGCCAGCATGGCTCCTAAGGGCTCCTTATAGTAGAGGAACTCGGTGAGTTTAGGGATGCAGTGGTCTTGCTTCTCGTTGGGCCATTGATCCCAACGGCACTTCAAGCACTCAATGGAATCTACAATAGATAATAGATATGTAAGTTATACACATGTAGATATTTTTTTTATCTGAAAACCCTTTTCAAGCACACCAGTCATGGTAAGGAACTCACCAGTTTGGTTGGAAATCTCCCCTTGGCGACATTTTACACACAGGAAGCAGCAGAGAGGTTCCCCTTCTCTAGCAACTTTTCTGAAGCCAGAAGGACAGCTGGGGCTGCACACAGAGACTGGAGCCTGGAATGAATACAGGTAATTGCAAGGAATCACTGAACAGAACAAATCCTGGTGTAATGCTTGAGCAACCATAGATACTGTCACCAGAACTGTGAGCACCTACTGTCTGGCATTACCTACAGTACATGCTATATAGATAGTATGTACTGTAGTTATGTCATCAATGCATATGTGCTATTATTCTCATATAGAGCAGAATATTAGAGCACACATGTATATGATGGAATTACTGTATTTATCTCACAGACTATACAGTGCAAAGTGGATTTTCTGATCAATGAATTCATTTTTTCAATAGCATATGACTCTCACTCATGCAATACTTTACAGTAAACAAGTTAATTAAAACACAAACTTTCTTACGAAACCTAAATAATGTAATAACCACCATCAGTCAACGATTGAACAGTGGGGCACAACCTCTGGTTGTTTTTAATATCTGAGGTTCATGTAGGGGCATATTTATCAACGTTTTTGTTGGAAAGTGGTTTATTATTAGAAATAAGTAGGGCCCTGCCACTAATAATAGGGCCACAAACACAATAAAAGGTTCAGTCAAGATCTCAAAATATTTCCTTGCTCCACACTTGGTAGCTGGCAATGAGCAGGCAGGCTTAACTTCGGAGACAAGTGTGTAAAGCTTGTAAAAACACCAATACATTAAATAAGTGAGACACACACACAATACAAATCCAACACCAATTTATAAAAATATGAAATATTCAATGGAGGGAAACAGAGATATGAATGTCTGAAGATTAAAAGTAAAACTAGCACTCAAAGGGCTAAAAAAGGTCGTTTTGGACTGGGAATTACTCACGGAATTGTTTTTTGATGTAGGAAGGTGGTCCATAGCACCAGCCAAGCTTTCAGATGCTCTGGGTTGCCTCTAGGGGCCTGGAACTACAACTCCCACAATGCACCTGCTTTTTTAAACAAAAGTTACTCCAAACGTCTGGAACTTCTTCCAGAAGGTCTTATTGAGGGTTCAAAGTGTACACACTACCAATCCAGGGGTCTAGAAGCTTTGAGATGGACCTTGTAAATGTGGGACTACAATTCCCACAATACACTTGGACAAATCATTAAAAGTCCACTGGGCAAAGTCCTGGCTGGGGACTTCTTGGTGGAAATGATGCAGGTGGACTCCGAAAAGTCCTTAAGGCTGAAGTACCAGATTGTGCAGCAGGTGCAGTCTTTCAAAATGCAGTTCATTGGGTGCAGATCAGGGTTCCCACAGAACCGTCTTTCTTCTCCTTGTAGTTTCAGGCAGTAGATCTGAGTTGCTGAGCTATCCACTGTCCCTGAGCATTAAGCAAGGGGGCTCCCCTAACTAATAAGGTGCAGGGTGCCACCCTCAGGTATGGCCAGTTCCCCTAAAGTGCAGCATAGTATTGTCCCAGAAAGCACTAGTCTTCCAAAATGCAAAATGGATAAAGTCTTTTTCGAAGAGTTAAATGTGGCTAAGCCAAACCTCTGGTGTGGCTAAGATTCTCTAACACTCTCCTTCCAGCGCCTTTACTAATGAAATTACTAGGGCTCCTGTCTGGCTGTGGGTGAATGATGTGAGGGTGAGGCAGTGTCCTGTCCGAACTGTCATTTCCTCTTTGAAGACCAGTTTGGCCCCTCCACACCCTTCCAGCCTTCTGTTTCTGCAGTTTCAGTTCTCCTCCAACAGGAAATACATTGTCTGTCTAGCAGACCACTTCACACCTCATTAAAACAGCTTGGACCAGCCTGGCAATGCTGGCCAATCAGGAGAGGGCAACTTTAAGGCTGGAATTTCACTTACAGGAAAGAAAGTTCTGTAACCTTTTTTCTGTAATTATTATTATAAATCATTGGCAAGTTATTGGATTTATCACAGCTATCATTTTGAGTCCATGAATTATATTTTTAGCTACTTTCTATAGATAGTTACAATTTATTAAAGTCTTTCCATGTTAGGCTATTGAACAATGCGTTTCAACAGGGAAAAACGAAATTAGTAGTTTTTCCCTCACTCGGCATATATAACATCTTTTATAAGGTCCCTGCATATAGTTATAAGGCACCCTACCCCTGGGGCACCTAGGGGAGATCTTAGGGGTGATGTATATGTACAATTAGGGCAATTTACTGCTTTTAAAGTACCTTTAATTTCAAAGTCGAATTTGCATATAATTCTACATTAAAAGCAGCCTGCAAGGCAGGGCTGGGTTTTAAAATGACGGCAGGCACCACATCAGTGCACACTTAAGTGCATTAAATCTATTGGGCCTCCAAACCTACATGCACCACCACATACTAGGGACTTACAGGTAGGTTGTCAGTAACAACGGTAATTAAACCTAATTACCATATACTTTTAATCAGAGCACAGCCCGGGGCCTGGTTAGCAGAGCCCAGGGCACAATAATTGTCAGAAAACCAGCATCTAGTAGTCAAAATGGGGGCAAATAGTGGTGGGACTCTGCAAACAGGTTCTGGTTTCTCACAGTTTTGTGTTACCCTTGCGCCAAGTAAGGTAAAGCAAGAGTGATGCAAAACCTAGACGAGATTCACCAAGCAACACCTTGGTTGTGTTATGGAAGAACACATGCCTGAACAACACATGCCTGAACCGTGCAGTCTTAACCACGCATGCCTTTACCACGCAATTTTGTGGTAAAGACATTATTGGTAAAAGGACATGTGTGGTAAAGATCACACTCCTGCTGCTCCACCATGAGCCTTAAAATTCGGCCCTCCTGCAGTCCATTCTACCCGCCCCAGCCCTATAGACTACCTCAACCCCCTATCCTGATCCTTAAAACCCGACCCCTCTAACCCCCAAACACTCTTCTGACCTCAGCCCCCCTCCCTGAGTCCTAAAACTAGTCCCCACCCCCTAAAATCTACCCCCTCTTCGCCCCTGGCCCAGTGCAACTGCCCCCTCGGCCTGAAAACTGCTCCTTTCAGTCTCCTTCCCTAAACCCAACAGCCCCCTAAATACTACTCTGACCCCAGATCCCTCCCTGAGCCTTAAAACCAGCTCTCACGCCCTTAAACCTATCCACACCTCCCCCCCGCCCTAGCCCAACTGCCCGTTTCCTGTCCCCTGCACTGAGCCCTAAAACTCCTGACCCCCCAGCACTGAACACTACCCCAACCCCCAGCCCTGAAAACTACCCACAACCCATGCAAACTACCCCCCACTCCCACAAAACCATACTTACCTCAGCGCGTCCTCTCCCGAACCTTCCTCTTTCTGCTTCTGTCAGACAGCAACTAGACCGTGCATATACCTTAACAATGCATTTTAATGATATGCGTTGTAAAGGTATAATGCGATGTAATGGAATTCGTTGTGAATGTAGTTTTAAAAAATTTGTTGTAGTGGCATGCAATGTAAATATCTGCGTTGTAAAGGATGTTGCGATGTAAACACTGTGTTGTAAAGGCATGTGGTGTAAATGTATGCGTTGTAACGTCATAAATACATGACAAACAGGTGAGGAGACCTAGACCATGTGAACAATAGATTATAGCTCTATCTGCGGTCCTGGTGAACTTGTCGCTTTCAGTAGGAACAAAGTGTGTCATGGGAGGTTTGAGGTGTAATAGAAAGCTTGAATGTCAAGAACCCTTCACTTCTACAAAGTGGCCCCAGAGAGATGCCCAGCATTTGTGACCTAGGTTATTGAAGGATTCTCCTGTTGTGTGATACATTTTGACTATAATTAATGACTGATAGATATAATTGTTCAGATACCTTAAACTAAATGCCCTCATCTCATGGCATTTGTAATTTCATAGGTGCCTTGCAACAAGCTACTGCCTATGCAACTATCCTGTAATTTCAGCTACCCTGCGAGAACAAGCCTCTCATAGCTGTCCTGTGCTGTGTAATTAGTAGACAAGAATGTATGCTTGTGCTCAGACAGGATAGCTTCATAATTTTTATCTTTCATATTTTGATCCATCCCAGTAAGGGGCAGGTGTATTATTGTATTAACATGCTGTAACAGCTGCGTTCTTATAAAATATAAAATATGTTCTTATGTAGCAAGGTGTGTGCATTATAAATACTGCTCATATGTCAAGGATACTTAACCTTTACAAAAAAAAACTATTGAATGTATTTTAAATAATCCATATTACCAGTGAAGCTGCCAATTTATCAATATGTGTACTAAAGCAGGTAAATACACTTGCTTACAGGACCCTTATGGCACCACCCATTTTGTTGTACTGCCTTGTAGTAGCAAACTTATATTCTTATTTAAGTGTACATGCCAGCTAATTTGGCAGCAAAAGTCGTTTCCATTAGAGTTGGGAGGCAATCTATTACCTGTGGACTATGTTAAAGGGGCCATCTGGTGCTTAAAGTCAATAAATCTCAAAACCCAAGCAGACCTCATTGATAAAGCCATGCTCTAGAACAGGGGTACTCATAGTACGGCCCGCGGGCCGCCAGCGGCCTGGCAAGCCTTTATTGGCGGCCCGCGGACCTTGCAGACATCGTACCGGTGTTTTTTTTTTTTTTTTTAACAGTGTCAGCAAACAGACTCTGCTCTGTAGGGGGCCGGGCGATTCAAGCGATAGTCCGAGTGGAGCTGCTGGGGCGCTAAGAGGTGAAATGCAACAAAGCCTCGTTATCATGCAAATGGTCTCTTAAAGACCTGTGAAGTACTCGGGTGGGGCTGTGTGTGTGCCCTGGAAGGGAAGCTGCCTCAGCTGCCAGGGGCATAACGCAGCCCCCGCGGTGCGGGGGGCCCCCACGCTCCAGGGGCCCCCTCACTCTAAGCGAGGGAGACAGCTGTGCCTCTTCAGCCTCCCCAAGTCCCCATAAATTAAACTGTGCGCGCACGCCAGGGTGACGGCCTCTAAGCCTCCAGTCTTCCCTCTCATTCTGTCTCGCTCCTCAGTTAGTGAAAACCGAGACTTCAAGAAACGGGTATTACCTTCTCTTTCCTCCGTCAGTTTATTTGCTCCCCTGTGAAATGGATCCAAAAAAGAATAACATTTTTGCTGGAAACGTTGTCTTTCTTTGACACAAGTGCAGCCTCCGGGTGGAGAGAAATAAAACATTCCAAATGTGAAAAATAAATAACTAATTAAAGCAAGACAGAGTGGTTGCAAGATGTCCAGATTGATTTATTTACACCTAAACACATTAGTGCCACTTTACAGTGTTTGCCAGTGAAGTGATAATTTTGTTAACTCCTCTCTCTTTGAACAACATAGTTTTCCCTGTGTGGGAAAGTGCACCTTGCCTGGAGGTACTGAAATACCTGCTTGCTGGGTGAATTGGAAAACAAAATGTGTACAGCGACTGTGTGTTTTCGAATGTGGTCTTTTTATACCATACTGCCTATGTTTTGAAAGAATATAAGCAATGGGCACTGAAACGGGTCCCTTCCGGGCCCTGTAGTCATGGCCTTACCTTTTCATGCAAAAGCACTCACTAATTTCAGGATAATGAGTGTAAAAGGAAAAAGATAACCACGACTGAGAGGGAGGAAGACGGGGAGAGGGAGGGAGACGGAGAGGGAGGGAGAGAGGGGAAGAGGGGGAGAGGGGGAGGGAGGGAGGGAGACGGAGAGAGAGGGGGAGAGAGGGAGGAAGACAGGGAGGGAGACAGGGAGGGAGGGAGACAGAGGGGAGATGGAGACAGAGAGGGGGAGACGGAGAGAGACGGAGAGGGAGAGAGACGGATAGAAGGAGAGAGGGAGGGAGACGGAGGAGGGAGGGAGATGGAGGAGGGAGGGAGATGGAGGCAGAGGGAGGGAGACAGAGGGAGAGGGAGGGAGACGGAGCGAGAGGGAGGGAGACGGAGGACGGAGGGAGACGGAGGAGGGAGGGAGACGGAGGAGGGAGGGAGGGAGATAGAGAGATATGTGTATGCCGGGTCCGGTGGCTCAGTGGACGAAGGCGTCCGCTGCAGGGACCTGTGTTCCACCTCATGGTCACAGTTTTTTTTTGTTGCTCTAGACCCGCCCCCTCCCCCAATGACCCCACCCCCAAGGTGCGGCCCTCGGCCACAAACCACACTGTAAATTTGGCCCCCAAGAGAAAGTTTGTGAGTACCCCTGCTCTAGAACGTTTTTTTTTTATGATACATGACTCCGTTAAGATAACTGCTAATTTCTTTACACTGGATAGTAATTGTTCCAAAATGGGTTGCTCCCATTTAGTACACTTGGATTTTTTGCTTTTTTGATCACCTAGTTTTGGACTTTTTGCTGTGGGTTAGTATCACTGCGTGTGTCTCACTCATGGAAATCAACTGGTAAATGGACTGCGCATGTTTACCACTAGTGTCTGCCTTTTATGATTAGGCTGCTGCAATACAGCTAGGGTAAGAGGCACTTTGATGGTTACATGTGAACATGTATGCACACGAATGTGCACAGCCCAGTAACTGCGGACAGATAGTCTGGCACAGGAGGAATGCTGCAAGGTTAGGTGGTGACCTGGGATTGGCCTTAAAATATTAGTGAGCACTCATAGTTAAAGTCAGTATGGTTTATTGTTTTGTCTGCAGTGACACTGTAGTCAAAATCTGCCTTAGAGTGCAGCTTTGCTTCTCTTACACATACACAGTCCTCTGTGGTATAAAACTAGATTGAAAGATGTGCGTCCAGTCTGACTACACAGGTCTCATGGTCATATATGAATAACATGGGCCATTTGGAATTTTTATATTTCACTGTCTCAGCTTAGGATCAGAGTCCAGGTCATTTGGCTTCCCGCTGGGCCAAGTTAATTACTCTGCCCTAAGCAGAGGGAGCAAAGTCCTTCCTACACACAATGAGTAATTAATAGTGCTTCTTTCAGTTTCTGAGGAGGAAGGGGTGGGGAAGAAAATCTGCATCTGTTAATTAGCTGTCAAACTTGATCAGGGCTCGGACAGTCCAAGCTCAGTGGATAAAGGAGGAAGTCCAGACAACTACAGCCTCTTTGAAGTTTTGGTGGGAAAGGCCCTGTGGGAAAGTGATGGCTTCCAAGTCTTTTTTTAAGTTGAAAGCTACAATCAATTAGTTGCACTTAACATGAGGCTTGCAAAGTACACCAGATGCATTCTTCATGGTATTTGTATCCAAGGGTAGCATGACTGCATAGGTCCCGGGGTCAGGGTCTGATGTTTCTCAGTTCATTTCACACTGATGTTTGATTTCAGGGCCACTCATTTCAGAAGAGGATTTCTCCCACATTGAATGTGCATTTTAGACAAGGTAGGATACTTCTACCATGGTTACCACCAATTTTTTATCTGATGTTGGTGTGTTTGACTAGTCTGACTGGTTTCCTGCTAATCAGGATGCTAGTCACTGTGCCTGCTCCCAAAACTGACTGTGGTAAGTTCTTCTGTACATCCACAATTGGCTACTGGTGTACCCTTATAACTCCCTAGTATAGGTACACCAGGGGTTTCCCATGGGCTGAAACATGTATTGTGCCACCCCTGAGAGAGCACTCAAACTGTGCCTACAGGCCTTCCATTGCTGCCTGTGTAAGCTGGTGCTAGCACCACTCATGACACATATCATTTTTCTTATATATGAGGTCAATACACTTAAAACCTATAAGTCCCCCCTAAGGCAGGCCTTTCAATCCTTAAGGCAGAGTGATGGGTATAAGTGTGAAGGTGGCCCTGCATGAGCAGGACACCCCTACAAACCCCGTAGTCGATTCTCCAGGCTGCGGTCAGCCATTTTAATACATATAGTGGTCATCCGGCATTATGTGATGGCTAACTATATAGTGGCTATGTCGAATATGGGCATGTTTGGTATCAAACATGTTGGAATCATACCCCAACACCATTACCAGTGTTGGAGGTTTGATGCCATGCACTGGGGGCTCCTCCGGGAAGCCCCCTGTACTCCTGGTAACAGCCTTTCAGGGTCTGCCAGCAAGCTAGTGCTCCTGCAGACCCCAGACATGATTCTGCCCTTCTGCTGCTGAGCTGACCTCAAGCAGGGGAAGGTAGAACAATAGGTTTCCTGTCCCTGGGAGGTGTGACCACCTCCCAGACAGGACTTAGCATTTTTGACTGGGGTGGGGGCGCTTGCCAGCGCCACCAGACTGCTTTGAAGTGCACATTTGATGCCCTCCTTGCATACTCCGGTTTGAGCCAGTTCAGGGAGCCCTTGTCTCCCGTTCTGGCACAAAACTGGACAAAGGACATTGGAGTATCCTCCCCTCTCTCCAGCCCTTACTCTGGGAGGGAACCCTGAGTCGTCCTAACCCCTTTCCTAGGGTATTTAAGGGCTTACCTGCGGGTGTGTCCTCAGATTTGTCATGGGACAAGACACAAGCCTGAAACCACGTCACTCTTCAAGCGTCTGGACACTTGGACTTCGCCTGGACATGAGGATGCATCACAGAAGGTTCCTGCTGCTCCTGGTCTCATTATTCTGAAAGTTTTCTTCGTTTTCTGTGCTTCTTCCAGGATCTTCAACAGACCTGTGGGCATCAAGGACACCTAAAGTAATCTCCCTTGGAGTGAATGAGTCACTCCCCTGCAGGCACCGCAACGAAGCTGACCGCCTAAACCGAGACTGCATCACAAAGAACCCTGCTGCTCCTGCTGGACCAGAAAAAGAATCCCAGGACCGGTTACAGGGCATCACCCTTCTTCAGCCAGGCTAGCTAGAATCCAGTCATCCACGTCTGGCCATACCCTTCTCACTTAGGGTGACATATGCAAAAGAGACAATTGATGGACGGAATGCTGGACAATGCAAACATTTACCCCCAGTCACAAGGATGTGGGTTAAATCCATCATTCTTTTGCTCACCACACCACCCCAGATTGGACCCAGCGATATGCAAATCAGTCTTGACCCTGTTCCTTGTGGGAACAGTGGAGCCCGAACTGCCAAGCCAGGTACTCCCTGGACCGTAAACAAGCATCCTGGGACCGGTTTCAGGGCATCACCCTTCTTCAGCCAGGCTAGCTTGAATCCAGTGGTGTAGTGAGCACGGGACCCACGTCTGGGCATACCCTTCCCACTTAGAGTGACAAATGCAAAAGAAACAATTGATGGACGGAATACTGGACAATGCAAACATTCTTCCCCAGTCACAAGGATCTGGGTTAATCCATCATTCTTTTGCTCATAACACCACCCCAGTCCGAACGGCCAAGCCAGGTCCTCCCGAAACTGGTCCTAGGATGCTTGTTTCCAGTCCAGGGAGGACATGGCTTGGCAGTTTGGGCTAGACTGTTCCCATGAGGCACAGGATCAAGACTGATTAGCATATAGCTGTGCCTGAACTGGGGTGGCAAAGTGAGCTATAGGACGATGATGGATTAAACCCAGATCTGTGACTGGGGGTGAGTGTTTGAAAAGTTTCAGCACTCCGTCCATCATCTCCTTGTGCTTGTTTTGTTAGTTCCACTGAGCTATGACAGGGTGAGATGGTGCTGAGCCATGCAAGACTCGAACCAGATTCTCCAGCACCAAAGACGGCACCTCTTGGCCCTGACGACACAATCTCACAGACCGGACCGATAATGGCTGCCACAAAACAGCATGACAGACTCCTGCCGGCATGCTGCCGCGCAGCCCACACACATACACATAGCCCGCCTAGGAGCTCGGGGACGTACTGATGCCTAACTACCCCACTCCGCTAGACCCGTTCATCCTGGAGGTAGGAGCCACAGCCAGATGATGGAAAGACTGAAACAGAGGGGGGGAGTCACTGATAATGCCCCTGACTCATGTTCCAAAATGCACCAGATCCATCCAGCCTCACCGCCCGAGCAAGTTGATATCAGGAGGCTAAAGAAATTGCCCCAACGCTGCCCTCGCCCCTCCCCTGACACGTGAAAAAATGACTCTCAAGTTCCTCGCAGTCACAATGTCCACATATGCTCCAAGGAACCCACACCGAGGCCCGAACCCAGGGGCACAGGACAGCACAACAATCTGGTGGCAGTAGCCATCGACCTGGCCCCAACTCCGCGCATCGAACGGCCAGCACAATCCACGCTGGAAATACACAGCCCCCCTTCACAACACACATCGGGACCCGAGCACCCAGGATAGCCTCAAGCTCCGAGACCGGGCATGATCTGCAGTACAGCTGCACCCACGAGGCCAGAATTCCCATAGAGCCTCTTAAAGCCCACCCTTGTGTAGCGCTGACTGGGTGGACATGCTCCCCCCATGGGCTGGTGCATGCGCAGGTTTTAAATCAAAACATGCGACGGCTCATTCACCGGCCCCGCCGCAAACAACTGCCAATTCCATTGCTTCAGAGCTACCGCTCCTGAGCAACAGCAGGCTGCCCAATGTTCACCCCGATCGTGCCCCGTGTGCCCCTGACACACCCAGGAGGACTAGCTGGGCAAGTGCAGAACTGATGGGCTCCATGTCACTGCATGCAAACTGACACGCCTCCCCTCACACCCTGACACAATGGGAAACTGCACCACCACCCCACAGATGGGGCAAAGGGCCAGATTCACAGAAATTTCCTAAGCATGTGGGGGGCACAGGCGCAACACGACACCTCAGAGCGGTATGGACACATCGTGTCCAGCGGGGGACAATGAGGGTGGCCAGTGGGTGGGGTCAGGTATAAATACCTGTACCCAGCCCACCACGCACCAGAAATGACACTGAAGAAGCACCAGACCTGAGGGGGAGGACTCCCTTAGGAGGGGGTCCTCGAGGCAAGGCACGGGGTGGCGCCTGAAGCGGCACTAGGGGGTCACCCTCTTAAGGTGCCCACTGCGTGCACTGCAGGCCCCCACAGTTGTCTGTTCTCCCTGTTAAGTTTATTCGCCCACCTAGTTGAATAGATGGGAGCACGGAGCACCTAAGGGGTAAGTGAGTTACTGGTTTATGTTCATGTTGACGTACCTGCAACTGAGATGTAGTGTAGGGCAGGCAGCTGCAGCAAGGAGGATAATTGGGCAAGCGGCGTGCCCGTTTCAAGGTGACTGCGTTGTTAATAATGTAAAAAGTACAAAACACAGTTTATTGATGTTAATAATTGTTATAGGTACCGCATGCACGCTCCGTACAGCCTGCAAGCTCAAATTCATATGGCCTTACCCACTCTCTCGCCTCGTGTGGGGACTACAAGGCCTCAGGCAGAAAGGGAAAGCGGCAGCAGGCTGACAACAGCATCATTGATTGATGAGTCAAAAACCCTGGCACAAAAGGGACACATCTACTGGCAGAAGGCCAAGGGTCTACTAGGGATGTATGATGATACATCACGTTCATTTAGATCGTGATACATTACATCGCTGCTTTTACAACGCAAGTCGTTAAAACGACCGCTGGAGGGCGCTGGACTTAGGAATAGTGTGATTTACCATTCCAACTCCAGCCTACGTAACAGTAGGGAAGGTGTTGAAATAGTAAATCACACTATTACTTAGTCTAGAGCGCCATCCAGCTCAAGTCCTTGTAACAACTTGCGTTGTAAAAACAGCAATGTAAGTTTACTGCAGTTTTTTGACCGCGTTGTAAAGGTCGTTTTACGTCTACTAGCATCCCCGACACTTGCATGTGGTGAGGCCATGCTCTTTAAGCCTTCTTCCATCATCTGTGCTCCTTAAGCCTTCTTTTAGCTGCTGTTTGTTCTTCTTTACTTTCCTCCCACTTGTTTTCAGTGCTTCTTCATCCTCCTCCCACCTAATACGTGAGTACCGTTAGCCTCTGCAGTCAGGGGTGTAGCTACCATTGGTGCAGACAGTGAAATGCACCGGGGTCCCGAGTTTGGAGGGTGCAGTCTGCCTTCAACACCGTGGAACACTGCCACGCAATCAGGCACAGCCTGAGGGATTGCCTTGTTTACTGGCCCACTCCGTGCGCCATTTTGGGTGATAGTGGGCAATTTTTTTTTGCTCTCGGACATTGGCCACACAAGGTTGCTGAGCACTAAATGTAAACTTTTACAAAGCAATTGAGGCGAAGCAATGGCACTCTCTGAAATGTTTTGTTACCCACCTGTGTCACCATAGGTGGACAGAACTGTGAGCATACAACATAATAGTTTTTTTCTAAATTGATTTGTGCAAGGTGGCTTATCCAATCAGCAGCTCTATGAACAGTTATTATGTTGCGCAGGCTGAGTGCCAATTGGTACTCGCAAATTGCGCATGCAATTTCAGGGGTGCAAGGGTGTCAAAATGACACCCTGTTGCACCCCTGAAATAGTGACGTGCACCCATGTTGCGCACACACATGCCCCAAGGGCATGTGTGTGTGCAACATCAAACTTTGAAAAATGCACTAAAGTGCATTTTTTTAAGTTCTTGCAAATTACCATTAAGTTCAACTTCATGATAATGTGCACCCCCTATTAGCGAAATTGCTATTCTAAAGTGGTTCTTGTATTGCATTTAAGGAATCGCAAATTGTGATTCCTTAAATGCAATCGCAATTTAAGAAATCGCAAATATTTGCGAATTCTCAAATTGCGAGTGCCTTGAACCTTGATGCATTGCAAATGCCATTTTTGAGGGCGCAACGATTTTTGTGAATGGCACCTTGTGCGCTCGCAAAAATGGTTGATGCATGTGCCTGTATGTCTTTAATTCTTGAAGGATTTGAATCACTGTAGGTGGCAGACAGTAATAACTTTTATTTTTGGCAGTTTCACATAGAGGATATGTGATATGCCCAAGGATATAAGTGTACTTCACCAGAGGTGAAACTTTAATTGGCCCAGCAGGTGCAGTGGCACCGGTGCCCAGAGCCTTGAGGGGCCCATCAAATCCTGATTATTGACATACTGTATGATTCAAATATGCCCACTTCCTTCCTCACGCAGGGGCCCATGACACACAGGCTATGCCACTGCCCATAGTCTGTGCATTTTCTATGGTAAGAAACCCATGGGCCCCCCGCCCTCTATACAGAGGCCAGGCAGTCTTCCAGATCCTTTCCAAGTCAGCGCAAACCTCAAGTACTCTAAAGAATTTAAGTAGCTCATTTGCCTTCTGCCTGCTGACACAACTGGAGAAGCTCTCCTGCTCCTGAAAAAAACAGCACTGTAACAATGTAGTGCTTCACAATTCGATCAAACATAAACAAAACATGTGTATTGTGATAATTCTTGACATATTGTGGACATTTTTGTAACAATGATACAGACATTTGCATTATGCTTTTTTTCACTAGCAAGAAGGTTGGCATTCCTTATATACTGTGGTTGTTTGTTCCTTGCATGGTGGTTACTCGATCTAGTGTTTGAACTGGCATATACTGATAATTATTCTCCTTTTTATAATGCTACTACTTCTCTCTGAGGTCAGCCTATAAGATTAGTGAATTCTGTCTGCAACCACTCACGCGGTCATCTGTTCATGAACTCACTCATTCATCCAGCGCTCATTTATTCAACCATATATTCATGCACTCACCCATTGATCCGTACACCCATGCACCTACCCATTAATTATCCACAAACGTATTGATTAATTTGCTCATTCATTCACCCATACATTAATTTATCTATCCATTCACCCATTCATCTAAATATGGAC
This sequence comes from Triturus cristatus, assembly GCF_964204655.1. NCBI lineage: Eukaryota > Metazoa > Chordata > Amphibia > Caudata > Salamandridae > Triturus > Triturus cristatus. The sequence continues at coordinate 760,243,617 of NC_140595.1, forward strand.
ACTTTCTTTCATTCACCCATTCACATAACCACTACGCTCGAGTAGTTTGCATAGTTTGCGCAACTACGCGCTACGCGAATTGCACATAGCACAGTGCAAAAACGCGTATCGTAGCGGGCATTTTTTTGCTTACTCGCGGTCCTCAACGTAAAGTTGGCGACCGCCAGCGAGCAAAATGACATCCCGGCGAGACTTTTTCCTCGTTCGCGATCAGCCACATCAAGTGGCCGATCGCGAGCATGGAAAATAAGCCTCCAAGCTAGATTCTGAACGTGGGAAGGTCAGGTTTCTCATTGCGAGTGGTCGCGTATGCTCGCGACCGCTCGCGATGAGAAAATACCAGTCCGTGTTGAGAAAACTGACGCTCAAGTATAAATCTACTCGAGTGGCAGAAAACGACCGCTTGCACTGTGCAAGATGCTGTTTGCAATGAATGCACAGTGCGGACAAGCATCCAGCACTGTGTAATCAGTGCGAACAGTATTTTCCCTAACGCACTACGCAGCTTGCGTAGCTACGCGTAGCTTGATTAGTGCGAAGTGCACTTCGCGCAGCGTAGCGCTACTATGCAAATTAAGCCCAGGGTTAATAACCACACTCGCAGAATTGCCAAGCAATGAGGAACTGGCTCACTAATAAAAGAGACCTATTCACTTGATCAATGTTAGCTTTAAACGTGTGCCTCCTGTGGCAGACCATGGACAATTAATTAGTTTTTTTTTCAGTAAGGGCATTGTGAGAAGAATTTATAATAAATATGAAGAATACTGCCTTGGAGAAAAAAAACAGATCTTATTTTGTGTATAAGGCATTAAGCAATATCTGTGCGACTGTGTGCGTATGCGGGCATTTCTGTTAGTTGTCCTCTTTTGTAGTGAGAGGCCCAGTGAGAAGAAAGCAAACCAAAGTAAACATGGATAAAAATGAGAATGATATTATTGACTGCAAGGAAGTTTGTAGAGGGCCTCTTAACCTTGTGGTAAAGAGAAATGACACACATAGGTCATCACACAATGCATTTTACAGTAACATTGCTCAGTTGCAAGTAACAATTTAATACCGAAAAATGTAAGAACACCAGTTTTAAAACATATACCAAGAAAGAAAAATGAGCAATTCGACTATTAACGATATGAAAAGCATATGTAGTTCCTAAATAAGTCTCATGCGGTACATCATTATTGTCTTTCCCACAACAATGGTGGTTGGTGGAATGTGAATATTCAAGAGAAAGAGCCCTCATCCACGCAATGGGTGGCAATCTTCATCATCGGGCAGCTCCTCGTTGGGCTGGCGCTGCAATGCCCAACGGCCCCTCAAGGGGGTACTTTGTCAAAGATCTTCTAAGATTATTCACCGCAGCAAACCTGTCGTGAGAGTGCAGAGTGTGTAGATTGGTGGGAAAAAGAGTAACATTTTAAAAATAACTAAGGGCCACCTAATTAATACTTTATTATAACGGTGGTTCTTGTCAAGACAAAAAACTGAAACTAGATAGGAAATAATGTCCCTTCTCATTTATGTAAAGGGATCAAGTTAAGAAAGGTTCAACATGTTTCTTGCCAAAAATGGAGCCACTATTGATTTGTGGCAATTCATCAGGGCAATCACATATCCTAATCTACGGGAAATTGGACCAGGAAGCAATGCTTCATTTTCTTGAGAAGTAAACACAATTCCCTTTGCTCTTGTCTCAATTAGGCATTAGTTTTTGATGCAAAACTCTGTGTGGCTATTTTAGAAGCATAGGCTTTGTATCAAAACCTGGGTTCGTGTGGATCAACCCAAGTACTGACCCTGTAACACCCGCCTTTGATCCAAAGCAGCAAAAAGTGGAGCAAAGCCTTTTTGCTGTTTGAAAAGTTTTCCTTTCTAGCACAAAACACCTTATGTGGTGTGTAGTACATAGTATGTGTCACTCTGCACCACTTTGCACCACCCAAGTGCGGGTGCAAAGCCTTAGTAAATCTGAGCTATAATTTATTTTGCGCATTTATAATTTGTATAGTGTGGAGGGTAAAGTATGCAACTCTTTTCCGGTTGTTCTAGTAAAACAGTCAGCATAAAGCTTGGATGCGGGATTGAAACCTGGGAGTATTAGGTATAGCGTCTCGGGGTAGCATAGGATAGTTATTTTCTCAGATCATAGTTTTTCGCAATCAAGGGCAGCAAAAGTTGACAATATTATTAAGACGCGTTGGAGGATGATTCTACAGTGAACACAGCTGAGTAACACAGAGCTGCTTGGTACTGTGATATTTTCATCATTAAATCAATCAATCAATCAGGGTTTTATATAGCACGCCACTCACCCGTGAGGGTCTCAAGGCGCTATCATTCAGATAAGATGTCACAAGGGACCAGCAGGCAAGTATCATAATTTCATAAGAATAGATTTCATGTGTTTTCTCAATGCTGACTCATCATAGATCGCGAATGCACAGATTTATGTATATGCTCTGAACACATTTTTTTTTATAGATACAGCCTGGCAAGCAGCCTTTCCAACCTTCGAAAGTATTCTTTGTGCTATGGAAATATAACTTTAACGAAGGATGAGTTTACTGTCTATTGTCTTTCTTCACTCCACCACCTTCCCTGCCCCATGGGGCCCTCAAATACCCATCTATCTGCACAAGCTATATAAAAAAGAACAAATAACATAATAAAATGTACGTACCTGGAAAATGCATACCTTTGAATTCCCATCACTCCACTTGATGGCGCTAGTGTTAATAACGAGGGTCTCTTCTGCCCATGCACTGAAGTCATATTGACCAACCTTCACCTGAATTATAGACCCCTTAAGACTCCTTTGCCAGTTAACAATATCATATTGTGCTGGAGGGTTTCCATGCTCATCAAAGAACTTCCCTTTGCCAAACCTGTTCCGAAACTGTACATTTTTAATATAGTGAAGTAGCTAGAAAAAGAGAGCATAGGAAAGAATATCAACCTATTGCTTTTGTTAGCATGCTTGGTCAATGAGTGGGGTTATTTTTAAACAGATACAACATTTAATCAATATTTTTCTGTAGGGACAGAATGGTATTCTGGGGTGTTTCATCTGTTCCTCAAATAAGCATCGCAGGCCACTGTAGGTGTTGCTGAATTGCCTGCATGAAATGTGACCTGCCTTACAAAAAGGGGACAAGTCTTTGAGAATTGAAATTCAACTGTGGGATCTCATTTTGCTCAGGCACTAAACACTTAAAAAATGTAATGCCTGTCTGACAGGTGGTACAATGGAGGGCCCTGCTAGGTGTCAGCTGACATTTTCCTGTGACCAGGCAGGCCTTTTTTAAGTGATCAAATTCACTGGCACAGCCTAGATGGTCATCCTGCAGACACACCTTCGCACACCCAAGGCCTTTGTCCTGCTCTGAGGACACATTTTCACACTTCATCAGGGGGTCTATTTAGTTGCTGTTAGAACTGTCCCTCTCTGCAACATTACCCCCCAAGCCTTTGGTCTCCTATCTCCACTTTTTCGGACTTTGTTATTGCTGTCCTTAGAACTCTGAGCACTTTACCACTTCTAACCAGTGGCTAGTCCATGTGCTCTCTCCTCTAAGCATGGTAATATTGGCTCATACACAGTTTGCATATTTAATTTACTTATAAGTTCCTAGTACATGAGCCCAGGTCCTGCAAATTAAATGCTACTAGTGGGCCTGCGGCACTGATTGTGCCACCCACTAAAGTGGCCCATTAACCATGTCTCGGGCCTGCCATTGCAGAGCCTGGTTGTGCAGTTTATTCTGCCATTTCTACTTGGCAAGATAAAACTCTTGCCATGCCTAAATCTTCCCTTTTTATACAAGTCACCTCCTATGGTAGGCCCTGTATGACCTAAAGGGCAGAGTGCAACGTATTTAAAGGGCAGAACATGTACTTTTAAGTACAACATGTCTTGGTAGTGAAAGGCCCATCTCTCCCAAATCATAACATATGGATTGCCTTATTGCATCTTGTGAGTGTAATTCCCAATTGTGACGAGATAGATATTTCAAGTGTGGTGTCACTGGATTCACAACTTATGGTGAAGTTGGATTTTAAGTTACAGTTTAGCAAATGCCACTTTTAGAAATTGGCATTTACTTACTTTAGCCATTTGGTGCCTGTTGCTTGTCTCTGTTCAGTTTGGGCTGTGTGGCAGCTGGGCTTTGTGTATTCCCTTTAGACAGCCACACACAAAGGAAGCTTAGGTGTGTCTTGATGGGCCATCCTGGGTGATGGGAGGGAGGAGCCGGGCACAGCCTATTATAGACTGTGTTCTGTCCACACAAAAAGGGCTGCATACCACCCTGGAGTGACCTATGTCCACTTCAAAGCTTTCATTGAAGTCTGCCCCACTTCAAAGGCACATCTGGTTATAAATACTGGACCTCTGACACCATAACTTCAGCATACCTCTGTAGGTGTGAAGACTCTACCAGGAAGAAGAACTGCTGTGCTGCTGAAAGGACTGCCACCCTGCTGGACTGCTGCTTTGCTGGACACTTGCCTTGCTGAGCTGCCCTGCATGCCTGCTGTTCTCCTGCCTTTGTGAGAAGGACTGGACCTACATCACTTGAACCCTGAGTGACTCCAAGGGCTTGCTGGCTTGCCTCCTGTTCTAAGTCTCAGGGACATCAAAGACTTCAATGTATCCTGCTGTAGCACCAGGATTTTGTTTTCTGCATGTCTTGCCTTGCCAAGTAGCTCAAAACCCAGTCCTGGGCCCTTGGAAGTGGGTATAAAGTGTTGCTTCAACCAGAACCCACGGATCCTCATCTGAATGGCACATCTTCTTTGCGTGAGTCAGAAACAGTGCATCCTCTTTGTTTTGTGGAGAGGACCTGGGGCATCGCCTATGGAACCAGTGCATCGCTTTAGGAACCAACGCTTTGCCTACTATGGAAGCAGCAGCAGTGCATCGCATTTGAAACAAGTGCCTTGCAATCAGAACCAACACATCGCTGCAGTTGAATGGAGAAAATTGAAGCATCTCGTCCACTGCGTGGCTCAACATCAACGCATTGCTATGGCAGCATCTGGCACCTTCGTCATCGATGATGCATCCTGGATGATGGTGCTTTGGTTCAGCAGGCCCAAGTGGGTCCCTTTATCCGCTTTATCCGGCCTGCACTCCATCGTGTCGGCCTGAACTTTTGCCCCTGTCTAGTGCAACCAGATGTCCCATTTAAGCACTTATTGCTTCTAATCGCTATTTTACATTTGTTCTTTGAAAATTCATATCTCGACTTCTGCTTGTTGTTTGTTTTAATGTTTTGGCCTTGTTTTACTTACAAAATTAACCTGGTTCGTATCTTTTTGTGTCGTGTTTTCACTGTGTTACTGTTTGAATTGTTGCACAAATACTTTACACATTGTCTCTTAAGTTAAACCTGACTGCTCTGTGCCAAGCTATCAGATGGTAAACAACGGCTAATTTAGGGTTTGTATCTGACTTACCCTTACTAGGATTGTGGCTCCTGCTTGGATAGGGTGTATACCTCTGCCAACTAGAAACCCAATTTTCAACAGTTGCCATGTATCAGTTGGAGCTCATGCCATTGGGCCTCTATGGGCATTAGATAGGGTAGTAATCATTTCTAAAAGTCCCTTTTCAAAAATATTTATTAGGATGCCAACTTCAGCAGTGAATTGAGCTTGTAATAAGTATTTCAAAAAGTCCAAGAAATAAATTTGTAGGTGTGTTCTAGCAGGCAATAATATTACATTGAATGTTGCACCCCAATACTTTCAAACTAATATTCATCTTTGCTACAGGGAAAATAGCTTTTCAGGGTTTTTGTTTACTGTAAGGACATGCATAACATCACATTTTTACATGTTCTACTATTAAATTCCATGCATTCTGCCATATTGGCAATAAGGTCTATTTAAAAGAGATGTATTGAGCTATCACAAGGGGTTACATTGACAGGTTGTTTCGCTGCTGTTCGATGTATGATGTACATTGTTTGAGAGCATGATCTGCTCACATCCGATGCACAAAATGGACTTACCTGGGAACTTGCATTGCGCAGGTGAGTAGGGGAGAGAAGGGCGGTGTGGTGCTGCTTCCTGGGGGATTCAGACTTTGTCAGTGTTGGAACTTCATCCATCAGTGAGAGGTTAAATTTGCAGTTTTAATATGCACAGGCAGGCTATAAGTGGAAGGCCTGCAGTCATGTTTGCACTGTCACTAAAGTGGGTGGCACAATGGGTGCTGCAGCCTACTAATGTGATTTAACTAACAGGCTCTAGTTACCCTCTATACCATATACTAGGGACTTACAGGTAAAATAATATTACCAATCAGGGGTATGCCAGTCTTATCATGTTTAAATGGGGAGCAGATGTCAAATTCTACTGGTTAACATGGTTCGACAGCCAAAAAAAACAGTCCATACTCTGGGGTTCACCATACAAACAATGGCATTTCCAACAGTAGGATCACTGCAATCATTGTTATGTGCTTAATTATATCATCCTTTTTTTAGCTGAAAGATGCATTCATGTGAAAGTAAACAAGTATAATAGCATATCTTTGTCTGATCCATAATACCTAAACTGAGAAGATGAATAAGAGTGCTTTTAGCCCAAAAAGGTTTCTAAAAGCAATGAAATTAAACAACATGGGTTAAATCTTAGAGTATGGCAAGTTGCATCATTTTTCTTTCCTTAGTACGTTTAGTTTTATCGATTCAATGCTGCAGACAATTCTGAACACCTTCCACCATATTCTTTAAGACAGAATTCAACTTAGGTGCACATGGTTTGACTTATTATTAGAGGCTTAATTTGTGTAATCACAAAATGTGAAGTAACACTTGCAAAGTGATTTACACACATGTAAAATGTGTGGTATAATATTAAATGTAAGTTTATCTGCTCAAATGGATAGTGTATAGTTTCTCAAGAGTGGAAATTCCTTGGAAATTAGATCAACACATACAAATATATGCATGAGTGAATATTTAAAAACATTTTCAAGGCACATTTACAGCCTGCGTACAGTCAGAGAATAGAATGAATTCATACCTCAGGCAAATGTGGAGGGTAAACATCCCCAAAATGTGTCCAAATGTATGTAAAGATGATTCTTCATGGGAAAAGTGTTTTCCCCATTGAGAAAATAAAGACTTGTAATTCACAAAAGAACTCCAAAACTACTGCTGTGTAGCTTTCCAGGAGTGCTCCTGAAATCTTCTGGAATTTCCCCAAAATATCTACATTTACTTCAAATATCAAAGGAAACCTATTTCCAATGTGTTTGAGAATCAGACCCTCATCAACAGACTCTGCAACATAGGGATACAGCAAGATGAATCACCTCCTTCTTTACAGGATGCACACAGAGCATCCGACTGCCTCTTCACCCCCGCACCCAAAGACATTATATATGGTGTACCACAAGGATCATCCCTCAGCCCCACCCTGTTCAACATGTACATGGCCTCCCTTGCAGATGTCATTAGATCCCACAGACTCAACATAATCTCCTATGCAGATGACACTCAAATGATCCTCTCGCTCATGGAGGCCAACACCAAACCCAACTTCTGCATGACCAATGTAGCTAAATTGATGAGAGACAACTTCCTCAAACTCAACTCTGACAAAACAGAAGTACTGATCTTCAGGAAGAACACCTCCGCATGGGAATACAGCTGGTGGCCTGCAGAACTCGGGGACACCCTGACCAACCAGGCACACAACCTCAGCATCATCCTTGACTGCCAACTGACCATGAAACGACAAGTCGCCTCCTCCTGCTTCCACATACTTTGCATGTTCTGCAGAATCTTCAGCTGGATCCCAACTAACACCAGAAAGACCGTCACTCAGGCCCTCGTGACCAGCCACCTCAAATAAGGCAATGTCCTCTAGGCTGGCATATCTACCCAGCTCCTCAGAAGACTCCTGACCATACAAATTGAGGCATCCAGACTCATCCTGGACCTCCCTAATCAACCCCACGTTGCCCCCCCCCAGCTGAGAGACCTCCACTGCCTCTCCAATCCAAAAGAGATGCTAGTTCAAGATCTCATGCACGCCTACAAAGCCCTTTACTACCTAGGACTGGCCTACCTCAACCATCGCTGCCAAAATGTGAAACGACCTTCCCTGCCAGCTCCATATAGCCTCTCGCTGGCAGACTTCAGAAAGAGACTCAAGACCTGACTCTTTGACTGAGTCACAGTGCCCAAATACTTCTAGGGGTGACAGTGTTGCTCTTTACAAATGTAGTTTGATTTGTTTGATTGAAATGCATTTTTCTTAGTGGTAAAATATTTGTTGTGACTTCTGCTTAGTTTACCTTCCTGTTCTCCCACTTACAACCATAATCTTTACTTCAGCATTTTTTAATGCTTTTGCCAGATTTTTGGGGGGCATCTCAGAATCAACCCTCGAGCATGCTCTCCAGCCAACAGTCGCTCTGCGATTCGTTGGCCAACTACTTCGAGGAAAACATAATTTATCAGAGCTTTTCCGGCCACCTGGAAGGGACTGGATCCTTTGTTTCCTTTGCTCCCGGTACACCCAGCTTACGAAAGTTCAACAAATTCTCCTTGGAAGAAATCCAGAGGGTTCTTGTCACAGCCAATTCACACTCTCATCTGGTTATCTATCCCCCGAATATCACAGCACCTCTTGCCCATCAGCTGGCTCCTGCCATACATTCTATATTCAACCTTTTGGTTCATTTTGGGAGAATTCTGGCCTCCTGGAAGGAGGCCCAGGTTAGGCCAATCTTAAAGAAACTTAATCTATCACCGTCAAACCTCTCTAATCATCATCCAATCTCATTGCTCCCATTACTGGGCAAGCTCTTGGAAGGAATATCAATTCACAACTCCCAGAGTTCTTTGAATCTAAAAACATCCTAGACTACTCACAATCGAGTTTCCAACAATCTCATAGTACTGAGACTGCTTTAGTTGCGGTGACCGACCATATCTGTGGCTCGTTAGATGCCAATATTCCAGCTATGCTAATACTACTCGATTTGTCAGCGGCCTTTGACACAGTGTCCCATTCTAAATTATTACATGGGCTACGGGAGATTGGCATTCATGGGGCGGCCTTAAACTGGCTCGGTGATTTTCTGTCAAATACAACCCAAACCATCATCCTTGGCTCTTTTTTTCACAACAATTTGCTTTTTGTCGACAGACAAATCCGCCCTTGTATAACCAGGGTTACCAATATTACAATAGACATAGTATTAATAGTGATGTAAACATTTGCAATATCCAAATACATCAGTTTAGAAGTTAGAGATATCTGAGTTAAACCCCAAATAATAAACAACAGTGTCATATTCCCAATATGTAGTCTAGCACATGCATTTCCCAACCACCCAGATCGAATTGTTACATAGTTGGAGTCTAAACTGTCACTCATCACATGATCATCACACCAATTCCTCAATAGTTGTTGCAGGGGGAATGGGTTCTAAATAGAGTCTCCGATAGTCCACCCACCTCCTCCATATTTGTAGGGTGTTTCTAGAGGCACACCCTCGCCTTAAAGAGTGTTATTCCAGGCCCACAGAGAAGTTGAGACCCCTCTTCCAACCCTCCACCGATGGTGGGGACGCAACCTTGCAGGGCCCGGCAATATCTCCCTTCGCCAGAGTGAGGCCAATGAATAATAAATGGTGCTTATACCTATTGCTCCCTATTCCTTCTGTGATATGTAGCATAGCTAGGTGTAGTGATTGTGGAATATCCCAGTACTTCGGAGAGGCCAGTGATCATGCCTCACCAAAACCTCAATAATGCCCCACATTGCCAGACAGTGTGCATGAGAGTACCCTCTGCAGCCTTGCAGTACAGGCAATGTGGGGAGGCGATCAGTCCCACCCACCAAAGCCTGTGTCTAGTGAAATAGACCTGGTGGAAATATTTTGATTGTATAAAGCGGAGACGTGCCGTGATGGCTGTGCTGCACGGGGACTCCAGTGCTTCCGCCCAATAATCACAATCTATGGGATCCAGATCTTTTTGCCAGGCATCTCGTGTTGTGTTGAGTGTAGTGGGGCTATTAGTCACAAGTGTACGAAATATTGCAGTCATTTTGTGGTCACCCAATTCCCACATAAAGACTTTGGCCTCAATAGGATTGAAGTCAGGTATGTGTTCTAGGTGTGCTATATAGGGAAAGAAAGCATGGCAGAAATTCTGTTTGGAGCTCCTGGAAGGACTTTAAGGTCTGTCTGTGTAGGACCTCCCCAACCGTAGAGATACCAATGGCCTTCCCGCCTGCAAATCCGGACAGCTTGGACAGCTGTGGAAGTAGGCCGTTATGCCAAAAAGGGGCCTAAAAAACCGTCCTGGTTGCAGGCGGTAGTGTTTTAAGCCTCAGGCCCGAAAATAGGATCATATGTAGTGATGTTAGTGTCCATTAACCAGCATTTAACTGCATAATCTGGATCTCGTCTGTCGCCATACCACCAGTCATTACGGATAAGAAGATGCTAAATGGCATGATATGCCTGAATATCTGCAGTTGCAATGCCTTCGCAAAATGTACATTGGAAGCAGGTTCTTAGTGCCATACGCACTTATCCCCCCCAAAGGAAGTGACCAAGGATTGCATTTAGTTGTTTAAACCAGGTGGGTAATATTAGGTAAGGGTGATTTTGAAGCTGATAGAGATGAAAAATGGCAGATCTGCCAAACAGAGACAATGGTAAGTGCGACCATGAATGCATCTGTTCCTTGACCTGTGTCCATAGTGGGGCTAGATTCCGATCCCATGAAATGGGCTGGGAAGCCGACTGGAACACTCCAAGATATTTAAACCCATCTGGGACCACCATGACCTAACGTGCCCATTCACTCAATTGGTCTCTCCCCCACAGTGGCCCAAGGAAGGATTTATGGGTATTCATATAAAGACCAGAGGTCTCACCAAAGATTAGCATTATCCTGAGTAGCCGCGGGCCCGATGTGTAATGAACAATAGTACATCATCCGCATATAGCGCTATGAGGTCTGAGAATTCCCATGACCACTCAAAGCCATAGACCTGGGCATCAATTCTTACTCAAGACATGAGCGGCACCATGGCCAATGCGAAAAGGTGGGGGGACAAGGAGCATCCCTGTCTGATTCCCCACCCAATAAAGAAGGTCCGCGAGGTCGAGTCTGCCACCCGGACAGAAGCAGTAATATCAGTGTAGAGGAGGTGGATATACATGAGGTGACGGGGGCTAATATTCAAGGGACTCAGGAGTGCGAAGAGGTAGGTCCAACTAAGTGAGTCAAAGGCATTGTCTATGTCTGAAAGGAGAAGCGCCGCCGATCCACCCAGCCAGTCCACAGATGCAATAGCATTGTGTACACGGCGAATATTATGTTGTGTGGCGCAGCCAGGCATAAAGCCGGCTTGATCAGGGTGAATTAACTCTGTAATATGTGGAACAATAGGATTGGCGATTACTTTTGCAAGAAGTTTAGCCTCAACATTAAGCAAACAGATAGGGTGGTATGAGGTGTGGAACTCTTGGGGTTGACCTGATTTTAAAAAGATAGCTATTTCCGCGTGACGCCAGTCAGGTTGGAGGCATCCCCTATCCGCAGCAGCATTAAGCACTGCCAGATATGGAGGAAACAATTGAGATTTGTATTTTTATGGAACACACATTGGAAGCCGTTCAGACCAGGCGCATTACCCGAACGCATGTCTGACAGGGTACCTTGAATCTCCTCAATTGTCAGTGGGGCGGCAGGGACCATGGAGGCAAATTGGCCAGGAACTGGTGGATAGTGTCTGCTGGGAGGATCTCTCTAGGAGCATATAAATCTGTAAAATATTCTGCAAAGCTTGTCGCAATTTGTGCTGGGTCAGTGAGTACTTGGTGTCACTATAATTATTATTATTTTTTTTCAGTGAGTACTTGCCCAGCGGGCCAAGTATACCTGGGATAGTTAACGGCCTAAGTTTCTGTTGACAGAGGCAATGAAACAGGGCGCTGGATTTATCATCTCACTGATATACGGTTAGCAAGCCAACACGTTTTGGCCTCATCTAACAGTTGACTGGCATATGTCTGCTGTGTAATAAGCAGTTGCCAGAACGCTGCCCCTCGTCTTCTCCCCTACTCCTACGCTCCAACTCAATGAGGTGGGCCTCTGTTTGTGGTAGCTTTTCAAGGCGCTGTTTATGTCACGCAGAGCAGAGTGCAATATCCATCCCCCTAAGTGTAGGTTTCATAGCCTCCCATAGAGTTTCAGGCGACTCAACCATTCCAGTATTGTTAGATAAATATTCTGAAATGCCTGTGTGCATGTGTTGTCTGTACTGCTCATCTTGCAAATGCCATGGCGAGAGCCGCATGCAAAATGGAGGGCGTCTAGGATCTAAGCACAACTGATGCGACACAGGGTAATGATCCAAGAGGCCTCTAGGTAAAATCCCGCTGTCTCAAGTCTACGGAGATGGGGTGCAGATATGAAAATATATTCGCTGCGAGAGAAGAACTCGTGAACACTAGAAAAGTATGTGAAGCTGTGGTCTGTTGGGTGGAGTTTCCGCCACGTGTCTACCCATCCCACCCCCTGAGTCAATGATTGCTGCCTCTATTGCCACATGTCGACCGTCGACCCATACTACTCCATCTATCGGCCAATGGGCACAGTACAACATTCCACTCACCTCCAGCTATCGTTAAGCCCTCGGAAATCTCGTTCAGAGTGTCATGAGGCACCCCACAAGGTTCCATGCTAGGGGCATATACGCTGCAGAGAATAAGGATCTCGCCGTATAATGTACCTGCCGCTACAATGTATCTGCCCTGAGGATCTGACCATGTCTTATCATGAACAAATGGAACATTACTCTGAATAAGCATTGCCACGCCGGGGGAGCCCCCAGTAAATCCAGAATGAAAGGTCTGGACCTATCCAAACTGTGCTAAGCAAAATATCTTATTACCTTACAGGTGAGTTTCTTGTAGGAGCAGGACATCTGCCTTGTAGCGCTTAGCTTGGTGAAGTATTGCTCCCCGTTTAATCTTATTCAGAAGGCCACGGATATTCCAGCTCATAATATTAAGTCCCTGCCCCCTTGATTCTGTCATGGTAGATGGCATGTATAGTGGTGTGACTTATGGATGTGAGCCGATGCATGAGTGATAAATTCCACCAGGGAACCATGTAGATAGTGAATGATAATTAGGCCTCGGTGGAAAACTACGCTACGCTCGCGGAGTGTGCGTAGTTTTGTGCAACTGCGCGCTACGCAAATTGCACGTAGCACAGTGCAAAAACGGGTAGCATAGCGGGCATTTTTTGCTCGCTCGCGGTTCTCAACATCAAGTTGGCGACCGCGAGAGAGCAAAATCAAAATCCAGGCGAGACTTTTTCCTCGTTCGCGATCGGCAACATCAAGTTGCCGATCGCAAGCGTGGAAAATAAACCTCCCAGCAAGATTCTCAACGCTTGGAGGTCAGGTTTCAGTTCAGTTCAGTTCAAATAGCTTTGTTCGACAACATGTATCATAAAAGCATCATTTGACATCTATACAATAAAACAGTATCTATTCAGTGATAAAAAGATTTTACAACACAGAAAGTCGTTTAAAAGTATCTTGATATAAAATTAGTAGAAGCATGTTTGAATAAAAAGCATAAAACAAGTTTTAGAAAAGACTTAGGTCTAGGACACAATATACATAAAAGAGCATAATCCATCACGGTAATAAATGTATAAAGCAGTGTTCAGAAGTTATAGAACAGGCCGATATAATATATAGAGGTCAGGTTTCACATTGCGAGTGGTCGCGTATGCTCGCGACCGCTCACGATGGGAAACTACCAGTCCACGTTGAGAAAGCTGCAGCTCGAGTACAAATCTACTTGAGCGGCAGAAACCGACCGCTTGCACTGTGCATGATGCTGTTCACAATGATTGCACGGCGCGGACAAGAATCCCACACTGTGCAATCATTGCGAACAGCATTTTCCTACTGCACTATGCAGTTCATGTATCTATGCGTAGTGTGCGTAGTGCAAAGTGCACTTCACTCAGCTACGCGTAGCGCAACTACAGGAACTATGCTCAGGGTTAATGATAATGACACTGGGAACAAACAATAACTTCCCACAGCCCCTCTTGCCCTCCCTCCCACCCCAATACCTCAATAAAGTTGAAGCTTCTATCGCGGCACAGTGAACATCCCGCCCCCAACCGGGGGTAGGATAGACTCCCTGCCAATGAATCCCCAATGAACATTCTTTGTACATAAAGCATATTAAAACCAATGGGATGTATGTACAAAGGTAGCCCTTATATTCACAGTGTTGAGTTTATTAAATGTCCCTACATGGCTCTGCAGTTGTGAGTTAGGATGAGATTGGCGCAGGTTGACCCTCCATCAAGCGCGTACGGGATTTACTGCAAGTTTTGGATCATCTCTTGGAACGCGACCGATGACGTTGCTTCTCGCCGATTGTGTGGAGATCACGCCGGACCCCCAGATGAAGTGTCAGAGTCTATTCTGGGCTTCAGTTTTACGACTTCATCCGTCCAATTAAACACCCCCTCAGGCGTCTTGAAGAAGTGTGTCTGTGATTGGAATAACACCCTCAAACGGGCTGGGAAGAGCAGGAAATACTGGATCTCAAGCCCCGCAGGCGAGCCTTCTTCTTGGCAAAAGACTGTCAGTGCTGTTGAACCATCTTAGTGTAATCCTTGAAAATCATCTTGTGATGGGAGGCATAGGTAAGGGATTCCTTCAACCTTGCCTGCTAAATAATGACATCCCTATCCTTATAATTAAGGGATCTAGCATTTATTGGTCGAGGACGGGCACCAGGTGATGGTTTCTACAACAGGGCCCATTGCGCACGTTCAATGATGAAGCACAGAGACATTGAGTTAGGTGGGAGCCAGTCTATAAGCCATTACCATCGCAACCCTCAGGAAATTCCACGAATTTCGAGACTCCGACTCGGTAATATGCTGCACCGCGTTTTGGAGGTCCTGCCGGAGCAGCATAACATCCAAATCAACTGCACCGATCCTAGCCTCCTGAATGTCTCTGGATTGCGTGACTGCTGCGGCAGCTGCATTATCAGGTATAGGTGTCGCCAAATTCCCATGTTTGGGCAGTTGGGCCATAGCGCTTGTGTATTTATCCATTGTGCATTGTTTGGAGTTAGCACCAGGCACTTTATCCTTAACCATTCTGTTTGGATTCGTATAAGGGTCTCCTCTGGAAGTATGTCTATCCAAACAAAGGAGCTTCAAGGTGGTCATGAGGCCGATGACCCCAGCCCGATCACCCCGGTAAGGTGGCCAGGAGCGACAGTCGGGGGAAGACACCACACCCACAAGCTGCACAGAGACCTAGCCCGGCCAATTTCCATGAACGGGCACCCCCCAACCCCCTAATGGGTATCGTTGCCCACTTCCATGCTCCAGCTCCAAAGAAGTTCTCAGTCTTTTCCCATGATCATACTGGGACTTCCAGCCACGGGCCCGAGGTGGGTGAGCGGCGTGTGGTCAATATGGCCCAGGGACACCCTCAGCAGGACTCCCAGACAGCTGGTGGTAGACGCCGCTTAACCCCTTTATGGCCTGCAGCGGAGCGTACCAACAAGAGTGGCACAGCATCCACACAGAATAACCATTAGAGCCAGTTGCTGAGGTCAGAGCCGTGGAGATATGCTGTAGAGAACTGAGGGGGTGATCCCAGAATCTCCAAGACCCTCCCTCATCAATATCCCCCAAGTCAGACGGGGCACCTCACTACTGCAGCGCAGGCTCTCACACACTGCCAAATGCTGTCAAAGCTGTGTCCAGGAGGGGGATGGGAGGGTGGATGAAGGGAACAGAGAACACTCACCCCCGATCTCACAGAAGCACAGTCCCGGGTTAGGCCCCACCACACGACACAAGTCCGGTCCCGGGAGCTCCCAGGTCAGGGACATGCCACAGCGGGCCTGGCGATATCGCCACGGTCGAGGCACTCCCTGGAGACATCAAGCAACACAGGACACAGGGCAAGAGAACACCATGGCCTGATATAGCTGCTGAACCGGGTATCCAGAATCACCCGGGGAGCGACTCCACAACTCTGGTCCGGTCGTCGGCATATCTGACTAGCTGGGAAGAGACTCCAGCACCAGCAAGGTCCCCAGCAGGAATACCACGGCAGGGGGGCTCACCCCTCTTACTCACCACCACTGGGCTCCAAGTGATGGACTGCACCCACGCCGTGGCCTGAAGTGGCCACCAAGGCCCATGCCAAGGCGCCAATTAGGACAGTGAAATACCGTGCCATCAGTCCTGCCGCGCACCCCAGCACCGCAGGAGTGTTGCTCCATTAACCAGGGCAGAGAGCAACCTCGATCGCCTCCAGGGCACACCTCAGCCCACCCTGCGGAGCCTCACATACTCTGGTGCGATATGTTGCTTATGCCAATGCTGGCGCTCTGAGCCTCGATTTGCCAGCAGCCGCGGGTCATGCAGCACGCACCAAGGAGTATTTCCGATGGACGCCCAAGTGGCCGTGGGGCATCAGGAAGGGCCGTGGAGGGTGCCAGATGAGCATAGGCATGTCGATGCTGCAGGATTAAGGCGTGTCTGCCATGTTAGACTGCCAGGGCACGCCCCCATCCTTGGCTCTTTTAAATCGTGCACCGTACCATTAGAAAAAGGGGTTCCCCAGTGCTTATGTCTCAGCCCGCTGCTCTTTAAGAAATATGTGGCCCCTCTTGCCAAGATTGTAAGAGCTTTCAGGTTTGATTTCATTACTTATGCTCATGATAGTTAGTAATCTCCTTCGATAAATACCTAGTTGAAACAAACAATGTTTTCAAGATGGTCTGCCAGCAATTGCCTCATGGATGACAGATTACTGTCTCCAATTTAACATAGAAAAAAAGCGGAGATTATGTTATTTGGCAAGGCGCAACAAATATGATCTGCTGACTGGTGCACAGCTGAACTTGGAACTGCTCCCTCATCTAAATTGGTGGTTAAGAACTTGGGAGTACTTATGGATAAATCCCTCTCAATGAAAAAACAGGTGATGTCTACCTTTGGCTCCTGTTTTCACATTAATCCAGTGCTGAAAAGACCTCTTCCCTTCATCTAATTCTCTGCCAGAAAAACGGTGGTCCAGGCCCTGGTGGTTAGTCGCCTTGACTACTGCAACACGTTGCTGGCTTCCGCCAATGAGACGTTGCTATCTAAACTGCAGGTGGTGCAGAATACTGCAGCTCACCTTATCTGTAATCTGCCTGCCATGACCGCTTCAGCGCCCCTCCTTCAAACCCTTCATTGGCTCCCAGTTCAGAAGAGAATTATGTTCAAACTGTGCTGTCTCACACACAAAGACTTAACTGGCTGTGGCTCCGTTTACTTAGGCTCCAAACTGACACAGAACCTTCCGCCCAGACTGTTGAGATCAAGCGACAAAGCACTGTTAAGCATCCCACGTATAAAGAAGGCCTGTTTGGGGGGCAGGTCCTTTCCCTAACTGGCCCCTTTATATTGAAATAAGCTCCCACTCTATATTAGGAGCTGTACGGATTCAGCTTCAGGAAACTACTGAAGACCGTTTTGTTTCGAGCTAGTTGTGCTAGGCTGCTTGGCTGCCTGGTCGCGCCGAGATACCCCTCGGCGTGATTCAAACACGTTATAAATGGCTTTAACATTAACATTAACAATCACCTTTTTCAGAATCATCTTTTTATTTTCCAAAGGACTACAATCCTTTTCCTTAACATTCTTTGGAGTTTAGAGTTATCTGGAATTTGATGAGTGAATCAGATCTCAGTGGTGAATGCCCGCATTTCAGAATCCAACAAAGTGAAACTATTGACCCTCTGAACTTTTGCTGTACATTCTCATTGCTTGCTGGTGTTTCTTTCGATTGAATTGAACCAACTGTCTGTATCAGAGACATCACTTTACTAGTGAAGGCTCTGAGTGAGAAGTAGATGGGTGAGACTGTCAGGTTTCCTCTTTTGCGTGTCATTGTTGTGTTGTGTGTAGCATAACTCCTTTTTAAAGATATATTGATACTAATGGATTTACCCACTTTAGTGACCCAAAATCTATGATCCATATCACAATGGGCTTTGCTTGTGCAGAGCCAAGAGCCTGTTATATGTGCCTGCAGTGCATAAAGTGAATTAATTTAACCTGGTATTTCTCTGAGTTAGGGCATTAGGTTAGTCATCACAGCTCAGAAAAAGAAAAATGCAAAGGTTGCTTATTGCTTACTAGCTGTACGATCTGAAAACTGAGTGGCAACTCAGAACATTTTTGGGTGAAATAAATTCACTTTACACACTCAAGGCACATAAAGCACGGTATAAAACAGGTACTCGGCTCTGCAAGCCAGCAAAGCTGATCCTGCCCCCCTAACTATAACATAGTGAATCACTAGTCAGTATCACTTAGGCAGTATAGCTGTCAGAAGAAATATGGATTCTCACCTGCCATGGCTGGTAATTCATGATGCTAGCACAAGCCCCTTGGCTAAAGGGTCCTTCTTCCAGCCTGCAGGAAGTCAGGTCCTCTAAAGCCAGTGCAATGGCATACACTGCATTGTAGATTTTATACGGCAGTCCAAACCTGGAACTACCACTACGACTCATGTGAAGACTTTTCAAATCCTCTGTTCCATTGCTCAGTTTGGAGCAGATCTCTTGCACAATCTGTTTGGTCTTCTGGTTCTTCCAATCACTGTTATAGGCTCCTTCCAAGAACTCTTGTAAAAATGTAAGATCGGAAAAACTTGGAAGGCAGAGGCTAGTGAGATATTCTCCGAATCCTGGCATTTCCCCACTGTAGATTTCAAAGCCGATGGAGCCAGTGAGAATTTT
The DNA here is from genome assembly GCF_964204655.1 of Triturus cristatus. Lineage (NCBI taxonomy): Eukaryota > Metazoa > Chordata > Amphibia > Caudata > Salamandridae > Triturus > Triturus cristatus. Next base: position 760,262,458 of record NC_140595.1, read on the forward strand.
TGCATATTTTTCAATAGATAGGGAAGTGGCAGTTGACCAACCCTCAGTGGCAACAAAAACTTTCCCAGTAACATCCTGTCTCACCATCTCATCCAGGACCACTGCCAAATTGGCACCATTTGAGAAGATGGCAATGACTTGGGCTGTTGATTTTTTAACTACTTGGACAACTTGAAAGGCGTTCTTGTCAGCCCTGCTTGTGACAATGTTTTCAGAAAAAGCAATGCAAACCCCCGCATTAAGGAGCTCTTCCTGCAGTAGATGTATTCCTTGTTGTCCATAGTCATCATCATCCCCCAGAAGACCAATCCACGTCCATCCAAAACGCATCACCAGTTGGGCCAAACCATGGGACTGGAAGTCGTCACTTGGAATGGTTCGGAAAAAGGAAGGAAACTGGTTCCGGTCACTTAGAAGGGGACTTGAAGCAGAGTAGCTTATCTTTACAATTATAAAACAGAAAGTGATCCTTTAACACATGACTTTTTAAAAATGAATTATCATAGTTTAATAAATTATTTGAGTGTGTGGAAGGGAAGGACTGGGTGCACGATAGGAGTATATTGTTGACAGTTCAAAATAGGATATTCCTTTATTCATTTCAGGGTATAAAAAAACAGCAGATGGACTGTGCATCGGTCATTACCAGGTGTTTTAGGTCTTGCTGGGACTGGAAGCTTACTATTTAACTTATTCTACTCCCCTATGGAGTGCTTGCATTCCAGTGCATGGGAAACTAGTTTACTCCTCAAAAGCACACATAATCTTCACAAATTGAAGAATGTAGTAGATAAATGAAAGAAAAAAAGCAGAAAAATAAAACATGCCACCTCCTAAACATTGCTGGTGTATGTTTGCAATAGAAAAATAAAATTAAACTTAGCAGCAAGTGATAGTCTTGTAATGGTATTGTACATAGGTTATCACTGTTTTTAAATTCTAACATAGCTGCCATGTTGAGTAGCTAATTGTTGACAATTTTGGAGTGTTAAAAACAATGCACACTGCAATTCAAAGATGGTCTCTCAGTAACCATTGCACTGAGCAGCCATGTTTGAATGCTAACGTGTATAGTGTATCTCTGTTGTATTGATGCAATGTGACCAAAAAGATGCATCTATTCATAATGGCCATATTATAACTGGAAAACAATGATACACTCTGCGCAATACGATTCCAAGAGTTTTAGGATGGCCATCCTATTTAGGAATATTAGCCATAGGGGAGCTTGTAGGACACTTAAAAAAAGGGAAAGGTAAATACATTAAAAAGGGACATTTAAAAAGAAACAATGGTGATGAAATGATTGTCGAAGAAACTGAAGCACACCTATTTTCAGGGAAGTATGCACATGTGATGAGGCTAAATGCTGCTTCTCACGCGACAATAGAGCCAATGGCACAAATGCACTAACACATTGCCCCATGCAGTATACTGTCATGGGGAGAAGCTGAATGTGAATGATGCTTGAAAGACAGAAAAGGGACATTCCAAGGGCCTGGCAGACAGCCACACCTGCCAGGCACTGCTAAAAGAGTGTAGAAGGGATTATCACATTGCAGATATTCTACCTAGGGGTTTGTGAAAAGATGTAAAAGACACTATAATCCATGCATACCACAGTAAACACTGAGATTCCATGTAATAAAACGCCTGTCTACAGGGATTAAAACAGCGTAATTCCAACCCACCCATAATGATCTATTTACTTTTACATATACGATTTTCAGAATAAATAGGTCAGGCCTACTGCCTTTGTTCTAATATTACATAATAAGCGAATAATAAGCGAATTGGACCCTATGGCATCCAAAATAGCACTTCCTAATGAACCATCAGTCCAATACCCTTCATCACTTGCTCATCACCATAATCAATTTAGGCAAATTATAATAAGTGTTTTGTCAAGATTTAATCAACACTACACCCCTTAACCATAGTAATAAATCTATGAGAATACATGTGAGACAATGCCGGTGTACTGGCTTTAACACAGTCAAATACCAATACCTTGAGGACCTATTGACTTTTTGATATGCTTCTCATTATAAATAAATAAAGCCTTCTGCTTGTGTCATACATTTTCATGATAAATAGACAAGACCTATTGCATCTGACATAATGTTCCTATAAACCAATTGGGCAAATAACCATTACAATTATATAGTCACTCTACCCAACTGAGGACTTCTACATTGAGCATAAGCTTTCCCACAAGACAACTATCAAACGTAAAGTAATAATATAGCAAGTAGGTACAAAATTACATGAGCCCAAAAATACAACATATATTACACTTTTGGATAAAACAGTTCTGTGGCCTTGCACGATCCCCCTCAATACCAGTTACTCCCCCCCCCAGTGGTGTATTTCTACTATTTGTCCATCAAAATACGCATGTGGCAGGACTTTAAAGTCCATCAATTCTTCAAATAGATACTGAGATTCTCAAATATAAATCTTTATTACTTCACAAATGAGTTCATATGCAAAAAACGTTATTCTTATTTTATAAAACAGCTAACCGGTATTTCAAGGTCTGTTGCTTTTTAAAGACTCAACGCAAATTTATTTGGTTCTCATTTTTACTGATGTTTATCGTTTATAAGGTATTTGTCTTACTTGATTTCATAGTCCCTTGTCATAGATATTCAGATAATGGTGCACAATATATCCTCAGTCCATAATACACTGTAAAAACAAAGGGATTATTCCCAAGAATTCTATCAAAACCTCCTCTGTTCATGTCCCTTGATATGTAAGCTGCATTTCCAGATGATGCATACTCCGGATATGTTATTACTATAAATGCCTTTCGCATTGGCTTTTCTTTAAAAATAAAACTCATACCAATTGTATTGAGCAAACATCTGTTGAGAGTCATGCAGTTACACAGGCCAAATTGCCCAAATGGCATACAACACTCCCCAACATGGCATAACAAAAATTCTGAGAGTGCACATCTTCTACCCAGGGGCAACACCAAACCCTTTCCTACATTTGTAAGCTTTCAGATTTCCTGTCACAAACTCCCTGTCCACGAGCTTTATCACAGTGTAATTATTAACATCGCAATCGTTTTGGCTTCATTAAATGATGTTCACAATAAATATGTCAACCCACCTACCATTGCTCTAACTTTTCATAATAAACAGTTCAGGCCTATAGCCTAGAGCAATGGAATGTCGCAATAACCAACTCAGTCTGCTGGTTCTGTATTGAGCTCAGGATTTCCTACAAAGCTCAGTGCAAGCTCTCTTTTTCAGGAGATGCACACAACTTCCACCCAATCAAAATCTGCACTCGATTTTGGCGGAGCTGTGACCCCTCTCTCAGTAGTGTTTGTGAAAGCTGTGTTTCTGTGGATCACATAAGGCATAGTGCCAGCTGCACTGTCAAGACAGACTTAGCCCTTGTCGATCATCACCTACTTTCAGAATTAAAGTTCAGTATTTTGGTGTGTGGTAAGCTCTTTAATATTCTAATTCTGCTGTATTGGAGTATGGAATAGAAGCCCCACCCACTCTCCACCCATCTTTGTCATTGGCTTGTGTTGTTTCCCATTGTAAATGCTTGCTTCTGATTCATTAATAGGTGTGTTAGTCCGCCCTTTCTACATTTGTAACCTCCTATGAGGACTGGCCCATTTACTTTGGTTGTTACACCATAAGTCTTTTTTAGTCTTAAAGCGTTACTTTCTTTAATGAGTTTCTCTTACTGCAGGCACATGCTTTCCTGCAACTTTCAGCATGCCATGCGGACTTTCACTTTTTAAGCAGCCCTGGGACAATGGCGGCCGCTTCTTTGAATAGGTCTCGCATTTACAAGAGTTTGAGCTATTGACATTGTAAATGACAATGCCTTTTATTTATGTGTTAATTAGCAAAACAGATACATTAAAGGGATTGTCATTTACAATACCAAATGCGAGACCTATTGCATTACCAATGCTTGTTTTACCAGTACCTGATTTTACTAATGCTCTGGAGATTTTCCCATCTGCCCTCCATGCTACATCATCCTGCATGCCCTGCATTGCCTGACTTGACCTATTTTGCAAAGGTTTGTGTTGTTTTGCCCGGCTTTGCATTGGAGCACTCTGCTGTTATGTTTTGTTTGACCATGGCCTGTAGTGAGGTGCCTTTTGCCACTGTGTATTGCCCTGCTGTATCCTTTGAATCAGGCAGTCTGAACTGTGAATTGCTATATACCATACAGCAAGTACCCTATCTGTTTTATTCTGTAAATGTTTTCTGACTGTTTCCCTCACAACATGTGCTTTGTAGTTTTTTCTTGTTGTTGCTTCATTTCTGTGTGATGCATCTGCATTGCCTCTCTGAACGCTGTATTATTGTATGCAGAATTACTAGAGAACTATAAGTAATTCCATAAATACACCCTTTAACTATCTGCAGATCATTCCCAAATTACATCCCTGACCCTGGAGACAGTTTCCTCCAGCTTTGACCTGGTCAACTGATCCCGGGAATCACCCGCGGATAGATTCGCATGCGAAAAGTATTACATACCTCATAACTTCGACTTTTCCAGATACTCCCATGTCTGTCCAACTCAGTACATCGAGGTCACTCGGAATGAAGCGTTCTAATATTCCCCTCCGCAATTACATTGCGTAGAAAATGTCAGCAAAACGTGAACTTGCAGAAACAAATCATGCGTATATATTCCGTGAAGGAATCATGCAACAAACGTGCACATGTGGTGATTCGCACGCCAGGTTGGGCTTGGCTTGGATGGGTTCTGTTCGTGTGAAAGTCACCTCAGTACATAGAGAAGAAAATCCTCATGCGTGACACGGAAATCCAGCAAAGCGTTTAATGCAACCCCTGTGTCTACAGTGCACACACTAACTTGGTAACTGTAGGAGTTCCTTAATAGGCTCTAGAGAGCACAGCTCGGACACATGGACCATCAACCACTGCGCAGAGTGTCTGAACTGACCTGTCTGCTGCTAGGGCGGAGAAGTATGACCCCACTGCTTTCTCGCAGTGCGAGACAGCCAACATAAAATTGTATTTACTAAAAGTTATTACCATTTTATGTTTCCTGTGAGCATTGCAGGTGGGCGGGGCTGCACTGCTCTTTGTGCAGAGCAGGGGAGTAGTGGTTTGCCCACTCCTGAGTGCGCATAGACTGTTTGGTCGCCCTCTCGGGTCGCTCACACCAGTCATGCGCACTCTGCCCTTCTCCATGCAGCCTGCATTTAGAACATGGCCACCCCATTTGTCCCTGGCTTGGCGGCATCTCAACCAATCAGAACGCTGCTTGCCGTGTTGTGATTGGCTTAGGGGAGGAGCCTGGCAGCCTGCTTCCTGTTCGTGTAGGAGGCAGGAGAGAATGAGCAGGAGCCAAGAAGATGCAGCACCAGGCAGAAAGGTAAGTTTAATTTTATTATTATGATTTTTTTTATTTGCCTGCGATCCCCCCTTGTGACACCCCCGCGAATCCCCCGTACGCCCGTCCCCCACACTCGTGAGCAATGCCGGTCACTACGGATACTAAGTCATTCAATGCGGGGTTTGGCCCCATTTCACACCCAGGCACAAAACAGGATGGTGGTAGAGTGTGTGGGAGTTCTTTTATTAACACATTGGTTTCTCCCAAATCAAGCCAATGAGACCGAGGCTTTAGTTTACGATCTTTGAAGTGCGTCATTTGGGCCGAAAAAAAGTTCTTCCGCAATTGAGTCCACTTGTGTTTCAAGCTTCAGTTGCTGATGCTACGCTAGTAAAGTATGTTACTTCCTCTGCTTCTATACTCACACGCTTGAGACAGTTAAGTGAATGACTCAGGGGCGTAATGCAGGCCACTGCAGCCCCTACGATGCATGGGGGGCTCATCGCTTCACAGGGTCCCCAATTCAGCTCAAGGACAATGAATATCTGTAAGATATTGGAGACTCGGAGCCCCCTCCCCTCATTCTGCAGAGGGCCCTGTCATTTTGAATGATGCCTCTGAATTGACTGTTTCGGGATCTCACCTGCGGGTATCGGTACAAGCCCAGTATCCGTGCCATGAGCACTGAACTTGTCGAGATGGCATCCCCTACGATGGCTGCAGGTGGGCGACTTCTCCAGCACTGGAAGTTTGGAACTGGTTCCTCTTTTCCCGTCAGCATCCACAGGGTCCCCTTGAGTGATCGCTGGATCCCCATACAGGAGTCATGGATCCAGAATCCCAGGGTGATGTTGGGTAAGATAGCAGGATCACTGTTGATCTCCTCAATCGCGAACACCATAGCTTGCAGCCAGAGGAAATTCTCGTAAACAAACCTGCATTGAAAAATTCACCAAAGAGGTCTCTTACAATCTACAAAAGAATATTTAAGACGCATTCCTATTACATCTGGTAATTGCCAATTGGCGCAGTGTCGTGGAAGCTTTTTCTGCCTACGCAAATTAACCATAAGCTGCACTATCACTTGGGGATCCATTGCAAATAATACTGCAGCGCTGAAGAATAACATTATATTCTGAGGCAGGGGTACACCCCCACTACATCAATAAACCAACATTGATGTCAATACTGAGAATTGATAAGTAGATCAGTGGACATCACAGAAAAGACAACTACGTTGGTGGCTACATCTCTCTCTTTTGAATTGTATAGTTCATTTAATTGGAAAAATGTAATTCATTTTTTATACTTTTAATCCAATTAGAATTACTTTAATAAAGTATTTGAATGCAATTTTAAAAGATGTGCACTTTAATATTAGGTTTCAAAACGTTTATTTGTAATAAAGACACTTTATGTTATGCACATATTGATAACAAACATACATTTAATAGTGCATTTTTAAATAAATTTGAAATATTCTGTAATTAATGTATTATATTAATAAAACTCCCACGTAAGAATGGTGCGCTTTGCCTAAGACCTCCTAATAAAAAAATCGCACTATATTATGTGACACGGCATAAATTAACATAAAATAGCCAAACATGCTATAAGGCTTAGAGAAGTGACTGCATAATGATTTCTCCTGAGAAGTGCTAGTCTTGCTTACGTTTGACATGTGGTCACTGTTGGTTCCTCTCTGAAGGTGATGACCTGGTACTCCCTGGCATCATGGATAGCAATGACCCCACCGATCATTATTTCACCAGCTCTCGAGAATCCGCTAACGGTGGCTCTCTGAAGTTGGCACATGGTTGTCACAGGGTGAGTCACACACGGGGACATTAGGAAGGCGGCCATCCAATACACCACTGCTCTGTGGCAGATTTGGGTGAAACGTATGAAGGACATACTGCTCGCGTCCCGCAGAAACACCTTGGCCTGTCCACTACTGGATGAGAACATCTGGATTCTGCTTGCTGTACTGTTATTTGTTGTTGACACAGCCATGGATCTGTCATAGTGTTGATGAAGATTGAACTAAATGAATTTAAAAATAAACAGGTTATGGTATGTAGACATCTCATTTGATTATTAATGTATTTATCTAGCTCTGACTGAGATGCTCTGGCAATCAGAAAATTGACAAACAGCAGAGGAAAATGAGCCTGATTCACAGAGGTAAACTTACACTTTTGTATAAGATAGGACTCTCCTAACTTTTTATGTGTGGAGACTTCGAAGTCATAAAGATACTACTGGGAAAATACCTTTGTGTGTAGCAAACAATTGTAAGGAAGGTAAAAATAAACATGAGGAGGGTTGCAAAAGGAGTCAAAACTGAGTCCATAGGATGAAGTCCTACCTACACCAATACCTCGATTTGTAAATTAGCATATATTTTCAGTTTCATGGTCTGGCTTGACAATGCAGCTGTAGCCATATAAAAATGTGAGAACTACCAGGAGAGGAGCATTGGCTCCTCCCACATATTTGGGGGCCAGGAGTACATGTATTGATTAAGCAGAAGTTGCGTGCTTCCACGGAAAAAGTGCTTGCCCTCCACACAGCTGTGGCCATTTCGTGTATTTATATCCAGCTGCCTGGGCTTGATGTTCAGGGGCACCCACAAGGCGCTGTAAACTTATTAAAGTGTCTTAGATAACTAAATAATGCATGGTGTGTTTCTGAGGCTGCACCACAGATAGGAGGAGGCAGTCATTAACGTAAATAGATTTTTTTTTTAGGTCTGGCTTGTCCGTGCATTCATAACATGACCTATTGGCATTTGCCACTGCTTGTTTCTGCGTTATTTCGATTTTATCTTAGCACATTCATGTTCAAAGCCCTGCCTTCCTAAAGCCAGGGCCTGCACTAAAATCCATACATCTGTGAATCATACATTGCATGCTCCTCTTTTCCCGAGTGATTTAGATTTGATGAAGTTACTTGTACAAAACGGAAAATGTATGCTGAATTCCTTTTTTCTTGCTTTCGAAGACCATTCGTTCCCACAACAGCATTCCGTTGAAGAGGGCAGGTGTTAGGTGTGTAGCTTATACCAAACTATTGTGTTAGCAGTAAACTAATATCTATGCAATTTAAATGTGTCAAAGGTCATATTATTAACTGGGAAGAGTCAAAGAGGAAAAGTGCAGGAATTTAAACTCTCACAAAGTTGTAAAGTTTACCACAGAGCTCTCGAAAAATACACAAATTCGCCGATTCCTAATTTAGAGAATGACACATCTATGCACGGATAAATACTGTTTTATTTGTAACATATTAAATGCAGGAAGGCCCGAGATTTCCTCAGCAGCCGCCGGCGGCGCTGCTCAATGCGGCGAGACGGCGGCAGACGGGGAAGGTCTCGCAATGTTTCAGGCGCCAGCAACGGCAGTCACGTGTCTGATGGGGCGGATTAGGTCAGCTACTTTCTGTCTTTTGCCTTTGGGGAGGTTAATTTGTGGGTGGGTGTATATATTATTATTATTATTATTATTTTATTATTTATAAACTCGTTTCATCGTCACACTTTTTTTTTCACTTATCTACTGAATGTAAATTTGGAAATGCAATACCATGCGTTTAAGAGTGTCACAGCAGAGGGATGGAGATATTGCTAAAGTTACACTTTCATTCATAGGACAATATACATATTGAATAGTAAACAGTTGGGGGGGGGGGGCTTGGATCCTACTTCATTGATACCTACATGTTTATCATATCTCTTACTCATTTAGAGTTTGGCAGAGCGGGGCACACACCAAACAATGGCTGATGTCCTGTATGCCACAGTGAGAGTGCCATTGACATCAATGCACTCTTATTGTGGTGGATGGGACACCCGCCACGTTCTGTCAGAAGTCCCGCATTTCCCCAACTTTAAACAGGACCACTCTTCACAAGACCATCTTGTTTCCACAAACCAGGGGTCTTTGCACAATCTGAGTCCCCCACGCTTACCTGCATCCACCCGAGGTCTCCACTGTCAGCCACTCAGTCCATGGGGTCCTGGGTGAGAGCCGCGAGACACTCTAGGGCAGTCGGGCTCAATGGCAGATGCTTTCTGCCCCACTGATCCTCCCGTGGAGCTGCGCCCTCCATCCCGTGATGAACCGGTTCCGGTGCTCAGGGAGAACGCATCTCAGAGACCAAGCGACAAACTTTCCTCTAAATTCAGTGTAAATATCTTTTTTGCTCTGGGACAGTCTATTTGCACAGTGTGGTTTTTCGCGGCTCCCGGTGTCCCTGGTGTTCTCGTTCACAGTGTATCTGTGGATACAGGATTTTCTAAAGTTCACGGAATGGGTGGTCCAGGGGCCTCGAGTTCATCTCTGCACATGTTTGTGTCTCTGTGAATCTAGGGCCCCACATCTAGAGCTTAGGGTCAATGTGGACCCCTGCTCTTTACTTAGTGACACTCCTCAATGCCCCTGGACTCAAAATGTGATGATAGGACTTTAATTCTAGTGTCCCTGTGCCACAAGGATGCTTTATCAGTGCATTTTATGTCTTATGGGATCTGGGAGTCTCTCTATTCAACTTCTATTTGCAAAGCTTTCGGGTCCTTTAAGCTCATTTTCTTCTAATAAAAAAAGGGTAATTGAAATATGTAATTCCTGCCCCTTATCTTTGTCCTTGTAGGTCCAGCACTCTGATAACTTCTCCTTCTGAGTGTCTATCTGGATCCAGCACTCCAATGTCTCCTCTCTCTGGCACTCTAATATGTGTTATTTCTGAATGGGCCTTTGAATTTATGATGCTGTAACATCTTCTGCAGTTGTCATTGCAGCCAAGACAATGTCTGCCTTTCGCCCTTCTTTTGCTGATCCTAAAGTCTCTTTTTTTCCACTCCCTTTGACTCCTTATCTAGACCTGTTAAACTCTCTCTGCTTCTGTCTGTTTCGCCAATGGATCGGCAGAATAAGCGCCAGTGGCTGTGCGCTGCAATAGTTTATTCAAAAGTCAGTTCCCAATGGAGCAACGCTAAGCACAGGAGAGTCATTTAAAACAATTGCCTCAGGAGTTCTCCTAGGAAAGAGATAATAACAGACATGCTAATTGCTAGAAGTGGAGCACAATACTTAATGAGGTAAAGTTTATAGACAAATGCTGTGCTTTCTTTCAACCCACCAGTGATGGAGAAAGAGTACCAGGCAGACACATTTCCAAGATTAAATATCTATCCATCCATCAACGTTCAGTGAGTGTATGAGTCATTGCTCTTAGCAGTAGGTGGGATTGTACCACTGTCAGGGCAAGGTGCATATCAGTGATGAATTTGTAAAGAAATAAAAGTGTAGAGAGCCAAATATTTTCTCAGAAGCCTGCCACCAGTGCTGTCAAATATTGTGGATTGTCAAATAACTGAGCTGCCAAACCCTGGTTCCCCCTTGTACCTCTTTTTTACACCACTTTACACTTCCCATCTCTTACAGATTCTTTTTCCTACTTGAATCCTCCCTTTGCTATGGTTTTCCTATCTTTATCTACTTCTTCCTTCCTTCATTGACTGTCTTTTTGCACCTTGCTCTGGGAGAAAGCTTGAAGATGGAAACAAGATCTGGCCATCAAATATGAGTGCTGGATGAGTTAACATCTGGATGAGTTCTAATTTTTCTTATAGCAGTAGTGACACTCTACATTACACAAAAAATGCTTTCTTTTCTGAAGTACTCAGAACTAAGAGAGAGTTGAAAAGGTAATTTAACAACTCGGTTGGTTGCTGTACCAGTGGGTGAGAAGGAAGTGTGGTGGTAATTCAATTCAATAAATCTTATTCGGTCGGGTGTACGACCATAAAAGCTCAGAAAAAGAAAACAATTTATATACAGCAATGTATAATAAAGGACACAAAAAAATACAATTAAATATCAAATAAAACAAATCATGCAACCTCACTTCATTGATTTAGATTCATGATGCATATCCCTTTCTCAGACTCAGCCGTGTATAATAAGAAAACGTAAAAAGTACAATTACATATCAGATAAAAACAAATCAGGCAACCTCACATCATAAATTTAAATTCATGATGCATACCTTTTTCCTCAGACTCAGGGACTGACTGATAAAATTTATAACAGCAAAACAAATTAACAGGGACTCAAGGCGCTGCAAGAAATGTCAATCCCTCATGATACCAGTTAAATGATTTCCCTTTAAGGAGTGGCCATAAAATTGGGATCTGTAGACTGCCTAAAGTAGGCAAAATAATATAAAGTGCTTAGTAGTTTGGCACAAAATCCCATCACAGGGGCAGGGCGGCAAAGAATCAAGCCAAGAACCTGTAACCAGGAAAGCCCCTAAATAATGAATCATATTCATGCAGAACCCTAAAAGATAACCTCTCTGTTGAGAAGTGTTAATCCATGTTATACCTGTCATCCTTGGCATGGTTTCCCCTATATTTGTGCCTCTACCTCCTTTATTTTTGATGGTATGCTGGTTTGTGTACTCTGGGCCCTTAAACAGTGCTGATCAGTGCTAAAGTGCAAGTGCTCCCAGGGTAAATTGGTATTATGATTTTTGTATCTATAATTGGTATATTTGATTTACTGGTAAGTCCCTAGTAAAGTTCCCTGTGTGTGCCTAGGGCCTGTAAATCAAATGCTACTGGTGGGCCTGCAGCACTGGCCATGCCACCTACATATTTAGCCCTGCAAACTTGTATCTAAACTTCCATTGCAGTGTCTGTGAGTGCATTTTTAAACTGCCATTTCGACCTGGCAAGTGCCTCCAGTTGCCATGCCCAAACCTTCCCTTTTACTACATGCTAAGGTTGGCCCAAGGTACCCCCAACGGCAGGATATAGTGTATGTGAAAGGTAGGACATGCACTTGTGTGTTTTACATGTCCTGATAGTGAAATACTGCCAATTTCGTTTTTCAATTTGCAAGGACTAGCGCTCCTGTAGGTTATCATTAACGCTGCCTTGTAACATTTTACAAGTGTAACTTTCTATTGGGAAGAGCTAGAGATTGGGAGTTTGGGCTCCCTAAGCTCAGAATTTAAAAACACATATTCTAGGAACGGTGGTTTTTAGATTGTGTGTTCAAAAATGCCACTTTCAAAAAGTGTGCATTTTCTTGCTTTACCATCCTGACTGTGGAATCAATACCTGCTTTAGACTAACAGATGGGTTGTTTGTGTATTCACTCTAGAGAGTCACACAAAGGGAGTTGAGGTAAGCCCTGCATATTCTGATTGCCCATCACCAGGCTGATGGGCCTTCCTGAGCTAGAGTGGTGGGAATAGTGGTCACTGACACCAGAAGAGGGCTGTGCCTGGCCTCTCACAATGCTGTCTCCACCCCTGGAGTGTCTGGAGCCAAGATATTGCTAGGCAGAACTTTTGCAATATAAATATTATCCTTTGAAGTATGCCTACTTCAAGGGCCAAAAGGGGTATACGTTTTGGACCTAAAATCCAGGACTTTTAGCACAGTTCTGGATTGAGGACTCTGCCAAGAAGAGGAGCTGCCAAGGAGAGTACTGCCCCTTTGCTGTGTCTTGCTTTGCTGGATTGCCTGCAGTTGCTGCTCCTGCCTGTGGGCAGTCAAAGGACTGGACTTTTCTTTTGAATCCTGCGTTTCCAAGGTCCTCCAAGGGCTTTTGTGTACTCGCCCCCCTGTTGGAAGTCTCAGAGCCATCAAAGACTTCACCTGCAGCATCTCTGAACTCCACATGCTGGGTGTTCAGACCTGCCAAGGGGTGCCAGTTCATGTTCTGGGCCTTTGGAGGTGGATCCTGCTCTAAAAGACTTGAAATGTGAAGCATCTCCATTCCAACGCCTGTTTTTCTGACGCAGCATTGCTGTGTGGGAGAAATTTCCAAGCACCACCACACTGCGGCTGAAGAAATCAACGCAGTGCCTGTTTGTGGCCCAAAGAACCGCCGCAGCCTTAGTTCAGTGCACCTTGTCTCCGATGGTACACCCCGGAACTAAAAAACACCAAACTCAACTACAAATGTCTGGAAAGGATTTGGTCTCTAGAAACAGCCAAGTAACTGCACCACCTTCAAACTGACACTCAACAAATACATCCAGTGCCTGTAAGACATGAAAAGGAATGCTCTAGTTTTCTGCCTTGAAGCCAGATGTAACCACAGCTAAGAACTCTTCAACATTATCAAAGAGTTCTACCTCAGCAACTGAAAACCGTCACCCCATCCCAAGATCTCTGCAACACCCTAGCATACTTTTTTCGCAACAAGATCTTCACCATCTATGAACACTTCGACCCGCAACACTTCATCCTGAGCCTCTCCAACCTCACCGACTCCCACCTGAACCTCTGAATCACAGCATTGGACCAACTCCCCATGCAGACCACCTCTGCCATCCAGAGCTCCATCCACTCAGGAGCACCCAGGGTCCCCAGTCCTCACCACATGCTCAACCTGGGAAACAATACCGTCAGGAAGGAACTCAGCACCATCTGCAATGCTTCCATCACCTCTGCCAATTTCCCAGCAGAATGGAAACATGCAGAAGTCAAACCGCTCTTCAAATACCATCTATAGACCCCAAAAATCTCAAGAACTACTGGCCCATCTCTCTCCTCCTTTTCCTTGCAAAAGGTCCATTAACTGCCAACTCACAAACTACCTAGAGAACAACAACCTTCTGTACCCATCCCAATCTAGGTTCCGCTCAAGCCACAGCACAGAAACCACCCTAATCACAGTCACGATAACGTCAGGACTCTCCTTGACCTGGAAAAACTGCCACCCTGATTCTCCTCGACTTCTCAGCAGCCTTCGAAACCATGTCACAGTAAAGCCTCTTAAAAAGGCTGCATCAGATAGATATTTAAGGGGATGACCTCAAATGAACAGCATCCTTCCTCACTGGAAGATCCCGGAGTGGCCGCCTTCCACCATACACCTCGTATCCCAAGAACATTATCTGCGGCATCCTCCAAGGGTATATTCTCAGCCCAACCCTGTTCAAGGCCTATATGTCCCCTTTGATCAACATTGTAAGGACTCACAGACTAAACCACATATCATATGCAGAAGACACCCAGCTTATCCTCTCTCTATCTGCAGACCCCTCCATCACCACGGCCAACGTCCACCTGTGCATGATCAGCATCACTCACTAGATGCAAAAAAATGGCCTCAAACTTAACACCAAGAAAACAGAAGTACTCATCTTTAGGAGCAACACATCCCCGTGGAATGATTCCTGGTGTCCTGAAGAACAGGAACCTTCACCCATACCCACAGAACATGGCAGAAACCTCGGCATTATATTGGACAGCAAACTCACCATGAAAAACCAGATTGACACATTATTCTCACCCAGCTTCCTCACTGTCTGCATGCTCCGTAAAGTCTTTAAATGGCTCCTAGCCAGCACCAGAAGCATCATCACCCAGGCCCTTGTCAACAGTCGCCTGGACAACAGCAATTCCCTCAATGTAGGAATTCCCTCACATCTACTGAAAAGACTACAGACCATACAGGACTCAGTCACCAGACTTGTCCTCAATCTCCCCATATGGTCCCACATCACCCTATAACGCGGGAAACTCCACTGACTCCCTGTCCACGAGAGGTGGCAATTTAAGATGCTCACCCACGTCTGCAGGGCCCTGCACAATCAGGGACCATTCTAGATCAACCAAGTTTGCCACCAGCTCTCCAGATACCTGGTCTCTTCCTCCCTCTCATTTTCCTAGACCCCGCATCTGCTGAAACAAGTGTAGCTGGTTATCTTTCTCCTACCTAGCCTCCAAGACCTGGAAAAGTCTCACCCTCCACCTCTGGACCTCTCCATCCCTGCGGCAATTCTGAAATGATCTGAAGACCTTGCTGTTTGGCTGACTTAACCCAGCAGCAGAAAACCCCAGTGCTTGGATAAACTTGAGGTGATAAGCAGCGCTACAAATCCCATTTGATTGATTGATTGAATCTGATGTTTTCAAACAGCCAGCGGAATTTCTAAATGCTCTTTGCTCTCTATTGTTGTGGGGTCACAACATTTGTATGTATGAAAGGTCTGTGTATTAGCATCCACAGCCAGAAAGCGGACCCAAGAATAAAATACTTCCAAACGATAGGTTAGAACACAACCCACATTGCCAAGTTCATGTAAAGTAAAATGCGCGTATGTCGCAGGTTTGCAAATAAAAGCAATAGGGATTGGTCGCAGCACCACTATTAATAATGAATTTAAGGAAACAGTGGAAATTCGAAAAAGGACATCCTTTTAAAGGTTCAAGCTTGAACAACCAAGAGAAAATATTTAGTTACTTCCTAAAATACTGTGCAGGATTAATCGCTAACACAACAGACGTCTCCGAAAGAGGTGCATAGGGTACCAAGGGCACACAGAACTACTAGATCTGCAAAATAAGTACCTGATCAAATATGGTAGCGCCATGTTGCACAGATTATGCTGTTAATGCACAATTGTGTGTTAGGATGACAGGACGTTCGACTGTAGGAACTTAGATTGTTTCCAATGTCAGTACCGGTTGGCCCAAATCCTGGCTAGCTCACAGTGCCTCACCTGAGCTCCTAACATTCCCAGAGTGACAGGTGATTTTGGCAACCTCGAACATGACCCTCTTGTCCCCAAGGGAACTATGCAAACAGGTACTCCCCTTTTGTTACTCAGTCACTCATGCATGATCATGCTAAATACAAGAAACACACAAAGAAAGTTTACAATACATTTATTGAAACTATTGTAGTCTATTATGAAGCAAATGTGCACTGATCATTAGGCAGATGCAACTAAACAAGTATTTAGCACTACTAACAGGGTGTATAGGACAAACATCCCAACCATGCCAAATTATATATCTGACTAAACCTACCTATACTGTCTGAACACAGGGATATATAGCTCATCTCTGGGATTGACCTGAGAACCCATACTTGATGTATTTAATCAGGTGGTCCACATCATGAGTGTAAACTTAGTTTACGCATGGCTGCATGTCGGGTACTGCAGTCATTCCAGAACTGTCCTCTCTGCCGGAATCCTCCTCTCTAACCCAAAAGGACATGGGGTACAGTTTATATGAAAATAACTTGTGTTTTGGAAGTTGTGCAACCTTGTTATGTCTAAATGTTAGGAGCTGTTGCTGTACACGCAGAGAACACAGTACACTATGTTGTTATGTATTCTGAGCAACCTTGTGCAGGATGTACGGACTGAATCTCAAGAAGAGTCCCTGAAAAACAAACAACATGTACAGCATATTCATAGAATAACGTTGTGGAAACAAATGTATTATATCTGGCTGTGCAGAGCAGAGTCAGACTAAAATGTCTAATACACAAAGCCAAGGGAGAACCAAAGTGGGCCCACAAGCACAAGAGAAATCACTGCATACTGTGTTTTGGCTGACCAGCCCACGTTTTCCCGCTCCTGCTGCAACTAAGACTAGATTCTGACCTCTTGCCAGGCAGTATGATCACTTTCATGAGTCAGAGACCAAGGCTGGGCAGGAAGGAGGTCACACCTCCCTCCTTCCCAGATGGCTAGTGAATTGGCACATCAAAGCATTGAACTTCAGAGGCTACACTACCTTTGATGTGCATCTGGACTGTCCCACTGAGGAGGAATCACCCTCGCCTTGCCCCAGGTGTGCTTGCACCCGGGCATGGTGGGAAATTAACAAAGCATAAGGTGTACATCCCAAGGTAGGCTGGCATCACCTCTAGGGTGGGCAGCATGGTCTGTACATCTAAAATTAAACTCTACCATCTTTACTAGAGCAGAAATAGTGGGTTCAGGTTAGAGTAGTTGACTTAGACCACTGGATGTGGCCATCTCAGGGGCAGACTAGCTGCAGGTACTAGCCACACATTTGCTAATAAAGCCCACAGCCCTAACTACACTAAATCAAGGATTTAAGGGATCCCCTGACATCAGAAACTCATATCTGAACAACCTACTTCAATGATGGACTAAGAGGAGACCTGTGTCACTGACAACAGGACACCACCACAAAGCTAAAAAGGGATATTGTGTCCCTGAGGTTACAGATTTGGAACTGAGTGAACGACCCTCGTCTTTGGCCAAAACTTAACATTCCCAAAAAGAGATAGCCTTGTGGAAGCCAGAAGAAACCCTGCCTCTAATAGACAAGTGGCATTAGTCCCCTACAAACAGTAGGTAAAAACACTCACCGAATCTAACAAATTGCTGGCCATCCTGCCCTCCAAGGGATTACCCAAATCCAGATGGTCCAGTGCATTGTGGGACTTGTAGTAGTGCCTGCCCTGAAGTCTCAGGATGCTATGTGACTCCCCCGGGCCCAGTGAAGTTCCCAAAGCTTTTCTTTGTGCTTACCACTGCCAAGGCTTGTGGTCACCAGTCCAGTAACTGACCCTCACGCTTGATGCTGCTGCAACAGAGAATATTTTGCAACCATTATCCAAAGTCAACAGCTGTGTACATGTTGTGTTTTTGCATTTTGTTTCTTGCAGCACTCTGTAAACAGTAAAAGTAGCACCACTTGTGACTCCTGTTCAGCAACTAAGACAGCCAGAACAACTGTGCACTCAGACTCCATGGGCTAGGTAAAATTGATCTGACTGTTGTGGCCCACATGAAAATACCCCTAAAGGGTTCCAAGTAACTCGACCTGTAAGTGACGAATGTATGACGTTACAACGCACACATTTACAATGCATGCTTTTACAACGCAGTTTTCACATCGCAACATCCTTTACAATGCATTCTTTTACATCGCATGCCATTACATCGCATTTTCAGAAGCTACCTTTACAACGCATTCCATTACATCGCATTATACCTTTACAACACATACCATTACAATGCATACCATTACATCGCATTTAAGGTAAGTGTTGGATAGTATAGGGGTAATAATTAGTATTCTAACTCCAGTGAGTGCAACAGTAGGGTAAGTGTTGGATAGTGTAAGGGCACTATGCATTGTAATGGTATGCATTGTAATGACTTGCGATGTAATGCCTGCGTTGTAGTGACATGCGTTGTAATGACATGCATTGTAATGACATGCGTTGTAGTGATATGCGATGTAAAGGATTAGCGATGTAATGACTGCTATGTAAAGGTAGTGCGATGTGATGACTCCGTAAGTGACCGATTGTGACTAGTGGAATTTGCCACTGACCACAATCTTATTTGATCTATGTATTTTATTGCACTGATTTAATATTGTTTCAAAAATCTATAGCTCTGATTATATGTATGATTACCTGTTCGTTTTGGTGTCTAAAGTAGGTAAATATACACTATTTTTATAAATTGGTGCTGGATTTTTCTCTGCTGGGATAGAAGTTCCCAAATCTTGCCTGGTCTTGGTATTGGTCTTGGTGGGAGCTTTGTCCTCTGGGAGTATATTGGTTAGGGCGGCTGGACGAGTGGCACCTTCCTCGACTGGCCCCGTGGGAAACATGGGAGGGAAACACCTTCTTAATAGATGATTGAGCTTTATCCAGGGAGGGAATGGTGTTCACAAACCTCCCCAATTCTTTAATAAAGGGTTCCCCAAACAGGCTACCCTGCGCTACCGGTCCCCCTTTAGAGTCCGCCAAATCCCCAAGTTTGGGTTCCACCTTGATCAGGAACGACCTACGCTGTTCAGTGGACAGGGCGCAGTTGGCATTGCCCAAGAAAACCATTGTGCGTTGCACCCATTAGGAAAGGGTATCTGGGGAAATGAGGGAGCCCGAAGCCTTCACCTCCTCCGCCATATCCAAGATCTTCGTGAGTGGGCCCAAAGTGTCCAGCAGCTTGTCCTGGCTAGCCCACCAGGGCATATCAATCCTTTTTTTGGGATTCTTAACAAACTTCTGTAAGAAGGTGGCCATTCGTGGGTCAATATCGGGTACTAGGGCCACCTTGCGCTCCAAGGATGGGCGGGGACTGAGGCAATTACGGGCATCCTTCTCGAGAGGCTTCTGAATGCGGCACGCCACATATTGCGTGACTTTGACTGAGGGAGCCCATTCTGAAGACCTCGTATGAAGGATCTCATCTGGGTCCTGCATGCCCCCACATAGACCCTGGTTGTCCTGAGCAGTCGGCGGGCAAGAGGGGGGCTGGGAAGAGGGGAGCCAGGGTCGGGAGGGGCCGGCATTGTCATCTGTGTCCCCAGGCGTACAGTCTGCAGACGACAAGGCTCACCACGGTGCCACGGCTCTGATTCCAGGAATGCACAGAATATGCAGAACGCGGAGCGTGCACCGTGGCCGAGCAGCGCCGATCAGACGCCCTCTGACAGTGGGAGGACCACACCACCGAGCCTGCACCACGTATGGCCACGAAGTCGAGGAAAACGCTCCTGCGGCCCAAGACAGGCCCCAGAGTCTCAAGGAGGCCACAAAATACCAATACCGCATTAAAGAGCAGTCGCATAAAGACAAAAGCAAGAATATGAGCGCAGACGCGAGTGCCATATAAGCATGAAATGCGTGCCGAGAGCAAGCCTTCCAATCAAAACACGCGAGGGTGTCGTATGTCGATCGCAATTCGAGCCAAACAAAGCAAGTCAAGCAGATACAAAGATTTTACCACAGCATGAGGGAATGAAAATGTGCACTTATCTCAGGCTGCAAGCAGCGAAGAAAGAGGAGGAAGGGCCAGTGACAAGGGACTATGATCCAGCTGGAGCCCCCTGATTGGTGGATCGAGTAAGTACACTCTACTTGTTGGACTCTATTGTTGTTTACTCTGGAATATTCCCAAGGTTTCATGGGAATAGTAGTTTATTGTGTTTCACTTTGAGTGGCTGCTATTAAATAAAGTGAAGAAAGAATAGCATAATCCTCGCCTCCGGTCCTGACAAAGAATCGGGATGTGTAGTCTACGCAGAGTGGGCAGAATAATATAAAGTGTTTGGTAGTTTTGCAGGAAATCCAGTCACAGTGACAAGGTGGCAAGGAGATGAACCATGAACTGGAGGTCAGGAATGTCCCTAAATAATTAATCATATTCATACGAAAACGTGAAAGATAAAATATATTGGGGAGTTCTAATCCACAAAAGATAAGGCTCCATGCCAGAGCACGTGCAAAGAGTTATGTACTGTTGGATTGTTTACAAGGTATTTCACTTGTAAGACTGTTAAAATTCATAAATACAACCTGCTTCAACGGAGACAGCATGGATACACCATATAACCACCGCCTTCTCAACAACAGCTGATGAATAAACTGTGGTGCAGGAAATGCCGAACTATTCCCAGCCTAAGGCCCGATATCAGAATCCCCATCAGACTTTATAGCATCTGCAGAATTCAAAGGACTAACATTGTTCAACCAAGTCCACACAAAAGAGGTGACCTTAAACAAATCAGGAAGCACTATGAAGAGTACCATGATAAGTGATCAAACATTTACACAATTTTCTATAGAACAAATATTTAAGGTTATAGTCAAGGGCAGACTAGATGGGGTGCCAGGCCCAAATGGCATACCGCAATCAATCTACAAGCAAGATCCTGACTTCTTGGCATCCCAGTTGTTCTGTCTATATCAGGAGGTAAATATTACAAAGAATCTACCAGAGAGCTGGAGAGGTTCTATAATCAATCCTGTTTATAAGGGTGGAGATCAAACTGACCCAGCTAATTATCGCTTGATCACCTTAATAGATGCTGAAGCAAACTACTACGCCTCACTGATCCTGGCAGATTTAATTGACTGGTCCGAGAGTCACAACAAAATCCCGTCAATGAATCTGGCTTTCGAAGGGGCATGAGCACCACCACAAACATTCTCGTCTTAGGCTTAATGGCAGACAAAAGCATATGGCAACAACAAAATCTGTTTCTATGTTTCATAGATTTTGAAGCTGCATTCAATTAAGTTAACAGAGGTCTTTTAATGCATAGGTTGAAGCAGTGGGACCTTCCGGAAACAACATTGCGATCTATAATACAAATGTATACTAATACATGGATGCAAGTAAAAATAGCCAATGGAAAGAGGCTAACCAGGAAGATCCACACAATCGAGGGCCTTAAACAAGGCTGTTTGTTAGCACCCCATTTGTTTAATCTTTTCATGGCTGACTTATCACCAAGGCTAGATGAAATCAACTCACACCCCCCGTTTGGGCATGCTGCCCATGACACATCTCTCTCATGCTGATGATATCATGCTATTAAACCACACAAGAACAGGCCTCCAAAGAGCAATTAACAAAATGGGGAACTTTGCGGAGGCGAATCTGGTGGAAATCAACGTCACAGAAACAAAAATCATGATAATAAGCCGTCGCCTTCTTAAACAATAACCATTTAAATGTGGTCACACAAAATTGGTAGTGGTCAGTAGCAACAAATACTTAGGTGTTCAGATGGACAGTCGGCTATCTTTCCAAAAGCAGAATGAAGCAGTGCTGAAAAAGGGAAATGGACTGATATTCACATTTTACTCGATGTTAAAGGGATCAAAAGGTCCATCATTCACTCCACTTTCAATGGTAATGAAAGCAAAACGTTTGCCAACAGTAGCCTACGGAAGTGAATTTCAGCACGGTAATGATGCCGCACTCTTGGACTCCCTCCAAACATGCGTATACAAAAGAGTGTTTTCTTTGCCCTGCAACTCCTCACTGGCACAAATTAGGTTAGAATTCAGGTTGCACCATCAGCAACTAAACAGAAGATATGTTACGATAAAAACTTGGTATAAAGTATGGAATAACCGTGAAAATCAGCTCAATAATGCGCTTTGGAATGCACTACAAGGTGATTCCCATTCCGCTTACACCAAGTACCTACATTCATCACTAAAGATTACAAACACATCTGATTTGTGGCAGTGGAATCTATCATTTTCTGCCTTTCAGATACTATTAAAGAAGGTGTCAAAGCAGCAGTCTCTAACTGAGGACAAAGCCAGGCTAAGTAAACGAGCACATGCATGGATGGTTCTGCATTCAGCTACAATGTTACAACCAGTAACATACTTGGGTTTGTCATTCTCTCCATATATAAAGACTAAGGAGGATGATTACGATGGTGGTGGGTAATGCGGCGGACGGGAAGTCCGTCCACCGCTTTTGCGCCGGTCGGCAATCGTTCCGATTGCCGGCCAAGTGGACTCGGGTCACTAAAATGGTGGCGGGGCCTAGCAGGCACTGCCAGCCATATTAGGATGGTGGGATGTAAAGCCCTTTCCATGGAAGCTGGCGGGGATTTGCTATGAGGGCCCATTGCACGGTGCCTGCCACGTTGTGCATGGAAATGCACAACATGGCAATTTGGCATTGCGGCGGGTTCTGCTGTAATCAGCACCCGCAGTAATGTTAAACTGCGGAATGCGACCACCAGGGTGGCGGTTACATCCTAATTCGCATTGCAGGACCGCCACATGTCTGGCGGCCGCTCCCAACACCGATGGAGATGGCGGGCAAACTTAAGTCCGCATGCCATCCTAATCACCTCCTAAGTTACTGGTAATGCGATTTGGAATGCTGCAGTCTAACGCAGACTTGCCAGGCTGGATGTATCAGGGTCCAAAGTCATGTAGCCTTTGTGGATCACCAATGCAGGAGTTTATTCACTTAGTATGCATTTGTCAAGCTCTAAATTAAATGTGACGAAAACTATTAAAGAATCTGTTTAATGCAAGAGGAATTCGTACCTGTTGATCAGCTATATTAAGATGTCTCGATCCGAATGACCCTCAGCTCAATGGCCCATTGTACATTTTTTAACAGATTATTAGAAAGCCATAATAATATAGTTGAAGGTAAAATACAAATGTACTTTAGACACCATGTCTGATGTCCGTTTTCGGCAGCATATGCGCCATATACGGGTAAAGCACAACAGCACTTTAGGGCCTTTTTCTTAAAACTCCTTTGGTGACCTCATGTACTGGATATTTTTTAGCTCTCAAACTCAAATGACGTGTTATAGATCCTGCGGCAATCCATACATTTTATTAGGCTTGTGTCTTATTTGCACAATTTTTAATGGTGCTCTGCATTTTCTCTTGTTTGTGTTCTGCAATGGATTTAGTAGCTAAGCCTGATGTTTCTTCTCTGTGCCATACATATAACACATCAACAAAGCACAACAGCACTTTAGGGACTAGTCCCCATGTATTTTTCTGGAACTTCATGTATCGTACAATGATTTTCAGACCATGCGCTCAGATCCTGCTGTAATTCGTAATCTTAACAGGCTTGTTTTTCTTTCTTATGTACATTTTAATGGTGTTTTCTATTTAATCTTGTTGGTATATTGTTATGGTTTATATTAATTAAACAATAAATATATTCTGATTCTGATTCTATGAGGTTTGTTTAAGTGTAAGATGAACTGTTCAACAGTAAAATGAATCATATTTTTCTTTTTTTGATTGTATCACAGGGTACTTAGTCAAAATAATTTGTTATTTAATACTGAAAAAAACAAGCTTTGAACTGAAGATCTCTTGTTTACTAGACTGGCACTGATGAATACAAGCCCCAGCTAGGCCCGCAAGAGACAAGGGTTCGCTCTTCTGTAACGAAATCTATAAGGAAGTTGGCACGGAAACTGCAAAGTACAAAAACAACGTTTATTAACCCTTAAGGGTGGTCCTACAATCCACACAACACTCTTCAGTGTTGCAAGGAGTAGCACAAAGAACTTGCGTACATTGTCCCCTTTTATACACAACAGAGGGGCTCATAAGTGGGTGGATACAACATGAGGCCGAAGAACATCACCATTTATGGTCATTCTCGATACTGAATCAATACATGGGCGGAGCTAACACACTTCTTAGGCCCGTGAAAACACATGGTCAAGCAAAGCTAATTATAACAGATGTGGTCAAGTCTGGGCATGCGCCAGACGGACAAGAGAGAGCTATTTATAACTGTTGCTAGGCAGATTACAAGAGCAACTAACACAGAGGTCGGACTCTCCTCGTGGTGAACACGTGGCAGCATGTCAATACAAAATGGAGTCCGGACTTCGGCCAACATAATGAGGAAAACACAATAAAAGGGAAGCATTAATGTTTTCAGTAAATGCTTAATCACATTCTGCTTTAATTTACAACAGACGACCCTTTCAGCATTTACTGAAGACATCTGGCTTCCAAGAATAATCATCGTATATGTCAATTATCATCATTCCTTTAACCTCTTTAGCTAGACCCTTCTGGCGGGCAACATCGGCAATAGCTTTCTTATCTGGAATGCAGAATGAAATGCATACGGAACAGCACAATGGTCCACATTGAATACACATACAGAAAAGGAACAGAATTGCTACAATAATACAGAGACCAGTTAGAACCTTCCAACCCCAGGCAGTAACCAACGCCCAAAACCATCCAGAAAAGGACCAAGTGCCGTTTTCTGTGTGGATTTCAGCTGCTATTTTGTGCAGCTTGTTAATGGCGTTATAAACGGATGGCGTATGATCAGGAATGAACACACAGCAGCTACTTCCAATAATTTTACAGGCTCCTCCTCGATCAGCTAGCATTACATCTAATACCATACGATTCTGCAATGCAACAATCCTAGTAATTTGTAATTCTTCCGTAAGATTCCCAAGAGCAGCAGCAGTTTGATTAGTCACAGCTTCTACCACTCTCGTTAATCTTCGGATCTTCCTACTATTCAAAGCGGCTCCAACAAAGAAGAACAATCCTAAGTTAAAATCAATATACTGTTGCAAACTGGTATCTGTTTGATCCACCTCATCAATTGATAGAGTTCGTTTATATCTATTTACAGTCACATTATTCAACAGTTTTAAATCCTTATGATATGACGCGGGTGCTAAGAATACAGGAGGTAATAGGAATGATACATAGCATACCCCAGACCACCCAGTCGGCAAACGGTAATAACCTTTATTTCCACATACAAAGTAGGTATTATGGGATGCTAGGAAGGTACTGTTATTTAACCCATCGATGTTTAACACAGTTATACAATCACTGACACCAACAGGGATAAAACCCACACTCTGGACACACAGGTCCGCTTGGGCTTGTGCTACTTGGATTACGAATTTGTCCTTCCCCACAGTGTCTCTGGTGTTCGTGAAGATATAGGGGATGGATTCATTGTCCGGTCGGTACTCTTCCCATTCCCAAATTGTCCCATTCGCTTGTGGATATCCATTCTTGTCCTGATGGCATTCTTTATTAAGTCTGAAAAGCAATCGTCCCACTGTCGGTTTCCGAGTGGCAAACAACAGAGTGTACCATGCTCTACAAGAGCCATTGTGAGAGAAAGGAAGTGGTATGAATGGCGTACCTCCTTTCTTCTGATGGGCTGGCATCATCCCACATATCCAACAGTTCGTAGCATTTGTAGCAACGTGGGTGTGATGCAGCATCTGAATGAAAGTGTTATTCAAATAGGATTGTCGATGCTTCAACTCTTGATATGGCAATGTATAAAAGTAGTGCTCCGCAGGCACTGGAGTCGCCAACACAAGTGTCTCTCGAGCAGGAGTTGCCTCCTCCACAAACCATGTGGTTATACCAACGATAGCTACTGTTAGCATGAACCCCAACGCACAAAAAATTTTCTTCTTCTCCATGTCAAAGGAAACAATACCCTGATATCTTCCTGAAACTAAAAAGTCTGTCAGAACTCTTCCCCTTGGGCAGCGGTTGATTTCTTCACCAGCGGGCCAAGACGGGTGTCGCTACACTAATGCAGGGCTGATCCCCCCCCCTTGCCTCATTGGCTCTCCGTTTCACTAACCCAAGGGCTGTTCTGACAGTATGTCCCGGTACTGGAAACCTCACTTCCTTGGTCGCAGATGATATCGCCTTCCTCCAGAAGTCGTGTGGTCCGGAAAAAGCTCCTCAGTGTCGTTTGGCTCTGCAGCACGGCCTGTCTCTGCTGCTAGGATGTCTCGTTGATCGGTCAGCACGGCAGACTCCACCAATCCGGGCGGTACCTTTCGACAGTGCAGGGAATGGATCCAATTCTTCCTGTTCGAGACTCGCACTGCCGTCCTCGTTGCAAGAAGGACTTGCTCAGGTCCGACCCATCTCGGCTCCAAACTGTTCGATCTGTCGAAAACCTTTATCATTACATGATCTCCAGGCCGGAGACCATGTCCTTCGCCAGTAGACCGATCAGGGAGCGCCTCTCGGACCTGTTGATGAATAGAAACCAAGTTATCCGTTAACTGTGCCAGATAATCACTCATCATCACACAAGGTACATCATACACAGCCTTAGGCCTTGGTGGACCCCAAATATTCATTGGGCGTCCAAATACAATCTCATAGGGTGTAAGGCCGGTTCGAGAGTGTGGCACCGACCTAATTGACAATAACGCCAGTGGCAAGGCGTCTGGCCAAGTCAAAGATGTTGAAGCTTGGATTTTGGCGATCTTAAGCTTCAGCGTACCATTATACTTCTCGACTAGTCCTGCAGACTGAGGGTGGAACACGGCGTGGAACTTCTGGGTGATGCCTAGGCCCTTCAAGACATACTTTATAACATCTGCTACAAAGTGAGGGCCATTATCACTCCACAGAAGTCTACAGACGCCGTATCGGGGGAAAAACTCTTTCAGCAATAGCTTCGCTGTAGTCATTGCAGTATTGTCTTTCGCAGGGTACGCCTCAACCCATTTACTGAAGGCGCAAACCACTACTAGAACATACTTCAAATTGTTACAGCGCTCAAGCTGGATGTAATCCATCTGCAGAACCTCAAAGGGTGCAGTGGGTGTCGCAAATCCTCCTGCTGGGGTTCGCGTGCCTTTCCCTGGGTTATACTTCAGACAGATCATACAGGTCTGCACCACCCTCTTTGCCGTGCTAGCAATCTCTGGATGCTCCCAGACTTGGGTAAGCAATTTCACAATTGCGGAAGCTCCAACATGTGCTAGCCCATGTGCCATCTGGACCATAGGTTGTACAAAAGCCGTGGGTAATTTCCATCTATCCATCTGCTTATTTCTCCAGCAACCCTCGTCATCCAGTTCTCCTTCGCTAGCCCATTGTTCCCGCTCTTTGTCAGAAGCGGTCTTTTGTATTTCTCGCACTTCCTCCTTCGCATCATGCCATCTCTCCACCTGTGACTTCACTACATACATGGCAGTAGTACCGGGCTGCATCGCAGTCTCCCGTGCTACTCGATCCGCTAACGCATTCCCTTCTCCAACCTTATCAACTACTTTCCTATGGGCACTACACTTAACAATGGCAATTTTCTTTGGGTATGTCAATGCAGTTAAAAGATTGTGGACTAACTCCCCATGCATTATCTGTACCCCATGTGACGTTAGAAACCCTCTCTCCTTCCAGAGTAGGCCGAAATCGTGCGCTACTCCGAAGGCATAGCGGCTGTCTGTGTAAATATTCACACACAATCCTGTACTGAGCTCACACGCTCGTGTTAACGCTATCAGTTCCGCTGCTTGAGCTGATCTCTGTGGTATGCGTGCTGTCTCCACTATCGTCTGTAACGTGGTAATTGCATACGCTGCTGAAGTCGTACCATCTGGTAGCTTCAGGCATGATCCATCTACCCACAACTCTCCATCTACATCTGAAAAGGGCGTATCCTGGAGATCAATACGACCCTTTGTTTGTTCCTCAGTCACAAGAATACAATCATGCGCTTTCTGTGCCTCAGGCTGGGTCTCGGGGTATGGCAACAATGTGGCCGGGTTTAATGTCACGCACCTTTTTAACGTAATGTGAGGAGCTAAAAGCGTCAACTCATATCCCGTTAAACGGGCACTGGTCAAATGCTGCGTCTTTGTTTGATTAAGCAGGGCATCAACAGCATGGGGAACTAACACCAACAGTTTATGGGATAACACAATTCCTTCACTCTGCCGTATTGACACAGCTGTCGCCGCAACAGAGCGAAAACACCCTGGCAATGCTCGGGCGACAGGATCAAGTACAGCCGAAAAGTATGCACAAGGGCGCTGCTTATCGCCGTGCATCTGCACTAAGACTGATAATGCACATCCATCTTTCTCATGCACATACAACGAAAAGGGTTTTGCATAATCAGGGGTCCCTAACACTGGTGCTGAACAAAGGGCCTGTCTCAATTGCTGAAAAGCAGCGTCACACTCATCTGACCAGGGGATCGGGATGGGCGTGTCTTTTGTCAAGAGCGCTAGTAATGGCTTAGCTATGTGTGAAAACCCCAATATCCACTGTCTACAAAAAGAAACAAGACCCAAAAATGCACGCACATCCTTCTGCGTGGATGGCCTTGGTGTGTCCAAAATTACTTGGATACGATCTGGTGTGAGTGCACGCCCCTCCTTAGACAAAAGGTGACCCAAATAAGTCACCTTTGGTCTACAGAATTGCAATTTCTTCCTAGAGACCTTGTGATTGTGGGATGCTAAAAAGGAAAGTAAGGCTATCGTGCTTTTCTCGCACAACTCCAGGGTGTCAGCCGCCAACAGGATGTCATCGACATATTGAATGAGGGCGACCCCCTCGAGTAAAACAAAGGAATCCAACTGTCGCTTCAAAGCCTGACTATAAATACTAGGGCTTTCTGTATAGCCTTGGGGAATTCTACAAAAACGATAAGATCTATTGTTTAATGTGAACCCAAAAAGAAATCGGCTATCAGGGTGAATGGGAATAGAAAAGAAGGCATTTTTCAAATCAATCACTGAGAACATGGTCGCCGTAGGCGGGACCAAGGTAAGCAACGTCGTGATATCGGAAACCACCGGGTACTGAGGTATCACGATCTTGTTCACCTCCCTCAAATCAATTATGAACCGATAGACCCTTGCATCCGTGTCCTTTTTCAGAATAGGGAGAATCGGACTGTTACAGATATTATAGGGAACTTCTTCCACTACTCCTACTGCGATCAAATCCTGCACAATCTGTATGAGAGCCTCCTCGCCCTCCTGGGAAATACGATACTGCGGGAGGCGCGGTAGTACCGCCCCCTCCTGGACACTAATGTGGACCGGAGGAATCACCATTTGTCCGACATCTGTGTCCGAAGTCGCCCATAAAGCTCGGGGGAGGGTAGCCAACAACGCATCCTCTGAGATTGTACACATCCGCCCAGATCGGGGGTAGTTGTCATTTAAAATCACCCTCACACCCTCAGGGGAGCAGCGGATCGTAGCCCTAAAGTACTTTAACATATCAAGGCCCATAATGTTATCCGGTGTGTACGGAGCAAGCAGAAACGGACAAGGCGCAGAAAAACAATCAACTTTAAATGCAAGGGGCTGTGAAAGAGGGCTTCGGGAGAGTGTACCGTCAAACCCTACCGATGTAACTATTGAGCCGGATGGGGGAGCCCCCGGAACCAAGTACCTAGACAATGCACTACGGGTCGCTCCTGTATCCACTAGGAACTGATCAGTAGAACCTAAAACCTCAGCCGATACATAAGGACCCGTCTGATCGACCGGCACCTCAACTGATTCGGACCCCCATCCTACGCATTCCTATGCATGCTGAGAATCATGATATCCCGATCGATCGATGTCCGATACATGATACTGGTGCTGGCGATCAAAAACATTTGAGCTATCTCGGTGCTGTCCAGCAGTATCGAAACGGACATTATCGTTGGAATTCCCTCTGAAGTTCGAGAAGCCCCCTCTACCTCTCGGCCCACCCGGAGTGTGCCCCTGACGCGAAGCACGCAACGCTGGGCAATCCCTGGCCCAATGGCCCAACTGCTTGCAATACGCACACTGGTTCCTATTCAAATCAGATCGGCCCGAAGGGGGACCATAAGATCCGCCCCTTCCCCTATTATTATTACCCCGGCGGGGCGGGCCATATACTTGTGCTAACATCACTTTGGTTTTAAGATCTTTCGATTTCTTCTCCTCCTGGCCCTTCGCCTCGTGTTCCTGACGCTCATAATACTGGGCGATGGTCAGAAGGGCCGTCGGTGTCGCGGAGGACCAAGAACTCTCACTCGCTTTTAACCGGGCCGCAACTGCCGGCAGCAGATTAGCCACATATTTATCCGCGAAAAGGTGGCGGCCCGTGTCGTCAGTAAGCGACTGGCCACTAAAATCATGAAACGTCTCCTCAAAGCGCGTAAAGAAGTCCGCGACTGACTCGTCAACTTTCTGTTTACACGCAGCTAACATATTCCAGTCAATCTTTTTAGGGGGGATAATCGTCTTCAACTTAGCCACAATAGCCGCAGGGAGATCTAAAATATTCTGGGGTGGTTTCTGTGCGGGCTTCCGTTCCCTATCCTCATCCTCAAGGTCAGACCACCGGGCCTTGAAGGCAACCGCATCATCTACCTTTCGGACAGAGCGCCACGTATCCGGCGGTAGGATAAGGCCAAAGAACAGGTCTATATCCGCTAAGGTCATAATGCAAGAATTCAAGGCCCCCTCGACTTCTTCATAGAAGGCCGCTGGATTCTTGCGGGGGTCAGGCAGCGCATTCTTTAATGCCATAACATCGGCCCTATGCCATGGAGTGTAAACCCAATTATATACAAAATATCCCCTTGCATCGGCGGAGTTAATATCCGAGCTAGTCCCTGCTCCCTTAGGAGGAACATACAAAGGCGCCGCCTCTCGCATTGGTTTAACATGCACTATGTCATCCTTATCTGACTGGGAGGCGGATGGGTGGCCCCCTGCTGCAGACGAATCCGACTGCTTCTCCTCCTCCGTTTGTTGACGTGCTTTCTCTCTAAGGGCCAGCACCTCGTCCCGCAAAGCGAACAGCCGCCGAGCCGCCTCAGAAGCCTTAGGGGGAGAAAAAACACCATTACGTAATGCTCCGGCATCCGAAGACACGTCGTCAGGCTCAAGGATACTAGAATATTTTCGGAAAGCAGCAATTACTTCTTCTGAGAAATGAGACAGAAAATACACCCTCTCTCTATCTTGCCACGACCCCCAAGTATGGAACAACTCATCCTTAGACATCTTGCCCTTAAGTGCACGGAGGGAAAGTTTCCGAAGATCAGCCATATGCTCGGTCGATAACATGGACCGTGTGTCGACCTTACCCGGAGCCGGGCCAGAATCTTGCGGCCGCGGAGCAGATGCGCCAACATAAGGGGGCGGAGAGCGATCTAGTAAATGAAAATCGTCATCAGGATTATTAAGGACAGGATAAAGTGGCTGACGAACAACATATTGACCCGAAACTTGTAGCCTACGCTCTTTCTCTTGTCTATCCGTTTGCTCTTTGTCCTCCCGACGCTTCGCTTCCTGCGCTCGCATATGATCATTCTTTCGCTGCTCCTTATCAAACAGCGCTTTCTCACGTTTCTCTCGCTCACGCACTTCCTTCACCCATAATCGCACACACTCAAACATATCCTGACGAGCACGTCGCTTACACATACACTGTTCCACATACTCAATCTTACGTATATCAAACGATCCATACAAAGGCCATCGCAACTCAGGATCCTTCCTCGTATATTTCCTCCATAACGTGCTGTACATTATGGAAGAAAGACCATGCTTCACGTACATATCCCTATTAGGAGTCCCCTCTGGGGGAGCTGGAGCAGATTCCTCGAGGTTCAACCGGTTCCCAAGACAGCAGCACCACTTACGAAGTGCGCTAAAAGCAGGCATGCTAGGAATAATGCAAAATATGCAGTATTATCAAGAAAAATGGCACTTAATCGTTGCGCCGTTCAAAGTTTACACAGCTCCGGAGAAATTTCTCCACATTACCTGCCTATATGTGTTGCAACGCATATATTTTCACAAAGACAAATTCAAAATATGACTAGTCACCATCAATCAAACTCAAATAGCCAGACCAGGCTTCAAAACTCGGAGCAAGTACCGTACAACGGTTCTTACCAATCAAGAGTCCAGGTTCCAACTGCCAAGCTCCACAATCGCCCAAACGGCTCTCACGGCAGGACCGACAGAAGAGGTCTCAGTCGATGACCGGCGCCACCCAGACGGTCAGCTCGGAAGGGAAGGAAGAAAAACCTCGGGATGCCAAGGCTAAGACGCCGCTGGCAGTGATCACGTCCCCGGCCAAACTCCTCACCTTCGTCGCGACCAGTCCTTCGAGCATCCGAGTCGCCGATGAGCCCCACGTGACGGGCGCCAATTGATGAATACAAGCCCCAGCTAGGCCCGCAAGAGACAAGGGTTCGCTCTTCTGTAACGAAATCTATAAGGAAGTTGGCACGGAAACTGCAAAGTACAAAAACAACGTTTATTAACCCTTAAGGGTGGTCCTACAATCCACACAACACTCTTCAGTGTTGCAAGGAGTAGCACAAAGAACTTGCGTACATTGTCCCCTTTTATACACAACAGAGGGGCTCATAAGTGGGTGGATACAACATGAGGCCGAAGAACATCACCATTTATGGTCATTCTCGATACTGAATCAATACATGGGCGGAGCTAACACACTCCTTAGGCCCGTGAAAACACATGGTCAAGCAAAGCTAATTATAACAGATGTGGTCAAGTCTGGGCATGCGCCAGACGGACAAGAGAGAGCTATTTATAACTGTTGCTAGGCAGATTACAAGAGCAACTAACACAGAGGTCGGACTCTCCTCGTGGTGAACACGTGGCAGCATGTCAATACAAAATGGAGTCCGGACTTCGGCCAACATAATGAGGAAAACACAATAAAAGGGAAGCATTAATGTTTTCAGTAAATGCTTAATCACATTCTGCTTTAATTTACAACAGCACGTTAACAAGCTAAGTCTAGGCACCCTGTTTACTTTAGTTTCAAGAATAGTTTACTCTATAATATTCAAGAGCATCTGCTTTTGGGATTTCATAATCTTTTCTAAGTTAACACAACCCGGCACTGAAACACAAGAGACGAGAACACTAAGGTGCCGATTCCGATCCTGTAAAACCCGGGTACAAATGGTCGTACGGAGTAGGAGACAGTAAACCTGTCCGGGGACGTCTCGTAGACTTTTCCCGAGGTGATTCGTATGTATTTTCCACGTACGAATCGTACTTCGCCATTTGTACGGGACTTGTACGATTCGTACGTATAAAAATACGGATACGAGTCGTACGGGAAAATAAAATCCAGGATCGAAATCGACCCCTAAATGTAATAATGCTTTGCTTACCCTATTTATAGAATCTTGAATTATGCCTTGTTTAGGAATTATTTAATTGAATTCATCTCTAGAGTTACTTTTTAACTCTTTCCTCTTCTTTGACATTGTCTTTTTGTTGTAAAGTGACCTTTTTGGGTGGTTATCCCTTCCACTTTTGCTGCTACATGCTGTGATAAGTGTTCTTAGTCCTGATAACCAGGCCTAGCACCAATGCTCTTTCCCTCAAGCTGTTAATATGATTGGTACACCCAATTGGCAAAGTACTTTTACACCACTGTAAGGCCCTAGTATAGGGTGCCAATTAATTTTGTGAAATAAATATGAAGCCTGAAGCCCATATTTAAGCATCCTGGGAGGGGGAGATGAGTTTATGTTACACACTGGAAACCCACATTCATTAACATTTGCAATCTGAAATTATGGGTAAGCATAAGGCCTCTCTCATGTTAAGCTACAAAAACATCATTGTATTAAATGCAGTATAAACACTGCATCTAGACCTATTTGGTATTAATTAGTGTGCAGAATTCTTTATTGTGAAATCAGCAACCACAGTAATTGCAGGTAAGTAACTTGTTTGTTTCTCTTTCTGTAACTATTTTCATGATGACGAAGACCTGTGTTAATTAGGGCAATGCCTGCTGTACCAAAGGGCAAGCCAGGCATGGTGACCACTGAACTTGAGTGGGAGCTTCTGTTCACAGTACCAAAGATCTTCTCAAGAAACACCATATCCCTTGTCAGAATCAACTTAATTCTCAGGAGTTTAATGCCTGACTGACAGACTGATTGCCGTTGTAAAATTGTTTTAAAATTGTTAAGAATGATCTTTTAAGGATTTTATGATTCTTAATGTTTAAGAACATAATTTAGCAATGTGGAAATGTTTTAAATGTTATTGTAAAAGCTGTGGTTTAAAGACCAAATGGTCTAAATAAACATTATTTTTGAACTGAACTTACTGATTGCTTCTTTACTGGTTAATTAATAAAAAATCATTTCAATTAAAACATGAAAACACGACAATAAAAAGAAACACAGTTCGCAATATACAACTGAACAAAAGATTGTTACTATGGTTACATGCCGTAACACAACACCTCACATAAACTTCTCTTTTAGACAAACACAATATATTCTTAAAACTGGTAACGTATTACATTACCAAAAATATGCAGTAAAAACTAGCAATAAACGTTATATTACATTGTGCAAATATACGATAAAGGACCAACGTACAAGCTAATGTGCAAGTAAGCAATAACGTGACCCTATATAATTAAGACCTGTTAACTGAACTTGATTTAAGTCTAAAAATTTTAATTGTTACATTGTACAAATAAGCAAAGAAGTGCATTAATATGTTTACAATTTTCCTATAATTCCTAATTCCAGTGGTAATTGGGTACTAAATCGTTCAAGATGTCAGCGTTCTTAATATAACCAGTATGGTGCGTGATTCCTTAAGATAAACCTCAGGAAGCGAGTATCAATAATTTGTCAACAAAAAATGTTATCAGTTGACATAGCAATGGAATGGACTCACCTGATAAACATAAGATAAGGGCCTGGGGGGCTGATCTTACCCCTGCCTTAAGGAATAAAGGTTTTCAAAGTAAGCAATGTAGGGCACACACATACTATATGTAAGAAGGTTCCACGTGACCACCAACACGTCTACATTTAGGGGCCTATTAGGATGGCGATGGAAGCGGAAAACAACCGCCCGCCGGCACCGTGGAAAAACCGGCGGACAAATTAGGACCATCTGCCAAAAAACACCGACCGCGGCGGAACGGGGCCAAGAAAAACTGCCCGCAGCGGGCGGTGATTGCCAAAATCCGTCCGCGGCAGTCGGATACGCTGCGGAAAAACACCAACCTGCCGCAAGCATAGCGGAGACACCGCACAGGAAATTAGGATTTCCCTGACGGTCTCGCGGTACGTTCCGCTGTTCCCGACCGCCGCCGGCACACACTGGGATGAATGGGAGAGCCAGCGGAAGAGCTGCAGCATAGCAACCGCTGTGGACGGACCGTTAAAAAGATGGCGGACGAAGCAAAAAAACCCACAATAAGGCCAAAAAGTGCACAGAGCAAACTAGCCATGCCCCCAAATACACAAAACACACCCCAATGACACAACCACATGGCAAATACAAAAATACATTTCCCAGGACAACACACACACCACACCTGACAGCAATTTCCCACTTGGACACACCCACATAGCTGAGTTTAAAACTAGCCCCATCCCTGACCACATTTCTTTGCAACACTCCAAGACTGAAGGCCACCAACCCTCACAACAAAGGATAGGCAAAGCAACACATCATCACTACTCACACCACACACAGGACCACCACCACTTCCACACCTGCACCACTAACCCCCTGCACACCACACACCATACACCTCACAACCACACCCACCACTCACACCCCTGCACCCACAACCACTTTGCACACCACACACCATGGCAACACATAAAATGCCCAAATTCACAGAGAGTGAGTTGACAGTCATGGTAAATGAGATAGTCAGAGTAGAACCACAACTGTTTGGTAGCCTGGTCCAACAGACGCCATTAGCCACAAGGACACAAATGTGGGCAAGGATAGTCCAAAAGGTCAATGCAGTAGGGACCACCTCAAGATCCAAAAAGGAGATCATGAAGCAGTGGCATGATCTGAACAGGGTTGTCAAAGAGAGGAGAAGCAAGAACGTGAGCTGGCTCAGAGGACTGGCGGGGGCCCTCTCATTCCACCAAAACCATTCACACCGTGGGAGGAGAAGGTGCTTGCCATACTGCATCCAGAGAGTCTCACAGGAGTAGCCGGGGGAGTGGAGGCTGGTAAGTACAAACAAATGACTAACACCACACTGCTATGTACTGTCTTGCACAACTACAAAGCTACACCACCTAGGACAAATTCCATCCATCTGCACCACACACTCACAAAAACATGTCCCACAGATCCAACATTCACCCACTCCCATTCACCCCAAACATAGCTACCAACATTACCATGGGGGCATGTACAGGTAGCGAGCACGACAACTCCCACCATGCCAAAAATCCGATTGGCCGCACTCTGCTAGTCCTACCAGCGTGTTACCCCAAAAAACTGTGGTCCATGAAGTAGCGTCGGCGGGTACGCCTATGCCAAAAGTTTAAAATGAAAATGAGTGTCGCGTTAGCCATCCCTGGACATGTGTTTCGAGGTAGTTGCCTCTCGTCAGCAGGGAGTAGGTGTGTGTGTAGGGTTGCTGCGTAGGCTGCCAAAAAATATTCTCAGGTAAAGTACCACTCAAGGCGTGCAGGTGCGTAGCCAAGGGCTCGTCAGCCCCACCGGCTCAAGGGAGCCTGAATATAAACAAACTCCCACCATACCCCCTGTCCCCCACAGCAGGATGAAGCCCTCCCCACCCCACACAGGAGCATGTGTCAGCCATTACATCACCCTCATCAAACCTACAGGTAGGTAGCCATCTTCCCTGGGAGGGTGTTTGGGGGTGGGAGGCCTGTACCACTACTCCCACCATTCCCTCTGTCCCACACCTCAGCAAGATGGAACCCTCCCCCACCACACCCAGAAACAGTTTGAAGCCATTGCAGTACACCAAACAAACTTACAGGTAGATAGCCAAGTTCACAGTGAGGGTGTTTGGGGGTGGGAGGCCTGTACCACTAATCCCACCATCCCCTCTGTCCCAACCCTGAGCAGGATGGAACCCTCCCCCCGCCCTACCCAGAGGCAGTTGGAAGCCATTGCAGTACACCAAACAAACTTACAGGTAGGTAGCCAAGTTCACAGTGAGGGTGTTTGGGGGTGGGAGGCCTGTACTTCTACTCCAACCATTCCCTCTGTCCCACACCTGTGCAGGATGGAAATCTCCCCCGCCGCACCCAGAAGCAGTTGGAAGCCATTGCAGTACACCAAACAAACTTACAGGTAGGTAGTCAAGTTCACAGTGAGGGTGTTTGGGGGTGGGAGGCCTGTACCACTACTCCCACCATGCCCCCTGCCCCCACCTAGCAGGATGGAGCCCTCCCCCACCCCACCCCACCCAGAAGCATGTGTCAGCTATTACATTACCCTCATCAAACTTACAGGTAGGTAGCCATCTTCCCTGGGATGGTGTTTGTGGGTGGGAGGCCTGTGCCACTACTCCCACCATTCCCTCTGTCCCACACCTGAGCAGGATGGAACCCTCCCCCGCCGCACCCAGAAGCAGTTGGAAGCCATTACAGTACACCAAACAAACTTACAGGTAGGTAGTCAAGTTCACAGTGAGGGTGTTTGGGGTGGGAGGCCTGTACCACCACTCCCACCATGCCCCCTGCCCCCCACCTCAGCAGGATGGATCCCTCTCCCACCCCACCCAGAAGCATGTGTCAGCTATTACATTACCCTCATCAAACTTACAGGTAGGTAGGGTAGCCATCTTCCCTGAGAGGGTGTTTGGGGGTGGGAGGCCTGTGCTGCCACTCCCACCATGCACCCTGTCCCACACCTCAGCAAGATGGAACCCTCCCCCACCCCACCCAAAAGCAGTTGGAAGCCATTGCAGTACACCTAACAAACTTACAGGTATGTAGCCATATCATTCGGTCTCATGACCCCACTGAGCAGAATGTAAGCCTCCACCACACACTCACAGATGTGTCACATCACAAATCCAAATGCAAGCACATAACAGGCAAGTGGCCAATACGTGCACCCACACATTCGTCACAAAAGAAATGGTGCCATATGATAACACAAGCAAAGGAAACTGTCACAGCTACCAAAGTGTGACACACCAATGCACATGTAGAAGAATGTCTGGGCACAATCATGCACAGCACCTAATGACATGTGCATCACCATGGGACAAGTGCAACAAGGACCATTCGAGAAATACGAAAGCATGTGTGGTGGTATAAATCAAGATATGCACATGACAGGACAAAAGTATGCAGGAGATGACAATGGTCATTCCATGGCCAGATGTGACATCTGCCAGGTCAGACAAATCAACAAATAGTCCTCAATGAAAAACGTGTTGTGCCAGTCCCTAGATGGCAACAGGTCCCTGTAATCATACATTATGCACGGGTCGCATGGTATGCATTGACACCTCACACCATGGACAAGTAATGCATTTAACACAGCATCATGTCAGGAGGCACAGTAGTGCACATAGGAAACAATGTGATGAACAGTCAATTTTGCAGTGTACAAACTAGGGGTGGGCGGAATTTGCGTAATTGCGTTACGCAAATCTCCGCGAAACGGTAAAAAATATCCGCGAACACGCAAAAATTCCGCGAAAACGCGGAATTGCTTGTTCGCGATGCTTTTTTCCTGTTCACAATTGCTGTTTGCATGCTCGGGGAGAAATATCTCGCGAACACGCATTTTGAGAACGCGAACAAGCAAAAAGTTCGCAAAATCGCGGAAAGCAGACTTTTGAGCAATTTTGCTTTCTCCGCAGAGCGCGAAATTACGCAAATTACGCAAATTCCGCGAGCGGGACGGAATTTACCGCCCAGGCCTAGTACAAACAGTGAATGACACAGCTAACACAAAGCTTACAGGGTGCACTACAATGACCATTCCCATCTGATCCACAGGTGACCAAGAACTCACTGCAGAGGACAACACCAGCAACTTGCAGAGCCAGTCTCCCCCCAGGTACATGGACTCTCGGATGTTGACGCCCAGGATTCTCTGGAAGATGAGTTCAAAGCCGGCCCATCTGGTGTGCCAGGGAACAACAGGTCCTAGGATCCCATCGTCCCTCCCACCACATCTGCAGCAATAACAACTTCACTGCAGACCCCTGCTGTTACTGCCTATGCAGCCACCGACACCACCACCACCAGTGATGCCTGCAACACCCTCCTTCTCCCAGTGGATGACCACCCCACACCACCGACTGGGGAGGCCAGGGAGAGGATGCGGGTGCCCACAGTGGTGAGGAAAAAGGTCCGTGACAGCAGGGTAGGTGGGAGGGGCAGGGTCACCCACAGACACCAGGAGGCTGGGACCCAATCCCTGGAACACAGCACCAGAGTCCTTGGGGCATATGAACGGGCCCAGGGACGAACGGGCCGGTCGGACGAACTGTTACACGAGCTCATCCTGCTGATGAGGTCCATCGACACCCGCATGGGACAAATTGTGGACCTCTTGGGCCAGCAAGTGGCGGTACTGAGGGACAGGCCTGCACCACAACTAACACCTCCACCTCCCTCTGGTCGGCCGCAGGATGACAGTTCACCATCCTCTCCTGCGGCCACAGAGAGGGGTGAGTCCTCAGACCCTACTGGCCCATGCAGCAGGCCCCCCCCCCCGCCAAGCGACGAAGGGGCCATCCTAAGAAGACCCTGGGAGAATCTGAAGGCAAAGCACCTGCCAAACGCCAGTCACAGAGCCAGCCCTGATGGCAACCCTCCTTACCACTGCATTGACTTTTTGGACTGTCCTTCCCCACACTGCCTTGTGAATGGCATCTGTCTGTTGGACTGGGTCACCACATCAATGCAGTGACTACTCGATTATCTAATTTACCATAACTGTCAACTCACTGCTCCACCACCACCTCAATGGAAATATAAAACCCCCCTAACATGTCACCATTGAAAATAAAAAATCCTTACACACATGTTGTTGTTTCTGCTCTGTCTTTATTGCAGGATGTACAGTCTTCAACATGACCACAATGCACCAGGGGTATGGACTGTATGTAGGCAAGGAGTAGTTGAAGGCACCTAGGGAAACACAACAGAACAACATTCACTGGTCTGGGTGTGGCATCACAGACATCACACAACACCTGCCATCAAGATAACCCAACATGCACATGTCATAATGGGCAACAAGTGTCAACATACACGTCCTGTAGATGTTCCCAAATGACCTGCCCAGATACATTGCCAACCACTGCTGAGTCTACAACTGGCTGCTGTTATAATTCTCACATACCCCTACACGACAACAGCAATATCTGCAGACAATGGGTATGTTGTACATTGTCATCCACCTTCAAGTGAAGTAGCGGTTGATGAGCTGTTCATGCCGGTCACCACCTTCCTCCTTCAATGTCCTCATCACTGGACACAGGTTGGTTTGCAGTCTGGGGCCTTGGGTCCTCACCATCATCCAGGAGCAGGGGAATCACCTTGCGAATGGCTGGGTTGTGGAGCATGCAGCATGCCACTACAATCTGACACACCTTCCCGGGCGAGCATGCCAGTGCACCTCCAGTCTTGTCCACGCAGCGGAAACATGACTTGAGCAGACCAAAAGTACGTTCCACCAAACGACGTGTCCTCTCATGTGCCTCATTGTAGCGGACTTCAGCCGGGGTCCTGGGATTCCGCAGTGGGCTCAGCAACCAGGGACGGTTGGGATATTGAGAGTCACCTAGGTATTGCAAACACAAATAGACATTGCAATATCGCTGAGGCAGAGGGCAGCAGGTCACACACCCAGCACGCCATACGACTAGGCATACTCACCCTCAATCCATGCCCGCTCGGGAAGCAGATTAGCCATCAGCTGGGGCACAAATGTGCTCACTTGCCTGTGGTGGCACAAGCCCGACATGGGTGCAATCAATGGCACCAACAACATGGGGGATGTGTCCAAGGAGATTGAAGACTCCCTTCACAGTTGGCAATTCAGCACCCCTGGGGAAATGGATGTATCTCTCCTTGTATATCATCATGGCGGACAGTACATCACGCAGCAACACGCTGAACATCGGTCACTGTTTCTTGGAACGATCCAGTGGCACAAAAATGCAGGGCTGCCATCAACTTATAAATAGGGGTGAAAGCTGTTGGATATGTCCTGCGAGGCTGCAGGAGGGGCTCCAACAGATCACAAAGGGTTTTTAGGGTGGCTCTATCCAGCCGGAATTTCTGGATGATCGTCACATCCTCCATGTCCTCCAACACCGTCAAGTGTCGAATCAGATTTGGCCTCCTCCTATTTGAGATGAAAGTGTACACATGTGAATGCAATACATCATGACATGGGCACAGAATCTCACGCTCTGGATGAAACAATGACATCAATGACTGCCATCAAAATTAAGTTAGACCAGCTTACATGTAGGGACACCTTCAGCTACAGAAATGGCACACCTGTCAACTTACACTAAACAAGTAAAGTACCTCAAACAGCACCTTGGTCATTGTGAATGCACATAGGGATATGGGCACATTTCACATGGGTACGCCTGGGAGTATAGCATCCAGCATATGTGTAACAAATCAACCCCACTGTCTCCTACCTAGCTGCTGTACCTGTCACACCTTTATGCGTCATTTCAACCTGGCACACATCCACAACACAATGACCACAGTTGGAGCATGGATGACGAATGTGTGCATGAGCAGACATAAGTGGCCATGCAAAAAGGATCATCATTCATTGAGACGAACATTGCTGTGATTGTCACTGCACCTCAACACTTTGACATGTGTACACATTGTAGAGCTCAGGACAACACTGTCCTGCCTACTCAACCATCAAATCCATAAGTGACATGTGAGGGAGTACAGGCCAATCTACGAAATCACATACACAAACATTGCATGCGTAGTCACCGGTGGAGTAAATGGAACATTGGCATCGTGTGCACAATG
This sequence comes from Triturus cristatus, assembly GCF_964204655.1. Lineage (NCBI taxonomy): Eukaryota > Metazoa > Chordata > Amphibia > Caudata > Salamandridae > Triturus > Triturus cristatus. The sequence continues at coordinate 760,304,470 of NC_140595.1, forward strand.
ATGTGCCATTAACCATGTGGGCACTGTGCACTTTTGATGTTTGCCAGACTGCCATTGCCATTGTATGGCACCCATATCACCGTAGCTACCGCCTGGCCCCGGCGGTGTGTCACCAGCACCCCCCATTCACACAAGAGCAGTAGTGATAGGCATGGAGACATGGGGAAATGGCAGTTGCAATGCTCCGCCATCCATATTGCGGTAGCTAAAGCCTGGCCCTGGCGTTGTGTCACCATCACCCCCCATTCACAAATGTGGTAGTGATAGGCATGAAACATGGGGAAATGGTAGTTGGCATGCTCGGCCACCTGAATCACGGTGCCTCGTGTCAATGTATGGCACCCATATCGCGGTAGCTACCGCCTGGCCCCGGCGGTGTGTCAGCACCATGGAGATTGCCCTGGAGTCAATGGGAACCTTGATTGCGGTGGCATGATGCAATTTTGAAGATCGCAGTAGACGTGCTCCGCCACCGCAGAGGTGGTCATCGGATGCATTTGAAAGTGGCAGACCTGGACCACCAATTGCTGTAGCTTGACACCTTTGAAACAACCCCAGGGGGCTATATATGTGTGGGAGTGAGCCTCACATTTCCACTGCTCCCAGAACCTGCTGCCTGGGACCCCTCACCTGCTGCTGCCTCCAGGGACTACTGCCTGAGACCCCTCACCTGCTGCTGCCTCCAGGGACTGCTGCCTGGGACCCCTCAACTGCTGCTGCCTCGTGGGACTGCCGCCTGAGACCCCTCACCTGATGCTGCCTCCAGGGACTGCTGCCTGAGACCCCTCACCTGCTGCTGCCTCCAGGGACTGCTGCCTGATACCCCTCACCTGCTTCTGCCTCCACGGACTGCTGCCCGAGACCCATCACCTGCTGCTGCCTCCAGGGACTGCTGCCCGAGACCCCTCACCTACTGCTGCCTCCAGGGACTGCTGCCTGAGACCCCTCACCTGCTGCTGCCTCCAGAGACTGCTGCCTAAGACCCCTTACTTGCTGCAGCCTCCATGGACTGATGCCAGAGACCCCTCACCACCCAATTCCGCTGCTGTTGTCTCATTTCCACAGTGATGGCAAGGACAGAGAAGATCCGTGCCAGTCCCTTCATGAGCGAGGAGCTGGAGGTCCTGTTGGACGAGGTGCTCACACAGTACCCGAGGATATATGGTGCCCTAAATGTCATGGTAAGTCCTCAACAGTTGGGGGTTAGGGCAGGGGGGGCCACACATGTAGTTGGACTGATGCAGTAGGTGCCTGGGAGTGTCCGGTTGTGTCATGCACTGCCTGACATGCTGTCTCCAGGGGGAAGGTGTGTGTACCCAAAGCCCCAGGTTTCCCTGCCTGCACATGTATGTAGGAGTGACCTGTGTTGTGTTGTCAGCCATACAGTGATGCAGAAGGTTGTTCATGCAGGAGTCAGGACAGTGATTGCTTGTCTGAATGGCTGTGTGTGCCCCTGTAGTCCATCTCAGTGTGAGCCCAGCTGGCCAGCACAGTCCCGCCCACAAAGACAAGGACACATCACTTCGCTCACAAAGCATTACATCAGTCTTTTCACATTGAACTCCAGCTATGGGCCATCTCAGCACTGTAGATTGCACACAACCAGCCTTGTGAAGAGGATTTTGGATTTGTGAGATCATGTCCCTCAATGTGACATCCATGACACAGTTATCTATTCACAGGGCAGGGACATTGAGGGCTGCGCAGTCTTTGACACAGTGAGTCTACCCCCAAACACAGATTGATATGTGATGTATGTGTTGGTCAACCCAACAATGGACTGGAGATGTGGGCAGGCTACATAGGTGTTTCAGTGCTGGCATCCTGCATGTGTGTGAGATGTGCAGGCACTGTGTTCCCCCTCACTCCTGCATGCATTTACATCAGCCTTTCCCATGCAGATGTACCATGTAAGATGTACCCTAGTCTCTGATAGACATATTGTTTGATATGTGATGAGTCTGTATCTTGCTGCCATACTGAGAGATGTCGGTACATAATACTGTTTGACTAATCATTTTCCCCTCTTGTCTCCCATGCCTGCAGCTCAAGGTACACCAGCGAAAAGCCGTGTGGAGGGCCATTGCAGCGAAGGTCCAAGCTCTGGGGGTCTCAAACCGACGGCGCACCCTCTGCCCTGTTGCAGGGATTCTGCTTTTGCACAGAACTATGCGCAGGAGACCAGGACCTCAGAGAATTGTGGTGTACCAGAAAACTCCCCTCAGAACCCAGAACCCCTTATCCGACTAGCTTAGTATCCCATTCGTTAACCTAGATCTAGCTAGGTGGTCCCAATGTATAGACAAACCAGAACAAGCGACGTAGATATTTCTCAGGAGTGGTGGGAATCCAAAATACCTGTTCGTAACTATTTGTTAGTCCACAACATAATAATACAGACACCTTCGGGTATTTGTTTGCGCAATAAAAATCGCAAAATAAATAAAAGAGTTTATTTTATAAACCTTGCGTCCTAAGATGCAGTACTTTGGCTAACACTAGCAGACTAACAGTACAGATCAGAACCATAAGCATTATTACAATACCATATAGAATGAAAGGAGCAATCATACTAATAATGACGGTGGTATGCAGCCACACTCCTTTCACTAGAATCTAATACATTATTATTATTAGACTATTAGAAGGTCTCTTAGGCTAACAGGGGGGACCCCATACCGTATAGATCAGCTTAGTAGAATCACATCAAAGGATCAGCTCTCGCATGCATTAGCTCTTCTGTTTGAATGAATGTAAAACCAAACTGTTCTGCAATATTAAAGACGCCTGTCCTTCAGATATTGGCAGCTGTATGCATGATATGTCTAACAAGTGGTACGATCAATCTAAACACAACACTCTGTACCTTCTAGTGACCCAGACGCGTTCTTTGCATGATGTACAGACCAAGGGCACATTTCACGGTTAAGAATGTGAAACAACAGTTTGTTATCCTGTAAGGCAAAGTTGAGTCAGCATTTCTAAAATGAATAACACATAACAACAGTGTTGTGTGCAGCGCAGCAGAAACGAAAAAATGATCTAGTTTATGCTAACTTAGTGTTGTAAATAGGGCGTGGCTTAATCCATCTCACACCACAAGAGGTGGGACGACATCAGCCGGCTGGCAAAGAATGTGGCGGAGATGACCTTGGGGCTGCTTCCTCGCACTGGGCGTTTGGCACGGTGCAGCATAACACCACTAATGGGGCGCATTTTGGCGGTGACACAGCCTGAGCTGGATACACGTTTGAAGGAGCATCAGCAGCAAGCCAGGGTTGAGCATTTGGGGAGGGTGACTTTGGCTGGGAGTGGCTGCATGTGTACAGAGCCTGTGCCAGTGCTGGCCTATGTGATGTTGGTAGTGTGACGTAGTGGCATGTAAGTGGCTGCTGGGCTGGGTGCCAGTGTCATGCATTTGCCCTATCTGTACTTACAAAGGTGATTTGGATGCTGTGCATTCCCATTGCATTCTGAGTTGTGCTCTTCAGGTTTCTTCTGCATTGGGGTAGTCTTGGGAATCCCATGGGAGGTAACGGCAGTGTGCCCGATCTGACTGTGCCTTCAGTAATGCGTCCATTGCATGCATCCAGATTGGGGAGGCCTAGACATCTGACAGCAATGTGCACCAGTCTTTGGGCCCCAAAGTACGACATTGTGGGTGGCATGGGCTAATGGCCATTCTGTACTGTCATGTTGTAGTCTGTGTCTATGTTGTCCCCTCCTGTTCCATCCAGATCTGTCATTGGCAACAAGTAGTGTGCCCCCATCAAGTCCCTAGGTGTGCTCAGAGCTAGTTGTGTGTCTGGTTGAACAGAGCCACAAGCAGGGTGTTGTGCTGTGTGGTCATCACATGGCTCACTCCTGCCTGAGTTTCCACTTTCCACACACTGTTTGAGTCTATATGGTGAGTTGGCATGATGTGATTGCACATGTAGATTTGGTCATCTTTTGTTATGCATTGCTTGCATATGTTTGTTCTGTTGCTGCCACTGACCTGACCCTACATCTCTCTCTCTCTCATGCAGCATCTCCTGTAGTCATTGAGGGTCAGGAGACGGACACCAGTGGGGGTGAAACTAGCACAACAGCTGCACAGGAGCCCAGTGACACAGATGCTATTTTGCCCGTGCATGTGCAGCTTCTCATGGACATACTCTGCACTTAGCCCTGGCCACTGGCCTTGTTGTTCACTGCTGTTTTGCCCTTGCCTGTGCAGCGTCTCATGGACATACTCTGCACCCTGGACTGCCCACTGGCCTTGATGTTTACTGCTTTTTTGCCCTTGCCTGTGCAGCTTCTCATGGACCTATTCTGCATCCTGGACTGCCCACTGGCCTTGTTGTTCACTGATGTTTTGCCCTTGCCAGTGCAGCTTCTCACGGACATACTCTGCACTTAGCCCTGCCCACTGGCCTTGTTGTCCACTGCTGTTTAGCCCTTGCCTGTGCAGCTTCTCATGGACATACTCTGCACTTAGCCCTGGCCACTGGCCTTGTTGTTCACTGCTGTTTTGCCCTGGCCTGTGCAGCTTCTCATGGACCTACTCTGCACTTAGCCCTGGCCACTGGCCTTGTTGTTCTCTGCTGTTTTGTCCTTGCCTGTGCAGCTTCTCATGGACCTACTCTGCACTTAGCCCTGGCCACTGGCCTTGTTGTTCACTACTGTTTTGCCCTTGCCTGTACAGCTTCTCATGGACCTACTCTGCACTTAGCCCTGGCCACTGGCCTTGTTGTTCACTGCTGTTTTGCACTTGCCTGTGCAGCTTCTCATGGACATGCTCTGCATTGTGTGCTTTGCTCTTCTTTTCTCATGGTGCCTATCTGTGCAATATGTGAATAAAGACAGTTGCTCCTGTTGTCTATTTTGTCAGTGTCCTTACTGAATAAAGTTATTTTGCTGTGTGTATAGGGTTTACTGTGCCACATGGTCTTTGTGCCACTTCAACATAGTCAATGTTTGGGCTCACTTACTCTATTTTTATCAGGGGTGACAGGGTCTTCAGTTCTTCCTGATGCAGATACTTGTGGGGGCAATGGTGACAATTTTCAATGGGAAGCAGTTGTCATTTACTTAATTTGTTCATGTTGGCTATATTGTACACATGTCAGGTTGGGGGGCACTGCCAGCACAGAGTGGATTCTGCACACAGAATCGCAGGCAGGCTGGCCAGGGTCATCATGTATATGTATTTTTCCTTTATGTGTGCCCAGTGGTGTATGTGTGTGGTCATCTTGTGATGGCCAGTCATCCCAGTCCCATGGCTTACTTTCCATGTGTGCTCTTGGTTGGTGAGGTAGTGTGCAGTGTGGAGGGGATGAGTTTGTCGTGCGTGTTGATGTGTGCGTGCCCCTGCATTGTCAAGTACACACATGTATCACCCAGGAGTTGTATGCCTGTTGTTGTGATTGTTCAGCCCTGTGGATGTGGTTGTAGGCACATGTGTGAGTTGTATATTGTGCAATGTGCAGTGTGTTGGTGTGTCCTTGCAGTTCTGTCTGACTCTTACTTGTTGTTTTTTTCACTTGTGAGTATGCAGAGTATGTGACTGGCTAGTCAGTGTTGTGTTTTGTTGCACATCCATGTGTCTTGTTGCTGTTTGTGGAGACTGTGCAGACCTGCTGTTCCACACTGCCATTGTGGTTGTGTTTTCTCATGCATTGCTGTCACATGGTGCCTTCTTGCCTCCAGTGTGGCATATTGTGTGTGTTGTCATACCATCCCCTATCTGTGCTTCAGATGCCTACCCATTGTGGGTCTGCACTCCCTCTCTTTGTGTATGCTGCACTCCTGCCGTGTCCCCTACTGACATGCAGTACACTTCACTTGGTTTACATGTGTGTGTGCCTCCCCATCACTTCATTTGTGACACTGTGCTTTGTGGCGCAGTTCTTTGGCCAGGGTCAATGTGTCACTCAGGGCATTTCACCAATGGGTTGTGTGTGATATTCTGGTGCTGTTTGTCAGTCATGGTTGCTCCTATTCAGTTCAACTGTGTGTGCTGCCCAGTCCTCTGGTCAAGTTGTTTCCACCTTTGTGTCCCAGACTTGTGCATCTGTTGGTGTTTTGTTGGATGTATGTGTGTTAGCTCTGGTATTGCTTCACTTCCTGGGTGTGCTGTTGTCTTTGTGCTGTGCTGTATGGTGTTGTGTGGGCTGCTGTTCTGTCACTGATGTCTGTGTGTGGCTGGTATGCTTGGTGTGCACACACTGCTTGTTGTGCATGCAGTGCTGTGTGTGTATGTTGCCTTGTCATTGCCTGGTGTACATCCCCGGATGTCCTGCTGTGTTTCCTATGTGCTTTTTCTGCCTGTGCATCTGTTGTTTGTTTGATGTGGCTGTGTTGTTCTGTGATGATGCACTTCTTGTCTGTGTTGTGGTATGTTGTCTATGCATTGTTCCTGAGTAATGAGGTTGTGCACGCCTGTCGTGTCTGCGCTCCCATTGCCTTCCACAGTTTAGCTGCACAGGGCATGTCTGTTATTGCTGTGTTTGTGTGTGTGTTTCTGTTGGATTATGTGTTTGTTGTTTTTGTGCAGACATTTGTTCTGGCATCCCTGTGTGTGTGATGTTTGTGGCTAACCTCAGGGTGTGTGATTGTTGGTCTGTGTATTGACTAGCAGTATTGCCAGCCTTCAGTGTGTTTGACACTGGTGTTGTGTGCTGCTGGTGTGAAGGGGGTATGTGTGTAGATTCCTACTGGTGTTTGTCAGTCATGAGTGTGTCAATGGGCCCTGTGTGTAGTGCTGCTGGTGTACTCATGTGAAATAGTTGTATAGATGCATGGCTGTTCACAGTTTGACTTCAGGGCCTTCCTTTCATCCTTGTGCCTATACCTGGTTTGCCTTGCTGTCTCCCTGTTTTGTTGCACTGTGATGTCTCTGGTTTGACTTCACTGACTGTACCAGCCCTGTGTGCTGTGGTGGTCTGAGGGTGTTGTTCTCTATTACTTGTGTTGCATGTGATGTACACATGCTTGTTGTGTGTCTTGGTGTCCTTCCATTTGTGTGCAGCCCACTTTGTTTTTCCTATTTGTTGTGTTCCATTGCTGTTGGCATGTGGGGTGTGTATGTGTCTGTGTGTCAGTCTGTGGTATGTCTGTGTGACTTGGCAGGCTGTGTGTCCATTTGGATGTTTGTTCCTTGTATGTGTTCATTTGGTGCTTGTCCTCATTTTTGTTTCCCTGAGTGTGGTGGTGTGGTGGTGTGTGTGTTTCCCTCGCCCTGTGCTACTGTGCTGTGTTCTGTGTGTTCCTGTGCAGCCACTCTTGCAGTGGCTGTCTCCCTGGTTGTTTGTTGTGTGGTGCAGGGTGTGTATTTACCTGGCTTGTTGTTGTGCATGGGGTGCACATTAGGGGCACATGGCATGTGCCTTCATGGGATGTGCTAGTGTGTGGTGGGAGGGGGTGTGGCTCTGTGGTCTTTGTGCCCTGACCATGCCTGAAACTGGCCCTGCCTTCTGCATTGTGCACATGTATTTCCTTGTGTTCACCGCTGCGGTAACGTGACCGGGACATTGCTGCATGGTGGCTGAAGCTGTGTGTCCAGTATGCAGAGGGGTGACTTGGTGGCAGGTGGGTGATGTGCGGGTGCCCATGTGGATGTGTCCCTGTCCCCACCAGGGTGTCTGATGTGGATTTGGACCCTGTGCCAGCCCATGTGTTTTGTTTGTGTTATTGAGTACCTGCGGAGGCATCCGCGGCAGTCCATAAACTGCTGGTGATGTAGCAGGTACAGCACCGGAAAAACATGTAGAGCTTGATCCATGGCGGCTGTGACCGGGTGGTGTGGACCGGGACTCTGGTTTCACACTCCGCTGTCGAGGTTTCACCATCTCTGGTTGGGCCGTTTCTCTGCTGCAGTGCGTCTGCTTGTTTGGGGCATCCTAAATTTGTGGAGCGGGGCAGATGTCATTCCGCACGGTGGAGAGTCTTCATTGGCTCCCACCGCTGCGGTGGCAGGCGCACTTTGATGTCGGTGCGTGTTGCACCACGGCGGACCGGAAATGGGCTATGTTTGGCCATACTAATATGGTGGACGTGAGGACCGCTGCTTGCAGGCGGAAAAAGCCATTTTTCCGCACCACCAGCACCGTGGTGGTGCCACCGCCCGACATCCTAATGGACCCCTTAGTATTTGGCCATTGCTGAATCTAGGGTGGCGTAACCTCCTTGGTTGTATTTATGCTCAATCTTATTTTTAGAAAAGCTTCTTTCATTGGCCGAAAAATAAGCATTCAGATAAGGCTGGATTCACAAAGACTGATGAGAGTTAATCACAGACCATGAATACGTTTTAGCAGCTATGGCTATTTTATCCGTTTTAAATTAATTAATTTTAATTTATTTTTTAACATTTGTTTAAAGCTCGGCATTGTCAGTTCTGTGAGCCCTATCTGCAAATCGAAACTCCGGAGGAATATTGGGATATGAGATCACCAAGTAGCTGTATAGGAAGAATGTATTATTTTTGGCAACATATGCCCGCAAGGGAAGCCGGGTCAGATGTAAACATAGAATACGTACATTTCAAAAATGACCCTTGCAAAACCATGGACTGTCTTTGTAGGCCAAACTCCAATCTGATTTCTGGTTGGCCGGTTGACCTAGGAATCCCAAAGATTGACTTATAGGCCTTAGTAATTAATAGGTCCAATAGTTTCTCATCTTTCCCCCTGGTAATGGGCGAACCATATATAATTGTTGGCTGTAACCTAGGCCCCCATTAGGATAGCGGGTGGATCGCCACTGCCGGGCCAGCGGTGGCCACCGCTGGGCCGGCGGTGGCGATCTGCCCGCCAGATGGCCCTGTATATTAGTATTAGTATGGCGAGGGTCTCCGCGGCGGACGGAAAGAACGTCTGCCGCTTTTCCGCCAGCTGGATTCCCGACCGGGCGGAAAAGGTCCTTAATATAGTGGGCACCGCCATCCATATTAGTATGTGGCATTCACAATGCCTTTGCATGGAATATCTGAGGGTTGTGATCACTTTTGAGTCGAGGTATCACCTTATATTCTACAAGTTTTAGACTCAACTTTTTTAAATGAACGTGTAATCAATAATTGAACCGTGCTTGGACTATTTAAAAGATGTTACTGACCTTAGTTTGCCCAAGGCTTTTTCTGTTAACAAGGTTAACCCAAGCTGGTGCGTATTGTTACAACACTCTTTGCGATGGAATTTCTCTTTCCTTTTGTGTAATTAAAGGTAACCAGATGTAGGTTGAAGTCGCCAGAAATAATCAAACCAGCATCTCAATACCGACTAACTAATGAGCTTATAATTTCCCATAGGATCTGCAGCTGTGCCACCTTATTTTTCCTCGCACTTAAATAAACATTAAAAATTATCATCTTATGGCAATTGCACTGTAGTAAAACAAATTGTAACCATTCCAAGTGTAGACCAACTACTTCTACTGTCAGATTTAATTCAGTCCCAATAATATGACAGTCCGCACTTTGACTAACCAAATTTGTTAGTGTGTACAGCCAGGAGATTCAGTTAATTGAATCCAATCAGTGGGGTTAGTTGTTCTCTCCATGTTTCCTGAAACAGTAGAATTTCAAAAGTATTTAAAAATCAAATAATATATCTGGATCGGTCAGCAGATGGGCGAGCCTATGTACATTCCGAGAACAAATTCTCAGTTGTAAATCTTTAACACTTACTACAGGTGAACTTCAACTCTCATCACCTAGGGTTGCGTTTGCAAGGGCAGCTGAAAGCCATATCCAGTCCGCGGGTTGCATTTTTGCTAACAATTCACAGGTACGAACGCCTTTTAGTGTACTAGTAATTAACAGACCTGTGTTGCAAGGGGATTTGTTCAATGGACCAATCGCACCTCTAAGTAATGGAAATAATTTTTTACTTTCAACCTTATGTCTATCTTTTTCAAGTTTTGAACTGGTACCTCCAGAATAGTAGGATAATTTAAAGGAGTACAATTCTTGACCTCAATGACCCATTCCATAAAGTAGAGGCTCGAATCAAAACTTTCATTTACTATTTTGTTAGTTGTCCAGGTTGTTATGGTGGACTCACATAAAGAATTCATGTGTAATTGTTTAAACTGGACTGATAGGAGGTCAGTTTGTTTAATAAATGATAGATATGGGGTAGTTGAGATAAGTTTTAAAATTAAACTCTGATTACGGCTATTATGAATGCCCCTAGATTCATATAAAGGGTGAAAAACTGGTGCAGAGACAGAATATCAATGGGGAAATATCGAGTTGCATGAATATCGAGTCAAGAATGCCGATGGAGTAAAATATCGAAGTAAGTTTTTTCGTTGTTAAAAACATCGATTTTTGTGTAATTTTCAATATTGATTTTGAAAATATCAATGGCAAAAATATTGTTGTATATAATATCAAAAGCTTGTATTTTTTTGGTGGTTATTTTATATGTTTGCAATTAATTTTTAATGTTAAATGTTTGTTTTTATTGTATTTTCATTTATTTTTAGGAGTGGGATGTTGGCTTTATAGGGGATAAGGGTGGGGAGCAATTTAAAAATATGTATTTAAAGTTTTAATTATTTTTTAAATGTTATGTAAAATATTAGGAGTGGGATGTTGGGTTTATAGGGGGTAAGGGTGGGGAGTAATTTAAAAATGTTAGTTTAAAATACATTAAAAAATATATATATATATATATATGTGTATATATATATATATATATATATATATATTAAAAGATCTAATTAATAAAATTAAAATTTGAAATACAAATGTATTTTAAATTTTGAAGTTTTTGTTTGGGTGCAAATATTTTAATGTAAATTGTATAGAGTATTGTAAAAATATGTTTTTAAATTAACCAAATATTTAAATAAATATATGATAAGGTCATATTTTTATATTTATTGATATTTTTTTCTTGTTTTAGTTTTTTAATGTTTTGAGTATTAGTAACCTTTTTCTTTTATTTTGGCAATTTAGAATTTTTTTTTTTAAATTAACAGAAATGTATAATTTAATATTTATATATTTTTTATTTTTGTAAGAAGGGGTATATCACAATGTTATTTCAATTTTTTTAAAGGTAATTATTATTATGTTTTTGTATTTTTATTTTTATTTTTTTGACAAATTCTTGAAAATATTTGTGGTACATTTAAATTTTGCAAAAGAATTGTATAATTTTTTACATTTGTGTTCTTTTCATAGTTTTGATATTTTTTACATTTTTATATTTGTAAAAAATTTACATTGTTTGGCATTTTTCCTTAGTTTATTTGTTTTGGATTTGGAATAGTAATTTGTTTAAGTTTATTATCCAGCACTTTCCCTGAGTTTAATTGGTTTTGGAGTTGGAATAGTAATTTGTTATGGTTTACTATCCAGCAGTTTCCCTGAGCTTAGTTGGTTTTGGAGTTGGAATAGTAATTTTTTAAGGTTTATTATCCAGCACTTTCCCTGAGTTTAGTTGGTTTTGGAGTTGGAATAGTATTTTTTTATGGTTTATTATCTAGCAGTTTCCCTGAGGTAAGTCGGTTTTGGAGTTGGAATAGTAATTGTTTATGGTTTATTATCCAGCACTTTCCCTGAGTTCAGTTGGTTTTGGAGTTGGAATAGGATTTTCTTATGGTTTATTATCCAGTTCTTTTCATAGTTTTGATATTTTTTACATTTTTATATTTGTAAAAAATTTACATTGTTTGGCATTTTTCCTTAGTTTATTTGTTTTGGATTTGGAATAGTAATTTGTTTAAGTTTATTATCCAGCACTTTCCCTGAGTTTAATTGGTTTTGGAGTTGGAATAGTAATTTTTTATGGTTTACTATCCAGCAGTTTACCTGAGCTTAGTTGGTTTTGGAGTTGGAATAGTAATTTTTTAAGGTTTATTATCCAGCACTTTCCCTGAGTTTAGTTGGTTTTGGAGTTGGAATAGTATTTTTTTATGGTTTATTATCTAGCAGTTTCCCTGAGGTAAGTCGGTTTCGGAGTTGGAATAGTAATTGTTTATGGTTTATTATCCAGCACTTTCCCTGAGTTCAGTTGGTTTTGGAGTTGGAATAGGATTTTCTTATGGTTTATTATCCAGCACTTTCCCTGAGTTCAGTTGGTTTTGGAGTTGGAATAGTAATGTTTTATTGTTTATTATTCAGCACTTTCCATGAGCTCAGTGGGTAGTTTGTTATGGTTTATTATGTAGTATTTTCTTAGACTTTATATGTAACAGATGTATCAATTTACAGAGCGTGGGTAAAAGTAGAGGTAGGAATTGTAGAAGCTGATCAGGCTAAAAAGGATCAGCTGGGGATCCTGATTTAATTTTATGACAGAGAGTCCTTAGCATCTCACAGGAAAGTGCTGGGAAGGAAAATACAAAAGTACCTGAAGGACTGATATTGTCAGTGTGCTCTTCACTCTTAGCAGAAGGCGGAAAAGATTTATAAAATGTCCTTAACTTTTTTGACAAAAAAAGTAGCTAAAGCTTCACACTGAGAGTTGGAAAGAATAGTGGAGGCCCTTGCTGAAGGAGGATTTTTGATATCGTTTAGGAAAGAAAAAATACTTTTTGCCGGGTTGGTGCATTTCTTTTCCGCAATATAGTCGGCATGTGACTTACATATAGACTTATGATATGTCTTGATGGCAGAACGATATTGTAATTTGAGGGCAGGATCGTATTTGCATCTCCAAGCCCGTTCAAGAACTTTACAGTCTTTTCATCTGGGTTAGGTTTACGTTAAACCAGGGATTTGTGTAGGTTCTGCGCCGTAGTGTAAGTTGAGCAGGGATATGTTTATCAAGGGCCTGTGAGAGCCACTCATGAACACAGCTGTTAGCTACCTCCACAAAATCAGGCAGTTGAGGCGTTTGGGAGCAAAGTGATTGACATTTCACGTATGCCAAGGGCATTTTAGCAGAGGCTCGGGGGTGTGCGCGGAGATGAATTCTCATGAGGAAGAGATATCTAAATGAGAAAGTGGTCAGTCAAGGCCATGGGAAGGGGGGCAGCGCTCTAACAGATGGTATATTAGAAAATACTGGATCTAGGAGTTGCCTCGATAAGTAAAGCTAGGGGCAAATTGTAGCAGTTGGCATGCAGCGAGATCTGCTAGGAAATCGGCAGTCTCCCAGTTTAGATAGTCCTCAAGATGGAGATTGAGATCCCATATAATGTTAAACGGTCCAGGGGAGCGATGGATAAGCAATCCTGTCAAAGTAAAATTATGATTTACAGACATTTTAAATAAAAAGTCCTCTTTTGCAGTCCACAACTAGCTTCTTTGTCAGGCTGCAAGTTTTGATGGTTTTGTAAATGATAGCTATCCCTCCTCCCCCGCTGTCCTCTCTATTTAGTGTTTTTATTGCATATCCCTGTGGAAGTGCCATCTGTAGCTCCACCACCGTAATGGGGGTAAGTCAGGTCTCTGTAAGAAATAGGAGGTTCGGTCTTTCAGACTGGACCAAATCACACCCATCAGCGTAGTGTTTGAATAGGGAGAGGCAGTTCAGACTGAAGATTTTAAGTGCCTGGGAAGGGGGCTTTGCCAGGGCATAGCCATTAATGTTAACACTATAGTGGCAGTGGTTACAATGAGACAGACAATCAGCTGGGCTCCTAACCTGGTTAATGCAAGGATTCCTGGTAGTTCTCACTAAGAGAAGTTTGTTAGCAGAATAGATCCGTCTGTTTGTGTCCAAATCGGCAAAGTGCCTGGCGCCTGGCGACGTCCAGGCGGGGATGGGCTTGCCTGCTCCACGCATCCGCGCTGCGGCCATCCTCAAATGGCCGGGGGGCACAACTGGCTCCTCCCAACCTTGCATCTGATTGAGTAAGACCACCCAATCAGTGCAGACGGTATCGTAGGTGGAAGAGGCCTAAAAACACAACGAAACTAAGAGCGGTAGATTAAAAAGTGGCAAACAACTCTTCAAAGCAAAATATATAACAAATGGCATAAAAGGGACCAAGGTCCTTAGTATTGCACACACACTCGCTTGCTTCAGAGAAGATAACAGTAGATTACTGCGTCCGCGCTGCGAACGGCCTCAAATGGCCGGGAGGCACAACTGGCTTCTCCCAATCTTCCATCTGATTGGGTAAGACCACCCAATCAGTGCAAAAAGTACCGTAGGCGGAAGAGGCCTAAAAACACAACAAAACTAGGAGCAGTAGATTAAAAAGTGGCGGACAACTCTTCAAAGCAAAACATATTAAAAATAGCAGCAACTGGACCAAGGTCCTGAGTATTGCACACACACTCTCTTGCTTCACAGAAAATAACAGCAGATAAAATGTGCATTATACAAAGTTATATTTTGTACATTTTATTTTTATTATTTAGTAGATTAAATATTATTTTAAAATAATTTACATTTTTTTGCACAAATATACTTTTCTATAATATATTTTTTTAATTAAACATTGTTATATTGGTTGCACATTTACAATAGTCTTATTGTAATTTTATATGTTGAAGGTGAGTACATCAAAGAAATATACATTTGAATATATATTAAATATTATAATTTTAGTTTTTTGATAATATATTTAATATATATTACATTTTTATAAATTGTTTCTGCATTTAAAAAAAAATAATATTTCTACATTCTTGGCTATGGGGAGTCAGTCTTTTTTTCATTTTCATTACGTGGCCATTTTTTTCCCATTTCTTCACTTTTCTGTCTATCTGTTTCGTTTTGAGGTCATTTTGGAAGAAGGAACCTCGCTGTTGGCAGCTGTGTTTCGTTGGTTAAGGCAAGATTGATTTAAATAACTTTTAAGGTAGTTTTAGGGTTGGGGCGAGGTAGTAGTAGTGTAGTTAGATTTGTTAGGGCATTAAATGTTCATTTTTTGTGTTCGGTATTTTTTTGGTAGTTTAGTGTTTGATGTGGTTGACATAGTGTTGAATAGTAGTAGAGTGTTGCATAGTATCAGTTATGTGTTGTTTAATTATGTTATGTTGGAGGTTGCGGAGTTGCATTACGCGGAGCTCCGCGAAGTGAAAAAAAACTCAGCTGCACTACGCGGAACTTCGCAAGCGGTGGAGTACGGTGGAGTACAATAGAAAAATGCTGTTCGCGTTGATTAGATAGTGCTGGGTGCTTGTCCAAACTGTGCAATCATTGCGAACAGTACCTTTTCTGCCGCTCGAGTGGATTTATACTTGAGCGGCAGCTTTCTCAATGCAAACGGGCAGTTTCTCAATGTGAGCTGTCGCAAGCATACGTTACCACTCGCAATGAGAAACTTGACCCCCCCCCCGCATTGAGAAATCTCGTCGGGATGTTGATTTTCCACGCTCCTGCTCAGCAACTTGATGTTGACGATCGCGAATCAGGAAATATCTCGCAGGGCAGTTGATTTTCCTAGCAAGCGAGGAAAAAAAGTTGGAACTCTGCGAGCTCTGCATAACGCGGAGTGCGGAAAACTCCGCAAACTCCGTGAGCGGAGCAGTGTTCACGGCCCAGGGTTAATTTAATGTGTGTGGGTTTACATGTTTTAGTGGGAGGCTGTTTTGTGAACGAATGGTGCTGAAGATGGAATTCTTTTTTTTAAAAGGTAAATGTATTTTGTTTCTTTGAAACAATTATTTTTTTACATTTTCTTTTGTTTTTCAGGTTCGTTGGAGCGTTCTTTTTTTAAGCTAATGTTCACGTTTTTGAGGGTTTCGTTACTGAGAGGATTGCGTCGTTGGAGCCTTTTTTCTACAGTTGTATTTTTGCATTTTTGTGGGCTTGCTTTTCGAATGGATTCGTGTTTCAATTTGTCTACTGTGGATCTATTTGTTTTTGAGGACCATCTACTGCAACATAAATGTAAGTTCTTTTTTTATTATTATGAGTGGCAAATGTTTTTAGTTGCATTTGGTTTGTTTGTTTCTTTTTCATTTTAATAATTATATTATGTCGTTTTACATTTTTAAAAGCCATAATTATAATTCTTAATTTAAAAAAGAGTAGTATTATGTTGTTTAAGTGTTTTGACATTTTAAAATGCTTTATGGTGTTTAGCATTGTTTTTTGTTTAAAGTATTGATTCAGCTACCATGTCTAGGTATTCTAGCCCTTTGGTGTTTGGAAATAGTTGAGTTTTGTGTTGTAGGCATTCATACATTGCTATTGTTTGCTTTCTGAGTTTAGGGCCTATTTTAGTTAGGGATTGCTCTAGCATTAGCTCTTGACAGCTCTGTTCTTTTTTTGCGGCTTCTATTGGTGTAAGGTTGGTTGTCCTCTTCCTATTGTGGCTTGGAAAGCATTATGCCATCCTTCCACTGCGGTATTAGTTTTAGCTTTATGAGCTAGTGTGCTAGCATAGACGTTCTACCAGGGGATTTGGAACTTTGGTTTCCTTCGGTGCCCTGACCTATGTAGCCTTCCCACCCAGGTGTCTTCAACGTAATCAAGGAAGGGTGTTAGTTTTGCCTTATTGCCTTATTGGCTTGTTTGAAATGGCTTCCAAGAAGTATATTATAGTGGTTGGCTATTTATGTTGTTGGTACATAGGCCAGTGCTATTATGGCTATATATATGGTAAGCACTACTGGGCCAAATAAGTCGCAGGACTAAGTGCCCATTGACTACTAGTCCTCACACACACTAACACTCCCTAAATCCAGGAGTTAAGAGGCACTTCATGCACCAGACCTCAGATTTAACGTGCTACCAAGATTAGACTTGTTTCCACAACATGGCAGAACTCCGCAAAGAGCAGCACTAAGCTCTGCACCAGTGGCAGCCTCCCTGCACCCTTTGGACTTTGACTCTAACAAGGTAAGAGACCAGTTCTAAAAGAAAGGTGAACCGCTCTGCAAACAGCAGACTTCACTAGAACTCCCTTGGGTTGGAGGAGCTAGTCCCCTGCAGTTGGCAGGCACAAACCACAAAGTCCACGTCCTTGAAGTCCTGTTCCCTGAGCCGTCTGGCATAGCCGCTCAAAGTTCTTGGGCAGGTGTCTTCTGAGAACTTTAGTACAGACCGACGGTGTGGCTCAGCTTTCTTCATCATTCCCCCTGGTACTCCGGATAAAGATTTCCTCAACCAGAATGCTTTCAGGTACCAAAGCTTGTTGGTGGTCAGTCCAACTACAACCTGCCTACAACCTGTTTTACTTGACACTTCAGGAGAAGAAAGCTACCTGCACAAATGTCCAACCACCCCTGTGGCTACATCATGAAGATTTTTCATCTGTTTTCACCCTCTCTTGGCATGCCTGCCAGCTTATCTGACCGTGTATCCAGTTCAGCACAAAGAGAGTCAATAGCACTTCTGCACCTGAGTCTGCTGATTCAGGTAGATTGAATTTGCCTGGAAACTCCTGGTCCAGGGCCAGCTCCTTATTATAGTTCCAAAGGGTTTTGCTCAAATCACACAGCAAGTACCCTTTTGCCAGCCATTCCAATACCGCAAGCCTGATTGGCAGCTCCACTTGACAGCTAAAGTGCACCTCTGCACCCTGCGCCCCTGAGCCAGGCAAAATTGTGCTAGCTGTTGTGAATTGGTCTACGGACTCACAAGACCTTAACTCTGAGTTCTGTTAAACTTTCTCTCTAATTAACCAATTGCCTGGGTTTTTCCCATTGACTGCAACATTCATGTTTTCACATTGAAATGTACTGGTTTATTTAATGCTTTAAAATTGATAACTCTGGTTATACTGTATATATTGATTTTGGTTTGGAATTTAAAAATATATAAAAATTAGAGCTATTTTTATAAATTGGTTTATGATTTCTCTCGAGTCGTGTCAATTACTTATTGTCCATGCCCATGATGTAAAATGCTTAACACATGTTTCTCTAAGTGCCAGTCTGCTCTTTGGCACACTACCAGGACTTAGAGAAGGTGCACTGAGAGAACACCTGGGGTCCATCTATGTGTATCGTGCTAGTATTACATGGTAAGGAACCCCTGCCATACCACATAGTACTTTCACCTTGCAACATTGCTGTTTTAACTGTGGGTTTCCTGAACTCGTGTTTCACTTCGCTACTTAGACATAAGTATTTTTTGTGCATAAGAAATCCTCAAGTGTCTTTATATAACAAAAAGTGATTTTTTTCATATTTTTTTTAAACTGAATTTTAATTTAAATTGCTAGGTCCCTGTGTTATACCCCTAGTAATAGTGAACCAAATAGTAAAACATTTAAAAGTGTTCTTGGAAGTAGGCCTAACAGGTTTCAAGATAAGCACAATGGAGAGGGCACTGAATCGTAAATTAGTCACCCTCCAAGCTCTCAGGATCCAGGATCTTAGAGGTTAGTTCAAACTTAGAAGCATTGTCTACAAGGTCACTGCCAGAAAAGAGGATCTAGTACAGGCCCTCTAAGATTATGAAGTTGAGCAAGACAAAGTAGATGACCTCTCATTAGGTGAGCCTGAACCAGAACAAGACGTCTTATCTCAACAGGCAAAGAAAGAGGATGAAATGTTAGATCTCCTGACCTTCCAGAGACCACCCTCACCTGCAGGTAGTGCCAGAGGCCACTGTAGTATTGGAACTGTATGAGACCTTGAGGACAGAATTGCCCAAATCTCACTGGAGGAGAAAAAGCTTGAACTTGAGCAGAGGAGACTAGCCTTAGAAGAGGAAAGCACTCATTTCTACCTGGAGCACAAGGGGGGTGGCAGCAAAGCTAATAGGGCCAGGGAGGAATCAGGTGACCCTAAAATTCTAAAAGGTATAGTCCCCATAGGATTAAGATTACATTTCCAATTGGTTTCCAGCTTTTGAGAGAGCATGCGCCATTAGAAAAGTAGGTCTCCAACACTGGGGCTCACTACTGTGGGAATTTCCACCAGTTAATGGCAGGGATAGACTACTGACCGTAGATGAGCATTCAGCTGAGTCATATCATCAAATGAAGGACACCCTTATGGAAGTGTAGGACTCACTACAGAGAAGTACAGGTCCAGATTTAGAGAAACCCATACAGGGCAAAACCAAACTTGGGTACATTTTGTTGACTTCTCAGTCAAGGCAATGGAAGGCTGGTTTAAGGGTAATGATGTGAAAACATATAAATGGCTGTATAATCTATTGTTGAAAGAGCACATTCTAACCAATTGTTCCACAGAAAAAGTATGACAGCATCTAGTAGATTCTGAGTTATCTTCTCCCAGAGAGCTAGGAAAGATTGCAGATAAATGGGTCAGAATCCAGGGTTACTCAGAGCAAGACCCAAGGTGGATGTGACCCTAAGAAGGATGCACAAAACTTCACAACAGGAGAAGATGGCGAGCACCGACAAAGGTAAAAATACAGAGTTCTCTTCAGGCCCTCAAAAGACTTCCAAGGAGGGTAGGCCCTGAGACTCTTCCCAGCACAAAGGAAAGGGGTATCATGGTACAAAGTGGGATCTCAAGAAGGCTGTGGCTTGCTTTTTCAGCAGGCAGCGCACAAGAGAGGTGATGCAATATGCAACAAGAAGCCCCCAACTGATGGACAATCCAAGGGTATCGTTAGTGTTGGGATGAGAGTAAAAATGTACTCCGGAGAGACCAGAGGTCACACTGAGACAACTTTGGTTTCCCTGGGATGGGAAGAAATTGAAGCCTTGGCAGTCTTACCTTCAAGCCTGAAGAAGTATTGTCGTAAGCCAAGAATCAATGGGACTGAAGTAGAGGATCTGAGCGATACACATGCCAGTGTTATCATGAAAGCAGCAAGACTGTTTTCCCTAGAAAAAATGATCCCTGGTGTCAGTCATCAAATTAAAAGTGAAGACAATGAGACTAAACTTCAACTAATGGCTTTAGTGAACTTATGGTGGGGATGGGTTTCTGGCCAGAAGAAGGTGGTTGTGTCTCCTGCCATACCAGTAGAGTGTATGTTAGAAAACGATCTGGAGACTTCTGCATGGGCAGAGGTAGAAAGGAGGACTCAAGTAGAAATGCTGGGTCTCCCTGTCAGGCTACCCAGGAGGTTTCCTCCTCACTGTTCCATTATTGCTAGTATTCTGTTGTCAAAACCCCTGAATAGCGCAAGAAATTGGAGGACGAGTTGGCACCTTAGGAATTCCAAGGTGTCTGCCAACTCGCCCTTCCAGTAGCGCTCTAGTGTTCCTGGTCTCAAATTAAGAAAGGAATGTGAAGCACGCGCGAGCGTTCCAACGCGCACTTAACCTGAGGAATTTACATGGATGCAGCTTAGGAAAGGAGCTCCGTCGTAAAAAATAGTTTAGGGTATTTCGACTAACGTCGTTTAGCCGTCGGAATTATCGGGAGAAAAGCCTTGTCACAGGTTAGTTCAACAACGGATTAAAAGTTAATTGTCTGGAGAATTAATGAGCCATTCTTAGTGTGTAATTACATAAGGAAAAACGTACATCTTGAACATTATCCCCGGAGAGCGTAACGCTTGTTTCCTTAACATTACAGCGTGCTTTCTGTTTGGGTTTACCGGCACTGAGTTTTCGAGTGCGGTACGTCATTCACCGTGAACTCCTCTTCTTCCGAGTGTCGCAGTTGAAGTTTGTTACTCTATTTAGTTTCTTTGGGAGCGGCACACATTGGTGCAGATATTTTTAACCACGTTTAGTCGCGAGCATTAATTTATTCCAACTCGTAATACGAGCTTGGCTCCTCCCAATTGAGAAAAGGAATTTGAAGCAGACTAACAAGTCACAAATGTTTTGCAGTTTTCTTTTGAAGCCAGTATTCTTGGTCAATCACATTTTGCATTAAAATACAAGTTTGGGTTCCAGTCTGAAGCACAAGAGGTGAGAGGTTTCTATATACTAATTCTTGTTTTGTTATTCAGAATAGAAATAGAAACATTCTTACCCAGTGTCCATTTGATACCGAAGCAGTCTTGAAGAGTCTTGTACATACTTACCCAGTGTCCATTTGATACTGAAGCAGTCTTGAAGAGTCTTGTTTTCGACTGGCAGTCAATACCTAAAAGAAGAAAAGAAACAAGAGGTCAGAATATATAATTCAACATCACACAGCCAGAGGTATACTGGTAAGAGTTTTAGAGAGTTAAAGTATATGTAGAGTCATGTTGAGAAAAATAATAGAGTTGTAAGTTTAATGTTGTCTTACAGCTGAAAGGTCAGAAGAAAGAAAAAGACGAAACAAGAACAGCAGCAGAGTACCATTGTTAGCTGTCTCTTCTTATCCCAAACCCCTTCACCCCATGGGCACAAACTTGTTGAGGTGATTATTTCCTCGCAGGGGAGTTCCTAATGGGACATTGGGAATTAGCGTTGTTCTGCTCCTGTGCACGTTGGCAATTCAGTACAAATCTCTGACACTCCCAGAGTGGGTGTCTGTGACAACTAGGGCAAAGGCTGCATGTCAGGGTTAAGGTAAATATCTGGAGCCTGAAGCTATGACCAAGCACTTTAAGAATAGGAGGAATGGCAAGAAGACTGCCAACCCAGCTTCTAAAGAGACACAGAATCAGGGGGAGAACTCTGCCCATGAGGAGGCACTGATGTCTGATCCCAGCTTCTAAAGAGACACAGAATCAGGGGGAGAACTCTGCCCATGAGGAAACGCTGATGTCTGAGGAGGGAACTGCAACTGAGGAAACCTGGCCTGACCTGACAGAGCTTCTCAGTGCAGGGGGTCCCTCCAGAGATACGCCATGGCAGGAGCAAAGAACCTGCCCAACCATTGAGAGCAGAAAGCTTCCAGGCAAGAAAAGGAAGATGCCAATGGCACTCACAAGGATTATTGGGAGAAGGGATTGCTGTAAGCTGAGGCCAGGTACCCCAAAACAGGGACAGCCAGGAAAGTGATGGTTCCCCAAACATACAGAGAATTCATTCTCACTGTATTTCATGACATTCCCCTTGCTGGACATCTTGGTTAGTGAAAGACTTGGCACTGTTTAGTGCCCATTTCTATTGGCCTCAGATGTTTGAGACAGTCAACCTTCAACCTGTCAGGCCACTGGGAACACAGGTACACCACCAAAGGCTCCTTTAAACCCACTGCCTGTGGCTGGGACCTGGTTGGTCCCTTTGACCTACCTACTCCATCTGGAAACAGATTTATTCTAGTAGTAGTGGACCATGCTACAAGGTATCTTGAAGCAATCCCTGTTAAGACTGCAACTGCTCCTGGAGTGCAAAGACCCTGCTTAATATCTTCACCAGGGTTGCGCTCCCTAAGGGAGTTGTCTCTGCTAGAGGGACCAATTTCTTGTCTACATACCTAAAAACTCTATGGGATGGCCAAGACTGATGCATACCCCATTCCAAGAGAAATAAGCTAGGGGCAGCCATGTTTATCAATTCCTTTGATTTAGCATCACGGTACTGGAGATTGGACTGACCCGGGGAGCCAAGGCAATATTTGAATTCTCCACCCCAGAGGGCCACTTTCAGTTCAAAGTGATGTCTTTTGGGTTAAATAATGCACCTCCCACAGGTTGGCGAATAGAGTTCTTTCAGGCCTGAATGACTTTAGGGCAGCATTCTGGATGATAGTGCTGTCTTAAGATGCTCCATGAGGGAGGAGCACCTTAGTCCACCTGAGAGCGGTTCTGCAGGCCCTGCAACAGACAGGCTTCACTATCAAGAACAGTAATAGTCAGATAGGATAGAGTTCTGTTGTCTATTTGGGCCACCATGTAGGTGGAGGCCAAGTTAGACCTCTCCAACCCAAAATCCAGACCAATCTTGACTGGAAGCCTCCCAAGACACATACTCCGGTATTTCTCGGAAATGAATTTACCTTATATAAATGAAAAGACAAGAGGCTTTTGGCAAAACAGAAACAAGTTAGTTTAATTAAACGCATCGGGTGGTAGAGCTGGGACAGAATGCGTCTGCTCAGAATCTCTTGATGTGCAAAATTTTGCCCGTCCATTTATGCAGTTCATAAGGTACAACAAAACACTTTGCTACGGTCTGAAAAAGCATCTCAACAAGTGCAGGCATATGATATTAGCACAGATGGCTCTCGACCTCAGGGAGAGCTAGTGTGGTCCAGTGTGTTTGTGTCTAGATGTACGGCATTAGGAACAATCGATCACTACGTGTGGTGTGCCTTATTGGCTGAGTGTACCTATTTAGATTTGGTATCTAACTTTGTGGTATTTCTGGGAAATGCAAGCCTTTGGCCAATGTTTTTTTAGGGCTAATTGTCTAGGACTTGTTTGTGGTGCAACTATCTGTCTGTGAAATCAATCAGGGTTTTCCCTAGGTGCGTATTTGTCTTTGGTTTATGGGTGTCCCCACCTGTGACCTGTTACTTGTTGGGTGTGCAGGCCTCGAAAAATCCCCAAAATGTTACTAGACCTGCAGGTCTAGTGACTCAAATAATCTACTCAACCTAATTATAATGCTCTTGACCCATAAACTGGTTTCAAATTATGTGATCTTGGGCAAGTATTTTAATTGACTGAGACACCATTTTCTGCTATATCACATATGAGAGCACCTTCAAATTAGCAAGTTCAGTACGTCTGCTGTACAGAACACTCTTTTGTTTGATATAATAGACTAAACATTAGCTCCATATAGAATACAGATCTAGCCACATATAGGATGCATATGTATGCAGACTTGCCTCTTAGTTAATTAATTGCATTGGCATCAGGGCTTGGGCAGGAATGTTTCTCACATGTTTAAAAACTATCACTTTTAATAAATACATCACTAAACCATTCGTTTGGAATCAGCAGATTTTACATTGAAATGGCCACAGAATTTGTCAATGACATGTGGTTTTAAAACTATAAAGGGGCGGATTCCGATCCGGGTCGGACGGGCACCGAACGCGAGCCGGCCGGAAAAACTACAAGCCGTACGCGTGTTTTCCGGCCGACTCGTACAACGTGTACGAGCGAGCAAGTACGATGAGAGCTACATGAAATTCATCTTTGTTTGCATCACACTTCTGAATAACAAAAAAATTCCTTTCATAATTCCTGATATACTTGTACCATTCATTTACAAGCTGTTTAAATGTTGTGTTAGAGATAAAAACAGAAATTTTACAGCCTTATGATTCACAATTATTGTCAGATAACTCACTTGACATGAAGCATTAACTGTAGTAAGAGGAAAAAAGTAAGCACCATTTCCTAGCAACATGTGAGCAACAATTAGTAAAAACACAAACTGACATTTGACCTCTGTCATTGAGCAGTTGGCAAATGTGTCACGATAAAAACAAGATTTCTGAATGAACAGAACACCTGTTTCGGTCAGCTTAAGTTTACTCCCCAGCAGGGACTAGTAAGTGCTAAAAATAGCTTGACCTGATAAAATCTCACTCGCAATTGCAAGTGGGTGAGTGGATTTTTTGAAGCCTAGGTCTGGGTATGGGTCGCAGGACCTGCCTGACAACATATTTCTGATTCTGGGTAGATGGGGAGGTCACTTTGGGTGAATCTGACAGCAATGATGAGAGTTTGTTGGAATTCCTAAAAGTAATATGGCAGCCACTGGTATCTACATTATCATTATTACAGGTACAGTTTTTATTTAGAACATTGATATTGTTTGCAGTGGCATTGACAGGTTTATGCATGTTCTGATCTGAACGCATGGTGCCAGTGTTCTTATTTGCAACAATAATATAATCGTGTGAGCATGGATCAAGGAAAACATTGGTATCATGATTGCTGATGTCGGTGCTGCTGTGTGCGCACAAGTTACGGCATTGTGCGTGTACAAGCGGTGGCATACGTTCTCACTGCATTTACTGATATTGCTGTCATCAGGCCTGCACATATAATTACATGTATTGACATCTTATTCACTCATCTCAAAACAGATCAGGGCATTCGTTCACCTGACTGAATACTATAGGGGAGATATTCTCAAGAACGTGTGATAATCATCTCCACAATAGGTTAACGCAATGTTGCATATCACCATCTGTCGCAGGAAAATAACTCTGTGTAAACGTCCTATTCACAACACGCCGGTACCATGTGATAGTTTCCCTAAAACGCATCAAATGTCCGCGATAGAATCACTGGGACGGCGATAAAAATTTATATCCGAACGTGAAAAAAGCTGCGATGGGCCCAAAAGCGATAAAAATACAGCGATAAGCAGCACCACACCTGCAAGTGCCACAAGTCAGGTGGGAAAAAATCACTATAAAAACAGCAGCAAAAAACATAAACAAATTACATACAACTGCGAAGCACTATGGAGGTAGACGAAGAAAGCACAGAGGACTACCAGTACCCCACAAGCCCCACGGAGGACCAGCCTGGGACCACCATTGGGGAGACAGTGGCAGGAGTTGGGGGACCGGACACTGCACAACAGGACTAAGGGTGGGCGTAATGTGCGTAAGGGACCTACACAGAGAGGCACGGAGATGGAACCGATCTCCGCACTCTCCACATAGTTCCCTTACGCACATCCTGAGTCCCGCCCGCCTCCAGCCCGCAGTATTAAATACATAAAAAAATAAATGTTTAAATAACCTTACCTGATCGGCGGCGTGCCCGGGCTTCAAACCTCTTCAGGCGCGTCTTCTTCTGAGAACTGCGCTTGCGCGGAAGCCCGCGCATGCGCATTCCTCAGCAGGAATGCGCATGCGCGGGCTCCCGCGCATGCGCAGTTCTCAGAAGAAGACGCGCTGGAAGAGGTTTGAAGCCCGGGGACGCCGCCGATCAGGTAAGGTTATTTAAACATTTATTTCTTTACGTATTTAATACTGCGGGCGGACAACTTCCGTTATGCCCCGAGTGTGCGGAGATTTGCCCGGTTTCTCCGCCTATTATCGCGGAAGGTGGAAGGGCAAATTTCCGCACATTCCATGGGCGGAACGGAGTTGTCCATCCACCCTTAAATAGGACCTGAGCCAACAGCAACAGGGTGAGTAACAACCAGGGACTGGGGGGACAGGGGGAGATAGGCACAATGGCACAAATGCACAAGTAAGTAAAGCAAGTCTGCGGACAAACCATGCCCAAGAGTCACAGCTCTGACCAAGAGCCCAATTTACCCAAGTCTGCAACATCTCAGCACTGTATAAGCACAGAAGTGAAAGGTACACCGCCTGAAAGGGGTAAGGGCCTGCAAAATCAGAGCTGAAGGGGCATCCCACCCACAATGCAGCACACACAAATAAGAATCCAAGCACCTCAACATTGTCAACATTGTGGTACAAACTGCAACACTTTCACAACAGAACAGAGGACACAACTGCTGCCGCTTGTTTCAGAAAATGGCCATTCACATTTGGCATAGCAGGAAACTGTGAGATGACAATGTACAAGTACAACCTCACATCCCTGATGGTGTAGAAATGTCAACTGTCCCGCTTCAAATAGGCATCCCCTCATGAACAGTCACAATGTACATTGTCATGCAGTCTGTTAGTAAACCTGTATAATGCACAAACATACATGTGAACAATATGTCAATATGCATCTCCCCTTCACATTGCAGAGGGACAATCAACACCTCCTGCAGAGCAGACCCAACAACACAGCACTGATGATGAAGAGGACCTCCTCAACATCAACACCGACGCCCTCCAACAGCTCATGGACAGCTCTGGCACCACACCCCCAGGAGCAGGGCAGCCCAGCTGCACCAGGATCCCCCACACCCTGCACAGACCACACAGCAGAAAGCACCCCCCACCACGGCTGTCTCCCAGGACACCCGCGACCAACACATGGCATTCCAACGCTGTGTGTTAGGGTGCCAGGAGAAGATGGCTGATTAGGTGTGGGTGGGGTTCGACCTCATGGCAGCCAAACTAGATACCATACTGGGTGTCTAAGTCCCATCAGGGACCACTTACAGTACCTAACGGACACCCACTGTCTGCTCCATGCTCTCCAACAGTCCATGGCTGACATCGCTGGAGTCATGACTCTGAGCCAAGAACAACTGTCTAGTCAGAGTGGCTCCAGCGATGTCGGCCGGGAGTTGGGACACATAAGGAAAATGATGGAGAGCTTGGAGCGGATGCAGGCACAAACAATGTTTGCCACGTCTGCACACCAGCGAGATGTAGCTGGGATCTTCCATGCCCTGCAGATCCTCTTCATGGCATTGCCACCAAAAGGCCTGACGTATATGAATGCTGCTGTTACCACTCCATCCACATCTCTGCTCCCTGAAGTGTCAGTACCACACAGTGCGGCAGACATTCCATCTACGGCTCCTGATGTGTCACTGCCACACAGTGTTGCAGACAGAACACCACCACCAACAGGTGCGGCACCTGACACATCAGAGGACGATGATGATGACAAATCCGGCTTGGTGCTCAGAATGAAGTGGTAGCATTCATCTCCGCCATATGGCTGGTTTCAGCTTGGTTCCACACTCTGCATCATGCCCTGGAATAACACCTTCCACTGTCCCCGGATACACTCAGCGACACTCACCTTGGACCTCAACATGGACTTCCATATTTTTCTGGTTACCAATGACACAGCAATTACACTGCAGACTGAAGTCTTCCACTTCCACTGAATTTGTCAATCCCTAAAGGACTCTGGTTGGCCCTCCAAGGGGCAACTATGTGAAGTGGGGTTTGCATGGTCCTGTACTGCTCCAGCTTCAACACAACCACTGAATGTGAATAAAACATTCTAATTCACACAGATGTGTCATGTCTATGATCAATCAAGTATGTAAGTATGGATGAATGTAGGGACAGTGATTCAACAAAAAGGTACTCCCTGGGTAATGCTATCAATGCGCATGTATGGCAGTGACCCAGATGGGAAGTGAGACGCACATTGTCAT
Organism: Triturus cristatus; assembly: GCF_964204655.1. Taxonomy (NCBI): domain Eukaryota; kingdom Metazoa; phylum Chordata; class Amphibia; order Caudata; family Salamandridae; genus Triturus; species Triturus cristatus. Next base: position 760,332,127 of record NC_140595.1, read on the forward strand.
TCAAATCAACACTCATCACAGTTTAATACGAGTGAAGATGCGTACACTTTATTGGCATATGCGTGTCAGTAGGTGCAAGATAAGTGCCACAACATGCAGACCAATGCAGCAGTATGTCAGAATGAGGAACCTTGCCAAGCGCCGCTGTCTACTCTGGGGGAGTGCCTCACCTTTCACAGGTGTGTGTCAACCCACGTTGTTGTCCATTCATGTAGTCGGAGTCCAGGCAAATGCAGACATGTCCACTGTTGTTGTGGGATATGTGACCAGATCTCCAAGATGCAACAAGGTGTTGGGACATGTGCAATGGGTTCAAATCAGTTGTGGCTGCAAGTACGTAGTTACTCGTCCATGAAAGTGATTGCAGCTTTGTAGGCCATAATTTTCAACATGAGGTCGTTATCGACTTCATCAAACAGGACGGTGAGTCCATCCATTAGCAGGTCCGGACAGATGTGCTGCGTCCACCCCCTTTCACCAGCAGGGGAATGGTTTAATGAAGTCACTGCACACGAGGATTTGTACAATCTCCCAGGTCGAGTTGCCAGCATGTATGTCAAGTAGCAAGGCATCCCATAAACGGGTATCAAGGTGACACTCCTGGTCGTGTGCCAACAGGGGGCGCACACAAATGTCAAAATCCGGTTCATCTACCGTCCTGCACAATCGACAATACAACACAGGCTGAATGCAGCTGACGTTGGCAAGGCAGAAGCTTAGCCGGTAAGTGATCCGCAGCACTGCCAATGGCCACCAGTAAATGCATGCACGGTACAGTTCCACATGACGGGGGTTGTGCATGTATCCAGGATGTTCGACCATTGCGTTAGTGGCTCTTGTTGAAGCAGCACTGTTCTGACCTGCACCAGTTCTGTGGATGTAATGCCACATCACGGATCAATGAGTTGTTTTAGTGTGCACCAGTTGTACGCCTGGGATGTTGTGGGAGTAAGTGTGAAGGCCATTCCATGCAAGATAACTTCAAGCAAGGACTCCTGTGTGTAGGGTGTGTATACGTTGGTCTCTCGTCGGGCTGTGTGTAGTGTGGGAGTCAGCATCAGTTGCTATAGTATCTGTCAGGGGGTGCCGGACACATGCAATTCCGAGGTCGGAGGTGCGGATGTGCTTCCGCCTGATAGTTCAGGCAAAGGAGCTTTCATCCCTAGTGTTGATTTGTCATCTACTTGCATTCAGGAACTGTGAGGCGGCTTGTTGGAGGTGGAGTGGGATGTGTGCGACTTTGGGATTAATTTCTGACATGTCTTGCATGTGGCATATGAGCAGCATCACTGTGTGTTATGTTGCCTCACAGCTGTTCCTACCTCCCCCAAACCCATTTACTTATGTGCGCTGTGCGGTTGCATCACTTGCACTCCCTACGGCACAGTATTATCATGCCTGTCTGCACATATCCACAAGCCTGACAACGTCACTGTGATGTTGGCAGTTGAAGGTGGTGGGCCTCGTGAGTGTAGGCCTATGGTAAGGATAGGGCGGACACAGATGTAGAGTACAGACCTGGCTGAACTGGCGCTGCTAATGTGGCTAGGCATTTGGCTCATGCTGCGGCAATACAGATACACACAACACTTGGCATGTATGATCCTGGACCACGAGTGGTCTTGCGCTCCTTCATTACTCCGTTTGTGCGAGCCCGCCCTCCGGGTGCCTGCTACATTGCAACATTGTCGCTTACACGGGGGACGACAGCTACATGTTCAAGCTCTTACCCACTGCCTAAGGTGACATGGTTGCGTCCGCTGTCCACAGCACAATGTAATGTGGTAGGGCCCAGGGCCATCATTCATACATAATGACCACACGGACACACTTGGATAGATAGTGGAACTGGCTACGGGTACGTGTGCCCGGCCCCTTTTTATTACCAGGATCCCATATCCAGTGACACCTGTGCTGGATGGGTGTGGGGTGAGTGTGAGCCAGCCCTCAGGGAGTGTTTGATGCTGGCATCAACTTGAACAGTGATCTCTATTTAAGTGGAAACAGAAAACACCAACATAACACAAACAACTGCGAAGCATCATGGAGGTAGCCAGAGCAAGTACAGAGGTCCCCCAATATTCAATCAGAAGGGGCCTTGACTTGTGGTGCACTGAGGTAGGGGCACCAGAGCTGAGCGTGCTCAAATGAAGACATTGTCAATGATTGTGTCCCTTTGGGATATTCCTGCTGCAGCAGCAGTGGGGTGTGTTACACCTGCCTCATCTTCATCATCATCGTCCCAGGTCTTCCACACTGCCTGAGTTGACATTGTTGCGTCCTCAGTCCACTGCACGTAACTCAATCATAAATGGTCCATGAGTTGTGGTGCACAGAGGTAGTGTCACCTCTGGCGCTCAGCGGGTGCGCAGTTTGCGATGATGCATCGTCCGGGCAGGCCGCACTGGGGGCAATGTCTTTTGCCTACTGAATTCTGCCTCAAGAAGGCCACATGGCATAGACTTGTGGTGCACTGAGTTAGTGGCACCTGTGGTGCTCAGGGGGTGCGCAGACAGCAATGATGCATCATCCGGGTGGGCCACACTGGGAGCAATGTCTTTTGCCTACTGAATTCTGCCTCAATAAGGCCACGTGATGTTGACTTGTGGTGCACAGGGTTAGTGGCACCTGTGGTGCTCAGTCGGTGCGCAGCCTGCGATGATGCATGGTCCGAGCGGGCCGCACTGGTAGCAATATCTGTTGCCTACTGGACTGAGCCCTGCTGACCACAGTGTAGGTAGACGGCAGTATTCAGCACAGACATAACTCCTCAGTGCTGTGCCACTGGGTTCACTGGGGGGCTGTGTCGCGATGCCAGCAATCGGCTGAGGAGGCCGGCGGTCATGCCGGCAGCCTCGTGGCAGGGTGAGGGATGCGTTGGCCATCCCGTAAGTGAACCACACCCAGAGCCCCAGCGTATTTATTTACACTCCTAAGCTGGACTGGCGTTCACCGGACCAGCCCACTCCGCTTACGCTTATAGGGGGGATGACACAGCTACATGACCGGGGTCTTCCCCACTGCCCGAGGTAACATAGTTGCGTCCACTGTCCACCACACTTCAAACACCAGCAGTATATGTCCAGATGGACAGGTGTGTGCTCTGCATACTGAGGTCTGTCCAGTACATCACCGCCACACTTGGCATTGTGTGTATTCTTATTCATAGGTTACTTGCCTCAATCACACATACTCTCCCCACATTCTGCTATTGTGTGGCTGAGGGGCCATGCCGTTTTCGGAATGTCCGCACCTGTTCTGCGCTGCCTCGTGGTAGTCAAGGGGGGCATGAGAGTGGTGGCGTTGGGTGTTGTGGACATCTTGGGTCTCCGAGCTGCATGATCAGTGTCTGCATGACATGTGTTAGTCTTCAGATGTGGCTCTGGGCTGGGCTCCATTTCATACTGCAGGTAGTCATCCTGCTTTACACCAGTAAAAGGCAGGTGTTGAACCCCTGCTGCTAACATGCCTTATCGTCTATTTTTAGGTCGCATCAAAGGTCTGGCTGGTCATTGAGAATATCGCGAAGTGGTGTTTTCATGTGTTTTTTCATGGGAACAACTATTCTGCATATCATTAACGTTAGTTGTTGCTCTCATCCGTGGTGATATTTTTTGTGGAAGCTATTGCTGGAAAATTGGCGCTATCGGCAGTTTGCACCAGCTTGAGAATGGGGCAATAATTCTTTCGCCACCTTTGAGGCGCTAAAGTGCCGATAACTTGGCAATAAGTCCTTGAGAATATGCCACCTAGGAGTTTTGAGAAGGCGTATGGTACCTTTGAGTTCCCTTTCACTGAGTTAACCTCAAAGAAGCAGCCCAAAAGAGTCATTTGGACAACAGGCTGTCACAGTGCATTTGACATCCTGAAAAGCAGTCATGTGTTCAGCACGTGTCTTAAAAGCACTAAGGGAAATAGTTAATTGTTCAAACAGACGCTTTTGAACATGGAATTGGGGCAGTGTTAGCACAGACCAACGGTAAAGCCCAAGATCAGCCAGTAGCCTACATTAGCAAGTGACTTCTCCCCAGAGAGCAGAGTTGGAGTGCCATTGAGAAGGGAAGCCTTTGGTGTGCTTTGGTCTCGGAAGAACCTGAGGCCCCACTTGTTTGGGACTCACTTCCTTGTTCAGACTGATCACAGGTCACTCAGGTGGTTGATGAATGTGGGAAAGTAGGATCTGCTTCTATGGTTACCCCCACTTTTTGCTTGATGTAATGCTGTTTCTGACTAGTCTGACTGGGATTCTGTTGATCAGGTCCCCTGTCTCGCTGCTTTCTCCCCTAAATTGTTATGGTAAGTACTTAGGTACCTCCCAGATTGGATACTGGGATACCCTTATAAGTCCTCAGTATATGGTACTAAGGTACCCAGGGCATAGGTACCCCAGAGGTCCCCCATAGGCTGAGGTATGTATTATGCCACCTATGGGAGACCATTCAAACTATCACTACAGGCCTGCCATTGCAGCCTGTGTAAGCTGGTGCTAGCACCACTCTCGAAAAAATATAGGCTTCCCCTATATCTAAGGTCACTGCACTTAAAACCTATAAGTCACCCCTACAGCAGGCCTTTTCAATCGTGAAGGCAGGGTGCTTGGTTCTAAGTGTGAGCGTGCCCCCGGCATGAGCAGGACACCCTTACATCCTTCGAATTCCATTCTCCCATGTTGTAACTGCCATATAATATATAGAGGGGCACCTCACCATTACACGTTGACCATCTTGAAACTGGCAATAACGAACCCTGTCATGTTTGGTATCAATGCCCCCATACTGTAAACGGGGTGGGAGGTATGATTCCAAGCACTGTAAAAGCCCTTCATTAGGTCATCAGTGCTCCAGTACCTTTCTTCTAGACCTGGACAGCAAACTATAGCTGCTGCCGACCAGAGACTCGATTCTGCCCTCTTGCTGCTGAGCCAAGCTCGAGCAGAGGAAGGCAGAACAATAGGCATCCTGCCACAGGGAGGTGTTTTGGGGCAGGGAGGGAGTGCTTGCCAGTGCCACTAAGTTTGCGTACAGGGCACTTTTGGTGCCCTCCATGCATAGTTCAGTTCAAACCAGTTCAGGGAGCCATTGGCTCATGCTCTGTTGTGAAACTGGACAAAGGACAGGGTGTATCCTCCCGCTTGTCCAGCCCTCCTTAGAGAGGGACCCCTGTATCATCTGAACCCTTTCCTTAGGGTACTTAAGGGCTTACCTGTGGGTGGGTCCCTAGATTTGTCATGGGATACCATACAATTCAGACACCATTTAAACTTCAACCATCTGGGCACTCTGGACTTCACTCTGGGCATCAAAGCTGCAACTGGGAAGACTCCTGCTGCTCCTGATCTCTTCGCCCTGCTGGTCTGCTGCAACCTCCGTGCCTTTGCTCCATACAGGAACCTGTCCAGTGGACATCCAAGACACCTGAAGGAATCTCCCTTGAAGTGAAGGAGTCACTACCCTGCATCTGCAGGCACTGCATCTAGGCTGACTAGTCTGCTGATCCTGGGCTACTACAGACTCTGGGAGATTCAGGAACACAGGTGATGGTCCTTCACATGCCTCAAGGCCTACCCTGTCCTCTCACCAAGCTTGAGGCCAGTATCCCTTGTCTGAGCTGCAGGAAGCAAACCCTTGTGCACCACATCAAATTGCAGCTGCAAAGGCTTGTTGGGTACCTTCCACCAAGATCTTTAGGCTCCAAGTAGCCCCAATCTCAAGCATCTCCAGTGACCAAGATATTTTTCCTCACCACATCACTTGCACCGTGGGTCTGCATCCTTGGTGAGCTGCTCGAGGTCCTCTTGTGACTCCAGTGCCTCCAGCTGGTGGGTCCTCTTAAGGCTCACTTTTGAATTCTTCTGGGCTCTCCTGATTGCTCAGGGCCTGCCCTGACTCCCCTGCTTGTGGTGAGTCTCCTGGACCTTGCTTGTCCCGGCCTTGCAACTTCTACTTTGTGTTGTTTGCAGTTGCCAAGGCTTGTTGGTGCTCCCGCCAGACACCAACCCCTCAACTTTCGACATCCAACGTGGGACAGCTCATGTATGGCTCCTGGTTTTGCACAGTGTCACCTGTTCCACACAGCTGCAGTTCCAAGGTCACCGTCAACTCTTTGAAAGCACCCGGCATTGGTGGGCATTTGTCTTCCGTGCCTCCTGGTTACTTCCAAGTGGCATAGACTCTGTCCCCTCTGCTTTCAGGTACTTCTCAACTTGAATCCACCTTTGGATTCCAACGGACACTTTCACCTTCTCCAGCAGCGGCACTTTCCTGAAGTCCTCCATTGGGTTTGATGACAGTTTCCGATGCCACTTCAGACCTATGCACCCGGCTCCCCTGGGGCAGATATCCTGGTTCCTAAGGTATCCACGGATGGGGTGGCTCTCAACCTTCTGTCTTCCACTGGGTTTTTCAGGGTATACTGGGAAGGGTCCTTCTTCTTTAAAATTGTAACCGCAACTTACATGTTGATTTGTACGGAAAAAGCAGTCGGGTTCCCACACTGCACACGACCCCCGTGGGACTCCTATATACTCATCTTGGGTGGTTCCTTGGGTCCTCGGCACTTCTACGTCCTCTGACTATTGTCTTTACTCAAGTTGTGGTTCTCATACCACTATTTTAGTATATGGTTTGGTCTAGAGGCGTTTGGCAAAACAGGGACAGTTGGTTTAATCAAACTCTTCGACCGGGAGCACAGTAAAGAGTCAGGGTCTAAGTACAGTAGTTTTGAGCGGCTTTACATCAATTTATAGATCCTGTTTAGGGAGAGGAATGTGGGCCTAGTCATGGAGCCACAAATTACTCCCATCTGATGACAAATGTAGGTGGATCTCGACCATGTGCGAACAGAATGAAGGCCAGTCGCTAACGTGTCCAGATGTCTGGCATGGAGAGCGTGTGATCACTGCGTGTTCTGTGTCCTGATTGGTTGAGTGTTCCTAACTTCATGTAGCATCTAATTTTATAGTGTTTTGGGAATGAGCGCCCCTCCAGCCATGTGAGCTTTATTTGGGCCAATCTCCCCAGACCATTGTGGAGTCACTGACTAGCTGTTGGATTAATCTGGGGTTTTCTGTTGCCCAATTTTTCTGCTGGTTATGGGCCACCGCATCTGCGATCTGTCAATCAGCTGTCAAAGTCCTAGGTTGCAGGGCTTGCCTGACCACATATTTCTGACTTGGGTTTGATGGAGAGGCTATATTGTGTAATTTTAACAACAGCAATTTGATTTCGTTTTCATGCACACATACATACATACATCATTGCGCACACCGATGTCAATATTAACATTTCCCCCTCTAGTTGAATTTTCAACTGCATCATTAGCCCCATACTTCATAACAGTCACATTATTAGTGGCTTGACGTGCTTTGGTTTGAATTATTCTCTAGGTACTTGTATTCTATCCAATGTGAGGAAACCCCCACTTATAGGAAACCACACAAAATCAAATATGAAGATGGGAACGGGCAGCAATGATGTACACAGACCAGACAGCCACTGGGGGAACCAGGAAAATCAGCCGGCGTACCTTTCCTGCTCAGGGACACATCCCTTCTTATGCATGTTTGTTTGTAAATGATGTGGTGCTTGGATGGCAAGAGTCTGAGTTCCATTGCCCATGTCTTTATCTGGGATGCCCCGATCTTGGCACACACCCCTCCCTCCATTGTGGTCATCAAGTCCAACAAATACCGATGTTGCCTCACCATGAAGTGGATGGCTCTTAGTTCTTCCTTTATCGAATTAAGGCCGAGCTCAGCACTGTTCATCATTTTCAACTTTTCCCAACTGGTTATTTACAACCAGTGAGTGTTTGCTTTCATCTGCATGTGAAGAATGGTATGGACCCTCCTGCATTGACTTGTGTGTCATAACACAGTTGGAATTCTTCTGGAATGTCCTTGAACTGAGACCAACCAAAATACTCAGCAGTTATTTTCACTCGAGCCTGAGGCAACAGCGTTGTGTTCTTCTGTAGCGGGTGTTGGTACAACTCTGACAGATCCTCTCCAGGAATGACCAGGATATTGGTGTGTATGGAGACCAAGGAGCATAGACCATGCCAGCTGTGGACGAGCTGGGCGTAGGCAAATGTGTTGCACTTCCAGCAAGTATCCATCAGCATTCAGGTGCCCCATTGCATGTCTGCTATGTGTAATATTAACCCTCAGTTCTCATTTGAGCCGAGTGGAATCATTCCTTTACTTCTGAAACACTCGGAACGCAGTGTATGTTTCCGTACAAATAGTACTTTCCCCTTCCCTTCCAACCACTTGTACCTATCTATCTCGATATCCCATGTTTCCTGACATGAGTTATCTATGCTGGTGTTTAACCCTCCCCTACGAGACTAATTTCCCTTTGTATCATTGAAGTGATGTCCCTACACTGGAACTCCATGTCTGACATCGATTTGTTATCAATGAAGACTGACCCAGAAAATGCTAAGGACCAAAGACAGAGCCAGGAGTGAATGTGTTTGTGCAATTATGGGGTGACTTTGCTACCTCCAAGAATCTTTGTTCTCGAAAGTCTAAAGGCCAAACAGTATCCTCCCCTATGGTGCCCCTCCTGCACATCCTATCTAGCTCTGTTAGAATATGGCTAAGCTCGGTGAGAAGGTACAGTGCTGTGGGATTGGTCTCGTAACAAGTCAGATTCAGAACTACTCTATGGGGTTCTGCTCTGTTGTGTTTTATCTTGGCATTAGTTCTACATAGGTAAAGGTGGATATAGGCATTTTGGTTATTTGAGGATAATCTCTTGGGACAAGTAAAGCCTGTCTGTGCCTACTGCATGCAGTATCATCGAACATGCATACGGGGTGGACTCCATTTGACTAGGCAGGTCTTTTCAATGTATTAACCCCTTCGCTGCGGCGGGAATTCCGCCGCAGCGCTGGGGGGGTTTTGGGGGCAGCGCGGTGGCGCTGTGCACATGACGGAGTGGTTCCGTCATGACTCCGCCCACTGCGCTAATCGCCCGCACAGGCGGGGAATTAGCGCCGCGTGGGCGGAGCGGCCGCCAACGGCCGCGGCATGACGGAACCACTCCGTCATGAGCACACGGCGACCGTGGCTCATGACGGAGTGGTTCCATCATGAGCAGGGGAGGGGTTAATGCAGCCACACCCATAGTAAACAGAGGCTATACAATTGTACAGCAATACATAATTTATTGAACATTTTAGGTCTTGGGAATGGATCCAGGGAAGATGTCTGTAGCCCTCTGGTGATAGGGTTTTTTAAAAACTTTTCGTAGGGTTTTAAGAGTCCATGAAAACATTTCTCGGAAGGCGTTTGTGTCTTGTTAGGATTATTGAAGTGGTTGCTAAAGAGATGGTGGGCTGCTCTAAGACTGGTGCACTTTGGTGGCTCAATTGCAGACCTGTTGGATAAGAGCTGTTGTTTGTTGGCTAAGTGCAGTAACCATTTGCATCCTTACGCATATCATTCATCAATTATTCTTGGGGATTCCTGTGTTTTTTTCTTTTTTAGGATTTTTTTTTTATTCATACCTGCTATTTTGCCGGAGCACCGGAAGGTGGCCCTAATTGAGGTGTCTACTTTTTAAACAATGGGTGTTTACTTATGGGTCACCTACATTTTTACTTGTGATTCATCTTTTCTCCCTGAAATTACTAAAATTTAATACGGGGTGGTATTACTGACTACATCATAGACAGGAACTAACTGACAAGCAAGTAAGTTTTGTTCCTCTGTAGATTTTTACTTCGAATTTGTGCAGTGGGTATTGCACATAGGATGACTATCCTGGTTTCACACTTGGTTTTCTATGTTGTATTGGTGGTGGGACTTCACACTCACTCTGCCCTTTGGGGTTGTTATTTTTTATTTTTTTTTCCCCATATGGAGAAAGTGTGGGTTTCTCATTCTGTGATGACTTTATGTAGAGTAATCTCACCGGTTTGTTTGTCGAGCAAGAGCATTGGAGTAAAAATTTCTAAGAGCACTTATTTCTCTCTTTTCCTTTTTCGTAACAAATATACAAATTGTTCATGTTGGTCCTACTTAGTGATCGCCTAACATGTGAAGAACTCTTTTTCTCCTTTTCTTTAATAGGGAATTTTGGGCCTATTATTGATTTTATCTCTTTATGAATATATCTTTTTAGGTACTCCCTGGGCATTGCTGTTGTTGAATATATCCCTGGTCCTGATGAAGGTGGTGCTTATGCCATCGAAACGCGTCGACCATTGACCACTGACACCACCATCCTGCTTTTGCAGTCGTTTTGTTGGTCACAGGAGATTATTGTCTGTTTTATATCTCCTATCTTCATCACAAAAAACCTTCTTCGTCTTTTTTCTTTGAATTTTTCATCTGTGCGTGAAAGTGGAGTGATTTGGTGTGGATGTATATGAGATTAAGGGAAAATATACATTTTTTTATGATTTATCTTAGTGTGTCCTAGGGACTACTGTTTGATAAAAGTTGATATGATGCACTATCATTGTAATGAATATAATCATTGATTGTTTAGTATAAAGAAATTATAAAGCAAAATATTTTTGATAATTAAAAGAAATGTATTGAATCTTTTAAGAAAAGGAGTAAACATAAAATAAAAATACAAAAATAATTAGCCTGATTGTGTAGTGTATCATTGTTTTTAGGGCCCATTTCCCTAACACAATTGATTTGTATGATAAGAAATATAGGTCACGAGGGAGTCTTCTTAGCATGTTCATCTTTTCTCCCCCTCACCACGAAAGAAAAAGATATGTTTTGTTAAAGGGTGATTTTCATGCATGTGTGGATGATCGCACTCATTTATCTAACATTTTATGGGTGCTGCTGGACTTACAATATCCCACCTTCCCTAGTGTATGTGTGGGTGTACATTTTGACCTACATATGTGTGGGGTGCTGTGAAAAGAGGGGACATATGAAATTAGGTGTTGTTGGTGATCACAACGTGTTCTGTGGTCACATGTATGCCTTCTCCTTAACAACACCAGGTGTCTTTACTATGCCCTTTTACTGGAGGGTCCCTATTGGGATAGTTTTGGTCTTCCTTTTATTGTTCTTTTGGGCGTTTTCTATGTTTTTCATGTGATTTGCTTGTTTCTTATTGTTGTGTACTCCAGGGGGTTGGAGAGCTGTCCTGTGGCCCCCATGTGTTTCTAATGTAGCAGTGTCCGAGATTGACCTTATTTGCTCCCCTAGACCTAAGGCCTTCCATGTGTCAGCTGATCGCTATGCCGGATACGGCGGTGAGCATATATTTGAGTACCTTGCATGGAGTTGTGATGGAATTTTGCAAACTCTCTCTTTCCCTACCCCCCTCTTTCTTCAACTATGTCCTTTCAGTATATTCGGACCTGCTGTCCCTGGCTGCGGTCAGGGACTTCTAGCCAGCGACATGCTATTTTGTTTGTTTTGGAGGGACGTGACCCGACAAGCTGGTTTTGGGTGTAAAACCTATAGGGAAAGTAAGATGTAGAATGTTGCTGGATAGAGAGTCTGTTGCAAGAGCAGAACTCATCAAAATTCACCCGATACGAGTTATAGACAGAGATGGTTGATGGTTCTGGTGAACATCCCTATTTCTTCAGCGACATGCAATGCCTTTGTGATCGGTCGGAGTTTTACTCCTGCTTGAATCCTGGCTCTCAACAGTGGAACATTTCTTCATTTTGAAACTGAGAAGGGGCCTCCATTGGCCTGGAGGCTGTTGGCTGCATTTGGGACCACAAGTCATGAAGGAATTTTGGTCCCGGCCTGGGGCCCGAGAGTGTGGTACCTTCGATTGGGCTATTGTTCCCATCCCAAATGGATTTGGGTGAGGAGACATGGGTGTCTGCTATTATACACCGGTTGGTTAGCCGCCCTGTCCACTGATCAGACTGCCCTCCCCCTGCGGCATAGCCAGACAACCCCATCCTGGGGGATTAGCAGCAGAGTGGGGCCTAGGCTCCTGCAATCACCCGAATGGCAATCTCGTGGGTAGATTCCTGATCGACAAAACACACAGCAGCCCTTAGTTTCCCTGACACAAGTAAAGACTTGGAAATCCTATGTCTTACTAATCTTTAATTTTTAAATGTGTTTTGAGATGTGCATGAAGTGTATGTTCTGCATTGGGGGTTTGAAATTAGTGCGTAGGTTGGTTTTGCGATTGTGTGATAGCATTGCCTCCACAGACAGTTACCCCTTCCTGCTGAGGTTCATGTTGGGCTGGGGTCCATGTCTGTTGCTGCAGTTGCCACGCACTTGACAAACCACCTGATCCCTGCTGCGGCAGTGATGCGGTGGCTGTCTGACCTCCCTGTGTCTGAGGGTAAGGTGTATTCTGGTTACCTTGGGCTTGGTTTTGAGGATTGGGATATTGCAGGACTGTACTGGATTTATCGATCTCTGCTCGTGACATGCTTTTAAACAGCATCAGTCAGCCATATGGGCCATTCGGTCGCAATAATAACATTCTCTGAGGTCTGGCTGCTGCCAACCTCCCTGACCTCTCCTGTTATAACTGGGTTGAGCCCCCTTCAACACTGGTGCAGTTTGTACATTGGCAGCCAATGCGGCCCCCTCAAGGGTGGTATTTTTCAATTTGTGTTTGACCAACTTCGTGGTCTCTCTCTGGCATTAATCCTGCCCCTTCCCAGTGGGCTGCTGTGTGGGAGGTCCGTTCAGGTGCTTTCTGATTCCAGACTCAGGGTTCCTGCCCATGTGGTTGGTGGGAAGGGTCAAGTCTGATTTGCATATGGCTGGGTCCAAACTGGAATGGCATGGTGAGCAAAAAAACGATGGATTTAGGCCCAGATCTTTGTACTGGGGTGAATGTATGACATTGTTCTGCATTCTGTCCATCAATTGTTGTGTTTGCATTTGTCACCTCGAGTGCGACAGGTATGCCCTGACGTGGGTCCCGTGCTCTCCATGCCACTGGAGTCAAGCTATCTTGGCTGACGAGGGCTGAAAGCCCGAAACCGGTCCTAGGATGCTTATTTCCAGTCCAGGGAGGACCTGGCCTGGCAGTTCGTACTGGACTGTTCTCATTGGGCGCAGGGTCAAGACTGATTTGCATATGGCTGGGTCGAAACTGGAATGGCATGGTGAGCAACAAAATGATGGATTTCAGCCCAGATCTTTCTACTGGGGTGAATGTATGAGATTGTTCTGCATTCTGTCAATCAATTGTTGTTTTTGCATGTGGTTGGGGGGGACACTTCAATTTGGGTCATTTTCTGTTTGCTCTATGTGTCAAAGTGTTTATGGTGGTTACGCACCTGGGTACCAAATTCAGCAGCGAGAAGGGACCTTCAGACACAGGAAACACGCCTCATTGTGCCATGCAACAACACCTGTGCCACTTCTCATTAGATGCGTCACATTGTAAATATGTTGCATAGTAGTGCATTATTTATGCCGCCGCTGCGTCACAAAAGTGACGCAACTGTGGCGTAAAAGTGTCGCAAGCGGCTTGTAAATCTGCCACTTATTATGCAAATATTTGTGACTTATAGTAATAAATCTCAGCCTAATAATATCACATTCAAAAAGCCAAAAATCACAAAGTGACATGCACTGCGTTGTGGCGCAGGTGGGGTAGTGCAGAGTGAGTAAAGCTGCCGTTTTACACAGTAGTACACATTCCAGAAATACAATAGAACAAGCACTTCTCCATGGGACAACATGATTGTTTGTGATCTAATTCTGCTCTCACAGTCACTCACATTACTTTGCCTCAGTAAATGAACAACAAAATACACCAGGTTCTAACATTTAAGGGCAGCATCAGCCAATCAGCACGCCAAAGGAGCTGCTGTTTCGACGGTGCTCTTCAGAGGTAGCCGCTCAATAACAGCCCCTTGGGAGTCACTAGACACTCTCCCCATGCCTCGAGCCACAACGTCATTTACCCCTGATTGTAGCTGTGCTTCTCTTTGCAGGTGTTACATTGGTCATTGTCCTCCAACTGCTGCCCAAGTACTGGCTCACCCTCACCCGCATCTTTAATCAGAAAGTGACGACTGACGTCACAGCTACCATCCGAGGTAACAGTGACCTCATGACAACATGCCGGCTACATATTGGATGTGTACCACAAATTGCTGTCTGCTCTGTTGTTTACATTTTTCCTTAGTGCCAATATCAGCAACACACTCGCCATCACACATACAGCAATCTCCTGATGAATTAACCAGACAAGACACAGTTTTTTATGTGGAGAAAAATTGCTGCAGGTTTATATGCATACCAAAATATGCCAACATGGTGGGTTATCTTACGGGCGATCCAAGGGCAGGCAGCCTCTCCGCCGCCTGCCCACCTGATGATCCAAATTGCACCGTGGTACTAGCCAATCAGTGCTTAGCAATTTTGGGGGAGGGGTTATCCCCTCCCAGCGGTGGACCACCAGTCCACCTCTCTACTCACGACCCCTGAGGAGGCAGAGCATTCCAGGCAACCCCCGGTTGCTCTGGTGTACAACTGCCTGTAGGACTAGCGGGGCACCAAGGGTACCCCTGTGTACCTTTCAGCCTCTGGATGGCCCTGTAACTCTGCCTGCAATACAAAATATCAGGTTAAAACGCCCCACCCCCTGAATGTACGCCAGGTAAGCGGTAGGGTGGGAAACGGCGTAAGGGTAGCGTCTAAAAGAGGATGCCGGGTGGGCAGGAGAGGTACTTATACCTATCTCCCTGCCCCCTGTGCCCGGAAATAATGCGGGCGCGCAGACCCCAATGTGGCCCCCAGCACTAGGCTGTATCGTGTGCCCTCATATGGCACTAAGGCGGACGCCCTCTTATGAGGGTCCCCTACGTGGACCGTGGGAACCCACATTAGGAAGGTTCTGCACCCCTCCTTTCGGTAAAGAGGGGCAGTGACAAGCGTTGATGAGGGCTTGAGTTAGAAGGCCAGGAGCAGCAATGCTTGCCAAAAAGAGGCAGGAGAGGGGAGGGGAATGAGATATAAAACAGAAGAGTAGCAGATGAAAAGACTGATCTAGATAAAATCACAGTGAGGGGAGAAACAGCCAGAGGAAGAGGGAGGAGATCTGAGAATTATTGTGATTATAGAAACAGTGAGATTCAAGATCAGCAGGAGAGTTCAGACACTTCTCTCTACAAGGAAAGAGAGATCTGCATGTTCATCACACAAGAGTGCATGGCAACTCCCGGTACCAATGGCTACATTGCATCTCTCAGTGGCATTTGAATCTGTTACTTGCAGCTTGTACACTAATGTACACAGTGGGTGTTCAGCTTACTGTGCTATCTTACCAGCATCCTCAGGTACCATGTAGGCAGTACTGTAAGGCCTTGACCCTCCTTGGGGCCAAGAAGCCCCCTCAAGCCCTGACAGTCTGACTTCTTTCTGCAGACGTAGCACTGCTGCCCATCTCGACAACTGCCTGCTCTGCCCTCTCCCAGTCTGCAGCACTCCAGAGACATATATACATCTGATACCTCTCTGATGAGAAATACCACATTCCCTAACTAGTTATGATAAGGATCTTTAATTAGCCCTGAATAATAATGATGTACATGGCAATTAATCATCTGCTGACCTTTGAGAGACACACAAAAGCTTGATGCCACATTCGCACTCACGATAATGCACACTAGTGCCGTGCTAACACCAAACCCTGCAAATGTTAAACATTTTCCTTGAAAAATAAAGAACAATTTATTTCACATCACTTGTTCCATCACCAAATGTATTTTTTGCACTTTACTCAGAGCACTGTCTCAGGCCACATAAACAGACAGGGTTTGTCAGAGAAAATCTAAACTGAGAGTGTGTGTCAGATACACAAACAACGCATGCTGGTGAACACTGCGGGGGAGAGGCCACCATGTGTTAAACATTATAGACACCGTTTTCTATGGAGATTGGGTGCTATGTATTTAAACCTAGTCAGCCACGGCCCGTATAGGGCGTGCTACTGGGGCGGTGACGTAGGGCGGGAGGGGGGCCGGGTGGGGGGTTGTAAAATGCGGCATACGGCTGATTTCAGGTACGTACCGAAAAAATAAATAAAACAAATTTTGTTGCGCGCACTGCATCGCATTTGGCGATGCAGCGCGCGCAACGAAATTCACTTTTTTACACGACATCGGGACCCTTCGCTTTGCCAAATTTAGGGACATTGACCATGTAAATTATCTGGGCATTTGGTAAATGTGGAGTGGGCTGGTGGGCCGTCTGATGTGAGCCACGGGGAAACAATTGCTGGTTCTGGACCTGGGGCGGAACAATAAATCTTGTGTTACTGTCGGATTTCTGTGTGGCCACAACATTATGCAGGATGTTTTGGGGGGTGTTAAAATTGTTAATACGGTTGGTGGTGAGTTTGGGTAAGACACGATTGTGGGCCGGGGTACCAAAAGGGGGGTGTATGGAGCCGTGGGGGGTGGGGCCCCTACCATGGGTGGCCTCATGTGTTGTGCGGTGCTCGAGAAAGGGCTGCAAGTTGGTTCCTGGCATAGGGATGTCTCTCTGGGGGACACAGGAGGGGGCAGACCATCTGACAGATCCCGGAGGGGAGTAAACCTATTTGAACAGGGGATAATAGGACCTGACTCGGGTTATTGGGCGAATTTGCAGGGGGTGAACAAGGCCTGGTGGTGGCTAGTGGTGTCTCCTGATTGCTTAGGAGGGCGCCATTGGAAGAAGTTTTCTGAAACATTACTGGGATGGTGGGTGACCGGCTCAGGCGAGAGAGGCGTGGAGGGGATAAGGCAGGGATAGTACTCAGAGCAGCAGCTGGTTTTCCCACAAGGAGGTCCTCTCACTCACTGATAAGGGTGTTGATGCGGACGATAACATAGTTGCTACCTGGATGTTTTAGCATCTTCCTAACTTTCCTCCCCTTCCTGGCTATACCACCACCACCGCCACCACCACCATTGCCCTCCATAGATTTCCTTTTCCCCATCACTGTAGCCCACAAACAGGATGGTAATCAACAAGCGAGACAGATATCAAGACAAGCTTCACAGGCCAGAGTCAGTTCCAATAAGTCAGTCACCCTGCAGTTAAATAAAATAATAGCTTATCAGGCAAAGAGGCAGCGTCTGCAAACAGTTCCGGTACTAGTTCTCTTGCAGTAGTGAAATGCAAGTCAATTCCCCTTTGGGGAGATAAGCACAGTACCTCACAGGTACTTGTCATGCATCAGCATTGACGGGGAACCAGTTGAAAGGGGGGTGGCCCTGCCCTGCCTCTTCCTGGCAATGACGGGGAAGGATGGACCCGCCCTTGGGCCAGGCGCAGCCCGAGCACGTCCCAGGCAGCGGAAGGTCTCTGCCAAATGTATGCACCTCCGGGCGCAGAATACAGCGTCGGCGTTGCCGGGGAGGCTGGGAAGTGCAGTCCCTGGAGATGGCTCCAACCCCGGTGATCGGTGCGAGTGATAGAGCGTCCTGCGCAGTGGGAGCTCTCTGCCAAATGTATGCACCTCCGGGCGCAGAATGCAGTGTCCGTGTTACGGGGGAGCCTAGGAAGTGCAGTCCCTGGTGCTGGCTCCAACTCTGTGATCGGTGCGAGTGACAGAGCGTGTAAATAATTCTTACAAGTATGAAGCCAATAAAAAGGTGCTGTAGAGATTTTAACTCAGAGTTTCCTGTATACGGGACAGGCACTTTAACCACTAAGCCAAGGCACCTACTTTATTCATAATGAAGAAATAATTAATGTAGTGTTGATGGGAATTCAGCGTCTGCAATAATGTCCTCTTTATATGGATTGCTATCTTAAAACTTTTATCACTAAACAAGAATAACTATGTTTTAATAAAAATGAACTCTTTTTAATCTCAATTTCATTTCTTGAATAGTTTACAAAGAATTATTTTACATGAATATATCAATATTGCTAGAATCTTGGGTTATATTTGATCTGTGTCTTCCTCATTGACATACCTTTTCATTTGAAAATCACAGAATTGCTTCTATAATAATGACAACACTGAGTTTTTATTAGTTTTAGGGTGATCTTTTCAACAAAAAAATAAATCAGACTTTTCAACTTTAATTGTATCACAGGACGACTTAATGAAAAATTATTTGTTATTTACAGGCAGAAAAGCAAGGCGCTGCTGAAATTGGAACTCAGGATCTCCTGTTTACTAGACAAGAACTTTAACCAGCTAATCCACAGCACCACCTCTACATTGCCTTAATGAACAGTTTAGTTTGTGGTTTTCAAGACAATCCTGCATTTTCACTTTCTTGATCTTTTCTAAGTTCACACAACTCTATACCAAAACACTTTAGAAAAGGAAACAAAACGTATTTAAAACCACACCATTAACTTATCGCTTACCCTATTCACAGATGCCTTATTCAAGAATGCATTCATTGAATTCAACTCTAGAATGATCTTTTATCTCTATCTTGCTCCTTGTCATTTTCTTTTCCATTTTTTATTCAAGACATTGCTTTGAAAATCTTCACAATACCAAAAGTTTTATTTCATTTTAACATTAACCATACTAAAGTTCACAGAACCAGTCTTTTCTTTTAAAGTTGGATTAAACATTTGCTTGATGAAAATTATTCTTACAAGTATGAATCCAATAAAAAGGTGCTACTGAGATTTGAACTCCTTGTTTTCTCTTTTTGCCTAACTTGTTTTCTTTCTGTTCCCAATTGTTCTCTTGTGCCTAATTCTCTGTTCCTCGCCCGTTTTCCTGCCGCCCGTTTTCCTGCCGATGTGTCCCTGCGGGCCCGCCCCCCTGAAATCCCATTTGCCAACCATCTCCCGCCTCCCAGCTGCTCCTCCCTCCCACATCCCCTCATATGGAGGCCGCGCAGCGGTGAAAAGAGCGACCTCTGACCCTGCTCGCAGGCAGGTCGCTCCCCACGCTGCTGCACGGCTCTGCTGGTCTTTGCCTGCCTCGCCACCCATACCCACATTGTTGTGATTAAAACCTGTTGTTTCGCTGCCTAACTTGTTTTCTCTTTTTGCCTAACTTGTTTTCTCTTTTGTCTAACTTGTTTTCTTTCTGTTCCCAATTGTTCTCATGTGCCTAATTCTCTTTTCCTCGCCCGTTTTCCCTCTGCCCGTTTTCCCGCCGCGGCGTCCCTGCAGCCCGCCCCCCTGCAATCCCATTCGCCACCCCACTCCCGCCTCCCAGCTGCTCCTCCTTACCACATCCCCTCATATGGAGGCCGCGCAGTGGGCGCGCAGTGGGCATGCGCACCCGGGGCACCGCTGGCATGCCAAAGGCGCGCCCAAGGCAAGCCCGTCTGCTCCCATCCGCACCTGGACCGCACCCAGCGCCAGGATCTCTGGCCCCCGTGTTGTAAATTGAAACAACGATGTGATTAAGCATTTACTAAAGACATTAATTCCCCTGTTATAGATTGTGTTTTCTCTGTTATGTTGACCGAAGCTTGGACTCCATTTTGTATTGTCATGCTTCCACGTGTTCCCCACGAGAAGAGTCCAACCTCTGTGTTAGTTGCTCTCGTAATCTGCCCAGTAACAGTCTATAAATAGCTCCTTTGTCCATCTGGCGCATGCCCAGACTTGACCACATCTGTTATCAGTTAGCCTTGCTTGACCATGTTTTCGCGGGCTCAAGGAGTGCGTTAGCTCCGCCCACATATTGATTCAGTATCGAAAATGACCATAAATGGTAATGTTCTTCGTCTTCATGTTGTATCCACCCACTCATGAGCCCCTCTACTGTGTATAAAAGGGGACCATGTACGAATGTTCTTTGTGCTACTCTATGCAATACTGAAGAGTGTTGTGTGGATTGTAGGACCACCCTTAAGGGTTAATAAATGCTGTCTTTGTACTTTGCAGTTTCCGTGCCAACTTCCTTATAGATTCCATTACAGGAGAGCGAACCCTTGTGTCCTGCGGGCCTAGCTGGGGCCTGCATTCATCTATTGGCGCCCGTCACGTGGGGCTCATCGGCGACTCGGATGCTCGAAGGATTGGTCGCGACGAAGGTGAGGAATTGGGCCGGGGACGTGATCACTGCCAGCGGCGCCTTAGCCCTGGCATCCCAAGGTTTTTCTTCCTTCCCTTCCGAGCTGACCGTCTGGGTGGCGCCGGTCCTCGACTGAGACCTCTTCTGTCGGTCTTGCCGTGAAAGCCGTTTGGGCGATTGTGGAGCTTGGCAGTTGGAATCTGGACTCTTGATTGGTAAGAACCGGTGTACGGTACTTGCTCCGAGTTTTTGAAGCCTGATCTGGCTATTTGAGTTTGATTTGTGATGACTAGTCATATTTTGGATTTGTCTTTGTGAATATACACATATAGGCAGGTAATGTGGAGAGATTTCTCCAGAGCTGTGTAACTTTGAACGGCGCAACGATTAAGTGCCATTTTTCTATAATATTGCATATTTTGCATTATTTCTGAGCATGCCTGCTTTCAGCGCACTCCGTAAGTGGTGCTGCTGTTTCGGAAACCGGTTGAACCTCGAGGAATCTGCTCCAGCTCCCCCAGAGGGGACTCCTAATAGGGATATGTATGTGAAGCATGGTCTTTCTTCTATAATGTACAGCACAGTATGGAGGAAATATACAAAAAAAGATCCTGAGTTGCGATGGCCTTTGTATGGATCGTTTGATATACGTAAGATTGAGTATGTGGAACAGTGTATGTGTAAGCGACGTGCTCGTCAGGATATGTTTGAGTGTGTGCGGTTGTGGGTGAAGGAGGTGCGTGAGCGAGAGAAGCGTGAGAAAGCGCTGTTTGATAAAGAACAACGGAAGAATGATCATGTGCGAGCACAGGAAGCGAAGCGTCGGGAGGACAGAGAGCAGACGGACAGGCAAGAGAAGGAGCGTAGGCTACAAGTTTCGGGTCAATACGTTGTTCGGCAGCCACTTTATCCTGTCCTTCATAATCTCGATGATGATTTTTCTTTACTAGATCGCCCTCCGCCCCCATATGTCGGCGCATCTGCTCCGAGGCCGCAAGATTCTGTCCCGGGTACGGGTAAGGTAGATACGCGGTCCATGTTATCAGCCGACCAAATGGCTGAGCTTCGGCAAATTTCCTTCCGTGCACTTAACGGCAAGATATCTATAGAGGAATTATTTCATACTTGGGGGTCGTGGCAGGAGAGAGATAAATTGTATTTTCTGGGTCATTTCGCGGATGAAGTGATTGATGCTTTCCGGAAACGTTCTGGTGTTTTTGAGCCCGACGAAGTGTCATCGGATGCTAAAGCATTGCGTAATGGTGTTTTCTCTTTTTCTAAGGCTCCAGATACGGCTCGGCGGCTGTTCGCCTTGCGGGACGAGGTGCTGGTCTATAAAGAGAAAGCGCGCCAGCGAGCAGGGAAGGAGAAGCAGTCGGATTCGTGCACAACAGAGGGCCACTCATCCACCTCCCAGTCAGATAAGGATGACATAGTGCATGTTAAACCAATGCGAGAGGCAGCGCCTTTGTATGTTCCTCCTAAAGGAGCGGGGACTAGCTCGGACATTACCTCCGCCGATGCTAAGGGATATTTCGTGTATAATTGGGTTTACACTCCATGGCATAGGGCTGATGTTATGACATTGAAGAATGCGCTGCCCGACCCCCGCAAGAATCCAGCGGCCTTCTATGAAGAAGTCGAGGGGGCCTTGAATTCTTGCGTCATGACTTTGGCAGACATAGATTTGTTCTTTGGGCTTATTCTACCGCCAGACATGTGGCGATCTGTGCGGAAGGTGGATGATGCTGCCACTTTTAAGGCTCGATGGTCTGAACTGGAGGATGAGGATAGGGAGAGGAAGCCTGCGCAGAAACCGCCCCAGAATATTTTAGATCTCCCTGCTGCTATTGTGGCTAAGTTGAAGACAATTATCCCCCCTAAAAAGATTGACTGGAATATGTTAGCTGCATGTAAACAGAAAGTTGACGAGTCAGTTGCGGACTTCTTTACGCGCTTTGAGGAGACGTTTCATGATTTTAGTGGACAGTCGCTTACCGACGATACGGGACGCCACCTTTTTGCGGATAAATATGTGGCTAATCTGCTGCCGGCAGTTGCGGCCCGTCTGAAAGCGAGTGAAAGTTCTTGGTCCTCCGCTACGCCGACCGCCCTCCTGACTATCGCTCAGTATTATGAGCGTCAGGAGCAAGAAGCAAAGGGCCAGGAGGAAAAGAAATCGAAAGATTTGAAAACAAAGGTGATGTTGGCACAAGTCTATGGCCCGCCTCGACGGGGTAGTAATAGAGGTAGGGGAGGATCTTATGGTCCTCCCTCGGGCCGGTCTGATTTGAATAGGAATCAATGTGCGTATTGTAAGCAATCGGGTCATTGGGCTAGGGACTGCCCGGTGTTGCATGCATCGCGCCAGGGGCATACCCACGGTGGCCCGCGAGGTAGAGGGGGTTTCTCGAACTTTCGAGGGAATTCTAACGAACAGGCTCGTTTTGAGTCTGCGGGGCAGCACCGAGATAGGTCAAATGTTTTCGATCGCCAGCATCAGTGTCAAGCGTCAGGGATTGACCGGTCGGGGTATCATGACTCTCAGCATGCATAGGATTGCGTTGGATGGGGGTTAGAATCAGTTGAGGTACCGGTCGATCAGAAGGGCCCTTATGTATCGGCTGAGGTTTTGGGCTCTACTGATCAGTTCCTAGTGGATACTGGAGCGACATGTAGTGCGCTATCTAAGCAATTGGTTCCGGGGGCTCCCCCATCCGGCTTAATGGTCACATCGGTAGGGTTCGATGGTACACTCTCCCGAAGCCCTCTTTCACAGCCCCTCATGTTTAAGGTTGATTCTTTTTCTGCACCTTGTCCGTTTCTGCTTGCCCCGTACACACCGGACAATATTATGGGTCTTGATATGTTGAAGCACTTTAGGGCTACTATCCGCTGTTCCCCTGCTGGTGTGCGGGTAATATTGAATGACAATTACCCCCGATCTGAACGGATGTGTACGATGTCAGAGGATGCGCTGTTAGCTACCCTCCCGCATGCTTTGTGGGCAACTTCGGATACTGATGTGGGACAAATGGTGATTCCGCCGGTCCACATTAGCGTCCAGGAGGGGGCGATGTTACCACGCCTCCCACAGTACCGTATTTCCCAGGAGGGCGAGGAGGCTCTCATACAGATAGTGCAGGATTTGATAACGGTTGGGGTAGTCGAGGAAGTCCCCTACAACATTTGTAACAGTCCGATTCTTCCCATACTGAAAAAGGATACGGATGCCAGAGTTTATCGGTTTATAATTGATTTGAGGGAAGTGAACAAGATCGTGATACCTCAATACCCAGTGGTTTCCGATATCACGACGTTGCTTACCTTGGTCCCGCCTACGGCGACCATGTTTTCAGTGATTGATTTGAAGAATGCCTTCTTTTCCATTCCCATTCACCCTGATAGCCGATATCTTTTTGGGTTTACACTGAATAATAGATCTTATCGTTTCTGTAGGATTCCCCAGGGCTATACAGAAAGCCCTAGCATTTACAGTCAGGCTTTGAAACGACAATTGGATTCCTTTGTCCTGCTCGAGGGTGTCGCCCTCATTCAATATGTCGATGATATCTTACTGGCGGCTGACACCCTGGAGTTATGTGAAAAAAGTACGTTATCCTTACTTTCCTTTCTAGCGTCCCGCAATCATAAGGTATCTAGGAAGAAATTGCAATTCTGTAGACCAAAGGTGACTTATCTGGGCCACCTTTTGTCTAAGGAGGGACGTGCACTCACATCGGATCGTATCCAAGTAATTTTGGATACACCGAGACCGTCCACACAGAAGGATGTGCGTGCATTTTTGGGCCTTGTTTCTTTTTGTAGACAGTGGATACTGGGGTTTTCGCACATAGCTAAGCCATTGTTAGCCCTCTTGACAAAGGACACGCCTATCCCAATCCCTTGGTCAGATGAGTGTGATACTGCTTTTCAGCAACTACGACAGGCCCTTTGTTCAGCACCAGTGTTAGGAACCCCTGATTATGCAAAACCCTTTTCGTTGTATGTGCATGAGAAAGATGGATGTGCATTGTCAGTTTTAGTGCAGATGCACGGTGATAAGCAGCGCCCATGTGCATATTTTTCGGCTGTACTTGATCCTGTCGCCCGAGCATTACCAGGGTGTTTTCGCTCGGTTGCGGCGACAGCTGTGTCAATACGCCAAAGCGAGGGAATTGTGTTATCTCATAAGCTGTTGGTATTAGTCCCCCATGCTGTCGATGCCCTGCTTAATCAAACAAAGACGCAGCATTTGACCAGTGCCCGTTTAACGGGATATGAGTTGACGCTTTTGGCTCCTCATATTACGTTGAAAAGGTGCGTAACGCTAAACCCGGCAACATTGCTGCCATACCCCGAAACCCAGCCTGAGGCGCGGAAAGCGCATGATTGTATTCTCGTGACTGAGGAACAAACAAAGGGTCGTATTGATCTCCAGGATACGCCCTTTCCAGATGTAGATGGAGAACTGTGGGTGGATGGATCCTGTCTGAAGCTACCAGATGGTACGGCTTCAGCAGCATATGCAATTACCACATTACAAACGATAGTGGAGACAGCACGCATACCACAGAAATCAGCTCAAGCAGCGGAACTGATAGCATTAACACGAGCATGTGAGCTCAGTACAGGATTATGTGTGAATGTTTATACAGATAGCCGCTATGCCTTCGGAGTAGCGCATGACTTCGGCCTACTCTGGAAGGAGAGAGGGTTTTTAACGTCACATGGAGTACAGATAATGCATGGAGAGTTAGTTCATAATCTTTTAACTGCATTGACATACCCAAAGAAAATTGCCATTGTTAAGTGTAGCGCCCATAGGAAAGTGGTTGATAAAGTTGGAGAAGGGAATGCGTTAGCGGATCGAGTAGCACGGGAGACTGCGATGCAGCCCGGTACTACTGCCATGTATGTAGTGAAGTCACAGGTGGAGAGATGGCATGATGCGAAGGAGGAAGTGCGAGAAATGCAAAGGACCGCTTCTGACAAAGAGCGGGAACAATGGGCTAGCGAGGGAGAACTGGATGACGAGGGTTGCTGGAGAAATAAGCAGATGGATAGATGGAAATTACCCACGGCCTTTGTAAAACCTATGGTTCAGATGGCACATGGGCTAGCACATGTTGGAGCTTCCGCAATTGTGAAATTGCTTACCCAAGTCTGGGAGCATCCAGAGATTGCTAGCACGGCAAAGAGGGTGGTGCAGACCTGTATGATCTGCCTGAGGTACAACCCAGGAAAGGGGACTCGAACTCCAGCAGGAGGGTTTGTGACACCCACTGCACCCTTTGAGGTTCTGCAGATGGATTACATCCAGCTTGAGCGCTGTAATAATCTGAAGTATGTTCTAGTAGTGGTCTGCGCTTTCAGCAAATGGGTTGAAGCGTACCCTACGAAAGACAATACTGCGATGACTACTGCGAAGCTGCTGCTGAAGGAGTTTTTCCCCCGATATGGCGTTTGTAGACTTCTGTGGAGTGATAATGGCCCTCACTTTGTAGCGGATGTTATAAAGTATGTCTTGAAGGGTCTAGGCATCACTCAGAAGTTCCACGCCGTGTTTCACCCTCAGTCTGCAGGCCTAGTTGAGAAGTATAATGGTACACTGAAGCTTAAGATCGCCAAAATTCAAGCTTCGACGTCTTTGACTTGGCCAGACGCTCTGCCACTGGCGTTATTGTCAATTAGATCAGTACCGCACTCTCGAACTGGCCTTACGCCGTACGAGATTGTCTTTGGACGCCCAATGAATATTTGGGGTCCACCAAGACCTAAGGCTGTGTATGATGTACCTTGTGTAATGATGAGCGATTATCTGGCACAGTTAACGGATAACTTGGTTTCTATCCATCAACAGGTCCGAGAGGCGCTCCCTGATCGGTCTACCGGCGAAGGACATGGTCTCCGGCCTGGTGACCATGTCATGGTGAAAGTCTTCGACAGAACGAACAGCTTGGAGCCGAGATGGGTGGGCCCTGAGCAGGTCCTCCTCGCAACGAGGACGGCTGTGCGAGTCTCCAACAGAAAGAATTGGATCCACTCTCTGCACTGTAGGAAGGTGCCGCCCGGATTGGTGGAACCTGCCGTGCTGACCGATCAACGAGACATTTTGGCTGCAGAGACAGGTCGTGCTGCGGAGCCAAACGCCACTGAGGAGCTCTTTCCGGACCACGCGACTCCTGGAGGAAGGCGATATCACCTTCGACCACGGAAGTGAGTTTTCCAGTACCGGGACATACTGTCAGAACGGCCCTTGGGTTAGTGAAACGGAGAGCCGATGAGGCAAGGGGGGGGGATCAGCCCTGCATTAGTGTAGCGACACCGGTCTTGGCCCGCTGGTGAAGAAATCAACCGCTGCCCAAGGGGAAGAGTTCTGACAGACTTTTAGTTTCAGGAAGATATTGGGTTTTATTTTTACCTTGATATGGAGAAAAAGAAAATCCTTTGTGCATTAGGGTTCATGTTGACAGTAGCCATTGTGGGGATAACCACATGGTTCGTGGAGGATGTAACTCCCGCTCGGAAGATTCTTGTGTTGACAACTCCGGTGCCTGAGGAGCACTATTTTTGTACATTACCGTATCAAGAGTTGAAGCATCGACAATCTTACTTGAATAACACTTTCATCCAGATGCTACATCATACCCACGTTGCTACGAATGCTACGAACTGTTGGATATGTGGGATGATGCCAGCTCATCAGAAGAAAGGAGGAACGCCATTTATACCACTTCCTTTCTCTCATAATGGCTCTTGTAGAGCTTGGTATACTTTGCTTTTTGCCACTCGGAAACCGACAGTGGGACGATTGCTTTTTAGACTCAATAAAGAATGCCATCAAGACAAGAATGGGTATCCACAAGCGAATGGGACAATTTGGGAGTGGGAAGAGTACCGACCAGACAATGAATCCATTCCCTACATCTTTACGAACACAAGAGACACTGTGGGAAAAGATAAGTTTGTGATTCAAGTAGCACAAGCTCAAGCGGACCTGTGTGTCCAGAGTGTGGGTTTCATCCCTGTTGGTGTTAGTGATTGCATTACTGTTTTGAATATTGATGGGTTGAACAATAGTACCTTTTTAGCCTCCCATAATACGTACTTTGTGTGTGGAAATAAAGGTTATTACCGTCTGCCGGCTGGGTGGTCTGGGGTATGCTATGTATCATTTCTATTACCTCCTGTATTCTTAGCACCCGCATCTTATCATAAGGATTTGAAATTATTAAATAATGTGACTGTAAATAGGTATAAACGTACTTTATCAATTGATGATATAGATCAGACTGACACCAGTCTGCAACAGTATATTGATTTTAACTTAGGACTGTTTTTCTTTGTTGGAGCTGCCCTGAACAGTAGGAAGATCCGAAGATTAACAAGAGTGGTAGAAGCTGTGACAAATCAGACTGCTGCTGCTCTTGGGAATCTTACGGAGGAATTGCAGATCACAAGAATTGTTGCATTGCAGAATCGTATGGTATTAGACGTTATGCTAGCTGACAGAGGAGGAGCATGTAAAATTATTGGAAGTAGCTGTTGTGTGTTTATCCCTGATCATACGCCATCAGTTTATAATGCCATCAATAAACTGCATAAAATTGCAGCTGAGATCCATACAAAAAACGGCACTTGGTCTTTTTCTGGATGGTTTTGGGCGTTAATTACTGCCTGGGGATGGAAGGTTCTAACTGGTCTCTGTATTATTATAGCGGTTCTGTTTTCATGCTGTATTTGTATCCAATGTGGTCCCTTGCTCTGCTCATTATGTGTATCATTCTGTATCCCTGATAAGAAAGCTATTGCCGATGTTGCCCACCAAAAACGTTTAGCTAAAGAAGTTGAAGAAATGATGACAATTGATATATATGATGATTATCCTAACAAACCGGATGTCTTCAGTAAATGCTGAAAGGGTCGTCTGTTGTAAATTGAAACAACGATGTGATTAAGCATTTACTAAAGACATTAATTCCCCTGTTATAGATTGTGTTTTCTCTGTTATGTTGACCGAAGCTTGGACTCCATTTTGTATTGTCATGCTTCCACGTGTTCCCCACGAGAAGAGTCCAACCTCTGTGTTAGTTGCTCTCGTAATCTGCCCAGTAACAGTCTATAAATAGCTCCTTTGTCCATCTGGCGCATGCCCAGACTTGACCACATCTGTTATCAGTTAGCCTTGCTTGACCATGTTTTCGCGGGCTCAAGGAGTGCGTTAGCTCCGCCCACATATTGATTCAGTATCGAAAATGACCATAAATGGTAATGTTCTTCGTCTTCATGTTGTATCCACCCACTCATGAGCCCCTCTACTGTGTATAAAAGGGGACCATGTACGAATGTTCTTTGTGCTACTCTATGCAATACTGAAGAGTGTTGTGTGGATTGTAGGACCACCCTTAAGGGTTAATAAATGCTGTCTTTGTACTTTGCAGTTTCCGTGCCAACTTCCTTATAGATTCCATTACAGGAGAGCGAACCCTTGTGTCCTGCGGGCCTAGCTGGGGCCTGTATTCATCACCCGCAAGCGCCATGACACCCACATCCACTACGACTCCAAGACCCTTTAAGTGCTCAACACCGGACGATCACGCACCTGCTGCCTGGCCACCCCGAAGCACACCCAAGGACCCTTCTCCTGCCGGAACTGCAGCTTCACCAGCGTCCGGCCAGCCAACCCACCTACCAAAGAACCCAACTACCTCAGATGCATCCTTCTCAACACCCGCTCCGCACACAAACACGCCGTTGAACTCTGGGACCTTCTGGACTCTTACACCCAGATGTCGCCTTCCTGATGGAGACCGGACATCACCATAGCCATCCCAGAAGGCTACAAGATCACCCGCAAGGACCACACCAACGGATTAGGAGGAGGAATCACCATTGTCCACAGGAACACGCTCAAAATCTTGACATACACCGATGACACCCTCAGCACCGCCAATCACCTGCACTTCCAGATCCACACCGACCCCAACACCACCGTCAGAGGAACCCTCATCTACAGACCCCCCGGATCCCGTCCACAGTTCAGCGACTCCATCATCGACTTTGTCAGCACACACGCCCTCGCCTCCATGGACTACATCCTCCTCAGAGACCTGAACTTCCACCTCGAGAACAACAACGGCTCCAACTCTTCCGCCCTGATCGACATCCTCACCAACCTCGGACTCAGACAACTTGTCACAACACCCACCCACTCCACCGGCCACACTCTGGACCCCGTCTTCTCAGCAAGCACCCACGTCTCCTTCAACCACACCACCGAACTCCACTGGATCGACCACCGTTGCATCCACTTCACCTTCCAGAAACCGACCACACACCACTGCACCCAGCAGATTCCTCGCCGCTGCTGGAGCAAAGTCACCGAAGAACAGCTAACCACCACCCTCGCCTGAAGCTCTCTCACAGACCCTACCGACCCGACACCGCAGCCCGCAACCTCAGACAGTGGATCGACGACTGCGCCAACACCCCTGCTCCACTCAAGAAGCCCTACAACAGCCACACCAGAAAGAAAGCTAGCTGGTTCTCCGAAGACCTCCAGGCCTCCAAGCAAACCTGCTGAAAGCTAGAGAAGAACTGGATCTGTGGACGAACAATGGATAACTACGCAGCCCACAAGAACGCCACCCGCAGACACCACAACCTCATCAGATCCGCCAAAAGGACCTCCTTCAAAGACCGCCTAGAAAACAATGCACACCACAGCAAAGAGCTCTTCAACATCATGAAGGAATTCTCAACCCCAGCTCCAACACCAACGACATCCCACCCTCACAAGACCTGTGCGACTCGCTGGCCACTTTCTTCCACCGCAAGATCGCAGAAATCCACGACAGCTTCAACACCGCGACCGCCCCGGCAACCACCGAGACCTCCACACCCACGACCACCACCCGCACCAACTGCCTGATCTCCTGGGCCCACATCAACGACGAGGACACCATCAAGATCATGAACTCCGTCCACTCCAGATCCCCATCAGACCCTTGCCCACACCACATCTTCAAGAAAGCCAGCATCACATAGCACGCCATCTCCGGAAAGCAATCAACATCTCCTTTGAGACAGCTACCTTCTCAGAGAGCTGGAAGCATGCAGAGATCAACGCATTACTCAAGAAACCCAAGGCGGACCCCAAGGACCTCAAGAACTTCCGACCCATCTCCCTGCTCCTGTTCCCGGCAAAGGTAATCGAGAAGACTGTTAACAAACAACTGACCAGATTCCTCGAGGAGAACAGCTTCCTAGACCCGTCCCAGTCCGGGTTCCGCAGCAACCACAGCACCGAAACTGCCCTCATCGTTGCCACCGACGACATCAGGACCCTGCTAGACAAAGAAGAAACCGCGGCCCTCATCCTCATGGACCTGTCAGCCGCCTTCGACACGATTTGCCACCGCACACTATGAACACGCCTCCTCGACGCCGGGATCCAAGAGAAGGCCTTGGACTAGACCACCTCCTTCTTCTCCGGCAGAACACAGAGCGTCCGCCTTCCCCCCTTCCACTCCGAAGCCACCGAGATCAGCTGCGGCGTACCCCAGGGTTCATCCCTCAGTCCAACCCTTTTCAATATCTACATGGCACCGCCCACCCATGTCGCCCGACTGCACGACCTCAACATCATCTCTTACGCGGATGACACCCAGCTGATCCTCTCCCTCACCAAAGACCCCCAACCCGCCAAAACCAACTTCCATGAGGGAATGAGGGCCGTCGCCGACTGGGTGAGGAAGAGCCGACTGAAGCTGAACTCGGACAAGACGGAGGTCCTCATCCTTGGATCCAAACCCTCGGCCTGGGATGACCCCTGTTGGCCGACCGCACTAGGAACAGCTCCAACGTCCACCGACCATGCACGCAACCTAGGGGTCATCCTCGACTCCACCCTCTTCATGACGAAGCAGGTCAACGGCGTCTCCTCCTCCTGCTACAACACCCTCCGTATGCTCCGCAGGATCTACAAGTGGATCCCCACTGAAAGGAGAAGGACGGTCACCCAGGCCCTCGTCAGCAGCAGACTGGACTACGGAAACGCCCTCTACGCAGGAGCCTCGTCCAAAATCCTGAAACAGCTCTAACGCATCCAGAACGCCTCCGCACACCTGATCCTTGACATCCCTTGCCGCAGCCACTTCACACCCCACCTGAGAGACCTGTACTGGCTCCCCGTCAACAAGATGATAACCTTCAAGCTCTTCACCCATGCACACAAGGCACTCCACAACACCGGACCAGCATACCTCAAGAGCCGACTCAGCTTTTACACCCCAGCCGGCAAGCTCCGCTCTGCCGAAAACACCCTCACCGCTGTCCCCCGCATCCGACGAGTGACCGCCGGCAGCAGATCATTATCCCACCTCGCCACCAAGACATGGAACACCCTCCCCATCCGCCTACGGCCGACCCAAGACCTGCTGACATTCAGAAGACTCCTCAAGACCTGGCTCTTCGAACAGTAGCAGCATTTCCCCCACCCCTTAGCACCTTGAGACCCTCATGGGTAAGTAGAGCGCTTTACAAATGCTTGATTGATTGATCACTAGACAGCCACTTTAACAAGCTAAGCCACAGCACCACCTTCACATTGCTTTAATGAACAGTTTAGTTTATGGTTCTCCAGGGAATTATGCATTTTCGCTTTCATAATCTTTTCTAAGTTCACACAACTTAATACTGAAACTCTTTAGACAAGGACACTAAACTTATTTAAAATCACCTCATTCATTTATCGCTTATCCTATACATAGAATTTACAATTATGCCTTGTTCAAGAATGCATTCCCTGAATTCTACTCTTGAATGGTCTTTTATCTCTATCTTGCTCTTTGCCTTTTTCTTTTCCATTTATCACTTAACACATTGATTTCGAAATGTTCACAATACCAAGTTTTTTATTTCAATTTAAGATGAACTATCCGAAAGTTCACAGAACCAGACTTTTCTTTTGAAATTGGATTAAACATTTGCTTGATGAAACTTTTTCTTACAAGTATGAAGCCAATAAAAATAGTGCTATTGAGATTTTAATTCAGGGCTTCTTGTTTACGAAACAGGAGCTTTAACCACTAAGCCACAGCACCTACTTTACTTATAGTGAATAAATAATAACTGTAGTGTTGATGATGAAAATTCAGCGCCTATAATTAAGTCCTCTTTATATCAATTGCAATTTTATACAGGAAAGGATTTTTTATCACTAGACAAGAATAACTATGTTTTAATAAAAAAGAACTCTTTTAATCTCAATTTCATTTATTGAATAGTTTACAAATAATTGTTTTACATAAAAACATCAGTATTGCTATAATCTGGGGTTATATATCTATGTCTTCCTCATTGACATTCTTTTTCATTTTACAATCACAGTATCTTGTCAGTGAAATTGCTCTCCCTTCCTCGCAGCTCCACCATCAAGTGAGGCCTTCCCCCACGCCCCTGCACTCTCAAGTGTTGGTGTTCAAGGCCCTCCTCCACCCACAGGTTTCAGCTGCGCCTCATTCCTGGTGGTCCAGTAGGCCTCTGTCTCCATTCTCTCGCTCTGCTTTTTCTCCCCTTTTTTCAATTGTTTTTTCCCTCACTTCTATCTCCCCCTTCACGTTCCTTCTGTGTCTTTCCTCCGTTTATCACTCGTTCTTTAACCTCATCTCAATCTCCCCCTTTCACTCTCCTTCTGTGTCCTCTTTGTCTTTCCTCCACTCTTTCTTGCACTTTTGCTGCCTTATTTGCACTTTTCTCTCTCTTTTTGCCTTTTGCCTTTTTCAGCCCGTTTTTCCCTGCCGCTGCTACCCCGCGGCCCCTCCCCCCAGCACAACCAGTGCGACCGGACCAATCCAGCTCCCCTCCCCGCTCCTGCCTCCCAGCTGTCCAGCCCTTCCCGACCCCTACTTAATGGCGGCCGTTGCGGGGACAGGCGTGCAAGACCACTGACTCATTGTCAGTGAAATTGTTCTCCCTCCCTCGCAGCTCCATCATTAAGTGAGGCCTTCCCCCGAGCCCCTGCACTCTCAAGTGTTGGTGTTCGTGGCCCTCATTCACCCGCAGGTGAAACCTGCGCCTTATCCCTGGTGGTCCACTGGACCTCTGTCTCCATTCTCTCGCTCTGATTTTTCTCTCCTTTTTCACTCGTTTTTTTCCCTCACTTCTATCACACCCCTTCACTCTCCTTCTGGGTCTTTCCTCAGTTTTCTGTTGTTTTCCCTCATTTCAAGCTTCCCCCTTCACTCTCCTCTGTGTCTTTCCTCCACTCTTTCTTGCACTTTTGCTACCTTATTTGCACTTTTCTCTCTCTTTTTGCCTTCTTCCTTTTTCCTTTTTCAGCCCGTTTTTCCCCGCCGCTGCTGCCCCCGCAGCCCCTCCCCCCAGCATGACCAGGGCGATAGCCCAATCCAGTTTCCCTCCCAGCTCCCAGCTGTTCAGCCCTCCCCGACCCCTATTTAATGGTGGCCGCTGCGAGGACAGGCGAGCAGGACCACTGACTCATTGTCAGCGAAATTGCTCTCCCTCCCTCGCAGCTCCACCATTAAGTGACCTTCCCCCAAGCCCCTGCACTCTCGAGTGTTGGTGTTCAAGGCCCTCCTCCACCCACAGGTTTCACCTGCGCCTCATCCCTGGTGGTCTATTTTTTCCCCTCACTTCTATCTTCCCCCTTCACTCTCCTAGGTCTTTCTTCTGTTTTCTGTCGCTTTCCCCTCATTTCAAGCACCCCCTTCACTCTCCTTCTGTCTTTTCTCTGTTTTTCACTCATTTTTTACCCTCATCTTAATCTCCCCCTCTCACTCTCCTTCTTTGTCCTCTTTGTCTTTCCTCCACTCTTTCTTGCACTTTTGCTGCCTTATTTGCACTTTTCTCTCTCTTTTTGCCTTTTTCCTTTTGCCTTTTTCAGTCTGTTTTTCCCTGCAGCTGCTGCTCCCACATCCTTTCCCCCCCAGCACAACCAGTGCAACCGGCCCAATCAAGCTCACCTCCCCACTCCCGCCTCCCAGCTGTCCAGCCCCTCCCGACCCCTAATTAATGGTGGTCGCTTTGCGGCCGCATAGCGGCCGCGCCGCCAGTGCACCAAAGGTAAGGTCACCCGTCCGCGACCCGACTGCGACAAGTGCCAGGAACCCTGGATCTCTGGATGGCCAACGCTACGACCCAGCGGCACTCCACGCTCTCAACCCAGGCCGCAACAACAACTGCAACCTAGCATCACCAGCCGACACCCCGGACCCTTCAGCTGTCACCGCTGCCGGCACACCTGCAGCACCGCCAAGACCACGGACCCAGCGTAACCCACCCGCAAAAACACAACCGAACCGAAGACCCTGCAATGCATCCTCCTCAATGCCCGATCCCTCCACAAACAAGCCTCCGAAATCTGGGACCTCGTCGACAGCACCACCCCGGATGTAGCATTCTTTACCGAAACCTGGACCAACACCACCTCGGGACCGGACATCGCCATCGCCATTCCCCAAGGATACAAGATCTCCAGGAAGGACCGCCCCACCCGCCCGGGAGGAGGAATCGTCATCGTCCACAAATTCACCCTCCGCCTGAGCACACTCCCCGACGAGCCCACAAAACTGATGGAACACCTTTACTTCAAGATACTGGCCAGCCCTACCTCCACCCTTCGAGAAACCCTCATCTTCCGACCCCCTGGACCCTGCAGACTTTTCGCCATCTCCATAATGGACATCATCTCCCTGCATGCCATCGTGTCCACCAACTACACCCTACTGGGAGACCTCAACTTCCACCTCAACAACCAATTGGACCCCAGCACCATATCCCTCCTGGACAACCTCCACAACATTGGACTCCGCCAGATCGTGACCAAACCCACGCACTCAGCAGGACACACCCTCGACCACCTCCTCACAACAGGAAACTCCATCACCTTCAGCCACACCACCAAACTCCCAGGGACTGACCATCGATGCGTCCACTTCTCCTTTAGAGCACTCACATCCACAGACACTAGCACCTGCTCCCATGAAGAAACTGGACCAGAATCAAAGATGACCAGCTAACCTCATCACTCAGCAACTCCACCCCAACCATCGTGGAAAATGACGACCCCCAACACCGCAGTCCGAACCCTGCACAGATGGATCTCCGACAGCGCCAACACCATAGCCCCCCTCAAGAAAAACAACAACACCCACGCCAAGAAAGCTAGATGGTTCACCACCGAATTTCAAGAGTCCCGACACACTTGCCGCTGCCTCGAAAAGCCCTGGTGGAACACCAAATCCACAGAAACCCACAACAACTTCAGAGTTGCCACCAACGCCCACCACCAACTCATCAGAAAAATGAGGAAAAAAGCAATTGAAGACAGAATCTCCACTCATGCACACAATAGCAAAGAACTCTTCAACATCATCAAGGAGTTCACCCAACCCACCAGCAAGTCCACCTACATTCCTCCCTCACAAGAGCTCTGCGACAAACTCAGCACCTTTATCCACCACAAAATCAAGAGCATCTACAAAAACTTCAACGAAGACAACCAACACACTGAACCCTCACCAACCACCCCCGACACCCTGAAGCCAGCTACTGACAACTGGACAGCCCTCACCAATGAAGACACACTGAAGACGATGAAGTCAATCCATTCCAGTCCCCCCACGTACCTCTGCCCCCACCACATTTTGAACAGAGCCGCCAACACCATCGCACGCATGCTCTGCCACACCATCAACCGATCCCTGGCAACAGCCTTGTTCCCCGATGACTGGAAACACGCTGAGATCAACCCCCTCCTGAAGAAACCCTCGGCGGACCCCACCGACCTCAAAAACTACAGACCCATCCCCCTGCTCCCATTCCCAGCGAAAGTCATTGAGAAAGCCATCAACAGCCAACTCGCCCCTCTCCCCCGCCCGACTCCTCCCAATCCGGCATCAGAAAAAACCACAGTACGGAAACCGCCCTCCTCGCCGCAACAGACAACATCCGCACCTTACTGGACAAAGGAGAATCAGCAGCCCTCATCTTCCTCGATCTCTCAGCGGCGTTCAACACAGTCTCACACCGCACCCTAATACGCAGACTCCACGACGCAGGGATCCAAGACAAGGCCCTCGACTGGATCCGCTCCTTCCTCTCTGTCAGAATGCAGTGGGTCAGACTCCCCTCTTTTCTCTCAGACCCTACATTTACCACCTGCGGAGTCCCCCAGGGGTTCTTTCTCAGCCCTACGCTCTTCAATGTCTTCATGGCTCCACTCGCCCCCATCGTCAGAACCTACAGACTCAACATTGTGTCATACGCAGACGACACCCAACTCATCCTCTCCCTATCCAACGAACCCAACACCGCAAGACACAACTTTCGAGAAGGCATGAAAGCCGTTGCCAAAGGGATGAAAAACAGCTGCCTACAACTGAACATCAACAAAATAGAAGTACTCATCATGGGCCCAAACCCCGACGACAGGAGCGACACCTGGAGGACCCCCGCCCTTGGAAGGCCGCCCACCCCCACGGACCACGCACGAAACCTGGGAATCATCCTGGACTCAGAGTTCAAAACGGACCGCCAGATCAAATCCGTCTCATCCTCCTGCTTCCACACCCTCCACCTCCTACTTAAGACCTTCAAATGGATCCCCCTCGAACACAGAAAGACCGTCACTCATGCCCTGGTCACCAGCAGGTTCGACTACGGCAACACACTCTATGCTGGAATAAACGAAAACCCCACTGAAAGCTACAGAACATCCAAAACACCGCCGCAAGACTGGTCCTCAACCTGCCAAGACACTGCTACATCTCCCAGCACCTGCTCACACTCCACTGGCTCCCCATCGAAGCCAGAGTCACCTTCAAGATGCTAACCCACGCTCACAAGGCCCTCCACGTCACCGGGCCAGCATACCTGAACAGCCAACTCAAATTCCACGCACCCCAAAGGACCCTAGAATCAGCTCAGCTCTCCTACGCCGTGGTCCCCCACACCAGAAAGACCAGATCAGGAGGCCGCTTCTTCTCCTTCCGCGTGGCCAGAGCCTGGAATGACCTTCCGCTCCACCTCAGAAAGACAACATTGCTCCCCATCTTCACAAGAAACCTCAAAACCTGGCTCTTCGACAGACCCCCTCCTTGATGGACTAAAACCCGTGACCCCCCGTGACCCCCCCTGCCCCCCAGTGCCTTGATACCTGTTAAAGATTACAGGGATCTGTTAGCATGAGCTGAAAGCCCTTTTGTACTTGGCAGCCATTTTAGTTAGCGATGTGCTAGCCATTTGCTTTCTCCCTCTTCCAGAAACTCGCACATTGTTAGAACCGGCGGTCTCTAGTTGGCAGAGGTATACACTTCTGACAAATAGGGACCAACCAACTCTAGTCAGGGAAAGGGGATTACACACTCAGATAACCCCTGCTACCCCCTTGGTAGCTTGGCGGAGCAGACAGGCTTATCTCAGAGGCAGTGTGTTAAGCATTTATGACCACATACAGTAATAAAGTGAATACACTACAGATGGACACGACACAGAAGTTATTATAAAAATAGTATTTTTATATAAGGCTTAGCACAAGACCAAATAACGACAAAAATATACCACAGTCTTAATAAATACTCTTTGGAAGGAAAAATAATAGTTCAAGTAAGGTTTCTTCTTGGCAAATAGTTCTTTAGCAAAGTATTCTTCTGAGCACAGTTCTTTGGCAACAATGTAACCCCCACAGGAGTCACACGACGTCGAGTCTACAAGATTCCCAAGGTTCGGCGTCGACCGCGAGGAGCGCTACGTCGAGCCTGGAGCCGCAACAGACCCCACAAGTACAGTACCTTGAGAACCGAAGAAAATGATGATCCACGGCGTCGAGATGTCGGCGTCGAGGTCGGCGTCGATCGTGCCTCGGAGTCGGGTCAATCCGCAGCGGCGTCGAGGGATGTCGGGCCGGAGCAGCGCTCACGGCGTCGAGAAGGGCGTCGAGTCGATGCGGTCAGCAGCGGCGTCGGGACGGGGTCGCTTGGAGGTGGAGCCGATACTCACTCCTCACTGGCGTCGATACCGGCGTCGAGACGGGGTCACTTGGAGCCGGGGCCGATACCCACTGCTCACTGGCGTTGCTGCTGGCGTCGAGACTGCAGATTTTCCCTTGTGTACTGGAAACAACACTTTCCAGCAATTCAGCAATTGGTGAAGTCCTTTGGCCCTGTGACTTCAGCAGGAGACTGGCACTCTTCCAGCCCTTGGAGATTTCCTAGCAAGTGTTCAGAGAGTACACACCAAGTTCCTCTCTCCTTGTTCCTTGGCAAAAATAAAGAAGCAGCTTTCAGGTTCCTCCACAACAAAACAACACTCTGGCAGAAAGGGGAGGCAAGTCCTTAGATCAGCAGGCTTCTTGTCCTTGGTACAGGTTTCCTTGTCAGAAGTGATCTGAGTTCTTGGTTCAGGGGTCCTTCTCTTATACCCCTTTTTCCCTTTGTCCAAGCAGGGCGATTCCCACCATCTCAGGTTTGTTGTGGGTGTTGCCAGGCAGAGGCACCTGGCCTATTCACTGAGCAGGGCAGAGTCCTCAGCCGCCCAGCAGGAGGCAGAGCCAGTATTGTCACTGGCAGGAGCAGGGCTATCAGTCGCCCAGCAGGAGGCGGAGCCAGTATTGTGTCAGGCAGGGCAGGCTACTCTTCCCTCACTCTATGTGTAAACGCCCCATTCACCCCACACTGACTCATTCAGACCTCTGGAGCCACCCAGCCCCTGACACACACACCAAACCAGCAGAGACCGGTAGATAGTTGGACAAGAAAATAGCCACTTTCTAAAAGTGCTATTTTCAAACATAGAATTTAAAAACCATCCATCCTAAAGGGTGTGTTATTAAATTCTGAGTTCAGGGATACTAAACTCGACTTGCTACCATGCTCCCTGAGTCAGATAGATTATAATGGAGTTAATAATCAGTCTGCCCAGTCTGGCCTATTGGAGGCAGGTAGCCCTTCAATAGTGAAAAACGAAAATGGCTGTAATTCACTATTAGGTCATGCCACACACATCAGGGCATGACCTACCTTTTACCAACAATGCACCCTGCCCTAGGGCCTACCATAGAGGTGTCTGAAATGTGGCAAAGTGAAGGTTTAGAGACTGGTAAGTAGGTTTCCTTACCAAGTCGACATGGCAGTCAGGGACTGCACGCAGGCGCTGCGGTGGCAGGCCTGAGACACATTTTACACGCTGCTTCTGTGGGT
Source organism: Triturus cristatus (assembly GCF_964204655.1). Lineage (NCBI taxonomy): Eukaryota > Metazoa > Chordata > Amphibia > Caudata > Salamandridae > Triturus > Triturus cristatus. Next base: position 760,371,266 of record NC_140595.1, read on the forward strand.
GGCACAACCAGTGCTGCAAGCCCACCAGCAGCAGTTAACTTACACGCCCTTGGCACACGCAGTGCACTAGACTAGGGTCTGAACAGTAAGTCAACCAAGCCAATCATGGTAACACCAATCAATGTAACAATTTAACATAGGGAGCACTTGCACTGTGGCACTGATCAGCAGTGGCACAGTGCCCAAAGCAATAATCCAGCAAAAACATCGTAAACAGAGGAGGCAAACAGAAAAAAATGGAGGAGAGACTCATGCCAATGATGCCAGGTCTAACACGTGTCCCCTCCAGCTGAAATGTGGGGAGAACTACCCTTCACCCAGGGAGTCCTCATCACTAAGGCGGAAAAATCTGGACAGACCATCAGCATTGGCGTGATCTGTACCAGGGCGGTGTTCCACCGTAAAGTCCATCCCCTGTAGGGAAATGGACCACCTCAACAGCTTTGGGTTCTCACCCCTCATCTGCATTAACCATCTGAGGGGCCTGTGGTCTGTCTGAACCCGGAAGTGAGTCCCAAACAGGTAGGGTCTTAGCTTCTTCAGCGCCCAGACCACAGCAAATGCCTCACGCTCTATCGCACTCCACCTTTGTTCCCTGGGAAGTAACCTCCGGCTGATGAAGGCTACAGGTAAGTCTCGGCCCTCCTCATTCATCTGTGCTAGAACAGCCCCCACACCATGCTCTGAAGCGTCTGTCTGGACAATGAATTCTTTTGAAAAGTCGGGTGCCTGAAGGACCGGGGCTGTACACATTGCAGTTTTCAGGGTGTCAAAGGCGTTCTGACAGGCGTCAGTCCAGATCACAAGTCTCGGCTGCTTCCGGGAAGTCAGCGAGGTCAAGGGGTGCACAATGTTGCCATACCCCTTGACAAACCTCCTGTAGTAACCCGTGAGACCCAAGAAGGCTCTCACCTGAGTCTGGGTTTTGGGCGGTTCCCAAGCCAGGATGGTATCTATCTTGGGTTGCAGGGGGGCCACCTTGCCACTCCCTACTTGGTGCCCCAAGTACACCACTGAACCCTGCCCAATCTGGCACTTACTAGCCTTGATTGTGAGGCCTGCTCTGCGCAGGGCCAACAATACTTCCTGGAGGTGGCGCAAGTGTTCCTCCCAGCTGGCGCTGAACACTGCTATATCGTCCAGGTAGGCGGCGCTGAAATCTTCTAGCCCGGCCAATACCTGGTTAACCAACCTCTGGAATGTGGCAGGGGCATTCTTCATCCCAAAGGGCATCACACGGAACTGGTAGTGCCCATCTGGTGTGGAGAATGCAGACCTCTCTTTTGCCCCATCAGTCAAGGCGATCTGCCAGTACCCAGACGTTAGATCAAACGTACTAAGGTACCGGGCAGCCCCCAACCGATCGATGAGCTCATCAGCTCTGGGGATGGGGTGCGCGTCAGTCTTGGTGACCGAATTGAGTCCTCGGTAATCCACACAGAACCGAAGTTCTGGTGAAGCACCAGGCGCTGCAGCCTTTGGGACCAAGACCACTGGGCTGGCCCAAGGACTGCTAGAGGACTCAACCACCCCTAAGGCAAACATCTTGGAGACCTCCTCCTTGATATATGCTCTGACCTTTTCAGTCACCCTGTAGGCCTTGTGCCTCACAGGAGTGCTGTCCCCAGTGTCCACATCATGGACACACCACTGAGTGACACCAGGGATTAAGGAGAACAGATCAGGGAATTGTACCAACAGGTGGCGACAATCTTGCTGCTGCTCAGGGGTCAGTGTGTCAGAGAGGACAACACCATCCACTGACCCATCTTTTTCTTTTGCACACAGGAGGTCAGGAAGAGGCTCACTCTCCTCCTCCATCCCAGCATCTGTGGCAAGGAGCATGCCCACTTCGGACCTTTCTAAGTGGGGCTTTAACCGGTTGACATGCAGGACCCTTAAGGGGTTCCTGGGAGACTTCAAGTCCACCAAGTAGGTGACATCGCTCTTTTTCTCCACAACCTCAAACGGTCCAGTCCACCTGTCCTTGAGCGCACAAGGTTCCACAGGGGCCATGACCCAAACTTTCTGACCAGGTTGAAGCTCAACCAGAGTGGCATTCTGATCGTACCACCGCTTCATCTCTTCCTGGCTGGCCTCCATATTTGCCTGAGCAAGATCTCTGAAGCGCCGAGTCTGGTTCCTAAAGGCCAGCATGTAACTATATACATCCTGGGGAGGTTTCCTGGGAGATTGCTCCCAGCCTTCTTTGACCAGACTCAAAGGTCCTCTTACCGGGTGACCATACAAAAGCTCAAAGGGGCTGAACCCTAGAGACTTCTGTGGCACCTCACGGTAAGCAAACAGCAGGCATGGCAAGAGGACGTCCCATTTACGCCTCATTGGTTCTTCAAGACCCATGATCATGCCTTTTAGGGTCCGGTTGAATCTCTCAACCAGCCCATTACCTTGAGGGTGGTAAGGAGTGGTAAACTTGTAGGTTACCCCACACTCCTTCCACAGAGACTTCATATAATTCGAAATGAAGTTGGTGCCCCGGTCTGACACCACCTCTCTGGGGAACCCCATGCGGGAGAAAACACCCATCAGTGCCCGTCCCACCACGGGGGCCGTCACTGTTCGGAGAGGGATGGCTTCCGGGTACCGGGTGGCATGGTCCACCAAGACCAGGATAAACCTGTTGCCCATGGCTGTCTTGGGGTCCAGTGGCCCCACAATGTCAATTCCCACTCGCTCAAAGGGGGTACTGACGACGGGAAAAGGTTGGAGGGGAGCCTTCTGCTTCCGCCCACTTTTCCCACTTGCCTGGCAAGTTTGACAGGTCCTACAATGGATATCTGAATCCCTTCTCATCTGGGGCCAATAAAAATGGGTGACAAGCCTGTCATAGGTCTTGTCCTGCCCCAGATGTCCAGCTAACGGAACGTCATGAGCCAACCCCAGTAGGAAGGCTCTGAAGCGCTGGGGTACCACCAGCACACGGGCTGACCCAGGTTCAGCAGCCTTAGGCTCGCTATACAGGAGATCGTTCTCCCAGTAGACCCAATGTGATCCTGACTGATCACCTGTCGTTTGGGCTGAGGCCTGCTGCCTCATACCCACAAGAGAAGGGCACACTTTCTGTTCAGCACAAAATTCCTCCCTGGAGGGACCACCATCCTGCTGCCAATGGGTCAGCTCGGGCAGGTCTCCCAGTTCGGCCACTTGTTCTCCTGTCGGTTCCAGGGCATCCCCCTCAGGGTCTGCTCCCTCCTGGACCGCGGGAACGATGGGGGACGGTTTCCCGCGCCCCCTGCCTCTTCTCTTCACGGTTGGGACCTGGGCCATACTTTCAGGCTCCGGGCCCCCATCAACACCCTTACTGACTGACATGGACCGGGTGGTCGCACACACCCACTCAGGCAGACCCAACATTTCCAGATGCGCTTTTCTCTCCACCTTAGCCCAAGGGGAGTCCTCCAAATCATTGCCCAAGAGACAATCAACAGGCATGGCGGGCCTCACAGCAACCTGAAGAGTACCTGAGACCCCCCCCCACTCAAAGGGAACTTGAGCTACCTCACACTGACTCTGTGAGTTGTCAGCAGCTACAACGGGGTAGAATGCGTGAGGGACCACCTGCTCTCTGGACACCAAGTGACACTTGACAGCTGTCACACTCGCTCCGGTGTCTCTGAGAGCTTCCACCCTATGGCCATTAATGGTCACCCACTGCCTATATTTCTTAGTGTTACTAGGCAGAGGGGTTGGAGGGACCATTTCCACGTCTCCTAAAGAGACCAGGGACATTTCTGCGGGACCCCACCCACCGGGGGCACCCATCTCCTCCCCTCCCAGGGCTACACTCGCTACCTGACGAGGGGGTGCACGCGGCGGTGCATTCGAATCCTTCATGGGACACTGGGGATCATAATAACGGTGTCCCACCTGCTTACAGGCATAGCAGGTCATGGGGCCCCTGTGAACAGGTTTACCTGTCGGGGCCTCTGGCTTCTTTACAGGGGGAGGCTGGGAACCCTTCCCTTGGTTCCCTTGGGGACTACTTTGGGGCCCTTTCTGAAACTCCCTCTGTTTACCCCTGTCCCCCCCACTCTTCTGCTGGGGACCCTGCCCACCTTTGGCTGAGTCTCCCACTGGACCCTTGTGGACCCTGGTACTGACCCAGCGGTCCGCCTCCTCAGCAAGTTTCCTAGGGTTAGATAGCTTGCTATCAACAAGGTGCTGGCGTAGCTCTGGAAAACAGTTATTAGACAAGTGCTCCCAAGCAAACAAATCATAAAGAGCATCATAACTATCAACCTTGCTACCCTTTATCCAACCATCCATGGTTCTGCAGAAAAAAGACACATATTCAACCCACGTAGTACCAGGCAACTTCTTACATTCTCTAAAGGTTTGTCTGTACTTTTCTGGGGTTAAGCCATATCTCAGCATTAAAGCATCTTTCATATGAGTATAAGACATCCTATCCTCAGCAGGAAGGCTCAACAAGGTATCTCTCCCCTCGTTTGTAAAGCGGCTCCACAACCCCGTTCCCCAATCCTTCTCAGGGACCCGGTGGGCCAACAATGCTAACTCATATGCTTTAAACCATTGGCTAATATCTTCATTCTTACTGTAATCCTTGATCACATCTTTAGGAAAATAAAACCTACTTTCTGCAGGCACAGATGGAGTGCTGCCACCAGAGGGATTCAACTCTAAACTCTTAGTTTTAAGCTCCATCTCCCTCACCATCTTCTCACGTTCAAACGCTAATTTCTCTCTCTCAAAATCTAATCTTTTGCTCTCCATTTCAGCTTCTCTCTTGCTTCTTGCATTCTCTAATTCCAACTGCCCTCCTAATTTAAGTTTTGCCATTTCCAACTTGTACCCCCTCTCCTTCTCCCTGTCTTCTAATTCTTCGGGGGAAAGGCTCCTAGAGGACGCACTACTGCCTGGAGATGACACTGGCCCACCTGTGGGCTCTTCCTCTTCCTCTTCTTCTTCCTCTTCCGGTACCACCACCGGATCAGAGGGATTTCTGGCCTCTAACCAGGCCTTCAGCGCTTTGAGGAAGTCGTCTTTCCTTGTGAGACCTGTGGTAGGAACTTTAAACTGCTTGCAAAATCCTTTTAGATCCTTTAGCACGTAGGAATCTATCTTCTCCTTATCAAATTCCCCCACAACAATCTCCACAGGTGTAGCAGCTCTGGCATTCTCCATGGTCAAAACTGGCAGTGTTTAAAAAAATCAGATCCAGGAAAGCGGAGAACAAAAATAGGCAATCCTACCAAAACAGAATGTGGCTGCGTTATGGTCTGCTTTCACTATGTAGCGTACACTAATCACTGCACATGAGTCATAAATGCAAAGTTCAAATCCCACCGCTGCCACCAATGTTAGAACCGGCGGTCTCTAGTTGGCAGAGGTATACACTTCTGACAAATAGGGACCAACCAACTCTAGTCAGGGAAAGGGGATTACACACTCAGATAACCCCTGCTACCCCCTTGGTAGCTTGGCAGAGCAGACAGGCTTATCTCAGAGGCAGTGTGTTAAGCATTTATGACCACATACAGTAATAAAGTGAATACACTACAGATGGACACGACACAGAAGTTATTATAAAAATAGTATTTTTATATAAGGCTTAGCACAAGACCAAATAACGACAAAAATATACCACAGTCTTAATAAATACTCTTTGGAAGGAAAAATAATAGTTCAAGTAAGGTTTCTTCTTGGCAAATAGTTCTTTAGCAAAGTATTCTTCTGAGCACAGTTCTTTGGCAACAATGTAACCCCCACAGGAGTCACACGACGTCGAGTCTACAAGATTCCCAAGGTTCGGCGTCGACCGCGAGGAGCGCTACGTCGAGCCTGGAGCCGCAACAGACCCCACAAGTACAGTACCTTGAGAACCGAAGAAAATGATGATCCACGGCGTCGAGATGTCGGCGTCGAGGTCGGCGTCGATCGTGCCTCGGAGTCGGGTCAATCCGTAGCGGCGTCGAGGGATGTCGGGCCGGAGCAGCGCTCACGGCGTCGAGAAGGGCGTCGAGTCGATGCGGTCAGCAGCGGCGTCGGGACGGGGTCGCTTGGAGGTGGAGCCGATACTCACTCCTCACTGGCGTCGATACCGGCGTCGAGACGGGGTCACTTGGAGCCGGGGCCGATACCCACTGCTCACTGGCGTTGCTGCTGGCGTCGAGACTGCAGATTTTCCCTTGTGTACTGGAAACAACACTTTCCAGCAATTCAGCAATTGGTGAAGTCCTTTGGCCCTGTGACTTCAGCAGGAGACTGGCACTCTTCCAGCCCTTGGAGATTTCCTAGCAAGTGTTCAGAGAGTACACACCAAGTTCCTCTCTCCTTGTTCCTTGGCAAAAATAAAGAAGCAGCTTTCAGGTTCCTCCACAACAAAACAGCACTCTGGCAGAAAGGGGAGGCAAGTCCTTAGATCAGCAGGCTTCTTGTCCTTGGTACAGGTTTCCTTGTCAGAAGTGATCTGAGTTCTTGGTTCAGGGGTCCTTCTCTTATACCCCTTTTTCCCTTTGTCCAAGCAGGGCGATTCCCACCATCTCAGGTTTGTTGTGGGTGTTGCCAGGCAGAGGCACCTGGCCTATTCACTGAGCAGGGCAGAGTCCTCAGCCGCCCAGCAGGAGGCGGAGCCAGTATTGTCACTGGCAGGAGCAGGGCTATCAGTCGCCCAGCAGGAGGCGGAGCCAGTATTGTGTCAGGCAGGGCAGGCTACTCTTCCCTCACTCTATGTGTAAACGCCCCATTCACCCCACACTGACTCATTCAGACCTCTGGAGCCACCCAGCCCCTGACACACACACCAAACCAGCAGAGACCGGTAGATAGTTGGACAAGAAAATAGCCACTTTCTAAAAGTGCTATTTTCAAACATAGAATTTAAAAACCATCCATCCTAAAGGGTGTGTTATTAAATTCTGAGTTCAGGGATACTAAACTCGACTTGCTACCATGCTCCCTGAGTCAGATAGATTATAATGGAGTTAATAATCAGTCTGCCCAGTCTGGCCTATTGGAGGCAGGTAGCCCTTCAATAGTGAAAAACGAAAATGGCTGTAATTCACTATTAGGTCATGCCACACACATCAGGGCATGACCTACCTTTTACCAACAATGCACCCTGCCCTAGGGCCTACCATAGAGGTGTCTGAAATGTGGCAAAGTGAAGGTTTAGAGACTGGTAAGTAGGTTTCCTTACCAAGTCGACATGGCAGTCAGGGACTGCACGCAGGCGCTGCGGTGGCAGGCCTGAGACACATTTTACACGCTGCTTCTGTGGGTGGCACAACCAGTGCTGCAAGCCCACCAGCAGCAGTTAACTTACACGCCCTTGGCACACGCAGTGCACTAGACTAGGGTCTGAACAGTAAGTCAACCAAGCCAATCATGGTAACACCAATCAATGTAACAATTTAACATAGGGAGCACTTGCACTGTGGCACTGATCAGCAGTGGCACAGTGCCCAAAGCAATAATCCAGCAAAAACATCGTAAACAGAGGAGGCAAACAGAAAAAAATGGAGGAGAGACTCATGCCAATGATGCCAGGTCTAACACACATGCTCAGAAGGGCCTAGCTAGTAGAATGCACCTGCTCCTAGTATAGAACTGTCAGGCTGTTCTAACTGATGTCAGCAACTCATTACTCCTCCTACTAGTTGACTGTGCATTTTCTGTATGACCATCTATGTGTGTAATTCTTCTCATGTGTACTTGTACTGCCTTCTTTTGAGCCCCTGTGTGGGTATATAGGGCCCCTGTTCTCTGTACTCCTTAGAATGCCTCCTACAGTGACTTGAGGGTACTGTGTGACGCAATCTCCCTCATCTGAGGTTTAATAAATGCATTGTTTTTATATTACAGCTTCTGTGCCAATCTCTTCTTTGTTGGTTTAAAAGGACCAGGTGTATCAGTGAAACCCCTGAGAAGGTTTCTATTTTCTTCAAATGGCGCTCAACGTGGACCTCATCAGAGAAGTGGCTATTCAAGGGGGTGGTCCTGATGGGAGACAGGAACCTACTGAGGAGGACAGAACAGGACTCTAGTAAGAAGGTACCCTACACTGAGATTCTCTGTCTCTGCAGCCCAGTATATTTCTGGTCTTCCTGATTTGACTCCTCCAACCGTTTACCACTGCTGACTGAGAACATTTTTGGCGTGAGTATTCTAAAAACGACCGTTAGGTCATTCAGAACTTGGCAGTTAGAATCTGAAGACATATGCTTGGTAAGGTCATTTGTGAGATAGTGAGAGAAGTGCGCCGGCTGCACAGATCCAGGGGCATATTATGAACACGTAGCGATAATTATCGCTAAACGCTCTTAGCGCATTTTTTGCTATCGCTGGTTTATCGCCATGATCGCGCTGTATTAACAATGCTTTGCGCATTGGCGATTTAAAATCCAGTGATAGTGGCAAAATGCTTGAATATCGCTGGAAATCCAGCGATATAAACTCACCAATGGCGAAATCCTTATTGATACGCCGTGGTGGACTCAGCCTGACAATCCACCTTCCATTGGCAGGATGGCTAAGTCAGGTTTTCTTTAGGGGTTAAAATGTGGTGCAAAACGCGGTTAGCTGGGCTTTTGTGATCGCCTGACCTGCCTCGATAATAGGGCGATGTTGTGTTTTTGACTGAATCCATGCAGATTAGTTTGGGAACGCCTACTTTGCATGTCATTAGCGATGTATATCGCTGACATGCAAAGTAGGGTTAAAAAGGCACCTGACTCAAGGAAACTCGCACTAAAGCGTGATCGCGAGTCCTTGTAAATTGTGAGTTGTAAAAATCGCCGCTTTTCTGGCGCATAGCGCCAGAAAAGTGGCGATTTTGCTATTGATAATATGCCCCAAAGTGGGATAAAGTGAAATATATAAAAAAGTGAAGTGATATAAATGTGAGATATAACGTGATATAACAGTGAGACATAAAGTGATATAACGTGAGATATAAAGTGAGACATAAAAAGTGATATAGAGCAATATAACGTGATACAGTGATACAAAGTGATAAAGTGATAATGTGATACAAAGAGCTAAAGTGATATATAGTGATATGGAAATGGAAATTGGCCAATATTTGATGGGAATGTGAGAAATATATGAATTGCAATTTATGTAGGCAGGTAATGAGAAACTTTTGAAAACTTGAACGACACACTTTGAGTTAAGTGCTACTTTGTGTATAATATTGTATATGCTGCAATATTCTTGGCATGCCAGTTCTTAGCACACATCGTAGAATGTGTTGCTTTCTTGGAGGTACCATTATGGAACTTGTATGAAATCAGCCGACTCTCCTAGAGGGGATACCTAACTAGGATTAGGTATAAAAACGTATTTCTTCCTTGGTGACAAAGTGCCCCATGGAATTAAAATATGTACATAAAAAGGATCCTGGTCTGTGCACTTAGTAACATTCATAAGTGGTGATATGCAGAGTGATTTTTGGTGTTCTGCCAGCCAAATTGGCGAATTTGGTGTATTTTGGTTTCTTAAAAATGGAACAGTCTTTTTGGGCTGTTTTTGAACTACTTTTGAGAGCTTTTCTTATAAATATGACTTACAACTAGTATTTACAAATGGTTTGGTTTAAGTACAGTCTGTGGGCTGTCCTTTGTTTCTGTCCTAAGTGTTGATCTGTGGGTTAAATATGTGTTCAAATGTCTATGTGGTTTATGATTTGTCATTGATGGTACTTGTGTGAGTAAGTAGCGATTGCGCTCTTTGTGTAAGAATGGCTAGCCTTAAGCGCGCTGTATTGTGTGTTCTGAGTGTATGACACCCTTCTGAAAATGTCTGGAATGAGCTCAATGTGTTTTTTTTGTCATCATTCTGTTATGCTAAATATCATTAAAATAAAATATTAAATAAAAAATCCAGAAATGAACTATGTAATATATGCTAAATAGCTGCACGCTATCATTAAAATTGACAGAGTAAGACACTATACATGTGTGCAAATTGCCACGATGCTAAAGATAAAATTAGAATTCACATTGAATAGGAATAAAATAGGCCTCAAAAACGAAATTGTGTGTTTTGCAATAAATAAACTAAAATACAAAATGTTACAGCCTTTTCCTTTGATACATTGTATTAGATATTTAAAGGCATTCAAATCATATGAGTGAATTTGGTTGTTGCTGAACTAAACATACATTATAGAATGATAGATGTGACTGCATTGAAATGCCTCAGTGTTAAATAGACTGTCACCGTGCTTACATTTCAACACTAAAAAAGAAGCTTTCCAACAGCTGTGTTTAACTGTTTCCCTGAGAAGTAGCTGTCTGACACAAACCAATGGAGATTACACTTTGTCAAGACATTAGAAATACAGAAAAAGGGTTTTCTTTCCTGAGAAAGGCGTGTGAATTCGACGCCTGCTGATCACAAGCAACAGCTGTGTCAGCACATGGCTATTTCTGACTGCAGGCTAGAGAGGGGAAAATGCTGAGTCACCTAGATCTTAAGTCAGTGTAAACTTGGTATCAAGGCCTGCATTACAGACTGCTGTTTTAAAAGTTAGAAATATAGTTTCATTATTTTGGATAACAGAGAACAGATAAGAAGGGATTTCCTTTCTTAATGCCTTTTTAAGTAGGCACATCCGTGGTTTTGATGTTAAATAATAATTGTCCTTTAAAAAGTGGCGCCGATTTTTTTATGTTTCAAGTAAGGCTTCTGTGCTTAGCATTATAAATGAATGTGTTTAAATATAATAGGAAAGGAATAACGCTTGCTTTTCATATGTGCAATCATAACAAAGGTTGAAGTTAAAAAAGTTTTTACAAAAAGGGGGAATTTTGATTATATAAAAGAATGTTATTAAAGATAAGTGCATTAAATTCGTTTTTTAATCTTTATAATGCATAATAATAATACTGTGAACTCCTGGCATTACAATTCAATTTAAGCAGTGTTTTACAAGCAATATGGGGCAACTAAAATGGAAAATGTCACTTTACCCAGGCATACAAAACTCATTTTTATAAGGGTGTACCTTATACATTTCTGATCCCCCATCTCTGGGATATGTAGAGGACATTCTGGGGATGACTAATATGCCAACAAATTGTAGGATATTCATTTTTAAGTGCCCCAAACATCAAAGTCAAAATTGGATAAAATTCACTATTTAAAAGCAATTCTGCCACTCAGAGCAGCTTTTAAACTGCTCTCAGGTTTCAGTAAATGCACACATTTAGGTATAACACAAATAGCTGACATCTGTACTGCTAGACAAGCACTCAGCACACTGCTTACAAATATAAATATGTATAAAAACCCAGCAGAAGTTATTCTCTTACCACTGAATTACTGGAAAACAGTACTAACAGGACTGCCATTCAGCTGTGATTCTTCATAGTGACTTTGAATTGAAAAAACGCATGGAACGCCTTGCACACAAAATAGGACAGCTGGTAAAGGGTTAAAGGTCGAGTACTACATTTAGAAGCCTAGCAGGGCCCAGAGCAAGATTGGCTTTGACACTTCGACCTCTGAAACATTTTGAAAGACAAGATGGCAGCGCAGGGAAAGAAGGAGAAGTTTTGCTTACTGTTTTTTTGACAAAAGCAAGTTCTTATGCACTCATATGAATAAATGGCAATATGATTGTATATGTGAGTTCTGATTAACGGATAGCTTTGCCTTATATACAGCACTAATGATTTTAGTTTGAAGATTACTGTGTAAGGGCTGAGATAAGATGGCAATGGGATTTAGTTTGACTTCATGTGCCATCATTTTACAACTAGTATACTTGCTAAAGGGATTGGTGGTTGGCTATTCATGTTCTTTAGCTAGCACAATGTGCTATTTAACTCCTCAGATTTTGTTTATGCCCAGTTGCTACAAGTAGGGGTTGATAGTGCTGACAGAAGTGAACCCTGTTTCAGGTTTCCTACTGTCAAAATTGGGGAAGGAGTCTAGCTCCTCTACAAATTAAGGGTAGGCAGATTTATGTTTTCTCTCTCTTTTTTTCACTTTTTTTGAGCCTGTCTAAATTGTCTAGGAAATAGACATGAGACATTTAATTGGCTATTCAGTAATACTGTTTTAAAAATTGTTAGCATTAATGAAATGAATAAATAAATATGCTATGTTACTGCCCATTCTGTCTGATGAAATTATGAAAGGATGAGTAGTCTAGATTGCTGTTCCCTTATTTGATCTTTAAGGGGAACTAGATGTGGGTAGTTTTTATTCTAAAATTCTCAGGTGATAACACCATTATTGTTTATGTTATTCTCATGCTACATACAGTTTTGCAAGGGCATTGTTAGTCTTTTATTAGCTAGTCTGTGTAAATAAACTGCCAGTCCTTATTAGAGCTGATGGTGCATAGTTTGGATTGTGGAAAATAGAATGCAGAGAAGATGCCCATGTGATCCTTAGCAAACATTTTTGAGGAATATATTGTTTTATAGGAGTCTGTTTGTCACAAGATGTTCTTCTGGAGAAAATGTACCCATTATGTTGAAGTTTTTAGTTCTTTATGTAATAGGAATCCCTGTTAAAGTAGCAGTTTTAGATTTTCCTGTTGCTCCTATAACATGAGAGCATGGTCCTAAGCATACAATGTAGGTGCTTTTATTAAGAGAAATCATTTTAGAAGTGTCTGCAGTCCTGTACAAGTAATGCAAAGTCTATGAGTAAAAGTGTAGAACATTTCCTTTTTTCTTGAGGGTCTTCATATGAATAATATAGGAATACACAGATGTAAGGATCTGTAGTGTGTCTGTATTGTTTTTATCTTTTCCTCAGAAGTTAGTATATGAACACAGACTTCCTTAGTTGCTTCAAATAGAGTAATAGGTCCAGGGTTTTTACTCTCAGATAGAAGAAGAAGAAGTGGTTCTTGGGTGCCTTGCTAATATATGGGGCGCACCAGGACTAGGAAGTATTCTGAGAATATCCTCTCTGTTGATAGATTATTTGTATGCCTTGTCTAAATACCTTTTGTTCTGTCCACCAATAGATATTTGCTGCCTTACAACCATTGCCAGAGGGGCTCGGACATCAGATCCAGCTTGGGGAGTCAGCACCAGTCCAGCTTGAAGTCAAGTTGAAGGTAACCAGCACAGGCATTGCTGGCAACTAGGACCTCAGTGAAGGCAGAAGCCCTGGGATGAAGTGTGTACCCCTGCCACTGTCTTGGGTGAAAGACGGGGTCACAAATCAGAAAGGAGAAATCGTGGATCAAGTTTTTGATGCCCAGCTGAGAGTCACAGACCGACCAGAACGGCAAGGAAGTTTTTGCTTGAGGTAACCCCCTTTGAAACAAGGGTTGCTTCAGGTACTTCAGCATCACGCGCCTGAATGCTGGCTGTAAAGTATGCACCTTTGGTTGTTGAATAAGAGATACCTGGACACACTGGATACAATTTGTGGCCCCAACGAAAGAGCAGTGTGCCAGCAGAGCAATACAGGAGTTAGGGAAGGACTTGAGTTCAGGGTACAGGTGCTGTGCCTTTGGTGCCAGTTAGATTGAAGTGAAGAAAACTGGTGCACTGCTTGAGACACTGGACAGGATCGCTGAGGGCATTTGCCCTGGAAGGTGATTGCCCTATCCTGAAAGAAGAAACTTTTCCCTTGAAACTGGACCGTGATTCCTGAGTTGCGAGTTGTGCAGCTCCACCGTGGAAACAACAAGAGCCTTCCTGTGAAGCTCAAACGGCACATGTAGAAGACCCCCCTCTGGCTGGTTGTATAGCGGCTTCAATTTCCCAAGGACTTCTTCTTTTTTTTGTTAAAAATGTACCCCCATAGTCGTCCCATTTTTGAGGAGGAGCAGCCCTTTGCAGCTCCTCGTCCTAATTCTCATGGCCGTGTGTGGTCCTCCTGGTCCCCTGGACCCAGGATTATTTTTGTAATAATATGTCTGACTGCTTTAATATTTGCATTAGGAATAATGTTTATTCTGCGAGAGAAAAGTTCATCTGAGCACTTGACAAATGTTACTTTACCCTTTCCTTGATTATAATGATTGATAAGCCCTCATAAAGGAAGCACTAGAAAAGTCTAGTGAAAATGTTTTTATTAGATATATAATCTGTTGGCTATTCTGAACTTGAAATGGATGGTCACTGAAATACATAGGAGCCTTGATAATGTTTTTACTAGATGGTTCTAGGATTTGCTTAGGACTAGAAAGTTAATAATTCTGTTTGTGATAATAGTCATTACTCTCTCCTGCTATCTGTATGACCCAATGCTCTGTTCCCTTTGTACTCCTGCTTATACCTTATATATACCCTCTTACTGAAATGTTTAGAATGTAAAATGCCCACCTAGCAATGAATTAGGATATTGATAGATTTGTGAAAATTAATGTGCAAATATTTTCTATGTTCCTACTGGATCATGGGAATGTCTTTAGCTCATGCTAAAAGGACCATCTGTTAAAGATTACAGGGATCTGTTAGCATGAGCTGAAAGACATTTTGTACTTGGCAGCCATTTTAGTTAGCTATGTGCTAACTCGAGAGTTTACTAGCAAATGGAAGCCTCCTCACCAGACACCGGACACTTGCCTGAATTGCGTGGGGAAGGTTGAAAGCACGGCACACATTTTGTTTGAATGCCCAGCGTACAAAAATCCAAGAAGCAGATGGCTAGGTCCTGCTTGTCGCTTGCTGGGCACATCAAACTACCGTGTGGCACTACGTATATTACGATCAGATACCAGCCTAGTGCTAGTTTGTGCCGTGGCCAAATTTCTGGGGTGGTCATGGATCATTAGAAGTAAACTCCTTTGTCCAACCAGATGATCTTGTTCAATGTTTTTAATTCCTGATTTTATTATATGTGAAATGATTTTTAATCACATTTTAAATTTTTAACTATTGGAAATTTCTAATATTGTAACCTTTTTAGGTAGTCATAAAGTAATTAGATGGAGAGTCCATCTCCAGTCACTGACATCTGTCTTAAATGTCGCTCTTTCGATAAATTGTACCTTTTACGTCTGTATGTTAATGCTTTTATGATACAATTTTTATCGAAATAAAGCTTTTTGACTGACTGACTGGCTATGTGCTAGCCATTTGCTTTCTCCCTCTTCCAGAACCTCACACATGTTCAGAAGGGCCTAGCTAGTAGAATGCACCTGCTCCTAGTATAGAACTGTCAGGCTGTTCTAACTGATGTCAGCAACTCATTACTCCTCCTACTAGTTGACTGTGCATTTTCTGTATGACCATCTATGTGTGTAACTCTTCTCATGTGTTCTTGTACCACCTTCTTTTGAGCCCCTGTGTGGGTATATAAGGCCCCTGTTCTCTGTACTCCTTAGAATGCCTCCTACAGTGACTTGAGGGTACTGTGTGACACAATCTCCCTCATCTGAGGTTTAATAAATACATTGTTTTTATATTACAGCTTCAGTGCAAATCTCTTCTTTGTTGGTTTAAAAGGACCAGGTGTATCAGTGAAAGCCCTGAGAATGTATCTATTTTCTTGAGACCCTTACGGGTGAGTAGTCGCGCTTAACAAACACCTGATTGATGGATTGACAGTATTGCTTCTATAATATTGGCAACTCTTTGGGTTTGTATTAGTTTTATTGTGATCTTTTCAACAGAAAGATGAATCTGACTTTTATACTGTAATTGCATCACAGGACGACTTAATGAAAATGAGTTGTTATTTAACAGTCAGAAAATCAAGGAGCTGCTGAGATTTGAACTCTTGATTTCCTGTTTACTAGAGAGACGCTTCGACCAGCTAAGCCACATTACCACCTACACATAGCTTCATTGTACGGTTTAGTTTATGGTTTTCAAGAGAAACCTGCATTTTCACTTTCATAATCTTTTCTAAGTTCACACATCTCTATACCGAAACACTTTAGACAAGGACACTAAACTTATTTAAAACTACTTTATTAATTTATTGTTTATCCTATTCATTGAATTTTGAGAATTCAAGAATGCAGTCATTGAATTCAACAATAGAAATATCTTTTATCTCTATCTTGCTCCTTGTCATTTTCTTTTCCATTTTTCATTCAAGACATTGCTTTGGAAATCTTCACAAAATAAATTTTTTTATTTCATTTTAAGATTAACCATATTAAAGTTCACAGAACCAGTCTTTTCTTTTGAAATTGGATTAAACATTTGCTTGCTGAAAATTATTCTTACAAGTATGAAGCCAATAAAAAGGTGCTGCTGAGATTTGAACTCAGAATCTCCTGTTTAGAGGCAGGCCCATTAAACACTAAGCCATACCAGATGCTTTTCTTACTGTGGAATGGAGGCCATTAGATAAATTGCCATCAATATGAAATTGAAGTGTTGTAGAAAGTCCAATGGTGTTGCACACTGCACTTTAGTAGCTTTACAGTTTGTTTTAGGTTATTTTTATGGCTTGTACTATAAGAAAGCATGACACTACTTTATGTGGGGTTGTTTTTTAAGGCTATACCCTTGATTACAGATTGGTATGTTACGATGTGTTGTTTCAGATTCATACTTGTATCAGAAAGTAATTGTAAAAGTGTTTAAAAATTGTTATTTATCCTGTTCTCCTCTGCTCAATAATTTTTTTTTTTTTTTAAATTAAAAAAAGTATGAAGCCAATAAAAAGGGGCTGCTGAGATTTGAAATCAGTATTTCTTGTTTATAAGACAAACGCTTCAAACACAAAGCCACAGCAGCTAGTTTACCTATACTGAAAAAATAATTAATGTAGTGTTGATGATGAGAATTCAGCACCTCTACAATAAAGTCCTCTTTATATTGATTGCAATTTTATACAAGAAAGGATTTTTTATCACTAAACAAGAATAACTATGTTTTAATAAAAAATAACTTTTTTATCTCAATTTCATTTTTTGAATGGTTTACAAATAATCGTTTTACATAAATACATCAATATTGCTAGAATCCTGAGTTATATTTTATCTACATCTTCCTCATTGATAGATGTTTCCATTTTACAATCACAGTATTGCTTCTATAATCTTGGCAACACTTAGAGTTTTTATTAGTTTTAAGGTGATCTTTTCAACAGTAAGATGAATCAGACTTTTCTACTTTAATGTTATCACAGGAAGACTTAATGAAAATGATTTGGAATTTAACAATCAGAAAAGCAAGGTGCTGCTGAGATCTGAACTCATGATCTCCTATTTACTATAAAACAGATTTAACCAGCTAAGCCACAGAACCACTTTCACTTTGCATCAATGAACAGTTTAGTTTATTGTTTTCAGGAGAATCCTGCATTTTCACTTTCATAATCTCTTCTAAGTTCACACAACTCTTTACCGAAACACTTTAGACAAGGACACTAAACTTATTTAAAACCACCTCATTTATTTATTGCTTACCCTATTCATAGAATTTTGAATTATGCCTTGTTCAAGAATGCATTCATTGAATTCAACTCTAGAATGATCTTTTATCTCTATCTTGCTCTTTTTTCTTTTCTTTTCCATTTTTCATTCAAGACATTGCTTTGAAAATCTTCACAATAACAAGTTTTGTATTTCAAATTAAGATGAACCATACTAAAGTTCACAGAACCAGTCTTTTCTTTTGAAATTGGATTAAACATTTGCTTAATGAAAATTATTCTTACTAGTATGAAGCCAATAAAAAGGTGCTGCTGAGATTTGAACTCAGGGTTGCCTGTTTATGAAACAGGCGCTTTACCCACTAAGCCACATAACCTACATTACTTATAATGAAGAAATAATAATTAGTGTTTATGATGGGAATTCAGTGCCTCCAATAAAGTCCTTTTTATATGGATTGCAATTGTATACAAGAAAGGATTTTTAGCATTAAAAAAGAATAACTATGTTTTAATAAAAAATAACATTTTAATCTCAATTTCATTTTTTGGATAGTTTACAAATAATTGTGTTACATAAATACATCAAAATTGCTAGAATCTTGGGTTATATTTTATCTACGTCTTCCTCATTGATATACCTTTTCGTTTTACAATCACAGTATTGCTTCGATAATCTTGGCAACACTGAGTTTGTCTTCGTTTTAAAGTGATCTTTTCAACAGTAAGATGAATCTGACTTTTCTTCTTTAATTGTATCATAGTACGACTTAATGAAAATGATTTGTAATTTAACAGTCAGAAAAGCAGGGTGCTACTGTGATTTGAACTCAGGACATCCTGTTTATTAGGCAGGCATTTTAACCAGCTAAGCCACAGCATCTCCTCCACATTGCATTGATGAAGTGTTAAGTTTATGGTTTTCAAGAGAATCCTGCATTTTCACTTTCATACTCTTTTCTAAGTTCACACAACTCTATACCGAAACACTTTAGACAAGGACACTAAGCTTATTTAAAACCACCTCATTAATTTATTGCTTACCCTATTCATAGAATTTTGAATTATACCTTGTTAAAGAATGCATTCATTGAATTCAACTCTAGAATGATCTTTTATCTCTATCTTGCTCTTTGTCATTTTCTTTTCCATTTTGCACTCAAGACATTGCTTTGAAAATCTTCACAATGCCAAGTTTTTTATTTCAATGTAAGATGAACCATGCTAAACTTCAAAGAACCAGCATTTTCTTTTGAAATTGGATGAAAAATTTGCTCAATGAAAATTATTCTTACAAGTATGATGTCAATAAAAAGTGCAGCTGAGATTTGAACTCACGACTTCCCGCTTGCTAGACAGGTACTTTAACCACTAAGGCAAAGCTCCTACATTACATATAATGAAGAAATAATTAATGTAGTGTTTATGATGGGAATTCAGTGCCAACAATAAAGTCCTCTTCATATTTATAGCAATTTTATACAAGAAAGGATTTGTTATCACTAAACACGAATAACTATGTTTTAATAAAAACTAACTTTTTAATCTCAATTTCATTTTTTGAATAGTTTACAAATAATTATTTTACATAAATAGATTAATATTGCTAGAATCAACGGTTATATTTTATCTACGTCTTCCTCAGTGATATACCTTTTCATTTTACAATCACAGTATTGATTCTATAATCTTGGCAACACTTTGAGTTTTTATTAGGTTTAAGGTGATCTTTTCAACAGTAAGATGAATTTGACTTTTCTACTTTAATTGTATCACAGGACGACTTAATGAAAATGATTTGTTATTTAACAGTAGGAAAAGCAAGGCACTGCTGAGGTCTAAACTCAGGATTTCCTGTTTGCTAGACAGGGGCTTTAACCAGCTTCGACACAGCACCACCTTCTCATTGTTTTAATGAACAGTTTAGTTTAAACTTATTTAAAACAACCTCATTAATTTATTGCTTACCCTATTCATAGTATTTTGAATTATGCCTTGTTCAAGAATGCCTTAATTGAATTCCACTCTAGAATGATCTTTTATCTCTATCTTTCTCTTTGTCATTTTCTTTTCCATTTTTCATTCAAGACATTGCTTTGAAAATCTTTACAATACCTAGTTTTTTTTTCTCAATTTATGATTACCTATACTAATGTTCACAGTTCCAGAATTTTCTTTTGAAATTGGATTAAACATTTGCTTTATGAACATTATTATTACATGTACAAAGCCAATAAAAAGGTGCTGGTATGTTTTGAAATCATTATTTCCTGTTTACGAGACAGGCACTTTAACCAGTAATTCACAGCACCTCCTTTTCTGAAAAAGACTAAATAATTAATTTATTTTTGTTGAATGGAATTCGCAACTGCAATAAAGTCTTCCTTATATACTTTGCAATCTTAAACATGAAAGGATTCTTAATCACTAAACAAGAATAACTATGTATTAATAAAAAAGAACTCATTTTAAACGTAATTTCATTTTTAGAATAGTTTACAAATATTTTTACAATGAAAACCTCAATATTGCTCAAAGCTAGGGTTATTTTTCAGAAGGCAAGACCTCTGACCTTCTGGTCAGGGAAACTGCTCTCACCTCGCCCAGCTCCATCATTGCATATTTTCCCCCAGCAACTCTCTGGTACAGGTATGTGTTAGAGGCCCTCCTCCACCTGCAGTCTCCTACCTGTGCCTCATCCTTGATGGTCCAGTGGGAGATCCATGCACTTTTGTTGGTCTGCCCTGCCAGCCTACTATTTTTGTCAGTCTGTGCCTCGTCTGTCTGTGCCTTGTTGACTGTTTTTGCCCCTTGTTGTTTTTTGTGCCTTTTTGACAGTTTTTGCCCCTTTTTTCTGTCTGTGTTTTGTTGACTGTTAGTGCCTCTTATGTCTGTCTGTGCTGTTTATACTGTTTTCACTGTTTTTCCCGCTGCCTTTTTTTTCCCTCTCCCACTGCTGCTGCCCCACGGCCCCTCCCCCTGTGCGTTCCTGCTCTTGCCTCCCAGCTGTTCTCCCTCCCCTGCCCCCCACTTAATGGCAGCAAATGCATGACAGGGTGAGCAAGACCTCTGACCTCCTGGTCAGGGAAACTGATCTCCCCTCGCACAGCTCCATTGTTGCGCCTCTGGCCCCTGCACCTCTCTGGTTCAGGGACTTGTTTGAGGCCCTCCTTCACCCACCAGCTCATGCCTGCAACTCATCCCTGGTGGTCCAGTGGGAGAGCATTGCTCTTCTGCTGGTCCGCCCTGCCAGCCTTCTGTTTTTGTCTGTCTTTGCCTCCGTTGTCTGTCTGTGTCTTGTTGACTGTTTTTGCCCCTTGTTGTTTGTTTGTTCCTTGTTGACTGTTTTTTGCTCCTTTTTTCTGTCTGCACCTTGTTGACTGTTAGTGCCTCTTTTGTCTGTCTGTGCTGTTTACACTGTTTTCATTGTTTTTCCCACTGCCTTGTTGCTCCTTTTCCTGCTGCTGCTGTCCCTGTGGCCCCTCCTCCCTATGTGTTCCCCCACCCGCCTCCCAGCTGCCCTCCCTCTCCCGACCCCTATTTAATGGCGGCCGCTGTATGGCCGAGCCGCTGGTGCGCCAAAGGCAAGCCCGTCTGCACCTATCCCACTGCGATCAGCACCAGAGACCCTGATCCTCCGACCCCCCTCCGCTATGACTCCAGCACTCTCCACTCACTCAACCCGGGATGCAACAACAACTGCAAGATCTCAACACCGAGCAACCCCCCCAAGGACCATTCTCCTGCTGACACTGCCGCCCGTGCTGGAGCAGAGTTTTCTGTTGAAAATTTATCGGGTTTTGAAGCTTCAGTTGTCTATAAGTGGTAAAATTAAAATTATTAATTTTTAATTATTAATTATTTGTTTTGTGTAAATGTTGTTTTAAACTTACCAACATGTACTAATGAGAAGGAAAACGACACATGGGAATGTGCTTTTGTATTTGCTTAATAACAAATGTGCATGTTTATTAAATAAATGTTGCTGTGTGCTGTTTATTTTAAAGCACAAAACGCTTTCGAATTAATGCTTTTCTTATGTTGCAAAGGCTAGATAATTACATACACATAAGGGTATTAGTGGGGTTAACACTGTTTAATCATTATGCTGTGGTAACGTTGTTTTGTCTCTTTTAATTAAGATTATGCGTTTTGGCCTGTTACAAAATTGCTGACATTTGAAGCCTAGCCTCGAGTGAGAAATTTGTGATGAGAAGGCCTTGCTGAATATGGTCGAGAGTCATCTGACCACAGTCTTCGTCTGGTTTAGAAATTTTCCGTGAGGACAGCAGCTCTGGGCCAGCATCCAAAATCTTCTGAGTAACCTTGGAGGACAATGGAGCCATAATGAATGAACTATGTGATTACCATGTTGGTTCCGAGGAAGTGCAAATATTGAAAGAAACATTTTTCCTGTTCTGTCTTTTTATTTTTGTGATTTTTTCTGAGCGGAGATTTTCCAAATGTAGCGATGTTACATCCTTTCCTTCTCGCTCTGCTCAGTGGTTCAGCGGATGTATTAACATCAAATGTTGCTTTCTTTTGTTTGATTCATTATAAATATACTAGACTAGAGAGGGCTTGCGTCATTGCGTTTTGCCATCTATGCCACTTCTTCCCAAACCTGCGTTGGTGAGGATCGTTGCTGTGAGGACGGCGTCTCGAGAGACTTCTATTGAGAGACTTGTCCTGACCCATTCTGACATTTAGCTAGAATACGTAATTATGAGAATAATGTTTGTTTTGATTGATTTTACCTTGACTAATTTTAGATAAATTTTCATTATTATAATACGGTGTTGGTGATTATTTCTTGTCAATTATTGAGTACTTTATTTTGATTATTGATGTTTAGATTGTTGTTTAAATCATGACTCAAGACAGTTCCATTTAGGTCTTATCGACCTTGGTGCATATGCAGGGTATTTAGAAGGGTTTTCTTTCCACAGGTTTAGTAGTAATAGAGTAATTGAGTGTATGTTAGTAAAATGGGCCCAAGTGTATGGTGAGTATATGTGCGTGTAACTGTGAATTTACTCTATCTGTGGAAGTAAGTAGGATTTGTATACCCTGATCTGGATCAATTTCCTGGTAGCAGAATTAGGATGGTTTTGGAGATTGTTTTGATCTGATTAGATTGCTTGTACATTGGCTTTTTGATTTATTGATTATTGATTGAGGTTGGTATATGTACTAATACTATATGTTGGAGTCGTCATGTTGAGTTTTATGTAGTGCTTCTGGAAATTGGGAGCTAGTAGCAGTTCCGTAGTAGGGCAGAGGGAAGTATATACTGCTCTCGGGAAAGACGGGATTGTTGGTCCTGTATGTATGCAGGAAAAACGTGTGACAATTGAAGTTGTTGCGCGTCACATTGTCTGGTTCGGAATTAGTGACATCGTCGTGTGTTACTATTAGATATATTTCTGGTATATAAGGAGTGCGTATGGTAGCGAAGGTTATCTGTGAAACTCTGGTCTTAAGTCCCAGGGATCCGTAAGGTTCACCGTTAAAGCTTATTGCAGGAGGAGTAATAGGTATTCTCTAAGCTTGTTTGAAGGACTGGGCAGAAGTAAGCTGCTTGGTTAATGTGTGTTATAATTCTGTAGTAGGGCAGATTGTTCGCTGTTCTCGGGAAGGCAGGATTCTGTGTGTATGTACTACTATATTTTCTTGTATGAATGTGTGTGAATGTATAAGCATTTAGTTGATTGTAAAACTCTTTGGACCAGTCCTAGAGGAAACAGTTAATGAATGCATGTTAGAAGGGCAAAGTAGAGGGATGTGCTACTGTGTCAACGGGATTCTTGTGAAATAGATTTTTCTTTACTATTCTGTGGTTAGCGAAGCAGACAATGGAGATGTTTATATGTTGTAACTAATAGATTTTGTAGAATTTGACACGAAGTCTACTGAAAAGTTTTTGTAAAGGAGGGGTAGACGAGAGACAGGAGACAGAGACTGCAGCGACTGTTGACGTCATATAGACCGCGCTCTGATTGGATAGTGGATCAGTACAGTGCTCGCGCTGAGATTGGTGTGTTGCTGTGAGCCGCGCAAGGATTGGAAGGGATTCTAGTGACGTGGACGCTCCAGGATTGGTGCGTTGGTGTGAGTCGCGCTGTTATTGGATAAAATATCGTATTATTCAGTTGTAATACGGAAGGGATTAGAAAGTTTGGTAAACGTTAAAATGTATTACCAAGAGGAGAAAAAGAAAAAAACCTTGTTCGGAAAAATCAAAAAGTGGTTTAACAAGGATAAAGATGTTAAAACAAGAGAGGGTGAATTGTTGCCTCCATCGAAAACACCTGCATCCTTCATGGCTGCGAAATATGGGTATCATACCTGTATATGGTTGGAAAATTGGGTTAGGTATACAAAGGAAGATGGTGTTCTAGCATTCCCAGAACATGGGTAATTTAATTTGGCCGTGTTGAAAAATTTACGGGAAAAGATGTTGTGTCTTGACCCAAGACCAAGGCCGACACAGTTTGAGGCTCTGGTAGAATGGGAAGAGGAAGTACATGAGCGAGAAAAGCAGAGGTCTGGAGGCAATTATAGGTATATGTTTGGAAGGAGACATGATCGTGAAACTCATCATGATCGAATGAAAAGATGGCGGGATGCTAGTATGTCAGAGGGATTATATCCTATGAGAACAGTTGAAGAAAGGGTTCCTGAGGCAGAAGTGAAAAGATATGGAGTTAATGAATATGAGGATGAGGTCTTGAATGACATGATTTACAAGAGACCACCTCCATATAGACCAGAACCAGAAGAGAGCACACCAGTTGTTACTTCGATAAGAGATACATTGCGTATCATTGAGACAGAAAATGTGACACCTGAGTTAAGAAGTGGTAATCCTTTCAGGGAAAAGGAGAGAGAGAAAAGATGTGGTGAAGAGAATACAAGAGAACTAGCCAGAACGACATCAGAGTTGTCTGAAAAGATTAGAGAGCTGAGGAAAAATCTGGAAGCTGTTACGGTGCCTGTAACAATAGGTCCAGTTATGCCTGTTTTTGATAAGCAGAGGATAGGTGAAAATGGTTTGGTGATTCCATATGTTGGAAATAAAATGACAAGTTTGGCAGGTCCTTCAGGAGATTCAGGAAAAAGAATAGAAAATGATGACTTGAGACAATCCAGACATGACACATGTAGTGAAGGATTGGATGCTAGTGAAGCTAGTTGTTCAGGAATGCCGATTTTAGAACCGCAGAAGAAAGTGGTTCCAGTGAGAAAATCCACTGAAATAACAGCTGAAGATTTGAATGAATGGATGAAAGTTCTTCAAAAGAGGGATAAAGACTCACAGGCAATTGATGTGGCTAGGTTACGTGTAGAATTGGAGGAGCTTGTTGCAGGGACAATTCCTACAGAAATTCTAAAAAATCATCATGATGGTGAATTATTGTTTATGTGTAAGAATATCACCTGGAGAGCTAGAAATACACATGACAGATTGAGAGCGGTAGCGAATGAGCAGGGAGTTGACATTGATAAGGTGAAAGCTTTGCAGAAGTCTTACAGGATGGATTTCACGGACAAGGACATTGAAAATCTGAATGGTGCTGGTAGAACAGGACAGATTAAAGAAATGATCGCATTATTGCGAAGATGGGGTGATGTAGAAAAATGGAAAGATAGGTGGTATAAGAAAAGGGAAGAATCAGGAGATAGGACTTATTCAGCATTTCCTGTGACAGAAAAAGAGAAAGCATCTACTACTGCTTATCCTATGAGAGAAATACCTGGAGGAGGATATGTACATGTTCCATGGACCAGACAGGATATTTTATCATTTACGAATGATTTCCCTCGACTGAGGGAAAAGCCCGTCGAGTGGTATAGGCAGGTAGATAGGCTTGTGAAATTGTCAAAAGTGCTGTGGGTTGACCTGAATAGTCTGTTTGATATAATTGTTCCAGCAGACTTGTGGACTGAGTGTAAAATAGTTGTGAGTTGGCCTACTGAGGAATATCCAAGAGACCAGAGAACAGGAGCACCAGATCCAGAGGTAATGAGAAAGTATGATCAGGTGATGGTATACCTGAAAAGCAAAGTACCTGCAAAAGAGACAGACTGGGTTAAAATAGATCGAACACATCAGGAAGCAAAAGAATCAGTTCATGCTTTTTACGAGAGGCTGATACTGGCTTTTAAACAATTCAGTGGAGATGAACACCTGGGTGACAAAGATTTGAGTCATTTTGTATACAGATTTGTATATGGCCTGAGACCTGAGATTGGTGAGAGAATTCGTGAGCATACAGTGGATTGGCAGAGTAAGAAAATAGATGAGATTCTGAGACATGCAAAATACTTTAGTGATGAAATTGAGGCAAAACAAAGAAAGCTGAAAGAAAAAGCAATGTGGGCACAAGTGAAAGTTGCGGAAAGACAGGAAGCACAGTTAGTGGAACAGGCAAATAATGCAGGAAACAATGCAGGGAATAGACCTAGGTATGCAGAAAAAGGAAAAGGAAATCTTGAGGAAGCGAAGAAAAAGTTCCCGTGTCACAACTGTGGCCAACTGGGACATTGGAAATTTGAGTGTACCAATCCACCATTAGTGAATAATGAGGGTAAACCCTTAAATCAACAGGTGCAGAACGAAGGGAATAATCGACAGCAACAACAGAAAGTTGTGAGACAGCAGAGTCAAGAGCCGAAACCGCCCTTGCCGCAGAATAGAGGGTCACAAAAGTATAATCAGGATTCAGGATTCTACAATGATGAGCAGGTAAACAAACCAAGGCGTTCTAACCAGGTACAACAGTACTTGTTAAAGAATGAAGAGAGTGAGTCTGAGGGTGATTATTGACGGTGCCGAAGAGAGGAGGAAGAGTGCATACTTGGTGCAACTCTAGAAATAGACCAGGCAGGACCATTTGTGGATGGGAAAATAAATGAAGAAAGTGTTATTTTTTTAGTAGACACAGGTGCGACAAGATCAACTGTCAGGTCAGCAGATATTAGAAATCTTCCTCTCTCGGATGAAGCAATCCAAGTAGTTGGTGTAGCGAATACACAAATCAGGACACGTCTTACTGAACCAGTAAGAGTACAAATAGGGAAATTTTCAGACATGCACAGATTTATCGTCTGTGACACTAGTCCAGTGAACATGTTAGGTAGGGATCTATTGTGTAAGATGAATTGTACAATTTTTTGTACACCGGATGGAATAGCTTTTGAAACACCAGATGAGGATGTTTTGTACCGAATGACTCTAGAAAATAGAGAGAGTGAATTAATTGGTGCATATGCTGTGTTTGATCCGGAGGATTTGCCTCAAGAGCTGAGAGACACAGTGAAAAGGACAGTTTGGGATTTTACTGGAGAGGATGTGGGACTGATGAATAATGTAAATCCAGTGAAAATTGCAGTGAAAGAGGGAATTACTTATCCTAACATTCCTCAGTACAAAATGACACCAGAAATAATTGAAGGAATAACTCCTATAATTGAGAAAATGATTCAGCAGGGAGTTCTGAGAGAACTACTGAGTAGCCCGTGTAATTCACCGATAATGGGGCTAAAGAAACCTAATGGAAAATTCAGGATTGTACAAGATTTGAGGAAAGTTAACCAAATTGTGGTGGCATGTTGTCCTATTGCTGGAGCAGAGTTTTCTGTTGAAAATTTATCGGGTTTTGAAGCTTCAGTTGTCTATACGTGGTAAAATTAAAATTATTAATTTTTAATTATTAATTATTTGTTTTGTGTAAATGTTGTTTTACTAACCAATATGTATTAATAAGAGAACAATGACACGTGGGAATGTGCTTTTGTGTTTGCTTAATAATAAATGTGCATGTTTATTAAATAAATGTTGCTGTGTGCTGTTTATTTTAAAGCACAAAATGTTAACCCACCTCCGGACCCTGACAGATACTGCCTCCCCACTGGATGCCAATGCACCCAAACCCCTCTGCTGCATCCTCCTTAATGTACGGTCCATGTACAGACATGCAGTAGAATTTCGGGAACGCTTCATCACCCTCTCGCCCAACTTCACCTTCCTCACAGAGACCTAGACCAATGCCAGTTCCACATCCGACATTCCGACTGCCATCCCAGACTGGTACAAGAGCTAGAGGAAAGACTGTCCCAACCACCCTGGAGGAGATGTCGCCATCGTCCACAAAAACTCCCTCTGACTACTCACTTCCATTTCAAACAACTCCTCGCCCCCTATGGAACACATCCACTTCCAGATCCAGGTCAACCCCAGAACAACTCTACGCAGAACCCTCGCCTACAGACCTCCTAGACCCCGCACCCCGTTCACCAACACCATCGCACACTACATCGCCCTCCGTGCCCCACCTTCTTGGACTAAGTACTGCTTACAGACCTGAATTTTCACCTTGACAACCTCAGGGACCCAAATTCCACTGCCCTCCCAGACAACCTTCCAACATCGCATTGAAGCAACTCGTCACCACCCCCGTCCATAAGGCGGCACACACCCACAACCCCATCTTCACTGGAGGAATCAACATTCGCTTAAGCCACACCACTCAACTCCACTGGATGGACCACCACTGCGTTAATTTCTCCTTCTCAAAACCCACCGCACACAAGACAACTCCACATCCCCTGCACAGAAACTTGAGCAAGATCATGAAGGAGCAACTCACCTCTGCCCTCAGCCGCACTCCTCCCCCACGATGGCAGATGCCAACTCTGCAGTCAACAAACTCCACAAGTGGATCACCGACGACCACAACACGCTCGCACCCCTCCAGAACTCCAACAGGCAACACACCACGAAAGCCACTTGGTTCACCAAGGACCTCTGAAAATCCAAGCGCTCGTGCTGATGACTTGATAAAGTGTGGAGGAACAACAAAACCACAATGCACGCACATCCTACAGGACCGCCACTACAGCACACCACCAACTCATCAGATATATGAAGAGGAACTTCACCCAGGACAGAATCCTCTCCAACTCCTGCAACTCCAAGGAACAAGCAACATTACACCTACAAGACAGTACTATTGGCTTTGTCGGTGCTTGTTAGATGCATAAAATAAATAAGCAACAACTAGGACTTTGTTCTATAGCATATTGAAAATGCTTCAGTTCTAAAATTATGAGACTGTGAAAGAAATAAAATGAGTATAATGAGTCTCCATGAAAGGCAGTAAAGTGTGGAACTGCTGCAGAGTTAAGATGTTTTGTATCCTGAGGGTGAGAACCAAAAGGGAGAGCCCAATATATATATACATTGGTTGTATAACAACTTTCTACACTACACTGAAAGGTAGGGTGTATATTTTTGTTTTTTAAAGGTATGATTGTTATTGATTAACAAAAACAGATTGTAAGGAACATTATATATGATAAGCTGATATGTTGAAAAGTCAAGCACACTTCCTGTCTTTTGTAGGAACATTGTGTGCTGAACTTGTGACCTGTGAGCTCAGTGCAGTGTTCCGTGACCTGTTTCTATGGTAACAGGCAGAAGGCAGATTGGGGGAAGGGTTGAAATGTATTTCAGTTGGAAAGGGTTGAAATGTTTAACCAATAGAAATGTGTGTTTGCTTTTGAGTTTATGTGGGAAGGATTGTGATTTGATGTTTACATGTATATGTGTGGAAAATGAAAGGGAAACTTTTCCATTCTTTGCTTTTGCTGAGAGGTGCACAGTGCAGAGATTCTGTAAAAGAAAATATGGTGAGTGATTGATATACTCCTTAATCTACAAAAGAACTTGAAAGATGAGTTATTTAATTGTGAGGGGATGTATGTAGACTATTTTGATTTTAATCAGACTAATGTGTTTTTCCTGCTAAAGTGTAGGGAGTACTTTTTTTTCTCTACAATGTGTGTGCATGTAGAAACCATTCTGTGATAGGCATTTGTGTTTTTCATGTGTTTGTAGACAGATAACTGCAGTTTTTATATTTTGGTAGAATTAGAAACCAGTCATTGTTTATGAATTTGTGAACTGAGTTATGTTATGTTTCTATACTAAAATGTAGTACTACTTCTAGATGAAGAAATGTGTTTTGGTATAGTGCAAGGGATAGTGTTGTTTGTCTAGAATCACACAGTGAGTCTGTGTGCATTTGGGAACCGCTGTGAGAGAAGCATTTGGTAATATTGTGTATTTGCTGACAGATAACTGTTTTAAAACCAGTCAGGTTGCCAAGTTTTAGTAGCATTAGAAGACAGTCATGGCTTATGCTTTCATTAAATGAGTGAGGCATTGACAGTAAATTGCAGTCGTGAAATATGTAGATTGTTTGCAGTTCCCTTACCACTTGCACTGTAGTGAATGAGTTTTGGTAAGCTCATAGGGATAGTGGTGCTTGTCTAGAATCACACTGTGAGTTAGTGTGTATTTGGGTTCAGTGTGAGAGAATCATTTGGTAACATCATGTATTTGCTGACAGATAACTGTTTTAAAATCTTTCATGTTGTGAAGTTTTAGTAGCATTAGAATCCAGTCTTTGCTTATATGTTGAATAAATGAGTCATGCTTTGACACTGATGTGCTGTACTTAAATATGTAGATTGTGTGCAGTACCATTAACTCTTCCAGACTAGTGAATGAGTTTTGGTAAACTCCTAGGATAGTGTTGCTTGTCTAAAATCACACTGTGAGTCTGTGTGCATTTGGGTAAGGATTGTGAGAGAAGCATTTGGTAACATTGTGTATTTGCTGACAGATAACTGTTTTAAAACCTGTCATGTTGTCAAGTTTTAGTAGCATTAGAAGACAGTTATGGCTTATGCTTTCATTATATGAGTCAGGCATTGACAGTAAATTGCAGTCGTGAACTATGTAGATTGTGTGCAGTTCCCTTATCACTTCCAGTTTAGTGAATGAGTTTTGGTAAACTCCTAGGGATACTGGTGCTTGTCTAGAATCACACTGTGAGTCTTTGTGCATTTGGGGACCAATGTGAAAGAAGCGTTTGGTAACATCGTGTATTTGCTGACAGAAAACTGTTTTAAAA
Organism: Triturus cristatus; assembly: GCF_964204655.1. Classification (NCBI taxonomy): domain Eukaryota; kingdom Metazoa; phylum Chordata; class Amphibia; order Caudata; family Salamandridae; genus Triturus; species Triturus cristatus. Next base: position 760,401,541 of record NC_140595.1, read on the forward strand.
CTTGTCATGTTGTCATGTTTTAGTAGCATTAGAAGCCAGTCATTGCTTATGCGTTGATTAAATGAGTCAGGCATTGACACTAAAGTGCAGTGGTGAAATATGTAGATTGTGTGCAGTTCCCTTACCACTTCCACTGTAGTGAATGAGTTTTGGTAAGCTGCTAGGGATAGTGTTGTTTGTCTAGAATCACACTGTGAGTCTGTGTGTATTTGGGAACCACTGTGAGAGAAGTGTTTGGTAACATTGTGTATTTGCTGACAGAAAACTGTTTTAAAACTTCTCATGTTGTCAAGTTTTAGTAGCATTAGAAGCCAGTCTTTGCTTATGTGTTGATTAAATGAGTCAGGCATTGACACTAAAGTGCAGTCGTGAAATATGTAGATTGTGTGCAGTTCCCTTACCACTTCCACTGTAGTGAATGAGTTTTGGTAAGCTGCTAGGGATAGTGTTGTTTGTCTAGAATCACACTGTGAGTCTGTGTGTATTTGGGAACCACTGTGAGAGAAGTGTTTGGTATCATCGTGTATTTGCTGACAGATAAGTGTTGTAAAACATGTCATGTTGTCAAGTTTTAGTAGCATTAGAAGACAGTTATGGCTTATGCTTTCATTATATGAGTCAGGCATTGACAGTAAATTGCAGTTGTGATATATGTAGATTGTGTGCAGTTCCCTCACCACTTGCACTGTAGTGAATGAGTTTTGGTAAACTCATAGGGATAGTGGTGCTTGTCTAGAATCACACTGTGAGTTAGTGTGTATTTGGGATCACTGTGAGAGAAGCATTTGGTAACATCATGTATTTGCTGACAGATAACTGGTTTAAAACCTGTCATGTTGTGAAGTTTTAGTAGGAATCGAATCCAGTCTTTGCTTATGGGTTGATTAAATGAGTCATGCTTTGACACTGATGTGGTGTACCTAAATATGTAGATTGTGTGCAGTACCATTAACTCTTCCAGAGTAGTGAATGGGTTTTGGTAAACTCCTAGGATAGTGTTGCTTGTCTAAAATCACACTGTGAGTCTGTGTGCATTTGGGTAAGGATTGTGAGAGAAGCATTTGGTAACATCGTGTATTTGCTGACATATACCTGTTTTAAAACCGGTCATGTTGTGAAGTTTTAGTAGCATTAGAAGCCAGTCTTTGCTTATGCTTTGATTATATGAGTCAGGCTTTGACATAAAAGTGCAGTCCTGAAATATGAAGATTGTGTGCAGTTCGCTTACCACTTCCACAGTAGTGAATGATTTTTGGTAAACTCCTAGGTATAGTGGTTGTTGTCTAGAATGACACTGTGAGTCTGTGTGCATTTGAGAACCACTGTGAGAGAAGCATTTGGTAACATCGCGTATTTGCTGACAGATAACTAATTTAAAACCTCTCATGTTGTCAAGTTTTAGTAGCATTAGAAGCTAGTCTTTGCTTATGCATTGATAAAATGAGTCAGGGTTTGACACTAAGGTTAAGTACCATGTACTATTCTGTTCACTGTGGCAGAACTGAAAATGTAAAAGTTTTACCTAAGCACTGTCCTAGAAGTAGTCTGATTATTTAGTCAGTTTCTAAGTACCAAATAGACTGCTTCAAATGTCTATGCAGTATGCATGTTGTGTTCTAACATACTATACACGTGTCTTTTACACCTTCAATTCCCTAGTCAGTATCCATACACTTCCAGGAAACATCCTGTCACTTCCTTTGCAGTCCTCTAGAGACCCATTCAACAGCATGTACTAATCCATTGACTGTGCCAAAACTCAAACACTTATAAATTCGCCTAGACACTCTCTTTCCAGTACTCTAATGATTCAGTCACTGCCTAAGTATTCATGCACTGAGCCAGGTCTTAGCACACGGACTACGTCAAACCCATATCCACTATGCATGCAGTCCTCCAACCACCTACACACTTGTCTTTCACACCTTCAATTCCCCAGTCAGTATCCGTTCACTTCCAGCAAACACCCTGTCACTGCCGTTGCACTCCTCTAGTGACCCATTCAGCATCATGCACTAATCCATTCACAGTGCCAAACCCTAATAAATTCACCCAGGCACTCTCCTTGCAGTACTCTAATCATTCAGTCAGTATCCAAGTACTCATCCAGTGATCCAGGCCTTAGTATATGGACTGCTTCATACCCTTATCCACTATGCATGCAGTCCTCTAACCACCTACACAATTGTCGTTCTCACATTCAATTCCCTAATCAGTATCCATACACTTCCAGGAAATACCCTGTCACTCCCTTTGCAGTCCTCTAGTGTCCCATTCAGCACCATGTACTAATCCATTCACTGTGCTAAAACCCAAACACTTATAAATTCACCGAGATGCTATCTTTGCAGTGCTCTAATCATTCAGTCAGTGCCTAAGTATTCATACACTGAGCCCGGCCTTAGCACATGGACTGCTTCAAACCCCTATGCACTATGCATGCAGTCTTCTAACCACCTAGACACTTGTCTTTCACACTTTCAATTTCCTAGTCAGTATCCATACAGTCCAGCACTTGACACTGCCTTTGCACTCCTCTAGTGACTCATTCAGTACCAAGTACTAATCCATTCCCTGTGCGAAAAGCCTAGCACTTATAAATTCAGCTAGGCACTCTCCTTGCTGTACTCTAATCATTCAGTCAGTACCCAAGTAGTCATGCAGTGAGCCAGGCCTTAGCACATGGACTGCTTTAAATGCCTATGCAGTATGGGTGCAGTCCTCTAATCACGTACACAGTTGTGTTTCACACCTTCAATTCCCTAGTTAGTATTCATACTCTTCTAGCAAACACCCTGTCACTCACCCAGTGTGTCTACTGTAATCATTTAGTCAGTTAGCATGTAGTCTTTTAGTGAGGTAGGCTTTAGGGCATGAACTGCTTCAAAGTAGTATGCACTATGCATGTAGTGTTTTAACGATCGTCACACTTGTGGTTCAGGGCTATAGTTTCTTAGTCAGTTTTTATATAAAATGTGTTTGTACAGTAATGGAAAAGTATAAATTTGAAAGTTATTAATATTCATTTATTTGTGATTCTTTTTTATAGATACAGAACAGGAGTGTTTCTCATCTGTTTACACTCTTCTCATGCAAGATTGTTTGGATGAAGGGTCCTTAGGTGTTTCATCATACTTGCTGTGCCGCACAAGTATTTTTTGTTAGGATCCCCTCGTAACAGAACTCTTTGGCAAATCTTGCGAGTGAAGAAGGTGGCATTGGTCTTTATTTGCTCCTTGGAAAAAGTAAAAAATTTCCTCACCACTGAAGAAAAACGTTGTTGGTGTGGTACCTTCTGCAAAACATTTTCTTCAGATTCGGTAAATATTTTAAAGCGGCAACATTTACAGTTTTTGTAAGTTAAACTTATAAAATGTTGTTAGCTGTATGCATTTTATATATCTGTTATTTGTTTCTTGTGGTATTTTGTTGAGAATACAATGTTGTTGTTTTTTTAACAATCTTTCTTATTTTCCAGGTCTGTCGTCGACATCCATTGTCCCCACAGTAGTGTTCCGCCTTGTTGTTTTTTGTTATTGTTGTTACATTTTGTTTATTAGTTTATTGTTCATATATATGTTGATAAAAAAATAAAGTTTGAAAATAGTTTTTTGTTTATATATATTTATTATTATAAAAAATAAAGTTTGAAAAAAAAATTAATAACGTTTTTGGTTGTTCTCTTAACTGCTGTGTGACTCTTTCTTGTTCTTATTACTGTTATTTGATGGAGTCCACCATGGTGTTAAATTTTGGGGCACTTATCGCTGGAATACTGGTGATATCTGCAGTTTGCACCAACTTCTGAATAGTGTGTTAGATTTATCTCAACTTTACTTCCGTTAAAGTGCTGATAATGAAATGGAGAGTAGCCGTTCCCGTGCAAAAAGACACGAGGTGCACCTTTGCGATTTATTCTAAATACTAAAATCCTGTATTGTATTGCACTGAGGTATTGGCTTCACTTACAGTGTACACACAAAATCTATTAAGAAATCTCATTGTATTTATATTGATTGGGAATAGTGTGTCAGGTGCTGGATCTTGACGAGATACACTGCTCAGTTCGTATATTGTTGTGCACACAAAAAAAATCACATCACAACTTTCACACCAATTGCAATGCGAAACAAATTCCGGCGATAAGACATGTTAGCACCAGTGATTTTACACCTGCTTTCTGCTGGTGTTAAGCAGGACAACTACCTGCACCATGAAAGGGAACACAGCCAAGAGCCACACCACAACACCCACAGGTGCCATAGAGTCAATGAGCATGATACAGGGATACCCATGAGGGCCAGAAGACTCATCTCAACAACTCCAGGACCGCCAATGCCCCCCAAACCCACATTTTAGTAAGTGTGTCCCTGTGGTCATTGTCTTAGCATGATAGGCACGAGCCCTGCAACATCACAGTGTGCTGTCACCTCAGCGTTGGCAGTGAGCCTGGATGTGTAGCTACGTACGCATCCTCCTGCATGCACAACTGGCATGTGCTGGTCTGTTGTTCACAGGTCAGTGCAGGGGTGTGCCTATCTGGCAAGGGGAACGGGGTGTCTCGGACATGTCCGTGTACAGGAAGTGCAGTAAGTGTGTCTCTGTGTTCTGGTGTGGCCTGTTAAAAGAGCCGCAGCAGTTGATGTTGTAAAGTGGCATGCACCACCTCCAAACTTCACTGTGATGTTGTAGTTGGAATGTAGCAGGACATGCGTAAATAGGCATTACAATGGCGTGCCGTACGAGTGCACGAGATACAACAGCTCACCGCACAAAAGTGTGGGGGCTCGTGGGAGGGAGGAGCAGCCGTTTGGCAACAGAACACACAGTGAACTCGACCATGTGCCACATGCTGGGCATCTCATCCATGATGACCACGGTCGCAGACATCCCACAACACCAACGACTGGCCTTTGTACACATCCTGTATGAATGCAGCGTGGTTTTCACTTCTATGCTCGTTCAGTGGTGTGATGTTGGCAGGTTGTGTGACTTGTGCTCCTTGTTGGTGTGTTTCATTTTGGCCATTGGCCATTGTTAGTCTATATGTGTGTTGTACTTAATTGTGCATGTGTGCCATTCTGCCCATCTCCGCCCCTCCCCCCCACTCTCTGCTTTTTCCTCTTCCTAGTGCTGTTGTGTCTATAATTTTGTTGCTGCACACATAAATACACGTAAAGAATAAATTAGAATAGTTCCTTGATTCTTTTAGGTTTCAAAACTTCTCTATTGGTTTCTTTTTAATTTTCCATATGAACCGTTTTTTTTAATATTCAACAACACATAGAAGTCAGAAGTGCAACGTATTCTATCAACACACTTTCTAGAACATTCTACAATACGTGCAGGTTAAAAGTTCATCAATTTTTTAAAACTTTACGATATTTTTTTGTAATATTTTCTTGAACATTTAACGACACATGCAGGTTAAAAGTTGACGATTGTTTTAAGTTCGAACAGTGCCTTCCAAATGCAAGTAGCAGGTGTGGTTGAGCTGAGCAAATTTTATCCTATGATATATACTCCACGTTGAAACTGCTTTTTCTTAACCAATCACAAAGATGCTTTTCCACAAAACTAATGTGCACCCTACTTTTAAAAAAGAATGGTTTTCATGATATCTTCAGAGATAAGTTATAGATAGGAATTAGCATTTAAAAAACCTTTGAAATTCACTGAAAAAACCATAGGTTTCATGCATGTTATAGTTATTAATTTGCATTTAAAACACCTTTGAAATTCACTGAAAAAAACAAAGGTTTCAGGGGCGTTATAGTTAGGAAATGGCATTTAAAAAACCTTAGAAATTCACTGAAAAAACCGTACAAAACCCTAGAAATTCCCCTGTTATAGTTAGTTCAGCTAACTATAACTCACGCCCCCGCAATGCACTGCTGATGACGTCACATATTACATCACTCATGACATGGTCAGTGACATCACTGATGACATCACTGATGACATCTCAAATGACATCACTGATGACATCACTGATGACGTCATCCATTGAGTATGTGTTTCTGAACAGTTTTAATATGTTTAATATATATAGGGAAAGGCCTGATGAAGAATAAGTGGGTGTACAAGAATGTGAATGGGTGATTTTCTAGGTGCGTAACTGACTCTATCAGTGAGTCATTAAATGTATCTTACTGCTAGTGACTAAACTGTGTGAATGTCTGTATCTGTCTGTCTGTTGGTGTATAAGCGGCTGCATGGTTTTGTGAATAGCAATATGAGTGTCTCTATGGGTTATTGATTGGTTGTCTGAGTCCCCCGAAGCAGGCCTAGGGAGTCAGGTTGTTTCTACCCTGCCCCCTTTTTGCATTTTGCGCACTTTTTTCAAGGATTTCTTGTGCCTCGATTCTACCGAGGCACAAAATGGCTGCCAACACTTCCTGGTTTGGAGTGTTGACAGCAAGTTGACAGTCAATTAGCATGCAGCTCGTAATCGGGAGGGTGAGCTCATGGTGCGCTCAGTGTGCATGGATCCACCGCGCCCATAGATATATATGTGATTTTACTTTTGATTTTCTCAGGAACTACTGAACGGATTTACACCATTTAACCAAAAGGGCTACCTTTTTGCCAAATTTGGTGTAATTCTGTTCAGCAGTTCGAGCTGTAGCTGCGACTAAAGGTTCCTATGGAAAATTGCATGGGGAAAACATGTTTTGGGACCCCCTTTTTTCTCGGCCCCCGCTTGACGAATCACCCTGAGACTTTAAGGATAGGAGCGGACCGGAGCTGGCTACAAGTTTTGAAAATATCGCGAAGATTCGTCAACCGGCGCCAAAGTTATTGGGAATAGAATGTTGCGGATTTCCTATGGAAAATAGGTCCTAACTATAGCTACCTACTGGCGGCTGCCAGTAGGTAATAAATATACCACAGGTTTCAGGGGTGTTATAGTTAGCTGGACTTTTCACTCGTACAAAACCATTGAAATTCCCCCGTTATATTTAGTTCAGCTAACTATAACTCGCGCGCCTGCAATGCACTGCTGATGACGTCACATATTACATCACTCATGACATGGTCAGTGACATCACTCATGACATCTCAAATGACATCACTGATGACATCACTGATGCCATCATCCAGTGAATGTGTGTTTTTCTGAAAATTAAATTTGTTTTATATATGTATATCTCAAGGTCGATGGAAGAATAAATGGGTATACAAGTGTCTAAATGGATGATTTGTTTTTGAATAATTGATTGTATGGCTTAGTGAGTAATGTTTAAATATGAAAATATCTGTATCCGTCTCTCACTTTGCATATAAGTGGCTGCATGGGTTGGTGAGTAGCTACATGAGTGTCTATATAGGTTATTAGTTGTTTTTTTGAGTATCAGTATGAGTGTCTGAGTGTCTGTATGGTTCGGTGGGGGTATTACGTAGTGCATAGGTGCATGAATGAGTGACTCACTGTTTGTATGTGTTGAAGACAGCATGTGTGCAGGACTGTATGGGTGGATGAGTGTGTGCATGGGTGTGTTAGTAAGTGAATGACTGTCTCAATAGTGTCTTTATGAGTAACTACATATGTTTTAAACTAGTATATGTGACTATTGGTGTATATTAGTGAGTATATGTGAGAGTGAGAGATTGGAAGAGTTCCTGTATGAATAAGTATGTGTTTCTATAAGTGATTGTTTAAAATATTAAGTAGGTGTAAATTTCTGTAGAAGTAAGTGTGGTGGTGTGTGTATAACTGTATATGCAAGTAAATGTATGTTTGATTCTTTATTAGCATGTGTGTGAGTAACTATGGATGAGTGGCGTTGTGTAACAGGATGTATAGGTGTGTGAGTACATATGATGAGTGAGTACATGTATGAGTGACTGTATAGGACTGTTGGTGAATGAGTGTATGTGTATGTGGATCTTAGAATTACTGAATAGGTTGTTGTAACTGGTATTGGTATATCTATTGTTCTGAAAATGTTAGTTTCTATTTTTGAATGTGTGTATCAAAGGTTATATTAGGGTGAGAGGAGGTCTGCCACTCTATCACAAGGATGATGTCATCAGTGATGTCATTTGAGATGTCATCAGTGATGTCATGAGTGATGTCACTGACCATGTCATGAGTGATGTAATATGTGATGTCATCAGCAGTGCATTGCGGGCGCGTGAGTTATAGTTAGCTGAACTAACTATAACGGGGGGATTTCAATGGTTTTGTACGAGTGAAAAGTCCAGCTAACTATAACGCCCCTGAAACCTATGGTTTTTTCAGTGAATTTCTAAGGTTATTTAAATGCTAATTCCTAACTATAACGTGCCTGAAACCTATGTTTTTTTCAGTGAATTTCAAAGGTTTTTTAAATGCTAATTTCTAACTATGCCTACAGAGATAGGACATGTGAAGAAAAAAGAAAAAACGCACAGAAAGAAAAAAAAGAAATGCAGAAAGAAGCAACAGAAGTCCTAAAAGACGGAGAAAAGTGCAGGAAGAAGGATAACGTGCAGAAAGAACAAGTAGAAGAGCAGAAAGAAGCCATGTTGCAAAATCATCCTGTACCCTCAACTTTTTAAGACGAATACTGGTGGTAACTGAGTATGACTAACCAGTCCTAGAGCCAGTGCTATGTTAAAAGACACTCAGAATACAGTTAAAACACCTACATACACTAGGGAACACTATGCGTTGGGGTCCCCCTGTGATTAGCATGACCTCCTCTGTAAGCCCCTAGTATATAATACGGCAGGGGGATTAAAACTACCTCTTAAAATGCGCCACAGGGCGTGTTTGCAAACGTCACCTCAGGCCCTGTCCCCTCCCTTCCCCACTGTGTAAACACGCCCTGTGGCCATTTTAAGTTGGGAGATTAAGTCCCCTTGAATCCTGAGGGTCCCTAGAGTCCAACTAGCCCACTAGGTACCTCCAGTAAGCGCCATAGAGCTGCGTTGCAGAGAGGTGTAAAAAGTGGCACGGCCTGGACCACCTCTCTGCAACGCAGCTCAGTGGCGCTTACTGAAACCACCTGGTTGGCTAATTAGTCCCCAGGGGTCCTCAGGATTGAAGGGGAATTATTTCCCCAACTTAAAATGTGCCATAGGGGGTGTTTGCACATGTCACCTCAGGCCCCGTCCCCTCCCTTCCCCACTGTGTAAACACGCCCTGTGGCCATTTTAAGTTGGGAGATTAAGTACCCTTGAATCCTGAGGGTCCCTAGGGGCAAAATAGCCCACTAGGTATGTCCAATAAGTGCCATTGCAGAGAGGTGTAAAAAGGGGCAATGCCTGCACCACCTCTCTGCAATGCAGAGCAGTGGCGCTTACTGGAAGCACCTGGTGGGCTAGTTGGCCCCCAGGGTCCCTCAGGATTGAAAGGGAATTATTTCCCCAACTTAAAACGCGCCACAGGGCGTGTTTGCACATGTCACCTCAGGCCCTGTTCCCTCCCTTCACCACTGTGTAAACGAGCCCTGTGGCCGTTCTAAGTTGAGAGATTAAGTCCCCTTGAATCCTAAGGGTCCCTAGGGTCAAACTAGCCCACTAGGTACCTTCAGTAAGCGCCACAGAGCTGCGTTGCAGAGAGGTGTAAAAGGGGCGTGGCCTCAGAACACCTGTCTGCAACGCAGCTCCCTGGCGCATGCTGGAGATACCTGTTGGGCTAGTTGGCCCTCAGGGACCCTCAGTATTGAAGGGGAATTAATTCCCCAACTTACAACTGGCCAGGGGGTGCTTTTGCAGAGTGCTGCAAGGAGGGGGCGTGGCCTCCAGTGCAATGCCGGTCTTTTATTTATTTAATTTTTTAAGAAGGAGTGCTGTGTGGCCCCCCTTCTTTTTCTAATTTAATGGCCCTGGGGACCCTATCCCCCAGGGCCTGCCCCTAATGTTTTTTAAAATAAATTTTTAAATTTGGAAGGGGGCCGCATGGCCCCCCTCCCAAGGCCTTAATCGGCCCCGGGGACCCCAAACCCCGGGGCATGGCTTTTTAAAAAAAATTCTTTAGGAGGGGGGCTGCGCTGCCCCCCTCCTCAGGCCACCTATGGCACCGGGGACCCCATCCCCCGGGGCCGGCCTTTGTTTTTTATTATTTTATTTTTGTAATATATTTATAGAAACCCCTAGGACATGCCGGACAACCCGTTTGTACCTATCACCATGGCGATTGACGTGATATTCATTAAAAGGCGACTATGCATACAATGAATCCACGTGGAATGTATTTACACCACTTGTGAAGCTCTGACGTGTCTGACGCCCTACCGTGCCTAATCCCAGCGCCCCCTCCGGTGGGTACTCTCCAAGTAGACACTCTTGTCATTTATTTATGCAAACGTGGGTAGCTATTGATGGGCACATTTAATACACACGCACACCAAGCCATTCAAAGGGGATTCGACAAAAATTAGACAAAAACTATGCAAGAAACCCCACTCACGGTTAATAAAACACATATCCACCGCCGGATGTGAAATACTTTGTATTTTGCTCTCTGGAAAGGAGACGAACCTCACATGAGAGTCACAGCGCGATCCTGGCTGAGCCCAATTCTGTGTTACATCCACCAGTGCCCTCCGAGTGCCACACACCTCTGTGTTGTATTCCACCAGCTAGTGCGTTTGCTATGACACTCTCTACGGGTTATATTGCCCCATCTAACGTGCCTTCCTCGATGCCTAGGTTATAACGCACAGCGCTATGCCATACATATTACAATCTGGGATCCATATCTTTGTCACAGTGCATATGCAACGTTACACTCCCCAGCACATATTTTATATTACAACTTTAGACACTAGTTAGGTTAAACAACACTGCCTGTGCATATTACACTCCAAGGCGCATATCGCATAGCACTCGCTAGTGCCTGTGCTATCTCGCGCTCTCCAATGAATCTATCATTGTGCACAATATATTGCATATTATATTTCACGCCCCGGTTCATCTTATATCACACTTTTTGTTGCATAGTTTATACCATACACTATATCTAGTTTTCATTTTCAATCGTGCTCTCGGGAATATGTTCTATATAACACTGCGTTCACCTACCCTTTTCACAGGCATTACATTTTGCAATGGGGGGTGGAGGGTCAGGGGGTGTTTCTGCCAAGTGAGCCCGGAGTCACAGTCACAAACGTCCTCTTCTTACTGAATAAAAGTGAGATTATGCTGCATACTTGTTCAAATTTTAAGTAGTTCACACTGACACACATTTTTAAAACAATAAAGTTCCTAATACCCACCTTCTCTGAACAGTTAGCTTGCTGCCCGATCCACCTCCTCCCTATCCTCTGTTGTCTGAATCCATGGACTTGCTTCCTCCCTCCTGCCATGCATGGTCTGATGTGCTGCCACTGCCCTCCATTTATCATGATGTACCAGTCCACTCCTCCTGCCCTCCATTGCCCAATTCTATGCCCCATCATTGACCTCCTGCTTAGCCTCTGTGCTTAGCTTGCTGCCCCTATTCTCCTTCCCCCTGCCCTCCGATGTCTTTGTGCATGCCCTGCTCCATCCTTTTTCCCCACCATGTTCCATGGACCTGCCACTCCTATCTACTCTGAGTGTTCTGTTGAGCTGCCACTCCCCTCCCACCTGCCTAGCATTGTCAGATGAATGTAACCTGTCCCTGCCACCTCCACCCTGCCTGTCCACATGCCATGCCCCTATCCCCTTCCTCCTGTCCTCCATGGTCCATTTTACTGCCACACCCTTCTGCCCTACCTGGTCTGTTGTGCTGCAACTGCTCCTCCTGCCTGCCCCATGCGGTCTGTTGTGAGGCCCCTTCCCCTGAACTCTCTTGTCTGTGCCCAGGTCCTGACCCTCCCTTCTATCCTCCATGGTCCTTTGTGCATGCCCCTGCACCCTCCTTCTTGCCCATCATAGCCATTGTGCTGCCACTAACCCTCCTGCTTGCCATGCATGGTCTTCTGTGCTGCCACGGCCCCTCCCACCTTCCCTGTGTGGTCAGCTAGCTGCCCCTGACCCCTTCTCACCTTCCCTCCATGGTCTGTGTGTATGCCATCATAATCTCATTGTTGCTCTCCATGGTGTGTTTTGTTTCTAGTGCCCATCCTGCCTGACCTCCATGGCTATGTTGCTGCTCCTGCCCTGCCCCCTTGCCCCCAGCCCTCTGTTTCCATGTGCAGACCCCTATTCCCTCCCTCCTGGCTTGTCTGTTCCATTGTAATGCCCCTGATCCGTCCCTCCTGCCCTTTATGGTCTGTTATGCTGCAGCTTTCTCTCCTGTCTATCCATTATGGTCAGCTAGCTACCATTGCCTCTTTCCCCTCTGTTCTCTGTTGTCCATGTGCATGGTCCTGTCCCCTCCCTATTGCTTTCTATGGATTGTTGTGCTGCACTCCCGTCCCGCATGCCCTGTGTGGTGTATTGTGCTGCTGCAAACCCTGATGCCTGCCCTGTAGGGTCAGTTTGGTGCACCTCTCCATGTCCCTCCTGTCCTCTCTTATCCGAGTCCATGTCCCTACCCTAATTCCTCCTGCCTTCCATGATCCAATGTACCATACTTGCGAACATTTTGAACTTGATAAGAGGGAGATTTTGAAAAAAAACTGAGGTATTGATTTTCCCCTTTGAGTTACATTGAAAAGGAGGAGATTGTAGACAGGAGACAGATCAAATAAATCCCATTTGAGCTTAAAAACATTGGACGTTTCCTGGCTGAATCGGGTCTGTTGGCATATATGGTTGTACTACCATTGCCTCTTGCTTCTGCCCACAATGGTCTATTATATTGCCACAGCCTTTCTTGCCAGTCCTGTATTGTTGGTTTGTTGCCCCTGCCCCCCTTTCCACTGCCCTCCATAGTCTGTTGTGCTGCCACTGCCCTTCCTGCCTGCCCAGTGTGGTCAAATTGTTGCCTCTGCACCCTCCTACCTGCCTTCAATTTTCAGAATCCGTGCCCCTGGCCTCTGCCTCTCAACAGTATCCTAATGAACAACTAGATTGCTAACATTCTATATTTATTACAAAAGTGTGGAACGTCTGACGTCATCTTGATGTAATCAAAACTGTAATACCTAGAGCATTTCCTTTAGAAATTACATATATGAGAGGGTCTTATTTGCATCAAAATTATGGTAAGTGCTCTAAAAAACTAAAATGAGGACATACTTTCTGACAAAGCGACAAAGCACGTTTAAATTATTTGTTATCTTTATATTTTTTTATCCAGTTGACCACTTTATTAAATGTTGCACTTAGGGGATAGGATGTGGTTTTACTTCCAGAGCTGCTGACTTTGCAACTGGGGAACCAGGTTGGAGTTTCTGCTTCAGCTCAACATTTTGTGATTCTAGTCAAATCACTTAATCTCCCCATGTCTACAACCAAAATGAATATGATCTTTTGTGATGTAACCAATGCTCATGTAAAACACTCCAATACCTGACAAGTCTGCACTATATAAAACTGCAACAACACAAAAAGTAAGTGGTTTGCACACTTTTGTCATTGGGCTACATGTGGGCTACATCTGGGTGATATTTGTGCTGCATTTGGGCTCTTTTGTCTCTGGTGGCCATCTTGGGAGATTTATTTGTTATGAAGTTTCCCAATTTCCTCATTTACTGTAGTCTCCTCAGTAGGAAATGCTTTCAGTTTTTTACTTTGATTCCATCAAGAAGGTATTCAGAAATGTCACACATTTGCCATCAATTCTGAATGTTAGCACTCTAGTTGCTTATTAGATCACTCTAGTAAAGCTACTGCTCACCACGGAAGTCTGCTGCTGGTATTCAAAGTGCATGTTTCAGTCAGCATCTCTGAATTTTTTTATCAAATAGAAGAGGATTTGAGAAGTCACTCAAAATGTGCCCTAATTTTTCTTTCTTCAGCACTAATCATAATTTCTATGGCAAAGTGAACCCCCTCATTGTGTTCCTTTTTAAATTAAATGTTTTAAGTGATACCAGTTTATTCCAATCAAGATGGCTTCAGGTGTGCCATACTTTTGTCATAAGTAAGACAGTAAGCGCTCTAGTTGTTCTTAAGAACACTGTGGGACATTCAGTCATTGGGCTATACTTGGGCTACATCTGGTTGATATTTGGGCTTCATTTGGGCTCTTTTGTCTCTGGTGGCCATCTTGGGAGACTTATTTGTTATGAAGTTTCCTAATTTCCTCATTTACTGAAGTTTCCTCAGTAGGAAATACTTTCCGTTTTTTACTTTGGTTCCATCAAGAAGGCATTCAGATGTGTCACACATTTGCCATAAATTCTGAATGTTAGCACTCTAGTTGCTCATTAGATCACTGTAGTAAAGCTGCTGCTCACCAGGGAAGTCTTCTGCTGGTATTCAAAGTGCATGTTTCAGTCTGCATGTCAGAATTTTTTTATGAAATAGAAGAGGATTTGAGAAGTCAAAATGTGCCCTAATTTTTCTTTCTGCAGCACTAATCATAATTTCTATGGCAAAATGAACCCCCTCATTTTGTTCCTTGCAAATTAAATGTTTTAAGTGTTACCACTTTATTCCAATCAAGATTGCTTCAGGTGTGTCATACTTTTGTCATAAGTAAGACAGTAAGTGCTCCAGTTGTTCTTAAGAACACTGTGGGACATTCTGTCATTGGGCTATACTTGGGCTACATCTGGGTGATATGTGTGCTACATTTGGGCTATTTTGTTTCTGGTGGCCATTTTGGGAGACTTATTTGTTATGAAGTTTCCTCATTTACTACAGTCTCCTCAGTGGTAAATACTTTCAGTTTTTACTTTGATTCCATCAAGAAGGCATTCAGATGTGTCACACATTTGCCATAAATTCAGAATGTTAGCACTCTAGTTGCTCATTAGATCACTGTAGTAAAGCTACTGCTCACCAGGGAAGTCTGCTGCTGGTATTGAAAGTGCATGTTTCAGTCTGCATGTCAGAATTATTTAATGAAATAGAAGAGGATTAGAGAAGTCACTCAAAATGTGGCCTAATTTTTCTTTCTTCAGCACTAATCATAATTTCTATGGCAAAATGAACCCCCTCATTGTGTTCCTTTTTATATTAAATGTTTTAAGTGTTACCAGTTTATTCCAATCAAGATGGCATCAGGTGTGCCATACTTTTGTCATAAGTAAGACAGTTAGCGCTCTAGTTGTTCGTTAGAACACTCTGGGACATTCTGTCATTGAGCTATACTTGGGCTACATCTGGCTGATATTTGTGCTACATTTGGGCTCTTTTGTCTCTGGTGGCCATTTTGGGAGACTCATTTGTTATGAAGTTTCCTAATTTCCTCATTTACTACAGTCTCCTCATTAGGAAATACTTTCAGTTTTTTACTTTGATTCCATCAAGAAGGCATTCAGATGTGTCACACATTTGCCATAAACTCAGAATGTTTGCACTCTAGTTGCTCATTAGATCACTGTAGTAAAGCTACTGCTCACCAGGGAAGTCAGTTGCTGGTATTGAAAGTGCATGTTTCAGTCTGTATGTCAGAATGTTTTAATGAAATAGAAGAGGATTTGAGAAGTCACTCAAAATGTGCCCTAATTTTTCTTTCTGCAGCACTAATCATACTTACTATGACAAAATGAACCCCCTCATTTTGTTCCTTTTTAAATTAAATGTTTCAAGAGTTACCACTTTATTCCAATCAAGATGGCTTCAGGTGTGCAATACGTTTGTCAGAAGTAGGACTGTTAGCGCTCTAGTTGTTCTTTAGAACACTCTGGGAAGCTGCAGTAGAACACAAAGGAATCAACTGACAGTCTCTGCCCTTGTTGGATGTGCATGTTTTACTGAGAATGTCAGACTTCATTCTCACATGACTGAGAAAGATAATGTGAATTTACAGAAAATATGCTCTCAGTTTAGCTTATAAACCTCTGTGGGAAAAGCATGAGAAAATAGTTTTCTCTCAAACATGATATCACCGCAGAAGGCTTTTTCACAGGGTAAAATCACCTTAGAACTAGGGGTGGGCGTAATTTGCGAAATCCACTTTCGCAAATTATCGCGAAAATGTTAAAAATGATCGCAAACACGCGGAAATATCGCGAAGATGCAGAAGTTTTTTTCCCGCATGTTCGTGAGATTTTCTGCATGGTTGCGGCTCGCCAACTTACCCATGTGGTTGCTCACGAGCGAGGCCATCTTGTTTTCAGTTGTCTCGCGGTGCATGATCGCGAGAAGAAAGACGTGATCGCGCGACGCATGACGTCACTGCGGGCGCGAACTGTCGCGAGACAGCGCAAATGGCTAAAAACAATACAACATCTCATGGAGAACGCGACCGGATCAAGAAAACTTGTCGGTGAACGAAGGGATTCAGGTAAGGCGATCGCGCGCGCGCGAGAATGTATTATTTTACAGCGCGAGCAAGAACCAAATTATCGCTAAGCTGCGGAATGCGGAAATTTTAACATTTTTGCGCTTTCCGCGGAACGCGAAAATGTCAAATTATCGCAATTTCCGCGAACGGAACATGATTAGCCTGTGAATGACGGGTAATGTACCCAGCTATTCACAGGCTAATCATGTGTTTAGTGATTTGAATGTATTTTATGAATTCATAAAAATGACCATCACAAATGGATCGAAACAGGTATGGCACGATTGGAGAACACGTCTCTGCATTCACAATGTACTTTTCCATGCTTAGTCATAAGGTTTAGCGAACATGTAACAATGAAATGTTATTAGGTGACCATTTACGTGCACCAAAAAACGGCAATTGCCTTACGCTAAATACTTTATCAACACAGAATACTCTCTGCATAACGACCGATTTATTGGGTGTAATTGTAGGAGATTGTATTTATTATACACATGTATTCGATATATTTGTTTTTCTTTAATTATGAAGAAACTTTGTGCATTGTGATTTTAACTGTTTTTCTAAAACTACCTACATATCGATAGTATTTTCTCACTGTCTATAAACCATAACCCCTATTTCTAAGGGTAATTGGGCATAGGTCATTCACTTGACAAAGGCTTCGCCAAAACGCGTCGTACTGTTTGGTTTTTGAGACAATAAATCTTTATTGGACTCGTCCTTTGGTGTGCCGCTGGAAGTTATTCTTTATTCCTGAATGACTACTTCCTTGTGAAAATATAATTAGCAGTACTGTGTCCGCTGCTGGCACCGGCGTCGCTAGGAGGGTGAGCGGCTGCTCACAGTGACTCTTGCAAACATATATATATATATATATATATATATATATATATATTATTTACTGGCGGTCGCCAGTAGATAGTTATAGTTAGGACCGTGTTTCCATAGGAAATCCGCAACATTCTATTTGGAATAACTTTGGTGCCGGTTGTCGAATCCTCGCAAAATTTTCAAAATAGGTGGGGCGCTCTGCTCCGCTCCTACCCTGAAAGTCTCGGGGGGATTCGTCAAGCGGGGGCTGAGAAAAAAGGGGGTCCCAAAACGCGTTTTCCCCATGCAATTTTCCATAGGGACCTTTAGTCCAAGGTACAGCCCGAACGGCTGAACAGAATTACTTGAAATTTGGCAAAGAGGTAGTACTCAGGTCAGGCATGTGTCTTTTGCATATATGGTGTCAATCTGTTCAGTAGTTCCTGAGAAAATCAAAAGTAAAATCATATACATATCTGGGCGGAGCCTAACCACACATCTCATCGTGAGATCTGATTGGCTGTCAGTACTTCATCCAAGAAGTGTTGGCAGCCATCTTGGGACCAATATACATGATAGCACCTCATTAAAAAGCATTGCAGTTAATAGAAGGTTTTAAGACTTTAGTTACATTATAAATCATTTGTTGATGGTACCATACTCATTTTAGGAATTGTGGTGTGTTCTAAGGTGATTTTACCATGTGAAAAAGCCTTCTGCAGTGATATCACGAACCATGTTTGAGATAAACAGGGGTGGGGGAATCATATCGCCCGACGCCCGAACCATGTTGTTTATATTGACGGGCAAGAAGATTTATTGTCTATTTATGTCCGACGGACATGTAGACATTAATCACGTTTTAATCAAGTTAAAACAACAGGCTGTGGGCACTCTGGGGCTCACAGCCAATCCGAAGCTTGCAGAGAGCCTTTGGTGGCATCTGATTGGCTAGCAGCTGGGGGAGTGAAACGTCACTCAGCCTCTGCAAACAGTAGTCCGTGGCCGCCACGAGGCTTGCAATAAGCATTCAGGTAGAATAAGCAGTTTTGCCCGCTTGAATTGTGTGATAGTGTGACGGAGGTGCTGCGATTTTCTTTTATTTATTTTTAGCAACCGTGAGTGGGTAGATTAATTAGTACAAAAGCCTAGGCCTGGCCCGCCTCGGCGCCTCAGATGAGGACGTCAAAAAAGCGTATCGCAAGCAGGCACGCTGCGCTACCACCGCTTCATGGGGGAAACACCCATTACAACCAATTCAGATTCACGCGCTGCCATCGCAATGCGGGTTTAACATCGCGGGTCCGGAGCTTTCATACCGCAGATGGAAACAGATCTGCAGATTAATGCTTTCAAAAGAGACATCCTTTGGTGACTTGCAATTTATAACTTAAAGTCCTAATATAGAATAGTGAACTATTAACTTTCAGCCCAGAACTGCATAAACACACCGACAAATATACATTACAAAATTGATTAATGTTGCAAAGAGGGTACATTTGTCGAAAAAACGATTCTTAATATTAAAGGAAGCTCCCAACTTTGCTGTTTCTTTTTCGACTCTGCGTTTGTGCTTCTCCACACCAAGCACTCTTAAACTACTGCCTACCAGTATGGGTGACATGTGACTCCTACACTTTCACTCCTTTGGCTTATGGGCAAAAAAACATTGTCGCACACGGCGCAGCCAGCACTAAAAGCTTTTGAAGCACCTGCTGCAGCGTTTCTTTCCGCCGGCAATTACCAGGCCTCACAGAAATGTGTAGGAAACTTGTGTGATGAATTACCATCCTGGAAAGAGATCCGTGTTTTGTATAGTTGAGGTTGTGACCTCGGTGAAGTTAGTGCAGAGGGTTAATATGCCTGCTGCAAAGAACATGTACGAAGTCGATTACAGAGTGCATAGGATGGAAACAGATCTGCAGATTAATGCTTTCAAAAGAGACATCCGTTGGTGACTTGCAATTTATAACTTAAAGTCCTAATATAGAATAGTGAACTATTAACTTTCAGCCCAGAACTGCATAAACACACCGACAAATATACATTACAAAATTGATTAATGTTGCAAAGAGGGTACATTTGGCGAAAAGATCCGTGTTTTGTATAGTTGAGGTTGTGACCTCGGTGAAGTTAGTGCAGAGGGTTAATATGCCTGCTGCAAAGAACATGTACGAAGTCGATTACAGAGTGCATAGGATGGGAACAGATCTGAGGATTAATGCTTTCAAAAGAGACATCCGTTGGTGACTTGCAATTTATAACTTAAAGTCCTAATATAGAATAGTGAGCTATTAACTTTCAGCCCATAACTGCGTAAACACACCGACAAATATACATTACACAATTGATTAATGTTGCAAAGAGGGTACATTTGGCGAAAAAACAATTCTTATTATTAAAGGAAGCTCCCAACTTTGCTGTTTCTTTTTCGATACAACTTACCGATTCGCAAGGAACGTAGGGCTCACGTCTGGCCAGCTGCAAAAGTGAGGGGGAAATGGCAGGAGGCACGCTGGCTGACACCTTTTATATCCCACCCATACGTTTTTACAAGGGTGACGGTAAATTAGTACATTACGTATGGTTTGAAATGTACGTATTTTGTGGGAATAAATACACAGCCAATGGTGATGGTAAATTAGTACATTACGTATGGTTTGAAATGTACGTATTTTGTGGGAATAAATACACAGCCAAAAAAAATGGAAAAAAAGGGGAATAGAAATAAAAGAATTGCCGTCAGGGTTAAGGGGAGGGGGCGCAGGGGGGCAGGGACGCGATAATATCGCTTGACAAGTTTTCCTTTAGCATTATTATTGCACAGCATTCAATGGTTTACTGATTTTAATAAAGCAAAAATATATTAATGTTTCTCTGTCAGCCGGAGCCCTTAGGTTTGATGTGGAACGGGGGTAGGTGGGACAAGTGGATTTTACAGGATATGTAGATCTCAGTGGCATTTTGTCCCTTGGACAACTAGATTATTTGGAAAATTCCACAACCCTGAAATAAAAGACCGGCATCGCGCCGGATGCCACGCCCCCTCCTTGCAGCACTCTGCAAACGCGCCCCCTGGCCAGTTGAAAGTTGAGGAATTAATTCCCCTTCAATACTGAGGGTCCCTGAGGGCCAACTAGCCCAACAGGTATCTCCAGTATGCGCCAGGGAGCTGGGTTGCAGACAGGTGTTCTGAGGCCACGCCCCTTTTTACACCTCCATGCAACGCAGCTCTGTGGCGCTTACTGGAGGTACCTAGTGGGCTAGTTTGACCCTAGGGACCCTTAGGATTCAAGGGGACTTAATCTCTCAACTCAGAACGCCCACAGGCCCTGTGGCGCGTTTTTAAGTTGGGGAAATAATTCCCTTTCAATCCTGAGGGACCCTGGGGTCCAACTAGCCCACCAGGTGCTTCCAGTAAGCACCACTGCTCTGCGTTGCAGAGAGGTGGTGCAGGCCGTGCCACTTTTTACACCTCTCTGCAACGCAGCTCTGTGGCGCTTACTGGAGGTACCTAGTGGTCTAGTTGGACCCTAGGGACCCTCAGGATTCAAGGGGACTTAATCTCCCAACTTAAAATGGCTACAGGGCGTGTTTACACAGTGGGGAAGGGAGGGGACGGGGCATGAGGTGACCTGTTCAAACATGCCCTGTGGTGCGTTTTAAGAGGTAGTTTTAATCCCCAGCCCTATTATATACTAGGGGCTTACAGAGGAGGTCATGCTAATCACAGGGGGACCCCAACACATAGTGTGCCCTAGTGTATGTAGGTGTTTTCACTGTATTCTGAGTGTCTTTTAACATAGCACTGGCTCTAGGACTGGTTAGTCAGACTCAGTTACCACCAGTATCCGTCTGAAAAAGTTGAGGGTACAGGATGATTTTGCAACAAGGCTTGTTTCTGCTCTTCTGTTTGTTCTTTCTGCACGTTATACTTCTTCCTGCACTTTTCTTCATCTTTGAGGACTTCTGTTGCTTCTTTCTGCATTTCTTTTTTTTCTTTCTGTGCGTTTTTCCTTCTTTCTTCACATGTCCTATCTCTGTAGGCATAGCTAGAAATTAGCATTTAAAAAACCTTTGAAATTCACTGAAAAAAACATAGGTTTCAGGCACGTTATAGCTAGGAATTAGCATTTAAAAAACCTTAGAAATTCACTGAAAAAACCATAGGTTTCAGGGGCGTTATAGTTAGCTGGACTTTTCACTCGTACAAAACCATAGAAATTCCCCCGTTATAGTTAGTTCAGCTAACTATAACTCGCGCGCCCGCAATGCACTGCTGATGACGTCACATATTACATCACTCATGACATGGTCAGTGACATCACTCATGACATCACTGATGGTTTATGGTTTTTCACCGTGCGCGATTTAAAAAAAAAAAATTAAAACTGACAAAGGCTAGGGGGTCAGGAACTCTCTACCCTGCCCCCTTTTCACGTTCGCCACCTTCCTTTTCCACTCTCGCACTGAAAACAAACAAAATGGCGGCCGACACTTCCTGATTTCGACCGATTCGAACGTTGACTGACATGTAACAACCAATCAGAATTACGCTTGCGCACGTTAGGGTGCGCGCACGGTGCGCACACGGTGCGCGCACCGTGCGCAGCTATAGATATGTATGTGCTTTTTACTGCAATTTTCTCTGGAACTACTGAACAGATTGACTCCATATATGCAAAAGGCACTTCCCTGACCTGAGGACTACCTCTCTGCCAAATTTCAAGTAATTCTGTTCAGCCGTTCGGGCTGTACCTTCGACTAAAGTCCTATGGGAAAATGCATGGGGAAAACGCGTTTTTGGACCCCCCTTTTTTCTCGGCCCCAGCTTGACGAATCCCCCCGAGACTTTCAGGGTAGGAGCTGAGCGGAGCGCCCCATTAGTTTTGAAAATTTCGCGAAGATTCGTCAACCGGCGCCAAAGTTATTCAAAATAGAATTTTGAGATTTCCTATGGAAACACGGTCCTAACTATAACTATCTACTGGCGACCGCCAGTAGATAATATATATATATATATATATATATATATATATATACATATATATATATATATACTGAAAAAAACAAAGGTTTCAGGGTCGTTATAGTTAGGAATTGGCATTTAAAAAACCTCGTCAAGATCCAGCACCTGACGCACTATTCCCAATTAATATAAATACAATGAGATTTCTTAATAGATTTCGTATGTACACTGTAAGTACAGCCAATACCTCAGTGCAATACAATACAGGATTTTAGTATTTAGAATAAATCGCAAAGGTGCACCTCATGTCTTTTTGCACGGGAATGGCTACTCTCCATTTCATTATCAGCACTTTAACGGAAGTAAAGTTGAGATAAATCTAACACACTATTCAGAAGTTGGTGCAAACTACAGATATCACTAGTATTCCAGCGATAAGTGCCCCAAAATTTAACACCATGGTGGACTCCATCAAATAACAGTAATAAGAACAAGAAAGAGTCACACAGCAGTTAAGAGAACAACCAAAAACATTATTATTTTTTTTTCCAAACTTTATTTTTTATAATAATAAATATATAAACGATAAACTATTTTCAAACTTTATATTTTTATTAACATAAATATAAATAATAAATTAAGAAACAAAATTTAACAACAATAATACAAAACAACAAAGCAGAACACTCCTGTGGGAACCACGGATGTCTACGACAGACCTGAAAAATCAAAAAGATTGTTAAAAAAAAAAGAACATGGTATTCTTAACAAAATACCACAAGAAACAAATCACAGATATATAAAATGTATACAGCTAACAAAATTTTATAAGTTTAACTTACAAAAACTGTAAATGTTGCCGCTTTAAAATATTTACCAAACCTGAGGATATTCTTTTGCAGAAGGCACCACGCCCACAACATTTTTCATCAATGGTGAAATTTTTTTACATTTTTTCCAAGGGGCAAACAAAGACCAATGCCACCTTCTTCATTCACAAGATTTGCCAAAGAGTTCTGTTACGAGGGGATCCTAACAAAAAATACTCGTGCGACACAGCAAGTATGATGAAACACCTAAGGACCCTTCATCCAAACAATCTTGCACGAGAAGAGTGCAAACAGATGAGAAACTCTCCTGTTCTGTATCTGTAAAAGAGAATCACAAATAAATGTATATTAATAACTTTCAAATTTATACTATTCCATTACTGTACAAACACATTTTATATAAAAACTGACTAAGAAACTATAGCCCTGAACCACAAGTGTGACGATCGTTAAAACACTACATGCATAGTGCATACTACTTTGAAGCAGTTCATGCCCTAAAGCCTACCTCACTAAAAGACTACATGCTAACTGACTAAATGATTACAGTCCTATAAGGAGACACACTGGGTGAGTGACAGGGTGTTTGCTAGAAGAGTATGAATACTAACTAGAGAATTGAAGGGGTGAAAGACAACTGTGTAGGTGATTAGAGGCCTGCATCAATACTGCATAGGCATTTAAAGCAGTCCATGTGCTAAGGCCTGGCTCACTGCATGACTACTTGGGTACTGACTGAATGATTAGAGTACAGCAAGGAGAGTGCCTAGGCGAATTTATAAGTGTTAGGATTTTCGCACAGGGAATGGATTAGTACTTGGTACTGAATGAGTCACTAGAGGAGTGCAAAGGCAGTCACAAGCGCTGGACTGTATAAGTGTTACCACTTTATTCCAATCAAGATGGCTTCAGGTGTGCCATACTTTTGTCATAAGTAAGACTGTTAGCGCTCTAGTTGTTCGTTAGAACACTCTGGGACATTCTGGCATTGGGCTATACTTGGGCTACATCTGGGTGATATTTGGGCTACATTTGGGCTCTTTTATCTCTGGTGGCCATTTTGGGAGACTAATTTGTTATGAAGATTCCTAATTTCCTCATTTACTACAGTCTCCTCAGTAGGAAATACTTTCAGTGTTTTACTTTGATTCCATCTAGAAGGCATTCAGATGTGTCAAACATTTGCCATAAATTCAGAATGTTAGCACTCTAGTTGCTTATTAGATCACTGTAGTAAAGCTACTGCTCACCAGGGAAGTCTGCTGCTGGTATTGAAAGTGCATGTTTCAGTCTGCATGTCAGAATGTTTTAATGAAATAGAAGAGAATTTGAGAAGTCACTCAAAATGTGCCCTAATTTTTCATTCTGCAGCACTAATCATACTTTCTATGATAAAATGAACCCCCTCATTTTGTTCCTTTTTAAATTAAATGTTTTAAGAGTTACCACTTTATTCCAATCAAGATGGCTTCAGATGTGCAATATGTTTGTCATAAGTAAGACTGTTAGCGCTCTAGTTGTTCTTTAGAACACTCTGGGAAGCTGCAGTAGAACACAAAGGAATCAACTGACAGTCTCTGCCCTTGTTGGATGTACATGTTTTACTGAGAATATCAGACTTCATTCTCACATGACTGAGAATGATAATGTGAATTTACAGAAAATATGCTCTCAGTTTAGCTTCTAGATCACCTTCCAAACCTCTGTGGGAAGAGCATGAGAAAATACTTTTCTCTCAAACATGATTCATGATATCAAAGCAGAAGGCTTTTTCACATGGTAAAATCACCTTAGAACACACCACAATTCCTAAAATGAGTACCATCAACAAATGATTTATAATGTAACTAAAGTCTTAAAACCTTCAATTAACTGCAATACTTTTTATTGAGGTGCTATCATGTATATTGGTCCCAATATGGCTGCCAACACTTCTTGGATGAAGTACTGACAGCCAATCAGATCTCACGATGAGATGTGTGGTTAGGCTCCGCCCAGATATATCTATCTTTTTAACTCTAATTTTCTCAGGAACTAGTGAACAGATTTATACCATTTAAGAAAAAAGGCGCGAGTCTGAACTGAGGACTACAGCTTTGCCAAATTTGGTGTAATTCCGTTCAGCAGTTCGGGCTGTAGCTGCGTCAACAGGTCCTATGGGAAAATGCATGGGAAAACCTGTTTTGGGACCCCCCTTTTTTCTCGTCCCCCGCTTGACAAATCACCGTGATATTTTCAGGATAGGAGCGGACCGTAGCTGGCCAAAAATGTTGAAAATTTCGCGAAGATTCGTCAATCGGCGCCAACATCATTCCGAATAGAATGTTGTGGATTTCCTATGGAAAATAGGTCCTAACTATAACTACCTATATATATATATATCCATCTTTAGTCACTTGCCATAACTCCTTAAGTGTTTCAGCTTTTCCTTAAGCCTTGATCACAGGAAGGCTATCATCAAACTAACGCATAATGTCACATGCTTTTCTAGCATAGCTAAAACCACCTGATTGGTTGTAGTCTACCAATTATTGTGTCCATGTTTGATGAGCAAATTTTTCAAACTTTTAAAGAGAGATTTCAATAAACAGCATACCTGTTAAATCATTAGATGTTTGAAAAACTGCAGTTCTTAATGTTATTAATGCTGAAGGAAAATGTGCAAAATAAAACAGTGCAATGAACTTGCTTCGTGCATTTTCAGACTCCGAGTGTGTGCTTTAACTCCTTGAACACCAACCAGCAGAATAAGTTATTCCACAGGCATCCCTTGCCGGCCTCCTGTTACAATTTCTCCTGGGCAAAGTCCCCGTTTTGTTTTGTGAAAGGGGGCAGATGGGTCAGGCTCCTTCCATAAATCCAGACACAATTTCTTGAACTGCCCACTACTGCTCGCATGAATGTTTATGTGACTCTGGAACAAGGTCAGAGAAGGCTAGTAATGATACGTCTTTCCCTTTTGGGCAGTCCATAACAAACTCAGATGGCAAATCTTTTTCAGTCATTAGGATGTCATATCCATAAGTCAGGTTCTCCCGAAACAGACCTTTCACTTGTCTGGGTATGTCCCCCTCCATTTGGAGTGTTATTACGCATAACTCATGTTAGGGCACTTACCCTTGTGTCAGATGTTTCCACCGTCATATGTTCATTCAACGCTGATGTCACCAGAAATTCTATAATATTCTAGTGAGTTATTTTTACTTCTGCTGCACGATCTAGCTTCATTGGAACCCATTCCCCGTTCAATAGCTGAGTCCACAGTAGCATGAGCATTTTCTTATTTTAAGGCCAGCTGCCTTCTTCTTTTTAAATTGAGGTTTAGATTTTGATTTAGCCTCTTGTTTGATAATGTAGTCTGAATTGCAATGTGTGTCTCATGGCTTGGCTCGCTCTTGTGATCTGCGTTCTGACCGTCCTTCCATCTCTGAGTTTTTTGATGAACCCTGAAAGGAACTAGAGTAATGTGTATCAGTAGCTTGGTACCTGTCAGTTTTTTTAATAATGGCATGTGTTTTTAAGTTATATTTTCAGTCAGAGGGCTCCTGAACCCACCCTGTGAACCTGATGCATTCTGCTTATTATTTTTTGCGTGTTTGTGGTCCCATTTCTTTTTAGAAGAATTGGGTGCTTGTTTAGAGTTGTCCTTTTTTAGGATTACCCATTAATTGTGGCTTCACAAGTCTAGCTTCCAAATTATCTCTACCAAGTGAAGCATAGGTCTCTTCGATAATTTTAGTTATTTCTCGTTACTGTTGTGCAGGAGCGCATTCTCTCAGGCGCTGGCATGTAGCCATTGCTGCGGCCTCCCCTTTTATGTTGGCTAACATAATTGTTGACACTTGGGCAAAATTGCCTATCAATTTCATCCCTAATTCCAGGGCAGGCTCTGCCCCGTCCTCATTCTGTATTTGTTTCAATACTTCTGGTATGACTGCTATTGAGGAGGTACCATGTGTTCTGGTATAAACGGCAGCAACCACTGTACCCCAAGTTGTACAGTCTTCTATTGGGGGAGCTATCCCCAGTAGCAAGCAAATTGTCAATATTCAGATTTTTTCTTGCATACCTGTGCGTGGAAACATTGTCTCAAGCTGTGCTGTTTTCTGTGCTAACCATAACAGCATTTGTTCACGTTTAGTGGGCATTCTTCCCAAAATCGTGTTCAGCATTTGTGGGGTGATGTTTGTTGTGGTCCCTTCTAGTTGACCAGCTTGAGTGACCCTCATGGTTTGAATTGTAAGTGTTCGAATTCTGAACTGTGTAATATTTCTATATAGCCTTATTATTTCTCTGTAAAGTGGACATAGTCTGCTGCTGGCAATGTATTGATCTCTGGATGTGGTGTGTATGCAGCTAGGCCCAGCCAAATATGTCCGGCTCTATTGAGCAGACAAATTCTCACTTTTTCTGTGGTGTGGGGAGGGCGCCTTTAAACCAATTGTGCTCTTGGTAAGTTAACAGAACTTCTATGTCCTCGTATGGAGAGTATTCATCTGGTATTTTATCTGGAATCTAACTATCTAACTATGAAATACGTGGGGGCATGCATCTGCAGGCAGGAATTTAAACCAAGAATAGAACACCTCTGTCCTGTATACCTCGTGTGCCACAATCACGAAGGTAATGGTCCCAGCTAATGATGAGGGACCATAGTCTGCTAATTTTATAGTACGCGCATTTCTGCAATTTTCTGAAATGTTTAGAGCACCTTCCTACTCGGCATCCTCCTCACTAACACCACTTGTACCAGCATCTGAAGGCTGCAACATTATGGGATGACGTTTTTTAGAGAAAGAGATAAGATTTTGCACAATGTGGGAAACTATAATCCTTCAAGATTGAACAAACCTACAGTCAATACATAGGAAATACCTACTCAGCTTCTGTGTATTTTTCCCTTCCCACTAAAGACGTCTCTGGGTAAATGTGAGTAGGGGTCTCTGAGAAAGCACGACTGAACTACTCAGATTTGACCCTTAAATAAGAACCAAACCCACGTCGGTGCTGCTATGTCATGTAGTTCCTCTAAATCTAAATAGGATCTGGGAGTTTAACAACATAAACTGAGGGATTGGTG
The DNA here is from genome assembly GCF_964204655.1 of Triturus cristatus. NCBI lineage: Eukaryota > Metazoa > Chordata > Amphibia > Caudata > Salamandridae > Triturus > Triturus cristatus. The sequence goes on from NC_140595.1 coordinate 760,429,494, forward strand.
TCCAGACTGATCCAGACACCCCCAAAGGATATTTTAGCCTTTAGACCAGCCAGCTCAGAGCCCCTCCCTAAACCCCCTAAACTTACCAAAGAGTGAATAGTTTCTGGCAACTATAAAACATGACAAACCTTGACTCTTCAGGGATCCTGGAAACAATACAGTACTTATCGCTCAGTCACTCGTGCTCACTTGTTCTCAGAGATATACACAGAATAAACAATTGAGACTTTTTATTTTTAAGCATTTATTGAACCATCGCCATTCGAGTATAAAATACGTGTGCTGCAACAACCATTAGACAGAAGCAGATGTATATGATTACAAGCACCAACAGAGTAATTAAAGGAAGAATTCTACCATGGTGCTAAAACAATGAATATATGCAGGCATATAGATACATGAAAGTAATCAAGCGTACTCCTAAAATGCTAACCCTATCTAACTGCACCTAAATGTATCTAGCATGCATGTGGGTGTAAAGTCACAAACCCCCTATCAAAGAGCCAACCCCATTACCTGATGGGATTAAATGAAGGACCCTGTCTTTGTTTCAAGTTGGACACTCCGCAAGGGATGTCAGACCACTGCGTGCTATGATTTCCTGGGGCAGGAATCTCAGTGTCTTGTGTCAGCATGGAATCTTCTCCTCTCCTTGCTCAGTGGAAGATGTGGGTCTTTTATACATGAAAGGTACCCTCAGGGGATCTACCTAGATATTTAAAGGTGCTGTGGGCCTGTTATACAAGGATGATAATTGTGGTGAATTTTGTACAGTATTGTGAGTATGTCCGAGGCAGGGGTTTAAGCTATGATACTAGGAATCCTCATGCATAATAAATTAGGCTAGTTTCGGAGGAAACCACACAACATTTATTCGGCACAGAACTAGGCAAAAGGTCAGCGCCAAAGCCGTTATGTAGAGTAGGGAAGGACAAATGTAGGTAAAAGGTCTTGCAGCTACCTAGGCCTATATTTGGGAACATTGGGGCTCATGACATTGCTGCTAAGATATAAGTTCACTCAGCCATGCAGCTACTAAAGCACACACTCACTCACCCATATAGCTACTCACACATATACTCACTTACCCACAAAGTCACTGACCTACCCACTCACTTACTATAAAGCTACTCACACACATTCACTCACTGATACAGACACACATGCAGTCACTCACCCATAGAATCACTGACACACCCAGTCACTCACTCATAAAACCACTGAGAGACCCACTCACCCATAATCAATCAATCAATCAATCAATCAGAACATTTGTAAAGCGCACTCCTCACCCGTGAGGGTCTCAAGGCGCTGGAGGGGTTGCTGCTACTGCTCGAATAGCCAGGTCTTGAGTAGTCTCCTGAAGGCTAGTAGGTCCTGGATCTGCCGTAGGAGGATGGGGAGGGTGTTCCAGGCCTTGGCAGCGAGGTGGGAGAACGATCTGACGCCGGTGGTCACTCTTCGGATTCGGGGGACGGTGGAGTGGGTGAGGTCGGAGGAGCGGAGCTGGCTGTTTGGGGTGTAGAAGGTGAGTTGTCTGTTGAGGTATGCCGGTCTGGTGTTGTGGTGTGCCTTGTGAGCATGGGTGAAGAGCTTGAAGGTGATTCTTTTGTTGATGGGAAGCCAGTGCAGGTCTCTCAGGTGGTGTGTGATGTGGCTGTGGCAAGGGATGTCGAGGACCAGGCATACAGAGGCTTTCTGTATGCGTTGAAGTCATTTCAGGAGTTTGTCAGAGGCTCCTGTGTAGAGGGTGTTTCTGTAGTCCAGCCTGCTGCTGACGAGGGCCTGGGTGACCGTTCTTCTTGTTCCAGTGGGAATCCACCTGTAGATCTTGCGGAGCATGCGGAGGGTGTTGAAGCAGGAGGATGAGACGACATTGACTTGCTTGGTCATGGAGAGTGTTGAGTCGAGGATGAACCCCAGGTTGCGTGTGTGGTCGGTGGGTGTCGGTGCTTCTCCCAGTGCGGTCAGCCACGAGGAGTCGTCCTAGGCTGAGGGGGTGGAGCTGAGAACAAGGACCTCCATCTTGTCTGAGTTCAGCTTCAGACAGCTGTTCTTCATCCACTGGGCGCTGGCCTTCCTTCCTTCAAAGAGGTTGGTTTTGGCGGTGAGGGGGTCCTTGGTAAGGGAGATGATCAGGTGGGTGTCGTCGGCATAAGATATGACGTTGAGGTCGTGCAGTCGGGCGACATGGGCAAGTGGTGCCATATAGACGTTGAACAATGTCGGGCTGAGGGATGATCTTTGGGGTACGCCGCAGATGATCTCGGAGGCTACGGACCGGAAAGGGGGGAGGCGGACGCTCTGGAATCTGCCAGAGAGGAAGGAGGTGGTCTATTCCAGAGCCTTTTCTCGGATCCTTGCATTGTGGAGGTGTGTGGCTGATAGGTCGAGAAGGATGAGGGCCACGGTTTTGCCGTTGTCCAGCAGGGCCCTGATGTCATCGGTAGCAGCGATGAGGGCAGTTTCGGACTGTGGTTGCTCCGGAACCCAGACTGGGAGGAGTCCAGGATGTTGTTCTCCTCGAGGTAGTGGGTTAGCTGTCCGTTGACTGTCTTCTTGATGACCTTCGCCGGGAACGGGAGCAGGGAGAAGGTCCGGAAGTTCTTGAGGTCATTCGGAACCGCCTTGGGTTTCTTAAGTAAGGCGTTGATCTCGGCGTGCTTCCAGCTCTCCGGGAAGGTCGCAGTCTCGAAGGAGATGTTGATGGCCTTGCAGAGATGGGGTGCGATGGTGGCGCTAGCTTTGTTGAAGATGTGGTGTGGGCATGGGTCTGACGGAGAGCCAGAGTGGATGGTGTTCAAGATTTTGATGGTGTTACCATCGTTTATGTTGGTACAGGTGAGCAGGGGATCGATGCGGGTGGTGGCCATGGGGTCTGAGGTGTCGGTGGCTGTTGGGGCAGCCCGGTTGTTGAAGCTGTCGTGAATGTCTGCGATCTTGCGATGGAAGAAGGTGGCAAGGGAGTCGCACAGGTCTTGCCATGGTGGGATGTCGTTGGTGTTGGAGCTGGGGTTGGAGAGTTCCTTCACCATGTTGAAGAGCTCTTTGCTGTTGTGCACGTTGTTGTAGAGGCGGTCCTTGAAGGAAGCCCTTTTGGCAGATCTGATGAGGTGATGGTGTCTGCGGATGGCATTCCTGTGGGCTGCGTAGTTGTCCGGTGTCTGTTCGCGGTGCCATTTCTTCTCTAGTTTTTGACAGGTTTGCTTGGAGGCCTGGAGGTCTGCGGTGAACCAGCTGGCTTTCTTGTTAGTGCGTCTGTTGGAGGGCTACTTGATCAGGGCGAGAGTGTTGGTGCAGTCGTCGATCCATTGCCTGTGGTTGTGGGCGGCGGTGTCGGAGTCCGTGGGATCCGCAGGTGGGCTTCGGGCAAGGGTGGTGTTTAGCTGGTCTTCAGTGATTTTGCTCCAGCTGCGGTGGGGGATCTGTTTAGTGCGGTGGTACGTGGTGGGTTTCCGGAAGGTGAAGTGGATGCAGCGATGGTCGGCCCAGTGGAGTTTGGTGGTGTGGTTGAAAGTGACTTGTGGAGAATATGGGGTCAAGCGTGTGGCCGGCGGAGTGGGTGGGCGTTGTGATGAGCTGTCTGAGTCCGATGTTGGCGAGGTTGTTAATCAGGGTGGTGGAAATGGTGTCGTTGTTCTCGAGGTGGAAGTTCAGGTCTCTGAGGAGGATGTAGTCTGTGGAGACAAGGGCGTGCATGCTGACGAAGTCGGCGCTGAACTGAGGCTAGGGTCTGGGGGTCTTTAGACGAGAGTTCCTCTGAGGGTGGTGTTGGGGTCGGTGTGGATCTGGAAGTGCATGTGTTTGGTGGTGTTGAGGGTGTCATCTGTGCTGGTTGAGACCCTGAGGGTGTTCTTGTGGACAATGGCGATTCCACCTCCTACTCCGTTGGTGCGGTCCCTGCGGGTGATCTTGGAGCCATCCGGGATGGCTATGGCGATGTCAGGTGCCGAGGAGGCATTCATCCAGGTTTCCGTCAGGAAGGCGACATTCGGGGAGGATGTGTCAAGCAGGTTTGCATGCAGAGCAGGAATTCAGGAGTATGTATCTGAGGTGGTTGCGTTCTGTTGCGGTGGGCGGTTTGGCGGCTTGGAGGCTGGTGAAGCTGCAGCTCCGGCAGGAGAAGGGTCCTTTGGTGTGCTTCGGAGTGGCCAAGAAGCTGGTGTGCGGTCGTCTGGTGTTGAGTGCATGGAGGGTGCTGGCTGTGTAGTGGTGGCGGTCGGTGTGGCGTTCGCAGTGACCAGGGGTGCTGGCGCTGGGCGCGGTCCAGGCGTGGACATGCGCAGCCGCTCACAAACCCACTCAGTCACCAATACAGTTAATGACACATCCACACACACACACACCCATATAGCTACTAACACACACATACTCACTCACCCACACTGATTCACACACACTCACTCACCATACAGTTACTGACATGTGCACTCACCTACCCATATATCCACTCACACATGGACAAACTCACCTATAAAGTCACTGACACACCCACTCACTCACTCATACATATAGCTACTAATACCCACACTCACCCCTACAGAGACTCAGACACTGACTCACTCACCCATACAGCTATTCCCACATGCAGTCCCTCACCCATAGAGCCACTCACACTTACACTCACTCACCCATATAATCACTCACACACTCTCTCACTCACACATACAGTCACTGACATATCCAGTCACTCACCTATACAACTAGTCACACACCTACTACCTTACCCATACAACCACTCAGACACCCACTCACACAGCTACTGACCTACAGTCATTCACCCATACAGCCACTCACACATGCACTCATGATCCCAGTCACTAACACACCCATTTACTCAGCTATACATTCACTGACACATCTACTCATTCACCTATATAGTAACTAACACATGCTCTCACTCATGCATTTACTCACATACCCACTCAGTCACCCATACAGCCACTCACATGCCCACTTACTCACCCATACAGCCACTCACTCACCCAAGCAGTAATTGACACAACATGTCACTCAGCCATACAACTGCTCATACATGTACTCACTTACCTATATAGCCACTCATACTCTCACTCACTTACCCATACTGTCACTGACATACCACTCAAGCACCCAAACACTCAGACACACACATACTCACTTACAAATACAGCTACTCTCACAGCCACTTACTCACCCATACAGCTATTAACACACACACTTACTCACCAGTATAGTCACTGACTCACCAACTAACTTGCCCATGCAGCCATTAATATACCCACTCACTCACTCATATGGCTGCTCACATGCGCTCACTCACCCATACAGCCACTCACACATGCACTCTCTCACCCATACAGCTTCTCACACATACACTCATTTACCCATACAGATACTCACACAACCTTGTACTCACCCATACACCCACTCAGATATCTACTCATCCATGCAGCCACTCACAGTCACTTATTCACCCATACAGCCACTCACACAGTCAATCACCCACCCACACACACACTCTCACAGCCACTCACCTACCCATACAGCCACTCATGCATACACTCACTTAACCATAAAGCCACTCACACACCCATACAGCCACTCACACTAGCACTTACTCACCTATATAGCCACTTACACAACAACTCACTCACCCATATAGCCACTCACGTACCCCCTCACTTTCCCATATAGCTGCTCGCACATGCAGTCACTCACCAATGCAGCCACTCACACAGCCACTCACTCACCCACACAGCTAGTCACATCCACTCACTCACCCATACAGATACTCTCACAGCCACTCATCCACCCATACAGCCACTCGCATACCCACTCACTCACCAATAAAGCCACTTATTCACTCAAACAGCCACTCACACAGCCACTCACCCACCCATATAGCTAGTCACATGGCTATTCACTGAATCATGCAGGGAGCCACATAATCACTTAGTCACACATCAAGTTTGAAAAAGATTGGTAGCGTATTGGGCTCATAAATAGTCTAAGAAAATATGAACCGTCATCCTTTTATGGCTGCATTTGAACACTTTATTTCTAATCTGAGGCCATTTTCTCCCAGTGACCTTTGTTGCTTATCCTCATCTTTAATAAATTTCCATGGATATCCGACTGGGCTTTAGACTGAGTTGCATATACTGTAGTGTGTCATGCTAAGAGAGACCGGTAAGCCCAGACTTTGTTCCCATGCAGACTGTGTCACTGGAGTCAAGCTTTACCTGGCTGATGAGCCAATAACTAAGGTGAAACTGGTCTTGGCTTGCTTGTGTTCCCATGCAGGGAGGACCTGGATTGGAAGTTCAGACCTGACTGTTCCCATTGGAGCAGGTTCAAGACTGATTTGCATATACTTGGGGCCAAACTTAAGTGGCAGAGGGCCATATGTATCATTCAAAAGTGCGATCGCAAATGCCGAAATTCGCAGAATTTCAGCGTTTGCGATCTCAATTAGGCTTAATGGTATGTATAAAAGAAAAATTGCCTCGCAAAATAAGGAATCGCTAAATTTGCGATTCCTTATTTTGCAAATGCATTTAAGGAATCACAATTTGCAATTCCTTAAATGGAATGTATGAGGCACCCAAGTTGTGCGAATATGGCATAAGGAATCTCAAGTTACCACCAACTACAGGTTGGTGGTAATTTGCGATTTCTTTCTAAAATGCAAATTTTTGCATTTTTCAAAGTGGCATGTGGCGCACACACATACCCTTAGGGCATGTATGTGCGCCACATGTGCACCCATGCTAATTTCAGGGGTGCAACAGGGTGTCCTTTGGACAGCCTGTCACACTTGAAATTACATTCTCAATTTGCGATTCTCCAATTGAGAATCGCAAATTGAGAATTTCTTCCTATTCATTCCTATGGGCTTCTAGGCCCATAGGAATGAATGGGGAGGTATTCCTTAATTGCGAATTGCAATTTGCAATTCAAAATTAAGGAATATATAGGATTCGCAAAATTTATTGCAAATCCTACATACATAGTGTTTTGCGATTCTCAAATAGCGATTCTCAAAAATTCGCTATTTGAGAATCGCAAAACGTAACAGTCATACATATGGCCCATAGTGTGCAAAATAACGATGAATTGGGATGCAGCCCCAAGTAACTACCAGTGATTGAGATTACTTCAAGCATTCTATCCAACACTTCTTTGCATACTTTTGTGTGGACAATATTGGAGCAGATGCACAGGATATGCCTGACAGTCCAAGCAGTCAGCCTATATTCAATAAGGCTTGGAATACTGTCCAGGCAAGGCTGTGGTAGTCAAGCACTAAGCGTATGTTTGTTACACCTAGTGTCAGAGCAGATTTGGAAATTTTCTCATAAATTTCTGATTGATCATTAGAAGATCATTGTAATGTCAAATGATTCACATATTTCATGCTACCACATCCTTGCAGACGTCTAACCATACTTATGGATCCATCCATTTATAGTGATCTCCCCATCTCCTCCCAGTTTTATACCAATGCAATCATCTATTTATACTTCCATCCACATGCACTCACCCACCCCTCCACACATATACCCAGATTAAATAATCCATTAACTCATACCCTTGCATCCACCTTCTACTGTCATCCGACAATATAACCATAATACCATACCCAGTCACTTACACATAACCAGCTTTCATTTATTCATCCACTCACAATTGAGTCCTCCAGCCATGCAATCACATCCATCACATCCACCAATAAGCCAATACTGTACACAACCTCAGCCAACTACTCATGCTTGAAGACAATATCGCCCGAATATATCAAGCCTCTGTATTATCCTTGCTTTGCACTAGGCAACCGAAGGACAATACAAAGGCTTCAGTAATATTTACAAAGCCACACAAGGAGCTATTTGTGTTATATTGTGTGGCTTTGTAAAGAAATGTAAGACACCACAGCAGCTTGTGCAGCATTACATTATATTTCAAGCAAGGAGGTTTTCTATGGGTGGACTTTGAGGGTTCCCATGCCTCCACCCATGGATTTTGGCACATTCTCAGATTTACTAAAGCTAGTAAACCTGTGATTGCATCAAAATGCTACCCCTTACCAACTCTACAGCACACATAGAAAGATGAAAATGCCTCTAAGGGATGTTTATATGCAGGAATGTGTCCCTTCTTGATCAAAAACAATCCTACTCGTATTGCAGGCACCCTTGCACTATAATGCCTGCATTGATGCTAGGCAGCACACGGTGCACCAGCACAAGGAGAGAGCAGAAATGCTCCATATCTTTGTAAAGATGTAGCATTTCTGCTTTTTCTATTCCGAGCAACACGAGGCAGACATTATCCTTGCATGTGAGTCTATGTATGTATGTTTGCGTGTTGGAGTTTCTGGGTATTATCTATGTACATAGTGGTTCTTTACCTTTGTGCGTCCAAACAAATAATCGAACAACAAAAATGCATTTCAACAATGCACACAACTGCCTAAAATAGTCTGACCTGATAACTTTGCCATGGTTTCTATCATAAGGCAGTTCATTCAATTTGCTCAGGAAAGATTGTGCCATAGTGGCTTGTAGATTGCTATTAACACCCATAATTTCAAAGCCTTCTTTGGTGGTAGGTTTTTCAGGTTGAGGATTTTGCCTTCCTTGAATAACTTTTATCCTCACATCCACCACATCCACTTGCCCAGTGTATCTGAAACCTATCAGGAGCTGACTGTTCAAAAGTATTTGCGTTTGCTAGTTGTATCCCCTGTTCATAGTTTTGATTGGATCCTGGTGAATAGCGGTCTTTTCATGTTGGTCAGCTGAAAAAACTTTTAATTCTGCTAATAAAATCATGGTGTCTTTATGAAGAGTGTTATATGGGCGTTAGGGCCATTCTCGACATTGCTAAGTTAGCATGAGCTCTGGTGCAATGACTGCTGCTTTGCGCATGTTACTCAATGACTTTATTTTGCAAGACTCTGTGTCTTTCACATGAGAACTGTCTGCTTTCTGCGTTCTCTGCCTGTTCCTGGAGGTTAGTCTGAACACGATGTGCAAGGTTGATAAACAATGGCCCTTGTTTTTCTGTTCTGGTCAGTCGCTAGCACCTAGACAAAACATGCTAACACAGCTGCACTTCTGGAAACTCGTGCTTTGATATTACGGGGATGCATGTTGTTCAAACATACACTTGGAGAGGGACCTTTCCATGGGGAAAAAGCTATGATATTCCTATGATGTAAAACCTCCATCTAGGCACTAAGGTATGGGGTCTGCTGACAAAGCCCAGAGGTCTTCCTTTATATAATAAACTTCAACTTACTAAGGGCAGGGTGATTAGGCCTTATATTTCTTTTTCCACCGTCTGTATATGTCCCTTTATATTCTATGGAATTGTAACACTGCTAAATGTTTTAAGTTTATGCATTTTGCTGCTGGTAGTGGCTCATATACTGCATTATAGAGCACGATAGTTAAAATATTTTTTTTTAACTATAATCGTGACTCTGACAATTTTTATTTTGGACAAGTATGAGTGAGTGAGGAAAGGGTACGTCTTGCTACCGCAATTCCTGAGAGTCGGGAGTGTTGTGTTCTGGGTTGTCTAATAATTTGTAGCTTTGTGATTATGTAGGAGAACAAATGAGACACTATAGCTAGTCAGTTTTGGGATTTTGGGTACTAAGGTGGTAGGAAGGTAACACCCCTATACATCAAGGTCCTGTTTTCCTGTGCATAGTTCTGTGTATGTGCAAAATCCCCGCAACATGGCGCCGCCAATGTTTGGTCTGGATCTTATCAGCAAGATTTCTGAGTAGTGCTTGTGCATGTTCACAAACCCTTCTGCTTCTGGAGATGGTGGTGACGGTGTAACCTTCTATATTGTGATATTTTATAGGTTTTTAAAGCATGAATTTCAAAAGGTCTTTCTTTTTCTTATGAACCTGTTATTGCGCTGCTACGTATTGGTTGTTAGTATTGACTTTTAATTATGGCGGTTGTCATTGCCCCACCTAACCGTGCTCCAGTCACAGCTTATTTGACTCAGTACGGGGTCCCTAATGCTGGTGTTGTGCTCATTTTTGTTCTTGAGGCTGATGCAGCTCACGGCTTCAAGGTGTTTCATTCTTGGGTCACCTTTCCGGCGGTCGATGGAACAGATAATTTGTTTAATGGATATACTGCCACGGCCCTACCTCAGAATTATCGACCTTATAGGTCTCTTGAAGTTCCGCTAACGGCTTGGCAACATACAATATGGTTTAATGGCACCCTTCCACACCCTTCCACACCGGTCCGTTTAGGCCTCTTATCAATGGATAGGGCAACGTGGCCCGTTTTGGCAGGGTATACTCCGCACCCAAATTGTTTCACTGCTACAGTCGCAGAGCTGTGCTTATTGCACACTTCGTTAATATGTATACATAGAGCTGTTATTTAGTTCATGTTGCGCAACTTCCAGGTGGGACCACCTTGTGTTGCTGCGCAACCACCAGCACCTGGTGGTGTAATCATCAGTCCATTAATGATTAATTCTGTGATGGGCAAGCATCCGCAAAATAACGATGAACTTCCTTATTGGCTTGCTGAAAAGTTTGGACGACTCAAAGCTGTTTTTTCCAAATACCACGCCTGTAGAGAAACACAGGATCTTGACCATGAGATTACCTAAAGGTCTTGTTTCCAAATTGGGGAACAACCTTTACAACGCAACTATTACAACGCACTACACTTACAACACAATTTTTACAATGCAACATCCACTACAACGCATTCCATTACATCGCATGACACTACAACGCATTTTTAAAAACTACCTTTACAACGCATTCCATTACATCGCATACTACCTTTACAACGCATACCATTACAACGCATAATATTACATTAAAACCCCTACACTATCCAACACTTACCCTACTGTTGCACCCCCTGGAGTTAGAATAGTAATTTTTACCCCCATACTATCCAACACTTACCTTAAATGCAATGTAATATTATGCATTGTAATGGTATGCGTTGTAGAGGTAGTATGCGATGTAATGGAATGCGTTGTAAAGGTAGTTTTAAAAAATGCGTTGTAGTGTCATGCGATGTAATGGAATGCGTTGTAGTGGATGTTGCGTTGTAAAAAATGCGTTGTAAGTGCATGCATTGTAAAAGTGTGCGTTGTAACGACATACATCCTTCCAAATTAGCTGATTGTAACACTTTGGGTAGAGTGCTTGCAGAGGTACATTTGATAAGTTTCGGCACCCCCTCAATGACCGTTCTCCCATCCGTGATAAAACGTGTTCAGGGTCAACATAGGGCCAAGGCGGCGCTGGAGTTGGGAATGAGACTGGTGGGGGTGTTCGATATTGTTTGTGATATGATCCTTGCTAATGTTAAGGTTGGTGCAGTGAGCTTGCAAGTGGCACAACGCTTGGAGGCTGTGGCTGACGCAGACAAACAGAGCGAATTGCTGAAGATTATTGCCAAAGCTTATAAAACCTTAGGGGGCAATAGTCTGGGAATTAAGCCTTTTACGCAACAGCAAACTCAAGCACAAACTCAACCAAAGGCCTAGACTGATAAAGGTGGGTGCCCATTCTTTCCTAAAAAGAACTGGAGAAATAAAAAAACAAGGGCAAGAACAACAGAAGCAGGGTTTGCATGCTGATTCTCTGACACCTGAGTCTTCTGAGCGTACTTATGAAAATTAAGACTTCTGATAGATTCCAGGTCCCTGATCAGCACTCTCCTAGTTCTTTACAGGACACATTGGACTCTCAAGTCGGTGGTGGGGAACGCCAGGATAGTGGCAAAGGTCTGACTTCACATCAGGGACGGGATCAATCTCGACATATTGACGTTAAAGCCAAACAAGAGGATCTGCTTTGTTTTAGACCCTCGTATCAGAAGAAAAAAGTTGCCGCTTTAACAGTGAAGTATGCCTCAGACAGTGAGAACAGGACGTCTAGATTGGACATGGGCGGTGACTGCTCAACAGCACGGGGGAGGTTACCATAGTGCAGGAGGCACTGCGTCCCTATCTGGAGGTGAAAACAACTGATACATTAATTACAGTAGAACCTGCGGATACCCAAGTTGCTCCCCCAGATAGACTATATGAAGTAGGATTCCAAATTGAGGGTGATATACAGCGTACAATAACACAGTTTTTTTCTGAAAATCTGACTTCCTCTTATGACATTTTGTTGGCGGAGGCAGCCGCTTCCAGAGGAGAGGACGTGATACTTCTGTGTTTTTTACCACATGTCCCTGAGGAGCATGCAAAGGCTTTTTCAGCTGAGTTGACTTTGGCCCTTGTCCCGGCGGGGTACCATAATCAAGTGGGCTGGGATAGAGATTCACCGGCACACGAGATTCCATTACATTCTATGCCTTAACCACAACCGCAATATCCAATCAGGCGGGAGGCAAAAGCTCCTGTTTGTGACATTCTGACTCAACTGGAATATCAAGGTGTAATTGAATCCTGTATACTCCTATGAATAAAGCAAAAACCAAAGGAAATGATGGACGGAGTGTTGAACATTGCAAGCACTCACCCCCAGTCAACTGATCTGGGTTTAATCCATCACCGTTCTTTAGCCCACTCTGCCACCCCAGTTCAGACATGGCCATATGCAAATCAGTCTGACCCTGTGCCTCATGGGAACAGTCCAGCCCGAACTGCCAAGCCATGTCTTCCCTGGACCGGAAACAAGCTTCCTAGGACAAGCTATCCTGGCTGACGAGGGCTGAAAGCCCGAAACCGGTCCTAGGATGCTTGTTTCCAGTCCAGGGAGGACCTGGCTTGGCAGTTCGGGCTGGACTGTTCCCATGGGGCACAGGGTCAAGACTGATTTGCATATGGCTGGGTTCAAACTGGAATGGCATGGTGAGCAAAAAAACGATGGATTTAGGCCCAGATCTCTGTACTGGGGTGAATGTATGACATTGTTCTGCATTCTGTCCATCATTTGTTGTTTTTGCATTTGTCACCCCGAGTGGGAAGGGTATGCTCAGACGTGAGTCCCTTGCTCTCCATGCCACTGGAATCAAGCTATCCTGGCTGACGAGGGCTGAAAGCCCGAAACCGGTCCTAGGATGCTTGTTTCCAGTCCAGGGAGGACCTGGCTTGGCAGTTCGGGCTGGACTGTTCCCATGGGGCACAGGGTCAAGACTGATTTGCATATGGCTGGGTTCAAACTGGAATGGCATGGTGAGCAAAAAAACGATGGATTTAGGCCCAGATCTCTGTACTGGGGTGAATGTATGACATTGTTCTGCATTCTGTCCATCATTTGTTGTTTTTGCATTTGTCACCCCGAGTGGGAAGGGTATGCTCAGACGTGAGTCCCTTGCTCTCCATGCCACTGGAATCAAGCTATCCTGGCTGACGAGGGCTGAAAGCCCGAAACCGGTCCTAGGATGCTTGTTTCCAGTCCAGGGAGGACCTGGCTTGGCAGTTCGGGCTGGACTGTTCCCATGGGGCACAGGGTCAAGACTGATTTGCATATGGCTGGGTTCAAACTGGAATGGCATGGTGAGCAAAAAAACGATGGATTTAGGCCCAGATCTCTGTACTGGGGTGAATGTATGACATTGTTCTGCATTCTGTCCATCATTTGTTGTTTTTACTCCTATGAATAATCCTCTTTTTTCTGGTATCGAAACCAGACAGTTCATATCGCATTGTATTAGATTATCGAAATTTGAATAGTCCTTTTCGCACATTTGTGGTACAGAACACCCACAGCTCTGCGCTAGTGAGCAACATAGTTCGTAACAAATTTAGGACGACACTGGATATATATTTAATGGTTTTTATAGTCAGAACTTGGCTCCTGAGAGCTGTGACTTGACAGCCTTTACCGTCGTCGGGAATCAAAAGAAATGTACACGCTTGCCTATGGGGTATAAGAATAGCCCCAGGGCTTTTGCTGCGCGTGCGTGTAGTGTCTTTATTACACAGCATAGACCCAGATGCGTTCTTGTACATTGATGATATTTATCTGACAGACGACGAGCTGGTGCAATAACCTGTCCGAGTCGAAAGAATTATATTATCATTCACCGACTATGGATACAAATTTAATTTTGCTAAATCTCACATTGCTTGCTCTGTAGTGCTTTTTTTGGTCTACGAGCTCAACAATGTAGGTAGGGGGTTAGCCCCCCACTTACTGAGAAATGTGCACAATTGCAACCTCCTTCTACACTGAAAAAGCTTCAGTCTTTGCTGTGATTTTTGAATTTCGAGAAGACATACATTTCCGATTACGCCCAGCATATCAAACCGCTCTATGCATTGATACAACCTACAATTACTTCAGCATGCTGGTTACCGGATCATACCACTTTTCTACATTCTTTGTAGTCAGATCTGCTAGAGACTAACTTCTTGTTTACACGTGATAAAATTCTATGAACCTGGTCATATGTATTGTACCAGGGACGGTAGGTTTCATGTACCTAACGTTCAACGAAGGGGACACAGTACCTATTGCATACAAATCACATCTGTACACAGCAGTGGAAATGCGCTTTTCTAATGTGGAAAAGATTTTAACTGCAGTCCAAATGGCGATTCTAAAAGAACGCTCGCAGGTGCAGGGAAAATGAATACTGATGGTTTTGCCTATCCCTGCTTTAGAAGCAGTGACTAAGGCAAGTGTACCAAACTCTAGGGCTTTACATCCCCGTTGGATTCAATCGGCTGATGTCATGATTATCTATGATCCTGCTCTTGAGACACAGGAGTTTTTACAATATGAACATGTTCATCCTCCTCCGTTGTCTTTGCTTCCTTTGGATGAGTACAAATCCATCATTTACACCGACAGCTCAGCTCAACAGGACATTGGGTCCAAACATGCTTATTCAGCGGCTTGCGCTATTGTTGCTGCTTCAATTGTAAATGGTGAATTTAAGTCTTCTATAGTGTATACACAGGCACTTGGGGACTGTACGGCACAATTGGTGGAGCAGAGTGCCCTTATTCTAGCACTCGAGTTTGCAGATCCTAATGTGAATACTTTTATTGTGTGTGATTCTTACTACTGTGCCCAGTCTTTTAATGACAACTTATTATTTTGGTCTCAAAATGATTATTGGGACTCTAAGGGGCTGCGCAATAAAGCTTAAAATTCTATGGGTTCGAGTGGCAGAGCTTAAAAAACTTCTGCCACTCACAGAGGTTATTCACACTCGTGGCCATCAGCTTGTTGTAGCACATGCTGTTGGTATTTCTTTGGCTGATGAGGCAGCCAAATCTGCATAGCCACGTGTTCTGTTCAACAGTTAAAAGGTCCATGACTGAGATCGAAGGATGGAACTGCTTATCCACAGGGCTTCCCTTCTAAATATTCTTATCATTTATATCTCAAACAAGTTCCTTATGCTTCAATTCCGTCAGTTGGGGATCAGCAGATTCCCAACAGGAACCGCAGACTTCCTATGATCATAGCAGCTCATGAAGGCATGGTTTCCGCACATGCTGGAGTGTCTGCGACAGTGTCTATTCTACAGCAACGTTATTGATGGTGTCGTTTGTACAAACAAACTCGTAGTTATGTGCTTTCTTGTGACATTTGTCAACAAATCAAACCATCTACATTTTCACGTCCACCACAGACACAGCTATATATATCAAATCACCCATTTGGCTGTATATATCTTGATCACTGTGGTCCATTGACTTCAGATACTGCATATAAATATATTTTTGTTGCAGTTGATTCGTGCACTAGATTCCTCTGAGTTTGGCAACAACGCAGTGCTGATGCTCGAAATGTCATTAGAGATTGACGTGTCTTTGTAGGGACTTTTGCCTGTGGTACCTTCCATTCCGACCAAGGTCCAGCGTTCGCCTCTGAGGCGTACAAGGACAAAATGAAGTCGATGGGGGTGCTGGTGCAGTTTTCGTCTCCATATAGGCCTTAGGGCAATTCTATAGTGGAGTGAATGAACTGTGACTTAAAGCAATCTTTGACAGCTAGGGTCTTAGATACTGACAGGAACAGGCTGGCCCATTTGTTTGGTGTTCAACGTGTACTTAATAATCTCCCACAAAGATCTCTGGGTGGGAGGACCCCAAACGAAATGCTCTTTGGCATTAAAATGTTTGTGCCAGACCTTGATGGTCTAGACGTTGTGGCGGCTGTCGCAATCTTTGATGTAGGTAATCATTCTACTATATTACAGGACCTACAAATGACCCGTGACAGCTACACAACTGAGCATTTTCTCTCTACCAACGATACGGCAACGCTGATTTCGGTCGCCGGCTGACTCCCTAAGATTGGAGATCCGGTACAAGAAAAGCTGGAAAACAAAAAAGAATTTGGTCCCTCTTATCGTACACCGGTCCCAGTACTTGGATTGAAGTGTACTTGTACAGTAATTGCTGTTCACAAAGAAAACAGATACATTTCAGTGGGCAATGTCAAGTTACACCGTCTGGCTGATTCTGAATAGTGTAACTCCTGCAGTTTCATGCAACGCTATCTATTTGAATCTGGTGTATTCATCCTCTTCAACTAATCCACATATCGCTGAGGATGAAATGGACACAACTATTGAACTATTGACTTTTTGCCTGTCCTGACACTATTCTCATCCAATGATGAAGTTGAGTATATTCACCCTGCAGATGAGTCCCAAAGTGAGGTGCCGACCAGTCCTCAACAACATCAAGCTGATACTGCCCACCCACCTTTGATGAACATGGATGCAAGCTGCTATTTTGGGGACCGTGCAAGCTTCTGTTATGACTCTTCCTCCTCTACTTCCACTTTGGCACTTCCACCGACACAAAAATAAGCATTTTTATCTCTTGGTTCACAAAGACTTACCTGGTCCCACCCTGGACCTACATCTGGTTGGTACTTATTTTGATTTTCCTCTTCATGTCAATTGGATTTGTGACAGTATTTTTCTTGCTCATCAATGGTTATTATTTGCCAGAGCACTCTGCTGTGAACTTGGTCGATGGAATTCTGGCCCCTCATACATCATCCCATATCATGAAATGTGATCAAACTCTTGTGATCATTTCAGCTTACCCAGTTGCAGATGGCATCGTATGGGCTGAAGTAGCGTTCGAAATTCACGGCCCGACGGAAGTCCTCAAGATACCATACGTGTTTCAGATATTATTTTTAAATGATACAGTGCACCAAACTACTTGCTTTGTTTTAGCAACTGCCAAAAACTTGAATACCCTTTCATCCCGTCTTTAGCGGAATATGACGATTGGCATACCCAGTTGAATTATATGATAGATGTATTCAAAGCTTTATTTTGAAATTACACTTTCAATGTCTCACATATTGACCCGTCCGGATGGTTAGTGTGGCAAACCAATTCAAATGCATGTCAACTGCGTTTTAATAATGTAACACCTGGTTTTACACAGACTAGACCGGATCCTCGTTTCCTCATACACATTCGGTCACCAAATACTCGGTGGGTAAATTGCGCCAACATTGGTTGGAACACTGCACTTTATCGTCAGTGAAACAACACTTGGCACTCTTGTCGAACAACATCAATTTGGCTGATTTTATCTTGGGTCCTAGGATTCCTAGAACAAAACGATTTATCTATGCAGCTGACAATGAAGTATGGAAACTTTCACAGATTGAAGCAGTCTGTGCCAAATTGACAAAGCAAACTTAGAAAAAGTCCTTGCAGTGGTCGACAATAGTATCAACACACTGTCTTCACGCATCTATACCTTGGATAATATTGTTTCATCTGTTATTGATATTGTTCAGAATAATGTATCTGTGCTATATCATGGTCAAAATCAATTACGAGCAGTGATGCAGTTTGCATGGATGTTACAGACTATTAAAATGGGAAAAGTCCCTTGGGATAATTTGAACGCTTCTGCATTGTTTTTGCCATTTAATCTAACTGATAAATAGAGATTTATGTCCATGAAAGATGCTACATAAATGGTATTACACATTGAACAATAAGAACACTTGCCGTTCTCCGTGGCAGAGACGGACTCAGCTGTATGGTTAATTGATGGGGTTATCGCTATCCCATTTTCACTGTTTCAATTTAAATCTTGCCTGAAACATTTCCCAATTGGCTGCTTTGAACCCCTGGGTAGTGCGTTTCTCCATCAATTACGGCCCCTACCTTTCTCTAACAGATGTCAACGGGAGGATAAGGAGGTTTTCCTAACAGGGAGGACTGCGATTCCAAGGTAGGATATTCCCTAATTTGTAAACACGTTAAGTTGCACGGCGCTTGTAATGTATCCGCGCCTAATCTTGCTTGTTTTTTTAAAGGAACTCCCATCCTAATAATAATTCCTGCTTTTACATTGCTTACTAACGGCAGTTATCTTATTTAGAAATAACCACGACTGCTGTGCTTTACGGACAGGAATCTCGTATATAGTAACAGTTTCATAAGGGGTTACTTGTTGTAGCAATGTGCTTTTCCGCCCCCGCATGGGAACGTAGATAGTTCCATTTGGCCTTCCATTCTGACTTTATAAACAGATTTCAACAAATTAAGAAGACTCAAAGTGCTATTGTTTCAACAAGAAGTACCTCTCACTTCGGCTCGAGAGACCTTCAAAATTCAGGTTGCTAGAACATCGAGCAAGATTCAGTCACTTCTGAATACGAACCTCCCACTTCACTTTGGAGAACTTATACATCAAATATGTAATGCATCTGATACTAAAGGCCTTGCTCATTTTTTTTAACTTGCGGGATCCGGCCTTGTGACTTCTTTTCACAGAATATTTGGAGTAATACAGGCTTTTATTCGTTCTATTTTTTCTAGCGTCTTCGGAGGGTTCCCTTTGTTACTGGTGCTTGCTGGTGGAATCCTGATCCTTCTGCTCCTGCTAGGCAATGGCTGCTCATCTTGTGGTAATGCACAGGCCAGGCCAATTGCAACTGTATCGTGACCGTCTGCAACAACTTTTTGAATACTTGCCATTAGAAACGCTTAGTGTGAGTTATGGACTAACTTTTCGCTTTGCCTATTGTAACCTTTGTTCTACTGTCAGCGATGCCCCTTCTATTGGGCTTTGGATTTATGCCTCTCCAATACGTCATGTTCAGACCCGGATTATGACCAGTTAATGTGTCTCTTAGTGTCCCATGAGCAGGTCTGTTCTGGGAATGGCCGTATGGCGTGTGTGGCTGCACTTGGAGTCTTGGCTCATTGGAATATCTATGCGGCTGCGCAGAACCTCTTGCAACGGAGTTTCATCGAATATCATGCAAGTTGCCCGGGAATGCTCTTGGAAGCAACAAATTACAAGGAGCACATCTCTTCCTTCGGCCTACTTGATTGGATGGCATCCCTTTTTCTACTAATGATAGGGATGGGCTTTTGGAATGAAGTGCATTCTTAAGTTCACGTACTTTGATGGATTTTCCACCTCTTTCTTAATCCCTTTTTCCTTGCAACAACAACATTTGTTGGAACACTGCACTTTATCGTCAGTGAAACAACACTTGGCACTCTTGTCGAACAACATCAATTTGGCTGATTTTATCTTGGGTCCTAGGATTCCTAGAACAAAACGATTTATCTATGCAGCTGACAATGAAGTATGGAAACTTTCACAGATTGAAGCAGTCTGTGCCAAATTGACAAAGCAAACTTAGAAAAAGTCCTTGCAGTGGTCGACAATAGTATCAACACACTGTCTTCACGCATCTATACCTTGGATAATATTGTTTCATCTGTTATTGATATTGTTCAGAATAATGTATCTGTGCTATATCATGGTCAAAATCAATTACGAGCAGTGATGCAGTTTGCATGGATGTTACAGACTATTAAAATGGGAAAAGTCCCTTGGGATAATTTGAACGCTTCTGCATTGTTTTTGCCATTTAATCTAACTGATAAATAGAGATTTATGTCCATGAAAGATGCTACATAAATGGTATTACACATTGAACAATAAGAACACTTGCCGTTCTCCGTGGCGGAGACGGACTCAGCTGTATGGTTAATTGATGGGGTTATCGCTATCCCATTTTCACTGTTTCAATTTAAATCTTGCCTGAAACATTTCCCAATTGGCTGCTTTGAACCCCTGGGTAGTGCGTTTCTCCATCAATTACGGCCCCTACCTTTCTCTAACAGATGTCAACGGGAGGATAAGGAGGTTTTCCTAACAGGGAGGACTGCGATTCCAAGGTAGGATATTCCCTAATTTGTAAACACGTTAAGTTGCACGGCGCTTGTAATGTATCCGCGCCTAATCTTGCTTGTTTTTTTAAAGGAACTCCCATCCTAACAATAATTCCTGCTTTTACATTGCTTACTAACGGCAGTTATCTTATTTAGAAATAACCACGACTGCTGTGCTTTACGGACAGGAATCTCGTATATAGTAACAGTTTCATAAGGGGTTACTTGTTGTAGCAATGTGCTTTTCCGCCCCCGCATGGGAACGTAGATAGTTCCATTTGGCCTTCCATTCTGACTTTATAAACAGATTTCAACAAATTAAGAAGACTCAAAGTGCTATTGTTTCAACAAGAAGTACCTCTCACTTCGGCTCGAGAGACCTTCAAAATTCAGGTTGCTAGAACATCGAGCAAGATGCAGTCACTTCTGAATACGAACCTCCCACTTCACTTTGGAGAACTTATACATCAAATATGTAATGCGTCTGATACTAAAGGCCTTGCTCATTTTTTTTAACTTGCGGGATCCGGCCTTGTGACTTCTTTTCACAGAATATTTGGAGTAATACAGGCTTTTATTCGTTCTATTTTTTCTAGCGTCTTCGGAGGGTTCCCTTTGTTACTGGTGCTTGCTGGTGGAATCCTGATCCTTCTGCTCCTGCTAGGCAATGGCTGCTCATCTTGTGGTAATGCACAGGCCAGGCCAATTGCAACTGTATTGTGACCGTCTGCAACAACTTTTTGAATACTTGCCATTAGAAACGCTTAGTGTGAGTTATGGACTAACTTTTCGCTTTGCCTATTGTAACCTGTGTTCTACTGTCAGCGATGCCCCTTCTATTGGGCTTTGGATTTATGCCTCTCCAATACGTCATGTTCAGACCCGGATTATGACCAGTTAATGTGTCTCTTAGTGTCCCATGAGCAGGTCTGTTCTGGGAATGGCCGTATGGCGTGTGTGGCTGCACTTGGAGTCTTGGCTCATTGGAATATCTATGCGGCTGCGCAGAACCTCTTGCAACGGAGTTTCATCGAATATCATGCAAGTTGCCCGGGAATGCTCTTGGAAGCAACAAATTACAAGGAGCACATCTCTTCCTTCGGCCTACTTGATTGGATGGCATCCCTTTTTCTACTAATGATAGGGATGGGCTTTTGGAATGAAGTGCATTCTTAAGTTCACGTACTTTGATGGATTTTCCACCTCTTTCTTAATCCCTTTTTCCTTGCAACAACAACATTTGTTGGAACACTGCACTTTATCGTCAGTGAAACAACACTTGGCACTCTTGTCGAACAACATCAATTTGGCTGATTTTATCTTGGGTCCTAGGATTTCTAGAACAAAACGATTTATCTATGCAGCTGACAATGAAGTATGGAAACTTTCGCAGATTGAAGCAGTCTGTGCCAAATTGACAAAGCAAACTTAGAAAAAGTCCTTGCAGTGGTCGACAATAGTATCAACACACTGTCTTCACGCATCTATACCTTGGATAATATTGTTTCATCTGTTATTGATATTGTTCAGACTAATGTATCTGTGCTATATCATGGTCAAAATCAATTACGAGCAGTGATGCAGTTTGCATGGATGTTACAGACTATTAAAATGGGAAAAGTCCCTTGGGATAATTTGAACGCTTCTGCATTGTTTTTGCCATTTAATCTAACTGATAAATAGAGATTTATGTCCATGAAAGATGCTACATAAATGGTATTACACATTGAACAATAAGAACACTTGCCGTTCTCCGTGGTGGAGACGGACTCAGCTGTATGGTTAATTGATGGGGTTATCTCTATCCCATTTTCACTGTTTCAATTTAAATCTTGCCTGAAACATTTCCCAATTGGCTGCTTTGAACCCCTGGGTAGTGCGTTTCTCCATGAATTACGGCCCCTACCTTTCTCTAACAGATGTCAACGGGAGGATAAGGAGGTTTTCCTAACAGGGAGGACTGCGATTCCAAGGTAGGATATTCCCTAATTTGTAAACACGTTAAGTTGCACGGCGCTTGTAATGTATCCGCGCCTAATCTTGCTTGTTTTTTTAAAGGAACTCCCATCCTAACAATAATTCCTGCTTTTACATTGCTTACTAACGGCAGTTATCTTATTTAGAAATAACCACGACTGCTGTGCTTTACGGACAGGAATCTCGTATATAGTAACAGTTTCATAAGGGGTTACTTGTTGTAGCAATGTGCTTTTCCGCCCCCGCATGGGAACGTAGATAGTTCCATTTGGCCTTCCATTCTGACTTTATAAACAGATTTCAACAAATTAAGAAGACTCAAAGTGCTATTGTTTCAACAAGAAGTGCCTCTCACTTCGGCTCGAGAGACCTTCAAAATTCAGGTGGCTAGAACATCGAGCAAGATTCAGTCACTTCTGAATACGAACCTCCCACTTCACTTTGGAGAACTTATATATCAAATATGTAATGCGTCTGATACTAAAGGCCTTGCTCATTTTTTTTAACTTGCGGGATCCGGCCTTGTGACTTCTTTTCACAGAATATTTGGAGTAATACAGGCTTTTATTCGTTCTATTTTTTCTAGCGTCTTCGGAGGGTTCCCTTTGTTACTGGTGCTTGCTGGTGGAATCCTGATCCTTCTGCTCCTGCTAGGCAATGGCTGCTCATTTTGTGGTAATGCACAGGCCAGGCCAATTGCAACTGTATCGTGACCGTCTGCAACAACTTTTTGAATGCTTGCCATTAGAAACGCTTAGTGTGAGTTATGGACTAACTTTTCGCTTTGCCTATTGTAACCTGTGTTCTACTGTCAGCGATGCCCCTTCTATTGGGCTTTGGATTTATGCCTCTCCAATACGTCATGTTCAGACCCGGATTATGACCAGTTAATGTGTCTCTTAGTGTCCCATGAGCAGGTCTGTTCTGGGAATGGCCGTATGGCGTGTGTGGCTGCACTTGGAGTCTTGGCTCATTGGAATATCTATGCGGCTGCGCAGAACCTCTTGCAACGGAGTTTCATCGAATATCATGCAAGTTGCCCGGGAATGCTCTTGGAAGCAACAAATTACAAGGAGCACATCACTTCCTTCGGCCTACTTGATTGGATGGCATCCCTTTTTCTACTAATGATAGGGATGGGCTTTTGGAATGAAGTGCATTCTTAAGTTCACGTACTTTGATGGATTTTCCACCTCTTTCTTAATCCCTTTTTCCTTGCAACAACAACATTTTAAATGACATATAAATTATTATATATATTTTTTCATTTTTCCAATCAGGTTTTTTCAAGCACTTCTGAACTCTGCTTGACTTTGAACTCTGTTTTGGTCTTTTGTCTATATACTACGACCTTACCAAGGACAGGGTGTTATATGGCTGTTAGGGTCATTGTCGACATTGCTAAGTTAGCATGAGCTCTGCTGCCATGATGCTGCTTTTGCACACGTTACTTATGACTTTATTTTGCAAGACTTTGTTTGTGCCTTTCACATAAGAACTGTCTGATTTCTGCATTCTCTGCCTGTTCCTGGAGTGCAGTCTGAACACGATGTGCAAGGTTGATAAACAATGCCCCTCGTTATTCTCATCAGGTCAGTCACTAGCACCTAAAACAGCTGCACTACTGGAAACACGTGCTTTGATATTACGGGGATGCATGTTATTCAAACACACACTTGGAGAGGGACCTTTCCACGGAGAAGATCTATGCTGTTCCTATGATGTAAAATGTCCATCTAGGCACTAAGGTATGGGGTCTGCTGACAAAGCTCAGAGATCTTCCTTTAAATAATAACATTCAACTTTCCAAGTGAAGGGTGATTAGGCCTTATAGTACTTTTTCGACTGTCTGGATATGATGACAACCCCCTTTATATTCTACGGAATTGTAACAATGCTAACTGTTTTAAGTTTCTGCATTTTGCTGCTGGTAGTCACTCATATACTGCATTCTAGAGCATGAGAGCAAAATAAACATTTTGAACTATAATCGTGACTCTGACAATTCTTATTGTGGATAAGTATGAGTGAGTGTGCGAAACAGTCTGTCTTGCTACTGCGATTCCTGAGAGAGTCGGTGTGTTGTTTTCTGGGTTATCTAATCATTTGTAGCTTTGTGATTATGTAGGAGAACGAATGAGATACTATAGCTATTTGGTTTTGGGATTTGGGGTACTAAGGTGGTAGGAAGGGACAACCACTATACACCGAGGTCCTGTTTTCCTGTGCATACGTCTGTGTATGTGCAGAATCCTCGCAACAAGAGGATTCTGACTGAATCCCCAACTCTCTATATTGCCTTTCACTAGCACTAAAATTCATGCAGAATATTTACAATTTACTGTAACTAAATCACATATGCACCACTGAAGCTAAGCAACAATGATGCACCCACTCACAATCCCATGTGTTACTGTCGCCCGGCTTGCAATAGCCCTAAAAAATGTGTGGATGCATCAGGCATGGAAAACAAACTCCAGATGATAAAATATGGAATAAAAGGTTTAGAAACCATGTAACCTGCTTTATGATTACATCTAAATGAGAATGACATACAAATATGTGAGAATAAATGTATTGACATGTTTACTAGTCACGCAATATAGTTAAAGAGCAGAAATGTCTATATGTTACTGCATAAAACGTAATCTCGAAATTCTCCATATTTTGCAATAGTTCCCCTTTCCGCTCATTCTTCCATGTCATCAATGTAACATCACCACTGAACAACGTCAATCTGCATCACCTCAACTAGATCTGTACACCTCTTATTCAGAGTATTCTTCTGAACATATTGGAAATATGGAAGATTCACCAACTAGATGTGTTTTACCTTTTTGGTTAGACTTGCTCCCCGACCCATTAGATAACCCTTTGTGTTCATTTCAGATCTCAGCAGTATGATATAACACTTGGGGAAAAATACACAGGAAACCAGTCCAAAGCTGGAAGCCAAAATGGCAAAAACCTCCATGGCCACCATGTACTTGCCCCGGGTGCTGAGATAGGCTGGAATAAAAGACAGCCACACACTGAGGAAGGCCAGCATACTAAAAGTGATGTACTTTGCCTCGTTGAAGCTGTCAGGCAGTTTTCTAGCTAGGAAGGCAACTATGAAACTGATGGTGGCCAGTAGTCCAAGATATCCAAGCATGAACCAAAAGGCAATTTGTGATCCATCATTACATTCAGCAATGACTGTTCCAGGCTTAGTGTGTATGTTATACTCGGGAAAAGGAGGAGACAGAATCAGCCAAGAGGCACACAGAAGAACCTGAATTAGTGTACAGACACTGATGACCATATATGATAAAAGAGGTCTAACCCATATTCTTAAGTGGCTGTTGGGCTTAGTTGCATTGAAGGCCATTACCACCATGATGGTTTTTGCTAGGATGCAAGACACACAAAAAGCAAATATTATGCCAAAAGCAGCCTGTCGGATGAGACATTTCTCGTTTGAGGGATGGCCAATGAAAATCAAAGAGGATAGGAAGCAGAGAGTAAGAGACAATAGCAAGAGGTAGCTGACGGAGCGGTTGTTTGCTCTCACAATGGGAGTATTCTTGCAGTAAATGAAAATTGCCAGGATGAATAAAGGGAGCGCAGAAAAGAAAATGCTGCACGTAGCTAAAGTAGTACCCAAAGGCTCTTCATAGAGTAGGAACTCTATGGTCTTCATTCTGCAATTGTCTTGTTTTTCATTGGGCCACAGGTCCCATGGGCATTTGAAGCACTCAACAGAATCTGGAATAGAAAGTTAGTGTGCCTCATGAAGAGCTCCATATTCACCCTCGTAGCAATGTCATCCCCTGATGATGTGCAATACTTACCAGTTTGGTTTGATATTTCTCCCTGAGGACACGGAACACATTGAAAGCAGCAGATAGGCTTCCCTTGTATGGCAGCTTTTCTGAATCCCCCTGGGCAGCTAGGGCTGCAGATGGACAGTGGAACCTGGAGACAGCATGAGAGTGGATGAGCAAAATGTGCTTTGCTCTTATAAAAAGTATGAAATGAACTGTGATGGACTATGGATATCCAAATACTATTCATGTCAAACATTTCTAGCAGGTTCTGATAACACCAAATAATGTTCATGTAGAAATACACATGAATTGCTCATCCATAACAAAATACCCATAAATTGCATATGAAAATATGATCAAATAGAATTACTTTAAAAAGAAATGTGTTTATAATAGTGCATGTGATGGTCAGGGTTTACTTTATTTTAAGGAACACAAAGTACATTTCTTGTCTTAACAACAGAAAAACAATGCATTAAACATTCGAAGATCTCAGCTAGTAAATTTCAAGAATGAAACAAGAGCTTGACAGTATTTCAAGCTGATAAATGGTTGACCTCTGTGAAGACGTCACTAGTAGCTTAGAGGAGGAAGAAACTAGAAGCCCAAATCAAGATATCTGAGCCTTCACAACACTCTTCAGCCAATTATTCTGAAAGAGGTATTCAGAAGTTCCTGTAATTACCTTTGATTTTTTCTTTATGGTTTTTCCTATTTCCTTGGCGACATCATGCAAGCGGCTGTGAGTTGGAGATGGGCATTGGAGCGTTGGGGGAATGTGCATCGGTGAAGACTCCCCATGGTCTCTGCGGCTCTGCAGCTTCCAGCGCCAGCCCCCCTGCAGGATACCAGATCTTGGCTAGCTGGAGTGGGGGCCAGACAGGTCCTGAGTGCAGGCAGCAGACTGGAGACTAGAAGTGGAGTTGGCGGCTTTGGTGGTAGGTAAGGCTAGTGCCACGGCTCTCTTCGTTGGCGCGGAAGCGGCCGGCTTTAGTCCGGTGCGGCTTGCACTTTCGGAGGTCCGGTCCATTTTGCCACAGCTCCCCAGCTGCTTCTTGCCCCCTGCTGCTTGTTGCTCAGTGCTGCCCCTGCCCAACGATCTGCTATATACTGCAAACCTATATTTGTTATATCAAGTTGGAGCAGGGGCCTTAGTGGTTCCTTTTCTCTTTTCGATCCCTTGACACCTCCCCCAGGCCATAGTGTGTCTTGACCACTTGCTCCAGGTAGCTGCTGGTGCTGGGAGCTTGAGGGTCTTCCTAGCATTAGTCTTGGTGACATGGGTTGGGGCTGGGGCAGGGCCCAGGAACTTTGGCATAGTCTCAAGTGCTAGTGTTCCAGCTCTTTAGTTCTGGATGCCAAAACAAGCTGCAAGTAATTTACCAATGCCTACGAATATCAAGCAATCACCAGATGCTCTGGAAAGAGAAGGGGGGACTCCAATAATTGTCCATCACAACAATGTTGCAATGGCTGCAGTAGTGCCTATGACAGTCACTGCAGAACAAGGTGGGTCCACCTTCCTCTGCCAGAGCCGGCGGTCGTCAGTAAATAATCAATGGTGAAATTTCAATCTAAATGTGGCTTTTTATTAAAGGATGCAATGGAAACCCTGTTGTCTTATAATAAAGATGGAAATGGTCTACAAACCCCCCTGCAACCGCTATCACCTGGTGTCCTTGAAATAGGGACTAAAGTAACTGTGGGCAGCACCGGGGTACACCCCTGTGGAATTGAAGAAATATACTGCTTTCCAGTGGGAGGACTGGGCAAAAAAGAGTATAGAAGTATGGGAAAAGAGGTATCCCAGGCAACAGGTCCTTCAATGGGAAGCAGTAGACCTGAGTCTTTCACCTAATGTTGTAGAGGCAGTTGTGCATATTCCTAACTGCCCATAGCCTGTTAACCGTATCTTGGAGCCTAATGGAGCAATGGCAAAAACAGGGAAATTCGGGTAGCAGTTGAGGTACATAATTTTCTCTATAATAACAACAATAAAGCTCCTTCCACAGAATTGCCCGGTAAGGAGACAGTCCCTGTTGAGCCTGCTTGGGAAACAGCACTGCAAATAGGCAAAAGTGTAGCATCCCCAGCCCGGCCAAGAAATAGAACATTGTCTGAGAAGCAGGTAGATGAGGCCTTCCCTGGCCTCGGGCTGAGACTGTGGCACCACAGGAGGAAAGGAGGCCCACGGAAGGCACCCATTTATCAGTGAGTCAAAATATCTCACTCCATGCAGATACCTTGTTCAGTAAATCACCCCTGCTGGAAGGTGGAGATGATAAAGTATGGGATGTCTTGCTTCATTCATTCCAAGAAGTAGTCATAGCTTTAACTTATCAGTAAAGTAAATTAGATGTACAGGTGGATATTTCTAAGACATTGGCTATCTAAGTCACTGCAATAGACTCCCAAATTCATGAGTAAATTCATTGATACAGATGTCCCAAGCTGAAGCTCATCTTGTCTCGTCCTGTGCAGCCCAGTACTTGACAAACTGAAATGCCTTACGGGCATTCTAGAATTACTTTTTTACTGATATCAAACAGCAGTAATATCTATGGCAAATAATCCTGCTTTTCGTGCATGAGGCATGAAGAGGAAGCGACAGAACAAGTCGCGTACTCCCGACAAAAAGCACGGGAAAGACCCTTTCTACCCGATGTTACCCTCGACTTGAGGATACAAGGTTCAAATTGAACATATTTTTGGTGGAACCATCTATTCCATTTTTTTCACTAGGAGACCTATTAATATTAGTGTCCCCCACACATAGACATGGTCCTGATGAAAGCCCACCTGACCCCTAGGGGCAATAGATAGGGCTGAAACATGTCGACCTCTTTTATGGACACATTTTTATAGTGCACCAGACCTTAATTTGTCTGCCTCATGCACGAAAAGCGTTTTTAAAGCAACTCGAATCCAGTCTTATTAAAATAACACACTGGTTTTACGAGTTTCTTAATCTTCACTCACTATAAATCACTTCACTACACATACACACTGTTATACGATCACTACTGAAAAAAACAGAGGAAAAACCTCCGGGTGGAGGAAGCATTCATTAACCCAATGATGATGCTGCCACGTTGTCAAGCACGAAGCGGATAACCAAATATACCGCTGAATCCCACCTGCAAAAAACGTGATTGAGGGTTTCTTAACAGTACGCGGTACTGTTTACCCTGGTTCTTTCAGGACCAGTGATCCACTCTCTACCTGATATTTTGCCATTTGAGAAAAAGAAGCTGAGTGGGTCACAAGCCCTTCTTTCTCCCCCCAATTGATTTACATATAATTTTCAGACTTAGCCATGTAATCCAATGGGAGGTGGATTACATGGCTAAGCCCACCATGGGCTATCAACAAGGATATCCCTATCCTTGTAGTTTTATCGCTGCATTACCAGCGATAACCTCCCAAAACGTTGCTATCGCTGGATTTTTTATCGCCTAGGCCGTTAGCGTTGTTAATAACGCGATAACCAGGCGATATTCTCCAGCGATAGCAGGCGTTAAAAAAATTGACGCTAAGCTCCCTTAGCGTTAATTTTCCCTGTTCCTTGTTAATATGCCCCTTAGTACTGTCTCAATAAAGGGTCCTGTTTGATTTGATTAAGGATCTATCCTTACTTTTGATGGCATCTATAAGGGCACCCTTTGCCTTGCGACAAGAATTGTTGAACCAAGTTTATTTGGCACCCTTATTCGCCTTAGAATGCATCAGAGAATTAAAAATATTAGTCAGACTAGTTGTCAATTCTACGTGCAGAGCCTCAAATCTACTGTTGGTTTGAGGAGAGTCAAGTGACATGGCAGCCTCCTCCATTTCCATTAATGGAGAAATAGTTAGAGAATATAATTCGGATGCCTTGTCTGGTGACTGCTTGAGTGTTCTCCTTCTGTTGTTAGCAAGTGTTAAATTGCTACCTACAGGAGTACTAGTGGCCGTGGGATTATAGAAGTCTGGAGGCTCTAGCTCCAGAATCAGGGCGTTTTGGTCACTGTCATGTCTTGGCATGACAGCAAAGTCAACAACCTACTGCCATATGCTTGTTTCCACTAGGATATAATCCAACAGAGAGGATGGTACTGTTCTATTAATGGTTAGCTTCCCTGGCTGGAATGACTTGGTACTGCCGTTACACGCCCTCAGGGAATGGGTTAGTGTTACTGCATTGATCCGAAGTACCAGGGGGGTCCAGGCCTTTACCGGTGGAATTTGAGGATCAGGAATTAGCCAAAGACAATCCTCATCGCTAGGGGGAGCATCAGTGGGGGCAGCAAGGGGCTCGAATTGGCAATTAAAATCTCCCCCTATAATCAGCCTTGCATTCGGGGTGCTGATTCAATAAATGTATTTAATAGATCTATGGTCAGGGATTCCTGTGCAATGCTTACAGGATGGGAATAAATGTTAATGAAGGCTATTTTGATTGTGTAGGAAAAGGTGAGTACAATACACTGGATGTCGTCGGATAAGGTGTTCAACTGATCAACAGTACAATCCAAGTGAGTAGCAACCCAGGTGCATAAGCTCCCTGAGGGTCTACCTCATCCCCCCATCGTAGCCAACACATTGAAAGTTGCATAACCCCCCTCACAATGTCCTCCCTTGCCCAAGTCTCATAAAACATACACACATTATGGTTGCCTACAAATTGTCCCCAGTCTGGGCAGTGCAGTTTACTTTTTATTCCGGTGATTTTCCTTGATAAAACCCTCAGGTTATGGCCGGGGTTAAGGTTACCAACATATGCATTATGACTGTTAGGGTTTGGGCTTTGAATGATCTCTAGCTGGGTCATGGAGGCTACTTCAACAACTTCCAATAGGAGGCTGCTCCTAACTGAGCTAGAAGTTAAAAAGTCGGGAGAAGTGAGAGCTGGGTTGTTAAGTAAATCTACACCAATCCCGTCATAATCTGAGGCTCCCCGATGGAATTCAAGTTGTTGGTCCCCTGGTTATCTCCATTACTACCAAGGATATTCTGGGTCTGCAGCCCACTATTGCTCACCCCTAATTCCCTGTCGGCCCCCCAAGTCTCGGAGCTGACAGTGTGACCACCTTGCAGCTCGAGTGAGTCCACCTCCTCAAGGGCCCCAAATCTGTTTGCTACTCTAATATTACAGAGAAGTCTAGGGGGTTGGCCTGCTATTGGATGGAATTGAAGCCTATTTGTTGGGGCCCTAGAGGTTGGGGTCCAAGGTAAGGTATAATTGTGAGAATAGAAGAAATCCAGAGTATGAGCTCGGCCCCCTAATGCACGGTGCATAGGGACGGGCGATTTGGCCTGCTAAGGTTTGTACAGTCAGGGGATTACTAAAATAAATAACTATGCAGTCTTCTTGCATTGATTTTGGATTCTTACCCACCCACCCAACTCTTCGAACCATTACAATTTCTCCTGCCCTGTCATAGGAGAACTGCTTGTGCCTGGTTAGCCAAAAAGGCACTTGTTCCTTAGGTCAGATGTGTTTCTTTCTGGCCATTTTTAATCTTGGGAACAGCTGTCAGTACGATAACATAAGGGAGTGAGGCTGGGGGTAAGCTTATGGTCGGGGTAGTCAATAGTACTGATCCTGCCTCCTCTGCCTCTACAGGGTCAGGCCTTTCCCTGCCTACCCTATGCTCTACATGGGTGAGCCTTCTTCTTTGTAAGTCCTCCTTATTGGGAGCAGAGTTGCTGCTCCCTTTCACATTGGAAAGGCTCCTGGGGCCAGTTGTTGTCCTCAGATCTTGGTCCGAGTGGATGCCAGGCTTTTCTGAGTGAGACAGAGTATTTTCAGCTGGCACTGTGCTATGAGCCCTGCCCTGCCAGCACTCATTTGTACAGAGGAAGATACAGCCCTCGGAGGGCCACAACCACAATTACCTGGGGAGGATTGGCCTACACTGTCCGTCTGGGAGCTACAATCTTTCCTCTTCCCTATAGCAGGGTTAGTGCTATCAGAGGGATTGGCCGGGCTGCTCTGACCTGTTGGTTGACCTGCACCTAGGTGGTTAAGGAGGAGCGCAAGCTCTTCCTTCACAATAGCTCTAATCTGGGTCTCTAGCTCCACTATCAAATTCCTCACCCAAGAAGGACCGTCAAAAACAAATTGAGGGTTAGTGGGGAATAAAGTCACTCTCCCAGTGCTAGCTAGTTCATCTTCGCTGGGTATTAATTCTGGGTTTTTCCTTCTCTTAGCTCCTGCCCCATTTCCAGTTTTACATCTAACAGTCTTAGATGAGCTAGTGGTGGTGTCACCTTTAAGTGTTACTGGCTCCACTGGGAGTTGTTGTAGTGATGTTGGAAGTGACTCAGATGTTCCAGATATAGATTCTGTTATCCCAGATGCAGATCCAGGGATTATTGGTTGGAAGATGAATGGCTCAGGCCCCTGACAGAATATATCTGGAGTTAAAGATAGGCGCCTCTCCGTCAACTCTATTTCGGTCGATAACATTCCTATGGCCCCCTGGAGCATCCTGTCAATTGAGGTTTGGGGCAAAGGAGATGGAATAGGCACCTGGAGGTGTTTTTTTATTGTACAAGTACGCTTACCCATGTTCGGATCAAGAAAGGGTATAATACCACCTCGCCCCCAATGTAAGCCTAAGAGGAGTAGAGTAGACTTGGGCTCAAGACTATGATTACAGTTAGAGAAGGGGATACAAAAGATACAATCTAGTAGGCCGGTTAAACTAAAGACACAGAAAAATGGTGAGAAGGAGGATATCAAGGAATCAATAAGCACGAGAAAAAAACGTGTCAGTTGATGACCAACATAATATGAAGCTTAGGCGAGTTCCACAAATTGTTCATGTTGGTCACTGGGTTGCAGGATCCCTGGTTCCACCACCAGCTCCCAGAGGTAGATAGGGGGTATGTATTAGCAATTCTGCAAAATGGTCTGAAGATACAGGGTGCAAACAAGTGAAATAGAGGTCCCAAAGAAGTTTTACCAGCTAAAGGGTGCCAAAGAGCGGCCCGCGCGCGACCTGCGACCCGCGTCGTGGGAGTGCAGGCACGCTTTTAAGCGTGACCAGCTGGTCCTGGCCCCTCCCGCTGGAATGAAGGATCCTGGGACAAGGTGTCCTTTGATGTTGCAGCAAAGCAGGCAGTCTGTGCCCAGTGGCATATTTCACTCAAGAGCAGGGAGTGGTTCATTAATGTTGGCAGTCCCCACTATGATGTCCCGGGGCCCAGTTCATCTGTAGCTATTTAAGATGGGTATTGCATTCACCTAATGTGCTGTAGTGGTGTCTTGGGTTTTGTTGCTGCAGACACCCACCTCCCCTCAACTGTTGCCAGCTCAGGCATACCTTGAATTGGTCTCACGTAGCAGTCTCTAGGGGCCTTTCCGACAGTCGGCCTTGTGCTTGGATCCAGTGAGGGCCCAGGCCATCACTGGTGGCCTCTGTGCCCCCGGTGTTCTTCCTGGTGGGTGCTTAAACATAAGTTGGCCGCAATTTGTCTCAAACTCTCAGACTGGTATTCCTTCCTGTCAGGGTGAGATTGGTCTGACAGACCGGTAATGCAACAAGAGCAGGCTCTAGCAGAATTTGAATGGAATACAGGAGGGGGAATTGGTTCAAAAAAGAACAAGGCCACAACAGTAACTAGTTTTGAAAATACCGAAGCCAATTCCTGGGATCAATATTCCTCCATGAGGGAGAACACCTTCCCATTGGGGAGAGGATAAACCTTCATAATATTAGTAGATTATGCTTATCTCTATCTCATTTTATTGCTCAGCAGCTTTAACCAATAACAACAAAAGTCTACAAATCCCATGAGTCTTTTCACAGATTAAAATAACCATAGAGGCAGTCCCATATATACAACATCAAGGAACAGCACTTCCTCTTTCTTTGCTGCTCAGCAGCCAGATAAGTGCTTTTCCTTGATCTTGTTGTTTCTGTGTGGGAGCATCGTATTGAGGATCTGGTTTATGGTTTAAGGTATATGTGTTATTTAGATCGCGATTATGCATATTAATAGTACCGGTGCTAATCTTTTTTCCCACCGAGCGTCCCTGTTAGCCACTGTAAAACCAATGCAGCCTGCGGGGGGGATTCCCATGAGGTCGCGACTCGGCGTGTGTCTATGAGCCCTGATATCCTCGGCCTCATCTGGTGTGAGAGATTGTGTTCATGGACGCGCTGAGAATAGAGCCCAGACGTGCAGCGGTCCTGCTCCCTTCTCCTTATACCATGGTGCACCGCTCACCCCTATAGAGGGTGCAGTGCATGTGTGCGCAGGCTGAGGGAGGGAGGAGGCACTCCACTGCATCATTGGAATTCCTCGGCTCCTGCGGCACTGATGACAGTTTCCCATCGAACGGGCTGTCAGTTTCCTCTCGCCTTTGGGAGCACTTTAGTGTTGGCTTCAGGCAGTAATTATATCCCAGTTATGGGCTCCAGCAGCGCGGTTCTTCCACGGAGGAACAGCTACTGGTAGAAATTGGGCAACAAGCCTTGGCACAACCAATTACTCCTAGTGAACTGTGTTGGGACAATCTAACGTTCCTATTTGTTTTCTGGGTCATCTCTCCATTGGCCAACTCACTCGGTGCTCCGCCTATATTTTTCGTATAATGGCGGTTGAATTTAATTCTTGAGAACCTGAGGAGGAGGATCAATCACTTCTCCCCATTCATTTGAGGTTGGTGGACGCAATAAACGCATCATTAGAGAGGGCAGTTTCTTCAGCCCTTGAACCCCTGAGCTGCTGCATCATTGAGCTTATGGTCCAGCGCAGAGTGGTCTACTCTACTGAGGGTGACAGGTCTGAGATCTTGCCCTCCAGCGCACAGGAGCCCTCTAAAGGTAAGGGCAAGGCCAAAGCCCTGGCCAAGGCTACCAGGGGTACCGCCTCATCCGATACCTTTTAGAGACTGTGCCAGGCCTTCCTTAAGAGACGCTTGGATGGCTTAGAAAGGCAAGAGGATTCCAAACCAGAGGGGACCCCTGATGACGATTCCTGTCCCCACGCTGGGGCAGATGGAGATGCTGAGTGACACAGATGCCCCTAATGGGGAGTCAGATAAGGAACCGGGTCCAAGCAGACCATGGCACCTGGAAGGGGGCATGAAGAAACCCCGGATAGAGGTACCTCAAACCCAGGACTCGTTAGATATCTCGGGTATGCTTAACCCGGAAGACATATACCTCCCCTGCTCTGCAGACTGAATACTGGTGCCCTTGATGGCGTCATATGAGGCTAGCCGAATTTGTAAGCCTATGGATCAGGAGGTCTGTTGTCGTCTGAAAGAGGAATGTCCCCAGCCATCCCTGCCAATAAAGTGACGTGTACTCCAGAAATTGATGCCAAAATGGCCACCTTTATTGGCAAGTTCATCAAAGACCCTAAAAAGGGTCTTGACCGATCATTGCGGTCCTGCCAGGATAAGGTCTTGGACATACTGGGGCCACTTACCAAGATTCTAGACATGGCCAAAGAGACAGGCTACATAATGGATCCCGAGATCCTCTAGGGCTGGGCACGGAGAGCCCGATGTTTCCTTGGCAACGCCCACTGTGCATAATCTACAGAGCGTGGGTGCTCTTTACTCATCAAAATCGAGCCCAGACTGGGCGAGCTGGCCTATACTGAGGCCAGAGCGGTGGGCAATAAAGGTCTCTTCGGAGAGCCTTTTACTAAGGAACTATACCATTTTGTCAATACCTTTTCCTCACGTGACAAGGCCCAACAGTTTATAAAGAAGATGTTCCGCCAGCAGATTTTTAGAGGGGCTGGAAGAGGTAGGGGGCCTCCTCCAGCCATCCTTACAAGAACAACCGCCACAAGTGCCAGACCAAACTCTCCATGCGGTGGCAGGATCCAAAGAAGTTTGGAGGATTCTATTTAATCCTCAGAGGATGGGGCAAAGTCCTTCGTGATTCGCAGCCTAGCGGCCGACAAGGTCTCCTGCGCCATCTTACTAAAGAAGGACAATATCTCGACAGTGAGATATATCAATCAGCTAGGGGGCACTCGGTCCAAACTTTTGGCAGATTTGGCCAAAGAATTCTGGAAAAACTGTCTGACTCACAAACTGTCGGTGATAGCGGAATATCTTCCGGGATCCCTCAACCAGACGGCGGGTTTGGTTTATCTAGACACCTAAAGGGTTACTGTGCTGGGCAGCTGGATCTGTCCCTCTTCCACCGACTGTCCATGTCAAGTGGACCTCTTTGCATGATGTCTCAACTTTCAGAATCCCTTTTCCTTCAGCTGGCACCCAAATCCCCTAGCGGAGGTGACAAATGCCTTCTTGCAGGATTGGACCCTGTTCCGCGGTTATGTGTTTCCCCCATTTGCCCTGATTTCCAGGCTCACGGCGTAAGTGCGGAGGCAGAAGGCAGAGGTAATTCTGGTGACGCAGCGTTGGAAATCTCAAGTCTGGTATCCAGTTCTTTTGGAACCTTCGATGGATTTTCCAATCCAACTTCCCCAGACTCCTAATCTTCTGTCGGATGCTCAGGGTAACTTACACCCTCAGGTTCAGGACGGCAGCCTCCATCTCATGGGTTGGAAGTTTACAGGAGATGTTGGGAGGTCCCAAACCTTTAGGTAAGAGATTCGTCCCTTATCAGGAAGGTATGGGCAGATTCTAGATTTGGGCGCTACAGATCATCTTGGAGAAAGTGGTCACACTGGTGTGCGCGATGGGGTTTGGATCCCGTGGGGGCCAATGTGATTCATGTGGTCAACTACTTGTCGGAGTTAGTGGATCAGGGCCTAGCCTACCGCTCGATTAACATGAGTAGATCCGTGATTTCAGCAGGGTACTTGCCCATTCACAAGGTTCCAGTAGGGGAACATCCCCTGGTCTGTAGATTGTTGAGGGGCATACAACTGTCGTTTCCTCCCCATCTGAGGTACTCCTCCTTGTGGGATGTTAGTACAGTGCTCCGTCAGCTACAATCTTGGTAAGATAATCAATACCTTTCCCGTAAGGAGCTCACAGGTAAATTGGCGAAGCTCCTTAGCCTGATCTCGTGCAAGGATGTCTGACTGTTGGAGGTGACAGCGCAGGTGTTCACACCAGAAGGGGTGTCGTTCATGGTGGCGCAACGTACAAAGTCTAACACCAGAGTGGTTCACTGTCTGGCCTTTCCAGGTCCCCCGATGTTGTGTGTTGTGCGATGTCATAGGACATATGACATGATGACGGAGGAATATAGACCTCCAGGGGTATCACAACTTTTTCCTTTGTTCAAAAAGCCTTTCAAAGCTGTGACAGCCACCACGATTGCCCGCTGGGTAAGATGGGTGCCGAAGAAAGCGGGCATTGATACTTCAACCTTTGGAGCCCATTCAGCAAGGGGAGCCATGGCTTCGAAAGCCTTAGAGGACATCCTTAGAGCAGCGGATCGGTCATCAGACTCCACCTTTAAGACCTTTTATTTTAAACCTATCTTGGGCATGGCTTCTATGGTTGTCGATCAGCTTTGAACTAGCATAGTCCGAGCCTCCGGTCCTGAAATAGAATACAAAATGTCCTCGCTATTGAGAAGGAAAGTTTCAATTCTATTAAGGACGCAGAGGGGAGGATTATCCCACTCAGCATAATTATTATTCCACCCTCCCTCGATGTTGGCATGCTTCAGGTTGACCAAGTATTGTACTTTCAGAGGGTTATGGGGAAATTCCTGTGTTGATTTTGTTGTGTGAACTCTTATTGTGTTGATTGCTGATTGTCCTGCTTCATTGACGTTCTAATTCAGGGATAATGATTAGCTTTCAAATTGCTGATATTGTTCCTTTAATTTTCAGGATCCAATCAGAAACAAGCGTATTAACAGCATGCCGGATCATGTGTTTCGCCCAAAGAAAGAGGAAGTGCTGTTCCTTGATGTTGTTTATGTGGGACTGCCTCTATGGTTATTTTGATCTGTGAAAAGATTTGTAGTCTTTTGTTGCTTTTGGTTAAGGCTGCTGAGCAATAAAATGGGAAAAAGAGATAAGCATAATTCTTGCCTCCGCGTCCTTAATAGAATTGAAACTTTCCTTCACGATAGCTAGGAAATTATGTATTCAGTTTTGGATTCAAAAGCCTGTACAAGCAGCCTCTGCAATCATTAATAATGACATATGGCCTACCCCACAAGTTTCCATTATTCAACAGCTATCTTCGGAACTTAAATTATCTCTATCTAGGAGACCAGCATCAAACATTGTCCGCCCCCAACAAACTTTGCAATGTGATTTCTACACCAAAATATAAAGGTATTTTGATAAGGGTCAATGCTCCGAATGGTACAAGAAATTCCTTCTCTAAGTCACATTAAATCATCTGATATTCATTTGGTTACTTTCATAAGTGCTTTAGTTCCTGGTGGGGAAGAGTGGATCATCATCGTTTGAGCAACAGATTTGCTCATAGAACAGGTGTGAACAAAGCAAACACAAGAAGATGATGGACGGAGCGCTGAAACTTTTCAGACAGTCACCCCTAGTCACAGATCTGGGTTGAATCCATCATCGTTCTTTAGCTCACTTCGCCACCCCAGTTCAGACACAGCTATATGCAAATCAGTCTAGACCCTGTGCCTCATGGGAACAGTCCAGCCCGAGCTGCCAAGCCATGTCTTTCCTGGACCGGAAACAAGCATCCTGGGTCCGGTTTCGGGCTAACAGCCCTCAACAGCCAGGCAAGCTTGAATCCAGTGGCAAAGTGAGCAAGGGAGCCACGTCTGGGCATACTCTGCCAACTTAGGGCGAAAAAATCAAAATCAAGGAGATGATGGACGGAGCGCAGAAACTTTTCAGACACTCGCTCCCAGTCACAGATCTGGGATGAATCCATCATCGTTCTTTAGCTCACTTCGCCACCCCAGTTCAGAGACAGCTAAATGCAAATCAGTCTTGACCGTGTGTCTCTGGGAATAGTCCAGCCCGAACTGCCAAGCCATGTCTTCCCTGGACCAGAAACAGGCATCCTGGGACCGGTTGCGGCCTAACAGCCCTCATCAGCCAGGCTAGCTTAACTTCAGTGTCAAAGTAAGCAAGGGACCCACGTCTCGGCATTCCCTGCCAACTTAGGGCAAACAAAGCAAACAGAAGGAGATGATAGACGGAGCGCTGAAACTTTTCAGATACTCACCCCCGTCACAGATCTGGGTTGAATCCATCATCGTCCTTTAACTCACTTCGCCACCCCTGTTCAGACACAGCTATATGCAAATCAGTCTTAACCCTGTGCCTCATGGGAACAGTTCAGCCCTAACTGCCAAACCATGTCTTCCCTGGACCGGAAACAAGCATCCTTGGACTGTTTTCGGGCTAACAGCCCTCATCAGCCAGGCTAGCTTGAATCCAGTGGCAAAGTAAGCAAGGGACCCAGGTCTGGGCATACCCTGCCAAGTTAGGGCGAACAAAGCAAACACAAGGGGATGATGGACGGAGCGCTGAAACTTTTCAGACACTCACCCCCAGTCACAGATCTGGGTTGAATCCATCATCGTTCTTTAGGTCACTTCGCCACCCCAGTTCAGACAAAGCTATATGCAAATCAGTCTAGACCCAGTGCCTCATGGGAACAGTCCAGCCCAAACTGCCAAGCCATGTCTCCCCTGGACCAGAAACAAGCATCCTGGGACCGGTTTTGGGCTAACAAGAGTGGGCAGAGAAGCAGGTATTATTAAACTGAGGAATTTAAATCATTCGAAAGGCCAAAGAAGCCCACCCTCAATATTTCTTGTCCCAAAACACTTAAAAAATCTCGCCCAGGCACAGGATCAGCAGGGTAGAGGGGGTTTCCAAGGTCAGAATAAAAATCTTATTGGAAATACTCAGTCCCAGCCAGCCTCCGGTCTAAGAGGTACCCGGAGCCACTCTGTTATACAGTCAAGTGTCCTTGAGGTCAATATCACAGTGGCCCAGTCTGCACACCAATCACAACTTACAGCAACGGACTGGTCTTGGCTTCCGGGTGCCCTTCTGCCTGCCTCACATAAGAACACAAGCAACTGACAGACAAATCACCTAGTTGCCAGCCCCTAAAGGAGTCTCTTCCATTTTGTGTCGGGAATATAGAGGAAGTCTTGGAAAATATTGTGGATGAGGATAATTTAACTTACATCAAAATATTTCATGTGGTGATCCTGCAAGAAACTTGGGCCCAAGATGTCATAAATCTTCCAGAATACTTGCCTTTCGTCAAAACGGTTTTCAAAACAAATATAAAGGCCCGCCTTGCAGGAGGCCTTGCCTTACATGTAGTGGTTGATCTAAATGCCAGAATACAGGAGAATAATATTGACCACCAGGGTTGGGACTATACTTCATCTAGTGAACCTCCTCTGCTGATTATAAATGTTTATATTCATCTCTCGCTGGCAAAAAAGAAAGAAACCATTGAAATTGTATTGGATTTTATGACTGCCTAATCTACAACAAATCCGTATCCATTATTTCTATGACTGGCAAATTTAACATGAACTTTCTCCAGGTGGTGCCCAGGGATCAAATAGTGGAAACACTTCATAAGATTTGACATG
Source organism: Triturus cristatus (assembly GCF_964204655.1). Classification (NCBI taxonomy): domain Eukaryota; kingdom Metazoa; phylum Chordata; class Amphibia; order Caudata; family Salamandridae; genus Triturus; species Triturus cristatus. The sequence goes on from NC_140595.1 coordinate 760,469,910, forward strand.
TTCCAAAGTTTCAACCCCTTAACCAGATGAAGGATGCTAGTGAGAGACAATTTATAAGTAATGTGGAGCCTCTGGGTCTGAAAATCTTGAATGGCCAGTTTGATACTGATATTCCGGCACAAGCAAATCATCACTCAGCAACTTCTTATTCAGTTATTGACTACTCCGTAGTGCCACTCCCTGTATTACTTAGGGTGGCTTAATATGCACTGGGAAGCAGGCTGGAAAGCAAATGATCCAACTAAATTTGCTTGCCCCCTGCATAAACAAGTTCAACCAGATATTGGTTATCTTTCTACGACCAACTGCAAAAAGCTGCAGTGGTCCATAGATACCATTGACAACGTAAAACATCATTCCAGACTTCAATGGGAAAAAATATGTAAATGACCTCAAAACCTAAGGTACAGTGGGTTCAATTTCCTGAGTTACTACTGGTGAGTCAAGCTGGTACCCATAAGGCGGGAATAGCCTCAGCCGTGGTATGATCCCGGCCCAGAAGAATATCTGCTCAACTTATAACAGCAAGAAAAAGGCTGAACCATGACTTACGGGTACTGAGAAATAATCCAAACCTGAGCACACATAGTAAGATCCTTACTAAATTAAGATCATTATGTAAAAAATATATTTGGGACTCAGTTAAATATGAGGTAGACCTATATCGGTGTAAAATCTTTTCTGCCTCCAAACAAAACGATGCAGAGAATTTTGGTGATTGGTGAATCAACCAGTAGGCTCAAGGATGCCTGCCTCTACCTCGTTTATCTCAGAAGCCTCCTTGCCAGCTTACTTAGAGGAAATGTATAGGGTGCAGTATCAACAAAGGGTGCTCAAAGTGGATTAATAAACTGGGAGGGGGAAGTCTTACTCAAAGCCATCTCGTTAGGAGAAGTGTGGAAAAAACAATTCAGGAGTCGCCAAGATGTTGCCCCCGGCCCCATTGGATTTCCACAGGCAATTTTCAACTATACTCTGCAATTTTGGGCAGGTAAACTGGTCACCTTATTGAAGTATATCCTTCAGAATCAAGAATTTCCAGTTAGCTGGTGTGAGTCTCTTCTGGCCTCAATTTATAAAACCGGTAAAACCACCTTACATTTCAACTACAAGTTGATTTCTTTAATGGATGGGGAGGCAAAAATTTTAGCAAAATGTCAGCTAGTTGAACTAACGGACTGGGCCGATACCAGTTCATTCTTGCAAAAGAAGCATATGTGGTTCATTAAGGGAATTAGTACAACTACCAACATTCAGATGCTGGCTTTATTATTCGAACAGGCAAGGTACTGCTTTTCAAAACTACACCTATGCCACATAGATTTTCATTCAGCTTTTGATGTGGTGCAGAGAATCATCTTGTGGTCCAAGCTGTTGAACTGGGGAATTCCTCCTCTTCTCCTAAGAGCTATCCAATTACTGTACACAGATGCCTGGACAAGAGTCAGATTGGATAATGGTATAATGATCTCAAAACAATTGCAACAAGAAATGGCCTAAAACAAGGCTCTGTACTGCCTCCGCTTTACTTTAATTTGTATCTTGCTGGAATGTATCCTGCCGTAAATAGTGTCAACTCCCATTTGCCTGTGGTGGCTGGTTTTAATGCTCATAACATGTTGTATACTGATGATGTTATGCTGATTAGCGATATAAAGGTTGGGCTTCAGCATTTAATTAATACAGCTGCTCTGTATGATGCAGATCATGGTTTAATAGTTAATCTAAATAAAATTAAAACCATGCTTATATCAAGGAGAAGATTTTCACCACCACCATTTTATATAGAAGAGATTGCATTGGAAACTGTGTTTGAGTGACAATACTTGGGGGTGATATTTGACTTCAGATGCTCATTTAAGAACCAGAGTTCTGCAATTCAAGGGAGAAATAATACACTATCTGCAACTTTCCCTTCATTGTGGAACCCTTTAAAAGGTCTATCCATTCAGCCACTCCTGCAATAAATGGCCGCTAAACATGCCCCCTCTCCAACGTATTCCTCCACTTCTCCTAAGAGCTATTCAATTGCTGTACACAGATACCTGGACAAGAGTTAGATTGGGTAATGGTACAACAATCTCAAAACAATTCCAACAAGACATGGCCTAAAACAAGGCTGTGTACTGGCTCTGCTTTAATTTAATTTGTATCTTATCGGAATGTCTCCCGCCATAAATCGTGTCAACTCCCATTCGCCTACGGTGGCTGGTTTTAATGCTTCACATATGTAGTATACTGATGATGTTGTGCTGATTAGCTATACAAAGGTTGGACTTCAGTTTTTAAATAACACAACTGCTCTGTACGCTGCGGATCATGGGTTGAGACTTCATCTAAATAAAACTAAAACCATGCTTATATCAAGTGGAAGATTTTCGCCATCAACATTTTATATAGATGGGATGGCTTTGGAAACTGTGTCCGTGTACAAATACTGGGGGGTGATATTTGACTCTAGAGGCTTATTTAGGAACCAGAGTTCTGCAATTCAAAGGAGAAATAATACACCTTCTGCAACTTTCTCTTCATTGCGGAACCCTTTAAAAGACCTATCCCTCCAGCTTCTCCTGCATGTCCCCTCTCTGACTTATGGAGTTGAGGTATTGAGAGGAAACGTGGATTCAATAATAATATACAATGCTATTGTAGGCATCTGTCATCACCTGTTTAATCTACCTCGGCAGACCTCCCAGGCCCAAATCCACTTAGAGTTTGGCCTTAGGAAGCAGTCTATAAGTAGTTTGGGAGCATATTTGAAATTCTGCTACAAGCTATCAAATGAGCCAAGATCTACTCTAAGTACAATTGGGTGGGAAGCAATAAAAGACCCAAGAAATACAGCAGCATGTGAATATTTGAACTTGGCCTTTTTCCTTTCTCAAATCGCATTCAATAGAGTTATAAAGGAATCAGGAAAAAAGATTTCATCCTTATTGGATAAAACTGTGCTGTCTGAAAGAGCCCATGCATGGATGGCTATTGGTATTTATGGTCCTTTAAAATTCCTGTCATACTTAGGAGGGTTGAACAGTCTAATGCCCCCGACTTGGAGATTTGCAAACTGGTTTTAATTCACCCATCTGGAGGATATTGTCTGAAGAGACATCATGCTGTCTTAGTAACTATTTTAAGGAAGACATTTGTCATATTGTCTGCAGTTGCCCAGCGCTAATGGTGGAACACAAAGGACTGTTAGGACAGTTATTTATTAGAAATATTATACAAAGATATAGGCAGTTTTGTCTATTTTTGGGTCCAAACAACAAAGCTTGAGTTAGAATGGCTATTGTCAGAGACACATGTATCATGCAGGAGATGTTTACGTTCCCATTTATATTGTGTTTAAAAATGATATAAATTGGTCTTAATCAGTATGAATTTTATTGGTTTTGCCCTTAACCGTGAATACTATAGTTATATATGATTGATCATGCTAAACTAGGACGTTTTTGTTTGTAGTACTGCTATCATAAGAATGATTTAAATATTAAGTAGGACATTTCCTAAAAGCATGTAGCACTTTGTTTTGACTACTTTGCACAAATTAGACATTCATGATTACAACATTGCTTGGCGGTATACTTTAAATACAATTATACTAAACTGGTCCATGCTCTGAAATACCTGAATATTGAAGCATTTTTCTCTAACACTTAACCGGGCAAAGTTATTTGGATTATATTCGATAGTTGGTGGTTTACAGTTGCGGATCATCATTATATGACAAACGATTCAGGTTAACGATTTCTCCTTTGAGGGCTAATGATGTAAATCTTGAGGATGCCAACTGATTGAAGACAGATTTTATGATGTTACTCATTGATGAGGTTTTAACTGGTGATCATATTGTGATGTATTGTAAGTTTTTGATTACCTGAATAATAAAGTCTTATCTTACCTTACCTTATGTTATACCACATGGATCAAGCACAAGGGGACATCCCATAGCAGGTAAGAGGAAATGCAGGAATCAGCAAATACAATTAAAAAAAGTCAAAAGATAAAGGCAATGATAATGTTTTAATCAAAATTTGTACATATGCTAACTAAATACTGTGTCCAATGCCTTTGCTAATGCAACCCTATTTTTTGTGATTTTGCTTTGATGTGCAGTGAGAAGCCAAACGACCAGTCTTCAGTGTCAATCTCTGTCAATCTTGCTTTTCAGGATGGAACTCTTCTGAGCTGCCAATAGGGTATGATCTAGTCTCTGATTCCTATCAGAGCCATTCTACAGCAGATCTGTTGTACCTAAAATGTCCATGCCATTACCAGCATGGAAGTCAATGTGGCTGGTGATCTATCTGGCAAATTCTGAGTTTTACAGGTCCAGAGATTGATTAATAGGGAACAGCGAACAGAAGATGCTTCTGAAATCTGTTTTCCCAAGGCTCTTGCTCACCTCAAAGGGAATAAATCTTACAGCAAGACACCAGGCAAATAGTGCCACCAGCCAAGCCCCTATCAATCATGACATTACAAAGCCCAGAGTCAAAGGTGGTCTCTCTATCCCTTGGTCACAAAGTTAAAAAGTTGTTCTTCACATCCCTATGTTGTAGGAAATTATAGTTTTTAGTCAAGGTGAGTGACCACCCACGTTAAACAACAAAGACAATGAATGAATGAATGAGGCGCCTTGATGCCTTCGGGCTTAGTTGAGCGATATAAATCTTTATTCATTCTTTATTCATTCATTCATAGTTTTTAGTCAAGGTGAGTGACTACCCACGTTAAACAACAAAGACAATCCTTGTAAGGATAAACCACTAAAGTTACACCTGGGCTCAGCACCCTGGTATCTATGGCACACAGCAGACAGACTTAATTTAGAGGCAATGTGTAAATTAATAATGCAGTACCTAAAGAGTATCAAAGTCAAAGCACAACACAAGAAAAATCCAAAAGAAAAATAACAGGATTTTTAAATACAAAGAACACCAAAAAGCATTAACCGTGAAACTTGGTCAACTGGTCGTAGTAGTCCAGGACGTAGGCATGATTTGAGGATGATTGGAATGAAGCATGGCTCAGATACAGAAACCAGGTATGACTCATTTGGAAGTTTTATCTTGGAAATTAGTCTCAAAATGTAAGTCTGAAATCTTCACTGGGGCAAAGCAACAGACTGTGACTGAGGAGTACTCCACAAGGTAAGATAACCAAGGGATGAAGTGTTGGTTAAGATGTGGGTTTTTGGTGGGAAAGTACTGAGTAGGAGAAAGTTGAATTTCACCATCAGGAAAGGTCCCTCCCCTACTGAATACTTTTGGATACTTCGCCTTGTTAATATTTATTCATTTGTATTTAGTCATGATTTTGGAGCTCAGATTCCTCCAGCAGTATCAGGCGGTAGGTATGTCCAAAGAGGGCTCCACTAGGCTGGATCCACTCTCCACGAGATCCCGCTGAATCAGATTTGCTTCTGTGGAAGCTTCACACCTGAGAAACCTGAACCTTCATCCCAGCAGCAAAGCACATAGCTCAGATTGGTGGGCAAGTTTGCCACAGTACTTTGGAGGTCTTTAAAGACAAAAAGTTGTTAAGTCTCAGGTTATCTGTAGTGGTAGGAGAAACCCAGCTAGACCTAGCCCGAGTTTCTGGACCTCAGGATCAGAACTTGGGTTTAAGACTCACTCCAGCAGAGGTGAACAGCAGGCATCAGACCAGGTCAAGCTGGCACTGGTCAGTTGTACATCCTCACGAAAGACCTCTTGTAGCTTGTTGTCTTTTTGTAGCTTGACCTGGTGGCCAGTATTTTGATCTTTAGAGTCCACTTCTTTGCCAAGGACAAAACAGGTTCAGTCCTTTAAGGCTCATCTCAGGTCTCTGACAGCAGGTTCAATCTTCTTCTGATCTTCCTCAGGTTTAGAAGTGTTCTGAAGAGGAACTGGTGGCTGCCACATTTATTTCTGACACCAGTTTGTGGGTGGGGGAATTCATGCTATTCCTTAACCAATGGGGTAAAATTTCCCCAGAGTTACCCTACCCACCTTTGCAGTTTGTCCTGTGTGCTCGTCTGCAAGCAATACAACAGTGCTGCTCTCTGCCTGATTCCAAGATGGTGAAACCCTTCTCCCCTAGTGGAGAGGTGTGGACTGGGAAATGAACAACCCCTCTTTTGTGGTCACTTAAAAGTATGTATGGGGCAGCTTCCTCCTCACTGGGATTGGAGTCTGATTGACTGGAGGAACAAATAAGGGGCTATGCAGGTGTCATCTGATGTCTGTCTTGAAAGGGGAGGCCCTTTTTGAAGTTAATTACGTTCTTGGGCACTGCCTAAATGGTCATCCTGCCAGAGGAACAGAAACACATGCCCACATCCAGTCCTTTGTCTATGCTCCAGAAGCAGTTTTAAACCTCATTCATGGGTGTTGTCTGACTTCCTTAATCACCGATCTCCAAGGTCACATGGTTAGTGGAACTCAAGATCCCTCCTGTTAAGGACTATTACCCTGTCTCACCAGGTTCCACCCAATTCCCACCCCTTGGTTGTGTACCTTGTCTCTATGAGGGATGTAGTGTTGGGGATCCTAATTTGGGGTGGGTGGAAAGTTTCATACTGCTCGAGGAATTGGCAAAATTTTGGTCACTCCATGTCCCTCTTTAACAAGGAGTTCCGAACAAATTCTGCAAATCACTGTGTGACACAGTTTTGCTCCTCTGAGGCACCAGAAAATGTGAGCTGGCGAGCACAAGCAAGATTTGGCATTCCTTAGCATGATTTTCTTAGAGGACGGTTGTTCCCGGTTATGGTTGGAGTCTGCTGCTTGAGTTGATTTGATGCTGCTCGAGTGGATTTTATACTCAAGAGGCAAAAAAATTAACTTCAAGGCCATGCGCTCATGCACACTACCAGTACCAAATTGCAGCACAAGCTGCATATTTTCCACCTGTGGGCAGAACTCTGTGAAATCTTCTGTTTAAGTCTGTGGAAGTCCACAGAGTGAAACTGAGAGTTCCTCCCACCTCTCTCCTGATGACCTATTTTGTAGTGGTGTGTCACTAAGTAGCAAGGCTGATAATCATGTATCTCCCTCTCAAATGTGGGTCTGTGGTTTGTTATTCCATAAAAGACACAAGACATGAATTAGGCTCAGGGTTAGCTAAACAGTACTATACAAGCGTGTGTTCCCTTTTAATCAGTTACCTCCATTGTTGGCATTTCAACGTGTCTTGCCAGTTCTTAAAGTTCAGAAGGACACCTTGCCTTCAGGGTCTTTTTAGTTTTTCTATTCAGGCTTAATTGCTGTAGCCTTTCATTGTGAATGTCTTTATCAGCTGCATCTAACCCTAGTATCTAAAAATAACTCAGCATTCCATTGTCTGACAAGCCTTTTTTCATAAAGCTGTGCTTTTTTCCCTGGCAAGCAAAAGCATGTGGTAATTCGCCATACCATGTGATAAATGACTGTTTCTTTTGTTTTCCTTGGAGTTGATCTCCTTGGGCAAAAAACGTTGACTATAGATATCAGGCCAGAGGGTAGATTTCACAATGGAGTACCTGCAGGACCAGGTAAGTAGTAATGAGGGTCAACAAAAATAAACAGGTTCGCAGGATAGATAAACTCTCTTCTTTGGAAACCTGAAAGTAGTTTGAATGTGTAGGGGCGAGGCTTTGCTACAAGACCACGCCCTTGATGGTAGCCACTACCCAAGGCCATGGGAGTAAGCAGGGTTTCCAGGACTGTAGGAAGGAGGCCACAAATAAAAGGACAGCGACTGTAGGAAGGAGTCCAAAATTAAAAGTGCCATGTCAGTGTGGAGCCATGGAGTGCTTTACAAATGGAACAGGAGCATGGGGTGGTTGAGGCTCATGATAAAAGGAGGAAGAGGATGGACTGGATCTGAGAAGACAGGAGATGTAACCAGGCAGCACAAACAGCGCAGGCAGAGCCTGACACAGCACATGCAAATGACCCTCCAGAGCTTTAGGCAGGGAAAATATTACTTTCTAAAAGTGTTTTTTCCTTCGAATGTACATGAAAACTTACCTAGGGCTTTTAATAAATGTTACAAAAAGTCCAAGAATTAAATTTGGAGGGATTTCTTAACTTTTTGCTAATTGTTAAATTTACTTTTAAATCTCAATTTGCCTCTATGGAACCATATCATGTACCATATACCAGAGACTTATAGGTGACTAGAGATTTGTAGGTGAGTTCAATATGCCAATCAAAGTTATGCCAATTTACCGATGTTAGTAGGGGGAACATTGGCACTTTACTAATGATTAACAGGGGTAAAGTGCACAGTGTTCTATGGCAAGAAAAAACAGATAAAGGAAAAATCTAGAGGTACACCACACAAAAAATATCATTACTGAAACCCATTGAGTCAAATGCCTTATCTAATGAGATAGTGGCTGTGTAAAACTGCATCAGTTGTCCATGAAGGATCAGAGATAACAGGTTCCCCATTCAGGGAGTAGTTCACTGTTACTCTTTAGTTCCCTAACAAATAGCATCCCTTGCACTCACAGGCAGGATTACTGTCAAAGTATTGAGAAGCAGATCAGTACCCAGAGCTTTACTCATAAGGGATGCTCTTTACCTATGCCCCCACCCCTTCTAATGCATTCTGCCTGGTGAAACCCCAGTGGTCTTGCAGTGGGAGTGAGAACACAGGGACCATAGCTATCCCCTCCCACTGTGGTACTCATAGTATGGGGAGCCTCAGAAGCTCCGTGATCCGGGCTCAGATCAATTTCAGACGTCCCTTGGCACCAACGGTGCCAATGGTGACACTAATGCCACTGTCTGGCTCTTCTTCAATGCTAGTGGCATTTCTTTGTGCTCTCATCCCCCAAGTCAGCAGCTGGCTTTAGGTGTGGATGAGGACCTCGCCACATTAACTGTGGCTGTCACTTGTGGGATTCACTGGAGTTATCAGAGATGATGTGCCTGCCACCATCATGCAGGCTGCACCCTTATATAGTGTCATCCGAGAGAAATTGCAGCCATTCACCTAAGAGTTATGACCGATCAAGCTACCAAATAAAATTGTACCTAACTTCTTGTTCATTTGATCCCACCCTTAATCACCAGCACAGCCAATCTAGAGATAAGGATCTGAGGGCTCCAAGGACTCCAGCGCATTTTATTATAAATGAGCCTCCAGAGAATCAAAGTGAAGAGCATTCCCAAAATAAGTTGCCATGTCTTACACTGTCGTACACAGGTCAGTCTATTATATGATGGATTGTAGTTCGGATTTTCTATGTTGCAATATGGTGGGTGTAATTCCCTTTCAACAGATCATTATGGGTTTGTCTAGTTTAGCAAATGTTTCATTGCATGCAAGAATATTCTACCTAACCTCTACCCTACCTCTCTGCTTCCTTTTGTCCATAGGAGGGCACTGACATTAAAGAGCAGGGTCTCCTCAGCATGGGCACTGCCATCATATTCCCCCACCTTTCTATGCCACACAGTGCCCTGGGACCACTTCTGCCAGTTCACAATGTCGTACCGTGGTGGGGGGTTACCATGTTTATCAAAGAACACTTCTGTGATCCCTTTTCTCTGCAGATGCACATTTTTGATACTGTGTAGCACCTGTGGATGAGAAAAGCAGGAGAGATGTTAGGTCCTTGCAATTTTTTGAGCGTCTAAAATGTTCTGAGGCACCTTTTTATGTCCTTTGCGCTTTTTTATGGTTTGACTTTCAAATGTTTTTGCATACCTTAGTATGTTAGATTTTCCAATATCAACATCTGTGATTTAAATCAGCTAGTATGAGCCACATAATGCCTGGCAAAATATTGCTTAGCAATCAAAAATGGGTTTATTCACATGGAAAATGTCAGCAGAAGGACTTAATTTTCTGTGTGAACAATGCATTTTACAGAGTGTATGGCAAGTGTTTCAGGGAGGGAACACTCGTGAGAAAGTACAGACATTTTTTGAAAGCTGTCAATGTGCTAACTATTTAGGCACAAACGTATGTGCCTAAATATATGATGAGCTTTGTCATCCATATCTAAGGCAAGTGCTGTCCCTTTTGAGGGTAGTAATTTAAGGAAACTGAGTGGGGTTGGAAAATTACCATCCTTACATCATTGCATTTCACATTACTCATCTGTATTTTTTCAGATGGTTGTGTCTGCTGACCAATCCTCTTGCATATCTGAAAGAGGATCATCATGAGCAGCTTTCCGGAAGTAGTCTTGGGAATGTTTTGCAAATAGTATAAAGTCACAAACCAACTGCAGGAAGAAGCGTGAGATTATCTCCACCTATAGTTATCTGGATTTATTTGTGAATATGCCTCAGTGATCTTAACTCTGTTCAGATGATATGAATGGACTTCAAGTTCACCTACATAATGGTTTAAATGAGTTCCAACAAGCAAACCGAGGTTCAGACCAGAATAAAGTCAATTTCTGCTTGGAACAGAACTTTGTTGTTAACTGGAGGCACTATGGTTGATATCAATAAATTTGTGCCAACAAGCATCTTCTAAAATGGGTAAGGCCACATTCGTAAAGCCTGCAGTATGACCTCAAAGTCTGGTTGCCTCAGTCTCAATGCCAAATTCATTATGTTTATGTATAACTTGCATAGCACTGCTAACAAAGCAAAGCATGTTCAAGATTGTAATTGCATTGCCCTTACAATGTCATTAGTGTGGTAATAAAACATTTCTAAAGACAGATTATATTTGAAAGAAATGTTAATATTTAGTTGAGGGGGATGAAAACCTACTCAAATAATAATCACAATATCACAATCCTGGTCAGGGTGACAAAATAATATCCCCAAAATAAACCTGTCCTATACACTTTCCTAGCTTGGCACAAAGCAGTCAGGCTTAACTTAAAAGCAATATGTAAAGTATTTATGCAGTACTCAAATAGTAATGAAGTGAAATCACAACACAAGAAAAATGCCAAACTAAATTAGATAAATAGAAACATAAAGTGGACTTTAATAAATAAAACCACTACCAGTAATTAGAACCAGAGAAATTAGTTTTTAAAAATTTTATTTAGAAAGCGCAAAGTGCCAACCATGTCCATGTGGTCATGCTAGTCCATGTCAAAATCAAAACCTAAGGCCAACCACAATGGATTGCCAGTCAGATTCAAGGACCAGGCTTATCCTGGTGGAAAGCTTACCTTCGGTCATAGAAACTTTTATGAATCAAAAATGTTTGTCGACAAGTCATCAGTAGAACAAACTGAAAGCTGGTTCCAAAATGGAGCTTGATGATGACAGTTTGCTGAAGAGCGGCATCCTGGTGTAGTTGTTGACAAAGTTGGGAAAGCTTTGAGCTGGAAGGCCGATTTCTGTGCCGAGGAAGACCTCGACATCAATGGGTTGCTGCCCCGCTTTGGTCCAGATGAAATCCTCGACATTCAAACTTAGAAACTTTTCTGGAAATCAGATCTCCTTCAGCAGCATGAGGGGGAGCGGCCTCTGAACCTTGTTGTGTCCATGTAGCTCAAACAAGAGGTAAGCCAATTGACAGCAGCATTGAGTGAGGGTACGCCAGACAGTGTACCATTGCTCCAGGGTTTGACGCACCCAGCAACAGCTGATGCGCCAGTGGTCCGACATTCTGGCCCAAGACCAGGACTTGCTGGACCTGCTAGGGGTTGAGGTTTTGGGGCTCAGGGAGTAATTATTCGTATTATTCTTGTGTTCTATGTTAATATTGTTTTCCTAAATAGCAAGCATGCTGCTCACTTGCCGGTAAGTAAAGTTTACAAATAATATGTGATTATTCTTCCAGACCGGTGCTCAGTGCTACCTAATTGCACTTGTAGGTGCTCGCTTGGGCTAATTCTTAAAGAATTAATGCAGAGACTGTAGCTTTTACAGTGTCAAGCAATTACCCAGTGATGTATATGTATGCGTCTATCCATGCATTGAAAGAAAAATGCTGACTCAGTGAATTGACACATCAAAGGGGGTTTAGAGATTGTGAATGAGATGAGAAGCAAACATCATTTGTTGCAATTTATTAGTAATTCCAAAATCTAGTTTGGTAAATTTGGAAAGGAGTTGGGTATGTTTAGGAAATTTGGGAAGGGCGATCCACGATACTACTAGTCGATCTGATTTAGAAAAGTTCAATGTTATTGCGATTGCCTTTTACTGCCCAAAAATATTTTTGGAGAGATTATTTATTGACCGCCAATCTTTTTTTGTCCTTATGTCTTATATCAGCATCCAGTGGCAAGAAGAGGGTTGAGGCGGGTGAGGTAGCTGAAGGTGCCTTCCAAAGTTCCTCGGCCGATGGCTCTGCTGGCCCAAGTAAGTCCACTTGTTGTTTGCATTAATATTTATTTCTCTCACTTTTACCGCTCCTTATTTTGAATTATTTCTAACCATTTCCAAATTTGTTTCCAAATCCTGTTAGATCTATTTGTTTCTACATTCTTGCTATCCCTGTATTATCCTATTTACTTATTTTCTATATTTCAAGTTTCTGTACTTTACTTCAAACTGTTTCTTTACTAGTCTGTCTGTAGCTTCCTTTCTTCTGCTTTGACAGTCAGTTTTCCCTCTCCCCTTATATATTTTGTGGACTGCCGAGTGTTGGTACTGTAAGACTCAGAGAACCCATTGGTTACGAGCTACTACTCTGTTGTGAAGATTGCCTGTCCAAGTAAGGTATTCTACGCATGCTTGTTCAGATGAGAAGGCTTTCTTTTACTTGTTCATGCTCAAACAGTAAAACGAGAGAGTGGCCATGGTCACATTGGACACCCCATCCTAAAAGTTGTGTGTGTTAGCAGCAGTTGGTGATAACCGTGTACCATGGCTGGAAGGATGTATGAGGAGGACAGCCCAATTGCATTTGCCAACCAAAACCAAATGTCGAGTTGTCCACCCTTTTATTACTTTTCAAAAACGTAGATTCATTAATAACTCTGCCACTCCATTACAAAACATTATTGTTTGTCTTGAAGCTTTGCAAAAATTGCCACCAACAAAGATAGATAGATTTATTTTATTGCACAATTACTTAAAATCATTACAATCATTTAAAGAGAAATTCATATAGATTATTTTTATATCAAAAACATTGCCATGATGCCATTACTTTGTTATTATTAAAAACATTTTTTAGTTAAAATCTCAATCCACAATTAAAATATAACATCCAAAATCTTTTTGATATTAGGACTCAACAATTTTCAGATTAACGAACGTTGTTACCGCTGTCATAAATTTCATAGTGTGAGCTGTCAATTGCACAGAGTGACCTCTCAAACACTCCTCCTGCACTCCTTGGCAGGTTCGAACATTTAAAATGCGCCAAATTGGCAACAATGTTCTCAGCAGGATCAGTTCCTTGTATATGCAAAGTACATGGATCAATGATTGTTCCCCCTTTTGGCAGAGTCGGCATTTCTTTTCCTTCTTCTACTGGTTTTTCCTTCCATAACAATACCCCATCAGCGGAACTAGTGCAGACCTTTTAGCTGTCACTTTATCATTAGATTTAAGGGGGTCAAAAGATACTGTAGCAGAGCCCCAGGAGCATATAGTTTTATAGCCCAGCTGCCATGTCCCAGGCTTTTCACTACAAGCGCGTCTTGTTCAACTTTTACTTGCTTAGTTAGCAGCTTTGCCGTCACTGCAACTGGCAAACTACTTGACCAGATTTCTTGTGCCTCCAGTCAATAATTTTAACGCCGTGCTTGATAATATGCCCCCAAATTATTTAGGTTACATTTCAGTGACACTATGTGCTGCTTGCTTTCACTTCGTTCACAATCCTTCGTTACCTTTATTTCTGACCCCGGGTTTCCCACTGAGGTTAGATCTTCGTCAAATCGACAACCACTTGCTCCAACGTCTTTACAGTCATGGGGTCTGTTCGTGCTCGATGACGCTTATCCAGAAAATGCTCCAGCCTTGCTTCAAGTATTGCATGGTTAACATTCATCCACCTTATTTTTTGTATGGGTTCTAATTGTTCTTCATACCTGATGGGTCGAGATTTTGGGAAAACATTCTGTAAGGCTGCTACTTCGTATGTGAGCATTGCATGGTCACTGGCCAGGGAGGGTGTGACGACAAACTTGTGGATAGTATGAATTTTGCTATTGACACTCAGATGTAATCCAGTGTGACCATCCTGAAACACAAAGTGTGCATGTAAGCTGCTGAGGAATCTGCCAGTGAGCTCCCATTTAATGCATGTATGCCTAGCTGATTCAAGTGGGCAGCCCCCTCACACCATATCCGTCAGTCCTTTGATATTGACTTCTTATTTCCTCCGGTATAGCCCAAATTTGACCATCCAAGCTTACCATAGATGGAGTGCATATTCCCTCGGCCATGAGTTGTGCGTTGAAATCTCCCATTATTATCCACATAGTGCCCGGATACTCTGCTGAAAGTCTAGTTATGGTTTAAAGCAGTGTGCTCAGCATTCCTTCCCATTTTACCCTGGCCAGGTAAAGATAGATATAACCTAAAATGACTGTTACAAATTCAGGAGTTGCTCTGTCAGGACTTGTGATTGGCTTTTTTCTGAAGATATAGTACCCTTGCTCTTTACTTAATGATTTCACTTGCACTGCCAAGTTGTTTTTTACATGGATTGCCACCCCTCCCAATGCATGGCCCCTACTTTAGATGCTGTTGCCTTTGCATCATAGGCTGTGAAGTCGGGTAAAGGTAATGATTGAAGGGCCCAGGTTTCTTGTAATGCAATGAGATTGAAATGCCTTCATTTGATATATTATCTTCATTGTTATTTATTCCATGTATATTCTTTAAGTTTGGGGTTGGGGCTTCTTTTGGATTGTTCAGTGGATGTTTACTAGGAACTTGAACTGAGGCCATATGGAGGCCATGTCCAGTCGAGAGAGTCCTGTTGTTTGATAGTGCGCCAACGGTTGCCCCCTCCTTTCACCGTCATTATTTGCAGACTTCCTTCCTTTGGTGGAATAATTCTTGGTTCTTCTCTTATTCCTCTTAGAATGGAACAGGCTGTTGCACTTGTCATATTGTAAGTACCCACCCTTTGGTGTTAATTCCTGTGGATCTCATCTACCCTTTCTCTTAGGAAACTTTGATGTTGCTGCTTCTCTAAATTTGAATTCCCCAATTTCCCTGTTGTTTTTTGTTCCATTTGAGGGCACTTGACATTTCTGGGTTGGAGAAAGTTACTTCCGTTGTCTCATTTGTATCGCCCGTATCAGGGGGGATAAAGGCCACACCATCAATATCATCAGTAGTGATATTCTCTAGACTTGGTATATGGGAGCAAAACTTTAAGATGTTTCCTCTATTGAGGGTGTCCCATTTTCCTTGAGAGATGTACTAGGGATATAATATCCCCTTTAGGTGTTGTGGACTCATTTTAGTCTTCTCATTCAGCTTCGCTCTAACCTGCATTAATGGTCTGGCCCCTCTCTCCCTCACCCAGATCATAGGCTTGTGTTTTTACATTGAGCACGTCCTCCCGCTGTTGTTCCTGGGATAGGAGTAATGGTAATCGATTAACTCCCTCTGTGTAATTCTGCATTTGTTATGTGCCTTTCTTGGTTCCCAAGAGAAATCACCAGCCCTAGAATGTAGATTTGCTGTTGTTAAATCACTAGAATTTACTTGGACTTCTACCACTTGAGTCTCTCGTTTGGGCTCTTTGCCACCCTTTCCTTTATTTAATACTTTTGATGGGTCTCGGTCGTTGCTATATTCCTTCAAGATGGTCCGTTCTTCTGCAGCTTCTGTGGAGATTCGAAGTTGTGCAAAAACATTTTCTCTAACCCCCGCAAAAGAAAAACAGTGTGCAGTGATGCACATGTAATCAGTGGCTTGGAAGCTGGTCCACATGTCTGTCATCAGGTGGATAGTGTGAAGAGCACTCTGCTGGAAAGCCTGTCCAGGCAATCCCAGCACATCGTGATGTAGGATTGTTACAGCAACTCTGGCAAAACAGGACCGGCTGGGAACCATCCATTTCAGGCAGATGGCTACCACAAATTCAAGAAAACCCACTCCTTCCACGAAAGAAAAAGGGAAGAGGTCAGGCACTAACATGTTAACCAACTTTGTATTGTGCAAACATGCCATTAGCAGGTTGTGGTCATACTGCCCCTCCTGCCTAAACATGGCAGGAATAGTAGCCTGGATTTTTTTCTTTTCTAGTGCCACTAATGAGGGTGACTAATTGAGAGCAGACATTGGTAGGCTCAATGTGCATTTCAGCGGGGCAGTCATTGTACTCTGTAACCTTGGTGTCTCGACCCGAGTCTTGTGTTATTGCGATGTTGCTGATGTGGGCGATACCACTGCACTGCTGGGGACAGGGCTGCTTTGCGTAATGAAAATGCCTTCCTCTTCTTCACCTTCCACAGTGATCAGATTGGATTCCCTGTTCAGCTTTTCACCCCCTTCACTAACAACCCTTTTTGGCTGCTAAGGTGCAACTCCCACTTGATCATGTGGTATTTTCTCAAATGTTTTGCCTCCGGTACCATAGTTTGTACCAAGCATGCTGCGACTAAACCTTGCTCCACAAATGGAGCATATGGCAATGTTCACCTCCTTCTTTGCTAACCATAAAGAAGCCCCAAACGGAGTAGGTCAACTTTCTGGTGCCGATGCCACTGTCATTGTCGTAAGAACTGGTGGTAGGTGGGCGTTTTGACGTTTGACTCTCTGCAGTACCAACTTCTAACGAAGTATTTGTGGATGTAGGTCACAGCTGGGACTTTGCAAATATGGCAGCTGGCGGCGGTGGTGGTATGTATGATGACACATCCCTCACAGCAAGTTGGGATGGGGTAACGTTGGTCTCCACTGGGGATTGGCTAACATCCATGATGACTAGCTCATCATCATCCTCCTTGTCTACATCTGCACCCATAAGTCTAAGGCTTTCAGGAACTTTCATTTTCCCTAGCCTCTTGTGGTGTGTCTTACTCTCAGACTAAGGCGGAATCCAAGTGGTGTCTGGATTATCAGAAGTGGGGCTTGGAGAAGAGGAGTGTGCACTAACCTTCCTTTTTCTTGCTGGAGATCTGGAAGACAATGGATCCTCTAAAAGAGAGGCTTAATCTACATCCTCAGCATGAAGCTCAATCTCCTAAATAGCTCCTACTTTGGGAGGAACTTCTATTGGTGGTTGCAGCTGTTGTTGTTGTTCACTTCTCTCAGTTTGCTGCAACGATTGGATAATACTTTGCGATAGAGAGTCAACTTCAACGTCACTGCTCATTGGCCTTGCCGTGATTAGAATGGCTGCATCTGTGAAAGACATGGGCTTGGGTCTAGGTTGAGGTGTGTCCGCTGATGTGGTGTGCTGCTCCCAGCTTGCTCCCCGGAGACCGGTGCAGCAGGCACAGTTTTATTTCCTGAAAAGGTTCTGGGTCAACATACCAGTGGTGATAATCTACTTCTTCATCTCACTGGCCATTTTCTTATGGGCCATCTTGAAGCTGTCAGTTAGCAGTGGCACTTAGCTTCACAGGTTAAAGAGGTGTCTGTGATATGTGGTCACGCATCATCTCATGCACAGTCCTTCTGTCTGTCAGTACGGTGGGTGATATCTCTTCCCTTGTGCACCTACAAGCAAAGATGCTAGATGATTATCAGTGAAATGTGGCATTGTTGCAGTTCAATTAATAGTGCAAACAAACAATATTAGTTAGTGTGGTCACTGGTTACTTAAGATATTATTATAAATAAATAACAATACAGTGTATCCATTTGTAAAATAGAAAACCACACCAACATAAACTTTCATGGTTTAGACTAAGGAAGGATAAGAAAGAGCAACAGTAACAACAACAAAAAATACAACTGTTTTCTTTATGTGCATCACGTGGTATGTGGCACGCAGGGAGGTACGGTTGACAAAAGAGAATGGAATAATCCTTAGACAATGAATGTTGTGCACCTATAGCAGACATGGGGTTGATTCATTCATGCCAAGTGTTATGAAAATGGTTAAAAATAGTCTCAAAATAAATACTAAATTAAAATTAAAAATTCAAAGAAATTTTAAAAAATCTAAAAAAAATACAAATGTAATTTACATTAAAAACTAAAATTGAAAAAATTAAAATAGACAAATTATAAATAGGTGAAATGATCCTTAATCATATAATTTGTATTTATTAGACTGCTATCTCACTGCTCAACCATCCATGCAAGCATATCGAAATGCCACACTGGCTGAACACAGAAAATGGCTGCCTGCTATTGCCACGTGGTCATCAACAACACTGAGGAAGAAGGCATTAGGATCAAAGAGAAGACATGCAGGCCTTAGGCAAAAGCACATTGGCAGCATAAACAAAATGGCCAACGACAACCACATGGTGAACCAGCAAGAAAGGAGGCATGGCCACATCAGAATGATAGAAGAACAACAGATGCAGGCCTATGTCAAAAACAAATTGGATGCCTATGCAGCATGGCCACCAGCCACATGTTCAAACAGCAAGCAAGGAGGCATGGGGAAAGAAGAGAAGACATGCATGCCTATGCCTAAAGCACACTGGCTGGCTACACAAAATGGCTACAAGCCACATGGTCACAACAACAAGCAGGAGGCCTGGAAACCAAAGAACACATGCAGGCCAATGGCAAAAGCATACTGGCTGCCTACACAAAATGGCCACCGACCTCATGGTCAAACAGAAAGCAAGGAGGCATGGGGAACAAAGAGAAGACACGTAGGCCTTTGGCAAAAGCACACTGGCTGGCTGCACAAAATGCCAGCCAGCCAGTCACATGGTCACAACAAGCAGGAGGCCTGGGAAACAAAGAACACATGCAGGCTTATGGACACTGACTATACAAAATGGCCCCTGGACACATGGGGAACAAAGACACATGGTGGCCTTTGGCAACACACTCACACACTGGCCAGACAAAGGAGGCATGGCAAAGTTTATACAGCGTTAATTCAACAATACCAAAACTGAAAATTAACAGGGCAAATAATGTTTACAAGTTACAATAACACACATCCTCCAAAGGCATTACCCACCCTATATACTGTTTGCAGGAAAACAAAAATAGGAAAATACCACCAAAACAATTTTTGCATTTTAATACAAATCCATCCATGTCCTAAATTATGTTTCAATTCAACAGACACCACAGAAACAGTTAATTCATGCACCCAGGTCTACCACTGGGCCTACTGGCTGGAAGGCCCATTGGCAAACTCAGCAAATTAACTCAATATTGCAAATGAATTAAAAAATGGAGAAATTGTAGTGAACTGTGCAACATTTTTCCTTTATAAAAGAAGAAATATTACTTGCAAAGAAATAACCAGGCCCCTACTGAAACTACAAGACACCCACCACAAAATATTTAATAAATCGATTAAAAGTACAAATTCAGGTGCATGGCCCGAATCAAACAAAAACACCTGTTTTTAAACTTACTTGTGAAATCTCAAATACAAAGTCCTAAAATCCAACGGTATATGCAGCAGACACAAAGATTGATCCTTTCAGGTCCAAATCCAAATGAAAAGTGACCAGGAGATGACAAAGTACTGGGAGGAGCCTGCTGGAGAGGAATAGGACGTTGGAGACACTGGGGCACTTCCTTCCAGTTGTAAACAAGTAAAATAAGAAAAAGGACTCCTCACACAAAAAAATCAACGCCAAAGGTCCATTTGAGGAGGATTTTGACTCCAAACGATAATTTTAGCAAGATTTTGATGTTCTCAAGCAGGGAATCTTCCCCAGATTGCAGCCGCAGTAGATCATCTGCGTTCAGGATCGCGTACATCAGAAAACATTCTCCAGAGGTTGCTGGCACACCCGAATGACGTGTTGGTGACCGAAAAATCTCACCGGAGCATGCAGACGGTAGCGCTCACCAACAGCTCTGTAAATCTTGGGGGTGATCGCAATAGCGGTCAAGTCACTCCCACATGTGTGAAAGGACATTTCAAGCGTGCTAACAAAAAAAGAACCTGTTGAGTGCGGAGTTTATTGGTAACGCAGATTTGCCGAACTACACAAACTCTATGAGCGGAGAGGAGTTTTACACCCAGGCCTGATAATAATGAACAATACATGCCTACTAATCTTGCACCCTGCCCTATGTGCTTTTAGGGCGTGTCTTAGGTGTGACTAATAAGCATTGAAATTGAATGTTTAAGACTGGAAAAGGTTACATTTGCCAGGCTGAAGTGGAAGTTTAATGCTGCACATTAAGACTGCAGGGACAGGCCTGAAGTCATGTTTTATGTGCTACTTTAGTGGGTGACACAATGGTGGTGCAGCTCAGTAGTAGCATTTAGTTTACAGGTCCTGGCATGCTGAGCAACGCCCCACAGAGCGAACAGCAAGCAACACTACCTTTGCACCCACATGTATGGCTGCGTGGCCATGAGGCATCTGCACAATTCAACAGGAATTGTAAATACATGGTTGTATTCTCAGTGACAATCTGTAGTACGGCACTGCAACCCTTACCAGTACCCTTCCCAATTCTAGGAGAATTCTAATGTCTACCTTCCCCAGGATAATGCAGGATTAGGCATGAATTAGGGACAGGTACAAATGTTTAGATGTGCAACATATAATAAATGTTCTCACCCCAGATGTTCACCTATGCAAAACAGTCTTCATTTCTTGCACCAGATTACCTTGTTCATGCTTATTTCCTTGTTATGTTCACTGACGACTAAACCCCAGTTTACTTGCTTGATGGTTATGGCAGACCTAGGGGGACAACAGGGCCATTTCAAATCCCTACTCTTCGCAATACTGGCGTATCACTACAAGGACCACAGTTGTGACCTCCCATTGACACAGGACAGAGTCAGCACAGCAGAAACAGCACAGCACCACAGCATTGTCTGCCATTATAGCTCTCCAGGCAGAATGCCGACAGGTACCCAGACACAGTGGTTGTGACCTCCAGGCTGATTCACCAGGTGTGATGTGTCTTTGCCAGCTGCAGCCTTCTAGGCCAGTCGGGTACACACCTCAGCAATTACCCAGAGCCAGTTCTCTTAAATCAGCTGCAACAACACCTTTTCTCAGACCAACAACAGGCTGTCAGCTGATGCTTGAAAAGTCTTGATGCAGTTCACACAGGAGCCACACAGAAAAACTGGGGGATTCCTCCACAGCATGGGTTGCTCCTAGCTTCACTCTTGTTAAGTTCAGACACTTGTAGATTAAATAAAGTTAGATTTAATGACAACAGCACGGTAACATCTTCATGGCAGGCAGCTCCACACACCACTGCCCACCAGCTAGAATGCTCTTCCCAGCCCACTTCCAGAACTTGGAACCATATACAAATAATGACATAGCGCATGCACAAACATGGCTACGCACACATTTAAAATAACAGTACACAAATAATCAGAATATAACACATCCCCCTCAAACAGAAAAAAACAAATACAAAAAAACAAACAACAGTGTTACACATAATCATCCAATTTTTTAGGAAATTGCCTAAGGCGGGAAGACTTCCTAGAATTGGACGATAATGAGTCACTCCTGCTTGTTTCATTAGGTGCTGACACATTTTTTGTATTAGACCAGCTTAAGTCTCCATTTGTAACAGAAGGATGCTTAGAATGCATGGGCTGGCAACACTTCGCAACTCTTCTAACATTCCACAGTTTGCCATCCTGAGTAACTACAGAATTTCTAAAAACTCTTTCAATTTGCATGGCAGGACCAAACTTGCTTGAGCCTTTGCTAATAAAACCTGGCAGCAAGATTCTGACCCAATCACCAACCTTGAAGTTATGAATCCTGGTCTTCCACTTCTTATTAAACCATGATTGAATTCTGTTTTGCTTACTATCAACTTTGCCAGCAGTACTATCAATACATTTTTTTTCCAAAACATCTTGTTTGCATTTACTCCTAAACCACCAAGGGCAAATTTTAGAAGCAGGCTCCCTTCCTTTCAACAACTTGAAAGGACTGACCTCAGTAGTAGAATGAGGTGTGATACGATACATCCAGAGCTTTTCTCTTACCAAATGCAACCAATTTCCCCCACTTTTGACAGCCTCGGAAACAAAATTCTTCAACACTCGGTTGAAACGCTCAACCTGCCTATTTTCATGTGGCCCATAGACAGATGTGAAAACATGTTTGATGCCACACTCATTTACAAAAGACTTCATCTCTGACAAAATTAATTGTACCCCATTATCAGTGACAATACAAGAAGGACATCCTTCACGTGCAAAAATTTCTCTTAGAAAACTTATTACAGTACTGGTGGTAACCTTTGAAACAAACTTCACTTCGGGCCATTTAGAATGGTAATCAACTAATACCAAAGCAAATCTGAACGCTTCCGGCAAGATATTATATGGGCCCGAAATGTCAAAAGCCAATTTCTTCCACGGTTCTTTAGGCCATTCCACCATCCTTAGTGGGGGAATATGCACACTCAACATTCTGTCACTGGATGCACAAAATTCACATTCCCTAACAATACGATCAATCAACCTGTCCATACCAGGCCACCAAAAAAAATTCCTCACAAGCCGTTTCATGGAAGATATCCCTGGATGTGTCTTATGGGCAATTTTCAGAATCAAATTCTGTACACCTCTAGGAGGTATACATTTGTTACTCTTGAATAAGATCTCCCCTTCCAATTCCAATTCTTCAGACACTTTAAAATATGGCAATAATTCAGAACTGATCTGCTGTTTCCTCGGCCAACCTTCCACTACAAATATTTTGACTTTAAGCAAATCCTGATCATTGCTAACCGCTTCATTCCACAAGGACTCAGTAATTTCATCGAACTGTGAAGGTATAATATCACTGACACAAAGAACAAAATCAGATTCCCTAACAACACACACTAAATTGTCTGCACATGGTAACCGTGACAAACAATCGGCAGTAACATTCTTCTTCCCTGGAACATACTCAGTCTGAAAATTATATTCCTGAAGCCTTGATGACAATCTAGCTATTCTAGCAGTGGAATTCCATCCACCACCTGGAGACAAAATGTTGACCAAAGGTTTATGGTCAGTCCTCAATGTAAAGTTGCTGCCCCACACATAAAGCTTGAAATGCTCTATAGCCCACACACAAGCAAGAAGCTCTCTTTCAATGACTGCATATTTCCTTTCTGACTCATTCAATGTCCTCGAAGCAAATGCCACATTCCATTCCTCCTTACCACTCTTTTGTGAAAGAACTCCCCCAATGCCATACAAACTGGCGTCAACAGTAATTATACAATCTTTCTTTAAACAAAAAGGTTTCAAAGTTGGTGCATTAACAATCTCTTCCTTGATAGTCTTAAAAGCCTTCTCCTGACTGTTTGACCAATCATAATTTGCATTCTTTCTTAACAATTGCCTAAGAGGTTCCATTTTACATGCAAAGTTTTCTACAAACTTGCTGTAATACTCGCACATGCCTGCAAACCTGAGTAATTGCTCTTTGTTTACTGGAGCAGGGGCATTCAAAATTGCTTCTACATTTGTTTTTTTAGGTACAACCCCATCACCTGATAAGGTGTGCCCTAAATATTCTACTGATTTCTTAAAAAGTTTGCATTTATGTCCCTTCAAGGTAAGACCATGTTTTCCTAAACGTTCAAACACTTCAATTAAATGCTGTTCATGTTCATTCTCATTCTTTGAAAATATAAGAATATCGTCCTGAAAACATTTTACAAATTGATCAACGTCTCTAAAAATATGAAACATGACTCTTTGGAACACAGAGGCAGCCGAAGCCAAACCAAACGGCATTCTAGTGTACCTAAACAAACCTTGAGGTGTAATAAAGGCTGTTAAATTCTTAGAGTCGTCAGATAAACAGATCTGATGATAAGCAGATCTTAAATCCAATGTCGAGAAAACATTTGCCCCTTCTAACATAGATACAACTTCATTAATGTTGGGTAGAGGGTGACAATCTATGACTATGTTTTCATTCAAAGCTCTCAAATCAATACATACTCTCAAGTTTTTATCAGTCTTCCGTACCAAAACAATGGGTGAAACCCATTCTGATGACTCAATCTCCTCAATCACCCCTTCACTGGTAAGATCTTTCAACACATTCCTTAACTCCTCCCTTACATTTATGGGTACACCTCTGAGTTTCTGTTTTACAGGTCGGGCATTGTCCTTCAAAATTATTTTGTGTTCAAAGTTCCTAAGTCTACCTAACTTATCACTGAACACACCTTTATATTTTTCCTTTAACCTTGTAATTTTATCTTCATTCTCTATCACCGCTATTCTCCCAGTTGACCAATTTTCATCTAAAGAGACAGATTCTTTTGCACGTGGGTTTAGTATTACACCTAACTTCCATTGATCGCGCCAACCCAACACATTCACCCCTTTTACAGCAATGTATAACTTGATGTCAACACATCTGTTTTTGAAAGTTACAGTAACATTAAAGTAACCTTCCATGTCAATACTTGTTCCATCAAAACTTTCTGCACTAATGTCACTACTGTGTAACACTTTCCCTTCACACACTATACTTAGCTTCTCTAACCAATATTGTTTTGTTATGATTGTCCAAGGTGAACCAGAGTCAGCCATGAGATGTAATTCTACTCCTAGAATTATTACTTTGCATTTTGGAGGATCAATTAAAATTTCGCCTCCGTTAATGATTGATACTACAAAACCTCTTTCATATTCACAGTTTTCCTCATGACTCATTGCACCCTGGACGTCTCTGTTTTCTGACACAGTAGATATTGACCCACGTGGAAATGAAACAGGTTTCCTGTAGTCTCTACACACGTTGCTGAAATGTCCCATTCTTCCACACTTTCTGCATTCTTTGTTTCTGGCAGGACATCCATAAAAATTAGCCATATGCGATCTGCTACCACACTTATAACATACATGTTGACTTCCAAAATTATCTCCTTGTCTGCTCACATTATTTCCATAAAATCTGTTCACCACTACTTTCTGTTGAACATTCTCCTGCTTATGTTCGTCTTTGTTTTTAACCGCACACACTTCTTCCATGTTCTCTTTTTTTGCTTCGCATTGTCTTACTGTTTTCATCCATTTCTCGGACTGTTCCAAAGCTTTGGCTGTGGCTATAGTCTCAGAAAGTTTCGGGTCTCCCATTACCCACAAACTTTCTTGAATTTTCTTATTCTTCACATGTACTATTATTTGGTCTCTAATCATCTCATCTGCCATAGTTCCAAAATTACATTTCATGCATAGGGATCTTAAACCTGTTAGAAAATCATCAAAGGACTCTTCTTCTTTTTGCGCTCTCGTATAAAATTTAAACCTGTTGAGAGCAATACTTGTGGTAGGTTTAAATCTTTTTTCCATCCTTAGTAAAGCTTCTGTATATACATTTATGTTCTCGTTCCCTTCCTGAGGTGTAATCTGTGGTAAAGCCCTGAACACGTCTTGTCCCTCCGAGCCTAAACAATGTAAAAGTATACTTTTCTTCCTTTCTGCACCCATTCTTTCCCCGTCAATGGCTTTCATGTAAGTCAAAAATTCCTCTTTCCATCTGATCCACGGCAAAGGTGGGTCTCCTTTGTTTTGTAGAAATTTTGCTGGAGGATCAAATTGCATTTTTTTTTTTTTAAATATATGTTTATTTACTTTTCTCCCGTTTATTTTACACAACTTTTGCTGCTTTCACACTTTCTTTTTGTTGTCCTCCACCCACTCTTCTCTTTGTGCTGCTCTATTGACCCAGAACAATGCACATCCTTTTCACTCCTTGTATTTTCCCTTGTAAAACGCTGTGTCTGTTATTTTTCCTTTTTTTTTTATTTTAATTTGACATCACGCGCAGCATCCTGCTTAACTCGCCGTCAATTTTGTTTACACGTTGCCATAGTTACTCTGCACTCTTCCCGTCGAACATGTGACTCCACGCTAATGCGTAGTTCGACTTGATTATTCCCGTTGCTATGACGCCCGCATGACTCACCACGCTTACGTAGGCCGTCACAGCGCGCGCATCAGAATCCTGCCTCGTCGTCTTCCTCGCTCTGTCACAGCGCGCACATCAGAATCCTGCCGCTTGGTCTTCCTCGCGCTTGTTTTAATTTCCTCAAAACGCTCCTCTTCTTCAATCTTCACCCCCGGAACCACAGGTCAACGTACAGTAAGCACTCGCTACTTCCTTGCTCACCGTTCTTCTTCTTTCCTCTTCTTTTCTTCTTTTTTAAATATTCGTATTTCTTCTTAAACGTCTTCTTTGGGTCCTCTAAACACTCCTTCTCCCGTGCTGTCCTGAAGGAGGTTCAACTCGTCGCCAATGTTAAGTTCAGACACTTGTAGATTAAATAAAGTTAGATTTAATGACAACAGCACGGTAACATCTTCATGGCAGGCAGCTCCACACACCACTGCCCACCAGCTAGAATGCTCTTCCCAGCCCACTTCCAGAACTTGGAACCATATACAAATAATGACATAGCGCATGCACAAACATGGCTACGCACACATTTAAAATAACAGTACACAAATAATCAGAATATAACAACTCTCTTAGACAATCACTTTTCTCTAGCACTTGAGGCATCCCCTCCTGGACAATATGTCATCCTGCATGGCCAGGTACTCTCCTTTCATCACTAAGCAGGCAGACAAGCTGAAAGGAACTGGTCAGGCTCTCAGCTCCTCTAGCAGAAAGTTCAAACTTCAGGCGATGTCTTCCCACCTATGGAAGACTAGTGATCTTCTAGACACCAGCCCGGGTCACACAGTAGTCTCACGAGAACTGTGTGGAGCATTCCATTCCTTGGTTATGAAGAACTTAGAACTACAACAAAGTGAGGTCGTCCGAATCCCATTTTTTCACATATTTTTCAGACAATGTGAATCTACTGTCTAAGGCATTATAACCAGTTTTGGCTGGATCTCTTTCAAATATCTTTTTTGGGCTAGTCCTCTGTTGCAACATTGTGCAAGGCTCTCACATCAGGTAGCAAAGGGCCTTGAATGTAGGACTATCCGAACCAAGGGCATAATATAGTGTGAGATCTCTGCACCTGGCTGTCACCAGCCTTCCTGAAGCATGAATCGGGAACAGAGAAAAGGGCAGGCCCTGCCTAGAAACTTCCTTACCTTGAATAATGGAAACTGCAATTGCATCCCTCAACCCTACCATCTACCAAATGACAGTGACCAGGAACCAGCCAATTAGCCCGTTGCTAACAATGTCCTCATTGAATTTCCGAAAGTAGCAATACATGTTCCCTGTCTGGGGAAGCAATCCTTTGTCTTTTGCCTTGATAAATCAGGGGCAGCCAAAATGGATCCCACTGGTCCTGGTACTTAGACCCTCACAACACACAACGTTGGATTACCATACGTGTGATGTGCACGCAATGCACATACATACACTCAACATGCATGTAGAATATCAGCACGGGGTTCTGGGTTTCTCACAACAGTGGAAGTTTACAGAGGAGCCAGTATGCTCACCGCTCCTGAACATAAAGGAAAAGGCCTGGTTATAGCACAATAGTCGCAACACCACCACTTTATGTGAGACACCCAGGACATGGCGAGTATTTCAATATCCACTATGAGAGCATGTACAGTCCGATCCTCCAGATAACAAAAGAGGTTAAGGACCTTGCATTATCATGGACTGGCATCTGCCTTTGCGTACGCACCAGATTAGCATAATGCATAGTCAAAGAAAAAGTCAAAGAAAGGATACTAGTTTCACAGGCAGGGTTACATGTCTGTTTATGATGCAGGGGACGTTTCCACCCCAACAACTCACTAGCCTCTTGATCTTCCACCCATCACTAAAAGCATGAACACGATACACCGATGGCCTCCCTGAAACACTACTATACTCTTGAAAAAAATAATACAACAGATGTTTGTTTTTTCCCATTCATCTTAAATTCCCTGCAAGCACACAGCTCCATACATAATTTCTGGCCCTTTCCCAAACATCCATCATTCAGGTGTAATCATGTTTTCCAGAAGACCTGTGTATAGAAAAAGATCTTGCATCAACCATTTGACTCAATATCACTTTTCCAGTCCTGGGCTATATTTGTATTATGAATTATGTTTGTCCAATAAGATACATTGAATTATACTAAGTACGGCAGCTCGAGAATACACCTATTTATTACATGTAATTCCAGGACTAGTAATAAAATATTCCAATACGGATATGGAGTTCTTTGCAACCATGTACACTAGCCGATTAGTCCAAGTGCTTGCTAAAAATATTGCTGATCTAATAACCTCTCGTCCCCTCCTATTTTGGCGTCGCAAATGGAGCACGTCCGAGTTAGCTTCTTATAGGGAGGAATTGAGGGATGTTATGTCTATATTAGGTGCAGCCAATTTACCTTGGCTGTTCTACGTTAGGAAGGCATGCTTCTCACTGGGGTGTACGAATATATGGTTTACCCCAGAAGAGATTTGTCCCAGCACATCCAAAATGTCCCTAGTTGTTGCCTTTAAAGAACACAAATTTGCTATGTTGACCCAGAGTTTGAACTCTTGTTGCCTGACCTCAAGGTTCCTGGATGTTAAGCAGCAGTACAAGCTAGAATTGGTTTTGGATAGCATTCAACCGTTTATGGCAAAAAAACTTGTATTTCCAATCTAGGCACGGTACGTTACCGCTCTGTGCATTTACGAACAAATGGAAGGGTGTAAACAAAGCTGATTGTCCTGGCTGTTCTGCTTCTGAAGAAACAGAACTCCACGTAATGTTGTTTTGTCATACTTGCACTAGGCCTAGATCGAGGTGGGTTCTTCAACTCTGTAGGAACATGGGGCTTAGAAATTACGTTGAGGTGTTCAGGTTACTTAAATATGAAACGCTTCCGTTATTTGCAGTTGTCACCTCGAAATTTCTACATGCAATGTGGTGTATACGCAGGAGTACCCTTAAGGGGAATGTGTTGGCTAGGAACTAGATGTTACTTTCCGGTTTATAAACACATCTGATTCTTATAGCTTTTTTAAAGATTTGTCCCAAATATTTTAACCTGGTAAACTAATTTTTTAATGTTTTTCTTTTAATTTATCTTTTTATGAAAACAATTTGCATTTGCTTTTAAAAAGGTCTAGAAATCCACTTGTATGTGACCTGGAACTACACGTAGGTTAAATTATGAGGGCTTGTAAAGATCTGTATTCATAGTTAATATCATAATTTGAACTCACTTTTTCTTAAACTTGCCAACTATAGATGATTGCAATATCAAATCATGAAATACCGTTTTTGTGTTTTAGCATATATTTTTATCCTATGAATTGTATATTCAATTTGCTTTTATGGCTTCTACAACCGAAATAAAGTTTCTTTTGACTTGACTTGAAAAATATTCAATCTTGCAATGGATGTTGTTTCCTTGTTTCAAATTACCAGGTTCAGTGGAAATGACATCATGCATTCTTCGGCCCATGATCATATCTCTGTGCTACTTCGCCTCTTTCTGTGAAAGAAATTGAACTTTTTGAACATGCTGCCACTATTATTGCTATAATGTAAACACTCAATTAATTCATTCAGCAATCATAGTATACATTCACTGTCACATCAAGAGAGAGAAACATTCTTGGTATTGGGCAGAGGCAGGAATATAGCGCACGTGCTGTGGTTTATCTGCTGTTCCAGGTCAAAGTTAGAGTAATGAGAGGAGGGGGCCTGAAGCAGGGAAGGATACCAGAACAGATCATTTTGAGAAGTGGGGATGTGCATGTTATATCCTTCTCCAGGAGTTCTGCTATAGTGTGTGTAATTCATGACTAGGCAGTCTATGAACAATGATATGCGCTAATGGAGTCACCTCAGGGAAGTCCTACTGGAGCAAAAATGTGGGGGGCCAGTTATGCAACTTATCATCTCTGGATTTCGGCAAACTCCACTTAATAAACTATCTTTACCATAGGCCAGCTACCAGCAGATCAGAAAATGCGTTCACCTGAAAGTGCACAATGCCTCAATGAATAGCCACAAGTGACTACATGCAATGAAATGACAGAATATACAGGCAATCCCGATTATTACCTGCCATGGTTGAAAATCTGCACTGTCTACACAAATTCCATTGTTGAAGGGTGTACTTCCTGATCTGCATGACATCATATCCTGCAGCGCATTTGCAGTAGCATGAACCGCTGTGTAGATGTTGTATATGATCCGGAAGGTTGTAAATTCATTAAGATTCCCATAAACACTGTCCAACTTCTCATTCCCGGTGCATACTACTGTTGTGTTATTTTGCATGTTTAGTGGCACTTCTGGGTCCAGCCACTTGCAGCCAAACACAACTTCCCAGAACTGTCTGATATAAAAGTAATCTGGAGAGTTTAAAGGATTAATGTGGGTGAAATACTCCCCTAAATTATGTACTTGTCCACTGTTGATATCAAATCCGAGGGTACCACTAAGGATTTCTGAGTACTTTTCATCTGAAAGCACAGTAGAGGTTGTCCAGCCATCAGTGGAAACCCAAGTCTTTCCAGTTACTCTCTGCCGCACCAACTCATCCAACAGTGGGATCATGACATAGTCCGTGGAGAAGATGACAATAACATTGGCGGTTGAGTTTTTGATTACCCAGGCAATGTGATAGGTGTTACTTTTAACTCTGTTTGTAGGGATGGTCTCAAAGAAGGCAATACAAGCCCCTGCCTGGGTAAGCTCTTCTTGTACAATGTGGGCACCTTGTTGGCCATAATCACTGTCTTCAGCCAGAAGGCCGATCCAGGTCCACCCAAAATGTATTAGTAGTTGGGCCAGCCCTTGGGCCTGGAAGTCATCACTGGGGATGGTCCGGAAGAAGGAAGGGAACTGATTGCGATCACTTAGTAGTGAACTTGATGCAGAATAACTGATCTGGAAGAAAAATAACATATGTAATACAACTTTATTAGATAAGTGCTGCTTTTTATTAATTGGTTGGGAGCACAGGATCTGGATTCAAAACTAAAATATGACTGCTCTCCCAAAATTCCACACAAATGCACCATTTTTCTAATGTGAAATGGCAACTCATAACAAGTACATACAATTATTAATTTTGATTGCAATACTTAATATGGGTGCTTAACCTATATCTGAGCATTTCTATTTTTTCCAGATGAGCGGAATGTTACAAACATGTGATGGCTGGAATGCTTGAACTAATCTCAGCCACTTATAATTAATCAGGTTGCATTCTAAACCATTGGTATTTTGCACACCATGTCACCTCAATTTGGACCCAGTCATATGCAAATCAGTATTGATCCTGTTGCAATCGGAACAGTCCACTCGAATTACCAAGCCAGGCCCTCGTTCAACCTGAAAACAAGCAATCCGGGCCCGGTTTCACCCTAGTCATGGGTTCATCAGCCGGGTACAGCTTGCTTCAAGTGACACTGTGCACGGGACCCACGTCTTGGCATACCCATCCCACTTAGGGCGACACAATAAAGTATACAAAAAGAAATGATGCATGGAATGCTTGAAATAATCTCAGTCACTGGTAGTTACTCAGGCCACATCCTAATCCATGTTATTTTTGCACACCATGTCACGTCAGTCTGAACTCAGTCATATGTAAATCAGTCTTGACCCTGCTCCAATTGGAGCAGTCCAGCCCGAACTGCCAAGCCAGGTCCTCCCTGAACCAGAACACAAGCAACCCAGGATTGGTTTCGCCCTAGTTATGGGCTCATCAGCCGGGTACAGCTTAGTTCCAGTGACACAGTGTGTGTGGGACCCACGTCTGGGCTTACCCATCCCACTTAGGGTGACACACTAAAGCATACAATAAAAGTGATTGATGGAATGCTTGAATTATTCTCAGTCACTGTTAATTCGCCGCATCCCGAGCTATAGTTATTTTGCAGGTTGGCCCTGAGTTGCTTGTGTTATGGTTCAGGAAGGACCTGGTCAAGACTGATAGCATATTGCTGGGTCCAAATTGAGGTGACATGGTCAGTAAAAAATGAGGGATTGGAATGCAGTCCCGAGCAACTGCCAATTGTTGATATTAATTCAAGTATATAGAGAAGGATGGGCCTGCACACCTAATTTAAGCGTGTCAACAATGATAAATGCTATATGCAATAGTTGTGTGATTTTTGTGTGCTATCACGTTGAGGGAGTATGAGCCCTGACCCCTTGACTGTAATGCGAATAAACTAGAGGTTTGGAAAAATCCAAGCCTGCGTGATGCACAACTGGGGACCTGAAGGTCACTCTCAAACAAGAGTTCACAAAAAGTTATTAAAAGTAAATCAACCACAATAATGTTGTGAGAGAAAAAACGACTTGTATTCAACTTAACAGCCTGTAACTTAGTTCAAACCTTGCACAATCCATAATAATTTACTTGTTTGACATAAAGTGCAGAGTTGACAGGGTGAACAAAATCCCGTCTTGCAATATCAAATTCAATGAAAACAAAGTCCCAATCTTAAACAGAATCCCAATGCATTTTGGGTTAAAAAACCCTTCTTCAGGGGATAGCTAACATCAAGGAAAGTTGACTTTGTAGAAATCCACCAAAAGGAACTACAACAGAAGATCAAAAGTCAATGTCAATTGTAGAATGGTACATTCATGATATTGGATGCACGTCACACGTGCGTACGCATTGACGTTGATGGTGCCGGCTGCTAGTTATAGCCTAACACTCGCTCAAATACGCGTTAAACATACACACGCTACAGCGGACATAGTCGTAGGCAACTCTAAGGACGCCATAATAATACCTCAGAGGTGAGCAGCTATTGAACTTTCACGACTTATTGAACATGTCGCTTCATGCGAAATATGGATCGCTGACTGTGTTTGTTGCACTTTATGTCAAACAAGTATATTATTATGGATTGTACAAGGTTTGAATTAAGTGACAGGCTGTTAAGTTGATTACAAGTCGTTTTTTCTCTCACAACATTATTTTGGTGGATTTACTTTTTATAACTTTTTGTGAACTCTTGTTTGAGACCTTCGGGTCCCCAGTTGTGCATCACGCAGGCTTGGATTTTTCCAAACCTCTAGTTTATTCGCATTAATTCAAGTATGTCATCCATTACCTTGTTGTTTTTGCAGAGAAGAGGAATAAGGCACACAGAGATACAGTGACGTTTGCTGCATATGGTTTGATCATTTGAGGGAGCTTAGATTAGTTTCCACTAGCCTGATTTGAAGTTAGTAATACATCAGGTTTCTTGAGGGCTTTTGAAAATCCTCCAAGACTCTTTTGTTTAGGTAGAACATTCCCAGCTTTCTCCCAGCACTACTGATGATGTTCCTTATGGTTGTCACATAGCACCAAGAAGCCACTTTGTGCTGTAAGCTGCACTTTACAAATCAGTACATCAATACAAATAGCTTTGAAGCTGTTGGAGGAACTCCAATGCAGAGCTGGCTTGATTTCCCAAGTCCAGGTGGGACAGTTGGTCCAGTCCAGATTTTTTTCTTAGCTTCTGTTACTTGTTATCCTGAATTAATAACTGGGTGAAAAAACACTACCCTGTCAGAATGCAAAGAAAAAAACCTGAACTGGAGCAACTACTGGAATATGGAAATGGGAAACTTGGCTGTAATGCCACTGCAGCAAGGAATAAAGAGAAATGCAAAAAGTTGACACTTTACAACAGGGATAACTCCCTGTACTCAGTAAACATTTGAATAAAACATAGCTTTTCCAGCATCTAGTCAGTTCTGTAGCATGATTTATGGAGAAAATAGTCATAGACCCTTTTTTCTGCCATAGGTTAAAGTCTTTTTTGAATAAATCATTTCTGGGTTTTCTATAGTTCTCTAGCAAGCGCCAGCTGATAGCAGGCTGAATTAATCTAAATCAACAAGCATTGACAATGCAGGTTATATTTGGCAATGGACAGGTGCTGGAGCAGAGTTTTCTATTGAAAATGTATTGAGATTTAAACTCCAGTTTATGTTATATGTCATGATTAAAATTACTGATTTATAATCATTAATCACTAACTTTGTTAAAAGACTTGACTAATCAACATTACTAATGAGAGAAAATTACACGCGGGAATGCATATACGTTGCTTTATTAATACGTGAACTAAATTGGTGAGCAAATTAATAAAATAAGTGTCACAGAAGTGTTATTTGTTTCGTGTTTGCGCTTTAAAATAACGTGCTCTAATGCTTCTTTGTGTTGCAGACGGCTAGGTAATTACATACACATAAGGGTATTAGTGGGGATTAACACTGTATAATCATTATGATGTGGTAACGTTGTTTTGTGTTTCTTTTAATTAAGATGGTCCGTTTTGGCCTAATCCAAGATGGCTGCTATTTACAGCCTGCACTCGAGTGATTGAAATGTGACGAGAGGTTGAAAGTCACCTGACCACAGCTTCTGGCTGAATTAAAAGTTTCCGTGAGGACAGCAGCTCCGGGCTTGCTTCCAATTGCCCTTGGAAAAGAATAAAGCCACAATGAACTGTGATAACTTGCGGTGGCTTCGCTATGGTTCAGAGGAAAAGCATTCATGAATGTATCGTTTCCCTAGCTTGAGTTTCCTTCTTCCGTGTTTTATTTTTGTGATTTTTCTGAGCGGAGGTTTTTTCTAAATGTTGCCAGATAACATCCTTTCCTGCTCGCTCTGCTCAGTGGCTCAACGGACGTTTAGAAGTTTGTTTGTTACTTTTATTTTGTAATTTTTGTTATAAATAATGTTAGACTAGAGTGGGTCTTAGGCCACTTCTTCCTGAACCTATGCTCGTGAGGATCGATGCTGATCGAGAGGACGGCGACTCGGGAGACTTTACTAAGAGACCTGTCCTGACCCATTTAGCTAGAATAGGTAACTATGAGAATAATAATCTTGCTAATGATTGACTTCATTTGAACTAATTTTAGATAAAAGATGATCTTTGTTTGAATATCAGTGTCGGGTGGTTATTTCTTTGTCATTTATTGAGTTTCAAATGTTTTTCCTATGTTTTAAATCATGACTCAGGACAATTTCTTTATGGTCGCATTGACCTCGCTTTAGATGCAGATTGGTTTTAGGTTTCTCTCATATACTCAGTGTGGATAGAGTAATAGAATGAATGTCAGTGTGATGGGCCATAGCGTATGATGAGTGTATGTGCGTGCAACTGTGGATTTACTCTGTCCGTGGAAGTAGGGAGATTTTATATGCGCCGATCTGCAGCAGTTTCCTGGTAGCAGTAGGATGGTTAGAGATTATTGTCTTGATCTGATAGTTTGCTTGTACATAGGCTTTTGATTCATTGATTTATTCATTGATGTTGGTATATGCTCTAATACTATATGTTGAAGTCGTCCTATTGAGTTCTATGTAGTGTGTACGGCTTCTGGAACGTGGGGAGCTGGTGACGGTTCCGTAGTAGGGCAGAGGGAAGTGAGTGCTGCTCTCGGGAAAGACGGGATTGTTGGAATTACCTGTACGTATGCAGGAAAAACGTGTGACAATTGAAGTTGCGCGTCACATTGTCTGGGTTCGGAATCAGTGACATCGTCGTTTGTTACTACTAGAGACATATTTTCGGTGTAAAAGGAGTGTGTATGGTAGCAAAGGTTATCTGTGAAACTCTGGTCTTAAGTCCCAGGGATCCGTAAGGTTTGCCGTTAAAGCTTACTGCTGGAGAAGTAATAGGTATTTTCTGAGCTTGTCTGAAGGACTGGGCAGAGGTAAGCGCTGCTTGGTTAACGTGTGCTATAATTCTGTAGTGGGACAGACTGTTCGCTGTTCTCGGGAAAAGCAGGATTCTGTGTGGTTGTGCTACATTTTTCTGGTATGAAAGTGCGCGAATGTATGAGCATTTAATTGAGTGTGAGACTCTTTGGAGAAGTCCTAGAGGAAACAGTTAATGGATGCATGTTAGAAGGGCAGAGTAGAGGGATGTGCTACTGTGTCAATGAAAGTAATTATTCCGTGGTAGAGCAGAGGTAAGCGCTGTTCTAGAGAAGAGCGGGATACTTGTGAGAAAGGATTTTCTTTACTATTCTATGGTTAGCGAAGCAGACAATGGAGATGTTTATATGTTGTAACTAATAAATTTTGTAGAATCTGGAACGAAGTCTACTGAGAAGGCTTTGTAAAGGAGGGGTAGACGAGTGACAGGAGACAGAGCAGAAACGACTGCGGCGACCACTGACGTCAGACAGACCGCGCTGTGATTGGGTAGTGGATCAGAACAGTGCTCGCGCTGGGATTTGTGCGTTAGTGTGAGCCGCGCAGGGATTGGAAGGAGTACAGGGTGACGTAGACGCTCCAGGATTGGTGCGTTGGTGTGAGTCACGCTGTTATTGGACAAAAGATCGTACGGTTGCGGAAAGGACTAGAGAATAGTGATAAACGCGAAAATGTATTATCAACCGGAGGAAAAGAAAAAGAAATCCTTGTTCGGTAAAATTAAGAGGTGGTTCGACAAGGATAAAAACATTATAACTAGAGAAGGCGAATTGCTACCTCCGACAAGAACTCCTGCATCCTTCATGGTTGCGAAATATGGGTATCATACCTGTATATGGTTGGACAACTGGGCTAAGTACTCTAAGGAGGATGGTGTTTTAGCATTCCCGGAACATGGTTCATTTAATTTGGCCGTGTTGAGAAATTTACGGGAAAAAATGATGTGTCTAGAGCCTAGACCAAGGCCGACACAGTTCGAGGCGTTGGTGGAATGGGAAGATGAGGTGCATGAGCGAGAAAAGCAGAGGAGTGGAGGCAATTATAGGTATATGTTCGGGAGGAAATATGATCGTGAAACTCATCATGATCGAATGAGGAGATGGCGAGATGCTAGTATGTCAGAGGGATTATATCCTATGAGGACAGTTGATGAGAAGGAAGAGAGGAAGGGTACGGAAAAGGTGCCTGATGCAGAAGTGAGAAGGTATGGGGCTAATGATTATGAGGATGAGGTCTTAGATGACATGATTTACAAGAGACCGCCTCCATATAGACCAGAACCAGAAGAGAGCACGCCAGTTGCTACTCCAATAAGAGATACTTTGCGAATTGTGAAAACTGAAGTTGTGACACCTGATCTGAAAAGTGGTAGCTCTTTCACGGAAAGGGAGAGAGAGAGAGAGCGGGAGAGAGAGAATCGAGTCAGTGACGAGAAAACAAGAGAATTAGCCAGAACCACATCTGACCTGACTGAGAAAATTAGAGAGCTGACGAAAAATCTGGAAGCTGTTACAGTACATGTAACGATAGGTCCGGTTGTGCCTATTTTTGATAAACAAAGAATGGGAGAAAATGGTTTGACAGTTCCCTATGTAGGAAATGGTTTGGTTGGTTCTTGCACTTTGGAGGAATCAAGAATGAGGACGGGAGAAAATAATTTGAGACAGCTGAGACATGACACATGTAGTGGAGGATCAGATGTACAGCCTAATTCAGGATTGAATACTGGTTGTTTGGGTGGAACGATTTTGGAACCACAGAGAATGGCAGAACAAGTGGGTGCAGTGAAAAAGTCTACTGAAATAACAGCTGAAGATTTGAATGATTGGTTGAAAGTTCTTCAAAAGAAGGATAAAGATTCACATGCAATTGATGTAGCAAGGTTGCGCATAGAATTGGAGGAGCTTATTGCAGGAACAATTCCTACAGATATACTGAAAAATCATCATGATGGAGAGTTGTTATTTATGTGCAAGAGAATCACCTGGAGGGCTAAAAGTACACATGACAGGTTAAGAGCAATAGCGAGTGAACAAGGAGTTGACATGGATAAGGTAAAAGCTTTGCAGAAGCCTTACAGGGTGGATTTCTCCGATAAAGATATTGAGACTCTAAATGGTGTTGGAAGAACAGGACAGATTAAGGAAATGATTGCCTTATTGCGAACATGGGGTGATGTGGAAAAATGGAAGGATAGATGGTATAAGAAAAGGGAAGATTCAGTGGACAGGACTTACTCAGCTTTTCCTATGAGAGAAAAAGAAAAAACAGTGGATGCTTATCCTATAAGATCGATTCCTGGAGGAGGATATGTACATGTCCCATGGACTAGACAGGATATTTTGTCATTTACGAAAAATTTCCCTCGACTGAGAGAAAAGCCCGTCGAGTGGTATAGGCAGGTAGACAGGTTTGTGAAATTGTCAAAAGTACTGTGGATTGACTTGAATAGTCTGTTTGATATAATTGTTCTGGCAGACTTGTGGGCTGAGTGTAAAATAGTTGTAGATTGGCCTGCTAAGGAGTATCCAAGAGATCCGAAAACAGGAGCACCAGACCCAGAGGTGATGAAGAAATATGACCAGGTTATTGTGTTCCTG
This sequence comes from Triturus cristatus, assembly GCF_964204655.1. Taxonomy (NCBI): domain Eukaryota; kingdom Metazoa; phylum Chordata; class Amphibia; order Caudata; family Salamandridae; genus Triturus; species Triturus cristatus. The sequence continues at coordinate 760,508,098 of NC_140595.1, forward strand.
AAAAATAAGGTGCCCCCGAAAGAGACAGACTGGGTTAAGATAGATCGAACACATCAAGAAGCAAAAGAATCAGTTCATGCTTTTTACGAAAGGCTGATACTGGCTTTTAAACAGTTTAGTGGAGATGAACACCTGGGTGCAAGGATTTGAGTCATTTTGTATACAGATTTGTATATGGCTTGAAACCTGAAATTAGTGAGAGAATTCGTGAGCACACAGTTGATTGGCAGAGTAAAAAGATTGATGAAATCTTGAGACATGCAAAATACTTCAGTGATGAGATTGAGGCAAAACAGAGAAAGTTGAAAGAAAAAGCAATGTGGGCACAGGTGAAGGTTGCTGAAAGACAAGAAGCACAGATAGTGGAACAAGCAAATAATCCAGGAAATAGACCCAGATATGCAGGAAAAGGGAAGGGGAATCTAGAAGAAGCAAAGAAAAAGTTTCCTTGTCACAACTGTGGACAATTGGGGCATTGGAGATCCGAGTGTACCAATCCACCATTAGTGAGTAATGAGAATAAACCCTTGAATCAACAGGTGCAGAACGAGGGGTGTAATCATCAGCAACAACAGCAGAAGGTTGTCAGACAGCAGAGCCAAGAGCCCAAACCGCCCTTGCCGCAGAATAGAGGGTCCCAAAAGTATAACCAGGACTCAGGATTCTACAATGATGAGAAGGTAAACAAACCGAGATGTACTAACCCGGTACAGCAGTACTGGTTAAAAAATGAGGGGAGTGAGTCTGAAGGGGACTATTGACGGTGCCGAAGAGAGGAGGAAGAGTGCATACTTGGTGCAACTCTAGAAATAGACCAGGCAGGACCATTTGTAGATGGGAAAATAAATGGGGAGAGTGTTACTTTTTTGGTAGACACAGGAGCGACGAGATCAACTGTCAGGTCAGCAGATATTAGAAATCTTCCTCTCTCGGACGAAGCAATCCAAGTGGTTGGTGTAGCCAATACACAGATTAAGACTCGTTTTACTGAACCAGTAAGGGTAAGAATAGGGAAATTTTCAGACATGCACAGGTTTGTAGTCTGTGACACTAGTCCAGTGAACTTGTTAGGTAGGGACCTATTGTGTAAGATGAACTGCACAATTTTCTGTACTCCGGATGGAATAGCTTTTGAGACACCAGATGAGGATGTTTTGTACAGGATGACTCTAGATAATAGAGAGAGTGAGATTGTTGGTACATATGCCGTGTTTAATCCAGATGATTTGCCTCAGGAGTTGAGACACACAGTAAAAACAGCGGTTTGGGATTTTACTGGAGAAGATGTGGGATTGATGAATAATGTAGATCCGGTGAAGATTTCAGTGAAAGGGGGGATTGTTTATCCTAATATTCCTCAGTACAGATTGACACCAGAAATAATTAAGGGAATAACTCCTATAATTGACAAGATGATTCAACCGGGTGTTTTGAGAGAGTTACTGAGTAGCCCATGTAATTCACCGATAATGGGGCTGAAGAAACCTAATGGAAAGTTCAGGATTGTACAAGATTTGAGAAAAGTTAACAAAATTGTGGTGGCATGTTGTCCCATTGTGCCAAATCCTTCAGTGATTTTGTATCAGATTCCTCATGATGCTGAGTGGTACACAGTGATTGATTTGTGTCATGCTTTCTTTTCAATTCCATTGCATCATGACAGCCAGCCGATTTTTGCATTTCGGTTTGGACAGCGTATTTTAGCATGGTGTCGTATCCCACAGGGGTATACGGAGAGTCCTTCGATATTCAATCAGTTGTTGAAGAAATCATTGGAGAGTTTGATCATGCCTGAAAGCTCAGTACTAGTGCAGTACATCGATGACCTACTTGTGGCATCGAAGACACGTGAAGCTTGTGAAGTAGATACCATAGCTTTACTAAATCATCTGGCAGATGGAGGGTTGAAGGTATCTCCAGCCAAATTGCAATTTTGCAAGAAAGAGGTGCATTATCTTGGACACAATATTGAGAAAGGTCTGAGAAAGGTGACCGATGACAGAATCAAAATTATCAGAGGAATGAGAGCCCCAATGACCCAGAGAGAAGTGAGGATGTTTCTGGGGATGGTGGGTTATTGTCGTCAGTGGATAAGTAATTTCTCCCTGATAGCGAAGCCACTGATTAAATTGACTAAAAGTGAGGTGAGAGACCCATTGGAATTGAATGCAGAACAAATGGCAGCATTTGAAGAGTTGAAGAGCAGAATGTGTGAAGCCCCTGCTTTGGGAATGCCAGACTATGAGAAAGAGTTTGAGTTGTATTGCAGTGAGAGAAATGGATGTGCACTTTCAGTGTTAATTCAGAAACATGGACAACTGAGAAGGCCAATTGCGTACTTCTCATCGACACTTGATCCCGTAGCTGTGGGTTTGCCAGGTTGCCTGAAAGCAGTAGCTGCTACATGCAGAAGCTTGGAACAGAGTGAGGGTATAATAATGGGATATCCTGTGAGGGTGTTCGTACCTCATGATGTGGCAATTCTTTTGACAAGAAGCAGAACTCAGTACATGTCACATAGTAGGCTGACTAAATATGAGAAAATCGTTCTGGGAGCATCACATGTGACTCTTGAGAGATGTGTGAATGTGAATCCAGCAACTTTGTTGCCAGATGCTGACAATGTGAAAGTGGGAGATGATGTTGATCATGATTGTTTGGATGTACTTGACTACTGTACAAAACCTAGACCAGACATAAGAGATTTGCCATTACCTGAGAGTGATCATGTGTTGTTTGTGGATGGATCATGTTTGAGAACTGATGATGGTGTGTTGAGTGCAGCATATGCAGTGTGCAAGGTTTCAGAAGTTATGGAAGCCTCGTCTTTGAAAGGAGTAAGATCTGCTCAAGTGGCTGAATTGGTGGCATTGACGAAGGCTTGCAAGATTGGGAAAAATCTGAGGGTGGCTGTGATGACTGATAGTCAGTATGGATTTGGAGTGGTTCATGATGTTGGCCAGCTTTGGCTACAGAGAGATTTTTTGACGTCGAGTGGGACTCCAATAAAGAAGAGGAGGAAGAGTGCGTACTTGGTGCAACTCTAGAAATAGACCAGGCAGGACCATTTGTAGATGGGAAAATAAATGGGGAGAATGTTACTTTTTTGGTAGACACAGGAGCGACGAGATCAACTGTCAGGTCAGCAGATATTAGAAATCTTCCTCTCTCGGACGAAGCAATCCAAGTGGTTGGTGTAGCCAATACACAGATTAAGACTCGTCTTACTGAACCAGTAAGGGTAAGAATAGGGAAATTTTCAGACATGCACAGGTTTGTAGTCTGTGACACTAGTCCAGTGAACTTGTTAGGTAGGGACCTATTGTGTAAGATGAACTGCACAATTTTCTGTACTCCGGATGGAATAGCTTTTGAGACACCAGATGAGGATGTTTTGTACAGGATGACTCTAGATAATAGAGAGAGTGAGATTGTTGGTACATATGCCGTGTTTAATCCAGATGATTTGCCTCAGGAGTTGAGACACACAGTAAAAACAGCGGTTTGGGATTTTACTGGAGAAGATGTGGGATTGATGAATAATGTAGATCCGGTGAAGATTTCAGTGAAAGGGGGGGATTGTTTATCCTAATATTCCTCAGTACAGATTGACACCAGAAATAATTAAGGGAATAACTCCTATAATTGACAAGATGATTCAACCGGGTGTTTTGAGAGAGTTACTGAGTAGCCCGTGTAATTCACCGATAATGGGGCTGAAGAAACCTAATGGAAAGTTCAGGATTGTACAAGATTTGAGAAAAGTTAACAAAATTGTGGTGGCATGTTGTCCCATTGTGCCAAATCCTTCAGTGATTTTGTATCAGATTCCTCATGATGCTGAGTGGTACACAGTGATTGATTTGTGTCATGCTTTCTTTTCAATTCCATTGCATCATGACAGCCAGCCGATTTTTGCATTTCGGTTTGGACAGCGTATTTTAGCATGGTGTCGTATCCCACAAGGGTATACAGAGAGTCCTTCGATATTCAATCAGTTGTTGAAGAAATCATTGGAGAGTTTGATCATGCCTAAAAGCTCAGTACTAGTGCAGTACAACGATGACCTACTTGTGGCATCGAAGACACGTGAAGCTTGTGAAGTAGATACCATAGCTTTACTAAATCATCTGGCAGATGGAGGGTTAAAGGTATCTCCAGCCAAATTGCAATTTTGCAAGAAAGAGGTGCATTATCTTGGACACAATATTGAGAAAGGTCTGAGAAAGGTGACCAATGACAGAATCAAAATTATCAGAGGAATGAGAGCCCCAATGACCCAGAGAGAAGTGAGGATGTTTCTGGGGATGGTGGGTTATTGTCGTCAGTGGATAAGTAATTTCTCCCTGATAGCGAAGCCACTGATTAAATTGACTAAAAGTGAGGTGAGAGACCCATTGGAATTGAATGCAGAACAAATGGCAGCATTTGAAGAGTTGAAGAGCAGTATGTGTGAAGCCCCTGCTTTGGGAATGCCAGACTATGAGAAAGAGTTTGAGTTGTATTGCAGTGAGAGAAATGGATGTGCACTTTCAGTGTTAATTCAGAAACATGGACAACTGAGAAGGCCAATTGCGTACTTCTCATCGACACTTGATCCCGTATCTGTGGGTTTGCCAGGTTGCCTGAAAGCAGTAGCTGCTACATGCAGAAGCTTGGAACAGAGTGAGGGTATAATAATGGGATATCCTGTAAGGGTGTTCGTACCTCATGATGTGGCAATTCTTTTGACAAGAAGCAGAACTCAGTACATGTCACATAGTAGGCTGACTAAATATGAGAAAATCATTCTGGGAGCATCAAATGTGACTCTTGAGAGATGTGTGAATGTAAATCCAGCAACTTTGTTGCCAGATGCTGACAATGTGAAAGTGGGAGATGATGTTGATCATGATTGTTTGGATGTACTTGACTACTGTACAAAACCTAGACCAGACATAAGAGATTTGCCATTACCTGAGAGTGATCATGTGTTGTTTGTGGATGGATCATGTTTGAGAACTGATGATGGTGTGTTGAGTGCAGCATATGCAGTGTGCAAGGTTTCAGAAGTTATGGAAGCCTCGTCTTTGAAAGGAGTAAGATCGGCTCAAGTGGCTGAATTGGTGGCATTGACGAAGGCTTGCAAGATTGGGAAAAATCTGAGGGTGACTGTGATGACTGATAGTCAGTATGGATTTGGAGTGGTTCATGATTTTGGCCAGCTTTGGCTACAGAGAGGTTTTTTGACGTCGAGTGGGACTCCAATAAAGAAGAGGAGGAAGAGTGCATACTTGGTGCAACTCTAGAAATAGACCAGGCAGGACCATTTGTAGATGGGAAAATAAATGGGGAGAATGTTACTTTTTTGGTAGACACAGGAGCGACGAGATCAACTGTCAGGTCAGCAGATATTAGAAATCTTCCTCTCTCGGACGAAGCAATCCAAGTGGTTGGTGTAGCCAATACACAGATTAAGACTCGTCTTACTGAACCAGTAAGGGTAAGAATAGGGAAATTTTCAGACATGCACAGGTTTGTAGTCTGTGACACTAGTCCAGTGAACTTGTTAGGTAGGGACCTATTGTGTAAGATGAACTGCACAATTTTCTGTACTCCGGATGGAATAGCTTTTGAGACACCAGATGAGGATGTTTTGCACAGAATGACTCTAGATAATAGAGAGAGTGAGATTGTTGGTACATATGCCGTGTTTAATCCAGATGATTTGCCTCAGGAGTTGAGACACACAGTAAAAACAGCGGTTTGGGATTTTACTGGAGAAGATGTGGGATTGATGAATAATGTAGATCCGGTGAAGATTTCAGTGAAAGGGGGGATTGTTTATCCTAATATTCCTCAGTACAGATTGACACCAGAAATAATTAAGGGAATAACTCCTATAATTGACAAGATGATTCAACAGGGTGTTTTGAGAGAGTTACTGAGTAGCCCGTGTAATTCACCGATAATGGGGCTGAAGAAACCTAAGGGAAAGTTCAGGATTGTACAAGATTTGAGAAAAGTTAACAAAATTGTGGTGGCATGTTGTCCCATTGTGCCAAATCCTTCAGTGATTTTGTATCAGATTCCTCATGATGCTGAGTGGTACACAGTGATTGATTTGTGTCATGCTTTCTTTTCAATTCCATTGCATCATGACAGCCAGCCGATTTTTGCATTTCGGTTTGGACAGCGTATTTTAGCATGGTGTTGTATCCCACAGGGGTATACAGAGAGTCCTTCGATATTCAATCAGTTGTTGAAGAAATCATTGGAGAGTTTGATCATGCCTGAAAGCTCAGTACTAGTGCAGTACATCGATGACCTACTTGTGGCATCGAAGACACGTGAAGCTTGTGAAGTAGATACCACAGCTTTACTAAATCATCTGGCAGATGGAGGGTTAAAGGTATCTCCAGCCAAATTGCAATTTTGCAAGAAAGAGGTGCATTATCTTGGACACAATATTGAGAAAGGTCTGAGAAAGGTGACCGATGACAGAATCAAAATTATCAGAGGAATGAGAGCCCCAATGACCCAGAGAGAAGTGAGGATGTTTCTGGGGATGGTGGGTTATTGTCGTCAGTGGATAAGTAATTTCTCCCTGATAGCGAAGCCACTGATTAAATTGACTAAAAGTGAGGTGAGAGACCCATTGGAATTGAATGCAGAACAAATGGCAGCATTTGAAGAGTTGAAGAGCAGAATGTGTGAAGCCCCTGCTTTGGGAATGCCAGACTATGAGAAAGAGTTTGAGTTGTATTGCAGTGAGAGAAATGGATGTGCACTTTCAGTGTTAATTCAGAAACATGGAGAACTGAGAAGGCCAATTGCGTACTTCTCATCGACACTTGATCCCGTAGCTGTGGGTTTGCCAGGTTGCCTGAAAGCAGTAGCTGCTACATGCAGAAGCTTGGAACAGAGTGAGGGTATAATAATGGGATATCCTGTAAGGGTGTTCGTACCTCATGATGTGGCAATTCTTTTGACAAGAAGCAGAACTCAGTACATGTCACATAGTAGGCTGACTAAATATGAGAAAATCATTCTGGGAGCATCAAATGTGACTCTTGAGAGATGTGTGAATGTGAATCCAGCAACTTTGTTGCCAGATGCTGACAATGTGAAAGTGGGAGATGATGTTGATCATGATTGTTTGGATGTACTTGACTACTGTACAAAACCTAGACCAGACATAAGAGATTTGCCATTACCTGAGAGTGATCATGTGTTGTTTGTGGATGGATCATGTTTGAGAACTGATGATGGTGTGTTGAGTGCAGCATATGCAGTGTGCAAGGTTTCAGAAGTTATGGAAGCCTCGTCTTTGAAAGGAGTAAGATCTGCTCAAGTGGCTGAATTGGTGGCATTGACGAAGGCTTGCAAGATTGGGAAAAATCTGAGGGTGACTGTGATGACTGATAGTCAGTATGGATTTGGAGTGGTTCATGATTTTGGCCAGCTTTGGCTACAGAGAGGTTTTTTGACGTCGAGTGGGACTCCAATAAAGAAGAGGAGGAAGAGTGCTTACTTGGTGCAACTCTAGAAATAGACCAGGCAGGACCATTTGTAGATGGGAAAATAAATTGGGAGAATGTTACTTTTTTGGTAGACACAGGAGCGACGAGATCAACTGTCAGGTCAGCAGATATTAGAAATCTTCATCTCTCGGACGAAGCAATCCAAGTGGTTGGTGTAGCCAATACACAGATTAAGAGTCGTCTTACTGAACCAGTAAGGGTAAGAATAGGGAAATTTTCAGACATGCACAGGTTTGTAGTCTGTGACACTAGTCCAGTGAACTTGTTAGGTAGGGACCTATTGTGTAAGATGAACTGCACAATTTTCTGTACTCCGGATGGAATAGCTTTTGAGACACCAGATGAGGATGTTTTGTACAGGATGACTCTAGATAATAGAGAGAGTGAGATTGTTGGTACATATGCCGTGTTTAATCCAGATGATTTGCCTCAGGAGTTGAGACACACAGTAAAAACAGCGGTTTGGGATTTTACTGGAGAAGATGTGGGATTGATGAATAATGTAGATCCGGTGAAGATTTCAGTGAAAGGGGGGATTGTTTATCCTAATATTCCTCAGTACAGATTGACACCAGAAATAATTAAAGGAATAACTCCTATAATTGACAAGATGATTCAACCGGGTGTTTTGAGAGAGTTACTGAGTAGCCCGTGTAATTCACCGATAATGGGGCTGAAGAAACCTAATGGAAAGTTCAGGATTGTACAAGATTTGAGAAAAGTTAACAAAATTGTGGTGGCATGTTGTCCCATTGTGCCAAATCCTTCAGCGATTTTGTATCAGATTCCTCATGATGCTGAGTGGTACACAGTGATTGATTTGTGTCATGCTTTCTTTTCAATTCCATTGCATCATGACAGCCAGCCGATTTTTGCATTTCGGTTTGGACAGCGTATTTTAGCATGGTGTCGTATCCCACAAGGGTATACAGAGAGTCCTTCGATATTCAATCAGTTGTTGAAGAAATCATTGGAGAGTTTGATCATGCCTGAAAGCTCAGTACTAGTGCAGTACAACGATGACCTACTTGTGGCATCGAAGACACGTGAAGCTTGTGAAGTAGATACCATAGCTTTACTAAATCATCTGGCAGATGGAGGGTTAAAGGTATCTCCAGCCAAATTGCAATTTTGCAAGAAAGAGGTGCATTATCTTGGACACAATATTGAGAAAGGTCTGAGAAAGGTGACCGATGACAGAATCAAAATTATCAGAGGAATGAGAGCCCCAATGACCCAGAGAGAAGTGAGGATGTTTCTGGGGATGGTGGGTTATTGTCGTCAGTGGATAAGTAATTTCTCCCTGATAGCGAAGCCACTGATTAAATTGACTAAAAGTGAGGTGAGAGACCCATTGGAATTGAATGCAGAACAAATGGCAGCATTTGAAGAGTTGAAGAGCAGAATGTGTGAAGCCCCTGCTTTGGGAATGCCAGACTATGAGAAAGAGTTTGAGTTGTATTGCAGTGAGAGAAATGGATGTGCACTTTCAGTGTTAATTCAGAAACATGGACAACTGAGAAGGCCAATTGCGTACTTCTCATCGACACTTGATCCCGTAGCTGTGGGTTTGCCAGGTTGCCTGAAAGCAGTAGCTGCTACATGCAGAAGCTTGGAACAGAGTGAGGGTATAATAATGGGATATCCTGTAAGGGTGTTCTTACCTCATGATGTGGCAATTCTTTTGACAAGAAGCAGAACTCAGTACATGTCACATAGTAGGCTGACTAAATATGAGAAAATCATTCTGGGAGCATCAAATGTGACTCTTGAGAGATGTGTGAATGTGAATCCAGCAACTTTGTTGCCAGATGCTGACAATGTGAAAGTGGGAGATGATGTTGATCATGATTGTTTGGATGTACTTGACTACTGTACAAAACCTAGACCAGACATAAGAGATTTGCCATTACCTGAGAGTGATCATGTGTTGTTTGTGGATGGATCATGTTTGAGAACTGATGATGGTGTGTTGAGTGCAGCATATGCAGTGTGCAAGGTTTCAGAAGTTATGGAAGCCTCGTCTTTGAAAGGAGTAAGATATGCTCAAGTGGCTGAATTGGTGGCATTGACGAAGGCTTGCAAGATTGGGAAAAATCTGAGGGTGACTGTGATGACTGATAGTCAGTATGGATTTGGAGTGGTTCATGATTTTGGCCAGCTTTGGCTACAGAGAGGTTTTTTGACGTCGAGTGGGACTCCAATAAAGAAGAGGAGGAAGAGTGCGTACTTGGTGCAACTCTAGAAATAGACCAGGCAGGACCATTTGTAGATGGGAAAATAAATGGGGAGAATGTTACTTTTTTGGTAGACACAGGAGCGACGAGATCAACTGTCAGGTCAGCAGATATTAGAAATCTTCCTCTCTCGGACGAAGCAATCCAAGTGGTTGGTGTAGCCAATACACAGATTAAGACTCGTCTTACTGAACCAGTAAGGGTAAGAATAGGGAAATTTTCAGACATGCACAGGTTTGTAGTCTGTGACACTAGTCCAGTGAACTTGTTAGGTAGGGACCTATTGTGTAAGATGAACTGCACAATTTTCTGTACTCCGGATGGAATAGCTTTTGAGACACCAGATGAGGATGTTTTGTACAGGATGACTCTAGATAATAGAGAGAGTGAGATTGTTGGTACATATGCCGTGTTTAATCCAGATGATTTGCCTCAGGAGTTGAGACACACAGTAAAAACAGCGGTTTGGGATTTTACTGGAGAAGATGTGGGATTGATGAATAATGTAGATCCGGTGAAGATTTCAGTGAAAGGGGGGGATTGTTTATCCTAATATTCCTCAGTACAGATTGACACCAGAAATAATTAAGGGAATAACTCCTATAATTGACAAGATGATTTAACCGGGTGTTTTGAGAGAGTTACTGAGTAGCCCGTGTAATTCACCGATAATGGGGCTGAAGAAACCTAATGGAAAGTTCAGGATTGTACAAGATTTGAGAAAAGTTAACAAAATTGTGGTGGCATGTTGTCCCATTGTGCCAAATCCTTCAGTGATTTTGTATCAGATTCCTCATGATGCTGAGTGGTACACAGTGATTGATTTGTGTCATGCTTTCTTTTCAATTCCATTGCATCATGACAGCCAGCCGATTTTTGCATTTCGGTTTGGACAGCGTATTTTAGCATGGTGTCGTATCCCACAAGGGTATACAGAGAGTCCTTCGATATTCAATCAGTTGTTGAAGAAATCATTGGAGAGTTTGATCATGCCTAAAAGCTCAGTACTAGTGCAGTACAACGATGACCTACTTGTGGCATCGAAGACACGTGAAGCTTGTGAAGTAGATACCATAGCTTTACTAAATCATCTGGCAGATGGAGGGTTAAAGGTATCTCCAGCCAAATTGCAATTTTGCAAGAAAGAGGTGCATTATCTTGGACACAATATTGAGAAAGGTCTGAGAAAGGTGACCAATGACAGAATCAAAATTATCAGAGGAATGAGAGCCCCAATGACCCAGAGAGAAGTGAGGATGTTTCTGGGGATGGTGGGTTATTGTCGTCAGTGGATAAGTAATTTCTCCCTGATAGCGAAGCCACTGATTAAATTGACTAAAAGTGAGGTGAGAGACCCATTGGAATTGAATGCAGAACAAATCGCAGCATTTGAAGAGTTGAAGAGCAGTATGTGTGAAGCCCCTGCTTTGGGAATGCCAGACTAGAGAAAGAGTTTGAGTTGTATTGCAGTGAGAGAAATGGATGTGCACTTTCAGTGTTAATTCAGAAACATGGACAACTGAGAAGGCCAATTGCGTACTTCTCATCGACACTTGATCCCGTATCTGTGGGTTTGCCAGGTTGCCTGAAAGCAGTAGCTGCTACATGCAGAAGCTTGGAACAGAGTGAGGGTATAATAATGGGATATCCTGTAAGGGTGTTCGTACCTCATGATGTGGCAATTCTTTTGACAAGAAGCAGAACTCAGTACATGTCACATAGTAGGCTGACTAAATATGAGAAAATCATTCTGGGAGCATCAAATGTGACTCTTGAGAGATGTGTGAATGTAAATCCAGCAACTTTGTTGCCAGATGCTGACAATGTGAAAGTGGGAGATGATGTTGATCATGATTGTTTGGATGTACTTGACTACTGTACAAAACCTAGACCAGACATAAGAGATTTGCCATTACCTGAGAGTGATCATGTGTTGTTTGTGGATGGATCATGTTTGAGAACTGATGATGGTGTGTTGAGTGCAGCATATGCAGTGTGCAAGGTTTCAGAAGTTATGGAAGCCTCGTCTTTGAAAGGAGTAAGATCGGCTCAAGTGGCTGAATTGGTGGCATTGACGAAGGCTTGCAAGATTGGGAAAAATCTGAGGGTGACTGTGATGACTGATAGTCAGTATGGATTTGGAGTGGTTCATGATTTTGGCCAGCTTTGGCTACAGAGAGGTTTTTTGACGTCGAGTGGGACTCCAATAAAGAAGAGGAGGAAGAGTGCATACTTGGTGCAACTCTAGAAATAGACCAGGCAGGACCATTTGTAGATGGGAAAATAAATGGGGAGAATGTTACTTTTTTGGTAGACACAGGAGCGACGAGATCAACTGTCAGGTCAGCAGATATTAGAAATCTTCCTCTCTCGGACGAAGCAATCCAAGTGGTTGGTGTAGCCAATACACAGATTAAGACTCGTCTTACTGAACCAGTAAGGGTAAGAATAGGGAAATTTTCAGACATGCACAGGTTTGTAGTCTGTGACACTAGTCCAGTGAACTTGTTAGGTAGGGACCTATTGTGTAAGATGAACTGCACAATTTTCTGTACTCCGGATGGAATAGCTTTTGAGACACCAGATGAGGATGTTTTGCACAGGATGACTCTAGATAATAGAGAGAGTGAGATTGTTGGTACATATGCCGTGTTTAATCCAGATGATTTGCCTCAGGAGTTGAGACACACAGTAAAAACAGCGGTTTGGGATTTTACTGGAGAAGATGTGGGATTGATGAATAATGTAGATCCGGTGAAGATTTCAGTGAAAGGGGGGATTGTTTATCCTAATATTCCTCAGTACAGATTGACACCAGAAATAATTAAGGGAATAACTCCTATAATTGACAAGATGATTCAACAGGGTGTTTTGAGAGAGTTACTGAGTAGCCCGTGTAATTCACCGATAATGGGGCTGAAGAAACCTAAGGGAAAGTTCAGGATTGTACAAGATTTGAGAAAAGTTAACAAAATTGTGGTGGCATGTTGTCCCATTGTGCCAAATCCTTCAGTGATTTTGTATCAGATTCCTCATGATGCTGAGTGGTACACAGTGATTGATTTGTGTCATGCTTTCTTTTCAATTCCATTGCATCATGACAGCCAGCCGATTTTTGCATTTCGGTTTGGACAGCGTATTTTAGCATGGTGTCGTATCCCACAAGGGTATACAGAGAGTCCTTCGATATTCAATCAGTTGTTGAAGAAATCATTGGAGAGTTTGATCATGCCTAAAAGCTCAGTACTAGTGCAGTACAACGATGACCTACTTGTGGCATCGAAGACACGTGAAGCTTGTGAAGTAGATACCATAGCTTTACTAAATCATCTGGCAGATGGAGGGTTAAAGGTATCTCCAGCCAAATTGCAATTTTGCAAGAAAGAGGTGCATTATCTTGGACACAATATTGAGAAAGGTCTGAGAAAGGTGACCAATGACAGAATCAAAATTATCAGAGGAATGAGAGCCCCAATGACCCAGAGAGAAGTGAGGATGTTTCTGGGGATGGTGGGTTATTGTCGTCAGTGGATAAGTAATTTCTCCCTGATAGCGAAGCCACTGATTAAATTGACTAAAAGTGAGGTGAGAGACCCATTGGAATTGAATGCAGAACAAATGGCAGCATTTGAAGAGTTGAAGAGCAGTATGTGTGAAGCCCCTGCTTTGGGAATGCCAGACTATGAGAAAGAGTTTGAGTTGTATTGCAGTGAGAGAAATGGATGTGCACTTTCAGTGTTAATTCAGAAACATGGACAACTGAGAAGGCCAATTGCGTACTTCTCATCGACACTTGATCCCGTATCTGTGGGTTTGCCAGGTTGCCTGAAAGCAGTAGCTGCTACATGCAGAAGCTTGGAACAGAGTGAGGGTATAATAATGGGATATCCTGTAAGGGTGTTCGTACCTCATGATGTGGCAATTCTTTTGACAAGAAGCAGAACTCAGTACATGTCACATAGTAGGCTGACTAAATATGAGAAAATCATTCTGGGAGCATCAAATGTGACTCTTGAGAGATGTGTGAATGTAAATCCAGCAACTTTGTTGCCAGATGCTGACAATGTGAAAGTGGGAGATGATGTTGATCATGATTGTTTGGATGTACTTGACTACTGTACAAAACCTAGACCAGACATAAGAGATTTGCCATTACCTGAGAGTGATCATGTGTTGTTTGTGGATGGATCATGTTTGAGAACTGATGATGGTGTGTTGAGTGCAGCATATGCAGTGTGCAAGGTTTCAGAAGTTATGGAAGCCTCGTCTTTGAAAGGAGTAAGATCGGCTCAAGTGGCTGAATTGGTGGCATTGACGAAGGCTTGCAAGATTGGGAAAAATCTGAGGGTGACTGTGATGACTGATAGTCAGTATGGATTTGGAGTGGTTCATGATTTTGGCCAGCTTTGGCTACAGAGAGGTTTTTTGACGTCGAGTGGGACTCCAATAAAGAAGAGGAGGAAGAGTGCATACTTGGTGCAACTCTAGAAATAGACCAGGCAGGACCATTTGTAGATGGGAAAATAAATGGGGAGAATGTTACTTTTTTGGTAGACACAGGAGCGACGAGATCAACTGTCAGGTCAGCAGATATTAGAAATCTTCCTCTCTCGGACGAAGCAATCCAAGTGGTTGGTGTAGCCAATACACAGATTAAGACTCGTCTTACTGAACCAGTAAGGGTAAGAATAGGGAAATTTTCAGACATGCACAGGTTTGTAGTCTGTGACACTAGTCCAGTGAACTTGTTAGGTAGGGACCTATTGTGTAAGATGAACTGCACAATTTTCTGTACTCCGGATGGAATAGCTTTTGAGACACCAGATGAGGATGTTTTGCACAGGATGACTCTAGATAATAGAGAGAGTGAGATTGTTGGTACATATGCCGTGTTTAATCCAGATGATTTGCCTCAGGAGTTGAGACACACAGTAAAAACAGCGGTTTGGGATTTTACTGGAGAAGATGTGGGATTGATGAATAATGTAGATCCGGTGAAGATTTCAGTGAAAGGGGGGATTGTTTATCCTAATATTCCTCAGTACAGATTGACACCAGAAATAATTAAGGGAATAACTCCTATAATTGACAAGATGATTCAACAGGGTGTTTTGAGAGAGTTACTGAGTAGCCCGTGTAATTCACCGATAATGGGGCTGAAGAAACCTAAGGGAAAGTTCAGGATTGTACAAGATTTGAGAAAAGTTAACAAAATTGTGGTGGCATGTTGTCCCATTGTGCCAAATCCTTCAGTGATTTTGTATCAGATTCCTCATGATGCTGAGTGGTACACAGTGATTGATTTGTGTCATGCTTTCTTTTCAATTCCATTGCATCATGACAGCCAGCCGATTTTTGCATTTCGGTTTGGACAGCGTATTTTAGCATGGTGTTGTATCCCACAGGGGTATACAGAGAGTCCTTCGATATTCAATCAGTTGTTGAAGAAATCATTGGAGAGTTTGATCATGCCTGAAAGCTCAGTACTAGTGCAGTACATCGATGACCTACTTGTGGCATCGAAGACACGTGAAGCTTGTGAAGTAGATACCACAGCTTTACTAAATCATCTGGCAGATGGAGGGTTAAAGGTATCTCCAGCCAAATTGCAATTTTGCAAGAAAGAGGTGCATTATCTTGGACACAATATTGAGAAAGGTCTGAGAAAGGTGACCGATGACAGAATCAAAATTATCAGAGGAATGAGAGCCCCAATGACCCAGAGAGAAGTGAGGATGTTTCTGGGGATGGTGGGTTATTGTCGTCAGTGGATAAGTAATTTCTCCCTGATAGCGAAGCCACTGATTAAATTGACTAAAAGTGAGGTGAGAGACCCATTGGAATTGAATGCAGAACAAATGGCAGCATTTGAAGAGTTGAAGAGCAGAATGTGTGAAGCCCCTGCTTTGGGAATGCCAGACTATGAGAAAGAGTTTGAGTTGTATTGCAGTGAGAGAAATGGATGTGCACTTTCAGTGTTAATTCAGAAACATGGAGAACTGAGAAGGCCAATTGCGTACTTCTCATCGACACTTGATCCCGTAGCTGTGGGTTTGCCAGGTTGCCTGAAAGCAGTAGCTGCTACATGCAGAAGCTTGGAACAGAGTGAGGGTATAATAATGGGATATCCTGTAAGGGTGTTCGTACCTCATGATGTGGCAATTCTTTTGACAAGAAGCAGAACTCAGTACATGTCACATAGTAGGCTGACTAAATATGAGAAAATCATTCTGGGAGCATCAAATGTGACTCTTGAGAGATGTGTGAATGTGAATCCAGCAACTTTGTTGCCAGATGCTGACAATGTGAAAGTGGGAGATGATGTTGATCATGATTGTTTGGATGTACTTGACTACTGTACAAAACCTAGACCAGACATAAGAGATTTGCCATTACCTGAGAGTGATCATGTGTTGTTTGTGGATGGATCATGTTTGAGAACTGATGATGGTGTGTTGAGTGCAGCATATGCAGTGTGCAAGGTTTCAGAAGTTATGGAAGCCTCGTCTTTGAAAGGAGTAAGATCTGCTCAAGTGGCTGAATTGGTGGCATTGACGAAGGCTTGCAAGATTGGGAAAAATCTGAGGGTGACTGTGATGACTGATAGTCAGTATGGATTTGGAGTGGTTCATGATTTTGGCCAGCTTTGGCTACAGAGAGGTTTTTTGACGTCGAGTGGGACTCCAATAAAGAAGAGGAGGAAGAGTGCGTACTTGGTGCAACTCTAGAAATAGACCAGGCAGGACCATTTGTAGATGGGAAAATAAATTGGGAGAATGTTACTTTTTTGGTAGACACAGGAGCGACGAGATCAACTGTCAGGTCAGCAGATATTAGAAATCTTCATCTCTCGGACGAAGCAATCCAAGTGGTTGGTGTAGCCAATACACAGATTAAGAGTCGTCTTACTGAACCAGTAAGGGTAAGAATAGGGAAATTTTCAGACATGCACAGGTTTGTAGTCTGTGACACTAGTCCAGTGAACTTGTTAGGTAGGGACCTATTGTGTAAGATGAACTGCACAATTTTCTGTACTCCGGATGGAATAGCTTTTGAGACACCAGATGAGGATGTTTTGTACAGGATGACTCTAGATAATAGAGAGAGTGAGATTGTTGGTACATATGCCGTGTTTAATCCAGATGATTTGCCTCAGGAGTTGAGACACACAGTAAAAACAGCGGTTTGGGATTTTACTGGAGAAGATGTGGGATTGATGAATAATGTAGATCCGGTGAAGATTTCAGTGAAAGGGGGGATTGTTTATCCTAATATTCCTCAGTACAGATTGACACCAGAAATAATTAAAGGAATAACTCCTATAATTGACAAGATGATTCAACCGGGTGTTTTGAGAGAGTTACTGAGTAGCCCGTGTAATTCACCGATAATGGGGCTGAAGAAACCTAATGGAAAGTTCAGGATTGTACAAGATTTGAGAAAAGTTAACAAAATTGTGGTGGCATGTTGTCCCATTGTGCCAAATCCTTCAGCGATTTTGTTTCAGATTCCTCATGATGCTGAGTGGTACACAGTGATTGATTTGTGTCATGCTTTCTTTTCAATTCCATTGCATCATGACAGCCAGCCGATTTTTGCATTTCGGTTTGGACAGCGTATTTTAGCATGGTGTCGTATCCCACAAGGGTATACAGAGAGTCCTTCGATATTCAATCAGTTGTTGAAGAAATCATTGGAGAGTTTGATCATGCCTGAAAGCTCAGTACTAGTGCAGTACAACGATGACCTACTTGTGGCATCGAAGACACGTGAAGCTTGTGAAGTAGATACCATAGCTTTACTAAATCATCTGGCAGATGGAGGGTTAAAGGTATCTCCAGCCAAATTGCAATTTTGCAAGAAAGAGGTGCATTATCTTGGACACAATATTGAGAAAGGTCTGAGAAAGGTGACCGATGACAGAATCAAAATTATCAGAGGAATGAGAGCCCCAATGACCCAGAGAGAAGTGAGGATGTTTCTGGGGATGGTGGGTTATTGTCGTCAGTGGATAAGTAATTTCTCCCTGATAGCGAAGCCACTGATTAAATTGACTAAAAGTGAGGTGAGAGACCCATTGGAATTGAATGCAGAACAAATGGCAGCATTTGAAGAGTTGAAGAGCAGAATGTGTGAAGCCCCTGCTTTGGGAATGCCAGACTATGAGAAAGAGTTTGAGTTGTATTGCAGTGAGAGAAATGGATGTGCACTTTCAGTGTTAATTCAGAAACATGGACAACTGAGAAGGCCAATTGCGTACTTCTCATCGACACTTGATCCCGTAGCTGTGGGTTTGCCAGGTTGCCTGAAAGCAGTAGCTGCTACATGCAGAAGCTTGGAACAGAGTGAGGGTATAATAATGGGATATCCTGTAAGGGTGTTCTTACCTCATGATGTGGCAATTCTTTTGACAAGAAGCAGAACTCAGTACATGTCACATAGTAGGCTGACTAAATATGAGAAAATCATTCTGGGAGCATCAAATGTGACTCTTGAGAGATGTGTGAATGTGAATCCAGCAACTTTGTTGCCAGATGCTGACAATGTGAAAGTGGGAGATGATGTTGATCATGATTGTTTGGATGTACTTGACTACTGTACAAAACCTAGACCAGACATAAGAGATTTGCCATTACCTGAGAGTGATCATGTGTTGTTTGTGGATGGATCATGTTTGAGAACTGATGATGGTGTGTTGAGTGCAGCATATGCAGTGTGCAAGGTTTCAGAAGTTATGGAAGCCTCGTCTTTGAAAGGAGTAAGATATGCTCAAGTGGCTGAATTGGTGGCATTGACGAAGGCTTGCAAGATTGGGAAAAATCTGAGGGTGACTGTGATGACTGATAGTCAGTATGGATTTGGAGTGGTTCATGATTTTGGCCAGCTTTGGCTACAGAGAGGTTTTTTGACGTCGAGTGAGACTCCAATAAAGAAGAGGAGGAAGAGTGCGTACTTGGTGCAACTCTAGAAATAGACCAGGCAGGACCATTTGTAGATGGGAAAATAAATGGGGAGAATGTTACTTTTTTGGTAGACACAGGAGCGACGAGATCAACTGTCAGGTCAGCAGATATTAGAAATCTTCCTCTCTCGGACGAAGCAATCCAAGTGGTTGGTGTAGCCAATACACAGATTAAGACTCGTCTTACTGAACCAGTAAGGGTAAGAATAGGGAAATTTTCAGACATGCACAGGTTTGTAGTCTGTGACACTAGTCCAGTGAACTTGTTAGGTAGGGACCTATTGTGTAAGATGAACTGCACAATTTTCTGTACTCCGGATGGAATAGCTTTTGAGACACCAGATGAGGATGTTTTGTACAGGATGACTCTAGATAATAGAGAGAGTGAGATTGTTGGTACATATGCCGTGTTTAATCCAGATGATTTGCCTCAGGAGTTGAGACACACAGTAAAAACAGCGGTTTGGGATTTTACTGGAGAAGATGTGGGATTGATGAATAATGTAGATCCGGTGAAGATTTCAGTGAAAGGGGGGATTGTTTATCCTAATATTCCTCAGTACAGATTGACACCAGAAATAATTGAGGGAATAACTCCTATAATTGACAAGATGATTCAACAGGGTGTTTTGAGAGAGTTACTGAGTAGCCCGTGTAATTCACCGATAATGGGGCTGAAGAAACCTAATGGAAAGTTCAGGATTGTACAAGATTTGAGAAAAGTTAACAAAATTGTGGTGGCATGTTGTCCCATTGTGCCAAATCCTTCAGTGATTTTGTATCAGATTCCTCATGATGCTGAGTGGTACACAGTGATTGATTTGTGTCATGCTTTCTTTTCAATTCCATTGCATCATGACAGCCAGCCGATTTTTGCATTTCGGTTTGGACAGCGTATTTTAGCATGGTGTCGTATCCCACAGGGGTATACAGAGAGTCCTTCGATATTCAATCAGTTGTTGAAGAAATCATTGGAGAGTTTGATCATGCCTGAAAGCTCAGTACTAGTGCAGTACATCGATGACCTACTTGTGGCATCGAAGACACGTGAAGCTTGTGAAGTAGATACCATAGCTTTACTAAATCATCTGGCAGATGGAGGGTTAAAGGTATCTCCAGCCAAATTGCAATTTTGCAAGAAAGAGTTGCATTATCTTGAACACAATATTGAGAAAGGTCTGAGAAAGGTGACCGATGACAGAATCAAAATTATCAGAGGAATGAGAGCCCCAATGACCCAGAGAGAAGTGAGGATGTTTCTGGGGATGGTGGGTTATTGTCGTCAGTGGATAAGTAATTTCTCCCTCATAGCGAAGCCACTGATTAAATTGGCTAAAAGTGAGGTGAGAGACCCATTGGAATTGAATGCAGAACAAATGGCAGCATTTGAAGAGTTGAACAGCAGAATGTGTGAAGCCCCTGCTTTGGGAATGCCAGACTATGAGAAAGAGTTTGAGTTGTATTGCAGTGAGAGAAATGGATGTGCATTTTCAGTGTTAATTCAGAAACATGGACAACTGAGAAGGCCAATTGCGTACTTCTCATCGACACTTGATCCCGTAGCTGTGGGTTCGCCAGGTTGCCTGAAAGAAGTAGCTGCTACATGCAGAAGCTTGGAACAGAGTGAGGGTATAATAATGGGATATCCTGTAAGGGTGTTCGTACCTCATGATGTGGCAATTCTTTTGACAAGAAGCAGAACTCAGTACATGTCACATAGTAGGCTGACTAAATATGGGAAAATCATTCTGGGAGCATCAAATGTGACTCTTGAGAGATGTGTGAATGTGAATCCAGCAACTTTGTTGCCAGATGCTGACAATGTGAAAGTGGGAGATGATGTTGATCATGATTGTTTGGATGTACTTGACTACTGTACAAAACCTAGACCAGACATAAGAGATTTGCCATTACCTGAGAGTGATCATGTGTTGTTTGTGGATGGATCATGTTTGAGAACTGATGATGGTGTGTTGAGTGCAGCATATGCAGTGTGCAAGGTTTCAGAAGTTATGGAAGCCTCGTCTTTGAAAGGAGTAAGATCTGCTCAAGTGGATGAATTGGTGGCATTGACGAAGGCTTGCAAGATTGGGAAAAATCTGAGGGTGACTGTGATGACTGATAGTCAGTATGGATTTGGAGTGGTTCATGATGTTGGCCAGCTTTGGCTACAGAGAGGTTTTTTGACGTCGAGTGGGACTCCAATAAAGAAGAGGAGGAAGAGTGCGTACTTGGTGCAACTCTAGAAATAGACCAGGCAGGACCATTTGTAGATGGGAAAATAAATGGGGAGAATGTTACTTTTTTGGTAGACACAGGAGCGACGAGATCAACTGTCAGGTCAGCAGATATTAGAAATCTTCATCTCTCGGACGAAGCAATCCAAGTGGTTGGTGTAGCCAATACACAGATTAAGACTCGTCTTACTGAACCAGTAAGGGTAAGAATAGGGAAATTTTCAGACATGCACAGGTTTGTAGTCTGTGACACTAGTCCAGTGAACTTGTTAGGTAGGGACCTATTGTGTAAGATGAACTGCACAATTTTCTGTACTCCGGATGGAATAGCTTTTGAGACACCAGATGAGGATGTTTTGTACAGGATGACTCTAGATAATAGAGAGAGTGAGATTGTTGGTACATATGCCGTGTTTAATCCAGATGATTTGCCTCAGGAGTTGAGACACACAGTAAAAACAGCGGTTTGGGATTTTACTGGAGAAGATGTGGGATTGATGAATAATGTAGATCCGGTGAAGATTTCAGTGAAAGGGGGGATTGTTTATCCTAATATTCCTCAGTACAGATTGACACCAGAAATAATTAAAGGAATAACTCCTATAATTGACAAGATGATTCAACCGGGTGTTTTGAGAGAGTTACTGAGTAGCCCGTGTAATTCACCGATAATGGGGCTGAAGAAACCTAATGGAAAGTTCAGGATTGTACAAGATTTGAGAAAAGTTAACAAAATTGTGGTGGCATGTTGTCCCATTGTGCCAAATCCTTCAGTGATTTTGTATCAGATTCCTCATGATGCTGAGTGGTACACAGTGATTGATTTGTGTCATGCTTTCTTTTCAATTCCATTGCATCATGACAGCCAGCCGATTTTTGCATTTCGGTTTGGACAGCGTATTTTAGCATGGTGTCGTATCCCACAAGGGTATACAGAGAGTCCTTCGATATTCAATCAGTTGTTGAAGAAATCATTGGAGAGTTTGATCATGCCTGAAAGCTCAGTACTAGTGCAGTACAACGATGACCTACTTGTGGCATCGAAGACACGTGAAGCTTGTGAAGTAGATACCATAGCTTTACTAAATCATCTGGCAGATGGAGGGTTAAAGGTATCTCCAGCCAAATTGCAATTTTGCAAGAAAGAGGTGCATTATCTTGGACACAATATTGAGAAAGGTCTGAGAAAGGTGACCGATGACAGAATCAAAATTATCAGAGGAATGAGAGCCCCAATGACCCAGAGAGAAGTGAGGATGTTTCTGGGGATGGTGGGTTATTGTCGTCAGTGGATAAGTAATTTCTCCCTGATAGCGAAGCCACTGATTAAATTGACTAAAAGTGAGGTGAGAGACCCATTGGAATTGAATGCAGAACAAATGGCAGCATTTGAAGAGTTGAAGAGCAGAATGTGTGAAGCCCCTGCTTTGGGAATGCCAGACTATGAGAAAGAGTTTGAGTTGTATTGCAGTGAGAGAAATGGATGTGCACTTTCAGTGTTAATTCAGAAACATGGACAACTGAGAAGGCCAATTGCGTACTTCTCATCGACACTTGATCCCGTAGCTGTGGGTTTGCCAGGTTGCCTGAAAGCAGTAGCTGCTACATGCAGAAGCTTGGAACAGAGTGAGGGTATAATAATGGGATATCCTGTAAGGGTGTTCTTACCTCATGATGTGGCAATTCTTTTGACAAGAAGCAGAACTCAGTACATGTCACATAGTAGGCTGACTAAATATGAGAAAATCATTCTGGGAGCATCAAATGTGACTCTTGAGAGATGTGTGAATGTGAATCCAGCAACTTTGTTGCCAGATGCTGACAATGTGAAAGTGGGAGATGATGTTGATCATGATTGTTTGGATGTACTTGACTACTGTACAAAACCTAGACCAGACATAAGAGATTTGCCATTACCTGAGAGTGATCATGTGTTGTTTGTGGATGGATCATGTTTGAGAACTGATGATGGTGTGTTGAGTGCAGCATATGCAGTGTGCAAGGTTTCAGAAGTTACGGAAGCCTCGTCTTTGAAAGGAGTAAGATCTGCTCAAGTGGCTGAATTGGTGGCATTGACGAAGGCTTGCAAGATTGGGAAAAATCTGAGGGTGACTGTGATGACTGATAGTCAGTATGGGTTTGGAGTGGTTCATGATTTTGGCCAGCTTTGGCTACAGAGAGGTTTTTTGACGTCGAGTGAGACTCCAATAAAGAAGAGGAGGAAGAGTGCGTACTTGGTGCAACTCTAGAAATAGACCAGGCAGGACCATTTGTAGATGGGAAAATAAATGGGGAGAATGTTACTTTTTTGGTAGACACAGGAGCGACGAGATCAACTGTCAGGTCAGCAGATATTAGAAATCTTCCTCTCTCGGACGAAGCAATCCAAGTGGTTGGTGTAGCCAATACACAGATTAAGACTCGTCTTACTGAACCAGTAAGGGTAAGAATAGGGAAATTTTCAGACATGCACAGGTTTGTAGTCTGTGACACTAGTCCAGTGAACTTGTTAGGTAGGGACCTATTGTGTAAGATGAACTGCACAATTTTCTGTACTCCGGATGGAATAGCTTTTGAGACACCAGATGAGGATGTTTTGTACAGGATGACTCTAGATAATAGAGAGAGTGAGATTGTTGGTACATATGCCGTGTTTAATCCAGATGATTTGCCTCAGGAGTTGAGACACACAGTAAAAACAGCGGTTTGGGATTTTACTGGAGAAGATGTGGGATTGATGAATAATGTAGATCCGGTGAAGATTTCAGTGAAAGGGGGGATTGTTTATCCTAATATTCCTCAGTACAGATTGACACCAGAAATAATTGAGGGAATAACTCCTATAATTGACAAGATGATTCAACAGGGTGTTTTGAGAGAGGTACTGAGTAGCCCGTGTAATTCACCGATAATGGGGCTGAAGAAACCTAATGGAAAGTTCAGGATTGTACAAGATTTGAGAAAAGTTAACAAAATTGTGGTGGCATGTTGTCCCATTGTGCCAAATCCTTCAGTGATTTTGTATCAGGTTCCTCATGATGCTGAGTGGTACACAGTGATTGATTTGTGTCATGCTTTCTTTTCAATTCCATTGCATCATGACAGCCAGCCGATTTTTGCATTTCGGTTTGGACAGCGTATTTTAGCATGGTGTCGTATCCCACAGGGGTATACAGAGAGTCCTTCGATATTCAATCAGTTGTTGAAGAAATCATTGGAGAGTTTGATCATGCCTGAAAGCTCAGTACTAGTGCAGTACATCGATGACCTACTTGTGGCATCGAAGACACGTGAAGCTTGTGAAGTAGATACCATAGCTTTACTAAATCATCTGGCAGATGGAGGGTTAAAGGTATCTCCAGCCAAATTGCAATTTTGCAAGAAAGAGTTGCATTATCTTGAACACAATATTGAGAAAGGTCTGAGAAAGGTGACCGATGACAGAATCAAAATTATCAGAGGAATGAGAGCCCCAATGACCCAGAGAGAAGTGAGGATGTTTCTGGGGATGGTGGGTTATTGTCGTCAGTGGATAAGTAATTTCTCCCTGATAGCGAAGCCACTGATTAAATTGGCTAAAAGTGAGGTGAGAGACCCATTGGAATTGAATGCAGAACAAATGGCAGCATTTGAAGAGTTGAAGAGCAGAATGTGTGAAGCCCCTGCTTTGGGAATGCCAGACTATGAGAAAGAGTTTGAGTTGTATTGCAGTGAGAGAAATGGATGTGCATTTTCAGTGTTAATTCAGAAACATGGACAACTGAGAAGGCCAATTGCGTACTTCTCATCGACACTTGATCCCGTAGCTGTGGGTTCGCCAGGTTGCCTGAAAGCAGTAGCTGCTACATGCAGAAGCTTGGAACAGAGTGAGGGTATAATAATGGGATATCCTGTAAGGGTGTTCGTACCTCATGATGTGGCAATTCTTTTGACAAGAAGCAGAACTCAGTACATGTCACATAGTAGGCTGACTAAATATGGGAAAATCATTCTGGGAGCATCAAATGTGACTCTTGAGAGATGTGTGAATGTGAATCCAGCAACTTTGTTGCCAGATGCTGACAATGTGAAAGTGGGAGATGATGTTGATCATGATTGTTTGGATGTACTTGACTACTGTACAAAACCTAGACCAGACATAAGAGATTTGCCATTACCTGAGAGTGATCATGTGTTGTTTGTGGATGGATCATGTTTGAGAACTGATGATGGTGTGTTGAGTGCAGCATATGCAGTGTGCAAGGTTTCAGAAGTTATGGAAGCCTCGTCTTTGAAAGGAGTAAGATCTGCTCAAGTGGATGAATTGGTGGCATTGACGAAGGCTTGCAAGATTGGGAAAAATCTGAGGGTGACTGTGATGACTGATAGTCAGTATGGATTTGGAGTGGTTCATGATGTTGGCCAGCTTTGGCTACAGAGAGGTTTTTTGACGTCGAGTGGGACTCCAATAAAGAATGCTGAAGTGATTGGAAAGTTGCTTGAGGCGATACAGCTGCCTAAAGAATTAGCGGTTGTAAAATGTGCTGCTCATGGACAAGGAGATGATTTTGTTACTCTTGGTAATCGTTTTGCCAATGACATAGCACAGTATTGTGCAAAGAACAATAATTCGATTAACAGGGGACGAGAAAAGGAGATGTCTTTTTGTTCTGTGATGTTTACTAATGTCCTGGAAACGTGGGATGAAGTGAAACAGTTGCAGGATGAGGCAGGAGATGAAGAAATGAGAGATTGGATTAAGGCAGGTTGGGCTCCAAGAGAGACAGATCATGTTTGGATCTGTAGAGATGGAAGACCAGTCATGCCAAATAGCATGCTATCGACAATGGCAAGAATGTATCATGGCCAGGGACATCTGGGGAGGGATGCGATGATTAGGTCCTTCAAACAAACCTGGTACAATGCAAAGTTCAGGCTAATTGCAGAGAGCATCTGTCAGAGATGTTTGATTTGTCAACAGTTCAATACTGGAAAAAAGACAGTGGTGAGCCTAGGAACAATAGGCAGAGAAGGAGGTCCTTTTACCAGAATGCAAATAGATTTCATTGAAATGCCCCAAGTGAACAGATTGAGGTATGTTCTAGTGGTAGTCTGTTTGTTCTCAAGATGGGTAGAGGCCTATCCAACTAGGAGGAATGATGGAATAACAGTTGCAAAGTTACTGTTAAGAGAGTTGATTCCTAGGTACGGGTTCCCAGTGACAATTGAGTCAGACAGAGGTGGACACTTCTACAATGAGCTCATGGGTTTAATTTGTGAAGCATTGAGCATACAGCAGAAGCTACATTGTGCATACAGACCAGAGGCTTCTGGTGTTGTTGAGCAGATGAATGGCACATTCAAAAACCGAATTGGTAAGATGTGTTTAGCCACTGGAATGAAATGGCCTGATGTCTTGCCTCTAGTGCTTATGACTATTAGGTCTACTCCAGATAGAACCACAGGGTTGAGTCCACATGAAATATTAATGGGACGTGCGATGAGACATGCATTCGTGCCTGTCAACAAGTTGATGACAATAACTGATGACATGATTTTGGATTACTGTAAAGGCCTGGCTGACGCAGTTCATTCTGTGTTTCACCAGGTTGGAGAAGACGCTTCCACACTTGAGAAGAAGCAAGCTCATGATCTGAGTCCAGGGGACTGGGTGAGGATTAAGGTGCACAGAAGAAGAAATTGCTTGGTTCCAAGGTGGGGAAGGCCAAGACAAGTCATTCTAACTACGACAACTGCAGTGAAGTGTGCTGGTGTGAAGAACTGGGTTCATGCAAGTCATACTCTGAGAGTTCCAAATCCAAAAGATGGGACTGGTAAAGAGTATTTTGAAGAGTCAGATTCCAGTGATGATGCAGAAACTGAACCAGTGAGAAGAAAAAAGAATCCTGAAAGGGGGGAAGGAGAAAGAGAGTCAGGTGATTCTTTTTTCTTTCCAAGAGAGGCTTCAAGAGAAACATTGAGAGTCTCAGAGGAGAGATCAGATTCTGTAAGAGTTCCTGAAGTTCCAACAAGCAGTGGAGAAGAAAGAGGAGAAAAGAGCAATTCCACAGAGATTACACCTGAATCAGATGAGGAGGTTGAAAATCCACCTGAGATTACTCCTGAACAAGCAGGGTCAGTAGAAGAGAGGGACAGATTGCGGAAGACCCCCGAGGAGGTGTAGGGAACATTCCTGATAAGCTAGGTGAAGGGACAAGTAGACAGCAAGAAGATTGCGTGTCGGAGACCCGAGGAGGGACAGAATTAGGGAAATCTCAATCAGTGGTGGAAAAGACTGTGGAGCGAAAGAAAATTGTTGAAGAACAAGAGGCAAATGAGACAGAATCAGATGAGAGTGAGAATGAGAAATCAGAGGGTCGAGTTCTGAGAAAGAGAACTTGGATCGGAGAAAGAAATAATAAGGAAGTGAGACCGAAGAGGAGTGTGAGAGGAGATCTTTGGCCTAACAGGATAAAGAGACTGAGGTACAGACTGACACGAGCAAATTCATCGAAAGCTGAGCAGGTGAACGAGGTGTCGAGTCAGAATCAAGCAAAAGGTGAAAAACAAAAGGTCTCAAAAGAACCAGAGGAGATCAAGAGAATCAGAAAACCTAACCAGAAGTATAGGTCACCGGAATGGACGTACGTGGCACTGTCTGAAGGTGAAGAGGCAGAAAGTCAAGGAAATCCAGAGGGGACCGTACGAGAAGTGGTTGAGGGGAAAACTGTTGGAATCCTGAAAGTTATCTTGACTGACATTGGAGAAGAGTCGGATGCTCAGGATGTTGTTGGAGATTTGATACAATTTGATGTTGCAGAAGAAGAAGTGAAAAGTGATGAAAATCCAAATTGAGTGAACTAAAGGAGTCACTTGGAGAAAAGTGAAAAGAAGAGAGTCTGAATTTAACTGTTTGAAATAATCTAGAGTTCTAAATTTCAGTAGTGGAGTAGAAGAGGCTAAGTCAAAAGACACTGCCGAAGTAGTAAAATGGCTAACACAGAGAATAATCAAAGTAGATGTGCCTTTTTGAAAAGATGGTGTAGAATGTGCTGCTGCTGTACTGGATTATTAATGCTATTATGGGGTGTACTAGCTTTATTAGTTACTTTTAGAGTCACGATAGACACTTTTGGAATACATACTGAGAATGTGACTAGCATAGAGAAGAATTCACAAAAGGTAGTTCCAACTAGAAGTAGTAACATTTACATACATAAAGATAGGTCAATTAATGATTTTTCTAGCAATGTTTTTTCAAAGTTGTACGAATACATAAAGACAATGGAAGTTAGGGATTGCTACGTTTGTATGCAATTACCTGCATCCGTTTCAGAGGGTGTTACTTATCACCATCTTCCGGCTACGTATGGGATTTCATGTAGTGTGTTAAGTAGTGTTTTTTTATTTGTTAGGGAAAATAGATTATGAGATGTCTAACAAAG
Organism: Triturus cristatus; assembly: GCF_964204655.1. Taxonomy (NCBI): domain Eukaryota; kingdom Metazoa; phylum Chordata; class Amphibia; order Caudata; family Salamandridae; genus Triturus; species Triturus cristatus. Next base: position 760,536,481 of record NC_140595.1, read on the forward strand.
ATAACATTTTTGGGCAATTGCCTATGAATAAAAAGCTGAATCCAGCTAAAGAAGCTAACATTTTTGGTGAGATTTTTATTGAGGCAGAAGAATTAACATTAGATTACATTTTTAGAAACAATTTAACTTGCAGTTTGAAAGAAGAAGAAAAGGCTTTCCTATACATGGTAGAGGAAAGGAGAATGAGCATGCATGAAAAGGCAGGGAAATATAAAGTGAGTGAGACAATATGGGATATTGAGATGGGAAAGGAATTGAGAAATGGGGCCAGACCAACTTTGGCTTTAGATGCACCACAGAAGGGTAAACTATGCATTACCAGAAAGAAATCCCAATATGATAGGTATTTTGTTGGGACTAGTGAGTGTTATGATACATACTTTATTGCAACGGGATGGGGTTTTAAAGGTGGAGAAGATCCAGTTTTCCCGGGAGTGTATTATGTTTGTGGGAACAAGGCTTATTACAGGTTGCCTGACCATTGGTATGGCACGTGTTATGTGGGTCTGGTCTTTCCAAAGATTTTTCATATAGATAGGATAGAAGATGTAGAACACATTAATCTACTAACACGTTTTAAGAGAGAAACTTGGTCAGAAATTGTGGGTGATATTTTTGGAGCTTTAATTCCAGCAGTGGGAATTTCTTTAAATGCATATGGAATTAGGAAACTGTCAACAGTGGTGGATCGCTTATCGACAAGTACCGCTGGGGGGTTTCTTTTGGTAAATACGGAGATGATTGCCGTACGTGCCATGTCTATGCAAAATCGACTTGCCCTTGATATTTTATTGGCCAAGGAGGGTGGAGTTTGTGGAATGCTGAAAGTTCAACATTGTTGCACTTACATTCCTGACGAAAGCAGAGATCTAAAGGTCTATATCAAAAATATTACTGATTTGCATGAAGAATTAGTACCACTGGAAGCTGAAAGTATCTGGACTAAAATAGCTAATAAGATAGTTGCTGTTAAGAGTTTTATTGCTAAAATAGGTAGTACCATTATTGGTAAAATATTATTTCCATTGACATGTGTAATTGTTGCTTTATTGATACTAAGATTGGTGTGTTTGTGTTGTAAAAACAGGGGAGGGAAAAAGAGAATAATTAGAGGAAATACTGAAAAGAAACAAAAGAGGTCAAGGAGAGACCCACAAGAAATAGAATTAGAAGAATTGAGGGAGAGTGTTTACTTAGAGTCAAAAAGGGATGATGAGAGAGAGTCTGGTGTGTAGTGTTGTGAAAAGACATTTTCAATTTCTCCTAAAAATTGGGACAACATTTTTTTTTTGGGTTGGTTTTTGTGGTGATAATATATCACCAAAGGGGGGATTGCTGGAGCAGAGATTTCTATTGAAAATTTATTGAGATTTAAACTCCAGTTTATGTTATATGTCATGATTAAAATTACTGATTTATAATCATTAATCACTAACTTTGTTAAAAGACTTGACTAATCAACATTACTAATGAGAGAAAATTACACACAGGAATGCATATACGTTGCTTTATTAATACGTTAACTAAATTGGTGAGCAAATTAATAAAATAAGTGTCGCAGAAGTGTTATTTGTTTCGTGTTTGCGCTTTAAAATAACGTGCTCTGATGCTTCTTTGTGTTGCAGACGGCTAGGTAATTACATACACATAAGGGTATTAGTGGGGATTAACACTGTATAATCATTATGATGTGGTAACGTTGTTTTGTGTTTCTTTTAATTAAGATGGTCCGTTTTGGCCTAATCCAAGATGGCTGCTATTTACAGCCTGCACTCGAGTGATTGAAATGTGACGAGAGGCCTTGCTGAACATGGTTGAAAGTCACCTGACCACAGCTTCTGGCTGAATTAAAAGTTTCCATGAGGACAGCAGCTCCGGGCTTGCTTCCAATTGCCCTTGGAAAAGAATAAAGCCACAATGAACTGTGATAACTTGCGGTGGCTTCGCTATGGTTCCGAGGAAAAGCATTCATGAATGTATCATTTCCCTAGCTTGAGTTTCCTTCTTCCGTGTTTTATTTTTGTGATTTTTCTGAGCGGAGGTTTTTTCTAAATGTTGCCAGATAACATCCTTTCCTGCTCGCTCTGCTCAGTGGCTCAACGGACGTTTAGAAGTTTGTTTGTTACTTTTATTTTGTAATTTTTGTTATAAATAATGTTAGACTAGAGAGGGTCTTAGGCCACTTCTTCCTGAACCTATGCTCGTGAGGATCGATGCTGATCGAGAGGACGGCGACTCGGGAGACTTTACTAAGAGACCTGTCCTGACCCATTTAGCTAGAATAGGTAACTATGAGAATAATAATCTTGCTAATGATTGACTTCATTTGAACTAATTTTAGATAAAAGATGATCTTTGTTTGAATATCAGTGTCGGGTGGTTATTTCTTTGTCATTTATTGAGTTTCAAATGTTTTTCCTATGTTTTAAATCATGACTCAGGACAATTTCTTTATGGTCGCATTGACCTCGCTTTAGATGCAGATTGGTTTTAGGTTTCTCTCATATACTCAGTGTGGATAGAGTAATAGAATGAATGTCAGTGTGATGGGCCCTAGCGTATGATGAGTGTATGTGCGTGCAACTGTGGATTTACTCTGTCCGTGGAAGTAGGGAGATTTTATATGCGCCGATCTGCAGCACAAGTTTTGTCCTTCATTCTGAAGGGGTTCCTAGAGGCCAGACATAGATCTGTCTTTGACAGCTTCTAGGTCAATGCTGACCAAAGTGTGTCCAGTAGAACCAGATCTTTACCACTTATTGGCCATATCCACATAAGATAGATTTCCTTTAACATAAACACAATTGAGCTAACGTACATAGAAAGAGGTTTTCCTGAAAAATGTACATGGTGTGGCCGATATCACCCCATGGAGCAGACAGCAAATGTTTTGTTTTGTTTACATATGCTCAGTTACAGCCCTCTTCATCTGACCCTTTGTTTCTATTAGCTGTAGGTAACAATAGAGTGAATGACCCAGGGTTTGCTTCAGTAACACACTTTCTGTCTGAGCTCTAATTCTTATGACTTTGCTCTCAATGTATCTTACCTGTGGGTGTTGGTACAGACCGAGAATACGAGCCATCACAACTGAAATTGAAGATGTTGTCTCTCCTATAATGGCGGCAGGTGGGCGTGTCCTCCAGCACTGGTAGTTTGGGATTGGTTCCTCTAGTCCCGTCAGCATCCATAGGGTGCCCTTGAGCGCATGTTGTATCATCATGCAGGAGTCAAAGATTCTGAAGCCCAGAGTAATGTTGGGTAAGAGCTTGGAGTGATTGTTAATCTCTTCGATGGCGAAGACCATGGCTTGAAACCACTGGTAATAATCATAGATTAATCTGGAAAATGTATTGAGAAAATACAATTTATGTTTTAGACTCTTCACATCCCGAGCTTGGGACAACACCTTGTACATTTAACTCAAATTATATGTTAGGTCCGGAGGCGAGGATTAGGCTTTACTTTCTATGCTTTATTTTCACCAGCAGCCATTTTAAAAGATTCAGAAAGCACTACATTTCCCATCAATCAAACCATGGGAATAAGAAACAAAGTATGTCCACCAATCAGAAAAGCTTAATTCCTTCAATAGTGTCTGTAGAGGCTCTGACCCCCCTCTTTCTTTGCTGCTCCAGCAGCCACAGATAAGTTTTTCATCTCGCTGTGTTATGATTTGGTTTTAATTGCAGTGTGAATTGATTGTGTTGATACTTATAGAGCTACCCACATATCGAACTTGCTAATTGCAGCTGTATCGTGCCGGCCCGGCAAAGCTTATCAACGTGAATGAGGGAATGATGCTAACGATCCTTCCCAATCACGGTAACCTTCTCACAGGCTCTACTCACCGTGCTGTCATCTAATGGCTAGGGGACTGCGCATTCTCTCGATTATGTGCTCTGCGTATCTGACTCCCCCAGGCCGCCGGCTCGCCAGTTTAACCCGACACAGGTCAGTGAGAGTGAAGAGAGTTCAGCGGTGTGTGTGTGAAGTCTGACAGGATGAAGATATATTGCCTAATTAAGTCTGGGCTTTGTCAGAGAGCCACCACCTGGTGCGTTATACCCACACTCTGGGTAAGATAAATTGATGACAAGTGGGGACTCGCACAGGTAGTTTTCACAGTGTAAATCCTTTTAGGTTACAAGAGAGTGTTGGTCCACAGGTCTTTGGCCCTTATCCTTAATTTCTGAGTCGCCATAGTACAGTTAAACCCTATTAACCCCACTATCTTCATTTGGCATAGCATAATGGAGCAATATGGGGATTACTTTGAAGAGGAGAAAGTCCAATATTTACCTACTGATGAGGACTTCTTTCAGATAATGGATGTGTCCATCTTTAGGGCCGTCTCCCAGGTAGGGGCACCCCTGGAGAAGATAATTCAAGAATTACAGGCTCAGTGCCCCAGACCCCTTAACCAAAGGGAACGACCTGCAGGGCCTCCTTCCCCGATACCTCCATGGCAGCCCACACTAAACCCTGACAGCAAATGCAAGCGCGGAGTGGATAGCGGCATTGACCTAGATGCTTTTGATCGGATCAAGAAGGCGTTCATGGAGTCCCTGCTCTCCACCTCCACCCAGCCAGATCTGCTAGGGGCCCCTCCTTCACTGCTCCCACGGGGAAGGCAGGGGACTCGCCCAATACTTGAGATGGTGATGGTGATTTTGGGAGGCATTGGAGACCGTCCGGAGGTCCACCTCCCATTGGAGATGGTGCTTTTGGGAATAATTGGCTGGGTCCTTCGACATGCTTGACACAGAAAACCTCTTAAACCCCTGCTCCGCTGAGCGGTCCCCTGCTCCTAAAGTAGCATCCTACATGGCAGGACAGTTAAGTAAACTATTAGATAAGGAGATCTGTAACTCTTTGGACGGAATGTCCCAGAACCACTTGAGAGGGCAGACAGCCTCTACCCCAGAGATTGGCCCGAAAATTGTAACCGTCCTGGCAAAATCTGTAAGAGAGAAAAAAGGTATAGATCTTTCTTGGCGGTCTCACAAAGATAAACTACTGGGCGTGGTGGGCCCACTATCCAAGATTCTAGATATGACAGAGAATAAATAAAAAAGGCATCTGCTTCGCCTATTGCTCCAGAGGCGCTGTCTAGTTGGACCCAGAGGGCCATCATCCTGCTAGGGAACGCAAACCGTGTGCTCTCTAAGGAACGCCGCAGGTCCCTATTGAAAAAAACTGACCCTAAGCTGGGGGAGCATTTGACCTTGGAGGCAGGCCCGATTGAGGAAGGCTATCTGTTTGGAGTCTCTTTTATCAAAGAATTGTCAAAATGTGTGTATACTTTCACATCCCTAGAGAAAGCCCAGACTTCTATTAGGTGCATCTTCACGCCACGTTTCTAATGGAGTCAGTCATGGCAGAGGGCACTTTTCCGGCTGCACCTACTTCCAGCCCTCCTCCAGAAGCGGCAAAATCGCTGTGGACAATGGCAGGATCCTGCACAAATTGGCACCTTCTACTTCACCAAGACCTACCCTCGATTGCCGGGGGGCGAGAGGAAGATGCAGTTCAGACAATACCCAGCAAGGTGAAATTTCAGTATTTCCAGGGGAGGCAGTTGGGGGGCAGATTGGGGGATTATCTCCACAATTGGTAGACCCTCACTTCAGATGCGAGGGGGCTTCAGACTGTCTGGGGGTTCCAGGTGGAGTTTTCTGGCTCCCCAGTACAACCAGCTCAACCGATACCCTTGAATTTTTCTTCAAAACAGTACCTCTCTCCACCCTCGTGGTTTCCTCAGCAACCTCTTCCTGGTGGAGAAAAGGGTTATCAGTCTGCAGGAATTCAATGGGTGGTTGCTCTACCGTCATTTTAAATGGAGGATATCTCCCTCCTCCAGGATCTCCTGCAACCTCAGGACTGGATGGTCTATCTAGACCTCAAGTATGCTCATTTCACGATTCCAATTTTTCCTCCACTCAGACGATTTCTTCAGTTCTGGTGGAAGTTGCCGGTATTCAAGTTCACCACCCTTCCTATCGGTCTGTCATCCACTTCATTGTGTTTCACCAAGGTCATGAAGTAAGTGGTTGAACACCTATGGGCCCCGGGAGCCAGGTTAATCGCCTATCTTGAAAATATTTTAATCAGGAATCAGTGCCCCTCCTGCCTTTCCCTGCATCTGCAGATGTTGATCAATCAGCTAGAATATTTGGGTTACATGATCAACGAGGAGAAGTTGTCTTTGACCCCCTCTCAATCCAGACAATTCCTGGGGTTCGTTGTGGACTCAGTGGCAGCCACCCTCAGTCTTCCCTCCTGAAAATTGACCAAGATCAAACATGTACTCCAACTAACGCTGTCCAGATCTTCAATTATCCTTCTCAATCTAGCCTAAAGTGTCATCTTCCATACAAGTGAGTTTTCCAGGACCCTTACACTACAGGTAGCCACAGTGCCTGAAGATCTTTCACCTACGCCATGGTCTTGGTTACTCCCAGTTCATTCCTCTTTTGGAGGAGGAGAAAGAAGAACTGAGGTGTTGAATCTCTTATATGGCTGCTTAGAATGGCTGGGCTATATTCGGATCCCAACTCGACTTGGTTATATTGTCAGACAGCAGCGGTTCAGGCTGGGGTGCTCACTATGGGGATTTTTCTACCTGCAAAAAATGGTCTTCCATCAAACAACCCTCCACATAAACTGCCTGGTGTTGATGGCAGGTTCCTTCGCAGTGAGTTGTTGGATGACCAAGGCCAGGGCTCATTACTGCATCCTATTAAAGATAGACAATGTGGCAGCGGTCTGGTATGTCAACCACCTCAGAGGTACAAGATTGAGGGCGCTCTCAGATTTGGCACGAGCCCTATGGGACTACTGTTTAACCAGTTACATCTCTCTTTATGCAGAAATTCTGGCGCGTCAATCTAACTAGGTAGTGGACTGGTGCTCTCATCACTGGTAGGATACTAGCCTCTTGAAAGTCCACCCAAAGGTGTTTCTCGCACTCCAACAGAGGTGGGGTCCTTTAACCATCGATCTGTTCCCCTTGTGGTTGGATCATGTTTTGGGAGGTATTGCAGCTGGAGGCCGGACCCCTACGCGGTAGCGTACGATGCGTTTCTCCAGGATTGGAACAAGGAGAAAGGTTATACCTTTCCCCCATTCACAATGATGATGCAATTGTCGACTCAGGTACGTCGGCTGAGTGTGGACTTAGTAGTGATCACCCCGGTATGGAGATCTCATGTCGGGTTTCCATTTCTGATGGCACTTTCTAGGGATTTTCCAATCCCTCCACCCCTCTTTCAGGATCGCCTGTTGGATCCCGAGGGGAACCCTCACCATCTGGTTCTTTCTCAGACCCTTTGTGGTGTGGGTAATTATAGGGAATGATGAAAAGTCCCAGGAATTTAATTTCAGGCTGCGGGCTTATTTGCCAGAGCCTGGGCAGACGGTACACATACACAATATTAATCCGCCTCATCCAGATAGACTGGTTGGTGTCATAATGGGCAACTTGATCCCGTGGGGGCAGAGGTTGTGTATATCCTGAACTTACGGGGGATCTGGGGATGGAAGGTTTGGTCGACCGGTCGATCACTACCTTTAGATCTGCCATTTTGGCAGGTCATGTTTTCGTTGATGGACACCAGGTTGGGGAACATCCACTTGTCTGTAAACTTCTTAGAGGCATTAGATTGTCTATCCTACCATGACCTCGCTATTCCCAGTTGAGGGATGTCATTGTCAACAAAGTTCTTCATTTGTTCAAGTCGCTGCCATTCAATAAAAATCTTTCAAGAAAACAGATGTCAGCGAAATTGGCTACCCTGCTTTGCCTGATCTCCTGTCGTAGAGTGTCAGACGTGAGGAAGCTGGATTTGGCAGGTAGAGTATTTATCCCTGAAGGGGAGGTCCTTCACTTTTCTAGATGCACAAAATGTAATTCTAGGATTGTGTTTTATCCAGCTTTCCCTGATGTCCCTAAGTTATGTGTTGTTAAGACGTTGAATATTTATGAGGCTATGACTGATGACATTTGCCCTCCTGGTGAAAGACAATTGTTTATTGCTCTTGCAAAGCCTCACAAATCTCTTTCCTCCCCTACCATTGCCAGATGGTTCAGATGGGTTTAAAGGAGGCAGGAATCGATATATATCCAAATTTGGGCTTATTCTTCATGTGAAGCTATGGATTCCAAAGCTTTCTCTTTAGGAGCTCGCTTGGAGGACATCCCTAATGCTGCAGATTGGTCCTCAGATTCTACTTTTAACAGGTTTAACTTCAAGCCAATCACGCATTTGGTGTCTCTAGTGGTGAAGAAACTTTGAACTAGCCTAATCCTCACCTCCAGACCTGATACAGAATGCCAAGTTTCTTAGCTATCATAGAGGACATTTTCAATTCTATTAAGGACTTGGAGGCGAGGATTAGCCCACCCTATTGAATTGTTCTCAATCTTCCCACCCTAGAGTGTCTGTATTTTCTCTGGTTCGGACTCTCATCTTTTTATGGAAATGTTTTGATTATATTTGGGGGTATTCTACAAAAATGTCTCTTCTTACAGGAAGTATCTTTCTCTTCATGATGCACCATTATTTATCTGGATAACATTGCATTGTTATTTGCTAATTGTGTGTGAATTGTTGGTGATATTGATTTCTTAAATCACTCAGGTTTTTCCGGTATCTGATGTTTAATATCTCTCTTCTCAGGGACAGAGGCGAATAAACAGGATTAATTCTGGAATAAGTTGGCTGTGTTCGCAGCAACAAAGATGAGGGTAGAGCATCTATGGACATTATTGAAAAACTGAAGCTGTTCTGATTGGTAGACTTACTTTGTTTCTTATTCCCATCGTTTGATGGAAAATGTAGTGTTTATTGCATCTCTTAAAATGGCTGTTGGTGAAAATAAAGCATGGAAAGTAAAGCCTAATCCTCGCCTTTGGGTCTTTAATAGAATTGAAACTTTCCTTTACGATAGCTAGGACATTTTTCATTGTGCAGGAAAACCTTGTGTTTGCTTTTAATTCCCTTAAATATGTGATTCTTAAATATGCATTCATGAAGAAGAGGAAAGGGAATGGTCAATCCATTTAAGAGTAAAACAACTAGAATTTTTGTAACAATCTAGTGCCTTTTACTATAAAGTATGTGCTGTTCTACATTATGAGGCATCTCAAATATATGCCTCTAACACTCTATATAGCAGCCTCTGTGCATGCACACATATGGTTTCCATGTGTATACAAGACTCCAATTTGAAAGCTGAGTTTGATCCTGGAGCAGTTATCTTTTGTATATAGTCTCATACATTGAGGGGCATATTTATTAAACGTTAATTCAGCAAGCCACTTTGATGCCTTGCGTGAAAGGGCAGGAATGCACTGAATTTAACATTCCTGTCCTTTCGTTGTGCTGGCACCCTTTTGGCTGCCACTGCCTAGTGTCAATGCAGGCATCCTTGTATTGTGGTGCAAGGGTGCATGCGTTGTAGGCACCAAAACAATCCTCAAAGACATTTTCCTCTTTCTATGTGTGCTTCAGAATGCAGCACATGGGGAAAGAGGAAGAAATGAAGAGAATTAAAGTAATTTCTCATAGTTACACCTCCCCTGGGATGGCATAGCATTTTGATGCATTCCCCGGTTTACTGGAGTTGGGAAATCTGGGAATGCTCCCAAATCCATGGGTGGATGTATGAGAACACCCACATTCCACTCATGGAACACCTCACTTGGAAAGAGTACCGCAACCCAGGGATTTGCACTGCATTGCATTACTCTAGATCAGAGTTCTTCAACGGGGGGCGCAACACCATCTCGGGGGGGCGCGCACTACAGCCTAAAATCTCACCTTAGTTTGTTCACACTGTCCCAATCGATGGGGCACGACATGCCCATTCTTCTGTAATTTGAAAGAAAACCGCGAGCAATTCGCTTTCGATTTCACAGCACAGGAGACTCTGTGCTTCCCACTGCAGCTGAAACATTTCAGCTCTCGGAATTAACCATCCCGGACGGTTAGTTCTTCACACAAAGGAGGCAAAGTGGATCTTTAAATTGCGTAAGTAGGAGCGTGCCATACACTCACGGTTTTATTGCAAAATTACAAAGGTGGATATTTATCGTTGCCATTTTTCATGCTTGTTTAATGCATCATGTTCTCTGCAGGTTGGTTTGTCAACTCACTTCATCGGTATTCCTATTTTGTACCGTTAATAACTGTTTCCTCTGAGCAGTTTGCTCTAAGCTTTGGGTAAACAGGATTCAGTGGGCAGGTGCTCAAATGGCTCAGAAATTAGAATGGGGTGGGGGTGCAAAACGTTTCACTTCCTCAAATTAACATGGGGTTTACATAGAAAAGACTTGCCAAGCATAACTCCGATACCACTAAATTAAAAGTCCATCAAATTAGTGAATTTTCACTAAGCTCTTTTGGAGATGTAAGCAAAAATGTAATTCTCCGTGGCACGTTCCCAAACTGTAATTATATCTGATACGGTTCACCATCACTGGAAAAACAAGTATAATGGATCTCTCCTCCGTGGTCTACAGCATATTGCAAGTGACGAGGAGGAGGCACCTCACTGTTTGCAATTTACACCTGGTTGCAGTGGCAGCTGGTAGTTCCGCTTCTCTTTGGTTCGTAAAATACTGTAGGCCCACTGGACCCGGGCACCGGGCAGCTCTCCAAGTGCCCTGTTAGTAATTGTGATCTGGGCACTGGGTCCACTCACTCCTCCACATTTCGCAGCAAATGGTAGAGAACAACTTTAAGACAGATATTTCTGTATCATAGGCTGAAAACAAATGGCTTAGGGGACAATTTTATTTATTTTTTAGAGTTTTATATAGCGCAAACTAGATTAGAAGATATCAGGTATCAGAGCGCTTTACATGACCACCAGTTTCGTTACTCAAGGACACATTCTTTGTTGTTAGGCACGGGGAGATTAAGTGATTTGCCCAGAATCACAGGATGTTGAGCATCGTTGCTGAGACTCGAATCTGGTTCCCTAGCTTCGAGGTCGATCTTTCTAGCCGTAAGGCTACATCCTCTTCCTGGCTCATGCTACTGTGCTATTTCACATCTGAGGTTCCCTCATATGACAGAGTGTAATCAATTAAGCAATTACTGTTTTATTCTTACTAAGTGAATGGAATTCAAGTGGAAATGCTTCTGGGAGTCTCAGAAGGCAAATAAAAGAAAGCGAGAGCTATGAAAAAGGGTGTTCTCGTCAGTGACAAGGTTGACATCCTTTGAGCATGTGACCCTGCACCTAAATATTTGATGTCTTTGTTTTAGCATTGACATGTACAGATTGCGCCATGCTCATTTTGTGCCAGCAGCAAATGGGTAGTTATGTGAATTGCAAGCGTGGCTATTTCGCACAATTTACTGCTGTCGCATTTTGCTCACAAATAGATGATTAATTGTGATCCTTTAACAAAGTGCTTGGAAGGTTTGGTGTCTTCATTCTTGCAAAAAGGCAGAAGAAAGCGTTTTATGATGGGAAATTATGGCAGCCTTTTCTTGCCTGTGTTGAACGGAAGGCTTTCTAGCAATGTATGCAACTCCCGCCTTATATATATTTTTCACTTTACGACCTCTGTAAAGTGCCACTTGTCGCCTGACTGAATAATGTCTGCACTTTATATGGCATATAGTTATATAGCAATACAATCAGAAGCATAAAGGCAATGGACATAAATGATAACATGATTAACATTGCAGCGCATAGGTTGATGTGGCGACTAGGCTGAGGGTTCTTAGGCAAAGGGCGATCTTACGAATAGTGCTTCCAAAAAGTCCATTCCTGACCTGACTCCACATGTGGGCAGTGCTTCTTTTTTATCGGAGGGGGCAGGTGGTGGCCCTGGTACTCATTTTTAGGGACCAAGAATTATTTTTCAGCATCCAACTTTGGCCAGTAGCAAGAGAGAGCAAAGCAGAATAGGGGAAAAGAAAAAGGGCAAGAAAGCTGTGAAAACAGAGACAAAGGGATAAAGTAGAGATGAAAAACCACCTGCAAGAAGGAGACAGAGGCAGGAAAAAGAGGGCGGAGGAAGAAGGAGGTGCATGTTGGTTCGTTCAAGACCTGGCAGTCCTGGTAAACAGCAGCCCTGGCAAGAGCCAGCGCTGGCAGAAGTGACATAATAAAAGCTTTGGCCCCTGCACTTTTTTAAAATTAATTAAGCACTGCCTTTGGCGTCCACCGTAAACCCTTTCAGCCTCTAAAAATCTTTTCTACTCTCTTCCTAGACCCACTCCCTGGAGGCTCACACATCCGTTGTGGCTGGTGCAGATACGCACGATGGGGCGGTGGAGTGGTACGGGGAACAGAATAGGTTTAATTTATTCATTTAATTTGACCTATTCTGTCGGCTGTCAACTTCCCTGCCCTCCCACCGCGGTAACCTGTGCCAGCCGCCGCTGCATTTACATGCACTGCAATGCTACCAGTTCACTGTGCAGCTGCACCCAGATCCATTTGATCACCACAAAGTCTGTCAGATAACATTGCTCTGAAGTAAAATAGGCAGCATCTTTCAGTTCTTATTAGTTCTATTTGTTTAAACATAAGACTGACATATGTCCTAAACCCCCACTCAGGGCACAGATCCTAAAAAACCAAGTGGGGTGACTATTAAGAATAAGCAATGCGCATTGGTGTCACATGACATCACAGGAAGGGATGTTGCCTCCTCAATTGCATTGGTAACGCTCAACAATTTGAGGAGGGGCATCAACAAGTCTGGGACTGAATGGCTCCCTTCCAGTCAAAATATTTATGAAGAGGTTGGTAGGTATTTGCCTGACTTGAGGGTACTTGCTTAGTAGGTGACTGGGCAGGTCTAGAGAACATTGTCCCATTAAGCCTCAACATCATAAGTAAACCCTAGTAAAAACAATATGCGCGCATTTATTCTTGGAAATTTTTTATTTGAACTGTCTAATAAGCCTCTGTCATTTAACCACACCCACTCACAAACCTGCAGTCTACTAAACACTCTTACTGTGACTAACATTACTTGCCGGATATGGCCTGGGATATCCAAATGGGGGACGATTATGAGGTGTACCAGATTCCAGAAATTTCTGTCAGGGGGTGGGGGGGCCCGACATTTAAAAAAATTCATCTTGGGGGGCTCAACCTAAAAAAGTTTGAAGACCTCTACTCTAGATTAACAAGCCATGCAGGGCCACACAAGGTTGCCTTGCATGTGTTGATAATTCTTACTTAGTAAGTGTGTAGTCCTGGCACCGCATTGCATGGCACAAGTGCGACACAACTGCTTAATAAATAATCTGGTTAAAGAAGTGCTGCCTGTTTTTTTGTAATAGTTTACTTTCCTATCCCTTTTTGACAGCCTTACTAGTCACAGATGCCCCTCAACATCTCCTGGGGATTTTCCAGAGAAGATCGTTCCAATTAGATTCACCGGTAAGGTGAAGAATCTCTAAACATCTCAAACTACAATGTTATACTTTGTCCCTCACATGCCACAGGTTTAGAACTGCACAACACAGTAATATGAACCACCTGAACATTAAAAGACAAAAACAGAAGGCAAAATAAAAGAGAAAGCCTTGAGAGGTTTCCTGAATGCATAATGATTATGATTCAGACACACCACTATGGGGAAAGGTTTGCACATAGATGTTAATAACACTGAGGTTACCCAGCCAAAGTCATGCACCTTAGTATATTAGTGGTCACAGCCAATTAGGATATCATAGAGCATGCACTTACATTTTACAGATCATGGGTACATTTACTACAACATTGCACTGAGTTTGCATCGTCAAAACTATTGCAAACCTGATGCAAGTTTATGTGTTGGGATTTACTTTCCAAAGTGAATGATAATTTGTGTTGGGAAGTTGCCTAAGTAAAGCAAAGTAATGGTATGCACTACTTTGGGTCAAAGAGATGTTCCAAATGTGCCAGAGGTGGTATATGAGTATTTCCATGGAACCACCCATGGTTTTTAACATGAATCCCTATATAGTAACATTGGTAAAAACTTGTGTAAGAATATTAAGCCTACTCAAAGCAGGATTAACAGTGGAGCAACCTTTAAAAAGCTTCACATGTTTCCAACTTTGCATGTGTACAGTGCACGCACAAGGAGGGATACAGATTAAAGCGTAATTTTGGCACTGGAAGGCTCCCCTTCCAGTAAAAAATGTATACTTGAAAGAATGAAGACATCCTTGCAATATGGTGAGAATGTGTGTGCATTGGCGCATAGCATCCTAATGTGCACCAGAGCCGGGAAAGTGAAAGGCAGCACCATATCTTAGGTGATATGGCCCTATATTCCTCTCTCCCTTTGAAGCAATGCAGTGAAGCAACTTTGGTTGCTGTACTGACTTGTGCCAAAAGTCAGTAAATTTGTCCCCAAGAACCACAGGCCATAATTATGCAATCTATGATGCACAAGCACATTTGCTTAAGTGGTCTCGGCCTGACCATATGTCGTGTCACCTTCAAACAAGGGCAAACAACCTTTACAACACAGTCATTACATCGCACTACATTAACAATGCAGTCATTACATCTCAACATCCTTTACAACGCATGTCACTACAACGCAGCCATTACATTTCATGTCACTACAATGCATGACACTGCAATGCATGTAACTACAACGCAGGCATTACATCGCATGTCATTACAATGCATACCATTACAACGCTTAGTACCCCTACCCAACCCACACTTACCCTACTGTTGCACCCCCTGGAGTTAGAATAGTAATTTTTACCCCTACACTATCCAACACTTACCTTACATGCGATGTAATGGTATGCGTTGTAATGGTATGCGTTGTAAAGGTATAATTTGATGTAATGGAATGAGTTGTAAATGTAGTTTTAAACAATTTGTTGTAATGGCATGCAATGTAAATGTATGCGTTGTAAAGGATGTTGCGATGTAAAAACTGCATTGTAAAGGCATGCGTTGTAAATGTATGTGTTGTAACGTCATACATTCTCAAAAAAGACCTCAAAGCCCTTCTCTTTCAATGACACTTGGCCTACCTTGCTCCCACCTCCTCACGCTGCCGTCAAGTGTTGACCGATCTCTACCTGCTTGAACGATGGTTGTCCAGCTCGAGGTTCTGTACCACCTGATTTTCACCACTTTGTTTTACAATGAATACATGAAAGGGCTCTACCTCATGAGGAGGCCAAACTGGTGTTCTCTCCACTTTTAATGTTATATCTATATTTTCTATTTGTTATTGAAACATTCTGCTTGTGTAAAGCACCCATTTTGTACCACCTGCTTGTCACGCCTATGTTTTACAGTGAAAACATTTGAAGCGATGTGCCTCACGGGGATGTTACCCAGAGGTTCTCTCCACCTTTAATGTTGCAAGTATATCTTCTATTATTTTATTAATACATTCTGCTTTATTGTAAAGTGCTCTGATGCCTACGGGCCATGTCCACACTATATAAAATCACAAAATTAAATAAAGCTTAATATGCCTCACGGCCAACAGACAATACAGAGGTGAGAATTGATCATTGAACACATCACTGACACCTGTTTTGCCGCTGAAGTTTTAAATGGAAAATGACATTTTCAGATAAACATTTTTGGAGAGCCACCATCAAGGCTATTTGTTCAGGTTTGTTCAGGTGATGGTAAAAAAGCATTGCCTCTTGCAGGACGTTGGGTGAAAACACAATCCTTAGTCGAGGCATCAGTCTGTCCAAAGAAACGTTGGCACCTGTAACAAAAACAACCTGGCAAATTGGCATTTGACAAGCAGTCATCTCCACTGCCCAAGGATTAAGTGTCCAACGGTGAATGGTTTAGTTAAAACTAACTAAACAGGCTCTGAGATGACTGGCACTAAGTGGCATTGAGTGAGCCACAGTTTGGCCTAAGTGTAAATTGAAAGGTTCAATGTTTCTGCAGATATCAGTTAGCAAATGAACTTCAGCCCTCCAGAAAATGTGCAAAAGAAATGAACCATGTGATAACAAAGAGATGTGAGGGACAGAGACACTTGTAAAAGATGGCTTGTGGATGCCCTGGTTGTGCTTTGAGAGTCGAGACTGGATCCAGTTCAACATTGTATTATGCAATCAAGTTTACTGGATTAAAAAGGACATGATTATTGGCAGCATTACATGATGCCCGTAGAGCTAAGGTTCCATTCAGCATTGCGACTCAGAATATTTCTGTAAGTCACGTAGAATATAGAAAAGCATCCTGGCAGGGGTTCCTTGAAGATCTAAAGATCTTCTGCCACATAGAAGACCAAATACATCATACAAGTACTCACTCTTTGAATCAGCATTCCAGGATTTTCAAGACTGGAGAAGTTGTAATGGCTATTTTGGGATCTGGTGTCATTGGAAGGTTGAAAGCTCCCAACACCCTTCTCAGCTGTGCCTTCTCACCATTGTTTCTTTGTACACTGAAGGTGCCCTGAGAGTTCGACTTTGCAGCATTTTTGGGGGTCTCTAGCGCATAGGGACGCCTCACCCTGCTGCTTAGTGTTCTTCAGTGTCACCCCCAGGGAGCCCTGAGAGGAACTAGACTACACTGGTCGCCCCATCACTTAGTCCCAAAGGGAAGTCTTCCCTGATCCCCTCTGTGCAGTCCCTGGCTGGTGGCACTTGACCATAGATTTTGGGTGCCCAGTTGCATCCAGTGGAGTGACCTGTGACTTGGGACAGTATGAATCCCTTTCGTGTTTATTTGTTTTACTAAATCTAATGTTTGCAAGCATTAAATACAGTTGTGGTCGATGTAACACTTCACAAACATTTAAACAAGCAAGCTACAACAAAGGGCTGGTCCAACAATGAGTACACCATTTATTAGGGCTATCTGTAAGTGATGTACTCTCATATATTGCGAAGTGTGCAAGATGTCGGATGAGTGCTGCCCACACACAACAACCACGTCCCCACTTCTTCTTCCATGGGTCCTTTCATCATTGCAATGCAGTATATCATGACCTTCTTTAACTCTTACCAGGTTTTACATAAGATTGCTAGTCTCACTCTTTAATTACTGGCTCATAGTGAAACTACTTTGGTACATTGGTGGGGTTTCCAGTTTTTCTGATTGCTGTTTATTCCGCAAATATGTTTAATATATGTGAAATATTATTATTAGAATTGCAACTATGATATTGAGTTGTGTTGTAACTAGGCTGTTGTCACTCATGCCCTCCTCCCTTAAGTTAAGATTTGACTGCTCACTCGCTGCTACCAAAAGTGTCAAGGCGACTTGGGTTGTGCCCATGTCTTCTTGCAGACTTAGGGGCTGATTACGACTTTGGCGCAGTTGTACCAGCACCAGCTCTCTGCCAGCGCAGTGCTGGTACAACTGGGCCTTTGCTGTGCCACCACCAGAGAGTGGCGGTTCCTTGGTGTAGGCAGCGGTCAGCCACCGGTCCAACTTTGAAAGTCGTAATTCGGCAGACCGTGGACCGCCACTCCTGCACCACCATGAGTGCGGCGGTCGGAAGGCCTCCACAATCATAATCAGCCCCTTAGTCTCTTGAGAACTGCTTACCTGGAACCGTAAGCCTTCTTTCATTTAAGAGAGATGAGTGGTCCAAATGACTTTGTGCTAAGAGGAATCCAGCCACACAGTCACATTGACATGAACCCTCCTACAAATTGCAGAACACTTGTCAACTAGTTGCAAGTCAATCAACTTCTCCTATTACTTCTCGAGTACAGTTAGTTTTGTTCATGTGGACAGTTGAGTGCTACCCATTTCTTCTGTTTAGGCCTCAGAGCGATCACTTTGATATTGAAATACCTCACCTTTATTCTGAGGAGAAGTACCATTTACTTTTGGAGGAGTGTATCCAAATAATTCACTGTTTTGTCTCCTGTTACGTGTCCAAAATTTTCCTTGCTATATTCGTATTGTCGCTCTGTGGAATGTGAGTACAAATAGTTATCCCTTTATTTTCGTATTTTACTCATGCCATCCTGAGAAAAAGAGAGATGTTGCCCATTTTCCATGAGGTGCGTACCTCTTCTCAGAATAGGGTTTGTTGTCATATGTTAAGTGTTCTGTGCTGTTTTTCAGATCAAAAGTCTAGTGACCTCCCCCGGCCTGTTCTGTTTCTCCCTGCAACTGTGATGGTCCAACTGTGATGGTCTAACAGTGGCACTCTTCATGCAGTATTTGGAAGGATTTTAAACAGTGTTTAATTTGTAAAAGAAGGACCGCCGGTGCCCAGGGCTCTAGTCTGAAGCCCGCAGTCAGAGCAAGTAAATGTCAGCACAAAGGCGGCCTAGTCTTAAACCGCCCCATGCCTCGTTAATCCACTACCAGACAATCCCTGCCCCTTTATCTCACTCTTGCAGGTTCCTGATTCTTCCTTTGTGACAGTCTTTCCATCTTTCCCTTCCTCCATCTTTCTGCTTTTTGTGATGTTCCCTCTCTTACTCTTGGTCAATGTCTTATGCAGAAAAATAGATTCCGGTCCCTAAAGATGAATGTCGGTAGCCCCCAGCGGCAACTACTGGCTCAAATTAAGCAGTGGTTTGAATTGTGCTTGTGGCTGTGGTTTGCCAACTACAAGGCAGGGTTCCATATTTGACTGGCGTGACAGTCTACCTTTTCAATCCCTATCACGACTCCCCTCTGACCAACTTGCTCATCTTTGACAATAAACTCACCTTATATCTGGATGTGAACTCAGGGACAAAATATGCCTTTTACTAGCAACACTTGCTTCGAGGCATCATTCTATTCTTCTAATTCCCACAAAGGATACCCTTTGTCTTCACCGGGGTGTCTGCCTGATTTGAAAAATATTTCTTAAAGTTCAGAAGAGGCCTAAATACACACCTATTCCAAATCTCAAATGGCTAGGGATTTCTTAAATTTGGCCCAAAATGAATACCTGGTTACTTGGTTAGGCTCTCTTCTCTTGACAATGGTAAGGGATGGTGGTTGTAGCCATGGTAACCCTTATGGATGAAGATTCACCAGTGGCAAGATGTAAGACTCCCTGATGGAATCGCACTCACTGTACAACATTCTTATTAACTGGTTTTAAATTGCAACCTGCAGTGTCCACCTTTTACTACAAGGTCAACTGCTGTTGATAGCTGGAGTAAAGGTCACTGAGCAGGCTGCACATGGCAAGTGTTAACTTGCACGCGCACAGGTGTAGGATGAATGAGGAAGACATTTGTCTGACTCAACCTGGCATCAGAGCACTGGTAACTGTGCAGCAGGAGGGCACAGTCTAAATTCTTACAATTCAAATGGTTCTCAGGGGAACTGCAGAAATCCTTTGAGGTAAAGTCTCCAATATGTTGTGGTCTTAACTGTGGGCACTTGAGGTTTAACATGGTATTAAACTGTATCTTTGGATGGCACAAGGATCAGAGTTAATATCTGTTATACATTTGATGGGTCTGAAATTCATACTTTATGTCAGCTTCAGCATATATGATGTCCTTAATACATTAGTGTAAAAACAAAGAATATTTCTTTGAGTCAAACATTGAGGAAATTCCCCTTATGAGCTACCTGTTATGTGAGATTATTTGATGTGTCCACCACCTGGCAAAATGAATGCAGTAGTGGGCAGGCCCATTCCGGGGAGAGTGATAGTCTCCTGATGGGAAGAGTGAGCTGGCTGTGGCTTTCCACAGCACCACCCAATAGATGAAGGTAGGGACAGCTCCCAGCATTAACAGCAGTAAGAGGGCAGGCATGTGTCTCTGTTGACCAGCAGTATGGCCCTTTCAAATTCTGGATGGAAGAGGCTGCGCCATGGTGGATGAAGAAAAGCCCAGAGAAAGGACGTTCTCTGGTTTTGGCAAGGGCCGTCAGTTTGGATTTTACTTATGGCAGAGTGGGACAGTCAGTAGGCATGTTTCGTGACAGGCAGTGGTGGAGGGCTGAGAAGAGACCTTGAGGTTTCAGTGCTTTACAAGCATTTTCATTTGCTGATGACTCAGGATTTCCAGCAATTCCTCCCCTTTTAGTTTTCCACTCACCACCTATCTGAGGGTCATCAGTGGCTTGTGAGGGACCAGTTGAGGGACTGAGGTTGACTACAGCTTTACAGAAGTGCATACATTCCCCAGCCACCTAGCCGAGCCCCTTGTGATCACAGATTGGAGCATGTGACAAGTTTATCTAACACGTCATTCTGTGTTGGTGAAAACTTAGCATTAGCAGAAGGGACATGGCAAATCCTGTGGTATCATTGAAGCCATCACAGCAAGTAAAGCTGCATGACACCTGATGACAATGGCATCACAACGAGGTATATCATATAGTCTGAAAAAACAGGAAGGCAATATACAAGTTCTACAATATTGCAAAACCAATAAATAACAATGACATCTCACAGAAGCAGAAATAGACAGACAAAAGATTTCAAGAAAATTGCAGTCTTGGGGATAGATAAATAATGTCTGTGCCACAGAATGTTTGGCCACGTGCATGACCAACAGCAACCCTAAAGTAGCCTGCATGTGAGAAGCACCACCACACCCTTGGATATATTTCTGTGAAATAGCTAGTGGACTTACTCCTCACATGGCGTCTGTTGCGCAGGTTCCTCTGTGAAGGTGAAAGCCTTGTGCAAGCTGCCATCATGGATGGGGAATATTCCACCAATCAGGATATCTCCATCCCTGGAAAAGCCGCCCACTCTGAATCTTTGTAGTTGGCACTGGGGCAAAGTATCCTGCGCTTCAGCCCAAGAAACCAGGATCCAGAAGAGGCTGAGGCAAGGCTGGAGGCATCTGCTGAAAGACATTCTTCCACCAGCCAGCAGTCCCATGATTTGCTACTGCAATAGTCAATGTGAACTTTGACCTTTGTAAGCCATTTCTGTCGGGGGCGGGCTGTTAATTTCACTGTTGTTATATAGATCAGGACATCAGCACTAGAAAGAAACACAAGGTTACAATATACAGAATGTTAGGTAAATGTGTGTCTAAATCTCAAAGAAATCCACATTTTTCCTCTCATGTTAACAGCATGGAACCCCCATAGGGCTACCTACACTCCATTTGGGTCCAATTCACAAAGGAGTTTTTAAGCATATGTTTCACATATTCCAAACATACACTCATATGTGACACTCTTGTCATTTAGACATGATGCATGCAGTGAAATAGAAACAAACACATGCGCACTAGCAAATTATGATCTACTCTCTCGTCGTTAGGTCGTACTTTTTACCTCAAGAAAAAAAAACACATGAGTTCTCAGTAGAATGTAATGGAAATGCTGAGAACGCTCACTCAGACTAGGAGGCTCATTAGTATAGCAGACGGACTCCTGGTGTAAACCGGGACCGTCCGCCATATATGCGGCGGTCCCACACCACAAATCAGGATGCGTCTGCCACCATGGCGGACGCATTCTGCAGTTTAACATTGCGGCGGGTGCTGCTGAAAGCAGCACCTGTTGTGATGTGTAAATGCCGGGTTATGCATTCCACAGCACTATGTGGCAGGCACCACACGGTGCCTGCCACTTGGTGCAGTGAAGTGTAGGGGTACCATGGGTACCCCCCAGTGCACCCACACCTCCCCAACACAAGGGGGGCCCACAACAGGCCCCGAAAACAACCTCCACCAGCCTTTCCATGGCGGTGGAACCGCCATGGAAAGGCTGTCTCTAGCTATCATCATAATTTGGTGGACGGTGACTGCTAGGCACCGCTTCCATTTTACCGGTTAAGACCGCTTCGCCAGGCAATCCTAAGGATTGCTTGTGGCTGTCCCGTGACGGACGGTCTTTGCGACCGCCACGGTCGCGGTGAGATTACCCCCGCCATCCTCATTTGGCGGGGGAAACTCACGGCCTGCGTATAGAAGGACCGCCACCGCATGGCTGGCCATGGTGGTCGTTCTGCCATCGTAATCGACCCTTAAGTTTGGTGATGATTCGCAAGCAACTGCAATTACTAAAGGTGCCTCACTTACTCTTCGTGATGCCTAAATTACTCCTGAAAAACCCAGTGGTGTCCTGGAAGAGATGTTAGCGAAAAATTAGGGCTACAAAAAAAAGGAAATGCAACACATTTGATGTAACTTAATACATACATAAAACTGTACAGCAGCATCTAAATATGGAGCTGGCTACAGAAATCACAACTTTTTGGCACACTCTTACTTGTTCTGTCTCTGGAAAAAATGACCTAAGTTTATGGCTAGTATTTTTATTTACTTATGCTTATTTACAGTTTTAAAAAACCATATACATTGTATTATTACTAAAAACAAATCACACAGACAGTAAATAAAATACAGAAATTCTGTCTCATTTATCAAAAAAAAATGTAAATACCTCAGAGATCCTAAATTAAAAAAACTTAAAACAATGAACAATACTGGACATCACATTAGTCAATGAATGCATCCAGTCTCAATCTATAATTCAAATTCATGATCGCCCTTAATGTGACTTTGGTACCCCTAGAGCCATGATGTTAAAATAGGAAATGTAAACAATCTTTACAAGTTGATATATGGGCCCACATAATGCCTTACTCCTGTCATCTCCAAAAGGGAATATGTCTTATCCACCCCACATTTATGAGCATTTGTGGAACTACTAAATGTTCATAAATGCATACCTAGAAACAAAGAGCAATACATAAGATATGTCTTGAATGAATGAATGAAAAAAGTATTTAATAAAGCGCACTGTGGCCACGCGGCTTCCTGGCGCTGAGAACTCCGGCCAGCAATCACAGAAGTAACCCAGGGAGATTAGCAGGAGTAAGCCTGAGAAAACAAGAGGGTTTTCAGGGCTTTGCGGAAATGAGAGTAGATAGGGATAGCACGCAAAGACAAAGGAAGACTGTTCCAAAAGCGGGGGGCCAGAACAGAGAATCGGGTGCCTCCCGTTCTGGACTTGCGAAACCGGGGAACATTGAGGAGGGCCAAGGAGGAAGAGCGAAGAGGGCGGGCAGGAATATAAGAAGAAATGAGAGAGCTGATAAAGACCGGAGAGGAACGAGCAAGAGCCTGGAAAACCAAGCAGCCCAGCTTAAAAAGGGATCGCTGATGAACAGGGAGCCAGTGGAGGGACTTAAGTACAGGGGAGATGTGATGAGTGCGAGGGAAATGAAGAATAAGACGGGCAACCTGATTCTGAATTGCTTGTAGGCGACGTGTTTCATAAGCTGGTATGCCCACATACAGGCTGTTCCCGTAATCAAGACGGGAGGTAATCAGAGCCGAGATAATGATTTTAAGAGCTTCAAAAGAAAAAAAACGAGATATTTTTCGGATAAGCCGAAGAGAAAGAAAACAGGAAGAAACGACAGAACTAACTTGGGCGTGCATTGAAAGATCCTGACTAACCTTAATGCCTAAGGTCCTAACAGAAGAGACAGGTGTGGGAGAGGGACCTAAGGCAGGGGGCCAAAAAGCAGAGGACCACGGACTGGATGAGCCACCCGTCAAGACCAACTCGGTCTTGTCCGGGTTAAGCTTAAGATGATTTGCGCTCATCCACTCAGAAATGAAAACCAAAGTGGAACGGAACTTAGAAAGAGACATAGGAGAAGAAGAAAGATCAAAAACGAGCTGGAGGTCATCTGCGCAGTTATACACTGAGACCCCCAGATCGAGAAGAGAAGTGATAAGAGGATAGATGTAAAGATTAAAAAGAAGAGGGGAAAGAGAGGAGCCTTGGGGAACTCCACAGGAGACTGGACGAGCGGGGGTAGAGAATCCGGAGAGATGAACTGCTTGGGAGCGACCCGAAAGAAAGGACGCAAGCCAAGAAAATGCGGAGCCTCGAATGCCCGCTGTGCTGACACGGTCGAGAAGAATGGAATGGTCAACCGTGTCAAACGCAGCGGACAAATCGAGGAGGACCAGAGCTTGAGGAAGAGAGGAGTCGGCTTTCGATTTCAGCTCGTCAAGGACTGCGAGGACCACCGACTCCGTAGAGTGGCCCGAGCGAAAGCCTGCTTGATGGGAAGCCAAAAGATGGTTCTCCTCGATGTAAGAGGAGAGGCAAGAGGTGACGTGGCTTTCCAGGATCTTGCCCAGAAAGGGAAGAAGAGAGATAGGCCTTAAGTGAAATATACTAGAATGAAGAGGCCAGGAACATGTATTAGACTCATAATTAGCAAAGCCACAGTTGGCAAAATTCTCTGTAACTTTTTTTCCAGAGTTTTAAATAGCGCAAACTTGACCCGAAGGTATCGGAGCGCTTTACATTAGCAACATTTACGTTACACAAGGACACATTCATTTTTGTTAGGCACAGGGAGATTAAGTGATTTACCCAGAATCACAGGATGTTGAGCGCCATTGTCGAAACTCGAACCCGGTTCCCCAGATTTGGGATCGACTGCCGTAGTCCGTTCGGCCACATCCTCTCAAATTGGCATTACCCAACGCTTGACAGCATTTCCTCTGTTAACTACAATGAAATATTTGTAGAAGCTCTGTTTATTTTTTTATGAAGCTGAATGGACTGGAATTTAGCACGCCAGTCTGGCTATATTTGTGGCCAAGTCTCAATTAAATCAATTAAATCAATTTGAGGACTTTGCTACATCTTATCCCTGGCATCTTGTGTAAACCAAGCACCACTGGACCATTGATAGGGGCATTCTCCTTAGAGAATAATCAAATATGGGGTTTCTCTAGTGAAAACTAGACTAATCTTTGCATGATATACCTTTATTGGAGGATGAAGTAAATGGCCTACTTAATCAAAGACTGAACCTTCAAAGGGCATATGGGACACAGCTAAGATAACTTTGCTTTGTTTCAGCTCGGGCCCTTCAATTTAATTCATCATCAATAGCTACATCTAATTTTTTGTAGTTTTTTTACTCTGTCCAACATCACATCATCTACATATCAAGAATTTGCTGCATTACTTCATCCAAGTATATTCACCTAGCTCTTACTAAAGGTAATTCTAACAGCATTTCCCTGGCTGTACACAGTTAATGAATGAGGTATTCTCTGGAAACCTATACACTTGATGCCCCCACAGTAAGAGATTGTTGGCATAGTATCCTTACCCCTTTTTGTCTCTTGCACAAATTCCACACAAAGATGCAATTCATTTGCATTGACCACGAAGGAACTGAAAAGTTATCATGAAAAATTGTGGGTACCTATGATTATTCACAAGCGTCAATCTCCACTGGACCTCTGCCAACTTTCATCCTCTCGAGGTCGAACATCATTGACACCTTTTACTAAAGCAGCAAGATACAATTCAGCTTGCGGCGCGCACCACTTAGGTATATTCCTCAGTCCCTTACCCATTTCCCTACCTGCGCTCAATGGCACCCTCCAGTGCAATGAACATTCCCGTACCTGAGCGGGTGATCGCTGGGGTCACCGCTGGTGGGATTTGAATCTGCGTCCTTTGTGCTGCCCCGTCTACGGTGGCCGCAGAGGAAGCAGAAGGTCACACCTGTTTTGTCTATTACGTTACTCACTCCTGGGGCGGCATGTTTGTCCTGGACACCGAGGATGAGCGGCAGCGGCGGTGTCACTTCCTAGGATGTCACAGAGTGAATAACCCCGTTGCAGTCAGGGCAGCGATGTCTGCTCTTTACTCGTGTCAGGGTTCCATGCCTGCTTCTAAGGGTATCGGTGGGTTTAGGATACTGTACTGCCTGCTGTTTAGGGGTGAATTTGGATGTGTGTGGGGGGTGGGGGGCTTCTTCTTTATGTCTCAGTTACTTTGGGATACTGTCAAACCTGCTCTTTGTGAGTGTTTCTTGACCCAGTGCACTATATGCCTGCGTCACGTGAGCGCCTCAGTCGGTTCAACAAGCCTGCTCTTTGAGACCCTCTGAAGGGCTCTATGATCCGTTTCAGAGCGTCACTGATATTAGCAGACTCTCCCACCTTTCGGTCCAGGGCCCTCAACGCCTGCTCCTTCAGGTTTCCTCAGGGGTCCGCGAGGCTACAGCGCCTGTGTTAGGAATGCCACGCTGTCTGTTGCGTGTGGGTGCCTCCGTGGGTGGCGCGAGAGGTGCTGGAAGGCGCAGGGTGACCCAGACCAGCCTCTTTTATGTGAATCCGTGTCCCTGTGGGAGGCAGCAGCTAGGCATGCACTGTAATTGTTTGAAAATGAATACAGACCTGTCCCTGGAAAAAAAGAAAATTGCTTTAAGAACTAAATACTTAATTCCACGTCACATGGTGACAGTAAATAAGCAGACGGCTGGATTATTTGAGGTGGTTCCCTCACGTCTCTAAACTATGCCTCAATGGATACTTGAGAGGATTGCATGCAACAAGTTATTAAGAGTTGCAAATGGCTGTTTTATTTCACCATTTTTCCAGGATTGACTTGAGGTCACGTCACTGGAGTTGTTTACACGGAGCAAGTATATGACCCAACTGTAAAGGTTAAAGATGTCCAAAGTGCTTCATTTGCACAAGAATAAGTGCCTGGGCCCAACTTTCTGCTCACAAGCCCGTGGCCGTCGCTGCTGAATGTCGGGGATGCGACAACCAAGCGGCCAATCCAACACCCCAAACTTCCTGTCTCTTTTTTTTTAGCTCGTATTTTCTTTTTCATCCCTGCTTTCTTCATTTGGTACTGTTTTTCAGTCTTTCTCTCTTTTATATTTTTACCTTTCTCGTCCTGTGACTCAAATTCTTTTGAGAAAAAAAGTGCCAGTCCCCAAAATGAGGGCCACCGGGTCCATCCTGCAACCACTGGCTCAAATTAAGCACTGGATGTCCGGTTTTGAGTTTACAAGAGCAGCGTGAATACATACAGAAATACATTTCAAGGGAACAGTCTTACAAGAAATATAGGAGTACATATATTTTGATATAAATTATACCTAAATTGATTATTGATTTTAGAATATGGAATTACACAGTAGGGGTGTACAAAGTGGCTTAATTTTCCTACAGTTCTTGAAAACTGCACACAATTCATGAAACTAAGCGTTTAGCTCAGCATGTGATTTGCAGGTATCTTTTTTCATCTGGAGACATACTTTGTAGAAACAAGGCACATGAGATGTGCTTAGGATATTGTTTTGAGCAGAAAAGATCTGTCAGCAAGACATTTTCTGAGTGAACTAATGTTCTGGCAAAAATTACTTAAAATAGCTTAAAGCACATTTTTCAGAAATTTGGGAAATGTCGTCTACACCAAAGCCTATTTATACTGAAGGCCTGGGCCTTGGTAAACCTTGTTCTGGGGATTACAATAGGAAAAGTGTCAGTGGGATGTAATGCTAGTCTTGCTCGAGAGTGAGTTTTGACGTCAGGCCCCATGCATTTAACAGCCATCATTCTAAGCCTGAGTGAAATCTCAGGGTGCAGTGGTGGGTCTACTTCAATGTACTGAGCAATCTGAATCTAAATGAACCTCCAGTTTAAACAATTGCAAGAAGTAGAAATTACCCTCTGATTTTAACACAAATGAAGACAAGCCACAGCTTCTTTATTGGTGTATAAAATTCTCATAATTTGCTTTCACATAATTAACAAACGATTTCCACAAAACTGCACAAATTATGCATAAATATGTGAAAAGCAAAAGTGTCACGTAGTGCTATATTTTAGTGCAAAATGTATGTGCTTTGAGTCTAAAATGGAATGGTGTTTGGTTTCTCCAAGACTGGCATATTTATCTCCCATAGGTTAGCACTGGAACTCTTTATGGGGTCTGCGTTCCATCACAGTCCGACTGAACGTTTGGATTTGTCCAGGTCAAGCAAGACCAGATAGCCCCAATTGGAGCTATAGACTTCTAAGCACTGTATTTTAGTTACATCTTGAAAAATTCACATCTTGACTTGTGTATGCTGGATTTTCATCATTGTGGTCTTGTTTTCCTCAGATAACTATTGGCTATTTTTCTAAACTGGTGTGTGTGTGTGCACAAATACTTTACACATTGTGTCTTTAATTTAGCCTGACTGCTCTGTGCCAAGCTCCCAGAGGGTGAACATAAGCAAACCTATAGTGTGTACTACACTTACCCTGACTAGGGTATACACTTCTGCCAACTAGAGACCCCATTTATAACATTTAGAATGTTGAGTTTGTGGTTACAAGCAGAAGAATAAAGAGGTGCTATACTAAACTCCGTTTGTGGCATAGTATATTGGCCAGTACCCAGGCTGGGAAAGACTCTACAACTGGGCGAGATAGGAGATAAGTAACCCAAAGAGCGACAGTGCTCTTCCAGAGAGTTTGCTTTCGTCCAGTAAACTGCTTGTGCATCCATGTGTGCCTTCGTCAAAGTGCGGAATTTGCAGTTGAGGTATGTGGAGTCAAACCAGAGCCCCAGTTTTGTGAAAAGCATTTGATGCTAATAAAAGCATCACTGAAAAGTCTACACATTCAGTGGCAGAGAACCTGCTGAGAATGCCACACAAAGAGTTACAGCACTACTAAGCAACTCAAATCCATACATCCGTATGGAGTGACAATGCTAGGGGGCGGATGCAACCAGGTTTTTAAAGAGCAGCAAAGTGTAAGATAACACTGAGGATAAAAACACTGCGAGGCAGATATCAACCAGGTGTCAGACAGCACAAAAAGACAAAGCGATACAAGCAACGATCTTCTGCTTACCAGTTCTAAGTCAAGAGGGTCATCAGCCCTGGAGGGAATGACCCCACAGAAATCACCCTGGATTGTGCTTGTTGAACCATTCATATTCAAAGTGGCACCTCAACAAAGTTGCAGAGTGGTCCTCAGAACAACTTCAAAGGATTCCGAAGTGCAGAGAGCCGAGAGCAGAGATTGGAACTGTGACCATTTGGTTCTCCAATGGAGACCAAGAAAGTGGTCTTGTTTCATGGCCTTATCAAAAGTGATTTAGAGGCCAGCATGTCTCAAGGCCTCAGAGATGGTTTGCATGACCGAGATCACCAAGCAGTGGTGGAGAGAACTATACTCTCCATATCAGTAAGTTCCATCAATTATTACAACACCGCCGCCTTCTTGAAACCACCCCCACCATTTAATACTGCCAAATAGTTGAATATTGGTGACAGGTGGACAGCCTGGATAGAGACATTTGATGACCTTATTGATGAAACTGAAGAAACAGATAATAAGAAAATTATCAAGTACCTTAAGAATCTTGCTGGTGAAGGCTTGAAAGAAGTCATAAAGAAAAGGCTGCGAGCTGACAAAATGATATACAGTTAAATCAAAGCAGCCTTGAATCTCAAGTTGAATCAAATTTCCAAATGTAGATTATGAAAGATAAATCTTCAGCCAAGAAAAACAGAAAGCTGGTAAGATCATTGACACATTTGTTGAGAGACTGGATATGCTCATTAAACACTGTATCTTCAATTAATTTAATGATGAGAGCGCTATACACCTCAGACTGATTGATGGAGGCTTGTCAGATTGGTTCAGACGACGAATGCTGAAAGAATCTCTTAGTCTGGAGTGAGTTGTCATGACTGCCAGAGCTGAAGAACATGCTTATAGCCAAGCTGCTGACATGGAGGCCGAACGTGCCCAGAGTGAGTCAGTCTTGAATATGAGAAATAAGCCAAAGCACAAAGCTGAGGGACACAGAGTGAAATCTCCACAGAAAAAGAAGTTGTGTTTCAGGTGCAGTTCTGCAAAGGCTGTGGAAAGAAGAACCATGTTGTAATGGTGTGCACAGCAAAAGGAAAAGCAGATGCATCAAGGAGTGAAGACAAAATGGCTGCCTGACCGTTCCAGAAGTGACGTTCGACGCACGCCCATGAAGCCAAGCGAACATATCAGCTGAGGCAAATCAACACCAAAGTCGATTGACATTTAAATCTTCATCACAGAGTTCTTCCATTTGTGGCTATGATGAAGCATAAGAAAACAAAAGTACAAGCATCCATTCATGTCCTTAAAGGTACAGCATCAAGCGCCTGTTTATTCACCTTCAGCACAGCCGGTTACATTGACTGATATCTGTGAACTATAACATGAATGCTCATCACTAAATAGTAAGTCACTTCCCTTTGTTGTTTCATGGGTTGGGAAATCTCAAGACTATGAAAGTCCAGCCACACATTGATGAGGACGCCCGTCCTATTGCTCAAAGACACAGATGAATTGACTTTCACTTGCCAGAAGCTGTTGAAAGGAACTTGAATCCTTACTCAAGCATGATATTTTAAAGTGAACAATATAATGAGGTGGCAGTGGTAACACGGAACAGCTCGCACACCCAAGAAATAGGGCAAGTAAATATGGTACACCAGTCATGTGTGCTCCAATGGATAAACACCAAGCCACCTAACTAATGCAAACATATATATGGAACAAGCAAATCATCAATATATTGATGTCATTAACAAATCCAGAGCACTGTAAAGTTTTTAACATCATGGTCTGTCAATGTAGCAGATCCAACAGTTTACTTTCAGGACATCCAAAGTTCGATGACACGCAGGTCATTATCAAAGGCAAGAAACGGACACTTGTTTCGTGGAGGATGACTTTTTCAAGGCCTTTGGTTAAAATTACATAACATATGTGTGCTATTTAACAGTTCCATTTTCAAAAGCCAATAACCTTCTCTTCCATAATAGAGTTGAAGGATCAAAAGCCCAACTAATGCAAAAGAAGAAATGTTGAAATTTTGGAAATGTTCCTGTGCAGACCACGTGGTTGTAGTAACAGTGCAACTGCACTAACATGAAAAGAATTACCCACTCCCAACTAGGTGAACTCCAATTGTAGCATTAATCAAAGAAATGTCTCCTAAGTCTGAAGGTAAGCGGAGACTGGTCCCAATAATACACTTTTTGTGTCTCAACCACACTTCATCACAGTGGACCATAACTTAAAACTTTGCTCTGGTCTTGTGTGACTAGATATCCATAGTTGTTGTTTTCATTTTCGTAGTGCTATTTTTCACTTTAAACTTTAACAATATCTCCAGTTCTACTTATTGGATTTTTATTGTTTTGGTGTCAAATAATGTATAACATTTTACTCTAGTTTTCTAAGTTGGTGTGGGATTTGCCTTGGGTTGTGTTTTTACTTTATTGCTGTTTGTGTGCTGCATAGTTATTTAACACATTGCCTAGAAGTCAAGACTGACTGCTTTTGTGCCAAGTTACCAAGGAGGTTAAGCACAGGTTGGTTACTTTGGAGGTTCACAGTGACAAGGATTGTGTCTTTGCTTGAGCAGGGTCTTCACTATCCTCAATCAAAACCTAATTTCCTACAGTCTTGTACCCCTTATTTTAACAATGATAGGCTTACTATTCTGCTGAAAAACAAAACGTTCTTTTAACTGTTCACTTTCTGACTAGTTATTATCTTCCTTGTGTACTTGGGTACTGCATTCTCCATTTTCCCTCCAAGGTAGCCACCATAATTCATCTCACATTCATGCTCTAGTCTTTTGGTGTACCGTCATGTCAACTTAAGAGTTTTGGGGGACCCGGGCAAAACATATTTTGGGGGCCCATGTATGGAACAAATTAGAATTTTATTACCCATTTCAAGCACATGTGATGCCAAACAATACTAATTTATGTTACATTTTAACATAGTCACACAAAAACAGTTGAAATATGTGTTGCCCAGATTGCCAAAAACCATGAGAGAAAGAGTTAGAGGTAACTGTAGACAGAGAGGGAGAGGGGTTTAGATAAAGAAATAGAAGAGGCAGAAATCAAATAGAGAGAAAGTTCTGTTTCAGAGGCAGCCCATGCCTTAAAACTTCTCTGGTGGCCGTGCTTGACCTTTAGAGCCGGTTGCTATATTTAGCCCCTGTTCCCTGGCTGATCTCCTCTTTGGACACAAATGCGCTCTAAAGGACCAATGTAACCACATGGATGTGATATTCAGCTGGTTACCATCTCTGCTGTGTGGGCTTTTGTACACTATGAAGGATCAAATTGGTAACAATGGAGTGTGCATCCCTCTGTCACCATAGGGAAGAGCACTATTTACAGACAATAGCACCTCAATGAGTGGCTTTCAGTCCTCCTATGCAGGCTTTGTCGCCTTTACTTAGCAAAGCGCCACTGCATGCACGATCATTTAAACATTTATCGCTGTTTTCGCATAGAAGTGGAAGATATTGATTTTTCTTTAATGAGGGGGGAGTCCACCTGCCATGTTGTAACATCATTAATAAGGCAACACCACCACTCACATGGCTTTTCAGTAAGTAGGCACAATGTGGGGTGAGTTTGCACGTCACTACAATATAACCTCACCAGAATTGTGGGCATGTTTGATATACTGACTGAGTTGATGGCTTTACGACAAATGTAATACTGCATCCTTCCTCACTATTGCTCTGTTTGTGGTGTGTGATCCCTCAGGTATTTCAGCATGGCACCCATCTCTTCTCAATTGGCCCTGTGCCCGGTAATGTTGATATTTCAGAATGGGTGGTCATGAAGCAAAAAATTGCTGGAACGCTGAATATCCTGTCCACTGGTAGGCAAGGACCCTGGGGAAGATGTTAAATAAATGCATACATTTTAAATAGTGATGTTAGTGGAGATAACAGGCATTGGCAGATCAGCAGTTACTTCTACTTTACCGACTCCATGTTTTTCTTTTCAAGTTTGTGGTGCACTGTGGGCGATAGTGGGCCCTGATGAATTTGCTATGAAGTTATACAGCAAGGAACATGTTGGCCAGTTGTAGCTTACAGGTTTATTTTAACCATGCACCTAGGTTCTACAGAAATAAAGTTTTGAAAGTCTCTAGGATACATTTTTATTACAGTCTAGCATGAGACAGACTGAGTGCACAGCATCGCTTTGAAGAGAGGACTGGAGACAAAACGCAACCTTGCAGTGGCAGAATGATGAGCACATTGAGTTTCCCCTAAGTCTAGTTAGTGGCTTTGGAGCAGACATTTCTTATCGGCTCAGGCATGAGACAGTATGGCCATCCCTCACATTGCACTCTTGCTCATGCTCAGGCATCTGCCAGCAATGCTAAGATTCTGATAGTAAGAGACTAATGACAGCAAGACGAACAACCCTCTCAGGCTCAGCCTCTGATAGAAGAACTGCCCCACAGCTTACTATGATCTTATATGTTCATGCCTCAGACAGATACTGCATGCATCGATCTCAGACAGGACAGTTATCCCTTAGAGCCCGAGATTTTACAGGATACACACTTTTCATCAGGTTACACAGATCTCACAAACTTAGGTGTCAAACAGCAAAGATGCCACTTAGGTAACACATAATGTATCGCATCAGCCGTTATCTAACAACAAAGACATCACTCAGGTTACTCAGATGATACCAGCTCAGTTTCCGCCACAAGCAGTATGCACCAAGGGCCTCATTTATGAAGATCTAATGCAGAGAGGAAGTCATCTTGCTGCACTGCACTGCTTGACAGGGAAAAGCAGCAATGCACTATATTTGAGGCACTACTGGGCATTCCTGCTGTTTCCCATGCGCTGCCGCCATTTTGGCTGCATAGCGCCAACACAGGCATCCTTGCACCAAAAAGAATCCTGGGAGATATATTGCTCTTTCTATGTATTCTGCAGAATGCAGCACATATAGAAAGAAGAACAAACTAGAAGAAATAGGGCAATTTTCCTAATTATCCTCTTCCCTGGGAAGGCATGAGATTTTGGCGCATTCCCAGTTTACAGGTTGTGTAAATCTGAGAATGCATCAAAATCCATGGGAGGTGCGTGGAAACACAAAAAAAGAATATAAATATAACGGCCTCCGGTACATTTCAAGTTGTATTTGGCCTCCAGAAACTTAAACATTAGCGGTGTGTTCAGAGCATTTTTTTCAAAAAGGACACACTGAGGCAAACATGTGCATTTTAGTACACGTTTCTATATCAGCACATCATATTTCCAAGCACTTGCAGAGAGTTAAGCCGTCAGGGTATTTTTTTATTTACTATTATAGGTTAATGTGATCGAGCAGTAGACTGCACACACTTCCCACTGGCACACAGGGGCATATTTACAATAAAATGTCTGAGTGCGGATCTGCGCTAAATTATTGCAGCGCCATGCTCCGACATTTCCAAAACACAGGTATGCACCATATTTACTAAAATACGATGCACCCCTGTGTTTTCCCTAGCACTGACGCTAAAATTAGATGGCAAGCACTAACGTAGGCACCCTTGCTTAGTGCAAGGGTGCCTGCATTGCAGGGAATGGTTTTTGATGTGCAGGAAGGTGTACATAAACAATCCAAAATGGTGATTTGTTACTTCTATGTGTGCTGTATTCTGCAGAACACATAGAAGTAGGAAATCATCGTCATTTAATGCTTGTTTATGTGCAGGAAGGGACACCTTCCTACACATAAACAATCACTAATGGCGTTTTCCTCTTTCTTAGTATGCTGCAGAATGCAGCACACTTAGAAAAAGCAAAAACGAGGAGAAATAAAAGCATTTCTCCTTGTTTTCCCATTCAAGTGCAGGCACTTCCATGGCGTTAGTTTGTGGCGCTGCCTCGGATTTATACCTCCTTCTAAATGTGGGGCAGCATCAAAAAGCATTGGATGTTACAGTGGAACGTCCACAGCAACACCCATTGCACACTCCTTTCACGCTAAGTGATGCATGTAAAGGGGTTGTATTTACAAGGCAGCGTTCAGCCACAAAACGTGGATTAAGGGAGCTTTGTAAATATGGAGAAGGGCATAACACCATCAGAATGGTGCTAAAAGGGGCGTTCTGGTGGCTATATCACTTTTTAAATATGCCCACAGTGTGTTTGACACTGGCCTCCGCTGCATAATGCTGTGCGATCTATTCAGGCACTTGGTCCTCTGAAATTATTACACACAAGACAAATTGTTAGCACATCACCCTCGTGGAATTGACTCCTTGGTGAATATGACAACACTATCCTGTGCAACAGTTTTATTATGCCACGAAATTTGTGAAGTTCGTGAATGTCTTCCATTAGGTACAATTCACTAGATTCTGTGTACTTCTAGTCACTTGAAATGCTGAGAATGTTCTGTCTGCAAAATTTCACACAATTTAGCAAATTTGTTTCTTCAGCAGACTGGTTAGAGCAGAAACCTTCTCACAGTAGGTACGCTCAAAAGGTACTTCAAACAAGAACGCGAGTGGCGTTGTTCACAGTGCTTTTGTTGTTGGTACTATTTGCTTTGTGTAAGATGCTGCCTTGTGTCTACAATTGACATAAGCACGTTTTTTGAGCTAAAAAAACTCATAATGCAAAATGATGGATTTGCATTTCACGTAACTATGCATAATTTTGCAGTGATTTCAAATGATTGGTTGAAAGTAAATTAAGCACTTTTCACACACCCCTAGTATTTTACACTAGCGTGCATACTGCTGTCACAGCTTCAAAGTCATCGGGCACATTTAGCCAGTTGTGTTTTTAATATAGAGAAGTAAAATGGTCTAAAGCAAAACCTAGGACTTGCAGTGTGTAGAAGGTGCTAATGTAATGCCTACAACACTCGGCGATGCGGCATGCGCAAGATATGTAGGGGCAGATTTACAAGCCCCGTGCGCCACTTTTGCGCCGCCGTTGCATCACTTTTGTGACGCAGCGGCGGTGCAGAGCTAGCACCATGCTGCGACAGATTTACAACGTGACGCATCTAGGGAGATGTGTCACGTTGTAAAGCCCTGCGCCACATTAAACCTGCGTCAGGTTTAATGTATGCAGGGTGGGTATTACGTCGGAAAAAGCCTCGGAAAAGTGACGCAGTGAAATCTACAAGATTTCACGCAGTCAATTTTCCGACGCTGGTGCGTCAAATCCTTACGCCTGCTTCAAGCAGGCGTAAGGCATGATGCACCATGTTAGGAATAGGGCAGGTTGGAACAGTGCTGGAGTTGCGTCGCGCTTACGACACAACTTCAACACTGCACCAACCTTACGCGGGCAGATACGTCACGCATCTGCTTGTCCTTGCGCCACGATGCACCGCATTGTAAATGCGGCGCATCTGCAGTGGCGCAAGGGCAAACTTGCGTGACGCATCTTCCCTGGCGCATCCCTGCTGATTTGCAGGGATACGCCAGGGAACGTAAATCTGCCCCGTAGATTTTATTCTTTTTAATGATATTTTCCCTTAGCATCGTCTGTCACCTCCCCCCAGCCCGACCCCTAGCCCCACCGCACTTCCTTGCACTGGCCGCTCCTGACTAAAAAAAATAACACGTTTGCTCTCGTATATTTTGAGTTTGAACCTAAAGAATCGTAAAATGTTAAACACTCCTTTGTCTTACATCTATTTCTAAAACATAATAAGACTGATATTTCCTGGAGCGATAAGCATCTATGCAGCTCCTGTGAAGTCTGAAGGACCTTGTTACAAAGTAAAAATGTCATTCTTTTGTGGGATGCAAAGGGTGTAGAATATGAGTGTGTGGTGACCTTTATAAGATTTACAGTTTGTCCCATCTCTCTTAGATGGTAAAGAATTGTAGGCTAAAGAAACCTGATCCAGAATTATGTATACAACCTGAAGCTCATTAGCCTTTCACATTTTCAAAGTCCATACACTGAGCACTGTAAAGCAGTAGAATACGGAAGTGTTGTGAGCACTTACAAATACAAGGTCCAATTGTTCTTATGACATGTTAGTGTCATGGTGTTATACAACAAATGTGTGCTTACCTATTCGATCCTGTCAGAAATGGGGTATCTACATTATTTATTTATTTTGAAGGTTTTATAAAGCACAAACAAGACCCTTTCAGTTATCAGAGCGCTTTACAAGGAAAGAAAGATGAACAAAAGAACACTGTATGACATAATTATGTTCTGGTATACAAACATCCGTTAAGAGGTTAGATACATTGTTCAGGTGAATTTACTCTGAGTAGAGACTCTACTTCTTTCTTGAAAGAGGCAGAAGAAGGATTCAGTCTGGTTTCTGGGGCAATGCATTCCAGATCCTTGGAGCGATTCCAGAGAAGGCCCGGTTGTAGGTTTTCTTTTTGGCAAATCGTTGCGGAGTGCTGTTACTTCTGGATGATCTGTTACCACATGAGAGCACCAGTTTCTGGGCCAGGTAACTCAGGGTATTGTGATGAAGGGCTTTGTGAGTCATGCAGGCGGTTTTTAGTTGAATTCTTGCTTCAAATGGAAGCCAACTGTGGGCTCGAAGGTCGGGGGAAATGTGGCAGTTTCTTTTAGAACCCATGATGAGCTGGCCGCTGAATTGAGTGAAGCTCTTAGAGGCGCCAAATCTAGATGTGGGAAGTCCGCAGAGAGTTGCACTCCCGTAGTCTAGTCTGTGGATTACTAATGCTTTTACTGCCAATTTGAAGTCATTTGCGGGAAGGAAGGATTTTCATTTTCTCAAAATGTTCATCCGTATGTTTGCTCCTTTAGTTGCGGCACTGATATCTTTCTGCATATTTAGGTTGTTTTTTTAGGATGGGGGACACCTGCCCAGATTTAAGGTTTTCTGGAATATTGCCTTGAAGCAGAGAGGTATTGATAATCTTGGTCCATAGTGGCAGTATCAGAGGTATCAACTATTTTAAATGATGGAAGAGGATCTATGATGTGGTTAGAGGTGTTCAATGACGTGAGCGCTTTTAAGATTGCGTCTTCACTATAAGTTTTGAAGGAGGACCATGCAACGTTATTTTTGAGGGCGAACTTTGGTGTGCATACGTTAGAGGTTGCTTGAGCGGGTGATGAGGCTTCTTTGAGGGTGTCAGTATGAAGTACTAATGTATGTTCGTCATCATGTTTTCTGTCTTCTCAGTGAAGAAGGAGGCAAATTCTTCACAGCTGGGTTGTGTGCTCGGTCCAACTTGAGTAGGATATGGTAAGCCATTTGATTGTGCTTTGACTAATTCAAATAGTTTTTAGGGTCGATTTATGACTTGGTCTAACTCGGTCCTAAAAAAGCTTGCTTTTGACTGTCTGATATTTCCATAGTAGGAGTTTCTGGTAGCTCTTAGCAGCTTAAGGTGGTCAGGGGATGGTGATGCTCTCCAATGACATTCAATTAATCTTAAGGAATGTCTGTCCTCATTAAGTCTGCCATCGTACCATGGTTTGGAATCTTTTATGGAGAGCCTCTTCAGTTGTAGGGGAGCAACTGTGTCTATTAACGTAGTCATAGCATTGAAGTAGTGGTTTGTCAGAGCTTGAACATCAGGTAGGCCATCAGGGGAAGCAAAAGGTTGAGACTAGAGGATGTAATTAGATCTGTGCTGGTGTTTTTTAGGTTCCTTTTCCATATTTTTGGTTTCATAGGTTAGTAGAGGTATGTCTATGTAGGGACCCCCACTCTAGTAAAATTAACCTTTGCTCAGCCGCTGATAGCTTGGCACAGAGCAGTCAGGCCTAACATAAGAGGCATGCAGTAAAACAGTGAAAACACGGTAGAAAAATGATCCACACCAAGTTAGAAAAATAGAGCTTAATTTAATGAACAAAACAGTATCAAATGACAAAATCCAATTGGTAGAAACGGAATCATGAATTTTTAAAGAATATCTTTATAGTGCTTAGAGTCATAAAGTGCCAACCGGGGCTATCCGGTCGTGCTGGACAGGGTCAAATTTGAAAAGTCAAGCTGACCATGATGAATAGTGGGTTGTATACAGAGAGCATGCAGGCCCCGATGAAACAGTCCCTTCTCGAATTAAAAGTGTTGACATCAAGGAGCAGTTGCGAGGAGTGGAGTAGGCGATGCGATGTCGACGATTTGATGGACTGTAGGCGATGTGTTGGCTCCAAGTCATGCAGTTTGGTCCTGTGTCCTTGACAACTTCCGCCCAATGAAGGTGATTTGTTGTTGAGTCGTACTGTTGGGCCCCATGTCGTCAATGAGCAACAGCCATGAAGGCAATGCATCATCGTCAAGCTGTGCTGTCTAAGCTGTGGAGTCCTCAAAGCGGAAATGCATTGGTGTAGAAGGCAAATGCGTCAGTTCCAACCGGCGCAATGCAGGTGATGTGTGGATTTTCACAGACCAGCCAGAAAAATCCATCTCCAAGGGCCCAGGACTGAACTGACACTTGGCAGGTCAGGACTCACATTTGGAAGAGTCCAGAAGCTATGGAAGGATTGAATGAAGTGTTTGATGTCGCTGAGACTTCAGAGCGGGGAGTAAGCCAACAAGCCCTTGGAGTCACTTGATTGTAGGGATGTAGAGATTCAGGTCCAGTCCTTTTTGCCACAAGACAAGGGGCAGCAGGGCAGCACAGTACAGCAGGAGTTCAGCAAATCCAGCAGAGTGTAATTCCTTTCGGCAGCACAGCAGTCGTTTGTCCCGGCAGAATATCCTCATGTCCAGGGGTGTAATGAGTTGGTGGTGGCAGGGATACAGTACTTATACCCACATGTGCCTTCGAAGATGGGGAGACTTCAGAAAGAGGCCTTTGACATCCACAAGTTCCCTGCTCTTCGTGCCCTGGCTCCAGACTCAATACAAGGGGGGGTGGCGGTGGTATGCAGCTCATTGTGCATGGACAGGCACAGTCTTATTTGGGTACAAGTGCCTGCTCATCCCTCCCACCTAGCTCAGGAAGGCCCATAAGCATTGTGATGGGCCATCAAGATGTGAATGACACACCTCAACTCCCTTTGTGTGTGACTGTCTAGAGGGAATACACAAAGCCCAGCCGTCATCCACCCCAGACATTTATTCAGAGACAGGCAGAGGCACAAAATGTTTAACATAAGAAAAGGCCAACTTTCTAAAGGTGGCATTTTCAAACTCATAATTTAAAATCAATTGAATACTATTAACAGGAGTAGGAGTGAGGTTCAGGGGGTTATGTGACCCAGAAAGGATTCATATTCTGTGAGAAGTAGGACTGCCTATCACCTCAAATGATCACAAGGTGATTGGAAAAGTAGTTCAGGAAAGACAGACCTTGCTTAAGAGGTTTTTGATTTTTTTAAGGAATAAATGTCCAAAAGATTCTTCGTATCTTTATTTGGCTTTTATTGAGAACATCAGGGTTAGAGTCTGATGTAACAAAGAAACAGCTGGCATGTGTTTCATTCCAAGTGGCTGGCATGACTAGGGCTTTCCAAAGGTGCAATATCAAAAAGGATCAGCGTTCCAGTCATAATTGTTGCACTGATCTCAAAAGAAATCCAAAGAAAGATTCTGTGTTCATTGCAATGCAACACCAGATAGTGCCAAGGCTTTAGGCACCAAATCCCAGATCAAACAACATCCCTTCTTAGGTCGAGCTCAATGTATCCTCCTCATGCTGACATCTAGCTCATTTCAGAATATGACAGCCAGTGTAGCTGAAATCTTCCAGCCATCTTTCTCAACCTTCCCACCCTCTGTTCTATATTCCATCATCTGTCTAACACCCCAGTACCTCCACTTCCCCAACACACAACAACTGAAGTTGGAGACCAAGCAAGGTTTCTATTCTATCACCGGTTTACCAATTGTTGGGTGCCATGGACTTCACACATGTGCCGCTCGTTCCCCCTGCAGCAACATCCCATCTCTACATGAACCACAAGCACACATACT
Organism: Triturus cristatus; assembly: GCF_964204655.1. Classification (NCBI taxonomy): domain Eukaryota; kingdom Metazoa; phylum Chordata; class Amphibia; order Caudata; family Salamandridae; genus Triturus; species Triturus cristatus. Next base: position 760,576,880 of record NC_140595.1, read on the forward strand.
CCATCAGTGTCCAGGCCATTGTGGACCATCAGGGGATCTTCACCAACAAGCTGGACAAATACCCTGGGAGTGTGCATGGTCCATACATCTTCAGGCACTCTGTCATAAATGAATGTTTCCTTAATGGTTAATATGGCGATTGACTACTTGTAGGTAAGCAAAACTCAAGTAACAGACCCACTAACAGTCAGAGCCAATGTCATGTAGGCTACCACAGACATCTGTGGGTTACCATGGACATATGCCTGTGTCAGTGTAAACCATGTTAGTTGTGTCACAACCTACCTAGGGAGGACCAACTAGCCAATTATCTGATCTCCAATTTGTCACTTCTCATATGTAATGGGAGCACATAGCATACCGTGGCCAGGACCATCCCCATATAGCCATCACAAAAAGCTACAGTCAGGATGTAGAAGTATACAGTGTCTCAGCCTATGCTCAGCATATGTCATTACACAGACTAATAGAGGAGACATGTGTACAGCTTTCAAGAATTCTATGAGTAACACATATTGGGAAATACTGTTAGAAATGTGGATGGCCAATTAACAGCACATTACACACATGGACCAGGTTGTATCTGTAACAGTGAGCTAAAACTTTGACAGTTGTCCTATCTTTTTTACTTCTAGCTGGCAAGGATATGGACTCCAGATGTGGGTCATGACACAATATGCACGAACCCAGACTGAGCCAGAGAGGAACTACAACCAGGCCCTCTGCATGATCTGCAGTAATTTTGAGGGAACCTTTGGTGTGCTCACGGCCAGGTTCTGAGGTCTCAACTTTTCGGGGGTGGGGGGGTATTGCTGTACTCGCCCCCAGTGGTGTGCAAGATGATTCTCATTTGTGCCATCCTTCACAATTTATGTGTGCGGATGAATGTCCCATGGGATGGGTCCCAGCAACCACAAGGCCTAATGGATGAGGAGGAGGATGAAGTTGGAGACATCTAAAAATCTGGCTGGCAATAGGCAACGGATGCATATTGTGCTAGATTCTTCAGCTGAGGTACGGTGAAGTTGAAATGGCAACCAAAGGTTTGAAACTAACCTTTGTCTTTGTGTTCATGTCACAGTCCCAGGAGACATCAACTCACCCACATCTCGCTGACTCAAAGTGGGTTTCAAATGTTTACAATCTTGTCATCAAATCTGTTGATCAACAAGGGCCCATGCTGCACATCCATCAATTGCACATCAACAGGAAAGTGTCAAAAAATAAGTGCAGTGCATATTCATGTGTTGTGCGTAACACACACCTTGGCTTGTTCCCTAGCGATGCATTTGGAAAAATTACGAATTGGTTGGAAGAGTGATGTTTTTGTAGGAAACCCCGTGAGCGTTGCGAGGAAGACATGCATCAATGGCAAAGCATCAAAAAACAAGAGTTGTGCATTGTCATGTGTTGTGTGTAACTCATACCTTGCAATTACCCTAGCGATGCATCAGGATAAACAATGCTTTTGTTGGAAGAGTGACACGTTTGTAGGAAGCCCCCAGAGTGTCAGGCAGAATACACACATCAAAGTCAAAGCGTCAAAAACAAGCGCTGTTTATTGTCACATGTTAAGAGTAACTTAGACATTGGCTATTCCTCTAGGGATGCATCAGAAAAAATTACGCTTTGGTGAGAAAAATTACTCTTTAGTGGGCAACGTGACACATCTACCCAGGAAATGATGTAATGGCTCGGCCATGCTGCAAACCAGGAAGTGTGAAGTTATATTCAATTTCTCATAACTCTTTCTGAGGTCAGGACTGCTTTGCACTGGATCATAACCAATAAAGACCCAGGCTTGGGCAAAGTTCGAGGGGGCTTATTCAGGGCTGAAAATGGCATTTGGTGTCAGTATTTGGTCATATTTTTTAATGCTGTTCTGAAAGGAGCACCTCTGCCTACTTGGGCTGGGGATTATTCCAAATTTAAGGTTGAGCCTATAGCAGCATGCAGTAATGGAGTAGGCAGTGGAAGCTCTGCCCACTCTCCACCCATGTTTTTTATTGGCTCGTGTCATTGTCTTTCGTAAATGCTGCCTTCTGATTTAATATGAGGCTTGTTAGTCGCTCCTTATTATGGCCATGTCGTAATTTGTACCCCCCCCATGGCTACTGGCCCCTTTATTTCAAGTGTTACATGGTAGGGTACGTGTTATTTAGACTGTGAGCACTAGTTGGTCTATGCCTTCTCCCCCCTCCTCCTGCCCGCACTACCTTTGTCCGTGCTCCCCCTTCCTGTTGTCCGTGATGCAATGCAATAGGTCTTGCGTAAATGAGAGACCTATTGCAGTGCAAATGCTTGTTAAAAAGGGGGCCAGTCTCTCCCCTCGACTTACAGGCCTATAAGCCTTATTGACAGCATGCAAAAAATCTTTAGTAGGGTTATTTTGGTTAGGTTGCGTGAGTGGCTCACAGATGCTGCGATATTGATACTTTCAATTTCAGTTACAAACCTTTTGTCTGTGCTGGCTGGCTGGTGGAGGTGTTTTGTGTGTGCTCAGGAGTTTGATAATTTGTTTTTGGTCTTGTTGCTGTTTCTGTTTTCCCTGTTGTGTATAAATATTGTTATTTGTGTCTTGTAATCGTGTTTTGTATCATTGTGTCTAGTGTATTGTTTGGTGTATGACCATTGAGGGGTTTGTAGTTTTAGGGGTAGGAGAAAGGTTAAGTTTGGATTGGGTTAGGTTTAAGGGTGGGTAGTTCTGATAAGTTGATGTGAGGAGGGCAGGTCCAAAAATCTGTCTGAGAAGATGTTTGGTGGGCTGCTGTGGCTGGTGGTCCATTACCTTTCCAACATGATTCAAATTGGCGGTTGGGTGAGCAAGTGCTACCCTACCCAAGATAGACAGCAGTTGGGAGAAGATGCAGCACCGGAAAAAGACGGTATTCCAGGTCAACTGTACTGTCCAGCAATTGATGCACTGTTGGGCAGATGTGGTCAGCCGGAAGGCAGATCTCCTTGATCACCTGGAGATTGACGATGATGGACCTGTCAGTAAGTCCCTGTATTCCATGAGCTTGTAGCTGTGTGGCTTTAGCTAACAGTTTTCAATCAATCATTCATTAATCTTAAAAACCTCGACGACTCACCTCTGAGCGTCTCAAGGTGGTAGGTGGGTTGAGCTAGCCCTGCTGTTCAGTCAAAGAGCCAAGGCTTGAGGTACTTCCTGAATTGCGGCAGTGATGGTGATTGCCTGAGGTGCAGAGACAGGGAGTTCCAGGTCTTCGCAGAGAGGTAGGAGAAGGATCTTCTTTCTCCAGCCGTGTTCTTGGGGGTTGATGGGATGGTGGCAGTCAGTTGGGAGGAGCGGAGCTGTCTGGTGGGAGTGTAGAAAGAGAGGTGGTGGTTGAGGTATGTAGGTCCGGCGTTGTGGAGGGCTTTGCAGGCATGAATGAGAAGCTTTAAGGTGATTCTCTTGGTAGCCAGTGAATCTTTCTCAGGTGGCCGGTGATGTGGTTGTTGTGTCGGATGATCAAGACGACTTTGGGAGCAGCGTTCTGGATGGTCTGCAGTTTTGTTTGGAGTTTCTGGGTGGTGCCGGATTAGAGTGCATTGCAGTAGTCGAGTCTGCTGCTGAAGAGCACATAGGTGACCATTTTCCTGGACTGGGTGGGGATCCACTTGAAGCTCTTATGAAGGAGGTGGAGTGCATGGAAACAGACGATGGAACGGCATTGATTTGGTGGTTCATTGAGAGAGCAAGGAGTCCAGGATGATGCCGAGGTTTTGTTCATGGTCCATGGGTATGGGGATATTCCAGGCGCGATGGTACACCAAGTGTCGTCCTAGGCGGAAAGGGATGAGCCCAAGATGAGTACTTTGGTCTTGTCTGAGTTAAGCTTGAGGCAGCTGTCCTTCATCCAGGTGGTGATTGCCTTCAAGCCAGCGTTAGAGTTGCTCTTGGCAGTTGTGGGTTTGTCTGAGAGAGAGAGAATCAGCTTGGTGTTGTCGGATTAGGAGACAATGTTGAGTCTGTGGTTTATGATGATGGCTACAATTGGGGCTATGCAGATATTGATGAGGGTATGTGCTCAGGGAGGATCCCTGGGGCACTCCACAGCTGATCCCTGTAGGTTCTAAGTTGAACAGTGGAAGTCTGACTCTCTGCTTTTTGCCACGGAGGAAAGTGCGGATCCATTCTACGGCTTTGTCGCGGATGCCAGAGTTGTGGAATTTTGTGCAGAAAGTATGGTGGGAGACAATGCTGAAGGTGGCTTAGAGGTCCAGGAGTATGAGGGCTGCAGTCTTGCCTCAGTTGAGGAGGGTATGGATGTAGTCTGTAGCAGTGAGAAGAGCAGTCTTAGTGCTTTGGTTGCTTCTGAAGCCTAATTGGGAGAGGTCCAGGATGCTGTTTGTTTCAATAAACTTGGAGAGTTGGGTGTTGATGGCTTTCTCTATGATGTTGACTAGGAAGGAGAGCAGAGAGATGGGTCTCTAGTTCTTGAGGTCTGTCAGCAGAAGATTTCGTCAGCAGGGTTTTGATCTCTGCGATCTTCTTGTCTTCTGGGAAGCTTGCAGACTCGACGGAGCAGTTGATGGTGTGGCAGAGTTTGGGTGCAATGGAGTTGCTGGCTCTGTTGAAGATGTGGTGAAGGCAGGGATCTTAGGGGGCTCTGGAGTGGTTGCTCTTCATGATTGTGAAGGTATTGTTAGAGTTGAGGGTAGTCCAGTTGGTGAAGGTCTGCTGGGGGTTGGGACCATTGGGTGTGGTGACTGCAGGTGAGGTGGCTGAGACTTGGGATGCAAAGCTGTCACAGATCTCCTGGAGTGGAAGAAAGTGGCAAGGTTTTTGCAAAGGTCTTGGGACATGGGCTGTCTGCTGTCTCTCTGCTGGGTTTGGCAAATTCTTTGACCACAGTGAAGAGTCCTTTGCATTGTGTGCATTGGCGTTGACGTGTTCCTCGATGTCTGCTTTCTTTGTTGTTCTGATGAAGCAGTAGTGTGCGGTGATGGCGGATTGGAAAACTGCATGGTCCGCCATGATCTTGCTGCTTCTCCATCTTTTCTCGAGCCATCTGCAGGTGCGCCTGAACTCTTGGAGGGCAGAAGAGAACCAGCTGGCTTTCTTGGAGGGTTGCTTGCCTGAGGGTTTCTTGAAGAGGGCCAGTGTGTTGACGAAGTCAGAGATTCAGCGTTAGAGGTTGCGTGCTGAGATGTTGGCATCAGTGGATATCTATGGTGGGGTCTTACTGAGGAGGAGGTAAGCTGGTCTTCGGTGACCTTATTCCAGCTTCTACAAGGATTGCGGTGGCCATTGTGTTGTATGGTGGGTTTTTTGAAGGAGAAGGGAACTCAGTGTTGGTTCGTCTAGTGTGGCTCGGAGGTGTGGCTGATGGAGATGTTGTTGCTTGCAGAGAAGACAAGGTTGAGCACGGGTTCTGCTGAGTGGGTTGGCATTGTGACCAATTGTTTCAGTCTGATGGTGGTGAAGTTCTCCAGTAGGGAGGAGGTGTTGTGGTCTTCGCAGTTGTCCAGGTGGAAATTGAGGTCGCCAAGGAGGATGTAGGTTTAATTATTTTTTTCAAAAGGAAGGCCCAAATATGTATTTGTTGAAGTATGGAATGATACAGGGTAACTCCATTAAATGACCCAAACATGTCACAGGGGCCTCTTTGCAGTGGCGTTACAACTGTCAAAACAGACTGTGCAATGCAGGGGAGGCCCTTGGTGCTGTGGGACCCATCCGGCACCCTAAAGGGACTATTGTCACTTGCCCTGCTAGGTAATTATTGACTCCAAACTGTGGGGGTCACCCACCATGTATGTTGCAGGGAAGCGCACTTGCATTTCATCAGGCCACAGGTTGAACAGAGTGTTTGGTTTGGTACCCCCGATGTTCCACATACATGTATTTTCTGAAAATTCACAATACCTTTATGAGACTAAGCAGGCCCTGTATGATTATTGGTCATTTACAGTGCACTAGTAACATGTGAGGAGCTATGAGAATAAGACAAACAAGTATGGATACTGCCTAATGTGTGTAGCATTGTTCAGAACACATAGTGAATTGAGAAGGCTTCAGCAATATCATACTATGTAGAGTGTGGTCTGTTCTCATAGCCATCAAAGCCAGGCACCCTTGAACCATGTAACAAGGTAGGCTGGTTTAGTATCTTGTTTGTTCTCTGAGCACCAGATACGTGATGTGCCAAGTATTACAAGACAACACTGCAAAATGGCATACATATGTTGATCATTAGGGCATTTCCAGTTTGCCATATACTAAATGTCCAACTTACAGACTATACCAGTCATTTGTGAAATCAATGTACTGTGCTTTTTATGTAGACAGTGTATATGTTCAGCATTCACTGAGCAATGTACCATGTTTTTGACTTGTAGGTGGACCAAACCCATACACCTGTGGTGAGGTGGAGACCTTCAGAGATCCCAATGCTACCAGTACTTGTCACAAGAATTTGTCTGTTCTTTGTAAGCATTGTGTGTGTTCTCATATATTGTCTGCATTGAGATGTGTAAGCAACATTATCTGTCAGCAGAAACAAGGGTTACCCTACATGTAGATGCACAACTCAAGTAGGACAAAGTTGCATGTGCTGTTGATCGGGGGCAAATGTCAGTGTTAATATATTGGCATTGTATGCAGGCCCACATGTGATGGGTCGGAAGCTACTCTGCTTATATGGTGGCAGCTACGGTATGAATGGTCTTGGCACCTATACCATCTTCTGCACCAAACCAACAGATGTAAATATGTTCAAATGTCTCTCACCCCTACTATGGACTGAAAGGTAAAACATGAAACCCCAAATATGTGACAGAAGTGTTGCATGAGATAGGCTGTACTTTTCCTAACACAGCATGTTTGCCTGAGTCCAAATTTGAACATATAACAGATGTGGTTGTGGTGTAGCACATATCTCAGACTATACTACAAATTGTCAAAAGTAAATGATTTTTAATATTGTGCACTGTGAACATCTTTTCCAATTGAACTGCCCTCCTAATGTATGTCCACATCATAACATGCTGATGCATGCATAATACATCCCTCGCGGCCAACATTAGTACAGTGTAAATTATTGAATGCATGTCAGACATTCATGCCATTCAAACAGCTAAATGTTGTGAGTTCCATACATGTACCAGTAGCTTGGTGTCTAGCCAAAGTGCAGACTCCAATGGGCTTGTGTGACCAGGTGAGCAGGCTCGACTTATCAAAACCTGATTCTTTCCTAGTAATGATGCTGCATATGTATTTGTGAGGTGGCATAGTTACAATGTATCATTAATTATAACTATACCCATTTGTTGCTGTGAGTGTGGGAGTCCATCATCCATGTCAATTACTTACTTGGCTTCACACCTTAGCCTATATTTAAAATGATATGTGTCAACTATAATCCTGCATTATGGATACCTGTACATCCCACAGAGTGACATGTGAGATGCGGTGATAATGGAAATATTAGCAAAATTCCATGGTGGTGTAAAGGATGTTGTCCATAGACTCCATATGAACATGGAATTGGATGGATAAACTTTAATCTGCCTGTCTGATGCACATTGCTAGCTCTGTCGTCCACATAGCAATGTATGGACAGTTTTGTGTGGCAGGTCCACACAGGCAGTGAGGATTCCTACCTCAGTGCAGGAAAATAGGTATGAGTAGATGTGGTATATGTCAGCATTCCACATATGGTAACACATTTACAAGCCTGACTCATGCTCTCTTATACCCAATGTCCTATAATCAACACGCGATCATCCCTCTCTAGTACTTTGTGAAGAGAAAGGACAGTGTGTAAAGTACCACAGGCATGTATTCATGTCACTGCCCACCTACTGCTACCATTTGCCATGCTGTCTCCCCTGGGAATTTCCACCATTGAGCATGTGGGGGCTATTACCTGCGAGATACAGCCCAAGATACTCAAACATATGAGGTCCAGAGAATGCATGCATACACTCATCATATGGATAATGTATGAGTTCATGTACATCTAGGTAATAATCCTTTCTTAAATTTCTGGACAGACACTGGGATATATAAAGGACCACATGGCATAGCTGGAAGTTCGTCACATGATGTATGTACTTTTGTTCCAGGTATTTCCAGGAGTCAATATTGGTGAAATTTCTAGCAGGTCCGTTGTTTTGGTAGTAGCTAGCTACCCTGCATCTATGTTTCAAATAACTGCCACAGAGTCATTCAATGCTGCAATGTGTGTGGCCTTGTATGTTTGCCATAACACAGTTATGCATTGCTGAGGCTCAATACCTGTACTTGCTACACATTACTCAGTTCATGTACGTTGTTGCCCATAGATTTAATCCTCTTGAATGTTCTATGACAGACTCTAGAGAGTACCTAGATGGACCATGTGTACAGTGCCATAGGTACACAACATCATTGTTCCTATTCAGTCTTACTATTTACATGGGTATACGTTTATTAGGCCAGACACTGCCATTTTATGTACCTACAAGGCCAAGTCCTGAGTAAGGTAGGATTGTTGCCTGGTGATGGTTGATCATGATTAGATCCACTGATATTTATTTGGCTGGACATGCCACATGTGCTGCTATTTGTAGGCCAAGCATATAATTGAAGACAAAACGTACAAGATCAGCTTGTCTGAAACACATGTTCTTCCTCTCCAATGGACAACATGAACCCTGGCCAGGAGAAGGCCTATTTCTCCAAACTGGATCAGCACCACCAACTGAGGCATGCTGCCAGACCTACAGGCATATGGGACACAAATATGAAGAGGTCGAGGCAGCTGGTACATGGAAGTCCTCACAACAAGGGCACAAATAGAACAGGCCATTCATCAGCAAGGCTGTTGATCTCTCCTATGGTGGTGATCCGGGGGTAGTTGCAGGACCCCCCACACCTCTGTCAGTAGGAGCAGCAGATCAGCCCATGAGCACTGCTACAGTTTCCCAAAGTGACTTTCAAAAACAGGTCCTGAAAGAGAATGCTGAGATAAAGCAGAAAATGGCAGGAATAAAACTACAGGTGGCCACATTACTGCAAATGGTGCGTATATTGCAGCAGACTGTTGATAGGATCGAGTAACAGCTGCAGGCCTCCATAAGACTTTGTGCCTCTTCCCTGTTAATAGATCTTGTTTTTATTCATTAGTATTTTAACATTGGTCATGATAGGTTTCACATTAGGGTTAGATTAGTGTAGTTTTACTAATATTATACATTTGAATAGTTATTTGTTGGTAGGTGGGTATATGGATGGGAAGGTTGCTAAGTGGGTGGGGGTTAATGTATAGTAAATGTTAAAACATATATAAATATACAAAATACAAAAACATATAGGGCCAGATGTATGAAAATTCAGTTTTGCAAGTCCTTAATAGCGATCGTTAGCGAATCGCTTTTAAGGACTCTCAAAATCGAATGTATGTAGGAATCGCAATAATAATTGTGATTCCTTAATATTCCTTAATTGTGAATCGCAAATTGTGATTCGCAATCAAGGAATACCTTGCCATTCATTCCTAAGGGCCTAGAGGCCCATAGGAATGAATTGGAAGACATTCGTAATTTGCAAGTACCCATTAGGTACTCGCACATTGCAAATGCAATTTCAAGGGTGCCAAAAGGACTCGCTGTTGCACCCCTGAAATATGTATGTGTGCATATGTGGCGCACATACATGCTATAATGTATGTGCGACACATGGCACTTTGAAAAGTGCAAAAAGCATCTGATCTTGTATCACAAAAACTAGCTGTAATATCCTGGAATATTGCTGGGCTAAGGACAAAGATCAACTCCCCCGAATGGCTATTATTCATTGATAGTCCTGGCATATGCCTTTTCCAGGAAACGTGGCTACTGGAGCCCCTCAATTTGACAGGTTACTTAAATGACCACATCCCAGCTATTAGCGGGGGAAAGGCCGTCCATCAGGGGGACTGACAATTTGAGTTCACCAAGATATAGGCTATAACATCCAGGTGCTTCCAACTCAGAGCAGGGACATCCTTGCGAATAGATTGAAAATGGGCGCATAGGGACACATTGATATCTATAATGTCTATGCACGAGATACGAATAGGGGAAAAGTAGGACGTTTTAGCGACTCTCGACGATCTCTTAGATCTGTATTCTAGAGATTCCTTAATTTTAATAGCAGGTGACCATAACTCGACATTTGAGCCCCTCGCCACTGGTGAACATGACCCGGCTTGGGAGGAAGACGCCCAGTGGGGCATCCCACAATTGGAACTTAATACCGTAAAAAAGTGGTCAGATGTAGCTATCCAAATCAATGCTATGTGTTTGGAGAATGGTCACGGGCTGCAAATGGGAGATCCGCCTCAGATAGGCATGGTGCATGCACATTCAATAATGGTCGTAGCACTAGTCGCATAGACTATCTTCTAATTAATTTATGTTTGTGGGACGCCTTTGAAGATGTGTCAGTGAAGGACCAGGTTGAGAGTGACCACAATCCTTTATGTGCGACTTTTGACTTGCTCCCAGAAAGGGCATCCACTCAACCATGTAGCATGGTGACCACCCTTGAAGTGGTCCCCACTAATGATATGCGAAGACTGCAGTGGGTACAGATAATAAGAAAGTCTGAAACCATAGCAGCCATTAATGCAGGCATAGATGGGACACTAGCTGAGTTTAAGTTTGTGCAGCTAACTCTGAGGTCCCTGGGAACATCATTGACATTCATAATACAGTTTTTGTCCACTTATGCTTGCATTTTACCAGGCGCCAAAAGAGTAATGATTCACAACGGACTAAAGGAACCTCTTGGTTCAATGAGGAATGCACTAAGGCCCGTAGGCTATAGTACGAGCAGCTAGATCAAAATATAGAAGGGTCCAGGAGCAAGCAAAGAAAGCGTGGGATTTAAGCAGATGGCAGGACCTCAGGATTAGCCTGCGCTAGTAATAATTCCAGGCAGTTCTGGAATATAGTGAAAAGGGGCAGAGGAGGCCATCCAACTATACCACAGAATCATGTAACCCAGGAGCAACGGGTCAACCACTTCAAACCTCAATATGCGAGTAGTATAACTGAGGGTAACCAAGCCGATCTACTACATTCATTTTATCAAGGCGTACCGTTTGTAGCGGCTGAGGTTATTACTGCTCTAGGCGCAGTAACGGGTGGAAGAGCTCCAGGTCTAGATGGTATCCTGGCTGATATATATCTTCATGACAATCAAAAATGGAGCCGATATATTGCTACAGTAGCAAATGTAATTGTTCGAGGAGCCCCGGTGCCTGGTTCCTGTAAGGGGGCGGAGATCATTCCAGTTTTTAAAAAATGGGACAAATCGCTCCCAGGCAATTATAGACCCATCGGCCTGATAGACTCCCTACAAAAAATAATGGGGCGGTTAGTCTTAAATAAAGTCCAAGAGTGGATTAAAGAGAGGTCCATCTTGTCTCCACTGCAGGCTGGGTTTAGATCACCCATCAGCACAATTGATCAGGTGTTTAGGTTCCAATTAGTATACTGGAGATCGGTAGTCCTAGGCAAGGGCAGCTTATATGATGCCTTTGTCGAACTCAAATCAGCCTTCGACCTAGTGCCCAGCAGGAAATTATAGATAGTGCTGCAAGAGATGGGGATGCTAATTGAATTGCTTTCCCTCATTGTCAGACTCCATGAGGATAACTTCGCCCACATTCGTTGGGGTGCTCAGGGTAATGTAATAAACTGCTTCCCTGTAGAGAAAGGTGTGTGCCAAGGTTGTGTTATGGTGCCCACATTGTTTTCAATCAACGGAATCGCAAAGTTTTTGGGGTCCACCCCAACTGATGCCCAAGTTCTAGCAGGTGTAAAAACCCCGATTTTAATGTTCGCTAACAATACTGTAATCATTTCAAAAACTGTGAATGGTCTACAGAGAGCAATGAAACTTTTCGAGGACTTTTGCTTACTTCGGGGCTTGGAAGTTAATGTCGCTAAAACAAAATTCATGGCATTCAACCCACATAAGGGATTTAAAGAAGGTTTCTTATGAACGGACGCCCTTTAGAACAAGTTAGTTCCATGACATACCTGGGGGTCATATTACAGAACGACATGAGATGGGATCAACATCTTGACATGGCCACATTAAAGCAGTGGAAGCTATATGGGGTTTTTACAAACTGAATACAACACCTCTTTCACAAAACCAGTTAGCCCGGTGCTTCAAATATACAACATGAAAGTGGTCAGTTCTGCCCTATATGCAACAGAACTTTGGGGGTTAACTGTTGCTGAAAATAGTTTTTTTCGAAAGATCACGAGCCTCCCGCAAAGTACTCCTGTACGCCCATTGCCATATGACCTAGTCAGAAAAGCATTGGTTGATGCAGCAAGACTCCGCCCTATATTATACTGGCGCAGAATCTGGTCAACCCCCGAACTGGCAACTTATGCTGCAGGACTAAAAGACCTAATTAGTGCTGACCGCTTCCATAAAATCAAATAGCTCAGGGAGGTTAGAGCTATCCTATTAAGTATGGGTTTGGAAACGCTCTGGGAGAATCCCTCAGTTGTGCCTTTTCCTCAAAGGAGACCCTAAAAGAGAAATATTGGGCCACAATTATTTAAAACACATTCAGAAAGGCGGGCTGTTTTATGGACTTTAAACCATCCCCACGCCTGGAGCAGTACTGAGACATAACAAAACCTCATGGTAGGCTCACTTCTCATTAGGTTCTACACAGCAAGAGGGGTCACAGAGGGCGATATAGTTTGTCCTAGGTGTATGACCCAGACAGAGACAATGGACCATTTGCTGGTCACCTGCCCCACGTATGAAGGACCGCGTCACGCATGGTTGGCACCAATCTGTAGGACAATGGGGACTAGATTGAGTAGAGAGGCACAAAGAATATTGCGCAAAAACACGTCAGCTTCCATCGTTATTGCAGTGGCAAAGTTCCCTGGATGGTCTTGGGTCATTAGATTGAAGGCACTTTAAGCACTTTAAAGGGTTCGTTTAAGTCAATTTTATAAGGTCTTGAATAATATCCAATATTATGAAATGTATTTATTTTAATTCCACTATATATCCCAGGCTCTAAAGTTTGAAATGAATTCTTATTGATCTTATGCCCTAGTAACTTATAGTAATTTTAAAATGTTTTATTTCTTATACGGAATTGTCGACATCTTGGAGTACAAATCCTTGGTTTTAAATATGTATATATATCTTGTATCTTATGGAATTTTAATGTGTATGTATGTACTCTGCTTTTATGACTTGACGTCAAATAAAGCTTGTTGGATTGGTTATAGTGCATCCCATTGCTATTGCTGTTAACTGTTGCGGGCAGTAACTCAGCATTTGATATAACATGGAGTCTCTAATACAGGAGTCTGGTTCCCACTCTAGCTGACTGCAACACCTGGAGGACTATTTTTGCATGGTCTACACTCTTTGTCATGGCAGTCTCTCTATGTACCTTCTACCAAGTGTCCTCATCCAGATTGAACATGGGGCAGGTCCTGCTCTTGATTTCGTGATGAAACTTGTGGGCAAAGTTCCCAGTGTCTCTGAAATGATTATTTCTAATGTTAAGGGTGAAGCAGTGTCTTTGGATATATGCCAGCGACTTGCCGTGGTGGCATAGATGACCGCGAACGCAAGTTGCCTGTCATTATTTCTAATGTATACACATCTTGAGGATGTAGCAGTTTAGGGACCAGGCCTTGAGTACCACTGCTTGGCAGGCCTAGCTCTGACAAGGATGCTAAACTACCCTATGAGTTTCCTAAAATAAACATGGAATAAATCTAAACAAGAACAAAAAAGTAGATAATGTGGAGGCTCTCCACCCCAGGAATCCTCTGAAAGATGATATGATTTTTGTGATTGCACTAAAATTAAGACTCAAGACAGGTATCAGTCTTCTGATACACGTTCTCCTCATACCTTTTAGGAATCGTCTACCAGAAGTATAATAGAGGAGGTCGATCTGACCGCATACAAGAGGAGTACATGAAACCGAAACGAGAGACACAACACTTGTCTAATGTGAAGATAAAGAAGGCAGATAGACCTCCTCCATATAATCCCGCTTTTCAGAAAAAGAAAGTTGCAACCTTAACTACAAAATATGCCATAACGATGAGAACCCTCCTCCTGAACAGGAGTGGGGCACTGACTCTCCTCAACAGCATGGCAGAAGTCCCCATAGTACGCCGGACTGTCCACCAATTTCTGGTAACCAAAGCAACTGAATCCTTTATTATGATTGGAACCACAGATACCCGCGTAGCCTCTCCAGACAGACTATATCACTTTGATATTCAAGTTGAAGGTTATGTTAAACACACCAATAAAACACTATTGTGGGACAACTAAACTGCGTCATATGACATAATCTTGGCAGAGGTCAATTGGAACCCACCTTTTGTTCTTGGATGTCTCCAAGGCAAGGATATCATTCTCCTTTCTTTCTTACACGTTGTCCTAGACAAGGTTAAGCACACATTTGCATCTGAATGGGCCCTTGCTTTGGCCCCTGCACGTTATCTTAATCATACTGGTGGGGATATGGATCCCCCTAATTACGTTATTCCTATACGATTCGCACCTCATGCATAACCACAATATCCTATTAAATGAGATGCAAAGACACCTGTTAAAGACATTCTTTCCCAGGGAGTAAATGAACCATGTGTATCTCAAATGAATAAGCCTCTTGTTATAGTCTTGAAACTAGATCATTCATATTGCATTGTCTTAGATTATTGACCTTTAAATAGTCAGACACGAATGTTTGCAGTACAAAAAAACCATCGTACAGCGCTCGTTGATAATGTAGTCCGTCAAAAATATAAAACCACTGTGGACATTTCCAATAGTTTTTTTGTCACAATTTGGCTCCTGCGAGCTGAGACTGGTCTGTCTTTAGTACCTTAGGCTTTCATATGCGCTACACTCGACTTCCTATTGGCTATAAAAACAGCCCTGGTGTTTTTGCTTCATGAATTTTGTTGGCTCTTCAGGAAATTGACCTTGATGCTAATCTTACTTAGATGATATCTATCTGAAGGACGATGAATTAAAACCCATCTTGTGAGAGTCGATCGCATGATATTGGAATTTGGAGATCATGGTTTAACTTTAAATAATCATATACAGCTTTATTGAGTGTCCTTTTACTTGGGAAATGAACTTACAAATGAAGGAAAAAGTCTTGCCCCTCACTTTTTGGAGAAGTGAGCGCGATGGCAGCCTCCAGGTACACTTAAAAAAATACAATTCCTACTATGATTTTTTTAATTTTGGGAGAACATACATACCAGATGATGCACAGTGTATTAAACCACTCTATGCCCTAATACGCCCAGTTTTTCTAACCTCCTCTTGGATGCCTAAACACACTGCCTGTCTTAGATCTCACAATCTGACTTACTTCCATACATGTGTCGTTACCACAAATTTGGTCATCCGCGTTTTGCCGGGTGTAATTGAATTTACATATGTCATCTTTAATAAAGGAGAAACGGTACTTATAGAATATAAATTGCATTTATACTCACCTGCAGTAGCATATAAATTGCATTTATATTCACCTGCAGAAATGTGTTTTGCTTTTACTGAAAAAATACTGACTGCTGTACAGATAGATATCCTTAAAGAACTGCCACTTGCTTAAGGTATCTCTAAACAAATAATGGGGTGACCCAGTATCCCTCAGAACCTGGGCAGTATGCTTATAAGGTAACAGTGGTTCTGTCGGGTGAAAGTATTGCTTTTCGCATTAGGCTTAGTCACACGTTATTCGAACACTATACAATGATTATTAGACTGGAAACAACACACAGGACAGTTCAAATGCAAGGTAAATTCTTTATGTATGAATTACGTCATTCATATATGTATACATCAATATTTCACGAATGGCCGTCAGGCAAAGGTGTGATGACACAAGTGACACAGTGAATAATAAGTGCTCGGTGACAGTGTGCGTGATATGTACAGTAGTTTAAAATCGAAATTGTTCGAAAGTGGCCAGGGGGGGTACAAAAGTAAAGCTGCGCAATGGAAGAGTTCTTTTTTGGCGCAGATTCTATGCGAAGGTCCACGGAATAGTCGACGTTTCAACCCTAGTACTGCACTCTTGATAGGTCAGTGCGGGTCTTCATCAGGACTTGAATTGAGCGTGACGGCCTGTGAGTAAAAAGGGGGACTAAATCAGGTGTGTTGACGCTAGAAAAGGAACCATGGATTGAAGGTGGTAGATGACTCACCTCAAAAAGAGAATTTTAAATCTCAAAATGGTCTAGGTCTATGGAGTAGGTGAGTATCCGGCATATGTCTCAGGATAGGGATCACTCCAACGGTCTATCGTGTAGATGGGCCTATGTTAATTGACCCAGGGCTCCATCGTTGTGTCTAGTGGTGGCGGTATCTAGAAGATAATGAATAACCCGGGTTTCAGCGAGAAAAAACAATTGCATATTTGCCGTATGATTGGCTGAGCTGGCGCACGGTTGACGCTCACCTATTAGCTTGCGAAGTGCTGTCTATAATCCAGGCCCTTCTATCTCCTTAGTGTGGGTAAAATTGGCTTCTTCAGACGAAATTTACTGTAAAGAAGCAAGGTTCAAGTTTAGGTTAGATTGCCTTGGATCCGAAGGGACAAGGTCTGTGAGTGAACGAGATTGCTTAGGGATTCCCAATTACCTTATTCGGAAGAACGAACAGCCGGCCTGTGGGTCCTGGCTCGTATGATTGAATCGGCAAGGGAGTCTGCGGTGAGTCTGCATAAAAGCCTAGTGCGGCGTGCGCGTGGACGCCGAGCGCTGTTGGTTGCTCGGCAACGGGTTGCGCTAACGTCAAAGGACGTAACAAGTTGTCATGGTGACAGAGTGCAAATACGTTATCTGGGGGATTCTATGTGTCATAGCAGTCATGCACAAATGGGCCTACTTTGATCGCCACCATAGCCAAATTACTATTGCCGGTATCTTTCATGATACTTTGGAGTCACTTTGTGTAATTTCCTTTTCCCCCCCCAATTTCTGTATATTTAAAACTGTCTGACTTCTGCACTGTTGTACTGTTTGCCAGTCCCTGAATTTATCTATGTAATGTGCATGACTGCTATGAACCGCACAATGTAGCACAAATCACTGGAATCTTTTTAATTTTACTGTGCATGGAGACTTTAAACCCATGCTGACTGCTTAATTAAGTGTTCATAGATCGGAATCATATCGATCTCCGTACATGCCAAATTTTTGTGCCCTGACACTGCGCCCTTGATGGATTGATTCCACTACTTTTGACATTAACATTCACTTGGTCACCCCAACAAGTGACGTTCCCTGACGCTCTTGCCCCGCATCACTAGCGTCGCATCCATCGGCGTATGGGATTTCCAGAGATGACACTCTTTGTTTACATTGTTACGATGGTAACGTATGACACTCCTTGTTACGATGGTAACGCATTACGCGCAGTGACGTCCGTGGACGCTCGCGCCTCGCATGACTCAGGGTTCACCAATTGACACATAGAATCCCCCAGATGACGTATTTGCACTCTGTCACCATGACAACTTGTTACGTCCTTTGACGTTAGCGCAACCCGTTGCCGAGCAACCAACAGCGCTCGGCGTCCACGCGCACGCCGCACTAGGCTTTTATGCAGACTCACCGCAGACTCCCTTGCCGATTCAATCATACGAGCCAGGACCCACAGGCCGGCTGTTCGTTCTTCCGAATAAGGTAATTGGGAATCCCTAAGCAATCTCGTTCACTCACAGACCTTGTCCCTTCGGATCCAAGGCAATCTAACCTAAACTTGAACCTTGCTTCTTTACAGTAAATTTCGTCTGAAGAAGCCAATTTTACCCACACTAAGGAGATAGAAGGGCCTGGATTATAGACAGCACTTCGCAAGCTAATAGGTGAGCGTCAACCGTGCGCCAGCTCAGCCAATCATACGGCAAATATGCAATTGTTTTTTCTCGCTGAAACCCGGGTTATTCATTATCTTCTAGATACCGCCACCACTAGACACAACGATGGAGCCCTGGGTCAATTAACATAGGCCCATCTACACGATAGACCGTTGGAGTGATCCCTATCCTGAGACATATGCCGGATACTCACCTACTCCATAGACCTAGACCATTTTGAGATTTAAAATTCTCTTTTTGAGGTGAGTCATCTACCACCTTCAATCCATGGTTCCTTTTCTAGCGTCAACACACCTGATTTAGTCCCCCTATTTACTCACAGGCCGTCACGCTCAATTCAAGTCCTGATGAAGACCCGCACTGACCTATCAAGAGTGCAGTACTAGGGTTGAAACGTCGACTATTCCGTGTACCTTCGCATAGAATCTGCGCCAAAAAAGAACTCTTCCATTGCGCAGCTTTACTTTTGTACCCCCCCTGGCCACTTTCGAACAATTTCGATTTTAAACTACTGTACATATCACGCACACTGTCACCGAGCACTTATTATTCACTGTGTCACTTGTGTCATCACACCTTTGCCTGACGGCCATTCGTGAAATATTGATGTATACATATATGAATGACGTAATTCATATATAAAGAATTTACCTTGCATTTGAACTGTCCTGTGTGTTGTTTCCAGTCTAATAATCATTGTATAGTTTTCGAATAACGTGTGACTAAGCCTAATGCGAAAAGCAATACTTTCACCCGACAGAACCACTGTTACCTTATAAACTTGCTTAAGGTAAACACATTATTGTCGTTTCTCCTGCACCATTCATAGAGGCTATCACAAAAGCTAGAGTTCCTAATGCAAAAGCCCTCCATCTTCTGTGGATATAATGGACTATGTCCTTATCAGCCCTAGATGTTGACATTGTCTTTGATTCTTCCTTGCAATCTCAAGAATGTTTCCAATACGAGCATTTTAATCCTTCACCTTCTTCAGTTCTGCCTCTTTATCAATATAAATATATTATTTATTCTGATGGTTCCATACAACCTGCTATAGGATCCAAGCAGTAGTATTCTGCTGCATGCAAAATCGTTATTGGTACTATGTTGGGTGGCTTTTTTCACTCCAAAATTAATCGCACAAAGTCTCTAGGAGACTGTACTGCACAGATGGCTGAACTGAAGGCTTTGCTTTTTGCACTTGAATATATGAATCCTATATTCCCTACACTTGTTGTACATGGTTCATAGTATTGCAAACAATCATTTAATGATAATTTCCATTTTTAGTAACAAAGTGAGTTTCATGATTTCAAGGGTAGAACAATCAAGATCAAACTGCTTTGTGTTAAAGTGGCATCTTAAGGATACATTGCCACAAACTCCTGTTATACATACATTGAGTCATCAACGGATAGATCACACGCTGTAGGGAATTCTCTGATGAAGCAGCCAAATCTTCAGTAGCCACAGCTAAACTTGCAGTGATAACATGCTCTAAAACTCATATCGACAATGATGTCTTGGCTGCTGTGAATGCTTTTAAGAATGGCACCCCTTCACCAAAAGGCTTCCTTATAAATATTCTTATCATTTGAATGACCAGAATGTTCCTTTTGTCACTATTCCAGGTATTGGCGATCCTGTGATATCCAACGCAGACAGCAGACATGATCTGATTATAGCAGCACATGAAGGTGCAGCTTCCACTCACATAGGAGTGGCCGCCACTATTTCGCTCTTACAGCATCGTTATTGGTGGCAGGCTTTATACCAGCAAACTAGAAAGTATGTTATCTGTCCTAAGATATGTCAGCAGATCAAAAGTTATACTGTGTCTTGGCCCCCACAGACACACATCTTTATTTCCAACAAACTTTTGGGCTTTATTTTCTTGGATCACTATGGTCCACAGATTTCAGATACTGCATTCAAATGTATTTTGGTTGCAGTTGCTTCTTGCTCTAGATTTCTCTGGGCTTGGCAACAGCGCTCGGCTGACGCTCAAACTGCTATTAAAGACTTACAAGTCCGGCTTTTGCTTCTAAGGCGTACTGTGAGTCAATGAAGTTCATCGGTGTAAAAGTGCATAATTCTTCACTACATAGGTCAGAGGGAAATTCTGTTGTGGAAAGAATGAACCATGACTTAAAGCAGTCCTGGATTCAAGCTAGCCTGATTGATAAGGGGTGTTACCCTGAAACGTGTCCCAGGATGCTTGTTTCCAGTCCAGGGAAGACCTGGGTTGGACTGTTCCCATGAGGAGCAGGGTTAAGACTGATTTGCATATGGCTGGGTCTGAACTGGGGTGGTGAAGTGAGCTAAACAACGATGATGGATTCAACCCAGATCTGTGACTGGGGCTGAGTATCTCAAACGTTTCAGCGCTCCGTCCATCATCTGCTTGTGTTTGCTTTGAACTATACTGAACACCAATTAAATAGTATGGTGCAGAATAGCAAATTTAATTACTCATTTTCAGGTCCTGGTAGGTGGGCATTGCGGCCGGAGGACACAAATGGTTGTCATGCCCCTTTTCTTAATTCCATACCAGGGTTTAAATGCAGCAGACCATATCCCCAATACTCACAGTCAACACATTCTGGTATTGTTAGCACCTATTCAGTGGGGAAGTTATGTCAACAATAGTTGGATAATTCAACATTGTTTTCAAAGAAACAACATCTTTCTCTCCTGTTTGAAGACATGAATTTATCAGATTTTCTTTTAGGTACCAAATCCCCATGTTCTAAAAGATTTATATATGCAACTTATAATAAAGTTTGGAAATTGTCCCAAATGGAAGGTGCTGCATGTTTCAGACAAATTGACCAAAATCATTTGAAGAAATTGCTTGCTGTTGTTGATAATACTATTAATATGTTGTCATCTTGTATTTACAACTTAACATTGCATTGTCTGCTACTGGTATTGTGTAGAGTGATATGTCAATGTTGTATCATGGGCAAAGTCAGCTTACATCTATTATTCAATTCAGCTGGACTCTTCAAATACTCAAAAATGGGCACATTCCATGGAATTACTTGAATGCAGTGATTTGTGCCTGCCTTTTAATCTAACACATAAACAGCTACTGGTTTCCATGAAAGTTGCGACGTACACAATGTGGTATTTAGAAAATTAGATCAGCTTCCCTTCACTATCGCTGAAACGACATTGGCAGTGTGGTTAAAACATGGTGCTATTTCGTTGCCTATCTTGACATTTCAATTTACAGTGTGCGTGAAACATATCCCTATCGGTAGATATGAACCCCTTGGAAGCAGCTTCATTCATAAGTTATGGTCACTTTCCTTTACATATCATTGTGAATGTTCTAATAATGAAGTTTTTATCACTGGAGAAGAATGTGACTCTACTGTCGGACATTCACTTGTTTAGAAACATGTTAAAATTCACAGCCCAGTAATACTTCAGCACCTAATTTGGCTTGTTTTTTTAAGGGATTCCAGTTCCCACAAATCTCCTTTTTATTACAGTACTCCCAAATGGAAGTTATCTCATTCTTAGTGATCAAGACTGTTGTGGAATGCGGGCTGGAGTCCCCTATATTTTGTCCGTTTCCCAGTTAGTCAATTGTAACAACAATGTCTTGTTTCCCCTCCGCATGGGATGTAGTTAACTCGTTGTGGCCTTCCATTCTAACTTTGGAGGCAGATTTTAACAAGCTAAGCAGACACAAAGCATTATTGTTTCAACAAGAAGTGGCTAGTACATCTGCTTGCGAGACCTTCGAATTGCAAGTGGCTAGAACGTTGTCAAGGACATATAGTTCCTCAGGATCAGTACCCTCAAGAAGCCCACCTTCCCACAGCTCTGACTCTGAGTACAAAAACACCAGAGGATCAAAGTGGCCAAACGAGGGGAAGGGAATTAGGGAGGGTACTGCAGGGATGGAGATCTGGAACGACAGCAATCAACAGTTGCGCTCAAATTCTTAGTCTTGTCCTAGAATTCTAAATATGTTACATGCACTAAGAACTAATCTTACTTGAAATAAAACAATCAGCAATTCTTTCACTGATACCATATAAAGTCAGTAAGAATTCTTTGAAAACTACTCCAATAATGTCTTTGAAGATTCTCTATATGATTTGGGTATAGAATCAGAATATCAGTAAATAACTTTAATAATGTCTTTGAAGATACTTCACAACATCACATGGTTAAATAAAACTCTGGACTGGATATCATAATTTTAAGGTTCTTTTTAGGTTTTTGCATTTGTCATCATATGTGCATTCCTTAAAAACAATCATAGATATATATCAATTCCTTCATAACATAAATAGCTTTATTCTCGTAAATATCTTTTATCTTCTTATACGTTTCACAAGGTCCATGAATGACTGTCAGCTCAAATATTTGTATTCTGAATACTTAGCGCAACTGTTTTTTAAGCATCCATTTTTGCTACAAAGGTTCTTGAATGAGAGCGAGAAATAGCCCAAAAATCCAAGGTTGAACCTAGGAATAGAAGAAATGGTCGTCTAGATGCTGCTACTGAATCAAGGACCGACACAAGGAATCTTACCGGGAGCGCCGCACAAGAACGTGAAGGATCTCACTGGCTGAGCTGCACTCGAGCGCAAAGCAGGAAGAAACGGCTTCAAACGATGTAGCTGGAATAATCCGCAGGGCACAGCTGGGCGTGGCAGCTTTTATAGCAGGAGCATGATTACGGTGGCTATAATGCGGCAACATAGTGAATAATGCAAACTTGACTAAAAATAAAGTAAAATATACAAAAAAGGTTACAAAATGTAAACCAATAAAAAGTATACTGGTGTATTCAATTCCTGGATGCTTAGATCCTCCAGTCTTTAGCAATAACGTACACTCCCTCAATATGGTCAACACAGTGTACGATGAGTTGTGACCAACCTCAGTTCTTAGCGATGAATATAAGTCCTGCCATTGTAATCCTCATGAGTATCAAAAGCACACACTGCGCTGTATTAAAAGTTAAAAAACAACAAAAAACACACTGTGCTGCTACACATTGCCGTAACTCAGGAGGTCAGGCTAGACCGTAACTCAGGAGGATCATGACAGTCCTCCTCATCAAAAACAGAAACACGCCCCTCACGAAGGAGCACTAGGGTGGCCTTGGTGAAAGAGACGGACCAATAGCAGAGCGTGAATGGCGTCTTTGTGCTCCCAAGAATCTTCCTCAGGTCCATAGCCTTTCCAGGAGACTAAATACCACAATTTTCCTTTCTTTAAATTACTATCTTTTATTTGTTGCACTTCATACTCCAGATGGTTATCAACAACCACAGGAGGTCTTTCGGATGGATAACTGTCTTTGCTGGTTTATGTAACGAAGTATGAAATACTGGGTGGATTTTCATTTTTCTGGGGAGTTGCAATTTAAACGACACCGGGTTGATGCATTTGAGTATTTTAAAGGGTCCTACAAAGTGTGGATGGAAAAGATATTTCTTTTTAAAATGTAAATTCTTTGTGGACAACCATATGGATGATAAGCGGGACCAGGTTGTCTATGTCTGTCAGCAAATTTCTTGTAGGTTATTTTTGCTTTGGTTACATTTTGTTGAATTGATAACATTAGCTTTTTAATTTTTTGTAATTTGGAGGTTACATGTGGAACTTGTGTGTCAGTTTGATTTAGTAAGGGTAGAGACCTTGGATTCCAACCATGGGTGGCATAAAATGGTGACATTTTTGTTGAGTATGCATTAAGTTATTGTATGCAACTCAGCTTCCCATAACAAGTCCACCCAGGAAGCTTGTGTGTGAGCTAAATAACAATGAAGGTATTGTTTTAGTACTTGATTGACTCGTTCAGTTTGTCCATCCGATTCTGGATGAAAACTTGTAGTTAAATTGCATTGTATTTGCAAGCCTGTACACCACTCTTTCCATAATTTAAAAGTGAACTGCGAATCTCGGTCAGTTGTTATGGATCGTGGTAAGCCGTGCAATCTTACAATGTGAAACAAAAGCAAGTCAACTAGAGCAGCTGCTGTTGGTAGCCCATCACATGCCACAAAGTGAGTCATTTTAGACAAACGATCTACAATTACTAGGATAGTAGTTTTACCTTGGTCTTTTGGTAAGTTAGTAATCAAATCCAATTAAATATCTTTCCAAACATGAGTTGCTGTTGATAAGGGAAGTAAAAAGCCTTCCTTGGGTGAATATTCTGCTTTTGCCCTTATACAAGAATCACAGTTCTTTACATAAGTTGTGACGTCTTTTTTTCAATTGGTCCACCAGAAATTGTGGCTTACCAATTCTAAGGTTTTAGTACATCCTGGATGACCTGATAAAGGATGAGTATGACACCAGGTGAGTACTTGTTTTTACAGTTTCTTTTCTGGGACATTAAGCAAATGTCCTTAAAATGGAAGTCCATCAATCATAGTTCTTTGTTTATCATGTTGTTTCCAGGACACTATCCCATGAATGGGCATGATATTTCTAATATTTGTCAAAAATTATCCTGACATTGTTACTCCAACAATGTGATCACACAGAACCATAGGTATTACTTCATGCTGTTGATCAATATTTAATGTTTCGTCAAAATGAGAAGGAGAATCTGCTTTTTTATTAGCGCTACCAGGTCTGAATGTTATATTAAAGTCAAATTCTGCAAAAAAAATGGTCCATCGTAAATGCCGAGGGGTTAATGCTTTTGCACATAGTAAAAATTGCAAGTTACGATGATCTGTATACAAGGTTATGGGGTGATGAGCACCAAGCAGATAATCTTGCCATTCTTTAAACGCTAATCTTATGGCCAACAGTTCCTTTTCTGCTATAGTATAATTTTTACGGGTGAATAATTTTTTTGATAAAAATGCCACTGAATATAGGTGATTGGTTCCTCCTTCTCATTGTGACAAGATTGCACCTATAGTAGTATTTAAAGCGTCTGCTTCAACAATGAAGGGTTTTGAAAGATCTGGATGTCTTTAGTACTGGGCAATCATGAAGGCTTTCTTTAGATCTTGAACGGCGTTTTTTTGCATCTGAAGACCACAGAAAACTGCGCCCTGGCTGAAAACTCATGAATAAATCGCCGATAAGCCATAAGAATCAGTGTATATCTTTTACAGATTTTGGTTCTGGCCAATTGATTTGCTTGCACTTTACAATCTGCCATTGTGAAGCCTTGACGTGAAATGATAAAGCCTAAAAATGCTGCTCGGTTAACATGAAAATCACATTTCAGCAATTTGCAATAGAGACCATGTTTCCTCAATGTGATTAAAATTAAAATGGTTCATACATTGATGATCCGTCTGTGAGTTAGAATAAATTAGTATATCGTCTATATAGACAATTACAAAACGGTCCAAGTATTCTCTTAACACATCGCTTAAAAATAATTGGAACGCTGCTGGGGCGTTGCATAATCCAAATGGCATTACGCAATATTCAAATAGTCCATACCAGGTACGGAAGGCTGTCTTCCATTCATCTTCTGGACAAACTCTTACCAGATGGTACGCTCCTCGTAAGTCTAACTTAGTATACACTTTGGTTGTTCTGACTTGGTCAAGAAGCACTGGGATAAGAGGCAGAGGATATCTGTTTTTGACTGTGATGTTATTCAGTGCTCTATAATTGATACACGTGTGAAGTTCACCATTTGACAGTGGTATGAGTGATCAGACCTAAGGTAAGTACTGAACCATTAACTGCGTGTACTGATTCTGGTTTAGATTTTTTAATAGTTGGTATACCTAGTTTAGAACAAAAAGTTACATCAATATAATTCCCGCTGGCTCCGGAGTCCACCATGACTACTACTTTCTTCTCAATAACTCCAGGTATCAAAAATAATACATTCTGGGTTAAATATGGAGCCGAAACCTGAAGAGTGTTGGCAATTATTTGACCAGAGGAATCATATGATGTACTCGAGGAATACCCCTGTTTGTTCCTCTAGCCTGCTAGTTTTCCTGCTTTTTAGCAACCATATCCGTAGGTCTAAGCCCTTTAGGTTTACTTGGACACTCTTTAAAAAGCGGCCTTTTTGCCACAATAAAGGCACATACCTAGTTTGCGTTGTTGATCTTTTTTTGGGGGGGTAAGGGGTTTTCTTAATCCACCAATTTCCATTGGTTCACTTTGATCAATATTTGATTGAGTAAATCTTTCTCTTGGACATATTAATTGTCTAAAGTCTGGTTTCTTTCTGTCAGCTTTTCTGTCTAATAAACAATGATCTAATTGCAGAATTAGGGCTATTAATTCTGAACAGTCTTGAGGTTGTGGATCAATAGGGGCTATTAGATCTTTTGGACCTTGATAAAAGATTGCAGTTCTTTTTTCTTCGGGCCAATTGGTTTGTGCAATTAGTCGATTTAATTGTGTTAGAAAACAAATTAAATCTTTATTTCCTTGTTGGAGTTCAAGAAGTTCACGATCAGCTGACCCAGTAATAGTACGTCTGTCAAAAACCTTTTCTAATTCTGATTTAAATCAATCAATCAATCAAACATTTGTAGAGCGCACTACATACCCGTGAGGGTCTCAAGGCGCTGGGGGGGGGCGCTACTGATCGAACAGCCAGGTCTTGAGTAGCCTCCAGAAGGTCAGCAGGTCTTGGGTCTGTCGTAGGCTCAGTGGGAGGGTGTTCCAGGTCTTGGCGGCGAAGTGGGAGAAAGATCTCCCGCCGGTGGTTGTTCTTCGGATGCGCGGGACGGTGACGAGTGTGAGGTTGGCGGAGTGGAGCTGGTGGTAGGGGATGTTGAAGGAAAGTCATCTGTTGAGGTAGGCTGGGCCGGTCTTGTGGAGTGCCTTGTGTGTGTGGATGAGGAGCTTGAAGGATATCCTCTTGTTGACGGGGAGCTAGTGCAGGTTTCTCATCTGGGAGGTGATGTGGCCGTGGCATGGTACGTCGAGAATCAGTAGTGCTGAGGCGTTTTGGATACATTGCAGTCGTTTGATGAGCTTGGTCGGGGCTCCCGCATAGAGGGCGTTTCCGTAGTCGAGTCTGCTGCTGACGAGTGCCGGGGTGACTGTTCTTCTTGTATCTGTCGGGATCCACCTGTAGATCTTGCGGAGCCTGCGGAGGGTGTTGAAGCAGGAGGAGGAGACGGTGTTGACTTGCTTGGTCATGGAGAACGTTGAGTCGAGGATGATTCCCAGGTTGCGTGCGTGGTCGGTGGTTGTCGGGGCTGCCACCAGTGCCGTCGGCCACCAAGAGTCGTCCCAGGCTGAAGGGTTGGAGCTGAGGATGAGGACCACCGTTTTGTCCGTGTTCAGCTTCAGTCGGCTGATCCTCATCCAGTCGGCGATGGCCTTCATTCCTTCGTGGAGGTTGGCTTTGGCGGTGATGGGGTCCTTGGTGAGGGAGAGAATCATTTGAGTGTCGTCGATGTAGGAGATTATGTTGAGGTCGTGCTGTCGGGCGACGTGTTCGAGTGGGGCCATGTAAATGTTGAACAGTGTCGGGCTGAGGGAAGATCCCTGGGGTACGCCGCAGATGATCTCGGATGCTACGGATCGGAATGGGGGGAGGTGGACCCTCTGGGTTCTGCCGGAGAGGAAGGAGGTGGTCCATTCCAGAGCCTTGTCTCAGATCCCTACGGCGTGGAGGCATGCGTGTATTGTGCGGTGGCAGATGGGTTCAAAGGCGGCGGAGAGGTCAAGGAGGATGAGGGCTGCGGTCTAGCCGATGTCTAGCAGGGTCCTGATGTCGTCGGTGGCGGCGATGAGGGTGGTCTCGGTGCTGTGGTTGCTGCGGAACCCTGACTGGGAGGGGTCAAGGAGTCTCTTTTCTTCAAGGTATCGGGTTAGCTGTCTGTTGACGATCTTCTCGATGACCTTGGCTGGAAACGGGAGCAGAGAGATGGGCTGGAAGTTCTTGAGGTCTCTTGGGTTTTTTGAGTAGGAAGTTGATCTCGGCGTGTTTCCAGCTCTCTGGGAAGGTTGCGGTCTCGAGGGAGAGATTGATGACGTTGCGCAGGTGGGGTGCGATGGAGCTGCTGGCTTTGTTGAAGATGTGGTGCGGGAATGGGTCTGATGGGGAGCCGGAGTGGATTGTGCTCATGGTCTTGATGGTGTCATCGATGCTCACGCTGGCCCAGGCTAGCAGGGGGTCGTGGTCGAGGGTGTGCGGAGAGTCTGTTGTGTTGCTGTCTGTTGGGGCTGTCTGGGTGTTGAAGCTGTCGTGGATATCTGCTATCTTGTGGTGGAAAAAAGTGGCGAGGGAATCGCACAGGGCTTGCGACGGCGGGATGTCGATGGTGTTGGAGCTGGGGTTGAAGAGCTCCTTCACGATGTTGAAGAGCTCCTTGCTATTGTGTGCGTTGTTGTCGAGGCGGTCTTTGAAGGAGGTCCTCTTGGCAGTCCTGATGAGGTGATAGTGGTTGCGGGTGGTGTCCTTGTGGGCTGTGTGGCTGTCCGGAGTCTGTTCGCTGTGACATTTCTTCTCTAGTTTCCGGCAGGCTCGCTTGGAGGCTAGGAGTTCTGGGGTGAACCAGCTGGCCCTCTTGCTGGTGTCTCTGTGGGGGGGTTTCTTCAGTGGGATGAGGGTGTTGGCGCAGTCGTTGATCCAGCATCTGAGGCTGTGGGCAGCATCGTCGGTGTTGGAGGGTTCGGTGGGTGGGCTGAGAGCGAGGTTTGCGTGTAGATGGTCTTCGGTGATTTTCTCCAGTAGCGGCAGGGGATCTGTTGGGTGTGGTGGTGTGTGGTGGGTTTCTGGAAGGTGAAGTGGATGCAGCAGTGGTCGGTCCAGAGGAGTTAAGTGGTGTGGCTGAAGGAGATGTGGGGGCTTGAGGAGAAGACAGAGTCGAGCATGTGGCCGGCCGAGTGGGTAGGCATTTTGACGTGTTGCCTCAGTCCGTGGTTGGCGAGGTTACGATCAGGGTTGTTGAGTTGCTGTTTTTGTTGTTCTCAAGGTGAAAGTTCAGGTCTCTGAGGAGGATGTAGTCAGTGGTGGTCAGGGCATGCGTGCTGATGAAGTCAGCGATGGAGTCGCTGAACTGGGGTCGGGGTCCAGGGGGTCTGTAGACAAGGGTGCCTCTGAGGGTGGAGTTGGGGTCTGTGTGGATTTGGAAATGCATGTGTTCGGCAGTGCTGAGAGTGTCGTCGGTGCTGGTCGAGACCCTGATGCTGTTCTTGTGGACGATGGTGATTCCTCCTCCGACTCCGTTGGTGCGGTCTCTGCGGATGATATTGTAGCCGTCTGGGATGGCTATGGCGATGTCGAGTGCGGAGGAGTCGTTCATCCAAGTCTCTGTCAGGGAGGTGACGTCCGGGGATGATGTGTCGAGCAGGTCCCAGAGCTCGACGGCGTGTATGCGTGCGGAGAGGGTGTTCAGTAGGATGCATCGGAGGTGGTTGAGGTCTTTCTTGGCAGGTTGTTCGGCGACTCTGAGGCTGGTGTAGCTGCAGTTCCGGCAGGTGAAGGGACCATGTGTGCGTTTCGTGGTGGCCTTGAAGCAGGTGTTGGTCCGTCCGGAGTTGAGAGCGTGCAGTGTGCTGGTATCGTAGTGGCGGCAGTCGTTGTGGCGGGCGCGGGGACCAGGGGTTCTGGTGCTAGGCGTGGTCCAGGTGCGGATGGGCACAGTCGGGCTTGCCTTAGGCGCGCCTTCGGCATGCCAGCGGCGCGCCCGCTGCGTGCGGCCACCATATTTGGGGAGGTGGGAGGGAGGAGCAGCTGGGAGGCGGGAGACGGGAGGCAGGGGCAGCGAATGGGCAGTCCGGGGGGCGGGGCCACAAGGGACACAGCGGCGGGAACGGGAGCGGCGAAAGGAACGGAAGGCAAGGCCACAGAGTCACGGGGCAACGATGGGAACAGAAGGAAAAACGGGCACAGAATCATGGGGGTAACGATGGGAACAGAAGGAAATACAGGCACAGAATCACGGGGTACCGATGGTAACAGAAGGAAAGAAGGGTACAGAATAACGGGGGCAACGATGGGAACTGAAGGAGAAGGGTACAGAGTCACGGGGGTAACGATGGGAACAGAAGGAAAAAAAGGGTACAGGAGAAAATACAGGCACAGGGGGAAGACAGACAACAGCAGTCACAGACACCAAAAAACAGCAATACAATGAATGACACCGACAATAGGACAGACCTGAGGCCTACCACTGACCACCAGGGATGAGGCACAGGGGACAGTCTGTGGGTAGAGGAGGGCCTCAACTTTCCTCAGCAGTGGCAGCTGGGGCAGGGTCAGGACACACGAGTGTTGCTGTGCGGAGGGGGAGCGACCTACCTAACAAGGCTGACAAGTTGTAAATCAAAGGATCATCGGAATTAACCAACGGGACTGCCCACATGGCAGCGTCGCCACTAAGATAAGAAATGAAGGAAGGTATTCTGGATTGCACATCTGGGAATGATGCTGGCTTTACCAAGAAATGTAATTGAATTTGAGTCAAAAAGGTCTTCAATTTAGTTTGGTCTCTCTGGAGGTCCTAGAGGTACTGTTGACGGAACAGTTACAGAAACAGTGGTTACAGGTACAGATGTTATCACCCCAGTAGTAGAGGGTGTTGAAGAACCAGCTGGAATTTGAGCTTGTATCTGAGCTACACAACTAGCCAGCGTTGCTGTTTCTAATCGAGCTGCAGTTAACTCATTCTGCATGTTTCCTAGCATTTTGCAAATATCTTCCAACATGGCCATCCTGGTGATACTGCTCAGGAGGAACAAAATCTGTGGGCGGTTTATTGTGTCAAGGACGTATAGCACCCTCAAGAAGCCCACCTTCCGGCAGCTCTGACTCTGAGCACAAAAACTCCAGAGGATCCAAGTGGCCAGACAGGGTAAGGGAATTAGGGAGGGTACTGCGGGCAGGGAGATCGGGAACGACAGCAATCAACAATTGAGCTCTAATTCTTAGTCTTGTCCTAGAATTCTAAATATGGTACATGCACTCAGAACCACTCTTACCCGAAATAAAACAAACAGCAATTATTTCACAGATACCATATAAAGTCAGAAAGAGTTCTTTGAAAACGACTCCAATAATGTCTTTGAACTTTTTTTATATGATTTGGGTATAGAATCAGAATATCTAAAATAACTTCAATAAGAAGATACTTCACAACATCACACAGTTGAATAAAAGTCTAGATATCATAATTTCAAGGTTCTTTTTAGGCTTTTGCATTTCTCATCATGTGTGCATTCCTTAAAAACAATTATAGATACATATCAATTCCGTCATTACATAATTATCTTTTATCTTCTTATAAGTTTCACAAGGTCCGTGAATGACTGTCAGCTCAAATATTGGTATTCTGAATACTTAGCGCAACTGTTTTTTAGCTTCCATTTTTGCTACAAAGGTTCTTGAATGAGAGCAAGAAATAGTCCAAAAATCCAAGGTTGAACTTAAGAACTGAAGAATGGTTGTCTCCTACCTTTAGATGCTGCTACTGAATCAAGTACCAGCACGAGGAATCTTAGCGCGAGCGCCGAACAAGAACGCAAGGGATCTCACCGGTTGAGCTGCACTCGAGCGCAAAGGAGGAAGAAACGGCTTTGAGCGATGTAGCTGGAATAATCCGCAGGGCACGGCTTGGCATGGCAGCTTTGATAGCGGGAGCATGATTAAGGTGGCTGTAACGTGGCAACATAGTGAATAATGCAAACTTGACTAAAAGTAAAGTAAAATATACAAAAAAGGTTACAAAACTTAAACCAATAAAAATGATACTGGTGTATACAAATCCTGGATGCTTGGATCCTCCAGTCTTTGGCAATAACGTACACTCCCTCAATATGGTCAACAAAGTGTATGATGAGCAAATGAAACTTGTGATCCACTCAGTTCTTAGAAATGGATATCAGTCCTGCCATTGCAATCCTGATGAGTATCAAAAGAGCACACTCTGCTGTATTAAAAGTTAAAAAACAACAAAAAACACACTACGGTGCTTCACTGCGTTATTGCCGGAACTCAGGAGGTCAGGCTAGACCGTAACTCAGGAGGATCATGACAAACGTCTAGTGAAAAACAGTCCCTGGATTTGGTAGAATTAGTGCATCAAATTTTTAATGCTCCTAAAGCAGCCGGTCTGCCCCCACTTGTTTAAGGCTGTGGGCTGCAGCCTCATTAGTTCTTTTCAAACCATCTTTGGAGTAATACCTGCTTTTATCCACTCCATTTGTTCTAGTGTGTTCAGAGGTTTCCCATTGCTGTTATTCCTCATTTGTAGCATTCTGATCCTGGTCCTGCTTCTCTGCAATGGATGCTCTTTTTCCAGGCACACTGAAGCTAGCAACACACCAGCACTACCGTGAGCATATGCTTCAGATCTTTGGAATGCTTCTACTACAGGAGCTGGGTCTTGACTGGTCCCTATCATTTCGACCTGCCTAGTTTACCTGCATGAAACCTGTGTTCCACTGTATCTGGTGCCTCTTCATATGGGCACTGGAAATTTGCCTGGCTTCACAGACACCCGCTACCTTGGACATTGGACTGCTAATGAGTCCCTTAGCAACCCATTTTCAGAACAGCGTCCTAGGTTTGTGACTTCTTCACAATGGGAAGTTTGAGCCACTAGCCTACGAGGAAAAGTGTGCATTGTCACATGGCTCATTGGATACAGGCTTTGCTAACACAGATGCAGGTTGCCCAGTAACTGTCTTGGCATCGACTGAGACCAGAGATCATATCTGTTCTTTGGAACTCGTTACTTGGGGAGTTGACCAATCATCATGTGGGGACTCAGACTTCTTTATTGAGTCTCAAGCGGTGGGAGTTCTGCCACAACATTAGTTGTTTTTGTTGGTGTTCCATATGTACTAGGGTGGCGTAAATATGTGGTATTGCAGAATGTATACCCAGGGAAAGCCTAATCTTACCCTGGCAAAACGCCGATAAATGGTTGATTCCGCCTCGTATTTACTGTTTCTATGTGTGCTGTATATGTGCAGGAAGGTGTCCCTCCCTGCACATGAACTATCATTGTTAAGATGACGAGTTGCAACTTCTCTGTGTGTTGCTCAATACTGCACACATATAATTAGAATTTGTGAATTTCAGATTGTTTAGGTTCAGGAAGAGTCGCCTTCCTGCATTTAAAGAATCTTCCCCTGCATCAAAGGTACTAGACAGCTGTAATTGGCACCAGCGCAAGTGGGATTGCAGGGCTGTACCGTATTGTTTTAAATATGCTGCAGCCCTGCGTTTCAGGTGTGGCCGAGCATGGTATTAAGCCTACAAGGCTAACACCGCACTCCGTCACCTCATTGTAAATATGCCCCTACATCTTCTCATTATTCTACCTCATCTAGGGAGAGCTGATTTCCATGTCATGCACATCCAGAATGAGATCAATAATATACCATACCACTGATCACAAACACTCATTAGTAGAACCAACATACATGGACTACGGCACTCACCAGTGGTGTGGGGGTCCTGGAAGGCATCTATGTCTCCTTGGGTGTATAATGGTTGCCCAGCTGGAACACAAGAAATAGGAGTATTGATCAGTCATCATATAGCACATATAAAATGGCTTGTCAGTTGATCATCTTCACAGAAATGCTACTTATTTGTATAATGTGTAGGTACATTATTTAAAGATGAAGGGGTTTGAAATGAGTGACACAGACACAAGACATGCTCAATGCAGGATTGTGTAGTACGAGACAATCTAGAAACAATAGTTGCTTCTCTTGTCACTACAATTTGGGAGTGGCAGTCACATCAAACCTTGATTAACCACCTATGAACCTACATATCTTGTATGTCAGATAATGCAAGGTCTTGTATTGATCAATCTTACAAGCACATCGGACTCTGAGACTTGCCCTCCCACACTTGGATGTATGTTAACAGTTGTCATATAGTCACCGCTGATAGTGTTTTTGGTTCCCTCTGCTGGTGATGCCTCATGGCAACGATTTAAAATGTGATGCTATACAAAATAGGGTTGTTTTCAACAACAGTAGTCCCCAGAAAGGGAAATGGAAACCAAAGGAATGAATATAGACTCAATCGTAGCTATATAGTGGACTTGTCCAGCCAGACAGAGGTCTGATATTTACCTGTAGGTTTATGATATAGTCATACAAAACAATACATAAAATGGGACACAATCCTGTGTCCTACTTAGACAGTAGAGTACTTAAACAAGGGAGAAATGAACAAAAGTTTTTTTGCGTATAAGGTGTATTAGGGTGTCGACGGCGTTTCGATCTGTTTGAAGAATGAGCGGATCATCATCAGGACTTAAATAACATGCCTGTTAGGTAGAGCCTCATTAGCCTGGGGGAGCAAGGGGGGAAGGAAGACACATAAGCGAAAACACCACACCAGCCCCTTTTTTCATACTACTCACAACCCCATGTGGCTCTCATATCTTAATGCATGCTAACCAGAACTTTCAGAGTCTGAAATGCATGCTTTTATCACTGCGCTGCCACTATTGAGTTTCCTAGTTATATGTAATCCTCCTAACTGTTTTCGCGTATGTATCTTCCTTCCCCCCTTGCTCCCCCAGGCTAATGAGGCTCTATCTAACAGGCATGTTATTTAAGTCCTGATGATGATCCGCTCATTCTTCCAACAGATCGAAACGCCGTCGACACCCTAATACACCTTATACGCAAAAAACCTTTGGTTCATTCCCCTGTAAAGGTGTTTTGTAGTGATTTGTTCTTGTAACACTGTATATCCTCCTTGTGTAACAAACCGGAAAAGCTTTGCCTGAGTCCCCTGTTGTTCTTTTTCTCCCTTGTTTATGTACTGTACTGGCTAAGTAGGACACAGGATTGTGTCCCATTTTATGTATTGTTTTGTATGACTATATCCTAAACCTACAAGTAAATATCAGACCTCTGTCCGGCTGGACAAGTCCACTAAATATAGCTACGATTGAGTCTATATTCATACCTTTGGTTTCCATTTCACTTTCTGGGGACCCCTGTTGTTGAAAACAATTGTCTCCCAAGGTCCCTGGTCGACTTCTCTTGGGTTCCCTTGTTGTTGCAGAATATATATATATATACAAAATAGGGTGGCTTATGCCACATTGTTAATATGGTCCTTAGCACTGCATTATATTAAGGGCTCCCGGTATTATGGTATTTATTTTTTTAGCATTTCTGTCTGTATTTATCCATATTTATTTTATGCCCACTTTATCTGTATTTATCCATATTTATTTTGTGTTTTGCAGATAAATGAAGTTGTAAAACTGTACATTTCCATATTTATTTAACTGATAGATGCGCACTCATACTTTGATGTCTGTCTTTTTTATCTATTTCAGCTGCCAATTATTATATAACAAAACATCCACTGGTAAATATTAGCATTATACCACAAATGTATGTTGGCACATGGCATTATTTAATAAAAGTGCATGCTGTTTTTTTTTATTTTCCATGCTGTCCATCTGTTGGCCTATAATTAATGAAAGACAACACAGAGTCAATTAAAAGAAGCCCAATTTTCTGTATTTATCCACTTTTAAAAATTAATGCAGACAGAAAACACATTGTTTTCTGTCTGTATTTATATGTAAAAGTCAGTAAAAACGGAAAACCAGAAGCCTTAATTATATTACAGCAAAGGGGCAGGCAATAAGTAAATCTCTGGGTATGAAAACACTATGTGCCTGATATTGTGACCCAGAACATGAATATCAAGCCTGTGTCCAACTCAGTTCAAACAACTTCAAGTAAGAGGTGAAATGAGGAACCTCCAAGATCAAACATTAACATGCTAAATGTCATGTGGTTAACATAGTCATACTTCAATATGCAGCACACGTATTCACATGATATTGCTTAGTGAAACTTTTTTATGTGCAAGAAGTTGCTCCTTCATGCACATCACAATTCATCACTATGTGATGGAGTACACTATCTATGTGTGTGATGTGCAGCTACAGACAAAAAAGTTACATTGCAACCTTACATGTTGCTAATATGCAAGAGAGACACCTACCTGCTCATTAACAATATTTCGCTGCAACACGGCCACCCTTGCACAATAGTGAAAGAGTGCCTGTGTATATGGTAGTACGCAAAAATTGGCTCAAATGCTCCGTGAAATGCCTGTTTCAAAAATGACATATTGACATTGAAAGTTGTTTATATGAAACACACAGTGTGAAACCAGACAATATTTGAAATGGAGTTACCACCTTGCCTGCCAACGGTGATCCCAAGGTTGTCTAAGAGGTCTCCCTCCTGGTCAACACAGTCCTGCCACCAATGTTTAAGCTGGTGGATAGTCCTGTCCAGACCAGCGATCCTCAGCATGTGGTGGCTGATGCGCTCCCACCACATTTTCCGGACCTTCACATCATATCCCTTCAGGACCCGTCCTCAACTCTCAACCATTTTGAGGAGGTAAAATGTAATCAGCTAGAGGAAAGCCCCAAATGCTCCCTCTCGCATCCTCCCTCCCTAACTTCACCCAATAACCTATTAAAATATACTGACCCCTTTATGAAAAGAAAACCCCACCTAAATGAACATAAACTTACAAGTTACTACCTAAATACCCAGTAGACAATCACGTGACAAAACTAGAGTCAAAATGCAAAAGACACAACAAAAAAGAGATACTGGATTGCACAGGGACAGTTGGGACATCACATTACATACAAAAAGTACACCTTTTCTACACAGAGACACCTCACACTTCCAACCACAACCAACACCTCAAAAGACACTAACAGTGTGAGTAAAAGTGAAAGTGTACAGCACAAATTCAGGAAACAGGATGCATCACTTCCTGTGCGTTTGCTGCCCTTTTTGTGAGTTATTGTTTAAACAGGAATTGTCCTTTCTAAATGCATGTATTTTGCAAGTGTTTGTTGTAGCGGATATGGAACAATTAACGCTTCCGTGAAAAGCAGCAAAACAATTGCTGCTAAGTGCTAGTTAATCAGCAAATGTATAATTTTTCATGCAATTGCGTGCCTAACAACACCATATGGCTATCGCATGTGACATGTGTTGTGTCTGTGACTTTCTCTTATCTGATTTGTTTTGGTATTTGAAATGTCAACATGCACTCCTTCTACAAATTAATGCAGAGCCATATATAATGATGTTTAATAGGCAATGCATGCATTAGTGGTAGTCATACTGATTACCATAGGTTGTATTTGTGTCAATATATAAGGCTGTTACATAAGACATTGCTGTAAGGTGTGTACCACTGTAATGGGGTCGAGACACACACAAACTTGTACAACAAGC
Source organism: Triturus cristatus (assembly GCF_964204655.1). Classification (NCBI taxonomy): domain Eukaryota; kingdom Metazoa; phylum Chordata; class Amphibia; order Caudata; family Salamandridae; genus Triturus; species Triturus cristatus. Next base: position 760,613,968 of record NC_140595.1, read on the forward strand.
ATTCACTATTTGTATTGAAGATTTATATTAATGGATACACTGCAAATGTTGGCTACAGATTCTCATTGGAGTATTTGTTTAGGTGGAGGTAATAATGTGAACATTTTCACTGGTTTGTGCAAAGGCAGTCAACGGTGCTTAATGCCACCTGTTTCATTGTATCCATGCCACACCACTCCAACACAGTAACTGGTTGTGACATAGGTGTGGATTTGGACAGTTCAGCACAACTTGCAGATTTTTTGAGGATTGTCCAGAATGATACATCTGGGGCTGTGTGGATTTTGACGACTCTGTAAATTCAACAATAGAAAACCAAGAACAGTTGAAATGTAATGTTTCTTTGTGATTTACATTTATATATACATGTGCGCTGCATTATGCAGCACACATGGATGTGGAAAATCTATTTTCATCATAATTTTCTGTTGAAAGGGGTCCCTTTATGCAAAAACAAAAATTAAAAATGCAGACCATTCACCCCTTGTAGATGGCACACATGTGCCGGCATATGGACTGCCCTGATGGTTGGACAACCCACAAGGGCATAAACATGGCAGCCCCATATATCTTTGATACACATGCCTCATCCCTGTGTATTAAGACAAGATAAAACACTATGTGAATGAATGTTAAACAACACCTGACTCATAGCTTGCCCCTAACAAAGGTGACTCTTATAATGATGTGTCAATGTGCACAGCAACATGCATTCACCATTTTCTTAGCATACTGAAGGTTAAATGCTATGTATTTTGCATTGTATCAACATTCTCATAACTACTTTTCAGAGCCCTTACATATTTGGATATAGAGTACACTGACCACATCTGCTTCAGCATCATCAAGCAAAGTATGTTGCAGTGTAAGAGCCACTGCAAAACCCTCTACATCCCCCTTTCATGCTAAGTGGAGCATGTGCATGTGCCCACCATTGATTGAACATTATGTCACGTTATGTTGTTTAATGTCACTTTTCAATTTGGGAGAGTGTGGGTTTTACATCAAAACAGTGCTGAGAGTGAGCTTATGTTTGAGGTATGCACTGGTAAATGTATCCCTGATTGTTTTATATACATGTTATACCTGTCCCTTTACTTGTGATAGGAGTTGGATTTGTGTCCTGCATGCTTTAGCTATTTTTGGCATATGTCCCACTTAATGTCTGAGCCAATATGTGGATGAATGTGTGAATAGATTGAGAGATTGGATTATGTGACACACATGTACAAATTGGGTGTGTGTTCATGAGTATTGTGTTCGTGAGTATTGTGTACATTCCTGGAAAGATACAACCTTATCTGACATGCGTATTTCATATATGATATATGGTTATATTTGTGTTCAACTGTGCTTGTAAATAGAGTGATATGTTGACATGTGTACTTATAACAAATACTTAGATTACACACATTCTGTGATCAACATTTGAAATGTTGTTCTGGAATTCCAGAGGGAAATGATGCCACTTCTTTGTGCTACCATGTTTTTATTGTGCATCTTGCACAAATACATTAGCATTTGATGCTGTGAATCGGTGCATGTTACTTGCATGTTTTGGACATTCTTGTTGGTATCCCTGAGGCACTTTACTCATGTGTCTGACAGATATCTTTTGTTGGTTGTCAACACACAGTAAGTGTAATGGGATGAGTATAGTGCCAGTTCACAACATTAATTGCCATGCTAAACTCATGTAGGTGGAATTTGGACATGCACACTTTATTGTAATTGAATTGCCATCTCATTTGGCCTATGTACACAATAGTGAATTCTGATTCCTTCACAGTTGTCCCATGGCTAACCTATGTGTCAGTGTGTGTGCTGCTACATTTAAGGCAATGTAAGGTCAGTACAGTGTTGAAAGATGAGTTTTTGTCATCGAAGACATTTCCAAACTTGTCATAACAGTGACACGTGTCAGCTATGGAGGTAGTATTACCTGCAAGTCCAGGAAAATATATGTAGGGTTGGTGTAAAGTGCAGTTCATGCACTGTATTGATTCAAACATTAGTCTGGCTCAACTATCCTTTCGTTTTACAGCCTCCTGACCATCAAGTTGATCCTGATCACCATTGCCATGTGTCTTTGTGACTTTTGTAAGAAAACATTATTCCAGTGTGACAGATTATAAAGAGAGATTGTTTGACAAATTTTGGAATATATTTGAGCAGTGTGGCCCCAGATACATCGAAGCACCATACACACATTGTCTCAACTCAAAAACTCTTATGAAGAGATGGACCTGGTGGTGCTTAGGGCACATCATAACAAGCACATTGTATTTCACAATTGTTAGACCTGGCATCATTGGCATGAGTCTCTCCTCCATTTTTTCTGTTTGCCTCCTCTGTTTACGATGTTTTTGCTGGATTATTGCTTTGGGCACTGTGCCACTGCTGATCAGTGCCACAGTGCAAGTGCTCCCTATGCTAAATTGTTACGTTGATTGGTGTTACCATGATTGGCTTGGTTGACTTACTGTTCAGACCCTAGTCTAGTGCACTGCGCGTGCCAAGGGCGTGTAAGTTAACTGCTGCTGGTGGGCTTGCAGCACTGGTTGTGCCACCCACAGAAGCAGCGTGCAAAATGTGTCTCAGGCCTGCCACCGCGGCGCCTGCGTGCAGTCCCTGACTGCCATGTCGACTTGGTAAGGAAACCTACTTACCAGTCTCTAAACCTTCCCTTTTGCCACATTTCAGACACCTCTATGGTAGGCCCTAGGGCAGGGTGCATTGTTGGTAAAAGGTAGGTCATGCCCTGATGTGTGTGGCATGACCTAATAGTGAATTACAGCCATTTTCGTTTTTCACTATTGAAGGGCTACCTGCCTCCAATAGGCCAGACTGGGCAGACTGATTATTAACTCCATTATAATCTATCTGACTCAGGGAGCATGGTAGCAAGGCGAGTTTAGTATCCCTGAACTCAGAATTTAATAACACACCCTTTAGGCTGGATGGTTTTTAAATTCTATGTTTGAAAATAGCACTTTTAGAAAGTGGCTATTTTCTTGTCCAACTATCTACCGGTCTCTGCTGGTTTGGTGTGTGTGTCAGGGGCTGGGTGGCTCCAGAGGTCTGAGTGAGTCAGTGTGGGGTGAATGGGGCGTTTACACGTAGAGTGAGGGAAGAGTAGCCTGCCCTGCCTGACACAATACTGGCCCCGCCTCCTGCTGGGCGACTGATAGCCCTGCTCCTACCAGTGACAATACTGGCTCCGCCTCCTGCTGGGCGGCTGAGGACTCTGCCCTGCCCAGTGAATAGGCCAGGTGCCTCTGCCTGGCAACACCCACAACAAACCTGAGATGGTGGGAATCGCCCTGCTTGGACAAAGGGAACAAAGGGAAAAAGGGGTATAAGAGAAGGACCCCTGAACCAAGAACTCAGATCACTTCTGACAAGGAAACCTGTACCAAGGACAAGAAGCCTGCTGATCTAAGGACTTGCCTCCCCTTTCTGCCAGAGTGCTGTTTTGCTGTGGAGGAACCTGAAAGCTGCTTCTTTATTTTTGCCAAGGAACAAGGAGAGAGGAACTTGGTGTGTACTCTCTGAACACTTGCTAGGAAATCTCCAAGGACTGGAAGAGTGCCAGTCTCCTGCTGAAGTCACAGGGCCAAAGGACTTCACCATTTGCTGAATTGCTGGAAAGTGTTGTTTCCAGTACACAAGGGAAAATCTGCAGTCTCGACGCCAGCAGCAACGCCAGTGAGCAGTGGGTATCGGCCCCGGCTCCCAGTGACCCCGTCTCGACGCCGGTATCGCCGCCAGTGAGGAGTGAGTATCGGCTCTACCTCCAAGCGACCCCGTCCCGACGCCGCTGCTGATCGCATCGACTCGACGCCTTCTCGACGCCGTGAGCGCTGCTCCGGCCCGACATCCCTCGACGCCGCTGCGGATTGACCCGACTCCGAGGCACGATCGACGCCGACCTCGACGCCGACATCTCGACGCCGTGGATCATCGTTTTCTTCGTTTCTCAAGGTACTGTACTTGTGGGGTCTGTTGCGACTCCAGGCTTGACGTAGCGCTCCTCGCGGTCGACGCCGAACCTTGGGAATCTTGTAGACTCGACGTCGTGTGACTCCTGTGGGGGTTACATTGTTGCCAAAGAACTGTGCTCAGAAGAATACTTTGCTAAAGAACTATTTGCCAAGAAGAAACCTTACTTGAACTATTATTTTTCCTTCCAAAGAGTATTTATTAAGACTGTGGTATATTTTTGTCGTTATTTGGTCTTGTGCTAAGCCTTATATAAAAATACTATTTTTATAATAACTTCTGTGTCGTGTCCATCTGTAGTGTATTCACTTTATTACTGTATGTGGTCATAAATGCTTAACACACTGCCTCTGAGATAAGCCTGTCTGCTCTGCCAAGCTACCAAGGGGGTAGCAGGGGTTATCTGAGTGTGTAATCCCCTTGCCCTGACTAGAGTTGGTTGGTCCCTATTTGTCAGAAGTGTATACCTCTGCCAACTAGAGACCGCCGGTTCTAACATTGGTGGTCAGCGGTGAGGATTTGAACTTTGCATTTATGACTCATGTGCAGTGATTAGTGTACGCTACATAGTGAAAGCAGACCATAACGCAGCCACAGTCTGTTTGGTAGGATATTCTATTTTTGTTCTCCGCTTTCCTGGAGCTTATTTTCTTAAACACTGCCAGTTTTGACCATGGAGAATGCCGGAGCTGCTACACCTGTGGAGAATGTTGTGGGGGAATTTGATAAGGAGAAGATAGATTCCTACACGCTAAAAGATCTAAAAGGATTTTGCAAGCAGTTTAAAGTTCCTACCACAGGTGTCTCAAAGAAAGAGGGCTTCCTCAAAGCGCTGAAGGCCTGGTTAGAGGCCAGAAATCCCTCTGATCCGGTGGTGGTACCGGAAGAGGAAGAAGAAGAGGAAGAGGAAGAGCCCACAGGTGGGCCAGTGTCATCTCCAGGCAGTAGTGCGTCCTCTAGGAGCCTTTCCCCCGAAGAATTAGAAGACAGGGAGAAGGAGAGGGGGTACAAGTTAGAAATGGCAAAACTTAAATTAGGAGGGCAGTTGGAATTAGAGAATGCAAGAAGCAAGAGAGAAGCTGAAATGGAGAGCAAAAGATTAGATTTTGAGAGAGAGAAATTAGCGTTTGAACGTGAGAAGATGGTGAGGGAGATGGAGCTTAAAACTAAGAGTTTAGAGTTGAATCCCTCTGGTGGCAGCACTCCATCCGTGCCTGCAGAAAGTAGGTTTTATTTTCCTAAAGATGTGATCAAGGATTACAGTAAGAATGAAGATATTAGCCAATGGTTTAAAGCGTATGAGTTAGCATTGTTGGCCCACCGGGTCCCTGAGAAGGATTGGGGAACGGGGTTGTGGAGCCGCTTTACAAACGAGGGGAGAGATACCTTGTTGAGCCTTCCTGCTGAGGATAGGATGTCTTATACTCATATGAAAGATGCTTTAATGCTGAGATATGGCTTAACCCCAGAAAAGTACAGACAAACCTTTAGAGAATGTAAGAAGTTGCCTGGTACTACGTGGGTTGAATATGTGTCTTTTTTCTGCAGAACCATGGATGGTTGGATAAAGGGTAGCAAGGTCGATAGTTATGATGCTCTTTATGATTTGTTTGCTTGGGAGCACTTGTCTAATAACTGTTTTCCAGAGCTACGCCAGCACCTTGTTGACAGCAAGCTATCTAACCCTAGAAAACTTGCTGAGGAGGCGGACCGCTGGGTCAGTACCAGGGTCCACAAGGGTCCAGTGGGAGACTCAGCCAAAGGTGGGCAGGGTCCCCAGCAGAAGAGTGGGGGGGACAGGGGTAAACAGAGGGAGTTTCAGAAAGGGCCCCAAAGTAGTCCCCAAGGGAACCAAGGGAAGGGTTCCCAGCCTCCCCCTGTAAAGAAGCCAGAGGCCCCGACAGGTAAACCTGTTCACAGGGGCCCCATGACCTGCTATGCCTGTAAGCAGGTGGGACACCGTTATTATGATCCCCAGTGTCCCATGAAGGATTCGAATGCACCGCCGCGTGCACCCCCTCGTCAGGTAGCGAGTGTAGCCCTGGGAGGGGAGGAGATGGGTGCCCCCGGTGGGTGGGGTCCCGCAGAAATGTCCCTGGTCTCTTTAGGAGACGTGGAAATGGTCCCTCCAACCCCTCTGCCTAGTAACACTAAGAAATATAGGCAGTGGGTGACCATTAATGGCCATAGGGTGGAAGCTCTCAGAGACACCGGAGCGAGTGTGACAGCTGTCAAGTGTCACTTGGTGTCCAGAGAGCAGGTGGTCCCTCATGCATTCTACCCCGTTGTAGCTGCTGACAACTCACAGAGTAAGTGTGAGGTAGCTCAAGTTCCTTTTGAGTGGGGGGGGGTCTCAGGCACTCTTCAGGTTGCTGTGAGGCCCGCCATGCCTGTTGATTGTCTCTTGGGCAATGATTTGGAGGACTCCCCTTGGGCTAAGGTGGAGAGAAAAGCGCATCTGGAAATGTTGGGTCTGCCTGAGTGGGTGTGTGCGACCACCCGGTCCATGTCAGTCAGTAAGGGTGTTGATGGGGGCCCGGAGCCTGAAAGTATGGCCCAGGTCCCAACCGTGAAGAGAAGAGGCAGGGGGCGCGGGAAACCGTCCCCCATCGTTCCCGCGGTCCAGGAGGGAGCAGACCCTGAGGGGGATGCCCTGGAACCGACAGGAGAACAAGTGGCCGAACTGGGAGACCTGCCCGAGCTGACCCATTGGCAGCAGGATGGTGGTCCCTCCAGGGAGGAATTTTGTGCTGAACAGAAAGTGTGCCCTTCTCTTGTGGGTATGAGGCAGCAGGCCTCAGCCCAAACGACAGGTGATCAGTCAGGATCACATTGGGTCTACTGGGAGAACGACCTCCTGTATAGCGAGCCTAAGGCTGCTGAACCTGGGTCAGCCCGTGTGCTGGTGGTACCCCAGCGCTTCAGAGCCTTCCTACTGGGGTTGGCTCATGACGTTCCGTTAGCTGGACATCTGGGGCAGGACAAGACCTATGACAGGCTTGTCACCCATTTTTATTGGCCCCAGATGAGAAGGGATTCAGATATCCATTGTAGGACCTGTCAAACTTGCCAGGCAAGTGGGAAAAATGGGCGGAAGCAGAAGGCTCCCCTCCAACCTTTTCCCGTCGTCAGTACCCCCTTTGAGCGGGTGGGAATTGACATTGTGGGGCCACTGGACCCCAAGACAGCCATGGGCAACAGGTTTATCCTGGTCTTGGTGGACCATGCCACCCGGTACCCGGAAGCCATCCCTCTCCGAACAGTGACGGCCCCCGTGGTGGGACGGGCACTGATGGGTGTTTTCTCCCGCATGGGGTTCCCCAGAGAGGTGGTGTCAGACCGGGGCACCAACTTCATTTCGAATTATATGAAGTCTCTGTGGAAGGAGTGTGGGGTAACCTACAAGTTTACCACTCCTTACCACCCTCAAGGTAATGGGCTGGTTGAGAGATTCAACCGGACCCTAAAAGGCATGATCATGGGTCTTGAAGAACCAATGAGGCGTAAATGGGACGTCCTCTTGCCATGCCTGCTGTTTGCTTACCGTGAGGTGCCACAGAAGTCTCTAGGGTTCAGCCCCTTTGAGCTTTTGTATGGTCACCCGGTAAGAGGACCTTTGAGTCTGGTCAAAGAAGGCTGGGAGCAATCTCCCAGGAAACCTCCCCAGGATGTATATAGTTACATGCTGGCCTTTAGGAACCAGACTCGGCGCTTCAGAGATCTTGCTCAGGCAAATCTGGAGGCCAGCCAGGAAGAGATGAAGCGGTGGTACGATCAGAATGCCACTCTGGTTGAGCTTCAACCTGGTCAGAAAGTTTGGGTCATGGCCCCTGTGGAACCTTGTGCGCTCAAGGACAGGTGGACTGGACCGTTTGAGGTTGTGGAGAAGAAGAGCGATGTCACCTACTTGGTGGACTTGAAATCTCCCAGGAACCCCTTAAGGGTCCTGCATGTCAACCGGTTAAAGCCCCACTTAGAAAGGTCCGAAGTGGGCATGCTCCTTGCCACAGATGCTGGGATGGAGGAGGAGAGTGAGCCTCTTCCTGACCTCCTGTGTGCAAAAGAAAAAGATGGGTCAGTGGATGGTGTTGTCCTCTCTGACACACTGACCCCTGAGCAGCAGCAAGATTGTCGCCATCTGTTGGTACAATTCCCTGATCTGTTCTCCTTGATCCCTGGTGTCACTCAGTGGTGTGTCCATGATGTGGACACTGGGGACAGCACTCCTGTGAGGCACAAGGCCTACAGGGTGACTGACAAGGTCAGAGCATACATCAAGGAGGAGGTCTCCAAGATGTTCGCCTTAGGGGTGGTTGAGTCCTCTGGCAGTCCTTGGGCCAGCCCAGTGGTCTTGGTCCCAAAGGCTGCAGCGCCTGGTGCTTCACCAGAACTTCGGTTCTGTGTGGATTACCGAGGACTCAATTCGGTCACCAAGACTGACGCGCACCCCATCCCCAGAGCTGATGAGCTCATCGATCGGTTGGGGGCTGCCCGGTACCTTAGTACGTTTGATCTAACGTCTGGGTACTGGCAGATCGCCTTGACTGATGGGGCAAAAGAGAGGTCTGCATTCTCCACACCAGATGGGCACTACCAGTTCCGTGTGATGCCCTTTGGGATGAAGAATGCCCCTGCCACATTCCAGAGGTTGGTTAACCAGGTATTGGCCGGGCTGGAAGATTTCAGCGCCGCCTACCTGGACGATATAGCAGTGTTCAGCGCCAGCTGGGAGGAACACTTGCGCCACCTCCAGGAAGTGTTGTTGGCCCTGCGCAGAGCAGGCCTCACAATCAAGGCCAGTAAGTGCCAGATTGGGCAGGGTTCAGTGGTGTACTTGGGGCACCAAGTAGGGAGCGGCAAGGTGGCCCCCCTGCAACCCAAGATAGATACCATCCTGGCTTGGGAACCGCCCAAAACCCAGACTCAGGTGAGAGCCTTCTTGGGTCTCACGGGTTACTACAGGAGGTTTGTCAAGGGGTATGGCAACATTGTGCACCCCTTGACCTCGCTGACTTCCAGGAAGCAGCCGAGACTTGTGATCTGGACTGACGCCTGTCAGAAAGCCTTTGACACCCTGAAAACTGCAATGTGTACAGCACCGGTCCTCCAGGCACCCGACTTTTCAAAAGAATTCATTGTCCAGACGGACGCTTCAGAGCATGGTGTGGGGGCTGTTCTAGCACAGATGAATGAGGAGGGCCGAGACTTACCTGTAGCCTTCATCAGCCGGAGGTTACTTCCCAGGGAACAAAGGTGGAGTGCGATAGAGCGTGAGGCATTTGCTGTGGTCTGGGCGCTGAAGAAGCTAAGACCCTACTTGTTTGGGTCTCACTTCCGGGTTCAGACGGACCACAGGCCCCTCAGATGGTTAATGCAGATGAGGGGTGAGAACCCAAAGCTGTTGAGGTGGTCCATTTCCCTACAGGGGATGGACTTTACGGTGGAACACCGCCCTGGTACAGATCACGCCAATGCTGATGGTCTGTCCAGATTTTTCCGCCTTAGTGATGAGGACTCCCTGGGTGAAGGGTAGTTCTCCCCACATTTCAGCTGGAGGGGACACGTGTTAGACCTGGCATCATTGGCATGAGTCTCTCCTCCATTTTTTCTGTTTGCCTCCTCTGTTTACGATGTTTTTGCTGGATTATTGCTTTGGGCACTGTGCCACTGCTGATCAGTGCCACAGTGCAAGTGCTCCCTATGCTAAATTGTTACGTTGATTGGTGTTACCATGATTGGCTTGGTTGACTTACTGTTCAGACCCTAGTCTAGTGCACTGCGCGTGCCAAGGGCGTGTAAGTTAACTGCTGCTGGTGGGCTTGCAGCACTGGTTGTGCCACCCACAGAAGCAGCGTGCAAAATGTGTCTCAGGCCTGCCACCGCGGCGCCTGCGTGCAGTCCCTGACTGCCATGTCGACTTGGTAAGGAAACCTACTTACCAGTCTCTAAACCTTCCCTTTTGCCACATTTCAGACACCTCTATGGTAGGCCCTAGGGCAGGGTGCATTGTTGGTAAAAGGTAGGTCATGCCCTGATGTGTGTGGCATGACCTAATAGTGAATTACAGCCATTTTCGTTTTTCACTATTGAAGGGCTACCTGCCTCCAATAGGCCAGACTGGGCAGACTGATTATTAACTCCATTATAATCTATCTGACTCAGGGAGCATGGTAGCAAGGCGAGTTTAGTATCCCTGAACTCAGAATTTAATAACACACCCTTTAGGCTGGATGGTTTTTAAATTCTATGTTTGAAAATAGCACTTTTAGAAAGTGGCTATTTTCTTGTCCAACTATCTACCGGTCTCTGCTGGTTTGGTGTGTGTGTCAGGGGCTGGGTGGCTCCAGAGGTCTGAGTGAGTCAGTGTGGGGTGAATGGGGCGTTTACACGTAGAGTGAGGGAAGAGTAGCCTGCCCTGCCTGACACAATACTGGCCCCGCCTCCTGCTGGGCGACTGATAGCCCTGCTCCTACCAGTGACAATACTGGCTCCGCCTCCTGCTGGGCGGCTGAGGACTCTGCCCTGCCCAGTGAATAGGCCAGGTGCCTCTGCCTGGCAACACCCACAACAAACCTGAGATGGTGGGAATCGCCCTGCTTGGACAAAGGGAACAAAGGGAAAAAGGGGTATAAGAGAAGGACCCCTGAACCAAGAACTCAGATCACTTCTGACAAGGAAACCTGTACCAAGGACAAGAAGCCTGCTGATCTAAGGACTTGCCTCCCCTTTCTGCCAGAGTGCTGTTTTGCTGTGGAGGAACCTGAAAGCTGCTTCTTTATTTTTGCCAAGGAACAAGGAGAGAGGAACTTGGTGTGTACTCTCTGAACACTTGCTAGGAAATCTCCAAGGACTGGAAGAGTGCCAGTCTCCTGCTGAAGTCACAGGGCCAAAGGACTTCACCATTTGCTGAATTGCTGGAAAGTGTTGTTTCCAGTACACAAGGGAAAATCTGCAGTCTCGACGCCAGCAGCAACGCCAGTGAGCAGTGGGTATCGGCCCCGGCTCCCAGTGACCCCGTCTCGACGCCGGTATCGCCGCCAGTGAGGAGTGAGTATCGGCTCTACCTCCAAGCGACCCCGTCCCGACGCCGCTGCTGATCGCATCGACTCGACGCCTTCTCGACGCCGTGAGCGCTGCTCCGGCCCGACATCCCTCGACGCCGCTGCGGATTGACCCGACTCCGAGGCACGATCGACGCCGACCTCGACGCCGACATCTCGACGCCGTGGATCATCGTTTTCTTCGTTTCTCAAGGTACTGTACTTGTGGGGTCTGTTGCGACTCCAGGCTTGACGTAGCGCTCCTCGCGGTCGACGCCGAACCTTGGGAATCTTGTAGACTCGACGTCGTGTGACTCCTGTGGGGGTTACATTGTTGCCAAAGAACTGTGCTCAGAAGAATACTTTGCTAAAGAACTATTTGCCAAGAAGAAACCTTACTTGAACTATTATTTTTCCTTCCAAAGAGTATTTATTAAGACTGTGGTATATTTTTGTCGTTATTTGGTCTTGTGCTAAGCCTTATATAAAAATACTATTTTTATAATAACTTCTGTGTCGTGTCCATCTGTAGTGTATTCACTTTATTACTGTATGTGGTCATAAATGCTTAACACACTGCCTCTGAGATAAGCCTGTCTGCTCTGCCAAGCTACCAAGGGGGTAGCAGGGGTTATCTGAGTGTGTAATCCCCTTGCCCTGACTAGAGTTGGTTGGTCCCTATTTGTCAGAAGTGTATACCTCTGCCAACTAGAGACCGCCGGTTCTAACAACAATGATGGTCCATATGCATTCTGTAGTTCCGATGCACAAAACATTTTTAGCATTCCAGGTCATGGATTAGTTGGTGTCATATACCCTGCTAGGTGATCGCTCTGTGTGACACTATTGGTTGGAGCCCTAAAGTTCTCATGATTGTTCACCTTCTAAAGTCACAAACCAAGCATACAAAATATTGTTGAAGTGATTGTTTTTTATACTACATCATGAGATGAACATATAGGTGCCAAGATATACATGAAACAATATAACTGTGAGATGACATTATGTGAAGAAGTTGTTGATGATTGCATCCCTCCTCAATGGTGCAGCTGCAGAAGTGGAAGGTTGGCTCGGATCCATTTCTTCCTCCAGCCCATCTTCAGGATTTTGTATTTCGTCTTGGTCTTCAGGCAGCGATGTATTTGTCATTACACAAATGTTGTGTAGTATACAACAACAAATATTATCTTTCATACCAAGGATCTTGCATAAAGGAGCTTTCCACCTGTAATGTCCAGGCACTGAAACCTTGATTTGAGAACTACAAATGTTCTTTCTACTATGGCCCTTGTGTGGCCCAGTGCCACATTGTAGTCTCTCTGTGTGTTTGTCACTTTGATGGGTTTGATCAACAATGGCAATAGTGCATAGCCTTGGTCAGCTGGAGAAAAATGGAGATAAGGTACAAATGTCAATTATCATAATGTGTTAGTGGATTACACCTTTTGACCTTGTGTCCAGTGTGAAGCATTCTACATTCACCTTACACGTGGTGTGGTACAGACACATAACCTTCATATATGCCAATAACTTGCCTATTGTTTACAGCATACACATCTCTAAAATGCCATTGGCACGGTATTGTGTAAAACTCCCATATTGTCATAGTCAGGATGTATGGGTACCTTTACACAAATGTGTCACTCATCATCCTTACCATCACATGACACATGGCAATATCTGTAGGAGTTAATTTCATTTGTGCAACAATGTTGTTACATTTAAATTTCTGGATGAACAAGTTTTAATGTTTCAGGCATGGACATGAAAGCACGTGCTTTTGACTGTGACTTTTGATCTACACATGTTAGTGCAAACTGGCCATTTGTGTGACACCATACATTATTTACTATCTGTGTATGGAGGTTAAATATTAACATTGTCACAAGTATACTGCATACAGTGCAAGGCAAGACATCTTGGTGAAAGTGTTTGCCATATCTTTGACACTGTTTGTTATCCATTTATTGTTTGTTTGTGCTGGCACCTGCAGTGGTGTTTACTTACCACTGTGACAAACAAAAAGCCCTTGGAGACATTGGTATTAGTTGTGATAGGAGTTGTGTTGTGTTTATGCTATGTGATATGTACTTGCTGCACAGTCTGGTCACTTGGATGAGAGTGAGGCTGATGAAGTTTCAATTAAACCGAGACCGGGCCTAGGGCCACCCCCCTTGCCCGACTTATCCCGGATAGTGAGACTTATAGATATAGTAGGGATACCCTGATAATGCTGGATCCACTGGCCGGCAAAGCAACCTGCCCACGTTTAGCCCCTAACACAACATCCAAGGATAAGAATCCCTGCCCTAACTGCCTAGTTTGCCTGCCACATATCAACCCCCGCCCACTCGAACCATTATTTAAATCTTACCAGGCCTCAGGCAACTGGCACATCCCGCTAGACAAGACATCGTATACAGAACAAGGACATACACCTAAGGGAAAATTAAAAAGTGGGTTACTAAATGTTAGATCCCTCCCAAAACATGCCACTGAGATACAACTACTGATCGAATCCAGCAACCTGGATATTCTGTTTCTAACTGAAACATGGACGGTGGCTGGACTAGAATCAGAGCTGGGGCCGGCAGGCCCTGTAGGGTATAAGATTGTTCACAAACCTAGGACCGAGGGACGAGGGGGAGGAACGGGAATCATTTTCAGGGAAGATTTGAACATTGTAACATTGGACATTGATACGGTCTCATGTGTTGAAGTTCTTGGGATATCGATCAAGCATGATTCAGGCCATTGTCTTACTGGCCTAATCTGCTACAGGCCACCGGGGTACATTAACGCTATGCAACAGCAGGAATTGATCGCTGTCATTAACAACCTTACAATCTCCCATAGCAGACTATTGATATTGGGAGATTTTAACCTGTGGACCAACGGCCAACTAGACACGGCCCTTTACAACATCACACAATCCTGTGCCAACTTAGGACTAAAACAATGGATAACCACCCCCACACATAGGGAAGGAAATATTCTGGACCTAATCTTCGCTGCAGAAGATCTCATAACCATGGGAATAATACAACCAGTAGGATGGTCAGATCACCATCTCTTAATATTCAATATCCACACTCTGGGTAATATAGGACTGGCAAACATGCAGATCAGGACCTTCATCAGTCGTGACTGGAAGAGACTATTAAAAAGAAAAAAGGAAGAGGGGACTGACCTCTTTCAAGTGGGGACCTTGTTTAACCCAGAGAACGATATTACCACGAACTATCGCCTACTATGCGATGAGGTAACCAAGAAACTTGATCATATCGCACCGATGAAAGTAATCAGAAAAAGAGGCAACCCTTCCGCGCCCTGGTACACGGAAACACTGAAAGAGCTGAAAAACGTATGTAAAAAGGCGGAAAGGCACTGGAGGAAAAACTATATAGAGCAGGATAGACTACTTTGGAGGCAGACAATAACTCAGTACAAGAAAGAGATTACCACAGCCAAAGCAAACTATTTTGCAGATCTAATCTTAAAAAGCTCCAAGTCACGTGACATCTTTAGGATAGTAAAAGATCTGTCCCATCCTGAATGTGCTAATAGCAAAATCAAGCCCTCACAGGAACTATGTGACGGTTTGGCCTCCTTCTTTCAGGAAAATAATTGAGGGCATGAAGGATGCCCCCTCCTCAATGCAGCGTAATAGCAGCACGGAGAATGGGAAGAAGAGCGAAGGAAAAGAAGGACACCCCATGCCAAAGGCTATCTTGGATAAATTCGAGACTCCGACAGAACAAGAGTTTGCGCATACAGCCCTAAATATAACATCGGGATCCCCACTGGACCCCTACCTCACAAAATAGTAAAGGAATTTGGGGCGGAACTCTTTCCAGTACTTCGTCAGCTATGCAATCAATCCCTCGACACAGGTATCGTACCGAAAGAATGGAAATTGGCAGTTGTCACCCCCCTACTGAAAAAATCAAACTTGGACCCCAATTGCCATAAGAACTATCGACCTATATCGCTCCTGCCGTATCCAATTAAGATCATGGAACGGCTGGTCAGCAGATCTTTGTCCCTCTTCCTGGAAACTAACAACATCCTTGAAGAGGAGCAATTCGGTTTCAGACCAGCCCATGGGACGGAGTCAGCTCTGCTGATGGTCCTGGACAACCTGCGAATGAGGGCGGACAGGGGAGAATCAGCAATCTTAATTTTGCTGGACCTGTCCGCCGCATTCGATACGGTGAGTCATGACATCCTGCTGACAAGGATGAAAAGCTTTGGAGTTGAGGGAGTTGCGCTTGATTGGTTCCGCTCTTATCTGACGGACAGATGGCAGGCAGTAGCACTCCCTCCATACCAGTCTGAGTTTGCTACAGTTCCACACGGGGTCCCACAGGGGTCTGCGATCAGTCCGATCCTTTTTAATGTTTACATGCAACCCCTGATGGGCATCATCAAGGCTCACGGCATTAGCGTGATCAACTATGCGGATGACACGCAGCTGATGATTTCTCTTGATGGTGTTCATGCAGACTCACTCGAGACCTTCCACACCTGCATGCTGGAAATGGCATCCTGGCTAAATAGTAACTCACTACAGTTCAATAGTGGTAAAACCGAGATAATGCACTGCAAAGTAGGTAGAATTGCTAGAAGCCTGCCTGCTGACTTTTGGCCTCTGGAGTCAGGGGAGCTACTAACTCCAGTAAAATCAGTGCGGAACCTAGGGGTCAGCTTTAATGACAACCTGAGTCTAGAGACCAATGTCAACAAGCAGGTGAGCAGCTGCTTCGCCTTAATGCGAGGCCTTCGAAAGCTGCTGCCCCTCCTACCAGCACAGACTAGAGCCACCATAGTCAGGAGCATTATTCTCAGCCGCCTGGACTATTGTAACGCTCTGTTACTGGAATCTCCTGCTTATTTGATTTCCAGACTTCAGAGCATCCAGGCGGCAGCAGCTAAAATGGCACTTTCCCGAGGACGAAGATCCTCCACCGCTCTTGCACTGGCTGAACTACACTGGCTGCCCGTGCATCAGAGGATCCTCTTCAAATCTCTATGCACTGTCTTTAAGGCAGTGCATGGTGTGGGCCCCTTACCATTACAAAATAAATTTAAATGGTATGAACCCACTCGGACCCTTCGATCCTCCTCCACTAATCTCATCAGTATACCTAGGATCAGGAAAGCCACCCATGGTGGCAGAGCCTTTAGTATAGCGGCAGACCATCTCTGGAATAGCCTCCCTATTGCTATTAGGAAAACAGGCGAACTGATGGCATTTCGAAAAAAGGTAAAGACATGGCTATTCCCCAAAGTTTAATTACCCTAGAAACAAACTGATCACTCATCCTACTCATGATGCACATCTGTCTCAGTTATACTCTCACAGCGCCAGGATGCCCGTAGGGTTGCAGAGCGCTTTATAAATACCATAAATATAAATAAAAATATAAAATAAATATAAAGATTCAATTAAATATTATCCTGTTGTCTACATTGTGTGCTATTTTTTAAATTAGTTGTGGTATCTTAACCATCATTCTCTATCATGACTATTGCAGTACTAGTGTCTTTGATTCATTTGCATACTCATAGAAGTGTGTAATGTCATCTCTCCTCTTGCCCATGGAAACACCTTCTGGGACACAGAGTTCGGAACGGGGATGAATTGCTTTCTCATTGCCTAGTTGTAGCTGTTCAATATGAAGTGTGCTTACATGAATGTCCTGGACAATATCTGGATGTGATGGTTCCTCTTGATGTTTGGTGTTCCACTGTACATTAGTGATTGTGTAGAGGGCTGAGCTAACCTGAATGCAGGGCAAAGTGTTGGTATGTGCTTTAGTTTGACATACACAATATCCATTTTGTTCAGGCTCAACCATAATTTATCAATGAAGTATTTGCCTGACTGAGCTGACACCATTGGCACATTGTGGATGTGTTATCTTGTTGTGTAGAGCTGACAGTGTGCTGGGTAATTCATATGTCACAAACCTTGCAATGCAAGCTGAGTTACTCCTTCTTACAATATGTGATACAGGTTATAGGAAGTCATCATGGTGTATATGAGGATGATCCTATGCTTCTGTATCCTCAGTTTAAATTCTGTAGGGTGGCACCCCACTTGAACACTGTGAAATGGATTCACTACATTGGCGGTGTATGTTGAGTTTGTGGTCTTGAGATATCTTGAGTGTTGAGGGCTAACAAATTGTCCATGGAAGACAATGTTGTCTTTGCAAATTGTATGATGTCCTGTGTAGTGGGTTGCCTTACTGATTACCTATTGGTATTTAAAACGCTCAGCATTATTTATTCACATGACCAGGTAGTGGGCAATGGCCATGTCCTCCACCATAGTATCATGCTAGATGACAGTCCCTCATCCCTGAGACAGGTTTCTGTGGCCCATAATTTCTTATTGAATGTCAACATGACCAACGGCAGGGCATTGGGTAGCACAATCTATACCAGATTAAGCATGGGAGATTGTGACTGATGTGTTTAATATCCCGTTATTATGTGTCTTCTGTGTCATGACTGTCATTGTAAGGGCAAAGGAGAAACGTAACAACAGTGGCAACATTTTATTTTAGGCTATAATTACAGGGTTTAGGAACTGTGACCCACAAAACAGGAATTATGAACACTTGATGTATAAGCTTTTGTTAGTTACAAAGCCATGGCAATATCAGGACAGAATGATGAACGACTTAAAATGAGTGTGAAAGGTAAGTTAATTGAAGAAGGATAGACTTTGAGTGCACATGCAACATAGGTTATGGTTTACTAACAGGGGTGTAAGGGATGTAAAGACTCAAGTTTGGAAAATGGTTTAGGGAATACACATCTAGGTACAAATATGATTTTATGTGATTGCCAAACAAATTAGACTGAGTAAGTTGGAAAGCAGACCAATCAGGTTTAACATGGAATTGAGTGATGTGTGGAAGGGCAAGGGAATGAACGTAGGGAAAGTAAGATTGGATGAATGGAAGGGAAAAATGGTAATAAAAGAAGGTAAGAAGGGACAATGGAAGGGCTGGGGGTAGATTATCTGACAGGATAAGCCAAAGTAGAAAACAATAATAAATTGTGAAGCAGCTTAAGAAAATAAAATGGAATGTGGATAATGAGGAATGCGGAAAGCTAGATGGTGAACAGAATGTTGAGGGAATGGACCAAAGTGAGGCACGTCTTGAAAAAAGTTTATGAATCACATGGGATTGGAGGGAATTAATCAAATGTTGTTAGGACATCCATAGTTAAATTAGGTAAGTTATGCAGTAAGCAATTGTCACTGCTGAATGTGCACTTTTAGCACATTAAATGAAATGTACACCTGCAATATCCATCATTGTGAGGCATTGGACTAAGGGGAGCTAACACCACAGGGACTTGAATGGGAAGTGATGAACTTTTTGACTTTTGAAAGATATGTATTTCTATAGTGACAAAGTGGGTTGTACGTCCATTTCCAGCCTACTCCCTTGCTGAGACTAGTTACATAAATGTTGTACTTTGACTTTATAAGATTTTGTATTACAGTTGGCCCAGCGACAATATATGCACAATGCTATTTCCTCCATGTGCAATTACAAATTGTTGACCTACATGATTGAGTGGCTTGAGGTGTGTGGTGTGTTCAAGTTGTACTTACCAACACACAGTCCATTTCCATAGGTGCCATTCTAGAACTGTTGGTTGATGGCAGATTGACAGAAGATAAAAGAATCATGGAACTGCCAGGGTGCTTGGCCACAACATTCAGGAACACACCAAGATGATCAAATATTGCCTGAAAATTCATGGAGTAGGTGTGCTCCCTGTTTTTGTGGATGTGGGCAGTTTCTGCAAGATGTGCAGTCCGTTGCCCCCAACACATGCAGAAATGCAGCAATGTCATAAAAGCCTTGCCTGTTGGTGAGTTGTTCTTGCACGTTGTGGGGAAGTGGAGATATTGTGGCGTCAGGCTGATGATGGCATCCAGGACAGTGAGTAGGAACCTGGAGAAGGATGCCTGAGAGAAAGTTGAAAAGTCCCTGAGGCCAGCATGTCAGCACAGCAAGTAGCTTTGTCTCTGGAGGGGTGTTTGTGCTGTGCTGGGGTGTGGCCTGCAGCCTTGGCACAATCTGGTTGAGGAGGTGGAGAATGGAGCTCCTTTCTAGCCTGTAATGGGTTATGACCTCCTCTGGATGTGTTTAAGTGTGATCCTGTGGCGGTATATCCGCACCCTTAGGCCGCGCTGCCTCTGTGGTGGTCTTCTTGGTGCTCCGTGTTGCAGTAGCAGAAGCTCCATGGCATTGTATAGGTTGCCAAGGATGAAATGGGATTGTCTTCATGACATACAGGGGTGTTTGCGCCATTTATAAGACCAGGTAAGTATTGACGTTAAAAAACTGCCGCAAATTGGACTTAGAGGCAAGTTATTTTTGTGACATGCAAAGAAATCCTTTTAAATATCGCGTTGTGTGTTTTGCGGGTTTTTATTACGCGGGAACGTCTACCTTGCATATAATTTTTGTTAAGTCACGGTAACAAAAGTGGTGCTGTTGAAAATTCACATTTACGCTGAATACATTTCATTAACTGGAGTTAGCGGCAAATTGTAAATATGGCTATAAAAAAAGCAGCCATAGCGTCAGGTGTTAACTCCTTGTCCAGAGTGTCATGGTCAACTGTATCGAAGGCAGCTGAGAGGTCAAAGAGAAGTAGTGCAGTGGCCCCGTTCTGGCCTATGATATTTTAAAGATCATCCCAGATGGTGATGAGGGCTGTTTCTGTACCTCTTCCTGGATAGAATCCTGTTTGGCAATCAGAAAGCATAGATTTATCTTCAATGAATTGTAAATCTGTGTAAATGCTGCTTTCTATCAGGTTGCCCATGAAAAGGCCATTTGTAATAAATCTGTAGTTGTGTGGGTCATGCGCATCCAGGTTTGCTTTCTTTTATAATGGGCATGTGTATGGCTTTTTAAAGTCTTCTAGAAAGATTCTTTAAGTTAAATAATTATTGATCATTATTCAATCAATCAATCAATCAGCAAAATTTGTATAGCGCGCTACTCACCCGTAAGGGTCTCAAGGCGCTGAGGGGGGGGTCACTACTGCTCGAACAACCAGGTCTTGCGTTGTTTCCTGAAGGAGAGATGGTCCAGGGTCAGCCGTAGGTGAGTGGGGAGGGAGTTCCATGTCTTGGCTGCCAGGTAGGAGAAGGATCTTCCTCCGATGGTGGATTTCCGGATTCGTGGGACGGAGGCGAGGGCGAGGCTGGCAGATCGGAGCTGGCGGGTGGGTGTGTAGAATGTGAGGCGGCTGTTGAGGTTCTTTGGGCCCGTGTCGTAGAGAGCCTTGTGTGCGTGGGTGAGGAGTCTGAACGTGATCCTCTTGTCGACGGGGAGCCAGGGCAGGTCCTTCAGGTGGGCCGAGATGTGGCTGCGGCGAGGGATGTCCAGGATGAGTTGTGCTGAGGCGTTCTGAATGCGCTGGAGTCTCTTCCGGAGTTTGGCTGTGGCTCCAGCGTAGAGGGTGTTCCCTTAGTCCTGACGGCTAGTGACGAGGGCCTGGGTGACCGTCTTCTTGGTTTTGGTGTGGATCCACCAGAAGATCTTTCGGAGCATGCGCAGGGTGTTGAAGCAGGATGACGAGATGGCGTTCACTTGCTTGGTCATCGTGAGGGAGGAGTCCAGGATGAAGCCCAGGTTGCGTGCATGGTCCGTTGGTTTGGGGGCGGTGCCCAGGGCAGGGGGCCACCAGGAGTCATCCCAGGCGGAGGGAGATGGTCCGAGGATGAGGACTTCCGTCTTGTCTGAGTTCAGTTTCAGACGGCTTCTCTTCATCCATTCTGCGACGTCTTTCATTCCTTCCTGGAGGTTGGCTTTGGCGGTGGTGGGGTCATTGGTGAGGGAGAGGATCAGCTGGGTGTCGTCGTCATAGGAGATGATGTTGAGTTTGTGTTGGCGTGCGATGGCTGTGAGGGGGCTCATGTAGATGTTGAAGGGGGTGGGGCTGAGTGAGGATCCTTGCGGACCGCCGCAGATGACTTCGGTGGCCGTGGATGGGAACGGGGGGAGGCGGACTCTCTGGGTTCTTCCGTCGAGGAACGAGATGAACCACTCCAGTGCCGCTCCTTGGATTCCGGTGTTGCTGAGGCGCTGTATCAGGGTGCGGTGGCATATGGTATCGAAGGCTGCTGAGAGGTCCAGGAGGATGAGGGCAGCAGTTTCCCCCTTGTCGAGCAGGGACCTGATGTCGTCGGTGGCTGCAATGAGGGTGGTCTCGGTGCTGTGGTTTGCTCGGAAACCGGACTGTGAGGGGTCGAGGGATCCGTTGGTCTCGAGGAAGGCAGAGAGTTGTCTGTTGACGGTCTTCTCGATGACTTTGGCAGGAAAAGGGAGGAGTGAGATCGGGCAGAAGTTCTTGAGGTCCGTGGGGTCCGCGGTCGGTTTCTTCAGGAGGGCGCTCAGCTCGGCATGTTTCCAGCTCTCCGGGAAGGTGGCGGATGCGAAGGAGCTGTTGATGATGTCCTGGAGTTGGGGTGCGATGATGGAGTCGGCTTTGTTGAAGATGTGGTGTGGGCAGGGGTCGGTTGGGGAGCCGGAGTGGATGGTGTTCATCGTTCGAGTGGTGTCTTCGGTGCTGACCGAGGTCCAGGTGCAGAAGGGTGGTGGTGGGGAGTGCTGGTTCGGTGGTTGGGTGCGTGGTCAGTGCGCCGAAGCTGTTGTGTATGTCGGTGATCTTGCAGTGGAAGAACGCGGCGAGAGAGTCGCAGAGGTCTTGCGAGGGTGTGATGTCGTTGTTGCAGGCGCTGGGGTTGGAGAGCTCTTTAACGATGCTGAAGAGTTCCTTGCAGTTGTGGGTGTTGTTGTCCAGTCGTTCTTTGAATGCTGTCTTCTTGGTGGTGCGGATCAGCTGGTGGTGTTTGCGGGTGGCGTTCTTGAGGGCTGTCATGTGTTCTGCTGTCTGGTCGTGGCGCCAGGCTTTCTCGAGGGTGCAGCAGGTTTTCTTGGAGTTTTTGAGCTCATTGGTAAACCACGAGGCTTTCCTGCTGCCGGGTCTGCTGGGAGGATTCTTCAGTGGTGCGAGTTCGTCAACGCAGTTGGTGAGCCATTGTGTGAGGTTGCGGGCTGCTTCGTCGGGGTCCGTCGTGTTGGTGGGCGGGTTCTGGCTGAGGGTGGTGGCGAGCTGGTCGGCGGTGATCTTGCTCCAGCTTCTGTGGGGAACCTGTTGTGGGTGGTGGTGGGTCGTGGTTCTCCTGAAGTTGAAGTGGACGCAGCTGTGATCTGTCCAGTGTAGTCCGGTGGAGTGGCTGAAGGAGATGTGCTTGCTGGAGGAGAAGACGGGGTCAAGCGTGTGGCTGGCGTAGTGGGTGGGGGTGTTCACCAGTTGCTTGAGTCCGAGGTTGGTGAGGTTGTCCAGCAGGGCGGCGGTGTTGCAGTCCTTGTTGTTCTCCAGGTGTAAGTTGAGGTCTCCTAGGAGGATGTAGTCTGGGGAGGTTAGGACATGCGGACTGACGAAGTCTGCGATGGCTTCGCTGAATTGTGTACGTGGTCCCGGAGGTCTGTAGATGAGGGTGCCTCTGAGGGTGGTCTTGGGGTCGGTGTGTATCTGGAAGTGAAGGTGCTCGGCGGCGGTGAGGGTGTCGTCGGAGTTGGTCGTGATGCGGATGGTGTTCCTGTGGACGATGGCAATACCTCCTCCGGTTTGGTTGACACGGTCCCTCCGGGTGATCTTGTAGCCATCCGGGATGGCTATGGCGATGTCAGGGGCTGAGGAGGCGTTCATCCAGGTTTCTGTGAGGAAGGCGACGTCTGGTGATGTTGTGTCGAGGAGGTTCCAGAGTTTGACGGCGTGCCTGTGTATGGAGCGGGTGTTGAGCAGGATGCACTTGAGGTTGTTGTGTCTGGTGCTCGGCTTGGTGGATGCGGTGCAGGTTCGGAGGCAGGTGAATTGGCAGGCTTGGCAGGTGAAGGGTCCGTGAATGCGTTTAGGGGTGGCTCGGTAGCAGGCGGGCTTTCGGCCGGCGTTGAGTGCGTGGAGGCTGGCGGCGTCGTAAGTTCGTCGGGTGCGCTGGCATCGTTGAGGACTAGGGGCCCTGGCACTGGGCGCGGTCCAGGTTCGGATGGGCGTAGACGGGCTTGCCTTTGGCGTGCCTTCGGCGTACAATCGGCACGCCCGCTGCGCGTGAACGCTGCGCATACGCGTGGGCTCCATATGAGGCCAAGTGGGAGGGAGGAGCAGCTGGGAGGCGGGAGCGGGCGGCCAATGGGGTTACAGAAAAGAAAAGGGGGCGGGGCCGCGAGGGAGCAGCGGCAGGGAGCGGGGGGGGCACGCCAGGGGTACAATAATAACGAAGCACAAATCTACTTAACAGAAAGAAAGAATAAAATGCAGTCACGAAAATCACACAAATGAGGGCAACAGTGGGGAAAGAAAATGAGCAGCAGCGAGGGGGCACCGAGGTCAGGGACGAACCGGTGGCGCCGGGGCAGAGACGCGCCTACAGCTGGCGAGCCGTGCGGCGTGGGGGGTTTCCTGTGGACTGGTCACACTCGACTTATTTTTACTGGTGTAACAGCAGCGGTAATTAGAAGAATGCTCCTGAAGATTTGTGGTGGACAAGGGTCAGAAAGGAAGCCAACAAGCCTGCTGGCTTTGACCAGATTCATAAATTCACTTTGTGATATTTGTTTAAAGGAACGCAGAGGCTGAGTTAGCCTAATCTCAGAGGGCATTGGTTAAAATGGATTTGTGCTGGTGGTTTTTCTATGTTTAAATAGAAGTCCAACATTTCTGCTTTGGTTGTTTAATGATTTGTCCTTTTTTTAATAAAATCATGAGTCAAAAGGAATTAGTTCCTTCTGTGCACTTAGGCTTTTTTTATTTTGATATATACAGTCTCCACACCAACATCCCACAGGATGAGGCTATTCAAAGTGATTTATAACACTTGACTTAAGTCCTATATTTCATGACTGACTGTTTGCACTGAACAAAACATTTTTTGTACAAGTCTTTTTATTCAAATACTTATGGAACTGTGATGGGCATTTTATTGTGTATAATCAGTGGAATTTTTAGGTGGCCCACTTCAACGAAAAGAGGTTTATCATGAACAAATACGTGCTCTGTCAAATATTGTTGGCTGGTAGCAATATTTTGAGGATGTCCTCCTATTTTGGAGAGGTGATGACACAACATTACAACAATTTCCATGCATTGAATCAATCTTAAAAGTGATGACTTGAAGTTCAGTCTAGGATATGACAACCGGAGCATACTGGCAATTTTACCGCCCCCCCCTCCCCGGTGAGAGGGGTGCGGGGTTCAAGGGCTCAAATGTGAAGCACCGCTGCTCAAACCGGACCCCAGCTCTGCTGCTGTTGTTACTGGAGGCTGCTATTGGAGCACTGCTGCAAAACTGGCCCCAACCCTGCCAACCTGCCGGGGAAATGCCAGATTCCCGATACTGCCCGATACGGCCAGTCCGACCTTGAGCATCTCTGGCATCGCTGAAAATCAGGGCGCTCTTTATTTGACGATCATCAGCAAACCAACTGAGCAGAACACCTTACTGCTTCACAGTATCCATCATCTTCTAAACTACTGGACACTTTACTATAGGGTCCACGTTTGGAACCATGGCACCACTGAGCCAATAAAGACACTTAAGTGAAGCATAGATTAATAGGTGTTGTGGAGTAACTTACTTGAGAGGGGCTATCCTGAAAGACTGCAATATTACTCAAATCGGGATTGGTGTTCCAAAAGGAATGGTTTCTTTAAAAGAACGATATTCAAACACAAAATGGGATATGTGGCTTTGCATTTGGTTCACACAGTATATTGATGAACAAGATATTTTTTTTTAAATGCCATTTACTGACTACAAACTGGTGGAATCTGTGCCTGCGTTCAGAAACGCAAAGAATCCATAGAACCATTTGGTCATGACATTCGAAGAAATGACCAAAAGTGACCGATCGCTGAATTATGGGCCATACCCACTATCAGAGTCCCTCGGAGTCATTGTGCGTCCTGCGGTGTGTGAACAACATATTGAAAGAAAAATATTGAGTGACAGAAATATCTTTGCAGAAATATCCAGTACAAAAATACTGTGAAGGTAGAGTCCATGGGCAAGCAAATGTACACTACACGTACCCTTCCCTTGTCGATATGTTGGTCTTCGGTAATTTTGCCACAATATATGTTGTCACATAACAATA
Source organism: Triturus cristatus (assembly GCF_964204655.1). NCBI lineage: Eukaryota > Metazoa > Chordata > Amphibia > Caudata > Salamandridae > Triturus > Triturus cristatus. Next base: position 760,639,217 of record NC_140595.1, read on the forward strand.
GTAGGTCATATTACCGCATGCACTACTACTAATAAATTCAAAGCACTTGAACATTGAATTTCCAAGTGGCACCTTATACGCCTCTCAGGTTGTGAGAGTAACAACTTTATATGCTGTATAAAGGCCCTATCTATATAAGCTTAACTATACACAGGAGGTCACAGGCAGACAATCCCAGCATCAGTCGTGAATATGATACACTGTTGCTAACGCACCTCCAGCTGAACATTTTTTGGGGAAATTAATCTTCTCTACAGTGAATTTTCAAGCATGGTAATGGAGACTGTTCAGGTGTTGATGTTGAAAAGAGGTGCTAATGTTTACAAACTTCTCACTTTAAAAGAAAACCCACAGATCTACAGAATCGACTGTTTTCATAAAGGATTGAACAAGTTTGTTGAAAAGATTGCATTCGATGACAGTTGTTGAGTTTTATTTTACGTATTCCCTTAATGCGCCAGTTATTTATTTATTTATTATTATTTTTAATGGGGTGCCCCATATAAAAAATATACATATATATATTCAAATTCAGCCAATAGAATAATTAATTGAAACATTTTTAAACATGATCAGTGTTAAAGGTCATACGCCACCATGGAGTGTGCACTTGAGTAATTAGCACCTACTGTCATTAGCCTTGTTCCTTAGAGATCTGGGGCAATTAGCGCACGTACTGCTCGTTTTCCCGTCGTGCCCCTGGGGCGCAGACTTCTATCATAAGACTCCGCTCACCTAACTTGGTGCATACGGCGCCCTCTTCCCCGAGAGCCCCACAGAGTGGGCTGAGCCCACACACACACTTGCGTGGGATCACCCCGTGTCCACTGACACACGCAGGAGGGAAGGGAGAGTGTCCGGGGTCTGTGCAGACACCCAGAAGGACCCTCAAAAAGGACACAGTCTCCCGGAGCAAAGAGACCCTCCGCCGAAGGAAGGGAGTGGGGGTCTTTGCAACCACCTCACGAAGGAATCCCTCTGGGTTCGAACAGACATCCGGGAAGGGCAGACACTCTCCTGGAGCAGAGAGACTCAGCAGAAGACACTGCCCTGAATTTGTGAAGTCACTCAGTCCCTGAGGACGAATGGACTTTGGCGCGACGAGTGAGCTGTGAGGTGAAGGAACAGCTCTATATTCAGTATCATATAAATGAATCCCACGCTGTCCCGGCCTATCTCCTGAGGGTCCAGTCTCGACACTCAACTGAGAGAAAGCCTGTGCCTGATGCCATTGGCTGTTTAGGGGCACGCCCACACCGTCCAGGAATCCACAGGTAAAACCAAAGGGACTGTGAGAGCCGCAGATTAAACTCCTAGCTAGCGGGATCTTTGTATAGCTCTTTCTAAGTGACGTCATGACTGGGATTTCACTGTCCTTGTTCAGTGACGGAGCCCTGAGGGCCGCCGCATGAATACATACATGTGTAGATCTAAAAATACACATTGAGATGACATGTAATATGAACACTCTGCACTTCACATTTACGTAAACAAATGTAAGAAATACTCTAGCCAGGTTGAATGGCGCCACCTCTTTCTTGACGTCTGGAGCGCTATGAAGTGGCTGTGAGGCACTACAATTGTCCCATCACAAAGGCCTAAACAAATAGAAAAGCGTATAAATAGATAACACGTTATAGTGGCACCAATATGCATCCAGAATCATGAAAAACGATGTTAAGATGACAGTTTCAGTTCTCAGCTCATGCAATCCACGCCCCATGAGCGGCAGGAGGTTAATTTGCCACACAATATAACCTTTGACTTTACGAAACGTTATTCTTTGAGTATGTTAAACATTCAATTAAAGAGACGTATCTTAAAACAAAGACAATGCATAAACGGTGGTTCCCGAGGGCTGCAAAGGTTATGGCAATGTGGCTAAGGTTCACCTAAAATCAGAGGTGATGTAAGTGCACGCAACCCACACGTGCAGAAGTGCAGCACAAAAAAACATACACGGAAGAGAGGAGCATGCCGGGTATGTGAAGCGTGAAATTCTGGATGGTAGACTCACATAAAATTAATATAAACTACAGAACATGTGCAAATCACACTTTAAAAATACGTCTATTAATTGTGATAAAATGTCCGATGCAAAATCATTTTACAGACATGGACGACGAAACAGTGCGACCCCTCAATAAAGTCATTGCACTGAAGTGCACAACATTGACCTAGTGGAAAACACTGAAACGACACACACTACAAAGAGGGCGGTGATAGCACTTCACACGATGCACAAGGATGCTAAAGCAATGATGAGAGGATGCAGGAAATTAACACCGACCGTGTGTGTGCTACGTGAACCTTCTGCGTCGGGCTTCCAGCACTTAACTTTTCACTTACACATTTATTTATTGATATTAATCTTTATTCGATCATAAAAAATAATCGTAAGAGATAGAAACATATGTTAAAAGGAGCACAATAGCGCTTATTATAAAGAACCGCAGAAAACACTAAAACCATTATTTAGGACCATGGACCATGCACATGGACGACAGAGAACAGAGGGGAAAGAGGCAATGATAGCTAGCTGACCATAATGGACAGACAGGGGAGAAAGCTGCAGCATAACAGACCATAAAGGGCAGGAGGGACAGATCAGGGGCATTACAATGGAACAGACAAGCCAGGAGGGAGGGAGTAGGGGTCTGCACATGTAAACAGAGGGCTGGGGGCAAGGGGGCAGGGCAGGAGCAGCAAGATAGCCATGGAGGTCAGGCAGGATGGGCACTAGAAGCAAGACACACCATGAAGAGCAACAGTGAGACTATGATGGCATACACACAGACCATGTAGGGAAGGTGGGAGGGGGTCAGGGGCAGCTAGCTGACCACACAGGGAAGGTGGGAGGGGCCATGGCAGCACAGAAGACCATGCATGGCAAGCGGGAGGGTTAGTGGCAGCACAATGGCTATGATGGGCAAGAAGGAGGGTGCAGGGGCATGCACAAAGGACCATGGAGGATAGAAGGGAGGGTCAGGACCTGGGCACAGACAAGAGAGTTCAGGGGAAGGGGCCTCACAACAGACCGTGCGGGGCAGTCAGGAGGAGCAGTTGTAGCACAACAGACCAGGGAGGGCAGAAGGGTGTGGCAGTAAAATCGACCATGGAGGACAGAAGGGAGGGGATAGGGGCATGGCATGTGGACAGGAAGGGTGGAGGTGGCAGGGACAGGTTATAGTCATTTGACAATGCTAGGCAGGTGGGAGGGGAATGGTAGCTCAACAGAACACTCAGAGTAGATAGGAGTGGCAGGTCCATGGAACATGGTGGGCAAAAACGATGGAGCAGGGGCATAGACAAAGACATCGGAGGGCAGGGGAACGGAGAATAGGGGCAGCAAGCTAAGCACAGAGGCTAAGCAGGAGGTTAATGATGGGACATAGAATTGGGCAATGGAGGGCAGGAGGAGTGGACTGGAACATCATGCTAAATGGAGGGCAGTGGCAGCACATCAGACCATGCATGGCAGGAGGGAGGAGGCTAGTCCATGGATTCAGACAACAGAGGCTAGGGAGGAGGTGGATGAGGCAGCAAGCTAACTGCAACTTAATCTCACTTTTATTCAGGAAGAAGAGGACGTTTGTGACTGTGACTCCGGGCTCACTTGGCAGAAACACCCCCTGACCCTCCACCCCCATCGCAAAATGTAATGCCCGTGAAATGGGTAGGTGGACGCAGTGTTATATAGAACATAGTCCTGAGAGCACGATTGAAAATGAAAACTAGATATACTATAAGGTATAAACTATGCACCAAAAAGTGTGATATAAGATGAACCGGGGCGTGAAATATAATATGCAATACATTGTGCGCAATGACAGACTCATTGGAGAGCGCGAGATAGCACAGGCACTAGCGTGTGCTATGCGATATGCGCCTTGGAGTTTAATATGCACAGGTCAGTGTTGTGGAACCTAACTAGTCTCTAAAGTTGTAATATAAAATATCTGCTGGGGAGTGTAACGTTGCATATGCACTGTGACAAAGATATGGATCCCAGATTTTAATATGTATGGCATAGCGCTGAGCGTTATAACATAGACATCGAGGGAGGCACGTTAGATGGGGCAATATAACCCGTGCGAAGGCAAGTGTGGCATGACATATTCACGGGGTGGTGTTACAGTGCCCATGGGCTAGAGAGTGTCATAGCATACGCACTAGCTGGTGGAATACAACACAGAGGTGTGTGGCAATAGGTGGGCACTGGTGGGTGCAACACAGCATTGGGCTCAGCCAGGAGCATGCTGTGACTCTCAAGTGAGGTTTGTCTCCTTTCCAGAGAGTAAAATAAAAAGTATTACACATCCGGCGGTGGATGTGTGTTTTATTAACCGTCAGGGGGGTTTCTTTCATAGTTTGGTCGAATTTTTGTCGAATCCCCTTGTGCGTGTGTATTAAATGTGCCTGTCAATAGCTACCCATGTTTGTATAAACAAACGACAAGGGTGTCTACTTGGAGAGTACCCACCGGCGGGGGCGCCGGGATTAGGCACGGTAGGGCGTCAACAAGTCAGAGCTTCACTAGCGATGTAAATACATTCCTCGTGGATTAATTGTATGCATAGTCGCCTTTTAATGAATATCACGCAAATCGTCATGGTGATAGGTACATACGGTTTGTCCAGCATGTCCTAGGTGTTTCTATAAATATATTAAAAAAAATAATAATAAAAAATAAGGGCCGGCCCCGGGGGATGGGGACCCTGGGGCCATAAGTAGCCTGAGGAGGGGGGCAACACAGCCCCCCTCCAAATGATTTTTTTTTTAAAAAGGCCATGACCCGGGGATTGGGGTCCCCGGGGCCGATTAAGGCCTTGGGAGGGCCAAATTAATTGTTTTCAACAAAAAAAATTAGGGTGCAGGCCCTGGGGGATGGGGTCCCCAGGGCCAATAAATGAGAAAAAGAAGGGGGGCCACACAGCCCTCCTTCTTAAAAAAATAAAATAAATAAAAGACCGGCATCGCGCTGGAGGCCATGCCCCCTCCTTGCAGCACTCTGAAGATGCGCCCCCTGGCCAGTTGTATGTTGGGGAATTAATTCCCCTTCAATACTGAGGTTCCCTGAGGGCCAGCTAGCCCAACAGGTATCTCCAGTATGCGCCAGAGAGCTGCGTTGCAGACAGGTGTTCTGAGGCCATGGCCCTTTTTACACCTCTATGCAACGCAGCTCTGTGGCGCTTACTGGAGGTACCAAGTGGGCTAATTTGACCCTAGGGATCCTTATGATTCAAGGGGACTTAATCTTTCAACTTAGAATGGCCACGGGGCACGTTTACACAGTGGTGAAGGGAGGGGACGGGGCCTGAGGTGATGAGTGCAAACACGCTCTGTGGCGCGTTTTAAGTTGCGGAAATAATTCCCTTTCAATCCTGAGGGACCCTGGGGGCCAACTAGCCCACCAGGTGCTTCCAGTAAGTGCCACTGCTCTGCGTTGCAGAGAGGTGGTGCAGGCCGTGCCACTTTTTACACCTCTCTGCAATGGCGCTTACTGGATGTACATAGTGGGCTATTTTGCCCCTAGGGACCCTCAGGATTAAAGGGGACTTAATCGCCCAACTTAAAAAATGGCCACAGGGCGTGTTTACAAAGTGGGGAAGGGAGGGGACGGGGCCTGAGGTGACGTGTGCAAACACGCCCTTTGGCGCGTTTTAAGTTGGGGAAATAATTCCCCTTCAATCCTGAGGGCCCCTGGGGGCTAACTAGCCCACCAGGTGCTTCCAGTAAGTGCCACTGAGTTGCGTTGCAGAGAGGTGGTCCAGGCCGTGCCACTTTTTACACCTCTCTGCAACGCAGCTCTGTGGCGCTTACTGAAGGTACCTAGTGGGCTAGTTGGACCCTGGGGACCCTCAGTGTTCCCAACTAAAAACGGCCACAGGGCGCGTTTTAAAAGGTAGTTTTAATCCCCTTCCCTATTATATACTAGGGGCTTACAGAGGAGGTCATGCTAATCACAGGGGGACTCCAACTCATACTGTTCCCTAGTGTATGTAGGTGTTTTCACTGTATTCTGAGTATCATTTAACATGGCACTGGCTCTAGGACTGGTTAGTCAGACTCAGTTACCACCAGTATCCGTCTGAAAAAGTTGAGGGTACAGGATGATTTTGCAACAAGGCTTCTTTCTGCTCTTCTGTTTGTTCTTTCTGCGCATTATCCTTCTTCCTGCACTTTTCTTCGTCTTTGAGGACTTCTGTTGCTTCTTTCTGCACTTCTTTTTTTTCTTTCTGTGCGTTTTTTCTTCTTTTTTCACATGTCCTATCTCTGTAAGCATAGTTAGAAATTAGCATTTAAAAAACCTTTGAAATTCACTGAAAAAACCATAGGTTTGAGGCACGTTATAGTTAGGAATTAGCATTTAAAAAACCTTAGAAATTCACTGAAAAAACCTTAGGTTTCAGGGGTGTTATAGTTAGCTGGACTTTTCACTCGTACAAAACTATTGAAATTCCCCTGTTATAGTTAGTTCAGCTAACTATAACTCGCGCGCCCGCAATGCACTGCTGATGACGTCACATATTACATCACTCATGACCTGGTCAGTGACATCACTCATGACATCACTCATGACATCTCAAATGACATCACTGATGACATCATCCAGTGAATGTGTGTTTTTATGAAAATTACATATGTTTTATATATGTATATCTCAAGGTCGATGGAAGAATAAGTGGGTATATAAGTGTCTAAATGGATGATTTGTTTTTGAAAAATTGATTGTATAACTGACTGATTAAGTGTATCTTAGTGAATACATGGCTTAGTGAGTAATGTTTAAATATGTAAATATCCGTATCAGTCTCTCACTTTGTGTATAAGTGGCTGCATGGGTTGGTGAATAGCTACATGAGTGTCTATATAGGTTATTAGTATGTTTTTTTGAGTATCAGTATGAGTTTCTGAGTGTCTGTATGGTTCGGTGGGGGGTATTAAGTAGTGCATAGTTGCATGAATGAGTGACTCACTATTTGTATGTGTTGACGACAGCATGTGTGCAGGACTGTATGGGTGGATGAGTGTGTGCTTGGGTGTGTTAGTGAGTGAATGACTGTCTCAATAGTGTCTTCATGAGTAACTACATATGTTTTAAACTAGTATATGTGACTATTGGTGTATATAAGTGAGTATATGTGAGAGTGATTGATTGAATGAGTTCCTGTATGAATAAGTGTGTGTTTCTATAAGTGATTGTTTAAAAGACTAAGTATGTGTAAGTTTCTGTAGAAGTAAGTGTGGTGGTGTGTGTATAACTGTATATGCAAGTAAATGGATGTTTGATTCTTTATTAGCATGAGTGACTATGTGTGTGAGTAACTCTATGGATGAGTGGTGTTGTGTAACAGGATGTATAGGTGTATGAGTACATATGATGAGTGAGTACATGTATGAGTGACTATATAGGACTGTTGGTGAATGAGTGGATGTGTATGTGGATCTTAGAATTACTGAACAGGTTGTTGTAACTGGTATTGGTATGTCCATCGTTTTGAAAATGTTAGTTTCTATATTTGAATGTGTGTATCAAAGGTTATATTGGGGAGAGGAGGTCTGCCACTCTATCACAAGGATGATGTCATCAGTGATGTCATCAGTGATGTCATCAGTGATGTCATTTGAGATGTCATCAGTGATGCCATGAGTGATGTCACTGACCATCTCATGAGTGATGTAATATGTGACGTCATCAGCAGTGCATTGCGGGTGCGCGAGTTATAGTTAGCTGAACTAACTATAACGGGGGAATTTCAATGGTTTTGTATGAGTGAAAAGTCCAGCTAACTATAACGCCCCTGAAACCTAAGGTTTTTTCAGTGAATTTATAAGGTTTTTTAAATGCTAATTCCTAACTATAACGTGCCTGAAACCTATGGTTTTTTCAGTGAATATATATATTGACACACTGAATATTGATCTCAATCATGATATATCTTTGCTGTTCATTTTTCTTTTCTATTTGTATCTAAATTCTTGGTTAATTCATTGCAGGTCTATTACCAGAGCAACACCTAAGAGTACACATTTAAAATAATGGCGGAAGAGCAGACTGCAGATGTGTGGGTCTGGTAGGAGTTGGTCACAGCACCTCCCTAGGCCACTGGGAGTATGCATCTCAGGAGCTATCTCAAGACCCTTTTCTGCCACAACACTGTTGTGTACTGGATGATACTGTGCCTTAAGTTCAGCTGTGTAGCTCAGCCTCTGGAGCCCCAGTGCCATCTTCAAAGAAACGTAGTCAAAGGCTTTTCAAGCGATGGAGATATCCTGGTCGGGGGTACGTTCGCCATCCATGATGCCAGGGAGTCCCCCACCTTCACAGAGACACCTGCAAGAATTTCATGCCAGACGTAAGAAACCTGGAATTTATCCAGAATAAGTATTGCATTCTACTTCTCATGCATAACTTAGAGGGTTTTCAAAGGTAAAGCAAGGAGATTTCCCAGAAGGCTGGTGTGGCAGGAAGGTTAGCAGGGCTGCTAGTCACATGTCAAGCTGGCTGTTTTTGTAGTTGCATTAACAAGAAGATTGTTTAAACTCTCTAAAAGACTTGCATCTTTCCTTCTCTCACTGTAGGCTTCAAAGGTGTATATGAAGTCACAGTGGTGTAACAAAACTTGAGGGCCCCCCCTGCAAAGTACATGGCGGGCCTCCCCCAGACCCAGTCAGGAGCTCCCAGCCCAGGGGCCCGCTGCCTGCCTTGCACAGTGCTGGAGGGGTCCCAGGGACCTTGGGTGCTCACCGCACCACAGGGGCTGCGGGGACTAATGTTACGCCAATGTGAAGTCATTTAAGCATACCTTGCTCAGCATGGATATCAACACACAAGGGGTAGACGAAGCACATCATACAACATATGAGGTTTTTATTAATCCGTGTATGCACCTTGCAAAAAAATGGCTTGAGAGATACTAATACGACATCATGTGCTTTTTTAGAATATTTATCTATGTATGCCATGCTTTTACTCATGTCCTATATGATACATGCTGGTTGCTGTTGATGGTCATTTTTTATCTTTTCAGTATGTATTTTAAACTGCTTTTATGACGGGTCTCCCTGCTGAATAAAGATGCTTTAATTGACTGATTGATTGATACTGACATGAGACAGGTTTGAGCAAAATATATTTTCATGAAAACAAATATTGCAATGATATCTCACAAGACTTGTTTTACACAAAGTGCGATCTTGAAAAAATTAAGGGGCCTATCAACAACAACCGGCGATAATTATCTCTAAGCGCACTTAGCGCTAGGATAATTATCGCCAGCTGGCGTGAATTTTTATCGCTGAGATAGCGTGCTATTAGCAACGCTTATCTCAATAGCGATAAAAATCCTCACGCTAACAGGCTAACGTGAGATTATCGCTGGAAACCCAGCGATAATCTCACGTTACCTTGTTGATAGGGACAGGCAAACTTAGCCATGATACCCTCCTTCCATAGGATATCATGGCTAAGTCTGAAAAATACCAGACGTAAAAAAGCAGCGTTAACCGCAGTTAGCGCTGCTTTTTTAGTCTCTAACAGGGTTAGCGACATTCTTGATAATAGGAGAAATGTCGCTTAGCGACATTTCTCCTATTATTTTACTCTGGAACGCCCCCTTTGCATCTCATTAGAGATGCAAGGGGAAGCGTAGAGTAAAAGGCTGCTAACATGCAAATTTGCATGTTAGCACCCTGTTGTTGATAGGGCGCTAGTTTTATCTCTCCTTTTTTGGCTTTTAAAGCCAAAAAAGCAGAGATAAAGCCCTTGTTGATATGCCCCCAAGTTACTGAAAATGACGTAATACAGAATTATATGAAATTTCACGAAACTTGGGTAACTTGAAATTTGGAAATGCTGCTAAGTTCGCCAATGTAATAAAACATTTGCGGAGAGCTAGCTATTAGTGGATCAACAGCAAAACCATTACTGCTACACAACCTGTCGTAAGTTCTGCCACACCCTTTCTGCTGACTTCAGAGGTACCTCTAGTAATGACCTGACGCGCTGCACCCTTTCTGCTGACTTCAGAAGGAAATTCTATGGTAGTGAAATATTATGCAGGTGTCAGCATAAGGGGGAAGCAGCAGATCAAAAACTTACTTTTGGGGACAGATGGGCTAATTATGTAATATCATCAGCATTAACAAAATGTCATTTATATATAAAACGGCCTATAGTAAAATTAGCAAAAAGTGACGTTTGGTATTTTGTATGGAAATGGGAAGTTGATAGTACTATTTACTAATTAAATATGGGTATATAATGAGAAATAATAAGTGATGGGGAAAATCTGAATATGCACTATAGATTACTGAGTGATAGCGCGCATCTCAACATGCACTAGTATTGTGTCATGGTGAAAATGGTGAACATGTGGACATGCAGCTACCTCTTCTAAGTGATGGTGCAAATCTGGCCTGACACTCAAGATTTATGAGTGTAAATCTGAAAAATATTCAAGATGAATGGATGATGGTGAAATAATAACATACTCTAATACAATACTCTGGTAAAAAACATTTAGTACACAATATTTCTGTCAGTCGATATTTTGGTCATGTTATTGCTGTACAACAACTGCCTTGAAGTTCGCAGTACAGTCAGAAACCTGCATATGTATGTGTGCATGCTTGTGTGTGGGTGGGCACTGTATGAACTGTATGCAATTTTGCATGTGTATGAATGAGTGTTATGGTGTGTGGATTAAAGCCCTGCAACAATGAGTGACCAATCTGCTAAAGATGTGGTGGAGCTTCTGTGGTTCAAGTTTACTTTGCATGGATAATATTTTGCTTATACTATGCATGGTCTATATATTCTCAAGACTAAAGAACAACTACAGAAATAGAATCCATTTCAGCTTGGTATATATATTTCTCCACACTATATGCTGCAGGCTAATGTTTGATGATTTCCAGTGGTTCCAGGCAATGTTGTTTGCCATTGAGGAAGTAAACAGGAATCCCAATCTCTTACCCAACATCACCTTGGGCTTCCGGATCCATGATTCCTGCATGGTCATACAGCGAGCCATCGAAGGGACTCTGTGGATTTTGACAGGGCAAGAGGAACCAACCCCAAACTACCAGTGTCTGAGGAATCGCCTTCCTGTAGCCATCATAGGAGATGTCACATCAACACGTTCAATTCTTATGGCACAAATATTGAGTCTCTACAGGCATCCACAGGTAAGTTAGAGATTTTTTGAACTGCATTAAAACTAAATTTGCAGCATGAAGAAGCCGTAGACTTCTCTAAAGCATGTCAGGGTATTTTATTGTACAAACCCCTTCTCATTGATAAACCTTGATGTGGCTTTGGCCCCAAACATCAGCACGGAATGGTCACTTAAGACATGTTGGATGCCAATTGCCAAGCAAGTCTCTCACATGAGTGATGTTAATGTGGCTTCCGCATTCAATTTTTTCTTACTAGCAAGCAATATTAATTCGGCACCAATCTTTGCTAAATTCATCAGTTTATGTGCACATTTCTGTGATAGCTCCATTGCAAAACAAAAGTCTTCCAAAGTCTTGCAAAACTCATCACAGGCATTATAAATGTTGTGACATTTTTTTTTTTATATAACATATTTTATTGAGATTTTCACAGTACCATTTGGGCAATAGCCCACATAATCCACTTGACAACAAAATGTTAAAGGGGAAGGTAGCATGGGCGATATCAACGGGTACATTTTGTCTACAAACAAAAAAAAACCGAACTAATAACTGCATGCAGACTACCCCACACCCCCAGCAATGGCGAGCAAAAATCAATACCCACATTAGATTAAGAAAAAGAAATGATACATCGTACATTTGGACCCACAAGCTTCTCACGAGACTGTTTCTATGGTGATTGTGAAGGAAGAGGGGGGAGATCGATGCTGCGGTATGCGGCCCACCGAGACCATATCTTTCTATGTTTTAAGGGACAGCCCCTCGCTTGGAACTCAGCCATCTCCGCACCCGTACATGTATCGAGCTCCCGTCGCCATTTTCCAATCGTTGGTGGCGAGGCACCCTTCCATAGCTGAGCCATGTCCCGTTTGGCGATCGTAAGGGCTAAAAACAGCAGATGTTGCTTGTATCGGTTCCTTCCGATGTCCTCTGTACTATGGAGTGAGAACAATCGGGGATCGTGTGGCAGGTCCCAAGACAACATCTCTCCAAGGCATGATGACACCCTGCGCCAAAAAGGCTGTAATGCTGAGCAGTTCCACACAGTGTGGCGAAACGTCCCCTCCTCCCTCTCGCATCGCAAGCCTACGGGGGATGGCACAACTCCCATCTTCCAGAGCCGGAGACAGGTGTAATACACGAGATGCACATATTTGAACTGGATGAGACGGTATCTAGAGGCCACTGCAGCGCCCCGCGGGCTAGCAATCACCTCTCACCAGTCATCATCTGTCAGGTCAGGAATATCGTCTTGCCATGCCTTCCTTGTTTTGTGTAATGTCGTGGTGAAATGTATCGTCAACGTCTGGTATATTTGTCATATTTTGTGTGCACCAAGATTGCCCATGAGGAAGCGGCCCTTGAGTGGATGGAATTCAGGCAGGTCAGCAAGATTTACAAGTGCGGGGGTCAGAGATTGCCTAAATTAAAGATATTTATAGAACTGGGTTTTGTGGAGGTGGAACTCCTCTTGCAATTGCAGGAAGTATTTAAGGACAGTGCCTCACATAATGTCACCTAGCGTGGAAATACAAATCAAATGCCATTGGCGAAATCACTTCAAAGCAGTCATTTGGCATAAGTAATTACCATGCCATGAGGGCGTTGCCTGTGTCAACCGCATGTTCCATCCCATGCATCGGACGGTGTACCGCCATAACCTGTTCGTTGTTTGACATGCGGGTGGCAAGAAATCAAGTTTCTGTGTCCTATAGGGTAGTCGAAAGAGGGGGGTCTTGTCCATGGCCGCATGCTCCACCACGTATGCCGGGTCCGCAGGTGAATCGTACCACCAATCGTTTATAATCAGGAGGTGGGCCACCACGTAAAGGGAGTAGACGTTGGCAGCTGCAATGCCCCCACAATAAGTAGATTGTGCACATGTCTGTAGCGCCACCCTGTCCACCCCACCCCCATAAGAACTTATTAAGAATGGCGTTGATTTGCGCAAACCCTGCCCGTGGGATATGATATGGGAAATTCTGTAGACAAAAAAGCATCTTAGGGAGGGAGACCATTTTGAAAATGGCCGACCAGCCATAAATCAATAGAGGGAGGGAGGACCAAATAGATGTCTCCTTGCGGAGGTTGGCAAGGAGCGGGTTAATATTACGAGCCCATGAGGTCTGCGGGCAAGGGGATACAAACACACCCAAATACTGGAAGCCCTCCGTGGCATGTTTTGGTTGAGAGGCCCACATGGTCCTGCCCTGGTGTCAACACACCAGGAATAACACAGATTTAGCAGGGTTAGTGTGGAGCCCAGTATTTTGCCAGAAGACCCGATGAATTTGCAAAATACGTGGACCCGAGATCCAGGGGTCTGTCATAAAAAGCAATACATTGTCCGCGTATAAAGCAATGCACTCTGGCTGCAACCCAGGCCAATCAAAGCCTCTGAGCACCTGGTCACTGCGGACCCATGCTGCAAGAGGCTCAACTGCAAGGGCAATGAGGAGAGGGGACAGGGGGCAGCCCTGTCGCGTGCCTCTACCAATGTGGAAGAAAGGAGAGCGGTGATTAGCAATGCAGACTGAGGCCATTGGGTCAGTATAGAGTAAGCGTATGTATGCTAAAAAGCGTGGCCCGAAATTGCACTCCCCTAGGAGTTGGAATAGGTATTCCCAGCTGAGGAAATCAAAGGCCTTGTCTATGTCGGCCAATAGTAAGGCCGGGGGGCGGCCCTAATTCGGGGCCTTGGCCAGAGCATTGTGAACGCAGCGGATGTTGTGCCTGGTGGCCCGGTGCGGCATGAAACTCGACTGGTCTAAATGGACCAGGTCCTGAATGCAGGACCGCTACCGGTCCCAAGAACTTTCCCCAGCACTTTGGATTCGAAATTAATAAGGGAAATAGGGTGATATGAGGACGGGTCTTCTGGTGGGCGGGTTTTAAAAAGAGGACTATTTCAGCTTGGTGCCTGTCTCGAGGTAGTATCTGTTGCTCTAGGGCCTCGTGAATCGTTCCAAACGGGTATGGGCCCAATATGGTAGCATGGGAACGAAGAAATTCCATAGGGAACCCCTTGGGTCCTGGGGCCTGGCCTGGGCGCATCGCATGTGACGCAGCCGACTGCTCATCGACCCTAATGGGAGTATCTAATTGATCTCGTATCTGATCAGAGAGTCGGTTGGGGGAATATCCTGCAAGAACTAAGCGATGAGGTTGCCTGAGATCAGCTCCTGTTGGGTGTACAGTATCGAGAAATGGTGAGCGAATTCCTTTACCACTGCCTTCAGAGAAGTATACAGGACACCCTCCCTACTCCTAATAGCTGGGACTGATGCCGGAGCCTGCCGAGCGTGACAGAGTCTGTGCAGCATTTTGCATAAATGTTGTGACATTTAAGTGGATATTTAAGATGCCCCCTTCACTCCGTGTCATTGCCAGCCCCAGTCCTGATTTTTTTAATCTACATATCATTGGTTGATGGTGTGTTTGTCCAATTAGAACATTAGTAGAAAAACATAGCAACAACACATGAAATGCATTAGACTAGCACACAAAAATCCAGGACTGTAAACAGCATCCCTAATGTCCTAGAGTGATTGGTCATTCTAGTGACATCACAATACTACGGCATTATGTAAGTAACATTAGTTATAAAGTTTTCAAACTGTTGGCCCACTATTGATACAATACACCTAAGGTAACGTTCACAGTCGTTATATAATACTTCTAACTAAAATGTTTTATTTCTGTGATACAGAGGTTCATCTTACTATATTTTAACCTAGGAACATGTTTCACACCTCTATATATACCAAATCAAGCAGCAAACTGCAGATATTTTGAAAGCTAATGTAGATTTCACTGACTACATCAGCATCCTGGATATTCATCAGACACTTTCTAATAAATGTAAATGCTTTACCATTCCAAGATTGGATGCTCTCCTTGTGTCCATTGCCCACAACCACAGAGTGTCCCTTGTATTCAATTCTCACGGCATCAGAACATTTCCAATTTTTACCATAAGATTGGTGGCATCCTCAGTTGCTGGCACCACAACTATGACTCTTCAGATTTAAAGTACAGAATGACTATGGGGCAAAGGATACATTGAAAGCGGTGATATGGCTAATGTTTTTGGATATTCAAATATCAATGGTGGCATGTAATCTGCAGCGGGGGTATGGTGGGCACACACACGCTCCCTTTCAAATGCACACACACCACATACTTATACCCAGCAAATACACATGAACACACTCATTCACAGCATGCACACACCCACACATACACAAACCAAACATTTATTCATACACACAAGCATGCAAACACCCAACATTAAAAAAACATACCAATAGGGCTGTGGATCTGATCTCAAGTGACAGGAGGGAAGCCTCTGTTGTTTCCTGGTGGTAGGAATATACTGCCACCTGCTCTCCCTCGCGGACCAATAAGAGGAGGACCTTCCTTACCTCGTCACAGAGTTGAATGGAGCCAGTGAGAGTTGCTCACCCCACACCACTCTGTGACAAGCTTCGCTGATAGACACTTGGCACTGGGCACCTCAGGGCTTAAAAGTCTATCATTGATGCCCCCCCTTATCATGAGTGGGAGACTCACAGATGAGTTTACCAGGCTGAGGAGCTCATGAATACTGGGCTGTGAAATCTTCAACCTGGGAAATTTCAGCTCAGACAGCCAGGTGCCTGCGCATTTAACGCATGTACAGCCATGCAGTGGGTCTGTCTGGCTGACCTTTGCTCAGTCTATTAGACACTCTTCCTGTGCCAGAACAAGGTGGGGATGTGAGCCGCCCTCTCTTAATGACGGGCCGCAGCTGCACACTACCAAGCCAAGATTTTAGTCTTGCCAATGTGTTGACAAAACTATCCAGTACTTTTGTGAGGCCCATCTGCCTCTTGCCTCAAGATCACAATATTACTGGAAATGTAAGCAAACAAATTCTAAGTTAACTGTTTTATTTCTCAAATGTATTCAATTATGTTCTTTGTCACATACAAGCACATCTATAACAACAAAGCTAAAGGTAGTTGATGCCTCTTTGAGCCTAGAAAACCTGTATAGAAAGAAAATGTAAAATAACGTTTTGATTGAGGCCGGAAACAGCTGTATTTTCTTTATAGAAAAACTTCACCTACATTTTGGCTGACAAAATTAATAGGATAAAATGCAGTGGTACACAGTGTACTAGAGTACAGAAAATATGTGAGTACTTGAACCCACCACATAAGAGGGATTAGCAGTACACTGCTGCTTTTCACACAAAGGCCATTCTTACTTTAATGCTAAGGAAAGTAACAATGATATGATATGATATAGATAGTCATTTGATGTAGTGCACAAATCCCTCCAAAAGGAGTATATCGGTGCAGCCTTGCTGACATAGGAGGAAATTCCTAAAACAAACGGGTCTTCAAACCCTTCTTGGAGGAGATAAAGTCTGAGCAGGAGTGGAGACTAAGCAAAATTTAAAGACAATCCATTTTCTGATTGAGAGCCAATGAAGCTTCGGAAGAGTAAGGGATGAGGGGGAGCGAGAAGGAAGATTGCAGAATGGTCTAGCGGTGGTGTTCCGGACCACCTCCAACATGGTCAGCAAGGTGTTGTTTACTGATGTTAGCAGAGCATTCCCATTGTCCAGGGGACTGATAATGAAAGCCTGGACAATAGTCTTCCTGCTCGGAAGCCAAGGGATGGCCTTTTTAAAGAATCTTCATAAAGGCAAAGCAGGAGCTGCAAGTGGCGTTTACTTTGCCCTTCATGGAAAGTAATCAATCAAACTACACTCCGAGAATCTTCACAGTCTTCCACGGTGAAGGGGCAGGACCACGTTCATACTGCCACCAGTTGGCCAACCAAGGCTCAGACGCTTTACCAAAGGCATTATCTCAGTCTTGTCGCTGTTCAATTGGAGATAGTTTCTAGTCATCCAAACAGCGACTTCCCTAATACAATTAGCAAATTTGCTTTTCACCTTGTCTAGAACTTAGTTGAAGGAAATAAGAAGTTAAGTGTCGTCAGCATACAACACGATTTCCACATCGCAGGGTCACATGATCCGGGCATGTGGCGACACATAGACATTAAAGAGGGTGGGGCACTCCCTTTTTCAATTACATGATAAGACGTGACTTGAAGGGGTCCAGGCAGACTTGTGTTCGATTGGTAAGAAAGTCGCAGAGACAGTGAAGGACTCTGCCATGCAGCCCAGCCTCGTTAAGCCTGTGAATTAAGATGGAATGGAAGACTGGGTCAAACGCCTCTGGCAAATCCCGCAACACCAACATAATTGGGGTACATGTGTCTAGAGAGAGCCTAATATTATCAACCCCGGCTAGCAGAGTGCTCTTTGTGCTTTGGAGCTCTCTGAAACCCGATTGTGAGCAGTTCAGGATGTGATTTTGCTTGAGAAAGGCAGTGAGTTGTTTATTGATAAATCTTTCCAGAGATTTGGCAATTAGAGTGTTAGACCTGGTACCATTGGCGTGAGTCTCCCTTCCATTTTTTTCTGATTGCCTCCTCTGTTTTTGATATGTTTTGCTGGTTTAGATGCTTTGGGCACTGTGCCACTGCTATTCAGTGCCACAGTGCAAGTGCTCCCTATGTTAAATTGATGTATTGATTAGTGACTCCATGATTGGGTTATTTGATTTACTTGTCAGACCCTAGTACAGTGCACCAGGGGTGCCCAGGGCTTGTAAATCAAATGCTGTTGGTAGGCTTGCAGCACTGATTGTGCCACCCACAGAAGCAGCTTGTAAAGTGTGTCTCAGGCCTGCCATTGCAGAGCCTATGTGCAGTCTGGTACTGCCATGCTGACTAGCCAAGTGCACCCACTTACCAGTCCCTAACCTTCCCTTTTCTTCATATCAGACACCCCTATGGTAGGCCCAAGGGCAGGGTGCATTGTAAGTATAAGGTAGGACATGCCCTGGTGTGTGTGGCATGTCCTAATAGTGAATTACAGCCATTTTCGTCTTTCACTATTGCAAGGCTACCTGTTCCCCATAGGCCAGAATGGGCAGTTTGATTATTACATCTTATAATCCTAACTGACTCAGGAAACTAGGTAGAAATTCGAGTTTAGTATGCCTGAACTCAGAATGATAAAATACATCTTTTAGTGAAGTTTGTTTTAACATTCTATGTTTGAAAATACCACTTTTAGAAAGTAGGTATTTTCTTGCTTAACTGTCCAAGCCTGCCTCTGCTAGGTTGTGTATTAGGTGTCTGGTTCTGTGAGTGACAGGGGCAGGGGGATTCCAGGGGAGAGGGTGAGTCAGCACAGGGCTGAATAGAGAGATCTGCATGTAGATGGGTGGGAGGAGCTGCACCTGAGACCTGAATAGGGCTGTGCCTTCCTTCCACAATGCTGGCTCCACCTCCTGTGGTGTGTCTGATGTCCCTGACCAACCCTGTGAAAGGAAAGAAGGAGTCTTGTCAACAAAGTGCTCCAGGACTGAGCAGAACTGGTTTGGGCTAGGCAAAGGCCTCTCTGCCTTCAGAGAACAAAGAGAAATGTAGTATGAATATGGGGACCCAGACCCCAAGACTTTAAATCACTTCTGGAACAACAAGAAAAACCTCTGCCAAGGAGAAGAACCAAAGGAAGCTGTAGGAGTTGTACTGCCCCCCTGCCAGTGTGCTGTGTTGCTGGGTTGGCCTACAGTGGTGTCTTCAGTGCCAAGGAGAGGAGAAGGAACATTTGTGTGTACTTCATCATGTTGCAGAATATTTCTCCAAGGGCTTGAACTTGTGCTTGCCTCTTGCTGAAGTCTCAGGGACAAAAGACTTCACCACCAGCTCCCCTCTGAAATTCCTTGCTGGGAATTCTATCTGCAAAATCCTGGGTGTCGCTGGGAGCTGTAAGCGTGATGTAACAAGAAGAAGTGTGTCGCTGCCGCAGCTGTAGTCATCGCATCGCCGGAGAAGCGTGCCGCGGCCGCATCTCCCAGAAGCGTGTCTTCGTCGCAGCTGTCATCTGTCACATCACCAGAGAAGTGTGTTGCCACTGTGAGGGTCACCGTCGCATCACTGGAGAAGTGTGTTGCAGGGCCTGTCACAGTTCCAAAGTGCAGAGTTGCCGCAAGGCTGCCAGGGCGTGGACGCATCGTCTTTACATCGTCGCATCAGGGGCGCCATCTTATCGCATCGTGCCAGATTGTCGCATCGCATCCAGGCACCATCTTGCCGCATCGCAACCGGGCTGCAGCACGAGAATCCACGCATCACCTCCTCTCCGGTAAGGATGAAGACTCATCCCCTACTCTGCTCAAGCATTAAGGCGCGATACATCGTCTCCCCCGAAGCAAGGAACCGACGCATCTCTAACTCTGTGAGACTTTGTTTATTTTGCGTTACGCATCCAGGTACTTTTGTGAGAACTGTGTCGCATTTACCATCTTTAAGTCAATTTTGAGAACAGTATTGTGGATTTTTGTCGTTTGTGGTCTTGTGTTAAGTCTATATAAAGAATACTTATTTTTATAAAACCTGTAGTGTTTTCACTGTATTGCTGTATGTGTTCACAAATGCTTAACACACTGCCTCTGAGATAAGCCTGTCTGCTCGTGCCAAGCTACCACGGGGGTGAGCAGGGGTTATCCAGTAGTGTAATACCCTTTTCCTGCCTTAGAAGAAAGGGTCCCTATTTGGTCAAAGGTACCTACCTCTGCCAACTAGAGACCCCCAGTTCTAAGAGAGAGGTAACAATGTGATTGGTCCATAGTTGGCGGCAACTCTTGGATTTGCTGAGCATTTCTTAAGCAACTGAGACACGAATGAGTGCATCCATTCCTTAGGCACTTTGGCTGTAGTCAGAGAGAGATTATATAAGTCTGCGACTACAGGAGCCAGACAAGTTGCTAAATTAGCTATTATTCTGGGAGGGCAAAGGTGAACCGGACTTAGCGTGGAATAGCATATCCAACACCTGAGCCTATGAGCAGTGTAAATTTGCTCAGGCTACCCATGGCCATTGGCTAGGAATGATTAAGATCGAAATTGTACTGAAGGCTATCCAAGATAACTGGTAGATTTTTGTAGATTATTTTGATTTTATCTTCAAAGAAGTTGACTAAATTGTCACAGAAATACTGGGTGGCCTCAATGGTGGAGACTCAGTCACGGGGTTTCACAAAGTCATTTAATGCTTTAAAAAGCTATTTTGTGGAATGCCCTGCATTTTCAATTGCAATTACTAGGAAATCTTTCCTAGCAGACCTGATATGATATACACCAAGCCTGGAGTGATATTCTGTTTTATCTTTAAGGGATTTAGTAGAGCACCAACTGTGTTCAAGGCATTTGCACATTCATTTCTCTTGACACAGTGCACCTGAATACCATGGGGCTGAGCTTCTAGAGGAGTCTGGGGATGATATCTTGAGGGGTGCAATATAGTCTATTGAGTTAATTAAGAAGTCCTGGTAAATAGATAGTGCTGTGTCCACATTTACAGAGGAGGGAGGTGGAGGGGGTTTGAAAACGTCTGTGAATGCAGAGAGGGTAAATGAGTTCCAGTTACGACGTGGCCTTTTTTTCTGCTTTTGTAGGTATGTTACAAGCCTTGTTACGTGAGATGGAAAAATGGATCAGATAATGGTCTTACCAGGAAATAGGCAGCAAGGAGTCACAAGCTACTTCCTCAGCATTTGTGAACATATGAGATCCAGCATATGACCAGCCCTATTTGGAAGGCCAGACCAAAGTTGTTTTAGTCCAATAGAGAGACGATAAAAGTTGGGTGACACAGGGATCATTGTAATTTTCACTGTTATAATTAAAGTCGCCCAATACTAGGAACTTTCCAGTGGCCAATGCATAAGGGGCAATGATGTCAATTAGTGCTTGTGAGAAGTCCTTCTTGGTACCAGGAGAGCGATAAAACAGTGCCCTTTTCCATACATCTCTAGGGGATAGTGAAAATTTGAAAATACATATCTCAAGCCACCCAGTACATAGTGTGTCAATGAGCTCAACCTTGAGGGAGTCGTGAAACATGATGACGATGACCCCCCCCGGCAATCTGTCCTGTCAGATCTGACCACAGAGTAGTGCTCAGTAATGGAAAGTGAGATGCAAGGGTTGGCAGAGGCACAAATCCAGGTTTTCATGAAGAAACAGATGCCGGGATTGGATGTAGGGATAAGGTCCCATACTTCTATGGCGTGCTTGGCCATAGATCGAATATTACAGTACCGACCATGTATTTTCTAGGTTTTTGGAGCAGGGAGGGGACCCGGAAGAGGTAAAATGATTGGAGTACATGCAAGGTTGGCTGAAAGGGGATGTAGTCAGAAGGGGAGTATTCTCTGGTGTTAGCAGATCAGCAGGGGCTAAACAAGAGGATCTACTGTTCCTGTGTGAAATAGGACCCTCAAGTAGAGAAACGCTTTGGTTACAGCTCAGGGGAGAATGAGAAGATTTGATCCTGGCTGTCCAAATTTGGACTAGTTCTGAGGAGACTCATTTCCTTGCCCTATTCAAAGCAGAATAGCCCCAAGATCATATGGTTTAAAGTTTAAAAAAGGAAAACGGGCGAGGGCCCTGGTGTCTGGCATCATCCCGGCATGGATGGGTGCAGACGGGCTTATTCGGGCTTGCCTTTGGCATGCCTTTGGTGCAGCGGTGGCACGGCTGCCACACATCCACGCCCTGCAGCTGCTTTTAAGTGTTTGAGTGTCAGTGAGGTAAAAAGAAGCTAGACCGCCGACCTGCCCAAAAAGGCAGTGGTCCAGGGCAAAGAAGAAGTAGGGGCAGACTCCCAGTCCAACTCTCTCCACAGCCAACAGCACAGCAGCCATGACGGACCGAAGAGCAGGAAAGTGAGCCGAGTGAAAGGAGAGAAGAAGGGAGAAAAAACACTCTGCAGCAGGTGACAGGCAAGAATATTGACCGGCAAGCACACGAGGTCAAAGCACACAAGGTCAACTCAGAGAGTAAAATGAGGAGACTAACAACTCCTTGCCCAGCAAATAGTTCCCCAACCCTAACCCCACAATAATAAACATGGCAGCTTTAAATAAAATGGTACAAGTCAAAGAAAATAAACTTCTAACAGTGCAATAATACCAATAACCTACAAGTAACAATAATAAAGCTAATTTCAGAGGGTCCATCAATGTTCACGTGATGCCACCAGATTGTTCTGTCCCCTAGCCAACCAAGCACATTGGGCCTCATTCACAAACTGTATTTTGTAGTGCATAAATTAGTTCTACATCAGTACTACTTACTTGCTACAAAATGCAGTTCACAGGCCTACTGGTGAGAATCACCACCTCACTCTTCCTATCTTTCATGTTGGAGATCCACACACATCTAAATGTACTACTTAATTGTAAATGTAGGAAGGACAGAGAGTAGCTGGAAAATAGGCAATACATGGGATGGGTGTAGGGAGTAGTAAGGAGGGGTTTAGGGAGGGCTGAGCAGCAGTTTACTGAGGGGCAAACACCCATCCACAAAAGAGTAATCACATTGTTATTCACAGACTGCATTTCTAAACTTATTACATCTAAAAAGAACCAAACATAGAAGTAGGTGTACTCCAGTTCAGACCTGGAGAAAGCCCAGCACCACACATGGCCAGCTACTGGTACTGCAACAGCCTCTTATAGAAAATAGAGCCCTATCGAAAATAATGTTAAAATGAATTACTTCTTTTGACTTTTTAAAAAGATATATGCATTCAATTAACTACTTAAAATTAAAGTTATATATAAATAAAACATATATAATATTTTACGATAAAATATTTTAATAATTTGTTTTCAATGTAACAATTAATGTATCCTACATTTTGAAAACATATTAAAATTATTAATACATAGTAAATGATCAATTTTAATGTACATTAATAATAATCCACATTTGTAAAGCGCAAACAATCACCCGTAAGGGTCTCTAGGCGCTGGGGGCCATCGGGAAGATTAAGCAAGCTATTGCCCAGAATCACATGGTGCTGGGCTGATTTGCGCGCCGGAGCCAGGGATCGAACGTGATCCCCAGATTCCGGAGTCAGTCGCCCTGGTCGCGGCGCCACACCTCTTCCGAATGAAATATTGAATTCGAAATCAGTTAATAGTGTTTGTAGTCTCAGAATTCTTTAGGATTTATGAGTGCAGAATGACTTTCCCATAGTACATCCATACTTAGAGATTTTGTTTTAATTATTTAACAGGGTTATTGAGCTCGATTTTAAGCACTGGTAAGGGGGAGGTGTCAACCATGCCATTTTCACAACTTGTCACCAGGTTTCAACCTCTACCTCCCCATATCCCACTCTGCATTTCCAAGTAATGAAGACATTGCTAACCTAAACTGTTTTTGACTTTACCATTGCTGTGCCCATTTTCTGAGTCACCACCATGGGAACGCCAAAAGCCTGCCAGACAGTAAGAAATTCTAATCTGGCGGGCGGCCTGACCACAGGTTTGGCAATGCGGGAGCGGTAAGCCGGCATGGGGCCTGCTCCAGCACCGTCAAACTCGTAATCAGTCCCAAAGTGTGACTCTATATGAGTTTCTTTTTTTTTTCCAACCATGCATGTTTCGCAGTGAATTGAAAAATAAATATTGGTTTTGATGGACAAATAGAAATGTGACACCAGTAAAATACATAGGCATTTTGTATTTTCTAAAATCATCACCTCAACATATTGAAATAAGCCAAAATTCATCAAGCATGTATCTACTGGAATAGATGTTTGATAATAGCACTTTTTTTCAATTATTTTGTAGATCAGTTATTCTGCATCAAGTCCACTCCTGAGTGACCGGAATCAATTCCCATCCTTTTTCCGAACAGTCCCCAGTGATGACTTCCAGTCTCGTGGTTTGGCTGAGTTGGTCATTTATTTTAATTGGACTTGGGTGGGCCTCGTGGCAGACGATGATGACTATGGCCAACAGGGAATAAAACTCCTTCAGGAAGAACTGGTCAAGATTGGTGCTTGTGTTGCATTTTCAAAGAATATTGTCACAAGCAGAGCAGACAAGAATGCTTTTGACATTGTCCAAATGATTAAAAACTCATCTGCAAATGCTATTGTCATCTTCTCCAATAGCGGAAATATGGTAGAGGTTATGGATGAGATGGTGAGACAGAATGTGACTGGGAAGATTTTTGTTGCCACTGAGGGGTGGTCTACATCAGCTCTACTGCTAGTGGAAAAATACTCTCAAATTCTCACTGGCACCATTGGATTTGAAATTCACAGTAGAGAGATGCCAGGGTTTGAGGAGTATCTCACCCACCTCCATCCATTGAACACTAGAGATCATATGCTTCTTCAAGAGTTCTGGGAAGACACATTTAGTTGTAAGTTTCAACAGGAAGTGGGAGAATCACTGAATGTATACAACAATCACACTGTACAGTGTACCGGTGCTGAGAAGCTAGAAAAGCAGCATGTAAACCCCAGTGGTGTCACCAGTTTTGGACTCCCCTACAAAATCTTCAATGCAGTTTCTGCCATTGCATTGGCTTTACAGGATTTGGGCTCCTGTAGCCTAACTGGTGCACCCTTTGGTCAGGGAACCTGTGTGGATATTAAGGGATTTCAGCCATGGCAGGTGAGAGCGTCCAAAGGGATTAATTGCAAAAATGCTAAATTTTAACAAAAAGTGTTTGACAAGTTGCACATTTAAGGGGAAATGCACACTTAAAGTGGCATATTAGGTGGATTAGTCCAATCATAACTCATGCTATTTTTTCACATACAATTGTAATATATTGATACTTAGTAACAGCTTTAATATTATGGAAAATAAATCAAAAATAAATTAACTATGTATACCCATGTCCACATTTTAATAGTTACCTTCATATAGAAAAGCCTTCCCCATTTTAAGTATTTACACAGGTTTTATTTAATCTTCTGAAACTTGCAGACAGTTTAGTATTAAGTAACATATTAGAGCCACAACTTTCCCCCTTCCTTACTTAAAATAAACCCCTGTGGATATTCCTCTAGATCTACTAATCTCTGCACTGTCTCATCTGAGTGGAAGATATTACATACCCAGTGCTTAGTTTGAGAATGAAAGAGTGCCGGTGCCCG
This sequence comes from Triturus cristatus, assembly GCF_964204655.1. Lineage (NCBI taxonomy): Eukaryota > Metazoa > Chordata > Amphibia > Caudata > Salamandridae > Triturus > Triturus cristatus. The sequence goes on from NC_140595.1 coordinate 760,664,442, forward strand.
AAGCTCTGCTCAGACCCTGGTGACTGGTGCAATTAAACATCGGCATGCCAAATACCTAGGCCAGTGGTCTTTAATTCACTACCAGACACTCCCAGTCCCTTTTTCTCGCCCCTGCTGGTTCCTTATTTCTGTTTGTGATGGTTTTACCTTATTTTTCTCCGTCCATTTTCAAGATCTGTATGTATTTCCCTCTCATGTACTCACTAAATACCTGTTATAAAAATATACTGGTTGGTCCCTAACATTAAGTGCCAGTGCCCCCCACCGGCAACCAGTGGGTCAAATTAAGCACTGAATATGCATCAGTGTATTCTTACTTCATTTCTTCAAAATGGTGTTGGACATTAGTGTCCCATAAAATCTCAAGCAATGGGTATATCTTAAGAATATGCAATACCATCCCTTACCCCTCACAATTTATCCAACACTATCAAACCTTCCTCTGTGGTCTGTAATACGCCGAGGTGAAGTGTCTTCTGCAGAAAATATTGTAATGCTGGTAAAAATGTCACTCTATTGGTCTTGTTCCAACACTAAACACAACTCATCTTCCTGGTCACTGTGAGACCTCGAGTTAAAATGCTTCTGAGGTGAGGATCATTGCTTATTGATTAAAGCAACTCCGTGAGCAGAGTCTATAATCCTTGCAACAGCCTTTTTTGGACTTGTAAGATGTCTTGTAGATGTGTGTGTAATTGAACTGTGCACTATCCACTGTATTGTTTAGCCTTTCCTAAATCCTTCTTTTTCATTGAGCCTGAAATCCACATAACAATGAATTCATCTTGCTTTTGGAAAGCAGGACCTCAATTATATTTTAGTGCGCCATCCCTCCTTCAAGTTCTCACATCAGACTTTTGTATCCCTAATATAGAATCTGCATTCCCTAGGGAGGGCATGAGCAAGTCAAAGAAGCATTACATCCCCAGAATGCTATATTATTCGAAACCTGAAAACGTTGGACATTTACATTGTGTGGACTTAAACCTGGTGGGGGTGGGGCAGTGGTGTGTCTTCAACATCAGTTGACACATCAAATGAAAAGCTGTTTACCTTGTCTCCTTCCTGTCTATTGTATGTGTATGATAATTCATGTCATCTTACTTTATGCCAAATAATCTTTACCACTGACTTGTTTCTTCAATTAATCAGTCAATCAATCAGCATTTGAAAAGTGCAACTCTGTTACCCCTTGGGTATCTGGGCACTGTGTCTCCATCAAAGAGCCATGTCTTGAGTCTCTTTCTGAAGTCTGCCAGCAAGGGGGTTGTGTGGAGCTGGAGGGAAGGACATTCCAGGTCATGATGGTGATATAGGAGAAGGAGCTGCCACCCCTGTGGCTATGACAGATGCAGGGGTGTCCTAGGTCGTGGAGGGCTTTGTAAGCGTAAGTGAGGAACTTGAACTGCCAACTTTTCTGGATGGGGAGCCAGTGGTGGTCTCTCAAGTGGGGGGTAATGTGGGTTCACTTGGAGGTCCAGGATGAGTCTGGTTGCAGAGTTCTATATGGTCTGGGTGGAGATACCAGTGTGGAGGGCATTGCTGTAGTCGAGGTGTCTGGTGACGAGACCCTGAGTGACGGTCTTTCTAATGTTGGTTGTGAATGCATCTGAAGACTCTGTGGAGCATGAGAAGTGTGTGGAAGCAGGAGGAGGCGACTACGTTAACTTGGCATTTCATGGTCAGTTGGCTGTCTAGGAGGATACTGCTGAGGTTGCATGTGTGGTCAGTCGGTGTGGGTGTTGGTCAGAGTTCTGCAGGCCACCAGCTGTGGTTTCATGTAGAGGTGTTCTTTCCGAAGATCAGTACTTCAGTCTTGTTGATGTTGAGTTGGAGGCAGTTGTCTCTCATCCATTTGGCTATGTTGGTCATGGCGTTGCAGAAGTTGGTTTTGGCATTGGAAGGGTCCTCAGTGAGTGAGAGGATCAGTTGAGTGTCATCTTCATGGGAGATTATGTTGAGTCTGTGGGATCTGACGATGTCTATGAAGGGGGTCTTATAGATGTTGAACAGGGTGGGGTTGAGGGATGATCCTTGTGGTACACCACATATGATGTCTTTGGGTGCAGAGATAAAGGGAGGCAGTCAGATGCTCTGTGTGCATCCTGTAATGAAGGAGGTGATCCACTTGAGAGCATCTTGCTGTATACCTATGGTGTAGAGACTGTTGATGAGGGTGTTTTGGGAGACTGTGTCGAAGGCTGCAGAGAGATTGAGGAGGATCAGGGCCACAGTTTCTCCATGATCAAGAAGTGTTCTGATGTCGTCAGTGGTGGGAATCAGCACAGTCTCAGTGCTGTGGTTGGCATGGAATCCTGATTAAGTTGCGTCCAGTAGGTAGTTTTGTTCCAAGACTTCGGTGAGCTGCTGGTTGATGTCTTGCTTGAGAATTTTGGCCAAGTAGGGGAGCAGGAAGATCGGACGATAATTTTTGAGATCTTTGGTGGTCAGCTGAGGCTTTCTTCAGGAGGGTTCTGATGTCTGCGTGTTTCCATCTGTCAAGGAAGTTTGCTGTGGAGATGGAGGTGGTGAGGATGTTGGTGAGTAGCATGTTGATTGGGTTGGTTGCATGGTTATAGAGGTGGTGGGGGCAGGGGGCAGTGGGGGACCTGGCATGGATGGAAGACATGATGGCTGAGGTGGTCAGGGTGGTGACCAGGTGGTGATGGTTTGGTTGGTGTTGACTGTTTGGTTGAGTTCATCGGGGTTGAGGGTTTGAGGATGAAAATGTTGTAGATGTTGGTGATCTTGCTGTGGCAGTAGTCTGAGAGGATGTTACAGAGTTCTTAGGAGGGGCGGATGGCGTTCTGTGTGGCTGTCAGGTTGGAGAATTCTTTGATGATTTTGAAGAGTTTCTTCGTGTGTTTGGCTGCGAAGTCAATGCGGGTGGTGATGGCTCCTTTCTTGGCTTCTTTGATGTGCCGTTCATAGTTGCTGAGCCCTGTTATGTGAGCTGCTCAGTCGACAGGTACTTGGTGGTGCACAATAATTTCTCCAGTTGATGGCAGTTGCGCTTGGTGGTCTTGAGTTCTGGTGTGTACCAGCTGGCATGTTTGGGGATCTTGTTGGATTTTGTAGGTTTTATTAGGGGCAAATCTATTGGCATGTTGATGATCCAGGTGGCAACATTCTGGGTGGCCTGGTTGAGGTCTGTTGAGGCTTTGGGTTGGGAGGTGGTGGAGGCCTATGACCAGTGAGTTTCCATGACCTTGCCCCAGCTGCGGTGAGAGGAGATCTAATGACTGGTGATGGTGTGCTGGTCATCGGTGATGGTGAAGTGTATGATGGTGTGGTCAGGCCAGGTGAGTACTGTGGAATGGCTGAATTTGATTCTGTCGCTGGAAGTGAAAATTGGGTTGAGTGTGTGTCCAGCTTTGTGCGTTGGTTTGGTGACCAGTTGGGTGAGGCCTATGTTGTGGTTCTTTAGGAGGGCAATGGAGGTGGTGTCACTGCAGTTGTCGATTTGGAAGTTGAGGTCACCTAGTAATACATAGTTGTGAAAGTCAATTGCTAGAGGGATATGAGGTTGGGGATGACGTTACAGAATGCTGCTCAGGGTCCCGGGGATCTGTAGGTGTGGGTGCCTCTTATTGTGGTTTTCGTGTCGATTTGCAGTTGGAAGTTGAGGTGTTCCATGAGAGGTGTGGGGTCATTGTTGGGGACAGTGCATATGATGGTTTCCCTAAAGATGATAAAGATGCCTCCACCTTGTTTGCTGACACGGTCTTGGTGTATCATCCTGTAGACTTCGGGGGTGGCAGTGGTGATGTCGGGGTTTGAGGAGGGATTGAGCCATGTTTCGGTAATGAAGGCAAAGTCCATGGAGAGGGTGGGGATGGAGTCCCAGATTTATGTGGCGTGTTTGCAGAGTGAGCGGGCATTGAGGAGGAAACAATGGAGCGGATGTGGGGTGTTCCTATTTTTATTAATTTTAACTGTGATTTTATCTCCTAAATAAGAATTTTAACGTTTTAACAATTGTATTGTTTTTCTGCTATACTTTTGTGGTCATAGTGCTGAATAAAGTTATTTTTGAATTGGGTATTCCGTTTCTTGTGGACTGGAGTAGTGAGGGACCTTTCATAGGTTGTGTACCAGGAGAAGTGGCAGTGTCTGCAGGAGAAGGGTCCTTTGGTGGATTGTGGGGAGGAGGAGATGCAGCTGATTCAGCGTCTGCGGTCCAGGAGTTCCTTGGCACTGTACTGTCAGGTGGTGGGAAGGCCAGGAGTCCTGCTGCTGGACATTGTCCAACCGGTGGTGCATTGGTGACTTACCCGTTGAGTACGTCCACTGCATGCTCATGCGGCAGCTTTCATTAGTGGTCCTGGTGGGTGGTCCAAGTGCATGAAGCGCAGGAACAGAGGGCAGCGCAGGGGCAGCAATCAGCACTGGGGCAGCAGGTAGCACAGGGACAGCAGACAGCACAGGGAAAGCAGACAGCACAGGGACAGGGGCAGCAGGCAGTGCAAGAGCAGCAGGCAGTACAGGGGCAGCAGGCAGCAAAGGGGCAGCGGGCAGTGTAGAGACAGGGGCAGCAGGCAGTGCTGGGGCAGCAGGCATGACAGGGACATGGGCAGCAGGCAGTGCTGGGTGACAGTCAGGGCTGGGGAAGAAGGCAGCGTAGGCGGAGGGTCAGCAGGCAGTGCAGGGACAGCTGGCAGTACAGGGGCAGCAGGCAGCATAGGGGCAAGGGCTGAAGGCAGCACATGCAGGAGGTTACAGTACCTTAAGCCACAGGAACAGGAGAAAGAGAGGTGGCCCAGCCCAGCATCCTCTGGGCTCTGACTGGTGCAGATGGACCAACCCTTGGCCCGGGCTTTGCCGAGGCTACGCCAGAGCACATCCACAATGCAATGCGGGAGCCGGAGGTGATCTTTATCCTATGCCGGGAGCTGTGAAATAGTGACTAGCAGGTGGCCCCGCCTCCAGGGCTCCAGGGAATTGCAGTCGGTCTGGCCAGGTCCGGCTGGCTGGTGTAGTTGGGTGTTGGGAGGGGTTTTGAGGCACTTGAACACTGGAGCAGGCAGGAAACAGGAGGGGAGACACCTTCTGCAATGATGGGTGGAAGGTGGCCTCTATTGATGCATGAGCCGCAGGCGATCTTTTTCCTGCACCGGGAGGCACGAAAAAGTGAACAGCAGCTGGCCCCATCTCTGGGACTGCTGGGAAGTGCAGTCTGGTCTAGTCAGGTCCAGTCGGCCAGCTTAGTTTGGTGGTGGGAGGGGGTCTTCAGGCACTCTCTATCACGGCAGCAGACAGGAAACAGGAGGGGAGACACCTCCTTCAATAAGGGCAGAAGGCAGCTTCCTTTTATTGGTTACTGGCTTATATATGTATATATTACTCTTTATTTAGCAAAAATCTAGCCTTAAGGCAGCAGAGCACTGTACATGGTCAAAGACAAGCAGTGAGAGGAGCTGTAGCTCAGTCGGGAATGGTTAATGCATTGTGATGTGGTGTTCTTCAACAGCATGGGTATTCAAATATTTCCTAAATTGGAGCGTTGTAGCTGTGGTACTGAGGGATACCAGATTGTCTTTGTAGATCTTGGGTGCATTGATGGAAAAGGTGTGCTGTGTTGATTTTTTTCATTTTTCTGCTTCTTATTCTACAGTCGTATTGTGCCCTGGCTGTATGGTCAGGGACATTTTTAGGAATGGGTAAATAGTACTCTGGCCCAGGGCCCCCAAAGTCTGGACAGTCCAGTCCCACACTGGCTATAGTTATGAAATAACCAGTATGTTTGTTTACCTTCAGTTTTTTTAGCCAACCCAGGCTCTCTAGCCAATCTGGCCCATTGCTGACAGATAGAGAGGGCTAAAGAAAATAACTATTTGATTCTGGTTTGATTCAGCAAGAGCACTAAGATTTCAAAGTGCATAAGCACAGCCGTGCTGCACAGATCTTTGCCTCTCTTTGGCATTTGCCACTTACTGTGCAATGAATATTAGAACTGTGTGGTCCTTCTGTCACTGCATTGTCCGTGAGGAGCTGTTGCTAGCCTGTGTGATCACAGTTAGCTGCTTCCTGATTCTGGATACCTGTTATTTGCAGCACAGGTAGTGAAGTAAACAAAAGCACCAATCAGCACCATTTGCTCTAATGACCCTGACACAGTAGTGCAATGTAGATTTAAGGTAGTAGGCGTGGCCGGATCACTAGTTTGCTTTTATGGAAGGTAGGCCACATGACATTGTGCAATTCATAGCACCATTATATTCTCCATCCATGATTACACCACCCACATGTACCACTGCTGGGCTGGTGCAATCACAGCCTAATACCACTTGACTCAGAGTCCCTGTTCCTGAAAGAGCAGGGGCTGGAATGCAGTAAACATAAAAAGCACACTCCATATGCACAGGACCACAAGGTTAGACACCAGTCTAGTGCACCACATGCAGCGGGCTTTTTCAAGCTGCAAATCTCTCAGAGTCCACTGGCCAGGGAGAGACTGCTTGCTCCAGGGTTTGGTCCAGTTGTATGCTGCCCAAGAAGGAGTATTGTAAGTGATCCAACCAAAACTCACCAAGAGCATGAATGAGGTAAAAATCTATAACAAATTAAGAGTTGTTCTCAGCAGAGGGCCCCAAATTACGTTTGTCCCAGAGCCCTAAAAATCCTTCCGATATCCCTGACAGTGCCGAGATCCACCAGAGATTGTGAACTTGTCTGCAAGATAAGCAGGGGTGCTGGTTAGCTTAGAAAATGATGCAGCTGGTTTCAAAGATGGTTTTGGCCGGCAACAGAGTTCCATCAAATTGGGGCTGATGTTATAGTTCTTCGGGCCCTTGCTAAGAAATGCTGCAGAATGTAGGATGTCCATAAGGTTGCCTGTGTGGTGTCTGGGAGGCCATGGATAGGACATTTCCACCATCCAAATGAAAGCGTACGAGGCCTTGAAAAGCAAGTTGATTTCTGGAAGAAATGGTTTGTCTTTCTTTAGAAGAGAGAGCTGGTAATAGGCTGTCTTTGTTTTTTGACAATGTGTTTTGTGAAGGTGAGGTAGGTTTCCCAGATTAATCCAAGTGACTTGGGATTTGGTAAAAGTTGGGGTTTGAAGTGGTCAAGGTTCATGTAATTGAGCCTAGTTTGTACTGTATCTTGTTTCTTTTTCTTGGCAAATGCCATGAATTCTGTCTTTGTTCGGCTGAGCTGCAGGTAGGTAGTGGACACACAGCCCAGGCCTAGGGAGACAGACGACCTACTAGGGGCCCTAAAGTCACTTTTCAAAAGCCTTTACATGTTGGAAAGGCCAAAATGGAAAGACTGTTGGAAAGGGACATTCTAATCCCTATGGCAATACCTCCACAGTCACCGCCTCCACTGTAGGGATTAGGCCTCTGACTGACACCTCAATGAGATCCTTGATCCCGTCAGAAGCGGTGGCTGGTCCTGCCAATGGCATCACTCCGACTGCCAGCATCATAATCTGGCAGTTGGACTGATGCCTCGGATGTTGGATGGACCGCCACCAATGGCCTGTCAGTGGCGATCCATCTGACATCCTAATTATGCCCATAATTGGCATCCCTAGCATGACATTTGAGAGACAGATACATGTAAAGAAGCAACTGCACAATGATTGCAATAGTACATGTGAGTACTTGATAGAAATGACAAGATGATATTTAGGGACCACATACATGCATGCTAAAAGGAAAAAATGCTGTTTCAGGATGTAAAATTTATTCTTTTCAGAAAATGACAAACTTTTGTTTCAAGGAATTGAATTGAGTTGATATATCTTTTTTTAAACGTAATTTTAAAGTAAAATGTGTTCATGTTCAGAAACTGAAAAGTTCGTATTTGATGCTCAGAATAATTGCTTGTCCAGAATATATATAGATCTGGTATTTGCTAACACTTCAAGACCACTTTCTGATGCTGATTATGTGTCAGAAGACACTTGCTGCTTTCGTTGCTATATTGTGATTGGTGTAGAGATGGTTCATCTTCAGTTTTGCTAAAACATGTTATGAAATTACCACTACTGCTTTGGATCTCGGCCAGGAAGATTGCTGCAAACTGTTAGCTGCTTGGAACTCTATGGTCTCTGTAACCTCAGTGGTAGCAGTGTTGTATAAGCCTATTCAATTTGCCTTGCTTTGTTGTCTATAGCTTGAGATTGTGAGATCTGTGTAACATACTTTTGTCATCGTGTCTGCTAAAAGTAGATTGCTTAACATATCCCATAAAAGGCAAGATGGAAATATGAAAAAAACTGTAGAAAAAGCTAAGATATTTCAAAAAAGAATATCTCATGTGAAACTGCAAATCTAGATAATTTTTCACTTTCTATATGACCTATATTATTTACTTATTGTTTAACTAAATACTAACTTTAACTGTCTGCTTATCCTGTGCTTGGATCCAGCTACTTAGGATTTCTGTGCATATGAGTGCCAATGTGTGCAGATGTACAAGGTGAAGGGCTTATTTACAAGCTCATTTTGCAACCGGTGCATCACTTTTTAAGGTGCTCCTGTTGTGCGGAGTGCGGATCCATATCTACGAGGCCACACAAAGCTACTTTGCATGACTTTTCATGGCTTCTTAGATATGATGTAAGGAACCGCAGTGCAAGTTGCTGCATTGCCTTACACTGCATTAGGGTGGTTTTCCATGGGCGTTGCAGAGGGTTTTCCCAAGCAACACCCATGGGTTTTGACACATTCCTAGATTTACCTTGGAAAGGGTCAAATCTGAACACCACCCCAGAGGAGGCGCAAAAATAAGAAATATCTTTATTTCTCCTAATTTTTTCCTCTTTCTATGTGCGCTGCATTTTTGCAGCACACATAGACAGAGGAAACACCTCCATGGATTTATTTTGTGTGTGAAGGTGTCACTTCCTGCACAAAAACACTCCTGCCAACAATGGAGACACACTTGCACCATGGTGTAAAGGTGCCTGCATTGGCACTGGCACCACATTTTGCACCAGTGCTGGCTGAATGGAGAGGAATGCACTGTATCTTGTAACTACTGTGCTTTCGTCCCCTTTTGAATTGGCAGAGGGCAGCGCAGCAAAAAGACTTGCAGCGCTGCCCTGCACCAATTAATTGTAATCATGGCCTTAAGTGTTGTTTCAATTCTATGTCCATAGGCAAATGTATGCATTTTGGTCTATATACATGGGTCTGTGCACTGCTTTTGCCAGATGATGGCAAGTCTGCAGTTGTTAGTGCATGTGTGTCTCTATGTTGTTTTTTTTCATGATCATTCAGTACTCATATGCAATATCTTTTGGCTTCATAAGTGCTTGGTTTAAATGTTTTTACCACTAGGTCAGCCAAAAGCAGGCATTGCAGATGGTTTTTGAGCAGGGCGGAGGACAACATACTCAAATGGGGCCCCACAGCATGAAGGCCTATTTAAACGTTTTGTAAAATGTCACACAGGGAAAGAGAAACATGGCAGATCCTGCATCTGACACCATCTAGTACATTTCACTGTGTTAGTTACCTCATGAATAACAAATAGGGCAAGCATGATTCAAAATCAATCACTAAATGTTATGGCACAAGCGTTGGGCCCTGACAAAGTGTGGGGTTTGGGGAATAATGACCCCTGTGCTCCCTAACCCTGTTCTTAGGTGCCAGATCAAAAGTAATTTGTCAGACAACAGGCCGTGAACATTACTTTGGGTCTGATTCCAGATTACTAATGTAACATCATTATGTGTAGGTTTTGCTTTTGCATGTGTAGATGTTACACATATTTGCCTTATTGGCAAAATACTCCTAGTTCCACGTCCATGATGTACTCATGCTGTAGTTGTCTGGTGCTGCTCACTAGTATTTATTGTTAGACCCATGAGCCTTAGGGCAGTTCCCCCCATACATTTTGCCTACTCACCTTATGTTGTTGAAATTAGTTGTTGTTGGCTTTAGGGCTCTGTGTACTTTACCACTACTAACCAGTGCTAAAGTGCATGTCCTCACTCCTTAAAACACCACCCTAGGTCAGACTACGGCAATGCTGATGCTGATGGTGTATCCAAGTTCTTCTGCCTTAGTGTGAGAACTCCCTGAAGATTGAGTAATTCTTACCACTTACAGCTGGAGTGGGCATATGTTAGACCATCCAGATTTAGGGTACAGATGTTAATTCAGACTTTTTAAGTCTGGTTCAAGTCAGGTTCTCGTTACCCAGTGTCTTAACTGAGGTTAAATATAGGGCCATAGGAAGGGTACAGAGTTCATAAATATGATGGAATTCTGATGCAAACCTGCATGAAGGCATTAAGTCTCTTTTTATGTCATCTCCTTCTTTGCTACGCCAATAGTAGACATAGTGTTACAAGTAGCAAACATGCACACAGAGTAGGATACAGACTACAAAATTCAAGACATTGAGAAATCACATCATGCAGGTGTCAACAATGCCATATTGCGTCCATGATTCATTCTCTTTATTTTCTTCTCTATATCAAGCATTCCTTCAATCTCTGCCTTTTACCAATACATTGTTTGTGAGATAATTGAAAAGTATGCCTTACCTGATCTTGTGTCAGCTTTGCATGTTGACCTTTGTGCCTTTAATAGCATCTACATTTCTTTTCTAACCTAGTCATGAATGTCATCATTCATCACCACATAGTTCTGAAAAGTTGGAAAGCAGGGTAAAGTCCTGGTAACATCTGTCCCTATTTGATACTTAGTCCCTTGAACTGGCCAGTAGATGGTTTGATTTGGAGGCATTACAGAATCTTGATCCTCAAAAATCCACATTGTCCAATAATTTAACTGAAAGAATTCTCCCTCTCAGTTTTACACTTGATAAGGTGCTAGAGTAAGGCTATTCCATCCAGGGGGCACCACACAGAGGCTACTCTCCCACTCTGATGATAACCTTATATTAGTGAGTGGTTTACAGCAGTTTAGCTTACCGTCATGTGTGAGAAGGCTTGATTTTTCCTCCAAACAGCCTGGAAAATTATCTTCAGACTCTTGGTTTAGGTGTCACCGGAAACCCTTGATGGGAATTTTCAACCAAAATGAATGGTTAACGCACTAAGGGGCCTATTATGGATGGGGGCCGGAAAACCACCCCGACCACCATGGGAGCGGAAAACAACCGCTTGCCGGCACCATGGAAAAACCGGCCGCCAAATTAGGATCTTCCGCTAAAAATACAGACCACGGTGGAACGGGGCCAAGAAAAAACGCCCTTAGTGGGCGGTGATTGCCAAAATCCGTTCGTAGCGGTCGGATACGCGGCGGAAAAACACCAACCCGCCGCAATCATAGTGGAGACACCACACGGGAAATTAAGATATCCCCGCTAGTCCCGCAGTATGTACCGCTGCTTCCGACCGCCGCGGTCGTACACTGGGATGAATGGGAGAGCCAGCGGAAGAGCTGCAGCACAGCCACCGCTGTGGATGGACCGCGAAAAATATGGCAGACAAATCAAAAAACCCACAATATGCCCAAAAAGGGCACACAGCAAACCAGCCATGCCCCCCAAACACACAAAACACACCCCAATGACACAACCACATGGCAAAACGAAAAATACATTTCCCAGGACAACACACACACCACACCTGAGAGCAACACCCGATTTGGACACACCCACATAGCTGAGTATAAAACCAGCTCCTTGACCACAATCCTTTGCAAAACTCCAGGCGAGAAGGGACACACACCCCAGCTCAAAGGAGAGACAAAGAACACAACATCACTAGCCACACCACACACAGCACCACCATCACTTCCACACCTGCACAACTAACCCCCTGCACATCACACACCATACACACCACAACCACACCCACCACTCATACCCCTGCACCCACAAACACTTAGCACACCACACACCATGGCAACACAGAAAATGCCCAAATTCACAGAGAGTAAGTTGACAGTCATGGTAAATGAGATGGTCAGAGTGGAACCACAACTGTTTGGTAGCCTGGTCCAACAGACACCATTAGCCACAAGGACACAAATGTGGGCAAGGATAGTCCTAAGTGTCAATGCAGTAGGGACCACCCCAAGATCCAAAAAGGAGATCATGAAACGGTGGCATGATCTGAAGAGGGTTGTCAAATAGAGGAGAAGAAAGAACCGTGAGAAGGCTCAGAGGACTGGCGGGGGCCCTCCTATTCCACCAAAACCATTCACACCATGGGAGGAGAAGGTGCTTGCCACACTACATCCAGAGAGTCTCACAGGTGTAGCCGGGGGAGTGGAGGCTGGTAAGTACAAACAAATGACTACCACCAAACTGATATGTACTGCCTTGCACAACTACAAAGCTACACCACCTAGAACAAATCCCATCCATCTGCACCACACACTCACAAAAACATGTCTCACAGATCCAACATTCACCCACTCCCATTCACCCCAAACATAGCTACCAACATTACCATGGGGGCATGTGTACAGGCAGTCAGCACTACAACGCCCACCATGCCCCCTGTCCCACAGCATCATCAAGATAGAGCCCTCCCCCCACCCCACCCAGAAGCAAGTGTCAACCATTACATCACCCTCATCAAACTTACAGGTAGGCAGCCATCTTCACAGTGAGGGCGTTTGTGGGTGGGAGGCCTGTACCACTATTCCCACCATGCACCCTGTCCCACACCTCAGCAGGATGGAGCACTCCCCCACCCAGAAGCAGTTGGAAGCCATTGCAGTACACCAAACAAACTCACAGATAGGTAGCCATCTTCACAGTGAGGCTGTTTGTGGGTGGGAGGCCTGTACCACTACTCCCACCATGCACCCTGTCCCACACCTCAGCTGGATGGAGCACTCCCCCCCAGAAGCAGTTGAAAGCCATTGCAGTACACCAAACAAACTCACAGCTAGGCAGCCATCTTCACAGTGAGGGTGTTTGTGGGTGGGAGGCCTGTACCACTACTCCCACCATACATCCTGTCCCACACCTCAGCAGGATTGATCCCTCCCCCCACCCCACCCAGAAGCAAGTGAGAGCCATTACATCACCCTCATCAAACTTACAGGTAGGCAGCCATTGTCACAATGAGGGTGTTTGTGGGTGGGAGCCCTGGACCACTACTCCCACCATGCACCCTGTCCCACACCTCAGCAGGATGGAGCAGTCCCCCACCCAGAAGTAGTTGGAAGTCATTGCAGTACACCAAACAAACTTACAGGTAGGTAGCCATCTTCCCTGGGAGGGTGTGTGGGGGTGGGAGGCCTGTACCACCACTCCCACCATACCCCGTGTCCCACACCTCAGCATGATGGAGACCTCCCCCACCCCACCCAGAAGCAGTTGGAAGCCATTGCAGTACACCAAACAAACTTACAGGTAGGTAGACATATATTATTATGTCTTGTGACCTCACTGAGCCGGATGTAAGTCTCCCCCACACACACACAGATGTGTCACATAACAAAGCCTAATGTGAGCACATGACAGGTAAGTAGCCAGTGCGTGCACAAACACATTCATCACAAAAGAAATGGTGCCATATGACAACACCAGCCCTCTCATTGCACAAATATGCACACCTACCTAATTGCCACGCACAGTGCGCACACAGGTAAGCTAAGGAAAATGTCACAGCTACCAAAATGTGACACACCAATGCACATGTAGAATAAAGTCTGGGCACAAACATGCACAGCACCTATTGACATGTGCATCACCATGGGGCAAGTGCAACAAGGACCATTTGAAACATACGAAAGCATGTGTGGTGGTACAAATAAAGATATGCAGATGACAGGATAAAGGTATGCATGAGATGACAATGGCTAGTCCATGGCCAGATGTGACGCCTGCCAGGTCAGACAAATCAACAAAGAGTCCTCAATGAAAAACATGTGCCAGTCCCTAGATGGCAAATGTCCCCGTAATCATGAATTATGCATGGGTCGCATGGTATGCCTTGATACCTTACACCATGGACAAGTAATGCATGTACCACTGCATCATGTCAGGAAGCACAGTAGTGCACATAGTAAACAATGTGATGATCAGTCAATTGTGCAGTGTACAAAAAGTGAATGACACACAGCTAACACAAAGCTTGCGGGGTGCACTACAATGACCATTTTCCCATCTGATCCACAGGTGACCAAGAACTCACTGCAGAGGACAACACCAGCAACCTGCAGAGCCAGTCTCCTCCCCGGTACATGGACTCTCGGATGTTGACTCCCAGGATTCCCTGGATGATGAGCTCAAAGACAGCCCACCTGGTGTGCCAGGGAGCAACAGGTCCCAGGACCCGATCGTCCCCCCCACCACATCTGCGGTAATAACCACTTCACTGCAGACCCCTGCTCTTGCAGCCTGTGTGGCCACCACCAACACCACCACCACCAATCCTGTCTGTAACACCCTCCCTGTCCCAGAGGATGACCATCCCACACCACCGAAGGAGGAGGGCAGGGAGAGGATGCAGGTGCCCTCAGTGGTGAGGCAACAGGTCCGTGGTAGCAGGGCAGGTGGGAGGGGCAGGGTCACCCACAGACACCAGGAGGCTGGGACCCAATCTCTGGAACACATCACCAGAGTCCTTGACGCATACGAACAGGCCCAGGGACGAACGGGCCCGTCGGACGAATTGTTGCACGAGCTCATCCTGCTGATGAGGTCCATCGACACCCGCATGGGAGAAATTGTGGACCTCTTGGGCCAGCAAGTGGCGGTACTGAGGGACAGGCCTGCACCACAACCAACACTTCCACCTCCCTGTGGTGGTCTGCAGGATGACAGTTCACCATCTTCCCCTGCGCACACAGAGATGGGTGAATCCTCAGACCCCACTAGCCCTGCAGCAGGGCCCCCCACCAAACGACGAAGGGGCCGTCCTAAGAAGACCCTGGGAGTATCTGGAGGCCAAGCACCTGCCAGACGCCAGTCACGTAGCCAGCCATAATGGCAACCCTCTTCACCACTGCATTGACATTTTGAACTGTCCTTCCCCACATTGCCTTGTGAATGGAATCTGTCTGTTGGACTGGGTCACCGCATCAATGTGGTGACTATTCGATTATCCCATTTACCATAACTGTCATCAAACTGCTCCACCACCACCTCAATGGAAATGTACACCCCCTCACAGGTCACCATTGCAAATAAAATATCGTTACACACATGTTGTTGCGTTTGCACCGTCTTTATTGCAGGATGTACAGTCTTCAACATGATCACAATGTACCAGGAGTATGGGCTGTATATGGGTAAGGAGAAGTCAAAGGCACCTAGGGAAAGATAACAGAACAACATTCACTGGTCTGGGTGTGGCATCACAGACAGCACACAACACCTACCATCAGGATAACCCAACATGCACACGTCACAATGGTCAACAAGTGTCAACATACACGTCATGTAGATTTTCCCAAATGACCTGTCCCAGAAACATTGCCAACCACTGCTGTGTCTACAACTGGCTGCTGTTACAATTCTCACATACCCCTTCACGATAACAGGAAGGTCAGCAGACAATGTGTATGTTGTACATTGTCACCCACCTTCAAGTGAAATAGCGGGTGATGAGCTGTTCACGCAGGTCAACACCTTCCTCCTGTCCACTGTCCTCATCACTGGACACGGGTTGGTTTGCAGTCTGATGCCTTGGGTCCTCACCATAATCCAGGAGCAGGGGAATCTCCGTGCTAATGGCTAGGTTGTGGAGCATGCAGCATGCCACTACAATGTGACACATGTTTCTGGGTGAGTATGCCAGTGCCCCTCCGGTCTTGTCCAGGCAGCGGAAACGTGACTTGAGCAGACCAAAAGTACGCTCCACCACACGACGTGTCTTCCCATGTGCTTCATTGAAGCGGACTTCAGCGGGGGTCCTGGGATTCTGCAGTGGGCTCAGCAACCAGGGATGGTTGGGATATGCAAAGTCACCTAGGTATGACAAACACAAATATACATCGCAATGTCGCAGAGGCAGAGGGCAGCAGGTCACACATCCAGCACGCCATACGACTAGGCATACTAACCCACAATCCATGCACGCTCGGGAAGCAGATTAGCCATCAGCTGGGGCACAATGCTGTTCCGCAGGATGTAGGAGTCATGGGCCGAGCCTGGGAATTTGGCACATACGTGGGAGAGGATCATATCTGCCAGGCACACCACTTGCACATTTATGGAGTGGTAATGTTTGCGATTTCTGAAAATGTGCTCACTTGCCTGTGGTGGCACAAGCCCGACATGGGTGCAACCAATGGCACCAACAACATTGGGGATGTGTCCAAGGGGATAGAAGTCTCCCCTCACAGCTGACAATTCAGCACTCCTGGGGAAATGGATGTATCTGTCCTTGTATATCATCATGGCGGACAGTACATCACGCAGCACCATGCTGAACATCGGTTGTGACATCCCACCCACACTGGCCACAGTCTCCTGGAACGATCCAGTGGCAAAAAAATGCAGGGCCGCCATCACCTTGTAAGTAGGGGTAAAAGCTGTTGGATATGCCCTGCGAGGCTTCAGATGGGGCTCCAACAGGTCACAAAGGGTTTTCAGGGTGGCTCTATCCAGCCGCCATTTCCGGATGATCGCAACATCCTCCATGTCCTCCAGCACCGTCAAGTGACAAATCAGATTTGGCCTCCTCCTATTTGAGATGAAAGTGGACACATGTCAATGCAATACATCATGAGATGGGCACAGCATCTCACGTTCTGGATGGCACAACAACAACAATGACTGCCATCAAAATTGAGTTACAGACCAGCTTACATGTAGGGACACCTTCAGCTACACAAAGGGCACACCTGTCAACTTGCACAAAACAAGTAGCTAAAATAGCACCTTGGTCAATGTGAATGCACATAGGGATATGGCCACATTTCACATGGATACGCCTGTGAGTATAGCATCTAGCATATGTGTAACAAATCAACCCCACTGTCTCCTTCATAGCTGCTGTACCTGTCACACCTTCATGCATCATCTCAACATGGCACACATCCACTACCCAATGACCACAGTCGGCGCAGAAATGTCAAATGTGTGCATGAGCAGACAGAAGAGGCCATGCAAAAAGGATCATCATACATTGAGCCAAGCATTGCTGTGATTGTCAATGCACCTCAACACTTTGACATGTGTACACATTGTAGAGCCCAGGACAACACTGTCCTGCCTACCCGACCATCAAATCCATAAGTGACATGTGAGGGAGTACAGACCAATCTACAAAATCACATACACAAACATGGCATGCGTAGTCACCAGTGGAGTAAATGGAACATTGGCATTGTGTGCACAATGATGTGCCATTGACCATGTGGGCACTGTGCACTGTTGATGTTTGCCAGATGGCCAATGCCATTGTACACCATCCATATCGCGGTAGCTACCGCCTGGCCTCGGCGGTGTGTCACCAGCAACCCCATTCACACAAGTGCAGTAGTGATAGGCATGGAGACATGGGGAAATGGCGGTTGGCATGCTCCGCCATACATATCGCGGTAGCTGCCGCCTGGCCCCGGTGGTGTGTCACCAGCAACCCCATTCACACAAGTGCAGTAGTGATAGGCATGGAGACATGGGGAAATGGCGGATAGCATGCTCCGCCGCCAAAATGGCGGTAGCGCACACTGGGCCCCTGTGGTGTGCACCTGCTGCTACCTCCAGGGACTGCTGCCTGAGACCCCTCAGCTGCTGCTGCCTCCAGGGACTGCTGCCATATGCCCCTCACCTGCTGCTGCCTCCAGGGACTGCTGCCTGAGACCCCTCCCCACCCAATTCTGCCGCTGTTGTCTCATGTCCACAGTGATGGCAAGGACAGAGAAGATCCGTGCCAATCCCTTCACGAGCGAGGAGCTGGAGGTCCTGGTGGACGAGGTGCTCACACATTACCCGAGACTATATGGTGCCCAAAATGTCGTGGTAAGTCCTTGACAGTGGGGGGGTAGGGCAGGGGGGGCACACATGTAGTTGGACTGATGTAGTATGTGCCTGGGAGAGTGGGGTTGTGTCATGCACTGCCTGACATGCTGTCCCCTGGGGGAAGGTGTGTGTATCCCAAGCCACAGATTTGCCTGCCTGCACATGTATGTATGAGTGACCTGTGTTGTGTTGTCAGCCATACAGTGATGCAGAAGGTTGTTCATGCAGGAGTCATGACAGTGATAGGCTGAATGGCTGTGTTTGCCCCTGTAGCCCCTGTAGTCCATCTCAGTGTGAGCCCAGCTGGCCAGCACAGTGCCCGCTCACAAAGACAAAGACAGATCACTTCACTCACAGAGTATTACATCAGTCTTTTCACATTGCACTCCAGCTATGGGCCATCTCAGCACTGTAGATTGCACATGACCGGCCCTGTGAAGAGGACTTTGGATTTGTGAGATCATGTCCCTCAATGTGATATCCATGACACAGTCATCTATTCACAGGGCAGGGACATTGAGGGCTGTGCAGTCTTGGACACAGTGAGTCTACCCCCAAACACAGGTTTGTGATGTATGTGTTGCTCAAGCCAACAATGGACTGGAGATGTGGGCAGGCTACATAGGTGTTTCAGTGCTGGCATCATGCATGTGTGTGAGATGTTCAGGGACTGTGTTCCCCCTCACACCTGCATGCTTTTACATCAGCCTTTCACATGCAGGTGTACCATGTGAGATGTACTCTAGCTTCTGATAGACATATCGCTATATATGCGATGAGTTTGTATCTTGCTGCTGTACTGATAGATGTCAGTACATGACATTGTGTCACTGATCATTTCTCCCATGCCAGCAGCTCAAGGTACACCAGCGTAAGGCTGTGTGGAGGGCCATTGCAGCGAAGGTGTGAGCTCTGGGGGTGTCTAACCGACGGCGCACCCACTGCCACAACAGATGGGACGACATCAGCCGGCTGGCAAAGAACATGCTGGAGATTACCTTGGGGCTGCTTCATCGCACTGGGCATCTGGCACGACGCAGCATGACACCACTATTGGGGCGCATCTTGGTGACACAGCCTGAGCTGGATGCACGTTTGAAGGAGCATCAGCAGCAAACCAGGGGTGAGCATTTGGGGAGTCTGACTTTGGCTGGGACTGGCTGCATGTGTACAGACCCTGTGCCAGCGCTGGCCTATGTGATGTTGGTAGTGTGATGCTGTGGCATGTAAGTGGCTGCTGGGCTTGGTGCCGGTGACATGCATTTGCCCTACCTGTACTTACAAAGGTGATTTGGATTATGTGCATTCACATTACATTCTGAGTTGAGCTCTTCAAGTTTCTTCTGCATTGGGAATACCATGGGAGGGAACGGCAGTGTGCCCAATCTGACTGTGCCTTCATCAATGCGTCTATTGCATGCACCCAGATTGGTGAGGCCTAGACATCTGACAACAATGTGCACCAGTCTTTTGTCCCCAAAGTATAACATGGTGGGTGGCATGGGCTGATGTCCATTGTGGACTGTCATGTTGTAGTCTGTGTCATCCCCTCCTGTTCCAGCCAGATCTGTCATTGGCAACAAGTAGTGTGCCCCCATCATGTCCCTAGGTGTGCTCAGAGCTAGTTGTATGTCTGGTTGAACAGAGCCACAAGCAGGGTGTTGGGCTGTGTGGTCATCACATGGCTCACTCATGCCTGAGTTTCCAGTTTCCACGCACTACTTGAATCTATATAGTGAGTTGGCACGATGTGATTGCACAGGGTGATGTGCAACATGTAGATTTGGTCATCTTTTGTTATGCATTGCTTGCATATGTTTGTTCTGTTGCTGCCACTGACCTGACCCTACATCTCTCTCTCTCATGCAGCATCTACTGTGGTCAGGGAGGGACAGGAGACGGACACCAGTGGGGTTAAAATTAGCACAACAGGTGCACAGGAGCCCAGTGACACAGAAGTCACCAGCGCCTCAGAGGGGGACAGGAGTCTGCTGGAGGAATCTGAGCCTGAGACGCAAAGCACCACATCATCTGATGCCAGCGGAATGCATTCATGTTGGAGGGCACAGAGAACGGGGAGTCTGCATCGTCTTCCACCACACAGCGGCCAGTGCCCACCCTCCCAGCCACTTCCTCTGGTGCTGCCCGTGTCCACCTCAGTAAGAGGGGAAGAGTGTCCTTCACCCCTGGCACCGCTGCCCCTGCCCCTGTCCCCCCTGCTGCAATCATGCTGAGTTTGTGGACCGTTTACGCCAGCTGTGTGTAGGCCAGACAGCTCTCCTCAATGCCTTCATTGACCACGACAAGAAATTGGCCCAGGTGGTTGCTTTCATAGAGGGCATATATTCAGACGTGGTTGGGCTGCACCGGACTGTCCAGGCTTTGTCCTCAACAGTGACATCTGCCCTTCAACAGGCACATACTCACAGTCCAGCTCCGGTCCTTTTGTCCACCTCCCTGGTAGTGGCCACGTCTGACGATAGTGACCACGGTCCACATACATCAAAGTCACAATACGGCACACAAAGCACACATCAGCAGCAAACCAAGCGGTCCCTTGCGCAGACACCATCCCTACAGAAGACTAAAAGCCACCCCAGAGTGCAGGGAGAAAAGCCCGTCAGGCAACACCAGTGGACAAAAAGCAAATCAGCAGACCTCAGTCACTCATGCCTCAGAGGCATCCCTATCTAAGGACTCTCCTGCCCCTAAAGCATCGGGCAAAGAAAACCATACAGTGTCTGTGCCCACCTAGGAAGGGCTCCAAGGCAGATTCATCCACCACCTCGACTCCCATTCCAAGCCCTGTGAACAGAGGACACTGTAGGGGTGACACCTAGTAAACAGGGGAAGGGGGCAAAGGCAAAGCCAGGCAGAGCGTTCCGCTGGGTCCAGCACATCACCAGAGGGGTGCCAGCATCTGCACCTGATGCAGCTTTGGTGGTGAGTGTGCCTGCTGTGCCCATACCACTTCCCATTGATCCAAAGTCTGCATGACTCCACCTCCACATGCCACTACACCACCTGGTCCAAGGAACCCTCCGGCTTGCCAAGCCACCAACAGTTCTACCTCAGCTGTTCCGCTCTCTCCCCGGTCAAGTGCCCCGACAGTCCCCGAGACACAGCCTGCTCCCAGTCCACCTGACAGCCAATTTGGAACATGTCATCAAAACTAAATATTGGGACTCACTATCCACCTACCATAAAGCCATTCGCATTGCCCATAAAACCTACATCACTTCACAAATCACAGCTGCAGGAAATTCTTCTAGGGTTTTATATCAAATCCTACAAACCTTTACTAAACCTGTAGCATGTGAATCTTCGGAATTAGGCTCTAAACAGCTATGTGATGAAATCTCATGTTTTTTTACGAATAAAATAGAGTTAATCTATGACAAAATAATATGTGCCAACAGAGGAATTTCCATTGATAGGGCGCTACCTGAAATGGATGATGAACCCAAGCAGGAAAAACACACATTACACTCCTTTCCACCTATTTCTTTACAAGAAACATTGTTATTTACATCACAGATTAAAAGTGGCAGTCCTGATGATAACATCCCAGCTAGGATTATACCTGTCCTGAGTGAACAGCTTTGTCCTATATTTGAAAGACTGGTGAATCTCTCACTTAGTTCGGGCACTGTTCCAAGAGATTGGAAACGAGCCCTGGTTAGACCCATTAGGAAAAACACCTCCATTCCATGGACTGATCTAACCAACCTTAGGCCTATATCCCTATTACCATTTCTAGGGAAACTGGCTGAGAAACATGTCAATCACCACCTGTCTAATTACATCGAACTTGTTGGTGCTCTGGACTATTCTCAGTCAGGGTTTAGGCCTAAACACAGTACGGAGTCCACTCTTCTGTCTGTTACAGATGATTTACAGATGTACCAGGACAGAGGCTTTTCAGTAATCTTGGTGCTTTTAGATTTTTCAGCAGCGTTTGATACCGTGTCACATGCCATTCTCATTGAACGGTTATCGAGCGCTGGCATCAAGGATAAAGCCATAGAATGGCTGAAAAGCTTTCTCTTGGATCACTCTTAGAGAATCATTATGGAATCCCACTGCTCAGCGGAGATTGAGATCTCTAAGGGGGTGCCCCAGGGCTCTTGCTTAAGCCCAACCCTCTTTAACATATATGTGGCGCCCCTGGCTAGAGTGATGCGGAGATATGGTTCCTTTTCTACTGGCATGAAAGCAGTGGCACACTGGATGTCTTCCAACTTTCTCCAGTGTAATGTCAGTAAAACGGAATTAATGTTGTTTGGTGAAGCGAAAATGCTATGGACTCCTGACTGGTGGCCACTAGATCTAGGAATAGTTCCCAAACCTAAACAGGTTGTGAACAATCTTGGGATCCGTTTGGATCAAGATCTGCTTTTCAAACAACATGTTAATTATACCTCAGGAATCTGTTTCCATACCATCAGTTTGTTACGGAAAGTTTTTCCCCTATTACCGGATTCCTTTAGTAGGACCTTGGTTCAGACCCTGGTTTTAAGTAGGATTGATTACTGTAATGGCCTGTTGCTCTCTGCCAGTGAAGCTGTATTGGCTAAGCTCTAAGTCATTCAGAACACGGCAGCTCGTCTGGTTCTTAATGTTCCCCCAAGAACTGCTTCTAAACCTCTCCTGGATCAATTACACTGGCTTTCGATCCGTCAGAGAATAAAATTCAAGATATGTTGCCTGATCCACAAATGTATAAATGGACAAGGACCTGTTTATCTTCAAAACAAATTTGTTCCTTACACTCCACTTCGATCATTGAGATCTAGCAACAATCTCCTCTTGGTGATCCCACGTGCAAAAAAAGCCAGACACGGGAACAAAGCATTATCAATTACAGGCCCCACATTGTGGAATAAACTCCCGTTATCATTGAGACAGTGTAAAGAACACCTTACATACAGGAAACTCCTAACAACTGTGCTGTTTAGGAATGAGATCTAGCTCCTCTTTCCTCTTAGTCTTGCCTTACCGGTTCCTGAAAAGCGCAGAGATACTCCATTGGAGTCGATTCTAGCGCTATACAAACCAACAAATAAATAAATAAATAAAGTCTGAATGTTAGTCACCCTCACAAACCTGTCTCTCACACACATAGGCCTGTACTGCACATTGTTACCCCCTGACTGTGTTGCTGACCATGGAAAGGTACAGTCGCACACATTCCCTGTGCAGCTTCTCATGGACCTACTCTGCACTCTGCCCTGGTCACTGGACTTGTTGTTTTGGCCTTGCCTGTGCAGCTTCTTATGGGCATACTCTGCACTCTGCCCTGGCCACTGGACCTGTTGTTTTGCCCTTACCTGTGCAGCTTCTCATGGACATACTCTGCACTCTGCCCTGGCCTTGTTGTTTTGCCCTTGCCTGTGCAGCTTCTCATGGACATACTCTGCACTCTGCCCTGGCCACTGGCCTTGAGCATTTCACCAATGGGTTGTATGTGGTGTTCTGGTGCTGTTTGTCAGTCATGGTTTCTCCTATGCAGTTCAATTGTGTGTGCTGCCCAGTCTTCTGGTCAAGTTGTTTCCACCATTATGTCCCAGACTTGTGCATCTGTTCATTGTGTGTTGGATGTATGTGTGTTGGCTGTTTTATTGCTTCACTTCCTGGGTGTGCTGTTGACTTTGTGCTGTGCTGTATGGTGTTGTGTGAGTTGCTGTTCTGTCACTGATGTCTGTGTGTGGCTGGTATGCTTGGTGTGCACACACTGCTTGTTGTGCATGCAGTGCTGTGTGTGTATGTTGCCTTGCCATTGCCTGGTGTGCATCCCCTGATGTCCTGCTGTGTTTGCTATGTGATTCTTCTGCCTGTGCATCTGTTGTTTGTTTGATGTGGCTGTGCTGTTCTGTGATGGTGCACTTCTTGTATGTGTTGTGGTGTGTTGTCTGTGCATTGTTCCTGAGTGATGAGGTTATGCACTCCTGTTGTGTCTGTGCTCCCATTGCCTTTCCACAGTTTATCTGCACAGGGCATGTCTGTTCTTGATGTGGTTCTGTGTGTGTCTCTATTGGGTTAGGTGTTTGTCGATTGTTTTTGTGCAGACATGTTTGTGGCATCCCTGTGTGTGTGTGATGTTTGTGGCTACCCCCAGGGTGGGTGATTGTTTGTGTGTTTATTGACTGGCAAGTATTGCCAGCCTTCAGTGTGTTTGGCACTGGTGTTGTGTGCTTCTGGTGTGAGGGGGTATGTGTGTAGATTCCTACAGGTGTTTGTCAGTCATGGAGTATGTCAATGGGCCCTGTGTGTGGTGTTGCTGGTGCACTCCTGTGAAGTAGTTGTATAGATGTGTGGCTGTTCACAGTTTGACTTCAGGGCCTTTCTTTCATCCTTGTGCCTACACGTGGTTTGCCATGCTGTCTCCCTGTGTTGTTGCACTGTGATGTCTGTGGTTTGACCTCACTGACTGTACCAGCCATGTGTGCTTTATGGTGTGAGGGTGTTGTTATCTGTTCCTTGTCTTGCATGTGATGTACACATGCTTGTTGTGTGTCTCCATGGCCTTCCATTTGTGTGCAGGCCACTTTGGTTTCCATATTTGTTGTACTCCATTGCTGTTGGCATGTGGGGTGTGTATGTGTGTCAGTCTGTTGTATGTATGTGCGACTATGCAGGCTGTGTATCCATTTGGATGTTAATTCCTTGTATGTGTTCATTTGGTGCTTGTCCTCATTTTTGTTTCCCTGAGTGTGGTGTTGTGTGTGTTTCCATGGCCCTGTGCTACTGTGCTGTGTGAGTTGTGTGTTCCTGTGCAGCCACTCCTGCAGTGTCTGTCTCCATGATTGTTTGTTGTGTGGTGCAGGGTGTGTATTCACCTGGCTTGTTGTTGTGCATGGGGTGCACAGGAGCGGCACATGGCATGTGCCTTCATGGGGTGTGCTAGTGTGTGGTGGGAGAGGGAGTGGCCTTGTGGTCTTTGTGCCCTGCCCATGCCTAGCACTGGCCGTGCCTTCTGCATTGTGCGTATGTATTCCCTTGTGTTCGCCGCTGCAGTGACGTGACCAGGACATTGCTGCATGGTGGCGGAAGCTGTGTGTCCAGGATGCAGAGGGGTGACTTGGTGGCAGGTGGGTGATGTGTGGGTGCCCTTGTGGGTGTGTCCCTGTCCCCACCAGGGTGTCTGATGTGGATGTGGACCCTGTGTCTGCCCGTCTGTTTTGTGTTGTGTTTGTGTTGTTGCGTACCTGCGGCCGCGTCCGCGGCGGTCCATTAGTTTCTGGTGATGTAGTAGGTACAGCACCGGAAAGACGTGTAGAGCAGGATCCATGGCGGTTGTGACCGGGTGGTGTGGACCGGAACTCTGGTTTCATGCTCCGCTGTCAAGCTTCTGCCGTCTCTGGTTGGGCGGTATCTCCGCAGCTGTGCGTCTGCTTGTTTGGGGCATTCTAATTTGTGGAGCGGGGCAGACGTCATTCCGCATGGCCGTGAGGCTCCATTGGCTCCCAACGCAGCGGTGGCAGGTCCACTTTGATGGCAGTGCGTGTCGCACCACGGCGGTCTGGAAATGGGCTATGTTTTGCCATACTAATATGGCAGACGTGAGGACCGCTACTCGCGGGCGGAAAAAAGCATTTTTCCGCATCGCCAGCACCCCATGGTGCCACCGCCCGACATCCTAATGGACCTCTAAATGTCTTAATGATTGATTCTGGTAAAGTGCCAGCTGAAACGTTATCATCCAATCTGCCTTTATGTCCAAGAGTGCTTGGCAACTATACCCGTATTTCATCTAGAATCAATTTCCTCTTGCCTTTTTCTGAATATCTATCCTGTCTTCAACTGCCTCCACATCTCTCCCAAGCAGATTGCTTTGTTTAAACAATGTGCTTTGGTCACAACGAGTGGGGAACTGACTCATGAGGGTTAAGTTGCCTGAAACAAGGATATCAGCCTGATGGATGATGCATGCAAGTGAAATTGCCTGAACCAGCAAAAAGACAGACTTTACAGGACTGGCTAAGTCCATCCCTAGCTTCAGGGCTCTGTCTCACCTCAGGGACTTCCTCTTTGTGATGCGCTGCATCGTTACTGCTGAAGTAGCCATGGCACTTTAGTTTTAAGCCCTGGGACTATCCATCAGTCCTCCTGTTGCTCCAACTAGTGTGACAAGCTAGAAAACCCTGAGGTGGAAAAGGAAGAGGCCAAAAACTGGATCCTGTACAATTCATAAGCATAGGCCCTATGACATTGGGTCCATGCTCATTTACTGCACAGTCTTCCACTTTCAGTGTCCTTCTTACGTAATTGAGACAGAGCTCCTGCCAGAAGGGAGCTATGTGCCTGCCTACAGGGTTAATGGAGCTGAAGAAAGATCCATTCAGGCAGCGGATGGGTAAGTAAGAAATTATTTCAAACACTGTGTGCATGCATGGGGATTAGATATTGTGTGTGTGTGTTTGTAAGTGAATGTGTGGGAGGGAGTGAGAGTGAATGTGTGAGTGAGTGAGCATGTGACTACCACTGAGTGAAATGATGTGTGAGTATATAAGGGAGACAGTGTGCAAATGAGACTTAGGGGCCCATTATGATCACGGGCAAATCACCACCGCCGGGTCAGCGGTGGCGATCCGCCCGCCAAATGACCCATCTTCACCGCCATCCATATCAGGATGCATGCCTTTCCATGGCCAAGAGTAATGCAGAAAATCACCACGGGGTGGGGGGGTGATTAGATGCACTGGGGGGTACCCATGGTACCCCCATCATTGTCATGCACAAGGTTTCTGGCACCGCATTGCAATGCACAACATGGGCATGAACATTGTGGCGGGTGCTGCTTACAGCACCGCCTGCTGCAATGTTAATGTCGAGGATGCACCCGCCAGTGTGACGGGCGCATCCTAATTTGCCTGGTGGGACCGCCGCTACTTCAGCAGTCGGTCCCATGCTCCGTTGCGGTGGCGGGTGGACAAAGTCCGCCCGCCATCGTAATAGGCCCCCTATTTATGTGAGTGACACAGTGAGTGAGACTGTGTGAGAATGTGAGTTGTACAGTGCATGAGTATATGAGTGACACAGTGTGGGAATATATGAGTGTGACAGTGAGGAGGATGCAAGTGAGACAGTGTGAGCATGTAAGTGAAAAGTTTCTATGAGTGAGACAGTGTGAGTGAGGCAGTTAGTGAGGCTGTATGAGACAGTGTGAGTGAGACAGTTAGTTTAACAGTGAATGAGGCAGTGTGAAGCAGTACGTGAAAGTGCCAGAGAGACACATTTCTAGCTGCAAGGCTAGTGCGCTTGACAGAGCACTGTGCACAGGCATTCTGCACCCCCTCCAGAAACTGCTGTCTGGAGCTATCGGAAGGTGCTTGCTCCTCAGGAAGCCTAAACATTGAGGTGTTTTGGAGCGGGGAGCACAGAGGAGATATGGAGGATTTTTGGTGCTGTGACAGGCCAGTTTTCTTCAGCACATGATTTTCTTCACATGCAGCTGTACTGTCTCATGCTGAGGCAGCGAACAGTGGAACAGTGGTGCATACATACACTGTGATTTGAAAGGCAATGGCCTCCATATTGAAAGTAGCAGGTGCACTCACTGTGCTTCCAAAGACATCAACCACCATATTGTAAGTAGCAGGAGCAACAGGGGCACAGTGTTTAGCAGTGTACCTGGCTGTGATCCGCTCACCTTGAGTATTCGGTGCAGAAAACACTCTGGGCCTGATTACGATTTTGGCAGTACAGCACTGGGTTCGCTCTGCCACAACAAAACTCATGGTTGGACAGCCTGCCAGCTTACAAGTGTAACTCGTGGCTGGTGGGCTTTTTTTGGATGTTCCCACTGGTCCATGCCATGCATGAACTGGTGAGCATGCACACAGGGGGGCGCAAGGTTTCTAAGCTAATCTTAATCACATTTGCTTACCTAATACACCAATCGTTTTGTGATCCCACAATTACGTATACTACAAATTCCATAGAAAACATGAATTATGTCCAAAGTTATCATAACACAAATTCCATGAGCAGTAAAAAGATATATTCTAAGCTGTCGATGCAGCGTTTCGGTGGTATATACTGGTTTACCTCACCTTCTTCAGGATTTAAGATTTTACATAGAATGCATAGATTTATCTTCGAAACAGAGGCTTTTTTATACTCCTCATTCTCTATCTGATTGTCTAATGTGATATGTAGGGGTTTTTCTTTTTTATTTCAGAAAAAATATTGTATTTCCAAGTTTTCTGTCACGTTACGTATTTTCTTGTTTATCCGCTTCTCAATTAGGACAATCCTCAATGTATCATGGCTGTAATCTGTGAATGGTGATAGACTTCTGGTGAACTTTTTGTTGATATTTTGAAGTCAATTTGTTGCCCATATTCAATCAGGATTTCAAAGTTTGATTATGCCTGGCATCTGATGACAGGCTGATTAGAACACAAGTACAAATGTTGCGCTTTCTCATTTTGCCAATGCCCCTATCTCAACGTTTTAGCTAATGACTAAAAATTATTATAATAAATGTGATAATAAAAAAAAAAGATTTATAAAAAAAAGAAACATTAAAATATTTGTCATGACTAACAAATTATTTATATATACATTACATGTAACAATTCAAATATAATCATGTTATAAATATATATCACAAAATACATATACTAAAATTAGAAAATAATATAACTTCTTTAAAAAAACAAAATAATAAGTAATTCATACACATAAAACAGCAACTCCCAAACATTGATCTTTTATTTAAATAAAATAAATATAAAAAATTCAAAAACATAAACTTTAGTTAAAAGAAATTTTCATAATCTCAAAACACTACAACATGTATTTATATTATCTTTCACATTCCTTATTTATACATGTTAAAAACAAATTATAAAATTAAAATTAAGGTGCCGATTCCGATCCTGTAAAACCCGGGTACAAATGGTCGTACGGAGCGTTTTCTCCGTACGACTCGTACCCGGGAATTCCACCGTACAAACCAGCAAGTACGATTCGTACAGAAATACCATTTCCGTACGAATCGTAAAAAACACCGTACGGCTAAAAAATACATACAATGCCGATCCTGGACAGCGCATACGCGACGTCCACACGGAGTAAGGCAGCGTTTTACGGACCAGCAAGTATGATTCGTACCTACAGCACTCCGCACGGCTATATTTTTATGGGAGCCAAAAAGTGCCGGAAAAGCTAAGTACGCTGCGATGCACGAGGAAAAGGGGGCCAGCTATTCGACGTACACGCCATCACCCACATCGTACGTGTCATCATGTACAGTGCGTACCCCAACATTGCATATGTACGGACCGTACCCCCCACCCCCGCATGTATGGCATATACTCCCCACCCACCATATGTACGGCCCGTACCCCCACCCCCCGTATGTATGGCACATACCCCCCACCCCCATATGTACGGTGCGTACCCCCCACCCGCATATGTCCGCACCGTACCCCAGGCATACCCCCACCCGTGTATGTTTGCACCGTACCCCAGGAATACCCTCCACCCGCGTATGTTCGCACCGTACCCCAGGCGTACCCCCCACCCACATATGTTCGGTCCGTACCCCAGGCATACCCCCCACCCGTGTATGTACGGTCTGTGCCCCAGGCGTACCCCCACCCGTGTATGTCTGCACCGTACCCCAGGCGTACCCCCCACCCGCGTATGTTCGGTCCATACCCCAGGCGTACCCCCCACCCATGTATATTCGCACCGTACCCCAGGTGTACCCCAATCGTCATGTATGTATGGTCCGTACATACGCGAGGATTGGGGTATGCCTGGGGTACGGTGCGGACATACGCGGGTGGGGGGTACGCGCCGTACATACGGGGGTGGGGGTACGTGCCATACATACGGGGGGTGGGGGTACGCACCATACATACAGGGGTGGGGGTACGCGCCGTACATAGGGAGGTGGGGGGTATGGTGCAGACGTACGCGGGAGGGGTGGGAGGCTGGGGGGGCCGTATGACTCGTACCCCAGGCACAAGTGTACTCGGGGTAGGGCTCGTACAAAGTTTGCTCCGTACGGAGCCTTTTCCATGCGCTCGTGTTTTCGGATGGGCGGTACGGATCGTACTTGCGCGCTCGGACTTCAGTTTTACGATTTGTATGTAAAACTGTCCGGGGACGTCTCGTAGACTTTTCCCGAGGCGATTAGTATGTATTTTTCACGTGCGAATCGTACTTCGCCGATTGTACGGGACTTGTACGATTCGTATGTAAAAAAATACGGATACGAGTCGTACGGGTAAAAAAAAAACAGGATCGGAATCGACCCCTTAATGTACTATAATTAAATTACTTCCCACCCTAATCCCCTATAAACCCACGACCCGCTACGGAATTAAATTACACAAAAATGAAATAACATAAAATTCATTACTTTAAAAATATTCAAACATACATTCCAAAATTAATACATACTTTTAACACATATACTAACACTTAAAACACTATAAAAAAATTCGATATTTTTAACAACTATATTATGACTGTCGATATTACTTACTTCTATATTATGTAAATCAATATTTCTTACCTGATTTTCGATATTCTTCACATCTATATATTGGCAATTCGATATTCTGCATATTCTATATTTAAAACACGACATTCTGTCCAGTCGATATTTT
Source organism: Triturus cristatus (assembly GCF_964204655.1). Lineage (NCBI taxonomy): Eukaryota > Metazoa > Chordata > Amphibia > Caudata > Salamandridae > Triturus > Triturus cristatus. The sequence goes on from NC_140595.1 coordinate 760,694,927, forward strand.
TTATTCAATATTATGACCGTCCCAGTCACTTCACCGCAGTGGTGAAGACAAGGGAATACATACACACAATGCAGAAGGCAGGGCCAGCGCCAGGCATGGACAGGTTACAAAGAGCACAGGGCCACACCTCTACCCTCCACACACTAGCCCTCCTTGAAGACACATGCCATGTGTCCCTTCTGTGTACCCCATGCACAACAACAAGCCAGGTGAATCCATACCCTGCATCACACACCAAACAACCAGGGAGACAGCCACAGCAGGAGTGGCTGCAGAGGAACACAAAGCACAGAAGCACAGGGCCAGGGCAACACAAACACCACAACAACCCCACACTCATGGCAATAAAAATGAGTACAAGCACAAAATGAACACACGCACATACAAGGAACAAACATCCTACTGGACACACAGCCTGCCAAGTCACACAGACATACCCCATACTGACACACAAACAGATACACACACCACATGCCACCAGGAATGGAGCACAACAAATAGGAAAGCCAAAGTGAGGTGCACACAAATGGAAGGCCATGGAGACAACCAACAAGCTTGTGTACATCACATGCAAGACAAGGAACATAGAACAACACTCTCAGCCCATCAAAGCACACATGGTTGGCACAGTGAGTGAAGTCAAACCACAGACAGCTCAGTGCAACAACCCAGGGAGACAGCAAGGCAACCCATGTATAGGCACAAGGATGAAGGGAAGGCCCTGAAGTCAAACTGTGAACAGCCACACATATGTATGCAACTACTTCACAGGAGTACGCCAGCAGAACAACACACAGAGTCCATTGACACATTCCATGATTGTCAAACACTAGTAGGAATTTACACACATACCCCCCTCACACCAGCAGCACAAAACACCAGTGTCAAACACACTGAAGGGTGGCAATATTTGCCAGTCAATACACAGAAAAACAATCATACACCCTGGGGGTAGCCACAAACATCATCCACACAGGGATGCCAGAACAAATGTCTGCACAAAAACAACAGACAAACACATAACCCAACAGAAACATACACAGAACCACAACAAGACCACACATGCCCTGTGCAGCTAAACTGTGGTAGCACAGACGCAACAGGAGTGCACACCATCATCAGTCAGGAACTATGCACAGACAACATACCACAACACAGACAAGAAGTGCACCATCACAGAAAATCACAGCCAAATCAAACAAAAAACGGATGCACAGGCAGGAAAATCACATAGCAAACACAGCAGGACATCAGGGGATGCACACCAGGCAATGACAAGGCAACATACACCCACAGCACTGCATGCTCATCAAGCAGTGTGTGCACACCAAACATTCCAGCCCCACACAGATATGAGTGACATAACATTAACCCACATAACACCAATCAGCACAGCACAAAGACAACATCACACCCAGGAAGTGAAGCAGTACCACAGCTAACACACATACATTCAACACAACACCAACAGATGCACAAGTCTGGGACAGAAAGGTGGAAACAACTTGAACAGAGGACTGGGCAGCACACACCGTTGAAGTGCATATGAGCAACCAGGACTGTCAAACAGCACAAGAACATCACATACAACCTATTGGGAAAATGTCCTGAGTGACACATTGCTCCTGGCAAAGAACTGCACCACAAAGCACAGTGTCACAAATGAAGTGATGGGGAGGCACACACACATGTAACCCAAGGGGATAGCTGACATCAAAGTGAAGTGCTCTGCATGTCAGTAGGGGACATGGCAGGAGTGTACCGTACACAAATAGAGGGAGTGCAGACTCACAATAGGTAGGCATCTGAAGCACAGATAGGGGATGGTATGACACCACACACAACATGCCATACTGGAGGCAAAAAGGCACCATGTGACAGAAATGCATGAGAAAACACAACCCCAATGGCAGTGTGGAGCAGCAGGTCTGCATAGTCTCCACAAACAGTATCACGAGACACATGGACGATTAACAAAACACAACACTGACTTGCCAGTCACACAATCTGCATACTCACAAGTGACAGCAACAACAAGTAGGAGTCAGCCAGAACTGCAAGTACACACCAACACACAGCACAGTGCACAACATACAACTCACACATGTGCATACAGCAACATCCACAGGGCTGAACAATCAAAACAACAGGCAACCAACTCCTGGGTGACACGTGTGTAGTTGACAATGCAGGAGCACACACACATCAACACTCCCGTCAAAGTCACCCCCTTCACACTGCACACTTCTTGACCACCCAAGAGCACACATTGAAAGTAAGCCATGGGACTAGGATGACTGGCCATCACAAGATGACCACACACATACACTACTGGGCACACATAAAGGAAGAATACACATACATGATGACCCTTGTCAGCCTGCCTGCAATCCTGTGGAAAGAATCCCTCTCTGTGCTGGCAGTGCCCCCCAAGCTGACATGTGTACAATATGGCCAACATGAACAAATTAAGAAAATGACAACTGCTTTCCATTTAAAATTGACATCATTGCCGCCACAAGTATCGGGGTCAGGAAGAACTGAAGTCCCTGTCACCCCTGTAAAAAATAGAGTAAGTGAGCCAATACATTGGCTATGTTGAAGTGGCACACAGAGTATGTGGCACAGTAAACCATATACACACAGCAAAATAACTTTATTCAGTAGGGACACTGACAAAACAGACAACAGGAGCAACTGTATTTATTCACATATTGCACAGATAGGCACCAAGAGTAGAGAAGAGCAAGGCACAACATGCAGAGTATGTCCATGAGAAGCTGCACAGGTAAGGGCAAAACAGCAAGGCCAGTGGCCAGTTCAGGGTGCAGAGTATGTCCATGTGAAGCTACACAGGCAAGGGCAAAACAGCAAGGCCAGTGGCCAGTTCAGGGTGCAGAGTATGTCCATGAGAAGCTGCACAGGCAAGGGAAAAACAGCAAGGCCAATGGCCAGTTCAGGGTGCAGAGTATGTCCATAAGAAGCTGCACAGGCAAGGGCAAAACAGCAAGGCCAGTGGCCAGTTCAGGGTGCAGAGTATGTCCATGAGAAGCTGCACAGGAAATAGTTGAACACAGCAAAGAGCAACAAGGCCAGTGGCCAAAACGAAGTGCAGAGTATGTCCATGCGAACCTGCACAGGCAACAGTTGAACACAGCAAAGAGCAACAAGGCCCGTAGCCAAAACGAAATGCAGAGTATGTCCATGAGAACCTGCACAGGCAAGGGGCACACAGCAGTGAATTAAAATGCCAGTGGGCAGGGCAAAGTGCTGAGTATGTCCATGAGAACCGGCACAGGCAAGGGGCACAAACCGCAGTGAATGACAAGGCCAGTGGGCAGGGCAAAGTGCAGAGTATGTCCATGAGAACCGGCACAGGCAAGGGGCACACAGCAGTGAATGACAAGGCCGGTGGGCAGGGCAAAGTGCAGATGATGTCCATTAGAAGCTGCACTGGCAAGGGCAAAACAGCAGGGCCAGTGGCCAGTTCAGGGTGCAGAGTATGTCCATGAGACGCTGCACAGGGAATAGTTGAACACAGCTAAGAACAACAAGGCCAGCGGCCAAAACGAAGTGTAGAGTATGTCCATGAGACGCTGCACAGGGAATAGTTGAACACAGCAAAGAACAACAAGGCCAGCGGCCAAAACGAAGTGTAGAGTATGTCCATGAGAAGCTGCACAGGGAATGTGTGTGACTGTACTTTTCCATGGTCAGCAACACAGTCAAGGGGTAACAATGTGCAATACAGGCCCATCTGTGTGAGAGACAGGTGTGTGAGGGTGACTACCACTCAGACTTGGCTGTCAGGGGGACTGGGAGCTGGCTGTTTGTCGGTGACTGTAGGAGCACTTGACCGGGGAGAGAGCAGCCCAGCTGAGGTAGAGCTATCAGTGGCTTGGCAAGCCAGAGGGCTGCTTGGACCAGGTGGTGTAGTGGCGAGGAGAGGCGGAATCATGCAGACGTGAGACACAGTGTGGCTGGGAGATTGTGGATGGGTGCCTTTCCACTTCTTGGGGATCCTAACTGGCTTCCCTGCATTGGGATCAATTAGAAGTGGTGTGGACACAACAGGCACACTCACCACCAAAACTGCATCAGGTGAAGACGCTGGCACTCCCTCTGGGGATGTGCTGGATCCAGCGGAACGCTTTGCCTGGCTTCGCCTTTGCCCCTCCATCCCCTGTTTACTAGATGTTACCCCTTTAGTGCCCTCCTTCCCCTGCTTCAGTGGGCTTGGAATGGGAGTCAAGGTGGTGGGTGAATCTGCCTTGGAGCCCTTCTTAGGTGTACACTTGGCATGCACCACCTTCTCAATGGGCACAGAAACTGTATGCTTCTCTTTGCGAGATGCTTTAGGGACATGAGAGTCCTTGGCTGGGGATGCCTCTGAGGCATGTGAGCCTGAGGCCTGCTTCTTTGCATTTTGGCCTCTGGTGTCGATCGACGGGTTTTTGTCTTTGCGCTTTGGGGTGGCTTTGGTCTTCTGTGGGGATGGTGTCTGTGCCCGGGACCGCTTGGCTGCTGTGTGCCTTGTGTACTGTATTGTGACTTTGAGGTATGTGGAGCGTGGTCACTATTGTCAGACGTGGCCAATGCCAGTGGGGTGGACAAAGGGACCAGAGCTGGACTGTGAGTATGTGCCTGTTGAAGGGCTGCCGTCACTGTGGAGGACAAAGACTGGACAGTCCGGTGCAGCCCACCCACATCTGAATGTATGCCCTCCATGAAAGCAACCACCTGTGCCAATTTTTTGTCATGGTCAATGAAGGCATTGAGAAGAGCTGTCTACCCTACTCACAGCTGGCGCAAAAGGTCCACAGACTCAGCACTGATGGCAGCAGGGGGGACAGGGGCAGCGGTGCCAGGTGTGAACAACACTCTTCCCCTCTTACTGGGGTGAACACAGGCAGCACCAGAGGAAGTGGCTGGGAGGGTGGGCACTGGCCACTGTGTGGTGGAAGATGATGCAGAGTCCCCGTTCCTTGTGCCCACCAGCATGGATGCATCCCCACTGGCATCAGATGATGTGGAACTTTGGGTCTCAGGCTGGGATTCCTCCAGCAGACTCCTGTACCCCTCTGAGGTGCTGGTGACATCTGTGTCACTGGGCTCCTGTGCAGCTGTTGTGCTTGTTTCACCTCCACTGGTGTCCGTCGCCTGTCCCTCCGTGACCACAGGAGATGCTGCATGAGAGAGAGAGATGTAGGGTCAGTTCAGTGGCAGCAACATAACAAACATATGCAAGCAAAGCATAACAAAAGATTACTAAATCTACATGTTGCATACCACCCTGTGCAATCACATTGTGCTAACTCATTATATTGACTCAAACAGTGCGTGGAAACTGGAAATTCAAGCATAAGTGAGCCATGTGAAGACCACACAGCACAACCAGACACACAAATAGATCTGAGCAGACCTAGGGCCATGATGAGGGTGCACTACTTGTTGCCACTGACAGATCTGGATGGAGCTGGAGTGAACAACACAGACACAGACTATAACATGACATTCCACAATGCCCATGAGCCCATGCCACCCACCATGTTGTACTTTAGGGCACAACGACTGGTGCACATTGGTGTCAGATGTCTAAGCCTCTCAAATCTGAGTGCAGGCAATGGATGCATTGATGAAGGCACACTCAGATCGGGCACACTGGGGATTGATGGTGACACACCGCTGGGGCCAGGCGCTAGCTAACACAAGTTGTGTGCCATACGATCACAATGGCCATCTGGAAAACATCAACATTGCACAGTGGCAACATGGTCAATGGCACATCATTGTGCACACAATGCCAATGTTCCATTTACTCCACTGGTGACTACACATGCCATGTTTGTGTATGTGATTTCGTAGATTGGCATGTACTTCGTCACATGTCACTTGTGATATTGATGGTCCTGTACACAAGACAGTGTTGTTACAGACGCTACAATGTGTACACATGTCAATGTGTTGAGGTGCAGTGACAATCACAGCAATGTTTGTCTCAATGAATGATGTTCTTTTTTGCATGTCCTCTTATGTCTGATCATGCACACAATCGTCATTTCTGCTCAAACTGTGGTCATTGTGTTGTTGATGTGTGCCAGGTTCAAATGATGCATGGAGGTGTGTCAAGTACAGCAGCTAGGTATGAGGCAGTGGGGTTGATTTGTTACACATATGCTGGATGCTATACTCCCAGGCGTGCCTATGGTAAATGTGGCCATATCCTTATGTGCATTCACATTGACCGAGGTGGTGTTTGAGGTACTTGCTTTGTGTAAGTTGAAGAGTGTGTCATTTGTGTAGCTGAAGATGTCTCTACATGTAAGCTGGTCTGTAACTCAATTTTGATGACAGTCATTGTTGACGTTGTGTCATCCAGAACATGAGATGCTGTGCCCATCTCATGATGTATTACATTGACATCTGTCCACTTTCATCTCAACTAGGAGGAGACCAAATCTGCTTCATCACTTGACAGTGCTGGAAGACATGGAGGATGAGGCAATCATCCGGAAATGCCGTCTGGATAGAGCCAGCCTAAAAACCCTTTGTGATATGTTGGAGCCCCACCTGCAGCCTCGCAGAACATATCCAACTGCTTTCGCCCCAAGGTATAAGGTGATGGTGGCCCTGCATTGTTTTGCTACTGGATCATTCCATCACACGGTGGCCAGCGCAGGTGGGATGTCACAACCGATGTTAAGCATGGTGCTGCGTGATGTACTGTCCGCCATGATGATCAACAAGGACAGATATATCCATTTCCCCAGGGGGCCTGAATTGGCAGCTGTGAGGGGAGATTTCTATCCACTCGGACACATCCCCCGTGCTGTTGGTGCCATTGATTGCATCCATGTTGGGCTTGTGCTACCACAGGCACGTGAGCACTTCTACAGGAATTGTAAACATTACCACTCCATAAATGTGCAAGTGGTGTGACTTGCAGATACAATCATCTCACACGTGTGTGCCAAATTCCGAGGCTCAGCCCATGACTCATACATCCTGCATAACAGCATTGTACCCCAGCTGATGGCTAATCTGCTTCCAGAGCGTGCATGGATTTTGGGTGAGTATGCCTAGTCATATGGCGTGCTGGGTGTGTGACCTGCTGCCCTCTGCCTCAGCGACATAGCAATGTTTATTTGTGTTTGTCACACCTAGGTGGCTCTGCACATCCCGACCGTCCCTGGTTGCTGAGCCCACTGCGGAATCCCAGGACCCCGGCTGACGTCCACAACAATGATGCCCATGGGAGGACACGTCTTGTGGTGGAGCATACTTTTGGTCTGCTGAAGTCACGTTTCCGCTGCCTGGACAAGACCGGAGGTGCACTGATGTGCTCGCCCGGTTAAGGTGTGTCAGATTGTAGTGGCATGCTGCATGCTCCATAACCTAGCCATTCGCAAGGAGATTCCCCTGATCCTGGATGATGATGAGGACCCAAGGCCCAAGCCTGCAAACCAACCCATGTCCAATGATGAGTACAGTGGAGAGGAGGAAGGTGTTGACCTGCGTCAACAGCTCATCACCCGCTACTTCACTTGAAGGTGGGTGACAATGTACAACGTACCATTGTCTGATGATGTTGCTGTTGTTGTGAAGGTGTATGTGAGATTTGTGACAGCAGCCGGTTGTAGACTCAGTGGTGGCCACCCTCCCTGCTCCTGCTCTCACTTATACATCAGCTCAGTTGTTCTCTTTTAATACGATTCAGTCCATCGCCCCCTCCCTGCTTCAGCGCACAATCGCCCTTGGCATCTCCGTCCCTTCGCCCTCCTTGTCTACATCTACGTTGCTCACTCCCTGGTTACACGTTCCTCCCCCTCCTCCCCTCTCTCCCCCCCACTACGGCCTCTGCCTACCTGCTAAACACCAGATCGGCTGGTAGGCACCAGTTCGGGCTCTTTAATTTACTGGACACCGAGGCCCCTGACTTTCTTTTTCTCACAGAAACTTGGTTCTCGGCTGATTCCCTCCCTGACCTATTGTCCACTCTCCCCGACTCTTACAATGCCCTTCGGGTGGACCGCCCTGCTGGTAAAGCCGGGGGGGGTGGCGATGATAACTCGTTCCAACTTTCAGTTCCAGCCCCTTCCCCACCCTCCCATACTTGGTGTTGATTTTTTAGTTGCCCGCTCAGTTAACCTTTTGGCCCCCCTCACAATAGTTCTTATGTACCGTCCCCCACCGAACATGCTTTCTTTTGTCCCTGCTTTACAGGAACTCTTGGCCACGCTTGTGGTCAATAACTCATCTGTGCTCCTTTTGGGAGACGTTAACTATTGGCCGGACGACCCCAGGGAAGACCAGTTCTCCAAGGACTTCTCGGCCACTCTTCAGTGCCTGAACTTCCTCCCCCACGTTCACTCCCCTACTCACGTCCATGGTCATATATTAGACTAAATATGGTCAGCTAGCTGCACTATCCTCTCCCCCACTGTCCTCCCATGCACCTGGTCCGACCTCTTTCTGATTTCTTTTTCCATTGAGCTTGAAGCTCCAGAGAAACTCCCCTTGCCCAAGAATATCTCGGCTCGCAATTGGAATCGGGTTGATCTCAACTCTCTCGGTGCTTCTCTCGCTTCCTCTCCCCCGATCTTCTTAACCTTTCCCTCGATCTTCAAGTAGGCGCCGTGAATCATTGGCTGTCCTCTTCTTGTGACCTGGTTGCCCCTCTCAGGAAAGTTAAGGCTTGTCGCCCCCATGATGCCCAAAAATGGTTTACGGATGAATTGAAAATTCTTAAACTGGACCTTAAGCGCTCTGAACGCCATTGGAGGCGCAACTACTGTCCTCTCTTGCGAGCTAAATACAACTCTCTTCTAGCTAACTATAAGAGGGCCATCCTCTCAGCTAAAACTACTAACTTCCCGGAGAAAATCACCTCATCAGCCAATAAACCCAAGGAGATTTTCTCCATAGTTCGCAACTTAGTTGCTTCTGATAGGGCCAACCCTAACCTTATCCCCTCCCAAGCTCTTTGTTTATCCCTGAATGATTTTTTTTAGAGAAGATTGCGAAGATCAAATCTAACATCCCTTCAGTACCTTTGCCACCCCCTTCCCCTGCTCTTCCCCCACCCTCTTCCTCCCTTGACCAGTTCCCCCCCATCTCTCTGGATTCCTTTCTTGAGTTACTCCAGAAAGTGAAGTCAGGCTCCCCGGCTGACTGTGTTCCAGCTCGCATTCTGAGAGAGCTCTTCACTCACTACCCTGATCCCCCCCTTTCCCTTCTTAATGCCTCTATCTCCTCTGGCCTAGTTCCGAAATCCTTCAAATCGGCCATAGTCTTCCCCATTTTAAAAAAGCCCGGCTTAGACCCCTCCCTCCCGTCCAACTTCAGACCCATTTCCCTTCTTCCATACCTTGGGAAGATCTTAGAGAGCTATATTACAACATGTCTCTCCACTTTCATTGAGGACAACCATCTCTTGGCCTCACACCAAGCGGGTTTCCGCCCGGCCCACTCTACTGAGTCAGTGGTCCTGTCTGTTCTAGACGAACTAAAGAGCAAGGCTGATTCAATTCTACCCCAAGCCTTGGTGCTCCTTGATTTGTCCGCTGCGTTTGACACGGTCGACCACTCTATCCTTCTCGACCGTGTCTGCACAGCGGGCGTTCGGGGCACTGCCCTCTCTTGGCTCGCCTCTTTTCTTAAAGAACGGACTCAGGCGGTCCATCTTTCTGGTTTCACTGCCCCCACCCGATTGGTTCCATGCGGGGTCCCCCAAGGCTCCTCTCTGTCCCCCCTTCTCTTTAATCTCTACATCTACCCCCTTATTCTTTCTCTTCTTGACATGGGGGTCTCCGTGTATAATTATGCGGACAACCTCAAGTTAATATTTAATATTTCCTCTCCTTTTGATTCCCTACCTAAATTCTACACTACCCTAGCTTTCATCTCTGAGTGGATCAACTACAACCAACTTAAACTCAATCTGGACAAGACGGAGTTGATCCTAACTGGCCCTACCACCTCCCCCTGGTCTTCCGCCTTTTGGCCCTCCACCTTTGACCCCCCGCCCACACCAGCAGCCTCTGCTAAGACCTTGGGCATTAAAGTCAGTCGGGACCTCTCCATGCATGCCCAGATTAGTTCAGTTGTCTCCTCCTGCTTCCTTTCCCTCCAGATCATTCGGAATGTGTCCCGTTTCTTTTCTTTCGATGCCCTTAAACTTTTGGCAATGATTCTTTCTCGTCTAGATTGCGGGAATAGCCTCTACGTGGGCATTCTGGCGTACGAACTACGCCGTCTCCAGGCTATCCAGAATAAGGCCGCCCGTCTTATTCTTCACCTTCCCAAGTCCCTCCACATCACTCCTGTTTTGAAATCCCTTCATTGGCTCCCCATTTGCCAGAGATCCCTTTCAAGATGGGTTGCCTGGCCTTCATTGCTCGTGCCCGTACTGCCCCGGCTTTCATTAATTCCCTCATGAGTCCCTGCACTCCCAACCGCGCCCTCCGTTCCTCCAATCAAGCCCTTCTCAATGTTCCGCGCTTTCGCAGATCCAAAACTGGAGGCACTAGTTTCTCTGTACTAGCCCCTCGCTTCTGGAACAGTCTCCCACTGTCCATTAGATCCATTCCAGTCTATCTACAATTCCGCAAGGCCCTTAAGACCTTCCTATTCTCCCAAGCGTACTCCTGCTGATTTCCTCTCGATAGAACTCCACTCATCTCAGCTTTCTACTTTAGCGCCAGGAAGCCGCTAGGTCACAGTGCGCTCTATCAAGAATTTCTAACTTCAACTTCAATGTTTCTGGGACAGTTCATTTCGGAACATCTACAGGATGTGTATGTTGACACTTGTTGCCCATTGTGATGTGTGCATGTGGGATTCTCTTGCTGTGAAGTGTTGTGTGATGTCTGTGATGATACACCCAGCCTAGTGAATGTTGTTCTGTTGTGTTTTCCTAGGTGCCTTCAACCTCTCCTTGCCTACATACACTCCAGTCTCCTGGTACATTGTAATCATGGTGAAGACTGTACATCTTGGAATAAAGACGGAGCAGGTACTACAACATGTGTGTAATGAGTTGTTTATTTGCAATGGTGACATGTGAAGGGGGTTGAACATTTACAGTGAGGTGATTAGTGCAGCAGTGAGTTGACAGTTATGGTACATGAGATAATCGAGTAGTCACCACATGGTTGTGGTGACCCAGTCCAACAGACAGATGCCATTCACAAGGCAGTATGGGGAAGGACAGTCCATAAAGTCAATGCAGTGGTGAAGAGGGTTGCCATCATGGTTGGCTCTGTGACTGGCGTTTGGCAGGTGCTTTGCCTCCTGTTACCCAGGGTTTTCTTCGGACAGCCCCTTCGTCGCTTGGTGTGGGGGCCTGCTGTAGGGTCAGTGGGGCCTGAGGACTCACCCCTCTCTGTGGCCGCAGGTCTGGATGGTGAACGGTCATCCTGCAGACCACCAGAGGGGGGTGGAGGTGCTGGTTGTGGTGCAGGCCTGTCCCTTAGTACCGCCACTTTCTGGTCCAAGTGGTCCACAATTTGTCCCATGCGGTTGTCGATGGACCTCATCAGCCGGATGAGCTTGCGGAACAGTTTGTCCGACTGGCCTGTTCGTTGTGATGTGGTCCAGGGATTGGGTCCCAGCCTCTTGTTGTCTGTGGGTGACCCTGCCCCTCCCACCTTCCCTGCTTCCACAGACCTGTTGCCTCACCACTGTATGCACCCACATCTTCTCCCTGTCCTCCTCAGTCGGTGGTGTTGGGTGGTCATCCTCTGGGACAGGGAGGGTGTTGCAGGCAGCACTGGTGGTGGTGGCGGTGGACGCACAGGCCATAACAGCAGGGGTCTGCAGTGACGTTTTTATTGCAGCAGATGTGGTGGGGGGACAATGGGGTCCTGAGACCTGTTGCACCCTGGCACACCAGATGGGCCGGCTCCGAGCTCATCGTCCAGAGAATCCTGGGAGTCAACATCCGAGAGTCCATGTACCGGGGGGACTGGCTGTGCAGGTTGCTGTTGTTGTCCTCTGCAGTGAGTTCTTGGTCACCTGTGGGTCAGATGGGAAATGGTCATTGTAGTGCACACCGAAAGCTTTGTGTTAGCTGTATGTCATTCACTGTTTGTACACCACACAGTAGACTAATCATCACATTTTGTTGTATGTGCACTACTGTACCTCCTGACATGGTGCTGTGGTACATGCATTACTTGTCCATGGTGTGAGTTGTCAATACCTACCATGCGCAACGTGCATGATTTCTGAGTACAGTGACATGTTGCCATCTAGGGACTAGTGCAGGAAAAAATATCTGTGAGGACTCTTTTTTACTCACTCTGCCCTGTCAGATATAACATCTGGCCATGAACAGGCCATTGTCATCTCCTGCATACCTTTGTCTTGTCATGTGCATTTTTGGATTCGTACCACCAACCATGATTTCTAGATTCTCATTTCGTCCTTGCTGCTCTGGCCCCATGGCACTTACACATGGAATTCAGTGCTCTGCATGATTGTGCCCAGACTTTCTCCTACATGTGCATTGGTGCACTTTGGTTGCTGTGACAATCTTGTTGGCTTAGCTGTGTGCACACTGTGAGTGGCAATAGGATCTGTGTGTATGTGTGTGCAATGAGAGGGCTGGTGTTGTCATGTGGCACCATGCTTTTTGTGGACACTGTTTGTATGCACATACTGGCTACTTACCTTTTCTGTTTTCCTATTTGGCTTTGACTTGACACATCTGTGTGTGTGTGTGGTTAAGGTTTGCACCCTGCTCAGGGGTGTGACTAGCAAGCATGATATGTCTACGTACCTGGTATTTTGTTTGTGGTGATACAATGGCGAATCTGACCGCCGCGGATGGATTTTGGCCATCTCCGCCCGCTACAGGCGTTTTTTCTTTGCCCCGGTCCGGCGTGGTCGGTGTTTTTTGGCGGTTGATCATAATTTGGCCACCGGTTTTTCCACGGTAACGGCGGGCGGTTGTTTTCAGCTTCCTTGCCGGTCGGGGTGGTTCTCCGACCGCCATCCTAATAGACCCCTAAATATCTTGAAATACTCCCCACCTATATACCTTGTAACTCAACATCTACATTTTTTTTTATTTTAAATTTAAAATATTACACAATCTCTTTACAATTGTTTAATTACTCCCCACCATTATCCCCTATAAACTCATCATCCTGCTCCTGAATTTTTTTCAAATTCAATCTAATTTTCTCATTAATGTTATCAAATTTAAATATTACACAGATTTTTACAATTTTTAAATTACTCCTCAGCCTTATCCCTTATAAACCCAAAACCCCACTCCTAAAAAATATTAATTAACACAAAAAAACATTTCTATCAATTTACTATAAATAACAACACATAGATAAAACATATTACAAACTATTTTTAACAAAAAAATCCATAATATATATAAAGACATTTTTAACATCAAAATGTTTAATATTGAGATTTCATTCAACACCAAATTTCGATATTTCTAACTTCGACATTACATTCCACACTATTTTGAGATCCAAATATTTTCTACACAATATTTCTGTCCCACTATATTTTTTTTCGATATTTTGTCTGAACACCATTTTAACCACTAATTTCTTGACATTGCTGTAAACTGATTTATCTAATTTCAAATTTGAGTAAAGAGACCAAAAACTAGGGGTGCACTGAGTCAATGCTCCCTCCAATAGCTTGTTTGTCTCTTCACCCATGTAGGGTGTAGAGAGAAAGTGTTCTCTCATTTGCTTGGGACCATGTCCCCATGCAAAAGAGGGAAATTCCCCTGGGGATTGAAGTGGTGCACACAACTGCAATTCGTATGGCACAAGAAGCTGCAGAAGCTTCTGCAGGCACTTCTGCAATAGGAAAGTGCTACAGAGGTGCAGAAAGCGGACCCACACACCAGTTGTGCCCCAGGGTTGTCAGTGTAATACAGCCCCTAAGATCTGGTACAAATGTTACTGGTCTACCATTAAGATCTAAATGGGCTTAAATATGTGTATTGTGTACAGCATACTGTAACAGACTAGTAATATTGTTTCTATTATTTATATATCAATGCATTTATCTTTTCCAGGAATGTATCATGCTTCATCAAGTTATAGCCACTCTGAATTATGGAGACACTATTACATTCAAATGATGGACACATTAAAACCGTAGATTTTAGCTGTTTATGCTGTCTTGTAAATGTTTTGTTATCTTATTGTGAGGGGCTGCAACTTTGGTAAAATATGCTGTCAAATATAAGCTAGGCTGTTAAATATTTTTTTAATGAGTTTCATCAGACCGCTTTGACAAAGCCTATGCGAATTGAAGGCAATACATGAAACCATGAGTCCCACACTAGAGTTTATCATTTCACCTTTCCCGGGCTTGGATTTAGGATTCTTGGAACCACATAGATGGTGCAACAACACAAATGTGTGAACAAGAATGGGGTGCTCAAGTTTCAAGGAACCTAATCAGTCCAGTGCACCTGGATGTGAGTGAGTGGCTTGCTCTAGTACAACCTAAGAAATGGGAATATTTCATGAATATAACCCTAAAAATGTTAATACAAATTAAACAGTAAATTTGCAATGAATGTCTCTTTTGTTCTGCCATCCTCCAGCTTCTTCGTTATATAAAAAATGTGAGTTTGAAAGAAAATGGTGGCAGAGGGGCCTTTTTTGATGAGCATGGAAACCCACCTGCACAGTATGATGTTTTAAACTGGCAACGAAGTCACAAGGGCACCCTCAGACCTGTGAAGGTGGGCGCATATGACTCAAGTGCTCCTTCCGGAGAGACCCTCAACATTAACACCAGTTCTGTCCGGTGGATTGGAGGAGATACAAAGGTAAAATTTTACACATTTTATGAAGTCGTTTAAGCTCCTGTGTTGATGCTCGCATAATAGTTGTGAGGGTTGACAGAAAATTCAGGCACATTTCATTGAGCAAAGAAAATGGCTCTTTGCTTTTGCATTTATTGACCAGTAGATTCATAGCCGCAAATCAAGCTATGAATTATCAGAGATAATTGCTTATAATTTGTCTTACATAACCCATCCCCTTTCATGTTACTTTTTCCACCACTGAGTGAGTAAGTACCGGTACTACGCTACAGAAACAATTTCAGGTGCCCCCACTGCAGCATATACTGTGTAAGGGAAACCAGGCAGATATATATATATATATATATATATATATATATATATATATATATATATATATATATACACTCTTTCGGTTCCCCATTCTCACCGGGCCATTGCAGCGCTCCTCGCGGGTGCTTGTCCCTGCGGCAGAACCACGCCACTTTAAATCCACACGTAATCCCGCCAACTGGAAGGACAAACGGGACGCACTCTCTGCAACCTTTTGCACTTTTTTAATTTTCTTAATTCCTTCATTTCACGGGATACAGGCATGAACAGATCTACGCGTTTCAGTATACCAGATACCGTGCTCACGATATAGGTGCCCGTACGGTGCGCGCACGGAGAAAAACCTGAAAAAAAAAATATTAATAAATACATAACTTAGCATTTAAAAAACCGTACAAATTCACTTAAAAAACCATAGGTTTCACACACGTTATAGTTAGGAATTAGCATTTAAAAAACCTTGCAAATTCACTTAAAAAACCATAGGTTTCACACATGTTATAGTTAGCTGGACATTTCCCTCGTAAAAAACCATTGAAATTCCCCCGTTATAGTTAGCGCAGGCAACTATAACTCACGCGACCGCAATCCTCTTCTGATGACGTCAGATATTACATCACTGATTACATATGTGTCTTTATGAAAAATAAATATTTGTAATATATGTATATAAGTATAGCTAAAGATTAATGGAAGAAGACATGGGTAAATAGGTGTCTAAATACAGTGATGTAATATCTGACGTCATCAGCAGAGGATTGCGGTCGCGTGAGTTATAGTTGCCTGCGCTAACTATAACGGGGGAATTTCAATGGTTTTTTACGAGGGAAATGTCCAGCTAACTATAACATGTGTGAAACCTATGGTTTTTTAAGTGAATTATATATACATATATATATATATATATATATATATATATAAGTGGCGCATATAGGTCCAGCATACAGGCCCCAAGAAATACAATGTAGCACCAAAGGAGTATGCAGCTCCTGTAGGGTGGGGAAAGAAGAGAAGGAGGCTAGGATGGTTAGCACCCTTACTCAGTAGTGGAGTGTGGGTGTTTCCCAGTTTGGGAAGTGGAGCCCTCACACACGCATTTGGGTGGCATGCTTCATCATAGGGCTTGCTCTTCATTGCTCAGAAGGAGGGGTAGGATCCCGGCACCTGTTTTCCAGGAAAACTCATGATGTTAACTTTTGTAATCATTGTTGCTCTGCCTAACTATTGATGAGGCGTGACTTGAACCCAAATTGGGTTGGTCCCATGATTTGTATTATTAAGGTACCTCATTGAAAGGTCACCAGAGTGATTGGTTAATTTTCCATAACCAACCACCCATGTAGATAGTGCATCAAGATAGGTCCTGAAGAATTGCAGAGTGATTTACACACATAGAGCGAGAAACATGTTGCCCATGACTACACACACATATAGACACCTCTGACCATCATAATCAGCAGTACCCCTGCTCTGGGTTTAATTGAGATGAGTGGGAGCGCAGTTTAACATTCATTTTGGAGCACCACCTGGCCTCATTTTATTTCTCCTCACATCACCTCACATCTACACCACTAGGTCCCTCACATGTACCTCACCTATACGGCTTGGGAAAAAGATCCTCGACAAAGAGCCCCTCATGGGTGCACATCAGGCATTGCAGCACCGGCCTGACGAGGAGCATGCCCTATGATGAAGCATGACACCTAAATGACTGTGTGAGAGCCCCACTTCCCAAATTGAGAGACACCCACAATAGCACCGAAGGGGTATGCAGTTCCTGTAGGGTGGGGAAAGAAGAGAAGGAGGCTAGGTTGGTCAAGACCCCTACTCAGTAGTGGAGTGTAACTAACATGTTAAAAGTGCAGAGGATTTTAAGCTTTAATGCTTGTTTCAGACAAGGCCCTGCAAGTACTTCACAATAATGGATGTTAAGTTATGAAAAATATTCAATGCTGGAAAAGCTACTCCACAAATAGAAAATTGTTGTCATGTGTATGTGCATCTAATCTCCGGCTATACCTCTTCTACTGAGGTTGGTTGCAGCTACAAAATTAACTCATTTTTCTACATTCTGTTGCAAACAATAAGGCATTTATACTCCAAAGTCATGCTCTG
This sequence comes from Triturus cristatus, assembly GCF_964204655.1. Taxonomy (NCBI): domain Eukaryota; kingdom Metazoa; phylum Chordata; class Amphibia; order Caudata; family Salamandridae; genus Triturus; species Triturus cristatus. The sequence goes on from NC_140595.1 coordinate 760,712,172, forward strand.
GACTTGGTTCTCGCTGGGATTTCCATGGTTGAACTTTGTGCCCCTCAGCTCATCTAGGCACCTCAGCATTGGCTGCAATCATGGCTTTGAGGCTCCTATACAGGACAGGACGTTCATCATAAAGATCTGCCTTTCTTTCACAATTTGTTAAGCTTATATTAAATCAGAACATTCTGTAAATGTGTTTTAAAAATCTATGCAACATATATTTGACATCATTGTGAATTGGCTGAGTTTAAGGGGGGGGATACCTGATCTAGAAATAGGGAATCTGGCCAGTATATCTAAACATAAATCTAGTGATTACAATTTATTGTCCCCAGAATTCAAAATATCCTTGCAGACCTGGGACTATCAGTTAGATTTCCACATGGCTCTGTCCATAACGGGCGTAACGGGCATCAGGCGTTTTTTCCAGATGGCTGGTTTTGCAGCAGTGGGGACTGTTGTTTTTTTACTGGGCGCCGGTTTTACAGCTGTGCTGCAATATTGTCACCCTGTACCAAAAGCAGCAGTGCCCAGTCCGGCCCTGGCACTGTCTAGTACAAGGACTTTTCATCTTCCGTTTAGCGTCTTTTCTGGGCAGGAAGTAAATAAGATCAGGGAGACAAATACACGTTACAGGGCAAGGTCAGGGTGTGCAGAGATTGACAGATTGAGAGCTTCTTTGCCTCTGCGCCCATGTCTGTAATAGGGCGTGGGAGCAAAGGCAAAGAGGTTCCCTAATTTGCATGGGGACCTCCCTCCTGCAAAGGAGGAATGCCCTTTGAATATAGCACTAAGGGTATTCCAGATCAGGCTTCACAAGCTTCTGCGGACCCTTCTGTAATACTAAAGTGCTCCTGGGGCATGCAAAGTGGGGGCACTTGTCTAATACAGCCCCAAAACGACTTGTGATTTGATGTAGCTCCCCAGGACACAACTCCTCCATCCTAGGATAAAGGCCAAAATGAATTAAATGTGTTAATATTATGATTAAAAACATGACACTGAGAGAGAGAGTATCATTGGTAATAATATAAACCTATTTCTTTGCCCAGGTACCTGTCTCTGTGTGCAGTCCTATATGTTACCCTGGATCTAGAAAAGTTGCAAAAGAGGAAGAACCTGCATGCTGCTTTCTGTGTGTTCCATGCCCTCAAGGGGCAATTTCTAACCAGACAGGTGATGTCCTCTTACAAGAGAGTTCAATTTTCTATTTATCATTACTTTCTAATTGGAATTATTAATGAAGACTGAATCTAGCTCCAAAGGGCAGTAGAGTGCTATACACAGTGAAAGCATGTGCAGAAAATAAGGGCACAGCAATACAGATGAACATTTACATTGGGACATGATGGCAATACTTTTGTAAACATTCAGAAGTGATCGAAATATAGCATTGCACTGATGTGAGGTAGAGGAGGGTAGGGATGCATTCTAAGATAGATGGCACAAATGTTGTGAGGTGATGGGCTTTATGATCTGCCCTGAGTTGTACCCAGGCAGAAGCGAGTCGATTATGCAAATGCAGGTTGTTCCAGCATCCGGAGTGATATGCAACAAACGTATCTTGGCATATGCATCCTTTGTGAGCCTCTTGAAATTCCAATTTGGCTATTGAATTTCTCCTGGCAGTGTGGGTGTCACAGGGTCAGTTCAGTTTAGAGGTGTGGCAGTTAGGTGTTTACCTGAACAACCCCAATGACAAGAACTGTAGTACTTTAAAATTTTCATTCTCAGGGTAATATAACAAAGAACTTGGCAAAGAAGCTGAAATATGAAAAGACATCTTTATTAAACTCAAATGAGTGAGACTACGTCTCCCAGAAGCTGACCTATAGCAACTGAAAGAGGCAGTCTCTAGAATGGTCTTAGCTCAGACCTTTTATACCATTTATTATGCCCTAGGCATGCAAGGGAGTTGTACCAGTCACATTCCTAAACAAATGAAAAAGCTAGAGAGGCAACAGGTGAGTAGCCTTTGGGGTTTTAGCAGGATATGGGCGAAACATTATAATTACAGGGTTTCATAAAGGTTACAGTTGACAAAGGTAAAAACCCGGACAAAACCAACATTCTTCTTTAGACAAGCTGGACAACCCAATAATAAAAATGGTCACCTCCCCATCGTAAATAGACCATAAAAGCAGGAACAGAAATAGATGAGAGGTAGGATAAGGGGTGTGTATGTGCATACCAAACTTTACAATCTCCTGTTCTTTGATCTCTATCTGACCAGCTGCCTAACAAGGAACTGGCTCAATGAGGTCAGCTTCAGGCAACAGGGTCAGTTCACTCAGGTCATTCAAAAGTCAGCTAAAGTCATCAGCCTATGTGAGGGCAACCACAAAATGGCTGCTATGCACAAAATGGAACCCATGGTTCACAACGAAATCTTCAAATACATAGTGAATCCATCGGTGTAACATGACGAAAATACTCATGCATACCGCACTCATCATTTGCGGTTCGCTGATACCAAAATCGTCATGATACGACAACCTTTATTGAACGGGTTCAGGATTCACGGAACCACAGACCCTCCTTTTGCCCTTACATAGGCAATAACCTAAATTCACGTCAATCTGAATCCAGGTCTATATTCACCAGATCATCAAGATGTTGCTGGAGCAAAATCCTAGTACTTGGTAACTCTCTCTGGACAGGTCTCCTCAAACATGAAGTAGCACAAAGGTCACATATGGCAGGACAAAATAAGGAATACCTCTATCTGTAGTAGGTGGCATAAGATCACACACCCAACAATTAGTGACGTTCACTACTAACTGGTGTTGATGCAGAAGCTGTACAAAAGAATTGCTTACGAATTCTGATCTTCTAACCTGCTCATGTTCAGGAAAAGGGTGAAAAGAGTGCAAAGAAGCAGTAGTAGGAAAAGACATAGGTTGGGAAGTGGGTGCAGAAGTCAATTGAGTAGAGAAAAACAATCCCACCCATAAATGACAACGTCATGTTTAAAAAGACACTAGAAAACACGTTATTAAGAACATATAGACAACGGGAGAAAGTAGTGACCACTATTACAAATGAAATAATAATTTTTCACAACCCTAAGCAAAAAGCAAATCCTAAAATTATCTAGTAACATTTTTAGGGCTCCTATGCATTTCAGTAATTTGGTGAAACAGTGGTGACCCTCATCAATGCTCTGAGGTGAAAAGGGGGTACTCTTCCACAGAAAATGGACTTTATTCTTCTTTTACTAAACAGAATCGTACTTTAAAACAATGCCAGCAAAACAATCAGTCTCCTAACACCTAGTCTATACAATCACACGGAGACCTCTTGTGAAACCAACTATGCCCAGAGTCCGTTCAAAAAGCCTCTCTGGCAGGCTTCTATTGTCCATCAAATCTTCTTTTGTTGTTTTCTTCCGCATGGGCCTCTTCATTCAAGCCTTTCATGATCTGTTGGAGTGCCCTCCTGGCAAACACTCATAGCTCATTCAAAAGTCTCAATGTCTCAAGGCAGTGCACCAGTATCTCTCCTTTGTGGCAGGCACTACAGGTAGTGTGCTCTCCATTGATCAAGGGCACAGGTCATCTCGTGCAGACCCGGGACCATTCTCGGGCTCCAACACTCATCATTCAGTGTCAGAGGACGCTCAGGCTGCTCTTTCATGGGCACCAGAATGTAGTGCCTTTTGTCAATCTTGGATCCACCGGTGCACTGCACTTCTATTGGAGCAAAGGAAAAGGGGGGAGTGTGTGGCCAAAAACTCAGGCCAAGGGGCTCAAGGGACTGCACACTGTCAGAGGTTAACCAGCACATGACAGGCGCTCTTTTTGCACTGAAATTCTGGTTCTGTGGCAAAAGCAGCTCCTCCTTCTTTTCTGATGTTGAACGCCTTCTGATGAAGCAAGTGCGATGCTTTAAACAGTTCATTGTATAACAAGGGGACTGCAAACAGGTGGCCTGCGATCTTCAAAGGAGTGGCCACACGCCATGGGACAATTTTGGTCTCGAATACACTGTCATTCTCAAAAACCAATACAAATATAAAGGCAGTAGGCAAAACAGTGCCTCTAGGCTTTTCAATTGGGTTTCCGTGTGAGAGCCTCCATCATCTAAGGGTAGATAACTACACGAGAATTCAATCTAAATGGATGTCTTCACATATGGTGGCACTGTCTAATGGGGCAAACACATTTATTCTCAATGATTACATATAGGTGTTTCTAAATTCCTTATCTAGAACACCTCAAAAGAAAGATCACAAGATACATTTTATCAGAGACATGAAATTAAGGCAGCAGAAAAAGGAACTAAAAACCAAATTAGAATAGGCATTGAATTTGTCATATTAAAAAAAAAAAACGGAAGGTGTCTCCTATTGAGGTGGAAAACTTATCTTACTATAATATTGAGTCAGTTAACCAGTCCGTCACTACCCTGACAGTTAGGCTGGGAAACATCAAAGTAGGCCTAAAGAAAATTCTTTAAAAAAAAAAAGTCTGATCATACAAGTGTGAACCTGAACAATACATCAACAATAATAAAAAAAACTGACTAGTGAAAGAAATATGGAAAAGAGAAATGGGACTAGGTCACAGGTAAAATCCCCAATAACTAGGCATGATGCGACATTGGTGAGGGGAGTAGTGACAAAAAAAAAATGTATAGGAAGAACAAGAAATTACTTGGGTGATAGTCAAGCATGTGACACAATACCAAGAGTGTGAGTGATACACAAAAAAATCACAATAGTTTAAAAATGTAACTCTACCGGCGGCCGCTACACCATATACGGTAACCTTAGCTAATGTTCCAGTTCCTTCTTCAGGGAAAAAAAAATGAAACCTGGTTTCCTTTATGGTACAAAGCCATATACTACTTAGGAAGCAGAACAAAACTGAGTAATATAATATAGAAATTAGGTCACCATGTACAAGAGTCACAGATCTAGAATTTTATCCTTACGTCCAATCAGGATACATAATTTTAGGGCTGCCTGTTCCTTTAAGGGAAGAGGGAGCAAGTGACACATTTTGATCCTGTATATCTCTTTTATTTTTTTTGAATACTATTTATAGCCAAATTTGACATACACTGGTGAAGTGTTGTCTGTGTCGTGTTCACAAAAATAAAAATATCATATTTGTGAAATTTAGCAAATCAACCCAACTGTAGTGTAGCGATACACATCGTCATGTATATCCCTCCACAACACAGGTAAACTTGTAATTATATCAAAAGCAGCAATATAAAACAAAAACATGCATAACGCACATGTCAAGCCATCAGATATACTTGCTGTATATCAAGCATCAAGCACACAAAAAAAAAAAAAAAAGCATAGACAAAACAATAACATATGTAAATGAGCGGTGACGCGCAATACCATGTCCCAAAACCCAATATTCGGGCCTGCTTAATTTGTCAGGTTTAAAATCCTCACCCTCCTTTTTGACAGCAGATCAACAGGTAGTGGAGATTTGGCTGTCAAATGCAACTTACTGTGTGTCACTTCTGACACACAGGACCAGCAGGAACAATTCATAAAATGATAAAATGCAAGAATATGTAAAATGCACAAACATTTATTTTCAAAAGAGAGACATTTCTCATAACCAAATAATATCAATTATAACTTTTAATCAGAAGACACAACATGATACACATTAACAAACACAGAAATAAATTTCCATTACTTAACTGTTACCATATTGTCAGTCACCTTTCAACATGAAGCCACCGTAGTTTTACCTTTCTAAAAGTAAAAATTGTTACACTGACACTCCATATTAATTTGGCACCTACAATTTCCACTGTGAAAAATAATTCTTAATTGGCAAATCGTTCTCCCTTAGGCATGTAGCCTTCAAAATTTTAGAAAAGGGCTGCATCTTATTTTTCTGTCTAAGACTTAATGCAACACTTCGTTTTCTGTCAAATAAAAGCAACTAGCAGGCATTATTATTATTTTTTTTTTTTTAGAGCGGAGACACAAATGTATCAGTTCTGCAGAGCATTTAACATGATGTTGGGAGTTTCAAAGAAACCCTTTTTTTATATTTTCCCTTTGGAATTAAGGGGCATATGTATCAACATCTCCATTTGCGATTCTCAAATAGCGATATTTTGAGAATCGCTATTTGAGAATTGCAAAACGGGATGTATTTAAAAAATTGCAAAACTTTTGCGATTTCTTAAAATTCCTTAATTGCGATTAGCAAATTGCGAAATCACAATTAAGGAATACCTTCCCATTCATTCCTATGGGCCAGGAGGCCCATAGCAATGAATGGGAAGTCCTTCTCAATTTGCGATTCGCTATTTGCTAATCGCAAATTGAGAATACTTTCAAAGGTGCAAGGGTGTCATGATGACACCCTGATGCACCCCTGAAATCAGCATCTGTGCACATATGGCGCACATACATGCCCTAAGGGCATGTATGTGCACCACATGGCACTTAGAACTATGCAAAAAAGTGCATATTTCAAAGAAATCGCAATTTACCACCAACTTGAATTTGGTGGTAATTTGCGATTTCTTAAGGAGAAATCGCACAACTTGGGTGCGTGTTACATTGCATTTAAGAAATCACAATTTGCGATTTCTTAAATGCTTAAGCAAACTTAAGAAATCGCAAATTAAGCGATTCCTTAAGATTGCGAGGCTGAAATGCCTCATACATCTCCTTTTGCGATTTTGTATTCGCAAACGCAGTTTTTTTGCGATTCGCAGCATTTGCGAATACAGAATTGGTTGATACATATGCCCCTAAGTTCTTTAATTGTATTGATGTTCTTATGGAGAAACCAGAAACCCCACCTTTAGAGGCCCGTTTAGCAAGGTCATTCTGCATTCCACAGAGACAAGGCCCTAATTTAAAAGGTCACAAATGTCAACATGACAGCCTTCTCCATTGTTTACAGGGAAACAAAAGATAGCATCTCAGCGCGGCTTGAGCCAGCCTCTGCAGCTCCCAGCTTCTGCTACTCTGAATCTGTCAAAGACAGTAGGCCTTCCTAATTCCTCCTAACCTGCAATAATTCACTCTATTTTGAAAAACAATTTCTCCTTTTTAGGCGCTAAAAATTATCTCTACTCCCAGTTTATTAAACTACATTTACTGTGAATAATTCACAAAACCTAATAACACACATACCAGTTTTTAGAATAAATGCTTGTTGCAATGGTACTCATTTCATCAACCTTAAATGGATCTCACTGGGCCATTAAAAAAACAAAAAACAAACCCCAAATGGGAACAATCCTGCAAATTTGTATTATACCTAAATGTATGCATTTACTAAAGCCTGAGACACTTTAAAAGCTACTCTGAATGAAAGAAAATGCAGTTTAAACAGTGCTTTTGCCCAAAATCGACTTTGATATTTTAGGCATTAAAAAATGAATATCCTACAATTTTCTTCCATAATATGCATTACCAGAATGTCTATTACACAACCCATGAGTCAGCCATTGAAAATATTAACTTATACTTTAGAGAAATGAGCTTGTTTGCTCCTGCGCCAAGGGAAAATTGCACATACAAATGTCATTTTAGCGGTGCAACATAACTTAAATTAAATTACAATGCTAGGAGGTCATAGTATAGGTATTAAGCTGTATAAATATTAAAAAACGATTTTTGAAAGGCACTTATTTTTTAAATAATTTTTCCATAATTAATAATTTTCTTTTTTTTAAAAAACAATTATTCTTTTTTTTGGTGATAATTCCACATATAAAAGCAAGCTGCATCCCTTGCCTATCATTTTTGGACACATTAACTCACAAGCCTAAGCGCATAAGCCTAACTTGAAACGCGTCACATTTTTGCGCCACTTTCATTTAAAAGGACGGTTAGGCAAAATTCCACCCGTGTTTAACTGGGGAAGTGCTGGCTGAATGAACATTCCTATCAAATATACTGCAGCTGAAAAGTTTGCCTGTGAACATCTAATACAATGCATCTAAGGAAAATGCTGTAAATGTATTTATTTTTGGAAAAATAGATAATTTCGTTTTTGGGGCCTTATTTATATCTATTAAATGTGTTTTCTAATTTTATCCTTTAAGCATTTAACTGCAGTTTTGTATATCTGCACAATTGCTCATTCTATAAATTAAAGAGCAACATATAGCTATTTTAGCACATCACATTGTTCATTTCTGGATTTTTTCCTAAGTTTCTACTTAATACTAATTAACCAACATTTAACTTAACAGACTGAAAACATCAAGAAGACCCACAAACACACATTGAGCTCATTTCAGACATAAACAGAAAGGGGTCAAACACTCAGGACACAAACTACAGCGCGCTTTAGCCATTTTTCATAAATAGCGCTGTCGCAATTTACTTACAGAAGTTACACAAATGGGAAAAAAAAAAAACCAAATAGACATTTAAACACACATTTTAACCCATAAGCCAACACTTAGGACAGAAACAAGGGACAGCCCACAGACTGTGCTTAAACCAAACCATTTGTTACTAGTTTTAAGTCATATTTACAAGAAAAAAAACTTTATTAAACGTGATGGGGCCCACGCCGTGTTTAGAATAGAGCTCATAAGTTGGAGTTCCAATCGGAGGTATCAGACATGAATCCTCCAATTGGGAATCCCTGTTGCAACAAAAACCAAACCAAGTACCAAATTTGCTACGATTAGGCATCTTCGCTCACTAACCGAGCTTCAAACTTGAAGGGGCTATCTTTTTCGATACACTCGCAAATGTACGAGATCCTCGGTTTTTGAAAATTGCAATCTTCAAATAAAACTAAGGACCAATACTAAGAACCAATACTAAGGACCAAAGAACCAAAAACTAAGAACCAAAGGACCAAAGAACTAAGGACTGGGAGCGACCCACTTATACTTCAACTAAAGCAGATGGAGAAAAGGTCTCTTCATTACCTGCCTACACAAATTGCAATTCGCGTATACAAACCTATACAAACCTATCAGAGCTATACCAAACAAATAGTTGTCCAAATTCTAATTGCCAAGTTCTAACTGCCAAGTTCTAAATGTCCTAACAGTCTTTTTTTTAAAATACTTACGCCAAAAAGGTTCTCAGTCAGGAGTGACATCTTTTGGAGAGTCAAAGTCAGAAAGATCAGAGATATACTGGGCTGCAGATACAAAGATCCCCCCAGAACCTCTGTGCACAGAGTACCTGCTTAGTGGATTTCTGTCCTGTTCTCCCCAGTAGTTTTCTGTCCTCTGACAAGATCACTCCTCCAGATAGCCACTTCTGATGAGGCCCCACGTGGGGCGCCATCTGTAGTACTTTAACATTTTCATTCTCAGGGTAATATAACAAAGAACTTGGCAAAGAAGCTGAAATATGAAAAGACATCTTTATTAAACTCAAATGAGTGAGACTACGTCTCCCAGAAGCTGACCTATAGCAACTGAAAGAGGCGGTCTCTAGAATGGTCTTAGCTCAGACCTTTTATACCATTTATTATGCCCTAGGCATGCAAGGGAGTTGTACCAGTCACATTCCTAAACAAATGAAAAAGCTAGAGAGGCAACAGGTGAGTAGCCTTTGGGGTTTTAGCAGGATATGGGCGAAACATTATAATTACAGGGTTTCATAAAGGTTACAGTTGACAAAGGTAAAAACCTGGACAAAACCAACATTCTTCTTTAGACAAGCTGGACAAACCCATAATAAAAATGGTCACCTCCCCATCGTAAATAGACCATAAAAACAGGAACAGAAACAGATGAGAGGTAGGATAAGGGGTGTGTATGTGCATACCAAACTTTAAAATCTCCTGTTCTTTGATCTCTATCTGACCAGCTGCCTAACAAGGAACTGGCACATCGAGGTCAGCTTCAGGCAACAGGGTCAGTTCACTCAGGTCATTCAAAAGTCAGCTAAAGTCATCAGCCTATGTGAGGGCAACCACAAAATGGCTGCTATGCACAAAATGGAACCCATGGTTCAGAACGAAATCTTCAAATACATAGTGAATCCATCGGTGTAACATGACGAAAACACTCATGCATACCGCACTCGTCATTTGCGGTTTGCTGATACCAAAATCGTCATGATACGACAACCTTTATTGAACGGGTTCAGGATTCACGGAACCACAGAACACCTTGTTCCTGCTGAAGAGCCTCACCACCGATGGAACCAAACAACTGCTCACCTCCCCAACCCACTCAGCAGGACACACGCTCAACCCCATCTTCTCCACAAGCAACAACATCAACTTCAGCTGCACATTCGAACTCCTTTGGACCAACCATAGCTGTGTCCACTTCTCCTTCACCAAACCCACCGTACACCACCATGCCCACCGCTACCCTTGCAGAAGCTGGAACAAGTTCACAGAAGAACAGGTCACCACCTCTCTCAGCAAAACTCCACCATCAACATCCACTGACACTAGCACCTCAGCACTAAGCTGGGAGGGGTTCTGCTACGCGAAGCTCCGCGAGTGGCGGAGTGTGTTAGTTAAATACTGTTCTCAATGATTTTCAGTGCCAGATGCTTGTCTGCGCTGTGCAATCATCACAAACTGCACCATGCACAGCGCAAGTGGGTGTTGCTTCCTTTTCTGCCGCTCGAGTCGATTTTTACTCGAGCGGCAGCTTTCTCAACGCGAACGGCCAGTTTCTGAACGCGAGTGGTCGCGAGCATATGCAACCACTCGCAATGAGAAATCTGACCACCCACGTTGAGAAATCTCACTGGGAGGTTCATTTTCCATGCTCGCGATCACCAACTTGATGTTGACGATTGCGAATGAGGTAAAATCTCGCTGGAAGGTGGATTTTCCTCGCTCGCGCTCGCCAACTTGAGATCGATGAAGGCGAGCGAGGAAAAAAACTCTGCTCCGCTGCGCAAAGCGTAGTTTTTCAGAACTCTGCGAGCTCAGCATAACGCGGAGTGCAGAAAACTCCACAAACTCCACGAGCGGTGCGGAAGTGCACAGACAGACCTACCCAGCACACAACCCATTGATGGATCTCCAATTCCGCTGACTCATTGGCTGCCCTCAGGAAAGCCCCAGGCAAGCGACAGTCCAAGAATGCCAGCTGGTTCTCTCCTGCCCTTCATGAGTCCAGACGCACCTGTAGACGGCCCAAGAAGAGATGGAGAAGCAGCAAGACCCCGGAAGACCACTCAGCATTCAAAACAGCTGTCACAGAACACCACCCCTTCATTAGAACGACAAAGAAACCAGCTCTACAAGAAAGGATCAACGTTGACGTACTCAATAGCAAAGAACTCTTCGTCCTGGTCAAAGAATTCACCAAAGCCAGCACAGAATCAGCAGAAATTCCACGCTCCAAAGACCTCTGCAACAACATCAGCACCTTCTTCCACTGCAAGATTAAGGACATCCACGACAGTTTCAACAGCCTTGATACCCTCCCACCCCAACCTCAACCACCTCACCCAATGACCTCAGACCCCACCAGACCCTGCACAGGTGTACTCCCCTCACTAATGAAGATCATCCATTCCGGAGCATCATCCGACCCTGTCCGCACCACATCTTCAATAGAGCGTGCAGCTCCATGTCCCCCGAACCCTGCTGCACTATCACCTGCTCCATCAACTCCGCCACCTTCCAGGAAGACTTGAAACACACAGAGATCAACCCCTTGCTGAAGAAACCCTCTGCCAACCCAACAGACCTCAGGAACTTCAGATCTATCTCTCTACATCCCTTCAAAGCCAAGGTCATCAAGAAGGCCATCAACGCCCAACTTTCCGAGTTCATCGAAGCAATCCAAATTCTGGACCTCTCCCAATCTGACTTCCAAAGCAACCACATCACCAAGACAGCCCTCCACAGATGATGTCTGCACCCTCCTCAACTGAGACAAAACTGCAGCCCTCATCCTCCTGGACCTCTCGTCCACCTTCAATACCATCTCTCACCAAACCCTATGCTCAAGTCTCCATGACACCTGCATCTGTGACCAAGCACTGGAATGGATCCGCTCCTTCCTCACCGGCTGAACACAGAGAGTCAGACTACCAACGTTCTGCTCTAAACCAATGAGGATCAGCTGCAGAGTGCCTCAGGGCTCCTCCCTGAGCCCCATCTCTTCAACATCTACATGGCCCCACCCACAATCATCATCTGGAACCACGGACACAAGCCGATGACACCCAAATGATTCTCTCCCTCACCAACGAATCCACAGTTGCCAAGAACAACTTCCATAACCTGATGAAGGCTGTCATCACCTGAATGAAGGATAGCTGCCTCAAGCTCAACTAAGAGAAGTCTGAAGTCCTTATCCTTATCCTGGGCTCCACCCCCTCTGCCTGGGAAAACTCCTGGTTACCCACATGACTTGGAACCACCCACAGACCATGCGTGAAACCGCTACATCATCCTGGACTCCTGGCTCACTATGAAATACCAGATCAATACTGTCTTATCACCCTGCTCTGAAAGATCTTCAAGAGGATACTCACTGAGTCCAGAAAGATGCTCACCCACGCACTCATCAACAGCAGCCTCGACTAAGGCAACACACTCTACACCAGTATCACTCAGAAACTTCTCAAGAAACTGCAGAACATTCAGAACGTCTCCTCCAGACTCATCCTCAACATCTCCTGCTTCAGTCACATCACCTAACACCTGAGAGACCTCCACTGGCTACAGTCAACAAAAGCATCACCTTCATGTTCCTCACACACACCTACAAAGCCCTACAGAAAGCAGGACCTGTGTATCTTAACCATAGCCTTGCATTCCACGCTCCCACCAGAGATCTCTGCTCTGTCCAGCTGGCCCTGGCCGCCATCTCACATATCTGCAAGACCACAGCTGGAGGAAGATCCTTCTCCAACCTCACAGAAAAGACCTGTAACACCCTGCCTCTCCACCTCAAACAATCACCATCACAGCCTCAGTTCAGTAAGGACCTCAAGACCTGGCTCTTTGACTGAACCACACTGCCTTTGACAGATCAGCAGTCCCCCTGCAGTACCTTGAGACCCATACTGGTGAGTAGCTGTGCTCTACAAGACACTTGATTGGTTTGATTGATAGATGTACACTGATTTAGACTTCATTTGAGGTCACATCATTGATTATGAATTGTATTCTGGTACTGCATGGGTGGCAATGATTTAAAGTATGAAATAGATACTTAAACTTCATTTGTTTGGTGATTATTTGAGATACCGCAAGGATCAACAATGAAGTCTTTGGGAGACCAGTGAGCAAAGCATCTCTTCTGTGATACGGCTGGGGCGTGAACCATGCAATGGAAGACTACAGAAGAGAGGAAGGGTCTGCTTGTCCAACATATTGTAGGCTGCAATCATGCTGTTTGTGCATTTGTATTGTAACGGAAACATCAAGGTACAGATATGTTACATATGTATTTTGTTTTGCTATTTCAGATTCCATTGATTGCTTCAAGTGCTCCTGGGATCAGTGGCCAAATCAACAACAAGATAGCTGCATTCTCAAGATAATAGAATTTCTGCACTATGAGGAGCCTCTAGGAATGATGCTGACAGCAACCACCATTCTGTCTTCCATTCTACCTGTCACTATCCTGGGACTCTTTGTTTATTACAGAAGCACCCCAATTGTCAGAGCAAATAACCGTGAACTAAGCTTCATTTTGCTCTTGTGTCTCACACTTAGCTTTCTCTGCTCATTAGCTTTCATTGGCTACCCCTCACAAGAGAAATGCCTACTGCGCCAAGTGGCCTTTGGCACCATCTTTGCTCTTTGTGTCTCTTGCATCTTGGCTAAAACCATCATGGTGGTCATCGCCTTCAATGCCACCAAACCAAACAGCAATTTAAAGAAGTGGATTGGGCCCCAATTATCATACATAGTAATCAATGTCTGTACTCTCATTCAAGTACTTTTCTGTGTCTTTTGGCTCGTTCTTGCTCCACCTTTTACTGAACGTAATATTAGTTCTAAGCCAGGAATTATAGTTATTGAGTGTAATGAAGGGTCATCTATTGCTTTCTGGGGCATGTTGGGATACCTTGGACTTCTAGCCACAATCAGTTTCATAGTGGCCTTCCTAGCTAGGAAACTGCCTGCCAGCTTTAATGAGGCTAAGTTCATAACCTTCAGCATGCTCGCCTTTCTCTCAGTCTGGCTCTCATTCATTCCAGCCTATCTCAGCACACAGGGTAAATATATGGTGGCCATGGAGATTTTTGCCATCTTATCATCTAGTTCTTCCTTGGTTTTCTGTATATTCTTCCCCAAATGCTACATCATTTTGTTCAGATCTGAGATTAACACAAAGGAATATTTGATGGGAAGAGAGACTGCCAAAGTACAAAGTTGAAAGGAATTAAAGATACATTTTCTTTGCATCAATAGCTTCATGATTTCTCATAAATTACTCTAATTCAAATCTTCTTGGATCTAAGATGAGCGAACAGTAACAATTAGCTTTTTTATGATTTGAAATACTTGGAAGTTAATGGCATGAGTAAATGATGGAGGGGGTGATATTTCTCTGTAAGTTTTCTCATCCCTCCTAATCTTCCGACTCCTCTTTTTACCTGTGCCTCAGAGTTTGATTGCTTTGTCATCCCTGCATTTATCGCTTCATTTTAGATGTAGTGTGCTAGACCTGGCATCCTGGGTGTGGTTTTCCCCTAGCCTTTTGCCTTCAGGACACCTGTTTTTGCTGACTTTAATTTTGCTGGCTTTCGGACTCTGCACACTTTGCCACTGGTAACCTGTGCTAGAGTGCTTCTGCTCCTTCAAGTAAACTTGTATCGTGGTTGCACCACTCCAAATAGATATAGTAAGATAATCCACATTGAATCCGTCAAATAATTAAATGTCCTTCTTTATTGTTCATTTGTGATCTTCTTTCTTTTAAACAAAGCATAGCGAACGCGTTTCGTTCTCACAAGAGAACTTCTTCAGGGCTGCAAAGTTTAAACATATATAAAAATGTGTATAAAATATATATAAAAACCCCTATGTATAAAAATATGTAAACACAAACATAAACATATAAAAATAACATACCACATTTAAATGAAACAGACATGACATAACATAATAACGCATCATCATATGTGGTGTATCATAGTAAATATGTTGGAATACATAACAATACAGTCATAACCATATGATTTTGACTCCAAAGAGATAAACCTATGTGTGACCATTTTACAAAAATCAAATACCAAAAACAGTAAATCATAATTCATAAAAGAAAATCAAAATACGAGCCTCATTTGACCATTCACATACAAAGCCAAAGAGAGTAAAAAAAGAGAAAGAGAAGGAGAAGGGGAGGGAACGATATAAGATAAATTAAACATACCATATATGATAACCACGAAATAGTAGATGTAAATTTCTGTGACTGTGTAGTCCTGGTCCAATACGACCTTCGGACTCTGCACACTTTGCCACTGCTAACTTGTGCTAGAGTGCTTTTGCTCCTTCCCTAAAACATTCCAACATTGGCTTATACACAATTGGCTATTTACTTGTAAGTCCCTGGTAAAGTGGCACTACCGGTGCCCAGGGCTTGTAAATTAAATTATACCAGTGGGCCTGCAGCACTGATTGCATCACCTATATAAATAGCACTCTAACATGTCTCAGACCTGCCATTTCAGAGCCTGAATGTACAGTTTTAAACTGCCATTTCCCCCTTGCAAAGTAAATCCTTGCCATACTTAAACCTTCCTTTTTAATGCATTTAAGTCACTTCTATCGTAGGCCCTGAACCGCCCAGAGGGCAGGGTGCAATGTTTTTAAACACAAGGACATGTACTTTTAAGATTTACATATTCAGGTAGGTAACAACTTTTAAATTCTTTTTCCACTACTGCAAGGCCTACCGCTCCCCTATGATAAAAGTGGAATTGCCATATTACATTTTTTGTAATTTCCAAATAGGAGCAGGTAACTCTTGCATGTTTGGTGTCTCTGGAATCAAAATTTAAATTCCTAACTCGTGGTGAAGTTGGATATTAAATTGCAATTCTGAAAATGCCACTTTTAGAAGGTTGCCATTTTCGTTCCATAGCCATTTGGTGCCTGCAGCCTGCCTCTGGGTCACCTGACAGGGTGTGGGTGACAGTGCGCTTTGTGCATTTCTCCTAAACAGCCACACACAATGGCTAACTCAGATGTGAACTGGTTGGGCCATTAACTGGCAGGATGGAGGGAGGAGCGGGGCCCAGCCCCATTTACAAATAAATAGGATGTGACCTGTCTCCACATGAAGTACTGGGTATTTTAGACCCAGCGGTGCAGGGGCACACACCCTATGACTTCTGGGTTCACCCTGTTCCAGACCTACAGAAACACAGAGTCTTCTGGGTGAAGTCAAAGATTCATTTATTGGCTGCAGACCAATTACAGGTATCCTAGAAGTACAACAGCGTGTATGTTCTCAGGAGACTGCTGAAAATCATAGGAACGGGCTTCTCCTTAAATACAAAATATCATGCTTCAGGCACACATTCCCTGGTTTACGATATGGCCATTACAAGTATACATTACAAACGAAAAAGCAGAGTCATGATGACCATCCCACATTCCAGTTCGGCCAGCCCACAATGATTTACACAGTAATGTTCAGATCCCACATCGGATGTCAATAGACCCCCTAATAAACACGAGCATCTCCTGTTTTGGGAAACAAGTCATAAAGCAGGAACAAGCAGGTGTGAAAGAGATTAGCCGGAGGCTTGTGTAGAATGAAAGGGTTTTATGACGGGTCAAGCCCTGATGCTAATCACAGGTGGACGGAGGAAGGGGAGCTCGTGAGACCGGTTTGACCTGGGGCAGCAGAGCCAGCTGCCCAGGTCACAGAAAAGTCAGAGGAGAAGCCCATGTACTGTGAGGCCCGTATTTACTCCATTATAGCCTATGTGAGGGCAATGACAAGATGGCCACTGCTTCCAAAATGGAACCCGCGTAGTTGAAGCAGAATAACGTGTACACAGTGCATTCATAGCTAGAACGATATATAAAGCACTCGTACATGCCGCATTTACCATTTGCGGTTTGCTAATACCAAGATAGACAGGGGTAGGGCCCTGTTCCCTACGCGGTCCCAGAGATTAAAGTACGACAGACCCTCCTTTTGCCCTTACATAGGCAATCACTATACTCATCTTAATCCGAGTCTAGGTCAATGTTCACAAAGTCATGGAGATGTTGCTGTAGCATCATCCTATTACTTAGCTCGTCCCTCGATACAGGTTTCCTTACACATAAGGTAGCACAGAGGCCACATATCGCAGGAGCACACTGTATGCACAGACTGAACAGGAAAAGAATGGCTAATATCATTCCAATGACCATCAGAACTTTCCAACCCCAGGCAGATATCAATTCCCAGAACCACCCCATCAGTGACCAGTCTCCCTTATCCACGTGTATGGATTCAGATATTTTATGGAGTTTGGAGATGGCTTGATACACTGTTGGAGCATTATCTGGTATGAAAATGCAGCAACTGGATTGGATGACCTTGCATACCCCACCGCGGTCTGCAAGAATAACGTCTAGAACCATGCGGTTCTGCAAAGTCATAAGGCGATCCGCTTGGAGCTCAGCCGTCAGATTACCAAGGGCACCAGCCGTTACATTTATAGTGGATTCAACCACACGTGTCAGCTGTCTCAGGTTCCTACTATTGACCATAGGTCCCCAAAACGGCAAGAAACCCAAGAAGAAGTCTCCCGCTTCCTGACCGGCAGTTTCCTCTTTACTAATCACACCTCTCACAACTCTGGTCTTGTGATAGTCAGAGACAGCAGTAAATGTCGGCGGTAGCAAGTTCGCAATATAACATGTGCCCGAGAAATCAGGGGGCAGCCATGTATATGCTCGGTCATTACAGATGAAATATGTGCCCTTGGCAGCCAAAAACGCAGGGGAAAACTGTGACGGGAAGGTGTACGTTTCAGTACAGTCACTTCTTCCCAGTTGAGCTCTAGGATTCTGACCATTACCCTGTAAGCAGAACCGACCCATGTGGGGTACGACCCAGATCGGAGATGAGATTTTTCGCTGTCTTTCACCCAGACTAATACTATACCCCGTCGCGTTCCATCCTACATAAGGTCTCAACTCTTCTTTGGGAATGGATGAGTATGCATCGATATCCCTACTCATATCGGCAACTCCTTTTATCAAAGCCTTATTATTGGTGATAGGTCTGATGGAACGCGGTTGGCGAGGGGAGTATGTATCTAGAGCATAGAGAAACATGGTTTGGAATGCCCATGACGATCCATTGTAACTATACGGCAGCACCAGGTAGGGAATACCCTTGTTAATGGTATGTGGCTTTAACCCACACACCCAGCAATTGGTCGTATTCATTACTAGTTGGTGCTGGTGCAAGAGCTGGATAAACGAGTTATTTACAAACTCTGATCGTCTGGTCTGTTCGTGCTCAGGCAAAGGGTGAAAAGAGTGAGAGGAGGCAGTAGAAAGAGGTATAGGCTGTTCAGTGGGTTCAATGGGCTTTTGAGCGGAGAAGAACACAAACCCTACAATAAACATCATTATGCTACACAGTGTAAAAAGGCACAAAAATACAAAACATTTACTTTTTACAATTCTACACATCCTTGCGTTAAAGTTCATTTCCTCAATCGGTCTCTCCATCTTAAAAAACTCCATCCTCTACTCGGGCCGCTCGCGGTGGATGAGTGTCTTCTGCTAAGGGGCACGCCTGTCAGTCCAGGGAAACGCCCTAGACCAACCAGAACCGTTGACCTAACGTCTTCGGCCTGTACCCCAAAGTCTTGGCACCGCGACCCTGCGGCAGAACCCGGATGGTGGTTCGAAAAACAAAAATCAAGAAAGTCCTTCAGATGGGAGAGCAAAAATGTTAAAAAGGAAATAGTGAGAAAATCTTTATTTGTCCATGGGCCTTGGTCTCAAACTATAGCGGAGACGGCCAGGTGCTGTTTGGTCTTGAAACAAAAGTTCAGGCTCAGTGGTGTCCAGTCGATTTGATGGTGGCACAGCTTCCTGCAGAATATTGTCACTCTCTTGGTCTGAAACTGTGCCTCTTAGGCGTGCATCACTGAATGGTACAAAACGAGGTACAGTGTCTGTCTCAGAGTCGGCGATACCCTCCTTGACCCACTGGTCATATGGCAGAGGCAAGGGGACTACTTTGCAGTGGGTACCATGGATCCAGTGTTTCTTCCCTTTTACTCGCACCGCTGACCTTGTCGACAGGAATACAAGGTGAGGGCCGATCCAGCGAGGCTCGTCGTTGCTCTTACGCTGGAAATTTCGGATCAGGACCCACGAGCCAGGGTTGATAGGGTGTCCAGGAGGTTCAGAAGCTTGGGGAAGAGTATCATGTACCTGTTGGTGCAAAACACGCAGTTTAACAGTCAAATCATACAGGTAATCGAGTAGTACTGGATGTTCAATCTCACTAAACTTCGTAGGCCTCGGTACACCCCATACGTTGGCCGGGCGGCCAAAAACAACCTCGTAAGGGCTAAGTCCCACTCGTGAGTGTATGGTCATTCTGGTGGACAGGAGTGCTAAAGGCAGAGCGTCAGGCCATTTAAGACCGGTGCTCGCCTGAATTTTGGCCAGCTTGAGCTTTAAGGCTCCATTGTAGCGTTCTACTAATCCAGCTGATTGGGGGTGATTTGCAGCGTGGAACTTCTGCTTTATCCCTAGCCCTTCACATACATTCTTCATCACTTTACCCACAAACTCACTTCCATTATCACACCACACCATTCTTGGCATCCCAAACCTAGGGAAAAATTCCTTCACAAGGGCTTTGGCTGTGGATAGGGCAGTGTTATCTTTCAGAGGATAAGCCTCTATCCATTTTGAGAAAGCACAAACAACCACCAGTACATATTTCAGGTTGTTGCATCTTTCCATGTGAATAAAGTCCAGCTGCAAAACTTCAAATGGACATGATGGGGGTGCAAAGTGACCAGCTGGAGTTGTGGTTCCCCTACCAGGGTTGTACTTCAAGCATACTATGCAATTCTTGACCACATTCTCTGCACACTTGGGAATCCCAGCATTCTGCCATACTGGAGCCAACAACTTGCATATACCTTTCGTACTGATATGTGCCATTCCATGTGCCATAGTAACCACTGGAAGCACATATGCATCAGGCAACAACCATCGCCTATGTTCTGTCAGATCAATCCAACAACCATTCTCATCCAACTTACCCATACTTTCTCTCCACTTGCTTAACTCTTCCTCTGTGGCTTCAGCTTGAAGCGACTTCACACTCTCTATTGTGTTCTCACACATTCCCACATCATTAACCCATCTTGCGGGGCCTGCAACATACATTCTAGTCTTCACATTCTGTACTGTTTCTTTCGCGGTCTCATCAGCAAACGCATTCCCACGTCCAACATCATCTGTGACTTTCCTGTGCGCACTGCATTTCATGATCGCAACTTGCAACGGTAGGGTCAGTGACTCAAGGAGATCATTCACCAACTTGCCATTCTGAATTTTAGCTCCATGCGACGTCAGGAACCCACGCTCCTTCCACAAACGCCCAAAATTATGAGCCACGCCAAAGGCGTACTGGCTATCTGTGTATATATTCACTCTCATTCCTTCAGACAACACACATGCTCTCGTGAGGGCGATTAATTCCGCTGCTTGGGCCGAATTATGTGGCACTCGTGCAGTTTCCACGACCGTGTGTAAAGTCGTGATAGCATATGCAGCAGTCGTGTCACCATTAGGGAGTTTGAAACATGAACCATCCACCCATAAAGTGCTATCACACTCAGTCAGGGGAGTATCTTTTAGATTTACTCTCCCTTTCGTCTCTTCTTCTGTTCTGAACAGACAGTCATGTTGCTCAATCTCGTCTGAGTCTGCTGGAATTGGTAACAATGTAGCTGGATTCAGTGTATTGCATCTCTTTATGTGTATGTGATTTTCTAACAGTGTGAGCTCATAACCTGATAATCGCGCACTAGTCAAGTGTTGTGTCTTGGTTCTATTTAATAATGTGTCTACAGCATGTGGAACCATAACAATCAATGTATTGTCCATTACCAAACCAGCAGATTGTCGGATAGACATTGCTGCAGCAGCTGTCGCTCTCAGACAGCTTGGCAATGCCCTCGCTACAGGGTCCAAGGTTGATGAAAAATATGCGCATGGGCGCGGTCTGTCGCCAAAAGGCTGTGTTAACACTGACAACGCACAACCATCTTTCTCGTGAACATACAATGTAAAAGGTTTGCTGTAGTCAGGAGTGCCCAACACAGGTGCTGAACATAATGCATTACGCAATTCCACAAAACTTTTCTGGCACTCTTCAGACCATGGGATAGGATTCAGTGTGTCTTTGCATGTTAAGGCTACTAAAGGTTTTGCCAACAAAGAAAAACTAGGGATCCAATGCCTACAGTATGAAGTGATGCCCAAGAAAGCACGTACTCTCTCTGTGTTCTTGGCACACTCAACTGTACAATGGCTTGAATTCTTTCTGGGGTCAGTTTCCTTCCCTCCTTCGATAAGAGATGACCTAAGTAGGTCACTTCTTGTCGACAATATTGCAGCTTAGAGAGAGACACTTTGTGATGGAAAGCAGATAAATGGCGCAACAATGACAATGTGGCTTCTTTACAGACGTTTTCAGTATCCGCGGCGATTAGTAAATCGTCCACGTATTGAATCAGGATAGCGCCACTAGGTAAAACAAGTGCATCAAGCTGCGCTTTCAAAGCTTGACTGTATATGGATGGACTCTCACAGTAGCCCTGGGGAGCGCGTTTGAAGCGGAAGCTTCGGCCTCCCAGACTAAAACCAAAAATGTCTCTGCTCTCTTCTGCAATTGGGATACTGAAGAAGGCATTCTTTAAATCAATCACTGAAAACCATGCAGCAGAGGCTGGAATCATCGTTAACAAGGCAGTTATATCAGGGACAACCGGAAACTGTGGCACAACAATCTTATTAACCTCTCTGAGATCAATCACAAATCTGTAAACAGGTGGCTGTGAAGGATCCGTTCGTTTTAAGACAGGTAAAATCGGACTGTTGCAAACGTTGCCTCTTGTCTCTTCAATCACACCCTTGTTAATCAAGTCGCTGACAATGTCTAACAATGCTTTCTGGCCTTCATTAGAGATCTTGTACTGGGGAATACGTGGCAGTCTGACATTAGCCTTTAAGGTCACCACATATGGCGGTATCTCCAAGAGGCCCACATCATTGGGACCAGTAGCCCAAAGGGCATCCGGAAGGGATGACAATTCAGGCGGCATTGTGTTTTTAGACAAGTACATTGGGGAAATCACTTTCTTGCCTAATGTAAGTTGTACTCCTGAAGGAGACCAATACAGTGTAGCGTGCAATCTTTTCAACAAATCTAATCCTAGCAAATTCTCACCACAACCTGTTGTTAGGATCAGGGGTGCTTTCAGCTCGCAAGGTCCAACAGAAAGTGACATGGGACTAGAAATCGGGTTCCTAACTGGGGCGCCAGAAAAACCTACTGAAACATTTATATCGCCAGACAAAGGTGCGCCAGGGAGTTTTGAATGCATGATTGAACTCTTTGCAGCACCAGTGTCTAGCAGAAAAGGTTCCGTTGCATTTGCTGTAGTTACCTCAACATACGGTCCGCTCTGATCCACTGGCACTGAAACAACTCCCTCTCTCTGTCTATGGCTGTCCTAGTAATCATTATTTTCTGCATCACCGTCCTCTGCATAATAATCATTATTATAATACTGAGCCGTATTACTAGTCGCGTTAGCTTGCTGATCAAAGCTATTGATGGTATTTTGAGGCGGCAGAGGACGCGCGTTCTGGGGAGCATTTCCACGCCCTCGGCCTCTAGGAGCTTGCTGACCACCCCTACCTCTTGCGCCATACGCATTACCGTTCCGCTGCATTAATTTAGGACAACTATATTTATAATGACCTTCCTCTTTGCAGCATGAACATTGGTTGGGACCTACAGGGACACGTGGTTGATAATACCCGTTCATTTGCTGGTTGTTCTGAAACTGTTGGGGTTGGTGATAGACACCTTGGGATTGCCTATAATTATTCTGACCTCCACGTGGCGGATAGGCCTGCTGTAAAAGGACCTTTGTCTTTAGTTCCTTCGTTTTCTTTTCTGTTCTATCTTTCTCGTCTTTATCTCTATTTTCATAATACTGTGCAGTAGCCAGTATTTGCGCTGAAGAAGAAACAGCCCAAGAACTTTCTGAATCTTTTAACTTTTTACACAGGTCAGGAAGTAAATTCTGCACAAACTTATCCACAAATAACCGTTGGCCACCCTCAGTACTCATATCCTGCCCACTGTGGTCAATAAATGTTTCTTCAAACCTAGTAAAGAAGTCTGACACTGTCTCATCTTTCTTCTGCTTGCATGCAGATAACTTGTCCCAATTTACGCGCATCGCAGGCATTATTGTCTTCATATACGTGATGATTCTACCAGGCAGTTCAGCTACTAAAGGTTCTGGTTTCGCGCCACCAGTTTGTCTAGCATCAGCAGCAACGATGTTAGCCCATGTATCCCCTAGTTCTGCATCGTGATCTGCATTACGAATTGATCCCCATAGAGGCTGTGGAACAACATTGCCAAACAACATGTCTATGTCGGCCAGATTCATAACGCATGACCCTGCCGTCTGTGACAACTCTTTATAATAACCTGCTGGGTTTTTACGGGGATCAGGTAAGGACTGCTTAAGTGCTAACACCTCTGAGCGCTTCCATGGAACATGCACCCAAACACGCTGGAAATGCGCTGGCACAGCGGGATTACCGGCACCAGCTGCAACTGCTTCCTTCCATACCGGGGGAACTTCTCTCATGGGGTATTGTCGCGCTTTTACCTTTTTCCCCACAAGGACATCTTGTTCAAACAATGACTGTTGACAATCATCATTCCTGAAGGACAATACAACCGCAACTGCTTTATCTACTTCGCGGTCCACAATTATACCAGTTCCAAAATCAAACCTCACTCTACACAATTCCTGCGGGCTCGGATTTTTACCACTATCTTCCAATTCTTCACAGAGAATTTCGCACATTTTCTCGAACACATATCTCTGTTTTGGGGCATCCCACTGATGGAAAACGTTGACAACTGATTCCACATCATACAGTGAAGGGAAAACAATCCATCTACGCGCCATGTTATCTATTACCTTTTTCTCGTCAGGGTTAGGCAATTGACTGCGCAATTGCTTACGCTGTAAACCAGGAGTCGCACCAGACGAGTCAAAGAGAGGCGACATTAATGTAGTAACCACATTAGCTAAGCGCTGTCGCGCTGAAGGAGAAGCTGAGGCGAAAACAGGGGGATAAACAGAGGGGAGAAAAGAGGATGTAGAAACAGGTACTGGAGTGGTGCAAGGAAGAGTGTCAGAAGAGGCAGCTGCTATATTAGGCAAAGTCGCAGGAAGTGCGGGGGCAGTTGGAAGCACAACTGGCGGTCCTTGAGAGGGCTGCGCTACATGGATAAGAGCCGGCTGCAAAGCAACTGGCGGTAGCGGCAAGGCTTGCAGTATATTGACTGGAGGTGGCATATTCACAAGCTGGGGAGGTGCCGTGGCATTTTGAGCATACGGGGGTGGCGAACTCAACAAATGTGACATCAGGGGATCTTTCTCCTTTTCTTCTAACTCATTCTGCTTAGAATGTGGTAAAGCTGGGTAACATTTGTCAATCCCTAACTTGCGCTGCCTGTGCAATTGCTCACTCATCTGCTCCTCCTCATTGTCTTTAAATTGTACAGCTGCTTGCATTACTGTCATACCTTTCTCTCTCTTATTCTTTTTCGCTAACTTAATTTCCTTTTGTTTGGCTTCCTTTCGCCATAAGCGGAAAGAGTCAAACATCGCCGGCCGGGCTTTCTTCTTAAACAATTTAATTTCCAGATTATCTAAAATATCGGTATCAAAACTACCATTTTGGGGCCATTTTAAAACACAGTCTTTCCTGGTGTAGTGGATCCATACTTCGTTATATGCAATGGGGCCTACGCCATGTTTTACATAGAGCTCATAAGTTGGAGTTCCAACCGGAGGAACCGGACATGATTCCTCTAGCTGGAAATCTTTTCCACAACCCAAACAGAATAATCTACCAAATAGTCCAGAACCAGGCATCTTTGCTCACTAGTCTAGATCCAAACGTCAAAGGATTATCGATTACGATAGTCTCGTGAATACACGAGTCCTCTGGCTTTGGCGTTTGCAAACTCCAAATTACTAATTCAAATGATCCCGAAGGATACCAAAACAAATGGGAGACGCTCCACTTATACTTAACTGAATATTGCTGATCGATGGCGTCACCAGAAGACTCTCTCGATTGTTTCGCTCTCTCAGATTCGTCAAGGGTCCAAAACAGGTCGATTAATCAGGGCAGCAGTCCTTCGTAGCCGTCGGGACGCGGAGAACCTCGCAGAAAAGACTTTCGGACCACGTCGACATGCAGGGGTCGATGAAGTGGCGGCCTTCCTCCGGAATTTCCACACGAAGCTCCTCACGAACCTCTGGCTTGGACTGGTACCGCTGAAATCGCCCCACATTGGGCGCCAAACTGAAGTACTGGGTATTTTAGACCCAGCGGTGCAGGGGCACACACCCTATGACTTCTGGGTTCACCCTGTTCCAGACCTACAGAAACACAGAGTCTTCTGGGTGAAGTCAAAGATTCATTTATTGGCTGCAGACCAATTACAGGTATCCTAGAAGTACAACAGCGTGTATGTTCTCAGGAGACTGCTGAAAATCATAGGAACGGGCTTCTCCTTAAATACAAAATATCATGCTTCAGGCACGCATTCCCTGGTTTACGATATGGCCATTACAAGTATACATTACAAACGAAAAAGCAGAGTCATGATGACCATCCCACATTCCAGTTCGGCCAGCCCACAATGATTTACACAGTAATGTTCAGATCCCACATCGGATGTCAATAGACCCCCCAATAAACACGAGCATCTCCTGTTTTGGGAAACAAGTCATAAAGCAGGAACAAGCAGGTGTGAAAGAGATTAGCCGGAGGCTTGTGTAGAATGAAAGGGTTTTATGACGGGTCAAGCCCTGATGCTAATCACAGGTGGACGGAGGAAGGGGAGCTCGTGAGACCGGTTTGACCTGGGGCAGCAGAGCCAGCTGCCCAGGTCACAGAAAAGTCAGAGGAGAAGCCCATGTACTGTGAGGCCCGTATTTACTCCATTATAGCCTATGTGAGGGCAATGACAAGATGGCCACTGCTTCCAAAATGGAACCCGCGTAGTTGAAGCAGAATAACGTGTACACAGTGCATTCATAGCTAGAACGATATATAAAGCACTCGTACATGCCGCATTTACCATTTGCGGTTTGCTAATACCAAGATAGAAAGGGGTAGGGCCCTGTTCCCTACGCGGTCCCAGAGATTAAAGTACGACACACACAAAGGTCTGCATACCCTCTGTAGATAGTTTGGAGCCAGGGCCAGGAAGGCAGGGCACCTGTGCACTTTAAAGGCAAGCCTCTGGAAGCTTCTCCCCTCTTCAAAGGCACAACTGTGTAGAAATACTGGACCTCAGACGCCACTACTTCCGTACACTTCTGGATCTGTGGATACTTTGCCAGGAAAAAGGACTGCTGTGCTGCTACAAGGACTGCTACTCTGCTAGACTACTGATCTGAAGGACCTGCTGCTTACTTTACTGACCTGTTGCATGCTGACACTTGCCTGGGTGGGAAGGACTGGACGTTCATCTCTTGAACTCAGAACCCATAGTGACTCCAATGGCTAGTTAACTGGCCTCCTGATCCGAAGCTTCAGGGACATAGCAGGCTTCAAACAACGTGGCATCTGCACCTGGACCCTGTCATCTGTTAGTCTACCATGCCAAGTGGTGCCACCCCAGTCCTGGACCCCTGAAAGTTGGATTAAGGTGCTCTGTTAGCCTCTGTGGATCCAGAAGAACTGCTGCATCTTCTCTGCAGCGCGGTGCACACCTAAGCAGGATAAGCGCTTCTCTGCAGCTGCATGGATTGAACCAGTTGCAAAGACCTGCATTGCATCACAGCCCCTCTGAGCTGCTCATCATCCCTACTGTGTGACACATCCTCTGAAGAGGCCCTCTCATCTCTCCCCGATGGCAGCCTTGGCGATGACGACAGACACCACCACACTGCAGCCTTGCAGATTTTTGGAACTGATGCATTGCCCTGAGTGTGAGCTGAATCCTTGACACTGGACTTCTCATCAAAAGCTCCATCAACGGGATCCTTAATGGTAATGCAGGCCCTCACAGTCTCTCTGCATTTAGGAACTGGCTCATTGTTTTAACTGTGCAATGCATCTTCCATGCTGATCATCGCAAAGCTCTGAAAACCAGGAATTAAGGTAATCTGTACAGAGGGCCAAATTTGGTCCCTATCACTGGTCAGCATTCCATCGTGATTGACATGTTACATTGTCCCAGTCCAGCACAACCAGATATTGACAGTTGCGCTTTATGCTTTTTGCCGCACTTTTTCTGCACATATTGAACATTAACTATTGTCAATTCTACTATTTGTATTTTTGTTGTTTTGTTTTTTCTTTATAAAGAAAAGTATTATTTTTCTAACTTGGTGTGGGATCCCTATTTTGCGGTATTTTCACTGTATTACTGTTTAAAGTGTTTCACAAATACTGCAACCATTGCCTCTAAGTTGAGCCTGACTGCTCTGTCCCAAGATACCAGAGGGTTGAGCACACTTTAATTTAGGGTTGGATTGTGCCTCACTCTGGCAAGAATTGTGGTTGCTGCTTGACCAGGGCTCAGACCCCAGCCAACCAACAACCCAATTTCTCTCTTAGTGATATTGAGTTCTGGCTTCAAAATGTCATGCCTTCCTAACTGAAGACACCATTTCCTTCCATGTTTAACAGATTACACATTCCATTTATTTTTTGGGACATTGCCATCAAAACATGAGATAGGACACTGAACTGAAAAAAGTAGAGCTTAGAAAAATTCAGCATCTCTGGTTAATAAAAGCAGTCATTTCTTACTGAGTGTGTGCCATGGTGGTTATTATAACATGCTGAATGTAAATTGGCTTCCAAACCCCTGCTCTTCTGCACTGAACATATATTTTGCAGGCATGAAACTTCAATGGGCATGCTGTGTAGCCTGGCTTTCCTGTCATTCCCCTTTACATGCTGCCTGTTGTAGTCAGTTTGCTTCAGAAACTTGAAACCCCGTTATTTAAAACATCCCTGCATGTAGCAGACAACAAAATCCTGCTGGTGATAAATTATGCTAATTAGTCTTGCTCCTACAGAGAAGGTGGGAAAAAATATCGAAGTACTGAGTCAATGTTAATTCCTTGTCAGAAGGGGCCAGTGCAGTGTTCCTTACAAATACCTCCATGTCCCCTTACCTGATGGCAGAAGGCGGCATCTGTGATACCCCTCAACAATGGTAAGGCTTCGAGACACCAACAGTCTCCCTTCACATGTATACCTCACATTGAGACAGGGCATTGGAAGGCTATGGGCTATTTTGCTTGGGAACAACACGCAAACCTGATTCCACTTCTTCAATTATCTGATGGCAGTATTACATTGGAGATCGTTGTAATGGTATTCACCAAGGGGAGTTCCCGTCTCTTACCAGTGGGCCTTCTCAAATGGTTGAAAGCTCCTGCCCTATGGTAAACCCCGTACCAATGTGTAGTACATTCTGGAGTGAAGCTTGCAACCTTCATCAAAACGTTTCTTACCAGATTTTGAAATCACTTATAGAAAAATAAACTCCCATTACACAATTCATTCTTAGCTCTCTTGCTGTGTGGGGATGTTCCAGTAGCTCCTTCCTCACTCAGCACATCAGATCTATCAGCATACATCCATTAACTTGATGGTTACTTGTGTAATCTCAAGGGACCAATTCAGAGTTTCATACTGACTCTGCTGTGAATACCAAGATATGGAGCAAACTGTGATGATCTTGAGGAAAGGGACCATCAATATAATATAAAATTGCTTACGCTCCTGTAGCATGGGAACCATCATAAAGTACTGGGTGGTTTCCAAGAATTATTTACATTTAAATTTTAACAGAAATTAGGCGTGAGTTGTACATTTGACACAGTGTACACCTACACTATATGAATAAAGAACTAGCAGGTGATCCTCAACAAATTTGGAGGTACTTACTTCTTTGATTTCCAAGATCATCAGGTCAGAGTTTTTTACTTCCTTTCAACTCTCAGTGATTTCCATCTAGCTGGATTATAAAAACACGATCTGCAACATGTGGAATTTCCTTTGTCTTTAAATGTTATTCATGTAGCAATTGGAGGTGTCACTAGAAATATTTTCAGACCATGGGCTGGCTCATAGATGGACTGTGCTGCTGGTCAGAATGGTTTATAACACAGTCCAATGTTAGACCTGATAACCTAGGTGTGGTCTTCCCTCAGACATTTTGCTTTCAGCCCCCCTGTTTTTTTTTATTTAGTTTTTGTTGGGGGTGGGACTATGTACATATTACCACTGATAGCCAGTTGTAAAGTGCTTTGTGCTCTCTCCTTCAAACATGGCAAAATTGTCCTACACTTAATTGGTACACTTAATGTACTTGTTCATCCTTAGCAAATGGTACTACATGTGTACAGGGCCTGTGAATCAAATTATACTAGTGGGGTTGCGGCACTCACTGTGCCGCCCACAAAAGTAGTTTTTTTTTAACATGTCTGAGGTCTGCCACTGCAGCTTGTGATGCAGTTTTAAAACTGTTATTTCGGTCTGGCAACATAAACCATTTCCCCTTCCTAAACCTTCCTTTTTATTTCATATAACACACCCTTAAGGGTGGCCCTAAAGGCCCTTAGGACATGGTGCATTGCTTTTTAAAAGTAGTACATGTGCTTTTAAGTTTTAAATGTCCTGATAGTGAAAAACTCCTAAATTTGTTTTATACTATTGTAAGGCCTATCTCTCTGGTGGGATAACTGTAGGTCAACTTATTACATAAGAGCTAATTTTTCATTTGGAGAAGGTCATGATGTCATGTTTAGACTCAAATGAATTGTAATTTGAAATACCCTTTATTTTAAAGCCTGATTTTAAGTCACAATTCTGAAAAAGTCAATTTTAGAAAGTTAGTATTTTCTAGTCCTAGCCATTTGGTGCCTGCTGCTAGTGCCCTATGACTGTGAATAGATCTGCTGTTGGGGTTTGTGTATCCCTGCCAGACAGTGAGACAAAGGTGACTGGATGTAGGCAGGATGGGCAATCCAGCCTGGATGGATGGGGCCAGAGTTGTTCCGTGCCCCACTTACATTTTAAAGGGTTTGCCTCAAGCATACTCAAAGGGACCTGACACTAGTCTTACATAACCCCATACTTCCTGAATCCTTGGCGGGGGGGGGATAACTTTCCAGAACCAGATGTTGGGGTAGCCCAGGATGTCCTCCCACTTCAAAGGCTTGCACCAGGTATATATATATCGGACCCTCAGAGCAACTCTTCAGTACACATTTGGACCTGTGAAAATTCAGAAGGAATGCCTTGTATCCTAGAGGACTGCCATGCTGATTGAGGTATGCCTTGCTCCTCAATGGATTGCCTTACTGCTTGAGGCCTGCATTGCTGCTTGAAAAAAATCTAGACCATCTCCTTGACACCAGGATAACCAAAAGTGACTCCAAGAGCTAGTTTGCTGGTCTCCTGTTTGAGCTACAGGGATATAACAAGCTCCAAACACCTTGGACCTTGCACCTGGCCTTTTCTGGAGTGAGTTCTAACCCCCCTAAGTGGTTCTCCCCAGGTCCTGGACCCTTGGAAATGGTATTTGAGGTATTTTGTCTGCCTAACTGTAACATTTGGGACTGAGAAGCAATTTCTCCAAAACATGCCAGGAGCACCAACAGAAGACCAAGACCTACCTGCCAGCCGATCTGCCCAAGGTGCATCGCTGGTCAGCCTGACTTTATGGTAGCTCCCGCTATGTTCTTCTGCAGCAGCAAATCCTGTTCAGTGGGACCTCTTAGTGACAGTATCTGGTCTCATGGAGCCTTCTTTGGCTACGACTTTCTACTGAATTCCACTTTCTCTTGGACATTTTGTCTGAAAAGTGTCTAAGTCCAAAGGTAAGATGAGACTGGGCCCAATCCACCCTTGTATCCAACCCACACTCCATCTTTGTCTGCCTTAGCTTTTGACTTTGCCCCGTTCTAGTGTAACCAGAAACACGCAATTGGTTCTTTGATCTTTTAGGTGCTAGATTTCACAAAAAATATTAAAAAATCATAACTCCGGTTGTACTGATTGGATTTAATTTGTTTTAGTATCATTTTATGGATTTAAATTTTCTCTATTTTACTAACGTGGTTTGGGTTTTTCTTGTGCTGTGCTTTCACTTTATTACTGTTTATGTGCGACATAAATAATTTAAAATTAAGCTGAACTGCTTTTGTGTCAATCTACCAGAGGCTTAAGCATAATTTATTTTAATGACTTTTGTGGATCTCAGTGTTAAGGATTGTGATTGTTTCTTGAGTAGGGTTTTCACACCCCTCATTCAATAACCCAATTTCTTACAACCAAGGACTGTGGTATTTTAGTGAGGCAGAGGCACAGGCCTTATTTCAGTAGACAGACATTCTGAAAATAGAACACTGCCTCCCCCAGATCTAATATAAAACATAATCCTATTACATTTGTGTGCCATAACATACCATGGACCTTTCTGTTTGTTGTTGCACCATAGATTCAACATATCAGTTATCATGAGCTTCTAAATTCTATCTATTTACTACTACCTCAACTAAATTCGCTTTTTCAACTCCATTACCTCATTTGCATTTTGATTGTGCACTGTTGCTTTGTCAAAGGATAACATTTTTAAAACAATTACATATACAGTGCCAATTGATTTTAGTTTAACTGTGTGTAGTGGAATTAAATATAAATATAAGTTAATAAAATATCATGAATATTAATAAAATAAAATACAGTTTTATGGTAAGCATTAGATTTAGCAACAGTACTATGGTCGGGGTAGCAGTGTTTATTCCAACATTATCAGAAGTGCTGAGAATTACCCTAACAAAATTTGCTTGATAAAGCTCTTCAAGAGGCAAAGCAAAGAATGCATACAAGTGCATTTTTATATTTATAGGTTTTATATAGCACTGGCTAGACCCGAAGGTATCAGAGCTCTTTACATAATTGTGAACAAGACAATAATCAAGTCGCTGAGCATATGATGCGAGACATATTATTACACACAAAATATATACAAGGAAAATAGTTAGGCAATGAGGGTGGTAACCATATGCGGTCAATTAGCACAGTATGAGTTAATGGAGAAAAAAACATCATAGACAGTAGAAGCAAACAAACAACGTACTGTCATAGAGGGTCTATTCTTAGAAAGAGAGAATATTTTAACAGAGTTCCGTTTGCTCATGTGTTCAAGTATTTGTTGAGAAGATGGAGTTTCAGGTCTCTTTTGAAGCAAGAGAAGGAGGTGTTGCATTGTAGATCTCTAGGGAGAGAATTCTATATGCTGGGTGCATTTCCAGAAAGAGAGCTGGGTTGATTTCCTTTTTAGTTTGGGAGCAACGAGAAGAAGTGTGTTGGAGCTTCTCAGAGTTCCAGTTCTTCCTGCTTTTGTGCGTTTGTTGTCTAAATAGACTGGGGTATGTGAGTTAAGGGCTTTTTAGGTGATTCAGGCAGTCTTGTAAGTACATCTTCCTTCGATGGGAAGCCAGTTGAGGATCTTGAGGGGAGGTGTGATGTGTTCAAACCATTTAATACCTGTTGTGTACCAGGCTGCCATGTTTAGAACTGATCTAAGGTGGGGCGAGGTGAGTTTTCGGTGTCCCTGTGAGGATGGCATTCCCATAGTCAAGTTTGGAGAGGACCAGAGATTGTACTACCATCTTGAAATCATCAGAAGTAATAAATGGTTTGATTTTTATGAGGTGTTTTAGTGTGTAAAGTGCTCCTTTGGCAGAATTTCTGATATGATCCTTCATTGATATGTTTTTGTCCAGAGTGAAGCTTAAAAATTTCAACAAGTTGGAGAGAGTGAGAAAATAATTCAGTGCCTTTTGGTCGTTGAGCCAGGCTTGGATTGGTAGGTGTTTACTTTTGGGGGAGAACAGTATTACTTCTGTTTTGTTGGGGTTACATTTTAGGTAGTTGGAGCTAAACCAAGATTGTATCTTGCCCAGCGTGGCGCTGAGATGTAGGATGTCACTGGGTGATTTGATTTTGTAATAGAGTTGAGTGTCGTTGGCATATAGGTGATATTTGATCCCTGCTAGCTTCAAGATGGTTGGGGTGACATGAAGAGATTGAAAAGGGAAAGGGAGAGAATTGAGCCCTGGGGGAGATCAAGTGTAACAGGTGTGGGTTTTGTGAGGCAAGAGTTGATGTTGATTTGTTGTGATCGGTGTTGCAGGTAAGATGTGAACCATTTTGAAACTGTACCATTGATACCAGAGCAGATCTTCATTGACTCCAGTAAGGCTGGGTGATTTACAGTATCAAAAGCCGCTGATAAATCAAGTAGGATAAGTAGGCAATGGTCTCCTTTGTCTAAGGATCAATGGATGTCATCTGATATGTATTGAGCAAGGCAGTTTCTGTGCCACAGCCTTTCCTGAACCCTGATTGGAAGGTGTCATGGAGGTTGAATTCCCCTATATGAAGGTTAAGTTATTGTAAGACACATTTTTCCATAGTTTTGGCGAGGAACAGGAGGTTGGGGATAGGTCTAAGGTTGTTGAGATCATTTGGGTCTACCCTAGAATTTTAGAGTATGGGGGTGATTTATCTTATTTGGAGGGAGTCCGGTACACATCCCGAGGTGAGAGATGTATTGATGATTTTTGTCCAAAACGGGGCAATGATGTTGTTGAGATTATGTACTATTGTTGTTGGTAGGGAATCCTTAGTGTGTGAGGTGGGCTTTAATTTCGCAATTATATTGAAGACTTCAATTTCTGTCATTGGTTTGAAGTCCAACCATTGCCATTGTTTTTCAATTGGGTGTAAAAATGGTTACCGTCAGTTCCTTTAGGGGCCAATTGATCATTGAAAGGTTCAGGTCGTGGTACTACTGTGGAGGGGGGTGAGTCAGTGAGGACAGTTAGGAGGGAAGGTAGGGTTGTGACTTGAAAGAAAGATTGCTCAATTTTTGTGATTTTGTCAGTGAAGAAGCACATCGTTCATTAGTGGCGATTATTTTGTGTGGGAATCAAGAAGTGGTTTGTTGTTTAACAATGTTAAAGAGCTCCCTGGGCCTATTCTTTGCACGGTCAAGTTGGTTGCGTAAGAAAGAGGCTTTTTCTCTAAAGATGTGCTTCTTATATGACAGCCTTCCAGCTCTAAGTAGAACTAGGTGGATTGTCAAGGGGTTTTGTCTCCATGTCCTTTCTGCTTGTCTGAGTTGTCTTCTTTCGTTTTTAAAATCAGAGTTAAACCAAGATTTTGATTGGATTGATTTCAGTTGTTTTAATTTGAGAGGTGCCACTTGGTAGAGAACCTCCGTTATCACCGTGTTGTAGTGGGCAGTGAGACTATTACTGTGGTGAGTGGGAGGGTGACGCTATATTTGTTTACAAATTTTGGATTCCAGTTCCATAACTGGGACTCGTTTGAGGTTTCTATTCCACTGTTTAGGTTTTTTTTAAGTCTGTGTGTGGTCTGACGGTATTATCGATATTAAACAGTATGAGATTGTGATCTGACCAGTCAATGGGTAAGATGGAACTTAGAATTTTTTGTGATAATCACATCTAGAGTAGAGCCTTTGATGTGTGTTGGTTCATTACATAGTTGTTTTAGGTTTTTTATTCCGAGAAGATTCGTGAGGAGCTGGACTGTGGTGTCTTCTGAGCTGTTCCAGTGAATGTTGAAGTCGCTCAAGAACACGTACTTCGTTTCAGTTAAGTAGAGCTGAGTTAGTAGGTCAGATAACTCCTCTGTGAAGACGGCGCGATCACCAGGAGGGTGGTAGATGGTGTGAAGTTTGATAGGAGGCGAGCCTTTGCCTTTAAGTTTAACCATGTGGTTTAAGCTGGTCAAGTATGGTGGTAAAGTGGTCATTGAGCCAGTTTCATTACTGAATATGGTATCTCCGACATCCGCAATATCTGTAGCGTGTTGCGCTGATTTTGAAGTAATGTTCATGTTTTGCCGCCACATGTTTTTAAACACTTTAGAGCTCTATTGACTTCCACAGTAAACATGCTCTTTTTATTAAGGGGTAGCAGTGTAAAAGCAGAATGTTCTAGCATTAAAGCTATGCTTGAATACATTAGCAGATTCTGACATAGGTGGAGCCGATCAGTGGCTGTGTTGGGATTAAACCACACTTTTGATTTAAAATCTTCCTTATACATTCTAAGTGCCTTCATTACTGTCTAAGTAGAAATATGACTAAAGCACATCCTGATTCCAAGTATGCCCCTCCACAGCAGTGCCAACTCCACAGTCTTCATTCCTCAAAGCACTATAATAGAAAAGAATTTAAGGTCAGATGTATGAGACACTGGTTGCAAACTGTGACCAATATTTGTGTGACCAGTGTGGAATTTTGCTAACTGAGCTATATATTATTACATTGGTTCTCAACGTTGCAACTTGTAGTGGGTCACAATCTGAACTACCTCATCATAGTCATGAGGAAGGTTACAAATCAGTATTTTGGTGTGGACAGGCTCACTTGCTCTTTTACCCTACTTTGAGGATTCCTTCGTTTTTTGGCTATTCCTCTATCTCCCCTCTTTTCCTCCCTCTAAACCTTTCTTTCTCTAGATCCTCTTTCTCTTCTCTCTAGCCCTCATCTCACCACTTGATTGACCAATATCCTATTGCTTTCAATGTTTATTTTTCTTTG
Organism: Triturus cristatus; assembly: GCF_964204655.1. Taxonomy (NCBI): domain Eukaryota; kingdom Metazoa; phylum Chordata; class Amphibia; order Caudata; family Salamandridae; genus Triturus; species Triturus cristatus. Next base: position 760,748,007 of record NC_140595.1, read on the forward strand.
AGTCGGTGCTTAGTCACTTTATTTCTTCATCTTGAGATCTCTTATTGCTGCGTCAATATGTGCAACATCATAATTTTTTGCTCCATTTGTCTGTTTCTCCTTGCCTCTGTCTCTCTTTTTTGTGTTTCTCCATCGCTATGTCTTTTTATCATCCATGCTGATGCTCGGCAATTGTCTGTGCTTCTCTTTGGTAGTATCTGTATCTCAATCTAATGCATGATCCTTGCACCATGTCTCTCTCTCTCTTTTCTCTCTCTCATTCCCTGTCTCTCTTTCACTTTCCCTCTAATTTCTCAACCTCTCCTCTCCCTCTCTCTCTTCCGTCTCCTCTTGCTTCCTCAAAGTTTCTTTGTATTTGCTTACAAAAACATAATTATGGAGCTGTACTGCAATTTACGGAACTCCTGCATCTCCATATAAGTTACAGAGGCTGATGTTTGAGATTGCACACCTGGGCCAGAGATGGTCCTCTCTTTCTAGAGCTTGAATGTTAAATAAACAGGATGTGAAGGCTCACAACGTTGAAGCAGTTCTACTACAGACAGAGCAGAACCAACTGGCTCTGAAGCAAAGAAGAGGACTTTGGGTATTATTTCACCTTTTCACCGCCTAAAAGCACGTGTGCAATATGCACTAATTGTGATACGTCCCAAATAAGACAAAAACACAGTCTTCAGTTTTAAGCAGTGAACTAGTTAGTACAGTGGGTTGTGCACCATGCTCCAAGAGTTATGTGTACACTGACAGATTCACATCCTGAGCAAATTGACTCTGATGTTCACCCACTAGGAGTTGATAACCTGAACACCATTTGAGTGGGGTTATACTATAGTCATATTGCCTACTGCCTTGTGCCATACCAGTTGTTAAAGGTCCTGAACCTAAATTATAATGAGTGAGGGGACATTTAACAGTTGTATAGCCCTAGGCAGAAGATCTATAAGGTTTTTAGAACATTCCACACACTGAGGGTGGAATGTCCCACATTGAAAAGGGAGAAACAGAAAGATAGACATGTTGAATCAGAAGGTTTCTACTAGCCACAAATACAACAATGTACTATTGACCATTTGTAATTATTAGCCCTGAGTTTATTTATTGTCTTCAATGGAGTTCTCTAAGTTGCAATATTCAAATAACCCTTATTTAATCATTGAATATACAAGATGATTATACATTATATATACTTACAAGTAAAGGATCCTGACTGTACATTGATCTGGAATCTTCTTTTTGACTATGTATATACCACACAGTTTGAAGATTTTAAGCAGAAGCTTTCCCATTCAGCCAAACAAAGACATTCTAATTTCACATACCCATACTAAAATTAGTACTTTCTTATAATTCTAAGGTCAAAGTGAAGTGATCAGAAAAGAGGCAGAAAATGAGCAGAGAACAAGCAGAAGACAGTAAAATCTCACCGAGAGGTTTATTTTCCATGTCATTTTGCTTGCTCGCGGTCGCCAACTTGACGTTGAGGACCGCGAGCAAGCAAAAAATGACCGCAGCACTACGCAACACTACGCTACGCGTGTTCGCACTGAGCTACGTGCAGTTCGCGTAGTACGGAGTAGCGCAAACTTCGCAAACTACGCGAGCGTAGCGTAGTGCTTTGCCCAGGCTTAGTAATGAACCTGTGCTACTCTTTGTTATGTGTGTTGTCTGTCTTCCCACATCTGACTGACATCTGCTTACCTCACCTGTGGACTTGTTACCACTGACTGGGATTGGTGTTGTGTCTGTGCATGCCAATGTGTTTCAGGTCAACATCATTGTATGGGATGAGTAACATGGCCATGGTGAGTATGTGTTGTGGTGCCATAGTGGTGTGTCTCCCTCACATGTGTCACATCACCATGACTTACCTTACGTTGGTCACATTGTTGCAGTATTTGGCATGCACTGTGTTGTGTAGCAGATCGACATCTCCCTGAACATGACAAGTTGGAATCACAACAGAGGCAAGTATGGTGTACTGGTGAGTTTATTTTCAAACATGTGTGAGGGAAGTGCACCGATTGGTGGGTGCTGTCCATTGGTTTTGGAATCCAAAGTTCACATTAGAGTTGGAAGTGCCGGTAGATGAAATGTCCAGAGTAAAGTCCACAGTCATCTGCTACATTGGCCCAACATGAACCCTCCATGTCATGTGGGCGAGTTGTGTGCGATTGGACAAGGTGAACTAGTTGCGCACAAAGAACATTGTCCAGAACAGGTTTAGAGGCCCTGGGGGATGTACTGGGACATCTGCTTCTCACATGTCCTTCTTCAGACGACCCCTCTTCTTCCGGGGGGGGGGGATCCTCAGGTGCAGCCCTCTGCAGTGCAGGGGACTCTCCGCCAGAGCCCTCCCCCCTCACTGTGGCGCTGGCAGATGGTGTTGTGATAGATGTTGTGGCCACACAGGGAGTTGTGAACAGATTTGTATTGATCTGACAGAGGCATTGGAGTATGTCCTGATGCACCGCAGTAAGGGTATCCCACTTGGCCTCCATGCGGGCATGGTGGGCGACCTGCTCCTGTTGCATGTCCTTGAGGATGCCCACTACCTGGCCAAATCCTCCGGTGCTATCCTGGTACCCATCTATGATGCGTGCCAGGTGGGGATCATCATGCAGTCCAGACCCCTCTGCAAGGCACGCCCTCTGCCTCCCACCCCTCCCAGCACCCCTATCCACACGGGCAGGACCAGCAGCGGGACGTACAGGTGACACTGGGACCCCTTGGGTGGTGTTGCTGGTGGTGTTTGCTGTAGCTTCCAGGGGGTCCTGTGTCCAGTGCTGTAGGTGTTCATTGGCCTTGGTCTGTACGTGTTGGCAGGGGTGCCCTGTCGGTGTCCAGATGCTGGAGGCGTGGGTACAGGGGGTGCAGATGTTGATGCTGCTGGTGCTGCATGATGGCTCACACCGGAGGGGCCAGGTTGGTCGTCGTCATCCGAAGAGGACAGAGACAGAGTCAGACCAGAGAGCTCAGTGTCCGCCAGAGTCTGGGACTGGGAATCCTCATCATTTGGTGCTGGGTGCCCAGCACCACCTGTGTTTGGAAGAGACACACGATGTGAGTTATGTTTCTACATGCATCGATGGTTCACAAACATGACATTTTCTACTTTTCAAACAGATGCCTGCCTGTACACTGCTTTTTCCCAGCTTGTCACGGACAGAGTTTGATATTGTTTTTGCCCATTTCCCAGCTTGGCCTTGTGCTCCCCACAACAGAGCCCAGTGTCAGACATCTTGTCAGTCCCTTCCCACTCCCTGTGGGGCGAGTATGGTTCAGTTAGAACTAGCTTGCCCATGCGGGTGGGTGCAGATTGTCTGTGACTGCAACTCCCATCATACTCTTGGCTACACCCCCCTTCCCAGCATGCACATACTTCCTTCCTCTTGACGCTGCTTCCATGTGAGGGAGTGTGACAGCAATGGCAAGATGGCTGACTGTGAAGTCCTGGTGTTTGTTGTTGCCCATTTCCCAGCATGGCCTTGTGCTCCCCACTACAGAACCCAGTGTCAGACGTCTTGCCAGTCCCTTCCCACTCCCTGTGAGGCGAGCATGGTTCAGTGTCTGCTTTCTGGGCCATGTGGGTGGGTGTAGATTGTCTGTGACTGCAACTCCCATAATACTCTTGGCTACACCCCCCTTCCCAGCATGCACATACTTTATTCCTCTTGACTCTGCTTCCCTGTGGGAGAGTGTGACAGCAATGGCAAGATGGCTGACTGTGAAATCCTGGTGTTTGTTTGGCTACAAGTCCAAAGAGAGCCCCTGTGCTTCACACAGCAGCACCCAGTACGGGGTATCTTTTGCTGATATTTCAATGAGGTGTGTGTCAATGCATTCTACCCAGTGAGCTGTGTGGAGTTTGTCTTGAGGGGGGGTGTCTCCACATGCTGGTAAGTATGGTCAGGGCTGTCAGTCCTCCTTCCCATCATGAAACGTGCTTCCATTGTAGGGCGTGCAAGTTGTCTTTCAGGATGTCAGTCAGTGGTGTCCTGCTTCTGATTTGCACACAACCCAGAGCAGGGCCTTGTGCTCCCCACAGCAGGACCCAGTGTCAGCCATCTTGTCAGTCATTTTCCACTCCCTGTGATGTGGGCATGTTTCAGAGAGGTCTTGATGGGCCAATGAGGATGGGGAGCATTATCTGTGACTACAGGCCCCATCATGCTTTTGGATACACTCACTTCACCTGCATCCCCACTATTCCTTCCTGTCAGTCAGCTGCACTGTGAGGTAGTGTGTTTGTGGTGGCAAACTGTCTGGCAGTGTCTATTTAGCTTTGTGCTACTGGCTTGCTCTATTTGTTTGTAGGTTGGTGCATGTCATGACACAGTTCCAAGTCACTATGAGATGGCAGGTATTGTGTTTGTCTGACTGGCATACACATCTTAGTATGATTATCTATTGGTTACTGTAGCTTTGCTTGCCGTGCATGGTTTCACTGTCCCCTTGCCACAAAATCTTGGGTATGTTTTTTGTGTACTCACCATGCTCTGGTATGTCTGTTAGGCCATGGACGCTCTCTGGAGGTAGGATGTCCCTCACCTTCTCCTCCCAGGTCCTGAAGTAGAGTGGTTTGGCAGTAGGGCCACCGCCGGTGCACTGACTCAGGGCGTGATCTTTTTCGATGAGTTTTTTGACCCTCCTGCGTACGTCATACCACCTGTTCTGGATATCATCCTTTGTGCGCCTTGCTGGTGCTTGAGCGTTCACCTTGTCCACAATCCTTGCCCACATCTTGGATTTCTGTGACATGGGGGTCCTTTGGACCAATGTACCAAACAAATGTGGCTCTACTCTGATGATCTCATCTACCAACACTTCTAACTCACTATCTGTGAACTTTGGATTCTTCTTTGGGGGCATGGTGATAGGTGGTGGTGGTGAGGGATGTGTGTGTGAGGTTGCAAGTGAGGGTGGGTTGGTGTTGGTTTTGCTGGCTGTATGTGTGTGTGCTTTTTGGTGAGGTGCTGATGGTGTGTGGGTTGTGTGATGTGTGAGTTGTGAGTGTGTCTGTGGTTGCTGTGTAATGGTGTTTGCTGCTGGCTGTGTCTCCTGTTTGCAAGGGATGATGGTAGTGATTGTAGTCCTTTATATAGTTGGAGTTGTGAGTGTGTCTTTGTCCCATTTTTTTTTATTTGATATTTATTGGCTTTGTTATTGCTTGTTTGGTCCTTTTTTTGTCTTTTTTCCTTGGGTTTTGTAGGCATGACGGAGACGTTCATCTGACGGATACGGACGCTGCTGTTGTCTAGTGCGGGCTTCTCCGCCTCGTTCACGCTGCCTATCTTCTGTGTTACATACGCGTCGGTCGCAAAGGTCTCTATTGCTTGTGGGCCCGGTTGTCTGTGCGTGTTGGTCGTGCGGCTTGGTCTCCGTGCGAGTCGGTCTGGTTTTACACGCATTGCATCGTACTGCGCGAATCGGACATCGCGGGTACGGGTCGGTCGGGTCATTCCAGGTTCGTGTCGTCAGTGAAAATCGCGTTGGTTTCGAAGCCGGATCACTATTTTCCCTACGGTTCGGTCGTACGGCTTGTATTCCGCACATGTCGGTTGTAATTCACTTGCGTTGCATCGTACTGCTCGGGTCGTACGGCGCTGGTCCATGTCGGTCGGTATTCGGTCCGGGTCTGTGTCAGTTGGTTCGTTTTGCGGCCGGAATCAGAATCGGCCCCATAGTTGTTAAACGTATTGTCTTATAATTATTCTAATGTGTTTTAATTCCTATATTAATTGTATGTGTTATTATTGCTTGTATAATTGTTAAGAACATTTCTAAATGTGGTTTGTAATTTTAAGTGTTTATCATTTTTAATGTAATTGCTAATAGTAATGTACAGTCTTAGTGGGTTGCTTGGTTTGATGGAGGAGGATATCAAGTAATAATGTCATTAATTCATAATTAATGACCCATTGATTTTGTATTTATTGTTAATTATGTACATTTTGTAATACCTCCTTATATTAGTTATATTTTACGTGTGGGCTATTGGCTTTTTTAGGGATATATATATTCAAAGGTTTATCCAGAAAGACAAAGCCTGCACTCTTACCTAGATCGCAGGGCTGTGACTAAACTGAAGCTCTGAAACTACTGGAACCAGCATTTTGCTTTACTCATTTCAGATGCAATCCATCCTTGATCACAGTTTGCCATTTGATAGTGTGCAAGATTCAACTCCAAAACCACCATTTGATTAGAAAAATGCTTGTATTGGCCTCATGTGAGCTTGTTATCGTAAAGCATTATGGAACATGTGGTTTTAGAGAAACATTTTAACACTTGTGGGTGTCACACCATCAAATTAGTTATACAATTCCATTGCTCTCTGCGGGCTGCAGTATTTGTCTTGTAGAACTTATCAAAGCCTTTTTGGTGTTCCGTCCTCAGTCTTTCAAAATACAAGGACGCAAGGACCTACTTTCCTTTTCAGTAGCGGTACTGGCTTCACGATCAGGACCACCGTTTTTAAATCAATTAAAAAGTTTATCATTATTAGATTACATTATTATAATTAAATGGTGGTTTCGGAGCTGAATGTTGCACTCCATCAAATAGCAGCCTGTGATTAAGGATGGGTTGCATATTAAATGCGTAACGCAAAATGCGAGTTCCAAAAAGTATTGATATATAGATTTGTCATTTTACATCTCAGCATGGACAGCGCAGTGCTAGTCCTATGCTTAAAGACTTTGTTGTAGAAATGGCAAAAGACTTTGTCCCTTTCTATCTCAGCATGGATTGCACTGTGCTAACTCTATGCTTAAAGACTTTGATAGAAAAGCAGACATTTGAGGTGAGCAGATCTAGAGTGTCGCTGGTGTTGAGGGTGCTCTCTACAGGAGATGCTTCCCACCTAAACTTGAGAACTACCCAGCGTTCTCCCCAAGTCTTGCTTGGTTTCCAGCTTTATCCACAGGCTACACTGGCTTCACTTCAAGGTCCTATGTATCAGATACCTAGATTGGGTGTGGGAATGGATAGAGGAGCATGTCCAACTGACATCTGGAGTGGCCCAAAACAGCTTGTGGTTGAGAAGAAAGAATTAGAGATGTAAGAACTGAAAGACAAAAAGAACCAACACCACCATAGATCAAAACATAAACTAATGGCACAAATGGCTGACCCAAACTCTGAACACAGCAATGAAGTACCAAATGCTGAAGCTACAGTCACAGAAGCTGGCCTTGGAACAGCTGACAACTGGCTACGGTGCTAAATTCCTGCGAGAGGCTGAGTGCAACTGAAGAATACATGACTTCACACACACAACTAACTGGTGCTCTACTGTCAATGCAAGAATAAGCTCGCTGCTGCTGACATCGCCCTTGGAGTTTGTTCTTGCCCCCGTTGCTGCTCACTTACCGAGGGGTGGGCTGTGCTGCCTGAGGAGGGGCCGCTGTGACGTTTGAGAGGCCGGGACTGCGAGGACCAGGGTGCTGCCTGCCTGACTGCCTAACTTCGCACAACTGGAGACTCTTCCCGGCCCCACCCCCACTGCCTACATTACTCCTCGCGGCCCCCGCTTCGCGGGTGCCGCTCGCTGCTGCTGACATCGCCCTTGGAGTTTGTTCTTGCCCCCGTTGCTGCTCACTTACCGAGGGGTGGGCTGTGCTGCCTGAGGAGGGGCCGCTGTGACGTTTGAGAGGCCGGGACTGCGAGGACCAGGGTGCTGCCTGACTGCCTAACTTCGCACACCTGGAGACTCTTCCCGGCCCCGCCCCCACTGCCTACATTACTCCTCGCGGCCCCCGCTTCGCGGGAGCCGCTCGCTGCTGCTGACATCGCCCTTGGAGTTTGTTCTTGCCCCCGTTGCTGCTCACTTACCGAGGGGTGGGCTGTGCTGCCTGAGGAGGGGCCGCTGTGACGTTTGAGAGGCCGGGACTGCGAGGACCAGGGTGCTGCCTGACTGCCTAACTTCGCACACCTGGAGACTCTTCCCGGCTCCGCCCCCCTCTCCGTTCCCTCCACTGATATATCCATTCCATCTTACCGCGCCAGCGGTCCACGCCCGGGGCGAAGAGCGGGCCGTTTGAGGCCGTTCGAGGACGGTGGAGGCCGGGACCGGGCCACCCCCCCTTTATCTGTCCTGTCTCGCCGGACCTCCCTGGGGTTCGTACACCTGCCCCTTAATATATTCATCGGCAAGCCATTTATCCCACTGATACAATGGTGCTAACAAGAGGCAGGAAAAAAAAGGCCGCGGGAGGGGTGGGTAACCTCCTAGGACCAATGGACGACTTTATCATTAAGGCAAACTCTTTTATTGATCAGAGTATCAGCCTTATGGAGGGTAGGGTGTCCTTAGACCTTGCACGCGCCAAGAGATCTTCCCTGGGTACTCTAGCGAGTGTAAGATCCCCTGAGCTAGTTACTGCTCCTGAATCTAGGTCACTGAATGAAGGTAGGCGTAGCTTACCAAGCATGGTGGATTTATCTGCATCTCCGCTATCAGACCTACAGACCAGCACAGATCTGGAAAAATCCCCCGACCTCCTCCCGCAATCCCCACAGCTATCCTCGCAAGTTACACCAGACAAAACAAGAAGAGATAGAGGGAGGAGGGAGGGTGCTGTGAGGAAAAGGAAGATAGACATAAACCAGCCTTCCCTAGTTCCCAATACACCAGTTTTTAATAAATCAGTTTCTAGGCCTAGTTCAACTGAGAACTTACACTCGAGAAAGGTACAAGTAGTTCACTCTGCGATACTACATCGCTCAGCACACGATAGTTCCGACCCCATCTTTGTGGCCTTATTGACTGATGTCCCTAGTGGTGGAGACCCACTCCGGTCTGATAACTTACAGATGTCATTAAACAGTATAGCAGATCTATTGAAATCACTACTTACCCCAATAGAACTTAGGTTAACGAAAATAGAAAATAAATTGACCAATCTTTTAAATCTGCATAAGACTAAGCAGGTATTAGGGACACAAATTCCACGAGCAAAAAACCAGATTCAGAATCCAGCCAAATCAGCACCCCCACAAAATCGTATTTCTACTCCTACTGCCCCATTACAAAAAATAATTCCATCTACTAACTCAAAAATTAATAGACCAGTAAAACCCGCCCCTAAAAACACCGCCACCTCAACAGTGGCAAGTACCTTGCCCCAAAAAACAATGGTACAAAATGCTCAAGCCTCAACAAATTCGGCCTGGCCGTTGATAGCTTCAAAATCGGCACCCTCAGTTTCTGACACAGGTGGTATGAGGGTAGATCAACTGCCCAGACTTCCTGTTGACTTACCCCCGGAAGCCTACCCCCTTGTGGCAGTAATGACAGGTGTCCCTGAACTCTTGGATTATAATTCAGAACCCACATGGTCCCTAAAGAATAAAGTGCAATTCTGGCTCAACACTAATTGCCCTGTCCCACCGACAAGGTCCTACAGGATCCTTATGGTACGTAGAACCACCTGGGTGGGCCAAGGCCGGAAATCACTGCCAGGCGACTGCATCGTGGTAACCTTTGATGATCCTAGAGCAGTCGACCATATCTGTGCATGGGAAAAATCATGTGAAAGTGGAGGAATAAGCATCAAACGGCTTTCCTTCTTTTACCCACCAAGGTTGTCAAACATCCAAGAGCCATCTTGGCAACCGAAGGGTCCCCGCTATTTCGACCATGATAGCCACAGGCAGACAATGGGTCCCTGCCATCCCCAATATGACAATTCTTGGAAAACGGTGGGGCATCGACACCTGGGTAGAGACTGGGACAACTGGGGTGGGACACATACGTTGAGGGAGGTAAACCATGAGCGCACTCGCTGGGTTCCTTGGTCCGGTATTCCTACACATAATCGATTCAGCGGTCTAGAAATGGTCGATTGACCACTAACATCGATTGACCCCATTAACCCAAAGTCTATTATGGACAATGACAACACACCGGATTTAAACCCATTTATATTTGGCGAAACAGAGGGCATTGGGGTAATAAGGACACAGGCGCCTGATGGTGCTAGCACAACCAATAGGGAATGTAGGCTTCCTTCCTCTATTGTGACTCCTCAGCTATTAACGACACAACATTTACCCAGCGATATTAGCCTTAGTATAAGCTCCAGTGTAGCAACCACGGAAGTTAGGCCGAGTTTTTCATCTTACAGCCTGATTACGTGGAATGTGGCAGGTTTGAGTAAAAAGGTCCACCAGCAAGCATGGCTGGATGTTATTAATAAACATACCATAGCCTGTTTACAGGAAACCTGGACGACCGAGGAAATCCATATTATAGGATTCCAAACCTTTCATTCGCCCGCACTTATTAGTAAGCAGGGCAGGAATAAAGGAGGCCTTTGTACTTATGTGGCTACAACTGTGGAACTAAGGGTCAACAAGTGTCTTAACGCGGAGTTTTATCAGGTCCTGATCTTTAAAGGGCCCCGCTCTGTCAATGTAATTTTAATAAATTTTTATAATAACGTACCATCTATCCATACAGAGCATGTTCTTCACAACCTTTTAAATAGCATAATATCTTTAATAGACAATCTTGTAGGTGAGAAGGTGTTAATCTGGGTAGGTGACTTTAATTGCACTGTCTGCCCCCTTTCTGGAACTGGTTTGTGCGGCCTAGCAGATTACGGGGAAGACTGCCCTACCCATTTCACCCACTCAAAATTAGGTAACTCCTTAAATAACATGATGTTCTATTTCAATTTATCCTTTGTTAACGAACTGTGCAGCCCGATCGTCCCGTTTGAACCAACTTTCAATGGGCGAGGGTGTAACTCCACCATAGATTTTACCTTAATGTCCCCGGCCCATGTTGGCTGCATAACCCTCTGGGAGACTGGAAAGGCTCTCTTCGGAGATCATTACCCCATATCATTCTCTGTAAAAACAATGGGAGAATGTAGTCAACCCAAGAAGAACCCTAATTATGCACCCAAGGTCAATCTCGGTGCTGTAAATGGGTATGTTGTCAAATGGGATAAAGTTGAGCCAGCTGGCTTCTTAAAGAGCCTGGTTTCGACGTCTCTTGAGGATATTCATGTATGTTTAACAGCTGACATGGAGCCTGATAAAGTCGTGGCTGCCTTTTCTAATATCCAACGGACAGTAAAAGATCTTTTATTTAGAGAACATAGGCAAACAGCTAAGCGCCCACAGGGTTGGTTTGATAATAAATGCACCAAAGCTTTGACTTCTCTTAAAAAGGCCCTACAGACTAAACCAAAAAACCAAGACCTAATCCGTCAAGCTAGAGGAGCTTACAAATTGACCCTTAAAACGAGAAAAGCCACCCTTAAGCGGGAGGCGTGGGCGGCCTTACGTGAGGCCTCGCTACAACGCGATAGTACATTATTTTGGAAAGTGGTAAATGCCCCTTACCTGCAAAGCAGAGCGGAAGATATCTTAGACGTGGCTATCCCAGGGGATACCTGGGTGAACCATTTTAAGCAGTTATATAATAGTTCGACTGTAGGGCACTGTCCTCCTTCGCTAACTCTCAGTTTGACGGACCCCGGCGGGCCAGGCGAGCGAAATGCTTTTCCGTTGAATATTACTTTCAGCCTCCAAGAGGTCATTAAAGCTATTAAGGACAGTCCACTCGGTAAGGCTCCGGGTCCCGACGGTGTCCCAATCGACGTCTATAAGGCAGAGATGGATTTATGGGCACCCTTACTCACCAATGTTTTAAACAAGTCTAACCAACAGGGATTTGTGGCATCTTGGCCTGACGCTACTGTCGTGCCAATATTCAAGAAGGGTGATAGAAATGACCCAAATTGTTATAGGCCAATCTCTCTTCTGGATGCACTGATGAAGGTGGCCGGTAGGATTATCCTAAACCGGATTCAGAGCTGGGAGACTGAAAATCAGGCCATCTCTAACCTACAATATGGTTTTAGGACGGGCAAGGGCACGGTTGAGCAGTGCTTGAACCTGGACTTAATTATTGCAAAGTACACTCAAGCGAAGAGCGAAAAGTTATATATTTCCTTCATTGACCTAAGCTCAGCGTTCGATTGTGTGAATCATGAATTCCTCTGGAACACACTCTCTTCTTTGGGCCTTGACGCCCAAATCATCACGTCTATTCGTGAACTTTACAGGGACGCAGGGGCAAGGGTCAGATTCGGACGTCTGGGGGAATGCTCAGATAAATTCCCTATCTCGCGGGGGGTCAGACAGGGGTGCATATTGGCTCCTCTGTTGTTTACCATTTACATTAACTCTATTGGAGAACACTTAAGTAACTTTCAATATGACTACCCCGCCATAAAGGGTACCTCAGTGCCCCTATTACTCTATGCTGACGACGCGGCAATTATGTCGCGTACTAGGATAGGTCTACAGCGGGCGGTGGTTCAATTTACCTCCTTTATGAGGGATAGGGATTTAAAGGTGAACACTTCTAAATCTTACAACATGGTCTGTGGCAGGGGCCTTAGAAGTGCACCTTGTTCTATTTATCTGGATGCCCAAAAAATTGAAACCACTGAGAAATTCTGTTATTTAGGTGTGACTTTTGACAGGAGGGGGAGCTGGAAGCCGGCAATAGCAACAAGGAAATTAGCCTTTTTACGTTCTGCGGGAGCCCTGAACAATTTTTCTGCAAAAATTGGGGGGAAGCCCGCCATGGAACTAATACAAATCTATAAGGCCAAAGTTGTCTCCTCAGCCACCTATGGGGCAGGGCTCTGGGGGATAGAAAATGTGCAGACGCTACAAAGCTGTGAGAATCAGTTTATCTGCCACTTACTAGGAGTCTCTAAATTTTCATCAACTTACATGACCCATATAGAAGTAGGCCTTCCCTATATTAGTGACATTGTTAACATCTCCCCTCTTTTACTGTGGCATAAGGTCTGGGTGACAGAGGAGACATCCTTAAATAGGGAAGTAATTACCGACTGTCTCACAATGAACGGAATGGCCAATATTAGGTGGCTCTCCTACGTGAAAAATCTTTGTGTAAAGATAGGACACCCAGAATTCTTTGATAACCCGCCCAGTTTGGATGGACTATCGAGAGCCGCCTTGAAAAAGTTGGCTCTTGACCACCGGGTAATGGAAAGATGGGACAAGGAGAAAATGAAACCTACTGTACTCCGGTTTCAGGAAATTACTCAGTGCGAGGGTCTCCAATATTATCTTAGCTCAGAATTAAGCCCATATGCACGTACACTGCTGACTCGCCTCAGATTAGGCATGTTTTTTCACTTAGTTACTTTTCCCCTTTGTAATGACTGGTCCACTGAAATTCCCTTGTGCCCATGTGATGATATCTCTAGACAATCGGACATACATTGTGTCTTTTTTTGTGTATTTTACAAAGTCCCGCGTAGAGCTCTTCTGTTACCCGTTCTGAGGGCATGGGGGATTCGAACCTGTAAACTAGCATATATGAAATTACTGCTATTAGAAGATGATTCCCTTATCCATGCAGTTTCAAGTTTCTTAAAATTAGTAATTAAATTCAGAAAATCTATGCAATCCTCATGTTCTTAATCTGTTCCCGAATCATTATGATCTGAATCTCTTTTTAATGATATTTTATCTTGAATGTATGATCGAATAAGCTTAGGTTGTTGACCCTGTTTTATCTTAAAAAATGTTTGTATTATGTGCTTTTATGATTTTACCCTAAATCGAATAAAGCTTGTTTTGATTTGATTTGATTTGAGAGAGAATTAAGGGTTTGGAGAAGAGGGTACTGCCCTCTCCATCAAACTGAAGGTCTTCTCCCCTGATTTCAATCCGGGTGGATCTTAAGTATCTAAGCGACAGAGAGTAAGGCTATCGGAGGTTTGGTTATTCGACTTCCCACCAGCTTCAGAGTGGGTCCTCAAATGAACAATTTTCTCCGCCCCTTACGGTCCTGTAAAACCTGGCAGGGGCAGAAAAAACTTCAGAATAACACCTACACGATGTGAGACAGCTCCCATAGTGTGGTGGTCATTAGTTTTTGTATTAAGGGGAAATACAAAAATGTTAAGGGGCTTATTTACAAGGAGCTTACGCTGCCAATGTGTCAACATTTTTGACACATTGGCGGTGCTGTCAGTACTCCATATTTACAAGCTGATGTATCTTGGAGGATGCGTCACTTTTTGGAGCTCTGCGCAGTGCCGGCTTGAGTCACGCAGAGGGTTAATAGCGACAAAATTCATGTGCCTGTGAAACCCACACATAGGAAATGCTGCATTGACAATGGAATATAAAGAAAAGCCAGACAGAACAGTGTTGCGAGCACAACTACACCATGGAGGTGCTCGTTTTGCAGCTGGGAGCCGCAAACGAGACAACCACCACCACCCCCAATTACCCACCCAACCCCCCCACACCGCCACAAAGGTAGCTCAGGATAAGGAAGTTCATCTATTGCCTTTGGAGTACCCTAATGTTTCTCAGGGAGGATGAGGTCAAGAGGGAGTCCATTGTCCAACTGCTACACCAGATAGCTCCAAAGCTCCAGGCACCAACTCTAAGGGCCACCAAAACTCCCCCACAGGTCAAGCTCTTGGCTGTCCTACACATGTTGGCATCTGGCTTGTTCCAGATCACAGCAGCCAGAGTGGCAGGAATCTCCCAGCCATAATTCTCAGCCTTTGTACCCTCGTCTTAGATGCCTTCATCTGCCTTACACCACAGTGCCTCCTCTTCCCCAACTCACAACAACTGTAGCTGGAGATCAATCAAGGATTCTATGCCATTGCCGTTTCCCACATGTGTTGGGTTCTATGGACTGCACACATTTTCAACTGATTCCCCCTTCAGCAACATCCGATCTTTACTGGATCTGGAAGATCACATACCCCATCAATGCTCAGGCCATTGTCTACTATTGGGGGCTGTTAACCAATGTGCTGGCCAAATAACCAAGCAATGTGCATGACGCATACATCTTCAGGCACTCCATCATCAACTAACGCTTCCAGAATGGCCAATATGCGAATAGCCTACTAGTAGGTAAGCAAATCTCAAGTACCTAACAGACCAACTAACAATCATAAATTGATTACAAAATACCCATCTCTGTGTCTGTCGGAGCAGATCCACCCATACGTATGAGGGCTGTGCCCCATACATGCATCATGCAACATGTGGCAAGAATACACACAGCTCACACATGTCAACACACCAAAAGTCATCAACATAGAATAATATCCAACCTGGAGAAGGCATAACAGTGTACTAAGGACACCAATCTCAACACAGATCTCCCACTGCAATGTATTGTGGCTATTCAGGAAGTACACAGCTCCTCAAGGCAATATCAGTCTGTCCCATATGAGCATGGCCCAATAAAATAGTGGAAGTCAGATAATAAATAGTGTAACAATCTATGTGACATGTTTAACCCCCCCAGCACCTTGAGACCTTCACGGAAGAGTAGCGCTCTTTAAACCCCCTGATTGATTGATGTGACTGCAGCACATGTATAACCCAATATTACATGGGCAAGCAAGCATACCATTAAAGACCTGTGTCAATGTCATGTAGGTCACCATCAACATCTGTTCTTTACCATGGACATATGCCTCTGTCAGTGTCAACAATGTTAGTCATATCACACACCACCTTGGAAGGACCAACTAGCCAATTATCAGATGTCCAATCTGCCACGGCACACATGTAACGGGTGGCAAGGACCATCTCCAAGAACCCTTAACAGAAAGATATAGGATCGACATGTAAGTCAGGATGCAGAAGTGTACAACGTCTCAGCCCATGCTCACCATTTGTCTTTACACAGAGTAATGGAGTAGACATGTACACCTTTGAACAACTCCATGAGTAACACATATTGTGAAAAAAATGTAGAAATGTGTATGACCATTTACCTGCACTTTACACACATGGACCAAAATGTACATGTAACAGTGACCCAAAGCATTGACATTTGTCCTATCTTTTCTGATTTCAGCTGACTGAGGATTTGACCTCCAGCCATGGCTCATGACCCCATATGCACCCACCCATACCCAGCAGGAGAGGATCTACAACCAGGCACTCTGCAAGGCCAGCAATATTGTCGAGCAAACCTTTGGTCTGCTCAAGGCCAGGTTCCTATGTCTTGTAATTTCACGTGGTAGATTGCTATACTCGCTCCCAATGGTGTGCAAGATAATACTTGTCTGTTCCATCCTACACAATATATGTGTGTGGACAAATGCCGTCTTGGATGGGGACCAGCAACATTAGGACCCAATAGAGGAGGAGGAAGAGGATGTAGGAGACATCTACACACCCACATCTAGTCAACTAGAAGTAGGCCTCAAATTTTCACACTCATGTTATCAGACCTGTTGACCAGCATGGGCCCATGCTGCACATCGATGAATTGCAAATTTTAAGAAATGCTACATGAAACTGTGAACCTCATCATGAATGCAAGGAGTCACACATATGCACACTGTTAATATACACATGTGACAAATCACAAGTCTTCAAGGATGCCTGCCACAAAATGTTGAGCTGGAAAAGTGATCCCTGGCAGTATTACCTGCAGTGCAACAATCTATACACTGTCCCACACACAAAGAGCTAGTTCTGTCAATTAAAACAAACACATTGCCCATTTCACTAGCAAGGTCAACAAGCATTTGCAATGCAATAGGTCTCGCATTTATAAGAGTTTGAGCTATTGGCATTGTAAAATTAAAATGCCTTTTATTTATGTTTTGTTTTTTGCACAAAAAAAGCCATTGTCATTTACAATGTCAGTAGCATAAACTCGCATAAAAGCAGTGTGTGGAGTGCAGCAGTGTGCGAGCAGTGTGTGGTGTGCAGCAGTGTGAGGCGTGCAGCAGTGTGAGGCGTGCAGCAGTGTGCGGCGTGCAGCAGTGTGCAGCGTGCAGCAGTGTGCGGCATGCAGCAGTGTGTGGCGTGCAGCAGTGTGCGGCGTGCAGCAGTGTGTGGCATGCAGCCGTGTTTCGTGTAGCAGTGTGAGGCATGCAGCACTGTGTGGCGTGCAGCGGCATGCAGCAGTGTGCAGCGTGCAGCAGTGTGCAGCGTGCAGCAGTGTGTGGCGTGCAGCAGTGTCGTGCAGCATGCAGCAGTGTGTGGCGTGCAGCAGTGTCGTGCAGCATGCAGCAGTGTGTAATGCAGCAGTGTGCAGCAGTGTGTGGCATGCAGCAGTGTGCGGCGTGCAGCAGTGTGTGGCGTGCAGCAGTGTGTGGCGTGCAGCAGTGTTTCGTGTAGCATTGTGCGGCGTGCAGCAGTGTGTGGCGTGCAGCAGTGTGTGGCGTGCAGCAGTGTGGCGTGCAGCAGTGTTTCGTGTAGCAGTGTGCGGCGTGCAGCAGTGTGCGGCGTGCAGCAGTGTGCGGAGTGCAGCAGTGTGTGGCGTGCAGCAGTGTGTGGCGTGCAGCAGTGTGTGGCGTGCAGCAGTGTGGGGCGTGCAGCAGTGTGTGGCGTGCAGCAGTGTGTGGCGTGCAGCAGTGTTTCGTGTAGCAGTGTGAGGCATGCAGCACTGTGTGGCGTGCAGCGGCGTGCAGCAGTGTGCGGCATGCAGCAGTGTGCTGCGTGCAGCAGTGTGCTGTGTGCAGCAGTGTCGTGCAGCATGCAGCAGTGAGTAATGCAGCAGTGTGCAGCAGTGTGTGGCATGCAGCAGTGTGCGGCGTGCAGCAGTGTGTGCCGTACAGCAGTGTGTGGCATGCAGCAGTGTTTCGTGTAGCATTGTGCGGCGTGCAGCAGTGTGCGGCGTGCAGCAGTGTGTGGCGTGCAGCAGTGTGTGGCGTGCAGCAGTGTGCGGCGTGCAGCAGTGTGCTGCGTGCAGCAGTGTGTGGCGTGCAGCAGTGTGTGGCATGCAGCAGTGTGTGGCGTGCAGCAGTGTGCAGCGTGCAGCAGTGTGCAGCGTGCAGCAGCATGCGGCGTGCAGCAGTGTGCGGCGTGCAGCAGTGTGTGGTGTGCAGCAGTGTGAGGCGTGCAGCAGTGTGCAGCGTGCAGCAGCGTGCGGCGTGCAGCAGTGTGCAGCGTGCAGCAGTGTGAGGCATGCAGCAGTGTGCAGCGTGCAGCAGTGTGAGGCGTGCAGATTGGACTGAAAGGTGTAGAAATAAAATCAACTGAAGGCACCTGAATCACCTTTATTCCAAGGTTGCCTTTGTTAAAGATTAAAAAGCGTGTGCACGCGTGGGGTAATAATGGTCCTGGAGTTCTACAAATGGTTAAGTGCTAAACCCTTGTGCTTGTTACCCATTTAGTTTTATTTCGTAACATTTTTTGAGCTTAAAATAAAAAACACAGGATGTTAAAATGCCTACACTGCATAGCGAGAGTGGAGTGTCTGACAAGTGTGGTAAATCGATAACTATGCAGGCAGTGACTCATTGTCTATGTGGCCCTGGGTATTACCATACTAGATGCAGAGACTTGAATTCGGGTGGGAGCGGGAAGCCACCTGTGTCTCTCTTGAGCGCCCTGCGGGAGACAGGCAGGCATGGGCCAGACCAGTGATGACGATGTCACTTGTACTCCAGCTGAGACATGTCACTGTTTCCTCTGGAGAAAGTGCTTTAGACAGGTCACCACGTGGCCCGGGGCAGAGGCACGCCTGGGCCCTGTGACCTCCCAGGAAGAGCACCGGATGCCATTCCTGGATTCTCCCCTCTTTGATGATGAGGTGACATTTGCATCTCAATGGGGCTGGCGCTGCGGGGCCGGTGTTTGATGTCCCAGAGAGAGGGGGGGGTGGTCGCAAGGGACCCTGGCGGACCAGCTAGATAGCATGGTGTCGGCGCGCGCGCTCCTGCGCCCCCAGGAGGGCGGCTCCGGACTCCTCATTATCAGATGGCCCAAGGGGGGGGTCCCTTTATCCGAAGGCCGCTTTGATCTCCCCAGGAGGACTGCTGGGTTTACAAAGTGAACAATTAAGGAGACCTACTATCATCACAGAAGCCTCTGGTTTGTAAAACAAACCTCCCTGCCCCCCGTGAGGTGAAATGTCCGGATGAAGAAAGCACAGATCGGCCTGGAAGGAAATTGGAGGGGGCGTCGCTTTTATTGTCTTAGCTGCTTACGTCCTGAACATTTACTCAAGGCCTCTACAAACACTGCAGGGAAAGGAAACTTGTCGAAACAAGCATAATAATGTAAGTTATTCCCTGGAGATATCCTGTGCCAGTTAAGGGCCTTCCCTGATAGTCAATCATGCGAGAAGCAGTGTAGGCTTAACTGTGAAGCGGTTCTTGCTGGCAGGTCTCGAGGCGTTGTTTGTCCGCTGGCATCCTTGGAATGCAGGTGGGGGTTTCCAGCAGCGTTCACTCACGTTCATATAGGGAAGTTTCAGTCCGCTGCCGGTGCACAAATGTGATATATTACAGCTGACTTTCCCAGTGGTGCCACAGAAAATGTGCAGAAAGCAAATACGACACAGGACTCTAAAACTGAAAATGTAGTGACTGTGACTTTCTTTGCACTGGACAAATGTTTTATCAAACCCAAAATACGAAACGTTAATGGTAAATTACTAATGCACACGTGTAAGTGTGTTCGGTGATGAGCTGTGTTTTTGTTCATATTAAGAACCAAGTGGCGCACATCTTAATGAAAAAATAAAAACCAGGCAAGCATAGTGTCACGGAGCAGAGGCTGCTAAAAGAGAAGACAAGCACGCACTGAAGTTGACGAGGAGGGAGTGGGAGGGGGGA
Organism: Triturus cristatus; assembly: GCF_964204655.1. Lineage (NCBI taxonomy): Eukaryota > Metazoa > Chordata > Amphibia > Caudata > Salamandridae > Triturus > Triturus cristatus. The sequence goes on from NC_140595.1 coordinate 760,767,626, forward strand.
GTGGGGGCGGGCACCGTGGTGCGGCCGCAGTTGTAAAAGGCAGGGAGAGGGTGAGATTGAGAAAGGGAAAGATAGGGATCAAAGGAAACAATAACAAGCAGGAAGGGGGTGGCAAATGGTGTGCACTTTGATGTCCTCAGTGGTCGCGCGGCTCACTGAGGACATCAAAGGGGCCGTGAAGTGATCAGGCAGTGCTTTTCAGGCTGCCAAATGGTGCGCGCGCCCAGCGCACATGCACTGTATTTGGAGGCCTGAAAAGCACTGTTTGCACTTCCAGATCCCCCTTTTACAAAAGCTCTCGCGAGAGCAGCGCTAATGCGCTGTCTCAGGCGAGACCTAAAAATGACGCTTTAGTCAGAAATGTGACGCTTCATTCAGAAAGGTGACAGTCAAGTAGGAAAGGTAACCCTTTAGGACACAAGATGCTTGACTAGTAAAGGTGATGCCTGAGTAGGAAAGGTGAGGATCACGTAGGTAGGTTGATGCTTTAGGAAACGAGATGCTTGACTAGTAAATGTGTTGCTTAAGTAGGAAAGGTGATACGCAATTAGGGAAGGTGACCCTTTAGGAAACGAGACGCTCAACCAGTAAAGGTGACGCTTCAGTAGGAAAGGTGAGGCTCACGTAGTAAAGGTAATGCTTTAGGAAACAAGAAGCTTGACTAGTAAATGTGACGCTTGAGTAGAAAACGTGGCGCTCACTCAATTAGGAAAGGTGACCCTTTAGGAAAAAAGACGCTTGACCAGTAAAGGTGACGATTGAGAAGGAAAGGTGACGCTTTAGTAGGAAATGGCCACTTTAGTAGGAAATGTGCCTTTATAGTAGGAAATGTGACGTTCTAGTAGAGAACATGATGCTTTAGTAGCAAAAGTGATGCTCTAGTAGGAAATGTGCCTCTTCAGTAGGAAAAGTGGAGTTCTAGTAGGAAACAGAATGCTTCAGTGGCAAAAGTGAAACTCTAGTAGGAAACATGCTGCTTTAGTGGTAAAAGTGACATTCTATTATGAAAGGTGACACTCTTGTAAAAAAAAAGTGACACTCTAGTTGTAAAGCGCGATGTATCTAAGCTGTAAATGATGCAATATCTTAGCCATGCTGAAAACCAGGAAGTGTGAAGTTCTTATAACTTTCACTTACTTTTTGTCTGTGCTGACTGGTGGGTGTGTTTGGTGTGAGCTCTTGTGATTTGATGTGTGATTTGTTCTTGTTGGTATCTCTGATGTCCCTATTCTGCAAGTTTACTGCCTTTTATGCATAGTTTTTGTATTTTATAAAGGTTTGTCCACTGTATTCTAAGGTGTCTGTCCATTTAGAGCGTAGCATTTGCAGGGGTAGGGGGAAGGGGGACTCTTTTTTGGGTGTTTTAAGGTGGCTAGTGTGAGTCCAGAGATGTGGGGCATGGTCAGATCAAAGAACCTGTCAGAGGAGGAGTTTGGCCAACTGCTGTGGCTGCTGGTGCAGTACTTTCGACTCATGATAGGCAGTTGAGGTAGGGTGAGCCAAGGCTACCCTAAACATGAGAGATGGGAACAGTGACAGAAGATCCAATACCAAATGAATAGGATCTTCAATGTCCAGTGGAGCATCCACTAACTAAAGCACAGATGACCGATGTTGTCAGCCAGGAATCTGATCACCTTGATCACCTGTGGATTGAAGTTGGTGGGGCTACGGTGAATCCCTGTAGTGCTAGAGGCACTCTTGTGGTCTAACACCCTGTGACGACCTTTGACAACCATCATGTGTGTGTTAATTTATCCTAGCATGAATGTACAATGTCCTGCATATGCCTTGCTTCTTTTACAGGTTTCTTTCTTGTAATCTTGCTGTCTTTCAGTGGGAGCTGTCACGGAGTAGAACAGCCTTGCCAAGAACAGAACATGTGGGATGTGCATTTGAAAGCATGAGAGGGAGAGAGAGGTGTTGAATGCCCTTTTTGGTCTTGAAGTGCAGTGTTGTGAGCAGTGATGCAGAAATGTGCTCGGTGTTGTACATTGAGAGATGAAGTATGTGATGCTATAAGCAGCGTGTTCACAAATGTACATTGTGTTGTACATTGGTAGAATTATTAAGTTCTTACTATTGGCTTTGACATGGCTTCATGTCATCCTGTTTTCTGACTCTGCTTGGCTTCAGCTTTTCTGAGTGCACAGCATCGCTTTCAAGTTGTTTGAGTTAATCATGTTCAAGGATTGTTTTGTGAGAGATTGTTTAATGTAGCCTGGCATGAGCTTCGTCAAGATAAAGGCTGGAACATGCGAGATTGGAGAGGGAACGTGAGAACTCCTTCCTGCCACTGGAATGCTTGCTTAGAAGCTGGCCAGTTCTGGTAAGATTTCTCTGGCACGGGGGGAGGTTTCTATCAAACCTTCTAGTGTGTTTTGAGATTATAAAGCTGAGGGTTGTTGACTTAGAAGCCGGGATTTTTGAATGCGAATGGGGATGGACACGTCTACTTCGGTACAACGGACCCTGGTTGCTGAGGCTCTTATCCCCGGCTATTTATTTCCCGCGTTCAGGAGTGGGATAAGATGCAGTGTTTGCACCAGGTAAAGTGTTGAGTTTTGATTATTGCCATTGTAATGTTTGGCCAGTGGCTTTGATCATTTGAGGTGCTTGTGCTTTGATTATTGCCATTGTGATATTTGGCCAGTGGCTTTGATCATTTGAGGTGTTTTCTTTGTGATGTGTGAGTGAGTTGAGGTGCACATCCAAAGTAATCATTTGATGTATCTAGTGTGTATATCTCTTTCTGATCTTTTGCAGGATGTCCAGCACATTATATTTTCTTGAGTGTTATCTCATATTATTTGCTGCTTGTTTATTCATGGTATTACTCATGCATTTTTTTTTTTTAGTTTAAAAAGCTTTATTGAAAATGATAATCCAAGTAGAACATCATTACAAATAGAAAATCAACAGGCATTAAGATGAGGCATGAAGAATGAATTCTTGCAAAATTTAAAGAATGACAGAAAGGATATAGGGAATATACTTAGGGGAAAAGCTTTTAAAGGTATATATATTTTAGTGGGGAGGGACGAACAGGAAAAAGAAAAGTAACAGAGGGGGGAGAAGGAGGGGTGAAAGGCAAACAATATAAAGAGGATATATCATATGCTTTTAAAAACTGTATCTTTGTACTTTTAAGAAGCACTTAGCACCCACTCCCTAGCGCTCACCTGCTAACCCCAATCAGCCGATCCAAGCGCTGTCAGGGACAGGAAACGCCTCCTCGCCGCCATCACTCACCTCGAGGAGCCACAGGACACGCCCACTCCTGTTGGCCACGCCCACCCCTCGCCAGTACAAAAGCGCACCCTGATTGTTGGGACCGCATTGTACCTAAATCCTCCTGAGGCGGAAGCCGGGAGTTCTGTTTCACTCAAACCGAAATCACTGCTTTTAAAAACTGTATCTTTGTACTTTTAAGAAGCACTTAGCACCCACTCCCCAGCGCTCACCTGCTAACCCCAATCAGCCGATCCAAGCGCTGTCAGGGACAGGAAACGCCTCCTCGCCGCCATCACTCACCTCGAGGAGCCACGGGACACGCCCACTCCTGTTGGCCACGCCCACCCCTCGCCAGTACAAAAGCGCACCCTGATTGTTGGGACCGCATTGTACCTAAATCCTCCTGAGGCGGAAGCCGGGAGTTCTGTTTCACTCAAACCGAAATCACTGCTTTTAAAAACTGTATCTTTGTACTTTTAAGAAGCACTTAGCACCCACTCCCCAGCGCTCACCTGCTAACCCCAATCAGCCGATCCAAGCGCTGTCAGGGACAGGAAACGCCTCCTCGCCGCCATCACTCACCTCGAGGAGCAACGGGACACGCCCACTCCTGTTGGCCACGCCCACCCCTCGCCAGTACAAAAGCGCACCCTGATTGTTGGGACCGCATTGTACCTAAATCCTCCTGAGGCGGAAGCCGGGAGTTCTGTTTCACTCAAACCGAAATCACTGCTTTTAAAAACTGTATCTTTGTACTTTTAAGAAGCACTTAGCACCCACTCCCCAGCGCTCACCTGCTAACCCCAATCAGCCGATCCAAGCGCTGTCAGGGACAGGAAACGCCTCCTCGCCGCCATCACTCACCTCGAGGAGCCACGGGACACGCCCACTCCTGTTGGCCACGCCCACCCCTCGCCAGTACAAAAGCGCACCCTGATTGTTGGGACCGCATTGTACCTAAATCCTCCTGAGGCGGAAGCCGGGAGTTCTGTTTCACTCAAACCGAAATCACTGCTTTTAAAAACTGTATCTTTGTACTTTTAAGAAGCACTTAGCACCCACTCCCCAGCGCTCACCTGCTAACCCCAATCAGCCGATCCAAGCGCTGTCAGGGACAGGAAACGCCTCCTCGCCGCCATCACTCACCTCGAGGAGCCACGGGACACGCCCACTCCTGTTGGCCACGCCCACCCCTCGCCAGTACAAAAGCGCACCCTGATTGTTGGGACCGCATTGTACCTAAATCCTCCTGAGGCGGAAGCCGGGAGTTCTGTTTCACTCAAACCGAAATCACTGCTTTTAAAAACTGTATCTTTGTACTTTTAAGAAGCACTTAGCACCCACTCCCCAGCGCTCACCTGCTAACCCCAATCAGCCGATCCAAGTGCTGTCAGGGACAGGAAACGCCTCCTCGCCGCCATCACTCACCTCGAGGAGCCACGGGACACGCCCACTCCTGTTGGCCACGCCCACCCCTCGCCAGTACAAAAGCGCACCCTGATTGTTGGGACCGCATTGTACCTAAATCCTCCTGAGGCGGAAGCCGGGAGTTCTGTTTCACTCAAACCGAAATCACTGCTTTTAAAAACTGTATCTTTGTACTTTTAAGAAGCACTTAGCACCCACTCCCCAGCGCTCACCTGCTAACCCCAATCAGCCGATCCAAGCGCTGTCAGGGACAGGAAACGCCTCCTCGCCGCCATCACTCACCTCGAGGAGCCACGGGACACGCCCACTCCTGTTGGCCACGCCCACCCCTCCAACGCCCATAAACCTCCCCCATAAAACATGTGCCAGCATAGGGAGCGCAGCGGACGGGCGCAGCGGGCGCGCCGTCAGCGCGCCGACGGCGCGCCAAAGGCAAGCCCGTCTGGGCCCGTCCGGGCCCAGCCGGCCCTAGGCCCAGCCACTCTGCCCTTTGCAGCCCGTAACGACAGGACTTACACTCGCGCTGACTTATTAGCCTTAAACCCCAACAAACAACCCTCCTGCTCGCGCATCCTGATTGGAGACACCCAATTCTCCGGCTGTGACCTCTGCGACCCCGCCAATCAGAACACGGCACCCAAGGGCTTGCACCTAGGCCTACTCAACTGCAGGTCGCTCGTGAAACACTCACACGAAGTGAACCTCTTAATCACAAACAATGCCTTAGACATTCTGTTTCTAACAGAAACCTGGCTCACCCCCAGTAGCGGCCCAGACATCGTTCTAGCACTCCCCCCCGGGTACGTTATGTGCTCACTGAACAGGCCAGAGGGGAGGGGAGGTGGACTAGCGATAATTCACAAAGACACCCTCACCTGTAGAACATCTGATGGCAACATCAAGGGATACGAAAGCTGCCACTATACAATACAAATCTCCCCAGTTACCTCGCTGTCAGGAACGCTGGTTTATCGCCCGCCAGGCAATCTAGGAGACTTCCCAAACAAAATTATTGACCAGACATCCACTAAATGCACTTCCACCACCAACTACCTATTACTAGGAGACTTGAATGTACATTTCTTGGACCCAGATGACAAGCAGGCCAGTGAACTACTTCAGGATTTCACTTCAATGGGCCTTGACCTCAAAAACCCACAGGCCACTCATGAAAGAGGGCAACTGCTTGATCCTATTCTCTCCAATATCCCCAATCTGAGAACTCTGGACCATATCCCCCTTCCCTGGACGGACCACTTTCTGGTCTCCCTAGTATGGAACTTCATCACTCCGCCCCCCTCACCTCCCAAAACCAGAACGTATACCAGACGATGGCAGAAATTGGAGCCAGACGTTTGGGCAGCCAAACTTAGGGAAAACGCTCCCCACCCCCCCCACGACACCGTAGCAGGGGATAAAGAATTCAGTACCTGGATTACCCAATCGCTCGACGCTATTCTGCCTAAAACCCACTCCCTGAAACACACTAAGAAAGTTAATCCCTCACCCTGGTATACCCCCGAACTCAACCTTCTGCGTAAGGCCTGCAAAAGGAATGAACGCATCTGGAGGAAGGAAAAAACCAAGGAACAAAAAGAATCATTCCGTACCTCTGTAAAAACCTACAAAAAAGAGCTCCGTAACACCAAAACCAGCTTCTACGAGAACAGAATTAAAAACGCTGCCTGTTCGGCCCATGAAACCTATTCAGTTCTTAAAGAACTCCTCCACGCCCGTGACCCCCCACTTAAACCCCTCGATCCCAAAGAAGCTGAAATTAAATGTAACAACTTAGCCACCTTCTTTGACGAGAAGATTCAAAAAATTCTTCTTACCATACCCCCCCCGATCAGGCCCACACAGAGCAGGACCGCACTACCTCCACCACCTTTCCTCCTCCGCTGTTAGCCCACCCCCAACCTTCCCTGGACGCCTTCGGCCCCGTAACAACAGAAGAAGTAGGAGCAACGCTGGCCTCAATCAAAAGTGGCTCACCCCGCGACCCTGCACCCCTCCATGTTCTAAAAAAAGTGTCGAGCACTATCATCCCTCCCCTCACGGCCCTGATCAACTCCTCTCTCTCGGAGGGCATAGTCCCCCCCAGCTGGAAAACGGCCGCAGTCAAAGGTCTATTGAAAAAACCCTCTTTAGATCCGCAGGACTTCACCAATTATAGGCCCATATCCCTTCTCCCTGGAAATAGCAAGATCGCAGAGAAGCTGGTAAACAAGCAATTATCGCTTTTCCTAGAAAGTAACAACCTCTTAGCGGTCTCTCAAACAGGGTTCCGTCCAGGTCATGGCACGGACATCGCCCTCCTGGCAGCGGTGGAGAAGGCCAGAAGCATTCTGGACACAGGAGGATCAGTGGCAGTGATCCTCCTGGATCTCAGTGCGGCCTTCGACACTGTAGACCATCCCACCCTAATCCACCGTCTGGGAGAGATCGGACTAAAGGGCACGGCCTTGAAATGGCTAGAATCCTTCTTATCAGGACGCTCCTTCCAGGTGCGGGAAAACGACAGCTGCTCATCCACCTTCCCCCTCCGGTGCGGAGTACCACAGGGCTCATCCCTTAGCCCCACGTTATTCAACGTGTACATGGCCCCACTGGAGAAGAGGGTCAGCTCGTTCGGCGTGTCAGTTATCAACTACGCCGACGACACTCAGCTGGTCGTAACCCTTTCACACCCCCACCATGCCCCATCCGATCTCCACAGCTGCCTCTCCGAAGTACACCGATGGATGAATTTTTCCTCACTGAAACTGAATGGGTCCAAGACTGAGATCCTCTTGATGGGCCACAAGGGGCCCTCTCTACCATCTCACCTCTGGCCCAGTTGCCTAGGTGACCCTCCCACACCCAAGGAAGAGGTCAAGAGCCTTGGCGTATGGATTGAAAAGGACATGAGCTTCAATACTCAGGCTAAAAGAACGGCAGGGACATGCTTTGGGCTACTCAGAGCATGCAGGAAGATCTTCCCCCTGCTCCCCGATACCGCTAGGAGGCTCCTCATTCAGGGTCTAATCCTGGCAAGATTAGACTACTGTAACGCCATCTACCTGGGAGCCCCCGAAGCCACCCTGAACTCGCTGCAAAAAGTCCAAAACGCCGCCGCCCGCCTACTCACGGGCACACCTGGAAGATCCTCCGCCAGGCCGGCTCTTAAATCCCTCCACTGGCTCCCAGTCAGAGAAAGGGTCGTCTTCAAGGCCCTCTGTCTGGCCCATAAAACCCTCAACAATAACGGCCCCCCTCTTCTCAAAGAACTTCTTACCCCATACAAAGCGGAGAGAGACCTGCGGTCTAGCGCAGAAAATTGTATAGTAGTTCCTAGAGTCAGAAAAGCCAAGACCAGTGGCAGTCGCTTCTCGGTTCACACGGCCAAACATTGGAACCACCTACCACAAAGACTCAGGACAGAACCGAACTACCTCCAGTTCAGAAAAACTCTAAAGACCCTCCTTTTCCCGCAGACATAATTCCATCAGACGGCTGAAACCCACGGAGAAACAGGTCAGCGCTGGGATGCTCCTTGAGTTACTACGCGCTTTATAAAACCATTAAAAAAAAAAATATATATATATAATTAACAGAAACTTAATAATTGTATAAACAACTAAGTGAATCATGGAACATTTCTAGAGAGAAAATTAGTTAAAGGCAACCATAACAAATCTTTTTTGATCAAAAGAGGTACTGTGGTAGCAAAAGCACGATCAAGCCTATGATGATGACATAGTAGGTTCCACCAGGCATTGTATGAAATCTTTGAAGTATATTTCCAATTGGATGTGATTGTCTGTAAGGAAATGGCTAAATATAAATCTATAAATTTGCGTACATTACATTGAACATTCCATATAGGAGAAGCACCGCCCAGAAAGATATGAACAATCTCAAAGGAGTGGTCAGTAGCTAATATTTCGTTTAATTTTGACCAAATGAGACTTAACCAATGGGCAGTGAAAGAACATATGGAAAAAATCACTATCAGTATGAGAGCAAGACCAGCATTTTTTGGAGTCAATGAACTTAAAATTATGTAAATCATGGGGGGTATGAAAAAGTCTAGAGTCTGTGTGGTGCTGGCGGAGCGGGAAGGAGTGTGTAACTTGGACCATAAAGAATTCCAAACTTGAAGGGGAAATTGTTGAGCTAAATCTTTTTCTCATGAGAGTTCAAGTTTAGATTTGGGTCTGTCAGTGAAGGGACGGGAAAGTAATTTATAAATTGCAGAAGCTTTGAGGGGAATAGAAAAGTCTGGTAGAGGGGGGAGGACTGCGTCTGTGGCGGGCAGGGAAGCGTTATGAGAGATAATGGAGGCTAAGGAGTTTTTAAGCAGGGGATACTGGGAAGAATGTGTGTTAGAGAGGTTGAAAGAGGCACGAAGTTCCGAAAAGTGTCTCAAGGATTTGTTACTAAGTAGATGATCGTAAGAGATGATTCCTTTGTCAATCCATTCTTTCCAAAAGAGCGCTCTGTGGTTGATCTTTAAAGATTTATTATACCATATTGGAGTTAAAGAGTGAAACTCTGACTGTGAGAGGGAGGAACGAAACAGTGAGAGAGCGAGTGCTTTGGAATGTTTAAAGATAGGAGAGAGAAAGCGCTGCGGAGGTTGAGAGAGGCGAGTGGCCGTAAGAAATGAGAAGGGCGAAAGTTGCGAAAGTTCAATTGAGCTCCAGGCTGTTTGGGGAGGGTCGGACGAAACCGATAGAAAAGGCCAAATTAGTTTTAAAGTAAAGGCAGAATGGAATCGAGTGAGGTTGGGAAAGTTAACACCACCCAAATCTTTGGGTTGTTGAAGACGAGAGAGAGAGATCCTGGCTTTGCGATTATTCCATACGAACGTTGTAAATATGCGATATATTGTTTTAAAAAAGTAGAGAGGAAGGGAGATTGGAAGCATGGAGAGATAAAAATAAAAAATGGGGAGAAGCATCATCTTAATGGTTGCAAGCCTCCCCCACCAGGAAAGGAAAAGGGGAGACCAACTATCAACAAGAGAGGAAAGCTTTTTGAGTATTTCTTTCTGATTAAGATTGATGGTTTCTCTAATAGTATTAGCATAGAGAATACCTAGACATTTAATATTGCCGGAATTCCATTCAAAGCCAGAAACATGAAACATGTGAGGAAGGTAGAATTTGTTAAGGGGTAAAACCTCAGATTTGTCTATATTAAGTTTATAGCCAAAAACCAGGGAATATTCTTGTAACAAAGAAAAGAGGGAAGGTAAAGATGTGGATGGATTAGAGATATAGAGTAAAATATCGTCCGCATAAGCAGTAAACTTAATATCAGTGTTCTGGAATATGAAGCCAGTATGTGTTGGCGAGCGGCGAATTTTTTCTAAGAAGGGTTCTGATGCAAGTACAAAAAGAAGAGGGGAGAGAGGACAACCTTGTCTGGTACCTCTATGTAAGGGAAAATATTGAGATTGAGAGCCATCAACCCAGATAGAGGTAGAGGGAGCAGAATATAATAATTTAATATATTGGATAATGGAAGGGCTGAAGCCATGCCACCTCAACGCACCGAACATGAAATCCCAACTAACTCTGTCAAATGCTTTCTCTGCATCTAAAGTAATAGCGGCAATTGGGAAGTCTACCTTTGAGGCCAGGTGAATGATGTTGAGGAGGGCTCTTGAGTTATCAGTAATGGACCTACCTTTAACAAACCCAGATTGATAAATATTAACAAGGTTAGGGATGACCTTATTAATGCGAGATGCCAAAGTTTTTGCAAACATTTTACAGTCAGTATTAATTAAGGAAATAGGTCAATAATTTTTACAAAGGGAGGGATCTTTATCTTTTTTGGGAATTAGACATAGCATTGCCTCTGTAAAAGAGCCTTTGGATTCTCCCTGGGCGAGAAAGTGATTAATCAAAGAAAGTAAATGTGGAATTAGAATATCCTTAAAGTAAAGATAGAAGCGAACTGTAAAGCCATCTGGGCCAGGTGCCTTATCTTTAGGTAAAAGAGTGATAGCATTAAGAATCTCCTTATCTGAAATAGGAAGTTCTAGAGAAGAAAGGTCAGTAAATCAATCAGAAAATGTAGGAATTGATTGAAAGAAAGAGTCGAGTTGTGCGGGAGAGGGTAAAAATTCCGGAGTATAAAGGGAAGAATAATATTGAACAAAACAATCAAGTATTTTATCATCAGTGAATTGATGATTTCCTTGCGGATCAATGATGGAGATTATTTTGGATTTTTGCTTTTTAATTTTGAGGTAATTGGCAAGAGATTTGCCCGCCTTATTGCGTCCCCCATACATTTTGGCATGAAATTTAAGAAGATTATTACATGCAGAGTCCCAAGAATGTTTGCTATATTGCATTTTCGCCTTAATGAGAGAGGAGAGTATGTCTGAAGAGTTCTTGGTGAAGTAAAGATGCTCTAGGTCTTTAATCTGTTTAAGAATTTGGGAGGACTGTGAGAGGGCTGTTCTCCTCTTATGGGATACAAAGTCAATAATAAATCCTCTGGCAGCAGCCTTGAAAGCATCCCAAATAAAATGAAAATGGGAGGTAGAATGAAGATTGCGTTTGAAAAATTCCTCTGTAAAAAGCGTAAATTGTTCAGTGAATTGTGTGTCGAGAAGGAGAGAGTTATTAAAACGCCAGCACCGAGAGGTGGGAGTAGGAGTGGGATAATCCAAGTCTAGTATTACAGGGGCATGATTGGATATAAGAATTGAACCTAATTCTGTGTTAGTCATAAATTGGAGAGTATGCTGGGTAAGATATAGTCGATGCGGGAGTGTGATGAGTGCACAGGAGAAAAAAAAGAATATTCTAAAGTGTCAGGGTGGGAAAGTCTCCATGAATCAATGAGACCTCTAGAAGAGATGGCCTTAAGAAAGGACTTCTGCATCTTATTGGGGACATATTTAGTGAGTGATTTGTGATCTAGAAAGGGATCCATAAGTTGGTTACAATCACCTCCCACAATTAAATCATCAGTCGCATGAGAAGAAAGGAGCAAGGAGAAGTCGTTCCAGAAGGTTAAATCTACACCATTAGGACCTTAAACATTGCAGAAGGAAAATTTTGTATTATTAATAGTAACATCTAAAAACAACCATCTACCACAGCTATCATGAAACTCATTGTGGAACTGAACAGTCAACGATTTATGAAACAAAATGATAACACCATTTTTGTTGTTCACTGCCGGAGAGCAGAATGCCTCTCCAACCCATTGTAAATGTAGTGTAGACAAATCCTGTGAATTAAGGTGAGTTTCCTGTAACATTGCTACATGGCATTTCATTCTCGCTAAGTGAGATAAAACACGTTGCTTTTTAACTGGGTTTCGAATACCTTTGACATTCCAAGAAATGACACGCAAACCATTCATCTCTGGAAGAAAAATAGGATTAAGCAAAAGGAAGTAAAGAATTCAAAGCAGAATGGGAGAAGAGAGAGAAAAAGTAAAAGGAAGTTGAATAAAGATGAACGAAGCGGGAGAACCTGATACAAGGTGGCTAGAGCATTTGACCACCACAGAAGTGGAGACGGAGACAGAATAGGAAAGCAATAGAATATCATAAGCAGAAATGGGAAAAAGGAGAATATAGATAGAAATAGATAGTGTAAAGATTGCCGAAAAAGAGGTGAAAGGCATAAAAAGGAAGGGAACATGGGATAATGGATAGGAAAGAAGGAGAGATAAGGGAAAATAGTGAGGAGGAGGGTAAGGGGGAACAGCTTTCCCCAGAAAAAAACAAGAAGAAGAGGATGGCAGAAAGCCAAGGGGCTTTAGCCACGAAGGACAGTAAATCGAAGGACATTAATGTGGGAGGGGGGTGACGAAAAGCAAGGCAGCCGCACAAGAAGAGACACCGGAGAGAAAGGGTCACCATATATCACAAAAAAAAAACGATGAAAAGGAGAATCTAAGACTAAAGGCAACCAAATGTAACAAGTGAAGGGAACTTACCAAACATTGAGAGAAAGGAAACAGCAGCGGGATGGGATGCACAAAATGAACACCAAAACGATATGAAAGGTAACCTTTTGACAACACCACCACATGGGGGAAACCTGCGAAACATAAAAGGAGATGAGCGTAAGAAGGAAGAGATCAATGCTCTACATATTAGAGTAGAATAAAAACAAGACTCAATAATAGAACATTAATATGAAATTAGGGTTTGCTCAGTTCCATAAGTTCTCCTTTGTGAGTACAGATAATTTTCCGTAGGTCTGCAGGATCTTCAAAACTAAATGTTCTTTCTTTATAGGTCACTTTGAAAAAACAAGGATGAATTAAACCATAACGTGCATTCATGGCTCGCAATGCAGGTCTGAGGTCCAAAAATTCCTTCCGACGAGACGCAGTAGGTTTAGTAACGTCTTGAGTAAAAAAGACTTTATGCCCAGACCAAATCATCTGCTTATGTTGCTTAGCAGCTTGGAGAATCATCATAAGCTCTGAATATAGAAGGAAATATGCAATGATACCTCTAGGTTTAGATGCAGGGGATGTGATTTTTGGCCCCAGGCGATGAGCACGCTGTATGTTGAAGTCCGAAGAATTCGGAAGGCCAACAATTTGGAGAACTTGGGTCTTTAGCAATTGAATCATATTGGACCCTTTAGAATCCTCCGGAATGCCATAAATACGAAGGTTGTTGCGCCTATTATGATTTTCTAAATCCTCCGTAACCCTTTGAAGCTGGTTGACTTCCTTGGTTAGTGTGTCCACTCTAGCAACGACATCTTGAGCATCACTGATCCTTTGCTCTACATCAGTCAGTCGTGTGTCCAGGCTAGACCATTTGTCATCCAACCGCTGAAGTGTAGCAACAGTGTCCGTCATGAAAGGACGAATAAGACGTAGCTCTTCCATGATGTCCTCGAGTGTAAGAGGTAGCGGTGATTTAGTTGGAGAAGGTGGATCTTTTTTGGTGCGTTTGACAGAAGATGCATTAGTGTCCTTCCGACCACCAGAGGAGCTTCCTTGAGGTTTATTTGAATGTGTGGAGTCCATGTTGAAAATAATATGGCAGGTGTATTGCGAATGAAAGCAAATGAAGGCAGCAAGAGGAACAGTTGTGAATGACGTGGAACAGGGTTGAGGGGTGATGTGGCGCAAAAACCGGCACTCCGTGAGGTAAAAAGGTGATCCTTAAACACAACACAGCAATGAAGAGCGTTGGATTATGGTGTGGTCGAGGCAGGCGTCAAAAGAAAGACAAGCTAACAGTGAAAGCGGGAAAAAACAAACCTGCAGCGCCAGTGATACCAGAGTGGCAAAATGATGGGAGGTCAGATCTTACCATCAGAGTATACTGGGGACATTACGTGAGGACTGTATATGAAACTCTTCTGGCCCCCTCAATATGAGAACTTGATGCCGGAAAATACAGCGCGCTGAATGAGGCATAAAGTCATCAGTGAAAGTTGAAGGAGAAAGAAGAAAACCTTCCCTGTGGCATTAAATCATGGCCGAGATTGAACAAAAGGCATCACCACTCCATAAAGAAAGTCAAATGCAAAAATAAGAAGAAAAAAAAACGCTGCATTGAAATAAAGAAAAAACAAAATGGCGGCCGTTGTCTGAGGGGGGCAGTAATCAGCGTTTAAAATGATGAAAAGACCATATTTCGGTCTAAAAACTTGCCATGGTGCACTCTGCCACTTCCGACATCTAAATCCGCCGAAACCGCTGAGAAGCACAAAGAAATTAAGGTCCCTTGATCGTTGAGCCGGCTCGACCGAGCGGAGCTCCTTACGTGGCAGCCATCTTGCATCGTCGCGCCATGCGCTCCATTACTCATGCATTTAACTGTTGTATTTACCAAGTGTGTTATTATTGCTTGAAAATAAACATATATATATCTCTTTGTGTATTTGAATTTTGTGCATTTGGCATCTGGGAAAGCCTTTCTGTTAGAGAGCATTGTGTAAAATAAAACCCCAATCCTTATTCTAAAAGAGAGAGTCCTTGCATTTTGTAAAATAAAACCCTTTCCTAAAGGTGTTGTTTGTTTGGTGTTAATGTTTCCTGCTTCATTGCGTTGAACCACCATGAGGGAGATTCTGTAGTATCTGATACGCGAAGCAAAACAATCCCTAAATGTTATGTGCTCGTAGTGTGTGGCTTTTGGAGATTGATTGAAGTTTTTTCTTCAGGAAGGCCCAGATATGTAAAAGGGTTAGAATAGCATGATACGGGCTAACTCAGTTTAATGAGCATAGCATGCTACAGGGGCCTGTTCACAGGGGCATGAAAATAGCAAAAATATACCATGTAGTGCAGGGGAGGGAGGTCCATAGGTGCGGTGAGACCCATATTGCACTGTACAGGGAGTATTGTCATCCAACCTACTAGGTCATTACTGAGTCCAAGCTGTGGGGGCCACCCACCATGTAGGTTGTAGAGAAGAGCACTCACATGTCATCAGACCACATGTTTTACAGGGTGCTTGGTTTACCCCCATGATGGGCACACATACTTGTAAATAAAGACAAAATGCTATCAAAAATTGATGAGCTTGTACGGGCCTTGAATGATCATTGTTCATTCACTGTGCACTGGTCACATGTAAGGAGAGTGGTGTTGAGCACAAACAAGCATGAGTACTGCCTGATGTGTGTAGCATTGTAAATAATAGGTATTAGATGGCTCCATCATCATCATACTATGCAGAGTATGGTGAGCCAAAATGGACTGTTCACATTGCCATCAAAACTAGGCTCCCTTGCACCATGTAGGAAGCTAGGCTAATCTTGTACCTTGTCTGCACTCTATGCACCTGATACGTGATGTGCCAGGTATTATCTTAAAACACAGCAACATGGCATACATAGGTCCAGTATTTGGGCAATCCAACTCTGCCTAACATTACAAGTCCAACATACAGACAATACCCAGCATTTGTGAAGTCAATGACCCGTGCTTCATATGTACACAGTGTACATGTTCATCTTTCACAGAGCAATGTACCATCTTTTTGTCTTGTACCTGGACCAAACCCATACAACCGGGGCAAGGTGGCAAACTTCAGAGATCGCAATGCAACCAGTGAGTGTCAGCTCACTATTCCTCTGCTCTGTAAGGAGTGTGTGTGTTTCCATTGATTGGATGCAGTGAGATGTGTAAGGGGTCTTATTAGTCAGTGGACATAAGCTTTACTTTACATGTTGAATTACAACAGAAGAAGGACAAAGTTGCATGTGCAAATGTCTGGGCCGAATTGGTATGTGAATATTCATGGGACATGTGCCATCACCTGTCCCTAACCCAAATTATGATCATCAGCTCAAATGTCCCTCTCACATATATTATGGACAGAAAGTGGCAATATTTTGCCCAAAATATGTGACAGTAATGTTGCATGGGATAGGTTGTGATTTTTCTGACACAGTATGTTTTACCGAATACAAATGTGCACAAGACACAGATGTGGTTGTGGTGTAAAATATCCCAGACAGCACTACCAATTGTAAACAGCACATCTAATGTTGCCATGTGCACAGAGAACGCTTTTTAAAATTATTTATCCTCCTATTGTGTGTTCACATAATACCATGCACATGCTTGTAGGCATGACATACACTAATACCACTCAAGCTGCAAATCGTTCCGGGATCCATACATGTGATTGTTGTTCAGTTTCTAGGCAAAGTTTGGACTCCAATGGACTTGGGTGACTATGTGAGAAGGCTTGGCATACCAAAAAACTATTCCTTGCTAGTATAAATGCTGCACACGTATTTGTGATGTGCCATAGTTCAAATGTGTATTCCATGTGAACAAAACCAGTGATCAAGTTACATATCCCCATTTGTTGCAGTGAGCGTGTCAGTCCATTGTCCATATTAATGACCTACTTGCGTTTACCCCTTAGCCCACATTTGTCATGATATGTGGGAACTGTCATCCGGCATCATGCGTACCTGCACATTCCTTCGAGTACTAATATCAGGGACATGTTAGAAGGGGTGACAGGGGTGCATTTGCCAAAATGGCATGGTGGTATAAAGGATATTGTCATCAAAATCAATAATCACAAAGAGTTTGGGGGATAAACTTCAATCTGGCATCTTGCTAGTCCATGCATTCGTACAGCAATGTATAGTCAATTTTGTATGGCTGGTCCACACAAGATGGTATAATACCTACCTCAGTGCACACAAAATAGGAATGAGTCAATGTGGGACATGTCACCAGTCCACACATGCCAACGCTCTTACATGTCTCATGCCCTCATATAACCAATGCCCTCTAGTAAACAAGTTCCCATTCCTTTGCAGTGTTTTGTGAGGGATAAGGCCAATATGTTAAGTACCACAGGCATGTATGCGATGTGTTGTCAGCATACAGGCCATTTCACATTCCACCAACTGCTGCAGTCACCCACACTGTGTCCCCAGGATTTTTCACCATTGAACATTTCTGGGCAATTACATGCAAGATGCAGCACAATATATTCAAATATCTGATATCTACAGCATGCATGCACACACTCATCACATGGAGTAAGTATGAGTTGATGTTCATCTAGGTTAGAGTCCATACAGAAATATATTGAAGGATTATTGGGTATGTAAAGGAGCACATGCTCTTGATTTATTGTCATTACGTGATCTATGTTAAAGTGTTCCAGGCATGTCCGTGTATCATTCTGGAGAAATGTCCAACAGGTGTTTGAATAAGAGGTAGCTAGCAACACTCTCTCTATATTTCAACTACCTGGCACAGAGTCAATCAATGCTGCTAAGTGTGTGGCCTTGTGGATGTGCCATAGCAAGGAAGCATTGCTGAGGCACAATACTTGTAGTTGCTGACAATTAATCATTTCACATAGGTGATTGGTCATAGATTTTAACCTCTTGCCTGTTGCATGACAATCCCCAGGGAGTACCTAGATGGAACATGTCTACCATTCCATGTGCACACAACATCATTGTTCAGATTCTGGATTCATATGCACATGGGTATATGTTTATGAGGTCAGACTCTGCATTTCCTGTACCTACAAGTCCAAGACCAGAGTAATTTAGCATTGTCATTTTATTGGAAGTACATGCTTCACATGACGGTTGATCATGATTGGTTCCATAGATGTCATTTTTGGCCTGGACATGCCACTTGTACTGCTAATAGTAATTCATGCATGTATAGGATGAACATTTGGAAAATTCAGTTTGGCCTGATACATCTGACCTTCTTCTCCGGCAGACAACATGACCCCTGGTCAGGGGAAATCCAATTGGAGCAGCCTGGAGAGGTACATACACATACAGCCAGATGAAAAGTCTTTAGGTGCATGGGGCACACATTGAAAAAACAAGGGCAGCAGGGACCTGGAAGTCACCACCTTTCGGGACACTATTAATGGACAGGGCAAGCGCTAGTCCACAAGTATAGGATCCCCATGATGGGCATCCTTCTCCACTTCAGGCACCCTCCAGACCACCACCAGCAGTGGCACCACAGGCGGTCACCAATACCTCTCATCAGCCCACCAAGTTTGAGAGGCAGTTGCAGAAGGCACAGAAAGAGACAAATTTGAAGCTGGTAGGACTACAACAATAGGTGGCATCACTCATGCAAATGTTAGAGTTGCATCATATGAGTATGCATTAGTACTGTAATGTATTTATATACCTGCCTGTATTAATTATTTGAACACTATGGTAGGAATCTACCATCCTATACTCTGTTGGTGCTTATAATCATTTATATCTGTTTCTGTCTTATGGTTGTTTCAGCACACCTATTTTACACTCGAATGAAGCTGGTTCAATAAAAGCTTATTTAAAACGTCCCCATCCTTTATTTTGTGTATCTCTCTCTGAGACAAAGTGAGCACGAGTGACTGAGAGAAAATTATTGTACTGTTTCCACGACCACTGATGGGACAGAGTTTTCATGTTCGATAGTTGTCAAGAACTATTCTCTCCTTGGTTAGAGGAGTTTACAGTGGCACTGTGAGCATGCTGGTATACATGCAAACATACCCGGTGTGGGTGTCTGGAATAAGTCTGGATACCAATCCCACAGTCTATGTTGGCTAAAGTTGTAGATCCTATATAGGTTTATAGGAACTACACAACATTACAGTAACACCATGAAGGAACTTTTAACTCTAGACAAGAACACCATTTGTCCATGGTTTAGGCACATACAACAATAGTTCTTGAGGTTGGGACTTGAAAGGTTTTGGATGAATCCAGAAGATTAAACAATGACCGCTAAAAATCAATTAAAACACACCTATTGGGAGTATGTCATAGCACCATAATACTTCCTCATTGGGGAGATTAGCAGAAGAGATCTTGACTGTTAGGGCCACTCCATGTAATGAGTCATTTTAGGACATACCGCAACAACAGAAGGCAAAAAGTCTATACCTGAAGTTCTGTCATGGTATATTGGAAATACATTTTTTCAAATCTAGGTGGACTGTAGGAAGCAAAAGAGATCCTATTGACATATGCCCCATATGCTTTCTACCCTGTAAGAAAAATATTAGTCATATGCTCTTCTTTTGTAAGGCCTATGCAACTACAAGAGCAAAGTGGATTCGAAATCTATGTATCAGGCTTGATTTTAGACAACGCAATAAAGCTTTAAGGGACTTGAAGATTAATACATCAATTGGTATTGTGCCCTCTCTGAGTAAGTATTTGTTTGTGGTAGGGATATTGAGGGAATACAAGAAACTGAAGTTTTAGTTCAGCATGTATTGGATATGCATGTTTTTACTAGTTTTGCCCTAAGTTGGCAGGGTATAGCCCAGACGTGGATCCCTTGCTCACTTTGCCACTGGATTCAAGCTAGCCTAGCTGATGAGGTCTGTTAGCCCGAAACCGGTCCCAGGATGCTTGTTTCTGGTCCAGGGAAGCTACGGCTTGGCAGTTCAGGCTGGACTATTCCAATGAGGCATAGGGTCAAGTCTGATTTGCATATAGCTGTGCCTGAACTGGGGTGGCGAAGTGAGCTAAAGAACAATGATGGATTCAACCCAGATCTGTGACTGGAGGTGAGTGTTTGAAAAGTTTCAGCACTCCGTCCATCATCTCTTTGTGTTTGCTTTACTAGTTTTTGCCAGGTTGAACTGCGTATTGGTCTTAACTGATATATAGTTTATATTCTCTCTCACTAACAAGACTGATAAAGGGCATGTACTTGCGCTACACCAGGCAAACCCCTAGTACTTTTATATAAAAACCCTCTATAATTGCTTGGAACATATTTTTCCATTTTGAATGGGCATAAGCACACTATTACTTACAATTATGAATCAGTGGGCCTCAAAAACCACTTAATGGTACCAGCATCCCCATTTATCCAAAGTTTTGGAAATTGTGGAGTTGTAAGTTATATGACCCTCTGCCCTATTTGGTGAATCTGTGTTGTTGAACTGTTTGTAAGCATTGTTTTATGAATGAATTTCCGAATAAACATTTTTGACTAGTGTAGGTCATAGATTTTTAGATTTTAAGGTTTTTATGGTGTGTTCAATAAATCCTCTTTTGCACTTTTACAACTGCTTTCTAATTAGTTCTTGACCCTTGATATACCTCCGTATAAAAATTGTTGTCTTGAGATTTTCATTTTTGATTTGTGTTTTTTTCTCAGTAGAGAAGTAATTTAGCTTGGGTAGACATTGCTAATCTATTCAAATGTTCTGGATGGCATTTTTAAAAATGGCAGGTGTGTTGCAATGTTGATGTAATATTTCGGCAAACATGAGGCCTATATACTTCTTTTTGGTGTCAAAACATAGGCTTTGGGGTCAAGTAATTATAGCGACAGAAAATAACTCCTCAGAGCAACCTATCCACTATTTTCCAAAATGGCGGCTCTATAATGATGTGTTTTATCCATTCTATTGGTAATTTATTTTAATATTGTTTTATTTCAGGTTTTCGGTTGATTCAAATTTGTAAACATGAGCGAAGCAGGTGGTAGCAGAGGATCTCCTTACAGTGTCTTGCCAACTACAAAATCTGAGGACTCCTTCAACAAAGAAGAATGTGTCATATGCCAAACTAATCCGAAAGAAAAGCTAACATCAACTGAGGCTGGACAGAAGAGAGTTTGAGATGCTGTAGAAATACATCAAGAAGAAGTTCACAAAAGAATGAAACTGATGGGTGAAGAGGATCAAATATGTTATCATTGTAACAAGTGCTACAAGTTGTATACAATGAAAAGAAGCCTTCGAAAAAAAAATTCATCAAAAATAGCATAAACAAGTGAATCACAACAAGAATCTGAGTCTTCTGAGAATGCGATGACAACCAAACCCAGTGCCTAACCAAAGTCAATGTCCAGACCTCGTCCACCTCCAACAACTGATCTGTAATCAGAGGATCTTCAATGTATTATCTGTAGTTTAACCAGAACAAGGGCCAAACTGATTGACGAAAGAAAGAAGCAGAGTCTCATAGGGTAAAAATGTTATTATCTGCAGCCAGAGTAGCTGATCTAAACAGCAGGTGAATGTATTTGCAGCGGATTTTCATGCCCACCCGAACTGCATGCATGCATACAATCAAAAATGGGACTGTACAAGCAGCAACATAACTGCTAGGCTTCAGTTAAGTGTTCACCCTTTGAAAAAGCAAATTACATTTTAAATCCACTCTTGAGTGCTGGCTACAGGTTCACACTCAGTGAGATCAGAGAAATAATGGTCAACATTGATGAAACTACATTGATGCATAGTAATGAAATTAAGATTTTTCTGGTGAGAATGTACAATGACAATATTCATTTTGTCAATCTATCAAAAGAAATGTTCTCAGCTAATTTGACTCCTGAAGATCTTGCTCTCAAAATAAAATCACAGGATGCAGTAAATTCAGCAGGAAAAGTTTAATAATGTCCTGAAAGATTTAGATTTTGAAATTAATGACATATTTTGCGATGTCCCAGAACTGCTCAAATCATTTGAATCAACAAGATTGCCTGATGATGTCTTAACATTTTTTACATCATTGTTTAATATCAGCAAAGCCAAACTATTACAAACTAAAGTTCTTGAGTTTGTAACAGAAGCCGACAACATTGATGATGGTATTGAAGTTATAAGCAAAGAAGTGGAAGACAATCTCATGAACTGAAAGGATTATGCTGTGAAAATGTACTGTCTATTCCAAAATCATGTATTATGAATTACATCACTGCAAAAAGAAAACACATGATCATTCAATCAATCAATCAATCAATCAATCAATCAATCAGTCAGGGGTTTGTTAAGCGTGCTACTCACCGGTGAGGGTCTCAAGGCACTGAGGGGGGGGGGTTCGCAACTCCACTAGCTGAAGAGCCAGGTCTTGAGGGCCTTCCTGAAGGTGTTCAGGGAGGGGGCAAATCTGATGTCTGCCAGGATCTCGTTCCAGGTTTTGGCCGCAATGTGAGAGAAGGATCTTCCACCTGATCTGGCTCTGCGAATGCGTTGGTTTTCGGCCAGTGCGAGTTAGGAAGATCGGAGGTTCGTTTTGGGTACGTGGAAGTCGATTCTGTCAGTATGAGGTATTTGGGTCTGGTGTTGTGCTGGCATTTATAGGCGTGGGTGAGGATTTTGAAGGTGACTCTTTTCTCCATGGGGAGCCAGTGATGACTGCCCAATATAGGAAAAGTGCATCAGTGTAGAGTTAATCACTTCAATTAATAGAATCTGGTAGATCAACAAGTTATGACATAGTATGGAGCATGAACCAGGAGAGATTTGCAATGGTGCACTTGATAATTTTGATTTTGAAGACAGCTCTTGTTTGTCTGGAATATCCAGTAAACATTATACTACTAGTCTTCTAAGGCGCCGAGAGATCCCCCTGGGGATGATTCGCTGCACCCTTCAAATGAGGATAGTAATAATAATAATAATAAGGTGCTTTTTCACTACTGTACCAGTGAAATAGCTGCTGGAAAGCAAGCTTTGTCTGCATAAACAAACAAAGCAGCAAACTTATAACGCAACAATATACACAGCTTCAAGAAATTTCCAAAATGTGCGTGGTCAGATTTAAACCATCCTTTCCTTCCAATTTTCTGCAATAAATGTGTTTTCTGTATTGTAGCTGACATTTTTATGAGCAATCCAGTAGAATTTGATGATCTTTATCCCATGATGGGCATTTTCCACATGATAAAAGTTGCATTGCAGTGTGCAGGAAGTTATGTCAGTGTATGTGGCATAGACAATGCATATTTTGAGGCTGAAATCTTTGGAAGCAAAACTGTCCGGTCATTAGTGAGCGGGACTCATTACGTTCATTTGTTACAAAGTCATATTTGTGATCTGTGGCTATAGAAACATTGTGTTGTAATGCTTTCTGGAACAAAAATGGCAAATTATATTTTGCATATCTTATTTCAGAAGTGAACAAGGCACAGGGTGCACTTCATTTAAAAGACATAATGCAAAGCCAGGCAATGTTCAATACACTCAGTTCAAAATCAGAAAACCTGAAAACCAAATTCGTAGAATTTGTCAATAAATGTAAAAAAAAATTGAACTTTGCAAGTACTGGAGAAATGTTTTAGACATAATAGCTGTAGTGAAAAACTTGGTACATGCTGATCCGGAAGGTGATTGGGAGCTGCATGTGAAGACTGTGGAGTCAATGATTCCTGTGTTTTGTGAATTTGTAAATTAGATTGCATAAACTATCTGAGATATGGGTCCTGGTATTTGGAAAGAGTGAAGAAGCTATAGATGGAAAAACCATACCTCTACAGAAAATTCATCCGAAGACATTTTATGATGAAAGACAGAGAGGGAAGATTCACTTCTGTGGCTCCAGATATGAAACTGGAACAGATGATCCAGAGATCATAGAAACGCTCTAAGGGAATGGTTTGTCAGACACGTAAAATCAAATATGTTTCTCAATGGCAGCTAGTGTACAATGAAGTTCGTTCTACTTGCAATGTTTTGCAGAGAGATGACAAATTCAAAGTTAATGGACCACAGTGAAACTGTTCCTCGACACGAACTTGTGGGAAGGAGAGGGGGACGCTTTTATAAACATGTTGACAGCCTTCTTCATTTCATGCTGCAGAAAGGAAACCCTTTGAAATAACTGAGCCTCTGCGACTACATAGCTTCATGACCAAACAATATGTGGATAACGATATAAAGACACGTCTATTAGATGACCTGGAACATGTATCAAAACTATAAGCAGAACTGAAGCGGAAGAAATTTGTATTGAAAGAGAAAAAAATGTTTGACATAATCACATAAGCTTAACTTCCACGCTTTAATTTCCATAGTAAGAGGTTCGTCCAACCATCTGCTACAAAACAGGTTACAAAAAACCAACTTTTGAAGCACATAGAGAGATGGATGTAACACAGGGGTGAATTTATCAAGTACATTCTATTGCATGCTCTTTTCCAACAAAAGCATTATTTGATGGAGATGCTGCAACAAATCCAGTGAAGCACAAGCTTGTGCAAGAGGTAAAAAAAACTTTCACCTAAAGAATTCCGATTCGCATAGGTGTCCTCATCGAAAACTGCTGTTGTTGTGAATTATATGTCACAATTGCAAATAGTCAAGATTTGAATGACTGTCAATGAGGAGTTGGTGCCTGCAGAGATATATTCAAAAGGTACGAGCCATATTGTTCAAAAACTTAACTGTAAGTTGGAGGAAGTTAACCATCATGTTGTTCCATATGTTGAGTGGGCTGTTTGAAATGGTTCCAATCGAGTCAATGTACTGTCAAATTACACATATGTTATTATTGTGCCACTTAGATTTGTTGCAATGTTCATAAGTCAAGGATTGTCAGAATTGGGGCTACATTATGGAACAGGTGAGAAAAGACACTTATTCCCGCTTCATTTGTACAAGAAACTTGACCCAGAGATGCCCAGTGTTCTTATCTAGGCACTTATTCGTACAGGTGATGACACTATGAGCAAAAGTGGAACAAAGCTTGGAGCTTTAACTGCTGAACCTGTGACATTTCTGAGATAAGAACAATGTGACTTTAAAGACATAGAAAACCACCTTGTGCACGTGTGGAAAATGAGTTCTATAACATTTTTGAGGATTTCAGTATAGTCAGTTCAAGAGATCTGTCCCGCTATGTGACCTTCCACCAATGCCATATTCTGTGCGTGGACACATTAAAAGATCGTTCTACTTGATCAGAAGATGTGTAAATGTTTTGGATCATACATATGTAGAGAATGTTCCTCTGAATTTGGTTTGGAAGATATTGATGGGGTGCTAAAATCTATGAAATTTCTAAAGCATCTACCCACAGAACTTACACATACATGTACTTGCAAAACCTGTGTTACAAAAAGATGTCCCTGTCGATATGCTCTTATCAAATGTTCAACATTCTGCAAAGGTACCACAAAAGCAATTGCCGAAATAAATGAATAAAGTGAACTGTGAAAATGTGTCTAAAACAGGAGTGATAAACATGATTTTTTTCATATCATCAACATTGTTTGGTGTATACAAAAAAGGATTAAAAAACATTATTATTTGTTTCATTTCTAGATATGTCACTACTTTCTCTATTATACCCGCCATTTTGGAAAATGGCAAAAGGGTTGCTCTGAGGACTTATTTCTGTCTGTATAAGACTACTTTACCCCTACGTGATCCCTAAAACCTATGTTTTGACACCAAAATAAAGTATATAGGTCTCATCACTGCAACACATCCGCCTTTTTTGAAAAATGTTGTTCAGAAATTTTTTGCCTGTCTCAGCATTGCCTACCCAAGCTAAATTACTCCTCTAATGATCCACAAAAACACATCAACAATGAAAATCTATGGACAACAAGTTTTTTTATGGAGGTATATCAGAGGGCAGAGGTTATATTAACTGAGTGGCAGTTGTCATATGTGCTTAGGTTAAGCTAAACACATGCTGCAAGATTTCATGCCAGTGTTTGAATACATGTGTTACTAGGTGAAGCATCTAAGAAGGAGATCATGTTTAGCTTGAAATGAGTCACGTAAAGGATCTTCTAACATGGTAGTGCACTCTAATTGGCACTCTTGCTGATAATGAACACATAGCCCAAAACAGGTATTAACCTACCGTTGCACTGTGGGTATACATGATGTTGCATGTTTTGAAAGGATGATCAAGTCAAACCATTGTGACTAATCTAGGATGTGTTTGGTGCCACACTGATGGAATACACACTCTCCCTAGCACCATTTACGAACTCTCCCTAACACCATTTTGTTGTCACATCACTGTTGTTTGCTGGCTAGTGTGCATGGAAGTATTCCCCACCTTGGCAGAAAAGACTTTCAGTCTTACCATTGACTGTTTGCTAAATTATGTCACTTCATGCATGTGGCCTTGGGTAATTGTTTTGGATGCATATAGAGATCATATTAACTATTTCACATGGACTGTGAAGTTTCTCCCTGGGTCAATGAAACACAGTTTCCTTTAGATGTTAGTTACTGTCTTTAGAGTCTGCACATCTACCATTGTCTACTTAGTCCAATCAAGGCTAGAAACACATCATGCTGGTTCTGGGTAGTGGTTTTATTGACATGTGAACCAAGGAGCAAGTGGCGGTTCTTGGGGCAACAACCCCAACATAGTTTATGAGCCACTGGATGTCCAAATAGAGTCCATGGGGGATACATGTCACGGGACACCTGGAGTAGAGGAATGTTCCAGTGAGGAGGGAGGATCAAATTGCAATTAGGGAAGATAGTCCACATATAAGGCCACAAATGTGTGAGATCAATGGGTGGGAAAGCAAAGCAAAGACAGTACTAGTTGAGAAGTACCCTGGCATGGCCATAAGCACAGAAAAAATGGGAAACTGGCCTTGTGGCACAGAAAAATGCTTTGTGGCACAGAAAAATGCTTCCAGACAGTTGTTCATTGGAAAGAGGGAAAATTCACATCTTCATCCTCTGATGTGTGTGGTGTCTCCCATGAGTGGGATGTT
Organism: Triturus cristatus; assembly: GCF_964204655.1. Taxonomy (NCBI): domain Eukaryota; kingdom Metazoa; phylum Chordata; class Amphibia; order Caudata; family Salamandridae; genus Triturus; species Triturus cristatus. Next base: position 760,794,224 of record NC_140595.1, read on the forward strand.
GTCAGTGCCAGTGGCAACGGAGGAACACACACATTTGGGGCTGACAATTTGGATGCCCTCTCCCCAGCAACATTACTCTGCACCAAAAAGTAAGGCAGCACAACACTAAGAAGGGCCTGATGGTTTGCCAGCATAGCGACAATGTTATGGTGTAAGGCAACAATTGTCCTTATGTAGGAGTCCTGCTTGTGCTTCATAGACTCCAGGATGTTGTGGATCACCACATGTTGGTTGGCAACCTCATTCGTGTGAATTCTGCAAGGCTGTTGTACATGCCTCTGCCTCATTACACAAGCGATGTCAGCCAGGGGCAGTTCCAAGCGATAGACCAGAGGATAGGTACCTCTCATGGCCTCAGAGGTGTCATTATTTAGACTGAGGCACATACGGACTCTTTCTAGGGTGCCCATCATTGTCTCCATCCCCACCTGCACTGCATCACCAGCTCCCACTGGACTCCTACCGCTTGACGTTGGAATTCAACTGCCAGGTTCTCAGAGTCCAGGGCTGGGGGTGGGCTGGCTGGTGATGTTAGTTAAGTGAAAGGCAGATCCTCTGGAAACCAGGCGACGTTGTCACCTTTATTGTGACTCGAGATGTTATCCAAATGGAATATAGGATTTTCTGGAAGGTGTCTTGGTTGAGAGTGGGCAGGTTGTCATACTTAGTAGGATCCTCATCCAGGACAGGCAGCAGGTCAGGAGTAATTGGTGCATCTTCAGCAATAACATAGATATATGTTGTTGTTGATCTATGTTAGATTGTGACATGAGTAATCTGGTTTGCATTCTGATTTCCTACTCATTCCCTGTCAGATCAACATTGATGCTTAGGACATCTGTTCCTCATAGGTTTAGATGCCTATTTGCACTATAGTTGCCTTTCAGATGGCAGTATTTCTGCATTGTTCATACAACCACTGTGAGACAGGGCTGACCTGTTGAGTCATGACACATGTTGCAACACAGTCACACAGCTCACTAGCCCAGCCATTCATGCACATGTGAGATGAGGTACCGTCCACCTCTGCCTTGGTGATTAGCTTTCTTTTTTATGATGCATATACTGATAATGTTTTGACGTATTAGCACTACTATTGTACACATTGCACCTAGTCTCCAGGGTGCCTGCATTCCATGTGACCATTACTTATCCTGCAGCTCCTGTGAAGTTGAAGTGGGTTTGCTGATGAATTAGTGATAATCCTGCAGTCTGCCTTTCACACAGTACATCACACCACTCTGCCTTGTTGTGCTGTCTTGCATGCATATTGTGCTATCATAAGGCCAAAGGTTAAATTTTTCACACATTTCCTGAACACTTCTACATGGTTTCCAACCTTGTGACACTGCAGGAATGTGTGAGAGCATGTACTTGCCATAGCTTTCTTCATTGTGTATACTCATATGATTTCATAGCATGCACAGTTGGCTCCACATTTGTGGACAATGGGCACTGTGTAGCACCTCTGAGGGGATGGGCCCAGTCACACTAGGTAGATTGCTTGCACTGATACTTTATCATTAACAGAGTAGGTCCTCTGCAAAGCTTCAGCCATCTTTTTACACAGACCCCCACAATGGTACGTGCATACCTCCCAAGTGAAACCTGATTTTGGGCCTGCCACACACTGATGGTACCCAGATGATAAATTGACTCTCATGAGCCTACAACACCAAAAATATGCATGACCATAACCAATGAGCTGAAATAGCTGGTTGTTTTTGAGGGCTATGGTATGAACTGTAGCCCACATGGTAGTAGTGCTGGAATTGGTCACATGTAACTACCCAGGTTTGCAACACAACTAGACTCATCCATCTCAGCCTCCAACCATTCCTGACTCCTACGCTTTGTGGTGGCAAATCAACTCATCCTATTTCTTGACAGATCCCTGTTTCACATGATCTGACTTTGACATATGAGGCATGGTGAGACATTTTGTCTTTAATTTAAGCTCCCTCTTGCCGCATGCTATATCTTCACCCATGCCCACATCACATGTGGGATGTGCTTCCACAATGGCCTCTTCTTTGCTATCCCTTCCCGGCTGCAACACAAGTGTGGGACTATCAATCACAGTAGTGCACGTGTCTTGGTCAGGCTACCTTGCAGTACACATATCCCTTCTCAACTCCTTGCTATTCAATGTCTCACTATTCAGGCACAGTGGCAGTTTGACATGCTCAGCCAGTACCAACAATGCATTGTAATAACAGGGGCCCACCAGGGCCACACACCATCTTTTATTTCAACACACATGATCCTCTGGTGTGCATCAATTGCATTCGGACACACACACACAGTCTGATTTTGATAATGACATGAGTTTGGCAGCTCCCTGCACTGTGAGCTGACACCTGTGCGCTCTCACCCCCAACGCCAAGACAGCTGCATGCTATATAGGTTCAAGCATTTTACTATACATGTCACTCTTAGCATGTTCGTATTTCTTAATCCTTCACATGCCCTACCACTGACCCCCCTCTCAGCTGTGCAGTTTCTAGTCTGACAATTCCATTGCATTCCATTAGTTTACAGTCCAGATTAGTGTTCATGGGACCAAGATGGCCACAGTGGCATCATGGTGCAAGGTGGCCTGCATTGTAACAGTCAGGTTGGGTAGGATTAATGTGTCCATGAATTATGTGCTGTTCCATTCCAGGCCTCATTTACGAGTGTTGGACACAGGGCAGCGCAGTGAGTAACATTGATGTGCTGCCTTTGGTCAAAAGGCAAGGGCAGAAATGCGCAGTATTGATGATAAAGGGCACATTGCTGTCCTTTCTGCCTGGGGCAACACACAAACTTGTGCCTAGTGCCAAAACAGGCCCCCTTGCACCATCATGTAAGGGTGTCTGTGTTGTTGGCAGGATGACTTTTGTGCAGGAAGGGACACATTCCTGAACAAAAGAAATCCATGGAGGTGTTTTCCTCTTTCTATTCCGCAGCACACAAAAAAAGTGGAAAACACAAGGGGAAATAAATATATTTAGATATATCTCCTCTTTACACCTCCCCTGGGGAGGCCCACATTTTTTTTTATCCCTTTCCAGGTTTACAGATCCTGGTAAATCTGGGAATGTGTCAAAAACCATGGGTGTTGCATAAGAAAACCCACCAGAACACCCTTGGAATGTCTCCTCAATGTAAAGATAAGGCAAGGCAGCACTTTGTGCTGGCTTGCCTTATTCCAAATTTATGAGGACATGCAAAGCCACACAGGGTGGCTTTGTGTGACCTCGTAGATAGGATTGGAGGCCTGCACCACCAGAGCCTCATAAAAAGGGACACTTCAGTGGCGCAGCCATCTTGTAAATGAAGCACCATGTATTTTGCCTTAATTGTGGGACTTGTAGTTCTTGCGACTCAAGTTATACATTACTCTACAAGTGCCAGTATAAAAAGGTGAACATGGACTGGTGTTGCACTTCACACATGGGAGGGATAAGTGTGAGGGAGCTGGACTGAGCTGTGCAACATGTGACTTTTACATTCTGACTTACACTTATGTGATATTTATTGGCCCATGACCCAGATTCCTGCCCTTTGCCCTGCACATAGCGCAGCGCAGCGCTGGGACCTAGCTAGTTGCACTGCACAACATGAACTTTTTGCCACATTGCCCCTTGCTGTGATTTACCCTATAGGTTACGTTGTTCCTTGTGGGCTGCACCGGGAATCCTGCCACCTACTCCTCTGCGATAACAGCTACCATCCCCTCCTCCAAGGCATCCAGCTCCTCCTGTTTTACTGGGCTTCCACTTCTGGCGTGCATGGCTGTCTTCAGGTTGCTGGCCAGTTTCTCCTTTGTCCTGCGCTTGGTTGACTAACAGAATAATGAGACCAAAAATATTGTGATAAAAATATAGATCACAAAAATATAGTTTTACACTAATATCGAAAAAAATATATACAATGATGTCGCTTTTAATATATATAGTTAAAAAGAGTAAATATTAAATATTTTAACATAAAACATTAATATAATGTAAACTAAATATGTTTAAGTAATATTTAAGCATAAATTTAAACTTATTGAGACAAACACACACACATATATATATATGAATGTGTGTATAATTCTATAAACATATAATAAAAAACTATTTTTTAAGAATATAAAATATATATATTGAAATTTTCTAATGTTTTTTTAAATATACCAATATATCATATCTATATCTATATCTATCTATCTATCCATATATATATATATATTATCTACTGGCGGTCGCCAGTAGATAGTTATAGTTAGGACCGTGTTTCCATAAGAAATCTGAAAATTCTATTTTGAATAACTTTGGCGCCGGTTGACGAATCCTCGCGAAATTTTCAAAACTAATGGGGCGCTCCGCTCAGCTCCTACCCTGAAAGTCTCGAGGTGATTCATCAAGCGGGGGCCGAGAAAAAGGGGGGTCCTTAAACGCGTTTTCCCCATGCATTTTTCCATAGGACCTTTAGTCGAAGGTACAGCCCGAACGGCTGAACAGAATTACGTGAAATTTGGCAGAGAGGTAGCCATAAGGTCAAGGAAGTGCCTTTTGAAGGTCTCGTGTAAATCTGTTCAGTATTTCCTGAGAAAATAGCATTTAAAAGCATATAAATATCTATACGCGTGCACCGTGCGCGCACTGTGCGCGCACCCTGCCGTGCGCGAGCGCAATTCTGATTGGTTGTTAGATGTCGGTAAGCATTCGAATCGGTCGAAACCAGGAAGTGTCGGCCGCCATTTTGTCTCTCGCAGTCTGAGGGGGTGAAAAACAAAGGTGGAGAACGTGAAAAGGGGGCAGGGTGGACAGTTCCTGACCCCCTAGCCTTTGCCAGAAGGACCCCCAAGGGCAAAAAAAAGATTTTATTTTATTTTTGAAAAATCACGGAGTGTGCGCACTGTGCGCGCACGCTGAAAAAACACACGTAAAAAATGTTTTTTTAATTTTTAACGGAATATTAAGCGAGGTTCGCGCACCGTGCGCGCACGCTAAAAATCCCATTAAAAAAATACATACATAAATTAGCATTTAAAAAACCTTTGAAATTCACTGAAAAAACCAAAGGTTTCACACACGTTATAGTTACGAATTAGCATTTAAAAAACCTTGCAAATTCACTTAAAAAACCATAGGTTTCACACATGTTATAGTTAGCTGGACATTTCACTCGTAAAAAACCAATAAAATTCCCCCGTTATAGTTAGTGCAGGCAACTATAACTCATGCGACCGCAATCCTCTGCTGATGACGTCAGATATTACATCACTGATGACATATGTGTCTTTCTGAAAAATAAATATTTGTAATATATGTATAGCTAAGATTAATGGAAGCAGACATGGGTAAATAAGTGTCTAAATACAGTGATGTAATATCTGACGTCATCAGCAGAGGATTGCGGACGCGTGAGTTATAGTTGCCTGCACTAATTATAACGGGGGAATTTCATTGGTGTTTTACGAGTGAAATGTCCAGCTAACTATAACATGTGTGAAACCTATGGTTTTTTAAGTGAATATATATATATATATATATATATATATATATATATATATATATGTATGTATATATTCACTGAAAAAACCATAGGTTTCAGGGGTGTTATAGTTAGCTGGACTTTTCACTTGTACAAAACCATTGAAATTCCCCCGTTATAGTTAGTTCAGCTAACTATAACTCGCGCGCCCGCAATGCACTGCTGATGACGTCACATATTACATCACTCATGACATGGTCAGTGACATCACTCATGACATCACTGATGACCTCTCAAATGACATCACTGATGACATCACTGATGACATCATCCAGTGAATGTCTGTTTTTCTGAAAATTAAATATGTTTTATATATGTATATCTAAACAATGATGGAAGAATAAATGGGTATATAAGTGTCTAAATGGATGATTTGTTTTTGAAAAATTGATTGTGTAACTGACTGATTAAGTGTATCATAGTGAATACATGGCTTAGTGAGTAATGTTTAAATATGTAAATATCTGTATCAGTCTCTCACTTTGTGTATAAGTGGCTGCATGGGTTGGTGAGTAGCTACATGGGTGTCTATATAGGTTATTAGTTGGTTTTTTGAGTATCAGTCTGAGTGTCTGCATGGTTCGGTGGGGGGTATTACGTAGTGCATAGGTGCATGAATGAGTGACTCACTGTTTGTATGTGTTGAAGACAGCATGTGTGCAGGACTGTATGGGTGGATGAGTGTGTGTATGGGTGTGTTAGTGAGTGAATGACTGTCTCAATAGTGTCTTTATGAGTAACTACATATGTTTTAAACTAGTATATGCGACTATTGGTGTATATAAGTGAGTATATGTGAGAGTGAGAGATTGAAAGAGTTCCTGTATGAATAAGTATGTGTTTCTATAAGTGATTGTTTTAAAGACTAAGTATGTGTAAGTTTCCGTAGAAGTAAGTGTGGTGGTGTGTGTATGACTGTATATGCAAGTAAATGTATGTTTGATTCTTTATTAGCATGAGTGACTATGTGTGTGAGTAACTCTATGGATGAGTGGCATTGTGTAACAGGATGTATAGGTGTATGAGTACATATGATGAGTGAGTACATGTATGAGTGACTGTATAGGACTGTTGGTGAATGAGTGGATGTGTATGTGGATCTTAGAATTACTGAAGAGGTTGTTGTAACTGGTATTGGTATGTCCATTGTTTTGAAAATTGTAGTCTCTATTTTTGAATGTGTGTATCAAAGGTTATATTAGGGTGAGAGGTGGTCTGCCACTCTATCACAAGGATGATGTCATCAGTGATGTCATCAGGGATGTCATTTGAGATGTCATCAGTGATGTCATGAGTGATGTCACTGACCATGTCATGAGTGATGTAATATGTGACGTCATCAGCAGTGCATTGCGGGCGCGCGAGTTATAGTTAGCTGAACTAACTATAACGGGGGAATTTCAATGGTTTTGTACAAGTGAAAAGTCCAGCTAACTATAACACCCCTGAAACCTATGGTTTTTTCAGTGAATTTCTGAGGTTTTTTAAATGCTAATTCCTAACTATAACGTGCCTGAAACCTATGTTTTTTTCTGTGAATTTCAAAGGTTTTTTAAATGCTAATTTCTAACTATGCCTACAGAGATAGGAAATGTGAAGAAAAAAGAAAAAATGCACAGAAAGAAAAAAAAGAAGTGCAGAAAGAAGCAACAGAAGTCCTCAAAGACGAAGAAAAGTGCAGGAGAAGGATAACGTGCAGAAAGAACAAAAAGAAGAGCAGAAAGAATCCTTGTTGCAAAATCATCCTGTACCCTCAACTTTTTCAGACGGATACTGGTGGTAACTGAGTCTGACTAACCAGTCCTAGAGCCAGTGCTATGTTAAAAGACACTTAGAATACAGTGAAAACACCTACATACACTAGGGAACATTATGCGTTGGGGTCCCCCTGTGATTAGCATGACCTCCTCTGTAAGCCCCTAGTATATAATAGGGCAGGGGGGTTAAAACTACCTCTTAAAACAGGCTACAGGGCGTTTTTGCACACGTTAACTCAGGCCCCGTCCCCTCCCTTCACCACTGTGTAAACACGCCCTGTGTCCGTTTTTAGTTGGGAGATTAAGTTCATTTGAATCCTGAGGGTCCCTTGGGTCCAACTAGCCCACTAGGTACCTCCAGTAAGTGCCACAGAGCAGCGTTGCAGAGAGGTGTACAAAGTGGCACGGCCTGGACCACCTCTCTGCAATGCAGCTCAGTGGCGCTTACTGGAAGCACTTGGTGGGCTAGTTAGCCCCCAGGGGCCCTCAGTATTGAAGGGAAATTATATCCCCAATTTAAAACGTGCCATAGTGCGTGTTTGCACACGTCACCTCAGGCCCCGTCCCCTCCCTTCACCACTGTGTAAACGCGCCCTGTGGCTGTTCTAAGTTAAGAGATTAAGTCCCCTTGAATCCTAAGGGTCCCTAGGGTCAAACTAGACCACTAGGTACCTCCCGTAAGCTTCACAGAGCAGCGTTGCAGAGAGGTGTAAAAAGGGGCTTGGCCTCAGAACACCTGTCTGCAGCGCAGCTCCCTGGCGCATACTGGAGATGCCTGTTGGGCTAGTTGGCCCTCAGGGACCCTCAGTATTGAAGAGGAATTAATTCCCCAATTTACAACTCGCCAGGGGGCGCGTTTGCAGAGTGCTGCAAGGAGGGGGCGTGGCCTCCGGCACGATGCCAGTCTTTTATTTATTTTAATTTTTTAAGAAGGGGGGCTGTGTGGTTCCCCTTCTTATTCTAATTTATTGGCCCTGATGACCCCATCCCCCAGGGCCTGTCTCCTAATTATATTTTTTTCACCCCAATCCCCAGGGCCGGCCACTGTTTTTTATTATTTTAAAAAAATATATATTTATAAACACACCTAGGACATGCTGGACAAACCGTACGTACCTATCACCATGACGATTTGCGTGATATTCATTAAAAGGCGACTATGCATACAATGAACCCACGTGGAATGTATTTACACCACTAGTGAAGCTCTGACATGTCTGATGCCCTACCGTGCCTAATCCCGGTAGACACCCTTGTCGTTTATTTATACAAACATGGGTAGCTATTGACGGGCACATTTAATACACATGCACACCAAGCCATTCAAAGGGGATTCGACACAAATTCGACCAAAACTATGCAAGAAACCCCCCTCACGGTTAATAAAACACACATCCACTGCCGGATGTGTAATACTTTTTATTTTACTCTCTGGAAAGGGGACGAACATCACTTGAGAGTCACAGCGCGCTCCTGGCAGAGCCCAATGCTGTGTTACACCCACCATTGCCTGCCGAGTGCCACACACCTCTGTGTTGTATTCCACCAGCCAATGCATATGCTATGACACTCTCTAGCCCATGTGCACTGTAACACCACCCCGTGAATATGTCATGCCACACTTGTCTTCGCACGGGTTATATTGCCCCATCTAACGTGCCTTCCTCGATGCCTATGTTATAACGCACAGTGCTATGCCATACATAATACAATCTGGGATCCATATCTTTGTCACAGTGCATATGCAACGTTACACTCCCCAGCACATATTTTATATTACAACTTTAGAGACTAGTTAGGTTACACAACACTGCCCTGTGCATATTACACTCCAAGGCGCATATCGCATAGCACGCGCTAGTGCCTGTGCTATCTCGCGCTCTCCAATGAATCTGTCATTGCGCACAATGTATTGCATATTATATTTCACGCCCGGTTCATCTTATATCACACTTTTTGGTGCATAGTTTATACCATACGCTATATCTAGTTTTCATTTTCAATCGTGCTCTCAAGACTATGTTCTATATAACACTGTGTTCACCTACCCTTTTCACGGGCATTACATTTTGCGATAGGGGGTGGAGGGTCAGGGGGTGTTTCTGCCAAGTGAGCCCGGAGTCACAGTCACAAACGTCCTCTTCTTCCTGAATAAAAGTGAGATTATGCTGCATACTTGTTCATATTTTAAGTAGTTCGCACAGACACACGTTTTAAAAACAATAGTTCCTAATACCCGCTTTCTCTGAACAGTTAGCTTGCTGCCCCATCCCCCTCCTCCCTATCCTCTGTTGTGTGAATCCATGGACTAGCCTCCTCCCTCCTGCCATGCATGGTCTGATGTGCTGCCACTGCCCTCAATTTAGTATGATGTACCAGTCCACTCCTCCTGCCCCCATTGCCCAATTCTATGCCCCATCATTGACCTCCTGCTTAAACTCTGTGCTTAGCTTGCTGCCCCTATTCTCCTTCCCCCTGCCCTCCGATGTCTTTGTGCATGCCCCTGCTCCATCCTTTTTGCCCACCATGTTCCATGGACCTGTCACTCCTATCTACTCTGAGTGTTCTATTGAGCTGCCACTCCCCTCCCACCTGCCTAGCATTGTCAGATGACTGTAACCTGTCCCTGCCACCTCCACCCTGCCTGTCCACATGCCATGCCCCTATCCTCTTCCTCCTGTCCTACATGGTCCATTGTTCTGCCACACCCTTCTGCCCTCCCTGGTCTGTTGTGCTGCAACTGCTCCTCCTGCCTGCCCCGTGCGGTCTGTTGTGAGGCCCCTTCCCCTGAACTTTTTTGTCTGTTCACAGGTCCTGACCCTCCCTTCTATCCTCCATCGTCCTTTGTGCATGCCCCTGCACCCTCCTTCTTGCCCATCATAGCCATTGTGCTGCCACTAACCCTCCCACTTGCCAAGCATGGTCTTCTGTGCTGCCATGGCCCCTCCCACCTTCCCTGTGTGGTCAGTTAGCTGCCCCTGACCCCCTCCCACCTTCCCTCCATGGTCTGTGTGTATGCCATCACAGTCTCACTGTTGCTCTTCATGGTGTGTCTTGCTTCTAGTGCCCATCCTGCCTGACCCCCATGGCTATCTTGCTGCTCCTGCCCTGCCCCCTTGCCCCCAGCCCTCTGTTTACATGTGCAGACCCCTACTCCCTCCCTCCTGGCTTGTCTGTTCCATTGTAATGCCCCTGATCCGTCCCTCCTGCCCTTTATGGTCTGTTCTGCTGCAGCTTTCTCTCCTGTCTGTCCATGATGGTCAGCTAGCTACCATTGCCTCTTGCCCCTCTGTTCTCTGTTGTCCATGTGCATGGTCCTGTCCCCTCCCTCTTGCTTTCTATGGATTGTTGTGCTGCACTCCCGTCCCGTATGCCCTGTGTGGTGTATTGTGCTGCTGCAAGCCCTGATGCCTGCCCTGCAGGGTCAGTTTGGTGCACCTCTCCATGTCCCTCCTGTCCTCTGTTATCCAAGTCCATGTCCCTACCCCATTTCCTTCCATGATCCAATGTACCATACTTGCGAACATTTTGAGCTTGGTAAGAGGGAGATTTTGAAAAAAAACTGGGGTATTGATTTTCCCCTTTGAGTTACATTGAAAAAGAGGAGATTGTAGACAGGAGAGAGATCAAATAAAGCCCATTTGAGCTTAAAAACATTGGACGTTTCCTGGCTGAATCGGGTCTGTTGGCATGTATGGTTGTACTACCATTGCCTCTTCCTTCTGCCCACAATAGTCTATTACATTGCCACAGCCTCTCTTGCAAGTCCTGTATTGTTGGTTTGTTGCCCCTGCCCCCCTTTCCACTGCCCTCCATAGTCTGTTGTGCTGCCACGGCCCTTCCTGCCTGCTCAGTGTGGTTAAATTGTTGACTTTGCACCCTCCTACCTGCCTTCAATTTTCAGAGTCCGTGCCCCTGGCCTCTGCCTCTCAACAGTATCCCAATGAACAACTAGATTGCTAACATTCTATATTTATTACAAAAGTGTGGAACGCCTGACGTCATCTTGATGTAATCAAAACTGTAATACCTAGAGCATTTGCTTTAGAAATTACATATATGAGAGGGTCTTATTGGCATCAAAATTATGGTTAGTGCTCTAAAAAACTAAAATGAGGACATATTTTCTGAGTTTTCAAATAGCGACAAAGAACTTTTAAATTATTTGTAATCTTTATGTTTTTTTATCCAGTTGACCACTTGATTAAATGTTGCACCTAGGGGAGAGGATGTGGTGTTACTTCCAGAGCTGCAGACTTTGCAACTGGGGAACCAGGTTGGATTTTCTGCTTCAGCTCGACATTCTGTGATTCTGGTCAAATCACTTAGTCTTCCCATGTCTACAACCAAAATGAATTTGTTCTTGTGTGATGTAACCAATGCTCATGTAAAGCACTCCAATACCTGACAAGTCTGCACTATATAACACTGCAAAAACACAAAATAATAAGTGTTTTGCACACTTCTGTCATTGGGCTATATTTGGGCTACATCTGGGTGATTTTGGGCTACATTTGGGCTCTTTTGTCTCCGGTGGCCATCTTGGGAGATTTATTTGTTATGAAGTTTCCTAATTTCCTCATGTACTGCAGTCTCCTCAGTAGGAAATGCTTTCAGTTTTTTACTTTGATTCCATCATGAAGGTATTCAGATATGTCACACATTTGCCATAAATTCTGAAAGTTAGCACTCTAGTTGCTCATTAGATCACTGTAGTAAAACTACTGTTCACCATGGAAGTCTGCTCCTGGTATTAAAAGTGCATGTTTCAGTCTGCATGTCAGAATTTTTCAATGAAATAGAAGAGGATTTGAGAAGTCACTCAAAATGTGCCCTCATTTTCTTTCTTCAGCATTAATCATAATTTCTATGGCAAAATGAACCCCCTCATTGTGTTCCTTTTTAAATTAAATGTTTTAAGTGGTACCAGTTTATTCCAATCAAGACGGCTTCAGGTGTGCCATACTTTTGTCATAATGAAGACAGTAAGCGCTCTAGTTATTTTTAAGAACACTCTGGGACATTCTGTCATTGGGCTATACTTGGGCTACATCTGGGTGATATTTGGGCTACATTTGGGCTCTTTTGTCTCTGGTGGCCATCTTGGGAGACTTATTTGTTATGAAGTTTCCTAATTTCCTCATTTACTGCAGTCTCCTCAGTAGGAAATACTTTCAGTTCTTTACTTTGATTCCATCAAGAAGGCATTCAGATGTGTCACACATTTGCAATAAATTCAGAATGTTAGCACTCTTTTTGCTCATTAGATCACTGTAGTAAAGCTACTGCTCACCAGGGAAAACTGCTGCTGGTATTGAAAGTGCATGTTTCAGTCTGCATGTCAGAATTATTTAATGAAATAGAAGAGGATTTGAGAAGTCACTCAAAATGTGCCCTAATTTTTCTTTCTGCAGCACTAATCATACTTTTTATGGAAAAATGAACCCCCTCATTTTGTTCCTTTTTAAATTAAATGTTTTAAGAGTTACCACTTTAATCCAAGCAAGATGGCTTCAGGTGTGCCATATGTTTATCATAAGTAGGACTGTTAGCGCTCTAGTTGTTCTTTGGAACACTCTGGGAAGCTGCAGTAGAACACAAAGGAATCAACTGACAGTCTCTGCCCTTGTTGGATGTACATGTTTTACTGAGAATGTCAGACTTCATTCTCACATGACTGAGAAAGATAATGTGAATTTACAGAAAATAAGCTCTCAGTTTAGCTTATAGACCACCTTCCAAACCTCTGTGGGAAAAGCATGAGAAAATATTTTTCTCTCAATCATGATATCCCAGCAGAAGGCTTTTTCACATGGTGAAATCACCTTAGAACATACCACAATTCCTAAAATGAGTATGGTACCATCAACAAATGATTTATAATGTAACTAAAGTCTTAAAAGCTTCTATTAACTGCAATGCTTTTTAATGAGGTGCTATCATGTATATTGGTCCCAAGATGGCTGCCAACACTTCTTGGATGAAGTGCTGACAGCCAATCAGATCTCAGGATGAGATGTGTGGTTAGGCTCCGCCCACATATATATATGATTTTACTTTTGATTTTCTCAGGAACTACTGAACAGATTGACACCAGACCTGCAAAAGGCACTTCCCTGAGCTGAGGACTACCTCGCTGCCAAATTTCAAGTAATTCTGTTCAGCCGTTCGGGCTGTACCTTGGACTAAAGGTCCCTATGGAAAATTGCATGGGGAAAACGCGTTTTGGGACCCCCTTTTTTCTCAGCCCCTGCTTGACGAATCCCCCCGAGACTTTCAGGGTAGGAGCGGAGCGGGGCACCCCACCTATTTTGAAAATTTCGCGAGGATTCGTCAACCGGCGCCAAAGTTATTCCAAATAGAATGTTGCAGATTTCCTATGGAAACACGGTCCTAACTATAACTATCTACTGGCGCCTGCCAGTAGATAATATATATATATATATATATATATATATATATATATATATATATATATATATATATATATATTATCTACTGCCTTTTTCGTATGTAAAGAATTGTAAAAAAGGTGTGATATATTATCAAGACAGCAGTGCATTATTTGTTTGTCCTGAAGATGATGCCCTATATTTAATGTGGCATCGAAACGTCGTCGACACCCAAACACCCTATGCACTAGACTCAAGCTATAACACATTGTGCAATGGTGTTAAATGATTAATTAGTGTCTGTCTATACTGAGAACAACTGTACAGACCCATTTTGGCTTGCCTTTTGGCCAATTCTGTGTTCATTGTTCTGTCTTGTGTTCTGTTGGTCACGGCTGTGCCCACTTGTCATTTGAATGTTTTATTTTATACTACTTTTGAAAAATACTATGAAAATAAATTCTTGTCCGGCTGGACAAAAGACATACATTCTATTCTAAGTGTATGGTTATCTATCACACTGTATTCCTCCTGAATAGGGACCACTGTTCTCTATAACATTACTTATCCTGCAGCTCCTGTGAATTGAAGTCAGAATTTTTTTTTTTTTAAATCGCGGGGGTGCACGCACGTTGAAAAAACAAACAAAAAAAAAAAATGTAATACGTAATTTATTGTAAAATAAATATATAAAAAAAATAATAATACATACATAACTTAGCATATAAAAAACCGTACAAATTCACTGAAAAAACCATAGGTTTCACACCCGTTATATTTAGGAATTAGCATTTAAAAAACCTTGCAAATTCACTTAAAAAAACCCTAGGTTTCACACATGTTATAGTTAGGTGGATATTTCACTCGTAAAAAACCAATGAAATTCCCCCGTTATAGTTAGTTCAGATAACTATAACTCGCGCGACCGCCACTCTATCACAAGGATGATGTCATCAGTGATGTCATGAATGATGGCACTGACCATGTCATGAGTGATATAATATGTGACGTCATGAGCAGGATTGCGGGCGCGCGAGTTATAGTTATCTGAACTAACTATAACGGGGGAATTTCATTGGTTTTTTACGAGTGAAATATCCACCTAACTATAACATGTGTGAAACCTATGTTTTTTTAAGTGAAATCCAACAGAGTTGCCTGCTATAGGAAAGGACCACCATCAGGTAAGATTATGCCTTAATTTTATTGCAGGAAGCGATGCGGGGGACAACCAGACCCGCTGTATATCACACAGCCCTTCCAATGCGTTTCGCTATGTCTCACTTCTTCAGGCTCGAACATGGAGTCAGCGGCAATGTTCTCGGCATCATCTTACTACCACGGACAGAGTGATTTCGCAGTCACACACACACGTACACATCACACGCTGGTGGGGCCCATAACACCAACATTCATTCTAATCAATCTATCCGCACAACTTTTATTCAGAAAAGGGAATAAAGCATTTGAGTTCCGAACTACACTGCTTTCCCCTTGATGGGAAAACTCGTTAACATCACCTAACAGAAATCCCTTTCTCCTCACACCTCCCATCAAGGAGAACAGCTAATTTAGCTGATGAATCATTTAGTTGAATTTAGTTTAATGACTCCTTAATTCTCTAAATCAATCAATAATACATTTCAAGAAAGAACAACACCACACATGAATTCAATTAATCTTTTCTTTATCTAAATCAAATGCAGGTTAGACCTAATTAGTAAATTTCCTCTTGTGTCATATTTACCTATTCTGGCTATTTGTCGTTTTCTAAGTCAGAATCTGGTCCTCAATAAAATCGTCAAAGTTCTGTTCTATCATGCAGCGTCACCGTTCTCTCCGTCAGCATAACATCAGGATACTGGATATGGTGGAGTGCGTACCCGCATGACCCTCTCTAGTCTACTAATATTTATACTAAAAATTTACATTCAATTGTTACAAACTCCTTTTCCAGAGCTTTTCATTGGTCAATCAAAGTACATCTTAGTTCATCAGGAAACATTCGATGTCGTTCCCACAGGCTAAAAGTTCCAAAACGAATGTATGGGAACGTTGGCAATTCATGGTTTAGGTTGCAACAATTTGTATTGAAGGGCTGGCTTTCCGCCTGGTTCAGCCTTGATGGGCACAGTGATGACAGTTCACCGGCAGGTCGCAGCTGCTGAGGTTTGCGCAGGCGCGTTTCTCCATTCCCTTCATTGATTTTACTTCGTAAGGTCTGGTTCAGTCGTCGGCCATTTTGTAGCAGGCCCCAAATGGACAACTTAAGCAAAGAAACACAAAAACGTCATTAATACATTGAAATGGTTAAACAGTGTTATTTCCCTTGCTAATACCCATATGTGTGTGCATTTATCTAGCCATATGCCACGTTCAAAGCCATTAGTACTCGTTTATTTAGGCAATAACATCACATAAGCAACGTTTATCATATTAATATGCATACAAACTTAGTTCACATATTATTTTAGCCATGCAAAGCAATCCCACGTATATTCTTTCGGTTAATAAGGTTGATTAATTTCGAAAACAACACCCTGTTAATTATTATGATTAATCATTAGTCATTTTAATACAAACATATATGAATGGATTGGGTATATAAAAAGAAAACATTTTACCCGCTCCATCAATCCCCCCTTTGGTGATTTTATCACCATAAGCAAAACCCACAAAAATCAATTTATTTTTCCCTTTTATGGAAATTCGAAATGTTTTCTTGCTCAATTATAATTCTGTTTCTCCTTCATCTTCTCTTTTTGTTTTGTCATACATACTCTCCTTCCATTCTTCCAATTCTATCTCTTCAAAATCCCTTTCTTGTTTCTTTTCCTTCTTTTTGATAATTTCTCGTCTAATTTTCTTTTTATTTCTTCTATGTCTGCAACACATACATCCTAATCTAAGTATTAATAATTTGAAAATCACACACGTTAATGGAAATAATATTTTCCCTAATATAGTACTACCTAATTTACCTAAGAAAGTCTTAATAGCAGCCATCTTATTACTAATTTTAGTCCAGATACTTTCAACCTCCAGTGGTACTATTTCATCATGCAGTTCAGTAATATTTTTAATATATACCTTTAGATCTTTGCTTTCATCAGGAATGTAAGTGCAACAATGTTGAACTTTCAGCATTCCACAGACTCCACCCTCTTTTTCCAATAAGATATCAAGGGCAAGTCGATTTTGCATAATCATAGCACGCATAGCAACCATTTCAGTATTTACCAAAAGAAATCCTCCAGCGGTGCTTGTTGACAAGCGATCCACTATGGTTGACAATTTCCGAATATTATTTGCATTCAAAGATATTCCCACTGCTGGTATCAAGGCTCCAAAAATATCACCTACAATTTCTAACCAAGTTTCTCTTCTACTACGCATTAATAGGTTATGTGGTCCACTTTTTTCTACTCTATCCATGTGAAAGATTTTTGGAAAAACCAGGCCAACATAACATGTGCCATACCAATGGTCGGGCAACCTGTAGTAAGCCTTGTTCCCACAAATGTAGTACAGTCCAGGAAAAACTGGATCTTCTCCGCCTCTAAATCCCCATCCAGATGCAATAAAAAATGTATCATGACACTCACTTGTCCCTATATAATAATAATCATATTTGGATCTTTCTCTCATAATACATAATTTGCCTTTCTGTGGAGAATCTATAGCTATTATTGGTCTAGCTTCACCCTTTGTCTCCTTTTTCCCATCTATGTTCCAAACATTTTCTCCTACTTCATGTCCTTCTGCCTTTTTATGCATCTTCAATCTCCTTTCTTCAACCATATCTAGAAATATTTTCTCTTCTGCCTTCAAACTGCAAGTTAAATTGTTTCTAAAAATATATTCTAAGGTTAGTTCTTTAGTCTCTATAAAAATCTCACCTAGTACATTAGCGGTTTTAGCTGGATTCAATTAATTATTCATGAGCAATTGTCCAAGAATGTTATCTATATTAGACAGATTATATTCTAATTTCCCTATTTGATAAAATATACTGGTTAAAACGCTACATGTTATTCCATAAGTTGCTGAAAGGTGATGATAAGTCACTCCTTCTGAAACAGAGGCAGGCAACTGCATACATACGTAGCAATCCCTTACGTCCATGGTTTTTACGTATTCATACAATCATTTTGAAAATACATTGCTAGAAAAATCAGTTATAGACCTATCCTTGTGTATATGTTCAGTACTTGTTTTGAATGGAACTACCTTTTGTGAACTCTTTACTACGTTAGTCACATTTTCTGTATGCCCTTCTAGTGTATCTAAGATTACCTTGAAAGAGATCCATAGAGCGAGTACGCTCCAAAGAAGCATTAATAATCCTGTACAACAACAACACATTTTACACCATCTTCTCATAAAGGTACATCTACTCTTGTTATCATCTATGTTAGCCATCTTGTTAATTTGACCGTGTCTTTTGACTTAGCCTCTTCCACTCCACTCCTTGTACTTTCACCTGAAAGAGCTAAACACTTATCAGGTTATCCCAGTCCTTCAATTTCTTATTCAATCCTTTATATTTTCTATAAGAAACTTCTTGAAATCACTCAGTTTGGCATCTCATCGTTTTTCACTTCCTTCTCATCATCCACATACAGAATTTCCTGATCTTCCGCTTCTTCTCCGATATCGGATAGGATAACTCTCAGGATTTCCGCTGTTTCTTCTTCCTCCACCACTTTCAGTAAAGTCTCCTCTGGATTTCCTTGACTATCTACCTCTTCTCCTTGTTCAGGCAGTGCCACATACGTCCATTCAGGTGACTTATACTTCTGGTTTGGTTTTCTCGATCGTTTGTTTTCTTCAGACACTTCTGTTTCGCCCTCCTTTTCTTTGTGCTGACTTGTTACTTCGTTCACTTGTTCAGCTTTTGAGGGTTTAACTCGTGTCAATCGATATCTCAGTCTCTTTATCTTGTTTGGCCAAAGATCTCCTTCAGCATTTCTTCTTGGTTTGCCTTCTTTACTGTCTTTGCTATTTCTTTCCTCGATCCAAGTTCTCTTTCTCAGAACTCAACCCTCTGGTTCACTGTCTTCCGATTCTGTCTCGTTTGACTTTTCTTTTTCACCAGTTTCTTTTTCCACCTCTTGTGTTTGCCCTACTTCTGTCCCTCCTCGGGTCTCCGGCACGCAATCTTTCTGCTTGCTGCTTGTCCCTTTACCTAACTCAGTGTTAGATGTCCCTACACCTCCTCTGGGGTCTTCCGCAGAAATCTGTCCCTCTCTTTCTATTTCTGTCCCTTCTTCTCCTTCAAGAATTTTCTCAGGTGGAACTTCTCTTATTCTTTCTTCTGGTGTGAATGTTACTTCTGTCGAGACATTCTTTTCTTTTCTCTTCTTCTTTCTATGCTCGCCACGGGCGTTTTGCTCATCTCCAGAATCTGAACTGTCTGAAATCTGCAATCTCTTTCTCAGGATTTCTTCTCTCGGAGTTGGAACTAGTCTTGGCTCCTTCTCCCCCCTTTCGGGATTTTCTTTTGTCTTTGAATTCTCATTGTCTGAATCAGCACTTGATTCTGAATCATCAAAATATTATTTTCCAATGCTATCTGCTGGATTTGGAACTCTCAAAGTGTGACTTGCATGTATCCAATTTTTCAGTCCAGCACACTTCACGGCAGTTGTTGTGGTCAGAATAACTTGCCTTGGCCTTCCCCACCTTGGAACTAGGCAATTCCTTCTTCTGTGGACTTTTATTCTCACCCAGTCGCCTGGGCTCAGGTCATGGGCTGGCTTTCTCTCAAAGGTGGTGGCATCCGCTCCAACCTGGTGAAAAACAGAATGGACTGCATCAGCCAGGCCTTTACAGTAATCCAAAATCATGTCATCAGTTATTGTCATCAATTTGTTGACTGGAACAAATACGTGTCTCATGGCTCGTCCCATGATAATTTCGTTGGGACTCAAACCTGTAGTTCTCTCTGGAGTAGATCTGATTGTCATCAAGACTAGAGGCAAGACATCAGGCCATTTCATTCCTGTGGCTAAACACATTTTCCCTATTCTGTTTTTGATTGTACCATTCATTTGCTCAACCACACCAGAACCTCTGGTCGATAGGCACAATGTAGTTTTTGTTGTACACTTAATGCTTCACAAATCAATCCCATGATCTCATTGTAAAAGTGTCCTCCTCTGTCTGATTCAATGGCCACTGGGAACCCGAATCTTGGGATGAATTCCCTTAACAAGAGCTTGGTCACTGTGATTCCATCATTTCTTCTTGTTGGGTATGCCTCCACTCACCTGGAGAACAGACAAACTACCACCAGAACATACCTCAACTTGTTATAAGGGGGCATTTCAATGAAATCTATTTGCATTCTGGTGAAAGGTCCTCCCTCTCAGCCTATTGTGCTCACCATTGTTTTCCTTCCAGGATTGTACTGCTGACATATCAGGCATCTTTGACAGAGACTCTCGTCTATCAACCTGAATTTTGCATTGTACCAGGTCTGCTTAAAGGCCCTTATCATGGCATCTCTCCCTAGATGTCCTTGGCCATGATACATCCGTGCCATGGTTGACATCATGCTATCAGGCATTACTGGTCTTCCATCCCGATAGACCCACACATGATCTTTCTCCCTTGGTGCACAACCTGCTTTTACCCACTGTTTTATTTCTTCATCCCCTGCTTCATCCTGCAACTGCCTCACTTCTTCCCATGTTCACACAACGTTAGTAAACATTATGGAGCAAGAAAACATTTCCTTTTCCTTTGCCCTATTGATTGAATACTGGTTTCAGGCACAGTACTGGGCCATGTCTGTGGCGTATCGGTTCCCAGTAGTGATATAATCACTACCTTGACTATGAGCAGCACATTTTACCACTGACAGTTCTTTTGGCAACTGTATTGCTTCAAGCAATTTTCCCACCACTTCTGCATTCTTTATAGGAGTTCCACTTGAGGTCAGGAAACCTCTCTGCAGCCAAAGTTGGCCAAAATTGTGGACCACTCCAAAGCCATACTGGCTGTCAGTTATCACAGTCACTCTCACATTCTTCCCGATTTTGCATGCCCTTGTCAGTGCCACTAGTTCTGCTACTTGAGCGGCTTTAACTCCTTTCAAGTGTGATACTTCTATGACTGCAGCAACTGTGCATATAGCATAGGCTGCACTCAACAATCCTTCATCTGTTCTCAAGCACGATCCACCCACAAACAACACATAATCACTTTCTGGCAAGGGTAAATCTTTTATGTCTGGTCTGGGTTTCGTGCAAAAGTCAAGCACATCCAAGCAATGATGATCAACATCATCTCTTACCTCCACTCTCTCTGCATCTGGCAATAGTGTAGCTGGATTCACATTCACACATCTTTCCAGACTCACATTGGTTGCACCTAGAATGACCTTCTCATACTTAGTCAGCCAACTATGTGACATGAACTGTGTTCGGCTCCTTGTTAAAAGGATCGCCACATTATGAGGTACAAACACTCTTACAGGATATCCCATCACAATGCCTTCACTCTGCTCTAGGCTTCGGCATGTAGCAGCTACTGCTTTCAGACATCCTGGCAACCCTACCACCACTGGATCTAACATTGACGAAAAATATGCAACTGGTCTCCTCAATTGTCCATGTTTCTGTATTAGCACTGAGAGTGCACATCCATTTCTCTCACTACAGTACAATTCAAATTCTTTCTCATAGTCTGGCATTCCCAGAGCTGGGGCTTCGCAAAGGCTGTCTTTTAATTGTCTGAATGTTGCCAATTCTGCTTTGTTCAATTCAAGGGGGTCTTTAACCTCACTTTTCGTCAATTTTACCAATGGTTTGGCAATCGGGGAAAAGTTACTTATCCACTGACGACAGTAGCCAACCATTCCTAGGAACATTCTCACTTCTCTTTGAGTCATAGGGGCTCTCATTCCTCTAATAACTCTGATTCTGTCTATGGTTACTTTTCTCAACCCTTTTTCAATGTTATGTCCCAAATATTGTACTTCTCTTTTACAGAATTGTAATTTTGTCGGAGATACTTTTAGTCCTCCATCTGCCAAATCATTCAGCAAAGCTATCGTGTCCGTTTCACAAGCTTCGCGTGTTTTTGACGCCACCAATAGGTCATCAATATACTGAACCAAAACAGAATTTTCAGGCATGGTTAGACTTTCCAGAGATTTCTTTAGCAACTGATTGAAAATTGAGGGGCTCTCTGTGTACCCCTGTGGGATTCGGCACCAGGCCAAAATACGCTCTCCAAACCGAAATGCAAAAATCGGCTGGCTGTCATGATGCAACGGAATGGAAAAGAAAGCATGACACAAATCGATTACTGTGTACTATTCTGCATCATGGGGAATCTGATACAAAATCACTGATGGATTTGGAACAATGGGACGACATGACACAACGATTTTGTTAATCCTTCTCAAATCCTGCACAATCCTGAACTTCCCATTGGGCTTTTTCAGTCCCATTATAGGTGAATTATATGGACTGCTCATTATTTCCCTCAACACTCCTTGTTGAATCATTTTCTCAACTAAAGGTGTCACTCCTTCAATTATTTCAGGTGTCAGTCTATATTGTGGAATGTTTGGAGAAATTACTCCTTCTTTTAGTGTAATTTTTACTGGATCTATATTTCTCATAAGGCCTACATCTTTTCCAGTAAAATCCCAGACTCCTGCCTTCACTGACTGCTTCAATTCTTTGGGTAATTCATCTGGGTTAAATACTCCATAAATTCCTGTAATTCCATTTTCTTTTTTAGCTATTGTCATTTTATACAGTACATCCTCATCTGGTGTCTCAAATGCTATTCCATCTGGAGTACAGAATATAGTGCAATTCATTTTGCACAGAAGATCCCTTCCTAACAAATTCACAGGACTGGTATCGCACACCACAAATCGGTGCATGTCTGTGAATTTCCCTATTTTAACCTTTACAGGTTCGGTAAGGTAGGTCCTAATCTGGGTGTTTGACACACCAACTACTTGGATTGTTTCATCCGAGAGAGGAAGATTCTTCACATCTGCTGACCTGACAGTAGATCGCGTAGCTCCAGTGTCTACTAGAAAAGTAATGTTTTCATCATTAACTTTCCCATCCACAAATGGTCCTGTCTGATCTATTTCTAGAGTTGCGCCAAGTACGCACTCTTCTTCCTCTCTTCGGCACCGTCAATAATTCTCTTCTGACTCACTCTCGTCATTTCGCAGCCAATATTGTGAAACAGCGCTCTCGCGTTGCGGTTTGTTTACCTGTTCTTCATTGTAGAATCCCACTTCCTTGCTATATTTCTGGGTATTCCTGCTTTGCGGTAATGGCGGTTTTGGCACCTGATTCTGTGGATTAACAGCCTTCTGCTGTTGCTGCGGTGGGCCACTCACCTCACACTGCACCTGTGGATTCAATGATGGATTTTCATTATTAGTACTTGGTGGATATTTACACTCGGATTTCCAATGCCCTAACCTTCCGCAATTGTGGCATGGAAACTTCTTTTTGGCTTCTTCTATATTACCCTTTCCTGGGCCAAATCTCGGTTTGATTCTTGGGTTATTGGCTTGTTCGATTAGCTGAGCTTCCTGTCTTTCTGCGACTTTCACTTGAGCCCACATTGCCTTTTCTTTTAGTTTTCGCTGCTTGGCCTCAAACTCATCACTAAAGTATTTGGCATGTCTTAGGATCTCATCAATTTTCTTGCTTTGCCAATCTACAGTGTGCTGCTTGATCATTTCACTAATTTCGGGACGTAAACCATACACAAATCTGTACACAAAATGACTCAGATCCTTTTCTCCCAGATTTTCATCTCCACTAAACTGTTTGAAAGCTAGTATTAGCCTTTCATAGTAAGCATGAACTGATTCTTTCACTTCCTGATGTGTTCGGTCTATTTTAACCCAATCTGTTTCTTTGGGAGGCACTTTGTTTTTCAAAAATACCATAACTTGTTCATATTTCTTCATGACCTCAGGGTCTGGTGCTCCTGTTTTGGGATCTCTCGGGTATTCTTTAGCTGGCCAATCTATGACTATTTTGCATTCTGCCCATAAGTCTGCTGGCACTATTATATCAAATAAGCTATTTAGATCAATCCACAGTACCTTAGACAACTTAACAAATCTGTCTACCTGTCTGTACCACTCGACGGGCTTTTCTCGCAATCGAGGGAAGTCATTTGTAAATGACAAAATGTCCTGTGTTGTCCATGGGACATGCACATATCCCCCTCCTGGAATCTCTCTCATGGGAAACTCCGTCACTACCTTTTCCTTTTCTCTCACCGGAAATGCAGGGAAAGTTCTGTCTGAGTATCATCCCACTTTCTATACCACCTGCTTTTCCATTTGTCCACATCTCCCCATTTCCTCAACAATGTGATTATGTCCTTAATCTGCCCTATTCGTCCTGTAGTGTTCAAATTTTCAATATCCTTTTCCGTGAAATCCACTCGGTAAGGCTTCTGTAAAGCTTTTACCTTATCCATGTCAATTCCCATTTCACTTGCTATTTCTGTTAGCCTGTCATGCAAATTCTTTGCTCTCCAAGTGACACTCTTACATAGGAATAACAGCTCCTCGTCCTGATAATTTTTCAGCTTTTCTGTGGGGATTGTCCCTACTATTAATTCTTCTAATACCATGTGTAATTTTGCCACATCAATGGTTTGGGATTCTTTCTCTTTACCTTGCAAGCCCTTCAGCCATTCGCTCAATTCGTCTGTAGTTATACCTACTGATTTTTCTACATTCCCTGGTTCTGTCATTCTCTGTGGTTCTAATATTGGTCCCCCTACCATTCTGCTTCTTTCCACAGTATCAGGATTATAAAATGGATTATTTGACAAATGTAGTTCACCTTCACTCATGGTGTGTCTCCAAGGATTCTCCCTTGCTTTCATTAGGGGTTGTTCCGCCTGTCTATTGCTCATATACGGAACTGTTAGACCATGCTCACTTTCTTTCTGCTTCTCAAAAATGGGCATAACTGGACCTATGGTTACAGGGACTGTAACTGCTTCTAGATTTTTTGTCAATTCTCTTATTTTCTCTGTCAGTTCTAACGTGGGTTTTGCTAATTCCCTCGAATTTTCACTCTCAACCTTATTTTCCATCTCTCTTTCCCTAAGAGAATTCCTTCTCTTTACCTCTGGAGTCCTAACCTCTGTCTTGATGATTCGCAGAGTTTCTCTCACTGGAGTACCTGAGGTCAGCGTCTCTGATTCCTGTCTGTACGGAGGTGGGCTTTTGTAAAACATATCATCTAGGACATCATCCTCTATCTCATTTGCTCCATACCTTCTAGGTTCTACATTATGCCTTTTCTCTATACATTTCCTTCCTTCACTTTCCCCTGCAGTTCTTACGGGAAACAGTCCTTCAGTCATACTTGCGTCTCGCCACCTTCTTATTCGATCACAAAGAGTTTCACGATCATTTGGCCGTCCAAACATATATCTGTATCTACTGCCATTTCTCTGTTTTTCTCGCTCATGCATTTGGTCTTCCCACTCAGTCAAAGCCTCGAACTGTGTTGGTCTAGGCCGCGGATCTAAACCCATCATTCTCTCCCGCAAGTTCCTTAAAATTGCCAAATTAAATGAACCATTTTCTGGAAACGCTAAAACTCCGTCTTCCTTTGTATACTTTGCCCAATTGTCTAACCAAATGCAAGTATGGTATCCATATTTCGCAACCATAAAGGATGCGGGTGTTTTTGTCAGAGGAAGTAACTGTCCTTCCCTAGTCACAATCTCTTTGTCTTTCACAAACCATCCTTTTATTTTACTGAACAAGGATTTTTTCTTTTTCTCGGGTGAATGATAATACATCTTCCTTTCTCTCGTGAACCCTTTAGTCTTTTCTTCAACTGTACAATCTTTAGTCCAATAGCAACGTGACTCTCCCTCACGCACCAATCCTGGCGCGTCTACGTCACTGTCACAATCTCAAATCCCTGCGCGACTCACACTAACGCACCAATCCTGGAGCGTCTACGTCACCCTGTACTTCTCCAATCCTAGCGCGGTTTTACACTGACGTACCAATCCAGAGCGTTTTACACCTCTGACTAGCTGTCCAATCCCAGCGCGGTCTTTCTGACGTCAGCAGTCGCTGCAGCGGCTCCTGCTCCTGACTCCTGTCTCCAGTCTACCCCTCCTTTACAAAACTACTCGATAGACTTTGTTTCAATTTTACAATACTGTTAGTTACAACATATAAACATCTCCATTGTCTGCTCCGCTAACCACAGAATAGCAATAGACCTTTCCCACGAGAATCCTGTTTTCCCCGAGAGCAGCACTTACCTCTGCCCTACCACAGAATCGTCACTTCCGTTGATAAAGTAGCACATCCCTCTACTTCACACTTCTATCAAGCATCAATTAACTGTTACTGCAGATTTAAAACACATGGTTGGAAACGCAATGCTCCTGAGAAATAAAACCAGAGTTTCACAATTAACCTGAATGCTATTTCATTCACGCACTTTTACACAAGAAAATGTAGTTCATTCACACAGAATCCCATTTTTTCCGAGAACAGCGAACAGTCTGTCCTACCACAGAATTATTACACACGTTAACAAAGCAGCGCTTACCTCTACTTTGTCCTTCACTCAAGCTCAGAGAACACCTGATACCTTTTCAGTGATAAGCGTTATCGGTATGCCAATTGGTTTCCTGGTACTTAAAGACCAAAATTTCACAGGTACCCTTCACTATCAGTCACACTTCTCTCACCCAGAAAATATCACTAATGGTAACACTCAGCGATGCTACCGAATCAAACCCAGACAATGCGCCGAGCAACTTCAATTGTCACACGTTTTTCCCGTGTACCTACGGGTAACCACAATCCCGTCTTTCCCGAGAGCAGCGCTTACCTCTGCTCTGCTACGGAACTGTTACCAATTCCCGACTTCCTACATCCCAGAAGCCGTACAGACAACATAAAACTCAATATGACTTTAACATATAGTGTTAGTACATATATCAATACGAATCAATAATCGATAAGCTATATACATGCCAAATCCTTAAACCAAAACAATAAAAACCATCTCTAGCTACCAGAAAAACTGCTGCAGTTCTTATTACTCAATTTCCCCTTACTACCACAGACAGAGTGGTTTTGCAGTCACACACACACGTACACATCACATGCTGGTGGGGCCCATAACACCAACATTCATTCTAATCAATCTATCCGCACAAATTGTATTCAGAAAAGGGCATAAAGCATTTGAGTTCCGAACTACACTGCTTTCCCCTTGATGGGAAAACTTGTTAACATCACCTAACAGAAATCCCTTTCTCCTCACACCTCCCATCAAGGAGAACAGCTAATTTAGCTGATGAATCATTTAGTTGAATTTAGTTTAATGACTCCTTAATTCTCTAAATCAATCAATAATACATTTCAATGAAAGAACAACACCACACATGAATTCAATTAATCTTTTCTTTATCTAAATCAAATGCAGGTTAGACCTGATTAGTAAATTTCCTCTTTTGTCATATTTACCTATTCTGGCTATTTGTTGTTTTCTAAGTCAGAATCTGGTCCTCAGTAAAATCGTCAAAGTTCTGTTCTATCATGCAGCGCCACCGTCCTCTCCGTCAGCATAACATCAGGATACTGGATATGGTGGAGTGCGTACCCGCATGACCCTCTCTAGTCTACTAATATTTATACTAAAAATTTACATTCAATTGTTGCAAACTCCTTTTCCAGAGCTTTTCATTGGTCAATCAAAGTACATCTTAGTTCATCGGGAAACATTCGATGTCGTTCCCACAGGCTAAAAGTTCCAAAACGAATGTATGGGAACGTTGGCAATTCATGGTTTAGGTTGCAACAATTTGTATTGAAGGGCTGGCTTTCCGCCTGGTGCAGCCTTGATGGGCACAGTGATGACAGTTCACCGGCAGGTCGCAGCTGCTGAGGTTTGCGCAGGCGCGTTTCTCCATTCCCTTCATTGATTTTACTTCGTAAGGTCTGGTTCAGTCGTTGGCCATTTTATAGCAGGCCCCAAATGGATAACTTAAGCAAAGAAACACAAAAACGTCATTAATACATTGAAATGGTTAATCAGTGTTATTTCCCTTGCTAATACCCATATGTGTGTGCATTTATCTAGCCATATGCCAGGTTCAAAGCCATTAGTACTTGTTTATTTAAGTTTAAGCAATAACATCACATAAGCAACGTTTATCATATTAATATGCATACAAACTTAGTTCACATATTATTTTAGCCATGCAAAGCAATCCCACGTATATTCTTTCGGTTAATAAGGTTGATTAATTTCGAAAACAACACTCTGTTATTTATTATGATTAATCATTAGTCATTTTAATACAAACATATATAAATGGATTGGGTGTATAAAAAGAAAACATTTTACCCGCTCCATCAATCACACAGGCGCCACTGGTAATATATCGCATCCATGGCATTTTAAAATGACGTAGAGAATCACAAGTCATTTTGACATATCGCTGACTCAATGCAGTGCCCGTTCTTGTAAATGAGGGCCTAAATGTTTGATGGTACCATCCATCAAACCTTTATCACATTGACAGGAACCGCTGTGACGGCAGTTCCTATCAATGTTAAGAGATGTCCAGTGGGCCAGCAGATATCTCGAAAAGTTTTGGGTGGAGGACCCTTTGTGTGGTGGGAGTAAAGTACTGTGCCACACAGACAGATTTACCTCTATCTGCCTAACTCTAAATCAGCCCCTAAGGTTTACAGTTAGGGAGTTATCATAGCTTAGGGTTAGAGAGGCTTTTAGTTAATAAGTATGGGGTGCAGACTGTTGGGGAATAGTTAGGTTGAGTGTAGTTAGATTTATTGTGGCAGTTTAGGAAACCACAGACAAGACTCAGATGCTGATACATGTTACCTATGGCAAAAAGCAACATCTGGGTGCATTAAAAATTGTGACATGGAATGTTAATGGGCTCCTGTGTGAGATTAAATGTGGTTTAGTCATGTTGTATGCCAAAAAGCATGACCCTGATGTCTTTCTGCACCAGGAAATGCACGTTTTTGCACCAGGTGTTGCTTCTTGGGGAGACATGGGTATACTAGAGTGTACCACACACGGTTCAGTTCATGTTCCCATCAGTGGTGACCCTACTGCACAAATATCTACCCTTGGTGGTATTTAAGGTCCATATGGGCCAGTAGTCAATTCCTCTAGTTCAGGGGAAGTTCAATGGGCAGTAACAAATGAGCTCCCAGCCAGGACCTTCATCCATGGGTTCCCTGAAGAACTTTACCAAAGCTTCTCCTTGCTATTTGTGCTGGGCCTATTAGAGTTCTTTGACAGGATCTGGTGGTCCACTTCCTTCTGGAGTGTGACAATAAGCACCATCCTAAAACCCATCAAGCCTCATAATAAGTGCACTTCATACTAGCCCATATCTTTACTCAATGTGGAAATCAAACTCCTAGCTAAAACTCTGGCCTCCTGGCTTGCAAGGGGGTTATGTAAATTGGTGCATGAAGGCCAGAATGGCTTTATACTGGGTACAAGTACAAGGCACTCTTTAGTCCTAGTCTAGCTGGCCATGGACATGGCAGCAGCGGCTTTTCTTTTAGTAGACTATGAGAAGGCTTTTGGCATGGTTCATTGACCCTTCCACATCCAAGTGCTCTGGAAAACGAATATTGGAACTTGATTTCTTGCCTATGTGAGGCACTTTGGAACACATCAATGGCGCAAGTAAGAGTAAATGGGTTACTATAGTCCCCATTCCCCATCAAACGAGGCACCCATTGAAGTTGCCCACCCTCTCCTCTCCTTTTTGCCGTTGCCATCGAAATCCTTACTGAATGGATTAGGAGGGATGCATGGATTGAAGGTCAACTCTGGCCAAATGGGATGGAGAACAGCTTTCTTTATTTGTGAATGGAACCTTGCTTTTTATTCAGCGCACACAGAGCTCACTATAGCAGCTGACTCTGATGATTAAACTATATGGAGTTGCCTCTGAGTTAACAGTAATTGAAGTAAGTCCACTTATAAGCACATATATGGCACTCCACCCAGCGACCCATCCATACTCACCTTCAACTGGTATGTGCATGAGTATAATCTAAGACCAGCACAGGGGCGGGAGTTTATTATTGCTTACTGCGAAGAGCTATGGTCTTCATTACTCATTTCCATGATGATAGAGCAGCTATTAAATATCAGACTGCCCAGTTTCCTGTATGTCCTACAGACTTTGCCTTTCAGTCTCCCGTCTTCCTGTTTTTTCAGATCTGCAATCATTGGTCACAAAATACTTGTGGCAGGCAAATTTCATACAGTATCCTGCCTAAAATGTGATTTGGGAATATCTGCACATTTAATCATAAGGGCAGCAAAAGCATGAGTCTCTCGACAAGGTCCGGGCGCTGCCAGCACACCACACCAAAGATAGTCCTCTTGGGGATAATGGAGTGTTGGTCTGCTTTTAAAGTAAAGTTCCAAAACTTTCTTCAAAGTACGTAATAGGGAAAACACAATTCTATTGTACTGAGAATTTGCTGATGGAAACTAAGTAAGCTTGTTGTCAAAGGCTGGAGAGGGCGGGTTAGGCAGACCCTTGGACCACCAATCCTCAATCTTTAAATTATTCGCCTTTCCAAAGATAAGACTCTCGGTTTTATTTGAGTCACATTTTCAGTAATTCTGCTACATCCAGTTGATAAACTAGGAAAAGCAAGTTTTAAAAGATGATTCTGAGTCTTCAAAGGCTTTATCCATAGTGAAAATCAGCTGCTTGCCACCCACATAAGACCCCACTTCAATACAAAGGGTCTTCATAAGGGAGACCATGTCTACATTATAAAGTGTAGGGCATAGGGATTATGCCTGAGAAATTGGATATTGTTAATGTATCTATCACACAGGAAGGGTTGAAACTATTTTACTGCGAGACCACAAATGTCCTTCCCAGCCAATCTTTGTGAAAGAAGGGGGGGGGGGCAGATTTACAAGCCACTTGCATCACTTTTATGCCATGTTGCTTCACTTTTGCGACACATTTACAACATGAAACACCTAGGGAGATGCATCACGTTGTAAAGACCTGCATCACATTATACCTGCGTCAGGTACAATGTATGCAGGGTGGGCTTTCCAATGCAAGAAAGCCTTGTAAAAGTGACGCAGTGAAATCCACAAGATTTTACTGCATCACTTCTACGACACAACTGCGTCAAAACCTAACTCCTGCTTGAAGCAGGCGTAAGGAGTGACGCAGCACAATAGGAAAAGGCATTCCTGAGCATTGCTGGAGTTGCGTCATTCTTGCGACACAACTCCAGCAATGCGCTACCTTTACGCCATCAGATGCATGATGCATCTGTCAATCCTTGCACCACGGTGCGCCGCATTGTAAATAAGACGCATCCATGGTGGCGCAAGGGTTTTTTTGTGTGACGCAATTGAACTGATGGATCTCTGCTGAAATGCAGAGATGTGTCAGTTCTTGTAAATCTGCCCTGGTGTTTTTAAGGCTGCCAATAAATCTGAAGGTATAAGGGTAGCTTTCATACCTCTATCTAATATTAACTTTAAATGCTCAGAGACTTCCAGTAAAGCCAATTCTATACTGTACTAAGGCTTGAACCCGATTGTGATAAATGAAAAAATCCCAGTTATTCCAGCTATTTAGACAATTGAGAGTTCACCAGTTTCCCAAAATGCAGTCAACAAGGACATGATATGAAAATTAGCTATAATATCAGGGTTTTCGGGTATTTTTTTAGAAGAGGTTTAATCCTTGCCTGTTTGCAAAGGGTGGGGACAGTAGTTGACTTCAGAGAATTATTAAACAAAGCATTAATAACTGGATTCAGGGCTTCAATTGCTTTAGCCCACACCTTAGGTGCACACGGGTCTTTAATCGCTTTCTCTGAAAAGTAGCAGTATTGTTTTGGGAGATTGTGTTTATTGGAAGTGTTCAGTCAAAATCTCGCTGAATGCTCATGTCAAAACCTGCCTGAAGTTCTTCTATTTTTCCTTCAAAATAATCTGACCAATTGCTGTTGTGTTCCATTTAGGTACCCCAATAAAGGCTCAGGTAGTCACCTAACCTTTTACCTATATATTTTCCCTACCATTACACTACATAATGGTTCCTAGTACTGACCTTTTACCTAGTTACGGTAATGTCCAAAGATGACTAAGCGTCATTTATTATGCATGAGAATTCTTTCCTGCATGATAACTATGTAGAAGCGCCATTCCTTCCGTCATCCCAGTCCGACAATGAACAGCAAGGTATATCTCCAGGGGGTATCACTTTGGGTATATATATACCATATCTTGCTGAGGTAGTCAGAGGAGAAAAAGACTTCCATGCTGACAAATTAAACGATATGCTGAGGTTCCTACGCGCAGACACTTCAGCTCTCAGTGGTCTAACATCCCTTGCGGGGTGTCCATCTGGAGACTAAGACCGGGTCCCACAGTCTCTCACTTCAGGTCATGGGGTTGACTTTATCCTAGAGGGATTCTTGGCTTTTACACCTACATACATGCTAGGTACACTTAGGTCCATCTAGTTAGGGTCGCATCATAAGAGTACGCATTTTACTGTCATTTATTTTATACACTTGCCTGTATTTACTGTTTTAGCACAATGGTAGAAATCTACCGTCATTTTACTCTGTTAGTGCGTATAATCATTTATATCTGTTACTGTCTAATGGTTGTTTCAGCACATCTATTTTACACTAGAATGACGCTGGTTCAATAAATGCTAATTATGAAACGTCCCCACTGTTTATTCTGTGTATCTCTCTGAGAAGAAGTGAGCACGAGTGACTGAGCAAAAAGTAGTACTCTGTTTCCACGATTCTGAGGGATCAGGGTTGTCATGTTCGATAGGTGCCAAGAACTATTTTCTCCTTGGTAAGAGGGGTTTCTAGTGGCACTTTGAGCTTGCTGGTATGCAGGCTAACATACTCGGTAGGGGTGTATAGAATCAGTCTGACACCATTCCTACAGTGTATGTTGTCTAAACACGCAGATCCTATATAGGTTTAAAGGAACTACATGACATGGCGCCCAACTTGGGGCTTGGTACTTATTTAGCAATCAAATCTGAGTAGTTCAGTCATGCTATTCTCAGAGACCCCTACTCACATTTGTGCAGAGACGTCTGGAGTGGGAAGGGAAAAATCCGCCACAGCTGAGTAGGCAAAATTCCTATTTATTGGCTGTAGGTTTATCAAGCTTGAAGAAAAAACAGTTCCTATTTGTGCATAAAACCTTATCTCAGTTTCTTTAACACTCTTCCTTGAAACTTTTGTCAAACACATGCCTAATGAAAACGCTGCTGGGCGAACTCAGCCTGCTGCAGTCAGGGAAGAAGACTTAGAGGGGGAAATAAACATTTAAGAAAATGTTAGACATGCCCTTACTCAAAAGCTAATGGACTAAGGAGGCACAGCTAGGGGTGGGACAGTCACCTTCATGATTGAGGCTCACGAGTAATATAGAACAGAGGTATTCTATTCATGGGTTAATTTCTCACAAGCAGATGCACAATCAAATACATTTCATTCTTACACTGAAGATGAAAAACCAAATGAATACTGTCCGTATGAGCACATTGAAATTCCACTCACCCACCAGGAGCAAATAAACTGGTTTAAAGGCACACTCCCCCATGCAAAAGACAAAGTAAGACTAGGTCCAATCGAAGCCACTTGGCCAGTCCTTGCGGCTTAAACAACGCATCCAGAGATTAATACAATGCCAGTAGCATTTTACCTCCACTTCATAAAGAAATAATACATCTTTACAGAAAGCTGACACAGTTTGTGATGAGAACACTCACAATTCAGACAACAAGAGTTACACAAACATGTCAATTTCAGAGTTCTGCAACTCAAATTACACCACAAACGCTATGCGCAGTCATGGGTAGAATGCCCACTAAACGTGAGCAAATGCCATTATGGATAGCTCAAAAAAAACAGCTGGAGGCAGTATTTCCACACACAAACCCTCAAGAAAAACACAGAATGTTAACAATCTGCTTGCCAATGGGGAGAGCTCCCCAGATAGAGGATTGTACCACTTGGGATACAGTTTTCACTGCCATAAATACCAGAACTCATGGTATCCCATCATTAGCAGTAATACCAGACCTATTAAGACCGATACAAACTATGTATGGAGCAAAACCTGCTCTAAACTTAGAGATGAAATTATTAGGTAATTTTGGCCAGGTGTCAGCTATAATATTAGCAAATGTAAAAGGGGAGGCAGCAGCAGTGGCAATACGCCACGCCTGAGGGATTTCACTCCTTTACAACAGGAACGTGAATTACCAAAAATTATCACAGACACGTATGCTGAGTTAGGCAGAGATAGTTTGGGAGCTAGAGCAACAAAACCTCAACTCACGGGTGGTCCTGAAAAAGATAACACCAAGCAAGCACCTGATTCTTCCAAGAAGAAATGGGATAATAACAATAAAAAACAAAAGAATAGATCTCAATACAGGAGTGGGTCTCCTCAACAGGAGCCCTCCAAAAGGAAATATAACCTTAGGAATAGGGATAACATTAAAAAACCTGACAGGTATCAGGATACTGATACACGTTCCTCTTGTTCCTTTCAGGGTTCACCAAGAAACTCAGAGAGGGAAGGATGGTCAGAACACAGACAAGAGGATCATATGAAGTCCAGAGACACGCCACGCATTTCAGATTATACTTCCAAAAAAGAAGACAAGCCAAAATCAAAACCTCAATTTAAAAAGAAGAAAGTAGCAGGTCTTAAAGTTAGACATGCCCAGAATTCTGAGGACTCAACTTCTGAACGGGGAATGGGCTCTGACGATGCTACACAGTGCAGCAGAAGTAAGAATAGCTCACCAGAACCTGATGGAATTTCTGGTGAGAGCGGAGTTAAATGATCACATCACGATGGAAACACCTGATATGAGGGAAAGTGTCCCACATAGGTTACATGAGATAACACTCCAAATGGAGGAGGACAAACCCAGAAAAGTTAAAGGCCTCTTTTGGGAAAACCTGATTTACGGCTATGTCATACTTTTAGCTGAAAAAGATTGGCCACCTGAAATTGTTACTGATTGCCCAAAGTGAGAAATGTTTATTTTACCAGCTTTTTCTGATCTTGTTTCAATTTGCTTAAAACACACTTACGCGCAGGAGTGGGCGGTAGCCCTTGGTCCAGCACTATATCGCAACCATGTTGGGTGGGATGCTTAGTCACCACACCATGTAATCCCAGTAAAATCTACTCCAACTCCACAGAGACAGTACCCAATAAAACAGGAAGTGAAAAAATAGGTCAGGGGGATCATAGATCAACTTGAATACCAGAGCATAATAGAACCTTGCAACTGTGCAATGAATAATCCCTTGTTTCCCATAATGAAACCCGATAATTCATATTGTCTAGTTTTAGGCTATAGACATCTGAACACATGTACTAAAACATTTGCAGTACATAATGCACACAGTGCCGCATTAATGAATAACATTGTGAGGAAGAAATACAAAACAACCCTAGATTACTCAAATGGATTCTTCTGCCAAAATATAGCACCTGAAAGCAGGTATTTGACAGCATTCTCAGTGCTAGGTTCCCAGCATTAACTTTGTAGACTTCCCCAAGGGTATAAGAATAGCCCTGGGTTGTTCTCCGTTAGGGTAATAGAGTTACTTCAAAATTAGGATGAAGAGGCATTGTCCTATGTAGATGATATTTGTCTGATGGATGATGATTTAATGGAACCCTTGACCAGGGTGAGCACCATAATTTTGGGGTTTGCCTCTGAGTGCTACAAATTAAACTTTAAAAAGTGTAAAAACACCCACCTCAATGTCCTATTATGAGGATACAAGCTATCAAGTGAAGGAAAAAGCCTGGCAGCTAACTTTTTAGAAAAGTGTGTGTTGCTCCAACCTCCTAAATCTTTGAAAAACTTACAATTCATATTGGGATTTTTTAATTTTGGGAGAACATACATTTTAGATTACCCAGAAAGAGTAAAACAATTCTGCGATTTAATCAGATCTGATTTTTCAGTTAGACATTGGACACAGGATCACACAGATATGGTGAACAATCTTTACAACGCAACTATTACAACGCACTACACTTACAACAACATTTTTACAACGCAACATCCACTACAACGCATTCCATTACATCGCATGACACTACAACGCATGTTTCAAAACTACCTTTACAACGCATTCCATTACATCGCATACTACCTTTACAACGCATACCATTACAACGCAATCCAACACTTACCCTACTGTTGCACCCCCTGGAGTTAGAATAGTAATTTTTACCCCATACTATCCAATACTTACCTTGCAATTAAATATTATGCGTTGTAATGGTATGCGTTGTAAAGGTAGTATGCGATGTAAAGGAATGCGTTGTAAAGGTAGTTTTTAAAAATGCGTTGTAGTGTCATGCTATGCAATGGAATGCGTTGTAGTGGATGTTGTGTTGTAAAAAATGCGTTGTAAGTGCATGCGTTGTAAAAGTGTGCGTTGTAACGACATACATCCCACAGATATCCTTCGTTCCCTACAAGCTGACATGATAGCATCAAAACACTTGCAGGTACACATAAACGTACGCAACCTAGTGATCTGCGTTATAGCGCGTCAATCTGGGTATATTTACCTACCCTTTAATGAAGGCAAAATAGTACCTATTGCATACAAATCACATTTGTACACAAACGCTGAAATGTGCTTTGCGTCTACAGAGGAAATCCTGACAGCAGTACGGACTGCTTTAGTGAGAGAAAGCGTTACAACAAACAAATGATGGACGGAATGCTGACAATGCAGACATTCTCCCCCAGTCAAGAGATCTGGGTTAAATCCATCGTTCTTTTGCCCACTACGCCACCCCAGTTCAGACATGGCCATATGCAAATCAGTCTTGACCCTGTGCCTCATGGGAACAGTCCAGCCCGAACTGCCAAGCCATGTCTTCCCTGGACCGGAATCAAGCATCCTAGGACCGGTTTCTGGCTATCAGCCGTCATCAGCCAGGATAGCTTGACTCCAGTGGCGTAGTGAGCACGGGACCCACGTCTGGGCATACCCATCCCGCTTAGGGCGAAAAGCGTTACAACAAACAAATGATGGACGGAATGCTGACAATGCAGACATTCTCCCCCAGTCAAGAGATCTGGGTTAAATCCATCGTTCTTTTGCCCACTACGCCACCCCAGTTCAGACATGGCCATATGCAAATCAGTCTTGACCCTATGCCTCATGGGAACAGTCCAGCCCGAACTGCCAACGCTTTTCGCCCTAAGTGGGATGGGTATTCCCAGACGTGGGACCCGTGCTCTAAACTGGGGTGGCGTAGTGGGCAAAAGAACGATGGATTTAACCCAGATCTCTTGACTGGGGGAGAATGTCTGCATTGTCAGCATTCCGTCCATCATTTGTTTGTTGTAACGCTTAGTGAGAGAAAGAGCACTGGCTCAGGGGAAACGAATTATAGTAGTAACTCCGGTACCAGGCTTAGAGGCTTCTACAAAGGCAAGCGTTCCAAATGCTAAAGCCTTGCATCCAAGATGGATACAATGGGCTAATTCTCTAACTGCAACAGATGTAGAATACAGAAATGACCCAAGGCGAAAAACACAAGCATTCCTGCAATATGAACAAGAATATCCTCTCCCAAATGAAATAATGCCTCTAGATCACTATGAATACATTATTTCCACTGACAGATCTGCTCAGCCCGCCATAAGAAGTAAACAGCAATACAGAACTGCTTGTGCGATTGGAAAGGGTCGTATGCAGGATTTTAAGTACCATCCCAGCGATACGAAAACACAGTCTCTAGGACACTGCATGGCACAGCTGGAAGAATTAAGGGGCACATGCATCAAGCTAATTACCGGTCACAAATGGGCCAATTCGCAGAATCGGACCCTTTGCGACCGATAAGTAGCCTTTTGGGATGCATCAAGCCAAAGCCATTCGCAAAATAGGTAATCTCAAAATTTGTGATTACCTATTTTGCGAATGCAATTCAAGAAGCATTCTCAGAATGCAACTTTGCATTAAGGAATTGCAGATCTCCATCTATTTAAAGTCTATGGTAATTTGCAATTCCTTAGAAAAATGCACAAAATTGATTTTTTCTAAGTGCCATGTGGCACACATACATGCCCTTAGGGCATGTGTGTGCACCACATGTGTACACATACCGATTTTGGGTGTGCATCAGGATGGCCTTTTGGCCCCTTGGCACCCTTGAAATTGCATTTTCAATTGGCAATTAACTATTTGGTAATTGCAAATTGCAGAAGGTGACCCATTCATTCCTTTGGGCCCCTAGGCCCATAGGAATTAATGGGAAAGCATTCCCTAATAGAGAATCGCAATTTACTATTCGCTATTAGGGAATGTGTAGGAATCGCATTTTTTTAGCGATTCCTGCATGTATAAGGAATTGTGAGTCCTTAATAGCGATTCCTTATAAATCACTATTAAGGAATCGCAATTCGTTACATTGATGCATGTGCATGTGCGCCTTAAAGCCTTATTACTGGCATTAATAAATACAGATCGGGAATTCCCCACACTGATTGTGTGTGAATCTTTTTATTGTGTCCAGTCATGCAACGAATATCTCCATTAGTGGGGTCACAATGCGTTTAAGAAATCAAAGGTGGCACAATTAAGTATAACATGCCATGGGAACAGGTAGCTGAGTTGAAAAATGAACTACCAAGAGCTCACTTGATAAACACGCTGAGTCATCAACGTGATGGCGTTCACGTTGAAGGGAATTCATTGGCTAATGAAGCCGCAAAGGGGGCAGTGCAAACTGCTGCCATAGCTGCAATCAGTCGTTCAAAAACAAAAATAGATGGACAGATAATGTTAGCTGTCATTGCTTCACCCAAAAACAGCCAGCCTTACCGAAAGGTTTTCCACTCAAGTAGTCCTACAAGTTAGATGCAAATAACATTACGTATACTCAAATTCCCGGAGTGGGGGACACAGTAATCCCAAACTTGGATCGAACATTTGATTTAGTACTAGCTGCACACGAGTGTCTAGGTTCTTTGCATGCAGGGATTACCGCAACAGTTTCTTTACTGAAACAACTCTATGGGTGGCCTGGTTTAACAAAGCAGACGAAGAATAGTGTCTTAAATTGCGACATCTGCCAGCAGATGAAGGGTTCCACCATAGCACGTCCAGCGCAGACACCATTATTAATATCAGACAGACCACTCGCATGTGTTTATTTGGACCACTGCAGCCCCCTACAATCGCATGGGGCTTACAAGTATGTAATGGGGGCAGTGGATTCATGCTCCAGATTCCTATGGGTATGGCCTCAGCGCTCGGCTGATGCTCGAACTGTTATAACAGATTTGCGAGTCTTTATAGGGACATATGGAGTTGACACATTACATTCTGACCGTGGCCCCACGTATAGCTATAGGGCTTACAAGGAAGCCATGGAAAGCTTGGGTGTAGCATTGCGGTACTCCTCTCTGTACTATCTCGAGGGAAATTTGGTTGTGGAGAGGAAAAGCTAGAACTTAAAGCAATCTTTAACAGCAAGAGTGTTAGGGTTGGGTGGTAGTTGGGTCAATCACTTATATGGGGTACAGCGAGCCCTTAATAATTTGCCAAAAATTCCTTTAGGGGGAGTCACTACTTATGAGGCCCTATTTGGGATAAGAATATGGCTACCTGATCTCGATTATGAAAGCACAATGGCGGATAAAAAAGCATTTGACATCAATAAACATTTGGCTGTTTTAAAGGATCTGAACAAATCCAGAGCAATACTAAGTAACGTGCAAGTAAAATGCACCACCACTGGGGAAGTCAAAACAGTCACGGCAAGACCTGTCTGGATCCCAAAAGTCGGGGATCTGGTCAGAAAAAAGATCAAGGACAAAAAATAATTTGGGCCATCCTACAGAAAGCCCGTACCTGTCCTGGCTGTCTAAGGAACAAGAGCAGAACTTCTTCCACCTCTTGCCGGCAAAAAAGAAAAGAGATTCGTCTCCACTGATCTGATCAAACCACACTATGTGGCTGATACTGAATAGTAGGCCTCGTGGGCTCCTATGTAGCCGACGCTTTCCTCTCGCTACCATACAAGAAGTTCAGACAGAAAGACTCATAACAATCGAAGAGTCACCAATTCGAAGTGATGAAATATGCAACAATGAAATGGAACTCGTTCCTCTGGAAAAAGAACTTCAAACTACAAATGAAAGATACATATTAATTTGGCCTACCACCGATGTCTACATCAATATGCCTCAACAAGAGACACCTGCCGGTTCAACACAACCTGCCAAGCTACCAAAGATTGAACTGCAACTGGCTACTTCATCGATTTTGATACCTTCTCTCTTGATCCCAGTGAACCTGAGACAACGCCAACGCCAGTTTCCGGTAAGCAACAGATTCATGAATTCTATACTTTTCTGAAAAAGACTTATTTATTATCACCTTGGCTCCAGCTCTGGATCATTACTGGAATATGTTTTTTTCTGTTCTGGATTGGCCTAGTAACTCTTTTTTGATTACTGTTGAATGGAAAATATCTCCCAGAACCTCTACAGTATCGAATGTATACTTGGTCCTGAAACCTCATGCATCATCTCATCAAAGAGACTTGTTTTCTGTGAACATTACAGCTGTTCCAATTCCTGATGGTATGGTTTGGGACATGGTTGATTATGATGTATTTGGCCCTACTGAACTTTTGAAAATACCACATTTATTTAAAATATCTCTAATAGATATCATTAACTCCAGTACATTTTCTGATGATTGGTACTTTGAAACTGTAAATAATATGTTGTCTGATTTGGAAAAATCTGCTGCATTTTCAAACAATGAAATGTTAGAGGACACATCTGACTTTGATAGCATATACTGTTTCCATCATTATGGTCATCACTGTTTCCACTAATCCATTATCCCGTGTATGTTTTAACATACAACCAATGGTACCATTGCCCGACCCCACGAAAAGGTAGTTCAAAAATGTTTTTATATTTTTCAGGGTTTAACACTTCTGACCCAACCTCGTATTACTATAAGGTTGCACCTACACCTGCACAGAAAAATATGCTGACAAACACCAAATAGATTTATTCTGCATCCTTTATTGCCCAACTGTCTGAACAGGGTTTCGACTTATGGAAGGACACAATAGACACATAATCAGTCTGGGGTTGAAAGGAATTGCAATTTCAGGGAACAGAAGCACTGAACTGAATGAAACTGTGCATCAGACTTCCTGGTTTGACCAGCCAAGAACAAGGATTTGAACGGGCCATGGTTCACCACACCTTCACACATCAATTTTCCATCACGTGGAGGGGATACAATAGATCACATCATGCAGTACAATACGTCAGACCCCAATTGGAAGGGATGGCTAGTTTGGCCCAAAGACATAAACAGATCTCAAATGAGATTCAGGGGTACCACCGAAGGGTTCAGTATCCACAGGTCAGACCCACGATATGTACAGAGAGATCATCCGGGGGTAGTGAAATCCTACAGTGTTGGGAAGTTATGCTTCGATTGGCTAAAAACACCCACACTGTCCCAGGTGAAACAGCACTTAGTCTTACTCTCAGATGAGGTGGATTTAACGGATTTTTTATTAGGTCCCCGAAAGCCACGTCAGAAACGTTCCTATTACGCTGTCTATAATGAAATCTGGAAAATCTCTCAAGAAGAAGCTGCGGAGAGACTTTGTAAAATAGATCAAATTAACCTAGAGAAGGTGTTAACGGTAGTTGATACAGGTATGACTACAATAATATCCAAGATCTATTCACTGGGCAACATTGTATTTTCTGCTATTGATATACTAGAACAGGACTTGTCCAAACTACAACACGGACAATCTCAATTACGTTCTATTATGTTTTTAAGCTGGGCGCTGCAATCATTGCGCGCTGGTTATGTGCATTGGCGATTTATTAACAGAACGTCCCTATTTTCTGCATACAATCTAACTGATAAGCAGATACCTATGGCACAAAGTAGAGCAAAATATACAATGCTGAGTATTGAAAAACTGGACAACTTACCTTTCACTGTGGCAGAGTCACCATTCAAAGAATG
The DNA here is from genome assembly GCF_964204655.1 of Triturus cristatus. NCBI lineage: Eukaryota > Metazoa > Chordata > Amphibia > Caudata > Salamandridae > Triturus > Triturus cristatus. The sequence goes on from NC_140595.1 coordinate 760,836,055, forward strand.
GTTAATCCATGGTCATATAACACTACCTGTCACTACTTTCCAGTTGTAGTATTGCCTAGAACAACTACAGGCAGGCAGATATGAACCGATGGGTAGGGAATTCATCAGGGAATCTTGGGAATTGCCGTAAAGATTTTGATGCAGGAATGGGGACACAGAAGTGTTTGTTAGCGGTAGCAACTGTGAGAATTCCTTAACTGGATCTCTCCTATGTCAGGATATCATGCTTCATGGGGCCTGTAATGGTTCAGTTGCTAACTTATCCTGCCACTTGAAAGGTTCCCCAGCTGCCGTGATTAATCCGTTGTTCAAGTTGCTTTCAAATGGGAGTTACTTGAAGTTACTTGATGCTGAATGATCGAGGTTGTTGTGGGATGTTCCCGGGCATCGCACATCTTGTCACTGTAAGCTCCAGGATTACTTGCTGTATGCAAGTATTCTTTCCACCGACCCATACAGTCAGGGAGGCGCCGTTATGGCCTTCATTGAATGTTTCCTTTATACGGTTTGATACTCTGCAGCGAATGAAAGCCATGGTTTTACAGCAGACCGTGCCCTTAACCTCAGCCCAAGAAACTTATGATCGCCAGGTGCCAGGTCCTCGGCTGAGATACAGGCATTAGTACAAACAAACTGCCCTTTCAATTTCATAGACATGGTACAACGTATCTTTAACATGTCTGATACGACGGGTATTGTCCACCTACTTAAGAACATATGTTCTGGGCTCTTAAACAACTTTCAGACAATCCTCGGAGTTGTTCCCAACTTTATACACTCTGCATTCGGAAGCATTTTTGGAGGGTTTCTGCTGATACTGTTTCTAATATCAGGTATCATGATTGTAATTTTTCTGCTACGCAATGGAATTTTAAACAAAAACACTTTCTCTAAAGTGCATGGCTTTCAGTCTCTCATTGTTCGGACTATATATACAAATTTATTTAGTACAGACTTCTTTCGCATACACTAATTTTCTTTTTTAGCATTTTTTATGCATTTTACATTTTTACGCACTATTTTAATGGGCTTATTAATAGTTGCGTACCACGTTTTGTCGTACGTAGAATTTTTAGTATGTCGTCCAGTCAGATGAGGAGTGTGTTTCCTGCATAATAACAATGTATAAGGGTCATTCTTCCGTCAACCTAGTCTGACATGACACAGCAGGTATATCTTCAGGGGGTACCACTTTGGGTATATATACACCATATCTTGCTGAGGTAGTCAGATGAGAAAAGGACTTCCATGCCAACACACTAATGCGAGACACTGAGGTTCCTGTAAGCAGACACTCCAGCTCGCAGTGGTCTGACATCCCTTGCAGGTTGTCAACCTCAAGACCAAGATGGTGTCCCACAGTCTCTCACTTCAGGTAATGGGGTTGACTTTAACCTAGGGGGATTCTTGGCTTTTACACCTACATACATGCTAGGTACACTTAGGAACATCTAGTTAGGGTCGCATCATATGAGTATGCATTTTACTGTCATGTATTTTATATACTTGCCTGTACTCACTGCTTTAGCACAATGGTAGAAATCTACCATCCTTTTACTCTGTTAGTGCTTATAATCATTTATATATGTTACTGTCTAATGGTTGTTCCAGCCCACCTATTTTACACTAGAATGACGCTGGTTCAATAAATGCTAATTGAGAAATGTCCCCACCGTTTATTCTGTGTATCTCTCTGAGACGAAATGAGCACGAGTGACTGAGCGAAAGGTAGAACACTGTTTTCATGATTCTGACGTAGTTGCCAAGAACTATTTTCTCCTTGGTAAGAGGGGTTTCTAATGGCACTGTGAGATAACTGATATACAGGCTAACATACCCGGTAGGGGTGTATAGAATCAGTCTGACACCAATCCTACAGTGTATGTTGTCTAAACGTGCAGATCCTATATAGGTTTACAGGAACTACACGACATTGTTACACAGCTCTAATGAGGGTGTAACCTCCATAATACAGACTTTTGGTTGTACGAAAAGATTATTCATTAGAAACATTTCACACGACCCATTGTTTGAATTATTAATTCTCAATGTAAAAAACATGGGTTTGAGCAATTTTCATAGATTTCCTATAGGCTTTAAGCAAACGCTTGTATTTTATTTGTTTTCTGCTCTATAATTGGTCCTCCATTTCATTTCTAAATGTATACATTTTCTTTTGTAATGCTAGTTCTGATGAGAACCATTGTGCAGTTTTAGTGTGTGTTTATACCATTGATTAACTCAAGTCGAGTCGGCTTCCCTGCTGCTGCCTCTTAGTATTGGAAGGGAACTCCTTAAACTGTTTATTACATCATAATCTTCAATTTGACTCAATTTTTGGGATAAGTAGCTAACATAAGAGTTTTTATGAATTATGAATCTCAATTCTTATATAGGCACATCTTGGTAGGCTCAGTTATGACCGTGATCATGTCAACTAAAGGGATGTATAACCAACTATCAAAAGAGCCATTTGAAAATTGGGAAAGACAGGGATGGGAGGGTGTTGGTTGAACATGGGAAAAGTGCCTTAGAAATAACAATAAATCATACACAAATCAAATGTAGATACAGATGTCTGTGGCATGGGAGCCTAACAGTACATGCTTACAGCTTTCTTCAATGCTGCAGTGTGCCTAACATGGTAAGCACCATGATGACTATGTTCAGACATCCTTGCATGTGGGAAAGGGACAGAATACACTACCTGATACATTCACTATAGCTTAACACAAGACAGGAAAGGTAAAGAGAGAAAGACAGCTAAGCCAGGAATGGGCCCCCACTTCCTCAAACTGCTGAAGGTGGTCATTTAATTTATTCAATTTATAGATTACTCTTTTATATGAAACTACAGCATACATATCAGCCAGCCAATGTCAATGGAGTGGTGCAACATTTGACTTCCCATGAATCAAAATTCCGACTTTGACCACTGCTTTTATGCTATGTCTATTTGTATAGCACACTAATCACCCATGAAGGTTTGTCGGTGATTGTCCCCTCAGAGTAATTATAAATGCCAGGTCGTCAGCTTCTTGCAAGAGTCTAGAAGTGAGGAGGAGGCACTGATGTGTTGTGAGAGGCCGTTCCATGTTTTTGATGTGATGTATGAGAACGAATGACCTCCTGTTCTGCTCTTGTGAATGTGGCAGATGTGTGCAAGTGAGAGTGAGACTGAAAGTAGGTGTCTGTTAGGCTCATGAAAGTGTATGCTATTGTTAAGGTATGCTGGGCCAGTGTTGTGTTAGGCTTTATATGTATGATTGAGGAGTTTGAATTGGCTGTGTTAGTGAATAGGAAGCCAGTGGAGCCCTCTGAGGTGAGGTGAGATGTGGGTTCAGCATGAAAGGTCAAGTATGAGTTTCACGGTGGTGTTCTGATTGGTCTGGAGTCTGTGTTAGAGCTGCTTGGAGATTCCGATGTAGAGAGTTTTCTGTAGCTGTAGCTGTGCCAGTTAGCGATGCGTGTTTTTATGAGGGTTCATCTTGTGTTCCGTGGCAGCCACTTGAAGATTTTTTGTAGGATATGTAGGATATGGAAGAAGGCACAACTTACTGTATTGACTTGTGCTGTCATGTTGAGCTTGTCACCCAGGATGATCTCCAGATTCATGACGTGGCCATTGTGTGTTTGGCCTAGCTCTGATGGCCAGCAGGTGGCGGCCAATCGGGAGATTTTGTTTCTTAAGACCAGTACTTCTGTATTTTCAGAGTTGAGCTTCAAGAAGTTGTAGTGAAGTTGGTTCTGGTGGTGATTGTCTTGTCCATAAGGGAGAAGATGAGTTGTGTGCCGTTGGCGTAGGTGATGATGTTGATGCCCTGGGATTGGATGATTTTGACAAGCGGCATCAAATAGATTTACAAAAGGGTGGGGCTGAGGGAGGATCCCTGTGAGACTCCACAGATCAGGTTCCCTGATGTGAAATGTGGCAGTCTAACTCTCTGAGTTCTTCCCGTTAGGAAGGAATAGATCCATTAGAGTATGGGTGCTTGGATGCCGACCTCGTGCAGTCTTCTGACAAGTGTGTTGTGGGATCATGTGTTAGATGACACTGAGAGGTCAAGCAGGATAAGGGCTGCTGCTACTCCTCAATCCAGGATAGTCTGGATGTCAATGGTGTGTGAGATGAGTGCTGTTTTGATGCTGTAGTTCTTTTGGGGTCCTAAATAAGTGTTGTCCAGTTGGTAATGTAGTTTGAGTTAGGTTGTGAGTTTCTTGTTAATGGCTTTCTCTATCACTTTGCCTGGGTAGGGGGAGAAGGAGATGGGTTGGAAGTTGCTCAGTTGGTTCGGGTAGGGGCTGATGGCATCTTGAGGAGGGCGGTGACCACTGCATGCTTTCAGTCTTTCGGGAATGTGGCGGATGTAATGGAGAAATTGATGATGCGAGTGAGGCTATGCTGATTGGTCAGGCTCCCAGGTTGTAGTTGTCTTGGGGCATGGGTTTGATAGGGCCACTGAGTGGATGGTCAGCATTATCGTTGCTGTGTCACCTCGGTTGAGGGTTACACCAGCTTGCCAGGTGGTCGTTTTGGTTTGTGATGGGTAGTTTGGTGATGAGATCGCTCGAGTTGGGTTGGTGTGCGAAGTTGCTATAGATCTTTGTTTTTTTCTGTGAAAGAAATTTGAGAGGTTGTCACAGAGTTCTTGGGAGGGAAATATGTTGTTAGTTGAGAAGATCTCCATGCAGCCGTGAAGCTCCCGTTGATGCATTCAGCTAGCACTCTTTTCTTAGTGTCTCTCAGTTGCTGGTGGATGCGTCTGAGTGCACTTGTAGGTGGTTCTATTAGTGGTTTTGTGGCTGGTTCTCTGTTTCCTCTCTAGCAGTTTGCAGTGTCGTTTGGCATCTCAAAGGTCTTCTCTGTACCAGCTGGCATAATTGCAGAATATTCTTTGCTTGTTGGGTTTGATAGGTGCGAGGGAGTCTACACAGTTTTTGATCCAGTTGTTGAAGTTAGTGGTGTCCTCTTTGAGGTTGTCTGTGGGGTTGGGTTGATCAGTGCTTAGGGTATTGATTCCGTCTGATTCTGAGATTTTACTCCTACTGCAGCTTGGCAGGCTGATGCTGTGGGTGTTTTGAGTCGTGGTGTGTTGATTTGGAAGTGAATGATGGTGTAGTCTGTCCATGTGAGCTGTGAAGTGGCGTTGTATTGATGCTGTTGCTGGTGGTGAAAATTGGGTCTAGTGTGTGCCCTGCCAAGTATGTTGGTCCTATAATGAACAATGTTGTTCAGGCTTTCAAGGAGTGCTGTCAAGCAAGGGCCAGTTCTGTCTTCCAGGTAGAAGCTGAGGTTGGCCAGGAGTATGTAGACTCTGAAGTCGATGGTGAGGGGATGATGAAGTCAGTGTTGAGGCTGGTGAAGGTAGCTCATGGTCCATGTGGTCTGTAGGTGAGGGTTCCATTCAGGGTGAAGTTCTTTGAGATTCACAGTTTGAAGTGCAGATATTCCATAAATGGGGTGGTGCTACCCATGGATGTTGAGCACTTGATAGAGTACTTGTAGACAACTGCAAGTCCTCCTCCTGGCTTGTGAGGGGGAAGCCCTCGCATGAAATCTCTTAGGTCATCGGGACAGCTGTCACGTGGCGATGTGCAGTTGAGGCAGGTTTCCATGAAGAAGAGGAGGTCTGCTTCAGTGCAGATCAGCAGGTCCCAGATTTAGGTTGCATGTTTGCGGGGAGATCGTGTGTTCAGTAGAATGAATGTGAGTGAGTGTTGCTGTGTGTGTTTGCTGTAGTGTGTGGTGTTGGTTTGGTTGTTTCTGGCATTGCTGGTGCTTCCTTGGGGTGTGTGGGTAGGTGACTGCAGGAGAACTGGCAGTGCGTGCAAGTGAAGGCCTCTACTGTGGCGTTTGGTGCAGCATGAAAGCAACAGGGGGAGCATCGTACCAGGTCAAGCGACCGGATGAGTGCAGCGGAATATCACTGGGGATGAATGGACCAGGGTCTCTGGTGCTGAGTGCGGTCCAGGCACAGACTGGGCTTGTCTTTGGAGTTCCTTTGGCATGGCAGTGGCCATCTACTGTGCACATCGATACATGTCCACGTTGCAGTCACTATTAAGTAGGTCCTGAGAGGGGGTAGGAGAGCAGGGTTGTCACTTTCTTTGCAGGTGGGTGATGGAAAATCCAGTTATTGTCACTTCCTGTGCTGAAGGGGGATGGGAAATGAAGCCTTCTTGCTTGGCTTCTTCTTTTAAAGATGGTTTTGACTGGAAATCAGTGATGTCACTTCCTGTTCAGATAGATGATAGGAAATCCAGCGATGTCACCGCCTGTGCTGGTGGGTGACAGCATTGCAAACCAGCTATTCATGTGGTGTGTCATTGTGGGCATGTGAGTTCTGTCATGAATGAGGATGGTCCTGCTAATCAGAGGGAGATGGATTCCAAGGGTCATGGTAATCAATTCCCACACTTTCCTCCAGGAGATCCTCAACTACATTCAGCCCCACACTACGTGATCAATATCACCAAATGGTGCATGGCATCTCCAGCAGGCAGAATATTGTGACATATGTGCTCTGAAACGTTTTACAGAGGACCAGTGCCATTGGTGTAGTACTTTATAGTAACTGAATTTGAGGTGTGCTTCTTGTAGGGTCCTGTTGTGAGCCTCCACAATGTGGAGCAATGCATCATCCTCAAATTCTAACCCCAGACTTGCTGCACACCAGCAACATAGGCACCATGAATTTGGTATAGAGAAAAGACACCACTCAATATATATATATTTTTAAGTCCTCATATAACACCAATAGGCGTATAATTACTTGGTTAGGCAGATTAAGCAAGCAGTTCCAAGAACTTTTCCCCTAAAATGGGGAGAGCCCAAGGTATCATCAAAATTGCACTCTAAACCAGCCATGTTGCTATTCTTTCAGGGTGAGTTTCTCCCTCCTGGGAATTAGCTATTGATATTTTAATCATAGGACCAAATTCAAAATTAACACTTTTACTCTCTGTTCTAAATTCTTACTGTTTTCCCATTTCACCCAAATCTCCCAAAACTGAGCTTTTTTCTCTAAAGAAATCTTATGATCCAAAAAGTTTGTTCTCTGAATTGTTGATACCCACTCTAGTTTAGTTGGAAAAGTAGGCAGTCCCCTTTTTGTATAAATCTCCCTCCTTGCCAGTAACATTAACATAAACACTAAAGATTTGTGTTCCTTTGATAACTTAATCCTTCTCTCTTCCACTCCAAATATTACCATCTATAGACTTACCATAATGTCTTGATTTATAATCTCTTTAACCATCTTGCCCACTTCCAGCCAGAATGACTCTATCAGAGAGCTCCCTCAAAACATGTGGACATCAGAAGCCCTTGCCTCACCAAACTTAGGGCATTTCTTCAGCTCCTGTCTCCCCAACTTAGACAGCTCCTTTGGTGTCCAGTACACCCTGTGCACTGTGAAGACATGATTTTTCTTGAAGGCTGCAGACTTTACAGTTGACCAAAATGTAGTCATTGATACTTGCCATAAATCTTCTAATATCAAACTTGTCAGGTCCCTCTTCGAGCATGGAATAGGGTTCTTCCCTGGCCTCGATCAATATCCAGTACCATTTTACAACCTCCTTCTTCTGAGGGGATCTTAATTGGTACTCCCTCTCACAGTCCTCACTACTTTCCCCTGTTTTCCTCAAAACATTTGCCCAACTCAAGAGCTGGTTGTATTTAAACTTGGAGAGACATCTGTCTGTTGCTCTTACTAACATTCCCAAGAGACTAATCTATCATCTTGCAAATGTTGACCCCATTTGTTTATCCCCATTTGCCCTAACGGGGCTGCCAATTTGTCTACAAGACACATAGGAGTCCTCGGGGAGTCCCAGATTGGAGCGGAAGCACAGTAATAAGGTATCGCCAAGGAGCATCTAATCTGATACCATAAGCTACATGCTGCCTTCAAGATCTTTGGTCTCACCTTTTTTTTATATTTAGGGTGGCTGAATTTATATAGAAAAAGTTTGCCATTTCTATTTCCTCAGTTGTTAGGGCCTTAAAGAGTGTGGTGTAAAGAACATTCTGCAAGAGAAGAGATCGGAAGGTCTTAAATTGAAAGGCCCAGCAATATATTAACAGATCATGAGTCACGATTCCCCCACAGATCATTCTCCGACCTAACTTTTTCCACACGATCTTTACCCCTTTATCTGCCCAAATAAAATTGCACAGTATTGCTTGCAATATTTTAACGGTACAAAAGGGGGTGGTGATGGACGGAGCATCAGAACCAATCAAACACTCACACCCAGTCAACAGATCTGGGTTTGATCCATCACCGTTCTTTAGCCCACTCTGCCACCCCAGTTCAGACATGGCCATATGCAAATCAGTCTGACCCTGTGCCTCATGGGAACAGTCCAGCCCGAACTGCCAAGCCATGCCTTCCCTGGACCGGAAACAAGCTTCCTAGGACCGGTTTCTGGCATTTCAGCCGTCTTCAGCCAGGCTTGCTTGAATCCAGTGGCAAAGTGAGCAAGGGACTCACGTCTGAGCATACCCTGCCAACTTATGGCGAACAAAGCGGTACAAAAGGGGGTGGTGATGGACGGAGCATCAGAACCAATCAAACACTCACACCCAGTCAACAGATCTGGGTTTGATCCATCACCGTTCTTTAGCCCACTCTGCCACCCCAGTTCAGACATGGCCATATGCAAATCAGTCTGACCCTGTGCCTCATGGGAACAGTCCAGCCCGAACTGCCAAGCCATGCCTTCCCTGGACCGGAAACAAGCTTCCTAGGACCGGTTTCTGGCATTTCAGCCGTCTTCAGCCAGGCTTGCTTGAATCCAGTGGCAAAGTGAGCAAGGGACTCACGTCTGAGCATACCCTGCCAACTTATGGCGAACAAAGCGGTACAAAAGGGGGTGGTGATGGACGGAGCATCAGAACCAATCAAACACTCACACCCAGTCAACAGATCTGGGTTTGATCCATCACCGTTCTTTAGCCCACTCTGCCACCCCAGTTCAGACATGGCCATATGCAAATCAGTCTGACCCTGTGCCTCATGGGAACAGTCCAGCCCGAACTGCCAAGCCATGCCTTCCCTGGACCGGAAACAAGCTTCCTAGGACCGGTTTCTGGCATTTCAGCCGTCTTCAGCCAGGCTTGCTTGAATCCAGTGGCAAAGTGAGCAAGGGACTCACGTCTGAGCATACCCTGCCAACTTATGGCGAACAAAGCGGTACAAAAGGGGGTGGTGATGGACGGAGCATCAGAACCAATCAAACACTCACACCCAGTCAACAGATCTGGGTTTGATCCATCACCGTTCTTAGACCGGCGTAGTGGGCAAAAGAACGATGGATTTAACCCAGATCTCTTGACTGGGGGAGAATGTCTGCATTGTCAGCATTCCGTCCATCATTTGTTGGTTGTAACGCTTTTCGCCCTAAGTGGGATGGGTATTCCCAGACGTGGGACCCGTGCTCACTACGCCACTGGAGCCAAGCTATCCTGGCTGATGACGGCTGATAGCCAGAAACCGGTCCTAGGATGCTTGATTCCGGTCCAGGGAAGACATGGCTTGGCAGTTCGGGCTGGACTGTTCCCATGAGGCACAGGGTCAAGACTGATTTGCATATGGCCATGTCTAAACTGGGGTGGCGTAGTGGGCAAAAGAACGATGGATTTAACCCAGATCTCTTGACTGGGGGAGAATGTCTGCATTGTCAGCATTCCGTCCATCATTTGTTGGTTGTAACGCTTTTCGCCCTAAGTGGGATGGGTATTCCCAGACGTGGGACCCGTGCTCACTACGCCACTGGAGCCAAGCTATCCTGGCTGATGACGGCTGATAGCCAGAAACCGGTCCTAGGATGCTTGATTCCGGTCCAGGGAAGACATGGCTTGGCAGTTCGGGCTGGACTGTTCCCATGAGGCACAGGGTCAAGACTGATTTGCATATGGCCATGTCTAAACTGGGGTGGCGTAGTGGGCAAAAGAACGACGGATTTAACCCAGATCTCTTGACTGGGGGAGAATGTCTGCATTGTCAGCATTCCGTCCATCATTTGTTGGTTGTAACGCTTTTCGCCCTAAGTGGGATGGGTATTCCCAGACGTGGGACCCGTGCTCACTACGCCACTGGAGCCAAGCTATGCTGGCTGATGACGGCTGATAGCCAGAAACCGGTCCTAGGATGCTTGATTCCGGTCCAGGGAAGACATGGCTTGGCAGTTCGGGCTGGACTGTTCCCATGAGGCACAGGGTCAAGACTGATTTGCATATGGCCATGTCTAAACTGGGGTGGCGTAGTGGGCAAAAGAACGATGGATTTAACCCAGATCTCTTGACTGGGGGAGAATGTCTGCATTGTCAGCATTCCGTCCATCATTTGTTGGTTGTAACGCTTTTCGCCCTAAGTGGGATGGGTATTCCCAGACGTGGGACCCGTGCTCACTACACCACTGGAGCCAAGCTATCCTGGCTGATGACGGCTGATAGCCAGAAACCGGTCCTAGGATGCTTGATTCCGGTCCAGGGAAGACATGGCTTGGCAGTTCGGGCTGGACTGTTCCCATGAGGAACAGGGTCAAGACTGATTTGCATATGGCCATGTCTAAACTGGGGTGGCGTAGTGGGCAAAAGAACGATGGATTTAACCCAGATCTCTTGACTGGGGGAGAATGTCTGCATTGTCAGCATTCCGTCCATCATTTGTTGGTTGTAACGCTTTTCGCCCTAAGTGGGATGGGTATTCCCAGACGTGGGACCCGTGCTCACTATGCCACTGGAGCCAAGCTATCCTGGCTGATGACGGCTGATAGCCAGAAACCGGTCCTAGGATGCTTGATTCCGGTCCAGGGAAGACATGGCTTGGCAGTTCGGGCTGGACTGTTCCCATGAGGCACAGGGTCAAGACTGATTTGCATATGGCCATGTCTAAACTGGGGTGGCGTAGTGGGCAAAAGAACGATGGATTTAACCCAGATCTCTTGACTGGGGGAGAATGTCTGCATTGTCAGCATTCCGTCCATCATTTGTTGGTTGTAACGCTTTTCGCCCTAAGTGGGATGGGTATTCCCAGACGTGGGACCCGTGCTCACTACGCCACTGGAGCCAAGCTATCCTGGCTGATGACGGCTGATAGCCAGAAACCGGTCCTAGGATGCTTGATTCCAGTCCAGGGAAGACATGGCTTGGCAGTTCGGGCTGGACTGTTCCCATGAGGCACAGGGTCAAGACTGATTTGCATATGGCCATGTCTAAACTGGGGTGGCGTAGTGGGCAAAAGAACGATGGATTTAACCCAGATCTCTTGACTGGGGGAGAATGTCTGCATTGTCAGCATTCCGTCCATCATTTGTTGGTTGTAACGCTTTTCGCCCTAAGTGGGATGGGTATTCCCAGACGTGGGACCCGTGCTTACTACGCCACTGGAGCCAAGCTATCCTGGCTGATGACGGCTGATAGCCAGAAACCGGTCCTAGGATGCTTGATTCCGGTCCAGGGAAGACATGGCTTGGCAGTTCGGGCTGGACTGTTCCCATGAGGCACAGGGTCAAGACTGATTTGCATATGGCCATGTCTAAACTGGGGTGGCGTAGTGGGCAAAAGAACGATGGATTTAACCCAGATCTCTTGACTGGGGGAGAATGTCTGCATTGTCAGCATTCCGTCCATCATTTGTTGGTTGTAACGCTTTTCGCCCTAAGTGGGATGGGTATTCCCAGACGTGGGACCCGTGCTCACTACGCCACTGGAGCCAAGCTATCCTGGCTGATGACGGCTGATAGCCAGAAACCGGTCCTAGGATGCTTGATTCCGGTCCAGGGAAGACATGGCTTGGCAGTTCGGGCTGGACTGTTCCCATGAGGCACAGGGTCAAGACTGATTTGCATATGGCCATGTCTAAACTGGGGTGGCGTAGTGGGCAAAAGAACGATGGATTTAACCCAGATCTCTTGACTGGGGGAGAATGTCTGCATTGTCAGCATTCCGTCCATCATTTGTTGGTTGTAACGCTTTTCGCCCTAAGTGGGATGGGTATTCCCAGACGTGGGACCCGTGCTCACTACGCCACTGGAGCCAAGCTATCCTGGCTGATGACGGCTGATAGCCAGAAACCGGTCCTAGGATGCTTGATTCCGGTCCAGGGAAGACATGGCTTGGAAGTTCGGGCTGGACTGTTCCCATGAGGCACAGGGTCAAGACTGATTTGCATATGGCCATGTCTAAACTGGGGTGGCGTAGTGGGCAAAAGAACGACGGATTTAACCCAGATCTCTTGACTGGGGGAGAATGTCTGCATTGTCAGCATTCCGTCCATCATTTGTTGGTTGTAACGCTTTTCGCCCTAAGTGGGATGGGTATTCCCAGACGTGGGACCCGTGCTCACTACGCCACTGGAGCCAAGCTATCCTGGCTGATGACGGCTGATAGCCAGAAACCGGTCCTAGGATGCTTGATTCCGGTCCAGGGAAGACATGGCTTGGCAGTTCGGGCTGGACTGTTCCCATGAGGCACAGGGTCAAGACTGATTTGCATATGGCCATGTCTAAACTGGGGTGGCGTAGTGGGCAAAAGAACGATGGATTTAACCCAGATCTCTTGACTGGGGGAGAATGTCTGCATTGTCAGCATTCCGTCCATCATTTGTTGGTTGTAACGCTTTTCGCCCTAAGTGGGATGGGTATTCCCAGACGTGGGACCCGTGCTCACTACGCCACTGGAGCCAAGCTATCCTGGCTGATGACGGCTGATAGCCAGAAACCGGTCCTAGGATGCTTGATTCCGGTCCAGGGAAGACATGGCTTGGCAGTTCGGGCTGGACTGTTCCCATGAGGCACAGGGTCAAGACTGATTTGCATATGGCCATGTCTAAACTGGGGTGGCGTAGTGGGCAAAAGAACGATGGATTTAACCCAGATCTCTTGACTGGGGGAGAATGTCTGCATTGTCAGCATTCCGTCCATCATTTGTTGGTTGTAACGCTTTTCGCCCTAAGTGGGATGGGTATTCCCAGACGTGGGACCCGTGCTCACTACGCCACTGGAGCCAAGCTATCCTGGCTGATGACGGCTGATAGCCAGAAACCGGTCCTAGGATGCTTGATTCCGGTCCAGGGAAGACATGGCTTGGCAGTTCGGGCTGGACTGTTCCCATGAGGCACAGGGTCAAGACTGATTTGCATATGGCCATGTCTAAACTGGGGTGGCGTAGTGGGCAAAAGAACGATGGATTTAACCCAGATCTCTTGACTGGGGGAGAATGTCTGCATTGTCAGCATTCCGTCCATCATTTGTTGGTTGTAACGCTTTTCGCCCTAAGTGGGATGGGTATTCCCAGACGTGGGACCCGTGCTCACTACGCCACTGGAGCCAAGCTATCCTGGCTGATGATGGCTGATAGCCAGAAACCGGTCCTAGGATGCTTGATTCCGGTCCAGGGAAGACATGGCTTGGCAGTTCGGGCTGGACTGTTCCCATGAGGCACAGGGTCAAGACTGATTTGCATATGGCCATGTCTAAACTGGGGTGGCGTAGTGGGCAAAAGAACGATGGATTTAACCCAGATCTCTTGACTGGGGGAGAATGTCTGCATTGTCAGCATTCCGTCCATCATTTGTTGGTTGTAACGCTTTTCGCCCTAAGTGGGATGGGTATTCCCAGACGTGGGACCCGTGCTCACTACGCCACTGGAGCCAAGCTATCCTGGCTGATGATGGCTGATAGCCAGAAACCGGTCCTAGGATGCTTGATTCCGGTCCAGGGAAGACATGGCTTGGCAGTTCGGGCTGGACTGTTCCCATGAGGCACAGGGTCAAGACTGATTTGCATATGGCCATGTCTAAACTGGGGTGGCGTAGTGGGCAAAAGAACGATGGATTTAACCCAGATCTCTTGACTGGGGGAGAATGTCTGCATTGTCAGCATTCCGTCCATCATTTGTTGGTTGTAACGCTTTTCGCCCTAAGTGGGATGGGTATTCCCAGACGTGGGACCCGTGCTCACTACGCCACTGGAGCCAAGCTATCCTGGCTGATGACGGCTGATAGCCAGAAACCGGTCCTAGGATGCTTGATTCCGGTCCAGGGAAGACATGGCTTGGCAGTTCGGGCTGGACTGTTCCCATGAGGCACAGGGTCAAGACTGATTTGCATATGGCCATGTCTAAACTGGGGTGGCGTAGTGGGCAAAAGAACGATGGATTTAACCCAGATCTCTTGACTGGGGGAGAATGTCTGCATTGTCAGCATTCCGTCCATCATTTGTTGGTTGTAACGCTTTTCGCCCTAAGTGGGATGGGTATTCCCAGACGTGGGACCCGTGCTCACTACGCCACTGGAGCCAAGCTATCCTGGCTGATGACGGCTGATAGCCAGAAACCGGTCCTAGGATGCTTGATTCCGGTCCAGGGAAGACATGGCTTGGCAGTTCGGGCTGGACTGTTCCCATGAGGCACAGGGTCAAGACTGATTTGCATATGGCCATGTCTAAACTGGGGTGGCGTAGTGGGCAAAAGAACGATGGATTTAACCCAGATCTCTTGACTGGGGGAGAATGTCTGCATTGTCAGCATTCCGTCCATCATTTGTTGGTTGTAACGCTTTTCGCCCTAAGTGGGATGGGTATTCCCAGACGTGGGACCCGTGCTCACTACGCCACTGGAGCCAAGCTATCCTGGCTGATGACGGCTGATAGCCAGAAACCGGTCCTAGGATGCTTGATTCCGGTCCAGGGAAGACATGGCTTGGCAGTTCGGGCTGGACTGTTCCCATGAGGCACAGGGTCAAGACTGATTTGCATATGGCCATGTCTAAACTGGGGTGGCGTAGTGGGCAAAAGAACGATGGATTTAACCCAGATCTCTTGACTGGGGGAGAATGTCTGCATTGTCAGCATTCCGTCCATCATTTGTTGGTTGTTATGCAATATTTTAACAGCATCCACATTAAAGTTCAGGGGGATTGTAGTATCAAAAATAAAAGTAAATTTGGGTAGAATGGACATTTTCAGTAAGATAGAGGGAGACTATTCCAAGCATCAGTCGAATTATAGTTTCTTTTTTTACCTTTGCAAAGTTTATCTGGGCCAAGTCACTGAGATTCTGTACCACCTAAATCCCCGGGTATCTGATCTCTTGTTGCACCAAGTGGCTAAAACAATCGATGTTGCACTCCATTATTTCAGTTTTTTGCTGGTTGATAGGTATCTTGACACTTTACCCAATTCCTCTAACGTTTTATAAATCACTAGACGGGATATTTCCATTTCACTGGTATAAATCATCAGATCATCTGCACAAATACCCAAAGACTCTTGATCAGAGACTACACTCTCTTGAGAGGAGGTGACTGCTTTTGGCGTATGCATAAACTTGAAAAAGCTAATTTCTGTTTCAAATTTATTGCTGTAATATGTAGGCATAAAAGATGTGCCTTTATTCAAAACCTGAAGTTGTTGTTTACTTATGATTTTTGATTTGGAACAAGAGATTGACATTTTGAAGAGTGAGTTGATCACAAAATGTGACACGGAGGTCTGGGAAGCAACTTTAAAAGACCTAACTGACAAATTGGATAGATATGGTAAAGAGACACAGGAACGCAAATTACGGAAATACAAAAGAGATACGATAGACTACAAATTGAACGAGGTGTACACCTGGGCAGAGGTGTACGCCCAGAGAAGACACCCACCGAAAGCAGTCACCTCGTCTCAAGAGAGTGTAGTCTCTGATCAAGAGTTGTCTTCCAACAGACAACCCATAAATGTCGAAACAACTTCAAGCTCTGTTGCAGGCAATGGGGCAAGAGCTTCTACAAGTGATGTTGCTCAACAACAGCAGCCTGTTTTTTTAGAGAAGGACCCTACAACAGGCAGACCACTGGAAAGGGAAAACTCAAGAAAACTCATCGAGGGAAGAGAAACAATCAGTCAGAATTTGAGAAGCAAGACCAAAACTTAGTAATCAACATCTCTTCCAAAGGTTTACGTAAACAACAACTACAGGTTTTGAATAAAGGCACATCTTTTGTGCCTACATATTACAGCAAAAAATTTGAAACGGAAATTTGCTTTTTCAAGTTTATGCGTATGCTCAGACTACGCCATTTCTTTTCATGGTTCAAGGAGATTTTCTAAGATACCAACACAATATTAGGTTTACTAGTTGCATTTGACTAGAGTTCATTGTGAGATGATCCCCCATTGTTGTGCTTTAACAGTGTGCATCCACATTTCTTATTTTTTATAGTTCCCCTGAAGCAGGGATCTTTCATCCCAAAATGCATTGGGACAGACAACCGAGAGATTAACGTCATATATTTTGTGAATTAAAAGAGTTTATTTATAATGTTCTTTTGAACACAATGTTCATAATTGTACAGCATACTAACAAAAAATGCAACAGAAGTATGCAGAAATGATTTTTTGTATTGTATTATGATTTGAGATTGTTGTTGTATTAAAATAATGCAAGGAAGTTCAAGCTATATGATTTTGTGAGAATTAATAGAGCAAACTGAGTTTTGCACCTAGCAGTGCGGGTAGGGCCAAGTGATTAGGTACACTTGCTTTATTCGGCAGCTCTGTAGGAGGCATATTTTCAGCCACACAGACCGTGTTGTAGGTATTCGAATATATTGGCCAAAACTTTTCTGCCAGGACTCTGTAATGGCTCCTCCAAAGGAGCACGAGGACCTCGAGGGGCAGCAAAGTCCAGCTCTGAGGAACATGGACCATAGGAGGATGCAGCAAAAGTTGGGGCACCTGCGCCTTTGGGTAAGACAGCTTCACAAGTTGTACGTCCTATCCTGAAGCTGCTAAGGACCACCGTGGCTAGAGATCTCATGGAAGCTGTATCCAAGGAATTGGTACCAGGGGAGATATCCCAGTTGGCAGAAGCTTGATGGCTGTGGCAGTTAAAACTACAGTGCTAACTATATCTCCTCCCTCACTGCCCCAGATGATACAGGACCAATGTCAGGGCTTTGATTGGGACCCGAGTAATAAAGAGCAGATGCCGGGGGTCATATCGCTCTGCGACCTTGTTCCACCGGCTCCAACCCTGCCTCAAGCTGGTGAACTACTTGGGGATAGTAGCGCACCAACTGTTCAAGACGCTGTATCAGAGGTCGTGCAGGACAACCCAGAGCATATAAATATAAGTACTGCCCTTGATATTTTGCATCTGTCTGGGAGGTGTAGTAAAGATGCCGGCTTCCCACGCTATGCTCTTAGAGAGGTGTTAGACAAGGATGCATCCGTAGAAAGCAACTTGGGAGTGTTGAGTGATGATTCCAAGTCAGGAGGGATTCTAAAGGATTTGGTTACAAGAGACCACTTATTTACTCATAGGAGCTCTGGGGGCACTACTGTACAACCTGAACAACCTGTACAGCCTGTGGATAGTATTACGTCTATCATACAAGGAGAGGCGACTTCTGCTCAAGGGGGGCCGCTGCCTAAAATTCAGGATAAATTATGGCAGTCTAGGAAGAAAAAACCTTCAGATCAGGTCACTGCCACGGTACACCAACTATTTAAGTCTGTGAGGCAACGTCAGCATGGCAAGCCAGGCAATCAGGTTGCCAAGCGTTGCCCACTCAGGAAATGGTTTACCTCCAAGGAAAAAGTTAAATCTATTATATCTTGGCTATCTGCTATGCTCCCTGGATCAGAAGTGGAAAACCAGTGCTCCCAGCAACAAGCACAACAGGCTCAATACTCTCAGCATACATGCTCCACTCCAAATCCTGGCTCTCCCTCCGACAAATCTTCAGAGAATCTATCTGATCAATCTCTTCTACTTATTACCAAGGGGGGCATATGTAGGAGGGTCAACGAGAGCCATCTTTAAGATCAATTATGTCAGTTCTACCGACCCAACAGGCTAATGCACAAGTCTACTACACCCAGGCAAGAGCAGATAATTTATAAATGCAAACATGACTGGAAGAGGTCTCTGGGCAGATCAGCAACCTTGCAACTGACGTAGCATACCTGAGCAAAGAGTTGCCCATAATGAGGAACTAGGGACAACAACAGCTAAGTATGTAGAGAATCATGAGGGCCTACTGGAATCTCTCTATGCTAAAATTGAGGAAAATGAAAACCAACATAGGAGGAACAATTTGAGGATTTTTGGGATACCGGAAGACAAAGAAGGCTCTGATCCCCGGCAATACATGGTTCAACTGTGCACCAATGCTTTCCCGGATTTAAGTGACTGGGACTGGGACTCCCTAATACAGCACACTCATTCCTTCCCTTCAATCGTAATGCCTCTGGTATTAAGGCAACACAACCCCAACCCATATTGATATATATCGGGAACTTTCTCTCTTACAGCCAGACCAACATCACCAGTTTTAGTTGACAATTTGTCGATTGTTGCACGTTCAGATTTGTGGATTTGTGTAGACCCACAATGAACCGGAGATGGAAACTTCAGCAGTTTATTGATCAATTAAAAACAGCAGGTGCTCAAGCTTTCTTGCAGGAACCTGTTCGTCTCAAAATCATGAAGGATGGTCACTCTCAGATGTGCTTCTCTGAAGAAGATGCAGCCCAGGCCTTGGCTTGGGTTAGAGGGGCGAACAATCATACTCCACAATGAAATAATATATGAAATGATATATGATATAATTGCAATATAGCTCTGTTTTCTCTTATCTTTTTCCTTATCCTCTTATCCTCTTTCACCCCTCTTTTCTTTTTATCTTATTTACCTTATTCTGGTCTCTGCAGCTCCGCTTATTTTTCTCTTCAAAACTGTATATTCTAAGGTGCCAAGGTGAACGGGCTGGGTGCTCTCTTGTGCTGTTTCCATCTACTGCTCCAGAGCGGGGTGATTCCTTCCTTTGGGCACGGAGGGGTAGGTGGTTTTGTGTGGGGTGGTGGCCGCAGTGGGCATTAGCTAAAAAATTGAAGTTACTGATCCACATGCAGATGGTGGGGGTTGGGGGAAATAGGTCATAATAGAGTGAATTCAACCAGGATGTATATTATGCCTTTTAATTGATATGTAAAGTTTACATTGGAATGTCCAAACATGGGAATTCAGATGTTTTCATTTTGTTTAGATAGCTGAGATGGCTAAGATTACATGTATGTGTTGGAATGTCTCAGGGATTAATGCACGGTCAAAGCGAAAATTGGTACTCGAAGAGATCGGATATTATAAACCCCAATTGGTAGCCTACTTAAGGACCTAGGGTACAATATAGTTGCCTGTACAACCCAGGCTGCATCAATCAATCAGGGGAATTGTAAGTGCGCTACTCACCCGAGGGGGTCTCAAGGCACTGGAAGGGGGGTTCGCAGCTCCGTTCATTCGAAGAGCCAGGTCTTGAGTGTCTTCCTGAAGATGCTCAGGGAGGGGGCATGTCTGATGTGGATAGGGAGCTTGTTCCAGGTCTTGGCCGCGATGTAGGAGAAGGCTCTTCCATCTGTCCTGGCTTTGCAGATCAACGGGATATCGGCAAGGGCGAAGTTGGTGGATCAGAGGTTTCTCTTGGGTATGTGGAAGGAGATCCTCTCATTGAGGTATTTGGGTCTGGCGTTGTGGTGGCATTTGTAGGCATGGGTGAGTATCTTGAAAGTGACTTTCTTCCCTACAGGGAGCCAGTGGAGGTTGCGCAGGTGTTGGGTGATGCCGAGGACGAGTCTGGCTGCAGTGTTCTGTATGGTCTGGAGTTTGTGGAGCAGAGACTTGTTGATCCTGGCGTAGAGGGTGTTTCCGCAGTCCACTCTGCTGGTTATGAGTGCATGGATGATGGTCTTCCTTGATTCGGGGGGATCCATTTGAAGGTCTTTTGGAGGACGTGGAGGGTGTCGAAGCAGCTGGAGGTGACAGTGTTGACCTGTTGGGTCATGGAAAGGGAGGAGTCAAGTATGATGCCGAGGTTTTTGGGAGTGGTCTGTGGGGGTGAGAGGGCCGCCAAGGGTGGTGAGCCACCAGGTGTTGTCCCATGCGGAAGGGGAGGATCCGAGGACGAGGACTTCTGTCTTCTCTGAGTTGAGCTTCAGGCAGCTGCTGAAGCAATGACCTTAATTCCTTCCTGGAAGTTGAGTCTGGTGGTGGTGGGGTCCTTGTTGAGGGAGAGGATGAGCTGGGTATCATCTGCGTAGGATACTATGCTGAGTCTGTGCTGTCTGACTATGGTGAAGAGGGGGGCCATGTAGATGTTGATATCAATTCAGGGGTGGTGGCCCTCTCTTCTAAAATGATTCAAGGCCAGGTATTAAAGACTGTGGCTAACTCTAGGGGAAGATGGGTTTTGGTACAGTTGCTCTTATACTCCGTTAAATTTGTATTTTGTGTTGTTTACAGACCAAATACTGATGACCCCAAAATATATATGACCAAAAAATGAGTTGGGCGGGAGAACTGATTTTAATGGGGGACTTCAATTATGTAATGAATTACGGGATTGACTCCTCCACTGTCCGTAAACCTAGAACTAGGACTTCCCTGAGTGATTTAATCAAGCTATATGCATGTGAGATGCCTAGCGGACTTTATACCCAACAGATTCTGGGTATACATATTTTTTACACCCTCATAATCATTACTCAAGAATAGACATGGTCTTTATTAGGTGCATGTGACTTGAAATTATGTAAATGTCAGTATGTCCAAGAGTAGTCTCGGATCATATTCTGATCTATTTCCAATTTTCTCTGGATTTAAATTGTGATGGGCCCAATTCTCCTAGGTTTACTTTCCCTTGCCAGTTATTGACAAATAGCGAATACATACATTTTATTTAGGGTTCTCGTAGGAATTTCTTTTCTACTAATAGTGGTCGGCATCGACCTCAATATTATGGGACACTATGAAGGCTTTAGTTAGTGGTATAATGCTTCAATATGTAGTCAGACAAAATAGAGCCACCACCAAAGAAGTAAATTC
Source organism: Triturus cristatus (assembly GCF_964204655.1). Classification (NCBI taxonomy): domain Eukaryota; kingdom Metazoa; phylum Chordata; class Amphibia; order Caudata; family Salamandridae; genus Triturus; species Triturus cristatus. Next base: position 760,856,933 of record NC_140595.1, read on the forward strand.
TCTACATCAAACGTTCTACCAGCTTGAATTACTTATCGCAGTTAAAATTACAAAGGGTGCTGCTGATGCACGTCAAGTATTTTCTCAACTTTTAGAGACATGGGCCCGTACTGTACGCCAACTCAGGGAGCAGATCGCGGCTAGATTTGTAAAATATTAGGGTTTTCATTATGAATATGGGGAAAGATATACAAAACAAGGGTAACTTTCAGGCTATTAATGGACTAGATGGAAAGTTATATACAAATACCACACTCATCTTGGAACAATTCGCTCTGTTTTACAGAAAGCTATACAGCTAGCCACAAGAGTTTGATTGAATTGTATAGAATACATTCAACAATGCAATCTCCTGTCTCTTATATAGGATCAGGTAGAGGACCTGCAATCAGACTTTTCAAGGCTGGAAATTGAGGCTGCATTATCAGCCCTGCCTTCAGGTAAGGCGGTGGGGGAAGACTCACTGCCTACTGAGTTTTATAAGATATTATGGGATATATTGAGCTCGGAATTTGCCTTTGTTATTCAGTTTATTCAGGCAGGAGGGCCAGTCCCAGCAAGCTGCACCAAAACTAATATTGTGTTCTTTTTTAAAAATCTCTGCGTTAGTATCTCCACAGCAACACAGCTTTGTCCCAGGGAGAGATATCATTGCTCATATCAATACAGCAATTGCTGCATTTGACATTGCTGAGAAGTACAATATGAATGTGGGCATGATATTACTCGACGCCGAGAAGGCATTAGACCGTATTGCATGGGACTGTTAATGGGTCACACTGTCTGCTTTTGGTATCGGGGAAGATTTTATTATGATGATTCAGACACTTTATACGACTCCACGTGCATGGGTGGCACATGCTGGGAGATATTCTGGATTTTTTTCCGATTTATCGCGGGACAAGGAAGGGGTGTCCACTCTCACCCCTTCTTTTTGCCCTGTAAATGGAGCCCTATCTGCAATCCCTCCTTAGGAATACAGATATCCAACCATGGGTTCATGAGGGCCAAAAATTGAAATTAAATGCATACGCCAATGATGTGGCAATCTTCTCTTCAAACCCAGCAGTAGCAATTACTCAGATTACTCTGGAAGCGCGAATATTTGGCCCCTTTTCGGTCTATAAGTTGAATCTATCTAAAACTCAGGTTCTTCTGAATTTTGCTCCTGATGCTCCAATTTTAGGGACCTCTACTTCAGCCATCTATCTTTGTGTTAGGCTATGCTCTATGGTTTCTAATATAGTTAAATTAAATTACGAAACTGTGTTAGCTGCAACTATTGCTAAATTTAAATCATGAAGTAAGCTACCACTTACTATATTTGGACGACTAAATATTATTAAAATGAATATTCTCCCCAAATGTCTTTTTTTTTGGGGCAATCCCGCTTATGGTCCTGGATTCTTTTTTTAGACGACTAGAAGGTGCGATTGGTAGCTTTATTTGGGATTACAGGCGAGCAAGGTGTGCTATCCGACTTTTGAAATCTTCCTGTAAGAGAGGAAGGCTCTCACTCCCAAATTTTAAGCTTTATTTTTGGGCCGCTTTTACTGGACGATAGCGTGGTTTATTGATCTATGGGGCACCGCATTTGACATTATTCTGCTACCAGCTTGCTCTTGGTGCTGATGTTAGTCTTTTTCCTTATTGATTGAATGATCCCAACTACTAAAAAAGGGTGCGCTTCAAGATACATAAATATATTATCTTCATTTGGTTGGGGATCTGTAAGAAATATTCTGTTGGCTTTATTAACAAAGACACTCACATATGGGACAATCATGCTTATCTCCTTTTTTCTTGGGATTCAACCTGTAGAGTCTGGGTTGATTGTGGAATTTCAACAATGGGTCAATTATTTGGTCCAGATGGCTTTAGAGCCTTTTCTGATTTACAAGATGCTTTTGGCCTACCTCGTCATTCTTTATTTAAATATCTTGAAAGGAGGGATTGCGTGCGGACGAGCATCGGGCATACACAGGACATTCAGACCTTTCTTCATACTATTTAGAGTCTGGAATTAAACCCACTGTCAGCATGATGTATCAAGCATTTCAGCAGTTTGCTTTTGAAGACACTCCATAATTAGCATCAAAATGGAGCAGACTTTTATCGTCTGAAGTATTGGCTGGAGAAATTCAGATGGCCTTTGATCTGCTAGATCACTAGGTACACTCTGTTAACCTTAAGCTACAACAGTGGTGCACGGTATGTTTTTTATACTATACCCCAGATGTCATTGTTGGGGAGTAACTGATACAACCGGCAGAACTGATAGAACCAGATGTCTCCTCGGGACTGATGTCCTACACATGTTTGCGCTCTGTCCCTGTCTGCAAAATTGTTGTGAAGGGGTGATGAATTATATGTCATTAACCTAGGGCTTGCCTGTAAATATATCTGTTAAGAAGAAAATTATGTGTATTAAGTATGAATTCACCAGGGGCTCTCAGAAACTCATCACAATTATGCTGGCATCCACCCTACTCTGTATTGCTAGGGCATGGATCTCAGGGTTTGCTCCTAAAGTTGCGGAGTGGCGTACCCTTATTTATCAAATATATGAATTGGAGCTCACTTTGGCTAAATCAAGGGGTCTCTCTTTGCTCCAAAAGTTTTATAAGATCTTGAAAAATTTTAGACAGGACTTTTTTTATGTCGATAATGAATGATTGATTGGAAGATGAAATGCTCCTTTTTTATATATATACATTTTTAAATCCCTGTAATGTAATTTAATCTAATCTTGGTCAGTCTTTTAATTATTTTTTATAATTTTTGTGAATCAATGCATGAATTAGGTAATTGGAATTGTTACTAATTGGACTGTTTTCCCGTCACGTCTATCCTGTATGAATTGCTATTAATTATCTACTCTATGACCAATAAAAAAAGAGAAATTCCTGTGAGGTAAGAGTCAACCGGGGGATATTTATTCCATCAAAATAACTTTGTAACTGTTCTGTGGATACTACTATATCTTCATTATACAGATCTTTAAAGAACAGTACGAAAGCATCCTCCAATTCTCTATCTTCTTTACACAGTCTACTCGATTTGGGATCTAAAATTTCAGTGATACTATTCCTGTTCGATTCTGATATAGTTTTACACGCCAGCAGTTTTTCACAGCGCTCCCCATACTCATAGCGAGAAATCTTACTAGCCTTCCACTTATTTTTAATTTCTTCTTTAGGAAACTAGATAGTCTATATTGTGCTCCCTGCAGGTTGTCCTGCATTTGCGTCTGGACTTGTATATTCAGGAGGTTCACTACTTCCTAAGACAACTTAGTTAGATTATGTTCAAATTTCTCAAATTTAGCTTTCCACTCCCTACTCTGAGTTATAGAAAGGCTAATTCGATGTCCCCTTATAAAAGCTTTATATGTGTCCCAAACTATATGCATCGGAGTTGAACGCTTATTAATCTGGAATATTAGTTTGTCTATTTTTTTAAGATTTCAACTTCATAGGGAACCGTTTAACGTCCATATCTTTTTGTGTCAGTTGTTGGTTTAATATAAGCACCAGACTGATCACTGAATGATCTGATAAATGTTCTACTATATGTTTTACGTTAGAGACTTTATTACCAAGCCTACTATTTACAACAAAAAATACCTTTGAGGAGTGCCCATATTTTTGTTTTTAAACATGTATCTGTTATCCTTGCATCCTTTTTTCCTCCAAATATCTATTAATCCCAAGTCTTCCATCATAAGTTTAATAAAAGCTCTCATTTTTGGAGTATTGCCTATAGTCCTGGGGGACGATTTAGCAAGGATTGGGTCAATCAAAATATTGAAATCACCCTCCAATATAATTGGGACATTTATATCCAGGAGGGAGTTATGTAGATACTGAAGTGGTGCTGGGTCATCAGTATGGGGGCCATAATAGCCTACAGTCGCAAGCCAGTTATCATACAGTTTAACTTCGGTTATGACTAGGGCTCCTGGTTGTATGGTATTTATTTTTGTAACATTTCTGTCTGCATTTATCCATACTTATTTTTTGGCCATTTTATCTGCATTTATCCATAGTTATTTTGTGTTTTGTATATATATGAAGTTGTAAAACTGTACATTTCCATATTTATTTAATTGATAGACACTCACTTATACTTTGATGTCTTTCATGATTTAGCTATTTAGGCTGCCAAATATTATGTAACAATACATCCACTAAATATTAGCATTATACCACAAATATATGTTGACATATGCCATTTGTTAAAGAAATGTCATCCTGTTTTTTAATTTCCCATGATGTCCATCTGCTCAGCTACTGGGCTACAATGCATGAAAGACAGTATGGAGAGTCACTAAAAAGAAGCACAATTTTCTGTATTTAATCACTTTTAAATATAATTGGAGAAAGAAAACACATTGTTTTCTGTCTGTATGTATCTGTATAAATCAGTAAAAATGGAAAACAGGAAGCCTTAGTTATGACCAATCTCCCCCTTTTATCTACTGTGCATTCCCCCAGGCACCCCTTAATTGATTTTTTTAAAAAGATTTTTCCACACCTTTTGTACAGCACTCCTGATCTGTACACACATAGAGAGTGATTAGGATGGCGGGCGCACAAAGTCCGCCCGTCATCCTGTCGTGGAATGGGACCGCCCACCATTGGTGCGGGGGTCCCGTAGGTGAAATTAGGATGCGCCTGCCACACTGGCGGGTGCATCCTGCATTCCTGACATTGCGGCGGGCAGTGCTCTCAGCACCGCCCGCCGCAATTCCAAGAAGGCATGTTGTGCACTTCCATGCACAACATGGCAGGCACCGTGCGGTGCCTGCCATGTTGTGCATGGAACTGCAGGGGGTACCATAGGTACCCCCCATATGCACCCCCCAGAATCCCTGCCCAATGTCAAAAACCACCTGCCTTTCCGTGGAGGCGTTACCGCCACGGAAAGGCAGGTCCCCGCTTGCATTGTAATAAGGATGGCAGTGTCTACCAGACACCTCCACCATATAAAATGCTTTTCCGCCCGGTAGGCAATCGGGCGGATTGCCGTCCCCCCGCCATGGTAATGTGGCGGGGGGAATTTTAAAGCGGGCGGTGATTTTTAGCGGGCAGATCGCCACCGCCATATGGGCGGTGGCGATTCGCCCGCTATACTAATGACCCCCGTAGTGTTCAACCCATTTTTGTTTTTTTAAGATCTTACTCCATTCTTCTTTCAACAAATGTGTTTCTTGTATTATTATTATCTAACTATTTGACAACTTCCAGTACTCCCCAATTTTTTTTCGCCTACTAACAACCCTAAGACCATTGACATTCCAAGTTAGGATGCCCACAGCCTTGTCTTAAGATACACCAATCATGTCCTATCTTAGTGTATATAAATAAGAGGTAAACAGTCCCTAACTCTATGGAGTCTGCCGCTTTCTTTTTCAATGAGGACCTTGTTTTTTTTTCTCGCTCATGCTCCCCCACCCTGTGTTAGAAATAACAAAGAAATGCATGTGTGAACTTACCCCCATCCCTCCCTGGAGACCTTCCCATTTATCATCAAGTGTTCTCTTTGGGGGTACATTTTTTTTTTTGGGCCCTCTCGCCCTTCCTAATTTTTTTTATCTAAATTATTTTTAGTGTGCTTTAATTTGATCAATCAAAATTTCAGCTTCTTCTGGGTCCTTAATATTGTGCATTTTATTACTCCACATTATCCTTAATGTGGCTGGGGAAATGCATTTGAAAAGTGACCCGCAATGATCTTATCTCTTACAGAGATTTACCCAACTCCCATTGCCTGTCCTGGGTCGTCCAAGAAATATCCGATCTGATTCTAAAGGACCATTCTCCCCTTGTGTATGAGCCTGTTTAATGGCTTCTAATAATATTGTCTCTTTGAGCATGTATGGTTTAAAGTTTACTAGAATCTTCCTCTGTGTCTTCCTGACAGTGAATTTGCGAAAAGGGTGTTGATGGATGCGCTGTATATCTTCTTCCAGTGTACTAGTGTCTAGATTTGGGATAAATTCCTTTAGTAGACCTATAACAGCTATTTTTACTTTATCCCCTTCAAAGCCTTCTGGTACGTTTAAGATCCTTAGGTTGTTTCTTCGTGCATTATTCTCGAGAGCCTCAATCTTGTCTCCTAAGTCCTTTTCACCTGCTCTAATGGAAGAGATTTATTTTTGGTTTGTTTCAACCTCCCTATTTAGTTTCTGTACGGATACTTCTATTGTTTCCAATCTTTACACTAAAGAGTTCACCTTACACTCCAGACTGTCACATACTTCATGTATCTTCCTCTGATTTTTTTCTGATATGTCAAATCGTTCTTTTATTTCATTAAAAAGGGAGGTTATAATCTTTTCCACCTCTGAATGTGTGCCCTTTTCTACTTGTGTGTGGTGTTCGGAGTATACAGCAAGCTCAGAGTGTGAAGTTGGCTCTTTTCCTGTGGCAATTCCTCTATTGCTTTGTCTGCCAATGCTTGGTAACTGTTTGTAATCTCTCGATGTCCCAGAGTATCCATAGCATTACTGGTAGGTTTCTTTCCCGCTACCTCTGCTGTACCTGCCATACCTGCTCGGTTTTGGTCTTTACAAGGTATGTCTGTCAGTGGGGGCTGATTAAGCTGCTCCTTTCCCTGGGCTTGGACTTTAAAATAAGCCCGCAAGGAAGGGGTTATTTTAACTTGATCAAGTGATTTTGGTCCTTTTCTCCCTCCTTCTTTCATTGTTCTCCGACCCTCTGCCAAATTATCCAGACTATTTGGAGTCAGGAGAGAAATAGTGGTGTCCAGTGGTACCTTTGTATTTAAGGCAAGGTCTGATATAACAGGGGTTACTAGGATTTGTTTGTTTCTCAGGGCATATTTATTAGGCCTGGGCGAAGCACTACGCTACGCTCGCGTAGTTTGCGAAGTTCGCGCTACTTCGCGCTACGCGAACTGCACGTAGCACAGTGCGAACACGCGTAGCGTAGTGTTGCGTAGTGCTGCGGTCATTTTTTGCTTGCTCGCGGTCCTCAACGTCAAGTTGGCGACCGCGAGCAAGCAAAATGACATCCTGGCGAGACTTTTTCCTTGTTCGCGATCGCGAGCATGGAAAATAAACCTCCCGGCGAGATTCCCAACGCGAGAAGGTCAGGTTTCTCATTGCGAGGGGTCGCGTATGCTCGCGACCGCTCGCGATGAGAAACTACCAGTTCGCGTTGAGAAAGCTGCAGCTCGAGTAAAAATCTACTCGAGCAGCAGAAAACTACAGCTCGCACTGTGCAAGATGCCATTTTCAATGATTGCACAGTGCCGGTTGCTTGTCCGCACTGTGCAATCATTGAAAACAACATCTTGCACAGTGCGAACATGTTACTTCGCAGTTCGCGAAGTGCTACGCGTAGCTCGCGTAGTGCGAACTTCACTTTGCGTAGCTTCGCGAAGTGCTACTTCGCGAACTACGCCCACCCTTAATATTTATTGACCTTCCCCTTTGAAGACCCCTCCAGCCTCCTTACCTCGATATTAGTTTTTGCTCCGGAACTGTCTGTCTTTTTCCCTGGTATTGAAGGGCTAGTAAGAGCTCCTTCAGGTCTCCTCCCGCTTGTCTTCCTTGTCGGTGTCATAAATATGGTTTCATCTTTTTGTAGTACAACATATTTCCTCAACTGTTCTTCCCCCCTGGAACTCACCAGTTTAAACCCTGTCTGTGCTGCAGTGCCTGGAACTCCCCGATAGCAGATTCTGCCTGAGGCTCGTTGATCGCAGGAAAGCCCTGCGGCTGCCTCTGCCCACACTCCAGCTCTCCCTTGGGGGGGGAGTGCCCGTGGCTATCCTGGCAGTTTCCTGTCGTGGCGTCTTCAACCGCCACATGCACGTCCTGCGGGAGGCAGAACGGTCCACTGAACAGCCCCACCCTCCGATAAGCTCACAGCCTGAGAGGATCCCAGTGCTGCACCGCACAGCGCCAACACTGAACTTTCTGTAAGGTGAGAGAGCTCACGACCCACCTAACCGCCGGCTGCCATGTTCCCGGTCAGGAAATTTGCATCATGCAACACCACTCAATATTGTGTAATGGCTGTAAAGGACTCCTCTACCTCCCTTCCATCTCATAGGATATTGTTGGAGTTTGTCTGTGGCTAGTGTATAAGGTTGCCAGAATAGCTCGAAGGCTAAGGGCTCATTGTGTATGACACCAGCATTGGGAGGAGTGCAGGATGTATTTTTCTGACAGTGTCAAAATAGGCAGTAAGACCCCATCTTGTTGTAGGTCGTCAAGAAAATGTACCTCTTGAGTGATCCATAGGGACCACTCTGTTTCAGTGCCCCCCACCTGAATCTGTGCAGGGCCGGGAATGTATCTATGCCGAGTTACCCAATAAGGAGTGCGCTCTATATCAGGTGTGTTGAGTGGCAGCTATGACAGGGTGATTCATTTTGTTTGCTCTGGAAAGATCTATATACAAGAGTGACAAATCAGAGGCGGAATCCAGGAGGTGACTCTCCATGCCCCTCCAAAGCAATATCTCCCTAAGTGGTTTGAACAAATAAACTGCATATGCCAATTGAGAGACCAAGCAGTACAATTTAATGTGAGGGAGTTAAAGGCACCCCACAGAGGGGGAGCCATAAGGCTTGGGCCCTATCATTTCAGGCCTGCTGTCTCCCCCAAAAAAGTGTTAAATAAGTCCATCGACCTCTTGGAGTATGGGAGTCCGAAAATTTAGAGGGAGCATACTGAAGGCATACAGGAATCGTGGCATGACATTAATTTTTATGATCTGGATTCTACTTCACATTGACAATTGCAGTTTGGACCAAACAGCTAATTCCATTTTAACTTTATCTAGAATGGGGATTTTATTATCTCGAAACATGTTTTGTAAACCTGGGTTGAGGAGAATTCCTAAATATCTGAGATGAGGACACCATCAACAGCATGGCCTCACAATTAGGCCAGTTATTTTGTCATCTGAGAAAGTGAAAAAGGAATTGATCACCTCCATCAGGGCCAGAATTGAGGTTGATGGGTCCAAGAGGGTGACTAGGATGTCATTAGTATAGTGCATAGCTTTATGTTCCTCTAACACACTATATATGTCATAGATTGGGTGGTTGGTCGAATGGCAGCAATTAGAGATTTCTTCCCATGAGGCACAGGGTCAAGACTGATTTGCACATGGCTGGGTCTGAACTGGAGTGGCGAAGTGAGCTAAAGAACGATGAGGGATTCAACCCAGATCTCTGACTGGGGGTGAGTGTCTGAAAAGTTTCAGCGCTCTGTCCATCATCTCCTTGGGTTTGCTTTGTTAATCCCTGTCTTGTGCCATGGATGATAGAAAAATATGGAGAGATAAAATCACCACAAGACATGTCAAACATAGGTGTACGACAGAGCCATCCTGGATCAGTTGCAAGTCTGTGAGAACCAAAATCCAAACTAAGTCCTAGGGTAAAAACTGACCCGCATGATGAAATCAGCCTCTGCTCCAATGTGGTCAGCCTTAAATAGTCGCACGGACACCATCAACAACGAACTGATACTTTACATTTTCGTTCAACTTTTATTTAAGCACTTGTTCATTATGCATTATAAAATCATATCTCCATTTCCCCAAATCTGATTTTACTCATTGCAGTGTTGTTTTTCCATTTACAATTATCTTAATTTTTCCAAACTGTTCAGAGGGATTGTTTTCTTTTTTTATGCGACCTTAAAATTGTTGGTACTGTTTAATATAAACAGATACCTTCCTTGGGAATTGCCTGCTGAGTGTACTACAGCTGCCAGGTGGTGAGCAGAGATTCACTAGAAGCTGTGTTCCAGCCTAACCAGGGTGCGGTTATTAAGTTTGCAGGGCACAACCTCCCAAAACAATAACACATTTGATGACACTGGTTTTTTGTATATTGTTGTATTGATTTTCATTCATTATAACAGAATACGACAATTGATTAATGCAAGGTAACTAGAGGACCCGCTCAAGACCATTCAGAGTACAATAAATAATTAAAATGAAATGCGTACCCATTATAGTGAGCAAGAGTCCACATATTACATTAAGAACGGCTGTGATGGTATACTAAGGACCCCAAATATTTTGTTGTTTATTTGCGCACCCCCTCCATTTGTAAAGCAATCTTTATGCTGCAGACCAGTAGGCAATTCCTCTGGTTCAGGAGAGGGAGGTGGGAGTTCTGCCGCCAGCAATTTGCAATGTCTCTTTTATCCACTAGAAAACCAATACTTTTCTTCAACTGGATCACAATGCAAAACAAGACTGGTTTCACCTTACTAGGGCTCTTCAGTAGGGTGTAGGTTGGTTCCAGAGGCAATGTGACCATGTTACCCACGTCTGGGCATACCCATCATCTGTATGGCTGCAATGAAATACAGAAAAAAGTGATGGATGGCTCATTGGAGTGAGCAAACAGGAGGCAACCACCTGACCCTTTGACAATAGTTCCAGTGTCTGCATGCCAGCAGGAGCCAGGAGTAAGAAATTGGGTTACTTGTTGAGGGAGTGAAGCCCTGCTCAAACAGCAACCAAGACCTTTGTCAGGGTGAAGTCTCAAGCAAACCCCAATCTAATTTGTGCTTAACCCTCTGGTAGCTTGGAACAAAACCAGTTAGGCTTAACATAGAGGCAATGAGTAAAGTATTCATGCAGTACTTCAAACATTAATAAAGTGAGACATCACACAAGAAAAATCTCACACCAATTTAGAAAATATATAATATAAATCATATGATACCAAAATAAAACAAAATCCAATTAATAGAATAAGTGATATGCAATTTTAAAGATTTAAGTAAAACAGTGCTGTGTGGGTATCTGATTGTGCCAGACCGGGACAAAGTCACAAGTTCAGGCCGACCCTGATGGAGCTCGGGCTACATACAGGGACCAAGTTAGACCCGCTGAACAAAGTTCCTTAAATCCTGGCACGAGGTATGCGCGACTTTGCTTTGCGAGGTTTCACGTAATCTGGCCTTGGTTTCGAGGAGCTACAAGGTCTACAAAGTGAGGTCCTGCATCAGGTTGCATTGCGAAGCATCGATTACGATGAAGCTGTGTGGCGAGCCTATGGAAGGCTTTGTGCATTTAGTCATGTCAGATGCGATCAAGCTGCAGCTGGCCGTCGACGATTTGTGGGGCTTTGCGTTGCTCTGCATTGATTTTGTTGAGACTGCCAGCTGTGCGGCGATGCTTTGAGGGGCTTTGCATCAATTAGCGCAAGATTTGATGAAGAACACAGCTGGGCTGGCAAGGCACCCCTATCCCCACTTACAAGGTTCCAGGACTGGAGGTTCTTGGAAATTCCTTCCTCTCTACTCTGGCCCCAGCTTGCCTGGAGGCCCAATAGAAAGGTGTGAAACCCTTTGTAAATGTGCTGAGGCAGGGTCTTTGTAATGTGCAAAAGTGGTTGCTAACAGCTCCTTTCCCGTGTCAGGCCAACACCTATTCCCTCTTTGTCTCACTGTCAGGAAGTAATACACAAAGATCAACTGCCAGCTAAACCTAATCATGTGGCCTAGATAAAGGCTGCAAGCACCAAATGGTAAGGGCAAGAAAATGCCAACTTTCTAAAAGTGGGATTTTCAGAATTGTGATGAAACTTGACCTCTTCACATGCTCTGAACTGAAAGTTGTCACGTATCCAATGTAGTAAGATAACTTAATGTTAAACTATTGGAGAGGTGGCCCTTAAAGTAGTAAAAAACAAATGTAAAAGAGCTTTTCACTACCAGGACATGTAAAAATTAAAATAGCATGTCTTCTGGGTTGTGTAGGGCCTACCTGATGGGTGATTTATATGTATTAAAAAGGGAAAATGTTTATTGAACTGCACACACAGGCTGCAATGGCAAGCCTGAGACATATTTAAAGGGTGGGTGGCACAATCAGTTCTGCAGGAACACTAGTAGCATTACATTTACAGGCCTTGGATGCATGTAGTACCACTTTACTAGGGTCTTACAAGTAAATTAAATGTAGCAATTAGGTGGATACCAATAATATTATGTTTAAATGAGAACACAAGCACTTTACCACTGGTCAGCAAAAACAAAGTCAGCACAAATGGGAGGATTGAAGCAAAAAGGTGGGGTAAAACCAGCCAAGAGTGTCAGGTCCAAAACAGAGCCCATGACCTTTTAGGTTGTGAGAACTGATTTCCTTACACGTTAAAGCGCATCCAAAATTGGGGCGAATGCTAACCTAAGTTTTGTTTACGATGTCCTCCATCTTGTATTAACGGAATCAATTTCACATGCTACCAGTTGTTTTCTTCTTGTTTCAAATAAAGAACTGCAATAACCACACTAATAAACTGAGAAATGTTCCCAGAGACTTTTTTCGTTTTGTACCTAACCAATGACATTTCAACTGTCCCAGGCTACTGTCATACAATGTATCAAGTGGATTGCCAAACTAACTCTGAGAAAGCCTGCAAATTCAATGTAGTACTACTATGAGAGAATCTTCAAATGTATTCTGTAGTAAATAGTTTCTTAAGGCTTGGTCCCTATTGGTGGATATCCTGAGAATCACAGCCCCATGTAGATGTATGAATGTCTTTGACTAAAGACCTTTAAAAGGATGTGTAGATTTCTATGTAGAGGAGTCCTTCTCTCACCTTTAGAGGCAAATTTATGCCAGATTGCATTTAGAACTATACTGAGTTCTTTGTACTTTTGATTTGTAAGCTTTGATACTAAATGTTTCCTATGGTGTATCTCTATGTAATCTGCCTGTTAATTCTTATATAAAGCATTGAAACGAGAAACCCTGTCTGTCTTCCTTGCGAGAATGATTATCACCTGCTACTGAACTTAACTGACTAAACAAAAGAGATGGCACCAGTCGAGTAACACCAAACTCTGTATCCGGACTACACCACTCCCAGCACTAATCAGTAGTGTGCCCCATGATTTGGATTTTAAGGTATATTTGACCCAATGTTATAAAAAATCTCTAGGGGGAAGAACTCCACAAACTACCTAGAAGAGGTCTGAATAGCTTACTTTTCACGCTTGCTACATTGTAGAGCAAGTAATACATCCCACCACACATCATGTCAGCTGCCTAATTTACGTAGTATGTAAAATAGGCATTTGTGTTGTTACATTAATCATGCATTTATCATGGAACTTCAGCGTTGTCAGTTATTGTGACCCCTGCAGGGTTAAGGTCATATGACATCACGTCCGGGGAAGATTTAGGGTCAGAGCTCCTCTGATGTCTCTTCCTGCGGAGTCATTAAGGTCAAAGGGTGTGTGATGTCATTTCGGTAACCCCTAGCATTTAGGTGAATAGACATCCATGCATGTATGGCCCTTTTGTATTGCCCTTTCCTTGAACATAAAAGAGCCTGAAGTCCGGGTAGATGGACGTCAGGGAGCATGGAGTCATGTCCTGAAGTTTCACAGAGTAATAAGCAGATAACTTAAAAACAAAACCAGAATCAAAGCGTCTAATGTAATTAGATTTTGTGCTCTTAACTTGCAATTAAGGCCAAAGCCATTATCCGCGTTCCTCAGAGCTCTTCCTATGCAGTTACTTTAGACGCGTGCTCGCTTTTCCATTAGTCCCATGGGGCACAATTTTCCATAAAAGAAGTCCAGAATGAGGTGTCACGAGAGAGCTGTGGGCCCAGAGTCAAACTCAGACGGAGCAGGTTAAGTGCAAACAACCAAAAAAAGGCATTAGAGCACTCTGAGTTCAAAGAGGGCCCCATACAGTAAGTACAACACAGAGCAGGCTTTAGCGGTAGAGGCACCCGGTGTGAGAACCATTTTTGGTGCCCCCACACCCCATAACCGCCTCCTCGATTCTCCCACTACCACCAGGCGTAAGGGCCCCTCGCTCCTCCAATCGTAAGTCATTGCTAAACAAGCGCCTCCCTCCCATGAGGTCGGCACCCCCTCCACAGGTCAGCGCCCATTGCGGCCGCACCAGTCGCACTGCCCTAAAGCCGGCCCTGGTACAACAGCTCTCTTGAACAAAGAGACACTCAACAAAAGACGATGCCCTGGATCAGAGGGAAGCATTATTGTACTCTTTAACCAGAAACACCCTTGGAAAAGTAGTCAGTGGCTGGAAATAAAGAGGAACTGAGTAGAACACAAAAGAACCTGGCTCTGAGCAGACAATGTACAGGATATTACGGCGTATGTTGCTGCTAGAGACACACACAGAAAGGGTAATAATCTGTCTACAAAAACATAATGGTATTCAGCTTGGAAGTGCTAGTTGCAACTTTACTTTCAATATATTAAATTGTTCAGCTATCCACTACAGCGCTTTGATCTGAAATAAGTTGAAAACACAGTATGTGTGGCGCTTTCATAAATAGGTGCTGGTATTTATGTGTCGAGTACCGGCAAACGCAGTCACAAATTAAGCACTGTAGCCGTTATCCTACTTGCAGTAAGGCCTGAAGCACCCTTGCCACGACACTGATCCCGGGCATTCATCTGAAAATACATCGTTCACGACTCGTAATCTAAGCAAATCACGCAACTCAAATCTCGGATGAAAGGAGTGTAAAGAGGGGCAGTGTGGAGGAAGCTGTGAGTGTTTGAGGGAAAGCGATAGCCCCCTACTCAGTAGCCATACTTTAATAGTTGTTAGGTCTGGCATTATGCTCTTTTCTCCAGCAACACTTCCCAAGGCGCACTCAGAGAAATAAAGTCACTGTGCCCGACAACTAACTGTGGATAGAAGCGAGTCAGGCCCATCAACAAGATTCGAAGGTAATACTCAGAAAACCATGCTGGCTGTATGTTCAAATCCTGAGTTGGCTCAGTCTCTCATCCTTCCTATGTCGAACCATTTTAAGTTTGCTGCAGATATTTAATGACTTGCAGCACGTGACTAGCTTATCTAGGCTGGATGTGATGCTGACACATGATGAAATACACATATATATATATTACCTACTGGCAGTCGCCAGTAGGTAGTTATAGTTAGGACCTATTTTCCATAGGAAATCCGAAACATTCTATTTGGAATAACGTTGTTGCCGATTGACGAATCTTCGCAAAATTTTCCAAACTTTTGTCCAGCTCCGGTCTGCTCCTATCCTGAAAATTTCATGGTGATTCATAAAGCGGGGGCCGAGAAAAAAGGGGGGTCCCAAAACGCGTTTTCCCCATGCATTTTCCTATAGGACCTGTTGACGCAGCTACAGCCTGAACTGCTGAACAGAATTACACCAAATTTGGCAAAGAGGTAGTCCTCAGTTCAGACTCATGCCTTTTGCTTAAATGGTGTAAATCCGTTCAGTAGTTCCTGAGAAAATTAGAGTTAAAAAGATAGATATATCTGGGCGGAGCCTAACCACACATCTCATCGTGAGATCTGATTGGCTGTCAGTACTTCATCCAAGAAGTGTTGGCAGCCATCTTGGGACCAATATACATGATAGCACCTCATTAAAAAGCATTGCAGTTAATAAAAGGTTTTAAGACTTTAGTTACATTATAAATCATTTGTTGATGGTACCATACTCATTTTAGGAATTCTGGTGTGTTCTAAGGTGATTTTACCATGTGAAAAAGCCTTCTGCTGTGATATCATGAATCATGTTTGAGAGAAAACTATTTTCTCATGCTTTTCCCACAGAGGTTTGGAAGGTGATCTATAAGCTAAACTGAGAGCATATTTTCTGTAAATTCACATTATCTTTCTCAGTCATGTGAGCATGAGGTCTGACATTCTCAGTATAACATGTACATCCAACAAGGGCAGAGACTCTCAGTTGATTCCTTTGTGTTCTACTGCAGCTTCCCAGAGTGTTCCAAAGAACAACTAGAACGCTAACAGTCCTACTTATGACAAACATATTGCACACGTGAAGCCATCTTGATTGGAATAAAGTGGTAACTCTTAAAACATTTAATTTAAAAAGGAACACAATGAGGGGATTCATTTTGCCATAGAAAGTATGATTAGTGCTGCAGAAAGAAAAACTAGGGCACATTTTGACTTCTGAAATCCTCTTTTATTTCATAAAAACATTCTGACATGCAGACTGAAACATGCACTTTGAATACCAGCAGCAGACTTGCCTGGTGAGCAGTAGCTTTACTACAGTGATCTAATGAGCAACTAGAGTGCTAACATTCAGAATTTATGGAAAATGTGTGACACATCTTAATGCCTTCTTGATGGAATCAAAGTAAAAAACTGAAAGTATTTCCTACTGAGGAGACTGCAGTAAATGAGGAAATTAGGAAACTTCATAACAAATAAATCTCCCAAGATGGCCACCAGAGACAAAAGAGCCCAAATGTAGCCCAAATATCACCCAGATGTAGCCCAAGTATAGCCCAATGACAGAATGTCCCAGAGTGTTCTTAAGAACAACTAGAGCGCTTACTGTCAAAAGTATGGCACACCTGAAGCCATCTTGATTGGAATCAACTGGTAACACTTAAAACATTTAATTTAAAAAGGAACACAATGAGTGGGTTCATTTTGCCATAGAAATTATGATTAGTGCTGCAGAAAGAAAAATTAGGGCACATTTTGAGTGACTCCTCAAATCCTCTTCTATTTCATGCACTTTTAATACCAGCAGCAGATTTCCTTGGTGAGCAGTAGCTTTACTACAGTGATCTAATGAGCAACTAGAGTGCTAACATTCAGAATTTATGGCAAATGTGTGACATATCTGAATACCTTCTTGATGGAATCAAAGTAAAAAACTGAAAGCATTTCCTACTGAGGAGACTGCAGTAAATGAGCAAATGAGGAAACTTCAAAACAAATAAATCTCCCAGGATGGCCACCAGAGACAAAAGAGCCCAAATGTAGCCCAAATATCACCCAGATGTAGCCCACATGTAGCCCAATGACAGAAGTGTGCAAAACACTTATTTTTTGTGTATTTGCAGTTTTATATAGTGCAGACTTATCAGGTATTGGAGTGCTTTATATGAGCATTGGTTACATCACACAAGAACAAATTCATTTTGGTTGTAGACATGGGGAGATTAAGTGATTTGACCAGAATCACAGAATGCTGAGCTGAAGCAGAAACTCCAACCTGGTTCCCCAGTTGCAAAGTCTGCAGCTCTGGAAGTAACACCACACCCTCTCCCCTACCTGCAACATTTAATCAAGTGGTCAACTGGATAAAAAAACATAAAGATTACAAATAATTTAAAAGTTTTTTGTCACTATTTGAAAACTCAGAAAATATGTCCTCATTTTAGTTTTTTAGAGCACTAACCATAATTTGAATGCTAATAAGACCCTCTCATATATGTAATTTCTAAAGGAAATGCTCTAGGTATTACAGTTTTGATTACATCAAGATGACGTCAGGCGTTCCACACTTTTGTAATAAATATAGAATGTTAGCAATCTAGTTGTTCATTGGGATACTGTTGAGAGGCAGAGGCCAGGGGCACGGACTCTGAAAATTGAAGGCAGGTAGGAGAGTGCAGAGGCAACAATTTGACCACACTGGGCAGGCAGGAAGGGCAGTGGCAGCACAACAGACTATGGAGGGCATTGGAAAGGGGGGCAGGGGCAACAAACCAACAATACAGGACTGGCAAGAGAGGCTGTGGCAATATAATAGACCATTGTAGGCAGAAGGAAGAGGCAGTGGTTGTACAACCATACATGAAATAGACCCGTTTCAGTCAGGAAACGTCCAATGTTTTTAAGTTCAAATGGGCTTTATTTGATCTGTCTCCTGTCTACAATCTCCTCTTTTTCAATGTAACTGAAAGGGGAAAATCAATACCCCAGTTTTTTTCAAAATCTCCCTCTTACCAAGTTCAAAATGTTCGCAAGTATTGTACATTGGATCATGGTAGGCAGGAGGAATTGGGGTAGGGATATGGACTCGGATAACAGAGGACAGGAGGGACATGAAGAGGTGCACCAAACTGACCTTACAGGGCTGGCATCAGGGTTTGCAGCAGCACAATACACTACACAGGGCATGCGGGACGGGAGTGCAGCACAACAATCCATAGGAAGCACTAGGGAGGGGACAGGACCATGCACATGGACAACAGAGAACAGAGGGGAAAGAGGCAATGGTAGCTAGCTGACCATAATGGACAGACAGAAGAGAAAGCTGCAGCATAATAGACCATAAAGGGCAGGAGGGACGGATCAGAGGCATTACAATGGAACAGACTAGCCAGGAGGGAGGGAATAGGGGTCTGCACATGGAAACAGAGGGCTGGGGCAAGGGGGCAGGGCAGGAGCAGCAAGATGACCATGGAGGCCAGGCAGGATGGGCACTAGAAACAAGACACACCATGGAGAGCAACAGTGAGACTATGATGGCATACACACAGACCATGTAGGGAAGGTGGGAGGGGGTCAGGGGCAGCTAGCTGACCACACAGGGAAGGTGGGAGGGGCCATGGCAGCACAGAAGACCATGCATGGCAAGCGGGAGGGTTAGTGGCAGCACCATGGCTATGATGGGCAAGAAGGAGGGTGCAGGGGCATGCACACAGGACCATGGAGGATAGAAGGGAGGGTCAGGACCTGGGCACAGACAAGAGAGTTCAGGGGAAGGGGCCTCACAACAGACCACGCGGGGCAGGCAGGAGGAGCAGTTGCAGCACAACAGACCAGGGAGGGCAGAAGGGTGTGGCAGTAAAATGGACCATGAAGGACAGGAGGAAGGGGATAGGGGCATGGCATGTGGACAGGCAGGGTGGAGGTGGCAGGGACAGGTTACAGTCATATGGCAATGCTAGGCAGGTGGGAGGGGAGTGGCAGCTCAACAGAACACTCAGAGTAGATAGGAGTGGTAGGTCCATGGAACATGGTGGGCAAAAAGGATGGAGCAGGGGCATGCACAAAGACATCGGAGGGCAGGGGGAAGGAGAATAGGGGCAGCAAGCTAAGCACAGAGGCTAAGCAGGAGGTCAATGATGGGCCATAGAATTGGGCAATGGAGGGCAGGAGGAGTGGACTGGTAAATCATGCTAAATCGAGGGCAGTGGCAGCACATAAGATCATGCATGGCAGGAGAGAGGAGGATAGTCCATGGATTCAGACAACAGAGGATAGGGAGGAGGTGGATGGGGCAGCAAGCTAACTGTTCAGAGAAGGTGGGTATTAGGAACTTTATTGTTTTTAAAATGTGTGTCTGTGCAAACTACTTAAAATATGAACAAGTATGCAGCATAATTTCACTTTTATTCAGGAAGAAGAGGACGTTTGTGACTGTGACTCCGGGCTCACTTGGCAGAAACACCCCCTGACCCTCCACCCCCCATCGCAAAATGTAATGCCCGTGAAAAGGGTAGGTGGACGCAGTGTTATATAGAACATAGTCCTGAGGGCACGATTGAAAATGAAAACTAGATATAGTATATGGTATAAACTATGCACCAAAAAGTGTGAGATAAGATGAACCGGGCGTGAAATATAATATGCAATACATTGTGCACAATGCCACTGGAATCAAGCTATCCTGGCTGAAGAGGGGTGAAACCCCGAAACCGGTCCTAGGATGCTTGTTTCCAGACCAGGGAGGACCTGGCTTGGCAGTTCGGGCTGGACTGTTCCCATGAGGCACAGGGTCAAGACTGATTTGCATATGGCAGGGTTCAAACTGGAATGGCATGGTGAGCAAAAAAACGGTGGATTTAGGCCCAGATCTCTGTACTGGGGTGAATGTATGACATTGTTCTGCATTCTGTCCATCAATAGTTCTTTTTGCATTTGTCACCCCGAGTGGGACGGGAATTCTCAGACGTGAGTCCCGTGCTCTCCATGCCACTGGAATCAAGCTATCCTGGCTGGAGAGGGGTGAAACCCCGAAACCGGTCCTAGGATGCTTGTTTCCAGTCCAGGGAGGACCTGGCTTGGCAGTTCGGGCTGGACTGTTCCCATGAGGCACAGGGTCAAGACTGATTTGCAGAAACAATCGCAATGGACCGCACTCCGCTAGCTCCTCCTCCGGGTCGCCCCTAGGGAACTGCATATGGCTGGGTTCAAACTGGAATGGCATGGTGAGCAAAAAAACGGTGGATTTAGGCCCAGATATCTGTACTGGGGTGAATGTATGACATTGTTCTCCATTCTGTCCATCAATAGTTCTTTTTACATTGTGCACAATGATAGATTCATTGGAGAGCGCGAGATAGCACAGAAACTAGCGCGTGCTATGCGATATGCGCCTTGGAGTGTAATATGCACAGGGCAGTGTTGTGTAACCTAACTAGTCTCTAAAGTTGTAATATAAAATATGTGCTGGGGAGTGTAACATTGCATATGCACTGTGACAAAGATATGGATCCCAGATTGTAATATGTATGGCATAGCGCTGTGCGTTATAACATAGGCATCGAGGAAGGCACGTTAGATGGGCAATATAACCCGTGCGAAGGCAAGTGTGGCATGACATATTCACAGGGTGGTGTCACAGTGCACATGGGCTAGAGAGTGTCATAGCATACGCACTAGCTGGTGGAATACAACACAGAGGTGTGTGGCACTCGGCGGGCACTGGTGGGTGTAACACAGTATTGGGCTCAGCCAGGAGCACGCTGTGACACTCAAGTGAGGTTTGTCTCCTTTCCAGAGAGTAAAATAAAAAGTATTACACATCCGGCGGTGGATGTGTGTTTTATTAACCGTGAGGGGGGTTTCTTGCATAGTTTGTTCACATTTTTGTCGAATCCCCTTTGAATGGCTTGGTGTGCGTGTGTATTAAATGTGCCCGTCAATAGCTACCCATGTTTGTATAAATAAATGACAAGGGTGTCTACTTGGAGAGTACCCACCGGCGGGGGTGCCGGGATTAGGCACGCTAGGGCGTCAGACACGTCAGAGCTTCACTAGCGGTGTAAATACATTCCACGTGGATTCATTGTATGCATAGTCGCCTTTTAATGAATATCACACAAATCGTCATGGTGATAGGTATATACGGTTTGTCCTAGGTGTTTCTATAAATATATATATTTTTAAAATAATAAAAAACAAAGGCCGGCCGGATGGGGTCTACGTGGCCATAAGTGGTCTGAGGAGGGGGGCTACGCAGCCCCCCTCCTAAAGATTTTTTTCTAAAAAAGGCCATGACCCGGGGGTTGGGGTCCCCGGGGCCGATTAAGGCCTTGGGAGGGCCAAATTAATTTTTTTCAACAAAAAAAATTAGGGTGCAGGCACTGGGGGATGGGAACCCCAGGGCCAATAAATTAGAAAAAGAAGGGGGGGCACACAGCCCTCCTTCTTAAAAAATAAAAAAAATAAAACACCGGCATCGCACCGGAGGCCAGGCCCCCTCCTTGCAGCACTCTGCAAACGCGCCCCCTGGCCAGTTATAAGTTGGGGAATTAATTCCCCTTCAATACTGAGGATCCCTGAGGGCCAACTAGCCCAACAGGTATCTCCAGTATGTGCCAGGGAGCTGCGTTGCAGACAGGTGTTCTGAGGCCATGCCCCTTTTTACACCTCTATGCAACGCAGCTCTGTGGCACTTACTGGAGGTACCTAGTGGGCTAGTTTGACCCTAGGGATCCTTAGGATTCAAGGGGACACAGTCGTGAAGGGAGGGGACGGGGCCTGAGGTAACGTGTGCAAACACGCCCTGTGGCGCGTTTTAAGTTGGGGAAATAATTCCCGTTCAATCCTGAGGGACTCTGGGGGCCAACTAGCCCACCAGGGGCTATCAGTAAGCGCCACTGGTCTGTGTTGCAGAGAGGTGGTGCAGGCTGTGCCCCTTTTTACACCTCTCTGCAATGGCGCTTACTGGACTTACCTAGTGGGCTATTTTGCCCCTAGGGACCCTCAGGATTCAAGGGGACTTAATCTCCCAACTTAAAAATCGGCCACAGGGCGTGTTGACACAGTGGGGAAGGGAGGGGACGGGGCCTGAGGTGACTTGTGCAAACACGCCCTATGGCGCGTTTTAAGTTGGGGAAATAATTCCCCTTCAATCCTGAGGGCCCCTGGGGGCTAACTAGCCCACCAGGGGCTTCCAGTAAGCACCACTGAGCTGCTTTGCAAAGAGGTGGTTCAGGCCGTGCCACTTTTTACACCTCTCTGCAACGCAGCTCTGTGGCGCTTACTGGAGGTACCTAGTGGTCTACTTGGACCCTAGGGACCCTCAGGATTCAAGGGGACTTAATCTCCCAACTTAAAAAGGCCACAGGGCGTGTTTACACAGTGGGGAAGGGAGGGGACGGGGCCTGAGGGGACGTGTGCAAACACGCCCTGTGGCGCGTTTTAAGAGGTAGTTTTAATCCCCTGCCCTATTATATACTAGGGGCTTACAGAGGAGGTCATGCTAATCACAGGGGGACCCCAACGCATAGTGTTCCCTAGTGTATGTAGGTGTTTTCACTGTATTCTGAGTGTCTTTTAACACTAGTATCTGTCTGAAAAAGTTGAGGGTACAGGATGATTTTGCAACAAGGCTTCTTTCTGCTCTTCTGTTTGTTCTTTCTGCACGTTATCCTTCTTCCTGCACTTTTCTTTGTCTTTGAGGACTTCTGTTGCTTCTTTCTGCATTTCTTTTTTTTCTTTCTGTGCGTTTTTTCTTCTTTCTTCACATGTCCTATCTCTGTTGGCATAGATAGAAATTAGCATTTAAAAAACCTTTGAAATTCACTGAAAAAACCATAGGTTTCAGGCATGTTATACTTAGGAATTAGCATTTAAAAATCCTTAGAAATTTACTGAAAAAACCATAGGTTTCAGGGGCGTTATAGTTAGCTGGACTTTTCACTTGTACAAAACCATTGAAATTCCCCCGTTATAGTTAGTTCAGTTAACTATAATTCGCGCGCCCGCAATGCACTGCTGATGACATCACATATTACATCACTCATGACATGGTTAGTGACATCACTCATGACATCACTGATGACATCTCAAATGACATCACTCATGACATCACTGATGACATCATCCTTGTGATAGAGTGGCAGACCTCCTCTCCCCCTAATATAACCTTTGATACACACATTCAAAAATAGAAACTAAAATTTTCAAAACAATGGACATACCAATACCAGTTACAACAACCTATTCAGTAATTCTAAGATCCACATCCACTCATTCACCAACAGAGGTGCAAAAAGAGGCATGAGGGGTACAGAAAAAAGTAGGAGAGGTGCACAAAGAGGCAAGACAAGTACAGAAAGAGGCAGGAGGGGTGCAGAAAGAAATAAGAGAAGTGCAGAAAGAAGCAACAGGAATGTTGAAAGAGGCACGAAGGGTGCAGAAAGAGCAAGAGAAATGCAAAAAGAAGCAACAGAGGTACAGAAAGAGGCAGGAAAGGTGCAGAAACAGGCAGAAAAGGTGCAGAAACAGAAAAAAGGGGTGCAAAAGAGGCAAGAGGTGTACAGAAAGAAGCAAGAGAGGTGCAGAAAGATAAAAAAGGGGTGCAAAAATAGGCAAGAAAGAGTTAAGTGAGTTACAGAAAGAGGCAAGAGAGGCACAGAATGAAGCAAGTGAAGTGCAAAAAAAGGGAACAGGGGTGCAGAAAGACGCAAGAGAGCTGCAGAAACTGGAAGGAAAGGTACAGAAACAGGGAACAGGGGTTCAGAAAGATGCAAGAGAGGTGCAGAAAGAGAAAAACGGGTTGCAAAAATAGGCAAGAAGGGTGCAGAAAGAAGCAAGTGAGGTGTAGAAACAAGCAAGAGAATTGCAGAAAATGGCAAGAAAACAGCATAAAGAGGCAAGAGGGATGCAAGAAGGGAAGACGGGTGGAGAAAGAAGCAAGAGAGGTGCAAAAAGAGGCAAGACGAGTGCAGAGTCAACAAGGGTGCAGAAAGAGACAACAGGGGTGCAGAAAGAAGCAAGAGAGGTGCAGAAATAGGTGATCAAAGTGCAGAAAGAGGTAAGTGTTGTGCAGAAGGAGGCAATAGAACTGCGGAAAGAGGCAAGAGAGTTGCAGAAACACACAAAAAGGGTGCAGAAAGAAGGAACAGTTGTGCAGACAGAAGCATGAGAGGTTCAGAAAGAAGGAAGTAGGGTGCAGAAAGAGGGAAGAGGGATAAAGAAAGAGGCAAGAGGGATGCAGAAATTTGCAAGAGAGATGCATTAAGAGGCAAGAGAGGTGCGGAAATAAGTAGGAGGGGTGCACAAAGAGTCAAGACAAGTACAGAAAGAGGCAGGAGGGTGCAGAAAGAAGGAAGAGAAGTGCAGAAAGAAGCAACAGAGGAGCTGAAAGAGGCGTGAAGGGTGCAGAAAGAGCAAAAGAAGTACAGAAAGAACCAACAGAGGTACAAAAAGAGGCAAGGGAGGTGCAGCAACAGGTAGGAAAGGTGCAGAAAGGGAACATGGGTGCAAAAAGAGGCTAGTGAAGTACAGAAGGAGGCAAAAGAATTGCAGAAAGAGGCAAGAGAGTTGCAGCAACAGGCAGAAGTGGTGCAGAAAGAGTGAACAGCTGTGCAGACAGAGGCAAGAGAAGTGCAGAAAGAGGGAAGACATGTGCAGAAAGACACAAGAGAGGTGCAGAAACAGGCAGGAAAGGTGCAGAAAAAGGGAACAGGGGTGCAGAATCAGGCAGGAATGGTGCAGAAAGAGGGAACAGGGGTGCAGAAAGATGCAATAGAGGTGCAGAAAGAGAAAAAGGGTGCAAAAATAGGCAAGAAGGGTGTAGAAAGAAGCAAGTGAGGTGCAGAAATAAGCAACATAGGTGCAGAAAGACACAAGATGGGTGCAGAAACAAGCAAGAGAATTGCTGAAAGAAGAACAGAGGTGTGGAAAGAAGCCAGAGAAGTGCAGAAAGAAGCAAGAGAGGTTCAGAAAGAGGGAAGAGGAGTGCAGAAAGAGACAACAGGGGTGCAGAAAAAAACAACGGGGTGCAGAAAGAAGCAAGAGATGTGCAGAAACAGGGAAATCAAGTGCAGAAAGAGACAACAAGGGTGAAGAAAGAGAAAACAGGGGTACAGAAAGAAGCAAGAGATGTGCAGAAACAGGCAACAGAAGTGCAGAAAGAGGCAGGTGAGGTGCAGAAGGAGGCAAGAGAACTCCAGAAAGAAACAAGAGAGTTGCAGAAATGGGCAAAAGGGGTGCAGAAGGAGGCAACAGGTGTGCAGACAGAGGCAAGAGTGGTGCAGAAAGAGGGAAGATGTATACAGAAAGAAGAACGTGAGGTTCAGAAAGAAGCAAGAGAGGGGCAGAAAGAGGCAACAGAAGTGCAAAAAGAGGCAAGTGAGGTACAGAAGGAGGCATGAGAACTGCAGAAAGAGGCAAGAGCATTGAAGAAACAGGCAAAAGGGTTGCAGAAACAATGAACAGAGATACAAAAAGAGGCAAGAGGGGTGCAGAAAGAGGTAGGAGAGATGCACAAATTGGCAAGAGAGGCACAGAAAGAAGCAACTGAGGTGCTGAAAGAGGAGAGAAGGGTGCAGAAAGAGGCAAGAGAAGTGCAAAAAGAAGCTACAGGGTTACAGAAAGAAGCAAGAGAGGTACAGAAACAGGCAGGAAATGTACAGAAAGAGGGAACAAGGGTACAAAAAGAGGCAAGAGAGGTACCGAAAGAGGAAAGAGGGGTGCAGAATGAGGCAAGAGGGGTGCAGAAAGAAGCAAGTGAGGTGCAGAAAGAGGCAAAAGAGGTGCAGAAACATGAAAGAGAAGTGCAAAAACAAGCAAGAGAAGTGCAGAAAGAGCTAAGAGAATTGCTGAAAGAAGCAATAGATGTGTAGAAAGAAGCAAGAGAAGTGCAGAAAGAGGCAAGTGAGGTGCAGAAAGAAACAAGAGCAGTGCAGAAAATAACAACAGAGGTGCACAATGAGGCAAGAGGGGTGGAGAAAGAGGTAGGAGAGGTGCACAAATAGGCAAGAAAGGTACAGAAATAGGCAGATGGGGTAAAGAAAAAAGGAAGAGAAGTGGAGAAAAGGCAAGAGAATTGCTGAAAGAAGCAACTGAGGTAAATAAAGGAGCAAGAGAAGTGCAGAAATAGACAAGTGAGGTGCAGAAAGAGGCAAGAGCAGTGCAGAAAGAACCAACAGAGGTGCAAAATGAGGCAAGAGGGGGTAAAGAAAAAGGTAGGACAGGTGCACAAAGAGGCAAGACAAGTTCAGAAAGAAGCAGGAGGGGTGCAGAAATAAGCAACAGGTGCTGATAGAGGCAAGATCCGTACAGAAAGAGGAAGAGAAGTGAAGAAAGAAGCAACAGACGTACAGAAAGTGGCAAGACAGGTGCAGAAACAGGCAGGAAAGGTGCAAAAAGAAGGAACAGTGGTGCAGAAAGATGCAATAGAGGTGCAGAAAGAGAAAAATGGGTGTGAAAATAAGCAAGAGGGGTGCAGAAAGATGCAAGTGAGGTGTAGAAAGAGGCAAGAAAGGTGCAGAAAGACGCAAGAGAGATGCAGAAACTAGCAAGAAAAGTACACAAAGAGGCAAGAGAATTGCTGAAAGAAGCAGCAGAGATGTAGAAAGAAGCAAAAGAAGTGCAGAAAGAGGCAAATGAGGTTCAGAAAGAGGCAAGAGGGATGCACAAAAGGGAAGAAGGGTGCAGAAAGAAGCAAGAGTGGTGCAGAAAGAAGGAAGACAAGTGTAGAAATAAGCAAGGGAGGTACAGAAATAGGGAAGACGAGTGCAGAAAGAGATAACAGGGGTGAGGAAAGAGACTACAGGGATGCAGAAAGAAGCAAGAGAGTTGCACAAAGAGGCAATAGAAGTGCATAAAGAGGCAAGTGAGGTGCAGATGGAGGCAAGAAAACTGCAGAAAGTGGCAAGAGAGTTGCAGAAACAGGCAAAAGAGGTGCAGAAAGAGGAAACAGATGTGCAGAGAGAGACGAGAGGTGCAGAAAGAGGAAAGAGGGCTACAGAAAGAAGAGTGAGGTTCAGAAAGAGGCAAGAGAGGTGCAGAAAGAGGCAATAGAAGTGCAGAAAGAGGCAAGTGAGGTACTGAAGGAGGTAAGAGAACTACAAAAAGAGGCAAGAGAGTTGCAGAAACAGGAAAAAGGGGTGCATAAAGAACCAACATAGGTGCAAAAAGAGGCAAGAGGGGTGCAGAAAGAGGCAAGAGAAGTTCAAAAAGAGGCAAGTTAAGTGCAGAAAGAAGAAAGTGAGGTGCAGAATGAAGAAGACAGGTGCAGAAACATGCAAGAGAAATGCAGAAAGATGCAAGAGAGGCACAGAAAGAAGAGAGGTTTGTGCACCATTAGTACCAATTTAACAAAAACATTTAGCAATAAGTAACAGATGACCATTCCAGCTTTGCAAACAGCCTTCCACCACGCTGTTATACGTGAAGCTGCATATTTGGGATTATTTGAGCCGTTTGAGCTAGAAACAAGGCTTTTTTTGTTCAAATCTGCAGATTAGGCAGCAGATGATGGAATATTTGGCAGGTGCGGGAAATGTTTAATTACATGACAATTGGTGCAGCCGAACAGTCACATAATTCCAGTGCCCTGCTCAAACCTCTGACTAGGTCCAGAAGTGCTCCTCTGTGGATCCTTCTTTTTTGTGTCTCATTGAGTTTATACTTTAGCTTCTATGGAAACGAGGAAGACTAAACCTGAGGTTACCACTCCACAACACAGACTACAATACCAAATAATTACTCTCCATAACACATAATCCCACTCTACATAATTCCTATACACTAAATTCCACATACTTTCTAGCCACATAATTTCACTGCACAACATACAACGTAATTCCACTATAGAAAACATACATCCACTCTACACCAAAAAACATTAGTAAAAATCTTTTACATTTACAACGCCAATAGTTCTAACTCTCGCAAATGCAAAACCTATTATATTGCAAATGCCTCTTTCACTAGTAGTCGCGTTCGCAGAGTAGTGGAGAAAGGGGGCTGGGCCTCTGACCAGCACTCAGGAATTCCGCTACCTAGAACTTACAGGAGGTACTAAGAGGCCTTCTTGGCCCCTAAAGTCCCTAAGGAGTAAAGTGGACTTCATCCCCCATCCCGCAGTCTGCCTGGAGGTGCATTTGCAGAGTGGTGGAGAAGGGGGGCGTGGCCTCTGAAGACATTTTAGCAATCCTACTGTGTGGGACTTACTGGAGGTAACAAGCAGGGTAGTTGTCCTCCAAGGACATCATTGGGGGCCAACTACCCCTCCTATTACCTTAAGTAAGTATCACGCAGCAGGATTGTTAAGTTCTCATGACAGGCCATGCCCCCTTTACCCACCACTCTGCAAACCCACTCCCTGGCGTGCTCTTGGATGGGGATTGAAGTCCCCTTCGCTGCTGGGGGTCCTTAACGACCAACTAGCCTACCTCTTACCTCCAGAAAGCCCCACACAGTGGGACTGCTGAAAAGTAGACAAAGGCCATGCCCCCTTTCTCTACCTCTCTGCAAATGTGCCTCCTGGTGTGCTCTTGGTTGGGGGATGAACTCCCCTTTCCTCATGAGTGTCCCTAGGGGCCAACTAGCCCACCAGGTACTTCCAGTAAGCCCCACACAGTGGGATTGCTGAGAGTTGGTCCGTGGCCACACCCCTTTTTACACCACTTGGCAAATGCATCTCCTGGCATACTGCTGCTTGGGGGATGAAGTCCACTTGTGTCCTGAGGTCCTCAGGACACAAGAGGACCTAATCTCCATACCAGAAGTGCGCCAAGAGGTGCGTTTGCAGAGTGGTGTAAAAAGGGGCATGCCATGGATCACCTCTCAGAAATCCCACTGTGTGGGCTTACTGGAGGTACCTGGTGGACTAATTGGCCCCAAGGGACTCTCAGGAATGAAGGGGACGTAATCCCCCAACTTAGAATGTGCCAGGGGGTGCGTTTGCAGAGTGCTGCAGGGAGGGAGCGGGGCCTCTGGCGATATGCCGGCTTTTCTTTTTTTTAAACAATTAAATATTCTGGAGGGGGGGCAAGAAATGCGCATGAGCAGGTGTGTGCGCATGTGCAGTTTTCTGAAGCAGTACCTGTATGGAGAGGAAGTGGAGAAGGGCAGCCCGGGGATGCTGCGGTAAATAGGTTAGTGGTTTTTACTTTTGTTAAGCTACTGTTCACCTATATCTTAACAGGGGGGTGGAGGCGGTCGGTGGGCCAACTCCACTCCGCTGTGGAGTGTGTGGAGATTTTCCTTTTCCGTGTTCTCCACGGAAAGTGGAGTAGGCAAAACTATGCACACTCCATGGGTGGAGCAGAGTTCTCCGCCCACGGTTAGATATGTGTGTAGATCTATGAATTAGTGAGTGGCTGTGTAAGTACTGGTATGGCTCTGTCAAACGGTTTGTTAATAGCTGTGTGGGAGTGGCAGTGGGAGTTTAAAAGATACTATAGGGGTGTGAGGGGGTGCGTCAGAGATGATGTGGATGATGTCATCACTGATGTCATTTGAGATGTCATCAGTGATGTCATCAGTGATGTCACTGAACATATCATGAGTGATGTAATATGTGAGGTCATAAGCAGGGCATTGCAGGGGCGCAAGTTATAGTTAACTCAGCTAACTATAACGACTGAATTTCTCTGCTTTGTACGAGTGAAATGTCAGCCTAACTATAACATCCCTGTAACCTTGGTTTTCTTTTTGTGAATTTCTAAGGTTTTTTAATTTCTATTTGCGAACTATAACATCCCTGTATCCTTTATTTTTTTGTGAATTTCCAAGGTTTTTTAAAAATTCTATTTGTTAACTATAACGCCCCTGTAACCTTATTTTTGTTTGTGAATTTCCAAGGTTTTTGAACTAGCAATCACATTTGCAGAGTGGTGGAGATAGGGGGCTGGACCTCCAACCAGCTCTCAGGAATTCCGCTGCGTAGGCCTTACAGAAAGCACCAGGAGGGCTTCTTGGCCCCCAAGGTCCCTCTGGAGCCCAGGGGACTTTTTCCCCTATCTAGTAGTGTACTGGGAGGCACATTTGCAGAGAGGTGGAGAAAGGTGGCATGGCATCTGACAACTTTGAACGAATCCTGCTGTGTGGGACCTACTGGAGGTAACAGGAGGGATAATTGGCCCCCAAGGACATCCTTGGGGGTCAACTACCCCTCCTATTACCTACAGTAAGTGGTGGTGGCAAGGAAGGGAGATGTGAGGTGTCATTTCCCTCTTTCTGACTTGGGGCGCTGGTTGCCAAAGGACATTGGGAGATTTGGCGGCAATATATAACACTAATCAATGGAGCGCCAAGCAATGAAAATACATTTATGGGTGGCTACAGTGCAAGATACAGTGGCAAAACAACAACATGCACTGCAGTCCACAGTGAACATTAACATTCCGGCATCGTGCACTCTGGGCATCATAGGACCATGGGACTACAAAAAATCATGTGGTCACAGCAACAACTGTTGGTCGCTTTGTACTGGGTTTGCCTACCTATGTTTAGGGCTCACTGGGAGCCAAAACGTATCAGGTGTCGCCACCCACCCCTTGATGTTGAACAAAGCACCTGTGCTCCAAGTAGAGTTTCAGCTCTCTGTTTTTTCTTTGGATATTGAATTGACAGGTTTCTTCATGCC
Source organism: Triturus cristatus (assembly GCF_964204655.1). NCBI lineage: Eukaryota > Metazoa > Chordata > Amphibia > Caudata > Salamandridae > Triturus > Triturus cristatus. The sequence continues at coordinate 760,887,308 of NC_140595.1, forward strand.
TTTTTGCTGAAACTGCTCTGCAGGGTCTGTGGCTCACTTTCATCGGAGTACTTGTGTGATTACTGTGAGCGCAGCTTTGTGAGCCCAACCCGCTGCCCCTGTAGGAGAGTAGGATCTGCTTCACATGTTTACTCCCACTTTTTGCTGGTGTTTCACTGTTTTTCGACTTTAGTCTGGCTGGGACCCTGCTATTCAGGGCCCCAGCCTAGCTGCTTCCTCTCTAAATTGATTGCATGTACTTTAGGTACACCACAGATTGGATCCTGAGGTACCCTTGGGAGTCTCTAGTATATGGTATACTATGTACTCAGGGCATAGGTACCGCAGAGGCCTACCAGGGGCTGAAACATGTATTATGCCACCCCTGGAAAGCCCCCCAAAATGACACCACAGGTCTGCTACTGCAGCCTGGGTAAGGTGGTGCATGCACCCCTTACTGAGGTATAGGTTTACTGTACCTCACCTATCACTGTTTTGCTGGTTTTTGACTTAGTTTGAATGGGATCCTGCTAATCAGGACCCCAGTCTATCCGCTTTCTCCCCAAATTGGTTGTTCATGTACTTTAGGTACACTTCAGATTGGATTCTGGGGTACTCTTATAAGTCCCAAGTATATGGTATACTATATACCCAGGGCATGAGTACCCCAGAGGCCTCTCAGGGGCTGCAACATGTATTATGACACCCCTGGGAGACCATTCAAAATGACACAACAGGTCTGCTACAGCAGCCTGTGTAAGGTGGTGTATGCACCCCTTACTTAGATATAGGTTCACTATATCTATCCTTATCACTGCACATATAAACCTATCAGTCTCCCCTATGGCCGGCCTTATCAATCCTGAAGGCAGGGTGCTTGGTTATATGTGATAGAGTGCCCAGGAATGAGCTGAACCCTCTCTTCTCCGGGGTTGTCAGTGGTGCAGCCTGACCATATACTCTTAAGTGCATTATATCTTAAACGGTTAATGCTAACTTTGGACTGGCTGCACAGAAACATGTCATGTTTGGTGTCAAACACCATGGAATCATACTCCCACATCAGTTCTTAATGTGAAGTATTATACCACCCTTCTAGAGGGAGAGACATGGCAGTACTGGTATACCCGGTAGAAATCTAACAGAGACCTGGCATCACAAAATGGATGGTGCAGCCACAAACACGGGTCTGGCCTCCTGCTGCTGACCGTAACTCCCTCAGGGGAGGCCTGGACAATAGGTTTCCTGTCACAGGGAGGTGTAACCACCTACCTGACAGGATTATGTTTATTGGGGCTGGGTGGGAGCACTCTAAGAGTGCTTTGCAGTCCTGCACTGGGGGCACATTTGGTGTCACTGTGCATAGTCCAGCTCAAACCGGCTCAGAGACTTCCAGACCCTGCTCTGGCGTGAAACTGGACAAAGGAAATGGGTGTAGCCACCCCTCTTTCCAAACCCTCCCATAGGTGGGTCCCCAGAGCTAGTCCAACCCGTTCCTTTGGTATAAGTAATTAACCTCTGTAACCAGAACTTTTGATATCCCTAGACGAAACTCTGAAGCTGAATTCTGGAACTTCGGCGCTCTACTAAAGACTAGAGGACTGAAGAAATCTCCCTTGGGGTCAAGGAGGGACTCCCCTGCTTGGCAGGCACCAACAAAGCAATTTGACGGTCTGCATTTCTGAAGCTCCCGCCGGACTCCAAAGAATTTGCCGCCCAGGAAGAGGATTTCCAGACATCTCAGAGGCCAACCCAAGTCCCCAGCAAAGCTGAGACCTGCAGCCCTCGTGAGTAGCGTGGAACTGGAACTCCTACTCACCTAGCACTTTTGCAAGTGTGTTGACTTCTCGACATCTTCTGAAGTCATGCTTGGGGTTACTTGTAGCCCTCACCTCAAGCAGAGAATCCACTGAAGATTGTCAGCCTAGTCACCCTGAGTGACCCGTGGGCCGCCATTTCGTGTTTCCTCTCGAGGTCCCTTTGCGATTCCTGGTCCGTCAACTGGTGGGTCCCTGAGGGGGTAACATTGATTTTCCTTGGGCTTTCCTGGTTGCTCCAGATGTGCCCTGACTCCCAAGCAAGTGGTGAGTCCCTCAGACCTTGCTGGTCTGCATCGAAGCATCTTTCTCCTTTCTGCGTGGGTTGCTGTTGCTAAGGCTTGTTGTGTCCAATCCGGGCACCAACGCTGCAGCACTTGACATCCTTCGTGAGACAGCTGGAATCCAGCTCCTGGTCATCTTCGACACCTCCTGGTCCTCGTGGCTGAAGAGTCAAGCTTCACCTTCTTCACTTGAAACACCTGACATTGATGGGCATCCGCCTATCGTCCTCCTGGTCACTGGCAAGTGACCCAGACTCTGTCCTCTCTGCTTTCAGGTTCTTCTCATTTCCGATCCAGGCTTGGATCTCTTTGGACACTTTGCATCTTCCTGGCAGCAGCGCTTCTTTGTCAGCTCCCATTGAAATCAACGACGCGACCCGACACCATTTGTCACCTATGCACCCGGCTTCCCTGGGTGAGATAACACGAGTACTCTGGTGCTCCCGTGGATGTTGGCCCTAGAACTTCCTAAATCCCAAAGGGTTTGATCCTGACTCATTTATAAGTGTCCCTAATCTTTAAAAATCTAACTGCGACTTTCTCCATAGAAGCTAACGGGAGCTGTGTTCTCACGCTGCACACGGCCCTCGTGGGTCCCCTGTGCCACTACCTTGGGTGGTTCCTTGGGGTCCCAGTGATTTTACAGGCTCTAGGCCTTGTGTCTAGCTAAGTCGTGGTTCTTATACCACTATTTTAGTATATGGTTTGGTTCATCCCTAGGGCCTGACGTGTATTTGTGCTATTTTACTTTAATATTTGAAGAGTAACTTATGTGTTTTGACCTCTAGTCTCATAAAGAGACTAGGACGGTGTGTTTAGAAATAAATACATATATTTTATATATATACCGGGTGTGGTTGTCTTTCATTTAGCCATTCAAGAGATTATAGACTGGTAACACAAGCTGCTTTACATTCCTTCAAGACTTAGCCTGAAGGCTGCTCTCCATGGCTACCACTAGGATAGCTTTTAATAAAGGTTGTCTTTAACCTATTACCAATAGGGGGTTGTTTGGACTGGTACAAGGTGCCCACTATAATTAGTGGACAGCATATGCCAGGCCAACTTCTCACAGCCCCCCACTTTTGAAAAAGAAATGGACACTGCCCTGAGTTAAATATTCACTGTGGCGGCAAGAAAGAGAGATGTGAGGTGTCATTTGCCTCTTTCAGACTTGGGGCGCTGGTTGCCAAAGGACATTGGGAGATTTGGCGGCAATATGTAACACTACTCAATGGAGCGCCATACAATGAAAATACTTTTTTAGGTGGCAACAGTGCAAGATACAGTGGCAAAACAACAACGTGCACTGCAATCCACTGTGAACATTAACATTCCGGCATGGTGCACTCTGGGCATCGAAGGACGTTGGGACTACAAAAAATCACGTGGTCACAGCAACAACGGTTGGTTGCTTTGTATTGGGTGTGCCTACCTATGATTAAGGTTCACTGGGAGCTGAAACGCATTAGGTGTCACTGCCCACCCCGTGATGTTTAATAAAGCACCTGTGCTCCAGGTAGAGTTTCAGCTCACTTTTTTTCTTTGGATATTGAATTGACAGGTTTCTCCATGACTGTTTTGCTGAAAATGCCCTGCAGAGTCTGTGGCTTGCTTTCATTAGAGTATGTGTGTGATTGCTGGTTGCGCAGCTTTGTGAGCACGACCCGCTGGCCCCCACTTTTGAAAAAGAAAAGGACACTTCCCTGAGTTAAATATTCACTGTGCCAGCAAGTAAGGGAGAGGTGAAATGTCACTTGCCTCCTTGTGACTTGGGTCTCTGGTTGCCGAAGCACATTGTGAGATTTGACGGTGTTACGTAACACTACTCAACGGAGCGCCATGCAATGAAAATACTTTTATGGGTGGCTACAGTGCAAGATACAGTTGAAAAACAACATTGTGCACTGCAGTCCACTGTGCACATTAACATTCCGGCATGGTGCACTCTGGTCATCTAAGGACCTTGGGACTACAAAAAATCATGTGGTCACAGCAACAACTGTTGGTCGCTTCAAATTGGGTGTGCCTTCCTATGATTACGGCTCACTGGGAGCCGAAACGCGCCAGGTGCCGCTGCCTAGCCCGTGATGTTTGAGAAAGCACCTGTGCTCCAAGTAGAGTTTCAAAGCAAAACCAAAGGGAATGATGGACAGAATGTTGAACATTGCAAGCACTCACCCCCAGTCAACTGATCTGGGTTTAATCCATCATCATTCTTTAGCTCACTCCGCCACCCCAGTTCAGACATGGCCATATGCAAATCGGTCTGACCCTGTGCCTATTGAGAACAGTTCAGCCCGAACTGCCAAGCCATGTTTTCCCTGGACCGGAAACAAGCATCCTGGGACCTGTTTCTGGCTAATCAGCCGTCGTCAGCCAGGCTAGCTTGAATCCAGTGGCAAAGTGAGCAAGGGACTCACGTCTGGGCATACCATGCCAACTTAGGGTGAACAAAGCGAAACCAAAGGGAATGATGGACAGAATGTTGAACATTGCAAGCACTCACCCCCAGTCAACTGATCTGGGTTTAATCCATCATCATTCTTTAGCTCACTCCGCCACCCCAGTTCAGACATGGCCATATGCAAATCAGTCTGACCCTGTGCCTCATGGGAACAGCCCAGCCGTAAATGCCAAGCCATGTCTTCCCTGGACCGGAAACAAGCATCCTGGCACCGGTTTCTGGCTAATCAGCCATCATCAGCCAGGCTAGCTTGAATCCAGTGGTAAAGTGAGCAAGGGACCCACGTCTGGGCATACCCTGCCAACTTAACAAAGCAAAACCAAAGGGGATGATGGATGGAGTGTTGGGGGCCGCTGGTTGCTAAAGGACATTGGGAGATTTGGCGGCGATATGCAATGAAAATACTTTTATGGGTGGCTACAGTGCAAGATACAGTGGCAAAACAACAACGTGCACTGCAGTCCAGTGTGAACATTAACATTCAGGCATGCTGCACTCTGGGCATTGAAGGATCTTGGGACTACAAAAGATCACGTGGTCACAGCAACAACTGTTGGTCGCCTTGAATTGGGTGTGCCTACGTATGATTAAGGCTCACTGGGAGCCGAAACGTGTCAGGTGGCGCCTCCCGTCCCCTGATGTTTAATAATACCACAATTGCCACAAAAACTGCTGAACTCTTTTCATGACGGGTGCCTCCTGCGTGCATGTGGCCTTCACAAATTAAATCAACCAACAATGTCCCCACGTGTGATCAAGGCTGAGGACGGCCTAAACGCGTAATGGCGGATAGCTTGAAATAAAAAACACAGCAAACACTGCAATTGTGGTCCGTGTCCGTTTTTATCCACGGAAGCGAACTTTGGAAAGCGGATTCTTGGATATATATATATATATATATATATATATACACATATATATTTATGTACATATATATAGTATAACTATGTAACACTGTATGATTGGTCAATTTATCTATGTATGCATGGGATATGTTTACGTTACACTTTATGATTCATCAATATATGTGTGACTTCCTTTAAACATTACTAGATCATAGTTGTTTGTGTGAAAGGCCACTAAAGAGGCTTGGTTTTCCAGTAACTTTTTATATAGACATTAGGAAACTATTGCAAATGACAAAGTCCGCCGGCAGTCGCATGTCCCTAAGCGTTTGGCTCCTATCTGAACAATTAGCATGTGAGCTATTAACTTGTTTACCTATAGATCAGCTGAAGCAATAACCTTCGCCTCCTGCTCCCTTTCCCTCAGGGGACACAGGATTCCATTTAAAGGTTCAACCCGCAGATGCCTGTGCATTAAGTGCGCTCCTTCCTGAGAGCAGCACAGAGAGGGTTAAGGTCTTTCAGTCACTCAGTTGCAACCAGAGTTAGAAGCACCCACAACCACGCACAAACTAGTACCACAGCAAAATCTAGGCGCTTTCTTTGGTGGTGCACAGAAAAACTCAAAAGGATCCGTCGCTGGGGCACATATAATTTATGGAACAGAAGAATACAGCATCATAGAGCACCAGACCTGCTTTATAGCACTCGAAAAACAAAATTAGTCAATTTCGAATTGACGGACACTGGTAGAAGTGGAAAGGGCACTCCGGATCACTGGAGGCACACAACAAGAGCACGCCTTAGAGGCTCAAAGAAAAAGCAAACACAGGTTCCAGGTCCAAAGACGCCTCAGGAGGAGCAAGCACAGTGTTCTGGGCCAACTGATACTGTGAGAAGAAACAAAGTGCCCTGATCCACGGGGCACTCAAGCGGACCAGGCACCTTCCCCTGGCTCCACTGGGACTCTGAGAAGAAACAAAGTGTCCTGATCCACTGGGCACTCAAGAGGACCAGGCACCTTCCCCTGGCTCCACTGGGACTCTGAGAAGAAACAAAGTGTCCTGATCCACTGGGCACTCAAGCGGACCAGGCACCTTCCCCTGGCTCCACTGGGACTCTGAGAAGAAACAAAGTGTCCTGATCCACTGGGCACTCAAGCAGACCAGGAACCTTCTCCTGGCTCCACTGGGACTCTGAGAAGAAACAAAGTGTCCTGATCCACTGGGCACTCAAGAGGACCAGGTACGATTTATTGTCTCTGTAGAAAGTGCGTCTCAGTGTGATGTAAAGCTCTCTCACATGCTACTGTGGGATGAGTGAGGAGTGGCGCTCTAAACAAAATGAAATAAATAAACGAGTTAGTGCATTTGAAATCGTTTAGTGTAATTACTCGCTCATTCAGATACACCTGACATTCCTACAAGCATGCTATCTCATACAGGGGCTGAACAAAGTCAAAAACATGCCCAGGAGTCATAGCTTATCCGAAGTACTTGTGAACCGAGAACAGGCTGTTCGCCTCTGACTCACCAAATTGCACTGGCATCAAGGCGCTAGCCTCCAGAGAGATTCTCAGCCAGGATTAGACTGGGTGACTCTCACAGCCCTTGTGGAAATGGTTTAAAACAAACAACTTTACATTTTTTGCTTTTTTGCAATTTTTACATTAGATACACAAAACAGTATTTTATCCCTTATTTCAGGTCACAGGCTATCACTGACCATAAACTGGCATATACTGAAATATTACGGCTAGGAAGTGATGAGATGATTATCAGAGCAAGCTCATTTCTGCAGTCTGCGATACGCTCACGGAACACGATGGTTACTACATAGACTGTATCCCTCAGTTGTCCTTGTTTATTTATGGCCATCGTTAGGTTATTATATGCTTGGCGCACCTACTGAAACTGTTTTTATTTAATTGTCTGTCTGCACATCTCTCCATGACTTTGACTATATGTCTGGATAAGTTTGATTTATCCTAATTTGAGGTGATAACTAGCATCAATATCTTCAGCTCATGTTTCCGACTGCTGCTTGCTCAAAATGACATAATTGTTGATGTATACATGTCACCCACATTGAATATACCCGCACTTTATTTGCTCCTCCTGCACTTTTTTGCCCATATCTGCATTTAGAATTTTGGAAATGATCTTGTTTTTACCATTGTTTTATGCTGTATTTTATATTTCTTTGGTGTTGATGAATTGTACTTTTATGGATATTTTTATCCGAATAAAGACCATTTGACTTGACTCTCACAGCCTTTTCAATGGGGACTTATTCTTGGGATCAGACAGATAACAGCAAAAGGGCCATGCACAGCGATGGAGGTTCACGGACTAGAGGGGACTGACCTGCTGGTGGTCCTGGACTCTACTGCCCTATCCTGCAACGTATGGAGTGGGTAGAATCTTGGGAAGGCTGTCTGTGTACAGGAACCCCGGTGAGGCCGGTGCGCTATGGCGTGCACAGGTTTTCAAGTAATGCAACTGTTTGCGGTAGCGTGTTGGGGCCTGCTGGCACAATGTGCGCAGCTGAGTGGGGCGCCCGAGTCGGCCAAATTCGAGGTGAGCTATCCGGTGCCCTGGTTTTAAGTAATGCAACTGTTTCGCTGTAGCGCGTTGGGGCCTGCTGGCACAATGTGCGCAGCTGAGTGGGGCGACCAAGTCGGCCAAATTCAAGGTGCGCTATCCGGTGCCCTGGTTTTAAGTAATGCAACTGTTTGCGGTAGCGTGTTGGGGCCTGCTGGCACAATGTGCGCAGCTGAGTGGGGCGCCCGAGTCGGCCAAATTCGAGGTGCGCTATCCGGTGCCCTGGTTTTAAGTAATGCAACTTTTTCGCTGTAGCGCGTTGGGGCCTGCTGGCACAATGTGCGAAGCTGAGTGGGACGGCCGAGTCACCCAAATTGAAGTTAAAGTGTACGGCCAAGCTGAAGATCAAGTGTAATGTCTGACCTAATTTTCCTTACTGCTTTTGACATGTGGATGTCACTAAAATGTGATGCTGCGAATAATGATATATATACAAGTGGAATACTTTTACCCTCGTAATGGTTTGTGGCGATTATCTGATTTGATGTGAATAAAAGTCTACGCCTTGGACAACATAACCTGCTTCTGAGAGTTCGTGGGTCCCCGCGGGGGTGGAAAGATGTTAGAAGTGGGGGAGGAGGGAGTGTTAAGTTGTTCGCATACTACAAGAAAGCCTCCTCGCGCCTGTAGCTTCCTGCTTCAAAGAGGAAGCAGACAATGAGCAGTTGCTGCTGAATGTGTCCCAGTGTCAGCCAATCACACAGTGATAAACTTAGAATATTTCACTGGGCCAGTCCGGCTCCAGCTCACTGATGGCCGACGGATCCCAGGTCTCTCTCGTTTTCTGCTCTGGTTATTGCAAAACAGAAAAGGGGCTGCGTCATTCTAGAGTGAGGAGGAAATCAAAGGGTTTATGGTTGCAGAATTGCGGGCAATACATTCAGAGAAAGTATAAGAGGGCAGAAGAAAGGAGGGTACTAAGGGAGGGAGGCAGAGCAATATATAATGCATAATGTGTTCCAAATGCACCTCTTTCTTTCCCAGAGAGAAGCCCCCTCCCATCCCTGGCTTCGCTCAGTTATCCCTTCAAGCTTGGGGACTGGGATGGAAAGAATTGCCGGGGATGCCCTTTACTCACAGTCCGACATGTTTCCGTACTCGCATACCCTGAAGGACAAAAACATGTATTTACAAATATATATCAAAAACATGTTTTACGACATATCTTTGTACTCCCTTCCTTCCAGCTTGTCAATTATCACCTAAATGCGGGTGTTTTGCGTAACAGACCAAGGGGCAGATTTACAAGTCCCTTGCGCCACTTTTGCGTCACTTTTAACACGGGGAAAGTGACACAGAGTGGCGCGAGGGGCTTGTAAATCTGCCCCTAAGTGCTCGTCCTGCCCCTTTGAACTGAACCCAGAGGAGTCCATCCTTTTCTTGACCTTCCAAATAAATTCCTGCCGAGCTCTTGCCACTGGACTCCCTGACTTAGCGCGACCAGGAATATGTGTAACGTTTTTCTATAAGCACACTAATGGCACCGAAAAACACCGTGTACCAGGACAACCACAAGTAGAATACACTTTCCCCACATTCTCTTTAATCCCAGGGACACAACTGCTGCTGCATGTCAATAAATAGCTCGTGCATCAGTAATGACAATCAACTGTCTTCTAGACAAGAAACTGCTTGCCCCTGATCGGTACAACAATATTTAATGATTATAATAATAATGCTTAATGTTGTATATACGACACAAAAAACTAACGCTGCAGACTACCTCTGGGCTCGACATAGTAGCGCTCCGCGTGTATGCAAAGCGCTGCAAGGTCTCAGCAGGGGCAGCAAGCGCTGTATAGATCTGCAATTCAAAGTCAAATAAGAACACGTTGGGGCAGATTTATGAGGTTTTGCCGTAGGGAAGCGCAGCAGGCCTTCCTGCTGCGCTGCCCTACGGCAAAAGAAAAGGGCAGGGATGCGCCGTATCTATAAAATGCGGTGCATTCCTGTCCTTTTCCCCTGCGCCGGCGCACAATGGGCTGCCTGCGCCAACGCAGGCACCTCTACACCATGGTGCAAGGGTGCCTGCGTTGCGGAGATGAATATTTTTGTACAGGAAGGGAAACCTTTCTGTACAAAAATAATCGCAAGAGGTTTTTCCTCTTTGTATGGGTGCTGCAGCACACATAGAAAAAGGAAAAACGAGGAGAAATAAAGATATTTCTCCCCGTTGCGCCTCCCTTACGCCTCCCCTGGGGAGGCGGAAGCTTTTGGCGCTGCCTCAGATTTACGATTTCACGTAAATCTGGGGCAGTGTCAAAAGGCCATGGATGTTGCTGGGAACGCCCCCAGCAACACCCATTGCACGCCCCTTTAACGCAGAACACTACGTTAAAGGGACTGGTATTTATCAGGCAGCATTAAGCCAAAAAAAGTGGCTCAGTGCTGCCTGATAAATATCACGCAGGCTTCTGCGCCACGGAACGTCACAAAAAGTGACGTTCCGATGGCGCAATGGGCCTCATAAAAATGTCCCATAGTGGCGGATTTACAAGCCCCTTGCGCCACTTTTGCGTCACTTTCCCCAGGTTACAAGTGATGCAAAAGTGGCGCAAGGGGTTTGCAAATCTGCCCCATAGAACCTATGGAAAGCCCGAGAAGGTATGCTTGTCCCTTCCCTTAACGAATAATTCCCAGGAAAGCGGCCCACACCTTTAACCTGCCCCAGTCTAAACACAACGAAAGCCAAACCCTTCAGAAGCCTGTCCCATCCGCCAAGCAAAGTTTCAACGTCTGGTCCTCTCCAGGAAAGACATGTGGAGCATTTTTGTATTTCTAATGTCTTTTTACCAAATCGTTGTTTTTTGTGAATTTGTCCAATTTTGCAAATAATTAGGTGTAAAAATAAAAACACGAGGCAGTATCATCAATGCACCAGGAAGGAGAACAAGGAAGATGGTCCCGGAACGGAATGTGGGAATGGAAGCGAGTTGGAGCGGCTTAGATGTGAGAGGGAAAGAATTCCAAAATGTCTGCGCGAGACACGGATCAGGGACGAGGATAGGCACGTGCGGGCATTGCACATATAATGACCAATGAAAGTCCTCACTTTATACCGATCTATGACGTCTTTTCGGGCTGATTACTTAGACAAAGGTAAATGGCTGATTGTCAGGTGACGCATTTGTAGACATCTCTACAGTAAGCAACACAACATAACAATGCAACATCCATGCCAACACAATATAAATATAATGGTACACAGCAAGAATAAAACAGTCAATACAGAACGTCATGCAACAACCACAGCACAATACAACAACATCACGTTGACACAAAGTACAAACACACACAAAATACAACACAACACATAGCCAACACAACCACATCCAACATAACAGACATGCACATTCATTCTAGTCACACATTACCACCGGGAGAAATCTGCTTTCATAATATGATAGTAAAAGGTGTTTGCAATAAAAATGACCTTACTCGTTGCCAAGAACACGTGTTAGTGCTAGTAAAAGTGTTTGGAGACCCGGCGTATGGAGGGCAAGGCTTAGCCAATTCGAATTAAGGCAAGCGTTTGTAAAAGAATAGCCAATAGACCTCAGCAGTTAAACTTATTGGCTTTCCAAATGTTGTTGTGTGTTAACAAGGACACACGTTCTCAGCGGCAATTTTTGAATTGGTTTGACAATAAAAAACACCGGAAATGCATTGAAAGACAATCGCTTTGGCTGCACACGCATCTAGGGCAGCCATCTTTAAATACATTTGTAATATATTAACTAAACCATACAGAAATGGATGCACACATCCCCTGTTGCCATCATGAATGCGTTTGTAATATTTGAGTACAAACATTTAAACATGACCTTGATGGATGTGCATGAGTCTCTGGCATCCATCTTTAAATGGATTTTTTCAAATAAAAGGAGCCCATTTTTTGGTTCCTGTAGCTCATGTGTTCTTGTGTGCGGCCATCTAGAAATTTGTTAAAACTAATTTGAAGATGTTCATCTGCCTATAAGTGGCAGGCGCAAAAAAAATAAAAATAGGTGGGAGGGGGAAGGAGGCAACAGGCAATGAGGGCAGTGGAGCAACAAAGTGATGCGGGTGGGAGAGGGGTTATATGTTAAACAAGCATTTGCAATGCAATAGGTCTTGCATTTGCAAGAGTTTCAGCTATTGGCATTGTAAATGACAATGCCTTTTATTTATCTGTTTGGAAAAGCTGCAAGGGGTGCCTAAACATCCCCCTTGTACTTATAGTTCTTGCGTACGAAAATAAAGGCTTTTAAAACACATAAATAAAAGGCATTGATATTTGCAATGCCAATAAGCTCATACGCTCGCAAATGCGAGACCTATTGCATTGCAAATGCTTGTTTTCCAACTGTGTTGTTGAACCACCCTCGGTGGAAATAAAAAATCATACCATGCCAGCCAGTCGTACAGGCATACACAGATATACAAACCCACAATACATTTCCCATATTGAGGCATTGGAATGTTCAGTTTTTTTAAACACAATAAACACAAATAAGGGGTTGGTAGTCATACATCAGTAAAGGAAGCCTGCCAGTCATCTATACCTAAATGTTCCCTCAACGCCTCATACCTCAAACCGTTGGTTATGCAGCTCACCTCCAACTACCCGACTGAAGGACTCTGGCAGAGCTTGGTCCTGACCAGACTGAGATATGGGTTGGCTTTCTGAAACAGACAAAGCCAGCAAAAGACGATGGCCCAAACAGGCAATGCAACAGGCAACCATGATCACATTTCAGACAAAAAAACTTATCGGCAAACTTGTATTAAAGTGTGAGGGTGAAGGAAGAGGGGATCGCCAGATGTTGCCTAAATATGAAGACACAGGAGGGCCACAATAGTATCGAGAAAAGGCCGAGGAGAGGTAACTCCCAGCGTTAACTGGTGAGGGCCTGAGCCTGGTGAGGTAGCCTGTCTGCTTTCCTTCACTCCTCTACCAAGCTTTTAGGAACTGAAGACTCCTATCAACAGCAGCCAGTGATGGGTGATCTGTGCTGGCTCCAAAACAGACGAGTGACCGTTAAATGCATCATTCGGTGCCCCATGCACGTAACAGTATAATGAAAATGACAAACCTCGTAATCCAAAGTGTCGTTGGCTAAAAGGCCAGGACTGCTTGAAGTTGTCATACTTGATTTAGAGCTATGGTGCATCTAGGTTGCTATCATGCTAGCCTTTAATATGAGGAGGCACTGCATGTACCAAGAAGGTTTGAAGGCAGTGCTTAAGGAGTTTGTATAAATGGAGTATGCAGGATCCAGATGGTAGGGAGGAATGTCGAAGTCTAGGAGTGGTGCTGTAAGGACGAAGGTCTGAAGCTCTTCTCTTAAGATGTTCCATTCCACCATTTTTCCCAAGAAATGTCTCTGTATTTCTTATTTTGTAGCTTGCGTCCAAAACCTTCTGGCTCCTACATAAAGTAAATCTAGTGGTCCCTGGGAACACTGCTTGTGTCTCTTCGGGATTTGGACAACTCCAAACTGGTCTTCCCAACTCTCTAGCATTAAGGGGTAGCGAATCTCACTTCGCCCCACCCATGCTGCCACTTTCAGGTTGCTGACATTGTCTATGGTAGTAGAATGTATGATGTTACAACGCATACATTTACAACGCATGCCTTTACAACGTAGTTTTTACATCACAACATCCTTTACAACGCATTCATTTACATCCCGTGCCACTACGTAGCATTTTTAGAAATTACCTTTACAACGCATTCCAATACATCACATTATACCTTTACAACGCATACCATTACAACGCATACCATTACATTGCATTTAGGGCAAGTGTTGGATAGTGTAGGGGTAAAAATACTATTCTAACTCCAGTGGGTGCAACAGTAGGGTAAGTGTTGGATAGTGTAGGGGTACTATGCGTTGTAATGGTATGCTTTGTAATGACACGCAATGTAATTCCTGCGTTGTAGTGACATGTGTTTTAATGACATGCGTTGTAGCGACATGCAATGTAATGGCGGTGTTGTAGTGACATGCGTTGTAAAGGATGTTGCGATGTAATGACTGCGTTGTAAATGTAGTGGGATGTAATGACTGCGTTGTAAAGGTTGTTTCCCATGGTAGTATGGCTGCAGGCCAGGTAAGATGCTTACTGTCCAGCTTGAGAAATTCAGAGACCCTCCGCCCAGTAATTAGGATCATTTGGACTGATCACATACACCGGACTAAATAATGATAATGAATTATTACAATTACTACTTGGGATTACGTTTTTGGTTTGCCCACAGATGAGTGCAAACATCCCTTTGTGTGAATATTAACCCAAAATGGGGGATACATTCTAACCACTAAAAAACAAAAGTGTCTGTGCAATCCTTATTCTCCTTGCTAGTTTTCCAGGTGTGGTCTGAATGAGATGCCCATTGATTCACCTGAGCAGCCTGGAGTGCACATCTGTTCGGTGGAATGCCCGAAGGTAATCTATGCGCATGCTTGAAACACAACAAACCATAACTACTCCTTACAAGCGTACACAAATCCAGCCACAGCAGACTGGAGGAGATCTCAAACAATGTGATTGTACCAGCTCTAAAAGGCTCATATCCAAGAGTCATCTTGAAAAATAAGGTGAAGCTCCACTCAAGCCTGTGGAAGAGCAACATTGGGATGAGGCCTAAGTGAATCCTGACTGGGTGCTTCCTGAACGCTTGCAGTGGCATAGCGGCTATTTCCTCAATGCCAGCACTAAACATTGAAGCTGTCCACATTGCCTTGATGCCAGTTCGGCTGCTGTCGAGTCTTTGTGCATTGCTCTTGCAGGTTGGTGCACCAGGAAATAGTGATGTGTATTCATTTTGCTACGAGGTCCCAGCTTGCTGAAAGCACTGTAAATATGCAAATCTTTATTTTAATATTCTAGTACACACAGTGTAAGATAAGTTTCCGCAAAATGTGTAAAGAGATTTTTGGCCAGATGTAGGAAGCCATTTAGCACTGTCAACTAAGGCCCGAAACACCCTACTTATAAGATGGACAGCAACTAACAAGAAATGAAGCAAAGGTGCAAGCGACTCTTCCTGGGAACCTATACTCGTGTTCCCCTCCAACAAGTTTGTTTTCTTTATGTGGAGATCCCCAACTAGCCCAATCCTCAGCACCCATCAAGCAACCTTTTTGTGCAGTTTTATATTGCGCAAACTCGACCCGAAGGTATTGGGGCGCTTTACATGCGCACCAGCTATGTTACAGAAGGACACATTCATTTTTGGGAGGCACGGGGAGATTGTGATTTGCCCAGAATCACAGGATGTTGATCCAACGCCGAGACTCAAACCTGGTTCCCCAGCTCCAAAGTCAGCAGCAGCTCTGGCCTTTAGGCCACATTGCTGCTGTGATGAGAAAGCAGACCTGGCTTGCGTGCTAAAAGTAGCATCACTGGGCCACAATTACTGGTCATGCACATGGATAGTGGTTCCCTTACTTGTTGTTTGTCCCAGAGGGTTCACACCTTAAGTTACCAGAGTTTAAAAATGGAAATTGGGGACAACTTAAGGTGTTGGCATCATTTACCTTTTTGTGCTAAATCAGGCGGGAAAGCTTTGTGGGACAAAGTCAACTGTGCTGAGTTTACTTTTAACACAACATTTAGGGTCTCATTTTAAAATGACCACAATTACATGCACTATTGTCGTACTTGGTAAAATGACACCTGGTAAATGCTGGCTCAGTGTGTAGGGGTGAGTACGGAGCATCCAAAAAAGCTTGCCTTTATTCAATATTACAAAAAAGACCTTTCCTCCAATGCAGCGGTGATGTCAGGAGGCGGCTTGGAGGACTCGGCGTGCACCATCCGTGCAGCGCAAGTGTTTGGAAAAGATGCCGGTCCCAGGGAAACCCCTCAGCACACAGGTTTTCCAAAACTACAAAGGTGTGCCTGTGCTTCGGGGGGACTGTACAGTGGGTGCTGACACAGGAGCACTCTAGTTGGTCAGCAACTGTGAGGTGCAATGGAACCTCCTCTCCTCTTGTTACAGCAAAGCAGGTGAAGCCGCTAAAGTTCTAAACCACCCTGGTGCCTGGGCACTGCAGCCCCCATGAACAGAAGCGAGAGGGCAGGGCTTGCTCTCATCCCAGGTGCCCAGTATGTGAGCCTTTAATGCATGCTGCCTGCACACAAAGTGCGCTGCTTTCACAGGAGGAATAGGCACTCATCTTTTAAATAAAAAAAGTACTAAATGAAAACACTTTCACATTGCAGTAAAACAGTTCCAAAGCCTTCTGTCCGATATATAGAAAAATACAAGAAGTCCAATCCTCCTTAAAACAAAGCCTGAAACCAAACAAACATCCTACTAAAAAATGCCCAAATGTCTGTCGACATTGAAAATAGCTAAAAGCCCAAAAAATATAACCAACGAAGCAGGAGGCATGGCGCAAGATGTACCCCCAATATAACTGTGGAATTAAGAAGAGGTGGGAGGGAAAAAACTAGATTTAAATTAATCAGCTATGGTGACAAAACTACAACAGGCAAACAGAAACAGAGCACGAAACCAAGAAAATGTAGTCCCCCAAAGAACAGATAAAGAACTGTAGCGTGATGAGACAGTACTTAGACCCTGATGCATGGGAGTAATGAAAGAGAAAAAGGAGAAAAATGGTGCAGTACGGTCCACTGGCAAGCAAGGATTTTTGAAGGACACTGACATAGACAAATGAAAAACAAAAGCAAGCAATAGGTTTAGTTGAAACTCCACAAAGCAATTACCACAAGGTCACTAAGCGACAGTGCAAGCACTACCTAAAAAAATGAGTACGATGGGGAGTGGTAGGGTAGTAACAGATAAGCCAGAGGGGAGACAGATGGAAAGCAATACAAAGAGTGAAGAAGGCTGGGGCAAAGTGAAGGGAAAGTGGTACACAGAGAAGAGAGCAAGAACATACATGCACTTTCATTGAGTGCTTAAAAGAAAAAAAAAATGTTCCCTGAATGCAAGCAATGTGACCAGTGGAAAGATACAAGATCTGAGCACTGTGAGACCTAAATGCTCCTAGGTGGAACAAACACATAAATATGGTGGAAAGCTATTAAATCGAGAGAAGGCAACTGAGATAGACAACAAAGCACTCCCATAATTGCAAAAGGAGCTGACCCAAAGCGCACTCTGTTTATTGGAAGCAATCGTTATGTATGGCAGTCAGCTAAAGCTGTCTATAGCCAAGAACTAATAAATAACAAGAAGTATGTGAAGAATACAAGATATTAGCAAGAGAAAATTGATAAAGGGCAAATCATTCCCAAACTTAAGAACAATAGATAGGTTGTGAAATATAGGATGAGGAAGAACACATTGGCATTGTGGGGAATCAAAGGAGGGAGATGCTGGCAGTGGAGGTATGAGTGGTTTAAATGGAAACAAACAGCAGCATTAAAGATAGGTTGATAGTGAGTGTATTTGTATGCAGAGAGACCAACAAGGAGGGATCAATTGTCTTATGGGAAAGGACCAGAATGAGGATAAAACTTTAGTAAAGAAGAAGTTTAGAAGGAATGTGGTTGATGTGAAAAGTGAAACCAGATCATGCTTCACTTGCAGGCACAGGATGAAGAGGTGAGTTAGGTGCAGCTGTACTGATCAGTTCCAAACATTCACACATAACAGAGATCTCTCCATAAGAGCACATCTTTCACAGCCAGACTGCAATCTAATCTTTTATGGAAAACCATGCATTACTTTTAATGTATGTGTTACGTGGCCATAGAGCATCTTCAAATACAACAAGGGATGTCGGTTGGATAATACACTAAGCAAAAAAAGGGGCCATTTTCACTTTCAAGACGAAAGAGTCACTCTTTTCCAAAGTTCAGGTCCATTAGGAGGAAACGTGCTGCCACTTGTGAGCATCCAGGTGCAGATTGGGATGTTGTCAGCAGCCTGGTGAGGATGTGATTGCAATTCAGACTTTGCATACCACTGTGAATAACGCTGTTTGGTAAACATAAAAAAATATACTCAATTACATTTTTACCTGGGTGGCGTGGTAATCAGCTGCTGTGTTAGTCACTCTAGACTCAAGTCTTTAACCCCTTGAGTGCCCATGACGAGATAGTCTCGTCATGGGCCGCGGTTGCGCTGTGCCCATGACGAGACTATCTCGTCATGAACCCCGCCCGCTAATTCAACGCCCGGCACAGGGCGGGGAAAGGGCGGGGCACACAAGGGGTTAAGTAGTCCCTGTGTTAGACTTGACATCTTTTGGCGTGGTTCCCCTGTCTTTTTTGCTTTCTGACCTCCTGGTTTTGGCTCAGTTTTTCCTAGTTTAGTGTCTCTGTGCACTTTCTCACGGCTGTTCAGTGTTAAAGTGCAAGTGCTCTTGTTGTAAATTGTGTTGTTAATTGGTGTTTCCATGATTGGCATATTTGATTTACTGGTAAGGCCCTAGTAAAGTGCACTGAGTGTGCCAGGGCCTGTAAATCAAATGTTACTAGTGGGCTTGCAGCACTGATTGTGCCCCCCACAGAAGTAGCCCGGTAAAGGTAACTCAGTCCTGCCACCGCAGAGTCTGCACGCAATTTGTAACTGCCATGTCGACCTGGCAAGTACACCCACTTGCCAGGCCCTAAACCTTCCCTTTTCTACATATTAGTCACCCCTAAGCTAGGCCCAAGGTACCCCTGTGGGTAGAGTACAGTGTATGTGAAAGGTAGGACATGCTCTGGTGTGTGTGGCATGTCCTGATAGTGAACTACTGCCAATTTTGTTTTTACTATTGCAAGGCTATCTGATCCCATAGGACAGAATGAGGAGTTTGTTTATACCATCTTATAAATATAACTATACCTGTGAATCAGGTGGGAAAATAAAGTTTAGTATGTCTGAACTCAGAATGTTAAAATGCATCTTTTAGTGAAGATGGTTTTTGCATACTGTGTTTGAAAATACCAATTTTAGAAAGTATGTATTTTCTTGCTTAGCCATCCCGTGTGCATCCGCTAGAATGTGGATTGCCTGTCTGGCTTTGGGGATGACAGGGGCTGGAGAGGGGCAGTGGCTCCAGAGAGTCTGATGAGTCAGGGCTGGGCTGAATAGGCCTGGTTGCATTTAGAGTAGTGGGAGGAGATTTCCTTGCACCTGAATGGACCTGGTCTGCCTTGCACAATGCCGTCTCCACCTCCTGCCAGGAAGCTGTGCCAGGGAGGACAGAACTGCTTTGGACTGAGTACAGACACTCTCTGCCTGAGAGAATAAAGGATTTTGGGGTATAAGCTGCTGTATTAGTCACTCAAGACTCAAGTCTTTAAGTAGTCCCTGCTATACGTGTCACAACAAATCGTTAACACATTTAAGTTTTCCATATGATTTAGTCTAGTTTTTGCACTTGATAATGCCTTTTGACTTACAAAAATGCAGTACAAGGAGAGTAAAAACTTTTCAACTCTTTTCTGCCCATTGTTAAACTTTAGCACTCAGTTATATAACCAGCTTATGGGATTTTGCTGCTTGTAAAAAAAGACCACAAATCAACATAGCAGTCAACAAAACCAACCAACATAACAAGTAGGAAACATATTTGTAAATGAAAAGGAGGCAAGACTGACACACTAAAGTAATGCTTTCTCACTATGCTGAATAACTCCTTGAAGTCTGAGCTTGCTTGTGCTTGGGAAAGGACTGCCCCTAATCCTCATAGCTGTGTACAAGACCACTGTATTGGAAGCAGGAAAAGCTCACAACAATTACAACTTTCAACTTTCTGCTCACTTTCTAACTTTCCTTTACCAAATATCTAACATTAAATGCTATCCCATTCCCTCACCCTTAAATATTACCAACCTCTAAAAGTTCTAAATTCCCTTACCCTTCCTTAAGTCTACACCCTTCACTTGTGTTTAACAGTTAGCTTTTATTTCTAATTTCTTACACCTGAATAGCTGTGCATTCCCTCCTCAGCCTGCTCCTGCTGGGCTCTGCCTGGCTCTTGCTTCTCTCCTTGACCTGTTCTTTCTCTGAGCTTCTCCTTTCCTTACCTTCCCACTTCTCCCCTGCCTTTCTTTGAGCTTTCACCTTTCATTTGCCTCCAGTGGAAACCAAAACACATAACAATCTACAAAAACCCTTCCACTCCGCCTACCTCCAAAACTCCATACAAATGTATGCCCGTGTGGTTTGTGGGCTCTTAACCGCATTGAGGAAATGCACATTTAAGCAATGACATGGCAGTGCAATGGATTCTGAAGTCTGTCTCTGCCTCATCTCTTCTTTGCGTACCAGTCCTCCTGTACTGTCATTACCTTTAAGTACATTCTATTTACCACCAAGGAGAAGTGCATTCCATCATTTGTAAATAATATAGGTCATTTGTAACCTATGTCTTCATGTTTCACTATCCCAATATTTTGGGCCTCACAAAAACTGTACACTTTCATGTTTACCTCCTTGCATTCTCAGCTTGTGTGCCCAGCTGGAGACTGGAAAAAAGTTGGATGACAAACATGATAAAGCACCTATCTGTCTCTAATCCCCATCAAATTCATTTTCACCATCTTCAGCAAGTTCCAAACCAGTCAATTCGCCATGACATTTCTCATCAAAAGGAATCACAAACATCTCCAGGATCATCCTATCTGCACATTTCCCTCACAACGTAGGCAACAATTGTCCTTAATAGATGCCTCAAAAACTAGCCTTCTGGGGGTGTTCCCATCTTGCATGCATAATTTCCCCTGTGCCCTGGTGTAAATGTGGCTGGGGCAGAGGGAGGGATGTTTATTCCTTTGGGGGACAGTTGTTTGGATGCACATCAGAGGTGGTGTAGCCTTTGAAGTTCACTGCCTTGATGTGCCACTTAACTAGCCATCCTGAGAGGGAGGAGGTGTGACCTCATTCCTGATCAGGCCTTTGTTCCTGACTACTGGGAGTTTTCACACTGCCTGGCAGGAGGTCAGAATTGTGTCTTGGTGGAAGCAAGTGTGGGCTGCCAGCCAGAGCACAGAGAAGCTGGGGCAACCAGGTGGCCAACCTCTAAGGAAGCCACCAGGGTGTATGCCACATCGTCCTCAAAACAAGATTAATGTCAGGGGTGGGAAGGCACATTGTTTGATACCAAGCTTTACTTATCTAGGTGGTATCATAATGGAGCTAGCGAACCCTGGTTTGCCCGGGTGCCAGCCATGTTATTCAATGGACCGTTTATCACTTATAGTGTTCCTTAATGGTAAATGCCACTATAGCGACATATGAGCCTGCACTTACTTGCCCACATCTTTAATTTAAGGGACCCTGCCTCATGGGCTCAGGAGGCCGCCCTTAGGGGTGACTGACATATATTAAGAGCAGTGCATTGACATTGCCACAAAAGCTGAAGGAAAAGTCGAAATTAAGCAGTTTTCATTATTCCTGCAGTCTGCAATGGCATGTCTGCTGTCAGTAGTTTATTTGTGTCACTCAGCCTGGCGCAAACAGTGCTGCAAGCCCTGGGGACCCCTTTATCACTTAAGCCCTGGGTACCACTGGTACCATATACTAGGGACTTATAGGGACGTAAAGTTGTGGTCAATTGGGGTTGCCAATTTAAACATAACAGTTTCAGGGAGACAGCACTGGGACTAGTTAGCAGGCTTTAGTGAACTGTCAGTGTTGAAAGCCAGCATTTAGGAGTGCAAATGGGGACAAAAAGTGGGGGATATCTGTAAAAAGCCATATTCTCTTACACTGATGCTCAATTATGATTTCTTTGTCTCAAATTTCTGACTTGTATGCATGCATGAAGGAGGTAAACATCAAATTAACTTAGCTTTCTCTTGTCTCTTTTATCTCTTGCAGATCGCTGAGAACTCTCTCCTGGAAGTGCAAGGCTCATAGAGGAAGATTTCCTGGATGTGCAGGTAAGCTGGGTTGGCAGGAGAAACACAGGTGATTTCTTCACTGGAACTCTGATTGTCTACCAAAGGGTGAGGTCCATGGGAGTGGTATTTATACCTTCCTGAAATCAAAGATGTCTGCCACCATCACATGGCTGTTTTCAGAAACGTTTGGCTTGTTCTGGAACATTCTGGCCTGTTACAAATGGATTGCCATGTGCTATCAATGTCTATTTACTGGCTTGTTCCAGATGCTTCTAGTTTATACATGAACCTTCTGCTTTGTTCCAGAACCTTCTGGATTGTTGAGCGCAATGTGCTTTCAAAGTCTATTTATAAGAGATTAGTTGACAACCTTGTTTTAGTTTATCAACAGTCTTAAATTATGTTTGTTCGTTACACTTCTGCTACATTTTAACATTTCTGACTCCCCCTGCCCTCAAAGCTTTGGAAACCATTTTTTGAGTCTCTACAGACATTGTAAAAAAGCCTGAATTCTATAGGAGTTTCTGTGAAACACTTTACTCTGTACACTGCGTGGTCATGACACTTTTAGAAAGTTGGCAGTTTCCTGCCCCACCCAGCCCTTTGTGTCTGCAGCCTACCTTGGGCCACATGATTGGATGTAGCTGACAGACTTTGTGAATTCATCCCAGACGGTCACACAATTGAGGGTTTAGGTGTGCCTGAATGGGCCATCTGCTTGCAGGATAGGGTGTGGAGCTGAGCACAGCCCCACTTATTCCTGAACAGCCTCTGCCCTGCCATTACCATGAAATAATTAGATTTTTTTTTTTAAAAGAGACCAAGGCGTAGATTTCTACCTGCTCCCAATCCAAAGTTAGCATTTATTAAATGTAATCAGGCAAATTGGTGTAAGTCTATGGGAGAGGTAGGCCTTAGAATGGTGAACTTTAGGAGTGGTTCACTACCAGGACAAGTACAACTTAAACTCACATGCCCTACTTTTCAAACAACATGCACCCTGCTCTAGGAGCTTTTAGGAAAACCTTAGGGGCGATTTATATGTATTAACAATTTAACAATTTAAGTAGGTCAAAATGATAGTTTGAAACTGCATTACAGGCTGCAGTGGCAGACTGTATACATGTCTTGAAGGCTACCTTAGTGGGTGGCACAATGCTGCCCAATTGTAGAGTTTAATTCAAAGGTCCTTGGCACACATTGTATCATATTTGGGACCTACAAGTTAATTAATTACCTCAAAAGTATGCCAAAATTACCATGTTTTAGGAAGAAATCACAAGCACTTTACCACTGGTAAGCATGAAGAAAGTGCATACAGACCTAATGCCAATAAAAATGGGTTCAGAGACATTAGGCAAAAATGTGGGTGTGACTCAGCAAAAGGGGCCAGGTCCAACAGTTATGTTAAATGTTATGTTATGTAAATTGGAACATTAAATTTACTTATAAGTCCACAGTAAGGTGTTACTACAGGTACCAAGGGTCTATGCATTAAATGTTACTAGTGGGCCTGTAGCATTAATTGTGCATCCCACTTAATTAGTCCTCTTAACCATTGCAGCCTGTGTGTGTAGTTTTAATCATCCCATTTCGACCTTCATGATAAACCTCTTGCCAAAACCAAACCTCTTTTTTAAATGCATGTCACGCTTGAAGTAGGCCCTACACAAAACGGAGGACAGAGTGCAATGTATTTAAAAAGTTGGGCATGTCCTGTTAGTGAAAAAACTCCTAAATTCATTTTTCACTACTGCAAAGCCTACCTTTCCCATAGGATAACATTTGAATGCCATATTACATTTAATATGTGGTAACATTTAATTGAAAACAGGTCAACCTTACATATTTGGTGTCTGAGAAATTGTTAATGAAAACCTTCTTTAATGTTAAAGTCGGATTTCAAGTCATAATTTTAAAACTGCAACTTTTAGAAAGTTGGCATTTTTCTGCCCTAACAAGTTGGTACCTGCAGCTTGTTCCTGGGTCACATGGTGTAGTTGGCAGTTGGACTTTGTTTATTCCTCCCTGACAGCCATACACTAGAGAGATTAGGTATGCCTGGATGGGCCATCAACTGGCAGCATGGGGGCAGGGTTGGGAATAGCCCCACTTACAACTGAATAGGCTTGCCCTGCCTTCACACAAAGAATTTGTCACACCTGGAGTTGGTTCTGATGCTTGAGTAGTTGATTTGGTAGGACAAGCAGCACCGCATAGCCTTAAGCAAACTATAATTACCGGTTGGACGAGGTAGCTTAGAAGCTCCCTCCTTGGAATCACACTACCTCATGGCCCATCTCAAGTGGGTATCCCACTGGCTAGCAGGTGTTAACCTATATGAAACCAACCCCAGAGAGGGGCCCATACTCCCCTGATGACATTCATGAGCTCTTGCTACCCTCTCTTAAACTGCAACGCTCGTGGTCACTGCATGTCTGGGTAGCTCGTATTTTCCTGGCCAAGATCTTCCCACTGACACGTCATGCCGAACCATATGCCACCATGATACCTCGTCAGGGCCTGCCAAGATTCTTCGGGTCCTTTACTGCTGAGGACTTATCTACCTGGCGGATTAAGTCCATGGACACAATAGGCAATCTATTCCAAGAACACTGCTTACTAACATTTGATCAGCTTTCACTGCTGCTGGAGACGTGCCGCCTCTAATGGCACACAGTAGACAAGGACCTCCCCTCCCATGCCGTCATACAAACTCCACACACCATGGGCTCCAGGCGCTACTTAAATACGTGGCTGAAATTAAGGCCATCAGAGAACATGTAGGGTCTCTCTGACACCCCTCAGACAGGCATGGGAGGATACATTGCATGCCCTTTATACCTTTACATGATTCTGAATGGAACACAGCATGGAGTCCCCACATGTTTTGTCTCCCGTAAAGCGAGATTAAAAAAAAAACATACAACATACAATACTACATAGAGCTTATTTAACACCATCCAAGCTGAATCGAATATTCCCAGTAGGAAACATCACATGCCCCAGTTGTCAGTTTAAAGCCACTGATTTACCACACATGCTCCGGTCATGTTCCACCCTAGCACACTACTAACAAATCAAACATGATACTCTTGCCACTGTTACTGCGATCACTAACCTGAATACATGGGCAATTACTGCCCTTGGGAATCCTCAAATGGGGGAAAGATCACAAAGTGTGAGTGCAATTCGCAAACCTAGTCTTACTGCTGGCCAAACTGACCCTCACACTACATTTGAGAGCCAACCAGACTGCTGAGATCACAGTATAGCACAAGGCGCTCTTCCGCTGGGTAGAAGCCGAGAGGATCATTCTGCTCCATGAGAAAGCTTGGTGCCTCCGAAAGAGACCTATAACAACATCCTGGGACACCATGCTCACACAATTTCAAGAATTCACTGTGAGGGCATTCCCCAAAGGAAAGCCTGGCAAAGGACCATCTTGTCACCCTGTGACTGATCCGATGGCCTTGACCTCCTACCTTGGGGAGACACTGCTACTGGTCATAGCCCCCTCCAAATACCACTGTTAGAAAATTGTCATACATGTAGCAGGCCCAGTGGGCTAAAGGTGCGCAACTGGTGGCACCGACACATATCGTGTCCCACTTGTAATTGGTCGCCCTGTAGCTATCATCACTGCTCTTTCTCATGTTGCTCTTTAGTTGTCCCTCTTCTCTAAAGTTTTTACAGGTTTATTTCCTTAATAATTTACCAATTTGGCTCCATGTTATTATGGGCTCAGCCCTGATTCATACAGACACCACAATACATATTGTAACCGAGACCTGCCTCATTTTCTTGTTGCTTAGACCTAACACCAGTTATGTGCTACTGTGTATACCACAAATTGAGATCCATAAAAAAAAAAACATTTCATGAAAGTTGTTTTTCATATGGATGTGTAAAAATGACTAAATGCAACAAACACCTCAATAAAAAAAGTTTTTAAAAAAAGCACTGGGAAAGCAGGGATCTTCAAAGATGTCAAATGGAATTCTCTACAAATTTCTCCTACTTCAAAGCTGGCACCAGGTATAAATATTGACCCCTCAGACCCAACTCTTCAGTACATCTCTGAGCCTGTGGAAGACTCAGAAGGACTGTTGTGCTGGTCTGCAAGAAGGACTACTACTCTGTTGCCCTGCTGCCTGAGTGAAAGGACTGGACCTGCATCTTGAACCCAGGACCACCAGAGTGACTCCAAGAGCTAGTTGGCTGACTTCCTGTTCAAAGCTCTAGGGAAAGGAAAGGCTCCAACCAACTTGAACCACGCACCTAGACTTTGTCTGCTGTACGTCTTACCCCAAGGGATGCCACCCCAGTCCTGGACCCTTGAAAGAGGGCCTGAAGGCACTCTGCCAGACCAGGTGTTGTCTTGTGATGCAGTAATGACACAATGTGACGCATCTCCTCACAGCCACAGATGAACCACTGCAGCGTGACACATCTTCAACACCGGACCTCACATCGCAGCTCGCAGTCGACTCAACGCAGGCTGATGATGATGCAGGATAACAAATTACAGCTCCACAGCTCCTTCAGAACCAGTGGAGCGTGACATATCTTCAACGCATGACTTTGCATGGCAAAACTTTTATCAACTGCATCTTTGAAGACAACACAGCATTCCAAATTGCTGTCCTGCAGCTCCTCAGAACCACTGCTGAGCAACTCATCCTCGACACAGGATCTTGCACTACTCCGCAAACCAGGATTTACAGTACTTTTGTTCAGCAAGCCTAACTTGGTACATGTAGCTGGCCTGTGCTCCATTGCGGTCGGCCTTGGACTTGCAACTTTGTCCAGGTCAGGCGCAATCAGAAAACCATATTTGGCACTTTGTTCTTCTAGGCTCTGTTTCTACTCAAAACTTTGAAATTCTATATCTCTAGTTGTACTGACTGGATTTTTGTCATTTTTTTCTCAAAGAATCTATTTTTTATCATGTTTTTTAAACTGATGTGCTATTTGTCTTGTGTTTTCACTTTATTACTGTTTGAAGTGCTACATAGATACTTTACACATTGCTACCAGGGGGTTAAGCACAGATTAATTTAGGGTTTGCTGGTGTTTCACTCTAACAGAATTTGTGGTAGCTGTTTGAGTAAGGGTTTACCCCCCCTCAACCAGTAACCCCATTTCCAGCCCCTCCTGATCTTGGAAATAGTCTCCGCCATGGATCCGTTGCCTTCAATTTAATTGGAGCATTAACCCATGACCAAGGCCCCTTGCCCATTTCTTCATTCCTGGAAGCCAGATCGATTTACTTGACCATTGAAGAATTATAACAATTGCTATTGGTATACGCATTTAGATCACTCGTGCCTCAGCATGCATAGAGATCTGTAGTCTACACCCTTACTGAAATTACAGCACGCTCCAAGGGTCATTCTCTATTCAGGTCCCCCATTCCATCTTGGGACACCCTGTAAGGTGATGTGAGGGAGTGGCAAACCACAAGCCATGTGCACAGTTGGCACTGGTCAGCTCGGTGGCATGAGCTGCAAATACACTTCATTATCAATTTCCCCACACAATTTAGTGGGCTCCTATTTCTTCCTTGGCCTACATTGCTCATCGCATTGCAGACAGTCCAAACAACCCAAACTTATCTTGGCTATCCTGATAATATTCACATACTTAAAGAGTGAACACCTTTCCAAGAATACTTGTTGCAAAACATGCTGACGTATTAGGAGAACGCCGCTGTGTATATGGTGAAGTTGGTGGGGACATTAGGGCGCGTTGCCAGATCCATCGCTCATTCTTCCGACCCACCCTTACAACCTGTCTCCTTGTGAATGAGCTTTCACATGTCCACATATTCCTACACCTACACTTTGTCCTTAGGTTAGTCAGCAAGTACCCCCCTAATGGTGCAGTGAAGGTGATATATGGATATTATCACCCTGTCTCTAGGGCGGACTCCTTCATATCTGCACTGTTCCAGTCCTTCTTCCCCTTTCCAACCTCTGGTTATGTCGCCTCCACCACTGTCTCCCAGCCTGCAGCACTGTTCTTCTCAGTTGTGCTATCCCATGTGTTAACCCTCTCCCTGTCTCTCACCTCTGTTCTGTCTGATTCACCTCCTGCACCCTGGTTCATGGAGATCATATGTTCTCCAACTCTTTGGCATGGAGAAACCTCCCATCTCCTCCTCACCTGCTGTGTCCCCTCATGCCCCCAAACATCCAACCAATCACCTTCATGCTCACATCTGTATCTAGTCCTCGAGACACCCCATCTGCCTGACCATCTTGGTCGTTTCTGCCTTGACTCCTGTGCATCCTGGGGTCTTACATCTGCAAAAACCAAAGGAAATGATGGACGGAGTGTTGAACATTGCAAGCACTCACCCCCAGTCAACTGATCTGGGTTTAATCCATCAGAACGGTGATGGATTAAATCCAGGTCAGTTGACTGGGGGTGAGTGCTTGCAATGTTCAACTCTCCGTCCATCATTTCCTTTGGTTTTTGCTTTGTTCACCATAAGTTGGCAGGGTATGCTCAGACGTGAGTCCCTTGCTCACTTTGCCACTGGATTCAAGCAAGCCTGGCTGAAGACGGCTGAAAAGCCAGAAACCGGTCCTAGGAAGCTTGTTTCCGGTCCAGGAAAGACATGGCTTGGCAGTTCGGGCTGGACTGTTCCCATGAGGCACAGGGTCAGACTGATTTGCATATGGCCATGTCTGAACTGGGGTGGCAGAGTGGGCTAAAGAACGGTGATGGATTAAACCCAGATCAGTTGACTGGGGGTGAGTGCTTGCAATGTTCAACACTCCGTCCATCATTTCCTTTGGTTTTTGCTTTGTTCGCCATAAGTTGGCAGGGTATGCTCAGACGTGAGTCCCTTGCTCACTTTGTCACTGGATTCAAGCAAGCCTGGCTGAAGAAGGCTGAAATGCCAGAAACCGGTCCTAGGAAGCTTGTTTCCGGTCCAGGAAAGACATGGCTTGGCAGTTCGGGCTGGACTGTTCCCATGAGGCACAGGGTCAGACTGATTTGCATATGGCCATGACCAAACTGGGGTGGCAGAGTGGGCTAAAGAACGGTGATGGATTAAACCCAGATCAGTTGACTGGGGGTGAGTGCTTGCAATGTTCAACACTCCGTCCATCATTTCCTTTGGTTTTTGCTTTGTTTGCCATAAGTTGGCAGGGTATGCTCAGACGTGAGTCCCTTGCTCCCTTTGCCACTGGATTCAAGCATGCGTGGCTGAAGATGGCTGAAAAGCCAGAAACCGGTCCTAGGAAGCTTGTTTCCGGTCCAGGAAAGACTTGGCTTGGCAGTTCGGGCTGGACTGTTCCCATGAGGTACAGGGTCAGACTGATTTGCATATGGCCATGTCTGAACTGGGGTGGCAGAGTGGGCTAAAGAACGGTGATGGATTAAACCCAGATCAGTTGACTGGGGGTGAGTGCTTGCAATGTTCAACACTCCGTCCATCATTTCCTTTGGTTTTTGCTTTGTTTGCCATAAGTTGGCAGGGTATGCTCAGACGTGAGTCCCTTGCTCCCTTTGCCACTGGATTCAAGCATGCGTGGCTGAAGATGGCTGAAAAGCCAGAAACCGGTCCTAGGAAGCTTGTTTCCGGTCCAGGAAAGACATGGCTTGGCAGTTCGGGCTGGACTGTTCCCATGAGGCACAGGGTTAGACTGATTTGCATATGGCCATGTCTGAACTGGGGTGGCAGAGTGGGCTGAAGAACGGTGATGGATTAAACCCAGATCAGTTGACTGGGGGTGAGTGCTTGCAATGTTCAACACTCCATCCATCATTTCCTTTGGTTTTTGTCTTACATCTGCAGTCATTGACCCCTTGATTGCTTCGACCCGCCTCACTGAGCTCTATCTAGCTTGCTGGCCTGTGTTCTGCTCCACTCCGGGGTCCTGCCGATGCTGCTCATTGCTTTCCCCTCATTTATTTCCACGGAATGGCCACCAGTGAAGCAACACATCTCCACACCCCACTTTTGCGTAAAGTTGCTGACGTAGCCTTTTTCTTTTACGACTGCCTCAACTCACTGATGACTTCCTATTCACCCCTAAGTTCTTTTCCAGTTCTGCTGTTCAGTCCCTTGGCATCTCTTTGGCCCATGCAACGTTACTGGACCCCTGATCCGCTTCCTGTTTGCTGCTGCCACTGTCTCTCCGTGCTTCTCTTGAGTCTCTTTGAAGCGACCCAGTGCCCTTGAACCTTCCTCTCCACTTGCCAATGACAGTCCATCTTCTTGAGGCAAGGTCGGCCCTCTCTACAACCGCCTGGCCAGCAGCACCATGCTGTCCCCTAGCTGCTGGCACTGTGGGCACAGCTGGACTGCCACAACTATTGCTTGTGCTTCTTGTAGCCTCCCTTAAGCGAGGGCCCGACCTGCTCTTGCCCCCATGGACTCTGCCCTGTAAGGCCTGTCTAGTCTCTCAGGCACCACCGAGCCCCCTCTCCTTCTCCTGGCCAGGGCCTCACTGCTTGTAGCTGCCCATGGCTCCTCCTCAAAAGAAGCACCAGGCGGGACCGCCAACTGCATTGCACCGAGAGAATGACCCTTGATGCATGCACAGCAAATCAGCAGCCGCCAGTGTCACGTGCCCCCCTCCAGTTCTTCTCCAATTATGTGAGTTACATGTCCCAAGTGGTGGAGCCTTTACGTTCTTGTTGTTTACACCCATCTCCAATATGTCATCTCTTTACTGCAATGTAACTCTTCTATTTCTTGATGAATTTACAGAAATCCAGATTTAATCACTGCAGACCATCGGCCAGGGAAGCGTGGGGCTCAGACTGCATTCTACAGGTGTTGGATGGGCGCAGCATGTCTTCCGCCCTGCTGCTTTCGGCCACTGAGGCTGTTTCCACAAATTCATCTCTGCCAGAGTACAGTATTCTACTCGATAATCTACCTGCTGATGCCATGGAGTGTGGCCCGACTTACAGCGCCCATGTGTAGGCTTCAAAGAGCTACTGTCAGCGGTTTCTCAAGGGATGGAGACATTCTTGTCGGTGGAGTCTTCGCCATCCATGATGCCAGGGAGTACCAGCCTCTCAACTTCAGCCAGGAGCCTGCAGTTACCACATGTCAAACGTAAGTATGTCTGCATTTGACACAAAAATAATAAAAATATATATATATATATTAGTATTGCAATTTTACCTGTATTAGAATTACAGATAATTCAGGGCAATTCAAGTTGTACACATGTCTAGGATTTGGTCCACAAAGAATTATAACCCAAACTGTTACAATGAGTGCAGACTGTAGCAGCTCGACTCCTTATTACGTCACACACAGAGAACATGTATCCTCAGGACAGTGTGCACTGCCCCAGATAACATCAACAAATCATTTCCAGTCCATGACACTGCATTGCCGAAGATTGTTTCCTCTGGAGGCAGAAATTCACTGGAATTCTCTCACCTTGCTTTCTGACAAAGAGGTGCACCCAAGGGAAGCGATAATGTGGCACTTACTCAGCAGGACTGTTTCAGGTTCAATGTCTCGCAGCCCATCTAACATGGTTCGGGAAATTGCTATTCAAACCATTCTTTGAATTGCAGCCGCGGCTGCTGGTGAAGAAGGGGAGTCGAGGTACATTAGCAGAGCCCGGTGTGGGTCGTAGTATAAGCAATAGGTAGGTCCAACCGGCCAGAATAGGCATGTAACCATAGAAACGTGGGGAGTCCAGAGCAAGAGTCTCCCAGATGTGCTACAGGCCGGATTGGTGCTGATTTAGCAGAACTGCAAAGGAGATCTTGTTGGGAAACTATGCAGGCAAGCAGACTCTGCCGGTCAGAAATCAAGAGGACTGTGTGAACCTTGGGAAGTTGGCTTTCATCAACATCAAGGATTTTTTTTAAAACAACTTCATAAATTTGGTTAATATAAAGAAAAATAACCTCCCATGTGAAAACTCTCATTCAAAGTACGTACTGTGGAGGGGATACATTCTGCAAACTCTACTTTTTTGTGAGGGGGAAAATCTTCAGCAAAAGTCAATAGTGAACTTGGGAACTTTACTACTCGGAAATTATGGCTTTATGGAGCCCTAGAACAATTCCATCAAAAAGCGCCACTTGAAAGACATATTGCACTTCGCCTGGTGTTTGGTAGCTCACAGGTTTCTTCATTCCAAGACAAGGAGTCACTGCAATGATCACCTCTCAGCAGAAGGGAAATGCCCATTTCACATAAGAATCAACATGTCTCCAGCTGACTCGAGCAGAGCTATGCAAAGTTTAAAATATTTATTGTCAGAAGATAGCCAGCAGTGGTGTTTCTGGACAGCACCGGTCAAATGTCTCAATATTATAGTTGTCTTATGCCCACTTCTTGAGTTCTGACTGCCCACAAAACTCAATCCTTGGTAAGTGTTTTCACAATATTAGGAGGGCAACCTAATTTCCTTGGTCACTTTAAACTTTCCAATTCGAATTGCATGTATCTGCAATCACTCTTTTGTTTTCAATTACTTTCCATATCTCATTCTTCTCTTAATTTCCAGACGTTGGCGTCTTTTTCCATTAAGTTGTTTTTATTAAGTATCCAATTCCATAACACTTAAAACAGACCCAGCCAATGCGTTTCATCCCTTATAGGGCTTACTTGGGGCCTTTCGAACAGCCTTCCGTGTGTCTTAGTCCTATCTGATCGATTTGGAAATGAATTGAAAAACAAGATAAAAAAAGTAATTGAAAACAAAAGAGTGATTAGAGATACATGCAATTTGAATTGAAAAGTTCAATGTGAACAAGGAAATTAGGTTGTCCTCCAAATATTGTGAAAACATTTTTTGTCAGAAGCTTCTTGTAATTTTTAAAGATACTATGATTAGAATACATAGTTCGCACAGATCCTGGCATGAATAAAATATGCACCTATTTGCTCCTGAGTTGTTGTGAAAAAATATCACCAACATTCATTCAGTATCAAAGTTTCAAGAAAATCCGGGCCTGATTCACAAAGGGTCTTGGCACTCTTGGCGTAGACCCCGCAGTCGCGGGGGGCTCTCCGCACTCAGGGCGGAAACCCGGCAATGAGAATACTCATTACAGAGATTCTGCCCAGAGTGCGGAGAATCCTCCACGTCTGTGTGGCCTCCACCATGAGTGCTGAGGCTCCTTGTGAATCAGGGCCACTGTGTTGAACTTGTGAGAAAACACCACACACATTTAAGCACGTGCAAGGAAATAATGGCTTTCCTAATCATTACCAGTTTGTGAGATAAAATTACACAAGTACATACATGGAGGAAAAGTCTGAAACACCCCAAACAGGTAAGTCTTTAATAAGGGTCATGTTTGCATACCCTTAGTTAAGATTCACCAACACTTCCAATAATTTTACTTGAGGAATATGAGTATTGTGGTGTATTATATGGGATGGTTGTGCAACCTTACTGGATAATACACTCGCACAACTGTCTTGGATCCAGTCAGTCTTGTTTGCAAAATCTGTAGCTTAACCCTGGGTGCCACAGCACTGAGCAGCAAGACTTAAACATATGAATTAGTATAAAGCATTTTAAAACACCAAACAACAAAATAAAAAAGTCAATCAACACAAAATAAATCGAAAATCAACTTATTAAAATTGATTATATTTTTATGAATTTTTAAACACTAAGATGAGCAAAATCCAGCAGAGGAGAGATATGGATTTTAAAGCCAAACATAAATCTCAGCTTGTTAGTCCAAAGCACAAATGAGCATTGGTAACCATAAAGTTTAGAAACTTGAGAAGTTTGAAAGAGTTGTGTTAGACTACTCCGGCCCAAGTGAGGTGACTAAATCCGGTAGGAAGAAGGGGCCTCTAACGAGTGTTTGTACATTTAACTGGTCGTCAAAGTAGTCTCAAGTCTACTTCCACACTTTTTATCAAAACAGCTGTAGACCTTAATTGAGTGGTCCTGATGCTTGGGATGCAGGGTGTTCTGGGTGCTGTGCAGTCCACAAAGGAGGCGGGGTGACTTTAGCAAGAGAGGTCGAAGTCCCTTGAAGTCGTCTTTAACTCAGAAGAAGGTCAGCTGCTGCTGGGCTACCGGTCTCTGTACACAGTGGGTCTACCAATATCCTTTGGTGCAGGCTTGCGTCCCTTAGGGGGTGAACAACCCAGACTCACAATACATACTGGCATACAACTTTCTGCCATTAAGGATAGGTCTCTCGGGTGCCCAGCGGCGGGTTGCCAATTTTGGGAATGTGGCTACCAACTTGCCAAATGGGGATCCTCCAGCTTTGATGGCCCTAATGCTGGTATCAGGGGGTCAGTAAACTGAACCGTGGTGTCATTTCTTTGTCCTGGGGCTCTAGAGTGGCAATTGTTCACTCAAGCCTGTTGTCACAGGCACATTCCTCACTTTGCTAGCCCAAGGTGAAACAGGTGCAGTCCAGCATACAGTGCAGCCTTTCTTGCCAGATCCAGGGGTCAGCAGGGCAGTCCTTCTTTGGTTCTTTCTCCAGTTCTGGTGTGATATGAGGTTCAGGGTGCCAGGAGTGCCATATCTATGCCCATAAAGGGCCATGGGGGATGATGTGGTCACTAGTCAATGGGCTACTAGGATCCCTCCTGCATTGTGCAGAATTCCAGCTATGTGTAGCATCTAGAAATCCCAGCATCCACTTCTAAGATGTTGGGACATTTTCTTGGATGTTAGGAGCTTGGTAGCCCACCTTAGAGGTGTAGGTACCTATGGGATAAATGCCCATGGGAAAACTAGTTTGGGCCCTGGCCTCGCCTCTCTGTTCCTGCGCCAGCCTGTCTTCGTGAACAAAGGGGCAACCCTTCAGGAGTGTGATTCCCTCTTGCTCACCAAAGGTGGCGTTGTCTTTGAAGCTCACCTTTTGGGCCAACACTGAGTGGCTACCTGCAAGGGCAAGTAACACCTCCCTCTGTAGTAAACTGCTATTGTTCCTCAGCCTGGGAGTCATTCACACTACTCCCTAGGAGGGCAGGGGGCTGGCTGGTGCCCAGCACCCGTGTCCGGCCACTGGACACCCTGGGTTACAAAGTGGCAACATACTAAAATTTGCTTTTCCATAAAAGTGACATTAAAGTCCACTTGGATATTAAGACAGATCTAATGCCACAATTAATTTGATACCTTCTAGTTCCATTTTCATAGTGCCATTCAGAAGTTAGCTGGGCTCAGTGGTCAGCCAGTAACTCAATGTTAGCCAATGGGGCAACTAACGTTTCCACAGCAAAAATGACAAGTTGGAAGTTTTGCAGTCAGGACATATAAACAGTATATGTCCTACTTATTAATACACAGCTCCCTGCCACAGGGCTCTATAGGCCTTCCTTACGAGAGACTTGGATATATTGTTAAGGGAAGTGGGGGCTTTGACATTGGTTTAAAAGGTAAAGTTGAACTAGCAGTATGAAACTGCTCTTACTGGCTGAAATGGCAGGCAGGAAGCCATTTCTTACTTCATCACATATATAGGGTGGCACAAGCAGTGCTGCATCCCTGGCGGACACTCGGTATTACATTCCCTAAGTAACCTTGGTACCAGATACTAGGGATTTATAGGTAAGTCAGTTTATGCCAATTGTGGGTAGCCAATTCAACATACATATTGTAAGGAGCTGGAACAATGACACTGAGGTCTGGTTAGCAGACCAAAGTGCACTTGCAGAGTCGACAACCCAGCAACATCAGTCAAAGACTTTGGGATGTTCATGCAAAAAGAGGCATTTCTTTACAGGGGAAGATTTTATCTAATTTCCTCCAGCATCTTCTAATCCATTTCCATCACTTTAAGTCTTGTTACTCATCCCCAATACCTGCTGTAATACGCTCAATTCATTGTCATGTCACCATTACCATTATATGCTTCTATTCCTTTGTGGACTAAAGTTTCTTAGGGGTCATAATCTGCATAACAGATCTAAAATGGCGTAACATTAGTGATATTGGCACAATGACTTCATTCTATTGATTCTGACCTTACAATAGCAGTATGTGCTCAAGTTGGACATAGGAAGGGACATAGGGAATGGAATGTATTGCTAAAAGCATTGGCAGAGTGTGAGGTGCTTTTTGACGTCATAGTTTCTTGAAGATAGTTAATTTTAGATTAAAAAAACTCACTTCCCAATATTGGCAACAGTCAGCTTGGAAAATTGCCCACACTAGTTTTTCTTGCGCTGTGGCTATTTCCTTCTCTTCTGGTGTCTCTTGGATTCAGTGTTACTGTGATTTATTATTTGAAATAATTCCAGCATCAGTGAGCTCAAATAAACTTCACATGACCTCAGCTCGAAGACAAAGAAGCAGAAGTCAGTAGAAACTCAATGGAGTTAACAAGATCTAAATCCAGTCATTGTGCGGTACTTCAGAACTGGTGCTTGGTTTGTGGACCTGTGCGCTAGACAACTATTAGAAGAGCAGACAGTTCTCAAAGTATGAAAACAAAATTGGTGGTAGTGGTATACGGATATTCTGCACTTGACCAAGGAAAGAGACATAGGTCCAACAAATTAACGTCAATAGTGCTCAATAGGCTAAAATGACACCATGCTATTATAGTGGTGTACAACATACATTATATGGACTTATCAAGATCCCTCACTGTAGTCAGCATTTTAAGCTCCACATAGCTGTACTAGCTACACTTTGAAGACAAACACAGGCAGGCTTATCAAGGTCCCTTGCTGTAGTCAACAATCATGTAACAATGCAGTTGTCCTGGCAGCTTGTTAACCTTACTTACTGGACCCTTGTGGACCTGTTTACTGCAGTTAGTTAGATATTATTCAGCCTTGAAAAAGTTGTTTAAAGACGAAACACGTGTCGGCTGTCTTCTAATGTGCAAACAAAGTTGGACCATTGAATTATTGACAATAAATTGACCTGCTTCTAATTTGCAGACCTTATAAAGACTCTGGAGTGCTCTGGGTGTTATTGTATATGTACTTCTCAAAGGTTAACTAAATGTTTATGGTTCGGGTTGGGTTGCAATACAGTAATGCCAATGAGTTTTGAAATAATGATGAAATAGTCCAGACAGTGTATAGTGGAGCACAGTTAGGTGATATACAGAATATATTACACAGCTGTATCAGCCCACAGGTGAAGTGTTGTCTTAGGTAAACATAGTGATGCAATAGCAGGGCCTCATCAGGTATTCCATTGCTCTAATAAATGGTCTTTGGCAAAGGTTTATTTCACCCTAAGAAGATCTTATTGTTAAACTTTACATATTTGTCAACAGCCAAATAAATGTGAATTTCACATTGTATCACTTTGTCTGTTCTAGGTTTGTATTTGAAACTTTCCAGTGGCTGCAAGCCATGGTATTCACCATTGAAGAGATTAACAGAAACCCTGTTCTCTTGCCCAACATCACCCTGGGCTTCCAGATCCATGACTCCTGCATGGTCATGCAACGACTGCTTGAGGGGTCCCTATGGATGCTTACAGGGCAGGATGAACCAATCCCTAACTACAAGCATTGGAAAAGCCACCCTCTTGCAGGCATCATCGGAGATGCAATATCTACTAGTTCAGTGGTCATGGCACGAATATTAGGACTGTACCGATATCCACAGGTAAGTTATTGCAACCATCTCCTCATTTTTTTGGTACCCATATTTTTGTCATATAATAAAGCTCATTTCCCTGGTTCTTCCATAATCTCCAATGCCTTAGCATGGATTTAAAAGACACACAGATGATGGACGGAATGCAGAGCAAATCAAACATTTACCCCCCAGTCAAAAGATCTGGGTTATATCAATCATTCTTTGGCTCACCATGCCACCCAAGTTTAGACCCAGCCATATGCAAATCAGTCTTGACCCTGTGACTCATTGGAACAGTCCAGCTCAAACAGCCAAGCCAGGTCCTCCCTGGACCGGAAACAAGCATCCTGTGACCGGTTTTGGGGCATCACTCCTCATCAGCCAAGCTTGCTTGAATCCAGTGGCACAGTGAGTACTGGACCCACGTCTGGGCATACCCAGCACACTTAGGGCGAGAAAGCAAAAGTCACACAGATGATCGACAGAATGCAGAGCAAATCAAACATTCACCTCCAGTCAAATGATCTGGGTTAAATGAAAATCCATCATTCTTTGGCTCACCATGCCAACTCAGTCTTGACCCTGTGCCTCATGGGAACAGTCTGGCCTGAACTGCCAAGCCAGGTCCTCCCTGGACTGGAAACAAGCATCATGGGACCGGTTTCGGGCATCACCCCTCATCAACCAGGCTAGCTTAAATCCAGCAGAGGAATTAGCATAGAATTTGTCACTAAACCACTAAAGCTGGGTTTGAAGACCTTCACAAGCTACTAGTAGCTCACCCAACAATCATGACAAAGAGTTATTAGATGAACAACAACAGGATTGGCCAAAATCTAATAGTAAGAAGAAAACGCAGAAAAATATAAAAGCAAAGAAAACTAAAGTATAGAGATTAAGAGAAAGTTAAATTCAGAAATAGACTAAAGCATGTATTTAGCACATTCTACTTCAAACATTCAGTAGGCTCCTCATTTTTAATTTCTGCATCAGCATTTCTAGACAAATTTAATCAACCATCAGAAAGTCATCAATGAAAAGATAATTTATTGTTTCCCCCATCATCATCTTATGAAGATGAGGTGTTTACACCTACTACAAAAAACATAAAACACAGCTAAAAAAAATAAAGGCTGGTGTTAAGAAATTCCAAAGAGGCATTTTTACCAATGTAAATACAGTCGTAAACATAGATGTATGACAAAATTCTCCTTAGTTATGTCTGCCAGGAACACACACGGTCCCCAAACTCATTGATCCCACTTGAGAAGAGAGAATGTACGTATTTTTGGGTACCTCAAGTTGTTTGTGAATGGCCAAAACATTTACATTTGTGGGCATTCACAAACTCCTGTCCTTGTCCTTTCCTAGAAAGGGTTGAATTATTTCACAGTGATGGCATAAATATCCTTTCCAGGGTTGAGTGGGAATGAAACACCAGCAGGTGTCGGCAAAGAGTTTACTCCTTGGGAAAAAATATACCTCTGGGGAACAAAAAATTGAAAAAAATGTGCTTTTGTGAGGAACCAATTCTCTATGTGCTGTGTAGTTTTCCAATGTAAAAAGCATGTGAGTTATTGGGAATCGTCATGGAAACCCAGTGGCACTTGCGGTGCAGATTTCTGGAAATATTTGTGAATTTCAAAAAGTGGCAAATTTGCATTCTATCGATTAGATCAAAATCTATAGGCCTTTTTTACAAAATGAATTCTGTAGTATGCAAAGTAGTACAACAGTTAATCATGCTATTTACAAACCTGTGGGTGGAGACCTCTTTCTCTCCTAACATTTCTGTGCAGAGATATTTTCACACACATTTTCATAGCAAACATGGGAGGGACCAAGGGCAATGGCTAGAAAATGGTAAATACTTACTACTAAATGGGAGCAGTTCAATGAAATTTATGGAGGGCATCAGGAAGAGACATGCTAATACAAACACACACCCACAAAAGAGTAAGATAACTGTTATTAACAAATTACACTTCTAAAGGTACTACAGCCTAAATGTGTCATAACAGATGTAAATGTACTCTAGTCCAGACTTGGAGTATGTCAATCATCACACATGCCACTCACAGGTACTTCAACATACTTCCAAAGAAAATAATGGAGGCATGGAATTAAAATTAACACCTCATGGGACTCAAATTTGAATTACTTCGACTATAGTATTGTGGCAGCTGGCTCTGCATTTAGATTTAGGTCAGAGTTTCCTTGAAGACAGCCTTTTTTTGTTTTGCAATAATGCTTGCTCCGTTTGACGAATCTTCATAATCTTTCCCAAAAAGGTTTCATTCATCTCAGCTCCTTCGTGGTAAGATTAGCATCGATCCATCAAGCAGGAGACAAGAAAAAAGGAGATCCCCAAAACATTTGTTATCCATGTTATTCGCCAAAGGAAATTTGGGGAAGTGATGCAGAAATAATGGCTGAACTGAATTGCACCAAATTTAGCAAAAAAGTTAGAACTTTACTAAGAAAGCACACTTGTTGTGATTTAATGAAAATCCATTTTTCGTTGTTAAAAGAAAAGTAAGGGGTGCATGAAGTAGTCATGAAGGGGTTAAAAAAATAGGCAAATATGGACTGTTGGTGTTCGGATATGCTCAGATTGGCCACTTTAAAGGGGACTAATGAATCCTGGTTAGCTGGTCACAACCTGATCATAATGTTGTGGCAGCTTTTACAGGACTCACAGACATGGTGCTTGGGTCCTGAAAATTAAATAAATATATATAAGGGGTATGGTGTGCATACCCTGACCGCAATGGGCATATGGGGAGGAGGTGTCCCCCATTATCTGGACACAAAATGGATGAAAATGTAGTGGCAGCCGTTACAGGACTGGGGGACATAACCCCATTTGAAATGTATTGCAAAGAAAGCCTGCCTACGAGGGTCACATAGAGGAGCACATATAAAGGGTGATAACAGATTTCAGTCACAAAATAAATATTTTGTTGGTGGTGTCATACTAATTTAAGGAATTGTGATGTGTACTAAGGTGCTCCAGAGGCTAAAATGAGACAATATTTTATGTAAGTACCCAGAATCCTCCTCAGCCATTTGAGTATAAAGTCTGACATTCTGAGTAAAACATGTACTTTCAAACAGAGACTCCAGCCTCCCAATGTGTTCTGAAGAACAACTAGAATGCTAACATTTTGCATTTATGACAGAAGTGTAAACCTGAAGCCATCTTGAAGCAAAGAAATAAAGAATTTGAGGGGATTTGTTTTGTCTCAGAAATTATGTTCATTGCACCAGAAAGCTGAAATGAGGACATATTTTCTATGCGTTCTCAAAAATCTTTCTTTTCATTGTATTTAAAAATTCTGACATGCAGACTGAAACATGTAGTTTTGCACCAGTATCAACCTGTCAGTTAAATCTATATTGATTAACTGCAGCTTCCCAGGGTTGTCTAAATAAGAATCAGACAGCTAACATCCTGTTTTTATAACACAACTGAGGCACACCTTAAGTCATTTTGAATCATTTTCTTTAGACATGAAGACAATGTGGGGTTTATTTAGTCTTAAAACTTATGGTCAATGCTCTAGAAAGCTAAAATGAGGACACATTTTCTATGGGTTTTCAACTATCTTTCTCATCCATTTCAGTAAAACATTCTGACATGAGAAGTGAAACACGTACTTCTAACACCTACAACAGTCTGTCAGTAAACTCCCTAGTAATAAACTGGTGTTTCCCACAGTGTTCTAATGAATAAATATAGTGTTAATATTCAGATTTTATGACAAAGGTCGCACACACCGAAATGCCATCTTGATGGAATCAAATCTGTAAATCTGAAAGTATTTCCTATAGATATACTGCAGTAAATAGTGCCATTTGGGTCATTGATGGGTTTAGACAACCAACAAGACACCCTACTTGAATGCTCTGACTCATTCTTTCATTTACCCTCTGATACAACCACAATAAAACACACACCCATTTAACCACATATGCATGATAAACTAGAAGAATACAAATGGAAACAATAAATATGCTTTTGTCTAAATAGACAAGTTACTTACCTTTGGTAGCACTCTTTCTGTTGGATACTCCATCAAGCCACAGATTCCTCACCTTTATATTTCTCAGGCATCAGCCTGGATACAGAAACTTTTCAACATTACCCCTGCATGCCAGAAGGTGGCACCTTGCAGCTTCACACTGACACCGTTCAGCTCTGGAAAATAACGTGTGTCACTTCCATGACATAGGTCCAAAAAAGCAACTTTATAAACAGTGTGCAGATTAATTGACTTTTGGATCTTATTAATGAATAGAGTCCAATCACAGAAAGGGCATGGTGGGAGGGCCAGAGAGGAATCTGCAGCAAATAGAGTCTTTACCAGAAAGAGCCTTACCAAAAGTAAGTAACTTTTTCTTCTGATTGAGACTTCTGGCTTCAGACTTAATAACTTTTGAATAGATAACAGAGCAATTGACTAGACTCAGTCACAGATTCACAAATCAGAAAGTTCCACATGACAGAGCGGGTGAAACCCCCCCCACCCCCCCCTCTCAGTGAACCTTACTGTCCAGGCAACAATGGTTCA
The DNA here is from genome assembly GCF_964204655.1 of Triturus cristatus. Classification (NCBI taxonomy): domain Eukaryota; kingdom Metazoa; phylum Chordata; class Amphibia; order Caudata; family Salamandridae; genus Triturus; species Triturus cristatus. Next base: position 760,929,209 of record NC_140595.1, read on the forward strand.
TGAACATATGGAGGGAAGACCACATAGCCACCTGGCAAATGTCTATGACAGTGACCCCCCGATGCCAACACAGTGGTAGAAGTTTTAGCTCTGGTAAAATAATCTTGCAGTCCTTTCAGAGGTTTTTTTGGCCAGTGCATAATCTTAATCTTAATGCAGAGTACGAATCAGCTGGAGATGGCTCTCTTATGCACCGCCTTGCATTTTTTAATTTCAGAGCCCCCCACAAAAAGCTGATTGTCCACCTGGTGGTCTTTGATGGCATCTAAGTAAAAACTTGGTGCTCTCTTGGGGTCCAAACAATGAAGTGTCTCCTCCTTGAAAGGGTGGGGTGCAGCATAGAATGCCAGCAGGGTTGATGGTTCGATCTACCTGGAATAATGTCACAACTTTCGGCAGGAAGGATGCCCATGTCAGCAGGACCAGTATGTCTGGGAAGAAGCAGATGTAAGGTGGAGTGGCACAAAAAGTCTGAAGTTCACTCAGATGCCTTACTGAGATAATGGCAATGAGGAACACAGTCCTGATTGTAAGGAACAACAAGGGACAGCTTCGAAGCAGCTAAAACAGACTGTACATCTGACTAGTAAGAGTTAGATTAAGATGCCATTGAGGTACAAGTGAAGTAGAAGAGGAAAAGGCGTGTTACAGCCCTTTCATAAATTGCTTCACAGCTGGTGACTTAAACAAGGGTATTATTTTTCAGACAAATCTCCAACATTTCAATTACCATTTTATAGCGCTCCTGAGAGTCCATTTTTCTTTGCATGCTTTTATTCCTGTCTCTTGGTCAATACAAACATGGAGTGATACAATGTCCATTATGAAGAACATGTACAAATCTCTGCAAAGAACAATCTGTAATTGTAATTGTAACAATAAAACTGTGGTATCTCTAAGATAAGAACTTATATTCTTCACAGAAGTTGCTAGGAAAATGCTAATATACTTTGCCTGTATTTTCAAACAACAATCCATTGCCTGAGACAATTGATCTCCCTGGTGATTGTTGCCTTTCTTTATTTATCTTCAGTATGCAATATATTGTTGGTGTTGTGGAGTCTTTGGTATTCAAAAGTCAAGTAAATTCTGGTCTTTCCATTCATTCAATTTAATTTAGTACTAGTCTTCCCAGTCTTTCATTTAATTTGTTGGATTTGTCTTCAATTTCTCTTTGCATGTAGTTGTCTTTCTGTTTCTTTTATATAATCACACATCATGCTTCTCAGTAACATCAATACATTCTCATTTGTTGGATTGTTTTATTTCTAAATCGAGTGTCTCTGGATGTTGTTCTAGGGCTTTTTTTTATATGCCTGTGAGAAATTTAAATAATGTCCGCTTTATTTATGTATTTAAAGGAATTTCACTCTACGTTTGTTAAGCAAAATTATGTCATTACGGCACTTTACTTAATTAAATGTCATTCTCTGTAAAGATTAACCATAAATGCCCGGGAACAACAGAACATGACCAGCAGTTAGAGGTACTTTTGTTACTCTGCTTTTTTGTGTGCAAAATGTGTCCTCACTCAAAGAACTGATTCAAGGGCACATTTTGCGCTAAAATATAGTGCAAAATGATGGATTTTGATTTTGTGTAAATACATGTAGTTTTGCATATTTATGCGAAAGCAACTTTCATGCAACCCTACTTTTTGCTCTTCATGTGTCAGGTTTTATTGATATATTAACTATTCTTTTTCATCTTTTCAATTTCTTTGCGTACTATCTCATGATATAGGTCAACTTTATTACCTGCTGGGAAGTTTGGATAACATCTTGACTTAGATTTCATTTGCATTTTAACAATGGTTTGGTTTATTTACCATTGTCTCTTTTATTTTCCCTTTTTTCTGTTTTGATGTTACCTATCCTTAACGTACTTGTGATCCATCTACTGGTTGTTTACTTCTATAATTTGATTTTATTCTCCACATGTACGTTTGCCAATTTTATTTAATGGATACATTTAAATGAGGAAATCCTTGTTTAAATTCGTAACAACCATTTGTATATCACTTAATTCATAATTGAACATGTTCACTACTGTCATTTCATTTTCTGACATTATTTGTCCATCTGACTTCTTTCTTGTGTGTCTATTGGTCTTTTCCTTTTTGTAAGAAGATCAACAAAAAGAGAGAGAGGATTAATTGGAACTCGTCCTTATCCCCTGGGAAATATATATAACAAAAAAGAACAGCTCCTAACTAAATCTACCATATCCAAAAAGTACTCATAATACGAAAATGGTTCAGTTTTATTTGAAAAATAATACGTTTTTTAGAAGAACCCTCACCCACTAACCTAGATGGTGGCATGCTTCATCATCAGGTTTCCATCTAGGATGCCAAATGCATCCCAGGTGTTCTTTAACGCCTGATTACAGCAGAGCGGGTGTTTGTAATGAAGAATAGTGAAAAGTGAATTTCCTTAAAATTGTTTCAAGGATCCCCCTCTAAGCCTGGAGAGAAGATTCCTTTAATAATGGGGACCTGGGACAAGGTTAAAAAGAGTAAGGGTGGATGTCTATGTGATTAAATTCATCTCATTCATCCGTGGGTTGATCTACATGTTTCAGCCATTATCGCTAGATTGCAAGGCTTTTCACTAATCTGCACTACAAACACCCGCTCCGCTGTAATCAGGTGTCGAAGCACACCTGGGATGCTTTTGGCGTCCTAGGTGGGAACCCGATGATGAAGCATGCCACAAACTAGGTTAGTGGGTGAGGGTTCTCAGAAAAACTATTAGTTTGTAAATAAAGCTCAACAGTTTTTGTATTATGAGCACTTTTTGGATGTAGTAGACTTTTCCTTTTTGCACCAGTTTTTTTTCCTCTTCCTCTAGATTTGCCACAAACAATGCATCTTCCTTGTGTTTTATGCTCTTTTCTAATCTTGAAGTATTAGTCTAATCTCACCTAAAATATAAACCTTCTGGTTCAAAGTGTTTGTGCTTTTTGAAGGTCTTTCTCCTACACTTCAGCCTAATTCTGATAAGCTTAGTGAGTGCAAGGTGTCTTGTTCAAGTAAGTCTCTTTTCCTCAGATTTGCTTGTTTGTAATGATAAAGAAGCCAATACTCACAACAGAACACAAAGTACTTTTTGCAACAAAAAGCAAAAAGGTGAGATCAATATCCCCTCTACTCACCTCCTTCTCTCACTCAACAATTCCAAAGGTTAGCCCAGTTACTCAAATGAGTGTCCAAGGCCATTTTCATTTCCCAGGCTCCAGCTCTTCCTCCTCTGTGCTGTATTTGGCACCATTTTTTTAAAGTAATAGAATTGGGCAATTTATGACCAGAAAAATGCTTTTCAACTGTACGAAATACAAAATGCAATTTGGCACAAAATTGCATTTTGTACTTGCGATTCAGGCATCGGTTCCAAATAACTAATCGTATGGTATGTATTACTTTTTTTCAACCGAATTCAGGTTGCAATACAGGAATACTTCACAACCAGTTTAAACCGGTGTTAACCTATTTGCAAAGGGGAAGGGATCCCTAGAATCCCTTCTCCTTTAAAAATGTTAATAAAAATATGTATTAAGAGCACCCAGTGGTCCCATATACCACTGCCTACTCTTAAAAAGTAAAACTTCAAGATCTAATTTTTCTCTTTTTTAATGCATCCCATTTTCCTCTAAGGAAAACGAGCTTAATTTAAAAAACAAAAAAAGATTGCTTTATTAAAAAGCAATTGCAAACATGGTGGTCTGCTGACCTCAGCACGCCACCATCCATGCGATGGCTGTAATTTCCAATTGGTTGTAAACTGTTACCTACCTCATTAATGTTCATGAGGTAGGTCAAAGTGCAACCCACAAGGTATCCATAAATGAAGCTCAATGAGTTTCATACTTTAGGAATGCTGTTTTTTTAATTGCAATTCAGGGAAAATTGCGATTAGGAAATTGGTAATCCTAATGTTTGTACATCTGGCCCTAAGTATGCAGGTGTCATTCATTGAGAAATGTGATCTGGATATCTAGGAGGCTGTTCCCATCCTTCTCCTGAATAAGCATCTGTCCTTGTCAACTCCCCAGATGTATTGTGAAAATTGAAGATGATGGGAGATCAACTGGAGCCCAGTCAGCTATGTGAATGGGCTGTTTGTTAAATACTGCAGCTAAATTCTAAGAATACAACAGATTTTGTTTTACTACTTTAAGTGAAAAAAATTACATTTTGTACTGTATTCCTAAGAGAAGTTAGTGATTTATGGTATTTTTCCATGTTATACTTTCAAAGGATGAGGATGCTGAAGGATCCCAGGAACTAGTTGTAGTTAGATGGACCTGCTTTGAAGTTGTTGGGACTTTCCTTACAATTTCTAAACAGTTTGATTTATGTTTAGATAAACTGTCCTGAAGGCGGAGACCTTTTGGGTTTTTCTAAATGGTTACCTCATTTTCTGGAAGAAAATGTAATTAATTGAACTTTGTGGTACAGAGTGAAATTATATTCTACCATGGATTATGGCAGCTAAAACACACTTTAAACCATATTTTTGACATATGTTTCTACAGTAAAGCTGTCCTGCAGTTTTGGCACAAGACTCACATTGGTAAATCTACTCAGATGTTATGTAAAGTTGATGAATATGTTTGTATACTTCATAATAGATAAAGAAATATATTCAGTGCTACATTTAGAAAAAGTTTGTTTCTTGTGAGAAATAACAGCTGAAGCTCACACTTCATGTACTGATTTTCCAAAATATTTGGTAAAAACTTGTTAATTATTTTTTTAGATCAGTTATTCAGCATCAAGTCCACTCCTCAGTGACCGGAACCAGTTCCCTTCGTTCTTCCGTACCATCCCAAGTGACGATTTCCAATCCCGTGGATTGGCTGAACTTGTGATACATTTTGGATGGACTTGGGTGGGTCTTCTAGCTGACGATGATGAGTATGGCCAGCAGGGAATTCATATACTTCAGGAAGAACTTTCTAAGGCAGATATTTGTGTTGCTTTTTCTGAGAACATCCTCACAACAAGAGCTGACAAGAACGCCTTTCACATCGTTCAAGTGATAAAACGTGCAACAGCAAAAGCCATTATTATCTTCTCTAATGGAATTAATTTGGTGGTGGTGCTCAATGAGATGTTGAGACAACGTGTGGCTGGGAAAACGTTAATTGCCACTGAGGGTTGGTCAACAATGGCTTTCCTGTCTGATGAAAAATATTCTGAAATTCTCACTGGCAGCATTGGATTTGACATCTACAGTGAAGAGATGCCTCGCTTTAAAGAGTATCTCAGCAACCTCTACCCATCAAGCTCCCTGGATAATATGTTCCTTCGAGAATTCTGGGAAGAAGCCTTTAGCTGTAAGTTTCAGCAGGACCCAGGAACCGCACTCAGTCCACAGGATAACAACACTAAGATATGCAGTGGGGGAGAAAAATTGGATACACTTCTAATAAACCTCAGTGAAGTCTCCAGTTTTGCCCTTCCTTACAAAATCTACAATGCGGTGTACGCCATTGCATTGTCTTTGCATGATATGACCTCTTGCCAGTCCACTGGAGGCCCCTTTGATCAAGGGGCTTGCGCAGATAATGTTGATTTCCAGCCATGGCAGGTGAGTACCAGGGTATATCTGAGCAAATGATTACTCACAACTGTTCATAAATAACAATCACAATGAGGATAACAAATAACAGGACTTGGTGCCACATCATTGTGATCAATACAAGTAGGGGTGAGACAAATTGTCCCATTTCAAATTTTACTAGTGGGTGAAATGTCCTGTAAGAAATTGACTCCATTATGGTTAGGGCTCCCGGTTTTATGGTATTTATTTTTTTGACATTTCCATCTGTATTTATGCATATTTCTTTTTTTGCTCATTTTTTCTGTATTTATCCATTTTTATTTTCTGTATAAATGAAGCTGCAATGGGTATTTTTCCACATTTATTTAACTGATAAATGTATACTCACATTTGAATGTCCAAAATATTTCAGGAGTATATAGTGCAATTAGTGTTATCTGAAAACACTTGCATTATAGAATGGCCTAAATAACTGTAGATCTGTACTTAATTAAATTGAATTAGGAAATATATTGTCTTTTTTCATCTCCCCTCTTAGTCTGTACACCTACAGACCTGGCACTCATGATCAACAGTAGAAAAAAATCATCCAAAGAAGGCCTATTTTCCATATTTTTCTGTGTTTAAAAATAAATACAGACAGGGAAATAAATCGTTTTATGTATTTATCTGTAAAAATCAGTAAAAACGGAACACTGGGAGCCCTAATTATGATTTAGTGCATTGAAATTAGTTAGGGAGGGAAGAACATAGTAAAAGGGGAGATTATAAGGGGGTAACAGAAAATAACATAATTAATTGATAACAATGTACCAGGATGAGAACAAACAATGCTTAATAGGGTATAACAGACAACCCTGAGCTTTACAATATTTAGGTCAAAAAGAGTGTATTAAGAGTCATTGAGAAAGCAGACGATATGAGGATTATTTTTACTTCATGTTTGAAGGCAGCGTGTGGGGGATTCTGCAGACTTCTGGTGGGAGGGAGTTCCAGATCTTCAGTGCCGAGCCAAAAAAAGCTCTGAGCCTCGTTCTCTTTTTGCAAAAGGTCTGAGTTTTCAATAGGAGAGAATTTGCACTTCTTGATGGTCTACCCCCTCCTGATAGTTCTAGCTTTTGAGCCAGGTGACCGGGGGTTTTGAAGTGGAGAGCTTTATTTGTCAAACAAGCAATCTTCAGCTGAATTCTTGCTTCGTAAGGTAACCAATTTAGAGATCTTAGTGCTGGGAATATGTGTTAATTTCTTTTTGTACCCGTAATCAATCTAGCAGCGGCATTTAAGGAAGCCCTGAGTGGGGCCAAGGTGTATTTGGGGACACCACAGAGCGTAGCGCTTCCATATTCTAGCCTCTGCAGGTCCAGCGCTTGAGTCACCTGCTTGAAGTCCTATTGAGGAAGGAATGGTTTTAGAATTCTAAGAATCCTTATTTGGTGGTTAGCAGCCTTACACATCTTGCTAATATGATTCTTCATGTTCAAGTGCGAGTCCAGGGTGATTCCAAGAGCTTTGGATGAGTAAATGATATGAGGAGAGCAGTTGAAGGCAGTGAGGTGTTTCATCCTGAGGTCTATCTTGGGTGTGTGATTAGGAGGAGTTTTGAGAAGGAATTATGTTTTGACGGCATTGTGCAGGAGGTGGTTTTGAGTTAGCCAGTTTTGGGTATTCGTCAGGATGGAGTTGACTGAGGTGAAGTCTTCAGAGGGGGTGATTTTCAGGTAAAGTTGTGTGTCATCTGTATACATATGAAAAAGGATGTTCAAGGAGGTTAAAGCATTTGCTAACGGTTCCAGGAAAATGTTAAAGAGTATGGGAGAAAGGGCCCACCCTTGATGGACCCCCATAGAGATTGTGGAAGGCTGGGATAGGTATTGATTCACCTTGACTCTTTGGGATCAGTTGTGAAGGAAGGACGAGAACCATTGCAATACCAGACTGGAAAGACCCATCCTGTGTTCCAGAATGGCTAAGAGGTTGTCGTTATTAACTGTGTCGAATGCTGAGGAAAGGTCAAGGAGGATTAGGAGACAAGATTCGTTATGGTCTAACATTTTTAAAATGTCATCCATAATGTGAGAGAGCGGCAATTCCATGCTGTGACCGCTCCAATACCTAGATTGATTTTGATCCAAGAGTTTGAAATTCTCAATGTGCATGCAGAGTTGTGATTGCATGCATTTTTCTAGGAGCTTGGCCAAAGAGGGGATGTTGGAAATGGGACAAAAGTTGTTGAGATCAGATCTGTCAGTGTTAGGTTTTTTAAGAATGGGTGCAACCTGAGCTGCTTTTAGACATTCGGGAATCTTGCCTTGTGATAAAGAAGCATTGACAATCATTGTCCAAAGGGGAATAAAGGCATCCTTCATTTCTTTGAAGACAGATGGTGGCAACGGGTCGCTGACGTGATTAGAAGGGTTGATACTAAGAAGGGTTTTGTAGATATCATTTTCACTGAGGGGAGTGAACGAGCCCAAAGTGACCTTGTTCTTGGTGCTAGATCCAAGAGGCTTTAGCCTCTCAGAGAGGTCAGGATGAGCCGCAATCTCATATAATGTAAGAATGGCCTTCTTAGATTCTAGATCAATACTAATGAGTTTAGTTTTCTCCATAAAGAAAGCAGCCAGATCGCCGCATGAGGGAGTGTCATCTCCTGAGTCAAGGTGGTTGGGTACTTTTGCTGATTGTAGTATGACAATTTCAAAAAGTTTCTTAGGGTGATTTTAGGCTTGAATAAATTGGGATCTGAAGTAATCGTCCTTAGAATTCTGGATTTGTTTATTATATAAGCTCCTTACCAATCTAAGGACTTATAGATGATCCACGGAAGCTTTTGATCTCCATAAACGTTCAGCTGCCTTTAAAGCTGTGGCTTTCGGAGTTTAGGTTGTGATTGAACCAAGGTTTGGAGATTTTGGATGAGGCATTTTATTGTTTTAGAGGTGCAATGGATTCCATGATACCAGAGATAGTGGAGTTATAGTAGTCAGTGAGATTATGTATATCAATCATGTCATCTAAGGAAGAAAAGGCATGTTTGCATTCGATAGCTAAGCCTTTCATGTTAATATTCCTGAGGTCCCTTTTCCACTGTTTAGTTTTCTTCGGTTAATCACTTTTCCAGATCACCTCCCTGTTAATAAAGAATATAATGCTGTAGTGGTCGGACCAATCACAAGGGGTAATGTCTCCAATGTGACGGTATTACCTTTTGAAATGCTAAGTTCCAGAATTTCACCTTTGTTGTGACTTGGCCGGTCGCAGAAGAGGGTAGGGTCCAAAACCAATAAGAATTATTTTAGACAGATCACCGCTTGGTCATTAGGATTAGAAATCGCCAAAGAAGATTTGGGACACTGAGGGTCGTCAATGGAAGAGATAATTTCTATTAGTTGTAAAATGAAGAGGAAGTTATCACCAGGGGGTGGTAGAAAGTATGAAGTTTGCAAACCGGGATGGGATTACTAGAGATTTTGAGGCAAAGGTATTTGACTGCGGGTGGGTTGGAGGTCTCAATGTGGGAAACAGATAGTGTAACCCTGTGTATACAAGCTAATCCACCGCCCTGCTTCTTAGATCTATCTACATGGATTATGTCATGACTAGACGATAATACGAGGTCTAAGACAGGGGTGGAGAAAGGATTTAGTCATGTTTCCGTGAGGAGGATGATATCTAGTTCATTGTTTTGGATGAGGTCAAAGATATCAGAGGCATGTTTGCAGGCTGATCTACAATTGAGTAGTGCGCATTTCAGACCTATAGGCGGGTGTGATGTGGGCGTCTGAGTGAAGGTCACTTGCTTGAGGTTGTGGCTGTTTTCGGCTCTATGGTTGTCGAAGGGTTCCCTGTCAGGGTTGGCTTGAATGGCCTGAATTTGGTCCATAGAGATCTTGTCAGTATCTAGAGTGATTGAGTATGAAAGGAGTCGGTCCTGTATATCACTGGTCGCAAGCTCGACCATCATTCTTCGAGGGTGGGAGGGTATAATAGCGTGGGGTAAGGTATTAAAGATAAGGTGCAAAGAGTGCTTGTCAAGGTCAGTGGGTGCGCTGGCGGGGACAGTGGCCAGCTTTCCTAAGGAAATTAGAGAACTGAAGAAGGGTAGATGATCAAGTGAGAGAGCTTTCAATTCAAGGAGTTTGTGGGAGAGAAGGTGCACCTGGAGAGATAACTTGTCCAGACGTGCAGCCAGGTCTGAATGTTGGTTCAGGGATAGAAGCTGAGGGGAGAGATCCGGGGAAGAGGGGGAGCTCAAAGGATGTCAGTAAGAGGTGAGGTGGTAATGCAAAAGCCCAGGGGAGGGGATGCATCCTTAAAATCTTGCAGAATCCCTGCTCGATGTGAAGGAGTGGCAGGGGGAGGAAGAAGGGTGAAGGACCAGTTGTGTTGTGGATGTGCTCATAGGGAGGTTGAGTGTGTTAGGATAAGAAGAGACCAATGAGGGCTATCTTTTTTGCTCCGTTGGCAGAGAAGGCAGAGATAGTGAGACCCTGGATGAGAGAGCATCCACAGAGGGAAGAGGGGGTAAGTATTGAGAGGGCATCATGAATAAGGAAGTGCCGAGAATCTGGTTGCGATCGGCAAGATGTATGACACATTAGTTCCTCCAACCAGATGTGTTGATGGTTGATTGAAGTGCAATTTTACTGTAGGGGATTGACTCTCACTAAAATCTGCTATGGCATGAATATCATTTTGAAAACTTGAATTATTCCCTGCAGTGGATGGAGGTGAGCTGGATCTCAAACAGTTTGAAATTCAATGAATTGTATCTAGATATAGTAACCAACGAGAACAAAAAATCTTGAGTGCTTTTCTCTATTTTTTATTTCTGCTTTAGTGTTACACAGGTGGTTCTCTGGCAATTGAACCTCAGGTTTTTGGTGCCACAGCATTAAATTATTCGGTCTTGGGCATGTGCAATGGGGTAGGACCATTAGTGTCAAATTTGTTAAGTAAACATAAACAAATGCAAAATATTTAACACCAGCAAAACTGAGTAATGTCACTTCAAGTTTTAGCAAAAGTAGTGTTACAATTTAGAGGGTTTTGATTTACTATTCTCACTCCAACTTGACAAAAACATGGAAAGTTTTGAACTTTATAGTGGTTACATTTACTAATCCCACTGCAATGTTTGCAATAGTAGGGGAAGTGGTGGACTTTGGAGGGGTGACATTTACTATTCAGACTCAAATGTATGCAACAGTAGAGAAAGTGTTGGACTTTGGAGGGTTAGATTGACTATTTCCACTCCAACACAAGGACAATCATGGAAATTGGCAGATTTTGTAGAGGTTAGATATACTAGTCCTACTCTAATCTACACAACATTAAAGAAAATATAGTAATTATGAAGGGTTACATATACCATTTTCCCTCCTATTTTTTTTTTTTTAAATAACTAGAAAAACACAATTACAATATTGAGAAAATAGAAATATAATATATGAATACATAAAATGTAATGTATGTAAATAATGAGAATATATTCAAAACTAACTTGAGAACTAAAAAGAGAAAATACATTTAAAACAAATACACATTCGTCCATACTACACAAGCATTACAAAAACCAAGTATAAATAACACAAAAAGGACATTTAAATAGTAAATAAATAATATGTTTAAAATACATTTCACGAATGTAATCATTACACACATATATAACTATTAGTTAAAATACAACACAAACATCATTTAAAAATAATAAATTAAACAATTAAACAATTTGCATAATTCATTTCAAACAAATACTTAACAGAAAACATATTTGTAAACAGTTCACACCCTATTCCCCTGCAAACCAACCACCCACTACTATACTAATCTAAATTGGTAATTCAATTATGCAAATATATTTTGCACATACAAAAATTACAAAATGCACTTAAATATTTGAAATGCGAATTGTTAAAATAACTATTTTATATAATTTATTGCCACATACTTATGTAATTTATATGAAAAGGAACATAATTTGTATTCAAATAACATCCACCACCCCTTAAAAACTTAAATCCCATAGTAAATTAGATATTAGTAATTAAACAATAAAGAAAAAAATTAAGTTACAAATCACAAAATGCACTTAAATAATTTAAATAACAATTAATCAATTAAATAGTTTGCATAATTAATTATCATTTAAATATTTAATTAGCATATACATTATAATTAAAAAACTATTATTTATACTTCAAATACCGTTATACCATATTTTCCTACAAATCCAACAACTTGCCACCACAATATAAATTACTAATTACATTTTGTAACATTTAGATTACTCAAATTATGTTTAAATAAAATAAAACAACTGCAATAATATTGCTTAGACCTAAAATGTATGTAAGATCTAAATATATTCATTTCATTTAAAAACTTAGGGCCAGATATTCAACGAGAATTAGTATGCGCAAACCCGTTTGTGCATGCTAATTCTGATAGGGCCATGTACAATCACTATTTTGCAAGTCAAAAATAATTTGCGACACGCAAAATAGTGTTTTGCGACTCTTTATTAGGAAGGGGCGCTCCCTTCCTAGTAGCAAATCACAAGCCATGTACCAATGTTTTGCAACCGCAATTGCGGTCGCAAATCACTCGCAAATTACCACCCTCTTCAGTAGGGTGGTAATGCAGTTGCAACCGGGAAGGGGTCCCCAGGGGACACTTTTCCCTTTGGGACTGGCTTAAAATACTTTTTCAATGGGCAGGCAGTGGTCCCAGGGACCACTACCTACCCTCAAAAAAACGCTTTACTTTTCTTTTTTTAAATGAATCCCGTTTCCTTTAAGGAAAATAGGCTGCATTTTAAAAAAAAGACTGCTTTATTGAAAAGCAGTCCCAGACATGGAGGTCTGCTGAGCCCAGCAGGCCACCATCCCTGGGAGGGCCAGCCATTCCCAATGGGGTCGCAAATTGCGAGTGGCTCATTAACCCTTTCTCTGCTAGGCCTTTCCCCCCCCGTGCTAAGCCTTTTTTGCGCTTAGGCCCCTGTAACTTTTTGACCACATAAGGTATCCATGCCAAATTTGCGTTCTTTTTTCCAACATCATGGGGATTCTAAAGGGTTTGTGGATTCCCCTGGAGGGGACTCAGAAAGTAGCCAAAATACAGATACATTTGGTTTTTTGGGGGAAAAATGCGAAAAAAGGGCTACAGATGAAAGCGTCTGTTTTTTTCCCTGCAAATGGTATCAAAAAAGGGGTTGTGGTGCTGAAATCACCATCTTCCCAGCTTTCAGGGACAAGCAGACTTTTGTCAGAAAACCAACATTTTTTACACCGTTTTGGCATTTGTCTGGGACATTGCCTATTTTTGCTTTTTTTTGTGCTTTCATCCTCCTTCCAGTTAATGGTAGAAATGGGTATGAAAGCAATAAAGGATCCAGGAAAGCTATACATTTTGGAAAAGTAGACCAAATTCTGAATTTAGCAAGGGGTCATTTGTGTGGATCCTTCAAGGTTTCTTTATAGAAAATAACAGTTAAATATAGGGAAAATTGAAAATTAGTTGAAAAAAACAGCCTTTTGTGTCAACGTTTTCACATGTAACTTCTTCTAATTATGACACCTCTTTGAAAGCAATATACTGTTACATCTGCTGGACCTCCATGGTTGTGGGGATATATAGGACTTGTAGGTTCACCAAGAACTCGACGAGCCAAAAACTGAGCAAACTTGCAATGGTTTATTATGTACTGGGTATATAGCAAATATTCTGGGGAAATGTGTATATGGAAAAATCGGTATGAAAGACACCTATGTATTTCTGAAATGGGAACAAAATATAGAGTTTAGAAACAGTAGATATTTGCACATTTCCGAAATTGGGAATACTCATACTAGCATGAGAATTATCGATCAATTTTCAAAATTACTTTTTTTACACATTGTCTGCAGAAATGCATCGAAACTCAATAGGTAATAACTGTTACTTTACACATCTGAATTACCCTAAGTATCCCGATAAAAATGGTACCTCACTTGTGTGAGTAGGCTTAGTGCCCATGACAGGAAACGGCTCACAACGCAACGTGAACACACCACATTTTCACAATGAAAAATTACCCTTTTTTTGCAAAGTACCTAGCTGTAGTTTTTTAACCCTAGCTCTGCTGGCACCTAGGGAAACCTAGTAAACCTATACATTTTTGAAAACTAGACACCCAGGACAATCCAGGATTGGGTGACTTGACTGCCTCTCACCAGGTTCTGTTACCCAGAATCCATTGCAAACCTAAACAATTGTCCAAAAAAACAAATTTTCCTCACATTTCTGTGGTGGAGAGTTCTGGAATCTGCTTGGATTCACAAATTATCACCCACTCCGCGTTCCCCAAAGTCTTCCAAGAAAAAATGTACCTCACTTGTGTGGGTAGGTCAAGTGCCCGCGACAGGAAACGGAGCAAAATGCAACGTGGACACACCACAATTTTACGGTGAAAAATGACCCTTTTTTGGCAAAGTACCTAGCTGTATTTTTTTAACCCTAGCTCTGCCGGCAACTAGGGAAACCTAGCAAACCTATACATTTTTTAACACTAGACCCCCAGGGAAAATCAGGATGGGGTGACTTGACTGCCTCTCACCAGGTTCTGTTACCCAGAATTGCTTGCAAACCTAAAAAGTTGTCAGAAAAACACATTTTCCTCACATTTCTGTGGTGGAAAGTTCTGGAATCTGCATGGATCCACAAAGTTCCACTCACCCCGCATTCCCCTAAGTCTTCCGAGAAAAATGGTACCTCACTTGTGTGGGTAGGTCTAGTGCCCGTGACAGGAAATGGCGCAAAATAAATGTTTAGGTTTGCAAATGATTGTAGGTAACAGAACCTGGTGAGAGCCAGTCAAGTCACCCCATCCTGGATTCCCTTGGGTGTCTAGTTTTCAAAAATGTAGGGGTTTGCTAGGTTTCCCTACGTGCCAGATGCGCTAGGGTCCAAAATCCACAGGTAGGCACATTGCTAAAAAAAAGTCTGAGCCTAGTGGGCTTTCTGCTGCACTGGGGGGGAATTGGGGGAGGGGGGTTCATCCCGATAGGCCTCCAAGGGGGGCAGAAAGACTGTGGATATTTTTTGTGGGGGTGGGGGCATTGATATGACCAATTTGGGCAGGCCCCACCCCCACGCATGAAAAAAGCCTGCGTAATCGCTGGCGTCTAGTGGGCTTTCCGCCCCCCCAGGGGGCAGATCAGGGGCCAAAACCCCATCTGCCCTCCCGAGGGGCAGAAAGACTGGAATTTCTCTGTGGGTGAGGTGGGGTGGGGGTATTTTCATGCCCATTTTGGGCAGCCCCTACCCCTACATGGATAAAACCAAAAAATCTAGTGGGCTTATTGTGCCCCGGGGGGGCCAGATTGGGGGCTACATCTCCCATCTGCCTCCTGGAGAAAGACTGTCATTTTTGTGGGGGGGGGATGGGGCCATTGGCATGCCTGTTTTGGGCAGCCTGCACCCTAAAATAAAATGCGCCAAAAAAAATCCCTGGTGCTTAGTGGCCTTTCTGCCCCTCCAGGTGTGGGCAGATTGGGGGGTACTGCCCCCATCTGTCCCTCGGGGGCAGAAAGGCTGTAATGGTGTGGCGGGGCATTGGCATACCCATTTTGGGCAGGCCCACCCTAAAAACAAATGCGCAAAAAAAAATCCCTGTTGTCAAGTGGGCTTTCAGTCCCTGGGGGCAGATTGGGGGCTATTGCCCTATCTGCCGCCCAGGGGGTGCAGAAAGGCTGTAATGGTGGTGTGGGTGGGGGCATTGGCATGCACGTTTCAGGCAGCCCCCACCCTAAATAAAATTGCGCTAAAAAATCCCTGGTGTCAAGTGGGCTTTCCGCCCCCCGGTAGGGGCAGATAAGGGTCCAATGCCCCATCTGCCCCCCAGGGGAGGCAGAAAGGCTGTAATGGTGGTGGGTGGGAGGGGGCATTGGCATGCCTGTTTCAGGCAGCCCCAACCCTAAAAAAATTCAAAAACAAATCCCTGGTGTTTAGTGGGCTTTCTGCCCCCCCAGGGGACAGATTGGGGCCTACTGCCCCCATCTGCCCCCCTGGGGGGCAGAAAGACTGTAATGATTGCGGGGGGGGGCATGCCCATTTTGGGCAGCCCCCACCCTTATTTTTACATGCTAAAAATGTCCCTGGTGTCTAGTGGGCTTTTTGCCCCCCCCCACAGGGGGGCAGATTGGGGCTACTGCCCCTATCTGCCCCCCAGGAGGGCAAAAAGACTAAATTGTGCCAAATTGAATTGGGGGAGCAAAGGCCCTTGCCCAAGGGGCCGCTCCCCCCTCCCTGGTGTCTAGTGGGTGGATGCCTGCTTGGGGATCGCATCTGCCTCCCGGGGTGGCAGAAAGACTGTCATTTTTGTGGGGGGGATGGGGCATTGGCGTGCCTGTTTCGGGTAGCCCGCACCCTAAAACAAATTGTGCAAATAAAATCCCTGGTGTTTAGAGGCCTTTCTGCCCGTATGGGGGAGCATATTGGGGGCCACTGCCGGGGGGGGCAGAAAGGCTGTAATGGTGGTGGGGGCTGGGGGCATTGGCATGCTCATTTTGGGCAGCCCCCACCCTAAAAACAAATGCGCAAAAAAAAACTGGCATCAAGTAGGCTTTCTGCCCCCCTGGGGGGCAGAAAGGCTGTAATGGTGGCTGGGGGGTGGGCCCATTGGCATGCCCGTTTTGGGAAGCCCCCACCCTAAAACATATTGTGCAAAATAAAATCCCTGGCATTTAGTGGGTTTTCTGCCCCCCGGGGGGGGCAGATAGGGGGCTACTGCCCCATTGGCCCCCCCAGGGGGGGCATTAAGGCTGTAATGGTGGTGGGGAAGAGAGGGCATTGGCGTGCCCATTTTGGGCAGCCCCCACCCTAAATAAAATTGTGCAAAAAAAAATCCCTGGCGTCAAGTGGGCTTTCCGCCCCCTGGAATGGGCAGATTAGGGGCCCTCCTGTGGAGATCCCCAAACAGGGATCCACTGACGAGGGGTACCATTGGAAAGGGGAGATTCTCCTCTTTCCAACAATATCCCTCCCATCTTTCTGCGTCCTCAGGGGGCTGAGATAGCCCCCTGGGCACGTAGAAAGGGAAACTGAAATGAACCTCTTGGCTCATTTCAGTTTCGGTTTCACTGAAATGACGTCAGCGCGACGTGCGCGACGATCGTCATTTCAGGGAAACCAGGGGGGGCCTCTGGAGCTGGGGAAGCTCATCACCAACGCCCAAGGCTCTTTTGGTGTAAAGGGAATCCCTCTGGTGCCCGCACCAGAGGGATTTCCGGGGCGATGTTTCATGATGGCCTGGAGCTGTCATGAGCACACGCCCACTGTTCATCATGACGGCTCCAGGCCATCATGAGCACCGAAAGGGATAATATTCATGAGCCTCGCATTTTGCAACCCCATTGGGGATCACTAACAGTGTCTCTGACACAGTTGTACATTCAAAATTGTGACTCGCAACTTGCGTCTCGCAATTGAGCACAAAATGCAAGTCGCAATTTGGAATGGTCGTACATCTGGCCCAATATTTACTACTAGTATATTAACCCCTTCCATGCGCAGGATGGCTGGAAGCCGTTGTGCGCCACAGTGCTTGTGTGCGCAGGACGGCTCCCGGTCGTTCCCACAAATGGCACTTGAAATTCCTCTGGTGTAGGCACCAGAAGGATTTCTTTTTCCCCAGAACAGTCTTGGGAGCTGGAAAGAGCTGTTTCTTTGGTTTCTATGAAATGACAATCAGTGCGCATGTCGTGCTGATGTCATTTCATAGAAACAAAAACTGAAATGAGCTGGTAGGCTCATTTCAGTTTCACTTTCTACGTACCCAGGGGGCTATCTCAGCCCCCCGAGCACGTAGAAAGATAGGAGAGGTATAATTGGACAGGGTAATCTCCCCTTTCTAATGGTACCCCTCCCTAGTGCATCCCTGCTTAGGAGGGCAATCCCCAAGCAAGGATCCACCCAGTAGACACCAGGGAGCGGGAGCGGCCCCTTGGGCAAGGGCCTTTGCTCCCCCAATTATTCTTTGGAAAATTCAATCTTTCTGCTCCCCCGGGGGGTGGGGCAGAATGCCCACTAGATCCAGGGATTTTATTCTATTGCTATAAGGGTGAGGGCTGCCCAAGATGGGCATGACAATTCCCCAATCCCGCAGTAAAATTCCAGTCTTTCTGCCCTCCCTGGGGGGCAGATGGGGCAGCATTCTCCAATCTTCCCCCGCCAGGGAGTCAGAAAGCCCACTAGAAGCCAGGGCTTCCTAAGATGGGCATGCCAATGCCACCACCACCCCCAAAAATGGCATTCTTTCTGCCTTCTCAAGAGGCCAGATGGGGGCAGTAGCCCTGGGGCAAAAAAGCCCAATAGGCACCAAGCATTATAATTTTTTGATATATAGTGGTGGGGGCTGCCCAGTATGGGCATTTCTTCAATGCCCCCATCCCAAAAACAATAACCACAGTCTTTCAACCCCCTGGGATGCATATGGGGGCAATATCCCCTTATCTGACCCCCGGGGGGACAGAAAGCCCACTAGGCATCGGGAAATATATATTTTTCAATTCTGGGGTGAAGTCAGTCCAAAATGGGCATGTCAATACTCGGTAATCACACAGGAGGCACTGTTCCGTGGTGAGTGTGGTCGAAGGACAACCTACACATACAATAGGGTCAGGGGTGGGAAAAATGGAGAAGTTAGGTCAGGGACTTGGTACTTGAGGTGGGGAGAGGCATAAGTTGTCTATTGTTGCCCTCACACACCCCGAAGGATGTCATGCTTCATCATCGGGCAGTTGCTCCTCGTCGGGCCGGCGGTGCAATGCCCTACGGGTCCCCCGAGGGGTCTCTTTAGCGGAGATTTTTTAGAGAACTGCCGATGGGTGCATGTGGGTATGTGGAAACAAGTACCAAATGAGAAGTGAAGGTAGTGCGTGCAGTGTAAGTAAAAAATACCTAAGGGTTACCAAACACAGAGGAGTTATTTAATAAAAAGGTGCCCTTGGTAAAGTAAAAAACCCGTAGGTTAACAGTTACCAGTAGAGACGTAATGTGTCTGGGTAACTAAGCTAAGGTCGACATGTTTCACGCCTTGGGTGGTCAGTAAGATCCTTGGTGTTTCATCAGGACCAGGGGTGATGGTGATGTGAGGTGAGTGCACAAACTTATTAACGTGTGAAGGGTACCATTAGCCCTCTCACCGATCAAAAGAGGGGGGTGGGGGGTGCCTCCTACACAAATAGTGTGTGGCTCTGGAGTCAGTTATGCCCCCTCTGATCGCGACCTAAAACACAAAGAAAAAGAAAACAGGAACAAAAAAAGAGGGGAGAAAGAGAGTTTAAAAACAGAAATACCGCTCCTGCTGGCACATGTGGAGCATCAGTGTGTCAGCATTCTGTACGCGCAGCCAGCAGACAGTAACTTACATACACGAGAAGAGACATGGACATGCCAGGTTCAGTTCTGGTTCAATAAAAGTATGGTGTGTTCCGTGTCAGCTCCAGGCAGGGGTATGGAAAGGGGGGGGTGCCCTAGAATCCAAAGCGGAGCGTACGAGTGGGTTGAGTAGGCATCCCAAATCACAAAACCCCTGGCCGTTGACATGACAGTGGGTCAATACCACGTATGACCAGTAGCGATCTAAAAAACACACTCTGATCGAGGAGGTCGTGCTTAATGATCCATACTTCCTCAGTCAAAGAACACCCAGGGAAGCGTAAGGTGCGGGCTTACGTAAATGCGGAGGAAAAGTTACTCCTTGAGTCTAGCGGCGTTGGATGCCCACACCTTCTTGGGCTGCCGATGTGCAGTCCAGGGTATCGTAATGGTAGGACCGGGGGAGGGGTGGGAGAAAAAGGAGAGGCATATGCGTAGCACAGCATTAGAGGCATAGGGCACAGAAATTCGTAGTCGAGACTTACTTCAGAAATGTCTGCGAGCAGCGGTCTCGATGTATACTCACGGATTACTCAGGTGTCGGCTCTGGAAACCTGCCCCATCCAGACGCAAGCTCGTAGGTAAGCTCAAGAGTGGAGTTCGCTGTACTTAAAGTGTAGAGACAGGGCGTGTGGGGAGGTCCCTATTTCCGGTGCAGCGCGTCATTCTCAGTCAGCAGGGGGAGAAGTGCCCACGCGCGCATGCGTATAGTGTCAAATTGTCGAAGTGCGCATGCGTGGTGTGACGGTTTACATATGGGAGTGGTTGGGAGATCTTCAGCTCTCATCGAATAGGTCTGGGAATTTACGCGCTAATAAAGATATGAACAGGGTGCCCGGTTATTGATGGATCGTCATGATGAGGGTTACTAGTTAATCCGCTCACGTGTAAAAAATAGACACTGTGTGGGTGAGGAAAAAGACCACATGTCTAATAAATGATAAGTAGGTAAGTGCTGTGAGAGTCAGCACGTGCCGTTAACCGAGAAATGCCTCTTTGTCTCATCAGGCATCAGGCAAAGAAACTGATCAATCTTGAACTAGGACTTGGATTTGTCCCCACCCCTAAAGAGGACAACTTTAGGCTCAATGAAGAACTTCATCAACTCTTTCGCAAAGTGAGACTGAGGGCCTTCTTCAAGGATACTGCCGCACTAGAACAGGATGACAAAGGACTGAGACCACCCTCCAGGTTTACCCCTACAACTGGTATGGTCCCTCATGATGTCCTCACCTTTGAGAAGGCATGTAGGGTGACGCTGACTCAGCTCCTCACCTGGCTTTGCACTCAACTCTGCAAGCAAGGGGGTGGGGGTGCGACTCGCCCTGTCTCCGTAAATGGAGAATGCCCCTGGTGATGGAAGGAATAAAAGAAAAGGCAGTTGCCCGGGTCTGTGTGATGCTGATGCCAGCCAAGCTTGCACTTCCACGCTGCCTATCCCAGCAGGGATCTTTCTTTCCTCAGCGCATGTCTCCCTCACCAGGCAGCGTTGTCGATCTCCACACTTCTTCCAGGGAGCTCAGCCCATGGACAGGCCTACGATTCTGCCTGACTTCCAGCAGAGGAAGTCAGTGTCCTCGCTCTCGGTGGAGACGCAGTGGGTGAGAGCCTGCGAGGCTTGGCTCACAGTCAGGCACAGCCCCAGCCTGGCTTCCGGCTTCCCCACTGCGCGCTGGTTGCCGGATTACGACTAACTAACGAGCGGCCGCTCTCAGATGGCAGCTCTTTTCAGACCAAATTTAGATGACTTCTCCTGCACTGAAGGGAAACTTGACGCTCCTGCACTGAAGGGAAACTTGACGCGCTCATCCTGCACTGCTCTCAGATTTCGAGCCTTGAAATGGGGAGGGTGCCCACCACACTAGTCAGGGGGGCGCAGATATGCACATGGCTGCTCCTCCTTCTCCAAGAAACTCAAGGCTTCCCCTGCTCTCCAGGTCACCAAGACAGAGCGCTCTGCCTGTCTCCAGCAGGGAGACCCAGAGAGGGGACTCGGAGGGCTCCTAAGCACGGAGCAGTCCCCAGGAGCAGAAATGTAGGCCCAGGGAGGGCAGCACACAGGATTCCAGCAGAGGGGTGCTCCCTCCAGCTCCCCCAATAGGCAGCAGGTCACTCCATGTGGCGGTTCCTCCTGGCCATCTGGCAGCCTACCGGCAGCAGGTCCAAAGTAAGCACAAAGCAGTCCACAACACATGGGGTCACAGCCCCAATATTTATACTCCATTTGTCTTTGTTCGGCCCTGGTACAGGGCTTGGGGATCCAGTCCCAACCGGTTCTGGGGGGTACTGAAGCACACATCACAGGGGGGCGGAGCCAACATTGATCAAGGCAGGCACAGACCTATACAGGGTCAGGGGTTATTCCTCCCACTTCTCCAAATGCAGATCTGCCTAGCCAGCCTAGCACTGACTCACCCTGCCCCTCTGGAGTCACACACCTCACCAGCCCCTGTCACTTCAGAGCCATACATGCAATACACATCAGGCAGGCACAAAGACACATAGCACACATAAATGCCAACTTCTACAAGTGGCATTGCTAAAATAGTGGTAATAAATCTGCGCACACCATTACGCAACATTTATTATTACTATTCCAAACATACCAAACTTGACCATGCTGCTCCTCTCATATCAGGAATTACCACTGAAACACTTATCAGGGCATCTCCAATGCATTCCTATGAGAGGGCAGCCTGACAGGAGTGAGAAACCAAAATGGCTGTTCGTCACTACCAAGACATGCCACCCAGTTAAGGTACATGTCCTACCTTTTACCTACAATGCACCCTGCTTATAGGGCTAGTTAGGGCCTACCTTAGGGGTGACTGACATGCAGTAAAAGGGGGTCACGGACGTGGCAACCACTTTACGTGCAACATCAGAGTGGCAGTAAACGGCGCACACAGGCCCTGGAATGGCAGAGGCCTGAGACATGTTTGAAAGGCTACTTTGGTGAGTGGTGCAAGCAGGGCCGAAAGCCCACCAGTAGCATTTAATTTACTGGCCCCGGGTATATTAGATACCACTTTATTGGGGACTGATAGGTAAATTAAATATGCCAAACATGTGTAGACCAATCTTACCATGTTTTACTGTACACACACTTTACACTGGACAGCAGTGCTAAACTGCCCAGAGTCCTAAAACCACCTAGAATCACCTTCAAGATTCTCACCCACTCACACAAAGCCTCCACAACACCGATCCAGCATACCTGAACAGCCGATTCAATATCCACGCACCTCAAAGGACCCTACAATCAGCCCAGCTCCCCTATGCCGTGGTCCCCGTGCCAGAACGAACAGATCGGGAGGCCACTCCTTCTCTTCCTCACGGCCGAAGCCTGGAACGCCCTACCGCTCCACCTCAGACAGACAACATCACTCCTCATCTTCACGAGAAACCTCAAAACTTGGCTCTTCGACAGACACCCTCCTTGATGGACTGAAACATGCACCTCCCCTCCTCCTCAGCGCCTTGAGACTCTTGCGGTGAGTAGTCGCACTTAACAAACACAATTGATTGATTGAAAACCACTAACACCAGGTCAGAAAAAAGACTAGGAGGAAGGCAAAAAGTTCAGGGTTGACCCTGCAAAAAGGGCCAAGTCCAACAGGAAACCAACCAAACTCACACATTTCTGAAAACTAGACACCAGGTGGAGTCCAGGGAGGTGTGGCTGGCATTGAACCCCCTACGTTTTACTACCCAGAATCGCGTGCAAACCTCTGTAAAAACAAAACCAATATTTTCCTCACATTTCTTTGATGGAAAGTTCTGGAATATGCGTAGAACCACAAAAATCCCCCCGCATTCCCCAAAGTCTCTCAAGAAAAATGGTACCTCACTTGTGTGGGTAGGCCTAGTGCCCGTGGCATGCAAGGGCCCTAAACGTATTGTGGAGACTTCAAAATTACCTATCATAAAACTACCTGGTTTTGCAGGGAGTATCTGGATTTTTGGCCTTGGGCTCAGCGGTCATCTAGGGAAACCTACCAAACCCACACATTTCTAAAAATTAGACACCCGTGGGGAGTCCAGTGAGGTATGGCTTGCATTGATCCCCAAGCGTTTCCCTACACAGAGTCCCCTACAAACCTTAACTTTTGCTGAAAAAATCAAATTTTCACTCACTTTTCTTTGTGGGAAAGTTGTGGGATCACTGGGCTGACACAAATTTCCTGCCACCCAGCATTCCCCCAGGTATCCCGATAAACATTATACCTTACTTGTGTGTATAGGCATAGTGGCTGCAACAGGAAGTGGCCCAAACCGTACTGTGGAGAATTCAAAATTACCTATAATAAAACGACATGGTTTTGCAGGGGGGGGACCTGAGTTTTTGGCTCCGGCTGGCGGCCATCCCTGGAAACCTACAAAACTCACACATTTCTGAAAACAGCCCTTAGGAGTACAGTGAGATATGGCTTGTGTGGACCCCCAACATTTTCTTACCCAGAATTTGCTAAAATCCTCAAATTTAGCTTAAAAAATCACTTTTCAACACAATTAAACGTGGGATCTCAAGGCTGACACAAACTTCATATTACCCAGCATTCCCCCAGATCTACAGATTCAAATGGTACCTCACTTGTGTGGGTAGGCATAGTGGCCGCAACAGGAAATGGCCCAAATCGTACTGTGGAGACTTCTAAATTACCTGTCATAAAACAACATGGTTTTGCGGGGGGGACCTGAGTTTTTGGCCCTCAGCTCGTGGCCATCCAGGGAAACCTACCAAACCCACACATTTCTGAGAACTAGACACCCTGGGGAGTCCAGTGAGGTATGGCTTGCGTGGATCCCCCAACTTTTTCAATACAATTTTGTGTGGGATCACCATTCCGGCACAAGTGAGGTATCATTTTTATTGGGAGACCTAGGGGAATGCTGGGTGGTGGGAAATATGTGTCAGCCCAGTGATTCTACAACTTTCACATTAAAAAATAGAGACATTTTTTATTTTGTCTGCAAAATATGAGGTTCGCAGGGGATTCTGAGTAGGGAAACATTGGGGGATCCATGCAAGCCATACCTTACTGGACTCCCTAGGGTCTCTGGTTTCAGAAATGTGTGGGTTTGGTAGGTTTCCCTAGATGGCCTCTGAACCCACGGCCAAAAACCCAGGTGCCCCCCTGCAAAACCAGGTTGTTTTAGGTAATTTTGAAGTCTCCACAATACGTTTAGGACCCTTGCCTGTCACAGGCACTAGGCCTACTCACACAAGTGAGGTACCATTTTTCTTCGAAGACTTTGGTGAATGCGGGGTGGGTGTAATTTTGCGGATTCACACAGATTCCAGAACTTTCCATCACAGAAATGTGAGGAAAATTTGTTTTTTTGTGACAAAGCTTGAGATTTGCAAGGGATTTTTGGTCACAGAAGCTGATGAGAGGCAGACAAGTCACCACATCGCAGATTCCCAGGGTGTCTAGTTTTTAAAAATTTAAAGGTTTGCTAGGTTTCCCTAGGTGCCGGCAGAGCTAGGGTTCAAAATCTACAGCTAGGCACTTTGGAAAAAAGAGGTCAGTTTTCACAGTAAAAATGTGGTGTGTCCACGTTGCATTTTGAGCCATTTCCTGTCGCAGTCACTAGGCCTACCCACACAAGTGAGGTACCATTTTTCTCAGAAGACTTTGAGGAATGCGGGGTGAGTTACATTTTGTGGATCCAAGAGAGCTAGGGTTCAAAATCTACAGCTTGGCACTTTGCAGATAGGTGGTCAGTATTCACTGTGAAAATGTGGTGAGTTCATGTTGCGCTCTGGGCCGTTTCGTATTGCGGGCACTAGGACTATCCACACAAGTGAGGTAACCAGACTTTGGGGAATGTGAGGTGGATAGAATTTTGTGGATACATGCAGATTCTAGGACTTTCCATCACAGAAATGTGAGGAAATTATTTTTTTTTAACAAAGGTTGAGGTTTGCAAGTGATTTTGGGTAACAGAACCTGGTGAGAGCGACTTAAGTCACCCCAACCTAGATTCCTCTGTGTGTCTAGTTTTCAAAAATGGATAGGTTTGCTATGTTTTCTGAGGTGCCGGCTGAGCTTTGGTTCAATATCCACACCTAGGCATTGTTTTCAGTTTAAAAATGTGGAGTGTCCACATTGCGTTTTGGGACTTTTCCTGTCAAGGGCAATAGGCCTACTCACACAAGTGAGGTTCCATTTTCATCGGGATACTGAGTGGGAACGCATAATTGTAGAGCAACTGTTATTACCTATTGACTTTCAATGCATTGCTGCCTTCCAAATGTAAGACAATGTGTAAAAAAGATGTCACTTTGAAAAAATTCCTATAATTCCCATGGTAGTATGGGTACCCACAATTTCGGAGATGTGCAAATAGCTACTGTTTCTAAAATCTATATTTGGATCCTATTTCAGAAATACATAGGTGTCCTTCATATCGATTTTTTACTTTTTTACTGTTTTTATTTTCCCAACTGAATTGCTATATACCCAGTACACAATACAAAAGCATTGCAAGACACTGCTCAGTTATTAGCTCTGGGTTCCTCGGGTTCTTGGTGAACCCTATATATCCCCACAAGCAGAAGGGTCCAGCGGATCTAACGTTTTATTGCTTTCAAATATCTGTCATGCTTGGTAGAAGTTACAGGTGAAAACGTTGGCACAAATCATTTTCAATGTTTCCCATTTTCAGCTGCTAGTTTCTATACAAAAGCCTTGAAGGATCAACACTAATGATCCCTCGCTGAATTCAGAATTGTATCTACTTTTCTGAAATGTATAGCTTTCTAGAATCCATTATTGTTTTCATACCCCTTTCTACCATTAACTGGAAGGAGGTTGAAAGCACAAAAAGATAGCAAAAATACGCTATGTCCCAGTAAAATGGCAAAACAGTGTAACATTTTGGGGTTTTCTGACAAAAGTTTGTCAGTCCCTGAAAGCTGAGAAGCTGGTGATTTCAGCACCACAAATCCTTTTAGTTTTCTCAGTTACATTACAAAACCACATCAGATATTCAAAGCATCTCATTTCAGTTTTCATTACAAGCAGAGCGAAGTCCGACAATATTGTCACATAAATAATCAACAATGTCAAATAGTGTCTGTCAACGGGCTCACCCATCCCCCCTCTCTCCCCCGTTTGTTCCCCCCTTCCCCCAGTCTACTGCGAATCTGTGCGTGCAAGGCCATAATAAGTTAACCATGGCTTCCATATTTTCCAGAACTTTTTCGGGCACCCCCTTGCTTTATAGGTTGTTTTTCCCCTAGCATATACATGTCCATCCCTCTACGCCATTCTTCTAGCGTTGGATTAGTCGCAACAACCCAGGCCCTTGCCAGGTC
Organism: Triturus cristatus; assembly: GCF_964204655.1. Classification (NCBI taxonomy): domain Eukaryota; kingdom Metazoa; phylum Chordata; class Amphibia; order Caudata; family Salamandridae; genus Triturus; species Triturus cristatus. The sequence continues at coordinate 760,955,519 of NC_140595.1, forward strand.
TCTTTTGGCTACTACCTGGCCCAGCTGGAGCAATGTCAGCTTCACTTTGGGGAGATCAATCTCTGTGAGTATACCCAGCAAAATAAACATAGGATCTGTGGGTATTGATTCTTGCACTATAAGCTCCAGCTCCTTCAGCAGGGTGCCCCAATATATCTGTACGTGTGTGCACCCCCAGACAGTGTGAAAGAAGGTCCCGTCCATTATCAATGATCTTACATTTCAAACAGTTGGGCGATTCCGCTCTGGCTATCTTATGCAATCGGGCTCTGTCACAGTAAATCCTGTGTAAATACTTGAATTGAATCAATCGCAGTCTGGATCTTATAGCTACTTCCCTAGGATGCATCAGAGCCATTTCCCAATATATGTCATCTATGTCCCCCAGATTCGCCTCCCAGTGTGATCTCAGTATTCGCAGGGGTCTGGTGTGTTATTCATATTTGTCCTATAGGTCCAGGACACTGCCATTTCCCCAATGTTGTCCATCAGGAGTCGTCCTTCTAATGGGGCATATTCTGAGAGTCCCTACATGTCAAGATGTTGTGCCCGCCAGGCATGGTTCAGTTGCAGATATTTGAAATGTTGTGTCTTGTTCATTCCGTACTCTATCTGGAGGCGCAAGAACATCACCAGCTCCTTACGATATGTTATGTCTTTAAGCTGAGAAATGCCCACCAAATCCCATTTCTGAAAACCTTTCAGCTTGGCAAATTCTTTAAGTCGTGTTCCCACCCAGAGCGGGGTTTCCTTGCTCTTCCATGCCATGATCGCAATTTGTGTGGCCGACAACAATTTTGCACTTCCCTTGCCTCCGTAAATATGTGAGTATGGCCTTATGAGGAACTGCGTGTGTTCAAGAGCGTATGCTGGGTGGTCCCACTCACCAAATGCCCATTCATTAACTACTATCAAATGAGCTGCCCAGTAGTGGCCCGTAAGTCCGGCAGGGAAACACAAATCCTTTGTTGATACCATTTGCAGAGAAAAAAAGAGACGCTTTATTCTGCAGCATTTTTTTCCCATTTTCCCCCAAAAATAAAATTAAGCTGTATTTTGGCTAAATTATGGGTCTCTTCCAAGGGAATCACCAAACCCTGGGTACCTTTAAAATCCCCATGATGTTGGAGGAAAAGGACGCAATTTTGATGTGGATACCTTATGTCGTCAAAAAGTTACAAAGGCCTAAGCGCGAACTACTCCAAATAGCAAAAAAAAGGCTTAGCACGGGGGGGGGGGGGGGGGGGAAGTCCTAGCAGCGAAGGGGTTAAGCTAAACAATATTATATACAACAATAGTGACATGCATGGGAGAGTCCAATGATGATAATGCAGAAGAAAATAAGTTAGACTGGTCAAGAAGGGAAGGTGTAGAGGAAAGATGGTAGGTTCTTTCTAATTAGGGTGGAGTGGGTTGGTCAAAGACAAGAGTTTGAGCTTTTCTGAATAAAAGAAACATGGTGGAGGACATTTGTTAATGTTCTGGTAGATGGGGTAGCAAAGCAATGGTCTGTATACATTTGTAGTGTAAGATCATTCTTTTTTATCTCTCACTTACTGCAAGAGCATAGTCCAGCATGTCATTCTTTTACATTTTGCTTATGGACATCTTCTCAAAACTATCCTTCTACTCTGTCTTTCTGAAAGTTTTCAGGCTGATCTTCCTCTCCATACTCATCGAAACCTGTTGTCCATCAGTTCTTTATTGTCTTCTGTTGGTAAAAAATCCATCTTTAAGTGCCTATTTTTGTGTAGTTCCTATAAAACCTATACAGGATCTGTGCGTTAGGGCAACATACACTGCAGGCTTGGTGTCCAGACTGATTCCAGTCACGCCCACTGGGTATGTTGGCCTTTATACCAGCTAGCTCACAGTTACTAGAAACTCCTCTTTCCAAGGAGAGAATAGTTCTTTGCAACTATCGAACATGACAACCCTGGACCATGGAAATAGTGTACTACTTTTCGCTCAGTCACTCGTGCTCATTTAGAGATACACAGAATAAATGGTAGGGAGGTTTTCAATAAGTATTTATTGACCGGTCGTTATTCTAGTGTAGAATAGATGTGCTGTAATGATCATTAGACAGTAGCAGATATAAATGACTAAAAGCACTAAGAAAGTAAAAGGATGGTATATTTCTACCATTCTGATATAATCATGAATACAGGCGAGTATATAAAATACATGACAATAAAATGCGTACTCCTGAATGCTACCCTAACTAGATGTACCTAGGTGTACCTAGCATGCATGTAGGTGTCAAGCCAAGAATCCCTCTAGGATAAAGTCAACCCCCATTACCTGAAGTGAGAGACTGTGGGACCCCAACCTGGTCTCGTGTTGGACACTCCGAAAGGGATGTCAGACAACTGCGAGCTGGGGTATCTGCATGCAGGGTGCTTCAGCGTCTTGCGTCAGTTTTTTGGCATGTAAGTCCTGATCTCCTCTGTTTGTCTCAGCAAGATTTGAGGTTTTTTTACCCAAAGCTCTCCCTTGGGGTTTTACCTTGCTGTGCAAGTGTTGAACTTAGGATGACGTCGGGAATTAACTTTATACATAGGTATTATGCATGAGATGAGCCCTGCTGAGTTTCCAAGAATCCACATGCATAATGTATGATGCTGCTACTGGAGAAATCCTGTGTTCTGTGTGTAGTGTTGTATCGAGGTGAAAGGTAAATTCCTCAAGAACCGTTATGCATGTAATGTAGTGGAGAACATAGGTGAAAGTTGAGATGGTACCTGAGCCTATATCGAGGTACCTATATGGAATATAACATTATGACTTGTTCAGCAGGTGAATAGTAAGAAAGGAACCCTTCTAAGTCAATGTTAATATAACGCATACCAGCACTCTAAATGTTTGAGGTCTTCTTCTGCCCACTTCCAATAATTCCACTTATCTATATAGCTTTTATGAGGCGGGGGGACTTTTCTCCTATATTGTAATTCAGAATTGCAATGCTCTACCAGAGTGGTACTAGTTTTGCCGTCTGTGAGCCCTGGAGGTTTGCAGTGCCTACTCAGGGGTCCACAACTGCTTAAAAAATCATCTAAAATTAAATAATATTAACAGATTATTAAACAATATATGAATAAAGAAGCAACATGTAATATTGACAATTTAAAAACATTCTGTAAGTGTGAATACATTTGAAATTGGAGTCTAAAAGGTAGGTTTGTATCCTCGGGTTGATTTGTAGAAGCAAATTAGATGCATCAAACAGACTATAGTTTGTACAATGGGTGGCCTCTATTGAATTCCCATCACAATCATTTGTGTTTTTGTTTGATGAATGCTTTGTTGTGTATTTTTGTGTAGTATCTTGAGGTTCAAATCACCAAAATTGCTTAGAACTGTGGCCCTGGCTTCTATTAATGACTCAGTGGGGAGTCCCCGGATTCCAGTACTTATTAAATCGGGGTACACAGAAGTAAAAATGTTAAGAACAGCTGTTCTACCACACAACATATGCCTTCAAGACAATTATATTTTTCTGAGAACATTCCTCTTTTCCAAACATCATTCGCCTTGGTTAGCTTTCTGATCCTGTCATTTTAAGTGCTCAGTTTAATTGCCAGTACGCTCTTTGAGGTATTTAAATGCTACATAAGACTCTACTCAATGAACCAGTCAACAAGAGATAATCAATCGGATGTTTTAGAGATTGTTCTTGGATGTGGACAGCAGTCTAAAAAATGCCTTGATTGACAAATTGAGGAAGGTAAACATGGGTGCACTGATGAAGGGGAATGGAAGAAATGCATATAGAAAAGGGAGGGCGGATACAATGGGGAGAGCAGGTAGATAGTGATTTTTATGTGGAGAAAAGTAGCAGCATCCCTAATGCCCCAGTATGAAAAGCAATAGACAGCTTTTTAATACTCAGGAGTAGCTTGCGCTCATTGTCCTATGACATCTAAATACAGTAAAACTCTATAACAAGGGTCAAGTAAAAATGCCCCATGTACTGGCCAATTTTTATTATTGCCTAGATGTCCAATTTTACTCTACCACTGATGTAAGTTTAGATACAGATACCGGTGTACATCTAGATTTTACAACCCTGACAAATATCCCACACCGTAATTGAGGATAATTCTTTCACAAAATCATGTTGACTGACTAGGAGATTTAGAAAGGGTCATTGTAAGCCACATTTATTTTTTCAGTCTTGCTGATAGTGAGTGTTCAATAAATGAACTTACTCCATTACACAATGATATTCATTAGCCCTTTAAAGGTACAGACTTAGGGGCACATGCATCAAAATCAAATTTAGCGATTCCTAAATAGCAATTTTTAAGGAATTGCGATTTAAAAAACGCTATCTGAAATGCATGAACCTCCTTGCAAATATGTACCGATTCGGTAAAAATAGTAATCGCGAATAGCGATTTTACAACAGAGACCCGCAAATTCCGAAATAGCCCTTTTGCAATTTCGCTTTTACCTAAACTGCTAATTACGAAATCGCAAATAGCGAAATCTCAAATAGCGCGTCGCATTGGAAGCATGCTGATGACATCACAACCAGGAAGTTATCCAGCCCATGCTTCATTCAGTGCCTCAAAGAAAGTAAGAGGAGGAAGCAGAGTGCTGGAGCTGAGCCAAATCAACATCCAAGTTTTGTTTCAGGAACTTTCAGTGCACCAGAATGGAGCAACCTACATCAGGGGAGAGTGCCACGCCCAGGAACCGCAAATTGACATTTAGCGAGAGGGAACTGGAAAACCTCATAGAGGAGGTGGCCAAGAGCCATGACACGCTCTTTGGCAAACTCTCACTGAAAGTGCCAGAGGCTGAAAAACGCAAAATATGGCTCAGGATCAAAAGCAAGGTCAACGCTGTGGGGGTGACAAACCACAGCAGTATAGATGACCTCAAGCAGCAATGGTACGACCTACGCAGCCGTGCCAAGGAGCGAATAGCAGACAGGCTGAAGGAGGCCAGGAGTACTGGAGGGGGACCATCTACAGTTCCGGAAAATTCAGCCCTGGAGTACCTGGTGGAGTCCACAATCCAGCCAGAAGCAGTGGTGGGAGTGACCCAGCTGGACACATTCGGAGCGGCCAGTACCTCACAAGGTAAGATGCATGCAACCATACACATCAAAGTACTGTTCAATTGTGCAAATCCCCTCAGTTCAACCCAAGTGTACAGATCAAACTCCACTCCACATTTTCACTCAGAAGCCAAATGCATCATGGGAGTTATAGGCATGTCATGCAAGTGGGTGTCAAACACAACAATGGCAAGTAAAACACGGCAACACTGCATGGCAGTCAGTGATTGCAGTCAGTGCTTTAATGAGAGCCAAGTATGCTTAATGTCACACCACAGTAGCCTAAACTAACCCCGGGCGTAGCACTACGCTTCGCCCACGTAGTGTACGTAGCGCTGCCTGCTTCGCACTTTCCGAAGTAGGCGAAGCAGGGCAGCGCTACGCACACGCCGAGGGCGAAGCGTAGCTGCTTGCCACCCGCCACCCACCTCCCGCCTGCCCTCCTTTTAATAATATAAGCATTGAAAAATAAATTAAAGTAAGTCGACTTACCCGTAAGCGCGGCGTCTCCGGGGCTCCCTCTTTCTGTTTCTAATTTCTTCTGGCAAATGCGCATGCGCGGACACCCGCGCATGCGCATTTCTCGCGAGAAATGCGCATGCGCGGGCGTCCGCGCATGCGCATTTGCCAGAAGAAATTAGAAACAGAAAGAGGGAGCCCCGGAGACGCCGCGCTTACGGGTAAGTCGACTTACTTTAATTTATTTTTCATTGCTTATATTATTTAAAAGAAGGGCGGGCGGGAGGTGGGTGGCACGTAGTGGGGCTACGCGAAGCGCGTAGTGTGCGTAGATTTGGGCACACTACGTGCTGCTTCACGTAGCCCCACTACGCCCACTACGCCCACCCTTAGCCTAAACACAAATGAACATTGCACTGTTTATTATCACAGAGGCAGCAGAAGGAGACACTGACAACAGTGATTGTCTACACATCTCGGAGACTCCTGCTGAAACTGACGTAGAGACACATGTTGCCCCAGCAAGCACACCCATGCACCCACAAAACACAAGGCCTAAGTTCTATCACTGCAGCCCATGGAATCTGAGCTGGCTCCTGAACTTGCTCCTGTGACTAGCCAGCCTCGTGTGAGCCCCACAAACTACACCCCAGGCACAGGTCTGACAAAGATGTAGGCGCAGCTCAAGGGCCCGCATTGCTGCTCAGGATGACCAGTCTCCAAATGTGTGGGGTGGCGTGGAGTCCCAGATGTTGAGGATGCAGCGCCTGCAATCATATGGGGTCAATCCAGCTGCAATAAACAAAATTGGCCAGAAACATCATGGTCATGACTGATTGTGTGTGGGAACTAACTACAGTGGTTGTGGAGGGAAACAGGCAGACCAACGCAAGCATGCAGGAGCTGAACAGGGTGATGCTTGAGGGCCACGACACACAGAGGAGAAGGCATTGGCAGTTCATGATGCGCATAGCTTGCTATACCTGGTCAAACCATAACCTTTGCAACACCACTGCACTGCTGTCACATTGGTCCATGGCTATGCAAATTGAAATGGGCCATTGTTGTGGGGATATGGCCAGGGCCCTTGGCCAAGTGACCACTTCTGTAGTACAGATCCAGGCTGCTACTGTTGGTGGCAGCAATGTAACGGTGTAGGAGGGGAGTGAGGAGGCATCCAGCCTCAGCAGCCTGTCAGTGCCAGTGACCACTGTCAGGAGGTGCAGTACCCGCAGCACAACACCGTCTGGTGCACACCAGGGGGATGTTGCAGATGCAGGCGAAAGGCGTTTGGGGGAGCGGGGCAGGAAGCGCTAGACTGACATGTCCGTCTTCATTTGCCCATGGTGACATAACCATGGACAAAAACATGATAGTGATTGAGTTCCAGGTCCTGGAATAGTTTAATTTACTTTTTTTTTTAATGCAATCACTGTACTGTTTAGCACCATTCTCTGTGTGGCTACACAATACTACATGGGCTCATGTTAGTAAATACTTTTCTGTTCGAATTTTAAGTGTTGTGTCTCATCATTACATACCTCAGAAATATTGTTGTGTGATGTCTGCACGTCTGCTTTGCCCTTCTGCTGAGCTTGCCCCATGCACGTAGTTGTGCCGGTGGCTGGTTGTCCCCCTCAGACTCACTGTCGGACACTTCAGTGGGTATACCTTTCCTGGTGGCAATATTGTGCTACATGGCACATGCAGCCACAATCCTGCAGCAGGTCTCTGTCCGGTACTGCAACGCTCCACCAGTTTTGTGTAGGACGCGAAAGCGACTTTTCAGTAATCCAAAAGTGTGTTCGATTACATTCTGTGTGCTGATGTGTGCTGCATTGTACCTCTCCTCATGTGGTGTGGCTGGGTTGAGATATGGCGTCAATATGTAGTTCTGCACGGCGTATGCGCCATCACCTACAGGGAAGTAAGCAAAGGGTTAGCGACAGTTATGCATTGACATTTTGTCTATTTGTGTTGAGAATAAGTATATGTGTTTACCAAGCACATGTCCTTCGCCAAATTCACCCCTGAGCAGACGGGTGTGGATGCCACTGTGTTAAAATATATAGAAGTCATATGTGCTTCCCAGGTATTGCGCCAAAATGTCTGTTATGATATGGTTTGCATTGCACACTACTTGCACATTGAATGATAGGATTTCCTGTTCCTGAAAATGCATTCATTAGCTGCTGGGGGACAAATGGGAACATGCGTACAATCTATGCAACCGATCACATGAGGGAACTGTGCTACCTGGTAGAAGTCCAGTTTTGTCTTGTTCAGTTCCTGTTGGGTTGTGGAGAAGGTGATGTGGATGTGGATCCTTGACATCATGGCATCCAGGAAGGATTTGAAGAAACGTGAAAGGGAGCTTTGTGACACCCCTCCAGCTACAGCTACTACCCCCTGGAAACTGCCTGAAGCAAGTAGGTGCAGGCAACATAGAACCTGGACATGAGCGGGGATGGCATGGGTCCTATGGATCTGGCGCTGCATTAGGGGTTCCAATTCTGCTATTAGGTGTAGGATCATTGCACCGTTCAGCCTGTACTTGTCGTAGATTTCAGCTTCTGTTTGTCCCAGCAATGTGATGTGCACTCTGAAAATCCGCTCCTGAAATCTCTTTCTGTGCTGGGCTGCTGCCCGGATCCTCATCCTCCTCGCCATCACGTAGAGCGCTACCATTGTGAAAACTTCAGGGGCATTCTGGGTGAGTTTAAATAGGTTTCTGAGTGGTTGCACCTGTGGGATTTCTTTTACTTCAGTTTACCACCTGTTTGTGATTCCCCTTATTCTGCACTTGCAAAATAGCGGTTTTCCTGTGAATCGCTATTTGCGAGTTTACATGCATTGGTTTGCGTTTCTTTATTAGTTAATCGCTATTTGCTATCGCTGTTACGGGACTCGCAGATAAGGATTCACATAATTGGTTCTCGCTATATGTGCGATTCCTTATTTTTGCAAATTTGTTTGTTTTTCGGTAATTGGGCTCCTGCATTGGGAAGGGCTGAATTGCGCTCACAAACAGCCTTTTTTATGATTCGCAATTTTTGTGAGGCCTATTTTTTGCTTGATGCATGTGCCTGTTAGTTCTTTCACATAGTAGATTTTTCAGATTCATCTAGGCTTGAAAAAGAGGTTGTACAAGTTATTCTTCTGGACTTGCATTCAAAGGGATTAGTGGCTCATTGGTGAAGTATGCCTCCTTGTGTAGGCTTCAACACTGCATCCCTTTAAACCAGATAGTTGTGGTAAGAGACCTTCCCTTTAAAATGACTGGAATAAAACAGGGAATAAGGTTGCTAACGGTGTTCCAGAAGACAAGTGGTGTACAGAGAAACAGTAGATAACAGTAGTTCCATATTTGAACATATGGTCGGTTAGTAAATGGATGACACAGTGCAAAGGCATGCAGGCCGTTGTCTTCAGTATCGATCATTATCAATGTATGCATGAAACAGCCACTTTAGTATGAACACAATTGCTCTGGATGTTGAGCAGGTGCACTGGTATGCCATTTCAATGTGCTGAAGGGCTGCAAGTGCAGTGGTGTTTGAAGATAGATGTGTTTGCGGCAGGACATGCCGCATGATTTTCAAGACTGTTTCAGCACTAGGTGAGTGCTGAGAGACTTGTAGAGGGTTGATTAATTAGTAGGTTGATAATTAGAAATCTCTGTCAGCAAGTGGCAGGCAAAATAAGTGAAGAATAATTTGAAAAGGGGAAGTACACATGCAAGTACTCGCTCAGCACTTGGTAGAATAGCTTATTTTCCTCAGGGAGAGGTCCACCCCAGATCCAATTCTACGTGCCTGCCTCACAGTATAATCTTCCTTACTAGCATATCACATGTGCAATTTGCTCTGTTTCTGTGTCCAAGGTTTAGGCTCATGTCCACCTAGGTACAAAAACTATTATCATATTAAGTTTTTGTAGATGAGAAACTCAAAATGGAACAGCCATGGGACATTTACTCAATCTATGCCTCAACAAAGGAAGGCCAAGAGTGTAAGCATCTGCATATAGATGCCTCCATTTTCGGTTGTATGTCAGGATATTAGAGTGAGAGATATTATCTGCCATAAATATTGTATCCTTTAGCATTAATAAAAATATCATGCCTTTGGGTGTAGATTTTCTAATATTAGCTCCAGTGCATTGATATTTCTGTAAATACTATTTAGGATGCAATATTTATGCCAGACGGTATTCTGACAGTGATGTTTTGGTACCCACAGCCTCTTCTCGTAAATCCTCCTTTAAATAGACATCTCCTCAAATATTTATGTTTAATATTCTCTGTCTGACTAACATCCTCTTTTCCTCAGCCGCAAACATATGCTGATTGTTCTGGTATCTTCTTCTTCTAAAAGATTTCTCTCGCAGCCTGCTTGGCTAACGCTTTCGTTGGGTCCTAAAAACCTGCAGTGGTCAGATCTGCCTAGTTTTATTTCAAAAAGGTTTCTCTTTTCTATACCCTTGCAACTTTTCTCCCCCAATGACTGAAGCAGGTTATGTTAGCCATCACAATCTTAGCTTAAATGCATACTTGCTGCATGTGTCAGTGAGATTTGACACAGGTTTTCCAGGAGATACCCCTTTTATTGAAAGTGTAAATAGGTAAAGTATTCCCAGTACATCTGCCCTGTGTATGCGCCAAAGGCTGCTATAGAACCTTGAACTGGTAACTCAATTTATAAGAAGTACTTCTCATTTGCACTAGTATCCTCCCTGTACAGGGCTTCCATACTAGAGCTGTAGAGGCCAGCCTCCTGATGTACCCCATGCTTTGGGGATTATATCATCTCCTGATGCTTTGTTAGCCTTCTCTCGAGAACCACAGTGTTTTGGAAGTTATCTCTTAGTATGTGAGAGCTGTGCAATCAAGAAGAACATTGAGCAAAATGTACATTCAACACTACCACATGGAAGCAGACAACCTGCAAGCCATGGCCCATTTCCTGACTCTACCAATGAGGGTGACATCTGCGCACAGAACTGATGCATGGTCATCAGGCGTAAGCCAGAAAAATCCTCACTAATCTGGGTGATTGTTTTACACAAAAAATCAAATATACAATTCTTATGCATAATATTAGAGGACTAGTCAACACTGCAGTGATAAGGTTTTTATAAATTAGGAACAACAGCTAAAGATAAAGACATTTCAACACTGTAGACCACCCCACCCTCATCCACACCATGAACTCTCAAATAGGATATTGTTCTAACTATCTAACCAATTTCATTCACATGGTCACCTCTAGGTCACACGAGATCCCTCCTCCCTGCATCGTGCCCCATTATCTTCAACCTTAACATCGAGCACCTTGTAATACTGCTCATCGAGGCCAGCATCGAAATTTATCAATACGCCAATGATAAATATATTTGAAAATCTCTTCTGTTTCAGACATCCAAGGCTTCAAACACTGCCTTCACATCACCTATATGCAATTTAGTGTCATGTCACTTGGGTTCACCCTGGAAACTGACCTCACTATAAAGATTCAAATCACCAAGAAAACCAAGACATCCTGGTACCAGCGTGTTCCTCCGATTTCCATCCCACGTAGAAAGAAGCTTCAGAAATGATGCTCAAATCCTAATACTCTCACATCTGAATGGTAGAAATTACACCGTTGAGGGTATCTACACACTGAGGCACTCCTCGGGTAGGGCCACCACATCACTCAACCCTGACAGAACTGACTCTCCTTACCATCCCACAGCATCTTCAAAATTAGCTGCATCAGCTACAAAGCCATCACAATTATCAACCATGCCTATCTGGCTGACAAGCTTGTCAATTCTGGTGGCTCTCAGCATGCTCACTGCCAGGGAACCATCTGCACGGACACAAAGAAGTGCAAAAAAACAAGGCTACTTGAATCTTCGACCTATGCACTGAGGATCTGAAACATCACCTATCTATCAGGACTGCCACATCCCTGATCCAATATGGGAAGCATGCTTTTTTATATAAAGAAAATGAACTAGATCAAAATGGAGAATCAGGCTACTCAGAAATCCCTCCCATCATGTATTGGCTGTATCATTGCCTTTGTCCATGAACTGCAATTTTACCTTGATTGGTTTCGAGCCATAGAAATACCAAATTCACAATTAAATACCAAGATTTTCTTTGGAAACTTTAACATGATATAATATTCATGTACTTTCCAAGTGCAGAGGGTATGCTGGCTACTCTGTGTTTCGGGTAAAAGCTGGATGCATGCAAAAAGGGAATTGCCAGCTGTCTTTTGTTCTGTGAAGCTTGGTTTCTAATTTGCCATCTAAATATGGTACCATATGTTTATTGATCTGTCTGGTGAACTGAAGATTGAGATTATTAGTATTAATGTGCTGTATACTTTCATTGGAACATTGTTAAGACCCTCTCTAGATAACAAAAAGATTGTCAATGTAGCATAGCCAGACTATCACAATTTCCTCCCATTCTGTGGTGTTATCCACTTAGAGCACCTGCTCCTCCCAGCAGCCCATGTGTAAACACTCATAGCTGGGGGAGAAGCAGGCACCCATTGTGGTCCCCCGTATTTGTTTATATAAACAACTATCAAATAGGAACAAGTTGTTACTTGATCATAGTTTATTCATCTCTATCAACATTTTAGTATGCTGATGTAGTGCCAGAGGTATTCAGATAGTGTTCCATCGCTTTTATTCCATCTTTGTGACCAATGCTTGTATATAAAGATGGCACATCAAGTGACATCATAATGAAGTCATCCACCAATTGCATATCATAGATTACTTTCAAAAAGCCACCAGTGTCTTTGACAAAAGATGGAAGATTATGGACAAAGGGCTGTAACAAATAGTCAATATATTTCAATATATTTTCGTACAGCCTCGCAATAGCTGAAATAATTGGTCATCCTGGTGACTTCATGGGGGCCTTGTGTATTTTGGGTAATATGTAAATAGCCAGCATCATTGTATGGTCATTGCGTAAAAAACTGTATTGCTCATGGGGTGTCCATAATTTCGCTACTTCAATAGCTGATCTTTTGTTCAACTTTTTACTCGGGCCCTTTCTTCCTTTGATGCCCTGGCGTAACATGTATTATCCTGCAGTTGGCGTTGGATTTCTTCTTTGTACACATTCAATGTCCATACAACCGTATTGCCTCCATCTGCATTGGGAATTACGGTATCATGCTGCTTTTTGAGTTTATTAATCAATGAAAAATATCTCCGATGTTGCTCCTTTTGATTTATGTGGTGATTGGCTTGTTCTTTCCCCATTTGCTTGATATCCTTGATTAACAAATCATAAAATACATCAATGCCATCAATGCCATCATGTGGAGTAATGGGTAAAAATGTAGATGTTGGCTTGAAAGGTGATTCTGCTTCACCCCATATCTGGAGTTCCTCTTGAGCAGCTAGTTCTTGTTCAACAATCGGTGCATCTAGCTCTAAATGCTCATTTTGCAAGGCTGATAGTTTCTTTAATAAGTTCATGTCTTATACCGATTGTGTGGTTTAGTGGGTTGGTATACTCCCTGTTGTTTTTGACAGAATATTTGTAATTTGTTTTGTGTCATGGAATTTCATAAGTTTTAACTTTCAGATGAATTTGAATACGTCTCTGAGTGTCTGTCCATATTGAAATGTACTCTCTGGACAAAAAGAAAGACCCAAGGCCAGAATTTGCAGTCCAGCTTCCTTTAATACAAGAGGTCTATATATATATATATATATATATATATATATATATATATATATATATATATACAAAAACAATCGGGTCCTTCCGGGATCCAAGCCCTCGTCAGGTGGTGCGTTGTCCGGCGAACCCACTGCCGGATAATCCAATTACCAGTCTCAAGAAACGAAAAACGCACTCTCAAAGGTCAGTCTTTTTTTTTTTTTTTTTTTTTTTTCATGATTAAAAAAGACTGACCTTTGAGAGTGCGTTTTTCGTTTCTTGAGACTGGTATATATATATATATATATTTATATATATATATATATATATATATATATATATATATATATATATATATATATATATATATATATATATATATATATATATATATCTGTTGTTTCCTCCACTGGGTCTGTTGTTTTGGATTTTGTTCCCGTGGCTTGCTGTTTTTGTTTGATTCGCCCGCTTTTGCACCTCTGGGTTATGGATTTTGTTGGTTTAGGGTCTGACGGTGGTCCTGCCATAAAAAATCCAATTCTTCGATTATAGTTGCTCTTGCGCTACATTTGTTTCTTGACCTTCTTGTTTGTTGCACCATTTTCGTGTCTAAATCTGTTGGTATTGACTAACCTCTGTCGCTCTAAATGATCAAATCTCCCAGCGAAGGTAAACATCTGACCTTGTTCGTAATCAATTCCATCTCACATACATTTTTGCACCTTACGTGCTTTTATGATCTCCTTATACTTTTGAAGACGTTGTATGGCTTTTGTTTTAAATGTGTCAATTAATTCCTGCTGCGAATCTGTCCTGAAAACCCATTACAGCTCTTCAATCTGTTTTTGTACTTCTATCAGGTCAATTTCTGCATATTTGAATAAAATGCTGATTAATCTGGTAGAGGCTTCTCAATTGCTTTCTGCCCATTCACGTAACATTTCTGGATTTGGGTTTTCAAAACTAGTAGCTAACAGAATTTGCAGTCCTCGAGGCACATGTCCAATTCCAGATATTTTGTAAGGGGCTTTTGTTCCCACCATTTAGTTTGTTTCACGCTTGTATTCTTCTCCCAAGCTTTCAGTTTACTTCTAATATCCCCTTTTCCTTGGCCTGATATTAGTCCATCTGCCAATGTACCCAATGTGACCAGATTTTGGTCACCAAACATTGTATCCACTGCCGCCTCCCACAGCGTTTTAGCAGATATAATTAATGTAACAATGGCGGCCGCTGCGAGGAAGTGCGAGCAAGACCTCTGACCTCCTGGTCAGGGACTTGCTCTCCCCCTGCAGCTCCACTGTTAAGTTGTTAAGTGACACCACCCTAGGCACTGTCACCTGTTCACTCAGGTAGGGGTTTGAGGCCCTCCTCCACACGCAGGCTCCTGCCTGCGCCTCATCCCTCGTGGTCCAGTGGGAGAGCCTTGCTCTTCCGCTGGCTGCTGTTGTATGTGTCTGTCTTTGTGCCACTTTGCTGTTTTATTTCTCTGTGCCCTTGTCTGTCATTGTGCCACTTTTTTATTATGTTGTTTCTTTCTCTATTCGGCCCCTCCCCCCTGCCGGTTCCCGCTTTCTGCCTCCCAGCTGCACTTCCCTCCCCTCACCCCTACTAAATGGTGGGCGCTATGCAAGGGGTGCACCATCGGTGCCCAAAGGCGCGCCAAAGGCAAGCCCGTCTGCACCCGTCCACGACTCGACCAAGGCCAGAACCAGGAACCCTGGATCTCTGACCCCCCACCACTACAACTCTGCCGCCCTCCTCGCACTCAACCCCAGAAGAAACAAAAACTGCCAGAGATCGATGCCGAACACCACCCATGGCCAGTTCTCCTGCCTACACTACCGACAATTCTTCACTATCAACAGCCCCCCCATGACCGCTGAACCAACAACGGATGCCCGTACCACCGAAGCCTGGACTTGCACACTCCTCAATGTGCACTCCCTCCACAGACACGCCACAAACATCAGGAACCTGCTCAAAACCCTCTCGCCAGACTTCGCCTTCTTCACCGAAACATGGACCAACGCCACCTCCGCCCCGACATAGCCATCACCATCCCCGATAGATACAAGATCCAAGAAAGGACCGCCCCACCGCCCAGGAGGAGGACTCGCCATTGCACACAAGAGCTCCCTCTGACTCTCCACCTCTAGCATGAGCGACCCCCTCTCCAACACAGAGCCCCCCCGACTTCCAGATTCAAACCAGCCATGCTGCGCGGGACCCTCATCTACAGACCCCACGGGTCTTGTGCCTCTTCCGCCACCACCATTGACGACATTGCCACACCCCATGCCTTCGCCACCACGGACTACCTTCTCATCAGAGATCTGAGCTTCCACCTCAACAACTGCAGCGACCCCGACTCCACCACCCTCCTTGACAACCTCGCCAACCTTGGACTGAAGCAGCTTGTCACCACCCCCACCCACAGAGCCAGACACACCCTCGACCCCATTCTTTGCAGGAGGGACAAACATCCACTTCATCCGCACCACGCAGCCCCTCTGGACAGACCACCACTGCATACACTTCACCTTCAACACCACCACCGCACCCAAACCTTCCCACACCCACCACAAAGGAACTGGAGCAAGATCACAGAGAAACACCTCAACACCACCCTCCTCCACGACCCCCCCTCTGCCACGACTGGCACCACCCCCGCAGCCAAAGAACTACACCGCTGGATCTCCGGCTACAGAGACAAGCTCGCACCTCTCCGTCACCATGCCAAACAACACCCCCTGGAGGCCGCCTGGTTCACCACCGACCTCCAAGAAGCCAGGCGCTCCTGCAGATGCCTTGAGAAACTCTGGCAGAACAGGAAAACCACCGAAGACCATAACAACTACAGGAACGCCATTAATGAATACCACCAGTGCATAAGAGCTATCAAGAACAAAATCCACACCAACGCAAGTAACGCAAAAGAACTAGGGGTGGGCGGAATTTGCGAAATCCACTTCTGCAAATTATCGCGAAAATGTTTAAAATTATCGCAAACAAGCGGAAATATCGCGAAGATGCGGAAGTTTTTTTCCAGCATGTTCGCGAGATTTTCTGCATGGTTGCGGGTCGCCAACTTACCCATGTGGTTGCTCACGGGCACGGCCATCTTCTTTTGAGTTGTCTCGCGGTGCATGATCGCGAGAAGAAAGACGTGATCGCGCGACGCATGACGTCACTGCGGGCGCGAACTGTCGCGAGACAGCGCAAATGGCTAAAAACAATACAACATCTCATGGAGAACGAGACCGGATCAAGAAAACTTGTGGCGAACGCAGGGATTCAGGTAAGGCGATCGCGCGCGCGCGAGAATGTATTATTTTACAGAGCGAGCAAGAAACAATTTATCGCCAAGCTGCGGAAAGCGGAAATTTTGACATTTTTCGCGCTCTCCGCGGAACACGGAAATGTCAAATTATCGCAATTTCCGCGAACGGAACGAAAAGAACTCTTTAATGTCATACAGGAGTTCACCAATCTCTCAGCGAAGCCACGGATGTCACACCATCCCAGGACATCAGCAACAAGCTCAGCTCCTACTTTCATCTGAAAATCAAGGCCCTCAATGACAACCTCAGCGAACAGACTCCAGACAACACCCCCCTCTCCACCACCGACAACCAGACGACCATCACCACATGAAAACCTGCCACCACTGAAGACACCACCAAGACCATGAAGAACACCCATTCAGGAGCCACAACAGACTCCTGCCCACCGCACATCTACCACAGAGCTGCCGCCTCCATAGCACCTGAACTAGGCCAGACCCTCAATGCCTCCCATGAATCCGGCATCTTCCCCGACAACTGAAAGCGGGCAGAGGTCAAGCCCCTCCTCAAGAAACCCTCAGCCGACCCGACGGACCTGAAAAAGTACCGGCTCATCTCTCTCCTTTCCTTCGCAGCCAAAGACGCCGAGAGTTTCAACCACGCCCAGCTGATCAGCTTCATAGAAGAGAATGCCATCCTCAACTCCTCCCAGTCTGGATTTCGCAGCAACCACAGCACCGAGACTGCCCTTCTCGCCACCACCAATGACATCCGCATGCTACTCGACCAGGGCCACACTGTGGCCCTCATCCTACTAGACATCTCTGCAGCCTTTGATACCGTCTCACACTGCACTCTCGCAGCCAGTATACGAGGAACAGCCCTCGACTGGATCCGCTCCTTTCTCTCTGGCAGAGCCCAAAGGATCTGACTCCCTCCCTTCCTCTCCGAACCTACAGAGATCAACTGTGGAGTACCCCAAGGATCCTCGCTCAGCCCCACGCTCTTCAACATCTACCATGGACCCTCTCGCCGCCATCGTCAGACAGCATGTGCTCAGCATAGTATAATAAGTTGATGGCACCCAGCTCATCCTCTCTCTCACGAAGCACCCCGAAGACACCAGACTCAGCTTCCAAGAAGGAATGAAAGACTTTGCAGCCTGGATGAGCGACAGCAGCCTAAAACTGAACTTGGAGAAGACAGGGGTCTTCATCCTTAGACCCTCCCCCACTATGTGGGACAGCTCTTGGTTGCCCCCTGCCCTCGGAAACCCACCCAGCCCAATCGACCAAACCCGGAACCTCTGCATCATTCTAGACTCCTCCCTCACCTTGACCGCCAGATCAACGCCGTCACCTCCACCTGCTTCAACACCCTCCTCATCCTCTGCAAGACCTTTAAGTGGATTCCCCCGAATGCAGAAAGACCGTCATCCTCACACTCATAACCAGCAGACTAGACTATGGTAGCGCCCTCTACGCCATAATCAACAAAACCCTGCTACACAAGCTCCAAACCATCCTGAACACTGCAACCAGACTCGTCCTCGGAACCCCATGACACAAGCACATGACCCAGCACCTACGAGACCTCCACTGGCATACCCACCGAAAAAAGAGTAACTTTCAAGCTACTCACCCATGCCGACAAATCCATAGGACCCAAATACCTCAATGAAAGAGTCTCCTTCCACGTACCCAAAAGGAACATCTGCTCCACCGACCTTGCCCAGGCAAAGACCCCACACATCCGCATACCCAGAGCAGGCGGAAGAGCCTTCTCCTACGTTGCAGCAAATACCTGAAACGAGCTCCCAGCCAACATCAGATGCTCCCCCCACTCTGCACACCTTCAGGAAAATCCACTGATTCCAGAGCTGCCCCCCAGCACCTTGAGAGCCTCACAGAAGAGTAGTGTGCTTTATAAACCCCTGATTGATTGATTGAACAATAAAAAAGTTTGCCAGTCGTATGTTCTCAAAATTCCTTCAGCGACACATATGCTCAAATGCCCCATACTGTTCCTGTACTCCTTACCCGGTGAATTTTTGGAAGGTGCGTAAGTCCTCCAAGA
Organism: Triturus cristatus; assembly: GCF_964204655.1. Classification (NCBI taxonomy): domain Eukaryota; kingdom Metazoa; phylum Chordata; class Amphibia; order Caudata; family Salamandridae; genus Triturus; species Triturus cristatus. The sequence continues at coordinate 760,974,090 of NC_140595.1, forward strand.
TATAAATATATACAAACAAATGCTCTTCTTCTGGAACCGCAACCTTGAAACAAAACAGTTATGGCTAATGCTACCAGCATTTTGGCTCCGTCAAAGCATGTTTTTGGCAAGGTTTTCTAAATCATTTTTATTGAGGGAGCTGATGTTCACTCACCAATATATAAAAAACATCTGCTAACAATATTTTGTTCACAAAAAGCATTTAAAGCAAATAGGTCTGGTGTTGACTGTCAGGCTTTTGGCTTTATCACTGCTTGTCATGTCATGTTTTTTTCAAATGCTCTTTGTTAGGGAAGCTGCCCAGCCCCCGTGCGTATTAATTACACAATAGTTAAAAGAAAAATAATTTTGGTCTCAAAAAAGCACTATTTGCCACTGCAGTTCCAGGCACTGAAGGGGACTAATTTGGATGTTCCCACTGAGAAAGGACAGAATGATGTCACTCACCAACTTCTAAATGAAGCAAAAATTCAGAGAAGATGATAGATGCGACAGCTGATGTTCATTTCTAAATGCAGCCCTATAATTTTATGAGGTGTGTATCAAAGTTACCTTTAAGACAAGAAGATTGCAGTTCCTATGTAAGAGTCTAGGTCTACCAGTAGTTCAGGTCAGGGGAGTGCTCCTTTCATTCATTGGAAATTATCCTTATTTATCTTTTTTTATGGATAACTGGAGATGTAAAATTGTATATTTCAATTTGTATTTCACTGATAAACATGCACTCCTACTTAGATGCCTGTTGAATTTTTTGCAAATTAAGCTGCCACATATAGCAATCATTTACATCCTCAGGAAAATATGAGCCTTACAACATAAATAATTGTTGACTTATGCCTATATTTAAGGAAATCTCTTTGTTTACTTCTCGTGCTGTCTATCATCTCAGCTATTCTCTTTGAATTTACAAAATACAGCATGGAGAGTCACTTACTAGAAGCACAATTTTTGTTATTTTTTTTCATTAAAATATAGATACAGACAGGAAAAACATTTTTAGTGTCTGAATTCATCTGTAAAAATCTGAGAAAACAGAAAACAGGGAGCATTCATTATTAGCTTTCTAGCAGGTTTCAGTGCTGAGTGGGATAAAGTATTTGAGAAACATCTGAAACTCTGCCTTTACAATTCATATTTTCTAAGAAAGTCCAATGTCCCAATTAGTAGTTTAAAGGTAAGTTGGTGAAATGTTCTGTCTGTTAAACGATGTTATTTATAGCCTTATGATTTAGGCTCCCAGATTTCAATTTTTTCAGATTTTTACAGATAAATACAATCAGATAAGAATGTGCTTCCTCTTTGTATGTCTTATATCATATATATAATTAGTATATATTGTTTTTAAAGGCAGAAACAAACAGAAAATTGTGCATCTTTTGAGTGACTCTCTATGCTATTATTCATGACTTCTAGGCCAACAGCTGAGCAGGTTTACATCTTGGGGAGTAAAAAACACTGGTTTGGACTTTCTTAAATTAATACATATCTCATCCTATATTTGTGATATAATGATAAAATGTTTGCATAGGTGTATTGTTTTATTTAATCGAGATGTTTAGCGTGTTTAAACCCAAAGGGATAAAAGTAGGATTTCATATTTATTGGTGTCAACTTAATTTATTCACATAACTCAAAATAAATATGGCTAAATACCAATAAGTTAGCCAAAGAAAATAAATGGATAAATGCAGATGGGAATGTTGAAAAAATAAATACAGTAAAACTGGGAGCTCTACTTATGATCAGTCCAGCTCTGTGATGCTGGTGGGAAACCAATCGATCAGATTTAGCTGTACCTAACGTTGGAGATGATTTGATCTGTCAAAAGAATTGTGCACCAACTTCACCGACACTACCACAGACTTTGTCACATTACTTGCCCTCAATGCTAGCAATTTCTTGGAGACATGAACTTCCTTCTAGAAGACCAAGCCTACCCCAACTCAAAAGCACTCATCCAATACCCTCAAAGCCTGGGCCTCACCCAACGAGTAAAGGGACCTACCCATGTTGAAGGACACCTCCTAGACCTTATTTCAACTTCCCGGTCCCAGTCCAATGCACATGTACCACCGCAATACAATTACATAATATCGATGCATATAATATTGAAACGCAACATATTCAAAAATAAATATTGATAAAAAAATATTGCCTTTCTATATGTCAGGATTTGGGTATATTATATGGTTTGGCTGTGCGTACTTACCATGTAATAAACTTGCCAAAACTTTCTTGGGTTCAGTCAGGCTCTTTGAAAAACCTTAAGCTCAGCCTTGGGGGGCTATGGCTGCGAGCAGCAAGGCTTAAACAAAGGAACTATTGTAAAGCATTTATCAGTACTGAACAACAAAATAAAGTCACATAACATGAAAGAAACCTGACACCAATTTATACAAATTGATTATATTCTTATCAATTCAAGAATCAAAGATTAACAAAATCTACCAAAGTCCCAAAGATATAGATTTTAATAAAATATCAAATCTCAGTTTGAGAAGTTTGTAAGTTGTGTTCAACTACACTGGCCCAACTTGGGCAACAATATCTGACAGGGAGATAGACTGGGGGGCAAGAAAGAAGCATTTAGACAGTTACCTGGCCACCAAAGAATTTTCCAGTCCAGTTCTAAACTTTACAGCACAACTTCATTGGAGTAGTCATGATGCTGCAGAAGATGCAAGATGCTCAAGGATGCTCTGGAGGCCATGCAGTAGTTGGCAGTGCCTTTGCAGTTATTCCTCGGTCCAGTGGTCAGGTGGGGCGACTTTGGCCACAGAGGTCAAACTCTTTTGAAGTCCTCTTTGAGAAAGTAGAAGGCCAGCAGTGGCTGCTATACCTGTCGCCATGCATAGCAGTCCTATAAACATCCTTTGATGGAGGCTGATGTCCCTCTTAGGCAACCAATCTGGACTCAGATTAAACATATTTGTTCGACTGACTCAGTAGCAACTTTCAGTCATTGAGAATTTGTCTCTTCTCTTGGGGCACCCAGCTGCAGTCAGTGGTGATTCCTCTGCTGTGACTACTGACTTGTGGAGTTGGGCTTCATCAGCTTTGTTGGCTCTGGTGTTGGTTCAAGGGGGTCAGCCGTTGACCCTTGGAGTAAAATATTTGGTCTGGGGCTTGGGAATGACTTATGTTCAAGCCAGGAGCCACAGTTACAGTCTTCTCTTTGTTAGCTCAAGGTAAGGCAGAAGCAATCCAGCAAATGGTTCAGCCTCTCTTTATCAAGTCCAGGGGTCAGGGCAGGGCAGTTCTTCTCCAGTCCTTTGTCCACTTTTGGCATGATCTGAAGTCTAGATGCCATATTTATTCCCAGAAAGTGCCCAGGCTTGATAATGAGGTCACTAGTCAATGGGCTACAAGGTGCTCTCCTTCTTGATAACAACTTGCCAGATATTTGTGGCATGTATCAATCTTATAGTTTACTATTCTGCCCATCTGACAATATCAGGACCCTTCCTTTGATGTTAGAAGCTTGGTAGCCCACCCTAAATGTGTGGCTACCAGACGTCTGCACGCCCAAGGAAAACCAGTTTAGGCAATGGTCTTCTCTCTCTCTTTTCGTGCCTCCAGACTGTCTACCTGAACAAAGGGCAGCCAAGAGTGAGATCACTATTTGCCCAACAAAGATGGCTTCACTTTTGAAGCTTTCATTTTGAGCTATCACCCTAAGCGGCCTCCTGTGAAGGGGAGGTAATACATCACTCTGTAGCCGGCTGCTATTGGTACTAAGGCTGGGAGTCATTCACACTACTCCCCAGGAGGGAAGAAAGCTGTTTAGTGGCCACTAACCATGTTAGGATACTGGACAAACTGGGTCACAGGGAGGAAACTTTCTAAAAGCTGCATTTCAATAATAGTGAAATTAAATTCGACTTTGTCGGGTTTATGCTGTGGTTGATTTGATAGCTTACAATACCAATCCCAGCAGTCCCATTTATATGATAGCTGGGCTGAGTGATCAGCCGGTAACTCTGTGTTGGCCAAGGGTGCTACTAACTCTCCTGCAGAAAAACAACAATTTGGAAGTGTTACTGCCAGGACATATATATATGTCCTACTTAATAATATACAGCTCCCTGCCTTAGGGCTCAATGGACCTTCCTTAGGGGAGACTTGCATATATTGTCAAGGGAAGTGGGGGTATTGCCGTTGGTTTAGATGGCAAGGTTGAACTAGCAGTGTGACTACTGCCCTTCCATTCTGCAGTGGCAGACTTGGAGCCATTTTGTTCTTTGTCAAACACAGGGTGGCACAATCAGTGCTGCAGCCCTGGGTGGACCACCTGTCTTACATGCCCTGGGTACCCTGAGTACCATATACAAGGGACCTATAAGTAAGTCAGGGCCAGATGTAGGAAGCCAATTTGCGATCGCAAATGCTGAAATTTGCAGAATTGCGGCGTTTGCGATCGCAAATTAACAGTGTGCAATGTAGCACACAAAAACCCCCTTCAAAATAAGGAATCTCAACATTTTTGATTCCCTATTTTGCGATTGCATTTAAGGAATTGCAACTTGTGATTCCTTCAATGCAATGTAAGAAGCACAAAAGAAAGTGCGATTTGGCCTTAAGTAATCGCAAATTACCACCAACTTGAAGTTGGTGGTAATTTGCAAATTCCTTTAAAAAGCACATTTTGGCTTTTCTAAAAGTGCCATGTGGCACACATTCATGCCCTTAGGACATGTATGTGCGCCACATGTGCACACATGCATTTTTCAGGGGTGCAACAGGTTGTCCCTCTGGAAACCTTGCACCCCTGAAATTGCGCACGCAATTTGCGAGTACCTATTGGGTAATCGCAAATTGCGTGCGCAATTCCCATTCATTCCAATGGGCCTCTTGGCCCATAGGAATGAATGGGAAGGTATTCCTTGATTGCGAATCGCAATTTGCAATTCACAAATAAGGAATATTAAGGAATATCAAAAAATATTGAGATTCCTACCTACATGGCATTTTGCGAGTCCTTAATAGCGATTCCCTCAAATTCGCTATTAAGGACTCTCAAAAGTGCTTTTACCTACATTTGTCCCTCAGTCTCTGCCATTTGGGGGATAGCCAATATGAGACACACTTTGTAAGGGGTTAGAAGACTGGCATTGAGGTCTGGTTAGCAGGCCTCAATGCACTCTCAGAGTAAAAAAAACAGCAGCATCAATCCATAAATGTGGGGTGAACATACAGAAAGAGGCATTTCCTTACACTGTACTTAACTAATAAAGCCATACATTTTGTGAAACAACTATAATTGGTAAAAATTTAGAATTTTTCTAATATTGAAAACACAAATAGTGGAAACACAAATATCTTCACCTTTAAATTCATATATATTATGTCAAAAATATTGATTTACACAAAATCAACTAGGATAGTATCACCAAAATAATTACATTATCATTAATAAATATAAAAGCACCTTTTACATAAAACAATTATTTAAAAATAAAATATTGCATGCACATGTTGAAATGAAAAATAAATGTTACATCACCAAAATATTTATAATTCACCCCAATAAAATATATACCTATATTCAAGACAATACAACCCCACACAAAAAAATGCCTTAACTACAAACACTTATACAGCATTCTAAATATTAATAAATATAGAGATATAAATACAATTATATTCAAAACTATCAATATCAGACAATATAAATAAAATCTAAATTAGCATTTTCTGTAGAAGGACATAACTCATACAAAATGAATCAATAAAATCAAACTGTAACATGTATTTATTTATTTAAAGGTTCTTTTTATTGAGTTTAAGAAAGAAGATAAATACAGAGAAACATGCTCATTGATAGCATATCAGTCAAAATCTGCTATGTGACATACATAGTGAAAACAGAATACATTTAAGAGTCATGAAGACATGGATCGAAGGAATAAAACCATTCAGAGTGTCCATCTCCTTCGGGTCTACATCTCAAAACAGCAATCCTCCAATAGGCAAAACCGGTTTCCAACCTTGAACCATGAAGACATATCGGGGACACAAAAAATAGAAAGAGCAAAGAAAAAAAACAATAGTGGGAAAGAAGGTAAGAAGTGAGGACATCCCCACCGTGTTCTGACAAGGGTGTTTTAGTCCAGTCATGCTCAGATGCTGAATGGGTCATGACCAAATCATGCAGCAAGTGCGCGGTGTCTAAGCGACCGCCTCCTCTTCATCTGCGGTGTGGTGGGAGCTAGATTTGAGGTAGCAAAGCAGAGGCGCCCAGATATCCCTAGGCTGGTAATGGGCAGGCATTAACTCCCAGTAGTTAGTTAGTTGATTGTTGCAGAATGCTGCATCCTTAGGCCAATCCTCTATCTTTGGACTGCCCTTTCGGTCCCTACAAAAAGCCACCCATCTCTTAGCTAAAAGCAACAACATTTCCACAAGTTTTCTATGTCCTGCAGCTACGTTGCGCACGTATCCTAGCAGGGCCACTAAAGTGGAGCACTCAAGCGGGGCTTTGATCATCAGGGTCAGGGTCTCAAACATGCGTTCCCAGTAACTTGCCACCACAGGGCACTCCCAGGCCATATTAATAAAGGATGCCCCTGGAGCTCGGCAGCGCTTACATCTGCCATCTAAGATAAGAACTGCCCTGTGGAGCCACACCGGGGTTCTGTACAATCTATGAAGAAATTTAAAGTGGATTAATCACAGTCTACAGTTAAGCGATAATTCCTTAAGCTGTGTGCAGCAGTATGCCCACGTGTCATCTTCAAGCGGACAACCCAGCACCCTCTACCACTCTCACAGCGCTTGGGGAATACAGATCGAGGAGGCGCATTGCATCCGTGCATATAGCTGGGTTACAAGTTTTCATGGTGAGGGGTTCTTCAGAAAGTCCTCTAGCGCTTGGAATGTTGGTGGCACAACAGGGAATGACTTGTATAAAGCACGTAGCACTGCTCATAGTTGATAGTAGGTGAACCTGTCCAGCAGCCCCATGTGCTGATCGCCTAATGCATCGTCTACAGTGACAAACACCCCATCAGGGAACGCTTGCCCCATTGTGGTGATCTGAAGCCCTCGTACTCTTTGACTCATCCCAGCCTCAGTAGTTACAGGCAGTCCCGGGTGACTGATAAGAGGGATCGAGGGGGCAAGAGTGACTTCCAAGTTCGCTCTGTGGCGAAGCTCCCTCCATGTCCAAACCGTGCAACCAACAATGTCAATTTTAGCTCTGGGTCTCCCTTGAGGTCAAAATAAAGCCTTGTGTAAGGGCACTGGTGCCACCCTATCACTCTCCCTGGCAGTGTGGGCCATGATAAGAGTTGGGAAAACCCAGTGACAGACAAACTGAGCTTGGGCGCAGTTATAATATAATTCCATGTCCGGGGAGGAAATTCCACCTTGGGCAAGCAGCAGCGTCAGAGTCTCCCATGTCACTTGAGGCTGCCTCCCCGCCCAGGCCAGTGCAATCAGATTTGAGCGCAGGCAGCACCTGAACGCCGCAGTGAGGGGAAGTGGCAGATTGGTAAAAACATAGAGGAACTTGGGGAGGACCACCATCTTGGCAATGGCCAGACAGCCCGCAAGGGAAAGGGAAGCGATTTCCACCTACTCAAACAACTTTCCAGCCACTCCATAAGCCTGCCATAGTTGTGACTCCATAGTTCATCCAGGTGCCAACTGAGCCAGATCCCCAAATATTTCACCAGTCGGTGGGTCACTGAAGCGGGAATTCTGATTGAAATTGGGCAAGGGCCGCAGTAAGAGGAAATATGATATATTCTTCCCAATTAATGGAGACCCCCGACACTCCACCAAACCGGACCACCTCCCTAATGAGCGGGTCCAGGTTTTCAGCTGGGTGTTGCACATATAGAGTGACATCATCAGCATACATGGAAGCCAGGATCACCCAAGGGGTGAAGTCCAGAACACGTCTAGCATGATGTTGCGGGAGTCTTGCAGCGAGAAATTCCGTTGCGACAGCGAACAGGAGGTGGGAAAGAGGGCAGCCCTGGAGAGTGCCTCGGGCCACTGAGAGTGCAGGGGACACCTGGCCATTAACTCTGAGTCTAGCGGTTGGGGCTGAGTACAGTAAGGCGACTAATTCCAAAGTGGGAGAGAAGAGCAGGTAAGGCCATTCTAGAGTATCAAATGCCTTAGTTGCATCTAAGAACACGGCCACAGTAGGAAGGGAGTCATCGCCCATCTGCATGGTCGCAAAGAAAGTATGCAAATTGTGAGCGGTGCTTCGCCTGGGCACAAACCCACAATGATCGGGCCGAAGCACTGACGGCAGCAGTGGGAGCAGACCCAACGCCAGTAGCTTGGCTAGTATCTTATTATCAAGATTTATCATGGAAAGAGGTCTATAAGAGTCACAGAGCAGCGGATACTTATCTGGCTTAAGGATGGTCATGATTAGTGCCTCCTGCAATGAGGGTGGGAGGGAACCATGCTCTAAGGAGTCCTCATACATGTTAAGAAGATGGGGGACCAGAATCTGCGCATATTCTTTATCAAAGGAGGCAGTGAGTCCGTCCAACCCCGGAGCCTTATCCTCCAGCATGACCCGGATCACTGCAATAACCTCCTCCTCCTGAAAAGGCTCATCAAGATATTTCTGTTGTCCGTCACTCAGCCAGGCCAGCTCAATGGAATCAAAGAGGGAAAACAGATCTGGGTGTGCCGCTGTCTGATGCGCCGAATACAGCGAGGTGTAAAAGTCAAGCATCTCCATTTGTACCACTTCCTCTCCTGCTGCCACTATTTCCCCATTGTCCATGCGTAGCTTGCCAATGTACTCATTAACCCAGGGCTTCCTCAACAGCCCGCCAGCATTTTCCCCGCGTGGTCCTCATCGCTATACTGTCACGCTCGGGCCTCTTTACTCAGGTAGTGCATCTCTCTCTGCGCCACCTCCTCGAATTCTGCGATCTTTCCCTTAATGCTGTCCAGGACTTACGGATTATTGCTGTCTAAATACTCAAGCTCCAGTGCCAGGATTTCTCCTTCCAGGCATCGGAGATCCCCCTGAGTGAGCGCAGTACCCTCGCCTGTTTGACAATACATTTTCCCCGGATTACCGCCTTAAAGGCCTCCTACAGCACTGAGGAGGAATCCACAGTACCGCTGTTTAGCTCAAAGTATTCAATAATATTAGCGCGGATCGATTCCCTCAATACCCGATCCCGTAACGCCCTAACAGGGAGCCTCCAAATAAAGGGCACACCCGGCAACGCAAATTGAAGTATCACAGGCTGTAATCAGAGAGGGACCTGGCGAGATGCGCAAGCCCAAGTACCCATGCATCCATGTCTCGCGTTGCAAGCCAATAATCGATATGGGACCAGGCAGGGCCCGCAGAAGTGACACACATGCCCTCACGTCCGGTGAGGTGGCGACGTCTCCAGACTTCCACCAGTCCGTGATCCCCCATAATGGTACTGAGCTGGTGTAAGTCGCTTGATTTATCCATATCCACATCCAACACCACATTAAAATCCCCCCGTAGAACAGGCCCAGGCTCAAGGGGATCCATCCGCCTCCAAACTTCGCTGAAGAATTGTGGATCGTCCACATTTGGCCCATAGACCGACACCAGCCTGGCCGATTGTTGCCTCATAACCCCTGCAACAATCACATACCTCCCCTGCGGATCATAAAGTGCTATGTGCATTTTCCAAGGAAGTCCCTTTCTGAGGACAATGGCCGAGCCCCGTGCATAATTAGAGTAGCCAGCAACAAATTTCTCTCCCATCCACCTAGCCCTGAGCCGCATGCAGTTCTGGTTAGTGAGGTGTAATTCCTGTAAAAAGCATATATCCGCCCCATGATGCTTAAGATATGCAGCTACCAGTCTCACCTTCCGACAGTCATTCAGGTCTCGCACATTCCATGTAACTACCTTAATCACATCTAAATCTGCGGTGGTCTCACCCATCTCCAAACACTACAGTGTCGCTCTGCGATGTGCAGTTCTGCGCACCCATGGGCCCGTGAGGGGGAGTCAAAAGGAGGAAAAAGAAGAGGAGAGAGGAGAAAGAGTGAAGGAAGTCAAATTGCGTGACAAGTGTGCACCCCACCCAACAAACCCACCCTCCACCCATTACAGCCCCCAAACATGGCTGAGAGGTAAACCTTTAAACAGAAAAGGCCTATAGTTGTCATCAGTAGTCACTTGCATGGGATTCATCCCTGCGGGAGGCACAAGCTGCGCGGGGAACTCCAGCATGCAATTGCTGGGTGGCTGGACCAGGTATAGTCAAAGGCAGGGAAGGGAATTCACCCCCGCCCCATTCAGAGTCGGACCAGGCAGGCCTTCACCCCCTAGTCCAAGTGAGCTTGTACATCTCGGCCCAAGGATAGGAGTAGTTTATCTGCAAAATCTGTCTCTTGCAGCCAGGAGTGCCGCTGCCTTACCAGCTTACATCCGGTTATTCAACAGTTCAATCGTTCTTGTTATGGGGGTCTTCCTCTGCGTGTCCGCCGTTTGCCCTCACAGCCGGCTCAGGCTGCCTTAGGGCGCGAGCGAACTTGGTGGCCGCCTTAGGATCAGTTAAGAAAACAGTCTTGCCCTGATGGACGATGTGAAGTTTCGCTGGATAAAGAAGCAGGCACTTGATGTCTTGTTGCTGTAACATATGTTTTACACGCACAAACTCCCTCTGTGCCACCTGCACCATCAGGGTAAAATCGGGAAAAAAAGAGATTGTATTGCCATGGTACTTAGTGTACTGGAGATCTCGGGCTTTACGCAGCACAGTGTCCCAGTCCCTATAATTCAGTAGGCCTTGCCGGGGCGCCAGGTGGTAGTCTCATCCCCAGGGACCTGTGTGCCCGCTCCACGATGCATACCTTGGTGAGGGTGTCCCCGAACATCGCCCGGAGCATTTCTTCAATGCAGTCCTTGACTCGCGTCATAGCCGTGGTCTCCGGGACTCCCGTGATGTGCAGATTGTTGCAGTGCGATCTCGCCTCAAGGTCTTCATCCTTGCTATGGATGACCTCCAACACCTTCTCCATCTGGGTTAGCTTCTCCCGGGTGGTGTTACCCTCGTCTTCCAGCGCAGACATGCGCTGCTCAACTTCTGTAAGGCACTCCTCGTAGTTAGAGACCTTGTCTCTGAGCCGATCTAGGCGGTTAGACATGGAGTCAATTTTGTAGTCTATGGTGGAGAGTGACTGTTTCAGGTCTAGAAACATTTCCCGTATATTGGGATCTGTCGTGGGTGTAGCGAACTAGGTCGCTTCCAAAGGGCCATCCTCTGGCAGGACGGCCACTCGGGGGCCCTTCGTCTGCTCAAAAGAGAGCTTGGTTTGCTTGCTGCCGGCCTTGCATTGTCTCCGTGGATCGTTCCGATGCTGGGCGCCGTGGGAGGTCCTCATCAATACTGACCCCGCTCGTGTTACACCTGCCGATCTAGCGCTCTCCCCGTTGAGAGGTTGATCTGTTGGGATGTCTTAGTGCGATGCCCCCGCTTGCAGTGCCCAATCAGTGTCAACACACCATGCTGGTGTGTTGGGTCCCCTGCACTCTCCATATCGTGGTGGCTGCAATCTGCGGATGGAACTCCAGCTGTCCTTTCTGCCTTCCCCCAGCACATTCAGGTCCCCAAGGCCGTCCCCAATGTCGAGAGAGCAGGGCACGCTGATTCCTTCAACGAGCAGTCAGGCCAGACTGCAAGAGGTGGGCGCCGTAAAACACCTCGTAGTCTCAAAATGGGGAGTGATTCAATTCCGGACTGAAGAGGCTGGAATCTATTAACATGTAGCAACATAAAAGGGATGCCTCTTCCACCATAGATCAATGTGAACTTTTTAACACCTACTCAACTAATGTGTTATGTTACTTATTACAGTATTCCATTTTTTGAATTAGACCAAACAGCCTAAGTAGATTGCATACATTTTTCTTCTATGCCATAATCATTTGGCTGTATCAAACAATTCATTTCTTAAACAAGGAGATAAACTTGGAGCAACATACATATATATATACATTTTACACAAGACACATTATTACAGTGTTCAAAACTAAAACTATGACATTTGCAATCAACAACTACCACTACAATTGACAGTTTAGACTTTACAAACAAATCACATGAAAACTAACAAGTCCTACTATAAACTTCTAAATGGCAGGGCCAAAATACTCTTATCTCCACAACCCTTTTTTTAATTGTATGGTCCTGGTATGAGGTTAGAGTGTTCATATACAGCTCAAGGTCTATGTCTGTTTAATATGGACCAGACTGTTCATTATTTCATATATTTTTGCAAGCTTGTTCCTCTTGGCCTCAAATGGGGGATGCCAACGTGTTTCAACCTTCGACGTGGGACCTTAAAATCTTTGTTAGAAGGCCTTCATCAGGGAGAAAAAGATTTTGTTTTATGACACTGCAAATATTTTGGACAAAAAAGAGAATGGGGGACACCTCAGGTGCACTCCAACAGACCACCGAGGTCGGAGGCCACAAGGATCAGTGCGGGGTCCAGCCTCCTCCTCCCTGTCTCTGTGGGGGTTGCTCCTGCACGTTCGTGGTCCCACCTCTGCTTAGCCGCAGTCCGCCCACCCGCCAAGCCGCAGGCGCCCTCGGCACTGCCAGCAGGTGCCCCGGGGGGGCCAGGAGACACAGGCATTGTCTACAGTGCGGGCCGCCGCTCTGGCAGCCCACCACTCGAGGGGCCCACCGGGTATTGGAGGCCAGCCACCCTCTACAGGCCTCTGCGCGCTGGGGTGTCATGCAGGGTGTCAGGTTCACACAGGCAGTACTTGTTTCTTGCCTCCCAGCTGGTGTCACAGCAGGCCGTCTGCCACTGCTTGTGGGAATTCTGCTAGCGCTCCCGGGCCAGTCAGAGCTTCCGGCTCGTTGTCCACCAGGCATGCTCAGACGGCGGGCTCCTACGTGCCGAATGCATGTCTCCGCTGCAGTCCGCCGGACCTCGGGGCAAGATCCTCCTGCATGGGCCCAGTCTCTTGCAGCACACAGCCAGCATACCGGGGGATCACTGCTCACGCCTCCCTACCGCAGGCAACAGGTATCTCGTCCAATGCAGTGGGTGTGTAGGAGACGAGCGGGGTGCCCTGATGCCATTTTCATGCTGCAGACAAGCGGCACTCCTTATGCCACTGCGCGCGGGGCCGCCATTTTGCATCGCGATCCCGTGGCTGCTATAGTCTCTCATTCCACCCGCTTACAGATGTCTGCAGCATTCCTCCTCCGAACCAGTCAGGCACAAGCGGTTCCGATTATCGTTTCTGCTGTTTGGGAGTTACAGCACCCACCCGATCCGCTCAATAAATTACAGATCAGCAGTTCAGCCAGCAGAGCCTCACAGAGTGGCAGCCATTTTGCAGACGGCACTCTAGCACCCCCAACTATAAAGAACATTAACCAATAAAGTAATGCAAACATTTAAATCAACAATATCAAAAGGCTCACTAATGTTATCAACTAAATACTATAAAACCAACAAAAGCTGCAATATGAGGAACTTTGCCTCTGACCAGACCCTTAAAGAATAAATACATATACCCATAACTATATACAGTAATTCTGTCTGGCACTGTACACCTTGGATGTCCATGACCTCATTCCTGGTGCTACGCAAGGATCCTCCCTGAGCTTGACATTCTTCAACATGTACATGATCCCTCTAGCCAGCATTATCCACTCCCATGGCATCAACATTCTTTTCTTTGCCAGTGACATACAACTCATTTTCTCCCTCATGGACAAGATCAGGTTCTTCAAGAATTGCTCTTAACTATGGAACTCTACCTGGTGGCCATCATAGCTAGGACCAAGACTCACCCCACCAAGACTCACCCCACCACCCACATGAAGAAACTCAGAAACATCATCTACAAAAAACTTGACATGACTGCTCAAGTCAACTGCATCACCGCCTCATGCTTCCATACGCTGAAGATTCTGAGGAAGTCTTTCAAATGGCTACCAATCAGCACCCAGAATACCATCACACACACCCTGGTCACAAGTAAGCTGGCCTGAGGGGGCACCCTCTCTAGGGGATCAACAAAAAACAGAAGGCCGCAGACCATTCTGAACTCTGCAGCCAAAATCACTTTCAACGCCCCACGCTAGACTCACATCACACCACTCCTGAAGGAGATCCACTGACTCCAAATAAACAACCACGCACAATTCAAATTCCTCATCCAACACTTTTAAGGCACTACATAACACTGGTGAATATAGTTGCAAGAACAATCTCCTACCCAACCTCTATTTCTTTAACAATGGCTTACTAGAGCTCTAAATATGGGGCATGCTAAAGTGCTACTCTCCACACACCAAGTTTTTATTTCATATTTTATTATATTTAGTCTTTTTTTTTTTTTTAAATGTTTTGAAAACTCATTTGTCAAGATTTGAAAATTAACTTCAGCAACATTTCATTTTGTGCAACAACCACAATACAATTTTACATTCATGTTCAGAATATGTAAACTTACTATACAGAATGAATAAAGAAGAAAAAAGGAAAATCAACAACAATCCCCTGCACTCATACCTCATTCAAATGACCCACAACCATGTCACTAGCATACTCACACTACCATACTACTCCCCAGACGAACACTGCATGCACAGATGGATAAAGAGCGGGGTGGCATCATCCACCCTCAATTGCTGTGCTGATGCCTGGGGTGTCACACTCTCTGGCCGACGTACGTTTCAATGGACAATATCAGTGGTCTCCATCTTCGTCAGGACCTTTAGATTTACATATAATTGTTTGTAACGTTCTATCTTTTCCTTTTGTCATTATTTTCACAAATGTGAAGAGAGTTTTCTTCCGTTACCCCTCTAACGGACGCCCTGTTGCCATCCAATTCCGATACTCCTCCGAATAGAGGTCCTGTGGGAGATTGTTCTTGCAACTATATTCATTTGTTTTCCCCCTCCTCCCAGACCTATTGAATAGGGGGTTGCCTTTCCTACATTTTACTACATAACACTGGCATAGCAGGTCTCCACATCTTCTGGATACCTACTTGCACACATCCCACACATATTGAAAATCAGATCCAGCAGTACAGCCTCCTCCTACATCACAGCTTAAGCATGGAATGAACTGGCAGTACAAATAAAAATCCTCCTATTCACTTTTTGAACTCCGCAAAAAGCTGAAGACCTGGCTTTTTGAGCAGTCCCACTAGGCTCTAGGTTTGGCTAGACTCTCACCTGCTCAGCGCTAGGATGCCCTTTGGGTGATAGTGCGCTCTACAAATGTGCGTAATATAGCATAACTTAATAACTGTTTTGGCAAAAATAAAAGCTCTGTATACATTTAGACATGGGCAAAGTGGTCAGTTGCCCATGACTGTATCTTCCAGGAAGGCCCCTGGTAATGTGATCAAAATGTGCACGAAAACCAGGTTCTTTTTTAAATTGACAGCTGGGAGAATCACCATGCCACCGCTCTCTTGATCTCTAGGTGGCAATTATTTATACAATGATATTTCGATCTCTCTGTCCTTACTTCACCATAGCTATTTTACCCCACTCCTCTCTCTTCACTTCCCTCTCTCTGCCTACTTCTACATCTCTACTTACCTTCTCCTCTCGATTTATTTTCTCTCTACCTCATTTCTATCTCAATGCACCTCTAACACACCTCTCTCTCACAACCTCACCTTGCAATTCCCCACTCTCTGAGCCTTCTTGTATAGCTCTCCCTTAACTCTCCTTTAACCACATACTTATCTGTCTACCTCTATTTTACCTCTTTATACACCTCCTATCTCTACTCTACTTCTTGCATCTCTCCCAATCCTCTATCTAACCAATCTCTTTCAGTACCTCATCTCTCCCTATACTTTATGCTCCCTCTCTCTCACACGCTAGTTGAATTATCCGTTTGTCTCAACATTCATTCCTTTCCTCACCTCCCCACCTCTCCTCTCCTTTTCTATCTTTTTACCTGTGTCTCACTACCTAACCTCACATTACTTTATTCCTTTGTTGCTACATCCTCCTATATCTTCTATCTCTGTTCTCTCTCGCTCTGTGCATCTCTTTCTCTATTTCGACCATCCCCACTAAACCACTACTCTCTTTCTACTTCACTCTCTCTACTTCAGTATCAAACTCACTTCTTGTTGTTTATGTCACCTATATCTTTCCATTTCACCTCATCTCTGTTTCTACTCTTAAGCCAATTCTCTCTCCCTTATCTCTTTTTTACTACTCTCTTTATAGCACCTATATTTGTATAACTCTTCTCATTTTGCCCCTCTTTCCAGCCCACCACTCACCATATCTTGCATCTCTTTTTGTTCCTTTCAATTATGTACATCTCTGCCTACATACACCTCTCTCCATCTAACCGATAACCCTTTCTACCTTACCTCTCTCTTGCTTCCTCACTCCTTTCACCTGCTACAGTTCTATCTCCCCAGCTTTCACTTTCTCTGTATCATTATTAAGCATTACCTATCTCTTTACCTCTCTTCCTCTATTGATCTCTTTCTCCCTGGGTATCTCACAAATATTCACTTTACCTCCAGCATCCTCACTGGGGAAACTCTTCATATTATGGAATTTTTATCTCTACCTCCCTTCTCCTACTAATACACTGCTAAACAATGCAATTCTTTTGATCGTTCTGTCTTTCTGTTCTGTTGTCTTCTGGCCCCTCCCATTTCTCTTTGTCAGTCAGTCATAATCATTTCATTCGGTTAATAAAAACCATAAAAGTACACTACAAAAAATCTTATAAAAACAACATTTAAACATTTCTCTTAGTCGAAGCAGTCAGAGGTTACTGCCAGAGAAGAGAGAGCAGAGGTGAAACAAGACAGGGAAATAGAATTAAGGAGAAGAATTTTGGAAGCAGTGCTTTGTTTTTGCCTGGTGCAGTGAGAGTGCCATTTGTGAACAGGTATATTATTTGTGATTATGATTCCCACCCAGTTAAAGCTACAGTTTCAATGGTTGTGTGCATTTGTCTATTGAATCAGTATATTCTAGTCAGCTAAACAGCCTTTCAAACCAAATCATCCTTACTGTGTCTTTCCTTCAATGGGCACACATGCTAATAGACACTAAATTCCGTGTAATGTATTGTTGTTAAAGCATTAATATTGTTGCATGACAAAATAAATCAATCCCAATGAGGAAAAAAGTGGTTCTATAGATGCTTGTTCAAGCTTTATTTTGAGATGTGTTTGTCTGCCTCATTGCTGAAGGTTTAGGTAAAATTAATTATTTGGCCTCATGAGAACTTCCTTTAGCTGAAAATGGATGGTAAATTAAAGTGGTTCCAGATAGGGGACCCCAAAATATGTTTTGCCAGTGTCCCAACAATTTTTAGGATGGCACTGCACTGATTAACATTTTGTATCCTAACATCGTATTATCATGCCACAAAATGGATTGCCAAATAATTTCTCCCTGTTTTCCCATCTCCAGCTTCTTCATTACATAAAAAATGTGCGTTTGCGAGGAGGTGGCAAAGGGACATTCTTTGATGAGAATGGAAACCCTCCAGCACTGTATGATATTGTAAGCTGGCAAAAGAATCATCAAGGAAGCCTCAGGCAGGTAAAGGTGGGCAGATATGACTCCAGTGCCCTGCCTGGAGAAACCCTTCTTATTAATGGCAGTGCCATCCGGTGGATTGCAGGAGAAATACAGGTAAAAGATACAAACATGGTTGAAAGGCATTTTTATAGTTTATAAGATGTGGCAAAATATAACTGACAGTATTAATACTTAGTCACATAATATTCCTTGCAAACATCTGGAGTATGCAAAGTGAGTTTGCTATTAAACATAAAGGTGAGGGGTGCAGCCACAATACAAAGAATAACTACCTTGTAAAACTAAAATGGTTTGGGCAGATTTCTAATAGGCCTTCACTCATAGATTGAAGCTTCTGTTCAGATTCACTTAAACAATGAGAACATCCGCTTTGTAAGCCTTCTCCTTTGTGTTGTGCACCATGTGGTTAAATTACTTTTCTTTGATGTCCATGATGGCTGCTAGGGTGGCCTCCACATCTTGAGACCCCTGGGCCCAGATTTGCTAAGGCTTTGTGATATCACAAAGTGATTAGTTGATATTTACCTGCCAGTTTCGTGCTGGAAAAGAGCCTTTTTCATTGCAAATATATATTTGTGTGATTTGCACTGTTTTGTGTTAAGGGGGTGTAACAGAGGCGGATCACTGCAAAAACCCATAGGTTTTGAGGCAAAACTGATCTAAATGAGACAGCCAGACTGAACTTTGTATGAGAAACTTAAGCCTCTTTGAAAGAGATGATGACAAGGGGAAAATATTTATTTTCTCCTAAAAATCCTAACACTGAATGTTCGCTGAAGTGCATGGGACACACACAACCGCCATGATCCTTCTGTTTATCTAGACATATGACTTTGTGCTGGAGGTGAATGCTTTCAGTACAAACCTTATTCTGGACAGGTAGATGCAGGGCTTTGTAACACACATGTCAGCCTTTAAAAGTTCGAGCTTAGGTTAGACGTTAGCAGCAGGCCAATCTTCATAGATATAACTCTGCCCTATGTGTTCATCTTTGCAAAGAGCAACACAGCAAATTTGGTGAAATGTGCGGTATTGCCTGAAAAATTATTAAATCTCGGCCTTCACCTCCAAATCATGATAGTTCTTTCACTAAAATCTACAGATAGAAATCACACACTCCCCTGTTTAAAACTTTCATAGCTCTTCCCATAGTGTACACATTGTTCTAAAAGATATATGTTTATTAGGATGGCAGGCCTTTTTCCTTCTTATTAGTTCCTAGTGGTAACATTTTTATGGTATCTAGCTTAGAACTCAAAGGGATAGGAATCTACCCTGAAGAGGCAAATTCATGCTTGACATGAATTGTACATTTACTGCACTTTCCAGCCACATCCATGTACTTTTCTCATCCCTTTCAAATATGTTTCTCATTTTCGTATGATAGCATTTCATATGCAATAGATGAGGGAAGCAAAATGTGATATGTCGCCGTTGAAGCACAGGATTGAAGGCGATGATTCAGCGGTGAGCCGTGTAAAGTAAGAAATGCATTGGAAAGTGAAGACTTCACATTCAGCAACATGATATTCACAGTCCTCGCAGCAGTGGCGATGCGTAGGCATTGAGGCAGATTCTCCAGTTAAAATCAGCACAATGGCATTGATGCATTGGTTCTGGTTGTAGCAGCACTTTATACCCACTTGCAAAGTCCCAAGACTGGATTGGCACCACATGGCAGGGAAAGACTTGCAGCAAGCAAAGTCCAGAGGCTGATGCAGGTTGATTTTAAGTCTTTGATATCCCTGAGATGTAGAACAGAGGGCAAGTCAGCAATCCCTTGGAGTCAATCTGAATCCAATTGAGAGCAGAGGGTAGCAGGCAGCAGGGCAGCACAGTAGAAATGCAGTTCTTCCCAAGCAGCAGTCCAGCAGAGTGACAGTTCTTTTAGCAGGACAGCCGTTCTACCTCCTGGCAAAGTTCTACTCAGGTACAGCAGTGTATTGAAGCGGTAGGGTAAGAAGTACAGTTATTGCACCCAGTGGTGCATTTGAAGTGCTGGAGACTTCAAAGAGAAGCTTTGAAGTGCACCACTTTACCCCTCCCTCACCAGCTCTGGCTCCAATCTCACTCCAGCGAGTTTTGTAGCCCTATACATGGAGATAGGACACATCGTATTCAGGTTTAAGCGTCAGCTCCTCCCTCCTATCTTGACCAGGATGACCCATGAAAATGTAAATGGTCGCACAGTCACACCTAAGTTCCCTTTGTGTGTGGCTGTCTATAGGATATGCACCCCTGACATGTATTGCAAGCACATAGGGCTAAGAGCAGAAAAAATGCTATCTTTCTAAAATTACTATTCCAGTGATATGAAACATGACAGATTTGCTCCTTCTCAATCAGGAGGTAGAGCTTATAAAGTTTAATATGGAATTACTAATGTTAACCTATTTGAAGGGTAGATCTCATAGAAGTGAAAAATTAATTTGGGTGTTTTTCACTACTCGGACATGCAAAACTTAAAAGTACAAGTTTGATTACACAGCACCCTGCCCTATGGGATATCTAGGGCCTTCCTTAGGGGTGACTTATGTGCAATGAAAGGGGAGTTTAGGGGCTTGGCAAGGTGTTTTAAATGTCAAGTGGACATGGCAATATAAACTGCACACACAGGCTCTGCAGTGGCAGGCCTGAGACATGCTTAAAATGCAACTAGTGTGGTTACATAATGAGTGCTGTAGGCACACTATTTTCATTTAATTCACAGGCCCTGGGCACATGTGGTGCACTCTGCTAGGGAAGTATAGGTAAATTTGTTATGCCAATTGTGGATAAGCCGAGCAACCCTTGCTTAGGGGAGAGAGCACATGCACTTTAGCACTGGTTGACAATGGTAAAGTGCTCACAGTCTTAAGGCCAAAAAAAATAATTCAGCAAATCGGAGGCAAGCAGGCAAACATTTTATTGGAAGACAACCCTAACGATGAAAGTTCTAAGATCCATCAAATAATATATATCCATCTTAGACATTAAATACATAATCTATAATTGTGGTGCAAAAACGCTACATCCCAGATCACAGTAATCCCACACCACTTGTATGTATCATAAATAAGGCTCCCTGATTTCTACAAATAAATACAGACAGAAAAACTTTTATGTTTCCTGATAAAATAGAGATTAGTATGTTCTTTGCATGTTTTTAAATGCTGTCTGTAATGACTAACAGGACTGTAGCTATGCAGACTGACAGATAAATAGTTTCAAAAAGATTGATATTTTAGTAATGAAGCTTAAACAGTGGTAGATATGAAGAAGGTTGATACTACAATTTGCAGGTTTTCATATAAGTGTATTGATTTATCATCTGTGGATGTTCATATCATTTAAACCTGTGAGGCATTCCAGAAAGAGTGTACATTTAACTGTTAAACAAATGTGGAAATACACTAGTGGCAGCTGCATTTTTTCAGAATAACTATGAATAAATACAGGTAAAATAAGAAAAATAATAATACGGCTAAATACAGATGAAAATGTCAAAAAAACAAGTACCATACCACCAGAAGCCCTCATCATAAATCAGCAAAAACTTTGAAAAACACCTCAAGCAAGTGAGAGGGTACCGACACATCGCATTAGATCTTATATCTATTGGCCCCATCGACTAAACATTGTCTATGATCAGATCCACTCCAGTGGCAGATGTAAATGCACCATTACCATTGCACATTCCTGCTGAGTCTATACCCCACACTTCATCATCCTTTTGCTCCATCTGCTGCCAATAATTAACGTTATGTGTACTCATTGACTATTCTGTAGTCCTCAAGGAGGAAGCTATTGGGTAGACCCTTGATAATGAATGCTCAATCTTTCACTCTCACCATACTTATTTATTCATTTATTTACTGTTGTTATTTAGCACTAATTCATCCTTTGGCATTAGAACAGAATTGATACATTTCAAAGGCAGAAAGCTACAATCAGAAACAACAATTTAAAGAAATAAAACTGTAGTCAGGGAGGAAGCTAAATACCTAGGACACAGGAGGTACAAGAGTGGAGTGGGTGGGGGAAGATTGATAAGAGCAGGATGATTCTGATAGAGAGAGAAACATACTGCCAGATGTGGACAGGAGATTGACATGGTATCCTGGTTTGCCTGAGTGTAGTGCTTTGAATGAGGAGCAGCAGATTTGAAACTTATTGCGAGCCTCTATGGGAAGCGAATGGAGTTTCCTCAAAATAGGGTGATATGATCAGATGTATTCGTGTCTGTGCTTAGCTGAGCCATTGAGTTGATAGCAGCCTTTAGGGGTCAACAGGGTATTAGTTGGAAAACCGTAGAGGATAGCATTACCTACATCAGTTCTAAAGATGATCAGTCAGCTGGAGGAATTATATTCTCTTCAGATGATGGAGGTAGCAGTTGGCCAATTAAGCAAATTTGTTTTCATAAGAGAGTGGAATTTATTCAAAACCTAAGCAACATGATATGATCCCTGGGGTAGGTGTAACGGTGAAAAATAAAGGTTCAGCAGTCATATTGTGGTTGATTTTTGTGCTTGGATTTATGAGAAATGTCAAGAAACTCAATGTTCTGCAGGGGAAAATTCAAGTACATGACTGTCATCCACTCTAGTAATTTGTGTATGACCTTTTGGATGTGTAGGTCCTGGATTGTACAATTGCATGCCATCAGCATATTGGTGGAGCTGAATGATGGAGCTTTCCAGCAACAGACTAAGTGGTTCAACATACAGATTGAACAGAACAGGGGAGAGAGTGGAACTGCTTGGGACTCTGCAAGTTATCAGTTCAGTTCTCGAAGTGCAGTTCCCCAATTTGACTAGTTGGGAGGGACTGACCCCTGCGGAAGGAACTGAACCAGTTTTGCACTTTGTCCATGAGCATGATCTGATTTCCAGAATTTTGAGTAATATATCATAGTCTACCATGTCAAAGTCAGTAACAGATCTAGAAGATCATGAAAGCAAACCTCTCCATCATCGAGTACACAATGAATGTCAGAAAGCACTTAAATAGTGGCAGTTTTTCTGCTGTGACACACTCTGAGTCCAGATTGGTAAGAGTATAGTAGAGCACTGTCATTGAGGTTTTTGTTCAATTTGAGAGAGGTGCATTTCTTGATGACTACTATGCCAGTTTAGGTTGGAAACAGGTTGTCCATGATGTCAGCATCCCCTTTAGATTGTTACAGTGTTGGTTAGATTTGGGCCAACTTCAGATCACTGGTGCAGAATCCTTGGTTTAGAAAGGCATTGATGATGTCCAACCAGACACAAGCAAATAAGTGGAAGTCTGCTTATGCTATGGAAGTAAAGTACTTGCTGAAGAAGTAGGCTCATCGCATCATTGTCAAAATCTTAGAGAGATTATTAAAATGGGCGTATATAAGGAAGGATGGGGAAAATGGTTTGAGAGGTGTGATTTTATATTGCTGTTTTTTTTACAATTAGATTGGGAGGGGAGAAGAGTATCTGGCTTGGGCTCTTTGTATTCAGGTTTGTGTAGTTGGAAATATCTTTCGAGGTGTTATGCAGGTTTAGAAAATGTTCTTGAATGAAAGATGATTTAGCTCATACAATTTCAGTATTTTAGGGTTTTCTGACCTTTTTAGGTTAGGTTTACATCTGGGAGACGTATTCTTTCCCTATATTCGTTTCAAGTCACTGATCTCCTTTTTGGATTTATGGGATGACATGTTATGCCAGGATATATTTGGGGTTGCCTTAGGGTTTAACAATTTTTCAGGAGCTGGGATATTGATGATGTTCAAATATATTGGGCACATAGATCATGCAATAAATCAATGTTTGATTCCAGTTTCAGTTTTCTAACTTTAGATAATCAGAGGGTTTAGATGGAGTCTTCCAGTATTAGTTTGGTGCTGCTAACCAACATTTTTGGTGTACACATATAAGCTTTTACTTGTTGGTGATTCAAAGTGATCTGGAACAGAATCAGTAATAGGTCATACTTGTTGACTTCCACAGGAAAGATACAGGTGATATATTTGGGGGATGTAAAAATCAGATCCACATTTTTGTTTATACTGAGTTGGGGAGGAGGAGAGTTGAACTAACCTGTGTATATTCAATAGTATTGTCTAAGTACCCAGACAGTTTGGATTTAGTATTTCCCCAGTCAGTTTTGAAATTGCCGAGATAGATGTTGGTGGGGTAGAACATTTGGTTGGTGGAAAGCTATGCAGAGCAATGTTTGAGGAAATTGTGAATGGAGTTTGGGGGTTCTGCAGGTAATAAGAATATATAGCTCGTGTGAAGGATCAGTCAAGATGGCCAATTTTAGGTTTTGAAGGAGGGGAAGTTGGTGGCTTCAAAAGGTATGCAGTTGAACGTGACTTTTATAATCATTGCATTACCACCTCCTGTTGTGGACTGGGGTACAATAGAGTCCAGGATGAACTGAGAAAAGTAAGTTAGCCAACATTCTGTATTGCATAAAAGATTAGCATTGAGTTCATCAATCAGGGAGGCAATTTGTGGATGATCTGTGTTGTGTAGTATGCCCTGGGAGGATACCTGCCAGGGGTGGCTTTGGGGAACTGGCCTCTGAGTATGATGGGGATAGTCTTAGGTTTGCTTTGAAGGTACATTGTGTGGGAGAGAAAGGAGAGCAGAGACTCAGAACAGATGTGACTTTAAGGATGAGTGGAAAAAAGAGGAGAGAGCTACGAGCTTTGATCTTTTTTTGGGGGAGGGGATGAAATATCAACCACCAGTGTTGATGAAAAGGAAGATTACTGCAGAAGAGGAAGGGCAGACACATGTTAGTCTGTGTGGTTAGCTGAATTGTGAGAGGTGGATGGGAGGAAGTACATACTTGTGGTAGGTTGTAAGAGGGAGGCTTGCAAGCAGATTTTAAAGGAAATGAGGCACTAGTATGTGGCAGTTGAATGGTGGAGTACATAGTGATATTTTCACTTACTTATGGATTACCATAATGGTGTTGATTGTTTTGCAGAGAGGTAGTTGTTTAGCAGAACCTATGCTCTGATCTAATAATGGAAAATCAGACCAGTATTCGATGATGTAAAGAATGTAAATTTCTTGACCGTACCAGTCTTCTTACCTGTTAGTGGACATCTGCAAAACGTATTTGTTATTTACAGAGGCGACCAACATAATAGAAGCCAGATAGTGATAAGAAGCTTACAGTACTGTTGTTAAGATTAGTTAATTTGATACAGTGTCACTAATAAATACCTCCAGAGCACAGTTTGCAGAGTAGTAATGATTCACCAGTCCTGGCAATCTAACCTATTAATGGAAATCGGCACTTGTAATCAGTTGTTTGTAACTTGTTAGAGGTTAGGCAACCAGGTAGAATAGATAGGGGAAGACACTTTACAGTACTGATGTGCAGATCTATCCATACACTATCGTGGCAGGAATAATAGTTGCTGAGTAGAACAGGGAGGTTGCAGATCTCAATGTAGTCCAGGACCTTGGCTGGCAGGAAAAGCCCCTGATGCCACTTGGCATCACTATTGAAACAGCAGCTGAGGAGAATGAGTGAAGTTCTTGAGACACTTTGGATCAGGTTGGAGTAAGGTTTTTGTGAATCTGTAGAAATGAGCTTTGAATGTATATAAGCTTCACAGCACATGCATCACTGAGATGCTAAAGAAGATATGGCAAGCTATAGTGTCCAAAGCTTATTCTTGTGAAAGTGTTAGGACTGGACACCATGATAAGTTAAGCTTAGTAGTGAGTTGTGTTTGTTGGTGTGGTTGCTGGATTAGATCAGCAAACCAAAATCATTGTATTTGCTTGTAGGAAGGTCCCTGAGACTAAAAACTGCCTTGGGATCTGGAATACCTAAAGTTAGGTAGATGATATATGTGCTTGTTAGGAGGCCAGAAGAACAGTTGCGAAAGCCAGACTCCCTGAACAAATCTTACCAGTCTGAGGGGTGTATCATGATGGACTTTTCTGGTGCAGTGCAGAGCAAGTCAAGTTGTATGTGACTGTAGAATGTAAAGTGAACCCATTAAACCCAGTGTTTCTCTGAGTTATGATCATGAAAGGAGAAAGGAGAAATCTTGCTGACCATTTCTGAGTTGTACTATCTGGTTAAATGATTTAATTTCACACCCTTTACATTAGGCCTGGGCGGTAAATTCCGTTCTGCTCGCGGAATTTGCAGAATTTCGTGTTCCGCGGAGAACGCGGTATTGCCCAAAATTCTGCGTTCCGCGGTTTTGCGGAATTTTTGTGCTTGTTCGCGTTCTCAAAATGTGTGTTTGCGAAATATTTTCACCCGAGCATGCAAACAGCGATCGCAAACAGGAAAAAAGCATCGTGAACAAGCAATTCCGCGTGTTCGCGGAATTTCTGCGTGTTCGCGCAGATTTTTTACTGTTTCGCGGACCTTAGCCTAGCGCGACTACACAAATTCCGCCCACCCCTACTTTACATGTATAAAACTGATGCTTGGTTCTGCGCTGCACCAGAAAAGCCCATCATGATACAATAAAAGGGGGAGGGGGCATGGCCAACCACCCAAGATGGGGGATATGATCTAGGTGAGCTCCCATCCACAGCTCAGTACTCTTTTGCCATCTGACTCTGGGAACCTTTGTTCTCTTGCAGAATTCCCAGGAGAATGGTCCAATTGAGGAACAATCAACTTGGGAGTATGACAAAGTCCCCCATATTCCTCTGGTGGGGCTCCATGCCTGGATGCTGAGCCTTGTGGTCTGACCTCATACTTTTTGAGGACAGCGCCAGACCCATTTCCCCCGCGCATAAAAGTTTAACTTCCAAAATAGCAATAAAAAATCCAACTTCACCATTTCATTGGATTTTAAATTACTATTAAACTTAGTCCTTCAAGCACTTTTCCAGCTACTCACAAGCTGAATTTAGCACTTATTACATGTAACTGTGTAAACAATTGTTAACCCATGGCTGAGTAGTCTTGCCACACTGAAAAATGCATTGGGAGGTTTTTCACAGTCAGGACATGTAAACATTAAGGGGCGTGTGAGAATCTGGCCTGGTATATGATGTACACTTATGTAGTTGGACACCTTGCACCAGTCCAGTCAACTCTTATGGTGATTTAAGAGGTCTTAGACAACCTTAGAAAGCTCTCTTAGTGGTAACTGTGGAGAGCAGCCTTCAGGCTTAATCCAGAAGCAGTGTAAAGCAGCTTGTTTTACCAGAAAGCAATCTTATTGTATATACTAAGTGGCAAATAACCACACAAGGTATTTATAAAGATATGTATTTATTATATGTTACTCTCTAACACATACAAATATCTCCTACCTGGAGATATAGCACAATGCACACAAAACTTTGCAAGAAATCACACTAAATGGCAGGAAATACACAGTGGGTCCCACGGGAGGACCAAACCATATACTAAGAAAGTGGTATAAGAACCACAACTCGGATCAAGACAGTGTCCAGAAGATGTAGAACTACTGGGGACCCAAGGAACCACCCAGTGAGTAAGTAGAAGCTCCACGGAGAGCGTGTGTAGTGTGGGAACACTACTGCGTGCTCCGTACAAATCTAAATGTATGTCGCAGTTGCATTTTTAAAGATCAGGGACCCTTCCCAGTGAACCCTGAAGAAACCCCATGGAAGACAAAAGGTTGGGTAGCCACCCCACTCGTGGATACCCTAATACCCATGTTACCTACACCAGGGAAGCCGGGTGCATATGTGTGAAGTGGTGTCAGAAACCACCGTCATTTCCAATGGAGTACTTCAGGAAAGTGCAGCTGCTGGAAGAGGAGAAAGTGTCTGGTGGAATCCGAAGGTGGACTCTAGATGAGACGTATGTGCAAGCAGAGGGGACAGAGTCTATGTCACTCAGGAGTAACCAGGAGACATGGAAGACGAATGCCCTCCGATGTCGGGTGTTGCAGGAGAGTTGACGTGGACCTTGACTCCGCAGCTGTGAGGACCAGGCAACACTAAGGAAGAACAGGAGCCATGCACGAGCTGTCCCACAAAGGATGTCAAGAGCTGAGGGGTCTGCGTCTGGCGGGAGCAGCAACAAGCCTTGGTCAATGTAACCAATGCCGGAGCTGAAGAAGGAGCACTGTTGGGACCAGAAAGGACCAGGGCACTCACCAAAAGCAGGAGAGTCAGGGCAGGCTCCGTGCAATCAGGGGAGCCCAAGAGAAACAAAGGTAACCCTCAAAGGGACCCACATGCCGGAGGCACTGGAGTCGCAAGAGGACCTCAAGCAGCTCACCAAAACATGCAGGTGACGATGCACATGATGCAGTGTGGCTGTGGATTCTGGTCACAGGAGATGCTTGAGGTTGGGGATACTTGGAGCCCGAGATCTTCTGGGAAAGAAGTCAACAAACCTTTACAACTGCATGTTGATGCTGTGCACAGGGTCCAGTTATTGATACCCCCACTAGAGGGATACTGGTCTCAAACTTGGTGAGAGGGCAGGGCGGCCTCAGTAGCTGTGGAAAACCACCACATGTGTCGTGGGGCCATTCAGAGCCTGGAGGAGCTCAGGATCAGCAGACCAGTCGACTTAGTTGCGGTGCCTGCGAATGCAGGGTAGGGACTCCTTCAGGTGTCTCTGATGCCCACAGGCCTTGGAAGGTTCCTGTATGTTGTGTCGTAAATAAAGTATTACGCACTCATAATTTCTATAGGTATCAAAAGGATCATGCATAAAGCAAGAGGCTGAGTCCGCGGTATCAGGTTCAAAAGGGCTTTATTGCAATAACTCGAGTTATAGGGAGAATGGTTCCATCACCACAAGGGATCAGGAAGGGTCTTCTGCAACTTTATTCACAGAGTACAGTATATATACATTCATTATTATACGTAAGCAGGAGCGCTTCAGGCAGAGCAAAAGAGAATGAGATAAGAGCATGTGGGCGTGTAAGTAGGCATGAAGGTGGGCGTCCATGTGGGCGTCCACTTGATGAGTCATAGGTGAGTGTCATAGGTGGGTGGGTACCTGGAGGGGGTTGCGTGATCAGCTGGAACTTTACTGGAACTTTGCCTTACTTGTGCTCAACTTGAGCATGACGTGTAACTGACGTGTAACTGGGGGAAGGCTGCTGTGCAGTCGGGGAGTCTGGAAGAGAAGCCTTCAGTGTCAGGACGACCAGCACATCTTGTATTATCTGATATCTAAAGTCCGGAGCAGGAACTGATCTGTGACATAGGTTGCCCATCACCAAGAGCCGATGTGGCTTCTATTTCTTTATTCACTGCGTGGGCCTTACATGGGGGCTATGGGCTTTTCACTGACGTGAGCTTTGCAATCACACAAAAGGAGACAGAAAGGCTAGGCTCTATCCTTTGCAGGCGGGTTTTGTTTATTCCTCCTTTTCCAGGCAGGAATGTGATTCAGTAGGAGTAAGCAGATAACCGTGCTCAATACTATCTCGGCACTCCGGACTGGGCCCCTTTGGCTGAGGCCCAAGTGTTGGAGGCCAAGGATACGCAGCTGCAGCTCTCAGAGCGTCTGAGGCCTGAAACCTCTTTTCGGGCTCCGGCTGAGCCACAAGATGGGCTTTCATGAAAATGGCACGAGTGCAGGAAAACATGATGCAAAACGTGTAGGCCTCAGTGCAGATTTGTCGTTTCTCTCATGGGAGACTTGATGGCAGGCCACGTTATAGCATAGGCATCATGGTTGACAGGCCATGGAGGGAAAATGCATGGCGTACATGCATGTGCACAAAAACGTTGGGGAACACATAGGGGACACATAGGCTTTGTCATAATCTCTATTTTTCTCATTCCCTCCTTGTCCCCTAGTGGACCCTTCATGTCACATCTATTCTCATGAGACAGTCGATCTGTTCTTGCAGCATTATTTTTCCATTTTCAATGCTTTGTATATGGGGACGTGGAACACATGCAGTAGCACACAGGCCGCAAATGGCCGGGCCACACTGCAGACATAGACAACAACTGAATACCATTAGTAGTATTAACCCACAGACGGTCAACACTTTCCATCCCCATGCCGATATTACTCCCCAGAGCCAACTGGACCAAGTCCACGTGCCTGGGTCTTGATGTATGCTTTGGGCAATCTTGTGGAGCCTTGTTATTGCTTTGTATACAGATGGTGCTTTATTAGGAATAAAAGAAATGATATGTAGCACGTCCCACCCCAGTCTAAGGGCAGCTGTACATAGGCTGTCTGGCCACAAATAAAGTAGGTGTGTCGTGATGCTCTGAAATAGGACTTTCCTTTGTCTTTAAACTCTATTATAGTATTACACTCGCTGTGCCCCAAATGTACTGAGCCTTCTTTTCTGACACACAAGTCCCCTTTTACTGGCAGGACTGTAATTGAGGATGGACCTACATTGTGTATGGGCTTGATATTCAACATTATAAAGTTGAGGGTCGCATTTCCTTGCTGATACTCTTCATTTTCTAGATCTGTACCTTTTCTTTGGGGAAGACCTTCTTTGTCTGGGAAACATGCTTCATTCATGACTTTATTCAAGTTACCCCATACCCAGTCACCCCTACACTCCTTGTCTTGACATTCTTTGGCATCACCATTGATGGATGTCATTAAGGCAAACCATGCTCCGCAAGAACCATTATGGGAGAACGGAAAAGGGAAAAGAGGCAACACCCCCTTCACCTTCTGATACGGGGGAAGTCGGCCACAGACCCAGCAGTCTGTAGCATTGCTAGTCTGATGTGAATGGTGCAGCATCTGAATAAAGGTATTGTTGCGCAGGGCAAGTCGATAGGATAGCTCATAGGATGGCAGATCACTAAATGTATGCTTTATGGTATCATTAGTGGAGCAGTGTAAGAGTGAGGCAATAGGAGGAAAAATAGCATGTAGTATTAAGCTGATACATATTATCGTGATGCACAGAAGAGATAGAAAAATCAAAGTCACTATACATCTATGTTAGACCTGGCACCTTGGCGTGAGTTTCCCTTCCACTTTTTGATGGTGTGCCTCGACTGTTTTGCTGGTGTTGTCCGCTCAGGGCACTGCGCCACGGCTAATCCGTGCCGCAGTGCAAGTGCTCCCTACGTAAAGTGTACCTGTAATTGGTGTCCATGATTGGTTCATTGGATTCACTGTCAGTCCCCAGTAAAGTGCACCAGGGGTGCCAGGGCTTGTGGATGCCAATGCTGCTGGTGGGCTTGCAGCGCTGGTTGCGCCACCCACAGAAGCGGCCTTGTAAAATGTGTCTAGGGTCTGCCACCGCAGACCCTGTGCGCGGTCCGGGACCGTCGCGCTGACTGCGCAAGTGCCCCCACTTGCCAGTCCCTAAACCTTCCCTTACCTACATATTAGCCACCCCTCTGGTAGGCCCAAGGGCAGGGTGCATTGTAGGCATAAGGTAAGACATGCCCTGGTGTGTGTGGCATGTCTTAGTAGTGAATTACAGCCCTTGTCGTTTTTCACTATTGAAGGCTACCTGCTCTCCATAGGCCAGAATGGGCTGCTGGGATCACGCCAACGCTGTGACCCCAGTGGACTCAGAGAGCATGGTAGAAGTGTCAAGTTTAGTATGCCTGAACTCAGGATGATAAAATACTTCTTGTAGTCAAGTTTATTTTAGTATCCTGGGTTTGTAAATGCTACTTTTAGAAAGTTAGTATTTACTGACCTGACCATCTCAGTCCGCCTCTGCTGTGTGTGTGTGTGTTCTGCCCAGCAACAGTAAGGAGCAGGGTGGGGGGATCCCCAGAGACAGGTTGGCTGCCAGGTGGTGGGTAGAGAGATTACACCTGGATGGGTGGGAGGAGTACACCTTGACTCTTGAATAGACCTGTGCTCTGCCACCACAAAGCCGGCGCCACCCCCTGTGGGGCGGCTGATGTCTCTGCCCTGCTGCTGAAAGGAAAGAGCAGAGTCACCATAGCAAAGTGCTCCAGAACTGGACTGAGCCAGGCCTAGGCCCCCTGGCGCTAAAGAACAAAAGAATCATGGTATAAAAGTAGGAGCCTGGCTCCTAAGAAA
Organism: Triturus cristatus; assembly: GCF_964204655.1. Lineage (NCBI taxonomy): Eukaryota > Metazoa > Chordata > Amphibia > Caudata > Salamandridae > Triturus > Triturus cristatus. Next base: position 761,005,574 of record NC_140595.1, read on the forward strand.
TCAGAATCCTGTTTACCACAAAGAACCTCTGCCCGACTAGAAGGAGAAGGAGACGCTGGAGGAGCTGGCCTGCTGCCTGCCTTGCTGAGAAAGGAGAGGAAGAGACTTACTGAAAAGACTTTGCTACTTTGTGCTTGAACATTCTCCAAGGGCTTGATCTGAGCTTGCCCCCTGAACTGAACCCCAGGAACAGTGGGTTCTCTGTGCTTCTTGCTCGTCCTCCAATTCGAGCCGTGTGTGCATCCCGCTGGAAAAGAGACTGCGCCCCTCATCGCCCCTCCTAGGGCCGTGACACTCAGAAGCTCGCCTGCCTCCAACCCATGAGAGCCCCGCTCCGTCCCGAGCCGCTCTCTGTTCCCGGGCCAGGCCGCCTGCATCCCTGTCACCGCCTGCCATTGGAGTGCGCTGAACGCGCTATCACCCCTCCTGCCGGAAGCCGTCCGACGACTGTGATCTACGCCGGGTCACCCAGCTGCACTAACCGTGCCCTGCGACCCCGCTTCGCTATCCCCGGACATCTCAGGCCGCGCCGCCCCCGCTGTGGAGACCCTCCTGCACCGCCGTGCTAAAGGGTCGCGGGCCGCGCCTGCCTACTTGCCCACACCTGCTGATTGAGGACCCAAGAACACTTCCCAAGCTGAGAGTCGCACCGACCTGTGCCGAACTCTCCACATCAGGAAAGAAGTTCCAGCATCGGGCTCGGGGCCCGCAACGCCTTATTTCCCCGTTCGCAGGAACCGATCTCTGTAAGTACTGGAACTACAAGTAAAGAGACTACGAACTATCCATTTGAAACTACGAACCCAGAACATTTGCCTGCTGTATCACCTGGTGGCCTAGCGAAAACGTTATTGGTCTTGTAATAAGTCTGTGGAGATATATATACCTTATTTTTACATAAAGAAGCGTATTTTTATATATATCCAAGTCTGGTGTCCGTTCCTGGGGGGATTGATGTATTTACTGTGTGTACGATTGTAAGTGCTTAACCAACAACGCCTGAGGAATCGCCTTGGCTGCTCACGCCACGCACCTAGAGGGTGAGCAAGGGTCATTCGCGAGGGGTTATCCTGCGCCCTGACGTGGAGGAGAGGGTTCCTGCTTGACACAAGGGCAACCTTGCGCCAACCAGAGATCCCCGACTCTAACATTGGTGGCAGCGGTTGGGATTTCGGATTGGCACTTGTAATTTGCATACAGTGAATTATTAATCACCAGATAGTGAGAGCAGACCAAGTAACGCAGCCACAGGTTTTCATTTTCTGAACTTTGTTGAGACATCTGCCATTACTGCGACCATGCCTGGCTCACACTCCGCTGGGAGAGCACTCTCTGTGATTTCTGGAATCGATGAGGTGGATTGGGAGAGACTGGAAGGCTACACGATGGAGCAATTGAAAGGCTACAGTGTACAATTCAGAGTCCCCCATGCTGGATGCAAGAGGAAGACCCAGTACACCAAGGCGTTGAGAGCCTGGAAGGAGTCACGAGACCTACGGAATGCGGGGGACATCGTTCCACCCGACAACCTTGAGGAGCCCAGCAGAGTCCGGTCGCCAGAGGAGCTGGCAGACAGGGCAGCAGACAGGGCGCATGCAATGGAGATGGCAAAGTTGGCAGGACAAATGGAAATGGAAAAGCAGAAGTTGGCCCTGGAGGCACAACAACGCCAAATGGATCATGATATCAGATTGAAGGAGTTGGAGCTGAAGGCGAAAAGTTTGGACACCGCTCCTTCTGGTGGCAGCACTCCACCAGCGCAGGTAGAGTCCAAGGTGTACATCCCCAAAGATGTAGTAAAGGAGTATTTTAGAAAGGATGACATAGGGCAGTGGTTTAGAGCCTACGAGGTGGCCATGTCCTCACACCGGGTCCCTGAGAAAGACTGGGGAGCGGGGTTGTGGGGAAGGTTCCTTGCGGAAGGGCGGGACACACTGTTAGATTTGCCCTTAGAAGTCCAGACCTCATACCCCCATATGAAGGAAGCTTTAATGACCAGGTATGGGTTAACTCCTGAGCTATATAGACAGAGGTTCAGGGAGACCAAGAAGATCCCTGAGAGTACGTATGTGGAATATGTGACCTTTTTCTGCAGAGCGCTGGATGGTTGGGTGAAGGGTAGCAAAGTGAATGATTATCAAGGGCTGCTTGATTTAATTGCATGGGAGCACTTGTCCAGTCAATGTTTTCCTGAGCTACGCCAACACCTGATAGATAGCAAGCTGTCCAACCCGAGGAAGCTTGCTGAGGAGGCGGACCGCTGGCTCAGCACCAGGGTCCACAAGGGTCAAGTGGGAGACTCCGCCAAAGGTGGGCAGGGTCCCCAGCAGAAGAGTGGGGGGGACAAGGGTAAACAGAAGGGGTTCCAAAAAGGCCCCCAAAGTAATTCCCAAGGGAACCAGCAGAAGGGTTCTCAGCCTCCCCCAACCCCGCAGCAGAACGGGGCCCCGACAGGTAGACCTGTTCCAAAGGGGCCCTTCAATTGTTATAAGTGTGGCGATCCGGGTCACATTGCCTCTGATCCTAAGTGTCGCCTGTTTGGTAAGACCGCACCCACTGGTGCTCCACCCCGGCAAGTAGCTAGTGTTAACTTTGGGGAGGAAGTAGCAGTCCAGGAGGGTGGGGGTCCCGGGCAGATGACCCTAGTCTCGCTAGGAGACAGTGAGATGGTCCCTGTAACCTACCTGCCCTCTAACACTAAGAAATATGGGCAGGTGGTGACCATCAATGGAAAGAAGGTGGAGGCTCTTAGAGATACAGGAGCCAGCGTGACCTCGGTGAGGCAACACCTGGTGTCTCAAGAGCAGATTGTACCCAATGCCTACTGTAGGGTTGTCAATGCTGACAACGTAGAGAGTCGTTGTCCAATGGCTCAAGTTCCCTTTGAGTGGGGGGAGGTCTCTGGTACTCTACAAGTCGCTGTGAGAACTGACATGCCTGTAGATTGTCTGCTAGGGAACGACCTGGAGAGTTCCCCTTGGGAAAAGGTGGAGAAGACCACGCATCTGAGGATGGTGGGTCTACCCGACTGGGCGTGCGTGACCACCCGGTCCATGGCAGCCAGTAGGGGTGTTGAGAGGGTCCTGGAGCCTGAGGGAGAGGTCCAGGAACCGGCCTTAGGGAGAAGGCGCAGGAGGCGCGGGAAACCGGCCCCCGAAGTTCCCACGGCCCAGGAGGAAGTAGACCCTGAGGGGGATGCTCTGGAGCCTACCGGGGAACAGATTGCCGAACTGGGAGATCTGCCTGAGCTGACCCATTGGCAGCAAGAAGGAGGTCCCTCCAGGGAGGAATTCTGCGGGGAGCAGAAAGAATGCCCTTCTCTCGTGGGTATGCGGCAACAGGCTGCAGACCAGGCCAATGGTGTTCAGGCCAAAACACACTACGTGTACTGGGAGAGTGACCTCCTGTATTCCGAGCCTAAGGCTGCTGAACCTGGGTCAGCCCGTGTGCTGGTGGTACCCCAGAAGTTCAGAACCTTCCTACTGGGGCTGGCTCATGATGTGCCGTTAGCAGGACATTTGGGGATGGACAAGACCTATGACAGGCTTGTCACCCACTTTTACTGGCCCCAAATGCATAAGAATTCCGATTCCTACTGCAGAACCTGTCAGACTTGCCAGGCAAGTGGTAAGAGCGGAGGGAAGCACAAGGCTCCTCTGCAACCTTTCCCTGTGGTCGGTACGCCATTCCAACGAGTGGGTATTGACATTGTGGGGCCTCTGGACCCCAAGACAGCCCTGGGCAACAGGTTCATCCTGGTCTTGGTGGACCATGCCACCCGGTACCCTGAAGCCATCCCTCTGAGGACAGTGACGGCCCCCGTGGTGGGACGGGCACTGATGGGAATTTTCTCCCGAGTGGGATTCCCTCTAGAGGTGGTGAGCGACAGGGGGACCAATTTCATATCCACATATATGAAATCCCTGTGGAAGGAGTGTGGGGTAACGTACAAGTTCACCACTCCTTACCATCCCCAAGGAAATGGGTTGGTTGAGAGATTCAACCGAACCCTCAAAGGCATGATCATGGGCCTGGACGGTCCAATGAGGCGTAAGTGGGACGTCCTCTTGCCATGCCTGCTCTTCGCTTACCGAGAGGTGCCACAGAAGTCTCTAGGATTCAGCCCCTTTGAGCTTCTGTATGGTCACCCGGTAAGAGGACCTCTGAGTTTGGTAAAGGAAGGCTGGGAGCAATCTCCCAGGAAACCTCCCCAGAATGTATATAGTTACATGCTGGCCTTCCGAAACCAGACTCGGCGTTTCAGGCAACTTGCTGAGGCAAATCTGGAAGCCAGCCAGGAGGAGATGAAGCGGTGGTACGACCGGAATGCCACTCTGGTAGAGCTTCAACCTGGACAAAAGGTGTGGGTCTTGGCCCCAGTGGAGCCGTGTGCACTTCAGGATAAGTGGACAGGTCCATTTGAGGTTGTGGAGCGCAAAAGTCCTATCACCTACTTGGTGGACATGCAGACTCCCAGGAACCCTTTGAGGGTCCTACATGTTAACCGCCTTAAGCCCCACTTAGAGAGGACCGAAGTGGGCATGCTGCTGGCCACTGATGACGGAATGGAAGAGGAGACCGAGCCTCTTCCTGACCTCTTAGTGGCCTCTGAGAAAGATGGGTCAGTGGATGGAGTTAACCTCTCACCCACCCTGACGCCTGAACAACAGGAAGACTGCCGCCACCTGCTGGGACAATTTTCCGACCGATTCTCCCTGGTTCCTGGTGTCACAGATTGGTGCGTCCATGATGTGGACACAGGAGACAGCTTACCTGTGAAGCACAAGGCTTACAGGGTAACTGACAGGGTCAGAGCTTGCATTAAGGAGGAGGTCTCCAAGATGCTTGCGCTAGGGGTGGTTGAGTCCTCCAGCAGTCCTTGGTCCAGCCCCGTGGTCTTGGTCCCCAAAGCTGCTGCGCCGGGAGCCACACCTGAACTCCGGTTCTGTGTGGACTACAGAGGACTCAATTCAGTCACGAAGACTGACGCGCACCCCATCCCCAGAGCTGATGAGCTCATTGATCGGCTGGGGGCTGCCCGGTTCCTCAGTACGTTTGATTTAACGTCTGGGTACTGGCAGATCGCCTTGACCGATGGGGCCAAAGAGAGGTCAGCATTCTCTACACCAGATGGGCACTTCCAGTTCCGAGTCATGCCATTTGGAATGAAGAATGCCCCTGCCACCTTTCAGAGGTTGGTCAACCAGGTACTGGTTGGGCTGGATACGTTCAGTGCCGCCTACCTGGATGACATCGCAGTGTTCAGTGCCACCTGGCCTGAACACCTGCGCCACCTCTGGGAAGTGTTGATGGCGCTGCGCCGAGCAGGCCTCACGATCAAGGCAAGCAAGTGCCAGATCGGGCAGGGTTCCGTGGTGTACTTGGGACACCAAGTGGGGAGTGGCAAGGTGGCACCCTTGCAACCCAAAATCGAGACCATCCTGGCTTGGGAACCCCCCAAGATGCAGACCGCAGTGAGGGCCTTCCTGGGGCTCACTGGGTACTACAGGAGGTTTGTCAAGGGCTATGGAACGATCGTTGCCCCCTTGACCGAGCTGACTTCGAAGAAGCAGCCCAGGAACGTGATTTGGACTGACACCTGTCAGAAAGCTTTCGACACCCTGAAGACTGCCATGTGCACGGCGCCCGTGCTCTTGGCCCCTGACTTCTCCAAGGAATTCCTAGTCCAGACAGACGCTTCAGAGCATGGTGTAGGGGCTGTTCTCTCACAGATGACTGAGGAGGGCTGGGACCAACCCGTAGCCTTCATCAGTAGGAGGTTACTTCCACGGGAAAGTAGGTGGAGTGCAATTGAGCGAGAAGCATTTGCTGTGGTCTGGGCGCTGAAGAAGCTAAGACCCTACTTGTTTGGGTCTCACTTCCGGGTTCAGACGGACCACAGGCCCCTCAGATGGTTGATGCAAATGAGGGGTGAGAACCCGAAGCTGTTGAGGTGGTCCATCTCCCTACAGGGTATGGACTTTACGGTGGAACACCGTCCTGGTACAGATCACGCCAACGCTGACGGTCTGTCCAGGTATTTCCGCCTTAGTGACGAGGAACCCCCTGGGCAAGGGTAGTTCTCCCCACATTTCAGCTGGAGGGGACACGTGTTAGACCTGGCACATTGGCGTGAGTTTCCCTTCCACTTTTTGATGGTGTGCCTCGACTGTTTTGCTGGTGTTGTCCGCTCAGGGCACTGCGCCACGGCTAATCCGTGCCGCAGTGCAAGTGCTCCCTATGTAAAGTGTACCTGTAATTGGTGTCCATGATTGGTTCATTGGATTCACTGTCAGTCCCCAGTAAAGTGCACCAGGGTGCCAGGGCTTGTGGATGCCAATGCTGCTGGTGGGCTTGCAGCGCTGGTTGCGCCACCCACAGAAGCGGCCTTGTAAAATGTGTCTAGGGTCTGCCACCGCAGACCCTGTGCGCGGTCCGGGACCGTCGCGCTGACTGCGCAAGTGCCCCCACTTGCCAGTCCCTAAACCTTCCCTTACCTACATATTAGCCACCCCTCTGGTAGGCCCAAGGGCAGGGTGCATTGTAGGCATAAGGTAAGACATGCCCTGGTGTGTGTGGCATGTCTTAGTAGTGAATTACAGCCCTTGTCGTTTTTCACTATTGAAGGCTACCTGCTCTCCATAGGCCAGAATGGGCTGCTGGGATCACGCCAACGCTGTGACCCCAGTGGACTCAGAGAGCATGGTAGAAGTGTCAAGTTTAGTATGCCTGAACTCAGGATGATAAAATACTTCTTGTAGTCAAGTTTATTTTAGTATCCTGGGTTTGTAAATGCTACTTTTAGAAAGTTAGTATTTACTGACCTGACCATCTCAGTCCGCCTCTGCTGTGTGTGTGTGTGTTCTGCCCAGCAACAGTAAGGAGCAGGGTGGGGGGATCCCCAGAGACAGGTTGGCTGCCAGGTGGTGGGTAGAGAGATTACACCTGGATGGGTGGGAGGAGTACACCTTGACTCTTGAATAGACCTGTGCTCTGCCACCACAAAGCCGGCGCCACCCCCTGTGGGGCGGCTGATGTCTCTGCCCTGCTGCTGAAAGGAAAGAGCAGAGTCACCATAGCAAAGTGCTCCAGAACTGGACTGAGCCAGGCCTAGGCCCCCTGGCGCTAAAGAACAAAAGAATCATGGTATAAAAGTAGGAGCCTGGCTCCTAAGAAATCAGAATCCTGTTTACCACAAAGAACCTCTGCCCGACTAGAAGGAGAAGGAGACGCTGGAGGAGCTGGCCTGCTGCCTGCCTTGCTGAGAAAGGAGAGGAAGAGACTTACTGAAAAGACTTTGCTACTTTGTGCTTGAACATTCTCCAAGGGCTTGATCTGAGCTTGCCCCCTGAACTGAACCCCAGGAACAGTGGGTTCTCTGTGCTTCTTGCTCGTCCTCCAATTCGAGCCGTGTGTGCATCCCGCTGGAAAAGAGACTGCGCCCCTCATCGCCCCTCCTAGGGCCGTGACACTCAGAAGCTCGCCTGCCTCCAACCCGTGAGAGCCCCGCTCCGTCCCGAGCCGCTCTCTGTTCCCGGGCCAGGCCGCCTGCATCCCTGTCACCGCCTGCCATTGGAGTGCGCTGAACGCGCTATCACCCCTCCTGCCGGAAGCCGTCCGACGACTGTGATCTACGCCGGGTCACCCAGCTGCACTAACCGTGCCCTGCGACCCCGCTTCGCTATCCCCGGACATCTCAGGCCGCGCCGCCCCCGCTGTGGAGACCCTCCTGCACCGCCGTGCTAAAGGGCCGCGGGCCGCGCCTGCCTACTTGCCCACACCTGCTGATTGAGGACCCAAGAACACTTCCCAAGCTGAGAGTCGCACCGACCTGTGCCGAACTCTCCACATCAGGAAAGAAGTTCCAGCATCGGGCTCGGGGCCCGCAACGCCTTATTTCCCCGTTCGCAGGAACCGATCTCTGTAAGTACTGGAACTACAAGTAAAGAGACTACGAACTATCCATTTGAAACTACGAACCCAGAACATTTGCCTGCTGTATCACCTGGTGGCCTAGCGAAAACGTTATTGGTCTTGTAATAAGTCTGTGGAGATATATATACCTTATTTTTACATAAAGAAGCGTATTTTTATATATATCCAAGTCTGGTGTCCGTTCCTGGGGGCATTGATGTATTTACTGTGTGTACGATTGTAAGTGCTTAACCAACAACGCCTGAGGAATCGCCTTGGCTGCTCACGCCACGCACCTAGAGGGTGAGCAAGGGTCATTCGCGAGGGGTTATCCTGCGCCCTGACGTGGAGGAGAGGGTTCCTGCTTGACACAAGGGCAACCTTGCGCCAACCAGAGATCCCCGACTCTAACAATCTACCACGTAATATTTTACAGTATTTGCTTTTCATCTTGCTCTTTTTATGATTATCATTGTCCGAGATCTAATGCAAGTCAGAATACATGTTCAACCGATTCACCATCTAGTGGACTTAATTGATCAAACGGGGTCTGGCTTTCTAGATCTCAGTTTAGCTTTGTACTCCTGCTGAGGAGTCTCCTCTAGTAAAGGGGGCTCAAAGTCTGAAAAGTTAGTTTCCTTTTTAAAAGAGTCGTTATTCCCGAAGTAGCGCTTGCAGTGATGTATATGCAGCCATCCTTTCCGTCCTTCGACTTTAACGGGTTTCCTTGTGGTCAATAGCACTAACTTCGGCGCCTTCCACCTCGGCTCAAGAGGACTCGTCCTGTCAAAGTTCCTTATTAAAATATAATCCCCAGGAGCGATGGAGTGTTCCTTGACCTGGGTGTTGTCAGGGAAGGCGGCGGCAACCTGCGAACGACAAGAGAGTAGTGCAGGCATCAAGGAAGCCAGGTAATCTGTCAGCATGTTACTATCAACATCAGTAATCTTTTTAGGCATCGGAGTGCCCCACATATTCGGTGGTCTACCAAAGACCACTTCGTAAGGAGATAAGCCAGTTCTAGAATGGGCTACCATTCTCATGTAAAAGAGGGCAACCGGCAGGGCTACCATCCAATCTACACCTTTTTCTGCACAAATCTTTGCTAGTTTTGTCTTTAAGGTCTGATTGTGCCTTTCTACAAGGCCTGCTGCTTCAGGATGTCGCACACAATGAGACTTCCAGGTATACCCTAACAGAAGGGACACCTGCTTCATGAGTACCAGGACATATTTGTAACCTCTACATCTGTTCATTTGGATATAATCCATTTGGAGGACTTCAAAAGGATGGTCAGGTGGAGAGAATCCACCTTGTTCCACCGGAATGCCTTTACCTGGATTGAATTGGCAACAGATCATACATGTCCTGACTTTTTGTTTCGCTGCTGCACGCAGGTGCTTGTTAAACCAGATATTCTGTAAGCTGTCTAGCATTGCTTTCTCTCCTAAGTGTGCAGGACTATGTGCGGTATTTATGATCACTTGTACCATCGAATCAGGAAGAAACCATGTTGCTTTGCCCTTAGTCATCCAACCTGATCAGTCAGTACCCCTCCTTGTTCCGACCATTTCTTTAATTCGTCTAGAGTAGCATGTGTCTGTATGTCTTGTACATCCCTGGAAGGATCCCTGACTGTCATGGCTTTGGTCATTGATGGTATCTGTGAGTTCGTCATGTCTAGTGGGGTCTGAGCTGTCTGTTTAGCAGTTCGGTCTGCCAGATCATTGCCTTGAGAAATGGTATCTGTGGCTTTAGTATGTGCTTTGCATTTCAGGATAGCTATGGCTGTCGGTAAATGTATCGCTTCCAGGAGGGCTTGTATATGGCTAAGGCCGTTGCTGCAACAGATTTTAGGCACGCAGGCAAAGCCTGGGCTACTGGGTCCAATGTACTAGAAAAATAAGCGCAGGGCTTGTGTTTTCCTGCATGATCTTGTGTGAGGACAGATAGTGCTGTTCCATCCCGCTCTGTCACAAAAAGCATAAAAGATTTGTTGTAATCAGGGGTCCCTAAAACTGGTGCTTGACATAAAGCTCTTTTTAATTCTTCAAATGCCACAGTGTGTTCTTGTGTCCAAGGGAGGACATTAGTAGAAGCTGCCTCCTGTGTCGTTAACTGTATTAGGGGCCTGGCTATGTAAGCATACTGGGGAATCCACTGCCTGCAATATGAAGTGAGGCCAATGAATGCACGTACCTCCTTTTGTGTCTTGGGCTGTGAAAGGCCAGAAATCAATTGAATACGTTCCGGTGCCCACAACTAATTCCCCTGAAAGATCACAATAAAACATGAGAAAAAGGGAAGAGCAACATACCTATTTCCTCGGCTTAATTTCTAAGGGGGCTAATTTCTAAGGGGCTAGCGGGAAGCGAACCTCCTCAGGGGCCAGCAGGAAGCCAATATTCTCCTCCTTCCCCCCTTTTTGACAGGAGGAAATCTGAAACAGATTTCACTGCTGTCAAACACTATCAAACCCTGTGTGTAGCAACTGGGCGTAAGCAAAATTATAGGAGATGCACAGCGCATTTGAAATGGCGAGAAATCCTTCTAGCAGATGTACAAACCTCATTGTGTGAGCTCAAAGGCTGGCCAAATGACATCTCATATGCAAATGTCCCTATTATGTGAACCTACACCAACCTGAAGTCAATATTAATGCTAGGAGGCCCTAATAGGAATGCTAAGCTTCCTAAATATTTGGAAAACCAAGTTTAAGAACATTTATTAATGTTGATAATTTCATAATTAATAATTTATCTGCTAAAGAAACCAGTCATTTTGCAATAATTTCCACCTATACAATAAGCTGCATCCCTCGCCTTTCATATTCAAACGTCTCCCTTCAGAAGCCCAAACCCAATAGCCTAATTTAAAAACATGTCAACTTTTGGCGCCACCATTTACAAGAATGAGCTTACTAAAGCAAACTTGAAAAAGGAAATCCTGTCAGATATTTTCTCATTACCCTAAATACCGAGCCTCATTTGTGAAAGCCCATTTACAACATTCTAAAAGGCAGAGTTGTCACTCTGGGGTGGCAGTCCTTATTTAAAACAGGCATTTCAAGAGTTAAGATGCGAGTGTACAGATCATAATGGTTCCTTAATGTCCAATCTGGAAACATATGACCGAGGCTGCCTGTCTATAAGAGAAGGGCAGTCATGTGACACATATTTTAGTCTTGCATAACTTTTTTGTTGTTGTTGTTTTATTCATCTCCAATACCAATTAGACATACACTGATAACGTGTTGTCTGCTATTTTAACAACATGATAATGGTGATATCATGTCTGTGAAATTTAGTAATTGTGAACAAGTTCCAGCCAAGCGCTGCGCAAAGATTGACGTCGTCACGACCATCTCTGTACTGCACAGGAGAACTTGTATTAATGCTAAACAGACTGGTCAATACGACACAAAAACAAAACATATATAAAATACATGTGCCAAGCCATCAGTATACCAAGCACAGAAAGCATAGACAAATTACAATAACATATATAAATGAGCAATGATGCGCAATTACCGTACCTACAGCTCAGAGGCGAACATTCTGGCCTGCTTAATTTGTCAGGCTTATAATCAATAACTGATTTTCCTTTCCTGCCTTACTCACCCCCCATCTGACAGAAGGTCATCTTAATGATGAGCAGCTGTCAGCTGGACTGACTGTGTTATTTCTGACACACAGGACCAGCAACAATAATCAAAAATGAAAAACACACGAACATTTCTTTTTGGAAAGGTGTTATGCATCTATTTCAACACAATGTACCCTGATTTCCTATTTGAAGGCGCATATCTCATTTTTCTTCTCATACTTGTAACCTTTGGATCATTTTGCCAATCCAACTGGTGGCAGCTTTGGGCCACAATTTCCACTGTGAAAATTGTCTGAATTTGAAAATCGTTTTTATATAGGCATATAGCCCTTAAAATTTCAAGCAAGAGCATTATTTTACTTTTTGTTCTAGAATCAATTCAACAGTAGTTAAGAAAGAAAAACAACAGTTTTCCATAGACATTTCCTCGGGGCACTAGAACAAAAGGAAGGCTTCTCGAGTTTCATTTCTCAGCTGCCCTGTCTGTATCAGAGAAGCTAAAAATAGCCCCTCAGCCCGGCTTGAGCCTGGGCTGCCAGCCATCTGTTTTCTATCTACTCCTGGCCCTCAAGGCTCTCCGGCTGCAGGCATTACACAGATGCTATGTCAGAGAAGCTTTCTAAGCAGTGATTTCACCTCCCGTTTTCCGCTCCTTTTCCTAGCCCCCACCTTACAGGCTTCAAGGTCAGAATCTGCCTTCGATTTCTGCATCACATTCTGCGCTCTTTAGCCCCCACCTTCTCCTCACTCTGAAGCTGTCAAAGACAAAAAGTCTTCCCAATTCCATATAAACTGCAATAATTCGCCCTATTGAAAAATTGTTTTTGATATACAATTTGTTTTCAGGGGATCGTAATCTTATTTTTCCAATCTCAGATTAGTAAAACGCTCACGGTGAATAATGTACAGCACATAACTTACTAGCACAGAGCAGAGATTGGGTATTACTTCGAACAATGGTACTTATTTTATCAACCTCTAATAGGTGCAAGTCTCTGCATGTTCAGCGTGAATCAGGACCCACAACCGTCTGGACCCAGCACATTGGCTCACTGAACCACCAAGAACACAAACCTGTATTCTTGAACAATTTGCAAATTCGAAATACCCACAATTTTTTCTCAAGCTAAACTTTTAACCGATCACTAATTATTTTTCGTTAACACTTTGTACATTAGGGGTGTCATCAAATCACAGGTGTTGCTCTTTCTCTAGCTACACCCCTCTCAATTTCCTTTTGACAACGTAATCAAATGTAGGACCATGTAAACACCAGCTATGCGCTGTTCGTTTGGTGGGAGGCTCAAGAACGTTTGGGCTACTATATCATTATTATATGTATCATATTGGGACACCCACAGGGTGGCTGACCGTGCTAATTCTTGTTCGGTCGGGGTGAGGGGCTGGTCGTTACCTATCCATCTATTCAGGGCCTTTTCGGTAATTTGGAATAAACTTTCAAGGGAATATCTTTCTTTTATAGCCGTTCCCTGTTTACGGTAATTGAGGCCCTTGGGCCTCTCAAACCGTCGGGCATGGTCCACGTATAGTACTTTGTCTTTGTCCCCGGCTTCGTCATCCGAGGATGACTCAGCCTTTCCGTCCGGTCCTGCTTTGTGTGAAGCTATTATTGCCTTTCGGATTTTGGTCAACATGCTGTCTGTCTGTCCTGATTTATCATGCTGACCGGCATCTATATGATCACTCCAACCTATATAACAAGGGTGTACGTCCCCGTCACCTTCGTCTTTTTCCCTGATCAGACAGTTAATTAGGAAACGAAGGATATAGTTCTTAATAATTACTTTTCTGTTTTGTGTGGCCTCTGCTATGCACTCAGGACCCTCCCCTGTTCTTATGAATTTGTACATTTTCTTTAGGTCTTTATCCATATCTGGTAATTTTTCCAAATATGCGACTGCTCGTCTAAGTCTTAGTGAAATCACGAGCATATTGCCCTTTCCCGGATCTGGATCGTATATACATTCGGAGATGTCAACTTTTACAGTTGGCCCCCCTCCTGATGCTGTCCCGGATCCCTCCCCGCCGTCCTCGAGCTCCTGGAGCTGGGCCTGTGTTGGGGGTGCAGGGAAAGATCCGTCTAGGTATGCTGGTGGGGATTCCTCTAGGTAGGTGTTAATAAACGCTTCGGATGCTGTTGGTCTTATTTTTCGGGGTACTTGCGGTGGCACTCTAACGGGTCTTTCTACTGGGGCCACTCTTGCTAGTTCCTCTGAAAGGACGGGATAAATATCAGTATTTCTTTCTCTTTCAGTCTGTTCTCTTTCTACCCGCTCCCCTTCCTCCTGTAACTTCTTTTCTTTGGCTTTTTCAGACTCCTGTCTACTTCTCTCTGCTTTGTGGAACTCTTTCTCTGTTCTTCTATGTGACTCCTTGCGCCAAAACTCAATGGCATCCTTCTGAGCAGGTCTACATTTTCTCTTCCATATCTCTTCCTCTACCTTCATAATGCATTCCGCATCCCATCTATACTGTGTCTCTAAATCCTTCGTGTAATCCACCCATAGCTCTAAAAACAACACGGCATCTAAACCATGTTTACAGTACATGAAATGTCCAGGTGTGTCTCTACGCGGAATGTTAACTGATTCCTCTAGTACACCTTTCCTGGTACATATTTTACGCAGTTTCGAAAACAACGGCATGTTGAAATGTAACCAAAAACAAAAAATCACAATGAAACAATCTTACATACAAACCTGACACATTCAAACCTAACTGAACCTGACTAAGACAACAACATTCATACAGTTGAATCGGTGCACCTGAATACTTGAATACTTGAATACTTGAATACTTTATGCATGCACTTGAATACTTGAATACTTGAAAACTTTATGCACTGGAATACAGCACAACCATACCGGTCTCACAAGTGAGACACGTCTTTACCGTGTTCATTAAATGAACCCGTCTTTATGCAACCCCCATGAAACTCACCGGGAAGCAGAACTTGAAGGCCTCGGACACTCGACGCTGCGCGGGAATGGCGTATCTTTGGTGGATCTCTAGAAACCTCGGACACAGCTCTCTCGCAGGGTGGGCTCTGGGTCGGGACGATCCGCAATCCTCACCGCCTCGTATGGATGCCTGGTCGCAGTCCGTCTCCTTCGTTGGCCTGAGGGAGTTGGCGGGAAAACCCGCGACGTGTACACTTGAAGTCCGTCACGGCTGTAGAAGGGGGCAAAACTGGACCCTCATCTCCGGCGCGTGGGGAAGGGGATTCGTCCCTGTTCGGGCGCCATATAATGTCGTAAATAAAGTATTACGCACTCATAATTTCTATAGGTATCAATAGGATCATGCATAAAGCAAGAGGCTGAGTCCGTGGTATCAGGTTCAAAAGGGCTTTATTCCAATAACTCGAGTTATAGGGAGAATAGTTCCATCACCACAAGGGATCAGGAAGGGTCTTCTGCAACTTTAGTCACAGAGTACAGTATATATACATTCATTATTATACGTAAGCAGGAGCGCTTCAGGCAGAGCAAAAGAGAATGAGATAAGAGCATGTGGGCGTGTAAGTAGGCGTGAAGGTGGGCGTCCATGTGGGCGTCCACCTGATGAGTCATAGGTGAGTGTCATAGGTGGGTGGGTACCTGGAGGGGGTTGCGTGATCAGCTGGAACTTTACTGGAACTTTGCCTTACTTGTGCTCAACTCGAGCATGACGTGTAACTGACGTGTAACTGGGGGAAGGCTGCTGTGCAGTCGGGGAGTCTGGAAGAGAGGCCTTCAGTGTCAGGACGACCAGCACATCTTGTATTATCTGATATCTAAAGTCCGGAGCAGGAACTGATCTGTGACATAGGTTGCCCATCACCAAGAGCCGATGTGGCTTCTATTTCTTTATTCACTGCGTGGGCCTTACATGGGGGCTATGGGCTTTTCACTGACGTGAGCTTTGCAATCACACAAAAGGAGACAGAAAGGCTAGGCTCTATCCTTTGCAGGCGGGTTTTGTTTATTCCTCCTTTTCCAGGCAGGAATGTGATTCAGTAGGAGTAAGCAGATAACCGTGCTCAATACTATCTCGGCACTCCGGACTGGGCCCCTTTGGCTGAGGCCCAAGTGTTGGAGGCCAAGGATGCGCAGCTGCAGCTCTCAGAGCGTCTGAGGCCTGAAACCTCTTTTCGGGCTCCGGCTGAGCCACAAGATGGGCTTTCATGAAAATGGCACGAGTGCAGGAAAACATGATGCAAAACGTGTAGGCCTCAGTGCAGATTTGTCGTTTCTCTCATGGGAGACTTGATGGCAGGCCACGTTATAGCATAGGCATCATGGTTGACAGGCCATGGAGGGAAAATGCATGGCGTACATGCATGTGCACAAAAACGTTGGGGAACACATAGGGGACACATAGGCTTTGTCATAATCTCTATTTTTCTCAGTTGCACAGGCACAGACGATGCAGCAGGCTGGAAGGGGGACAAAGTCGAACCCGAACGAAGTTACACTGAAGTCCAGAGTGCCCAGACGGTGGAAGAAGAAGGTATCCAACCTGGGATGTACCTAAGTACTGAACATAACAATTTAGGGGCAAAGCAGATAGACTGGGGTTCTTGTTATCAGGATCCCAGTCAGACTAGTCAGTAACAGCTTAGCACCAGCCAAAAGTGAGGGTAACCACAGAAGCAGATCCTACTTTCCTACAAGCCGTATTTACAAGAATTGTCTGTAGGGCAGCATCACAGGCCTTCTTGCTGCGCTGCCCTATTGGGAAAAGTAAAGGGCAGAAGTGCACCGCATATATATCCGATATGGCAAATTCCTGTCCTTTTTCCCTGCATTGGTGCTCTTTGGGCTGCAATGCGCCAATGCAGGCACCTTTGCGCCATGTTTCAAGAATGCCTGTGTGGCAGGGTGATTGTTTTTGTTCAGAAAGGTCAATCTTTTTGCACAAAAATGAATCCCAAAAGGATTTTCCTCTTTCTATGTATGCTAAAACATGCAGCACACATAGAAAAAAAATGAGGAGAAATAAATGTTTTTCTCCTCGATGCGCCTCCCTTACATTTCCCCTGGGGAGGTTACATTGTTGGTGCTACCTCAGAGTTACAATTCTCTGTGATTCTTAAGAGGGCTTAATGCTGCCTGTTAAATATGGAAAAAAGGAACAAATAATGGACGGAATGCTGAAAAATGCAAACATTCATCACCAGTCACAAAGATCTGAGTTTAATCCATTGTTCTTTTGCTCACCACGCCACCCCAGTTTGGACTCAGCCATACGCAAATTAGGCTTCACCCTGTTCCTCATGGGAACAGTTCAGCCTGAACTGCCAAGCCAGGTCCTCCCTAGACTGGGAAGAAGCATCCAAGGACTGGTTTCGGGGCATCACTCCTCATCGGCCAGGCTAGCTTGAATCCAGTTACGCGTGAGAATGATCTCAAGTCTGGGCATACCCTTCCCACTTAGGGTGATAAAAGCAAAAGGAACAAATGAATGCACGAATGCTGAAGAAGGCAAATATTCACACCAATCAAAAAGTTATGGGTTTAATCCATCGTTCTTTTGCTCACCACGCCACCACATTCTGGACCCAGCCATATGCAAATCAGTCTTGAACCTCTCTTTTCAGACAGAAGACCAATATCAGTAATGAGGGTAAATTGGTGTGTTCCTCAATGACTGGATCAGGACCTCTCAAGGCCACGCCGAGTCCTCTGCACATATGCTTAGATTATTGTGGCACTAGGACCAAAATAAAAGTCAGGATACCAACTATATTCACAGCTGGACAATTAGAGCTGGGAATGTTTCTATACTATACAGGGGACATTTCTGTCCTAACAATTATCAACTCCAACAAAAATGCTAGTGTGCTCACCAGGCTCCACCTCATCACACCTAGCTAACACAAACATAATTATTCATTCACATTTCATCCATTCAAGGACAGCCCATCATACCAAATCTGTTGATAAACTTTGATTACTCTCATCCAAAAGAATCATCTTCCTGTCTCAGCAAAACTAATACCATATCAAAAGTCACCACTTATCTTTCTTCAGCTACAGTTTGTTCTACTTTTTTGGATGACATGTTGTCAAGAGCAACTCACCAACCCTCTTTAACAGATTTCTGTCATTACATCAAAACTGTCCACCCTGCAGTCCAAAGCACACTTGTGCAATCTGCTTGCAAACAGTATGGGGATAAGAAGCTTGCAGTGAACCCCTAAGGCCTTCTAAAGTACCACAAAATATAGTACCACATTTTTTAACCATTGATATAATATAAATATATATATAATGGTGACCTATCACCAATAGACCTGTGCTGTGCACACTAGCATTTGGACTTCCATATCACATCAGAACAATGTAAACAATTTCGGTTGTGCCTCATACTGGTGAAAACTCTGAGAAAGTGAGCATTCATAACAAATTCACATCCTATCTTATGCAGCTCACACAAAAACAAATATTTATTTGATGGAATATTCATACAACTAGAATAATAGTTTATTATTCATATCCTTTATCTCAAATGATCTTTAGCCGAAAATGGAGAATGAAGTCCTTTTGCCATTAGGAATGCTTAGCCACCGTCTTTTTCTAAAGCATATGTACACTGTAGTATTTCAGTAACTCCTGTCTCTTATTGTTACAGTGAAGGTATCTTTTACTTGTTATTGGTCTTTGTACAGTGATGTTTTCCCAAGTATGGAGTTCTTGTAATGCTAAACAAAAACAAGTTAATAAAAAAGCTTTGATTTATCTCTTTGCCAATAGAATACTATGGTTACCACATGCCATTACCTGTTCTCTTACGCTGTCGTTATTCATTTCAAAAACAGACTCTAGTTTTGGGAGTTTGCTTTTGAAAATCAAAAATGTTTTCTTATTGGCCACCTGAAACAAGGCAGCTTTGCAAACATTTAAAGTCTTCATAGAAGCCACATAGGCAGCAGCTTCTTGTAAGGCACAGAAACATTTGAAGGGCCAGCCAAGATCTCTAAATATGGTGGGTGGCAGTACAGATAGAAAGGAAGAGTAAGTCCCTTTGCCACTCAGTTGAATGGAGTGTGGGCAGCCCACCATAGTATAAACAAAGCTGTAGTTAGTATTCCAAATTACACCCTAAAAAGATGAGCGACCCACCTATTTCTTTGAATAGACCTCTCCAAATCCCTCTGAATTTGACTCCAAATCTCATCCTATCACAAATTTGTACAAGCACCTTTCAAATCTATATGGGTTGGGCTCTATACAGCTAATCAAGTAAACCATTGCTAAGTATAATCAGGAATGTCACAGTGATTCAGTCAATCCATTGTATATTACGTATATCAACTGTTCTCTCCAGGTCCCTATCTCCATTTGCAGCCCTAGATGCTTGCCTGGATCTAGGAAAGTTTCGAAAAAAGGGGAGCCAACCTGCTGTTTCCTGTGTGTCCCTTGCCCCCAAGGGGAGATCTCTAACCAAACTGGTGAGTGTACAGGCAATCTTAAAATCCTGTCCCACCTTCTTTTAAACAGAATTAAGACACACTTTTATAACACACCTATATCCTGGTTTTCTATTTTAGATTCCATCGAGTGCCTCAAGTGCCCCTGGGACCAGTGGCCCAACAAGAATCAAAACTGCTGCATTCCAAAGACCATAGAGTTTCTTCACTATGATGAGCCCACAGGAGCCACACTACAGGCAACTAGCATTTTCTTTTCCATGATCCCTGTTGCCATCTTGGGACTCTTCATTCGCTACAGGAAAACCCCCATTGTTAAAGCCAACAACTGTAATCTTAGCTACTTGCTACTCATGTCCCTCACCCTATGCTTCCTTTGCTCATTGGCTTTCATTGGTTCCCCCACACCAGTGAAATGTCTCTTCCGTCAGGCTGCTTTTGGCATCACTTTTGCTTTTTGTGTCTCTTGCATCCTGGCCAAAACTATCATGGTGGTCATTGCCTTTAATGCCACCAGACCCAACAGTGACTTAAAACGATGGATTGGACCTCATCTTTCATATACTCTCATCAGTATTTGTACACTCATTCAGGTTATTTTATGTACCTTTTGGCTAACTTTGTTTCCCCCATTTCCACAGTATAACATGCTCTTGAAGCCTGGATTGTTAATATATGAATGCAATGAAGGTTCTGCTACTGCCTTCTGGTGCATGCTGGGATACCTTGGATTTCTGGCCCTCAATAGTTTCACAGTGGCCTTCCTAGCCAGAAAGCTGCCCAACAGCTTCAATGAAGCCAAATTCATCACCTTCAGCATGATCGCCTTCCTCAGCGTCTGGCTCTCATTTATTCCAGCCTATCTCAGCACTACGGGCAAGTACATGGTGGCCATGGAGATTTTTGCCATCCTATCTTCTAGTTCTTCTTTGGTTTCCTGTATATTTTTCCCCAATTGTTACATCATCCTATTTAGATCTGATATGAACACTAAGGAATATTTAATGGGGAGGATGATAGAACAGAAATCCAAAAGGATGTGAAGTCACAATCTGTATATATTAAGTTCCCAAGAATTCGGATCTGACTGAGCAATAGCAAATAACTTGACGTTTAATTTCTGGCTTCTAGGGTGTAAGGGGAGGGAGGCTGTGAGAAATGAAAAACAGGCATATGGCAATAATTTGTCTTTGCTGACTGATTTCTGTTGTGTCATCTAGAGGTGCTTTGCAGAGATTGTTTTGTTTAACACTTTTAATGAATTTTACAAAGTTGGCTAAGAGGAAGTTCACCTACTTATAACTTTGTATGAAACAATTAACCAATCAACAACCACGCTGATAGCATTGGTCTTCTATAAGCCTGGTGCTTGTCTGTCATAAGATAGTCAGGGAATGATACTATAAGGCTTAGAGCCAATCCCTTTGCTTAGGTATAATCATCAATAGCCTGATTCTCATTACTCTGAAACGTATAACGAAATTATGATTCATTAGTAAATCAAACTCTCACAGATTTTTCTGCTTCTGTTGCTTAACTCCTGGTAGGTAATTCTTTATACCACACTACCAGGGGCCCTATGACAGATTGGGTGCACTTTTCCTGTGTGCGCCACAGAGCAACTTTAAGCAGGTGCGACGGGTGCAAACAGGAAAATGCGCCCTATCATAAGAGATTGCGCTCCCCCAGGGCAGCACATTCAAGACAAATACAGAGCAACTGTTCAAAAGCTGCTCCGTGTTTCTCTGTGCAGGCGGAAACCTGTCTGCACTTTAAAGAAGGATTTGAGATCCCCTTGCAGGTGGGTGCAGTGAGTGGATGCACCCACCTGCTGGGAGATATCTGGGGCATCCATGGAACACCCTTTCATCCCTCCAGAGGGCTGCCTTTACGAGGTGCAGTAAAAGTGTGCCACCTTTTTGTGGCGCATTTTTAGTGCATCTCCTAAAGAGAGGTTTGCATATGTGCCCACCTACATAATTTGGCACAGGGACAGAAGCTAAGGGATTCCCTCACTTGCATGGGGCCACTCCCAGTGCAAATGTGGGAATGCCCTCTTGAGATAGCTCTGGTGCTACATGTGTACCAGCGCTATCTGTGTTACAAAAGGGGCCGCACAAGTCTTGATAGCCTCTTCTGAAATACTAATGTGCCCTAGGGATGCACAAAGTGGGCACAAATGCCCGTTGCGCCCCCGAGGAACTTCCGTAATATTGCCCCAGTTCCGGCTTTAGTGCTGGTGAAACCTGGTGTGATACTCTTTGTTAGCACCCCATAATGACTTCCTTCTCCACTGATTCGCTCACTACCACACTCCAAATGTGCCTCTAATCTCCCCATAGCCTGTGTCTCACAGGCATTTTATTTGTTTTATAATGATACTCATACATATACAGAGAAAATGAATCATAAATATATAAATAAGTGTGGTACATAAGACAATAAGGGCTACAAGGTGATGACACATAAGACAATAAGGGTTAAACAAGTTGTAGGAGTCACATGTCATCCATAATGGGATGCATTATATTTTCGGAGAAAATAATTCGAAGAAGCACAGGCTCAGAATTTAAAACATAACACAGTGGTTAGGGTTGACTTTACTAACAATAATGTATTTCTACACAAATTAACCATTTTTTAGCAACATTATGCTAATGAATGACTGGGGAAAATGATAACATTCTAACCTATACATTGACCCTTGATGCATGCAGCTCTTTGATGACCATTCATAGCTCACTGTGCTATATTATTATTTTAACTTATGAACTGTAAACAACAAAATAATCTCACTGACAAAAACAGTAACCCATGAGCTATCTACATAAAATACATTTATGTGATTTGCCAGGTACAGGTGCTGTGCAACACGCATGTTAGCCTTCCTTACAACTTTATAGTGAGTCAAAACTGTCCCTAGACAAACCCTGATCTCTCCTCAGCAGGTACATTAATCATCAGAGTTTTCTTGACAGTTGTAGTTTTGCATGATAATTGCTGGACACACAAGGAACTCTGCAGCAGGTGCTTTTAAACCCATAAGATATTTTAATATTCACCAGCCAGAGCACCCTAAAACCAGGCCTGCACACCACACAGTGCTTGTTAACCAATATAGCTAACATAGCTTAGCAACTACTACCAGTAAAAAACTCACAGGCTGCATTACATTTTTTTGAATTAAAGCCTCTGAAGAAATGAAAACACAACAAATGGACAGTGGACCACACAAAAACACTTGTGGCACCAATCACAAAATATCCCCCATGAAGTCAGAATGTTGAGCTATCTTGTCTGCAGACCTCCAAACATGCCCCCTGTCCAAGGGCACTCCCCACACTTAGTTTGTACCTCTGAAGAAATGTTCTAAATAACTGTTGCTTTAGTGAGCATTGTCCAATAGCATTAAACAACTATTGTCCTCCTCACCCACCTTTTGCACCTTTGTCACTATGTCATGGTATATAAACTGGGTGGTGGGCAATTATCTTGTACTGACTTCAAGAATATGCTTTTTGCCTAAAAGGTATTATGAATATAGTGAATAAATTGAAAACATGCTGTCAGGCAAGGATACATGTGTTGACATAATGGCCCTTGCCTCTCTTGTAACCAAATAAAGTATACAATCTGTGCATTCAAAAAGAAAATACAAGCACAGCACTGCTAGAAAATCATCACAATACATAATATCGTTTGAAACCAGGTAGATATAAGAGTAATGGATATAATTCTTTATGTTTTATACACAAAGATACTTTCATCTGTAAACTATTGGCTACAAGAAAGCACCTCCATGTTCACTTGCCTGGAGTCAACACAATATATTCTAAACAGATGTAAATGAAATGTGGTAAAATCCACAGTAGTAACTCCCATGCAAAAGTTAGGAACTGGGTGTTACAAGATGTGGTTATTCTTGTAAGTTTGGGAATGCCCACAAGCACATTTAAGGTCTTTCACAAACTCTACTTTAACCACTTATTTTGCTGGAAATGGTCAGAAATGTACTCCAGCTAAGGGCCAGAGTATCTTCCCCTCAGAATGAGAGAAGGAACAATCACCCTCAGATTTTGTGGGGGTGTAGGGGAAGGGCTTTCACCACAGGAGAAATTATTTCGATGAGGAGAAGAAAAAGACAAAAATGTGCATTTTCACAGTGGGCTTCATTCATCCACCCATAAACCTTTAATATGTAGATTCCCACACGGAGGCAACAAAAGGCTCATGGAATATGTTGCATAACATTCTCATTAGTACACCTAGAAACCTACACATTGAGAAGCTCTTCATCCATACTACTGGGAAGGTTTATGCATTGATAAACAGAAGCAAAGGTACATGCAGGCAGAGATGTAAATCTCTGCATGTACATTTATATTTTTTTGTGAATTGAGCCAAAAACATTTGGGGCCAATGTTACAGTTGAATTAATCAATGAGTGAGTGTGTGAGTGTGTGAGTGAGTGAGTGAGTGAGTGAGTGAGTGAGTGAGAGAGTGAATGGTGAATGCTGAGCTACTCAACCAAGTGTCTCGCTACAGAAACCTGATGGTGCATCACAAGAACAAAATACATTAGTATATTGACTATTAAATAGAGGAAAAGATGCAAGTTTTCAGTTTCCTGTGAACAACTACCTTTGAAGATAGGGTCTGATGTTCTAAGGCAAGCTGGTTCCATGCCTTAGCAGCCAGAAAAGTAAAAGACGTTCTCCACTTCCCAAGGCACTACTACCAAAGCTGCAGATGCTGACTGCAGAGATCTGGGAGGGAAGTAATGTGAAATTCTGTCTGAGAGATAACCAGGGCTGGCTCACAAAAGTGTACGATGATTCAAGGATAAGACATGAATAAAGAGTTCAATTGGTGTTTTTTTTAAGCCTATTTATTGTTTCACTTCGGATCCAATTGCAACAGACATTGGATTTGGCATCAGACCGGAACGAATCAGGACATGGACGGCGCAGCTGGTGCTGTAAAGGTGGAGCAAGTTTCCAGCTCTGGGGCCCACCGGAGGGCTGTTATCAGTCAAGAAAATGTTTAAAAAGGCACACAACCACTGGAGGTAATATTGTGCACTAAATGAAAACTACAAGTTCCGGCGTGCAATGTGAACTGAATTAATTAAGAATGGCACACCGGAGGCTAATACAAATCAATTGAGCACGCAGGGAACTGTGGGTACGTGCAAAAGAGATGTGCTTTTTTAATCTGCCTCTGATGAAAGAGCATGAATGCTCTGAAACGCGTTAGGTAAATGGACATAAAAGCGGAGCTGGAATCCTGTTCCTGAGCAATAAAAGGTTTTGAACTTACTGGCTGGAGGAGTGCGTCTTCAATGCAGGGGCATTTTTTGGTGACTATATCTATATATATATATATATATACCTATATCTATATCTATATATAGATATATATTTTACAGGTAACTTTTTTCCTTTAAGATTCAATGTTCATGGAATCGGAAAATGGAACGGACTCCTCTTTCTGTTGTGCAATATTGTTTATTTCATTTTTCTCCTTGCGCTGTGCCGTCATGATGTGTTTTGAACCCTGCGGGCCTTGATCACATGACGTGCTTACAACAGTTCCCCATTTTTAAAGTGCTCATGCCTTTAATCGATGACGACAACAGACTAACAATTTGAACATCGATTTTATGATGTTTAGCAGCAAAAAAGTTGTCTATTGTAAAACAGTTTTTAATGTTGCAGGTAATAATGTGCAAAAAACACATGTTTATAACTGTATAAATTCAATTGGTTAAAAGGGACCTCCATACATTTGTAATCATAGTATGTGATGGCTTAATACTGTTCCCCTAACATTTCATGGTCCATATGTGTACATTGTCACAATCAAATATTTTGTATAAATACAAAAATATTTACATGTAAAAAGCAATAAATACATTAAAAGGTACAATATCCTCTACTGTATCACTGCGATCTAATATTGAATTGGCCACTGTCTCTTGATCGTTTTTGCAACCTTTATTAAAAATATATTTTTATCTGCTTTAAAATAAACTTAGATTGCTATTCGTTAGTTGTTGTGCCAGTTGTTTCCTGTGCAAGACTATCACTGAGGTGCTCCCTGTGTACCGGCAGATCTTCAAAATATACAACAACTGATGTTTTGAAAGTGACAGTGCTTATTGTGCAAATCAATAAAAGGTCAATAACCATAGTTAAAAAAAAATGTTTTTGTTTTTTTTAAAAGAGGAAAGTGATGAGGCAGATATTAGCAGAAGTCACAGTTTTATATTGGCTGTGTTAGAAGGTGACCTCAGAGGGGCCCGGAGGGGGCCCTGGCTGTCCTGAGACCAACCCTCGAGGTATCGTAGCCGGGCACTGGCGGGAGACTCCTCAGGGGAGGAATCTCGTATCTAGGATCGTACACTCGGCACCACACGACAAAGAGACACCACACCGAGAGTTCTTAAGAGCAAATCTTTATCAGATCGGAGTGGTAAGATCTTTATGATCAGCAAGGTAATATATATACAAGTAGAGCGCGGGCTCACAAGGTCTTGGAGAGGGGGTTAGGAGGTAGCGGGACAGTCTTTGGGGGAATGGATCAAATGCAGGAGCGTATCCGGCGCACAGCTCACAATCCTCGAGCTGGGGGTTACGCTTGTCGTCGTGGGGTCCGGCGGGACCAAGGGAGTCTGGGGGCGCTGCGAGATACTCAGCAGGCTCGAGTACAAGTTCGGAGGTCTTACGATCTTCAGGGAGCCGCGAGTCACTCAGCAGGGCTCAAGCACAAGTTTGGAGGTCTTACGATCTTCAGGGAGCCGCGAGTCACTCAGCAGGGCTCAAGCACAAGTTCGGAGGTCTTATGATCTTCAGGGAGCCGCGAGTCACTCAGCAGGGCTCAAGCACAAGTTCGGAGGTCTTACGATCTTCAGGGAGCCGCGAGTCACTCAGCAGGGCTCAGGTGTTTCCAAGGCGAATCTGCCGGACAGTCCCAGGGCACCCCTTGTTATAGGGCGGCTCCTCTTTGATGTCCGGTGTCTGTGCAGGCAGGGGTCTTGTCACCTGGGGGTCGCTTGTTGGGGGTTTCCTGCCATTGTCCTTTGATCCTTTCAGGGCCGGGTCGGGAGGAGCCCCAGACACCCAGCAGGCGTGGAGCCAGCCCTCGGGGAGGCCGGCGGGTCGATCGAAACCCACCTTCCCAGGGAAGCGCAGAGGTGTGATGAAAACTGCTCCTCCCTCTCTCATCCCAAGGGGAGCGCGATGTCCTCCAGCCGGAGTGGCGCCTGTAGGCTAGGGTCGCGCTGGGGCCGGGCGGCCATCTTGGTGCATGAAGTGGGCACGCGGGCCCGGGGTGGCCGAAGGAGGAAGGCCTACGGACGGGGGAAGTCCAGGTTGGGTGTGTGTGTTCTGGTGGGAAGGATCGGCCAGGCCAGGGGCTCGGGGCTGGTGTGAGGTGCAGGGGTCAGGTCTGACTATGTTACGAGGGCCGGGTCTAACACGCGTCCCCCCCAGCTGAAAGCCGGAGAGAACTACCCATCTTCTTGGGGGTTCTCTTCGCTGAGGCGGAAGAATCGGGAGAGGCCATCGGCGTTGGCGTGGTCTGTACCAGGGCGATGTTCCACGTTGAAATCCATCCCCTGGAGGGAGATTGACCACCGCAGAAGCTTGGGGTTTTCTCCTCGCATCTGCATGAGCCATCGCAAGGGGCGATGGTCGGTCTGGACCCTGAAATGGGTGCCGAACAGGTAAGGGCGTAGTTTCTTGAGGGCCCAGACTACTGCGAACGCCTCGCGCTCGATGGTACTCCATCTCTGTTCCCGGGGCAACAGCCTTCGGCTGAGGAAGGCCACGGGCTGGTCCCGACCCTGGTCATTTACTTGGGAGAGGACGGCCCCGATGCCATGCTTGGAGGCATCAGTTTGTACCACAAACTCTTTGGACTAGTCGGGGGCCTGGAGGACGGGGGCCGTACACATGGCCGTTTTCAGGGCATTGAACGCCTCTTGGCAGGCAGGGGACCATTGTACCTTCTTGGGCTGCTTCTTGGACGTGAGCCCCGTGAGGGGACCGACCAGGCTGCCGTAGTTCCGGATGAATCTCCGATAGTAGCCTGTGAGGCCCAGAAAGGCTCGGACCTCTGTTTGGGTAGTGGGAGGTTCCCAGGCGAGGATGGCGTCGATTTTGGGCTGTAGAGGGGCGACCTGCCCGCTTCCGACCTGGTGCCCCAGGTAGGTTACCGAACCTTGCCCAATCTGGCATTTGCTGGCTTTCACGGTGAGGCCCGCCTGGCGTAGGGCGGTTAGCACCCTCCGGAGGTGTTGGAGGTGCTCGCTCCATTCGGAACTAAAAACTGCAATATCGTCGAGATATGCAGCGCTGAATTTTTCCAGCCCGGCCAGGACTCTATTTACCAGTCACTGGAAGGTGGCCGGGGCATTTTTCATCCCGAAGGGCATTACGCGAAAGCGATAGTGCCCATCCGGGGTGGAGAAGGCGGACCGCTCCTTGGCTCCCTCTGTGAGCGCAATTTGCCAGTAGCCGCATGTGAGATCGAAGGTGCTGAGGAACCGTGCAGCTCCGAGCCGGTCAATGAGCTCGTCGGCCCGTGGAATGGGGTGGGCATCGGCTCGGGTGACCTCATTGAGTCCCCGGTAGTCCACGCAAATGCGGAGTTCCGGGGCGACACCGGGGGCGGCTGCTTTTGGGACCAGGACCACGGGGCTGGCCCAGGGGCTGTCTGAGGGTTCGATCACGCCTAGGGTCAACATTTTCGAGACTTCGGCTTGGATACAGGACCGGACCCGATCGGGGACTCGGTAGGCTCGGTGTCTCACTGGTGGGCTGTCCCCGGTATCCACATCATGGACACACCAGTCGGTGACCTTGGGGACCAGGGAGAAAAGGTCCGGAAACTGCCCTAGGAGCTGGCGGCAATCCTCACGTTGCTGGGGAGTGAGAGACGGGGAGAGGTTCACTCCTTCCACGGAGCCGTCCTTCTCCTTGGTGCATAGAAGATCGGGGAGAGGATCCGACTCTTCTTCGGACCCGTCGTCAGTGGCCAGTAGGAGGCTCAGCTCTGTCCGCACAAAGTGGGGCTTGAGGCGGTTCACGTGGAGGACCCGGAGGGGGTCTCGGGGTGACTGGACGTCTACCAAGTACGTGACCGGGCTCTTTCGCTCAACTACTTTGAAGGGCCCGGTCCATTTATCCTGGAGAGCGCAGGGTTTCACGGGGGCCATGACCCACACCAGCTGGCCCGGCTGAAACTCGACTAGCGCCGCATTCTGGTCGTACCAGCGCTTCATCTCCTCCTGACTCGCCTCCAGATTGGCCTCTGCCATTTCCCGGAACCTCCTAGTCTGATTGCGGAGGGTCAGGACGTAACGGAACACGTCTCGAGGGGTGCCTCGGGGCGCCGCCTCCCACTCTTCTTTGACCAGGCTGAGGGGCCCCCTGACGGGGTGCCCGTAGAGTAGCTCGAAGGGGCTGAAACCCAAGGATTTCTGGGGAACTTCTCGGTATGCGAATAGGAGGCAGGGGAGCAGGAGGTCCCACTTACGCCGGAGGGGCTCTTCCAGGCCCGCGATCATCCCCTTCAGAGTCCGGTTAAACCGCTCTACCAGGCCGTTTCCTTGGGGGTGGTACGGGGTGGTGAACTTGTAGGACACCCCGCACTGTTGCCATAAGGACCTCATGTATCGGGAGATAAAGTTGGTACCGCGATCGCTCACGACCTCGCGGGGAAAACCCATGCGGGAGAAGATCCCCATCAGCGCCCGGCCCACCACGGGGGCCGTGACGGTGCGCAGGAGGATGGCCTCAGGGTAACGAGTGGCATGGTCCACCAGGACGAGGATGAACCGGTGCCCCTGGGAAGTTGGGGGGTCCAGAGGTCCTACAATGTCGATCCCGACCCGCTCAAAAGGGGTACTGACGACAGGGAAGGGCTGGAGGGGAGCCTTGCGCTTCCCTCCACTCTTCCCACTGGCCTGGCACGTGGGACAGGACTTGCAGTGGGCTTCTACATCCGCTTTCATTCTGGGCCAGTAGAAGTGAGTCACGAGGCGACTGTATGTTTTGTCCTGACCCAAGTGGCCTGCGAGGGGGACGTCGTGGGCCAAGCCCAGGAGGAGGTCTCGGAAGCGTAGGGGTACCACCAGCACTCGGCCGGACCCTAGCTCCACCGACTTCTGTTCGCTGTACAGAAGGTCATTCTCCCAATAGACCCGGTGCGTCCCCGTCTGGTCGCCTGCGGCCTGGGCCTCTGCCTGTTGCCGGGGGCCCGACCAGGGAGGGACAGGTAGCCTGCTCTCGGCAGAACTCCTCTCGGGAGGGGCCCCCTTCGTGGCGCCACTGTGCTAATTCGGGCAGATCGCCGAACTCGGTGTCTGGGGTGGAGTCGGAAGGCGGTGGTTCGTCACTGGCGAGCGACTCTTCTGGTGGGGGGATGTGGGCCATCCCATCTTCAGGGGTCGGGGCGTCGTCGACGTCCCTCAGGGGGGTCAGTCGAGCCGCCATGGATCGAGTGGTGGCGCACACCCACTCAGGGAGGCCCATCATCCCTAGGTGGGTCTTGCGCTCAACTTGCCCCCAGGGGGAACTTTCTAGGTCGTTCCCCAGGAGACAGTCGACCGGCTGGGATGTTCTCACTGCGACTTTCAGTTTACCGACCACCCCTCCCCACTCGAAAGGCACCAGGGCTACCTTACATAGGCTTTCTGTGTTGTCGGCTGAAATGACAGGGCAAAATACGTTGGGGAGGACCTGGTCCTCGTGGACTAAATGGCTGAGGACACCGGTGATACTGGCCCCGGTGTCACGGAGGGCTTCTACTTGGTGGCCATTGATCGTGACGAGCTGCCCATATTTCTTTGTGTTAGAGGGCAGGAGGCTCCCAGGGACCATCTCTCTATCTCCTAAGGACACTAGGGCCATAGCGGCGGGTTCCCACTCCTCGGCTTCCTCCACCTCCTCCCCCAGGGCTACATTGGCTATCTGTCTAGCGGGGGGTGCTGCCTGGTTGGTGCGTGGGGCCATGGGGCATTCAGGGTCGTTGGCGTAATGCCCGGGCTTCTGGCAACGGAAACAAGAGATGGTTACCCGGTGCCCCCGTCTCAGGGGGGGGCCTGATACAGCTGGTGGGGGTGCCGGGAAAGGCGGAGGTTGGGACTTCGGGGGGCTAGTCTGGGTCTCTCTCTGCCCTCCCTGGTTTCCCCCCCCTCTCTGGCGGGGTGGTCCCTGACTGGCTCGGGGGTACTCTCCTACAGGGCCCCGGGAGACCCGGGTGTTGGTCCAGCGATCCGCCTCGACAGCCAGCTTTCTTGGGTCCGTGAGCTTGCTGTCGAGCAGATGCTGGCGTAGTTCCACAAAGCAGTTGGCAGCCAGGTGTTCCCATAACATAAGGTCAGTTAGTTCTTCCAGGGTGGTTACCTTGCTGCCCTTGATCCACCCATCGAAGGCACGGCTGAAGAAATTCACATATTCCACCCAGGTGGTACCCGGGATCTTCCGGCAGTCCCGGAACCGCTGGCGGTACATCTCCGGGGTGAGGCCGTACCTTGTGAGGAGGGCCGCTTTCATGTGTTCATATGAGGTCTGCATGGAGGTGGGTAGGTCGAGCAGGGTGTCTCTTCCTTCGCTCAGGAACCGTCCCCATAACCCAGCCCCTCAATCCTTTTGCGGGACCCGGTGGGAGGTCATGGCGACCTCGTAGGCCCGAAACCACTGCTGAATGTCATCATTCTTGTAATATTCCTTGACTACATCCTTGGGGATGTGGACCTTCTGTTCCGTCGGGGCGGCCGCCTCCCGGTTCCCCGGGGGCCGCGCTTCTTCGCTTCTTGCTTTCAGTTCTATTTCCTTCAAACTGCGTTCATGTTCTAGTTGAAGTCTCCTTCCCTCGTGTTCTCGTTGGAGTTTCTTCTCTTCCAGTTCTCCTTGCACTCGCAACTGTTCTACTGCTAGCTTTTTCTCGGCTAATTT
The DNA here is from genome assembly GCF_964204655.1 of Triturus cristatus. Classification (NCBI taxonomy): domain Eukaryota; kingdom Metazoa; phylum Chordata; class Amphibia; order Caudata; family Salamandridae; genus Triturus; species Triturus cristatus. The sequence goes on from NC_140595.1 coordinate 761,036,492, forward strand.
CAACTCGCCCTCAATTTTGAGTTTGGCTAATTCGAGCTCGTGATGGCGACTTTTTTCTCTGTCTGCGAGTTCCTCCGGGGATAGGCCCCCGTCTGGTACGAAGCCTCGCACCTGGTTGCTGCTGCGTTCTCCTTGGGAGGGTCCTGCTTCGTCGTGGGGCTCCACCGCTCCTTCTGGGCGGGGGGCTCCCGAATGCACCCAAGCTTTCAGTGCCTTTTGCATATCTTCTTTGGTGTTGAGACCAGTGGTAGCGATTCTGAGTTCCTTACAGAATTACTTTAGTTCCCTGTGAGTGTACTCTTCCAGCTGTTCCACCTGGAACACGGTACTGGCGTCGTCTTCTACGAGAACCACGGTGTTTCCTTCTGCCATCTTTGTCGGTAGTGCATCAGCCGTTCACGGTACGATCTCTAGATTATAGGCCCGAATCCCACCGCTGCCACCAATGTTAGAAGGCGACCTCAGAGGGGCCCGGAGGGGGCCCTGGCTGTCCTGAGACCAACCCTCGAGGTATCGTAGCCGGGCACTGGCGGGAGACTCCTCAGGGGAGGAATCTCGTATCTAGGATCGTACACTCGGCACCACACGACAAAGAGACACCACACCGAGAGTTCTTAAGAGCAAATCTTTATCAGATCGGAGTGGTAAGATCTTTATGATCAGCAAGGTAATATATATACAAGTAGAGCGCGGGCTCACAAGGTCTTGGAGAGGGGGTTAGGAGGTAGCGGGACAGTCTTTGGGGGAATGGATCAAATGCAGGAGCGTATCCGGCGCACAGCTCACAATCCTCGAGCTGGGGGTTACGCTTGTCGTCGTGGGGTCCGGCGGGACCAAGGGAGTCTGGGGGCGCTGCGAGATACTCAGCAGGCTCGAGTACAAGTTCGGAGGTCTTACGATCTTCAGGGAGCCGCGAGTCACTCAGCAGGGCTCAAGCACAAGTTCGGAGGTCTTACGATCTTCAGGGAGCCGCGAGTCACTCAGCAGGGCTCAAGCACAAGTTCGGAGGTCTTACGATCTTCAGGGAGCCGCGAGTCACTCAGCAGGGCTCAAGCACAAGTTCGGAGGTCTTACGATCTTCAGGGATCCGCGAGTCACTCAGCAGGGCTCAGGTGTTTCCAAGGCGAATCTGCCGGACAGTCCCAGGGCACCCCTTGTTATAGGGCGACTCCTCTTTGATGTCTGGTGTCTGTGCAGGCAGGGGTCTTGTCACCTGGGGGTCGCTTGTTGAGAGTTTCCTGCCATTGTCCTTTGATCCTTTCAGGGCCGGGTCGGGAGGAGCCCCAGACACCCAGCAGGCGTGGAGCCAGCCCTCGGGGAGGCCGGCGGGTCGATCGAAACCCACCTTCCCAGGGAAGCGCAGAGGTGTGATGAAAACTGCTCCTCCCTCTCTCATCCCAAGGGGAGCGCGATGTCCTCCAGCCGGAGTGGCGCCTGTAGGCTAGGGTCGCGCTGGGGCCGGGCGGCCATCTTGGTGCATGAAGTGGGCACGCGGGCCCGGGGTGGCCGAAGGAGGAAGGCCTACGGACGGGGGAAGTCCGGGTCGGGTGTGTGTGTTCTGGTGGGAAGGATCAGCCAGGCCAGGGGCTCGGGGCTGGTGTGAGGTGCAGGGGTCAGGTCTGACTATGTTACGAGGGCCGGGTCTAACAGGCTGATACTATTTTAGATATATGTGGTTCACAAGATGGTTATTACTGCATAATGCATGGTTCGAGTACCAGCCGGTATCTCTAACTTTGTGTTTATAACCATATATATAAATCCTCCATGGTATTTAACCCATGAGGACTTTTACTGTCCAGCTCTAAGATGTATTTAGTTTCTCATTTTCTTGGGAGCGCCTCTCCATCTCCGCCGCGTCGTAGCGGAGGAATAGTGTCAATCGCAATATATTTTAGATGTTGTATATTATTGCCATGTGATTCTCTAAAATGACGGTCCACCGGATAGGTTGTATCTACATTGGTGATGTCCCGCAAGTGCTGGAGAATTCTCCTGTGGACCTGCAGTTTTGTTCTTCCCACATACTGCAGTCCACAAGAGCACTCCAGCACGAAGATGGCAAACTCCGTCTTGCATGTTATCAAAGTGTTGATTTTGATAGGTTTACCCCCAAAAGGTGTCTGAACCGTTGTTTTAATAATGCCATATTTACAGGCCTTACATGAAGAACATCTTACAAAGCCCTTTCTACCTGACAACCGACTGGATCCGGTATTGACTTTAGGACTGCTACCAACTAGGAAGTCACTGGTTGAGAGTGCCTTTCTAAATGTAATCGTAGGTCTTGTGGGCACTGCATCTCGCATTTGTGGATCATTTAAAATCAAATGCCAGTTTTCCCTTATGATCTTGCTCAAACAATCTTTCTGTTTATTGTATGTTGGTATGAGTCTCAGATCATTGTTTTCCCCCAAATTGGATTCTTTTTTCCTCCATGTTTTTCCACTAGTGTTAGATGGTTTAAATAAAAGGTCCTCTTGTGATAGTGCCCTATTCTTTAGTATAGCTGTATTCACTGTTTGTTCTGCATATCCTCTCTCTAAGAAGCATATTTTGCTATTCTGTTGCGCCTCAACTAGATCTTTTTCATTGCTGCAGATGCGACGGATCCTAAGCATCTCTCCATATGGGATACTACAAATGGTATGCTTTGGATGGAAGCTAGATGATTGAAGTGTTGTGTTTCCTGCAGTTTCTTTTCGGTGTAATTTTGTGTGTAATTGCTTCTGCGCAACATAAACCTCCACATCTAAATAACAGATTGATTCCTTACTGGCATTGCTGGTAAATTGCAAGTTTAAATCATTTTCATTGATCTGAAAGACAAATTCCTCAACACTAGTCATTGTGCCTTGCCAAATAATGAATAAATCATTTATGTACCGGATCCATTTTACCATATGTTTTTTCACAATATCAGCATATTTGTTATACAAGATGACTTCTTCCAACCACCCTATCTGGAGGCAGGCGTAGCTTGAGGAAAAGCTTGCCCCCATGGCTACCCCCGTCACTTGTTGGTAGACCTGTTGGTTAAATAAAAAGTAGGTGTTATCTAGACAGAATTGTATCGGACTGCTAAGCAACGTGTTATGTTGGTATTATTGTATCAGTCTTGAACCTAGAAAGTACTCCACATCTCTTAAGCCATCCTTGTGATTAACTGAGGCATACAAATTAGCCATGTCCAATGTTAACAGTCCATAATCTTCTTGCCACAAAAAGTTGTGTATCTGTTTTAAAAAATCTGTAGTGTCTTGGACATAAGATGGCAAGTTTTTCACGAGGCTTTGTAGGAAATGGTCAATATATATATGGATACATTTTCCAATAAACTTTGTTTGGCTGATATTATAGGTCTTCCTGGTGGACTTTTGATATTTTTGTGGACCTTCGGTATAAAATAAATATTTGAAGTTGTGGGATGGTCATTTTTCATGAATTTATATTCATCTTGTTTTATGAGGCCAGCACTCTACCAAGCTAAAAGTTTTGTGTACAGTTCATTCTGCGCTGTCTTGATTGTTTGTTTGTTTCCCAGTCTCTTACAACTCCGGTCATTGAGTTGGGACATAACCTCTTTTAGATATTGTTTCATGGGCAAAATTACAAAGTTTCCACCCTTGTCCGAATTATGTATAACTATTGTATTGTTGTTAAGCAATTTGCTAATGAGTTGGTAGTATCTTTGTTGGTGGATGTTGTATTTTCTTTTGCTGGCCGCAGTTTTGTAGTTTAGCTTCTTTATTTCAGCAGTAATTGTCTCATTGAATGTATCTATCAAGTTTCTCGGTAGAATTGGCACAAACTTCGATTTAGGTTTAAATTCTGTATGAGGCATTGCATTTGTTACTGCCCCATGTTCTTCCATCAGTATTTGGGTGCTGGCAGGAGGTGTCTCGTTGGTTTCACTTTGTTGTAAGACTTGTAAATCCCCCATAAGATTAACATCCGCCGCTGTCAATGCATTAGTGTTGATTGTTTTATTTTCATATGTCAACTGTGTATTAGTCTTACTTTGTTTTAGTAAATAGAATTTCCTTCATTTCAGTTTTCTTATAAATTGATAAATGTCTGCCCTTGTTTGTGGATAATCGAAATTCAATTCTGGGCAGTACTACAAACCCAATGCTAAGGGTTGTTCTTCTCCTCTGTCGAGGTTGACATCTCACAGGTTCACCATTGTGTTTTTGCTGTGTGAGCTTCCATTTACTTTTGGCACCAGTTCCTTTTGGCCGAAATTCTGTTGGATTGTTTTTTCTTGCTCACGTCTTCTTTTCCTTCGCTCTCGTCTCTTTGTGTTTCGCCTCTGTTTTGTTTCATTTTTTAATTTCACGGGCACAATGTTAAACGCCATTCTTCTCTTAAAAAATGCAATTCCTCCGCTAAAGTGTGTTTCGATTTGCGTGGATTGGGGCCTCCCGTTGCACCTTAGTTTTGTTCTACATCAGAGCCACTGTCAATTGCCGAACTTAAATCTGATAGGGAAGATGCTTCTTGTAATTGGCGACTAGTGCCTGGTGTCGCTTCAATTCGCACTGTTGAGCTTGTTCCTTTGTGTGACGCTCTCACTGCATCATACTTTCTAGTGAAAATAAAGATTTGGCCGCTGTCATAGTCCTGTTTATCCCTCTGAAATTTGAAGGTTTTTCTCATTTTTATGATGTCTTCCTCTTTTTTTAATCGTGCAATCATTTCTTCTCTCAGTTTTGATATGGTTTCACCGCCTTCTATTGTCTCTATTTGCTGGTTTAGTTGGTCAATTTCCTTTTGCAAGGCAATTCTATCGATGTGGGCATATTTGATTAGAATTTGTGTTAGGTTGCGAGATGCTGCCAGATTACTTTCGGCCCATTCGCGCAGCATTTCCGGGATTGGATTTTTGTAACTCAGAGCCAAAAATATACGGAGATCGCGAGGAATTCTCCCTACTTCTAGGTATTTGGTGAGAGACCTATGCTCCCACCATTTTACTTGTTCTGCTTTCATGGCTTTCTCCAGTTTTTTAAAAAGTTCTTTGACGCTCGTTGAGCACCTGCTGGGTTCACTATTGCTAACACGCTCAGCTGGTTGTATACACGGTGTTTCCGTGAACATTTCTTCAGCCGCTTCCTCTGCCTCTCAGCACGTCGGCGGCCATGTTTAGCGCTATTAATTAATTTGCAAGACTGCTGCAGATAATTCTGTTTGGCTCGCGTAGTACACTTACCACTGGAACAAATGTTATATATACACCTATATCTATATCTATATATATGTATCTATATCTATATATATATATATCTATAATCAACTTATAATGCTCGCCATACACGCAGCAGACAAAATCATTGCTATATAATACTAATGAAAAAATTACAAAACAACCTTATAGTGAGACAATCGGATAAGGGAGGAAATGTTGTATTGTGTCCTCGCAAGTTTTACATGGAGGAGGCACTACATCAATTGAATGACATTGAATGTTATAAAAAAAGCAACATACACATGGTAAAATCAGCATGGAATGATTATTATCTGAAGCTACTTGCATGGAAGAGTGGGGGGCTGTTAAGTGAGGATGAATATCGTTTAAAAAAAAAAGAAAATCCAGTCATCCCTGCTCTATACTTCATCCCTAAGATTCACAAAAATGCAAGTAAACCTCCTGGCAGGCCCATCATTTCTGCCATTAAGAGTCTTATGGAAAACACGTCAAGATACGTGGACTATTTCCTACAGGACTGGGTCAAGAGCTTGCCATCATATCTCCAGGATACCTCAGATTTCCTAAGAAAAATCAATGATATTACATGGAGTTCAGACCTCCTATTAATCAGATTGGATGTAACTTCGCTATACAAGTCTATTCACCATCACAATGGCATCAAGGCTATTGAACATCATTTAAATCAATTACCAATGTGCCTTTATATGCACAACAAAATGTTAGTTAATATGGTCTCTACATGCCTGGAACAGAATTTCTTCCTCTTAGACAATCAAATATACCAGCAGACTAGGGGAGTTGCAATGGGGGCCTGCTTTTCTCCCAGCTATGCCTTGTTGCACATGGAGCTGTGGGAGGAGCAGGTCCTCATGGTGCAACTCAAGGACACAATAGACCAGCATGTGCCCTTATGGTTGCGTTACATTGTTGATCTATTACTAATCTGGAGGGGCTCTGAGACATGTGCTCTCCAGTTTATCGAACAGATTAATGACAACCATCTATACCTCCACTTTACTGCTAGTATTAGCAAGTCTTCTGTTTATTTTCTTGATGTGGAGATTTTTGTGACGTATGGCAATATTGCAACCAGATTATATTGTAAACCCACTGCTGGCAACACAGTGATACATGCTAAAAGTCATCACCCACGCCATTTGATGCAAAGCATCCCGTATGGGGAGATGCTACATGTCAAACGCATATGTAGCAATGAGGAAGACTGTCACTTAGCACAGCAATCTAGCAGACAGAGATTTCTGGAAAGAGGGTATGCTCCTGACATCATAGACAGGGCCATCCATAAAACCAAGTCACTTTCCAGAACACAGGCCCTGGCAGTTAAAACTAGTCAGCAGGATGTAGGCAAAAGACCATCCAGAGCAGCCATCTAGAGTGATTCTGACCTACAAAAGGCAGCACCAGGCCCTAAGGAAAATACTAAACAACAATTAGAGCCTGGTGCGTAGTGATCCGATTATAGGTAACTATTTGCCTAAAAAACCTGATCTGACGTTTAGTAAAGCGAGGTCCATGAGCAATAGCCTTGTTAAGAACAGTCCAGAACTCAGACCCTGTACCAACTGGCTCACCTCACACAAAGGATTTATCAAATCCCCAACTTGCAAAGCATGTAAATTTGCACGCAAAAAGACATGCTATACCAGCCCATTCAAGTCAGACCCTATACCTATCAGTAAAAATACTGACTTGTAAAACAGATTATGCAGTATATGTGCTGGAGTGTCCCTGTGGCTCACGCTACATAGACAGCACTGAACTGCCAGTGCACAAGAGGATACTCCAGCACATAAGGTCAATCACCAATAAGGATCAAGCCTATCCAGTGGCTAGGCACTTTGAGGAGAGCCACGAGGGCAACCCAGTACACTTACAATATTTTGCTATTGACACCCTTTCTCCCCTGAGAAGGAGAGGAAATCGCGAAGCCCAACTTCGTCTTTTAGAAACGAGGTACATATTGGAGCTCGATACTAAGACACCTTTAGGGCTCAATGCGAGTGAAGATTTTTATACTTGCTCATAATGGGCGAGTTCGGTTAACAAAGTATACAGTCTTTGGGTTGTGTTAGCGCCAGTTTTCTATATAGGAGATTTATTCACTGAAAAAACCATAAGTTTCAGGGGCGTTATAGTTAGCTGGACATTTCCCTCATACAAAACCATTGAAATTCAGCTAACTATAACTCGTGTCCCCAGAATGCACAGCTGATGATGTCACATATTACATCACTCATGACATGGTCAGTGACATTACTGATGACATCACTGATGACATCTCAAGTGACATCACTGATGACATCACTGATAACATCATCCATGTGATAATTTGATGCATCTTCTCACAACCTAATATAACCTTTGATACACCCACTCTATATTTCATACTGCCATTCTCAAAACCATAGACACTCCAACACCAATAAGTACATACCCCATCACAGAGTCTTAGGTCTACACACCCATCCACTCACTCACCCGTACAGTCACTCATACTTATGGTCACTCAGTACAGGACTATCATATGCACTCATACACCTATATAGACACTCACACACCGCTACTCATACATAGAGGTACTCACACACGTACTCAGTCATGCAAATAATTAATCACACTGCCATTTACTCACCTATACAGTTTTACACACACTAGCTCAATTACTCATACAAATACTAGCACATTCTTATGCTCTTATAGAATCAATGATACAAGCACACACTCATCCATACAGCCAATCACACGATCACACACTCTCACTTATAGTCATTTCTGTACTCCAACACACATATATACTGCCGTTCACATATGTACTAAATCACAAATGTACTAATGAAATATATATTCACTCACTAACACAACCATACACACACTCACCCACCCATACAGTCCATCACAGACCTAGTCTTGAAACCATGCACCCAGTGAATCACCCACTCACATATCTATGCACAGAGTCACACACACCCCACCCACACAAACACTCAGGCACCCATACCGATACTCAGATAACCAATCTATAACCCATATAGACAATCATGTAGCAATTTGAAACCCATACAGCCGCTTACACACCAGCAGACAGACGGATACAGACATTCACACAGTTTACACACTAACCCATGCATTCAGTAAGATACGTTTAATCACTCACTTATAGAGTCAGTCACGCACCAACAAAATCATCCATTCACACACTTATACACCCACTCATTCTTCAATATGCCTTTCCCTATATATTATAAACATATTTAAACTTTACAGAAACACACAGACACTGGATGATGTCATCAGTGATGTCATTTGAGATGTCATCAGTGATGTCATCAGTGATGTCACTGACCATGTCATGAGTGATGTAATATGTGACGTCATCAGCACTGCATTGCGGGGGCGCAAGTTATAGTTAGCTGAACTAACTATAACAGGGGAATTTCAATGGTTTTGTACGAGGGAAATGCCCAGCTAACTATAACGCTGGACAGGCTGCATTGGAAACAAATAGCATAGAAAATGAAAGCATTTGCACATAAAAACTGGCAGAGTGCCTTTAAGGCAGCCATGACCCCTAGCTTCCCATCATGCCTCAGGGGTAACAGTTAGGTCAGTTGTTCTTTGCGGAGATCCGAAGTTCAGGGTACAAAGATATAGCTTAACAATACAACAGTCTCATTTGCCTGGTAGGCGGGTGGGTTGCTTATGACATTGATGAGGATACCCCTGAAGAGAACTAGGATTACAGGTAAGTAACATCCTTCTCCTCCAGGGGATCCTCTTCAATAGTCATAAGCACTGAATAGAATAGCAAGCTCATCCTCCGCCTGCGGAAAATGAGAAGGAATGACCCAACAAACAACCAGCATTAATTAGTGTTGGAACAGATTCCTCAGAGAGGCCTGGCCTACTTGGGTGTCTGCTTTGGAATCCGAATCAAGACAATAGTGTCTTGTAAATGTATGTATAGAACTCCAAGTGGCTGCTTTACATATCTCGGAAATTGGTACATTGTAAATCCTCTAGTAGAATGAGCCTTGGGTCTAGACCAAAGTGGCTTTTGTGCTAACTGATAAGCCATTTTGATGAATTAGACTATCCACCTGGAGATAGAACGTTTGGAAGCTGGAAAACCTGTTCTGATCGAACCGTAATTAATGAATAATTGATCAGATTTTCTAATCGATTTTGACCTGTCCAAGTAGAACTTTAAAACTCTTTTAAGGTCTAAGGAGTGGAGTGCCCTCTTAGCTGGAGTAAAGGGATTAGGAAAAAAAGGTCGGAAGTGAAATGGTTTGGTTTACATGGAAGTCTGACACCACCTTCGGAAGGAAAGAGGGGTGGGTTCTCAAGACAACTCTATTGAAATGGAACAATGTGTGTGGTTCTTTTGAGCAGAGAGCTTGTATCTCACTCACCCTGCGAGCCGAAGTAATTGCCACTAGGAAAACTACCTTCCACGTAAGGTGTTGTAAGGTTGCTTTGTGGATAGGTTCAAATGGGGGACCCATCAATTTCGAAAGCAGTAAGTTCAGCTCCCAGGGAGGTGAAGGAGGTCAAACAGGAGGATAGACCTTCTTTCAGCCTTGCAAGAAGTCTGTTACTACCTACAGTTGAGAAAAGGAAGGCTGAGAAGGAGAACACCTATATGCCGTAATGGCAGCAAGGTGTACCTTAATGGAAGAGAATTTTAAGCATGCCTTAGCCAAATGAAGCAGGTAGGGCAACACCACCTTCTCCTGTCCCTTGGTAGGATCACAATTGTTTGCACACACCATAAATAAAAACGTTTCCATTCACAAGCGTATGAGTGTCTTGTACAGGGTCTTCTAGCTTCTTTTAAGATGGTCATACAGTCCTGTGGAAGACCTAAGTGACCATACTGGAAGACCTCAGGAGCCATGCTGCCAAGTTCAGTGATGGAAGGTTGGGGTGATGAATACTCCCGTTCATCTTAGACAGCAGGTCCGGTCTGCACGGCAGCCTCCTGTGTGGACATTCTGACAGGTGTAGAAGGTCCGGGTACCACCACTGCCTTGGCCAGTCCGGAGCAATCAGAATCATCCTCGTTTCTGAGTGGGAGAGCTTGGTCACGACCTTTGGTATGAGTGGAAGGGGAGGAAAGGTGTATACAAATGCCCCTGACCAGCTGATCAAAAAGGCATTCCCTTTCGACCCTGGTCGGTAGTATCTTGAGGCGGAGTCTCGGCATTTTTTGTTTGTGTCATCTGCGAACAGGTCGATGCTTGGCCAACCCCATTCTTGGAAAATGCTTTATACGACTTCGTCATTTAGAACCCAGTCCTGCTGGTCCTTGAAGTGACGACTGAGAGCGTCTGCTTGTGAATTTTGCTCTCCTGGTAGGTGTATTGCTGTTATTGATTTATATTCATCGCAAGGAGCCAATGCAAGAGAGCTTGGTCCTCCAGTGATAGGGTCCTCGATCGAGTTCCCCCCTGTTTGTTCAGGTAGTACATGGTGGTTGTATTGTCCATCTGTACTAGAATGGAGTTGGTCCGAATCGAAGGGAGGAAAGCCTTGAAGTTAGATGAACTGCTCTCAGCTCCAGCATGTTGATGTGGTACAACTGTTCTTATGTTGACCATCGACCTTGAGTCTAGAGAGACCCCATGTGAGCTCCACAACCCTGAAGGGAGGCATCCGTGATCAATGATTGAGAGGGTGTAGTCTGATGGAATGGAACTCCTACCAGCAGATTTTCCTGTCACATCCACCATGGAATGGATGCTCTGGCTGCTTCTGACAGTTGTATCCTGTTGTCCCAACAATCTGTTCCTTGATCCCACTTGTCCTCCAGATCCTGCTGCAAAGGATGCATTCTCAGCCTGGCATTGGGGACAAGAAAGATGCAGGATGCCATCGACCATAGGAGAGAGGCAACCTGACGGACCTAAGGCAGGCTGTTGTGTAGAAACTGCTTGCCCTTCAATGTGATAGATGACTGTCTCTCCTGTGAAGGAAACACTTTTCCTATTGTGGAGTCTATTGTTGCACCCAGATAATGAATTCTTTGAGTGGGTTGCTGAGTCGATTTTTTTAAATTGACGTGGAGACCCAGTTGGTGGCAAAGGTCAAGACATTGTTGGAAATGGTTCTTCACGCTCTGGGGGAAGGACCCTTCAGAAGCCAGTCATCGAGATAGGGGTACACCAAGATGCCTCTGTGCTGTAGAGCGGCTGCCACTACTGCCATGCACTTTGTAAACACTCGAGGAGTTAACTTCAACCCGAAGGGCAGAACCTTGAACTGATAATGGGTTGATCCCATCAGAAAACGCAGGAACTTTCTGTGGTGTGGACTGATCGGGACGTGAAAGTATGCATCTTGCAGGTCCAGCGAACACAGCCAATCTCCCTGCTGCAGGACATATTTGATGGAGAGCCAACATACAAAACGTTTCTCTTTTGATGGATTTGTTGAGGGTCTGAAGATCTAGAATCGGTCTGAATTCTGATTTCTGACCTTTCTTCCTCACTAGGAAGTATCTTGAATATTCCCCTTGACCTCGTTGCGATACAGGAACCTCCTCGATGGCTGATTTTCACAATAGGGTGGATACTTCCTGCTTCAGCATTTTCATTTGGTGGCACGCTGCTTTTACTGGAGGGATCGTGGGAGGCCGATGTCAAAAACTTAGAGAGTAACCATTCTGCAGCGTAGTTAACACTCACTGGTCTTTTGTGATGGCACACCACTCTTTTAGATGGTTGTCAATACTTCCCCCCGCTGGAGTGGGTAACTGCGATGGGGGAAGCAGACACACATTGCGTAGATGGTGTCTTCGCTGAGGCGGTAAATTGACGAGGGGTTCCTCTTCCTCTAGGGGTACGGCGGCCCTGGTACTGCGACTTCGATTGGCTGTGAAGTTGCTGCCTCTGCCAGTGAGGGGTTTGAACCCTCTGATGGAAGGACCACCGATCGTATGGTCTGTAATGGCGCCTTAATTCTTTTATTTTTTCAAGCCAGACCGCCTTCAGGGTATCATGCTCCGTCTTCATCCTTGACAGTTCCTCATCTGTGTGAGTGCCGAACAAGTATGAGCCTGAGAAAGGAAGGTTAAGAATTCAGGATTGCGCTTCTGGTTTTAACGCAGTCAGTCGGAGCCAGGATGACCTTCTGCCACAAATTCCGTGTGCGTAGGAGTGTGCAGACAGCGTCGCTCCATCAGCTGTGGCGCTGATAACTTGGTTCGCCACCAAGCTGCCTTCCTGTAAAATCTCCTCAAAATCCCTGCGGTCTTCTCTACGCAACTTTTCTGTATATCTTTGAAGTGAGTCCCACAAAGATCTATCGTAGCGCCCTAAGAGTGCCAAAGGCGCTGGAGACCTTAAGCATTGAAGTTGACATGCCACAGACCTTTCTCCCCCACGCATCCTGCACCCTGCTCTCCTTATCAGGTGGGACTATTGATGAGGAGGCCACTGCATGGGTCTTTTTGGCAGCAGCGATAATCACTGAGTCCAGAGGTGGGTCAGATCTGAGAAATAATGGATCCTCTTCCTGGGGTCTGTATTTCTTTAAGATCCTGGCAGGCACAGTCTTAAGAGTCGCCGGTGTAAGGAAAGTGTCCACAGTCAGTTGAAGTAGCCAAAGGCGACAAAGGTCTGGCTGCTGACCTCTGATGCAAAGTTTCAAAGATCACTGAGGATGAACTTTGATGAGTGGGCATAATGATGTTCAGTTTATTCGCCCCTCTGGCAAGAACATCCTGAAAAGTGCTGACATCATCCACCGGAGAGATCCTTCATGGTGGGCTGTCTGTAAGAGTAGGGGAGTAGTCCCTCTTTGAAGACTGTGTGGAAGAGGGTATCGGAGATCTGTGTCTTCTCCTCTTACCTCGAGACCTGGATCTCCTTCTTGAGGAGGGTGCAGGAGTATGTGTACGATCTCAACCCCTAGATGGAGTAGTAGGAGAAAGATCTACCGCTTGCACCAGTTGGGTTAGAGGAGATCTGTGCAGAGGACTGGAGAAGTCCTGATTATCTCGTGCTTGTGCAATGTCTGATTTTTTCCAGTGATGTAGAGCCAACATCCATCTAGGAGAGAGGAGCATAGATGGCGATTTCTGCCTCTCTTCCCTTGCAGGAGCTTTAGGTGAACGGGGACGTTCAGGTGAAGAAGTCGGACTGTTCGATGCCAAAATAACCACCTCAGGTGATCTTGAGGATGACGACGAAGAACTTCTTGAAACAGTGCGATGGGTCAACGCCGACAGATGAGAGTGTCTCGACGTTGATCGTGGAGTCACTGAATGAACTAGCGCTGGAGATCCTGCCCTCGACGTCGGTGATGGGGACAGAGAAATGCTCAGGGGATGTGAGCCAGATCTAGACCGATACCTTAACGTCAGCCCTTCTCTGAGGGGACATCTGTGCCTCGACGTCGATCGTCGCCTAGTCGACGATGATGGAGGAGTTCGTCTCGACATCGAGCATCCCTGTGATGATGCTGACAGAGCCCTTTGTCTCGACGTCGATTACCTCTGTGGAGGGGTCTTGTGCCTTGACGTCGACCTCATCTGAGATGATACTGACGGAGTCTTTTTCTTCGACGTCGGTGATAGTGATTTTTGTGATGTTGATGTAGGCGAAGTCACCAACGGAGTCTTCTGCCTCGGCACTGATCGTTGCCGAAACGACGTTGACGGAGACTTATGCCTCGAAGTCGATCGTCTACTGGATGACGTGCATAGAGATTTGTGCCTCGACACCGACCGCCTGCAAGGGGGCGCCGACAGAGTGTTGTGCCTCAATGACGAGCGTTCACCCAACGCTCCTCGACGTTGATCGTTACCGGGTTGACGTCAACGGAGGGTCTGTTACCTGGTGACTCGACATTGGAACAGCTGTCTTTGATCTTGAACTCGAATGGTGCGCCTGCACCACCGAAGATTTCGACGATGACGTCTTCTTCGCCGCTGGTAAGTTCGACGCCGATCCCGACACCGAGGAAGAACAGATCGGAATCTTGCTTCTCGATGTTGATCTTGCTCTCTATTTCTTCTGTCTCACTGGAGATCTACCTCTTTCAGAGAGACCATATACCTGAATACTTTCTCAGTCCTGAAGGGTTCTCCTGGACAACTTCTTGCAATGCTGACAGATCTCTGGTGAATGAGAGTCAGGGAGACAGACGATACACACAGGATGTGTATCAGACCTGGCCTTTTTCTTGCCACAGGAGGGGCAAGGGTCAAAAAGAGATAGCAATATGACAGAAAATAAATCACCTTCTTTTAAAAAAATTGCTGTACCACATTCAAGAGCCTAAAAGACGTCAAGTGAAAGGTAGAAAACCACAATCAAAGAAGAATTTTCAGACAAAAAAGTCAAAAGAGACAGAGCTGTGAATTCCAGGGTCCTGACTGAAGGAGCCGGAAAGAACAACTGACCTAACTGTTACCCCTGAGGCATGATAGGAAGCTAGGGGTCATGGCTGCCTTAAAGGCACGGTGCCAGTTTTTATGTACACTTGCTTTCATTTTCTATGCTATTGGTTACCAATGCAGCCTGAAGGTTAACAATGCTTGCTCTTTTGCAGCTGTCTTTCATGACTCTGCTCATTAAAAGGAGTTCAAGTTATACTTGCTTTCCTGTGGTATATATATATATATATTCACTGAAAAAAACATAGGTTTCAGGCACGTTATAGCTAGGAATTAGCATTTAAAAAACCTTAGAAATTCACTGAAAAAACCATAGGTTTCAGGGGCGTTATAGTTACCTGGACTTTTCACTCGTACAAAACCATAGAAATTCCCCCGTTATAGTTAGTTCAGCTAACTATAACTCGCCCGCCCGCGATGCACTGCTGATGAGATCACATATTACATCACTCATGACATGGTCAGTGACATCACTCATGGCATCACTGATGACATCTCAAATGACATCACTGATGACATCACTGATGACATCATCCAGTGAATGTGTGTTTTTCTGAAAATTACATATGTTTTATATATGTATATCTCAAGGTCGATGGAAGAATAAATGGGTATATAAGTGTCTAAATGGATGATTTGTTTTTGAAAAATTGATTGTATAACTGACTGATTAAGTGTATCTTAGTGAATACATGGCTTAGTGAGTAATGTTTAAATATGTAAATATCTGTATCAGTCTCTCACTTTGTGTATAAGTGGCTGCATGGGTTGGTGAGTAGCTACATGAGTGTCTTTATAGGTTATTAGTTGCTTTTTTGAGTATCAGTATAAGTGTCTGATGTCTGTATGGTTCGGTGGGGGTATTACGTAGTGCATAGGTGCATGAATGAGTGACTCACTGTTTGTATGTGTTGAAGACAGCATGTGTGCAGGACTGTATGGGTGGATGAGTGTGTGCATGGGTGTGTTAGTGAGTGAATGACTGTCTCAATAGTGTCTCTATGAGTAACTACATATGTTTTAAACTAGTATATGTGAGTATTGGTGAATATAAGTGAGTATATGTGAGAGTGAGAGATTGAAAGAGTTCCTGTATGAATAAGTATGTGTTTCTATAAGATCGTTAAAAAGACTAAGTATGTGTAAGGTTCTGTAGAACTAAGTGTGGTGGTGTGTGTATAACTGTATATTCAGGTAAACGGATGTTTGATTCTTTATTAGCATGAGTGACAATGTGTGTGAGTAACTTTATGGATGAGTGGCGTTGTGTAACAGGATGTATAGGTGTATGAGTACATATGATGAGTGAGTATATGTATGAGTGACTGTATAGGACTGTTGGTGAATGAGTGGATGTGGATGTGGATCTTACAATTACTGAATAGGTTGTTGTAACTGGTATTGGTATGTCCATTGTTTTGAAAATTTTAATTTCTATTTTTGAATGTGTGTATCAAAGGTTATATTAGGGGGAGAGGAGGTCTGCCACTCTATCACAATTATGATGTCATCAGTGATGTCATCAGTGATGTCATGAGTGATATCACTGACCATGTCATGAGTGATGTAATATGTGACGTCATCAGCAGTGCATTGCGGGCGCGCGAGTTATAGTTAGCTGAACTAACTATAACGGGGGAATTTCTATGGTTTTGTACGAGTGAAAAGTCCAGCTAACTATAACGCCCCTGAAACCTATGGTTTTTTCAGTGAATTTCTAAGGTTTTTTAAATGCTAATTCCTAGCTATAACGTGCCTGAAACCTATGTTTTTTTCAGTGAATTTCAAAGGTTTTTTAAATGCTAATTTCTAGCTATGCCTACAGAGATAGGACATGTGAAGAAAGAAGGAAAAACGCACAGAAAGAAAAAAAAGAAATGCAGAAAGAAGCAACAGAAGTCCTCAAAGACGAAGAAAAGTGCAGGAAGAAGTATAACGTGCAGAAAGAACAAACAGAAGAGCAGAAACAAGCCTTGATGCAAAATCATCCTGTACCCTCAACTTTTTCAGACGGATACTGGAGGTAACTGAGTCTGACTAACCAGTCCTAGAGCCAGTGCTATTTTAAAAGACACTCAGAATACAGTGAAAACACCTACATACACTAGGGCACACTATGTGTTGGGGTCCCCCTGTGATTAGCATGACCTCCTCTGTAAGCCCCTAGTATATAATAGGGCAGGGGATTAAAACTACCTCTTAAAACGCACCACAGGGCGTGTTTGAACACGTCACCTCATGCCCCGTCCCCTCCCTTCCCCACTGTGTAAACACGCCCTGTAGCCGTTTTAAGTTGGGAGATTAAGTCCCCTTAAATCCTGAGGGTCCCTAGGGTCCAACTAGACCACTAGGTACCTCCAGTAAGCGCCACAGAGCTGCGTTGCAGAGAGGTGTAAAAAGTGGCACGGCCTGCACCACCTCTCTGCAACGCAGAGCAGTGGTGCTTACTGGAAGCACCTGGTGGGCTAGTTGGACCCCAGGGTCCCTCAGGATTGAAAGGGAATTATTTCCCCAACTTAAAAACACGCCACAGGGCCTGTGGGCGTTCTGAGTTGAGAGATTAAGTCCCCTTGAATCCTAAGGGTCCCTAGGGTCAAACTAGCCCACTAGGCACCTCCAGTAAGCGCCACAGAGCTGCGTTGCATGGAGGTGTAAAAAGGGGCGTGGCCTCAGAACACCTGTCTGCAACGCAGCTCCCTGGCGCATACTGGAGATACCTGTTGGGCTAGTTGGCCCTCAGGGACCCTCAGTTTTGAAGGGGAATTAATTCCTCAACTTACAACTGGCCAGGGGGCGCGTTTGCAGAGTGCTGCAAGGAGGGGGCGTGGCCTCCGGCGCGATGCCGGTCTTTTATTTATTTATTTTTAAGAAGGAGGGCTGTGTGGCCCCCTTTCTTTTTCTAATTTATTAGCCCTGGGGACCCCATCCCCCAGGGCCTGCACCCTAATTTTTTTTGTTGAAAAAAATTAATTTGGCCCTCCCAATGCCTTAATCGGCCCCGGGGACCCCAACCCCCAGGTCATGGCCTTTTTTTTATTTTTTTATTCTTTAGGAGGGGGGCTGTGTTGCCCCCCTCCTCAGGCTACTTATGGCCCCGGGGACCCCATCCCCCGGGGCCGGCCTTTGTTTTTTATTTTTTTTTTTAAATATATATTTGTAGAAACACCTAGGACATGCTGGACAAACTGTATGTACCTATCACCATGACGATTTGCGTGATATTCATTAAAAGGCGACTATGCATACAATGAATCCACGTAGAATGTATTCACACCGCTAGTGAAGCTCTGACATGTCTGACACCCTACCGTGCCTAATCCCGGCGCCCCCGCTGGTGGGTACTCTCCAAGTAGACACACTTGTCGTTTATTTATACAAACATGGGTAGCTATTGATGGGCACTTTTAATACACATGCACACCAAGCCATTCAAAGGGGATTCGACAAAAATTCGACCAAACTATGCAAGAAACCCCCTCACGGTTAATAAAACACACATCCACCGCCGGATGTGTAATACTTTTTATTTTACTCTCTGGAAAGGAGACAAACCTCACTTGAGAGTCACAGCGTGCTCCTGGCTGAGCCCAATGCTGTGTTACACCCACCAGTGCCCGCCAAGTGCCACACACCTCTGTGTTGTATTCCACCAGCTAGTGCGTATGCTATGACACTCTCTAGCCCATGTGCACTGTAACACCACCGTGTGAATATGTCATGCCACACTTGCCTTCGCACGGGTTATATTGCCCCATCTAACGTGCCTTCCTCGATGCCTATGTTATAAAGCACAGCGCTATGCCATACATATTACAATCTGGGATCCATATCTTTGTCACAGTGCATATGCAATGTTACACTACCCAGCACATATTTTATATTACAACTTTAGAGACTACTTAGGTTACACAACACTGTCCTGTGCATATTACACTCCAAGGCGCATATCACATAGCAAGCGCTGGTGCCTGTGCTATCTCGCGGTCTCCAATGAATCTGTCATTGTGGACAATGTATTGCATATTATATTTCACACCCCGGTTCATCTTATATCACACTTTTTGGTGCATAGTTTATACCATATACTATATCTAGTTTTCATTTTCAATCGTGCTCTCAGGACTATGTTCTATATAACACTGCGTCCACCTACCCTTTTCACGGGCATTACATTTTGCGATGGGGGGTGGAAGGACAGGGGATGTTTCTGCCAAGTGAGCCTGGAGTCACAGTCCCAAACGTCCTCTTCTTCCTGAATAAAAGTGAGATTATGCTGCATACTTGTTCATATTTTAAGTAGTTCGCACAGACACACATTTTAAAAACAATAAAGTTCCTAATACCCACCTTCTATGAACAGTTAGCTTGCTGCCCCATCCACCTCCTCCCTATCCTCTGTTGTCTGAATCCATGGACTAGCCTCCTCCCTCCTGCCATGCATGGTCTGATGTGCTGCCACTGCCCTGCATTTAGCATGATTTACCAGTCCACTCATGCTGCCCTCCATTGCCCAATTCTATGGCCCATCATTGACCTCCTGCTTAGCCTCTGTGCTTTGCTTGCTGCCCCTATGCTCCTTCCCCCTGCCCTCCGATGTCTTTGTGCATGCCCCTGCTCCATCCTTTTTGACCACCATGTTCCATGGACCTGCCACTCCTATCTACTCTGAGTGTTCTGTTGAGCTGCCACTCCCCTACCACCTGCCTAGCATTGTCAGATGACTGTAACCTGTCCCTGCCACCTCCACCCTGCCTGTCCACATGCCATGCCCCTATCCCCTTCCTCCTGTCCTCCATGGTCCATTTTACTGCCACAACCTTCTGCCCTCCCTGGTCTGTTGTGCTGCAACTGCTCCTCCTGCCTGCCCCGCGCGGTCTGTTGTGAGGCCCCTTCCCCTGAACTCTCTTGTCTGTGCCCAGGTCCTGACCCTTTCTTCTATCCTCCATGGTCCTTTGTGCATGCCCCTGCACCCTCCTTCTTGCCCATCATAGCCATTGTGCTGCCACTAACCCTCCCGCTTGCCATGCATGGTCTTCTGTGCTGCCATGGCCCCTCCCACCTTCCCTGTGTGGTCAGCTAGCTGGTCCTGACCCCCTCCCACCTTCCCTCCATGGTCTGTGTGTATGCCATCATAGTCTCACTATTGCTCTCCATGGTGTGTCTTGTTTCTAGTGCCCATCCTGCCTGACCTCCATGGTCATCTTGCTGCTCCTGCTCTGCCCCCTTGCCCCCAGCCCTCTGTTTCCATGTGCAGACCCCTATTCCCTCCCTCCTGGCTTGTCAGTTCCATTGTAATGCCCCTGATCCGTCCCCCCTGCCCTTTATGGTCTGTTATGCTGCAGCTTTCTCTCCTGTCTGTCCATTATGATCAACTAGCTACCATTGCCTCTTTCCCCTCTGTTGTCTGTTGTCCATGTGCATGGTCCTGTCCCCTCCCTATTGCTTTCTATGGATTGTTGTGCTGCACTCCCATCCCGCATGCCCTGTGTGGTGTATTGTGCTGCTGCAAACCCTGATGCCTGCCCTGTAGGGTCAGTTTGGTGCACCTCTCAATGTCCCTCCTGTCCTCTGTTATCCGAGTCCATGTCCCTACCCCAATTCCTCCTGCCTACCATGAACCAATGTACCATACTTGCGAACATTTTGAACTTGGTAAGAGGGAGATTTTGAAATAAAACTGGGGTATTGCTTTTCCCCTTTGAGTTACGTTGAAAAAGAGAAGATTGTAGACAGGAAACAGATCAAGTAAAGCCTATTTGAGCTTAAAAACATTGGACGTTTCCTGGCTGAAATGGGTCTTTTGGCATGTATGGTTGTATGACCACTGCCTCTTCCTTCTGCCCACAATGGTCTATTAAATTGCCACAGCCTCTCTTGCCAGTCCTGTATTGTTGGTTTGTTGCCCCTGCCCCCCTTTCCACTGCCCTCCATAGTCTGTTGTGCTGCCACTGCCCTTCCTGCCTGCCTAGTGTGGTCAAATTGTTGCCTCTGCACTCTCCTACCTGCCTTCAATTTTCAGAGTCCGTGCCCCTGGCCTCTGCCTCTCAACAGTATCCCAATGAACAACTAGATTGCTAACATTCTATATTTATTACAAAAGTGTGGAATGCCTGACGTCATCTTGATGTAATCAAAACTGTAATGCCTAGAGCATTTCCTTTAGAAATTACATATATGAGAGGGTCTTATTTGCATCAAAATTATGGTTAGTGCTCTAAAAAACTAAAATGAGGACATATTTTCTGAGTTTTCAAATAGCGACAAAGAACTTTTAAATTATTTGTAATCTTAGTTTTTTTATCCAGTTGACCACTTGATTAAATGTTGCATCCAAGGGGAGAGGGTGTGGTGTTACTTCCAGAGCTGCAGACTTTGCAACTGGGGAACCAGGTTGGAGTTTCTATTTCAGCTCAACATTCTGTGATGCTGGTAAAATCACTTAATCTCCCCATGTCTACAACCAAAATGAATTTGATCTTGTGTGATGTAACCAATGTTCATGTAAAGCACTCCAATACCTGACAAGTCTGCACTATATAAAACTGCAAATACACAAAAATAAGTGTTTTGCACACTTCTGTCATTAGGCTACATTTGGGCTATATCTGGGTGATATTTGGGCTACATTTGGGCTCTTTTGTCTCTGGTGGCCATTTTAGGAGATTTATTTGTTATGAAGTTTCCTAATTTCCTCATTTACTGCAGTCTCCTCAGTAGGAAATGCTTTCAGTTTTTTACTTTGATTCCATCAAGAAGGTATTCAGATATGTCACACATTTGCCATAAATTCTGAATGTTAGCACTCTAGTTGCTCATTAGATCACTGTAGTAAAGCTACTGCTCACCACAGAAGTCTGCTGCTAGTATTAGAAGTGCATGTTTCAGTCTGCATATCAGAATTTTTTAATGAAATAGAAGAGGATTTGAGAAGTCACTCAAAATGTGCCCTAATTTTTCTTTCTTCAGCACTAATCATAATTTCTATAGCAAAATGAACCCCCTCATTGTGTTCCTTTTTAAATTAAATGTTTTAAGTGTTACCAGTTTATTCCAATCAAGATGGCTTCAGGTGTGCCATACTTTTGTCATAAGTAAGACAGTAAGCGCTCCAGTTGTTCTTAAGAACACTCTGGGACATTCTGTCATTGGGCTATACTTGGGCTACATCTGGGTGATATTTGGGCTACATTTGGGCTCTTTTGTCTCTAGTGGCCATCTTGGGAGATTTATTTGTTATGAAGTTTCCTAATTTCCTCATTTACTGCAGTCTCCTCAGTAGGAAATACTTTCAGTTTTTTACTTTGATTCCATCAAGAAGGCATTCAGATGTGTCACACATTTTCCATAAATTCTGAATGTTAGCACTCTAGTTGCTCATTAGATCACTGTAGTAAAGCTACTGCTCACCAGGCAAGTCTGCTGCTGGTATTCAAAGTGCATGTTTCAGTCTGCATGTCAGAATGTTTTTATGAAATAAAAGAGGATTTCAGAAGTCAAAATGTGCCCTAGTTTTTCTTTCTGCAGCACTAATCATAATGTATATGGCAAAATGAACCCCCTCATTTTGTTCCTTTGTAAATTAAATGTTTTAAGTGTTACCACTTTATTCCAATCAAGATGGCTTCAGGTGTGCCATACTTTTGTCATAAGTAAGACTGTTAGCGCTCTAGTTGTTCTTTAGAGCACTCTGGGAAGCAGCAGTAGAACACAAAGTAATCAACTGACAGTCTCTGCCCTTCTTGGATGTACATGTTTTACTGAGAATGTCAGACTTCATTCTTACATGACTGAGAAAGATAATGTGAATTTACAGAAAATATGCTCTCAGTTTAGCTTATAGATCACCTTCCAAACCTCTGTGGGAAAACTATGAGAAAATAGTTTCTTCTCAAACATGGTTCGTGATATCACAGCAGAAGGCTTTTTCACATGGTAAAATCACATTAGAACACACCACAATTCCTAAAATGAGTATGGTACCATCAACAAATGATTTATAATGAAATTAAAGTCTTAAAACCTTCTATTAACTGCAATGCTTTTTAATGAGGTGCTATCATGTACATTGGTCCCAAGATGGCTGCCAACACTTCTTGGATGAAGTACTGACAGCCAATCAGATCTCACGATGAGATGTATATATATATATTATCTACTGGCGGTCGCCAGTAGATAGTTATAGTTAGGACCGTGTTTCCATAGGAAATCCGCAACATTCTATTTGGAATAACTTTGGCGCCGGTTGACGAATCCTCGCAAAATTTTCAAAATAGGTGGGGCGCTCCGCTCCGCTCCTACCCTGAAAGTCTCGGGGGGATTCGTCAAGCGGGGGCTGAGAAAAAAGGGGGGTCCCAAAACGCGTTTTCCCCATACAATTTTCCATAGGGACCTTTAGTCCAAGGTACATCCCGAACGGCTGAACAGAATTACTTGAAATTTGGCAGAGAGGTAGTCCTCAGCTCAGGGAAGTGCCTTTTGCAGGTCTGGTGTCAATCTGTTCAGTAGTTCCTGAGAAAATCAAAAGTAAAATCATATATATATGTGGGCGGTGCCTAACCACACATCTCATCCTGAGATCTGATTGGCTGTCAGCACTTCATCCAAGAAGTGTTGGCAGCCATCTTGGGACCAATATACATGATAGCACCTCATTAAAAAGCATTGCAGTTATTAGAAGGTTTTAAGATTTTAGTTACATTATAAATCATTTGTTGATGGTACCAAACTCATTTTAGGAATTGTGGTATGTTCTAAGGTGATTTCACCATGTGAAAAAGCCTTCTGCTGGGATGTCATGATTGAGAGAAAAATATTTTCTCATGCTTTTACCACAGAGGTTTGGAAGGTGATCTATAAGCTAAACTGAGAGCTTATTTTCTGTAAATTCACATTATCTTTCTCAGTCATGTGAGAATGAAGTCTGACATTCTCAGTAAAACATGTACATCCAACAAGGGTAGAGACTGTCAGTTGATTCCTTTGTGTTCTACTGCAGCTTCCAAGAGTGTTCCAAAGAACAACTAGAGCGCTAACACTCCTACTTATGATAAACGTATGGCACACCTGAAGCCATCTTGCTTGGATTAAAGTGGTAACTCTTAAAACATTTAATTTAAAAAGGAACAAAATGAGGGGGTTCATTTTTCCACAACACGTATGATTAGTGCTTCAGAAAGAAAAACTAGGGCACATTTTGACTTCTGAAATCCTCTTTTATTTCATTAAAAAATTCTGACATGCAGACTGAAACATGCACTTTCAATACCAGCAGCAGTTTTCCCTGGTGAGCAGTAGCTTTACTACAGTGATCTAATGAACAAAAAGAGTGCTAACATTCTGAATTTATGGCAAATGTGTGACACATCTGAATGCCTTCTTGATGGAATTAAAGTAGAAAACTGAAAGTATTTCCTACTGAGGAGACTGCAGTAAATGAGGAAATTAGGAAACTTCATAACAAATAAGTCTCCCAAGATGGCCACCAGAGACAAAAGAGCCCAAATATAGCCCAAATATCACCCAGATGTAGCCCAAGTATAGCCCAATGACAGAATGTCCCTGAGTGTTCTTAAAAACAACTAGAGCACTTACTGTCTTCATTATGACAAAAGTATGGCACACCTGAAGCCATCTTGATTGGAATAAACTGGGAACACTTAAAACATTTAATTTAAAAAGGAACACAATGAGGGGGTTCATTTTGCCATAGAAATTATGATTAATGCTGAAGAAAGAAAACGAGGGCACATTTTGAGTGACTTCTCAAATCCTCTTCTATTTCATAAAAAAATTCTGACATGCAGACTGAAACATGCACTTTTAATACCAGGAGCAGACTTCCATGGTGAACAGCAGTTTTACTACAGTGATCTAATGAGCAACTAGAGTGCTAACTTTCAGAATTTATGGCAAATGTGTGACATATCTGAATACCTTCATGATGGAATCAAAGTAAAAAACTGAAAGCATTTCCTACTGAGGAGAATGCAGTACATGAGGAAATTAGGAAACTTCATAACAAATAAATCTCCCAAGATGGCCACCGGAGACAAAAGAGCCCAAATGTAGCCCAAAATCACCCAGATGTAGCCCAAATATAGCCCAATGATAGATGTGTGCAAAACACTTATTATTTTGTGTTTTTGCAGTGTTATATAGTGCAGACTTGTCAGGTATTGGAGTGCTTTACATGAGCATTGGTTACATCACACAAGAACAAATTCATTTTGGTTGTAGACATGGGGAGACTAAGTGATTTGACCAGAATCACAGAATGTCGAGCTGAAGCAGAAACTCCAACCTGGTTCCCCAGTTGCAAAGTCTGCAGTTCTGGAAGTAACACCACATCCTCTCCCCTAAGTGCAACATTTAATCAAGTGGTCAACTGGATAAAAAAACATAAAGATAACAAATAATTTAAAAGTGCTTTGTCGCTATTTGAAAACTCAGAAAATATGTCCTTATTTTAGTCTTTTAGAGCACTAACCATAATTTTGATGCCAATAAGACCCTCTCATATATGTAATTTCTAAAGGAAATGCTCTAGGTATTACAGTTTTGATTACATCAAGATGACGTCAGGCATTCCACACTTTTGTAATAAATATAGAATGTTAGCAATCTAGTTGTTCATTAGGATACTGTTGAGAGGCAGAGGCCAGGGGCACGGACTCTGAAAATTGAAGGCAGGTAGGAGGGTGCAAAGGCAACAATTTAACCACACTGAGCAGGCAGGAAGGGCCGTGGCAGCACAACAGACTATGGAGGGCAGTGGAAAGGGGGGCAGGGGCAACACACCAACAATACAGGACTTGCAAGAGAGGCTGTGGCAATGTAATAGACCATTGTGGGCAGAAGGAAGAGGCAATGGTAGTACAACCATACATGCCAACAGACCCGATTCAGCCAGGAAACGTCCAATGTTTTTAAGCTCAAATGGGCTTTATTTGATCTGTCTCCTGTCTACAATCTCATCTTTTTCAATGTAACTCAAAGGGGAAAATCAATACCCCAGTTTTATTTCAAAATCTCCCTCTTACCAAGTTCAAAATGTTCGCAAGTATGGTACATTGGATCATGGAAGGAAATGGGGTAGGGACATGGACTTGGATAACAGAGGACAGGAGGGACATGGAGAGGTGCACCAAACTGACCCTGCAGGGCAGGCATCAGGGTTTGCAGCAGCACAATACACCACACAGGGCATGCGGGACGGGAGTGCAGCACAACAATCCATAGAAAGCAAGAGGGAGGGGACAGGACCATGCACATGGACAACAGAGAACAGAGGGGCAAGAGGCAATGGTAGCTAGCTGACCATAATGGACAGACAGGAGAGAAAGCTGCAGCATAACAGACCATAAAGGGCAGGAGGGACGGATCAGGGGCATTAGAATGGAACAGACAAGCCAGGAGGGAGGGAGTAGGGGTCTGCACATGTAAACAGAGGGCTGGGGCAATGGGGCAGGGCAGGAGCAGCAAGATAGCCATGAGGTCAGGCAGGATGGGCACTAGAAGCAAGACACACCATGAAGAGCAACAGTGAGACTGTGATGGCATACACACAGACCATGGAGGGAAGGTGGGAGGGGGTCAGGGGCAGCTAACTGACCACACAGGGAAGGTGGGAGGGGCCATGGCAGCACAGAAGTGATGTCATGAGTGATATCACTGACAATGTCATGAGTGATGTAATATGTGACGTCATCAGCAGTGCATTGCGGGCGCGCGAGTTATAGTTAGCTGAACTAACTATAACGGGGGAATTTCAATGGTTTTGTACAAGTGAAAAGTCCAGCTAACTATAACACCCCTGAAACCTATGGTTTTTTCAGTGAATATATATATATATAATCTACTGGCAGTCGCCAGTAGATAGTTATAGTTAGGACCGAGTTTCCATAGGAAATCTGAAAATTCGATTTTGAATAACTTTGGCACCGGTTGACGAATCCTCGCGAAATTTTCAAAGCTAATGGGGCGCTCCTTTCAGCTCCTACCCTGAAAGTCTCGGGGTGATTTGTCAAGCGGGGGCCGAGAAAAAGGGGGGGTCCCAAAACGCGTTTTCCCCATGCATTTTTCCATAGGACTTTTAGTTGCAGCTACAGCCAGAACGGCTGAACAGAATTACTTGAAATTTGGCAGAGAGGTAGCCATAAGGTCAAGGAAGTGCCTTTTGCAGGTCTGGTGTAAATCTGTTCAGTATTTCCTGAGAAAATAGCATTTAAAAGCATTTCAATATCTATACGCGCGCAGCGTGCGCGCACTGTGCGCGCACCCTGCCGTGCGCGAGCGCAATTCTGATTGGTTGTTAGATGTCGGGAAACATTCGAATCGGTCAAAACCAGGAAGTGTCAGCCGCATTTTGTCTCTCGCAGTCTGAGGGGGTGAAAAACAAAGGTGGAGAACGTGACCCCCTAGCCTTTGTCAGGGGGTCCCAGAAGGATCCCCAAGGGCCAAACAAAGATTTTTTTTTTTTCGAAAAATCCCGGAGTGCGCGCACCCTGCGCGCACTGTAGAAACGGAAAAAATTCCGCGAAGTTTGCGCATCGTGCGCGCACGGTGCGCGCAAGCAAAAAATTCCATTAAAAAAAAACTACATACATAAATTAGCATTTAAAAAACCTTTGAAATTCACTGAAAAAACCATAGGTTTCAGGCACGTTATAGTTAGGAATTAGCATTTAAAAAACCTTGCAAATTCACTTAAAAAACCATAGGTTTCACACATGTTTATAGTTAGCTGGACATTTCACTCGTAAAAAACCTATAAAATTACCCCGTTATAGTTAGTGCTGGCAACTATAACTCACGCGACCGCAATCCTCTGCTTATGACGTCAGATATTACATCACTGATGACATATGTGTCTTTCTGAAGAATAAATAATAGGAATATATGTATAGGTAAACATTAATGGAAGAAGACATGGGTAAATAAGTGTCTAAATACAGTGATGTAATATCTGACGTCATCAGCAGAGGATTGCGGTCGCGTGAGTTATAGTTGCCAGCACTAACTATAACGGGCTAATTTCATTGGTTTTTTACGAGGGTGCGCGCACCTCGCGATTTAAAAAAAAAAAAAATCATGGTGCGCGCACGGTGAAAAACCTGAGAAAAAAAATAATTAATAAATACATAACTTAGCATTTAAAAAACCGTACAAATTCACTGAAAAAACCATAGGTTTCACACACGTTATAGTTACGAATTAGCATTTAAAAAACCTTGCAAATTCACTTAAAAAACCATAGGTTTCACACATGTTATAGTTAGCTGGACATTTCACTCGTAAAAAACCAATGAAATTCCCCTGTTTTAGTTACTGCAGGCAACTATAACTCATGCGACCGCAATCCTCTGCTGATGACGTCAGATATTACATCACTGATGACATATGTGTCTTTATGAAAAATAAATATTTGTAATATATGTATAGCTAAAGATTAATGGAAGAAGACATGGGTAAATAAGTGTCTAAATACAGTGATGTAATATCTGACGTCATCAGCAGAGGATTGCGGTCGCATGAGTTATAGTTGCCTGCAGTAACTATAACGGGGGAATTTCATTGGTTTTTTACGAGTGAAATGTCCAGCTAACTATAACATGTGTGAAACCTATGTTTTTTTAAGTGAATATATATATATATATATATTTTCACTTAAAGAAAACACAGGTATCAGGGACGTTATAGTTAGTTGGAGATTTCACTCGTACAAAACCAGAGAAATTTGTCCGTTATAGTTAGTTAAGCTAACTATAACGTGCGCCCCCGCAATGCACTGCTAATGACGTCAAATATTATATAATTTATGACATGGTCAGTGACATCACTGATGATATCACTGACAACATCATCCAGTGACTGTGTGTTTCTGTAAAGTTTACATATGCATTATATATGTGTATATATATATATTCACAGAAAAAACCATAGGTTTCAGGCACGTTATAGTTAGGAATTAGCATTTAAAAAACCTCAGAAATTCACTGAAAAAACCATAGGTTTCAGGGGTGTTATAGTTAGCTGGACTTTTCACTTGTACAAAACCATTGAAATTCCCCCGTTATAGTTAGTTCAGCTAACTATAACTCGCGCGCCCGCAATGCACTGCTGATGACGTCACATATTACATCACTCATGACATGGTCAGTGACATCACTCATGACATCACTGATGACATCTCAAATGACATCACTGATGACATCACTGATGACATCATCCAGTGAATGTGTGTGTTTCTGAAAATTAAATATGTTTTATATATGTATATCTCAAGGTCGATGGAAGAATAAATGGGTATATAAGTGTCTAAATGGATGATTTGTTTTTGAAAAATTGATTGTGTAACTGACTGATTAAGTGTTTCATAGTGAATACATGGCTTAGTGAGTAATGTTTAAATATGTAAATATCTGTATCAGTCTCTCACTTTGTGTATAAGTGGCTGCATGGGTTGGTGAGTAGCTACATGGGTGTTTATATAGGTTATTAGTTGGTTTTATGAGTATCAGTCTGAGTGTCTGCATGGTTCGGTGGGGGTATTACGTAGTGCATAGGTGCATGAATGAATGACTCACTCTTTGTATGTGTTGAAGACAGCATGTGTGCAGGACTCTATGGGTGGATGAGTGAGTGTATGGGTGTGTCAGTGAGTGAATGACTGTCTCAGTAGTGTCTTTATGAGTAACTACATATGTTTTAAACTAGTATATGTGACTATTGGTGTATATAAGCGAGTATATGTGACAGTGAGAGATTGAAAGAGTTCCTATATGAATAAGTATGTGTTTCTATAAGTGATTGTTTAAAAGACTAAGTATGTGTAAGTTTCCGTAGAAGTAAGTGTGGTGGTGTGTGTATAACTGTATATGCAAGTAAATGTATGTTTGATTCTTTATTAGCATGAGTGACTATGTGTGTGAGTACCTCTATGGATGAGTGGCATTGTGTAACAGGATGTATAGGTGTATGAGTACATATGATGAGTGAGTACATGTATGAGTGACTGTATAGGACTGTTGGTGAATGAGTGGATGTGTATGTGGATCTTAGAATTACTGTATAGGTTGTTGTAACTGGTATTGGTATGTCCATTGTTTTTAAAATTTTAATTTCTATTTTTGAATGTGTGTATCAAAGGTTATATTAGGGGAAGAGGAGGTCTGCCACTCTATCACAAGGATGATGTCATCAGTGATGTCATCAGTGATGTCATTTGAGATGTCATCAGTGATGTCATGAGTGATGTCACTGACCATGTCATGAGTGATGTAATATGTGACGTCATCAGCAGTGCATTGCGGGCGCGCGAGTTATAGTTAGCTGAACTAACTATAACGGGGGAATTTCAATGGTTTTGTACAAGTGAAAAGTCCAGCTAACTATAACACCCCTGAAACCTATGGTTTTTTCAGTGAATTTCTGAGGTTTTTTAAATGCTAATTCCTAACTATAACGTGCCTGAAACCTATGGTTTTTTCTGTGAATTTCAAAGGTTTTTTAAATGCTAATTTCTAACTATGCCTACAGAGATAGGACATGTGAAGAAAGAAGAAAAAATGCACAGAAAGAAACAAAAGAAGTGCAGAAAGAAGCAACAGAAGTCCTCAAATACGAAGATAAGTGCAGGAAGAAGGATAACGTGCAGAAAGAACAAAAAGAAGAGCAGAAAGAAGCCTTGTTGCAAAATCATCCTGTACCCTCAACTTTTTCAGACGGATACTGGTGGTAACTGAGTCTGACTAACCAGTCCTAGAGCCAGTGCTATGTTAAAAGACACTTAGAATACAGTGAAAACACCTACATACACTAGGGAACATTATGCGTTGGGGTCCCCCTGTGATTAGCATGACCTCCTCTGTAAGCCCCTAGTGTATAATAGGGCATGGGGATTAAAACTACCTCTTAAAACAGGCCACAGGGCGTTTTTGCACACGTTAACTCAGGCCTCGTCCCCTCCCTTCACCACTGTGTAAACACGCCCTGTGTCCATTTTTAGTTGGGAGATTAAGTTCATTTGAATCCTGAGGGTCCCTAGGGTCCAACTAGCCCACTAGGTACCTCCAGTAAGTGCCACAGAGCTGCGTTGCAGAGAGGTGTAAAAAGTGGCACGGCCTGGACCACCTCTCTGCAATGCAGCTCAGTGGCGCTTACTGGAAGCACTTGGTGGGCTAGTTAGCCCCCAGGGGCCCTCAGTATTGAAGGGAAATTATATCCCCAATTTAAAACGTGCCATAGTGCGTGTTTGCACACGTCACCTCAGGCCCCGTCCCCTCCCTTCACCACTGTGTAAACGCGCCCTGTGGCTGTTCTAAGTTGAGAGATTAAGTCCCCCTGAATCCTAAGGGTCCCTAGGGTCAAACTAGACCACTAGGTACCTCCAGTAAGCGCCACAGAGCTGCGTTGCAGAGAGGTGTAAAAAGGGGCTTGGCCTCAGAACACCTGGCTGCAGCGCAGCTCCCTGGCGCATACTGGAGATGCCTGTTGGGGGCGCGTTTGCAGAGTGCTGCACGGAGGGGGCATGGCCTCCGGCACGATGCCAGTCTTTTATTTATTTTAGTTTTTTAAGAAGGGGGGCTGTTTGGTTCCCCTTCTTATTCTAATTTATTGGCCCTGATGACCCCATCCCCCAGGGCCAGTCTCCTAATTATATTTTTTTGACCCCAATCCCCAGGGCCGGCCACTGTTTTTTATTATTTTAAAAAAATATATATTTATAGACACACCTAGGACATGCTGGACAAACCGTACGTACCTATCACCATGACGATTTGCGTGATATTCATTAAAAGGCGACTATGCATGCAATGAATCCACGTGGAATGTATTTACACCACTAGTGAAGCTCTGACATGTCTGATGCCCTACCGTGCCTAATCCTGGTAGACACCCTTGTCGTTTATTTATACAAACATGGGTAGCTATTGACGGGCACATTTAATACACATGCACACCAAGCCATTCAAAGGGGATTCGACAAAAATTCGACCAAAACTATGCAAGAAACCCCCCTCACGGTTAATAAAACACACATCCACTGCCGGATGTGTAATACTTTTTATTTTACTCTCTGGAAAGGGGACGAACATCACTTGAGAGTCACAGCGTGCTCCTGACAGAGCCCAATGCTGTGTTACACCCACCATTGCCTGCCGAGTGCCACACACCTCTGTGTTGTATTCCACTAGCTAGTGCATATGCTATGACACTCTCTAGCCCATGTGCACTGTAACACCACCCCGTGAATATGTCATGCCACACTTGTCTTCGCACGGGTTATATTGCCCCATCTAACGTGCCTTTCTCGATGCCTATGTTATAACGCACAGTGCTATGCCATACATATTACAATCTGGGATCCATATCTTTGTCACAGTGCATATGCAACGTTACACTCCCCAGCACATATTTTATATTACAACTTTAGAGACTAGTTAGGTTACACAACACTGCCCTGTGCATATTACACTCCAAGGCGCATATCGCATAGCACGCGCTAGTGCCTGTGCTATCTCGCGCTCTCCCATGAATCTGTCATTGCGCACAATGTATTGCATATCATATTTCACGCCCGGTTCATCTTATATCACACTTTTTGGTGCATAGTTTATACCATACACTATATCTAGTTTTCATTTTCAATCGTGCTCTCAGGACTATGTTCTATATAACACTGTGTTCACCTACCCTTTTCACGGGCATTACATTTTGCGATAGGGGGTGGAGGGTCAGGGGGTGTTTCTGCCAAGTGAGCCCGGAGTCACAGTCACAAACGTCCTCTTCTTCCTGAATAAAAGTGAGATTATGCTGCATACTTGTTCATATTTTAAGTAGTTCGCACAGACACAATGTTTTAAAAACAATAAAGTTCCTAATACCCGCCTTCTCTGAACAGTTAGCTTGCTGCCCCATCCCCTTCCTCCCTATCCTCTGTTGTGTGAATCCATGGACTAGCCTCCTCCCTCCTGCCATGCATGGTCTGATGTGCTGCCACTGCCCTCAATTTAGTATGATGTACCAGTCCACTCCTCCTGCCCTCCATTGCCTAATTCTATGCCCCATCATTGACCTCCTGCTTAAACTCTGTGCTTAGCTTGCTGCCCCTATTCTCCTTCCCCCTGCCCTCCGATGTCTTTGTGCATGCCCCTGCTCCATCCTTTTTGCCCACCATGTCCCATGGACCTGCCACTCCTATCTACTCTGAGTGTTCTGTTGAGCTGCCACTCCCCTCCCACCTGCCTAGCATTGTCAGATGACTGTAACCTGTCCCTGCCACCTCCACCCTGCCTGTCCACATGCCATGCCCCTATCCTCTTCCTCCTGTCCTACATGGTCCATTGTACTGCCACACCCTTCTGCCCTCCCTGGTCTGTTGTGCTGCAACTGCTCCTCCTGCCTGCCCCGTGTGGTCTGTTGTGAGGTCCCTTCCCCTGAACTTTCTTGTCTGTGCACAGGTCCTGACCCTTCCTTCTATCCTCCATCGTCCTTTGTGCATGCCCCTCCACCCTCCTTCTTGCCCATCATAGCCATTGTGCTGCCACTAACCCTCCCACTTGCCATGCATGGTCTTCTGTGCTGCCATGGCCCCTCCCACCTTCCCTGTGTGGTCAGTTAGCTGCCCCTGACCCCCTCCCACCTTCCCTCCATGGTCTGTGTGTATGCCATCACAGTCTCACTGTTGCTCTTCATGGTGTGTCTTGCTTCTAGTGCCCATCCTGCCTGACCTCCATGGCTATCTTGCTGCTCCTGCCCTGCCCCCTTGCCCCCAGCCCTACTCCCTCCCTCCTGGCTTGTCTGTTCCATTGTAATGCCCCTGATCCGTCCCTCCTGCCCTTTATGGTCTGTTATACTGCAGCTTTCTCTCCTGTCTGTCCATTATGGTCAGCTAGCTACCATTGCCTCTTGCCCCTCTGTTCTCTGTTGTCCATGTGCATGGTCCTGTCCCCTCCCTCTTGCTTTCTATGGATTGTTGTGCTGCACTCCCGTCCTGCATGCCCTGTGTGGTGTATTGTGCTGCTGCAAACCCTGATGCCTGCCCTGCAGGGTCAGTTTGGTGCACCTCTCCATGTCCCTCCTGTCCTCTGTTATCCAAGTCCATGTCCCTATCCCATTTCCTTCCATGATCCAATGTACCATACTTGCGAACATTTTGAACTTGGTAAGAGGGAGATTTTGAAAAAAAACTGGGGTATTGATTTTCCCCTTTGAGTTACATTGAAAAAGAGGATATTGTAGACAGGAGACAGATCAAATAAAGCCCATTTGAGCTTAAAAACATTGGACGTTTCCTGGCTGAATCGGGTCTGTTGGCATGTATGGTTGTACTACCATTGCCTCTTCCTTCTGCCCACAATGGTCTATTACATTGCCACAGCCTTGAAGGAGGGTAGATTTTGTATCACAGGGGGCCCCTGGCCCGTTCTGTCCACACCTGAAGTATGAGACCCTTGTCCTTGCCCTGCCAGCTGCATTTGTAGGCCGTATTAAATTGACCAGCGGGTCCTGTGTTGCTATATAATTATCCTGAGACATTCTTACCACTCAGCCAGCATAAAACCCCTGTGTAGGCCCTTCTGTTCAATATGTAGGCCTCTTTGTTAAATTGACCATAGCTCTGCAATTTTAGTGTATAGCAGTCTGAAGGCAGGTCTGCGAGGCCTTCTGATCCAAACTAGTAGCCCCCACCCTACCCGAGTGCTCCGTGCTCGGTATCAAAGTTCAACATCCCCCTGAAGCTGTCGACATACAGTAGGCTGCATCCTGGACTGGTACTTGCTTCCTGGGCAGGTTTCCCGCTTTTAAGGAAGTGGCAACCGCAGAGCGTCAAGTTAGGAGAACTGAGGAGATTTTATACATGAATATATTGAATTCCCGTACAATACCCATTATTTTCTGCTTGCTCTATGGAACTTACGATAAGCGATTGGCCTGAGAGACTGACCTTTTCACCCAGTCCATTGTCAGCATTAAGTGGGTAAATGACGAAATGTCTGGTAAAATCTGCAGACGAAGCTTTTGGGTAGCATACGTAGGTAGATGTAGCGTGCAAAGGAGCCCACAAAATGATATAAAAAGGGAGCACCCACAGATATCGACGGACTACCTCGCCATCTGTATGTAGGTTAACAGGCAGTGCAGGTTTTCCCCAAGAGCTGGGAGCTCTTGTCTTCCTTTGCTTAAAATGTCTTGCTCTGCTTTGCTTGAAGTATCTTGTTCTATTTTACCTATATGAAATGTCGTTATGTTTAACCATTGTTCTCTTTACTTTTGCATTTAAAAGATTTTGTATTGTAATTGCAGGAATGCTTGCTCTAAGAGTAAACGTGAGTGTTCCTAGGTAACATTTTCCTTGGTGTAACTTGTTTCTCATGATGCATTTATAGATGTGTTTTCTCTCTCTCTCTGTCAGTACATTAATTGAGATACAGAGAATATTATGACAGCTGTATGATTATCTGGATTCTGTATTTTGTACTTTATGTCTCTATTCTGCGGTTTCTTTGAAGTTGCATCTTCTCATTAAACTGCCATTGTATTCTGCCTCCAATTCCATGTCTCATATGTCTGTTTTCTTCATTTTTGGAGCAAGCGTTCCTAGGCACCCCGGCTCAAATTAAGGTGCCCCTTTTGTCCCTGACTCACTCTCCTGCTCAGTTCTGTGGTGGCTCCCGGGGATCTGGGGACCGCCCCTAGCTTCCTTGACCCGTAATAGATCTTCCCTCCAACAGCCTCTCTTGCAAGTCCTGTATTGTTGGTTTGTTGCCCCTGCCCCCCTTTCCACTGCCCTCCATAGTCTGTTGTGCTTCCACGGCCCTTCCTGCCTGCTCAGTGTGGTTAAATTGTTGCCTTTGCACCCTCCTACCTGCCTTCAATTTTCAGAGTCCGTGCCCCTGGCCTCTGCCTCTCAACAGTATCCTAATGAACAACTAGATTGCTAACATTCTATATTTATTACAAAAGTGTGGAACGCCTGACATCATCTTGATGTAATCAAAACTATAATACCTAGAGCATTTCCTTTAGAAATTACATATATGAGAGGGTCTTATTGGCATCAAAATTATGGTTAGTGCTCTAAAAGACTAAAATAAGGACATGTTTTCTGAGTTTTCAAATAGCGACAAAGCACTTTTAAATTATTTGTTATCTTTATGTATTTTTATCCAGTTGACCACTTGATTAAATGTTGCACTTAGGGGAGAGGATGTGGTGTTACTTCCAGAACTGCAGACTTTGCAACTGGGGAACCAGGTTGAAGTTTCTGCTTCAGCTCGACATTCTGTGATTCTGGTCAAATCACTTAGTCTCCCCATGTCTACAACCAAAATGAATTTGTTCTTGTGTGATGTAACCAATGCTCATGTAAAGCACTCCAATACCTGACAAGTCTGCACTATATAACACTGCAAAAACACAAAATAATAAGTGTTTTGCACACTTCTGTCATTGGGCTATATGTGGGCTACATCTGGGTGATTTTGGGCTACATTTGGGCTCTTTTGTCTCCGGTGGCCATCTTGGGAGATTTATTTGTTATGAAGTTTCCTAATTTCCTCATGTACTGCAGTCTCCTCAGTAGGAAATGCTTTCAGTTTTTTACTTTGATTCCATCATGAAGGTATTCAGATATGTCACACATTTGCCATAAATTCTGAATGTTAGCACTCTAGTTGCTCATTAGATCACTGTAGTAAAACTACTGCACCATGGAAGTCTGCTCCTGGTATTAAAAGTGCATGTTTCAGTCTGCATGTCAGAATTTTTTAATGAAATAGAAGAGGATTTGAGAAGTCACTCAAAATGTGCCCTCATTTTCTTTCTTCAGCATTAATCATAATTTCTATGGCAAAATGAACCTCCTCATTGTGTTCCTTTTTAAATTAAATGTTTTAAGTGTTACCAGTTTATTCCAATCAAGATGGCTTCAGGTGTGCCTTACTTTTGTCATAATGAAGACAGTAAGCGCTCTAGTTGTTTTTAAGAACATTCTGGGACATTCTGTCATTGGGCTATACTTGGGCTACATCTGGGTGATATTTGGGCTACATTTGGGCTCTTTTGTCTCTGGTGGCCATCTTGGGAGACTTATTTGTTATGAAGTTTCCTAATTTCCTCATTTACTGCAGTCTCCTCAGTAGGAAATACTTTCAGTTTTTTACTTTGATTCCATCAAGAAGGCATTCAGATGTGTCACACATTTGCCATAAATTCAGAATGTTAGCACTCTTTTTGCTCATTAGATCACTGTAGTAAAGCTACTGCTCACCAGGGAAAACTGCTGCTGGTATTGAAAGTGCATGTTTCAGTCTGCATGTCAGAATTTTTTAATGAAATAGAAGAGGATTTGAGAAGTCACTCAAAATGTGCCCTAATTTTTCTTTCTGCAGCACTAATCATACTTTTTATGGAAAAATGAACCCCCTCATTTTGTTCCTTTTTAAATTAAATGTTTTAAGAGTTACCACTTTAATCCAAGCAAGATGGCTTAAGGTGTGCCATACGTTTATCATAAGTAGGACTGTTAGCGCTCTAGTAGTTCTTTGGAACACTCTGGGAAGCTGCAGTAGAACACAAAGGAATCAACTGACAGTCTCTGCCCTTGTTGGATGTACATGTTTTACTGAGAATGTCAGACTTCATTCTCACATGACTGAGAAAGATAATGTGAATTTACAGAAAATAAGCTCTCAGTTTAGCCTATAGATCACCTTCCAAACCTCTGTGGTAAAAGCATGAGAAAATATTTTTCTCTCAATCATGATATCCCAGCAGAAGGCTTTTTCACATGGTGAAATCACCTTAGAACATACCACAATTCCTAAAATGAGTATGGTACCATCAACAAATAATTTATAATGTAACTAAAGTCTTAAAACCTTCTATTAACTGCAATGCTTTTTAATGAGGTGCTATCATGTATATTGGTCCCAAGATGGCTGCCAACACTTCTTGGATGAAGTGCTGACAGCCAATCAGATCTCAGGATGAGATGTGTGGTTAGGCTCCGCCCACATATATATATGCTTTTAAATGCTATTTTCTCAGGAAATACTGAACAGATTTACACCAGACCTGCAAAAGGCACTTCCTTGACCTTATGGCTACCTCTCTGCCAAATTTCAAGTAATTCTGTTCAGCCGTTCGGGCTGTAGCTGTGTCTAAAGGTCCTATGGAAAAATGCATGGGGAAAACGCGTTTTGGGACCCCCCTTTTTTCTCGGCCCCCGCTTGACGAATCCCCCCGAGACTTTCAGGGTAGGAGCGGAGCGTAGCGTCCCACCTATTTTGAAAATTTCGCGAGGATTCGTCGACCGGCGCCAAAGTTATTCCAAATAGAATGTTGCGGATTTCCTATGGAAACAGGGTCCTAACTATATCTACCTACTGGCGACCGCCACTAGGTAATATATATATATATATATATATATATATATATATATATATATATATATATATATATATATATATATATATATATATATATATATGTCACCAGAAATCGCCTCCTCCAGCACGCACAATCCAAGCGCAGAGACGAACACGGACCCAAAATCAGTGCTTTAAGTATTTATTTACGGACAGGAACTTTACGCAGCCGCCATGCCAGAAGTCGCCTCCTCCAGCGCGCACAATCCAAGCGCAGAGACGAACACGGACCCAAAATCAGTGCTTTAAGTATTTATTTACGGACAGGAACTTTACGCAGCCGCCATAATATATATATATTATCTACTGGCGGTCGCCAGTAGATAGTTATAGATAGGACCGTGTTTCCATAGGAAATCTGAAAATACTATTTTGAGTAACTTTGGCGCCGGTTGTTGGATCCTCGCGAAATTTTCAAAACTAATGGGGCGCTCCGCTCAGCTCCTACCCTGTAAGTCTCGGGGTGATTCGTCATGCGGGGGCTGAGAAAAAAGGGAGATCCCAAAACGCCTTTTCCCCATGCATTTTCCCATAGGACCTTTAGTCGAAGGTACAGCCCGAACGGCTGAACAGAATTACTTGAAATTTGGCAAAGAGGTAGTCCTCAGGTCAGGGATGTGCCTTTTGCATATATGGTGTCAATCTGTTCAGTAGTTCCTGAGAAAATTGCAGTTAAAAGTACATAAATATCTATAGCCACGCACCGTGCGCGGTGCCGTGCGCGAGCGTAATTCTGATTGGTGGTTACATGTCAGTCAACATTTGAATCGGTCGAAATCAGGAAGTGTTGTCCGCCATTTTGTGTGTGACAGTGAAAAAGAAAGGTTGAGAACGTGAAAAGGGGGCAGGGTACAGAGTTCCTGACCCTCTAGCTTTTGTCAGGGGGTCCCTGAAGGACCATGAAGGGTGAAAAAAACATTTTTTTTTTTTTTAACTCGCGGGGTGCGCGCACGGTGCGCGCACCGTGGCGAGGTGCGAGCACGGCGGAAAAGAAATCATTAAAAAAATCGAATTACAAATCAAATTTAAGTGTTTAGATGTTAGGTGGCTCTAAAAAGAGCTGTTGTGTTAATTGAGGGACAGAGGAACAAAAAAATGGCAAAAACTTATAGGGTGCCGCATGTGTGCTGCTGTATCTTGCTCTCTATTAGGGGAATACTGGTGTCCCCATAAGAGGGAAGACCATTGCACGCATTGCACCGTATATGCAACCTCTTAAACAGAGGGTGTATATCCAGAGGAACAGAAGCAGGTGAAGCTGCCGCTGCAGATGAAGTGCTCGGCTGAGCTGCCGATGATGTGCTCGGCTGAGCTGCTGCGGATGTGCTTGGCTGAGCTGCTGGAGGGTTTTCTCTAGCAGCTCGAGCATAAGCCACAGGATGTACATCTCTAACGTGCCTGATCATAGTGAAGATACTAAAGGAGTATTTCTTTTTAGGATCTCCTCTTGATAAGACATGATCACAAAGAGTGCAGGTGACTTTTGGAGCATTCACCTTCTTCTGCCCCTCTGGAAAAGTGAAAAATTGCCATATAAAAGAGTTTTTTCTGTTTCCTCTGTCTCTGTGGCACAAGGGTCTCCTGCTCACTCCCAGAAGATGACTGCTGCTCTGCCATTCTCAGGTACTGGAGTACTGGAAAAGCTGCTCAGCTCCTTCTCCCAGGGAATCAGAAGTAAAAATGAGGGGAGTGGGTGTGGTGTTGGAAGTTTTTGGAACTGAAACTACTATAAACCAATGAAAAGTGGTGTTTCTTAATCACATGACCTGAAACTACTATAAACCAATGAAAAGTGTTGTTTCTAAATCACAAGACTTGCCGTGCGCGCAAGGTGCGCGCACGGAGCACGCACGCATGCGCGTACGCGCACGGAGCACGCACGCATGCGCGTATGGAGCACGTGCGCATGCGCGTACGCACATGGAGCACGCACGCATGCGCGTATGGAGCACGTGCGCATGCGCATACAGAGCACGCGTGCATGCGCGTATGGAGCATGCGCGTACGGAGCACGTACGCATGCGCACGTGAAGCACGTACGCATGCGCACACGGAGCACGTACGCATGCGTGCACCGTGCGCATACGGAGCACGCGCGCATGCGCGTACTCGCATGGAGCACGCACGCATGCGCGTACGCGCACGGAGCACGCACGCATGCGCGTACGGAGCACGTGCACGTACGGAGCACGCGCGTACGGAGCACGCACGACTTACGCATCCGCACGTTTAGCACGTACGCATGCGCCCACGGAGCACGTACGCATGCGTGCACCGTGCGCGCCCAGACAAAAACCCTTAAAAAAAACAAAAAACATTTCAAGTATTTATAAGTTTATAGAAGATATTAACTATGCTGTTCAACTCTATCCAAATTTAAAAAAAAAATTGAGCCATTCCATTTTACATGATAAAGTTAATCTATAACTATATATAGGTAGCTTATTGTAAAATAAATATTTAAAAAATATAATAATACATTCATAAATTAGCATTTAAAAAACCTTGCAAATTCACTTAAAAAACCATAGGTTTCACACATGTTATAGTTAGGAATTAGTATTTAAAAAACATTTGAAATTCACTGAAAAAACCATAGGTTTCACACACGTTATAGTTAGGAATTAGCATTTAAAAAACCTTGCAAATTCACTGAAAAAAACATAGGTTTCACACATGTTATAGTTAGCTGGACATTTCACTCGTAAAAAAACCAATGAAATTCACCCGTTATAGTTAGTTCAGCTAACTATAACTCGCGCGCCCGCAATCCACTGCTGATGACGTCACATATTACATCACTCATGACATGGTCAGTGACATCACTCATGACATCACTGATGACATCTCAAATTACATCACTGATGACGTCATTCATGTGATAAATTACCACATCTTCTCACACCCTAATATAACCTTTGATACACCGAATCAAAATTTAAGAGTTCCAATCTCAAAACCATACATACTGCAATACCAATAACTACATACCCACTTATTAACTCTTAGGTCTACATACACCTCCACTCATTCACCTGTACAGTCACTTATACTTACAGTCACTCCATACAAAACTATCATATGCATTTATACACCTATATAGACACTCACACACTACCAATCATCCATAGAGGTATTCTCACACCTACTCAGTCATGCAAATAATCACACTCCCATTTACTCACCTATGCGGTTATACACACTCAAGTTCACTTACTCATAAAAATAGTATCACATTCTTACGCTCTTATAGAATCATTGAAACAAGCACACACTCATCCATACAGTCACTCTCACAATCACACACTCTCACATCTACCCACTTATATACTCTTACACGCATATATACTGCCTTTCACATATGTAATTAGTCACAAATGTACCACTGAGATATACATTCAATCCCTAACACACCCATACATACACTCACTCAACCATACAGTTCATCACAGATGCACTCTTAAAACCATGCACCCATAGAATCACCCACTCACACATCTATGCATAGATTCACACACACCCTACCCACACAAACACTCAGGAACCCATACAGATACTGAGACAAGCAATCAATAACTCATATAGACACTTATATAGGTATTCACAAAACCATGCCGCCACTTATACACTAACATACAGACACATACAAACATTTACACAGTTTAGTCACTAGTCTGCAGTAAGATACATTTAATGACTCACTTTCCCTATATATATTAACCATATTAAAATTGTTCAGAAACACATACTCAATGGATGATGTCATCAGTGATGTCATTTGAGATGTCATCAGTGATGTCATGAGTGATGTCACTGACCATGTCATGAGTGATGTAATATGTGACGTCATTAGCAGTGGATTGCGGGCGCGCGAGTTATAGTTAGCTGAACTAACTATAACAGGGGAATTTCATTGGTTTTTTACGAGTGAAATGTCCAGCTAACTATACATGTGTGAAACCTATGGTTTTTTCAGTGAATTTGTAAGGTTTTTTAAATGATAATTCCTAACTATAATGTGTGTGAAACCTATGTTTTTTTCAGTGAATATATATATATATATATATATATATATATATATATATATATATATTCTTTTTTTTTTCACTGAAAAAAACATAGGTTTCAGGGGTGTTATAGTTAGTTGGACATTTCACACGTACAAAACCATAGAAATTTCCCCGTTATAGTTAGTTCAGCTAACTATAACTCACGCACCCACAATGCACTGCTTCTGACGTCACATATTACATCACTCATGACATGGTCAGTGACATCACTCATGACATCACTGATGACATCGCAAATGACATCACTGATGACATCACTGATGACCTCATCCTTGTGATTGAGTGGCAGACCTCCTCCCACCCTAATATAACCTTTGATACACACACTCAAAAATACAAACTAACATTTTCAAAATAATGGACATACCAATACCAGTTACAACACACTTATTCAGTAATTCCAAGATCTACACACACATCCACTCATTCACCAACAGTCCCTATACAGTCACTCATACATGTACTCACTCATCATATGTACTCATACACCTATACATCCTGTTACACACCACCACTCATCCATAGAGTTACTCACACACATGGTCACACATGTAAATAAAGTATCAAACATCCATTTATTTGCATATACATTTATACACACACTACCACACTTACTTCTACAGAAACTTACACATACTTACTCTCTTAAACAATCACTTATAGAAACACCTACTTATTTGTACAGGAATTCTTCCAATCTCTAACTCTCACATATACTCACTTATATACACCAATACTCACATATACTAGTTTAAAACATATGTAGTTACTCATAAAGACACTATTGAGACAGTCATTCACTCACTAACACACCCATACACACACTTATCCACCTATACAGTCCTGCACACATACTGTCTTCAACACATACAAACAGTGAGTCACCCATTCATGCATCTATGCACTAAGTAATACCCCCTACCAAACCATACAGACACTCAGACACTCATACTGATACTCAAAAGAACAACTAATAACCCATATAGACCCTCATGTAGCTACTCACCAACCCATGCAGCCACTTATACTCAAAGTGAGAGACAGATATTTACATATTTAAACATTACTCACTAACCCATGTATTCACTAAGATACACTTAATCAGTCAGTTATACAATCAATTTTACTAAAAATAAATCATCCAGTTAGACACTTATATACCCATTTATTCTTCCATCGACCTTGAGATATACATATATAAAACATATTTAATTTTCAGAAAAACACACATTCACTTGATTATGTCATCAGTGATGTCATTTGAGATGTCATGAGTGATGTCACTGACCATGTCATGAGTGATGTAATATGTGACGTCATCAGCAGTGCATTGCGGGCGCACATGTTATAGTTAGCTGAACTAACTATAATGGGGGAATTTCTATGATTTTGTGCGAGTGAAATGTCAAACTAACTATAACGCCCCTAAAACCTATGTTTTTTTCAGTGAATTTCTAAGGTTTTTTAAATGATAATTTCTAACTATAACGTGCCTGAAACCTATGTTTTTTTCAGTGAATATATATATATATTTATTATACTATGTATTCATGTGAAAATGTCTCGGTCCGCCCGTTTGCCTTGGTGGCACAGAAAAAATGGGTGGAACTGACGTCAGCACGTCGACGAGGTCCTCTCATGGCTCCAATGATGTCATACGGTGTCGCGAGCAGAGCCGTGCTATTATGACGTCCTCGTCGGCGTGGGAGAGCTAGGAAAGAATTTCCG
Source organism: Triturus cristatus (assembly GCF_964204655.1). Classification (NCBI taxonomy): domain Eukaryota; kingdom Metazoa; phylum Chordata; class Amphibia; order Caudata; family Salamandridae; genus Triturus; species Triturus cristatus. Next base: position 761,080,355 of record NC_140595.1, read on the forward strand.
TGGAATGCTGGTGCAGGGGATATTCACCTAAGTGTTCAGGCTAGTCCTTTGGGAGCAACTATTTATGTTGCCACTCCAGAAACCGAAACCAGTGATCCCAGGGCAGAGGACCTGCGATGCCGCTTCTGCCTCCCGTACCCTGGAGGCGGCACATGGGTCACGCGGTATTGTCATACTGCAGTGGGACGCACACTCGTTGACCTCTCATGGCACTGCTCCACACTTCAGGGAGGACGCTTTCCATTAGCTATGTTTTCTGATGACATGCCGCGCCGGCCCCGTCCAACAACAGAACTCCTTTAGATCCAAACAGACTCTTCCACTTTCTCACCGGAAGTGAAACCAGGCCACACGGACACTTTTACAATACAACAGCTGGGAATGCACTTTTCGGTAGAAAAACCACATTCCTTCCTCCTAATTAATCAAATAAACGTCTCACTGAAGAACAGGGGCCAGCTTTGATCGGTAAACAGACGTTACAACGACTTTTTTGGTTTGCGATACCATTACAACGCATGCATTACCACACATGCGTTGTACATCGCAAAGTCATTACTACACATTTTTTTAGAATGCATGGTCATTTACCACGCATGCCTTTACAACAAATTTTGTTGTAAAGGTATGTATGGTAAATGATCATGCGTTCTAAAAAACATGTAGTCGATCCACGTTGTTGTAAGGACACAAAGGCTGTTCCGTTTCCTCACAATGACGTGCACCGCCCCTCAGAGACTACGTGAAGCAGGAACCAAGAAGAGAGAGGAACCACGAGGAGTGAGAGGTAAGGGGGATTGGGCATGGGTTGTTTTTTTTCTTCTAGGGTTTAGGGTAGTGCAGTGGTGTTTGGGTAGTATGGGGGTCATGCTGGGGGTAGTGTTTTAGGGTTTAGGGTAGTGCAGTGGTGTTTGGGTAGTGTAGGGGGTCGTGCTGGGGGTAGTGTTTTTGGGGTTTAGGTTTAGGGTAGTGCAGTAGTGTAGGGGGTCGTGCTGGGGGTAGTGTTTTAGGGTTTAGGGTAGTGCAGTGGTGTTTGAGTAGTGTGGGGGTCATGCTGGTGGTAGTGTTTTAGGGTTTAGGGTAGTGCATTGGTGTTTGTGTAGTGTAGGGGGTCGTGCTGGGGATAGTGTTTTATGGTTTAGGGTAGTGCAGTGGTGTTTGGGTAGTGTAGGGGGTCGTGCTGGGGATAGATTTAGGGTTTAGGGTAGTGCAGTGGTGTTTGGGTAGTGTAGGGAGTCGTGCTGGGGTAGTGTTTTAGGGTTTTGGGTAGTGCAGTGGTGTTTGTGTAGTGTAGGGGGTTGTGCTGGGGGTAGTCTTTTAGGGTTTATGGTAGTGCAGTGGTGTTTGGGTAGTGTAGGACGTAGTGCTGGGGTAGTGTTTTAGGGTTTAAGGTTAGTGCAGTGGTGCTTGTGTAGTGTAGGGGGTAGTGCTGAGGGTAGTGTTTTAAGGTTTAGGGTAGTGCAGGGGTGTTTGTGTAGTGTAGGGGGTAGTGTTTTAGGGTTTAGGGTAGTGCAGTGGTGTTTGTGTACTGTAGGGGGTCGTGCTGGGTTCTAGTGTTTTAGGGTTTAGGGTAGTGCAGTGGTGTTTGTGTAGTGTAGGGGCTCGTGTTGTAGTGTTTAGGCTCGTGCAATGGTGTTTGGGTAGTGAAGGGGGTCGTGCTGGGGTAGTGTTTTAGGGTTTAGGGTAGTGCAGTTGTGTTTAGGTAGTAAAGGGGGTCATGCTGGGGGTAGTGTTTTAGGGTTTAGGGTAGTGCAGTGGTGTTTGTGTAGTGTAGGGGGTCATGCTGGGGGTATATTTAGTGTTTAGGGTAGTACAGTGGTGTTTGTGTAGTGTAGGGGTCATGCTGGGGTAGTGTCTTAGGGTTTAAGGCAGTGCAGTGGTGTTTGTGTAGTGAAGGGGGGTCATGCTGGGGGTAGTGTTTTAGGGATTAGGGTAGTGCAGTGGTGTTTGTGTAGTGTAGCGGGTTGCGCTGGGGGTAGATTTAGGGTTTAGGGTAGTGCAGTGGTTTTTGTGTAGTGTAGGGGGTCGCGGTTTAGGGTTTAGGGTCATGCAGTGGTGTTTGGGCAGTGAAGGGGGTCGTGCTGGGGGTAGTGTTTTAGGGTTTAGGGTAGTGCAGTTGTGTTTAGGTAGTGAAGGGGGTTGTTCTGGTGGTAGTGTTTTAGGGTTTAGGGTAGTGCAGTTATGTTTGGGTAGTGTAGGGTGTCGTGCTGGGGTAGTGTTTTAGGGTTTAGGGTAGTGCAGTGGTGTTTGGGTAGTGCAGGGGGTAGTGTTTTAGGGTTTAGGGTAGTGCGCCCAACCAGCCACAATATCCGTGGATAAAGGGGACCCTGACTCTTTTGAATGCTCCACCAATTGAATAATTTGGGTCAAGGGCCCTACCACGTCCAAGACCTATCAATTCCTTTCTTGGGAACCCTCATATACTTGGAGAAAAAGGTACATAGTTTCTCATCAATTACAGGCGTGTGTGCCACCTTCCCCTTCAGTGAGGGCCTTGGGCATTCTCCCCTCATCCTATTCCTGACCTCCCTTTCAAGGAGTTGATGGATTTTCCCCACCACATACTCTGCCACTTTGGTGTTAGGGGTCCACTCCGCCGACCTAGGATGGCAAATTTGGGTAGGCTCGAACATGTCCGAGTGGACCCCGTCCCCAACCCAGGACTGAAAGGAGTGGGACACTGGATGCCAGGGACACCCGAGTCGGAAGAGAAATCATCCTCTGATACACCCTCTCCCTCTAAGGGAAACCAACCGTCGGGGTCTACAATAGTGGTAACAGCATCGCAATTTTCTCCGGAATCCTCCTTCTCCCGGCAGGGTGCATGTTTTAACGTTCACACATTCTTGAGGAAGGTCTACATAAGTTTATCACATCCTTCCAAGTGCCCCGCGTTATGTTTAACGGCCCTTTTATTCCCTATCTGGGAGCTACTGGGACCCGCCACCTCCAGATGTGGGTCACTGAACACCCCAAGGATGCTTTTCGCTAGCTTATCAACCAGATCCCTAAGAGGAGCCAGCGCCCTAGAAATAGAGAGAGGGCTTGATCCACTGCTGGAGGAAGAAGCTGGGGGGCCATTACTCCTCCACTTCCTGGTAGGAGTAGTAAAAATGGTCTTCTGGAGAAGACATGATAACAGAGGGTGTGAGCATAGAACAAATGCCCTTAAAATCCTTAAGGCAGCCCGCTCGCCGGTGCTCCAACAGCTGGGCTTTCCCCGAAGCTGTTATAAGAATACACTGAGGCGCAATACCAATCACCACTACCAGGTGGCGCTGGTCACTAACGTGGCCGCGTGGGGAAATCACCGCATAGCGGTGTCAAAATTAGGCGAGGGTTGGTCGGGAATCAAGCGTACACTAAAGGAGTGACCGGATTCCCAAACGCGCGTAAAGACCAGCAGGAGCGCTTGGCAGAGCTGCCTCGCTCGGACCAGACGTGTCTGACAGGATCTCACCGCGTGCAGAGTGCACAGCGGGAGAAACTGCGCGGGGGAGAATGCTCTCGGGCAAGAGCCTGCTGCGCAGGGAATATAAAACAATACCAAGGCAATAATCCTAATAAAGTGCACAAAAAACCGCTATACAAACAGCAACAACGTCAGATTAAGCCGAGAATGTAAGGAATGCACTTAACTGACGAGCAGTGAAGAAAGAGGAAGCGGAAGGGACGTCATGATATTATATACGATGGACTGTGACATGATTGGACTATAGTTGCCTTGGAGACTACCCCCCTAATGGTTCATGGGTTGTGTAGCCTTTTGATTAATGATTGTTGTATTACGTGTTCTTTGAACTGCTATGCAAATAAAGAGCAGAAAGATATGCATAATCCCCGCCTCTATCCTGCCATAGAATTCATTAAAATGTATTCGATCTGATTTAGAAACATAGATCATAAAAGTGTACATAAAAACAGTAAATCCTCTTTCCTAATATAATGCAGTGAGAATTAATTAAAACCAGTAGGCAAAAACGGGTGTTACAAAGCCCGGTTGAGAGCAACTTCAGGTTAACAGAATCGTAAAGTTCAATGTTCCGCAAGATCAATCTCATGTACTTCGTGCAAAATACGCAATAAGGGGTCCAAGTAAGATGGAACGCTCCAATACCTGACCAATCTGCACTCTATAAAACTGCAGAAAAACTAAAAATAAAAAGTGTTTTGCACACTTCTGTCATTGGGCTATATGTGGGCTACATCTGGGTGATATTTGTGCTACATTTGGGCTCTTTTTTCTCTGGTGGCCATCTTGGGAGACTTATTTGTTATGAAGTTTCCTAATTTCCTCGTTTACTGCAGTCTCCACAGTAGGAAATGCTTTCAGTTTTTTACTTTGATTCCATCAATAAGGCATTCAGATGTGTCACACATTTGCCATAAATTCAGAATGTTAGCACTCTAGTTGTTCATTAGATCACTGTAGTAAAGCTACTGCTCACCAGGGAGTTAACTGGAAGTCTACTGCTGGTATTGAAAGTGATTGTTTCAGTCTACATGTCAGACTTTTCTAATGAAATTTGAAGAGGATTTGAGATCTCACTCAAAACATGCCCTAAATTTTCTTTCTGCAGCACTAACCATAATTTCTATGGCAAAATGAGCCCCCTCATTTTGTTCCATTTTAAATTAAATGTTTTAAATGTTACCAGTCTAATCCAATCAAGATGGCTTCAGGTGTGCCATCATTTTGTCAGAAGTAAGACTGTTAGCTCTCTAGTTGTTCTTTAAAACACCTTGGGTAGCTGCAGTAGAACACAAAGGCATTAACTGACAGGCTGCTCTTGTTGAAATATAACAGGAAGATATTTGAGATCTCACTTAAAATATGTCCTAATTTTTCTTTCTACAGCACTAACCATAATTTCTATGGCAAAATGAACCCCCTCATTTTGTTCCTTTTTAAATTAAATGTTTTAAGTGTTACTAGTTTATTCCAATCAAGATGGCTTCAGGTGTGCCATAATTTTGTCAGAAGTAAGACTGTTAGCTCTCTAGTTGTTCTTTAAAACACTATGGGAAGCTGCAGTAGAACACAAAGGCATTAACTGACAGGCTGCTCCTGTTGAAATATAACAGGAAAATATTTGAGATGTCACTTAAAACATGTCCTAATTTTTCTTTCTACAGCACTAACCATAAATTCTATGACAAAATGAACCCCCTCATTTTGTTCCTTTTTAAATTAAACGTTTTAAGTGTTACCAGTTTATTCCAATCAAGATGGATTCAGGTGTGCCATACTTTTGTCATAAGTAAATCTGTTCGTGCTCTAGTTGTTCTTTAGAACACTCTGGGAAGCTGCAGTAGAACACAAAGGAATCAACTCACAATCTCTGCCCTTGTTGGATGTACATGATTTACTGAGAATTACAGACTTCATTCTCACATGACTGAAAAAGATAATGTGAATTTACAGAAAATATGCTCTCATTTTAGCTTCAGTTTTCTCTCAAACATGATTAATGATATCCCAGCAGAAGGTTTTTCACAGGGTAAAATCACCTTAGAACACACCACAATTCCTGAAATTAGTATGGTACCATCAACAAATGAATTCTAATGTAACTAAAGTCAGTTATCACCCTTTATAGTTCTCCTTTTGGTGACCCTCAAAACCTTCTATTCACTACAATGTATTTCAATGGGGTCCTATCATGTAGATTGTTCCCAAGTTGGCTGCCAGCAATTCCAGGATGAAGTTCTGACAGCCAATCAGATCTCATGATGAGATGTGTGGTTAGACTGCCCAGATATATACATTTCTTTTTCCTTTAATATTTAAAAAACTACTGAATGGATTTACACCATTTTAAAAAAAGGTCGTTTTCTGAACCAAGACCTACCCTTTTGCCAAAGTTGGTGTAATTCCGTTCAGCAATCTCGGCTGTAGCTTGTCTATAGTTTCCAATGGAAATTAACATTGAGACAATGTGTTTTGGGATCCCCCTTTTTTCTCTGCCCCTGGTTGACGAATAACCCAGAAACTTTCAAGACAGGAGCTGACCTGAGCGGGCCATTAGTTTTGAAAATGTTGTGAAGATTCGTAAAAAGGTGCCCAAGATATTGACAGAGAATAAATGCTTTTTGAATAGAAACAAGGTCCTAAATATAACTACCTACTGGTGATCCACACAACGGTCCTTCCAGGATTCCCGGCCCATACTCAGGTAGGGCGCGAAACCAGCGGAACTGGCCGGATGTAATACCACTACTGTTGCAATGATTGAAGTGGGAACAGTAAATTTTACCCCCCCGCTATCCAACACTTTCCCTACTGTTTCATTGACAGGAGTGGGAAATTCATCCCTGCCATCATCCTTGGACTCTTCTTATGGTACAGGAAAACGCCCATAGTCGGAGCAAATATTCGCAGTGCCAGATACCTCGTGCTCCAACCAGCCTTTTCTCATCTATGATCCATGCCATCATCCTTGGGCTCTTCTTACTATACAGGAAAACGCCCATTGTCGAAGCAAATAATTGCAGTGTCAGCTACCTCCTGTCCCACACCCTGTGCGTTCTCTCCTCGTTAGCGTTTATTGGGTTTTCAACCCCAGAAAAGAGCTTACTGCATCACAGGGGCTTTTGCATCACCTTTGTTCTTTGCATCTCTTGCATATTGGCCAAAACCATCACAGTGATCATCGTATTTAATGCAGGAAAACCTAAAAGTAACTTTAGGAGATGGACTGGAGCTATGTTGTCTTATATGGCCATCGGTATTGATACATTCTTTCAAGTTATTTTGTGTATTTCTTGCATGGGTTTATCATTGCCTTTCTCAGAACACAACACCTATGCTATGAAAGATAATATTTGAATGTAATGAGGGCTCTCCCATTGCTTTCTGGTGTATTCTGGGATAGCTTGGACATTTGGCCTCTATCAGTTTCATAATAGCCTTCCAAATTAGAAAACGTCCCGACAGCTTCAATGAGGCTTAGTTAATCACCTTAGGCACACTGGCCTTCCTCACTGTCTGCCTCTCATGTATTCCTGCCTATCTGTGTGCCAAGGGCAAGCACATGGTGGTCATGGAGGTCTTTGCCATCTTATCTTCCCTTTCCTCCTTGGTTTCCTGTATATTGTTCCCGAAATGTTACATCATCCTATTGAAACCTGTAGTAAACACAAAGGAGTATCTCATGGGAAGAGGTGGTCAAACGAAGGTCAAATGAATCTAGAACCCTCTAACTTAATGATGGGTATGGAATCACTGGGGTAATTTCATCAAACCCATGGAAGATTGGTAAAGCCGTGCTATCTGACACTTGAATCCAAATATAGTATGAAAATAACATTAGAAAGACTTTGACTATGATGAGAGAAAGTGGCCATAAGAGAATCATACCGAATGTTGAAAACGAATATGTCATTTTAAAAGTCTCACAGAAGTAAATAGAAGTCAGCAACAGGAGTACCAGGATTATTATTATTATTAGTCCGATTTGTAACGCGCATGGCTGCCCCAGCAACGGGGCGTCCCAGCGCGACCCCAAACCAAGACAAGCGCCCAGGAGACAGAAGATGATTAACTAAAGAGAAATTAAATTAGCAGAGCCAGGGAAAAGCCAAGTTTTTATGGCTTTACGAACGGACAGGTGCTTCTGAATTACTCTGACAGGCAGTGAGTTACAGAGTTTGGCCGCCAGACTCCGAAAGGAACGGCCGCCTGCTCTAGCTTTAGAGACACGGGGAATACAGACCTGGGCATGGCCCGCCGATCTCAAAAGGCGTTGCGGAACATAAAACTTGAGCAAGTTGGACAAGCCCACAGGGCTCTGACAGGACAAGATTTTATGCGCCGCACAAAGTGCCTTGAATTTGATGTGTTTTTCAACCGGCAGCCAGTGCAACTTGGGGAGCAGAGAGGCAACTGAACTGGACTTCGGGAGTGCTACTAGCAGACGGGCTGCAGCATTCTGAACCCTCTGCAAGCGCTTGATACTGGCCTTATTGGCGCCCAAATAAAGGACATTTCCATAGTCCAGCCTGGACAAGATTAAGGCCTGGATTATGGTTTGTCGCACTTTAGGGGGAAAAAAACCCATCAGGGGTCTTAAACCCCGCAAGAGCCCGAAACACGCCACTGCTTTAGATTGAGCTTCAAACGTCAGACCCTGATCGAGCCATACCCCTAAGTTCTTCACAACCTCCTTCGGTAAGGGCGCAGCTTTAAGACGCTCTGGCCAGCACTGTTTGGACCATAATTCACGATCCTTCCCGAACAGTAAGATCTCCGATTTTCTGGCGTTACGCTGCAAGCAGTTGGCCACCATCCAGTCAGCCACTGCTACAAGATGCTCCTTGAATTTTTCCAGATTGTCGCCACGGTTCTTAGAGAAGGAGATCACCAATTGGGTGTCATCGGCGTATGACACAAGCGCCAGCCCTCTATCTTTTGCTACCGCAGCCAGAGGACGAACATAGATGTTAAACAAAAGCGGACTCAAAACTGAGCCCTGCGGTACCCCCTGATGCAGAGAAAACTCCTGAGAATGGAATGGCGGCACAGACACTTGAAACGACCTCCCCTCTAAGAAGGAGCGAAACCAGCCCAGGGCCCCGCCTTTAACACCAATTTCCTGCAAACGATTTAGTAAGATTGCATGTGAAATGGTGTCAAAAGCGGCACTTAGATCTAAAAGGACCAAGGCCACTGAGTCACCCCTGTCCAGACTATCCCTGATAGCTTCCATTACTACCAATAGTGCAGACTCGGTCCCATGCCGTGCTCGGATGCCATGCTGAGATGGATCGAGAATGGCGTTCTGTTCGATGTACTCGGAGAGGACAAAGTTAATATGAGATTCAGCCACCTTTGCCAAAAAAGGCAGCTGAGAGATTGGCCGATAGTTGCCTGGTTCCGCAGGATCCAAGGAGTATTTCTTAAGCAGTGGAATGACTTTGGCATGTTTCCATACCCTGGGAACCACTGCAGATGACATGGATGGAGCACATGAGTTATTTTTGCAGCCATGCCTCATAACTACATAATAATAAATGTAGTTTCTGTGTCACAAAATGCCTGGTCATCAGTCCCTTGATGGTTGGAGTAGTAAAAACTTGGGGGCATATTAACAAGGGCCGGCGATAAATATCGCAAAGCGCGCTCAGCGCTTGCATATTTATCGCCGGCTATCTCTGGAATTTATCGCCCGGTTTGCGCGTTATTAACAACGCGCATCGCCGAGGCGATAAAAATTCCAGAGATAGTTGGGATATCGCCGTTTTCCATGGTGGAAAACGGCGATATCCTAGATGATAGGGCCTGTGGTCTTAGCCACAAAATCCACCCCCCATGTTAAGTATGCCTTAGTCAGGAATTTAACAGATGTTAAATTCCTGCGTTAAGGCATACTTAACGCAATTTTAAAAATTGCTACCCTCCCTTGTTTATATCGCGAAGCTGCCTTCGCAAAATTTTCCCAAGGGAGTCTTGTCAGGCACGCCTCCTTTGCATCTCATTAGAGATGCAATTGGAGGCGTGCTGCAAACGGGCGCTAAGTCAGCAAGACATGCAATAGCGTGTCTTTGCTGATAAGGCGATTAAATTATCGCCGCTTTTCTCCCGAAAACGGACGCAAAAGTGGCGATAATTTCATATCGCCGCCTTGTTAATATGCCCCTTAGTCCACATAAAACAAACATATAGGCTCCTGTGAATAAATAAGAGGATGGCTTATCTGAAATCAGGCACCCACCGCATCAAGGCTAACAAGGAATGACAACGATTTATCAATAAGAGGATGGATACATACCTTTATGGGGAATATTGTATCTACAAGTGGATTATAACTTTAGGAACGAAAAGATCTGAGCATCATCAGGGAATTGATTCTCCAGGTATATTGCATTCACTTTCAGACATATCCTCAACTTTCAACTACAAGAAATCTATGGAAGGTTCTAATTAAAAGCAGCTTAATATCAATCAACCAGGGTCTGACCTCCAGACCAATACATCCAAGGCTGGATAGAAACAATGGTCGAGTGATATTTATCCCTCAGCCAGTCAGCTTCACATAAATGAGCCGTGGGCCTTCCTGAAGATGTATCATGTTAGTGAACACAGAAGGTGCTGGGTCACTGTGGCCCATAGCTGTTAAACATTTATGGAGCTCTTTCTATGTGTTGAAGAGCACAATTTGGAGGTCCCTTTTTGAGTCCCCCTTAGGGTAGATCCAGATGACTTCTGTGTGTGAGTTCAGTTTTCCCATCTCTGAGTACCTTTGAGATGTGACCACTCTCGTCCGTTCACTATGTCTGAGGCTCTTTGGTCAAATCCCTCTTTCAAAACGTTACCACTAAAACAAAGACACATGCACAATGTTTGTATGTTGATTATTGCAAAACAAATATTTTCAAAAGCCTCAAGTTTGCCTCTCTCCGCAAATACACTACTACCATCCTCTGCGATGTAAACTAAAAAGTGATAGTTGGAATGCTTGAACTAAATTCAGTCACTATTAATCACTCAGGCCACATTTCAGTCAATTATTTTTTTGTCAACCACGCTACCTCAGATGAGTCCAAATATATGCAAATCAACCTTGGACCTTCTCCAATAGGAACAATCCAGAGCCAGCAACTAGGTTAGTGTCCCTCTGAATGAGAAAACAAGCCACCCCAAGGCTTAGGTGTAGCTCAGTTAAAGTGGCACTGTGAGCTCTGCACCCACATCTAGGCATACCAGTTGCACTAGGGAAAACCAAAACATGATGGTGGCTTGCTTGAATTAATCTCAGCCACTGGCTATAACTCGATCTGCATTCCAGTCTATCCTGTTTTTTGCCCCCTTGCCACCTTAGACAGAAGCCAGCAATAGGCAAACAGCCTTGGTCCAGCTCCGATCAAAACACTTCAGCCCAAGCTGCCAGGCCAGGCCCCCTCTGAACTGGAACACTAACGACCCCAGACTGGCATTAGTCTGTTTGGGCTGCCTCAGTAGGGTGCTGCTAGCTTCCAGGGGCAGGGAGAGCATGGGACAAATAGACACTGTGCAGAAAAGTGAAAGTTGCATTGGAACAGAAGACTGAGATTGGGCTGAACATCTGACGTATGTATGGTACCTCGTGCTTGGCATGAGGGAAACGAGTTAAAAACAAAGTTTATGTCACAAGTAGCTTCAATTGTCATAAAAGATAAAGTAGACGGAACACATAAAGGTGTAACAAATGAAGCCATGTTGCTAAGAAAATTATTATATACCTGAAATGTGTCGCTGTGACAATATCTGTTATTAATCCAAACCTCGGATGAGTAAAAGAAAAAGAAGAGAAAATAATCGGCTGAAGGAAAATGAATATTCCAATCATATTATCGCTGAAGATATGATAAAAAGGGAGAATATGAGAGAATCAGAACTAAGCATACAGATCTCCACTAAATAAAGAGTTTAGAGAAAAACCTTCCATGTGAACTAAAAGACTTAGGGGCATATCAGCAACAACCGGCGATAATTATCGCTAAGCGCACTTAGCGCTAGGATAATTATCACCGGCTAGCGTGGATTTTTATCGCTGAGATAGCGTGCTATTAACAACGCTTATCTCAAAAGCGAGAAAAATCCTCACGCTAACTGCCTAACGTGAGATTATCGCTGGAAACCGAGCGATAATCTCACGCAATGTGGCGTTAGCTTGTTGATAGGGCCCCACAAACTTAGCCATGATATCCAACTTCCATAGGATATCATGGCTAAGTCAGTCCTGAAGCAGGCATACGGAAAGTAGCAATAACAGGGGTTATCGCTACTTTTCTTGACGCTATGCTTCATAGCGTGGGGCTTGATGATAGGAGAAATGTCGCTTAGCGACAATTCTCCTGTCATGTCAGGTCAGGAACACCCACTTTGCATCTCATTAGAGATGCAAAGCTGGGCGTTAAAAATTAGTGCGCTAATGCAAGGTTTCACGCGTTAGCGTGATCTTGCTAATTAGGCGATAAAATTATCGCCGCTTTTTGGCCGAAAGCGGCGATAATTCTATCGTCTCGCCTTGCTGATACACACAGGCGAAGGACATCTAACATGGGCTTCAATTGGAATTCCATAGAGCATATTATCAAGCCCATTATTGTCGTGTTAGCGCCAGTTTTCTGCCGCTAAAGCGGCGATAACTTTAACGCCAGGCTTGATAATATGCCCCTCAGACAGGGAAGAGTCCCAAGAGCCGCATGAGGAATACGCTAAAGACGAGCCTTGTCATAAAGAGCTGAGGAATCAAATGGCACCCAAGTAGAAGGATGCTTGTCATGACGCGGCTGCTGAAGCAAGGCAGATGCTGGGAGTGAAAGCTGCCTCTACAGGGAGGTTAATGGATACAATGGAGAGGATAAACAGTACTGTTAAAGATCGGTAGAGCATGACAAGAGGTATGTACAGTCAGCTTGTGAATCCCAGAATTAGACGGAAATTGGTCTCAGAGGATGGAAAGATATCCATGGACACCGGAAATGACACAACAGGATCACCGGAGGAAAGAGCCAAGAGTTGGTGATAATGTTGAGTCCAGATACAAATGCCTGGTGACTAGTAAATTAGACTAATCTCATGAAACGTTGAACTCCTTTATCTGTTACTGTAAATTCTCAGATGGAATAGGTTAGCAGTTATCCAGGTGGTATCTGTCCATGTTCCTGTCAAATTATTAGTTAGTAAAGCAAGCCACCTTTATGCGTTTTCATCTATTTATGAATCCACGAAAGGTTTTTGTTTTATTATTAGTTTTATTTTTTCTTTAGCCTCCCCCTTATTTAACCATTTGTTGTGCATGTTCCCGTCCTGGCACTAGAGGCCCAATTATCTTTCATCGAAAGTGTGTTTGAAGTATCTGCAGATCTATCTGTAGCGCTGTCTGTCGATACGTCTGCCTGTCTGCATTTCTTCTGCATATTATCTGTCTTCATGTATGTCTGCCTGGATGTCTGTCTGTCTTCTTGTCAGCCTATCTGATTGTTCGACTGCCTGTCTCTCAATATATCAACATTTAAATGAATGTATGGTATACAAATATGGAAAGTTAGTAAAACATGCTTTGATTTTGCAATTTACACTCAGTATAGAAAAATGTATTGTCTATGAAAATAAACATTAAAGAACCACTTTTTATGGAACAATGGGGATTTTTTCAATGCATAGTATTGGATGAGAATATGCAGCGCTGCGGGTTGTACTGCCAAGGTATTTGTGTCTAGGCGCTATCTGACAGAACTGAAATGATAGAACAGTGCATGTCTCGTACACTATATTTCGTTCTGGCTATGTTTGTTTTGGTGCATCATTCTGGGCATTTCATACTGTTGACGGGGTCCTGGTCACAGGGTTCAAAGAAGGTTTCGGTTGTAGATTGGCACTAGAAGTTTTGAGAAAAATACACGAGATTTTGAGACGGCCTGTAAACATAGTACAGTGGCATTGTTGAGCTTAATAAAAAGGTGTTGTGAAAACGTGTGAATTGACTCATTTATGCCTTTTTTTATTTTTTTGCATCTTTATATAGCGCGAACTCGACCCGAAGGTATTGGAGCGCTTTACATAGCACCATATTTACATTACATATTCAGGCACGGGGAGATTAAGTGATTTGCCCAGAATCACAGGATGTGGACGCGACCTCGAGACTCGAACCCTGGTTTCCCGCACCAAAGTCGTCAGTTTAAGCCGACGGACCACATCCTCTCGCCTGGGCGCCCCTACTCATTCTGTGCTATTTACAAGACGGTAGTTATACATGGAGGAGGCGGGTTTGTAGCACACTAAGGAACTCATTGCAGATGCTGATCACCCTTGTTCTTGCTTGGACAGTGTTGTGTAACTTACATGTTTGGGCAGACATGGGATTTCCACTGCTGTAGGACTGTTAGTTTAGTGATAGTTACAGTTTTTTGATGAAGGAAACAATATTGTATGTGGGGGGAATTCCACTGGCAGGTTTTCATTCAGAACATTCTAGTGCCCCCGTGTGCTGAACCAGGCGGTGATGTCATCACAGAATGTTGAGTTTGTGCTGCGAGGGACTTCGAGAGTAGGCTTTGAGGAGAGCAACAGCTTTCTGACATGTAACCCCCATGGTATTTCTTCTTGTAAATACTAGGAAGAACCTGTCTTGAGCTCACCCCAGTAGAGGCCCTGTGCCCCATAGGGCATGGCCATGGCCAGGCACAGATGGTGAGAGGTGGTCACTATACTCACCGGAGTGTGGGTGAAACATCATGAACCCACTTTACTAGCCCTGAGTGAAGATCATCTTGTGATGCCAACAAAATACCAGAAGGTATGAAGATGGGTATGAAGAACTGAGTGCCAGTGTTGTTCTAGTATCATGTTTGGGCTCATTCAATGGGGAACACAGATAGTGTGGCATGGGATAATGTTCGTTTTCAATGTATTCTCACTTCTCAGAATTTATGCATCAGCTGAGGGGAAATGAACGCCCAACGATTGACATGCACCACTGAAATACTCTTCTCATAACCTCACATAATACATTGTCGTGTAGTTCCTACAAATCTATATGGGATCTGCGCATTTAGACAACATAAACTAAGGGATCGGTGTCCAGACGGATTCCAGGCACCCTCGAAGGATATGCTAGTCTGTTAGTCCTGCTACCTCACAGTGCCACTACGAGCCTCTCGAACCAAGGAGTGTATAGCTTCTGGCAACTATCGAACTTGACAGCCGTGATCCCTCAGGGATCGTGGGAAACAGTACAGTGCTTTTTCGCTCAGTCACTCTGGCTCACTTTGTCTCAGAGAGATACACAGAATAACTGGTGGGGACGTTTTCAATAAGCATTTATTGAACCACCGTCATTCTAGTGTAAAATACATGTGCTACAACAACCATGAGACAGAAACAAATATATACAGTTATAAGCATCAGCAGAGTAAAGAAAAGGTAGAATTCTACCATAGTTCTAAAACCATGAATATATGCAGGCATATAAATACATAACAGTAATTATGCGTACTCCTACGATGCAACCCCAACTAGATGTACCTAAGTGTACCTAGCATGTATGTAGGTGCATAGCCAAGAATCCCATTAGAATAAAGCCAACTCCGATCTCCTCTATAGCTGTCTAGCAGCTCCTCCGGGCATCAGCCATGTTGCTCAGGTCTCTGGCCTTATTGCTGTGGGTAGGTGTGGTCTCATTCGCACATGTGTACATTGGGCCAGTGTGAATCTCTGTTGCGCCAACACAATCTTGCATAGTTTTTTCTAATTTTGTGTTACACTTGTTTGCGAAATTCCCCAAATTACAATATTTTGCTACATGGCTAAAATGTTAGTGCAGGAGCATTAGAACAATGCGAAACCAGAACGCAAACAATTGCTGTTCTCAACACTTGTTTTTTGTGATTTTTTTCAGTGCGAGATGTGTCTTGTCATTTTTGTGCTAATGTTTAGTGCTAAATACCTTTTTAACATATAGCATAAATTTATAGAAAGCAGATTATGTGAAACTCACTGAGTCACAGTTTACACTTCTCGGTTTCTGTTTAGTTTGCGAAATGGCGCCAGGACACAATTTGGTACTCATTGTGTTCTATAAATCCCATCCAAAATACAAATAATATACAAACAAACAAACACACATGCACAGCAACACACGCACATATTACCCCCCCTCCACATACCCACACACTGTTTTTGATCTGGTAAATGGTTCCTAACACTGTAACAAGGTGCGTGACGCAGAAAGCACCTCATAGTCGTCTTGTCAATGTCACTTGCAGCAAGCTGCACATTGAACTCATGAACTTCGAAGTCTGGGTTAGGGAACATGAAAGTGGAAGAAAGGGTGCCCGGGTGTGCACTGGAATGATTGTTTTCTCTCGAATTTGCAATAAAATTGAAAACATAGGTGAGATGGTCCCTGGGCTATAAACCTATTTTCTGATGTGATCATGAGCAATTATTTCATCCAGCTGCTCTCTCTCCCTGTCACCCTGAGCCGACTCCAGACAGCATATAAGAGGTCAGTCCCTGCTCTCTGCTCACTGACTCCTGTCCTCAGCCACTGAAGTCCGGGGTGACTCCAGACAGCATATAAGAGGTCAGTCCCTGGCTCTACTGCACACTGACTCCTGTCCTCAGCCACTGAAGTCCGGGGTGACTCCAGACAGCATATAAGAGGTCAGTCCCTGCTCTCTGCACACTGACTCCTGTCCTCAGCCACTGAAGTCCGGGGTGACTCCAGACAGCATATAAGAGGTCAGTCCCTGCTCTCTGCACACTGACTCCTGTCCTCAGCCACTGAAGTCCGGGATGACTCCAGACAGCATATAAGAGGTCAGTCCCTGGCTCTACTGCACACTGACTCCTGTCCTCAGCCACTGAAGTCCGGGGTGACTCCAGACAGCATATAAGAGGTCAGTCCCTGGCTCTACTGCACACTGACTCCTGTCCTCAGCCACTGAAGTCCGGGGTGACTCCAGACAGCATATAAGAGGTCAGTCCCTGCTCTCTGCACACTGACTCCTGTCCTCAGCCACTGAAGTCCGGGGTGATCGCATGGAGACTGCCAGGGGAGCAAATATGTAACATCCTACTAAGCGCACACTCATGTGCTTCTGTGCAGGGCTGTGTTTCACCTGTTTACATCCAATGCAGGTAACAGAAACAATGTACTCTGGAAACTCATACATTGGGGGTCAAGGTGTAGTAGCGGAAAGGTAGTGGAATCATAAAAAGCAGAGTATGAGTAAACCTATACCTTCGTTTTTTTTAAACTCTTCCACAAATGAATTGCTAACCAGGATCATTGCGACGCTGAGGGGCATATTTACAAGGGCTTTATCTCAGCTTTTTTGGCTTTAAAAGCGCAGATAAAACCATCGACCTATTAACAAGAGGGTGCTAACATGCATTAGCGCATGTTAGCACCCTTTTACCCAACGCCTCCCTTTGCATCTCTAATGAGATGGAAAGTGGGCGGCACTGGGGAGGACAACCTTGTAAATATCGCTGATGTTCACATCGCAATATTTACAAGGCTGCCCCAGCATTTTAGCACACATTAGTTTTTCGAGCAAACTGCTGTTTTCTCCAAAAACTAACGTCTGCTAAAATGCAGACTTACCTATCCCTAACATTGGGGTGGATTATGCTGGTACGACCCTGTGGGTCGTATCAGCAAGGTTATCGCCGTTTTGCAGAGAACATCGCTGCAAAACCAGCAATGTTCCCTGAAAAACGGCGATAACCTCGCTATCTCTGGAATTTTTATCGCCCTGGAGAAACGTGTTGTTAATAACGCGCTACCAGGGCGATAAATTCCAGAGATAGACTGCGATAACAAAATTATCGCTAAGCACTGGCCGTTGAAAATATGTCCCTGCATCTGTTATGTGCTACGCAATTGGTTACAGGAGGATGCACTTCAAAATAATTTTGTGAGGCAAGGTACCTGCTACAGAGATCTTTGTATTCCCACTAATTTCCAGACAATAATCATAATGGTAAGTGAGGATAACTCAGTTGGTTAATGCACTAACTGGAGAGTTCTGTGTGGATCATTTGATTAGGGATGTGTGTGTGTGTGTGATGTGATTTGCTGACACCCTACCTTGAGATGAGCAGAGCTCCCAAAAATAAATAAATGAGTACTATTGAAATTGTTGTATTCAGACAGATACATCTGGATTTCTATTTGTGCATGCATATCTCTTACATACAGGGGTTGAACAAATTGAAACACCTGCCTCTAAAGTATAGCCTCTCTTAAGTACTTGTGAAGTGATAAGCTGAGTGTGTTAGCTTTCCTACATTACATCGGCATTTAGGTGCAGGGCTCCAGATAGCACCCATCCATGGATGATACTTGAAGAAAAAGAGGGCTAATAGACCTGTAAATCAAGCTTTTGATTTTTGCTAGAAGTGAAAATATGAAAGGCCCCTCGCCTCCTGCAGGTTGCTGCTCCAAATTGCTGCTTGATGTAGAAATTAGAATATTAGAAAAATCAGAGCCATGTCAGTTTCAGAGTATCTCAGAAGGTGCACTGCTTGTGGAGACTATAACAAGAGGTAATCATGGGAAGTTAGGAGCTATGAAACCACCAAAATTGAGGAGACACTGGAGAGTCCTGAGCAATGTTCCCTCTAATTTTCTTTCTGTTTGTGCGGCAATGAAGGTTCTCTGTGCAGTGCAGCTAAGATTACGTGCACCGACGACATGCATTGCTATACTATGCAAGTGCGCAAGCTATGAAAATGTGTGGTTTAGATAGAAATAATAGGGAGATATTCCTTAATTCCTCCCCAGTCAATTTACACATCTTTCTACTATGTGTCTCCTATTTTTATTGTTCTGCTTCCTTCCTGTCTACACTGTGTTCCCTTGCCTTTGCACATCTTGCAGTATTCTACTGCTCCGCTCAGGTTTCTGATTTTCTTTGCATGTTTTTACACATTTCCCACTACCTTGTGGACAAAAATATGTTCAGGAAAGGGACTATTCAAACTCTGCTCATATTCAAGGCTTGGTTTCTTAGCTGTGAGAGGACAACTGTAATATTGTACTCAAGGATTCAGAAGTAGGCAGTATAAAGGCATCAATGCTAAAGATCTGTAATTCTGGCTCAAGAAAACTGTGAGCATCAATTCAAAGGTATTGGGAAAGGCTGCATGTGCCTGGGCTGCCTACCACAATCGGTGCAGCTGCTGAAAGGTTTACCAGTGTAGTTTCACCCAGGAATACAAGGTGCACCCTGGGTAATGGGAGAGGTGGTGTAGGCCATAGCTGCTTGCTCCATTTTTCTGTTGCTGAGAGTCCACACTTGTATGTCCACTCAGACTGGGCCTTTGAAAAACTTACACATTCACCCCAACAGGTTCCCATATGAACCCAGTGCCCCACCCACACAGGTCCATGGAACCTGAGACAGCTCAAAAATAAATGTAACATTTGAAGCTAAACACTTTCGATTTAGTGTATAGCTTTCAGCTGAATGGCTGATTGAATACACGACAGGAAGGAACCCGTTACCCTTGCTGCCATTCATGACTTCAGTACTGTGGTACCAGCTGTGCTTCAAAGAGTGAACCAGTTTCAAATTGGTCCCGGACTTTGAAGGCATGTAACAGCGTGCGCGCTGCCACTGACTTTGTGTGCACTAGAAGAGAGAAGGCTGCGCACGCGCGCAGTCGTGCAGCTTACAGGGAATTATGGTCCTAAGTCCATGAACCTATTGAAGGGGCAGAGACTAGAGCATCTATGAGCCAATAATGAAGGCAGAAAGAGTAGGAATTTAAACATGGAAAAGGAGCCAGCAATAAAGGGTCCAGCACAATGTGCCCTGGGAGCAATAGGATCCGGTACTCATGGGTCACTGGGAACAGGCAGGCATTATATCATAGGAAGATGCATTACACTCCCCTCCCCAATACCAACACCAGCATCTCACTTCATATCTACCACAAAATGCTTCTGGTTCATGCTGAGGGAGTGATGCTCTGAAGAATGGCAGTGTAAGAAGCCATCTGGCTGCAAGACTCTGTTTATGACGTTCACATGAGAACTCTTTGCTGTGCTCATTCTCTGCCTGTTCCTGGAGTTTAGTCTGAACATAGTGAGCAAGGTCGATAAACAATGCCCCTTGTCATTCTGTTCTGGTCAGACCCTAGCACCTAGACAAAACATACCAATGCAGCTGTTTTTGCTGGAGGCTCGTACTTTGATATTATGGGGATGCATGCTTCGGTAAGACACACTTGGAGAGGGACCTTTCCAGGGAGAAGAGCAAAACACACTTGTGATGTAGAAATACGATCTATGGCCTGAGGTATGGGGTCTGCTGACAAAGCCCAGTGATCTTCTATTATATAATAATATACCCTGACCAAGGGGAGGGAGTATAGGCACTGTAGTCCTTTCTCCATAGTCTTTGTATAATGATGTCTCCCTTTATGATGTATGGCCTTACTGCAATGCTAACGATATTGGTATTATGCATCTTTCTGCTTGTTGTGGCACGTATACTGCTCACTAAATCAACAAATATTCCTCCTGTGAGTGCTGTGTAATCCCAAAAGGCAAAGTTCAGATTTCAGAACAGTGAAACCTGTCCACCTCCATTGCAGGTAATGAAATGTGCAGTCACTCCTATTCTTCTGGTAATTTGCCAATTTGATTGAGTATTTAAACAAGCTGTTGATCATATCACTGTCACTCCCAAGATCATCAACTCTATCTTCATCTATGCAGCTGAATTTTTTATTTTGCGATACAGAGGACCAGCATCACACAGTGCAGAAAATAAAGTGGCTGGCTTAGTGAACAGGAGAAAGCAGAAGTGCAGCATATCTACTAAGAAGTGGCACAACTATGCCCTCTCCCTGCACTGCAACACTTTTGTCAGGCATGCACCAATGCAGTCACCCTTCCACCATAGTGTAAGTGTGTCTACTTTGTGGTCAACATATTTTTGGTGCAGGAAGTAGTCCCTCCTTGTACAAAATCTGTACTTTTAGAAATTTTTCGCTTTTATTTACTGTAGAATGCAGCGCACATTCAATGAGGAAAGAAGAAGCTGAAATGAAAGCATTTCTCCTCGTTACGCCTGCTTTAGGTAGGCATGCGATTTTGGCACAAATCCGTGCCTACTGTGCTTTGTAGATAGGGATTTGCATCACAACCCATGGGTAGTTGCAGGCAAACACCCATGCACCATGCGTGGAACGCCCCCGTGATCCAAAGTAACATGGGCAGCACATTGCGCTCCTTTGCCTTACTTTGGGTTGCAATCCAACACAAATTACATCGGATTGTACATCCCACAATAAGACTTTGCATCTGGTCTGTGTAAAAAAGTAACACAAACCTTACACAAATTCTTATCTGGGCCGTAGTTCATGCATGGTGAGCTGTAGGGTGTGTGAAGTTGGATAACTTTTGTTTCCAGCCCGCTTCATGAACTTTTGCTGAAAAAAACTTCTATGAATTCCATGAACTTGCTTTACCATTACACTGCAGTGGTCGAAACATACATCAAGAAGTGTGTTTTTAGAGGAAAAAATCACACAAAGCCAACATTCAGAGCTTGACTTTTCTCTTTAAAGACGTTATGGAAAAAGATTACAGGGGTGGGGTTGCCATTGCAAAGTTTTTCCCGAGGCAGATCCCTAATGATGACGGTAACAAACTTGAGTGAAAATCACCCACCTCCCTGGCCTTTAGCTTTTAGCACAGCAGACCCTTCTCCGGCTGGATGTCCATACTGTGGGGATGAAAGGTTACTATTTTAAACCTTAAATGGGACCCCCACTTCTTTTAGCCACTATATTAGCAGATGTTTTGTAAAATGGATCGAATTATGTAATAATTCTAGCAGCAAGATTGTCACCATCTCCCTGAATATTGTAGGACTCACTAGATGGCCTTACGCAGAACCTTAAGCAATTAACATTAAAACAACATGCTTCATTTGATTCCTTGGCTAGCCCCAATAGAACTATGTTTTCAGTGGAAGTGTATAATCATGGTGCGGTTGTCCTGGAGCTATATAAAGGTGCTTATGGTATTGAGGATTGGTGCAAGGGTGTTGCTGTTGTTGAGAAGTAGTTGCAGTGTATTTGTTATTGAGGGGAGAAAGAAGGATGTTGGTGTTCTTGGGAAGTGGTAGAAGGGCTTTGCTGTTGTTATAGAGTGGTAGCAGGGTGGGTTTTGTGGAGGGATTGATGGGTGTTGGTGTCCTTGTGGAGAAGTAGAATGGTGACCATGCTGGAGCGGTAGAAGTATATTCAGGTTGGTGTAGAGCGGTAGAAGGTTGTGGCTATTGTTATGGTGTGGTAGAAGGGTGATTTTTGTAGAAGGGTTGATGGGTGTTGGTATTCTTGTGGAGCAGTAAAAGGGTGACCATGGTGGAGTGGTAGAAGTATGTTTATGTTGTTGTGGAGCGGTAGAAGGTTGTGGCTATTTTTATGGTGTGGTAGAAGGATGATTTTTGTGGAAGGGGTTGATGGATGTTGGTGTTCTTGTGGAGCAGTAGAAGGGTGACCATAGTGGAGTGGTAGAAATATGTTTATGTTGTTGTGGAGTGGTAGAAGGTTGTTGCTGTTGTTATGTGATGGTAAAAGCATGATTTTCTCTTGAGGAGATGGATGTTAATGTTGTGGGGCGCTAGAATGGAGTTGTTTGGGTGGTAAGGGGATGCTAATGATGCAAGATGAGAATGTGGGGGACAGTGGGAGTGTGTCATTTTGATTGATAAGGTAGTTGATGGTTATTTGAGTCTATTGAGTAATATTTGTATTTCAGCCAGGCTTTTCGACTATCCGGCAGTGGTTCCTGAGCCTGCTTAACATGATCCTTTCTTTTGTAAGATGCTTCTTCTTGTCGTATTTATCATCAAATTTCATAATGTTTGAATATTTTTTCAGTCACACAATATTTAGTAGACTATTGCCTGATAGTTTTTTCTGTAAACTGCTATTAAACTTTATTTGAAGAAATGTGATCAGACACCAAATCATAATTGATCTGTTAGATTTATAGGCACACCCGAGAGACGTTATTTCATTTATATTATACATTGCAATCTGAAAACTATGAAATAAAAAAAGAAAGGACTGCATGTTTTATGCAGTAGTTTAACATTTCCGAAGACAAAAACAAGTGTTGTCCTTTAATTTCAGATGTAGATCATCAATTCTCATGCAGAAAAACTATATTAGTATATGGTTACAGTAATAATAATGTATTGATACATCAACACTAGTGCTTAGACTTTGTTTTTGTACACTTTGAATGAGTTTGTGTGCTTGGATGTGTGCCATGACCCTGAAAACTAGTTAACCATGCGCTCCGAAGCCCACACATCTAACTCAGGTCCTGGCTTCATGGAGGACTCAGGGATAACTGGGCCTTGGGAAAGTTGTTCATGGACACAGAAAGTAGGACTGGCTTCCTGCCGCACAGTGGTTTGTGAGAACACATTCTTTGTTTACTTTATCTTAGGTTTGGTGCCCTTTCCCCTATTGTACAGGAAATTCACGTGCCTCTTGTCACTGGCTGGAGCACTGCCAGCCCCTCCCCCTGCAGGACAGAAGTTTTAACACAGTCGTGAGAACAGGGACTCGTCCTCTTTGTAAACACACGCAGGCCCGCTAGACTGTGCTACGCCTGTGCTGCTGCTGACATATATGTGCAACATGGAGCGCTCCCTTGAGACAACCTTATACATTGATTTAATTACTCCTGGAGGGCCATACAGGGGAGTCTTTTCACAGTGCCATGCCCCTGCATCACCTAGCCAAGTGGTCATCAATGGAGCCCGAAGTCTGTCCGTTTTTCCACTTCATACCTTTCCCCTGTAAACTAGCTTGGTGGCCCATCTCTGAGACGTCCTATTATGAGAAAGATTGCTTCAAGGCCCATCTGCTCGTATAAAGAGCCCAAGGAGTAGCTGTACCACAGGACTTTTTTTATCCAGTTACCACCCGCTTGCAGTGCTGTGGAACAAATCTAGGTTGTATGTCAGAAGAAATACTGTCCCGTTGGGCATAGCTTTTCTACTAGTTCTTCCAAATGGGCGATCCCTTGGTAAACTATACTAAGGACATAATAGTTAAGTCACATGATGCTTTACTTATGATACTATGATACCATACCCCGGATCTAGCAGCTCACTCCTTTGTGCAACTTATTCACTGAGCTTAGCATTTTGTGAACAGACCCTACCTGTTATTGCCCATACCACCTCTGCTGCCCCTCTGCTGCCACATCATCCGGGCCCGCTTTCCTGGACATGTTTTTTTTCAGCAAGAACCCTAGGTCTACTAAGCAGCCCTGACATTGGGGTAAGGGACGGAACTCCTGGGGGTGGAGGAGCGGAATCAGAGCTGTCCCTAGGGTAGGAAAGTTCTTGCTGTGTATGGTTTCACTGTTTATTTACATTCTGTGCCTGAACATGTATTCTGCCCACCATAATGACAGTAAACCAGTGCTTAATTTGTAAAAGGGTAAGTGATGGGGCTCATATTTTTTTCAGAAATTTGCCAGCATAGATGCTGAATGTCGGGTTGTCGCATGCCAAGGATGAACAGTCTGTATTTCATCACATGCCTCTTTCTTCCAACAACACCCTCTCCCTTAATCTCCCTCTTTCAGGTTCTTTTTCATTTGTACTTTCCCCCTCTGTCACTGTTTTCCGTCTTCCTCTTTCTCACCTCTTTGAAGCCTTATGGCCTGGTACTGCCTAAGTCTCCCTTTTACTTTAGACCCAAGACCGCCCTTGGATGTGGAATCCTGCCCTCCTCCAAGGCAAGCACTTCAAACCACACTCTTTTGGAATTTGGGGTAGTAAACCCTGGCCATATTTTATTACAAAATGAAAAACCATTAAACTTATTATCTACATTATGTACAATCACGCAGAAAGTCCAGTTACATTGATAGGTATAAGATATTATTTGGCTAACCTTAACATGTTTCTAATACATAGCCATTCCTACCGTAATCTAAAACATGATCTACGGCAAGGTCAGTTACTGGCAGCCCCAGATCCCGGTAACTACAAATACTCCACTAGAGTAAGATTGCGTAGGGGGTCCAGCTTATTGGACAGATAGCTCCCCTGGCCCCCCTATGCCCTGAGCCTTAACTCCATAACGGGGTGCTGCAATTCTGCATCCTTGCACCCTGGTGCGTATGCGCGTGTGGGGGTGGCCGACCAGCCTACTGGAAAGAGTGACTCCCTGGCCCCCGCACCATTTCAGCCTACCGACCGGCTGTAACTGCCCCTGGAGTTCCATGGTGCTGGCCGCAAAGGACCGAAAACTATTCTTACCAATCATGACCTTACCGCTTGACCAGGGAAACACATACTAAAATAGGACAACATTACCTGCAAACAAAACACCATACCTGACACTTTTATTACACATTACCAAAGCATAAACACACAACTTTACAATAATCATTTTAACTGAGATACCTGCAACGAAAATTTAAGAAAAAAAAGCAAAACACATATGACAGCAACACTCATATGAACTGTCTGCCTTAGGGGATGGTGGGAAAAAGCTCGTTATGGGCCGCTGGCCTCCCTGACCTGTGGGAGATGCTGGTGGCGAGAAAACAAGAGACTGTTCTCGCTCCCCCCAGCCCCTTTTAAGGGGGTGTACTGGGCAGACCAGTCTAAACCAGCCTGCCCCTGCGTTTCAGCTTCGCGCTGAACCAGAAGCACTCTAGTGCTTCCGGTTTGTGCCCCTACCGGCCACTGCTAATGGCCACCCAGGGAAGGTGGGGCACTGTGTCACTAGTGCGCGCGGCAACCCCCCACCTCCTCTGAGCCTGGGGACCGGCGCAACCGCCATGTTGGCGGCGCACTCTAGTCCGAGCTCTGCCTCGCCCATTCTCTCTCTTGCTCTGGGTCAGTCAAAGGATTAAAAATGAGCTCTGGTCCTCCAAGAAAGAGTGCTGATGGGCTCTACCTGCAACCACCAGCTCAAATTAAGCACTGTAGAAAACCCAGCTGGTTTGTTAATGCCTTGTGATGTTTAAGGAGGTGAACGTTCCTGAGGCTGAGCTGTTCAGTTTCAAATGTAAGTACATTCTCTGAATCTGGACAATGCATGCTGTCTTTCTGTACCTAAACTTGTAAGAAGCATATTGAACAAATAATCATGCAGTGCAGAAAGTCAGCTTGCTTTGCTGCGTGATAGGAACTGGGCATGAATATGCCGTACTTAATATATGGTGCATCAGGGCCAGCTGTAGGGCGATGCGACAGGTGCAACCACACCGGGTGCGACTTGGGATTGGGGCGTCGTGTTTGAAGTATATTATGGTCTTAGAAGCATCGGCTGCCACGTTCCTGGCCTCCAGCAATTTTCGGGCAACAATAAAAATGTTAAGATAACTCCATGATTAATGTTCTTCTTAGAGCGAGATCGGAGGTTTGTCTTGTGGAAGTTTTGACTCATGGTAAGGTAGTGCAGAGGCTTAATATGCCTGCTGCAAAGAACGTGTACCATTCAGATCACATAGTACATATAATGTAAATAGGTCAGAGGGTTGCTTTTTGTCTGAGAGATCCTTTGTTACTTGCAGTTTATACGTTATCATCCTAAAAAAGAACAGTGAGCTATTAACTGTCATCAAACAGCTGCATTCAAACTGCAAGGAATAGATTAGAGCGTTATGATTTTCCCCCCCAGTGTTTCATTATCCTAATGTTCATTTGGATAGAAATCAATTCTTAATATTCAAGAGAACCCCCAACCATGGTGTTACATTTTAAATTCTTAGTTTGCGCTTGTCCAGACTAAGCACTCTTATACTATCCTGCCTAACAGTATGGATGGCATGTGGCTCCTACACCTTGTAGTCCTCTGTCTTATGTAACATTTTACTCTGATTTACTCACCTGTGTAGTGTGTGTGAAGTAAAGTGCTCTGACACCTACCCTTGGTATGAGTAGTGCTATATAACGAATTAAATGCATCTAAGAGAGTGTGGTTATGGAAATTTGAGGGGTCACTGTTAAAGGGTGCTAGCGAGGGAATCCGTGGCAGAGGTGGTCACCACCACCACCATGGATGGGGTGCGCCACCAAACATTGTTACACTGGGCTCCACCAGCGTGAAATCTGGCCCTGTGGTGCATTCCTGTAATTTCCCAGTGCTGGCGCACAATGTGTTGCCTAGCGCCAACGCAGGCACTCTGGCACCATGGTGCCTGCATTGAAAGCAGGATTGTTTTTATGCAGGAAGGGACACATTCCAGCACGAAAACAACCCATGAGGCATTTTCCTCTTTCTGTTCCACAGAAAATAAAGATATTTCTCCTTGTTATGTCTCACCTGGGGAGGCATAGCATTTTGATGCATTTCCAGGTCTAACACTGATGGTAAATCTGGGAATACTGATAACACATATCAACGTGGGGGGAGGTCTAAGGGAAGTTTAAACAAAACAATAGACCAGCAGGTTGTGTTTCCCCTGGCAACAAATATCAAAACACTAATACAACCTGGGTCAATGATTGAGCCAAGAAATTACACAAAAAGGTCTAGGTGAACCCCATTCTCAACGTGACGACTCTATAAGAGAGCACTCCCTTCAACAGGACCCATCAATCATTTAAGGTGGTTAATTGTTATTATCATCTGGGTCTGTGTACTCCAACCAGCAGGACCAGTTCATGAAACAGTGACCCGGTCACTAGCGTAGAAGGAGCAACCAAGGAGGATTGTCACCTGATCTCTCACGAGTATTGTCTTGGATGAGGTACTACCCATAGATCAAAGGTGGGAGATCCTAAAGGTCAGCAGTAAAATCATAATAGTGTGAGTTAAAAATGGCTAAGGGTGCTCAAAAGTTCTTTAATAGTAGAGGACCCCTGTCATATTTAAAAAGCAAGATGGCAATATTGCATAAATTAAATTGACATTATGCTATTGTCCATAGCAAGTACGGTCAACATGTTTCTGCCCTCAATCGATCAATAGTATCTGGGCTTTCGTCAGGACCTAAATTACTGCTGTGGTTTTCTATGTGAAAAAACGTGTGAGTAAATTATACAAAAGTGGGGTGCAAATAAATAATTCCTACCGCACCGGTCAAGTTTAGAGGCAATCAAAACCGGATACCTGTGGAAAAATGAAACAAAGACCCAATGTGTAAAACAAGCTCAACTACAGGTCAAACAAACTCAATGACCAAAGCTAGCATTCACTAATGCTGTATGGCATTCAATACTGTTCGTTTTGAATTGCACTTACCCATAAACAGTGGGTACAGCCCTCACCTCAACCTGGTCTCGACTCAGGGAAAGGGGCCCCGCTCTAAAAGGACAAATTAGTAGGAGAAAGAGAAAACAGGTAATACCTGAAAAAACTCTCCTCATTAGAAGCATGGTTTAAAAACCTGAGAACAGCACCAACATATCCCAGAATGCAGATGCAAGTATGGTACATGAAAGTCATTATGAAAAGAGATATTAAAACTGTGCCACATATGCAGACACATTTGAATGTTCACTATCATACTAGGTGATTATTAAACTGTGCCAGTAGACGTGAAACATGGAGGAAGACACACACTGTTAAAACAAGTCACATAACTCAAAAAGGAGTTGTCAAAGTGAATGTTAGGCCACGTGTACCAAATGAACTGGTATGCAAAGTAGGGGAAAACAGAGTTAATCACTGAGAACTCCCTTAAATAGCGTGTACCCAGTCAATCAAACTAATACAAAATGAGCCTGAACAGACAAAGTGTAGTATAGTAACCACCCAATCAAACCATCTGGAGCTAGCAAAATGAACACTCACCTGTCCGTCGGTACCCCGGAGCGGTCTTTGAGTTAAGACCGGAGGTACCGCCGGACCCGGCGTGGAAGTCTATTTATCCCTCCTCAGTTCAAATGCATACAGGTGAGGCGGGCCGATTTAGCTGCCCAAAGCGATGCCTGAAAAGACGTACCGCGCATGTGCGGCGAAGAGATGCTTCTGATTGAATGAGGCGCATGCGTGTAAACAAGTACCGCGCATGTGCGGCAAAGAGATGCTTGTAATTGGGTAAAGCGCGTGCGTGGCGGAGAGATCACTAACTCGTTCTCTCACGTCAGCATCGCGCAGGTGCAGGATCTGCCCGATATGCATTACAACACCCCTACTTATTATAGAGCAAAACCGCTCCCATACGGTACAGTAACCGCAAACGTGATGTTGCTCAGAGAGTGTAATAGTATTTTAGAAAACTCAATGATTGTGCAACCTAGGTTATATAAATGTATACAACAAAGACTCTCTGTCAGGGAAGGTCATCAATGTATGTACATCCATAAAGGACATACATGGAAATAGCCCATCTCCAGTGTGATAATGCTGCAATATAGTAGCCATCTTGTCGTCATAATCCCCTCTATAGCAAGCATATAAATGCACATCAATATTAGCCAAAAAAGGGGGGGTGGGTGGGGGGTAGATTTTACAACAACAGCCAAGGAATTTCATCATTCAGACCTTCAGTGTCTGAATGAAGTCTGTGCACCCATCTCTGCTCTCTGACTAGAAGGAACTTCTGGATGTCAGTAATATGAGTTGGAATATGTGGTTGTTCTAGAACCACCCACTGAAGCTCGTTCTCTTTGTGTCCCACCGAAATGAAGTGATTAGTGAGTTTGGTAGCACTCTTTTTACATCGGATAGTGCTCTTGTGCTCCGATATTCTCACCTTAACCTTTCGTGATGTCATGCCCACGTAGTTTTTATTGCAGGGGCATTTTATTAGGTAAATCACTCGTTCACTGTTGCAGTTTGTATGGGTTTTGAGGGACCAAGGTCTATTCGTCCCTATCTCTACCTCAGTGGTGTGTCGAGTCTGGGGGCATACTGCACAATTTCCGCATGGGAAGTGACCTACAACTGGTGGTAACCCCCAAAGTGTACTTGTTTCTTGGTTTCTCAACATCCTCGGGCGTGTATGCACTAATCGATCCTTCAGATTGGAGCTCCTTTTAAAGGCAAAAAGGGGAGGGGGTAAGGGACTACCCTCTATTTTAAGAAACCTCCAGTTCTTCAGGATGCTCTTCTTAAGTGCATTGGAATAGTTGCAGAAGGTGTTGACACAGGTAATCCTTTTGTTCTCTTCCATGGGATTCTGTATCCTCTTCTCGAGCAGAGCTTCTCTGTGGTTGTTTCTGGCTCTCTTCATGGATGTTTTTATGATTTTCATAGGATACTGTCTCTCCTGCAATTGTGTAGATAGAAGAGAAGCATGTTCATGATATATGGCCACCTCAGAACAATTCCGACGAATACGGAGGAATTGTCCAAATGGGAGGTTCTCCCTAAGAGCCCTAGGATGATAGCTCTTGAAATGCAAAAGGGAGTTCCGTGCCATTGGCTTCCTGTAAAGTTCAGTACTGAGGTTGCCATTCTTCGGTACAATCCGTAAATCCAAGAAGGAAATACTTTCCTTTGAAAACTCGCAGGTGAATTTGAGAAACCTGTTCTGGTTGTTCAACCAGGTGTGAAATTCCTTGATGGTCTCAATGGACCCCCTCCAGATGACAAATATGTCATCAATATACCGTTTCCAGGTCAAGATGTGACCTAGAAACGGATTCGTACCGGAGAGGATCTCAGTCTGTTCAATCTGGTGGACGTACAGATTCGCTAAAGATGGTGCGAAAATGCTCCCCATAGACGTCCCCGAGATTTGTAAAAAGAGATCTTCTTCAAATTTGAAAAAATTCTCTTTCATGGCTATGGTTGCACATGTCATAATAAAGTCCACTGGTGTAGGGCTCTGCAGTGAAGCACCTTCCAGGAGCATTTTGACAGTGGATAAAGTCTCATCCTGCGGAATGCACGTGTATAATGACTCGACGTCAAAACTCACTAGAATGTCTTGAGTGACATCAAATAGCATTCCATCCAGGATGCGTAGCAAATCTTTTGTATCCTCAACAAAGGAGGGCATAGTTCTCACCAAAGGTTTCAAAAAGAAATCTACAAAGGTAGAGAGGGGTTCCAAAACAGACCCTATCCCCGAAATTATAGGTCTACCAGGAGGGGGAAAGACCCCCTTATGTATTTTGGGTAATACATAGAAATACGGGATGATGGGATATGCTGTGTAGAGGAAATGTGCCTCATGAGCAGTGATCCAACCTGCTTCAAGAGCCTCATCTGTCAAGTTTTTATTAGTCGTCAGAAGTCTCTTGGTAGGATCCAACTTGATACGGTGATAGAAATTCGTATTGCTTAGTTGTCTCCTGCACTCTGATTGGTATGCCTCCGCATCCATAATAACTGTCGCTCCCCCTTTGTCAGCAGGCTTTATGATGATAGATTTGTCATCTGCTAGCGACCGGATGGCAGAACGTTCACTGTTAGATAAATTAGAGAAGTAACGATGTTCATTTTGAAAGATAGTTTCAGCATCCCTAAGGACTGCCCTTTCATAAGTTAGTACTTCTGGAGGGACCATATGAACTGGTGGAGTAAAGGTCGATTTAGGTCGTAAACCAGTGTTAGAAACGTCCTCTTGAGTTTCTTCAAGTGGTTTGTCCTTAAAGAAGGCCCGTAATCTGACCTTCCTAAAGAAACCCGCAAGTTCTTGTCTGGTACGAAAGGGGTCACCCTTGTGTGTGGGAACATACCCTAGTCCTTTTTCAAGGACTGAGATCTCATTTCCGCTGAGAGTACGGTTACTGAGATTCACAATCAGGCTGTCGTGTTGCTCGGGCCTGCCACTGGAGGATCTTTCAGATTGCTCCGTGTTCGAGATGAAGGCGGGCTCCAATGAACATTGGGTTGTGTTGATCTCCTCCGCCCTCTGGAACGGCGTTGGCCTTGCCCTAAAAAAGGCTGTTGTTGAAAGTTTTCATGATGGAAAGGACCCTGGAAACCAGGATGAGGGTAAAAGGGTTGTGGATAATTGAAAGGACCTGGAGGCCACCATTGTGGTTGTTGTGGACCCCCATAGAAATTACCTCTTCTCTGACCTCGCTTGTTCCAGTTGCGACCTCTAGATGGAAAACTCCTACCATGATCCGAGTCTGAGGAATCATTCTCACTCCCTGAGGTCGAATAGTTAGAACCAGGTTTCCTTCCATGTTGATTAAACACCGGAGGGGTGTAGGAATCACTGGTATAGGGATAAATCTTAGTCATGGAGAACTTAGCCAGGTCCTTCTTAAATTTGGCTATTTTACTTGCCAGTATAGTATCCCTAAACTCCTTAGTAGTCTTATCTGTCTCCTTAGACTGTTTGTTAAAACTGGAGGTGACTAAAACTGATTTGATCTGGGACTCAAGGAGTTGGATCTCAACTAAGATGTTATCTGCAATCCTCTTGGCTGTTGTTATGATCAAAATGAGCCAGTCGCGCGTGCAGCTCCAGGCCACCAAAGACCAATCTTTTAGGAAACCCTTGTCATCCAGGAATAACCTCGGGGCATTGGTTACTATTAAGCCTGTAGGTGCACAATCAGACCGCAAATACTCGGTCATGATGGCCCCATGGACTTGGGTGCGTGCATGTGTACGTTTGAGAAAAAGTACTCTGTTCCAGTCCTCATCTTTGGTAGTGACAGTATTAGGTGGTAAGTCTATAATACTAGGTGTCTGTAAAATGTCTAACGCTACTGCGTCATCGAACGATAGACCTTGTCTCTCAGACATCGTGAAGTGTCGATCAATAGAGTAAGAAAGTTGTGTATTACACAGAAAACAAGAAGAAGAAAAATACCATATGCCGAACAGTCAGGGATACAAGATGCATACTCAAGAGGAAACCAGCATAAGAGCGTGTCGATTCCCAAATTTCGGATTCGACAAAACACAAAAACCAGACCTACGGCGAATGCCGTTCTAGCACTGATAACACATATCAACGTGGGGGGAGGTCTAAGGGAAGTTTAAACAAAACAATAGACCAGCAGGTTGTGTTTCCCCTGGCAACAAATATCAAAACACTAATACAACCTGGGTCAATGATTGAGCCAAGAAATTACACAAAAAGGTCTAGGTGAACCCCATTCTCAACGTGACGACTCTATAAGAGAGCACTCCCTTCAACAGGACCCATCAATCACTTAAGGTGGTTAATTGTTATTATCATCTGGGTCTGTGTACTCCAACCAGCAGGACCAGTTCATGAAACAGTGACCCGGTCACTAGCGTAGAAGGAGCAACCAAGGAGGATTGTCACCTGATCTCTCACGAGTATTGTCTTGGATGAGGTACTACCCATAGATCAAAGGTGGGAGATCCTAAAGGTCAGCAGTAAAATCATAATAGTGTGAGTTAAAAATGGCTAAGGGTGCTCAAAAGTTCTTTAATAGTAGAGGACCCCTGTCATATTTAAAAAGCAAGATGGCAATATTGCATAAATTAAATTGACATTATGCTATTGTCCATAGCAAGTACGGTCAACATGTTTCTGCCCTCAATCGATCAATAGTATCTGGGCTTTCGTCAGGACCTAAATTACTGCTGTGGTTTTCTATGTGAAAAAACGTGTGAGTAAATTATACAAAAGTGGGGTGCAAATAAATAATTCCTACCGCACCGGTCAAGTTTAGAGGCAATCAAAACCGGATACCTGTGGAAAAATGAAACAAAGACCCAATGTGTAAAACAAGCTCAACTACAGGTCAAACAAACTCAATGACCAAAGCTAGCATTCACTAATGCTGTATGGCATTCAATACTGTTCGTTTTGAATTGCACTTACCCATAAACAGTGGGTACAGCCCTCACCTCAACCTGGTCTCGACTCAGGGAAAGGGGCCCCGCTCTAAAAGGACAAATTAGTAGGAGAAAGAAAAAACAGGTAATACCTGAAAAAACTCTCCTCATTAGAAGCATGGTTTAAAAACCTGAGAACAGCACCAACATATCCCAGAATGCAGATGCAAGTATGGTACATGAAAGTCATTATGAAAAGAGATATTAAAACTGTGCCACATATGCAGACACATTTGAATGTTCACTATCATACTAGGTGATTATTAAACTGTGCCAGTAGACGTGAAACATGGAGGAAGACACACACTGTTAAAACAAGTCACATAACTCAAAAAGGAGTTGTCAAAGTGAATGTTAAGCCACGTGTACCAAATGAACTGGTATGCAAAGTAGGGGAAAACAGAGTTAATCACTGAGAACTCCCTTAAATAGCGTGTACCCAGTCAATCAAACTAATACAAAATGAGCCTGAACAGACAAAGTGTAGTATAGTAACCACCCAATCAAACCATCTGGAGCTAGCAAAATGAACACTCACCTGTCCGTCGGTACCCCGGAGCGGTCTTTGAGTTAAGACCGGAGGTACCGCCGGACCCGGCGTGGAAGTCTATTTATCCCTCCTCAGATGGGCTATTTCCATGTATGTCCTTTATGGATGTACATACATTGATGACCTTCCCTGACAGAGAGTCTTTGTTGTATACATTTATATAACCTAGGTTGCACAATCATTGAGTTTTCTAAAATACTATTACACTCTCTGAGCAACATCACGTTTGCGGTTACTGTACCGTATGGGAGCGGTTTTGCTCTATAATAAGTAGGGGTGTTGTAATGCATATCGGGCAGATCCTGCACCTGCGCGATGCTGACGTGAGAGAACGAGTTAGTGATCTCTCCGCCACGCACGCGCTTTACCCAATTACAAGCATCTCTTTGCCGCACATGCGCGGTACTTGTTTACACGCATGCGCCTCATTCAATCAGAAGCATCTCTTCGCCGCACATGCGCGGTACGTCTTTTCAGGCATCGCTTTGGGCAGCTAAATCGGCCCGCCTCACCTGTATGCATTTGAACTGAGGAGGGATAAATAGACTTCCACGCCGGGTCCGGCGGTACCTCCGGTCTTAACTCAAAGACCGCTCCGGGGTACCGACGGACAGGTGAGTGTTCATTTTGCTAGCTCCAGATGGTTTGATTGGGTGGTTACTATACTACACTTTGTCTGTTCAGGCTCATTTTGTATTAGTTTGATTGACTGGGTACACGCTATTTAAGGGAGTTCTCAGTGATTAACTCTGTTTTCCCCTACTTTGCATACCAGTTCATTTGGTACACGTGGCTTAACATTCACTTTGACAACTCCTTTTTGAGTTATGTGACTTGTTTTAACAGTGTGTGTCTTCCTCCATGTTTCACGTCTACTGGCACAGTTTAATAATCACCTAGTATGATAGTGAACATTCAAATGTGTCTGCATATGTGGCACAGTTTTAATATCTCTTTTCATAATGACTTTCATGTACCATACTTGCATCTGCATTCTGGGATATGTTGGTGCTGTTCTCAGGTTTTTAAACCATGCTTCTAATGAGGAGAGTTTTTTCAGGTATTACCTGTTTTCTCTTTCTCCTACTAATTTGTCCTTTTAGAGCGGGGCCCCTTTCCCTGAGTCGAGACCAGGTTGAGGTGAGGGCTGTACCCACTGTTTATGGGTAAGTGCAATTCAAAACGAACAGTATTGAATGCCATACAGCATTAGTGAATGCTAGCTTTGGTCATTGAGTTTGTTTGACCTGTAGTTGAGCTTGTTTTACACATTGGGTCTTTGTTTCATTTTTCCACAGGTATCCGGTTTTGATTGCCTCTAAACTTGACCGGTGCGGTAGGAATTATTTATTTGCACCCCACTTTTGTATAATTTACTCACACGTTTTTTCACATAGAAAACCACAGCAGTAATTTAGGTCCTGACGAAAGCCCAGATACTATTGATCGATTGAGGGCAGAAACATGTTGACCGTACTTGCTATGGACAATAGCATAATGTCAATTTAATTTATGCAATATTGCCATCTTGCTTTTTAAATATGACAGGGGTCCTCTACTATTAAAGAACTTTTGAGCACCCTTAGCCATTTTTAACTCACACTATTATGATTTTACTGCTGACCTTTAGGATCTCCCACCTTTGATCTATGGGTAGTACCTCATCCAAGACAATACTCGTGAGAGATCAGGTGACAATCCTCCTTGGTTGCTCCTTCTACGCTAGTGACCGGGTCACTGTTTCATGAACTGGTCCTGCTGGTTGGAGTACACAGACCCAGATGATAATAACAATTAACCACCTTAAGTGATTGATGGGTCCTGTTGAAGGGAGTGCTCTCTTATAGAGTCGTCACGTTGAGAATGGGGTTCACCTAGACCTTTTTGTGTAATTTCTTGGCTCAATCATTGACCCAGGTTGTATTAGTGTTTTGAAATCTGGGAATACGCCAGACTCCATGGGTGGATGTGTGGAAACACCCAATCTTCACCCATGAATGCCTCCCTTGGGCAGAGTAAGGCAACGTAGTGATTTGCGCTGTGTTGCGTCACTCTTGCGCGCTGTTGGGTGATGCAAAGGCGATGCAACTCTTTCATAAATGTTCCTCTATATATTTGAAATGGAGTATCATTCATTTTATATATGTGAGATTAAATCCACACTTGTGTGTTATCTTTTATTACCTCCCAGGACCCCAAATTAGAGTACAGTGCTGTCAGGGACCGGTTGAGCTACACAATTACCAATGTACACCTCGGTATTATGTCCTTCAGTCCTTGCCAAGTGTAGATGGTGCTGGTTACTGTCTCTTCAGAGGGTCATGCTGCCGATGTCACCTATCTGCAGGGCCACGGGAATTATACTGCAATAAAGGGCAACATTATCGAGCAGAGTTGATTTAATTACATAGCAAGAGACATGAAAACTGTATGACTTGCTGTAACACAGTATGTAGCAGCATTATGTCATGTTTTTTTTGTCAGCTTAATACTTTCATGGCAAACCTATAACCGCATTAGTACCACTTTAACACTTGAATTCAACAATCAGCAACTGAAAGGTGAACAGTTGCAGAGGGCCAGTCACTGGAGAATAGGACACGTTACAACGCAAACATTTACAACGCATGCTTTTACAATGCAGTTTTTACATCGCAGCATCCATTACAATGCATGAGTTTACAACACATACCATCACCTTGCATTTTTAGAAACTACATTTACAACGCATCCATTACAACGCATACCATTAAAATGCATACCATTACAACGCAAAAGACATTTAGGGTAACAGTGGGGTAAGTTTTGGGTAGTGTAGGGGTAAAATTACTATTCCCACTCCAGTGAGTGCGACAGTAGGGTAAGTGTTGGATATTGTAGGGATAAAAATAACTGTTCCCATGTACCCCCAAACCCACACCCACCCTAAAACAAAAAAAATGTATTACTCAGTGCCCGCCCCGACCCCAATATTAACTCCACTGAAGAGAACATCTCTACCTGGCTGCTTGCAGCGTGCAACACATATGCCCCGCTTACAAAACTCAATCGTGCATGCCAAGCAGACGCTCAGAAATGGTTCTCGTTGAGATAAAAAAGCAAAAACTAGCGCTCCACCAAAAAGAGAGTAGATGGAGATTAAGATACTCCCTCGAAGAAAAAATCCAGTACTCAAAGGCTCGCAAAGAGTATAAAAATGCTATAATAGCAGTCAAGGCCACCTACTTCTCTGCCAGACTCCTGAGCATCCACAACAGGTCGAAGGAAATCTTTATGATAGTCAATGATCTTTGTAATGCTGAGAGAATTCTCCCCAAACAGACCCCTACCCAACACTTTTGCAACTCCCTGAATGACTATTTCATGGATAAAATGTCCAGCATTTCCACTTACAGATATATGGAGCCTTCCAACACTATGATAACCAATACAGTCACCATAGACCACTTTCCTGCCATTTGCTCACAGACCTTCTTAGACTTGCTGGCCCGAGTCAAATCAGGCTCCCCTAGAGACTGCTCCCCCCTCACATTCTAAAGGATATCTTCTCTGGCCTGCCTCATACCGTGTTGCCCTTCTTAAATGAGTCTCTCTCACAGGGCAGGGTGCCTATTGCATTCAAGAATGCAATAGTGGTCCCTCTCCTAAAGAAACCAGGAGCCGACCCCCTGAATCCATCAAACTATCGCCCCATTTCCCTGCTCCCCTTCTTGGCCAAGATATTAGAGGCCCATGTTGCCAGGTGTTTATCCAACTTCATTGAACACTCCGAACACCTAGATCCTCACCAAGCAGGCTTCCGGTCCGCTCACTCCACTGAGACTGTAATCCTTGCGGTTCTGGACGCCTTACGAGCAAATGCAGACAAGGGCACCCCTCAGGCCCTCGTGCTTCTGAATCTGTTGGCCGCTTTTGACACGGTCGACCATAAAATCCTGATGGACCGTGTCAGACAGGCCAGCATACAGGGTTCAGCCTTCAATTGGATCAAGTCCTTCCTCGAGGGCCGCACCCAAGCAATACGCCTTGCCCCTTTCACTGCTCCCAAGATCGCTACCACGTGTGGGGTCCCACAGGGATCATCGCTGTCCCCCCACCTGTTCAATCTTTACCTCCTGCCCTTGATTCACTCTCTAAGGAACAGGAAGGTAACCATATTCAACTACGCTGATGATCTTCAGCTTGTTTTTACTATTGATAACTCCTCTGACTCAATCCATGAAATCCAAGCCACCATGCTCCATATCCAGCATTGGATGGACCTCAACCATCTTAAACTCAATCATGGCAAGACTGAACTAGTCCTGCCTGGGTCGGGCCAGATCTCTTGGGGCCCACACTATTGGCCGACTGAACTGGGACCTCCCCTCATCCCGTCCCCCTCCGTAAAAAGCCTAGGAGTTACCATAAATGCTGATCTCTCACTTAGAGGCCAAGTAGGTGCAGTGGTCTCCACCTGCTTCTTCCAGTTTTGCAAAACCAGGAAGATTGCCCACCTGCTTACCCACACCGCTCTCATACAGGTAGTGATCGCCCTGGTACTCTCTCATCTCGACTTCTCTAATTCTATTTACCTCAGCCTGCCACTGTTCTTACTAAAACGTCTCCAGCTAATGCAGAACCAAGTTGCGAGACTAATTCACAAACAACCAAGATGGCAATCTGCCAGACCTTTATTATCAAAACTTTTCCCAATCACCCAACGTGCAGCTTTTAAGACGGGGTCCCTAATCTTTAAGGCCCTCCATTGTAGGAGCCCTAAATTCATCAGCTGCTTGATATCGAGGCATGTCCCCCCCCCCGCAACCTGCGTTCAGCACACCTCCAGCTGCTAACTACCCCTACCTTTAAGCTCAAATGCCAGGGAGGGTGTAGGTTCTCCTATCTGGCCCCTAAATTTTGGAACTCCCTACCACTAGTGATCCGATCCTGCAACAACCTCTAGGGGTTTAGAAAAATGCTCAAGACATGGCTGTTTGAGCAGGCTCATGTGTAATTCGTCTCTGCCTTGACACTGCACAAAGTAAAGTGCCAAGAAACCTCTCGGTGAACGTGCGCTATAGAAATCTTTACTAACATAACATAACCTTATAACGCGTTGTTATAGCATGCGTTGTAATGGTATGCATTGTAATGGCATGCGTTGTAATGCCTGCATTGTAATGGCATGCGATGTAAATGCAGTTGCGTTGTAACACCCGCATTGTAAAGGTAGTGCATTGTAATGGTTGTTTCCCATCATTGGAAGGCACAACGTGATTCACTTAATGTATTTACTTTGCATCCCAGTAAGCTGGAAAAATATTTTTTCTTTGCAATCTTCAAGTTACGCAGCAGATAGTAAACTATGTGGCAAGTGTAGTAAACACATAATTATGCAAACAAATACAAAGTGCGAGTGACACTAGTATCAGAATTCCAATCCCTCTGCATGTCTACCTCTCTCTAGGATTTGTTTTTTTCTCAATAGCAAGGCTTGAACACTTCCTGCATCCCTCACGAGGAAGGAGATCCCTAAACAAAACCCATTGCAACCACCATACCCTAAGATAAGGAGCCCTCAATAGGCCCTACAGTATCACTCAAAGGAAGGCTTGGAGTTGGCTGATGTCCCTCAAGTTTAGGTTATTGTATTGTCCAAACGACATAAACTTAACTTAAAAATTCTCTGAGGTAGTGCATGACCTGCATACAGCATAATGTGGACACAAGTAACCATACTGCAAAGCTGCGTGTGCTACGACCAGCATAGGTTTTATACGCAAAGGTATCTACATGATTAGATCAACTTTAAAACTTTTCCCACTTTGTATGTTTGCCGTACAGTGCAAAGTTTGAATCAATAAAACAGGTAAAATATAAGTTTTTCTACTATTTTTGGCATGTTTAGAGAAGACGTAATTTTGTGGTACAAATCCTTGTCAGGTACTGTTAGTAAATAGGGCTTTGTGTCGAAAACCATGGGCTGTAGTTTGGGAATGCCCAGGTACCACCCATGAAAAGCCTTCTATAATGCAAAGTTAGGCAACTGTTATTTTGAACTTGATAGTCAATCACAAAATCAACACTTGATGTTGTTTTGAATCAATTTGGTGACTTTGCATTAACCCCTTCCCCGCTCATGACGGAACCGTTCCGTCATGAGCCACGGTTGCCGTGTGCTCATGACGGAACGGTTCCGTCATGACAATCCTGTTGGCGGCCGCTCCGCCTGCGCGGCGCTGTTTCACCGCCTGTGCGAGGCGACAACGCAAATGGGCGGAGTCATGACGGAACCGTTCCGTCATGAGCACAGCTCAACTGTGGCTCATGACGGAGCGGCTCCGTCATGAGCACAGGCCCACCGCGCTGCCCCCCTGCCCCCCCAGCGCTGCAGCGGAATGTCCGCAGCAGCGAAGGGGTTAATGGCAAACTGTTAATAAATTTGGTCCATCATATGCTATAGTAAAGATGTAACCACAAGTCCCATTCCTGATAAGATCCCCACTACACCTAATACACACTCCTGCTGTCTCCCATCCACCTATTCCTTTCCCTCACTCCACTCAAGATTGCCCACCTACAATTTATGTCAGTCTTAGCCACTAGAAATCAAGAAAAAATCACCAAAAGGCAGTAACAATTTGTACAAGTGATTTGTTTTAAATGTATTTATTTTATGATATTTTACTACATTTTTCACTTTTATAAAAGTCACCCTTTTCAACCTCTTCAGCTTAAGTCAGGCTTGTGAAAAGCTTTTGGGAGGTTTTCCTAAACTTTTTTACAGGTATAAGTCCATACAAATTTTTCATATGGTGTTCTATCCTCCCTGAGTCCTTCAGATGATAGTTGAAACTACAAAGTAAAATGACAGATTGAAACATATTGTGTAGCTGCATTTCGATAAGGGGTAGGACTTATATTGACAGATTAACTCACCCCTGTATCATCAAAGATGCCCTTTTCACCATTACCTTTAGCTTTAGTTTGGGAGTATGAAGCAGTAACAACTCTGGAACAAGCCATCAAAACTAGTTGTATATAACAGTAAAGGTTAATTGAATAATAGCGCATAATGCTGACTGCTTCTAGCAATTCCCTTTGTTGTCACCTGAAGGGCCTGAGGTTCAGGTGGCTTGATTGGTTTGCCCACAGTCACTCAGTGTGGTCACTTGTAAGAGCTAGGCATAGAAGCCTTGTCTACAGTACTAGAGGCAACAATGTTTCTGCTGTGGCACATCTCCAAAGTGTTGCTAGGAATGTTTTATACAACCAGTTTACTATGTTTGTACAATCTTTTGACAGGAAGTTCAGGATTTTCTAACAAATGACAGCAAAGAGTAGAGGCCAGAATTTCCCATGGAGCGGTGAATCAAAATCGCTGATTCTCTTGGCAATTTGGATGATGCCTACCAGAAGATTCAGCAAACCTCTCTCCTGCTTTGGAGTTGTCTTGTACCTAGTGATTGGCCTGGTGCCCTGGTCTAGCTTCCAAAGCCCAGTCTCCAGGTGCCAGCTCCGGACAGCAGAAGTGAGTGGGTACTCTAAAGATGGAGACGTTGTGATTGGTGGGATCTTCCCCATCCATGACCCCAGCATCTACCCTGACAACACTTTCAAGGAGGAGCCTGTCCTGCCCACTTGTCAGACGTAAGGAGATTTGTTTTCATTAATAGTTTGTATTTTTCATTTATATTTGTTTGGAAGTATTTGTTTTCAAACAATTCGGCAATCCTCTGCTGATGCTAATACTGTATTTAGACACTTATTTGCCCATGTCTTCTTCCATTAAATTTTAGCTATACATATATTGCAAATATTTTTTTTTCATAAAGACACATATGTCATCAGCAGAGGATTGCGGTCGCGTGAGTTATAGTTGCCTGCACTAACTATAACGGGGGAATTTCAATGGTTTTTTACGAGTAAAATGTCCAGCTAACTATAGCATGTGTGAAACCTATGGTTTTTTCAGTGAATTTGCAAGGTTTTTTAAATGCTAATTCCTAACTATAACGTGTGTGAAACCTATGGTTTTTTCAGTGAATTTGTACGTTTTTTTAAATGCTAAGTTACTTTACGCCGTTCGTGGCGTGCGCGCCCACTTAACGCAGTTCGGCGCGCACAGTGAGCACGCGGTGTGCTTCGCGCACCCACTTTACGCAGTTAGTGCCGTGCACGCACGGTGGGCACACGGTGCGCTACGCGCACCGCGTGCCCATGTTACGCTGGATGGGCCATGTACGCACGATGCGCTTCGCGCCATCTGCACACGG
The DNA here is from genome assembly GCF_964204655.1 of Triturus cristatus. NCBI lineage: Eukaryota > Metazoa > Chordata > Amphibia > Caudata > Salamandridae > Triturus > Triturus cristatus. The sequence continues at coordinate 761,122,386 of NC_140595.1, forward strand.
AGGACATATTATGCGCTTTGTTGTGAAAGGTAATCTATTAATTGTTCCGTTTACAAATATGCCTTCCCAAAATGTGCCCTGCGGGCACCTTTTGCACACGGGGGTGGGAAAGTGTGGATACTTTTTTGTTTATATTAAATTTTTACCGTACGTGTACTGTAAGCGTAATCGGCGTTTTTTCGAAAAAAATTAAAATTGAATTTTTTGCTTTGGGGGTTCTTATGGGACACCTTAATCAAGGCTAGGTGGTTAGGAGCTGTCTAACATGCAGCTTTATATGTTTTCAACATTTGTTTTTCCTCCCCCCCTCAGAGTGCGAGAGAGAAAATGGCGGCCGCCGCTTCCTGGTTTTGACCGATTCGAATGTTTACTAAGATCTAACAGCCAATCAGAATCGCGCTCGCGCACGGCACCGTACGCGTACGGTAAGCTTACCGTAAGCGCACGGTAAGCGCACCGTAAGCTGCCACAGATATATATATTGATTGAAATGCTATTTTCTCAGGAACTACTGAACAGATTTACACCAGACCTACAAAAGGCACTTCCTTGACCTGTAGACTACCTCTCTGCCAAATTTCAAGTAACTCTGTTCAGCCGTTCGGGCTGTAGCTGTGTCTAAAGGTCCTATGGAAAAATGCATGGGAAAAACGCGTTTTGGGACCCCCCTTTTTTCTCAGCCCCTGCTTGACGAATCCCCCCGAGACTTTCAGGGTAGGAGCGGAGCGTAGCGCCCCATTAGTTTTGAAATTTTCGCGAGGATTCGTCGACCGGCGCCAAAGTTATTCCAAATATATATATATATGCGTATTGGAGTGTATAACCCCAAATCAAATCCCTATAACAGAAGCAACAGTTTAAAACATGGCATAATGTGGAACCTTAGCCGATATACGGCGTAATTTATGAATTAGTTTGATCCCGTGAAAATTGTGTGCTATGGATTTCAATTTTGATTCTAAATAATGAAATTGACATGCTTGTTGACAAGATTACATATTATACAGTCTTGGCAATTTAGCAATGTTTAAAACTGTTGCTTCTGTTATAGGGATTTGATTTTGGGTTATGCACTCCAATATGATGCCTGAATGTAAAATCTGAGTGGTCCTTCTTTTACTTTCAATGAGGAATGCATCATGTGACCTTATACGGGTATTTTAAAGTTTGCCGCATGTCGGCACGTAACTTGTAAACATTTGACTAAGGCATTAGCCGAAACGCGTCATGTTGACTGGGAAGCGGATGACTTAAAAGCAATTTTGGAAAAGGCAAAGACCCCTGTGAGTGCTTTCTCTACACCGTAGAGGAGAAGGGAGTGAACGTGCACATTAGACGCGGATGCGCCTCCGCGTTACGAAGCACCCATCCATGAGTGCGCTGGTCTTAGGTGCGGTTGGAGCCATTATTGAAATTACCGGTGGCACGGCCTGATGAAACGTCTGATCTGAAGGAGCGGCAGTGTTGGAGTGCCGGAGGACGCCTGAGACGAAGCGACAAAGATTGGTAAGCGTGTTTGAATAATTTAACTCGCAGTTTCAGTATACCATTGTGGCAGGACAAAGGGGCTTTACAGAGACTTGAATGAAGTATCGCTTTTCCCAGAAACATGTTTAATGTATCGGAGCGCCACGAAGCGGCAGAAGGCATGTTTAAAAGGAGTTACATTGACTGACTCACAACCACGAGGTAGTAAACCGACACCAGGAACCACGAATTTGATATCAAAGTTCACAGCGCTAGAGAGGCTATATGAGCGCGAACAAAGAAAGTGGTGGGAGGCAACCTCATTACAGAGTTACATTGATGTAAACCGAGTACCCAGAGATCTACGTATTTACACTATTCCTGCCTATGAAACTCCTTGATGAATGGGCAGCACATACAGCTGAGTCAAGTAAGGGCATGCTGTTCATATTAGTAAAATTCGCTTGTAGTGACGGATAAAGGTTTACTGGAAATAGAGAAGATGGAGGCAGAAATTGATAAAGAGGAGGATAAGAAAAAAATCGAAGAGCTCAAGGAACAGATGAAGAAAAGACTTGTGAAAAATGAAGCAAAAATAAAACAAAGAAAGCAGGAGAAGTTCGAGCGGGACGAACGTGATTATGCCCAGGGTAGAGTGCTCACGTTCGTGAAAAAGTTCGAAGGTTCACACAAGGAATTGAAGGCAAGGGAGAGTATGCCTGAAACAATAGGAATCAAGACCTCGGAGTCTGAAGTTACTGGTGGTGAATCTTCGGACGATGGAGGAGGCAATCTAAGAATAATAAAGACCCCTTTTCAGGAGGAATTTCGCATTATGAGACAAACGTGGCTAAGAGGAGGGCAAGAGCAGACCACCGGAGGCAGAAAAAGAAAAACAAGGAGGGGTGGCTGGAGCAGGAGGGTCAAACGCTCCAACCAGAGCTACTCGCAACAGAAAGGGGAAGAAATGGAATTAGACAATTTAACTATCATTAATTTGACACCGAAAACCCTTACAGATATGGAACAGCAAGTATTAAGATTGGGAATTACTTTCTGCCCTTGAAATAAATTACAGTATGCACAAACCTGTATTGACCTTTTCAAACTGACCCGTAAATTGAAACTTCACAAGTACTTTAAAACTAAACCTAACGTTTTAAAACAAAGGAAACAATTGAGTAAATCAAGAACAACGGATGCTCTGACTGGTGAAGAACTGGCTGCCTTGGAAACAATGGAATCACTTAGATTAGACAATCAAGATGAGAATAATCAAAAGGGGGACCAAGTACAAAGAACGCTGCAATTAGGATTTGATCAAGAAAAAGATGTGAGTTATTTCAAACCAACTTCACAGTTTTTACCTCAGTTACCCCCAGATGCAATTGATGTATGTGCAGAGGCAGTAAATAAAGATCTTATAACGTTACGAGGCAAACAATCACAATTGCAAAAAGCCCAAAATATAACCAAAGAACAACAGGAGGCTATTGAATGTTTAAGTACGGACAATACGATCATTTGTAAACCCTCCGATAAAAGGGGGCAACATAGTCCTACAAACTAGAGAGAACTCCAGTGCTCAAGCACTAAGACAATTGTCTGATACTAATTGCTATCAAAAGATTTCTAAAGGTGTTTACCTTGACAGCATACAAAGGTATCATGAGATGATTAAGTTATGGTTTGATAAATCTATGCTTGATATGGAAGAATATCTATTCCTTCGATGCTTAAACCCAGTGGTACCTACTTTCTATCATATTCCGAAGATACACAAAGACAGTGAAAAACCGCCGGGGAGACCAATTATCTCCTCGCAGGCGAGTCACGGAACATTTATCTACTTTCATTGATTTTTTTCTTTTTCCTTTGGTTAAGAATTTGCCCGCATATATTAGAGATTCACGGGATTTCCTAATGCGCATTGAAAAACAAAAATGGGATCCGATGTATAAATTAATTGTGTTAGATGTTACGAGCTTATATACTCGGATCCGGCATGAACATGGTCTTGAAGCAGTAGCACACTTCCTGAAGAAGAAACCTTTGAAGTTCACAGAACATAATGAAATGATACTTAAATTCACAGAATTCTGTCTAAAAAACAACATCTTTGTCTTTGGCGAGGACTTTTATAGTCAGATCTCTGGTTCGGAGATGGGCACCTGCTTCGCCCCAGCTACGCAAATTTATTCATGGGCTGGTGGGAGGAGCAGGTGTCCAGGACGCCAGGTGACACCAATATGGGAAGAGTTATCTCATGGTATCGTTACATCGATGATCTATGTATCATTTGGGATGGATCATTAGAATTGGCCAAAAAATTCATTAGTAGTTTGAATAGGAATGTAGTGAATTTGGAATTCAGTGGTGAAATTAGTTCTCAAACAGTAAATTTATTGGATCTTAAAGTTAATTTAACTGACCCCAAATCACATATGTCACTGTATCGTAAACCAATGGCGGCAATTCTTTATTGCATGCGGCAAGCAACCATCCGCCTAGGTTGGTCAAGAGCATCCCCTATGGGGAGTTTTTGAGATTGAAAAGTAACAGTACTAGGGAACTAGATTTTGAAGAAGCTGCTCAAGCCAGTGTCATTAAATCAGAGGCTATAATAGGGATTTCCTAGACGTAACCCTTAACAAGGCTAGGAATATGTCCAGAGAAACCCTTCTTACCAAAGAGAAGAAGAGTAATGATGAGATGGGGGCAAGTACATTGAGGATGATAACTACTTTTTCAAGTGCTGCCAATGAATTGAGAAAAATTATGAAGAAAAACTGGCATATCTTGAAAACAGATAACATCATAGGTTCGGACATTCCACCTGCCCCTTTGCTAACTTTCAGAAAGGCCAGATCATTAAGAGACAGTCTTGTTCAAAGCCATCTACACACCAAACCTAACACAGGGGGGACCCTAAGGGAGCTTAAAGGTTTCTATCCTTGCGGTAAATGCAAGGCCTGTGTAGGCAGTAAGAGGACACTCACATATCAGGTAATAGGTCTTAAGAAGCCCAAATATATAAAAAAGTTTCTCATATGTAACACCGCCTATGTGGTATATTGTCTGGAATGCCCATGTGGACTACGCTATATCGGCATCACTATTCATCCCATAAAAATACGGATTTTAGAACACATGAGGGCAATAGCTAAAAGTGATGCCACTTATTCAGTGGCGAGACATTTTTCTGAGAAGCATGATAGTAACAGGGAGCTGTTACGATATTATGGGCTGGACCAGATCCTTATGAATGTGAGGGGAGGCGATAGGATTAAGCAACTACGTAGGCTCGAATCGAGGTATATCATCGATCTGGGAACTAAGATACCTAAAGGAATGCATGTAGGGGAAGAGTTAGCAGTTCATTTAGGTGATTAAATTCATTTGGAGCAAGTGATTCAATGATTATCCAATGTAACCATGAGGTCAGATTTATGTAACCTTTTTATGGCCTTTTTATGTTTTGGTTCACAGTGCAACGTAGGAAATGTATTACTTAGAAGTTTAAGCCGATACACGGCATAATGTGAAGGACTTCATTTCAGGAACCTTAGCCGATATATGGCGTAATTTATTAATTAGTTTGATCCTGTGAAAATTGTGTGTTATGGATTTGAATTTTGATTCTAAATAATGAAATTGACACTCTTTTTGACAAGATTACATATTATACAGTCTTGGCAATTTAGCAATGTTTAAAACTGTTGTCCTTTCTTTTACTTTCAATGAGGAATGCATCATGTGACCTTATACGTGTATTTTAAAGTTTGCCGCATTTCGGCGCGTAACTTTTAAACATTTGACTAAGGCATTAGCCGAAACGCGTCATGTTGACTGGGAAGTGGATGAATTAAAACCAATTTTGGAAAAGGCAAAGACCCTTGTGAGTGCTTTCTCTACACCGTAGAGGAGAAGGGAGTGAGGGCGCACATTAGACGCGGATCCACCTCCGCGTTACGAAGCACCCATCCACGAGTGCGCTGGTCTTAGGTGCAGTTGGAGCCATTATATAGATATATATGTATATATATATATATATATATATATATATATATATATATATGGGTACTAAAACTGAAGATTGGGAAATGACATTATGCAACTATGGAATTGACTAAGAAATTGAAATGAAGAGATTACTTAAGGGACATCTGCATTAATGCTGCTATGTATTTTTACTATATGTATTTGCAATTTATAATTATGCACTTTTCACGATAGCACTTGTATCCACATTTTGCACATAACAAATTACCATTTATTGAGTAAATAGACTTATTTTATGAGTACCAACTTTAAAAACATTATTAGGCCAATCATTGATATTGGTAATATTTATACTTAATGGTTGACTTAAGCCAATAGAAATCTAATAGCACGAGGCTACTAATGTGTTATTATTGCTCTCGTCTAAACAACCAAATTGAAATTTATGAGCTGATTAGTTGGTACAGTAACACAAAGGGACTAGAAGCACTATGCTGTTATTTGCATGTTCCGTGTAATACATAAAAATAGTATGCATGAGGTGTTTATCTTTTACATACTGTGGCGGAATCGGTAAACCATTTATTTATGCTCGCACTCTGTCTACACATTAATTGGATAAAATGTATCATGTGCTTTTTTGAATTTCACTATATATGCGCACTGATTGGTCCAGCGTGTCATGTGATCAAGACTGCCATTTGGCAGTCGAAATGCGTCAGGCTGGGCACTTGCTGTTTCAGAGACTTTGCACATGCACTTTAAAAATCTGCAACAATAAAAAGAAGAACGTATCTGCATATTGCGGTCCGTACCTGTTTTTTGTGATCGAGACTGGGATCATTGCAGGATTGTGGTTAACGTATGAATTAAACGAAGCACGGCTGTCTTCGCTTTACGGACCCTCCCTCGGTGTCACGGCTGGCCGGCAAGACAGCCGTTATCACGGAAGTGATTGTGGTGTAACCCGGAAAGGGTATCTTCGAAGCCAGCCCCTGTTGAAGGTTACTGAAAGTTGGAGCAAAATTGGAGCGAAGCGTTTGCCAAGAGGATTCAATGGAAGGTCCCGAGGAGTCGGAGGACGCTGAAGGTACCGGAACCGTTGTTCCTTATGGTGAGCTGCTCTATCGACGTAATCAGTGAATATTACGAGTAGAAGGGATAGTGGAGCATAATAATTATACCAAGCAAAAAAGAAACGTTTGGTAATACTGTAAAGGAGTATGCAGATTTATTTAGCCATTATGCTCTCAACAGCAGACGCGCTCAAGGACCGTGAAGAGGCAGCAGATACCCTTTTTTCTAATGTCACAGAAGTCGAAACAATAAGAACAGACCAAACCAATAACTCTAACTCTAATACTAACAATGATGCTAAAACGTTATTGAAAAAGCTTGAGAAACTCCATCGTACAGAAACGACGAAATGGTGGGAAAATAAATCATTGGAAAAATATAAAGAGGTGGGCAGAGTTCCACGGGGTCTTATTACTGATTGCGCCTTCCTTTGAAAACCCAAATCCCATGATGTTAAAGGAGTGGACAACGAACAATTTGGATGCCTCGATGAACATGGTATCAATATTAATTAAATATGCTGAGATTGACCGGGTTGGAATTCTTCAAGAAATAGATGATGTCAATGCACTACTGGAAAAAAACTAGCATAAAGATCAAATTAAAAAAGGAAGGGAAGAAATAACAGCAAGACTCAAAAAACATGAAGAGACCATAAAGGAGAGAAAAGTCTACAAATTCACGAGAGACAAAAGCGACTATGAGACTGGTCGTGTCTTCACGTTTTCGAGAAATTTTGACAATATAAAGTGCCGTGCACTAACATATGAAGGCAGTATAAACAACATAGTTTCTTCAGGTGCACAGTTAGATGGTAACTTCTCTTCCATAGACATGAGTAGTGTTCACAGCAGCATTGAATCTGATGACGGTGCTGCACAAAAGGCACCTCAAGTACCAACCAATTTTGCACCAGGAGAGGAGCTTTCTTTTTTAGTGGAGGACCGCCGGCAAACTCTAAGACCGCGCAATCAAGCACAGAAACAAGGATCAGAAGAAATCAATGGAGGAAACAGAGGCGAAAACTCAAACTTCAGAGGAAGAGGCAGGAAGAATTACAACTAAAGGAAATAAACCAGGTACCAGATAAAATGGGCGATAATACTGTAATCAACTTATCAGAAATTACGTTGTCAGTTGCAGAAAAACAATCATTGGCTTTGGGTTTTTCATTTTGTCCCACAAATTGTTTCAAATACACACAAACAAGAGTAGACGTTTTTAAATTCATTCGAAAGCTCAAATTAAGAAAACATTTCCAATTAAGGAAAGCTGCGAACATTGCTTTACAGAGCAGTTCTGCACAGGGGTTGTGTTCTAATCTCCAAGCTGCGGATGTGGGCAATCTTCTTGTAGCACAAACCTTGGCTGGTTTAAATGATACACAGGAAAATTCAACACAGGGGAATCTCTCAGAAGCAGGCATTGTTTGCAATATTCCAGCAACCAGCCCATTCAGGCCTCCATCTACCTTTATCCCAATGATGCCAAGGGATGCAATCGATGTATTTAGCGACTGCATGGTTGAAGATTTAAAAGAGTTGAATCGGGTGGTTTCACAACAAAATCGGAAAAAGAAAATATTCTGAAATTCAATATACAAAACTCATGTGCAAATTACAAAAGCATACGGAAGTTATCATAAACAAAGCCGACAAAGGCAGGAACATTGTTCTTTGGTCAAGAGTTATGTATATGGAAGAAGCTTGGTTACATCTTAAAGATATTAACTGTTATAGGAAAGCCAACTTCCAGGAATTAAGGCAAAACAAAGAATATGTCTTTGGCGAATTGGCACAGTGGAAGCGTGTGGGTTTGTTATCTAAAAATGAGTACAGTTTCCTAAAAAATGACTATCCTATGACTCCTTTTATATACTTCATCCCAAAAGTGCACAAAAAGGTGACACCAGTCCCTGGAAGACCGAATATTTCGGCACAAAAAAAATTTACTTGAGGTAATGTCTAAATATGTGGATCATTTTCTACATGAATATGTGGAGAATTTACCATCATTTATCAGGGATACTGGACACTTTTTGACCAAATTAACAACAGTTGCATGGAAGGAAGATTGTTTGCTAATTGTGATGGACATCAGTTCACTTTATACTAGTATTCATCACAGTGATGGCATAAATGCAATACGTTATTATTTGGATAAGAGGAGCATACATATGTACGAAGACAACAAGATGCTGGTCAAGATGGTAGAGATTTGTCTAACCCACAATTACTTCCTATTCAATAAGGAAGTTTTTCAACAGTTACGCGGAGTGGCTATGGGGGCATGCTTCTCTCCTAGCTATGCGCGTTTACACGTGGGCTGGTGGGAGGAGCATGTCCTGAGGGTCACTCATAAAGATATATTTGACCAATATGTTCTCCATTGGTGGAGATTTATTGATGACGTTTGCTTGATTTGGAAAGGTTTGCCTGAGACAGCTATACGTTTTATAAATGATTTGAATCACAATGCTTTCAATTTAAAATTTACATCTGATATAAGTAAGGAAAAAGTACAATTTCTGGATGTGGAAATATACATAGAAGAAAACAGAATCCATACCAGGTTGCTTAGGAAACCTACGGCGGGAAACTCTGTACTCCATGCTAAGAGTGCACCTCCCCAACATCTTATACAAAGTATTCCCTTTGGTGAATTCTTAAGAATCAAACGTATATGGAGTCATGATGTAGATCTTAAAGAGTGCCAAAATGAGGCTTTTGATAGATTTTTAAACAGAGGATATAAAGCCATTGAGTTAACAAAAGCAAGAGACAAAGCTAATAGTGTTAGCGACAACAGCTGTGTACTTGAAGTTGAGATCCCAACAACATCCATCCACATTGTAAATGTTACTGATACAACTATTGTTGAATCAATAGACAATATAAGACTGATAACTAACTTTTGCAGACAGGAGAGACAGATTCGCAAGATTCCTTATAAAAATTGGCCAATTATCCGGTCAGACATAACAATGTCACAAATCTTGCCCAAACTCTCTAGTCTAACATTCAGAAGGGCACCCTCTACGAGGGGCGCATTAGTTAGAAATAGCCCTGAAGTGACAGTCTCCAATACCTGGCTTTCAATAAGATCAGGGTTTTTTTAAATGTAGTTCATGCCGTGCAAGTAAATTTGTAAAAAATACTTCAGAATATGTCACTGCCTTCAGCATGGAACCTGTTAAAATACAAGGACACTATACTTGCAGAACAGATTATGCTATATACATTTTGGAATGTACTTGCCATCTACTATATGTATGTAGCACTAAACTGCAAGTTTTTAATAGGATATTACAACATCTTAGAGCAGTGGTGAACTCTGACCCTAACTATCCTGTGGCACGGCATTTTAAACGTGTACATAACAATAACCTTGATGATCTTAAATATTTTGTTATTAGCTCAGTGCTCAAAAACATCCGAGGGGGCAACAGAGAAAAGAGACTGAGACAAGTAGAATCTGAATTTATCATGCTACTTGATACTAAAATGCCAAATGGCCTCAATAACAGCGATGATTTGCACAATTTTCTGTAAGAATATTTGGGTTTAACAACAAACAATATTTAATGATGGATCTCAGATTTGCTGTTGAACGGGCTTTTATTCCTTTTTTATGGCCAAGTTTTAGTCTGGTTTTATCTAGATTTTAACTGGTTGTGACAGAGGATATTGCCAGTTTTGGAGCCCTGGGATTTTATCTGGATTTCATATTTTTATGATTATTGCACTTTAAAATTGTTGGCTGCTATATTTATGTTTTCTATTTATGGCCAATAATGGTATGTCATGTGTTAAAGGGTTGGTTGGTGATTTTAGTTGGTGGCATTCCTGGTTTTACTTGATTTTATTTGAGGTTGCCTCAATTTTATTGAGTTTTACGGGACTTCTGCCAGCTATTTATCATCAATATACCAAACTAACATCAATAAGTCGGGACACTGTGTCCATATTTTAGAGAATCTCAATTTTTAATATGGGATAATTGTAGTGTCACTACTGCTATATTTGTTGAATATGGTTTGCCCTGATTGTTTTGATTGTTTATTGACAGATATATAACAAAAACATCTTTTTTGCCATTAGATACATCTGGGTACTAAAACTGAAGATTGGGACATGACATTATGAAACTATGGAATTGACTAAGAAATTGAAATGAAGAGATTAATTAAGGGACATCTGCATTAATGCTACTATGTATTTTTACTATATGTATTTGAAATTTATAATTATGCACTTTTTACGATAGCACTTGTATGCACATTTTGCACATAACAAATTACCATTTAGTGAGTAAATAGACTTATTTTTATGAGTAACAGCTTTAAAAACATTATTAGGCCAATCATTGATATTGGTAATATTTATACTTAATGGTTGACTTAAGCCAATAGAAATCTAATAGCATGAGTCTACTAATGTGTTATTATTGCTCTGGTCTAAATAACCAAATTGAAATTTATGAGCTGATTAGTTGGTATAGTAACACAAAGGGACTAGAAGCACTATGCTGTTATTTGCATGTTCCGTGTAATACATAAAAATAGTATACATGAGGTGTTTATCTGTTTCATACTGTGGCGGAATCGGTAAACCATTTATTTATGCTCGCACTCTGTCTACACATTAATTGGATAAAATGTATCATGTGCTTTTTTGAATTTCACTATATATGCGCACTGATAGGTCCAGCGCGTCATGTGATCAAGACTGCCATTGGGCAGTCGAAACGCGTCAGGCTGGGCACTTGCTGTTTCAGAGACATTGCACATGCACTTTAAAAATCTGCAACAATAAAAAGAAGAATGTATCTCCATATTGCGGTCCGTACCTGTTTTTTGTGATCGAGACTGGGATCATTCCAGGATTGTGGTTAAAGTATATATATATATATATATATATTCACTGAAAAAAACATAGGTTTCACACACGTTATAGTTAGGAATTAGCATTTAAAAAACCTTGCAAATTCACTTAAAAAACCATAGGTTTCACACATGTTATAGTTAGGTGGATATTTCACTCGTAAAAAACCAATGAAATTCCCCCGTTATAGTTAGTTGAGATAACTGTAACTCGCGCGCCCGCAATCCTCTGCTCATGACGTCACATATTACATCATTCATGACATGGTCAGTGGCATCACTCATGACATCACTGATGACATCATCCTTGTGATAGAGTGGCGGTCGCGCGAGTTATAGTTATCTCAACTAACTATAACGGGGGAAGTGCTGTGGGCGCATTTTGTACCGTGCACGCCTCGCCATTTTTTACAAAATATCAATTGTTTTTTTCTCCCTTGGGGGTCCTTATATTTATATATTAAATGTGATTGTTAATTCTTTTTTTTTTTTTTACCGTACGCGTACGGTAAGCTTACCGTACGCGCACTCCACGATTTTTTTTAAAATTATTAAATTTATTTTTCATACTTTTTGGTCCTTCGTGAACCCCCTGACGAACGCTAGGGGGTCTGCGTCTCTCTTCGTTGCCCCCTTTTCATGTTATCAACCTTTGTTTTTCAGTGCGAAAATGGCGGCCGATACTTTCTGATTTCGACCGATTCGAATGTTTACAGTCATGTAACCACCAATCAGAATTGAGCTCGCGCACGGCAACGTACGCGAGCGCGGAGCGCGCTTACAGATATATATATTGATGTAAATGCTATTTTCTCAGGACCTACTGAACAGATTTACACCAGACCTGCAAAAGGCACATCCCTGACCTGAGGACTACCTCACTGCCCAATTTTAAGTAATTCTGTTCAGCCGTTCGGGCTGTAGCTCGGACTAAAGGTCCTATGGGAAAATGCATGGGGAATACGCGTTTTGGGACCCCCCTTTTTTTTCAGCCCCCGCTTGACGAATCCCCCCGAGACTTTTAGGGTAGGAGCGGAGCGTAGCGCCCCATTAGTTTTGAAAAATTCGCGAGGATTCGTCAACCGGCGCCAAAGTTATTCCAAATAGAATGTTGCGGATTTCCTATGGAAACACGGTCCTAACTATAACTATCTACTGGCGACCGCCAGTAGATAATATATATATAAATATATATATTTATATATATATTACCTACTGGCAGTCATCAGTAGGTAATTATAGTTAGGACCTAGCGGGGGGTCGAATTGCTGAACAGAATTACACCAAATGTGGCTAAAGGTAGCCCTTGGTTTAGAAAGTGTCCTTTTTTTTAAAAATGGTGTGAATCCGTTCAGTAGTTCCTGAGAAATTCAAAAAATAGAGGTAAAAAAATCTATTTCCCATAGAAAAGTTTAGACACGGTTATAGCAAAAACTGCTTAACGGAATTACACCAAATTTAGCAAGAAGTTACTGTTTGGCTCAGAAAGCGTCCTTTTTAAAAATGGTGTAAATCCGTTCAGTGGTTTTTCAGAAATTAAGAAATAAAGATAGTGAGGCACAGTGGATCCGCGGACCCTCCCGACCACGAGCTTTATTCGAATTGGCTGTCAACACTTCAAACCAGGAAGTGTTGGCAGCCAGAAAAAGAAACGCGAAAAACAAGAAAAGGGGGCAGTGTATAAAGACCCTGACCCCCTAGGCCTGCTAACGGGGTCCTACAAGGACTCCCAGGGCCAAAAAAAGCATTTGAAAAAAAAAATTGGCTAGATTCGCGCACCCAGTGCGAATATCGGCCGGAAAAAAAAAATGAAGCCCGGACTCCCACGCTTCGTTTAATTGTGCAGCCTCCGGGTGGGCCAGGTCCCAGGGGCAGATAAAAGGAGTGTTATACTGTGTTAACTTGTGTCAGTAGTCCTGCTGAGAATGGGATGTGTGTGTGTGATGAACAGCCCTTGCTGTAATGTGCTGCTCACCTTCCATGCTGTGGGCGTTCGCCCATTTCATTCACATGCTGAGGTCAGGGTTACCTGTAGGACTGGTGCACAGCAGGCGTTCCCTTCCCTCCGTGCATAGCACTGTGGTGCATATGTGCATGGCAGGATCCTTCACAGAGATGTCGGTAGAACACAAGTAGACCATGGAGGCAGCTGATGCATTGTGTACGTCGCTTTATGGTGCCTCAGATCCAGTGATGGTCTCTTTAGATGCAATCTTCAGTAACCTATTCGACATTTCATGCCCCATATCTTTCAGATTTTTCTGGTCTCGTACTTTCAAAATTCTTCTGAACAATGCTCTGTTCTACTTGTTGACCGATGTGGATGGTTTATGTTATGTAATGTGTATGTTGCCCGTTTGCTTGGTCTGTGTGTTGCAGTTCTCGAACGGAATATTTTCTACTTAGGAATGGACTTGAAGGTAAATAAAGCACGTTCCTTACATTTCTACACCTGCACCTTCTCTCTCTCCCACTGGACTACAGGAACCTCGGATGTGTATGTTTGGCTAGCAAACTAATGTATGAAGGTGGAGTTCATCTTCCTGGAGGCATCGTTTGCTGAAAACGCAGAGGACTCTGGGTAAAATACCGGGTGAGAAATGAAGAATGGAAGCCGGGGAATCTGGATTGAAATTACTAATATTTTGACGATTCCTTATTTCTAAGGCTCTCCTGTGGATCCAACACGTAATATTGGCTGATTCACACCCCCTTTCCATACAGTTCTCAATACACTCCAGTGTAGTACCAGTATTACACACTATTATTACACCAGGGCATTTGTAAGTTGTTTTTGTTCTTTTAAGGGACATTTGTTTGACTCTTAGTACATGGGTACAAACGTCGTAGACGGACATTTATTTAGTATATATCAAACTGTTGATTCATTGATCTCACCACTCCTCTTTAACTTATTTTAGATGGAATGCGTGAACAGGGTAGTGATCAATGTAAAGTCTGTTGCACTGTAGATTGAGTGGTAGAGATAATGACAAATGTGACACTGTGGCAGGGCTGTGGCCTGTCCTGGATGTGCTGGGCTGTATTTCTGTTTAATTCATTCTGCTCCTGACTTAAAACCTGTGACCAGTGTGTGGTTGACTATCAAAGGGATGTCACATTAGCATCACATGACTAGGCATGACATGTATTTATTTTACACAAACAAAATCTACTTAAAACAACTTCATGCCTCGGAATCCTTCATGAGTGAACACATTATGTGGGTTCCAGTATATAATTTTGTACCAAATACTCACAAAATTATCCGAATGTTTGTCCATGAACAGCATTTACTGTAAACAAAATGTTTTCGAACTGAATGTACGCAAACTGCTTACCCGATGCCAAGACAAGAAAGCCTTTAGCTTCTGTTCCCAGTTATGTTTCTGCATGTTTTTTTTAGGGGGGCAGTTTTATGATTTATTTGACATTCTCCCACAATTAGATCAAAAAACACGAGGACATAATATCCAGCATGCTGCTGTAATTATGCTTCTTGGATAAATTTGTCTGTTGAACTAGACTGACTTACCGTTCCCTCAACTAAATTCTCTTAGCAAGATGAAGGCAATGAGTGGTATGTATGTATCACCATTCCTAAAATGTACAGGAAACCCCAGAGAGAGGGCTGGTGGTCCAGGACTGGTGTTCTATGATTACTCAAAGCAACATAGCTGAAGTTGTAAAAAGCATAGAGAGATTTTCATTAATAAGGCACATGATGCCATGAACAAACAAAGTTGATTATCCATGTATCCACCTTGGCATGGTTGTTAACTGGCATCAGGCAAGCTCTGAAATCCAAGCATGTTTGTGATAACCAAAGTCCTCCTATTTCGACTACTCTCTGTAGCACTTTTAGCTTCTTTATAAATATGTGGCCACCTCTGTCAGATGACATAAGTGGTAAAGGGAGGGGGCGGGCCAGAGGAGACGTGTGCAAATACACCCTGTGGTGCATTTTAAGTTGGGGAATTAAGTCCCCTTCAATCCTGAGGGCCCCTGGGGGCTAACTAGGCCACCAGGTACCTCCAGTAAGCGCCACAGGCCTGCGTTGCAGAGAGGTGGTCCAGGCCATGCTCCTTTTTACACCTCTGTGCAACGTAGCTCTGTGAAGCCTACTGGAGGTAGCTAGTGGGCTAGTTGGACCCCAGGGACCCACAGGATTCAAGTGGACTTAATCTCCCAACTTAAAATGGCCACAGGGCGTGTTTGCACATATGTCACCTCAGGACCCCCCTCCCTTCACCACTGTGCAAAAGCGCCCCGTGGCGCGTTTTAAGAGGTAGTTTTAATCCCCCTGCCCTATTATGTACTAGGGACTTACAGAGGAGGTCATGTTAATCACAGCGGACCCCAACGCATAGTGTTCCCTAGTGTATGTAGGTGTTTTCACTGTATTCTAAGTGTGTTTTAGCATAGCACTGGCTCTAGGCCTGGTTAGTCAGAGTCAGTTACCACCAGTACCCGTCAGAAAAAGTTGTGGGTGCAGGATGATTTTGCAACAAGGCCTTTCTCTGCTCCTCTGTTGGTTATTTCGGGACATGTTTAGCTTTTTCCTGCACTTTTCTTCGTCTTTGTGGACTTCCGTTGCCTCTTTCTGCATTTCTTTTGCTACTTTCGGTGCGTTTTTTCTTCTTTCTTCAGATGTCCAGCCTCTGTACGCATAGTTAGAAACCAGTATTTAAAATATCTTAGAAATTCACTTGAAAAACCATAGGTTTCAGGCACGTTATAATTAGAAATTAGCATTTAAAGAACCTTAGAAATTCACTGAAAAAACCAAAGGTTTCAAGCACGTTAGAGTTAGAAATTAGCATTTAAAAAAACCTTTGAAATTCACTGAAAAAAACATTGGTTTTAGAGAAAGTTATAGATAGCAGGACATTTCACTCGAACAAAACCAGTGAAATTCCCCCGTTATACTTAGGTCAGCTAACTATACCTCGCGCCACCGCAGTGCACTGCTGATGACGTCACATATTACATCACTCATGACATGGTCAGTGACATCACTGATGACATCACTGATGACTTCTCAAATGACATCATCCAGTGAATGTGTGTTTCTGTAAAGTTTAAATATTTTTCATAAACATCTATGCCAAGGTGTATTGAAGAAAGAGTGAATTTACAAGTCCCTGAATGGATTATTTAGTAGGTGCGTGACTGACTGTATAAGTGAGTGATTGAACATGTGTTACTGAATGTATGGGTTAGTGACTAAACTGTGTGAAAGTCTGTAGTAGTGTCTCAGTTGGTGTATAAGCGGCTTCATGAGTTGGTGAGTAGCTACATGAGTGTCTATATGGGTTATTGATTTGTTGTCTGAGTATCTGTATGAGTTTCTGAGTGTCTGTGTGGGTGGGTGGGGGGATGTGACTCTGTGCATACATGTCTGAGTGGGTGATTCACTGGTTGTATGAATTCAAAAGTACATCAGGGAAGCGCTGTATGGGTGAGTTAGTGTGTATATGGGTGTGTTGGTGAGTGAATGAATGTCTCACTGGTATATGTGTGAGTAACTACATATGTTTTAAGGCAGTATATTTGAGAGTTGGAGTATATAAATGACTATACATGAGAGTAAGTTATATGAAGAGTTTTGGATGACATCATCCATGTGATAATTTGATGCATCTTCTCACACCCTAATATAACCTTTGATACACCCACTGTAAATGACAGACTGCCATTCTCAATACCACAGACACTCCAACACCAATAACTACATACCCACTCACTGATTCTTAGGTTTACACACACATCCACTCACTCACCCATACAGTCACTCAGTACAGGACTATCATATGCACTCATACACCTATATAGACACTCACACACCACCACTCATCCATAGAGGTACTCACACACCTAGTCAGTCATGCAAATAATTAATCACACTCCCATGTATTCACCTATACAGTTATACACACACCAGCTCACTTACTCATACAAATGCTAGCACATACTTACGCTCTTATCCAATCATTGATACAAGCACAGACAGCCACTCTCACAATCACACACTCTCACTTATAGCCAATTATATAGTCCAACACACATATATACTGCCTTTCACGTATTTAGTTACTAACACATATACAACTGAGATATACATTCACTCACTAACACACCCATACACACACTCCTACACCCACATAGTCCATCACAGATGCAATCTTGAAACCATGCACCAAGTCAATCACCCACTCACACATCTATGTACAGAGTCACACACACCCCACCCACACAAACACTCAGGCACCCATACAGATACTCAGACAACTAATCAATAACCCATATAGACACTCATGTTGTTATTAGCAAACCCATGCAGCCGCTTACACACCAACAGACAGACGGATACAGACATTCACACAGTTTATTCACTAACCCATGCATTCAATAAGATATGTTTATTCACTCACTTATAGAGTCACTCACGCACCTACTTAATCATCCATTCAGACACTTATACACCCACTCATTCTTCAATACGCTTTTCCCTATATATATTAAACATATTTAAACTTTACAGAAGCACACATTCACTGGATGATGTCATCAGTGATGTCATCCGTGATGTCATTTGAGATGTCATCAGTGATGTCATCAGTGATGTCACTGACCATGTCATGAGTGATGTAATATGTGACGTCATCAGCAGTGCACTGCGGGGGCGAGAGTTATAGTTAGCTGAACTAACTACAACGGGGGAATTTCACTAGTTTTGTATGAGTAAAATGTCCTGCTAACTATAACTGTAAACTATGCTGGTATGGTCTTATCAAAAGTATTAGGACAAGTCCTTGATGACACAATTAGAAAACTACACTGTGTCCTGGACACCATCACTGAGGTTTTATGTTCCCTTTTGGCGCCTCATATGGTTATTGTTTTCCATTTCCAAATGTGGACAATGAATTCCAGTTCTGAATGTTGCATATGAAATTTGTGATTTGATTCCCAAAGGTAAATATACATTTGTAGATTTACTAACACGTAGATCTACGTATACACCTATTTTGTATTTCTTTAATGTTTAGTAAAACTGGTTAAAAGCTGTGTTTTACGTAAATGTAAGCTTGTTATTAGTTTCTTTTAGCAATGAGAATAGATATAGAGGTCACTCTATACACATATATATATATGAGTGTGAGTGTAATCATATATATAAGTATATATATATATATGTATATATATATATATCAGTGAGTGCGTATGTAGTAATTGGTATCGGTGTGTCGATGGTTTCGAAAATGGTAGTCTGTATTTTACAGTGGGTGTATCAAAGTTTATATTAGAGTGTGAGAAGGTGCATCAGATGTTGACGTGGATGATGTCATCAGTGATGTCATCAGTGATGTCATTTGAGATGTCATCAGTGATGTCATCAGTGATGCCACTGACCATGTCATGAATTATGTAATATGTGACATCATCAGCAGTGCATTGCAGGGGCGCGAGTTATAGTTAGCTGAACTAACTATAACGGCCGAATTCCTCTGGTTTTGTACGAGCGAAATGTCCAACTAACTATAAGTGCCTGAAACCTGTGGTTTTTTCAGTGAATATATATATATTTATATATACCTCCCAACTCCGTATCGTAACCAGAAAATCAGTGGGCACTCCAGAAGCGTGTGGAATAAGGTTTTATTAGTTACGCAGATTCGTACCACTCAAACACACACACATATATATTTACACACACATAAGTTGTTTAATGTCAAAATAATTTCAATATTTTAACATTAATTCCTATAGGGAGGTATTTTAAATTCCAGCCTCTACTGATTTGTATGGGTGTGTGTTGTAGTATCAGTGGCTGGCCATGTTGGTGCTCGACCTACGCTAAGGTCTGGCTGGAGTACATTTATTGCCGTCTTGACATTATTATGGAAGTGTATTTTGTGAATTGCAAAGGTTTTACTCTTTCGTACATGTGCATTTTGCAGTAACATATCTCTGCCAGACACCTCCTTAATCTTACATAAACCTAACCATCGTTATGTCTATTTCTAGAGGCCACATTTGTAGTTTAGTGTCCAGTTATAGTGGCCTTATCTTGATACTTTATCCAGTACTGAATGCCACATTAGAAATATTGCATACAGCTCAGAAAGACATATCAGGGTCTGATGGATGGTGTATTGTGTAATTTCAATTCCAGAGGCCTCAGCAATGGAACTATATCCAACATTGTGTGTTTTAACTGGACAATTGCATCCACCTCTAAAGGCCGCATGCATGGTACTGTGTCTAGTTTATGAGGTCCCATCCTACTCATAAATCTTTAACGTACCACCACTTCTCTGTGCTACAGTAAGATGCAGAAGATCTATCACTCAGCGCTCTGTACTTCAACCATGGTATCCACTATTGCTAACAACTGTGCTTTACACATGATTTAGTAGTGAATACCATATTTAGTTTGGTGTCTGGTTCTTGTGGTCAGGTCAAAATATTGTCACGTTTAATATTGCTGACAAACAGACATTTGCCTACATTTCCCACATATGAGTACCCTGTTTTTGTTGCAGGTTTGTGTATGATTACTACCTGTGGCTCCAAGCCATGG
The DNA here is from genome assembly GCF_964204655.1 of Triturus cristatus. NCBI lineage: Eukaryota > Metazoa > Chordata > Amphibia > Caudata > Salamandridae > Triturus > Triturus cristatus. The sequence continues at coordinate 761,142,401 of NC_140595.1, forward strand.
TGTTTGCCATTGAGGACATTAACATAAACTCTGACCTCCTACCCAATGTCACCCTGGGCTTCCATATTTACAATTCCTGCCACAGGATGCTGCGAACAGCTCTCGAGGGGACACTGTGGATACTCACAGGACGAGAGCAGCCTATATTGAACTACCAGTGCTGGGGAAAGCGCCCACCAGCCGCTATAATTGGAGACTCTCTGTCATCCCGCTCAATCGTCATGGCATGGATACTGGGCCTCTACTGGTACCCCCAGGTAAGAAGTGAATACATGAACCCCTATAGGGTAATCATATGTCAGTCAGACAAGATTCAATTAACTGGAAGGAGAAAAAATATGCTATAAACAAACCTCAGTGAAATAACTAGAGAGGTTGAGTAGGTAATGTCCACATTCATTTGCATGTATGTATGCAGGATACTTCTATAGATCAAACTTACCTACAAAGATCCCTTGGCAGTGGAAGGAGTATTTCTGGTACCATGGAACAGAGCAGGGGCTTAACTCTTATTAGCCCAAGGCCAGTGAATATCTGTAAAATATGGTAAACTCAGGGGTCCCTCGTCATATTCTGTGGGGAGGGGTAAGCATTTTGCTTCATGCCACTGAAATAGAAGCACTAGGATAGGGTAAGATGCAGGAATCATAGTGTTAAGTAAATTGGGTGATCCTCAGAGAGTTCAATAGAGGGGAGTTTATCTAGTAACAATGTGTTGTTTGAAGACATGAGTTCTCAGTACTTCCTGGCACTGGAAAATTGATGGGGCTTGATGGATTTGGTCTGGGTTTAAGTTTCAACCTTGAGTGAATAACAGATGAAAGCTTGGTTTCTTGTCTTTTCCTTTTTGCTATGTCTCGCTTTGATTCTGCTGCTGATACTGCCGTGTGCTGTACATGTTGCACTGGATGGATGGATTTTGACTGCTTGCTATGGTGGTGTGTTGAAGTTGACTGGCTTTCAAATGATGCAGCAGGCCCTAAATGTATGTATGTGGACAGTGGGAGGCAGAGGACACTTTGCTGGAGTCTGGTGTCCTTTGGAACGCGGCCAACAGGATATTCACTGAGATGAGACAGAACCATTGCTTGGCCAGTCATTCTGAAGTCAGAATGTGGGTGGAAGGGCTGCCATATAAGTAACACCAACATGTCAGGATTGTGTGTTGTTAAAACTCTTCTGTTGTGAGTGCAGAAATGTTTTTTGTTAACTTTAGGAAGAGCAAATGTGAAACAGCAAAGCTAACAGGGATAGAGTGGGTTAAATTTTGTTTAAATTAAGAGTGTAATCCACTGCCATTAATATTATTGTGAGTGGGATCATTGACAATGTCAATAGTTCTTTACATAGTTTTCTTTGCATGGCACAGCAAGGGTGGCCACCTCACTCCATGATATCACACTCCTGGGCTTTTCATTTACTGATCATTGCTATAAAGTATATAAGTTTAATTAGTGCCTTGGAGAATAAAATGACTACAATGCCCTGAATGCATTAGAATGCCACACAATGCCCAGAATGCATTAGATTGCCAAACAGATTGTATTAGAATGTCACACATAGGTACTGGACTGAAAACATGGTGGCCTTGATGAGATAGAGTGAGGTGATCACCCCAAAGCACAGCACATTTTTTGAAGGCGAGAGCTGGGACGTACATATGCAAACCTTCTTGCAGATTGTTGTTTTTAACTACAAAGGAAGACGTGACTTCCCAATATTCACTCATGTCTCTGTTAAGGAGGGACAGTGTAGATTTTCATACAAAATAGCTCCCACACTTATGTATAATTTACTTCTATCTTAATTAAAAAACAAGGGTTTTCAAGTCATGTAATAAGATATTCTTGTAATGATAATCTGTCAGTTCATATTCTGCCTTTGATATTCATTATTGCAATAATCTCCCACGTTGAATACAATTTTATGACAACCCTAGGAGGATGGAAGGTGTTGTTAATCTGCACTTTCTATTGTTCAAGACAAGGGTTTTCAAAAGTAATTTTGTCCTAGGTTTTATCTTCTTTTTAAGCAATACTGGAAATAAATGTCACCTTATAAGTATCCCACTTACCAGAAGTAGCATATTCCACACAGACACTTTCCTGAGCATGCAGCCATGACTTGATGGTACACACAAATCTCTGCAGCTAGTACAATAACCTCTAAGCTATCTTACTACTGTCAAAATGTGTAACCTGCAGATTACACTCATGTCTCCGTAGGGAGAGCTCAACCATTTCAAACTATATTTTCAGAATTGAAACATTTTGTGATTTATTGGTTTCTCACAAATACTCTAACCTGAGCTCAACTTGCTAAGCAATCTAACCAGCACATTGCAGCAAGTTGTCATACTGCACACAGAGCACTGAATGTTTATTGTTCTCGGTCTGAGCAGCTTCTGGTAACTCATTCTATAACATGCTTTATATAAGCCCTTAAAAAATGAAGACAAAATAGAATTTCTGTGCAGTATTTAAACTGAATTAGCTCTGGTAGGATAAATAAGAGAAGTTATCACATCCAACCTCAATGGTATTTATTTTATTAAACTAAAAAGGATGAAAGGATCGGTCAGCCCACTGAGGATTTCAAACATGTTCAAAAGACAATTGGTTTGCACTGAGAGAACTCTATTGAAGTGTTCTGTGATTAGTAAACAAAATGACTCTTGAGTGCCTAGTGAGAGCAACTTCTCTCTCATCCACTCTTGAATTAGGCTGAGCCAATGACTTTTATGTAAGGAATCTCCAAAGGTTCCAAAGCTGAAAAAAATTTAGTTTAATTCGTGAAGAACCATGACAAGAAAGCACCAGCACCTTCGATGGCTATAATCAAATACAACCTAGGTTTAATACCTGAAGCAGAGAGTGTGTGGGCAAGAATTCTAACTCAAGTATTCCTAATTTAAAATTGTTATGTTTGATAGTGAAGCCTTATCACAACAATGTTGCTAAAATGTTTCTCAAAATCCTATTATGTGAGTCAACATTGTGTGCAAAAATCAAGATATGGTCTCGGTATGCATGCACAACTTCCATATCACCAAATAAATTATCCATCAATTTCTTAAACACACTAGCCCCCAAGGGAAACCCAAAAAGCAGTCTAAAATAATTGGAAACAACAAATGGTGCGACAAAAGTGGTGAGTTCTTGTGATTCTGGCATAAGCATTATCTGGTGATACGTATAAGTCAATGATCAAAAATATTTTTGCTTCTCCTAAATTGATTAGCAAATCATAAATCTTAGGATTCTCTATGAGAATGTTTTTGTAAGTTAGCACACTATCTAATTTTGCCTGCCTTTTTCAATGTGACTACAACAGGGGAAAGTCATTGAGTAGAATCACTTGATTTGATATAACCCCCAGATCATACATTTTTCAAAACTTGTTTAAGTTCATTCCATGCATTGAGTGAAATTAGGCGAACCTTGTGTACTATGGGTTTTGCATCGGATTTGAGCCTGATGTGATACTCCAATCCTTTTGCTGTACCTACCGGTGCATGAAACACCTTAGCTCTCCATATCAGTGTCCTTTCAGTAAAGGTTTTAAGGTACATACCCATTTTGGCCAAATTCTGCCATTCACAGATGTTTCTTCCTTTCATCGCTACATATACTTCAAGTTATAAATCTTCACAAACATTCTATTTTTGAGACAACATATCCTAGCATGTCAATGTCCATCTCGCCAAAGGCTTTAAGATTCACATCCATCATCAAAACTGTAACCTTTCCTTCTCAATTGTTGTAAGAAGCTTTGCCTCCAGAATGGTAATTGGAAAACCTGAATCTGCCATAATCTACAGACACAGATCCCCACTTGCTTCACACACTTTGCCTTTCACTAAATTGATATTGGTAATCGAATTACATTCAATAGCTGGAATTACATTGCTATGTTTCTCTGGACAGTCATCAACATCCACACTACTAATTTTACCACACCCATATAATTTCTGCAAACTGCTTGAAAATTGATTTTTTTTACACAATACGCAAAGTTTTCCAATGAGCTGATAACTAGGATTATTCCCTAAATGAATCTTTGAACCACATCTATAGAAATGATAGTCATATTTCCTTGGAGGATTTTTCCATGCATTACTATGTTCAGTCACCAAACATACAGCCTCATGGGCCTTCGGGGAGTCATAAATAGGCATTGCTTTAACCAAAACATCAGCATTCAATGCTTTTGAAGATAACATGGATCATTCAATCCCTTTGGCTAAGACAATATTTTCTGAAAGAGTTGAGTTTCTGCAGCACAACAGTCTTTCTTGAATTTTCTTAGAATGAAAGTTAAAAGCAAATTGACTCATATTCTCCACACCTTTGTCTGAATTTTGATTGCATTTGAAGACATTGTCTTTCAAGCATAGCATTTGAATCCTCTGAATATTGTTTATGCAAATGCCCATGAGCTTTCTTGTACTTGTCTCAATTATAACCAGCCTCCCTTGAGAAATAGCCACTATAGACAAATTATCAAAAACTTGTTGTGCAGCATGACGACGGTTGCCAAAAAGCAGTGCCACTTTATGTACAGATAAGTATCCTGTAGCATCAGTTGAGACCAAGTAATTTAAAAAAATCATCATCCACTATTTTCATTTAATTGGATGCTTTTCAGGTTGTTGAAGAAAAGGAGGTAGCTATACAATTTGTAGTGAAAAAGCCATGATCAAATTCTTAAATTAGCTACAATGAAATGCAACAACAGCTGGCAACAGTTGTGTAACAAAATTAGATGTACCACGTTTTAATAGGGAAGAAAACAATATATTTTCCACAGGAGTTTTCAAATGTAAATTTGCATTGGAACACATTACTAACAGTGAGAGAAAGTGATGTGAAAGCACTCTAATATCATTCTGACATGCACCTATAAGGACTAGACCAAGCTTTGAATGCCAGTCTGAAAATTGCCAGTGGCGTGCAATCTCACACATAAAAATGTATGTTGATGTGCATGTCATCAGATAGGATGGCGATATGCTCACTCAGGCAGAAGAATGCAAAGAGGAATCCATGTGCTGGCTACTATGGTAGGCTTGATCTGCAGCAAATGCTAATGAGTGGAACTAGCTTGTGCTGAAACAAACTGCAGATTTCGACATACAAACCTTCCCAAGAGTGACTAATATTCTAATTATCTGGCAAATGCCACATTTACTTCTTACTCATGGAACAACTCTGGCTGATACTTGACTCCAGTCCAGTTACTGGAATACACCATCACAAGATCATCCATTTAGACACTTATATACCCATTTATTCTTCCATCGACCTTGAGATATACATATATAAAACATATTTAATTTTCAGAAAAACACACATTCACTGGATGATGTCATCAGTGATGTCATCAGTGATGTCATTTGAGATGTCATGAGTGATGTCACTGACCATGTCATGAGTGATGTATTATGTGACGTCATCAGCAGTGGATTGCGGGTGCGCGAGTTATAGTTAGCTGAACTAACTATAACGGGGGAATTTCATTAGTTTTTTACGAGTGAAGCTAACTATAACGTATGTTAAACCTATGGTTTTTTCAGTGAATTTGCAAGGTTTTTTAAATGCTAATTCCTAACTATAACGTGTGTGAAACCCATGGTTTTTTCAGTGAATTTGTATGGTTTTTCAAATGCTAATTCTTAAATTTAACGTGTGTGAAACATTTCGTTTTTTTTTTTACTTTGCAAGGTTTTTTACATCTTTTTTTTTTACATTGTTTTCCCTTTAAACACTATGCTAAAATGTAATGCATTGTGCAATATATAAATTTTCACCTTTTTTTAAAAAAAGGTAAGATATAGTTGTATAACATAGTGAAACTCTTTAACAAATGTTTTATTTTTTTTAAAAAATGTTTTACCGTGCGCGTACGGTAAGCTTACCGTAAGCGCACGGTTCACTTTATGTACGTAATATTTCTACTCCGTTTGCGTATGGTTACGCAATTTGCGTTGGCGTCCGTACTTCCTACGCGACGCGTAAGCGCATGCTTTACATGCGTGCGCGCACGTTACGCGGAAGTGTTCGAGCGTGCCTGTAATGCGCATGCGCGCGCGTGTGTGTCTTTCGTACGCGCATGCGTACTTTTACCGTACGCGCTCGGTAAGCTTAACGTGCGCGTACGGTTGATCATGTGATCAAGAAACAACACTTTTGATTGGTTTAAACTACTTTCATTTCTAGAACCTTCCTACACCACACCCATTCCCCTCATTACTGCTTGTGACCTCTTAGGAGAAGGAGCTGAATTGTCTTTGAGATACGATGGCAGAACAGCAGTCCTCTTCTGAGAGTGAGCCTGGTAGCAGCATCATCAGAGAGAGAAGGAGGAAACAAAAGACTTCTTTTGTATGGGAATATTTTACCTATCCAGAGGGGCAGAAAAGGTAAATGCTCCTTTAGTCACCTGCTCACTTTGTGAGCGTGTCTTATCTAGAGGGAATCCAAGGAAGAAGTATTCCTTTGGTAATCACTCTATGGTTAGACACATTAAGGATAAACATCCCAGGACTTATGCTCGACATACTGGAGAAACATCTCCAGTAAGTCACCCGAGCACACCCGCAGAAGCTCAGCCGAGTACATCTTCGGCAGCTCAGCTGAGCTCTTCCTCTGCGGTGGGAGCATCACCCTCTTCTGCTCCTCTGGATATAAACCCTCGTTTTGGGAGGGTTTCAATGAGGTGCACAAGATGTCATGGCCTAATTGTTCATGCGGAGACCAGTGTTTCCCTAATAAACAATAGGATAGACCAGCACATCTGTGGTCCTTGTTAATATTCCCATTCTTTCTTTCCTCTTTTCCTTTATGAACACAACGGTTCTTTTAAGAGCCAACCTTACCTCTTGACTTTTTAAAAAAAAATTTAATCCCTTTTGTTTTTTTTTGTTTTTTTTACCGTACGGTACGCGCATTTTTTTTTTTTTTTTTTAAACAAAAATGTTTTAATCACCCTACAAGGTCCTTGAGGGACTACTACAGAAATGAGAAAAACATAGAGAAGAGTAGTGAAAAAAAGTGAGCATTAAATGTGTGTAAATGTGTGATAATTCCAGAAATTTCACACTTACCTGCCAATCAAAATAACTTAATTAAAAATAAGTGATTTATTTAACTTTCTATAAAGAAGTTTATTTTTCATATTTTTCCTTTCTCAATCTGTAAAAAAAGAAAAAAGTATTAATATTTAACAATACATTTTATAATACAGTGCACATATTTTCATATTTCAACAAACATTTTTTTGCCCTTTTTTTGCTGTTTTCAGAATATATTGCATTTCACTGTAAATTGTAAAAGCAATTGCATTCATCACTTAACAGCGGGCAAAAAAAAAAAAACAATCTGAAAGATTGTTTAAAAAAAGCCCAGAATCTCTTCTCACTAAAACATACCATAATAGAAATGTAACATTTGCAATAAAAATCTCACCAAAGAACAATAACTAATTCCAATAAATATCCTCTGAAAATTCTGTTGCATAAGCATAATCACCAAAATAATTTGTGTCAAAGAAGTCCACAATGCAAATTATTACCTTTCCTTTAGGCCAAATGGTAATTTTTAAAATATTTTTTGATGACATTTCCAATGGTAATCCAATTAAATTGCAATAATGATTTCAGAAAAATTAAATAGGAATTTGCTAAATCAAAAGGCAAACGTTGCTTGAAAACCAATTGAGAATCAATACACAGTGTCCAGCCTTTTTCACATTTAAGAAAAACTGTGTAATGACCAGAAGTTACAATAGGCCCATCATGGAAAATTATTGCAACTGTGACAAAAGTTTTTCCAGAAATTGATAATTGCTGTCCTGTAAACCTCTTTATTAAAGTGTCCAATTTTGTTCCATCAGCTCTACAACGTTGCATCATTAAAATTACATACTGTCCATATTTCTTTAAAAGTAAGGTTGAAAACATGTCAGATTTACATTCACAAGATTCCATGCTATGATTGGCATCTTTAACTAATTTACTAAAAGTCACTGATTTAGTCTCTGGCAATGTTAAATAGATAAACCTTTCTGAATGAACATTAGAGCTGCATGTGTAGAAACAGTTTTCACAACTATGTTCCCATTTATAACAGAGACCAAACAAATTTTCAATTTCTATGCCTTCATCTTCAAGTACCAAAAGGATGTACATCAAGAATTCCTGTGCATCTTGCTGGACATTTTGAGAAAACTGTGTTCGTCCTGAACATACATCTAATAGATTTCTAATTTCAGTCGCACTTTCTATTTTAGCTGTATCAACACTCAGCTTCTCATAAAGAAGACTTAGCACAGAACAGAATCTTTTTTCATGATTTTCTATTATCTGCTCTTGCAAACTTTCAAGATAAAATACAACATTCAGCACTACATTTGCGTAGCAGTTGACACCAGAGCTATTTTCAAAATGGCAACCAACAACCTCTTCAACATTGTCCTTTTTCTTTTTGCTTGCAATCACATGACTCTCTTTTTGTTTCCTCTTCTCTGCATCCTCATTACAGATATTCTCAAATCTCCTTTTCCGAGAAACAACACGTTTCTCCAACACAGGATACTGACCTAAATGAGGAGCATAGGTTCTTCTTAATCCATTATACTCCTTTACACAATTTGCATCTGCACTAACTTTTGAGTCATCAAAGTCTATCATGAATAAACCAGATAATGTTTTCACTCGTGACAAAGCAACATATGCTATACCTTCTTTGAACACAGTAGATCCAATGTTTACAAATGCACTATCAACAGTTAATCCTTGACACCTGTGAATAGTTACAGCATATGCTAGAGAAAATGGAAACTGCTTCCTACGTACATATAAGTCTTTCACAAGCAAAAAACGAACTGAACAACGACTAATGTCTTTTACCTCTTCAATCTGATCAAATTTTATTTTTAAAAACTCAATTCCTTCTTTTTTCTGGTAGTTAACAAAACCCACAACTTTACCCATAGCTCCATTTACTAAACCTTTTTCAACATCCAAATTTCTCCTTAAAAATACTCGACAGTTCATGCAAAGATATAGATTTTTTTCTAATCCAGCTGTTTTCGAAATGTTCTTCTCTAGAGAATCCAATTTATTTTTCAGTTCGCCTGTTAATGTAATAGTAATTCTTTCATGTTGGATTTTGTCCACTGCTTCCATTTTCTTAATCTCTTCCTTTTCCAATTTCAAAAGTTCCTCATTGAATATTGAGCATTCACGTAGTGTTGGCATTAAGCAGATTACAGTATTTTTTTCTGCAATGTTCTTGTATATTTTCTCTGCAACTATTTCTTCACTTGGAAATAAATTATGTAGCAACCGACTCTGTAATGCTTTTCTGCCAACTTCTGTGAGTAGTCCAATTCTGATATCTTCCAGAATACTTCCATATTCTTCATCGTTTGCTTGCCTCATATTGGTAGTGAGTTCTTTGTACTTAAAGAATGACCAAATATTCGCATTACCAATGCTTCCTAATGACTTCTTCGTGTCCTCATGTGTCACAGTATTAAACACTGGTTGTCCTTTAACTGGAGTAAGCTGTAGAAGATCCCCAAAAACTATAACATGTTTTCCACCAAATAACACGTCATAGTCTCTCTTTAGAATTTTCTGCATTCTTAAATGCACAAAGGCAAGCATTAAGTTTGATACCATGCTTACCTCATCAATAATGAGAACTTGCATCTTCTTCAACACTCTTGAAACTTCGAAGCATGCTTCGCCAGTTAGCTTGTGATGTTCTATTTTGTTCTCATGCTCCACTGGTAACATTAGCAAGCGATGGAGAGTAATTCCTTTAATGTTATATGCTGCTAACCCAGTTGGAGCAGTAACAACACAAGATAAAGTTGAATCAGTTTTTTGCTGTAGGTAGCTTCTGATGACTTTAATTAAGAAACTTTTCCCAGTTCCAGCTTGTCCACTCACATACAACCTAATTGGTTCAAATGATGTGCATGTGCACTCTTTATTTTCATGTAGTAATCCGTGATTTTTTTCTGACTTCTTCATAAATTTGTTGTTGTTATTCATTCAGTTGTTGTTCCAAATTTTTGTAAGTCTATTAAATCTTCCTGAGCTTGATTCATAGCCGTTTCCACTTCAGTCATGGCTATTACAGCTTCATTTTCTAAGATTGGCTGTCCTAGTGGATCTTGACTGAGCGTTCCAGAACTTTGGCTGTCTTGAGAACTGTCTCTAGCTACTTCAGCTGCAATTGTAGCTTCCTGTTCAATTTCTTCGTTTAACATTTGGACATAATTCCTGAAAATACTGCATTCAATGGTATCTTTACATGCATTAAATGAATCCTCATAGCTTTGAAATTCTCCAAGTAGTTCGTCCTCTGAACGCCATGGTTTAAACAGCTGTAAAAGTGCCAAGTAGTAAAATTCCTTTTTGTCAGTAGTGTCACAACTCAGCTTCCTGTGATTAATCAAACTTCCTTTTGTTTGCTTCACCAAACATCCTTCCTCACCAATGACTTTATATTTTCCATTGTTGATGTCTTCTGTGGCTTTCCGTGAAAAAATTTAGTTCTGCAGCACTTCATAGAGACACATGTTCTCAAGATGATGACTTCTTTTTGGATAATATGTGTCCAACATGTTTGTTTTCAAAATATCTGTACTTTCTGGGTCGTTCTCGGCCAAATATTCAATTTCTCCAACAGATTTCAGTACCCGATTTCGCATTCCTGCAAGGCCTAAACTGACCCAAAATATTCTTCTTGATTTCGAGTACAGACTTGAAGATGATAACCTATCTGAACATTCGTAGGATCCAATTTCTCGATGTGATAACATCTTTAAACTGAAACTGTGCAGCTTCTTACTGACAGTCTTCTCGTGAGAAATCTCTTCCCACATTTCCTTCAATTCCGTTTTCTCAGATTTAGTGATGTAAGATGTGACATACTGAGCAACAGCAATAGAATTGTCTGCCACATACTGAATATCCATGTTTGCATTCCACATGGATAAAATGACTGGGTTGTAGTCATTTATATATTTTGACTCTTCTTTTCTTCTTAGGTTGTACATATTTTTGGGAGATTTTCTTGTAATAGTATGTCGCACAGCTGACGTAAAACTGATGACTCTTCCTTTTGAAAGAACAGGTCTAGGAAATCCAAATCGACATTTTGTGTAGAATTTATCTTTGGTCTTGTACTTCCGTCGACAGTATTTTCCACACCGATGACTTTGGAAACGTAAAACTTGCTCTTTTAACTTTTTCTCTTCTGTGCTTTTAGGTATAGCACATGTTGCATATTCTTCGATGAAAGATAACACTGCTTCATAAGCATCTGTTCCAAATTTTGGAGCATCCTTGATCCACAACAGCATATGATTATGAGGAGCACCTCTTGCTTGGTACTCTTTTCTCCAAAAGAAATCCACAACTTCTCCAAGAGGTGGATTTTTTTTATTGCAGATGAAGGACATCATAGCCTCAAATCTATGATTGAAATATCTGCAAACATTAACCGGATCCAATGAGCACAGTTCTCCTGCTGTCTTGTATTTGATGTTTTTAATGTTTGAATTTGCCTCTCGTAGAAAATCCAGTAAATCATCCCAAGCGTACTCGGCACAGCTTAGGGTTAGGAACCATGTAGGAGTTCCTAAATTCCGTAACATACATTTCAATTCTCCATGGCATCGGTACCAATATTCATTTGTCCCACGCTGACAAGCCATCAGATTGATCAATTGTGATTCCAAATGATCATCTCGCTGCTGCACTTTGTTCATAAAATCCTTAGCAGACACATTATGTGGATGTGTTCCACTTTTTAAAATGTGGTTTACTGCATAAGATAGTGCAGACAAGTCACTTTCAAATAACAGATGGAACAAATATGGAATACTTTGATGAAATCTTGGATCTTCTCCATATAATCTTGTAGTCCGATACTCAGAAGCAGGAATCTGTACTGGGCGTTCATCGTATCGTCCACCTTCTCCTGTAGGAAACAGCTGGGGAAAACAACGAGCTTCCAAGCTCTCCTCCAATACACTCACGGGAGTTCCTTTGGCTTTTTTCATTTGAAACAGATCAATGGTGTTTGCCATTACTTCTTTTGAATGAAGAGGATGTATGCTGAAATGTTCATAAATTTCTTCTTCTTTTGACTTGTCAACTTTTTCAATTTGCCCAGTTGGTGTTTCTGTGTCTTCTAGTACATCTTCTTCATCTTCATCTATATAAATTGATTCATACCATTTATTATTCCTTTTCAAATATAAATTTGCTCTTTGTACTTTCCGTACATCTACCAGCTCCTGCCAAATTTTCTTATTCTTCATAGGTACACCATTAACCAGAATAACTAATGGTTCAGTTTCCAAAGTATCTGCATCAATAGTTTCCATATTTTTTTTCAAATCCAACGGCAAATAGACCACTCTTCCTTTTAAACCTCTCTGTAAATCTGAAGGAGGTAATTTACCGGTTTTTGGCTCCATACGTACTATGGTCTGGAACGGATGAACACATTGAATGAGTATAGACTCATACGTATTTAAATCAGAAAGTTCAACTGGAATATCAACCAGTTCTAAATTATTATGTACAGCTCTAGCAGGCATTTTATTTTCTTCTAACTTGTTATAACAATATTTTCAAATACGCTGATCTTCACCCAAATCAAAACATTTTTCAAGAAATATATATGTTGCAAAATCCTTCCACTTATAATTATCTTCTTCTTCACTTTTTTCATACAGATCAACATTCCTTGTTTGATTTTTGTAATGGCTTCTCCGGCAACATATACAAGTAATATTTGGTCTTTCATTAGAGGTGATAGCAAATTTTGTCATATGATCTTCAAATTTCTTACTTACAGAGGGTTCTACATTCTCTTCCACATTTTCCTCAATAACTGTGTCATTTTCTGCACTTTCTTGTTCCGGACCAAAGTAACTAAACTGAATTTCATCAGTAACCTTCTGAACATCTGATACAGTTCCACGGAACAGAGCCCTATTCAACTCATTAAATTTTAGTGCTGGACTTTTAGCAGAATACAATCTTCTCACAAATTTTCTTATTTCATTATGATGTACTGCCAGCATCCTAAAATGGTGAAAAACACTTTGACAAACTTTACTAGAAAGACAAGCCAGAGAATGTCCTTGCAAACCAGTATTCTCTCTCACTCTGCATGGATATAGTCTTTGAAGCACCTTAATCTTCTGTTTAACACTTTTTTTACTATATTCTCTTAGAAATTCACGTAATTTATCAATAGATTCCTGTCGCACAGTACAAATACTACTACAATTCCAAGTGTACACTGGGGTTTTAGGACGTCTCCCCATAACCTCAGCCGCCATCACTTCTTCCTCATTTCTTGGAACCATTTTCACCTTTTCCATTATACAACCATCTTTCACTTCATAAGCTCGGCCACTGGTGTCAACTGCATGCAACAAACTATTACTTTGAAAATAACTCTCTTCATTAAAAAATGGTTCAGAACTTGAACTATGCATCCATTTTCCTAAAAACACTTTACAAAAGTTATTTCTTTTCACTACTCTTTTCGTTTTGCTTTGTGACTTCATTACATTGACCATTTTATCTAATGTACGCATCCTGTTCAAAATTAAAATGAATAGTTTTCTTTTTAATTCTAAAGCCTTAGCTACAATGGCTTCAATATCTTTTTTTCTCTTGTAAAATTTAGCTCTTTTCACATATTTTTTCACATCCTTTAGCAAATTGGACATCACTCTTCTCTGAAACATTTTCCTACGGATCTCTTTAAATGCTGATTTTCTTTTCAAGTCAATTTTTATTGCTTGTGCTTCTACATTAGCATTTAGTAAATTCTCACTATTGTCCTGTTGTTTTCTACTTGAAACAGTTTTTCCAATGGGGACATTTTTAAAATGTTTCCTTTTTTTGAATATATTTTTAAAGAATTCCTTTGTCTGCTTACCAGAAGACTTTTTCTTTTTCCCAACATGAGCATCTTCAACTAACTTGGGTCCTCCAGTTGTCTTCAAATATACATGTTTTTTCTGTTGTTTTCGCTTTCTTGATTTTATAGGCATCTTATATTTCCTTCACTGCTCTGCAGCAATACCTGAAAGAAACTAAAAAAAAATACCTTTTTGTAATTTAAATATATTACTATATTTGTTATGATCTTTTCTAATCTTATAACACTAGCTACCCCTTTCCTACAAGTAAAAAACACAACAAAACCAACACAAATTTAATCTCTAAGAACAATTCCTGTGTGCACACAGACTCTTGGTGTGATTCTAGGCAGAACACGATATTTCATTTGCAATTCAAAAGCACACTTATTTTTTTTTTTTGCAACTGTTAATTACTCTAACAGTCTGACACATTTTCTTTATAGTTTAGAGAGGCAGAAAAGAGCACATGTCCAATCAGCTTTTTCAGAGCATGTACATGTGTAACCTGGCTGACTTACTACACTCCAGCAAAGATAATGAGCCTTGGTGATGTTCAATGCATTAGCGTTCCTCACTCCTACCTAAAACACCACACAGTGCTGATTAGTAAGCATGAGTGTACAGGAAAAACAGCTAGCTCTCTGCTAAGAGTGTGGTTCTGGAGACTGTCTACTGTCAGGTGCAAGAGAGACTTGAATGGACCCTTACATAACTGCTTAAACACTGTAAACATGTATGTAAGACTACATGTGTGGTAAGGGTTAATATGAGTTTTTTGTATGTAGCAACTACATGACCCATTGCAAGAGTGGAAGAAAAATCTACCATGTTGATTTCAAATATGTTAGCATTTGCCTCTTATTTGAGAAACTGTTTTGGGCTGAATGCTAACCATCACATTTCCAGAAAACAAGCTTCCCCTTTCATACGAATGCAATTCTAAATGAAGCAGAGTATCACGAAATAGATCTCTGAGAACAATTCCTCTGTGCTCACAGACTCATGCTGTGATTTTAGGCAGAAAATGAAATTTGCTTGCCAATTTCAAAGCACACTTACTACTGTTTTTTTCTGCAAGTGTTAAGTACTCTAACAGTCTGATACATTTTCATTACAGTTTTCAGATACAGATAACAGCACATGTGCAAACAGCTTTTTGAGACCATGAACATGTGTGACCTTGGTGACTGACTACAACTCCAGCAAAAGAAATCAGCGTTAGTGATGTTGAATGTATTAGCGTTACTCACTGCTACCTGAAACACCACTCACTTGTGAATACTAAGCATGATTCTACAGGATAAACTACTGGGTGTGTGCTAAGAGTCTGCTTATGGAGACTGTGTATTTTCAGTTACAAGAGACATATGCATGGATACATCCAAAAAGAACCAGAGTGACACGAAATACATCTCTGACAACAATTCCTGTGTGCTCACAGACTCATGCTGTGATTCTAGGCAGAAAATGAAATTTGCTTGCCAATTTCAAAGTACACTTACTACTGTTTTCTGTGATTTTAGGCAGAAAATGAAATTTGCTTGCCAATTTCAAAGCACACTTACTACTGTTTTTTTCTGCAAGTGTTAAGTACTCTAACAGTCGCATACATTTTCATTACAGTTTTCAGATACAGAAAACAGCACATGTGCAAACAGCTTTTTGAGACCATGAACATGTGTGACCTTGGTGACTGACTACACTCCAGCAAAAGAAATCAGCCTTAGTGATGTATAATGTATTAGCGTTACTCACTGCTACCTGAAACACCACTCACTTGTGAATACTAACCATGATTCTACAGGATAAACTGCTGGGTGTGTGCTAAGAGTCTGCTTATGCAGACTGTGTATTTTCAGTTACAAGAGACATATGCATGGATACATCCAAAAAGACCCAGAGTGACACCAAATACATCTCTGAAAACAATTCCTGTGTGCTCACAGACTCATGCTGTGATTCTACGCAGAAAATGAAATTTGCTTGCCAATTTCAAAGCAAACTTACTACTGTCTTTTTCTGCAAGTGTTAAGTACTCTAACAGTCTGATACATTTTCATTACAGTTTTCTGAAACAGAAAAGAGCACATGTGCAAACAGCTTTTTGAGACCATGAACATGTGTGACCTTGGTGACTGACTACACTCCAGCAAAAGAAATCAGCCTCAGTAATGTTGAATGTATTAGCGTTACTCACTGCTACCTGAAACACCACTCACTTGTGAATACTAAGCATGATTCTACAGGATAAACTACTGGGTGTGTGCTAAGAGTCTGCTTATGCAGACTGTGTATTTTCAGTTACAAGAGACATATGCATGGATACTTCCAAAAAGAACCAGAGTGACACAAAATACATCTCTGAGAACAATTCCTCTGTGCTCACAGACTCATGCTGTGATTCTAGGCAGAAAATGAAATTTGCTTGCCAATTTCAAAGCACACTTACTACTGTTTTTTTCTGCAAGTGTTAAGTACTCTAACAGTCTGATACATTTTCATTACAGTTTTCAGATACAGATAACAGCACGTGTGCAAACAGCTTTTTGAGACCATGAACATGTGTGACCTTGGTGACTGACTACACTCTAGCAAAAGAAATCAGCCTTAGTGATGTTGAATGTATTAGCGTTACTCACTGCTACCTGAAACACCACTCACTTGTGAATACTAAGCATGATTCTACAGGATAAACTGCTGGGTGTGTGCTAAGAGTCTGCTTATGCAGACTGTGTATTTTCAGTTACAAGAGACATACGCATGGATACATCCAAAAAGACCCAGAGTGACATGAAATACATCTCTGACAACAATTCCTGTGTGCTCACAGACTCATGCTGTGATTCTAGGCAGCAAATGAAATTTGCTTGCCAATTTCAAAGCAAACTTACTACTGTTTTTTTCTGCAAGTGTTAAGTACTCTAACAGTCCGATACATTTTCATTACAGTTTTCAGAAACAGAAAAGAGCACATATGCAAACAGCTTTTTGAGACCATGAACATGTGTAACCTTGGTGACTAACTACACTCCAGCAAAAGAAATCAGCCTTAGTGATGTTGAATGTATTAACGTTACTCACTGCAACCTGAAACACCACTCACTTGTGAATACTCAGCATGATTCTACAGGATAAACTGCTGGGTGTGTGCTAACAGTCTGCTTATGCAGACTGTGTACTTTCATTTGCAAGAGACATATTCATGCATGCATCCATAACAGCTTAAACATTGTAGTAATGTATGTAAAAGTACATGTGTGGCAAGGTTTAATTGCAGTTTTGTATATGTATGACCAAGCTCAGCAATTGCATGATTAGAAGCAAAATCTGCGATATCAATTTCAAATGTGTTAGCATTTGCCTACCATTTGTGTCTTACTGATTTATGCTGAATGGAAACCATCATATTTACAAAAAGAAAGCTGCCCCTTTCCGACAAATGCCATTCTTACAGAACTGGACCATCACTATTAAAATCTCTAACAACAATTCCTGTGTGCACACAGACTCATGGGTTGATTCTAGGCACAAAACAGTATTCCTCAGTGATACCAGTACACCTTAACTTATGGTAAAAACACACTCCATAATATTTAACTAGTTAAATACAGTTAAATATCTCCCAAACCACAAAATGTAAAACATAACTTTTAAAGAAGAATCACAATTCTAATATTTATATAAAAAATCACCACATACATCCCCTCTCAAACTCATAACTCACCTTTAAAATTAGTTAGTTGAGAAAGAAATGTGGCACTCAAACAGCAGACTATCAGAGTCAGAATATCAGAGCTCTACACCTCTCTCCTCTCTCCAGAACCAGTAAATGGCAATGTTTCCCTCTCTTTTTTCACACATATACATGTTAATTACAAATCTCAGTGCTTCCCACTTTTTTCAAATGAAATCACACATTTCTATTGGTTGAAAACTTCAACCCTTTTCCAAATGTACCCTTCCCCCAACTTGACTTCTGCCTGCTACCATAGCAACAGCTCATGGAACACTGCTGTGTGGAGAGAGGTCAGAAGTTCAGCACACAATGTTTCAAATCCAAAGAGCAAGAGTGCTTCACCTGTCCAACCTAACAGCAAATCCAAACTAATCTTCTGTGGGAACACAATTTTCTGAACCAATACAAAACATGCTTCTAAAAATGTACACATACAGCCTACTTTTTACTGTAAAAAGATTTGAATCAGCCAATGAGTTCTTTTTATTTAAAAAAAATATGTATGCCTCCATTTTACAACTGTCTTTCATTTCATATTGCCATTCTACTGAAAGACACCTTCTGAGTGCATCCAGATCTCCTTGAAAGATGTTCACAGTGTGGATTGTAGGTCACAGCTATGTCTTCTGGAGTGAAAAGTATGCAGAAAACAGAGGTATGGTGAGACACCTTGCTTTGCCAAATGTAGACAATAAATGGATTGGTCAGAGAGGGTTAAAGTGGCACCAATTATTGCCTTTGGTGAAAACCTTTCAACATCTCCCACAGCCTAACCTTATTATTGTGCACTGTGGTGGAAATGACCTAGGCACTTTAACTGGTGTAGGTCTGGAAATGCTTATTAAGGACACCTTTGTACAATTGATGTCGCTTTTTCCTCAATCTGCCTTTGTATATTCTAACATATGCCAAAGGCAAAAGTGGAACTGGTCCAACCAATTTTGTCCGCAGATTGACAAAGCAAGAAAGCACGTCAACAAATCTATTTCTGCTTTCCTCAGAGACTATGGTATGGGTTCTATATACCACAACAACTTGCGTTACAACATGCAAGGCATTTATAGAGGAGACGGTGTACATTTCACTGATGAAGGCAACAGAGTCTTCCTCTTGAACTTTAGACTCTGCATCGGTACTTACTTATAGGTACCAAAAAACACTTCATAAACACAACGGCTCTTTTTAGAGCCCCCTAATATCTTAACACTTAAATTTGTTTTTTACTTCTATTTTTTTATTGTGTTTTTTTTCTACCATAAGCTTACCGTACGCGCACCACGCGATTTTTTTAAAAAAAATTAAAATGTATTTTTCATACTTTTATGACCTTCTTGGACCCCCTGACAAACGCTAGGGGGTCTGCAACTCTCTTCGTTGCCCCCTTTCCACGTTCTCCTCCTTTGTTTATCAGTGTGAGACACACAAAATGGAGGCTGACACTTCCTGATTTCGACCGGTTCGAATTTTTACAGTCATGTAACCACCAATCAGAATTAAGCTCGCGCACGGCAGCGTGCGCATACGGTAAGCTTACCGTACGCGCTCCGAGCGCGCCTATAGATATATATATTGATTTAAATGCTATTTTCTCAGCAAATACTGAACACATTTACACCAGACCTACAAAAGGCACATCCCTGACCTGAGGACTACCTCTCTGCCAATTTTCAAGTAATTCTGTTCAGCCGTTCGGGCTGTAGCTTGGACTAAAGGTCCTATGGAAAAATGCATGGGGAAAACACGTTTTGGGACCCCCCTTTCTCTCAGCCCCCACTTGACGAATCCCCCCGAGACTTTCAGGGTAGGAGCGGAGCGGAGCGCCCCACCTATTTTGAAAATTTCGCCAGGATTCGTCAATCGGCGCCAAAGTTATTCAAAATAGAATGTTGCGGATTTCCTATGGAAACACGGTCCTAACTATAACTACCTACTGGCGACCGCCAGTAGGTAGTTATATATATATATATATATATATATATATATATATATATATATATATATATATATATATATATATATATATATATATATATATTACCTACTGGCGGTCGCCAGTAGGTAGTTATAGTTAGGACCACGTTTCCATAGGAAATCCGCAGCATTCTATTTTGAATAACTTTGGCGCCGGTCGACGAATCCTCGCAAATGTTTCAAAATAGGTGGGGCGCTACGCTCCGCTCCTACCCTGAAAGTCTTGGGGGGATTCGTCAAGCGGGGGCTGAGATAAAAGGGGGGTCCCAAAACGCGTTTTTCCCATGCATTTTTCCATAGGACCTTTAGACACAGCTACAGCCCGAACGGCTGAAAAGAATTACTTGAAATTTGGCAGAGAGCTAGTTCTCAGGTCAAGGAAGTGCCTTTTGTAGGTTTGGTGTAAATCTGTTGAGTAGATTCTGAGAAAATAGCCTTTAAATCAATATATATATCTGTGGCAGCTTACGGTGCGCTTACGGTGCGCATTTGTGCATGGCATATAAAACACTTTGAAATTAGCAAAAAATACATTTTACAAAGATGCGCATAATATGTCCCCCATGTGCGCACGGTGCGCGAAGCGCATCGTGCATACATGGCCCATCCCGCATAACGTGGGCACGCGGTGCGCGCAGCGCACCGCGTGACCACCATGCATGCACGGCACTAACTGCGAAGCGCACCGTGCGCGCACGGAACGAACTGCGTTAACTGGGCGCGCACGCCACGAATGGTGTAAAGTAACTTAGCATTTAAAAAACCGTACAAATTCACTGAAAAAACCATAGGTTTCACACACGTTATAGTTAGGAATTAGCATTTAAAAAACCTTGCAAATTCACTGAAAAAACCATAGGTTTCACACATGTTATAGTTAGCTGTACATTTCACTCGTAAAAAACCAATGAAATTCCCCCGTTATAGTTAGTGCAGGCAACTATAACTCACGCGACCGCAATCTTCTGCTGATGACATATGTGTCTTTATGAAAAAAAAATATTTGTAATATATGTATAGCTAAAATTTAATGGAAGAAGACATGGGCAAATAAGTGTCTAAATACAGTATTAGCATCAGCAGAGGATTGCGGTCGCGTGAGTTATAGTTGCCTGCACTAACTATAACGGGGGAATTTCATTGGTTTTTTACGAGTGAAATGTACAGCTAACTATAACATGTGTGAAACCTATGGTTTTTTCAGTGAATATATATATATATATATATATTACAACCACAATCCTTGATTTTTAAAAGTTGTGTCAAACACAACCAGGAACGGACCACCACGCAGATAAGTTTCTTCAAAGTGCAAGTTTTATTTCCCCTTCACTGCAACATGACGCGTTTCGCCCGGATTCAACCAGGCTTGATCACATATATATACACACACACACACACACACTATCTAATGCCAGCACTAAATACTAAAATTGTACTAAGCTATGCACCTCTAACCATTAAACACATTAAGACCTATTACAAACCACTAACAACAATTAAAGAAAGAACTGACAATTATTTCCCTAGTTGTAATGGACTATAGCAAACCAGCCCAGAAAATATAATAAAATGGTATCCTTTTCATTTCCATCTAGCCAAATAGAGACATTTGCGAATGTCCTTCCTAATAATCAACTATGCAACCAATAGTCAATTTGGTTTGGAAATTAAACTTTTTAAATCCTAAGCATTTGTGGCTGCTGCTGATGTAGCTGAGCACTGTAATCTAGTCAGGGACTCAAAATTTTACAAAATCAATAAAGAGAAACTAACGCCTTATTTACATTACTTTGAAGACACCCGATGCTGTGTTACACAAGCACCCCGGTAGGTGGTGGGCAAAGGATACTTGAACCAGCTTTATACCCCCCCAGGGCATTTTAGTATTAAAGAAGGGTCCGCACAGGCCCTTTTTGTAATACTGATAGTGCTAGTGCAGGTACATTGCCACTCACTGCTGGTGCAGGTACAGGTGCTCCCTCATTTGCATGGGGGCATGGCCATCTGCAAATAAGGGAATCTATTTGCCTTGGCACCGTATTACAGATGTGGGCTTAGAGGCAAAGAAGCCATCATAGGGCGCTCTGACAGTGTGCCAACTAAAAGGTAGTGCACTTTCAGTGCATCCCCCTGACAATATCCTTCTGAAGGGGGAACCCCCCAGACATCCACTTGCAGGCAGGTGCAGTCACTCACTGCACCCACCTGCAAGGGGATCTCTCACCCCTCTTAAAAGTGCACCTGCCCAGCCTCGACCGAGCGTACAATTTTTTTGGGCTGATTAATCTTTACCGAATTTGAGCTTTAACTCGGGCACCTGCTTTATATCTGTAAGTGCTTCCTGTTGAGGTTTAATTTTTGTGACAGGAGCATCGTGCCAGTATTAATTCTGCCCAGCATTTATCCAAGAAAATGCTACCGTTTTGTGCAATACCTCTAATCACCATGCCCATGAATTCCGCTACGCCGCAGATCGCGGAATTTTCAGCAATTTTGCGTTCCACGCGGAATGCGGAAATGCCGAAATTTCGCAAATTCCACGAGCGGAACAGAATTTACCGCTCACCCTTAACTGCACATCCAAGCTGCCTGTTCCCTAGAAATGTCTCCCCCCAGGATTATTCCATGGGTCTCTAGGGGGTTGATAAAAATATCCCAGTGTTAAATATTTATGCCCTGTGCCATAATAGACCGATTACCAGCCCTATCAAGGATAAACTGCACCAGACTTGGAGACCTAAAAGTTAAAACCACACAATCGCCAGCAAATGACTAAGTTGTTTTATCAACCCAACCCATTCTTCGTGCCAATTTAAACTGCAAAAAAAGCGTGTTGGTTATATCAGTCTTGGTGTTCAATAAACGACTTATTCCGCAATGTGGACCAATGTTCAGAAACATTGGGTGGTAAAGAGGGGACATTTGCCAGCACAGCCGTGTAGGGAGTTGCTTCTGGCGGAAGACGCAAATTCAGATTTGGGTTGGTGAAGTCTCCCTGATTAAATCTCTGAATATTGTGTGTGTTTGTGGCTCTCATCCCATCCCCTAATAAAGTGCTCCCCATGATGGTTAAAGGCCCATTTAAGGGTTTTGCAACCTGTGTACAGGCAGAGTTTGGGCCTTCTAAGCAATGCAGGATCCCTGGATGGTCTGATGAAGGGGATGCTACTCTTTTTTCTGGGGGGCCAGTCCGTACTGAGTCTTTAACTACACTAGAATATGTACTAGGACAGTATACTTGTCCATTATCCAAATAGCTCGCAGGTTGACTAGCCACTTTTCCCATCCCCCTATTAAGCAGCGTATCAGTGCCTCTACATGGGCATATATACAAATGGGCTGGGGAAATTCTAGTGACAAGCCCCTCCAGCTTGGTGGGTCTAACTTCAATTTGGGATAATTTTTGTGACAATGGATCCAACAAAACTGATAACCTTTTCTAAAACTCCTTCTCATTCGACCACGGAGATAGCCCATTTGTAGCAGTGGACATTGACATTATGTTAGGACACTGACTACAATCTCTGTCAGTGGTTTTAGTTTTACGTCTCATTGCCTTTGGTGATTGTTGTTTTTGTTTTTGTGGTCCCTGACCCTTCCTCTTCTTAGATGGTGGTTCATGGCTATTGCCTTGACTTATTTTCGCCTTCTGGCTCCTAGTGGTTACATTAGTCCTACTTGGTCTTCTTGCTAGCTCAGAGGATGTAGTAGAGTCAAGATCTAGCCCTGTAGGCTGTGTCTGATTAATTTGGGGGAGGTATTGTTGAAGTTAATTTGCAAAAAGGGCCCTACAGGTGCAGTTGTATTCTGGGGAAACAAGGGCTCCAGTGATAATCTACGCACTGTGAGCTCAATCTCGTGAATGAGTGCTGACTCTGCCCTCAAAAGGAAAGCATCAAGTGTCCCCACCTCCATGCTAGCACCAGACTTGCACTTACTCATTTTAGTGGTCCCAGGTGATAATGACAATAATGACATTATCAGTATTTAGCACAGTACCTTCCACAGCAAGGATAGATTGACCCAGAGTCACAAGTGTTAAAAATATGGCCCAGCCCGGCCTCCTTCAGGCTCGGACGAGTGCATGCGGGCCAACTCTTGGCCCGGGCTTTGCCCGAGCGTGGCCCAGGCACGCCGGTGCATTTCCCACGCTGCGGGAGCCCAGTCGTGCTTTAAAGCGCCACTTGGCACGGTCCCAGTAGCGATGGCGGCTCCTGCCATGGGGTGATGTGGACCCTGGAGTCCTTGGTGAATAAAGTGCTGAGTGCTGAGGCAAACGAATTAGCAGGGGTCCCGCACTGCAGAAGCCCGGTTGTGCTTTAAAGCACCGCCTGGCGCTGTCCCAGTAGCGATGGCGGCTCCTGCCGCGGGGAGATGTGAACCCTGGAGTCCTTAGCGAATAAAGTGCTGAGGCAAACAAATGAGCAGGGGCTCCCCTGTTTATAATGCTCTGAGATACATAGAATGTACTGAAAATCAATACAAATTACTATCTGCTTTATAAAAATGTTTACAATATTATTTTATTAACTATATTCTAAAGACATAAATACATTTATTTTGCGTACAATGAATTAAAGGGGTGCTATAGTGACTTTAGTCCCACTTTTTTCTTCAAATCTATTTTGATTTTTTTTTTTTTTTCGAATCTGTTTATTGTTTTTTTACCCTTTTTGTATCAGATCTCAGGGATGACATTACATTATCACTTGCAAAAATAACTTTTGATAGACAGAATGAAGAACAATGTCATACATTCACTCCAGTACAGAGATCTGGGCCTAAATCTATTGTTTTTTTGCTCACCATGCCATTCAAGTTTGGACCCATCCATATCAGTCTTGACCCTGTGCCCTGTGGGAACAGTCCAGCCCGAACTGCCAGGCCATGTCCTCCGTGGACTGGAAACAAGCATCCTAGGACCGGTTTTGGGGTTTCACCCCTCTTCAGTCAGGATAACTTGATTCCATTGGCATGGAGAGCACGGGACTCACGTCTGAGCATACCCGTCCCACTCGGGCTGACAATTGCAAAAATAACTATTGATGGACAGAATGCAGAACAATGTCATACATTCACCCCTGTACAGAGATCTGGGCCTAAATCCATCGTTTTTTTGCTCACCATGCCATTCCAGTTGCGACCCAGCCATTTGCAGAGCAGTCTTGACCCTATGCCCTGTGGGAACAGTCCAGCCCGAACTGCCAGGCCTGGTCCTCCCTGGACTGGAAAAAAGCATCCTAGGACGGGTTTCAGGGTTTCACCCCTCTTCGGCCAGGATAGCTCGATTCCAGTGACATGGAGAGCACGGGACTCATGTCTGAGCATACCCGTCCCACTCGGGGTGACAATTGCAAAAAGAACAATTGATGGACATAATGCAGAACAATGTCATACATTCACCCCAGTACAGAGATCTGGGGCTAAATCCATTGTTTTTTTGCTCACCATCCCATTCCAGTTTGGACCCAGCCATATGCAAATCAGTCTTGACCCTGTGCCCTGTGGGAACAGACCAGCCCGAACTGCCAGGCCAGGTCCTCCCTGGACTGGAAACAAGCATCCTAGGACCGGTTTCGGGGTTTCACCCCTCTTCAGCCAGTCAAGACTGATTTGCATACGGCTGTGTCCTAATTGGGGTGGCATAGTGGGAAGAAGAATGATGGATTTAAACCAGATCCTTTGACTGTGGGAGAATGTTTGTGTTGTCAGTATTCTGTCCATCATTTGTTTGCTGTAACACTTTTCACCCTAAGTGGGATGGGTATGCCCAGACGTGGGTCCCTTGCTCACTGTGTCACTGGATTCAAGCTAGCCTGGCTGAAGAAGGGTCACATACCCTGAAACCGGTCCCAGGATGCTTGTTTCCAGTCCAGGGAGGACCTGGCCTGGCAGTTCGTTCTGGACTGTTCCCATGAGGCACAGGGTCAAGACTGATTTGCATATGGCTGGGTCCAAACTGGGGTGGCGTAGTGGGCAGAAGAACGATGGATTTAACCCAGATCCTTTGACTGGGGGAGAATGTTTGCATTGTCAGCATTCCGTCCATCATTTGTTTGCCATTACATTATCATAACATTTGCATCTTACAGTGTTATCCATCAGAGGTGTACATCAGTTTCGAGTACACTGTAGACAGCATCTGGTGTACAATGCAGTATATAAGTCCATAATTGTTATCCATGCTATATAAAAAAGTAGCAGGACTGAGGCTTGAATGCAGTATACATAGTGAAAGGAGGATTCAACAGTGCTTAATTAAAAGGAAAGGTTTGAGTCATTAACAATTAACAATTTTAACTTTAACTTGGGGGACCTTGTGGGACTTCCATCCATAACCCCCCAAATCAGGTGTATGGGGTTGGTTGGTGTGGGGAATGGGCTTGTGTCACACAGGTGTGGCGGGATAGTGGTGCCTCCTGCCTGTCTGCTGCCACCTCATTTGTCTCCGGTAAGTGATCTGGGGTGTCATAGGTGGGTTCTGAGGCTGATTAAAATCAATCAAATGGTGTCCAAGATGGTAGCAATGGGGTATTCACCCAAGCTCTTGATGAACTCTGTGTGCACAGCTACACTCTACCCCTGAGCCGATGTAATAGTGGATTGCGTCCAGGCTGTGAGCACCAGGGGCATAAGAGATTTCCACTTCCTAGTAATTAGACGTTTGGCCAGAAACAACTCTAGGTCTACTAAGTGTGTTGTAGCCCTGCATCTTTTGTGTCTGTGTTGTAATCCCAGGAAGCATATTTCCCATGAATTCAGAAAGAGGCTTCCCATGCATGTCGACAAATGAGAGGTGACCCCTCTCAGGTACTGGTGTAATGACAGGCAGTCCCAAAGCATGTGTAGGAGTTTAGCGTCTATTAGTTTACAGTGGGGGCATGCAGCATCTGTATGGTGAAAGTGTATGGCTCTGTGGGTAATTTAAAACTAGATGAGCCAGAAACGTGCATTCCGTGGGACATGGACTGGGCTCTCTACTATGGGTGAACCATTCCTGCTGCATGAGGTGATATGGTTTCCCCTAGGCGTGCACAGTAAGAACATCGTAGGGGCAAGTGGAGTTGTCGATCTTGTAATAAAAAGGCTTCAGCGATCACAGCATTGTACAACTCCTAAGAGAGTGGATGCAGGTGCCGTTACTTTAGAACACAGATGGAACAAGCGAAGGATAGTAGGCTAGGTCCAGGCCAGGAAGATCATTGCAGTGTCAGCTGTCTGGTGGCCCTTGATCCATCTAGTCATCATTTAGAGTTGGGATGCCAGATAGTAGTGCTCAAAGTTTGGGACTGCTAGACTGCACTTCTCTCCTGGCAAATGAAAATTCGAAAGTGGCAGCCTTCAGTGGTAGTTGTGCCAGAAGAACTCTCTCAGCAAAAAGACACAAGGGATCAGCGGAAGGGTTGGAAAATGTAGCAGGGAAGGTTGGTGAATTAATATAAGAGGCGAGGCAGCATGACCATTTTTAGGAGGGCTATGCATCCTGCCACCGATAATGGTAGTGACTTCAGTAGTTTGCTTGTGTTCTTACAGATGTCACTGAGAAAGAGAGGTTGCAATCAAACGGGTCCACAGGTGAGGGATACACTAGAATGCCTAGGTACTTGAACATGGTGGGTTACCAGGTTATCCTGACTCCATTGAGGCTAAAGGCAGGGTCCTCTGTTCTGGGTATAAATGGAAAAAGGCAGGTTTTGGTCCAATTGACCATAAGGCCTAAGAGGTCATCAAATTGGTGATGTTTTGGGGACACTGTGGCGTGGTTCATGTTTACATCTCTGGGATACAGGAGTAAGTCATTGGCGTTAGTAAGATTGAATGGAGTCCATCCCTCAAAGGTATCCCCCAGTCCCCGGCTTGCACTGGATGAGTGTGAAGAAGCTCTATTGCCAAAGAAAAGAGCAAAATAGAGAGCGGGCAGCTTTGGTGGGTGCCTATTTTTATCTCAAATGGATCAGAAATGAGCACACCTGCTTTAACATTGGATAGTGATAGGGTGTATAATAGTTTCACCAGATTGACAAAGCGGGCCCCCAGGCCATAGCACAGCAATGTCGCAAAATCCAATTCCTGCGAGTTAAAGACTTTTTCCTGCTCCAGTACCAGACAGTGAGCCTGGGGCCACTGGTGAGGAATATATTCCAGAATTCTGAAGAATCTCCTTAAGTTGAGGGAGGGGCTACAGGCTGTTTACGTACCCAATTTGGTCAGGGTGCACCAGTGTTGGCACCAAATGCCCAGACTACCAGCAAGTATATTGGCCAGCACTGTAGTATTTCCCTATTGGCCCACTTTAGTTCTCCCTTGGTTACAAGTATCAGCAGCCTTAGGTGGCTTTTGCTGCGCACAGTCACACAGAATACATTTGTTTGTGTGACATGATATTATTTTTGCATACTGCGCATGTTGTTTGTTATTCATTGACTCTTCTTGCATTTAGTCTGAACATTTCATACAAGGTCGAACAACATGTTGCACTGTTTTTCCTGTGCCTAGTCAGCAACATCTCCATGATGTTTTTAGACATAACACTGCAGCACAGCTGCAGGTATTGTAACACAATTGTTATTATACAGTCACGGCTGCTGCCTGGAAACAGAAGTTCCAGGGCAAGGGGTGAGGGAGAGGCATTCGGTTTAACAATAAAACACTTACCTCCCAGCCGGCTGGCCTGCCACCATCGCCTCTCTTGTGTCCACTTTCTAGATTTTTGTGAGAAACAGGAAGTAGGACGCACCAGGGCTCCCATGCTCCCTGCAACCAATAAGAACACTGCAATTCAGGGGCGGGAGGGGTGGCATGTTCTCCATGCAGGCTGTAATGCAGCCTGCGTGGAGAACAGGCAAAGTGCCCATAACTGTTTTGGGTGGCCTGAGAGGGCTATCCAAACAGTCATTGCGCACTTAGGAGTGTTTTACCACTCCTCCCCTGCTCTGCAGCCCCATCCCCTCATACAAGCTACCACAGCAGGAGGACAAAATAAAATTATACTAACATGAAGTTATTTTCATTTTTTTTCTTTCTTTTGATGCTTTATGGCAGTGGGGCAACACTCCACCACCTTAGCGGAGGAGCCGCCACTGTTAATATAATATAATCTGTGTCTCGGCCCCTAGGAGGTTAGAGGAGAGAATTCTATCAGAGCGTCCAGTCTTGAAACGGAGGCAGCATCCCTGTGTAAACTGAGTTTCCATCTACGATGCGGGCCATCTAACTGCCCAAACCAGGTATGAGTATCACTGCTAATGCCTGTACTCACAGATTAGAGGTAAGCTAGGATAGATATATTAGTTGCCATGGTTGGCCTGTTCATAATTTACAGTCTGTTACCAATGTTAATTACTTTTCTTAGTTGTATTTATTTACCAGTTGCAGCAAGCATGCTTCAAAATACACTACAATAGTTTCAACAAATATGTTGTAAACTTCCTTTGTGTCTTTCTTCTATTCACTATGGACAAGCATGAGTGAGAACGAAAGGTGGTAATCTTTTTCCACAGTTCCCTTGAGGACTAGAAGTTCATGTTCTAGGTTTGCTGAAATCAACTGTTACTGTGGAGATTAGGAGTTCAAGTGAGGCACTCTGAGCTCACTGGATTTGAGCCTACAGTTTCTGATGTGGTAGAGATACTCAGTTCCTACATTCTAATGTCCTGTTCTTCCAAAGTACAGTTCAGTTTCCAAACAAAATCCCTGTAGTAGCACTTTGTAAACTGTATTCAGCAATGTCAATGGCCTATATAAGACAAATGCGGTGGTATCTCTGTCTGGTTTAGGGAGGGAGAGAAGAAGTGCTTTCTGGAGGATGGCAGGGAGACATGAGGCTGCTAAAGACTCATTGTATAGTTTGTGTTGGAGCGGAGCTAACAGTGATGCATGTGCTTTATAAAATTCATCTGGTCGGCTGTCTGGCCCAGGGGTCTTTCCAGTGGCAAGGACTCATAGGCCTCCTGAATTTCAAAGGGTGTAAGGGTGTAATAGGATCATCAAGTTCTGCTTTCTGTTCTACAGTAACCTAGGGCAGGGTCACAGTGGAAAGAAAGGAGTTAATATATTACATAGTCACAATAGACACCAACTGATATAGTGTAGTGTAGTGGCATGTCAGCTCATCATGTATTTCATATTGGGCTTGGAGTAGGATACGAGCTTCAGATTCTATTTCAAGAATAGGATGTCATGGCTGATCTTGGTGTATGTTCCAGCACCAGTAAAGATCCGGCTTTATCGGATCTAGCGTGAGTCATGTAATTTAGGCAACTCAGCCTCTCCAACAGTGCAACGTGTTTATGTTGTGCTGCTTCAAGAATATGCCGGCTCAGTGGGTCATGTATTGGCTGAGTGGCATGGTGTAGGAGTATGCGTTTGAGTTGTGAAGCATTTTTATTGAGCTGTCGGTGCATGTTCCAGTTGACTTCCAAGCAATGTCACCTTACGGTCACCTTGAACGCATCCCACTCAATTATCCTACATGTCACCATGCCAGTATTGATCTCAAAATAATCCGTAGTCAAATAAAAAATACTTTATTCGGCTAATAAAATCCATAAAAGCACCTTGTTAAAACATGTAAAGACTTTGTAAGGACAATCAATACATTTAAAAAGAAAGGGGTGGTATACATATCTGTTAGAAGGGTCCCCATCATACACATATTATATATGCCGTAATTAATCACTTAAGTCCAAATGAAGTAAAACACGTTATGAAAAGTAATCCAGATATTAGTACATTTAAAAACTTCAGCAAGTAAAATACCATAGCAATAGGTGTACGACAAATGTCCCCATGATTAAGTATTTAAAAAGTGCTAAAAAGAGAATATAATATTATAAACAAATTTAAGAAGGTTTTATGCAGCTACTGCAGGGACATCTTCTTCATGAATCTCATTGCCCCTAGCAGAAAGCTTGCAAACCCAAAGCACACCACAGGGGAGGGTAGCATTTGTAAAAATAACAGGGCAGGCATTACTTGAACAAAGTTTGCCTCTCTCAATAGCGGCATTATAAATGTCTTATGAAGGGGGTAGATAATTCATAGAAAAAGATGAAATGCAAAGTGTCCTGTTCTGAGAAATTATCGCTGGGGCACAGCTTTAACGTACCTGGCCTTGAGAACCCCTTTGGGAAAGCTAAAAACCATGATACCTGATTCAGATGGAATCTAGTTAAAAAAAAACGATGTTGTACTTTTGTTACTAGTGACAGATAGAGCTGTAGCTGTGGGGTCAAACTTAGGATGACTTACCTTCTCACCATGGGCTTGGCTAGTTCGAGGCCCTCCCTAGTCACCTGCTGCCTACCCAAGAACTTTATTTTATTATTCTTGATCGCTGCCGGTCCTAGAGATCTTGGTTTACTATACATGTCTGGACAACCCAGCAGCGTCAATTGCTCCCTGATGTATTTTTACCATGGAATTTTCAGGGCCGCATCAAGGGCAATTCAGTCCATTATGATCATCTAATCCAGGGTGGGAGCAATACTTGACCAAATCCTCAACCAACACATCAGTGGTGCAGCAGCAAAATGATCCAAAATGTACCCCAAGCCAAGTTCCTCATGTAAAATAAAGGCAGGGGTAATAGAGGGGAGAGCTAAAAGGCCACGCATGAATTTGTTCTCGACCCCCTGAATGTTCCTCACAGCCTTGTAACCCCTTAGGCCACATCCATATGTCACCATAGGGCTACATTTCTCTTTATAAACCTTGAGTATGGTAGGTATTGTTTTCAACTCCAATCTTTTGGCAAACTCCCATACGGCCCGACTGCTCTGGCCAAAGTGTTGTTTTTTTATTGCATTTGTGCAGACTAACCCATTATCATCAAATAACACCCCCAAATACAGAAAAGTGGCCACTTTCGACAATCCCCCGATGCAGAAAAACGTTGTCTTTGCAGCCATCTTTCTGCCCATTGTCATTGTGTCTGATTTGGCGAAATTGGTTGCTAAATCAAGTGACTCCATAAAGTTGATAAAAACATTTAAAAGGTTTTAGAGAACTATGGCTGTCCTAGCGAACAACACTGCATCATCTGCTTACAGTAATGCTGGGACCAATTTGGACCCGGCTCTTGGATGTCTGGAGTACTGCCTAGGAGGTGATCTCCTAGTATATTTATGTAAAGTGTCAACAGTAGAGGTGCCATAATGCACCCTTGTCGTACCTCTCGCTTACCCTCCCAGGAATCCGTTAATCTACCGCCATCCTTAAATCTTACCATCGCCGTTGTGTTATTGTGGACATAGTGTAAAAAGGATACCAGACTCGGTTCCATGCCCAGTTCCCCCAGGATCTGCCAGAGTTTTGATCGATTTATTCGATCAAAGGCCGATGTTAGGTCTATGAATCCCATGTGCAGTGTGCTCCTGTTTGCTATGGTGTACTTCCCAATCATTAAGCTCAAGTGTATGCATTGATCCAGTGTGCCTCTCCCTTGCCTGAACCCATATTGCAAGTCGCTAATTGCATTAAAATGTTCTAACCATAGTGGTAGCTGCTTCAGAATTAGCTTTCCCTTAATTTTGGCAACGGAGTCCAAAAGTGATATAGGTCTATACCAGGCAGGATCATCCCTAGTGCCCTTTTTAAAAATTGGGATGATAATGGCCTTTGCCCATGATGGGGGAAAACCACAGTTACTAGCAACATTAAACACCCAAGCCAATATTACAGCCCATATCAGCGGGTCTGCCTTATACAGGTCAGCTGGTACCCCATCTGGGCCAGGGGCCTTTCCCCCAGCTGTGGCAAGAATGGGTGCTTGGAGATCAGCAGCACTAAAGTGAAGTGGTTCTAGCGGCAGAGTAGGCTCCTGCTGTTGCTCTAACCTCTCCAACTCACCATTACTGTACATTCTCCCCAAAAACTCTACCCACCGTTCCGTGGCTATGATGCAATCTGTATTGGCATTTCCAGTCTGTGAAAAAAACGGGCTATTCACCACCATCCAGAACATCTTGCTATCCTAGTACGTGCTTGCTTGACCAAGATCTTCCCAAGCCTTTTCCCTGATAGCTTTCTTCCTCTCCTGGGTGGCCTTCTTATAGTCTGCCCTGCAAGCCCTAATGTCACTCTTGTTTCTGGGTTTTTGTTGAAGGCCCAATGCTAACTTCTTGTGGGTGGTAGAACAGATACCATCAAACCATATCTTTGCTTTGGATCCATTACCCCTGCATGGGATAGTTAGGTTGTTGGCTATCTGATTCGTCAGTATTCCAAAGGCATCTAATACCGCTCCATTCGATCCAGTGCTATCCGTACATACTGAGACCTTGGCTATGCACTCCACGTGCAACTTATCTAGAAGCTGTTCAGGCACCACTTTCATCCACTTCAGTCTACGTGACTCGTCCTTAGTGCTAATGTCAGAATTTGCAATACCCCTACTCTCTACCTTATAGAAGGCAGATTAGTATAATAAGTCAAATGTGAGGGGATTATGATCACTATGGGTGCTCCAAGAAACACTCAAACTACAGACCGCAGGAGCTAAAGATGCAGAGATTATTATAAAATCAATGATACTGAAGCATCCCCTTCCAGTAAAGGTGGAGATGGGATTATTCACCCTTGTTTGCTCAAGGCAATGCAAATTATTTGCAGCACGAAGCCCGTCTAAAAGTGTGCCTGACTCTGTATGTTCAAAATGTATATTTGGGACTGGACAGTCCCCAGGGGCCTTATATAAAATACTATTCAGCTTACACAAATGTGTATTAAAATCCCCCATAATTAAGATCATGTGGTTTCGTTTTTTATATGTATCAACAAAACCATCCAGGGTAACTAAATGTTCATTTGCAAAAAGTCTAGTAAAAGAAGTATAAACGTTTATTACTAATAATGGGTAGCGATCCTTAAAAATCAGCACTACAGCCAAGATATTAGGAGAATGACACTCTAAGTGGCTTACTTTGTAGCCTGTCGAGAAAAAACAATAAGAAAATACCTCCCCTTGCACACCCTGACGTGGAGGGGACCGCATGCTTAATTTATGAGGTAAAACCATCCAAGTGAAAGCCTTCACCTGTATCCAATGTCTCTTGTAGTGCAATTATTTGGCAGCCCTGGAATGTCCCACACCAGGGAGCGTCATCCCCCTTAGTCCCAATGCCTTGTACATTCCACGTGAGTACCCTCAAGCGGGCAGGATCTGTCAAAGGGGGTGTTATGCTGGGGGGAACAAGATCAGGCTTCTCAGAAGGCATTATGTTTCCCAGTCCTAGAGGGGGCTGCTAGGAGGCAAAGCACTAACAATTTCTGGGTAGATGTCTTTGCTAGCAGATGGGGCAGGATCTGGGCTCACAAGTAAGGGAATAATATTAACACACAAGTTGAGTGATCTAGGCCCCTGTAGTTCTTCCTTGAGTGATGATTGTTAATCTACAGCATTCAGTCCCTGTAAGCTTTGCAAGGGTTCATACCTATTCGACAAGGTTAGGGCCAGACCTGAGCTTTCAGTTTGGTTTGGTTTAGTCATAATGGTAGCCTGCAAACATGGGCTTTTTGATGGAGGAAAATTGGCGGGCGGGTAGAAGTACCGGAGGAGAGCTATCCTAATCAGTGTTTTAGAGCTACCCTTGAGCTCACAATCTATTAATGTGTCAACTTTTATGGGATATCTCATATTGACTATCACACAATCACCCCCAATATTTTTCCCCATTCTATAACCCCCACTTTTCCAGTCATGATAATGTCCAGAGATATTCACAATGTTCATGTCACACCAATGTGCAACCTTGTATACCAAGTCCAGTGTAGTTTCTTTAGTCCCCCGTTTGGCTGAAGGGACCCCCACCAAAACTACTGCCAAAGGTGCAGCTTCTGGGGGCAGATCTATGATCTCATAACTTTTGGCCAAGGATTTATCAAGGTAATTAGTAGCAGACACATTAGGGTACATGCCCCCTGATCAGTTGCGCTCCTCACGATGGAACTGCCTGGACCGTCTTCCTTAACTGCATCACAGCGGGGGGTTCACAAGATGACTTATTGGTCATACTCAAAAACCCGGCCTTTTTGGTTACCCATTGTTCCTGGGGCCCAGTATTTTGAGTATTTTGAAAATATTGTGGATCAGAGGGCATCCGAGTTGAGCAACCTGGGTCCTCTGATTCTTCCAGTGTGTCTGTGCCTTCTACCCCCCTATCAGGCGCCTGTGACTTGGTGTTCCCAACAGGGCCAGTGTGACCACCTCCCACTGACTCCTCTAGAGTGGGATGAGAGGATAATAATAGGAGAGCAGCATCAAGACTTGCTTCCAACTTTTTCCGTATAGGCCTTAAAAGATTTTCAAATAAGGATTCCAGTTTAGGTAAAAGTAGGTCAATGATGTATTTCAGGTCGGACTAAGTTGGTGTTGCGAGTCTTTTGGGAAGAGGATTATGAGCGGGTCTTTTACAACCTATTTTCTTCCCCTTAATGGGGGGCTGGGCAGGTGATCCTCCACCAATCTCATAGCCATCTCTAGCGTGGAATCTAGTATGTCTGTATTAGCCTTGCTGTAGGCATAAGTCTGGGATTGGCTCCTTCTGCTCCACAACCAGTCAATAATGGTTGTGTGGGGGTAGATTTACCTATTTCCAGAGATAGCCTTCTTTCAGAAAGAGCTATCTACTTGGAGATAACACTGGCCTCCCTTGTTAGGAAAGAGTCAATAGTCATTGTATTGTTGCCCCCCACTCCTTCAGCTGTTGTTTTTCTTTTGACCATAATTTAGATGGTTAGCAAGTCATATGTTCTCTAACTGGCAAGGAGTATAAAAATTAGTAAACAGTACCTTAATTTTTTAGTGTTCAGGAAGTTGGAGCCAAGGGACCTGGCCCATCCCAGCCTTTTCCGGTCTCTGACAGGCGCAGGCTTCCCCCCGGCTTGGCCCAGGCACGCCCGCACTTCAGGAGGCTCCAAGGGTTTTTGTGCACCACCAGGCACAGGGATGCAGGTGCGTTGGCGGCTCACGGGCCGCAAGGAATGCTGGGTGTTGTGGTACCCCAGGGTCCCGGTATTGGCGTTTCTCTCTCCTGCGCTGCGGGAGGATCCAAGGGTTTTTGTGCACCTCCAGCACCGTGAAGAAGGCGTGTTGGTGGCTCACGGGCTGAAAGGAATGCCGGATGTGTTGGTGTTCCCCGGCTTCCCAGTACTGGCATTTCTCTCTCCTGTAATCTGTAATCTGTAAAGGCAGTGTCTCTGAATGTTCAGTTCAACGTCCAAGTACAATCGGCCGGTTTGTGCAGAACAGAAAACTATAAAATAAACCAACAAAACCATTATTAACTTTGGAGCAGAGTGACAACAGATATCTGCCCAACTGTTCATTAAGGTATGCCTGGTACAGTGTGCAAAATAAGGGGGTGGGGTGTTGCACTGTTGTGCAAGAACCAAGTGTGCAGAAACCCCAAGTGTTGATGTGTATGACTAAGTACTATCTGCCATACTGATGGACTTTCCTCATTTAGTATTCGGGGTTGCATGCAGAAATGCCTGATCCTTAGTATGTGGAAGATGATCAAAGAAAAAACAGATCCATCTTTTGTGCATACTAGATCTACTTATGTAAACAATGGTCGGGAAGCTAGTTTTAAAACCCAAATGTAAACATAGGCAATTAATCCCTTATCTATTAACCTGGTTTGCAACAATTTTGCTATGAGTTGGTATGAATTGCTCTCTTATGCTTTAATCACTCCATTTTTTATGAAGAATGGAGTACTTCTGCCTTTTTGTCTGGATGTAAATATCACTCAAAGTGAGGAGCTCTCCAAGAAAAAGTCACAAAAAATCTTTGTGAACTGAACCTCATATTGTTTGTCTTTTTTCACATTATTCTTATTCTCTGTTGTACACCCTTAGTTAACTCCCAATTCCTTTTCTTTTTTGCATACGTTCATCATTCTTCTTCCCTCCTCGTGTTGCTTCCTGTCTTTCCTTCCTCCACATCAACTAATCTATTTCCTTTCACCTTTTCTCTGTCTCATCCTTTATTTCCTTCCATATCTTTCTTGATAACTGTGGGAATGTACCTCTTTTTGTGTGGTCTCACCAGTTTTGTTGTGAACTGATGCTAATAGTTTTAGAAATCTGAACATTGGGACACTGCTATCCAGTCCCCAGTGTATGTGCTCTGACTCCTATAAACATGACAGAATTTGTTACAGCCTAATAAGCATATTTAATTTTCCCGTAAGGCAATATTATATGCTGTAGGAATATACACAAGTTGCATGGAAAGTTAAATGTAAGTTGTGGACTGCAATACATTTGCAATCCTTTAGGGTGACAAGGAAAGCATGGCTTCAGGCCCACATATGTAGCCTGACTGCTGCGTCCTTTAAACCTGGGTTTGAACCTGTAAAATTAGCCCTTTCTAGCAGTAGGTACTCCTTCTTTTAAATATTAAGTAAGAAAAATCTAAGAAGGCCATTTAACCCATAATGTAGAGTGCCTAGTATTTAAACGTAGCACATGTAATTGACTAACTACCAAACATTATTGTCACTGTATAGGGCTGCATCTGCTCGTATGACCAACATTAAAATACTACTGGAAATGTTGGTTTGTATCTTTGGTTTGAAACAAGCTACATAAGTCATTTATCCACTGTGTTTTAATATTTATTAAAAATGCAATCCTATTGTGAAGATGGAGTTTTGATAAATATAAAGAAAATATGACTTTAAAAAAGTTAGATTTTGCCTGCTTACAGCTCCTGTAGGTTAATTAGCATAAACCCACCAAAGTCAGTTGGCAAACCTCCTGTGTGGCTTCAGGAACATAATAAGCTGCTAGAGGTCTTTTCCTAAAGTGACCAGCTGACCAATCGATCGTCAGCAGAACCTCCCAACAAAGGTCTCCAATTTCATGAGGGCTTCATCAGATACAGCTTAAGGCTTGCATCACTGGAGGAGTTTGAGCTCCAAAAAAGAGTCTGAATGTAGAAATCTAGACCCGGTGGTAAAAGTATTCAACCAATAGAAATCATGATTCCTCCCTCACAAGAATTCTGCGACTCCCTCGCCGACCACTACAACAACAAGAAAGCAACCATCCACAAAAACTTTGAACCCCAACCCTCCGACATCTGCTGCAACTCATCAAACACAAACATCAACCCACAGAACACAACCAGCAATCACTCGCTCACCACATGTGAACAATTCAGCGCACCAACTACGACCACCCTGTTGAAATCCATCAACTCTGGAACACCCACTGCCCACTGCCGATCTTCTACCTCGGAAGCAACGAGATCAGCCCCCAGCTCACCACCATCCTCAAAGCTTCCATCACTACTACCATCTTCTGTGATGCATGGAAGCAAGCAGACGTCAGGCCCCTCCTCAAGAAACTATCTGCAGACCCCAGAGATCTCAAGAACTACTGGACCCATCCCAGTGGGGCTTTCGAGACAAGACAGCCCTGATAAACATCAGAGCCCTACTTGACAGAGGAGAAACTGCCGCTCTCATCCTCCTGGACCTCACCGAAACATTTGACACCTTCTCCCACTAAACACTCATCCAGCGACTTTGCCAGATCTGCATCACAGAAGATGGTTTCAGTTAGACACCACTAGCAGGCATAATCAGATCACAAAACATCAACATCATCTCCTATGGCGATGACACCCAACTCGTCCTCTCACTCTCAGCAAACACCACCCAAACAAAGAAAAACTTCCATAATTGCATGATAAATAGGGGTGGGTGGAATTTGCGATATTAACTATCGCAATTTATCGCAAAAATGTTAAAAATTATCGCAAACACGCCAGAAATATCGCGAAGACGCAGAAGTTTTTTTCCCGCCTGTTCGCGGTATTTTTTGCTTGATCGCGGGTCGCCAACTTACCCATGCGGTTGCTCACGGGCGCGGCCATCTTGTTTTCACTTGTCCCGCCCTCTCGCGATGCTTACTTCCTGTTCCGGGTCGCGCAATGCATGTTCGCGCCCATTCGCGGTCGATATTTCCTGTTTGCGACCGCATTTACTTGATTGCGTTGCTTTTTGCTTGCTCGGGGAGAAAATATCGCGCAAACTTACGCACGTGGTCGCAATGGGCGCGGCCATCTTGTTTTTCACTCTATTGCATGGTTCTGGGGCCTGATTTTGAATCCTCCCAAAATCTTTTCAATCCTTTGTTTATAGCCACTTTTTTTGGATCTTTATTACTTATTATTTCTCTAACTATTTTCCTGCATCTATATTTTTGGTTTTTGTCTACTTTTTTCTGTTTTTTAGCTACTCTTTCTCTTTCTATTGCCTGCTATTTATTTCCTTTACTCCTTTATTTATTTTACCTTTTCTTTCCCGCTCCGTCCCCAGAACCATGTCTAAGAGTAGGGCTGTTCGCCGGCGCAGCCAGAGCCGCGACCGCCTTCCTTGCGGAAGGCAGCGCCCACAAGTGGTGCAGGCACGGGCCTTATTTGGGGAGGTGGAGTTGGCTGCACTAATTTTCTTTGTGCAGCACCACCTCCCCTCAACCCTGGCAGCAGGTGGCAGGCCTGGCTCCGGGTACGGCCTCCGGGAGTGTCGGCAGCGGTGGGGGAAGGTGCGCCGGGCAGTGTCACGCTTCTCTGGTGTCCGGCGCACCCAGGCGCAGCTGACGCACCGGTGGTCCGACATCTTGGACCGTGAGCAGGACCTGCTGGACCTGCTAGGAGTGGAGGTCCCGGGGCTTGGTGAGTACCTATTTAATTAACACTACTTTGTGTCTGTTCTTCTGCTCTGTGTTATATATTGCGAATATCTTTTTTTTCTTCCAACCAGCTAGAATGTTGCTGCTTACATTCCAGGTTAATTACGTTTAAAAGTCTGTGATTTTTTTTGACACAGGTGCTCTTCT
Source organism: Triturus cristatus (assembly GCF_964204655.1). Taxonomy (NCBI): domain Eukaryota; kingdom Metazoa; phylum Chordata; class Amphibia; order Caudata; family Salamandridae; genus Triturus; species Triturus cristatus. Next base: position 761,181,930 of record NC_140595.1, read on the forward strand.
GCACTACTACTAATCTTACTTGTTTGCAGCTTTGCGTTTGCGCTTGCTTAGCGTGATTCTTTACGAGTTTATTTTAGAGAAATTAAGTTACGTAATGCTACAGTGACTCTAGTCCACTCCTTACTTTGTCCTGTCACTAATAGATAGGGGCGGATTGATACTTAGGTTTAGGTACTTTGTATGAGCTTCTAATTTGTTAGTGGTATGCGTGATGCCCCCTCACTCAGTTACGTGACGTGCTGCTAGTACGGCAGTCTTTATTAGAACCTTTTCTAGTTTGTTCAATGAGTGGTGGTAGGCTTAGCAGTTACTTAGCACTAGCAGATCAGCATCAATCAATCAAACCAAAATTTGGTGTGTACAAAATATGTAGTCATGTTCATGTGTCCTCCATGATTTGACCATATGCATTGTTGAGGAATACAGTGGAAATGCATTCTTAATGTACAATTGGCATGCCTGGAATAGGTGGGCTAGGTTGGGTGGTACGTTGTACTTAGGCTTAGTTGTAACTTAGTATTCTGGAATCAGAATGGAAGACTGGATTACTGTTGATAAATAGTAACTTAAGTAGTCGAACTGCGAATCCCCCGATATTACTTGTTGACCAGATGAGATCGGTCAATTTAGTTATTGCAATTGTTGTTTACATAAGTGTTTTTTGACCGTTGTTGAAAAATATTGTATTTGTTTGACACCATCCATCAATGTTTGTCTCTTTCTTATATCTTTCCTGTTCATCAGCACCCAGGACTGGGCAGTCGGCGGGACAGTCAGAACACCACCAGGAGGACCCCGCTGAGGGCTCCTCTGCTGGCCCCAGTAAGTCATCTTGTTTTTAATAATATTTCTTATTCCATAACTTTTACTGCCCCATATTTTTCACGAACTATTGTTTGTTTCCAAATGCTATTTTTTTTACCACCAATTATCCTTCGATCTGTACGGTTTCAAAAATCTCATCCCTGCCTCCGCTATGATGACTCTCAGAACTACTACTACTACATACTATCAGTCTGTAGGTACTGTAGTAGCTAGTCTTGCCCAGTTGGCCAGTGCCACTCTTTGTGAAAGGTTGTAATATAAAACTCATATTCACCAGTACCTCGAGCCATTGAGTCCAATCCGTTGGGTCTTCGTCTTGTACTACTTTTACTCTTATTGATCTTGAGGCTTTGAAAATTCACAACAACAACAGCTCTACCAGATTTATTACTATTTTGATATGATACCCTATAGGACATACTACTGTTGTAGGGATCTTGCACATACACAGACATTTGCACCAGAAAATAGGATGTTGGTGATGGTAGGTTGGACCTTCTTCGCACACCTCAATCAGAAATTCCGCACCCACCACAAGTCCACTGCTTGACTATAGTACTGTCTTGTCATAACTATTAGGTCTCGGAACCCTCCCCCCAAGATACCCAACAAGTAGACAACCCAGAACATAACACACCCAACCTCTCAGTCATGGAAGCAATGCACATGCACACCCTTACTTTAATTTGCTCACTCGTGTAAGTTAGTCCACACCAAATACCACCAAGTCTATGTAAGTTCAAAATGTTTATTTCAATTTGAGAAGGTCTGTACACTGTTTTATTATAAAATGCAACACCAACCGGAAAATCAATAACTTTAAAACAATATACATTGTTACACTTATACAGTTGGGAATTAAATCATGATAACTGAACAGTGGTGGAAGGCAGCACCACCATCCCCTAGGAATTTAGTTTATATACATTTATAAATGAAGATGTGAGTGAAGGGACCCCTCACCTTAGAAGAACCTAGTACTGGTCGTTGTTGCATCATTCAGAAGCTCTGGTTCGTAGAAGGGAATCTTGCGTAGAAGGGAATCTGTGCGTTAGTATATTGCAACTTGCAAGCATTTCTCAGCCGTGCCAAAAAGTGTAGCATTTATGGATAAACAATATGGACTAACAGTAACAGTAGTACACCAGTACTTCCTAAAAAAGTGGCTTGTTAATGTTTTTGTTGACCGCTTGTATGCAGCGCGTAGACTAGACAGTAGCAGTGTGAGGCAGGTCATGTGGGCTCAAAGGTGTCTTAAGAAGCTGCAAGGTAACGTCACATGTGCTAAAATAAAAGACACAAAGGTAAAATGATAGCATGGCTAGGGCTAATTAAGCAAAGGCTACAATGATCATATATAACTATAAGTGTCTACTCTACTACTACCTGATTTGCACTAGTGATGTATGTTAGTATTAACTCATTTTTCAACCTTGCTACTGATCAATAGGGGGGAGGTGTATATGATGCCTAATAAATGTGTAATGTTTTCTAGGTGCACTACCGACCACCATTGCCAGGGCCAGCGAACAAGGTGACGCGGAGGGCGAGGATGCCGCAGTTGCTGCCGATACCGACGATGGAGCGGTAGGGGGAGTGGCAGCACCAGTGGCAGGCGGTGGTAAGTTAGATTCATAATCCTTAGCTATTGTTGAACTTGACAGTACACTCACTGCAAGGGTGTACTGTGTGTATATGTATACTGTACAGTTGTGACTTAGGGCCCCATTAAGATGGTGGGCATATTGCCCCCGCCGGGCTGGCTGGAATTCACTGCCGACACCGCAGGGGCAAACCTCCCGCCATCTAGGGGTGGGCGGAATTTGCGAAAGCGACTTTCGCAAATTATCGCGAAAATGTTAAAAATCTCCGCAAACAAGCGGAAATATCGCGAAGATGCGGAAGTTTTTTTCCCGCCCGTTCACGATATTTTCTGCATGGTTGCGGGTCGCTAACTTACCCCTGCGGTTGCTCGCGGGCGCGGCCATCTTATTTTCAGTTGTCTCGCGGTGCATGATCGCGAGAAGAAAGACGTGATCGCGCGACGCATGACGTCACTGCGGACGCGAACTGTCGCGAGACAGCGCAAATGGCTAAAACAAAACAACATCTCATGGAGAACGCGACCGGATCGGGAAAACTTGTCGGCGAACGCGGGGATTCAGGTAAGGCGATCGCGCGCGCGCGAGAATGTATTATTTTACAGCGCGAGCAAGAACCAAATTATCGCAAAGCTGCGGAATGCGGAAATTTTGACATTTCCGTGCTCTCCGCGGAACGTGGAAATGCCAAATTATCGCAAATTCCGTGAACGGAACGGAAATTTTGCCCAGGCCTACCGCCATCCCTGTACAAAATATTCAGACCCCCCACATGTCGACCAGGTGGAAAAGGGTTCAATATGGCGGTGGTGTCTCTCTGAACACACCGCCAGCCATATAATCTGCATTTTGGAATGCCTTTGCGTGGCGGCATTGCCGTCCACCACGGAAAGGCATGCAGACATTGCAGAGTATGCTTGGGGGCCCCCATGGAGGGTACCTACCTATGCTATGGTACCCCCACCTTTCAAAGCAAAACGTGACAGGCTCCGTGCGGGGCCCGTCATGTTGTGCTTGGAAAAGCAGCACAACATTTTAGCATTGCTTTCGGCAATGCCAACCAGAATGTAAAAAAAACAGGATCCTAATTAATTGTCCCCACGGGACCCCCACCCTTTTTAGCATGAGGATGGCGAGCGGACAAAGTCCACCCGCTATCCGATGTCGTAAGTAAGTATGAGGTGTTGGGGACATTTGAAGAGTGAACTAGAAGACTAGAATTCCCTTTAATTGGCATAGGAGCGGGAGTATTGAGTAACCAATGGCCTCATCTGTCTGATTTCAACTCCGCTTTGAAAGTTTTATGGAGAAGAGCACCTGGTGCACTGTTCAACTAAAAAGTGAAAGACGGGTGGAAGGAAGAAGGACGGGCGACATTTAAAATGTTATGTACTACTGTGCTTTATTTTATAGTGCTACTCTACCATGCCACTATGTGTATAAATAATTAACTTGTCTTACTGTTTTTCTAAGAGTATATTTTACAATTGTCTTGTTTTTTTCTTTTTGATACACAGCTACTCCGAAACAAAATCGGAATGAGTTGGCCGCCAAGGCACAGCGCCGGAAGCTGGAGGCAATCCAGCGAGAATACCGGCGGCTGGTGGTCTTAGCCATGGAGGAGGAGGAGACTGCGGCTGCAATTGTTGAAGCCTCCTCCAGTGGCCCGGGCCCCAGCCACCGCCCTCCAGCGGTACGGCGCCACCGTCTGGCGGCTGCCCGCCACCACCGTGCCATCTCCGGTGCCCCCCCACTGTGGCTGCAACTGCCGCGCCCTTAGATGCCACGTCGCCCGTTTAGAGGGCCAGATGCGTGTCCTCCTCGAGTCCCGCCCCACCACTTAGTCCCTGTCATCCTGTTCTGCCCCTTTTTAAATTCTTGTTTGGGTGGGTGGGTGGGAACTGGTTTGGGCGTTACAAACTTTTTTCTCCTATGGACATTGGTTGGGGTTAGGGAGGGGGGTGGGTCAGCTTTTGTGGGTTTAGTTTATTTTTGTTAGGGTAAATTAAATATATTGTTCTCTGTTACATGCAATGTTGTTAATGTTTTGAAGGTGGGGTAACTGTTTTACATCACACTGTTTGCTTGCTGGTGCATGGCCGCCCATAGCCTGTGTTTGATTTAAATAATTGGCTGACTGTATAAGACACAAACAGATAGATGCGACATACCTCACTGACTGACTTGTCCTTCTAGTACTTTCAGTCTGTCCTCTAGTCTATGTATTCTTTGTACTGGTGTGTGAAAATGAAACCATTTACAACATGTCCAATATTAATTCTGCCTCCCCCAAACTTCTCTCTTACCGGTGCTTGATGTTTATGTCCAACTGTGGCACAGCACTGGCTGCATGGTGAAGATGGTTTCCTTTTTCATACATGCCATGATTGGGGTGGTGGTGGCATAGTAGTAGTAGTAGACACTGGCAGGGCGGCAGCATTTGCAAAAAAAGAAAAGGAGACAGTCAATCGCCTTTGAGAGACTGTTAGAGGAGTAGTAGAATGAAGTACAGTACAGAACTTACAGAGCAACAATAATATGCTCAAATATTTGACAAAAAAACAGAATGGTGGTTGGGATAGCCTACTAGACAGAGTTACAAACTATAGTTGTGTCGAGTCACTTGACTAGGCCTACAGCCTAACAGTTAGTGCTGTATATGAGGAATGACAACAAACAAATCCAATCAATGCCGGCAATTCATGCTGAGGTATATGTTCCTTTGTTAAATAAAATAACCTCTGAAATATCCTACTCATGGGTGGGCAAGCAGAAGAAGATCAACGCTCTGCCTTGAAATTGAAGTAGTGTTGCTTTCACCACACCCGCCCCAGCAAGTATGTGATTAAGTATTGGTGTACATTTAATTTAGTTACACCTCGACAATAAGTCACACAGCCCGGGGGAAGAGGGTTAGGGTTTGTTGAATGGATGGGAAGGGGGTTTTTGGGAAAGGTTTGACATAGAAAAACAGTATGCATACATAGACAAACAAACGACAATCATTGAAGACTACCATATCCATATGTTAAGGTAGAAAAAGGCAATGCATGCATGATGATGAGAGACCCGGATTACATACACTTCTAGTTCTTGTTCTGTTCCGGCCTTAATACTTTTACAGATAGCAAATAGAAATTTTTAATTTTTAATATTGTTAGGGAAGAATCGTAAACACAGAGCAAACCTAATGATGATAATAACAACTCCAAGAACACACTGTTGTAAAGATTGTATACAAAATATTAATCAAATTATTTAAAAGAAGATAAAAGTGGATACCGTTACTGTGTTATCCTGGTCAAAAATGTGGACTGGATTTGCATCTCGGCATTCCTCTTGCTCCTCTCGTCAATCTTGGGTGTGTCGCCTCGCCCCTCGCCACTGCCCGGCTGGAAAAAAAAAGGTGATTTATTGGTAAGGTAATTATGCATTGTAATGTTTTACAAAGTTTAGGGCAAGGCCCGGCCTGTAATTGTAGATGGAAAACCAAAGGGGATATAGAGAAAGAAAGTTAAAACAAATGCACAAGTTATGGTGTAGTGCAACAAGAACACTTTCCGAGGTGGCATGTATGCATCATCTCTACTACTCTAGTCTGTTTCCAGCATTGACCTTCAACAGTAACAGGAGAGAGCAGGCCCACAGTGCTTAGCAGTAGTACATCCTACGTTAACACTTTAGAGTCCTTTTTTTTTTTCTCAAAGAGTTGGACAAACGCAAAGCACATTATCCATTCCAAACATTGCATTTTACAGTTTCAGTTAGTAAAATCAATGCACTGCAGTCATCCCACCGCTACACTCTATTCCACTTCTACACAGACATTTGTGTCTGCTGTGGTTGTTGTTGACGTGTTTACCTTTATGCTTTTCCTTTTTTTGCAACTCATGAAACGTCCTCCTGACTTCATCATCATCTCCGATACTTTTACTGACTGACTGTGAAGATCGGCCTGCAGTATAAGTAAAATTTTTATGACACAACAAGAGTAGAAATATAAATATTACTGACTTGAGTCATTCTTTATTGTGTACAGAAAGATAGATTACTAGTACACTTTGACTTCACTTTGTGCACAACAAACAAACAACGGAAACACAAAGACCAATCGCTCAGAGTCAGGTGTCCAATGCATGCCATTAATTGTCATTACCTGTTCCTTCTCATCTTAAGTTAACGGGCAGTCTATTTCGCCATCATCATGATGGACGGGTCTGTTGTGTCAATCATACTCATTACACAGATTGAGTGAGTCCCCTTCCTGTATTGAATTAAAAGCAATGTATCACCTAGCTGTAGGAGAAGTACAAATTTAATATTTGCAATAAGGGAACAATTGAATTTACCTTGCGTTAAGTTTAGTGTGTTCTGTAGAAAGTTAATTAGTGGCAGTGCACAATTACATAAATTCATGCACAACAAACACAACAAAATCTAAATCATTCAGTCTGCGACTCTGCGTCCAATGCATGGCGTCAATCATTACCTGTTCCATCTTATTTTCAGTTAATGGCCAGTCTCTCTCGGCTCTGAAAGGAGGATAGCTATAGTAGTCATCTGATTCATGGTCCACTTCTTTTGGAAGGACTAGGAAAGTTTGAATTTGTTGTTACCATCATCCAATCATCATTCATGAGGGAAATGGAATTGAGCAGGAGATTCAGTATGATGGAGCGGAGGAGCTGGATTCGGAGGACTGTACTGTCAAATAGCAGACACCTGAAACTTGTATATTAAATTAGAAGACGGTGGTAATGGATTTGTTGTGATTCACAAGTTTATAACCTGAACGACAGACACATAAACAAAGGGGGAAAAAAGGGAGGAAGACAGTAAGTGCGAGCCTAATTGTCAGGGAAGTATAGCTCGTCCTCAAACTCTGGGGGTTCAGCCAGTAGTAGGTAATCATCTGACACAATACTTCCGTCACCTGAGCCGCTGTCCTCATCTTCCTCCATTGATTCATGTATTGTGTAATTCGGTGGTATGAAGTGCTGATTCATTTTGATCAATGTTAACCTCTCCATGTTTTTTGGAGATAAACTGGTCCTTCTCAATGTTACAATGGAACCAGCAGCACTGAAAACACGTTCGGAAGAGACACTTGCGACAGGGCAAGCCAGATAGCTTATCGCCAGCCTGCTGAGCTGTGGCCATTCAGACCTTTTCCTATACCAATACTGCAATGGGTTTTGATCAACGTACACCTCTGTTGGGTCGTCCAGATAGGCCTGGACCATCCGCTCAATGTTCAGGGTTGCTGCTGGTAAGCTTTCGTGCTGTTTTTTCTGTGCATCAGCACTGTGCTTATTAAACCCTAACTTTAGATACCAATCCTGTAATGATAATGATTGTACTCGGCCTAATGATCCAGTTATTGTTTCTGTGGTCGATAGTGATGGTGAGTGTTGTGATTGTGATCCAAACGCACTGCCCTCAGTCGACAAAGTTGCACTTGATCCTGCATGGCCTGCTTCAGTACTTCTTGTGGGTTGATCTTGCGGGCTTTTAATTAGCTGCCGTTCGTTTTCCAACTTACTGGCTGCTTCAGCTATACAACTTTTGTAGCGGGCAACATCAATGTCGGAAAAAGCAAAGAATGTCTTCAGTGCTAATTTTGCACGTGGATCCAGAATTGTGGCAGAAATGTAATGTTCTTGTGACAAAATGTTATTTTGTATCCTTACATTTTCAGCTAAGCACCGGGATAAGATCTCCACCAAGTCATGGGCTTGCCTTCTGTCCTCTACACCTTTGTATGATTCAGACACATTATTCAGCTCATGCTCTAGCATTTGCAATAATGGGATAGCTTGGCCCATTGTACAGTCCTCCTTGCTGACTTCACGTTTGAAGACCTCAAAAGGAGACAGCATCTCAGTCAGGCATTTAATTAGGGTCCATTGATCCCTCTCAAGGTTCATGCCTTTAACACTAGCATCCCTGCTTCTGTACCAGACATATTCATGGAGTGACCTGTGCTGTTCGTACAGACGATCAAGCATGTAATATGTTGAGTTCCAACATGTTGCCACCTCCTGGATGAGTGCCTTGACTGGCATCCTAAGTTCACATTGGATGATCCTCAGCTGCTTCTGAGCTTTAAAAGAATGGCTGAAATGAGTGCATATTCTTCGGCAGATGGCCAGTAAATTGCTGACTATGGGTTATTTTTTCAGAAAGTCTTGAACTATAATGTTTATGCAGTGCGCCAAACACGGAACCCTGAAATAGGAACCAAGTTCCATGGCCTTAAGTACATTACTGCCATTGTCTGTGGCAACAAAACCAATACCAAGCCCTCTGGGCCGCAGCCATTCCAAAACCTTGCTGCGAAACTCGTGTAAAATGTTTTCAGCCGTATGAGATTTCTCCATGGCGAACATGGCTACAGTTGCATGTTTCCGAGTACCTTCAAAAATCGCAGCTGTGTCAACAACACCTCGTGCAGATAGCTTATCTCTAACCCCCACAAAAGAGATCCAGTGTGCAGTGATGCACATGTAATCTGTGGCTTGGCAACTGCTCCACATGTCTGTTGTCAGGTGGATATTGTGCACAGCATTCTGCTGCAAAGCTTATCCAACCAATTCCAGCACATCATGATGTAGTGCCGGAACAGCAATTCTTGCGAAATAGGACCGGCTGGGAACTTTCCATTTCGGGCAGATGGCAGACACAAATTCAAGGAAACCCACCCCTTCCACAAATGAAAAAGGAAGAAGGTACAGCGCTAACATTTTAGCTAGCTTCGCATTGTACAATCGTGCCATTGGGTGGTTGCGTTGGAACTGCCCCTCCAACCTAAACATGCTCTCAATGGTAGGCTGGCTTACTTTCATTAGTGGTGCTGTTTTCATTAACCCACTAAGGCTCAACGACACAGATTGTCTCATTGAGGTACTCGGTCGCCTTGGTGTCTCACCCTGACTCTGAGTATGGCTCTTACTGCGGTGCCACTCTGATGTTACTGAGGAGGATGTGGGCGTTACCACTGCACTACTGGGGACAGGGCTAGAAATGCCCCCCTCTTCTTCACCTACCACCGCAATAATATCGCTCTCTGATTCGTCCTGACCAACTTCAATGGGTTGAGTTTTTCTACTTTCTTTTAACTTAAGTAGGTGATCATCCCACACGATAGTGTGGTGTATTCTTAGATGACTTGCTTGTCCTCCGGTACCATAGTTTGTACCAAGCTTACCACGCTGAACACCTTGCCGACAAATTGAGCATATAGCAATGTTCTCCTCCTTGGCGCTAACAGAAAAGAAGTCCCAAACTGGGGAGGAGAACTTTCTGGCACTGCTGGATGTGCCACTTCCAACACCAGATGAACTGGAGGGGGTGCTTGAAATGTGACCCTGTGCACCTAGACTGTGACTTTTACTACCACTACCTAATGAGATGGTTGCGCTGGATGTAGGTCCCTGCCGGGCCTTGGAAAATATGGTAGCTGGAGGTAGTGGTGGTGTAACCTGTGTTGGTGATATCCGTGCTACATCCCGCTCAGTAGCAGCCTTTCTGGATAGGGTGAGAATGTTGGTCTCCAATCCCTTTGGGGCGGGAGTAATGAGTGTGATGACTGGCTCGTCTTCATCAACATCATCACCCCCCTCTTCTACATCTTCCTCCATAACTCTACGTTTTTCTGGGACCTTCCTTTTCAGAAGCATTGTCTTGTGGTGTATATCACTCTCAGACTGAGCTGGTGGGAGCCAAGTGGCAACACGATCATCAGAAGCGGGGCTTGAAGAAGAAGATGATGGACTAAGCCTCCTTTTCCTTGCTGGTGGTCTGGAAGACAATAGATCTTCTGAAACAGTGGTTTCACTTTGCTCCACTTTGTCTGCAGGAAGCTCGATTTCCTGAAATGCCCCTACGTCAGGAGCAACAACTACTATGGTGGGCTGCGGCGGCCGCTGCTATTCTTGTTGCAGCGGCTGCTGCTGTTCTTGTTGCGGCGGCTGCTGCTGTTCTTGTTGCGGTGGCTGCTGCTGTTCTTGTTGCGGCGGCTGCTGCTGTTCTTGTTGCTGCGGCTGCTGCTGCTCTTGTTGCGGCGGCTGCTGCTGCTCTTGTTGCGGCGGCTGCTGCTGTTCTTGTTGCAGCGGCTGCTGCTGTTCTTGTTGCGGCGGCTGCTGCTGTTCTTGTTGCGGCGGCTGCTGCTGTTCTTGTTGCGGCTGCACACTGATCTGCTGAGTTTGGGCCTGCGTTGAACTTGATTGTGTACTACTTTGCGGTAATGACATTTCTTCAACATCGCTGCTCGTTAGTAGACTGGCTACTTCTGCGACACTAAAGCCCTTGGGCCTAGGTTGGTGTGGTTGGACCGCTGTGCTGCTCCCAGCTTGGTTCCCGGACAACGCTGCTGCAGGCGTAACTTTTTTGGTGCCAAAAAAAACATTGGCCAGCACACCACCAGTCGTGGTTAATGGCACTTCCTTTTTCTGTTCCTTCTTCTCACCGGCAACTTTCTTGGTACTGGACCTTGTACCTTTCTTTGGGGCCATCTTCTTCAGATGTCAGGCAGGATGCAGATGCACAACAAGTTCTGGTCACACGTGGACGTGATGCGCAGCAGGACTTCTGTCTGGCTGGCAGTACAACGGGTAGCCAAGTGATGCTGATGACACCTCCTACTCTGTCTTTTGTGCACCTAAAAGCAAATAAGCCAGGAGAAGAACATCAGTGAAATGTTGCATTTGTTGTTGTGGTTCAGTTACTTAGTACTGTACTAGTGCAAACAAAAGATAGTTTAGCCATTTATGACTTTTTTAAAACTAGGGCTATGTTATACTACTGTGTACAGCCACACACTACACTCTCAGTAAGGATAGGAAAGTTAATAATAACCACCAAAATACAAATGTAATGGAAGTGGGGTGGACCCTATTTGCCATTAAATTATTTGAGCATCTCAGCATCCATGTAGCTGCTGCTGGCAAAGGGGGTGGATGGATGGAAGCAGTAAGCCAAATAGCCAATAGGAAAACCATGCAGGCCTATGGGAAAAGCAGGACACTAATAACTCCCAGTCCAAACACAAAAAAGGCCACCACCCACATGGACACTCACAAATCACAAACAAGCCGGGGGCCTGGAGAACACCAGGAGCTGACAAAAGGCCTATAAAAGCCAGGTAAAGCATGCATGCTAAAGCACACTGCTCTGCCTTTTTAATGCAACAAAATGTAAATACGAACATTCACAGGCCCCAAAAAGGTCTGCAGGGTGCATGCATTGCACACCAACAACACACCAGTGACTAGACACATACAACAAAAGTATGTCTTTAAGACAACCAACATCAGAAAGGCCACCCCCAAAAAGCACACTTCCCCAACTCAATCCAATGCCATCCATGCCCTAAATGAAGTCTAAATTCAACAGACCACACAGAAAACACTTGATTAATAAAGCTGTGGCTACCTGCTCTGATCCTAGTGGATGAAAGCAGGCCTGTTGGCAGACAAGGCCAGGCAAGCTTGCAGGCCTAGGCTTCAAAATGGCCACCAGCCACATGGCCAGGCCCAACAACATCAGAAAGGCCACCTCAAAAAAACACACTTCCCCAACTCAATCCAATGCCATCCATGCCCTAAATGATGCTTGAAAATGAAATACATTCAAAAAACACCAAAAGGAACAGTTGCTTCATCATGCACACACCCATGAGGCCATGGCCATGACTAGCTCGGGCCTACTACTACTACCCACAACATTTTTAAAAAAAAGGAATGATGATAGTTATCAAAAATTAATTGTAGTTACAACAACTGAAATGCCCACAATCAAACAGACACAATAACCCCTTACTTGTAAAATATCCTATTCCAAAAATCCTCAAATCCAATTGCAATGATGCAGCAGACAAAAAGAGTGATCTTTCCAGCTCCAAATCCAAAGGCAGAATGAGCAGGAGATGGACAAAGCACTGGGAGGAGCCTGATGGACAGGAACAGGAAGTTGGAGATTCTGTGTCACTTCCTCCCTCTCCCCACCTTTTTAAAAAGGGACTCCTTGCACAAAAAAGGACAGCCAAATGTCAATGTGAGGAGTTGTTTTCATCCAAAATCAGCATTTGCAGAAGGTTTCATGCTGCTAGAGCTGATATTCCTCTCCAAATTGAAAATTTTACATGTTCGAGTTCTCGAGCTTCACATTACTTCCGCCGGATGTCGATGGCGTGTCGAAAATGACATGATCGCGTTCTCTTGCTCCCTGTTGCGTTGGATATGATGTGTTCGGGGTCTCTTTCTCCTTTTCGCGTTCGATTAGACGTGCCCGCGTCCTCACCCTGTCGCTCGCGGTGTAGAATGACGTGTTCGAGATCTCAATCTTCTCATACACGCGCGGTGCATGATTGCGAGAAGAATGACGTGATCGCGTGACAAATGACGTGATCGCGCGACAATGCGATCGCAAACTGTTGCGAGACAGCGCAAAATGGCTACCAACAATCCAACATCTCGTGGAGAACGCGACCGGGTCGGGAAACGCGGGGATTCAGGTAAGGCGATCGCGCGCGTGCGAGAATGTAATATTTTACAGCGCGAGCAAGAAACAAATTATCGCTAAACTGCGGAATGCGGAAATTTTTACATTTTCGCACTCTCCGTGGAACGCGAAAATGTCAAATTATCGCAATTTCCGCGAGAGAGGAACGGAAATTTAGCCCAGGCCTAATGATAAACGTTGCAACATGGATGAGAGCAACTGTCTGAAACTGAACACGGACAAGACGGAAGTCCTCATCTTCGGCAGACACACAGCCCTCTTGAACGACTTCTGGTAGCCCCTTGAACTTGGTTCCACCCCACACCGAAAGACCACACCCACAATATTGGCATTGTACTAGACAGCAAACTCTCCATGAAATGCCAGTCAAACACCGTTGCCTCAGTTGGCTCCCCATCAGCACCAAGAAAACTGTGACGCAGCTTCTCATCACTAGCCAACTTGACTATGGGAACGCACTCTATGCCTGCACAACCTTCAAACTCATGATACGATTCCAGACAATCCAGAACACAGCAGGTAGGCTGATCCTCAACCTGCCCATAATGACACGCATAAACCAACACCTAAAAGACCTCGACTGGCTCCCTGTCCAGAAAAGATGCCAGTTCAAGATCTTGACCCATGCCTACAATGCCATAACCTAGGACTACACTTCATGAACCTTCACCTGACCTTCCACCAACCATTCAGAAACCTTCACTCCGCACCCTCACGCATCTGCCACAGCCACACTGGAGGGCGCTCCTTCTTGCGGCTTGCAGCCAAAGCCTGGAACACAACTTCTCACTCCCTGAACCACTTCAGGAAGGAACTAAAGACCTGGCTCTTTGACTGAAACCTGTAGCACAGTGCCTGGAGACCACCCCAGGGTGACAAGTCGGGATCTCCAAATAACTTTTGATTGATTGATTGAACAAGAGGGCTTTAGTGGCCATGAAACCTTCCTGCCCAGAGCTTTTCCAGCCAAATTTATTGGCTTAGATGGGTCCTCGTCCAAAGGCTGTGTGATTTTGAGGGGACTTCTTTGACTACAGCCTAAAATCTTGTCTTACTGAAGTATTAAATCTCCTGAGTCAGTAAATAACACAGAAAGTAAAAACTTTGATTGTGATGACCCGCTGGTGTATCCAGTCTCCGTTACACTGCGATCAGCTCTAAATTGTGTCTGGTACCCAGTCAACCATGGACAGTCATTCTTATTGGTGCTTTAATTTTTCTGAGCACATTTACAACTTATTGGATTTTGATACTATTTGTGTAATTTGTCTTATTACAGTTTTCTTGCTTTTTAGAAAAAGTTGCTTTTTTGATTGTGTTGTTTTTTGACTTTCAATTGTTTGGTACCGCTACATACTTTACACGCTTTTCTTTAAGTTAAGCCTGTCTGCTCTGTGTCCTAGATACTGGGGGTTAAGCCCAGGTTCAGGCACTGAACTTGTGTGTTTAATTTGGCAGGATGATAGATTTTTTTACTTGGGAAGAACTCACATCATCCTAAACTGATAATACACTTTCCTTCTTACCCCTCCTTCAAACTTTCAAAGAGAACACACAAGGGCCAGGTTCCTAGTTCAAGTTTAAATAAATACTTTATTTACACAGTCAAGTCCATCAATGGAACGGCAATATAGAAAATATTGTGAAAATAAGAACAAAGCAATAAGAAAAGAAAAAAAAAACAGGTGACGTCGTAAATGCCGCAAATAATTCATAAGTGGTTAAAACACCTGTTTTGCATAGCATAGTGCGCAAAATCAGTGGCTGGCAAAATATCTTAACTTTTAGCTGTAAAATTACAATGGTATGCAAGAATCAGACAGAGTAAGCCATACCTGACCAGTAAGAACAATGAGCCACCAGTGTCGTCGTCGACACCCTCAGTGCGAAGCAGCCAAGGTCAGTATGAGTTGTGGTCACACCCAGAGCCTTCCAAGAGATACAAAGACTTTGTGCCCTGCTAATCCCAGAACACAGCTGAGCCATTTGCTGTGAAAAAATGCTGTGGTGTCCTGCAACCAAGTAAGACTGAACCATAAACATTGTATTGTTATGGACAGTAACCTGGGAACTCAAAGTGTGTCCTATTGTTCAATTTTCGTCTTGTTGAAGATTTGGTTAATTGTTATCATTTCCTAGTAAAGGGGGAATGTAGTGTTGCTGATGTATGAGAGAGAACACCCATCCCTGTGATGTAGGGGAGAGCCTAGTAAAGAACCCATGAACTTCAGTGATGGTGGGCTGGACTGGCGTATGCCAAGCCAGCGTGGGATACGTAAATGAAGAGCCTGGAGCTCTGGGTGTGGTTCCAGTATTGTTCTGGCCACTAACATAACCCCAGTGTCTGGCTCATTATTACACCCATGTGGCTATGCCTCTAGCTGCCCAGCGAAACACCACACTGGCCCAGGGGAGACGGAGAATCAACATTTGCACAGAATGAAAAAGAGAGGATAACAATTCAAAATACTATAAGTACATATCAGAGACCAAAATTGGTCAGCGGCTCGGAATTTGTTCTTAAATTGCAAAGATGTAAAAGTGCAGTGTGCTAAAAAGTGCAGGATAATCACAGTGGCAGAACTAAAACAAGCATTTGCAATGCAATATGTCTCGCATTTACGCGAGTTTAAGCTATTGGCATTTCTTACATCAGCTAATTAAACACTATAAAGCACTATAGCACGGCCACTAGAATTAAGTGGCATTGAAGAATAGGGTTGACATAATTATGCAGCTAGGAAAGTTGAATATGTAACATAATGTGGCACAATATGTAGCAGTAATATTTCAGTTTTTTTGACAGTTAAACAACTACTAATAGTGTATGAGCAAAGCCGCACCTGATTAGTACCAGTTTAACACCTGAATGCAGCAATCGTCAACTGAAAGCTGACCAGTTAACCCTTGCAGAGGGTTTGCCACTTTGCCGAAACGCATATGACCCCTTTTGTTTAGAAAGTGTCTACACTTGTCTATGAATACCCTTGTCTACACTGTGTGCTACAAAGTGTGAAGGGTACAATAGGAACGGCACACAACACATAAGGTGTACCTAATGAAGGTAAGAGCCGTGGGTTAGAGGGAGCCAAATCTTGCAAACCTTTAATGCAGTTTCGAGCATAGCAACAGTTTCTGAAAGGAAGATTCTAGAGTCCTCACTGTGAGTAATGCCGAGCCCAGACTTCGGAGACACGATCAGTGTTTATTTATTCAACGGTAGCTGCCTTTCATTCAAAAGACTGATCGTGACGGATTGTGCATAGTTTGTACATTACAGTACGTGTCAAGTGTGTGTGTGGTGTGTACACTACAGTACGTGTCAAGTGTGTGCGTGGTGTGCACACTACAGAATGTGTCTACAGTGCGCCTATGACTACCGATGTTGTTTACACGTTGTAGTTGTGGAACAGCTGTAGGCTTGCATTTAAAACAGAATTATTGTATTTTTTGGTGCTCGTGCCCCTCCTCACATGCCTGACATACTCAGATTGCTACCGATCACAGCTGTGAGGAAATGAGGTGCCCTCCCTTGTTCACCTCACAGCACTGCGCCTGCTCCTGTAGCATATGACATAGCGCCAAGAGGAGTAAAGAGGAGCTAGACATCCAGGGGAGTTTCAGTACGCTGAGAAAGCGTGTGGCCGGAACAGAGGAGAGGTACACATAGGAATAGGTGTATGGCTCTGGAGATGTACAGAGTCGGAGGCTGCAAGTGAGTGTTACAAAGCTCGGAGGGTGCGCGTCGAAGCACTGCCCTCTGTGGGGTCTGCATGTGAAACAGCTGGGAGACACGATCAGTGTTTATTTATTCAACGGTAGCTGCCTTTCATTCAGAAGGGTGAGCATGACGGATTGTGCGTAGTTTGACCTGCCATTCAGCATAAGCGCTGGTGCCCAAAGCTCTACTCACAAACAGCGAGCGTTGGTGACCATAGAGCTTGCTAGGAGCAGGAAGCAGGAAACGAAACAAGCAGCATGCGCTGCCCACCCCTCGCGCACACCGGCTCCTTGCGCATGCGCCGCTGCCATGTTTAGGTCAGTCAGCGATGAGCAAGACAAAGAAAAAGTCCGAACGGTGCGGACTAAAACTGTAGTTGGTGGCCGCTGCTTCCGGACTACACGGAAGTCAGTTGGGCCACTGAAAAACAAGGTGAAAAACACTAAGCCAACACTAAGCCAATAAAGAAAAAGTCCGCACAGTGCCGACTAAAACTGTAGTTGGTGGCCGCTGCTTCCGGACTACACGGACGTCAGTTGGGCCACTGAAAAACAAGGTGAGAAACACTAAGCCAACACTAAGCCAATGGCAAGCAGCCGGAGAAACTACCGGCTGCTTGCCAACATATAGAGATTACTGTAGGTCTCGCTGAGACAGCGAATGCGCCAAGGCGAGACCTAAAAAGGCCATTATATACATCAAGCGTCAGGCAACAGAAAACTAGATGGCTAGGATAGGCAAGATTTGGTGCGGGAACAGCAAGCATTGGTGGAAAGACGCAACTTATAACCACATTGTATTTAAAGAATTCACCTAGCAGCCTGCCCAAACTGGTTTCTCGTTGGCTAACAGGTTTGTGGCTTGCACATTCTGAGCACGTTAGGACATAATTCATGCTACATACACACTTTAGGCTCTTGCCCAATGACCCTGAGGGAATCGGGTTTGAGACTGATATCCTTAACAGTTTATCCGCTCTGTTCAGAACTTTTATCAGGCCAGCAATTACTTGGGGATAAAGATCGTTCAGGAGGAAGTCAACTGCTGCCTATATTGTTCATGTCCCTTGTTTATTCAGGAAATGATGAGGAAACCTTCTGCAGTCATTGGTTAGGACTGGACAGATACAGAGCAGATGCGGTAGAGACTCCTGGAACACAGCACAAAAATGGCAGTTATTACTGATGGGGCAACTCCCCCATGGAGGGTGAAGATCTAATGAGTAGAAAATTCCCATGTAAATAAGAGAGAACTTAGCTTTGTAGTATAAGGAGAATGTATCTAAAATGCATTTTTGCACTCCTCTTTAAGTTAAATTCCTATTACCAAGGTATACATGTTTCCTGATCCTGAGGGTATGATGATCTAATTCAAAAGATTTCTTCTGAACTGCTCCATTTAAAGCTAATGTGAACTGCTAATGGGGGAGATTTAAATCCCAGAGGGCTGCTTCACCTTTGAGGTTCCGTGAGAATCTGACTGACATTTTGGGTATGTTCGAATATGGACGAGTTTGTTATCTACGAACCGCAAATGATGAGTTTAGTGGGTGTACGCGTTTTCGCTACGCTACTATGTATGGTTTGTCTCATTCTTGGGTATGTCCATCTGAACCCTTGGGTTCCATTTTAGATACGACGTCCATTTTGTCTCTTGCCCTCAAGTAGCCAGTGAACGGACACTGTCCGCTTCGTGACCCTGGGATTCCCAAGCTTTCGTGGAGGACACATGTTCCTTTGGAGGTGTCTTTTATGGTGAGGGGGCTGACACGGTAAAGGCAGATGGCCCCGCTTAAGGCTCATCTTGCCATGACGTTTATTGTTTCAGTCGTGCATACATTAGGTACGAGTCTTTGATCCTGCAATTAAGTTTCCGTTATTGCTCTCTACACTGTTTTCTAAACTGTTGTACATCCATATCTTTTTCCTTTGCATCTGTTTCTGTCCTTTCCTCTAATTCGTTACGGTCAGAATGGAATGTGCTTAATGTGCTTTTACAGTTGGGAACCGGCAATGCTGCTGTAATTATGTTTCGGGTTTCTGAAAACATGAATGAGACCTTTTAAAGTTTATTATGGGAGCTAAGCTGTAACCTTTTGTTCGCCATGCTGAGCAATGACGAAAATGTGTATAAAAGGAGCGATCCACTTGTGCAATTCGAAGCAGTCTCTCAGAACCTACACGTTGTGTACTTCTTGCGATTTCTGTATCCCTGCAGTGAATAAATGCTGATCTTTGACGCCGCAGGAAGTGTCCCTTGTCTCTGTGTTTTGTACGCTGGAACAGGTAACCCACGAAGGTTTCAGGTGTTGTCCCCTGGCACCGCTGGGCCTTAGAATAGCCCAGTCCTTCAGTTGGCGCCCAACGTTGGGCGACATCAGCGGTACCGGTCCAAAGCCCGACGATCGTGAGGAACTTCGTGTGAAATCTCTGAGGGAAGGTGCACCCCGCTTCATCGATCTAGTTGTCGAAATAAGTGGCCCGAAGACTTTTCCCGCGAAGATTCCCACCTCCTGACGGCTGCGACGGACTGATGCCCTGACTGTCGACCTGTTTTGGCGCCTGGCGTAGTCCTTTGTACGGCGAGACGATAGACGGGCCTTCCTGGTGACGCCATTGCTCTTTCAGTTAAGTATTCGTGGGTCGCTCCCTAAGTAGACTTGGTTGTTTGCATGGTTCCATTGCATTTGTGGTTCTTAGTCATTGGTTCTTAGTTGTTGGGTTTTATTTGACAATTGCAATTGCCAAAAACCGAGGGTCTTGCATTTTTTTGCGAGGACATCGTAATTCGATAGCCCTTGAAGTTTGTAAACTAGGTTAGTGTGCACGATGCCTGGCCGTAGTACTTTGTTTGGGTTCTTTAAATGTTGCAGCACGGATTCCCGACTAGAGGATTCATGTCCGATACCTCCAGTTGGAACTCCAATTTATGAGCTCTATAGTCGCCATGGAGTGGGTCCTATCGTATATAATGAATATTGGATTCGATATAATAAAAATGATGGTGTTCTTAGTTGGCCACCACATGGTAGTTTCGAAACTGCAATGTTGGATAATCTTGAAACTAAATTGTTTAAAAAGAAGGCTAGGCCAGCCATGTTTGATTCCTTTCGGTTATGGCGTAAAGAGGCCAAGCAGAAAGAAATTAAACAGTCTAAGAAAAATAAGCGAGAAGGTGTTATTGCGGTGATGCGAAATGCAGAACAGTATCACCGAGACAAGGATGAGAAGGAGCAGGAAGTTTCTGCTAGATTGCATCATATGGCGGTGGATAAATGTTATCCGGTTTTACCGTCTAGTCTTGATAAGACGGGAGAAGAAACGGTCGAGGATTCCTTATTGTCTTATCTATTGAAATCACCACCTCCCTATGCACCAGATACTGTGGGTCCTGTGATTCCTCCTGCTCCCCAACCTGCTGTCTTGGTGGCTGCTGGACAGCCTGTTGTTCCTCCTGTTCTTCCGAATCCTCTTGTGCCGCAAATTGTTCATCCTCCGCTACCAGCTCTTTTCCCTATTGCTCCTTTGCCTGTACCTCTTCAGCCTATTGTTACCACTACTCCTGTTATCTCGACTACTTCTACTAGTTCTATGGTTACCCCTGATGTAGTTACTCCTGTGCTTCCTTCTTCTTCCCCTTCTGTTCGTAGTCGCATATTTAATTCTGTCGCTAATCTCTATTCTCCGCTTTTTGGGCCGATACTTGGGCCCGATCTTTCTGATGTCTCTCAGAGGCGTAGCCAAATTCCTGATGGTAGGGAACGTGAGTCGTTGGTAAACCTGGCGCGTAAATGGATTAGTTATCCTGCGAAGTACACTTCGCGTATAGTCTTCGAGACATTTTCTCAGTTTAATGAGCCCACACAAAGATTTGTGTACGAGGAAATGTGTAAATCTTTGCGAGAAAAGTGGGATACTGATGCGGTAGACAATGTACCGCCCGAGATTACTGAACTACAAAATCACTTTTCGAGTGGTATGATTGTGGGTAGTAATGTCCGACATGCTTTAGAGCGTTTGTTATCTTTTCGATTTACGGTATCACCTCGAGCATTGTTTAAGGACGAAACTGAGGAGCGGATGGCACAATCTGGTCAGTACCCTATGCGGGAAGTTCCTCCAGTGTGGATGCCAGGTGATGCTGCTGCTAACCCTGCTATTCCACCACACTTTCAGAGAGTTTGGATACACCTCCCCTGGAGGCGATCAGAAGTTTTGCAGGTGAAGCGGCAAAAATCCGGCAGGTTATTATAAGGAGTTATCCCAACTAGTGGATGTTACTATTATGAACCTTGCCGACATTGACATGTTGTTCGGTAATGTAGTACCTCAACCGATTTAGGCGAAAATACGCCAAGAGAATCACGTAGCCGAGTTAGGCGGTGATTGGGCTGCTCTTGCTGCGGCTGATGCACGGCAAGTTGGTGGGGCTAAACCTGAACAGCTCATTGAGAATCTGCCCCAGAGGATAATTACACTTATGAAAACACTCATGCCGGCAATAAGAGTTAACTGGGATAAACTGTCTGCGTGCAAACAAAAGAAGGACAAGAGTGTCTTCGATTTCTTTACGAGATTTGAGGAGGCATTCATTAATCACAGTGGTCAGGATATGAGCACTGAGGGAGGTCAGCGATTGTTTGTTGATAAATTTGTATCGAATCTGCTGCCTGAACTAAGCAACAAATTGAAGAATTCTGAAAGTTCGTGGGCTGTTTCTGCCACTGCTCAAATATTAGCTACGGCCCAATACTACGAAAATAGAGAGAAAGAAGAAAGCGAACGTGCAGATAAGAAAACGAAGGATCTTAAAACTAAGGTCTTATTGCAGCAAGCGTATTCCCCGCGCTCGAATCAAAATAACTCGCAACAGCAAAATCGATTACAGTCGCAGTTTTCTAGGTCACAGTCGCGTACCGACTCCTCTACACCGCAAACTATGTTGGGGTATAATCAATGCGCATATTGTAGGGGTGAGGGTCATCTGAAGTTTAATTGTCCAGTTTTGCGTGACCGAAACAATGGTGTTTCGGCTCGAGGAGGTCGTAGTGATCCTCAACAAGCATCACGTGGTAGAGGTCGCGGTGTTACTCAGAATCAGAATGAGTGTCTTGCCACTTCAGCAGACTCGCAAAATTGCTTTGATCGGCGCGATTTATCGGCTGGTAGATCTGCACAGTATCATGTGGACGACTATTATGTCGAGCATGATGTTGCTGCTGACGGTCATTATTAGGACAGCCATAGACAAAGAAAGGGAGTGGTATCGGTTCCGGTTGATCAGAGAGGGCCTTACGTTACAGTTGCCACAATGGGCGTAGTTGAGCCTTTTCTGTTTGATACTGGTGCAGCGAAAAGCTCCATCATGCATTCGAAACTCCCTGGCGCGCCTTTGTCTGGCTTAACGAATGTTACCGTTGGATTCTCTGGCGCCCCCGTTAGCAATCCAGTTTCTAGCCCGTTGCCCCTTACAATTGTGTCTCGTGAGTTAGAAGCCCCTTTGCTTTTGACTACTTGTTGTGGTGAGAATCTTTTGGGCCTGGATTTGTTGAAGCGGTTATATGCGACTTTGTACTATTCTCCTGCGGGAGTGGAGCTTACGTTGGGTCAGAAAGTGATCTCTCCTATGTATTTGTCGACTGGTAAGCTCCCACCGGAATTGAGGTCTCTTCGTAAGTCTTTGTGGGCGACGGGTCCCAACGATGTAGGCCTGTTGGATATACCGCCTTATGTTGTTCAATTGAAATCAAATGTGCGCTTACCACGCATTCCCCAGTATCGTATCTCTCTTGATGGAGAGCGAGCACTATTAGCGATCATTTACGATTTGATCGATAAGGATGTCATCGAAGAAACTCGGGGTAACGTGTGTAATAGTCCTGTGTTACCTATTTTGAAACAAACTGATCCATCTAAGCCTCCTGTGTATCGTTTCGTCATTGATTTACGGGAGGTAAATAAAATTGTGATTCCACAGTTTCCCGTAGTGCCCGACATTACGGCTTTGCTAACTCTGATTCCAGCTTCTGCATCATGGTTCTCGGTAATCGATCTGAAGAATGCCTTCTTTAGCATTCCAATTGCTGAGGAAAGCAGAGATCTATTTGGTTTCTCGTTAGGTGGTCGCAGTTTCAGGTTTAAACGCGCACCTCAGGGCTACTGTGAGAGTCCATCGATCTATAGTCAAGCGCTTAAGAGCCAACTTGATGCGTTTGTGTTACCGACTGGTGCGGCCTTGATTCAGTACGTTGACGATCTGTTGGTAGCTGCTGACACTGAACAGATTTGCAAAACTGCTACAGTATCCCTGTTACAGCATCTATGTGACTTACATCACAAGGTGTCACCCTCTAAATTGCAATATTGTTGTCAAGAAGTAACCTATCTCGGTCACTTATTGTCAAAGGAGGGAAGAAGGTTGACCCCAGAAAGAATTGCAGCAATTGCTCGAATGACGGTGCCAACAACTCAGAGAGATGTGCGTGCCTTTCTAGGTATCACGTCATACTGCAGACAGTGGATCCCAAACTTTTCACTGTTAGCGAAGCCATTGATAGCTCTCACGTGCAAGGATGTTTCGACTCCTTTGCCATGGACGGAAGAATGTCAGAAAGGTTTTTCTGAACTGCGTGACGCGTTGTTTTCGGCTCCTGTGTTAGGTACTCCTGATTACAGTAAGCCATTTACACTATACGTTCACGAGAGAGAAGGTTGTGCGTTGAGTGTTTTGACGCAACAATTTGGTGGTAAGCAGCGTCCATGTGCATATTTTTCCTCGACCTTAGACCCGGTAGCTAGAGCGTTGCTAAGTTGCTTGAGGGCGACAGCGGCAGCTGCGGTGTCTATTCGACAATCCGCAGGTCTGGTCATGGATAATATGCTTACAGTGATGGTTCCGCATGCAGTTGACACTCTCCTGAATCGTACAAAAACTCAACATCTGACGAGTGCAAGGTTGTCCGGTTACGAGTTAACACTTTTGGCAAGTCATATACAGATCAAGCGTTGTAATGTGCTGAATCCGGCGACATTGTTGCCGACTAATGTGGAATCAACTGATGTACCACCACATGATTGTTATTTACGAACTGAAGAAGAAACGAAGGGTCGTGTGGACCTGAAAAACACTCCATTGATAGACCCCGATGGCACTTTGTATGTTGATGGTTCATGTTTTAAGTTGCCGAATGGTGATGTGACGACTGCGTATGCTGTGGTGACGTTGAGTACGGTTGTGGAAACTGCGAGATTGAGTCAGAATTCAGCGCAAGCGGCAGAATTGATTGCGTTAACGAGAGCGTGTGTCTTGTCTAAAGGAAAGCGAGTGAATGTGTTTACTGACAGTCAGTATGCATTTGGTGTTGCACATAGTTTTGGCCAATTGTGGAGAGAGAGAGGATTTATGACATCGCATGCTACGAAGATCCAACACAGACAGCTTGTGAATGATCTTTTGGATGCACTTACATTGCCTAAACAGGTGGCGATCATTAAATGTAGTGCGCATCGAAAGGTTACGGGTGATGTTGGTCGTGGTAATGCATTTGCGGATGAGATTGCTAAGGAAACGGCTAAGAATCTTGCGTCTCGAATGTATGTTACGAGTTCAGTGCGGTGGCCGACGGAGACTGGTATGTGTGAAGACACTGTTGAGAGCGTGAAAGCAATTCAGAACGAGGCCACTAAAACTGAAAAGACCAAGTGGAAAGAAAGTATGGGAAAGTTAGATACCTATGGATGTTGGGTTGACTTGTCAGAATGTCAGAGGTGGATGTTACCGGATGCATATGTGCTAGCCGTTGTGACTATGGCTCACGGCTTGTCGCATATTAGCGCGAAAGGTATATGTAAGCTATTGTCTCCTGTATGGAAGAATGATGGTATCGCTAAATGTGCTGAGAGAGTGGTTAAGAATTGTATGGTGTGTTTGATGTACAATCCTGGCAAGGGCACTCCCACTCCACCTGGCCATTTTGCCCCTCCTACATGTCCCTTTGAGGTTATCCAGCTGGACTTCATCCATATGGAGAGATGCAATAATCTGAAGTATGTTTTGGTTGTGGTTTGTGCGTTCTCCAGATGGATAGAGGCCTATCCTCTCAAGGATAATACTGCCTTGTCCACAGCGAAAGTCCTACTGAAGGAATACTTTCCTCGGTATGGAATGCCACGGATTGTGTGGTCAGATAATGGAAGTGAGTTCGTGGGAAGTGTGATGCAGAGTGTGTGTAAGGGCCTTGGAATTCGACAGAAATTCCATAGCGCCAATCATCCTCAGGCAGCGGGTTTGGTTGAAGGGTACAATGGTACTCTGAAACTGAAACTTGCAAAAATACAAGCTACGACTGGTTTGTCATGGCCTGATGCTTTGCCTCTGGCTCTCTTGTCAACCAGGGTGACTGTGCACTCTTGAGAAGGGCTTAGCCCATATGAGATTGTGTTCGGCCGCCCTGCAAACATTTGGGGAGTCCCGAGGCCTAAGGCCTTTGATAGCCTTGAGTATCCAATGTTAATTGATTATCTTCATGATCTGACTGCTAAACTAAGGTTAATTCATCAACAGGTCTTTGAAGCTTTACCGGCACAGACAGAGGGTCCTGGACATCGGCTCCAACCGGGTGACTGGGTTGTTACCCGCAATTTTGGCAGAAAACGCAATCTGGAGCCAAGATTTGTGGGCCCTTTTCAAGTGCTGCTGGCAACAAGGACTGCAGTTCGGTTGGAAGGCAGAAAGAACTGGGTGCATGCCACCCATACCAAAAAGGTTTCGATCCCTTCACCAACAGATAATTGGGTGAGAACTGGTATTGCGACAGCGGAAACTGAGACTCCTCTACGTTACGTGCCGTTTAGCGATGCTCAACCTGTAGTAGACAATTCATTGCAGCCGGACACATCTGTTGAGTCGTCAGTTTTGGAGAACTCAAGGTCAGAATTGTCATCTGATCGATTGAACATTGTTTCACCAGCTGAACAATTATTTGAAGAGCAGACTCGACCTGGAAGATGTCGATATTTTCTTCGTTCACATGACAAAGACTAATAATTTTTTTCTATATTTTCCTTTACTGTTGCCACGAACATTAAGCTGATTTTTGAGTTTCTTTCCACGTGCATTTTTTACAGCTAAGAGATTTTTATTAAGTTGGATGTTTGTTTAAGAAAACCTATCATCTGGGTTAACCGTAGGGCCGTGCGGGTACTTCCTTCTGTTTAGCAGGTTCCTGATACTAGGTCAGTTACCTTTTGTCGATTCCTGGGAACTCCTGGGGATTGATAATTGCTGCTCAGAACGAAGTGCGTCAAGAACGTACGGACGGTTTTTAGAGGATGGCGTTCTCTAAGCTGTTGGAAGTAGAAAGGATGTCGGCGCAAAGATCAAAATTGCATAAGATTGTACGAACTAAATGTTTTTTGTTTCAGGTATTTCTACTGTTTCTGACTGTTTCTATGCTATTGGTGGGCGGAGTGTATTTTGGGATACAGTCGTTATTGCCTTCTGTTTCACCTACCTTTTCTCCTAAACTAAGTTCCATTACTACTGTTTCTCCACATTCCTTTCATCCTCTGCCCCAACATGAGCAGGTTAGACGTGCGGAATTCATGAATAACTCCTTTGTTCAACTCTTACATCAGCATCAGTTGGTAATGAATACAACCAACTGTTGGGTGTGTGGGTTAATGCCACATACCATGGACAGAGGTATTCCGTATTTGGTTCTTCCTTATAGTTCCCAGGGGTCAGCTCGAGCATTCCAAACTATGTTCCGTAGTGCACTAGATTCCTACCCCAGTCGAGAGCCACGTTCCGCGGACTTTGGTCCTGGTCCGTACCACAAGCCTTTGGCGATAGCGATTGCTGATCTCGATCGAGATATTTTTGATGTATCGCTTATTCCAGATGCAGAGATACAAGCGTATAAAGATCTGAGTGAGGCTGAGTATAGTATGTCAGTGGGTGATAGACAGCTCAAGAGCTCGTCCCCAATATGGATCGTACCCCACCTCGGTAATTTCTGCTTGAAAGGTCTTGGTCGAAATCCGAGAGCCCAGCTTGGGGACAGTGCTTGTACTGACACGTACGTTCTACCGATGCTCTCTTCCCCTGTTTTCCTGACTGCCAAGGGTACCTATTTCGTATGTTATGAGCGTGCATATACATGGTTGCCCCGTGACTTCTCGGGAACCTGTTATATTGCGAATCTTTTGCCACCGACTTTTACAGTTGCCTCCGACTATCATAAAACTAGAGTTGTGAGAGGCGTTGTTAGCAAAGAAGATACTGCGGGTCAAGAAGCAGGAGACTTCTTTAAGGGTTTCTTGCCGTTTTGGGGACCTATGGTTAATAGTAGGAACCTGAGACAGTTGACCCGTGTGGTAGAATTGACTGCTAACATAACTGCGAGTGCTCTTGGTAATTTAACAGCGGAACTTCAGGCGGATAGACTTATGACGTTGCAGAACCGTATGGTTCTAGATGTTGTTCTTGCAGATAGAGGTGGTGTGTGCAAAGTTATCCATTCGAGCTGTTGCATTTTCATTCCTGACAACGCTCCAACTGTTTACCAAGCCATCTCGAAGTTGCATAAGATCTCCGAGTCCATACACGTGGACGAGGGTAATTGGACGCTTCTAGGATGGTTTTGGGGCCTAATATCAACTTGGGGTTGGAAGATTCTAATGATCATGGGGGTTGTTGTAACGTTTCTGTTCACGTGTTGTCCGGCCTTGTGTGGCCTCTGTGCTACAACGTGTATAAGACGGCCATCAGTTACCAAAGAGACGTTGATGAATAGACTGATGTTCCAGCAGCAACTGATGAATATCGAAATCGATTCTGATCTCGACTAGTGCTTGCCTACATGAGGGCAAAAGGAGCGTCTGAGGTTCCGTGAGAATCTGACTGACATTTTGGGTATGTTCGAATATGGACGAGTTTGGTATCTACGAACCGCAAATGACGAGTTTAGTGGGTGTACGCGTTTTCGCTACGCTACTATGTATGGTTCGTCTCATTCTTGGGTATGTCCATCTGAACCCTTGGGTTCCATTTTAGATACGACGTCCATTTTGTCTCTTGCCCTCAAGTAGCCAGCGAACGGACACTGTCCGCTTCGTGACCCTGGGATTCCCAAGCTTTTCGTGGAGGACACATGTTCCTTTGGAGGTGTCTTTTATGGTGAGGGGGCTGACACGGTAAAGGCAGATGGCCCCGCTTAAGGCTCTTCTTGCCATGCCGTTTATTGTTTCAGTCGTGCATACATTAGGCACGAGTCTTTGATCCTGCAATTAAGTTTCCGTTATTGCTCTCTACACTGTTTTCTAAACTGTTGTACATCCATATCTTTTTCCTTTGCATCTGTTTCTGTCCTTTCCTCTAATTCGTTACGGTCAGAATGGAATGTGCTTAATGTGCTTTTACAGTTGGGAACCGGCAATGCTGCTGTAATTATGTTTCGGGTTTCTGAAAACATGAATGCGACCTTTTAAAGTTTATTATGGGAGCTAAGCTGTAACCTTTTGTTCGCCATGCTGAGCAATGACGAAAATGTGTATAAAAGGAGCGATCCACTTGTGCAATTCGAAGCAGTCTCTCAGAACCTACACGTTGTGTACTTCTTGCGATTTCTGTATCCCTGCAGTGAATAACTGCTGATCTTTGACGCCGCAGGAAGTGTCCCGTGTCTCTGTGTTTTGTACGCCGGAACAGGTAACCCACGAAGGTTTCAGGTGTTGTCCCCTGGCACCGCTGGGCCTTAGAATAGCCCAGTCCTTCACCTTTTAGCTCCGGAGCTTCAAAGAGATTGATCTTCCTAGGATTTTGAGACACTGAGTTATTTGCTGATTACACTTCCAGCCAAATAAGATTCTTCATTGAGCCTTCCTTTGCTGCATGTGCTTAGTGCATGTACTTGGCTAGCTTTCTGTACTAGAAGTTGATTTCTCAACATAAATTCCAGTCTGATCTAGAATGGAGGTGTGTGAGGTCAAATTAAAGTGAAGCACAAGGGGCTGGTGATGTTGTTGCCTCACAAGGTAGTGTAAGAGCTCTGTATTCTAAAAAGAGTCTTTCTAGTCACTATTGACATAGTCCCACATATTTATATGTAATCAAGAGGGTCTCACAGTGTAAAATCCTGACTGCGGTATAGACAGTTCATATTTGCAAAGATGTTTTGATATATTCAAAGTCAACATTCTCAGTGTTAAATCATGTTATCATCTGTCATTATCATATTCCATAACTGGTGTTTGACCTGCACACTTCCAATACATACTAAAGCAGTTTTATATCAGCTGACCTATAACTCACCATAATGTCCTCAAATAAGGCCTACATTGCTGCTTTTACAGGCAATATTTTACTAAATTATCTTCATTTTCACGTGACAAACAGTGCCAAACAGTGCCATACTTAATGTCAAAGTACCTGCCCGGAAGAAGCAGCCCAAACCCTTGGGTTGCCTGTTGCCTTTTATCCTAGACAGTGGACAGGTGTAATCTGTGTGTATGACAGAGGGAGACATCAGTGCCCACAGCTTTGAACTTTTTGGTTAGGTGGATAGTGTTATAAATTGCTTGTTTGAAACTGGGGCCCATGCTCTAAATGTGGACCAGTTCTAATTAGTTGGCTTGGGTGGGATCCAGTGTGTTTATATCTGATTTTTCAGCTTGAACTGTGCAATGATAAGCATAACATAGAAACATTTTAGATTAAATGGGTGCCTAACAAATGTTGAAATATTTGTTTTCAAAGGTCAGTTATGCTGCCTCAAACCCACTTCTAAGTGACCGGATCCAGTTCCCTTCCTTCTTCAGGACCTCTCCAAGTGATGACTTCCAGTCCCATGGGCTGGCCAAGCTGGTGATGCATTTTGGATGGAGCTGGGTCGGTCTTTTGGCTGAGGAGAGTGACTATGGGCAGCAAGGGATTCGGCTACTTCAAGATGAACTCATCAAGGCAGGGATTTGTATTGCATTCTCAGAAACAATCATATCAAACAAACCAGATAAAACCGCTCTGCGCATTGCTCAAGTTATCAAAAATTCAACAGCAAACGCCATTGTTGTCTTCTCATTTGTCCCTGACCTGGCCATGGTTTTAGATGAGCTGCTGAAGCTTAATAGCACTGGAAAGATCTGGGTTGCCAGTGAGGCTTGGTCAACATCATCTGTCCTTTCCACAGAAAAATATTCAGATATCCTTGCTGGCACCATTGGTTTTGCCACTTTTAGGGGAGATATGCCAGTCTTCAAGAAATATCTCACCAATGTTGTCCCCTTAAGCTCACTGGGTTTCATCAGAGAGTTCTGGGAACATGCATTTGACTGCAGGTGGCTGGATCCGAACATAACACAGACTGTTCCAGATAACGCAAGTAGACTATGCACAGGGGCTGAGAAGTTAGAAAATCTTCAGATTTACCAAAATGATATCACCAGTTTTACAGTTTCATACAGTATCTACAGAGCAGTGTATGCCATTGCATTGGCTTTAAATAACTTGAGTTCTTGCATACCTGGGACAGGCCCCTTTCATCTAGGCAGCTGTGCAGATATCACAAATTTGAAACCATGGCAGGTAAGAAGTGATGTCCTTTTACATGTATGTAAGGCTGTCTCCTGTGGACTAGTGGCTGTTTACAGGATTGCCGCATCACCATTGCTTACATAGATGGTTTTCTACCATTGGATCAAGGTTGAAATATTCAACTACCGAACAATGTCATCACTATTTTGACAATAGCACTACATTGCAAGTTAAGTCTTGGCAAATAAAAGAGGTGTTAAATATTATGAATATATACTTACCTTGCTGATAGTTGTAGGCCATGTACTGGAAACAATATTTTTGCAGGTCAATATTATAACTGTGTTTTAGTGTCATTCTACCACACTGACTTTGAGCCTCAAAGGGACAGACAGGAGTGCTTTACTCACAACCTTGTACAAAGATTTCTGATTTCTCTAGTTTGTAAGTGCTATGAGGATTCAGGGAGCCTTCCCAAAGGTATTGGAATATGTGTCATGCACCTTAGTGCCATACTGGGAATTTATGAGTCTTCCAGGAGGTAGGGGATTCACTGGTGTCAGAGACAGTCAAAGAAACCCTGTGACACAGCTAGACAGTAGGGCTGAAGTTGTCTTCACACATGTGTAGGATGGCTCAGAGATGTTGAAGATGTGAGGGGATACCATGGGTTGCATTACACAAAATGCTCCAGGGGCACAATGAGCATTTCCATCATTTTTGTACCTTTTGGACACATTTGTATTAAACAAGAGGCTGAAGACGTGGCTTTTACACATTTGCATTAGTACTTGGCTGAAAAATGAAGAAACATCTGCCCATGAACCTGTACCCTATTATAGGCACAGGCTCAAAAAGGAATGCTAAGTGATTTTGTTCCACATGTGAAGAGGCACGCAGTTAATGCACCCCTCAGGGCAACCTCAGTAAGGGTCACACATGTCCCAAGAAAATGTTATCCACGGCTTTTCCTCAGCAGGCTGATGTTATTACTTCCCAGCACTCACCTGCAGGGTGATCCCTGCCCCCTTTGTAAAAGCAAGACAGTCTCCTTGTATGAAAAGCCAGGCTGATGGTTTTAAACTGTTTCTCCCTGTTAAGGATATTAAGGGCTGAGTTGACTCCATTGGAGGCTCATGTTTGCACTGAGGACTGAACATTGAATACTGAGGACAGCTACAGTGCATGGTCCTGGTTTGTGCCAGGTGCACACACCAGGTGTCCGTTGGAACCATACTCTATCTTAATAAAATATGGGCACGTGTGAGAAGCCACATTCGTAAATATAACATGGCCAATGGCCATAAATGTCAGTATATGTGGTATCACGACCCTGCCAGTGATGAACACTAAACATGAACCTCCAATACACCGTTACCTATTGAGTCTTATTCTCAAACTCAAGCCAGAGAAAATGCAATATGAGTTTGGTCTGCTTTTGGAGGATTGGTGAGCTCCAGGAGAATGAATAAGAACCTCTTACTGCTGAAACGTTAATGAATAAATAGTCAGGGTCAATAAACAGTGTGTAAAAAATTCATTGGTAGGAGTGATTTGTACTCCTGGGAGTTTTAAAAAAAAGTGAGGGTTGCAGCACCTCACATGTGTGGATGATATGTATAAATATTATTGTGCAGATGTTGACTTTGCAAAATATGCTTTGAGCATCCTCTTTTCTAATGTGCATGAGCACTTTGACATTAATGAAGATGCTACATGTTAAAAAAAAATAATAATAGAAAGGCCTAAATTAAGCTGGTTTTATTCTTGGGCATAAACACCCACATGCCTTGACAAGTGAAATATCCTGTAAGAAACAAAAATAACAGCACAGGTACGTAGCCTACTTGACAGGCTATGGAACAAACTACCAGTCAACATCAGATGCTCCCCACCCTGCACACCTTCAGGAAGAGCCTCAAGAGCTGGATTTTTGGCTGACCT
The DNA here is from genome assembly GCF_964204655.1 of Triturus cristatus. Taxonomy (NCBI): domain Eukaryota; kingdom Metazoa; phylum Chordata; class Amphibia; order Caudata; family Salamandridae; genus Triturus; species Triturus cristatus. Next base: position 761,214,072 of record NC_140595.1, read on the forward strand.
AGTGTTGCACCATTCCCCCCCCCCCCCCCCTCCAGCGCCTTGAGACCCTCACGGGTGAGTAGCAGGCTTTTTAAACCCCTGATTGATTAATTGATGGATGCATCACATCAAACATGTGAACGGTTACAAAAATGGAGATGGACTTGGTAGCCACAGGATCTCTTCCACTGGTGCATCTAGAAAATGATATGTGAGGTAATCCATGAGAAAGGATCATTAAGCTGCTCATTTGTCTTCCATGACTTTGACTTTGACTATGTCCGACAAAGCATGAACCAAACTGAGTTTTAATGTCTGCAGCTTCAGAAAAATCATTCTTCTGTTTGATTTGGGTGCATGGGAATATATGCAGTGGATTATCAACTATGGGCAGCCTAGATCTAGGGAGCCAGTCTAGATGCCTTTCCCATGACCTATTCCAGCCTATCCAACCTGGGTTTGAAAGAGTTTCCCTGTACACATAATTAAGACATCAATGCTATTTGCTGAGGGATCCCAGCATCTCAGATATGCTCAAAATGAAGATGAGAAAATTGTTTTAAGCAGCAGTAGGCAGTCAGAGACCAGCATAGTCCTTAATGCTTTCAGTAGCCTGTTCTATCAAGAAACAATACTGAGCCTGGAGAACCAGTCCCTTCCATTGTACACCTTCCAATTCCTAGTATTTCCCTTGGAATTCTAAATGATGATTCTGAATTTGCACCCACTGCATTTACAGAAAGAGCCCACCTAAACCTGCACCAACATAAAACACTGTCAGCTCAGTGGACCAATTGACCTACTATACATGCATTCCTCTTGCTGGAACCAGAATGCAAAGATATTGTGAATATTATGGAAATAGCCAACCCCTTTACCCAGCACACCCAGGCATTATGCCCCAAGGACCAGAAGGTGTCCACCTAGCACAAGATCCTTAGGGAGAAGTTCTTCTTCCCCTAAAAATGGCAAGACTGACTGCCCTAAAACCAAGGCTGAAACTTGAGAGCAACCTATCAAAGATATGCTAAACCACATTAAAGAGGATATGACAAGCACAGCACCTTACCATGAAATTCCCACGCCAAACATTTCAAGGGCGGCATATTAACATATGAGGTACATTGAAGTTACCTCAGAAGAATAGGTAGAGTCAATATGTTTCCACATTAGTGCAAACCTTCAGCTCAGAATAATGTAAGTGTGTTTGCCCTTTAGTATCTGATAATTCAACTGAAAACCAAAGCTCGCACTAAAAACAAAGGAAAAAGCAGGGACATATTTGACAATAAATTCAAGGAGATCATATCCTAGTCTGCAGATTGCCCATAAAGGAAAAAATAAGGTTTGAGGTCCTTTGTATTTCAATTCCCATGTCCTGGGAAAGAATTTCCCTGACTTTCCCAAGTAGAGGTTCTGCGGAGAGAGTAGTCATGGGATGGACACAATTCTACATCTAATCTATACACTGCCCATTCTAGACTTCCAGAGGTTCCAAGCACAGAAATTCAGAATAATGTACCTATTAACTAGAAGGCAAAATCACTGTTGGTTAATGTATTTTTTATACTAAACAATAGTAATTATTTTTTAAATGCACAAACTTTGTGAAAAATAAAAAAATAGAAAGTTTATGACATTCAAGAATATAGTGATGCTTAATATGGGGAGAGCATGTAGCCTTATGGCTTGAGCCATCGACCTCGAAGCTGGTGATACGGGTTCAAGTCTTGGCACCGAAGCTCAACATCCTGTGATTATGGGCAAATCAGTTACTCTCCCCACGTCCAACAAAAATGAATGTGTCCATCTGTAACAAAACTGGTGCACACCTAAAGCGCTCTGATACCTGATATGTTCGGGTCTAGTTCGCACTATATAAAACTCCCCCCCAAAAAAAGTTATACATTTTGATAAGTGGGAATATTACACAGTTATGACAACACCTCTAAGCATATCATTCTATGGTAAAGTTTCCAAATTACAGTTTGTACATTTCACCAATATTGAGCTTCTTTTCTAACTTTTCAGTGTTTTTCATGGGGCCTACATGAATAACAATGAGTGCCTACTGCAAATTAGCACATTTCAAATTTGTCTCAGTTTAACATTATGTTTTACACTGTTTACGGCACATTTAGCATTCTAAATTTATTAATTTGCATTATAATTTTTATTCTTTATTACCTCTTTATGGTAGTGATGTACACTCACTGAACATACTACAGACCAAGTTGTTGAACTTTGAGCAAAATCTCCTGGGTCACTGTATTTTCTTGTGTCATGTTTTAAGCGGATCACTGACATAATATCGTCAGTCAAAATATCGAGGTACCAGAATATCGTGTCCAAAATATCGATGGACAAAATATCGACTTCCTATCTCCATAAAGGTAAGTATCAAAATGTCGAAACCAAAATATCGTTGTTAAAAATAAAGTTGTATAAAATATCGATTATTTTAATGTCTGAAAAATAATATACAATGAATTAAACTATACATATAATTAAATAAAGCATAGTTAGAATTATTTAAAAAATGTTAAAATTAATAAATAACAAAAGTAATGTAAAAAAATACTAAACATGCATAATTATTTTTTTATTTATATTAACTTAATAATAATAATACATAATTATTAAATTTATTTATAAAATATTAAAAACGTAATTTAAATTGTAATTACATATATATATATCTAAATAAACCTGTAATATAAATATAATAATTTACTATTCCCACACCACCAAGAGTAACAGTAGGGAAAGTGTTGGATAGTGGGAGTGTAAAAATTACTATTCCCACTCTGGTGAGTGCAACAGTAGGGAAAGTGTTGGATAGCAGGTGGGTAAAAATTACTATTCCCACTCCAGCAAGTGCAACAGTAGGGAAAGTGTTGGATAGCTTGTGGGAATAATTTACTATTCCCACTCCACCAAGTGTAAGAGTAGGGAAAGTGTTGGATAGCAGGAGGGTAAACATTACAATTCCCACTCCAGTGAGTGCAACAGTAGGGAAAGTGTTGGATAGGGGGGAGGGTAAAAATTACTATTCCCACTCCAACGAGTGTAACAGTAGGGCAAGTGTTGGATAACGGGTGAGTAAAAATTACTATTCCCACTCCAACAAGTGTAACAGTAGGGAAAGACTTGGATAGCGGGTGTGCAAAAATTACAATTCCCACTCCACCGGGTGCAACAGTAGGGAAAGTGTTGGAGAGCGGGTGGGTAAAAATTACTATTCCCACTCCAGTGAGTGCAACAGTAGGGAACGTGTTGGATAGAGGGTGGGAATAATTTACTATTCCCACTCCACGAACTATAACAGTAGGGAAAGTGTTGGATAGCGTGGGGGATTAATTTAGTATTCCCACTCCTGCAATATAATTAACATTAATAAACAATTAATTAATTTACCTCCCACCATATTCCCCTATAAGCGTCACCACCAATATTGTAAAATATGAATCCATGAACATAATTAATTATCAATTAATTAATTAACTAATAACAATCAATGATAATATTAATAACCATCAAATATAAATTAATTCACACAATAAACACTATAAAATAATTTAGAAAAAAATATTATATAAAAAATATTTAAAAGTTTACTAAAAATTAAATTACTTCCCTCCCTACTCTCCTATCAATCCTCAACCAACTCCTAAAAAAAGTGCACAATTAAAATATTAACAAATGTATTATTAATAATTAATATCAAATTAACAACTAAGTAATAACTTTTCCAACAAAATTAACATGTTTACCATTAAATTATTCATTAATATTAATCAATTTATAATTAATAACTAATTAATTAATTAACACAATTAACAATATAAATTATTAAATACAAAAATATTAATTAATTAATTTATTAAATAATTAATTTACATTGAATTACTTACCACCCTATTCCCTATAAACCGCTACAAAATAAAATTACGCTAAAATTAATTAACATTTAATTAATTAATTAAAAATAAATCTTAATTAGTATATTCTAATTACTTCTCATCCTATTCCCCTATAAACCCACACAAAAAATAATTTAACATCAAATTCATTGCTTTTAAAAAATTTAAACATACATTACAAAAACAATATATACTTTTAACACATATACTAGCATTTAAAACACTAAAACAAAAATTCGATATTTTTAACAACAATATTATGACTGACAATATTATTAACTTCGATATTATGACAAACGATATTTTTTACTTGCATATTGATATTCTGTACCACTATATTTTTGACAGTCGATATTCTGTCCTCTCGATATTTAAAACTCAATTTAAAACTGGATATTTAGACTGTTTACCGTTTTAAGCAAATGCTCATGAGTCCGCTCCTTGGCTGGACCCTATATTGTTCCCACCAGGAAAGGAGGATCAAGACACCTGTTTACCCAGTGTTTAACTGTCCAATATTAATGGCAGACTATGAGCTATGCATGTGCTCATTAACTGTAACAATTATTGGTATTTGTTATGTAGTATTGAGTTCTCATAGCAAACATTCAATGGGCAGCCATTGCGGAATTGGGCAGACATCTCTAGCTATGGTTAGCTATAAATGCATGCCCCTTGTACATTGTGCAACAAAGTAAGGTATGAAATGTCCCTCATTGCAAAGAACCATAATGCCTTCAGTATAAATTTGGTGAAACAAAACGGTAGCAGAAGTTACCACACAAATTGTGTTTGATGCAATGGTTTCAGGGGAAAAACCTTGTAATGCATTCAGGTTGTCTTTAGTCTTTTAGAGCCTCGGAATTTTATTTGTTAAGTTTGTTCCTTGTAACTTACCTCTGAAAACTAGACTTTCTCCTCTTATGTCATATAGCATCGCAGTAATATTGGCTGCAGCCTTCTCAACAAGATGAATGTTGTCAACACAGAATTACTACCAATATTTTGAGCTATATTTAAAAGATACAGGACTGGGCTGCTAGCTTGATTCTTACCATACAGACCTGATCATGTACATTTATACCACTTGCATTATCTCCCAAATAGGTAGGAATATCACAAGTGTGCCCAACAATGACCTCCTTTCATAAGAGATTAACTGATGTCCCATGACCACTGACTATGTAAATTAGTACCATTGCATTTACATTTAGCTTTAGGAGATATACTGAATCTCTGATATAGATTTGCTTCTCCATGACATAGGCACATCTACATCTGAAGGTTGGCCACTAGGGGTGGGTGGAATTGTGAAGATTCACTCTAGGGAATTCCACGGAGTTACATGAAAAAAAACCAAGATTCCGCTGAGTTCAGCGAGCGTGTGGAAATCGCCACCTGGCACTGCTCATGCTGAGCTTGTTCCTCACTGGCAAATCAGCACGAATGCCAACATGAGGCACACCAGAAGGCGCTGCTTCATTGCTATGGCTTGAGCAGATTTTTGATTCAAGCAGAAGATTTCCCACCTCTAACACTTGTGACTTCTAGCATCAAAACAAAAAATCTTACCTGTGCATCCTAGCACCCAAAAAATGCAGCTAGGGGACACCAGTTTTCACTTGTGCTCCCCAGCTTACCACTGGCAAGCAGTGTGCGAGAAAATACTCCACCACGTGCCGGTTGGCGGATTTCGTCTGGAACTCTGCATTACGCTTATGGCCAAAACTCCTCTGACAGGGTGGAATTTATTAACCTCTCCTACTTGCAACAAGACATTCTACCCTGTCTTGACCAGGCTTAGTTTGGCAGTTAATCCTACACCTGGAATACCTAAAGAAGGTGTCACCTATCCAGTAAGAAGTTTGAAACTCAGACATGGGGCTTACATCTTACTCTCGCCTCAAGTTTTTAAAGTCTGTCTTTGACCATCCAGGATCTATTGTAAAGCACCCATGAACACCATACAGCCTGCATAATGTTCTGAATAAATGGATGAGGCTAAACATGACTAGCAAACATCCTCTGAAGCCACACCACAGTCATGAGCAACACCACAGACAGCCACATCATGCATGTTAGAGAACATGAATAAACACCAGGGAGGGCTTGCAAAGTTCACAGTGGCCCTCTCACAATTGTGGATGGCAGTGGTTTTGAATCTGGTCAAACGTGCCAACCCTAGTAATTGAAGCAATACTACCCTTTCAGCCACAGTACAGCATAAAACATATTGCAGTCACACTATTCCTTTTGATCAAGCTGTGGATGAAACTTGTTAGAAAGCACAAGCCAGCTCCCTGAGCTGGAAGACAATTACCAACAACTCTTAAAATGCCAAAGTGTTAATAATGAATGCAACTCACCAGATTCTGGAGCTATATCCCACACACTGCACTGATTTGGTATGTTTGCAGGTGACAAAAACAGGTGAAGCTGGACATGGTATTCAAACGTCACTTATATATGTCATGACAATTGTTTTTGATGATGCCATCTGGGTCAAAAGCCACAGTCATTTCATCCCTTCTGGGTCCATTGCCATTTGCTGTCATTTATTGTGAAATTGTTGTGGGACAAAAGAGCATTCTGGTGATGCCAATTAGTGGTTTTAAAATCTAACTCTTTTCTCAAGAAACAGTGGCAAGTACGTAATGAGTTCCATGCACTGAGAGTGTCCTCAATGTAGGGCATTTCTGGAGCCTTATTGAGAAAATGGAGCACCATATCCATTTAATTGGTGTACCCCAGAATATCTATAACAAAATATTGTCTGACTTAAATATTGGGGTCCAAAACTTCCTTTGCAAAATTAGTTCTCCATTGGGTGAGGATTTTATAATATTAACTCCAATGTGGCGCTATTTTAGTAAACAATATTTAGGGCATAATATTTTCATCAGACAATATTTAGGCCATGATACTCTGGCATTGTACCCCATTTTACATGCCTCTTGTTGCTACATACAAAAATGTAGTCCCCTATAATTTCTCATTACCCTCTCCCCTTCCAGCTTCTACACTACATAAAAAACATACACCTGCAGGGAAAGGATGGCATTGAGACTTTCTTCGATAAGCACGGCAATCCCCCGGCACGGTATGATATCGTGAATTGGCAGCGCAGTGCCCAGGGCACATTCAAACATGTGAAAGTGGGTGAATATGACTCTAGTGCTTTACCAGGAGTGACCCTCACCATAAACACAAGTGCTATCCTGTGGTCTGCAGGTAATTCGAAGGTAAGAGATTGGCACTTTAGGATTAGATGCATCATGTGTTGTTATTCTGTTCCAGACTGGCGAAGTGCGAGATGTAGAACTGACACTATGAGAAACAAACTATTATTTTTTGATACCAAGCATCTATTTTAATACCCTGTCACCTATGTATTGACCTAAAAAGTCTGCATCTGGTGAAGGAAACAAAGAAACTACAACAGCATGAAATTAGAGCCTGGTGTACATAGCCCGTTTGGGGTTGCAAACCTGGCAATTCACAAAATCACATACTCTATCACTGCAATATGATTGTTACTATTTACTAAGCCAGTTTTGTGGGTTAGATTATGTTCCAACCCAAGCCTGTCCTTTTTAAAAATGTATTTTATAATACCCCGGGGGCAGGCCTTTATATATTTTTTTTAAAAGGGAAGAGGTGTCTTGTGGCCTCCCTCCCCAGACCCCATCCCCAGGGCTAGTTCCGGCCCCAGGGACCCCATACCTAAGGCCTGGCAACTTCCATGTCGGCTCCCCATCTCCTGCAGGAGCCGTCATTGCTTTGAGACCGAGGGAGCTGCTAACATGCAGCTCCCTGGATCTCAAAGCAATGTGTTTCTTGCTTTTTGGAAGCAGAGGGTTTGCTATGGCTTAACAGTAGCAGTGCTCTAACCAAGCCATAGCAATCTACAATGACTCGGGGGTGGGCACCCCAGGACATTGCTGGAGCAGGCCCGGGGGGTGGGGGTGGCGGTCCCCAGGGCCGTGTAGGGCTCCACACTGGGGACCGAGCAGTTCCCCTCCTTTGTAAATTAAGCCACAGGGAGGTGGTGGTCCCTGGGCTGTGTGGTCCCCTTGCCCCCATATTTAATAAAATAAACTTGCCCCGGGGAGGAGGTGGTTCCTGGGGCTGCATGGGGAAGCCATATGGGCCTCTTCTGCCTTTATTAAATAAAAACACCTCGGGAGGTGGCAGGGGGCTTTGGATCCCCGGGGGGGCCATGCCCCCACATCTGTTGGAAAATGTTTGCCCCGGGGAGGTGTCACTCCCCGGGGCATGAGGGCTGCTGCATGGGCACCCCCTGCATTACTATAAGAACTTGCCCCGGGACCTGGGGCACCTCAGGATCAATATTTAAAGAGACACAGGAGCCGGTGCTTCATTGTTTGAAAACATTTCATCATGAGTCACGGATTCAGCACAACATTCAACCAAAATGAAACAAAAATGCTTTTTTGACCCAGCGGGGTACCTGTGAGACACCACCATGAGGCCTAGAGGATCAGAATGTTTTTACCCTGCCCCCTTTTCTTTTTATTTTATGGTTTTTGTGACTCAGTTTAAAATGCTCCTGCTTCAAAAAAGTAGTATTCTTATGTGACTTTTAAAACATTTTGAAAACTGTATTTACCTCTATGCTAGCTTATATTATTCTCCACAAAATGCTTAAAACTGAAACATTTGAAAATTTGACAGTTTTGAAGTCTGACGTATCTTCTCATTGGAACAAGTATTTTCACATATATCATACAGCTAATATGCTTAAGTTTAGTACTATAGAATCTACTGTATATGGCACAACCCATGCACTCATCCATTCATCTAAACACTATCCGTATACTCATGAATCACACTCATCCATTTACTCAGGCAGTACCTATGCACTCATCCATTGACTCAGGTATCACCCATGGACTCATGCATTCAAACAAGGATTACCTCTGCACTCAAGCAAACAATCAGACACTAACCTTGCACATATATATTCACTCATGTACTAATCATGCACTCATCCATTCACTTACATACTACGAATGCACTCATCCAATCACTCAGGCACTATTCATGCATTCACTCAGCAGTACCCATGGACTCATCCAATCATTCAGGCACTACCCTTGGATTCATTCATTCAATAGGATACTACCCATGCAGTCATCCAATCAACCAGGTGCTACTCTTGCACTTCTCCAGTCACCGAGTCACTACCCATGCACTCATACAATCACCCAGGTACTATCCATGTTGTCACTTAATCACCCAGGCACTATCCATGCACTCATGTATTCACTCAGGCAGTACCCATGCAGTCATCCAATCACCCAAGCACTATCCATGCATTAATCCATTCACTCAGGCACTACCTATGCACTGATCCAATCACCTACGCAGTACCCTTGCACTTTCAATGAAGTGCTGCCTAAAACTCTCATCCATTCACTCATCCACTATCCATATACTCATCCATTCAAGTAGGGACTACCCATGCACTCATCCATTCACTCAGCCACTACCCATGCAGTCATCCATTCACCCTGGTACTAGCTCTGCACTCATCCATTCACTCTAACAGTAACCTTGCACTCATGTATTTACCCATGCACTACCCATGCACTCATCCATTCACTCAGCCACTGCCCTTGCACTCATTTATCCACCCAGGCACTGCCATGAACACATGCAATCACTCAATCAATACCCTTGCACTCATGCATTTACCCAGGTACTGATCATGCACTCATCCATTCACTCAGACATTAACCTTGCATTCATCTATTCACTCATGCATTACCCATACACTCATCCATCCACTTACATACTACCCATCCACTCACCCAATTACCCGGGCACTTTCCGTGCACTTATCTCTTTACTCACAAACTACCCATGTACTCATCCAATCACCCGGCCACTACCCTTGCACTCATCCATTCAATGAGACGCTACCCATGCACTGATCCAATCACCCAAGTGCTACTCTTGCATTTATGCAGTCACCCAGGCACTAACCATGCACTCATCCAATCACACAGGTACAAGCCATGCAGTAAACTAGTCAGCCAGACTCTATCTATGCACTCATGCATTCATTCATGCCCTGCCCATGTGCTCATCCACTCACCAAGAAACTATATGTACTCTCATTCATTTACTCAGGCACTACCTATGCACTGATCCAATCACCTAGGCGCTACCCTTGCACTCATTCTTTAAAATGAGGTGCTACACATTCTTTCATCCACTCACTCAGCCGCTACCCATGTATTCATCTATTTATTTAGGCACTAACCATGCACTCATCCATTCACTCAGACACTAACCTTGCACTCATCCATTCACTTAGCCACTACGCATGCACTAAACCATTCACTCAGCTACTAGCCTTGCACTCATGCAGTCACCCAGGCATTGCTCTTGCACACATCCAATTACCCAGTCACTACCTCTGCGCTCATCCATTTACTCAGGCAGTCCCCATGCACTAATCTATTGACTCAGGCACTACCCATGCACTCATTATTTCACCCAGGCACTACCTCTGCACTAATCCAAACACTCGGACCCTAATCCTTACAATTATCTATTCACTCATTCACTAGCCATGCATTCATTCATTCACTCAGCCACAACCCATATACTCATTCAATCATCTGAGTACTATACTTGTGTGAACAAATCACTGACAAGCTACCTATGGACTTTTGCAATCACCAGGCACTACCCATGCAGTCATTCATTCACTGAGACACTATTCATACACTCATTCATTCACTTATGCAGTATGCATCTGTTCACCCAGTCACATAGGCACTATATACTCAGTCAGTCACATATCTACTCACTCACACCTATAAGCACTATTGCTGAAATTTGTTACCCAGACATCCACAAATTCATTCAATTACATACACAACATATAGTTATTTTTTAAACCAGAATAAATGGTTCCGTAACAGCCGTTTTTGAAGTTTTTTAAATGTTTTTTAATTTTATTGTTTTTTTCTAACTACTGTGTAGGTTTGTTTGGTGTCTTTTGTTTTTTTCAGAAAAAAATAAACAAAGAACAAGCACAAAAAGTGTGCTTAATAGTAAAACAAAAAACAACAATGGTTATTGATGGTGTCCAACAATGTTTGGACAACTTGTTCCCCACACTCAAAATAGTGTCACATTTTGGACAACATAGCCTTTGCAAAGTCAGGCAACATGGTAGGAACAGTCTGTAGTCTTTCGCCCTGACAAGACATTCCTGGCTGGGTATCTTGAGAAGCGTCCTGCTCATTTAGCCTAGCAAGTTCTGCTCTTGCAAGCCAGGTTGCATGCATGGTCCTTAGATGCATGCACATTGAAGATGTATCGCAGGAGTTCTTTTTATCTGATTCGCGTGAAAGGACCTTCTTGCAGATCAGGCAAGTCACATTTTTGGCATTGACTTTCTTCTGCCCCTCCTGAATCGAAAAAGTTGCCACACCACACTCTCCTTCCTCTTCTTGGGTGGCTCATCTTCCTCCTCCAGCAAATTCAGTTCCTCCTGTTAATCAACCTCTGCAGAATTGCCATCTTCTTCTTTGCTGCAAAAAACAAACAGACACCTATACTCCTCCAAAATAGCTTCTGCTGAAAAGAATGTGTCTGTTGCCAACCAAACACTGATGTAGAAGAAAGAGGGTAGGATCTACCTAGGTTAATGATGACAAGATGTTTAACCAATCAAATCTCTTTTTTTGTGTCACATGGGGTGCGCAACTTCTACACAGTGGGATCGTGTACCTAATGCGATTTCGCAACTTCTTTCTATTTTACATTTGAACTACATTTGGTTGTATGTTCTAGTATTTTATTTACAAATAACTGTACCTCTCCATTCTTGATTAGGCCTGGGCTAAATTGCCGTTCTGCTCGCAGAAATTGCAATAATTTGACATTTTCGCGTTCCGCGGAGAGCGCGAAAATGTCAAAATTTTCGCATTCCGCAGCTTAGCGATAATTTGTTTCTTGCTCGCACTGTAAAATAATACATTCTTGCGCGCGCGCAATCGCCTTACCTGAATCGCCGCGTTCGCCGACAAGTTTTCCCGATCCGGTCGCGTTCTCCACGAGATGTTGGATTGTTGGTAGCCATTTGCGCTGTCTCGCGACAGTTCGCGCCCGCAGTAATGTCATTGGTCGCGCGATCACGTCTTTCTTCTCGCGATCATGCACTGCGAGAAGAGTGAAAACAAGATGGCCGCGCCCGCGAGCAACCGCATGGGTAAGTTGGAGAGCCGCGACCACGGCGTAAATACCGCAAACGGGCGGGAAAAAAACTTCTGCATCTTTGTGATATTTCCGCGTGTTTGCGGAGATTTTTAACATTTTCGCGTTATTCGCAAATTCTGCCCACCCCTATTCTTGATAAAGTAAATGAATCTATATCTACAGATAATATTAATGTAAAATAGTCTTTAGATCTGCGTCCCCTACGCAAATCCGGAAGTACATGCGATCTACGCGGAAGTTAAGCGACTCCTGATATTTTTTATTAATATACAAGTTTCTTTACTGTCTTACTAAAACTGTAACCTTTAACTTACACATATTATTGTCTATATATATGTTTTAATATCACAAATAAAAGAGATAGAATCGCTTCCCGACTGCGATTCTGAACTTACATCTTGGGGGAAAAAAGGAGATACAACATATTTTAAACATTAATATTAAAGTAATGTTCAAATCTAAATTGTGCACAATCATAAATATCACTTTTAGAAATGACGCTGGAGCCGCCATTCCTACGCTTTCCCAGAAGTAAGGCCCGGTAGTGTGTGCGATAGTTTCACAAACCCACAAAATACATACATTTCATTTTCAAATTGCCTTTAGCATAACTACATATTCATTTTATTACTCTAGTTGCAAATTACTAGCCATAAAATATACATAAAGTATTAATTCCACTATGTTTTACACTTGTAAATATATAAATGGGTTCGCACACAAAACGCAGAGGACCGTGTCCGGTACGCAACTCCATTTTTATATGTAAAAAAAAAACGCTTTTTGACACATATATTTTTCTATAAATATATAAAATATATATATACAAATATAAAATATATTTTATATATATATATATATAGAGAGAGAGAGAGAGAGAGAAAGAGAGAGAGAGAGAGAGAGAGAGAGAGAGAGAGAGAGTGAGAGAGAGCAAAAAAGCAAAGGAATCAAGTATTTTATATTTAGGATTTCGCATGTACAAAATCTTAAAAATTCACTGAAAAACCAAAGGTTACATATATGTTATATTTAGGAATTACCTTTTAAAAAACTTCTGAAATTCACTGAAAAGAACACAGGTTTCAGGTTTGTTATATTTAGGAATTAGCTTTAAAAAAACCTGAGAAATTCACGGAAAAAAACACAGGGTATAGGACTGTTATAGTTAGGCTGACATTTCACTCGTACATAACCAGGGAAATTCAGCTGTTATAGTTAGCTGAACTAACTATAACTCACGTCCCTGCAATGCACTGCTGATGATGTCACATGTTACATCAATCATAACATGATCAGTGACATCACTGATGACATCTCAAATGACATTACTGACAACACCACAGATGACATCATCCACATAAACTGATGCACCTAGTCACACCCCAATATAAACTTGCATACACCCACTCCAAATTTCAGAATACCAATCTCGAAACCATAGACACAGTAATACCAGTACATACATACCTACTCACTGATTCATAGGTCTACACACACATCCACTCACTCACCCATAAAGCCACTCATGAACCCACTCACTCACCAATACAGCCACTGATATATCCACTCATACACCCATACAGACACTCCCATACCGCCACTCACCCATAGAGTTACCGCTAGAGTTACAAACACACCTAGTCAGTCACCCAAAAAGTCAATCACACTTCCATTTACTGACCTATACAGTTATACACACACTACTTCACTTGTTCGTCCAGACACAAGCACACACTCATCCATACAGCTACTCTCACAATTATTCACTTTCACATACAGTCACTTATATACTCCAACAATAACCTATCCTGTCATTCACATATCCAGTTACTCACCCATATACCACTTAGACATCCATTCACTCACTGACACAGTCATACGCACACAGCCCCTCGCAGATGCCCTCATAAGCCCATACACCCAGTGAATCAACCACTCACACATCCATGCAGGGAGTCACATCCCCCACCCACCCACACAGACAATTAGACTCCCATACAGGTACTCAGACAACCAATCATTAAACCATATAGATACTCATGTATATATATATATTTAACATTCTTAAACTTTCTAGAAACACTCACAGTCACTGGATGATATAATCGTTGATGTCATCAGTGATGTCATTTGAGATGTCATCAGTCATGCCACTGACCATGTCATGAGTGATATAATATGTGACGTCATTCAGGTTTTGTATGAGTGAAATGTCAGCCTAACTATAAAGTTTCTGTAAAGTGTGTTTTTTCCGTGAATCATATATATATATATATATTCACTGAAAAAACCATTGGTTTCAGGGGTGTTATAGTTAGCTGGACATTTCCCTCGTACAAAACCCTAGAAATTCTCCTGTTATAGTTAGTTCAGCTAACTATAACTCGCGCCCCTGCAATGCACTGCTGATGACGTCACTAAGACTGGGCGTTGAACTACGCTCCGTTCGCGTAGCTTGCGAAGTTTTGGTAACTTCGCGCTTCGCGTAGAGCGCGAAGTTGCAGATTGCTACGCAATCTAGCGCGTAGCGTAGTAAATTTGCTTCCTCGCGCGCTCAATATTCATTCTCGCGCGCGCGGTAATGTCTTACCTTGATTCTGCGATCGCCAACTTGCTTTTCTGTCTGTTTGCGAGCGCCACGAGATTTGTACTATGGCTGCCCAAGCCCGCGAGAGTGTGCGCCCCCGAACACGTCATTGGTGCGCGCGAACTGACTTCCGGCGGCTGTTTTGGTAAGATCGCGATCCCGAACATGGAAAAACTGCAATCTGGCAAAGAATATCTCGCGAGCTTCATAAAACCTTCTCTAAAATGATCATTTTGCTCAGAAAACTCCTCAGATTGTGATCTTGCTGTAGTCTTTGTGTAAGAAAGAGTCCTTTAATTTTTTTAACACTTTTTTTTCAAGAGGAAGGAAGTGCCCCTGACACTACAACTTCCTGTTCCTGTCCAGCAGGCTCCTCCCACGTGCTTTGTGCATGTGTTGTTCACTTTCATTTGGATTTGGAGCTGGAAGGATCACTTTTTGTGTCTGTCTGCTGCATCACACCATTTTTTTGGATTTATTTGAGGAATTTTTGATTTGAGATTTAATTTACGACAAGTAAGTTGGAGAATTGGTGTGTTTGTTTCATTGGGGCTTGTTTGTACCTACATTTTTCTGGGATTTTAATTGTTTTTAAAAATTATTGTTGTGGTGGGTGGCCTGTACTACTTTCAATATGGGCCTAGTTGTTTTTCTCTGCAATTTCAGCCAGTAGGGTACCCATGGGTCCATGTTTTGTGGTGTCTGTAGAATTTCTACATCATGTAGGGCATGGATGGCATAGGATTGAAATGCTAAACGTGGCTGTGGTGTATTTCACTGTTGGTGTGTGTGTGTGATTTACCTTTGTTGGATGTGTGTGCTTGTGGCCTAGTAGTCTTCCACTAGGCCCAGAGGTAGTCAGCCTCCAAGCTGTGGTGCGTGATTTTAAATGTACAGTTGGTGTTGTCTGGTGATTTTCCTTTACTCCATGGATGGCTTTGGATTTTGTTGCAAAAGGTGTGTTTGGGGTGCAATAGCATTTTTTGGGTGTGTGCTAAACAAATTGGGCTATTTTGGCCTGCATTTAAGGCAAGGGATTCAGCTCGCGAACTTTCGGTAACTCTGCACAGCGCGACAACGCGGACTTACAGTTTTCGTCATTTTTGCGCTCGCAATATGCGTGTTCGCGCACGCGAGAAAGCCTTTTTGTACAGTTCGCGATCCCGAACACGCAGCTTTTGCAATCTGGCAAACAATATCTCGCGAGCAACATAGACCCTTCTCGAAAACGCTTTTTTGTGCATTTCTGCACAAAAAACTCCTCAGGCTGTCATTGAGCTGTAGGTTTGGAGCAGGGAGAAGCTGTTATTTGTCTGGAAAACATTTTTATGAGAGGGATTAAGTTCCACAGACACTACAACTTCCTCTTCCTGTCCTTTCCAATCACTTTTTGTGTGTTATTGTGGTGGGGGGGCTGAGCATGTGTGTGGCGGCCATTTTAGGGAGGCATGCATTGTGCCTTTGCCATAGGCGTCCATTGACTGTCTCCCATTTCTTGTGGTTGTTGTGGGTGTGTGGCGGCCATTTTGTGAAGCCATCCAAGCAGTGTGCTTGCTTTTGCCATCCGGTTCCAAGCTTGTGGCCTAGTAGTCTTCCACTAGGCCCAGAGGTAGTCAGCCTCCAAGCTGTGGTGCGTGATTTTAAATGTACAGTTGGTGTTGTCTGGTGATTTTCCTTTACTCCATGGATGGCTTTGGATTTTGTTGCAAAAGGTGTGTTTGGGGTGCAATAGCATTTTTTGGGTGTGTGCTAAACAAATTGGGCTATTTTGGCCTGCATGTAAGGCAAGGGATTCAGCTCGCGAACGGCCATTTTAGGAAGGCATGCATTGTGCCTTTGCCATAGGCGTCCATTGACTGTCTCCCATTTCTTGTGGTTGTTGTGGGTGTGTGGCGGCCATTTTGTGAAGCCATCCAAGCAGTGTGCTTCCTTTTGCCATCCGGTTCCAAGCTTGTGGCCTAGTAGTCTTCCACTAGGCCCAGAGGTAGTCAGCCTCCAAGCTGTGGTGCGTGATTTTAAATGTACAGTTGGTGTTGTCTGGTGATTTTCCTTTACTCCATGGATGGCTTTGGATTTTGTTGCAAAAGGTGTGTTTGGGGTGCAATAGCATTTTTTGGGTGTGTGCTAAACAAATTGGGCTATTTTGGCCTGCATTTAAGGCAAGGGATTCAGCTCGCGAACTTTCGGTAACTCTGCACAGCGCGACAACGCGGACTTACAGTTTTCGTCATTTTTGCGCTCGCAATATGCGTGTTCGCGCACGCGAGAAAGCCTTTTTGTACAGTTCGCGATCCCGAACACGCAGCTTTTGCAATCTGGCAAACAATATCTCGCGAGCAACATAGACCCTTCTCGAAAACGCTTTTTTGTGCATTTCTGCACAAAAAACTCCTCAGGCTGTCATTGAGCTGTAGGTTTGGAGCAGGGAGAAGCTGTTATTTGTCTGGAAAACATTTTTATGAGAGGGATTAAGTTCCACAGACACTACAACTTCCTCTTCCTGTCCTTTCCAATCACTTTTTGTGTGTTATTGTGGTGGGGGGGCTGAGCATGTGTGTGGCGGCCATTTTAGGAAGGCATGCATTGTGCCTTTGCCATAGGCGTCCATTGACTGTCTCCCATTTCTTGTGGTTGTTGTGGGTGTGTGGCGGCCATTTTGTGAAGCCATCCAAGCAGTGTGCTTGCTTTTGCCATCCGGTTCCAAGCTTGTGGCCTAGTAGTCTTCCACTAGGCCCAGAGGTAGTCAGCCTCCAAGCTGTGGTGCGTGATTTTAAATGTACAGTTGGTGTTGTCTGGTGATTTTCCTTTACTCCATGGATGGCTTTGGATTTTGTTGCAAAAGGTGTGTTTGGGGTGCAATAGCATTTTTTGGGTGTGTGCTAAACAAATTGGGCTATTTTGGCCTGCATGTAAGGCAAGGGATTCAGCTCGCGAACGGCCATTTTAGGAAGGCATGCATTGTGCCTTTGCCATAGGCGTCCATTGACTGTCTCCCATTTCTTGTGGTTGTTGTGGGTGTGTGGCGGCCATTTTGTGAAGCCATCCAAGCAGTGTGCTTCCTTTTGCCATCCGGTTCCAAGCTTGTGGCCTAGTAGTCTTCCACTAGGCCCAGAGGTAGTCAGCCTCCAAGCTGTGGTGCGTGATTTTAAATGTACAGTTGGTGTTGTCTGGTGATTTTCCTTTACTCCATGGATGGCTTTGGATTTTGTTGCAAAAGGTGTGTTTGGGGTGCAATAGCATTTTTTGGGTGTGTGCTAAACAAATTGGGCTATTTTGGCCTGCATTTAAGGCAAGGGATTCAGCTCGCGAACTTTCGGTAACTCTGCACAGCGCGACAACGCGGACTTACAGTTTTCGTCATTTTTGCGCTCGCAATATGCGTGTTCGCGCACGCGAGAAAGCCTTTTTGTACAGTTCGCGATCCCGAACACGCAGCTTTTGCAATCTGGCAAACAATATCTCGCGAGCAACATAGACCCTTCTCGAAAACGCTTTTTTGTGCATTTCTGCACAAAAAACTCCTCAGGCTGTCATTGAGCTGTAGGTTTGGAGCAGGGAGAAGCTGTTATTTGTCTGGAAAACATTTTTATGAGAGGGTTTAAGTTCCACAGACACTACAACTTCCTCTTCCTGTCCTTTCCAATCACTTTTTGTGTGTTATTGTGGTGGGGGGGCTGAGCATGTGTGTGGCGGCCATTTTAGGAAGGCATGCATTGTGCCTTTGCCATAGGCGTCCATTGACTGTCTCCCATTTCTTGTGGTTGTTGTGGGTGTGTGGCGGCCATTTTGTGAAGCCATCCAAGCAGTGTGCTTGCTTTTGCCATCCGGTTCCAAGCTTGTGGCCTAGTAGTCTTCCACTAGGCCCAGAGGTAGTCAGCCTCCAAGCTGTGGTGCGTGATTTTAAATGTACAGTTGGTGTTGTCTGGTGATTTTCCTTTACTCCATGGATGGCTTTGGATTTTGTTGCAAAAGGTGTGTTTGGGGTGCAATAGCATTTTTTGGGTGTGTGCTAAACAAATTGGGCTATTTTGGCCTGCATGTAAGGCAAGGGATTCAGCTCGCGAACGGCCATTTTAGGAAGGCATGCATTGTGCCTTTGCCATAGGCGTCCATTGACTGTCTCCCATTTCTTGTGGTTGTTGTGGGTGTGTGGCGGCCATTTTGTGAAGCCATCCAAGCAGTGTGCTTCCTTTTGCCATCCGGTTCCAAGCTTGTGGCCTAGTAGTCTTCCACTAGGCCCAGAGGTAGTCAGCCTCCAAGCTGTGGTGCGTGATTTTAAATGTACAGTTGGTGTTGTCTGGTGATTTTCCTTTACTCCATGGATGGCTTTGGATTTTGTTGCAAAAGGTGTGTTTGGGGTGCAATAGCATTTTTTGGGTGTGTGCTAAACAAATTGGGCTATTTTGGCCTGCATTTAAGGCAAGGGATTCAGCTCGCGAACTTTCGGTAACTCTGCACAGCGCGACAACGCGGACTTACAGTTTTCGTCATTTTTGCGCTCGCAATATGCGTGTTCGCGCACGCGAGAAAGCCTTTTTGTACAGTTCGCGATCCCGAACACGCAGCTTTTGCAATCTGGCAAACAATATCTCGCGAGCAACATAGACCCTTCTCGAAAACGCTTTTTTGTGCATTTCTGCACAAAAAACTCCTCAGGCTGTCATTGAGCTGTAGGTTTGGAGCAGGGAGAAGCTGTTATTTGTCTGGAAAACATTTTTATGAGAGGGATTAAGTTCCACAGACACTACAACTTCCTCTTCCTGTCCTTTCCAATCACTTTTTGTGTGTTATTGTGGTGGGTGGGCTGGGCATGTGTGTGGCGGCCATTTTAGGAAGGCATGCATTGTGCCTTTGCCATAGGCGTCCAAACTTGTGGCCTAGTCGTACAGTAGGCCCAGGGGTACAACTCAGCAATCATCACGGCGGGTTTTTTGTCCTTGCTATTCTTCTTCCTAAGTGTACACTACACAGTACAAATACAACAGGATCCCTGGCCTTGTCAGTCTCTTAATGGCTGGCTATACTGTTGATGTTGTTCACTGACTGCATGAAATTTAATAATTGTGATGACCACCCACGAGACACTAATAAATTATATATTATATTATGGATCTTTTGACTGATGTTCTTCTGGCTTTTTTGCTTTTAGGTGCACAAAAGACAGAGGTGTGTCATCATCATCCACTGTTGTGGTGCCAGACCGACGTCCTGCTGCTGTAGTGTACACAACGTGACGTGTCAGTGACCTGACCAGGCATCTCTGCAACTTGTGCAACTGAGTGCTGTTTTGACATCTGTTGAAGATGCCCCCAAAGAAAGCAGGTAGCAGGTCCTCCGGTACCAAGAAAGTTGCCATGGAGAAGAAGGAACAGAAGAAGAAGGAAGTGTCACTTAAGTCTGGTGTGCCTCCCAAAACCTTTTTTGGTTCAACAAAAATGAGGCCTGCAGCAGCGGTGTCGGGGGGGCAAGCTGGGGGCAGCACCTCCACATCAGTGGGCCCAACCCACCAACCCATGCCCAAGCAGATGAGTGTGGAAGAGGTAGCCAGCCTTATGGTAGAAAGCAGTGATGCTGAGCCTGAACTAAACTTATCGCTATCTCAAAGTAGTACACAATCAACGCAGGAGGGAACATCATCAACACAGCAGATAAGTGGTCAACAGCCGCAGCTACCGCCCGCAATAGTAGCTGTTCCTCCTGAAGTAGGGGCAGTTCAGGAAATTGAGCCTCATGCAGAGGAAGAAGAGGAAGCCACTCCTTTAGAAGTTGCATTGGTTTTTAAATCCCCAGCAAGGAAAAGGAGGGTTAGTACATCAAGTTCTTCACCAAGCCCCCCTTCTGATGATCTAGATGTCACTTGGAAGCCACAAACAGAGTCTGAGAGGGAAACACATCACAAGAGCAGGCATGGCAAAAGGAAGGTTCCAGAAAGCCTTACACTTATGGATGTTGATGTAGAAGAGCAGGTTGATGATGATGATGATGATGAGCCAGTCATCACAAACATCACTCCCGGGCCTGAGGAGATGGAGAGCAACATTTTTACATTATCCAAAATGGATGCGAGGGATGTAGCACGCATACCTCCAACACAGGTAACACCAACACGACCTCCAGCTTCCATATTTACATTAGCAAAGGGCCGGCAGCGTCCTACATCCAGCACAACAAGCACCACCTCAGCAGAAGTAGGTAGTGGTCCTGCACAGAGTCAAATTCAACACACACCCTCCAGTTCATCCGGCATTGGAAGTGGGAGTGGCACCTCCAGCAGGAGACAAAAGTTAAGCTCCCCAGTGTGGGACTACTTTACGGTTAGCCCAAAGGAGGAGAACATTGCTGTATGCTCCGTTTGTCATTCCTCTGTTAGCCGTGGAAAGCTTGGTACAAACTATGGTACCGGAGGCCAAATGACCCATCTGAAAAAACACCACGCAATCCAGTGGGAGGAGCACCTTAGGCTCATCAAAACTGGAACCATTGCTGTTGGGCATAAACGAGTAGAAAGTCCGCTCACGGTGGAACAGGAAGAAGAGGGAGACATTCTCTGTGCTAGTGGTACACAAAGTAGCCCTGTCCCCAGCACTGCAGTGGTAACGCCCACATCCTCAGCCACATCTCATTGGCACAAGAGTAAGAGCCAGCCTGAGACACCAAGGAGTACTGCTGGGCCAAAAAGTGCGACGTCGACCACAGGAAGGAATACCATGCAGCCTACCATTCTTAGCATGTTTAGTAGGCCGGAGGGGCAGTACGAACGCAATCACCCAATAGCACGTTTGTACAATGCTAAGCTGGCAAAAATGTTAGCACTGGACCTTCTCCCTTTTTCTTTTGAAGGGGTGGGTTTTCTTGAGTTTGTGACCACCATCTGCCCAAAATGGAAAGTTCCCAGCCGCTACTATTTTGCAAGAGTTGCTGTTCCAGCACTACATCACGACGTGATGGAATTGCTTGGAAAAGCCTTAAAACAGAGTGCTGTTCAGAGTATACACCTGACAACAGACATGTGGACCAGTTGCCAAGCCACTGATTACATGTGCATCACTGCACACTGGGTCTCTTTTTCGGGTGTTAAAGATAAGATATCTGACGGCGTTGTTGACACCGCTGAGATTTTTAAAGACAATCGCAAACATGCAACTGTAGCCATGTTTGCAATGGAGAAATCTCATACTGCTGCTAACATTTTGGATGAGTTTAACAGCAAGGTGTTGGAGTGGCTGCGACCAAGAGGTCTTACCATTGGTTTTGTTGCCACGGACAATGGCAGTAATGTAGTTCGGGCCATGAAAGATGGTGGGTATTTCAGGGTGCCATGTTTGGCACACTGCATTAACATTGTTGTGCAAGACTTTCTGAAAAATGAAAGCAAAGTCAGCAGCTTACTGACCACCTGCAGAAGAATATGCACACATTTCAACCATTCTTTTAAAGCCCGGAAGGAGCTGAGGGTGATTCAACGTGAGCATAAAATGCCAGTCAAAGCACTCATCCAAGAGGTGCCAACACGTTGGAACTCAACGTATTACATGCTTGAGCGTCTATTTGAGCAGTACATACCACTTAATGCTTATGTCATGAAAAGGTCACGGGATCCTACAGTGAAAGGCATGAGAGTTGAGATGACCCAATGGGACCTTGTCAAAAGCCTGACAGAGATGCTACTTCCTTTTGAGGTCTTCACCCGTGAAGTGAGCCGGGAGGACTGTACTATGGGCCAAGCTATCCCATTGTTGTACATGCTAGAGCAACAGCTGAAGGATGTGGCAGAAATGTACGCAGATGTGGATGACAAAGTAGAAGCACATTCTTTGGCAGACACCTTATCCGCTCGCTTATCTCACAATACAAGGCTTCAAAATAACATTCTGTCAGATCCACATTACATTACTGCCTCAATTTTGGATCCACGTTACAAATTATTGCTGCGCAGTAATGAAGTCATTCCTTTTTCAGAAGTGAATGTTGCCCAGTACAAAACTTGGATAGCTGAGGAAGCCACTGAGTTTGAAAACGAAAGGATCTTCATTAAAGGCCCGCCCCTCCAGGTCAGAAAAAGTACTGCAGGGCACCCAGAACGAAGTTCTACTTCAGAAGCCAAGAGCAGTGCGTTTGCCTCCCAGCAGTCAACACTGCCAGCAGCAATAACATCAACAGCACCAACAGGATCATCAGGCACATTTCCAAAAACGGCAGGTGATTGGTTTCTACGGAAAGGGTATTGCACATCAATGACTGATGCAAAGGCAAAAGAGGCCCAGGAAATCGGAGCACCCCTGAACATTGAGCGGATGGTTCAGGCCTATCTAGATGACACAACAGAGGTCTACATGGAGCAAAGCCCATTGGTGTATTGGTATGGGAAAAGAAGCCAATGGCCAGTGCTCAGCAGGCAGGCGATAAAGTATGTGGCTTGCCCTGTTGCAAGTGTCTCTTCAGAGCGTGTTTTCAGTGCTGCTGGTGCCATTGTTACTGTCAAAAGGACCAGTCTCTCGCCCAAAAGTGTTGAGAGGTTAACCATGATCAAAATGAATCAACACTTTATACCACCGGAGTACAAAATACGTGAATCACAGGAGGAAGAGGAGAGTGACTTTGATGACATAAGTAGTGGATTGTTAGACGTACTGCTGTCCGAACCACCAGAGTTTGAGGACGAGCTCCTCTTCCCTGACAACTAGGCTTTCAAATTGTTCTCCCTTCCTTTATTTGTGTGTGACTGTGTGTATCTGTTTTTCTGGTTCAAAATCTACATTCACAACAAAGCCATCAACAGTCTCCTTTTTTTATTTCCCTATTGGAGTTGCACGTCTGTGCATAACTGTCCACTCCACTCCTCAGGGTCCTGCTCCATGTTCCTTACTCTCCCTAAGTACATTTCAAGCAAGTCAGACATTGGATGGAGATGGAGAATAGTACAATACATGTTGCCTCTAACAGTCCCTCCATAAGAAGTGAAACGTGACTCCACCTATATTCCATTTTGTTTCCAATCCGAAAGAAACTCATCACTGACTGGCAGAAGGCTAGGCAGGCATCAGATCAGACAGCCAAAGAGAACACCAAGACAGGTAATGAGTGATTATTGTGAATGATGGTGGCATGCATTGCATTGGATGCTGGCTGACTACGAAGAATTGTGCATGCCATGAAGTAGAACTATACTAGTTTACCGACAAAGTACAAGTGACTCAGGTGTGGTGACAGTTAATGTTTCCTTGCTGTTTAATAATGACCACATTGTACTCCTACCACTGCAGGTGCCGGCCAATATCCGTTGCAATTTGGTAATATGGAATATATTATAAACTTAATCAGTCACTACAGACTGAGTTGGTGTTGGAGAATACGTACCACACGGTCACCATCATTGAGGATGCTGAGCATACTATCTTTGCACACAGTCAGTTGGATTGGAGAAAATTTATGGAATAACGGCGTTTCATGGGCTGACATAAAAGGTAAAAAGTTTGAACAAGAACCACAGCAGACCTAGGCTAGATGTCCGTGTAGTGGTGTGGACTGGAGTAGAGTGTAGTGGTATGACGGACAGTGGCGCATTGATTTAGTCACTTCATTGGGAAAATTCTAGGTTGCTGCAGTGCATTTGACATTTCTCTGGCTCGGTCAAAATGTAAGTAAGGGGTAGGGTGCCTGGCCTGTGCCGCGGTTCTCCTGTTCTGTGGCTGTGCTGGCTCCTGAATCCTGTCCCGTTGTTGTTGTACCTTAATGCTTGCTGCAGAGTAGACACACTATGTAGCCTATCCAAGCTGCCTCAGTCTGAAAGTGTTCTCTCCAGAGTGTTGTCTTGCACTCCACTGTAATTGAGTTTATTGTTGTAAAGGCTGTAATTTTTCAATACCCCGTTTGTTTTTCCATCTACACTTACAGGCCGGCCTTTACCCTGTGCTACAGTGGGAGAAACGACTCACACGTACCTTACCAATACGCATCAGGCTTTTCATGGGCTGACATAAAAGGTAAAAAGTTTGAACAAGAACCACAGCAGACCTAGGCTAGATGTCCTTGTAGTGGTGTGGACTGGAGTAGAGTGTAGTGGTATGACGGACAGTGGCGCATTGATTTAGTCACTTCATTGGGAAAATTCTAGGTTGCTGCAGTGCATTTGACATTTCTCTGGCTCGGTCAAAATGTAAGTAAGGGGTAGGGTGCCTGGCCTGTGCCGCGGTTCTCCTGTTCTGTGGCTGTGCTGGCTCCTGAATCCTGTCCCGTTGTTGTTGTACCTTAATGCTTGCTGTAGAGTAGACACACTATATAGCCTATCCAAGCTGCCTCAGTCTGAAAGTGTTCTCTCCAGAGTGTTGTCTTGCACTCCACTGTAATTGAGTTTATTGTTGTAAAGGCTGTAATTTTTCAATACCCCGTTTGTTTTTCCATCTACACTTACAGGCCGGCCTTTACCCTGTGCTACAGTGGGAGAAACGACTCACACGTACCTTACCAATACGCATCAGGCTTTTCATGGGCTGACATAAAAGGTAAAAAGTTTGAACAAGAACCACAGCAGACCTAGGCTAGATGTCCTTGTAGTGGTGTGGACTGGAGTAGAGTGTAGTGGTATGACGGACAGTGGCGCATTGATTTATTCACTTCATTGGGAAAATTCTAGGTTGCTGCAGTGCATTTGACATTTCTCTGGCTCGGTCAAAATGTAAGTAAGGGGTAGGGTGCCTGGCCTGTGCCGCGGTTCTCCTGTTCTGTGGCTGTGCTGGCTCCTGAATCCTGTCCCGTTGTTGTTGTACCTTAATGCTTGCTGTAGAGTAGACACACTATGTAGCCTATCCAAGCTGCCTCAGTCTGAAAGTGTTCTCTCCAGAGTGTTGTCTTGCACTCCACTGTAATTGAGTTTATTGTTGTAAAGGCTGTAATTTTTCAATACCCCGTTTGTTTTTCCATCTACACTTACAGGCCGGCCTTTACCCTGTGCTACAGTGGGAGAAACGACTCACACGTACCTTACCAATACGCATCAGGCTTTTCATGGGCTGACATAAAAGGTAAAAAGTTTGAACAAGAACCACAGCAGACCTAGGCTAGATGTCCTTGTAGTGGTGTGGAC
Organism: Triturus cristatus; assembly: GCF_964204655.1. Classification (NCBI taxonomy): domain Eukaryota; kingdom Metazoa; phylum Chordata; class Amphibia; order Caudata; family Salamandridae; genus Triturus; species Triturus cristatus. Next base: position 761,239,903 of record NC_140595.1, read on the forward strand.
TGGAGTAGAGTGTAGTGGTATGACGGACAGTGGCGCATTGATTTAGTCACTTCATTGGGAAAATTCTAGGTTGCTGCAGTGCATTTGACATTTCTCTGGCTCGGTCAAAATGTAAGTAAGGGGTAGGGTGCCTGGCCTGTGCCGCGGTTCTCCTGTTCTGTGGCTGTGCTGGCTCCTGAATCCTGTCCCGTTGTTGTTGTACCTTAATGCTTGCTGTAGAGTAGACACACTATATAGCCTATCCAAGCTGCCTCAGTCTGAAAGTGTTCTCTCCAGAGTGTTGTCTTGCACTCCACTGTAATTGAGTTTATTGTTGTAAAGGCTGTAATTTTTCAATACCCCGTTTGTTTTTCCATCTACACTTACAGGCCGGCCTTTACCCTGTGCTACAGTGGGAGAAACGACTCACACGTACCTTACCAATACGCATCAGGCTTTTCATGGGCTGACATAAAAGGTAAAAAGTTTGAACAAGAACCACAGCAGACCTAGGCTAGATGTCCTTGTAGTGGTGTGGACTGGAGTAGAGTGTAGTGGTATGACGGACAGTGGCGCATTGATTTATTCACTTCATTGGGAAAATTCTAGGTTGCTGCAGTGCATTTGACATTTCTCTGGCTCGGTCAAAATGTAAGTAAGGGGTAGGGTGCCTGGCCTGTGCCGCGGTTCTCCTGTTCTGTGGCTGTGCTGGCTCCTGAATCCTGTCCCGTTGTTGTTGTACCTTAATGCTTGCTGTAGAGTAGACACACTATGTAGCCTATCCAAGCTGCCTCAGTCTGAAAGTGTTCTCTCCAGAGTGTTGTCTTGCACTCCACTGTAATTGAGTTTATTGTTGTAAAGGCTGTAATTTTTCAATACCCCGTTTGTTTTTCCATCTACACTTACAGGCCGGCCGGCCCTTTACCCTGTGCTACAGTGGGAGAAACGACTCACACGTACCTTACCAATACGCATCAGGCAGGCAGTGATACCCAAGATTGATGTGCGGAGTGTCCATGGAAGGGAGGACCAAGAAGAATGACGAGAATGATGCAACTCCTCATTTGGACCAGGATAATACAGTAACTTTAGTATCATCATTCGTCTTTACATTTATTTGCTTGCTTTTTTCTCTTTAATCATTACGACTGTGTGTTGTGGTTTGTTTGTTAATTGATCCAACTTTTTTTTAGTTTCCTTAGCTAGCTTGAAAAATGAAAGTAAGCCCGGTAGAGCAGGTAATTGGGTTCGGTCTGAGCTCTGAGGGCGTCAGACAGGCAAGGCAAATTTCAATTTCGTCCCTGACTGTACTGTCTCATTGGGTCATAGTAGTTATAGTACAACTCATTATCTCATTAACCATCAAGTTATCCTCCTCAGCATGCATGCATTTGCTTTCTCTCACTTCATACTTTGATTTCTTTGATAATGGATCATGGTCGTCTTACAAGATTGTGTTTTACTTTTGTTGTGTCCATGCATATTGTCTGTTTTTCTTTCTCAAACCTTTCCCAAAACCCCACTTCCCATCCAATCATCAATCCCTAACCCTCTTCCCCCGGGCTGTGTGATTTATATTGAGGTGTGATGTGATGACTATGTACACCAATTGATCACACGCTTGCTGGGGCAGATGTGGTGAAAGCAACACTAATTGAATTTCAACTAAGGCAGGGCAAGGATCTTCTTCTGCTTGACCACCCATGCTGTAGTTTACTTTGTGTTCTGTTCCACTCCTCCTCCCTGAGTCTCAGTCAAGTGACTTTCTCTTTCTTTTTTCAAACGCTATTGCCAGTGTCTACTACTACCACCACTATAATGGCATCTACTCCGTCAATTTGGGAAACCAACCATGCAGCCATCAGTGTGCCGAACTTCATCATCAATCACAGGTAAGATAAGTTTGGTGGGAGGTATGGACTAGGAGGAGAGACTGACAGTACTATGACAATTAAAAATAACTCAGTGAGGGGTACTGCATCTATCGGTTTGTGTGTTACAAAATCGGCAGATCTTTTAAATCAAACACTGGCTGTGGGCATGCAGCAGCACGGAAACAAAGTAAACAACCATGTAACTTACATTGAATTCGGAAAACTGTAACCCACCACAAAAAACGTTAACACCATATAAATAAATAGTAAGTATATTTTTAATATCCCCTAACAAAAATAAACTATCCCGCTCTGACCTAACCCACCCCCCTCCCTAACCCCAACGAAACAAAAGTCCAAAGTCCCAATGTCCGTTGAAATCCCCAACGCCCACAAACCCACCCACCAACAAAAGGAATTAAAAAAGGGGCAAACGACGAGATCCTCTATTGTCGGCGGGCCTTAAGGTGTTTGTCCACCAGGATCTTGACCCGCTCCTCCATGTTCTCCTCCCAGCGGGCCATCCGGCGGAGCAGCTGGCGGCGAAATGCCCTAAAGTTGCTTCCAGGGTGGGGGGCAGCAGTGCTGGAAATCGAGGCGCGGCGGCGGGCAAATGCCGGACCACGGCGCCGTGAAAGTGGAGGCCGGGCCTGACTGGGGCCCGGGGCATTGGAGGAGGCTGCAGCTTCAGCCGCCTCCTCCTCCTCCTCCTGAGCCACCAGCCGGCGATAATGCTCGCAGATGGCCTCCAGTTTCCGGCGCCGGGCCCTAGCGGCCAACTCCTTCCTTGATGGTTTATTGGAAGGAGTATCATCTATATCAAAAAAGAAAAAGAACATGTTGGAGCCAATACTCTTAGCAAAACAGGAACACTAAAATCATTCAACACATAGTGTCACAGTATCACTAGCAAGCACAGTTCATAACATTTGGGATTTGGTGCTGGGGTAAGTATCTCTAATCCTACTTCCTTGGACTCTAACATTTGTGACCGTTTCAGACATTATTTATAAATATAATCGTACTATGTATGTACTGCGGTACACCAGTCGTGCTGTTCTTATCTGTAGTTTAGCCCAATTACATAACCTTGTTGTAGGCGGCATGCCAGGTCCATCAGCTAAGCTTGCACCCAAGAGAAACAGATATGAGCCACATGATGATGCAGACTCACGTTACTTTTATTTACTACTACTGTCTGCAGGTGGGGAAGCTCATCTTTTTGTCTGACGCCTTACGGCCGTTGGCACTGGTCATACTCTGTTACATGAGGGCAAATGGCATGCACAATTTCACTTACACCCTACCATGGGTACTACAAAAAGGCTGATTATTTATTTATCGGATCCAACGATCATTGCTTATATTCATATTATAGATGCTGCTAGTGCTAATACGATATACGACATCAGGTCGGTAGCGGTCGGTGGTGGGAGTGCTGCCGGTCGGTGACGTGGGAAGGTGCAGGGTGGGGATAGTAAACGATGGATTAAGGACATTCACAGGTAATTAAAGAATACATAAAAAAAAACCATTGCTGCACACAGTAGCACACACTGCATCGCATTCGGCGGTGCAGTGCGCACCTTGAAAATAGTTTTATTTATTTTTATGTTGATTACCTGTATTTGGCCGTAACAGTAATACACAGTTTACTCGCCAGTGCCACCCACCCGTCCCCTCTCCATGTCGCCGCCCGCCAACAATCCCACCACCAACCGCTACTGCAGAGGGTACTTTGCTTTCATTGCTTGTGTAACCAATATACATAAACATTAAACAACAGATAGGCCACCCTTTGCAGGCTGGCTGCCCCAATCGAAAATACATTAATAATAATAGGTAGGGAGTGGTCCCCAGAGTGGGAGGAAGGGGTTTCCGCTTGATAATATATGACGTGCTTGCAAACTACTGCAAGTGTACTGTATGCTCATAATACTACCTTGATTCCTCTAGGCTTTGCTACTGTCGCGCAGTTTCTGTTACATTTTCTTCAAAGTAAGAATCTCCAGTGACACTTTCCACCTATACTGTCTCTTGGTGATAGTACATCCAGGCATACATCCATTAAAGTAAACGTCTATCCTTTTGTATATATCTCTTAACAAACCTTAGTTGGTTTCACCAACAAACACCCATGCTTCTGCTCCTTCCTTCTTTGCCTTGGCTTTGAGTTTGAACCAAAAACACCGCTGATTCTTGCTATCTAGTACTATCCACCCATACTGTGTCGCCCACCCAGGCAGGCATTCTTTCACCTTCCACCCATCCTTCAACAACCCATGCATCTGATCTTATTACTATCAGACTCCTATACATGCTTCCAACAACATATCCTTCTCTGCCGGTCACTCATATTGTTTATCTCGCCCGTCCTTCCACCCTTAGTGCTTTCCCTCTATGTTCAACACATCCATGAAGGTCATCTGATCTGAGTTTGTCTTCTCCATAAAACATTCACAGCTGATTTTGGAGTCAAATAGAAGAGGCCATTGGTTACTCTACTCACGCTGGTAATGCTACGTAAAGGGTGTCTTCTTCAACCGTTGTATAATGTCGCACAGTACAGTGAAATAGTGAACACAGTTCCATCTAGCTGTAATGTCAAGAAGTAATGAATATAACTTACCGCCGCCGGCCACTGCTGCTGGATCCCCCCTGGGTCCTGTGTCTCCTGCAGGTGCCGCCAGTTCGCCTGCCCCCTCCGGAATGGCCGCATCGCTGGCCCCGACGGCACTGGTGGATGGTAGTGTGCCTAGAAAAAAGCATCAAAAATTTTTTAGATGCCTGTAAACCTCCCCCTATTTTAAGTGTTCACTTGGAACATTGAACAAAAAGTTAATGCGATGCAACATACATCAGCACTAGACAGTAAGTACAGTCAGTAGACAGACACTAGTAGGATATGGTTCCACTTCCTAGGGTCATCTAGTCCTACTCTACTCTTTTGAAAGTTAGCCTGAGCCATGAGTAACCCTTTTAGATTCATCATGTCGACTACTACTCTTTTGGTGCATATTATACCTGCCAGCGTATTGACATGTGCAGTAGATGCCTTTAAGGCCGCTTGACTGTTGCGTACAAGTGAAGAGGTCGAAAAAAAAACAACATATTGACTTTGTTTAGTTTATATTGCTTAGCCATCACACATACATGTTACACTTTTTGGCATGACTGCAAAATGCTAGCATCATTCACCAGTATACTATCTAACGGCTAACTCGCAGCTTTTTTCTCATATATCATAGGCGAAAGATTCCCTTCTACAAACCAGAGATTTACAGAGCATAGTGGATGCAAGATGATGTAACCAGTATTTCTACGTTCTACGGTGAGGGATCTTCCACAATTATAAAGATCTTGGCTCTTGTTCTTGTTGTCAATCATGCACTTGTAAATGTTTACTGTTTTAATGTTAGGCTTTTTGCTGGCTTATTGACTATGGCTGTCGTAAATTAAATTTCATATTAACGATGTACAGAGTTTGATACTTGTTTCAAATAAACCTTTTGAACTTACACATAGACTCTGTGGTATTTGGTGTGGTGGAGTGGACTTACACAAGTGTGTGAGCAAAATGGTGTTTGTTATTATGTTCTGGATTGTCTCTGTCTCCGTCATCATCAACATTGTGTATCGTCTTCGTGGGGGGGTCGGGAGTGGGACCCTAATGTGAGACACTATAGCTAGTCTGTTAGGGGATCCTGGGTTTTTCGGACTGAGGTGTGATCAGTAAGATCCAACCTCCCATCAGCACCATCCTATTTTGTTGTGCATAGTTCTGTATGTGGCTCTGCAGAATCCTAGACAATAGTAGTATCATGTACTATCCGATCAAAAATACTAGTCAAATATCTGGTTGGGCATTTTGTTTGTGGTAATTGCCAAAGCCTCAACATTGAGAAGACTTGAAGAGGACAACCCAAAGGACAGGACCCAGTGGCTAGAGCTATTGGTCAATCAGAGATTTATTGTTGCAAAGAAAACCTTCTATTAAAGAGTGGGCAACTGTGCAAGCTTCGCTACACACAGAGTAATAATAGTAATAGTAGTAGTAGTATTAGTAGCACAGAGAGTCATAGCAGAGGGAGTTAGAAGCAACTTCGAGGCAGGGATAAACAGAATTAGTAAACAGATAGTCAAGGTCAAAGAAGTAAGCTTTTGTAAAAAAGAGATTCAGAAAGTGGAACCATAATTTAGAGTTTGGGAAAAAAAAGATGCAGTAACATAACATTTAGGGAAATATAAATGTCAATCTAACCAATGGAGGACTTACTGGGGCCAGCTGCAGGAGCCTCAGTAGAGGAGAGGTCCTGGGGTTCCCCCGCCGACTCCGACCCCGTCTTCTTGCCCCTGGGTGGTGCTGATGATCATGTAAAATATAATAAAGAAAGAGACCAACATTAAGGAGTGCTGTGAGAAAAATAATAAATCATTTGGAAAAACAATAAGTCAAAGAACATTTTAGGAAACAACAAGTGCAATAAAATTGACCTATCTAATCAGATGGATCGACTACTGGCTGCTTCCTAGTGCATTTACGGATCGTCTACTTATTTATGAACACTCCAGTGTTCCTTGATCATTCTGATTCCAAATACTAACAAAGCCTAGTAAGTACCACCTGACCTACACCACCTATTCCAGACGGGCCAATTGTTCACTAAGTCTGCACTTCAATTTTTTTCAGCCATCAAATGCATAGATGATTAGATGGAGGACACATGCATAGTTGCACACATTAGTGCATACATACAACAAATTGTGGGTTGGTTGCATAATGCTGATCTAGTTCTGCTACTGACTGACCATGCTAAGCCTACCACACACTAAACAAAGTACAAAAGGTTCGACGGAGGACTGGGGTAAGCAGCACTCAGTGACAGAGGATGCGTCACGCAGACCGCATAAAACAATTAGTAACTACTACTAACAAACTAAACCTAGTATCCAATATCCATCCACCACTATTTCACAGTAGGACAATGGAAGGACTAGAGTCTCTCTAGCAAATCGCATTACCTAACTTCAGTTCTGTAAAGTAAACTCTTACATAATCAGCATCAGCACAAGCTAGCGCAAACTACGTTGCAAACAAGTAAGAGTACCACCGTGCACCTGGGTCCTTAAATCAAAGAACATTTTGCTTTTTGGAACGTAATACCAGCAACGCTTGGCACGCAGCAGTAATCTTGTTGTTCATCTAATTTAATATACACAATCAGTTACTCACCAAGCCCGATGACCTCGACACCTAGCAGGTCCAACAGGTCCTGCTCCCGGTCCAGGATGTCGGACCACCGGTGAGCTAGCTGGTTGTGGGTGCGCCGGATCCCAGTGCACCGGAACACGGCCCGGCGCACCTTCGCCCACCGACGGTGCCGCTCCTGGGTAGCGTACCCGGAGCCGGGCCTGCCGCCTGCTGCCAAGGTCAAGGGGAGGAGGCGCTGGATGAAAAAAACAAGAGCCGCCACCTCCTCCTCCCCAAACAGTTGCCGGGCCTGCACCCCTGCAGGACGCATTCTGCCGCAAGGCAGGCGGCGCTTCTCTGCGCCTGCAGGTCCCTTGCCCTTGGGACTTGGTGTGCCCTTGGCCATGGTTCTGGGGTGGGTGGGAGGCGGAAAAGAAAAGTCCGAAGGGGAAAAAAAGTTAGGGGGAAGAAGATAGAAAGAACTTTATAAAAGTAACAAAAACACAGTAAAAGTAGAAATAAAATGCAAAATATAAACTGAGGCAAACAGAGAGATAGATAATAACTAAAAAAAGTCAGGAAAAAGGCTTTAAAGACAAAGGATTGCTGAGATAAAGGGAGGATACAAAAGTAGGCCCAGAAACATGGCATAGAGTGAAAAACAAGATGGCCGCGCCCATTCGCGACCGCGTGGGTAAGTTCGCGCGATATTTCTCGCGAACATGTACAATTTATCGCGAACAAGTAAAATGCGCTCCCGAACACGTCAATGCACATCGCGAACACGCTATCCGCGACCCGGAGCAGGAAATAAGGCATCGCGAGTAGGCGGGACTATAGAAAAACAAGATGGCCGCGCCCATTGGCGACCGCATGGGTAAGATCGCGAGATATATCCCCCGAGCATGCAAACAGTTCCCCGAACATGCTTACCGCGCTCGCGAACAAGAAAAAGCCATCGCGAACAGGTTGCCACAAGCAACTACGCAAGCTCGCGAAGGTCGCGTAGTGCAATGACATCTTCGCGAAGCTTCGCGAAGCGCGACTACGCGAACTACGCCCAGGGTTAGACGTCACATATTACATCACTCATGACATGGTCAGTGACATCACTGATGACATCACTGATGACATCTCAAATGACATCACTGATGACATCACTGATGACGTCATCCATTGAGTATGTGTTTCTGAACAGTTTTATTATGTTTAATATATATAGGGAAAGGCATGTTGAAAAATAAGTGGGTGTACAAGTGTGTGAATGGATGATTTTCTAGGTGCGTAACTGAGTCTATAAGTGAGTCATTAAATGTATCTTAGTGCAGACTAGTGACTAAACTGTGTGAATGTCTGTATGTGTCTGTGTGTTGGTGTATAAGTGGCTGCATGGTTTTGTGAATAGCTATATGAGTGTCTATATGGGTTATTGATTGGTTGTCTGAGTATCTGTATGGGTGCCTGAGTGTTTGTGTGGGTAGGGTCTGTGTGACTTTGTGACTAGATGTGTGAGTGGGTGATTCAGTGTGTGCATGTTTTTAAGAGTGCATCTTTGATGGACTGTATGGTTGGGTGAGTGTATGTATGGGTGTGTTAGTGACTGAATGTATATCTCAGTTGTACATGTGTCAGTAACTACATATGTGAAACGCAGTGTATATGTGTGTAAGAGTATATAACTATCCATATGTGAGAGTGTGTGATTTTGGGAGTGGCTGTATGCGCCATAGTGCAAGGATATCTGTGTCATGTGCTGTTTGTTTTTCTGCAGGAAGACACAGAATTTGTTAGTATTTTTATGAGTAAGTGAACTTGAGTGTTTTTAACTGTTTAGGTGAGTAAATTTTACTGTGATTAATTATTTACCTTAATGGATGATTGGCGGTGTGTGAGTGTCGATATAGGTGTATAAATGCACAGAGTGACTGTAAGTATGAGTGACTTGACAGGTGAGTGAGTGGAGATGTATGTAGACCTAAAAGTCAATGAGTGGGTGAGTAGTTATTGGTATTGGAGTATCTATGGTTGTCAAAATGGCCGTCTGAAATTTTGAGTCGGTGTATCAAAGGTTATATTATGGTGTGAGAAGATGCACTAATTTATCACATGGATGACGTCATCAGTGATGTCATCAGTGATGTCATTTGAGATGTCATCAGTGATGTTATCAGTGATGTCACTGACCATGTCATGAGTGATGTAATATGTGACGTCATCAGCAGTGCATTGCGGGGGCGCGAGTTATAGTTAGCTGAACTAACTATAACAGGGGAATTTCTAGGGTTTTGTACGAGGGAAATGTCCAGCTAACTATAACACCCCTGAAACCAATGTTTTTTTCAGTGAATTTCTAAGGTTTTTTAAATGCCAATTCCTAACTATAACGCCCCTGAAACCTTTGTTTTTTCAAGTGAATTTCAAAGGTTTTTTAAATGCCAATTCCTAACTATAACGTGCATGAAACCTATGGTTTTTTCTGTGAATTTCAAAGGTTTTTTAAAAGCTAATTCCTGTCTATAACTTATCTCTGAAGATATCATGAAAAGCATTCTTTTTTTAAAGTAGGGTGCACATTAGTTTTGTGGAAAAGCATCTTTGTGATTGGTTAAGAAAAAGCAGTTTCAACGTGGAGTACATATCATAGGATAAAATTTGCTCAGCTCAACCACTTCTGCTACTTGCATTTGGAAGGCAATGTTCGAACTTAAAACAATCGTCAACTTTTAACCTGCATGTGTCGTTAAATGTTCAAGAAAATGTTACAAAAAAATATCGTAAAGTTTTAAAAAATTGATGAACTTTTAACCTGCACGTATTGTAGAATGTTCTAGAAAGTGTGTTGATAGAATACGTTGCACTTCTGACTTCTATGTGTTGTTGAATATAAAAAAAACGGTTCATATGGAAAATTAAAAAGAAACCAATAGAGAAGTTTTGAAACCTAAAAGAATCAAGGAACTCTTCTAATTTATTCTTTACATGTATTTATGTGTGCAGCAACAAAATTATAGACACAACAGCACGAGGAAGAGGAAGAAGCAGGGAGTGGGGGAGAGGGTGGGAGATGAGCAGAATGGCACACATGCACAATTAAGTACAACACACATATAGACTAACAATGGCCAAAATGAAACACACCAACAAGGAGCACAAGTCACACAACCTGCCAACATCACACCACTGAACGAGCATAGAAGTGAAAACCACGCTGCATTCATACAGGATGTGTACAAAGGCCAGTCGTTGGTGTTGTGGGATGTCTGCGACCATGGTCATCATGGATGAGATGCCTAGCATGTGGCACATGGTCGAGTTCACTGTGTGTTATGTTGCCAAATAGCTGCTCCTCCCTCCCGCGAGCCCCCACACTTTTGTACGGTGAGCTGTTGTATCTCGTGCACTCATACGGCACGCCATTGTAATGCCTATTTGCGCATGTCCTGCTACAATCCAACAACAACATCACAGTGCCGTTTGGACGTGGTGCATGCCACTTTACAACATCGACTGCTGCGGCTCTTGTAACAGGCCACACCAGAACACAGAGACACACTTACTGCACTTCCTGTACACGGACATGTCCGAGACACCCTGTTCCCCTTGCCGGATAGGCACACCCCTGCACTGACCTGTGAACAACAGACCAGCACACGCCAGTTGTGCATGCAGGAGGATGCATACGTAGCTACACATCCAGGCTCACTGCCAACGCTGAGGTGACAGCACACTGTGATGTTGCAGGGCTCGTGCCTATCATGCTAAGACAATGACCACAGGGACACACTTACTAAGATGTGGGTTTGGGGGGCATTGGCGGTCCTGGAGTTGTTGAGATAAGTCTTCTGGACCTCATGGGTATCCCTGTATCATGCTCATTGCCTCTATGGAACCTGTGGGTGTTCTGGTGTGGCTCTTGGCTGTGTTCCCTTTCATGGTGCAGGTAGTTGTCCTGCTTAACACCAGCAGAAAGCAGGTGTAAAATCCCTGGTGCTAACATGTCTTATCGCCGGAATTTGTTTCGCATTGCAATTGGTGTGAAAGTTGTGATGTAATTTTTTTCGTGTGCACAACAATATACAAACTGAGCAGTGTATCTCGTCAAGATCCAGCACCTGACGCACTATTCCCAATATAAATACAATGAGATTTCTTAATAGATTTTGTGTGTACACTGTAAGTGCAGCCAATACCTCAGTGCAATACAATACAGGATTTTAGTATTTAGAATAAATCGCAAAGGTGCACCTGATGTCTTTTTGCACGGGAACGGCTACTCTCTATTTCATTATCAGCACTTTAACGGAAGTAAAGTTGAGATAAATCTAACACACTATTCAGAAGTTGGTGCAAACTGCAGATATCACTAGTATTCCAGTGATAAGTGCCCCAAAATTTAACACCATGGTGGACTCCATCAAATAACAGTAATAAGAACAAGAAAGAGTCACACAGCAGTTAAGAGAACAACCAAAAACATTATTAATTTTTTTTTCGAACTTTATTTTTTATAATAATAAATATATAAACGATAAACTATTTTCAAACTTTATTTTTTTATTAACCCCTTGCGTGCGCATGACGGAACCACGCCGTCATGAGCCACGGGCGGTGTGTGCTCATGACGGCGTGGTTCCGTCATGCTGTGTCAGCTCCGCCCACGCGTCGCTGATTCCCCGCCTGTGCGGGCGAAAAAAAGAGTGGGCGGAGTCGTGACGGAACGAGCATGGCGGCGCCGCGCTCACCCCGCACCCCGCCAGCGCCGCGGCAGAATTTGCGATGCGGCGAAGGGGTTAACATAAATATAAACAATAAACTAATAAACAAAATGTAACAACAATAATACAAAACAACAAGGCGGAACACTCCTGTGGGAACCACGGATGTCGACGACAGACCTAGAAAATCAAAAAGATTGTTAAAAAAAAACAACATGGTATTCTCAACAAAATACCACAAGAAACAAATCACAGATATATGAAATGTATACAGCTAACAAAATGTTATAAGTTTAACTTACAAAAACTGGAAATGTTGCCGCTTTAAAATATTTACCGAATCTGAGGAAATTTTTTTGCAGAAGGCACCAGCCCACAACGTTTTTCTTCAGTGGTGAAGACATTTGTAACTTTTTCCAAGGGGCAAACAAAGACCAATGCCACCTTCTTCATTCGCAAGATATGCCAAAGAGTTCTGTTACGAGGGGATCCTAACAAAAAATACTCGTGCGGCACAGCAAGTATGATGAAACACCTAAGGACCCTTCATCCAAACAATCTTGCACGAGAAGAGTGCAAACAGATGAGAAACACTCTTTTTCTGTATCTGTAAAAAAGAAACACAAATAAATGTATATTAATAACTTTCAAATTTATACTATTCCATTACTGTACAAACACATTTTATATAAAAACTGACTAAGAAACTATAGCCCTGAACCACAAGTGTAATGATCGTTAAAACACTACATGCATAGTGCATACTACTTTGAAGCAGTTCATGCCCTAAAGCCTACCTCACTAAAAGACTACATGCTAACTGACTAAATGATTACAGTACTATAAGGAGACACACTGGGTGAGTGACAGGGTGTTTGCTAGAAGAGTATGAATACTAACTAGGGAATTGAAGGTGTGAAACACAACTGTGTAGGTGATTAGAGGACTGCATCCATACTGCATAGGCATTTCAAGCAGTCCATGCGCTAAGGCCTGGCTCACTGCATGACTACTTGGGTACTGACTGAATGACTAGAGTACAGCAAGGAGAGTGCCTAGGTGAATTTATAAGTGCTAGGCTTTTCGCACAGGGAATGGATTAGTACTTGGTACTGAATGGGTCACTAGAGGAGTGCAAAGGCAGTGACAAGTGCTGTAATGTATGGATACTGACTAGGAAATTGAAAGTGTGAAAGACAAGTGTCTAGGTGGTTCGAAGACTGCATGCATAGTGCATAGGGGTTTGAAGCAGTCCATGTGCTAAGGCCTTGCTCAGTGCATGAATACTTAGGCACTGACTGAATGATTAGAGTACTGCAAAGATAGTATCTTGGTGAATTTATGAGTGTTTGGGTTTTAGCACAGTGAATAGATTAGTACATGGTGCTGAATGGGTCACAAGAGGACTGCAAAGGGAGTGACAGGGTATTTCCTGGAAGTGTATGGATACTGACTAGGGAATTGAAGGTGAGAAAGACAATTGTGTATGTGGTTAGAGGACTGCATGCATAGTGGATAAGGGTTTGAAGCAGTCCATATACTAAGGCCTGGGTCACTGGATGAGTACTTGGGTACTGACTGAATGATTAGAGTACTGCAAGGAGAGTGCCTGGGTGAATTTATTAGTGTTTGGCGCAGTGAATGGATTAGTACATGATGCTGAATGGGTCACTAGAGGAGTGCAAATGGAGTGACAGGGTGCTTGCTGGAAGTGAACGGATACTGACTGGGGAATTGAAGGTGTGAAAGACAAGTGTGTAGGTGCTTAGAGGACTGCATTCATAGTGGATAGGGGTTTGACGAAGTCCATATTCTAAGACCTGGCTCTGTGCATGAATACTTAGGCAGTGACAGAATCATTAGAGTACTGTAAAGAGAGTGTCTTGGTGAATTTATAAGTGTTTGGGTTTTGACACAGTGAATGGATTAGTACATGCTGTTGAATGGGTCTTAGAGGACTGCAAAGGAAGTGACAGGATATTTCCTCGAAGTGTATGAATACTGACTAGGGAATTGAAGGTGTAAAAGATAAGTGTATAGTATGTTAGAACACTACATGCATACTGCATAGACATTTGAAGCAGTCTATTTGGTACTTAGAAACTGACTAAATAATCAGACTACTTCTAGGACAGTGCTTAGGTAAAACTTTTAAATTTTCAGTTCTGCCACAGTGAACAGAATAGTACATAGTACTGCAACTTAGTGTCAAAACCTGACTCATTTTTATCAATGCATAAGCAAAGACTAGCTTCTAATGCTACTAAAACTTGACAACAAGAGAGGTTTTAAATTAGTTATCTGTCAGCAAATACACGATGTTACCAAATGCTTCTCTCACAGTGGCTCTCAAATGCACACAGACTCACAGTGTGATTCTAGACAACAACCACAATACCTAGGAGTTTACCAAAAATCATTCACTACTGTGGAAGTGGTAAGCGAACTGCACACAATCTTCATATTTCAGGACTGCACTTTTATGTTAAAGCCTGACTTATATAATCAAAGCATAAGCAAAGACTGGCTTCTAATGCTACTAAAACTTCACAACATGACCGGTTTTAAAACAGGTTTATGTCAGCAAATACACGAGGTTACCAAATGCTTCTCTCACAATCCTTACCCAAATGCACACAGACTCACAGTGTGATTTTAGACAAGCAACACTATCCTAGGAGTTTAACAAAATTCATTCACTACTCTGGAAGAGTTAATGGTACTGCACACAATCTACATATTTAAGTACACCACATCAGTGTCAAAGCATGACTCATTTAATCAACGCATAAGCAAAGACTGGATTCTAATCCTACTAAAACTTAACAACATGACAGGTTTAAAAAAAGTTATCTGTCAGCAAATACATGATGTTACCAAATGCTTCTCTCACAGTGATCCCAAATACACACTAACTCACAGTGTGATTCTAGACAAGCACCACTATCCCTATGAGTTTACCAAAACTCATTCACTACAGTGCAAGTGGTAAGGGAACTGCACACAATCTACATATTTCACAACTGCAATTTACTGTCAATGCTTGACTCATATAATGAAAGCATAAGCCATAACTGTCTTCTAATGCTACTAAAACTTGACAACATGACATGTTTTACAACACTTATCTGTCAGCAAATACACGATGTTACCAAACACTTCTCTCACAGTGGTTCCCAAATGCACACAGACTCACAGTGTGATTCTAGACAAACAACACTATCCCTAGGAGTTTACCAAAACTCATTCACTACAGTGGAAGTGGTAAAGGAACTGCACACAATCTACATATTTCATGACTACACTTTAATGTCAATACCTGACTAATTTAATCAACGCATAAGCAAAGACTGGCTTCTAATGCTACTAAAACTTGACTACATGACAGGTTTTAAAACAGTTATCTGTCAGTAAATACACGATGTTACCAAATGCTTCTCTCACAATCCTTACCCAAATGCACACAGACTCACAGTGTGATTTTAGACAATCAACACTATCCTAGGACTTTACCAAAACTCATTCACTACTGTGGAAGGGGTAAGGGGACTGCACACAATCTACATATATAAGTACAGCACATCAGTGTCAAAGCATGACACATTTAATCAACATATAAGCAAAGACTGGATTCTAATGCTACTAAAACTTCACAACATGACAGATTTTAAAACAGTTATCTGTAAGCAAATACATGATGTTACCAAATGATTCTCTCACACTGATCCCAAATACACACTAACTCACAGTGTGATTCTAGACAAGCACCACTATCCCTATGAGTTTACCAAAACTCATTCACTACAGTGCAAGTGGTAAGGGAACTGCACACAATCTACATATTTCAGGACTGCACTTTTGTGTCAAAGACTGACTCATTTAATCAAAGCATAAACAAAGACTGGCTTCTAATGCTACTAAAACTTGACAACATGACCGGTTTTAAAACAGTTATCTGTCAGCAAATACACGATATTACCAAATGCTTCTCTCACAATCCTTACCCAAATGCACACAGACTCACAGTGTGATTTTAGACAATCAATACTATCCTAAGATACCAAAACTCATTCACTAGTCTAGAAGAGTTAATGGTACTGAACACAATCTACATATTTAAGTATAGCACATCAGTGTCAAAGCATGACTCATTTAATCAATGCATAACCAAAGACTGGATTCTAATGCTACTAAAACTTCACAACATGACAGGTTTTAAAAAAGTTATCTGTAAGCAAATACATGATATCTCCAAATGCTTCTCTCACACTGATCCCAAATACACACTAACTCACACTGTGATTCTAGACATGCAACACTATCCCTAGGAGTTTACCAAAACTCATTCACTACAGTGCAACTGGTAAGGGAACTGCACACAATCTACATATTTCAGGACTGCACTTCTCTGTCAAAGCCTGACTCATTTAATCAAATCATAACCCATAACTGTCTTCTAATGCTACTAAAACTTCACAACATGACAAGTTAAAACAATTATCTGTCAGCAAATACACAATGTTACCAAATGCTTCTCTCACAGTGGTTCCCAAATGCATACAGACTCACTGTGTGATTCTAGACAAACAACACTATCCCTTGCACTATACCAAAACAGATTTCTTCATCTAGAAGTAGTACTACATTTTAGTATAGAAACATAACATAACTCATTTCACAAATTCATAAACAATGACTGGTTTCTAATTCTACCAAAATATAAAAACTGCACAGGTATCTGTTTACAAACACATGAAAAACACAAATGCTTCTCACAGAATGGTTTCTACATGCACACACATTGTAGAGAAAAAAAGTACTCCCTACACTTTAGCAGGAAAATACATTAGTCTGATTAAAATCAAAATAGTCTACATACATCCCCTCACAATTAAATAACTCATCTTTCAAGTTCTTTTGTAGATTAAGAAGTATATCAATCACTCACCATATTTTCTTTTACAGAATCTCTGCACTGTGCACCTCTCAGCAAAAGCAAAGAATGAAAAAGTTTCCCTTTCATTTTCCACACATATACATGTAAACATCAAATCACAATTCTTCGCACATAAACTCAAAAGCAAACACACATTTCTATTGGTTAAACATTTCAACCCTTTCCAACTGAAATACATTTCAACCCTTCCCCCAATCTGCCTTCTGCCTGTTACCATAGAAACAGGTCATGGAACACTGCACTGAGCTCACAGGTCATAAGTTCAGCACACAATGTTCCTACACAAGACAGGAAGTGTGCTTGACTTTTCAACATATCAGCTTATCATATATAATGTTCCTTACAATCTGTTTTTGTTAACCAATAACAATCATACATTTAAAAAACAGAAATATACACCCTACCTTTCAGTGTAGAAAGTTGTCATGCAACCAATGATTTCTTGTCGTTTTTCAAAAAACGTTGCCGTGGATCCGCGCACCCACCGCGAGAGAATCTGTGCATCCAACGCGATAGGATGCGTGCACCGTGCGCACATTGCCCCGTGTATTTTTTTTTTTTTAAAAGGGGGCCCCAGGGTGTCCTTCTGGGACCCCCTAAGCACCTCTAGAGGGTCAAAGTATTCCCACTCTTCCCCCTTTATATGTTTTACACACTTATTCCCCTTGCATCGTCCGCCTCGCTTCTACCGAGGCAGAAAATGGCCGCCAACAGTTCCTGGTTTCGAATGTAGAGAGACACTCGACAGCCAATTAGCATTCAGCGCGCGATCGGGAAGGTGCGCTGAGGGTGCGCTTACGGTGCGGGTACGGTCCGCGGATCCTCCGCGGCCATAGTTATCACTAACTATTTTACCCTAATTTTCTCAGGAACTACTGAACAGATTCACACCATATATGCAAAAGGCACGAGTCCGAACTGATGCCAAATTTGGTGTCATTCCGTTGAGCGGTTCGGGCTGTAGCTGCAACAACAGATCCTATGGGAAATTGCATGGGGAAAACGCGTTTTGGGACCCCCCTTTTTTCTTGGCCGCCGCTTGACAGATCACCGCAAAACTTTCAGGGTAGGAGCGGAGCGGAGCTGGCCAAAAGTTTGGAAAATTTCGCGAGGATTCGTCAACCGGCGCTAACGTTATTCCAAATAGAATGTTGCGGATTTCCCATGGAAAATAGGTCCTAACTATAACTACCTACTGGCGACCGCCAGTAGATAATATATATATATATATATATATATATATATATATATATATATATATATATACAGCACTACAGCAGGTGAGCGATCACACGGCAGGGCAGGTGCTTCCTTTCTGAAGTGGGAGGTCTGCAGATGCATTCAAAAGTGGAGGCGCGGGGCTGGTTCTCAGTGTAGCAGGCGCATCTGAGGAAGACTACAATGTCGAAATGCATTATGCCTTACCTGCATGTCCATTAAAGGCTTCTTTCTTGAGTTCCTCGTGTGGCCTCTTCCTACAGTTCTGATTTAGGGTTCGTGGACATTTACAGCGTCAGCCAGGGACGCGTTAAGAGGCCCCAACTGTCAAGTGGCTGTGGCATTACTGGCGTCTGCGTGAGCAGTTCTTCTTTGCACCCGAGTTATCGGATTGCTCCAGCCCACCTCGCCAGCACGAGTCAAGCAGGGTAGCTGCCAACCAGCAGCTCGTGACTTCACGGAAAGGTTTGGATATTTTACCGGCCTATGATTCGGCGGACTAGTGCTGAGGCGGTTATGACGAATGCGGGGACCCAGGGAAGCCCGAGGACTTAATTTGCACTAGCACCAGTGTTCCCTGCTCTGCAATGCACCAATGCCACATGGACTTTAATCATCCATTCCCCTCGCAGCACCCACCCAGAGATGATGCATTCTGGGAGCTGTAGGACTGACAGCACTACAGCAGGTGAGCGATCACACGGCAGGGGAGGTGCTTCCTTTCTGAAGTGGGAGGTCTGCAGATGCATTCAAAAGTGGAGGCGCGGGGCTGGTTCTCAGTGTAGCAGTGGCATCTGAGGAAGAATACAATGTCGAAATGCATTATGCCGTACCTGCATGTCCATTAAAGGCTTCTTTCTTGAGTTCCTCGTGTGGCCTCTTCCTACAGTTCTGCTGGAGGGTTCGTGGACATTTACAGCGTCAGCCAGGGACGCTTTAAGAGGCCCCGTCTGTCAAGTGGCTGTGGCATTACTGGCATCTGCGTGAACAGTTCTTCTTTGCACCCGAGGTATCGGATTGCTCCAGCCCACCTCGCCAGCACAAGTCAAGCAGGGTAGCTGCGAACCGGCAGCTCGTGACTTCACGGAAAGGTTTGGATATTTTACCGGCCCATGATTCGGCGGACTAGTGCTGAGGCGGTTATGATGAATGCGAGGACCCAGGGAAGCCCGAGGACTTAATTTGCACTAGCACCAGTGTGCCCCGCTCTGCAATGCACCAATGCCACATGGACTTTAATCATCCATTCCCCTCGCAGCACCCACCCAGAGATGATGCATTCTGGGAGCTGTAGGACTGACAGCACTACAGCAGGTGAGCGATCAAATGGCAGGAGAGGTGCTTCCTTTCTGAAGTGGGAGGTCTGCAGATGCATTCAAAAGTGGAGGCGCGGGGCTGGTTCTCAATGTAGCAGTGGCATCTGAGGAAGACTACAATGCCGAAATGCATTATGCCTTACCTGCATGTCCATTAAAGGCTTCTTTCTTAAGTTCCTCGTGTGGCCTCTTCCTACAGTTCTGCTGGAGAGTTCGTGGACATTTACAGCATCAGCCAGGGACGCTTTAAGAGGCCCCATCTGTCAAGTGGCTGTGGCATTACTGGCGTCTGTGTGAGCAGATCTTCTTTGCACCGGAGGTATCGGATTGCTCCAGCCCACCTCGCCAGCACGAGTCAAGCAGGGTAGCTGCCAACCGGCAGCTCGTGACTTCACGGAAAGGTTTGGATATTTTACCGGCCTATGATTCGGCGGACTAGTGCTGAGGCGGTTAAGACGAATGCGGGGACCCAGGGAAGCCCGAGGACTTAATTTGCACTAGCACCAGTGTGCCCTGCTCTGCAATGCACCAATGCCACATGGATTTTAATCATCCATTCCCCTCGCAGCACCCACCCAGAGATGATGCATTCTGGGAGCAGTAGGACTGACAGCACTACAGCAGGTGAGCGATCACACGGCAGGGGAGGTGCTTCCTTTCTGAAGTGGGAGGTCTGCAGATGCATTCAAAAGTGGAGGCGCGGGGCTGGTTCTCAGTGTAGCAGTGGCATCTGAGGAAGACTACAATGTCGAAATGCATTATGCCTTACCTGCATGTCCATTAAAGGCTTCTTTCTTGAGTTCCTCGTGTGGCCTCTTCCTACAGTTCTGCTGGAGGGTTTGTGGACATTTACAGCGTCAGCCAGGGACGCTTTAAGAGGCCCCGTCTGTCAAGTGGCTGTGGCATTACTGGCGTCTGCGTGAGCAGTTCTTCTTTGCACCCGAGGTATCGGATTGCTCCAGCCCACCTCGCCAGCACGAGTCAAGCAGGGTAGCTGCCAACCGGCAGCTCGTGACTTCACGGAAAGGTTTGGATATTTTACCGGCCTATGATTCGGCGGACTAGTGCTGAGGCGGTTATGACGAATGCGGGGACCCAGGGAAGCCCGAGGACTTAATTTGCACTAGCACCAGTGTGCCCCGCTCTGCAATGCACCAATGCCACATGGACTTTAATCATCCATTCCCCTCGCAGCACCCACCCAGAGATGATGCATTCTGGGAGCTGTAGGACTGACAGCACTACAGCAGGTGAGCGATCACACGGCAGGGGAGGTGCTTCCTTTCTGAAGTGGGAGGTCTGCAGATGCATTCAAAAGTGGAGGCCCAGGGCTGGTTCTCAGTGTAGCAGTGGCATCTGAGGAAGACTACAATGTCGAAATGCATTATGCCTTACATGCATGTCCATTAAAGGCTTCTTTCTTGAGTTCCTCGTGTGGCCTCTTCCTACAGTTCTGCTGGAGGGTTCGTGGATATATATATATATATATATATATATATATCAAACACAACAGGTTGCCCCCTTGAAGATGCCGCACACTGAAGGGATTAGCACACGATGCCACAGGCGGTTACAGTGCTGCCGCTACCTCTCGCCTCCTGGTATGCAGCCAAACGCGTTTCAGATTTCTCCTTGATCACTGGCTTTTGCATGTAACAGCATCGAAGAGAGCAAGCATTCTGGGACAACTGCTTTATTAGGTGATAAGCTCCGCCCCAATGGGCGTTAATTGACAATGCATGATGGTTCTAGTAGTCCAAGTCCCATCAATCACCAAGTGGGTGCTGCTTAACTTCGTGCAAAAAAAGGGTTTTCCAAAGTAGGTAAGTAAAGTTCATAAATGAAGGAGAAAAAGGTGCTTCGCATTGCTCCCAATATCACCCTGTGGCTCAGGCCCCTTCAGTTCAACACCATGCTGCGAAATAGTGAGCATGGAAGAGCCGCCATTATCGGCAGCGGGGCATCTCCGCGGCTGGACTGGCCGCTAACATCAAACACAACAGGTTGCCCCCTTGAAGATGCCGCACACTGAAGGGATTAGCACACGATGCCACAGGCGGTTACAGTGCTGCCGCTACCTCTCGCCTCCTGGTATGCAGCCAAACGCGTTTCAGATTTCTCCTTGATCACTGGCTTTTGCATGTAACAGCATCGAAGAGAGCAAGCATTCTGGGACAACTGCTTTATTAGGTGATAAGCTCCGCCCCAATGGGCGTTAATTGACAATGCATGATGGTTCTAGTAGTCCAAGTCCCATCAATCACCAAGTGGGTGCTGCTTAACTTCGTGCAAAAAAAGGGTTTTCCAAAGTAGGTAAGTAAAGTTCATAAATGAAGGAGAAAAAGGTGCTTCGCATTGCTCCCAATATCACCCTGTGGCTCAGGCCCCTTCAGTTCAACACCATGCTGCGAAATAGTGAGCATGGAAGAGCCGCCATTATCGGCAGCGGGGCATCTCCGCGGCTGGACTGGCCGCTAACATCAAACACAACAGGTTGCCCCCTTGAAGATGCCGCACACTGAAGGGATTAGCACACGATGCCACAGGCGGTTACAGTGCTGCCGTTACCTCTCGCCTCCTGGTATGCAGCCAAACGCGTTTCAGATTTCTCCTTGATCACTGGCTTTTGCATGTAACAGCATCGAAGAGAGCAAGCATTCTGGGACAACTGCTTTATTAGGTGATAAGCTCCGCCCCAATGGGCGTTAATTGACAATGCATGATGGTTCTAGTAGTCCAAGTCCCATCAATCACCAAGTGGGTGCTGCTTAACTTCGTGCAAAAAAAGGGTTTTCCAAAGTAGGTAAGTAAAGTTCATAAATGAAGGAGAAAAAGGTGCTTCGCATTGCTCCCAATATCACCCTGTGGCTCAGGCCCCTTCAGTTCAACACCATGGGGTATATATATATACCCACAAGGGCTGGTTGGAACAGCCCGCTCTGATCAGAAATCTAATTTAGTACATTCAGGATTTAGTACTACAATGCTGATGAATGCTGAGTCTTTGTGAATGGCCACAAATTTTTGTCCTTTTTTTTTTTTTTATTATTTCAGGCTCCTTTATTTTTTCCCATAATTAGTTTACAGACAACAGAAAAAACACAGAAGTTGCCAAGGAAAAAGAATACAGAAAAAAATGCAAATTGTTACATACTGTGATTAACAGAAAGAATGACAAACTTTGGCAGAGCTTTTCACCATGAACAAAACCATATTACTACAGATTCAGCCTATCCAGTCTGTAATAGGGGCCCAGATTTTCTGACCCAACTCACGTCTTCTTCTGCCTTTTAATCTGTATACTGCTATTTCCATATTGTATGTCGCTAGTAAACGAGCCCTCCAATTAGAAAAGGTGGGTGGATCAGGACTAATCCATTGAGATGTAATAACTGCTCTGAAAACAGACATGGCGATAAGCAAGAAGCAATCTTCAGCTTTACTCCGTCCTACTAAGCTTTGTATCTGATCAACCCCCAAAATCACTGATGTAGGCGTTATAGTCAAGGGTTTACTCGTAATCTGGATGAGAAAGAATTCAACGTCTAGAATATACTGAGCCAATTTAGTGCAACAATAAAACATGTGGATCGTATCTGCAGCAGTAGAGCCACATCTACTGCTCATATTCCCTCGAGTGCTAGACCATTTGGAGATTTTCCCAGGAGTGTAGTATAGATCAAATATTGACATGTAGTGTTGTGCTCTGAGACTACCGGTTATTAGGACCTGGCTGGCCACCTCCAAGGAGGCTGCCAGATCGGTGCCTACTTGTCCAAATTTCCGGTCCCGCTTGTCATTTTGGGTGCTCAGATCGTCGGGCAGGTCAGAAATGAGTGTTTGATAGATCAGCCCAATCCTTGATCTTCTTTCAATAAGTCCTACAGGAGGAATTTTCTCGAACTTTGCAGCTCCTGAGGTTGCTATCTTCGACAGATAGCTCCTGATTTGTAAGAACTTAAAGAAATACCTAGTTGGAAGCCCATATTGGTCTTGAAGATCAGAAAAGGAAGCAAATTGACTATCAGGGAAGAGGTTGCCCAATACATTAATCCCTAAATTAGCCCAGCTAAAAGTAACTGCATCCAAAAAGATTGGAGGCAATAGACCGTGAGAGAGGAGGGGGGTATATGCGTTAATATTAGATATGTCAGACCGTCGTCTAACCTTTTTCCAAACGGAATACATTGATTGTATAACTTTGAATTTTATTTTTTTATAGTAACTTGGCTCAATTTTCCTGACTAGGCAATTACGTGCATCTTCCCCAAGTATCATTTCCAAAATTGTGGGTCTAGCAAATTCAGGCACCATTGATTTACCCCCTGATATTAGTAGTCCCATTAGCTGTAAAAGTGCGGACCAATGATATAACATTAAAGAGGGTACCCCCACCCACCCCTTGATCTGGGGAGTATTAGCCATATGAAGCCCTTCTGGCTTTGTGACACCCCAAGAAAAATCTTAGGCACGCCCTTTCTGCCCTAAAGATAAGCTGCCGTGGGAACTCGATTGGGATGGTCCTGAATAGATATAAGAATTTCGGGAGTATAGACATTTTTAATACATCAGAACGACCCTGAAGGGAGAGGTGCAAGTGGTCTAATCTCTCAAGAGTTTGATTCACTTCTTTAATGATGGGTAGTATATTTATTTCTGGTATCTCCTCTACTATGGGGTAATCTTAACTCCTAAATAGGTTGTGACTGAAGCAGTTGGGAGCTCTACAGGTTTAACGGCCTCTGAATGTATTATTTGGGTTTTGTCGACATTGAGACGATAACCCGATACTGCCCCAAATTGTTTAGCTGTGTTGTAAACAGCTGGGAGAGCCAGACAGATATCCTTTTTGAAAATAGCGATGTCATCGGTATAAGCTAAGGTTTTATAAGCCACATCGTTGACAACAGCCGGCTGTATCGATATATCACTATCTTGCTCAAAAAGGGGTCAATGTAAATTGACAACAAGAGCGGAGAGCAGGGACATCCCTGGCGGGTTCCTCTGCTGATCGGGAAGGAGCGTGACTCATGTCCGGAGATACGGACCTAGGCCTTTGGGGAGATGTATAAAGCTTGTATGGCTGTAATGAACACTGGCGGAAATCCCTTGATTTTTAATAATTGCCATAGAAAATCCCAGGAGACCCTGCCGAACACCTTTTCGGCGTCCAACAGGATCATTGCCAAAGGCTGTTTCCGCAATTGGGCCCAGTCAAATAATGCAATTGCCCGGCTGATATGATCAGATGTATCCCGGCCAGACACGATACCGTGCTGGCGAGGAGACGCTAGAGGGGCGATGACCTTTCCCAGTCTGAGTGCGATAATTTTAGCAAAAATGTTACTATCAGCACATATTAGGGAGATTGATCGATAAGAAGAAGGGCTAGTCTCTGGCTTGTCCTTCTTTCTAAAGACTACAATGGTGGTCTCATGCCATGAGTCAGGGGTCCTGCAGGTCTGGGCAAGTGCAAACAGGGATTCCAATTCCCCTATTAGGATATGCCTAAAAGTTAGATAAAATTCAAGAGGTAATGAATCGGGGCCAGCGGACTTCCCGTCTGCCAGTGAAGAAATCGCTAATTCCAGCTCTGGCCTGGTTATTGGGGAGGAGAGTGTGACCACCTGATCCGGTGTAACCTTAGCTGTTACATTGTCACATAGATATTCCTGTTCTGGTAGAATTACATCACCCTCTTCCAAGTCTGGAGCATAGAGTGCTCTATAAAACTCTTGAAACACCTCAAGCACCCTGTCCGGTTGTTCCTGAATCTGATCTTCTTTATCTTTAATACGACTTATACGATTCATGACTCCCTTATACTGTATTCTTTTAGCCAATAATCTGCCTGTATTTTTACCAAATTCATAGATATCTGATTTATACTGAAAAAACTTGGCCGCAAGCTCCTCAGCAAAGTACTGATATATTTTGTTTCTGCCTATAGCAATCTGTCGCTGGCACTTCTTCCTTTGGGTCTGGTCCGAGATTACATGAATAGGCTCTTGCTCTGCTTCCTGAAGTTGACAGACCCACCTATTGATCTTTTCCTTAATGACCATCTGACGATGGAGGGAAACGCTGAGAGTCTCCCCCCTCATAGCTGCCTTGAAGGTATCCCAGACTACTAACGTAATAGCAGTACCCTTATTTCTCAGAAAAAAGTCTACGATCCAGTCTGACATGTATCTACAGTATTCTTGATCGAGTAATAGTTTTCGCTCAAATGTCCAAGTTGACATTCCTGGTTTTGGCGCACTGAGCGGTAGTTGTAAGATTAGCGGGTTATGATCAGAGATTACCCGGGGATATATCTCACAGCTAGTTCCTTCAAGAATTGGGTCAGTGACAAAAATGTAATCTAAGCGTATACATTTATTATGGGGAGCTGAGAAAAAAGTGAATCCCGGCTCAATCGGGTGAAGACTTTGCCAGACATCTATCAAGGCATGTTCGTGACAGAGCCCACGGATAGCTTTAAATGTCTTGCCCTTCCTGCCAGAGTATGGGATATTCTTATATAGAGCAAAATTAGAATTTAAGTGGATGTTAAGATCCCCACATACAACTTTAGGGGAGGGCCACAGAGCAAGCTCAATACTCAAAAAATTCAGAATGGCGGGGTCATCTAAATTGGAACTGTATAAAGAGCATATAGTATATGTTGATCCCTTAATTAGAATATTAGCGATTGCCCAGCGTCCTACATTATCCACCTTCACTTGCTTAGTGGTACAAATACCTTGCCTAGCCATGATGGCCACACCCCTAATAGTTGTAGTTTGCCGAGAGCAGGCAATCAGATCTAGGCCAAGTTCCTTCAGCCAGGTACGGTTGTTCCAAGAAACATGAGTCTTCCTCAAACAGAGTATGTCTATATCTAAGTGCCTGATGAGCTTAGCTAAAATACCCCTCTTCTTTCTGTCATTTAGCCCACAGCAGTTCAGAGAGCAGATTCGTGTAAGGTTATGCCTTCCCATTATCTAAAGAAAAACCTGTCAAGAGCCGCCCTATAAGTATCAGACAAATCGGGCATCTGTCTGTTATCAAAGTACCGTCCAAAATGTGCTGAGCCAGATATTGTTTAAGGAAATTTTGGTGTTGTCAGCCATAATTGTTTTTGCCAGAAGCCTTTTGTGCCCCACCCCCATCCCCCACTCCCCCCCACAACCCTTAAAAAGACCCCCCGACCAACCCCCCACCCTGAAAAGCAACCCATTAACAAGGGCATGGGGACCGTCGGTCCCTTGTGATGCTGAGCTAAAAGAGCTCAGACTCTCGATACTGCACACTTAAAAAGAAAAAATACTCCATGATTACTAGTAGAGGAAATAGAGCAAAAAGGGAGAAAAAAAAAAGGCCGGGCAGTGCAAACCTGACACTGACAATCAAATCTCACATATGCGACCTGGATATTGAGTCAGGTTTTTTGTCCGGAATTCAGGGATGATAAGTACGCCTTGGGCTCAGCTTCTGCTTGAAAAAAAAGAGTTTGCCCCTTATGGATCACTTTTAGCTTGGCCAGATTCAAGAGAAAAATCTGTGCTCCCTTTGCCTGGAATTCTGGCATTAATTGTCGCAGATGCCAGCAAAGCTCCACTGTTTTCTGGCAGTAGTCCGGACGAACGAAGAAGATACAGACTTTCCCCTTTCTTTTGCGATCAGGCCTGGCCAGATCATACAGGGACTCTCGGGCCAGAAAGTTATTCAAGGAGATCAGGATGGCCCGAGGGCGACCTTCGAAGCGGCCATCGGAGCGACCATCTGAGTGGCCATCTTTGATGTGTAGATTAAAGGGAAAACGGTGCGCCCTCTAAATTTGGGTCTTCCAATCCCATTGAGGGAGATCCGGGAATGCTTCCTCAAACAACTCGACCACAAATTGACGGATATTGGTACCCTCTTGACATTCAGGAACACCCAAAATTCTTAAGTTATTGCATCTGGCCCGGTTTTCCAAATCTGATAGTTTATACACAGTGTCATCCCTGATCGTTTGAATTGTTTCAACCTTAGTTTTCTGCTGAGCAAGGCCATCCTCGAGGCGAGAAATCCATGTTTCTACCTCTGCTATTCTTGAGGAAAAGTCAGAGCAGGTCTTAACCATCTGGTGGATAGAATTTTGAAGCTTCCTGCACGCCCCTTGTGTGTGAGAACTTTCAGCCCTTGACTCCTCTCTGTGTGCTATCATCACCTGGTAGATAGCTGAAAGCGCGATTTCTTCTGAGCCAATAATAACTGGGGCAGTACTTAGAGCATTTGCACCATCCATTGTATTATTTTTCTCGCCCATGCCTGGTGAGAATGTATAATCCCAGGACAGAGCCCCTGTTTCAGACCGATTGGGACAGGTCGAGGATGCTCCCGCTTTTTTAACAGTCTCTAGACCTGGTTGGGAGTGGTCCAAATCACCGTCGATCTCCCAGTGAAAGCTGCTAATGTCGCTGCCGTCTCCAGCCCAAACTTTATCTTGATTTTCCTCATCATCAGAGGAATTAGAGACGTTGGACAGGGAATAGAATTTATCTACCAGGTCATCTTCTTTATTAGAGTCAGGGTCTTCTCTTTGTGGCTTCAAAGCACCTGCTTTTATTGTGTCTGGGCATTCTGCCAACTGTGTCCCATCTGAAAGGACTCCATTGACCAGAATACAGCTTGTTTGATGGTTGGGACTCAGAGCAGCTACTGTGCTAACTAAACCTCCGCCAACATTTACTGTGTCCTGGGGCGATGGTTCATGAGCGGGTGGGGGGAGTGCTGTAATAGAAATCTCACTGCTGTCTTGGCCCACGGCCCCCCCCCCCGGGCCCCGAGTGGAGATGGGCGCTTTCATTGAGCCAGAATCAGTCTGTTGCTTTGTTTTCGAAATCTGCGCTTTGAACAGCGCTGTCACTGTCTGCCTCCTCCGGCCAGCGGCATTACCTTTCAGCATCTCCTGCGCTGCGCGGTGATTATCAGCCTGGCGTCCGTCAACAGAGGGATCCAAAACACCGGGGGTCTTCACCATAATACCAGGCGCAGCCGAGGGCGCAGACGAGGGGCCCCTACCCCTGACCTCCTTACTGGAGCCACGGTGGTGCCAGTTTCTCGAATAGTCGCCCGTCCCAGTGACGCCAGGGAAGCCAAGTAGCACGGGAGCGGAATGCTCCAAACCCAAGGCTGAAAGCGCCAGCTCATCTGTGTTCCTCCAGGTAAGGACTTTAATAAATACGCTCAGTTCGTAGAACGTTCAGCTCCATTTCCATACTCAAACCAGCAGCAGCAGAGAGTGTGAGAGCAGCTCACTCGGCCGAAGCAGCGGCCGCCATCTTGCTCTAAGTCCACAAATTTTTGTCCAATAAAAACTTGGCTAGTTGCTTCTTCCAATGACAGAGAGGCAGCATACCATAGAAAAAACGGTATAGACAAACCTGGAAGCCATGCATCTGATGGCACACTCGCTGAAGCGCGTTATTCATTTTTAAAAATAAAATAAAAAGGAACTTCTGCAGCCCGCTGTGGGCTCTAGTTTGTTTCTGGAAGAGGAAGGAATGGTGGTGGCATGTATATATATATATATCAAGCTAGTTTCACAGGAAAGACAAGCAGGCACAATCTTCTGAATGTTTCAGCTGTAGTATATATATATATATATATATATATATATATATATATATATATATATATATATATATATGATTGCTCCAAGTTACCCACAGGTTCGGGATGCACTCAAACCACAGTGTACACTCACGTCTCGGGCAGCCGACGCGTTTTGAAATTGTTTCTTCTTCAAAGGCTAGGTTCCACTCAGTACACAGCGTTTGTTTGACCACTCCTTTATTTAATCAGCCGCCTCCTGATAGGCTGCTCAGATGAGCCCTCCCTTTAGGAATTCTGGGATATGCGTTGGCTGCCCGAGACGTGAGTGTTGGTATGCGGATGTACACTGTGGTTTGAGTGCGTCCCGAACCTGTGGGTAACTTGGAGCAATCATTGACACGCGGCAACCCAGCCGTAAGGGGACTGCACCACTGCATGGATGGCAGCGGGCCAGGGAGCTGGAAATCATGTCCAGTTCTTAATGGAGCCACAGCACCTACTATTGACCATGCACGCATCGGGACCCATTGGAGGGTCTTAAGAAATAATTCCACAAACGCTTTTTTACATGGGGGACTACATATCCCAGAAATCCTAAAGGGAGGGCTCATCTGAGCAGCCTATCAGGAGGCGGCTGATTAAATAAAGGAGTGGTCAAACAAACGCTGTGTACTGAGTGGAACCTAGCCTTTGAAGAAGAAACAATTTCGAAACGCGTTGGCTGCCCGAGACGTGAGTGTTGGTATGTGGATGTACACTGTGGTTTGAGTGCGTCCCGAACCTGTGGGTAACTTGGAGCAATCATATATATATATATATATATTCACTGAAAAAACCATAGGTTTCAGGGGTGTTATAGTTAGCTGGACTTTTCACTTGTACAAAACCATTGAAATTCCCCCGTTATAGTTAGTTCAGCTAACTATAACTCGCGCGCCCGCAATGCACTGCTGATGACGTCACATATTACATCACTCATGACATGGTCAGTGACATCACTCATGACATCACTGATGACATCTCAAATGACATCACTGATGACATCACTGATGACATCATCCAGTGAATGTGTGTTATTCTGAAAATTAAATATGTTTTATATATGTATATCTCAAGGTCGATGGAAGAATAAATGGGTATATAAGTGTCTAAATGGATGATTTGTTTTTGAAAAATTGATTGTGTAACTGACTGATTAAGTGTATCATAGTGAATACATGGCTTAGTGAGTAATGTTTAAATATGTAAATATCTGTATCAGTCTCTCACTTTGTGTATAAGTGGCTGCATGGGTTGGTGAGTAGCTACATGGGTGTCTATATAGGTTATTAGTTGGTTTTTTGAGTATCAGTCTGAGTGTCTGCATGGTTCGGTGGGGGGGTATTACGTAGTGCATAGGTGCATGAATGAGTGACTCACTGTTTGTATGTGTTGAACACAGTATGTGTGCAGGACTGTATGGGTGGATGAGTGTGTGTATGGGTGTGTTAGTGAGTGAATGACTGTCTCAATAGTGTCTTTATGAGTAACTACATATGTTTTAAACTAGTATATGTGACCATTGGTGTATATATGTGAGTATATGTGAGAGTGAGAGATTGAAAGAGTTCCTGTATGAATAAGTATGTGTTTCTATAAGTGATTGTTTAAAAGACTAAGTATGTGTAAGTTTCCGTAGAAGTAAGTGTGATGGTGTGTGTATAACTGTATATGCAAGTAAATGTATGTTTGATTCTTTATTAGCATGAGTGACTATGTGTGTGAGTATCTCTATGGATGAGTGGCATTGTGTAACAGGATGTATAGGTGAGTACATATGATGAGTGAGTACATGTATGAGTGACTGTATTGGACTGTTGGTGAATGAGTGGATGTGTATGTGGATCTTAGAATTACTGAAGAGGTTGTTGTAACTGGTATTGGTATGTCCATTGTTTTGAAAATTTTAGTCTCTATTTTTGAATGTGTGTATCAAAGGTTATATTAGGGAGAGAGGAGGTCTGCCACTCTATCACAAGGATGATGTCATCAGTGATGTCATCAGTGATGTCATTTGAGATGTCATCAGTGATGTCATGAGTGATGTCACTGACCATGTCATGAGTGATGTAATATGTGACGTCATCAGCAGTGCATTGCGGGCGTGCGAGTTATAGTTAGCTGAACTAACTATAACGGGGGAATTTCAATGGTTTTGTACAAGTGAAAAGTCCAGCTAACTATAACACCCCTGAAACCTATGGTTTTTTCAGTGAATTTCTGAGGTTTTTTAAATGCTAATTCCTAACTATAACGTGCCTGAAACCTATGGTTTTTTCTGTTAATTTCAAAGGTTTTTTAAATGCTAATTTCTAACTATGCCTACAGAGATAGGACATGTGAAGAAAGAAGAAAAAATGCACAAAAAGAAACAAAAGAAGTGCAGAAAGAAGCAACAGAAGTCCTCAAATACGAAGATAAGTGCAGGAAGAAGGATAACGTGCAGAAAGAACAAAAAGAAGAGCAGAAAGAAGCCTTGTTGCAAAATCATCCTGTACCCTCAACTTTTTCTGACGGATACTGGTGGTAACTGAGTCTGACTAACCAGTCCTAGAGCCAGTGCTATGTTCAAAGACACTTAGAATACAGTGAAAACACCTACATACACTAGGGAACATTATGCGTTGGGGTCCCCCTGTGATTAGCCTTACCTCCTCTATAAGCCCCTAGTATATAATAGGGCATGGGGATTAAAACTACCTCTTAAAACAGGCCACAGGGCGTTTTTGCACACGTTAACTCAGGCCCCGTCCCCTCCTTTCACCATTGTGTAAACACGCCCTGTGTCCGTTTTTAGTTGGGAGATTAAGTTCATTTGAGTCCTGAGGGTCCCTAGGGTCCAACTAGCCCACTAGGTACCTCCAGTAAGTGCCACAGAGCTGCGTTGCAGAGAGGTGTAAAACGTGGCACGGCCTGGACCACCTCTCTGCAATGCAGCTCAGTGGCGCTTACTGGAAGCACTTGGTGGGCTAGTTAGCCCCCAGGGGCCCTCAGTATTGAAGGGAAATTAATCCCCAATTTAAATCGTGCCATGGTGCGTGTTTGCACACGTCACCTCAGGCCCCGTCCCCTCCCTTCACCACTGTGTAAACGCGCCCTGTGGCTGTTCTAAGTTGAGAGATTAAGTCCCCTTGAATCCTAAGGGTCCCTAGGGTCACACTAGACCATTAGGTACCTCCAGTAAGCGCCACAGAGCTGCGTTGCAGAGAGGTGTAAAAAGGGGCTTGGCCTCAGAACACCTGTCTGCAGCGCAGCTCCCTGGCGCATACTGGAGATGCCTGTTGGGGGCGCGTTTGCAGAGTGCTGCATGGAGGGGGCATGGCCTCCGGGACGATGCCAGTCTTTTATTTATTTTATTTTTTTAAGAAGGGGGGCTGTATGGTTCCCCTTCTTATTCTAATTTATTGGCCCTGATGACCCCATCCCCCAGGGCCTGTCTCCTAATTATATTTTTTTGACCCCAATCCCCAGGGCCTGCCACTGTTTTTTATTATTTTTAAAAAATATATATTTATAGACACACCTAGGACATGCTGGACAAACCGTACGTACCTATCACCATGACGATTTGCGTGATATTCATTAAAAGGCGACTATGCATGCAATTAATCCACGTGGAATGTATTTACACCACTAGTGAAGCTCTGACATGTCTGATGCTCTACCGTGCCTAATCCCGGTAGACACCCTTGTCGTTTATTTATACAAACATGGGTAGCTATTGACGGGCACATTTAATACACATGCACACTAAGCCATTCAAAGGGGATTCGACAAAAATTCGACCAAAACAATGCAAGAACCCCCCCTCACAGTTAATAAAACACACATCCACTGCCGGATGTGTAATACTTTTTATTTTACTCTCTGGAAAGGGGACGAACATCACTTGCGAGTCACAGCGCGTTCCTGACAGAGCCCAATGCTGTGTTACACCCACCATTGCCTGCCGAGTGCCACACACCTCTGTATTGTATTCCACTAGCTAGTGCATATGCTATGACACTCTCTAGCCCATGTGCACTGTAACACCACCCCGTGAAAATGTCATGCCACACTTGTCTTCGCACGGGTTATATTGCCCTATCTAACGTGCCTTCCTCAATGCCTATGTTATAACGCACAGTGCTATGCCATACATATTACAATTTGGGATCCATATCTTTGTCACAGTGCATATGCAACGTTACACTCCCCAGCACATATTTTATATTACAACTTTAGAGACTAGTTAGGTTACACAACACTGCCCTGTGCATATTACACTCCAAGGCGCATATCGCATAGCACGCGCCAGTGCCTGTGCTATCTCGCGCTCTCCAATGAATCTGTCATTGCGCACAATGTATTGCATATTATATTTCACGCCTGGTTCATCTTATATCACACTTTTTGGTGCATAGTTTATACCATACACTATATCTAGTTTTCATTTTCAATCGTGCTCTCAGGACTATGTTCTATATAACACTGTGTTCACCTACCCTTTTCACGGGCATTACATTTTGCGATAGGGGGTGGAGGGTCAGGGGGTGTTTTTGCCAAGTGAGCCCGGAGTCACAGTCACTAACGTCTTCTTCTTCCTGAATAAAAGTGAGATTATGCTGCATACTTGTTCATATTTTAAGTAGTTTGCACAGACAAAATGTTTTAAAAACAATAAAGTTTCTAATACCCGCCTTCTCTGAACAGTTAGCTTGCTGCCCCATCCCCCTCCTCCCTATCCTCTGTTGTGTGAATCCATGGACTAGCCTCCTCCCTCCTGCCATGCATGGTCTGATGTGCTGCCACTGCCCTCAATTTAGTATGATGTACCAGTCCACTCCTCCTGCCCTCCATTGCCCAATTCTATGCCCCATCATTGACCTCCTGCTTAAACTCTGTGCTTAGCTTGCTGCCCCTATTCTCCTTCCCCCTGCCCTCCGATGTCTTTGTGCATGCCCCTGCTCCATCCTTTTTGCCCACCATGTCCCATGGACCTGCCACTCCTATCTACTCTGAGTGTTCTGTTGAGCTGCCACTCCCCTCCCACCTGCCTAGCATTGTCAGATGACTGTAACCTGTCCCTGCCACCTCCACCCTGCCTGTCCACATGCCATGCCTCTATCCTCTTTCTCCTGTCCTACATGGTCCATTGTACTGCCACACCCTTCTGCCCTCCCTGGTCTGTTGTGCTGCAACTGCTCCTCCTGCCTGCCCCGTGTGGTCTGTTGTGAGGCCCCTTCCCCTGAACTTTCTTGTCTGTGCACAGGTCCTGACCCTCCCTTCTATCCTCCATCGTCCTTTGTGCATGCCCCTGCACCCTCCTTCTTGCCCATCATAGCCATTGTGCTGCCACTAACACTCCCACTTGCCATGCATGGTCTTCTGTGCTGCCATGGCCCCTCCCACCTTCCCTGTGTGGTCAGTTAGCTGCCCCTGACCCCCTCCCACCTTCCCTCCATGGTCTGTGTGTATGCCATCACAGTCTCACTGTTGCTCTTCATGTTGTGTCTTGCTTCTAGTGCCCATCCTGCCTGACCTCCATGGCTATCTTGCTGCTCCTGCCCTGCCCCCTTGCCCCCAGCCCTCTGTTTACATGTGCAGACCCCTACTCCCTCCCTCCTGGCTTGTCTGTTCCATTGTAATGCCCCTGATCCGTCCCTCCTGCCCTTTATGGTCTGTTATGCTGCAGCCTTCTCTCCTGTCTGTCCATTATGGTCAGCTAGCTACCATTGCCTCTTGCCCCTCTGTTCTCTGTTGTCCATGTGCATGGTCCTGTCCCCTCCCTCTTGCTTTCTATGGATTGTTGTGCTGCACTCCCGTCCTGCATGCCCTGTGTGGTGTATTGTGCTGCTGCAAACCCTGATGCCTGCCCTGCAGGGTCAGTTTGGTGCACCTCTCCATGTCTCTCCTGTCCTCTGTTATCCAAGTCCATGTCCCTATCCCATTTCCTTCCATGATCCAATGTACCATACTTGCGAACATTTTGAACTTGGTAAGAGGGAGATTTTGAAAAAAAACTGGGGTATTGATTTTCCCCTTTGAGTTACATTGAAAAAGAGGATATTGTAGACAGGAGACAGATCAAATAAAGCCCATTTGAGCTTAAAAACATTGGACGTTTCCTGGCTGTATCGGGTCTGTTGGCATGTATGGTTGTACTACCATTGCCTCTTCCTTCTGCCCACAATGGTCTATTACATTGCCACAGCCTTGAAGGAGGGTAGATTTTGTATCACAGGGGGCCCCTGGCCCGTTCTGTCCACACCTGAAGTATGAGACCCTTGTCCTTGCCCTGCCAGCCACATTTGTAGGCCGTATTAAATTGACCAGCGGGTCCTGTGTTGCTATATAATTATCCTGAGACATCCTTACCACTCAGCCAGCATAAAACCCCTGTGTAGGCCCTTCTGTTCAATATGTAGGCCTCTTTGTTAAATTGACCATAGCTCTGCAATTTTAGTGTATAGCAGTCTGAAGGCAGGTCTGTGAGGCCTTCTGCTCCAAACTAGTAGCCCCCACCCTACCCGAGTGCTCCGTGCTCGGTATCAAAGTTCAACATCCCCCTGAAGCTGTCGACATACAGTAGGCTGCATCCTGGACTGGTACTTGCTTCCTGGGCAGGTTTCCCGCTTTTAAGGAAGTGGCAACCGCAGAGCGTCAAGTTAGGAGAACTGAGGAGATTTTATACATGAATATATTGAATTCCTGTACAATACCCATTATTTTCTGCTTGCTCTATGGAACTTACGATAAGCGATTGGCCTGAGAGACTGACCTTTTCACCCAGTCCATTGTCAGCATTAAGTGGGTAAATGCCGAAATGTCTGGTAAAATCTGCAGACGAAGCTTTTGGGTAGCATACGTAGGTAGATGTAGCGTGCAAAGGAGCCCACAAAATGATATAAAAAGGGAGCACCCACAGATATCGACGGACAACCTCGCCGTCTGTATGTAGGTTAACAGGCTGTGCAGGTTTTCCCCAAGAACTGGGAGCTCTTGTCTTCCTTTGCTTAAAATGTCTTGCTCTGCTTTGCTTGAAGTATCTTATTCTATTTTACCTATATGAAATGTCATGTTATGTTTAACCATTGTTCTCTTTACTTTTGCATTTAAAAGATGTTGTATTGTAATTGCAGGAATGCTTGCTCTAAGAGTAAATGTGAGTGTCCCTAGGTAACATTTTCCTTGGTGTAACTTGTTTCTCATGATGCATTTATAGATGTGTTTTCTCTCTCTCTCTGTCAGCCCATTAATTGAGATACAGAGAATATCATGACAGCTGTATGATTATCTGGATTCTGTATTTTGTACTTTATGTCTCTATTCTGCGGTTTCTTTGAAGTTGCATCTTCTCATTAAACTGCCATTGTATTCTGCCTCCAATTCCATGTCTCATATGTCTGTTTTCTTCACTTTTGGAGCTAGCGTTCCTAGGCACCCCGGCTCAAATTAAGGTGCCCCTTTTGTCCCTGACTCACTCTCCTGCTCAGTTCTGTGGTGGCTCCCGGGGCTCTGGGGACCGCCCCTAGCTTCCTTGACCCGTAATAGATCTTCCCTCCAACAGCCTCTCTTGCAAGTCCTGTATTGTTGGTTTGTTGCCCCTGCCCCCCTTTCCACTGCCCTCCATAGTCTGTTGTGCTTCCACGGCCCTTCCTGCCTGCTCAGTGTGGTTAAATTGTTGCCTTTGCACCCTCCTACCTGCCTTCAATTTTCAGAGTCCGTGCCCCTGGCCTCTGCCTCTCAACAGTATCCTAATGAACAACTAGATTGCTAACATTCTATATTTATTACAAAAGTGTGGAACGCCTGACATCATCTTAATGTAATCAAAACTGTAATACCTAGAGCATTCCTTTAGAAATTACATATATGAGAGGGTCTTATTGGCTTCAAAATTATGGTTAGTGCTCTAAAAGACTAAAATAAGGACATATTTTCTGAGTTTTCAAATAGCGACAAAGCACTTTTAAATTATTTGTTATCTTTATGTTTTTTTATCTAGTTGACAACTTGATTAAATGTTGCACATAGGGGAGAGGATGTGGTGTTACTTCCAGAACTGCAGACTTTGCAACTGGGGAACCAGGTTGAAGTTTCTGCTTCAGCTCGACATTCTGTGATTCTGGTCAAATCACTTAGTCTCCCCATGTCTACAACCAAAATGAATTTGTTCTTGTGTGATGTAACCAATGCTCATGTAAAGCACTCCAATACCTGACAAGTCTGCACTATATAACACTGCAAAAACACAAAATAATAAGTGTTTTGCACACTTCTGTCATTGGGCTATATTTGGGCTATATCTGGGTGATTTTGGGCTACATTTGGGCTCTTTTGTCTCCGGTGGCCATCTTGGGAGATTTATTTGTTATGAAGTTTCCTAATTTCCTCATGTACTGCAGTCTCCTCAGTCGGAAATGCTTTCAGTTTTTTACTTTGATTCCATCATGAAGGTATTCAGATATGTCACACATTTGCCATAAATTCTGAATGTTAGCACTCTAGTTGCTCATTAGATCACTGTAGTAAAACTACTGTTCACCATGGAAGTCTGCTCCTGGTATTAAAAGTGCATGTTTCAGTCTGCATGTCAGAATTTTTTAATGAAATAGAAGAGGATTTGAGAAGTCACTCAAAATGTGCCCTCATTTTCTTTCTTCAGCATTAATCATAATTTCTATGGCAAAATGAACCCCCTCATTGTGTTCCTTTTTAAATTAAATGTTTTAAGTGTTACCAGTTTATTCCAATCAAGATGGCTTCAGGTGTGCCATACGTTTGTCATAATGAAGACAGTAAGTGCTCTAGTTGTTTTTAAGAACATTCTTGGACATTCTGTCATTGGGCTATACTTGGGCTACATCTGGGTGATATTTGGGCTACATTTGGGCTCTTTTGTCT
This sequence comes from Triturus cristatus, assembly GCF_964204655.1. Classification (NCBI taxonomy): domain Eukaryota; kingdom Metazoa; phylum Chordata; class Amphibia; order Caudata; family Salamandridae; genus Triturus; species Triturus cristatus. Next base: position 761,277,663 of record NC_140595.1, read on the forward strand.
CTGGTGGCCATCTCTTGGGAGACTTATTTGTTATGAAGTTTCCTAATTTCCTCATTTACTGCAGTCTCCTCAGTAGGAAATACTTTCAGTTTTTTACTTTGATTCCATCAAGAAGGCATTCAAATGTGTCACACATTTGCCATAAAATCAGAATGTTAGCACTCTTTTTGCTCATTAGATCACTGTAGTAAAGCTACTGCTCACCAGGGAAAACTGCTGCTGGTATTGAAAGTGCATGTTTCAGTCTGCATGTCAGAATTTTTTAATGAAATAGAAGAGGATTTGAGAAGTCACTCAAAATGTGCCCTAATTTTTCTTTCTGCAGCACTAATCATACTTTTTATGGAAAAATGAACCCCCTCATTTTGTTCCTTTTTAAATTAAATGTTTTAAGAGTTACCACTTTAATCCAAGCAAGATGGCTTCAGGTGTGCCATACATTTATCATAAGTAGGACGGTTAGCGCTCTAGTAGTTCTTTGGAACACTCTGGAAAGCTGCAGTAGAACACAAAGGAATCAACTGACAGTCTCTGCCCTTGTTGGATGTACATGTTTTACTGAGAATGTCAGACTTCATTCTCACATGACTGAGAAAGATAATGTGAATTTACAGAAAATAAGCTCTCAGTTTAGCTTATAGATCACCTTCCAAACCTCTGTGGTAAAAGCATGAGAAAATATTTTTCTCTCAATCATGATATCCCAGCAGAAGGCTTTTTCACATGGTGAAATCACCTTAGAACATACCACAATTCCTAAAATGAGTATGGTTCCATCAACAAATGATTTATAATGTAACTAAAGTCTTAAAACCTTCTATTAACTGCAATGCTTTTTAATGAGGTGCTATCATGTATATTGGTCCCAAGATGGCTGCCAACACTTCTTGGATGAAGTGCTGACAGCCAATCAGATCTCAGGATGAGATGTGTGGTTAGGCTCCGCCCACATATATATAATGATTTAAATGCTATTTTCTCAGGAACTACTGAACAGATTTACACCAGACCTACAAAAGGCACTTCCTTGACCTGAGGACTACCTCTCTGCCAAATTTCAAGTAACTCTGTTCAGCCGTTCGGGCTGTAGCTGTGTCTAAAGGTCCTATGGAAAAAGGCATGGGAAAAACGCGTTTTGGGACCCCCCTTTTTTCTCAGCCCCCACTTGACGAATCCCCCCGAGACTTTCAGGGTAGGAGCGGAGCGTAGCGCCCCACCTATTTTAAAAATTTCGCGAGGATTCATCGACCGGCGCCAAAGTTATTCCAAATAGAATGTTGCGGATTTCCTATGGAAACAGGGTCCTAACTATAACTATCTACTGGCGACCGCCAGTAGATAATATATATATATATATACATATATATATATATATATATATATATATATATATATATATATATATATGTATATTACCTACTGGCAGACGCCAGTAGGTAGTTATAGTTAGGACCTATTTTCCATAGGAAATCCGCAACATTCTATTTGGAATAACGTTGGTGACGATTGACGAATCTTCGCGAAATTGTCCAAACTTTGGCCAGCTCCGGTCCGCTCCTATCCTGAAAATGTCATGGTGATTCGTCAAGCGGGGGCCGAGAAAAAAGGGGGGTCCCAAAACGCATTTTCCACATGCATTTTCCCATAGGACCTGTTGACGCAGCTACAGCCCGTACTGCTGAACGAAATTACACCAAATTTGGCAAAGAGGTAGTCCTCAGTTCAGACTCGTGCCTTTTGCTTAAATGGTGTAAATCCGTTCAGTAGTTCCTAAGAAAATTAGAGTTAAATAGATAGATATATCTGGGCGGAGCCTAACCACACATCTCATCGTGACATCTGATTGGCTGTGAGTACTTCATCCAAGAAGTGTTGGCAGCCATCTTGGGACCAATATACATGATAGCACCTCATTAAAAAGCAGTGCAGTTAATAGAAGGTTTTAAGACTTTAGTTACATTATAAATCATTTGTTGATGGTACCATACTCATTTTAGGAATTGTGGTGTGTTGCAAGGTGATTTTAGCATGTGAAAAAGCCTTCTTCTGTGATATCATGAATCATGTTTGAGAGAAAACTATTTTCTCATGCTTTTCCCACAGAGGTTTGGAAGGTAATCTATAAGCTAAACTGAGAGCATATTTTCTGTAAATTCACACTATCTTTCTCAGTCATGTGAGAATGAAGTCTGACATTCTCAGTAAAACATGTACATCCAACAAGGGCAGAGACTGTCAGTTGATTCATTTGTGTTCTACTGCAGCTTCCCAGAGTGTTCTAAAGAACAACTAGGGCGCTAGCAGTCCTACTTATGACAAACGTATTGCACACCTGAAGCCATCTTGATTGGAATAAAGTGGTAACTCTTAAAACATTTAATTTAAAAAGGAACAAAATGAGGGGCTTCACTTGCCATAGAAAGTATGATTAGTGCTGCAGAAAGAAAAATTAGGGCACATTTTGAGTGACTTCTCAAATCCTCTTCTATTTCATTAAAAATTTCTGACATGCAGACTGAAACATGCACTTTCAATACCAGCAGCAGACTTCCCTGGTGAGCAGTGGCTTTACTACAGTGATCTAATGAGCAACTAGAGTGCTAACATTCTGAATTTATGGCAATTGTGTGACACGTCTGAATGCCTTCTTGATGGAACCAATGTAAAAAACGGAAAGTATTTCCTACTGAGGAGACTGCAGTAAATGAGGAAATTAGGAAACTTCATAAAAAATAAATCTCCCAAGATGGCCACCAGAGACAAAAGAGCCCAAATGCAGCACACATATCACCCAGATGTAGCCCACATGTAGCCCAATGACAGAAGTGTGCAAAACACTTATTTTTGTGTATTTTCAGTTTTATATAGTGCAGACTTGTCAGGTATTGGAGTGCTTTGCATGAGCATTGGTTACATCACACAAGATCAAATTCATTTTGGTTGTAGACATGGGGAGATTAAGTGATTTGACCAGAATCACAGAATGTTGAGCTGAAGCAGAAACTCCAACCTGGTTCCCAAGTTGCAAAGTCTGCAGCTCTGGAAGTAACACCACATCCTCTCCTCTAAGTGCAACATTTAATCAAGTGGTCAACTGGATAAAAAAACATAAAGATTACAAATAATTTAAAAGTTCTTTGTCGCTATTTGAAAACTCAGAAAATATGTCCTCATTTTAGTTTTTTAGAGCACTAACCATAATTTTGATGCAAATAAGACCCTCTCATATATGTAAAGAAATGCTCAGGTATTACAGTTTTGATTACATCAAGATGACGTCAGGCGTTCCACACTTGTAATAAATATAGAATGTTAGCAATCTAGTTGTTCATTGGGATACTGTTGAGAGGAAGAGGCCAGGGGCACGGACTCTGATAATTGAAGGCAGGTAGGAGAGTGCAGAGGCAATAATTTGACCACACTGGGCAGGCAGGAAGGGCAGTGGCAGCACAACAGACTATGAAGGGCCGTGGAAAGCGGGGCAGGGGCAACAAACCAACAATACAGGACTGGCAAGAGAGGCTGTGGCAACATAATAGACCATTGTGGGCAGAAGGAAGAGGCAGTGGTAGTACAACCATACATGCCAACAGACCCGTTTCCACCAGGAAACGTCCAATGTTTTTAAGCTCAAATGGAATTTATTTGATCTGTCTCCTGTCTACAATCTCCTCTTTTTCAATGTAACTCAAAGGGGAAAATCAATACCCCAGTTATTTTTCATAATCTCCCTCTTACCAAGTTCAAAATGTTCGCAAGTATGGTACATTGGATCAAGGTAGGCAGGAGGAATTGGGGTAGGGACATAGATTCGGATAACAGAGGACAGGAGGGACTTGGAGAGGTGCACCAAACTGACCCTACAGGGCAGGCATCAGGGTTTGCAGCAGCACAATACACCACACAGGGCATGCGGGACGGGAGTGCAGCACAACAATCCATAGAAAGCAATAGGGAGGGGACAGGACCATGCACATGGACAACAGAGAACAGAGGGGAAAGAGGCAATGGTAGCTAGCTGACCATAATGGACAGACAGGAGAGAAAGCTGCAGCATAACAGACCATAAAGGGCAGGAGGGACGGATCAGGGGCATTACGATGGAACAGACCGGCCAGGAGGGAGAGAATAGGGGTCTGCACATGGAAACAGAGGGCTGGGGGCAAGGGGGAAGGGCAGGAGCAGCAAGATGACCACGGAGGTCAGGCAGGATGGGCACTAGAAACAAGACACACCATGGAGAGCAACAGTGAGACTATGATGGCATATACACAGACCATGGAGGGAAGGTGGGAGGGGGTCAGGGGCAGCTAGCTGACCACCATGGAGGATAGAAGGGAGGGTCAGGACCTGGGCACAGACAAGAGAGTTCAGGGGAAGGGGCCTCACAACAGACTGCGCGGGGCAGGCAGGAGGAGCAGTTGCAGCACAACAGACCAGGGAGGGCATCAGGGTGTGGCAGTAAAATGGACTATGGAGGACAGGAAGAAGGGGATAGGGGCCTGACATGTGGACAGGCAGGGTGAAGGCGGCAAGGACAGGTTACAGTCATCTGACAATGCTAGGCAGGTGGGAGGGGAGTGGCAGCTCAACAGAACACTCAGAGTAGATAGGAGTGGCAGGTCCATGGAACATGGTGGGCAAAAAGGATGGAGCAGGGGCATGCACAAAGACATCAGAGGGCAGGGGGAAGGAGAATAGGGGCAGCAAGCTAAGCACAGAGGCTAAGCAGGAGGTCAATGATGGGTCATAGAATTGGGCAATCAAGGGCAGGAGGAGTGGACTGGTACATCATGCTAAATGGAGGCAGTGGCAGCATATCAGACCATGCATGGCAGGAGGGAGGAGGCTAGTCCATGGATTCAGACAACAGAGGATAGGGAGGAGGTGGATGGGGCAGCAAGCTAACTGTTCATACAAGGTGGGTATTAGGAACTTTATTGTTTTTGAAATGAGCGAACTACTTAAAATATGAACAAGTATGCAGCATAATCTCACTTTTATTCAGGAAGAAGAGGACGTTTGTGACTGTGACTCCGGGCTCACTTGGCAGAAACACCCCCTGACCCTCCACCCCCCATCGCAAAATGTAATGCCCGTGTAATGCCCGTGAAAAGGGTAGGTGGACGCAGTGTTATATAGAACATAGTCCTGAGAGCACGATTTCAAATGAAAACTAGATATAGTATATGGTATAAACTATGCATCAAAAAGTGTGATATAAGATGAACCGGGGCGTGAAATATAATATGCAACACATTGTGCGCACTGACAGATTTATTGGAGAGCGCAAGATAGCACAGGCACTAGCGCGTGCTATGCGATATGCACCTTGGAGTGTAATATGCACTGGGCAGTGTTGTGTAACCTAACTAGTCTCTAAAGTTGTAATATAAAATATGTGCTGGGGAGTGTAACATATGCACTGTGACAAAGATATGGATCCCATATTGTAATATGTATGGCAAAGCGCTGTGTGTTATAACGTAGGCATCGAGGAAGGCACGTTAGATGGGGCAATATAACCCTGCGAAGGCAAGTGTGGCATGACATATTCACGGGGTGGTGTTACAGTGCACATGGGCTAGAGAGTGTCATAGCATACACACTAGCTGGTGGAATACAACACAGAGGTGTGTGGCACTCGGCGGGCACTGATGCCTGTAACACGGCATTGGGCTCAGCCAGGAGCACGCTGTGACTCTCAAGTGAGGTTCATCTCCTTTTCAGAGAGTAAAATAAAAAGTATTACACATCCGGAGGTGGATGTGTGTTTTATTAACCGTGAGGGGGTTTCTTGCATAGTTTGGTCGAATTTTTGTCGAATTCCCTTTGAATGGCTTGGTGTGCGTGTGTATTAAATGTGCCCATCAATAGCTACCCATGTTTGTATGAATAAACGACAAGGGTGTCTACATGGAGAGTACCCACCGACGGGGGCGGCGGGATTAGGCATGGTAGGGCATCAGACACGTCAGAGCTTCACTAGCGGTGTAAATACATTCCTCGTGGTATCATTGTATGCATGGTCGCCTTTTAATTAATATCACGCAAATCATCATGGTGATAGGTACATACGGTTTGTCCAGCATGTCCTAGGTGTTTCTTTAAATATATATTTTTTTTAAATAATAAAAAACAAAGGCCGGCCCCGGGGATGGGGTCCCCGGGGCCATAAGTGGCCTGAGGAGAGGGGCAACGCAGCCCCCCTCCTAAAGAATTAAAAAAAAAAGAAGGCCATGACCCGGGGGGTTGGGGTCCCCGGGGTCGATTAAGGTCATGGGAGCGGGGCCACGCTGCCCCCTTCCAAATTTATTTTTTTCAACAAAACAAATTAGGGTGCAGGCCCTGGGGGATGGGGTCCCCAGGGCCAATATATTAGAAAAAGAAGGGGGGCCGCACAGCCCTCCTTCTTAAAAAAATAAAATAAATAAAAGACCGGCATCGCGCCGGAGGCCACGCCCCCTCCTTGCAGCACTCTGCAAATGTGCCCCCTGGCCAGTTGTAAGTTGGGGAATTAATTCCCCATCAATACTGAGGGTCCCTGAGACCCATCTAGCCTAACAGGTATCTCCAGTATGCGCCAGGGAGCTGCGTTGCAGACAGGTGTTCTGAGGCAACGCCCCTTTTTACACCTCTATGCAACGCAGCTCTGTGGCGCTTGCTGGAGGTACCTAGTGGGCTAGATTGACCCTAGGGACCCTTAGGATTCAAGGGGACTTAATCTCTCAACTTAGAACGGCCACAGGGCACGTTTACACTGGTGAAGGGAGGGGACGGGGCCTGAGGTGACGTGTGCAAACACTCCCTGTGGCGTGTTTCAAGTTGGGGAAATAATTCCCTCCAATCCTGAGGGACCCTGGGGGCCAACTAGCCCACCAGGTGCTTCCAGTAAGCGCCACTGCTCTGCGTTGCAGAGAGGTGGTGCAGGCCCTGCCCCTTTTTACACCACTCTGCAATGGCGCTTACTGGACGTACCTAGTGGGCTATTTTGCCCCTAGGCACCCTCCGGATTCAAGGGGACTTAATCTCCCAACTTAAAACAGCCACAGGGCGTGTTTACACAGTGGGGAAAGGAGGGGACGGGGCCTGAGGTGACGTGTGCAAACACGCCCTGTGGCACGTTTTAAGTTGGGGAAATAATTCCCCTTCAATCCTGAGGGACCCTGGGGGCCAACTAGCCCACCAGGTGCTTCCAGTAAGCGCCACTGTGCTGCGTTGCAGAGAGGTGGTCTAGGCCGTGCCCCTTTTTACATCTCTCTGCAATGCAGCTCTGTGGCGCTTACTGGAGGTACCTAGTGGTCTAGTTGGACTCTAGGGACCCTCAGGATTCAAGGGGACTTAATCTCCCAACTTAAAACAGCCACAGGGCGTGTTTACACAGTGGGGAAAGGAGGGGACGGGGCCTGAGGTGACGTGTGCAAACAGGCCCTGTGGCACGTTTTAAGAGGTAGTTTTAATCCCCTGCCCTATTATATACTAGGGGCTTACAGAGGCGGTCATGCTAATCACAGGGGGACCCCAACGCACAGTGTTCCCAAGTGTATGTAGGTGTTTTCACTGTATTCTGAGTGTCTTTTAACATAGCACTGGCTCTAGGACTGGTTAGTCAGACTCAGTTACCACCAGTATCCGTCTGAAAAAGTTGAGGTTACAGGATGATTTTGCAACAAGGCTTCTTTCTGCTCTTCTGTTTGTTCTTTCTGCACGTTATCCTTCTTCCTGCACTTTTCTTCGTCTTTGAGGACTTCTGTTGCTTCTTTCTGCATTTCTTTTTTTAATTTCTGTGCGTTTTTTCTTCTTTCTTCACATGTCCCATCTCTGTAGGCATAGTTAGAAATTAGCGTTTAAAAAACCTTTGAAATTCACTGAAAAAACCATAGGTTTCAGGAACGTTATAGTTAGGAAAAGCATTTAAAAAACCTTGGAAATTCACTGAAGAAACCATAGGTGTCAGGGGCGTTATAGTTAGCTGAACTTTTCACTCGTACAAAACCATTGAAATTCCCCCGTTATAGTTAGTTCAGCTAACTATAACTCGCGTGCCCGCAATGCACTGCTGATGACGTCACATATTACATCACTCATGACATGGTCAGTGACATCACTCATGACATCACTGATGACATCTCAAATGACATCACTGATGACATCATCCTTGTGATAGAGTGGCAGACCTCCTTTCCCCCTAATATAACCTTTGATACCCACATTCAAAAATAGAAACTCAAATTTTCAAAACAATGGACATACCAATACCAGTTACAACAACCTATTCAGTAATTCTAAGATCCACATACACATCCACTCTTTCACCAACAGTCTTATACAGTCACTCATACATGTACTCACTCATCATATGTACTCTCACACCTATACATCCTGTTACACAACACCACTCATCCATAGAGTTACTCACACACATAGTCACTCATGCTAATAAAGAATCAAACATCCATTTACTTGCATATACAGTTATACACACACCACCACACTTACTTCTACAGAAACTTACACATACTTAGTCTTTTAAACAATCACTTATAGAAACACATACTTATTCATACAGGAACTCTTCCAATCTCTCACTCTCACATATACTCACTTATATACACCAATAGTCACATATACTAGTTTAAAACATATGTAGTTACTCATAAAGGCACTATTGAGACAGTCATTTATTCACTAACACACCCATGCACACACTCATCCACCCATACAGTCCTGCACACATGCTGTCTTCAACACATACAAACAGTGAGTCACTCATTCATGCACCTATGCACTACGTAATACCCCCCACCGAACCATACAGACACTCAGACACTCATACTGATACTTAAAAAAACAACTAATAACCTATATAGACACTCATGTAGCTACTCACCAACCCATGCAGCCACTTATACACAAAGTGAGAGACAGATATTTACATATTTAAACATTACTCACTAAGCCATGTATTCACTAAGATACACTTAATCAGTCAGTTATACAATCAATTTTTCAAAACCAAATCATCCATTTAGACACTTGTATACCCATTTATTCTTCCATCGACCTTGAGATGTACATATATAAAACATATGTAATTTTCAGAAAAATGCACATTCACTGGATGATTTCATCAGTGATGTCATTTGAGAATTTGAAATTCCCCCGTTATAGTTAGTTCAGATAACTATAACTCGCGCGACCGCAATCCACTGCTGATGACGTCACATATTACATCACTCATGACATGGTCAGTGGCATCACTCATGACATCACTGATGACATCATCCTTGTGATAGAGTGGCGGTCGCGCGAGTTATAGTTATCTGAACTAACTATAACGGGGGAATTTCATTGGTTTTTTACGAGTGAAATATCCACCTAACTATAACCTGTGTGAAACCTATGGTTTTTTAAGTGAATTTGCAAGGTTTTTTAAATGCTAATTCCTAACTATAACGTGTGTGAAACCTATGGTTTTTTAAGTGAATCTGTACGGTTTTTTAAATGCTAAGTTATGTATTTTTTTTTCAAGGTTTTTCACCGTGCGCGCACTGTGCGCGCACTTTGGGCGCACGGAGCACTGCGCGCACCGTGCGCGCACCCCGCAATTTAAAAAAATAAAAAATAATTGGTTTTTTTTTCCCTTGGGGGTCCTTCTGTGACCCCCTGACAAAGGCTAGGGGGTCAGGAACTCTCTTCCCTGCCCCCTTTTCACGTTTTCCACCTTTTTTCCCCCTTTTTCCTTTTCAGTGCGAGAGACAAAATGGCGGCCGACACTTCCTGATTTCGACCGATTCGAATGTTTACCGACATCTAACAACCAATCAGAATTTCGCTCGCGCACTGCACGGTGCGCGCGTATAGATATTTATATGCTTTTAAATGCTATTTTCTCAGGAAATACTGAACAGATTGACACCAGACCTGCAAAAGGCACTTCCCTGACCTGAGGACTACCTCTCTGCCAAATTTCAAGTAATTCTGTTCATCCGTTCGGGGGTCCTTCTGTGACCCCCTGACCAAGGCTAGGGGGTAAGGAACTGTCCACTCTGCCCCCTTTTCACGTTCTCCACCTTTGTTTTTCACCCCCTCAGACTGCGAGAGACAAAATGGCGGCCGACACTTCCTGGTTTCGACCGATTCGAATGTTTACCCACACCTAACAACCAATCAGAATTGCGCTCGCGCACGGCAGGGTGCACGCACAGTGCGCGCACGGTGCGCGCGTATAGATATTGATATGCTTTTAAATGCTATTTTCTCAGGAAATACTGAACAGATTTACACCAGACCTGCAAAAGGCACTTCCTTGACCTTATGGCTACCTCTCTGCCAAATTCCACATAATTCTGTTCAGCTGTTCGGGCTGTAGCTGCGACTAAAGGTCCTATGGAAAAATGCATGGGGAAAACGCGTTTTGGGACCCCTTTTTCTCGGCGCCCGCTTGACGAATCACCCCGAGACTTTCAGGGTAGGAGCTGAACGGAGCGCCCCATTAGTTTTGAAAATTTCGCGAGGATTCGTCAACCGGCGCCAAAGTTATTCAAAATAGAATTTTGAGATTTCCTAGGAAAACTAGGTTGTAACTATAACTATCTACTGCCGACCGCCAGTAGATAATATATATATACACTGTTAAGAAAAGTACATTGTTTCCTCCATCTGTGTACTTACCTTTTGATATTTTGTCCCTTAATATTATTGCAATATTTGTAACAAGATTCTATCCTATTGAGATCTGTGACTTAATATTCCCTACTACAATCATTGAGCCCTCTACTTGCTCTCCAGTCAGCTTCAAGGGGAAGATATATTTCATTGGTGTACATTATGTTAAAACCAAGCAGTACGTTTACCTAATTGTGGGTCAAATACTCAGAAGCCTATCTCACCCACCATGACTATATCATAAGAGGGTTGCTGGTAGAGGTGGGTGTAACTGGTGTAGTTGCCTCTAGCATAATTTTACAGAATTACTACAAAATTACTTGTAATTACTCATAATTATGTGGGAAGCATAATTCAGCATTTAGAACTATTTTCTGGGAACCAAATACACCCTTGTGTCCAATATGGACTAGTGGATGCATTTTTCACTGACAACATAGCACTAAATGCAACAGGGCATGAACAGCAGCACCAGCAGCTGATCATTCTGTCTAAATTTGTTGTTCCTTTCCTGAAGTAGTATTTTTGTCCCAAATTACTCCTAATTACTTCAGCAGGTGTAACCACATAATTTCCTATCACAAGAGTAATGTGGAATCACCAACATTACTCCAATCACTGCTCATGCATAGTTCCAGCTTAGGAGGCTTATTTACAAGCCCATTATGCCGCCGGTGTGTCATTTTTAACATGGAAAAAAGTGACATACTTGCAGCGCAAAAGTCTTATAAATAAACCCCTAGGTTTCTAATTCAGAAACTACATCCTGGAACTACCTCAAAAGAAGACTTTTCTTGAAAAATAATGAAAAGCCCCCTCCATCTTCAACTCTATTCCAGTCTCTCTCACCTACCAACTCATCTTTCAGTCTGCACCAGCCTCATTATTCTGTGATGTCATCACAGGCACTCCGCAAATTCTGGACATCCCTAAATATTACTTTAATGCACTCCTTTCACACAAGCTAAAACCTAAGTCAAAATGTAAGCACCAGAACACAAAATCAGAGATAATGTTTTAAAGCATACCCAGTTTAAAGGCAACAACTAGTACAGTCAGGCTGCCACTCATTTCCATTTCTGCCAAGTAGCTTGTATTCACTGATAAGATGGCTGTGTGTCTTCCTGATGTCACACTTATATCTTCTTCACCACAGCTGAAAAATCCTCAAGTATTGGTGACAAGGATAATACAGGCCATTTTTATAGTTTGTTGAACTAGATGCTCTGTCAAAATGTAATGAATATAAAGAATATCAAATCTACCATAATGCATGTGCCATAGGCTATATAATTCACTCAGATGATGGAATATCTGCCATGCTTGTGGTGGGGTTTCCCGTCTGCCAAATTCTAAATAAGGACCTTTGTTCTGAATCATTTCTTGGCTTGTTCTGATAAACATAAGGATTAGGAATTGCTAAACATGTAAAGCGTTTTCTGGGCATAAACCACATGCTTTCTCACCTGTGTCCTATCATGCTTTTGCCAGACATTGGGTACCTCGGAGGAAGTCTTTGCATGAGAGCTGCCTGAGAGCCTGCACTACAGCTGAAACTTTCATAAGATTGTGCCCGCTTGTCTGTCCTGTAAAACTAGCTTGATGTGTGTGTCTAACTAATCGGAGGTGGGGGTTGTTAACTGTATTTTGATATGATCTCATATCCTTGACCAGTCATCCTTTGCCTAATATTGCTATATGTTGATTTAGAATGTATTTTGATTATTTGCCTATAAGTGTATTGTTTTTCAGTCACATGATTTTTACTCCAATTACTTCACTTCAACCTAACACTAAGGGCCTGATTCACAAAGGTAACCTTAGACCTGGAGTCAAAATTAGACCTGAAATCTAAGTTAGACCTGAAGTCTAAAGGCCCAAATAACAAAGGTAAACTTAAACTTCAGGTCTAACTTAGACTTCAGGTCTAACTAAAAGTTTTTGTTTCATTTTTTAAGGGCAGGTAGTGGTCCCTGGGACCACTGCCTGCTCTTTAAAAATATCTTTAGAGACAGTCACAAGTGTGGAAGGGGTCCCCTGGGGACCCCTTCCAAATTGCGACTGCATTACCACCCTCTTGAAGAGGGTGGTAATTTGCGAGTGTTTTGCAACCGCAATTGTGGTCGCAAAAGATTCATACATATAAATAAATTGAGACTCGCTAATTAGGAATTGGACGTAGCCCTTTCACATTTTGCATGTGCAAACGTGTCGCAAACCCGTTTGCGTATGCAAAATAGGGTTGCACATCTGGCCCTATTTTTGTTATGCATTAAAAATGGTTAAAAGCGATGAATTAATTTCAAGTTACTTCATTATATTTTAATAAAAGTAAATGTTACTATAATTAATAAATTCCAAAAACGTTGTTAAACTATTTTCTAATTAAATAATAAATGTTTTATTTTTAGATAATTTTTAGTATAAAATTTCATTTATTTATATTTTAACTATTTTAAACTATTTAGTGTAACACTATTTCCTAGGGAGTTTTATTTAAATCCGCTCCTCCATCATTTTCTATGGAAAGATATTGCAGTATCAGTGATTGGCCATGTGTGGTACTGGATTTTCTGCTGTTCATTTCTTGGCAGAGGTAACTTACATTCGTAAATTTAGTTTCATCCACTTTTTCAGAGGTTGAAGACATGCAAGTCTTCACTTTTGATTAACTTTAAACTAGGATTTTGTCCTCTGCCCAGAAAACCATCTTCGACAGCTTCTTAGAAGTCAGCTCAGTCAAGGGATAACAATGGTGCCATTTCCCTTAACAAGCCTCTTCCAGGTTCTCACTTCTGTCGAATTTCTCTATTGTGGCCTAGAGGTGCTGCACCTTAACCCCACCCACCAGATGTCCCAAGTACACCACAGATACCTGCCCTATCTGAAACTTACTGGCCTTGATAGTCAGGCCTGCCTGCTGCAGGGCCTGAAGCACTTTCAGTAGGTGATAGATGTGGTCCTCCCAACTGATATTGAAGGCAGTTATGTCATCCAAGTAAGCAGCACTGAAGGCGTCCATACAAGCCAGGACATGGCTCACTAGCCTCTGGAAGGTGACAGAGGCATTTTTCAGCCCAAATGACAGTAGTTTAAATTTAAAGTGGCCCTGTGGCGTGGAAAAGGCTGACCTCTGTTTAGGCCCCTTAGTTTGGGTAATCTGCCAGAACCTGAAAGTCAACTCAAATGTGCTCAGGAACTTGGTAGTCTCTAACCTGTAGATGAGATCATCAGTTCAGGGGATGGGGTGAACATCAGTCTTAGTGACTGAATTGAGCCCTCTGTAGTCCATGCAGAACCAGAGTTCTGCAGCGGTCGCCAGTGGGACATCTTTTGGGACCAGCACCACTGGTCTGAACCAGGGGCTACTGAAGTGCTTTATCACCCCTAGGTCCAACATGTTTGAGATCTCCTCTTTGATGCAGGACACCACTTTATCACTCATCCTATAGATTTTTTTACAGGAAGCTATCTCCAATTACAAAGTCATGGACATACAGATGTGTAAGCCCATGAGTGAGGGAAAACAGAGAGGAAAACTTTCCCAATAGCTGGCAACAGTCCCTCTGCTGCTCTGGGGTCAGGGTAGGGGAGAGGTTGAGACCCTCCACTGACACATCTTTCTCTTTGGAAGACGGGAGATCAGGGAGAGGTTCACTCTCTTCCTCCTCCCCATCATCCCTCAACAGCAGCATGGTGACCTCAGATCTCTCAAAGTGTGGTTTGAGGCAGTTGATATGGAATACCGTTAAGGATCTGAAGATCTTGACATCCACCAATTCAGTGACCTCCCCTTCCTCTCAAGTACTTTCTAAGGCCCAGCCCAACAGTCTTGGAGGGCCCTGGACTTCACTGGTGAACTTTCTGTATAGGTTGAAATTTCACAGTCCCAGACCTCTGGTCGTAACACTGATTCAGAATTTATTGGATAGCCTTTATGTTCTCAGAAGCTTTCTTCCCGGACAAGGCCATCTGGTTCCTGACACCTAGAATGTGGCTAACCACATACTGGGGGGTTTCTTGGGAGCTTGCTCCCACCCCTCTTTGACCAGACTGAAAGGTCTCCCAACTGGAGGGCCATGCTGAAGTTCAAAGGGTCGAAATCCAACACTCTTCTGTGGAACCTCCGTATAAGCGAAAAGCAGGCATGGTAAGAAGATGTCCCACTTCTGACTCATGGGCTTATGAAGGCCTATAATCATGCCTTTGGGGGTCTTGATAAATATTTCAAGAAGTCCATTGGTTTGTGTATGATAGGGTGTGGAGAAATTGTTATTACCCCACACCCCTTCCACATTGACTTCATTTACGCAGACATTAAGTTGGTGCCCCTGTCAAACATCACTTCTTTGGGGAACCTCACTGGGGTGAAAATCCCCACTAGGGTCCTAGCCACTGCAGATGCAGTTACAGTCCTCATAGCAATGGCATCTGGGTATCTAGTGGCATCGTCCACTAAGACCAAAAACAATCTGTTGTCTAAGGCTGTCTCAGGGTCCAAGTGCCCTACATGTTTAGGCCCACTCTTTCAAAGGGGAGATTGGAAGGGGTTCAGGGGAGCTTTCAGCCTTTCTCCTGTTTTTTCACTGGTCTGGCAGTATAGGCAAGTCCTGCAGAATGCATCTAAGGAGATCCTCATCTGTGGCCAGTTGAAGTGAGAGACAAGCTTGGCAAAAGTCTTGTCCTGTTCCAAATGTCCTGTTCCAGAAGTCTATCTCCTCAGCAATCGAAACATCCGATCAGCTTGCTATCTACCAGACGATTGTGCAGCTCTGTAAAACAGTTATCAAGCGTTTGCTACCTCAGAATCAGGTTATAAAGCCCCAAAAAATCATCTACTTTGCTGTCCCTCACCCAGCCCTTCAGTGCCTTTCTAGAGTAGTGTAGAAAGTCCACCCAGGAGTGGTTTGTGAGTTTGCGGCTGTCCCTGTACCTCTGATGGGATTTCTCAAGGGTCAACCCAAATTTCAAAAGAAGGATGACTTTCATTGGGGCATACTTAGTTTGGTCCTCTAACCTAAAAGTGTAAAAAGTGTGTCCCTCCCCACTGTAAGCATGTACTTCCACAAGATACCCTCCCACTGCTCCTCAGAAATCTTGTGTACCCACAGCACTACCCCATATACTCAGAACTATTTAGCGATATAATCTCCGAGCACATAACTGGGCACTAGATCCTTTGTTATGCAGATCCTCACCTTTCCAGTGGTATGCTGCCTCCAATATTGCTGGACACCACTTGCTTTTCTTTCATGTCCAGCTCTTTGAAACTGAGCTCATAGGCATTCTCTCTCTGGCCATTCTCTCTTCAGAATCCATTTTTTGCTTGATCAGCTTCAATTTGAGTTCCCTCTGCCTTTCTCTCCACCAGCTTCTCTGGAGTCAGCTCCCTGGCAGATACACTGCTCCCTGATCCGTCCTGGGCATAGTGGACATCTGCTGTGGTTGAGGTGGGATGTCCTTGATGCTCAGGACACTGGAATGGGTCCTCTCTTCCCTCATCCTTTGTCACTGTTACCTTATCCTCATTGTCATGGCCATCTATCTCTTCTGAGGCAGACTGCTACACTGCCCCTTCTCAAAGGCCCAGAGTGCTACCTGGAGATCCTCTTGTCTGCCTTTACCCCCCTCTGCTTGCAGGGCTTCAGCTGCTCCATCCTGCTGAGTGTATCAAAGTTGCACAGTTCCATCTTCATTAAGCAAAAAGGAAGGTAGGGCACTTTAACATAGAAAAAGGAGACAACCGCCCTATAGAAAACTAGGAACAATTTCAAAAGAGTTAACTATGATGTCATAATATTTATCTGAGATTCTTGTGTAACACAAATGAAGGTATTGTACTGGGCAAAGGCAAGTCCTGATCCACACCGCTGAACACCAATTTGAGAAATTGGGTTGTTGGTTGACAACAGCCACAATCAATGGCAGGGTGAACAACAAAAACCTGTCCTCAAAACTGGGTAGTTTGGCTCAATAAGTAGCCAGAAAAAAACAGAGTTATGAATTTGTAAGGTTTTTAGTAAAGACTAGCGCCTAAAAGATCAAATCACCAACCACAGACATTTAACCGCACAAGACTGTGTCAAAATCGAAAAATATGGCTGACCATGATACAGAGTGGTTCGGACACAAAAAGTGAATTGGGCCCAGTCAGTTCTTACTTTTGGACTTAGAAGATATTTTAAGAATGGTCTGAGAAGGGAAATTTCAGCGAGGCAAGGCTGCAGGTGGTGGCCAAGGAGGGAGCATCATCATCTGGGAGCCTTAGGTTTATGCTGTGGTGAAGATTTCTTCATTCAAATTTAGGAATCTTGTGGATGGGTTACTATGTCACAGTGTTGACAGATGTCGTGTGTACTAAAATATAAATACCATAGGATGTAATTGGATTTATAATTCGGTGAACAGGATATCTGTCATCGTTGGGAAGAGTTAACCCATCCGCCGACATCTTATGACTGAACTGGGGTGGTGGAGTGAGCTAAAGAATGATGATTGATTAAACCCAGATCAGTTGACTGGGGTGAGTGTTTGATTTGCTCAAACGCTCCTTCCATCATCCCCTTTGGTATTGCTTTGTTCGCCCTAAGTTGGCAGGGTATGCCCAGACATGGGTCCCTTGCTCACTTTGCCACTGGATTCAAGATAGCCTGGCTGATGAGGGTTATGAACCCGAAACCGGTCCTAGGATGCTTGTTTCCGGTCCAGGGAAGACATTGCTTGGCAGTTCGGGCTGGACTGTTCCCATGAGGCACAGGGTCAGACTGATTTGCATATGGCCATGTCTGAACTGGGGTGGTGGAGTGAGCTAAAGAATGATGATGGATTAAACCCAGATCAGTTGACTGGGGGTGAGTGTTTGATTTGCTCAAACGCTCCGTCCATCATCCTCTTTGGTATCGACATCTAAATCAGCCCCTACGTCTTTTTTTTGGAAAAGTCAAAAATCTCCAGTGGGGTGAAGTAGGAGGCTATAGCCAAAGACAGTTCCAGGGGCTCAAAATGCCCCTTTGGCAAAGGACCGCTGAACAGGATTTGCTGCTGTGGAGAAGAATTCAGCTGGAGAAGCCTCCAAGTCAATCAGACTGGCTATGCACTCCAGGCGGATATGCAAGCTACCAGTCTCCTCTCAGTTCTCAGAGATGTGTTTGACTAAACCAGTCCTCAGTTTTGGGATTTGGCCATCTCGGCATGTTTAGCACCACAACCAAGGATCCCAGACTGGTGGGACGTCACTTGGGGTTCAGGAAACACTCATGCTGGATTCAGATGCGGGTTCAAAATGGTGGGAACCTTATATGTCTCTGTGGCTCAGAACAGGAGGCTAACAAACTAGCCCTTTGCGTCACTCTGGTAGTCTTGGGTTCACCTGAAGGTTCAGGGCTCAACAGCAGGCATGGCCTCTGAGGGTTCAAGGCAGGTCCTTACAGGTCCAGAAAAGCAGTCTTGCAAAGTGGACAGCAGCTCACAGCAGCAAGCAGTCCTCTGAGAGTCATTCCACAGGTCCAGGGGTGAACTGAAAAGTGGATCTGAGAGTCCTATTTGTATATGTGTTGTCCTTCCTCTGAATGGTGGGAGAAGCTTCTAGAAAGTTTCTTTGTAGTACATGGAATTCCCTGATTTCCCAGACATGGCTCCAAGCTGGCTGCAGTGACAAGGAGAAGGTGATGCGTTTTTTGTGTGAAGGGAGAGCACGGCCTATTCAGTAGCAAATGCAGCTGTGCTCAGGTCTGACGCCACATTGTGCCAGCAGACGGACAATTCAGGTACACTTTATACCTCTATTGTGTGACTGTGAGGAATTCGCAAAGTCTGTCAGTTACGTGTGACACAAGACAAGCTGCAGGCACAAAAAGGCTAAGGGCAGAAATATGCCAACTTTCTAAAAGTGGTATTTTCAACATTGCAATTACAAATCTGACTTTACCATTAAAGAGGATTTTTCATTAAAATGTCATAGATACCTGAACTGGCTACCTGGTCCCAAACAAAAGTTATCACTTATTAAATGGAATAAGGTAAACCGCTGTTATCCTATTCACAGTGGTGAGAAGCAAATTTAAAATAACTTCACTATCAGAACATGTAAAACTTAAAAGTACTTGTCCAACACTTTATTTACAATTCACCCTGTCCTATGGGCTACCTAGGGTCAACCTTAGGGATGACTTATATGCAATAAGACAGGAGTTTAAGGTTTGGCAAGGGTCTTATATTACCAAGTCGAATTTGCAGTTTAAAACTGCTTTCAGGCTACAATGGCAGGCCTGGGATATGTGTTCAGTAGGCCTGGGCAGAGTATGAGTAGTCGCGCTACGCGGAACTCCGCGAAGTGAGAAAAAACTCTGCTGCATGACACGGAGTTCCACGTTGTGGTGGAGTTCCCTTATCACGCCCATTTGCATGATGTTTACGTTATACGTTATATGTGTTCTCGTGCAGATATCTCGGGCAAACTGCACCATGGGGTTCGCATGGACATGGCCATCTTGTTTTTTACTCTGTTTATGGTGCTGGGGCCCACTTTTTCATCCTGTCTTAATCTGTTTAATCCTTCCCTTATAAAACTCATTTTACCTCATTTTTATTTATTATCTTAACCTTTTTCTTCTGCGTGTGTGTATTTTACTTTTTTCTATTTTTTATGTTTTTGCATGAGCTTTATTTTTTAAAAATTTTAAGCTTTACTTCCTTATATTTTACCTTCCTTCCTTCCTTCCTTCCTCTGTTCCTGTTTCTTTTTTCTCTCTTTACCCCAGCCCCATGGCAGAAAAGGGCAGCACATGCCCAAAAGAATCACCAGCCACCTTCTTTGCTGAAGGCAGCGCCATAAAGGTGTGCAGCCCTCTGCCCTATTTTCAGAGGTGGAGGTTGCAGCACTGGTATTTTATGTCCAGCGCCACCTTCCCTTCACCTTGGCAGCAGGCGGCAAGCCTGGTAGTGGGTATGGACTCTGGGACCATTAGTAGCTTTGGGAGAAGATGCACCAGGCTGTGCGCCGCTGCTCTGGGATCTGTCGCATCCAGCAACAGCTGATGCACAGTTGGTTGGATGTCCTGGACTGAGACCAGGACCTGCTGGACCTGCTAGGTGTTGAGGTCGTGGGATTCGGTGAGTAAATATTATTACTTGCATTCTATGCTAAAAAAAAATCCCAAATAGCAAGCAAGCATGCTGATATGCAGCTAAGTTAAGTTTACAAATATTATGTGATCGTTATTCTAGACAGGTGCTCGGCGCAACCTAATCATAATTGTTGGCGCTCGCTTGGGCTGATTATTTAAGTAATGCAGAGACTCCTTTCACTTAGATAGTGGAAGTTAGTATTAGTGAGTTATTGCATTCTCCCACTTCTTTTAGCCTTTATTTTTTTGCAGCTTGAACAGTGTCAAGCAATTTCCCAGTGAGGTGTATGCATGTATCTTTCTGTACATTGAAAAACAGTGAATTGGCCTGTCAAAAGGGGTTGAGAGATTGCGAATGAGATGAGAAGTAAAACTCATTTGTTGCAATTTACTAGTAATTCCAAAATGTAGTTTAGGAAATTTTGAATATGGTTAGGTAGGTTTAGGAAATTTGGAATAGAATGGTCCACGATACTACTAGTCGATATTTGATTTAGAAAAGTTCAATGTAATTGCGATTGCCTTTTGCTGCTAAAAAATATTTCCGGAGAGATTATTTAACACCAATCTTTTTTTATTTTATTTTCTTTATGTCTTATTTCAGCATTCAGGGGCAAAAAGAGGGCTGATGAGGTGGTTGAGGGAGCTGGAGGTGCCTCCCAAAATTCTGCGGCCGATGGCTCTGCTGGCCCTAGTAATTTCTACTGTTATTAATATTAATATTTATTTCCCTAACTTATTCCGATCCACATTTTAAGTAAATTCTGCCAGTCTCCTAATTCCTTCCAAATTCTCTTTGATCTTTCCATTTCCTAAATTTCTATCCCTGCATTATTCTATTTACTTATTTTCTATATCTCAAGTTTCTGTTCTTTACTTCAAACTGCCTCTGTAGTCTCTGCAGCTTCCTTTATTCTGTTTTGTCAGTAAGCTTTCCCTTTCTCTTTATATATCTTGTGGACTGGTGGTGGTACTGTAAGACTCAGAGAACCCATTGATCACATACTACTGCTCTGCTATGAAGATTGCATGTCCAAGTAAGGTATTCTACATCTGTTTATTGAGATGAGAAGGCTTTCATTTTCTTGCTCATGCTCAAGCAGTAAAACGAGATAGTTGCCATGATCATGTTGGGCCCCCAATGTTGTATATGTATTATTATAGTATAACAGCACTTGATGATGACCGTGCACCCTAGCTGGAAGTAAGTATGAGGAGGACAGCCCCATTGCATTTACCAACCAAGACCATATGTCCACCCATTTATTTCTTTTCTTTTCAAAACAATGTATTTGTATTGCTGTTAAAGGAGACAGCCATTAAACATTTGTCATTTATAGTATAGCATTTCAGCAGGACAATGAGTTTACATATATATAGATCAAATATTTATTAATATGTATTAATAATACCACCTAACAAAGGTAATGCATATTGCTACAGTGTGCAAAAATAAATAAATAAATAAAATCCAAGAAATAATTAATCAATCTACCGGCCAATTTTATTAATCTTGTGCAAGTCTGCCCCATATAGAATCACATTTCTTCATATAGCACATTCCTTCAGCTCTGGCCAAAGCCATCTCCCTTTTCATAAGTTTTCATCATGATTGCCCACCATTCCGCCGCATGAGAGGTTTTGGGGAAATCCATGCTCTTGCGATGGAAAGTCGAGCAGCAATGAGAATAATAGAAAAGAGGGATCTCATGCCAGAGTTAGCTTCTGCCTTTTAGCCCAACATAATCTCTTTCACTGTCAGAGAATAATTTAAATGCAGGTGAAACCTCATAATGTGCCTAGTTTCATTTAAAAATTTCTCCAGCTCAGGGCAGGTGGCGAACATATGACCTATATTCGCAGCTGTCAGCCCGCATTTTAGGCATTTGCTCCTATTGCCGTCATACATTTCCTCTTTCTGAGCCCAGCTAGCTATCCTCTCTGGAGTGTAATATAGCATGCAGATCGTCCAAAATTGTTGCAGCTTTAGATTAATAGAATATACTGATCCATCCAATGTTTCTAATGCAATATTGACTGATGTAGGTGTGATGTCTAGCCTCAAAACATTGCTCCATTTTACAGCCAGTTTTGCACTGCCATCCATTCTAAGCTGACAGATATGCTGATTCAAAGTACTTATTAGTGATTCCCGAGATATACCATGCAAACATGCCACTACCTCGAAGCTCCCAAAGACTTTATCCCTTGCCGTCTCAAGAAATAATCCCTAATCGGCAGGTATTTGAAAAATAGCTGAAGAAGCAGTTCCAAAGGAAGTTGTAAGCTTTTGAATTTTCAGAAGCCATTTAAGTTGTATAAGTGTCCTAGCCCATGACCTGTAGGCAAAGTCATGAAATACAGCTGGATGCATCGGAGTGCCCCATAAAGGAAGATTATCATGAGTTAAGGACAGAGAGCATTTAGTTAAAATTTCCCGTCATACGTGCACAGTATCCCTGATGGTCTTAAAGCGAACTCTCTTAAAGTAATTAAGATCATTGATTCTATATAGAAACATTCTACTGTCAGAGCCAAGAGCAAGACAGAAGTCTTGATTCCTAAAAGACAGAAGGCTTCAAAGACAGCCAGCAAATGCCACCCAATAGTGCAGTTTAAAATCCGGAAAATTTAACCCCCTTTGTTTGTAAGGAAGCTTTACAAATCTTACTGCCCAACGTGCTTGTTATACCCACAAATAAAACTACTTATCACACCCTCTAGTTTCTTTACAAAAAGAGTTAGAGATATGTAGGGGAATAGAACAGAATAAATATAAATATGTTGGTAGTGCTTTCATTTTGATAATATTACATCTTCCTATAATGCCTATTGACAATTTGTGCCAGCTTCTCAGACTTGTGATAACAGATTGCAACAGTAGATCATAATTTAGTGTCAGTATGTGCTCAATCTGTGGGGAAATACAAACACCCAAGTGAGTGTTCAATACACCCCCCATTATTAGCCTGTCAGAGTGAAAGTTAAGAAGCACTTGTATCTTGTTGACATTTAGCTTATATTGGGAAATGGTGCCAAATGTGTATGCTTCAAGGTTAACATAGTCTACTGCAGCTACCGAGTCAGATGTAAAAACGGCAATGTCATCTGCATATGCGGTAACTTTCAGCTCACAAAGCCCTGATCTCAATGTTTGTATGTGTGTATTAGAGTGTAAAGGTGCGTACAAACTACTCAATATAGCTCGAATAATAATGGGAAAGATGACACCCCTGATGAGTGCTGCGACATATCCGAAAAGGAGTAGATCGTAGACTGGCATGCAACAGTTTGGCCTGTGGTTTACTATATAAAGCATGTATCCACTTACTATATAGCCCATCCAGGCCAAATGATGAAAGTGTTGCCCATAGACAGCCCCATACCACCCGGGCAAATGCCTTATCGGCATCCAGCAAGCCATCCCCATATTAAACGCCGATTCCCTTGCTATATCAAAATCCACATTTGCAGTGTTAACATGGGCTATGGTATCCCTGCCCAAGATAAAACCATGTTGTTGTCTTAACACTAATCCTGGCATCAGAGGTGCCAATCGGGTTGCCAAAACCTTAGCAAAAGTGTTTGCATCTGTATTTATAAGGGATATAGGACGATAGGAACTATATTCCGCAGGTGGCTTATCCTTTTTTAGAAAGAAAACAATATTTGTCATATTGCATGATATAGGCACAGCTCCACTGACCCCTATATCTTGTATAACATCACTCAGTGGTGGCACTATAATGCTTTTAAAGACCTACCAATTGAGTTTGATAAAGTCCTTTTATTTCTTTTCAAAAACTCAGATTCATCAATAGCTCTGCCACTCCATTACAAAATGGTATTGTTTGTTTGGCTTTTCAAACATTACCACCAACAAAATGCCCAATCTGATATTTTTGATAGAAGATACTGTAACCAAATTGGAGTGATGTATAGTGGTTGTATTTTGCTTTAAAATATTAAATAGGAGGAGCTGTATCTGGCATCTAAACAACGTGTAATGTTCTTTCTAGCATTGAGTTTTTAATGGCCTCTTCTATCTACAACTCAGCAGACAAAGTTTCATAATAAACTTAAACTATGATGGGTTGATGGAAGAGGGAAAGAATGATGGAAGGAGAAAGGATGGGTGAAATGTAATATGAGTGAAAGAGAAGGATGTGCTGAGAAAGGATGCATATACGTGGGTGATAGGATGCATTGGTGGGTGAAGGATGGATGAAAGGGTATACAGGTAAAATTATGCCTGTCTGGCTTGGTGAAAGAATGTCTGCCTGGGTGAGTGAAACGATTCCTCGGGTGGGCTGGATGGGTGAATGGGTAAAAGGGTGCATGGGGGGGTACATGTATGCTGGTAAAAGATTTGTTGAGACTGAGAGCCATGTTTGGATTAATGGATGGCTTTCAATGGTGAAAACTGGATGAGAGAATATAAACCCTGAGTAGTAAAGCCAAGGGTGAAGAATAAGAATATTAGAATACTTGAAGAACAATACATCAATGAATGGATAAATGCTTGGAATGAAGAAGAAACAAGGGACTAAGGAGCTCCTCTGGCGAGTTGTGCTCCTCACCTACTTTACTTGTTGAAAATGTTTTTTTTCAAAGTTTTAATTCAAAGGGTTGAGGTGGTATTTCTGACTACTCCCATGTCTCACAGTAGTTTTCAAGTGAGACTATATATATCCTACCCACTCATCATCATTCATCACCTCCCTCCCTCCCTACCCATGGCATTTCGCCAATGACACCCTTGGTGACCTAACAACTGCATGGTTTAATTCAGCAGCACTGCACTGTTGGCTGTTCAATGTGCATCTGCTTCAGTCAGTGTGCCATTTACAAAGTTCATGGCAATGTGCAAACAAGGTGTGCTTCCCTACCCTCCCAGTGCCCACTAAGTTACTTCCTGGTACATAACTCCTTTATTATTTCCTAAGCTCTGTCCCAGGCTTCCAAACATTTAGAAAGAACCATACTTTGCATGCGCCACATTTTTCTGGCCAAGTGATATATTTTGTTATGGCTTCCATAATGTATTACGGTTGTTCAAATTATTCCCTTTCAACCTTTGCCAACCACAGTGACTCACTACTAGACAAAGCTTAGGCATATGATGATGATCAGTAAAAAGTATACCTACCCGGCCTAATCCCTCTAACTTACCCTGCAGTAGAATAAGTTAATAATTCATTTCCTTACTGCCAAGCAGATGTATTTTGTCGGAAAACAGTCATTTTAAAGTGTTGTGCCGGAGGGTCAGTACAGGGAGTAAAGTGGCACTAAAAGTAAGTTCCTTGACTTTAGCGGCTGGTATAGTCTGTGACAAGCTTGACAAATACAACATCCTGTTGCTTTATCTTTTCCCTGTACTGTAGTGCATCACTTTTTCCACCGTCTACTTACGGCAGACAGGAGGATGTCTGGCTGAATAATTTGATAGTACGTCACGTGACATATATCATTCATAGTGTTCATCTGCATTGTAGCCAGTGTAAAATTGAAAGGCATTTTGGTCAGAACATGGCCATAGGAATAAGATAATTGTCTATTGCAGCTGTCCCACTTGCAGACAGAAGCAAAGTAACCCGAGTATGACTAGGGCACCAGCTGAGCTAATATGCCTCCATTAATTTAGCACAAGAGAGAGAAGGATACTTGTGTACTCCATAGTCCATAATGTATGAATCTCTGATCACATCGAAATTGAATGGCCTGTGGATGCCAGCAAATATACTGCTACAGTGCCACTATATCATTGTATGTGTTTTGCTAAAGGAATTGTTTACAATTTGTCTTTCTCCTTTGTGATATAGCTACTCCAGCTGTTTCAAACAGACAGCAGAAAGCAGCCTGGCTACAGCAGAGGAAACTGGAGGCCATCGGGCAGAGTATCAGGGGTTGGTGGCTCTGGAAGAGGAGGTGGCAGCAGTTGCGGATGCCCAGGGCCCCAGCCAGACCCCAGAGCCTCCAGTCCACCCTCATATGAGCCGGATGGCAGCCACCCACCACACTTCCATCAGTGCTGCCCCCCTGACAGCATATTTCAGCGCTGCATCCAGCAGATGCTGGTGCATATGGAAGCCAGGCAGGAACGCATGGAGGGGCACCTCAAGAAGCTCCTAGTACCAGCCCGCCATTAGTGTCCTCTTTTGTTCCCTTTATTAATCCTTTTTTGGTGGGTGGGACTTGTTGTGGGGAGAGGGTGTGTTGCAGGGAGTCTGCTCATGCACAGAACTATGCGCAGGAAACCAGGACCTCAGTGAATTGCGGTGTACCAAAAACTCACCTCAGTACCCATAACCCCTATCCGACTAGCATCAGTGTCTCATTCGCTCTTCGTATCATCTCGAAGCTACCAATGATTAGACAACCCAGAACATGCGACTTAGAGTACTCTCAGGAATGATGGGAATCAGAAATACCTGTTTGTTATTATTCTCATATAAGTCCACAACAAGAGTAATCAGAGACACAGTAAAGTTTAAAACGTTTATTTTATATACTACGTGTCCTAAGATGCAGTACTTTGGCTAACATAAGCAGACAAATGATTAAAAATAAAACCATCAGCATTGTTACAATACCATAGAAAATGAAGGGAGAAATTATATTACAAATGATAGTGGAATACAACCACCCTCCCTTTGCTAGTAAGCTAGTATTATTAGACTAAACCCCATACCGTAAATATCAGCTTAGGTGAATCACATCACAGGATCAGCTTTGCTCTGTGCCTGGAAAAGTTCTTCTCCAGAATGGATGTCTAATGCATGCAAACTGCAATATTAAAGGCACTCGAGTTTCAAATATTTGCAGCTGTGTGCGTGCTATGGCTAGAGCGTGGGCCTATCAACCTGAATTCAAAAGCATACATTGTTTGTTGGCCCTGACTGTTTCTGCACACAATGTTCAGACCAAGGTCACGGTGAATGTCTAGGGATGTGAACAACAGACCGTTCTCATGTGAAGAAAAGGCAGGCAAGCAGTTTTCATATAATAACATCGATCTGCAGTGTCGTGTGCAAAAGCAGCAAAAGTGGCAAGATGGCGTTTCTAACTTCTAAGACGCTTATGCTAACATAGCAATGTGTGCATTTAAAACTCCGTCTCCACTACACCCTCCCTTGATCGGGCCACAAACAAATAGGGATACAATTGAGGAACGCAGAGTTCAAGTTGACAGTGACAGAACCAAGTGCATGTATTGTAAATCCATATAAATGGGAGTGAAAGTTCGAAAAACCAGCGTAAAAAATGAAAAGAAAAAAAAGAGAAAAAAGAAAAATATGTAATATCTCGCAAAGGCTCACCCGAGCCTAAATGTCGAACTAAAAAAAAATGTGTCGTTCGTACAAGGAAAGTTGGATGACATCCAAGTTAATCAATCAACGTGTAAGCACAATAAGTAGCGACAGCCTCCAAGAGGAAGTCATTAGAATGTTCTGTAAAAGTTTCCGCCATCCAGTCTAACAAGGTAAACGAACATACATGTTCCACGATAACTGGAGCCTCTAGCACAATCAGAGGACAACTGGCGTGTTCTTCAAGATAACTTTTTGCCAAGAAGTCATACGCTGCCGTGCAGATGTCCCAATTCCCTAGGACTCCATGTGCTGCTCCACAGGCTATAAAGCTGATACCAGAACAGTCCAACTCATGAGCCACTAAGGGACTTATCAGTTGATCATAATCCGGGGCAGGAGACACCGAGTTTGACAAGCACAAATCCAGAGCCCATTCGAAAGGACAGTCTTGGCAATGAAAAACAGGTTGCAAGCAAGTAAAGTAGGAAAACCGGAAGGACAAGCCATAGGCTATGCTTAAGGTGTCCAGTGGTAATGTTCCATAATATTCAGGCATCCGGTTATGAAGATGGAGCAGCCGGGACTGGCTGTCGTGTGACACAAATTGTGCAGCCATTGAGCAGCAAGCAGACCAACAGCAGCACATGGAGTCCTAGGGAATTGGGACATCTGTACGGCAGCGTATGACTTCTTGGCGAGAAGTTATCTTGAAGAACACGCCAGTTGTCCTCTGATTGTTCTAGAGGCATTGTGCATCTAAAACTCCGTCTCCACTACAGGTGGGAATGTGGAAAATTTCAATGTGGGACTTACTTGGACACAACTTTCTTTTGGGACATTGGTTGGCGGACAGGGTGATTTGTTTAGGTAGAGGGGTGGGCCAATTGTGGCTTTAGTTTTATATTGTTAGGGAAATAACTATTTTATAATATTACATTATCATTTTTTGCAGTGTATTACTTTGCACTGCTGCCTATATCGCAGCCTGTTTTTAAAATCTGCTGATAGTGTATGTGGTACCCTTGTGCAACTACTACTCTCCTAGTCTCTACAGCCTGCAACTATATCGACCCATAAGGAGTGGAGGGGGGTGATTTTCCATTGTCTAAATTGCAGTACAATAATGTTCCATAGTTCTCTTACCTGAATAGATGAAGCGAGGGCTTCAGTGTTTCCCAAGGTGCCATGGTGGTGGAAGTAGTAGCATGCTAGGTGAACTCAAACTGCTGGATAAGGACTGTTCTTCAAAGTGAACTAAATTGTAATAATAACTGAGTTAATGGGGTATATATTATTATATCATAGTTTTACAAACAATTGAGACAGTCACCAGATTATACTACTAGTACACAAGACAACAAAGAATACCTGATAGCGAGAATATAATAAGCAATGCTGAATTTAATTATTCAGAACAATGGTGAGCTAGTAAATGTTTCGAAATTAAGTGGACTCACACTCTGAAATGGACATAGGTAAGCTTTGAAACAACACAGTGCCTGATTAAAGATGATGCTGGCAAAAAATGTTTTTCTGAAAATATCAAACACTGTTTTATTCATGGGTGGATACATGAGGCTAGTGTGGGCTATACTTAGAGCTGAAGATCCTGCACTGAATGGTGTTGCTTTCACCATATCAGCCTCACCAAGTGTGTGATCAATTAATGGTGTAAATTATGAAGTTACCCCTCAATAAACCACACAGCCTGGGGGAAGGGAGTTAGGGGTTTGATGAATGGATGGGAAAGGGGATTTGGGGAAAGGTGTGACAAAGACAAACACTGCTAAAGAACAACATTCATCTGGGCAATGAGCAGCCAACCATCATATATCTGTTTTGGGAGGGGAAAGGAAATGAAGGAATGAGTACGGGCAACTTAAATGCAGTGCAAACCAAACAGTCGTTCTGCCCCCAGAGCGATCCAATTTACATTATCTAAATGTTCTGTTACCTAGCTTTGAAAGATAGCAAATATATTGCAAAGTATGTAGGAGTCAAGTGAACAACACACACCGTTCTAATGATTATTAAAAGGAAAAATTATACTGTATTGCCAAATTTGGAGCTGCATCTGCATTCTCCTTGGACTGTCTGTCAATCTTGGGTGCCTGGCTGATGTGGTAAGCGTGAGTGTTATGATGCTTTTTCAGTTTGGCACAGGATAAAAGAAGGCCTACAGATCATTACAAAAAATTATATAGTCGAATCAAGGAGAAGGACAGAAAATAAAATTATAAGGCAGCGCAAAAGAGAAGAGAAGAAAAGTCAGTTTGCACTCATTCATTTTATGACTGATGTGTGAACAATTAGGTGAGAGCAATTAGGTGAGAGCAATTTTACAACATCAACCAACAAACACAGAAAAGTGGCCACATGTAATTATCGATATCAGGTATATCAAACTTGCACCTGTCATGATTATTAATTCATCATCATAAATCTTAACAATAATATGTAACCTAACAGCACATGCATGGAATGATCCTTCATGACCACATGTCTGTCTCCAGTTACCTACAACAACAGGCCCCACCCAAACACCACTTGGCTTCAAATTTGAGCCAGACAGCACTGAGCATATACACCGAGCAGCACTGCATTTTCAAACTCAAGTATAATCAACGCTCCACTCTCCACCACTACTCCACTGCGTTGGGTAGGCCATTTTAAAGTTATCACCAAATCAGTTGGTTTCAGTGAAGTTGAAAACTTCCTTCTTCTGGTGGCAGTTCTCGAAGTAGTCACAGTCATGCCCTGAGTCTTTACATCATCCTCCTGACTCCGAATAAGGTGTTCAACTCCGTACCGACTGAGTCCCAACTTAAATACAATAGATTTACCTGTAGTACAATGCTGTGGATTCACTACAAGAGACACTTTGAATATTTTTTTGGCAAGGCTAGATTTATTTTTGTGTTATCTAAAGGGACTGGTCGGGTCTTTGAGGAGTGTGAAGAAGATAACAAAGCAGTGTGAAGTGGACCCGGTGAACAAATCTCGTTAAGTCTCAATAGGGAAGGAAAAACCACCTTGAGGATAAAAATGATCAGCTTTCATTACTTAGGCCAAAACACTGTAAATCATCACAAACATGTTAAAGTGTCATAGGTACGTATAAGCAAACACCCAGTGTCACTGTCTGCCACCACATGAATCATTACAACACACTCACAAGCAACAATCACTCAGCGTGCAATGCATGCCATTTACCTGTTCTTCTAATTCAGGTGTGGTTACCATGGTACATTGCAGATCCATTGTTCAAGAAACAGACATTGGTCAATCTTAAGTTGTAAATCAAATAATGTAAGGCATTCTGGCTAAGGGAATAAACTAGGAAAGGATAGTTAGGCACAGGATGGAGGCAGGCACAAATGTATCTCCAATGTCCTTGATGGAAATGGGCTGAACTTCATACTGGTGCAACTCCAATCTGGCAAAAAAAAATGTCTAAAGACAGTGGGGCTGCATTAGTCAGCCAGACACAAACAAATAAAATAAATTAATGTTCCCCTAGCTATACCTTTTTTGTTTTCGGTGTCAAAACAGATCAGCGATAGAGAGAGAAAGTTCTATTGTTGTTGGCCCAGGTCTAGTAGTCAGGGAAGTAGAGTTTGTCCTCAAACTCAGGTGGTTTGCCCAGAAGTAGGTCAGCTAACACACTCCTTCCATGACCTGAGTCTGACCAATCACCCTCATCTTCCTCCTGTCATACTTTAGGTAGGGAGTAATTCGGTGTTATAAAGTGTTGATTCATTTTGATCATGGTTAATCTCTTCATGTTTTGGGGTGAGAGACTGGTCATTCTGCACCAGAGCACTGAAAACATGCTCAGCGGAGACACTGGCTACCAGACAAGCCAGATCGTTTATTGCGAGCCTCCTGAGCACTGGCCATTGGCGCCGATACCAATACACCAATGGGTTTTTATCAAGGTAGACCTCTGTTGGGTCATCCAGATAGGCCTGTACCATCCGCTCAATAGTCATTGGTGCTCCACCTTGCTCAACCTCTTTTGCCTCCGCCTCTACAATGGACTTGAGGCCCTGCCAATAGAAACCGATCTTATCCAGATTTTGTGGCTGATACTCCTGTTTCTGTTGTTCTTGTTGTTGGTTGTGGCAGCTGTGAGCCAATAGCAGTTCTTTCAGGCTCTAAAGTGTAAGCCTGCACCGCAGAACATATGGCCTGGAGTAGTGGGCCTCTAATTCTTGACCCCTCTTTTTCTGGCTCACTGACTTGCACAGCAATCCATGTCTTGTATTTTGCAACATCCTTGCCTGAAAAAGGAATGAAAGTGGACAGTAATGGTATGGACCGCAAAACAAGAATTGTGACACAGATTAAATGTTTGGATGACACAATGTCTCTTTGCACCCTCGCATTAAAAGATAAGCAAAGGATTAGGCTCTCTACCAACTGATACGCATCTTTTTTCCCCACACTTCTGTACATTTCAGACACCTCATTGAGGTGTTTCTGTAGCAGGTGCAACAACGGGATAGCTTGGCCCTTGGTACTGTACTCCTTGCTGACTTACTGTGGGAACACCTAAAAAGGAAGCAGCATCTCTATCAGGCATTTGACTAGGCCCCAATGGTCTAGCTCAATAAACATGTCTATCACAGTTGAAACCCTTCTTTGTGTGAAATATTCATTTACACATTCATTGATCAGTCTGTACTGCTCAAACAGACGTTGCAACATGTAATAAGTCAAATTCCAACATGTTGGCTCCTCCTGTATGAGTGCTTAAACTGGCATTCTCTTATCACGCTTAATGGTCCTCGCTGGTTCCGGGCTTTGAAAAAATGGCTGAAATTAGTTCTGATTCTTCTGCAGGTGGACAGTAAGTTGCTAACTTGCTCATTTTTCTGAGAAAGTCCTGTACAATGATGTTGATGCAGTGCACCAAGCACAGGACCTTGAAGTGGCCACCATCTGCCATAGCCATAACTATATCACTGCCATTGCCCGTGGCAACAAATCCAGTGATGAGCCGTCTTGGTAGCAGTCATTCAAAGACCTTGTTGTTAAAGGCTTCCAAGATGTTTTCAACACTATGGGATTTCTCCATGGCTAACATGGCTACTGTTGCATGCTTCCGCACGCCATTACAAATCTCAGCAGAGTCTACACCTGCAGAAATAATTTCTCAAAATCCCACAAAAAAGTTCCAGTGTGCAGTGATACACATGTTATCAGTGGCTTGGTACCTGTTCCACATGCCTGGCGGCAGATGGATCCTGTGAACAGAACTCTGCTGCAAAGTTATCAAATAAACATAACCTTGATTACGCATACATCAGGGAGACAGGTTCTAATTTTATTTAATTTAATTTAGGTTGTCTCTGTAATTTTCCTTGTCCTAATGAAGACCCGCACGCAGAGGTTTAAAATTACTCCCATCACCTAAGTTCTGTCGCAACGTTGATGCCTTCCATTCCATGGCCTGAAATACACATTATTGGTCATCCCCGAGATTGGATGGTGCATTCAAAAAATAGCAGCATCATTCTGATAAGTGGACTTTGAATGATATAAAATAATTGTTTTGTTGTCAGGCCATGACCACTGGGTTACCCTTTTTCATAATCATGGTAACCAGTACCGTTTGTGTAGAATCATGATACTGTGACCTACTATTGTTCTCTGTCTGATTTTCTCTTTCTTCACAAACCTCACACATAAGCACTTTGCCTTGCACTTCTTATTAGAGCAACCACTTATATTTTTCCATATGGTTTATTGAATATGTTATTAGCATAAGTAAAAGAATATAACAAAGCTTCATTTCCCCACAACCTAAGTTGTTTTGTCTCTTTCTCTGGTGTATTATTGAAGAGTATTTACTCTCATGTTTGAATGATTGTACATAAATATCTCAATGACTTAGTAGATTAACTTCATAATCAATTCCCTCTATGGTTCTGTCAGTGGTCATGGGCGCATGAATCCACTCAATCATTGTGTCTGATCTATACTGCTACTTGATGCAGGGCAGTGTTACATTACATCTTGTGCACCATATTGGACTGAAATGGAGCTTACTTTTTCAGAATCCTTAAAATAACAAACTCTATGTGTCAAAGAAATTGCCAAATATGTATGTACAAAAATGTGGCTGTTTGTGAACAGCTTATATTATGTTTAGTTTTTATGGAGGCTGCAACTCGAAATTGTCTGGAAGTTAACTATAGAATTGAATCTGGTGAATTTGTAGTTTGAAGTACCTAACGATGATCTGACTGGAGGGATACATTAATGGAAACTAAAACCATCTTAATGAATCAGATAAGAAAAATACTTTGCCCATGTCAATGATTTTGGTGGGTGTGGATTAGGACACAAAAAGATGCTTATTTAAAAAGTTTTATTCTGTACAGTGTTTCTCAGTCAAATGATGGAGGTTTCTAATGAAAATGTGGCCAATGAAGTGATTAGCTGAAACTCACTATTTGGATAGGAAGTTCCAGGCTTTATCATCATCAAACCCTTCGTTATTTGTTTTTAATTGCAATACACAGTAGTGTGCTTTGTTTAGTAACCTTTCTTGTATATTTGCACCATCTTGAAGATACTCCAGAGCTACTTCTCATGGGACCAGTCCAGCCTGAACTGCCAGGCCAGGTCCTCTCTGAACTGGAAACAAGCATTCTGGAAGTGTTTTGGGGTGTCACCCCTCATCAGCCAGGCTAGCTTGAATCCAGTGTTATGGTGAGCAAGGGACCCACGTCAGGGCATACCCTTGGCCACTTAGGGAAAACATAACAAACACTACAAGATGTTGGATGAAGTGCTGAAATGTTTTAACCATTCACCTCCAATCAAGAGATCTGGGTTGAATCCATCACTATTTTTCTCACTATGACATGAGGAGCAGGGTCAAGACTGATTTGCATATGTCTGGGTCCAAACTGGGGTGACGTGGTGAGCTAATTAACAATGGATTACTTAAGCCCAAATCTGTTGCTGTGGGTGAGCGTTTGAAAAGTTTCAACAGTCCGTCCATTGTTTTCTGATGTGCCAAACCCTCCCCGGACAAAAAGAGTGAAAATGTGATCTTGATTGATCCCCATACATGTTCATCATAACATTGGAATGATGCAATCTTTCAAAAACAAGTTGTCTGTATCCTCTCAATTAACTTAAATATTCTCTACCTGCAGAAATTAAAAGATCCGCATGAGGAGGAGATGGAAAAACTCTTGGATGGAAGCCTTGTATACAAACATGTGGTGAAATGTGTATGATTTCCATTTGTTTCTATTGTTGTAAGACAACTCTGAATTGGGAAATAGGGAAAGCAATCATCTTGAATGGCATTTACTATAAATATTACTCTAGATTCTGAGTAGTTCGCTCTCTCTGCTCATTGGGTTTAGGATAGCATGTAGAAGATACAGCTCATTAAATACTTAGGGGCAGATTTATGAGCCCCTTGCGCCACTTTTGCGTCACTTTTAACATGGGAAAAGTGACGCAAAAGTGGCGCAAGGGGCTCATAAATCTGCCCCTTAGTGATTAATATATAGTTTTTCGAAAACATGACAGGTGAGACAAGGCAATCCATGAAGAGAGGCATATCTTTCAAGAAATTAAAATTTCTTCAGTTGTAGATAACTTTTGAAATGGAGAAACATTTACCATCTTTGAAAAAGTGTCTACTGTCATCATCCTAAATGATAATATTCAGAAGGTGGAAGAATAGTAATGACATCTGTTGAGATAGTACGCAAGGGTTCAGGGTCCTCTTTTGTAGGTGCACAAATAGAAAATATTTAGAATCTACTTGTATTGGCTCCAAATAAGTCAGGAACGTACATACACTTGAACATCAAAAATGTACAGTTGGTAACAAAAAAGATTGCAAAACCAAATCCAGAGTGGGTTTAACTGCTCTAGGACCATAAATGTCCAAATCATTCACATCAACATCACTCAACTTGTAGGCCTGGATTTAGATACCTGGCACACAACTCAGAGTGGCACCCAAAGATCATGCACTACATTGTGTGACAGATGGAGAGGAGGAAAGCACCATATCTTCAGAGATATGGCACACTCCTTCCTTGTCTGTAGAACCGGCACAGCATTTGGCTGCCAAGCGCCATGTGCACACATTTGAGCCACACTGCAAAGGTGGCTGCATGAGTCTAGCATAGGTTTTATACTGGAAGGGTATCCTTCCGGTAAAAACTACTTAGCCTAGATTACATTTAAAACTTTTCTTATTTTGGATGTGTGCTGTACAGTGCAGCAAACATACACAGTTGGACAAGAAAGGAGAAATGAAAGCATTTCCCTTTTATTGCCTGCTTTCAAGTGGCATTAATGTTTGGTGCTCAAGCCTGTCTACTATTGTTAGTAGATAGGGTTTTGTGTCACAAACCATAGGTGGTAGCACAGGAACACATATGTACCACCCATTGAACGATCCCTTGATGCAGAGTAACTCAAAGCAGCTCTTCGGCTGGTTTGCCTTACTTTTTCTTACAAACAAGCAAAAATAACAATTTGCATTGGTTTGTAAATCCCCAAAATGTTTTTGCATCGGGTCTGTGTTTAAAAAGTAACACAAACCTGATGCAAAACCTTTCTAAATCTGGGCCATATTTTGTTAGTAGGAAATAAACTGCTTGCTGACTAAAATGCAATTCATGCCATCAAACCAAGGAAGTCTTTAATGAAGATCTTAATGTCTTCTGGATTCAACTGTTCTTATGCAATCGTGATTCTTTCCAAGAAAAACTGAGCCATTTACAGTCATTGTGGAGAATTATAGATTGATCATACATGATTGAAGACTCTGGATGCAGGCAGGAAAACATTTGTTAAAACATTCTTGAAACAAGAAAAATCGTATAGTGCAAAGAAAATCAAACCTGATGGTCAGTACAAATTTCAAACTTTAGACCTCATCAAAGACATGTATACCCCTTCACTACAAGCCATCTTCATTGCAAGGAGCTATTTGAAGCACTTAATAGTTCCATTCAGATTCTGACAAAGCTAGATAAAAACAGGATGTTCCTTCCATTCATCCTCCTTCTCATCACCTTCCTGTTTCTGAAGTACCACTGCTCTTTCTGCTCTCTCTGAGGCATCTGACATCACAATAAATGTCCTTGAACTACCCAGATGGTATAGAATAGGGTCATGTACAAATAGCTGTTTAATGCATTGAAGGCCACCTAAATTAATTTGTGAATGTCTAATAGGCCCAAACAACAACATGAATGTTCACTGTTGAGGATCATACAGCTGATCAGAGCCCATGTTTTTAAATGTGTGTGTGTATACTTCTGTGAGGGCATATGTACATTGAGAGTACTGCTTACATGTATATCATGGGGCATATTTATGATCTTACAACACAGCGCAGAGCAGCAAGTCACCTTGCTCTGCTGCGTAACAGGGAAAGGGCAGGAATATGCCATATTCAAAAGATTATGCATAGAACAATAGCTCCAGATTCAATAGAAATGGCACAGTAATATCCCCTGTGATGGGGAAGAACACAGGCTTTAGGTTTGAAGAAAATGGAGAAAAGCATCAGACTGCAATAGCATGGAAGAAAACTCCTTCCACCATCTATAATGAACCATGTAGGGACTTTGTGTGGATAAACATGATTATTGATGACTTGTGAATTTCTTAGTGAGCTTACATTAGACTAATTACATACAGGCAGAATATCATGAAACTAACATTTGTTCACATTCAAGATTTGCTTTTCAGACAAAGAGAGAAATGTATTCTCTGTCACTGTCAATGTCCTCCTTTCATGGTAGATTCGGTAGAGGAACATGAGAACACAAATTACATCAGTTAGGTCTTGTAAATAAGGTACAGTTTTGCCTTATAACATTTCATTAAAAAGTATATAAATAACTGGTGCTTAATTCTTCCCAAAACTGTGATATTTCTTTTAGTACATGTATGACAAAGTATCTCTTGTGCTCATTTATCAAGCAATGTTGGGGAACATGCAACCAAATATATTCGATGAGAATTAACATGGGGAAAATTACTGTGGGTTCTACCTAGTAACTTATCTGCTCTTCACGGTTCTTAAGGAAACTCTCTAGGATTGAGCTAATGTATGTGAAGTAAACTTATGAAATTCTTCATTTAGTTTTTTTAAATTGCACAAACGTTGTAAATGACAATTAACTACACCATGTTGCTAAGAACAACTAATTCAAAGAACAACCATACAGGGACTGCATCATTGCTATTGATAAGTTGGAATACATGTATGTGTGTGTATGTGCATGTGTCTGTGTTTCTCTCTGTGTGCACAGCTTCTTACTGGATATGTGTTACTATTAGTGTTTAATGCTTCTTTTAAGAATAAAGACTTTTATAGAACTTAACAATGGCAATGGTGGAAATCCACAATAACATTCTCCACCAAGTCTGACATTCTATCTCAGGCCTAAACTGGAAGAAAGTGTTGTATCAGAAAGACAAGCTAGGCTGCAGCACAATATCAGACCTCTATATGTTTAGTTTTATTAATTAAGTAACTGTAAGTGGTATTAAGTAAAGACTAGACCATCCAGATGTCATTCGTTTAGTAAAAAAGGTGGAGAAAAAAAATAACACTTGGTAGCATTCTTATCAATGTGGATGTGTACGAACATAAATTGAATATAAATGTCAAATGTTGGTGGAATATGCAGACATCTGTTACAGAAAGGAGACCAATAAATTGATTAATATGGGACACAAAAATACATGAACAAGAAACTAGATCTGAGAGATGAAGAGGAAGGTGGAGAGCATGATATCTGAGAGAACCAGAAAATACATCTATCTCAAATATTTAAAAAACGTGGTGGAATAACATGTGATAGCTGGGAAATAATGGAGAAAAAAAAATTATTATACCAGGTGAGTGGTAATCTGATGGTCTGAAATGAACCCAGAAGGGCTAAAACTGCTTAAAGAGTAAATGGATTTGTAGATGTAGACTCCTTTACCTCAGGTGGTCTGAAGAGTGAGTGGACATGAATCATCTGGATCACCCTTTTGTTAATGTTACTAAGTCGAGATCTCAAGGGGCTTCTGTTGCAGCATATTTCTTAAGCATGCACTAATTTCTTCCTAGTATGGTGTGCTTCAATGAACACTTGCGTAAATGTCATTGCATTTTTCCTATGTCATGTTTTTGTAATATCTTTAATTGAGAAATGATAACAGTATTCAGATTTTTGGATAAAGTGACATTAACATCAGTATCATTTGTAACCTTCCAATAGTTAAGACTAATGAATCACTGTTGTGGAGAGACCATTCATGAAGGATGTCTACACATGTATTACGTTACTGTTTAAGAAGTGTTATCATGTATTGGGTTGCCCTGAGATTTACACTGTTTTAATATGTATATTGAGGAGAATCTGGATGTCATGCAAATCCATAACCATTTGATAATGTCACTTTACTTCTGGATGGTTTTTACAGGAAGATATATAGGACATAGACTGTGTAATTGGTTGATTTGGTTAGATCATTGTCTTTCTGTAACTCCATGAGTTTGTGCTACAGGTAATAATAAATCAGCCCTCAAATGGGGATTAAAATCATAAAGGAAGGTGTTATACACTCAGCCAAGGAGTTCTGTGGTAACATGGTCAGTGTATCATTCCATTGCTAGTTTGTTCTGGGTGTTTTGCTATGTATTTTAAACATGTATATATATTTGACGGCAGCTTTTTTGGACAAATTTAGTCAGAGCAGTGCCATCCCAATTTTATGTTTATGGCTATGATGAATAATAAAGACTCCCTGTGGCAGTGTGGTATCCATGAATATTTAGGAAGTAAAACTGAGCTAGGTTTTGGTGAGAATGCGGTCTAAATTAAGTTAAAAGAATATATCGGAGTATTTACTATGGTGAATATTGGATCGTTCAGTTCATCAACTATTCAAACACATTATCAGAACTGAGTAAAAGTACCATACCTTCTAAAAACTGATTTTTTATTACAAAATTGTCTTCTCAAATATTAGACCAGAGATCGCTGCAGTAAGAGAAATTTATATCTCTCAAAGAAAGGGTGCATTTTGTATTATCTAGTATGCCATGTTAACTTTTCTGAATTAAACATCACCAAGAGCAAAGGGATAAAATACCAAATGTTCTGTGTCTATAGGTGCCTCCATCTATTTGCAGCCCCAGCTGTTCTCCTGGCTACCGGAAGGCTTCTAAAGAAGGAGAGCCCATCTGTTGCTTTGAGTGTTTTCTCTGTTCGGAAGGGGAGATTTCCAACCAAAGTGGTGAGTTGACAAGATACTGTGAGACTCATTCATAACATATTTAATTGATTGAGCTCTGCAAATCTCCTAAATATTGCATCTTTCAGATTCCATTGAGTGTTTCAAGTGCCCCTGGGATCAGTGGCCAAATGAAAGAAAAAATCTATGTATTCCGAAGATCACTGAGTTCCTGTCATATAAAGAGCCTCTAGGAGTCACCTTAACAACAATTAGTATTTTCTCCTCATTGGTCCCCCCTTCAATTCTAGTGCTCTTCATACGTCATAGAAACACAGCAATTGTCAAAGCCAACAACCGCTCCATCAGCTACATACTTCTGCTATCACTAACCCTTTGCTTTCTTTGCTCATTTGCTTTCATTGGTTTTCCCACATCAGAGAAATGCTTTTTTCGCCAGGCTGCCTTTGGGATCACGTTTGCTCTTTGTATCTCTTGTATCTTGGCTAAAACCATCACTGTTGTCATTGCCTTCAATGCCACCAAACCCAAGAATAAGTTAAGGAGATGGTTGGGGCCACAGTTGTCATACACAGTAATCACTGTTGGGACACTGTTTCAAGTTCTTCTTTGTACCTCATGGCTACTTCTCTTGCCACCATTTTCTGTGTACAACATCCACGACCAGCCTGGTATTATAGTATTTGAATGCAATGAGGGGTCTCCAATAGCTTTCTGGTGCATGCTAGGGTATCTTGGGATCCTGGCAACGATCAGTTT
The DNA here is from genome assembly GCF_964204655.1 of Triturus cristatus. Classification (NCBI taxonomy): domain Eukaryota; kingdom Metazoa; phylum Chordata; class Amphibia; order Caudata; family Salamandridae; genus Triturus; species Triturus cristatus. The sequence continues at coordinate 761,317,777 of NC_140595.1, forward strand.
TATTGTGGCCTTCCTTTCCAGAAAACTGCCCGACAGTTTCAACGAGGCTAAATTCATCACCTTCAGCATGCTCGCCTTTCTCAGTGTCTGGCTTTCATTTATTCCAGCCTATCTCAGCACAAAGGGAAAATTAATGGTAGCCATGGAAGTTTTTGCCATTTTATCATCAATTTCTGCCTTGATTTTCAGCATATTTTTCCCCAAATGTTACATAATTCTGTTGAGACCTGATATGAACACACAAGAGTACCTGAGGAGCAGGGTTTCAGGACAAAGGAAGAAGGTGAAAAGAACCTGAACCCTTCACAACATGTTGATGAGTACAGAACATGCTGCAAGCTGTAGATCACATTGGATCTGAAGATATGTAAACACGTTAGGCTGACTCTTTGCTCACAGTTGTCATGTTAAGCCTCCATTCAATGGCTTTGTAATCTATTATCAATTTTCCTTACTATTGACCACATTTTGTCAGTTTAGTTTTTTATAGCCTAAATTCCTTTAAATGATCACACAGAGAACTAAGAAAATGCTTGGCAAGAGATGCAGACTAATTAGAAGACTCAAACACTATTGGAAGGTGTACAAACTCTGTAGAGGAAGTCAGGTCCATTAAAGTTGCAGAGGGAACAACATAATATTTTATTGAAGGGAAATATTTAGCATGACATCTGGAGACAAGACCACTCTTCAATCTGAAAAAGATGTTGTTTTCTGGCGGTGCCGTGGGTGATAATTGCCCTCTGACTGAGGTACTCCAGTCAAAGGGATCAAGGAGTGACAAATAACTAACTCTTGTGAAGATGCAGCTTGAATCAGAGATGGGGATGTGATGTTGGGTTTGTGCTTAAATGTGATGGGCAGAGTCATAGATGAAGCTGACTTGAGCAAGGTAAGGGTGTAAAATGAGACATGAACACAATAATTTTTTGCATAGGGGCCCCTGTGTAGAGTTAGTCCTCCTGCCTGACATTTGTAGTGATCAGTGAAATGAATCTTGGAAAAATTAAATACAGAAAAGGCCAGCAGCCTTTGCATTCACCTACTACGGACCACACCGTACAATAGTGACAAAAATAATATCGTGGAACAATAAAATTGTGGCAAAATATTGTTTACAAAAATATCATCTCCCTATACTTCCAATCGTAAGAACAAAATATTTATATAAAATATTGTTTCACACTACTAATACAAAAATATTATATATATATATATATATATATATATATAGTTATATATATATTACCTACTGGCGGTCGCCAGTAGGTAGATATATTTAGGACCTATTTTCCATAGGAAATCCGCAACATTCTATTTGGTATAACTTTGGCGCCGATTGACGAATCTTCGCAAAATTTTTCAAACTTTTGGCCAGTTCAGGTCTGCTCCTATCCTGAAAGTTTCACGGTGATTCGTCAAGCGGGGGCCGAGAAAAAAGGGGGTCCCAAAACGCATTTTCCCCATGCATTTTCCCATAGGACCTTTAGCCGCAGCTACAGCCCGAACTGCTGAACAGAATTACACCAAATTTGGCAAAGAGGTAGTCCTCAGTTCAGACTCGTGCCTTTTGCATGGTGTATATCCGTTCAGTAGTTCCTGAGAAAATTAGAGTTAAAAGTACATATATATCTATGGCCTCGGAGGATCCGCGCACACTCCCGATCACGAGCTGAATTTAAATTGGCTGCCAACACTCTGAATCAGGAAGTGTTGGCAGCCATCTTGTGCCTCGGTAGAACCGAGGCACAAGAAATCCCAAAAAACGACGCGAAACGCAAAAAGGGGGCAGGGTAGAAACACCCTGACCCCCTAGGCCTGCTCAGAGGATCCCACAAGGAGAGGATGCGTGCTGGGTGCGAGCATCCGCCCGATAGGAAAAAAAAAAATCAGCGTGGGAGAGCTAATTTGCCCCTGGGGGGGCCAAATCCCAGGGGCATAAAAAAAATAAGTGTGGGGGGTCCTAATCCCCCCCACACTGCCCCAGGGACCGCCACCCCCCAGGGCTCTAACATAGTATAGGTGGGGGGGCTCTCAACCCCCCCAGCCCCGGGGACCGCCACCCCTGGGGCAACTTGAAAATGTGGGAGGGGGCCCCCCTCCTGGAGCCTTGTATAGGCCCTAAGGACCGCCACCCCCCAGGGCTGGCTCCTGCTGTGTCCCGGGGTGCCCACCCCCGGGACACTGTAGTTTGCAATGACAGGGCGGGAGCCTCGCGGCTCCCACCCTGTCATTGGAAACTGCTTTGCTTCATTGAAGTGAGAGCACGGAAACCTGCTCTCGCTTCAATGAAGCAAAGCTGATTGCTTTTCCACATGGGGAGCAGCATGTTAGCTGCTCCCCATGTGGAGAAGCAATGCCGGCTCCCGCAGGACGCGGGGAGACGGCTGGGACCATGGGGGGATTGGGGAACCCCCCACAGCCCCCAACGAAGAGGGTAAAAAAACTGGGGGCAGGCCCTGGGTGATAGGGTCCACAGGGCCAATAAATTAGATTTTTTTTTTTTAAATAAGACGGGATCGGGCCGGAGGCCATGCCCCCTCCTTGCACCACTCTGCAAACACGTCCCCTGGCGCGTTTGCAGAGGGGGAACTAATTCCACTTGAATACAGGGGGTCCCTGGGGTCAACTAGCCCACCAGGAACCTCCAGTATGCGCCAGGGGGTTGCGTTGCAGAGAGGTGTAATGAGGCCACGCCCCTTTTTACACCTCTCTGCAATGCAGCTCCGTGGCGCTTACTGGAGGTACCTGGTGGGCTAGTTAGCCCCCAGGGGACCGCAGGAATGAAGAGGAATTAATTCCCCAACTTAAAACATGCCACAGGGTGTGTTTGCACAAGTCACCTCAGGCCCCGCCCCCTTCCTTCACCATTGTACAAATATTCCTCTAAAATCAGCCGAACTACGAATTCCGATTTACTCACCTGTTATCAGGAGAGAACCCAGTGCTGCATCTTTTAGACCAGCACTGACCCTGAAAAGTAATTCTAAGCGTACATAACAGTAACTTGTATTTCTTTCCATAGGAATCCATTGTGTGGTTTTCACCAGAAAAGTTTCTAAGTGTCGATTTTTGAAACGTGAAAATATTCCTCTAAAATCAGCCGAACTATGAATTCCGATTTACTCACCTGTTATCAGGAGAGAACCCAGTGCTGCATCTTTTAGCCCAGAACTGACCCTGAAAAGTGATTCTAAGCGTACTTACCAGTAACTTGTATTTCCTTTCATAGGAATCCGTTTTGTGGTTTTCAGCAGAAACGTTTCTAAGTGTCCATTTTTGAAACGTACAAATATTCCTCTAAAATCAGCCGAACTACGAATTCCGATTTACTCACCTGTTATCAGGAGAGAACCCAGTGCTGCATCTTTTAGCTCAGCACTGTCCCTGAAATGTAATTCTAAGCGTACTTACCGGTAACTTGTATTTCCTTCCATAGGAATCCATTGTGTGGTTTTCAGCAGAAAAGTATGTGTCTATTTTCACAAACTAAAAATATTCCTAAAAAATCGTCTGTATGACTTAAACACATTCTTTCAACTGTTTACAGGAGATTCACCAGTGCTGGATCCAGGATCCACCACTGAGTAAGAAAATGTAACGATAACACTACTTACCTGCTAAGTGAATTTTCTGCCATAGGATAACATTGGTGATTCTATGTGAAAAAATTCTAAGTGTCAACTTTTAAAATACAATATTATTCCTTAAAAATCACTACTGTAACCAAAACGCTTTTACTCAACTGTTTACAGGAGATGTCCAAGAACTGAATCTAGGATCCAGTCCTGTGGTTAGAAAAGTAATCCATAAAGTAACTAATTGTATTTGACTAGAAATTCACATTGAGCTCAATGTTGCATTGTGTTTGAAATTGTGTTGCCCATTGCAACAACTGTAACTACTGTACTTAAAAGTCTATTGTCTATTTGCAAAGTATTTAAACTAAAGTAATTCATTCTGAGAAAGTATATTTTGTATTGTAATGTATAATGTAATTATAATGTAATTAAAAAAATCTAAAAATAAATAGTTTAAAAAATGTAGAAAATCAGTATAAAAAAAATCAGTATAACAATTAATATATTAACAATTGTCATTTACAAAACCTTTGAAATTCACTTAAAAAACCATAGGTTTCAGGCCTGATATAGTTAGAAATTAGCATTTAAAAAACCTTTGAAATTCACTGAAAAAACCATAGGTTTTAGGCCTGATACAACTAACTATATCGGAGGAATTTCAATGGTTTTGTTCGAGTGAAATGTCCAGCTAACTATAATACCCCTAAAACCTATTGTTTTTTCATTGAATTTATAAGGTTTTTTAAATGCTAATTCCTAACTATATCAGGCCTGAAACCTATGGTTTTTTCCGTGAATTTCTAAGGTTTTTTAAATGCTAATTCCTAACTATATAAGGCCTGAAACCTATGGCTTTTTCAATTATTTTCAAATGTTTTTTAAATGCTAATTCCTAACTATATCAGGCCTGAAACCTATGGGTTTTTTCAGTGAATATATATATATTTTTTATACAAACAATCGCCCGAAACCTTGGAGGGGCACTCGGCAGGTGGTCGTCAGTTCGGACTTCTTTTTTTAAGCTCCTTCACTCCAAACGGACAGCTACCTGCTGAGTGCCCCGCCAAGCTTTCGGGCAATTGTTTGTATAAACAAATGTCTGCAGTCTGTGACCGCTGTCTTGTCGAACACCTCCTCCCGTATACACGATGAAGCCTTCTGAATCCATCACGGGCCCGCACTGGCGGGGTGATCTTCTCTCGCGGCTGAGCATAGCCACTTCATATCCAACCACAAGTTTGCCCCAATGAGAGAAGCCAACAGGTATGTGTGCAATCTTCTATGTTTATTCATTCAAGACAGCTTACTGCAGGCAAACAGCACAAAAGAGTTAATCTCAGTGTTGTAGCCACACCAGGCATGTTTCAAGAATAAGCTTCCCTTCTTCAGTGGCGTCACTACCGCAGTCACTAAACAGGATGTTGTGGATTTCCTCTATGCAGAGTTGGGTAAGGTTGTTGTTGTGTAACAGCTCATTCAGGTTCTGGATTAGCAGGTTGTTTTCTTCATTCCAGTGTAGGTTGAGGCCGCCCAGAATTAGGTTATTCGCATCTCGGAGGGAGCAGTGAGCAATCAGGTCAGACAGGTTTTCAGTGAATCATATAAATAGGGAAAGACATAAAAGAGATTAGAATACGATAAAAGAGAGAAGAGATGAATAGAAGAAGAAGGAAAATAAAGAGATGAATATATAAAATAGTAAATGCGAAATCTTAAATGATATGATAATGGTAATAAATACGGGATATAAGCATGTTTAAGTAATAGGACACTTATATTATGCAGTATAATACAATAGAGAAATAGTAATATAATAAAATGTTATCACAACTAATTAGATAAATATTAAAACATCAAGGTAATATAGTAAGTAGTGTAATGAAACATTGATACATAGAAGAAGAAGAAAAGTAAAGCAGGGAGAAGAGAGAAATGGGGTTAGACGTCTAGAATATACACGTCTATGGAGTTCCAGAAAGTAATGAAGAGGATGAATATTTTTACACTTTAGCTTATATATGCTAGTTCTTAATTCATATTATACATAAAAACTCATAACATTCAAATTATAACATTATAAAATGATGAAATAATTTAATTCTATTATGTGCAAATGTAAGCATAAAGGAGGGAAGAAAAGATTTGAGAGAAGGAATATAAAAACATTATTGTATAAATAATGAAAGAGAGGAGAAAGGGATAGAAAGGAAAGGGAAAAACAGGGAGAGAAATGTACAAAATAAGATATATGAAAACTTGCATAGTATAATAATGATATTGAATATTAAACATAGTAAAGTTTAAGTAATGTGACAATGCAATTAAATTATTTATATAGTAATGCAAAATTTGTATATTTGTACAATTGAATGTTCTTCATAAATGATTAAATAAATATGAATACATCAAGATAATCTAGTAGATATGTAGTGTAATGGAGAATTAATGAGTACGAAAATTGAAGAAAAGAAATGTAAAGAGAAGAGAACATTAGCATTAAACATCTTGTATTAATTCTTAATTCATAACATTCATATTATATGATAAGAAAGAAAAGGAGAAAAAGAAAAACGTAAGAATAAAAGAACATTAGCCTTTAAGTGTTTAGAATATATACGTCAGTGGAATTTAAAGAGTAAAGAAAGAGAGAAGGGAAAACTTTGTTATTTTAGAATGTAATACTTATATATACTAATTCTTAATTCATAATATTCCTAAAATTCGTAACATACATTGTTGGACTAAGATCATTAACATTTCTCTCCTTCAAGGCTCCATCCCTGACATCCTGAAAATCAGTCAGGTCTCACCTATCCTTAAGAAAACCACGGCGGACCCCTCGGACCCCAACAACTACCGTCCGATATCTAATATACCTATGTTAGCCAAACTCCTGGAAAAATGTGTTAACGTACAACTGAACAGTCACATCGATCGATACAACTTGCTGAACCAATTTCAATCTGGCTTCAGAGCAGGTCACAGCACCGAATCAACCATGGCTCATGTTGTAGACGACGCGATTAAAATCCTAGACCAGAATGAAGCCTGTCTTCTAATCCTACTCGACCTGTCATCAGCTTTTGACACTGTCAAACACGACAACCTACTTGACCTCTTAAAACACAGAATGGGTATCTCTGGAAAGGTTCTGAACTGGTTCACATCCTTCCTCCAAAACTGATCCCAAAGATTCAAGATCAACCAATCCCTATCCAACCCTATGCCAGTCACATTAAGAGTACCTCAAGGCTCCTCTCTCTCACCCACCTTATTCAACCTCTTCATGGAACCTCTCACAGATCTTCTACGCCTCACCAAGATTCACTTCCACATGTACGCAGACGACACACAAATATACATCAAGATACACTCACTAGAGGACATCAAATCGCTCAACACCACACTTCAAAAAACCCAAACATGGCTGGCAGAAAACCATCTGAAACTTAACTCTCTCAAAACGGAATTCCTGTTAATCGCCCCCCCCCCCAACAAAACCCACACTATCCGGGACTGGATGAAACACCTAACAGCCCTAAATGGACACACACACATAGTCGACTCAGCGAAATCTCTGGGAATAATGCTAGACAGCAACTTAAAGATGCAGAAACACATTAGCTCCGCAACTAAGGGAGCGAACTTCCAACTAAAGACCCTGAGAAAACTGAAACCCTTTCTGCCTGCACATGATTTCAAACAAGCAGTTCAAGCCCTACTAATCCCCCGAGTAGAGTATGGAGCAGTTACGCTATGCGGCCTCCCAAGATCCTCAACAGCACCATTAAGAGCCACGATCAATGCAGCTGCGAGACTCATCACAGGCTCTACAAGAAACGCTCACATCTCACCTGACTTGAGAGCCATCGACTGGCTTCCATTTGAAGCCAGAATTCACCTAAAAATTGCCTGCATGACACACAAGGCCCTCTACCACAAAACTCCACAATACCTTGCACAGAAACTAGTTCTCTCTGCGGGCAACAGAGTCTCTAGGAGTGCCAAAACTGTTCTCCTTCAACCTCAACGTTTTGCCAAGAAAAAAACCTATAACCGTACCTTCTCTGGTATGGCTCCGAAGATATGGAACGCTTTGCCCAGTGAAACAAGAATGAACCCCTCCACCTCTTCCTTCAAAAAAGAAGTGAAAGCTATCCTCATGGCTAAATTCACTTGAACTATATTCATTGTGATTTTGTCTAACTGTCTGTTGTCTATGTATATTGTACTTTGCCTCCTTCCTGCTTGTAAAGCGCTCTGATACTCGCAAGAGTCTTGTCCGCGCTATATAAAACTTTCAAATAAATAAATAATAATAATAAATAATACATATTATAACACTATAAAATAATTGCATTTTATCATATGTATATATTAGTAGAGAGGAAAGGGGGAGAGGGTTTAAAGGAAGAAATATAATATAACATAATATAATACATAGTCTAATACAATATATTATAGAATATAATTAATGTAAGCCAATAAACAATGTATAACAGAATGAATAAATATTCAGGGAACATCTTCTTCAGATGATGGAACGTAGTTTCAATAGATAGTGAAGTAAATCACTTCTGATAGTTATTCACTAGTAATCAAAATAGATAGTAAGTCTTCAGATAATGAGAGAGATTTTAAAGGAGAACGTGATTTGTCTCTACCTCTTTCCTGCGTAGAAGCGGCTACTGATTGAAGGGCCTGAGCTCGATCTCCAAAAGAACGTGTATGTCTATCTGGATCTCTACCTTGGGACCGAATTGGGTTACGCTCGGATTCATCAGAAGACGTCTTGGAAATCCCGAAAAAGAGTAGAGATTTAAGTTCAGGTGTAAGCACATTTAATTCCATGTTTTGAGGAGTAAGGGCATCCAAAAAAAAAACGGATATCTTCTGGATTAAAGAAGTCCTTGGATATGCCATCCTTAGTAATCCGTAGATGTGCTGGATCAAAAATGCCATATTTGATATCTAGTTGACACAAGCGGGATCTAAGAGAGAGAAAGGCTTTGCAACGTTCTTTAGTTTCTTTTGAAAAATCCGCTGTCATTCGGACTTCATGACCTTCGAATCTGTATGGACCACGCGATAATTATTTGGCAAGCCTGCTCATGTTGTCTAAAGCAGACAATAATTGTGCATGGATGTATGTTTTTCCCACTTTTGAAAGGACCAATGCGATGGGCTCTCTGCATCTCTAATGGCAGGTCAAAGGTGACCTGAGCTGTTATGAGAAAGGATTTGAAGCCTGAACCTTCTATTCCTTCCGGAAAACCAAGGAAGCGTACGTTGTCTCAGCGATTTCTATCTTCCAAATCTATCATATTACTTCTGAGGAAAAGAAGTTCTTGCTCTCGATCTGGTATACTATTAATGCGGTTCTCAACTGTGAATACTCGTTCAGAAACACCATCAAGTTTACTCTGAAATCCAGCAATTTCTGCACATATAGATTTAGTCTCAACCGTAAGAGCAGATATAGACGTCTCCATCCCCTCTAAATGTCGTCCTACCGCCGTGATTTCCTGGAGAATCCGCTCCATGGTAGAATCTGGTGCAGTTGACATTAAAAAGTTACACGGTTTTTGGGTCGAGAAGGTGGTATTCCAAGCTTCTGTGTTGGAACAACCCTGGTTTAGGATTTCAGAATAAGAGGGTTGCTTTGTGGTTTTACCAGTTGCTTTACCAGAAGACATTCCCAGTTGTTCCTCTTCAGGGTATTTTAACTGGTAATTGTTATCTTGGTACTTCAGTATAGTAAACAATGAATATAAATGTTTAAGCCATAAGTAATGGAAAGAGTGTCAATTGTTGTGACAAAATATTTAAGCAGATGTCTTGAGAAAACTGCTCAAAGTAGAGGTGTTTTAAATTTACAGACGCTCAGTGAGATGTATTAGTCTTTAGCTCTTCAGATACACAGTGCAATAAGATTAAGTAGAATCCCTCATGTGCTTCTGATGCACAACAGGAGCGCGTCTTATTTATAGTCAGTTCAAACCTAGGCAGCTCCAAAACCAACTATTGAATAAGCACACTTCTTATGTTGAACAAGAAAGAAGACTGTGCAGGAGAGAAGAGCGTTATAGAATGCAGCTGCAAGTAATCCGTCTTAGCCTCACTTAGTACCTAGGGCAATAGACAGAAGTACGAAGTCGCCTCAGGCATTTCCAACATGTGACATGTGACAGCGCGCCTAATTCAGAAGCAGCTTAATTCCAGTCAGCACCTCTTCAACAATGTATCAGAAGTCTGGAAGAATAACCCAAAAAGGATAGTTTAATTTCCAGGTATACGGTGTACTGCTATTCCAAAATTCCTTACGCAAGCGGCGTAAGGAATTTTGGAATAGCAGTACAAACAGCATGATTCCCATTAAACAGTTCCTTACTTGTAGTAGCACCAACGTAGTCTATGTGCTTGAATGCCCTTGCCAACTGAGTTACGTAGGAAGCACCACACACATGGCTAAGAAACGGGTCCTCGAACATATGAGGGCAATTACGAATAAGGACCAACAGTACCCCATTGCTCGGCATTTTGAAATAAAACATTTTTCGGACTATACCAAATTGTCCTATTATGCAATTGAACGAATCTTACCCAATAAGAGAGGAGGTGATAGTACTCTTAAACTGAGACAACGTGAATCACGTCACATAATTGGGATGGGGACCAGATATCCGAACGGCCATAACATGGATGAGGAGATGGCCATACACTTACATGGTGACTAAAGGGACAGCAAATTCCATCCACAAATAGGACGTAAACATGAACACATTTGAGAACAGAAGGGATACTCCAAGGAGGGTGGACTATGAGGGAGGTTGTATTGAGGCCCAGAAAGGACAACGATGAACTGTTTCTATAACGAATGATTTGTATTCTGATTGTCTGTTGAATGTCTATTGCAGTTTGAGTCAACTGACCCTGTGTTTCTCTTTTACAGGAAGAAAGGAAGGGACTATGTCTCGGGCCCGCGACACAGGATCCCTACCCTTTTCTTCCCATGCTGCTCTCCAGTGGACAGATAAGATCAATTCAATTTTAAACTTTATGATTGAGACACTTTTGAATCTGTTTTGATTTTGGTTAAGGATGCACCAGTGGACCAATATGTTGCAATACAATTTAACGTAACTTTTAAATCTGGACTAAATAGAGACAAATGCAAGGTACTCGGTACATTTAGACAGGGCATATGTGACAGGCAGTTTATTTTCTTGCTTCCAGTTATACATCAGTAAGATCTATGACACAAGAGATCATGCAATCAATCATTAATACACAAGGACACCTAGCAACATAAGATTTAACTTACAGGTGGGTGGAAGTGTATTATAGCCAAACATCACTAACACGAGCGGTAACTAAGGCTGTACCCACTATGGGAGCATGTTGTACCATCATGGTGTAATACAGATCGCACACAGACGAACCTAACATATCTCCTGTTAGTATTAAACATACACCAAGCTACACACTTGATGCGCTCCAATTATGACACGCGACATCAGATTGCGAAACGCTACTTAAGCTTAGAGAACAAATGTGGAAAATTAACCACACGGCACGAAATGAGTCCCGGGGGTGCTTCTAAAGTTATCTAATGTTTATCAAACATGTTTGTAAGAGCCGGATAGCAACGTCCCAGTACCAAGCTCACTAGGAGCGATTTACTGTTGTTTCATTTAAAAATAAGTGGACTGTGAAGTGTACTTTGCCATATGATATGTTGTGTTTTTACTGTTTTGTAATGGCGCCCATTTAGTACCGCTATCTGAGAAGATTTCACTTTTCCAACATGGCGCTGTAAAACCTTTGCAACAGTCCCCTTTTGATGTCCATGTCTGTACGAACAATGTATGTAAACGATGGTCCGGTAGCATAACGGTGTGTGAGCAAGCCCGTTGAGGGTGAAACGCGTCACGTTGGGTTTATGAAGTAATAAACCCCCTTGAAGCATCTTGGACGGTGTGGTGTCTTTATCCCTGACCTGAGAGCACAGTTGGAACTCCGTTTCGTAAGGATATATATATATATATATATATATATATATATATATATATATATATTCACTGAAAAAACCATAGGTTTCACACACGTTATAGTACAAAACCATTGAAATTCCCCCGTTATAGTTAGTTCAGCTAACTATAACTCACGCGACCGCAATCCACTGCTGATGACGTCACATATTACATCACTCATGACATGGTCAGTGACATCACTCATGACATCACTGATGACATCTCAAATGACATCACTGATGACATCACTGATGACATCATCCAGTGAATATGTGTCTTTCTGAAAAATAAAGTTTTTTATATATGTATATCTAAAGGTTAATGGAAGAATAAATGGATAAATAAGTGTCTAAATGGATGGTTTTTTTTGTAAAATTAATTGTATAACTGACTTATTAACAGTATCTTAGTGAATACAAGTATTAGTGAGTAATGTTTAAATATTTAAATATCTGTATCAGTGTCTCACTTTGTGTATAAGTGGCTGCATGGGTTGGTGAGTAGCTACATGAGTGTGTATATGGGTTATTAGTACGATTTTAGAGTATCAGTATGAGGGTCTGTATGGTTCAGTGGGGGATGTTACTTAGCGTATAGATGCATGAATGAGTGACTCACTGTTTGTATGTGTTTTGAAGACAGTATGTGAGCAGGACAGTATGGGTGGATGAGTGTGTGTATGGGTGAGTAAGAGAGTGAATGACTGTCTCAATAGTATCTTTATGAGTAAGTCCATATGTTTTAAATTAGTATATGTGAGTATTGATGTATATAAGTGAGGATATATGAGAGTGAGAGATTGGAAGAGTTCCTGTATAAATAAGTATGTGTTTCTATAAGTGATTGTTTAAGAGAGTAAGTATGTGTACGTTTCTGTAGAAGTAAGTGTAGTGGTGTGTGTATAGCTGTATATGCAAGTAAATGGATGTTTATTTGCATGTGTGAGTAACTCTATGTATGAGTGTAGGTGTGTAACAGGATGTATAGGTGTATGAGTACATATGATGACTGAGTACATGTATGAGTGAATATATACAAGTGTTGATGGATGAGTGGATGCGTATGTAGATTTTGGAATTACTACTAGGTTGTTCTAACTGGTATTGGTATCTCTATAGTTTTCAAAACTTTAGTTTGTATTTTTCAATGTGTGTATCAAACTTTATATTAGGATAAGAGGAGGTCTGCCACTCTTACACAAGGATGATGTCATCAGTGATGTCATCAGTGATGTCATTTGAGATGTCATGAGTGATGTCATGAGTGATGTCACTGACCATGTCATAAGTGATGTAATATGTGACGTCATCAGCAGTGGATTGCGGTCGCGCGAGTTATAGTTAGCTGAACTAACTATAATGGGGGAATTTCAATGGTTTTGTACGAGTGAAATGTCCAGCTAACTATAACGTGTGTGAAACCTATGGTTTTTTCAGTGAATTTGCAAGGTTTTTTAAATGCCAATTCCTAACTATAATGTGTGTGAAACCTATGGTTTTTTAAGTGAACTTGCAAGGTTTTCTAAATGCTAATTTCTAACTATAACGTGTGTGAAACCTATGTTTTTTTAGTGAATTTGTCAGGTTTTTTAAATGCTAATTTATGTATGTATTATTATATTTTTTATATATTTATTTTACAATAAACTACCTATGTATATAGTTATAGATTGACTGCATCCTGTAATATGGAATGGCTCAGCTCTTTTTTTTTTTATTTGGATAAAGTTGAACAGCATAGTTAATATCTTCTATAAACTTATAAAGTTTATAAGGTTTGTTTTTTAAGGGTTGTTCACGGTGCGCGCACCGTGCACGCACCATGCGCGCACGGGCAATTTTTTTTATTAACGGAAATGGGTTTTTTTTGATTTACGAGATCCTTTAGGGACCCCCTGAGAAGGTCTAGGGGGTCAGGGAGTGTCTTCCATGCCTCCTTTTCATGTTTTAGAAATCGGGTTAAAAGTAATTCATTTCTGATCCGTGCATGCACCGTGCGCGCATGCGTGCGAGCACCGTGCGCGCACCGGCAATTGTTTTTTATTAAATGAAATGTTTTTTTTTTATTTACGAGGTCCTTTAGGGACCCCCTGAGAAGGTCTAGGGGGTCAGGGAGTGTCTTCCCTGCCACCTTTTCATGTTTTAGAAATCGGGTTAAAAGTAATTCATTTCTGATCCGTGCGTGCACCGTGCGCGCATGCGTGCGAGCACCGTGCGCGCACCGGCAATTGTTTTTTATTAAAGGAAATGTTTTTTTTTTATTTACGAGGTCCTTTAGGGACCCCCTGAGAAGGTCTAGGGGGTCAGGGAGTGTCTTCCCTGCCGCCTTTTCATGTTTTAGAAATCGGGTTAAAAGTAATTCATTTCTGATCCGTGCGTGCACCGTGTGCGCATGCGTGCGAGCACCGTGCATGCACGGTGCGCACACGGCAAGTCATGTGATTACAAAACAACACTTTTCATTGGTTCATAGTAGTTTCTTTTCCAGAATCTTCAAACACCACACCCACTCCCCTCACTATTTCTTCTTATTTCCTGGGAGAAGGAGCTGAACAGCTACTCTAGTAAAATTTTACTGGAAAATGGCAGAACAGCAATCTACTTCAGGGAGTGAGGAGGAGACCTTTGTGGTACCACCAAGGAAGACGAAACAAAAAGACTCTTTCATCTGGAAATTCTTCACATTTCCAGAGGGCCAAAAGAAGGTGAATGCTCCAAAGGTGACATGCACTATTTGTGGAACCGTCTTATCCAGAGGAGATCCCAGCAAAAAATACTCATTTAGTATTTATTCAATGCTGAGGCACTTCAAGACAGTGCATCCTGTACCTTATGCTCGAGAGACAACTAGAGCCCTAAGGGACAACCCTCCAACTGCTCAGCCGAGCACATCATCTGCGGCCGCAGATTCACCGTGTACCAGGCCCCTGGATATCTGCCCCCTTTTCCAGAAGGTGCACATACATTGTAATGTGTGCAATGCTGTTCTTTGCTACGGTGAGAGCAGCATTAACTTGATTGAAAACAGAATACAGCAGCACACATGCTCCAGCCCATAATTTTTTTTCATTTATTGTTTTTGTTCCTGTTGAACAGTTTTTCATTACCAGTTTTTTTTGGTGCTCTAAAAAAATCAAAAAAAATACAAAATTGTTACAAAACTAAAAAAAAATTACAAAACAAAAAAGACAAAAAAAACTGTTCTTTTCAGAACTCACTTCACTTCTCCAAGAAGAGCTATATTCCTAATATACTGTGTTGTAATTTTATCGAATGAATGTGTAGTGTATACATGAATGATTGAAATGATTGAAATGACTGAGTGAAGAGGAGGAAAGGACAGACAGAATGAGTGAGAAAAGGAAAGTATGATAAGTCATGAAAGGGAAGTGAAAGACTGACTGCAACAAAAGGACTAAGGGTAGAGGATACAGGTAAGAAGAGTGAATGAGTAAGGGAATAGCAGTGAGTCATGGAGAGTGATGGAGGGGGAGTGAGAAAAGGGGAGTAAGGGACGGAGATAGGCAAAGGGAGTAACAGATGAAGCGGATGAAGTACAGCAGGGTAAAGGGATTGGAAGTAAGAGAAGTGGAGTGATGGTGAGATAAGGGGTATGAGGATTAGAAAAGGGGGTAAGGGAAAGTGAGAGATGGGGAGTGAGGGGATGGAGGGATTTAGGAAACTGGAGTGAGAGAAAGGGATTCAGGATTTCAATGAGCAAAGGAGAGTGAGGGAGAGTGAAGGAAAGAGTGTGAAAAGATGAAGGGGTGTGAGATACAGACAGGAGGAAGTGAAGTAGGAGAATAGGAGTGACTATGAGTAAAGGATAGTGACAGTTAGGGAAGGTGAGGGAAGGAGAATGACGGAAAAGGTTAAAAAAATAACATAGATGGAAAATGAGTGATGGAGAGAGGAGGAGTGGTAGAAACAGAGATGTTAAGGAAATTAAGGGTAAACAGACAAAGGGAGAGAGACAGAAACAGACACAGAGAGCAAGGAACTGAGAAGGAGTAAGGCAGTTAGAATGACTGAGACATATGGAGACAGGGAAAGAAACATAGTTGAAAAAATAGTGATGGAGGCAGTAAACCTAGGGGAGTAGTAGAGATGGAGTGAGGGAGTTATGAAAGAGCAGTAAAGGAAGAAGAGAGAGGGAAGGGGAATGAGAAAAGCAGAGTGAGGAGAAGTGAAGAAAAGGGAGCATGAAAGTGAAGGGGTGAGAAATACAGATATTTTAAACTTACCTGACCAACAAAATAACTTAATTAGAAATAAATGGTTTTTTTTAATTACAAGAAAAATGGATTCAATTTCCTTAATTTTCTTTCTAGATCTGAAAAAAAAGAAAAAATGTAGTAATATTAAACAATAAATTTTAGAATACAGTACACATATTTTCATATTTAACAAAGTCATTTTTTGCCCTTTTTTTGCTGTTTTCAGAATATATTGAATTTCACTGAAAATAGTGATATCAATTGTATTCATCACTTAACAGCGGGCAAAAAAATAAACAATCTGAAAGATTGTTTAAAAAAGCCCTGAATCTATCCTCAGTAAAACATACCTTGATAGAAATGTAACATATATATTAAAAATATATTCTAAGAGCAATAACTATTTGCAATATATAACGTCTGTAAATCTTGTTGCTTAAGCACATACACCAAAATAATATCTGTCAAAGAAGTCGACAATAGAAACATTTACCTTTCCATGAGGCCAAATGGTAATTTTTAAATCCTTTTTAGGTGAAATATCCAATGGTAATCCTATAAAATCGAAATATTAGTTTCTTCAGATGCTGCAATTTGTATCTAAAATTTTGGTTTTAGAAAAATTAAGTAGGAATTTGGTAATTCTGCAGGCAAACGTTGCTTGAAAATCAATTGAGAATCATTACACAGTATCCAGCCTTTTTCACATTTTAGATAAACTGTGTAATGACCAGAAGTTATAGAAGGTCCATCATGGAAAATTATTGCAACTGCAACAAAAGTCTTTCCTGATATTGATAATTGATTTCCTACAAACTTCTTTATTAAAGTGTCCAATTTTCTTCCATCAGCTCTACAACGTTGCATCATTAAAATTATATACTGTCCATATTTCTTTAAAAATAACATTGATAACATTTCTGATTTACATTGAGAACATTCCATGTTGTGATTTGCATCTTTAACTAATTTACTAAAAGTTACTGATTTACTCTCTGGTAATGTTAAATGTATGAACCTTTCAGAATCAACATTAGTGCAGCATGTGTTCATACAGTTTTCACAACAATGTTCCCATTTATAAGAGAGACCAAACATATTTTCTATTTCTACCCCTTCATCTTCCAGTACCATAAGCATATACATTAAGAATTCCAGTGCATCTTGCTGGACATTTTGTGTAAACTGTGTACATACAGAACATACATCTAAAAGATTTCTAACATCAGAAGCACTTTCTATTTTAGTTTTATCATTACTCAACTTCTCATAAAGGAAACTCAGCAGAAAACAAAATCTTTTTTCATGATTTAGTATTATCTGCTCTTGCAAACTTTTAAGATAAAATACAACATTCAGCACTACATTAGCGTAGCAGTTGACACCAGAGCTATTTTCAAAATGACAACCAACAACCTCTTCAACATTGTCCTTTTTCTTTTTGCTTGCAATCACATCACTCTCCTTTTGTTTTCTCTTCTGTACATCCTCATTACAGATATTCCCAATTCTCCTTTTCCGACAAACAACACGTTTTTCAAACACAGGATACTGACCTAAATGAGGAGCATAGCTTCTTCTTAATCTATTATACTCCTTTACACAATTTGCATCAGCACTAACTTTTGAGTCATTAAAGTCTATCATGAATAAACCAGATAATTTTTTCACTCGTGACAAAGCAACATATGCCATACTTTCTTTAAACACACTAGATCCAATGTTTACAAAAGCACTATCTACAGTTAATCCTTGTGATTTGTGAATAGTTACAGCATATGCTAGAGAAAACGGAAACTGCTTCCTACGTACATATAAGTCTTTCACAAGCAAAAAACGAACTGAACAACGACTAATGACTTTAACCTCTTCAATCTGATCAAATTTTATTTTTAAAAATTCAATTCCATCTTTTTTCTGGTAATTAACATACCCCAAAACTTTACCTATAGCTCCATTCACTAAACCATTTTTGTACATTCAAATTACGTCTTAAAATTACTCGATAGTTCATACATACATGAAGATTCTTTTCTAAACCAGCTGTTTTCAATATGTTTTTCTCTAGAGAATCCAATTTAGTTTTCAATTTGCCTGTCAATGTAATAGTTATTCCTTCATGCTGTATTTTATCCACGGCTTCCATTTTCATAATTTCTTCATTTTCCAATTTCAAAAGTTCTTCATTGAATATAGAGCATTCATGTAGTGTTGGCATTAAGCAGATTACAGTATTTTTGTCTGCAATTTTCTTGTATATTTTCTCTGGAACTATTTGTTCTGTTGGAAACAAATTACATAGCAATCGACTCTGTAAAGTTTTTCTGCCATGTTCTGTGAGTAGTCCAATTCTGATATCTTTGAGAATACATGCATAATCATCATCATTTGCTTGCCGCATATTGGTAATGAGTTCTTTGTACTCAAAGTATGACCAAATATTCACATTACCTATACTTCCTAATGACTTTTTCGTGTCTTCATGTGCAAGAGTATTAAATACTTGTTGTCCTTTAACTGGAGTGAGCTGCAGTAGATCCCCAAAAACTATAACATGTTTTCCTCCAAATAACATGTCATAGTCTGTCTTTAGAATTTGCTGCATTCTTAAATGCACAAAGGCAAGCGTTAAGTTTGATACCATTCTTATCTCATCAATAATGAGAACTTTCGGGGGGAGGAGCCTAGCGGGCAACCAAGATGGCCGCGTAGGTGCGAGGCTCCCGAGGACCTCCGCAACCTCCTACGACTATCCTGAATTTATCCTGTCTCGGACGAGGGGAATGTGTTGGTGAGCCTGAGCTGAGGTGGCACCCGTTTCCCGTTGTCAAATCGGACCTCGGACACCGGAGTGAGCACCGATTGAAGTCTGCGGCCTTCTCCTCGCCAGACCCCGGATTTGCGCTGAGGGGTGACCCAGTGACAAAGTGAACAACAGCGGCGGGCCGGGCCTGGCGAGTCGCGTACCCCGCACTTTCGCTTTCGCTTTCGCACCCCCTTGCCGTCTCTGCAGGGTTGGGTCGCGGGGCTCTTTGTGTTGGTGTGGTCTCGCGGGGAGACTCAGCCTGCCCGCCGGCTGTGACCCACCCCGCCGATCTGAGGTGGCCCCCCCGGAGCTTGTGGCCCTGATTGCCTGCTCTTCACGACGTGGCTGGTGCGACCGGGGGACTGGTGGCCATGGCCACGAAACAAGATGGTGACCGGGCAAAGACCAAATCGACCCGGCGTGGCACCACCCATCAGGCCAACAGTATGGACCGCTATACCCTCCAGAAGGGATCTCCCGGCGGACCGCACAAATCCCCTGAGGGCCCTCCTGATGCCCCGGACTTGCCCACGGATCTGACTCTGCGTGATGTCATGGGCGCCATTGCCGAGATGAAGGCCTCGGTGGGCCAGCGGTTCGACACACTGGCACAGAAGATCGACTCGGTCCTCGTAGATGTTGGCCTGGTGAGGGCCGATCTTTCCAAGACCAACGACCGAGTTGATTCTTTGGCCCACACCGCATCGGGCCTTACTCCTGAGGTGGCGGCACTACAAACAGAGGTGCGCCGGCTTAGGCAGGCGAGCGCGCTTATGGATCGGCGCCTGGAGGACTCCGAGAGTCGGGCCCGGAGGAACAACATCCGCATCATCGGGGTGCCCGAGGGACAGGAAGAAGCGGCGGCGGACCTATTTGTGGAAGACATGATCGCTACCCATCTCCAGCCACGGGGGCTGAGTAAATTCTTCGCGGTGGAGCGGGCCCACAGGGTTCCTGGGGGAAGGCCGAAGGTCGGAGCCCCTCCGCGGCCTCTCATTGCCCGGATTTTCAACTTTCGGGACAGAGACGCTATCCTGCAAGCCTCCAGACTGCATGGGCCGGTTAAGCTTGACAATATGGAGGTGAACTTTTACCCTGATTTCACCCCAGCGGTCCAGAAGCAGAGACTGAGCTTCCAAGGCATCAAGCGCCGTCTTCGGGACCTGAACCTTAAGTACGCTATGCTCTTCCCAGCCAAGCTGCGAGTGGAGGTAGAGGGTCGCACGCACTTTTTTGACCGTCCCGAAGCGGCCGGAGACTGGCTGGACACTCTGTCTGGGGATCGTGATCTGGGGGGCGGGGGGGGGCGGCGGCGGGAGACGGCCCACTGGATCGGGACTGAGGGGGTAATATTCTGCTTCACTCTGGACGAAAATGATGCCACTCTCGATTAAGCGTCTATCTGTATAATTTCCCCTCCTATGGAGGTTGTGTGGGGTCTACTGGGGGTTCTCCTTTCTCCTCTAGGGGGTTTAGTTAGTTTTTACTATATATATGGGGCGACAGGCACACTGCACGTTGGGGGGGCTGTTCGGACTCATGCAGGGGTGCAGGGAGGGGGGAGTTTTGTTGGGACGGGTGGGCAGGGATGGGGGGGTGTTGTTCGTTTTTACCACAAGGCAACAGTTTTATTGTGCTTGCTCTATAGTGCTCTCGGGGGGACAAATGGTGGCTTTTGTCTACGATGGGGGGTAGGGAACTAACTTTGTTGTCCTGGAACGTGAATGGACTGGGGGACAGGATAAAACGAGGTGTGGTCCTGCAGTTCTTGAAGCGAATCTTGCCCGATGTAGTTTTTCTGCAGGAGACACACCTCATTGGCATCTCCTTCTGCGCCATGAATCGGCGTGGCTATCGCCTAGTGGCCCATTCGGGCTTCACGTCTGGCTCAAGGGGTGTGGGCATCATGGTTAAGAACTCGCTCCCGTTGGAGATTGATGAGGTGCTCCATGACGACAGGGGACGTTACGCGGTCTTGGTGGGAAGGATGGAGGGCAAAGTGGTCGTTTTTGTGTCAGTATACGTCCCGCCGGGGCTGCAGTCGACTACCTTTGCGGACCTGGGGCGCCTCCTCCTTGACCTTCAGGGGGGGATTCTGGTGGTGGGGGGGATTTCAATGCGGTGGTTTCTGGGACTGTGGACCGTCACCCCCCTAGGGACCTCCCCCGGGCCCAAGCGTGGCTATCTGGTCTATTGGACACCTTGGGATTGGTGGATTGCTGGCGTTTAAAACATCCCACGCAGTTACAGTATACCTTCCATTCGGGGGCCCATGGTAGTCTCTCACGACTAGATTATGTCCTGGTCCCGGCGGCCTATGTTGGGAGGGTGGGAGAGGTGCGTCATTTGGCGCGGGGTATCTCGGACCATTCCCCGCTCCTGTTACACCTGGATCTTTTTCCAAGGGGTGAGGGTAGGGTGGTCCCGATCAATCCCTGGTACCTGCGCGACCCCACCATTCGCGCTGAATTGATTAAATCCCTCCAGCGCTATTTTGACGAGAATGTGGGGTCCGTGCCGTCGGCTGTCTCACTGTGGGAGGCATTCAAGACAGTACTACGAGGAGAGGCCCTGTCCCTCATCTCCCACATCCGGAGGCGCAAGCGGGAGGAGGTGACCCGGGTGGAAGCTGAGATAGCCGAGTTGGAGGGTAATCTAGAATGTGGGGTGACGGATGCCGTATTACATGTCCTCCAACTCAAGCAAGCGGCCTATAGGGCCCTCGTTACGGAGGCGGCCAGGGGCCTCAGTAGAGAGCAACAGGGGAGACTGGATGATTGTATGATGTGGGTGATAAGGCGGGTAAATTGATTGCGTGGCTGGACAAAAAGGAGAGAGCGAGTCGTGTAGTCCCGCTGATTGAGAAAACGGATGGTGTGTGTGTTACTGAGCCGGAAGAAATTGTCTCCTGCTTCGCGGATTATTTCCGTGGGGTATATTCCCCGGTGTCTTCCCGCTCTGAAGCGGATTCCCGTGCCCTGCTCAGGGATATCGCGCTGCCTTCCCTTTCGGAGGAGGACAGAGTGTCATTGGACGCCGCTCCAACCTCCGACGAAATCGCCCTCGCCATACGCTCGGTCGCTTCCGGCAAGGCCATGGGTCCTAATGGCCTCCCCATCGAGTTGTACAAGTTGCGACCGGATACGCTGGCTCCACATCTCCGATCGATGTTCCTGGAGGCTCATTCGGTGGGCTCCCTCCCGCTGGACCAGTGTCTGGCTACAATCGTGGTTATCCACAAGGAGGGGAGACCTCGGGACCGGGTTACATCCTATCGGCCCATTTCGCTACTGAACGCGGAGCCCAAAATTCTCCCCAAGGTCCTGGCCAATCGGCTGGTCGGCGTGGTGAGCGAACTGGTTCACCAGGATCAGTCCGGCTTTATTCCCCATCGTAGCACGGCCCTTAACTTGCGGCGTTTGCATGGGGTGCTCGCACGTGTTCAGTACATCCGGGAGCCGGCCATTTTGGCGTCCTTGGACGCCACTATGGCGTTTGACACGCTTGAATGGCCATACATCTGGGCGATGCTTGCGAAGTTTGGCTTTGGCGCTGGGTTCATCAGTTGGGTCAAATTGCTGTATTCGGGCCCATTGGCGCAGGTGGTGGTGAACGGTAGAGTATCGGCTCCGTTCGAGCTGGGCCGGGGCACGCGGCAGGGCTGCCCCTTATCGCCGCTCCTTTTTGCGCTTGCCTTGGAGCCCCTGGCGGAGTGGCTGCGGTGGGAGCCTTCCATCCGTGGTCTCCGTTGGACCCCCGAGTATGAGGACCGCGTATCCCTATACGCTGATGACATCCTTCTGTACCTAGCTTCCCCACGTAAATCACTGATAGTACTGGTTGATGTTTTGCATTCATTTGGTCGTAACTCCGGCCTTGTCATCAACTGGGCTAAATCGTGTGTATATGTTCTCTCTGGGGAGGCTCCTATTCTCCCGCGGGGCTGTCCGATCCAGATCGCCCCGCAGGGATTTCGGTACCTGGGTGTCTTCATTACTCTGGACCCGGAGGCCCGGTATGATCGGAACTTGCTTCCCCCCCTCCTGCGCCTGAAGGAAGATGTCACGCGCTGGGGGCGCTTGCCGCTTTCGCCGCTTGGCCGGGCGGCATTGTTTAAGATGATGTCTCTGCCGCGTTTCCTGTACGCCTTGCAGAACACCATGGACCTCGTCCCAGCGCGCTATTTCCGTGAGGTGGAGAGTTTGCAGCGCCTCCTGTTCTGGGACGGGAGGCCGCGTATCGCGCTGGCGAAGCTGACGCTCCCATGGTATGACGGAGGGATCGCCCTCCCGGATATCAAACGGTACTATTGGGCCTCCCAGCTGGCTGCGATTAATCACGGCCTGTACGGGCCCGCCTTAAACCCGGCATTCGAAATGGATAAGATGCTACTCCCGGGTGGGGACTATAATCGAGCGCTCTACTCCAGCGCGCCTGACGCTCGGCTGACCGGCCCCACGCGTGTCATGGTGCGAGTGTGGCACGCGGCCAATGTGGCGATGGGGTGGAAGGACCGTCTGAGCCGGGCATCGCCACTATACGCGTCCGAGCAGTTGGGCTCCCTGTGGACCTCGAAGGGCTTCGAGAAGTGGGACATGATAGGCATCAGCAAAGTGGGGGATCTCTGGACGAGGGGAGGATTTAAAACGTTCGAGATGCTGCAGACGGAATTCCAGTTGCATGACAGAGAGTACTTTCGGTATTTGCAGATCCGTCATGCACTGGGCTCCGTCTTCCCGGACGTTGCATCCATCCCGGAGTATTCCCCCCTGGAGGATAGAGTGCTGGATGGACACGTTCCGGACAGCACGATCTCACTGATCTACAAAAAACTGATCAATGACCGCTCGGGATTGCTGACTGCCCTTCGTGAGGCTTGGGTTGCCGATGGACTGGAGCTGGACGACGAGGACTGGACCTCTGCGGTGGCCTCCCCGAAAGAGGTGGCCATACCGGCCCGCCTTCGCTTCGTCCAGCTCAAGATACTCCACAGAGTCTACATGACGGGGCCAAGGCTCCTGCGTATGGGTTATGCTGTGGACGGGTTGTATAAGCGTGGGTGTGGCGCTTTGGGGACCTTTCTACATATACTGTGGGAATGCCCGGAGGTGGAGCGATTCTGGCGTGGTGTGCATGAGGTCCTGCGTGTGGTTACGCATGTGGTGCTGCTACCCGAAGCGAGGAGATGCCTGTTAAATGTGTGGGAACCTACCGACTACTCGGCGCCACAGACGTGGTGGGTGACTCTGGGATATATGGTGGCCAAGCGTGATATTGCTCAACTGTGGGGATCCCAGAGGTCCCCGACTGTCTCGGCCTGGAAGGAACATATGGATTGGTGCATGTTTTGGGAAAAGGTGGTGTATGTGGCGAGAGGTAAGCCTGGGACATGGGTGAAAGTATGGGGCCCCTGTAACGCCTACCGCGGGGGAATTTGTGCTCCGCCGTTATTGCCCGATCCGTCGCCTGCCCCATCCCCTTAGCCGACCCATCTTCCTTGTTCCGGGCATTGAGTTTACCCAGCCCTAGTCCTGATCTCTTCCCCTTCTTGATACTCCTATGGACTGGTAGGGTCCCCCTCTCAGGGGAGCACATGCTGCTATTTCGGATTGTGGATTGCCTTGTGGGTTTGTTTTTCTGGTTGTTTTTTCAGTTTAAAATGAAACCGTACAGTGGGGTCCGGATGGTGTGGCTATCAACGCTGCTAACTCCTGTGCATCTTCCTCAGCCGCAACGCACGCTCTACAATGTGTATCATATGCTCCTTTTGTCTACTAGCGGCCGGCCGGAAGGTTGTAGGCCCATCTTTGTATATTTTTTGAGTTTTGTAATAAACGGTTTCAACAACAAAAAAAAAAAAATAAATAAATAATGAGAACTTTCATTGTCTTCAACACTCTTGAAACTTCAAAACATGCTTCTCCTGTTAGCTTGTGGTATTCTATTTTGTTCTCATGCTCTACTGGTAACATTAGCAAATGATGTAAGGTAATTCCTTTTATGTTATATGCTGCTAACCCAGTTGGAGCAGTAAGAACACAAGACTAAGTTGAAGCAGTTTTTTTCTGTAGGTAGCTTCTAATTACTTTGATTAAGAAACTTTTTCCAGTTCCAGCTTGTCCACACACATACATTCTGATTGGTTCAAATGATATGCATGAGCACTCTTTATTTTCATGTAGTAATCCATGATCAATTTGTTTTGTGACTTCTTCATAAATTTGTTGTTGTTCATCATTCAGTTTTTGTTCCAAATTTGGTAAGTCTATTAAGTCTTCCTGAGCTTGATTCATAGCTGTTTCCACTTCAGTCATGGCTATTGCAGCTTCATTTTCTACGATTGGTTGTCCTAGGGGATCTTGAGTGAGCGTACCAGAACTATGACTGTCTTGAGAACTGTCTCTAGCTACTTCAGCTGCAATTGTAGCTTCTTGTTCAATTTCTTCATTTAACATTTGTACATAATTTGTGAAAGTACTGCATTCTATGCTATCTTTACATGCATTAAAGGAATCTTCATAGCTCTGAAAATCTCCAAGTAATTCATCCTCTGAACGCCATGGTTTAAACAGCTGTAAAAGTGCTAAGCAGTAAAATTCCTTTTTGTCAGTAGTGTCGCAACTGTGGTAAATAAAATACCGGACTGAATTTCATACGGAATCCTAAAATAAAGTAAAATAGCTCAAAATAACAAGAGGCAGAATCCGTGGTATAAGAGGTTTTCTAAATGGGCTTTATTCCATTCAAAATGGCCGACTCGAGTCGCGGCCTTCAGGTTCCGTCACCACGAGGGTTCAGGAAGTGAAGTACAATAATTTATTGACAGACATGTATTTTTATAATAAGTGCATTACAATGAAACGAATGTAGAAGGCGTAACATTTGATAAGAAGAGTGACAAAACAGGTACGTAATCGAAACTAGGCGTAATAAGGAATAAAAGAAACATGATTGGTTTGCATTATCAGACATAGGTGGATCTATAAGATAATACTTGGCATAGATGCGCGCGCAGCAGCATGACGTGTAATTGACGTGCAACTAGGGGGTGAAGGGGACTTGACATTTAGCTCTACATGTGGAGACGAGAAGTCTGGGGGGGTCAAGTCAACCTAATCCCAAATCATATCTACCATCCTATGTTTGGAGAACTATGTTATCCACAAGGAAGGACTCTCGGACAGAATCTATTCTATACTAACTGTGTGTGCGTGTACAAGCGTCTAAGTGTCTATATGAGATGCGAGGGGCAGAAAACTTTCCATGGCAGCAGGGCTATGAATCACTTGCAGGAGGACGGAAAGGCTGAGTCCTTGCTTGTGAGCTAAAGGAAATGTTTACCTAAATCACTTGACAGGAATGCATCGGCTGAAGAGCAAAATAGATAATTCGAAGGTGAAATACAACTTCTTGGCAGGCAGGCGAAAACTGGCCGAGGCAGACATTGTTAGCTGCACAGGGAGTAGGACAAAGTTCATGGATACAGATGCGAGCTCAAGCTGAAGCTGTCAGAGACAGAGAGCAGGGAAAGGCTTTGAGGACAGAATCGGGCCTACTTGCCTGAACTGTAAAAATGGAGTAACTTAGCCATATAAAGTCGGTGGCCTTTCATACTTAGGAATCGAATATCCAGCCCATTGATGGCGGATCTGACAGAGAACATGTCGACGGAAGACACACATATGTTTGCGTCTTAGAAACTGGAACTGGAGGGAACATACATGTACTTGTAACATGCATATAGAACCGTTGGGGTCCAAGATAGGGGACATAACTGATCAGGAAAATCCACATTTGCACATTCCCTCCTTGTCCCCTTCTTGCCCTTCAAGAGACATCAATCTTCATTATTCCATCGATTTGCTCATGGAGCATCATTTCTTCTTCCTTCTTCTTCCGGCATTCTGAACGAGACCTTGGTGGCGGAATACACGATGTGGCACACAGACCACAAATCGCTGGTCCACATTGTAGACATAGACAGCAACTGAATAGTATGAGAAGGCCAATACCTAGGAAGGATAGAACTCTCCATCCCCAGGCTGATATCACACTCCAAAACCACCCGGACCACGTCCAAGTGCCTGGATTCCGTACAGTGGGGTCCGGATGGTGTGGCTATCAACGCTGCTAACTCCTGTGCATCTTCCTCAGCCGCAACGCACGCTCTACAATGTGTATCATATGCTCCTTTTGTCTACTAGCGGCCGGCCGGAAGGTTGTAGGCCCATCTTTGTATATTTTTTGAGTTTTGTAATAAACGGTTTCAACAACAAAAAAAAAAAAATAAATAAATAATGAGAACTTTCATTGTCTTCAACACTCTTGAAACTTCAAAACATGCTTCTCCTGTTAGCTTGTGGTATTCTATTTTGTTCTCATGCTCTACTGGTAACATTAGCAAATGATGTAAGGTAATTCCTTTTATGTTATATGCTGCTAACACAGTTGGAGCAGTAAGAACACAAGACTAAGTTGAAGCAGTTTTTTTCTGTAGGTAGCTTCTAATTACTTTGATTAAGAAACTTTTTCCAGTTCCAGCTTGTCCACACACATACATTCTGATTGGTTCAAATGATATGCATGAGCACTCTTTATTTTCATGTAGTAATCCATGATCAATTTGTTTTGTGACTTCTTCATAAATTTGTTGTTGTTCATCATTCAGTTTTTGTTCCAAATTTGGTAAGTCTATTAAGTCTTCCTGAGCTTGATTCATAGCTGTTTCCACTTCAGTCATGGCTATTGCAGCTTCATTTTCTACGATTGGATGTCCTAGGGGATCTTGAGTGAGCGTACCAGAACTATGACTGTCTTGAGAACTGTCTCTAGCTACTTCAGCTGCAATTGTAGCTTCTTGTTCAATTTCTTCATTTAACATTTGTACATAATTTGTGAAAGTACTGCATTCTATGCTATCTTTACATGCATTAAAGGAATCTTCATAGCTCTGAAAATCTCCAAGTAATTCATCCTCTGAACGCCATGGTTTAAACAGCTGTAAAAGTGCTAAGCAGTAAAATTCCTTTTTGTCAGTAGTGTCGCAACTCAGCTTCCTGTGATTAATCAAACTTCCTTTTGTTTGTTTCACCAAACATCCTTCCTCACCAATGACTTTATATTTCATTGTTGATGTCTTCTGTGGCATTCCGTGTAAAAATGTAGCTCTGCAGCACTTCATAGAGACACATGTTCTCAAGATGATGACTTCTGTTTGGGTAATATGTGTCCAACATATTTGTTTTCAAAATGTCTGTACTTTCTGGTTCGTTCTCTGCTAAATATTCAATTTCTCGAATAGATTTCAGTACCCGATTTCGCATTCCTGCAAGGCCTAAACTTACCCAAATTATTCTTCTGGATTTGGAGTACAGACTTGCAGATGATAACCTATCTGAGCATTCGTATGACCCAATTTCTCGATGCGATAACATCTTTAAACTGAAACTGTATAGCTCTTTACTGACAGTCTTCTCATGAGAAATCTCTTCCCACATTTCTTTCAATTCCGTTTTCTCAGATTTAGTGATGTAAGATGTGACATACCGAGCAACAGCAATAGAATTGTCAGCTACATACTGAATATCCATGTTAGCATTCCACATGGATAAAATGACTGGGTTGTAGTCATTTATATATTTTGACTCTTCTTTTCTTCTTAGGTTGTAGGTATTTTTCGGAGATTTTCTTGTAATGGTATGTCGCACAGCTGACATAAAACTGTTTACTCTTCCTTTTGAAAGAACAGGTCGTGGAAATCCAAATCGACATTTTGTGTAGAATTTATCTTTACTCTTTTACTTTCGGCAACAGTATTTTCCACACCGATGACTTTGGAAACGTAAAACTTGCTCTTTTAAGTTTTTTTCTTCTGTGCTTTTAGGTATAGCAGATGTTGGATATTCTTCAATGAAAGATAAAACTGCATCATCAGAGTCTGTTCCAAATTTTGGGGCATCCTTGATCCACAACATCATATGAATATGAGGAGCACCTCTTGCTTGGTACTCTTTTCTCCAAAAGAAATCCACAACTTCTCCAAGAGGTGGATTTTTTTATTGCAGATGAAGGACATCATAGCCTCAAATCTATGATTGAAATATCTGCAAACATTAACCGGATCCAATGAGCACAATTCTCCTGCTGTCTTGTATTGGATGTTTTCAATATTTGAATTTTCTTCTCGAAGAAAATCCAGTAAATCATCCCAAGCGTACTCAGCACAGCTTAGGGTAAGGAACCATGTAGGAGTTCCTAAATTCCGTAACATACATTTCAATTCTCCATGGCGTCGGTACCAATATTCATTAGTTCCACGCTGACAAGCCATCAGATTAATCAATTGAGATTCCAAATGATCATCTCGCTGTTGCACTTTGTTCATAAAATCCTTTGCAGACACATTATGTAGATGTACTCCAGTTTTTAAAATGTGATTTACTGCATAAGATCGTGCAGACAAGTCACTTTCAAGTAAAAGATGGAACAAATAAGGAATACTTTGACGAAATCTTGGATCTTCTGCATATAATCTTGTAGTCCGATACTCAGAAGCAGGAATCTGTACTGGACGCTCATCATATCGCCCACCTTTTCCTGTAGGAAACAGCTGGGGAAAACAACGAGCTTCCAAGCTCTCCTCCCATACACTCACGGGAGTTCCTTTTGCTTTTTTCATCTGAAACAGATCAATAGTGTTTCCCATAACTTCTTTAGAATGAACAGGATGTATACTGAAATGTTCATAAATTTCTTCTTCTTTTGACTTATCCACTTTTTCAATTTGCCCAGTTGGTATTCCTGTGTCTGCTAGTAAAACTTCTTCATCTTCATCCATATAAATTGATTCATAGTACTTATTATTTCTTTTCAAATATAAATTTGCTCTTTGTACTTTTCGTACATCTACTAGCTCCTGCCAAATTTTCTTATTCTTTGTAGGTACACCATTAACCAGAATAACTAATGGTTCAGTTTCCAAACTATCTGCATCAATTGTTTTAATATTTTTTTTCAAATCTAACGGCAAATAGACAACTCTTCCTTTTAAACCTCTTTGTAAATCTGAAGGAGGTAATTTACCTGTTTTGGGCTCCATACGAACTATAGTCTGAAACGGATGGACACATTGAATGAGTATAGACTCATACGTATTTAAATCACTAAGTTCTGCAGGAATATCAACCAATTCTAAATTATTATGTACAGCTCTAGCTGGCATTTTATTTTCTTCTAACTTGTTATAACAGTATTTACAAATACGCTGATCTTCACCCAAATCAAAACAATTTTCCAGAAACAAATATGTAGCAAAATCCTTCCACTCATAATTATTTTCTTTTTCACTTTTTTTATAGAGATCAACATTCCTTGTTTGAGTTTTATAATGGCTTCTCCGGCAACAAATACAAGTAATATTTGGTCTTTCATTAGTGATGATAGTAAATTTTGTCATTTGATCTTCAAAATTTTTACTAACAGTGGGTTCTACATTCTCTTCCACATTTTCTTCAATAACTGTGTCATTTCCTGCACTTTCTTGTTCTGGACCAAAGTACCAAAACTGAATATCATCAGTAACCTTCTCTACATCTGATACAGATCCACGCAACAGAGCACTATTCAACTCATTTAACTTTAGTGCTGGACTTTTGGCAAAATGCAATCTTCTCACAAACTTTCTCATTTCAGTATGATGTACTGCCAGCATCCTAAAATGGTGAAAAACACTTTGACAAACTTTCCTAGAAAGACATGCCAGAGAATGTCCTTGCAAACCAGTATTCTTTCTCACTCTGCATGGATCTAGTCTTTGAAGCACCTTAATCTTCTGTTTAACACTTTTTTTTACTATATTCTCTTAGAAAGTCACGTAATTTATCAATAGATTCTTGTCGTACAGTTCAAATACTACTACAATTCCAAGTGTACACTGGGGCTTTAGGACGTTTCCCCATAACTTCATCAGCTAACACTTCTTCCTCATTTCTTGGAACCATTTTCTCCTTTTCCATTACACAACCATCTTTAACTTCATAACTTCGACCACTGGTGTCAACTGCATGCAGCAAACTATTACTTTGAAGAGAACTCTCTTCATTAAAAAATGGTTCAGTACTTGAACTATGCTTCCATTCTCCTAAGAACACATTACAAAAGTTATTTTTTTCTCTACTCTTTTCCTTTTGCTTTTTGACTTCATTACATTGACTATTTTATCTAATGTAAGGATCCTGTTCAAAATTAAAATGTATAGTTTTCTTTTTAATTCCAAAGCCTTTGCAACAATTGATTCAATATGTTTCTTTTTCTTATAAAATATTGCTTTCTTCCTATATTTTTTCATATCCTTTAGCAAATTCAACACCACTCTTCTCTGAAACATTTTTTTACGAATGTTTTGAAATTCTGTTTTTCTTTTTAAGTCATTCATTCTTGCTTCTGATTGTACATTAGCATTTAGTATTTTCTTTCTATTGTCTTGTTGTTTTCTTCTTGAAACACTATTTGCAGTGGATATACATTGTACATTTTTTCTATGTTTGAGGATATTTTTACAAAAAATCCTTAGTCTGCTTACCAGAAGACTTTTTCTTTTTTCCAACATGAGGTTCTTCAACTAATTTCTGTTGTCCAGTTGTCTTCAAATATAGATGTTTTTGCTGTTCTTTTCTCTTTCTTGATTTTATAGGCATGTTTAATTTATTTCAGTGTTGTTCAGCAATACCTAAAGGAAACTAAAAAAAAAATACCTTTATGTAATTTAAATATATTACTATATTTTTTTTGAGCTTTTCAAATCTTATCATATGAGCTGCCCCTTTCCTACGAGTGCAAGTCTTACAGAACAAGAGCAACACGAATTAAATCTCGGACAACAATTCCTGTGTGCAGACAGACTCATGGTGTGATTCTAGGCAGAAAACGATATTTGATTGGCAATTTCAAAGCACATTTACTACTGTGGTAGAGCAAGTGATAATTACTGTAACAGCCTGACACATTTTCCTTATAGTTTAGAGAGGCAGAAAAGAGCACATGTCCTAACAGCTACTTGAGACCATGAGCATGTGGAACCTGGGTGAGTGATTAGACTAGAGCAAAGGAAATGAGCCTTGGTGATGTTGAATGTGTTAGCGTTACACACTGCTATCTGAAATACCACACAGTGCTGAATAGTAAGCATGGGAGGGCAGGAGACACAGCTGGCTGTGTGCGAAGAGTGTGTTTCTGGAGACTGTGTATTGTCAGGTGCAAGAGAGATCTGCATGGACGCTTGCAAAACTGCATGAAGACTGCAGAGATGTATCTAAGATCACCTGTGGTAAGGGTTAATTGGAGTTTTGAACATGTAGGAACTACCTCACCCATTGCAGGAGTGGAAGGAAAATCTACCCTGTTGTTTTCAAATGTGTTAGCATTTGCCTCTCATCTGTGAGATAGTGATTTGTGCTGAATGCTAACCATCACAGTTCAAGAAAACAAGCTGCCCCTTTCCGATGAGTGCAAGTCTTACAGAACAAGAGCAACACGAATTAAATCTCTGACAAAAATTCCTGTGTGCACACAGACTCATGGTGTGATTCTAGGCAGAAAACAATATTTGATTGGCAATTTCAAAGCACATTTACTACTGTGGTAGAGCAAGTGATAATTACTGTAACAGCCTGACACATTTTCCTTATGGTTTAGAGAGGCAGAAAAGAGCACATGTCCTAACAGCTACTTGAGACCATGAGCATGTGGAACCTGGGTGAGTGATTAGACTAGAGCAAAGGAAATGAGCCTTGGTGATGTTGAATGTGTTAGCGTTACATACTGCTATCTGAAATACCACACAGTGCTGAATAGTAAGCATGGGAGTGCAGGAGAAACGGCTGCCTGTGTGCTAAGAGTGTGTTTCTGGAGACTGTGTATTGTCAGGTGCAAGAGAGATCTGCATGGATGCTTACACAACTGCATGAAGACTGCAGAGATGTATGTAAGATCACCTGTGGTAAGGGTTAATTGGAGTTTTGAACATGTAGGAACTACCTCACCCATTGCAGGAGTGGAAGGAAAATCTACCCTGTTGTTTTCAAATGTGTTACCATTTGCCTCTCATCTGTGAGATCGTGATTTGTGCTGAATGCTAACCATCACAGTTCAAGAAAACAAGCTGCCCCTTTCCTACGAGTGCAAGTCTTACATAACAAGAGCAACACAAATTAAATCTCTGACAACAATTCCTGTGTGCACACAGACTCATGGTGTGATTCTAGGCAGAAAACGATATTTGTTTGGCAATTTCAAAGCACATTTACTACTGTGGTAGAGCAAGTGATAATTACTGTAACAGCCTGACACATTTTCCGTA
The DNA here is from genome assembly GCF_964204655.1 of Triturus cristatus. NCBI lineage: Eukaryota > Metazoa > Chordata > Amphibia > Caudata > Salamandridae > Triturus > Triturus cristatus. The sequence continues at coordinate 761,350,772 of NC_140595.1, forward strand.
TAGTTTAGAGAGGCAGAAAAGAGCACATGTCCTAACAGCTACTTGAGACCATGAGCATGTGGAACCTGGGTGAGTGATTAGACTAGAGCAAAGGAACTGAGCCTTGGTGATGTTGAATGTTTTAGCGTTACACACTGCTATCTGAAATACCACACAGTGCTGAATAGTAAGCATGGGAGTGCAGGAGAAGCAGCTGGCTGTGTGCGAAGAGTGTGTTTCTGGAGACTGTGTATTGTCATGTGCAAGAGAGATCTGCATGGACGCTTGCATAACTGCATGAAGACTGCAGAGATGTATCTAAGATCACCTGTGGTAAGGGTTAATTGCAGTTTTGAACATGTAGGAACTACCTCACCCATTGCAGGAGTGGAAAGAAAATCTACCCTGTTGTTTTCAAATGTGTTAGCATTTGCCTCTCATCTGTAAGATAGTGATTTGTGCTGAATGCTAACCATCACAGTTCAAGAAAACAAGCTGCCCCTTTCCTACGAGTGCAAGTCTTACAGAACAAGAGCAACACGAATTAAATCTCTGACAGCAATTCCTGTGTGCACACAGACTCATGGTGTGATTCTTGGCAGAAAACGATATTTGATTGGCAATTTCAAAGCACATTTACTACTGTGGTAGAGCAAGTGATAATTACTGTAACAGCCTGACACATTTTACTTATAGTTTAGAGAGGCAGAAAAGAGCACATGTCCTAACAGCTACTTGAGACCATTAGCATGTGGAACCTGGGTGAGTGATTAGACTAGAGCAAAGGAAATGAGCCTTGGTGATGTTCAATGTGTTAGCGTTACACACTGCTATCTGAAATACCACACAGTGCTGAATAGTAAGCATGGGAGTGCAGGAGAAGCAGCTGCCTATGTGCAAAGAGTGCGTTTCTAGAGACTGTGTATTGTCAGGTGCAAGAGAGATCTGCATGGACGCTTGCACAACTGCATGAAGACTGCAGAGATGTATGTAAGATCACCTGTGGTAAGGGTTAATTGGAGTTTCGAACATGTAGGAACTACCTCACCCATTGCAGGAGTGGAAGGAAAATCTACCCTGTTGTTTTCAAACGTGTTAGCATTTGCCTCTCATCTGTGAGAGAGTGATTTCTGCTGAATGCTAACCATCACAGTTCAAGAAAACAAGCTGCCCCTTTCCGATGAGTGCAAGTCTTACAGAACAAGAGCAACACGAATTAAATCTCTGACAACATGTCCTGTGTGCACACAGACTCATGATGTGATTCTAGGCACAAAACAGTATTCCTGGGTGATACCAGTACACCTTAACTTATGGTGAAGACATACTCCATAATATCTTACAAGTTCAAGGCAGTTAAATATCTTCCAAAACATAAAATGTAAAACACAACTTTAAAAGAAGAAACAAATTTCTATTATTTATATCAAAATACACCACATACATCCCCTCTCAAATTCAGAACTCACCTTTAAAAGTAGTTAGTTGAGAAAGAAATGTGCCACTCACACAGCAGATTATCAGAGCCAGAATCTCTGAGCTGTACTCCTCTCACCAAAACCACTAAATGGCAAAATTGCCCTCTCTTTTTTCACACATATACATGTTAACTTCAAATCACATTGCTTCCCACATTTTTTTAAATGGAAACACACATTTCTATTGGTTGCAAATTTCAACCCTTTCCAAATGATTCCTACCCCCAACATGACTTCTGCCTGCTACCATAGCAACAGATCATGGAACACTGGTGTGAGCAGAGAGGTCAGAAGTTCAGCACACAATGTTTCTAATCCAAAGAGGAAGAGTGCTTGACTTTTCTAACCTAACAGCATATCCAAAGTAATCTTCTGTGGGAACACATTTTTCTGAACCAATACAAAACATGCTTTTAAAAATGTAAACATACAGCCTAGTTTTTAGTGTTGAATGGTCTGAAACAGCCAATGAGTTATTTTTATTAAAAAAAAGTATGTAAGCCTCCATTTTACAACTATCTTTCTTTTCATATTGCCATTCTACTGAAAGACACCTTCTGAGTGCATCCAGATCTCCTTGAAAGATGTTCACAGTGTGGATTGTAGGTCATAGCTATGTCTACTGGAGTGAAAAGTATGCAGAAAAAAGAGGTATTGTGAAAGACCTTGCTTTGCCAAATGTAGACATTAAATGGATTGGTCAGAGAGGGTTAAAGTGGTCCAAATTAATGCCTTTGGTGAAATCATTTCTACATCTCCCACAGCCTGACCTTATAATTGTGAACGGTGGTGGAAATGACCTAGGCACTTTAACTGGGGTAGGTCTGGAAATGCTTGTTAAGGACACCTTTGTGCAATTGATGTCACTTTTTCCACAAACTACCTTTGTATATTCTAATATATGCCAAAGGCAAAAGTGGAACTGGTCCAACCAATATTGTCCGCAGTTTGAGAAAGCAAAAAAGCAAGTCAATAAGTCTGTTTCTGCTTTCCTCAGAGACTATGGTATGGGTTCTATATACCACAACAACTTGCGTTACAACATGCAAGGCATTTATTGAGGAGACGGTGTTCATTTCACAGATGAAGGGAACAGAGTCTTCCTCTTGAACTTTAGACTCTGCATCGGTACTTACTTGTAGGTACAAAAAAACACTCAATGAACACAACGGCTCTTTTTAGAGCCAACCAACATCTAAACACTTAAACTTGATTTTTGATTCTATTTTTTTAATGAATTTTATTTCGCCGTGTGCGCACCGCGCAATATTTATACATTTTATTGGGGACCTTAGGGGTCTTTCATGGTCCCCCTGAGAAGGCCTAGGAGGTCAGGGACTCTCTACCCTGCCCCCTTTTCACGTTCTCCACTTGTGTTTTTAGCTCTCTTCTGCCTCTAAAACTCAAAATGGCGGCTGGAGGTGCACGCACCGTGCGCCCACCCCGCGTTTTTTTGAAAAAAAAAAATGTTTTTTTCACCCTTCGGGGTCCTTCAGGGACCCCCTGACAAAGGTTAGGGGGTCAGGAACTCTCTACCCTGCCCCCTTTTCACGTTCTCCACCTTTCTTTTTCACTCCCACACACCAAATGGCATCCGACACTTCCTGAATTCGACCGATTCGAATGTTGACTGACATCTAGCCACCAATCAGAATTATGCTCGCGCACATTTGGTGCACGCACCGTGCGAGCACCGTGCGCGCATATAGATATTTATGTACTTTTAACTGCAATTTTCTCAGGAACTACTGAACAGATTGACACCATATATGCAAATGGTACATGCCTGACCTGAGGACTACCTCTTTGCCAAATTTCAAGTAATTCTGTTCAGCTGTTCGGGCTGTACCTTCGACTAAAGGTACTATTGGAAAATGCATGGGGAAAACGCGTTTGTATGAGTGAAATGTCCAACTAACTATAACGTCCCTGAAACCTGTGTTTTATAAGGTTTTATAAATGCTAATTTCTAACTTTAACATCTCTATTATGTCCCCTTGAATCCTATAGGTCCCTGGTGGCCAAGTAGCCCACCAGGTACCTCCAGTAAGCGCCACAGAACTGCATTGCAGAGAGGTGTTCCGAGGCCATACCCCTTTTTACACCTCTCTGCAACACAACTCTGTGGCGCTTACTGGAGGTACCTGGTGGGCTAGTTGGCCCCAGGGACCCTCAAGATTCAAGGGGACTCAATCCATGTGGCCCCCTTCTAAAATGAAAAAAAAAATAAAGGCTGGCCAGGGCCTGTGGGATGGGGTCCCTGGGGCCAAAAGTGGCCCAGGGAAGGGGGGCCACGCAGTCCCCTCCCGTATAAGTATTAATAAAAAAGAAAAAACAAGGTCATGCCCCGCGCTACCCCTCCCGTTTAAATTTTTTTTTTAAATGGGCAGGCCCTGGGGGATGGGGTCCCCAGGGCCCACAAAATATTAAGAGAAGGGGGGCCACACAGCCCCCTTCTAAATATATGAAAAGAAAAGCCCGCATCTCACCAGAAGCCCCGCCCCCTCCCTGCACCACTCTGCGAACACACCTTCTGGCGTGTTCTGCTTTGGGGGATTAATTCCCCTTGAATGCTAAGGGCCCCTAGGGGCCAACTACTCATTAGGTACCTTCAGTAAACCCCACACAGTGGGATTGTAGGTGGTCCAAGGCCGCTCCCCTTTTTACCACACTCTGCAAACGCGCCGCTTGGTGCATTGCTGGTGGGGCAAAGAGGTCCTCTTGTTTCCGGAGGACCTCAGGAGTAAAGTGGATGCTGGGGTGTGACAGAGGGAACACGGAACATGCCTGATAAGTTCAAAGGAGGTGTTTATTGCCGTTTTTTTCCTTCTTTGGGGTAACTTTAGGCAGGGACTTGGTAAAACAACATTTAAGGACAAAAGAAACCCCCAAAAGTCTTTGTTACAGGGAAGATGTCCCAAAAACAGAGTGGTCCACGGTCTCTCCTGGTCTTCTCTTCAGACCCTCAGGTATCGTGGCTTCTGGTTCACCCGGTCTCTTCCACGGGTCCAGGTATTGTCAGTTAGCGAAAAGGAAAAAGAAAAAAAGGGATTACCGTTAAGACACAGGTCTCTCCCTTTTATCTGTGCTACCGTCACCAGAAAAGCTCAGGTAACTATAACTGCTGAATTTCCCTATGACCTTTGGCTTTTTCATTGAATTTCTAAGTAGGGGGTTGTTTTTTAAAATGTAGGGTTCTTTTTTTTCATTTCTTATATAATTTTTTCTTTAAATTTTTGACAACATTGGTTTTGGCTATGGCGCCAGTGTTCTCGATAATTCAGAACCCCGCAATAAGTAGCATCCGGTGGTACAATTCTGAGCGAATATTATATTATATTATATTATATTTATTTTTATAGTTTGATACACCGAGATAAAGCTATTTTAATCAGTGCTTGTGGTCAGTGGCTTATTATTATACCATAGAAACTTGTACTAGTGCAAGTACTTTTTTTTTAATAAAATACTTTTTGCTTCGTTTTTGTGCGTTCGCAATGATGCAGAATCACCTTTCATGGTTAAAAAAAGAAAATCTGCAGGAATGAATGAGTACATGAGTATCTGTATAGTGATTGAATGACTCAATGAGTGATGCAAATATGATTGAATGAGTATATGAGTGGTGCATGGATGGTTGAATAGTTCATGAGTGGTGCTTGGGTTGTCAAGTAGTTTCCACTAATCAGTAGGAACTGCACATTTGTGGATTACACACACTTTAGGATGGTGTCAGATGGATTCTGTGCACCCATGCAGAATATGTTGTCCCTTAGACCAGCTAGCTCACAGTGCCACCGTAAGCCCCCCTAACCTAGACAGGCAGCAAATGGTTCTGAAAACTACTGAACATGACAACCCTGACTCCTCAGTAATCGTGGTGACAGATCTAGAACCTTTTGCTTATACACTTGGGCTGTCTCTTGCTCAGAGAAATATACAAACAACATAGAGAAGGATGTTTTCAATGTTTATTGAACCAGCGTGATCCTTATATAGAATATATGTACTGTAATGATCACTAGACATAAGCAGATGAAAGTTATAATGAACATCAAGACAGTAAATAGATGCAAAGTTCCACCGTCTTGCTGTAACAGTTTGTATATGCGAACATATAGAAATTAACATAACAATCGGACATACCCCTACTATGCTGACCCTAATCTATGTGTCTAGGGTGTATGTGTATCTTCTACCAAGAATCTCCTCAGTGGATGATCCAACCCCATTACCTGGTGGGTAAGAATGTATGACCCCATCTTCATCACGAGCTGGGCACCCCTTATCAAGACGTTAGTCAGCTGCTGGGCAAAGCGTCAGCATGCAGGGACCTCTCTATGTCAGCAGAAGTGTCTCCTCTGATTATACCCAAAACAGATCTTTATTTATAAAAAGAAGCATCCTTGCTTCAGGCTGATTGTGATCAGGCTGCCATTGGTTGGAGTAATTGAATCACATGGAAAAGGTACCAAGTTCTTCACATTATACTCATTTGAGGGGCAGGCCACAAAAATGTGAGTCAGACCAAGCCTACCCCTTATCAAAAGTTATCTGTGATTTCTTGGTACCTTTAATAAATATGGCTCAATGTTAGGGGGGTACATAATGGGAGAAAAGATACCACCAAACTCTTTTTGTGCTTCGACTTCCATTCACTTTGCATCAAAATGGTTAAAAGTTGCAGTCTAATAGTACCTTTGTCACGGGGCATAATAGTCTCAGGATTGGTAAAAAGAACACATCTATTAATATCCAATAAGTTGTTTTTATCATACATAAGCCATTTACATTTGTACATTCCTGCTAGCCAATCAAACAACAGAAACTTCCTCAATGCAGCTTTTGGTCTGAACCAGACAGAGAGCCAGAGCACTATTGAAGCAATACCCAATATATCAGCCAAATGCTGGAGGCCCACCTCTTCATGAGCTATGCATGGAGGGAACACTGCCAGAAAATGACAGCAATTTTCTCTGTCATTTCATCTCACAGGTCTGCAAATGCGGACAGCCTATATGCCCGGACACGCCAGCACCATATGTTACAATGGAAATTGGTCTAGCTTTATAAATGGTAATGGCAGCGTCAAATGGCATGGAGCCCAGTTTAGATGCAAATATAAAGAAAGATGCCATTGCTTGTTCAAATTGGGTACCTCTCACAGACTTTAGGTTTGCCCATGTTAAGTTTTTCTCAAAAGGCAGCCCCAGGTAGGTGAAAGTGGAGACACACTCAAGTGGAGTGTCACCTAACAAAAAAGGCGCAATCTTACTTTTTGGGTGTCCACATACCATGGCATAATACTTGGTATATATATATATATATATAAATAAATATATATATATATATATATATATATATATATATATATATATATATATATACATATATATATATATATATATACACACATATATATATATATACATATATATATATATATATGTATATATGTATATATATATATTCACTGCAAAACCATAGGTTTCAGGGGCGTTATAGTTAGCTGGACATGTCCCTCGTACAAAACCCTAGAAATTCCCCCGTTATAGTTAGTTCAGCTAACTATAACTCGCGCCCCCGCAATGCACTGCTGATGACGTCACATATTACATCACTCATGAAATGGTCAGTGACATCACTGATGACATCACTGATGACATCTGAAATGACATGAGAGATTGGAAAAGTTCCTGTATGAATAAGTATGTGTTTCTATAAGTGATTGTTTAAAAGACTAAGTATGTGTAAGTTTCTGTAGAAGTAAGTGTGGTGGTGTGTGTATAACTGTATATGCAAGTAAATGGATGTTTGATTCTTTATTAGCATGAGTGACTATGTGTGTGAGTAACTATGGATGAGTGGCGTTGTGTAACAGGATGTATAGGTGTATGAGTACATATGATGAGTGAGTACATGTATGAGTGACTGTATAGGACTGTTGGTGAATGAGTGGATGTGTATGTGGATCTTAGAATTACTGAATAGGCTGTTGTAACTGGTATAGGTATGTCCATTGTTTTGAAAATTTTTGTTTCTATTTTTGAATGTGTGTATCAAAGGTTATATTAGGAGGAGAGGAGGTCTGCCACTCTATCACAAGGATGATGTCATCAGCGATGTCATCAGTGATGTCATGAGTGATGTCACTGACCATGTCATGAGTGATGTAATATGTGACGTCATCAGCAGTGCATTGCGGGCGCGCGAGTTATAGTTAGCTGAACTAACTATAACGGGGGAATTTCAATGGTTTTGTATGAGTGAAAAGTCCAGCTAACTATAACGTGCCTGAAACCTATGGTTTTTTCAGTGAATTTCAAAGGTTTTTTAAATGCTAATTTCTAACTATGCCTACAGGGATAGGACATGTGAAGAAAGAAGAAAAAACGCATCGAAAGAAAAAAAAGAAATGCACAAAGAAGCAACAGAAGTCCTCAAAGACGAAGAAAAGTGCAGGAAGACGGATAACGTGCAGAAAGAACAAACAGAAGAGCATAAAGAAGCCTTGTTGCAAAATCATCCTGTACCCTCAACTTTTTCAGGCGGATACTGGTGGTAACTGAGTCTGACTAACCAGTCCTAGAGCCAGTTCTATGTTAAAAGACACTCAGAATACAGTGAAAACACCTACATACACTAGGGAACACTATGCGTTGGGGTCCCCCTGTGATTAGCATGACCTCCTCTGTAAGCCCCTAGTATATATTAGGGCAGGGGATTAAAACTACATCTTAAAACGCGCCACAGGGCGTGTTTGCACACGTCACCTCAGGCCCCGTCCCCTCCCTTCCCCACTGTGTAATCACGCCCTGTGGCCGTTTTAAGTTGGGAGATTAAGTCCCCTTGAATCCTGGGGGTCCCTATGGTCCAACTAGCCCACTAGGTACCTCCAGTAAGCGCCACAGAGCTGCGTTGCAGAGAGGTGTAAAAAGTGGCACGGCCTGGACCACCTCTCTACAACGCAGCTCAGTGGCGCTTACTGGAAGCACCTGGTGGGCCAGTTAGCCCCCAGGGGCCCTCAGGATTGAAGGGGAATTACTTCCCCAACTTAAAACGCGCCATAGTTCGTGTTTGCACACGTCACCTCAGGCCCCGTCCCCTCCCTTCCCCACTGTGTAAACACACCCTGTGGCCGTTTTAAGTTGAGAGATTAAATCCCCTTGAATCCTAAGGGTCCCTAGGGTCAAACTAGCCCACTAGGTACCTCCAGTAAGCGCCACAGAGCTGCGTTGCATAGAGGTGTAAAAAGCGGCGTGGCCTCAGAACACCTGTCTGCAACGCAGCTCCCTGGCGCATACTGGAGAGACCTGTTGGGCTAGTTGGCCCTCAGGGACCCTCAGTATTGAAGGGGAATTAATTCCCCAACTTACAACTGGCCAGGGGGCGCATTTGCAGAGTGGTGCAAGGAGGGGGCATGGCCTCCGACGCGTTGCCGGTCTTTTATTTATTTTATTTTTTTAAGAAGGAGGGCTGTGTGGCCCCCCTTCTTTTTCTAATTTATTGGCCCTGGGGACCCCATCCCCCAGGGCCTGCAACCTATTTTTTTTTGATGAAAAAAATAAATTTGGAAGGGGGCCGCGTGGCCCCCCTCCCAAGGCCTTAATCGGCTCCGGGGACCCCAACCCCCGGGTCATGGCCTTTTTTTTTTATTATTCTTTAGGAGGGGGGCTGCGTTGCCCCCCTCCTCAGGCCACTTATGGCCCCGGGACCCCATCCCCTGGGGCCGGCCTTTGTTTTTTATTATTTTTTTTAAAATATATTCTTAGAAACACCTAGGACATGCTGGACAAACCGTATGTACCTATTACCATGACGATTTGCGTGATATTCATTTAAAGGCGACTATGCATACAATGAATCCACGTGGAATGTATTTACACCGCTAGTGAAGCTCTGACGTGTCTGACGCCCTACCATGCCTAATCCCGGCGCCCCCGCCGGTGGGTACTCTCCAAGTAGACACCCTTGTTGTTTATTTATACAAACATGGGTAGCTATTGATGGGCACATTTAACACACGCACAACAAGCCATTCAAAGGGGATGCGACAAAAATTCGACCAAACTATGCAAGAAACCCCCCTCACGGTTAATAAAACACACAACCACCGCCGGATGTGTAATACTTTTTATTTTACTCTCTGGAAAGGAGACGAACCTCACTTGAGAGTCACAGAGTGCTCCTGGCTGAGCCCAATGCTGTGCCACACACCTCTGTGTTGTATTCCACCAGGCTAGTGCGTATGCTATGACACTCTCTAGCCCATGTGCACTATAACACCACCCCGTGAATATGTCATGCCACACTTGCCTTCGCACGGGTTATATTGCCCCATCTAATGTGCCTTCCTCGATGGCTATGTTATAACGCACAGCGCTATGCCATACATATTACAATCTGGGATTCATATCTTTGTCACAGTGCATATGCAACGTTACACTCCCCAGCACATATTTTATATCACAACTTTAGAGACTAGTTAGGTTACACAACACTGCCCTGTGCATATTACACTCCAAGGCGCATATCACATAGCAAGCGCTAGTGCCTGTGCTATCTCGCGCTCTCCAATGAATCTGTCATTGCGCACAATGTATTGCATATTATATTTCACGCCCCGGTTCATCTTATATCACACTTTTTGGTGCATTGTTTATACCATATACTATATCTAGTTTTCATTTTCAATCGTGCTCTCAGGACTATGTTCTATATAACACTGCGTCCACCTACCCTTTTCACGGGCATTACATTTTGCGATGGGGGGTGGAGGGTCAGGGGGTGTTTCTGCCAAGTGAGCCCGGAGTCACAGTCACAAACGTCCTCTTCTTCCTGAATAAAAGTGAGATTTTGCTGCATACTTGTTCATATTTTAAGTAGTTCAAAGAGACACACATTTTAAAAACAATAAAGTTCCTAATACCCACCTTCTCTGAACGGTTAGCTTGCTGCCCCATCCACCTCCTCCCTATCCTCTGTTGTCTGAATCCATGGACTAGCCTCCTCCCTCCTACCATGCATGGTCTGATGTGCTGCCACTGCCCTCCATTTAGCATGATGTACCAGTCCACTCCTCCTGCCCTCCATTGCCCAATTCTATGGCCCATCATTGATCTCCTGCTTAGCCTCTGTGCTTAGCTTGCTGCCCCTATTCTCCTTCCCCCTGCTCTCAGATGTCTTTGTGCATGTCCCTGCTCCATCCTTTTTGCCCACCATGTTGCATGGACCTGCCACGCCTATCTACAATGAGTGTTCTGTTGAGATGCCACTCCCCTCCCACCTGCCTAGCATTGTCAGATGACGGTAACCTGTCCCTGCCACCTCCACCCTGCCTGTCCACATGCCATGCCCCTATCCCCTTCCTCCTGTCCTCCATGGTCCATTTTACTGCCACAACCTTCTGCCCTCCCTGGTCTGTTGTGCTGCAACTGCTCCTCCTGCCTGCCCCATGCGGTCTGTTGTGAGGCCCCTTCCCCTGAACTGCCCAGGTCCTGACCCTCCCTTCTATCCTCCATGGTCCTTTGTGCATGCCCCTGCACCCTCCTTCTTGCCCATCATAGCCATTGTGCTGCCACTAACCCTCCCGCTTGCCATGCATGGTCTTCTGTGCTGCCATGGCCCCTCCCACCTTCCCTGTGTGGTCAGCTAGCTGCTCCTGACCCCCTCCCACCTTCCCTCCATGGTCTGTGTGTATGCCATCATAGTCTCACTGTTGCTCTCCATGGTGTGTCTTGTTTCTAGTGCCCATCCTGCCTGACCTCCATGGTCATCTTGCTTCTCCTGCCCTGCCCCCCTGCCCCCAGCCCTCTGTTTCCATGTGAAGACCCCTATTCCCTCCCTCCTGGCTTGTCGGTTCCATTGTAATGCCCCTGATCCGTCCCTCCTGCCCTTTATGGTCTGTTATGCTGCAGCTTTCTCTCCTGTCTGTCCATTATGGTCAGCTAGCTACCATTGCCTCTTTCCCCTCTGTTGTCTGTTGTCCATGTCATTGGTCCTGTCCCCTCCCTATTGCTTTCTATGGATTGTTGTGCTGCACTCCTGTCCCGCATGCCCTGTGTGGTGTATTGTGCTGCTGCAAACCCTGATGCCTGCCCTGTAGGGTCAGTTGGGTGCACCTCTCAATGTCCCTCCTGTCCTCTGTTATCCGAGTCCATGTCCCTACCCCAATTCCTCCTGCCTACCATGATCCAATGTACCATACTTGCGAACATTTTGAACTTGGTAAGAGGGAGATTTTGAAAAAAAACTGGGGTATTGATTTTCCCCTCTGAGTTACATTAAAAAAGAGGAGATTGTAGACAGGAGACGGATCAAATAAAGCCCATTTGAGCTTAAAACATTGGATGTTTCCTGGCTGAAACGGGTCTGTTGGCATGTATGGTTGTACTACCACTGCCTCTTCCTTCTGCCCACAATGGTCTATTATATTGCCACAGCCTCTCTTGCCAGTCCTGTATTGTTGGTTTGTTACCCCTGCCCCCCTTTCCACTGCCCTCCATAGTCTGTTGTGCTGCCACTGCCCTTCCTGCCTGCCTAGTGTGGTCAAATTGTTGCCTCTGCACTCTCCTACCTGCCTTTAATTTTCAGAGTCCGTGCCCCTGGCCTCTGCCTCTCAACAGTATCCCAATGAACAACTAGATTGCTAACATTCTATATTTATTACAAACGTGTGGAATGCCTGACGTCATCCTGATGTAATCAAAACTGTAATGCCTAGAGCATTTCCTTTAGAAATTACATATATGAGAGGGTCTTATTTACATCAAAATTATGGTTAGTGCTCTAAAAAACTAAAATGAGGACATATTTTCTGAGGTTTCAAATAGCGACAAAGAACTTTTAAATTATTTGTAATCTTAGTTTTTTTATCCAGTTGACCACTTGATTAAATGTTGCATCCAAGGGGAGAGGGTGTGGTGTTACTTCCAGAGCTGCAGACTTAGCAACTGGGGAACCAGGTTGGAGTTTCTGCTTCAGCTCAACATTCTGTGATTCTGGTCAAATCACTTAATCTCCCCATGTCTACAACCAAAATGAATTTGATCTTGTGTGATGTAACCAATGTTCATGTAAAGCACTCCAATACCTGACAAGTCTGCACTATATAAAACTGCAAATACACAAAAAATAAGTGTTTTGCACACTTCAGTCATTGGGCTACATTTGGGCTACATCTGGGTGATATTTGGGCTACATTTGGGCTCTTTTGTCTCTGGTGACCATTTTAGGAGATTTATTTGTTATGAAGTTTCCTAATTTCCTCATTTACTGCAGTCTCCTCAGTAGGAAATGCTTTCAGTTTTTTACTTTGATTCCATCAAGAAGGTATTCAGATATGTCACACATTTGCCATAAATTCTGAATGTTAGCACTCTAGTTGCTCATTAGATCACTGTAGTAAAGCTATTGCTCACCAGGGAATCTGCTGCTGGTATTCAAAGTGCATGTTTCAGTCTGCATGTCAGAATTTTTTTATGAAATATAAGAGGATTTCAGAAGTCAAAATGTGCCCTAGTTTTTCTTTCTGCAGCACTAATCATAATTTATATGGCAAAATGAACCCCCTCATTTTGTTCCTTTGCAAATTAAATGTTTTAAGTGTTACCACTTTATTCCAATCAAGATGGCTTCAGGTGTGCCATACTTTTGTCATAAGTAAGACTGTTAGCGCTCTAGTTGTTCTTAAGAACACTCTGGGACATTCTGTCATTGAGCTATACTTGGGCTACATCTGGGTGATATTTGGGCTACATTTGGGCTCCTTTGTCTCTGGTGGCCATCTTGGGAGATTTATTTGTCACAAAGTTTCCTAATTTCCTCATTTACTGCAGTCTCCTCAGTAGGAAATACTTTTAGTTTTTTACTTTGATTCCATCAAGAAGGCATTCAGATGTGTCACACATTTTCCATAAATTCTGAATGTTAGCACTCTAGTTGCTCATTAGATCACTGTAGTAAAGCTACTGCTCACCAGGCAAGTCTGCTGCTGGTATTCAAAGTGCATGTTTCAGTCTGCATGTCAGAATGTTTTTATGAAATAAAAGAGGATTTCAGAAGTCAAAATGTGCCCTAGTTTTTCTTTCTGCAGCACTAATCATAATTTATATGGCAAAATGAACCCCCTCATGTTGTTCCTTTGTAAATTAAATGTTTTAAGTGTTACCACTTTATTCCAATCAAGATGGCTTCAGGTGTGCCATACTTTTGTCATAAGTAAGACTGTTAGCACTCTAGTTGTTCTTTAGTACACTCTGGGAAGCTGCAGTAGAACACAAAGGAATCAACTGACAGTCTCAGCCCTTGTTGGATGTACATGTTTTACTGAGAATGTCAGACTTCATTCTTACATGACTGAGAAAGATAATGTGAATTTACAGAAAATATGCTCTCAGTTTAGCTTATAGATCACCTTCCAAACCTCTGTGGGAAAAGTATGAGAAAATAGTTTTCTCTCAAACATGGTTCGTGATATCACAGCAGAAGGCTTTTTCACATGGTAAAATCACCTTAGAACACACCACAATTCCTAAAATGAGTATGGTACCATCAACAAATGATTTATAATGTAACTAAAGTCTTAAAACCTTCCATTAACTGCAATGCTTTTTAATGAGGTGCTATCATGTATATTGGTCCCAAGATGGCTGCCAACACTTCTTGGATGAAGTACTGACAGCCAATCAGATCTCACGATGAGATGTGTGGTTAGGCTCCGCCCAGATATGTATGTGATTTTACTTTTGATTTTCTCAGGAACTACTGAACAGATTGACACCATATATGCAAAAGGCACATGCCTGACCTGAGGACTACCTCTTTGCCAAATTTCAAGTAATTCTGTTCAGCCGTTCGGGCTGTACCTTGGACTAAAGGTCCCTATGGAAAATTGCATGGGGAAAACGCGTTTTGGGACCCCCCTTTTTTCTCAGCCCCCGCTTGACGAATCCCCCCGAGACTTTCAGGGTAGGAGCGGAGCGCCCCACCTGTTTTGAATATTTCGCGAGGATTCGTCAACCGGCGCCAAAGTTATTCCAAATAGAATGTTGTGGATTTCCTATGGAAACACGGTCCTAACTATAACTATCTACTGGCGACCGCCAGTAGATTATATATATATATATATATATATATATATATATATATATATATATATAGGCTTACACGCTTTGGCTTTTTCAAATGTGCCTCATGCCGTGCGTGCAAATTCGGAATTAATGCTTCTGAATATTGCACTGCATTTAGCAAAGTTCCAGTACAAATTAAACAACATTTCACGTGCCGCACTGACTTTGCGGTCTACGTGTTAGAGTGTACCTGTCACTTAAGATATGTGGGGAGTACCAAACTACCGGTTTTCAACCGCATTTTACAACATCTTCGTGCGATTGTCAACTCGGACCCCACATATCCCGTTGCACGTCACTTCAAAGCCATTCATGCCAACAAGGTCAGTGACCTAACTTACTTTGTGATTGGGGCGGTACCACCTTCAATTCGGGGGGGTAACAGAGAAAAACAATTACGCCAGTTAGAATCCTCTTTCATCCTATTATTGGACACTAAGATGCCAAATGGGATGAACACGAGTGAGGATTTGCATAACTTTTTGTAAAATATGTTTCATTTGGGGTCTTTTATCCTTATTCTGAATGTGGCTATTCCAACAGCGCTCACAACTTCAAATTAGCGGTTTTTTTGTTATTGGTAGTTTCGTATAGTATGAGTACTCACTCTAATGCTTCGTGCTCGAGTCTTTTTGTTTCACTTCCCTTTTTGTATTTATTAATTTTGTTCATCCCTATTTGTGCTTTCAATTTTTATTTTCAACTTTTATTTTTTCTTTAACCTTTTTTCATTGAGAGTGTGTTATTTGTAGATTTAAGAAATGAATTATTGTTGTTTCTTTCTAAAACATGTAAGCCGTGGTTAAGATTTGAAAATTAGCATTTTAGCACTTAGGGGCACTTGCCCTGTACTCCATATGCTATGAACTGCTTTGTTGCATTTTATGTATCAATTTGTTTCATTAACCCGGTTACTTATGTTTTTGACTGATTTACGGCATCCCTTTAAGGAAAACACACTCTGATTTGTAGTATTTCAGTTATGTCTATTTACTCTAGCATCATGATTGGGTGAATCTGATTTTAAATTGGATGGTCCGGCACCAGCGCGTCAGGTGATCAAGATCGCGGAGGCGATCGAAACGCGTCTGAGGCGGACACTTGTCTGACAAATGAATTAAACGTCAGAATTGAAAATTTGGAATCGTTTGCTGTCTTTACTTTTGGACGTCAGCATTGTGCATGGTGAAGAGGTCCTTACCTGCCTTCAGCTCCCTTTGTCTCATTGGGGAGTTCAGGACTTTGCTTCTATATATATATATATATGTATACAGACTCTTCAAGGTGCGATAGTTGATTTTTTTATCTTCCTCCATTAAATATACAAAAGGAAATGCATCATCCATGACACATTTTGACTGCGTTCACACAGTCTTGCTGTAAATGCTCTCACACTTTTAACCCCTTACACCAGTATGCTTCTTGATGATAGACGTAGGCAATAGACTTAATGGTTTGTTTTTATTACTGATTGTTTTTGCTAATCCATTTTTCCTCATTATACTGTATGTAAACGGTGCACCCTGTGATCATCTGTTAAATTAAACCAAGCTAAGCTCCAGTTAATCCCATCGGACAAAGGTACACATATAAATATGCCATGTGCTTGTACTCCATGAATCTGATAAACACCATTAATAATAGATGAATAAAAATATAGGTGACAGAAACTAATCCTAAAATGATATACAACTGAAATAATGCATACAGATAATATAAAATGATTACTGTCTTGATGCCAAATGATCAAAATAACAGAATTTTTCTTAAAGTGCAGTGTTCCGAAAAAGTGCAAAGATTGTGCTAAAGTGCTCAATTTAGGAAGCCTAAAAGCAGCATAGTTCATTCATTATTATACATTCATATCACCGCTTTTATTTAATAAAGTGCTAATGCTATTATAAAGTGGTTTATGCAAGATTGGAAATAGGTGCTGTCATATATTAGGGTGTCTAGTACAAGAAAGTTTGTACCTAAGGTTGTTTCTTCTTTACTCTTATCCTGAAATCAATACTCTGGTGCTTTTTTTAATTGCCCTTAGCTAATTTAAAGTGATTATACATAAATAGTGACATGCTGAAACACATCAAAACCTTTAAGCTGTAAAATTCTTCTAAATTCTTATGACACAGTTAAAAAGTTATGCCTTTTTAAATTATTTACTGATTTACAATCTAGTTTGCCTTCTGCCACAGTTTATTTAGCCAAATGTTGCCATCATAAACAGTTGTGTAGGTCCTCACTGGTATTAAGCCCATTCGACATCTTGGAGTCCAGTTCAAGAATAAAATTGGATTAAAGTTGCCTCAACATTCTTTCTCTGTTACCTCCTCTTCTTGAAACTGGTACTGCCCCTATCACAAAGGATTTAAGATTGCTTAAATTGTTGTCGTGAACCAATTTGAAGTGTTGTGCAACAGGATAGAATGGATCAGAATTAACTATAGCCCTGAGATGCTGTAATATTCTATTGTGTACCTGTAGCCTAGTACTTCTAAAATATTTCAGGCCACATGAGCACTCAAGCACATAGACAGCAAACTCAGTCCTACATGTGTAGTGGCCCCTAATGTCAGCTGGCTTTTCCCTAAATGCTGGCTTGTAACTAGTCATATTGATACCAAATGTGCATGCTCGACATGAGCTGCATTAAAAAAAGTAATTTTTAGGGGAAAGACAGTTAGAGCTGGATCCCAATTCAAGGCTACTACTGACCAAAGAGTTCCTCATGGATGAGGCTTGCCTAAAAGTCAGAGTGGGTTTTTCGAGGAGGACTTGACCCAATGTGATATCTGTGGAACTATGGGCCATTGTTTATTGACAATTGATCTTGTTTGTCTCTCCTGTTTACTAAAACTGGTAATGAGCCTGATGTTGTTGGGTTCATCTAGAGCCATAGGATAATTCACATTATTATGTGGAGTACTGCTCGGAATCTTCAAAAGAATAGACTCCCTGGATTTTGCATTTGCTTTTGCTTGATTTATACTATCCAGATCATAACCTCGCTCTAGAAATCTATCTGTTACCTTCTTCTGAAATAACACCAGATCATCCTCTGAACTACAGATTTTACGCATTCTGAGAAATTCTCCATATGGAATACTTCTGATGAGGTGTCTGGGGTGAAAACTAGATACTTGAAGGATCGAGTTTCCTGTCGTTTCTTTTCTGTGCAGTTTGGATTCCAATTGACCGTTTTTAAGATATAATTGAACATCCAGGAACTCTATTACTGACCTGTAAACTGTAAATTCAATGTGTTCTTATTGATGCTTTCCACAAACATTGCAGTACTTTCCTCTGATCCCCTCCCGATTATAAAAACATCATCAATAAAACAACAGCAAATCACCACATGATTGTTCCATTCCTAACTATGGTTTACCTTAAGAGCCTGCTCCTTCCACCAACCCATGTGTAATCACATGTAGCTAAGGGAGAAGCAGGCTCCCATGGCGACCCCCCTCAATTGCTGAAAAATCTCTTTAACAAACAAAAAATAGTTATTAGTGAGACATAATTTGATCTTTTTTAGCAGCATTTGGTTATGATTGCACAAATTAGACCATCCTCGTGTTTTATACTTGTATATAATGAAGTGATATCCATTGTTATCAGGATATATTCTTCATTCCAGGCCATTCTGTGCACTTTCTTAAGAAAATCACCCTTGTCTCTTATGTATGATAGTAAACTTATGACAAATTCTTGCAACAAAAAGTCAACATACCGAGAGATCTTCGTAAAGTGTCTCTTTCTTGCCAAGATGATTGGCCGCCCTGGTATTGGTGTAGTCCCTTTATGCACTTTGGGGATGAAGTAAATCACTGGTAACACTGGAAATTCATTGTTGAGGAATGAAAATTTCTCCTGTGAAATCAGCCCTTCTTGCCTCCACTGAGCCATATCTTCTTTTACTGCAGATTTGTCAACCCTGACTTGCTGTAGTGATGATTTTTCATAGCATCTTGCGTCATCTAAGTGCCTGTAGGCATCTTTGAGATATTCTGTCTAGGGCCAGAGCACCACATGACCGCCTTTGTCTACTTTGTTTGTAATGATTCCATTATTCTCGCTCACTTTTTTCATTAAGTGGTTATATTGCCTTTCCCAATGTTTAAATTTTCCGTTACCTGTGTTGATTTTTCGGTTGAGCTTTTTAAATTCTTCTACAACGTGATAGTTAAATATGTCAAACGCATCTCAGGGCATAATTGGCATGAACATTGAGGCTGGTTTGAACGGGCTTCCAAGTGTTCCTGAAATGTTAATACCTGCTTTGCTCATTGCTTTTTGTGTGGATAAGGTCATGTTGTGAGGTTCATTCTCATCCCCAAGTGCTTGTAGTACTTTAAGTACTTCCACATCAGAGGCCAGTAGAACATTATGTTGAATGTCAAGCATCGGTCTTTCTTTGGGTGGCTGATTAGTTGCATTTTTGAGTTTGAAGAATTTCACTAGCTTCATTTTCTTATGAACTTGAATACGTAAATTCTGGTTTGGTTGTAGTTGAAATCACTTTCGGGACAAAAGGTGAGGCCCAATGATAGCTGTTGTCTTTCCGCTTTGGTTAACTCTATATCTGTTAAATTTGATAAGTGTTAATCTTGGCTTTTACTTTCTCCTCCACTTTCTGCCTTGCATTGTTTTGCTGGCGTCGGCTCTTGAGTTTTCTCCTTACCCGTCTTCTTTGGTTTCTTCTCCACCTTGTTTGTGTTGTGGATTCCATGGGCATAACGTTTGCCTGTGGTCCTGTCTTAAACAATCCAACTCCTCTGCCAACATGAAATTCACTATATCAGTTTCCCTATTGTTAGCCAGCTCCCTGTCATCTTCCGAATCAGTTTAGCTCTTTATAGAACTTAAATCAGAGGCAGCTGTACCTTTCACAAAGGTGGATAGTACTGGCAGCATTCTGACTTACTGCATTGGAACTGGTAAGGTGTTGCCTTTTGACAGTATCGAATTTTCTGGAGAAAGTAAACATTTTCCGTTTCGTAATCCTTTTTATCCCTTGCAAACTTAAAAGCCTTTCTAACCTTGATGTCATCCTCATATTTTTTAGGGGATCTGCTATATCCTTGTGGCTTTTTGTGATCAAATCCTTCTGGTCAGACCTATCTAACAAACCATTAATGCATTCAATTTCCTTCAATGTTTTGACACTAGCAATTTCTGCGTATTTAATCAAAATGAGTATTAGCTTCATGGACGCCTCCAAGTTACTTTCTGCCCCTTCTTTAAGCATTAGCGGGTTTGGGTTCTCGAAACTGGGTGCCAACATGATGCGTAATCCTCAAGGCACTCTCCCTACATCACTGTATTTATCCAGGTATTTTTTCTCCTACCATATTGTTAACTCAGTTCTCATATTCTTTTCAAGTCTCTTCAATAATGTTTTAGCATTGTTTGCTCCCGTTAAGTCAATTGGTGTCCCATTCTTTCTATTAGTGGTGATTTCCAATCCAATGCGGCCCCCCTCACATTTACATAAAAAAAGGGGGGGCCCAGGCCCTGGGGGATGGGGTCCCCAAGGCACAAAAAAAGGAAAGAGAAGGGGGACCACACAGCTGGCATCGCGGCTAGGTCCCGCCCCCTCCCTGCAACACTCAGCAAATGCGCCACCTGGTGCGTTTAAAGTTGGGGAAATAATTCCCCTTGAATACTGTGGGGCCCTGGGGGCCAACTAGCCCACCAGGTACCTCCAGTACGGGCCAGGGAGCTGAGTTGCAGAGAGGTGTTCAGAGGCCACGCCACTTTTTACACCTCTCTGCAACGCAACCCTGTGGCGCTTACTGGAGGTATCTGGTGGGCAAGTTAGACCCCAGGGATCCTCAGGATTGAAGGGGACTTATCCCCCAACTTAAAACGCGCCACGGAGCATGTTTTCACAGTGGTGAAGGGAGGGGGCGGGGCCTGAGGTAACATGTGTGCAAACACGACCTGTGGCACGTTTTAAGTTGGGGAATTAATTCCTCTGCAATCCTGAGGGTCCCTGGGATCCAACTAGCCCACCATGTACATCCAGTAAGCGCCACAGAGCTGCATTGCAGAGTGGTGTAAAAAGGGGCATGGCCTGGGCCACCACTCTGCAATGCAGCGCAGTGGCGCTTACTGGAGGTACCTGGTAGACTAGTTGGCCCCCAGGGACCCTCAGGATTGAAAAGGAATTAATTCTCCAACTTACAACGCACCACAGGGCATGTTTGCACACATGTCACCTCAGGCCCCACCAAACGGTAAAAAACTCCCCTTGCTTGTTCGCAGTGGTTTTCTCCTGTTCGCGAACGCTGTTTGCGTGCTTGGAGGGAATTATCTCGCGAACACGCATTTTCCCTATATATATATTAAACTTATTTAAACTTTACAGAAACACACAGTCACCGGATGATGTCATTAGTGATGTCATTTAAGATGTCATCAGTGATGTCATCAGTGATGTCACTGACCATGTCATGAGTGATGTAATATGTGACCTCATCAGCAGTGCATTGCGGGGGCGTGAGTTATAGTTAGCTGAACTAACTAGAACGGGGGATTTTCTATGGTTTTGTACGAGTGAAATTTCCAACTAACTATAACTTTCCCTAAAACCTATGGTTCTTTCAGTGAATTTCTAAGGTTTTTTAAATGCTAATTTCTAACTATAACATGCCTGAAACCTATGGTTTTTTAAGTGAATTTCAAAGTTTTTTAAATGCTAGTTTCTAACTATGCCTACAGAGGTAGGACATGTGACGAAAGAAGAAAAAATGCACAGAAAGAAGCAAAAGAAATGCAGAAAGAAGCAACAGAAGTCCACAAAGACGAAGAGAAGTGCAGGAAGAAGCAAGACATGTTCAGAAAGAACCAACAGAGGAGCAGAAAGAGGCCTCGTTGCAAAATCATCCTGTGCCCACAACGTTTTCAGACGGTACTGGTGGTAACTGACTCTGACTAACCAGGCCTAGAGCCAGTGCTATGCTAAAAGACATTTGGAATACAGTAAAAACACCTACATACACTAGGGAACACTATGCGTTGGGGTACCCCTGTGATTAGCATGACCTCCTCTGTAAGGCCCTAGTACATATTAGGGCAGGGGGATTAAAACTACCTCTTAAAACGCACTACGGGGCGCGTTTGCACAGTGGTAAAGGGAGGTAGGGGAATGAGGTGATATGTGTGCAAACACGCCCTGTGGCCGTTTTAAGTTGGGAGATTAAGTCCCCTGGCGCTTACTGGAGGTACCTGGTGGGGTTGTTGGACCCTAGGAACCCTCAGGATTGAAGAGGAATGAATTCCCCAACTTAAAACACACCACAGGGCGTGTTTGCACACATGTCACCTCAGGCCTCTCCTCCTCCCTTCACCACTGTGCAAACGCACCCCGTGGCACATTTAAAGTTGGGGAATTAATTCCCTTTCAATCCTGAGGGCCCCTGGGGTCCAACTAGCCCACCAGGTACCTCCAGTAAGCGCCACAGATCTGCGTTGCAGAGAGGTGCAAAAAGGGGCATGATCTGAACCACCTCTCTGCAACGCAGCGCAGTGGGGCTTACTGTAAGTACCTGGTGGGCTAGTTGGCCCACCCCTAATTTTTGGCGCCGTTTGATGAATCTTTGTGAAATTTTCATAAATAATGGCCCGCTCAGGTCTGCTCCTGTCTTGAAAGTTTGATAGAGAGGTAGCTCTTGGCCTACAGTGCACTTCTACAGTGCACTCTTTGCTTTAAATGGTGTAAATCCGTTCACTAGTTCCTGAGAAAATTATATATAAAAAATATTAGTATCTGGTAACTGCGGTGGATACGTCAACCCTCCAGAGCACGAGCTTCACTCTGATTGGCTGCCAACAATTCAAACCAGAAAGTGTTGGCAGCCATCTTGTGACTAGGTTTAAGTTTTTGAACTCACGTAAGGGTTTGCGCTTCCATCGCGACGCTTTACTGCGGCACCACGGTGGAGTCGCAACTCCAGAAACTGACAGAACCAGTTTGGGCACTATTTGAAGACAGTTACACAGGGTTAATATGCCTTACCAATAGAAATGTGTTTCACAATTTGAAATAATGTAGGAAGCAATGTGATTTGTTACTTACATTTATTTGTGTGCAGAAAGAGAGGGAAAGTTTGCCATTACTGGTTTTACCTTTTTGAGAGTCCTGCATTACATTTATTGTGTGAAAAAGAAACTCTTTAATGAATTTCTGATATTAGATTTTCTGCAATACTATTTCAAAGGTGAGTTACAAATGTGTAAGGTGTGTTAAGTATTATGCAGTACAGCTTTACTCTTTGTAGTAATATTTTTGGATTTGAAAATAATTATTTTCAAAGTTCGGAAATTATTAGTGAAGTGTGATGTTTGAAATATGTTATGAAATGTGTATTGTAGTTTGTTTTATGGTAATAAGATAATGATTGAAAACGTTTGTGCATAGTAACATGTATACATTGGTAGATGGATTAGTGATTATGGTAGTTTGTATGTGTCTGTGGAAAGGTGCAGATGAAGTACGCTGCACACTATTAGGTCTCTCTTTGAAATGGGAAGAGCAGTCTGTCAAGTTTCAAGGTCTGCATGGTCTTGTGACTGAGGTACGTCTCTACTTGCACATGTATTTGTCATATGTGTAATGCATCTGAACCTGTTAGATGTATAAAAAAAGGTATACATCTATTTGTGTGTTTCTTTGATATATAATAACAGTAGCAAAAGGTACAGACACAAGCATGCATACTTTCGATAATATGGTGAGACTATAAAAGAACATACGTAAAAGAAACAATTGATGGACGGAATGCTCGACAATGCAAACATTCACACCCAGTCACAAGGATCTGGGTTAAATCCATCATTCTTTTGCTCACCACACCACCCCAGTTTTGACTCAGCCATATGCATATCAGTCTTGACCCTTTTCCTTGTGGAAACAGTCCAGCCCGAACTACCAAGCCAGGTCCTCCCTGGACCAGACACAAGCATCCTGGACCAGTTTCAAGGCATCACCCTTCATCAGCTAAGCTAGCTTGAATTCGGTGGTGTAGTGAGCATGGGACCCACGGCTGGGCATACCCTTGCCACTTAGGACAACATATGCAAAAGAAACAATTCATGGACGGAATGCTAGACAATGCAAACATTCACCCCCAGTCACAAGATTCTGGGTTAAATCCATCATTCTTTTGCTCACCACCCCAGTTTGGACCCAGCCATATGCAAATCAGTCTTGACCCAGTTCATGGTGGGAACAGTCCAGCCCAAACTGCCAAGCCAGGTCCTCCCTGGACTGGAAACAAGCATCCTGGGACCAGTTTCAGGGCATCCCCTTCATCAGCCAGGCTAGCTTGAATCCAGTGGTGTAGTGAACATGGGACCCATGTCTGGGCATACCCTTGCCACTTAGGACGACATATACAAAAGAAACAATTGATGGATGGAATGCTGGACAATGCAAACATTCACCCCCAGTCATAAGGATCTAGGTTAAATCCATCATTGTTCTGCTCACCACACCACCCCAGTTTGGACCCAGCCATATGCAAATCAGTCTTGACCCTGTTCCTTGTGGGAACAGTCCAGCCCGAAATTCCAAGCCAGGTCCTCCCTGGACCATTAACAAGCATCCTGGGACCAGTTTGAGAGCATCACCCTTCATCAGACAGGCTAGCTTGAATCCAGTGGTGTAGTGAGCACAGGACCCACGTGTGGGCATACCCTTGCCACTTAGGACGACATATTCAATGAAACAGTTGATGGACGGAATGCTGGACAATGCAAACCTTCACCCCCAGTCACAGGACTCTGGGTTAAATCCATCATTCTTTTGCTCACCACCCCAGTTTGGACCCAGCCATATGCAAATCAGTCTTGACCCAGTTCATTGTGGGAACAGTCCAGCCCAAACTGCCAAGCCAGTTCCTCCCTGGACCGTAAAAATGCATCCTGGGACCAGGTTCAGGGCATCCCCTTCATCAGCCAGGCTAGCTTGAATCCAGTGGTGTAGTGAACACGGGACCATTGTCAGGGCATACCCTTGCCACTTAGGATGACATATGCAAAAGAAACAATTGATGGACGGAATGCTGGACAATGCAAACATTCTCCCCCAGTCACACGTTTCTGGGTTAAATCCATCATTCTTTTGCTCACCACCCCAGTTTGGACCCAGCCATATGCAAATCAGTCTTGACCCAGTTCATTGTGGGAACGGTCCAGCCCAAACTGCCAAGCCAGGTCCTCCCTGGACCGGAAACAAGCATCCAGGGACCAGTTTCAGGGCATCCCCTTCATCAGACAGGCTAGCTTGAATCCAGTGGTGTAGTAAACATGGGACCCATGCCACTTAGGACGACATATGCAAAAGAAACAATTGATGGACGGAATGCTGGACAATGCAAACATTCACCCCCAGTCACAAGGATCTAGGTTAAATCCATCATTCTTCTGCTCTCCACACCACCCCAGTTTGGACCCAGCCATATGCAAATCAGTCTTGACCCTGTTCCTTGTGGGACCAGTCCACCCGAAATTCCAAGCCAGGTCCTCCCTGGACCATAAACAAGCATCCTGGGACCAGTTTCAGAGCATCACCCTTCATCAGCCAGGCTAGCTTGAATCCAGTGGTGTAGTGTGCGTACGTGACCCATGTCTAGGCATACTCTTGCCACTGAGGACGACATATTCAAAAGAAACAATTTATGGACGGAATGCTGGACAATGCAAACATTCACCCCCAGTCACAAGGATCTGGGTTAAATCCATCATTCTTCTGCTCACCACACCGCCCCAGTTTGGACCCAGCCATATGCAAATCAGTCTTGACCCAGTTCATTGTGGGAACGGTCCAGCCCAAACTGCCTAGCCAGGTCCTCCCTGGACCGGAAACAAGCATCCTGGGACCAGTTTCACGGCATCCCCTTCATCAGCCAGGCTAGCTTGAATCCAGTGGTGTAGTGAACATGGGACCCATGTCACTTAGGACGACATATGCAAAAGAAACAATTGATGGACGGAATTATGGACAATGCAAACATTCACCCCCAGTCACAAGGATCTAGGTTAAATCCATCATTCCTCTGCTCACCACACCACCCCAGTTTGGACCCAGCCATATGCAAATCAGTCTTGACCCTGTTCCTTGTGGGACCAGTCCAGCCCGAAATTTCAAGCCAGGTCCTCCCTGGACCGTAAACAAGCATCCTGGGACCAGTTTCAGAGCATCATCCATCATCAGCCAGGCTAGCTTGAATCCAGTGGTGTAGTGAGCACGGGACCCACATCTAGGCATACCCTTGCCACTTAGGATGACATATTCAAAAGAAACAATTGATGGACGGAATGCTGGACAATGCAAATATTCACCCCCAGTCACAACGATCTGGGTTAAAGCCATCATTTTCCTGCTCACCACACCGCCCCAGTTTGGACCCAGCCATATGCAAATCAGTCTTTACACTGTTCCTTGTGGAAACATTCCAGCCCGACCTGCCAAGCCAGGTCCTCCCTGGACTGGAAACAAGCATCCTGGGACAAGTTTCAAGGCATCACCCTTCATCAGAAAGGCTAGCTTGAATCCAGTGGTGTAGTGAGCGCGGGACCCACGTCTGGGCATACCCTTGCCTCTTAGGACGACATATACAAAAGAAACAATTGTTGGGCGGAATGCTGGACAATGCAAACATTCACCCCCAGTCACAAGGATCTGGGTTATATCCATCATTCTTTTGCTCACCAGACCACCAGATGTGTATCCCGTGCTCTCCATGCCACTGGAGTCAATCTATTCTTGCTGATGAGGGCTTAAAGCCCAAAACCGGTCCTAGGATGTTTGTTCCCAGTCCAGGGAGGACCTGGCCTGGCAGTTCGCACTGGACTGTTCCCATTGGGTGTGGGGTCAAGACTGATTTACATATGTCTGGGTCCAAACTGGAATGGCATGGTGAGCAAAAAAACAATGGATTTAGGCCCAAATCTTTGTACTGGGGTGAATATATGACATTGTTCTGCATTCTGTCCATCAATTGTTTTTGTTGAGACTATAAAAGAGACAGATGAAGGGTTGGTTGTTTATATTTGCCTAGGACTAGAGTAGTGAAGCTGCAAGAGAAAAGTGAGGTTTTAGACATGTTGGCACAGGGATTACTGATAAGGTAATTTTGTATGAGTCTGGTGAATGGTACAGTTGAAGTACGCCACATAATTGTAGGTGTCTTCTTGAAATGAGAACCGCAGAGTGTCAAGTTTTAAGGTCTGCATGGTTTTCTGACAGACGTATGTCTCTACTTGCACATGTATTCTCATGTGTGTTATGCATCTGAAAATGACACTAGCAAAAGGTACAGACTCATGCATGCATGCTTTTAGGAATATGGCTAGGCCCAACACTCTCAGTCGTCAGTGAATACTGCATAAAAGTGAGGTTTAAGATATGTTGGCAGAGGGAATAGTGATTAGGCAATGTTGTATGAGTCTGTGAAAAAGTTCACTTGAAAAATGGCGCTTAAATTAAGGTGTCTCTTTCAAATGGGAAATAGAGTCCGGCAAGTTCAAAGTCCTTTATGGTCTTGTGACTGAGGTATGTCTCTACTTGCATGTATTCTGACATAGGTTATGCCTATGAAGGTGGTAGAGGTATACAAACAGGTATATATCTATTTTTATGTTTCTTTTATATATGATCGCACTAGTAAAAGGTACAGACACATGCAAGCATGATTTTATAAATATAGAGAGACTTACAACAGACACATTGAAAAAGTTGATGCTTTGTATTTGGCTAGGCCCAATACTCTCCGTAGCTGCTGAATAGTGATGCTGCAGCACAAAAGTGAGATTTAAGATATGTTGGCAGAGGGATTAGTGATTAGGCAACCTTGCATGAGTCTGAAAACGTACACTTGAAAAACACCATTTAAATTTAGGTGTCTCTTTCAAATGGGAAGTGGAGTCTGACAAGTTTAAATGCCTTTATGGTCTTGTGACTGAGGTATAGCTCTACTTGCACATGTATTCTCACACATGTTATGACTATGAAGAAGGTAGAGGTATAAAACACAGGTATATTTGTATGCTTCTTTCATATATGATGACACTAGTAAAATGCACAGACACATGCATGCATGCTTTTATAAATATAGAGAGACTTACAACAGACACATTGAAAAAGTTGATGCTTTGTATTTGGAAGGGCCCAACACTCTCAGAAGTTGCTGAATAGTGAAGCTGAAGCACAAAAGTGTGGTTTAACACATGTTGGTAGAGGGATTAGTGATTAGGTTAGCTCGTATTAGTCTATGGAAATGTTTCTGCAGCTTTATTGACTCTTTTTACACATCTCCTAAGTCTTTCTGTATCTTCTTTACCTGTTTCAGTACCTCTCATCAATTTGAGCAGCTCTCTTGCTTTTTTCTGTGTATGTTTTGTTTGTTTGTGCACTTCTGTTACTTTTTTCTATACCTTTTTGCAACTTTGTACACCTGTCTTGCCTTTTTCTGCACCTCTGTTGCTTCTTTTAGCATTCTCGTGTCTCTTTCACTGTTTGTACACCTCTGTTGCTTGTTTGTGCACCTCTTTTGCCTCTTTCTGCATTCCTTTTGCCCCTTTTTTGTATCTGTTTACTCATTTGTTGCACCTCTCCTGTCTTTAACTGTTCCTTTCTGTCTTTCTGCACTTGTGTTGCATGTTTTTGTAATTTTCTTGCTTCTTTCTGTACTTTTCTTGCTTGTTTCCCTTCTTCTTTTGTCTCTTTCTGCACCTTTGTTGCCTATTTCTGCATTTCTCAATAGCTGTGTTGTTGTTTGTGTATTTCTTTTCGCGGTTTCTAAACCTTTATATTTTTTCTGTCCATTTCTCTCTGTCAGCACCTTTTCATTTCTTTCTGCAGTTGGTTTGCTTGTTTTTACAGTTTTCTGTTTTTTATTTGTTATAAATGCAATAACAGTGCAATTATAATTATTTGCTTACTAGTTATTTTCAATATTGAGATGTTATTCATTTAAAATTGTTAATTGATGTAGCAAACTATTCAAACTATTCTTTGTTTTTTAGAAAATTATTTTTGTTTGGGTTATAAATCCAAGATGGCTTGAAAACATGAAAAGGGAAGAGAACAAAGAAAACAAAAGTACTTAAAGAAAAGTAAAAAGAGTCCACTAGAAAAATAAGAAATGTTATTGAGGATAAAGTCTGTTCTGGTAAGAGTACTAAACAATTTTTTAAAACAGTTATAGAGAGATTAAAGAAAGACAATAGTAATGAAAGGAAAAAGTAAATTTTTACAATAAAGCACAAGCAAATAAAGAGATGAAATGGGAAAAAAAACATTCATTTTTGGAAAAAGAACACGTCACAAAAAGAGAAAAACAGAGATATGTGTACAAATGTTTAGAAGTAGAGTAAATCAACATTTGTTAAAAGATTGTAAAAAGTATAAAAGAAGATCAGCAGCGTATCAGAAGAAGCAACACATTGAATGTGTAGTAGATACTGCTATTGAATTGAAAAAAAAATATTTATATTAATATTAAAGCGAATGAAAACATTGCATTAAACAGTGCTGTTTATGAAGGACAAACGCAAAAGAAAAAGACTGATTAATAGAAGTAACTTTTGTAAAACTTTCACTGGTGAATGGAAGCACACTTCTAATACTGAGCCTTTCTTTAATGAAGAAAGCTATTTTCAACAGAACACATTAGTTCATGCAGTTGTTACTAGTGGTTGATGCTATGAGATGAAAGATTGTCCCATTCCAAAAGAAAAGATGGTTCCTAGGAATGTGGAAGAAGTAATAGCTGAAGAAGTTCAAGGGAGGCGTACAAAAGCTCCAGTATATAAGTGGGATTGTAGTAGTATTTGCAGTATTCAACAGGAATCTATTAACATATTACAATTTTTTTACAAGGATAGGCCAAAAATAAGTCTTAAACTGACGATTAAGGGGCCGATCCCAATGCAGGCAGGAAGGGCTCCTGCCCGCATCGGAATGTGCCATTCGCATTCCTTTCCGACCGAGCCATTCTGATGGGCTCGGTCAGAAGGGAATCCAACTCGGTTTTACAGATGGCTTCCGATGGGCTCAGAGAGACCGTCCGCCATCTGGAAACCCTTCAGTACTCCCCCGGCTGGCTCTTTCTGGCCGAGGGAGTACAATGGCTGTTTCCTGCTGCTTTTTTGTGCCAGTCTTTCTGGCACAAAAAGGCATTGGGAAATAGCTTTGGGAGCCCCCAGCAGGGCCCTAATGGATGTAAGGCCACGAATGGCGGCCAAGGGGGCACCTACAGTGCCTCCCTGTTGATCCCTGCACCTGGTGGCAGGCACCTTGAGGTACCTGCCACGGGGTGCAGGGATGAATTGCACCACAACTCTTTTAATGTAAGCATGCATTCCGTTCAGAATGCACGCTCCCATTGAAAGGTATCGGCATGTGACCAAACAGGGTTCGGTCGCATCCTACTTCCAGGGCTGTAACTGTAACCAACATCAGGAGGTCATTTGCTTACAATTCCTGAGCAATGTCGGATGGGCTCCGGTCCGTCCGACATTGGAATCAGCCGGAATCATCGGAATCAGCCTCTTAGAAGTTACAAGGACTAAATCCTTGTAAAGTAAGAAAATATTCTAACTTGCAGGGTCATTCTCTGGCTTGTCTTTCAAGAAAAGTGTGTGAAAGTGTCAAAGTACTTTTCATCATTTAAGAATGTTAGCAGTACACCACTCAGAAATGTGGAAGTTAGAAATGAGACTCGAATATGTAAAAAGTCCTGCATTATGTTTAAGTGAAATGAACACAGCTCTTTTGCACGGTTCAGTATCAGATGTAAAAATAGTTTGTGATGATATACAGTTTTGTTTTTTTGGTTCACAAGATTAGTGTAGAGAGAGTGAGAGCTTGATAAGTGTAGGTGTTGACGAAGAGGTGGAAGACGAGTATGCAGAAGAAATTACAAAGTTTAAGACAGTTTAATGTGAAAAACCAAACTATGAGGCTCATTACGATGGCAGAAGGTGCCGATCAGTGTTGTGTCTTCTGCCATCGTTAAGCGCATTTCTCCCCGCCATATCATGATGGCGGGGGGAAATGTTGTGGAAGCATGGTAGTCGTAAAGACTGACCGCCACGGTTCAGACAGACGGTCCTTTTCTGACCGCCTGTCAGAACAAAAACATTGAACAACATTGCGGTGGTGCCTTGCAAGCACCGCTGTAGGATTACGATATACCTATCCTCCAGCCGTTCTGCTCTGGAAAAACCGCCGCAAAACGGCTGGCAGACATGGATTTGGGGGCCCATAGTGTCCCCCCTTAATCTCTGGTGCAGGGACATGTGCCCTGGGGGGACCTCTCTGCCCCCCTACATATACCTGCACCATGTGGAAGGCATTTGCAGGGTGCCTGCCACGTAGTGCAGGGATGAGTCTGAACCCTATATTTTGCATTGTGGCAGGGGCTGCTGATGGCATCCCGCCACAATGCAAAATATAGGTGTTGCGACGGCCATGGTGGCGGTCGCATCATGATTAGGATTGTGGGGAGGCTGCCTCAGAGGTGGACGATCCCAAATCCGTATCCATGGCGGACAGATGTTTGTATTTCTTGTTGATGTACTCACTATAGAAGTCAAACTAGGAACATTAATTTAGATTTAAAAAGTGAAAAGGAAAACAATGATAAGTGACAGCAATTTAATGCTTATTTGATGGAAGAAGGTCAGTTTGAGTTGGCTACTTTTCAATGTATTTGTAAATATTGTTATAACAAATTAGAAGAGAACAAAATGCCAGCTAGAGCTATATATTACAACTTAGAGTTGGTAGCTATTCGTCCTGAACTGGCATATTTGAATGCACATGAGCCCATTCTTATTCAATCTGTGCACCCATTTCAGGCTATAGTTCGTATGGAGCCTAAAACAGGTAAGCTGCCTCCAACAGATTTATGAAGAGGTCTGAAAGGAAGAGTTGTGTACTTACCTTTAGATTTTAAGAAAATGTTTGAAACTGTTGGTATAGACAGGGATGAAAATGAGCCTTTAGTTATTCTAGTTAATGGTGTAGCAACAAGTCGATAAATATGGCGCAAGTTTGTAGGTGTTAATAAACTTCAAAAGGCTAAATTATATCTGGTACAGAATAATATTTATTATAGGAATGTAAATGTTGATGAACAGGAAATATGTTTCGAAGATGAAACAGAAATTCCAAGTGGCTAAATAGGAAAAGTGGACAAGTCTAGGACTGAAGAGATCCATAAACATTAGACTATATTTCCTCCACATTCAAAAGAAGTGATAGGAAACAGTATTGAGTTATTTCAAGTGAATGAAGCAAAGGGAACTCCCATGAGTGTATGGGGAATACGTTTAGAATCTCGTTGTTTTCCACAGCTGTTCCCCACTGGAAAAGGTGGACGATTTAATGAGTGACCTGTACAGATTAAAGCTTCAGAATACCACTTGACAAGATTGTACTCTGAAGATCCAAGATTTTGACAGTGCATTCCATATATATTTCATCTTTTGTTTGAAAGTGATTTGTTTGCACTTTCATATGCAGTGAACCACATATTAAAAGCAGGAGTTCATCTTCAACATGTTTCTGCAAAAGAATTCATGGACAAACTTCAACAAAGAGATAAAAATTTAGAATCACAGTTAATTAATTTGATAGCATGTAACCGTGGTACCAATGAATATTAGTTTCATCGTCACGGTGAACTTAAATGTATGTTAAGAAACTTAGGTACCCCTAATGGTTTGTAACACTTAGCTGTGCTGAATACTCGTAGGACGATTTACTTGAAATTCTACGAGAAACCAATTCAAATGTAAAAACTATTGAAATGAAGGCACCAGGAGAACTCTGTTCCTTGGATCCTGTAAATGTCTGCAGGTATTTTAACCATAGATTTCGAAGTATGATGCAATTTATTTGTAAAAAAATATTCCTCCTCTTGGAGAAGATACTGATTTCTTTTGACGAAAAGAGTACCAAACCACGGGTACTCCTCATATACACATGCTATAATGGATCAAGAATGCTCCAAAATTTGAAACTGATACTGATGAAATAGTTTTGTCTTTCATTGAACAGTATGTTACCTGTGCCATTCCAAGAGAAGGAGGAGAAAACAGCTTGAGACAACAAGTTTTACGGTTTTAAAGTCATTGATGTGGAAAAAACTGTTGACCAAAATACAAGTCTAAAGGGAAATTTTATACAAAATTTCGTTTTGGATTCCCACATCCAATAATTTCTAAAGGAAGAGTAAATAGTTTTATGTCAGCAGTAAGGCATACAATAACTCGGAAATCTCCCAAGAATACATACAACTTAAAAAGAACCAAAGATTCAAAGTATATTAATGACTATGATCCAGTGAATTTGAAAATGTGGAATGCAAACATGGATTTTCAATATGTTGCAGATTATTCATTTGCTGTTGCTCGCTATGTTACATCATATATAACCAAATCTGAAAAGACAGAGGTGAAAGAAATGTGGGAAGAAATTTCTCAAGAAAAGACTCTTAGCAAGAAATTATATAGCTTTAACTTGAAGATGCTTTCCCTTCAAGAGATTGGATCCTATGAATGTTAGGATGGCTTGACCTCTGCCAGTTTATATTCAAAGTCAAGAGAAATAATTTGGGTAAGTTTAAGTCTTGCCTCCACACGAATAGAGTATTGAAAACATTACAAGAAATCGAATACTTAGCACTGAATGAGCTAGAAAGTACAGATATTGTTAAAACTAATATGTTGGATACATACTATCCCAAAAGTAGTCCACATCTGGAAAACCTATGTCTGTATGAAATACTTCAGATGTATCAAAATAGATTTCTCTTGGACCTCAACTCACAACAGGTCTATTCACATTCAGCCACACACAACAGATATTATCAATACATAATTTGTTTGAGAACCCCTAAACCAATTATAAACATAGAGGAAATCTAATTTAAATGTGTATAAAAATATTTTCATTTATTAAAAACTAGATCAATCATATCAATCACAATCTGGAATATCCAGACAACAATGAAATTGTATCCATTAAAACCAATTCATACATATAGCAAATCAATGACACAAGAGAAAAAAACAAGTGACAAATTAAAAAATCATCATAGATTTGTCAATCTGATTGAATCTGTAGCATTGTGGTCTATCAGACCTTAAATTTAGACCCAAACGTTCCTCAAATTTAACAGTGGAAATAGAGCGTGGACGCATTTCGGTGGACCAAATATTTTATGCCAGCTTCTTCAGGACATTCACAATAAGTGTCTCTTCTCGAATTAGCACAGTGTTATAAGTGCCTGTATTAAAAAATATAAAATATCTATATATGCAGCAACAACCACAATCATATATATCTAATACAAATGACAAACAATTCAATATTCAAACCAAAAAACAGTTCATTATTTAAAACAAAAAACAATTTAGCACTTCATATTAATTTAATACTTAGTGATAAGCAATCAGGTGAGAAGAGGACATATATTTTACCACCATATTAGATGAAGCAATATCATCGTAAATATTGTTTATAATTATTGAGGGAAATTCTTAAAATTAGTGGATTACTCAGGTCAACTCCTGTCTTTAAAGTTTCGGGGTGATTTGGCAAGTGGGGGCCAAGAAAAAAGGGGGTCCCGAAACACGTTTTCTCCATGTTAATTTCCATAGGAAACTTTAGACAAAGCAACAGCCCAAACTGCTGAATGGAATTACTCCAAATTTGGCAAAAATGTATGCCTTGGTTCAGAAAGCGTTCTTTTTTTTAAATGGTGTAAATCCGTTCAGTAGTTCCTGAGAAGTTCAAAAATAAACAAATATCGATATCTGGTGACCGAGGAGGATTCGCGAAACCTCCTGCTCACCAGCTTCATTTTGATTGACTGTCAACACTCCAAACCAAGAAGTGTGTATGAGAACTCAACTGACCTAATCATATTCAGGCGCCAATCAAAGACACCATTGTCCTTTATCAAAACCATTCAGCAAAAGACCCACTGTTTTACTGGCTTTTTAAAGTCGAATATGGAGTGCTCATGTCAGATATGTATATGTAAAATATTACATAACCTTCGTTCGAGAACAGAGAATCTTTGTGTGTTATTTACTTTTCTGGTGTAAGGGTCTACAAGGTTCTAGCTTACAGTTGTCCTTTGACCTTATGTGATAACCAGAAAATGGTTTTTAACAAGCACTACTGATAAATGGACTTTTAT
Source organism: Triturus cristatus (assembly GCF_964204655.1). NCBI lineage: Eukaryota > Metazoa > Chordata > Amphibia > Caudata > Salamandridae > Triturus > Triturus cristatus. The sequence goes on from NC_140595.1 coordinate 761,385,584, forward strand.
CCCAGCTTGAGTACAACTGAAGCAAAACGGTGTACTGAGGGACTCACTAGAAAATGTTCTTGTGTATAAGTCCAAATGATAACACACAACTGCTCTTTGTTTTAAACGTTATGCAACATTTAATTTATAGAAGAGGTGTGATGCAGAGGCCAAGGCAGCTGAAACTGGAATAAGGGAGCTCACGGTTCAAACCCCAGCACCAGCGGCAGGATAGCCCAACATCATGTGACTCTGGGCAATAGCTCGCTTAATCTTCCGAACGGCCCCTAGCCACCTCGCTTGAGGTAGCTGCGTTCATTACAAATGCTAGTTATTGTTATAATTATATTATGAGTTTGGCTTGCTTTTATGCCTTGTTTCACAGCTCCTCCTGCTTGTTCACCAACTGGAGTAGAGGTACTGAAGCCTGACTCTCGTGTCTACTTTTATGCTAGGTTTGGTGTAAATCCATTTAACTGTTTGGGCTGAGGGTACAAGCAAAATTTCTTACAGTGCTTAAATGGAAAAGCACATCTCTTTTCACCACCCTTCACTCCCCCACCCCCCCCAGCAAAGATTCAGACAAAAATTGGCGCACCAGATTTCACAAATTAACTGCTAAATAAGGTGCAAATCTGTCAATGGGGTAAAATGGTATAGACTGATCAAAAATGGAAAGTGAAGCTTGACCATAACTAAACAATATGTGTGTATGTATTTATATATTTATATAACTGGGTAGTTATATTTAGGCCAGCATTTCCATTGGGAATGTCCGTTTTTGTTGCTATTAACTTTAGCACTGTTTGCCAAATCCTTACACAACTTACCACAAAAGTGTTACTTTCTATCTAGTTTGTGCTAGGGAAGTTAAAGGTGATCCGTCAAGCAGGGGCTAAGAAAAAAGTGGTGTCCCAAAACCCCCAAATCACCATTCATTTTTCATAGACTTTTTTGACCAGCACTACCGCAGAAACTGCTCAACCGTATTACACCAAATTTGGCAGAAAGTTCGATATTGGTTCACAGATTGTGCTTATGTGATTTGGTGTAAATAAGTTCAGTAGTTCTTGAGATATTTAGGGTTAAATATGTTTGTATATCTGGATGGTTTAGCTTGAGGGACTCTCTTGAAAGTCCTTCAAACCCAATTTTTAAAAATGGAGCATTCTGATTGGCCCTGGGAGCTTTTTTCCTTTAGGCCAAATCACTTCAATGGGAGTCAGATTCCCGTAGGTGTGAACGCTCTTATTGGCTGCCAGCAACAAGAGAAAAATGTTGTTGCCAGCCATTACAGGACCCTGGTACTCAGTGCCCCGTCTGAAGTTATAAAAAAAATAACAAAATATAAGGGGGTATGGTGGGATACCCTGACCCCACTAGGCCCTGTGGGGAGGTGGGTGGGGGCCCAGAGAGACCCCCCTAGGGCCCAAAATAAAAAAGTAATCTGCATTTTTTGTCAAGATCCAGGGGGACTGCCATGAGATTGTGGCAAAAAAAAAGAAAATGGCAGATTCCAATTTGTAATTCTAATATTTGAGGAGGGGGTGTGAGTGAAGCCTCTACACTAAGCACAGTTGGTCCCCAGGACCCCAGCTGAGTAACTTGAGTGAGGGAACTGAATGCTGTCACGGGAACCGCATTCTTCGGGACCCAAAGCACGGCCCCCCTCCCTGAGCCTTGTTCAGACCCGAAGCCCCCATGCCCCGTGGACGAAATTATAAGCCAAATGGAGGGGGCACTGCAGCTTCCCTCCCTAAGCCTAAAAAGGCCCAGTGTCCCAATCCCCTGGTTCTTTATTCAATAAAAAAGGGGAGAAGCCACATGGTCCCCCTTCCCTTACCTGCAACTCCCACAACTGTTGCAAAATCATAAAGAGACATTGGGAAAACCAGTGACTGGTATGGAAATTAAGCAGGCAATCAACGGTTTGCCCCGCAATGAGGCACCAGGGGGAGATGGTCTGCCCATTGAATTCTACGCAAAGTACTCGCATTTGTTGATACCCCACCTACAGCGCTTATATCAGACATCTTTCGAAGATGGCACCCTACCCCTTACCAAACTTCAAGCGACGGTGGTCTCACTGTTAAAGCCGGGCCAGGATAGTACAGACATGGCGGGATATAGGCCTCTTTCATTATTAAATGTGGACTATAAGATATTAGTAAATTGTTGGCTACTAGACTCGGTCAGTACATACCACAGCTCATACACATTGACCAATGAGGGTTTCTCCCAGGCAGGAGTACAGCCCTTAATATCAGGCGATTGCATCAAATAATGTCGCACGCACTACCAACAGCCGATGCTGCGGGATGCATTTCGCTGGATTTACGCCAGGCCTTTGATTCCCTACATTGGAAGTGTATGTTCCAAGCCCTGTCCAAATTTGACATACCAGAGGACTAGATAAAATGGGTGAGGCTGTTAAACTTAAACCCCACTGCACGGGCACGCACGGGACAGCATATCTCACAGCAATATAGGGTTGCATAGGGTACCAGGCAGGGCTGCCAATTATCGCCTCTATTGTTCATCTTAGCTTTAGAACCTCTCTTGCATAAACTGCGCACTGTAGCGGTACATAGAGGGATTGTATTGGGACCCAACACACATATTGTTTCCGCGTATGCAGACAACTTAATATCATAACTCAAGAACCTAGATGAGGGATGTGAACCCATACATTCCACGTTCGCCACATTCCAGAAACGTTCCTGGCTTTCGATTAATGGGGCCAAGTCCTATGTTTATTACTTTACTGATGCGACATGCACTGGGACTCTGGAGTTTGGGAACTGGTCGTTCCACGTTGCACCAATTACTTTCAAATATTTATGTATAAATATATATATGCACACCACGGACCTTCTGTACAGCAACTTACATCACGCAATACCTACCCTAGTGTCCCAAATAAAGTTTTGGACCTCCTTGCCTATATCAGTGGCAGGCAGGGTGGCAATCGCCAAAATGGTGATGCTCCCTAGATTACTGCATTATTTCACTAATCTACCCATTTAGTCCCAGCACAGGTATTTAAATTATTGTCCTCCCTCTTGTTTGAATTAATGTGGGGCAGAGGTCGGAAATGAATAGGGTTAGCGAAATTACAATTAGATGCTAAACAGGGTGGATTGGGAGTCCCAGACCTGAAGGCTTACTGCTACGTGAGTCAGCTACAATGGTTAGCGTATTGGCTGGCGGGGCGGAACCTACAGGAGATAGGCGCCCCATTTGCTGAGAGTTGCGTTATTGTATTGGAGGAATGCTTTGAGGTATGCCAAACATGTGACCCCATATGCCCCCACCATCCCTCTATTGGGGATCCCCATACAACTAGGTGTGGTTACAAATAGGAGAATGCCGGTGTGGGGGGATGCAGGAGTGCACAAGGTGGGAGCATTCTTCAGGAATGGTACCTTAATGCCACACAATGTATTTGCTCGAGAACATGGAGTACCAAACACGCTGTTTCTTCTACATGCCAGTATTTCTTGTGACATACGTACCACTTGGGCACCGGGAGGATAGAACCAGCACCACACGCACTACTTACTATGCAACATTTGATGGGGAATGGGCGACATTTAACGAAGCGGCTATATAAAGGGATCCGCACAATAGCAGCGGTACCACTCCAACCCCTCCGTAACAAATGGGATATAGAGGTGGGCCGAGCGCTCAGTGACAGAGAATGGGGCGTTGTCCTGGAGTATCCTTGAAAGGTATCGAGGAACCCTAAATTTAAGTTTATACAACTCATACTATTACATAGGGCCTATCTATGTTATGTTCCCGGACGCATTGGATGTGTGTCTGTACTGTAAATATTCAGAAGCGGGTCTGCTACACAAGTTGTGGAGCTGCCCACGATTGCAACACTACTGGGTAACAGTTTGTGAGAAACTAAAAGATATAGCCCCGGTTCAAAATAACGGCCAGATGGAATACTGCTTGCTGGGGCTCGGCCCAAAAGGGAAGAAAGGCAACCCCGTTACCAAATTCAAGAACCTTGCCCTCATATTAGCAAAACGTAATATTACCATGAAGTGGAAAACTGCTAGGCCGCCATCACTGCAAGATTGGCTCGGTGAGGTGGTGAGATGGGGAAGGGTAGAGAGTGCAGAGCTAAAAAGGGAGGAACGACGAGGGTTGCGCAGGAAGTCCATCTCTATGGAATGGAAGATGTTATTGGAAGAGTATGTTGCTGTAGATATATACACGTATTGACAGATTCTTTGTGTGTTTCTCCCCCTCCCCTCTGGTGCATCTTTTGGGCTATTGAGGTAGATAAGTAGAGCTATGCTGCAGCTGTATAATACAATGAAGGATGTTGTATGGACTTGCACTGTTTTTATTTCTATGTTTTGCTCCATTGGGTTGGATGGCCAAACTGTTGGGATTTCTGCTGAGTCTACAGGTCTGGGAGGTGGGTGGGTATGTAATTGGGTTTAAGTAGAAATTTCTTCTTTCACAACATGTAACTAGAGGAACTGTGATTTCCAAAAACTGTTAATCTGACCAGGATGTACCGTTGTAGACTTGAATGTACAGAGACCATAATGAACAGCAATTGAAGAAGCATATGCATATGCAGACGTGGTTGCTTCCCTGTGGTATAAGTAGTCTGTTGTATGGTTAAAAATATGGAGTGCCACTTGGATATAAGCTAAAAATATTACTTGCTACATAATCTGTAATGTTGCGATAAGACTGTAATGATTGATTGATCCTCTGACCCTGTTAAAGGGCCGGGTCGCCCCCCTACCGCCGAACAGCACCACCTGTGCGCAGCCACCCCACTGCTGCCGCTCTTAGTGTGGGTTCGATCCACCTGTGCCCAGGATCACCGTTCTGACTGTGGTTTGATTTTCTGTTTTTTCTCCCTCCTGCCTGTTGTGGAAATATGGATTTTTCTGATCAGTTATGTCCCCTATCTTGGACCCCAATGGTTTCATGTATGAATCACAAGTACATGTATGTCCCCTCCAGTTCCAGTTATGAAGACGCAAACACATGTGCGTCCACCGTCAACATGTCCTCTTCCAGATCCGCCATAAATAGGCCGGATATTCCATTCCTAAGTATGAAAGGCCACCGGCTTTATATGGTTCACTTATGCCATTTTACAGTCCAGGCAAGTAGGCCCTGATTCTGTCGTCGAACTCTTCTTGCCTTCTGCCTCTGAAAGCTCCAGTCTGAGCCTGCATCTGTGACCATGAACTTTGTCTCATTCTCTGCGCGGCCCACGAAGCCTGACATCAGCTTGCTGCCTGCCAAAAACTGTATTTCACCTTCGAAATTATCTGCTCCGTTCCCTGCCCGATGCATTCCTGTCTAGTAGTTTAGGTAAACATTCTTCCAGCTACCGAGCAAAGGCCCGGCTTCTCTGTCTTTAAGCAAGTAATTCATAGCCCTATTACTATGGAAGATTTCTACCCACGCATCTAGTGTAGACACTTAGACGCTTGTATACGCACTAACAGTCAGTATAGTCAGTATAGAATAAGATTCTACTCTAAGAGACCTCTCTTTTGGATAACATAGTTCTTTAAACATAGGATGTTAGATATGATTTGGGATTAGGTTGACTTGACCCTCCAGACTTCTGTCGCCACATGTAGAGCTAAATGTCAAGTCCCCTTCACCCCCTAGTTGCACGTCAATCACACGTCATGCTGCTGCGCGCGCATTTCTGCCAAGTATTTCTGCTGACATTGCGAAATTCTTTCATAGAACCACCCTATTATGACATCACATCTGATGACGTTCTTTAATCACTCCCAGTTACGCCTATTTTTGCTACGCATGAATATATTATCTACACTATCAATTGTTACGCCTCTTGTATTTGCTTCACTGTAAAGCCTATTGTATAAAAGTAATTGATTGTCAATAACGTATGTACTTCACTTCCTGAACCTTCGTGGTGATGGAACTTGGAGCAACCGATTCGAATCAACCATTGGAATAAAGCCCATTCCGAACCTCTAATACCACGGATTCTGCCTCTTATTTACTGAGCTATTTTATTATGATTCTGTATCAAATTAAGTCCCGGTAATTAAATTATTTACCACATGAATGGCGCCCGAACAGGGACACTTTCTCATCTCACGCGCCGGCGGTGCGTTGCAGGCCCGGTCTCCTGCCACAGCTGGACGGACAACAACGCGTACCAGCAGGATTTCCTGTATCTCCCTCCGGCCAAGCGGGGGCGACTGAGGCTGCGATCAACACCCAGACGAGGCGGTGAGAAGTGCGAAGTATCCCGACCAGAGCCTAGCTGAGAGAGCAAGATCCGAGGTATAAAGAGGCCCACCAGTTCCCGAAGTCCCGAGTCGAGTCCAGTTTCCGAAGTTTCGAGTCGAGTCCAGTCCGGTTCAAGTTCAGTTCAGTTTCCGAGGCCTTCCGTTTCCGAGCTACCCGGTGAGTACCATTACTGGGGAGGCGTTCTGACGTGCACATAGGTTGTGCCGGTCAAGACGGGTTTGGGTACACAAATCCGGTCTGCACTGTTTCAGCAGTGTATCTGTACTGTTTAGCAGTATATCTAGTATATCAAGTATATATATTCAGAATAACCAAGATAATGTCGAGTATTATGTTTAGTGATTAAGTTTTCCTTAGATCGTCATCATCATTGTTGCTCGGTTAAATGTTAAATGTTAAATGTTTTAAATACGTTCTGCATATTGTGGTATGAATGACTGTTCATTATTGTGTTTACTGTATTAAGTTTGTTCAAAATCAAGTATCAGATCAGTTCTCAATATGCCGCTCTTTTCGAAATTAAGACAGATCACAACAAGAAAAGGGGTACTCGAAGAAGCCGTTCCTATTCCTCCTAGGGACACTCCAGGGTACTTCATGTATCATAAACATGGCTTAGACGCCATATTATTTCTTGATTTATGGGTAGACTACACCAAGGAATTACCAGAAAGTCAGAGGTGGCCCGCAGCTGGGACCTGGGATGCAGAGTGCATCATGAAAGTAGAGGAAGAGTTATGGAAAAGGAAAGTCAGACAGTCACAGAAAGACGCCATTGAGTTATGGCGTAAAAAATCTCATAGACGTACAGAAAAAGCACTCCGACAGGAAGAGAAAAATAGAGAGAATTCAAATAAAGTCCGAGAAAATATATTAATTGAAGAAGGTACACGAGTAAAATCAGAACAAATAGACAGACAAAGAAATGCCCTTATGAATGGTATGTATCCCCTCCTGGCCGAGGGATTACCTAAGGCTACTCCGGAAATACCAAAAGACTTGCCACCCCCATTGTTTCCAATAAAAGTACATCCTAAGGGGCATCCTAGAACCGCAGAAGATGTTTTTCTTTCCTCATATTTAGATGACGCAGTTCCCGAGTACGCTAATCCCGCCCCACATAGACCGCCTGCCAGGGAGGTTCAACGCCAAGATCCAGTATCTGTATCTCTACAGCCACAAATCCTGACACCAGTCCCGGCAAGCACATCTGTTTCTACATCTGCTCCCACAGCTACTTCTATAGCTGTGTCCACACCTATAGTTGCGGTATCGCGTTCAACGAATCCTTTCACACCCGATACCCCAGACCGAGCTACGGGAGGTGCTACCAACATTTTTTCTACGCCACCCAGAATAAATAAACTTACCTTTCAAGAGTCAGCACATTCACGTGCTCCCAAACTCATAAATGCCCGTACGCTTAAGGAACTTCTTGTAGATTGTAGATATGACCCTGTGCCCGGCAAAGAGGACGAAATGATCATGGCATCATTACGTATCAGACGAGCCGCGGTGTATCTAGGGAAGTTACCCGGAATGACTACACATCTAGATAATATATATCATTTTGTCCAAACAGGGCGAGATTCTGAGTGTATTAACAGAGCTATGGAATACCAGAAAGTGGAGATACAGGGGGAACTGTTACGTTTCCTCATAAATTGCGTGATCAGAAATCAAGACAGACCGGGGGTAGACCCGGAAGTAATGCAAACTCTTACCAGATGGAGCCAGAATATATCAGAAGGGAGACATGATAAGCAAAATTGTATAATAGCCATGTGCCGAAAGATCCGTAAAGAAATAGAACGCCTACACAAAGAAAGATTAGCGGTAGACCAGTTCGAACAAAGCGAGGAGGAAGGATCAGGACTGCCCACAGGACAGTCGGACACCATAGCCTATGTAGGTAGAGGAAGATCTTGTAATAATACTAGATGTCTTATTGACCCGATACGTCCGATATATCCGGATAATAACAGGAATTTCCAAACACCTATAATAAATATAAGGTCTCACGAGCATTCGTTCCAAGCCGCTGACAAATTACTCCGAGAACGAAGGGGTTATCATTTTCTCGATTCTATGGATGAACAAGAATTAGCCAGGTCAGCCGTTCATTGGGTTGACAGTCCCGGAAAATATGGTGATGATACAGTAGCACACACATTTTTGAATCTCACCCCAGATGAACAGCGTTTAGCTGGGATTTATATGATTCAACAACTCCTTATACTATATCAAAGTCAGCATTCAGATCCTGGTCCCTTACCTGAAATACTGACTGAATTACTCACGAATAGATGGAGAGGTTCAGGTACTAAATTAATTAAAGAAATACTAGAATCAAGAAAGCAGTACATTCTTTTTGTATGTCCAGAACATGTCTCATTGCCCATCAAGGAAAGAACCACGTATTACATGGACAGACAGAATCCCTTACGAGAAGTACACCCAATAAAAGGCGAGGACAATGAGTTTAAACGCGTATTTGTATATACGCCCATATCGAAAATAGAATTGTTACAAATGAAGAAAGTGGTACCCAGTCATGACAAGGACCCAGCGGGTTTCCACCGAGAAATTAAAGACATGTTACTCATGGGAGAGTATACCTATCCCGACATTATGACAATATTAAAGGTATTAATGCCCGCTGGCATTTATGAAAAACTCAAGGAAAAAGAGTGGGAGGTGGGAGACCAAAAGATAGAATCGTCAGCATTAGAAGCAGAAGAAAAGGCCCGAACTGCAGGAGCAGGACTTGGGGATAAAACTAAAGCACTACCAGGTTTACTAGTACAGGTACTGCCACGTTTATTAACTACGAAAAAGGAAGATTGGGGTACAATTTCAGCCTGTAAACAAAAGCAAGATGAAGACACTTGTGATTTCTATGCCCGATTTGAAAAATGTTTTGGTATAAATAGTGGCATAAAAGCAAGTAGCGAATCATACCCACATCTGTTTGTGACAAAATTGGTTGAAAATTCCTTGCCTCAAGTGAAGAATAGAGTATTAAAATTCGAGAGTACCTGGCAAGGTAACACTCCATCACAAATGTTACAAATGTTACAGTATCATCACAATAGAATTAGAGAGGAACAAGAACATGAACAAAGACGCATGAAAGACACGAAAATGAAAATGTTAGTCTCCCAGACAGTTCCAGCTGAAGGACATAAAAAGGGTACGACACATTCCGGTGATTCAACAGGACCTGTAAAAGGGACATGCAACTATTGTAAAAAGCCAGGTCATTACGTACACGATTGTCCAGTTTTGAAACATAATATCGCCATAGGTAATACAAAAGAAAGACCACGGCCACCTAGACAGGATCAGAATGAACAAGGAGCCCCGCAGCATGCACAGTCCATGCCAGCTCCACCACAGTCTATACAGTTTGTGCCAGCTGCACCAGCGCTGCCTGCTGCTGCCACACAAACCACGACACGACAGCTGTACCAGACCGCACAGTACGACTATCCTGATTATCAACGATACGCATGAAGCAGCCTAGAGAGGGAAGTTGACTTACCCCTTATCGAGGTCCCTGTAGACCAAGAAGGACCTTATGTACACAGTGAATTATTAGGCCAAGATAGAAAATTTTTACTTGATACAGGGGCAAGTCGAACAACTATAAAACGTAGTGAAGTTCCAGGGGCACCCCTCTCAGGCTCACAAAATATTTCCCTTGGTTTTTCAGGAAAACCTATTGTTAATGAAGTGTCACAGCCTCTTCCACTTACAATAGGACCTTTGACCCGAATTACAGATTTATTGCTTACTAAATCATGTCCAGAAAACTTGTTAGGTATAAAAACACTGAAAGCTCTAGGAGCTATAATATGTTGTTCTCCGGAAGGAGTAAGATTGTTTTTACGTGATTTTAAAGGTCACTATGTGTCCAGAGACATGGATCCCCGACTGCAGACTTTACCTACACACCTATGGGCACAAGGCCCTACTGATGTTGGTTGCATGAATATTACACCATACCGAGTTACACTAAAGGCAGGAGTGGTACTACCACGAATGCGACAATACAAGTTACCACCAGATGCTGTAGTGGCTTTACTGCAAATCATTGACGAGCTCATTGCCCAAGGAGTGGTTGTGGAAACAGACTCCAATGTATGTAATTCACCGATAATTCCGATTCTTAAACGAACAGATCCGAAGGCCCCGCCAGTATATCGACGGGTTATTGATCTGCGCGAATTGAACAAGTGCATTGTGCCACAATTCCCTGTGGTCCCAGATATCTCGTCCTTACTGACAGCTATTGATTCCGAAGCAACATTCTTTACTGTAATTGATCTCAAGAATGCCTTTTTCAGCGTCCCAATAAATCCAGAAAGCCAATACTTGTTCGGATTCAGTTTAAACGGACGCAGCTTTAAATTCTCACGCGCACCTCAAGGATTTACAGAAAGCCCCAGCATCTATAGCCAAGCACTGAAACGAGAACTCGACAGTATCCACATGCCAGTTAACACTGCCTTGCTTCAATATGTCGATGATCTGCTGATCACCGCGAGAAGCGAACATGAATGTGAGAAAGCATCACTGACAGTTTTACAATTTCTAGCCGAAAAGGGGCACAAGGTGTCCCCTTCTAAGCTGCAATTCTGTGTCCAGCGAGTTGTTTATCTTGGACACTCGCTGTCCAAGGAGGGAAGGCAGCTTACACCCGACCGCATTCAGTTAATAGCTAACATGCCAATACCCAGGACACAAAAGGAGGTACGGGCTTTCATAGGCCTCACTTCATATTGTAGGCAGTGGATCCCTCAGTATGCATTCCTAGCAAAACCACTCATTCAATTGACAACACAGGAGGCAGCCACATCGACTGTTCTCCCTTGGACTCAGGAACATACACAAGCTTTTGAAAGCCTAAAGAAAGCTTTATGCCAAGCACCTGTTTTAGCAACACCATGTTACAATAAACAGTTTACACTCTTTGTTACAGAACGCGAAGGTACTGCCTTGTCAGTACTCACACAGGAACAAGCAGGATCACACAAACCATGTGCCTATTTCTCTAGTACATTAGATCCAGTAGCTCAGGCTTTGCCTGCATGCCTAAAATCAGTGGCAGCAACCGCTTTGGCAATCAGACAAAGCGATGCTATAGTGTTAGGACATCTATTGACAGTTCAAGTACCACATGCAGTAGAGGTTCTTGTAAATAGGACGCAAACACAACACTTGACTATAGCGCGACTTACAGGGTACGAATTAACATTGTTTCAGCCACACATAGAAATCAGACGTTGTAACACATTGAATCCTGCCACACTTTTACCTGTAATCGGAACAGACCCACTAGCCCATGACTGTACTGAAGTTATTACAATCACGACGAAACCCAGACAAGACTTAACCGATGTCCCATTGTCAGACCCAGACCTGACGTTGTATGTAGATGGTTCATGTATGAGAACAAGTACAGGAGAGTTAGTGGCCGCTTACGCAGTCACAACAGATACTGAAATCATTGAAACAAATTGCATAACCTTGTCAGCTCAAGCCGCAGAGCTCATCGCTCTGACACAAGCCTGTATTCAAGCCACAAATAAAAAAGTCAACATATACACTGATTCACGTTATGCATTCGGAGTTGTACATGACTTCGGCGTGCTGTGGCGAGAGAGAGGTTATTTAACTTCCCACGGTGCCCACATTCAGCACGGACCCCTCATTCATGCCTTATTAGATGCAATACATCTACCCACTGCAATATCAATTATGAAATGTAAAGCTCATACGAAAGTTACTGATATTATTTCTCAAGGCAATGATCTAGCTGACAGAACAGCTAAACAGACTGCTCAAACTCAAACATCCGACATGACAAAGACAATAGTCCCGACGCCAACACATTGTATGACGATTAAAGATCCTACTCTTGATGTAATTGATATACAGACACATGCTACACCAGACGAAATAAAGAAATGGACTGAATTAGGAGGGATCCAAACGGAACAAGGATGGATGATGAAGGAAAAGTCTGTGTGGTTCCTTCCTGATTCAATGGTCCAGGTTATAATTAACACTGTACATAGTCCAGCGCATCTAGGAGAAAAAGCTATGCTAGACAGCATTCAACACATTTGGTTCAATAAACATTTACGAACAGCAGCTAAACAAAAAGTTCGTACCTGTATGATCTGTTGTCAGTTCAACCCAGGAAAAAGCGTTCCCGTAGAACAGGGTGGATTTCAGCCCCCTGATCACCCTTTTGAAGTCCTCCAGATGGATTATATCCAGATGGAACGATGTCGAGGATTCAAATATGTTCTCGTAGTTGTCTGTGCTCTTTCCCGTTGGACGGAGGCATACCCGGTTTCAGATTACACTGCCCCGACTACTGCCAAACAGTTGGTTCGAGAATTCTTCCCACGATACGGTTTACCACGTGTCGTCTACTCAGATAACGGCCAGCCGTTCTCATCCGAATTAATGAAACACGTTTCACTCTTGTTAGGCTATCAGTGGAAATTCCACTGTGTCCGACACCCCGAGGCAGCAGGTCTCGTAGAAAGACATAATCAGATCCTGAAAATTAGATTGTCCAAAATATGCAGAGAGAAAGGTGTCGACTGGGTAGTAGCGTTACCAGTTGCACTCTTCTACATGAGAATGGTAGCACACTCACGAACTGGGCTATCCCCGTATGAGGTGATCTTTGGCAGACCACCAAATATGTGGGGGACGCCTATACCATGCAAAATAACTGATATTGACTGTAATATGCTGACAGATTACTTGGCTTCCTTGATGTCTGCACTACAATCTTGTCGTTCACAGGTAGCTGCAGCTTTTCCTGACAACACTGAGGTGAAACCCCATGAGGTAATCCCAGGCGACCTGGTCCTGGTGAGGAACTTTGATCGAAAGACTCAACTGGAACCTAGGTGGAAGTCACCGCAGCTGGTCTTGCTCACCACAAGGACAGCCGTGAAGATCGAGGGCAGGAAAGGTTGGATTCATTCAAGTCATATCAAGAAATTCCATGGACTACCATCGAATGTGAATACCACACCTCGTGTGTCTTCACCAATTGACTCAAAATTTCCTTTTGTTGAAAAGAGTAATTCCGAACATTATAAACTAAAGCTCAGGTCCAATCAGTCAAGCAATTTGATTGTTTAAGTCCTCTCCGAGGTGAAGCGGTTGAATTGTCTCTGACATGTATCCCTTGGACCTGAATAGAGATAACACCGGAAAAATGTTGAAACGACAGGCGTACTGTAAATCACTGCGTAGTCATTGCATAGTGACGTTATTAATTTTGTTTTTCTTAAGTCTTTTAATAATTACTGCAAGTATATTGTTGCACATATATTATCCTATTTCTAGACATGTTTACAATGTTACTGCTGAACATTCTTTTAGTGAATTACCTCCGCTTGAGTTGTCTTATAGATTTGCGCTGCGCAATAACACGTTTATTAGTATGTTACATCATTCCCATCAGGTTAACAATGCTACAAATTGTTGGATATGTGGCCGACTCCCTCCCTATCAGAATTATAAAGGAATTCTACCTCTCTTTCCATACCCGTTCACACACAACGGCTCCTGTGGAGCATGGTTTAGTTTAATTAATTCTCTAGATTCGAATTCTGCAGTTTACCAAGATAACTGGGTATGGGGAAATTTGAACTTAGTTCTACTTAAAGTCTGCTACCCTAACAAGGAGGGACTTCCTCAGAGAACAGGAACTGATCTAGAAAATGAAGTATATGGATTAGGTAATTTTACGCTTAATCTTATGATCCTAAATGTCGAATCCGAAGCTACTCCAATTTTGCCCGCTATGTCAATATTTCCAGTAAAGGGTGAATTATGTGTAAGAAAGAATGGTTCCATACATATGGGCCATAGTAGATGCACCACTGTAGTAGAATTTAGTGATCAAGGCAAGTCTACATTTAGAGCTTCCCGCCATTCCTATTTCATATGTGGTCAGACGGCCTATGTACGTTTGCCTCTTGATTGGGATGGTACTTGCTACATTGGATTCCTTTTGCCACCTGTTTTCCTAGCTCCTCCTGATTATCACAGAAATACTCATTTAGTATATAATAGAGTAAGGAGAGATCTCCCAATAGTTGATTATACTGAAACAGCATGGGAAAAATACACAGATTTCAATAAAGGTCTCTTTCCCTATATAGGTACCGTTACCAATAGTAAGCTGATACGTAGATTAACTAGAACACTTGAAGCAGTAGTGAACGAAACTATTTCCGCCTTAGGCAATTTAACAGAAGAGCAGTCTGCTATGCGGATTGTTGTGCTTCAAAATCGTCTTGTCCTTGACGTCATCCTGGCCGATAGGGGCGGAGCTTGTAGGGTCATCGGATCAAGCTGTTGCATTTTCATACCAGAAAATTCGCCATCTGTATATAAAGCCATAACTCGCCTTCATAAGATTGTAAGCCAGATACACCAGAACCCAGGCACCTGGACTTGGACCGGTTGGTTTTGGAGTGTATTATCTACCTTTGGATGGAAGGTCCTATCTTTCCTAGGTATTGGCCTTCTCGTACTATTCAGTTGCTGTCTATGTCTGCAATGTGGACCAGCGATCTGTGGTCTGCGTGCCACATCGTGTATTCCACCACCAAGATTTCATTCATCCCGGAAGAAGAAAGAAGAACAAATGATGCTATATGAACAGATCAATGGATTGATGAAGATTGATATCTCTTAACGGGCAAGTAGGGGACAAGGAGGGAATGTGGAAATATGGATTTTTCTGATCAGTTATGTCCCCTATCTTGGACCCCAACGGTTTCATGTATGAATCACAAGTACATGTATGTCCCCTCCAGTTCCAGTTATGAAGACGCAAACACATGTGCGTCCACCGTCAACATGTCCTCTTCCAGATCCGCCATAAATAGGCCGGATATTCCATTCCTAAGTATGAAAGGCCACCGGCTTTATATGGTTCACTTATGCCATTTTACAGTCCAGGCAAGTAGGCCCTGATTCTGTCGTCGAACTCTTCTTGCCTTCTGCCTCTGAAAGCTCCAGTCTGAGCCTGCATCTGTGACCATGAACTTTGTCTCATTCTCTGCGCGGCCCACGAAGCCTGACATCAGCGTGCTGCCTGCCAAAAACTGTATTTCACCTTCGAAATTATCTGCTCCGTTCCCTGCCCGATGCATTCCTGTCTAGTAGTTTAGGTAAACATTCTTCCAGCTACCGAGCAAAGGCCCGGCTTCTCTGTCTTTAAGCAAGTAATTCATAGCCCTATTACTATGGAAGATTTCTACCCACGCATCTAGTGTAGACACTTAGACGCTTGTATACGCACTAACAGTCAGTATAGTCAGTATAGAATAAGATTCTACTCTAAGAGACCTCTCTTTTGGATAACATAGTTCTTTAAACATAGGATGTTAGATATGATTTGGGATTAGGTTGACTTGACCCTCCAGACTTCTGTCGCCACATGTAGAGCTAAATGTCAAGTCCCCTTCACCCCCTAGTTGCACGTCAATCACACGTCATGCTGCTGCGTGCGCATTTCTGCCAAGTATTTCTGCTGACATTGCGAAATTCTTTCATAGAACCACCCTATTATGACATCACATCTGATGACGTTCTTTAATCACTCCCAGTTACGCCTATTTTTGCTACGCATGAATATATTATCTACACTATCAATTGTTACGCCTCTTGTATTTGCTTCACTGTAAAGCCTATTGTATAAAAGTAATTGATTGTCAATAACGTATGTACTTCACTTCCTGAACCTTCGTGGTGATGGAACTTGGAGCAACCGATTCGAATCAACCATTGGAATAAAGCCCATTCCGAACCTCTAATACCACGGATTCTGCCTCTTATTTACTGAGCTATTTTATTATGATTCTGTATCAAATTAAGTCCCGGTAATTAAATTATTTACCACACTGTTTGTATTTTGTTTTCAGTCTGCTCCTGTATTTTACCGTTTGTAGACCACCTGCTACCCCCACCACCCCCTTTTGCTCTCTGTGACCCGTTGTTTCCCGCCGCTGTCCCCTGCGGCCATGCCCCCTCACCACCCCACTCCTGCCTCCGAGCTGCTCCTCCCTCCCTCCACGCCTTATATAGCAGCCGCTGCCCGGACGCGCAGCGGACGCGCGCAGCGGGCGCACCGCTTGCGCGCCAAAGGCAAGCCCGTCTGCGCCCGTCCACACCCCGCGCCAGAACCCCTGGACCCCGCACACTCCACAACGCCAGAATCCGATACGATGCCAACACTCTCCACGCTCTCAACACCGGCCGAGACCACCACTGCTTCCAGGCCGCCCCGAAACACACCCACGGACCCTTCTCCTGCCACACCTGCAACTTCACTTGTGACAGAACCACCAAAACCCCAAGGAATGGACCCAACCACCTTCGTTGCATACTCCTCAACACCCGCTCCGCACGAAAGCACGCCGTTGAGCTCTGGGACCTGCTCAACACCACCGCCCCAGATGTTGCCTTCCTGACCGAGACCTGTTGGAACGACTCCTCGGCACCTGACATCGCCATAGCCATCCCGGATGGCTACAAGATCTCCCGCAGAGACCGCACCAATGGGATGGGCGGAGGAATAGCCACTGTACACAGGTCCACCCTCCAGGTCCACACCCTCGCAGACGACTCCCTCAACTCCACCGAACACCTTCACTTCCGGATCCACACCGGCCCCAATACCACCCTCAGAGGAACACTCATCTACAGACCCCCCGGACCCCGGGCTCAGTTCAGCGAGTCCACCGCCGAACTCACCAACACCCACGCACTCACCTCCACGGACTACATCCTCTTTGGGGACCTGATTTTCCACCTCGAGAGCAACGACGTCAACTGCACCACCCTGATCGACAACCTTGCCAACCTCGGCCTCCGACAACTCGTCACTGAACCCACCCACACCGCCGGCCACACGCTCGACCCCGTCTTCTCCACAAGCATCCACGTCACCTTCAACCACACCACCGAACTCCACTGGAGTGACCACCGATGCATCCACTTCACCTTCAAGAAACCAACCACGCACCACCGCACCCAACAGCTGCCTCGCCGCTGCTGGAGCAAAGTTACCGAAGACCAGCTGACCTCCACCCTCACCCAGAACCCACCCACTGACACAGATGCCGCCGCCTGAAACTTCAGACAGTGGATCAACGCCAACACCCTTGCCCCGATCAAGACACCCTCCATCAACCACCCCAGCAAGAAAGCCGCCTGGTTCACCAAAGAACTCCAGATCTCCAAAGGAACATGCCGGAAGCTGGAGAAGAAATGGCTCCACGACCGCGCACCAGACAGCCACGCAGCCCACAAGGACGCCACCCGCAGACATCACCACCTCATCAGAACAGCCAAGAGATCTTCCTTCAAAGCCCGACTGGATAACAATGCACACGACAGCAAAGAACTTTTCAACATAGTGAAGGAACTCTCCAACCCCAGCGCCAACACCAACGACATCCCGCCATCGCAGGATCTGTGCGACTCCCTGGCCACCTTCTTCCATCGCAAGATCATCGACATCCACGACAGCTTCAACTCCTCATCTGCCCCGACCGCAACAGACCACACCCCGAACGCCATCTGCACCAACCAGCTGACCTCCTGGTCCCACGTCAACGATGAAGAGACATGCAAGGTCATGAACGCCATCCACTCAGGATCTCCATCAGACCCCTGCCCACACCACGTTTTCAACAAAGCTGACGCAACCATCGCTCCCCATCTGCGAAAGATCATCAACATCTCCTTTGACACAGCGACATTCCCGGAAAGCTGGAAGCACGCCGAAATCAACACCCTCCTCAAGGAGCCCAAGGCAGACCACAAAGACCTCAAGAACTTCCGGCCCATCTCCCTGCTGCCCTTCCAGGCGAAGGTCATCGAGAAAATCGCCAAGATGCAGCTGACCCGCCGCCTCGAGGACAACAGCATCCTAGACCCATCCCAGTCTGGATTCAGACGCAACCACAGCACCGAGACTGCCCTTATCACCGCCACTGATGACATCAGGTGCCAGCTAGACAACGGCGAAACCTCAGCCCTCATCCTCCTGGACCTGTCTGCCACTTTCGACACGGTCTGCCACCGCACACTAAAAACACGCCTCCAAGAAGCCGCAATCCAGAAGAAGGCCCTGGACTGGACCACGTCCTTCCTCTCCGGCAGAGCTCAGAGAGTCTGCCTCCCGCCCTCCTGATCCGAAGCCACCGACATCATCTGCGGCATACCCCAGGGCTCACCCCTCAGCCCAACCCTGTTCAATGTCTACATGGCCCCCCTCGCACAAGTGGCTCGCCAGCACAACCTGAACATCATCTCCTATGCCGACGACACCCAACTCATCCTCTCCCTCACCAAGGACCCGCACACCACGAAGACCAACCTCCACGAGGGAATGAAGGCCATCGCCGTCGCCGAGTGGATGAGGAACAGCCGTCTGAAACAGAACTCGGACAAGACGGAGGTCCTCATCCTAGGTTCCACACCCTCTGCTTGGGACGACTCATGTTGGCCAGCTGCACTGGGAACAGCTCCAACACCCACGAACTACGTACGCAAACTAGGATTCATCCTCGACTCCTCCCTCTCCATGTTGAAGCAGGTCAACGCCATCTCCTCCTCCTGCTACAACACCCTCCGCATGCTTCGCAGGATCTACAAGTGGATCCCGACCGAAACAAGATGAACAGTGACCCAAGCCCTCGTCAGCAGCAGGCTAGACTACGGTAATGCACTCTACGGAGGAATCCCGGCCAAACACCTGCGACGACTACAACGCATTCAGAACGCCTCAGCCCGACTGATCCTCAACGTCCCCATCCGCAGCCACATCTCCCCCCACCTCAGAGACCTGCACTGGATCTCCATCAACAGGAGGATCACTTTCAAACTCCTCACCCATGCACACAAAGCACTGCACAACACCAGACCAGCATACTTGAATGACAGACTCAACTTCTACACCCCCGCCCGCCAGCTCCGCTCCGCCAGTCTTGCCCTTGCCACCGTCCCGCGAATCCAACGAACAACCTCCGGCGGCAGATCCTTCTCCTTCCTCGCTGCAAAAACCTGGAACACCCTCCCCACCCATCTACGGCAGACACAGGACCTGCTCACCTTCAGAAGGCTCCTCAAGACCTGGCTCTTCGAGCAGTAGCAGCACCCCCCCCTCAGCGCCTTGAGACCCTCACGGGTAAGTAGCGCGCTTTACAAATTCACTGATTGATTGATTGATTGAACATTGGTTTGTTGATTAACTTTAATAAAAAGATGTTAAACAAAAAAAAAGTGGTCTACTTAAAGCACCAGCTTATTCCCTTAGTACGGACGCCCCAAGATGGTTTGATGGGCAATGGTCTCGGGCCCTCAGAGACTTAAAATCAGCCCTCAAGCAGTCCCCTAGAGATAGGGATCGGGTGGCGGCCTGCCATAACATTTACAAGCAAGACATCAAGGGGAGGAAGGGCCAACTACAACAGAAAGCCTGGGAGGAGCTAACAGAGGCATCTGAGCTAAAGGACTCTACTTGTTTCTGGAGGGTCATTAACAACCCATGTTTTAAAGACTCGAACAAACCAGGGTTAAGCCACAACATTCTACCCGATCAATGGCAGGATCCCTTTGATGGAGTGTATAACCACCCCCACAGAGCAGAGTAACCTCAGGCCTTAAATCAGGAGCAGAGAGCTGGGCCCATTACCATCTCTCTGTACGAGGTGAGAATAGGAATTGAGGGTCTCTCTCGGAACAAGGCGCCGGGACCAGATGGGATCCCGCCAGACCTCTTCCGATGTAACACATAGGTATGGGCGCCGCTCCCAGTAAGGGTATTAAATGCGGCAGTAGCATCAGTAATGCCAGCATCATGGTCCACGGCCACTATTTTTCCCATCTTTAAGAAAAGTTATAGGGACAGCCCACATTGCTATCGCCCAATATCTCTTAGTGATGTGACAGTGAAGGATCTGTGGTGGGTTCTTTCAAAGAGGCTATCGAAATGGGCAGAGGTTAACCACATTATAATGATGTCCAAAATGGGTTCTGACCTGGCAAATCTACTGCAGATCAATGCCTCACTCTCTATCTTAATACCGCTAATTACACATTAGCCAAATCAGGGGCATTATATTCAGCGTTTATGGATCTCACTGCAGCCTTTGACCGAGTGAATCACTGCAAACTCTGGACACTCATGGGAGAGCTCATGGAGGACCTGGCAATAATTGACACTCTAAGGGACCTACATTCGAATAACACGGCAGTAGTTAGATATACACAGGAGGGGAAAACTATGGATCATTTTAACTGTTCTAGCGGGGCAGATAGGGTTGTATATTAGCTTTGTTTTTGTTTACATTATATATCAACGGTCTTGACTCTGCCCTGATGGCCTTACAAGCAGACACCCCGAGGATAGGGACAAGATCGGTCCCTGTCTTGCTTTAAGCAGACGACGCAGTGCTCCTCGCACGCACCCCTAAGGACCTGTGGCTTTTAATAGATGGTTTTGTGACCTCATGAATAAGATGGATTTGCCCCTAATCTAACTAAATCATACATAATGTAAATTAGGAAGTAGTGCAGGAAGCCTCACAATTACTCAATAGGCACACACACCTTCGCAAAAGTACCGACCTTCTCATATTTGGGTATTTTATTCAATGAAAAATTTAATTTTAAACATTTATTAGAGAAGTACCTTGCTTTGATAAGGTCCATGGGAGCAATCGCTAATTTTGCTCCCAGATTAGGCCGTTGGTCACTAGGGACGATTTTAAAGATAGATAATTCCATTTGCTGTCCCAAAGTTTTATATGGCAGTGAGGTTTGGGGATTCAAGGTGGTTAACAAATTACAAACTGAAGAGAATAAATATTTTAGGCGCTTGCTGAAAGTCCCTCACAGTACCCCTGCGCACATTGTTCATGAAGAATTGGGGTCTAAATAAATTTCTGACATAGTGGCTGTCAACCCGCTATTGTGTTGGGTGAAGATTCGGTCCAACGAAGAGGCAGGTTTTAATAGGCTGGTAATCCTGGACTGTCTCTCCCTTGATCATGCGTTAAAAATCCTGTGGTTAAAATATGTAAATGACACCCTCTCCACACTAGGGTGTGTTGATCTGTTCACCAATCCTGATCTCAGGAAAAGGCACGTATTAAAGATCTGTTTTCCAAATATGCTACCACGCAACATGAGGATAGGGAGCTTAACAAGCCCACGTGAGAGTACACATTTTAGTTAAGTCAACGCAGTGTATGGAACCATATTTATCTCTCATTACTAGTGAACATGACAGAATTTTAATCACACTTTTTAGACAAAATTTATTTCATTATCTATTGGCGGAACCCTCTGGTTTTATGTTATACACAGAATTAGAGGACCCTGTGGCTGTGACAATACGTCTCCACAGGATACCTTACAATTTGTCCTCCTTTGTCCATATTACGCAAATCCCAGAGGAGAGTTCCTGAAGGGGTTTTCAAGAAAGCCTAGATTTAAACAGGCCTTACCTTGCCTTACTGTTTTTAAAATTGTCATCAGATGTTTTTACACTTTTTTGTGTTTCAAATTTTTTAAGATCTGCTCTAAAGTTGAGATCTACGAAGGGTGTTTAAAGTCCATAAGTGTCTCTGCTAATTTTTGACTGAGTACTGCTGCTATAAAAGTATTAATCAAGTATTTTATTGTATATATTCTTTTAAACATGTAGTGAAATTTGTTGGATGTTCTATGAAATTAATAGACATTGGGGGACTATGACATTATATTAACATGGTCTTAATGTACATGTGGCTGCTTTTAAAAAAACTGCTTTTGCCTGATGTATGTATATTTTAAGATGTATCTTTTATGGTCATATTTTTTATTTGCGAAATAAAGATTAATGTTATTATTATTGTTATTATTATATATCTAACAAGTTTTTGTTGGGTTTCATTTTGCACTAGAGGTTTTACTTTTATTTTTTATGTTTGCAAACATCCTTGCTATTTTATGTGAGCTACACACCAAGGTTTTAAGTTGTTTGTGTGAAAAGTGATGCAGTGTCCATGTATTATATGGGATAAAGTACCCCATGGTGTGCATGATAAGGATATTACAAGTCAGCTTGGGGTTCCATACCTTACAAAGGAACTCAGCCTTCGGCCTCGTTCCTCTGTATGGTTATGGGGCTCTTTGGTGACTTGTAATATCCTTATAATGTACTGCAGGGGGTACTTTATCCCGTATATTACCCAACCTGTAAGCATTCTTTTCTGACAGAGCAGTTATCTGCAGTTTGTTTGTGGTTCAACATGGATGACAATGGTGTTACAGTGGGTTTGATATTGCTTGTGATTGGGGTTAACTTCATTATTGTGCTATCACGAAGTCTCCATTATTGTTCTTGCCACACTGGAATCCTTTTCTAGTGACTATGGAGCAACAACCAAATTTCATCTTCGAAAAGGTAAAATTAGAATTATTTTCCTTTTAATAAACCATGACGGAGTTATTTTTCTTTTATTTATCTTGAATAGGAGGTTGGAACATTGTAGCATTTAACGTTTTAATTATTGGAAGGAATATTATTTGCTAATGCAGCCTAGGAGCGAAATTGTTAGCACTCCAATATTCTAGAGAAAAATACTTCGTGCCATGCAAGAATTAATTAAAAGTAGAGATAGTTTCGAGCCTGTCCCAGATTGTAAATATCACAAGTTCTCTGCAAGCAGCAAAAGCGTGCCAAGTCTTCCGGAGGGAGGGTCACGGACAAGGTAGCATAGCCCCTATACTGAAATTTATCCCAGCGCCCCTTGAATTGAGCAACACTTCAAAGAATCTCCCTTCTGTTGATTACGCCAGGGCGAAACATTAATTACGACAGCGTAATTTGCATCGTTTTGAGAGTTTCCGGAAAGACCACCAGTGGCGTCATTTTTCTGTCGTTTATTGTAAAATATATCACGTGACCGCGGAAACAATGAGAAGAACGAGAACGGGAGTGGCTGTTGTTGATGGCAATTGTTGTTTTAAGCTTTTTTGCACAAAATTCATCCTCGGTGGTGCAATATCCATGTAAATATAGCACTATTTGGCAATGTTGTCCTTCACATAACTATGCACAATTTCCCTGAAATTTCGCATAATTATATGAACGCAAGTTGCATACATTTTTTAAAACGCCTAATATCGATTCAGTTGTCCTGGTTTTTCCAGGAAATGGTACAACGTTGCAAAAAATCAGAAGTATTTTACGCCTGCTCCTGGCACAAATAGACCTATGAGAAATACAAACAGATGCTGTAAACTGAACCACTGGTGTAAGCAACCATTGATTGAACTTGCCTGCACTTGAACTGAATGCTGTCAACGAAGCTTGAAAGTAGGAGAGACAGAAATTAAGGAGAAAATACATAAAATCTGATGCAAACACTAATTTGTAGAAAATGGCATCCCAAATGAAATTGCAAGATTACAGAAAGAGCTTCCCAAGTTAACCAGGCCCAATGAATAACCACCTCAGGGGATACTGAGGCCTGAATGGAATTTCTCGATGTGAAACCTGCTCTCACAGGCAAAGTCATCAAAAACAAATACTTCAAAAGGGTAAATCATTGGGGGCATATCAGCAACAACCGGCGTTAATTATCGCTAAGCGCACTTAGCGCTCGGATAATTATAGCCGGCTAACAAGGATTTTTATCGCTGAGATAGCGTGCTATTAGCAACACTTATCTCAAAAGCGATAAAAATCCTAGCGCTAACTGACAAACGTGAGATTATCGCTGGAAACCCAGCGATAATCTCACGAAGTGTCGTACTTTAATATTCGGGACCGCGTAGGGGACAGGGCCCTACCCCTGTCTATCTTGGTATTAGCAAACCGCAAATGGTAAATGCGGCATGTACAAGTGCTTTATATACCGTTCTAGCTATGAATGCACTGTGTACACGTTATTCTGCTTCACTACGCGGGTTCCATTTTGGAAGCAGTGGCCATCTTGTCATTGCCCTCACATAGGCTATAATGGAGTAAATACGGGCCTCACAGTACATGGGCTTTCCCTCTGACTTCTCTGTGACCTGGGCAGCTGGCTCTGCTGCCCCAGGTCAAACCGGTCTCACGAGCTCCCCTTCCTCCGTCCACCTGTGATTAGCATCAGGGCTTGACCCGTCATAAAACCCTTTCATTCTATACAATCCCCCGGCTAATCTCTTCCACACCTGCTTGTTCCTGCTTTATGACTTGTTTCCCAAAACAGGAGATGCTCATGTTTATTGGGGGGTCTATTGACATCAAATGTGGGATCTGAACCTTACTGTGTAAATCATTGTGGGCTGGCCGAACTGGAATGTGGGATGGTCATCATGACTCTGCTTTTTCGTTTGTAATGTATACTTATAATGGCCATATCGTAAACCAAGGAATGTGTGCCTGGAGCATGATATTTTGTACTTAAGGAGAAGCCCGTTCATATGATTTTCAGCAGTCTCCTGAGAACATACACGCTGTTGTACTTCTAGGATACCTGTAATTGGTCTGCAGCCAATAAACGAATCTTTGACTTCACCCAGAAGACTCTGTGTTTCTGTAGGTCTGGAACAGGGTGAACCCAGAAGTCATAGGGTGTGTGCCCCTGCACCGCTGGGTCTAAAATACCCAGTACTTCAGTTGTTTGGCGTTAGCTTGATGATAGGGCCTCACATACTTAGCCATGATATCCACCTTCCATAGGATATCATGGCTAAGTCAGTCCTGAAGCAGGCGTAAGGAAAGTAGCGATAACAGGGGTAATCGCTACTTTTCTTTCCGCTATGCTTCATAGCATGGGGCTTGATGATAGGAGAAATGTCACTTAGCGACATTTCTCCAGTCATGTCAGGTCAGGAACGCCCATTTTGCATCTCATTAGAGATGCAAAGCTGGGCGTTAAGAATCCGGGCGCTAATGCAAGGTTTCACGCGATAGCGTGACCTTGCTAAGTAGGCCATAAAATTATCGCCGCTTTTCGCCCGAAAATGGACGCAAAAGCGGCGGTAATTTTATATCGCCTCGTTGCTGATATGCCCCCGAGGCATTTATGAATAAGTGTAGTAGAAGGAAAATAGTACTAATTCATATGCTCAGAAGTGTAATTCGTTAAAGTGCGGGCAGAGCTTTCCAACAGCACCTGTTCTGCATCTTAGATGTACAGTTATCCCGCCCTGTCTGTAGTACTATGCAATCGGAGGGATGTATTTGAGGAATGCATGTGAGAATGATACAGGACAATTGCTGGAAAATGGATAATATATACTAAATAGTGGCAGCTGAAAAAAGAAATCAAGGCGGAGCACAGGTAAGAAAATGCAATAACAAAACCTAGGTTACTTGCATTCATTGGGGCAGATTTACAAGCCCATTGCACCACTTTTGCGTCACTTTTCCCATGTAAAAAATTACGCACAAGTGGCGCAATGGGCTTGTAAATCTGCCCCACTAAACCTACATCCTACATCAATAGTAATATGTCCTAAACAGGCTCAAATCTATTCAAGTCAAGCCTTGGACTATCTCACACTCACACATGGCCAATGTCAGACGTGGCATTTTTGGCGGGTTTACCCCCAGACTTTTTATTTTTTGGCCTCCAGTTTTTGACCAAATATACATTGACTGTAGGACCCTGGGCACTTTACCACTGCTAATCAGTGCTAAAGTGCATATGCTCTCCATGTAAACTGTGTTGTAGATTGGTGTATCCAAGATTGGCACATTTGATTAAAAACTAAGGGGCATATTATCAAGAAACAGAGTTAAAATTATCGCCACTTTAGCGGCAGAAAACTGCCGCTAAAGTGGCGATAATGGGCTTGATAATATGCCCTTGAGAATTCCCATAGAACCCCATGTTTTGGTGACAATATGGGCTTCTATTGGAATTCTCAACTGCATATTATCAAGCCCATTATCGCCGCTTTAGCGGCAGTTTTCTGCCGCTAAAGCGGAGATAATTTTAACTCCATGCTTGTTAATATGCCCCTAAGTCTCTAGTAATGAGCACAGGCGTGCCCAGGGTCTGAAATCAAATGCTATTAGTTGGCCTGCAGCACTGATTGTACCACACGCACAAGTAGCCTTTTAAATGTGTCTCAGACCTGCCACTGCCGTGTCTGCATTCAAGGTTTCCACTTCCATGTCGACCTGGCAAGTGCCCTCTTGCCAGACGCTAGCCTTCCATTTTCTTTCATGTAAGTTACCCCTATTGTAGGCTCAAGGTACCCCCATGGGCAGGGTGTAGTGTATGTGAAAGGTAGGACATGTAGTAGTGTGTTTACATGTCCTGATAGTGAAATATTGTGCATTTAGTTTTTCACTATTGCAAGGACTAGCTTTCCCATTGTCTAGCGTTGGAGCTGCCTTGTAAGATATTACAAGTGTAACTTTCAATTGGGAATATCTAGAGACTTGGATTTTTGCCTCTCGAACTCAGAATTTAACAACACACATTTTAGTAAAGGTGGTTTTTAAATTGTGTGTTTGGAAATGCCACTTTTAGAAAGTGGGCATTTCCTTGCTTAATCGAAATCTCACTTAACAGAGAAGTGCTACAAAAGGTAAACTACGTTCCCCGTAATGAGGAACCGGGAGGTGCTACAATTCATACACCCGCCAAAGTGTGGGTAGTATACCACACTTCAACAGAGACAACAAACAAGAGAGAGGAAAGACAATAAATGTCTTAATACTACCCTCACACACTTTGCAGTGTCATGCTTCATCATTGGGCCGCATCATACATCCAGGCGCAGACCAACACACTGGATGGAGCGCAGGAAATTTTTTAGGAATGAAGAATAGTGGTGAGGGTAGAGTGAATAAAGAGGAATAAAAAAACACATAAAGAGACACACAACTTAAAGGAAAAAGTATTCCCTTAAAAAAGGGACCAAATAGTGCAAACACATATAATTAAAACTACCTAGAGGGAACACTCGATTTTTATTCCTGTTAACCACTGGTAGGATTAAAACATAAGATCTGGGATATTCAGGGGAGGTAAAGGCCCCTATATCCCCAATGCAGATACCAACATGTTTCTGTCAATTTTTATCGCGCCCAACCGGGTTGCTCTGGCATTCGTCAGGGTGTTGATCCTTAGTTTTTTTGGTCTTCACCCCTATTCGGGCGTTTACCTTGTTATTTAGCACCATGGACAATATCCAATTGTCATACTCTCTGGGGAATTCCAAGAGGGATCCTGTTTCTGTAAAAAGAAAGAAGAGGGGGGCAGAACCCATGATTGTAGTACTACCCAGCCTTTGCGTGTTCCTCTTCTAAGATTTATAATTCTTGTCCTCGAAATTTGTGCCAGAAAATCACGTGCCGTATCACCATAAAACCCAGTCATTTTATATATATGTATCTTCCTAGGATTAACCACACCACGTGCAGAGACCACAGACACCTCCAACATCAGTGGATATATAAACGGGACTTTTTTGATCTCATATACAAAAATATTTAAATAATAATCCTACTAAGGAGGAGTCCAACCTCATTGTGTTAGTATTAAAGTGTCAAAACATGGTCCCAATCAACGCATGCCTGTGGGAAAATCACTAAATCCCTAAACCAATATACGTATACCTCTACTCTACTCACAAGAGTTCACAAGTAGTTCTCTGAACCCGGGTCCTTTGTGAGAATGTACTGTTGTAGTCACACTCTAATGTTGAATAAGGGTAGAAAGAGAAGGAAAAAGCAACAGTGTATATTAGGTATTACTTATCCTCCTCTTCTATCAGCCTTAATTAAACCCCGCTTCAAAAAGCCTATTGTACTCCCAACACTTTATATTAAGTCAGGAAACTGCCCTTAACATCATTCATAACAGGGAAAAAAACAGTTTGTCTAATCGTACTATCTCCTGTGAACGAGATGTGAGAGATGCTCCACTCGTACTAGTGACATTGATCTTAGAGATTGACTGTAATATCCACTTGCTGGTATTGGTATACTCACACCCCTCATAATGCCACTTAATAGTGAAAGCCAGCATCCTCATGTTAACATAGATTACCGTTACACGCTCAGTTGTAAATGGACAAGCATCCCATAGTAATGGTAGGCAAAGGGAGCTAAAGGGGAAAAAAACGAGCAAATACGCAGACAAGTATCTTTATCCTACTAAAGCTCCCCTTCCACTTACTACTCCAAAGAGACACCGTCAGTCTTTTCCTCACTCCGGTCCTCTGCCGAACATGGCCCACTGCTGCTTGCAGGTTTTTATGGAGCCACAGGCAGGTCCAGAGTGTAGAACACACCCCTGCCCGGTCGCGCGAACACGTCTCATGTCCGGGAGTATAGTTCATGGAAATAAAGAGAGTGCTCCCTTAGTTCCTAATCGTAAAGAGTAGTGGCCAGATTGAAGATGCACTTGTTTTACAATTGATGTCCTTAGTAGTGCATTAAATATAGAGTACGCAACAAATGTTGTCAAGATATTATAAAATACTCAAATTGTATCAAGTCATCATCAAAATCAATCTGTTAGGCATAACAAGGACCACTGAATGCGAACACACTACTAATGATTCCTCTGGTCACCATCCATGCCCAACCTAAAACAAGAATGCCTCATACATAGAAATCAACCTCGTAATCTGAAATCTATCATTATTTGTTTGAGATCCCATAAAGTTGGAACCAGGGAATACCGTCATTAATTCCCTTTGTGCTACTCTTAAGTCTGTCCACCCAGCGCTGTTCCCTTATTAAAAGGAAATTGGAAATGTCACTGGTGTTGGGTGGGATAAAGGGTTTGTCCAGTACAGTCCACCTTAAATCTTGTTCGATATGTCTATACTCATTAAAGTGAGCAGTCAGCTTGGTATTTATTTTCCCACACCGTATCGTGCTCATATGTTCCAATATGCGGGTTTTTACTCTGCGAGTTGTCATTCCCACATATTGCATATTGCACGGACATTTTATCAAATAAATTACGTTTTCATGTTTTGCATGTGGTGTGTTTTCTCTGTTCCCACGGGCGGTAAACCCGATGTCTACATTTTTCCCATTGATAGAGAAAGGGCATGCCCTGCAGTAGCCACACGAATAGTGGCCTATTACTGGTTCAGGTTCTGTCCATTTGAGGGGTTTGTCTGTGTCCTAGGATGTGTATTTACAATCATATCCTTGATACTTGCACTTTTCTTGAAAGGGAAAAGGGGGATGGGTTGATCCAGTCCATTTGAGTTAAGAATCCGCCAATTCTTTTGTATTATTTTCTTCAAATTGTTCAATACTGTGTTGAATGTCGTCACGCAGATACTTCTTTCAATGGTTTGTTTTTCATTTGTTTCCAGTAGGGCCTCTCTGACTCAGTTTCTTTTTTTTTGTTTTTTTTTAAAAGATTTTATTGTGCATAAAAAGGGTTACAAACACGGGCCTACAACCACCAGGGCCGGCCGCTAGTAGTCGAATTGTTCCAGCATAACAGAAAACACTGACTGGCCCACAGGGGCCCCGCACTATCACAGTAGATCAGACTGCACATAAGGGAAATCAGAATACACACTTTTAGTATAAATAACAACAAAAAAGAAAAATACAAAAATACAACAAACAAGGCGAAACGACTTATGGAGGGCGGCGAACACCAGCCGGGGGAGTCAACACCCAACCACCCAAGGGCGGTCAAAAAAAGAAGACCTGAGAGGGAGGGGGGGGCCACGAGAGAACCAAATCTGTACGCCAAAGTACGAGATACACAAGGAACCCTCAAGGATCAGGGGGACGAGGCAACCCCGGACGTATCCACCAAAGGGGGAGCACAGATAGACCCACGATACGCGTTCCACTGCCCCCAAATTCTACCCCAAGCCCCCGGTTTACCACGAGCCACATACACCGTTTTCTCCCTGAACATGCACCAGTCCATGTTCTCCTTCCAGACGGACACGGTGGGAGGCCGCTGGGAACCCCAAAGCTGTGCAATATCTCTCTTTGCAATCATGTTCCCCAAGGCCGCCCACCGAGCCTGAGCCGCATTGCAGTCATTGGGCTCCCATACATTCAGCACACAACGACGCACCTCCGGCAGCAGAGCGACCCCGGTGACTCGTCTCATAATATCATGCACCCGGCGCCAGTATTCCGCCACCTCGCGGCATTCCCATAGGATATGGAGAAAGGTAGCACTGAGCCCGCAGCCACGCTTACAGAGTCCGTCGTCTGAAAACCCCATCGAGACCAGGCGGGGGCCCGTCACATATACACGATGGAGAATCTTAAGCTGGACCAGGCGGAGACGGGCCGGGATGGCCACCTCCTTAGGGGATGACAGTGCAGTCTGCCAGTCCTCATCGTCCAGCTCCACCCCATCTCCCGTCCATGCCTCCGGAAGACGCACCAAGAGGTCAGCCCGATTGTTTATCAGTTTTTTGTAAATCAGGGAGATAGTACTGTCGGGGACGTGACCATCGAGTATGCGGTCCTCGAGAGGCGAAGAAGAAGGGACCGTGGTCCCCTCCCCAAAGACCGAAAGCAGGGCGTGCCGAACCTGTGCATAACGGAAGAACTCTCTGTCACTAAGCTCATACTCGCGCTGAAGCGCCGCAAAGGATTTAACCGCACCTTTAACCCACAGGTCCCCCACTCTGCTGATGCCGATCGTATCCCAGCGCTCGAAGCCTTTCGTTGTCCAGAGGCTTCCCAAGCGGTCTGAGTCGAATAGAGGAGTGGCGCACGTTAAACGCTCACTCCAGCCCATCGCAACGTTAGCCGCCTTCCACACCCTGACCGCAATCCTGGTAGGGCCCGTAAGGGCCCTACCAGCAGACCGCGAGTAAAGCGCTCTGTTATAGTTACCGCCGGGGAGCAGGAACTTATCCATCTCATATGCCGGGTTCGAACCAGGAGCGTACGTAGCATGATTAATGGCAGACAGCTGGGAGGCCCAATAGTACCGTCTAATATCAGGAAGCGCGATGCCCCCGTCATACCAGGAAAGAGTCAGCTTGGCCAAACCGATACGCGATCGCCCGTCCCAAACCAGTCTCCTCTGCAAACTCTCCACCTCCCTAAAGTAGGCCGCAGGAATGACATCGAAGGAGTTCTGGAGTGCATAAAGGAATCTGGGAAGGGACATCATTTTAAACAGCGCCGCGCGACCAAGCGGAGACAAGGACAGCTTACACCACCGAGCCGTATCTGCCCTCAAACGCCGGAGTGGGGACAGGAGATTCTGCTCATAGCGGACCGCCGGGTCCAACGAAACGTACACCCCCAGGTATTTAAAGCCGGACTGAGATATTTGGAGCGGAAGCCGAGGCGGCAAGGGAGGAAGACCACCAGAGATAGGATACACACAAGATTTGGACCAGTTGATTATCAGACCCGAGTTTTTCCCGAAGGAAGTAAGGACATCAAAGAGAACATTGAGCGACTTCCGCGGTGAGGTGAGATACAAGAGAATATCATCCGCGTACAATGAAACCCGATCCTCGAAGCCCGGGGCCCACCGGAGCCCTCTAATCGAGGGCTCCCAACGGAGCCAGGCAGCGAGCGGTTCCAGGGCGAGAGCAAAGAGCAGCGGGGACAACGGGCACCAATGCCTAGTTCCCCTCCCGAGAGCGAAAGGCCGAGAAACCCACCCATTGACAACCACCTGAGCCATTGGTCCAGCATAAAGGAGCTTCACCCAGCTAAGGAACCCCTCCCCAAAACCAAACTTCGCCAAGACGGCCCAAAGAAATGGCCATTCAATGGTATCAAAGGCCATCGTGGCGTCTAGGGAAACCAATATGGCCGGTTCAGCGAAGTACTCAGCCCTAGCGAGGACGCCGTGCAGACGCCATAAGTTGAGAGCGGTATTACGATGTGGGATGAAGCCACATTGATCCGGATGTATCAAGTCACATATAACGCTCAGCAAGCGATTGGCGAGGACCTTAGCAAGGATTTTGGGTTCGGCATTTAGCAGGGAAATAGGCCTATAGGAGGCACAGCGGTCACGTGGCTTACCCTCCTTGGGAATCACCACTATAGTAGCCAGGAAGGGAACCCCTCTCGAGCGATTCCTGAAACATGTGACGGAGGAAAGGCGCGATTTTATCCGGGCGCAACTTATATAGTTCAATCGGCAGACCGTTGGGGCCCATAGCCTTGCCCGAGCGGAGGGAGCGAATCGCAGTAGCTATCTCTTCGACAGACAAAGGGGCATCCATCAGCTCGCGGTCCTCGACGGATAAGCCAGGCATGGCAATATCCCGAAGCAGAAGACGAGAGTCGTCCTCATCTCTATCAGACACCGGGGAGTAAACTGCACGGAGGTGGTCAGCAAAACACTCAACAATCTCACCAGGCTCAGTCACACACACTCCATCCGACACCCGAAGCTCCGGGACCACACGATTCACTCTCTCCTTCTTGTCCAACCAGGCAATCAGCTTACCCGCC
This sequence comes from Triturus cristatus, assembly GCF_964204655.1. NCBI lineage: Eukaryota > Metazoa > Chordata > Amphibia > Caudata > Salamandridae > Triturus > Triturus cristatus. Next base: position 761,418,327 of record NC_140595.1, read on the forward strand.
TTGTCTCCGGCGTCATACAACCTACCCTGCTGCTCCCTATCTGACTCAGTTTCTCGCTCGTTTTTGGGCTCTCTCGATGACATATTCACGGTAGTCTCTGTTTCTCAGCTTCTCACTCAGATTATCCGCTTCCTTTTTATAATCTGTAACCAAAGAATAGTTCCTGCGAAGGAACTGCCCATAGGGTAGATTCTCCCTAAGAGAACGGGGATGGAAGCTGTGTAAATATAGTAGATTATTTCTATCGGTCGGTTTGTGATAGACACTGCTAATTAGAGCCGCATTCTCTGCTCTTATGTTTAGATCCAAAAAAGGAAATGAGTCATTGGTTGTTGTACCCGTAAAGTATAAGAACGGGTTTCTTGGATTGAGCCACATGAGGAAGGTCTGGGCAGAGCTTCTGCTTCCTCTCCAGATGATAAAAACATCATCTATGTACCTACGCCATACCCTGATATGATTCAAAAAAGGGTTGGGGGGTGAAAAGATAGTTTCCTCTTCAAACTGTGAAACATAGAGACAAGCTAGACTAGGGACGCAAGAACTCCCCTTGGATGTGCCATGAGTTTGTAAGTAAAATTGATCTTCAAATTTGAAGAAATTTTCGGTAAGTGCTAGCTCCAAGAGACAAAGGATAAAAGCCCGAGGGGTCTGGAAATCCCAATCCTCTGCAAAGAGGATGTTTTCAATCACACTCAGAGTTTCTCGTTCAGGAATGTTTGTGTACAATGACTCTATGTCAAGTCCGATCATAAGGTCACTGTCTTGATCAAAGTCCTTGATAAGGTTCAATACTTCGCGTGTGTCTTTTAGATAAGCTGGCATCTTCTGAATGATAGGGCGCAAGTAGCTATCACAAAATTTCGATAGTTGTTCCAAAATCCAATTGGTCCCAGAGACGATTGGACGCCCAGGAGGAGGACTAGTAGGTTTGTGTACTTTTGGCAAAATATAAAAATATGGCACAGTAGGATGTTGTTTACACAGAAAGGACGCCTCCTTCTGACTGATCCAGTCGTTAGTAATAGCTTCTTCCACAAGCGAGACAATCTGGGTTCTAAGTTCTTCTGTTGGATCTCTGTTCAGAATGAGATAGTTTCTTCTGTCACTCAACAGACGCAAACATTCTGCATTGTAGATGTTTAGATCTTGAATCACAATCACACCACCTTTGTCTGCAGGTTTTATAATTAACAATGGATCATCCCTTAATTGATTCAAGGCTTGGGTCTCACTATCAGAAAGGTTGAAGCACGGCTTGTCACTTTATGATGTTGCCATTAATTCCACCTCTCTAAGGACAGCCTGCTCAAACACTCCCACTTTTGGTGGTAACTGTCCCAAAGACGGAAAAAATGTAGACTTGTTTCTTAGTCCTGTGTCATCCTCTCTCTCAGTAGCTTCCTTTCCCTCAAAAAATACTTTCAAACGGACACTGCGAAAAAAAACAGCTAATTAACATTTCAATTTGAAAGAATCTGGTTGGTTTGTTGATACAAAGTCGAGGCCTTTTGACAACACCCTCTCCTGTGTTGGCGTCAGTATCCTACTACTTAAGTTCATTACTAAGTGCGTTACCTGCTGCTGCTCGGTTCCCCTTGCTTAACCATCCTGGGTGTCTCTGCCTGTTTGTGGATTCACTGTCTGGTTTTAGAATGACAGGCGCTGTTTGTGCATTCACTCCAGACAGTCACACAAAGGGAGTTTCAGGTGTGCAATGCATATGCTGATGGGCCATCCTGGGCTAGAGTGGTGGTAGGAGTTGTTACTGACAGCTGAATAGGCTGTGTGTGTTCTGCTGTCTTCACCTCCTGCTGCGAAGCTGGACCAGAGAGGACAGAACTAGTTTTCACCGAGACAAAGAGACTTTTTGCCTAAGACTTCAAAGAGAAATGTAGTATAAATATTGGGTGAGTGTCATCAGAACTTTAGAAAACTATTGGACTAAGAACCCTGCCAAGAAGAAGAGCTGGAAGAGATGCCAGGAGGAGTACTGCACCTTTGCTGTTTGTTGGTTTGCTGGGTGGGCCTGCAGTTACTGCTTCTGTCTTAGGCAATGAAAGGACTTGACCAAACTTTCTTGAATCCTACTGTTAAAGTTTCTCAAAAGGCTTGAAGTAGAGCTTGCCTCCTTTTGGAAGTCTCAGGCACACTAAAGACTTCACCATCCTCTGGGTACCCACATCTGATACTGTGTGTTTTCAGCTGCTACAGAGGAAAAAGCAACCCAACGCCATCAACAATGCCTCTGCTGGCTCTGCAACCTGTTGGCACCGAAGAGAGCACCGCCCGCTTCGCAGCGCCACCATGGTCTAACTGAAGATGCCACCCGATGCCACCACTGAGCCACTGCTTGCACTGTGACCTGAGGGCAATGCACTTTGCAGCACCTCGCTTCACATCACTGACCTTGTATCCCTGACGCTGCTCAACGCCAGCATTGATGCCTCTGCCTGCACTGTGGCCTTGGGGCACCACTTGTATGTTACTCAACGCATCGCCCTGACCCACTCTGCAGCCTTGGTCCACTAATGCCAGTGCCATCAACTCCAGATTATCTACAGATGACAATGCTGGAAATTTAAGGATGATTTTTTCAGAGAGTCTGAAGTTCTCTCTAAGAAACTCCTGGATAGGGGATACACTAAATGGTTAAAAAAACGCTCACTCAAACGAGCATGGTACTCACACAGAGATATTCTTTTACAACCTAAGCAGAGAACACCCCTCTCTAGAATCACATGTGTGACATCCTTTTGCCCTGTCAGTAACAAACTGACAAAGAGAATTAAAAAACACTGGAATGTCCGCACTACTGCGGACATCCCATTGGAAACACCCCTTTTTTCTTTCAAAAATGGTCTCAACATCAGAGATCACCTAGTGAGAGCATACAAGCCGAAACATACTGGCACTACCATTCACTTGTTCCTAGAACTCCCCCCAGTCGAAGGCCACTACGAATGTAGCAACTGTTTGGCCTGGACATCCACGACTTAAACAAAAACCTTCAAGCATGGCAACATAAAGCAAACTCTTGGTTTCCTCTCCAATTGCAACTCATGCAATGTCATTTATTGCATACATTGCCCAAGTAATCTGATATACATAGGTCAGAAAACACAGAAAATAAAGGCGAGAATTTCGCAGCACAAGAGCAGAATCCATTGCAAAATCATCACAGCCCCGCTGGTCAAAACGTTCCTGGAAATGGGACACTCTGAAAATGTCTTTACATGGCAAATACTTGACATCCTGAAATCACAACCAAGAGGTGGGAACAACCAGATGATACTCAATAGACTGGAATGCAAGTGGATGTTCAAATGCCAATCAATTATCAGTGGATTGAACACACAGGAGGAGTGGAATGGTATCTTATGAGCCCTATCCATTTTGCACTTACATGTGCATCTCCGTGACATGCAACTAAAAGATTACAAACTGAGACAGTATATCATGCCTTATTACACGTGCTTCCTGAAGTTTATTCCTGTGATAAATTTTCCTTGTCTGTATTTTCGTTTTAATCTATTTGTTTATTGTAATTACCCTATCTTACCTTTTTATATTTATTTTTCATGTATAAATGCACGGTTAGATAATTTCCATTATGTCAATATATGTCTATATATTTAATTTCATTTATATGTATGCACTCATAGCTGATGCACTAATGAGTAATGGTCACCCATAAATAATGTGATGTGTCAAACAACACTAATGTACAACTTAAATTGCTTCCTTCTCCTTCTCCATGGCCTTCTTACGGGTTGCCATCCTCAGTGGACCAACTTACCACATTGATTTGGTCTGCCACTCTAACTCTGCAATTGCACTGTCATTGCCCAGGTCGATTCCTTCCTTAATAACCTCTGATCGCCATTCAGGCATATCTATCATGGGCACGCCCGCAGCCAGCATCCTGGCTACGGTGCGTACCGCACCAACCTATGACTTCCGCACATAGTTTCCATTCTTATCTTGATCAGCACTCTAGTGTACACTGGACCTCTCCCAAATACCATTTCCGGTATTTATTGACTCCTGCCCACCTCCGTATGGTGCGGCATTCTCCAAAGGACTCCGGAGATTTCACCTGGTCTACTGATTAGTTCATCTCGCACCTAATTGAATCAAGTAACCTCACCATCCCTTCTACTATAACTGCTACTCCTTGAGGTCACCGCATCTCTTGGTAACGAGTACTACATTTCCTTCACAGAAACCGCAATCCACTTTTGGTTTTCTAATCCTGACACAAAGGGCTGGAGCCAGCGCCCGGGTACTTGGTATAGTTTCCCTCATGTCCAATTGATTTTTAGTAAGTATTCTAACTCTTCAAATATGATACTCCCTAGCGGCTCAGGTCACCACATCATATGTTGACATGGACCGCTGTATGTTTCAGACACCGAAATCCACTCTTGTATTCTCTCCCTGAATTGGAATGTTACGTGCAGAACTGTAATCCTTCCCTTGTCTGTTCTCGTTAAGTGAGACGACATTTCCTTGAGCGGGAGACCACAGGCACAGTTCATTCTTTGCTAGCCCAAGACGCAGCAGATACAGTCCAGTCTTTCATACAGCCTCTGTTTGCTGGGTTCCAGGAATGGCATTGCAGTCCTTCTTTAGTCCTCTTTACAATTCAGATGAGATCTGGGGTCTGAGTGCCAGAGGTTCCACTTTTATGCCTGTTTCTTTCCCAGGGAGATGTGGTGACTACCTAGCCAATGGACTAACAGGTCCCCTTCCACCTGATGACAACTTCCTGTGAACTGTGGCATCTAGCTAGCCCAGAATGCACCATTCTGCCCACTCCCAACATGACAAAACCCTTCTCTTGGTGTGTGGAGCTCCCAAGCCCATCCCAAAAGTGTGGCTACCTTGGCGCTACAAGCTGCTGAGAAAACATTTGGCAACTGCTTCATCCTCTCTGTCTGAGATGACGGCCAAGCTGCTAATACAAAAGAGCAGCGCCTCTCATGTGTGACTGCCATTTGCCACTCAAAGGCAGTTTTTTTCCTTTGAAGCTCGGCTTTTAGGCTCACACCCTGCTTGGCCATCCTGACAGGAGGAGGTTGCACCTCTTCAGTCAGCAGGCCCTTTGTGTTCTTTCTGAGTGTCATTCTCACCTCACCTAAGGAGATCAGAAGGCTGTCTCAAGGATAGCAACTTGTGTGCAAACGTGAACAGTCACTGGAAACTTTGGGCACAAAGAGACAGGTTTCTAAAATTGCCATTTGTGCAACAATTACATTAAATTCAATTTGAGCATTAAGGATGGCTAAATGCAGCAGTTCTTTTAACACCATAAAGTACTATATGTGGTATTCCCATTCAGATATTAGCACTTCTGAGTTGTCTTTGTTTAATTCTGTACTTTCCAATGAGGCTGCTAGCCTTTCCACAGTAAAAATGACAATGCAGGGTTTTTACTTTCAAGATATGTAAAGCTACTAAAACACATGGCTATCTTTTCTATATAAAACATAATACACGCTGTCTATAGGGCTCAGTGGCCTACCGTAGGAGAGACTTATAAATATTTTTAAAAGAAGGTTTGGACTTTGAAATTACTTTAAAAGGCAAAGTCAAGTTAGTAGTTTAAAACCTGTTCTGCCAGCCAGCATGGGTTGGCTGGGAGTCATGCATTGTTTTGTCATGCTCTTCGTGGCACAGTAAGCACTGCGGTCCATGAGGGACACTATAACGTTTACACCCTGGGTATCCCTGGTACCATATAGCTGTGATTTATAAGTAAGTTAACATATGCCAATTGAGGGTGAGCAAATTAGGCACATGTTTTTATGGGTCACAGAACTGGCACTGAGGCCTGTTTGGCAGGACACAGTGAATTTACAGATTTGAAAAAAAACAGCAGCATCTTTCCATATGCTTGGGGGTGATCATGCAAATATAGGTATGTCGATATATAATGATCTCCCCAATTTTTGCCTGTTTGTGATAGTATTATGGCAATGATGGTATGGTATCATAATGTTTCTATAGTTGATTTTCTGACATTCAGCGTAATACAAACCATTATGCAAATAAAAATGTGAGTATGCCAGTTAAGAATAGGCTGGTTAATGGGATTGGACTAAGAGAGTGTAGGATGTAGGGTTTATTTTCTACATAGGGAGATCAATTCTAAATTTACCAATAACACCCCATTACTTCTGGTACGACTTGATCTGGGGCTAAAGACTATTTCATCTACTGCTGTTGTAAAGTCCTTGTGTTTTGGGTGAGACTTTGGACTAGTAATACCCAGATCTTGGTCAAGGATGCAGTGGATGAATTACTAACCCTTGAAAGACAGGCTGGGTGATTGGGCTGGTTCAGGAAGGTTAGGCAGTGACTTTTTAAACTGGGGTTGGGGATTCTGTGGGAACAGCTGCGGTTTGCAAAATTTCGGGATGATCTGTCAAGCCGGGGTTGCGAAAAGTGGGGATTTCCCTTTGCAATTTCCCGTAGGAATTTTGAGCATGACTAAAGCCCAAAAAGCTCAACGGAAATACAAAAAATTTAGCAGAAAGCTAGCTTTTGGTTCAGAAAGAGAAATTCTTCTCATTTGGTGCAAATCCATTCAGTAATTTTGGACTTATTTAAGAAAAAGAATTATAGATATCTGGGAAGTGGAGAGTCCATAAATCTGACAGATCTCATGCAGAGATCTGACTGGCTGACAACACTTCAACCAGGAAGTGTTGGCAGTCATCTTGGGACTCAGACTCATCCGAGTCCCAAGACAAGAAAAAAAGGTTAACTAAAGAAGAGGGCAGAGTATGAATAGCCTGACCACCCTAGGCCTGGTGATGGATGTCAGGGGGATAAAAAATTATTTTTTTCTCAATGTTGCCACAATTTTGCACTTGGTCCTGGAGGGATTATTATTATTAGAGGACCGCATGGCCCCCCCATTTTACAAAGGCATTGTGTTAACTAACGTTGTTTATCTCTGTGATATCTATTCAAAGCATTCTTAAATCATGATCAAGATGCGTGCTGGGTTTTTTATTATTTCTTAGAAGTAAACTCGCGCCCTCGCCATGCACTGCAAATCATTACATCACTCATTACATCTTCTATGATATCATTGATATTATCAGAGGAACATTTGCAGTGAAACTATTGATGAGAAGACAGTGTATGGCAGGAGCGCAAGGTATAGTTACCCTAGGGCACGAGGTATAGTTTCTTGAGATAACTTTAACTATAACTGCATAATTTCTACTCTTTTGTGTGTGTATAAAATGTCTGAGCCTAACACTTACATCTCTATTACTTTTGTTTTGTGAGTGATATCATTGACCGTGTCATGAGTAATGCACGAGTGAAATCTGAGCCTAACTATAGCGTCCCCGTAACCTTTGGGGGTTTTTCAGTGAAATTCTAAGTTTTTTTAAATTGTATTTGCTAACTATAATTACCCTGTAACCATTGGCTTTGTAAATGAATTACTAAGGTTTTTCAATATCTACTTTGTAACTATAACGTCCCTGTAACCTTTGGTTTTTAAAGTAAATTTCTGAGGTTTTTTAATTCTATTTCATAACTATAACGTCCTTGTATTTTTTTTCTATAATTAGATATCGAACATTACATATGCATAGTGCATCACTTATTGTTGTATTTGAGATCTATTTATTTAAAAAGTACATCAATCATCTTATTTCAAGACATTTTTTGCTTTCCCGACAACGTCATGATTGCCTAGGACACACAGCGAATACCGCATGTTTTTGACAAAGTGTAAAACACATATATAGGCATAAAGCTTGCATCTAGCTGTTTAGTAAGCTATTGGTGTATTCATTTGTCAAAAAACAGCATAAAAAAAGCATTTTCCTTGTTCGCAGAGCCACCGGAAGTGGCAATGATGTCAGTAGTGGCGAACACCGCATGTTTTTGACAAAGTTGTAAACACATATATAGACATGTTTTATTTAAAGTTTGAGTCTAACAATTTAGTAAGATATTGATTTAACTTTAGCCTTTGTATACATTTGTCAAAAAAGTACATCTTAAATGCATTTCCCTTGTTTGCGGTAACACCGGAAGTAGCAATAACATCGTGGTCGCCAATACAGAGTGTTTTTTGTAAAGTGCAAAACAAATATATGTAAACATTTACAGCATTTTAGACACTAGGCAAAAGCAAACATTCAATAGCCATCGCCACATTCAATACTTATACCTGTAAAATGGATTACAAACAACACACTAAACAAATTACTATCTAAATGACTCTATAATAGCATCTATATCTTCCTTAATATTTCTATAGCACAGTGCATCACTCGTCCAGTGGAATCTATGACTTCATGCCTCACTGTATCAGTAAGTCTCTCATTCACTGTATACGATTTTGAGTGGATCTGTGAGATGGTGCATCAGTCTATCAGTTGTTCTGTAATGAACTGTGTGACTGTCTCAGTGCATCTATGAATGGGTGCATAAGTGTCTCAATGGGTCTGTGATTCATTGCATGAGTCTCTCAGTCAATCTGTGAGTAGGTGCATGAGTGCCTTTGTGCATTTGTAAGTATGTATATAACTATCTGACTGAATCTGTGAGTGGATACATAGTGTCTAAGTGCATGTCTAAGTGGGTGAGTCAGTGGGTGTATGAGTATCTTAGTGAGTCTCAGATATTCATGTGGTTCATTAGTCTCTCACTGGATCTATGACTGGAAGCAGGAGTGTCTGGGTGGTTCTGTGAGTGGGTGAGTGGATCTCTAAGTACAGTTGTGGGTGGGTGCATGGACCTCTGAGTGTATGAGTGACTGGGTTCATAAGTCTCTCAGTGGGTCTTTGAGTGGGTCTGTGAGTGACTGTATGTGTGTGTGAGTGTCTGAGTGGGTCTGTGACTGAGTATCTGAGTAGATATGTGACTGGGTGTATGAGTGTCTCAATGGGTCTGTGAGTGAGGGCATAAGTCTCTGAGTGGATGAGTGAATGGGTGCATGCATGAGTGTCTGAGTGGGTCTGTGGCTGGGAAGGCAAGTGTCTGAGTGGGTCTGTGAGTAGATGCATGAGTCTTTAAGTGGGTGAGTGAGTGGGTGAATGTACATCTGAGTGAGTCTGTGAGTGGGTGTGTGAGTCTCTGAGTATATGAGTGAGTGACTGCATAACTCTCTGAGAGGATCTGTGACTGAGTGTGTGTGTGAGTGGGTGTATGAGTATTTTAGGAGATCTGTGAGTGGGAGTATGAGCGTCTTACTGGGTCTGTCAGTGGGTGGGTGTATGAGTGTCTCTGTGGATCTGAGAGTACATACGTATTTTTGTGAGTGGTCTGTAAGTAGGTGCATAAATCTCTTACTGGATCTGTACATGGGTGTATGACTCTCTGGGTGAGTCTGTAAGCGGGTGCATTAGTGCCCAGGTGGGTCTGTAAGTGGGAATAAGAGTCTCTAAGTGGGTATGAGAGTATGCACATGAGTCTACGAGTGGGTATCTAAGTAGGAGCGTGAGTCTCTGAGTAGATCTGTAGATGAGTTTGTCACTCTCCGAGTATGTCTGTAAGTGGGTGCATGAGTACTTGAATGAGTATGTGAGTGGGTATATGACTGAATGTGTAAGTGTGTGAGTGAGTATGAGAATGGGTGCATAAGTGTCTGAGTGAGTTTGTGAATAAGTACATGAGTCTGTGACAGTAACCGGTGAGTGTTTACAAATATATATATATTTTATATTTCCACCAATGTTCGCATGCGGTGTCACTGCGATATTCGCGTTGTCCCTGCAATGGTACACGGGGCGCGCTGGTGATCGCGGTGTCATTGTGAATATCACAAGTGATTAAAATATCAATTTTGGACACATAACTTGTGTCACTAATAACTCCCTTTCTCAAACATGAGTTTAGAGTATCTCCACCATGAGCCCTTATCTTAGCTTTGACAATAATTTTAAGCCCCGGGAACCGTTCCCGATCGATAAAATGGCAGTCACAACTTTCTGTTAGGGTTGTATACAGCCAATCAGAGCATCCCCACTGCTATGCACATTTGTGAAGTACCACAAAATTGTCACGATTTAACCGCAATCACCATGAAACCATCACAAATACCTGCGGCCAGAGATATCACTATATTTTAATTTCACAAAAACTACTTGACCGATTTACACCAAATAACAAAAAGCACAATTTGTGTAGCAACATCTACCTTTCTTCTCAATTTGGTAAAATTCATGTTCCTATAGGAATTAACATGACAAATGCACCCTTAATTTGCTCCCCTATTTCTCAATTTCCACTGCACGGATCACCCCCAAATTTTCAATGACACTATCTGGGGAAAATTTCACGAAGATTGGTAAAACGACGCTAAAGTTATAGGTAACTCAAAAAATGTCTTTCCTATGGAAACTAGGTCCTAACTATAACTACCTACTGGTGACCACCAGTAGGTAATATATGTGTGTGTGTGTCTGTGTGCGCGCACGTGTGTGTGTGTATGTGTGTGTGACTGCACATGTGTACTAAAGCAATAATCAAGGTAGAGTGAAAAGTGATTCTATCAACACACCTTCCAATCTCACAAGGAATATAATAGGTAATGACTACTCTTAACTCCACAAAATTATTATGGAACTCAAGTAAAAATGGAGTTTAGAATAGCACTTCCATTAGGTTCACGCAGCGGGTGCAATATTATGGTCAAGGTATATTTTGTCTGCTATATGCTAACCCGCTTTATTTCACATTCAAGACAAACCCAGCAGAGAATGAAGCCAAATCTGCAGAAATTAGAAGATAGAATGGTTCTAGTGCCATATTTGATGATAATTTATGGAAAGTTTCAAAAAGAGGTAAAATAGTTATGTTATTTCTATTTTGTTTCCCTCCTTCAGCTTTATCACAACAAAGTTGTTTTTCTTTCATCACAATATTTTTAGGGAAGAAAAATGTACCTGGCACTTTTTAGTCTTATTTGCTCTGACCCCCCCCCCCCCCTGTTATGATGTCATATGTTACTTTTAATTTGCGTTTTTATAGCTTTTAATTTAGGTTCTAAAGCCTACAAGAATTATTTATGTCTGTGTTTTCCTTTTGTGTTCTTTTCGTGTCTATTGTTTCAAATATACGTAGTCATTCAATAGAAGTCCCTTCCTGTAATTAGCGATAGCATGAGGAAGCACTCCGCCAGGACCAAGTAAATACAAGCTAAACCCTACAAAATGCACAATAACTGTGCCGACCAGGTTTGATCAGGGAGAAGGTTGTACCAAATTCCCAGTTATATAGGGGCTTGTTCTCCCATTTACCAGCTGCTCCCAGCATGTGGTAGGTGAGTGCAGGGGCTGCTCTGCAGGTCCTGGGGCAAGGAGGTTGGGGGAGGGGAAGCAGTGCCAGAAAAGGTCTGGTGGAGATAGGGGATGATGTCTGGTTGGTATTGTTGATAATACCTAACCTGTTTTTACTCGTTTTTTTCCAGCCAATAAAATACACCAGGTGTTCTTGCACATAGGAAAACCAATTGTGAACACACCAAGCTATTAGTGATTAGGCAGAGGGAAATTCCCTAAGAGAATGAAGCTATGCCTGACTCAAAATTAGATCAAAAAGAAAAAGGGGACACAAACCCTGTACTCCCAAGGAACTAAGGTATATAAACCTTTATTATGGAAAGTGTTTCATTAGGCAATTAAAAACAAAGTAACAAGATGCTACATGTGATGGTGCAGTGCAAGTGAAGTCAAGTGAAGTGTTGTGCATAGATGTATACAGTGCGCATAGCACAATTGAAGAGCTCAACCAACAGGACAAGATTTCAATATACAAGTATATACAATCTCATCAAAACATAGTTTTTGGGAAGGGTACTTTCACCAAATGAATATGGGGTTGAGATATATTAGTAAACATTTCGACCCTTGTAGACAACATTTTGACAGGGTCTTCCTCAGGACCAACGTAGCATCCTGAAGGAAAGTTGGAACTGTCAGAGTGAAGAAAGTGGCTCAGAATGAGAAACACATAAAAGTGTAGCAGTTGTCAGCTCACCTGACTTAGCTGGAGGTTATGTCTCACAAATGAGACTGGTGGAAGGGAAATATTAGAACGTCTGGATCAAGGAGAAAGCAAACAAGATGAACAGTTGTCTTCATTCCATGTGAAAGAAAAATGGAAGGGAAAGTAGTCACTCAAGGGAGAAAATATGATAAAACAGGAGAAACTCCTGTATTCAATAGTCATGCAGTCTTACAAATGGGAGTGCACAACATCCTGTGATGTCATCCATCTGTATGTACAGGCAAAACTACAATCTGAACCATAGCAGAACCCTAAAAAATCAGATGACCTCCAGGAATGCATAACAAACACAGCTGTAAAAGGTGAATAAATCTGTGTTAGTTCAGATTGGCTTGTCCAGAAAGTGAAAAACTCAGACCAATTACCAAAATGGTCTTGCAGTGCATCTAAAGATATGAGAAACAGAGTGCAAATAAATTGCTATGTGTGCTACAAGCCTTTGATACTACCCAGTACCGAAAACAAAAAAAACATAGTTACCCGAGGAGTGCATCTGAAAGCATTTCCTTTAGAAACAGGAATAACGTCTCGGAATGAGAACCTTCGAGTGATATTTAGGTTCTCCCTTTCGTCCACTATTTTTGTTTGACCAGCCTCTTTCAGCCTTTGCGTTGAGATTCGGTCAATCAATGAATCAATATATTCTTTATTCGATTAAAAAAAACAATCACAAAAGTCAATCACAGTACGATACATTTCATAAATATCATCTTCACCATATATTACATTTTAGCTTGCTTTAAAACACCCGAAAGATATCAAGATAAAAAAACAGCATTGTGTGGGAGTAGTTCAAAACTTTAGAATCAATAGTGCATGTCTCACTTGGTGAAAATTCATGGGCTTCAGGAGTGGTCGTATAAATTTAAAACTCAGATAATCATATTTCGGGCGGATCATGACTATGTGCAAAATATCAATAAAGGATACGTTATGACATTCACACAGCTGCAACCTCGAGTCCTCAAATCAACCATGATTAGAGGGCAGTAACCGCGGGAATAAGGTAAACCTAAATGTCAGCAATCATCGCTGGTGGCGGGGCATGTCCAAGGTAAGATAAGACTCCAAGCTACTTACAGTTTTCACTAAAATTGCATGACGTGGCTAGAAGCTTATTCAATGCTAATGCCTCTCGATCTGCTGCCATTTTTTCTCTAAACGCTTCTTTGACCTACCTGTTGTCAGTTTGGACAATACCATTTGGATAGATATAAAGTTCAGGTCTCGCTAAATTTTTCATTGTGGAAGAGATGTAGGCCAACCAATGGTATCAAAGATAAGTTATCCAAGTTTGTGCAATCTTGCATGCTCAATCTATGAAGGCCTAGCTCCCTATTGGTCCAAAATGAGAGCCAGAGAGTCAGGGGAAGCTTCGGATATAGTCGATAACATGGCTCTTCGTGAACAACCTCAAAGGGTGGGCTTTGTGAGACCCCTAGAAGACCCCTGAGGAATTTATTTTCCGCTATTTTAATCTGGTTGACTGGCCCGTATCTCCAAATACCACACCCATAGCTAGCTATTAGGATGCACTTAGCCTTGAATATATCCAAAACTGTTTTTACGTGGGTGCGCCCCAACTGCTGAGAGAAGTCTCCTATGCTAAACATTGCCCCATTGAAAGCCGCCAAGTTATGATTATTAGAGTGCCAGTTAAGGCAGCGTCCAGTTGAACACCCAGATAAAAAACTTATCAAACCGTTTGATATGGTATTCTTCTTCTATGAATTTCATGGTTTTTGTCTTGGGCAGGCCAAACTTCATCGCATGTGATTTATAGTCATTGCTGGACAAGTCAAGGACATTCATAAAATCAATAAATAGATCTTAAAGTTCCTGAAGCCCCCTGGCAGTCCGATCGATTCATAACATGTTGTCTGAATGAAGCAAAGCAGGGATTGGACGACTTACAGCGCTGGGGACATCCAAATGAGAATCCATCAGAACTGATTCTATTTGACTCATATTTTTAAAAAATTGCGCTAATACGCCAGCCTGGCAAACCGCACGCTTCAAATTAAAGTGCAGTGTGCATTCCTTGTTTGGGCCATATCTAACAGATACCGAAAGGTCCCCGTGCGAATCACACAAATAATTAACTAGAGCGAACTCCATACACATCTGAGCCATAATGGCCCACAGCTTGGAACGGTTAACTTTATTGAAAGCTGAACTAAGGTCCATGAAGGCCCGATGGATTGCCCCCTTCTTGGCCTCTGTGTACTTACAGATCAACAAATAAAGAGTCAGATTTTGCTCAATAGCGCCCAGCCTGGCCTAAACCCACATTACTGGTCAGACAAAATACTGTGCTCCTCTGCCCAGGTTGAGAGCCGCTCCAACAGGACCCGGACAATGATTTTCACCTCCGAGTCGTTAAGAGATATGGGTTGGTAGCAAGCTGGGTCTGACCTATTTCCCTTTTTGAAAATTGGGACTATAACCGATTGATGCCAAGTCGGTAGTAGTGGGCCCCTGGCTGCTGCATTTCAGTGCTGGGTTATTAAGGGGGCCCACAGATTGACAGAGGATTTAAAAAGGTCCCCAGAGACTCCATCAGGCACTGGGGCCTTGTTGGAGGGGAGATAGGAGATCGCTGAGGTCACCTCAACCAGTTGAAATGTAATTATATGATCCTCCTTGCTACCACCTATCAAGACGGCCTCTTCCTCTTGATTGTAAATGGCCTTAAAGTCCTTAACCCAAGCTTGTGATGTGATAGTTGACGCCTGGTTAGAAATTTGGTCACTATTAAACAGGGGGTGGTTAACCACTCGCCAAAAGGCAGCACCATCCCACAGCATACTAGCGATATCCCAGGCCTCATCTTTCAGCTGGATCTTACGCTCCTTGCAAGTCATACGGTAACCACCCTGGCTCTCTTCACCTTTTACTGACACTGAGGTGTTTCATGCAGGGATTTCAACAGGTCCTTCTGTGCATTTGAGCACTTTTTATCAAACCATCTAGCAAGGCGAGGCATGGAAAGGACACCTGGTTTAATAAGAGCCAATTAAATGAACCTGCAAATGTTCAAAGAGGACAGCATAATGCTATGAGCCATGGCATCCTCAGTGAGACATAAAAAGAAATCAGCAATGCAGGAGGCAACCAGGTTAGAGATGAAACCCAGTGGGACAACTGTGGCCCACCGCATTCTCCTGCCCTGGTCAACAGAGAACACTGGCTCCTTGCAGGAATTGGTCACACCAATAGGCTTTTTGTCCCACAAGAAGGTGGCTGTCAAAGGATTATGGTCACTTAGAGTATGCCACACAACCTTAAAATCTACAAGAGCTATGGATAAACAAAAAGATACAAAAATATAGTCTATGGATGTGCTAAAACTTCTCCCTTTGAAAGTGGGAATTCTCTCAACTGACCCCTCTTGTCTTGGAATTATTAAATTGACCAGATTATACTCCGCAATTAGGCTATAGACATTGTCGCCTTGCGGTGTGTGCAGGAGGTGCACCTGGTCAGTGCCTGGGTTTGATTCTCAGATGCATCATTGGCTTGACAGGACAGACAAGGGTGCAAATTAAAATCCCCCAATAACATAATTGAGATTCTAAGTGAAAACAATCCTCTTTAATAACTTTTAAGCTGGAAACGGCATCTATTTCATTCCTGGATGTGGCCGCATTAAAAAAAATTATAACCAGCAGTCTGCATTTATTTCTGAAGGTTAGGAGGGTACCCAGGACCTCCTTTGACTTGGACCTGATAAGTTAAATTTTTAAGTTAAGATTCAAATTTACTAGTGTGACAAGGCCTCCACTAGCATGTCCACTGGGAGACAAAATGGCTGGCGCAGTAAATGAAACAAAGCCATCCAGATGTAGGCAACCCTTAGCATCCCATGTCTCCTGCAGACAACACCAAAGGTAGCCAACATTCTAATCCAGCCAGCATTGGTTAGCCCTTCCCAAACCCCAGCAATATTCCAACTAAGAACCATTAGCTCCATCGGTCTACTGGGTACCATAGACTTAGACAGGTCCTCTTCATCATGGACTGGACCCAGTCAATTAAGATCTTCCAACTGACTCAGGGGTTTAAAACAATTACTGAGTGCTATACTTGTGATTTTACTTTGGCATAAGTAATTGACCAGTCCATCGTGTGGCCAATACTGACCAGACTGCACTCCTCCCCTTTCCAATGGTCTTACACTATGAGATGTATAGAAGAAGCCCAGTGGGAGCACTGAGATACGGTCCTTGGTAGAACCTTTGAGCCCAAGAGTGTGGAGGATACGTTCTGCCTGCATAGTGTTGTTAAAATTGACTATAAAACTGTCACCTGAAAACATCTTCTAGACGCCAACCAGTTGACCACTTTGTTCTTGAGCTGCCCATAGTTGAGTTGCAACATACCTCAACAAACAACTCACCTTCTACACTCCCAACCGCCAGCTTCCCTCCGCTGACCTCTCCCTCGCCACCATCCCACGCATCCACCGAACCACCACTGGTGGCAGGTCTTTCTCCCACCTCGCCGCCAAGACATGGAACACCCTCCCCATCCACCTGCGACAGACCCAGGACCTACTGACCTTCAGGAGACTTCTCAAGACCTGGTTGTTCAAGCAGTAGCAGCTCCCCCCCCCCCCCTAAGCGCCTTGAGACCCTCACAGGTGAGTAGTGCACGCTACAAATGTATTGCTTGATTTATTGATTGATTGATTGAATCCCAACCTGAGCTCTGTTAGGATGAGGATCCTAATGTAGAGGAGCTGGATGAGGGGGAACTTGATTTGGGAATGGATGATAGAATAGGAGTATACCAAATTGGCATATTTGATTAACTTTTTAGACTAGAGTGAAGGGGTACTGCTGGCACCCAGGACCTGTAAATTAAATGCCACTAGTGGGTCTGCAGCACTGATTGTGCCACCAACTTAAGTAGCCCTTTAAATATGTCTCCGGTCTTGCATTGCAGCCTGTGTGTGCAGTTGTAAACTGCCATTTCGACCTGGAAAACCTTTTGCTAGGCCTAACCTTTCTTTCTAATACATGTAAGTCACCCCTATGTTAGACCCAAACAGCTCTTAGGGCAGTGTGCAATGTTATTAATTACATTTTCCTATATGTTTCTAAATTGGTGTGGGATTGTTTTGTGTTGTGTTTTTACTTCATTACTGTATGAAGTGTCACATAAATACTTTACACATTGCCTCTAAGTTAAGCCTGTATGGTTTTCTGACAAACTACCAGACAGTTAAGCACAGGTTAATTTAGGCTTTGCTTATGGCTTCACCTTGATATGGCTTGTCGTTGCTGCTTGAGTAGGGGTCCACCCCCCTCAACCAGTAACCTCTTTTCTTACAGTGACTTAAGTGCTTAAGGATGGGTAAAGACTGATGAGGGTGACTTGAGGGCACAGGGTTGGTAGAGGAAAAGGGAGGTGAGGGTGACTTTAGGACTAGGGATGGGTAGAGGTCAAGGGTGGTGGGGTCACTTGAGGGTTTGGGGTGGCTGGAGGTAAAGGGAGGTGAGGGTAACTTTAGGGTTTGGGATTGGTATCAGTAAAGGAGGTGAATATGACTTAAGGGTATGGTATTTAGGGTCAAAGCGAGGTGAGGGTGAGATTGAGGACTAGGGATGGATAGTGATAAACAGAGGTGAGTGTCACTGAGGGTTTGGGGATGGGTAGAGGCTAAAGGGAGGTGAGGATTACTTGAGGCTTCAGGGTGGGTAGAGATAAAGGAAGTGAGGGTGACTGAGGCCTCGTGGATAGAGCTAAAACAAGGGGAGGGTGTTTTGAGGGCTCAAGTATGGGATGATGTAAAGGGAGGTGAGGGTGACATGAGGGCTCAGGAGTGTGTAGAAGTAAGGGTAGACAGGAATTGCTTGAGGGTTCTGGGTGGGAGGAGGTAAGGGGAGGTGAGGCTGAGTTAAGGGTTATGGGGAAGGTAGAGGTAAATAGAGCTAAGAGTGACTTGAGGGCTTATGGGTAGATAGATGTAAAGAGAGGGGAGGGTAACTTGAGGGTTCAGGGGTGGGTAGAGGTAAGGGGAGCTCAGGGTGACTTGTGGGCTCAAGATTTGGTAGAGGGAAAGGGAGGTGAGTGTTATACGGTTCCTACAAATTAAGCAGGACTGTGTACCCAGACAACACACATATCATCAGAGTATGTTGGCTCAATTACTAGGTAGCTCACAGTGCCTCATCAAAAGCCCTAACCTTCCAGGGTACCAGATGATATCTGCAACCTCAGAACACAACCACTCTAATTCCCTAAGGAAATAGTGGAAGCAAATCTACCCTTTTGTTGTTACTCAAGGCATGCCCAAAGGGAGACATAAGAAATATGCAAATTGGCTTTTTAAACATTTATTGAAAGAAATTCTATTCTTACTGTTAAAAACAGGAGCTGCAATTATTAGTGGAATGAAACTAAGCATTGTAACCAACTTTACAAGAAAGGTGAAAAATACAAACAGTTCAACCATTATGACAGGCTTGTGTGATTATATGAATATATTATTAAGCATATACTTATTCTCCTACCTAATACTACCTACACTTTTGAGAGCATAGTGGGAGTACCCTCTGCAAGATCTCTGGGGACAATCCAATCCCCAATACCTGTACATGATGGATCAGGATGCAGATCTGGTGTAGAACAACCTACCATCATTTGCAGAATAGATATTAGAGTCAGCAGGGCTGCATCTCAGTCACAAGCATAGCGTTTCAGGAGAATCCATAGAAGTGCTCCTCTGCCAAACTTGGCTCAAAGTTGGTTTATATAATAAAAGCACTGTTCCAATTACACTGTGTCAGAGGTACAGCATGGGATTGTTTGTCTTGCGATTCAGAGCTGTCTCCAACCAGACAACCAAATGAAAGGGCATCATGCTCAATGTTCCTAGCCATGGACACAGTATACTAGGCAACTTGATAATATGTTTACTTAGAAATATACTGCATGCAGAATGATGTCTGAGTATGCTATGATATATGTACAAAGCATGTACAAAGTCACCTTTCAGTAAAAGATATCAAGTTTAAACGTGTAGCTAAAGTGGAGATTTGTGTGTGCGAGCCCTGTTGAGCCTTACACCATGAGGGTATCTTGAGAGTTCAGGGGTGAGAAGAGGTAAAGCGAGGAAAGGGTGGCATGAGGGTATAAGGGTGGGTAGAGGTAAAGAGAGGTAAAGGTAAAACATAATCCTTTTGAAATCACTGTGTTTCATTACCTTCTCTGAAAGATTGATAATAAGTATTTTGTTCCATGGAATGTCACAGATTCCAGACAGTGGTTTTGGTGCTTTTCACCTAGTGGCAATCTATGGATATAGAGGGTTTGCTCTGTGAAAATCCTTGCTAGGCAGTCTCAGGAAAGATAGCATTTTATTTAGCCAAGTGTATTTTTGTATGCCATTCTATTTTTATGACTTTGAGTCTGATGGTTGACTTGTGGAAAAGCTTAACTTAAAACAGTAGGCCTGAGATAGTTATAATGCCACGATAAATGCCTCTTTGGTGCACTTGAAAACGTTATGTCAGATACCATATGTCGGATCTTCTCCTTTTGAAACATTATGACAAGGATGGTTGGTCTATGGATGGTTAATTGTGAAAAAGCTAGGTTAAAGCCAATAAGCCTTTTAGAGTTGATTGCTATTGCATTGTGTTACAGGCTATAGACAGATATTTTGTTACATGTTTTCGTAGTAGTCAGAGCAGGCATAAGTAAATAGAGGGGCATGGCCCCTAGTAATACCCTAGAAGAGTTGCATGGAGGGTGGATTCTCTCACTGTAAATTGAACAGAAAATAGTGTGTTGTTGTTGTTGGAGTTTTAAAGCATGCAATACACTTTGGTGTTTTTGTTTTATTATTGGTACTCTGTTTTCTCTAAGGAATTGAGTGTAAGAAATGGCACCTTTTAAAAACACACAACATGAACTTTATACACAACTAATGGCGTTTCAGAACAACTTCTGAGAGGGGACGTACAGAATCCACAAGTGAATTTATGGAAGGTGAAAGGCAAATAGTTTTATTCAAGCACATTCAGGCTATGAATACGAGTACCACAGTATTAGTGTATTATTTATCGCTGCTATTAAATACCTATACCATGGACTCCAGTATTTAATATTGAGATAGATAAATGACATTTATTATGAGCTTTCTCCATTGAATTGAAGAATAACATGTGGATTTCATTTTATCTGCATGGCCCGCTGTTACAGGGAAATCTTTTTCTGGTAAATATTAATAGGTTGAACAGCTGACATTTACCTGGGGAAAACTCCAACTCAAGCAGAAAACTCTAACCCTTTCTAACCACTTGGATAGAGCCATATGTCTGCAAAATTGAAAATGAAATTCGATGTATTGCAATTTTACAGAGAGGGGAGAAGAGACTGTGATCCTTTAACAAATTGTGAATAAAAAGCTTGGTAACTAGTGGACCTTTGTTCAATTTGCAGTCACGAAAGCAGGAGCCAACTAGGCAAAAGCCATGCCCCAATGTTTGCCACTGAGTGTTTGTTTCACAGGTCAGACCTATGATCCTGCTCTAAGCCAAGCCTCTTCTTGCATGGGTATTCCCAGTTAAGTTATGATGAGGGTCCAACTGTCCAGAAAATAAACAGAATGCCTCCTCTCTTTGACATGTAGCAAGCCTTATGCATTTCCACCAAAGGCTTGCATCCTCAGTTCAGTTAACCTTGATTTGGCAGACATACACATGCACCCCCTCATCTTCACTGTTACTCTAGAAGGCAATGGTGCCTACTGCCATTATTGAAAATGGAAAGAATATACTTGGAGGGGTGACCTGATGGAGTGTTCTAGCAGCACGGACTTGTCTTCATGGTATGTGACACACTTCCAAATGGAAATATGCATTGGACAGTTGTCCTGTCAACCCCCTCAATAAAATAATCATTTTTCAATACGTTGTACTTTTGGTAAGAGAAACATAATTTCTGGCCTGGGCTGCCATATTTTTTTTAATAGAAACAATATCAACACTTCTCAGTAAGACAGTATGTTAACTACTGATGGGGTGGGGAACAGAATGCCATAGTTAAGAGATTACCCAACAAGTAATGTGCCACCAAACACTGACCCTGTCACCAGGCAGGTCGCTCCCCTCACCGCTGCACAGCCCCTGTGAAGACTCGCGCTCCGCTTACCAGGTGATCACTGTGCCCGCACTGGTGTGTCCCTGACTGTCTCCCCGCTCGATCCCCGTGCCTTTCCCCGTTTTGCCCTCTGTACCCTGCCTGAATTGCTGTTGCCTGTTCCCCTGTGATTGCTCCTCTGCCTTCTGTACCCTTGTGCCCCCTCCACCTTGCCCCCCTCTGCCCCCGTTTTTCTGCCGATTTTGCCCCCCCTGCCTCCGTTTTTCCCGCCGATTTTCGCCGCCGCTGGCCCGCGGATCCGCCCCCCTTGACCCCATTGGCCACCCCGCTCCCACCTCCCAGCTCCTCCTCCCTCCCTTGGCCCTCATATGGAGGCCGCGCAGCGGTAGAGAGAGCGACCTCTGACCCTGTCACCAGGCAGGTCACTCCCCTCACCGCTGCACAGCCCCTGTGAAGACTCGCGCTCCACTCCGCTTACCAGGTGATCACTGTGCCCGCACTGGTGTGTCCCTGACTGTCTCCCCGCTCGATCCCCGTGCCTTTCCCCGTGTTGCCTTCTGTACCCTGCCTGAATTGCTGTTGCCTGTTCCCCTGTGATTGCTCCTCTGCCTTCTGTACCCTTGTGCCCCCTCCCCCTTGCCCCCCTCTGCCCCCGTTTTTCCACCGATTTTGCCCCCCCTGCCTCCGTTTTTCCCGCCGATTTTTGCCGCCGCTGGCCCGCGGCCCCGCCCCCCTTGACGCCATTGGCCACCCCGCTCCCACCTCCCAGCTCCTCCTCCCTCCCTCGGCCCTCATATGGAGGCCGCGCAGCGGCCGCGCAGCGGACGCGCCAAAGGCGCGCCAAAGGCAAGCCCGTCTGCGCCCGTCCGCGCCTGGACCACGCCCAGCGCCAGGACCCCTGGCCCCCGCCAACGCCAGCCCACACGACGGATCAACGACGCCGCAACCCTCAACGCACTCAATACTGGCCGGAACCCTGCTGCCGGGCCGCCCCGAAACACTTCCACGGACCCTTCACCTGCACAACTTGCAAGTTCACCTGCCTCCGAACACGCACCGCGCCCGCCAAGCCAAACTGCAGCAGCAACCTCAAGTGCATCCTGCTCAACACCCGCTCCGTCCACAGACACGCCGTCGAACTATGGGACCTCCGCGACACAACCTCACCAGACATCGCCTTCCTCACTGAAACATGGATGAACGCCTCCTCAGCCCCCGACATCGCCATCGCCATCCCGGATGGATACAAGATCATCAGGAGGGACCACGTCAACCAAACCGGAGGAGGCATCGCCATAGTCCACAAGAACACCATCCGCATCACGACCAACGCCGACGACACCTACGCCACCGCCGAACACCTCCACTTCCAGATCCACACCAACCCAAAGACGACCCTCAGAGGCACCCTCATCTACAGACCCCCGGAACCACGCACACAATTTAGCGAGGACTTCGCGGACTTCAACAGCCCCCACGCCCTCCCCTCCGCCGACTACATCCTCCTAGGGGACCTTAACTTCCACCTGGAGAACAACAAGGACCGCAACACCGTCACCCTGCTGGACAACCTCGCCAACCTCGGACTCAAGCAACTGGTCAACACCCCCACCCACTACGCCGGCCACACGCTCGATCCCGTCTTCTCATCCAGCAAACACATCGCCTTCAGCCACTCCACCGGACTTCACTGGACCGACCACAGCTGCGTCCACTTCAGCTTCAGAAAAAAAACTACCCACCACCACCCGCAACAGGTCCCCCACAGAAGCTGGAGCAAGATCACCACCGACCAGCTCACCACCTCCCTCAGCCAGAACCCACCTGCCAGCACACCGGACCCCAACGCGGCAACCCGCAACTTCACGCAGTGACTGACCGCCTGCGCCGACAACCTCGCACCACTAAAGAACCCTCCCAGCAAACCCAGAAGCAAGAAGGCCCCCTGGTTCACCAGCGAACTCAAGGACTCCAAGAAGACCTGCCGCACTCTCGAGAAAGCCTGGCTCCTCGACCAGACCGCTGACAACATGACCACCCTCAAACACGCCACCCGCAAGCACCACCAGCTCATTCGCGCCACCAAGAAGAAATCACTGAAGGATCGACTGGACAACAACGCCCACGACAGCAAGGAACTCTTCAGCATCGTCAAGGAGTTCTCCAACCCCAGCACCGGCAACAACGACATCACCCCCTCACAAGATCTCTGCAACTCCCTCGCCTCGTTCTTCCACCGCAAGATTGCAGACATCCACAACAGCTTCAGCACACCACCCTCGCACCCAACCGTCGAACAAACGCCCCCCACCGCCACCCTCCGCACCTGGACCACGGTGTCCACCGAAGACACAGCCCGCACGATGAATACCATCCACTCCGGATCTCCGACTGACCCCTTCCCCCACCACGTCTTCAACAAGGCTGCCTCCACCATCGCACCCCAACTCCGAGACGTCATCAACACCTCCTTCAACACCGCCACCTACCCGGAGAGCTGGAAGCACGCCGAGCTCAACGCCCTACTGAAGAAACCAACAGCAGACCCCACTGATCTCAAGAACTTCCGCCCCATCTCGCTCCTCCCTTTTCCGGCCAAAGTCATCGAGAAGATCGCCAACAGACAGCTTGCTGCCTTCCTCGAGACGAATGGATCCCTCGACCCCTCGCAGTCTGGTTTCAGAGCCAACCACAGCACCGAGACCGCCCTCATCGCAGCCACCGACGACATCCGAGCCCTGCTCGACAACGGGGAAACAGCGGCACTCATCCTCCTGGACCTCTCCGCAGCGTTCGACACTGTCTGCCACCGCACCCTTGTCCAATGCCTCAGCAACACCGGCATCCAAGAAAAGGCACTGAAGTGGATCATCTTGTTTCTCGCCGGAAGAACACAGAGAGTCCGCCTCCCCCCGTTCCGATTGGAGGCCACCGAAGTCATCTGCGGCGTCGCGCAGGGATCATCACTCAGCCCCACCCTCTTCAACGTCTACATGAGACCCCTCGTGATCATCGCACGCCAACACAACCTCAACATCATCTCCTACGCCTACAACACCCAGCTGATCCTCTCCCTCACCAGAGACCCCGACACCGCCAGAACCAGCCTCCACGAAGGGATGAAAGACGTCGCCGAGTGGATGAAGAACAGCCGCCTGAAACGGAACTCAGACAAGACGGAAGTCCTCATCTTGGGACCATCACCCTCCGCCTGGGACGACTCCTGGTGGCCCCCAGCCCTGGGCACCGCCCCCAAGCCAACAGACCACGCACGCAACCTGGGCTTCATCCTGGACTCCTCCCTCTCGATGAACAGACAAGTCAACGCCGTCTCCTCTTCATGCTTTCACACCCTCCGCATGCTCCGCAAAATCTTCCGATGGATCCCGACCGAAACCAGGAAGACGGTCACCCAGGCCCTCGTCACCAGCCGACTGGACTACGGAAACACCCTCTACGCTGGAACCACAGCCAAGCTACAGAATAGACTCCAACGCATCCAGAACACCTCCGCCCGACTCATCCTGGACATCCCCCGACGCAGCCACATCTCCAGCCACCTGAGGGACCTGCACTGGCTCCCCGTCAACAAAAGGATCACCTTCAGGCTCCTCACCCACGCACACAAGTCTCTTCACGACCTGGGCCCAAAGTACCTCAACGACCGCCTGACCTTCCACACGCCCACCCGCAAGCTACGGTCTGCTAGCCTCGCCCTCGCCGCCGTACCACGCATTCGAAGGGCCACCGCCGGAGGAAGATCCTTCTCCTACCTGGCGGCCAAGACATGGAACTCCCTCCCCATCCACCTTCGGCTGACCCAAGACCACCTCGCCTTCAGGAGACAACTCAAGACCTGGCTGTTTGAGCAGTAGCAGACCCCTCCCCCAAGCGCCTTGAGACCCTTCCGGGTGAGTAGCGCGCTATACAAGTGTTTGATTGATTGATTGATTGACCGACAACACTGCTCATACATTAAGAGGTTTGTGAAGATCACTTTGCACGAGAATGGTTTCCCAATTATATGTTTAGGAAATCACTACTATATTGTAAGTTGAAAACATACTGTGTCTGTAACATTGGTCAACACATGATAAACAATTGCTTTGGCTAAAGACAGTCCAAAAAGATTGACATTTTTAAAAATTCTTTTGTGAGAAAAGTTGTGGTCTCTTGGTATCCCTCCCACCCCAATAATTTTTGGAAAGTAGTGAACAATTGTGTGTTTTAAAGCATGTTGGACCTGCAATAATGATCCACATAAAAAATGCCTTAACTTGCTTTCCAGTCTCTATTCATCACACATACTCTTCCCTGTGCATATTTGGCCCTACAACCCTCTGCCCTGTATTTCTCTGTATATGCTTACTCCTTTACTCTCTCTCCTTGCCTTTGTCTTGCCTCTTCAATTCATTTGCCTATAAATGTTGTACTGTTGTCTCTCTTTCTCTCCATCCCATTCATTCCTTACTCTTTTCCTCTTCCTTTTACTTCAATGCACACCTTTTCCAACCATCCCCTTCTGCATATTTTATCTTCTGTTTCTGATGTTCCCATCTATGTTACTGTTTGCTTTCTCTGTCTTCATTGTTTCCCCTCTAAATGCAGCAATTTGCTCTTTATCCCTCTCACATGTTTTCCTTCTATGTCTACCATTTCTCCTTCTTGATCTCTCATCCTTTTCTAAAAAACATTCCTTCTTTCTATTGCATTCACTTTTTACTCTTTTACCATCACACCCTCTCTAGCAAACCTCACCTATGCTTCTGTCTCACCATGTATCTTCTCCCACACCATTCTACAAGTGGTCTTATCACTGTTTTCATTAGTTCATTTGAACATAGATTCAGCTCTAAGAAGCCAAATTGGTCAATATTAAGTGAAATCAAAGGGATATAAATTAAAATGACTTGATACTAAGCAGTCAATAGAAACTATGATGACGTATAAAAGTTCATGGGAGCTCAAGCTATGCCCTCCTCTTAAACCAGCCTGTTCATCTGTGTCCAGTGTAGGAGTATTATGATAACTGAACTTTTTTTGGGAAGACAGTGGACTCTAACATTTATATTATTATAGGATTTTAAGAAACATGAAGTAAAATAGCATGTATTGTTCATTCAATGGCACAGGAGACCCGTATATCCCTTCCTGCTAAATAAAAACCCTACCTGTAACACAGGCACCCTTGCACCACAGTGTAAGGTAGTGTGCATTAGCTCTTGGCTTCCTGAAGTGTGCTAGTGCTATGAGAGACCAAAAGTACGACATATCTTAGTATATATGGTTAATTTCTGCGACAATTACCACAGGAAAATAAATAACTCTTTTTTAATTAACTGACTGTTAAAATGGAAACCAGCCAATATACATTAACACAATGTTCTAAAAAAACTCATAGCAAAACCAAAGGGGATGATGGATGGAGTGTTGAACACTGCAAGCACTCACCCCCAGTCAACTGATCTGGGTTTAATCCATCATCATTATTTAGCTCACTCCACCCCAGTTCAGACATGGCCATGTGCAAATCAGTCTGACCCTGTGCCTCATGGGAACAGTCCAGCCCGAACTGCCAAGCCATGTCTTCCCTGGACCGGAAACAAGCATCCTGGGACCGGTTTCTGGCATTTCAGCCGTCTTCAGCCAGGCTTGCTTGAATCCAGTGGCAAAGTGAGCAAGGGACCCACGTCTGGGCATACCCTGCCAACTTAGGGCAAACAAAGCAAAACCAAAGGGGATGATGGACGGAGTGTTGAACACTGCAAGCACTCACCCCCAGTTAACTGATCTGGGTTTAATCCATCATCATTATTTAGCTCACTCCACCACCCCAGTTCAGACATGGCCATGTGCAAATCAGTCTGACCCTGTGCCTCATGGGAACAGTCCAGCCCGAACTGCCAAGCCATGTCTTCCCTGGACCGGAAACAAGCATCCTGGGACCGGTTTCTGGCATTTCAGCCGTCTTCAGCCAGGCTTGCTTGAATCCAGTGGCAAAGTGAGCAAGGGACCCACGTCTGGGCATACCCTGCCAACTTAGGGCAAACAAAGCAAAACCAAAGGGGATGATGGACGGAGTGTTGAACACTGCAAGCACTCACCCCCAGTTAACTGATCTGGGTTTAATCCATCATCATTATTTAGCTCACTCCACCACCCCAGTTCAGACATGGCCATGTGCAAATCAGTCTGACCCTGTGCCTCATGGGAACAGTCCAGCCCGAACTGCCAAGCCATGTCTTCCCTGGACCGGAAACAAGCATCCTGGGACCGGTTTCTGGCTAATCAGCCGTCATCAGCCAGGCTAGCTTGAATCCAGTGGCAAAGTGAGCAAGGGACCCACGTCTGGGCATACCCTGCCAACTTAGGGCAAACAAAGCAAAACCAAAGGGGATGATGGACGGAGTGTTGAACATTGCAAGCACTCACACCCAGTCAACTGATCTGGGTTTAATCCATCATTATTCTGTAGCTCACTCCGCCACTCCAGTTCAGACATGGCCATATGCAAATCAGTCTGACCTGTGCCTCATGGGAACAGTCCAGCCCGAGCTGCCAAGCCATGTCTTCCCTGGACCGGAAACAAGCATCCTGGGACCGGTTTCTGGCTAATCAGCCGTCATCAGCCAGGCTAGCTTGAATCCAGTGGCAAAGTGGGCAACGGACCCACGTCTGGGCATACCCTGCCAACTTAGGGCGAACAAAGCAAAACCAAAGGGGATGATGGACGGAGTGTTGAACATTGCAAGCACTCCCTCCCAGTCAACTGATCTGGGTTTAATCCATCATCATTCGTTAGCTCACTCCGCCACCCCAGTTCAGACATGGCCAGATGCAAATCAGTCTGTCCCTGTGCCTCATGGGAACAGTCCAGCCCGAACTGCCAAGCCATGTCTTCCCTGGACCGGACCCAAGCATCCTGGGATCGGTTTCTGGCTAATCAGCCGCCATCTGCCAGGCTAGCTTGAATCCAGTGGCAAAGGGAGCAAGGGATCCACGTCTGGGCATACTCTGCCAACTTAGGGCAAACAAAGCAAAACCAAAGGGGATGAAGGACTCATATAATAATGCATTTGAAGGGGTCAAATGCACTACCCCTCACTTCAACCTGACCACCAGTAGGGTAAGTGTTGGACTTTGAGGTGTCATATTAACTATTCCTGCTCCACAGTAAGCAAAACTTTAGAAACCTCACATTTAATTTTCACTACCTAAAATCTATACAAAATAAATTAAAGATATATATAAATAAATTATAATTAAGTGCATTTCTAGATAAAAACATTACATATCATTAATGTAAATAATTAAATGTATAAACACAAAATTCATATATAGACGTATACATAAATTTATATTGAACAATTGAATAAAATAAAAAATAGATTAAATATACTTCGGACTCTATCACCCTAAAATTCCAAAAACCAAAAAAATAAATACAATTTATAACAGATATAATAACACATATTTAAAAATAAAATTATAACACTAGAAAATATGTATACAACCAAAACTAAATCTAGATTAATAATGTTATTAATTGTGCACCCAAACGATTACAAATTTAAATAATCAGTTATCTGATAAAGCAACTAACAAACACAAAAATTACCTAATTTTCACAATAGTGAAAAACAAATCTGTAGAATGAATTTGCAAATTAAATCAAAACTTATAATCAATTAAAAATTTATATTTAAAATAAGTCAACACTATTCTCCTACAAACCCAATGACCTTCATAAATATTGACATAAAATAAACAAAAACCTTAAAATATATTACCAAAAACATATATAAACCACACTAAAGGAAAATAACCATATTTAACATCAAAGCAATAACAACTAATAACAGTAAAACTAATAAAACTTGACTAAATATTTAAAACTAATATTATGTAATACATATGTAAACAATAGATATAAACAACTTAAAAAACAATATTTTTAACTTCTGTGCCACAAAATATTTGACATCATAATATTTTTGACACAGTATTTGTGCCTCACAATATTTCCAAAGACCATTTTGATAGACTATGGCTAATTATGTAGCCAATAATGTGCAATACCAACTAAGATGGCTATCAGCATTAAAACTATTCAATAGAGAGTGGGACCTCAAATATGTTGCCAAAGCATTAGTCATTTACCAACCAAGGTATTGATCGAGTTTCTCTCTGACACCAAAAATTCATCTTGTGCCTTATAAAAAACAGCCTTACATGCATGATTTGCCTGGAGATCCAATCTTTTTAATCATACCCACATGGTCCTAATCTTCCTTTTAAGGTTTACAGTCGACCAGTACATAAATACAGTCAGACCGATCAGGAGACGCATCTCAGTGTGAATGACAGCAGGTCCTGTGGCAAGCTTATCCAGCAACTGCATATGGAATGACACAGAGGCAGTAATCTTTGAATAACTTTGTACAGACAGAGAGGGGCAGAAGTACAAGAACTGCACATGTGTGTGGTTTTGGCAAACCCACAGGGGTATGACTTTGGACTACCAATCTCAGGATGCATTATACCTACCGAGGACGGGATGCCAAATAAAGAGATACAATTTGTGAGTATTACCACCATCTCACATATTCAGCCTATGAAGAAGGGTGCGAGGCCTGAAACGCTTCAACGGTAATGCTCTACTGTACATTGCTTTGTACTGAAGCTGTTCTTTTGCCATTAAAGTCTTCTTGTTTGAGAGTGCACCTTAAGCGTGAACCGTTCTTGTGAAAAAATATATATATGTACATTAATAGAAAAACCAAAGGTTACAAGGACGTAATAGTAAGGAATTAGCATTTAAAAAACCTTAGCAATTCAGCGTAAAAAACAAAGGTTACTGGGACTTTATAGTTAGGCTCAGATTTCACTCATAAAAACCAGTGAAATTCAGCAGTTATAGTTAGATGAGCTAACTGTAACTCATTCCCTTCACAATGCACTGCTTATAACCTCACATAACACATCACTAATGACATGGTCAGTGACATCACTGATAACATCATCCAGTGACTGTGAGTGTTTTTAAAAGGATTATGTGTTACATATATATACCAAGGTGTATTGGTGAATCAGTGGGTGTATGATTGTCTCTATGGATAATTCATTGGGTGCGTGACTGAATGTATAAGTGAGTGATTAGGTGTCTCAGTGAATGTATGGCTGAGTGACTGGTTATGTGAATGTTGGTATCAGTCTGTCAGCTAGTGTCTAAGTGGCTGTATGGGTATGTGAGTGGGTATGTGAGTGTTTGTATTGTGAGTGATTGGTTGTCTGAGTACCTGTATGTTGTCTGAGTGTCTGTGTGGGTGGGTGAGAGGGTGTGTGACTGCCTGTATGGATGAGTGAGTAGGTGAGTTAGTGTCTGTTAGTGAGTGTGTGTATGAGGGGCTGTACTGGTGGGTGTTTGTATGGATGTGTAGGTGAGTAAGTGGATGTGTCAGTGGTATATGGGTAACTGGGTATGTAAAAGGCAGTATAGGTGAATGACGTGGTGTATGAGTGACTGTATGGTTGAGTGAGTGAATATGAGAGTGGCTGTATAGGTGGGTGGGTGCTTGTGTCAGTGACTGTATAGGTGAGTGAGTACATGTTCGTATCTGTATGAGTAAGTAAGTGGTTGTGTGTGTATCTGTATGGGTGAGTAAACGGCTGTGTGATTGACTATATGTGTGAGGGACTAGGTATGTGAGTAGCTCTTGGATGATGACTCAGTATGTGAGTGGCTGTATGGATGTATGAGTGGATATGTCAGTGGCTAAATTAGTGACCGAGTGGGTATATGAGAGACTGTATGGGTGAGTGAGTGAATGTTTGTGTAGATCTATGAACGGGTGAGTGGATGAGTAAGTACTGGTAAGGGTCTGAGAATGGGTTTGTGAATGGTTGTGTGGGAGTAGGAGTGGATGTATGAAATGTTCTATGGGGGTGTGAGTCGGTGCGTCAGTGATTCTGTGGATGATGTCAATAGTGATGTCATTTGAGATGTCATCAGAGGTGTCACTGACCATGTCATGACTGATGTAATATGTGAGGTCATAAGCAGTGCATTGTGAGGGACACAGGTTATGGTTGGCTCAGCTAACTATAACCGCTGAATTTCACTGGTTTTGTAGAAATCTGAACCTAACAATAAGTTCCCTGTAATCTTTGTTTTTTTCTGTGAATTTTTAAGGTTTTTTAAATGTTAATTCCTAACTATAACGTCCCTGTAACCTTTGTTTTTTTCAGTGAATTTCTATGGTTTTTAAGTGGTAGTCTTGTTTGCAGAGTCATGGAGAAAGGGGGCGGGGTCTCCGACCAGCTCTCTGAAATTCCACAGTGTAGGACTCACAGGAGGTACCAAGAGGGCTTCTTGGCCCCCAAGGTCCCTCAGGAGTAAAGTGGACTTCATCCCCCAACCAGTAGTGCACCAGGACCCATGTTTAGTAGTGAGAAAGGGGGGCGTACATATGTATACATATATATGTATATAAATATATATGTATATATATATATGTGTATATATATATAAATATATATATATATATATTCAGTTCTACAAACACCCACAGGGCGTGGGCGCACTCACTGGTTGGCGTCTGTGATGACAAGGAAGAGCCCAGCACCTCCAACGTCAGCAGTTACCTGACGCGTTTCGAGTATTCACCCTTCTTCATAGGCTTCACTGCTACAAATGACTGTCAACACAATGGTCTCCCAGCGATCTCCCTTTATTCGGTTCAAAATCAGTAACAGGTGAGAAAAGCTACTGATGCATCTTGGGACTGGCAGTCCATAAAATCAAACCCCAGTGGGCTGGTGACAGCCAAATTGTAAATTACAAACAATTGCGGGGGTGCCTTGAACCTCTACCCCAGTGTAGTCTTTCGCCAGTTCGTTCTGCTCCGCTGAAAATACATCCAGCAGCAGAGCCGCACCTATCCGCGGCTTTGCGCCCCACGGCCTGGCCGGCTGTAATTTATTCAGTTCCACAAACACCCACAGGGTGGGGCACACTCACTGGTTGGCGTCTGTGATGACAAGGAAGAGCCCAGCACCTCCAACGTCAGCAGTTACCTGACGCGTTTCGAGTATTCACCCTTCTTAATAGGCTTCACTGCTACAAATGACTGTCAACACAATGGTCTCCCAGCGATCTCCCTTTATTCGGTTCAACATCAGTAACAGGTGAATAAAGCTACTGATGCATCTTGGGACTGGCAGTCCATAAAATCAAACCCCAGTGGGCTGGTGACAGTCAAATTGTAAATTACAAACAATTGTGGGGGTGCCTTGAACCTCTACCCCAGTGTAGTCTTTTGCCAGTTCGTTCTGCTCTGCTGAAAATACATCCAGCAGCAGAGCCGCACCTATCCGCGGCGGTGCGCCCCACGGCCGGGCCGGCCGTATTTTATTCAGTTCCACAAACACCCACAGGGCGGGGTGCACTCACTGGTTGGCGTCTGTGATGACAAGGAAGAGCCCAGCACCTCCAACGTCAGCAGTTACCTGACGCGTTTCGAGTATTCACCCTTCTTCATAGGCTTCACAAATTCACTGAAAAAACCATAGGTTTCACACACGTTATAGTTAGGAATTAGCATTTAAAAAACCTTGCAAATTCACTTAAAAAACCATAGGTTTCACACATGTTATAGTTAGCTGGACATTTCACTCGTGAAAAACCATTGAAATTCCCCCGTTATAGTTAGTGCAGGCAACTATAACTCACGCGACCGCAATCCTCTGCTGATGACGTCAGATGTTACATCACTGAAGACATATATGTCTTTCAGAAAAATAAATATTTGTAATATATGTATAGCTAAAGATTAATGGAAGAAGACATGGGTAAATAAGGGTCTAAATACAGTGATGTAATATCTGACGTCATCAGCAGAGGATTGCGGTTGCGTGAGTTATAGTTGCCTGCACTAACTATAACGGGGGAATTTCATTGGTTTTTTATGAGTGAAATGTCCGCTAACTATAACGTGTGTGAAACCTATGGTTTTTTCAGTGAATATATATATATATATATATATATATATATATATATATATATGGAAGAAAAGGGTTTACCACATTGCGGGACGCACTCGCAGCAAGCCGGTCAAAGCAGGGAAAGTCCGTTGGCAAACCACACCTCAGTAGTCCTGACGCGTTTCGGGCCTGACGCCCTTAATCATAGGCAAACTGCAGCGCGAATGACCAGCAACAGAGCTTCCATACAATTCCCACCTCCTTTTATTTGCATATCAATCAAGTGAGCAAGATAGCAAAGCATTCTGGGGATGGAAGTCCTTACATGACACCCAGGTGGGCTGCCGGTCTCTCGCACTGATAAAGTTCTAAAACATCATGGTTTCACCACCTGAACTTTTCCCCCGTAAGCACAGTCACTCGCTGCTCCGAATGCCACTGTTGGTTTTTTATGAGTGAAATGTCCGCTAACTATAACGTGTGTGAAACCTATGGTTTTTTCAGTGAATATATATATATATATATATATATATATATATATATATATATATATATATATATATATATATATATATATATATATATATATATAATATATATATATATATATATTTCAGGAATA
The DNA here is from genome assembly GCF_964204655.1 of Triturus cristatus. Classification (NCBI taxonomy): domain Eukaryota; kingdom Metazoa; phylum Chordata; class Amphibia; order Caudata; family Salamandridae; genus Triturus; species Triturus cristatus. Next base: position 761,452,087 of record NC_140595.1, read on the forward strand.
GAGTGATGCATAAATTATGCAAAAAGGAAACACTCTTAAGCAAGTTTTTAAAATGACAAATGCCTTTTACCACTCAAGACACAGTACTACGGCTTTGGATTGGTAAAATACCAAGCCAACCTGAAATGAATAAATAAAACCCTGACAAGTGTTTCACTATAATTATAGCTCATTATATTCATTGCAGCTCTTCTGAGAATTTTAGCTTTGTGCAGACACAAGAGAACACCCAGTATAAATCAAAACAATATTTTTTCAGGCATAGAGTGATGTAAACATTATGCAAAAAAGAAGCAGAGAGCTCTGGCTAGTTCCCAAGTTTAGGTGAATAGCAGCTCCTATATAGAGCACCCTACAACACCAGTGACACTCTAAATTTGCTCACTTCAAATGTCTGCTTTTCTATCAACGTTTTTAAGCATAGGATTAGCACAGTACCGTCCACACCGAGATAGAAAGGGACAATGGCTGTTCCCATTTCTACAGCAAAGTCTGTAAGCATAGGATTAGCACAGTGCCATCCACGCCGAGCTATAAAATGATAAAAGCATTTTACCACTCCAGGCACAGTACTGCAGCTTTAGATTGGTAAACTACCATCCAAGCCATCCTGAAATGAATAAAAGCAAAAGTCTCTTTCTATCCCCAATCTCTAACTGGGAACCGTCCACTAGTCTTTTATTAGATAAATATTTGTCCAACAATCGGCCCACTCCATCTAAACCTTCCATTGACTTTCAAGGTCTGGCTCATGTTTACTAGCAAAGGGGAAACTCAACAAAGCGCTGAGAATGTTGCAGCACCACCCAAATAATGCTGAGTTAAAAAATAAACCTGTGAAGTGCTAAAAGAAATCGAGGAAGCTTTTGTGTGAGGAAAGATGGTTGTCAGAACAGGCGTTCCGGGCAAATTCTTTATATTGTATCAGGAAGACAAACTCAAGGAACTTTTGGAAACTGGTGAATGGCCTAAATACAGCACCAAATGCAATTACCAATTCAAACATTCCAAACCAAGATGGGTCCACTACTTAGCTGTGCATATTAGTTTAACAACAGGAGGCCACTACCTATAACCCTGGGACAGGAATAGCTCTGAGGCTGTCTACCAAAATACAACCTGTCCCTGACAAGATAGCAATAGTAAAACAAGATCAGGTGCAACTAAGAACAGTTAATATAGGTCACATCTGCACTATCTCTGAAGTAAAAATACCTCAAAAGACTTCCTAGCATATAAAGCATCACTGGTCAGCTTCTGAGTTGCAACTGGGTAAATAGTGGCACAGTGTGAATCACTCCTTCACTCCTGCTGCTGAACCACCACAGGATGCAGAAGAAAATGCACATCTTGAAGTTGCATTAGTGAGTGTAACCTCAGCAACCAATATAAGGCAATTCAACGGGGATGATGCACTCATCTTCACTCAAGTGCAAATGCGCAAAGGGATACAGGAGGGTCGACATGATGAAGCTCCAGGGCCAAATGGCATCCCATAGGAACTGTATAAAGTTAACCCCACTTTCTGAGCTAATGAAATAGTGGGGGTTTTCCTACAATGCCTTGCAACCTTAAATTATTGCTTAATCTTGGAAGTGTTCTATAAATAACCCGATCATTAAAGGAGGTGACCCACAACAGCCCAATAATTACCAGTTCATTGCCCTCCTAGACAATGAGACTAAGGGGTCTAGTAGGATGGCGGTTGAAAAACCACCCCGACCACCATGAAAGCGGAAAACAACCGCCCGCCCGCCTGTACTGTGGAAAAACCGGCAGCCAAATTAGAAACAGAGACCGCGGCAGAACGGGGCCAAGAAAAACCGCCTGTAGCGGGCGGGGATGTTCAAAATCCATCCACGGCGGTCGGATACGCAGCGGAAAAACACCAACCCGCCGCAAGCATAGCGGAGACACCACACGGGAAATTAGGATATCCCCGATGATCCCGCGGTACTTTCCTCTGTTTCCGACCACCGCGGTCGCACACTGGGATGAGTGGGAGAGTCAGCGGAAGAGCTGCAGCATAGCCACCGCTGCGAATGATCCATTACAAATATGGCGGAAGAAGCAAAAATCCCACAATAAGGCCAAAAAGTGCACACAGCAAACTAGCCATGCCCCCCAAATACAGAAAACACACCACAATGACACAACCACATGGCAAAAAGAAAAATACAATTCCCAGGACAACACACACAACACACCTGACAGCAATACCCCATTTGGACACACCCACATAGCTGAGTATAAAACCAGCCCCTTCCTTGACCACAATCCTTTGCAACATTCCAAGACTGAAGGCCACCAACCCTCACAACAAAAGATAGGCAAAGCAACACACCAGCATCACTCACACAGCACCACCACCACTTCCACACCTGCACCACTAAACCCCCACACATCACACACCATACACATCACAACCACACTCACCATTGACACCCCTGCACCCACAACCACTTTGCACACCACACACCATGTCAACACATAAAATGCCCAAATTCACAGAGAGTGAGTTGACAGTCATGGTAAATGAGATAGCCAGAGTGGAACCACAGCTGTTAGGTAGCCTGGTCCAACAGACACCATTAGCCACAAGGACACAAATGTGGGCAAGGATAGTCCAACGGGTCAATGCAGTAGGGACCACCCCAAGATCCAAAAAGGAGATCATGAAGGGGTGGCATGATCTGAAGAGGGTTGTCAAAGAGAGGAGAAGCAAGAACCGTGAGCTGGCTGAGAGGACTGGTGGTAGCCCTCTCATTCCACCAAAACCATGCACACCATGGGAGGAGAAGGTGCTTGCCATACTGCATCCAGAGAGTCTCACAGCAGTAGCCGGGGGAGTGGAGGCTGGTAAGTACAAACAAATGACTACGACCACACTGCCATGTACTGTCTTGCACAACTACAAAGCTACACCACCTAGGACAAATTCCATTCATCTGCACCACACACTCACAAAAACATGTCTCACAGATCCTGCATTCATTCACTCCCATTCTCCCCAAACATAGCTAGCAACGTTACCATGGGGGCATGTGCACAGGCAGCCAGCACTACAACTCCCATCAGGCCCCCTTGTCCCACAGCATCAGCAAGATGGAGCCCTCCCCCACCCCACCCAGAAGCAGTTGGAAGCCATTGCAGTACACCAAACGTACATGTAGGTAGCCATCTTCACAGTGAGGGTGTCTGGGTGTGGGAGGCCTGTACCACTACTCCCACCATGTCCCCTGCCCCCCACCTCAGCAGGATGGAGCACTCCCCCACCACACCCAGAAGCATGTGTCAGCCATTACATTACCTTCATCAAACTAACAGGTAGGTAGCCATCTTCCCTGGGAGGGTGTATGTGGGTGAGATGCCTGCACTACCACTCACACCATGCCCCCTGTCCCACAGCCTAGCAAGATGGACCCCTCCCCCACCCCAACCAGAAGTAGTTGGAAGCCATTGCAGTGCACCAAACAAACTTACAGGTAGGTAGCCATCTTCACAGTGAGGGTGTCTGGGTATGGGAGGCCAGTACCACTACTCTCACCATGCCCCCTGCCCCCACCTCAGCAGGATGGAGCACTCCCCCACCCCACCCAGAAACATGTGTCAGCCATTACATTACCCTCATCAAACTAACAGGTAGGTAGCCATCTTCTCTGGGAGAGTGTCTGTGGGTGGGAGGCCTGTACCACTATTCCCATCATGCACCCTGGCCCACACCTCAGCAGGATGGAGCACTCCCCCACCCAGAAGCAGTTGGAAGCCATTGCAGTACACCTAACAAACTTACAGGTAGGTAGCCATCTTCCCTGGGAGGGTGTATGTGGGTGGGAGGCCTACACTACCACTCCCACCATGCCCCCTGTCCCACAGCCTAGCAAGATGGACCCCTCCCCCACCCCACCCGAAGCAGTTGGAAGCCATTGCAGTGCACCAAACAAACTTACAGGTAGGTAGCCATCTTCCCTGGGAGGGTGTATGTGGGTGGGAGGCCTGCCCTACCACTCCCACCATGCCCCCTGACCCCACCTCAGCAAGATGGAGCACACACCCCACCCCACCCAGAAGCATGTGTCAGCCATTACATTACCCTCATCAAACTAACAGGTAGGTAGCCATCTTCACAGTGAGGGTGTCTGGGTGTGGGAGGCCTGTACCAATACTCCCACCATGCACTCTGGCCCACACCTCAGCAGGATGGAGCTCTCTCCCACCCAGAAGCAGTTGGAAGCCATTGCAGTACACCAAACAAACTCACAGGTAGGTAGATATAATATTCTGTCTTATGACACCACAGAGCAGGATGTAAGCCTCCACCATGCACACACAGATGTGTCGCATTACAAAGGTAAATGTGAGCACGTTACAGGCAAGTAGCCAGTATGTGTCCCACACATTTGTCACAAAAGAAATCATGCTATATGACAACACCAGCCCTCTCATTGCACAAATATGTACACCGACCCCATTGCCACGCACAGTGTGCACAGAGATAAGCAAAGGAAACTGTCACAGCTACCAAAGTGTGACACACCAATGCACATGTAGAAGAAAGTCAGGGCACATTCATGCACAGCACCTATTGACACGTGCATCGTCATGGGGCCAGTGCAACAAGGAGCATTGGAAAAAAAAAAGCATGTGTGGTGGTATAAATCAAGATATGCACATGACAGGACAAAGGTATGCAGGAGATGACAATGGCCAGTCCATGGCCACATGTGACGTCTGCCAGAGGCCTCAATGAAAAACATGTTGGGCCAGTCCCTAGATGGCAACAGGTCCCTGAAATCATAAATTATGCACGGGTCGCATGGTATGCATTGACACCTCACACCATGGACAAGTAATGCATGTACCACTGCATCATGTCAGGAGGCACAGTAGTGCACATAGAACACAATGTGATGATCAGTAATTGTGTAGAGAATGACACACAGCTAACACAACGCTTGGGGGGTGCACTACAATGACCATTTCCCATTTGATCCACAAGTGACCAAGAACTCACTGCAGAGGACAACACCGGCAACCTGCAGAGCCAGTCTCCTTCCCCGGTACATGGACTCTCGGATGTTGACTCCCAGGATCCTCTGGACGATGAGCTCGAAGCGGGCCCATCTGGTGTGCCAGGGAGCAACAGGTCCCAGGAACCCATCGTCCCCCCCACCACATCTGCTCCAATAACAACTTCACTGCAGACCCCTGCTGTCATGGCCTGTGAATCCACTGCAACTACCACCACCACCACCAGTGCTGCCTGCAACACCCTTCCTGTCCCAGAGGATGACCACCCTACACCACTGACTGAGGAGGGCAGGGAGAGGATGCGGGTGCCCACAGTGGTGAGGCAACAGGTCCATGACAGCAGGGTAGGTGGGAGGGGCAGGGTCATCCACAGACACCAGGAGGCCGGGATCCAATCCCTGGACCACATCACCAGAGTCCTTGGCGCATATGAACAGGCCCAGGGACAAATGGGCTGGTTGGACAAACTGTTACGCGAGCTCATCCTCCTGATGAGGTCCATCGACACCCGCATGGGACAAATTGTGAACCTCTTGGGCCAGCAAGTGGCAGTACTTAGGGACAGGCCTGCACCACAAACAACACGTCCACCTCCCTCTGGTGTGCCGCAGGATGAATGTTCACCATCCTCCCCTGCGCCCACAGAGAGGGGTGAGTCCTCAGACCCCACTGGCCCTGCAGCAGGTCCCCCCCTGCTAAGCGATGAAGGGGCCATCCTAAGAAGACCCTGGGAGTATCTGGAGGCAAAGCACCTGCCAAACGCCAGTCACGGAGCCAGCCCTGATGGCAACCCTCTTCACCACTGCATTGACCTTTTGGACTGTCCTTCTCCACACTGCCTTGTGAATGGCATATGTCTGTTGGACTGGGTCACCACATCAATGTGGTGACTACTTGATTAAATCATTTACCATAACTGTCAACTCACTGCTCCACCACCACCTCAATGGAAATGTACACCCCCCTCACATGTCACCATTGTAAATAAAAAATCCTTACACACATGTTGTCGTGTCTGCTCCGTCTTTCTAGCAGGATGTACAGTCTTCAACATGATTACAATGTACCAGGTTTATGGACTGTATGTAGGCAAGGAGAAGTTGAAGGCACCTAGGGAAACACAACAGAACAACATTCACTGGTCTGGGTGTGGCATCACAGACATCACACACCACCTACCATCAAGATAACCCAACATGCACATGTCACAATGGGCAACAAGTGTCAACATATACATCCTGTAGATGTTCCCAAATGACCTGTCCCTGAAACATTGCCACCACTGCTGAGTCTACAACTGGCTGCTGTTACAATTCTCACATACCCCTTCACGACAACAGCAATATCAGCAGACAATGGGTATGTTGTACATTGTCACCCACCTTCAAGTGAAGTAGCGGGTGATGAGCTGTACACGCAGGTCAACACCTTCCTCCTCTCCACTGTCCTCATCACTGGACACGGGTTGGTATGCAGGCGGGGTCTTGGGTCCTCATCATCATCCAGGAGCAGGGGAATCTCCATGCAAATGGCTAGGTTGTGGAGCATGCAGCATGCCACTACAATCTGACACACCTTCCTGGGTGAGTATGCCAGTGCACCTCCGGTCTTGTCCAGGCAGCGGAAACGTGACTTGAGCAGACCAAAAGTACGCTCCACCACACGACGTGTCCTCCCATGGGCCTCATTGTAGCGAACTTCAGCCGGGGTCCTGGGATTCCGCAGTGGGCTCAGCAACCAGGGACGGTTGGGTTATGCAGAATCACCTAGGTATGACAAACACAAATAGACATTGCAATATCGCTGAGGCAGAAGGCAGCAGGTCATACAGCCAACACGCCATACGACTAGGCATTCCGCAGGATGTAGGAGTCATGGGCTGAGCCTGGGAATTTGGCACACACGTGGGAGATGATCATATCTGCCAGGCACACCACTTGCACATTTATGGAGTGGTAACGATTCCTGTAAATGTGCTCACTTGCCTGTGGTGGCACAAGCTCGACATGGGTGCAATCAATGGCATCAACAACATTGGGGATGTGTTCAAGTGTATAGACGCCTCCCTTCACAGCTGGCAATTCAGCACCCCTGGGGAAATGGATATATCTGTCCTTATATATCATCATGGCGGACAAAACATCACGCAGCACCATGCTAAAGATCGGTTGTGACATCCCACCAGCGCTGGCCACTGTCTCTTGGAACGATCCAGTGGCAAATAAATGCAGGGCCGCCATCACCTTATAAGTTGTGGTGAAAGCTGTTGGATATGTCCGGCAGGGCTGCAGGTGGGGCTCCAACATATCACAAAGGGTTTTTAGGGTGGCTCTATCCAGACGGCAATTCCGGATGATCACCACATCCTTCATGTCCTCCAGCACTGTCAAGTGACAAATCAGATTTGGCCTCCTCCTAGTTGAGATGAAAGTGGACACATGTCAATGCAATACATCATGAGATGGGCACAGCATCTCACATTCTGGATGACACAACGACAACAATGACTGCCATCAAAATTGAGTTACAGACCAGCTTACATGTAGGGAAACCTTCAGCTACACAAAGGGCACACCTGTCAACTTACACAAAACAAGTACCTCAAACACCACCTTGGTCAATGTGAATGCACATAGGGATATGGCCACATTTCACATGGGCACGCCTGGGAGTATAACATCCAGCATATGTGTAACAAATCAACCCTAACGTCTCCTACCTAGCTGCTGTACCTGTCACACCTCATGCGTCATTTCAACCTGGCACACATCCACAACACAATGACCACAGTTGGTGCAGAAATGACAAATGTGTGCATGAGCAGACATAAGAGGCCATGCAAAAAAGATCATCATTCATTGAGATGAGCATTGCTGTGATTGTCATTGCACCTCAACACATTGACATGTGTACACATTGTAGAGTCCAGAACAACACTGTCCTGCCTACACATCCATCAAATTCATAAGTGACATGTGAGGGAGTACAGGCCAATCTGCAAAATCACATACACAAACATGGCATGTGTAGTCACCAGTGGAGTACATGGAACATTGGGATCATGTGCACAATGATGTACCATTGACCATGTGGGCACTGTGCACTGTTGATGCTTGCCAGATGGCCATTGCCATTGTATGACACCCATCTCGCGGTAGATACCGCCTGGCCCCAGCGGTGTGAAACTAACAACCCCCATTCACACAAGTGCGGTAGTAATAGGCAAGGAGACATGCACAAATGGCGGTGGGCATGCTCCGCCACCCAAATCACAGTAGCTAACGCCTGGCCCCAGCGGTGTGTCGCCAGCACCCCCTATTCACACAAGTGCGGTAGTGATAGGCATGGAGACAAATTTCAATTCTTATTTTCTATAGGAAAAACTTGAAGGATCTACACAAATAATCCCATACTGAATTCAAAATTGCTGTCCAGTGATAAAGTGCAAGTGCTCCTGTATAAACTGTGTTATGGATTGGTGTTTCCATGATTGGCCTATTTGATTTATGTTTCAGTCCCTAGTAAAGTGCACTGCGAGTGCCAGGGCCTATAAATCAAATGCTGTTGGTGGGCTGCAGCACTGGATTGTGCCACCCACGCAAACAGCCCATAAAGTGTAACTCTGGCCTGCCGTTGCAGAGCCTGTGCGCAGCCTGGGGCTGCCATGTCGACTTGGCAAGTGCACACACTTCCAAGTCCCTAAACCTTCCCTTTTCTACATGTTAGTCACCCCTGAGGTAGGCCCAAGGTACCCCCATGGGCAGGGTGCATTGTATGTGAAAGGTAGGACATGCCCTGGTGTGTGTTACATGTCCTGATAGTGAATTACAGCCTACTTCGTTGTTCACTATTGCAAGGCTACCTGTTCCCCATAGGCCAGAATGGGCAGTTTGATTATTACATCCTATGATCCTAACCCAGGGAACATGGTAGAAATTTGAGTTTAGTATGCCTGAACTCAGAATGATAAAATACATCTTTTAGTGAAGTTGGTTTTAACATTCTGTGTTTGAAAATACCACTTTTAGAAAGTAGGTATTTTCTTGTCTAACCATCCAAGCCGGCCTCTGCTAGGTTGTGTATTCCTTGTCTGGAGTTTGAGTGACAAGGGCTGGGGGATTCCAGGAGACAGGGTGAGTCAGCACAGGGCTGAATATCAAGCTCTACATGTAGATGGGTGGGAGGAGTTGCACCTGGGACCTGAATAGGGTTGTGCGTTCACTCCACAATGCTGGCTCCACCTCCTGTGGTGCGTCTGATGTTCCTGGCCTACACTGTGAAAGGAAAGAAGAGTCTTGTCAACAAAGTGCTCCAGGACTGACCAGAACTGGTTTGAACTAGGCAAAGGCCTCTCTGCCTTCAGAGAACAAAGAGAAATTGTGGATAAAAAGAGGGAAGCAATACCAAAGGGGATGATGGACGGAGCGTTTGAGCAAATCAAACACTCACCCCCAATCAACTGATCTGGGTTTAATCCATCATCATTCTTTAGCTCACTCCACCACCCCAGTTCAGACATGGCCATATGCAAATCAGTCTGACCCTGTACCTCATGGGAACAGTCCAGCCCGAACTGCCAAGTCATGTCTTCCCTGGACCGGAAACCAGCATCCTGGCACCGGTTTCGGGTTCATAACCCTCATCAGCCAGGCTATCTTGAATCCAGTGGCAAAGTGAGCAAGGGACCCACGTCTGGGCATACCCTGCCAACTTAGGGCAAACAAAGCGATACCAAAGGGGATGATGGACGGAGCGTTTGAGCAAATCAAACACTCACCCCAGTCAACTGATCTGGGTAAAAAGGGGGACCCAAACCCCAGAACTTTGGAACTCGCTGGAATCAAGGAACCTGCCAAGAAGAAGAGCTGGAAGAGCTGTCAGGAGGAGTACTGCCCCTTTGCTGGGGGAAAAACCTTTACAACGCAACTTTTACAACGCACTACCTTTACAACGCATTTTTTACAACGCATAATCCATTACAACGCATGACATTACAACGCATGACACTACAACGCATTTTTAAAAACTACCTTTACAACGCATTCCATTACAACGCATACTACCATTACAACGCATACCATTACAACGCATAATATTACACTACACTATCCAACACTTACCCTACTGTTGCACCCCCTGGAGTTAGAATAGTACTTTTTACCCCTATACTATCCAACACTTACCCTACTGTTGCACCCCCTGGAGTTAGAATAGTAATTTTTACCCCTATACTATCCAACACTTACCCTACTGTTGCACCCCCTGGAGTTAGAATAGTAATTTTTACCCCTATACTATCCAGCACTTACCCTACTGTTGCACCCCCTGGAGTTAGAATAGTAATTTTTACTCCTATACTATCCAACACCTACCCTACTGTTGCACCCCCTGGAGTTAGAATAGTAATTTTTACCCCTATACCATCCAACACTTACCCTACTGTTGCACCCCCTGGAGTTAGAATAGTAATTTTTACCCCTATACTATCCAACACTTACCCTAGTGTTGCACCCCCTGGAGTTAGAAAAGTAACTTTTACCCCTATACTATCTAATACTTACCTTAAATGCAATTTAATATTATGCGTTGTAATGGTATGCGTTGTAAAGGTAGTATGCGTTGTAATGGAAATGCGTTGTAAAGGTAGTTTTTAAAAATGCGTTGTAGTGTCATGCGTTGTAATGTCATGCGTTGTAATGGATTATGCGTTGTAAAAAATGCGTTGTAAGTGCATGCGTTGTAAAAGTGTGCCTTGTAACGACATACATCCCTTTGCTGTGTTGTTGCTTTGTTGGGTTGGCCTGCAGCTGCTGCTTCTGCCTTGGGCAGTGAAAGGACTGGACTGAACTTTCTCTACTTGTGCTGAGTATCTCCAAGGGCCTGAAACCGAGCTGGCCTCCTGTTAAGAAGTCTCAGGGTCTGCAAAGAATTCACCAACCTCTGGGTACCGCTCCTGGGACCGCTGTTTCAGTTGCCACAGAGAAGAGGGAACCGCGACCGACTCTGTCACCGACTCCTTGTGTCCCGAAGGCACCGCAGGCCTCACTGTCTCACCCTGCACCGCAAGCCTTGGTCTCACCGTCGCCGTCTGCACGATCATCACTGAGCCACTGCCTGCACCGCATCGAGAAGACACCGCAGTCCCCACCACCTCACTTCACTTCGCTGGCCTGGTCTCACTGACACGGTCGCCGCTGGCTCGACACCGTGACTGCCTCGTCACGCACAGCTGTCCAGCTCTGCCAGCGCCCATTCCCGCCAACCAGCACTGTCGCTTGCATCTCCACCTGCCAGTGCCGCATCGAGCACTGTCTCGCCCTGCACCGCAAGCCTTGGTTTCACCGGCGCCGTCTGCATGATCGTCACCGAGCCGCTGCCTCCACTGCATAGAGAGGACACCACGCCCTCCACCGCTTCCACTTTGCACCGTAACCGCGACGGACGCCACGACCGGCTCTGTCTCCTGCACCGCAACCTGCCAGCACCGCATCAAGCACCGTCTCGCCCTGCACCGCAAGCATTGGTCTCACCGACGCCGTCTGGACAATCGTCACTGAGCCGCCCCTCACACCGCATCGAGAGGACATCACGCCTTGCCCCGCTTCCACTTTGCATCGCAACCGTGACAGATGTCAAGACCGACTTGCACGCCTGTGTGAGCCACACGAAGAAAGGTACTGTTAACGAGTCTGTTCACGCTGTTGCTGGCCCGTACCGACGCGGTCAGCGGGAACGAGCTACCGACTTGCACGAACTGTGTTTTCACCGTATTTTTGCAATTTAAAGACATCTTAAGAAGAAACTATTTTTGAAGTACTGTATTGTGGATTCCTTATCGTATTTGGCCTTGCTATTTTTCTAAACTGGTGTGGTATCCTTTTGTAGTGCTTACATTGTATCACTGTTGGTTTTGTGCAAATGCTTTACACAATGCCTCTAAGAAAAGCCTGACTGCTCGTGCCAAGCTACCAAGGGGGTGAGCAGGGGTTATTTTAGGAGTGTAAATCCTTTATCCTGACTAGGAAGAAGGGTCCCTACTTGGAGAAAGGTGCAAGCCCTTGCCAACTAGAGACCCCACTTTTAACATTGGTTGTCATCGGTGAGGATAAAACTTGTGTTTGCACTTGACTTACAGTGATTGGTGTGCACTACTACCATATCGCAGACCATTACGTACCACATACAGGTTCTTTCTGTTTTTGGCCTATTTTTTATCTTGCCAGTTTGAACTTGCTACTTCAACGTGCCTCAATCAATTGCATCATCTATTGCATCAATGGAAATTGCCTTTGAGGAGGATCTATTGGAAGCCTACAATGTAAAGGAGTTAAAATCGATTTGCAAGAACCTGAAAGTCCAGGTCAGAGGCCTCAACAGGAAGGATGAGCTATAAAAGGCACTGAGGGCCTGGGTAGCTGCCGGACATGCCAGTGGGCAATCTGGTGTTCTCAGTGGAGAGGTGGAGGAGCCTGTTCCTAGGGTGGATGTGCTTTTGGGAGGGAGGAACCCTCCAGGCAAGGCAGCAGTAGCTTGTCTGCAGAGGAGCTGGAGGTCAGGTGGGAAGCCAGGAAGTTTGAGTTGAAGAACCTCAGAATAGAAAGTGAGAGAGAAGACAAGAGAATAGCCATGGAGGAAAGAAAGATGATACTAGATCATGAGAGAATGATCAAGGAGCAGGAGCTAAAGAGTAGAACCGGCTCAGATGGTGGCAGCAACCCTTCAGCACACACAGACAGGATTGTACACATCCCCAAGAACGTAGGTAAAGAGTACAAAAAGGGTGAGGACATACAAAGGTGGTTTCAAGGGTACGAGTCATCTATTCATATGAATGGGGTCCCTGAGAGGAACTGGGGGGCAGGGTTGTGGCCTCTCTTTCCAGAAGAATCTAGGGATACTCTGATAGCTTTGGGTAAGGGACAGGACCTCACCGATGCTGACATGAAAGACGCTCTCCTCACTAGGTATGGACTCACTTCTGAAAATTACAGGGATAAGTTTAGGTCCAGTAAAAATTCTGAGGCCAACACTTGGTTGGAATGTGTAGATATGTTCTGTAGGTCGCTGGATGGCTGGGTGAAGGGCAGTAATGTAACAAATTTTCAGGGGCTCTACAATTTGATTGCGTGGGAGCACTTGTCTAGTCTATGTTTTGCAGATCTGCGCCCGCACCTAGTTGATAGTAAGCTGACTGACCCCAGGAAGCTTGCTACGGAGGCGGACCGCTGAGTGAGTACCAGGGTCCACAAGAAAGCGTTTGGGGGAGACTCCGCCAAAGGTGGGCAGGGTCCCCAGCAGAAAAGTGGGGGGACAAGGGTAAAACACAGGGCTTCTATAAAGGGCCCCAAACTAGTACCCAGGGTAAAGGTTGCCATCCCCCAGGTGATAAGAAGAAAGGGGTCTCTATAGGAAAGCCTGTTGAGACCGGCCCCCACAAGTGTTTTACATGTGACCAGTTGGGTCATTTGAAGGGGGTCCCCAGGTGCCCAAAGGGGACACAGCCACCCACCGGTGGACAGTCCAAGGTGTTGGCTAGTGTAGTGCTTGGGGAGGAGGGGTGCCCACAGGAGGGTGGGGATCCCTCAGAAATGACCCTCATCTCAATAGGGGACAGTGAGATGGTTCCAGGAAACCAGGTGCCCCCTAACATAAAGAAATAAAGCACCTGGGTGACCATTAATGGGAAAAGGGTAGAGGCTCTCAGAGATACTGGAGCCAGTGTGACCTCAGTCCGGTGTCACCTGGTCTCTGAGAAGCAGGTAGTCCCAGGGGCATTCCAGCAAGTAGTTGCAGTAGACAACTCTGAGCGCCAGTGTATGGTGGCGCAGGTTCCCTTTGAATGGGGGGTCTCAGGTCCCTTGAGGGTGGTTGTGAGCCCTACCATGCCTGTATATTGTCTGCTAGGTAACGACCTGGAGCAGTCCTTATGGAAGGATGTTGAGCTCAGGTCTCACTTGGAGATGCTTGGGTTGCCAGAGTGGGGATGCGTGTCTACTCAGTCAATGGCAGCCAGAAAGGGTGATGAAGAGGACTTGGAGCCTGAAACAGTGGCCCAAGTCCCTGCTAAGAGAAAGGGCAGGGGGCGCAGGAAACCGGCCCCTGAAGTTCCCACGGACCGGGAGGAGGCGGACCTCGAGGGGGATGCCCCGGTGCCTACAGGGGAGCAGGTAGCCGAACTGGGGGACATCTCTGAGCTGACCCATTGGCAGCAAGAAGGGGGTCCCACCAAGGAGGAATTCTGCGGGGAGCAGAAGAAGTGCCCTACTCTGAAGGGTCTGTGGTGGCAGGCTGCAGACCAGGCAGCTGGTAATCATTCCGGGTCACATCTGATCTACTGGGAGAATGGTCTCCTATACATTGAGCCTAAGGTTGCTGAGCCTGGGTAAGCCCGTGTGCTGGTGGTACCCCAGCACTTCAGGACCTTCCTACTGGGTCTGGCTCATGACGTGCTTTTGGCAGGACATTTGGGACAGGACAAGACCTTTGACAGGCTTGTCACCCATTTCTTTCTTTTGGCCCCAAATGCGAAGGCAGTCAGATGCACACTGCAGGCCTTGCCAAACTTGTCAGGGAAGTGGTAAGAGTGGGAGGAAGGTCAAAGCTCCTCTCCAACCTTTTCCTGTTGTTGGAACACCCTTTGAAAGGGTAGGGATGGATTTTGTGGGGCCACGGGATCCCAAGACAGCCATGGGCAACAGGTACATCCTGGTCTTGGTGGACCATGCCACCCAGTACCCGGAGGCAATCCCTCTCAGGACAACGACGGCACCAGTGGTGGGCCGGGCGTTAATGGTGTTCTTTTCCCGTGTGGGCTTCCCCAGAGAGGTGGTTTCTGACAGGGGGACCAATTTCATATCCAAGTATATGACATCCCTGTGGAAGGAGTGTGGTGTAACCTACAAGTTCACCGCTCCTTACCACCCACAAGGAAACGGTCTGGTGGAGAGAGTGAGCCTCTCCCTGACCTCCTGTCTACCAAGGAGCATGATGGGTCAGTGGAAGGTGTGATCCTCTCCCCTACACTGACTCAAGAGCAGCAGGGGGAATGTCGCCACTTGTTGGGATAGTTCGCCCCACTGTTATCTCTGACTCCCGGTGTTACTCACTGGTGTACCCATGACGTGGACACTGGTGACAGCCCTCCTGTAAAGCACAAAATGTACGGGTTGACTGACCGGGTCAGGGCCAGCATCAAGGAGTAGGTCTCTAAGATGTTGGCGTTAGGGGTGATTGAGCCCTCCAACAGTCCTTGGGCCAGCCCAGTGGTCTTGGTCCCAAAGGCTGCTGCACCCGGTGCTACTCCAGAACTCCGGTTTTGTGTGGACTACCGTGGGCTCAATGCCGTCACCAGGACTGACGCGCACCCCATCCCCAGAGCTGAGGAGCTCATTGATCGGTTGGGAGCTGCCCGGTTCCTCAGCACATTTGATTACATGTCTGGGTACTGGCAGATTGCCTTAACCGATGGGGCCAAGGAGAGATCAGCATTCTCAACCCCAGAATGTCATTACCAGTTTCGGGTGATGCCCTTTGGGTTGAAGAATGCCCCTGCCACCTTTCAGAGGATGGTCAATCAGGTATTGGCTGGACTGGATAATTTCAGTGCCGCCTACCTGGATGACATTGCTGAGTTCAGTTCCAGCTGGGAAGAACATTTACAGCACCTTGAGAAAGTGTTGAGGGCTCTGCAAGGTGCAGGCCTCACGATCAAGGCCAGTAAGTGCCAGATCGGGCAGGGTTCTGTGGTGTACTTGGGGCACCAGGTAGGAAGCGGCCAGGTGGCACCCCTACAACCCAAGATTGACACCATTCTTGCTTGGGAGCCCCCCAAGACCCAGACAGAGGTGATGAGAGCCTTCTTAGGTCTCACCAGCTACTATATGAGATTTGTTAAGGTACTATGGCACCATTGTTGCCCCCTTAACAGAGCTGACTTCCAAGAAGCAGCCCAGGAAGGTGATCTGGACTGAGTCCTGCCAGAAAGCTTTTGATGCCCTGAAGGCAGCCATGTGCATGGCGCCTGTGCTCAAGGCACCTGACTTCTCCAAAGAATTTGTCGCGCAGACTGACGCTTCAGACCATGGTGTGGGAGCGGTGCTCTCACAACTGAACGAAGAGGTTCTGGATCAGCCTGTAGTCTTCCTTAGCAGGAGACTCCTCCCCAGGGAACGGAGGTGGAGAGCCATAGAAAGGGAAGCTTTTGCTGTGGTCTGAGCACTGAAGAAGCTGAGACCATACCTGTTTCTGTTCCGGGTTCAGTCAGACCACAGGCCCCTCAGATGGTTGATGCAGATGAAAGGTGAGAATCCAAAACTGCTGAGGTGGTCCATCTCCCTACAGGGAATGGACTTTATGGTGGAACACCGCCCTGGCACAGAACACGCCAACGCAGATGGTCTGTCCAGGTTCTTCCGCCTTAGTGAAGAGAACTCCCAGGAGGTTCGGTAGTTCTCCCTACTTTCAGCTGGAGGGGACATGTGTTAGACTTGGCATCTTTTAGCATGTTTCCCATGACTTTTTGCATTCTGACCTCCCGTTTTTGACTCAGGTTTTGCTGGTGTAATGATTCTGCGTACTTTCCTCACTGCTGTCCAGTGGTAAAGTGCAAGTGCTCCTGTATAAACTGTGTTATGGATTGGTGTTTCCATGATTGGCATATTTGATTTATGTGTCAGTCCCTAGTAAAGTGCACTGCGAGTGCCAGGGCCTATAAATGAAATGCTGTTGGTGGGCTGCAGCTCTTGATTGTGCCACCCACGCAAACAGCCCGTAAAGTGTAACTCTGGCCTGCCGTTGCAGAGCCTGTGCGCAGCCTGGGGCTGCCATGTCGACTTGGCAAGTGCACACACTTCCAAGTCCCTAAACCTTCCCTTTTCTACATGTTAGTCACCCCTAAGGTAGGCCCAAGGTACCCCCATGGGCAGGGTGCATTGTATGTGAAAGGTAGGACATGCCCTGGTGTGTGTGGCATGTCCTGATAGTGAATTACAGCCTACTTCGTTGTTCACTATTGCAAGGCTACCTGTTCCCCATAGGCCCGAATGGGCAGTTTGATTATTACATCCTATGATCCTAACCCAGGGAACATGGTAGAAATTCGAGTTTAGTAGGCCTTAACTCAGAATGATAAAATACATCTTTTAGTGAAGTTGCTTTTAACATTCTGTGTTTGAAAATACCACTTTTAGAAAGTAGGTATTTTCTTGTCTAACCATCCAAGCCTGCCTCTGCTAGGTTGTGTATTCCTTGTCTGGAGTTTGAGTGACAGGGGCTGGGGGATTCCAGGAGACAGGGTGAGTCAGCACAGGGCTGAATAGCAAGATCTACATGTAGATGGGTGGGAGGAGTTGTATCTGGGACCTGAATAGGACTGTGCCTTCCCTCCACAATGCTGGCTCCACCTCCTGTGGTGCGTCTTATGTCCCTGGCCTACACTGTGAAAGGTAAGAAGGAGTCTTGTCAACAAAGTGCTCCAGGACTTACCAGAACTGGTTTGGACTAGACACAGGCCTCTCTGCCTTCAGAAAACCAAGAGAAATCGAGGATAAAAAGGTGGACCCAAACCCCAAAACTATAGAACTCGCTGGAATCAAGGAACCTGCCAAGAAGAAGAGCTAGAAGAGCTGCCAGGAGGAGTACTGCCCCTTTGCTGTGTTGTTGCTTTGTTGGATGGGCCTGCAGCTGCTGTTTCTGCCTTGGGCAGTGGAAGGACTGGACTGAACTTTCTATACTTGTGCTGAGTATCTCCAAGGGCCTGAAACCGAGCTGGCCTCCTGTTAAGAAGTCTCAGGGACTGCAAAGACTTCACCATCCTCTGGGTACTGCTCTTGGGACCGCTGTTTCAGTTGCCACAGAGAAGAGGGAACCGCGACTGACGCTGTCACCGACTCCGTCGCTGGTCTTGTGTCCTGAAGACACCGCAGGATGCACCATCTTGCCCTGCACCGCAAGCCTTGGTCTCACCGACGCCGTCTGCATGATCGTCACCGAGCTGCTGCCTGCATCGCACTGAGAAGACACCGCAGCCCGCACCACCTCGCATCACTTCGCTGGCCTGGTCTCACGGACACGGTTGCCGCTGGCTCGACACCCGTGACTGCCTCGTCACGCACAGCTGTCTGGCTCTGCCAGCGCCCATTCCCGCCAACTGGCTCTGTCGCTTGCATCGCAACCTGCGAGCACCGCATCGAGCACCGTCTCGCCCTGCACCGCAAGCCCTGGTCTCACCGACGCTTCTGCACGACCGTCATCGAGCCGCTGCCTGCACCGCATCGAGAGAACACCGCGCCCTGACCGCTTCCACTTTGCACCGTATCCGCAAAGGATGCCAGGACCGGCTCTGTCACCTGCACCGCAATCTGCCAGCACCGCATCGAGCACTGTCTCACCCTGCACCGCAATCCTTGGTCTCACCGACGCCATCTGGACGATCGTCACTGAGCCGCTGCTCGCACCACATCGAGAGGACATCGCGCCTTGCACCGCTTCCACTTTGCATCGCAACTGAGACGGATGCCAAGACCGACTCGCACGCCCGTGTGAGCCGCACGAAGAAAGGTACTGTTAACGAGTCTGTTCACGCTGTTGCTGGCCTGTACCGACGCGGTCCGATGGTTCCGGATACCATTCAGT
Organism: Triturus cristatus; assembly: GCF_964204655.1. Lineage (NCBI taxonomy): Eukaryota > Metazoa > Chordata > Amphibia > Caudata > Salamandridae > Triturus > Triturus cristatus. The sequence continues at coordinate 761,470,750 of NC_140595.1, forward strand.
CGGACTCCCATTGACTTCAATGGGAGCCTGTGTTCCGACCGAATACACAGGCTCCCATTGAAGAACGGGGTGTGTGGGGAAAATCATGCACCCTGTGGCAGGCACCCTTTGGTGCATGGATCACTGTGCATAGTCTGAATGGGGAGTCCCTTGGGTACCCCAACCAGCCCCATTCAGAAGGCTCCGAGTAAAGGGGGCCCCACTGTTGACCTCCAAAGTCAGATTCTGACAACCGATATGTATCAGAATAACCGATTTGGAAAGGCTGTCCGAGTCCAACATCGTATTCGCTTGGTCGGAAACGCGATCTGTAGACCTGTACGAGTCGGCTCCGAACAACTTGGTTCCTCTGAATGTCATCCGGAATCGACTTGGAAAGTCTGTTTGCTTTCTGAACATCGCAATCGGTTGTTCAGACAGTTTTCCGAATCGATCGGAAAGATGGGATTCGAATTGGATTCGGCAGACCCGAATCTGATTCGGAGTCGATTCCGATGTCAACTAACGGATTGACATCGGAATCGACCCCTCAGTGTTTGCCTTCGCTTGGCAGGAGCTTTAAAATGGCTCCTGCCAAGCAAGAGCAAACATGCTATGTCCTGGGGGTGGGCACCCTGGGTCATAACTGGAGATATGGTCCTCAGGGCCTTTAGTGCCTCCAGGAGGAGGGGCCAAACGACCACCCTCACCCTGTGATTTTTACGGCTGGGCCTCGGGATGTGTTAACCTTGGGCCGAACGCTGCCCATGGAGGGGGGCCACGCAGCCCCCTATCTCCATTTTTTACTTAGACCGGTTCTGGAGGGTGGCGGTGCCCCAGGCCAAAATTAGCCCGGGCTGGAGGCCGCGTGTTACCTCCCAATATATTGAGAGACAGCCAGCCCCAAGAGAATGGCAGTCCGCGGGGCCGAAACCAGCCCAAGGAGAGGGACAGCGTGCATCATCCTCCCCCAGGTTTATGGAAAAAAGTTCCCCCGGGACCCGTGCTTGTGTTTTTTTTCATTTTTGATGGAGATTCGCAATCCTTCCCGAAATAGCTGCAAACATTTTTTTTTTTAAACATTATGTACCTCCGGTGGGATTGTTGTGGCCTAGTGGGTCACGGTATTCCTATCCTACCTATGAAGAAATTGTCAGTTTGCTTAAATTACCCGTGCTAAGTGTAGGACTGTCAAACAATATTGTGCTAGCCCCTTATTTGCACCGTTTCATTTTATGTTAGAATTTGGTTCATTGTGCAATTTTATTTGATTGGCTTTGCATAAGATGCTGAGGCTGTTTGTGCTGAACCCTCCTCGCTACCTCCCCTCAACTAGACTAGTATGTTACTGCACAATGTGAAGCACACAGGTCTATCCAGATAGAAAGAGGCTCTCTTTCCATCTGGATAGACCTGTGCGCTTCCATTTCGGAATAAGACACTTTTGGAAAACAAATGAGGAAGGACTCTCCCCTCTATATGGTTTTGCTGTCAGAAAATTGAAAGAAAATCTGCAACAGCAAGAAACGCACGTACCATGATAGAATAAGTATCGCATAAAAAGTATCGTGCGAGATCTATAACTTTTGAAGTGTCTTTTATGTGCAATAATTACTGTCCTGAAGATGGTCTGACGGATTGATGCTACCCAAGACCGAAACGTCGACTCCATCATCTGTTTTCACAATATCTGCTATATACAGTTGATTATTTTCTCAAGAATGAGATATATCTCTGTTTAAATGTATTGGAATAGATGTTTCTTTCATGAAATGTGGAAATGATTTGACCTTCTTTTCATGATCTATTGCTCAACCAATGGTTTTCCTGTACTCCTTTTAACTTGATTTATACATAAAAATATTTTGTGTTTATTTCACAAAAAAAGATTTCCCGTGTGTTTTGCTCTTTATATTTAATGATTGAATCAGTTGATTGATATCTTTGATTGGTGTTAACTTTGAAATACACTAGCCAATTAATTTCCTTTGAATTATACAACTAGATAGTTTTTTTGAAACAAAATCCCTTGTTGGCACTTTGACCTTTCCAATTTGTCTGCCCAAGCCCTCAAGGGTATATTGGGTCTTTCCCTTCATTTATATCCCCCTGGATTATGACATGGCCAGTCCAGGCGTTAGACTAGGGCGCGTGGCCCCGTCCAGGCTTTAGACTAGGGCGCGTGGCCCCGTCCAGGCTTTAGACTAGGGCGCGTGGCCCTGTCCAGGCTTTAGACTGGGGCGCATGGCCCTGTTCTGGCTTTAGACTAGGGCGCGTGGCCCCGTCCAGGCTTTAGACTGGGGCGCGTGGCCCTGTTCTGGCTTTAGACTAGGGCGCGTGGCCCCGTCCAGGCTTTAGACTAGGGCGCGTGGCCCTGTCCAGGCTTTAGACTAGGGCGCGTGGCCCTGTTCTGGCTTTAGACTAGGGCGCGTGGCCCTGTTCTGGCTTTAGACTAGGGCGCGTGGCCCCGTCCAGGCTTTAGACTAGGGCTCGTGGCCCCGGGGTTGGCCGTGTTCTGTTCTGTATCGAGTCACTGCATCTGTACTTTACATTTTAAGCTTCATTGAAGAACTAAGAGATGAGCTTCAGGAGGACTTGATGAACAAGTTGGGGAGATGTGTCGTTTACGAATTGTTTTAAATGGATATTTAAGTATCGACCTGTATAGCCTCCCCTTTTCTATTCCTTTTTTGGTTCTTATTTGTATATACACTTCTATCTTTATTGATGGTTTTATTGTGTTTAAGCTATCCGTGGTTACGATTCATGCTGAAAAGAATAAAATAAATAATGGTGAACAATTTTCATAGCATTGAAATGATACAGTCCACAACATGGCACCCGCCTTGGTCCATCCACCCTCAATAGATGTCTTCAGAACACGAAGCCCTCTTTTCAGAGTGAACCCCAATATTTCGAAGCTTCAGTTGGAGTACATGAACGTGTTACTGTTGTGGGATGAAGGGTGCACGTAAGAGCACTGTCAGTTCTGGTTTTGTTTTTTAAGATTCTTGCAAAACAAGAAGAAAAAATCTTGATAATGGGAAACGGGGCTTGCAAAGGTGGGCACGTGTTTGCTCCGTACGTAAGTGGAGAAGTCCCTCGATTGTTCATTAACCCGTTTGGTGTTTTCCGGAGTCGTAATTACTCTGCCCTTCTGCTCACTCTGACTCCGGCCCCCGGGGGACTCGGGAGAGTACATTAGGGCCCGGCCCGCTGGATAGGAGCTCTTCACCGGGAGGGCGTGGGGCGTGACAAGGATCCGGCGGTAGAGGCCCAGGACCCGCTCAGATATCCAGAGGGGCTGAAAACACACCTTCCCGAGTCCAGAAGGACACGGAGGAAGAGTCGGGGGGGCTCAGCATGTGCAGATCTTAGAAGGTAAGTAAGGTGGCTGTGCCTGCTCCTGCAAGGGGCCCATGAAGACCCTCAAACTGAGAGTTCAGAGTCCATGAGCCTGCTATGGGGTGATATCCTAGAGCGTTAGAGCCGCAGAGGCAGGTGGACACTGCAGGCGGTAGAGGGGCCACTCTCCAGAGAGATGCCCTCAGGGGTGGGAGGTAGAGGGTCCGGCTCAGAGGAGGCACAGAGACCGAGGCCTGAGAGGTTCGGCGAGCACGGGGCGCTCAGAGGAGACACTGAAGCCTCCTCTACGCAAGCAGGTAGAGCCTTCCGGGCCACAGAGGAGGCGGGGCAATACTGCCCCGTTCGAGGTGAGTGGGAGAGTCTGGGCTGCAAGGGGCACTCACAAGAGGCAACCATTAAGGCCTGCTCAGTCCAGCTAGGGGGATGGGCACTGCACGCCCCTTACACCCTCATTACTGCATCTCACTGCACAATTCCCAGAAAACAGATCCAGGCCACCCTGGGAGGAAGACAGGTGCTCTGCAGAGTGGACACCGGGGAGGAAGCTGTCCACCTCTGACCTGTGGGACTCAGTCAGGGGTTTCTGTCCCACTGATGTCCTCTGATCATCTCTAGTTTGAATGTATCTTGGAATCCTGTAGTGGTCCTGATGCATTAGTGTAGCAAGGATGCTGTGAATGCCACCAGGGGCCCTGGTGCAAGCAGAGAAAACAGCTTGGCTGACAGCTGTTGGGGTAGTACAGAGGCGCAACTAGAGCCAAATTTCGGGGGGCTAAGAAAACATTTCGGGGGGCTGAATCTTTTAAGCCATAGGCAGAGTGGAGCTGCAGGGGCTCTTAGAGGGGGTGAAACAACAGCGAGGCCTCATTAACATGCAAATGGTCTTTTAAAGACCTTTGAAGTACTCGGGCGCGGCTGTGTGTGCGCCGGGAAGCTGTCTCATCCCGGGCTGCCACACACGACGGGGGGGCTGCAGCCCTGTGAGTCCAATGGGTGTTGCGCGCCTGGGGTAGTAAAATGCAACAATGATCAAGGTTGAATGCTCTCCTTCGGCCTCTGGGCTCCGGTGGCACTGCAGCAGTGGTTTAGATCTCAGCACAGCTGGACACGAGCAATCCCTGTAAATGTGCTGCTAGTTTATCAGCAGCCCTGAGCCGCTGAAACAAGCTGCAGAACACCCTCTGCGTCAGTGACTCCCACTTCTTTTACGCACCCCCGTTTATGGTTTAGGGGCACATTACGTGGGGGTGTCCATATCAGTACTGACTGCAGCTCGAGCCCGCGGTGCTTATGCATTAAATGCAGTGCTTGAAATGGAACAATAGCAGTGGAGGCGCTCTGGAGCAGAGTACCTGTTTGTTTCTGAGAAGGGCCAGTACTCTCCAATTAAAAGTATTACGTCGCCCTTGAGAAGTGTCGGTCCTCTCCCTCTCAAAATAAAAAGTGCCGGTACTCCGTATCGGACAGTACCGGCCCATTGAAAGCACTGAAAATGTAAGCCGCGGGCACTCTGCCAAGTATAGAGAATATAGGGGGCTTTGCGGAAATCATCTACATGTATTGTCACAGGTCATTGTATATGCTAATACACCCCATTATTCCCACACCTCACGTGTTGTTATGTTTACAGCATTACTGGATGTAGACACTGCTCGATTCAAAGTCTGAAGTGTTCTGCCAGGCACTGTTACTGATAGTCGGAGGAAGGCCTCGAGGCACTGATTTGCCCAGGGTCACAGTATCTTGAGCCGACGCCAAGACTGGACCCTCGTTTCCCAGCTCCAAAGAGAACATCTCTTCCCCTTCAATTAATTGCCTCTTTCTTTTGCTTCGTTAACTTCCCTAGGCAGGAGCAACTAGGTGGTAGGGAAGTGAGGGCGCAGGGGCACTGGGGGGGGGGGGGGGGCACCGTGTCCATTCGGGTGGAGAACAGGTTAGAGTGGATGGGTGGTGGATGGGTGGTGGAGGGTTTTGCGTGGTGCAGATGCTACGGGTAAGATGTTAGCTCCTTCCTAAAGGTGAGGGGGTCAGAGACAATTCGCAGGGGGGGGAGGGGGGTGGGGGGGGGGGGGGGGTTCGGGTCAGAGACGATGCGTGGAGTAACTGGATGGGGGTTACCTTGAGGGGCTTCTGGGCCCGCTGAGCAAGGAATGTGTGTTACTAAAGTAGTCACATTTTTCCGAAGGCAAATCTAGCTTTCTACAAATAATCATTTCTGATGCACATCCATTAGTCAACCAGATTCCTTTATTTTTTTAAATCATTTTTTATTATTGACGCACAGGGAGATCATCATGGTATATGCAGATAAAAGGAAAAGACTCCAAACAAAACAGGGTGTCAATCGAATCGCATATTATTCATTAGTCAAAATGAATACATCAAAAACATATAAAACTGGAAAAATCATATTTAGATTATCAATTCTTAAATACCTTATGCCAAATAGTTTGGAATTTCCGGATAGCACGTGTACCTCTGGTTTTTGCCACAGCTAGTTCCCTTACATAAATGTCAACCAACATGGACCACCATGCTACTGAGCTACTAAGTTTAGGGGAGATCCGAGCCCTGGCAATGGTGAGCCTTGCAGTAACTAATAAGATGTCGAAAAATGCCCGACGTGCAGCGCTAGGGTCAATCCTAAAACCCATCATTATCGCCTGTGTGGCTAGTCGTAATTCTAGACCCACTCTGTCTCTACAGACAGATTCCAGGACAACGCCATAGTTCTTATTTTATAGTCGGCCACGTGCCGTTTTGAAACTGCAGATAACTAATTCGATGAAACGTATTACAATAGAATAAGGTTTAGTAGTTAGTGGTCTCTGCCCCAAGAAATGCAGTTGTCTCCTTACAGTTACGCACAGCATTTTTTATTCAGCCAGGTTTCAATAACGCACCCTAAATATGTTAAATATGGGCAAAGGTCTGACTATCCATGTTACCAAACAAGCGCCTGGATACCCTCTTGGGTGATTAATGCGCTATATATCAATATATCACAGCATAACACCACCCCCAGATCGCTAACTGAAGTTGCTGTGTTCCAGGAAGGAGTCACTGATGTTTTTGGTCCTTTATAGCTTTATATTTACGATATAAATAAGGGTAAGTCAGTATCTTACCATACACCAGCCAATTCTTGTTCACCAACCAGGGTTTATCAACTCCTAAATAAAATGAAAGGCCACCAGGATTATGAAATGCTCATTTATTTGTCTCTATCCATTTAATAAAGCGCGACGCTAAGAAAAACTGCTTTAATGACACTGAGAAACCGAAGAATAAACAAAGGAAATAGAAAATAACACCCATCTCAGAAAGGAGAGTGTGAGAAAATAATACAAGTCTGAGAGCCTTTCGAAAAATATCTGCTAATCTCCAAGAAGCATTTATTTCACAAGTCTCCCCCCAGGTGATGCAATCTAGAACCGGAGGGTAAATCTGGTGGGTGTGCAAATAAAAGGCGGCTGCGCAGAGGAATGTAGGCGTGAACACAGAGCATGACAGACAAAAAGTGGCGCTGCAGGTATGTTTTAAATGGGTAAAATGAAGAAAGTAATGTCAATAACATAAACATTCACAAACACGAGACAACTGGAAATTGAAAGGGCGACTTATTTTTTCAGCCTTTTTTTCTCTCTATTTCCAGTTAAAGATATCGATCTTACAGTCTGTCTTCAGCCAATGCTAACACACCCTGACATCCAATATCTGCGGGGTTAGCCCGTGTGCAGAAGACAGTGGACGCTTGTCATTGGTCAGCCAAACATACTTACATGAGAGATTTCCTCACATGGCTGCTGAAGCCATAAAAACGTCAAAATAAAATGTATTTTTTTTATTCCAGTAAAGGAAGAAAACAGTTACATTAGCGGATTGAGAGGGTGATTAAAAGCACCCAAATTCTATGTTTTCGTTAGAATATTGTAAATTGTCCTTGTCATTTTCCAGTGGCGCATACACATTTTTACAATCAGTTTTGAGTAAAAATGGAGGTGAACGCCCAAAAGCGCCGTGTTGATGACAAAAGCGTCTAATACTGAAGCAGGGGATGTCGATTTTAGTTTGGGTAGGTAGGTGCAGTCGGGATCTGCATTTGTATAGATTGTAATATTACATCATATTAACAAGTATTTTTGTAATGAAACCGTATGATGTATTGGTTCAGTAATTCCTAAATGTATGCGTTTCGTGGATATTAATATATAAGTGACATTCAATTTGATTTTTATTGTGAAATACTTACGGGCTTTTTATTTAATGTTTTGCTATGGTAGACTGTCTAGAAAGCAAGAAAACCCTAACAATTGGATATAGCGTTTCACGCTGCCTGTTTCAAGATTCTCTATTTTGGCAGATAAGGGATATGAAAAATGGGTGTAGTAAGTGATATGTCCAAGAACACCCATTTATGTCAAGTGTGGGACCTAGGTTTAGAAAAACGGGTATATTCATGGACATGCCCAAGATCACACATGTGGTCAAATGGGGAAGCTAGTGTTAGAACCCGAGTTGCAGGTTTCTTCAAGTCACAATGCATATGTTGAACTAAATGACTACTTACAGATTTGTGTAACTTACATGCCCTCACAAACTCAAGACATTTTTGTTTTTTACGTTATTTAATCATGGGCAGAAAACTCGGGATTCGAAACCAAGGACAAGAAAGAGCGGAGACCGCAGTGGACGATGGGGCGGTGAAACGACGGTCCGTTTTCCAGGCCGCAGAAAAGATGGCCGCCACGAGGGTCAACAAACCTCTCATCTGCCGCAGAGTTGTCTTGTACCTGGTGGTCAGCCTGGCACCCTGGTCTGCCTTCCTGAGCCCAATGCCCAAATGCCAGCTACAGACAGCGGAAGTGAGTGGGTTCTCAAGGAACGGGGATATCCTGATTGGTGGAATCTTCCCCATCCATGACCCCAGCATCTATCCCGACAACACTTTCGAGGAGAAGCCTGCCCCGCCCACGTGTCAGACGTAAGCAGACCCGTCTTCTGTACTGTTCTGCATTTTGTGCTCTTATTTATTTCCAATTATTAGACCAAAGGGAAACATTTACTAAATATTCACGCAAAGCGGGGCAGCAAGTTGCTGCATTGTGTGAAAGGGAGAGAGCAGAAATGCTCCATATTTACAAAGATATGCAGCGTTCCTCCTTGCGCTGGCGCACTGTGTGCAGCCTAGCGCCAACCCAGGTATCCGTGCACCAGAGTGCAAGGGTGACTGTGCAACAGGCAGGATTTTTTTGTGCAGGAATAGACACCTTTCTGTACAAAAACAAGCCTTAGCAGCATTTTTCTCTTTCTATGTGTGCTTTAGAATGCAGCACACACGATACATTTCACCTGGTTACGCCTCACTTGGGAACCGTGGCATAATGATGCATTCCTAGGTTTATAAATAAATCTGGGAGTTTGCCTTAATCCATCGTCCAATGCATTGGAACGCTCATGCTGCACCCATGGAACCAGGGCCGGACTGGGAACCAAAACCGGCCCTGGCAAAGTCCTCGGCCGGCCCCCCTGGGGCTCGGGGGTGCCACCGAGCTCTTTGCCAGGGCCAGTTTTCGGCCGGTTTTGTTACAGGGCCGATTTTGCACCTATGCTGCAAAAACGGCCCTGCAACAAAAACGGCCCCCAGGGGCCCCAAACCGCCCCCCACCCATGCGGCGCACCGGGGGATTGCCCGATGCCCGCTACGGCCAGTCCGGCCCTGGATGGAACGGAACGCTAGTTGAAATGTGACCTAACGCAGCGCAGGCAGCTGCCTTGCGTTACATCTCTTTGCAAAGCCATGCAAGCCCACGCAAATCAAGTCTCTTGTGGCTTTATTAATATTACTGTCCAAGCGTCCCCTTGAGCGATGCAGGCCAACCCAAAGGCTTCATAAATGTTGGCCCTAGTGTCCACCTAGTGTTCACAGGAGTGTCCTGGCCACAACCCCACTTCTGCCTTCTCCCCAAGAATATTCCCATTTCCTCACCTTACACACATGTTTTTTTATTGAGATTAATGATCTCTAGACCAAGGCTGGTATTTGCCTATTTTTCCATCTCTAAACAAGGGGCGCCGGCATGACAGAAGTGGGGTTCATTAAATGGGATGTGTGTAGGTCTCAGTAATGGAGACACAGAAAGTGTCAGAGGTCAGGGTTGGGGGACTGGTTGGGTTGTGTGCTTCTAAGCACTGGAAACACAGAATCTGCCACAAAGGGTTCTGTAAAGGTCTCAGTACTGGCATGGGAGCTGTTGCCACAGGTCAGTAATGAGAATTAATGAGAGGGTCTTGTGTCAATCATAATATAGGAATCACAGAGGGGGCTACAGGTCAGGACTGAGGTAGATTGAAAGGGCATTGCGGATCTGAGCACAGAAATCACAGAGGGGGCCCCCGGTACACTGTAGGGGCTGTGTGTGGGCCCCAGTACTGGAACCACAGAGATTGCTGCAGGCCATAGAAAGGTCCTCGTGTTTATTTCAGGGACTGAGTTTCTGAGGGTGCTACAAGCAGTGCTTAATATGAGCTTCTGGGGGCCTGTGGGGCGCACTAGCTGATTTTTGGGAACCAGGGCTTACTTTTATTTTTTACAGTAAGCTGTTGGGGTGCCCCAGAAGGGGGACATGAATATTCAATGCAGGCTGGTGTAAAGGCATGTTCATGGAGCTGGGACGACTGCAGCGTGGGAGGAGAGGCTTAAAATCGCACACCCAGGACGCAACTTGAGGTTATATCCAGTGGTAAGTGCATGAAGTGACAAGAGGAAAGTTGGGGTACACAGGGAAGCGTATTATTTCCAGAAAAGGAAACAGCCTTGGCACTGCACACGGCTCGTGTGAGGCCTTAGGTGAAGCTTTGTGCCACATCTGAGTTTTTGTACCAATTTTTGGGAGCCACAGCTGACATGTTGAGGCCTCTTCTGGAGTGTTAGTTCCTGGAGGGCACAGCTGATGGTTGTGCTCAGTTCAAAAAGCTCATCTGGAACAGTGTTCCGAATCTGGAGTCCTTCCTTCAACCACTCCTCCTCACACCTCCCGTCTCCTCTCTCTTTAAACTCTCCCACATCACCTTGCACGACCCCCCTCTCATTGCTCCTCGGCCCTCTCTCCTACCCTCTTCGTCGTCTCTCACTAAAACGTGTCAGCTTAATTATTGGCAATCTTGTAAGCGTAATGCTAGCTCTCGCCTGCAGCAGCCTCCTCGACCCCCTCCTGCCCGTTTCATTCCTTCTCTGTCCTCTCTTTCCAGCCCTCTTTGTCCTCTCTTCCTTTCCCCTACCTCACTTCCTCTCCTGCTGTCAATCCCACCTGAACCACCTCCCTTTCGCTCCCTCTCTCTTCACCCTTTCTCCCTCTATTCCAGCGCCGACCTCCCTGCACCTCTTGATCACTCCTGCTCTGTTCTCTATCCTCCATCCTTTGTTCTTTCCCTTCTCTCCCTCTTCTCCTCACCCTCACGCTACCTTCTTTAATCTTTGTCCTCTTCCTCGACCTGGTTTCCCCCTTTACCTGTTCACTCTTCTTCTGTCCTCTCTCCTACTCACTCCATCCTCTCTTTCCTTCCTCTTCCTCACTCCCCTATTCTCCACTCCCTCCTCAGCAGGTCTCCCCTCACCCCCTCTACCTCCATTCCGACTTTGTCCTTCTTCCTCCACCTCTTGATCACCGTGGCTCTCTCCTCTTTGCTGCGCTTCCTGTTTTCCTCTTGCCCCTCTTCTCTTCCTCCCCTGCTCTCCTGTTTTCCTCTTGCCCCTCTTCTCTTCCTCCCCTGCTCTCCTGTTCTCCTCTTGCCCCTCTTCTCTTCCTCCCCTGCTCTCCTGTTCTCCTCTTGCCCCTCTTCTCTTCCTCCCCTGCTCTCCTGTTTTCCTCCTTCCCCTCTTCTCTTCCTCCCCTGCTCTCCTGTTCTCCTCCTTCCCCTCTTCTCTTCCTCCCCTGCTCTCCTGTTCTCCTCCTTCCCCTCTTCTCTTCCTCCCCTGCTCTCCTGTTCTCCTCCTTCCCCTCTTCTCTTCCTCCCCTGCTCTCCTGTTCTCCTCCTTCCCCTCTTCTCTTCCTCCCCTGCTCTCCTGTTCTCCTCCTTCCCCTCTTCTCTTCCTCCCCTGCTCTCCTGTTCTCCTCCTTCCCCTCTTCTCTTCCTCCCCTGCTCTCCTGTTCTCCTCCTTCCCCTCTTCTCTTCCTCCCCTGCTCTCCTGTTCTCCTCCTTCCCCTCTTCTCTTCCTCCCCTGCTCTCCTGTTCTCCTCTTTCCCCTCTTCTCTTCCTCCCCTGCTCTCCTGTTCTCCTCCTTCCCCTCTTCTCTTCCTCCCCTGCTCTCCTGTTCTCCTCCTTCCCCTCTTCTCTTCCTCCCCTGCTCTCCTGTTCTCCTCTTTCCCCTCTTCTCTTCCTCCCCTGCTCTCCTGTTCTCCTCCTTCCCCTCTTCTCTTCCTCCCCTGCTCTCCTGTTCTCCCCTTTCCCCTCTTCTCTTCCTCCCCTGCTCTCCTGTTCTCCTCTTTCCCCTCTTCTCTTCCTCCCTTGCTCTCCTGTTTTCCTCTTGCCCCTCTTCTCTTCCTCCCCTGCTCTCCTGTTCTCCTCCTTCCCCTCTTCTCTTCCTCCCCTGCTCTCCTGTTCTCCTCCTTCCCCTCTTCTCTTCCTCCCCTGCTCTCCTGTTCTCCTCCTTCCCCTCTTCTCTTCCTCCCCTGCTCTCCTGTTCTCCTCCTTCCCCTCTTCTCTTCCTCCCCTGCTCTCCTGTTCTCCTCCTTCCCCTCTTCTCTTCCTCCCCTGCTCTCCCTGTTCTCCTCCTTCCCCTCTTCTCTTCCTCCCCTGCTCTCCTGTTCTCCTCCTTCCCCTCTTCTCTTCCTCCCCTGCTCTCCTGTTCTCCTCCTTCCCCTCTTCTCTTCCTCCCCTGCTCTCCTGTTCTCCTCCTTCCCCTCTTCTCTTCCTCCCCTGCTCTCCTGTTTTCCTCTTGCCCCTCTTCTCTTCCTCCCCTGCTCTCCTGTTCTCCTCCTTCCCCTCTTCTCTTCCTCCCCTGCTCTCCTGTTCTCCTCTTTCCCCTCTTCTCTTCCTCCCCTGCTCTCCTGTTCTCCTCCTTCACCCATCACTCGAGTTGTTGTAACCACTTCCTACTCTAAGATCGACACATGCTTCCACTGTCATGGTATCCGCTTGACTCGCATCTGTGAGACTGCTGAGTCATTCCTGTTCTTTGTAAAGTGCTCTCAGACCCCCCTGTGCTGGCCCTATGCGAAACCGATAAATACATTAATTAACACAATGATGGAGGACCCTCCTGTGGGGCTGCCCCCCTTTATGGTGACTACATCGAAGATCTCATCTTGAGTATTGTGCCCAGTTCTGGAGGCCACATTTAGAATATTGTGCCAGTTAGCAACAGTGTTGCTGAACAATTTTCAGACAGGGGGCGCTGCCGTCAATGTTGCATCACTGAAGTCACAGGGATTGTGAAAAGTGCAAGCGTCTCACCAACAAGTATAGCAAATGAGCCACGCCAATCTAGCAGACGAGGGGTGAGGATGCGGCATGTAGATGGGGGTGCATTTTGAAGCACAAATATTACCAAAGCATGTTTGGGCAGCGCACTGTTATTTACAGGCTGCACATTTTCCTTTCAAAAGGCATCAAAATTCGAACTTGCACGCAGTTTTCCTGATAAAATTGTATAGTGTGCAAAGGATAATATGTGGAAATCAGCTTTCAGTAAATATTTCTAATTTGCACATTACCAATGAATGTTTCTTCATTTGTTTTAGTCCTGTTAAAATCTAGATTTATATCACAGTTCAGAATTACAAAAAAATGAGCTTCATATTTTTAAAAAAGCAGTAATTTGTCGGTAGACATACCCTGACATTAGACCTCGGTCTTTGAACACATAGCAAACGTGATAAGCTAAAAACAAAATGTAAAGACATTTATATTGCAGATTCACCTTCTAAACTCCAGTATGTTTATTGTGAGTGAACTGCATCTCCCCCAGGACCCCTACTTCTAGAACCTATGGTTGGCAATGGTCTTTTTTGGAGAGTTAGATCCAGTTTTGGGGGCCACACCTAGAAGATGTGCATACAGATTTGAGGGCCAAGCTGGAGTAAAGTGTCCGGTTCTCAGGGACCCTTCTGTGGTATTGTGCCCAAGGGTCTCGCCTACGACATTGCATCCAGCTCACGAGCCCACATTTGAAATCTTGTGCCAGGATCCAAAGATCTAGACATTTGTGCCCAGTTATGGAGGCCATATCTTGAGTGTGGCATTCAGTTCCAGAGGTCTCATTTAGAATGCGGTGTCCAGATCTGAAGGTTGCTTCTCCTTCAAAAAGAGAAAGTCCAGAAACAGGCTGCTAACCCGACATTGGGCTTACTCCATACATCCTATAATGAGAACATTAGAAATGTAAATGTTTGCTGGTTGCAGAAATAAAGGGTGTATTAGTTAGACATTTAAATTCATTAAGCAGGTAAACAAAATACAAGGCGGTCCATCCTTTTAATTAGAAAGGCTTGCCATAGGACTGCCTCGGCATGTTTTCCCAGGCTGCTTTGTAAGGCCACGAAACAACCACTTAGCATAAGAGATATTTTAAACTGATTCTTTAAAAAATATTCAGATCCATGGGCCCAGATTCAACAACACTTTCAGCCAGATGTGTTTCACAAAAGTGATGCAAACCCAACACAAAATGTCGTGCCTTGAGTTACTTTTAAACGCATTTGTGTTGAAAAGTTGACTAAAGTAACGCTACATTTCATCAAGGGGCATTTCACGGGTGGTAACCCGGTGTTCCCTTGCATAAACCCATGGGCTTTGTCACAAATCCTTTTCTACTGACATTGGTAGACAGAGAGTTGTGCCAAAAACCTATGCCTCCTCTAGGGAGGTATAAGGTTGGAGCAAGTTACAAAACTTTCCACATTTTTCCAACTTTCCTTGTGTGCTGCACTGTACAGCTTTATGCAAAGTAAGAAAAACATTAACACACAGTCACTGTACTGGAAGGGTACCTTCCAATGCCAGAATGATGCTTGACCGAAGGCACACTCCCTTGCACTATGCTGAAAGGTGTGTTATCACCCAAAGACCATCCTCTATCAATACCACTCATATGGGTTGGGTTGGAATATCGAAGACACCCTTTCTAAGATACCCCCAGGATATCAGCAAACCCTCCATACCATGTCACAAAACCAAGTCAAGGCACTCAAACTCCTCCCTATACAGAGAACTTCAAGTAGAGAAGCTCACAACAGAAGGCTGACGTTTGCGCCCTAAAGTGCCAAGACAAGGTCAGATAACTGGCAAACCTGTGCTAAGCAAATATCCAGTAACATAAACAAATATCTTTACAACACTTTTAAGCTTCCCTCATGCCATCCATGTGGACACCTGAGGCTGATGATCAGAGCAGGGTAAGCCTGAAGTATTGCTGAGCAGGATGCATCTGCTAGAAGTTTCAGTATGTGATTGTTGACCGCTTGTTGCAGGTTTGTGTATGATTACTACCTGTGGCTCCAAGCCATGGTGTTCTCCGTTGAGAACATCAACAGAAACTCTGGCCTCCTGGCCAATGTCACCCTGGGATTCCACATTTACAACTCCTGTCGGATGCTGTGGCCAGTGCTGGAGGGGACCCTGTGGATACTCACAGGACAAGGGCAGCCGGTGCTGAACTACCAGTGCTGGGGGAAACGACAACCAGCCGCCATCATTGGAGACTCGCTGTCATCGCGCTCAATCCTCATGGCACGGATCCTGGGCTTGTACAGGTACCCCCAGGTAAGAAGAGGACCTGGTGTGTGACAATTGTGACATTATGTTCATAGTATAGATCCTATACACAGCAGCTTTAGGGTCATTCCCTTGAGGTGGACACAGAAAGTACTTCCTTGCATAGACGCACTAGGCCCATCAGCTTCCAGGGCATCCCCTGATCTACGGTGGACTCTGGCAGCACCCTCCTCAACAGATTAGTACTTGTCCTTTATGTGGCGCAGCAGCTAGCCATCCCTTGTTGGGTACATGGAAGGTATCAAGCTGGCAGGGCCCCACAATTCATAGTTAGCAGCGACTAACCTCAGGCAGATGGGAACAATAAAGGGAAAGAAATCCACATTATTTAAATTAATTTAAGGTCTTCATAAAAATGGGGATAAGAGAGAGCAATATGTCTCCATGAGCTACCCATATCTCAGAGACAAGTATGAGATTCATAAAATTAATCAGGGGGGGTCAAACCAAATATGAACAAGGAGGTACAATTGGCTTCTCAGAGCCCAAGCCCAACTATCAAAAGGCAGTACTTATGAATAAAGAAGCAAACTGCTTGCAAAAACAGGATGAAAATCTTTAATATTAAAAGACATTTAATTATTTTTTGATATCTGATGACATATCAGTACACTATAAAACATCACATAACTGAGAAATATTGAACTTCCTAAGTATTACACAAGAACTTAAAAAACAAATATGCACACTTTCCTTATGCTATGCTTTGCAGTGTGAATATGCTGGGATTGGCTAAAACCATTCCCTGCTAGCTCTAGGAATACTAGTGCTTGATGCATGGCTTGACCGAAGGCCACAATATGTGTTCAGATCATGCTATCCCCTGTGGGATGTGCGGCCCACAGAACCGTGGTGCAGGTGATGCCATAGAACTTACTAAAGCTAGCTAGTATATTTCCTTAATAGTAATAACAATCTTATATCTTTTTCATATGAATAATAGTACTTGACATTACATTTTTTTTAAGTACATGTGATTTATCATCCAGGTGTTCTATCTCACATTGACCTCCAAGAGTCAGCTTTAACTCTTCAACATCTCTAAACCTTGAAAGGCATAGAGCAAATAGGGGCTACTTACTTATTCAGAGTTCTTGCAGTTGTTCCTGGTTCCTGTGTAAACAAGGTTAGCAATAGCTTTCACCAGGGTTACCTAATTGTCTTTTAGTTTTACAGACCATGGAAAACTGGCCTGGCAAAGATTTCTAGCAACATTGTTCTCTTAGCAGATCATTGTTATGCCCAGGTGAAGGACATGTTGAGAGAGTGGTGGAGGCAAGCCCTTGAAGTGATGCTAGTTTAATGACATTGAGTGTGGATCAACTGGGCCATGAATTAGTACTTAAGTCATGGAAAAGTTGATACACATCTAATTCCATTGCATTAATGTTTTGACACTCTAGACAGTCTATGACTTTTAAACAATGGCCTCGGTCATCAGAGACTTTGAATTTAATTTGTGTGTCATCGCTTACATGTTGTATCCCTAGCTGTAGTTCTTAACGATATTTGTATGTGGGGTCATGTAGGTGTTAAAAAAGTAGTGGTGGGCGTAACTCGCATAATTCCAAGTAGTGTAATCATGTGGAATTACCTAATAATTCCATATGATTAGTGCAAGAAGAGTCATTCTGCATTTAGTTAAATTCTTTTACGCAAAAATGCCCCCTTGAATCCAAAATATTAAAAAAATTGTGCTAAATGCAACAGAAAATGAATAACAAGCACGAGCAGCCACTTGCACCCACTAAGTGTGTTTGTGGGGTAGGATTTTCCCCCAATTTACTACCAATATTTAGCCCTCTTTTCTTAGAGCAAAATGCACCCTTGCATCCAAAATGAACGCAAGCATGTATTTTGCATCAAGAAACAGTGATAAATCAAACATCTCCCTAAATTTGTTCTCTTAGTAGGATTGTTATCCCCCCAAGTCACTCTTAATAATGTGAGCAGGAGTAATTGCATAGTTATCCACAATTCCACATCAAAGAGTAACACAGAATTAACAGACTCAGTCCAGTGTAATTAATATTCTGCCCAGGTCAATTAAAAAGGTGCTGATCCTGGGTGGTCAGGTATAGTGAATGATTAGGATTGAAATGAGACTAGTTGTATGTGCCGAGACTAAGATAGAAATGAAGAAAACTACATGAGGATAGTTCCATCAACAACACAGTTGTCTAAAAAGTGATCGAAATATATGCCATAAACTATTGTGGCAAACACAACTAAAAATTAATTTAAAAAACAGAGGAAAAGTATGGTCTTGATCCAGAGCAATGAATGAGTTTCTTGGATGCTGAGGATGGTGCTCTCTGTATTTTGAGAAGGGTGGAATCTGGGTTTAAAGAAGCACGGAATATAGTGCTGTTCCAGTACGCTCACAACTCAATCCTGGCACCAATTTCAATAATTGGGTTCAGCAAGGAAGAGCAGATATCTGATTTTGGCTGTTAAGAGGTTTTGGATCTGCACTCATCTTCGATAGTGGAGTAATTGTGGTGTGTTGGAGTGTCAGTGAGACTTTGCCATATTCAGGAGAGGAATTAGTAACTTTGGCTATGATGGGATGAAAATGTGTGGGAGAGTTTGATACACTAAGCATTCCAGCTTTCTCAGTTATCAGCACAAGAACACTGATGATCTTGCTTACTTTTGATTCTTGAATGTAAGATCATTCAAAGGTTTTGATGGCACATGAGGTTTGTGTATGAGTACTGCCTGTGGTTCCAATCCATAGTGTTCACTGTTGAGAACATTAACAGAAACACTGGCCTCCTAGCCAACGTCACCTTCAGCTTCCCTATTTACTATTTCTGTCGGATACTGCTGCCAGTTCTGGAGGGCACCCTGTGGATACTGACAGGTTGAGGGCAGCTGGTGCTGGCACATGAGGTTGGTGCAACCAATGGATCCAGAAGAGTAAGAAAGAGGGCTAAGGGTAGCTATTTTGTCATCATATTTGGTCATTTGGTCACCACATAATGATGGGAATATTGCCGTGGGAGAAGGAGTGGTATAGGAGGTTGTTAGCTTCAAATAGACCTTGAAGAACTCTTTGGCATGCATTTATGCTTTATCAAAGTGTGTTTGACAGTAAAAGATTTGGATCAAAAAGGGCATGCTAATCTCCTTGTGGTGAATGAGGCAAGCCGAATGACCAAAGGCAAGATTATGTTTTATAGAGCGTCTTCCAGGGAATCTACCATGGCATTTTAGCAGGTGTAAGTCATTAGGATTTTGTTTTTGCTGGAATACCCTCAGGATCTAGTCTTGGGCTATCAACATTGCATACACAGCAGTGCAAGACCCAAATCTGACACAAACGGCACCAGTGGAACTTTAATGTAAGCTGCCAAGGCCTGTCGGCTTTCTATGGTTCAGTGACAATGATAAACAAGCAGATTTGCAATTAATTAGAGGGCACCTGAAAGGTGGTTTGCATAAATTTCTCTTTGGTCATTTGTTCTACAGCATTCTCCAGCCTCATGTTTCTGGGACGGGCCCCTCCAAATTGATCCTTATCTGTTCTTCTGTGTGCTTTACATCTTAGCTCAATACTTGAAGAGTTGGATACCCTGTTATCTTCTCAATGAAATAGATGGATCCCTTACTAGAGCTAAGCTTGAGGTGTTCAAGCTCTCTTAAAAGTAGGGTGGATTGGGCCTTATTAGTTGTGACCTATACTTCCTCATCTCACTGTTACAGTACTTATTGGATTGGTTGGATAATAATGAGAAGCAGAAAAAATCCCTTTAAAATGCTTATATTCGTTGCGAATAGGCAACTAATGCATCATATGTGTGGAAGAAAGGGGCGTAGACAAAGCTTGTGAAATTACCTTTCTAACATGGTGGGCTATTCAGGGGTTACAGTGCGAGCTTCCCAATATAAGATGGCACTGAAACATTTCTTGTGATGTTAGTTAGAATGTAAACTATATACTAAGGAGGAATTACCGAGTGATAGGAGTGGCGTAAAAAACAAATCTCTTATTTTTCTTCGCATTTATCACCGGCATGATACATGTTTGTCTCAGATTTTTGTTCCTTGCAGCCAGAATTTGCTTTTGATGTTCTTTTGGACGCCCTGGCTTGGCGCATTTCTCTAGTTTGGTGTCAGATAAAGTTTTGTCTACTTCTGCATTATTCTTCATCTTCAGTCAAGAGCTACAAGATTGCCAGAAGGATTTTTACACTTTTAGCGTTTTCCTCCCAATTGGGGATCTCATAAGGAGACCCATGACACCCTTCACATGTTCTATTAAGGGAAGATTGGGACAGTGACTAATGGATGGTATCTCCCTTTTTACGAACAATCAAGAAGGAAACTTGATGGGCTTTACAGCAGCTAGTCCTTGACAGACTATGACCCCGACTCCATGGGTTTCATTGTGCCATGGATGCTTGAACGGAACTAGCGTTTGAGTTACGCCATGAAAACTCAGTGTTAAGACAGATCTTGGTTTCAAGATCAGCAGACATCCCTGTAGTTCCTTCAAGTGTCCCACATTTTTCTGGGATTCTATTGAAATTAAGAGCATTTTGCACAATTTTGCAAAATTCTATAAAGACATAGTAAAGGTGAGATACCTGATTGGATACCTCACTAGACCTGCTTAGGCCTAGGCAACTCCTCTAATAATGATTTTGGGTGCCTGGGTAGAGACTTGTGGTACCTTATTATATTCATTTAGGTGGAGTGGACGTTTTGACTTATGAGAGCTAATTTAATCAGTTAGCAGCTAAAACTACGTGAGTGGAAAGAACTCAAATGACTATTTTTTAATGAGGTTTGAAAGACGAAATTAAGGATGAGTTGATTCTTTTGCAGCATTCTATTTAATTTTCTGAACTTATTGAGTTAAGGCTATTAATTAAAAATTGATTATATGAAAAATGGAAGATCTGGGGAAGCTTATTTTAATTTTATTGTAGTTTCTCAATTTTTTCACCAAGATGTTCTGGTAGAACCATTGCTTCAAGAAGAACTTATGTTGGTTAGGACTGCAAGAGGCTCTTTGAAAAAGGATGAAAAGGAACAGCGGTATAAGACTGTGTTTTGTCGTTGTTGTGGTGATAATGGACACATGATTCATATTTGGCCCAGGTGGCCATAACGAAATGTAGGAAGATCCCACCCATCTCCCAGAAAAGAGAAGAAAACAGAAGTGCATTGGCTTCCTTTTATTGGATCCAATATACACCGACAATCATTTATTTTTTTACCAATCACTTTGATAATGAAAAAATGGAAAGTTAGTAATGCACCTGCATTCCAGGAAAGTGGTGCCTGTGGATCAGTCATTGAACTAGACAGGGCCACTAAGTATAATATTCCTATGAAACTTAAGAAAACTCCTGAACTGATTCACACTGTTGAACTTACTGGCTGCCTGCTTGCGTATGTATAAATGACATAATGACATACAAGTGACAGAAAGTTCCATGAACAAATGTTGAGCAAACCCCACCAAACACTGTGTATTAGGAATGCATTATTTGCCCAAGTGTAAATCAGTTTCCATGACTTTCTATACCCTTCTGACAATCCCCCACTTTGAATCTACTGTGAACTAATAGCACCTGTATTTTGCTGTGCATTGTAATACTAGAGTTTAGAAACAACACTGTTAAGTTTCCTAGTGTATATAGTACAAAGTCACTGTCTTTGGAAACTGGTATTCCTCACTCTTAAGGTAAAGCAGCTTTATTAAGCAAAATAATGACATAACCAAAAACAGTTACAAGAATTAGATAAAACACTCAATTAAAATCATAAGGAGCATACAAATTGAAGCTGTTTAATAATTTTAAACTATACCGAGAAGAGGGAGGAAGGGGTAGGAGGGGAATAAATAACAGGGAGACCATGTTAACAGCAGTTAAAAAGGAGATAATAATATTCTGTAATATAAAAAATCCAAACAAGGAGTAACAAAATTTAGAACTCATGGCAGAGAAAAAGAAAATCAATGTGGTTTCAAATTTTCGGATGAGGTACAACTGGGATATTTATAAGCGACCTCATCCAGAAAAGAGGTCAAGGGTAACCAATATAAAACTCTATTAGCAGAAGCAAAATATATAGAGGAGAAGGCAGTATCTAATCTATGATAATGAAAAACAATATTCCACCAGCCTACATAAGAGATATTTGAAGCACATTTCCAATTAATAGCAATCTGTTGAAAGGCAAGAGTTAGCATAAAGTCTAACAAGCGTAAATTACTGTGTGGTGAGTGGATATCTTCAGAGAGACTACCCAAAAAGAGTCAAGGGGGATAATGGACAATTTAGATGGAATAATAGGGTTAATTGAGACCAAACCTTTTCCCAGAAGGAAGTGATAGGGGGACAATGGAACAACATATGCATAAGGTCGCCAGATTGGTGATCACAGGACCAACATTTGGGAGAAGAGTCCATGGAGAATATTGCTAGCAGAGACGGGGTGAAGTAAAGTCTTTGATAAAGGAAAAACACGAATTTGGAAGTGGAGGCAGTTACTGAGGTTTTAAAGCGTTTGCCCCAAAATTTTTTCCAAAATGGGAGAGTCCAAGTACATCCCAAATCCAGTTCCCACTGCAATTTTAGCTTAGATTTGCATCTAGCATAAGCTGAAGAGCAAAGAAGTTAATAAATAGGTGAAGCATTAGGAACAGAGGTGAGAACTGAACCAAGGGAAGAATGAGAAGAAGAGGAAGGGAGAGTGTCAGGTAAAGAGTAAAGAACATCAAGAAGAATGTTTATAAGAAGAAGAAATGTAGGTAAAAAGGAGCGAGGACATTTGAATAAGAGTTGGAATTGTGAAAAGGTAGAGGAACGCTATTACCTAATAGGTCCTTGACCCAAATGATACCTCTTTGTCTCCAATTTTTCCAAAAAATCGGTTTGTTTTAATAAAAACAAGTTTGCTGTACCAGCGAGGGGAATGACGAAATGAATCGCGAGTTGCAGGCTGCAAGTGGTAAATTGTTTTTAGAATTTGCAAGTATGTTTAAAAAGGGAAGAGGAGATATGGGGGTTTTAGCTGAGAAGGCTATGACTTCACGAGGGATAAAAGGAGAAAAAAAGAATATTCAGTGTCCAAACTTAACGGGGTAAATGAGAATTGCATCAAAGAAAGCCATCTAGCGGCTTGTCGGAGACAGAAGGCCCTGCCCTGTGGCATAACCAAAAGTCAGGAAAATTGACTCCACCATCTCGTTTAGCCTTCCTGGTATTCCTCACTCTTACTCTGCAAGTATGCTGTGGAAAAAGTCTTGTCTTCCCTCATAAAGTTGTTACTATGCTAATAAAAAGCTTATAAAATTAAAGGTTGCTTTACTTGCCAAGTCAGGCAAAGCTCACTTAGAAAGTGGTAGCTATGCATCCATCTCTTCAAATAATGTTGACACAAAACTACTCACAAACATTGCAGCATCCAGGCTTGAATTAATAATTAAATACGTAGTATACAAACTCCTGAGGAGAAAATAACCGAGCAGGTCTCTGATTTGATTAAGTTTACTTCCGATAGGTGGGAACCTCAGCTACTGATTTTAAATGTTGAAAAAACAGCCTTTTATGATGTATATTAGAGATAACTGCAATAATTGCTAAGAGGAAAGTTCCAGCGATTTCATCAACACAACTAGCTTGCTCTCAACTGGTGTTACTTTGGATAAGGAATTAAGCAAGTTTTCACTCTATCTTCTCTTTTATTGAGCTTTGTTCTGGAGCTTTAAGCAATTGCTGTTAGACTAACACTAATATAAAATTAGTTTACGTTGCTCTGATAAATTTAAAACTCAGTTATTTGCAGACAATTGAATGTTAACAATTTACAAATCTGGGTCTTTAAGTCTTGCTGTACTCCACAAAGTTAAACAATTTGTCTTGATTTCTGGATATGTAATATATTAAGTATTAAACCATTACTAAAAATGATTAATAAACCAACTTATGACAACAGTTTCGATGGGAAAAAAAACTTTGAATTTATAGTCACAAAAACTGAAATGTAATTAAATTAAATATGAACAAAATAAGGCACCAAATTTAGCATGGCTTTCCAGAGGAAGAATATTGTGTCTTAGGGCCAGATTTAGATGTTGGTGAACAGGTTACTCCGTTACAACGGTGACGGATATCCTGTCCGCCGAACTATAAATCCCATAGGATATAATGGGATATACTATAAATCCCGTAGGATATAATGGGATATATAGTTCGGCGGACGGGATATCCGTCACCTTTGTGATGGAGTAACCCATCCGCCAACATCTAAATCAGGCCCTTAGGGCCATATTATGATGTTGAGGGGAAGATCATCTGACAGCTCGTTGGTGGAGGTCCACTAGACATCTGAGGCATCAGTCTGACCACCGTATTATCATACAAATACCAATGCTTGTAGGGGATCCGCTCCACCTCCGACAGGCTCAAGGAGCCCGCCGAGGTGGCGGGCAGATCATAATCTCCACAATGGAGTCAGTGCACTGCCATGGGGATTACGATGCACCTTTCCAACAGCCTTTTCATGTTGGTTCCTCCGCCATGAAAAGGCTGTTGGAAAGGGTCTTTTGGAGTCCCTAGTGGGGCCCCTGCCCCGCCATGCCCCTGTTGCCTGCCACACTTTGCATGGATGTTTAAAAAGTGTCCATTTCCTATTGCGCAAGCCACAATAGGAAAAATAGACTTTCTGACTACCGTGAAGGCAGTAGCATCGTAATTTGGGAAGCGGGATTGCTCACTACATGTCCGGCAGCCCTTTTACAACATGAGCATCCGACCGGCTTCGTAATGAGGACCATAGTTGTTGAGTTACATTCAATACAGTAAAAATTAGCCTTCTACCCAAGATTGTTTATATCAATTAATACTCAACAATATCTTACAATAACATGCTCTATAAAAACAGTTTTTTCTTAAAGTTATCCTGCACCCAAATTGTAAACCGATTGAGTTTTGCAAAAATCTAAAATTAATGCTAGTAAGTTGGTTTTGCATACTTACATCTTAAAACCCATTACATGTCATCTATATTGTTCACTGCTAGACACTGGTTGAGACCCTCCACTCCCGGCCAAAAAATGTCTAATTAGGACTTTATATAGAGGGAATCCTATTCAAATTTCTCGCTACACTTTACAGTCCTCTTTAAAGTGCAGCACTTGCACAGAATTACACTTGGACTTCCAATGTGCAAAGGTCTATAAATGTAGGTCTCGCTGCTCTCTGATTTATCCTTGCAAAGGACAGCACACACTAAAAATAATAATACATATCTCACATGCTGAGACATATCGTCCTGAGTAGTCCTTGCCCAGTCAAAGATCTTCACCCTGTTGTTCTGCATGTTTTCTGAGAGCACTCAAAAGCCTTCCACAAATGATGACCATGGCCCCAGTAGCTCCCATTGTTGCATGCTAAAGGTTTTTGCCACACCCTGTAGATCCCTCTTGGCCCCAGGCAGTAACTGTGTTCCTAGCTGCCATGTGGAGAAATAAAAATGGACAGGTGTCCAATCACCCATCCCAGCCATATTTTATCTGATGGTGGGCTCATTCGTGGCTTGGCAATCAGTCCTGCCAGAGAATGAATACATTGGTGGGGAGTTCCGTTCAGCCTTCCACCTGGTCAGTGCATACAAAGAAACATAGGGGCATATTATCAAGCACAGCGTTAAAATTATCGCCGCTTTAGCGGCAGCAAACTGCCGCTGAAGCGGCGTAATGGACTTGATAATATGCCGCAGAGAATTTGAATAGAAGCCCATGTTGACACCAGAACATGGGCTTCTATGGGAATTCTCAATGGCATATTATCAAGCCCATTATCGCCGCTTTAGCGGCAGTTTTCTGCCGCTAAAGCAGCGATAATTGTAACGCCGTTTCTTGATAATATGCCCCATATTTATTTATCAAGCGCAATCTGTCACCCTTAGACATCCCAGCACTAGAACTGCAGAGATGCTCACAACTAAGAGGTCCACAACCCATGGATTTATATAATAAAGTCTTGCATCATACAACATTTTGCAAACCGTATGTAGAAAAAGGGTAATTAATACTAGAAATATATTGGCAATACAAAATAGGAAACATACACAATATACAGAAAGTGAGCATAATATTAGTTGATATATTTTCCTTCTTATGTAGGCTCATTCCAATTACGAGTATTTACATGATCTGCTGCAGCGAAAGATGAAATCATATAACTTTCATACCTGATTGCCAAGGTTTGTTGAATTTCAGAATATTGTATACAGAAATATTGTTTGACATACATACATGTTAGTGTCCTAAATATCATTTGCAAAGATATCATCCTATTGGGTGTAAATTTTCAATTTTTTTCTCCATTGGTATTTTTGTAAATTATATTTAGGACACAAAATGTATGCCAGGCAATTTTCTGACTGCAATATTCTTGTACCTCAACCAATGATTTGTAGCAGAATATCAGGGACATGTGCCAGTGCCTTGGAGGATCTGCTCCTGGGACGGAACAATCTTTTCTGCCTGAAGCCACCAGACAATGACCTATTGGTTGATACTGAAATGACTGAGAAAGGCGCTCTTGTTGTCATAACGTGTGGCGGGAATGGTCCCATGTGAAAATGTATTTTCATAGCACTTTTCTACAAAGCCTATTATCTTGTTTGTAAAATAAACGTGTAGTACTGAACGCTCCTAAAAGGTAGAAGTTGGACCTACTAAAATACATGCAACACAGATATAAACAGTGATAAACTATTATAGTTAGTATAATAAAACACCATAATAAAATTGTAGTAACATATAGAAATCTTGCAAAGCAAGAGACGTATGTCAGATAGTGGAAGGCCATATAAGCCTAGCATATTAGAAAAATATGCATGTGACACCAGGAGCATCCTTGCTCCATATTGTCTACTACACTGGAACACTCAGAGTACAAAATCCTTTGGCAGAATAGTCACCATGAGAGGAGAGAACACACTAAAAAAATTGTTGCACAAATGGTTCACTAGTCAATAATGTTAAACACTGCAAAGACACGTGTTGCCTAAAACGAGTGCCTTACAAATATATCTTCTCTTTTTCAAAGATCAGTTACTCAGCATCAAATCCCATCCTAAGTGACCGGATCCAGTTCCCTTCCTTCTTCAGGACAGTCCCCAGTGATGACTATCAATCCAATGGACTCGCCCAGTTAGTCATGCATTTTGGATGGGTCTGGGTGGGCCTTTTGGCTGAAGACAGCGACTATGGTCAACAGGGGATACACCTACTACAGGATGAGCTTATGAAAGCAGGGGCTTGCATAGCATTCTCTGAAAACATCATATCAAATAAAGCTGACAAGAATGCCCTGCACATCACCCAAGTGATCAAAAAATCAACAGCAAATGCCATTGTGGTCTTCTCGTTTGACCCTGATCTGGCTGTAGTTCTGGATGAACTGCTGAAACAGAATGTCACCGGGAAAATCTGGGTGGCCAGTGAGGCGTGGTCAACATCAACAATCCTTTCCACAGAAAAATATTCAGATATCCTCGCTGGCACAATTGGCTTCGCCACCTTTAGAGGTGAGATGCCAGACTTTAAAAAGTATCTCACTGGTGTCCAACCACTGCGCTCTTTGGGATTTATTAGAGAGTTCTGGGAAGATGCATTTGGCTGCAAGTGGCTGGACCACAACACCACTTTTAATGCTACTGATATGAGCAGTGGACAGTGCACTGGGGCAGAGAATTTGGAAAGTCTTGAAATGTACCAAAATGATATCACCAGCTTTACAGTGTCCTACAACATATACAGATCAGTGTATGCCACTGCGTTGGCGTTACACGACCTAAGCATCTGCATACCGGGTCAAGGACCCTTCCATCTTGGTAGCTGTGCAGATATAACAGACTATCAGCCATGGCAGGTAAGAACTTGGATTTTACCAATATGTATTTTCATATTAACTGCAGTAAATACCAAATATTTTGTTCATGTGAACAGCAATGTTAGATTAGCGTCTATGTATATTGCATACTCCGCGAGTCCAAAGACGGGTGAATGTCCAGGATGCTTTCTATACATTTCCTAGGTGTCCATCACAGAACTGATACTAAGTCATCTTGTTATGATGTGTTTTGTGTTGGGTTTTAGTCTATCATTAGGTTGGGGTTTCATATGTAATTCAAGGAACTGAGGGTGTCAGTGAATGTAGTGAAAGCATATCTCAGGTTGGTAACTTGTCCAGCGCCCACCTATACAAAGTAGCCTAAATTTAGTGTTTCCAGTTGTGTGGCATGATTGCAGTGTGTTTGGTGCACATGTATTGTACTGTAAAATGGAGTCTTAGGGGTCTATTAGGATGGCGGTCGCCCGACCGCCATGGTAGCAAGAAAAGACCGCCCGCAAGGACCGCGGCATAACCGCCGGTCCATTTAGGATGCTCCGCAGTCGAAATCCGACTGCAGTGGTCGGATTCTGGCAATTAACATTGCGGCGGTTGCTGCTGCCAGCAGCACCGCCGCGTGTGAAAAGGAGCATGTCATGCATGTCACTACACTGCGTGGTAGGCACAGCACAGTGCCTGCCACCTGGTACAGGGACATGTAGGGGTCTACCATGGGGACCCCCCCAGTGCACCTACACTCCCCCCAACACATTGGGGGCCCGCAATGGGCCCCCGGAACATGGCTCTGCATGCCTTTCCATGGCGGTTCCACCACAGCGGAAAGGCTGGCTACCGCCAGCATCATAATCGTGCTGGCGTGGCTTGGCCCTGATCTGCAACAATTGTAGCGGTCCAGCTCCACCTGCCAGGTGAGCGGGCGGACTGCAACCGGCGGAAAAGTGGCAGGCGGAAAATTACACCGCGGCAGTCACGACCGCAATGCTAATCGGACCGGCAGTTTTCCAGGTTTTGATGGCGGGCGGATGGCCGCCGCCGGTAGGGCAAGTGCACCGCTGGACCGGCGGCGGCCATCCGCCCGCCATCCTAATAAACCCCTTAGTGCTTCTGATGTAGGTATATGATGTTTTGTTTAATATGTGCTCATATTTGTGAATGTCGCCATTACGCTGAGCACTGTTGATGTAACCAAGCTGTCTGGGGAATGGATATGTGTGAGGTGGTCAGCCTATTTTGGTTTGCTCTGAGTTTGTTTGGTGTATGGTGGTGTTATGTGCTGTGGGGGTCCATAATAAACAACAATATGGAAAAACTGTCTGAATCGCATGTATGAGAAGTTTTCTCTCTAATTTGCTGTGGTTTATATTTGGCCGATGTTTGTTGTAAAGGCTGTTCAGAATCCCATGATACCACACTCTATGATGGCATTTTCTGGTTGTATTCCAGTACAGAAATGGAAAAAATAGAAAGGCAATTAGGCACAGTTTACTGCAGCAGAAATAGACTGTGTTGTGCTGTATGTAATTCTTTATTTCTATAATACATATTAGTGTATTGTGCACTCTTTTCTTATCAATTTCGTAAAAACGAATGTTATTAACTTATAAGTTTTGTGCTTGATTGAAATGTATGCTATCATACGTGTATCAAAATTACAAGATTAGCCAAGAATTACTGATATCTTGGACTCAGTGAGCACTGCTAGAAAGAATGTATCATTCAATATGATTCACTTTCAAAAAATAATTTATCTATATTGTACCTTTCAATTTATTTTTCAATATTTTCTTATCTTCAGTCATTTTTTGAAAACATAATAGTACATTTTTCTAATCTAATACAGAGATCTAACCTGTTGCTTGTTTATGACATTAAACAATGGATTCTTGTGTTATATTCCATTCATATAGCAATATGGCCAATGCATTTCGGGATTCAATCCCTTCTTCAGGGGGTGCTCTAAACAAAAAGAGGAATTCGCAACTAACATCTATATTTACTGCTGTTATTTGTGTAACATCAATGCTTTGACCATGAATACAATAAAACCATGCTGCTTAAAGTGCATAATGGTGGATGCCTTACACTATGTGGCCCCCAATCTTGAATTCCTCATGCTTGAAAGTTGAAAAATCTTATCGGAAATAATCAGCAAACAGAAGTGCGAAAAGAAAAAAACAAGTTCCCGAATGCTATCCTTAAGCACCGCGTTAAATGAGCATAGAACAAGCGAAATACTCAAATAATGCCCTAGCAGTATGTCGTAACTCCTGATCACTGTGTGGTTTTATGTGAGTGACTAACACCAAAGCAAATCAATAACCCACTTACTAACTTCTTCCTTCATCAAACAACCTCTCCAGCTGCTTAGCACTGCATCTATTAACGTATCTGCAACATAAATTCCTATAATCTAATCTTTCACTTCCTGCCTCATCCAGGTGTGAGCTTGTTCATACTCTCCATTTCAGCCTAGTTTGCCAATATCAATAACAATAAGATTTGCAAAACCCATGCAAAAATCTCAACCAACCACCAACTTCACCTCCAAGCGACAACGATACTTCCTATTGTCCCCTATGCACCGCTTTCAATATAAAGCACTCCCGCAAGGCTATGCAACCAAATATCAAGGAATTGGCTCTAAACTGGCAGAAAAATTGGAAAAGGAGTGGGGCAAAACGTTTTGCATCTACCAAGGCCCTACCAGTCACCAAGTCGCCTAACATCAAAACTGAGACACATAGCCCAATTAGACTGGTGCTACAGCCTATTTGCTCTACGCCCCACTGAAAGTGGCACAACAACCTCTAGCAGTCGCGCGGACAGATGCACTCCCTAAACATCCTGGGGGGCATACATCCCCCTGGTTGACTGTCCTCAAATCCCTATCGGGTGAGAGAGGTACAGAACAGACCGCTGACCAAGAGTTTTGTGTAAAAATGGATGCTTTTATTGAAACAGTTGCACATCACACATTTTCCTAGGTATTCCACCTTGCAAAACTAATGCCTCACTATACAAAAAAGTCACCTATAAGTTAACCTACCCTCACCCCCTAAATGGCCCCCCACCAAACCTAACCCTGTAACTATCTACATCCTGCCATAACGTTTAATCTTTCACGCCCTACCTAGCTGAGGTGTAAGCTTGTTCACACCCTCCCTTTCAGCTTGGGTCACCGATGGCAAAAACAATCAAATTTTCTAAATCCATGCAAACGTCTCTGTCAAACACCACTCAGAAAAAGGCCTGAACCACTGACTTTTTCTGCCCCTTAACTCTGCTGCGAAGAGCATCTCTCATTATCTAGAAATGTTTAATATCCTCGCCAACTGCCAACACCTCCCTTAATTTTAACAGATACAGATCCATACAGTATTGGGAAAGATGCACACCATCCCCAGGAAAAAAGTCAGCACTATCATACTTGAAATACGCGTGCTCCATCCTGCCAAACCCCTCATTCCTACAAAAATTCCTCATCTGTTTATTGACCTTCCCTCAAGCTTTATCAATGGCTGCGGCCTCTGGGCACCCCACCATATCCACCTGGGAATGAACTCTGTTCAAGTGACAAAACAACCTGCCCACTGCTGCTTAATCTCCCTTAGATACTTTTTAATTGACCACAGCAATGCCAAACCTTTTTCAACTGCCAAGTCATTTTTCCCCAAGATGAATCACCATCACATCAGGGCATGGGTTACCCATCAGAAACATGTTCAAACTTGGCAGCAATTCCTTCCATCACATACCTCTCTTTCCCTGCCAAATAACAGAGTACCACAGAGTGTCAAAACCTAAATTGACTTCATTGCCCCTCTGCACTGCTTGACGTTTCTCCCATGTTACAAAAGAGTGGGCCACGATCCATATGGATAGGTCCTTGAATTCGGCTCATATAACCAAACCTGCAATAAAACAGCAAACAAAAGTTGACCACAAGCTTACAAACCCTCCCTGTCATTTCCCACATACCTCATATAGCAATCAGAGGACCATCTCCCCAGCTGCAAAATGTCCACTCAGTTCCAACCTCTCCTACCTGCCTCTATTACTACCCCAATTTAAAAAGAGTGTGTCCTGTATTCCCCAGCTGCCTACCCCAATGAAACCAGCATCTTACTCAAAACCGCTAGCAGCTGAAATGCTATCACACTTAGACCAAATTATCCCCGTTACTCTCCCCCCTTTTAGCCAGCAGCATGTCCCCCCAGTAGACTGGGCAGAAATCTTTTAAAGGATACGCCCACAAAATAACCCTCCTACCTGTTGACCTCTGATATATCTTAGACTTGTGCAACAAAATTTTCAATTCAGCCTCACTTCTCACAACTCTGTTACAGTGCACCCCAGGACATCCCCTAGTCCCAACAATTAAGACACTCTAATGGCCCCATAAAAAATCCATGTCATTTGCGTGGTAAATAGCACTGTCTCCTCAGCACTCTTGCACACTGCCGGTAGAATCCGTATAACCTTGTCTAACAATGTTCATGTCAACAGCTTTCTCCTAGGCCCTGAACAGCTCACTTCACTGGCCCAACATTCCTAAATCCTCTTTCCCAGCTCCCCGATGGAAGGCACATAGCTCCATAGCAGCTTACTCATAAATGCTATGCCCACTATCTTTCCTGCAAATTTGACCCTTAATAGCCCCTTTTCCGTCAATAACAAAATAAACTGTACCACATGTTCTGCTCTCTGTCACCCGCTTACCCTACTCTGTGCACCTGATTCCAAGGATTCTGCACAAGCCTATGTATCCATCCTCCTTGTGGACTCAGCCAACGACCCTACCACCAACTATAACATCCTCTTTTCCCTGTAGTCCAAAGTGCCACTGACATTGGTGTCTTGTCTCTGTTCGCCATAGTATCTCTCCCACTGTCAATGAGACAAAGCATCCGCAATGTCATTGTCCACTCCTGGGACATTGCGTGCCTTAAAAAAAACATCATGTTTATAAACAGCCCAGCACAAAACTCAGAAAAATTTCAACGCCTGAGAATCTCTGGCTGACTTCCTGTTCACAATCTGACCTTCTGCAAAATTCTAAATTCTAACAAGCACTCTCTAATGAGCCAATTCAGCAACCCATAGGGTGATAGCCACTACCAGTGGAAGAAACTCCAAAAAGACAATACTACAGTCCCCATGTTTCCAATCAGCTGGCCACTCATCTGCACACTAATGCACCCACCATTACACACTTATGATTCCTCCTGCATTAGAAAAAATCTGCACAGCTCACTCTGTCTCGCCTAGAGAATGAGCAGTGGAATGCCACTGAATGGTTCCAGAAGGAATAGCCACATCTGTAAGTCCTCCCTAACCCCATCTGACAAATACAAATGATGATGGGGTAGTAACAGACTTGACAGCGACAAACCCAGCCTTCTGCAAATCGTTGAGCCTGCCCACACCTTTCTACAAGCAAACTTCAATTGACATAGTAGTACATGCACTTCTTTCACTCGTATTTTCTCTTTTGTCAACATTGTATCCAACAACACCTGTATTCATTCTCAACTTGTTGTCTCCTGGCAGCCATGCTTCCATGGCTACCGAATCAATTTCGATCTGTAGAAACATCAGTAATGTACTGTGACACAATTCCTTATCCAAGACCAGTGGGACTTCAAGCTCCTAAAAACTTGCCTGTAGCCGCTGGCAGCCTGCCGAGGTAGGTTTACTCACAAAGAAAAAATCCAACTAGCGTGTCACAGCAGCATGACAGGTGGACCTCGTCAATAGCCACTGCACAAATGAACTGAAACGCTCAAAAAGAGATATGGAGAACCCCATCATTAATGCCCTCTCGTCATTCCACTGTACAATAAATTGAAGCCCCAGATATTGGAAATCATCAGGTACAAGTAGCAGCTGAAACTCTGACTAAATGTCTCTCTTTACTGTTTCCGCTCCGCTGCCCACTTGGTCCACCTTTGCTATTGCTTGAAAGACTGTGCGCACTACACCAAAAATATATTTTAACAATTTAAACAGTTTCAACAAAAAATATTTTAAATTTGAAAGATGTATACTCAAATAAACCTTCTGGGCAAAAACTGTTTAACACAATTCAATCAAGGACGTGAATTAACCTGGCTAAATCCAAATCAAGGGACGAAGCCGAAGAAAAAATGTTTGGCAATCCCTTAATGTCCACATAGTGCGCCAGAATTCCGTACTATCTGGACATTAAGGGATTGCCCAAATGTTTTCTTCGGCTTCATCCCTTGATTCGGATTTAGCCAGGTTAATTCACGTCCTTGTATCAGGTGTTCGGACAGGATTTTGCTTGTGTGTGGCACGGCCCCGGAAGAAGGGACCAAGTGTCCTGAAATGCATAGGTCAGCACACATTTGACCTGAGACTGAAGATCATTGTATTTAATTTAATGAACATGGATTATGTATAATACAATGAAGATTGTATGATGTAATACAATTGTAATTATAGTTGCCTCTTGATTGAATCAATGTGTATGAAAAAAACAATGAAAATATTGGGTTAAACAGTTTTTGTCCAGACGGTTTATTTGAGTACACATCTTACAAATTGAAAATATTTTTTGTTGAAACTGTTTAAATTGTCAAAATATATTTTTTGTGTAGTGCACAGTCTTTCAAGCAATCTCTGCGCTTGATTCATTCACATATCATTCATATGTTGTGGGACGGGCAGCCCACAAACTCTGTGTATCGCACTGTACCACACAAGTTTGAACAATTCAACGCTAACCAAGAGGAAATTGATCGTTCACTCTAACGGTGTGCACTTTTAATCCTCATTTCCACCTTTGCTATTGCCACATCCATCGAAGAGTAAGGTACTAAGGCCACCTTCTCAGAACTAATGTCATTTACAGATCCCCCCGCAAAATTACCCCTACTTAACCATGTTGAACCTGATATCCTTGCCCTGGTTTCCCACAACTTTTTGCCTTCGGACCTCCTGTTTTTACTGACTTCCTTTTTGCTGGCCTCAGGATTCTGCACACTTTAACACTGCTGGCCAGTGCTAAATTGCTTGTGCTATTTCCCTAAAACATGGTAACCCCCATAAACCGGTAATAGGATGCTTGTTTCTGGTCCAGGGAGCACCTGGCCTGGCAGTTTGGGCTGGACTGTTCTCGTGGGATGCAGGGTCAAGACTGATTTGCATATGTCTGGGTCCAAACTGGAATGGCGTGGTGAGCCAAAAAACAATGGATTTAGGCCCAGATCTCTGACTGGGGGTAAGTGTTTGATGTTGTTCAGCATACAGTACGTCAACTGTTTGTTTTGCATTTGTCACCCCAAGTGGGCTAGGTATGCCCCGACGTGGGTCCCATTCTCACCATGCCACCGGATTCAAAATATCCTGGCTGATTAGGGGTGATACCGTAAAATCGTACCTAGGATGCTTGTTTATGGTCCAGGGAGGATCTGACCTGGCAGTTCGGGCTGCACTGTTCCCATGGGGAGGAGGGCCAAGACTAATTTGTATATGGCTGGGTCCATGATGAGGTGGTATGGTGGGTAAAAGAACAATGGGTTGGAGTGCTAACCCGACCCATTGCCAGTGGTTAGACTTATTGCAATCAGCCTCTCCATCACCGTTTGTGTGTTTCATTTTCTTGATTTAGCCATTCTATGGTTACTGCCTGTCTCTGATCACCTGTCCGGGTTTGGTGACAGCTAGGCTTTGTGCATTCTCCCTAGACACCCACGTACAATGTAAGCTTAGATGTGACCTGATGAGCCAACTAGGGAGGAGCTGGACCCATCCTTGCTAACACCTCAATAGTCTTTGTCCTGTCCCCACACAAAGGGCTGCATACCCCTTGTAGTGAGTGTGGTGCCAGGACAGGAAGGGCAGGTCATCTTAGCCCATCAAAGACGTCTCTTTGAAGTCTCTCCCACTTCAAAGGCATCACTGGGCATAAGAACTGGATATGAGACACCACCACATCAGTACACTTCTGGACCTGTGGATACTCTGCCAGGAAGAAGGACTGCTATGCTGCTGAAAGAACTGCCACTCGGCACTTTGCTCTGCTGACCTGCTGCATGCTCTCATCTTGCCTGGGTGAGAAGGGCTGGACCTGCATCACTTAAACCCAGAACCCAGGGTGAATCCAAAGGATAGCTGGCTAGCCTCCTGATCTAAAGTCTCAGGGACATAAGAGACTTCCAACTGAACCTGCTTTTGCACCTGACTCAACCATCTGTGAGTCTTCCCTGCAAAGTGGTGCCACCCCAGTCCTGGACCCTTGGAAGTGAGGCCTCAGGTGCTTGCTTTAGCAAAACCCACGTATCCTCCCCCAAACAGGTGTATTGTCACCGCTGTATGGATCAGAACTTGTACATCACACATCGCTTTAACTGCATCATGCAACCTTCGACATTGACGAATCCATGATCAAGGTACTTTTGCTCAGCAGGCCAACCATGGTCCCTGCAGCCGGCCTTAGCGCCTTCGCAGTTCGCCTGAACTTTTACTTTGTCTCTATCTGGCACAACCAGATATTCCAAGTAAGCGCTTATTGGTCCTTGGTGTTATTTTACAGTTTATCCTTTAAAAATCAACCTCTCAAATTAAGCGTATTGTTTTTTAAAAATGTTGGTCTTGTTTTATTTTGTAAAGTATCTTCTATTTTCCTATACTTGTGTGGGATTTCTTTGGGTGGTGGTTTCATTGTTTTTACTGTTTGAAGTGTTGCACAAATGGTTTACACATTGCCTTCAAGTTAAACCTGACTGCTCTGTACCAAACTATAAGAGGGTGAGCACAGGTCAATCTGGGGATCACTGGTTCCTTATCTTGAACAGGATTGCTTGACCAGAGCTAACACCCCATTCAACCAGGAGCTCAATTTCTAACAGCTCCCTGGTAATACAATTAAATTGCCCTTTGCCCAAGTGTCAAACGGGCCTGCTATTCTGTTCTGCCTTCCCGTATTTCCTTTTGTAGTTTGTCATGTGCTACCTCTTTACGATCCCACACTGATTTCATGTTGTCCTCTCCCCTTCTTGCCCATGGCCCTTCATACCCCAGTCTAAAGCCCCAACGCAATACCATGGCAACATCCACTCACTCATAAAACAGTAACCAGTACCCTAGCCTCTCCATGCTAACCAGGTTTGAGTGAGCCCTTTCCCACAAATACTTCTGCACCACAACCCCCTCTGTAACCTGCCTGTTGTGCGGACTGCTGAGACCTCTGGCCCCGTGCTCTTGCCACTGACCTGTGTATGCCCCTTGAAACCGTCCCGCATTCCCACCATATTAATGTGCTTGTGTCTCCCAGCACATTTTGAGCACTCATGCCTAAACTTACAGTACTCTCTCATGCAGAGCCCTTTGTGGGAGTCCCAGCATACCCCCATCATGTTCCCCTGGCTTTTTGCTGTTGTCCCCACCCACCTGTGGGTGGGGCATCCTTGAAAGAACCAATACACTATGGGTAAACTGCTGGCCCTAAAAATGTTTTTTACAAACTTTGAAGACCCCATCGTGTGCTGCCACAAATCTGGATCAATCGCCCCCATTTTGCTTCAGAATCCATTACCATACGGGCCTGAAACTCATCATCATATTGCGCCCATGCAGACTCTCCATTTGTTAATTGTGTCTTCCAAATCACATCCATGTACTTTAACAAAGTGACACTCCACTACGGGAACCATTCACAAATATCACTAGCTTATATCAAGAATGCCGTAGTCCAATTCTCAATGGTCATTGGTACCCTGAGACTCCTAGACAACTTATATTCCTTCTCTTTCTACCCCTCCTTAGCCCGTAGATCCGTGTGCAGCAATTTGAACATTTCTTGATATTCCACTTTCCATATCTTATCTTTTGTAGATAGCATCAAATGCTCCCACAAAGGCTATTTCACGCCCATATAGGGCAGCTTTTTTTCTTCAGCTTCTTACTCTCTTTTCCCTCCATCTTATCTCCTTGTCCTCCCTCCAACTTGTCAGCATCCCCTTTGCTTTTCACAGGGGAGCCCTGCCCTTTCCCTGCCACCAATACATCTTTCCCTGTACCCACAAAAGACTCTAGAACCCCTTTCTGTCCCTCCTCACCTTGTGCATTACCCCTTGCAGTGCAGAGACAAAATATCAATGTAAAAATTTCTATATGCACAAATATCGAGGTAAAAATATCGTGAGTCGGAAATGTCAACAGAAAAAATATCGTGGTCAAGAATATCAATTTTAGGTAAGTAATATCGATGTAAAAAATATCGAAGTGTTAAATATCGTTTGTAAAAATTAAGGGGCCGATTCCGATCCTGGAAAAACCGGGTACGAATCGTCGGACGGAGCATTTTCTCCGTCCGACTCGTACCCGGGAAAACCACCTTACAAACCCGCAAGTACGATTCGTACAGAAACACCATTTCCGTACGAATCGTAAAAAACACCGACCGGCTAAAATATACCCACAATTCCGATCCGGGACACCGCGTACGCGACATTCGCACGGAGTCAGGCAGTGTTTTACGGACCAGCAAGTACGATTCGTACCCACAGCACTTCGCACGGTAATATTTTTACGGGACCCAAAAAGTGCCGGAAAAGCTAAGTACGCCACGATGCATGGTGAAAAGGGGGCCCGGTACGCACTGTACCCCCATCCCTACACATCCGCATCGTATCCCCCAGCCCCCCCATGTCCGCGCCGTACCCCAGCACCCCCCATGTCCGTGCCGTACCCCAGCACCCCCCCCATGTCTGCACCGTACCCCCACCCCCGTATGTACGGTGCGTACCCCCACCCCCCGTATGTACGGTGCGTACCCCCACCCCCCGTATTTATGGTGCGTACCCCTCGTATGTACTACATGCTGGGGGTATGCACCGTACATACGGGGGGGTGGGGGTACGCTACGTACCTATGGGGTGGGGGTACGCTCCGTACCTACAGGGTGGGGTGGGGGTACGCTCTGTACCTACTGGGGTGGGGGTCCGCTCCATACCTACACGGGTTGGGGGTATGCTCCGTGCCTACGGGGGTGGCATGGGGGTACAGCACGTACTTGGGGGGGTGGGCTGGGGGGGTGTTCGGCGCATATGCGGGCACATGTTTGGACGTCTCCATGGTTGCTATGGGAGTTCGCTCCGTACGGTGTTTTTTCCATACGGTTTTGCATTCGGACGGACGGGACGGATCGTACTTGCGCGCTCGGACTTCAGTTTCCCGATTCGTACGTAAAACTGTCCGGGGACGTGTCGGACACTTTTTCCGACCCGAGGACGTGTCGGGGAATTTTCCCAATGCGATTCGTATGGAATCGTACTTGCCAGTTTGTACGGGACTTGTACGATTCGTACGTAAAAAAATCTGGATACGATTCGTACGGGGAATATTTTTAACGGATCGGAATCGGCACCATAGCTGTTAAAAATATCGATTTTTTATTAATGTTATGTATTTTAGTATATATTTTATATGTGTGTGATATTTGTTTTTTTGTATAAGAATTGTTTGTATTTTTATTATATGTGTTAAAATGTTAGTAGTTAATAATTCTTTTTTTATTGAATTTTGCTTTTTTAGTTCCGTAAAGGGTTGTGGTTTTATAGGGGAATAGGGTGGGAAGTAATTTAATTATATATATTTTATTGATTATGTATAGCAGCTATTAAAGTTTTTTAAATTGCATTTTGCGTTTTTAGTTCCGTAGCGGATTGTAGATTTATAGGTGAATATGGTGGGAAATAATTTAATGATATAACATGTATTGAATAATTTTTATGTATTAATATTTGTATAATTGTGATGTTATAGTGTTAAATGTATAAATTAATTTATTAATAATTGTTTGATAATTAGTTGTTAATTAATTTAAATTAATTAATTCGTAATTAATTATGGTAATTGTATAATTAATTTTAGGTGTGTTTTATGGTGTTTATAGGTGTAAATGGCGGGAAGGATGGGAAATAACGTAAACTGTATTGATGAATTATTAATTAGTTGTTAATTAATTTAAATTACATATTTACTATTTGATTATGATAATTGTGTAATTAATTTTAGGTGTGTGTTGTGGTGTTTATAGGTATAAATGGTGGTTAGGGTGGGAAGTAATTTATTTTTTATTGATGAATTATTAATTGTTTGTTAATTAAATTAATTAATTAGTAATTATTAATCGAAATTGTGTAATTAATTTTACGTGTGTGTTGTGGATATTATAGTGTTAAAGAATGTGTAATCAATGAATGTTTATTATCTTTTTTAATAATAATAAATATTAAATGTATTATTAATTATGTTAATTATGGAAATACATTTTAATAAAAATGTTGATGCATTTTTGTATTGGTGTGGTGTTATAGCATAGGAATTCAAATAGAGACATTTATGGTTTAAATAATTTGTTTGTTTGTGAATATTTGTTTCTCTTAAATAACTATTGTTTATAAATGTATTTTTTTATTTTTAATATCATATTTGTAGGTTTTTATTTTATGTAATTAACATTATAATATGTGTTATTTTTATATGTTTAATATGTTAAATGGTATATTTTCAAAATATTGTTTATTTATTTTTAAGAATATATGTATATATATATATTTTTAATGATTGAAATGTTATTTTTTTATTTTTTATTTTCTGCTATCCAGTACTTTCCCTACTGTTGCACTCACTGGAGTGGGAATAGTAATTTTTACCCCTCCGCTATCCAATTCTTTCCCTACAGTTGCACTCACTGGAGTGGCAATAGTACTTTTTACCCCTCCCTATCTAATACTTTTCCTACTGTTGCACTCATTGGAGTGGGAAAAGTAATTTTTACCCTTCTGCTATCCAGCACATTCCCTACTGTTGCGCACACTAGAGTGGGAATAATAATTTTTACCTCCGCGCAATCCAGCACTTTCCCGACTGTTTCACTCACTGGAGTGGGAATAGTAATTTTTACCCCTCTGCTATCCAATATCTTCCCTACTGTTACACTCATTGAAGTGGGAATAGT
Source organism: Triturus cristatus (assembly GCF_964204655.1). NCBI lineage: Eukaryota > Metazoa > Chordata > Amphibia > Caudata > Salamandridae > Triturus > Triturus cristatus. The sequence continues at coordinate 761,510,743 of NC_140595.1, forward strand.
AATACCCCTCCCTATCCAATACTTTTCCTACTGCTGCACTCATTGGAGTGGGAATAGTAATTTTTACCCTTCCGCTATCCAGCACTGTCTCTACTGTTGCACTCACTGGAGTGGGAAAAGTAATTTTTACCCCTTCGCTATCCAGCACTTTCCCTACTGTTGCACTCACTGGAGTGGGAATAGTAATTTTTACCCCTTTACTATCCAGCACTTTCCTTACTGCTGCTCTCACTGGAGTGGGAATAGTAATGTTTACCCCTCCGCTTTCCAATACTTTTGCTACTGTTGCACTAACTGGAGTGGGAATAGTAATTTTTACCCCTCCGCTATCCAACATTTTCCCTACTGTTGTATTTATTGTGATGCGAAATATATGTTTTATTTTTGATTTGATGGTTTAAAGTTTTAATTAATTATAGAATGTTTTATTTTATTTTAAATTATTGATATATGTATATATATTTTTTTATATAATTTAAAAGTTTAAAAATTAAATAAAAATAATATTTAATGAATTATTTTAAAGTAAATATATGTATATGTAGAAATTATTATGTTTGTGTGTTTATATTTTTTGAAATCAAGATTCTTTTTTATATTTAGTTAAAATGTATATTAAATTAAATTTATTTTGTTAAAGATGATATTAACATTTTATATTTTTAATGTATTATTTTATTTTATTTATATTTTTAAATCAGTATTTTTTACATCTATATTTTTACTTCGATACTTTTACTACCAATATTTTTACTATCGATATTCTATCAGTGAACCTCCCTTTGCCATTCCACTTTGCATGTGTTCCTTCGTGCCAACTCCTGTGCCCTTCCCATACCAGCACTTTTACAACCTTGCGCCTTCACTCTCCTGATAAACTCATGCATCCACACCTAATAGCACCATAGTAGGGTCATTTAACACTGCCCCCAATCTTACTTGATGTTAAGGTCAGTGCCCGCTCTGAAGCCTGCCACCTACACAGCTGACCACCACTCCTTTGCAGTTGCATGCTGTTGGACACCACCTGGTTGCCGACCACACCCTGTGACACAGTTGGCAGAGAAAGGTTATCTGGCATCACCTCCACCCCCCTTGATTTTTTCTGTCATCACCTCTCCTCTGCTTCCAAAGGCAAATCAGTGTCCACTGTCTCCCCTTCTTCTAAACCGTATTTTGTCATGATCCAACATTGTGTGTTCCGTAACGTTGTCCTCCACAGCCCACCTGGGGTCCTATTGCTCTCACCACTGCTGTCTCACCCTATTTAATTTTACTGGACTATGCTCCACCCTGGCCCTTGCGGCCTTTGCGATCCATCTTGCGTGTTCTGCTATAGCAGGCTGACATGACCCTTACTTTTGGTCACAGAAGGCTGGCCTTAACCTTCCCACCTTAAGCACCGATGAGGCCTCACCAGAAATTCTTCTGTCAGTGAAAGCTGTGTTCCACAATTATGTCTGTCTGACTGCTCTGTGCCCAGGCTTTACTTCCCCTAAGGGTGTCCGAGCCGCATCACACTCGCTCAAGTCTGCTACCTAAATAAAAGGAATTGATAAGTTCCAATGTGCTCCTTCATTCCCTGGCCCGAGACTTGACCTCACCCCTGGCACCTAACGCCACCTACCATGCTGTGTGTCTTTGCCTACCTGTGACCGCACTACTGTCTGGCGTACTCCACCCTGAGTTATAGCTTCACCAAACCTACAGACTGCCCCTCCAGTGACACCCCTCTCCTAGTACGGCCACATCTTGTTGCTGGCATTTCACTCTGCCCTCACCCTTTTTGTGAGGAAACACTCCCTGCTGTCTTCCCTACCCCATCTTGTGACACCTTCCCCTTCAGCTAGGAGGCTCTGTGGGGCCATAGATCACCAGTCCCTCTTCCCATGGGAAGCTTCCAGCCTTATAGTGCCCCCCCCCGGTGCCAGCTGACTCTTATTGTGGTCAGTACTCCATGCACGAATTGCCAAGCCCCTCTCACTACCTCTAATACTCTGCCCACTATCTGAAGCCATTCCTAAGGAAGATGCGTTCACTGCTGACCTTATGATCGCACCTCCTCCGGGATTTCCACCCGGCCCTACCTCTGCCTCACCCAGCCCCCCTCGTGCCTCATTAGCATCATTATTGCTGCAGTCCAAGAGCTGCGGGCTCCTACAATAAAGGCTTCTGCCGTGCTCTACTCGCCGCTGCCCCAAAGAGGAACCACTACGGGCCCCCACCATGTGCATGCCGCCAGGCACTGTACCAGCCCCTGTGCCATCCATTACAACTACAACTGCTTTTGGGATGCCAACCACAATCGCATTTGGCTACTTGGAAGCACCTCACCCGGCATATTTTTGGCTTTTTTGAGGTGACAATCAGGCTTACAAAGCTGCCACCACCCGTGCTGAAGCTCCACGCACTGCCTACAAAACTTTATCTTCCTCCATGCTCATCAAATTACTTCTCAAAAATGTTTCCCTCTTCCAAGACCCGTACCAGTCACCAGGTCACCTACCACCAAAATGGAGGCACATTGTCCAATTAGACTGGCGCCATAGCCCCTTTGCTCCACTTCCCACCAAACACAATTTAAAAACCTACAGCAGCCGTGCAGACGGCACCACTCCTCCAATCATCCCAGGGGGCATACCTTCCCCTGGTCGGCTGCCCCACAACCTCTATTGTCTCCCTCTCTCTGCCGGTAGCTCCCCATTTACTGATACCAGCTGTTGTGCAATGGTGCATATCCTGGTGATGTATACATGGGTGGTCAATGCTCTCGCAGCTATGAGCGCACATTATAGTGATAATACCAGTAGATAATGAAGATTACCAGTAAATAATTGAAGCATTTATTGCCATGAAGTTGAAAAGGCAGCAATTTTGTATCAGCACAGCTACTGGGAAGCTTCATCCATGCCTAAATGTGGCTTGTTGAAACTTAAGGGCTTCTTTTGAAATGTTTGTGGCTGAGGCTACTTCTCTTCGCACCTTCGGCTCATGTTCTACTCAGGCGGTAGCAATTTTTAACAACTGCAATATGTATTCCAGCATCTTTATTAACCCCATGCAGGTTTAACAGTTTAATGCTGCCTATCGAAGAACGAATACTCATAATGGTATAAGCCTTGCACACTGAGTAATTATTCAGATATTGTTTTCAGTTTTACATTGCTTTGCATTTTGGGTGCTAGGGCATTCTGTAGCAGAGTGCTGGGTGCAAAATGCCCAGCTAATAAACCAACATTTTTAAAGACAAAACATTAAAAAAAATACAGTGCCCAGATAACTTGTAGGTGCAAAACCTTGGGAGTAGCCTTGTATTTCAAAGTCCATTTAACTCTCAATGAGAGGAACCCCGACCTGGTTTTCATAACTGAAACCTGGCTGGATGAAAACAACTCCCCTGACATTTCCAATGCACTACCTGCTGACTACAAAATACTAAAACAAGACAGTCAAGGGCGGAAGGGAGGGGGGCTAGCTATCCTGTTCAAAGATTAATTTACCTGCCAAAGTATGTTACCCAGCTACTCAATAAATATCTCGATACTTCAGCTTGCCCTGAAACTTGAAAACAGGCGGTAGTGACCCCCCTGTTGAAGAAAGCAGGAACAGATGTTCACAACCCTGAAAACTATCGGCCGATCTCGCAACTTCCATACCTCTCCAAAGTTCTGGAAAAGTTGGTAGATAGACAATTATCCAGATAAATAGAGTCTAACAAACTATTAGGTCCCTCTCAAACCGGCTTCATAGCCACCAATAGCACCGAGGCAACTCTTCTGGCTGTCCTGGACAACATAAGATCTCTGACCAATCGTGGGGGGGGGGCGGCTGTAACCCTGATCCTGTTGGCCCTGTCGGCAGTGTTCGACGCGGTCTCACACAACCGCCTGCTGGAAATTCTGCATGGAAAAGGAATCCATGCTGAAGCCCTTCAGTGGCTCAGTTTGTTCTTGAGCAATAGAACACAAACAGTACAAATGGGTCAGTGCTCATCCAAACCCCAAACCACCAGCTGTGGCATCCCACAGTATTTGCTTCTATGCAGACAACACACAGCTGATGATAGCTCTTGAAGAAAGGCACGAAGACACCAGGGTAAAATTTAACAACTGCCTCTCAGAGATGGCTTTATGGATGTCAGAACATTGCTTGAAATTAAATGCAGGGAAATCAGAAATCCTGCTCTTTGGAGGAGCCAACCTAATCTGGGACGCTACCTGGTGGCCACAAACCCTGGGAGATGCCTCAGCACCCAAGCAATGTGCTAAAAACCTTGGCATCCTCATCAACAATACCCTTTCCATGAAGGACCATGTGCGGGCCCTATGTGGAAGAGGCTTTGCAACCCTGAAGCTCCTAAGAAGACTTTTCCCCTGGATCCCATTGGAATGCTGAAGAAAAGTTACGCAGGCCCTGATTATCACCGAGTTAGATTTATGGAAATGCACTGTTTGTAGGTATGGAAGAGTACCTCGTCACATGCCTGCAGGTGCTACAAAATGCCGCGGCCAAACTGATGTGCAATAAAAGCAGACTCAGCTCAGCATCGATGTGCATGAAACAGCTCCATTGGCTACCCATGCGCCAAAGAGCATTATTCAAGTTGCTCAGCCATGCACACAAGGCCCTGCACCACTGTGGCCCTAGAATTCCACAGAATAAAATTGAATTCTACGTCACTACGAGATGCTTAAGGTCACGCCACCAAGCGCAGGCCAGGATAAAACATGTAAGGAAAGTGAGGACAGGAGGACATTCATTCTCATATCTGGCAGCTACGCAGTGGAACGAACTACCCCAAGACCTACGCCTCACGGCCGACTACACAGCATTTAGAAAGAAACTAAAAACTGATCTGTTTCCCAAGGCCAGATTTCTGACAGTCCCTCCACACCCATCGGCGGCCCTACCATGAGCTCTCGCTAAATAGCGCCGTGATATCCGTCTGGATGAATGCTGCGCTCAATAAATAAATAAATGGCATTGTCACTGATATGAGCAGAGGCTTCTCTAGCACTTTGAGAAAGAAACAGTGAGGTCCATAGGAACACAGTACATGTAGCCTGCGTACCTCTCATTTAATTTTCAACCTTCATCTAGCAGTAAAATTCTGGGTATACCTGGTTGTTATTACCCATTCGCGGAGGAATAACTCACAATAGCTGGCTGTAAATGCAAGGAATGCCAGACAGAAAAGTTAATTCCGGCAAATCTATCTCCTCCCGCCAGACTATATATGACTTGTGATCCTTGTTCACTTTTCACTGAGGTAATCTCCATGGATGACATTTCACTTTCATGAAAGCCCTTCAGGGGGCTCTCTCCTTGTAAAGCTGTGTTCATTTTGAATGCTGCACAACAAATCAAATGGAAAATATCAAAGAATCTGTTCTAGCAAGAGAGCAACAACTCACAGTGTACAACACTGGCACCAGAAGGTGCAGCTTTCAAAAACGTGATCACAAATGCATGGCGTTTTCAGAACAAGCAGCACAGAATGTGCTACAGGTGTGCACCTTGAATAAAGAAGTCAGATAGCATACAGACCAAGCATCACAGAACGTGTTACAGGTGTGGACCTTGAATAAAGCAGTCCGATAGCATTCATACAAAGCAGCATAGAATGTGCTACAGGTGTGCACCTTGAATAAAGAAGTCAGATAGCATACAGACCAAGCATCACAGAACGTGTTACAGGTGTGGACCTTGAATAAAGCAGTCAGATAGCATTCATACAAAGCAGCATAGAATGTGCTACAGGTGTGCACCTTGAATAAAGAAGTCAGATAGCATACAGACCAAGCATCACAGAACGTGTTACAGGTGTGGACCTTGAATAAAGCAGTCAGATAGCATTCATACAAAGCAGCATAGAATGTGCTACAGGTGTGGACCTTGAATAAAGCAGTCAGATAGCATTCATACAAAGCAGCATAGAATGTGCTACAGGTGTGCACCTTGAATAAAGAAGTCAGATAGCATACAGACAAAGCTGCATAGAATGTGTTACAGGTGTGGACCTTGAATAAAGCAGTCAGATAGCATTCATACAAAGCAGCATAGAATGTGCTACAGGTGTGCACCTTGAATAAAGAAGTCAGATAGCATACAGACCAAGCATCACAGAACGTGTTACAGGTGTGGACCTTGAATAAAGCAGTCAGATAGCATTCATACAAAGCAGCATAGAATGTGCTACAGGTGTGGACCTTGAATAAAGCAGTCAGATAGCATTCATACAAAGCAGCATAGAATGTGCTACAGGTGTGCACCTTGAATAAAGAAGTCAGATAGCATACAGACAAAGCTGCATAGAATGTGTTACAGGTGTGGACCTTGAATAAAGCAGTCAGATAGCATTCATACAAAGCAGCATAGAATGTGCTACAGGTGTGCACCTTGAATAAAGAAGTCAGATAGCATACAGACAAAGCTGCATAGAATGTGTTACAGGTGTGGACCTTGAATAAAGCAGTCAGATAGCATTCAGACAAAGCAGCATAGAATGTGCTACAGGTGTGCACCTTGAATAAAGAAGTCAGATAGCATACAGACAAAGCTGCATAGAATGTGCTACAGGTGTGCACCTTGAATAAAGCAGTCAGATAGCATTCAGACAAAGCAGCATAGAATGTGTTACAGGTGTGGACCTTGAATAAAGCAGTCAGATAGCATTCATACAAAGCAGCATAGAATGTGCTACAGGTGTGGACCTTGAATAAAGCAGTCAGATAGCATTCAGACAAAGCAGCATAGAATGTGTTACAGGTGTGGACCTTGAATAAAGCAGTCAGATAGCATTCATACAAAGCAGCATAGAATGTGCTACAGGTGTGCACCTTGAATAAAGAAGTCAGATAGCATACAGACAAAGCTGCATAGAATGTGTTACAGGTGTGGACCTTGAATAAAGCAGTCAGATAGCATTCATACAAAGCAGCATAGAATGTGCTACAGGTGTGCACCTTGAATAAAGAAGTCAGATAGCATACAGACAAAGCTGCATAGAATGTGTTACAGGTGTGGACCTTGAATAAAGCAGTCAGATAGCATTCAGACAAAGCAGCATAGAATGTTTTACAGGTGTGGACCTTGAAGAAAGCAGTCAGATAGCATTCAGAAAAAGCAGCACTTCTGCAGGGTTTCATCCAGTATAGCCCAGTAGCAGCGGCGGCCGGCACAGGAAAGCACAGTGGTGCTGTGGGGCGGGGCAGGGTGGGAGGCGGCGAAAGTCGACGGACAACAGAATAGGTATAATTAATGAAATAAATAATGCCTATTCCATTGTCTGTCGACTTCCCGTCTCCCGCGCCCTGCCGTGCTTACCTGTGTCGGCCACCGCTGCCCAGTAGAATTGTTGTATAAGTAATCCTTGTGTTAATTATTTCCAATTTCAAACCTTTTCATTTAAAATTAAATAGTGATTAAATCAGTGAACTGTTTATTGGAAAAAATACCTTATTGAAAATTGACCAGTATTTTACTGCTCAATAAAGTTAGAAAAGGGAAATGAAAAATGAAGGGACCCCATCTACCACTGAGGTGCTTTGTACCAGTGATGTCACAATCTGTGCTTGTGTCCTTGAAACATGATATTTAGAATCATGTTTTCGCCCGGTTGGATCATATTTACCAAACTTGCATCATATTTGCTTGACATCATGTTAGCCATGATCCACAGCAAGGGTGTAGATACCAAACGGCACTTGCCTTGCCCAAGTGCACTTTATGCACTGAGTGTACAAAACATGGAGTTTTGGCCAGAATGCAGATCCTGGGTCTAAATACAATTTGGCAATATCTACGTCATGGAGAGGGAGTATTAATGAAGTGATGGCTGACTCATTCCTGTGGAAGTGAAATTCCCAGCAGGGTTGTCCCTCCTCCCCTCGTTTATTGCTATGGTGGCGATACTTCTTGAGTGGTGAGTGACTGGTAGGCACGGATAGTTCAGGCATCACACAAGACAGGTGAATAAAGTTACATTTTTCTGGATGCAGAGGACATCCAGGAACATAGCTTCAGGGCAGTGTTGTATTAACACATGGGCACGCTGGGCAGCTGCCCACATGCAGGCCAGAATTTAACACACATTTTCTGTTAAACTTTTTTATTCCTGTGAGTGGTTGTGTACGCAGGACCCAGTGCGCGGCTTTCCCCGGGGGCCAATAATGCTGTTAAGACAGCCCTGCTTCAAGGAGGTCTATGGGGTGGAACACCCCCCTAATTATTTCCTCGCCGGGTCTTGGCCTGACAATGACATTCGGACCAGCCAAGAAAATAAATACAGTTCGCAAGTAAATCAAGCAACAAACTTCATGCGGAAATATGTTGAAGCCCCTTTACATTTCAAAACGTCTATTTCTTCAACATGCAGAAACCTTTCACCCTGGTACTTCGGGATCTATCAATGATTTGAGCAACATGTATTAAAGTGATAGGGGTATATATATAAAATTATCGCCGCTTTTGCGTCCGTTTTCGGGCGAAAAGCGGCGATAATTTTATCGCCTAATTAGCAAGGTCACGCTATCGCGTGAAACCTTGCATTAGCGCCCGGATTCGTAAAACGCACAGCTTTGCATCTCTAATGAGATGCAAAGTGGGCGTTCCTGACCTGACATGACTGGAGAAAAGTCGCTAAGCTACATTTCTCCTATCATCAAGCCCCACGCTATGAAGCATAGCCGCAAGAAAAGTAGCGATAACCCCTGTTATCGCTACTTTCCTTACGCCTGCTTCAGGACTGACTTAGCCATGATATCCTTAGGAGGTGATTATCATGGCTAAATTTGTGGTGCCCTATCAACAAGCTAATGCCACATTTCGTGAGATTATCGCTGGGTTTCCAGCGATAATCTCATGTTAGGCAGTTAGTGCACGCTATCTCAGCGATAAAAATCCACGCTAGCCGGCGATAATTATCCTAGCGCTAAGTGCGCTTAGCGATAATTATCGCCGGTTGTTGTTGATATGCCCCATAGTTTTAAAACAATAATTTAGAAATATGCATGTGTCCCCCCTCTGCCCCCACGTCCTGATGACAATGCCACTTGTGAAACTGGAGGCAAGTCAGTTGCCATGTTTAACTGGCACGTAGTCTGGATTCCTATTATAATTGAGCAACATTATAGGTATTTAAAAGAAACGCATAGTTTTGTACACTACAACATATTTCATGTGCTCACACATTTGAAACTACACTCATAGGTGATAATGAGGAAAAAGGAGTCTCAATGAAATCAATGATGTACCTAAGATCACACAATTTGTTCGAGGGAGGAAGCCGGGATTGATCCTAATTATCTGGTTTCCCGTTGTTCAATTTAGCTACTGGATGGCTAGCACTTTGTTTCACCCGCTTCACATCAAAGGTTAATGCAGTGGTATTGGGACCTGAGTTTAGAGCGTGGAGGCGGGCAGGTGCCACATGAAAGCTCATCTCGTTTTGGGCTTGAGGGTCTCAGAGCGCCTCGGGATGAACCAGAGGATGTATGTCGTTACAACGCACACTTTTACAACGCATGCACTTACAACGCATTTTTTACAACGCAACATCCACTACAACGCATTCCATTACATAGCATGACACTACAACGCATTTTTAAAAACTACCTTTACAACGCATTCCATTACATCGCACACTACCTTTACAACGCATACCATTACAACGCATAATATTAAATTGCATTTAAGGTAAGTATTGGATAGTATAGGGGTAAAAATTACTATTCTAACTCCAGGGGGTGCAACAGTAGGGAAAGTGTTGGATAGTATAGGGGTAAAAATTACTATTCTAACTCCAGGGGGTGCAACAGTAGGGTAAGTGTTGGATAGTATAGGGGTAAAAATTACTATTCTAACTCCAGGGGGTGCAACAGTAGGGTAAGTGTTGGATAGTATAGGGGTAAAAATTACTATTCTAACTCCAGGGGGTGCAACAGTAGGGAAAGTGTTGGATAGTATAGGGGTAAAAATTACTATTCTAACTCCAGGGGGTGCAACAGTAGGGAAAGTGTTGGATAGTATAGGGGTAAAAATGACTATTCTAACTCCAGGGGGTGCAACAGTAGGGTAAGTGTTGGATAGTATAGGGGTAAAAATTACTATTCTAACTCCAGGGGGTGCAACAGTAGGGTAAGTGTTGGATAGTATAGGGGTAAAAATTACTATTCTAACTCCAGGGGGTGCAACAGTAGGGTAAGTGTTGGATAGTATAGGGGTGAAAATTACTGTTCTAACTCCAGGGGGTGCAACAGTAGGGTAAGTGCTGGATAGTATAGGGGTAAAAATTACTATTCTAACTCCAGGGGGTGCAACAGTAGGGTAAGTGTTGGATAGTGTAGTGTAATATTATGCGTTGTAATGGTATGCGTTGTAAAGGTAGTATGCGATGTAATGGAATGCGTTGTAATGGTAGTTTTTAAAAATGCGTTGTAGTGTCATGCTATGTAATGGAATGCGTTGTAGTGGATGTTGCGTTGTAAAAAATGCGTTGTAAATGTAGTGCGTTGTAACAGTTGCGTTGTAAACGTTGTTCCCCGAACCAGAGCCAGGCATGCAGCTTCCACTTGTACAGAGGCTCACCCGCCTCTAATACTGGGCAAGGAATGGCAGAGCGACCTACGCAGATAAGAGTGATACGCAGGCAAGGCGGCGGGCACAGATCTGACTGGGCCCCTGCCTACATCCGTGTGCAAACTGCAGGTTTTAAGAGGAACGGGTCCTGCCCGGTCTCACATGCAGCAATAAAGAAAAGCTGTGTTGGAAATGGCTCCCTGTTTGTCTTAAATGTAAGTCATTTCCTGGCAAAAGCAACGCTTGAATTCCCAACTAGGACTACAGTACGCCCTGAGGTAACAACGATGCACTCAGGGTTTACATTTCAGTTAAACTTCATTCTGCAAGAGCATTCGTGTTCCCATATGTTGATATCTGCAGTTTGCTCATGTAGTATGTCCCTTACTTGATGAACAGTCAGCTATGGGCGTCTGGGTGAGTTCTAGTTGTGGGTGAGTCAGAGCTCAAGTAACACTGAGAGTGTGAAGGTTGTGTGAATTTCGCACAGGGCCGATCAGTGTTGCACACAGGTGTTCAGACTTCATGCTCGTGTAACCCTTGACCTCTCTGCAGGATGCACAGACAGGAGTATGGCAATTGAAAATGTGATTTTAAAGTAGTGTGTGCGAAGGAAGTACACAACTAAAATATTGACAGCACCAAACGAAAATAAAATAGATTGCTAAAATGTTGATGGGTTGAGTGTGTGGGGGAGGATGGTGAAATGAGCAGATGAACAGAAGTTTGTGCAGAAGATGAGAGTGACAAAACAGTGTAAAGACTTTATCACTGAGGCCCTATGCTGTCTAGCCTTACTTTTCCAAATAACTGATATCTAATACCCCTAACCGTGTCCATTACTACAGTCTAGTGCCCACCCAAGCCCGTCATATCCTATTTAGTTGGGTACACCTCATTGCATGCTAGGGAATTTTAGACACACAGGGGCATATCGGCAACAAGGCGATAAAAAGTTATCGCCGCTTTTGCGTCCGTTTTCGTGCGAAAAGCGGCGATAATTTGGGTGTATAATCTGGGTTTCCAGCGATAATCTGGGTTTCCAGCGATAATCTCATGTTTGGCAGTTAGCGCTAGGATTTTTATTGCTTTTGAGATAAGCGTTGCTAATAGCACGCTATCTCAGCGATAAAAATCCACGTTAGCCGGCGATAATTATCCTAGCGCTAAGTGCGCTTTGCGATAATTATCGCCGGTCCTTGATGATATGCCCCACACTCTTCTAAAATAATTGATTTAGCTACACACCTGATGACATCCTGTCATATAACCTCTGTACCTCTCTCCCCACAAATGCAACCACTATGCAAGTCTTCTGGAGAATGGCAGAACTTTGCTGTTCAAAGTGAATGGCAGAACGTATCCACGCCTACTCATTTTCAGGGGTGGGCAGAACTCGTGGTGTTTCACTCTGCAGAGATTCCATGGGTGACATTTGGGACATTGCACTGCTCATGCTCTTTTTTAAACTCAGCGCGAGCGGCACCATGCAGCACACCAGATGGCGCTGCTTCTATCTGCCACTCGAGGAGTGCCTTCACAACGCAAACAGCGCGAGCGGCACCACGCAGCGCACCAGATGGCGCTGCTTCTATCTGCCACTCGAGGAGTGCCTTCACACCGCAAACAGCGCGAGCGGCACCATGCAGCGCACCAGATGGCGCTGCTTCTATCTGCCACTCGAGGAGTGCCTTCACAACGCAAACAGCGCGAGCGGCACCATGCAGCGCACCAGATGGCGCTGCTTCTATCTGCCACTCGAGGAGTGCCTTCACAACGCAAACAGCGCGAGCGGCACCATGCAGCGCACCAGATGGCGCTGCTTCTATCTGCCACTGGAGGAGTGCCTTCTCAACGCAAACAGCGCAAGCGGCACCATGCAGCGCACCAGATGGCGCTGCTTCTATCTGCCACTCGAGGAGTGCCTTCACAACGCAAACAGCGTGAGCTGCACCATGCAGCGCACCAGATGGCGCTGCTTCTATCTGCCACTCGAGGAGTGCCTTCACAACGCAAACAGCGCGAGCTGCACCATGCAGCACACCAGATGGCGCTGCTTCTATCTGCCACTCGAGGAGTGCCTTCACAACGCAAACAGCGCGAGCGGCACCATGCAGCGCACCAGATGGCGCTGCTTCTATCTGCCACTCGAGGAGTGCCTTCACAATGCAAACAGCGCGAGCGGCACCATGCAGCGCACCAGATGGCGCTGCTTCTATCTGCCACTCGAGGAGTGCCTTCATAATGCAAACAGCGCGAGCGGCACCATGCAGCGCACCAGATTGCGCCGCTTCTATCTGCCACTCGAGGAGTGCCTTCACAATGCAAACAGCGCGAGCGGCACCATGCAGCACACCAGATGGCGCTGCTTCTATCTGCCACTCGAGGAGTGCCTTCACAACGCAAACAGCATGAGCGGCACCATGCAGCGCACCAGATGGCGCTGCTTCTATCTGCCACTCCAGAAGAGTTTTCACAATGCAAACAGTCGCGACCTGCCTCGACTGCCCACGATGAGGGAGGCATTCTAGCACCCAAAGATCAGTTCTAAGAAGGGATGCAAATGATTGATTGTGCTTGTCAACTTAACGATGGCGAGCCGCACGCCAGAAAAAACTCTGCCACGCAGCAGTTGGCGGAGATTTGCCAGAACTCTGCATTCCGCTTGGGCAAAACTCAGCTGGCAGAGTGCACGTTTTCACCTACTAGTTTTGAGTCCGACACATGAGGTTAAGGATTGAGGTATGTGAGGGCTCACTTAGGTCTGAAAATATTTCAAGAGCACAGAGAGACCTGCAAATAAAACACTGACTTGGCCCTTTTATGAACGCAGATAAAAGATCAAAACATATATTTGTGGATGGCTACCCTAAAGAATGAAGCAGGCCCTACAGCTATTGGAAGAAAATATGCTGGTTATAGATGTACACTGTCCCAGGATTGAACCTTAGAAGCTACTAGTAACCTTATATGCTACTAGTACTTAACAACCATGAGCAGAACCTGAAATTGCCCACTTCTTTGTCAAATGAAATGGATGTAGATAAAGAAATGACTGATAATCTACAATACAACAACATGGTAAACAGGGTTTGTTTCCTGTATCTGGGCCTGAGGCTGTCGCTCTTTTAATTCGCTGACCTATCACCACCCATAAACACCATCCATCCCTGCCACCTAGAGAACTTAATGTTAAAACTTCTGCTGCAATTCAGAAAAGTCTACTGGACTTTATTAAAGTTTAGTTTCCCATCCAACTACCTATCAGTGAGGCAAAGACATCTCTTCCAAGCAAAACTACACAAGTAGTGTTCCCTCAAGACCTCAATTTCTTTAAATAGCGGCTATTCAGAGCTCAAACACGGGGCATAATGGACACAGTTCTCCACACAGAATAGTTACTAGTTATCACATGTTTTATTTCCTTTTTTTCCTTTTTTAACTTTTAGTATTTCACATCTTAAACATTATTTTTTGTATATATAAATATTTTTTCAATTACAACACGGTGACTGTCATCATTTGTCAAGTAATGCTGTACATTCAATAATTTTAGTACTTTTAAGATCACCTACAGTGAAATAATAACAAAACAATTCAACACATCCCCACATACATTCACACTTCTCTCAACTCAACAATCATATCTCTTGCACTCAGTACATTCATGCTCTCCACCCCAGAACAACACTGCATGCACAGATGGAAAACCGGGTGATGAAATCAACCCTCAGTCTCTGTGCTGATAGCTGGGGTGTTGCACTCTCTCTCCGGTCACATCTCCTCCACCATATGGGCAACTCTCAGATTTTGAGATCCCTGGCTCAGACACAGATCCCGTCCATCATCCTCCCCAAGCAAATCCTCACTGTTTTGGAAAAAGTGTCTGTGGCAGAAGGTTCAACATCACATATGTGGTAACTAAAAAGGTACATGAAAAGTGGGAGTAAAGTCTTAATATCCATGTTATTAATGTCCGTCGTGTACCTGAAACTTCCTCCCTGCACGCCAGAGACATTTTCATGGTTTTCTGTGCAAGACTGCTATGAATTAGAAGGCACGTGCGAACAGTAGTTACACCACCGACATGGTGGCAGGCTGCCCACCCTAAATCCTGGAGCTTGCCTGGAACCATTTCTGGCGGCATTGCAGTCAATAGAACAGTCTTCTCAATGTTGACATCAGCTGTGGCTCCACCATAATGAATTATCCCTTACTCTGTCCTCTAAAGGAATCAGGTGAAGAAGGGGTGAGAGATAGATGCCTCTTTTATGTTGAGTGTCTGATTAGTGCTCTACTCTGAAATAGTCCACTCATCATCAAAACCAAAGAGAGGCTAGTATTATAATTTACGATTAATATTTAGGTTTATCATATTAGAGCACAATAGCCTTTGAAGTGTGTAAAGCGGGTCAGTCACAATTGTGGATATTAGTGCCATGCTAAAGCTGTCATCTTTCATACCCTTCCGCTTGCCTCTGTTTGGCATTTCTCTTGGTAGAGAGGCTTATGGAAAGTGGTCATCATTACCCATGTTGTGTCTCTGCAACCATCATAATGCCGTCACCTAAAATGTCTCAATCCTTTGTTCTGGTCCAGCTTCTTCACTACATCAAAAACATCCGCCTGCATGGAAGCACTAAGACCTTTTTCGATAGGCACGGCAATCCGCCGGCACGGTATGATGTTGTGAACTGGCAGCGCAGTCACCAAGGCACCTTCAAGCAGGTGAAGGTAGGAGAATATGACTCTAGTGCGCCAGCAGGAGCAACCCTAATCATCAACAATAGCGCCATCTTGTGGGCTGCAGAAAGCAAAGAGGTAAGAGGTTCTGCTTCAGGATGAGAAGGTACCGTTGTGTTTTTTTTGTGTGCCAGACCACACATCCAGCTCTGTCAGCAATGAGATGAAAAGTTGTTTCTTTTGTGGAACTCGATTTTGAGTCCCACTATAATAGAAATCACTCATCCTGGTCTTGTGAATTGTGCTTGCATAGGAGAAGTGGGCTACTGATCTTGAAAGTGGTTGTGTACAGTGTAGGACCCATGTGCCCTCTCATTTACCTAATTATTTAATGAGGTACCTCTTCTATAATATTAGTAGCATGGGATGATTTTCATTGAACGTAAGTAGCTGTTATTGCAGAAAAGCTGGAGCTCCCTGGGCTATGCACAGGTACACATGTGCTGCACATTCCTTTATTGGGATGTTTCAATCATGGGCATTGGGGTGGAATCCCATCGGGTAACACAATACTGGAACCAGTGGTGGGGGTACATTGTGGTCCCACCCAGACCTTTCCAGACAGAAGCTGTAGACTATGCACATGCTCATATCAGGAGTCGCATTCACTCTCTCAGCCATTGCACCCACAACACATATGAGACATAGGATGGGAAGAGCAGAATATCACCTGTCTCCTGAGTTCTTCTCTTGCAGCACTACCATTGCTATCCATATCCTAGTCTCTTTCACTGCCAGTGGGTGCATCCCCTAACTAGGGCAATGTGAACATTTCTAGGAGAGAGGCAGCACATTCATAAAGGCCATGTGAGGCTACTGAGCACAGGATATGGCCTTTGGCCACAGCCCGTGTCTCTACCCACACCCCGTAACCTACTGGGCACCACCTGTGGCCATGTTCAGTGGACCATGAGTGTATGGTGTGACCTCAGACAACTAATATATCCACTCATGTCGACAAAATCACGACACAAATCTTCAGTTATTCACGAGGCGTATGTGAAATCCATACTGAAAAAATTCTGCACCCACCACTCACATCCCATAACTCTATGCAATAACCTTTGCGCAGTTGGCTGCCAGTGCATTACATGACCGTCGACCAAACGCTGTAAATAGTCCTTATGCCCACACCCAGAGCACACATCCATTGGCCGTGTGAAATTATCACTAGGCACAGGGTGTGAGCTTTGCCTATTCCCTTTGCCAGTTTTCGTGCATCCAAACCAACCTCACGTGGAATTCGACCAAGTGTATTCAACACTGATCGATGCCCATTTCTGTTTTTTTTAATCTGTCCTGATGTTGTTTGAGAACAGCAGGAGACATTTGTTTTAAAAAAAGAGAAAAGGTCTGGTGCCCTACTTCTTAGGTTTCTCCTGCACAGCACTTGTGCTGTGCTTGTGAAATCTCTTGTAAATAAACAAAAACCTTAAAAGGGGTTTAGAGCCCACCCAATACTCACCTATACTTACCATTGGTTGACTCCCATGACACTCTCCATTCCAGTATTCCTGTTGATCAGCAGCTCCTCCTGGACTCCGGTATCATCCTAGCCTTCAAGTCGAGCCCTCCTCTGTAGGGCTTGGACCAAGTACTCCTTCCGCTGGCCTGTGCCCTTACACTGGACACAGGCTCCTGCAGATACTCTTTTTTAATTTTTGGTGGGACCCCCCCTTCTCTTCATATTTTACCTTTCAGTACTCCCCCTTCTCCCTTCTCTTTAACCCATCCAACATTACGGCGTGACCCAGCCCCCTCTTTAAACCATTGCTTTTGTGGCAGCTGATATTTTACTTTTTGACGTTCCTCTCCCACTTCTCTTTAACGCACTTGTGTTTTCAAACAATGTGCCCTCTCCGAGTCTTCATCTGCCCAATCCACCTCTCGCTGTCCATCGCCATGCTGTCTGCCCCAGAGTACCACAATCTCATGTCATTGGCTTTCCCCTTTCCTCTCCTGCATAATTTGCTTCCCTGTATTATTAATCTCAATGCACACAAGATATCAGGGAGATAATTGCCTGAATTATTTGCAGTAGAAGCAGGAGAAAACATTGCCAAAGTCTGTAAATTCCACATAGGCAAGACCTATTGGCTTTTCCAGTGCTTGCTTTGAATGTTTTTTTATATAGCTCTGTGGAAGAGAGCAGCCTCACTAATTACTTAAATAAATGTTTGAGGAGAATTAACATGTTTCACTCTGGATTTCTGCTCCCACATTAGCCAGCAGCTGCCACGGTCCTCCTTCTCCCACAGCAATTAGTGGGAGAGGACAGCCGGATTGCTGACAAAGATGTTCTGTGTCTTGTTACTAAAATAGAGACAAAAAAACAACTATCCCTAATGCTATAACTGAGCAGTGGTGTCAATAATAAAGAGTAAGTTCGGTTATATACTATTATTTTTAGCAATGTGACATGGCGTCTCCTACTCCATCGTCATTGGCACTGGAGCAGCCTGATTGCTAACAGATTCCACATGTGCCAGTTCTCTGCAGGGTAGCTGACAATTTCTCTACAGGCTTGGGATGTGTTGGTCTGGTGCCTCTGCCCAACCCTTGGACAAGGCCAAGTAGAACGCCTACCATGTACCTTTCCCGGCACTTGGGCAATGCTTTGGATGTTTGGCCAATACATTATAACTCTGACATTGGGCAAGGACATGAACCATCTTATAATGCATTGCCCAGCCCTTGAGTATGGCTGCTAGGGAGGCGCAGCTCAAGGAGTATTAGGCAAATTTTTTACCAGGATATCCTCAAAACTATCAGAGAAAGGGAACATTCATGTAATACTCTAGCACTTTGAACACATTGCAGAGTTAGACATTTGTTTGGACTGAAATGTGAGTGACAATGAGTCATCTGGATCAACAGTGGATAAGATGAGATATGGAGGGGGTTTTGGTGAAAGCACATTTCTTGAGCATGCATCTCCTTTGGGATGCATGTCCTTTAGGTTTAACTGCTTCTAAGAACCTTGTGCCCTGCCTGATTGTTCTGCCCGTCACCCGTTCTTTCCCGCTCTTCCCGCCGCTGCGTCCTAGTGGCCCCGCCCTCCTGTTCACTCATTCGCCGCCCCGCTCCCGCCTCCTAGCTACTCCTCTCTCCCAACTCCCCTTATATGCAGGCCGCGCAGCGGCTGTGCGCAGCGGGCGCGCAGCTGGCACGCCTAAGGCAAACCCGTCTGCGCCCGTCCGCGCCTGGACCGTGCCCAGCGCCAGAACCCCTGGCCCCCGCTACCGCCACGACAACCGTCTCCGCTACGATGCCAGCATCCTCCGGGCACTCAACCCCGGAAGACCACACACCTGGTCCTGGCCACCCTGAAGAGCACCCACCGACCTTTTACCTGCTGGAACAGCGGCTTCACCAGCATCGTCAGCACACACGCCCTCGCCTCCACGGACTACATCCTTCTCGGTGACCTGAACTTCCACCTCGAGAACAACAACGACACCAACTCCACCACCCTGATTGAAAACCTAGCCAACTAGGCCTGGGCGAAGCACTACGCTACGCTCGCGTAGTTTGCGAAGTTCGCGCTACTTCGCACTACGCGAACTGCACGTAGCACAGTGCGAACACGCGTAGCGTAGTGTTGCGTAGTGCTGCGGTCATTTTTTGCTTGCTCGCGACCACGAGCAAGCAAAATGACATCCTGGCGAGACTTTTTCCTTGTTCGCGATCGCGAGCATGGAAAATAAACCTCCCGGCGAGATTCCCAACGCGAGAAGGTAAGGTTTCTCATTGCGAGGGGTCGCGTATGCTCGCGACCGCTCGCGATGAGAAACTACCAGTTCGCGTTGAGAAAGCTGCAGCTCGAGTAAAAATCTACTCGAGCAGCAGAAAACTACAGCTCGCACTGTGCAAGATGCCATTTTCAATGATTGCACAGTGCCGGTTGCTTGTCCGCACTGTGCAATCATTGAAAACAACATCTTGCACAGTGCGAACATGTTACTTCGCAGTTCGCGAAGTGCTACGCGTAGCTCGCGTAGTGCGAACTTCACTTTGCGTAGCTTCGCGAAGTGCTACTTCGCGAACTACGCCCACCCTTATAGCCAACCTCGGATTCAGACAACTCATCACAGCACCCACCCACTCCGCCGGACACACGCTTGACCCCATCTTCTCCGCAAGCCCCCACATCTCCTTCAACCACACCACTGAACTCCACTGGACCGACCATCGCTGCATCCACTTCACCTTCAAGAAGCCCACCACGCACCACCGCACCCAACAGATGCCCCACCGCTGCTGGAGCAAAGTCACCGAAGACCAGCTAACCACCTCCTTCGCCCAGAGCCTGCCCGCCGACCCCACCGACCCAGACACCGCTGCCCACAGCCTCAGACAGTGGATCGACGACTGCGCCAACTCCCTCGCCCCGCTCAAGAGACCCCCCAACAGTCGCACCAGCAAGAAAGCCAGCTGGTTCACTGAAGACCTCCAGGCCTCTAAGCAAACTTGCCGAAAACTGGAAAAGAACGGTATCCGTGAACAAACACCGGACAGCTACGCAGCCCACAAAAACGCCACCTGCAGACACCATCACCTCATCAGATCCACCAAAAGGGCCTCCTTCAAAGACCACCTAGACAACAACGCACACAACAGCAAAGAGCTCTTCAACTTCGTGAAGGAACTCTCCAACCCCAGCTCCAACACCAATGACATCCCACCTTCGCAAGACCTGTGTGACTCGCTGGCCACCTTCTTCCACCGCAAGATCGCAGACATTCACGACAGCTTCAACGCCACGACCGCTCGACAACCACCGAGACCCTTGACCCCACGACCACCTTACGCACCAGCCGCCTGCTCGCCTGGACCAACATCACTGACGACGACACCATCAAGATCATGAACACCATCCACTCTGGATCTCCGTCAGACCCATGCCCACACCACATCTTCAACAAAGCCAGCACAGCCATCACACCCCATCTCCGGAAAGTCATCAACATCTCCTTTGAGACAGCAACCTTACCGGAGAGCTGGAAGCATGCCGAGATCAACGCCTTACTCAAGAAACCCAAGGCGGACCCCAAGGACCTCAAGAACTTACGGCCCATCTCCCTGCTCCCGTTCCTGGCGAAGGTCATTGAGAAGACCGACAACAAACAACTGACCTTCTACCTTGAGGAGAACTGCATCCTGGACCCTTCCCAGTCTGGGTTCCGCAGCAACCACAGCACCGAAACTGCCCTCATCGCCGCTGCCGATGACATCAGGATCCTGCTAGACAACGGAGAAACAGTGGCCCTCATCCTTCTAGACCTGTCAGCCACCTTCGACACGGTCTGCCACTACACACTACAAACACGCCTCCATGACTCCGGGATCCAAGAGAAGGCCCTGGACTGGACCACCTCCTTCCTCTCTGGCAGGACACAGAGCGTTCGCCTTCCCCCCTTCTGCTCCGAAGCCACTGAGATCACCTGCGGCATACCCCAGGGCTCATCCCTCAGCCCAACGCTGTTCAACATCTACATGGCACCACTCACCCACGTCGACCGACTGCATGACCTCAACATCATCTCCTATGCAGATGGCGCCCATCTGATCCTCTCCCTCACTAAAGACCCCCACACCGCCAAAACCAACCTCCACGAAAGAATGAAGGCTGTCGCTGAATGGATGAGGAACAGCCGACTGAAGCTGAACTCGGACATGGCGGAGGTCCTCATCCTCGGAACCATCCCCTCGGCCTGGGACGACTCCTGGTGGCTGACCGCACTGGGAACAGCCCCGACACCCACCGACCACGCACACAACCTAGGGGTCATCCTCGACTCCACCCTCTCCATGACTAAACAGGTCAACGCCGTCTCTTCCTCATGCTTCAACACCCTCCGCATTCTTCGCAGGATCTACAAGTGGATCCCCACCGAAACGAGAAGAACGGTCACCCAGGCCCTCATCAGCAGCAGACTGGACTACGGAAAGGCCCTCTATGCAGGAGCCTCGGCCAAACTCCTGAGACGGCTGCAACGCATCCAGAACACCTCTGCACGCCTGATCCTCGACATCCCTCGCCGCAGCCACATCACACCCCACCTGAGAGACCTGCACTGGCTCCCTGTCAACAAAAGGATAACCTTCAAGCTCCTCACACACGCACACAAAGCTACTCCACAACACCGGACAAGCGTACCTCAACAGACGACTCAGCTTCTACACCCCCACCCGCCAGCTCCACTCCGCCGACCTCGCCCTCACCACAGTCCCCCACATCGGAAGAGCGACCTCCGGCGGCAGATCGTTCTCCCACCTCGCCGCCAAGACCTGGAACACTTTCCCCGCCCACCTACGGCAGACCCAAGACCTGCTGACCTTCAGAAGACTCCTCAAGACCTGGCTCTTTAAGCAGTAGCGGCATCCCCCAACCCCCAGTGCCTTGAGACCCTCACGGGTATGTAGTGCACTTTACAAATGTCATGATTGATTGATTGATTAAGAACCTTCAATAGATGTTTTTACCTTTTCCTTGCCAATGTTGATAGGACCAGTTTAATTAGTATATTGAGTATTGGAGTCCTTCTCAGGTTAGTGGTCGTTCATGGTTGCTGAGTGAGCACCACAAGATTTTCTAGCAGGTCTGCTTCAGTGTTTGACCTAGTGTGTTTGTCCCTTGGGTTGACCTGTGGGTTTCATAGTTAAATGTCTAAAGTGAAGGGAATTTAGAGGTGGACTGAATCAACAAGGAATGGATCCTAATTTTAAATATCTGAATTATTTAGAAGGGAAAAGATTTATGACAGTTACGTAATTGGTTGGTTTGATGCAATGTCAGGTTGGACCATTGACTTTCATGAGTCTCATATCGTTGAATACAGAGTCGGTACCCTAATTGAGGTCATGATCCTGAAGAAAGATGTTGTCTTCTGAGCCTGAGTGTTGCATGGTTAAATTAAATGGCAATTATACTGTTCAACTAGCTTGCTTGGTCTTGGTTGATCCTTCTGACTGGGTATTTTGTTTGACTCCTGATATTACAAATCTTGAAATTTGTGTATGTTTCTATTTGCATCAATGTTTGTTTTGGTTGACTCATTTATGAAGCAGCAGAGTACCATCCTAATTGGGTTTCACACCTGTGCTGAATTACGGAGAAGTACTGTAGTGGGTTGGACTCCATGGTGGTTCAAGAAGTAACGGTGACTCCAGTTGTTTTGTTAGAATGAGGCAGTGAACTTTAAAATCCTGATAATGTTCACAAGTACTTTGTGGTAAACATTTTCTAATCTTTGGAATGTAAAACCAAAGAAATGTGACATTGTATCAGGCAAATAGTCCTTCCATTACACCATTGTGTCTTTTTAGTTAAGCAGGACAAGGAAACTTCTCTATTCAATCTAGTATGGATCTTTGTTTTATATATATTTTAGCTACAAACATAATATAGATGACAAACTTCTATTCACAAGAAGTGATTGATCCAATGTTTAGTATTGCATACGGGATTAGTAGCAGACTGAATTCTCGTTCCAAGATCCCTTGTGAGCCGCTAGATTGTACTTTAAGACCAGCGCTGGAAAATGCCTGTGGAAGTTACAAGCCACATCAGTCACTGCATAAGCCACCTCTGCAACAGTCCTGTGACCTTTCTCCACCCAGAGGAAAGCCTATTGCACTCCCTAAGTTGCGAGTCCACCTGCCGGCTGTAGATATCTGATCAGCAAAACATGCTCTGAGGCTCTCAATTTCGTGTATTGGCCAGGCATAGGGGCATATCAGCAACAACCGGCGATAATTATCGCTAAGCGCATTTGCACTAGGATAATTATCGCCGGCTAACGTGGATTTTTATCGCTGAGGTAGCGTGCTATTAGCAACTCTTATCTCAAAAGCAATAAAAGTCCTAGCGCTAACTGCCAAACGTGAGATTATTGCTGGAAACCCAGCGATTATCTCACGAAGTTTGGCGTTAGCTTGATGATAGGGCCTCACACACTTAGCTATGATATCCACCTTCCATGGGATATCATGGCTAAGTCAGTCCTGAAGCAGGCGTAAGGAAAGTAGCGATAACAGGGGTTATCGCTACTTTTCTTGCCGCTATGCTTCATAGCGTGGGGCTTGATGATAGGAGAAGTGTCGCTTAGCGACATTTCTCCAGTCATGTCAGGTCAGGAACGCCCACTTTGCATCTCATTAGAGATGCAAAGATGGGCGTTAAGAATCCGGGAGCTAATGCAAGGTTTCACGCGATAGCGTGACCTTGCTAATTGGGCGATAAAATTATCGCCGCTTTTCGCCCGAAAACGGACGCAAAAGCGGCGATAATTTGATATTGTCTTGTTGCTGATATGCCCCCAAGTGTGGCTGGATATCACTGCAAAACACTTCAAGACACAGCAATGTCTGGAATCCCCTTTTCTCCCCTGTCTCTGTGCATGCTTGACTGCTTGCCTTTTCCCAGTGGAAGACGTCGTCCTTATTTAGCTCAGCTGCAAATATCTAACTGGAAAGTACTTAGACAAGCTGTGAAGGCTAATGTGGTGTTGAGTGCCAGACTTCCTGCTCTGCTCCAAGTGCATAAGAGAGAGATGCCCCATCTGCCTTCCAATTCAGAACTGCGCAGAGAGGCCTTTTTTGAGCAAACTTCATCAACAGACAATAGATTTTTTTTTAAAAAAAACAGTCAGGAATAAATGGCATGTGCACTGCGGTGCATGTGAGTCTTACCCAAATGCAGCAGTTTGCCAGTTCTGTTGAGTTGAATTGGCCTGATTAGGGGCTCGAGAGACCAGCAGAGGCTTTAGTATGGAGGTAGGAGTGGAGATGAGAGAGTGAGAAGAGGGCGGCCTGGTGCCTTATGATCCCAACAGCTTCAGCTAATCACTAGGCAGCCTGCGGTTCCAGATTCCATGCCGGACGAAGTGCTGGCGTATGAATCTGCCTGCTCTGGTATCAGACCCCCGCTGCAGCTGCTACGGACCAGGTTACAGGAATGAATCCCTTTTATGGGCCAGACCAAACCAGTGGGCTGAGAGATGCTATGATGGAAACACCCTCCGACCTCCCCAAGCAGCCTCAACCATGGAGAATGACCGATCCTCTACCAATACTAAACTTCGCAGTCATACCTCCTTTACTAGGGGAGCCAGACTTAGATTTCCTGGGATAGAGCTGCAGACAATATCACCAGATAGATTATCGGACCAAGTAGCTCAGGAAAAGGACGGGTCAGTTCTCGAACCCGTAATGAGTGATTCTGTTCAGGAAAAAGAGCCCACATTATCCATGGAAGCTAAACAGAATGGATCCTTAACCCCAGAAACACTGCACCGTAACCACGCAGCAAAGGGTAAATGGCCTAGTGTGATTACAGCTGAGAGAACACTGGATTCCTCTGAAGTAGGCGAAAGAGGGCAAAGCTATCCGCCAAACAGTACTTCAGGGATTAAGAAGCAGCAAAAGTACCCCTTGTTCTCTAACGCTGGTATCGATGAGCAATAAAAAAGGGGGGCACCCGACACTGGAGCATAACTAACCCAGTATGGATCACAACAGTTGTAATTGAACCACAGGCATCCAGTGAAGTGCCGTGTATCGTCAGCAAGCATCCATTGCCCCTGCTTCACCCATGGTTTGGGAAAGTCTGTAGGCGATTAATAGTGGTGCTCCACGAACAATGACTTTGACATCTGAGCCCCTACAAACACAAGTGCAAGCGCAAACGTTTGAGGCAGGGAAATCCCAGGTTTCATCTATGAACATGCTCCTTCACCAGATTTAGGTGAATTAAAGACAGTGACTTAAGGACAAGGCGCATAAAAGAACGGAACAGCAAGTAAAACTAATCCACACCGAAATACAGCAGCTTACTACAAGGATCTCCAATGTTGAAAAGGAGTTTCCAATTTAGAAGATGCTAGACCTCATTAGGAATCCCTAGCTGATAAGTTACAGTCTGAACTGGCAGAGCTCCAGATTAAGATCATTGACACTGAGAATGGATCTCACCGGCCTATCCTAAGATTCACTGGGATACCTGAAGGGTGCGAGAATGGTCAGACAGTTGTTAGTTTCATAACGGATGTCATTTCCAAACACGTGTATCCTGAAGCTGCTGCTCAAAATATGGATTTAAAATTCACGTGAGCTCCTCTCATACTGGTGGTCCACTCTCCCAATGCACAATATCCACGGATGATCTTTGTCAACTTTGTTGACTGTTAGATTAAGGAGTGCATTTTTTGCCAATGCCATTAGAGACAAAATATATCAGACTTCAGAGAATTATTCTTTTAAGATGTTTTCTGATATGTCAGTATTTTCTACATGGCAATGCAAAGAGTTTAAAGGCATGATCAGTATCTTCCAGAATCTCTGTGCCCCAGCTGGAATTGTTCAGCAGTTCAGACTGAACATTCTCGACAAGGTCCAGTCACATATCTTTCAGTCGATGAAGCAAGCACAGGACTTTTTGTCCATCAGCCCAGAGGAAGGGTGGGGAGAGCGGGGCCAGGACAAGCAATTGTAATCCTAGAATAGCTTGAAATATTTAATGTTTGCCATAGCTCTCAGTAATTCTACCAAGTTAATCTTTGTATGTCCACAACAACACTCACAGGGGCCCAGGCAACCTCCAGATACCATGTCAAGGCACCATGTACCATGTAGTGGTTTCTTGGGGGCATTTATAGGTTATGGGGATGAGGAACCGGGGCGGTATTGCACAGGGGTGGTGGGAGATGGAGCTGTTGGGTGGGCCCCAGGCAGGGTGGACTCCAAGGATGGAGGGAGCTCGAGGGTGAGAGTGTGGCACTTGGTTAGGGTTTAGGGCAGGGGGTAATCATCAAAATGTTCATCAGGTAGAAATTCTTCACATAGTTCTACTGATATCAGCACAACTACAAAAGTCTAGGGACCTAGGGGTCATGCTATGCTTTGTACAGTCTACTCAATGCAAGATTGGCAGGGAATCTGAGATCTCTGGCTCATTGCCAGGAGCTGGCACCAAGGCAATGCAATTGAATAAGCTATTATGATCTGCCCTGGGACTAGAGTTGAACTTATTAGGGTTATTTCCTGTAACACAAATGGAATTAATAACCATAGCAAGTTTAGATCTATTTTATCATAGCTTAAGCCGGCCGGAGCTCAAATAATTTTGCTTCAGGAAACGCATTTGAAAGCTTTTGCTAAGCAACCAATAATGTTCAAATTTGTCTCTCAGGCTTTTTATGCATCTTCAAACCTGGCGGTCGGGCGAGGGGGCTATTTTGTTGATTCATAACTTTCCCGGCAAAATAATTCAGGTGGTTTTGGATCCCAAAGCTAGGTGGATACTGCTAAGCCTACAGGTTTATAATCAAACCATTTATCTGGTTAGCTTTTATCGACTCATAGAGGAAAAGGTGGCCCCCTTAGAGGAGGTCTACAATGTTATTGTGCTCCTTACAGGACGTGTCCTAATTAGAGACAATTTGATGTACTCCAGGATGTAATATGGCACTACTCCCATCACAATAAGCATCAGAGTAAGCCAAAACTAGTTTGGGCTCTGGCTAATCTGTTACGAGATCTTGCTTTGTTAGATCCCTGGCACACTGACCACCCCACGGGTGAGTATATAACTGTTTCTCCAGACGTCTTCATTCAGTGTCACATATTTATTTTTTCTTAGCATAATTGGGGAAGAGCTAGATCCAATATAATCTTGAACCCTTCTCTGACCACTCTGTTCCTTTTTTAGATCTAAGACTAAGCATCCCTTCAAAAGAGTGAACATGGTGGTCATTAGATAAATCCTTATTAATGTAGGAGGGTTGGATTGCAGTCATGCGTGTGGCATTAGAGGGATCTTTACAGAGAAACATTGGCACAGACTTCAGCTTTACTGTTAGGGGGGCCTGTAAGGCCATCATTTGGGGACAATCGATCTACCATACAGCTCAAGTTAACAAATTGAGACTAGAGGAAATCTCTGCTTGCAACAGGATTTAGAGCAAGCTAGCAGGGAGGACTCAGTTTTTCACACTGCTGAGTCCAAAGCTAATATTATGTCAGCAAGTCAAAGACTCAAAGACTTCTTCACCTCCAGAGATTTGGTCAACAGAAGTCCTGCTTCCAGGAACTCTACAAAGAGAGGGAAATGCAGGGTGCTTCTTGGCATGGTCGGCTAAAATGAAACTGAACCAGGGAGCCATTAAAGCAATCTTTGATGAGAAGCAGAATTGCACTGTGACGGATGCTGATCAGATTGACAGGGTGTTCTTAGATTACTATGCAGATCTCAATGATTCTACTATCAACCCCTTGCCTAGGTCAATTAGAGCACACCCGATAAAGCTACCTTCACCGAATAGTGAGCTTCAAAAAACGGTGGGGGCCCCTATTACGACCACAGAAACCAAAGACACCATCAAACTCTTGTCCACTGCAAAGGACTTCTGCAATGACAGCCTACAGGCCAAATTTATAAACATTTCGCAGTGTAGCTAGTGAACGTTTTATCTGTACTATTCAATGTAATACTGGAAGGATGCAAAATCCTTAAGAAGTTTACTGAGGCAGTTATTGTAAGCTTCCTTAAAAAGGACACATCTCCTGAACAACTCGGTTCGTAAGGTCCCATTAACCTTTTAAATTGCAATTACAAACTGTTCACCAAAATTATGATGTTAAGCGTAGCTAATGCTGCACTCTCGGGAGTACACGGTGACCAAATGGATTCTTGTCTGGGAGATCAATGACACTAAGGCCATGAGTTTGATGTTAGTCGGAAAGCCTCCGACCGACATCATCGGTTTCAATTTCGACCGCCATATTATGAACATGGCGGTCGGAATTGAAACCGGCTGGTTATTCCGGCTGGCTTCTGATGGGCTCACAGAGCCCGTCGGCCAGTCGGAGCTGGCACGTAGTTCCTTAAGAACAGTGTTTCCGCTGTTGGGATTACAATGTCGGTTTCCCGCAGGCTTTTCATGTAGGGCTTTCTAACATGAAAAGCCTGTTGGAAAGCAACTTTGGGGACCTCTAGCAGGGCTCCCTTGCAACAGCAGGATCTAGTTAGAGGCCTGGGGGGGGCACATATGGTGCCCCACTGTCAATCCCTGCACCGAGTGGCAGGCACCGTGCAGTGCCTGCCACGCAGTGCAGGGATTAACAATAACTCCTAAATCATAAATCATTCCTTACCCTGTTTAGCTTTGTCTTTTCAAATTTTTGGTCAAAATTCGGTAAACATTTTTATTGAGATTGACCTAATTTGTGCCATTTTTTATGGCAAGCGAGGACGGCCCGGGCTAAACTTACTGCAACCCAGGTCAACATACAGGATGGAGGTTTGGCCCTTCCAGATATAAGGAAGTATTGTCAAGCCACCTTCCTGGACTGGTTAAATGGTACTGTGGCAGTGCATGCTTAGTGAGGTGGATGTCCAGCTTCCAGTCTTGTTTAAAAAAACTGAAACTGTGAAAACTCTCTTGATATAAGTTCCTGCATATGGTGGTTAGTAATTTTGTGCAACTCCAAGATGAGTATCAGTTTCCCTTACTACACCCTTCGATGCCATTGAGAGAGTGCAGGTTTTTAGGCTTACCCTTTAAACAGAGTATTATCGAAAAATGGGAAAGAGCAGGGTATTCTTAGTTCAGCAATTTCTTATTTGCTAGGCACAGAAAATCTTGGTATCAGATGACTGCGGGTAATACCAATATATTTTCTGGCGTTGCACTCTCCTATTTCCAAATGAGCAATTATGCACACTTTTATACAAGTGTATCTAGTGTAGCTAAAGAGCAAATTAGTCAAGACCATTTAATGAGTAAGCTCACTGGACTGGCAATTGGTTTCCGGAACTGTATTTCTTCCTATTTGAAACTGTCAATCCAGTAGCATTTGCCTCAAATTAACAATGCATAGAGAGCAAAATGGATCTCACTTTCTGGGGCTGTTACAATCTAATGGTGCACAAGACGTTCTGAGGAAACTTCACAGTAGTGGCTGCTACGGGATCCGGGTCATGGGGCAGGAGGGAGGTTGAAGGGGGGTCGAAGGACAGAAGGAAAAATAAAAAATAAAAAACCCACTTACCTGGAACCGCCGGCTGGCCGGCCGCCGACTCTCTTGCGTCCTCCATCATCTTCCGGCAGACTCCCAGCCAGCAGCATGAAGCACCCTTCTCCCAAGCTTCCCTGAGTCAATCACCGAGCACAATCGGTGCTCAGACAGGGATAGGGAGGCTATGCATTTTCCTCACCAGGCTGTGTAATGCAGGCTGGTGGGAAACATGCAACGTGCACATGACTGTTTGGGCCGGCCAAGCAGTTGTGCGCACTTCAGGGGTGTAAACCGCTCCTCTACCTGCTCTGTCAGTCCTGGCCCGCCCAAGAGCCACTGACAGCTATAGGAAAAATAACAATAGTTATTATCATTTTATTTTTCATTTTGATCAGAGGAGCCGTCACTGAAACTTCAAAAGAATGGCCTTCTATTCTAAATGGGGATTTTATTATACCCCGAACTGCTTGCAGCATATGTTCCCAGCCAGATTGGTGATATGCTTTTGTTGCGGGTACTCGTCGACCAGGCGGAAAAGGGTTCCATATGGTGGCAGTGTCTGCTAGTCACCCCCATCCATATTACTATGGCAGCGGGAAGCACGCGGATAGGTATGCGGTCCTCTCAGTTGGGGGTCCGTTGCGGGCCCCCAGTGTGTTGGGTGGTTGGGGGGGTGCACATGGGGGGTACCTAAGTACCTATGTGCCAGCCACATTGTGCATGCAAATGCGTTACATGCATATATTGCATTGTGGCGGGTGCTGCTTTCAGCACCGCCCGCCAAAATGCAATGTATGCGGGATGCCACCGCCACCGTGACGTGGCATCCTAATTGCCGGTGCAGTACCGCTGCACCACTGGGGGCCAGGTCCCAACACCGCTAGGGTGGCGGGCAGACGAAATCCACCCGCCATCCTAATAGGCCCCTAAGTGTGGGTGCACTGAAAAAAATCAAGGATATTTGGAATAATGTATGAGTTGAAATCAATTCTCCCTGAAGGTCCCCAACCTGTCCCCCTTGAAGAGGTAGAATAAGGCAAGCGACCAAACTCTTTGCACTTCTCGTATGCATTTTTGCCCTGTAATTGATTCAAATCAATGTGCTAACCGGAATGTTTAGAAATGAATAACTTGATACCTGATTATCCCAAAAAAAAATCAAAACAAAAAAAAAGAAGTGATTGATCCTCCTTTTCAGCATGTTGATGCCTCAGACCTTTATTATTGGACCTTTGTGTCATTTTTATTGTATACGGTAGCTCCTATAACTTGGCCGCTCGACGATTACTGAGATCGAATTTTATACTTGGAAGTTACTTGCACATATACAGGACTATTTGCAAAGGGAACTTACACTTGTGAGCAATTTATACATGTAACGTTACTCTTACACTTTTGAGTAACTTTACTACATTTGGCTATTCACAAAATAGGAGTATAAAGTAACTCAAAAGTTTATACGTACACATTTCAACTCCCTGAAAAAGGGTGTGGTACAAAATATACAAATGTAAGTTGCTTCTAAAAAAACAGTAGTAAGTCCAACACCACACATGGCCATTCATTGTTACTGCACCACCATAGAAAATAATGGAGACAGGGACTTAAATGTAAATCCCATAGGAATTAATTTTAATTTAAATTAAGTAATACATATAATAATCATACATATAATTTAATGTTAAAAACAGGTAAAAAGATTTTTAAATTCTGAAATTTTGAAATAATTTAACACATCACTTTTAATAAATATTAATATATAATCAATAAAATATATTTTTACTATAGGTGGGAATTTACTTTTTAGTTCAAAATGAGAAAAAATATTTCAATTTAGAATAGTATATTTATGTTAATTACATGTAATTTATGAACTGAAAACTTTTATCTCAAGTTGATTCGTATTAATTGCATATTGTTCTGTGTTATTAGTGTTATGGTTTGATATATCCTTCTTTTTCATAACAATTTATTTATAGTGTATGTATTAAAGGTTTGTTATGGATTTTAACTGACACTAATTAAAATTGGCCTACTGAGTAGTTAAACGAACCAAACATTTCCTGAAGTACTGGTTCCAAAACCTCTGGGTGTTTATTTACATGTTTCATAATTATCCTCCCATTCATGAGCTATAAAATGTTGCAAGTAGTGGGATAAAAAAGTGTCCAATCTAAGAATACTTAACCAGAAAGCCCTTTATGTTTGTCTGAAGCAAACATCACTGTGAAAATTAAACCCCACACATATCTATATTTTCCCTTGTCTCTAGGTACCGCCCTCTGTGTGCAGCTCTAGCTGTCGATATGGTTTTAGGAAAGCATCCAAAGAAGGAGAGCCTATCTGCTGCTTCCAATGTGTTATGTGTTCCCAAGGAGAAATTTCCAATCACACTGGTGAGTTAGTCTAAAAAAATCCATTGAAAAATAATTCAAATAAAATGTTAAATGAGCTCTTCAATCTCCCTCTAAATTTTCTCTTTCAGATTCTATTGAGTGTTTCACGTGCCCCTGGGACCAATGGCCAAATGCAGAACAAGACTTATGTCTACCAAAGACTACTGAATTTCTGTCCTACAAAGAACCTCTTGGTGCAGTGTTGGCAACAATCAGCGTTCTTTCCTCATCTATTCCTATTGCAATCCTGGGGATCTTTATATGTCACAAAGACACAGCTATTGTCAAGGCCAACAACCGCTCCCTCAGCTACCTCCTGCTCATCTCGCTCACCGTCTGCTTCCTCTGCTCTTTGACTTTCATTGGTTTTCCGACAGCAGACAAATGTCTTGTGCGTCAGGCTGCCTTTGGTATCAGTTTTGCTCTCTGTGTGTCTTGCATCTTAGCAAAAACCATCATGGTGGTTATCGCCTTCAATGCTACCAAACCCAACAGTATCTTAAGAAGATGGGTGGGACCCCAGTTGTCATATACATTAATCAGTGTATGTACATTGCTCCAATTTATTCTGTGTATCTCTTGGCTAAGCATCTCTTCACCATTTTCTGTATACAACATCCACTCACAGCCTGGCAAGATAATATTTGAATGCAATGAAGGGTCTCCTTTTGCTTTCTGGTGCATGTTAGGATATCTTGGGCTTCTAGCAACCATAAGTTTCATTGTAGCTTTCCTGTCCCGAAAACTGCCGGACAGTTTTAATGAGGCAAAGTTTATCACCTTCAGCATGCTCGCCTTCCTCAGTGTCTGGTTTTCATTTATTCCAGCTTATCTCAGCACTAAAGGCAAGTACATGGTAGCCATGGAGATATTTGCCATTTTGTCATCTAGTTTTGGTTTGCTTTTCTGTATATTTTTCCCAAAATGTTACATAATACTTCTAAAACCAGAGATGAATACAAAGGAGCATTTAATAGGTAGGGGGGCAGGTCACAGAAGCAGGTAAAAACATAAAGCAATTCAGTAAGCTAATGTTAGGTTCTTTGTCATCTCCATAAGATAGAATAAAGATGTGGAACAAAAAACTTTATACAGCACCAAAAAAAGTGGAACAAAATTAGATTTTTGAACATAGCACATGGCGTGGGCTTAAGAAGAGTGTGAGTCTATATGATTTTTTTTTAATTGTTACTATGTTCAAGTTACCAGTCTGTTAGTGACAACACTGAATCTCCTGACCATGGCATTTTGTTGGTTATTATTTTCTCTTTACTCCAGGAAGCCTCCTTTTGCATCTCAGTCTGGCCCTAGGTTTAATCTCTCAAACATATTCTGGGATTTCTTGCACCAGCAATACTTATCATGACCATTAGAAAGTGTCATACGCTGGGTGGGTATGGGTTTTTGCTAGTACAATAGTCAATATAATTCTGATACAACCAAACCACATACATTTTGTCTAGCATTGATACACCTGTATGCTAACAAAATAAAAAACACTTGCCTATCAGCAATGTGCAAACTGTTTTGTGTTAGCAATTTACTCTGCAGTGATCTTCCACATCACTGACTCACATTCAAGCGAAATACATGCATTTTGTTCCTTTATCAACCCATTAAAATGATGTATTCTCTTCCATAGTCCAATGTTTCACTTACTTCCATGATAGAGTATTGGTTGGCTGTCTGACAGAATACTGTGAATAAAAATATCGAAAGACAAAAAGATTGTGTCAAAAATATTGTCTAGCAAAATATTGTGTTCCTACACTTATAATGGGAACAACCAAAATATTGTGGCAAAAGTATTGTGGGAGAGAACATCCACCAGAAACAATTAAGCATATAGCTTTTTACCAGATATAGACTTTAAAGTCATTTATTTAAAGTAATTAATTAGTTAAAAATAACATGATGTTAAATAAAGAGATTTAATTATTTATTAAATGTATATATATATATTAGGTATATATATTTATTATATAAATATAAAACATATATATTTGTGTATTTATATCACTAAAAAAAGGTTAAAGTAACGTTTTAATTAGGTGTGAGAAAAATATATGTTTTCATTTTTTTTAAACAAAGGTTAAAGTAATGGTATAGTTAGGTGAATATGTTAGTGACAACATTAACTTTTTTAATTAAAAGAGTCACAGACATTTACCACTTATGGTTAGCAGAGTTAACTATAACTTGGGCTCCTCAATGCACTGCTTATGACCTCACATACTACAACTCTCATGACATGATCAATGACATAATTTATGACATTACTAATAAAATGTCAAATTACATCATTGATGGCACCAAAAACAGATCTTTTTATCACACCTAACTATAAAGTTACTTTAATCTTTGTATTTGTTCAGTGAATCTCTAGGATTTTTACAGGCAGCCAAGCCCACATTGCCATTGGCCCTGCACAGCAGGGGGTTTAGCAATTGGGCATGGGAGCAAATTGGCCCAATGGAAACAAAGCTCCCTGGACAAATCAGAATGCTCCAATTTTAAATTGGCGCTCCTGCAAGAGTCTCTTGAACCTCTCACGGACCAAACTGACCAGATACACAATTTGTTTTGTACCTTCATTTCTCAAAAACTACTGAATGGATTTCCACCAAATTACAAAAAGCATCACAAAGCACAATCTGCACACCAAGATCTAGCTTCTTGCCAAATTTGGTGTCGTCCTGTTGAGCAGTTTTTGCTGTAGCCCTGCCTAAAGAAAATTAATGGGAATTTTATGTTTTAGGACCCCCATTTTTTCTTGGCCCCTGCTTGACGGACCACCCCTAAACTTTCCATGCACAAATTTAGGCAAACAAAGAGCACTTTTTTGGAAAGTTTCTTGGTGATTCATCAACTAATGCCAAAGTTATTAGCATCACAAAAAATCCATTTTCTATGGAAATGAAGGGCAGCAAGCCAAGTTGCATGAAACGGCGAGAGCAGACATTCTCCATATTTACAAAGATAGGGAGCATTTTGGCTCTCTCCGTGGGCTGCCTAGTGCCAATGCAGGCACCCTTGCACCATAGTGCAAGGGCCTTCCGTTACAGGCAGAATCGTTTTAGTGCATGAAGGCATACCTTCCTGCATAATAGAAATCCTTGGAGGCATATTCCTTTTTCCATTTGTGCTGCAGAATGCCATGGAATGCCTCCCAAATTGAAATGTAACATAACATATTTCTTTACAAAGCCATGCAAGGCTGCGCAAATCACACCTCATGTGGCTTTGTGACTAATAGTGAAGCCTTAGTGTTGCCCTTGCATTACCTTGTTTGAAGCAAGGACAATTTAAGGGATTGATAAATCTGAGGCTTAAATTCAAACCCCTTGTGTGCCTTTGTGAATTTTAGTGAAGCCTTAGCATTGTCCTTGCATTACCTTGCATGGACAATGCAAAGGCTTAATAAATCTGAGCCTTCATTTTAAAGATTAATAGTTAAAAAAAACCAAAGGGGGTCATTATGATAGCGGGCGGATCGCCACCGCCCGTATGGCGGTGGCGATCCACCCGCCAAAACCTACCGCCCGCATGACTTTCCCCCCCGCCACATTACGATGGTGGGTGGGACCCCGACAGATGGGAAGACCATCCGCCGGTTTTCCGCCGGTATGCAATCTGCCCGATTGCCTACCGGGTGAAAAAGCCCAGGAATATGGTGGCGGTGCCTTGCAGGCACCGCCATCCATATTATAATCATGGCAGTGAACTGCCTTTCCATGGCGGAGACTCTGCCATGGAAAGGCAGGCAGTTTTGTCTTTGGGGACCTGTTGCGGGCCCCCAGGGTGTTCGGGGGGGGGGGGGTGCACATGGGGGGTACCCCCTGCATTTGCATGCACAAGGTGACAGGCACCGCACGGTGCCTGTCATGTTGAGCATTCAAATGCACAACTTGCATTTCTAACCTTGCTGGCAGCACCGCCCGCCGCAATGTTAGAAATGTGGGATGCGCCCACCTGTGTGGTGGGCGCATCCAAATTGCACATGCGGGACCGCCGCATGCATAGCGGGCGGTCACATTTCCCGGGGCTATGGCGGGCAGACAATGTCCGCCCGCCATGCTAATCAGCCCCAAAATTTGCAAAAACACATGCAATCAACAAAAATATCTAACCTAATTCATATAATATTATAAAAACATAAAAATAGTTTTATCTATTACTCTAAACTAAATATAGATATAAAAGCACATACAGTTATTCAAAACATAACATGATAATATTTTAACAATTAACAAAAATACCATTAGCACAAACAAAAAATAAACTGATATAGTAGGGAGAAAGACAGCGAGAGATAGAGAGAGGCAAGAGGTATAGAGAGAGATTATTTACAGTAATACAATAAATATGCAACAATAATTAAAAACATTTTTCTAAACAGAATGTAAACATTTTAAAAAACTAAATATTCAAAAATGCAATAAAATTAAACAGCAATATTAAAAATAATATGAATCCAATCTAACCATCTTTAGGGAAGCTGTTAGAGCTCTGACGCTTTTGATTTACAATTCCCACTTCAGTTTAAGCAACAGTAGGGAAAGTGTCAGACTTCGGAGGAGTTAGATTTACTATTTACACTCCAGTCCCAGCAACAGAAGGGAAAGTATTGGATAGCGGAGGGTTTAGATTTACTATTCCCAATCCAGTCTAAGTAACAGTTGGGGAGAGGAGTTGGCCTAATGGCTAGTGCAGTCGACCTCGAATCTGGGGAACTGGGTTTGAGTCTCGGCAAGGACGCTGAACATTCCGCACTTGGTGGAACTACTTAGGCCCGACACAGAGGGAGCTTCGTTGGGCTCTCAGACTCCACGGGCTGATGACATGGCGCTGGTTTGATTCCTACCCCCATTATGGTGGGACCCATGCTAGATGTTTATATTAAGTGGTGGGGGCTTGTTTCCTCCTCTCCCCTCTCTTGTTCCCCCTGCCTATTGCCCCCTTCTTGCCCCCCTTCTCCTCCCTAATGGCTTTTGGCTATGATTCACACCTGGCATATATCACCGGGATCTATCAAGATTCCATCACAGCGGCGGTTTTTTTTTGTTTTTGTTTTTCTTTTTTTTAAGTTATGTGTTTGGTACAGTTGGGTTGGGGTGGGTGGGTCAGACTGGCTTTCAGGCAACATAATCTTCAGCTCTGCAACTGCTTTATATTTGGATTAAACACAATTGCTATGTAAGAATGTATGGTAACATTGGTCAATATCTAGTTATGATGCTTGAAACGGATCGTACAAAATATTTGTTGATATATGAACAACTATGAACATTTACCATATCGTATGTACTGATGGTTCACCTAAATGCCTAAAAAATTTGTGTAAAAAAAAAAAATGACGCTGAACATTCTGTGATTCTGGGCAAATCACTTAATCTCCCCGTGCCTAACAAAAATGAATGTGTCCTCATGTAACGCATCTGGTGCTATGTGAAGCGCTCTGAGACCCGATTCAGGTCAAGTTCGCTCTATATAAAACTCTGTAAAATAAAAACATAAAAACAGTTGGGAAAGTGTTGGACTTCAGAGAGGTTTGTTTATTATTCACACTCTAGTCAAAGCATCAGTAGGCAAAGCGTTGGACTTCAGAAGGGTTAGATGTACAATTCCCACTTCAGTCTAAGCAACATAGGGAAACAGTTAAACTTCAGAAGGGTAGAGTTACTATTTCCACTCCAGTCTAAGCAACAGTAGGGAAAGTGTTGGACTTCGGATGGGGTTAGTATTTTCAATTCCCATTCCAATCTAAGCAAAGTAGGGAAAGTGTTGGTGTTCCGGTTATGGCCTGACAGTTCGGGTTGCAATGTTCACAGTGTAGCAGGGCCAAGTCTTATTTGCATATGGATAGGTCCAAACTGAAATGGCGTGGGGTGCAAAATAACAATAGACTTGGATGTGCCCGAGTAATTACCAGTGGCTGAGAATAATTCAAGCATTCCGTCCATCATTTTTTGCCTACTTTAATGTGTTGCCCTAAGTGGGATGGGTATGTCCAGATGTGAGTCCAATGCACACTGTGCCACTGGAACCAAGCTTTACCTTGCTGATGAGCTCCAGCTAGGGCAAAACCGGTCCTGCCCCCAGACATTATTTCGAACTACCGACCCATCTCACTGCTCACTCCAAAGCAAATTACTTGAGAAACACATCAACACTCACCTGTCGACATTCATTGAATCCTCCGACTGCCTCGACCATTCACAGCAAGGCTTCCGCCCTAGACATAGCATGGAATCGGCTCTGGTAACAGTCACAGACAACATCCGATTGCTTGCGGACGGCGGCCGAGCAGTGATTCTCATACTGCCTGACCTGTCCGCAGCATTCGATACCATCTCACACCAGATCCTGCTAGAGAGACTAAGAGCCATAGGCATTCAGGACAATGCACTAAGATGGTTGACTGATTTTCTGAAGGAGAGAACCCAAACAGTCAACCTTGGTCCTTTTAAATCTCAGACCACCACGGTTTCCAAGGGCGTACCCCAGGGCTCATGCTTAAGCCCCACTCTGTTTCACATTTATGTCACCCCACTCGCATCACTACTGAGAAACTTAGGGTTCATACCAATATCCTACGCTGACGACATGCAGCTACTCCTCTCCTTCGACAAAAGCTCCACAAACATTAAGGCCACCTTCTCGGAGGGCATGAAAACCATCACCGAATGGATGAGAAGCAACTTACTTCAGTTGAATGCAGAACAAACTGAAATTATGTTATTCAAAGATGCAGTAGCTAGATGGTCACCCAACTGGTGGCCCGATGAACAGGGCCCAGCCCCATCCCTAAAACAAGTGGTTAAGAACCTAGGGGTCCAAATCGACCACAAACTAAGCCTGGAGGAGCATGCTACTACAACTCTAGGGCCTGCTTCCATGTATTAAGACTGCTTCGCAGAGTCTTCCCCCTACTCTTATCCTCCACACGTAAAACCCTGGTTCAAGCACTGGTCCTGTGCCGTCTGGACTACTGTAATGCCCTGCTGATCTCAGCTAAAGAAACCTCCCTGAAAACGACTGCAAGTAGTCCAGAATACGGCTGCCCGCTTAGTGATCAGTGCTCCCCCCCAGAACAGCTTTACTCCCCCTTCTCCGCAAACTACACTGGCTGCCCATACGCAAAAGAATAACATTCAAGGTTTGCAAGCCTTAAATAATATGGGACCCAGATACCTGTCAGACAAGTTGATTAGATACACCCCCCCCCCCGAATTCTCCGGTCAGGGTTCAAAGATCTCCTAGTCGTACCACGCATAAAACAAACCAGATTAGGAGGCAAATCCTTTACTTACCTAGCCTCCCAACTCTGGAACCAACTACCCAGGGACATCCGACTCTGTAACAACTACCTGTCATTTAGAAAAATGTTAAAAACTTCACTGTTCTGAACCACCTAATATGGATGTTCCCAAGGGCTGCTACAGCGCGGAGATACCCCGACTGGAGTGATTCCTGCGCTCTATAAATGTAAAAAAAATAAAAATTCATTTTTTAATCACATTTTATATAACAAATGTACACAAAATAAACTTGTAAACATTAAAATGCACTATAATGTAAAAATGAAAAATAAATTCACAACCCTCCTACAATTCCAAAAAACCAAAACACCCACAAAAAATAAAAACATATCTAAATGAAATAACTTGAATTAAACAAATAAAATCCGTTATCAAATGTAAGAAAAGTCACAAATATTAATATTAAACACAAGTAACAATACATTAAACAATAAATCAAATACAATACATCATTTAAATATTAAATAGACAATTGAAAATATGTATAAGTAATTATCAATACAAATTAAATATAAAAATAATTTAAAAAAAATATATATATATATATTTTGAACAATTTCCCACCCTATTCCCATACAAATCACTACTAAAATATAAATTAAATTACTAGCAAAAGTATACAAATTAAAATATATATATTATAATTTATAAATTACATAGGAATACATTTAATCAAACTTTAATAATTAAACAATTTAAAATATATTAATCAATTAGATATTTAATTTAGATTCAAATTAAATTAACATATAAATTAAATGAATGATAATTTAATTGCCTGCCCACCCAGTTCCACTAGAAACCCAGCAACCTGCTTCTAAAATATAAATGATTAACATAAATTAAAAAATTAAAAATAAAATTAACATTATTAAATTAAACTTAAACAAATAAAATAACACATTATCAATCAATTAAATATTATACCTAACAACTCACTACTACATTATAAACGGTTTTATGGTATTTATTTTTTTGACATTTCCCTCTGTATTTATCCATATTTATTTTTTGTCAACTTTATCTGTATTTATTCATATTTATTATGGGTTTTGTGAAAAAAATAAAGCTGAAACTGGTATATTTCGGCATTTATTTAACCAATAAATATGCAGTCACGCTTGAATGCCTGGCAGGTTTTGGCGATATGAATACCTGCAGAAGATAACTCAATGCACTTACATGAAAATATGCACATTTCAGTATCAGCCTTGTGCATATATACTGCAGTTAAATTATTTTTACTAAAAATCCTTCCTTTTTTAACCCTCTTACCTATCAATCCACAGTTATTGGCCTGGCAGTCATGGCAAAGTGTATTTAGAATCACTCAAAATAAATACAGACAAGAAAATAAATGGTTTTCTGCCTTTATTTATCTGTAAAAATCAGTAAAAATGGAAAACAGGGAGCCTTAATTATAAATTACTAATTAGTTTTTAAAAAAATTTGAAATTAGAAACTATATTTAAAACAATAATTGCAATGATTGTAATAATCCTAGTAGTAAAGGTAATATACTAATTAATATATATTGAATTATTAAAGAACAATATAGATTACAACTATATGGTCGGACCACTATTTAATTTGCGACCGACTTTCCCTTACCAACCTAATAGCAACTCCGCCTCCGGAGTGGAAAGTACTGCGGAGCTGGAACTCGATCAATGCTGACGATCTAGTAACAACCCTTCTACACACTGCCACATCAACAACTCCTCTGGGAGACCTGGATGCCGATAGTTCCAATCGACAAGGCTTAGAAACGCAATGGACAGGGTTGCCCCTGCACGCAGGAAAAGAACTAAGGACAAAGGCAAAGGGGCTCCCTGGTTCAATGACGCACTTAGAAAAATGAAACAAACCCTCCGCCAGTGCGAAAGAGCCTGGCGGAAAGAGTATGAACCCTGTGCCCGGGCAGATTACGTCTCTCTGTTTACCTCCTATAAAAAGTCCATTTTGTCTAGGAAGGCAGAATTTTACGAAGGTAAAATTGCTGCGGCAGCAAATCCTCAGAAGGAGATCTTTCAGATCTTGAACGAGTTAAGAAAGAATAAGGGTCAGACACCCTCTTTCTGTCAGGAAGACTGCCACAAATTCCAGGCTTTTTTTACCAAGAAAATAAAGGACCTCCTGACGGAAATACATGCTACCCCAACCCTACCCTACTTCACAGGAATTACCTCTACATCCCCCTCGTTCGCCAACCCTCTTAACACTTTGCCACTACTCACAAAGGAGTCCCTGTCACTCCTAATCGGCCGGGTGAAATCTGGATCACCGACTGATCCTTGTCCGCCAAAGATCTTTAAGATGGCCTTCCCTTTAATTGATGGCGAGGTGCTTTCACTTCTCAACCAGTCCTTGGAAACTAGGTTTGTCCCGGCCAACTTTAAGGAGGCCTGCGTCATCCCGCTCCTAAAGAAACTGGGGGCAGATGTCAAGAATCTAAAAAACTTTAGGCGAATCTCACAGCTACCGTTCCTCGCAAAAGTACTGGAACAGCATTTACTGCTCTCCCTCTTGCGCCACCTTGAAGACAATAACCTCTTGGAACCGAATCAGTCAGGGTTTAGGGCTAACCACAGCACAGAACTTGTCATGCTCTCCGTGCTGGATGAACTGAGATTGAGGGCAGACAAGAAGATGCCATGTGCCCTGGTTTTGTTGGACCTGTCCGCGGCATTCGACACACTCAATCATGACCGACTACTGTCATGGATTTCGGATCTAGGAATCCAGGGCACGGCCCTGGCCTGGATTACTTCCTTTCTTAAAGACCGCTCACAAAGAATCCAATTAGCGCATTTGGTGTCCAAGCCAGGCTCTCTCTCATGTGGGGTACCCCAGGGCTTGGCACTATCACCTCTCCTTTTTAATGCCTACCTTCAGCCCTTAATATCTGCTCTAAACCAGATGGAGTGCCAGATCTACAACTGTGCTGATGACACCCAGATCATCATCCAGATTGATAGTTCACCAATGACCTACCTAAGGATGCAAAACATTTTAAAATTCACTGTTAATTGGATGTCGGCCAACTCTCTTAAATTCAGTCCAGACAAGACAGAGGTACTGGCCGTCACCACAGAGTCCAATCCTTGGAATGATCTATTTTGGCCGCAAGAACTTGGTTCTTTTCCGGAACCAGCCAGGGCGGTGAAAAGCCTGGGCATCAAAATTGATGCCAAGCTATCCATGATTCAGCAGGTATCGGCAGTTGTGGGTACCTGTGTGGGCCTGTTGAGACAATTGCATCAACTGGCCCCCCTCCTCACCTCACCTCACCTACCCTTAGACTGGCGGTCACGGCAATGATACTGTCGCGTCTGGACTATGGCAACGCCCTTTATACTGGCCTCCCACAGC
Organism: Triturus cristatus; assembly: GCF_964204655.1. Classification (NCBI taxonomy): domain Eukaryota; kingdom Metazoa; phylum Chordata; class Amphibia; order Caudata; family Salamandridae; genus Triturus; species Triturus cristatus. The sequence continues at coordinate 761,553,173 of NC_140595.1, forward strand.
AACTGTTGGCCAGACTACCGGTTGTCATGAACGACACGGCCAGACTTAGCTACAGACTGCCGCGGCAAGCCGACGCCACCCCTTTGCTGCACAAGCTACACTGGCTTCCGGTTAAACAGAGAATCAAGTTCAAAGGTCTCTGCATCGTACATAAATCTATGTATGGCCAAGCACCGAGGTACATCAATGACCGTCTAGCCAATTATGTCCCTAGTAGGGTGCTCCGTTCAGCAAAGGCCAGTCTTTTAGTCTGTCCCTGTTTCAACCTATCCACCGTCGGAGGCAGAGCTTTCTCCACATCCATCCCCCAGGTGTGGAATAGTCTGCCGGTAAACCTACAAAAGGAAGAGAACCTCCTCCTTTTTAGGAAAAAGCTGAAAACAGTTCTCTTCTCAGAAGCATGGGGCATTTTGTAACCTCTGCCATTCCTCCACTACACTGATAGGTACGCTCTCTGAAAGCGCTTAGAGACCGGTTGGTGATAACACGCTCTATAAATATAAATTACATTACATTACATGAAAGTAAACCGTATTAAATACAACAGTATTACAAAAAAGGACATTATATTTTTTTTAAAGTAATATACTTTCCATAGATGTTCTGTTCCACGATGTTTTGGAAATCATGATATTTTTGACACAATGTTCATGTCACATAACATTTTTAATCCAACATGTTGGTCATTCCGCCTTCTCAACAATATCTAATGAAATGGTGTCCTGTGGAATTTAGCAACCCATAAGATCCTAGGAAACTGCTATTCATGGATGAACAAATGAGGCAGATTTTCATTAGGTTGACACCTATTGTTAGCTTGATTAGACTCTACTAAATCAGGTAATTGGTACTCTGACTGTTTTACCCATACAACCACAGTGTACTGGATCAAGGCCTTAATGCCCCTTATGTTGTTAGACAAAGCCAGCTCAGAGCTGCAGCAGACTGTCTAGATTCATAGTAACATCTGTTCCTGGGGACTCCAAGTGCTAGATTCGCCAGGATCATCTCTGCTCTAGACAGTCAGCTCCTTCCTGCATACTTTACTCATTTATGAACACCAACATTCAAGGCCTGCATTGGCCCCCGCCAGTTGGCTCCATCTTAGAAACTGACTTACGTCCTCCATGGCACTGCTTTCTAACCTTTGCTCAGGTTCCACACCCTAGACTCCATATTGTCATGCTTTCACTTTCTCGTTTTCCAACTACTAGTCCTGACCATTCTCTGGCAGGAGCACTCTTCAATGTTGTCTGCTGGTGGCTCTCTGACACTGAGAATGCTACCTCATGTCTTGGTAACCCCAATAACCTGGTCACCCTCAGAGAGCTCCCTTCACTGCATTCAGAACAAAGCCTGATCTCTGTGGCTAAACTTACTCACTGGGAATGATTTCCCTCCATGTGCTACATTGTGCTACTCACAACCACTGCTGTTCTGCCAGACCCTCCGGGATGTGGTGGAATAGTTCATCTATTTTGGAATGGGAACATATTTTTACTAACCACCTAGTAACCACTTTTTAACCATAGAGTGAACTAGATTAATGTGGCATTTATCTAATTTTATCACTGAGGAACTGAGTTGTGTATTTAAATAAATATAATGATGTGATGGCATATTGTATTGTGATAACATTAATACAAAATAAATACAAAATGGTCTGAAATAGTAAACGAAAATATATTATTATTATTATACTAAAGCAAGGGGCAATTAGTCATGCTGATATTTTAATCCTATATAGAGGTGGGGGGCTAGATCAAGGAAGACCTTTGGAAGGAAATCCCTATAAATGTATATTGTAAAGAACATCCAGCGGGTCACGGAGCAAATATGTATTTGTACTTCAGTTAGTAATTAGATTGCAAGCCTTTATTCAACTGTCAATATTTAACCATTTACCAAATGTTGAACATATTCTATTGTAGGGTGACAACTTTTTCACTCTGATTCTTACCTGCAACAGGGCCTCAGACTTAAGTGACATACTAAGATGCAATTATACATCAAAATAAATTAACAAAAAGCAATGCATAATTGGCATACTTTGTCATAAAATGTCGCTATGAAACCTTCGCCCAGCGAAGCAAGCCACCTTGCTGCGCTGCATGATAGGGAGAGGGTAGGAATGCTCCATATTTAACATTATACGGCACAGTCCTGCTCTCTGTCTGAACTGGTGTGCAATGGTGCAAGGGTACCTGCATTAGATGCAGGATTTCTTTGTGCACAAAAACTATCCTCAGAGGCATTTTTCTCTTGCTATAAGTGCTGCAGAATGCAGCACTCTTAGAATAAGGAAACAAGAAGAAGAAGTAAAGATATTTCTCCTTGTAAGGTCTGTAGCTCCTGGGCGCCCCCTTCCGAAACTGCGCACAGGCAGCGGGCCCCTAGCCTGAGAGCTCCATACTGTGTCTGAACCTTGGGGCCCCCTCCATACACTTTGCAGGGGGGGGCTCTAATTCTTTTTACACCACTGGTGCCCAATAGGTGACTGCTGCTGCACTGTTTGGTGAGGGAAGTGAAGCTGCTGTGCCAACACAGAGCCGAGGGCCTGACAGTCAGTGAGTGGGTCACTGAAAGGCAGTGGGCTATGCTGCGGTTCCATGTAGTGGCCTCCCTGTACTCCTTTCCAGTTCCCTATGATCTTCCTGGGCCAGGAGGGGCCGCTGCTCCTGAGGGACTTCTGTTGCGGAGTTAACTGGAGGCCACCGGGTCTCTGTCAGCTGAGGAGAGTGTTGCCCACATTGACGGGGGCCCTGCATGCCTGTGAAGGGAATTATTAACCTCCTTTAAATGGTCCATGAATGTGCTCCAGCCCCATGGGGGCAACCTCGATGTAGTTGAAAGCAAGGTGCGCCCCTGGCTGGATGTGCGGAACTGAAGATGGCTGGACTACCTCTGTCCATTGCTCTTTCCAACACTATCATTGGATTCTCTGGAGGTGAGTTATGCATCACCCTGATTTCCAGTTGTGCCAATTACTGTGAATCCTCACTCTATATTAATCTCACTACAGAGGACTTATATATAAGAACTGTACTCACTGTGCTGCATGTATGGTGCTGCTGGCTGTACAGTGATTGTAGAGTGACTTGCCTTGATTCTTGACTAGATGACTTATCGGGTGATGGTGGTTCTATGTCCTAGCTTGTGTAAATAGACTCAAATTAAGTCCTGCTGATACTCTTCTTATCCTGGCACAATGTACAAGTGTGCATGATGGGAAAGATGGACTGCACGCAATCGAAGCTCACTTTTGTTGCAAAAAATGACAACTTAAGAGAGAGTGAAGTCCCATCACATACACAAAGAGAGGCCTGCGCTCTACACAGAGGAGGGTGACCTGTGTGTCATACTGAGGAAAATGCAACTGAGCTTGCATACAGTTGACAGCAAGATCAATGTGTTGTCATATCATATGGATCACAGTGCCCTGGGTGAGCTGTGATGCAGAAGATGTGACAGCATGCTCTACTATAGAGGAACATGACTTACAGTTTTGTGATTTTCTTTCCCTCTATATGACCAGTAGCGGAACACTAGAATACAATCATTTGTCTGCTATCAATAAATAATCACAATAATGTTGCTTTCATAGTTAAATTCAATTGTATACCAACATTTCATGTACTACAGTAGAGGTGGTAGTGTGCTTAAAGCTGATAAATATGAGCTGCCATTACCTAGTAGTGGCCACCTCGACTATCCTCCCTAGATGGTTGTTGAAGCACACTGTGTTCCACTTCATGTGTACTCCACCATAGGTTGAGCATTTGTATATTTTTCTTTTGTTGGGGAAGGACAAGGTGGGATGTATCTCACTGATAGAAGGGGTCTTCAGTGTGAGGGAGGAGGCAGGGAAGGGAAGACATATTGTAAAATGTTCTAGGCAACATTTGTGTACCTGAAAACCAAAAGATAGATTGAGGATTAATTCTACTGATGAGCACATCACATAAGGATTGTAAAATTCCCCTTAAGTTGATGAGCTGGGATGTTTGACTCCCAAATTACCATTGTAGAACGTGCAAGGTACAGGCCTATTTAAAAAGACTTTCACAGGAGATACATCCGTCACAAATAGATGCTGGCAGTCTCACCTCATTTAGTACACGTGTTAAAGGTGTCCTAATTTGGATCAGTAGGGATTGTGACATGAGGACACTGGATTCAATCATTGCAGAAGATGGTAGATATATAATGCTCCTGCGTACAATTGATAGCTGAAGGATGGTACTGGGGAACACCTATGGACCTAGTTATACTAACCCACAATTTTTCAGTCACTTACAGCATACTATAACCAGATTTCAATGTGATATAATTATTTGTAGAGTTGATTTTAAGTGTATTCTACACCTGATACTTGAAAGATCCCCTGACCCTCCCAGGAAGTTATAACCTGAAGCACATACCATTAATAAAATAATGCAAGAAGAACAATAGATTGACTTCTGGAAGACAGAAATCTTGCAATTCACAGCTTTTCTTTCTATTTAGTGGTGCATAACATGCACTCTTACATAAACTATGTATTGATGTCCAGAAACGCTGCATTGTGGGAGACCGCTACCTAATATTGGTAGAACTGGATATTCTGAATCGACACCCTACCAGTTTCTCATGGCAGTTTCCCTCAAAATGTTGCTATTATTATGATATTTAGAATGGAGATAGCAGAGGCCATAGAAGAATATGTTAACACCAATGTAGGTATGTTTGAATGAATGATTTGGGAGGCATGTATACCTTATATAAGGGGAGGAAACATAGCCAAGCATGTGGGAGTTCTGCAATCTATACGCCAGAACTTAACACAGTTGTAATGCAAGATAGGTGGCTGCAAAAAGCACATAAGTGAACACATGATCCACTAGTGTTACACTCTATACAAAGTAAGCTTTTTGAAGACAGTGAGACCACGGAATGAGAAGTCTACAGATTGGAAAATATGTGGAGGCAAGGGTATGTGGAGAAGGTGGATGTCCTGTTAGAAACCTTGCCAGACGTTTGCACTCCGAATGGACTGATGGGATGGTGATATGTATACAGATCTCACAGGCTGAACCATTGTAAGACTCCTCTCACATAGTTGACACTTCAGACAATCTAATGAGGAACTATATACCTCTAAATGCACAACCCTGCATGTGGATATGAATACATATCTTGAAGAACTACCAATGACATGGATGAATAATGAATACAGAGACTACTTACTAATGCCACTGTCTCCCAAAAAGATTAAACAAGTCATTCGTAGCACACCAAAAGGATACGGCCCATGCAGACTGACTCACCTCTGAGATCTATGAAGACTATATGGAAGAGTTGACTCTGCATATTATAACGCTAAACAAGGCTATTGTTGAGAATGGATGACTGGTCCCATAAGGAAATTTAGAGGTAATCCTCAGGGATGTTCCCTCCCCACTTGCTGTAGGCACTGGTTGCTGAATCACGTGTGGTTCCGCAACCACATAAACAGATAATAAGGTTTTAATTTTTTCAAGATAGTTCAGATTCAGTACTTCAATGTATCAAAGTACATTTCTCCAAATATGACAATGTATCCTTGGAATACTTCTCTGTGTTCAGATTCTATTGTCTAAAGTATACTTCATGGAAATGTTAAATTGTCTCTAAGGTGTTCACAAGTTTTGTATCAAGGTCCCGGCTGCAGCAACAAAGTATTTTGATTGACTAATAAAGACACTATGAAACACAAGGGAATAAATACCCAAATGCCTTTGAGATGGCCACTTTGAAACATTGACAGAAGTGCAAGCATGCATACAGTGAGTGTGACATAGTTTCACCCCACTCTGTCTCCAGTATTAGCCTTGGGTTAGACTGCAGATGACCCCAACATCCTCGACCCCACCTCCATCTTGGTTGGCAACTGTGGCGTCTCCCCGAGCTTAAAAACCTTGAGTGCCAGTTCTCACTCCGCTCCGCTTGCTGAGGATCTAGTGGTGGTGTAGTGCCAGCGAGCACATACTTTAGGGAGGCAGGCGCAGCCTCCTGGAGAAAAGGCAGTGCCTGTATTGCTTGCAGTCAGGTAAGTCAAACATACCAGCGCAACTTGTTCATGTGGCCCATTACTTGACCTTCTCTCAAATGTACAAATATACTGCAGTCAACGGTTGATGTTTGCATGGCCCGAAGTGACATGTCTGCAAACACACCCTGTGGCGCGGTTTAAGTTGGGGAATTAATTCCTCCTCAATCCTGAGGGTCCCTGGGGGCCAACCAACCCACCAGATAGCTCCAGTATGTGCCAGAGAGCTGCCTTGCAGAGAGGTGTTCAGAGGCCACACCCCTTTTCAGAACACTCTGCAACGCAGCTCAGTGGCACTTACTGGAGGTACCTGATGGGCTAGTTGGCCCCAAGGAACCCTCCGGGTTGAAGAGGAATTAATTCCTGAACTTAAAACGTGCCACAGGGCGTGTTTGCACACATATCACCACAGGCCCCGCCCCCTCCCTTCACCACTGTGCAAACGCGCCCCGTGGCGCGTTTTAAGTTGGGGGATTACACCCTCTTGAATCCTGAGGGTCCCTGGGGTGCAACTACCCCACAAGCTACCTCCATTAAGCGCCACAGAGCTGCGTTGCAGAGAGGTGTAAAAATGGGCATGGCGACAGAACACCTCTCTGCAACGCAGCCCCCTGGCGCGTACTAGAGGTCCTGGTGGGCCAGTTGGTCCCCAGGGACCCCCAGTATTCGAGGGGAATTCGTTCTCCATCCGCAAACACACCAGGGGGCGCGTTTGCAGAGTGCTATGCCGGTATTTATTTTTATTTATTTTTTTAAAGGGGGGCCCCCTTCTTTTTCTTATTTTTTGGCCCTGGGGACCTCATCCCCCAGGTCCTGCTCCCTAATTTAAAAAAAAATAATAATAATTTGGGAAGGGGCCGCGTAGCCCCCCTCCCGAGGCCTTAATCAGCCCCGGGGACCCCATCCCCCGGGGCCTGCCTTTCTAATGTTTTTATTTTTTTTTATTTCTTTTTTTTGGGGAGGGGGGCCATGTGGCCCCCCTCCCGGACCACTAATAGCCCCGGGGACCCCATCCCCCAGGGTTGTCCCTCTCTGTTGGGGGCCGTGGGGGGTGGTCCCTAATCCCCCTAATTCTCTTTTCTTGTGCCTCGGTTCTACCAAGGCACAAGATGGCTGCCAACACTTCCTGGTTTGGAGTGTTGACAGCCAATTAGCATACAGCTCGTGCTCGGCAGGGTTCATGGATCCACAGCGCCCATAGATATATCTATGATTTTACTTTTGATTTTCTCAGGAACTACTGAACGGATTTACACCATTTAAGCAAAAGGCACGAGTGTGAACCAAGGTACGATTGGGGATATAACAAGGGTGGAGGGTGGATCGGAGACTGCTCCACACGACACACAGAGCCGAGCGTTTATCCTCACCTCACAGGCACAACTAGATAATCACCTGCTAGGGATTCTCCTTAACGCACGCTCTGTGGTTAAACATCAGGTAGAATTGGAACTGCTGCTAACGGCTCTCTCCCCTGACCTGGTGTTTATCACAGAAACGTGGACCAATGTGGCCTCCTGCCCGGATTGGAATTCGGCCCTACCCCCAGGCTATGAGCTACATTGCCAGGATAGGAAGGATGGCAGAGGGGGCGGTTTAGCTATTATCTATAGGGACCACCTGAAGTTACAGGTTGAGGTGGTTGAAAATTTGGACGCGGAAGCACTACAATTTAGTATTTTTTTCAAAGATATTATTGTCTCCCATGGGCTATTAGTCTACAGACCACCTGGACCAAGGGCCGTCTTTTTGGGGGCCCTCCAAAAACATCTGGAGTCCTGCACTAAGTTCGGGTCGTACATTATTCTTGGGGACTTCAATTTTCATTTGGAGGCTAAGAATCTCTCGGACACTGCTAGAGTGGATAGTATGGAGGGATATGGTCTCAGGCAGTTGGTCTCTGATCCGACCCATATTGGGGGACATACGTTGGATGGTCTTTTTTCCAGCCATCCTGATCTTTTATATCTAGGAACTGAAGTAATTCCGTGGACCGACCATCGGGCTGTGCTTTTTAGTGTTGGAGTTAAGGTCAGATCTGGAGGAGGTCCGCAGAGACCTGCCAAAATTATGTTCAGGAGATGGAATAGAATTACACACTCTTTCCTTCTTGAGACTTTAGGTACTCCTCCCCCTACCCTGGACACTGACAATGACACAGCCGCTGCGCAGTTTACTGATTGGATCACGAACGCTGTTAATCAGGTCGCCCCTCTTCAGGTAGCTTCTCAGAACAGACGTCCCTCGGCTGCCCCTTAGTACGGCCCAGAGCTGAAACGACTCAAGGTGGAATGTAGGCGGCAGGAACGGTTGTGGAGAGTAAGCTATGACAGGATCTGTAAGCAGGCCTATGGTCTGGCATTGACTAATTACAAACTCGCCATTCAGAATGCTAAGAGGGAGTACTTCTCTCGGAAAATCTCGGAGGCAGGCAACTCGTCCAAGGAACTGTTTAAAACAGTATCTTTCTTGGCGCTTTCCCAGCAGACGAGCCAGTTCAGACCGGATCAGTTGTTTTGTGATCAGCTAGCCGATTTCTTCAAAAACAAGGTTACTAACATCTATGCTGATCTACTTAACACTGTAGGTCCCCCGTCTCCCCCTCATGAGATATCCAGTTGCAGTCTGTCAACTATCCCTCCCTTGTCTTGTGTTCAGGTTGAGACCTTTTTGGGCTCTATAAAATCGGGAGCCGCATCAGACCCCTGTCCACCTCATATCCTACTCCTGGCCGCTGATAAGATCATACCTACTCTTACGGTTCTGATCAATCAAGTATTAGCCGCTGGACACTACACTAGCATGTGGAAAACGGCGAGCGTAAAACCCCTTTTGAAGAAATCCTCACTTGATCCTGCAAAATTTTCTAGTTATCGTCCCATTTCCGGCCTTCCTTTAGTGGCAAAAATCGCTGAGAAGGCCATAAATCAGAGTCTGATGCAATACCTCGATAAGAACGATATATTGGATAGGTCCCAGCATGGCTTCCGTCCTAGACATTCCACGGAATCGGCTCTTATTACCACAGCCGAGGGGATTAGGGATGCAGTGGACGCAGGGGGACGAGCGGTGCTCGTCCTCCTAGACCTGTCCGCTGCATTCGATACCGTCAATCATGAGGTGTTGCTCCAGCGTCTGAAGGGAGTTGGGATTGTGGATCGTGTGTGTGGCCCTTTTCGCGTCCTTCTTAGACAATCGGACACAAAGCCTACAATGGTCAGGGTTACGTTCGACCAATTTCTCCCTTCCGTGCGGTGTTCTGCAGGGGTCAGCGTTGTCCCCGACCCTTTTTAATATTTATGTTAGACCTCTGGCTAGTCTGGTCCGACGTCACGGCTTCACGCTGGTATCTTATGCGGATGATTCGCAGTTAGTAATATCAACTGTTGATCACCCCGACCAAACAGCAGCCAAGTTTCATGCTTGCCTGATTGACGTGATGGATTGGATGCGCCGGAGTTTCCTAAAAATTAATACTGAAAAGACCGAAGTGATGGAGTTTGGAAAGGGTCCCTCTATCTGGAACTCCCTTTGGTGGCCAGCGGCGGCTGGACAATGCCCCCTTCCAGTCACGAAGGTAAGGAATCTGGGTGTGATTTTGGACGAAAAACTGGATATGTCTGCCCAGATTAACAGCCTAACATCATCATGTTTTTATTTGCTAAAAACGCTCCGGAAAATTCTCCCTTACATCCCTCAGACGCTGCAAAAGACTGTGATGGCTGCTTTGTTTATGTCTAAACTGGACTACTGCAATGCCATGTTCTTGGGGATAGACAAGTTTCAGGTGGGAAAGATCCAGTCCCTACAGAACGCCGCTGTTCGAGTCATCCTTAATTTACCTAGGGGCTGCCCTACCTCTGAAGGGAGGAAATCCTTGCACTGGCTTCTGGTCCAGCAGAGGATAGAGTTTAAGGCCCTCTGTCTGGTTCACCGGGCTTTTTTTGGGGGTGGTGCCAATGATGGAAGAGAGAGATTTAAACCTTATCTCCCGTCCCGTGCCCTGCGGTCTGCCAATCAGGGCTTTATCTGTATCTCCAGGTTTAAATTGGCTAGATGGGGCGGTCGCTCATTTGGTAGGCGTGCAGCCAGTTTGTGGAACCTTCAGCCTCTGGAACTACGGCTTCAACCTGATTATGCCCTCTTCAGGAAAATGCTAAAACATCACCTATTCAAAACCCAACCGTAATTTGATTTGCTCTCCTGCCTCACTACACACACCACAGCGCCAAGACACCTCCGGTATTAGAGCGCTTTAGAAACTTCTTTATACTTATACTTGACGAATCACCCCGAGACTTTCAGGATAGGAGTGGACCGGAGCAGGCCACGAGTTTTGAACATTTCGCGAAGATTCGTCAACCGGCGCCAAAGTTATTCCAAATAGAATGTCGCGGATTTCCTATGGATAATAGGTCCTAACTATAAGTACCAACTGCCAGTAGGTAATATATATATATACTTGGGCTTTATTTCAAATGTTTATTGATAATGCACTGTTTCTTTGGGAATTTTTTCCGCATCAATACGAATAATGATGGACTGATGTGCCTCTTTTTTGAATACTTTGTATCGCTATATTTTTCAAAGTGACACTTGTCTGAGGAAAGACTTGTTTGACAACAGTATTTCTTTCATGTTAATTGTTTGTGATTGGTTGCCAAGTAATCGGGGGGTGTGTATCATGTGCACGTAATCAGCTTATAAGCAGTGTATGTGAACTGGGTCTGACACAGTGAGCAAGGCGGACTCGTTCGCCGAAACGCGTCTGAGCCACAGCTTTTTTGAAATAAAGCATTTCTTTAAGAATCATCCCACGGAGTCGGTGCCTGATTCGAATGCATGGAACCTGGTTTGGAGCTAATATTAGAGGCGTTCCGGTGCCTCTTACACTGACCCACCATTGTTTGGCGCTTTCCGTTGCCGGAGTCAAGTTTGGAGTGTCTTTGTGTGCAAGGAAAACGGAGAGCCCCCCGCAGCCGGAATCTCGGAGTTTGGTACGCGGTTGGATTGCTTAAGTGGGAGTGTCCTGTTTCTCGTGGATGTCGGAGGGCAGACCGGGACCGGGATACAGGTAAGCCCATTGTGTGATTCACTGCGGTATCTCAGACTCCCACAGGTGGCTGATGGGAAAGGTAGTCCTGTAGGTTGTTATCTACGGGCTGTGGGTGTTAAAGACAACAATTATTTCAATAAGCAATGGCCGAGGATTGGATCAAGGACCGCGAGGAGACAGCTCTTGATATTTTTAGCGAAAAGGAAAGCCAAGATGAAACGCCGTCAACTAGCGGCAAAACGCAATCGCCGACAGGTGCGAACAATACGAAAAAATTACTCAGTGAATTAGAGAAGCTTCGGAGACATGAAATAGCCAAATGGTGGGAATGCACATCATTGAAAAAATACCTCGAAGTGAATCGTATTCCGAGGGGTTTAAGGATTTTAGTAGCGCCAACTTACGAAAATCCAGATCCCGCCATGCTACAGGAGTGGGCTGATAATAGTGCTCAATCATCTCGCAACATGTTACAAATCCTCATCAAATTCGCTACAACGGACAGAGAGAAAATTCTCATACGGATTAACGAGATATACAAAGAGCTTGAAGAGGTAATCAACCAAGATGAAGTTAATAAAGGTCTAGCGGAATTAAAAAACCGTGTTTTGAAATATGAACAAATAATCAAAGAAAGAAAAGCCAGTAAGTTTCGGCGTGACAGAAACGACTACTTACATGGTAGAATTTACACTTTCTCGAGACGTTTCGAAAATATACGTCGCCAGGAGTTATCGAAAACCTTGGCGGGCCCTTCAAGTCAACGAGTACCGAGTGATACGGATTTGAGTTCAGAAGTCGAATCCGAAACTGAAGCAAGTGGCACCAAAGAACAAGGACATCAGGTGCCCACACCTATTCAAGAACTCGGTTTTTTACGAGTCGAGCGTTTGATGAGTCTACGCCCAAGACCCCAGAGACAGACGTACTCATCAAACAGGGCTAAAAATCAAGGAACAGAAGGAGGAAAAATCGCCGATGGGGCAAACAAAACTCAGCAAAAAAACGTATACAGACGGAACAAGAGGAAATGACAAATAACAAAGGAGAACCAGAAAACACAGTTGTAAATTTAACCGACATGGCTTTGACTCCGGATGAAGAAACCATTCTTGCTTTAGGATTCTCGTATTGCAAGACAACCAATTTTGATTACACCCAAGCAAGAATAGACCTTTATCAATTTACACGAAAATTGAAATTGCGTAAACATTTCTTTAATACTAAGGAGAAAATGATTACGCAAGACCTAGGAGCAAGTATTGAGCAAGAATCAGAGAATCTATCTGTAGCAGATGCAGCCTTCTTCAAAGACATGGCGGAACTCGAGCAGGAATGTTTAACACAGGTACCTAGCTCGGATATAACAGGAGCAATTTTGGATTACAATGTATCTACATCTGTGTCAACACCTTTTCGGCCCAAATCTATTTTTAATCCTCTTATGCCAAGGGACAATATTGATATTTTTGCAGATAAAATGATACAGGAACTCAGAGTTTTGGCAATTGAGAGTAGCAATACATTTAACATGTTGAAAAACAAAGAACCAGCTGGATATTCAAAGACAATGCAAAAAATCAAAGCACGTTCTGACATCGTGGTACGTTGGTCCGACAAAGGAGGGAATATCGTACTTTGGCCCCTTGATATGTACAACAAGGAAGCTTTGAATCAACTTTCAGACACGAACTGTTATGTACGGACCAGTGCCACCAATATCATCAGTACTAAAGAAAGATTCCATGGATGTTTATATGAATGGAAACGGAATGGGTTAATAACTAAAAATGAACTTGATTTTTTAAAGAATGACCATCCTGTGACACCGCAATTATATTTGCTACCAAAAATTCATAAAAATGCAGAGTGTCCTCCCGGCAGGCCAATCATATCTGCCATTGGGAGTTTATTTGAAAATACCAGCAAGTTCATAGACTTTTTTCTGCAGCCTTTTGTACGTACTTTACCAGCTTATATCAAAGATACTGGCGATTTTCTTACCAAGATTTTTGATTTTAAATGGCAAGAGGATTATTTGTTTGTTACACTAGATGTACAGAGTTTGTATACTAGTATACGACATCAGGACGGCATGAGAGCTACCAAACATTACTTGGACAAAAGAGATTCAAGTTTACACAAACATACAGTGATGTTGTTAAATATGGTGGAGTGGTGTTTAACCAACAACATTTTTTTGTTTGATAGGCTTGTATATAAACAGGTTCAAGGTACAGCCATGGGTACTTGCTTTGCCCCCAGCTATGCGAATTTGCATATGGGCTGGTGGGAGGAGCAAGTACTCATGACACAGTGCAATACTCAAATGTGTGAAAAAGTCGTTTTATATCAACGTTATATTGATGACATCTTTATCGTTTGGAAGGGCAGTGAGTCGAGTGCCATTGATTTTGTGAATGTGATCAATACCAATGATTTAAACCTTAAGTTCACAGGCACTATAGATAAACAGTCCATTGTGTTTCTTGATTTAGAACTTTACACCATGAGAAACCGTATACACACACGTACACACCGCAAACCGACATCAGGGAATGCCATCTTACATGCTCAGAGTTTTCACCCTGTAAAACTCATTGAAAGCATTCCCTTTGCCGAATGCCTCCGTATGAAGAGGAACTGTAGCACCACTGAGAGCCTTACTTTAGCAACAAACAATTTGTGTACAAGACTCAAGAATAGAGGCTACAATGAAAAGACTCTTAAACTAGACAAAGAGAAGTGTCAAAATATCGAAGGAAAAGATCTTCTTTTCAAGAACAAGGGCCCAAAACTAACCTTAGGGGAAACAGCCCAACAGACACCCAGGCTAATTTTTGGCTATAACAGTTTCCATCAGAGATTTAGACAAATTCTTTACAGACATTGGCCGATAGTAAGATGTGACCCTGTTATAGGTCCTTCATGTGCTAAGTTCCCCCAGTTAACTTTCAGGAGAGCTAAGTCCATGAAACAGGAACTTGTATCAAATGCTCCTGTATCTGACAAAGGTACCAGCTGGCTAAAAACCCAAAGAGGATTCTTTAAATGCACAAAGTGCAAAGCCTGCCAGTTCGGAATCAATACTAAATCCATCGTGACCCCTCTAAGAAAAACTCCCATTGAGATCAGGGAGCACTTCACGTGCAAAACTGAATTTGCGGTGTACGTACTACGCTGTACATGCAACAAGATGTACGTCGGTAGCACCATTCACCCGGCACATGTCAGAATTCTGCAACATTTAAGGGCAATTAATAACAAAGACCCGACATACCCAGTTGCTCAACATATCAACAGAGTACATGATGGTAAAGCAGAAGATTTGGTATATTTTGTGGCTGACAGTATTAAGAAAAATGTCAGGGGTGGAAATAGACAACTTGCACTAAGAAAGTTGGAGTCACGATACATAATTCAATTAGATTGTAAGATTCCTAATGGCTTGAATGCCGACGAAGCATTAAGTGTTCATCTATAAAATCCAAACTGCTTCTTCAAAAAATCCTTGTAACAATCCTTTGAGTCTTAATCCAGTTTTTTTGTTTATTGGTTTAGCTAAATTGTTTAATACGTGCTCAGTAAGTCCCCCTATGTTAATACATGGCAACTATAGATAAATACCATGTGGCTTCATTGTTTTTGGTCATCAATACTAGATTTCCTATACAGTGCTTTATGAATGCCCACTTGGGCTTTATTTCAAATGTTTATTGATAATGCACTGTTTCTTTGGGAATTTTTCCCGCATCAATACGAATAATGATGGACTGATGTGCCACTTTTTTGAATACTTTGTATCGCTATATTTTTCAAAGTGACACTTGTCTGAGGAAAGACTTGTTTGACAACAGTATTTCTTTCATGTTAATTTTTTGTGATTGGTTGCCAAGTAATCGGGGTGTGTGTATCATGTGCACGTAATCAGCTTATAAGCAGTGTATGTGAACTGGGTCTGACACAGTGAGCAAGGCGGACTCGTTCGCCGAAACACGTCTGAGCCACAGCTTTTTTGAAATAAAGCATTTCTTTAAGAATCATCCCACGGAGTCGGTGCCTGATTCGAATGCATGGAACCTGGTTTGGAGCTAATATATATATATATTCACTGAAAAAACCATGGGTTTCACACACGTTATAGTTAGGAATTAGCATTTAAAAAACCTTAGAAATTCAATGAAAAAACCAAAGGTTTCACACATGTTATAGTTAGCTGGACATTTCACTCGTAAAAAACCAATGAAATTCCCCCGTTATAGTTAGTTCAGCTAACTATAACTCGCGCGCCCGCAATGCAGTACTGATGACGTCACATATTACATCACTCATAACATGGTCAGTGACATCACTCATGACATCACTGATGACATCTCAAATGACATCACTGATGACATCATCCAGTGAATGTGTGTTTTTCTGAAAATTAAAAAAGTTTAATATATGTATATCTCAAGGTCGATGGAAGAATAAATGAGTATATAAGTGTCTAAATTGATGATTTGTTTTTTGAAAATTGATTGTGTAACTGACTGATTAAGTGTATCTTTATGAATACATGGCTAAGTGAGTAATGTTTAAATGTGTAAATACCTGTATCAGTCTCTCACTTTGTATATAAGTGGCTGTATGGGTTGGTGAGTAGCTACATGAGTGTCTATATAGGTTATTAGTTGGTTTTTTGAGTATCAGTATGAGTGTCTGAGTGTCTTCATGGTTCGGTGGGGGTTATTATGTAGTGCATAGGTGCATGAATGAGTGACTCACTGTTTGTATGTGTTGAAGACAGCATGTGTGTAGGACCGTATGGGTGGATGAGTGTGTGTATGGGTGTGTTAGTGAGTGAATGACTGTCTCAATAGTGTCTTTATGAGTAACTACATATTTTTTAAACTAGTATATATGACTATTGGTGTATATAAGTAAGTATATGTGCGAGTGAGAGATTGGAAGAGTGCCTGTATGAATAAGTATGTGTTTCTATAAGTGATTATTTAAAAGACTAAGTATGTGTAAGTTTCTGTAAAAGTAAGTGTGGTGGTGTGTGTATAACTGTATATGCAGGTAAATGGATGTTTGATTCTTTATAAGCATGAGTGACTATGTGTGAGTAACTCTATGAATGAGTGGCATTGTGTTACAGAATGTTTAGGTGTATGAGTACATATGATGTGTGAGTACATGTATGAGTGACTGTATAGGATTGTTGGTGGATGAGTGGATGTGTATGTGGATCTTAGAATTACTGAATAGGTTGTTGTAACTGTTATTGGTATGTCCATTTTTTTGAAAATTTTAGTCTCTATTTTTGAATGTTTGTATCAAAGGTTATATTAGGGTGAGAGGAGGTCTACCACTCTGTCACAAGGATAATGTCATCAGTGATGTCATTTGAGATGTCATCAGTGATGTCATGAGTGATGTCACTGACCATGTCATGAGTGATGTAATATGTGACGTCATCAGTACTGCATTGCGGGCGCGCGAGTTATAGTTAGCTGAACTAACTATAACGGGGGAATTTCATTGGTTTTTTACGAGTGAAATGTCCAGCTAACTATAACATGTGTGAAACCTTTGGTTTTTTCATTGAATTTCTAAGGTTTTTAAATGCTAATTCCTAACTATAACGTGTGTGAAACCCATGGTTTTTTCAGTGAATTTCAAAGGTTTTTTAAATGCTAATTCCTAACTATAACGTGTGTGAAACCCATGGTTTTTTCAGTGAATTTGCAAGGTTTTTTAAATGCTAATTTTTTTTTTTTTCTTCTTTTTTTTTTACATATTTTTATTTTAATTTTCTATCCTTTTTTAAAGACTATGGTTAAATTTTTAAAATTCTACAATATGTTTTTATTTTACATTTTTTATAAAATAAACAGGTAAAATTTATTAGCAATACATTTTTTCCTTTTTTTAAATTTTTTTTTAGTGCGCATACGGTAAGCTTACGGTAAGCGTACGGTTTACGCAATGTCCGTAATTTATCTACGCTGTTTGCGTATAGTTACGCAATTTGCGTAGCCGCGCGTACTCCGCGTGGGGCGCGTATGCGTGTACGCTACACGCGCACGTTACGCAGAAGTGTCGGGGAGTGACTGTTATGCGCATGCGCGCGAGCGCGTGTCTTTTTTACGCGCATGCGTACTTTTGCCGTAAGCGCACCGTAAGCGTACGGTGGGTCATGTGATCATGAAACACAACTTTTGATTGGTTGAAACTACTTTCAGTTCTAGAACTCTCCTACACCACACCCATTCCCCTCATTTCTGCTTGTGATCCCTTAGGAGAAGGAGCTGGGTTGTCTTTGTGATACGATGGCAGAACAGCAGAGCTCTTCTGAGAGTGAGGCTAGCAGCACTACCTTGAGGCAGAGAGCGAGGAAACAAAAGACCTCTTACGTATGGGAGTATTTTACTTTTCCAGAAGGCCAGCAAAAGGTAAATGCACCCTTAGGTGCCGATCACGATCCGGCAAAAACCGGGTACGAACCGTCGGACGGAGCATATTCTCCGTCCGACGCGTACCCGGTCGTCAAAATATACAAACATGGAATTACGATTCGCACGGGTACACCATTACCGTGCGAATCGTAAAAAAGACCGACCGAACAAAAAACACCTACCAATGCGATCCGGGAAAGCGCCGACCTGACGTCGGGACGCACGCAGCCAGCCATTCACGACCCAGGAATCACGATTCGCACCGACGTCACCCCGCACGGTGAATATTTTGCGGCAGCCAAAAACTGCCGGGAAATCAGGACGACGCGAACAAGGACCACCAGTACGCGACGGACAGACGGCGACGCGAACAAGGAGGACCAGTACGTGACGGACACACAGGACGACGCCACCAAGGAGGACCCGTACGCGACAGGACGACGCGATCAAGGAGGACCCGTACGCGACAGGACGACGCGAGCAAGGAGTACCAGTACGCGACGGACAGACATGGACCCGAACCTACGAGTCATCCCTGCCCTCATAGCAGTACACCTCCTCTACAGGTTACGACGCAGACGCCGCAGAAGGTCAGAATAACTAAGGGAGGGGGGAAAGTGGGGTGGGGTGGGGGTGGCACGACCAGGGCAGGCCACAAAACAACCACATGAGTGACACACTACACATGGCCTGGACATACCTGACTCCCATGCCCTGGTCACCACGAGGGGGTGGGGGCGTGTCCTGATAAGCCAGCGACCGCCACAACGGAAGTCCGTCACCACGCGAACCGGCAACACAACCAGACAGGTACGTCCCGTACCCACGCCTGAAGAGCGTGGGTACGAGTCGGACCACGCCCACACACGTCACCCCAACAATGGCGGGACGGATCGCACCCACGTGGCAAAGGCCTGGGTACGGGCCGCACAAACATCACATAGCATGGGGACGGATATGTACGGACCCTACCCCCACCCCGTATGCAAGGAGCGTACCCCCCAGCCCAACAGTGCAAGTACGACCCGTACCCCCACCCGCGGACGTACGGAGCGTACCCCCAGCCCAACAGTGTAAGTACGACCCGTACCCCCACCCGCGGACGCACGGAGCGTACCCCCAGCCCAACAGTGTAAGTACGACCCGTACCCCCACCCGCGGACGTACGGAGCGTACCCCCAGCCCAACAGTGTAAGTACGACCCGTACCCCCACCCGCGGACGCACGGAGCGTACCCCCAGCCCAACAGTGTAAGTACGACCCGTACCCCCACCCGCGGACGCACGGAGCGTACCCCCAGCCCAACAGTGTAAGTACGACCCGTACCCCCACCCGCGGACGTACGGAGCGTACCCCCAGCCCAACAGTGTAAGTACGACCCGTACCCCCACCCGCGGACGTACGGAGCGTACCCCCAGCCCAACAGTGTAAGTACGACCCGTACCCCCACCCGCGGACGTACGGAGCGTACCCCCAGCCCAACAGTGTAAGTACGACCCGTACCCCCACCCGCGGACGTACGGAGCGTACCCCCAGCCCAACAGTGTAAGTACGACCCGTACCCCCACCCGCGGACGCACGGAGCGTACCCCCAGCCCAACAGTGTAAGTACGACCCGTACCCCCACCCGCGGACGCACGGAGCGTACCCCCAGCCCAACAGTGTAAGTACGACCCGTACCCCCACCCGCGGACGCACGGAGCGTACCCCCAGCCCAACAGTGTAAGTACGACCCGTACCCCCACCCGCGGACGTACGGAGCGTACCCCCAGCCCAACAGTGTAAGTACGACCCGTACCCCCACCCGCGGACGCACGGAGCGTACCCCCAGCCCAACAGTGTAAGTACGACCCGTACCCCCACCCGCGGACGTACGGAGCGTACCCCCACCACACCAGTGTCAGTAGACTCGTACCCTCACCTCTAATGCAGTGTGCGTAACCCCACCGTGTATGTGCCAAGCGCACATATCCAGAAATCGGAGGTGTGTGTGCAGACTCCACCCAGCAGTGCCCTGAGACAGGAGGGGTGGGTGCCCATCACTCCCAGCAGTGCCCAGAGACAGGAGGGGTGGGTGCCCATCACTCCCAGCAGTGCCCAGAGACAGGAGGGGTGTGTGCAGAGTCCTCCCAGCAGTGCCCTGAGACAGGAGGGGTGGGTGTGGAGTCCTCCCAGCAGTGCCCTGAGACAGGAGGGGTGGGTGCAGAGTCCTCCCAGCAGTGCCCTGACACAGGAGGGGTGGGTGCAGAGACCTCCCAGCAGTGCCCTGAGACAGGAGGGGTGGGTGGTGAGTCCTCCCAGCAGTGCCCAGAGACAGGAGGGGTGGGTGCAGAGTCCTCCCAGCAGTGCCCTGACACAGGAGGGGTGGGTGCCTAACACTCCCAGCAGTGCCCTGAGACAGGAGGGGTGTGTGCCTAACACTCCCAGCAGTGCCCTGAGACAGGAGGGGTGGGTGCAGAGTCCTCCCAGCAGTGCCCTGAGACAGGAGGGGTGTGTGCAGAGTCCTCCCAGCAGTGCCCTGAGACAGGAGGGGTGTGTGCAGAGTCCTCCCAGCAGTGGCCAGACACAGGAGGGGTGTGTGCAGAGTCCTCCCAGCAGTGTCCACACCCAGGAGGGGTGTAACACATGTGTGTGATGCCACAATTACCCACATCCATACTGCCTACAAGGGAACATGTCCCCATGAACTCATGTCAACTGACTCCACACACAAGTACAGTGATCACCAAGGATGCCACGATTGTTGCAGGTGGAGACATGGCCATGCATGCATGGCCAAAGTAGAAGGGCTCCGTCACACACACAGCTCATGTAGACACAGCTCTGCGCTAAACATTGGGAACACCCTGCAGGGAAGAAACTGGGTACACAGAGGAAGGAATACACCCTGGGACAATTGAACCATGCAGTAACTGCTGACATGACCTAAGGAAGTTAGCCAACACCTTGTGATGGCACACAGATCCTAGGGTGGCCCCAAAGAGCAGAACACTACTACAAATCCCACACACCCAAAGCCTTAAACACCACCCAAAACAATGTAGCAGCCCCACCAACACCAATACCACCATAGCAGGAGTGTGATAATGAAAAAAAAAATAAAGCTTTAATCAGCATGAGCACAATGTCCGTGGATCAACGGCAGTTCAAAGTCAACAAAGGCCATAGGGCAGTCAATTATTCCCAGCTGCATGGGGGACACAGTGGGATGTGTGTCCCCTACCTTGCCTGCACAGTCAAATGCCATCGTCTTCCATACTGGTGAGGGCATCAGGGGGGGGGGAAGCAACAGGCACCGCAGGGACATCAGGGCAAAGGGGCGGCGTTGTGGGTGCAGGGATGGAGGACTCAACCACAGGGGGTGTGTCATGGCCAAAGGCGGAAGCCAGGATGGCACTACACACCTTAGCAAGGTCCTCCAGGGAGTCCCCTGCACCCGAAGTGACCTCAGGCCCCAAGGAGGGGGGGGGTTCAGAGGGATGGGTTGCAGCGCCACCGGGGGAGGGTGGAGACAGGGGGGGAGACTCAACCACCCTGACCGAGGACTTCCTTGACCGCTTGCGTGGTGGCGTAACTGTGGGGCTCAGGGACAGAGCGGCCATGAAGGAGTCCTTGGGGGAGATGTGGCCAGGAGAGCTGAGGGGAGGGGATTTGGAGGGAGTGGATTGTGTGGAATGCGGACTCCCACTCTGGCTGCGTGTCACACGTTTGCCCCCCGACCCAGTGGGTGTGCCTATCTCACCCTGTGTGTGCGTGTCAGGAGGAGTGCGGTGGACCTTCCCTGCTGGTGTGGTGCCTGTGTCTGTTGTGGTGGGTGCATGCCGACGTCTGGGTGTACGTGGGACAGGCATGGAAGTGGGAAGTGTGGATGGGGCAGGGGTAGGTGGGGGGAGGTCGCGCTGCAGGAGACCCACTGCTGCAGTCAGTGTGGAGTCTAGGGACCTCAGCAAGTTGCGTTGGTCAGCCTGCAAAGAATGAATGCCCTCCAAGAATGCCTCGATGTTGCTGAGGGTTTTCCCGTGGGAATGGAGGACATTCAGGATCGCAGCCTGACCAACCTGCATTTGCCGCTGGATGTCCATAGACTCAGCATTGGCGGCAGCAGTGGAGACAGGGGCAGGGGGTGCGGTGCCTGGCAGGAAGGAGACATGCGGTGACCGGGCACGCTGGGAAGGGACACGAGCAAGTGGGAGGCGGTTGGTGGGAACTGAGGGGGCGGTGGCAGGTGTTGTTCCACTGTCAGCTGCTGGTGCAGCCTCCGCCAACCCTGAGACATCCTCCTCGGACCTGTCAGCTTCGTAGTCTGATGTGCCAGTCGACAGGTCCTCGGCCACACTATCCTCCGCCTCTGTCCCACTCGATGTGCCAGCCCCGATGTCACGGCTGCCACTGGTGCTCGGTCCCTCCGCCTGGTCCGTGTCCATGTCTCCCTCTGTGTCCCCCGACGATGCTGTGGGCAGGGTGGAGAGACAGAAATTAATCAGACACCTGTACACATCTGTCACATGAGTCCAATCTACATAGTCAACATTGCATAGCCTGAAGAGGCAGATCCCTAACATCTGCAAAACAAGGTACCGATGTAGGGCATGATACACACTTGTTTGAGCCACCATGCCACTGAAATACCATGGAGAGCATGAGACAATAGCTGATGACAGGAAACGGAGTCTGACATAGCACCCAGGCCCTGGGGACAATCCTGCACTGCCTCTGCACCACACAGCGTTTGTGAAAATACCTATGACCAGGGACAATATCCATGAACTTGAGACACATGCTGCATAGGTAATGCTGCTAACATGCCCAACATAACTCGGTCACTGCACCTTGCGTGTGTGTCCAGTAACATCACACACTGTCCAGACCCAGCAATTAGGAATCAGGATTTGACACATAGGCATTGCCCGCCCCAAGTAACCCCCACACGATGCTAATTGCTGAGACACAGGTGGCACCAACATCTCATAGTCTGGGTGATAAACACAGTGGCAGGCAAAAGGCAAGATTGGACGCAAATTAGCAAAGGTGCGCCTGTACAAATAATGAGGTACCAGTGCCCATCCTCAGATGAGTATAACAAGACACACAGGCACTGGCAACTGTGAGTATGAAGAGGGACAATCAGGTCAGGCTGCACAGTGGACACCTGTACATAATAGCACGTCTATATACATGGTGACAGGGGACAATGGCACAGAGCACAACCTACGCTGTAGACAGTGAGAGTGTCCACGTTGATGATGACACAAACAACACTGAGGATAAGGTGCCCCAGGGGACAGTATTGGGCACGCAACTACATGCTACTGAATGGCTGAATGGGAATGACTGCTACACACGTCACCATCCCTGCACTATGCGTAGCGCACACTCATGCACATCATGTCACAGGCCACTACATAGGACATGCGCGCTGTAAGGCATGACACATGAGAGACCAACTCCCATGTCTGGAGCCAGCATCAGTGCCAACTGACATGGAACCCACATGCAGTGAACTTGACAGTTCACAGGCAAGGTCCCACAACCTGTTACCCACCACTACCACCCATGATGCTACAGTCATTGTTCTCGTGGACAAAGCGCCAGCCTACATTACCTTGTGAAGGAGTGACTACACACAGACCAGGGAACACATTGCAAGGAGGGGAAGGGTGGCAGGGGCGCAGCGCCACACTTGGGCAAACTGGATGGGCACAGCACCTTTAAACCCTGCCAGTGAATTAATGCCACTGTGCCCTTACAAATGCCGGTGACACACAACAAACGCACATGTACCTACCCCCTTCCGCCTGCTGCATCGCCTGTAAGCGCCTCTCCAGGTCTGGAAAGACCACCGGCAGCACACGCCTGTGGAGGTGGGTCAGACGGCGGCGGCCGCGGTTCTTGTGGCTCTCAGGTGAGTCCCCCAGCAGGAGCCGTGCAATCCTCCGCGTCCAGCACCGGATATCCTGCCAGCGTTTCCTCACCTGGGACAGGCTCCGCCTCCGACCATCCACACGCCTCACGGCACTGACGGCGGTCAGCCAGATCTGCTCCTTGGCAGAGGCGCCTACCTGTGAGGAAGTACAAGTGACACCACATCAATACACCAGCCACATGTCACAGAGAGACATATGTGAACATAATAGCTGGTTACTACATGGCATGTAATGCAGCCAACGCATTGCACCTCTGTCATAGGGACATCATCCTCTGGTGAGGGAAAAGGCAGTACGTGCCATAGTGGGTACTCAGGTGGAATGATGGCAATGTCACAATCAATGATCAAGGCTCACACTGTGCATCACACCCACCCCTCCTGTCTCAGGGCACTGCTGGGAGGACTCCACACCCACCCCTCCTGTCTCAGGGCACTGCTGTTAGTGATAGGTCCCCACCCCTCCTGTCTCAGGGCACTGCTGGGAGGACTCCACAGCCACCCCTCCTGTCTCAGGGCACTGCTGTTAGTGATAGGTCCCCACCCCTCCTGTCTCAGGGCACTGCTGGGAGGACTCCACAGCCACCCCTCCTGTCTCAGGGCACTGCTGTTAGTGATAGGTCCCCACCCCTCCTGTCTCAGGGCACTGCTGGGAGGACTCCACAGCCACCCCTCCTGTCTCAGGGCACTGCTGTTAGTGATAGGTCCCCACCCCTCCTGTCTCAGGGCACTGCTGGGTGGACTCTGCACACACACCTCCTGTCTCAGGGCACTGCTGGGAGGACTCTGCACACACCCCTCCTGTCTCAGGGCACTGCTGGGAGACATCAGGCACCCCCCCCCTGGTACCCCCCCGACAGTACATGGCATGTGTGTCACACCGGGTCACAATGCCTGAAGACACAGTCACAACATAGGGACAGTCTGTGGCAGTGGCCTATGCACTCACCTGATACCCTGGTCGCCCATACAGCATGGGGTACTGTGGGAGGATCACATCCAGCAGAGCCATGTTCTCCTCCAGGGTGAATGGCTGTGTCCTCTCCACAGCCCTTGACATGTTTCCAGGGAATCAGTAGCAGCAGCTTGGTCGACAAATGCAAAGATGTGCAGGCAAGTAATCCCTCATGGGACCTGGCTGCCTTATATGTGGCCTTCTGCCCAGTCTCATGCACAGGAGTACAGAGTGATTGGTCACTCACATTTGCATCCTATGTTTCCACCAATCCCTTCAAACCTAGCAGTCTGTGGGTTCTCTATCGGTTTCATTCTCCTGCATGATGTCAGCCCCACAAACACATTGCAACAAAGTAGAAGAATTCCAACTGACTTCTGCTGTGCACCTTCCAGAACAAAATCGAAATTTGAACCTGGTCGCCATGACAACCAGCATGCATGTAGGCCTTAATACTTGTCCCCTATGTAATTAGGAGAATCACACACAGGTACGGTGCGTTTCCGGGCCCTAGGGCACCCCAAAAGCATGGCAACGGCCCGTACATGCATGCCTACGTTCAAAATCACTATGGGTCTGCACGCGTATGCGTACACGTAGTGGTACGGACCGTACACACGCATGTACGCTCACTATCACTATGGGTCTGCACGCGTATGCGTACACGTAGTGGTACGGACCGTACACACGCATGTACGCTCACTATCACTATGGGTCTGCACGCGTATGCGTACACGTAGTGGTACGGACCGTACAAATGCCTGTACGCTCACTATCACTATGGGTCTGTGTACCCGTAGTGATAGTGAGCGTACATGCGAGTGTACGGTCCGTACCACTACGTGTACGCATACGCGTGCAGAACCATAGTGATAGTGAGCGTACAGGCATTTGTACGGTCCGTACCACTACGTGTACGCATACGCGTGCAGAACCATAGTGATAGTGAGCGTACAGGCATTTGTACGGTCCGTACCACAACGAGTACGCATACGCGTGCAGAACCATAGTGATAGTGAGCGTACAGGCATTTGTACGGTCCGTACCACAACGAGTACGCATACGCGTGCAGAACCATAGTGATAGTGAGCGTACAGGCATTTGTACGGTCCGTACCACAACGAGTACGCATACGCGTGCAGAACCATAGTGATAGTGAGCGTACAGGCATTTGTACGGTCCGTACCACAACGAGTACGCATACGCGTGCAGACCCATAGTGAGAGGGCCGTACACTCGCATGTACGCTCACTATCACTATGGGTCTGCACGCGTATGCGTACTCGTTGTGGTACGGACCGTACAAATGCCTGTACACTCGCCATCACGATGGGTACACATACGGCAGCACTCCCACAGTGATTGGGGAACATACACAGGCCCTCTTAGCAGCAGTACGCCGGTTTGTACACATCACTGTGGTGATAGTCGACACACAGGTAGGAATAGGGCGGACATACTTGTCCATGGATGGACATACTTGTCCAGGAATGGACATCTAGGCATCGTCTGTGCATTACTACATGTGTGGGGCACAGGTGTGACAGGCTGTGATGTGGAACATGCCTCCTGAGTGGAGAAGGCACCAGATGTATGATGAGATGTGTACAGGTGTACTGTGTGAGGGTGCAATGTGTGCCAGGCATGCCCTTGACTCCTTTGACATGTGTGCATGTCGTACTGCGCACTTGGGGTGAGCGTCACTGGCATGGCACGGACACCAACACACGGAAGTGTCCCATGATGGCCGGTACAGGGGTCATGAAACCTGACTTGTCACTACCCACAGTGCACAATGTGACTATGTCATTTATGTGTCCGGGATTTACATCAGGTTGATGTTGTAGCACCCTCAAATGCTGCAGCCGTTGCAGCAACCAACATGTGTCTGTGTGTAGATTATCATTGCACACTGTTCCGCACACCATGCCACATGTGGTATCTGATGTGAGGTGCACATGTATGCATGGGACACGGAGTAGCGTGACAAGGCCATGTCAGCAAACTCACAAGGAATGTGTGGTGAGTCATGACATGTGCACCTTCATGGCAAGGTGTGTGGGCTGGACTAGTGTAATGTCATGTGACCTGTGGCTCCAGTGTTCCGCTACCAGTCTCTGCAATCGGCATCCTACTTCTGCTGATGTGTGGGTGTATGTCACTTCTGTCTTGCGTCGGGCTGTTCACTTGCACTGGGACACAGCTATTCCCATGGCGTGGCATGGGGAGGTTCTCAATCACCGTGTGTGGCTGGGTCTTGGAAGGAGTGTCACCTTGCATCCATACGTGTCCTGGGCATGTAGCACATGCCTGACTCCCTATGTGGCATGTGTGTATTGGCAGATTTACATGTGCTCAGTAGACATGAGTTGTTCTCGTAGTGCACTCACTCTTCCTTGTCACTTCCAAATTACTGCAGAGCGCCTCCTGTTGCCCGAAGAATTCCAGACTTGGCCACCATGCAGGAGAATGACAGCATCCGGCTCTACCGCTTCACCCAACCGTTGATTCTGGAGCTGACGGCGAGACTGGCACCACACCTGCAACCGCAGCACAGGTATCCTACGGCACTGACACCCCAGCTGAAGGTAATGGCTGCCCTACATTTCCTTGCCACGGGTACCTTCCAATATACCATAGCTCATGTTGGTGGCATGTCCCAGAGCATGTTCAGCGGTGTGCTGCATGATTTCTTGGAGGCCATGTTGATTCACCTGGATGACTTCATCAAGTTCCCAACCCCTGAACAGATGACTGAGGTCAAGCGTGGATTCTATGCCCTGGGAGGGATGCCCCATGTCATTGGGTCCATAGATGGGACACATGTAGGTTTGGTACCACCACACGCACGGGAGGTGGCGTACCGCAATCGGAAGCACTACCACTCCATCAATGCCCTTGTGGTGTGTCTGTCCAACATGGTGATTTCACATGTCTGTGCTCGTTTTCCAGGATCAGCACACGATGCCTACATCATGAGGCGTAGCGGGATGCCTGATATGATGATGCAGCTGCGCAACGAACGTGCATGTGTTGTTGGTGGGTACAGTCTGTCTGTCCTGTATTCTGTTTGGCCGAGCAGCACTACCGCTTCGCCTGTTCTAACGATATCCATGTGCTTTCCATTTAGGGGACGCTGGCTATCCCAACATGCCTTGGCTGCTGACACCTCTCCGCAACCCCATCACGCCGGCCCAGCTCCGCTACAACACCGCCCATGGCCGGACAAGGCGAGTGATAGAGAGGACGTTTGGCATGCTGAAGAGCCGATTCCGGTGCCTCCACAAGACCGGCGGCGCACTCCCATATGCCCCGGCGAAGGTCTGCAAGATCTTCATGGTCTGCTGCATGCTGCACAACATGGCAGTTGAAAGAGCTGTGCCCCTCATCCTGGATCAAGATGACGAGGACCATCCACCCGTGGAGGACGAAGGGCTTGGCAATGGGGCTAGTGATGTGGAGGATGTGGAGCCGCAAGAGGACATCCGGACTCGGCTCATACGCGACTTCTTTGCTTAGTGGTGAGTACCAGGGTCTGAGTGTGCACGCATTGGTCCCCGTGTGGCATGCGTTGTGATGTGTGTCTCCACCTGCATGTATGGCACGTGGGTCAGAGGTGTGTGTGGGTGTGTCACTGGAGTGATGGTGGCAGTGATGGTAGTATTTCCCCAGACATAATTGTGACATAGCATGTTGTCATACATACATGTGTCGAGTACATGCACATGCAAGTGGCTGTGCTTCTTGTGGCTGAGTTCTTGTGTGTCTCTCTTCCCCAGGTACCTGCGCATGCCGTTTGCTGGTTGCATTGTTGTGGCACTGCTATTCCTCATGGACATGGCATCGTGGGCTGACTCAGCGTTACAGGCACGGACACGTTTGGAAGTCTCCATGGGGTAAGGGATGCATCTGGGGTGTATTGGGTGTGGCAGTTGTTCACGATGTGTGCACACTGCCCCGGTCGGGGTTTGGGTCCTCTGCAGACATGTGGCATCCCCATGGGACACGACATGCAGCTGGGTACACCTGAATAGATGGGCTGCCTGGTTGTCAGTCATCAGTGATGGGATGGTGGATTGTGATGAAGGCATCAATGTGTGTGACACTGCCCTCGGACACATCCGGTTAACATTGTCTTGACATGGCGTGGGACTTCCACATCAGCGGATGTATGGTGTATGGCAGGCTCTCCGTGAGCAGCTGTGGGTATTTAGCTATTATCCGACACTTGTGTGCCAGTTCCATGGCTATCACGCATTTGTGCTGCAGAAGGGGGGTGCCAGTGTTGGAGCCACATGGTACTCCACATGATGTGTTCATGTGTACTTCAAGTTGCCTCTGCAATCCCAAACACATGACTATTAAAGGTGTCCCTATGCCTCCAAGGTGCCTCTTCTCAGTCAATGCTGGTGTGTTGGCACGGTGCATCCTGCATGTCTGGCATGGTATTCCCTGATTGTGGCTATGTGTCAATGTGTCGAGTGGCAAGATGCAAGCTGTGTGTGTGTGCTGAGACTGTGTAATGGGCATGATGTCCATGACTGTGTGGGTATTGTGACATGTGCCATCCCCATGCATCCAACGTTATCCATGACCCCATTCTCTGCATCCACCGGACTGAAGCTTGCAGGACATGGTTCTGCCACCTGTCTACACGTACCTGGGTGCCCCCCAGGACACGGGCCAGGATCCCTGACCTCTGCGCATGACTGTTGCTGTACTCAATGTGTCTGTCAGCACGGTTGTTCGGCCACCCCCTCAGCTGGTTCTGACCATCACGGGTGTGTATGGTGCTCCATGTCTGTCTTGCCTAGAAAACTGTGACCCATGTGTCCTGTGCCAGACTCAGGCCCCAGGGTGTGGATGGTTGAAGTGAACAGATGACTCAGGCATGTTTAGACTGTACAAGACACATGTTAGGTAATAATGCTACCAGCAGGCATCTACTCTTAATAGTGTGATTTATTATTGGGGGGGGGGGGCCAAGTGAGGGCCTTTCCGGGATTAGGGAATCCAAAGTTCAGTAGGGGAGTTGGTGTCCTTGCCATTGGAAATCCTCAGAGTCCATGCCACAGTCTTTGTCAACATTGGTCAGCCAGTGACCAGCAGGGCCATGTGGCAGAGAATGTCTCTTGATGCTGTGATGCTGTTGCTCCAGTGGGCCAGGTGCCAGGCCAGGTGTCCTGGGAGATGGTGATGTAGCAGCCACCCTCACGGTCCTTTCCGTGGACGACCCGGCTTCCTGCGGGGAACCTCAGCAGCAGGCCGTGACGACGTCTGGGATGCTCCGTCGGATGTTTCCTCCTCCTCCTCATGATCCCTCCCTGTGGGTGGTGATGTTCTCCGCCTTCTGGCACAGGGAGGGTCGGCCATGGTGTCGGCCATCCGACGGAGTTCAGCGTGAATCCCCTGGGACGCCGTCACTTGCTCAGCCTGTCTGTCCTCCATCCTCCGTTGGTGTAGCTGTAGACAGGCTATTAGCTCCGCATGTTGCTGGGCCTGCTGGACCTTGATCCCCTCGAGGACGGACACAACCTGGGCCATGCCCGTGGTGTCCTGCCGGTATGAGTCCAGGATGTTACGGACATGGGAAAATACCGGATCCCCAGCCAACTGGTCAGGCTCGCGCCTCCGCCGCTCTCCACTCCCACCACCCCTGCCCACTTGCGTCTGGCCTGCACTTGTGGGCACATGGGGTCTCCGGGACCCCTGAGGGGTGGCATTGGCGTTGTCGCCTGCCTCCTCCTGGGTGCCCGGGACACCGTGTCCCTCCTGGCGAGCCTGGCTGCATTGTGGTGTTGGGGCAGGGATCCTGGGTGTCTCCTGGGATGTGGCAGGAGTGGGGGTGGTGGTTGGCACGGTTGTACCTGACGCAGGTGCTGCAGGTGGTTGGACACCAGAGGGGCCAGGTCGGTCGGGGTCGTCCGCAGAGTGGTGAGAGTGGTCGCTGCCGGTGGGATCGGTCTCCTGCAGATCCGGGTCCTGTGAGTGTTCCCCCCCAGTGTTGGGGGGTGCAGCACGACGTTGACCTGTGTGTGAGAGAGACAATGTTACTTTTGATCCATGCAACATCCATGTTGCATCCGTTACAAAGTTGGCACATTTCCTCTTGGAATTAGGATCTGTCTTGCATTCCACTCACAGTGCACTTGTGCATGTGTGTGTCCCTTGGGCACCAATTTGGCCCCTTTAACTATGTGTGGCACAGTCTTACTTGCTGCGTCAAGTGTGACTGCAGTCAGCAGTGGAGTGTGCATGTGTGCCGAGCTATGCGTTTGCGCCTTCCTTGTAGCACTGTACATGTGCACATGGAGTGGATCCACACACTCATATGATGCAGGTGGCTGTCCTTGTGCTCGTGTACAGGTTGTAACATGGCCCTGCGTTTTGCCATGATGAAGAGGGGGGGTTCTGGCACTGGGCACCCTTGTCTACATGCACGCAGTCCACCTGCTGACGAGCAGACATTCCCACACACCAAAGGACTGATTTGCTCTCCCTGTGTCTCCCTCCTTCTCTGTCCCCCTCTCCCTCCCTCTCTGTCCCCCTCTCCCTCCCTCTGTGTCCCCCTCTCCCTCCCTCTGTGTCCCCCTCTCCCTCCCTCTGTGTGTCAGCCTCCTCCCTCTGTCCATCTTCCTGTGTCTCCCTCCCTCTCTGTCCCCCTCTCCCTCCCTCTCTGTCCCCCTCTCCCTCCCTCTCTGTCCCCCTCTCCCTCCCTCTGTGTCCCCCTCTCCCTCCCTCTGTGTGTCAGCCTCCTCCCTCTGTCCATCTTCCTGTGTCTCCCTCCCTCTGTGTCCCCCTCTCCCTCCCTCTGTGTGTCAGCCTCCTCCCTCTGTCCATCTTCCTGTGTCTCCCTCCCTCTCAGTCCCCCTCTCCCTCCCTCTGTGTCCCCCTCTCCCTCCCTCCGTGTGTCACCCTCTGTCACCTTGGCCCAGCTTCCTGGGCACACACTGTTAGCAGATCTTTGAGTGGCCCTTGGCCTGTTGATGTGAGTTTGTTTCTGATCTCCAGGCACCCATTTTGTCTGCTGTGTGTCTGTGCGATGCTGCTGTGGTGGTGTGTGCTGCCACTCTTTCACACTGTTGGCTGTTCATTAGCTGCTGGCATGTGCAAAACAGTGCCTTCACCCCCATGTGTTGATGCAAGGCATCCGCCATTTGCTGGCAAGTCATTCCTGTGTTGGGACACAGTGTTTGTCTGGCTGTGACCTAGGCCATATGGGCAGAGGGCATTGTTGTCTGCTTTGGAGTCGCACTATGTGATTCTTGGTGCCCACACTCCCGCCATCCGGGTTACCGTGTCATGTGTTGTTGTCTTCTGTGGCCTGTGACTTGACATTGTCCAGCTGGGTGCATGGGGCATGGTGGCAGCAGTGGCATGTGCCTGCTCATGGAGTGTGGTTGAGTAATGCGATGGCTTGTGGTGGTTGCGTGCCTGTTAGTAATTTTGTTTGTGGTTGCAGTTCCCCCCATGTGAGGTGCGTTGTTTGTGTACTCACCCGGGTCTCGGAGTCCTTCTACTCCTTCAACTGCCTCCACCGGCAGTATGGCCATCACCCTCTCCTCCCAGGGATGGTACTGTACGGGTCTGCGGGAGGGCCCTCCTCCGGTGGCGTTGGCCTGGTCGTGTTCCTCCTGTCTCTTGGCTCTGACCCTCCTCCGCAGATCGTACCACCTGTTCTGGCAATCCTGCTTGGTCCTCCTGGTGTCCGCAACAGCATTCACAGCATCGACGATGGTCTGCCACATGGCTGTTTTGGCTGCCTGGCTGGTGCTTCTGACCAATGTTCCAAAGATCTGTGGCTCGACTCTGAGGATTTGATCAACAAGGACCTCCAACTCTCGGTGACTGAACTTTGGATTCTTGGTAGTGGGCATGGTGAGGGGTGTGGGTGGGGATGGTGTGGGTGTGGGGGTGTGTGGATGTTGGGGGGGGGTGTGGATGGTTGTGTGTGTGTGTGAATGTGATGAGAGGGTGTTTGTGAGGGTGGTCGTGTGAAGGTGTGCAAGTGTAAGATGTGGTGTCGCTTGTAGTCTGGTTCTGTGGTGTCTGGCAGCAGTGGGTCTGTTGCAAAGGCTCATGGTTTGTGTGTGTGGGCCCTTTTTATTGGTCCATGGGTGGGTGTGGCAGTGTTTGAATTTTGGGTGGGTGTGTTATAAGGAGTGGTGGTGTATTGGGCCTCTGTTTGTTTTTGACAGTTGCAGGTCAGTGATTGTGTTATTTTAGTGGTTGTTGGCCATGTTTAGTGGCTGTGTGCCTTTCGAATGGTGTATTGTTGAGTTTTTTTGTTTTGTCCTTGTTGTGTACGTGCGTTTTGAGCGTGTGTACGGTGTGTACATGGGCCATTTGGTTGTACGATTTGGTCCTTGTGTGTGGCTTTGCACGACTCGTACATGCGGTTGTGATGTTGGGGCATGGGGTGCGCTCCGTACTTAGGAGGTTGTGTTGGGGGTGCGCCAGGAACGTACTGGGGTGGGGGTACGACTGGAACGTACTGGGGTGTACATGGACGGTGGTACGACACGTACAGGGGTGGGGGGGTGTACATTGACGGTGGTACGACACGTACTGGGGTGGGGGTACGACTGGAACGTACTGGGGTGTACATGGACGGTGGTACGACACGTACAGGGGTGGGGGGGTGTACATTGACGGTGGTACGACACGTACTGGGGTGGGGGTACGACTGGAACGTACTGGGGTGTACATGGACGGTGGTACGACACGTACAGGGGTGGGGGGGTGTACATTGACGGTGGTACGACACGTACTGGGGTGGGGGTACGACTGGAACGTACTGGGGTGTACATGGACGGTGGTACGACACGTACAGGGGTGGGGGGGTGTACATTGACGGTGGTACGACACGTACAGGGGTGGGGGGGTGTACATTGACGGTGGTACGACACGTACAGGGGTGGGGGGGTGTACATTGACGGTGGTACGACACGTACTGGGGTGGGGGTAGGACTGGAACGTACTGGGGTGTACATGGACGGTGGTACGACACGTACAGGGGTGGGGGGGTGTACATTGACGGTGGTACGACACGTACTGGGGTGGGGGTACGACTGGAACGTACTGGGGTGTACATGGACGGTGGTACGACACGTACAGGGGTGGGGGGGTGTACATTGACGGTGGTACGACACGTACAGGGGTGGGGGGGTTTACATTGACGGTGGTACGACACGTACAGGGGTGGGGGGGTGTACATTGACGGTGGTACGACACGTACAGGGGTGGGGGGGTGTACATTGACGGTGGTACGACACGTACTGGGGTGGGGGGGTGTACATTGACGGTGGTACGACACGTACTGGGGTGGGGGTACGACTGGAACGTACTGGGGTGTACATGGACGGTGGTACGACACGTACAGGGGTGGGGGGGTGTACATTGACGGTGGTACGACACGTACAGGGGTGGGGGGGTGTACATAGACGGTGGTACGACACGTACAGGGGTGGGGGGGTGTACATTGACGGTGGTACGACACGTACAGGGGTGGGGGGGTGTACATTGACGGTGGTACGACACGTACTGGGGTGGGGGTACGACTGGAACGTACTGGGGTGTAGGTAGACGGGGCTGTGACACGTACTGGGGTGGGGGTGTGGCTCGAACGTACTGGGGTGTAGGTACACGGGGGGTACGACACGTACTGGGGTGGGGGTGCAACTGGAACGTACTGGGGTGTACATAGACGGTGGTACGACACGTACAGGGGTGGGGGGGTTTACATTGACGGTGGTACGACACGTACTGGGGTGGGGGTACGACTGGAACGTACTGGGGTGTACATGGACGGTGGTACGACACGTACAGGGGTGGGGGGGTGTACATTGACGGTGGTACGACACGTACAGGGGTGGGGGGGTTTACATTGACGGTGGTACGACACGTACAGGGGTGGGGGGGTGTACATTGACGGTGGTACGACACGTACAGGGGTGGGGGGGTGTACATTGACGGTGGTACGACACGTACTGGGGTGGGGGGGTGTACATTGACGGTGGTACGACACGTACTGGGGTGGGGGTACGACTGGAACGTACTGGGGTGTACATGGGCGGTGGTACGACACGTACAGGGGTGGGGGGGTGTACATTGACGGTGGTACGACACGTACAGGGGTGGGGGGGTGTACATAGACGGTGGTACGACACGTACAGGGGTGGGGGGGTGTACATTGACGGTGGTACGACACGTACAGGGGTGGGGGGGTGTACATTGACGGTGGTACGACACGTACTGGGGTGGGGGTACGACTGGAACGTACTGGGGTGTAGGTAGACGGGGCTGTGACACGTACTGGGGTGGGGGTGTGGCTCGAACGTACTGGGGTGTAGGTACACGGGGGGTACGACACGTACTGGGGTGGGGGTGCAACTGGAACGTACTGGGGTGTACATAGACGGTGGTACGACACGTACAGGGGTGGGGGGGTTTACATTGACGGTGGTACGACACGTACTGGGGTGGGGGTACGACTGGAACGTACTGGGGTGTACATAGACGGGTGGGGGTATACATATACGGGGGGTACGTGTCGGACGTACGGGGGCTGGGGGGAGTGTTGGGCGCGTATGCGGGCACATGTCTCCATGGTTGCTATTGGTGTTCGGTGCGGACAGTGTTTTTTCCATACGGTTGTAGGCTCGGACGCACGGGATGGATCGTGATTCCTCGGTCGGACTTGGATTTTTACGTTTGTAAGGTAAATCGTCCGAGGACGTGTCGGACACGTTTTCCGACCCGAGGACGTGTGGGGAATGATTCCCGGTGCGGGTCGTATGGACTTTTTACCATGCGAATCGTGATTGCCAGTTCGTACGGCATTTGTACGATTCGTACGGTAAAAAGACCCGATACGAGTCGCACGGGGGAATTTTTTGCCGGATCGTGATCGGCACCTTTGTGACTTGCAAGCTGTGTAAGCGTGTACTTTCAAGAGGGAATCCTGACAGGAAGTATTCCTTTGGGAATCACACCATGATGAGACACCTTAAGTATGTACACAGAAGGACACATGCTCGACTTACTGAAGGTAACCCTTCAGTAAATCAACCAAGCACATCCACAGCAGCTCAGCCTGGACCATCATCTGCAGGGCCGAGTCCTTCTTCTGCAGGTCAGGTGAGCCCTTCATCTGTGGGGGGAGCATCTCCTTTTTCTGGTCCTCTGGAAATTAACCCTCGGTTTGCGAGGGTTGAAGTACGGTGCGCCGATCTAATTACTTATAGGGAGACCAGTATTTCCCTAGTGAACTGTAAAATAGATCAGCACACTTGTCGTACCGTCTAATATTCCCAATCTTTCTTTCCTCTGTCCCTGCATGGACACAACGGCTCTTTTAAGAGCCAACCTTACCTTTCATCTATTTTTTATATATTTTTTTTAAAACTTTTTTTATTTTTTTTAAAAACACTAAAAATCAATTATCATATTACAAGGTCCTTGAGAGACTACAATTAAAAACTGAAAATGTGATTGTAGAGAAGTGGAAAAAAGGGACCATGACATTATTGACTTACCATACCCACTCAAAAAAAGATTTATTCATTTAATTTTTTTTTTAATTGCTTTAAAAATGGTTCTAGTTTTCGAAAATTTTCTATCTCAATCTGAAAAAAAAGAAAAAAGTATTAATATTTAATAAAACATTTTATAATACAGTACACATATTTACATATTTTTCAAAAAATATTTTTGCCTTTTTTTTGCTGTTTTCAGAAAATATTGCATTTCACTATAAATTGTGAAAGCAATTGCATTCATCATTTAACAGCAGGCAAAAAAAAAATTAACAATCTCAAAGATTGTTTTAAAAAAGCCCACAATCTCTTTTTGCATAAACATAACTTTATAGAAATGCATAATATTCTTAAAAAATATCATCTAATATCAATACTTATTTCTTTAAAATACCGTCTGATATTTTTGTTTCAGAAGTATAATCACAATAATATATCTCAAATAACTCCACAATACATCTGGTTCCATTTCCTTTAGGCCAAATAGTAATTTTAAAATTCTTTTTTTGTTTAATTTCCAATGGTAATCCAATAAAAATCTAAAGTTTAAATTGTACAGATGTCACCGATTCTCTGTAACATTTTGGTTTCCAAAAGATTAATTAATAATTAAATAAGTCCACAATAGAATTGTTTACTTTTCCGCATGGCCAAATAGTAATTTTAAAAATCTTTTTTGAAAAAATTTCCAATGGCAATCCAATAACATTCCAAAATTTAAATTGTGCAGATGTTACCGATTTTTTCTAAATTTTTGGTTTTCCAAAGTTTCCTTAAAAAATGGAAAAATTCCACATTACAATTGGTTACCTTTCCATTAGGCCAAATGATAATTTGTTAAATCTTTTTATTTGTAAATTCCAAATGGTAATCCAATAAAATGGTAAAATTGTTTTGTCCAGATGTTGCCAAATCTCTCTAAAATTTAGGTTTCAGGAAGATTAGATAGGAATTTGCTAAATCAAAAGGCAAACGTTGCTTAAAAATCAATTGGGAATCATTACACAGTGTCCAGCCTTTTTCACATTTAAGATAAACTGTGTAATGTCCAGAAGTAACAGTAGGTCCATCATGGAAAATTATTGCAACAGTTACAAAAGTTTTTCCTGAAATTGATAATTGCTGTCCTGTAAACTTCTTTATTAAAGTATCCAATTTTGAACCATCAGCTCTACATCGTTGCATCATTAAAATTACATACTGTCTGTATTCCTTTAAAATTAATGTTGAAAACATGTCAGATTTACACTCACCGCATTGCATGCTATGATTAGCATCTTTAACTAATTTAGCAAAAGTGACTGTTTTACTCTCTGGCAATGTTAAATAAATAAACCTTTCAGAATCAACATTAGAGCCACATATATTATAACAGTTTTCACAACTATGTTCCCATTTATAAGAGAGACCAAATAAATTTTCAATGGGAACCCCTTCTTCTTCCAGTACCTGAAGAAAATAAATCAAGAATTCCTGTGCGTCTTGCTGTACATTTTGAGAAAACTGTGTTCGTCCTGAACATACATCTAAAACTTTTCTAATTTCAGTAGCACTTTCTATTTGAGTTTTATCATTACTCAGCTTTTCAAAAAGGAGACTCAGCACAGAACAGAATCTTTTTCCCTGATTTACTATTATCTGCTCTTGCAAACTTTCCAGATAAAATGCAACATTCAGCACTACATTAGCGTAGCAGTTGACACCAGAGCTATTTTCAAAATAACATCCTACAACCTGTTCTTCATTTTCCTTATTCTTTTTGCTTGCAATTACATCACTCCTCTTTTTTTTCCTCCTCTCTACATCTTCATTACAGATATTCTCATTTCTCCTTTTACGAGAAACTACACGTTTCTCCAACACAGGATACTGACCTAAATGAGGAGCATAGCTTCTTCTTAATCTATTATACTCCTTTACACAATTTGTATCAGCACTAACTTTTGAATCATCAAAGTCTATCATGAATAAACCTGATAATGTTTTCACTCGTGACAAAGCAACATATGCCATACCTTCTTTGAACACAGTTGAACCAATGTTCACAAATGCACAATCTACAGTCAATCCTTGAGACTTGTGAATAGTTACAGCATATGCTAGCGAAAACGGAAACTGCTTCCTACGTACATATAAGTCTTTCACAAGCATGAAACGAACTGAACAACGACAAATGTCTTTAACTTCTTCTATCTGATCAAATTTTATTTTTAAACATTCAATTCCATCTTTTTTCTGATAATTAATAAAACCCACAACTCTTCCCATAGCTCCATTAACTAAACCTTTTTCAACATCCAAATTTCTCCTTAAAAATACTCGACAGTTCATGCAAACATATAGATTTTATTCTAATCCAGCTGTTTTG
The DNA here is from genome assembly GCF_964204655.1 of Triturus cristatus. Taxonomy (NCBI): domain Eukaryota; kingdom Metazoa; phylum Chordata; class Amphibia; order Caudata; family Salamandridae; genus Triturus; species Triturus cristatus. Next base: position 761,591,522 of record NC_140595.1, read on the forward strand.
GAAATGTTCTTCTCTAGTGAATCCAATTTATTTTTCAGTGTGCCTGTTAATGTGACAGTAATTCTTCCATCCTCAATTTTGTCCACTGCTTCCAATTTCCTGATATCTTCCTTGTCCAATTTCAAAAGCTCCTCATTGAATATTGAGCATTCACGTCGAGTTGGCATTAAGCAGATGACACTTTTGTTTTCTGCAATGTTCTTGTATATCTTCTCTGCAACTATTTCTTCCTTTGGAAATAAATTATGTAGCAGCCGACTCTGTAATGCTTTTTTGCCAGCTTCTGTGAGTAGTCCAATCCTGATATCTTTCAGAATACTTCCATATTCTTCATCGTTTGCTTGCCTCATATTAGTTGTAAGTTCCTTGTACTCAAAGAAGGACCAAATATTTGTATTACCGATGCTTCCCAATGACTTCTTCGTGTCTTCATGTGTCACAGTATTAAACACTGGTTGTCCTTTAACTGGAGTAAGTTGCAAAAGATCTCCAAACACTATGACGTGTTTTCCTCCAAATAACACGTCATAGTCTGTCTTCAGAATTTGCTGCATTCTTAAATGCACAAAGGCAAGCATTAAGTTTGATACCATGCTCACCTCATCAATAATGAGAACTTGCATCTTCTTCAATACTCTTGAAACTTCCAAGCATGCTTCTCCAGTTAGCTTGTTGTATTGTATTTTGTTCTCATGCTCCACTGGTAACATTAGCAAACGATGTAAAGTGATTCCTTTTATGTTATATGCTGCTAACCCAGTTGGAGCAGTAACCACACAAGACAAAGTAGAATCCGTTTTTTGCTGTAGGTAGCTTCTGATGACTTTTATTAGGAAACTTTTTCCAGTTCCAGCTTGTCCGCTTACATACATCCTGATTGGATGAAATGATGTGCATGAGCACTCTTTTTTTTCATGTAGAAATCCGTGATCAATTTTTTTTCTGATCTCTTCATAAATTTGTTGCTGCTCTTCGTTCAGTTGTCTTTCCAAATTTTGTAAGTCTATAAATTCTCCTTGAGCTTGATTCATAGCCGTTTCCACTTCATTCATGGCTATTGATGCTTCATTTTCAACGATTGGTTGTCCTAGGGGATCTTGACTGAGTGTTACTGAACTTTGGCTGTCCTGAGAACTGTCTCTAGCTATTTCTGCTGCAATTGTAGTTTCCTGTTCAATTTCTTCATTTAACATTTGCAGATAAGTTGTGAATGTATTGCATTGTATGCTGTCTTTGCAAGCATTAAAAGAATCTTCATAGCTTTGAAATTCTCCCAGTAGTTCATCCTCTGTACGCCATGGTTTAAACAGCTGTAAAAGAGCCAAGTAGTAAAATTCCTTTTTGTCAGTAGTGTCGCAACTCAGCTTCCGGTGATTTATCAAACTTCCTTTTGTTTGCTTCACCAAACATCCTTCCTCACCAATGACTTTATATTTTCCATTGTTGATGTCTTCTGCGGCTTTCCGTGAATAAATGTAGTTCTGCAGCACTTCATAGAGACACATGTTCTCCAGATGATGACTTCTCTTGGGATAATATGTGTCCAACATGTTTGATTTCAAAATATCTGTACTTTCTGGGTCATTCTCGGCCAAATATTCAATTTCTCCAACAGATTTCAGTACCCGATTTCTCATTGCTGCAAGGCCTAAACTTGCCCAAATTATTCTTCTTGATTTCGAGTAGAGACTTGCAGAAGATAACCTATCTGAACATTCGTAGGATCCAATTTCTCGTTGCGATAACATCTTCAAACTGAAACTGTACAGCTTCTTACTGACAGTTTTCTCGTGAGAAATCTCTTCCCACATTTCCTTCAATTCTGTTTTTTCTGATTTCGTAATGTAAGACGTTACATATCGAGCAACAGCAATGGAATTGTCAGCTACATACTGTATATCCATGTTAGCGTTCCACATGGATAAAATCACTGGGTTGTAGTCATTTATATTTTTTGATTCTTCTTTTCTTTTAAGGTTGTAGGTATTCTTAGGTGATTTTCTTGTGATAGTATGTCTCACAGATGACATAAAACTGTTAACTCTTCCATTTGAAAGAACAGGTCTAGGAAATCCAAATCGACATTTAGTGTAGTATTTATCTTTGCTCTTGTATTTCCGTCGACAGTATTTTCCACACCGATGACTTTGGAAACGTAAAACTTGCTCCTTTAACTTTTTCTCTTCTGTGCTTTTTGGTATAGCACATGTTGCATATTCTTCAATGTAAGATAACACTGCTTCATCAGTATCTGTTCCAAACTTTGGGGCATCCTTGATCCACAACAGCATATGAATATGAGGAGCACCTCTTGCCTGGTACTCTTTTCTCCAAAAGAAATCCACTACTTCTCCTAGAGGTGGATTTTTTTTATTGCAGATGAAGGACATCATAGCCTCAAATCTATGATTGAAATATCTGCAAACATTAACCGGATCCAATGAGCACAGTTCTCCTGCTGTCTTGTATTCGATGTTTTTAATGTTTGAATTTGCCTCTCGTAGAAAATCCAGTAAATCATCCCAAGCGTACTCCGCACAGCTTAGGGTAAGGAACCATGTTGGTGTTCCTAAATTCCGTAACATGCATTTTAATTCACCATGGCGTCGGTACCAATATTCATTTGTCCCACGCTGACAAGCCATCAGATTGATCAGTTGTGTTTCCAAATGATCATCTCGGTGCTGCACTTTCTCCATAAAATCCTTAGCAGACACATTTTGTAAATGTACTCCACTTTTTAAAATGTGATTTACTGCATAAGACAGTGCAGACAAGTCGCTTTCAAATAAAAGATGGAACAAATAAGGAATACTTTGTCGAAATCTGGGATCTTCAGCATATAGTCTTGTAGTCCGATACTCAGAAGCTGGAATCTGTTCCGGACGTTCATCGTATCGTCCTCCTTTTCCTTTAGGAAACAGCTGGGGAAAACATCGAGCTTCCAAGCTCTCCTCCCATACACTCACGGGAGTTCCTTTTGCTTTCTTCATCTGAAATAGATCAATATTGTCTCCCATAACTTCTTTTGAATGAAGAGGATGTATGCTAAAATGTTCATAAATTTCTTCTTCCTTTGACTTGTCCACTTTTTCAATTTGTCCAGTTGGTGTTTCTGTGTCTTCTTGTAAATCTTCTTCTTCTTCTTCTTCTATATAAATTGATTCATACCATTTGTTATTCCTTTTCAAATACAAATTTGCTCTTTGTACTTTCCGTACATCTACCAGCTCCTGCCAAATCTTCTTATTCTTTGTAGGTACACCATTAACCAGAATAATTAATGGTTCAGTTTCCAAAGTATCCGCATCAATAGTTTCCATATTTTTTTTCAAATCCAAGGGCAAATACACCACTCTACCTTTTAAACCTCTCAGTAAATCTGAAGGAGGTAATTTACCAGTTTTGGGCTCCATACGTACTATGGTCTGGAACGGATGAACACATTGAATGAGTATAGACTCATATGTATTTAATTCAGAAAGTTCAGCAGGAATAGCATCCAATTCTAAATTATTATGTACAGCTCTGGTCGGCATTCTATTTTCCTCTAACTTGTTGTAACAGTATTTACAAATACGCTGAACTTCACCCAATTCAAAACAATTTTCAAGAAATATATATGTGGCAAAATCCTTCCACTTATAATTATCTTCATTTTCACTCTTTCTGTAGAGATCAACATACCTGGTTTGTTTTCTATAATTAGTTCTGCGGCAACAAATACAAGTAACATTTGGTCTTTCATTAGAGATTATTGCAAATTTTGTTATGTGATCATTAAATGTCTTACTTACAGAGGGTTCTACATTCTCTTCCACTTCTTCCTCATTTACTGTGTCCTTCTCTGCACTGTTTTGTTCAGGACCAAAGTAACAAAACTGAATTTCATCAACAACCTTCTCTACATCTGATACCGTTCCACAGAACAGAGCCCTATTCAATTCATCTAACTTTATTGCTGGACTTTTAGCAAAATACAACCGTCTCACAAAGTTTCTCATTTCAGTATGATGAACAGCCAGCATCCTAAAATGATGGAAAACACTATTACACACTTTTCTAGATAGAAAAGCCAGAGAATGACCCTGCAAACCAGTATTCTCTCTCACTCTGCATGGATCCAAACTTTGAAGCACCTTAATCTTCTGTTTTACACTTTTTTTTACTATATTCTCTTAGAAACTCACGAAATTTATCAATAGATTCCTGACGCACAGTGCAAATACTACTACAATTCCAAGTGTACACTGGGGCTTTAGGACGTCTCCCCATAGCCTCATCCGCCATCACTTGTACCTCATCTCTTGGAACCATTATCTCCTTCTCCATTATGCAACCATTTTTCACTTCATAAGCACGACCTCTGGTGTCAACTGCATGCAGCAAACTATTACTTTGAAAATAACTCTCTTCATTAAAAAAAGGTTCACTACTTGAACTATGCATCCATTTTCCTAAAAACACTTTAGAAAAGTTTGTTCTGTTCACTACTCTTTTCCTTTTCCTCTTAACCATTTTGTCTAATGTACGCATCCTATTCAAAATTAAAATGAATAGTTTCTTTTTTAATTCTAATGCCTTTGCTGCAATGGCTTCAATTTCTTTTTTTCTCTTATAAAACTTAGCCTTTTGCTTATATTTCTTCACATCCTTTATCAAATTGGACATAACTCTTCTCTGAAACATTTTTCTACGTATCTCTTTAAACGCTGTTTTTCTGTTTAAGTTTATCTTTTTAGTTGCAGAAGGTATATTTGCATTAACTAAATTCTCAATTTTTTCCTGTGCTTTTCGATTGAAATCATTCTTTCCAGTACAGACATTTTGTACATTTTTCCTTTTTTTGAATATGTTCTTTAGAAAAATTTTCGTCTGCTTACCAGAAGATTTTTTCTTCTTCCCAACATGAGCATCTTCAACTAACTTAGGTCCTCCAGTTGTCTTCAAATATAGGTTTTTTTTGTGGTCTTTTTTTACTCTGGATTTTGTAGGCATCTTAAATTTTGTTCACTGCTCTTCAGCAATACCTGAAAAAAACTAAAAAAAAATTCCTTTATTTTAATTAAATATATTACTACATTTGTTTTCACATTAGTCACAAAACGAAATTTCTTTGCCAATTTGAAAGCACACTTACTACTCTTTTTTTTGGCAAGTGATAATCACTTTTACAGACTGACACATTATGAATCCACTTTTCAGATTTTTTAAAAAAGCACATGTCCAAACTGCTTTTTCAGACCAGCACCATTTGTAACCTGGGTGACTGCCTACACTCCAGCAAGGGCAACCAGCCTTAGTGATGCTGAATGTATTTGCATTACTGACTGAAACCTCAAACCCCACTCGCTTGTGAATACTGTGCATGATTCCACATGGTAAGCAGCTGGGTGTGTGCTAAGAGTCTGCTTCTGCACCAAAAAACTGGCTCCCCCTTTCCTTCTAATGCAACTGTGAAATCACCAGAGCAATACGCAATAATTCTCTGCCTGTAATTCCTATTTGCACACAGAGTCATGTTTTCACATTAGTCACAAAACGAAATTTCTTTGCCAATTTGAAAGCACACTTACTGCTCTTTTTTTTGGCAAGTGATAAACACTTTTACAGACTGACACATTATGAATCCACTTTTCAGATTTTTTAAAAAGCACATGTCCAAACTGCTTTTTCAGACCAGCACCATTTGTAACCTGGGTGACTGCCTACACTCCAGCAAGGGCAAACAGCCTTAGTGATGCTGAATGTATTTGCATTACTGACTGAAACCTCAAACCCCACTCGCTTGTGAATACTGTCCATGATTCCACATGGTAAGCAGCTGGGTGTGTGCTAAGAGTCTGCTTCTGCACCAAAAAATGGCTCCCCCTTTCCATCTAATGCAACTGTGAAATCACCAGAGCAATACGCAATAAATCTCTGTCTGTAATTCCTATTTGCACACAGAGTCATGTTTTCACATTAGGCCCTTAAACGAAATTTCTTTGCCAATTTGAAAGCACACTTACTGCTCTTTTTTTTGGCAAGTGATAAACACTTTTACAGACTGACACATTATGAATCCACTTTTCAGATTTTTTAAAAAGCACATGTCCAAACTGCTTTTTCAGACCAGCACCATTTGTAACCTGGGTGACTGCCTACACTCCAGCAAGGGCAACCAGCCTTAGTAATGCTGAATGTATTTGCATTACTGACTGAAACCTCAAACCCCACTCGCTTGTGAATACTGTGCATGATTCCACATGGTAAGCAGCTGGCTGTGTGTTAAGAGTCTGCTTCTGCACCAAAAGATGGCTCCCCCTTTCCATCTAATGCAACTGTGAAATCACCAGAGCAATACGCAATAAATCTCTGCCTGTAATTCCTATTTGCACACAGAGTCATGTTTTCACATTAGTCACAAAACGAAATTTCTTTGCCAATTTGAAAGCACACTTACTGCTCTTTTTTTTGGCAAGTGATAATCACTTTTACAGACTGACACATTATGAATCCACTTTTCAGATTATTTAAAAAGCACATGTCCAAACTGCTTTTTCAGACCAGCACCATTTGTAACCTGGGTGACTGCCTACACTCCAGCAAGGGCAACCAGCCTTAGTGATGCTGAATGTATTTGCATTACTGACTGAAACCTCAAACCCCACTCGCTTGTGAATACTGTGCATGATTCCACATGGTAAGCAGCTGGCTGTGTGTTAAGAGTCTGCTTCTGCACCAAAAGATGGCTCCCCCTTTCCATCTAATGCAACTGTGAAATCACCAGAGCAATACGCAATAAATCTCTGCCTGTAATTCCTATTTGCACACAGAGTCATGTTTTCACATTAGTCACAAAACGAAATTTCTTTGCCAATTTGAAAGCACACTTACTGCTCTTTTTTTTGGCAAGTGATAATCACTTTTACAGACTGACACATTATGAATCCACTTTTCAGATTTTTTAAAAAGCACATGTCCAAACTGCTTTTTCAGACCAGCACCATTTGTAACCTGGGTGACTGCCTACACTCCAGCAAGGGCAACCAGCCTTAGTGATGCTGAATGTATTTGCATTACTGACTGAAACCTCAAACCCCACTCGCTTGTGAATACTGTGCATGATTCCACATGGTAAGCAGCTGGCTGTGTGCTAAGAGTCTGCTTCTGCACCAAAAAATGGCTCCCCCTTTCCATCTAATGCAACTGTGAAATCACCAGAGCAATACGCAATAAATCTCTGCCTGTAATTCCTATTTGCACACAGAGTCATGTTTTCACATTAGTCACAAAACGAAATTTCTTTGCCAATTTGAAAGCACACTTACTGCTCTTTTTTTTGGCAAGTGATAAACACTTTTACAGACTGACACATTATGAATCCACTTTTCAGATTTTTTAAAAAGCACATGTCCAAACTGCTTTTTCAGACCAGCACCATTTGTAACCTGGATGACTGCCTACACTCCAGCAAGGGCAACCAGCCTTAGTGATGCTGAATGTATTTGCATTACTGACTGAAACCTCAAACCCCACTCGCTTGTGAATACTGTGCATGATTCCACATGGTAAGCAGCTGGGTGTGTGCTAAGAGTCTGCTTCTGCACCAAAAAATGGCTCCCCCTTTCCATCTAATGCAACTGTGAAATCACCAGAGCAATACGCAATAAATCTCTGCCTGTAATTCCTATTTGCACACAGAGTCATGTTTTCACATTAGTCACAAAACGAAATTTCTTTGCCAATTTGAAAGCACACTTACTGCTCTTTTTTTTTGCAAGTGATAAACATTTTTACAGACTGACACATTATGAATCCACTTTTCAGATTTTTTAAAAAGCACATGTCCAAACTGCTTTTTCAGACCAGCACCATTTGTAACCTGGGTGACTGCCTACACTCCAGCAAGGGCAACCAGCCTTAGTGATGCTGAATGTATTTGCATTACTGACTGAAACCTCAAACCCCACTCGCTTGTGAATACTGTGCATGATTCCACATGGTAAGCAGCTGGGTGTGTGCTAAGAGTCTGCTTCTGCACCAAAAAATGGCTCCCCCTTTCCATCTAATGCAACTGTGAAATCACCAGAGCAATGCGCAATAAATCTCTGCCTGTAATTCCTATTTGCACACAGAGTCATGTTTTCACATTAGTCACAAAACGAAATTTCTTTGCCAATTTGAAAGCACACTTACTGCTCTTTTTTTTGGCAAGGGATAAACACTTTTACAGACTGACACATTATGAATCCACTTTTCAGATTTTTTAAAAAGCACATGTCCAAACTGCTTTTTCAGACCAGCACCATTTGTACCCTGGGTGACTGCCTACACTCCAGCAAGGGCAACCAGCCTTAGTGATGCTGAATGTATTTGCATTACTGACTGAAACCTCAAACCCCACTCGCTTGTGAATACTGTGCATGATTCCACATAGTAAGCAGCTAGGTGTGTGCTAAGAGTCTGCTTCTGCACCAAAAAATGGCTCCCCCTTTCCATCTAATGCAACTGTGAAATCACCAGAGCAATACGCAATAAATCTCTGCCTATAATTCCTCTTTGCACACAGAGTCATGTTTTCACATTAGTCACAAAACGAAATTTCTTTGCCAATTTGAAAGCACACTTACTGCTCTTTTTTTTGGCAAGTGATAAACACTTTTACAGACTGAGACATTATGAATCCACTTTTCAGATTTTTTAAAAAGCACATGTCCAAACTGCTTTTTCAGACCAGCACCATTTGTAACCTGGGTGACTGCCTACACTCCAGCAAGGGCAACCAGCCTTAGTGATGCTGAATGTATTTGCATTACTGAGTCCAACCTCAAACCCTTAAACTATTCTTTTTTTATACCAGTACACCTTAATTTATTGTGAAAACATAGTCCATATTATTTTACTTGTTCCTCACATTTAAATTTCTCCCAAAACAGAAAATAATAAACACAACTTCAACAAAAAGAATTGCATTTCTATTATTCATTTCTTAATTTATCATATACATCCCCTCTCAAACTCTAAACTCACCTTTAAAATTAGTTAGTTGTGAAAGAAATGTGGCACTCAAACAGCAGATTATCAGAGCCAGGATCTCTGTTCTTTACACCTCTCTCCTCTCAGCAGAACCAGATAATGGCAAACTTTCCCTCTCTTTTTCCACACATATACATGTTAGTTTCAAATCTCAGTGCTTGCCCCTTTTTTTCAAATGTAATCACACATTTCTACTGGTTGAAAACCAACCCTTTTCCAAAAGTACCCTTCCCCCAACTTGACTTCTGCCTAGTACCCTTCCCCCAACTTGACTTCTGCCTGCTACCATAGCAACAGCTCATGGAACACTGCTGTGTGGAGTTAGGTCAGAAGTTCACCAAACAATGTTTCAATTCCACAGAGCAAGAGTGCTTGACTTTTCAAACCTAACAGCAAATCCATAGTACTGTTCTTTGGTAACACATTTTTCTGTACCAATACAAAACATGCTTCTATTAATTTACACATACAGCCTAGTTTTTATTCTAGAATGGTATGAAACAGCCAATCAGTTCTTTTTTTTAAAAAAAAATATGTATGCCTCCATTTCCAAACTGTCTTTCTTTTCATATTGCCATTCTACTGAAAGACACCTCCTGAGTGCATCCAGTTCTCCTTTGAAGATGTTCACAGTGTGGATTGTAGGGCACAGCTATGTCTTCTGGAGTGAAAAGTATGCAGAGAAAACAGATATGGTGAGAGACCTTGCTTTGCCAAATGTAGACATTAAATGGATTGGTCAGAAAGGGTTAAAGTGGCACCAATTGATGCCATTGGTGAAATCCTTCATGCACATCCAACACCCTGACCTCATAATAGTGCACTGTGGTGGCAATGACCTAGGCACTTTGACTGGGGTAGGTCTGGAAATGCTTATGAAGGACACCTTTGCACAACTGTTTTCACTTTTCCCTAAAACTGCCTTTGTGTTTTCTAACATATGCCAAAGGCAAAAATGGAACTGGTCCAATCATTTCTGTCCGCAGATTGACAAAGCAAGAAAGCACGTCAACAAATCTGTTTCTGCTTTCCTCTGTGACTATGGTATGGGTTCCATTTACCACAACAACTTGCGTTACGACATGCAAGACATTTATAGAGGAGATGGTGTGCACTTCAATGATGAAGGGAACAGAGTCTTCCTCTTGATCCTTAGACTCTGCATCGGTACTTACTTGTAGGTACCACTAAAAAATCACTTCATAAACACAACGGCTCTTTTTAGAGCCCCCTAATATCTAAACACTTAAATCTGATTTTCATTTCTTTTTTTTTTTTTTTTTTTTACCGTACGCTTACCGTACGCGTACCCCGCGATTTTTTTTAAAATCAATAAATGTTTTCTTTGTACTTTTCTGTCCTTCTTTGACCCCCTTACAAATGTTAGGGGGTCTGTAACTCTCCTCCTTGCCCCCTTTTCAAGATATCACTCTTTTTTTTCTGAGTGAAACACACGAAATGGCGGCCGCCGCTTCCTGGTTTCGACCGATTCGAATGTTTACTAAGATCTAAGAGCCAATCAGAATCGCGCTCGCGCACGCCACCGTACGCGTACGGTAAGCGTACCGTAAGCGCACCGTAAGCTGGCTCAGATATATATATTGATTTAAAGGCTATTTTCTCAGAATCTACTGAACAGATTTACACCAAACCTACAAAAGGCACTTCCTTGACCTGAGGACTACCTCTCTGCCAAATTTCTAGTAATTCTGTTCAGCCGTTCGGGCTGTAGCCCTGTCTAAAGGTCCTATGGAAAAATGCATGGGAAAAACGCGTTTTGGGACCCCCCTTTTATCTCAGCCCCCGCTTGACGAATCCCCCCGAGACTTTCAGGGAAGGAGCGGAGCGTAGCGCCCCACCTATTTTGAAAAATTCGCAAGGATTCGTCGACCGGCGCCAAAGTTATTCAAAATAGAATGTTGCGGATTTCCTATGGAAACGTGGTCCTAACTATAACTACCTACTGGCGACCGCCAGTAGGTAATATATATATATATATATATATATATATATATATATATATATATATATATATATATATATATATATATATATATATATGTATATCACCACCAGTCTCTCTCCACAAAAAGAAAGAGTGTGACCAGCTCCGGGGGTACAAACAAACGGCTTTATTGATGTAAAGTGCGCAGGCAAGCAAAGGGTCCCTGAAGCGCTATGCAGACGCTTTTCAGACTTTAATTGTCTTTCCGCAGTGCCCGTTTCAGGTGTGTCCTTCTAGTTCACGGGGGTCCATAACTCTGATGTTAAGATTGTGGCCACTTCTCATCACGTGACCACTGGCCCCACCTTCGCCTCACAGGTGTAAGGCACAATGCGCCATTCCTGCAGCCCAACTGCATGCTGGGCATTGGAGTCCACTGATAGTGCTCCTACAGTGAAGAGACATCAAAAACAGCAAGTGATTCCACGTCATTGCTGCAGTCACGTAGCAGGTAAAGACCGCCCTTTGTCCCCCTTCTCAGGCAGATCGATTCTGCCTCCTCTCTCCCCTTGCGCGGGTAAGGGGGGGGGGGCGACGCGTATGCAGCTTCATGCAAAACACCACTTTTTTGCAGGTATATATACAATTAACATAATTAACTTAACTAATTATCAATTAAATAATTAGCATTAATACAAATATAAACCCCTGCAAAAAAACACAACCCGCACCTCAAAGTAAATTAAAAAAGTAGTTTATTTTCCTCCCTATACCCCAATAAACCCACAACCTGCTACAGTGTTAAAAATGAAAAAGAAATATATACATTTAAATTTCAAAACTACCAACAATTTAAAAACTATATTAAACGAACATTAACAGCAATTAAACAAACATTTTGTAACATAAACAATTAAAATGCATACTAAAATACACATTTTTTAAAATATTTTTGTAAACCATATTCATGTTTTTGATATTGTTAAAATGGATATTGCTTACCTTAAAGTCAATATTCTTGACAACAAAATTATTGCACATGATATTGCTGTGTGACGATATTTCATGCTGGATATTTCGGTTTGATTATGTTTTTTTTATATTTTGTCTGAACACCACTTAATCCAGCCTAGGGCCCAATTAGGCGCCTGGCACACGGTGCATGGATATTTGAAAACATCCTTTTTTCTATTGCTGCTTGTGCTTCAGCCCTTTACCGGGCTGCGGCACAGGCCGCAATAGAAAATGACTTGTTTACGACTACCTGCATGGATTAAAGTGCATAGAAGAGCAATTAATAGCGGAATATTGGAATCTAGCGAATTCTCGGTTGTACGCCTGTCTCTTGATTATCCCCCTAAATCTTATACAAGTTGCACTGTGACCATAATACCGGCTAGGGACACCAAGACATAAAGCACATATGTAACAGACTTTTTCAAATGCTCAGTAAACACTGAATTATAATTAAAAACATGTTATAAAATCATCTTTCACCTGCCCTGTGAACTCTTTTCCTAATGGCCCACGTGTCCAAGAAATTTAGGAACCGTACAAATAGCGGTCTAGTGTTGGATCTTAAGGTTTGAAGAGCTTCTGTGTGGTTGCCGGTTTCCAGCTATTTACAGATGGGGCTTAGCCAGTTTGTTCTTGGAAGTGCATATGCTGGGCAGGTAAACATTACATGAGCAACAGAATCTGTAGGGGTTTTACAGCCAAAACAGCACCAAGGTGGCAATGTGTTGCTTTGCCATCTACCTATTAGGTCTTTTAGGGGAAGGGTGCCAAACCTAACGTGGAGTTAGGGGTGGGCGGAATTTGCGAAGTCGCACTACGCAAAGCTCCGCAAAACGGTAAAAAATCTCCACGAGCACGCATAAATTCCGGGAACACGCGGAATTGCTTGTTCGCGATGCTTTTTCCTGTTCGCGAACGCTGTTTGCGTGCTCGGGGGGAAATATCTCATGAACACTCATTTTGAGAATGCGAACAAGCAAAGAATTCTGCGAAGGCCCGGAACGCAGAATGTTGGGCAATTCCACGTTCTATGCGGAACGCAAAATTACCCAAATTATGCAAATTCCGCGAGCGGAACAGAATTTACCGCCCAGGCCTAACGTGGATGTGTAATTTCGTATCCTTTGGTATCTGTATAGAAATTAAGTAGCCCTCCAAAGACCTATCCAGTCTGTGGGCAATACATTCTAGTTTTACCTTCCCACAAGAAAAACATTGATTAACTCAGCTTGTGCTACCCAGTTCCAATATTGTGCTTTTACCTGGCTTTTTTAGGAAGAATGTAGAGGGATCATTATCTTCCCAAATATCCCGTAACCCAATATCAGATACAAGCCTCCTCAGATTAACTAGCCAGCTAATTTTATTGAATTTATCCAAGCTGCTCACTTCTGCCGGGGCATTAGCATACAGGAACACTTCAGGAGGGGACCTAATCCTTATCCAAAATAGCAAAGGATGGACCTTGGCTTTATCAGCAATAGAATGCGTTCCCATGTCCAACTTTAAGGGATGGAGTGGGGTACTTATGGGCAACATCACTAGACTCCTTAAGAATTTGTGCTCAGATCTGGTGAGTTCCTACATTCTGTTAAATCCCTACAATTCAGACCCATAAAGGGCAGAGCTCACTACTTTTAGATCGTAGACTTGCAAAGCAGCAGCGACCAGTCTACTAAATTAGGAATGATGCTCTGTCTGTTTATGCTTCAGGGTCATCTTTGACACGTGGGGTTTCCACTACATATTCTCTGATAATTTTACACCTCAATAATCGAAGGTTCTGACCCTCTCAAACAGTGTTACTCCAAGGATAGGCCTGCCCCTATAAGTCTTGTGGGGATTCAATGCCATGAATTTTGTTTTAGACGTATTTATTTCTAGGCCCCGCATGTCGCAAAAATCTTTGAATTGATTAAGGAGCAGCTGGAGCCCCCTCTGTGTTTTAGACACCAATAAGGTGCCATCTGCAAAAAGGTAGGTCACTACCTTCTCCCCTCCTAAGAAGGGAGCATCCGATGGTTCATGAGATAAAAACGCCATTAATGTAAAGCGAGAAAAGCATAGGTGCCAATATGCACCCTTGGCATACATCCCTACTAACATGAATTGGGTCTGTAAGCTGCTTCTGAGTGCCCCACCGTACCCTGGCATAATTAAGTTCATGGAAATGAATAACCAGGCTTAAAATTTCACTTGGCACTCTCATGTCTTTGAATATTTGCCACAAGTTCCTTCTGGGAACAAGATCGAAAGCTGTCTTCAAATCAACAAAAGCAACATTTAAACTACCGTAGCCAATAACCAGGGTTTTCCAATACAAAAGGAGGAGGTGAAACACCTGATCTATTGTCCCAGTCTTTTCTTTAAAACCCTCTTGATAGGGTGTTAAAATTCCATTATCTTTGATCCAAGCATGGACCTTTTGCAAAAGCGCACAACAGACACTTTTTGGATTGAATCGATTAGGCTGATTGGCCTAGAATTGCAGGGTTTGTCCCTGTCGCCTTTCTTAAATTGGGGAATCACCTCTGCGCCCCTCCAAGACCCTGGAATTGGGGCACTGCCCCCTATAGCATTGGAAAGAAGTAAAACATATTGAGACCAGCTGAGCCTGTCATGAAGAAAAAGGTCTCCAGGAATGCTATCAGGTCCCGGGGCTCTTGTTTGAACCATTGAGGCATCAGAGGTCTTGATATCATCCAGGGTAAATGAATCCCCTTTGGCAGACTGAAGAGATATTAAAGGACCTGTTGAGAGAGCAGACATATCTGGGTTAGAATAAAGGGTTTTAAAATGCTCATACCAATCAGAGGCCAAGAAATGGTTTGCAGGCGGGTGTCCCCCGATTGGTCGCCCCACATGAACAAAAACCAAAACGTTTTAGTATCCCTAGCATTGTGAGCTTTCTTAATGAGCTGCCATCTAGAAGCATCTCTCTATCTCTCTCTTTGCTTTCAGGAGAGCTAGCTTATACATTTTTCTAGAGATTCTCAATGTCCTTGGATTTGAGTGCCTTAGAGAGTTGGGTCCTGGAGTTCCTACATTCTGGATCAAACCATGATTTTGCTTCCCTGTTATTATGTCTGACATTGGTCTTATGCACAGGCACAGTGAAGTAGGAACCCTTGTGCTCAAAAAAGTTCCAATGGGCCTCTGTAGCCTCCGCCATCCCTCCTGGCTTCTCGAGCAGTGTCGAAAGCTCTGCCATCGAAGCTAACAGGTCTTTGTGACTTATCTTCATGCAATATTATTGGTTATTGGTTGGGTAAACCTCCCTCGTTAGCTGCTGGGATCTGATCATGCGAGCCTCCCCAGTCAGACACCAGACCTAAACAGAGCGAATTATGATCACTATCTACAGTTTCACCCCGTTCGATCCATTAAAGGTCCTAGCGCCCGTTCTTTTGGGTTTGGTCCTGCCATTTGCCACACTCAGCCCAAACTCCATGGTCCGGGCTTTTACTTGGGACCCTCTCTTGACCGGGGGGTAAGTGTAGGGGGGAACAGACCACAGGTTCTCCTCATCTGCTTTGGTCACCTCGTCCCTATCTAAGGGGTTTAGAAGTGTTGTGGTTAAGTTTCATTGCTGCTGTGCTATTATGTTTTTGTTAAGTGGTATGGTATTGTTGTGTTGGGTGATAGTGCCTTTGTTGTATCACAATTGAAGTTCATCGGCCTAAACATGTACATGCACTCTAGTCATATGTTACCAGTACTGCAAATCCACGTTCATGATAGAGCAGCAGAATAAGTTTGCACTTAGCACTGAGCTGTTTACCATCTAGTCCAAACTTCATATGGCCAGTTTCATGTGTGTCCAAGTAGGTTGTAGGTCAAGGAAGTACTGTAGCATCCTCCATGGCAGCTTAAGAGGGGGTACCACTGGGGCAGGACAAACTGTTGTATGACCCTTTCTAACTTTGATCTGCGCCTTCTACTGCTGCAAGAAAAATGACCATGGCAAAGGATGGGGCCGAAGGTTGCCAAAGACGCAAAAAAACAGTTAAAGACAAAAAGAGTAATTTTTTAAATGTTAAAGAAAAATAAGTGCGAGGCAAATGGAGTTAGACTGCGAAGGAAGGAAGGATAATAGATTGCAAATAAGGAGAGAAAGATGGAAAGCAAAAGGGAAGCAGGATGGAAAATGGCACAAAATTGCAATGAAACTATAGACAAAAAAATAAAGAAAAAAATAAAGAAAAGAAGTAAGAAATAAATGAAAATGGAAAGAATAGCAGTAAGGAGAAAAGATGGAAGGAACAAATCAATAAAATAACATGGAATGAGGGAAATAAATGAGGAGAGCATGAAAATCGAATTAAATAAAGGAAAAAGAAATGTGAGGCAAAAGGAAGGGTGGTGGAAGGAAAGAAGACAGATAATTAACAAATGGAGGCAATAGCAAAAGAAGGAAGGGTGGAATGATGGGGGGAAGGAAGGACAAAAGGGTGGGAAAGAAGGAGGAAACAAGAAAAGCTATTAAATAGTTAAATAAAGGACAGAAAGAAAAATACTATAAAGAAGGATAGATATAAAGAATGAGAGAGGGTATGAATGAAGGATGGCCAGCCGGAAAAAGATGGAAAGAGGAAGGAGAAGTGAAGGAAAAAAGAAAGCACAAACAAGAAAGAAATTTGGATAGAAAGGACACAATGAAAGAAGAATAAAACAAAAGGAAGATAGAAGGAAAGAATGGAAGAGAGAAGTTAATATATCTAAATGCATTTTTGACCAACTGTCTTTAATCATGCTGTAAAATGCACTATTTTGCACCACTTTGTGCACAATTTACTCCGTTATTTAATGTCATAGGGCTCAAGGTCGGGGTTATTCGTTTTCCCGGCTTATCCCTGGCTACAGGTCATACAGGTTCCGGTCAAGGGGCAATGATTCTGCCCTGGCGCTCTATCCTCTTGATGCTTGAGTGTGTTCACTAATTGCCACCCGGGATCACCGTGCACGTGCTGCAATTACTACAACACTCTACGCCCCCTCTCTCTCATGGGGCCAGTCGGTGACATATAGGTGAGACTGCTGCTCTGGCACTGGCATCTGCAGCACATTGTGAGACAGAACAGGCAGTGCTGGAGGAGGAGAGGACGATTGAGAGAGACCGTATCTCAGAGAAAATGGTGGTGTTTGTGCCTCCTGTTTCACCACAACCCAGTCACAGAGAACACCCCATTTGCCCCCAGGTCTGAGGGCACACTTGATATTGTAATGCCAGCCTTTTTTCATCAAGCACAGACCTGTGCACCCATAGACTAGTCTTACCTACCCCTGTTCCTCCCTCGTGCTCCCAGGGATGTGTGGCTCAGCCATTTTACCTCTGCTGTGCATCCATCTTGTCATCTTGTGCTTCAGTGTTATATGCAGTGATGCAGCCTTTTGATGATCTTTTGAGATGAAGCAATGCTCTAGAATGGGTACCATTTTTGTTTGATGATAAGGGAGGGATGGTGTGTGGTGGATCACAAGGAGGGTCTACCAGTGAAGAAACACTTTAAACAAAAGTCTCCAGAGCTACTCAACTTGGACACATTCCCACCGGATGACAAAGCGGGCTTCAGTTCCCCAGATCAGAAGGACTGTGTACAAGGTGTCTCCTCTCACCTTTGGAAGAATGGTTGGAAGGGCCTTCGCCAGGCTTCTCTGCTTCCAGAGGTTCACTGCGATCCTGCTGTCCTCCTCTGTGATGCCAGTGTCTGTCTCCCACAGAGTGATGCCCGGATGTGAGCTGCAGAGATCTGAAGCTAGTGGATTCTCAAGAGATGGGGATATCCTGATCGGGGGGATCTTTCCGGTGCACGATGATACAGTTCAACAAGACATCACTTTCAGAGAGCAACCTCTGCCGCTAGAATGTCAGAAGTAAGCGCATCTTACTATATAATAACTATGAGTCTTGTACGCTTAACAGGATGGCAAGCATATAGGCCTTGAAGAAACATAAATAGGAACAATAAAGTGCTTTTTATCAATATTGTATCATGACAGTGGCATAACATAACCCACGCAGCCCCCATGGTGCGGGTGGCCTGGACTCCGGGGCCCCCTCTCAGCAAAAGTGGAAATGTGGCGGGCCGGGAAGGAGGGTCTCCTCAGTGTGCTGTGCGGGGTGTCCCCTCAGGTTTTGTTATGCCACTGTATCATGAATGCGGAAAGAGCAAACTGAAGCGCTGGACCATCTAAGTATGCAGTCAGATGAGCATTAAGGTCCACATGCATGGATGCATAGGCACTTGCAGATCAGAGCTTTAGGTGCCCTGCTAGATCCATGGCTTGTCCCACAACAGGCAGGGGAAGAGCTGGGCTATACCACAGGTCCAGATGCATGGATGCATAGGCACTTGCAGATCAGAGCTTTAGGCGCCCTGCTAGGTTCATGGCTTGTCCCACAACAGGCAGGGGAAGAGCTGGGCTATACCACAGGTCCGGATGCATGGATGCATAGGCACTCAATGTGTGAAGCATGGAGTTAGCAGATCAGACCTTTAGGCGCCCTGCTAGGTTCATGGCTTGTCCCACAACAGGCAGGGGAAGAGCTGGGCTATACCACAGGTCCGGATGCATGGATGCATAGGCACTCAATGTGTGCAGCATGGAGTTTGCAGATCAGAGCTTTAGGCGCCCTGCTAGTTTCATGGCTTGTCCCACAACAGGCAGGGGAAGAGCTGGGCTATACCACAGGTCCGGATGGAGGTAAACTGGCTGACTCCTATTGTGACCATTCCACTGGCTAGCAAGAGCTCCTGCATGTCTGCACTTAAATGCACTTATCTAAACGGAATGTGGCTCACAACATACAACACAACACAGATATGCTACTTAGGTGGCCGCAATGGTCAGTAAACATAAGATTACAGTCACTGCCAACACAGCACAGACAGAAGACATCATTGAATATCGCCATCCACAGGACTCTGAAACAAGCCACTCTCCTCTCCTGCATCAGAACGCATGGCTCCTTCTCTGATATATATATATATATATATATATGGGCACAGGTACTGACAGAGACCTCTATACTTACACTTACACTTTGGCCCTGGTAAAGTACCAGGATTGTAAATGCCTGATTGTGTGTTTATTTAAAATGTTCATAATAATAAAAGAGTACTAACAATATACAAGAGAATTAGTGTCATTAAAAACTGCGACCTGGTTCAAACTGTAAACTCACATTCACTTATTGCAGAAAGAAACTAATGTGCAACATGAGCTCCAAGGCGCCAGTTTTGAAGCCGCATGTTGAGTTTGACTTCCTGGTCGATGCCACCTCGTGCAGAGCAGAGGAGGGATTTGCCAGATTAAACCTGAGACATGGGTATTATGACCACATTCAAGTTCAAGCCGAGGTGCACGGTGCTGGGAGTGCAAAGTGCTTAGTCAGTGCCTTTTCTAAAGGGTCAACAAACCAATGTGCGGCACGCCAAAAGTGCAAGTGCTTAAGCAACACCTTTTCTGCAGCCACCTTTTGAGTGTCACTTTAATACATGTCTGGGATTTTAAAGTGCAAAGATAGTTTTAAAGTGCAGATGTTATGGCTACATGTTGAGTTCCGCCTTCAGTTTCATATTTCCTAATGTGACATTCAAAAATGATAAGGTGCAAGATTAGGTCTAAAGTGCAAGCGTTGTAAAGGCATATCACATTTTCACCAATCATAGGAAATGCCTTCTTGGTAGTTTTTGTTTCAAAGTTCCGGCAATATGTGGGATAAAGTATTTCAAGTATTTCAGTCCAGGATGAAGGGTGCCTTGACATGGCTAGTCCCAAGCAGAGCGTTCTAGTGGTAGAGGCTGTAGTCGCTAGCAGGCATCAAGTGTTGCCTGACCTTAGCGTGACCTTAGCTTGACCTTAGCTGTTCTACTACTCAGGAGTAGTACTTTGCCATTCTTGCCAGTTCCATTGTGACGTCACATGTGTAAGCACTGGTGACCGCATCCCTACAGGTTCTTAGTTCATACTTTAAGACCAGTTCATTCGGCAGGATGTGTCTGTTGTGAACACGGGGCAGCAGCATCAGATACCGCAGGGACTCAGGTTCCTACTTACACAGAGAGCGGTGCTGCTGCCCCCTACTTTTGGACTTTGAATGCAGTCTGAGTTCCCATTATGGCTGGCCAACAGTTCATACAGAGTGTATTGTTTTAAGGCAGTCCTGCCCAGGGGTCCTTGAGGGAAGGCTGAAGAGCAGTGGGCTCGTGAGATTGAAGCAAGCCCTGAGCCCCTATGGTCCTGCAGGGCAAGTGTCTTGGACCGCAGCCTCCCATGAGATTTTAGGATGCATTTCAATTGCTGGCGGGTTACGGCTTTGTTATTGGAGAGTCCATAGTTCAGGTAGCTAAAAGCCTTGTCCAGATAACTTGACCAGGGACTTCAGTCTGCTTTGATGGTCTGAGGTATGCTTTTCATTGAGCCTTCCAAGGAACCGGCGACCTGAGAGCAATACTTTAGAACAGCCGTTTTGCACTCAGGTTCTTAGTGTGCCAGGCTGAACTGCAGTCTCAGCAAAGTGTATCGTGTGTGCTTTGATAGAGCAAACTACTTTCTATAGGCTGGAGGTTGGCAATGCTCAAGGAGGGTTGATATAATCCCAGGAAAGACAAGATGCCCAGGATTTATGGCCAGGAGCAATTTGGCCCGAATAGCTGTATGGATTCCGTATGGATTCCGTCTGTGGTAGGCAGGGCTGGACTGGGAACTGAAAGCAGCCCTGGCAAATGTTGCCAGACCAGTCCCCGTCCGGCGCGTAGCGAGCGAGCGCAGCGAGTAAGCCCAACCGCTAATAGGAGGGTTTGGGGGTGGGGGTCTTTTTTTGGAAAACAACAGACCAAAATGGCAAATTTTACAGCACATTTTTCCTTACATATTCAATTGTATCAACTTACAAAGCACAGTAAATAGTAGATGATTACTTTAAAGAGCACCAGGTTGCCAAGTGGGGGAAAAAAGTAGGGGAACTGTGGGCGGAGAATCAGAGGGTGGGAATAACCGAAGGATAGGATCAGTGGGCAGAGCCAGAGGTGTGGCAAGAATGCGCAAACATCCCAATTTTTTGTATTTGTTTGGCATTTCACTGCCCAGTTTAATCAACCAATGGATACACATGATTATTTAAGGTTATAATGAGTTATTGACATTAAAATACATTCACAATGTGGGATATGCTTCTCATTACAGAATGTCCCAAATACGATAAAATGTGGAAGCCCAAGCCATTTGTCGCCGAGCCATGGAGTTTCTGTCATCGGCACTTCTCCCTTTTTCGACAACAGCAGTTCAAACATGAATGCCAAAATATCCTAGTTTGCAAATGTTTTCTATATAATCATGGCTCTGCCATATTTGCCTCATAATGCAAGATCTGCTGCATGATCTAACCATTTAAACTAATAAATTGTTTAAAGCTCAAATGTATCAAAAGTTAATAAAAATGTGACTTGTGTTGCTGCAGAGTGGATGGCTTATTGCAAAGGTTGACTGGTCACCTTTCTCACTGCTGCATTTGTATGTTCCACTGGTACTAATGAGGCAAAATCTTTCTAGAGACTGTTAGCATGTGTACAAATGTAAAAAATAATAAAGTATCAGAAAACATACTGCATTACGCTGCAGCCTTTTTTAAATGCATAATTTAGTCAACACTGCGGCATCATTTTGTCATCCTTTGCTGCATAATTAATTCCAGTGGCCCCACAGCAGGCAGCACATGTTAAAAGTGCTTGTGAATGAAGCAGAGAGAACGTGAAGTTTGTGAACTTAGTTTGGTGTGCGTGCAAATCCTGCATTGCCAATCCCTGGTGAGTTATAGGTACTACTGCTGAAACAAGGCCAATGGAGGTACCTATGGGTGAGGCAGACTGGCCTCAAGGGCAGGGCTGTCCGTAGCACTGGTGGTGCCCTGTGCATTAATGTTTGTTAGTGCCCCCCAATGGCCACCTCTGCCATGGATTCCCTCACAACCACCCTTTAACAGTGCCCCTCAAGTCTCCATACCCACACTCTCTATCAGATGCATTTAATTTGATTTACAGCACCACTCATACCATTGTAGGTTGTCAGAGCACTTTATATCACACACATTACACAGAGACAATCAATATGTGTGTAAATCACTGTATAGAAAATGTTACATAAGACTAAGGACTACAAGGTGTAGGAGTCACATGACAACCATACTAGTAGGCCGTATAGTTTAATAGTGATTGGGGAATTTAAAACGAAATGCCATGGTTGGGGGTTCTCTTTAATAATCAGAATTGACTTCTGGCCAAAAGAACACTTTTTGCAACATTAGGATAATCAAAGACTGGGGAAAAACATATCGCTCTAATTTATACCTTGCAGTTTGTATGCAGCTCTTAGATGACAGTTAATAGTTCACTGTTCTATGTTAGTATTTTAACGTATAAACTGCAAGTAACAAAAGGATCTCTCTGACAAAAGCAGTAGCCAACTAACCTATTTACATTATGTGCACTTTGTGATCTGCATGGTACATGTTCTTTGCAGCAGGCACACTAACCCTCTGAGCTACATTTCCATGAGTGAAAACTTCCACTAGACAAAATTCCGATCTCTCTCTATGAAGAACATTAATCACCAGAGTCATCATGACATTTTTATTGTTGCCGAAAATTGCTGGAGGCCAGGAAGGAGGCAGCAAGCGCTTTTAAAACCATAATATACTTGCAAATATAATGCCTCCACCCAAAGTCAGCACCCGGTGTGGTCACACTGGTTGCACCGCCTTAGACCTGGCCCTTCTCAAGGGTTCTGTGACCTCAGTGACAGAGTCACTGTTATTCTAGGGTGTGCTGCTTCATAGCCTTGCCCGCAAGACTGGAGTTGAACTTCAGTATGGATTGTGGTGGACAAGCCTTGAAGGTTAACCCACACTTGCCACTGCTAGTGCCCACCTGCTGGTGCTAAGACACCAGGGCTTCTAAGTTCTTCCAAAGCCTTCTAAGGTCTAGCATGCGATTGTGCTCTCTCAGGAGAGTGGTCTGGTGGACTGGTCATGACGGCTGAACCTGGTTCCCTAGTCCCAATTCAGCAGCTCTGACCATAGTGCCACATCCTCTCCCCCACTAAACACTATACTGCCCCACTGAGAAAAACTCACACTGCCTTCAACTACAACCCAATTGTTCAGAAATCAGTGAGTGCTTTTGCCTGAAAAGTTAAGGACATGACTACAGGGCCCTGAATGGACCCATTTCAATGTCCATCACTTATATCCTTACAAAACGTTAGCAGTATGGTAAAAAGACCACATCCCTGGACGCAGAGCCGCAGTACACTCTTTGTTTTCCAATCCACACATTGCAGTACCTCCAGGATTGGTGCACTAGTTGGAAGCCCAGGGAAACAAAGACAAGAAAACAAAAATAGCGCTTCACTGGCAAACTCTGTAAAAGTGGTTCTAATGTGTTTGGGTGTGAATAAAATCAATCTGGCCAGTTTGCTTCCACTCTGTCTTATTTTATCTAGTTATTTTTCATATTTTTAACATTTTATTCCCGATGCTGCACTTTGGAATGAAAATGTCAGAAAAATACGACATTTCCTGCAAAAGTGTCTTTCTTTTTTGGATCCATTTCACAGGGAAGCAAATCAAAGAAAGCAGCGGAAAGAGAGTGAGAAGCAGCCCTGCCCCCGCCCTGCCCGTCCCGATCACAGCCCTATCCAGGCCTTTTGGTTTTAATTTCAAATTCGAATCTGGCCCACATGCCCGAGCCCAGACAGTGCCCTGCCCTATGACGAATCCTGATTACAACAGCATGCAGGCCTGACACTCACAGCATGCATTGCAACTTAAACCACTGGACCAGACGGTTCTGACTAGACTCACCTGCAGACAGGGCGCCGGGGAGGGGGCTAGAAATAATTAAATTTCGTGCCTCGCTCTTTTTCTCTGTCGACTTGTCTCTGCCTCTGAGATCACAAGATTGATGCCTGCCTCCTTGACCTCGCACGCGCACTTTGCTCGAGCCTGGCCCCTATGCGCATGATCTCAAAATTCAGACCCCACCCTAAGGGGTGAACTACACCTCGGTTTACCGGCCGCGTGCAGATTCGGGGGCCGGGCGAAGGAGACATCTGCGCGCTGGCGCCATGGATCTGCCTGAGCAGCAGCAGGTACATTTATTTAATAAATTATTCATGGAACACTGCCAGCATTAAGCACATACCATTAATTATGCTGCAGATTTAGCTGCTACTAAACTGACTCAGGTCGGTCACGGTCACGGACCGTCACCAGGGCCAGGGTCCAATTCCAAACCGGCCCTCTGGCACAAAACTAGCCCCCACCCATCCAGCCTACCGGGGGATTGCCCGGTGCCCGGATTTAGCAGTCCTGCCCTGGTGGTAGGACTGTGTAGGTTTCGATGGAGTTTTACCCATGATGCAAATGTTGTTTTAGCTGCCGTTTCCTTTATTGCCCTGGACTGTAAGAATGGTTTACCTGTGTCCGACAGCCACACACCAAGTTAGGTATAATTTCTTCTTCTTGTCCAAGGTTCCATCTCTTGATGTTTCTTTTTACGCTGCCCAAAGATCAGCATCTTGGTTTTCGTGGCATAAGATGTTAGGTAGTTCTTGATGCTGTAAGAGGAAAGTATACTTAGGGCCCCCTGCATCCCAACACAGGTGTGATTGAGAATAGCAAGATCATATGTGTAATGCATGATGGGAAGTTTTAGTGATCCGATTTGTGGGGAGAACATGTTCCGTTTGGATACGCCGGCCCTAGATCGGCAGAGTAAAGTTTAAGCAACACAGACACTGTGATGCATCCCTTCTTTACACTTTTATCTGTATAGATTCTTGGGGAAGCGTGGGTTTGGGTCAGTGGACCCAGGTGACCGTGTATAGGGTGGTTATAGTGTTAAGCAGGTTCTTTGCTATCCCCCACTCAGCTAGCTTTGCCCATAGGATGTTGTGGTTTATGCAGCCCATGCCGCGCTGTAATCTCCAAGGCATGCATATAATGGACAGGACCCTTTATGTGCAGCTTTAGTTGCCAGCAAGGATGTTGTCCACAGTGGATGCTTTGGGCTGGAATTCTTCCTGATAGTATGGAACGGTCTTCTTTTCCATCACCCAGTCCTCCAGCGCACAGAGTACGGCCTTTGCGAAAGCTACTCCCTCAATACTGCCCCCTGCCTCACACTGCAAATACATTTCCCAGTAAGTCACCCACCAGACACACATTCCCTCACTCTACTACCAATATATCTCCACAAAAATACTCAGCGGCAGATTTACAAGCTCCTTGCGCTACTTTTGCGTCACTTTTCCCATGCTAAAAGTGACGCAAACGTGGCGCAGGGGGCTTGTAAATAAGCCCCCTAGACTCTATCTAGGAAGGAAACATCAAACTCGCTAGGAAAGTCATGGCTGAGCTCCCAAAAGTATTCCCAGGCCACATAAATGTCCTAATATTCTCTGTATACATGCCCCACACACTGTCAGCAGTATAGGACTCATGTCAGTAGTGACTCTAAAGTTTATTTTCGAACACATATATTGCCTTGCCACTGGCTTAGTGGGCAGCTCTGTAGGACAGCACTAATATGCACTTTCTGACCACAGCCAGACTGGGGAATCGAAGGCAGCTGGCAACAAAGCTTGAACCAGCCCCTCTCCCTTCATTTTGTTACAAACTCTCACACTCTCTTTCTCTCCCTCCCCCTCTCTCTCCATTTTTGTCTTGTCTCCTTCTTGCTCCTCTCCCTTCTCCTTCTCTAATCTCAGACTCTATCTCCAACCTTTTCTTCCTTTCTTTTTCTCTCTCACCTCAACCTACTGAGTCTGTGCAAATAATCTGGTGGAGCTGATGAAAGTGACAGAGGCACCAGCAGCGGCCCTGGGCTTTCAGAACCGACCTCCAAAGGCTCCAGCCCACTGGGAAAAAACAATGCAGCCCTGTTGCTTCTGAGAGAACAAAGATGTCTGATGATGGGCTGAGCATCTGTGTTTTGTTGACGTGTAAGGGATCTAAAATGCAGATCTTTCTGAGTTAAACCACAACACACAACAAGAGAAGCTGAGGCCTCATAAGCAGTAAAGTACTGCACACTGCTTAGCAGTACACACTGCGCGCCTTTAATACCTCGAAACGAGGGTCTGTATCTAAAAACACCTAAGAGAACTATCATTTCACATCAATCAGTCTTGCTGTAAGGAGAGAAAAACAGAGAGCCATTGTCTTCCGAGCTGAAGGAAACAGCAGAAAGACACATGCACGCTCCCACACATGCGCACACATACTCATTCATACATGTACTCTCACACTCTCTCTTTTCTGCTTTCACTGGGGCCTGCGAGCATCATAAGACCATGGTAGATTACTCACAACCACAGCCCAAACACAAGCAGACTCTTTAAAAAGTCCTCTTTCATCTTTACCAGCCATGAAAGGTGAGAAGATGATTGGTCAGTGCTGCCCCCAATGAAGAGCTCTGAAACTTCTACTGAACAACCCCCATGGCGAGAGATCTCCACTGCCCCCCACAGCCAACAATCTCTCCACAACTGATTGCACCAACAAGGTTAACTATGGTAGTCCACCCCAGTTGTCTTCCTAAATCAACACGTCGAAAGGGAGCACCTTAATATCCATGCAACATCATCAACAGTCCTAGAGACCATGAAATTCAAGAAAAAGAAGAACAAATGCCAGGCTAATCTTTGTAGAAAGAACGCCATGCTTGTCCTTCTAATCCTTGTAGAACGCCATGCTTGTCCTTCTAATCCTTGTAGAACGTCATGCTTGCTGATACTTCCAAGTGGCACCCACGGTCTGCTTCATAAACCACTCGAGACTCTCCTTTGAAGCAACAGCACTTTGAGGCTTTGGTCTCTGCACTTTCCAGATGACCTACCCTATGCTCCCTTCCTGTTGTACACTCACACACTAACACCAGCCCCTGGGTGATCACTAATGTGCTCCACCACCTCCACCTTCCCACCCTTATTACCCCCGCGCCACTTGCACAATGCATAGTACTGCTGCTTCTGTGACGCAACCTACTGCTTAGTACCTAGGCTCATACTATGAAAACCACATACACATCTATCCCAGTCAAAAGCTACATGAGCTATGTGTTTAGCAATAATCCAGATGCTGATTAAACTTGGGTTGAAAAAGGCTGTAGACAGGTGCTACTAAAAGCTAGTCAATATACAGGTGAGGAGGTAAACCCCTCTATGTTGAAGACATCTAGAATTTTAAAATACATGTACTGTTGAAAAGCCAAAGTAGATATTTTCATTATTAATCCCCAGCAACTATTGTATTCCCTTGTATATATGGGCATCAAAAACCAATGCTGCATTTCTACAGCTGAAGAATTTTGATCTGATCTTTTTCTGATTGTGATACAAATCATGCCAATTCCTAACTGATGAGTGACCACTACACAGCACAGATTTCATACAATCTGGGGTACTTGAGTCTGAAATATGAGGTCTCTCTCTACATTCCAGGTTTGGGATCCAGAATTATCAATGGGTCCAGGCTATGGTCTTTGCCATTGAAGAGATTAACAACAACTCTAACCTTTTACCCAACATTTCTCTGGGATTCCAAATTTATGATTCCTGTATAGTCCTTCAGCGGGCGCTCAAGGGAGCCTTGTGGATTCTTTCCGGACTGGAGGAGCCAGTTCCAAACTACTGGTGCCGGGCAGAGCGGCCACCAGCTGCTGTTATAGGGGATGCCGGTTCAACACGTTCAATTGCTCTTGCAAGGATTCTGGGTCTGTACAGATACCCTCAGGTAAGATAGTCTTAAGCAACTATTTAATGTGCTCATTGATCACTAGGATTTTTTTAGGCATGATGACATACTGGATCTTAGGGCCATGGAAACAAGTCAGGGTCCTTGGAGCTCTAGTCTGTTAAACAGTCACACAGTGGTCAGCTTTCCATCAAGGCCTTTGCCTCTACCTATCAAATGATGGGGTGCAGCAGGAGACCCAGATAGAGATTGAGAAAAAAGACAATAGCACTACTACTGCAAAGACAGGAGAAAACAGGACCTGCCTGGGAGCAAACACAGCGGGTCACCTTGGGCTGGTGCAATCCAAGAGATTTTAGAAGTAGAGCTGGAACGAGAGAAACTTCACCGCAGTATTGATGAACTTTGGGCCAGATATTATGTATCTGTGACTTAACGTGTGCAAGAGGATCACTAGGGAAGCAGTGAAGCATACGGAGGACAGCATAGTGAACTCAGCAAAAATGACAGGACTGGTAGAACTGACATCACACACCCTTTGACCCATGATGATATCACAAGGTTATCCCCATCCCATCCTTAACCTCTTTTTTATTCTAGGACATAAAGGGGATTACTAAGGGGTGGATACTGCATGACTAATTGGGAATCAAGAGCAACATGTGTTTTCTTTTCCTACCAGTGCTTTCAATACCAAGTGTGGGAAAGGTGACCAAAGAGTTACCAAGACAAAGTAAATGATAGCAATTGCTACTTGTAGTTACCCATAGTTGGGCCCAGATTAACTAATGCTTTGCACTGGGTTTGTGTCACAAACAGTAACATAAACTTGGTGTAAAGTACTGGGGTCAGAATTATTATCCAACGTAAACACGGATTTGTGTTGGAAGTTCCCCCAAACTGACACAAAGTTGCGCCATGCAATATGTTGTGCTACTTTGGCCAAGGGGTTGTTCCATGGGTGGTACATGGGCATTCCCAAGCAACCACCCATAGGTTTTGATTCATAAAGGGATTTGGGCCAAAACCTTATGTATCCTCAAGGCAGTTGTAAAATGGGAGCATGTTTCTAATTCTCCTTACTGTAACAACTTTGCATAGGTGTTTTGATTCTAATTCCATTTGTGCCCAAGACCTGAAGTGTTTCTGAAGCGTCGGACCTGGTGTCTCCTGTAGCCTCAGGGAGCTAAAGGGTAAAGGTGGCGTATTTTGGACCAAGAACCAGCAGAGCAGTTCAGACAGGGAAGCCGTGGCTGGAGACAGTGTTCGGGCCCAGCTCCAACGGTGCCTTAGTAGCATTCAAAGCTCTCCTAGATGTCTGGCAAAGTTTTTAGCGCCCCAAGGAAGCACCCAGAATCTGAACAAACTGGTATTATTGACTGACGCAGGATGCAGGGGTAGAGGGGTCTACCTCACCTTGAACCTGTGACTGGAATCCGCAAAAGAGCACAGAGAAGAGTGGAAGCATTTAAGTGGACCCGCCTGGAATCCAACTGATTCTTTCCTTGCTGTCCTTGCCAGCATGGGCAGAACAATTTGATGAAAATTGGTTTATTGCATTCGATAATTCTGCCTGAATAATATTGGCTTTTACACCCTCATTGTTCCTGTGGGCAATTGTTGTATTCAAAATATGATATCTCCCGATCATTTTATCAATTTTTTGTAGTTTTAGCGTTTTGTTTTTTTACAAAGTTGTTCCAGAAAGTGTACTAATCGGTTTCTTGACTCAAATGTTGCTTAGGTGCTGCTTCAATGTTTAATATGCATTTGTCTAATGCAAGGCTCTCTGCGTTACATCATTTCTACCAGTGGTTAAACCTAGACTTTCTCTTTGAACCTGCGTTAAGCCAAGCATGCACTTATTTACTATGAGGAAGTCCACATCTTGGGACATATTTACAAAGAAGTGATGCAGCGCAGCGCTGCAAGCAATTTAGCAGTGCCATCTGCATCATCACAAACATGCAGGATGCAATGTATTCACAAGAATACGGCGCACCCCTGTGTGCCCCCTGAGCGCTGGAGATAAAAATGGTGCCTAGGCACCAATGCAGACACGCTTGCGACATGGTGCAAAGGTACCTGCGTTGAAGAGATGATTGTTATATGAAGAAAGGGACAACTTCCTGCACATAAACAATCGTTAAAGGTGATTTGCTCCTTCTATGTGAGCGGCAGAATCTGGCACAAACTTTTTCAGGAAAACAAATAAAGGAACGTCAGGAAAAAATAAATCTAGAAGAAAAAGGAATCTATTTTCCAACTAAAAATACATACGGAGAGGAAGACCTAACTGTCTCTGACTATGTAGTGTTTTCCCCTGACATACTACCCTCCATGGCCGGACGGCCAGACCTAAATATGCTTCCCTACCCCCTTTCTATTCCCCCCAACTCCCTACACGCCAGAGGACTGGTCTACTACTGGTTTACTATTTAACCCTGTAACTGATGTAACTTGTAACTCTCCCTCCATTCCCTCCTTCCTCTCCTGGGGACTTGTTTCTTCTTTATTGGACTTTGCAACTGTAATTACTGTAACCTTGTGCCCTTTACCAAAGCACTCCCTCTCCCCTCGTTGAGGAGGGATCCAGCATTTATCCCCTGGAGTCTCAGAGACCCATCTGAGAGAGTCCACAGCGTCAAGGGAGCCACACACAGTGGAGGTGTGGGTATGGCACCCCTTGCCAAAGCGCTCCCTCTCTCCTTGTTGGGGAAGGATCCAGTATGTATGCCCTGGAGTCTCAGAGACCCCTCTGAGAGAGTCCACAGCGTAAACAGAGCCCCACTCAACGGAGGTGTGGGATTGACACCATTTCCACTGGGATCACAGCACACCGGATGTTGGTCACGGTTCTTCCTCGGCTCCCGGTAGTTTTTCTTTCACCCTCCCCCACCTCTTTACTTCTTTCATTCCTTGTCTACCTCCCCTGCTCCTATCCCCTCTCACCTGAATCTCTCCCCTTGCCTGCTTTTTCCCTTACGTATATGTTTTTTAAATCGCATGTAACTACGTAACTATGCTCTGAAACTGTGTAACTTTGTAGCTATGTAACTTGTAACTATGGTCTGCAACTCATGTAAAGCGCTCTGATACCTCCGGGTCTAGCCAGCGCTATATAAATCTTTTCAAATAAAAATAAATAAATGCCAAGTGGCATAGTGCAGCATTGTAAATATTGAGCAGGGCACTGTGCACTGGAGAATTGGAAAAACTGACACTCCGGTGGCACAATGCCCTTGTAAATATGCCCCCTTGTTCTTCCATCAGTCAATAATGCAGAATTTCACACACATCATCGAATGTCTTTCAACTTGCAGTCAGTAAAACATCTAACAATAAAAGTTGTTCTTTATGTTTCACTCTTCTTCATAACCCTTGCCTATGTGCCTACGCCAGCCACTATTTCCTTTATTTTCAACTTTGTATATATGTGTAGGAGAGTAGCGTCTGCTATCCTATGGTCACCCCAAATTTTTGCTTTTTGCTTCACTGGTTTTTGACATATTGAGGCTGTGGGCCTGCCAATCAGACCCCCAGCCTGCTGTTCTCTCTACTAAATTAAAACTATGCACCCTAGGTGCATAACCAATTGGAAGTGGATCACCCTGTCAGCCCCTGTACCAGTGTACACTAGGTACCCAGGGCATTGGTGTATCTAAGGCCTGCCCGGGGCTGAAGCATGTGTTATGCCACCCCAGGCTTGGCCTAACAAATTTGACATAACTGGCTGATCACTCAGCTGGGGTAAGTTGGTGTAACCACCTCTTACTTGGGTGTTTTTTACCTATACCTAACCTTAAATGGGACACATGTTAACCTATAAGTCACTCCTATGGCAGGCCTTAACAATCCTGAAGGCAGAGTGCTTGGTTCCATGTGAGATGGTGCTCTGGCATGAGCTGAGCCTGTCTGCAGTGGTCAGAACAACTTCCTTCTACTGTTTCCAGATATCGTCATACCATATACTCTTAAGTGCATTATGAACCTCGCGGTTAAATGCTAACTTTGGTTTGGCTTTATCAAAACATGTCGAGTAAGGTGTCATACGAATTGGAATACTAACCCCTCGCCAATTCTGGCGACGGGGTTAGCATTCCCCCCTTCTAGAGGGACACGACATGTACAGTACCTGAAACCCGGGTAAAATCAGACATAGCCTCAGCTCCACAAAATGGATGCTGCCACCACAGACACAAGTCTGCCCTCCTGCTGCTGGGAGTCCTTCCAGCTTGGGAGGTGTGGACAAAGGGTTTCCTGCCAGGGGAGGTGCATGCACCACCCCAGACAGGATTTTGTGTATTGGTCAGGTAGGGCTTGAAAGAAACCAGACATGCCTGAGGCTCACAAGGAGCCTCGGTGCATATGCCAGTTCAATCCGGTCCTGGGGCACACCAGTCCCGGGCCTGGGGCGAGCTGGACAAAGGATTGGGGGTGTAACCACCCCCCTTCCTGGTCCCACCCTTAGGGAGGGACCTAGCAGGTAGTCCGGCCCCTAGAATCCGCTTAAAGGTAGGAGCTGTGTCCTAAGACTTCAGACATCCTGGAATCAACTTGAAACTAAGAAGAAGACGGGAACTTCGATGCTCTGCCGCACAGAGGACTGAAGCCAATCTCCCCTGTGGTCAGGGAGTGACCACCTTGCTAACGCAAGCACCATCCAGCGAATCAACGTCTGCTTTGCCGCCGCCTCCCGCCGGAGCCCGAGCCCAGAGACTGACAAGACCTGGACCTCCAGACCTCTCACCGCCCGATCCACAGTCCCTGAGAAGAGGAGACCCGTGGAGGCACCGAGACACGTGGAGCCAGCCATCTTGAAAAGACTACGACAAGCTGCAAGTGCAACAACCGAGGCTCCCTCCAAGTTGTGCTTTGGGATCTGAGAAGCCCAACACCCGAGCAGCATCTGCACCAAAGGTGAGCCCTCCAGCATCTCCACGATCTGCGTGGGGCCATTCTGCATTTTGCCACTCGACGCGCCTAACCGGTTGCTGGCCCGCTGGCAAGTGGCCATCTTGGTGACGAACTTCACAAAATACACCTCTGGTCTGGTTGCTCCAGACTGGCCCTTGCTCCCCTCCAAAGGAGCAATCCCTCTGACCTTGCTGGTCAGAACCATCAGCTTATTTCATCTCCTACAACAATTGCTTTTGCCAAGGCTTGTTTGCTTCAATCAAGTCGCCGACACCGCCGACAGCGAGAGCCTGCGTGGGACAGCTCGTGACTCGACTCCTGGACGTCGTCGACCTTCAGGGACCATGTGGCTGCAGAGACAAGCTACACCTTCCTTCCTGTTTGCACCCGACATCGCCTGGTACCCACCTGGTGCCACGCTGGTCACTGGCTAGTGACTGTGAACACTGTCCCCTCTGCTTACAGGTCTTCAACATCTCCGATCCACTCTTGGATCCACTGCATCTCTTCCGGACCGGTCGCCTGCAGCATCTTTTTCCACAGGCTCCATTGAACAGAGAGAAGAAACCCGACGCACTTCGACGCCTATGCACCCGCTTCCTGTGGGTGAGGTAAAGCTGGCACTCCGGTGCCCGAGTGTAGAGAATCATCTCTAGTGTCTGTGTTTCCAATCTTAAGTTCCTAGTCCATCCGGAAGATCCTCTTTGCAGTAACTTTGTATTTTTTACGCACCCATTGAAAACCTATGGGAGCTCGCGTGTGACTATTTGCTCTGCACACGCAACCCGTGGACCTCCTGGTCACTAACTGAAGTTAGCTCCTTGTAGGCCCAGCGATTCTAGAGGCCCTAGGCCTTTTCCCTTTTCTGTTCGTGGTACTTATACCACTATTTTAGTATATGGTTTGAGCGGCCACCAGGGCCTATCCATATAAAGTGCAACTTCTGTGTATTCTACTGTAATCTTGTTTGACGATTTGTGCTCCTGTGCTCATAAAGAGACTAGGGGTTACTTTGAGAAATAAATACATATATATTTTGAATATATATCTGTGTGGGGTCCTTTCATTGGTATAAAAGGGGGTTACATTTGGTAAAACAGCTTGCTTAACACGCTTCACGAGTTTAGCCTCAAAGACTGCTTAGCCTACGCTACCACTAGGGCAGCTAGTCCGAAAAGGTTGACTTACAACCACACCATAAGGGTTGCTTGGCATGGTACAAGGTGGTCACTAGAACTAGTGAACAGCATATACCAGGCCAACTTCTCACATTGGTGAG
This sequence comes from Triturus cristatus, assembly GCF_964204655.1. Classification (NCBI taxonomy): domain Eukaryota; kingdom Metazoa; phylum Chordata; class Amphibia; order Caudata; family Salamandridae; genus Triturus; species Triturus cristatus. The sequence continues at coordinate 761,625,458 of NC_140595.1, forward strand.
CAGCGGTTGGATTTGAGCTTGCTGTGTTTTACCATTGTAATCTCTTGGTTACCAATTGAAAGATCACATAGGTACCTATAGGTACATATAAAACAAGATTAGATATACTTAAGTTCTACTGAACTTAGTTGTTGTAGAGCAAAGGGAGTAGCACACCCTGACTACAACTACTAGATAGGTTTAGTAGGTAAACCCAAGTGTAGGTAGATTGCAACACATCCACCCACACTTAAGAGCAATGGCTGGGGCAGAGGGGTCCACTGTACCCATCTCTGTTGAGAGTGACCCCCAGAGGGCACCATCCATCTTTGCTACCCTTAATCAGAATGAGCTCAGGCATTTGGCAACTCTTAGAGGCCTTAAACAGCCCAAGAACCCTACCTCTGCTGAGCTCAGAGAACTCTTGCAAAATGATGAAAATCAAAGAGAGCTCAAGAAAGCTTCCCAGTTAGCACCCTTAGGGACAGGAACAGGAGGCCCCCCTTCTGAAGATGCTACCGAGGTACCCCTTTCCAATAGTCACCCCTTAGATGAGGTTCATACTACAGAGGATGAAAGTGAGAAGGGTACTGATACAGAAGGTAGTGGGGATGAAGGGAGAACTAGCCCAGTGCCAAGTGTTATACTTGGCCCAGCTAAACTAAGGCTATTGGGGAGTGACAGTGGGTTTACCCCATTGGATCTCCCCAGTGGACTTAACACAGGGCTTGGGAGGCAAAGGAATCGCTCAGGTGAATCCAATGCTTCCCATGGCTCTAGAGGCTCTCAAGGTCACTCCAGAAAAAGGATGACCACCCCTCAGAGGAGGGAACATGAGGCCAGAATGCAGGAAGCCCAGCTGAGGATCAGGAAGCAGGAGCTAGAAGTAGCCCTGATGGAAGAAAAACTGAACAAGGCTAGGCAACCTAAAGAGAGTGGGTCTATACCCACTGGTGGCAGCATTGTCCCTAAGGACAAAGATAGGGTCTTTGATAATAGGAACCTGTCTAAGGTTGTGCCCCCCTACAAAAGTGGGGATGACATCCACAAATGGATAACTGCTCTTGAGAGAGCCTGCAAAGTGCAGCAGGTTCCTGAAGACCAGTGGGCAGCAATCCTCTGGCTCTCCTTTGAAGGAAGAGGCAGAGACAGACTCCTCACTGTTAGAGAAGAGGATGTCAGAAATTACAGAGTCCTGAAGAGTGTTCTGGTTGATGGGTTAGGCTTAACCACTGAACAGTACAGGTTAATGTTCAGAGACACCCAAAAGACACAGACTCAGGACTGGTCTGAATATGTTGAATGTGCCACTAAGGCTTTGGAGGGTTGGTTGCTGGGAAGTAAGGTATCTGATTTTACAGGATTGTATAATTTGATGATGAGAGAACAGATTTTAAATAACTGTCAAAACCAGCAACTGCATCAACACTTGGTTGACTCTGATCTGACCTCTCCCCAAGAATTGGGAAAGAAGGCAGACAAATGGGTCAGAACCAGGGTTAAGCAAAAGAACCAGAACCAGGGCCAAGGGGGTGATCAGAAGAAAACAGACCAAAAGGGTGGAGATCAGAAACCTAAAGACCAGAAGTCTTCAACAGGGCCCCAAACTACTGCTAAGGAGGGTGGGTCCCAACAGTCCAAAAAGAAGAAAGAAGGTCAAAAGAAACCCTGGTGCAATCATTGCAAGAATACAACTCACTGGACTAGTGATTGCAAAAAGGGTGGAGCCCCCAACACTGTGGCCCCTAAGGCACCTGCTCCCAGTACTACTGTTAGCAGTGTTGGTCCCCAGACAAAGGGTGTAGTGGGAATCACTATGGGAACTGAAGGAGATTCTGACTTAGACAGAACCCTGACACAGGCAGTCTTGATCTGTGATGGGGACATTGACCTGTCCCTGACTGTGAGCCCCAGTAACCTGGGCAAGTACAGACAGACTCCTTTAATAAACGAAAAAGTGGCTCAAGCCTACAGGGACACATGTGCCAGTGTCACTATGGTGACACCAGGCTTTGTGGACCCTGGACAGTACATACCAGGTGAGAACTACCTGGTGACCAATGCCAGCAATGCCACTACTTCACATAGTGTGGCAGTTGTTAACTTCTCATGGGGAGGGGTAACTGGCCTCAAAAGGGTTGTGGTTAGTGCAGACCTCCCAGTAGAATGTTTGTTGGGCAATGACCTAGAGAGTTCTCTATGGTCAGAAGTGGAGTACAGGACTCATGCAGAGATGTTAGGAATATCATCACATGTCCTTGCTGTGACCAGGTCACAGGCCAAAAAGTGCCTCACTGAACCACAGGTCTTGGATCCTGGAACAATGGACCAAGCACCTACCAAGAAGAAGAACAGGAGGGTCAAGGCTGTGCCTTCCCCCCTGCCTCAGAGTGATGATCAGCCTTCCCAGGAAGCTGATCTAGAGGACCCTGAAGGAACTGTCCCTGAAGAGCTTGAACCTGATCAGGTTGAGTTTCTGGGGACAGGGGGACCTTCAAGGGCTGACTTGAGGCAGGCTCAGTTATCCTGTCCCTCTCTTGAACCCCTCAGACAGCTGGCTGCTGCTGAGGCTGCTGGGAATGCTCAAGGTACCCATAAGGTGTATTGGGATGAAGGGCTCCTTTATTCAGAGGCTAGAGACCCCAAGCCTGGTGCAACCAGGAGGTTGGTTATACCTCTGCAATTTAGGGGCTTCCTTCTTACCTTGGCCCATGATATTCCTTTAGCAGGACACTTAGGCCAGAACAAGACTTGGGACAGGCTTGTCCCTCACTTTCACTGGCCTCACATGAATGAAGATACAAAGGAGTTTTGTCGCTCCTGTGTTACCTGCCAAGCCAGTGGCAAATCAGGTGGCACAACAAAGGCCCCCCTAATACCACTACCTGTGGTGGGGGTCCCCTTTGAAAGAGTGGGAATAGACATAGTGGGTCCCATGGATCCTCCCACTGCATCTGGGCACAGATTTATACTGGTGGTAGTGGATCATGCCACCAGGTATCCAGAGGCAATTCCCCTTAGGACCACTACAGCACCTGTTGTGGCCAGGGCCCTGCTGGGAGTATTCTCCAGAGTGGGGTTTCCTAAGGAGGTAGTATCTGACAGGGGTACCAACTTTATGTCAGGATACTTGACAGCTATGTGGAAGGAATGTGGTGTCAACTACAAGTTCACCACTCCTTATCACCCACAATGCAATGGGCTTGTTGAGAGATTCAACAAGACCCTAAAGGGTATGATCAAAAGATTACCTGAAAAGCTCAGGCGAAGATGGGACATCCTTCTACCCTGCCTTCTGTTTGCTTACAGAGAGGTCCCACAAAAAGGAGTTGGCTACAGCCCCTTTGAATTGTTGTTTGGGCACCCTGTAAGAGGCCCACTGTGTTTAGTGAAGGAAGGATGGGAGTTACCTCTCAAAAAGCCTAAGCAAGACATAGTGGACTATGTACTTGGTCTCCGCTCCAGGATGGCTGAGTATATGGAGAAGGCATCCAAAAACCTTGAGGCAAGCCAGGCCTTACAGAAAGCTTGGCATGACCAAAAGGCTGTCTTGGTTGAGTTTCAGCCAGGACAGAAGGTATGGGTGTTGGAGCCAGTGGCCCCAGCAGCACTCCAAGACAAATGGTCTGGACCCCATACAATCCTGGAAAAGAAGGGAGAGGTCACCTACTTGGTAGACCTAGGAACTCCCAGGAGTCCCCACAGGGTACTCCATGTTAACAGGCTTAAAGCATATGTTGACAGGGCAGACATGGGCTTGCTCAAGGCTACAGATGAGGGACAGGAGGAAGAGAGTGACCCTCTCCCAGACCTGTTGTCTCAGAACCCTGAAGATGGCTCAGTTGAAGGAGTGACCCTTGGAGGCAACCTCACTGCCCATCAGCAGACTGAATGTAGACAGGTTCTACAATCATTTTCACATATGTTTTCCTTGATACCTAGTCAAACTGACTGGTGTACCCATGTGGTGGACACTGTGACAGTCTGCCTGTAATGAACAAGCTTTACAGACAACCTGACCACGTCAGGGACTGTATAAAGGCTGAGGTACATAAAATGCTGGAATTAGGTGTCATTGAACCCTCAGAGAGCCCCTGGGCTAGCCCAGTGGTTCTGGTCCCCAAACCTCACACCAAAGATGGCAAGAGAGAGATGAGGTTCTGTGTGGACTACAGGGGTCTTAATGCTGTCACCAGGACAGATGCACACCCTATTCCAAGGGCAGATGAGCTCATAGACAAACTAGCTTCTGCTAAGTTTTTGAGCACATTTGACTTGACAGCTGGCTATTGGCAAATCAGATTAGCTGAGGAGTCTAAGGCCAAAACAGCATTCTCAACCCCAGGTGGGCATTATCAATTTGTGGTGATGCCCTTTGGTCTGAAGAATGCACCTGCCACCTTCCAAAGGCTGGTGAACCAAGTCCTTACTGGGTTGGATGACTTTTGTGCAGCATATCTTGATGACATTGCTGTCTTTAGCTCCACCTGGGAGGATCACCTGATCCACCTGAAGAAGGCTCTTGAGGCCCTGCAAAGGGCAGGCCTCACTATCAAGGCTACTAAGTGCCAGATAGGGCAGAGTAAGGTTGTATACTTGGGCCACCTTGTAGGTGGAGGCCAAGTTCAACCACTGGAGAGTAAGATACAATCCATCAAGGACGGTCCCCTCCAACCACCCAGACTCAAGTTCGAGCTTTCTTGGGCTTGACTGGGTACTACAGGAAGTTTGTTAAGAACTATGGGTCCATTGTGACTCCTCTTAATGATCTGACATCCAAGAAGATGCCCAAAAAGGTTCAGTGGACAGTAAGCTGTCAAAAGGCATTTGATGACCTGAAGGAGGCCATGTGCTCTGCACCTATCCTGAAAAGTCCTGACTACTCCAAAGAGTTTATTGTCCAAACAGATGCTTCTGAGTTGGGTGTGGGAGCTGTGCTGTCACAACTTAATGTAGATGGTCAAGACCAACCCATTGCTTTTATTAGCAGAAGGTTGACTCCCAGAGAGAAGAATTGGTCAGCTATTGAGAGGGAGGCCTTTGCTGTGGTGTGGGCCCTGAAGAAGCTGAGGCCATACTTGTTTGGCACTCACTTCAAGATTCAGACCGACCATAAGCCCCTCTTGTGGCTAAATCAGAAGAAGGGTGAAAACCCCAAACTGCTTAGGTGGTCCATTTCCCTACAGGGTATGGACTTTACAGTGGAGCACCGGCCAGGTACTGACCATGGGAATGCAGATGGTCTCTCCAGGTACTTCCACTTAGGACATGAAGACGAGACTGGTCAAGGCTAGTTTAATGTCCCTGCGTTTGGGGGGGGGGTTGTGTAGGAGAGTAGGGTCTGCTATCCTATGGTCACCCCAAATTTTTGCTTTTTGCTTCACTGGTTTTTGACATATTGAGGCTGTGGGCCTGCCAATCAGACCCCCAGCCTGCTGTTCTCTCTACTAAATTAAAACTATGCACCCTAGGTGCATAACCAATTGGAAGTGGATCCCCCTGTCAGCCCCTGTACCAGTGTACACTAGGTACCCAGGGCATTGGTGTATCTAAGGCCTGCCCGGGGCTGAAGCATGTATTATGCCACCCCAGGCTTGGCCTAACAAATTTGACACAACTGGCTGATCACTCAGCTGGGGTAAGTTGGTGTAACCACCTATTACTTAGGTGTAGTATACCTATACCTAACCTTAAATGGGACACATGTTAACCTATAAGTCACTCCTATGGCAGGCCTTAACAATCCTGAAGGCAGAGTGCTTGGTTCCATGTGAGATGGTGCTCTGGCATGAGCTGAGCCTGTCTGCAGTGGTCGGAACAACTTCCTTCTACTGTTTCCAGATATCGTCATACCATATACTCTTAAGTGCATTATGAACCTCGCGGTTAAATGCTAACTTTGGTTTGGCTTTATCAAAACATGTCGAGTAAGGTGTCATACGAATTGGAATACTAACCCCTCGCCAATTCTAGCGACGGGGTTAGCATTCCACCCTTCTAGAGGGACACGACATGTACAGTACCTGAAACCCGGGTAAAATCAGACATAGCCTCAGCTCCACAAAATGGATGCTGCCACCACAGACACAAGTCTGCCCTCCTGCTGCTGGGAGTCCTTCCAGCTTGGGAGGTGTGGACAAAGGGTTTCCTGCCAGGGGAGGTGCATGCACCACCCCAGACAGGATTTTGTGTATTGGTCAGGTAGGGCTTGAAAGAAACCAGACATGCCTGAGGCTCACAAGGAGCCTCGGTGCATATGCCAGTTCAATCCGGTCCTGGGGCACACCAGTCCCGGGCCTGGGGCGAGCTGGACAAAGGATTGGGGGTGTAACCTCCCCCCTTCCTGGTCCCACCCTTAGGGAGGGACCTAGCAGGTAGTCCGGCCCCTAGAATCCGCTTAAAGGTAGGAGCTGTGTCCTAAGACTTCAGACATCCTGGAATCAACTTGAAACTAAGAAGAAGACGGGAACTTCGACACTCTGCCGCACAGAGGACTGAAGCCAATCTCCCCTGTGGTCAGGGAGTGACCACCTTGCTAACGCAAGCACCATCCAGCGAATCAACGTCTGCTTTGCCGCCGCCTCCCGCCAGAGCCCGAGCCCAGAGACTGACAAGACCTGGACCTACAGACCTCTCACCGCCCGATCCACAGTCCCTGAGAAGAGGAGACCCGTGGAGGCACCGAGACACGTGGAGCCAGCCATCTTGAAAAGACTACGACAAGCTGCAAGTGCAACAACCGAGGCTCCCTCCAAGTTGTGCTTTGGGATCTGAGAAGCTCAACACCCGAGCAGCATCTGCACCAAAGGTGAGCCCTCCAGCATCTCCACGATCTGCGTGGGGCCCTTCTGCATTTTGCCACTTGACGCGCCTAACCGGTTGCTGGCCCGCTGGCTAGTGGCCATCTTGGCGACGAACTTCACGAAATACACTGCTGGTCTGGTTGCTCCAGACTGGCCCTTGCTCCCCTCCAAAGGAGCAATCCCTCTGACCTTGCTGGTCAGAACCATCAGCTTATTTCATCTCCTACAACAATTGCTTTTGCCAAGGCTTGTTTGCTTCGATCAAGTCGCCGACAGCGAGAGCCTGCGTGGGACAGCTCGTGACTGGACTCCTGGACGTCGTCGACCTTCAGGGACCACGTGGCTGCAGAGACAAGCTACACCTTCCTTCCTGTTTGCACCCGACATCGCCTGGTACCCACCTGGTGCCACGCTGGTCACTGGCTAGTGACTGTGAACACTGTCCCCTCTGCTTACAGGTCTTCAACATCTCCGATCCACTCTTGGATCCACTGCATCTCTTCCGGACCGGTCACCTGCAGCATCTTTGTCCACAGGCTCCATTGAACAGATAGAAGAAACCCGACGCACTTCGACGCCTATGCACCCGCTTCCTGTGGGTGAGGTAAAGCTGGCACTCCGGTGCCCGAGTGTAGAGAATTATCTCTAGTGTCTGTGTTTCCAATCTTAAGTTCCTAGTCCATCCGGAAGATCCTCTTTGCAGTAACTTTGTATTTTTTACGCACCCATTGAAAACCTATGGGAGCTCGCGTGTGACTATTTGCTCTGCACACGCAACCCGTGGACCTCCTGGTCACTAACTGAAGTTAGCTCCTTGTAGGCCCAGCGATTCTAGAGGCCCTAGGCCTTTTCCCTTTTCTGTTCGTGGTACTTATACCACTATTTTAGTATATGTTTTGAGCGGCCACCAGGGCCTATCCATATAAAGTGCAACTTCTGTGTATTCTACTGTAATCTGGTTTGACGATTTGTGCTCCTGTGCTCATAAAGAGACTAGGGGTTACTTTGAGAAATAAATACATATATATTTTGAATATATATCTGTGTGGGGTCCTTTCATTGGTATAAAATTGTATTGTATTTACATTTGGTAAAACAGCTTGCTTAACACGCTTCACGAGTTTAGCCTCAAAGACTGCTTAGCCTACGCTACCACTAGGGCAGCTAGTCCGAAAAGGTTGACTTACAACCACACCATAAGGGTTGCTTGGCATGGTACAAGGTGGTCACTAGACCTAGTGAACAGCATATACCAGGCCAACTTCTCACAATATGTATATGGTATTTCTATAGCGAAAACCTAGCCAAAGAGCAGTGGAGAGTTGTACATGGTCAAAAACAATTATAAAGTAAACGATTAATAGCCTGGGAGAGGAAGCTGGGTTGTAGACAGCTAATAGGAAGATGTGGCCCAAAGGCAAGAATTGCCAACTTTGGAGCTGGGCATCCAGGTTGGAGTTTGACTGTCGGCTCAGGGTCCTGCAATTCTGGGCAAATCACTTAATCTACTGATGCCTAAAATATTTAATAATAAAAAAACAATCTGATCTTGTGTAATATAATATAATGAGTGTGGAAAGGCCTCTGATGCTATTTGGTCACGTTTGTGCTATATAAAAAATATAAAAAATTTATTTTAATATAGTGCTCTTTAAAGAGGCGAGAACTTCAATTCCTTCCTGAAGTGCAGCTGCATTGGGGTTGTCCTGGGCAATGAGGGGATGCTGCACATTTTAGGTAATATTTTTGTTAAATATTTTGCAGCTTTCCAATTATTTATTTTTTGGATGCACTTACCTTCTTCAATGTTTTGTGTCAACGTAGTGAATCAGTCTAGTTCAAGCAAATCTGTGAGAGGTCTATAGTTAGGTAGATGACTTAAATGTTCCATGGTTTGTGTCCCTCTCCCCTCTTGATGTTCGAGGAGACACTACAGGGGTGGCCCCTTCATAGCATGAATAGTAAAAGGAGGAGGCAGAATATCACATACATTATCTCTAACTGCACACACTTCAGATTTTTTACTCTGCTTAAAACAAGTCTGAGGTAAAGAGAGACCTTTTCCAGACTAACGACCCCATAATAGGCCCCCTTCCTGGGTCGTGAAAGAACTGACACATGTAATAAATAACTTATTTGCACATAGCACTTCACACCATAATTCAGCATTTTCAACACCCTTGTCTAGAGAACAACAGACACACACCCTTGCCAAGAGAACTACAGACAAACACCCTTGCCTAGAGAACTACAGACAAACACCCTTGCCTAGAAAACTACAAACACCCTTGCCTAGAGAACTACAGACAAACACCCTTGTCTAGAGAACCACAAACACCCTTGCCTAGAGAACTACAGAAAAACACCCTTGCCTAGAGAACTACAAACACCCTTGCCTAGAGAACTACAAACTCCCTTTCCTAGAGGACTACATACAAACACCCTTGTCTAGAGAACTATAGACATCCTTGCCTAGAGAACTACCGACAAACACCCGTGTCTAGAGAACTACAAACACCCTTGCCTAGAGAACTACAGACAAATACCCCTGCCTAGAGAACTACAAACACACTTGCCTAGAGAACTACAGACAAACACCCTTGTCTAGAGAACTACAGACACCCTTGCCTAGAGAACTACAGACAAACACCTGTGTCTAGAGAACTACAAACACCTTTGCCTAGAGAACTACAGACAAACACCCGTGTCTAGAGAACTACAAACACCTTTGCCTAGAGAACTACAGACAAACACCCTTGCCTAGAGAACTATAAACACCCTTGCCTAGAGAACTACAAACACCCTTGCCTAGAGAACTACATACAAACACTCTTGTCTAGAGAACTACAGACACCCTTGCCTAGAGAACTACCGACAAACACCCGTGTCTAGAGAACTACAAACACCCTTGCCTAGAGAACTACAGACAAATACCCCTGCCTAGAGAACTACAAACACACTTGCCTAGAGAACTACAGACAAACACCCTTGTTTAGAGAACTACAGACACCCTTGCCTAGAGAACTACAGACAAACACCCGTGTCTAGAGAACTACAAACACCTTTACCTAGAGAACTACAGACACCCTTGCACACAGGCTGCCCAGCATGCCGGCCGTTGCCCATTTTAATATACCACAGATAACCACATTATCCTACAGGCACTCATGCTCAATGATCACCACCAGACATCCACCCACTCGCATACCATCAGACATGTTATGCTGATTGCCTCTACAGCACTTTGTTCCAACTGCAAGCTCTCAAGGTGACAGGAGATCAAAAAGAAGATAAAAAGAGTAAATAGGAAAGAAGAAAGAAAAAACTGTCCAGTCTGGAGAAAAATCAGTGTGTCCAATCAGGTAGAGTATTTGTCCAGAGCTGATGGTTTGCAGCCCCAGGTCATGTGGAAGGTCCATTAGAAAGGGAATGATAAAACTTCTGTTTTCAGGAGTTTCCAAAAAAGCATGTTGCCTGGTTGAGATATGTGCATGAAACTGCCATTTGGTAACATGTAAGTGTTTTTTTTGTTGTTGCAAAAGATCAGTTATTTTTCAACAAGTTCCCTCTTGAGTGATCGAAACCAGTTCCCATCCTTTTTCCGCACGATCCCCAGTGATGACTTCCAAACCAGAGGACTGACCGAGTTAGTGATGCACTTTGGATGGACATGGGTGGGCATTCTGGCTGCGGATGATGATTATGGACAACGGGGAATCCAACTGGTACAGCAAGAGCTAGTCAAGGCAGGGGCTTGTGTGGCCTTCTCTGAGACTGTCCTCCCGAGCCAAGCTGCCAAAAACGCCTTTCATATCACTCAAGTTATCAAAAACTCAACAGCCAGGGCTATTGTCGTTTTCTCTTCTAGTGCCTATCTGACTCCTCTCCTGGATGAGATGGTGAGGCAGAATGTGACTGGGAAAATATGGATTGCAAGTGAAGCCTGGTCAACATCATCTCTGCTTTCCATTGAGAAATACTCAGAAATCCTTGTTGGCACCATTGGTTTTGCAATCTACAATGGAGAAATGGTAGCTTTCCAAAGATATTTTACAGAACTTCACCCTTCAAGAGCCCCAGAGGATATTTTTATCAGAAGATACTGGGAAGAATTGTTTGGCTGCCAATGGCTCCACCATGAAATATCCATAAAGATCAAAGGTAATGAAACCAAGGCATGCACTGGGAATGAACAACTCAACAGTCTTCCCTTTGGTCTCCTGATGGACTTCAGAATCACCCATAATGTCTACAGTGCAGTTTATGCCACTGCATTAGCTTTACAAGATCTGAGGCCATGCATACACAGTGGAGGGTCTTTCCTTCAAGAGACATGTACAAATATGTCAGACTTCCACCCATGGCAGGTTTGTATTAGGTTAATTAACATAATATAGATTTCAGTTTGTGAAAGTAAGACAAATGACCATGTCTTGGAGTATATGGTGCAAATACTATAGTTTAATTGTTTGCTGTTTTCTTACTACACAAAACATTGCCCCACCACCATAAATGTGTTATATTTGGATGTACTGTTGCAATTTAGACCAAAATGTAATGCCTTAAGTTATGTTTTTGAAATGCATGTATAGGATGTGCCAGGCAACTGGAACTGTATACCAACTGGAATGCAAAATAAAAATGTTGTACGGCTCTAAGATTGCTGCCATGTAGCTGCCATTTTGAAAGCATATAAAGTAACTTTCCACGATGGCCGTACAGCATGTTAGCTGCTCCCCAAGTTTACAAACTCTGCAAAGTCAGTACTAGCAGCGAATACGTTTTGGCAAACGAGAGTGCTAGTGCTATCCATTGCTAGTTCATTAGGACAGGCCTTTGAGCTCCCTAAGAGGCTTGTCGTTCATGAAGGTGTTGACTATAAACATGACTTCCTGCTCCTCATTGATTCCCTGATCCCCCATTCCCTGACTCTGGGAGTGACTGAAGCAGTCTGGATTGCAAATTTTAGCAGTATGTTTGACTAGGATCACAAGACTCTTACCCCTATCAATGATTTAGAAACCAAAGATGATCATACAGTTACTGTTGATATTTCCAACATTTACTCTGCCCTGAAGAAGAGCGGTGGGGCCAAGTCTGCACACCCTGATGGGTTACTGTCAACATTTACAAAGAAAACAGTAACCTGTGGTCCCCTCTGTTAACAAATGCTTGAAAGTCAATTGGGCTGGGGGTATTACCTTCGACATGGATGAAACCATATTAGTCTCATATATTAAGAAGGATACTCAATTGACCCACAATACTATTCTCCGATCACCCCGCTTAACTGTTCTGTCAAATATCTTGACAGAGTCTCTTTAGAATAGTTGGAAATGTGGGGAGAACAAAATTCAGTTCTATCAGACTTTCAAAACATCTTTACAAAAGAGCTGGACACGGTTGAGCAGTGTCTCAACCTGGAATTATTCATAGGAAAATATACTAAAAGGGCTCTTTCTCCGTAGGTTTTATAGACCTTAGCAGTGTGTTTGACTGTGTCAATCATATCATCATGAATCACTAGGGGTGGATGAGTCTTAGTTTTTTGTACCAACACCCCACTGCCAAGGTGTTTTTGGCCCTAAGCAGAAATGCTCTAAACCATTTAGGGTAAAGAGAGAAGTCAGCCAATTGTGCTTTTGTGCTCCTTTCTATTTTACCCTATACATTAATGGTCTTAAAGGAGTACTATTGCAAGCCAAAGTTGGTGTGCCAAGGATTGGTTGCCGTTCAGTTCCACTGTTATTATACGTTGACGATGCTATCCTCATGGCAAGAACCCCAAAGGTCTACAACAGCTCCCAGACTCCTTTGTGCACTGTATGGAGGGGCAAAGTCTGAAAATTAATGTGAGCAAATCTTTCACAATGTCCTATGGCAAAAGATCATTTAAATCACACTGTTTTCTAATAAAAGTCTCCCAGATACAGAAAGTTGATACTTGCTCCTATTTGAGTATCTTATTTGATCAGATGGATAACGAACAACAATTGAACGAAAATTCAGCGGTAATCTTTAGATATGCCTCGAAATTAGGACATAGATTGATTAGAGAAAGGTCGCATACCCTGCCTCCCCAGTTATACTGTCAAAATCTCTATTAAAATGTCAACTAAGTTTGATGATGACACAGAAAAAAGTTAGGGCCTGATTTTGAACCTTGGCGGTCAAATCGCCAGGCTGCAGCATTGGTTGTCGGGAGAATGCTGCCAAGCCAGCTGCATCCAGATCACCAGATTTTGACTTTACCGCCAGGTTGGTGGTGTGCCAGCGGGGGTCTAGTGGTGGAAGTATACAGAGCCCGAAGTCAATGCTACCGCCCTGCAGCACCTCCACTGTCTTGCATGCACTATTGCCATGCCCCCTGTCATGCATGGTGCACAGTGCAAGCATAAGCAGTGGAAACATGGGGGGGCACACATGTGCACCCGGCCACTATCTACACTGGACAGAATCGCCCTGGGGTCCCTTACCTTCCATCCCATCAACCTAGGTCAGTGGAAAGGAAGGTCATGATCTGCAATGTGGTGCTGGCATTGGACCCGCCCCCACAGATCGTGCCTTTCCCCACTGCCACACTCATGGGATCCTAGATCATGGCGGTGGTGGCGGTCTTGTAGCTGTCTGACCACCATGGCCCTAATTGGGCGGTTCGAATGCCAAGGACGCGGCGGTCAGACTGCCACCAGCATGGAGGTCTTGGGACCACTGTACTCGTAATCAGGCCCTTGGTATTGACATGATTAAACCAACAATCATTGCCCATGACGTGCTTTTAATAACTTATGGTCTACAGCCCCATCTGCTTTCTATTTTAAATTCCTAACATTGTTTTCTGTTGACTCGATTCCACCTTAACATGATGCATTTTGTGATAGCTTACCCAGAAATGTGAAATGGTTTAAGATTTTCAGATTATTTGATTAGGTCCGTGTGAAGGCATTTCACTATAAAACACAATACACGTCATCATTTTTTGTATATTTTTATTTAAAAAAAAAAACAAAGGTGTATCTTTAAACACTTTTTGACGTAACTTTAAACAACGTAGACCTGCTTTAATGTAGCTCCAAAAACTAGAGTCTCTGAGCATCTGACTGTCATTGGTTGAATCCATAAATAAGGCACTTAGAATCAGATACTCCGGATGTAATTAAGTTTTAGGAATATCTGCTTGGTCTGCTGAACTGTTGTGGTTATGTATATTGTTTTTCGCATATTGTATTTTATAAATATAATGTATGATTTTATGCTCTTCCTATAAACCGAATAAAGATTTGGCTTGACTATAAACAATTTTTTTTAATACTTTGTGATTTTTTAATTTTCGCCAAAGTATATTCACAACTGTGGTTCGCATATTAAATCATCCTGGATTACTTTGGAGAAAGTGCACTTTACCCTTATATACCACTACTTAAGTTAGAATAGTACATTAACTTACATAATCAATCCTAAATTGTTCAGCATTGTTGTCTCAGGAAGCAGCAAGAGACATTCTGGAACAAAATAGCACATGAAACAGTATACACTGCATGTGTAGTAGGAGACGCTAAAGTATTAAAAAAGGAGAAAAACAATAGAAATGTGCAAGCACTGTAATAACTATGTATGAGGGAAAACTGCTACTAGTGATCCTAGAAAAGAAAGGTTTTCAAATAACTGGGGCAATATAAATAACACAAAGAAGGTCGTTAGGGAAAACCTGCCCAATTAATCCGAGTTAACAGTCCTACCACTGTCATGACAGCCACGCCTACAAAGTAATATATGCCAAACTGCTTATGCCTATGATAATGCTATTCACCTAAATATTGTGATATATCAAAAACAATCAAAAGTCCCTCCCTTCCCTGTGAATTTTTGAACATTAATTGAGGCTGTGTCTGTGTTGTGAAGCTCATTATACTATCATTTTAAACGGATGCCCTGTTTAGGCAGCCGCTATCACTCAGGAAGTAATTGCCGTTTATTTTCTATTTCCGTGGATGCCGAGTCATCATATTTCACATAACTTCCGGGTCATGGGCTTTGCAGGCCTAATAGGAAGCTGAAAGTATCAAGTGGCTTTGCCCACCTCAAGGCAGTTGAATATTTCATTTGGCCAAGACTTCCATGGAATCATATTAAACATGTACCACATCTATGTCACACGTGTTTTAAATTCCATGTCTCGTTACTGTTTCAATAATCTGTACATATTTAAATACTCTTCAAAAGGAGGGCCGCCATTTGGTAATGTTGTAACAAATATATGGCAAGCCTGTGTGGAGAATCATAAAGTTCTGGTTACCTGAAGTTATTTCTTCCTCTCCATTCCTTAAGCTCCTCCAGTACATCAAGAAGGTGCACTTACGAAGAGAAGACCCGGAGAACTTCTTTGATAAATATGGCAACCCCCCAGCACAATATGACATTGTAAACTGGCAGGGGGGTCCGGATGGCACCATCAGGCATGTAAAGGTGGGCAACTACGACTCCAGTGTCTCTCCTGGCAAAACACTGGTCATCGATGCCAGTGGTGTCCAGTGGGCTACAGGCACCAGAGAGGTAAGAAAGGGCATGTTTCTCAAGTGCAGGGACTGGGGAGATGTGAGACAAGTCTGTTTTTCATTTTAAAATTTGATGCACATAACTTGTTATGGTGTGTATTTCACATAATAATTGAGAAGCACTTCATGGATAAACTGGATCTAAAAAGTGATCTGTTTTATTCAGTATCATGGATCCTGTGCCAAAGGACACCAATGCTGTCTATCAGGGGGTGTTGGCACTACTGGCACATATTAGCAGAGGCTTTATGCACAGAACTCTAGTTTCCCCAACCAAATTAAGAGGTGGGGAATCACTGTTTCCAGAGGCGGTAGCACAGGTGACTCCACCGTCAGAAACACCATGATCACCAGAATACCACCAATATTAGTGGTATTGGAAGCCCTGTCCTACTAAAGGCAGTCCTTCCAACTCAATTTTTACCATTCTTGGTATGGAGTATGGACATTCACATTTTCTTTTTATGCTTCTAGAGCCTAACGTGGATGGCAACCCAGTT
Source organism: Triturus cristatus (assembly GCF_964204655.1). Taxonomy (NCBI): domain Eukaryota; kingdom Metazoa; phylum Chordata; class Amphibia; order Caudata; family Salamandridae; genus Triturus; species Triturus cristatus. The sequence goes on from NC_140595.1 coordinate 761,641,295, forward strand.
GTATGCCTTTCCACTGAAACTGCTCACACCTTATCACTAGAAGCATTTTCAGGAAAATAACTACTGCTAAACAGACTGAAAACTCTGAGTATACCACTGGGCTGGCAGAGGTAAAGCCTTCACAGACCCAGCTATTTGACAGCTGTCCAACCTAAAATGTTTTAAAGACCTAACTGTAACACTTAAGAAGCCCAAACTACTTCTGCCTACAAAAAGGGGGAAATAGTATGATGAGCTTCAAAAACAGACTTCCATCCAGTGGGTCATTCGTCTTTCTCCAAAGCAACATACTAGAACAAGTTATTGATTTAGGGATTCTAGCATCCTCTGTAGGACATGTAGACATTCCAAGTGCTCTAAATCTAAATCACCTTTGCAAAGTATAAATACTACTCATGAATTAAACCAGTACAATACATTTACAGTACTTTCAACATGAAACATGACCTGATTAGTCAAATAAAAAAAAAAGAATTTTTACATGAACAAGAGGAAACATAGAGTGTTCAGTAGTCAAACAAATTCACATTTATTATTCTTTATCCAATCCCAAGGTTCCCGCGTAGTGTTACAAGACCCGGTTTAATTCATGAGTAGTATTTATACTTTGCAAAGTGTGATTTAGATTTAGAGCACCATTAGGGCCTTTGAAAAGTGCACCTTGTCCATATGTGACAGTCTCTGTTCGCATTTGTCATTGTTTCACTTACCTGACTGGAGCTGGTCAGGATTACATGGTAGCACCATCAACATATAGGTTTATATTGAAGAGATTGCTTTCATTAGGTGTGCAGGTTATAACTATGCATGACACTCTAAGTAGACCATCATTTATGGTACTGAGAGAAGGCTACCCTAACAGCTTCTACCCATCAAGTCCTGCATCGCTCCTCCTGCTGGCAGACATTAACATGCAAACACAATAATAACAATACTTCAAAGTCCAGCCTCCTTTCAGTGTGCACTGCTCTACTGATGCCCGCCACCACACACTGTACTCCCCACGTGTCACCCAACCCTGAAATCAAGGCAATTGCTGCTGGTGACCATACAGGTGGAACGACAAGGTGTTGTGGAGTGTTGGGCATATAGATGGTATCTCTTCTGTGGATTTAAATTAGAGCTAAAGTGCAATAGAACAGTACTCTGATTCTCTCCCAGCTTAAGGAACTAGAACAAAAATGTTATACCACATATATCATGTACATACAGTACCTCCAGGGTCTGGTCACTTCGGGGGGTGTGTCCACCAATCCCTGCATCCCGCCACAATGGAAGTGGACGTGGACGCGTCCCGTCATCACAACAATGGTGGTACGGCCCGTACCCACGCCCTCAGAGCGTGGGTACGGGCCATACCACGTGTACCCCTACATCACCACAACAATGGTGGTATGTCCCGTACCCAAGCTCTGAGGGCGTGGGTACGGGCCATACCACCATTGTTGGGGTGATGTAGGGGTACGCGTGGCGTACCACCATTGTTGTGGTGACGTAGGGGTACGGCCCGTACCCACGCTCTGAGGGCGTGGGTAAGGGTCGTACCACGCGTACCCCTACGTCACCCCAACAATGGTGGTACGGCCCGTACCCACGCCCTCAGAGCGTGGGTACGGGACGTACCCCTACGTAACCCCAACAATGGTGGTACGGCCCGTACCCACGCCCTCAGAGCATGGGTACGGGCCGTACCCCTACGTCACCACAACAATGGTGGTATGGCCCGTACCCACGCCCTTAGAGCGTGGGTACGGGACGTACCCCTACGTCACCCCAACAATGGTGGTACGGCCCGTACCCACGCCCTCAGAGCATGGGTATGGGCTGTACCCCTACGTCACCACAACAATGGTGGTATGGCCCGTACCCACGCCTTTAGAGCGTGGGTACGGGACGTACCCCTATGTGACCACAACAATGGTGGTACAGCCTGTACCCACTCCCTCAGAGCGTGGGTATGGGCCGTACCCCTACGTCACCACAACAATGGTGGTACGGCCCGTACCCACGCCCTCAGAGCGTGGGTACGGGCCGTACACCTATGTCACCCCAACAATGGTGGTACGGCCCGTACCCACGCCCTCAGAGCGTGGGTACGGGCCGTACCCCTACCTCACCACAACAATGGTGGTACGGCCCGTACCCACGCCCTCAGAGCGTGGGTATGGGACGTACCATGCGTACCCCTACGTCACCCCAACAATGGTGGTACGGCCCGCCTTTATTTTTGGACCTTTAAGTCATTCTTATTGTATACTGTAGCTCCTATAACTTGGCCGCTCGACGAATCCTGAGATCGAATTTTATACTTGGAAGTTACTTGCACATATACAGGACTATTTGCAAAGGGAACTTACACTTGTGAGCAATTTATACATGTAACTTTACTCTTACACTTTTGAGTAACTTTACTACCGTTGGCTATTCACAAAATACGAGTATAAAGTAACTCAAAAGTTTATACGTACACATTTCAACTCCCTGAAAAAGGGTGTGGTACAAAATATACAAGTGTAAGTTGCTTCTAAAAAAACAGTAGTAAGTCCAACACCACACATGGCCATTCATTGGTACTGCACCACCATAGATAATAATGGAGACAGGGACTTAAATGTAAATCCCATAGGAATTAATTTTAATTTGAATTAAGTAATACATATAATAATCATAGATATAATTTAATGTTAAAAACAGGAAAAAGATTTTTAAATTCTGAAATTTTGAAATAATTTAACACATCACTTTTAATAAATATTAATATATAATCAATAAAATATATTTTTACTTTAGGTGAGAATTTACTTTTTACTTCAAAATGAGAAAAATTATTTCAATTTAGTATAGTATATTTCTGTTAATTACATGTAATTTATGAACTGAAAACTTTTATCTCAAGTTGATTCGTATTAATTGCATATTGTTCTGTGTTATTAGTGTTATGGTTTGATATATACTTCTTTTTCATAACAATTTATTTATAGTGTATGTGTTAAAGGTTTGTTATGGATTTTAACTGACACTAATTAAAATTGGCCTACTGAGTAGTTAAACGAACCAAACATTTCCTGAAGTACTGGTTCCAAAACCTCTTGGTGTTTATTTACATGTTTCATAATTATCCTCCCATTCATGAGCTATATATAAAATGTTGCAAGTAGTGGGATAAAAAAGTGTCCAATCTAAGAATACTTAACCAGAAAGCCCTTTATATTTGTCTGAAGCAAACATCACTGTCAAAATTAAACCCCACACATATCTATATTTTCCCTTGTCTCTAGGTACCGCCCTCTGTGTGCAGCTCTAGCTGTCGATACGGTTTTAGGAAAGCCTCCAAAGAAGGAGAGCCTATCTGCTGCTTCCAATGTGTTCCGTGTTCCCAAGGAGAAATTTCCAATCACACTGGTGAGTTAGTCTAAAAAAATCCATTCAAAAATAATTCAACTAAAATGTTAAATGAGCTCTTCAATCTCCCTCTAAATTTTCTCTTTCAGATTCTATTGAGTGTTTCACGTGCCCCTGGGACCAATGGCCAAATGCAGAACAAGACTTATGTCTACCAAAGACTACTGAATTTCTGTCCTACAAAGAACCTCTTGGTGCAGTGTTGGCAACAATCAGCGTTCTTTCCTCATCTATTCCTATTGCAATCCTGGGGATCTTTATATGTCACAAAGACACAGCTATTGTCAAGGCCAACAACCGCTCCCTCAGCTACCTCCTGCTCATCTCGCTCACCGTCTGCTTCCTCTGCTCTTTGACTTTCATTGGTTTTCCGACAGCAGACAAATGTCTTGTGCGTCAGGCTGCCTTTGGTATCAGTTTTGCTCTCTGTGTGTCTTGCATCTTAGCAAAAACCATCATGGTGGTTATCGCCTTCAATGCTACCAAACCCAACAGTAACTTAAGAAGATGGGTGGGACCCCAGTTGTCATATACATTAATCAGTGTATGTACATTGCTCCAATTTATTCTGTGTGTCTCTTGGCTAAGCATCTCTTCGCCATTTTCTGTATACAACATCCACTCACAGCCTGGCAAGATAATATTTGAATGCAATGAAGGGTCTCCTTTTGCTTTCTGGTGCATGTTAGGATATCTTGGGCTTCTAGCAACCATAAGTTTCATTGTAGCTTTCCTGTCCCGAAAACTGCCAGACAGTTTTAATGAGACAAAGTTTATCACCTTCAGCATGCTCGCCTTCCTCAGTGTCTGGCTTTCATTTATTCCAGCTTATCTCAGCACTAAAGGCAAGTACATGGTAGCTATGGAGATATTTGCCATTTTGTCATCTAGTTTTGGTTTGCTTTTCTGTATATTTTTCCCAAAATGTTACATAATACTTCTAAAACCAGAGATGAATACAAAGGAGCATTTAATAGGCAGGGGGGCAGGTCACAGAAGCAGGTAAAAACATAAAGCAATTCAGTAAGCTAATGTTAGGTTCATTGTCATCTCCATAAGATAGAATAAAGATGTGGAGCAAAAAACTTTATACAGCACCAAAAAAAGTGGAACAAAATTTGATTTTTGAACATAGCACATGGCGTGGGCTTAAGAAGAGTGTGAGTCTATATGATTTTTTTTTAATTGTTACTATGTTCAAGTTACCAGCCTGTTAGTGACAACACTGAATGTCCTGACCATGGCATTTTGTTGGTTATTATTTTCTCTTTACTCCAGGAAGCCTCCTTTTGCATCTCAATATGGCCCTAGGTTTAATCTCTCAAAGATATTCTGGAATTTCTTGCACCAGCAATACTTATCATGACCATTAGAAAGTGTCATACGCTGGGTGGGTATGGCTTTTTGTTAATACAATAGGCAATATAATTTTGATACAACCAAACCACATACATTTTTTCTAGCATTGATACACCTGTATGCTAACAAAATAAAAAACACTTGACTATCATCAATGTGCAAACGGTTTTGTGTTCGCAATTTACTCTGCAGTGAGCTTCCACATCACCGACTAACATTCAAGCGAAATACATGCATTTTGTTCCTTTAATCAACCCATTAAAACTATTTATTCTCTTCCATAGTATAATGTTTCACTTACTTCCATGATAGAGTATTGGTTGGTTGTCTGACAGAATACTGTGAATAAAAATATCGAAAGACAAAAAGATGTTGTCAAAAATATTGTTTAGCAAAATATTGTGTTCCTACACTTATAATGGGAACAACCAAAATATTGTGGCAAAAGTATTGTGGGAGAGAACATCCACAAGAAACAATTAAGCATATAGCTTTTTACCAGATATAGGTGCCGATTACGATCCTGTAAAAACCCGGTACGAACCGTCGGACGGAGCATATTCTCCGTCCGACGCGTACCCGGTCGCAACAATATACAAACATGGAAGTACGATTCGCACGGAAATACTATTTCCGTACGAATCGTACAAAACCCCGACCGAAGAAACTAAACATACAAATGTGATCCGGGAAAGCGCCGACGTGACGTCGGGATGCACGCAGCCTGCCATTCACGAACCAGGAAGTACGATTCGCACCGACGTCATCCCGCACGGAGAATATTTTCCGGCAGCCAAAAACTGCCGGGAAATCAGGACGACGCGAACAAGGAGTACCTGCAAGCGACGGACAGACATGGACCCGAACCTACGTGTCATCCCAGCCCTCATAGCAGTCGACCTCCTCTACAGGTTACGACGCAGATGCCGCAGAAGGTCAGAACAACAAAGGGAGGGGGGAAAGGGGGGGCAGGAGCAGGGGCAGGCCACAAAACCCCCACCCAAGTCACACAGCTCACATGCCCTGGACATACCTGACCTCCAGGCCCTGGTCACTACGAGGGGGTGGGGGCGTGTCCAGCAAAGCCAGCGTCCGCCACAACGGAAGTGGTTGACGACGCGAACCGGCAACACAACAATACAGGTACGTCCCGTACCCATGCCTTAAGAGTGTGGGTACGAGTCGTACCACGCCCACACCTACGTCACCCCAACAATGGCGGGACGGCTGTACCCATGTGGCAAAGGCCTGGGTACGGCCCGCACATGCATTCCACAGCGTGGGTACGGATATGTACGGACCGTACCCCCACCCCGTATGTATGGAGCGTACCCCCCACCCCAACAGTGTAAGTACGACCCGTACCCTCACCCGCGTACGTATGGAGCGTACCCCCATGCCAACAGTGTACGTACGGACCGTACCCCCACCCCGTATGCATGGAGCATACCCCCCACCCCAACAGTGTAAGTACGACCCGTACCCTCACCTGCGTACGTATGGAGCGTACCCCCACCCCAACCGTGTATGTATGACCCGTACCCTCACCCGCGTATGTATGGAGCGTACCCCCCATGCCAACAGTGTACGTACGGACCGTACCCCTACCCCATATGCATGGAGCGTACCCCCACCCCAACAGTGTAAGTACGACCCGTACCCTCACCCACGTACGTATGGAGCGTACCCCCACCCCAACCGTGTATGTACGACCCGTACCCTCACCCGCGTACGTATGGAGCGTACCCCCCATGCCAACAGTGTACGTCCGGACCGTACCCCCACCCCGTATGCATGGAGCGTACCCCCCACCCCAACAGTGTAAGTACGACCCGTACCCTCACCCGCGTATGTATGGAGCGTACCCCCACCCCAACCGTGTATGTATGACCCGTACCCTCACCTGCGTACGTATGGAGCGTACCCCCCACCCCAACAGTGTATGTACGGACCGTACCCCCACCCCAACAGTGTATGTACGACCCGTACCCTCACCCGCGTACGTATGGAGCGTACCCCCACCCCAACAGTGTATATACGGACCGTACCCCCATCCCAACAGTGTATGTACGACCCGTACCCTCACCCGCGTACATATGGAGCGTACCCCCCACCCCAACAGTGTATGTATGACCCGTACCCTCACCCACGTATGCATGGAGCGAACCCACACCCGTGTATGTCCTAAGCGTACATATCCTGAAATAGGAGGGTTGGGTGCAGAGTCCTCCCAGCAGTGCCCAGACACAGGAGGGGTGTGTGCCTATCAATCCCAGCAGTGCCAGACGCAGGAGGGGTGGGTGCAGAGTCCTCCCAGCAGTGCCCAGACGCAGGAGGGGTGGGTGCAGAGTCCTCCCAGCAGTGCCCAGACGCAGGAGGGGTGTGTGCAGAGTCCTCCCAGCAGTGCCCATACACAGGAGGGGTGTGTGCCTATCAATCCCAGCAGTGCCCAGACGCAGGAGGGGTGGGTGCAGAGTCCTCCCAGCAGTGCCCAGACGCAGGAGGGGTGTGTGCAGAGTCCACCCAGCAGTGCCCAGACACAGGAGGGGTGTGTGCCTATCATTCCCAGCAGTGCCCAGACGCAGGAGGGGTGGGTGCAGAGTCCTCCCAGCAGTGCCTAGATGCAGGAGGGGTGTGTGCAGAGTCCTCCCAGCACTGCCCAGACACAGGAGGGGTGTGTGCCTATCAATCCCAGCAGTGCCCAGACGCAGGAGGGGTGGGTGCAGAGTCCTCCCAGCAGTGCCCAGACACAGGAGGGTTGTGTGCCTATCAATCCCAGCAGTGCCCAGACGCAGGAGGGGTGTGTGCCTATCATTCCCAGCAGTGCCCAGACACAGGAGGGGTGTGTGCAGAGTCCTCCCAGCAGTGCCCAGACACAGGAGGGGTGGGTGCAGAGTCCTCCCAGCAGTGCCCAGACACAGGAGGGGTGGGTGCAGAGTCCTCCCAGCAGTGCCCAGACACCGGCGGGGTGTGTGCAGAGTCCTCCCAGCAGTGCCCAGATGCAGGAGGGGTGGGTGCAGAGTCCTCCCAGCAGTGCCCAGACACAGGAGGGGTGGGTGCAGAGTCCTCCCAGCAGTGCCCAGACACCGGCGGGGTGTGTGCAGAGTCCTCCCAGCAGTGCCCAGATGCAGGAGGGGTGTGTGCAGAGTCCTCCCAGCAGTGCCCAGACACAGGAGGGTTGTGTGCCTATCAATCCCAGCAGTGCCCAGACGCAGGAGGGGTGTGTGCCTATCATTCCCAGCAGTGCCCAGACACAGGAGGGGTGTGTGCAGAGTCCTCCCAGCAGTGCCCAGACACAGGAGGGGTGGGTGCAGAGTCCTCCCAGCAGTGCCCAGACACAGGAGGGGTGGGTGCAGAGTCCTCCCAGCAGTGCCCAGACACCGGCGGGGTGTGTGCAGAGTCCTCCCAGCAGTGCCCAGACGCAGGAGGGGTGTGTGCCTATCATTCCCAGCAGTGCCCAGACACAGGAGGGGTGTGTGCAGAGTCCTCCCAGCAGTGCCCAGACACAGGAGGGGTGGGTGCAGAGTCCTCCCAGCAGTGCCCAGACACAGGAGGGGTGGGTGCAGAGTCCTCCCAGCAGTGCCCAGACACAGGAGGGGTGGGTGCAGAGTCCTCCCAGCAGTGCCCAGACACAGGAGGGGTGTGTGCAGATTCCTCCCAGCAGTGCCCAGACGCAGGAGGGGTGTGTGCAGAGTCCTCCCAGCAGTGCCCAGACACAGGAGGGGTGTGTGCCTATCAATCCCAGCAGTGCCCAGACGCAGGAGGGGTGGGTGCAGAGTCCTCCCAGCAGTGCCCAGACGCAGGAGGGGTGGGTGCAGAGTCCTCCCAGCAGTGCCCAGACGCAGGAGGGGTGTGTGCAGAGTCCTCCCAGCAGTGCCCAGACACAGGAGGGGTGTGTGCCTATCAATCCCAGCAGTGCCCAGACGCAGGAGGGGTGGGTGCAGAGTCCTCTTAGCAGTGCCCAGACACAGGAGGGGTGTGTGCAGAGTCCTCCCAGCAGTGCCCAGACACAGGAGGGGTGTGTGCCTATCATTCCCAGCAGTGCCCAGACACAGGAGGGGTGTGTGCAGAGTCCTCCCAGCAGTGCCCAGACGCAGGAGGGGTGTGTGCAGAGTCCTCCCAGCAGTGCCCAGACACAGGAGGGGTGTGTGCCTATCAATCCCAGCAGTGCCCAGACACAGGAGGGGTGGGTGCAGAGTCCTCCCAGCAGTGCCCAGACACAGGAGGGGTGTGTGCCTATCATTCCCAGCAGTGCCCAGACACAGGAGGGGTGTGTGCCTATCAATCCCAGCAGTGCCCAGACACAGGAGGGGTGGGTGCAGAGTCCTCCCAGCAGTGCCCAGACACAGGAGGGGTGGGTGCCTAACACTCCCAGCAGTGCCCAGACACAGGAGGGGTGTGTGCAGAGTCCTCCCAGCAGTGCCCATGGAAAGAAAAAGGGTGGAGTACCCACAGATCCAATTGCCACAATTGTCACTCAGGTGCACAAAGACCCTTCAGTACATGTAACACATGTGTGCGAGGCTGGGAGTACACATATGCATACTGCCTAAAGGGGAACATGTCCACATGAAGCCATGTCAACAGACTACATACACAAGTACAGTGATCACCCAGGATGCCACAAATGATGCAGGTGGAGACATCGCTCTGCATGCATGGCCACAGTTGAAGGGGTCCGTCACACACCCAGCTAATGTAGACACAGCTCAGCGCAACATATTGGAAAGACCCTGCAGGGAAGATGTCAGGTTACACAGAGAAAGGAACACACCTTGGGACGATGTCACCATGCAGTAACTGCTTACATGAACAAAGTTATGTAGCCAACAGCTTGTGATGGCACACAGATACCAGGATCCACCCTATGACCAGCACAAGACTACAATTCCCACACACCCAACACATTATCACCACCCAAAATAATGGGGCAGGTCCACCAACAGCAATACCAGACAGACAGTAGTGTACTAAGGAAAAATAAATTGCTTTATTCAGCATCCAAAAATCTGCATGTCCCTTGAAAATTCAAAATGTACAATGCCCATAGGGCAATCAAAAGTTCAAATCCAGGTGGGGGACACAGTGGGACGCGTGTCCCCTAGCTTGCCTGCACAGTCAGACTCCTTCGTCTTCCAGAGGAGGGAGGGCATCATGTGGGGGGGAAGGACCAGGCACCGCAGGGACATGAGGGCGAAGGTTAGGTGTCGTGGGTGCAGGGATGGAGGACTCCACCACAGGGGGTGGGGCAGGGCCAAAGGCAGAGGCCAGGATGGCGCTGCACACCTTTGCAAGGTCCTCCAGCGACTCCCCTGCACCCAAAGGAACCACAGGCCCCAAGGAGGGGGGGGTCAGAGGGATGGGTCGCAGCGCCACTGGGGGAGGGTGTGGACAGGGGGGGGACTCAACCACCCTGACCGGGGACTCCCTTGACCGCTTGCGGGGTGGTGTCACTGTGGGGCTCAGGGACAGAGCGGCCATGAAGGAGTCTTTGCTGGATATGTGGCCAGGAGAGCTGAGGGGAGGGGATTTGGAGGGAGTGTATTTGGTGGAATGCGGACTCCCACTCTGTCTGCGTGGCTTACGTTTGCCCCCCGACCCAGTGGGTGTGCCTACTTCACCCTGTGTGTGCGTGCCAGGAGGTGTGCGTTTGACCTTCCCTGCTGGTGTGGTGCCTGTGTCTGTTGTGGTGGGTGCATGCTGAAATCTGGGTGTACGTGGGACAGGCATGGGAGTGGGAAGTGCAGATGGGTCAGGGGTAGGGGGTTGGACAAAGCGCTGCAGGAGACCCACTGCTGCAGTCAGTGTCGAGTCAATGGACCTCAGCAAGTTGCGTTGGTCAGCCTGCGATGAGAAAATGCCCTCCAAGTATGCCTCAATGTTGTTCAGCACTTGGCTGTGGCCATGGAGGACATTAAGCATTGCAGCCTGACCAACCTGCAACTGCCGCTGGATGTCCACAGACTCGGCATTGGCAGCAGCAGTGGAGACAGGGGCAGGGGGTGCGGTGCCTGGCAGGAAGGAGACATGCGGTGACTGGGCACGCTGGGAAGGGACACGAGCAAGTGGGAGGCGGCTGATGGCAATGGAGGGGGCGGGGAGAGATGTTGTGCCACTGTCAGCTGCTGGTGCAGCCTCCGCCCACTCGGAGAGATCATCCTTGGACCCGTCAGCTTCATATTCTGTGGTGGCAGTGGACAGGTCCTCGGCCTCACTCTCCTCCGCCTCAGTTCCACTCGATGTGCCAGGCACGATGTCACCGCTGGCACTGGTGCTCGGTCCCTCCGCTCCGTCTGTGCCGATGTCTCCCTCCGTGTCCCCCGACGATGCTGTGGGGAAGGTGAAGAGACAGCAATTAATCATACACCTGTATACATATGTCACATGAGTCCAATCTACATAGGTTACAGTGCATAGCCTGAAAAGTAAGATGAGTAACATCTACAAAGCAAGGTACATATGTAGGGCATGCAACACACAGTTGGTTGACCCACCATGCCACTGAAAAACTGTGGAGAGCATGACACAATAGCAAATGACATGAAATGGATTTTGACAGAGGAGCCAGGCCCTGGGGACAATCCAGCACTGCATCTGCACCACACAGCGTCGCCGAAAATAGGGATGAGCAGGGACCATATCCATGAACTTGAGGCACATGCTGCATAGGTAATACTGAAAACATGCCCACCATGACTGGCTTACTGCACCTTGAGTGTATGTCCAGACAAACATCACACACTGGCCAGACCTAGCAAGGAGAAATCGGGTTTTGACATGTAGGCTTTGCCCGCACCAACCACCCCCTACATGAGACAATTAGTTGAGACACATGAAGCACTTACATCTCTTAGTCTGGGTGAAATACACATGGGCTGCATAAATGCAAGATTGGACACCAAATACCCAAGGTGCGCCTGTCCAAATAATCATGTACAAATGGTCATCATCAGATGATTGTAACAAGACACACAGGCACTGGCCACCGTGAGTATGAACAAGGAAAATCAGGTCAGGCTGTACAGTGGACACTTGTACTACATTTTACGTCAATATACATGGTGCCAGGGGACAATGGCACAGAGCACAACCTATGCTGTGGACACTGAGAGTGTCCAAATTTTGTGATGACACACATGACACATAGGAAAATATGCCCCAGGGGACAGTAGTGGTCACACAACTCCATGGTCCTGAATGGGAATGACTGCAACACACGCCACCATCCCTGCACCATGCGTATCGCACACTCATGCACATCATGTCACAGGCCACAACATAGGACATGCGTGCTGTAAGGCATGACACTTGAGAGACTAACTCCCATGTCTGGACTCTGCATGAGTGCCAACTGACATGGAACCCACAAGTACTGAACTGGACAGGGCACAGGCAAGGTCCCAAAACCTGTTACACACCACCCCCACACATGATGCTACAGGCATTGTTCACGTGGATAAAGTGCCAGCCTAGATAACCTTGTGAAGGAGTGACTACACACAGACCAGGGAACACATTGCAAGAAGGGGAAGGGAGGCAGGAGAGCACTGCTATACTGTGGGTAACAGGATCTGCACAGCACCTTTAAACCCTGGCAGTGTATCCATGCAACTGTGCACTTACAAATGCTAGTGACACACAACAAACACACATGTACCTACCCCCTTCCTGCTGCAGCTTCTCCTGTAAGCACCTGTCCAAGTCTGGAAAGACCACCACCAGCACACGCTTGCGGATATGGGTCAGACGGCGGCGCCCGCGGTTCTTATGGGTCTCAGGTGAGTCCCCCAGCAGGACCCGTGCGATCCTCCGCATCCAGCACCGGAAATCCTGCCAGCGTTTTCTCACCTGGGCCAGGCGCCGCTTGCGACCCTCCGTCCTCCTCACGGCACTGACGGCGTTCATCCATATCTGCTTCTTGGCAGAGGCGCCTACCTGTGAGGATGAACAAGTGACACTACATCAATACACCTGGCACATGTCACAGAGACACATATTAGAACAAATTTGCTGTTTACAACAAGGCATAGTATGCATCCAACGCATTGCACCTTTGTCATAGGGACATGATCCTCTGGGGAAGGGCAAAAGCAGTACGTGCCATTGAAAGTACACAGGTGGAATGAGGGCAACGACACAATCAATGATCCAGGCTCACACTGTGCATCAGAAGGTACACCAGGATTATGTGCAGCACCTCTAAGCAGTCACATGCCACAGGCCACTGACGCTACCTCAGCAGAGTACACAGACACACACAGGCACAGGACATTCACCTGCCATTGCCAAATGCAGCGACAAACCTCACTCTGCACATGTGCCACTAGACGGGGGGGGCTCACAGGTGTGGGGCTGGCTCTGCACGTCAGACACACAGCACTGCTCCCTGCTCACATCACATGGGCAGGGTATATCCATCCCTCATGCAGCCCGGGTGCTACACTCCACATATGCACCCACCCACATGACAGGGGACTTACACACACACCGATGTCCAGGGTACGAACACATCATGTGGACACTCTCAGCACAGGTACACAGAACTAACACACATCTGTGGGTACAGTCACCTGTCACACTGGGCTGACCACATAATCAAATGAGGACTGTAGAGGCTACATTCCCAGGAGGACAAGACAGGCAGAATGTGGCATGCACCATGGCGTGATTGTCACAGTAAACACAATGCAAGTGAGGACGGCAGACATGCACCACAGCATGCTCTGGCTGGGAGACATCAGGCATTCCCCCCCCTGGGACCCCCCTACAGTACATAGCATGTGTTCACACCTGGACACAATGCCAGAAGTCACAGTCACAAAAAAGGGACACAGTCTGTGCTATTAGACTCTGCACTCACCTGATACACTGGTCGCCCATACAGCAGGGGTACTGTGGGAGGATCACATCCAGCAATGCCAGGTTCTCCTCCAGGGTGAAAGGCTGTGCTCTCTCCTCAGACCTTGACATGGTTCTAGGGAATCAGGAGCAGCAGCTGGGTCGTAGAATCCAAAGATGTGCAGGCAAGTGCTCCCTCATGGGACCTGGCTGCCTTATATCTGCCTTGCTGGCCTGTTTCATGCACAGGAGTACAGAGTGATTGGTCACTCACATTTGCATCCTATGTTTCCTCCAATCCCTTCAAACCTAGCACAGTCAGTGGGTTTGTATTGTTTTTTTTCTTGAGCATGATGTCAACTCCAGAACCACATTGCAACAAAGTAGATTCATTCAAACTGACTTCTGCTGTGCACCTTCCGGAAAAAATTCAAACTTTAAACTTGGTCTCCATGACAACCAGCATGCATGTAGGCCTTTATACTTGTCCCTCATGTGTCCCCTATGTAATTTGGAGTTTCACACACAGGTACGGTGCGTACCGGGGCCCTAGGGCACCCCAAATGCATAGCAACGGCCGGTACAGGCGTGTGTACGGTCCGTATCACTATGGGTACGCATACGCGAGAACACCCATAGTGATAGTGAGCGTACAGGCGTGTGTACGGTCCGTATCACTATGGGTGTTCTCGCGTATGCGTACCCATAGTGATACGGACCGTACACGCGTGCGTACGCTCACTATCACTATGGGTGTACTCGCGTATGCGTACCCATAGTGATACGGACCGTACACACGCCTGTACGCTCACTATCACTATGGGTGTTCTCGCGTATGCGTACCCATAGTGATACGGACCGTACACGAGTGCGTACGCTCACTATCACTATGGGTGTTCTCGCATATGCGTATCCATAGTGATACGGACCGTACACGCGTGCGTACGCTCACTATCACTATGGGTGTTCTCGCGTATGCGTACCCATAGTGATACGGACCGTACACACGCCTGTACACTCACTATCACTATGGGTACGCATACGCGAGCACACCCATAGTGATACGGACCGTACCGACGCCTGTACACTCACTATCACTATGGGTGTTCTCGCGTATGCGTACCCATAGTGATACGGACCGTACACGCGTGCGTGCGCTCACTATCACTATGGGTGTTCTCGCGTATGCGTACCCATAGTGATACGGACCGTACACACGCCTGTACGCTCACTATCACTATGGGTACGTATACGCGAGCACACCCATAGTGATACGGACCGTACACACGCCATTTTGCTCACTATCACTATGGGTACGCATACGCGAGCACACCCATAGTGATACGGACCGTACACACGCCTGTACGCTCACTATCACTATGGGTACACATACAGCAGCACTCCCATAGTGATAGGGAACGTACACAGGCCCTCTGAGCGAATGTACGGTGCCTTTCACACATCAGTGGTGACAGGCAGCACACAGGAAGGAATAGAGCTGACATACTTGTCCATGGATGGACATCAAGGCATTGTCTGGGCAGTACTACATGTGTGGGGCACAGGTGTGAAAGGCTGTGATGTGGCACATTACTCCTGAGTCGAGAAGGCAACAGATGTATGATGAGATGTGTACAGATGTTATGTGTGACGGTGCAATGTGTGCCAGGCATGCCCTTCACTCCTTTGACATGTGTTCATGTCGTACTGCACACTTGGGATGAGCGTCACTGGCATGGCACAGTCAACAACACATGCAAGTGTCCCCTGATGCCCGCTACAGGGGTTACCACACCAGACATGTGACTACCCACGGGGCACGATGTGTCTATGTCATGTATGTGTGGTGTGTTCCCATTAGCTTGATGTTGGTGCTCCCTCAAAAGCATCAGCTGTTGCAGCAACCAACATGTGTCTGTGTGTAGATGGACATGGCACACTGTTACGCACACCAGGCCACATGTGGTATCGGATGTGAGGTGCGTATGTATGCATGGGACACGGAGTAACGTAACAAGGACCTGTCTGCATCCTCTCAATGAATGTGTGGTGAGTCATTACATGTACACCTTATTGGCAAGGTGTGTGGGCTGTCCTAGTGTAATGTCATGTGACCTGTGGCTCTAGTGTTCCGCTACCTGTCTCTGAAATCGACATCCTACTTCTGCTGATGTGTTGATGTATGTCACTCCTGTGTTGCGTCTGGCTGTTCACTTACACTGGGACACAGCTAATCCCATGCCATGGCATGTGGAGGTTCACAATCTCCGTGTGTAGCTGGGTCTTGGTAGGAGTGTCACCTGGCAGCCATACGTGTCCAGGGCATGTGGCACATACCTGACTCCGTATGTAGCATATGTGTATTGACAGATTAACATGTGCTCAGTACAAATAAATTGTTGTTGTAGTGCACTCACTCTTCCTTGTCACTTCCAAATTACTGCAGAGCGCCGCCTCTTCCCCGAACAATTCCGGACTTGGCTGGCATGCGGGAGAATGACTGTATACGCTGCTACTGCTTCCCCCAACCGTTGATTGAGGAGTTGACGGCAAGGCTGGCACCACACCTGCAACCGCTGCACAGGTATCCTACGGCACTGACACCCAAGCTGAAGGTAATGGCAGCCCTACATTTTCTTGCCACGGGTACCTTTCAATATACCATAGCTCATGTTGGTGGCATGTCCCAGAGCATGTTCAGCCGTGTGCTGCATGATTTCTTAGAGGCCATGTTGCTTCACCTGGATGAGTTCATCCATTTCCCAACTCCTGAACTGTTGACTGGGGTCAAGCGTGGATTCTATGCCCTGGGAGGGATGCCCCATGTCATTGGGTCCATAGATGGAACACATGTGGCTTTGGTACCACCACAGGCACAGGAGGTAGCGTACAGGAATCGCAAGCACTACCACTCCATCAATGCCCTTGTGGTGTGTCTATCCAACATGGTGATTTCACATGTCTGTGCTCGTTTTCCAGGATCAGCACACGATGCCTACATCATGAGGCGTAGCAGGGTGCCTGAAATGATGACGCAGCTGGGCAACGAACGAGCATGTGTTGTTGGTGCGTACTCTCTGTCTGTCCTGTATTTTGCGTAGACTTCCAGCACGACCGCTTCTCCTGTCCTACTTATGTCCATGTCGTTTCCATGTAGGGGACGCTGGCTATATCGACATGCCATGGCTGATCACACCTCTCCGCAACCCCATCATGCCGGCCCAGCTCCGCTACAACACCGCCCATGGCCAGACAAGGCGAGTGATAGAGAGGACATTTGGCCTCCTGAAGAGCCGATTCAGATGCCTCCACAAGACCGGCGGCGCCCTCCCATATGCCCCGGCGAAGGTCTGCAAAATCTTCATGGTCTGCTGCATGCTGCACAACATGGCAGTTGAGAAAGCTGTGCCACTCATCCTGGATCAAGATGATCAGGACCATCCACCCGTGGAGGACGAAGGGCTTGGCAATGGGGCTAGTGATGTGGAGGATGTGGTTCCGCAAGAGGACATCCGGAGTCGGCTCATACGCGACTTCTTTGCTTAGTGGTGAGTACCAGTGTCTGTGTGTGCACGCATTGGTCCCCGTGTGGCATGTGTTGCGATGTGTGTGTCCATCTGCATGTATGCCACGTGAGTCAGAGGTGTGTGTGGATGTGTCACTCGAGTGATGGTGCCAGTGATGAGTGTATTTCCCCAGTCATAATTGTGACCTAGCATGTTGTCATCCTTACATGTGTCGTGTACATGCACATGCAAGTGGTTGTGCTTTTTGTGGCTGACTTCTTGTGTGTCTCTCATCCCCAGGTACTTGCGCATGCCGTCTGCTGGTTGCATTGTTGTGGCACTGCTATTCCTCATGGACACGTCATCGTGTGCTGACTCAGCGTTACACGCACGGACAAGTTTGGAAGTCTCCTTAGGGTAAGGGATGCATCAGGGGTGTATTGGGTGTGGCAGTTGTTTACGATGTGTGCACACTGCCCCTGTCGATGTTTGGTTCCTCTGCAGACATGTCGCATCACCATGGGACACATGACATGTAGCTGGGTACACCTGAATAGATGGTCAGACTTGTTGACAGTCATCTGTGATGGGATAGTGGATTGTGATGATGGCATCAATGTGTGTAACGCTGCCCTCAGACACATACGGTTTGCATTGGCTTGACATGGTGTGGGACTTCCACATCAGAGGATCAATGGTGTATGGCAGCCTCTCCGTGAGCAGCAGGGGGTGTTTAGCTGTTACCCGACACTTGTGTGCCAGTTCCATGGCTATCACGCATTTGTGCTGCAGAAGGGGGGTTCCAGTGTTGGACCCACATGTTACTCCACATGACCTGTTTATGTGTACTCCGAGTTGCCTCTGCATTCCGGAATACATGAATAATAAAGGTGTCCCTATGCCTCCAAGGTGCCTCTTCTCAGTCAATGCTGGTGTGTTGCCACGGTGCATACGGCATGTCTGGCATGGTTTTCCCTGATAGTGGCTATGTGTCTATGTGTCGAGTAGCAAGATGCAAGCTGTTTGTGTGGGATTAGACTGTGTATTGTGCATGATGTCCATGACTGTGTGGGTATTGTGACATGTGCCATCCCCATGCATCCAACGTTGGCCAGGCCACCATTCTCTGCATCCACCTGACTCAAGCTTGCAGGACATGGTTCTGCCACCTGTCCACACATACCTGGGTGCCCCTCAGGACACTCCACATGATCCCTGACCTCTGCGCATGGCTGTCGCTGTACTCAATATGTCTGTCGGCACGGTTGTGCGGCCACCCCCTCAGCTGGTTGGGCCCATCACGGGTGTGTATGGTGCTCCATGTCTGTCTTGTCTAATACATTGTGACCCATGTGTGTCCTGTGCCAGACTCAGGCCCCAGGGTGTGGATGGTTGAAGTCAAATGAGAACTCAGGCATGGTTAGACTTTACAAGACACATGTAAGGTAATAATGCAAAATGTAGGCATCATCTCTTTATCGTGTAACTTTTTATTTTTGTTGGGGTACGGGGTGGGGGTATGACATGAGGGGCTCTCCGGGTGTGTGGAATCCAAAGTTCACTAGGGGAGTTGGTGTCCTTGCCATTGGAAATCCTCCACAGTCTTTGTCAACATTGGTCAGACAGTGACCAGCAAGTCCATGTGGCAGAGAATGTCTTTTGCTGCTGTGCTGCTGTTGGTCCAGTGGGCCAGGTGCCCGGCCAGGTGTCCTGGGAGATGGTGCTGTTGCGCTGACCCTCACGGTCTTTTCCGTGGACGACCCGCCCTCCTGCGGGGACCCTGAGAAGCAGGCCGTGACGATGTTTGGGATGCTCCGTCGGATGTCTCCTCCTCCTCCTGATCCCTCCCTGTGGGTGGTGATGTTCTACGCCTGGTGGCACAGGGAGGGTTGCCCATGTTGTCGGCTATCCGACGGAGTGAACGGTGAATTCCCGGGAGCACCGTCACGAGCTCAGCCTGTCTGTCCTCCATCCGCCCTTGGTGTCGCAGTAGACAGGCATGTTGCTCCGCATGTTGCTGGGCCTGCTGGGTCTTGATCTCCTCGAGGATGGACACAACCTGGCCCATGCCCGTGGTGTCCTGCCGGTATGTCTCCAGGATGTTTCTGACATGGGAATATACCAGTTCCGCAGCCAACTGGTCAGGCTCGCGCCTCCGCCGTCCTCCACTCCCACCACCCCTGCCCACTTGCACCTGGCCTGCCCTTGTGGGCACATCGGGTCTCCGGGACCCCTGAGGGGTGGCATTGGCGTTGTCGCCTGCCTCCTCCTGGGTGCCCGGTACACCGTGTCCCTCCTGGCCAGCCTGGCTGCATTGTGGTGGTGGGGCAGGGATCCTGGTTGTCTCCTGGGATGTGGCAGGAGTGGGGGTGGTGGTTGGCCCAGTTGTACCTGACGCAGGTGCTGCAGGTGGTTGGACACCAGAGGGGCCAGGTTTGTCGGGGTCGGGTTCGTCCACAGAGTGGTGAGAGTCGTCGCTGCCGGTGGGTCCGTCATCCCGCCGAGCCGGGTCCTGTGAGTCTTCCCCCCCAGTGTTGGGGGGTGATCACCGACGTTGACCTGTGTGTGAGAGAGACAATGTTAATTTTGTTCCATGCAACATCCATGTTTCATTCGTTTCTAAGTTGGCAAATTTCCTCTGGGAATTTGGATATGTCTTGCATTCCACTCACAGTGCACTTGTGCATGGGTATGTCCCTTGGCCACAGCGTTTGCGACTTTACCTATGTGTGGCACAGTCTTACTTGCTGCATCAATTGTGACTGCAGTCAGCAGTGGAGTGAGCAGGTGTGGCGAGCCATGCATTGGCGCCTTCCGTGTTGCACTGTACGTGGGCACATGGAGTTGTTCCACACACTTATGTAATGCAGGTAGCTGGCGTTGTGCTCGTGCACAGGTTGAGACATGGCCCAGTGTTTTGCCATGGAGAAGAGAGGGGGATTCAGGCACTGACAACCCTTGTCTACATGCACGCAGTCCACCTGCTGACCAGCAGACATTCCCACGCCCCCCAAGGCTTAATTGGTCTCCCTGTGTGTCCCTTTCTCCCTCCCTCTCTGTCCCCCTCTCCCTCCCTCTGTGTGTCACCCTCTGTCACCTCAGCCCAGCTTCCTAGACACACACTTTTTCCAGTCCTTTGAATGGCCCTTGGCTTGTTGATGTGAGTTTGTTTCTGATCTCCAGGCACCCATTGGGTGTAGTGTCTGTGTCTGCGCTGCTGCTGTGGTGGTGTGTGCTGCCACTCTTTCACAGTGTTGGCTGTTCATTAGCTGCTGTCATGTGCAAATACATGCCGTCACCCCCATGTCTTCATGCAAGGCGTATGCCATTTGCTGGCAAGTCTTTCCTGTGTGGGGACACACTGTTTGTCTGGCTGTGACCTAGGCCATATGGGCAGAGGGCATTGTTGTCTGCTTCTGAGTTGCACTATGTGATTTTTGGGGCCCACACTCCCGCCATCCGGCTTACCGTGTCTTGTGTTGGTGTTTTCTGTGGCCTGTAACTTTGCATTGTCCAGCTGGGTGCATGGGGCATGGTGGCACCAGTGGCATGTGCGTGTTCATGGAGTGTGGTTGAGTCATGCGATAGCTTGGGGTGGTTGCGTGCCTGATTGTGAGTTTGGTTGTGGATGACGTTCCCCCCATGTGAGGTGAGTTGTTTGTGTACTCACCCGGGTCTCGGAGTCCTTCTAATCCGTCCACTGACACCACCGGCAGTATGGCCATCACCCTCTCCTCCCAGGGATGGTAGTGTACGGGTCTGCGGGGCGGCCCTCCTCCAGTGACGTTGGCCTGGTTGTGGTCGTCGGTCATTTTGGCTCGGACCCTCCTCCGCAGATCGTACCACCTGGCTTGGCATTCATGCCTGGTCCTTCTGGTGGCCGCAACAGCATTCACAGCATCGACAATCCTCTGCCACATGGCTGTTTTTTCGGACATGCAGGTCTGTCTGACCAATGTTGCAAAGAGGTGTGGCTCGACTCTGAGGATTTCGTCGACAAGGACCTCCAACTCTCGGCTAGTGAACTTTGGATTCTTGTTAGTGGGCATGGTGAGGGGTGTGGGTGTGGATGGTTGTGGGGGGTGTGGGTGTGGATGGTTGTGGGTGTGTGGGTGTGGTTATGCAGGTGTGTGTGTGAATGTGATGAGGGGGTGTTTGTGAAGGTGTGTGTGTGAAGGTGTGCAAGTGTAAGGTGTAGTAAAGGTTCAAGTATGGTGCTGTAGGTTGTCTGTGGGGTCTGGCAGCGGTGAGTCTGTTGCAAAGGCTCATGGTTTGTGTCTGTGGGCCCTTTTTATTGGTCCATTGGTGGGTGTGGCTGTGTTTGAACTTTGGGTGGGTGTGTTATAAGGAGTGGTTGTGTTTTGGGCCTCTGTTTGGGATTTTGGCAGTTGCAGGTCAGTGAATGTGTTGTTTTTGTGCTTGTTGGACATGTTTTGTGGCTTTGTGCCATTCGAATGGTGTATTCTTGTGTTGTTTTGCTTTGTCCTGGTTGTGTGCGTGCGTTTTTAGCGTGTGTACGGTGTGTACTTCGGGAATTTTGTTGTACAGTGCTGTCCTTGTGTCTGGCTTGGTACGACTCGTACATGCGCGATGTTGGGTGGAGGTGCTGGTGTTGGGGCCTGGGGTGCGCTCCGTACTTAGAATGTTGGGGTGGGGGTACGCTCCATACATACGCGGGTGAGGGTACGGGTCGTTCATACATGGTTGGGGTGGGGGTACGGGTCGTACATACACGGTTGGGGTGGGGGTACGCTCCATGCATACGCGGGTGAGGGTACGTGTCGTACATGCACGGTTGGGGTGGGGGTACGGTCCATAGATACATGGTTGGAGTACGCTCCATGCATACGCGGGTGAGGGTACGTGTCGTACATACACGGTTGGGGTGGGGGTACGGTCCGTACATACACGGATGGGGTGGGGGTACGCTCCATACGTACGCGGGTGAGGGTACGGTCCGTACATACAAGGTTGGGGTGGGGGTATGCTCCATACATACGCGGGTGAGGGTACGGTCCGTACATACACGGTTGGGGTGGGGGTACGCTCCATACATTCACGGGTGGGGGTACATCTCGTAGATACACGGTTGGGGTGGGGGTACGGTCTGTACATACACGGTTGGGGTGGGGGTACGCTCCATACATATGCGGGTGAGGGTACGGGTCATTCATACACGGTTGGGGTGGGGGTACAGGTCGTACATACACGGTTGGGGTGGGGGTACGCTCCATGCATACGCGGGTGAGGGTACGTGTCGTACATACACGGTTGGGGTGGGGGTACGGTCCATAGATACATGGTTGGAGTACGCTCCATGCATACGCGGGTGAGGGTACGTGTCGTACATACACGGTTGGGGTGGGGGTACGGTCCGTACATACACGGATGGGGTGGGGGTACGCTCCATACGTACGCGGGTGAGGGTACGGTCCGTACATACAAGGTTGGGGTGGGGGTATGCTCCATACATACGCGGGTGAGGGTACGGTCCGTACATACACGGTTGGGGTGGGGGTACGCTCCATACATTCACGGGTGGGGGTACATCTCGTAGATACACGGTTGGGGTGGGGGTACGGTCCGTACATACACGGTTGGGGTGGGGGTACGCTCCATACATACGCGGGTGAGGGTATGGGTCATTCATACACGGTTGGGGTGGGGGTACAGGTCGTACATACACGGTTGGGGTGGGGGTACGCTCCATGCATACGCGGGTGAGGGTACGTGTCGTACATACACGGTTGGGGTGGGGGTACGGTCCTTACATACACGGTTGGGGTGGGGGTACGCTCCATACGTACGCGGGTGAGGGTACGGTCCATACATACATGGTTGGGGTGGGGGTACGCTCCATACATACGCGGGTGAGGGTACGGTCCGTACATACACGGTTGGGGTGGGGGTACGCTCCATACATTCACGGGTGGGGGTACGTCTCGTAGATACACGGTTGGGGTGGGGGTACGGTCCGTACATACACGGTTGGGGTGGGGGTACGCTCCATACGTACGCGGGTGGGGGTACGCTCCATACAT
Organism: Triturus cristatus; assembly: GCF_964204655.1. NCBI lineage: Eukaryota > Metazoa > Chordata > Amphibia > Caudata > Salamandridae > Triturus > Triturus cristatus. The sequence continues at coordinate 761,664,441 of NC_140595.1, forward strand.
ACGCGGGTGAGGGTACGGGTCATTCATACACGGTTGGGGTGGGGGTACAGGTCGTACATACACGGTTGGGGGTACGCTCCATGCATACGTGGGTGAGGGTACGTGTCGTACATACACGGTTGGGGTGGGGGTACGGTCCTTACATACACGGTTGGGGTGGGGGTACGCTCCATACGTACGCGGGTGAGGGTACGGTCCATACATACATGGTTGGGGTGGGGGTACGCTCCATACATACGCGGGTGAGGGTACGGTCCGTACATACACGGTTGGGGTGGGGGTACGCTCCATACATTCACGGGTGGGGGTACGTCTCGTACATACACGGGTGTACATACACGGGTGGGGATTCGACTCGTACATAGGAGGGCTGGGGGGAGTGTTGGGCGCGTATGCGGGCACATGTCTCCATGGTTGCTATGGGAGTTCGGTGCGGACGGTGTTTTGTCCATACGGTTGTAACATTGGACGCATGGGATGGATTGTACTTGCGCGGTCGGACTTCACTTTTCACATTTGTACGGTAAATCATTTTCCGACCCGAGGACGTGTGGGGAAATATTCCCAATGCGATTCGTATGGAGTTTTTCCCATGCGAATCGTACTTGGCAGTTTGTACGGCACTTGTACGATTCGTACGGTAAAAAGACCGGATACGAGTCGTACGGGGAAATTTTTTCCAGGATCGTAATTGGCACCATAGACTTTAAAGTAATTTATTTAAAGTAATTAACTAGTTAAAAATAACATGATGTTAAATAAAGAGATTAAATTATTTCTTAAATGTATACATATTAGGTATATATATATATATATATATATATATATATATATATATATAAAAATATAAAACATATATATATATATTTGTATGTATATCACTAAAAAAGGTTAAAGTAACTTTTAAATTAGGTGTGATAAAAATATAAAACCCCTTGTGTGCCTTTGTGAGTTTTAATGAAGCCTTATCATTGTCCCTGAATTACCTTGCATGGACAATGCAAAGGCTTGATAAATCTGAGCCTTCATTTTAAACATTAATAGTAAAAAAAAAAGACAAAGGGGGTCATTATGAAAGCGGGCGGATTGCCGCCGCCCGTATGGCGGTGGCGATCCGCCCGCCAAAACCTTCCGCCCGCATGACTTCCCCCCCGCCACATTACGATGGAGGGGGGGCCCCGGCGGATGGGAAGACCGTCTGCCGGTTTTCCGCCGGTAGGCAATCCGCCCGATTGCCTACCGGGCAGAAAAGCACAGGAATATGGTGGCGGTGCCTTGCAGGCACCGCCATCCATATTATAATCATGGTGGTGAAATGCCTTTCCATGGCGGAGACTCTGCCATGGAAAGGCAGGCGGTTTTGTCTTTGGGGACCTGTTGCGGGCCCCCAGGGTGTTCGAGGGGTGGGTGGTGCACATGGGGGGTACCCATGGTATCCCCCTGCATTTGCATGCACAAGGGGACAGGCACCGCGCGGTGCCTGTCATGTTGTGCATTCAAATGCACAACTTGCATTTCTAACCTTGCGGCGGGTGATGCTGGCAGTACCGCCCGCCGCAATGTTAGAAATGCGGGATGCGCCCACCTGTGTGGCGGGCGCATCCAAAATGCACATGCGGGACCGCCGCATGCATAGCGGGCGGTCCCATTTCCCGGGGCCGCTATTCAGCCCCAACATTTTTAAAAACACATGTAATCAACAAAAATATCGAACCTAATTCATATAATATTATAAAAACATAAAAATTCTTTTATCTATTACTCTAAACTAAATATAGATATAAAAGCAAATACAGTTTTTAAAGACATAACATGATCATATTTTAACAATTTACAAAAATACCATTAGCACAAACAAAAAATACACTGATATAGTAGGGAGAAAGACAGCGAGAGATAGAGAGAGGCAAGAGGTATAGAGAGAGATTATTTACAGTAATACAATAAATATGCAACAATAATTAAAAACATTTTTCTAAACAGAATGTAAACATTTAAAGAAAACAAATATTAATAAATGACATAAAATTAAACAGCAAAATTTAAAATAATATGAATCCACTCTAACCATCTTTAGGGAAGCTGTTAGAGCTCTGACACTTTTGATTTACAATTCCCACTCCAGTTTAAGCAACAGTAGGGAAAGTGTCAGACTTCGGAGGAGTTAGATTTACTATTGACACTTCAGTCCCAGCAACAGAAGGGAAAGTATTGGATAGCGGAGAGTTTAGATTTACGTTTCCCATTCCAGTCTAAGTAACAGTTGGGGAGAGGAGTTGGCCTAATGGCTAGTGCAGTCGACTTCGAATCTGGGGAACTGGGTTTGAGTCTCGGCAATGACGCTGAACAATCCGCACTTGGTGGAACTACTTAGGCCCGGCACAGAGGGAGCTTCGTTGGGCTCTCAGACTCCACGGGCTGATGACATGGTGCTGGTTTGATTCCTACCCCCATAATGGTGGAACCCATGCTAGATGTTTATATTATGTGGTGGGGGGCTTGTTTCCTCCTCCCCCCCTCTCTTGTCCCCCCTGCCTATTTCCCCCTTCTTGTCCCCCTTCTCCTCCCTAATGACTTTCGGCAAGGATTCACACCTGGCATATATCACCGGGATCTATCAAGATTCCATCACAGCAGCGTTTTTTTTTTTGTTTTTGTTTTTCTAAGTTATGTGTTTGGTACAGTTGGGTTGGGGTGGGTGGGTCAGACTGGCTTTCAGGCAACATAATCTTCAGCTCTGCAACTCCTTTATATTTGGATTAAACACGATTGCTATGTAAGAATGTATGGTAACATTGGTCAGTATCTAGTTATGATGCTCGAAACGTATCGTACACAATATTTGTTGATATATGAACAACTATGAACATTTACCGTATCGTATGTACTGATGGTTCACCTAAATGCCTAAAAAATTTGTGTTAAAATTTTTAAAAAAAAGTGACGCTGAACATTCTGTGATTCTGGTCAAATCACTTAATCTCCCCGTGCCTAATAAAAATGTATGTGTCCTCATTTAACGCATCTGGTGCTATGTAAAGCACTCTGAGACCCGATTCGGGTCAAGTTCGCTCTATGTAAAACTCTGTAAAATAAAAAATAAAAAACAGTTGGGAAACTGTTGGACTTCAGAGAGGTCTGTTTATTATTCACACTCTAGTCAAAGCATCAGTAGGCAAAGCGTTGGACTTCAGAAGGGTTAGATGTACAATTCCCACTTCAGTGTAAGCAACATAGGGAAACAGTTAAACTTCAGAAGGGTAGAGTTACTATTTCCACTCCAGTCTAAGCAACAGTAGGGAAAGTGTTGGACTTCGGATGGGGTTAGTATTTTCAATTCCCATTCCAATCTAAGCAAAGTAGGGAAAGTGTTGGTGTTCCGGTTATGGCCTGACAGTTCGGGTTGCAATGTTCACAGTGTAGCAGGGCCAAGTCTTATTTGTATATATGTAGGTGAAACCTAAGACATTTGCCAATGCTTGTTATTAAGTACTACAGACATGAGAGTGACTGCACGTTACCTACATGAGAATTCAGACTTGAAGATGCTTTAGGCCGTCCACATAACATTTGATCAAGACTTTTTAAAGTTGCCGAGTCGCTCAGTGTTCCAAAGTACAGCACAATGTTTATTGTCAGGAAGGCACGGCAATGTATTTTTATTTTTTAAAAGCTAGCACCAAACGTGACGGTTTACAGCCAATACAGAGCCCACTGTAATAACTAAACAGACAAAAACTTATTCTGGACATTGGGTTAATGACAAATGTGGTCTTGGCTGTGGGGTGTAAGAGGTAGGGCTTTTCTAAATGCATTCTTAGTGCTTCTATATGCTCAGGGTTTGAAGAACAGTCCCTTATTATTATTATTCCTGTGTGAGCACGTCAGTAAATTTGCTGGAAGCCCTCGCATTTTGCTCTGCAAGGAAAGTACTGGCCCACCATGAAAGGTTTTTAAGCAGCTATGGACAATTTATAAGCTTGAGTCTAGAGAACCTGGAAAAAAAAATATTAATAAATACATAACTTAGCATTTAAAAAAACGTACAAATTCACTGAAAAAACCATAGGTTTCACACACGTTATAGTTAGGAATTAGCATTTAAAAAACCTTGCAAATTCACTTAAAAAACCATAGGTTTCGCACATGTTATAGTTAGCTGGGCATTTCCCTCGTAAAAAAACAATGAAATTCCCCCGTTATAGTTAGTGCAGGCAACTATAACTCACGCGACCGCAATCCTCTGCTGATGCTAATACTGTATTTAGACACTTATTTACCCATGTCTTCTTCCATTAATTTTTAGCTATACATATATTACAAATTTTTTTTTTTCATAAAGACACATATGTCATCAGTGATGTAATATCTGACGTCATCAGCAGAGGATTGCGGTCGCGTGAGTTATAGTTGCCTGCACTAACTATAACGGGGGAATATATATATATATATATTCACTGAAAAAACCATGGGTTTCACACACGTTATAGTTAGGAATTAGCATTTAAAAAACCTTGCAAATTCACTGAAAAAACCATGGGTTTCACACACGTTATAGTTAGGAATTAGCATTTAAAAAACCTTAGAAATTCAGTGAAAAAACCATAGGTTTCACACATGTTATAGTTAGCTGGACATTTTACTCGTAAAAAACCAATGAAATTCCCCCGTTATAGTTAGTTCAGCTAACTATAACTCGCGCGCCCGCAATGCACTGCTGATGACGTCACATATTACATCACTCATGACATGGTCAGTGACATCACTCATGACATCACTGATGACATCTCAAATGACATCACTGATGACCTCACTGATGACATCATCCAGTGAATGTGTGTTTTTCTGAAAATTAAATATGTTTTATATATGTATATCTCAAGGTCGATGGAAGAATAAATGGGTATATTACTGTCTAAATGGATGATTTCTTTTTGAAAAATTGATTGTGTAACTGACTGATTAAGTGTATCATAGTGAATACATGGCTTAGTGAGTAATGTTTAAATATATAAATATCTGTATCAGTCTCTCACTTTGTGTATAAGTGGCTGCATGGGTTGGAGAGTAGCTACATGGGTGTCTATATAGGTTATTAGTTGTTTTTTTGAGTATCAGTATGAGTGTCTGCATGGTTCGGTGGGGGGTATGACGTAGTGCATAGGTGCATGAATGAGTGACTCACTGTTTGTATGTGTTGAACAGAGCATGTGTGCAGGACTGCATGGGTGGATGAGTGTGTGTATGGGTGTGTTAGTGAGTGAATGACTGTCTCAATAGTGTCTTTATGAGTAACTACATATGTTTAAAACTAGTATATGTGACTATTGGTTTATATATGTGAGTATATGTGAGAGTGAGAGATTGAAAGAGTTCCTGTATGAATAAGTATGTATTTCTATAAGTAATTGTTTAAAAGACTAAGTATGTGTAAGTTTCCGTAGAAGTAAGTGTGGTGGTGTGTGTATAACTGTATATGCAAGTAAATGTATGTTTGATTCTTTATTAGCATGAGTGACTATGTGTGTGAGTAGCTCTATGGATGAGTGGCATTGTGTAACAGGATGTATAGGTGTATGAGTACATATGATAAGTGAGTACATGTATGAGTGACTGTATTGGACTGTTGGTGAATGAGTGGATGTGTATGTGGATCTTAGAATTACTGAAGAGGTTGTTGTAACTGTTATTGGTATGTCCATTGTTTTGTAAATTTTAGTCTCTATTTTTGAATGTGTGTATCAAAGGTTTTATTAGGGGAAGAGGAGGTCTGCCACTCTATCACAAGGATGATGTCATCAGTGAGGTCATCAGTGATGTCATTTGAGATGTCATCAGTGATGTCATGAGTGATGTCACTGACCATGTCATGAGTGATGTAATATGTGACGTCATCAGCAGTGCATTGCGGGCGCGCGAGTTATAGTTAGCTGAACTAACTATAACGGGGGAATTTCATTGGTTTTTTACGAGTAAAATGTCCAGCTAACTATAACATGTGTGAAACCTATGGTTTTTTCACTGAATTTCTAAGGTTTTTTAAATGCTAATTCCTAACTATAACGTGTGTGAAACCCATGGTTTTTTCAGTGAATTTGCAAGGTTTTTTAAATGCTAATTCCTAACTATAACGTGTGTGAAACCCATGGTTTTTTCAGTGAATTTGCAAGGTTTTTTAAATGCTAATTTTTTTTTTTTCTTCTATTTTTTCTAACATATTTTTATTTTAATTTTCTTACCTTTTATAAAGACTATGATTAAATTTTTAAAATTCTTTAATATGTTTTTTTTAATATATTTTTTAAAATAAACATGTAAAATTTATTTGCAGTACTTTTTTTCTATTTTTTTTTTTATTTTTTTAGTACGCGTACCGTAAGCTCACGGTAAGCGTACGGTTTACACAACGTCCGTAATTTTCCTACGCTGCTTGCGTATAGTTACGCAATTTGCGTAGCCGCGCGTACTCCGCGTGGGACGCGTACGCGTGTACGCTACACGCGCACGTTACGCGGAAGTGCCGGGAGTGACTGTTATGCGCATGCGCGCAAGCGCGTGTCTTTTTTACGCGCATGCGCACTTTTGCCGTAAGCGTACCGTAAGCGTACCGTAAGCGTACGGTAGGTCATGTGATCATGAAACACAACTTTTGATTGGTTGAAACTACTTTCAGTTCTAGAACTCTCCTACACCACACCCATTCCCCTCATTTCTGCTTGTGATCCCTTGGGAGAAGGAGCTGGTTTGTCTTTGGGATACGATGGCAGAACAGCAGAGCTCTTCTGAGAGTGAGGCTAGCACTAGCAGCACTGTCTTGAGGCAGAGATCGAGGAAACAAAAGCCCTCTTATGTATGGGATTATTTTACTTTTCCTGAAGGCCAGCAAAAGGTAAATGCACCCTTAGTGACTTGTAAGCTGTGTAAGCGTGTACTTTCTAGAGGTAATCCTAACAGGAAGTATTCCTTTGGGAATCACACCATGAAGAGACACCTCCAGGATGTACACAGAAGGACACATGGTCATCTTTTTGGAGGTAACTCTTCAGAAAGACAAGCCAGTACATCCACAGCAGCTCAGCCTGGACCATCATCTGCAGGGCTGACTCCTTCTTCTGCAGGTCAGGTGAGCCCTTCATCTGTGGGGGGAGAATCTCCTTTTGCTGGCCCTCTGGAAATCAACCCTCGATTTCGGAAGGTTGATATTTGATGCACATTTTGTCAAGATCTAATTTGCTATAGGGAGACCAGTGTTTCCCTAGTGAACAACAAAATAGATCAGCACATTTGTCGCTTTGAATAATTTTCCCATGCTTCCTTTCCTCTGTCCCTGCATGAACACAACGGTTCTTTTAAGAGCCAACCTTATCTTTCATCTTTTTTTTACATATGTTTTTAAAAACTTTTTTTTATTTTTTTTACCGTACGCGTACGGTGCGCGTACTTTTTTTTTTTTTTTTTTTAAAAAACACTAAAAATCAATAAACACATTACAAGGTCCTTGAGAGACTACAATTATTATTATTGACTTACCATACTCACTGATAAAATATTTATTCATTTGTTTTTTTAAAAAATAGTTTTAAAAATGTTTGTAGTTTTCGAAAATTTTCTATATCTATCTGGAAAAAAAGAAAAAAGTATTAATATTTTTAAAACATTTTATAATACAGTACACATATTTACATTTTTTTCCCAAAAATATTTTTGCCTTATTTTTGCTGTTTTCAGAATATATTGCATTTCAATATAAATTGTGAAAGCAATTGCATTCATCATTTTACAGCGGGCAAAAAAAAATAACAATCACAAAGATTGTATTAAAAAAGCCCTGATTCTTTTTTTACTTAAACTTAACATTATAGAAATGCATAATATTCTAAAAATATATCATCTAATACCAATACTTATTTCTTTAAAATACCGTCTGATATGTTTGTTTCAGAAGTATAATCACAATATTATATCTCAAATAACTCCAAAATACATCTGATTTCATTTCCTTTAGACCAAATATTAATTTTAAATTTTTTTTGGGAATAAATTTCCAACGGTAATCCAATAAAATTCTAAAGTTTAATTTGTCCAGATCTCACCGATTCTCTGTAACATTTTGGTTCACGAAAATTTTTTGAATAATTTATTAAGTCCACAATAGAATTGGTTACTTTTCCGCATGGCCAAATAGTAATTTTTTAAATCATTTTTGAAAAAATTTCCAATGGCAGTCCAATAACATTCCAAAATTTAAAATGTGCAGAAGTTACCGATAATCTCTAAATTATTGGTTTTTCAAAGTTTCATTAAAAATTTAAAAAGTCCACATTACAATTGGTTATCTTTCCATTAGGCCAAATGATAATTTAAAAAATCTTTTTTCTACAAAATTGCAATGGTAATCCAGTAAAATGGTAAAATTATTTTGTCGATATCTTGCCAAATCTGTCTAAAATTTAGGTTTCAGGAAGATTAGATAGGAATTTGCTAAATCAAAAGGCAAACGTTGTTTGAAAATCAATTGGGAATCATTACACAGTGTCCAGCCTTTTTCACATTTAAGATAAACTGTGTAATGTCCAGAAGTAACAGTAGGTCCATCATGGAAAATTATTGCAACAGTTACAAAAGTTTTTCCTGAAATTGATAATTGCTGTCCTGTAAACTTCTTTATTAAAGTATCCAATTTTGAACCATCAGCTCTACATCGTTGCATCATTAAAATTACATACTGTCCGTATTCCTTTAAAATTAATGTTGAAAACATGTCAGAATTACACTCACTACATTTCATGCTATGATTAGCATCTTTAACTAATTTTGCAAAAGTGACTGTTTTACTCTCTGGCAATGTCAAATAAATAAATCTTTCATTATCAACAATAGAGCCACATATATTATAACAATTATCACAACTATGTTCCCATTTATAAGAGAGACCAAAAAAAATGTCAATGGGAACTCCTTCTTCTTCCACTACCTGAAGAAAATACATCAAAAATTCATGTGCATCTTGCTGTTCATTTTGAGAAAACTGTGTTCGTCCTGAACATACATCTAAAAGTTTTCTAATTTCAGTAGCACTTTCTATTTGAGTTTTATCTTTACTCAGCTTTTGAAAAAGGAGACTCAGCTCTGAACAGAATCTTTTTCCCTGATTTACTATTATCTGCTCTTGCAAACTGTTCAGATAAAATGCAACATTCAGCACTACATTTGCGTAGCAGTTGACACCAGAGCTATTTTCAAAATGACATCCTACAACCTGTTCTTCATTTTCCTTTTTCTTTTTGCTTGCAATTACATCACTCCTCTTTTTTTTCCTCTTCTCTACATCTTCATTACAGATATTCTCATTTTTTCTTTTACGAGAAACTACACGTTTCTCCAACACAGGATACTGACCTAAATGAGGAGCATAGCTTCTTCTTAATCTATTATACTCCTTTACACAGTTTGTATCAGCACTAACTTTTGAGTCATCAAAGTCTATCATGAATAAACCTGATAATGTTTTCACTCGTGACAAAGCTACATATGCCATACCTTCTTTGAACACAGTTGAACCAATGTTCACAAATGCACAATCTACAGTCAATCCTTGAGACTTGTGAATAGTTACAGCATATGCTAGAGAAAACGGAAACTGCTTCCTACGTACATATAAGTCTTTCACAAGCATAAAACGTACTGTACAACGACAAATATCTTTAACTTCTTCTATCTGATCAAATTTTATTTTTAAACATTCAACTCCTTCTTTTTTCTGGTAATTAATAAAACCCACAACTCTTCCCATCGCTCCATTAACTAAACCTTTTTCAACATCCAAATTTCTCCTTAAAAATACTCTACAGTTCATGCAAACATATAGATTTTTTCTAATCCAGCTGTTTTGGAGATGTTCTTCTCTAGTGAGTCCAATTTATTTTTCAGTTTGCCTGTTACTGTGACACTAATTCTTCCATCCTCAATTTTGTCCACTGCTTCCAATTTCCTGATCTCTTCCTTTTCCAATTTCAAAAGCTCCTCATTGAATATTGAGCATTCACGTAGAGTTGGCATTAAGCAGATGACACTTTTGTTTTCTGCAATGTTCTTGTATATCTTCTCTGCAACTATTTCTTCCTTTGGAAATAAATTATGTAGCAGCCGACTCTGTAATGTTTTTTTGCCAACTTCTGTGAGTAGTCCAATCCTGATATCTTTCAGAATACTTCCATATCCTTCATCGTTTGCTTGCCTCATATTAGTAGTAAGTTCCTTGTACTCAAAGAAGGACCAAATATTTGTATTTCCGATGCTTCCCAATGACTTCTTCGTGTCTTCATGTGTGACAGTATTAAACACTGGTTGTCCTTTAACTGGAGTAAGTTGCAAAAGATCTCCAAAAACTATGACGTGTTTTCCACCAAATAACATGTCATAGTCTGTCTTCAAAATTTGCTGCATTCTTAAATGCACAAAGGCAAGCATTAAGTTTGATACCATGCTCACCTCATCAATAATGAGAACTTGCATCTTCTTCAATACTCTTGAAACTTCCAAGGATGCTTCTCCAGTTAGCTTGTTGAATTGTATTTTGTTCTCATGCTCCACTGGTAACATTAGCAAACGATGTAAAGTGATTCCTTTTATGTTATATGCTGCTAACCCAGTTGGAGCAGTAACCACACAAGACAAAGTAGAATCCGTTTTTTGCTTTAGGTAGCTTCTGATGACTTTTATTAGGAAACTTTTTCCAGTTCCAGCTTGTCCGCTTACATACATCCTGATTGGATGAAATGATGTGCATGAGCACTCTTTTTTTTCATGTAGAAATCCGTGATCAATTTTGTTTTTGATCTCTTCATAAATTTGTTGCTGCTCTTGATTCAGTTGTCTTTCCAAATTTTCTAAGTCTATAAATTCTTCTTGAGCTTGATTCATAGCCGTTTCCACTTCATTCATGGCTATTGATGCTTCATTTTCAATGATTGGTTGTCCTAGGGGATCTTGACTGAGTGTTCCTGAACTTTGGCTGTCCTGAGAACTATCTCTAGCGATTTCTGCTGCAATTGTAGTTTCCTGATCAATTTCTTCATTTAACATTTGCAGATAAGTTGAGAATGTACTGCATTGTATGCTGTCTTTGCAAGCATTAAAATAATCTTCATAGCTCTGGAATTCTCCCAGTAGTTCATCCTCTGTACGCCATGGTTTAAACAACTGTAAAAGAGCCAAGTAGTAAAATTCCTTCTTGTCAGTAGTGTCGCAACTCAGCTTCCGGTGATTTATCAAACTTCCTTTTGTTTGCTTCACCAAACATCCTTCTTCACCAACGACTTTATATTTTCCATTATTGATGTCTTCTGTGGCTTTCCGTGAATAAATGTAGTTCTGCAGCACTTCATAGAGACACATGTTCTCCAGATGTTGACTTCTCTTGGGATAATATGTGTCCAACATGTTTGTTTTCAAAATATCTGTACTTTCTGGGTCATTCTCGGCCAAATATTCAATTTCTCCTACAGATTTCAGTACCCGATTTCTCATTGCTGCAAGGCCTAAACTTGCCCAAATTATTCTTCTTGACTTCGAGTAGAGACTTGCAGAAGATAACCTATCTGAACATTCGTAGGATCCAATTTCTCGATGCGATAACATCTTCAAACTGAAACTGTACAGCTTCTTACTGACAGTCTTCTCGTGAGAAATCTCTTCCCACATTTCCTTCAATTCTGTTTTTTCTGATTTCATAATGTAAGACGTTACATATCGAGCAACAGCAATGGAATTGTCAGCTACATACTGTATATCCATGTTAGCGTTCCACATGGATAAAATGACTGGGTTGTAGTCATTTATATTTTTTGATTCTTCTTTTCTTTTTAGGTTGTAGGTATTCTTAGGTGATTTTCTTGTGATAGTATGTCTCACAGCTGACATAAAACTGTTGACTCTTCCATTTGAAAGAACAGGTCTAGGAAATCCAAATCGACATTTAGTGTAGTATTTTTCTTTGCTCTTGTATTTCCGTCGACAGTATTTTCCACACCGATGACTTTGGAAACGTAAAACTTGCTCCTTTAACTTGTTCTCTTCTGTGCTTTTTGGTATAGCACATGTTGCATATTCTTCAATGTAAGATAACACTGCTTCATCAGCATCTGTTCCAAACTTTGGGGCATCCTTGATCCACAACAGCATATGAATATGAGGAGCACCTCTTGCCTGGTACTCTTTTCTCCAAAAGAAATCCACTACTTCTCCAAGGGGTGGATTTTTTTTATTGCAGATGAAGGACATCATAGCCTCAAATCTATGATTGAAATATCTGCAAACATTAACCGGATCCAATGAGCACAGTTCTCCTTCTGTCTTGTATTCGATGTTTTTAATGTTTGAATTGGCCTCTCGTAGAAAATCCAGTAAATCATCCCAAGCGTACTCGGCACAGCTTAGGGTAAGGAACCATGTTGGTGTTCCTAAATTCCGTAACATGCATTTTAGTTCACCATGGCGTCGGTACCAATATTCATTTGTCCCACGCTGACAAGCCATCAGATTGATCAGTTGTGTTTCCAAATGATCATCTCGGTGCTGCACTTTCTCCATAAAATCCTTAGCAGACACATTTTGTAAATGTACTCCACTTTTTAAAATGTGATTTACTGCATAAGACAGTGCAGACAAGTCGCTTTCAAATAAAAGATGGAACAAATAAGGAATACTTTGTCGAAATCTGGGATCTTCAGCATATAGTCTTGTAGTCCGATACTCAGAAGCTGGAATCTGTTCTGGACGTTCATCGTATCGTCCTCCTTTTCCTTTAGGAAACAGCTGGGGAAAACATCGAGCTTCCAAGCTCTCCTCCCATACACTCACGGGAGTTCCTTTTGCTTTCTTCATCTGAAAGAGATCAATATTGTCTCCCATAACTTCTTTCGAATGAAGAGGATGTATGCTAAAATGTTCATAAATTTCTTCTTCCTTTGACTTGTCCACTTTTTCAATTTGTCCAGTTGGTATTTCTGTGTCTTCTTGTAAATCTTCTTCTTCTTCTTCTTCTTCTATATAAATTGATTCATACCATTTGTTATTTTTTTTCAAATACAAATTTGCTCTTTGTACTTTCCGCACATCTACCAGCTCCTGCCAAATCTTCTTATTCTTTGTAGGTACACCATTAACCAGAATAATTAATGGTTCAGTTTCCAAAGTATCCGCATCAATAGTTTCCATATTTTTTTTCAAATCCAAGGGCAAATACACCACTCTACCTTTTAAACCTCTCAGTAAATCTGAAGGAGGTAATTTACCAGTTTTGGGCTCCATACGTACTATGGTCTGGAACGGATGAACACATTGAATGAGTATAGACTCATATGTATTTAATTCAGAAAGTTCAGCAGGAATAGCATCCAATTCTAAATTATTATGTACAGCTCTGGTCGGCATTCTATTTTCCTCTAACTTGTTGTAACAGTATTTACAAATACGCTGATCTTCACCCAATTCAAAACAATTTTCAAGAAATATATATGTGGCAAAATCCTTCCACTTATAATTATCTTCATTTTCACTCTTTCTGTAGAGATCAACATTCCTAGTTTGTTTTCTATAATGAGTTCTGCGGCAACAAATACAAGTAAAATTTGGTCTTTCATTAGAGACTATTGCAAATTTTGTTATGTGATCATTAAATGTGTTACTTACAGAGGGTTTTACATTCTCTTCCACTTCTTCCTCATTTACTGTGTCCTTCTCTGCACTGTTTTGTTCAGGACCAAAGTAACAAAACTGAATTTCATCAACAACCTTCTCTACATCTGATACTGTTCCTCGGAACAGAGCCCTATTCAATTCATTTAACTTTATTGCTGGACTTTTGGCAAAATACAACCGTCTCACAAACTTTCTCATTTCAGTATGATGAACAGCCAGCATCCTAAAATGATGGAAAACACTATTGCACACTTTTCTAGATAGACAAGCCAGAGAATGACCCTGCAAACCAGTATTCTCTCTCACTCTGCATGGATCCAGACTTTGAAGCACCTTAATCTTCTGTTTTACACTTTTTTTTACTATATTCTCTTAGAAACTCTCGAAATTTGTCAATAGATTCCTGACGCACAGTGCAAATACTACTACAATTCCAAGTGTACACTGGGGCTTTAGGACGTCTCCCCATTGCCTCATCTGCCATCACTTGTACCTCATCTCTTGGAACCATTATCTCCTTCTCCATTATGCAACCATTTGTTACTTCGTATGAACGACCTCTGGTGTCAACTGCATGCAGCAAACTATTACTTTGAAAATAGCTCTCTTCATTAAAAAAAGGTTCACTACTTGAACTATGCATCCACTTTCCTAAAAACACTTTACAAAAGTTTGTTCTGTTCACTACTCTTTTCCTTTTGCTATGTGATTTCAGTACATTAACCATTTTGTCTAATGTACGCATCCTATTCAAAATTAATATGAATAGTTTCCTTTTTAATTCTAATGCCTTTGCTGCAATGGCTTCAATTTCTTTTTTTCTCTTGCAATATTTTGCCTTTTGCTTATATTTCTTCACATCCTTTATCAAATTGGACATAACTCTTCTCTGAAACATTTTTCTACGTATCTCTTTAAACGCTGTTTTTCTGTTTATGTAAATCTTTTCAGTTGCAGAAGGTATATTTGCATTAACTAAATTCTCAATTTTTTCCTGTTCTGTTCGTTTCGTAACATTCTTTCCAGAACAGACATTTTGTACATTTTTCCTTGTTTTGAATATATTTTTAAGAAATAGTTTTTTCTGCTTACCAGAAGATTTTTTCTTTTTCCCAACATGAGCATCTTCTACTAACTTTGGTCCTCCAGTTGTCTTCAAATATAGTTTTTTTTTTAGCGTTTTTTGAACTCTGGATTTTGTAGGCATCTTAAATTTTGTTCACTGCTCTTCAGCAATACCTGAAAAAAACTAAAAAAAAATTCCTTTATTGTATTTAAATATATTACTACATTTCTTTTCACAATAGTCACAAAACGAAATTTCTATGCCAATTTGAATGCACACTAACTGCTCTTTTTTTTGGGCAAGTGAAAATCACTTTTACAAACTGTCACATTATGAAACCACTTTACAGATTTTTTAAAAAGCCCATGTCCAGACTGCTACACTACAGCAAGGGCAACCAGCCTTAGTGATGCTGAATGTATTTGCATTACAGACTGAAACCTGAAAACCCCACTCGCTTGTAAATACTGTGCATGATTATACATGGCAAGCACATGGGTGTGTGCTAAGAGTCTGCTTCTTCCCCCAAAAATTCGCTCCCCCTTTCCATCTAATGCAACTGTGAAATCACCAGAGCAATACGCAATAAATCTCTGCCTATAATTCCTCTCTGCACACAGAGTCATGTTTTCACATTAGTCCCAAAACTAAATTTCTTTGCCAATTTGAAAGCACACTTACTGCTCTTTTTTTTTTCGGGGCAAGTGAAAATCACTTTTACAGACTGACACATTATGAAACCACTTTTTGTGATTTATTTAAATGCACATGTCCAAACTGTTTTTTCAGACCACCACCATGTGTATTCTTGGTGACTGCCTACACTCCAGCAAGGGCAACCAGCCTTAGTGATGCTGAATGTATTTGCATTACAGACTGAAACCTGAAAACCCCACTCGCTTGTAAATACTGTGCATGATTATACATGGCAAGCACATGGGTGTGTGCTAAGAGTCTGCTTCTTCCCCCAAAAATTCGCTCCCCCTTTCCATCTAATGCAACTGTGAAATCACCAGAGCAATACGCAATAAATCTCAGCCTATAATTCCTCTCTGCACACAGAGTCATGTTTTCACATTAGTCCCAAAACGAAATTTCTTTGCCAATTTGAAAGCACACTTACTGCTCTTTTTTTTTCCGGGGCAAGTGAAAATCACTTTTACAGACTGACACATTATGAAACCACTTTTTTTGATTTATTTAAATGCACATGTCCAAACTGTTTTTTCAGACCACCACCATGTGTATTCTCGGTGACTGCCTACACTCCAGCAAGGGCAACCAGCCTTAGTGATGCTGAATGTATTTGCATTACAGACTGAAACCTGAAAACCCCACTCGCTTGTAAATACTGTGCATGATTATACATGGCAAGCACATGGGTGTGTGCTAAGAGTCTGCTTCTTCCCCCAAAAATTCGCTCCCCCTTTCCATCTAATGCAACTGTGAAATCACCAGAGCAATACGCAATAAATCTCTGCCTATAAATCCTCTCTGCACACAGAGTCATGTTTTCACATTAGTCCCAAAACGAAATTTCTTTGCCAATTTGAAAGCACACTTACTGCTCTTTTTTTTTCGGGGCAAGTGAAAATCACTTTTACAGACTGACACATTATGAAACCACTTTTTTTGATTTATTTAAATGCACATGTCCAAACTGTTTTTTCAGACCACCACCATGTGTATTCTCGGTGACTGCCTACACTCCAGCAAGGGCAACCAGCCTTAGTGATGCTGAATGTATTTGCATTACAGACTGAAACCTGAAAACCCCACTCGCTTGTAAATACTGTGCATGATTATACATGGCAAGCACATGGGTGTGTGCTAAGAGTCTGCTTCTTCCCCCAAAAATTCGCTCCCCCTTTCCATCTAATGCAACTGTGAAATCACCAGAGCAATACGCAATAAATCTCTGCCTATAATTCCTCTCTGCACACAGAGTCATGTTTTCACATTAGTCCCAAAACGAAATTTCTTTGCCAATTTGAAAGCACACTTACTGCTCTTTTTTTTTCGGGGCAAGTGAAAATCACTTTTACAGACTGACACATTATGAAACCACTTTTTTTGATTTATTTAAATGCACATGTCCAAACTGTTTTTTCAGACCACCACCATGTGTATTCTCGGTGACTGCCTACACTCCAGCAAGGGCAACCAGCCTTAGTGATGCTGAATGTATTTGCATTACTGAGTCCAACCTCAAACCCTTAAACTATTCTTTTTTTTTCCAGTACACCTTAATTTATTGTGAAAACATACTCCATATTATTTTACATGTTCCTCACATTTAAATTTCTCCCAAAACAGAAAATGATAAACGCAACTACAACAAAAACAATTTCCATTTCTATTATTCATTTCTTAAGTTACCACATACATCCCCTCTCAAACTGTAAACTCACCTTTAAAATTAGTTAGTTGTGAAAGAAATGTGACACTCAAACAGCAGATTATCAGAGCCAGAATCTCTGTTGTGTTCACCTCTCTCCTCTCAGCAGAACCAGATAATGGCAAACTTTCCCTCTATTTTTCCACACATATACATGTAAGTTTCAAATCTCAGTGCTTCCCCCTTTTTTTCAAATGTAATCACACATTTCTATTGGTTGAAAACCAACCCTTTTCCAAAAGTACCCTTCCCCCAACTTGACTTCTGCCTAGTACCCTTCCCCCAACTTGACTTCTGCCTGCTACCATAGCAACAGCTCATGGAACACTGCTGTGTTGAGTTAGGTCAGAAGTTCGCCAAACAATGTTTCAATTCCACAGAGCAAGAGTGCTTGACTTTTCAAACCTAACAGCAAATCCATAGTACTGTTCTTTGGTTACACATTTTTTTGTACCAATACAAAACATGCTTCTATTAATTTACACATACAGCCTAGTTTTTATTCTAGAATGGTATGAAACAGCCAATCAGTTCTTTTTGTTTTGAAAAAAATATGTATGCCTCCATTTCCAAACTGTCTTTCTTTTCATATTGCCATTCTACTGAAAGACACCTCCTGAGTGCATCCAGATCTCCTTTGAAGATGTTCACAGTGTGGATTGTAGGGCACAGCTATGTCTTCTGGAGTGAAAGGTTTGCAGAGAAAACAGATATGGTGAGAGACCTTGCTTTGCCAAATGTAGACATTAAATGGATTGGTCAGAGAGGGTTAAAGTGGCACCAATTGATGCCATTGGTGAAATCCTTCATGCAAATCCAACACCCTGACCTCATAATAGTGCACTGTGGTGGCAATGACCTAGGCACTTTGACTGGGGTAGGTCTGGAAATGCTTATGAAGGACACCTTTGCACAACTGTTTTCACTTTTCCCTAAAACTGCCTTTGTGTTTTCCAACATATGCCAAAGGCAAAAATGGAACTGGTCCAATCATTTCTGTCCACAGATTGACAAAGCAAGAAAGCACGTCAACAAATCTGTTTCTGCTTTCCTCCGTGACTATGGTATGGGTGCCATTTACCACAACAACTTGCGTTATGACATGCAAGACATTTATAGAGGAGATGGTGTGCACTTCAATGATGAAGGGAACAGAGTCTTCCTTTTGAACCTTAGACTCTGCATCGGTACTTACTTGTAGGTACCACTAAAAAAATGACTTCATAAACACAACAGCTCTTTTTAGAGCTCCCTAATATCTAAACTCTTAAATCTGCTTTTCATTTATTTATTTTTATTTTTTTTACCGTACGCTTACCGTAAGCTTACCGTACGCGTACCCCGTGATTTTTTTAAAAATCAATAAATGTTTTTTTGTACTTTTCTGTCCTTCTTTGACCCCCTTACAAATGTTAGGGGGTCTGTAACTCTCCTCATTGCCCCCTTTTCTTGTTTTCACTCTTTTTTTTCAGAGTGAAATACACAAAATGGCGGCCGCCGCTTCCTGGTTTCGGCCGATTCGAATGTTTACTAAGATCTAAGAGCCAATCAGAATCGCGCTCGCGCACGCCACCGTACGCTTACGGTAAGCGTACGGTAAGCGTGCCGTAAGCGGGCTCAGATATATATATTGATTTAAAGGCTATTTTCTCAGAATCTACTGAACAGATTTACACCAAACCTACAAAAGGCACTTCCTTGACCTAGGGACTACCTCTCTGCCAAATTTCGAGTAATTCTGTTCAGCCGTTCGGGCTGTAGCTCGTTCTAAAGGTCCTATGGAAAAATGCATGGGAAAAACGCGTTTTGGGACCCCCCTTTTATCTCAGCCCCCGCTTGACGGATCCCCCCGAGACTTTCAGGGTAGGAGCCGAGCGTAGCGCCCCACCTATTTTGAGAAATTCGCGAGGATTCATCGACC
Source organism: Triturus cristatus (assembly GCF_964204655.1). Taxonomy (NCBI): domain Eukaryota; kingdom Metazoa; phylum Chordata; class Amphibia; order Caudata; family Salamandridae; genus Triturus; species Triturus cristatus. The sequence goes on from NC_140595.1 coordinate 761,683,527, forward strand.
GGCGCCAAAGTTATTCAAAATAGAATGTTGAGGTTTTCCTATGGAAAAGGGGTCCTAACTATAACTACCTACTGGCGACCGCCAGTAGGTAATATATATATATATATATATATATATATATATATATCCACATGAAAGTTGCTCGAACAGTGAAGCGCCTCACACGATGTCATGTTTCAACCTTTATTAAATCGGAAGGCAGCAGGAAATCACAGCGCACTAATCCCTGCACAGTCTTTTCAAAGCCTCATGCCAAACGCGTTTCCGGAGCAGTTTTCCCTTCATCAATGGCAGGCTGATGGAGGAAGGAAACAGCTGCTGTTACTTTTCGTGCAGTTAACGTGCATTCTGGTTAACGTGGTCTTCAGGTAAGTAAACTCCTCCTGTGGTAGCAGCTGTAACTTGCACCTTCCACAATACTAAATCCTTTAGGTTGCTGGATAATCGTAGCGCTGCATTTCATGCTCTTTTCACGCCATCCGCTTAGGTGACATCGTTCTTTGTGGTGCTCCCAGTGTGAGAAAAACCAGACCTGCACTGTCAGCAGGGGGGCAGCTTCGTGGCCAGAGCAGGCCACTAAATATCCACATGAAAGTTGCTCGAACAGTGAAACGCCTCACACAATGTCATGTTTCAACCTTTATTAAATCGGAAGGCAGCAGGAAATCACAGCGCACTAATCCCTGCACAGTCTTTTCAAAGCCTCATGCCAAACGCGTTTCCGGAGCAGTTCTCCCTTCATCAATGGCAGGCTAATGGAGGAAGGAAACAGCTGCTGTTACTTTTCGTGCAGTTTTTAAAGTTTGTGATCCCGCCCCAATGGGCGTGTGCATAACGTGCATTCTGGTTAACGTGGTCTTCAGGTAAGTAAAATCCTCCTGTGGTAGCAGCTGTAACTCGCACCTTCCACAATACTAAATCCTTTAGGTTGCTGGATAATCGTAGCGCTGCATTTCTTGCTCCTTTCACGCCGTCCGATTAGGTGACATCGTTCTTTGTGGTGCTCCCAGTGTGAGAAAAACCAGACCTGCACTGTCAGCAGGGGGGCAGCTTCGTGGCCATAGCAGGCCACTAAATATCCACATGAAAGTTGCTCGAACAGTGAAACGCCTCACACAATGTCATGTTTCAACCTTTATTAAATCGGAAGGCAGCAGGAAATCACAGCGCACTAATCCCTGCACAGTCTTTTCAAAGCCTCATGCCAAACGCGTTTCCGGAGCAGTTCTCCCTTCATCAATGGCAGGCTAATGGAGGAAGGAAACAGCTGCTGTTACTTTTCGTGCAGTTTTTAAAGTTTGTGATCCCGCCCCAATGGGCGTGTGCATAACGTGCATTCTGGTTAACGTGGTCTTCAGGTAAGTAAAATCCTCCTGTGGTAGCAGCTGTAACTCGCACCTTCCACAATACTAAATCCTTTAGGTTGCTGGATAATCGTAGCGCTGCATTTCTTGCTCCTTTCACGCCGTCCGATTAGGTGACATCGTTCTTTGTGGTGCTCCCAGTGTGAGAAAAACCAGACCTGCACTGTCAGCAGGGGGGCAGCTTCGTGGCCATAGCAGGCCACTAAATATCCACATGAAAGTTGCTCGAACAGTGAAGCGCCTCACACGATGTCATGTTTCAACCTTTATATATATAGACTATTAACATAATTAACTTAATTAATTATCAGTTACATAATTAATATTATTAAAAAAAATATTGATTAATTAATTATCGTTAATTTACTTCTCACCCTATACCCCTGCAAAAAAACACAACCCGCACCTTAAAGTAAATTTAAAAAATAGTTTGCTTTCCACCCTATACCCCAATAAACCCCACAACCTGCTACAGTATTAAAAATGAAAAATAAATGTATACATTTACATTTCAAAACTACTAACAATTTAAAAACTATATTAGAAGAACATTATTTTTGTAAACCATATTCGTGTTTTTGATATTGCTAGAATCGATATTACTTAACTTAAAGTCAATATTCTTGACAACAAAATTATTGCACATGATATTTCTGTGTGACGATATTTCACTCTGGATATTTCTGTTTGATGATGGGTTTTTTTATATTTTGTCCAAACACCACTTAATCCAACCTAGGGCCCAAATAGGCGCCTGACACACGATGCATGGATATTTGAAAACATCCTTTTTTCTATTGCTGCTTGTGCTTCAGCCCTTTTCCGGGCTGCAGCACAAGCCGCAATAGAAAATGACATGTTTACGACTACCTACATGGATTAAAGTGCATAGAAAAGCAATTAATAGAGGAATGGTGGAATTTAGCGATTTCACGGTTATACGCCTGTCTCGTGATTAACCCCCTAACTCCTTTTGTTTTACAAGTTGCACTGTGACCATAATACCGGTGAGGGACCCCAAGACATAAAGCACATATGTAACAGACTTTTTCAAATGCTCAGTAAACACTGAATTATAATTAAAAACATGTTATAAAATCATCTTTCACCTGCCCTGTGAACTCTTTTCCTAATGGCCCACGTGTCCAAGAAATTTAGCAACCGTACAAACAGCGGTCTAGTGTTGGATCTTAAGATTTGAAGAGCTTCTGTGTGGTTGCCGGTTTCCAGCTATTTACAGATGGGGCTTAGCCAGTTTGTTCTTGGAAGTGCATATGCTGAGCAGGTAAGCATTACATGAGCAACAGAATCTGTAGGGGTTTTACAGCCAAAACAGCACCAAGGTGGCAATGTGTTGCTGTGCCATCTACCTATTAGGTCTTTTAGGGGAAGGGTGCCAAACCTAACGTGGAGTTAGGGGTGGGCGGAATTTGCAAAGTCGCACTACGCACAGCTCCGCAAAATGGTAAAAAATCTCCGCGAGCACGCATAAATTCTGGGAACACGCGGAATTGCTTGTTTGCGATGCTTTTTCCTGTTCGCGAACACTTTTTTCGGGGGGAAATATCTCAAGAACACTCATTTTGAGAATGCGAACAAGCAAAAAATTCTGCGAAGGCCCAGAACGCAGAATTTTGGGCAATTACCCAAATTATGCAATTTCCGAGAGCGGAACAGAATTTACCGCCCAGGCCGAACATGGATGTGTAATTTCGTATCCTTTTGTATTTGTATAGAAATTAAGTAGCCCTCTAAAGACCTATCCAGTCTGTGGGCAATACATTCTAGTTTTACCTTCCCACAAGAAAAACATTGATTAACTCAGCTTGTGCTACCCAGTTCCAATATTGTGCTTTTACCTGGCTTTTTTAGGAAGAATGTAGAGGGATCATTATCTTCCCAAATATCCTGTAACCCAATATCAGATACAAGCCTCTTCAAATTAACTAGCCAGCTAATTTTATTGAATTTATCCAAGCTACTCACTTCTGCCAGGGCATTAGCATACAGGAACACTTCAGGAGGGGACCTAATCCTTATCCAAAATAGCAAAGGATGGACCTTGGCTTTATCAGCAATAGAATGCGTTCCCATGTCCAACTTTAAGGGATGGAGTGGGGTACTTAGGGGCAACATCACTAGACTCCTTAAGAATTTGTGCTCAGATCTGGTGAGTTCCTACATTCTGTTAAATCCCTACAATTCAGACCCATAAAGGGCAGAGCTCACTACTTTTAGATCGTGGACTTGCAAAGCAGCAGCGACCAGTGTACTAAATTAGGAATGATGTTCTGTCTGTTTATGCTTCAGGGTCATCTTGGACACGTGGGGTTTCCACTACATATTCTCTGATAATTTTACACCTCAATACTCGAAGGTTCTGACCCTCTCAAACCGTGTTCCTCCAAGGGTAGGCCTGCCCCTATAAGTCTTATGGGGATTCAATGTCATGAATTTTTTTTTAAGATGTATTTATCTCTTGGACCCGCATGTCACAAAAATCTTCGAATTGATTAAGGAGCAGCTGGAGCCCCCTCTGTGTTTTAGACACCAATAAGGTGACATCTGCAAAAAGGTAGGTCACCATCTTCTCCCCTCCTAAGGAGGGAGCATCCGATGGTTGATGAGATAAAAATGCCATTAATGTAAAGCGAGAAAAGCATAGGTGCCAATACGCACCCTTGGCATACTTCAGTACTAACATGAATTGGGTCTGTAAGCTGCTCCTGAGTGCCCCACCATACCCTGGCATAATTAAGTTCATGGAAATGAATTACCAGGCTTAAAATTTCACTTGGCACTCCCATTTCTTTGAATATTTGCCACAAGTTCTTTCTGGGAAAAAGATCGAAAGCTGTCTTCAAATCAACAAAAGCAACATTTAAACTACCGTAGCCAATAACCAGGGTTTTCCAATACAAAAGGAGGAGGTGAAACACCTGATCTATTGTCCCAGTCTTTTCTTTAAAACCCTCTTGATAGGGTGTTAAAATTCCATTATCTTTGATCCAACCATGGACCTTTTGCAAAAGCGCACAACAGACACTTTTTGGATTGAATCGATTAGGCTAATTGGCCTAGAATTGCAGGGTTTGTCCCTGTCACCTTTCTTAAATTGGGAAATCAGCTCTGCCCCCCTCCCCACCCTGGAATTAGGGCACTGCCCCCTATAGCATTGGAAAGAAGTAAAATATATTGAGACCAGCTCAGCCTGTCATGAAGAAAAAGGTCTCCAGGAATGCCATCAGGGCGCGGGGCTTTTGCTTGAACCATTGAGCCAATAGAGGTCTCGATATCACCCAGGGTAAATGAATCCCCTTTGGCAGACTGAAGAGATATTAAAGGACCTGTTGAGAGAGCAGACATATCTGGGTTAGAATAAAGGGCTTTAAAATGCTCATACCAATCAGAGGCCAAGATATGGTTTGCAAGAAGGGGTCCCCCGATTGGTCGCCCCACATGAACAAAAACCAAAACGTTTTAGTATCCCTAGCATTGCGAGCTTTCTTAATGAGCTGCCATGTAGAAGCATCTCTCTATCTCTCTCTTTGCCTTCAGGAGAGCTAGCTTATACATTTTTCTAGAGATTCTAATGTTCTCAATGTCTTTGGATTTGATTTCCTTAGAGAGTTGGGTCCTGGAGTTCCTACATTGTGGATAAAACCATGATTTTGCTTCCCTGTTATTATGTCTGAAATTGGTCTCATGCACAGGCACAGTGAAGTGGGAACCCTTGTGCTCAAAAAAGCTCCAATGGGCATCTGTAGCCTCCGCCATCCCTCCTGGCTTCTCGAGCAGAGTTGAAAGCTCTGCTATCGAAGCTAACAGGTCTTTGTGCATATTTGTGAAATATCTTCATGCAAAATTATTGGTTATTGGTTGGGTAAATCTCCCTAGTTAGCTGCTGGGATGGGATCTGATCATGTGAGCCTCCCCAGTCAGACACCAGACTTAAACAGAGCGGATTATGATCACTATCTACAGTTTCACCCCGTTCGATCTATTAAAGGTCCTAGTGCCCGTTCTTTTGGATTTCGTCCTGCCATTTGCCACACTCAGCCCAAACTCCATGGTCAGGGGTTTTACTTGGGACCCTCTCTTGACCGGGGGTAAGTGTAGGGGGGAACAGACCAAAGGTTCTTCTTATTTGCTCTGGTCACCTCGTCCCTATCTAAGGGGTTTAGAAGTGACATTTCAAACCACCCTCTACTATCAAGACGGGTATTGGGTTTCTCTCATCCAGGAGCTCCTCGAGTTTTAGTATTGTGTCTGAAGGTCTACCCCGGCTGGTTCCTCTTGCGTATACATGATATATGTCAATAATGTTGCCTGAACTGCTCTTAAGACGTATTTCTAGAAATATTTGTACTATCTGAGGGGAGTAGCGATATATCACAGCAAAAAGCTATCATAACCATATGAACAATCCCCCTGCAGGATGCCCTGTTTTACTTAGGGTTGCAGTGAGACAATAGCTGGCATAACCAACCTTGAGCACAGGTGCTACACTCCAGGTTCCCAGTAACAAACAAATATCAAAACCTTCTATAAAATGGTTCCAGTGGGGGAGAGACAATTTGCTCTTTTCCGCTGCCACATTCCGAGAAACTTTTGAAATCTTGGATACTGGTTCAATAACAGGCGGGGTAGAGCATGGAATTGTGAAATTCGCTAAAGTAACGGCTTCTAAACATTATTACTAGGCGAGTTGTCGACTATTGGTAATGATGGGGTAGCTCCACTATGTCCCATCCGGACCTGCATATTCGTTCTGCCATTGTGAAATGAACAGCCCACTCCTTCCTTAATAATGCCACTTGGAAAAATCCAGGCATTGTGAAATGCATCGGGGGAGGACTTCAAAGGTGCTATAGAAGGATGCCTATCAGCCGAATGACATTGGCTCAAAAGCCAGTCATTTTACCCCAAAGATGAGTCTGGGCCTAAACATTCTATTCGGCTGTGAGGAGCAAGGAATGATGATCCAGTTGTCGGACAACGTTTAAATTGTATATTGGACGGCGCGGAAATTAGTGTTTGGAGTGGTTCCGGGATTCTGAGAGCTGAAATGAACGCTCACTGTGTCATCATGTAATGTTCTTTCAATAGTTTTCTCTTCAGGTCTTTCCTGAAATGGAGCAAGGTTGGGTTGGTCCTGATGGATTTGGGGATGTTGTTCCAGATCATGGGTGCATAGATGAAGAAGGCTTTTGCCTTGTTTTCATTGTTGTGCACTTCCTTGTCAGTCATGGTGACTTTGTAGATGATGTTGCTCGTTTGGAACATGGGGTGAGCCAGAATTGGGATCCAGAAGAGTTTATTGCCACTATCCGGATATGACTACACCTGGGTTCAAAAGGAATTTTTAAGTTGCTTTCTGGCAGGCACAGTTTCTTCAGAAGAGAGAACGGGTAGGGGACCATCTCAGTGTTCTTGGTGAGGTTTACCTTGAAGATGTTCTGTTGTTCTCTTTTTAGGTCTCGCCTAGCTATTGCGTTTACGCAATCGCATTGCGAGACTCTAGTAAGAGGGGCATTTCAAAGTGCTCCCAAAAGTGGATTGCATGGCGAGCACGCACACAATCACGTGCATCGTGCCGCCATGCAATCCGTTTGGGGAAGCGCTTAGCTGGCTGGCCACGGGCGTGCGGTTACGCGCACAATGACGAGCAGAGGCGACATATGGCTTTCCTCTCTCGTCATGGTGCGCGCACATCTCACACCACTCACCAGCGAGACTGCTTTCACTTTTGCGCCTCAGTCTTGCCTGCTCGGCTTCAATGCTCCTCCCCCTCCCCCACCACAGAGCGCGTCTCGCGGCCGCGCGTCTTTTTGTTGCTTGTTCTTGCTGTCCCTGCCTTCTCTACCCCCCTCCCGTTGTCCGCGCCTTCTCTACCCCGCCCCCCTCTTGTTGTTTTCGCCTTCTCTACCCTTTCCCCCTACCGTTGTCCACGCCTTCTCATTGGCAACTCCTCTTCGACTATTTCGCGCGCGTTTATTTTTATGTAGAAAGTATTCACATTTTGCGATGAAAATAACTGATCATTGCTGTGGAGGCAAGATGGCCGCCGTGGTGAAGGCTGTGTAACAGCTCGACTCCCTGTCTCCCCGACTGCTGGCTTGACTGATGTGGCTATCTGGTTATTTCGATTGGTAAATAACCCGTAATCTGAACCTTGAATGTTTGGTGGGGTCCTCATTCCCCGATTTATCGCCAGGTTACTTAGTGGCTGGAGCGCGGTAAGCGGACAGCGTCCGAGCCAGAACCGGAGCTGGGGAGCGGCCCGGACTCACTCACTTCTTGTCGGCGTTCGGCGCGCTCTTCAGAACGTAGTGGTCAAGCGGCGAAATATTCAGTCCGTGATGCCGCCAAAGGCAGTAACGCGCAGCACCAAGACTCATGCAGCTTCTCTGGAGAACGCTATGGCTGCGACCAGTGAATCGACAGAAGGAGCGTCCGGCGTCAATGCCAATACTGGTCCCGTCCAGCACTCCAGCAGCATGCCTCAAAAGAAAGGGGATCGAGGTGGAAAGGAGAAACTTCGCACGGGAAAGCACGGAGCGGTAACCCTCCCAGAGTTGTTTGGAAAGCAGGTAACAAAAAGAGATACTTTGTTGCAACTCGAAAGGGAGGGGGAGCTCTGCTTAATTTCATCGTGCAACAGTGACATTGTAGCTGGCAATTCTTTAATATCTGATGAAAGCGTTAATCCGTCTCTATCCAATTCTCTAAAAGCTATTATAACAGAAGAACAGTTAATATACAAAAATCTGTTGTTTCCTGAGTCTGGAGATGGAACTCTGGGAGATGTAGTGCAAAAAGCTCCTATATCTGAAGGTGAAATCTCACAAACAGAGGCACCGGGGCTCAACGAAGGAGCATTGCCACTGGCAAGTGCAGGGTCTCAGGAAACTACGGATAATAATTTTTATTCCTTGTCTGATTTCTCGTCAGACGAAAGTAGTAAGGATTGGTCCGACAACGAAGCAGCAAATTACACGGAAAACGAAGCCGATTTAAGCAAGGTTTCCCCGATGACAACAGTGAAAAAGACTAAAAAAAGAAAAGAACGTCTTGCTAATGGGGATGTGTCAACAGGGTCCCTGAAGACAGGGCCAATATCAGAAAAACAGTGTGACACAGTAAATGATCCTGCTACACAACTATCCGATCATGAAATTACATTATCTACAATCTACAATACCATGATGGAGCACAGAGCCGAGATTAAACTAGAAAATGTTCGGACGCAAGCTACATGTAGAAAAGTTCAAAATTCTGTGCGTCGGGTCATAAAAATTTGTTCTGATACGGCAATCAGAGTGACTGAAGCAGAGTCTAGAATCTCCACATTAGAAGATATCGTAGCAGTCCAAAAAACGGAAATAGGTTCTATTTGTGAACATAGGGATGATGTGGTGTTTAAATTAGCGGAATTGGAAAATCAGGCCAGGAGAAAGAACCTTCGTATTATTAACATTCCGGAAAAAACAGAAGGAACCGATGTTCGTAAATTTATTTGTGATTTATTCGTTGAAGCTTTTCCGGAACTGACTTTATGGGACTGGTCTATTGAGATTCAAAGGGCTCACAGGATTCCCTTTAATATTAGGAAAACCAGAGCGGGAGTAGAGGAGAAACCTCGTGCCATTTTGATTCGATTTAATAATTTTCTAGCTAGAGAAGCCGTGTTTGGTTTGGCACGACCCGATAAGATGAGAGCTGCAAAAGGTTGTAATTTCTTTGTTAGACCGGATTTTTGTAAGGAAACAGTCTCTAGAAGATGGCACTTACGACAATTAATATCTGGTTTCCAAGAGAAAGGTGCTGTTGTATATTTGCAGAATCCCGCTAAGCTCAAAGTCATGTTTAAAGGTCAAACTAGATTTTTCTTTTCTGAGATTCTAGCTAGAGGTTTTCTAGATTCCTTATAGAATTCTTTTAGATTTCTTACAGTATGTGATCAGTATTATAGGGGATCTCTTTATGGCTTAATCATGTCTGCAGTTGGGGGAGGGGGGGAGCGCGGTTGACCATCCTTATTAGGGCCTGCTTGTCCCTATGCCTCATTTGGTGGTTTGGGTGGGTTGGGTGTTGTGGGTGGGTTGGGGTGGTTTTCAGGGGGTTTTTGGGTTTGGGGTAAGGGGAGTGTGGGGGGTGTTGGGGTGTGTGGGGGAGAATAAAAAACATCGGCAAACTGGACTTAAGAGGTTATTTGATTGTACTGAACTGAAAAGTATGGAATTTTATGACAAAACCATATTAATACGTACACAAAATGTCATTTCGATAATTTTCGTTGTCTTTATCAAGATGGAGGTCTGTAATGTTTTCTTTTTCTGCTATATATTATGGCCAGGAAATTCAAAATCTGTACACTCAATATTTGTGGGTTAAATGATGTGAAAAAAAGGGAAGTTTTTGCGAAATTTATACAGATCATAAATGTTGATTTACTCTGTCTACAAGAAACTCATGTCGCTTGGGCCAGAAGGGGCTGCTTAAGAAAACTTGGACTAGAACTGGTTGCCTGTTCTAAACAGACAGGGGTGAAGAGAGGGGTCGCAATTTTAATGAAACGAGGCTTAGGTACATGTATTAAGTCAGCTGTAGACAAATGGGGGCGATGGACGATTAGTTTATTTCAGATTGGACTACTTAGATTTACGATTTGTAATGTATATGGACCTAATCTGGATGATACAGAGCTTATTCATTTCCTCAATGTTGAGTTAGCCCAATGGCCACAACCCCTTGTTTTGTGTGGCGATTTGAACATTCATCTGGATGCTAACTTAGACGTTAGGATGTCGCTCTCATATAAGGGCAGAAAACCCCGTCTATATACAGCATTAAGAAACCTGATTTTAGATCATGGGTTATTTGACACGTGGAATGCAACTCATGGGGACGACCTAGGATATACTTTTTACTCTGCTCCGCATAAGAAATTTGTGAGATTAGACTATTTTTTTATGCCTTTACAATATCTAGGGAAACTGGAACTAGAGATTTTGCCAAAACTTATATCTGACCATAATCCTTTAGTTCTCCAGTTCTCAATTGAATCACAAATAAAAGCAGGGAATCAATCATGGTCTTTTGAGCGGAGCCTCCTCTTAGAAAATGAATATCGGGAATTTATGATTAAAGTTATACAGGTGTTTTTCTTTTTTAATAAAGGGACAGCATCTATTCAAACTACGTGGGACGCATTTAAAGCCACAGTTCGGGGTGAGACTCTTAGTTTTTCACTATCTCGTCGCAAAAGAATGTTGTTGAAATATAAAAAAGATTTTCAGTTGGTAATGTTAGCTGAACATAAATTAGCTGAGGCAATTAGTTCTGGTGGGGACCCAGGTTTGGCGCAAAGAGAACTTACTGTTAACAGGGCAAGAGTGTATTCTAGTATTGCGGATAAAATAGCTGTAAAATATAAACAACATAAAGAGCAAGCGTTTGAATTCGGCGAGAAAACTGGGAAAATTTTGGCTCAAAGATTAAGGCAAAAAGCGGCATATAATGATATTATTAAAATTATGGATGTCAACGGTGTTATTCAAGAAACAAGAGAGGGGGTCATGGAGGCTTTTCAGAACTTTTATCAATCACTCTATACTGCCCCGGGTATTGAAATTCATGGTCATGACGGAGGGGGGTATATGTTGGGGGAGTCAACAATAGAACTCTCTGAATTACAGAAAACCTTTCTATCGGCCCCAATAACGTGGGAGGAAGTTGAAGAAGCTATTCTGGCATTAGCTATGGGTAAAGCAATGGGTCCGGATCAGATTCCCTTGGAGTTTTATCGCACCTTTAGGAATACATTGAAAAATGAATTATTGGAGGTGTTCCAACATTCCTTTCTAGGTAGACCCCCGGATTCATGGTCAGAGGCCATTATAGTAATTTTTCTTAAAAAAGGAAAACCAGAAGTAGATATGGGATCTTATAGACCCATATCTCTTCTTAACGTAGATAGTAAAATCTACTCGAAAATTATAGCAAATAGGTTGAATAATTTTATGCCGCTGCTGGTTTCTAAGCGACAGCATGGATTTATTTCACAACGCGATACAACGGACCATGTTAAGAGAATTATCTCCATACTGGATTGGGCACAGGCCTCTAACTCCCCGGTTGCAGTGGCCCTGTTGGACGCTGAAAAAGCGTTTGACCGGGTATGCTGGAAGTTTTTATGGTCAACACTAACTTGGAAAGGTTTTCCCGCTGAATTTATTATAGCTATTCAGGCTCTTTATAAAGATCCAAAAGCAACCCTGCGTATTGCAGGTCGGCTCTCTGGTAAGATAATGATCACGAGGGGTACAAGGCAGGGCTGCCCTACATCGCCCCTGCTGTTTGCTTTGTATATTGAGCCTTTTTTAAATAGTTTGGATAATAATACTGGAATTAATCCGGTTATGATACATGATATAGCTTATAAGGTGTTTGCATACGCAGACGACATTGCGATAGTTACAACAGATATTAGGACTGCCTTCCCTAAAATAATAGAAGCGGCGGGAGAATTTGGTCAATACTCTGGATATAAGCTTAATGTTGCCAAGACCCAACTACTCCACTCTGAAGTTGGACGTCCACAAGATATGCATTTTGAGGCAGAGGCTACCTACTTGGGAATAAAAATATCTGATGATCTAGATAAAATTGTTTGCTTAAATACTGATGCGGTAATCGCTTCTGCCAATAAAACTCTGGAGAGGCTTGATAATCTTCGTTTGTCGTTATATGGCCGCAGTAATGTTTTAAAGATGCTTATTTTTCCTAAGTTTTTGTATTTATTTCGAACTATACCTCTCCTTTTTTCTATATCTTTTTTTAACCAAATTGAGAGAATGTCGTCCAGATTTCTATGGAGTTATCACAGGTCTAGAAGAGCTTTTAAAAAACTTACCCTATCAAGAGAGAGAGGAGGCCTGGCAGTTCCTAATTTTCAATTATACTTTTGGTCTATTTTTCTACAGAATATGGGTGTCCTATTGGTCAATGAAACATATTTGGATGATTCAGTAAGGCCGTCTATTTATGAGATGGTTTTAGGACAGGAGGCACGTCAATGTTTAGTTCGTATTATCGATCCGAGCTACTATAAAAAAACCAAATTTAAAATTATATCAACTGTGTTTGTGATCTGGAAAAAAATAAAGAAAAGACTAGGTTTCAGCTCTAATTTAAATTATTATACACCTTTAATTAATTGCCCTTTGTTGCCGGATATATTCAAAGATCCCATTATGCACAGATGGCACCGGGCCGGAATTAGTCAACTGGGGGACTTATTCGTTGGCCAGCAGATGGTCTCTTTTTTGTCTTTACAACAGCAATATGGTCTTCCCTATACAGAATTTTTCAAGTTTTTACAGATTCGTAGCTTTCTGGATAAAAAACGTATTGAGAACCAAATTGTGTTTCAAAAAATTAAAATCATCGAATTACTTCGGAAAAGGCCGAGAATTGGTACTATTTATCAATTAATGCTTGCTAATTATCAAGATGACTTATTAATAGTAGCTGACAAATGGCAAAAGAAACTTGATGTAGACGGAATTGATATGAACAGAGTCATTGAAATATCTAATAAAACGTTGCATAATGGATCATTAATAAGTCAACATTTTATGTCCATTCACGACCTATATTATACACCGGCTAAAATTGCTAGATGGTCACAGCTCAGAGTGAATAAATGTAATCGATGCGATTTAATCGCAGCAGATACTATACATATGTTTTTTTTGTGTCCAAAACTCAGTCAATTTATCCAAGACATCGAGAATTTTTTATCAACTTATTTAGGGGTCTCAACACAAATTACTGCTGAGTTAGTGATTTTGGGGATACAAACTAGCAGCAATAGTATAAGAACAGATGTGGAGGATAGATTTATATTCATTTGTATGTCAATTTTTCGATGGTGTATTACTACCCAATGGCTAGATATTGAACCACCTGTTTTTCATAATTGGCAAGCAAGATTACTTTCTGTTTATCACTTAGAAATGGCTGTTTATAAAACAAAGGGCAAGAAAAAGAGAGCTGTGGGTCTGAAACTCTGGTCCCCACTTATTAATTGGTTATGAAGTGATGTAGTATTCTTATGTATGTATTTTTTGGGACATGTCCTCCTATAACTAATGTCTTCTTTTTTTGTTAATTTGTTGGTACATCTTGATGTTTGTCCTGACTGCCTGATGTTATAAAAAATTTAATAAAGATGATTTAAAAAAAAAAAAAAGAAAATAACTGATCCCAAACCTGCTTTCTTTAAAGGATAATGCATTAATTAAGAGGGGACAAGCTGCACTAGCAAAGCCTCGGCTCACAGATACTTAGCCTGGTGTCATTATACTGGAGTCGTCCAATCTGTCAAGCGGCACACTCGAGCAGCGGGAAACTAACTTGGCGCCTACAGAGAAAGCGTTGTTTGTGTGAGCCACATTTGTTCACATCCTGTTGGACTGCTACCAGCCCTTTCCTCGCTCACAGTGTGCACCTCAGCCAGCCGAGGGCTTTATAATGTTCTTAGTCATCTTCCAATGTCCATCCATGTCCTCAGGATCGCGTAATACAGCTGTTGTGTTCTACCAGCAAGCATGCAGTGTGCTGTGTGTCAGCATGTGTTTATGACGAAGAACAGCCCTGCATATCCCACATGTATCCCCCTCGCTATTTACGTGCAGCACATTGCCCGTTGATATCTCTCTCTTCCACTAATTATTCTTCCCTCTCCTGGTCTCTCTGTCTCTCTCTCGCCTTCTGCCTTTGTCGTCTTCAGTCTTTTTCTTTTTCTCTCCCTCTCTCTTTCACACATTCACACCGACACTCTCTCTGCATCTCATTCTTTTCTCTCGGCATCTCTCTGTTCCTTCTCTGTCTCTTTAGCTCTCCGTTTATTCCTCACACCCTCTTTCATAGCTACGTTTATTTTGTATCGCAGTAACATATTTCGTTATCTGCCTTTTCAGGTCGCAATATCTATAATATATATAAACACCACCATGTTTGTAAACAACGCTATGTCATGAATGCTAAAAAAAAGGCAAGTGATGGTCCATTGCTGAATAAGTAATGCATGTAGGCACCAGCGGGCAGTGTAAATTCATGGCGATTGTCACAGCAAACGTTTGTGATAAGTGTACCTTGGACTTGCACCATGGAAAAGATAAACAGATGGCAGCACTTAAATAGCCCGGGGCAACTCCGGGCACTGTTCATACCAAGAGGGCAAACAAAGAGCTGGAGACCAAGCACAGCCTGTGGTGATCAGCAGGCCGTGGGACACTGGTTAATCTCACCTGCTGTCAGTAGGTACGTGTGCACGATGGCTCGGTGGACTAATGCATCCGCTTCAGAAGTTTAAGGTCAAAGGTTCAAATCCCGGCGGGCCCCTTCAGTCTTTACCCTTCCGAGGTCGATACCGCGTGCCCTTTATTTGTGTAATAATTATCAAGTGCTACACAGCGGTGACGTGTAAATGTGTGCTTTACAGGTGTCATTCCAGACATCTGTACATGCTGTAGGACAGCACATTCATCTTTGTTCTCTGTCCGCCGGTACTGCTGCAGCCCTATCTGTATTTAAACTTGCCAACACATGAAGTTGTAGGGAACAGTCATGTGGGGCCTGGGGCATAGGCATGTGCCTAATATGCCAACCTGGCCCATGCACAACCATAAGTGTGCTAGGGATATCTAACACTGTGTACCCATGCCAGTCAAACGTTAATGCCAAGAAGTCTTTGATTTGCTCCAGAGACACCTCCCCCCCACCAGATACACACACATGTCTACCAGCACAGGGACTCCCTTTTTTCAGGGTTCCCTGAAAGAGGCTGCCCCTGCCAAGGGTCGTGGCCACAGCTTCGAAGCGCTTGCACCTGATGTCAGAGTTTTCAATTGTGTTTATTGCACACCGCTGAGCTGGCTAACTTGTGATAAAACAGCTTCACGGCTCTGTCACTGGTGGTGTAAAGCACATGAGGAATAGTTCGGGAACATACAATATCAGTTAACAAGCATTTGCAATGCAATAGGTCTCGCATTATTAAAGTTTGAGCTATTGGTGTTGCATTATTTAGCAATGCCAATAGCTCAAATTTTAATAATGCGAGACCTATTGCATTGCAAATGCTTGTTTGTAACTGCGTTGTGTTGGTTTTTTGTGATGTGCTTGCATTTGTTGTGTAGTAGTAGTTCCACAACTGGATTTGGTTTTGCAGGATAATATTGATGCTTTATGTGTTGTGGTTAAGTTTCATTGCTGCTGTGCTATGATGTTTTTGTTAAGTGGTATGGTATTGTTGTGTTGGGTGATAGTGCCTTTGTTGTATCACAATTGAAGTTCATCGGCCTAAACATGTACATGCACTCTAGTCATATGTTACCACTACTGCAAATCCACGTTCATGATAGAGCAGCAGAATAAGTTTGCACTTAGCACTGAGCTGTTTACCATCTAGTCCAAACTTCATAAGGCCAGTTTCATGTGTGTCCAAGTAGGTTGTAGGTCAAGGAAGTACTGTAGCATCCGCCATGGCAGCATACGAGGGGGTACCACTGGGGCAGGACAAACTGTTGTATGACCCTTTCTAACTTTGATCTGCGCCTTCTACTGCTGCAAGTAAAATGACCATGGCAAAGGATGGGGCCGAAGGTTGCCAAAGACGCCAAAAACAGTTAAAGACAAAAAGAGTACATATTTAAAAGTTAAAGAAAAAATATGTGCGAGGCAAATGGAGTTAGACTGCGAAGGAAGGAAGGATAATAGAATGCAAATAAGGAGAGAAAGATGGAAAGCAAAAGGGAAGCAGGATGGAAAATGGCACAAAATTGCAATGAAACTATAGACAAAAAAAACAAATAAAGAAAAGAAGAAAGAAATAAATAAAAATGGAAATAATAGCAGTAAGGAGAAAAGATGAAAGGAACAAATCAATAAAATGAAAATGGAATGAGGGAAATAAATAAGGAGAGCATGAAAATCGAATTAAATAAAGGAAAAAGAAATGTGAGGCAAAAGGAAGGGTGCTGGAAGGAAACTAGAGAGAAAATTAACAAATGGAGGCAATAGCAAAAGAAGGAAGAGTGGAATTAAGGGGGGAAGGAAAGACAAAAGAGTGGGAAGAAAGGAGGAAACAAGAAAAGCTATTCAATAGTTAAATAAAGGACAGAAAGAAAATTACTATATAGAAGGATAGATATAAAGAATGAGAGAGGGTATGAAAGAAGGATGGCCAGCCGGAAAAAGATGGAAAGAGGAAGGAGAAGTGAATGGAAAAAAGAAAGCACAAACAAGAAAGAAATTTGGATAGAAAGGACTCAATGAAAGAAGAATAAAACAAAAGGAAGATAGAAGGAAAGAATGGAAAAAAGAAGTTAATATATGTACATGAACGTTTTGACCAACTGTCTTTAATCATGCTGTAAAATGCACTATTTTGCACCACTTTGTGCACAATTTACTCCGTTATTTAATGTCATAGGGCTCAAGGTCGGGGTTATTCGTTTTCCCGGCTTATCCCTGGCTACAGGTCATACAGGTTCCGGTCAAGGGGCGATGATTCTGCCCTGGCGCTCTATCCTCTTGATGCTTGAGAGTGTTCACTAATTGCCACCCGGGATCACCGTGCACGTGCTGCAATTACTACAACACTCTACGCCCCCTCACTCTCATGGGGCCAGTCGGTGACATATAGGTGAGACTGCTGCTCTGGCACTGGCATCTGCAGCAGATTGTGAGACAGAACAGGCAGTGCTGGAGGAGGAGAGGACGATTGAGAGAGACCGTATCGCGGAGAAAATGGTGGTGTTTGTGCCTTCTGTTTCACCACAACCCAGCCACAGAGAACACCCCATTTGCCCCCAGGTCTGAGGGCACACTTGATATTGTAATGCCAGCCCTTTTTCATCAAGCACAGACCTGTGCCCCCATAGAGTAGTCTTACCTACCCCCTGTTCCTCCCTCGTGCTCCCAGGGATGTGTGGCTCAGCCATTTTAACTCTGCTGTGCATCCATTTTGTCATCTTGTGCTTCAGTGTTATGTGCGGTGATGCAGCCTTTTGATGATCTTTTGAGATGAACCAATGCTCTAGAATGGGTACCATTTTTGTTTGATGATAAGAGAGGGATGGTGTGTGGTGGATCACAAGGAGGGTCTACCTGTGAAGCAACACTTTAAACAAAAGTCTCCAGAGCTACTCAACTTGGACACATTCCCACCGGATGACAAAGCGGGCTTCAGTTCCCCAGATCAGAAGGACTGTGCACAAGGTGTCTCCTCTCACCTTTGGGAGAATGGTTGGAAGGGCCTTCGCCAGGCTTCTCTGCTTCCAGAGGTTCACTGTGATCCTGCTGTCCTCCTCTGTGATGCCAGTGTCTGTCTCCCACAGAGTGATGCCCGGATGTGAGCTGCAGAGATCTGAAGCTAGTGGATTCTCAAGAGATGGGGATATCCTGATCGGGGGGATCTTTCCGGTGCACGATGATACAGTTCAACAAGAGATCACTTTCAGAGAGCAACCTCTGCCGCTAGAATGTCAGAAGTAAGCGCATCTTACTATATAATAACTATGAGTCTTGTACGCTTGACAGGATGACAAGCATATAGGCCTTGAAGAAACATAAATAGGAACAATAAAGCACTGCGCCTTTTTATCAATATTGTATCATGACAGTGGCATAACTTAACCCACGCAGCCCCCATGATGCTGGGGGGCCTGAACTCCAGGGCCACCCCTCAGCAAAAGTGGAAAGGTGGGGGGCCGGGAAGGAAGGCCTCCTCAGTGTGCTTGGTGGGGTGCCCCCTCAGGTTTTGTTACGACACCGTATCATGAATGCGAAAAGAGCAAACTGAAGTGCTGGACCATCTAAGTATGCAGTCAGATGAGCATTAAGGTCCACATGCATGGATGCATAGGCACTTGCAGATCAGAGCTTTAGGTGCACTGCTAGATCCATGGTTTGTCCCACAACAGGCAGGGGAAGAGCTGGGCTATACAACAGGTCCGGATGCATGGATGCATAGGCACTCAATGTGTGCAGCATGGAGTCAGCAGATCAGACCTTTAGGTGCCCTGCTAGATCCATGGCTTGTCCCACAACAGGCAGGGGAAGAGCTGGGCTATACCACAGGTCCAGATGCATGGATGCATAGGCACTCAATGTGTGAAGCATGGAGTTAGCAGGTCAGACCTTTAGGTGCCCTGCTCGATTCATGGCTTGTCCCACAACAGGCAGGGGAAGAGCTGGGCTATACCACAGGTCCGGATGCATGGATGCATAGGCACTCAATGTGTGCAGCATGGAGTCAGCAGATCAGACCTTTAGGTGCCCTGCTAGATCCATGGCTTGACCCACAACAGGCAGGGGAAGAGCTGGGCTATACCACAGGTCCAGATGCATGGATGCATAGGCACTCAATGTGTGCAGCATGGAGTTAGCAGATCAGAGCTTTGGGCACCCTGCTAGATCAATGGCTTGTCCCACAACAGGCAGGGGAAGAGCTGGGCTATACCACAGGTCCACATGCATGGATGCATAGGCACTCAATGTGTGCAGCATGGAGTTAGCAGATCAGACCTTTAGGTGCCCTGCTAGATCCATGGCTTGTCCAACAACAGGCAGGGGAAGAGCTGGGCTATACCACAGCTCCGGATGGAGGTAAACTGGCTGACTCCTATTGTGACCACTCCACTGGCTAGCAAGAGCTCCTGCATGTCTGCACTTAAATGCACTTATCTACACCGAATATGGCTCACAACAGACAACACAACACAGATATGCTACTTAGGTGGCCGCAATGGTCAGTAAACATAAGATTACAGTCACTGCCAACACAGCACAGACAGAAGACATCATTGAATACCACCATCCACAGGACTCTGAAACAAGCCACTCTCCTCTCCTGCGTCAGAACACATAGCTGCATCTCTGATATATATATATATATATATATATATATATATATATATATATATATATATATATATATATATATATATATATATGTTCCACCAACGTGCCCTTGAGCTCTTCAGGACGCACTCGACAGCCAGCCTGCTTTCCATCCTTCAATGACAACTCACTTTCCCCTTCAGGAATATTCATTTGCCAACGCGTTTCAAGACATTCCGTCCCTTCTTCAAAGACAGCTTCATTACGAGTGAGTTACGAACTGCTCTCTTTTATTCAAATTATATACATGTTTCCTATTGGTTCTTCACCCTTAGTGGGCTGCGCTTAGTTTAGAGCAATTAACAATGCATGATGGTACTAATAGTCCAAAAAAGAAGAGCCACAATATTTTTCCCTAAGTGGGCTTCGTACTCACAAGATTAATAAAAACATGTATATCCTTGGTAGGATCCTGAGGGGATAGCAAGTTCCTTATGTCTGGCTCGAATAAAAGAGAGCAGTTTGTAACGCACTGGCATATATGGAGTCAATCTGTTCAGTAGTTCCTGAGAAAATTGCATTTAAAAGCACATACATATCTATAGCGGCGCACCGTGCGCGCACGGTGCGCGCACCCTAACGTGCGCGAGCGTAATTCTGATTGGTGGTTATATGTCAGTCAAAGTTCGAATCGGTCGAAATCAGAAAGTGTTGGCGGCCATTTTGTTTGTTTTGAGTGCGAGAGTGAAAAAGGAAGGTGGCGAACGTGAAAGGGGGTAGGGTAGAGAGTTCCTGACCCCCTAGCCTTTGTCAGGGGGTCCCTGAAGGACCCCGAAGGCAGAAAAAAACATTTTAATTATTTTTTTTTTAAATTGCAGAGTGCGCGCACGGTAAAAAACCATTAAAAAAAAATAAAAATTTTAAACGCAGTTTATTGTAAAATAAATATATAAAAATTATAATAATAAATACATTACTTAGCATTTAAAAAAACGTACAAATTCACTGAAAAAACCATAGGTTTCACACACGTTATAGTTAGGAATTAGCATTTAAAAAACCTTGCAAATTCACTTTAAAAAACCATAGGTTTCACACATGTTATAGTTAGGTGGACTTTTCACTCGTAAAAAACCAATGAAATTCCCCCGTTATAGTTAGTTGAGATAACTATAACTCGCGCGACCGCCACTCTATCACAAGGATGATGTCATCAGTGATGTCATGAGTGATGTAATATGTGACGTCATGAGCAGAGGATTGCGGGCGCGCGAGTGGAGTTTCAGAGCTGAATATATATATATATATATATATATATTCACTGAAAAAACCATAGGTTTCACACACGTTATAGTTAGCTGGACATTTCTCTCGTGAAAAACCATTGAAATTCCCACGTTATAGTTAGTTCAGCTAACTATAACTCGCGCACCCGCAATCCACTGCTGATGATGTCACATATTACATCACTTATGACATGGTCAGTGACATCACTCATGACATCACTGATGTCACATGTATAAGCATTGGTGACCGTATCCCTAAAGGTACCTAATTCATACTTTAAGACTAGTTCGTTCAGCAGGATGTGTCTGTTAGTTGTGAACACGGGGCAGCGGCATCAGAGATACCGCAGGGACTCATGTTCCTACTAACACAGACAGCGGTGTTGCTGCCCCCTACTTTTGGACTTTGAATGCAGTCTAAATTCCCATAATGACAGGCCAAGGGAAGGGAAGGCTGAAGAGCTGTGGGCTCGTGAGATTGAAGCATATCCTGAGCCCCTATGGTGGTTGAAACTTCCTGCAGGTCAAGTGTTTTGGACTGCAGCCTCCCATGAGATTTTAGGATGCATTTCAACTGTTGGTGGGTTACTGCTTTGTGATTGGAGAGTCCATAGTTCAGGTAGCTAAAAGTCTTGTCCAGATAACTTGACCGGGGACTTCAGTCTGCTTTGATAGCGACCTGATAGCAATACGTTAGAATAGCCGTATTGCACTCAATTTTTTGGTGTACCAGGCTGAACTGCAGTCTCAGCAAAGTGCATCGTGTGTGCTTTGATAGAGCAAACTACTTTCTATAGGCTGGAGGTTGGCAATGCTCAAGGAGGGTTGATATAATCCCAGGAAAGACAAGATGCCCAGGATTTATGGCCAGGAGCAATTTGGCCCGAATAGCCGTATGGATTCCGTATGGATTCCGTCTGTGGTAGGCAGGGCTGGACTGGGAACTGAAAGCAGCCCTGGCAAATGTTGCCAGACCAGTCCCCGTCCGGCGCGTAGCGAGCGAGCGCAGCGAGTAAGCCCGACCGCTAATAGGAGGGTTTGGGGGGGGGGTCTTTTTTTGGAAAACAACAGACCAAAATGGCAAATTTTACAGCACATTTTTCCTTACTTATTCAATTGTATCAACTTAAAAAGCACAGTAAATAGTAGATGATTACTTTAAAGAGCACCAGGTTGCCAAGTGGGGGAAAAAAGTAGGGGAACTGTGGGCGGAGAATCAGAGGGTGGGAATAACCGAAGGATAGGATCAGTGGGCAGAGCCAGAGGTGTGGCAAGAATGCGCAAACATCCCAATTTTTTGTATTTGTTTGGCATTTCACTGCCCGGTTTAATCAACCAATGGATACACATGATTATTTAAGGTTATAATGAGTTATTGACATTAAAATACATTCACAATGTGGGATATGCTTCTCATTACAGAATGTCCCAAATGCGATAAAATGTGGAAGCCCAAGCCATTTGTCGCCGAGCCATGGAGTTTCTGTCATCGGCACTTCTCCCATTTTCGACAACAGCAGTTCAAACATGAATGCCAAAATATCCTAGTTTGCAAATGTTTTCTATATAATCATGGCTCTGCCATATTTGCCTCATAATGCAAGATCTGCTGCATGATCTAACCATTTAAACTAATAAATTGTTTAAAGCTCAAATGTATCAAAAGTTAATAAAAATGTGACTTGTGTTGCTGCAGAGTGGATGGCTTATTGCAAAGGTTGACTGGTCACCTTTCTCACTGCTGCATTTGTACGTTCCACTGGTACTAATGAGGCAAAATCTTTCTAGAGACTGTTAGCATGTGTACAAATGTAAAAAATAATAAAGTATCAGAAAACATACTGCATTATGCTGCAGCCTTTTCTAAATGCATAATTTAGTCAACACTGCGGCATCATTTTGTCATCCTTTGCTGCATAATTAATTCCAGTGGCCCCACAGCAGGCAGCACATGTTAAAAGTGCTTGTGAATGAAGCAGAGAGAACGTGAAGTTTGTGAACTTAGTTTGGTGTGCGTGCAAATCCTGCATTGCCAATCCCTGGTGAGTTATAGGTACTACTGCTGAAACAAGGCCAATGGAGGTACCTATGGGTGAGGCAGACTGGCCTCAAGGGCAGGGCTGTCCGTAGCACTGGTGGTGCCCTGTGCATTAATGTTTGTTAGTGCCCCCCAATGGCCACCTCTGCCATGGATTCCCTCACAACCACCCTTTAACAGTGCCCCTCAAGTCTCCATACCCACACTCTCTATCAGATGCATTTAATTTGATTTACAGCACCACTCATACCATTGTAGGTTGTCAGAGCACTTTATATCACACACATTACACAGAGACAATCAATATGTGTGTAAATCACTGTATAGAAAATGTTACATAAGACTAAGGACTACAAGGTGTATGAGTCACATGACAACCATACTAGTAGGCTGTATAGTTTAATAGTGATTGGGGAATTTAAAACGAAATGCCATGGTTGGGGGTTCTCTTTAATAATCAGAATTGACTTCTGGCCAAAAGAACACTTTTTGCAACATTAGGATAATCAAAGACTGGGGAAAAACATATCGCTCTAATTTATACCTTGCAGTTTGTATGCAGCTCTTAGATGACAGTTAATAGTTCACTGTTCTATGTTAGTATTTTAACGTATAAACTGCAAGTAACAAAAGGATCTCTCTGACAAAAGCAGTAGCCAACTAACCTATTTACATTATGTGCACTTTGTGATCTGCATGGTACATGTTCTTTGCAGCAGGCACACTAACCCTCTGAGCTACATTTCCATGAGTGAAAACTTCCACTAGACAAAATTCCGATCTCTCTCTATGAAGAACATTAATCACCAGAGTCATCATGACATTTTTATTGTTGCCGAAAATTGCTGGAGGCCAGGAAGGAGGCAGCAAGCGCTTTTAAAACCATAATATACTTGCAAATATAATGCCTCCACCCAAAGTCAGCACCCGGTGTGGTCACACCGGTTGCACCGCCTTAGACCTGGCCCTTCTCAAGGGTTCTGTGACCTCAGTGACAGAGTCACTGTTATTCTAGGGTGTGCTGCTTCATAGCCTTGCCCGCAAGACTGGAGTTGAACTTCAGTATGGATTGTGGTGGACAAGCCTTGAAGGTTAACCCACACTTGCCACTGCTAGGGCCCACCTGCTGGTGCTAAGACACCAGGGATTCTAAGGTCTTCCAAAGCCTTCTAAGGTCTAGCATGCGATTGTGCTCTCTCAGGAGAGTGGTCTGGTGGACTGGTCATGACGGCTGAACCTGGTTCCCTAGTCCCAATTCAGCAGCTCTGACCATAGTGCCACATCCTCTCCCCCACTGAACACTATACTGCCCCACTGAGAAAAACTCACACTGCCTTCAACTACAACCCAATTGTTCAGAAATCAGTGAGTGCTTTTGCCTGAAAAGTTAAGGGCATGACTACAGGGCCCTGAATGGACCCATTTCAATGTCCATCACTTATATCCTTACAAAACGTTAGCAGTATGGTAAAAAGACCACATCCCTGGACGCAGAGCCTCAGTACACATTTTGTTTTCCAATCCACACATTGCAGTACCTCCAGGATTGGTGCACTAGTTGGAAGCCCAGGGAAAACAAAGACAAGAAAACAAAAATAGCGCTTCACTGGCAAACTCTGTAAAAGTGGCGCTAATGTGTTTGGGTGTGAATAAAATCAATCTGGCCAGTTTGCTTCCACTCTGTCTTATTTTATCTAGTTATTTTTCATATTTTTAACATTTTATTCCCGATGCTGCACTTTGGAATGAAAATGTCAGAAAAATACGACATTTCCTGCAAAAGTGTCTTTCTTTTTTGGATCCATTTCACAGGGAAGCAAATCAAAGAAAGGAGCGGAAAGATAGTGAGAAGCAGCCCTGCCCCCGCCCTGCCCGTCCCGATCACAGCCCTATCCAGGCCTTTTGGTTTTAATTTCAAATTCGAATCTGGCCCACATGCCCAAGCCCAGACAGTGCCCTGCCCCATGACGAATCCTGATTACAACAGCATGCAGGCCTGACACTCACAGCATGCATTGCAACTTAAACCACTGGATCGGACGGTTCTGACTAGACTCACCTGCAGACAGGGGGCCGGGGAGGGGGCTAGAAATAATTAAATTTCGTGCCTCGCTCTTTTTCTCTGTCCACTTGTCTCTGCCTCTGAGATCAAAAGATTGATGCCTGCCTCCTTGACCTCGCACGCGCACTTTGCTCGAGCCTGGCCCCTATGTGCATGATCTCAAAATTCAGACCCCACCCTAAGGGGTGAACTACACCTCGGTTTACCGGCCGCGTGCAGATTCGGGGGCCGGGCGAAGGAGACATCTGCGCGCTGGCGCCATGGATCTGCCTGAGCAGCAGCAGGTGCATTTATTTAATAAATTATTCATGGAACACTGCCAGCATTAAGCACATACCATTAATTATGCTGCAGATTTAGCTGCTACTAAACTGACTCAGGTCGGTCACGGTCACGGACCGTCACCAGGGCCAGGGTCCAATTCCAAACCGGCCCTCTGGCACAAAACTAGCCCCCACCCATCCAGCCTACCGGGGGATTGCCCGGTGCCCGGATTTAGCAGTCCGGCCCTGGTGGTAGGACTGTGTAGGTTTCGATGGAGTTTTACCAATGCAAATTTTGTTTTAGCTGCCGTTTCCTTTATTGCCCTGGACTGTAAGAATGGTTTTCTTGTGTCGGACAGCCAAACACCAAGTTAGGTATAATTTCTTGTTCTTGTCCAAGGTTCCATCTCTTGATATTTCTTTTTACGCTGCCCAAAGATCAGAATCTTGGTTTTCGTGGCATAAGATGTTAGGTAGTTCTTGATGCTGTAAGAGGAAAGTATACTTATGGCCCCCTGCATCCCAACACAGGTGTGATTGAGAATAGCAAGATCATATGTGTAATGTATGATTGGAAGTTTTAGTGATCCGATTTGTTGGGAGAACATGTTCCGTTTGGATACGCCGGCCCTAGATCGGCAGAGTAAAGTTTAAGCAACACAGACACTGTGATGCATCCCTTCTTTACACTTTTATCTGTATAGATTCTTGGGGAAGCGTGGGTTTGGGTCAGTGGACCCAGGTGACCGTGTATAGGGTGGTTATAGTGTTAAGCAGGTTCTTTGCTATCCCCCACTCAGCTAGCTTTGCCCATAGGATGTTATGGTTTATGCAGCCCATGCCGCACTGTAATCTCCAAGGCATGCATATAATGGACACGACCCTTTTTTTGCAGCTTTAGTTGCCAGCAAGGATGTTGTCCACAGTGGATGCTTTGGGCTGGAATCCTGCCTGATAGTATGGAACGGTCCTCTTTTCCATCACCCAGTCCTCCAGCGCACAGAGTAAGGCCTTTGCGAAAGCTACTCCCTCAATACGCTTGAACCAGCCCCTCTCCCTTCATTTTGTTACAAACTCTCACACTCTCTTTCTCTCCCTCTCTCTCTCTCTCTCTCTCTCTCTCTCTCTCCATTTTTTCCTTGTCTCCTTCTTGCTCCTCTCCCTTCTCCTTCTCTAATCTCAGACTCTATCTCCAACCTTTTCTTCCTTTCTTTCCCTCTCTTACCTCAACCTACTGAGTCTGTGCAAATAATCTGGTGGAGCTCTGCACCAACAAGGTTAACTATGGTAGTCCACCCCAGTTGTCTTCCTAAATCAACACGTCGAAAGGGAGCACCTTAATATCCAAGCAACATCATCAACAGTCCTAGAGACCATGACATTCAAGAAAAAGAAGAACAAATGCCATGCTTTTTCATGCTAATCTTTGTGGAACGCCATGCTTGCTGAAGACTTCCAAGTGGCACCCACCGTCTGCTTCATGAACCACTCGAGACTCTCCTTTGAAGCAACAGCACTTTGAGGCTTGGGTCACTGTGTAGAAAATAGGCCTCAGCTAGGCCTACCAGTGCAAGGGGTTCGCCCTTCTCTGCACAGAGTCCTCAGACTATTAGAAAGAAGTTGGCACAGAATCTGAAATAGAAAATACATAGTTTATTAAACCTCAGGAGGTGGAACCACATTCACCCAGCACCCTGTGGTGCTGAATGAAGGTAGCACCCAGAGTAGAAGAACCATGGGTCTTTTATACCCACACAGGGGCTCAGGAAAAGGACGATGCAAGCATACATGAGAAGAGTTACATACATAGATGGTCATACAGAAATGCACCGTAAATAGTATAGGAGGAGCTAGCAGTTGCTGACTCTGGTAGAAACAACCTGATAGTTACAGACTAAAAACAGATGCATGGACAGTTAGATATTCCTGCGCATGTGCAGGGTAGCAGAGTCTAAGTACAGCCAGTCCTTTAAACAGAGCACAAGGGAAGACAAAATGGCTGCCAGAAATACAAAATGGATTCCACAAAATGTACAGGATAGCCTGTAAATACCAGATGGATTCTGCTAACGCTAATTTAATCGCAGCCAATTTACGACAGACGACCCTTTTAGCGTTAGCAGAAGACATCTCCCATAATCCAGTAGGAAAAATGAAAAATATGCATATTAATTTTTAATAACATTTTTTTTTTCTTTTCATAAATTTCCTAATTCATTGCTAGGTGGGCATTTCTCATTCTAAATATTGTTAAGCGGGTATGTATGAGGTATAAACAGAAGTACAAAGGGAACAGAGAATTGGGTCATACAGATAGCAGGAGAGAGTAATTACTATTATCAGAAACAGAATTATTAGCTTTCTAGTCCTTAGCAAATCCTAGAACCATCCAGTAAAAACATTTTCAAGGTTCCCATGCATTTCAGTTACCATCAATTTCAATATCAAAGTATCCAACAGTACATATCTAATAAAAACATTTTCGCTAGACTTTTCCAGTGTTTCCTTTATGAGGGCTAGAGTATCTATCATTATACCCAATACAAACATTAAAGCAGTCAGACATATTATTTACAAAAATGATCCTGGATCCAGGGGACCAGGAGGACCATGAGAATTAGGACGAAGAGCTGCAAAGGGTTGCTCCTCCTCAAAAATGGGACGATCAATGGGGTACATTTTCAACAAAAAGAAAAAGAAGTCCTTGGGAAATTAAAGCCGCTGTACAACCAACCAGAGGAGAGTCTTCTCCCTGTGTCCGTTTGAGCCTCACAGGCAGGCTCTTGTTGTTCCCACGGTGGAGCTGCACAACTCGCAACTCAGGAATCATGGCCTAGTTTCAAGGGAAAAGTTTCTTCTTTCAGGATAGGGCAATCACCCACCAGGGCAAATGCGCTCAGCGATCCTGTCCAGTGTCTCAGGCAGTGCACCAGTTTTCTTCATTTCAATCTAACAGGCACCAGAGACACAGCACCTGTACCCTGAACTCAAGTCCTTCCCTAACTCCTGTATTGCTCTGCTGGCACACTGCTCTTTCGTTGGGGCCATGGATTGCATTCAGTGTGCCCAGGTATCTCCTTTACAGCCACTTTGGGACCAGGATTCAGAGGCCTGATGCTAGGATCTCTGAAGCAACCCTTGTTTCAAAGGGGGTTACCTCAAGCAAAAACCTTCTTCCCTTCCTGGTCGGTCTGTGACTCTCAGCTGGGCATCAAAAGCTTGATCCACGATTTCTCCTTTCTGATTTGTGACCCCGTCTTTCGCCCAAGATAGTAGCAGGGGTACGCTCATCACAATGCTTCCGGCCTTCTACCTTCACTGAGGTCCTGGTTGCCAGCAGTGCCTGTGCAGGTTACCTTCACTTTGACTTCAAGCTGGACTGGTGCTGACTCCTCAAGCTGGATCTGATGTACGCGCCCCTCTGGCAATGGTTGTAAAGCAGCAAATATCTATTGGTGGACAGAACAAAAGGTCTTTAGACAAGGCACAAAAATAATCTATCAACAGAGAGGATAGTCTCAGAATACTTCCTAGTCCAGGGACGCCCCATATATTAACAAGGCACCCTGGAACCACTTTCATATATGTGAGAGTAAATAAAACAACAGTCTGGACCTATTAGCAAGTATAAAAACTCTTTAGTGAACTGACAAGAGTAATACGTCACCCAATGCCAAGCAGTCAAGGAAGTCTGTGTTCATTTCTAAAGACCCTCAAGAAAAAGGAAATGTTATACACGTTTTACTCCTAAACATTGCATTATTTGTACAGGACTGCAGACACTTCTAAAATGATTTTTCTTAATTAAAGCACCTATATTGTATACTCAGGACCATGCTCTCATGTTATAGGAGCAACAGGAAAATCTAACACTGCTAATTTAACAGGGATTCCTATTACATACAGAACTAAAAACTTCAACATAATGGGTACATGTTCTCCAGCGGAACATCTTGTGACTAACAGACTCCTGTAAAACAATATTTTCCTCAAAAATGTTTGCTAAGGATCACATAGACCTCTTCCCTGCATTCTACATTTTCACAATCCAAACTATGCAACATTAGTTCTAGTAAGGACTGTCAGTTTATTTACACAGACTAGCTAATAAAACTAGCAATGCCCTTGCAAAACTGTATGTAGCATGAGAATAACAAACAATAGTGGTGTTGTCACCTGAGAATTTTCAAACAAAAACTACCCACAGCTAGTTCCCCTTAAAGATCAAATAAGGAAACAGCAACCTAGACTACTCATCCTCTCATAATTCCATCAGAGAGGATGGGTAGTAACATAGCAAAATATATTTATTCGTTTTATTAATGCTAATAATGTTTAAAACAGTATTACTGAATAGCCAATTTAATGTCTCATGGTTATTTCACAGACAGTTTAGACAGGCTCAAAAAAAAAGTAAGAAAAAGAGAGAGAACACATAAATTTGCCTACCCTTAATTTGTAGAGGAGCTAGCCTCCACTCCCCAGTTTTGACGGTAAGAAACCTGTACCAGGTTTCATTCTGTCAACACTATCAACCCCAATTTGTAGCAACTGGGCATAAACAAACTCTGAGGAGCGAAATAGCACATTTCAGCTAGCCAAAGAACATATTCCGTTAGCAAATGTACTAGTGCAACATGAGACCGCATGAAGTCAAACTGAATCCCATTGCTTCCTGAATTCAACCCTAAAAACATTTATACTATATATATATGGCAGAGCCATTGTCCTTTAAAGAGAGGTCACATATACTATGTGCATTGAGTGCACACAAAAACTTGCTTTTACCAAAAAAAAAAAGGGTAAGCAAAAACCTCTTTCTTCCCCTGCCATTTCGTCTTTCAAATGTCGAAATGTCAAAGCAACGTTGTGCTGAGCCCTACAGGCTTCTAAATGTAGGACTTTGACCTATAACCTATGCAGCTGTTCCCCAGCATGCATGCAAGGTTTTCATGTGGTGCTTCCAAGTCAAAGTGACCCTAAAGACCGAAGACAGAGCAGCAAAACCCACTCTGTGTGTCTACCAGCAATTTCAGAGGTAAGCTTAATAACTTCTGCCAATTTTTGTACATTGATATGTATAAGCAGTGTGCCAAACGTTTGTCTAGCAGTATAGATGGTCTATGCTTACATATGTGCATTTTCCTGGGGCGTAAGGCAGTTTAAAAACTGATCTGACTGGAGAAAACTCATTTAAATAGTGAATTTTTACCCAATTTCGACTTTGATTTTCAGGGCACTTAAAAATTAACATCCTACAATGTTTTTGCATAATAGTCATCCCCAGAATGTCCTCTACATATCCCAGAGATGTGGCATCAAAAATGTATAATGTATACCCTTATAAAAATGAGTTTTGTACGCCTGGGTAAAGTGACATTTTCACATGTAATTGACCCCCTATTGCTGTATAGCACGGCTTAAATGCAATTTGGATGCTATGAGGTCACAGTATCATTATTAGGCATTATAAATAGTAAAAAACGAATTTGTTTTTGCACCTATTTGAAATAACATTTTTTTTTTTATATAATCAAAATATATTTTTTGTTAATAAATCTAATCATTTTGATGAGTCTACATATGAAAAGCGAGCTGCATCCCTTGCCTATTATATTGAAACACATTAATTCTTAGCCCTAAGCACAGAAGCTTATCTTGAAACATCTTAAGTCTGCGCCACTTTTAAATGAAGGACAGCCATTATTATTGAACATCAAAAACCACTCTTATCCTTATTTTAAAAAAAAGGCATTAAGAAAAGAAATCCCTACTGTCAATCTGCAAAAATAATGAAACTACATTTCTAACTTTGGAAACAGCAGTCTGAAATGCAGAATTTTACTCCGTGTTTTTGACTTCAGAGTCCGAAATAGAAATGGTCTTGTTGACACAGCTGTTTAACACGTAAAGGTGTCGAAATTCACACGCCTTGCAAGTCAGCCCTTCAAGCCAACACAAATCTGTCGTGCTGTATAATGTGAATGCCTTTGAATACCCTATACAAAAGATAAATGCTGTGACATTTTGTATCTGAATTTAGTCTATTGTAAAACACACAATTTCGTTTTTCTCTTTACACAGGTCATCTTAATTTTAACTTTCTAAAGGTAAAACTCTTATCCGATAATCCATGTTAATTTTGCGCCACAATTTCCACTGAGAAAATTAATTCTCAATTGGAAAATCGTTTTTATATAGGCATATAGCCCTTAAAATTTCAAGCAAGAGCATCATTTTACTTTTTGTGTAGGATTAAT
Organism: Triturus cristatus; assembly: GCF_964204655.1. Lineage (NCBI taxonomy): Eukaryota > Metazoa > Chordata > Amphibia > Caudata > Salamandridae > Triturus > Triturus cristatus. The sequence continues at coordinate 761,714,716 of NC_140595.1, forward strand.
GCAACAGTTTTAAAAAAAAAATAAAAACAGTTTTCTATGGAAAGTCTAACTGGTCTTTGCACAAAATAGGGCAGAGGAAGGCTCCTTGGGTTTCGTTCCTCAGCTGCCCTGTCTCATCAGAGAAGCTAAACCTCAGCGCAGAACCGGGCCACAGCGAGTGCTCCTAGCCCCCACCTTTCTCCAAGGCTGTCCTGCTGCAAGCATTACACATTTTCATGTCAGTGAAGCTTTCTAAGCAGTGATTTCACCTCCTGGTTCACTCCTCTATTTTTAGCCCCCACCTTACAAGCTGCAAGGTCAAAATCTGCCTTGCACAGCCCTGAAGCTGTCAAAGACAAAAAGCCTTCCTAATGTTATCTAAACTGCAATAATTTGCCCTATGGAAACATTTATTTTAATATACAATTTCTTTTCAAGGGTCATAAATTTAGGTTCAATTCTCAGATTAGCAGGTTCAGCTTAAATTAGAACCTACAACCCTGTGGACCCAGCACATTGGCTCACTGAACCACCAAGAACACAAAGCTGCATAGGAACAATTTGCAAATTCGAAATACCCACAATTTTTCCAAGCTAAACTTTTAACGGGTCCCTAATTACTCTTCATTAATACTTTTGTACATTAAGGGTGTCATCAAATCACAGGGGTTGCTCTTTCTCTTGCTACACCCCTCTCAATTTCCTTTTGCGACTTATTGATGGTGATGAGACCAAATTAAATTTACTCCTTAACAATTTCACTTCTCAGAATTCTTTCACATATTCACAGTCATTCAATCACACGCTTTTTCCAGTGCTAGCAACATCCAAAACACAATTTACCACACCATAACATGTAAACACACATTTAACCCACAGATCAACACTTAAGACAGAAACAAAAGACAGCCCACAGACTGTACTTAAACCAAACCATTTGTAAATACTAGTTGCAAGTCATATTCACCAGATTTGGCTGGCAGAACACCAAAAAAAAACGCTCTGCATCTCATCACTTATGAATGTTACTAAGTGCACAGACCAGGATCCTTTTATGTACATATTTAGTTCCTCGGGGTACTAGTCACCACTTACAAGTATTTTTATTCCATAATGCGCTGTACATTATAGAAGAAAGACCATACTTAATATACATATCCCTATTAGGCGTCCCCTCCGAGGGGGGGCCAGTTGTGCTTCATCAAGTTTCATTTTGGTACCATTCCAAAGGCAACACATCTTTTGAAGTGTGCTAAAGACAGATATGCCAAAAAATAGTGCAGAATATGCAATATTATAATCAAAGTAGCACTTAAGGTACCTTTAGTACGATGTGCCGTTCAAATCAATTCAGTTAGAGAAAATTCTCCTCATTACCTGCCTATGTGAATTGCAAGTCACATATGTCAAAACAAACCAAGTTGGCCAACACAAAATATACCATACTCAAAGCCACAGTAAGCGTTACTAAACTACCTTACCAATCACAGGCATCAAAACCAACAGCAAGCGCCGCAGACACTTACCAATCACTTGGTGTTCAGATTCATCCTGCCAAGTTCTAAAATCGACCAAATGGTCACTGCACGGTGAATCAACAGAAGAGATCTCAGTCGAGGACCGGTGCCACCTGGATGGTCAGATCAGAAAGAAAGGAAAAGTCGCCGTGGATGCCAAGACTCTGGTCTTATCGGGCAGTGATCACGTCCAGAGCGAGATTCCAATCCTTCCTCGCGACCAATCCTTTGGGCATCCGAGTCACCGATGAGCCCCAAGTTGAGGCGCCAATTGTAGAAAATAGGCCTCAGCTAGGCCTACCAGTGCAAGGGGTTCGCCCTTCTCTGCACAGAGTCCTCAGACTATTAGAAAGAAGTTGGCACAGAATCTGAAATAGAAAATACATAGTTTATTAAACCTCAGGAGGTGGAACCACATTCACCCAGCACCCTGTGGTGCTGAATGAAGGTAGCACCCAGAGTAGAAGAACCATGGGTCTTTTATACCCACACAGGGGCTCAGGAAAAGGACGATGCAAGCATACATGAGAAGAGTTACATACATAGATGGTCATACAGAAATGCACCGTAAATAGTATAGGAGGAGCTAGCAGTTGCTGACTCTGGTAGAAACAACCTGATAGTTACAGACTAAAAACAGATGCATGGACAGTTAGATATTCCTGCGCATGTGCAGGGTAGCAGAGTCTAAGTACAGCCAGTCCTTTAAACAGAGCACAAGGGAAGACAAAATGGCTGCCAGAAATACAAAATGGATTCCACAAAATGTACAGGATAGCCTGTAAATACCAGATGGATTCTGCTAACGCTAATTTAATCGCAGCCAATTTACGACAACTGCACTTTCCAGATGACCTACCCTATGCTCCCTTCCTGTTGTACACTCACACACTAACACCAGCCCCTGGGTGATCACTAATGTGCTCCGCCACCTCCACCTTCCCACCCATATTACCCCCGCGCCACTTGCACAATGCATAGTACTGCTGCTTCTGTGACGCAACCTAGTGTTAGTAGGTAGGATCATACTATGAAAACCACATACACATCTATCCCAATAAAAACCACAGGACCAATGTGTTTAGTAATAATCTAGATGCTGATTAAACTTAAGTTTTAAAAGGTTATACACAGGTGTTTCCATAAGCTAAATTAACTAGTCAATATACAGGTGAGGAGTTAAACCCCTCTATGTTGAAGACATCTAGAATTTTCAAATACATATAATGCTGCAAGGCAATTCTATATATTTTCCTTAATAATCCCCAGCATTTCACTGTATTCCATTTTATATATCGGCTTTAAAAACCAGTGCTGCATTTCTACAGCTGGAGAATTTTGATCTGATCTTTTTCTGATTGTGATACAAATCATGCCAATTCCTAACTGATGAGTGACAACTACACAGCAAATATTTCATACAACCAGGGGCACATGAGTCTGAAATCTGAGGTCTCTCTCTACATTCCAGGTTTGGGATCCAGAATTACCAATGGGTCCAGGCTATGGTCTTTGCCATTGAAGAGATTAACAACAACTCTAACCTTTTACCCAACATTTCTCTGGGATTCCAAATTTATGACTCCTGTACAGTGCTTCAGCGGGCGCTCAAGGGAGCCTTGTGGATTCTTTCAGGACTGGAGGAGCCAGTTCTAAACTACTGGTGCCGGGCAGGGCGGCCACCAGCTGCTGTTATAGGGGATGCCGGTTCAACACGTTCAATTGCTCTTGCAAGGATTCTGGGTCTGTACAGATATCCTCAGGTAAGACAGTCTTAAGAAACTCTTTAATGTGCTCATTGATCACTAGGATGTGTTTAGGCATGATGACATACTGGATCTTAGGGCTATGGAAACAAGTCAGGGTCCTTGGAGCTCTAGTCTGTTAAACAGTCACATAGTGGTCAGCTTTCCATCGAGGTCTTTGCCTCTACCTATCAAATGATGGGGTGCAGAAGGAGACCCAGATAGAGATTGAGAAAAAAGACAATAGCACTACTACTGCAAAGAAAGGAGAAAACAGGACCTGCCTGGGAGCAAACACAGCGGGTCACCTTGGGCTGGTGCAATCCAAGAGATTTTAGAAGTAGAGCTGGAACGAGAGAAACTTCACCGCAGTAATGATGAACTTTGGGACCGTTAATATGTATCTGTGACTTAACGTGTGCAAGAGGATCACTAGAGAAGCAGTGAAGCATATGGAGGTCAGCATAGTGAACTCACCAAAAATGACAGGACTGGTAGAACTGAGATCACATACCCTTTGACCCATGATGATATCACAAGGTTATCCCCATCCCATCCTTAGCCTCCTATTTATTCAAGGATATAAAGGGGATTACTAAGGGGTGGGTACTGCCTGACTAATTGGGATCCGAGAGCAACATGTGTTTTCTTCTCCTACCAGTGCTTTCAATACCAAGGTGCCAATTACGATCCGGCAAAAAAATTCCCCGTACGACTCGTATCCGGCATTTTTACCATACGAATCGTACAAGTGCCGTACAAACTGCCAATCACGATTCGCATGGTAAAAAGTCCATACGAACCGCATTGGGAATTATTCCCCACACGTCCTCGGGTCGGAAAAAGTGTCCGACACGTCCTCGGACGATTTACCGTACAAATGTGAAAAGTGAAGTCCGACCGCGGAATCACGATCCATCCCGTGCGTCCGATGTTACAACCGTATGGAAAAAACACCGTCCGCACCGAACACCCATAGCATACATGGAGACATGTGCCCGCATACGCGCTGTACCCCCCCAAGCCACCGTACGTTCGAGTCGTACCCCCACCCGTGTATGTACACCCCTGTACGTGTCGAACCCCCCGTGTATGTACACCCCTGTACGTGTCGTACTCCCCCGTGTATGTACACCCCTGTACGTGTCGTACTCCCCCGTTGATTGGTTCTGATGCTTCGTCCATCACCACCCCCTTTTGTACCGCTTTGTTCGCCATAAGTTGGCAGGGTATGCTCAGACGTGAGTCTCTTGCTCACTTTGCCACTGGATTCAAACAAGCCTGGCTGAAGACGGCTGAAATGCCAGAAACCGGTCCTAGGAAGCTTGTTTCCGGTCCAGGGAAGGCATGGCTTGGCAGTTCGGGCTGGACTGTTCCCATGAGGCACAGGGTCAGACTGATTTGCATATGGCCATGTCTGAACTGGGGTGGCAGAGTGGGCTAAAGAACGGTGATGGATCAAACCCAGATCTGTTGACTGGGTGTGAGTGTTTGATTGGTTCTGATGCTCTGTCCATCACCACCCCCTTTTGTACCGCTTTGTTCGCCATAAGTTGGCAGGGTATGCTCAGACGTGAGTCCCTTGCTCACTTTGCCACTGGATTCAAGCAAGCCTGGCTGAAGACGGCTGGAATGCCAGAAACCGGTCCTAGGAAGCTTGTTTCCGGTCCAGGGAAGGCATGGCTTGGCAGTTCGGGCTGGACTGTTCCCATGAGGCACAGGGTCAGACTGATTTGCATATGGCCATGTCTGAACTGGGGTGACAGAGTGGGCTAAAGAACGGTGATGGATCAAACCCAGATCTGTTGACTGGGTGTGAGTGCTTGATTGGCTCTGATGCTCCGTCCATCACCACCCCCTTTTGTACCGCTTTGTTCGCCATAAGTTGGCAGGGTATGCTCAGACGTGAGTCCCTTGCTCACATTGCCACTGGATTCAAGCAAGCCTGGCTGAAGACGGCTGAAATGCCAGAAACCGGTCCTAGGAAGCTTGTTTCCGGTCCAGGGAAGGCATGGCTTGGCAGTTCGGGCTGAACTGTTCCCATGAGGCACAGGGTCAGACTGATTTGCATATGGTCATGTCTGAACTGGGGTGGCAGAGTGGGCTAAAGAACGGTGATGGATCAAACCCAGATCTGTTGACTGGGTGTGAGTGCTTGATTGGCTCTGATGCTCCGTCCATCACCACCCCCTTTTGTACCGCTTCATTTTTAGGCATGGCAAGCTACTGTGCACGTTACATCAAGGATTATGCCACCATCAGTTACTCTCTGAGAAAGCTGACCAAACAAGGACACCCGTTTCAATGGACCACGAGATGTGATCAAGCCTTTCATGCAATCAAAGCTGCGGTTGAATCTGCCAATAACCTTGCATATTTCAATCCTAGAAGGAAAACGGAAATCACCGTGGCTGCGAGTCCTGTAGGACTTGAAGCTATGTTAGCTCAATATGACAGAGAGAGTGATAAGCGGTATATTGTAACATATGCCAGCAGGAGTCTCACGGACACAGAGAGAGCATACTGTCAGCCGGAAAAAGAAAGCCTGGCGGTAGTCTGGGACTGCGAACATTTTCACATCTTTATCTACGGAAAAAACTTCACACTCATCATGGACCACCAGGCCCTGATAACCATCTTTGGAAATCCCTGAGCAAAGATGCCGCCCAGAATAGAGCGCTGGGGTATCCGCCTTCAAGAGTATACTTACACCATCATCTACAAACCGGGAAAAGCTGCAAATCCAGCTGACTATATGTTCAGACATCCCAAGGCAACGTCCACATCCAATCCCTCAGTAGCTGAAGCATATATCCATTTTGTGGTGGCTCAAGCCAGACCACCCGCCATCCCTTTGGAGGCCATCCTTGACGCTACCAATGAAGATGCCACACTCCTAAATATAAAACATCGCATTCAGACAAATAGCTGGAGACATCTGGAGGAATGAGGAAAGAGTGAACACATTGACAGTCATGAGATGTCCTCTTTCAGACATGTGAAGGATGAATTGTCCATTACCTCAGATGGTCTTATACTAAGGGACAAACGAATCATCATTCCGAAACAGCTGCACCAAGGAGTTATCAACCTAGTGCATGAAGGGCACAGAGTTATTGTTGCCTCGAAGTGGGCGCTGCGTGAGCGAGTCTGGTTCCCGACGCTTGATCAGATGGTTGAACGTACACTGAAGGACTGCCCACAGTGTCAGCTAGTGAGAGGATCCCCCTGCGCCTCTCCAAATGTCTGAACTGCTGGATGGTATGTGGCATCATGTCGCGGACTTCTTTGGCCCGTTACAATCTGGCAAGTATATCCTGGTCATAATGGACGAATACTCACGTTTCCATATTGCGCATATCACAGCATCAACTAAAGCTGCCTCCACTATACCTGTACTGGATGAGGTTTTCGCAGCATGGGGCATACCGAAGGTAGTGAAAACAGATAATGGACCACCATTCAATGGGCAAGAATTTGCTGCTTTTGTCAATCACCTAAACTTCAGACACAGGAAGATGACTCCCTTGTGGCCACAAGCCAATGGAATGGTGGAAAGATTTATGCCACTCTAAAGAAGACCATTCAACAAGCAGAACTGTCCAAATGTGATGTGCAAGTGGCGTTAAATGAGGTATTGCGAGCATATCGAACCACACAGCATACTACTACAGGCAGGTGCCCGGCAACACTAATGCTGGGTCGCACCGTGCGCACAAGAATACCAGTCTGGGAAGAGGCAGCCAGTGGCATGTCTCAAGACTCTCAGCATGAAGAATTAGCAGCAAGAGACAGACTGAAAAAGGAGAAGATGAAGGAATACGCAGACAGACAAAAAAAAGCTGCACAGCCATCTATCCAGGAAGGAGACTGGGTATTGGTGCGACAAGAACAGAGAAAAGCAGACTGTCAATATCATACATGCCCCCTAGTGGTGACGAAACAAAAAGGGACCATGATCACAGCTGTATCGGAGGACAAGAGAATCACCAGGAATGTGAAGCATTTTCAGAAGTGCACGCCCCATGTGAGAGAAGCGTTAATTGCACCCCGCAGTGTGGTTCAAGGAGATGCACCTGAGTCAGCAAGTGATCATCGACCCACCATGTCTCTGGTCGAAGGGGAATGGGCGGCTCAAGAGGTATCCCTCCGGCCGCAGCGAACTCATCGAAGACCCGTTCGCCTGATCGAAGAACTGTAACTATGGTGTTTTCTATTATTGTACACTCTGACATGCATGGACACACTTAAAGTATTTCAAATTGTTCAAGAAGGGGGAAGGTGTAATATTGTGAAACGGGCTGGGCGCTAGGACCAGCACACGAGGTGGGAGGAGAACCAGGAGGGAAGAGGAGGAGTGAAGGCGGGGAGAGTTGGTTAGAGTAAGAGCAGGTTACAGGAAAGAAGGAAAATAAAGACCATCAAGAATAATTAAGTGTCGGTGTCGTGATTTACTGTCCTACGACACTACAAGTAGGTGTTCCTCTCCCCTCTTGATGTGCAAGGAGACACTACAGGGGCATCCAATTCATAGCACAAACAGTAGCAGGAGTAGGCCGAATATCACAGACATTATATCTAACTGCCCACACTTCAGACGCTTTTAGTCTGCTTAGAAACAAGTCTGAGGAAAAGAGAGACCTTAGCCAGACTCACGTCCCCATAATAGGCCCCCTCCCTGAGTCTTAAAGACATGACACACGTAGGAAAACCTGAAACCTAAAAGAACATCTCCAAACAACTCGGAAGGCCACACTAGTGAAAATAAATAACCTATTTGCGCATAGCCCTTCACACCACAATTCAGAATTTTCAGAATGTTGTAAGTAACATACGTGGCTATTATCCAATTTATGGGAACTCAATGTATCTGTCTTAGAAGGATGGAAATTAGAGTTTGTGTTGTTAGTAATTACCTCACCACATGCCAATGGTAAGCGTTGCACTCACTTAGTCATCTTTTCAGAAAAGACAACTTCTTCATGCAAAAAGATAGACAGGAAGTGCACTCAGAAGACCCATGCCTTGGCAAAGACAGAAAGGAAGGTGGAGGCAGGAGGTCTAGATAGAAAGGCTCTTCTGCATAGGGTTGAATACCCTCAAAAAATAACAAACATTGCAACACAACTTCCACGCACAAGTTGCAGATAGAGCAGCATACATAGTCATCCATGCACACGCTGACACACACAAACTTCCTAGCACACGATACCAGCAGACACTCATGCACACATGCCACCAGATGCACAGTTGCCTATGCAAACTACCATGATACCCACGTGCATAGACCACAGGACAAACACCCCTGCCTAGAGAACTACAGACACCCTTGACTAGAGAACTACAGAGACCCTTGCACACAGGTTGCCAGGCACGCCAGCCGTTGCCCGTTTTAATATACCACAGATCTACAGGCACCCATGTTAACCGAGCACCAAACATCCATCCACACCTATACAATCAGACATGTTATGCTGCTTGCTTCTACAGCGCTTGGTTCCACCTGCAAGCTCTCAAGGTGGCAGGAGAGCAAAAAGAAGATAAAAAGAGTGAATAAGAAAGAAGTCTGGTGTTGGCAGTGACAGAGCAAGGGTGCCAAGGGCCCTTGTTAAAACTAGGAAAATGGACTCCCTGACCACTGGTTGCAGTAAAATACAGCAATAATCAGGGTTCAGTGGACTCCATACCCTGTGGGCCCCGGGGTTACTGCACCTGCAGCTCCACTGATAGCCACACTCCTGTGTGGTGAGAATGAGATCTTTCATAATTGAATGCTAGTGAGGAGCTGGACTTAGGCCCCACGTTGGCAAGGTGGGGGTAAGAAAGAAAAGTTAGGAGCAGCAGGAGGCAAGGCAGGTTCTGACAGTGATAAGATGTAGCAGTCAAGGGAAGGGCACAGGCATAATAAGGAATCAGGACTGATAGGGAGGTATTTATTTGGAATTGCACACTGCGTGACAATTCATCCACCTAAGAGTGTAAAAGATAGGAAAAAACTGTCCAGCCTGGAGAAAAATCAGTGCGTCTAATCAGGTCGAGTAGTTGTCCAGAGCAGATGTTTTACAGCCCCAGGTCACGTGGAAGGTCCACTAGAAAGGGAATGTTAAAACTTCTGTTTTCAGGAGTTTCCTGAAATGCATGTTGTTGGGTTCAGATTTGTATGTGAAACTGCCATTTGGTAACATGTATGTGTTTTATTTTGAAAAAGATCAGTTACTTTTCAACAAGTTCCCTCTTGAGTGATCGAAACCAGTTCCCATCCTTTTTCCGCACAATCCCCAGTGATGACTTCCAATCCAGAGGACTGGCCGAGTTAGTGATGCATTTTGGATGGACATGGGTGGGCATTCTGGCTGCGGATGATGATTATGGACAACGGGGAATCCAACTGGTACAGCAAGAGCTAGTCAAGGCAGGGGCTTGTGTGGCCTTCTCTGAGACTGTCCTCCCGAGCCAAGCTGCCAAAAACGCCTTTCATATCACTCAAGTTATCAAAAACTCAACAGCCAGGGCTATTGTCGTTTTCTCTTCTAGTGCCTATCTGTCTCCTCTCCTGGATGAAATGGTGAGGCAGAATGTGACTGGGAAAATCTGGATTGCAAGTGAAGCCTGGTCAACATCATCTCTGCTTTCCATCGAGAAATACTCAGAAATCCTTGTTGGCACCATTGGTTTTGCAATCCACAAAGGAGAAATAGTAGCCTTCCAAAGATATTTTACAGGACTTCACCCTTCAAGAGCCCCAGATGATATTTTTATTAGAAGATTCTGGGAAGAATTATTTGGCTGCCAATGGCTCCACCATGACATATCCATAAAGATCAAAGGTAATGAAACCAAGGCATGCACTGGGGATGAACAACTCAACAGTCTTCCCTTTGGTCTCCTGATGGACTTTAGAATCACCCAAAATGTCTACAGTGCAGTTTATGCCACTGCATTAGCTTTACAAGATCTGAGGCCATGCATACACAGTGGAGGGTCTTTCCTACAAGAGACATGTACAAATATGTCAGACTTCCACCCATGGCAGGTTTGTATTAGGTTAATTAACATATTATAGATTTCAGTTTGTGAAAGTAAAACAAATGACTATGTCTTGGAGTATATCGTGCAAATACTATAGTTTAATTGTTTGCTGTTTTTCTACTACACAAAACATTGCCCCACCACCAAAAATGTGTTATATTTGGATGTACTGTTGCAATTTAGGTCAAAATGTAATGCCTTAAGTTATGTTTTTGAAATGCATGTATGTGCCAGGCAACTGGAACTGTATACCAACTGGAATGCAAAATACAAATGTTGTACGGCTCTAAGATTGCTGCCATGTAGCTGCCATTTTAAAAGCATATAAAGTAACTTTCCACGATGGCCGTACAGCATGTTAGCTGCTCCCCAAGTTTGCAAACTCTGCAAAGTCAGTACTAGCAGCGAATACGTTTTGGCAAACGAGAGTGCTAGTGCTATCCATTGCTAGTTCATTAGGAAAGGCCTTTGAGCTACCTAAGAGGCTTGTCGTTCATGAAAGTGTTGACTATAAACATGACTTCCTGCTCCTCAGTGATTCCCTGATCCGCCATTCCCTTTGCTGACTCTGGGAGTGACTGAAGCAGTCTGGATTGCAAATTTTAGCACTATGTTTGACCAGGATCACAAGATTCTTACCCCTATCAATGATTTAGAAACCAAAGACGATCATACAGTCACTGTTGATATTTCCAACATTTACTCTGCCCTGAAGAAGAGCGGTGGGGCCAAGTCTGCACACCCTGATGGGTTACCTGTCAACATTTACAAAGAAAACCTGTGGTCCCCTCTGTTAACAAATGCTTGAAAGTCAATTGGGCTGGGGGTATTACCTTCGACATGGTTTGAAACCATATTAGTCTCCATATATAAGAAGGATACTCAATTGACCCACAATACTATTCTCCGATCACCCCGCTTAACTGTTCTGTCAAATTTCTTGACAGAGTCTCTTTAGAATAGTTGGAAATGTGGGGAGAACAGAATTCAGTTCTATCAGACTTTCAAAACATCTTTACAAAAGGGATGGACACGGTTGAGCAGTGTCTCAACCTGGAATTATTCATAGGAAAATATACTAAAAGGGCTCTTTCTCCGTAGGTTTTATAGACCTTAGCAGTGTGTTTGACTGTTTCAATCATATCATCCTGAATCACTAGGGGTGGATGAGTCTATGGTACACCTACTTAGTTTTTTGTATCAACACCCCTCTGCCAAGGTGTTTTTGGCCCTAAGCAGAAATGCTCTAAACCATTTAGGGTAAAGAGAGAAGTCAGCCAATTGTGATTTTGTGCTCCTTTCCATTTTACCCTATACATTAATGGTCTTAAAGGAGTACTATTGCAAGCCAAAGTTGGTGTGCCAAGGATTGGTTGCTGTTCAGTTCCAGTGTTATTATACGTTGACGATGCTATCCTCATGGCAAGAACCCCAAAGGTCTACAACAGCTCCCAGACTTCTTTGTGCACTGTATGGAGGGGCAAAGTCTGAAAATTAATGTGAGCAATTTTTTTACAATGTCCTATGGCAAAAGATCATTTAAATCACACTGTTTTCCAATAAAAGCCTCCCAGATACAGAAAGTTGATACTTGCTCCTATTTGAGTATCTTATTTGATCAGATGGATAAAGAACAACAATTTAATGAAAATGCTAGTGTAATCTTTAGATATGCCTCGAAATTAGGACATAGATTGATTAGAGAAAGGTCGCAGACCCTGACTCCCCAGCTATACTATCAAAATCTCTATTAAAATGTTAACTAAGTTGGATGACGACACAGAAAAAAGTTAGGGCCTGATTTTGACCTTGGTGGTCGTATCGCCAGGCCGCAGCATCGGTGGTCGGGAGAATGCTGCCAAGCCAGCTGCATCCAGATCACCAGATTTTGACTTTACCGCCAGGTTGGTGGTGTGCCAGCGGCGGTCTTGTGGTGGAAGTATACAGAGCCCGAAGTCAATGCTACCGCCCTTATATACCACAACTGAAGTTAGAATAGTACATTAACTTACATAATCAATCTTAAATTGTTCAGAATTGGTGTCTCAGGAAGCTGCAAGAGACATTCTGCAACAAAATAGCACATGAAACAGTATACACTGCATGTGTAGTAGGAGACGCTACAGTATTAAAAAAGGAGAAAAACAATGTGCAAGCACTGTAATAACTATGTATGAGGGAAAACTGCTACTAATGATCCTAGAAGAAAGGTTTTCAAATAACTTGAGCAATATAACTAACACAAAGAAGGTCGTTAGGGAAAACCTGCCCAATTAATCCGAGTTAACAGTCCTACCACTGTCCTGACAGCCACGCCTACAAAGTAATATATGCCAAACTGCTTATGCCTATGATAATGCTATTCACCTAAATATTGTGATATATCAAAAACAATCAAAAGTCCCTCCCTTCCCTGTGAATTTTTGAACATTAATTGAGGCTGTGTCTGTGTTGTGAAGCTCATTATACTATCATTGTAAACGGATGCCCTGTTTAGGCAGCCGCTATCACTCAGGAAGTATTTGCCGTTTATTTTCTATTTCCATGGATGCCTAGTCATCATATTTCACATAACTTCCGGGTCATGGGCTTTGCAGGCCTAATAGGAAGCTGAAAGTCTCAAGTGGCTTTGCCCACCTCAAGGCAGTCGAACATTTCATTTGACCAAGACTCCCATGGAATCATATTAAACATGTACCACATCTATGTCACACGTGTTTTAAACTCCATGTCTCGTATGTTTCAATAATCTGTACATATTTAAATACTCTTCAAAAGGAGGGCCGCCATTTGGTAATGTTGTAACAAATATATGGCAAGCCTGTGTGGAGAATCATAAAGTTCTGGTTACCTGAAGTTATTTCTTCCTCTCCATTCCTTAAGCTCCTCCAGTACATCAAGAAGGTGCACTTACGAAGAGAAGACCCGGAGAACTTCTTTGATAAATACGGCAACCCCCCAGCACAATATGACATTGTAAACTGGCAGGGGGGTCCGGATGGCACCATCAGGCATGTAAAGGTGGGCAACTACGACTCCAGTGTCTCTCCTGGCAAAACACTGGTCATCGATGCCAGTGGTGTCCAGTGGGCTACTGGCACCAGAGAGGTAGGAAAAGGCATGTTTCTCAAGTGCAGGGACTGGGGAGATGTGAGACAAGTCTGTTTTTCATTTTTAAATTTGATGCACATAACTTGTTATGGTGTGTATGTCACATAATAATTGAGAAGCACTTTATGGATAAACTGGATCTAAAAAGTGATCTGTTTTATTCAGTATCATGGATCCTGTGCCAAAGGACACCAATGCTGTCTATCAGGGGGTGTTGGCACTACTGGCACATATTAGCAGAGGCTTCATGCACAGAACTCTAGTTTCCCCAACCAAATTAAGAGGTGGGGAATCACTGTTTCCAGAGGCGGTAGCACTGGTGAATCCACCGTCAGAAACACCATGATCACCAGAATACCACCAATATTAGTGGTATTGGAAGCCCTGTCCTACTAAAGGCAGTTCTTCCAACTCAATTTTTACCATTCTTGGTATGGACATTCATATTTTCTTTTTATGTTTCTAGCACCTAACATGGATGGCAACCCAGTTGTATGCCTTTCCACTGAAACTGCTCACACCTTATCACTAGAAGCATTTTCAGGAAAATAACTACTGCTAAACAGACTGAAAACTCTGAGTATACCACTGGGCTGGCAGAGGTAAAGCCTTCACAGACCCAGCTATTTGACAGCTGTCCAACCTAAAATGTTTTAAAGACCTAACTTTCAACATGAAACATTACCTGATTAGTCAAATAAAAAAAAAAAGAATTTTTACATGAACAAGAGGAAACATAGAGTGTTCAGTAGTCAAACAAATTCACATTTATTATTCTTTATCCAATCCCAAGTTTCCCGCGTAGTGTTACAAGACCCGGTTTAATTCATGAGTAGTATTTATACTTTGCAAAGTGTGATTTAGATTTAGAGCACCATTAGGGCCTTTGAAAAGTGCACCTTGTCCATATGTGACAGTCTCTGTTCGCATTTGTCATTGTTTCACTTACCTGACTGGAGCTGGTCAGGATTACAAGGTAGCACCATCAACATATAGGTTTATATTGAAGAGATTGCTTTCATTAGGTGTGCAGGTTATAACTATGCATGACACTCTAAGTAGTCCATCATTTATGGTACTGAGAGAAGGCTACCCTAACAGCTTCTACCCATCAAGTCTTGCATCCCTCCTCCTGCTGGCAGACATTAACATGCAAACACAATAATAACAATACTTCAAAGTTCAGCCTCCTTTCAGTGTGCACTGCTCTACTGATGCCCGCCACCACATACTGTACTCCCCACGTGTCACCCAACCCTGAAATCAAGGGCAATTGCTGCTGGTGACCATACAGGTGGAACGACAAGGTGTTGTGGAGTGTTAGGAATATAGATGGTATCTCTTCTGTGGATTTAAATGAGAGCTAAAGTGCAATAGAACAGTACTCTGATTCTCTCCCAGCTTAAGGAACTAGAACAAAAATGTAGAAGGCATGCAAAACTGTGGAGGAAACACTACTGGAGCCAGGAAAATGTTAATTATAAAGAAATCATCACAGAATATAAAACATTGCTTATGAGTGAGAAAACCAATTATTTCTCAGAACAAAAAAATGGCTCAGCAAAGAATTCTACAGGAGAACTCTTTAAAACAGTTGAGATTCTTTTTAGTCTGTTCTCAAACCGAACAAGGGCCCCTTGCCAGCTGTTCTGAGATCAACTTGCGGATTTCTTCAAAAATAAGGTGGGGGAAATCGATGATAAATTAAATATCAAAAGCAGATCCTTAGTATGGCCCATGGACTCTAACAGGCCAGTTCCTGGTAAAAATACCTTTGTTAAGTTTCTCCTTCTCAATGAGGAAAGTTTTGCTCATTGGCCAAACTAAATCTGGGGACCCCTCTGCCCCCTGCCCCCCGAGACTGACTCATGAGTTCGCTGGGATGATTCCGCCTTCCCTCACTTTGCTATTCAACTCCATTTTTGAGTCTGTACTCTTTCCTATGGAGTGGAAAAAGGCCTCCATTCTTCCACTGTTAAAGAAACCGTCACTGGATCCAAAAGAGGTAAAGAAATATCGCCCTGTTTCTCGGCTACCTTTCCCAGCTAAGATCCTTGAATAAAACATTAATATTCGTGAAGGAGATGGAAATCCTAGATTGTGCGGAATTTGATTTCAGGCCAAACCATTACACTGAGTCTGCTTTGGTTGTGGCTACTGTGGAGTTGATAAAGGTCCTGGATAACAGATGAAAGACAGCATGTATCCTGTTGGATCTATCTGCATCCTTTGACATCATCAATCATGAGTTCTTGTTAGATTGCTTAGCAGAATTTGGAATTGGAGGATCAGCCCCGCAGACGTGTGGCTCCTTTCTTTCACACAGGGAACAAATGTTTGGTTTGTAAGCCCTTCACTCTGCCATGTGGGGCCCCTCAGGGCTCATCAATGAGAACCACGCTGTTTAATGTTTATGTGACCCCCCGACAAAACTAATTCAGTCTTTTGGCCTTGCTCCAGTAGCATATGCAGATGACACACTAAGGTGCCGATTCCGATCCTGTAAAACCCGGGTACGAAAGGTTGTACGGAGCGTATTCTCCATACAACTCGTACCCGGGAAATCCTCCTTACAAACCAGCAAGTACGATTTGTACAGAAATACCATTTCCGTACGATTTGTACAAAACTACGTGCGGCTAAAAAATACCCACAATTCCGATCTGGGACATCGCGTACGTAACGTCCGGACGGAGTCAGGCAGCGTTTTACGGGCCAGCAAGTACGATTCGTGCCTACGTCACTCCGCACGGCTCATTTTTTACGGCAGCCAAAAACTCCCGGGAAATTGAGGACGATGCGAAGAAGGAGCACCTGTACGCGACGGACAGCCATGGACCCCATCCTACTTGTAATCCTGGCTCTCCTAGCCTACGACCTGGTGCACAGAAACCAACGCAGATGCCGCAGAAGGTCAGAACAACACCCATGGTCAAAGGGGGGGGGGCGAGGGGCATGAAACTTAACCCCTACCCAAATTGTACCACATATATCATGTACATACAGTGCCTCCAGGGTCTGGTCACTTCAGGGGGCGTGTCCACCAATCCCTGCGTCCCGCCACAACGGAAGTGGACGTGGACGCGTCCCGTCACCACAACAATGGTGGTACGGCCCGTACCCACGCCCTCAGAATGTGGGTACGGGCCATACCACCATTGTTGGGGTGATGTAGGGGTACGTGTGACGTACCACCATTGTTGTGGTGACGTAGGGGTACGGCCCGTACCCACGCTCTGTGGGCGTGGGTACGGGTCGTACCACGGGTACCCCTACGTCACCCCAACAATGGTGGTATGGCCCGTACCCACGTCCTCAGAGCGTGGGTACGGGACGTACCCCTACGTCACCACAACAATGGTGGTACGGCCTGTACCCACGCCCTCAGAGCGTGGGTACTGGCCGTACCCCTACGTCACCACAACAATGGTAGTACGGCCCGTACCCACGCCCTCAGAGCACGGGTACGGGCCGTACCCCTACGTCACCCCAACAATGGTGGTACGGCCCGTACCCATGCCCTCAGAGCGTGGGTACGGGCCTTACCTCTACGTCACCCCAACAATGGTGGTACGGCCCGTACACACGCCCTCAGAGTGTGGGTACGGGTCGTACCACGCGTACCCCTACGTCACCCCAACAATGGTGGTACGGCCCGTACTCACGCTCTGGGGGCGTTGGTACGGGCCGTACCACCATTGTTGCGGTGATGTAGGGGTATGGCCCGTACCCACGCCCTCAGAGCGTGTGTACGGTCCGTACCACCATAGTTGTGGTGATGTAGGGGTACGGACCGTACCCACGCTCTGAGAGCGTGGGTACGGACCGCATCACGCGTACCCCTAGGGCACCAGTACATTAGTGATACAAGGCATACACACGCCACAAATGTTGTCATAGGGCCTGGTGCAGCATCTAACCAGTATATTGGGGGGGTGTATGCCCAGGAGAGCAGTGTACTGCACCAAGGGTGCAGGCGGGTGGGTGGGTGTCTGCCTAGGATTCACATCAGTGGACAGAGACATGTGAGGGGTGGGTGCCTATCACTCCCAGCAGTGGACAGAGACATGTGAGGGGTGGGTGCCTATCACTCCCAGCAGTGGACAGAGACATGTGAGGGGTGGGTGCAGAGGACTCCCAGCAGTGGACAGAGACATGGGGGTGGGTGCCTATCTCTCCCAGCAGTGGACAGAGACATGTGAGGGGTGGGTGCCTATCACTCCCAGCAGTGGACAGAGACATGGGGGTGGGTGCCTATCACTCCCAGCAGAGGACAGAGACATGTGAGGGGTGGGTGCCTATCACTCCCAGCAGTGGAGAGAGACATGGGGGTGGGTGCAGAGGACTCCCAGCAGTGGACAGAGACATAGGGGTGGGTGCAGAGGACTCCCAGCAGTGGACAGAGACATGTGAGGGGTGGGTGCCTATCACTCCCAGCAGTGGACAGAGACATGGGGTGTGTACATCATCCTCAGATGACAACAACTCCATGGGTGTATGAATGCATCCCCAATGTGCGACTATGTTGAGAGTGCCATAACAACACATCACTGACAGCAGTGTCCCACTCCCATGAGGATGGATGTCCTTCCCCCACTGCATGACACACCACATGTGTGTGTGATGACAAATGACACATGCATACCCACCCCTGGCGGATGCAGCACAATACACACACTGAGATCATGCCACAAGACTGTATAGTCATGTTAAAGCCTACTAAACTAAGAGAGCCAAAGGGAACACACACTGTCACGCACATTCCAGGACTGATAGGAATGTACAGGTGCTGGGACAGCCACCAAGTTGTTGCCTCCTATGGAAGGAATAGGGTGGAGTTCCCACAGATACAATTCCCACAATTGTGAGTCAGGTGCCCAAATACCCTGCTGAACAAGTAACATATGTGTGCTAGGCTGGGAGTACACACATGCATAGTGCTTAAAAGGGAGAATTTCTACATGAAGGCATGGCAACATACTCTATACACAAGTACAGTGACTACCAAGGATGGCACTGACGATGCAGGCGGAGACATTGCTCAGCAGGCATGGCCATAGTTGAAGGGATCCGTCACCCACCAAGGAATTGTTCAACTCCCTGCAGGGAAGATGTCAGGTGCCACAGAGGAAGGAACACTCCTTGGGACAATGTCTCCAAACACAAAGAGCATACACGACCAAAGAATCTTTGCAGAGACCTTGTGATGGCACGCAGATACCAGGGTCCATCCCATGAGCAGCAGACTACAACATTTCCCAGACACCTAACAAATTATCACCACCCCAACTCATGGAGCATCAGCACCAACATCAATACCAGAAAAGCAATAGTGTTCAAAGGAAAAACAAAATGCTTTATTCAGCATTATATTAAAACATATAAAAGGACACTATTTACAAAGGCCATAGGCCAGTCCAGATGCGAAGACCTGGGGGGGGAACACATGGCCACGCGTCTCCCCTAGCTTGCCTGCACATTAGAAACTTCATGTTCATCGACTGGGGGGGGGGGGCATCATGTGGGGAAGGACCAGGCACCACAGGGACAGGAGGGGGAAGGGTCGGTGTTATGGGTGCAGGGACGGACGACTCCACCACAGGGGGTGGGGCATGCCAAAGGTGGTGGTTAGCAGGGCGCTGCACACTTCCGCAAGCTCGTCCAGCGTCTCCCTTGCAGCCGAAGAAACCACAGGCCCCATGGAGGGGGGGGTCGGAGGGATGGGTTGAAGTGCTACTGGGGGAGGTGGTGGATGGGGGGGGGACTCAACTCCCCTACCCGTGGAGGGCCTTACCTGTTTGCGGGCTGGTGAACCAGTGGGGCTGAGGCCCAGCACAGCCAAGTAGGTCTCCTTCTCAGATTGTGGGGCAGGGGAGCCGAGGGGAGCGACATTGGAGGGACTGGGGAGTGAGGAATGAGGACTCCGACTGTGGCTGCGTGTCTGCCTGTGTGCCCCAGACCCAGTGGGTGTGCCTTCTTCCCCCTGAGTGTGCGTGACAGGAGGTGTGCGCTTGCCCTTCCGTGTTGGTATGCTGCCTGTGTCTGGTGGGGTGCGTGCCTGGGAATGTCTGGGTGTGCTTGGGACAGGCATGGGAGTGGGAAGTGTGGATGGTGCAGGGGTAGGGGGGACGAAGCGCTGCAGGAGACTCACTGCTGCCGTCAGTGACGAGTCCATGGACCTCAGCAACATCCGTTGGTCAGACATCGCTGATGACATGCCCTCCATGTACGACACCATCTGTGTCAGCAGTCTGGTGTGGCCATGGAGGACACTCAGCAGCGATGTCTGGCCAACCTGCAACTGCCGCTGAATGTCCACAGACTCGGCAGTGAGGGCAGCAGGGGAGACAGGGGCAGGGGGTGCGGTGCCTGGCACGAAGGAGACATGTTATTGCCCTACACGGACAGAAGGGACCGGAGCAACTGGGAGGGCGGTGATGGGAATGGAGGGGGTAGTGACAGATGTAGTGCTGCTGCCAGCTGTTGGAGCAGCCTCCGCCCCCTCTGGGAGTTCAGCCTCGGACCCGTCTGCGTCATATTCGGTGTTGGTACTTGACAGGTCCTCCACCTGACTCCCCTTGCCCTCCGTGCCACTTGCTGCGCCAGCCTCGCCAGCACTGGTGGCACCGGTGCTGGATCCCTCCTCCACGTCCATGCAGGTGTCTCCCTCGGTGTCCCCCGATGATGCTGTGGGCAAGGTGAAGAGACAGAAAATAATAAGACACCTGTATACATATGACACATGAGTCCAAACAAAATAGGTCACAGTGCATATCAGGAAATGCATCATGAGCAACATCGATGATAATCCGCACATATGTAAGCCCTGCACTCCCCAGTTTGTTGACCCATCATGCCACTTGGAAACAATGAAAATTAGGACACAACAGCAAATAACTCGATATCAAATTATACAGAGGATATGGTGTCTGGGAATTGTTGAGCACAGCCAGACTATGAAGGCATGCCACCTCTTGTTCACTGTGAAAGAAACAGTATTGGTGCACCCAAGGGCAAATAACAGATGCCAATGCTGAAGGTGTCCCCACACTCAGAGACCTGTGAGTAATTTGGAAAGCCAAAAGAAATACATTGTGAACCCTTGGGAATCACAACACTTTACACAATCGACGTGTTTGGAATGTGTGAATGTGCCACTTTTTGATCGGAACACACATGTGGCTGTATAACAGAAGTCACACAAGGAGGTGCACACAAAACTACATTTACACAGTCATTTAATGAGCTGGCAGCCTAAATCAAATCAGCCACTGTAAAGAAGAAATGGGGTATCAGTAAGTACATATACATGGCACCACGGTGGTCTGGATGACTTGACACTGGTAAGTTGGTATCAGCAACAACCAAGGACTTACCCAAATGCAACCACACTGTGGGAACATGTATATGTATAATCTCTAAACAAATTGTTTCCTAACTGTGCCTTGGTTTTAAATATGCCAGCGTGTCCCAGAAAAGTGTAAAGGTGGTGTCTTGTGCACTTCCTTGGGAGACATCTGTCATGCAGGCACATTATTGTCATTCACCACAAAACATCAAAGTCATGCATATCAACTATTGAGACATGTTGACAAGTGTAGTGAGTGCCAACGTACAAGACTTCTTGACTAACAACTTGAAGCATGCCACCTGTCACATGGCCATCCGTACCATGATGACACATTTGGCAACACATCTGACCCACTACCTGTCATGTGGAGTGGCACACATGTCCAAACACAGGACAATGCATTTGCTAATGGCCCTGCAATTGTGTTGGAATAAGGAGCACCTGCACTGAGGAGACACCCTCATGGGAACCAATATTGTCCACACAGATGTCAGCACACACAGACCAAAATACGTAGCATCTGGACCACATACCGTTGCCAAAAATGGATGAGCAGGAACCATGTCTTTTACCTTTTGACACATGCTGCAAAGCACAAACATTTAACCCTGTGCAACATGACTGGGTCACTGCATGTTGAGTGTCTGTCCAGATAATTATCACACACAGGTCAGACCTGACAAGGAGACATAAGTTTTGGACATGTAGGCCTTGCCCGCACAAACGCCCCCTACCTGAGACAATGTGATTGAGACAGAGCAAGTACTTACACCTCTTAATCTGGGTTTACTAAAATGTGCATCAAGAACTCCTAAATGTACTCAACATCACCTTGTGAGGCTGACCAAACATATTAGTGACAAACAACCATCATCAGATAGTTGTACATAGACACACAGGCACTGGCCAGTGTGAGTATGCACAAGCCAAATGGGGTCACTCTGTACAGTGGACACATGTAGCACACTTTACGTAAATACAAATGAGGCCAGGGAACTATGCCACAGAGGCCAACCTATGCTGAACACACCAGGAATGGGCACAGTGTTGGATGACACACATGATTCCTAGGAAAAGGTGTCTCAGGGGACTGTAGTGGGCACACTGCTCAATGGTCCTAGAAGGATCTGACTGTAACAGGAGCAAGCATCCCGGCACTATGCATATCTCCCACTCATGCACATCATGTCTGAGGCCACAACATCGGTCATGCATGCTGCAAGTCTGTTCATTTTAAACCTCACACTCCTATGTTGAGACTCAGCATCAGTGCCAACAATTATGGACCCCCAAATTACTGAACAGGACAGGGCACAGGCAAAGTACCAACACATGTCACAGACCACACCTGATGCAGCAAGCATTGTGCACTTGGATTAACTGGCAGCCTAGATGACCATGTGCAAGAGTGATTACACACAGACCAGGGAACAAATGTCAAGGAGGGGAAGGGAGGAAGAACAGCCCGGTTGACTTGGGGCAACAGGATATGCACTGCACATATAAACCCTGGCAGTGTATCCATGCGACTGAGCACTTCCTAAAGCTGGTGACACACAACAAACACACATGTACCTACCCCCTCCTTGCTGCTGTCCCTCCTGTAACCGCCTATCCATGTCGGGGAAGACCACCGCCAGGACACGCTTCATCTGGTGGGTCAGTCGTCGACGCCCGCCGTGGGGGCGTGGAGGTGAGTCCCCCAACAGGACCCGGGCGATCCTCCTGGTCCAGCACCGGATGTCCTGCCAGCGTTTCCTCACTTGGGGTAGGTGCCGACTGCGACCCTACACCGACATCACGGCCCTGACGGCCGCTTCCAAATTCTCCCCTTCTCATAGGCGGTTACCTGTGAGGATGACAAAGTGAGACAACATCACTACACCTGCTCCATGTCACAGAGACACACATTTGAACATCTTTGATTTTTTGAACAGGGCATAGTATGCGGCCAACTAATAGCACCTTTGTCATAGGGACATTAGCCTCTGGGGAAGCCCCAATGCACTACATTGCATTGAAAGTACACAGGTGGCATGAAGGGTGCGACATACACCCTGATCATGGCTCACACTGTGCATCACAAGCAACACCAGGCTGATGGACAGCACCTCAAAGCAGTCACATGCCCCAGGCCACTCACGCAACCTCAGCAGAGTACACAGACACACACAGGCACAGATCAATCACCTGCCATTGGCAACAGCGGATACAAACCTCACTCTGCACATGTGCCACTTGCCTGGGGGGTGTCACAGGTGTGGGGCTAGCTCAGCACGTCAGACACACAGCACAGCTTCCTTCTCACATCAGATGGGTAGAGCAGTTGCCTCCTCCATGCAGCTGTGGTGCAACACTCCACATAGACACTCACCCACATGACAAGGAACATTCACACACATCAATGTCCAGGGGGCGTACACATCATTTGGACACTCTCACCACGGCTCCACTCAACTCACACACATATGTGGGTACAGTCGCCTGTCATACCGGGGGGACCACTGAATCACATCAAGACTATAGAACAAAAATGCCCAAGAGGATTAGCCAGGCTGAATGTGCCATGCATCATGCAGTGATTGTCACAGTAAGCACAATGCAAGTGAGGAGTGCAGACATGAACTACATCATGCTCTGCATGAGAGACATAAGGCATTCCCCCCCCCCCCCCGGGACCCACTCTAAACAACATTGCATGTCTGTCACACCTGGACACAATGCCAGAAGTGACAGTCACAAAAAAGGTGCACAGTCAAAGCTAGTGGAGTCAGCACTCACCTGCTCCCCTGGTCTCCCATACAGGCTGGGGTACTGTGGGAGGATGACGTCCAGCAATGCCTCATTCTCCTCCTGGGTGAATGGCTAGGCCCTCTCCACAGACCTGGACATGGTGATAGAGGAAGCAATGACAGCAGCAGTGGTGTCCAATGATGTGTTGTGCAGGCAAGTGCCCTCTCATGGGTTCTGGCTGCCTTATATCTGCCTTGCTGGGCTGTTTCATTTACAGGAGTACAGAGTGATTGGTCAGACTCATTTGCATCCTACGTTTCCTCCAATCCCTTTAAACATACACCAGTGAGTGCCTTTGCATGGTTCAAAATTTGAGCATCATGTCAAGTCAACAACCACTTTGCAACATTGTATATTGTTTCCAACCGACTTTTGCTAGCCACCTGATGGAAAAATTTGAACTGGAAACTCGGTCTCCATGACAACCAGCATTCATTTAGGCCATAATACTTGTCCCTCATGTGTCCCCTATGTAATTTTACAATCCACACACAGGTACGGTGCGTTTCACACGTACCCCTACGGTACCAGTGGCACAGTGCGTTTGACACGTACGTGTACACACTGGTCGTACACGTATGTGTACCACCAGTGTGTACACGCACGTGTACGACCAGTGTGTACATGCACATGTAATACTGTAGTACACGTACGTGCACACACTGGTCGTACACGTACGTGTACATACTGGTCGTACATGTACGCGTACGACCAGTGTGTACACGTACGTGTACAACAGTAGTACATGGACGTGTACTACAGTAGTACACGTACGTGTACACACTGGTCGTACCACCAGTGTGTACACGTACGTGTACTACCGCAGTACACGTACGTGTACACACTGGTCATACACGTACGTGTACACACTGGTCGTACACCTACGTGTACGACCAGTGTGTACACGTATGTGTATGACCAGTGTGTACACATATGTGTACGACCAGTGTGTACCCGTATGTGTACTACCGTAGTACACATCCGTGTACTAACGTTGTACACGTACGTGTACACACTGGTCGTACACGTACGTGTGTACGGTCCGTACACACACGCGTACTCCTACACCAACACCAATATAGTGATACGTACCGTACACACGCCCTCAGAGCGTGTGCACGGTGCGTTTCACATCATCCACTGGTGATAGGAGGTGCACAGGAAAGGAATGGAGGTTTCAGGTCATTGTCAGTGCAGTCCTTCTTGTGCAGGGCCTATGTGTGTCAGGCAGTGATATGGCACATGTCTCCTCTTGTTTTTGCACAATAGATGTGTGATGACCTGTGTACACATGCCATGTGTGATGGGGCACTATGTGGCACACTTCCCCTTCACATTTTGCACATGTGTGCATGTAGTACAAACGTGTCAAGCACTGCATCACTGGTATGGCACAGTCACCAACACCCGCAACTGTCCCCTGATGCCAGGGACAGGGACACTAACACCTGACATCTCACTACCAGCATGGCCCGATGTAACTATGTCGTGTGTGTCATGTGTTCCTATGAGCTTGCTGTTGGTGTTCCGTCAACTGCATCTGCTGTTGCTGCATCCAACATGTGTCTGTGCGTAGATGGCCATGGCACACATATATGCACACCATGCCACATGTGGATTCACACGTTACGTGTGTCTGGATGCTTCGAACATGTTCTTTTGACATGAGGACATATCTGCATCGTCTCCATGTCTGTGTTTTCTTTTTTCACGTGTACCCCTTCATCGCAATGTGTGTGAGCTGCTAATTTTTAATGACATGTGCCCTGTGCATCTAGCTTGCCGCCAGCTGTCTATATGAGATGACATCTTTCAAATGCAGATATGTGGATGTATGTCACTCCTGTGATGTCTCTGGCTGTTCACTTACACTGGCCCACAGCTTGTTTGAGGGCATGTAATGTAGAACTTGACAATCAACGGTTGTAGCTGGCTCTTCGTAGGAGTCTCATCTGGCTGGCATACATGTCCTGGATGTATTGCACAGACCAGACTCTGTATTTTGCAGATGTGTATTGGCTGTTGAACATGTGCTCAGTTTTTTTGACATTGGTGTTGTAATGTACTCACTCTTCGTTATTCCTTCCAAATTTCTGCATTGCACCGCCTCTCCCCCGACCAATGCCAGACTTGAGTGCCATGAGGGAACGTGACTGCATAAGACGCTACCGCTTCTCGCAAGAGTTAATTGAGCACTTGACCGCCTGGCTGGAACCACACCTCCAACCGCTACACAGGTATCCTACTGCACTGACCCCCAAGATGAAGGTGATGGCCGCCCTACATTTTTTTGCCACCGGTACGTTTCAATTCACCATTGCTGATGTTGGTGGCATGTCCCAGACCATGTTCAGCCGTGTCCTGCATGATGTTTTAGAAGCCATGTTGGAGCACCTGGATGAATTCATCCATTTCCCGACTCGTGAGCAGTTGACAGGTGTCAAGGGTGAGTTCTATGCCCTGGGAGGGATGCCCCATGTAATTGGGTCCATTGATGGGACACATGTGGCTTTGGTACCACCACAGGCACAGGAGGTAGCCTATCGAAACCGAAAACATTATCACTCCATTAATGCCCTTGTGGTGTGTCTACCTAACATGCTGATTTCCCATGTCTGTGCACGTTTTCCAGGGTCAGCACACGATGCCTACATCATGAGGCGTAGCAGGGTGCCAGAAATGATGCTGCGACTGCACAACGAACGAGCATGTCTTGTTGGTGGGTATACTCTGCTTGTCCTGTATTTAGCGGTATCTTTGTATCTTACTGCATCTCCTGACCCACTTCTTTACATGATGTTTCCATGTAGGGGACTCGCGCTATCCCAACATGCCATGGCTGATGACGCCTCTCCGCAACCCCAGAACTGCTGCAGATCACCGTTACAACAACACCCATGGGCAGACCAGGCGAGTGATTGAAAAGACGTTTGGCCTCCTGAAGAGCCGATTCCGGTGCCTTCACAAGACAGGCGGATCCCTCCCATATGCACCGGTGAAGGTCTGCAAAATCTTCATCGTGTGCTGCATGCTGCACAACATGGTAGTGGAGAAAGCTGTGCCACTCATCCTGGATCCGGATGAGTAGGAACATCCACCCGTGGAGGATGAAGGGCTTGGTCACGAGGCAAGTGAGGAGGAGGAGGAGGAGGAGGACATCCGGAGTCAGCTCATACGCAACTTCTTCTCATAATGGTGAGTTCCTGGGTCTGAGTGTGCACGCTTTGAGCCTTGTGTGGCATGTGTTGCAATGTGTGTGTCCAACTGACTGTATGCTAAGTGACTTGGAGGTGTGTTCTGATGTGTCACTCGAGTGATGATGTAATTCCACACATTGTAGCTGAGACAGTAAATTTAAAACTAGCATGGTGACAACCTTATTCCTGTAGAGTAAATGACCATGCATGCTGTTGACTATCTTTTCGGTGACTTCTTGTGTGTCTGTCATCCCCAGGTAGTTGCGCATGCTGTCTGCTCGTGGCATCGTTGGGCTCCTGCTGTTCCTCATGAGTATTGCAACGTGTGCTGAATCAGCGTTACATGCACGGACATGGTGAAAAGTCTCCTTTGGGTAAGGATGCAGCAAGGCATTTTGGGTGTGGTAGTTGTTTGGAATGTGTGGGCACTGCTCCTGTGCAGGTTTTGTTACTATGCATACATGTCGACTCACCATGGGGCACATGACATGTAGCATGACTCCCATGAATTGATAGTCACCCTACGTGACAGTCATCTGTAATGGGATTGTGAATTGTGATGAAGGCATCAATGTGTGTACAACTTCCCTCTGAAACATACGGGAGGCTATGGGTGGACATAGTGTGGGACATCCCCATAAGAGGCTCAATGGGGAATTGCAGCCTCTCCGTGTGCAGCAGGGGTTGTTTGGCTCACCCCCTTCACTTGTGTGCCAGTTCAATGGATTTACAGCATCTGTGGTGTGAACGGGGTGTCCAGTGTAGGTCCCACATGTTCAGCCAAATGACCTGTGAGTCTGTTCATATTGATGCATTTCCCTAGGTGCGAGCCTGAGTATTAAAGGTGTTCCTCACCCTCCAAGGTGCCTCATCTCTGTCAATGCAGGTCTCTTGCCACTGTGCATGCGGCATCTCTGGCATAGTTGTCAAAGATTGTGCATATGAGTCTATGTGTAGATTAGCAACATGCATGCTGTTCTTCATGGATTAGAATCTCTATTGTGCATGAAGTCCATGGTTGTGTATGTATTTGGGCATGTTGGTCCCCACAACGGGCCCTCAACACCTGCTGAGGGTGTGTTTCCTGTGCGCAGCTCGGCCTTCAGTTTCCTGATCCGGTGTCAGTCATCTTTGGTGATTGTGCATACATTGTCTCTGGGTGTGCCATGGAAAACAGGACACTCCACCTTTACATACGCCTGTTGCAGTTGTCCTTTCTGACATCCTTGTCTTTGTGTGCAACTTGTGGCATATTTTCCAGGACATGCCGCCTGCTGCTGCAGCCCCTGCAGCAAGGGCACACAGAGTTTCTGGATCTGGCAACACATACGCCTCCCTTCCTCCCTCCACCCATTCATTTGGCTGTCATCAGCTTGTCTGTGCCACTGTTGCGGCCACGCGGTGCCAAAGGCTGGACCGTCTGCACATGCAACGTGCACATTGCATGACCCTCATGTCCTTGCATGACCCACATCACACTACAGTCTGATGTTGCAGCCACCCTCCAAGCAATGTCCATCCGCATATCTACCGCCTGCTCTCAGGCATACACTAAGCGCACACACAACACCTTTGCATGATGTGTGTGCAACTCCGACTGCCTACACAGCGCTGCCACGCCTTCCAGGCCCTGTCACACCAACCAGGTCATGTCCCTCCTACTCCCCACCGGCTCTGTACCCCAGCAAGGCCATGGGAGTGGGATTCAAGGCTTCTGCACGTAGTATGGTGTCGTCGTCTGGCACATAGCACAGGTATCACCTCTCAGCGTGTCAATCTACAATGTGTCCAGGACCCCCCTCACCACCATCACATGCGCACAGCACCTCATCATCAGCTCGTATGCCATTGACAGCCAGGTGCTCCTCACCCTCACCAAAGACGCTGACATTGCCAGTTCCAATATTCAAGAAGGCATGAGATCCATTGATGAATGGCTGAACATCAGCCACCTGAGGCTGGACTTGTACAGGACTGAGGTAATCATCTGCGGATTGTCCCCTTACAGCTGGGTCAACTACATGTGTCCCACCCGCAAGAGCCCTGCACAAGCACCCAGTGGGCACGCACACAAGATGGTGTGCATCATGTATTGCTCGCTCACATTTGCCATGGTAATCACCAGCATCTGCACCTCAGGCTGCAACACCCTCTGCATTATGCATATGATCCACAGATAGATCCACTCCAAGGAAAGACAGCCCATCCCCCAGGTCCACGACAACATCCGTGTCAAATACTGCCCTGCCCTCAACGGAGCAAGTACATCCAAACTCCCGGGAAACTAGTATACATCCAGGGTGCATCTGCACACCTCAGCTTCAACATCCCGCACCCCAGCCACATCACCATCCAGCAGCGATAGCTGCAATGGATCACTGTCTGCTGCAGGATGACCTTCTGACTCCCCACCCACACTCAGGAGGCAGGCCACAACCCCGACCCCAAACCAACCTTGTACCACTGTCATCCGAGACCCCGTTGGGCCAACTCCGTGCATCCAACCTTGCCCTGGCCACCATTCTTCACATCCACCGTACTCCAGCATGCAGGACATAGTTCTCCCACCTGGCAAAACATACCTGGGACTCCCTCCCCGGAACCTCCACATGAGCCATGACCTCTACGCCTTATGATACTCTTCCAAATAGGTCTGTCCACACAGTATTGCAAGCCCCCCCTCAGCAGCTTGAGGCCATCACAGGTGAGTATTGTGCTCCATGTCTGCATTGAATGATACATTGTGACCCATGTGTGTCCTGTACCAGACTCAGATCCCAGGGTATGGATGGGTGGAGTTAGTTCAACACTCAGGCATAGTTTGACATTTACACACACATATGTAGTGGACTAATGCAAAATGACTGCAACATCTCATAATAAAAAATACATCTTTTTATTTGCGGTGGAGTACGTGTTTTGGTAGATAAAATAAGGTGCTCTACCGGGTGCATGGAATCCAAAGTTCAAAGGGGGAGATGGTATCCTGGCATCTGAAGTCATCAGAGTCCAGACAACAGTGTTGGTCATCATTGGTCAGACTGTGACCAGTAAGTCCATGTGGCAGAGAATGTCATTGGATGTGGTGCTGCTGTTGCGCCAGAGGGCCAGGTGCCAGGCCAGGTGACCTGGGAGATGTGGATGGTCCGCTGCCTCTCACTGTCTTTTCCGTGGACGACCCACCTTCCTCTGGGGACCCTCAGATGCAGGCCTTGACGATGTTTGGGACGCTCCGTCGGACGAATCTTCCTCCTCCTCCTCCCTCCCTGCGCCTGGTGTCACAGGGAGGGTTGCCCATGTTGTCGGCGATCCGACGGTGTGAATGGCTTATGTCCCTTTGCACCGCTAGGAGCTCAGCCAGTCTTGCCTCCATCCGTCCTTGGTGTTGTTGTTGACTGGCATGTTGCTCGGCCTGCATGTTCTTCATCTCGTTGAGGGTCCCCTTCATCTCTGTGAGGCTCCCCACTACCTGGCTGATGCCCCTGGTATCACGCCGTTATGTGTCCAGGATGTGGCGTATGTGTGACATACCGGTTCCCTCAGCTGGCTGGTCAGGTTTGCTCCTCCGCCTGCCTCCACTCCCACCACCCCTGCCCACACGAGCCTGGCCTGCCGTTGTGGGCACATCGGGTCTACGGGACCCCTGAGGGATGGCATTTGCGGGGTTGCCTGCCTCCTCCTGGATGCCCGGAGAACCTTGTCCCTCCTGGTCAGACTGGCTCTGTTGTTCAGTGCGAGCAGGGCTCCTGGGTGTCTCCTGGGATGTGGCAGGAATGGGGGTGGTGGTTGGCACAGATGTACCTGAAGTAGGTGCTGCAGGGGCTTGGGCACCAGAGGGTCCAGGTTGGTCTGGGTCATCCACGGAGTGGTGAGAGTCGTCGCTGCCGGTGGGATCATCTTCACGCCGAGCCTGGGACTGTGATTGTTCTCCCCCATTGTTGGGGGGAGATCCATGCCGTTGCCCTGTGTGTGAGAGAGAGACAATGTCAATGCTGTTTCATGCGACATCCATGTTTCATACATATTCAAGTTGGCACAGTTCCCCCAGGTAGTTGGATGTGCCTAGCATTCCTCTCAATGTCCACTTGTGGATGAGTATGTTGTGGGGGACAGATTGATATGTTCTCCTGAGTGTTTGACCTGTAGAATTGTGGCTAGGATGCTTATTTGGCTATGGATTGATCTTGTTGTGTCACATGTCCATTGTGAGAGTGGATAAATCCGTTGCCTGCCCCAGGGGTGTGTGCTTGTGTACGGGGGGGGGTTGTGACCGGGCCTGCTGTTGTGTGTAGTGTGATTTGTCATTGGGTCTCCCAGGTGATGTGTCTGTCCCCTCATGGTGCATGCTGGCATGACAGTGAGTGTGAGTTCCTGTGCTAGAGATCTGAGCTAGTGGAGTTGGTGTTTGAGTGTACAGTGGTCACAGGAGGGCCTTGTGCTGCATACAGCAGGGCCAAGTGTCAGCTACCTTATCAGTACTTTGCCAGTCCCTGTGCCTTGGGCATGGTGCATGGGTATGTACCTAGGCCATATGGACTGAAGGCATTGGTGTCTGCTTCTGAGTGTCACAATGTGTTTTGTGAGGCCCACCCTCCCAGCATCCCGGACATCCAGTCTTGGGTTTGTGGTTCGTGTAGCCTGGGACATGGCATGGCCTTGCTTTGTGAATGGGGCATGAACATGTTAGTGGCATGAGCATGCTTTTTGAGTGTGGTTGTGTCCAGTGAGGGCTTGGGGGTAGTTGCGTGCATTTGGTGTATTTGGGGTGTGGATGCCATTGCCCCCATGTTACGTAAGTAGTTTGTGTACTCACCAGGCTCTGCGACTCCTTCGACTCTGTGTACTCCCACCGGCGGAAGCAGGGCCATCACCTTCTCCTCCCAGGAATGGTAATGTACAGGTCTGCGGGGCAGCCCACCTCCAGTGATGTTGCTCTGGGTGTATTCCTCGTTCATTTTCCGCTTGACTGCCCTGCACAGATCGTACCACCTGGCTTTGCATTCATGCCTGGTCCTTCGGATGGGCGCAACAGCATTCACCTTATCGACGATCCTCTGCCACAGGCTAGTTTTTTGGGCTATGCTGGTCTGTCTGACCAATGTTCCAAACAGCTGTGGCTCGACTCTGATGACTTCATTGACAAGGAGGTCTAGCTCCACCCTTGTGAACTTTGGATTCTTGTCTGTCGGCATGGTGTGGGGTGTGGATGGTTGTGGGTGTGTGGGTGTGAATGTGACGGTGTGTGTGTGAATGTGAAGAGGGGGTGTTTGTGAAGGAGGTTGTGTGAAGGTGTGTAAGTTAAGGTGTAGTTAAGGTGTAAGTAAGGTGCAGTTGTTTGTCTGTGGGGTCTGGCAGCAGTGGGTCTGTTGCAAAGGCTCATGGGTTGTGTGTGTGGGCCCGTTTTATTGGTCCATTTGTGGGTGTGGCTGGGTTTGAATTTTTGGTGTGTGTGTTATAAGAGGTGGTTGTGATTTTGGGCCTCTGCTTGCCTGTTTGGATGTGCCAGGTTAGTCATTGAGATGTATTTTGTCATGTAGACGTGTTTTGTGGTGTTGTGCGAGTCGAAAGGACCCTCCTTGTGCTGGTTCTGTACGAGTCTTTTTTTGCGTAGGTAAGGTCCGTACAGACGTGATGCTGGGTGAGGGTGCTGGGGTACGGTGTTGGGGTACGGTGCGTACAGGTTCTGGGCTGGGGTACGGGCCTGGGGTGTGGCGGGGACAGGCACTATGGGCCTGGGGTATGGTGCGTACAGGTACGGGGCTGGGATACGGGCCTGGGGTGCGGCATACAGGTGCGGGCTGGGGTACAGTCCTGGGGTACTGTGCGTACAGGTACGGGGCTGGGGTACGCGCCTGGGGTGCGGTGCGTACAGGTGCGGGGCTGGGGTTCGGGGCTGGGGTACGGTGCGTACAGGTACGGGGCTGGGGTACGGGCCTGGGGTATGGTGCGTACAGGTGCGGGGCTGGGGTGTAGTCCTGGGGTACGGTGCGTACAGGTACGGGGCTGGGGTACGCACCTGGGGTGTGGCGCGTACACGTGGGGTCTGGGGTATGGGCCTGGGGTACGGTGCATACAGGTACGGGGCTGGGAGACGGGCCTGGGGTGCGGCGCGTACAGGTGCGGGGCTGGGGTACGGTCCTGGGGTACGGTGCGTACAGGTACGGGGCTGGGGTACACGCCTGGGGTGCGGTGCGTACAGGTACGGGGCAGGGGTACAGTGCGGACGGGGGGTACGGTGCTGACATATGGGGGTACGGTGCTGACATATGCGGGGGAAGGGGGGCTGTACGACTCGTATCCGGGCACAAGTTTACCCGTGTACATGTGTGCTACTGCGTTCGCTCCGTACGGGGCCTTTTACATGTGGTTGTGTATTCGGACGGGCAGTACGGATCGTACTTGCGCGCTAGGACTTCTGTTTTACGATTTGCACGTAAAAATGTCTGGCTCCCTCTCGTACACTTTTCCTGACGCTATTCGTATGTATTTTTAACGTACAAATCGTACTTCGCCGGTTGTAGGGCACTTGTACGAATCGTACGTAAAAATATACGGATACGAGTCGTACGCAAAGTTTTTTTTAACGGATCGGAAACGGCACCCAATTGTTGTGTCTTTCACGAAAGATGTTGATGAGATGTCACACCACTTCAGTGGATAGATGGTAGCTAAAGATCAATGGATAATTGATAAGAACCTTATCCTCAATTCGCATAAAACTGAAGTTCTCCTTTTTGGCAAGAGTTTGATCTCTTGGGATCGATTCTCGTGGCCCAGCAGCTTGGTTCACCTCCCACTCCAATATCCTATGTCAAGAATCTGGGAGTAATTTCCGATTCCAGTTTGTCTTTTAATGCACAGATAAATAAACTCACCTCTTCTTGTTTTTTCCTGTTGGGTAAGATTAGGAAGATTCTTCCTTTCATCCCTTTTGAACTCCAAAAATCAGTGGCCGCAGCCTTGGTTTTATAGAGGCTGGACTATTGTAACGCCTTATGCTTAGGCATTCACTAGTGCTCGTTGAAAAAACTTCAAGTCCTACAGAATGCAGCGGCAAGACTTTTAAAAAGAATTCCTAATTCCTAAATTCAAGCCAGTGTCTGGAACAGTGCATGAATCTCACCGGCTTCCTCTATAGAAAAGAATTAGGTTCAAGGCCTTATATCCGGCTCATAAAACCATGTATGGGGATGCCCCAGCGTACTGAAAAAAAACTATTTTTTGGGATAGTCCTAATAGGAAGTTACTTTCAACTAATTCCAGGACAATAAATGTCTGTAAAATCAGAACAAACAATTGTAGAGGTAGGAGTTTTATCCACTCCACAGAACAACTGTGGAATAACCTACCTGAACATCTGAGGGGCCAGTCTGAGTATTTTTAGCTTGAGGATATAGCTTAAAACCTGATTAATCTCTTACCCAATGTGATAAGATGTAAGCAGTAGGTTTCGGTTTTCTGCATCGTTCGCCTTTAAGTGTAGTTGACATCAGCGCCAAGACACTATTGGCATTTGCGCGCTTTTTAAAACAAATTAATACTCATATTTTATTGTTTACATATTGGGGCTTCTTACAAGGCACAAACTCTCTGTAAACTGAAAGAACTAAATACTTGGCCCATTCCTTTCTTTACACTATTCTTACTTACATTATCAATGGATACCTTAAAAACCGGCAGTGTTGCCGGGACAATATTCAGAGTCGAGGTGGTGCCATCAATGTTACATCCCTGAAGAGATAGAGATTGTGAGAAGCCCATGTGTCACACAAAGAACAAGTGCAGCAAGTGAGCCCCATCCATTGAGCATGAGCGTAGTAAAGGTGTTGTATGTATTTGATTATTTGATGGTCCATTTTGGAGCATATTGTTGCAAATATATTACTAAAACATGGTATAGAAGCACACTGTTTGTTTTCCAGAGTTTATATAGTACAAACTTAACCCAAAGGTATCAGGTAGTAGAAAACTTTCCATTAGCACCAGTTGCATTATAAAAGGAGACATTTATTTTTGCTTGGCACTGGGAGATTAAGTGATTTGCCCAGAATCACAGGATGTTGCGCGTCGTTGCTGAGACTAGAACCCGGTTCCTCAGCCTAGCCATTAGGCCACATCCTCTCCCCACTGCCATTTATAGAAAGCTAGTTTTACATTGAAATGGCCACAAAATTCACAGTGCCATGCATTTTTACTGATAAAACTATATGGTGTGCATATAATGTGTGGAAACAGGGTTGTAGAAAATATAACCTTTTGCACATCATGAAGTTAAGTGTCTTAATTTTGATCCTATTAAAATATTTGTTTCCACAACATTTCAGAATTTCAAGAAATTACCTTAATTTGATGTTTCCTAACTGCTGGTATATAAATGGTGTTGTGTGTTAGAAAAAACCCTCACTTTCTATCTCCTTTTTTCACACTCCCTGCACCTCCAGAAATATTGCCAGATAGCTTACTTTACAAAACCCTATAAATTTGCACTTTGCGAAAGAAAAGTAAACATCAAAATCCATGTTAAAAGAGTAAAAAACTATTTCTTGGATGCCATATCCTGATGGCCATCACCTGTTATTTGACTCACATCAAATGTGACAAGAAAAAAAAACAATATTTAAAGGCATCTTTATTGTTTATTCACCTTCTGAACTCAGGCATGGTTATTTTGGTGAGTGCTGCAGCACACCCCACAGCCTAACTTCCAGTGCCTATGTGGTATTCACTGCTTTGTATCATGAAAGCAAGAGTTCCGTCACCTCCTACTGGACACTGTTCTCCAGAACTAGGCCCCTCTATGTGAATGATATGATTGTGATAATGCTATACCTCATATTTAGAATTGCCACTAGTTCAACTAACCTGAGCCCTGAGATTAAGCTACTTTACCTCTTCAAATGGTTAGGAGGTCTACCATAGAGGATTTTCTGCAACCCTATCAATACCCTGAACTCTCATCTCTCCTTTATAGTTGGCAAACAAAGGTATTTCCAAATCGGTTCCGTATGCTGACCTCCTCTCTGCAGGTTACCAAATGGGTGGATATGTATGCAGTGCACTGTTCATTAAATTATCCTCCAAGTTTGCAAAGAACATTAGGAAAGACCAAGACCTAAAGCCATGAGATCACACAGACCTGCATCCTCCAGGCTACACATAGAGACAGAATAGACCACTCATTAACACTCCCATTCTATGGACTTCAGCATTCATACTGCAGGATATACATAAAGAATCAACTAAACCAATATGTCATCACT
Organism: Triturus cristatus; assembly: GCF_964204655.1. Classification (NCBI taxonomy): domain Eukaryota; kingdom Metazoa; phylum Chordata; class Amphibia; order Caudata; family Salamandridae; genus Triturus; species Triturus cristatus. The sequence continues at coordinate 761,750,698 of NC_140595.1, forward strand.
TCATACCTGATTTTTCTTTCTGAGTATAGCCATGTCCTATTGTCACTTTTACTTCCTCCTGTAGAGAGACAAGCACTTTTTTATGTGATACCAATATGAATATATGTGGTATATTTATGTAAATAACATGTATATGGTATTTGCCAAAAGGCAAGGGATCTCTGTACAGGGTCAAACTGAAATATAAATATATACAGTTATGAGTGATTGAAGAGGTAGCTGGGTTCAGAGAGCAGATTTGTTACTGCATTAGTATCTTTAAAGAGATGTGCCAAATCTGTCCTATATTGGAACAGGATTGGGGCATTCCTGATGGATACAGAGATGTTATTCCAGATCTTGGCCACTAGTCAGATGGTGCCCTGGTTGCTGAGAGACATTGAACAGGCAAGCTTGTCTAGTGAGGCCTTTGGAGTCAAGATGGCGGCTGCATGACTGACGTGAGAGTCGCTCACCTCGCCACGGAGAAACTAACATGAAATGAACCTGTAAATTTACAAACGTACAAACATCCGGAGAGAGACAAGATACAGGATGAGGCCAGAACAGGGAGTCGGAGCTCAGTTAGCCCGCACAGTGAAAGGAATTCTACTCTGCATCTCCAGAACAAGAAGTGTACCTGTGGACCTGGAGTGCTCTGCGGTGTCTGGCTCCAATGTGGAAGAACGCGGCGGTCTTGAGGCTCACTGATATATGCCCCCAAAGCCGAAACCTTTACTCAAGGAAGGCGGAGTGGCTGGAGGAGCGAAGGGGATGCCGCCAGTCCGGAGGACATCTACGGAGGGGAAGAGCGTGGACGCTAATCACTCTGCCGGCTTGGAACAGGAGGAGATTAACGGTAGGATGCTCATTGAGAGCATCGTCCCGTCGACCCGGCAACCAGGTCCAAACATCAGACTGTTCCTGGGATGTTTTCTGGCCGCAGACTCAGTGGAAACCAGACAAAACTAACAAGCAGAGGTAAAACCAACGCTAAAGCTCCTAAAACAATTAAAGATCTGGAGAGCGATGAAGGGCGTACAGCTGGTAAACCGACAAGTACAGGTAGGCTGCCCCCTGACACATTATTTAACGAAAACTCTGATGGAAAATTAACAAATCTGTCTGACATGAACACTGTGACTACTGGGCCAGGCATTGAAATGGAGACGAGTAAGGATGAAAGGAGTGGGTTGCAAGTAACTAACCCTATGCAAAAAGAGCAGAGCATTCTGAGCTCCCATGAGCCAAATACTGCAGATATCGCCCATATGGGTGGCAAGAGCACAGGGACTCCAGATGGAGACAAATTCTATTCTCCGACAGAAGAGTCGGAACTCACTAATAGCAGTGAATCTGAGAGCACAGACTTTGAAGTTACAGGAGAGGATAGTGGCAGTCCTCCTCTAAGACTCAATACAGAAGGCGCGTGCCCAACCACACTAAAAGGAGAAGGACCAGGGGCAAAGGCAAGGGTAAGGGCTTAGACTCTGTTCATTGCCAGACAAGCTAGCTAAAGTGGGATTATTCTACCACCCATTTCGGGATAGAAACCGATGAGGGAGAGGAGAATGGAGTACAACTCGACTCTCCTAAACTATCTGCGGAGTCCAAAATTAATACGGAATCCCCCCATCTGTGGGACTAATTTACTCGACACTCAAACAGATGCAGACAGAAGCTCGCTAGGAACACAAGAGGGCTCATATGGTGATGAAGAAACTCCAGGGGCCATTCGCAAAGTCAACAAAACCTGCTCAGAAATTTCCAAACGTACTAAAGTTCTACAGGAGCTTATTTTGGGGCTTGAGGCCGGGACCATGAATACAGGACAGCAAATTGCAACACATGAAGCCAGAATGACTGATGTTCTTTACCGTCAACGGCAAAACATCTTGCGGCTACTGGGCATTGAAGAGAACGTGGAAGGGGATGATATACGTGGATTTGTCCTCAGACTACTTAAGTGGGCTTTTCCAGAACTCGCATACTGGAACTGGGAATCAGAGGTGCAGAGGGTAGACCGATTCCCTCTGATGATGAAAAAGAGAGCAGGGCAGAATGAAAAACCCAGAGCTATTCTCATATTTTTGGGAAATGTTCTCCTGCACCAGGCAATCGTTGAGAAAGCCAGACCCGGCGCAAGGCGGGCTGCTGAGGGGCACTCCTTTTTTGTACCACCAAAATGTTGTCATACTATGGTAGAAAGGAGATGGAGGCTCCATCAGTTAATCACCCCTTTCCAGAAACTGGGTTGTGAGGTCTTCTTAATGAACCCCGCCCGACTCGAGGTCATCTTTCAAGGCACAACCAGGGTGATTACATCAGAGATACAAGCCCAGGAGTATATTCAAGAACTCTCATGTAAATAAGAGAAAAATCTAAGGGCAAAACTTTGTGCTTCCTGTCTGTAGGGTGTTTGGGGGATACACACATTAGGATGTTTTCTTTTTGGATATCAGCAGAGTTTCGGTAGGGACTCACTCTGCTCTGTCTTTCTCATTTTTGGGTTATTTTCTCTTTTTTTTGTCTTAAACTTAGACGGAGAGCGGCTTGGGGCACGGCAGGGTGCAGGAGGCATCACAAGGGTCCATGGGCCTTTCTTGCCTTTTTGAGTGGGCATGGGAGGGTGTGGAAGGAGTGATCCAAAAGAAAGATTGGGTGGTCTTTATGTTAATTCTGGCAGGTATGCGTAAATTGTTGTGGTTATGCTGCATGTTGGTAGTTGAACTTTTTCTGATTAATGGGCAAGCTTAGAATAGCATCGATTAACATTTGTGGATTAAACAACCCCCCAAAAAGATGGAGAGTTTGTCTGGATGTCCAATTCTTGAAGGCTGATATTATCTGCCTTCAGGAAACACACATCGAAGCCAGTAGACAGGAGGTCCCAGAGTTGGCAGGCTTTCAATTGATTTCTTCCACTACACAAGACACAAAGACAAAAGGGGTGGCAGTAATGGCACGGAAAGGATTAGCTAGGTTCCCACAGACTAGCTAGGACAAACTGGGAAGGTGGGTAATCATTCAATGCTGCCTAGAGAATAACATGTTTACATTATGCTCGGTTTATGGTTTGGTTCTCGATGATCCGGCAATGTTCGAATGGCTTAATGTGGAACTAGTGGGCTGGCCGCTTCCTCTTATTATTTTTGGGGACTTCAATATTAATATGAACTGTCAAACATCTAATCAAGTGGGGGTAGTGTATCAAGACTGTAAACCTAAGGTTTTTAGGTCTTTGGTACAATTAAGGCTACTCCACGGGTTGTCTGATGTTTGGGCATTGCAAGAATCCAACAACCAGGGATTCACGTATTTTTCCGCACCACATCAAACACATGCTAGCTTTTACTACTTTTTTGTTTTGCAGGAGTTGTTGCAGGGCTGTAGAATATACAAATATCCTAGAGTTATGTCCGATCACAACCCCTTGGTGTTGGAAATAAATATTCTCACTAAATCTTCACCCGCACGTTGAATGTTTAATGGGCTTTGCTCACCGAGGAGGGCTATTTATAGCACACAAAGCTGTGGATTCCCAGGTTTATCAAAGAGAATTTGAGGAGCACCAGCATCCATGTAGTCCGGGACGCCCTTAAAGCTGGTTTTAGGGGGAAATGTCTAAGTACGGCTGGGAGAGCCAAAAAAAAGAGAAGAAACTTTTACATGCGCTATATGCAGAATTGGTAATGGCTGAAACACATCTGATCAAAGCTATTTCAAATGGGAGAGACTTTGAGACAGCTAAAACAAGGATATTGCTCGCTGGGTCGGCAATTACAGAGATCTCAACTAGGCCTGGGTGGCAAATTCCGTTCCGCTCGTGGAATTTGCGGAATTTGGGTAATTTCGCATTCCGCGGAGAACGCGAAATTGCCCAAAATTCTGCTTTCCGCCACTTCGCAAAATTTTTTGCTTGTTCGCGTTCTCAAAATGCGTGTTCGCGAGATATTTCTCCCCGAGCACGCAAACAGCGATTGTGAACAGGAAAAGAGCATCGCGAACAAGCAATTCCGCGTGTTCGCAGAATTTCTGCTTGTTCGCAGAGATTTTTTACCGTTTCGCGGGGATTTGCGTAACGCAATTACGCGAATTCCGCCCACCCCTAATCTCAACCAAGATATCCGCAGAAAGGTTTATGGCTTGGCATAGCAAGGTATATGAGAGCAATGAAAGAGTAGGCCATATGCTCGCAGTCCGCACTAGGGAAAAGGGAGTCCAAGCTCGAACAGCCGAAATTAGAGATCCAAGCAGTGGTAAAGTCACTGAGCCGGCAGCAGTTCGCTCTGTGTTCCAACATTTTTATCAAAAGTTATGTACAGAGGACACCCAAGCAACTGATAGAGCAATAGAAGAATACTTGAATGTTCAGTCTGTGGAACAGCTTTCCCCTTAGGAGAGAGAAAACTTAGAAGCAGCTATAAAGGCAGAGGATGTAAGAAAGGCGATTGATTACACACCATCAGGTAAGGCTGCTGGTACTGATCTAATCCCGGGGAAATTCTATACAAAATTCACACCATATTTACTGAAAATTATGCAAGAGATATTTTTAAGGGCACAATCAGGGAAGGAGGCCCCCGAATCCTGGAAGTCCGCTAATATATTTGTGTTCCCAAAAAGAGGTAAACCCATTAGCGAACTGGGTTCATAACGACCAATTACGTTGGTCAATAGTGATATGAATATTTATGCTAAAATCCTAGCTAACTGACTAGCCATAGTCAATAAGAAGCTAGTTTCTCCCTTCCAACGGGGATTTGTCCCGGGCTTGGGCACTACGGATCATATTCGTAGGACTATCGCCCTATTCGACTCCTCAAGGTTACCGGATACCCTATGGCTCTAATATTATTAGATGCAGAAAAAGCTTTCGATAGGGTCTCCTGGCCTTTTTTATGGGCAACTATGGAGAAAAAGGGGCTGGGTAAAAGGTTTATTAGAGCTATCCAGATTATGTACCGGGAGCCTACTGCCAGAATAGCCATGATGGGCTGTATGTCTGATATAATTAAGATATCACGAGGCACACAACAGGGGGGTCCTTGCTCTCCCCTATTATTCGCCCTTTATATTGACCCATTAATTAGGAAGATAGAAGGGAACAAAGCGATCCAGGCTATACACACCAAAGCAGGAGACACTAAGATCTTAGCCTTTGCAGACGGCCTGGCCATAATTACACCTAGCACTCGGGATGCTCTTTTGGAGACAGAAAGAGAGACAAGTCACTTATAAGGTAGATCTAGAGGATGAATGAGAAACCCATAATGCTAGGTATCTGGGGATTGAGATCAATGCTAATGTAAAGAAAATTACTGAACTTCATTTGGACCACTATTACAGAAAATTAAAACAGATTTTACTAGAATGAATAACTTACATCTCACATTGTTAGGCAGGAGCAACGTTATCAAAATGCTGTTCTTACCAAAAATGTTATATTTATTTAGAGCCATCCCAGTCGAAATTAATAAAGCCTGGTTTTCAGCTTCAAACCAGATGATCGCTAGGTTTTTATGGGCTGCAAAACGCCCTTGAAGAGTCTTAAAATAAATGACTCTGCCAAGAGACCGGGGGGGGGGGGGGGGGGGTTGGACAGTTCCAAACTTCAAACTGTACTATTGGGCTGCATCTATTCAGCAGATGGTCAGGCTGCTGGGAAGAGATAAGAGTGAGCTGCTGTAAGAACCAAGGGGCAGATTTACAAGGCCCTTGCGTCATTTTTGCACCGTTGTTGCGCCACTTTTGTGACGCAGTGGCAGCGTAAAAGTTGCGGCCCATTTACAACGTGACGCAGCTAGGGATATGCGTCACGTTGTGAAGCCCTGCGCCACATTAAACCTGCGTCAGGTTTAATGTATGCAGGGTGGGCGTTCGATCGCAGGAAGCCCCGTAAAAGTGACGCAGTGAAATCTACAAGAATTCACTGAGTCACTTTTACGTCCATGCTGCGTCAAAACCCTGCGCCTGCTTGAAGCAGGCGTAAGAATTGACTCAGCATGTTAGGCATAGGGCAGTCCTGAGCATTGCTGGAGTTGCGTCGTGCTTGCGACACGACTCCAGCAATGCGTGACTTTTCCGTCAACAGATGCGTCAGAATTTCTGACGCATCTGTCAATCCTTGCGCCATGGTGCGCCGTATTGTAAATACGGCGCATCCATGGTGACGCAAGGATTTCGCATGTTGGTGCAGGGAAAGTGACGCTTCTCTACAGATGCGTAGCTTTCTTGTAAATGTGCCCCCAAGTATCTTGATATATGAGTTAATATATGGAATAGAAGCTCGAGGCTGTCTTATGCGCCATATTGACTTTGCTTATTTTAAAAAGGTTAAATGTAAGACACTGTTGGGTGCTTTTAGGGTCTGGACTGCAATCCGAAAGAAACTGAGTCTTGCAAGAGTCCACAGATACACCCCCCCTTGGCCAACAAAAATCTACTCCCAGCTATTTTTCATGAGTGTTATATGAAATGTTGGGCAGAGAGAGGAGTGAGGAACTTAGGGGATTTAATGGAAGATAGAACGATGTATTCGTTTGATGCAATCAAGGAAATATCTACAAATAAGGGATTTCCTGGCTAAAATTCAGTGGAACAGTTGGTTGTTTTAAGATACCTCTGCTGGACATTCTGTTGGAAGCTCAGCAAACATTGTCTATAATTTATAAACAACTAAATAAAGAAATGGGAGATGATTTATTAAAAGACACAAATCGCTGGCAGGACCTCTTACAAGCAGGGACCGGAGAATGTGAGGACTCTCTCCTGTTGGGTCAGTCAGCATTTATCTCGGCTAACCTTCCAGTACAATGTTTTAAAACCTGGCTTAATTGATATATTACACCTGCATGAATATCTAGGTGGGGAGTCCTCTGGTGTGCACTATTTACGGTGCGGATGTTTAGCCGCTCACAGCATGCATATGTTTGCCACAGGTCCAAAACTCGATTCTCTCAAAACCGAGATTGGTAAACGGCTTAAAAATATGCTGAGACTCTGACTGGATCCAACACCCCAAATAATAATTCTTGGAGTGAGTAATCATGATATGGCCTGGCCGATCCAGACTTTTGTGTTCACAGCCATGACTGTACTTAGGCTCTGCTTGGCTAGTGTCTGGTTAGATCACGATCCTCCTTCATTACATTATTGGCTCGGCAAACTGCTTGCAGTATACCACTGGGAGATGGCTGTGTACAAAAAGAGGAGGCATAGGGCAGCAAAAAAATGATTTGAAATTTGGGTGCCATTAAACAGATGGATTAATGAGGATGATGGCTTGGTGGAATCCAGCTTGGTGTAGAGGAGCAATGCAATGTATATATAATAATCATGTTGCCCCTTCAGTCCGCTGACCCTTTTCTCTGAGTGTCTTGTGGTTGTACTTAAACCTAGGTGGTCTATAAAGAACTGTCAAGTTTAATTGTCTTTTGGATCAGGAGGGTGGGGGAGGGATTCCGCAAAGGGAGAAAAATTGAATAGATGTAGTAACTAATGTATCTTTTTTTCTTTTCTGTTGAATTCATGTCTAAAAACATCTGAATAAAAAAAGAAAAGGCAAGCTTGTCTGCCAGATACACAGGGATGGTCAGGTTGGCTCGGTAAGCGCTGATATTTTTAGGTCGGTTCCATCAGGTGAGGGTGATTTGACCCTATTTCTTCACATGCTCTGGTGTGCAAGATGCCCTTGAGGAAGGGTTGGTGTGTTCACCATCCCAATGAGAAAGTACAATGGTTTGACTTTTTGAGGGAGGAACAGGTTTCCCATTATTTAATAGATAGAGCTGGCATCAGGCATTTGGTTTTCTTAGCAATGTATTCTTTGAGGTTGACTTTGGTGTCCAGGGTGAATCCAAATATCTTGGAACAGGGCAAGTTGGTGTAGTGGCTTGTAAATAAAAGAATACTGGAACTCTCTTGGTTATCACTGTACTCCGTAGACCTGTGACATAAGTGTTAGAGAGATGAGTTGAAGACAGGCTTAGAATGTTAAGTTCTGACTTACACCCAGCAGGAAAAAAAGATGTTTACAACTACTCAACATCTGTGATTTGGCTATTGGTGAGCACATGGGCTGGCAAGACACTACAACTGGTGATGAGATACGGGACACAAAGCCAGTACATTGAAAGCGCTCTTCCACAGAGTTTGCCATGGTCTAGCAAACTGCTCGTGTGCACCCCATGTGCTGCAGTTGAACTGCAGAATCAACGCTGGCACCGGTGGAGTCTCAGCACAATGCCAGCCTTCATAAGACACTTAAAGATAAAAAAGCAACATCAAAAGTCTATTGCTGGCCAGGGACTAAATGAAAAGGCTGCAAATAAAAGGTACTGCTTCATCATGCAAATTAATGTCATATGCTATATGGAGTAAGAACCTTACAGGCATATGTGATCTAGTTACAACTGCAGGAGACAGCAATAGTTCAGTACAAGTCAAACTGAAATTCATGTGCTATGTAGCAGAGATTAGTGTTACAGCAAACAAATGATGGACGGAATGCTGACAATTCAAACATTCTCCCCAGTCAAAAGATCTGGGTTAAATCCATCATTCTTTTGCCCACTATGCCACCCCAGTTTGGACCCAGCCATATGCAAATCAGTCTTGACCCTGTGCCCCATGGGAACACTCCAGACCGAGCTGCCAGGCCAGGTCCTCCTTGGACCGGAAACAAACATCCTGGGACCGGTTTCAGGGTATGTCATCCTTCACCAGCCAGGCTAGCTTGAATCCAGTTGCACAGTGAGCAAGGGACCCACGTCTAGGCATACCCATCCCACTCTGGGCGAAAAGTGTTACAGCAAACAAATGATGGACGGAATGCTGACAATGCAAACATTCTCCCCCAGTCAAAAGATCTGGGTTAAATCCATCATTCTTTTGCCCACTACGCCACCCCAGTTTGGACCCAGCCATATGCAAATCAGTCTTGACATTGTGCCCCATGGGGACAGCCCAGACCGAACTGCCTGGCCAGGTCCTTCCTTAACCGGAAACAAGCATCCTACATCTGTTGCAGTGAGAGAATTAGCCCATTGTATCCATCTTGGATGTAAGGCTTAAGCGTTAGGAACGCTTGCCTTTGTTGCAGCCCCTAAGGCTGGAGCCGGAGTCACTACTATTATTTATTTCCCCTCAGCCAGTGCTCTTTTTCTCACTACAGCAGCCTGTACTGCTGTCAGAATCTTTTCTGTGGATGCAAAGCACATCTCAGCATTTGTGTACAAATGAGATTTGTATGCGATTGGTACAGTTTCACCTTCATTGTATATCAGATAGGTGTACTCAGATTGACCCGCAATTATACGGATCCCCAGGTTGCATACGTTTACGCATCTCTGTAAGTGTTTTGAAGCTATCATGTCAGCTTGTAAGGAACGAAGTGTATCTGTGTGCTCCTGCGTCCAATTTCTCACTGAAAAATCTGATTTTATTAAATCGTAGAAATGTTTTACTCTTTCTGCGTAATCTAAAATGTATGTTCTACCAAAATTTAGGAATCCCAGTATTGATTGTAGATTTTGTAATGATTTGGGAGGTTGCAGCAGCATGCAATTGTCTAAACAATTGGCTGCCAGGCTTTTTTCTTCACTTGAAAGCTCATATCCTAAAAACAGGACACTGAGGTGGGCAATTTTTGATTTTTTTAAAGTTAAATGTGTAGCCCTCAGATGCAAACCCCAAAATTATGGTATTCAATCTGTTCAAGTGCTCCTCTAGGTCATCATCCATCAGATAAATATCATCTACATAGGATAATGCCTCTTCATCCAATTTTTGAAGTAATTCAGTTACTCTGGCCAAAAACAACCCCGGGCTGTTCTTATACCCCTGGGGGAGTCGACAAAATTGCAGCTGTGACCCTAGCGCTGAGAATGCCGTTAAATACTTGCTTTCAGGCGCTATATTTTGGCAGAAAAATCCATTTGAGATATCAAGTGTTATTTAGGATTTTTCTGCACAATTTTAATTCATTAATGCTGCACTGTGTTCATTTTGGACTGCGAATGTCTTAGTGCAAGTGTTTAAATGTCTGTAATCTAAAACTAGACCATATGAATTGTCGGGTTTCATGACTGGAAATAAAGGATTGTTCATTTGAGAGGTTCAAGTTTCAATCACCCCTTGGTATTCAAGTTGATCTAAGATCTCCCTGACCTGTTTTTTAGCTTCTTGCTTTATTGGATACTGCCTCTGTGCAGTTGGAGTCTTTTTTAAAGGAATTATGTGGTGGGTTGAATCCTTATCCCATCCAACATGGTTTTTGTATAATATTGGGGCCTGGGCTACCACCCACTCCTGTGCACATGAGTATTGCAAATGCCTGGGAGTTTGTTCTGAGCATGCCGGCATAATTACTGTTTCCCCTTTAGGGCAATCAATGATGAATGCTGGCGGCCAATCTTGTTCAGCTAACAAAATGTCATAGCCAAACGTAAGGATCTAGTAAAAAGAGACCTCTCACTTTTCTACTCTTGTTCCCCTCCATCTGGAGCATTATTTCATATACTTTAAGTGGGACACCTACCCTAGTATTGGGTGTTTCTACCATGATATACTCATTCAAGTCCGCTATCACCAGAAATTCCATCAGGTTCTGGTGAGCTATTGTTACTACTGCCGCACTGTCCAGCATTGTCAGAGCCCATTCCCCGTTCAGTAGTCGAGTCCTCAGAATTCTGGCATGTGCAATCTGTAGACCTGCAACCTTCATCTTTTTGAACTGTTGCTTTTGCTTCTCTTCTTTTTTGGAAGTGTAATCTTGAGTGTACTGCTTGTCTTTGGACTTTGTACACTCTTCTTGTCTTTCTGACATCTGTCCCTCTCTAAGTTTTTCAATGAACCCTGAAAGGAACAAGAGGAACGTGTATCAGTATCCTGATACCTGTCAGGTTTCTTAATAGTATCCCTATTCCTGAGATTATACCTCTTTTCAGAGGGCTCCTGTGGAGGAGATCTACCTCGGGATTGAGATCTGTTTCCTTTAAATACTTGTTGTTTTTTATTATCCCACTTCTTTTTAGAAGAAGCAGGTGTCTGCTTGGTTTTCTACTTTTCAGAACTGCCCATTAGTTGTGGTTTTAAAGCTTTCTCACACAAACTGTCTCTGCCTAATTCTGCATATGCAGTTTCAATTATTTTTGGTAGTTCGTGTTCCTGTTCTAAAGGACTGAACTCCCTTAGGCGTTGGCGGATAGCCACCGAAGCTGCTTCCCCTTCAATATTAGCTAGTATTATGGCTGATACCTGGGCATAGTTTAGGCCTGGGCTAAAATTCCGTTCCGCTCACGGAAATTGCGATAATTTGAAATTTTCGCGTTCCGCGGAGAGCGCGAAAATGTCAAAATTTTCGCAATCCGCACTTTACCGGAAATTTTTTGCTTGCTCGCGCTGTAAAATAATACATTCTCGCGTGCGCGCGATCGCCTTACCTGAATCCCCGTGTTCACCAACAAGTTTTCCCGATCTGGTCGCGTTCTCCACGAGATGTTGGATTGTTGGTAGCCATTTGCGCTGTCTCGCGACAGTTCGCGCCCGCAGTAACATCATTCATCGCGCGATCACGTCTTTCTTCTCGCGATCATGCACCCCGAGACAAGTAAAAACAAGATGGCCGCCCCCGCGAGCAACCGCATGGGTAAGTTGGCGAGCCGCGACCACGCAGAAAATACCGCGAATGGGCGGGAAAAAAACTTCCGCATCTTCGCAATATTTCCACGTGTTTTCCGAGATTTTTAACATTTTCGAGATAATTTGCTAAAGTGAATTTCGCAAATTCCGCCCACCCCTAGCATAGTTACCTAGTAGCTTCATCCCTAAGTTCAGAGCAGGTTCTGCTCCGTACTCATTTTGGATTTGTCTTAATACATCGGTTATCACCGCTAATGAAGGAATAACATGAGTTCTGGTATAAATGGCAGCAAAGACTGTACCCCAAGTGGTACAATCATCTACTTGTGGTGTTATCCCTATGGGCAAGCAAATTCTTAGCATTCTGTGTATTTCATACGGGGGCTAGAATTCAGGAATACTGCCTGTAGCTGTGTTATTTTCTGAGCCACCCAGAATGGCATTTGTTTGCGATTTGGGGGCATTTTGCCCATCACTGTGTGTAATGATTGTGGTGCGATTTTAGTTGCTGTACCCTGACATTGAGTTCCATTTGTTGTAACTATTACTGGTTGGACTGTGAAGGTCCTCATGACAAATTGCGTCATGTTTCTATATATTTTAATTAAATCTTTGTGTTGTATGAGTAACTCTCCTGGTGGCATTGTTTCAATGTCAGGATGTGGTGTGTAGGCCGCTAATATCAGCCATGTTGCCCCTTCTCTTCCAAGCTGGCCTAATCTTACTCTTCCTCTTAAATGGAGTAGGACACCTTTAAACCAGTTTAAATGTTCCTTGTACGTGAGCGGAACATCAATGTCCTCAAACATTGAGGTTGTCTGGCCTGCAATAGCTGTCATGCCCAATTCAAGTTATAAGGACACCAGTGGAGTTTCAGGTCCTAAGCTCAAAAGAGATCTAGGAAATTGTTTTCTGCTACTTGAAGCTTTTTACTTTGCTACACCCCTATAGCTCAGCCTTATAAAGAGCAGCAGTCACAGCCTTTTGCTAGTATAGCTGCGCGATCACACTCAGATACTGGCCACCCACCTTTTGTTCCAAAGAAAGGAATGCCTAGAGGCTTGTATTAAATATGTCATAGCCTTGTCTATCTGTGCATCCATGTTTCAAAGTGGATCTCCAAGTAATCATACCTGAGAACCACTCCAAACGAATACCACATACCCTAATTTTCTTTCCAAGAGGAGGAGTTGGCTTGATGAGCATGAACTGTGTCTTCACAGTGTCTATAATTAGGTCCTTCTTGGTACAATAGTCTAAGAAATGTTTGAGTAATTTGTGTGAGGAGGTTTCTGTGGCTGCCTCATCTGCAAAGAAACAAATTGGCATCTTAGTCCCTGTGTTGGTGAGTACCTCTAAATTAGCTTTTTGCAAACTCTCCACTATGTCATTAAGAAACATACTGAAAAGAACTGGTGCCATGACACAACCATGCCTGATGCCTCAATCAGTTGGGAAGAGGGCACTACACTCTCCTAGGCGCCCATCATGGACCCTGGCCCTGTTGTTAGTATGTAAGCCAATAATAGCACTAAGCAGGGCAGCATCATGTCCATCTTGCAGATAGATGACCATAGCTTTGCAAGATTGATAAAGTCAAAGGCCGAATTTGAGTTCACAATGAATAGGTGCAGGTCGCTGTTCCTAACTATTCTAATAGATATAAGCGTAGAGCTTGATCCACTGTGTAGATCTTGGGTTGGAAGATGGCCTGCGCCTCTGTTAGTATCCTATTGTTTTCTAGACAATCCTGTAGTCTGTTTAGTAGTACCTTGCCCAGGTCCTTCCCTGCTGTGTCCAAAAGGGGAATTGGGCAATAGTTAGCAGGGTTGATTCTACTTCTTGTTTATGCTGGGGTAACAGGATTGCTGATTGCCATGAGGCCAGAAACCTATACTCTGCAATATCTGCATTGAACACCAGGATGAGAATCCAGGAACATATTTCTGGCTTCACACAGTGTAAATAGAGAGGAATTAGATCTGGGCCTGGTGCTTTTTCATACTGAACATTGCTCTTTCCACCTAAGGTTCTAGAATCAATATAGCCTGTTTTCACCTACATACACCATGCTGTTCACTGTGGTACCAAGTTGTGAGCTGTTATATCATTGCTTAAAATGACTCACCCATTCGTTTGAACCAATATCTTAATCCAAGCTAGGCATACCACTATTCCCAAAAACAGCGATAATTTTCCAAAATATTTGTGTATCTTTTCTGTCAGCTGCCTCCATTAGCTACAGCCACAGCTTTTGTTAAATATTAGCTTTTTCCATTTGATCAGATCGTTATACTTACTTCTGAACTGCTGAAATGTCAATTCATGTAGCGTGGAGAAGTGCTGATTGATTAATGCACTATGCACTCTAGGTCAAACCAGACAGTAATTTGCTGTTTAATAAATTGGGTTTGCAGCTTCCTGACTGGGTGTGACCACAGCAATTTTGTATGTTCAATTATCATTATGAATGAATCAATAATTCTAATATTCATATTGCAGATATCTCCAGCTAGTAGAGCACTATTAAAACTGAGTACTATGCTGTTAAGAAGGTTTGTTTTTTCCAATATCTATCAGTACTCCAACAAACTACCTTTCTGTCATTTGAACACATCAATTCAGAAGGAATCCCCCCGCTTTTACTGCCAACCCCCCCACTGTGTTTGCACAAGCAGATTATATTGGGGTTGTAGTCGCTCTACCCTCAGTAAAACTTCCATGTCAATAACCTTACCCCAGATTTTGGTGTTTATGATACCAAAGTCAATCAACAATGATTTTGAACCCTGCCTGAAAGTATTATTAGCTGGAGAATCTGATGGAGTATAGCCATTTAGGAACTGTAGACCTTCTTTATGCATAAATAAAGATACAACTCTCCCCTTTTATGTAGATCATTTCCATTGCATATATGATTTTGGGATGCTATACCAGCTTTCTTCATTAAGGACCTCACTGTCGGCTACTTCACAGGTGGGGAAGGTATAAAAGTCACTGCAGATAAATAATAGATAACTGTTGTTGAATTTCCTTGTGGTGATACATTTCTCAATATAATCATGCTCCTCATCCTAGATGGTCTGAATTCCAGGTCCCAAAGAGGAGGTATATAGACATTAGGAATATCTATACTACCAAGATCATTACCAATATGCGATAGTCTTAAACACAGGATATTTCAGTGACAGTGCCCTACAATAATTTGCAGTGATTAATAACTGAACTTGCAAGAAACATAACTTGAGAGACCCCCCGATTGGCCTGCCTTTCCTAAATCATACTGTGGGTTGCGAAATTCCATAAAGTAATCTATTGGGTTCGCCCTTTGAGACCATGTTTGTTGTAGACAGCAAATATCATGTTGTTTCATAAAACACACCCATTCCCCATGACTGATTTTTCAATTTTGGCCTTTAATATTGCATGTAAAAATACAGAGTGAATCGTCAAATCTCCTATTGGGGAAAATACCTATATCCTGAGTAGTTGCAAGCTCAACATGGGGTGTGTTGGGGCCAACATTGATTAATAAGTATTCTCAATTTCTGTGGGTTTCCTTTATACCTTTCTGGGGCTCGTCTGTATACGCATCACTATCTGTGGTATTTCTTTATAAACTATAACCTAATTTTGGTCTTCCCCAGAATCAGTTGTTGGGAGAGAAACAGTGAAGGCAGGTACTATATTTTCTCAGCCCAAAATTCCCATTAATTGTTAACAGGACCAAATACTTTATGTAAGGTTCCCATAACCTTTCCTATATCATCCAGAGAGAGGGTGGCTACATTTACGGTAATTTTTTATTTGTGGGTTTCCCAATTTATCACGAACTCTTGGGACTTACCAGAAGTCCTTGTTTGGTGGAAGGATCATGAATAAGCTGAGGGTTGTCCCAGCTCATCAGAAATGCCCTCCAGAACCACACAAATTCAATGTGAATCATGAATACCCAAGGGGGCCAAAATGGGGATATGAACAAAAATAAACCTGGTGCAAGGCTTCGTCACAGACAGATTTCAGTAAGCCCAACATCTGTATTCTGTTCCACTATGATTTGCTAGATTCTAAATTCACTCTGTTTTAAAGCAAACTAATACCTGGTTCACAAATGTACCATTTTCAGCTAATCTCCATTTTATGTTTTATAAGACTTAAGTAATATATAAACAAAAAATAGTGAAAACTTTTTACGCTGTCATTGTCCATAGAGGTGATGATGAAAATGTGTGTTAAATAACTCACCCTACTCTATACTCTCTAGAAAAAAACAATTAAAGTGTCACAGTATCATAGGCAGTGAGTTAACAGCACTCACAACACAATAATGATCACAAAATATGCTGAAAGCTCAGTCTTCAGCTTCTTACAAAATGATTCCCAGTTCAGCAATGTTCTTTCCATATAGTGATTTACATTCTCAGTCACAAGCAAATCCTTATTAAAGTTCAGGAAAAGGCATTAATGGATGAAAGTACACCCTGGTACCAAACTCCCAAGACCAGTAGTAGTGGCAAAAGAAGTAGGCATCCAAGACAACATGAAAAACAAAGCGGGCCTCAAAAAATTCCATGGTTTCTCAAGATTCCAGTGGCAAGTTTGGGTAGTGATTTGATTTACTTTGCTTTCTCCTTTCATACTAAAAATTCAAGATGGCTGCTACCAGTAAATCAAGCAAGATGAGATTTCCAAGTCTCACAACATTTTGTTTTAGTTTCACTTTCACTTTGGGGCATCCTTGTTCACAATGACCACCGTCTAGAATGAGGCATCACTGCAACCAAATTCCTGCAATGGAAGCGTGTTAAGCAATCTCACAGTAAGATTAAATTGCCTTTTTTTACAGTCTGTGAGCCCACCTCTGTGTTCATTTTTAACCTTACATGCAATCATGACATTAGCCTACTGGAGGTTCAGGCAAAGTCTAACTTTTTAAAAGTTATTTTTCTCAACTATTTATTACGAATCCCAAAACAAAGATATCAGAATTATTAGTTCATCTGAACGTTAGTGTGCATGTAACAATTTTAAATACCAGTCACACTACCTAGGGGCCGATTCCGATCCTGGAAAAATATTCCCCGTACGAATCGTATCTGGATTTTTTACCGCACGAATCGTACAAGTCCTGTACAAACTGGCAAGTACGATTCGTATGTGAAAAAGTCCATACGAATCGCATTGGGTAAATTCCCCGACACGTCCTCGGGTCGGGAAAAGTGTCCGACACGTCCCCGGACAGTTTTACGTACGAATCGGAAAACTGAAGTCCGAGCGCGCAAGTACGATCCGTACCGTCCGTCCGATTTTACAACCGTATGGAAAAAAGACCGTTCGGAGCGAACTCCTATAGCAACCATGAACACGTCCAAACAGGTGCCCGGTACGCGCCGAACACCCCCCCCCAGCCCCCCGTATGTACGTGCCATCCCCCCCAGGCCCCCATATGTACAAGCCGTCCCCCACCAGCCCCCCGTATGTACGCGCCATCCCACCCCAGCCCCCCCGCGGATGTACGCACCGTACCCCCAGCCCCCCGTGGATGTACGCGCTGTACCCCCAGCCACCCCGCAGATGTACGGCGCGTACCCCCACCCCCGTAGGTACGGCACATACCCCCACCCCCGTAGGTACGGCGCGTACCCCCACCCCCGTAGGTACGGCGCGGACCCCCACCCCCGTAGGTACGGCGCGGACCCCCAGAGCTACGTGCTGGGGGTCCGCACCGTACATACAGGGGTGGGGGTACGCTCCGTACATACGCGGGGGGCTGGGGGTACGGCGCGTCCATCCGTGGGGGGCTGGGGGTACGGCGCATCCATCCGCGGGGGGGCTGGGGGTACGCTTCGTACATACGCGGGGGGCTGGGGGGATGGCACATACATACGGGGGCTGGGGGGGACAGCGCACACATATGGGGGCTGGGGGGGACGGCACGTACATACAGGGGGCTGGGGGGGGACGGCACATACCAGGCCCCCTATTCCGCTCGCATCGCGGCGTAATTCGCTTTTCCGGCACTTTTTGGGTGCCGTAAAAATATTGCCGTCCGGACTGCTGTCGGTACGAATCATACTTGCTGGTACGTAAAAACATGCCTAACTCCGTCCGGACGTCACGTCCGCGGTGTCCCGGATCACATTCGTATGTATTTTGCAGTCGGTCGGTGTTTTTTCCGACTCGTACGGAAATGGTGTTTCCGTACGAATCGTACTTGCAAGTTTGTAGGGTTTTTTTCCCGAGTACGAATCGGACAGAGAAAGCGCTCCGACCGACGGTTCATACCCGGTTTTTCCAGGATCGGAATCGGCCCCCTAGTTTGCTACAAGGCCTACTTATGGATGAGTTACTTAATATTTAAAAGTCAGATTCATTCCTGTAAAAATTGTTATTTCGACAGGTGTGCATGCAGTTTTAAAAGCTGCATCAGTCAGGCTCTGCAACTAGAAATTAAGTCATGTTATCTTTGTCAGCCTAGAGGAAGACACAACATACGCAGGAGTCCATAGATGGCATTTAACTTACCATGTCCTTTGTTTGTTTTTCCTGCACCATATACTATGGCCCTACAGAAATCTTAAATATGCCAGTTGGGGATTAGCCAATGTTACCATGTTTTAGGTGTCAGAGCAGATAGATAGGAGACTGCACAGTGGCGGCTCCAGTGTGCAGTTGACCAAAACAGCAATACCAGTCATCATACAAAATGGAGGTGATCACTCAAAAAGAGTTTTTTTCACGCTCCACCACTCCCTAGAATCTAGTAACTCTGCCCTGGCCTAACCTTGTAACCCACCTGTTCTACAGTACCTCTTCCCATACTTCTACCTACATCTACTAAAGTGCTGATACCTTACCTTAACCTAGTTTCCCCAGCATCTCAATATACTTAATCCTCCACACGTATATATAACCAATAGACCTGCCTTTACTCTAGCACTTCTATGACGCATATGCCACAATACCTCAGACGCTGCATACACAAAAATACAATAATGCTTACATTTACCATTTACCACTACCCCAACTTTCACTTATGCTGTCTACCTAAACCTTAGTACCTTTACTTTTATCATAGTACCTCTAACAATATCTATACCCTGCATCCTCAAGTCATTGTCCATAACCTACACATTTGATCCCAACTATACTCTAGTTTATTTACTCCTTGCTACATAATGTACTACTATCCCTACCTGTTCTCTTCAACTACTGCTCAGCCCATACCCCATGCTTATGAAACTGCACATACTCTAATACCTCTACCTTACCTCCACATTTAAACCCCTACCCCTACATATACAGTATTACCTCCACCTATAAATAAACAATTTGCATCTACCGCAAATAGGATCGCACTGCTACCCCTACCTGGACCCTACTGCCTCTACCCCGTCTCTCTACATCATAGTATCGCATTCCCTACCCAAACCCATGCACCTCTTCCCATATGTATGCCTTAATATTACCTCTAACTATGTCCTTTTGCAATTACCCCTACCTATACCGTGGTATCTCTGCCCCTAGATTTAATCCTGAGCCTCCGCCTATACCTTAGTACAACTACAATTACAAATCTGCTAGTACCTATGCCCATCCTTATAGTCGTATTTTAATGTCAACTAATACTCCATTATCTCTTCCTATTTTCCTTTCCATTAATCCAACCCTTCTTTTCCTAAACACTTTTTCTGTACTATGTCTTGTCCAACATTTGGTGTTTGCTTTTTTTTTTTTTTTTAGGAAAACGGTTTTCCTCATTCAGGAAATTAACTCAACTGGTGTTTCACTATTTTGAGGTGCCAGGCTTAAGTTTTTATTTTGGAATTTCTTCTAAAGAGACTTCGGGGAAAACGTATTTAAGCATTGAAAGGGCCTAATATAGAGATCAGCGAATGGGATACACTGTCACAAATGTGATGGATATTTCATCCACTAAATTACAAGTGCTATAGCATATAATGCAGACAGGATATCCGCCCTGTTTGTGATGGAGTATCCTGTCCGACAAAGTCTAAATCAGGTCCTTTGTATCCTTTGAATTGCTTTTTTTCTCTTGTGTTATCTAAAAATATTCACTTGTTTAAATAATGTTAATATAAAGCACTTTCATGAAACTGGCTACAAATATAAGGGGTCTTGGGTTGATTCCTTTCATTATTCAGCAATAAATGTATTCCTATGAAGATAAACAAGACTTCAGATTGCCAATGAAAATGTCCAATTTCCCATACAATTCATTCTCGTCCATTGAACTTAATTCAATACACTCTTTACCTTAGTTTTGTTGCTCATGAATGAGTTCTGTAAACTCTGATTTTCTATTCTTTTATGATTTGTTATTGTTCTTTCTCTCAGGTCCCACTCTCCTTGTGCAGCCCCAGTTGCTCCACTGGGTTCAGAAAAGCTTCTAGACCTGGAAAACCATTGTGTTGCTTCCAGTGCATCCCTTGTTTACTGGCTGAGATTTCTAACCAAACAGGTAGGAAGCACCTCACAGAATTGAAATTCTGAGTTTTGATCAAGAAAACATCTTTTATGTACTTTTCATTATGTTCACTTCTCAGATTCCATTGAATGCTTCAAATGCCATTGGGATCACTGGCCCAATGAAAAAAGAGATGGGTGTGTGCCAAAGATCACAGAGTTTCTTGCCTATAATGAAACCTTTGGAGTCACATTAGCAGCAACCAGCATTTTTTCATCCTTGGTCCCTGTTGTCATTTTTGGACTCTTCATTTATTACAGAAGAACCCCAATAATCAAAGCGAATAATTCTAACCTAAGTTATCTCCTGCTCCTATCCCTTACCTTGTGCTTCCTCTGCTCCTTGGCTTTCGTTGGTTATCCCACATCAGTGAAATGCCTCATTCGCCAAGTGGCCTTTGGCATAGCTTTCGCTCTCTGCGTCTCTTGCATTTTGGCCAAAACCATCACAGTGGTCATCGCCTTCAGTGCCACCAAACCCAACAGCGAATTAAGGAAGTGGATGGGGCCTCATTTGTCATATACAATTATCAGCATAAGCACACTCTTTCAGGTCCTGCTCTGTGTTTTTTGGCTGGTTCTTGCTCCCCCCTTTTCTGAATATAACACCCACACCCAGCCTGGTATTATTATAGTGGAATGCAATGAGGGGTCGTCAATGGCTTTCTGGTGCATGCTGGGCTACCTTGGACTTTTGGCCACTATCAGTTTCATAGTTGCCTTTCTGGCCAGAAAGCTGCCAGATAACTTCAACGAAGCTAAGTTCATCACCTTCAGCATGCTTGCTTTTCTCAGTGTTTGGCTCTCATTTATTCCGGCATACCTCAGTACGAAGGGCAAGTACATGGTGACCATGGAGATATTTGCAATTTTGTCTTCAAGTTCAGCTCTGGTTTGCTGTTTGTTTTTCCCTAAATGTTATATCATCTTGATAAGACCTAAGAGGAACACTAAAGATTATCTAATGGGACGAGGGAGAGGTCACACCAAGGGGGTTTAATTTAAAAATAGCTCAGATCCACTTGGTGCATATTTTTCTTATCTGCATTGACCTGCAAACTTCTTAGTCCCACAAATGTGTTTTATAGGCTATTGTTCAAGTTACTATTCATTCAACTACTCACGTCACTAAGGAATAAGTAAGGTCATAAAGAAGTTCATTTTGAAAACAACTAAATGCGAACTGTCAATTTCTTTCCTAATGACCAGTGGGCACATATTAAGACACTGGATTCTACATTATAGGTCTCATGTCTTTTTGGAATCTATATGTGTAGCCATATTATGCAATCATGGGTTGTGCTCAATAATCCGTTCTGAACATGTTATTTAAAGAGGAATTATGAGAAATTGCAATGAAATATTGTTCCTCAAGTAAGCTTTTGCATGGTTTCAGGAGAGAAGACAGAAGTGTCATGCAGGGGTTCTAAAGTGGGTGTGGCCAACATAAGTTAAGGTTATCTGGCTCAATGATAGATTTTCAGAATAACCACTAATTTTGTAAATAACTTATCTTTATCTCCATTGTATGAAACATTATTGTAAATGGAATCTGGCGCTGCATGACTTATGTTGGAAACCCCTATTGCAAAGTGTCTCACAGTGATTGCTGATTACACTCTCTTGTTTCTGAATTAATAGTTGAGCCAGCAACCACAGATTTTGAGTCTAGTCCAGGGCCAATTATAAATATGTCCCTGATGAGAGTGCTCTATCTTGGCTCCTATTGTGAATTCTTAAGACAATATCATGAGAACCTATACCACCCTGCCATATTCATCTCAGGGACAACAATATTCAACCACATTACACCAAATCAGAAAATCATTCACTGATTCCAATTTAATAGCTTACATTCAGATTGCTATTGATTGCCCAAGGGCATTCATCTTCAGAAAACACTCTAACTGGCCAGTTTTACATATTTTCAGGTGTCTTTCCAGTAGATCTCAGAAGAATTCCTTCTTTCCATAATCAGTTCAAAACCTCACATGCAAAACATGAGCCCTTCACATAGACAGCAGCCACCTATTGGAACCATATAACTAAGAAATGTAGATTTCAATGCACCCATCTGTCCTTTAGACTCCATTTAAAATACATCTATTCTGTCTTGTTTCTAAGCTCTATATATACCAGTTCTCCTGCAACATTCTCACTCTCACTGTTATTATTCACTAAATGTTTGCTGATTGTTAAATTTGTCTTAATTCACAATTGTTAAATGAAAAAGATGATGTTTTAATTTGTGTTCAAATAAGCACTGTTTTACAAGAGAGGTGGCATGGTTATGAAGATCATCAAATGTCTACATGAGACATAATATAAAAGTGCAAATAAAATGAAGATACTCTAGAGGCAACTACTAGACAAAGCCTAGAGATAATGTCAGGGCTCGTGCTTCAGGTGGTGACATGAGAAATCCTGCTTAGAAAGCAACAATGTAATGATACACTTACTGATGTGTGTGACTGCTGTTCTCATACCTAAAGGAGATGTTTTTAAAGGTCTATGCACACAGAACATCAAGTGTCTACTTACCCTTATTGGATAAGCTCAGAGTTTGGCTTACTTTCACAGGATAGCTACTACCAGGGCATAAAAGGCCTCAATTGTATACCTCCTTTGTATAGTCATCCACATTTTGGATGACAATTTTGTGATGATATCACACTTTATCAACTTCTTTATGACATACTTTCAGCTCTACAGCTTGTCCACAATTGTTTTGACCAGTGTCAAAATGATTTAAGAGATAGGCACTTCTAGAGCTGGGACAAAGAGGCAGAATTAGAAGGATTATTAGCTGTTGCCCATATATTTTCCACATAGCAATGTTAGCCCACAGGAAGTGCATCATCTTCATAGAGTAAGTCTGTATCTGTTCATGTTGTATTCACATTTATCATTATGGATGAAGTATTTTTAAATTGGATTGAAATATTTCCATCAAGACTTTGATTCCATTTAGCCAACGGCCCCAGGACCTTAGGCACATCACTTGGGGGGTCACAACTCACTCCAGGGAAAGCCACCGGCAGAGTCCAGGGCATGTTTTGTTAGAACCAGTCAACTGGGCTCCTAAGGAAGATGTCCCTGTATATTAACAAGAGGCTAGTCAACTAGACCTTGGAGTCCATTCGTCTGTGATAGATTTGAGTAGAAGCAGGTCTAGCCTTTGGGGTTTCCCCCCACAGTTTGCAGTAGGTACATTCCTCTTTCTGAAGGCCAAAGTGTTCAGCAGCTATGGTGCTTAATATGCTTCCCTCAAATCCAGCAGTGTTCTGAAGTATGAGTACAGGGGTTTCACTTTTATGTCTGACACTAGCTTGTGAGTGGGGGAAACTGACAGTCGAATAGGGAAATAGTTCCCAGAGACTTTACCTTCAGATTGGATTTTAAATTCCTAATAACTTGAGTACTTGAATCATGGTTCCAGCTAGTCCCTCACTGAAGGCATATATTATAGGGTGACCTAAAGTAACCCAGCAATTTTCTATGGGAGAGATACAGCCTTGTCACAGTGAAAATCAACGTTGGGGATTTCTTACTGCCAGGACCTATAAAATGTAAGTACACATGTCCTACTTTTTAAATAACTTGCATCCTGTCCTATGGGCATTTAGCGCCTACCTTATTAGTGAGTTATAAGTATTAACAACAAAGGTTTAGGCGTAGCCAAAAGTTTATTTTGTGAGGTTGAATTTGCAGTTTTAAAACTGCACACTCAGGCTGCAGGGGCAGACCTGAAGATATTGCTTAGCATAGTCACTTTAGTGGTGGCACAATCTGTTCTGCAGTCTACTAGTGACAATTAATCTACAGGCCCTGTTAAACAGAGAACCATATACTAGAGACGTATAGGTAAGTTAAATATGCCAATTTTAAATGGGATCAGAGCATATACACGGGGGACTGGACTGCAGTGCCTCCGTTTTCAGAGTCCATACACCAGCATTTAAATCTAGCAAAATGTTGATGGGTGACCACACAAAAAAATGTCTTTCCTTACAACTGCCTGCTCTAAAATTAGGCTCGCCATCTTCTGTGCCTTGCACCTGTTGGGAACAAGATCTCTTGTGGATGACTATAGAGAGTCTGGTTTCCATCAGGCACAATGTAAGTACAGTCAAACAAGCCACCAAATCCATCTGTGTTTTAACAAATTTGACATTGTGTTATATGATTTTAAAGTTTATTTATGGGTTATATCAATGAGTTGTAGCCAACAGACAGAAAAGTAATATCCCTGCATTTTTTAAGCCTGTAAGGAAAATGGTTAGTGTCCTATATTGTTGTCTTTCTTTGAAGGGAGAAATTAATTCAAAAAAATCATTCAGAATTTCTGACAGGGTTCTCACTGGTGTCCCTCTGTGCTATTGCATATGGACTGGTCAATCTGAAGACTGCTCAGACCTTTCATGTACTTATATAAATTGCAGATTGACCTTTCATATTCATTCGCCTTGTGCAGCAATGTTTTTTTAAAAGTAAAGCTAGTTCAAAGATGTGTCTAATAGAGTGCACAAGACCACAACCTCTCATGTACAAGTACTTTGAGGGATTTCAGATTCCAGGTGACCACTGATACTGCTTCATGTCACTATCCCCCAGAGGCAGTGGAATGTTCTATGCATTAAACGTCCTTTTCTTCAACACCAATTACCACCTGTGTTCATGGTGTGCAGGGTACAATTAATTCAGAGCTCCTCCTGTCCCTCTTTGGGGGACTTGAGCTTACCTATAAAGGCCTCCTGTAATTGAACAGGGGCCACAGGGACCAGTCCTGATGGTTTGTAGGATGGTTTTAGGAGCAGTTGACATTAGAGTGAACTCAACAAGAGCGTTAATGCCTATTTCAGGTGAATCTTCTGCAAGTTCTGGAGTAGCAAAAAGCTCTGGAGATGCAGCAGACTTGTGGACCATAGGAGTTTCTGGGGATACAGCAAGGACCAGTTCATCATTATGTGCAGCAGTTAACTCTAAGACTACAGCACGTTCTGGGCGGACAACAATTCAGGTGAAACTCATTCAGCTCTTGGTCAGCAGAGGAATCACCACATGCTCTAAAGTCATGGGAAGTACTGTTCTCTTTATAAGCTTCAGAGACTCAGTAGGCTCAGGGGCCACAGCAAGGTGGCTGAAATTCAACTAAACATGAAGCCCCATCAGTCTAAAGCACAGCCCATAAACACATTAACCGCAACCAGCTGTAGTTAAATCAGAATTTCCACCACATGCCACAGCTAGCACAGCACCCACGGCAATTTCAGGGGCAACTCTTGCTCCAAGGCCCACTGCATGCTCAAAGTGTACAGCAAACCCAGAGATAAATGCAAGTTCAGGGACCTAAAACACTTTGGAGGCTGAGCAAGCTCTGTGAACAAAGGATGCTAAAGACCCTAGCGACTATCATTGACATAACAACTATCAAGACCACAGCAAGCTCCTAGGCATTCACCAGGGGCTACATAAAAACCTTTAGCCAGTGCAACCTCAAGCGTAATTTCAAGCTCTGTGGCTGTTCCAAGATCTAAGGCCACTGTTCCAGAACAATCTGGAGGGAGAAGGGGGCTTTTGAGGGTCTACAACCATTCCCACTCTGAAGACATTGAAATCTCCAAGAACCAGCAAATCCTCAGCCTATTACGGGTTTGGACTTAGAAAGCGGTATGGATTTAGTAGTCTCCAAGGACTTAGGAAAACCCATGATTCATTATGTGTTAAAAATGTTCAACCAAAAGCAGCTGGACAGCTGTTTTCGAGCATATTCCTTTTTTGTATTTGTTGGTCACTATAGCAGCAAGAAAAAAAGAAAAATGCCAGTGCCATTCCAGAGTGAAGGTGTATTTAGAACTCTCAATTCTTAGGGCAATATATGAAATGATTCACAATACTAGAGAAACATGAATGCTATCACTATTCCTTTCACATATGAATTGATCAGAAAATCAATCACACCAATGAGAGTTCCTTTATGTCTTCAACTCTACCGGAAGTGACTTCACTGAGAGCAATTTCCATGTTTAGTATGTAAAATGTGATTACTGTGTTGATAATACATTTCTTAGATGATTTGTTTTTTAAAGTGTCATAAACCAAGTGAATCCTGGGTATCCCACTCCACAGCAACTCATAAGGTGCATCTGATTGCTGGTTAAGCACAGCTTGAAAATAGGTCAAGCTATTGTTCTTCCTGTGGAGTTTGAAGGGATCTAAAAAGTGGGGACAGTCTAGACCATATTTCAAAATGTTCAAATGCCATATGGAGGATAGGGGTGGCTGTAGGAGGAGATGTAGAGGCTGTTTTGTTAAACCATTTTGATGTTACAATAAAGGTTAAAAAGATGTATGTTCTTTTTGCAATTTCACTTCCCTGATTATCAAAAAGGACAGCAACAAACATTTAAAATTGGGGTGTAGTAAGACATGCAAACTTTACATATTTGGTCTATAGAGTATTGTTATGGAATAAATTAAGATTGCTTTTTAACTCTGTGATCTTCACTGCAATGTATTTGGCTGGAACAGTAGTTTGTCTACATTGGGAATGCTGAATTTCCAAACATGTTTAACAACCCAGCTGCATCAATTCTGAAGCATTATAAGAATGCCACCTTATCCATGGAGCCATAAACGTGTACCAACTTCACGTAATGAGACCAAATATCTAACTCTTCTAGACTACGCTTTCCATACATTCCTTCTATGCAGGTAGTGAATTAAACCGTGGCGCAATGATCACCGCAATTAGTATGGAAGTTGTATATGGACTCTGCTTTAACCAATTTGCTTGCAGTGCCCAAGCTCTCCATCCTCCCATTGCCATACATCCAGGCCATTTAAAATCTCAATTCGTAGTTATTGAATAACTGTTGGATAATTTTGGGAGTTCAAAAGAGACAGGGCCTGAAGTATGGAATATTCATGTTCTAATCTTCAGTCTCACTCTATGGTGCTTTGCATAAGATTAAAATTACCATTGAATAAGTTGTTGTACAACCACACACTGTGAATGTAAATAGTTACAAGACATAGGGGCTCATTACGATGGCGGACGGACTTAAGTCTGTCCACAACCGTCACGGGAATCGGGACCGGCCGCCTCTATGGCGGCGGTCCCGCCCATGAGATCACAATGCATTGGGCATGTTAACCATTGCGGAGGGTGCTGCAAGCTGCAGCACCCACGCAATGGTAAAAATGCATGTTTTGCATTTCCCTGCACTACGTGGCAGGCTACCATGCAGTGCCTGCCACCTGGTGCAGGAAAATGTAGGTGGGCACCATAGGTGCCCCCCAAGTGCAGTAGGAAAGTGCCCCTGCTGAAGGGTGGCCTGCAACGGGCCCCTGGCACCAATATCCACCAGAGTGAACCGCCATTCAAGGCTGGCGGAGATGAAGGATCGTAATATGGCAGACGGCCACCATTCTAGTGATGCTTTCCGGGTCCGACAGGCAATCCTAACGATTGCCCGTGTCAGACCCATGGCGGACAGACTTCCTGTACACCAGCACACCGCCCGCCATCCTAATTTGGAGGGCGGAGAATGGCCGCAAGTTGGCGGTGAATCCGCCACCGGCAGGCTGCCAGTGGCAGAGTCACCGCTATCGTAATGAGCCCCATAGTTCAGAAGTTAGCACAAAAAGATTGATGCTTCCAATGAGGTGCAATTCATGTCATATTGACAGTTATTTGTATGAGTTGGAACATTCTAAAATAATTTTCAGGTATCAATCATTTTAGTATTGAAATGCATGGCATTTGAAACTGGTCAAGTTAATGGTTAAACATTTTATCAACATTAACATAGAGTCCGGGTAAGTCTGCCATTTAGCTCTTTCTTCTGAAAACACACAAAGAAGGTAGGTAAAGAAACAAACAAACAAGAATTTTGAAGTTCTTTTACATAGTTATCTTAACTTCTGCTATCTCTGAATGCTGTATGAAATACATTATAATTAAAAACATGTGACATGTTTTTCCTAGCTGTCTAACTAAACATGTTTTCCTTGGCGTAAAACCCCTGCAATATTGAGGACATCATCTGTAATTTTACGTTATTGGTGAAAACAAGCATCTAATTTAGGAGAATTGGTTGGAGAAATGTACTTTATGACCTGGTCCTTGAAGCAGATCCCTTTATTGGTATTATTGACTTGCCAGATCAGTTTAAAATTAAAATGTTGTTGTATAAATGACAAATCTTGCATTTGTTCATTTTGTAGATAAAACTGTGAAGGGTGAGTATCTAATTGAGGCCCACCCTACAAGGTGTAACTAGCTGCTTTCATATTGTAGTTAATACGTCTAGACCATGTGTGGATATCAAGCCCCATCTATAGATCATAAAACCTTCAAAAACAATATGTAAGGTATGGATAGTCTTAGAATGAGAGTGAGAGGGACCCCTTGTAACAACCAAGGGAATAGGCTACTTGTATGAAATAAAAAGAGATATTCCCTGGTGGAAAAACTAAAATAGACACCACAATAATTGTGACAATTACAAACTAAAGCCCATATGCTAGAACATGTACAATATCAAATTAAACCAAAACAATATTAAAATGATTAAAAAGATTTTTATTTTTATTTTGTATAAAATTACAATAAAAAATGTTTTGGTTTTTGTTGACACAAAGACAAATATAATCCCACAGTTGCAATTCACAATATACAGTCCTATGGAGTTAGAAAATTAATACACAACAATACCAATATAGTATATAATGATCTCAATAAAAACTATTTCATCTAATTCCTATTCTAAACCCATACACTTAACAGAGAGACAAAAACAGACAGTTTATTTTGTCATTATTATAACACATCCGTTATTAAAATTTCAAGATACTATTCTTAAGAACAATCTGATTGTAATGTGTCTCAAAGAAAAGCTATTCATACAGATTGTGTCAAAGATAGCATGGACGCGTTTCGATGGTTTTAACTAATACTCCATCTTTATCAAGACTATCATAACATCCCTCTTGTTATAGGCACTGGTTGGTTGCCGTTATTAATCACTCCTGTTGACAAATACAATAAATCAGGAAAAAACATCAGTTCTCAAGATTTGGCTATATACATCATCTGTTACATGAACTGCTTTGAGTCGATTAAATCCAAATAAAACATTCTATTTTATCAGGTCTCGTAATGACATATATATAACTTTGTTATCCAGCACCATTGTGTCACCATATGCCTTACACAATTAGCCTGTTATGTTCTATCAGATGGGCTATACAAAGGTCGTATCTTAATGGGTATGTGAACACCCCATTGTTAGCAAAGATAAGAATTTTTTTTTACCTTATATCATGTAATGCTGTTTCCAAATATATAAATATAGTCGTAAAATCTTTGCCATTGGGTTGGGTAAAGTCTGGAAAGATATAATAGTTATAGAATATGTTAATGTAACCCTCCTTCTAATGTGATATTGTATTGTGTTCCTTTAAAAAAGATTCTAGAGGTAACCTGATTCTTACCTCCATACACACGTTTAGTAATCGCCTTATGTTAAGGAACAATCATCGTCTTCGTACCTACATGTGCAAACATACCTGACCATATAAAAAAGATAAAGATCTTAAATTCTATTGTCAGGGAGATATACCATATGTGTATTAGATAAGAATCTTCTAATTTCACCTCCTAAACCTCTGCCTGCTATTACTGGTATCCATATTGTATGGTCTCAGCCAGCTTATATTAGAATATCAGGCATAGATACAATTTTGTTTGTCTTTTCATTTATTCGTTTACAAACTTACATGTACATTTATTCTATAATATTATATTCTCATATCTCAGAATTTATTAAAAACGCAAAAAAGTTTAAAACAGGTATTAAATAAAATGCCTACCATATTTTTTTAAATATCCAATGACTTGCCGGCTGTATGGTTCCCGTTTTTTAAAAAAGTATATAGGGAGTAAGTAGCTCTCCCAAAAATGCCCTTTCTGAGCTACTACTTTGGTCACAAAATACCTATAAAACACAGGAAAATAAAGAATTACCCCTTAGAAGTTGCTGTTGGGAAAATGCACATATGGCTAGAGCGAGACCCATAGACTAAAAGCTTGCCCTGTGGTCCATACCGTGTGAGGATTCCTCCGTGGCAAAAGGCTTCGCGCGTTCTCCCGTATTCGATATGGCTAAAAACCCTTTCTATGCCTGTTTAAATACGCCTCTACAACTCACTGGATTGGCCAGTATCTTAAGCCTAAATTTCCTCAGCTGTGCGCTCTAAAACATGCGCGCTACGTCTATTCACACAGGAAGTAATATGGTCCATATGTAAAGGGCCGGTCCACCAGACAACGCGTGTCTTGCCTGCGTTGCCCGGAACCAAAACACTAAAATCCCGTAAGATGACTAAATGCGGCTTTGGGCTCCTTGGTTACGCGTACACGCACTTCCCACATTAACCTGGAAGTATTTGGACTACCAATCCAGGTTTGCCTCTACTCTACCCTTGTTGCCCCCGGAAGTAAACGCGAAAGGTATGGATAGTTACAGAAGAGACATGGAGACCAACCTCTTCAACAGATTCTGTTCTGTGTATGTGATTAGCTTCTTAATATACAGAAAAAGAATATCTTCAGATATATTTACCACATCATATTCCTATTGTTTAAACTGCTAGCATTTTAATGTAGATGGGATAGCCAGTTGCATGAAGGATGTAGAGTGTGTCTTATCATGTTCCAAATGCATACATTTGTGGTGTTTTGTGTTGCAAATTCTGCAATGCCAATAAGTGTATCTGTATGGAGGATAGGGGCACTTTCAGTGGAAAGGCAGAGACTCTCTTGAACAAATTCCAAAATATTTAAGTCAATATGTCTATGTGATGAATCAGGGCTGTAACCATGGTTTATTCAGATGACAATTTTCAGATAGTAATGTGGAGAATAATAACCCGTACAGGAAAGATGTAACCCTTGTCCTTAATATTCAATTCTGTGTAATGTGGTATTTAGTCATTCTTAACATATTATGAATTTCCAACATGCAGATTAACATATGGATGTGGAGGTCAGGGACGATTAGAGGTAGTTGTGGAAACCAACTTCAAAAGGCAGCATGCAGTTAATTTTTGTCGTGTGAATATAGGGTGGATAATCGGGGTGGTTTCCAGGTTTCGTACAACATATTCCTAAATGTAGAGGGATAGAAAATTATAAAATGTATGATTTGTTAAAATTGTTTTTTACAGCAGAATTAGGAAACATTTTATACTTTTTCTTTGAAGAGCCATAAAGAAGCAGTATCAAAAGCTTTCACCTCACTCACCAAAGACCTGCATGGAACCAGCAGCCAGAAGAAATGTGCTGATCTTGCAGCCGGCCCCCTTTTTTTTAAATATCATTGACACCTATCAGTTGATACACTTTTTCAAATTCTGTTGAATTCTTTTCATCATCTTTTCCGATCGTCATGTACTGCTCTCATAATAGTAGGGTTTATAAGGAAATAAATATTAATGCTACATGAACATCAACATGTACATTTCCCTTGTTTGAAATTCTTTTTAATGAATAATCCTGGATGAAATTAATATTCATTGGAAATCATGTGGCACATAATAATGTACAGAACAGGGACTATAACAAGTAAACTGTGGGGCATACAGCATTCTACAAATCTTTCAACGCATTTTAACATGCTGATTTTTGGGTTAATGAGATGTCTTTCTCAAGCTAAATGTCTTTTTTTAGATACAGCTTAGTTCTCCATTGTTTTGGTGTTTCTAAATGCTGTATGTAACAAGTCTTCACTAATGTAATGGCATAATTAAGAGCATAGAGAAGGTTTTATGGAAACCTTATAATTCTATACAATATGACTCTCTAATATATTATAAATCGCAATGTGAATGATAGGGAGGTTACATTTCTTGTATGGAAGACATATTTGAAACATTTCACAACAGTAGAGTTATGTAATAGACAAAAAATGCAGACATGGAATATAGGAGATGATTGATAAGGTATAAACCTTGGGTTGCCGGTCAAACTATTAAGGTTGCATCTTTAGACTAAACTATAAAGACTATATTTATTTTGTACTACAATCATTCCATGGTAATTTGTAGTTATTCATATGTATTGAACGATAAGAAATCTGTATTGAATGAACATGTTACAAAAAAAATGAAACAACAGACATTTAGGGGTCGATTCCGATCCGGGTCGGACAGCTCTCCGAGAGCTGTTCGTAGCCTTACCTTGCGACCGACTCGTACCCGGAGCCGGTCCGTCCGGGCGATGAAGTATGATGCGCATAACTGACACAAATCCGACCGACACGTAGGCTGTGATTCAAGCTTCATTCTCCGTCAGAGCCGTACCTCCGAATGCTGAACCGAGTCACCCGGAAGCAGTATCCACAGCAGTTTCTGGCCGGACAAGTACGATGCGCAAATCATACGCGCTGGACGGGCCGCCACGTACAGCACGTCACAGCATCCGGAAAAGAAGCATATCAGGTAGGATTCACGCCAGAACACAATCCACGGCTACGAGACGGACCAGCTTGCAACGGGTACGAGACGGAGCAGCAAGCAGCGTGTACGAGACGAACACATCATGAATCCCATCGCGCATGTCATACCAGTACTGTACATCTATGACCAGATCAGGAACAGACGTGGACGGTGCAGACGGTAAGTTAGACACCCACCCCACAAACAAACAACACGTACCCACCAAGTGTCACACACACCCAGAGGATCCATATGCTGGCCACTAGCAACAGGCCACCATAGGGGTTGCATGGCCAGCACCACTGCCACCACAACTCATAGGGGGTATGTTGCCCATCACTACTGCCACCCCCACCCATAGGGCTTATGTTGCCCATCACTCCTGCCACCCCCACCCATAGGGGACCTGTTGCCCATCACTACTGCCACCCCCACTCATAGGGCTTATGTTGCCCATCACCACTGCCACCCCCACCCATAGGGGACCTGTTGCCCATCGCTCCTGCCACCCCCACCCATAGGGGACCTGTTGCCCATCACTACTGCCACCCCCACTCCTAGGGCTCATGTTGCCCATCACTCCTGCCACCCCCACCCATAGGGGACCTGTTGCCCATCACTCCTGCCACCCCCACTCCTAGGGCTCATGTTGCCCATCACTCCTGCCACCCCCACCCATAGGGCTTATGTTGCCCAGCACTACTGCCACCACCTCACATAGGGCTTATGTTGCCGATCACTACTGCCACCCCCACCCATAGGGGACCTGTTGCCCATCACTACTGCCACCCCCATTCATAGGGCTTATGTTGCCCATCACTCCTGCCACCCCCACCCATAGCGGACTTGTTGCCCATCACTCCTGCCACTCCCACCCATAGGAGACCTGTTGCCCATCACTACTGCCACCCCCACTCATAGGGCTTATGTTGCCCATCACCACTGCCACCCCCACCCATAGGGGACCTGTTACCCATCACTATTGCCACCCCACCCATAGGGGACCTGTTGCCCATCACTACTGCCACCCCCACTCATAGGGCTTATGTTGCCCAGCACTCCTGCCACCCCCACCCAGAGGGGACCTGTTGCCCATCACTACTGCCACCCCCACTCATAGGACTTATGTTGCCCATCACTCCTCCCACCCCCACCCATAGGGGACCTGTTGCCCATCACTCCTGCCACCCCCACCCATAGGGGACCTGTGTCCATCACTCCTGCCACTCCCACCCATAGGGGACCTGTTGCCCATCACTACTGGCACCCCCACTCATAGGGCTTATGTTGCCCATCACTCCTGCCACCCACACCCATAGGGTTTATGTTGGCCAGCACTCCTGCCAGCTCCACTCATAGAGCTTACGTTGCCCATCACCATTGCCACCCCCACCCATAGGGCTTATGTTGCCCATCACCACTGCCACTCATACCCATAGGGGACCCGTTGCCCATCACTACTGCCACCCCCTCCCATAGGGTACCTGTTGCCCATCACCACTGCCACCCCCACCCATAGGGGACCTGTTGCCCATCACTCCTGCCACCCCCACCCATAGGGGACCTGTTGCCCATCACTCCTGCCACCCCCACCCATAGGGTGTTGCCCATCACTACTGCCACCCCCAGCCATAGAGGACATGTTGCCCATCACTACTGCCACCCCCACTCATAGGGCTTATGTTGCCCATCACTCCTGCCACCCCCACCCATAGGGCGTATGTTGCCCAGCACTCCTGCCACCCCCACACATAGGGGACCTGTTGCCTATCACTACTGCCACCCCCACTCATAGGGCTTATATTGCCCATCACCACTGCCACCCCTACCCATAGGGGACCTGTTGCCCATCACTACTGCCACCCCCACCCATAGGGCTTATGTTGCCCATCACCACTGTCACCCCCACCCATAGGGGACCTCTTGCCCATCACTACTGCCACCCCCCACTCATAGGGCTTATGTTGCCCATCACCACTGCCACCCCAACCCATAGGGGACCTGTTGCCCATCACTACTGCCACCCCCACCCATAGGGCTTATGTTTCCCATCACCACTGCCACCCCCACCCATAGGGGAAATGTTGCCCATCACTCCTGCCACCCCCAACCATAGGGGCCCTGTTGCCCATCACTCCTGCCACCCCCACTCCTAGGGCTCATGTTGCCCATCACTCCTGCCACCCCCACCCATAGGGGACCTGTTGCCCATCACTACTGCCACCCCCACTCATAGGGCTTATGTTTTCCATCACTCCTGCCACCCCCACCCATAGGGCTTAGGTTGACCAGCACTCCTGCCACCACCACACATAGGGCTAGTGCAGCAGTCATTTTTTGCTTGCTCGCAGTCCTCAAGTGCAAATGCGACCGCAAGCAGGCAAAATGACATCCCGGCGAGACTTTTTCCTCGTTCGCGATCAGCAACATCAAGTTGCCGATCGCGAGCGTGGAAAATAAACCTGCCGGCGAGATTCTCAACGCGGGGAGGTCAGGTTTCTCATTGCGAGTGGTCGCGTATGCTCGCGATGAGAAACTACCAGTCCGTGTTGAGAAAGCTGCCGCTCGAATAAAAGTCTACTCGAGCGGCAGAAAACTAAAGCTCGCACTGTGCAAGACGCCGTTTTCAATGATTGCACAGTGCCGGATGCTTGTCCGCACTGTGCAATCATTGAAAACAGCATCTTGCACAGTGTGAACAGGGTGCTACGCAGCTCGCGAAGTGCTACACATAGCTCGCATAGTGCGAAGTGCACATTGCGTAGCTTCGCGTAGCGCTACTTCGCGAACTACGCCCAGGGTTACTCAGTATCCCCAGGCAAATACACAACACATGAGGGGGGCTGAACCACAGTGAGACAGATGTGGGCACAATGCGATACAAAAGTAACCCATCATTGGGCCCCCCTTAGTGGGCAATCAGGCATTGTGAGATGAGAGGAAGCACAACAGACACATGTGACACCATCTGGAATGAACAGCCACTAACACAGCAAGAGACTGACACACAACAGCACTACCCCCAGGGACCAGACATTGGCGTGACACAAGCATGCATGATACGTCCACTGTGATGACAAAGGTAGATGTCGAACAAACTGAAAAAACCCAGATATGTGTCCTGTGCCATAAACGTACATCACACCTACACAAACACAAATCCTTCAGCATGGCCCGTCATCCATGGACAAATGGGAGCTAGGGGCCCATCTATGCAAACATTTACATCAGTCCACCCTCAACACCACACACCCTGAACTGCACCAATGTGCATCTGTGAAGCCCACATGGACAGGTGACATTGCACATACACCCATGACACAGTAATGTTGGGAGGAACTAAGGTGCACAGACTCATCACACAAGGACAGTCTACAACCATGGTGAATGACAGACATACTGCACAGTATGCGGTACATGGCCATGACGTCAAAGCTCCCGTAACCTTCGGAATACCTGCCACAGTCCCAGGACAATGCAAAAGCCAAGGAGAACCACAAGGCACACTTGCTGACACCTGCCAACATTGCAGCCCTGAACCTGATGAGTGGGAGCAGTCACACACACATACACACGTCTCAATCACTGAAAGGTACCACCTAGGGACAACTACATGATATTGCGAACAAAGAAGTGCCTTGGGGACCCCTGACTGTGTCCCATCTGCATCTGACTACATCATCACCACTCAAAACTGACAAATCCCAATGATGAAACACCAATTAACAGTAGTGTGTCATGCACCCACACATCTGGCAGCCCATGGCAGAGATGTGGGATGAACACAGTACAACTTAGCAAGCATCAAAAACAGGAACTTATCAAGGGAACACTGCCTGTGTATGAAAAGGGATGTGGACACACACACACATGCTCACACACCATGGGCCCAGGCAATGTCACGGAACAACACACTTACAACACACTTACTTGAGGGGACTCAACTCCTGTGGAAGCTCAGCTGTGCCAAACATAGTCCCAGCAGGTCTCAGTCATGTCAGCAGAACACTTGGTCAGTCAGCCATCAGTTACCACACAATGAAGGCTCTAGTCACAACAGCCTGGCTACGGGAGTGTCCCTTAAGTCATCTGCACATACTCAACACATATGTCCAGCAAGTTGCACAGAGGACCCAGTTGCTCCTACACCAATGATGCCCACACCTACATGTCCAGTGGAGATGCACCCACAGTCAGGGAAATAGACAAATTGGACAATCGGAAGCACATCATATGAGCATGTGCATGTGTGCAAGCCACAGATGTGACCATGCAAATGAAATGTTTACAGAGATGTTCACAAATTGTTATTCATGACATACCCAGTTAGCTGCAAAGGATGACATGGATACCACCCAGAATAGGATACATATCTAATGGACCACATGGAGTACCTCACATCAACACCTCAGTATTCAACATTTGAAATCCGGCATTACAACTGCAAGGTCATGCTAAACATCATCAACATAATGTACAGCTAAATCAAATTCACAAGGATAAAGAAAAATGCTTTATTCAGCAATTTTTAAATGCAAAGTCCTTTCAAAACAAAGGCCAATGGCCAGTCCATCTCCAAATGTCAACAATGTGATTTCAGTGACAACTGTCACACGTTGCTTGCCTGCACTGGTAAGGGCAGGGGGCATCCTCTCAGAGGGGCATACATGGGGGCAGGCCAGGCACCGCAGGGACAGGATCAGGGCTCAGCAGAAGGAGGCAGTGAAGGGGTGGTGGATGCAGGAGAGTCACTGGCAATGGCAGTGGAGCTGACTGAAGTAGTGGGTGCAGTCACAACTGTTGGGCACAAGTCAGATGGGGTGTGTGCCGGCACAACTGCAGTGGGCAGGTCAGATGGAGTGGACTGGGTCCCCACTGCAGTGCCCAAGTCAGACGGGGTGGTCATGGACTCCACTGCAGTGCCTAACTCAATGGGAGCGGAATGGGGTTCAGGTGAGGTCGGCAGGACAGAGGGGGGACATGGTCCCCACATCAGTGGCACAAACTGTCTGACCGGGAGTGGTGGGGGTGGAAGAGCAAGTAGTAGGGGGGAGGGCCTGAGCATTTTGGGGATGGTGTATCTGTGGGTGGGGGAACCTGGGGCAGGGTGTGGCAGTGGAAACTGTGGAGCGGTGCCCTGGGAGATGCAGGATGGAGACTTTGTCATGGAGCTGTGGGGCGGGGGTGGGGTCTTGCTCTTCCGGCTCTGGGAGGACTTGTGGGTGGGGGCCTCAGTCTGACTGTGCCTGGGGGAGGGTGTCCGGGTGTGAGGGGCACTCCCCTTTGTGTGTGGGGACTTCCTCTTCCCCTTGTAATGCCCTCCATGAACGACACCAGTTGTGTCAACAGACTGGTGTGTGCATGGAGGACACTCAGCATTGATGTCTGCCCTACATGGATCTGTCGAAGCAAGTTCACAGCCTCCACACTCAGGGCAGCAGGGGACACAGGGGCAGGGGGTGTGGTGCCTGGCACAAAGAAGACATGCTCACGAACACAGGAGCCTACAGGCACCTCTGGGATGGGAGCCGATGGGGGGGTGGTGGTGGTGGTGGTGGGGACAGCCTCACTAGCTGGGGTTTGGTGGCTGCTGACACCCGCCTCCACAAGGGAGTCACCCTCTGAGCTGCTGTGGCCCTCAGCTGGGGTGGATGGTGCTGAGGACTCCTCGGTGTGGCTCCACTTGCCCTCTGTGCCACTGGGTCCCTCCGACTTCTCACCTTCTGTCCCAGTCAGGCTCTGTGGCTCCTCCTGGTCCGTGGAGCTGTCCCCTCCTGTGGCCGTGGATGTATCTGGATAGAATTAGGAAACAAAGAACAACATCAGTCACCTGCACTGACCGCACACACCACAGTGAGTACAGCACATCACAGGGCAAGCCCTGGCATCATCAGATGAACAATGCTTAAAGTGCTCACACTCTTTAGAATAAGCCAATTGTCAGTCTCACCATCAACCATGGCACTCATATCCCTCCTGGACTTGAACCCATATGTCTGTTGCATGTTGGATGCTAATACCCCAATGTGCAGACATGCACCACCTACACATTTGTTGGACATGCAAGTGAACATGTAGGAGTATGTCACTATACACACATCTCATCTCTTGCCACTGACTCAGTACAGTTGTCAGGATGAAGGGATGGCCAGAGTCTCATTTCATATGCTTGTGATGCATACCAGCAACACACACTATGATGTTCTCATGTCCTGATAGTCAATGCCACAATGGGGTGCATGGAGCACATTTGACTCCAATGCAGGATCACTCATAGCAAGTTAAATGCCATGGCACAGGCATGCCTGGAAAGTCAGTCATCACTGTCTCCTGTCA
The DNA here is from genome assembly GCF_964204655.1 of Triturus cristatus. NCBI lineage: Eukaryota > Metazoa > Chordata > Amphibia > Caudata > Salamandridae > Triturus > Triturus cristatus. Next base: position 761,789,644 of record NC_140595.1, read on the forward strand.
CAGGGGCAGGGCATCCAGACAACAACAGTATGCACTGTGTCACAATCATAGGTCATGGGTAAAGCAAACTCTGCAGCTGACAAGTGCACTTGTCCATCCCATGCAAACAACATATCCCAGACCCAGAAGACCCCACTTCATACAAAACAGACATATGAGTCTCTGCGAACACAACTCCCTGTACATGAGCACATCACAGTCTGCTGTGCATGAAACACAGCTGCCTGAAGTTCACAGTTGCATATATCATTGTGCACTGTCAAGTGATCACACACCAATATGTCATACAGGTCTTATCTCTCATAGTCACATCTCAGATGTCCTGCTGACCCTCAAACTCATGAACACCCAAGTTGTCCGGAAAAGGAAGCCACACCACAATGACACAGAGTCAGACACCTGAAGGCACTTGTCACAAAGCACAACCTGTAAGTTGATACACAGGAGTGGGATTACTGAGTGTTTCTAAATGCCCTTGAGTAGGCATTACTGCCCAGGTCTACGGGAAACAGTGTATAGCCCTGGACAGAAGTCAGGTGGCTAAGCAAGTGTGACACACTTGATATACATACTCCTGAGTTCCACAAACTGGAGGCCCCTGCTGCATGGGTGTGTTTGAAATACCCCAGGCACATGTGGTGAGTCAGACCAGCAATTGGAACACATATCAAGGACACACACAGATCACATGTCAGATCTCAGGCATTGTGTAAACAAGTGACCCACCCATGAAACCCACAACAGAGTCACGGTAACAGATGCTGTCCGGAACCTGAAGCATAGCTGGCTGCAGGGACACAGTGCCCTAGTGACACAAGCCACAGACTGTAGGGTCCACACCTGTGGATCAGATGAGGAGGGTGCATCACACAATTGAGGGACATGAGTCCTGGACTACAAGACCGACGTAATTTTGAAGTGTGACCAGGCCAAAAGACTGCAAATAGCATGTCAGACATAGTACACAAATTAGGCATGGACTTACCCCCTCCTTGCTGCTGTCTGGCCTTCAGCTGCCCATCCAGGTCTGGGAAGACCACCGCCAGAATCCTGAGCATGTGGGGGGTCAGAGTCCGGTGTCTGCCCCTCCTGCGAGGAGGCAACAGCTTCAGCTGGACCCTTGCGATCCTCCGAGTCCAGCCCCGAAGGTCCTGCCACCTCTTCTGGTAGTTGCGGATCCGGTGCTTGTAGACCCCCACCGATTGAACTGCCCGGGCGATGGTCAGCCATATCTCCTGCTTCTGGTGGGCATCAACCTGTGAGGATGACAAAGTTAAAAGTCCATTAACACACATGCCCCATATTTGTGCTGCACACAGTTGGATATACATGTAGTCATCACAAAGGAAAATGAGTTAAACAGGTAGTGCACCCATGGAAATGGACAAATGCCCTGCATGTCTGACATGTTAACAATGCCTGGGAAGTTTAAGCTTGCATAAATGGACTTTAGCTGCAGAACACCTGTTCATTACATGTACTTTGGGGGATGAAAGTACTCAGTCACTGGTGTACACACTGCTAGTACTGCTAGTCAGACAACATGCACAATTAGGAAGGCAGTGGACTGCACACCCACCTGCTCCCCTGGTTTCCCATACAGCTTGCTGTACTGTGGAAGGAGCCTGTCCAGCAGGGCCTGGTTCTCCTCCTCAGTGAAGGCTGGGGCCCTCTCCAGAGTACATGCCATAGCAGTAGCCAGATGATGCAGAGACAGCAGCAGTGGTATCAGAGATGTGGTCTAGTAGCATGTAGTGCAGGCAAGTGAGCTCCCTGGGGGCCAGCCAGCCTTATAACTGTGCTGCAGAGGCAGAATCTGTGCCATGTGTCCCAAGTGATAGGTCCAACACGGTTGCATTCTATGAATCTGGGCAATCCATGGAATTGTACGACTCGTACACGTCTTCCGCATCGTTCAAATCTTCACCTTCATAAAACCCTAGTAATTGCAACATTGTTGTAGGCATCCAACTGAATTTCCAGAGCACGGCTCGTACAAGTTTTGAATCCGCATCCGTCTCCATGACAGTCCAGAGCCAATGGTTGCACGCGGCTCGGTCAACTGACTGTACAACGCATAGTTTGAAAATACACAAGCGCCCGTCTACATACGGTTCAATGGCCAAGGTGTACGCACAGCTCGGTCCATGCCTGCATGACGCGTATGCATGATAGTCACCCGCATGGGTCCTCATTGCAGTCAATGTCTAAGCGTACGCACGGCTCGGTCCTGAACTGTACAATGCGTACGCGGGATAGTCACCCACATTGGTCCTCATTGCAGTCAATGTCTAAGCGTACGCATGGCTCGGTTCTGAACTGTGCAATGCGTACGCATGATAGTCACCTGCATCGGTTCTCATTGAAGTCAATGGCTAAGCGTAGGCACGGCTTGGGCCTGAACTGTGCAATGCGTCTCTGTAAAAGTCACCCGCGTCGGTTGACATTGGTGTGACTTTTTGACGGCTTCCACACACAATTACTTGCCAGGGACTCAGGTGCACACCTGCCACACTACAGCATGTGCCACACTGTGTCCCATGGTATGTAAGGCTGCATTCCCTGTGTGTTTGGCGGGGGGCAACATTTAGTTTGTTGTGTGGCACTTTTGTGCAGCCACTCCCAGGCTGTGCACGTGTTCATGGGGACAGAATCCTTTGTGTGTTGTGCACATTACCACTGGCTGAAGACGGCTGAAATGCCAGAAACTGGTCCTAGGAAGCTTGTTTCCAGTCCAGGGAATGCATGGCTTGGCAGTTCGGGCTGGACTGTTCCCATGAGGCACAGGGTCAGACTGATTTGCATATGGCCATGTCTGAACTGGGGTGGCAGAGTGGGCTAAAGAATGTTGATGGATCAAACCCAGATCTGTTGACTGGGTGTGAGTGTTTGATTGGTTCTGATGCTCCGTCCATCACCACCCCCTTTTGTACCACTTTGTTCGCCATAAGTTGGCAGGGTATGCTCAGACGTGAGTCCCTTGCTCACTTTGCCACTGGATTCAAGCAAGCCTGGCTGAAGACGGCTGAAATGCCAGAAACCAGTCCTAGGAAGCTTGTTTCCAGTCCAGAGAAGGCATGGCTTGGCAGTTCGGGCTGGACTGTTCCCATGAGGCACAGGGTCAGACTGATTTGCATATGGCCATGTCTGAACTGGGGTGGCAGAGTGGGCTAAAGAACGGTGATGGATCAAACCCAGATCTGTTGACTGGGTGTGAGTGTTTGATTGGTTCTGATGCTCCGTCCATCACCACCCCCTTTTGTACCGCTTTGTTCGCCATAAGTTGGCAGGGTATGCTCAGACGAGAGTCCCTTGCTCACTTTGCCACTGGATTCAAGCAAGCCTGGCTGAAGACAGCTGAAATGCCAGAAACCGGTCCTAGGAAGCTTGTTTCCAGTCCAGGGAAGGCATGGCTTGGCAGTTCGGGCTGGGCTGTTCCCATGAGGCACAGGGTCACACTGATTTGCATAAGGCCATGTCTGAACTGGGGTGGCAGAGTGGGCTAAAGAAAGGTGATGGATCAAACCCAGATCTGTTGACTGGGTGTGAGTGTTTGATTGGTTCTGATGCTCCGTCCATCACCACCCCCTTTTGTACCGCTTTGTTTGCCATAAGTTGGCAGGTTATGCTCAGACGTGAGTCCCTTGCTCACTTTGCCACTGGATTCAAGCAAGCCTGGCTGAAGACGGCTGAAATGCCAGAAACCGGTCCTAGGAAGCTTGTTTCCAGTCCAGGGAAGGCATGGCTTGGCAGTTCGGGCTGGACTGTTCCCATGAGGCACAGGGTCAGACTGATTTGCATATGGCCATGTCTGAACTGGGGTGGCAGAGTGGGCTAAAGAACGGTGATGGATCAAACCCAGATCTGTTGACTGGGTGTGAGTGTTTGATTGGTTCTGATGCTCCGTCCATCACCACCCCCTTTTGTACCACTTTGTTCGCCATAAGTTGGCAGGGTATGCTCAGACGTGAGTCCCTTGCTCACTTTGCCACTGGATTCAAGCAAGCCTGGCTGAAGACGGCTGAAATGCCAGAAACCGGTCCTAGGAAGCTTGTTTCCAGTCCAGGGAAGGCATGGCTTGGCAGTTCAGGCTGGACTGTTCCCATGAGGCACAGGGTCCGGCTGATTTGCATATGGCCATGTCTCAACTGGGGTGGCAGAGTGGGCTAAAGAACGGTGATGGATCAAACCCAGATCTGTTGACTGGGTGTGAGTGTTTGATTGGTTCTGATGCTCCGTCCATCACCACCCTCTTTTGTACCGCTTTGTTCGCCATAAGTTGGCAGGGTATGCTCAGGCGTGAGTCCCTTGCTCACTTTGCCACTGGATTCAAGCAAGCCTGGCTGAAGACGGCTGAAATGCCAGAAACCGGTCCTAGGAAGCTTGTTTCCAGTCCAGGGAAGGCATGGCTTCGCAGTTCGGGCTGGACTGTTCCCATGAGGCACAGGGTCAGACTGATTTGCATATGGCCATGTCTGAACTGGGGTGGCAGAGTGGGCTAAAGAACGGTGATGGATCAAACCCAGATCTGTTGACTGGGTGTGAGTGTTTGATTAGTTCTGATGCTCCGTCCATCACCACCCCCTTTTGTACCGCTTTGCTCGCCATAAGTTGGCAGGGTATGCTCAGAGGTGAGTCCCTTGCTCACTTTGCCACTGGATTCAAGCAAGCCTGGCTGAAGACGGCTGAAATGCCAGAAACCGGACCTAGGAAGCTTGTTTCCAGTCCAGGGAAGGCATGGCTTGGCAGTTCGGGCTGGACTGTTCCCATGAGGCACAGGGCCAGACTGATTTGCATATGGCCATGTCTGAACTGGGGTGGCAGAGTGGGCTAAAGAACGGTGATGGATCAAACCCAGATCTGTTGACTAGGTGTGAGTGTTTGATTGGTTCTGATGCTCCGTCCATCACCACCCCCTTTTGTACCGCTTTGTGTCTACGAGACGTACATGTAGGGCCTGCAGAGACAACAGTGGCCACTGCCTGTGGGACTCACGGTTGTCTTGTGGCGTGTACATGATACGCCATGTCATGCCAGTGTCCATGTTGCAATAAAGGGACCCTGCGTATCTGCATGTCAAAGATCTGTGATGCCTGGGAGACATCAGGCCTCACTTGTCACTGTGGTGTGTGTTTGTAACATGACAGCAGTACATAGGTACGGTGACACAACCCCTGATGGCCATTGCACTACATGGGACTTATGTAGACATGTGGACTTGAGATGTGAGGTGATGGGCATGTAGGTGACATATGTGTCCATACCCAACAGCACACACCTCAGTACATTGTGTATTGTCATGATGTATCATGTGATATTTTGCTTGGTCATTGCCACATGGGTGGATGAATCGACAATCTTCCTTTGTTCATCTCTGTACTGCAGGGCACCAGCTGTCCATAGACTGTTCCCAGACCTTGAAACCATATAGGAACGTGACTGTATCCGGCGGTACCGCTTCCCAGGCCACTGATTGAGGAGTTGGCAGAGCAGTTGTCGCCACATCTGCTACCTGGCCGGACATACCCTACAGCACTGACCCCAGAGGTGAAGTTGATGGCAGCCCTGCACTTCTTTGCTACTGGTACCTTCCAGTACACTGTGGCTACTGCTGGTGGTATGTCGCAAACTATGTTCAGTCGTGTGCTACACGATGTCTTGGAGGGGATGTTGCATTTCCTTGACCTGTACATCAAGTTTCCTGATCCCGGTCAACTCACTGAAATCAAGGATGCTTTTTATACACTGGGGAGGATGCCGAACATCATCGGATCTATTGATGGTGCACATGTGGCCCTGGTACCACCATAGGCACATGAGCAGGCATACCGGAACAGGAAACATTCCACTCCATCAATGCCCTGATGGTATGTCTTGCAGACATGTGTATCACACATGTGTGTGCACGTTTCTCCGGTTCTGCACACGATGCCTACATCATGAGGAGTAGTCGCATTGCAACTCTGATGTCACAGATGCCAGAACAGCGTGCCTGGCTTGTCGGTGTGTACTGACTGTTTACAATTGTGTGTGTTTGGCAATGTTGTATTCCACCCTCTTTCAAAACTCAGCTAATTGTTCAATTGTTTGTATGTAGGTGACTCCGGATACCCCAACATGTCTTGGTTGCTGACACCCCTCAGGAACCCTGTGACACTAGCCGAGATGCGCTACAATGAGGCACATGGTCAGAGCAGGAGGGTGATTGAGCGGACATTTGGTCTCCTGAAAAGCCACTTCCGCTGCCTGGACAAGACCGGAGGGGCCCTCCCATATGACCCTGCAAAGGTGTGCAAAATTTCCTGTATGCTGCATGCTACACAACATGGCAGTGCTGAAGAAGTTGCCTCTCATCCAGGATGACAATGACCTACCTCCGCCACCTGTGGAGGATCCAGGCCTGGGCCACAATGCCAGTGATGATGATGATGATGAGGGTGACGTCCGCACACAGCTCATCAACAACTTCGTCACCTGAATGTGAGTTTACAGGTTTGATATGTCAATGTATTGAGTTAGCCTGAAATGTGTTGAGGCTGCTCTGTGGCTGTTTGAGTGTGTCTGTGTGCCACTTGACTGGATGCGTGCAGTGATGTGTCCTTTCAGGTGGTCTGTACCCCACACTAGTGTCGAGCTGCTAACTTGTTTCTGTGTAGGTTTATTTTGACATGTTTTGTGCATGTGTATTGCATTTCTCTCCTGTTCTGCTGTGCTTTTGACTGTGTCTGTCCTTCCCAGGATACTTTGCCTGTTGTTTGCTCAACACTGACCCCCAACACCCAGAATCCAACACCAGTGTGGAAGTTGTCAATTCCCATCAAGTGATGTGCCACACACCCCTGGACTTCAATTCTCTGACACTTTGTGACCGTGTGTCCACTGTAACGTACAATTACCTTGCAACTATTGTGGAATAAACATGTTGATGATGTGTAATGAACCTGTGCTACGGTTTGTTAGGTGCATTGTCTGTCTTGACACATCTGACTGACATTTGCTTACCTCACCTGTGGGCTTGTTACCACTGACTGTGGATAGGTGTGGTGTCTGTGCATACCAATGTATTTCAGGTCAACATCATTGTGTGGGATGAGTTACATGGACATGGTGAGTATGTGTTGTGGTTCCATAGTGGTATGTCTCCCTCACATGTGTCACATCACCATGACTCACATAACGGTGATCACATTGTTGTAGTATTTGGCATGCACTGTGTTGTTTAGCAGATCACCATCTCCATGACACATGACAAGTTGGAATCACAACAGAGGCAAGTATAGTGTACTGGTAAGTTTATTTACACACATGTGTGAGGATAGTGCACAGGATGGTGGGTGCTGTACATTGGGTTTTGAATCCAAAGTTCACAGTAGAGTTGGAAGTGTTGGTAGCTGAAATGTCCAGAGTAAAGTCCACAGTCATCTGCTACATTGGACCAACATGAACCCTCCATGTCATGTAGGCGAGTTGTGTTAGATACGACAAGATGAACGGGTTGCGCACAAAGAACATTGTCCAGAACAGGTTCAGAGGCCCTGGGGCATGTGCAGGGAAATTTGAGTCTCACTTGTCCTTCTTCGGACGACCCCTCTTCTTCTTCGGGGGGGATCCTCAGGTGCAGGTGTCTGCAGTGCAGAGGACTCTCCGCCAGAGTCATCCTCCCTCCCTTTGGCACTGGCAGATGATGTGGTAACAGATGTTGTGGCCACACAGGGAGGTGTGGACATGTTGGTGCTTATCTGGTGGAGGCATTGGAGTGTATCCCGATGCACCGCAGTAAGTGCATCCCACTTTGCCTCCATGCGGGCATGATGGGCAGCCTGCTCCTGTTGAATGTCCTTGAGGATCCCCACTACCTGGCCGGATCCTCCGGTGCTATCCTGGTATGCATCTATGATGCGTGCCTGTTGGGGGTCATCATGCAGTCCAGACCCCTCTGCAAGGCGCGCCCTCTGCCTAGCACCCCTCCCAGCACCCCTATCCCCCCCGTCAGGACCTGTGGCGGCACACACAGGTGACAGTGGGCCCCCTGGTGGTGTTGTCCGTAGCTTCCTGGGGGTCCTGTGTCCCGGTGCTGTCGGTGTTCTGTGGCCTTGGTCAGTCCGTGTTGGTGGGGGTGCCCTGTCTGTTGCCAGATGCTGGAGGCATGGGTACAGGGGGTGCAGATGTTGGTACTGCTGGTGCTGCATGATGACTCACACCGGAGGTGCCAGGTTGTTCGTCGTCATCCGAAGAGGACAATGACAGATCCACACCAGAGAGCTGAGGGTCCACCAGAGTCTGGGACAGGGACTCCTCTTTATTTGCTGCTGTGTCACCAGCACCACCTGTGTTTGGAAGAGACACACAATGTAAGTTATGTTTCTACAGGCATCAATGGTTCACATACATGACATTTTCTACTGTACGTCAGGATGCCTGCCTGTACACTGCTTTGTTCAAGGCTGTCACGGACAGAGATTGATATTGTTGTGGCACATTGCCCAGCCAAAATGAAACATTTCAATGTGCATGTTGAAGTGTGTGCATGCCCAGCTCATGTATAGATTTGTCTGTACATGGCCAGTACTACTCAAGGGCCATCACGTTGCTGACACAGGTGTGTCATCCCTGTACACATTTGAGCTTTAACAAGGACATACGTGCAATTCCACTGAGGGGATGTTGTAAGATTGGGACATGTGTGGATCAGATTTTGCTAGTCTTTGTGTGTCACATTGGTGTATTGGTAAGACATGGTCACAGTCCGGTACGCCTAGTTCCCATCTCCTTTCATACAAGTGATGATGTCACCTTCGTAAATGAGTCTGGTTCTGAGTTTTGTACGTGCACATGTGATTTGACTTGTCAATGTTCTCCATGGTGATATGGATTGGGCAAGGTAGCACTCTGGCTTTTCAATGCTCATGACAGTGAGAGCCGGTTGTGTGTGTGTTGCAATTTGGCTGCTGTGAGTAGCATGTCTCCTCCAATGCAATCCAGGTTAGACCTTGTTTCTACAGTGTCTAGGTCAGTGAGTGGTGTGTTGTGTGAAGGATGCATATGTTGCAGCACGATGTAGGAGTGGAATGCAGCTCACAACAGCACCGAGTGTGAATGAGACCATGCTATGGTGTTGGCTATATTGGTGTGTCCATTCCATTCACTGTCAGATGTCCCCTGTCAATGATGTATATGTGAGATCCTGTGTGTTTTGTGCAATGTACTATATATGGCTCTCCACACTTGTCATCTGCAAGACACAACTCCACAGCCAGGCCAGGGGTAAAGAACCAGAAACCTTATGGGTCTGGCGGCGCGGGGAATGCCTTAATCTCCTGGGTCCACTTGCTTTATCTAACAGAGACACAGGACACACTGTTGGGTGTAGAAGATCAGATTTATTAGCTGCAGCTAAGTACAGTTGTCCCAGAAGTACACTCGGTATGTTCTCAGGAGACTGCCACTTCACTCCGTGGCGCACAATCTCTTATAGTACATGGATGGCATACAGATTAACCAAGAACACTCCCAACATATATAAAAAGAACCAATAAGAAAAGTACAAAAACAAAGCTTTACCAATGAAAAGAACTTGAGAAACAAAGTATCGAGTAACCCGAAGAAGCCTCTATTCCAACTGTGTTTGTCATCCCTCCCCACAGGTTAATTCATTAACGTGTCCGCAACTGACTTGCAGGTGGCGAGATACGTTTGTGTTTTTTGGAGGACAGTTGTGAAACGATAGAATACAAGCAGAAGACAGCGATGGCCAAAGGATAAGATAAATTCAGGAAAGAATGGTGCGAACCAACAGATAGTTGAGACAGGGATTAGTCAGACCAGACAGGGATTAGTGGACTCGGCCAGTCCCTGACACCAGTTCGTAAATAGAGGCAGAAGGCTATTTCGACACGATGCTGCAGGAAAAGCAGAAAAGACTCGTTTGCCGTGCTGCCTGAGTGAGGGCAACACAAAATGGCGGCGGAACACAAAATGGCGGCTCGATACGATCGAGATCGAAAATCGAATTTCCTCAGACCCTCCTTTTGCCAGAACTCAGGCAAAATACACAGACTCACGTTAATCTGAGTCGATGTCGATGGCCATGAGGTCATCAAGCTGTTGCTGTAACATCATTCTAATGTTCTCTGTTCTCTGTGTTTTGGGTTTTGGGATGCATATAGAAGCACAAAGGCCGCAGATGGCGGGGCCACAGTGCAGACAGAGACAACAAGAGAAAATGATGGCCAGAACCATTCCAAGGAATGTTAATACCTTCCATCCCCATTTTGACAGTAGTCCCCAAAACCATCCCAATAACGACCAATCTCCTTCGTCCTGATGAATCGACTCAGAGATTACATGTAATTTAGAGATGGCTTGGTATACCGTCAGAGCATCGTCAGGTATATAAATACAGCAACTAGATCTGATCAATGTACAGACTCCACCACGGTCCGCAAGAATAACATCTAAGGCAACTCGGTTCTGTAATGTCATAAGACGATCCGCCTGTAGTTCAGCTGTAATATTACTTAGGGCTCCTACAGTGATGTCTATATGAAGTCTCTACAACACGAACCAGTTGTCTCATGTGTCTGCTATTGGCCATTGGACCCCAAAAAGGAAGAATTCCTTTGAGGAAATCTCCTCCCTCTTGTCCTGCTGTGTCCTTGGAATCAATAATTCCTCTGCCATATCTGTTTCTATGGTGAGTTGAAGAGGAAGTATATGTAGGGGGAAGAAGGAAAGCTATATAGCATGTTCCGGAGAAACCAGTCGGCAACCATGTATAAGCTCTATCTTGGCAGATAAAAGACGTGCCCTGAGATGGTACTAGCGGCGGCGAATTCTGAGAAGTGTAGATGTATGTGTGGGAACAAAATCTCTTCTCTTGTCTAGCGTTAGCAGTCTGACCATTTATCTGTAAGCAGAAATTACAGTGATGAGGTACAGTCCAAATTGGTGGAGATTCTCTTTGTTTAACCTTGTCACTAAGGCTAGTGATGTAATGAGTGACATTCCAATTAGTATATGCTTTTCTCTCGTTAACAGAAATTTTACTATTTTCCATGATTTTAGCCATAGCTATCATTCCCTTTATCAATGAACTATGACTAAAATCTGGACCACCAATATATGAACTGACAGGTCGTTTAAATCGGCTCTGATATGCGTTAGAGAAGATTACAAAATAAGCCCAAGCGGAACCTTCATAGGAGAACGGAAGGACCAAGTATGGCATCCCTTTTTTGGTGGTATGAGGCATAAGTCCACACACCCAACAGTCGGTTGTATTAATTACTAGTTGGTGCTGGTGCAATAACTGAACAAAATAATTATTGTAGTATTCGGTTCTTCTTATGAATTCATGCTGAGGAAGTGTATGAAATAGATGTGGAGAGACAGTAGAATAAGAAGGCAAAGAGACAGAAGTAGGGACAACTTTTTGCTGCATAGCATAAACAATCCATCCTATACACGCCAATAAAATACACAATAATATAAAAACACATAACGTCACACCACAACGACTGTACATTAGTTTAAAATATTTTTCTCTCATTTTATTCTTCTTCTCTCTTTCTCCTAATGTAGTCTACATCTTCTAAGTGGATGCTCACGGCAATCTTCCTCAATCCCTTGGTTATGATTATCTGCCGTCCTATGACACTGCACGTCCTGCAGGCCTATTGCTACTACTCAGGTCACAATCAAGACTCCTACCGTGACCCTGCAACCGTGATAGAATCTACATGGAAGAGAGAATTTCAAGTTTTCTTAATTAGTCTTGGCCTGAGATTATAACGGACTTTGTCAGGTACAGTCTGATCTCGAAACAATGTTTGTGGGGTTGTAGTGTTCAAGCGGAGATGTGGTGGTACAGCTTCCTGAAGAATATCGTCGTCTTCTTTCTCTGAACGAGTTCCACTCAGGCGTGCATCGCTAAAAGGTAGAAACCTAGGAACCTTTTCGTTTTCAGAGTCGCTTATACCCTTACGGACCCACTGATCAAAGGGCAAAGGCAAAGGCACCTTCTTGCAATGCACGGCGTGTATCCAGTTTTTCTTTCCTTCCACATTTATTGCTGTTCGCGTCGCCAGGAGGACCTGTCGAGGGTCCCTCCAACGAGGCTCCAAATTCTTTGTCCTTTGGAAATTCTTCACGCAAACCCAGTCACCTGGTTGGATGGAATGACCTGGGTCTGTGGAGGCCTCTGGCAAAGCATTCTGAGCCTGTTGATGGAGAACACGCAATTTAGTTGTGAGGTCGTGCAAATAATCAATCAGCATTGGGTATGGTATATCAGAATATTTTCTAGGGCGAGGGACTCCCCATACATTAGCTGGGCGTCCGAAAACCACCTCGTATGGGCTAAGTCCCAAACGAGAATGCACAGCTGTTCTGGTGGACAGAAGAGCCAAAGGTAAAGCATCGGGCCAGGCAAGACCTGTGGTGGCTTGTATCTTTGCGAGCTTCAGTTTAAGTGTGCCGTTATAACATTCTACTAAACCCGCTGACTGTGGATGGTTTGCCGCATGGAACTTTTGCTTTATACCAAGACCTGCACAAACTTTTTGCATAACTTGGCCCACAAATTCACTCCCATTGTCACTCCAGACAATACGCGGCAAACCAAACCTAGGAAATAACTCTTTCAAAAGGACTTTGGCAGTAGACAAAGCAGTGTTGTCTTTCAGAGGATAGGCCTCTATCCATCTGGAAAAGGCACATACCACCACTAGAACATATTTGAGATTGTTGCATCGCTCCATGTGAATATAGTCGATTTGCAACACCTCAAAAGGATATGTCGGGGGAGCAAAATGACCTGCCGGAGTTGGGGTTCCCTTTCCCGGATTGTACATCAAGCAAACAATACAATGCTTCACTACATTATCTGCACATTTTGGAATCCCTTCATTCTGCCATACTGGAGCCAGAAGTTTACATATTCCTTTTGCACTGATGTGGGCTGGACCATGCGCCATAGTAACTACAGGCAGTACATAGGCGTCTGGTAACAGCCAACGTTGGTGCTCTGACAATTCTACCCAACATCCCATCTCATCTAACATTCCTGTACTTTCTTTCCACTTTCTCAACTCTTTCTCTGTAGCATCTTCCTGAATCGATCTCACATTTTCTATTGTGTCCTCACACATCCCTCTTTCCTTGACCCAATTTGCAGGGCCCGCCACATACATGCCACTCGTAGCATCTCTGGCTGTCCTTTTCGCTACCTCATCCGCAAAAGCATTTCCACGACCAACATCGTCAGAGATCTTCTTATGTGCACTACATTTCACAATTGCTATCTGGGTAGGCAAGACAAGTGACTCAAGAAGATCAGTCACCAATTGACCATGTTGTATTTTAGTACCATGGGAGGTAAGGAATCCTCTTTCCTTCCACAAACGTCCGAAACTATGTGCCACACCGAACGCGTACTGGCTGTCAGTATACACATTCACTCTCTTTCCCTTAAACAACACACACGCTCTGGTCAAAGCTATCAGTTCGGCCGCCTGAGCTGAATTATGTCTGATGCGTGCTGTCTCTACAATTGTATGCAAGGTAGTAACAGCATAAGCTGAAGTTGTCTCACCATTCGGGAGTTTGAAACAAGACCCATCCACCCATAGGATTCCATTTGGATCCGTTAGCGGCGTATCTTTCAAATCAATTCTACCTTTTGTCTCCTCCTCAGTACGGAGAAAACAATCATGTCGTTCTTGAATACCTTCTTCTTTCGGAAGGGGTAACAAAGTGGCTGGATTCAAAGTGTTACATCGTTTGATGTGCACATGACTAGCCAAAACCGTCAGCTCATATCCAGGCAAACGAGCACTCGTAAGATGCTGCGTTTTTGTCCTGTTTAGCAAGGTATCCACTGCATGTGGTACCATAACAATGAGAGTGTTATCTAGCACCACTCCAGCAGATTGACGAATAGAAACTGCTGCTGCTGCTGTAGCTTTAAGACAACTAGGCAATGCCTTGGCTACTGGATCTAACGTAGCTGAAAAATAGGCACATGGCCGCTGTTTATCTCCAAAACGTTGTGTCAGGACTGACAACGCACAACCTTCTCTTTCATGGACATAGAGCGTGAAGGGCTTACTGTAATCTGGAGTACCCAACACAGGAGCAGAACACAGAGCAGTACGTAAGTCAGTAAAACTCTTCTGACATTCGTCAGTCCAAGGAAGGGGTTGGGGCGTGTCTTTCAAAGTGAGTGCTAACAGAGGTTTGGCCAGCAAGGAAAAGTTCGGGATCCATTGCCTACAATAAGAGGTAATACCCAGAAAGGCACGCACCTCTCTTTGTGTGGATGGCACGGACATTTGCGCAATAATATTGCTTGAATTCATTCTGGGGTTCATTGCCTTCCCTCCTTTGATAAGAGATGACCCAAATAGGTAACCTCTCGACGGACATATTGTAGTTTAGAAGGCGAAACCTTATGATTAAGATCAGACAAGTGACGTAACAATGCAACAGTCACATTCCGGCAGACATCCTCTGAATCAGCAGCAATTAACAAATCATCCCTATATTGAATAAGAGTAGCACCTGAGGGCAAAGGAAAAGCATCAAGTTGACATTTCAGAGCTTGACTATAAATGGAGGGGCTTTCACAATAGCCTTGGGGTGCGCGCTTGAACCGGAAACTTCGGCCTCCTAGAGAGAAACCAAAAATATCCCTACTCTCTTCGGCAATAGGAATGCTGAAGAAAGCATTCTTCAAATCAATGACAGAAAACCAAGTCGCTGAGGCAGGTATCATAGTTAACAAGGCAGTAATATCTGGGACAACAGGATACTGCGGTACAACAATTTTGTTAACCTCCCGAAGATCAATCACAAAACGATAAACAGGAGGCTGAGAAGGGTCGGTACGTTTAAGAACAGGAAGAATAGGACTATTACATACATTTCCTCTCGTTTCTTCAATCACACCCTTCTGAACTAAATCATAAATGATGTTCAAAAGCGCTCTTTCACCTTCATTGGAAATTCTGTATTGAGGAATGCGAGGCAATTTAACATTGGGCTTGAGAGTAACCACATAAGGCGGGATCTCAAGACAACCAACATCATTTGGACCCGTAGCCCAAAGCGTTGCGGGAAGAGAGAGCAGTTCAGGTGGGAATTGATCTTTAGACAAATACATTGGAGAAGTCAGTTTCTGCCCCAAAGTAAGATGTACATCAGAAGGAGAACAATATATCGTTGCATGCAATCTTTTCAATAGATCCAAACCCAACAGATTCTCGCCGCAACCCGTTGTTAAAAGAAGAGGAGCTTCTAAGTCATAGGGGCCAATTGAAATAGGCAGAGGGCTAGAGACTGGGTTACAAACCTGGGCGCCTGAAAATCCTACTGATACATTCGTTGAGCCAGACAAAGGTGCGCCAGGGAGTTTAGAGCGAATGATAGAACTTCTCATCTCACCAGTATCTAAAAGGAATGGCTCTGAAACACCCATTGTAGTGACATTAACATAAGGTCCACTCTGATCTACTGGAATCGATACAACTCCCTCACTTTGTCTATGGCTGTCCTAGTTAGCGTGAAGGCTTTCATTTTCACCTTCATCATGATAATCATCATTGTAATACTGTGTAGTCTGAGTATTCTGTTGATCAAAGTAATTCATTTAATTCGGAGGAGGAAGGGAACGCTGTTCTTGGGTCAACACACCTCGACCTCTACCCCTGGGCACTAACTGATGAATACCTCGACCTCGTGGAGCAGATGATCCTTCACTTCGCTGTAATAAAACCGGGCAACTATTCTTAAAATGACCTTCCTCTCTACAATAGGCACATTGGTTAGGACCTAATAAAGTTCGTGGAACAAAAGGCTCGGGCTTTTGATACACCCTCTGAAACTGTGGAGGCTGTTGAAACTGGTGCTGAGCAAGACGGGGAGGATAAGCCTGTTGCAGAAGAACCTTCATTTTTTTATTTTTTAGTCTTTTTCTATTGCTTATCCTTCTCTTCTTTATCCCTGTTCTCATAATATTGAGCAGTAGCCAATATCTGCACAGAGGAAGAAACAGCCCATGAACTTTCAGAATCTTTCAACTTATGTGACAGCTCGGGAAGCAAATTAAATACAAATTTGTCTACAAATAATCGCTGTCCACCCTCTGTAGTCATATCCTGACCACTGTGATCAATAAACGTCTCTTCAAAACGAGTGAAGAAATCAGAGACACTCTCATCTTTCTTCTGTTTGCACGCAGCTAGTTTATCCCAATTAACTCGCAAGGGAGGCATCATCGTTTTCATTAAAGCAATAATCCTACCAGGTAGTTCTGAAATCAAAGCATCAGGCTTGGCACCCCCCACTTGGGCTGCATCTGCGGCAATTATAGCATTCCAATCAGCACCTAATTCTTGTGCGTGATTCTCTCTCCGAATTCGAGCCCATAATGCTTGTGGGACTACATTCCCCATTAACATATCAATATCAGCTAAATTCATAATGCAGGCGTCAACAGTCTGAGATAATTCTTTATAATAACCAGCAGGGTTTTTACGGGGATCTGGTAGAGACTGTTTAAGAGCCAAAACTTCAGATCTTTTCCAGGGGACATGTACCCATATACGCTGAAAGTGTGCGGGAATAGCTAGATTAGCACCTGCTGCTGGAACCTCTTCTCTCCATACTGGAGGAACCTCTCTCATCGGATAATGTTTGGATGTCAGCCTAACAGCAGGATCGGAATCGAAGAAAGTCTGCAAGGAAAATAAGGATCTAAAAGAGACAAGTGTCTTTACGGCGTCCTCAATCTTAGGACCCACGATGAGTCCCTTATCGAAATTAGTCTGAACATCCAACAGACCCTGAGGAACTGAACCCAAATCCATATCCTCCCAACCTTTAACAAGAGTATCACACATAACATTAAAAACATATCTCTGCGTGGGCGCTTCCCACTGATGAAGGGTAGACAAAATATCGTTCGCACTATATAAGGGACTTTTCTCGATCCATTTACGAGCGAGAGAGTCCAATACCACTCGTTCATCGATGGTTGGAAGCTGACTACGAGACTGTCTTCGAGAAAAAGCCGGAGACATATTAAGAGTCTCAAAGAAAGGAGACAGAAACCCAGAGACAGTATCTGTGATCCGTTTACGGACAGTAGGAGAATTGGACATAAGGACAGGGGACAAAGTATTGGGCGAAGTAATAGGAGAAGAACTAACAGTTATAAGAGGAGCCGAAGGCAAAGGAGATTGTGGCTCTAGAGATGGAGGTAAAGCAACCGGTGGCAAAGGAAGTGGGGGCGGCAATGCTTGAAGGGGCAAATGCGGAAGAACCGGAGCAGGCGGAGGCGCAACTAATGGCTGAACCGGTTGTAATACTGGGGGTGCATTAGCGCCTTGTACATAGGGAGGAGGCAATCTCAATATGTGAGACATCAAAGGGTCTTCCTCCAGTTCCCTACTTTTATCAGGAGGGGAAGTAGGCAACACCGGATAGCATTTATCTATCGCCATACGATGCTGTCTCTCTGAAATTTCTATTTCACGATCGATCTCATTATCTTTAAACTGCTGGGCAGCCTGTATAATCGTCATACTTTGTGCGTTCTTATCTCGTTTTGCCTGTTTAATTTCTCTCTGTTTGGCTTCCTTACGCCAAAGGCGGAAAGAGTCAAACATTGCCGGCTGGGCTTTTCTTTTAAACAGAATTGCTTCCAAATTATCTAATATTTCAGGCTCAAAGCTACCGTTCTGTGGCCACTGTAAAACATCATCGTTCTTTGTGTAACGGATCCATGTCTCATTAAAGGCAATGGGGCCAACACCATGTTTAGAATAGAGCTCATAAGTGGGAGTTCCAACCGAAGGAATTGGACAAGAGTCCTCCAGCCGGGAGTCCCTATCACAACCAAAGCAACAAAACTTCCTAAACTTACTCAGACCAGGCATCGTTATTTCACTGGATTTTTCACAAACATCAAGTGGGTTAAATCAATTAACATAGAACAAATGTACTCACCCCTCGGCTTCGGCTTTTGCAATAGCCGAATCAAAGACCCAAAGGACCAAACAAAATAGTGGGAGCTACCCACCACCAATACTTAACTAAGTGTCTTCTTACGCCAACAGAGACCCGTCTAACGTCTCGCCTTACCATACATCACCAAAGAAGGGCCAAAGCAAGGCGGCAGTCAGGGCAGCAGTCGTCAGCAGCTGTCAGGAAGGAGAAACCGCACTGAAAAAAGACCTTCGGACCACTTTCGACATACAGGGGTCGCTTGACGTGGCTCGCGATTCCTCCGGAATTTTCTTGTGGGGCTCCTCACGACCTTCAGGCAGGACTACTACCTCTGAAGCCGCCCCACGTTGGGCGCCATTTGAAGAACGAGAAACCTTATGGGTCTGGCGGCGCGGGGAATGCCTTAATCTCCTGGGTCCACTTGCTTTATCTAACAGAGACACAGGACACTCTGTTGGGCGTAGAAGATCAGATTTATTAGCTGCAGCTAAGTACAGTTGCCCCAGAAGTACACTCGGTATGTTCTCAGGAGACTGCCACTTCACTCCGTGGCGCACAATCTCTTATAATACATGGTTGGCATGCAGATTAACCAAGAACACTCCCAACATATATAAAAAAAACAATAAGAAAAGTACAAAAACAAAGCTTTACCAATGAAATGAACTTGAGAAATAAAGTATCGAGTAACCCGAAGAAGCCTCTACTCCAACTGTGTTTGTCATCCCTCCCCACAGGTTAATTCATTAACGTGTCCGCAACTGACTTGCAGGTGGTGAGATACGTTTGTGTGTTTTGGAGGACAGTTGTGAAACGAGAGAATACGAGCAGAAGACAGCGAAGGCCAAAGGATAAGATAAAGTCAGGAAAGAATGGTGCGAACCAACAGATAGTTGAGACAGGGATTAGTCAGACCAGACAGGGATTAGTGGACTCGGCCAGTCCCTGACACCAGTTCGTAAACAGAGGCAGAAGGCTATTTCGACACGATGCTGCAGGAAAAGCAGAAAAGACTTGTTCGCCGTGCTGCCTGAGTGAGGGCAACACAAAATGGCGGCGGAATACAAAATGGCGGCTCGATACAATCGAGATTGAAAATCGAATTTCCTCAGGGGGCACCCCTGGACACTGCATCCCCAGACAGTGAGTTTGAACATATGGTTGCAATAGCTGTGTGTGCGACCGTGTTTCGTTTGGCCAGTGCATATGTGTGATTTTCAGCCACATCATTTATCAGGCCCACGTGTCAGTTATCTTGCCTGGGCATCATCTTTGTGAGTGACTGGTACCACGTGTGCAATGTGTTTTAGCATAGAAGGTGTGTGTATGGCCAGCATCGGTGTTATTTGTTTTCAAGTCAGGACCTCCTTCTCCCGAGGCCAGTTGTCCCATCATGAAGCATGCCATCATTGCAGTGGGTGCAGGTTAACTTTCAGGATGTCAGTCAGTGCAGTCCTGCTGTTTGTTGTTGCCCAGTTCCCAGCATGGCCTTGTGCTCCCCACAACAGAGCCCAGTGTCAGATATCTTGTCAGTCCATTCCCACTCCCTGTGAGGTGAGCATGGTTCAGTGTGAGCTTGCTGGGCCATGTGGGTGGGTGGGGAATGTCTGTGACTGCAACTCCCATCATGCTCTTGGCTACACCCCCCTTCCCAGCATGCCTATACTTCCTTCCTTTTGACTCTGTTTCCCTGTGAGGGAGTGTGACAGCAATGGCAAGATGGCTGAAAGTGCAGTCCTGGTGTTTGTTGGTGCCCAGTTCCCAGCATGGCCTTGTGCTCCCCACAACAGAGCCCAGTGTCAGACATCTTGTCAGTCCATTCCCACTCCCTGTGAGGTGAGCATGGTTCAGTGTGAGCTTGCTGGGCCATGTGGGTGGGTGGGGAATGTCTGTGGCTGCCACTTCCATCATGCTCTTGGCTTCACCCCCCTTCCCAGCATGCCCATACTTCCTTCCTTTTGACTCTGCTTCCCTGTGAGGGAGTGTGACAGCAATGGCAAGATGGCTGACTGTGAAGTCCTGGTGTTTGTTTGGCTACAAGTCCAAAGAGAGCCCCTGTGCTTCACACAGCAGCACCCAGTGCAGTGTATCTTTGGGTGATATTTCACTACAGTGTAAGTCAATGCATTCTCCACGGTGAGTTGTGTGGAGTTTGTGTTGAGGGGTGTGTGTGTCTCCACATGCTGGTAAGTATGGTCAGATCTGTCAGTCCTCCTTCCCACCCGGCCAGACATCCCACCATGAAACGTGCTTCCATTGGAGGGCGTGCAAGTTGTCTTTCAGGATGTCAGGCAGTGGTGTCCTGCTTCTGATTTGCGCACAACCCCTACCAGGGCCTTGTGCTCCCCACAGCAGGACCCAGTGTCGGCCATCTTGCCAGTCATTTTCCACTCCCTGTGATGTGGGCATGGTTCAGAGAGGTCTTGATGGGCCAATTTGGAGGGGGGGGCATTATCTGTGACTACAAACCCCATCATGCTTTTGGATACACTCACTTTCCCTGCATACCCACTATTCCTTCCTGTCAGTCAGCTGCACTGTGAGGTAGTGTGTTTGTGGTGGCAAACTGTTTGACAGTGTTTATTTGGCTTTGTGCCACTGCCTTGCTCTATTTGTTGGTAGGTTTGTACATGTCATGACACAGTTACAAGTCACTATGAGATGGCAGGTATTGTGTTTGTCTGACTAGCATACACATCTTGGGATGATTATCTATTGGTGACTGTGGCTTTGCTAACGGTGCATGGTTTCACTGTCCCCTTGCCACACAATATTGAGTATGTTGGTTGTGTACTGACCAGGCTCTGGTATGTCTGCTAGACCATGGACGCTCTCTGGTGGTAGGATGTCCCGCCGCACCTTCTCCTCCCAGGACCTGAAGTATACTGGTTTGGCAGGAGGGCCACCACCAGTGTGCTGACTCAAGGCATGATCTTTCTCGATGAGTGTCTTGACCCTCCTGCGCACGTCATACTACCTGTTCTGGATATCGTTCTTTGTGCGCAACGTTGGTGCTTGTGCGTTCACCTTGTCCATAATCCTCGCCCACATCTTTGTTTTCTGTGACATGGGGGCCTTTGGACCAATGTACCAAACAAATGTGGCTCTACTCTGATGATCTCGTCTACCAGCACTTCTAAATCACTATCTGTGAACTTTGGATTCTTCTTTGGGGGCATGGTGATGGGTGGTGGTGGTGAGTGATATGTGTGTGAGGGTGCAAGTGAGGGTGGGTGAGTGTCGGTTTTGCTAGCTGTATGTGTGGGTTCTTTTGGTGAGGTGCTAATGGTATGAAAGTTGTGTGATGGGTGAGTTGTGAGTGTGTATTTTTTCCTTTGGGTTTTCTAGGCATGAAGGAGACGTTCTTCTGACTGAGACGTACGCTGATGTTCGCTCGTGGGGGGGGGCTCTCCGACTCTTTCACGCTGACTTTCTTCTTGGTTTCATACGTGTCGGTCGCGGAGATCTCTATTGCTTCAGGTCCCTGTTTTCTGTGAGTGTCGGTCATGCGGCTTGGGCTCCGTGCGAGTCGGTCTGTTTTTACACGCATTGCATCGTACTGCATGGATCAGACATCGCGGGTACGTGTCAGCTGGGTTCATTCCTGGTGCCTGTCAGTCGGTGCTAGTCTCGTCCATTTTCTGGGCGAATCACTGTTTTCCCTACGGCTCGGTCGTACGGCTTCTATTCCGTATGTGTCGGTTGTAATTCACACGTGTTGCATCGTACTGCACGGGTCGTACAGTGCCGGTCCGTGTCGGTTGGTCTCCGTTCCGAGTCCGTGTCGGTCAGTACGTTTTGCGGCCGGAATCAGAATCGGCCCCTTAGTGTTAGAGAAGTATGAACCTGGGCACACCTGCAATGGAATGTACTTTACCCTAAACTAAGCTCAATGAAAAGACATTTCAGAAAAATGTTGAATGTCCTCTGTTTTAAATCTGGGGTGACCAATATCAGTCTGGGAGGGCTAGATCCATGCTAGATATTCCAGATGTTTACATACATTATATACATTGAATCTGAAGAAGAATTAATATATTCAAGGACTACTTTAGTTGCTTTCTCCTGTCTCCCCCAGTCTGGCCCCACCATTTCCATCCCTGTCCTTTCTTTCCCCTCAAACACTCTTACTGTCTCTCTCCTCATGACCACCAATTGCCGAGACTGCTCTTTGCATAATCCTGCTTCATGCCTCTCATCTTTCCGATTTCTCTGTACTTCTACCGTTTTTGCTTCTTTAATGAGCACTGTCAAGACTGACTCACCATCTGATGCCTGCCATAAAATATGTTTCATGATCATGCAGAAAGAGTAATGACACATGAGTACAGTATGTCAAATTTCTGGACTTAACTAAGGGCATTAAAAACATTGTAGCATATTTCTGCTAAAAACATAGAAAAAAGTTAAGTGAAGCATTGACTGTATAAAAAATAATTATTACATGGGCAAAGATGCAGTTCGAAATTGTACTGATAACCAGAAGGAAAACAAAGTAGGTATTTTATTTTGTCTGCCCAAAAGTGGAACAATAAAGAGCATTCCCACCTTCCTCTCCCAATACACACATAAATACTGAGAGTATTGTCAAGATAGCATTGGGACGAACACTCAATTCCCTGGAGGGGACGGTAGGCTAAGAAGTGAACAAATCGCCCTAGAAAACGTTGTTATCCACTCATTTATATTATGTATCCACAAGTCATTGGAGCTGAAAACAGCCCCAGATTAAAAAAAAATATTAGCGCTAACTAGGAGGTTTGTTCCAACCAAAATACTTGAGAACAGTTCACTTCTAGACCCACAAGCCATAAGAAAAGATTTAAAGAAATTAGTCAATAGATCAAGGGATCCCATACATTCCACAAAGGATTTGACCAATAATCTCAGGGCTCTTGAGGTGCTTGCCAGTAAGCCTGCATCATCTGCATACAACAAAATGGGGCATGGGATGCCAAGGACCAGAGGAACATCGGGCGTGCATGAGTGTAAAGTTTGTTAATATACAAGATAAACAGCAAAGAAGCAAGCACACACCCCTGTTGTACTCAGCACCTGTTATAGTTCTCTCTTGTAACCACTCTACTTTGACCAAACCTCACTCAGGCCTTTGTGTTCATGTGCCAAGATGCCAACAGGTGTACAAGTGGGTCCTCCATCCCCATTTCTAATAATATTTAGCAGATCCTTGACCGATGTACACAGTTAAATGCCACAGTTTGGTCCATAAACACTAAATACATACGGGTGTGCTTCACTACAGTGTATTTACCAAATATTAGACAAAGGTTCAGGCACTGCTTCTTTGTTCCAATATGTTTACGAAAACCATACTGGCATAGGTTCAAAATCTTGTTATTGTCCCCTCACTCAAAGATTTAGCTGGAATTTCTATGAGAGAGATTGATGGGTGAGTAGCGCGCTTTATAAATGCGATTGATTGATTGATTGATAACAACAGGATAACACAGGCCCCCTGTGCCTTTTTCAAATATAGGTACAATTGTGGATGATCTCCATGAGTCAGGTAAAGATACACAATTTTCATTGTTGTCAATATTGCTCAGCAGAGGGAACAAAAGGCCAACATTGCATTTTATCATGTTGATAGTTATGTCATCCGGGCCAGGTGCTTTTCCCCCTGCACTTTGCTGTATTGCAATAGACATTTAGTGTAGGGACACAGCCACATTAGAGTTTGACTCGACCCGCTTGCTTATACACAAGGCCAAATTCCCCACTGAATAAATTGTAGGAATGTGTTCCTCCCATGCCTCACTACTGATGTGGCTGCCAATTTGCGCCCATGTCTGTAAGCTGACCTCAAGGCTGAGACAGATTTCCAAAAGGACTGTTCTCAGTCATTGCTGAGTGCCCTACTGCTGAGTGATCACCTTCACTTTTCTGTTTTTAGTTGCTGCTTTATATCTTTTGATCAACCTGGTTACCTCCATGGGGTCCCGTGGGGTCCCTGTGGCAAGCGGCTAGGGCCTTCCGGAGGGCTTAGTTGGCAGCTGAGCACTCTTAATCAAGCCATCTATGGGTATTATGATTGATAATTGTTTTTTTTACCAGCTTTGAAAGATGGATTTTAATATTTGAGCAAAGGGCCACAAATATCCCAATGCAATCACCATTGGATATACAGCCCAAGATTAGAGCTAAATTCCTCTGCTAATTTCAGCCAGCGTTTGTGTTGGATTAAGAAGGTTTCAGCATACTTTTAGGTTGTCTGTTGATACCTACAGATTAGAAAGTTCTGGTTGACTTTTAGGGACCTCTATCAATGCCAGAGCAAGTCAATTACAAAGGGGTTGTGATCCCCAAATTCTGTTTGGACAATTGCCCATGACACTAACCGATCAGAAAAAGTATTGGAAACAAAGATGTAATCAATAACATGAGAGACAATCCCTGCCGTTAAAAGTTGGGAAGCCAGCTTCTCCCATTCCTGCCACCTCAAGTGCATTATGTAAGTCTAGAGATGCTAGGAAGGTCTCCAATTCTTTACCCCCCTGATTGGGCCCCCCAGAAAACAGCATATGACTACCTCTCACAGGGCATTTTAATTTAGCATTAATGTCCTTTAAAGTCTTTACTGGCTCCCAGTGATCAAACGCATTACCTTCAAAACACAGTACACCTGACTCCGTGACATACATGGCCTAAAATATCTTAAAAATGAATCCCCTGATATTTACACTCTTACAATCTGCCCTCTTCTTCCATGTTCCTCCTGACCATACCCAAAGTTCACCAACCCTCTTCTGGTGGTCAGGATTTCTCTTATCTCTGGGTGATATCATGGAATACTCTTCCCCTTACTCTTGCACCCACTTTACCTTTCTCTGTCTCAGTAAATCCATCAAAAGACTACTAGTACAGCCAATCATTACTATACCTACATTATGTATAAGCACCCTCACACCTTTTGAAGTTATTGTGCTCTAGAAATATATTATTCATTAATTCATTTATCTGTGTGCTTCAATTTATCCATCAGATTGATTTATCACAAATTAGACTGGCCTAGCGTTGACTGGGTTAGATTAAACAACTGTGCCCCAAATTCTAAAGAATAGGAAACAATGAATGACTTTGGACAACTCATAAATTGACTTCGACCCAACAATCATATGAGGCCCAAGTCCCCCATTGTCACTTTCATCCAACTTTCAGACGAATCTCAATTACTGATTACATCTTCCTGTCGGAGACCTTAGCAAATCGCCTCAATAGATTTGAGATTCCTTATAGGACTGAAAGTCACCACAACCTTTTGTCTCTCACCCT
This sequence comes from Triturus cristatus, assembly GCF_964204655.1. Lineage (NCBI taxonomy): Eukaryota > Metazoa > Chordata > Amphibia > Caudata > Salamandridae > Triturus > Triturus cristatus. The sequence goes on from NC_140595.1 coordinate 761,814,943, forward strand.
AGATTTATCAGCTCCTATAGTACAAAAATGTATCTCAGTGGGCTCTTCTACAGGGGCTGAAACAGGAAAAATGGTAGGGAGAATTAAATAAAGGGAGACAGGTACCTCAGGTTGCATATGTGGCTAGAAAAGCTGACCTCGGAGGCCAATAGCCAATCCCAATTGGATATATCCCTCGATTGGGATAGATCCTTAAGTGTGCTAAGGGATTCCCTGCTAGTTGCCACAGATCGGGAGAGGATGTGCTAGACCTTAAATCTGGGGAAGCGGGGGGTTAGAGTCTCGGCAACAGCGCTCAACATCCTGTGATTCTGGGCGAATCACTTAATCTCCCTGTGCCTAACAAAAATGAATGTGTCCACTGGTGCTCATTTAAAGCGCTCTATGGGTCAGGTTCGCGCTATATAAAACTCTGAAAAAAAACAGTATGCAAGGGCCAATGGAAAGGTGGACCTTGAACCAAAACACAATAAGGACATCTTAACAGAAAGAGTGCTAAGAAGGATCCTGCATGCCCATAAGCTCAACCCTACCATAACATCTGCAAAGGCCATGACCAAGCAGTGTAACAAGCATAAAAAACAACATAGGAAGTAAAGAGAGCCATAGAACTGAAGGAATGGCTATAAGTCTATCAATTGCTGATGGAAATAAATCAGGCATGTTTTTGGCAGTACATCAAAATACTAAAATCTAATCATACAAGGGAAGCTGGATTCTCTGAAGAATCTTGGATGACGTATGTAGAAGCACTACATGAAGATCAGTCCCCTGCACCTGATAATGCTGGCAAGTCGGAGGACACAGAACTGCCCATAGGCAACATCCAGGAGCTGACCGGCCAAACCCATATCAGCCAAATAACTAAAGCAATGAAAAGTGATTGTGCTCCTGGCCGTAACCCCCCTTCAATCCTGCGTATCTGACTGCCCAAGTACTGGACGCTTGGAAGGGGTCTATTCTGTGGCCAATACTCAAGAAAGGGGATTCAACAATTCCATCAAATTACCACCTGATTACACCAGGTTACAGCTTTTGCTAGAATACTACTTAAACAGCTGGAGGCGTGGGTTGTGGAAAACAATGCATTGCCTTTTTTAAAGACTGGGTTCAGAGCTGCTGCATGAACAATGGATAACATTGCAGCGCTTGAAGCCCTGAGTAGCCTAGCAGTACAAAAAGATCAGCCACCACTCTTCTGTGGCTTTATTGACAATAGTGCTGCTTTTGATTAGGTGGATTGCCCTACGCTATGGAGAAAATTGAACTTGCTGGATGCCCCTTCTAAACTACTAGGGTAAATTACTCTGTCACATAGGTATGAGCAAGAACAATACCTCACATTGCTCCCTTCAAAATTACCACCCGCTGTGGACTGATGCAGCGGTGTGTTCTTGTGAACATTCTTTTCAATTTATATGCCAAAGATCTGGGGAAAGCTCTAGAGGGAGGCTGCCTGATTATCCCAAAACTAGGCATATACAAATTACATATCCGGCAATATGCGGATGACATAGTGATAATGGATCACTCTAAAGTCAGTCTACAGAAAGCCTAAACCACTTTCCTGTTTACCTACCCAAGAACATCCCACCACTACGTCAGCTGGCTAACAGTCAAAAATATATGAGTACCTTACACTTACAAGGTGTCTGGCTTCACTCTATCCTCAGATACACACCTACTTCCAACCTGCAAAATACAAACTTCAAACTTCTTATTACACCTTGGCCACCATGAGCCACCTCCAGGTTCAGATCTTTCCACCGTGTAAGCCATCTACAATGGAATTCCCTCACAATTAGACAGCCAGGCAAGTTCCTTGCAACAAGAATTCAAAATAGCACTGAAAAGGTACCTTTTGCAATTTGAGGAAGTAACTCCTCACCTTGCCGAAGATAGGAATACTTTCTACCAGTGTTTAAGGCCACCTTCACTGCCTCCACCATGGTTTGATGTAAATGATTACTTCAGGCCTGTAGATTCTTTATGTGGTTATGTTAGTTAGCTTTAGTTAAAAGTTTTGTCATTGCCTGCCATAACCAAAGAACTGGTTCAATCAAGCCATACAACAACTGGTATTTTGTCTTAGCTTTGTCAACCATTCCATTCTTGCTGATCTATGCACCGTCATCAACCTTTTATTAAATGTTTCTCGTAGAAATGGGGTGTGGTTTGAACAGCAGGCATGGCGGACGCAGACTGAGAGAGCTCCGCACGCCTACGCCATACGTTTGGCAATATATCCGACAAAATCCAGACCTGAGGACTGCACGACGATCAGGTCCTGTCCAAGACATCCCTGGGCATACGCCGGCCAGCATGTGGCAGCTGAAGTGCCAGATTGCTACCTCCCTGTCGTGTGAGAGCTGCTGCAGAGGCCAAGGCCTGCCCCGAGAGCGCGCTTACTGCCCGGGGCCAAAACTAGGAGCCCGGTGTGCACCGAGAACCGGGGCCTGGCCGAGGCCCAGAAGGTGAGAGATCCTGTAGGTGTGGGTGCTCCCTGGGGCCTCGGTGTTCTCGTTTGGAATTGGGTCCCTGTCGGGGCCGATGCATGGTGGTGCGGTCCCCTCACCCTCCGGGAGTGCGAGGTAGCTGAAAGCCGGGCCGGGTGGCGCTGGAAGGCTGCGTTGGTGTTGGCGCAAGCAAGGCACCCTGGATCACTTCACCGTGCCGACCGGAGGTGCTAGTGGAGGAGATGGTGGAGGTGTGGTATCTGACAACGCCACCTTCCTGGCGGTGATCAACGACACCAGGGACAAACTAGATGCCAAGATCAGCGCTGTAGGTATGGAGGTCTCTTTTCTGTGCCAGGATCTCCGGCACGCTGTGGACCGCATCACCGAGGCAGAGGCACGTGTTTCGACAGTGGAGGATTCTGTCTCAACCCTCCAGAAAAAGTAAATAAATTGACAGTTGTCTCCCAAGAATTGGCCTCCAGAGTAAAAGACACCGAAGGCCGCGCAAGGCGCAATAACCTGCGTTTCGTGGGTCTGCCGGAGGGATTTGAGGGGCCCTCCATGACTCGGTTTATCACACAATGGCTCAAAGATATCATGCCGATGGAGCTACTTTCCATTTGTTTCGTAGTTGAGCGGGCCCATTGGGCGTTCACAAAAAAACCGCCCCTGGGTGCAAGCCCCAGAACAGTGATCGCAAAACTCCTAAACTATGCAAGCAGGGACGCTATCCTGCAATACACCAGGACAAACAAAGAAAAATTTCAGTGCGACTCAAAACCTATCATGATTTTCCCTGACTGCACGCGCCTGGTGCAACAACAATGCCAGTCCTTTGTGGCCGCAAAGCGCAGGCTACGAGACCTCAACCTGCAATATATGCTGCTATACCCTGTCAGCATGCGCGTCATACATAACTCCAAGTCCTTCTTTTTTTCTCTTCATAGGCTGTCTTTGCATGGACCACTGAACATCGACACCTGAAACCGCACACGCCTCTGCCACGGGACTCGTACTCCTCCCAAAGTTCACAGTGCAACAGGCCTCGCAGGCCCAGATCAAAGCAGCGACATCGTTCCGGCTCCGACAGGCGATCTTCCAGCCATGAACGCCCTCCCTGAAAAGGGCTTTATGTACCTCGGGGACACTCCTCGTCAGTGATGAACCTTTCACACATTGAGACTGTATTTATGTTTAACGTCCTCTAACTTGGCGTGGGTGCTCAGCAGTAGAGCAGCTGCACGCCGAACATTCCTATCCCCCATTGTTAATGTGTTGTGGGAGGGTTGGGTATAGTTGGAGTGGGGTCCCGGGGTCTCGAAAACACTACAGATGCTCCTAGTTCCAGGAAGTGTCGGGTGGGGGGAGTTTTTTTTGGGAGAAGTTTAGTTTCTATTGTTTTAGATTATGCAGACTTCTTATCTTGTTCCAGACAGTATCCTGATGCAACCTTTAGAGATGCAGGATGATGGCACAAACAGGAAGAATCCCCATTGGGGACATTGTGGTAGTTTCATTGAATGTCAGGGGCCTATCAAACAAGATTAAGCTTGGTGCGGTCTTACGTCAGGCCAAGCGATATGGGGCAGACGTCCTGCTCCTGCAGGAGACTCATCTTATGGGCAAAATGTTGAATGTCCTCTGTTTTAAATCTGGGGTGACCAATATCAGTCTGGGAGGGCTAGATCCATGCTAGATATTCCAGATGTTTACATAAATTACATACATTGAATCTGAAGAAGAATTAATATATTCACGGACTACTTTAGTTGCTTTCTCCTGTCTCCCCCAGTCTGGCCCCACCATTTCCATCCCTGTCCTTTCTTTCCCCTCAAACACTCTTACTGTCTCTCTCCTCATGACCACCAATTGCCGAGACTGCTCTTTGCATAATCCTGCTTCATGCCTCTCATCTTTCCGATTTCTCTGTACTTCTACCGTTTTTGCTTCTTTAATGAGCACTGTCAAGACTGACTCACCATCTGATGCCTGCCATAAAATATGTTTCATGATCATGCAGAAAGAGTAATGACACATGAGTACAGTATGTCAAATTTCTGGACTTAACTAAGGGCATTAAAAACATTGTAGCATATTTCTGCTAAAAACATAGAAAAAAGTTAAGTGAAGCATTGACTGTATAAAAAATAATTATTACATGGGCAAAGATGCAGTTCGAAATTGTACTGATAACCAGAAGGAAAACAAAGTAGGTATTTTATTTTGTCTGCCCAAAAGTGGAACAATAAAGAGCATTCCCACCTTCCTCTCCCAATACACACATAAATACTGAGAGTATTGTCAAGATAGCATTGGGACGAACACTCAATTCCCTGGAGGGGACGGTAGGCTAAGAAGTGAACAAATCGCCCTAGAAAACGTTGTTATCCACTCATTTATATTATGTATCCACAAGTCATTGGAGCTGAAAACAGCCCCAGATTAAAAAAAAATATTAGCGCTAACTAGGAGGTTTGTTCCAACCAAAATACTTGAGAACAGTTCACTTCTAGACCCACAAGCCATAAGAAAAGATTTAAAGAAATTAGTCAATAGATCAAGGGATCCCATACATTCCACAAAGGATTTGACCAATAATCTCAGGGCTCTTGAGGTGCTTGCCAGTAAGCCTGCATCATCTGCATACAACAAAATGGGGCATGGGATGCCAAGGACCAGAGGAACATCGGGCGTGCATGAGTGTAAAGTTTGTTAATATACAAGATAAACAGCAAAGAAGCAAGCACACACCCCTGTTGTACTCAGCACCTGTTATAGTTCTCTCTTGTAACCACTCTACTTTGACCAAACCTCACTCAGGCCTTTGTGTTCATGTGCCAAGATGCCAACAGGTGTACAAGTGGGTCCTCCATCCCCATTTCTAATAATATTTAGCAGATCCTTGACCGATGTACACAGTTAAATGCCACAGTTTGGTCCATAAACACTAAATACATAGGGGTGTGCTTCACTACAGTGTATTTACCAAATATTAGACAAAGGTTCAGGCACTGCTTCTTTGTTCCAATATGTTTACGAAAACCATACTGGCATAGGTTCAAAATCTTGTTATTGTCCCCTCACTCAAAGATTTAGCTGGAATTTCTATGAGAGAGATTGATGGGTGAGTAGCGCGCTTTATAAATGCGATTGATTGATTGATTGATAACAACAGGATAACACAGGCCCCCTGTGCCTTTTTCAAATATAGGTACAATTGTGGATGATCTCCATGAGTCAGGTAAAGATACACAATTTTCATTGTTGTCAATATTGCTCAGCAGAGGGAACAATAGGCCAACATTGCATTTTATCATGTTGATAGTTATGTCATCCGGGCCAGGTGCTTTTCCCCCTGCACTTTGCTGTATTGCAATAGACATTTAGTGTAGGGACACAGCCACATTAGAGTTTGACTCGACCCACTTGCTTATACACAAGGCCAAATTCCCCACTGAATAAATTGTAGGAATGTGTTCCTCCCATGCCTCACTACTGATGTGGCTGCCAATTTGCACCCATGTCTGTAAGCTGACCTCAAGGCTGAGACAGATTTCCAAAAGGACTGTTCTCAGTCATTGCTGAGTGCCCTACTGCTGAGTGATCACCTTCACTTTTCTGTTTTTAGTTGCTGCTTTATATCTTTTGATCAACCTGGTTACCTCCATGGGGTCCCGTGGGGTCCCTGTGGCAAGCGGCTAGGGCCTTCCGGAGGGCTTAGTTGGCAGCTGAGCACTCTTAATCAAGCCATCTATGGGTATTATGATTGATAATTGTTTTTTTTACCAGCTTTGAAAGATGGATTTTAATATTTGAGCAAAGGGCCACAAATATCCCAATGCAATCACCATTGGATATACAGCCCAAGATTAGAGCTAAATTCCTCTGCTAATTTCAGCCAGCGTTTGTGTTGGATTAAGAAGGTTTCAGCATACTTTTAGGTTGTCTGTTGATACCTACAGATTAGAAAGTTCTGGTTGACTTTTAGGGACCTCTATCAATGCCAGAGCAAGTCAATTACAAAGGGGTTGTGATCCCCAAATTCTGTTTGGACAATTGCCCATGACACTAACCGATCAGAAAAAGTATTGGAAACAAAGATGTAATCAATAACATGAGAGACAATCCCTGCCGTTAAAAGTTGGGAAGCCAGCTTCTCCCATTCCTGCCACCTCAAGTGCATTATGTAAGTCTAGAGATGCTAGGAAGGTCTCCAATTCTTTACCCCCCTGATTGGGCCCCCCAGAAAACAGCATATGACTACCTCTCACAGGGCATTTTAATTTAGCATTAATGTCCTTTAAAGTCTTCACTGGCTCCCAGTGATCATACGCATTACCTTCAAAACACAGTACACCTGACTCCGTGACATACATGGCCTAAAATATCTTAAAAATGAATCCCCTGATATTTACACTCTTACAATCTGCCCTCTTCTTCCATGTTCCTCCTGACCATACCCAAAGTTCACCAACCCTCTTCTGGTGGTCAGGATTTCTCTTATCTCTGGGTGATATTATGGAATACTCTTCCCCTTACTCTTGCACCCACTTTACCTTTCTCTGTCTCAGTAAATCCATCAAAAGACTACTAGTACAGCCAATCATTACTATACCTACATTATGTATAAGCACCCTCACACCTTTTGAAGTTATTGTGCTCTAGAAATATATTATTCATTAATTCATTTATCTGTGTGCTTCAATTTATCCATCAGATTGATTTATCACAAATTAGACTGGCCTAGCGTTGACTGGGTTAGATTAAACAACTGTGCCCCAAATTCTAAAGAATAGGAAACAATGAATGACTTTGGACAACTCATAAATTGACTTCGACCCAACAATCATATGAGGCCCAAGTCCCCCATTGTCACTTTCATCCAACTTTCAGACAAATCTCAATTACTGATTGATTACATCTTCCTGTCGGAGACCTTAGCAAATCGCCTCAATAGATTTGAGATTCCTTATAGGACTGAAAGTCACCACAACCTTTTGTCTCTCACCCTAGATTTATCAGCTCCTATAGTACAAAAATGTATCTCAGTGGGCTCTTCTACAGGGGCTGAAACAGGAAAAATGGTAGGGAGAATTAAATAAAGGGAGACAGGTACCTCAGGTTGCATATGTGGCTAGAAAAGCTGACCTCGGAGGCCAATAGCCAATCCCAATTGGATATATCCCTTGATTGGGATAGATCCTTAAGTGTGCTAAGGGATTCCCTGCTAGTTGCCACAGATCGGGAGAGGATGTGCTAGACCTTAAATCTGGGGAAGCGGGGGGTTAGAGTCTCGGCAACAGCGCTCAACATCCTGTGATTCTGGGCAAATCACTTAATCTCCCTGTGCCTAACAAAAATGAATGTGTCCACTGGTGCTCATTTAAAGTGCTCTACGGGTCAGGTTCGCGCTATATAAAACTCTGAAAAAAAACAGTATGCAAGGGCCAATGGAAAGGTGGACCTTGAACCAAAACACAATAAGGACATCTTAACAGAAAGAGAGCTAAGAAGGATCCTGCATGCCCATAAGCTCAACCCTACCATAAAATCTGCAAAGGCCACGACCAAGCAGTGTAACAGGCATAAAAAACAACATAGGAAGTAAAGAAGGCCATAGAACTGAAGGAATGGCTATAAGTCTATCAATTGCTGATGGAAATAAATCAGGCATGTTTTTGGCAGTACATCAATATACTAAAATCTAATCATACAAGGGAAGCTGGATTCTCTGAAGAATCTTGGATGACGTATGTAGAAGCACTATATGAAGATCAGTCCCCTGCACCTGATAATGCTGGCAAGTCGGAGGACACAGAACTGCCCATAGGCAACATCCAGGAGCTGATCGGCCAAACCCATATCAGCCAAATAACTAAAGCAATGAAAAGTGATTGTGCTCCTGGCCGTAACCCCCCTTCAATCCTGCGTATCTGACTGCCCAAGTACTGGACGCTTGGAAGGGGTCTATTCTGTGGCCAATACTCAAGAAAGGGGATTCAACAATTCCATCAAATTACCACCTGATTACACCAGGTTACAGCTTTTGCTAGAATACTACTTAAACAGCTGGAGGCGTGGGTTGTGGAAAACAATGCATTGCCTTTTTTAAAGACTGGGTTCAGAGCTGCTGCATGAACAATGGATAACATTGCAGTGCTTGAAGCCCTGAGTAGCCTAGCAGTACAAAAAGATCAGCCACCACTCTTCTGTGGCTTCATTGACAATAGTGCTGCTTTTTATTAGGTGGATTGCCCTACGCTATGGAGAAAATTGAACTTGCTGGATGCCCCTTCTAAACTACTAGGGTAAATTACTCTGTCACATGGGTATGAGCAAGAACAATACCTCACATTGCTCCCTTCAAAATTACCACCCGCTGTGGACTGATGCAGCGGTGTGTTCTTGTGAACATTCTTTTCAATTTATATGCCAAAGATCTGGGGAAAGCTCTAGAGGGAGGCTGCCTGATTATCCCAAAACTAGGCATATACAAATTACATATCCGGCAATATGCGGATGATATAGTGATAATGGATCACTCTAAAGTCAGTCTACAGAAAGCCTAAACCACTTTCCTGTTTACCTACCCAAGAACATCCCACCACTACGTCAGCTGGCTAACAGTCAAAAATATATGAGTACCTTACACTTACAAGGTGTCTGGCTTCACTCTATCCTCAGATACACACCTACTTCCAACCTGCAAAATACAAACTTCAAACTTCTTATTACACCTTGGCCACCATGAGCCACCTCCAGGTTCAGATCTTTCCACCGTGTAAGCCATCTACAATGGAATTCCCTCACAATTAGACAGCCAGGCAAGTTCCTTGCAACAAGAATTCAAAATAGCACTGAAAAGGTACCTTTTGCAATTTGAGGAAGTAACTCCTCACCTTGCCGAAGATAGGAATACTTTCTACCAGTGTTTAAGGCCACCTTCACTGCCTCCACCATGGTTTGATGTAAATGATTACTTCAGGCCTGTAGATTCTTTATGTGGTTATGTTAGTTAGCTTTAGTTAAAAGTTTTGTCATTGCCTGCCATAACCAAAGAACTGGTTCAATCAAGCCATATAACAACTGGTATTTTGTCTTAGCTTTGTCAACCATTTCATTCTTGCTGATCTATGCACCGTCATCAACCTTTTATTAAATGTTTCTCGTAGAAATGGGGTGTGGTTTGAACAGCAGGCATGGCGGACGCAGACTGAGAGAGCTCCGCACGCCTACGCCATACGTTTGGCAATATATCCGACAAAATCCAGACCTGAGGACTGCACGACGGTCAGGTCCTGTCCAAGACATCCCTGGGCATACGCCGGCCAGCATGTGGCAGCTGAAGTGCCAGATTGCTACCTCCCTGTCGTGTGAGAGCTGCTGCAGAGGCCAAGGCCTGCCCCGAGAGCGCGCTTACCGCCCGGGGCCAAAACTAGGAGCCCGGTGTGCACCGAGAACCGGGGCCTGGCCGAGGCCCAGAAGGTGAGAGATCCTGTAGGTGTGGGTTCTCCCTGGGGCCTCGGTGTTCTCCTCGTTTGGAATTGGGTCCCTGTCGGGGCCGATGCATGGTGGTGTGGTCCCCTCACCCTCCGGGAGTGCGAGGTAGCTGAAAGCCGGGCCGTGTGGCGCTGGAAGGCTGCGTTGGTGTTGGCGCCAAGCAAGGCACCCTGGATCACTTCACCGTGCCGAGCAGAGGAGCTAGTGGAGGAGATGGTGGAGGTGTGGTATCTGACAACGCCACCTTCCTGGCGGCGATCAACGACACCAGGGACAAACTAGATGCCAAGATCAGCGCTGTAGGTATGGAGGTCTCTTTTCTGTGCCAGGATCTCCGGCACGCTGTGGACCGTATCACCGAGGCAGAGGCACGTGTTTCGACAGTGGAGGATTCTGTCTCAACCCTCCAGAAAAAGTAAATAAATTGACAGTTGTCTCCCAAGAATTGGCCTCCAGAGTAAAAGACACCGAAGGCCGCGCAAGGCGCAATAACCTGCATTTCGTGGGTCTGCCGGAGGGATGTGAGGGGCCCTCCATGACTCGGTTTATCACACAATGGCTCAAAGATATCATGCCGATGGAGCTACTTTCCATTTGTTTCGTAGTTGAGCGGGCCCATTGGGCGTTCACAAAAAAAACGCCCCTGGGTGCAAGCCCCAGAACAGTGATTGCAAAACTCCTAAACTATGCCAGCAGGGACGCTATCCTGCAATACACCAGGACAAACAAAGAAAAATTTCAGTGCGACTCAAAACCTATCATGATATTCCCTGACTGCACGCGCCTGGTGCAACAACAATGCCAGTCCTTTGTGGCCGCAAAGCGCAGGCTACGAGACCTCAACCTGCAATATATGCTGCTATACCCTGTCAGCATGCGCGTCATACATAACTCCAAGTCCTTCTTTTTTTCTCTTCATAGGCTGTCTTTGCATGGACCACTGAACATCGACACCTGAAACCGCACACGCCTCTGCCACGGGACTCGTACTCCTCCCAAAGTTCACAGTGCAACAGGACTCGCAGGCCCAGATCAAAGCAGCGACATCGTTCCGGCTCGGACAGGCGATCTTTCAGCCATGAACGCCCTCCCTGAAAAGGGCTTTATGTACCTCGGGGACACTCCTCGTCAGTCATGAACCTTTCACACATTGAGACTGTATTTATGTTTAACGTCCTCTAACTTGGCGTGGGTGCTCAGCAGTAGAGCAGCTGCATGCCGAACATTCCTATCCCCCATTGTTAATGTATTGTGGGAGGGTTGGGTAAAGTTGGAGTGGGGTCCCGGGGTCTCGAAAACACTACAGATGCTCCTAGTTCCAGGAAGTGTCGGGTGGGGGGGAGTTTTTTTTGGGAGAAGTTTAGTTTCTATTGTTTTAGATTATGCAGACTTCTTATCTTGTTCCAGACAGTATTCTGATGCAACCTTTAGAGATGCAGGATGATGGCACAAACAGGAAGAATCCCCATTGGGGACATTGTGGTAGTTTCATTGAATGTCAGGGGCCTATCAAACAAGATTAAGCTTGGTGCGGTCTTACGTCAGGCCAAGTGATATGGGGCAGACGTCCTGCTCCTGCAGGAGACTCATCTTATGGGCACAAAAGTCCCCTGTTTGGCTAGATTTGGGTTTCATCAAATATACCATGCCGGGTTTCTCAGAGGATAGTGCGGCACCAAAATCCTTATACACCGTAGGATCCCCTTCCAGCATGAGTGCACCTGGGCAGATGATGTGGGCAGGTATGTGGTGGTCACGGGCACATTGTATGGTGAACAAATTACCTTAGGCAGTACCTACGCCCCCCTCCATTAGGAGCCACTTTTGCTGATAAGGTCACCAGACTCCTGGGGGAATTGCCGGAATGCTTCTCTCTTCTGATAGGCAGAGCAACTCGGACCGCCCTCTGCCAGCAGGTCCCACCAAATTATACACGTTTATATCCTCCCTAGGCTGGGCTGATGTCTGGTGAGAGTACCATCCCGCAGAACTCGGGTTCACTTACCTGTATACAGTGCATGGATCCCAGTCCCGCCTTGCCCACTTCTTTATACCACGCATATTCCTGCATAGAGTCTCACAGGTCATGCATCTACCTAGATGGCTTTCCGATCATTCCCCGATCTCCCTCAAACTGCATACCAGCTCCCACAGACCCCGCTTCAGGTGGCGTATGTCCCTATGGCACCGCCGTAACCCTGACTATCAAGAAATGCTCCAAACAGCACTAGTGGAATTTCTAGACGCTAATGTTGCCTCGGCCCCGTCCCCGGGTATCTTGTGGGAGGCCCTGAAGCCCACTGTGTGAGGTGTTGAAATTAGCTACGGCACCAAAGAAAATCGCAAGTTACGTAAACAATTGGCTGACCTTGAGGCGTGCAAGGTGTCCTTAACGGTACAGCTCAATCAGGCCCCATATCCATCGGTCAGGCGCAATCTGCTACAAACGCAGCAGGAACTACAACAATATCTAATTGGTGAGGCCAAGGAGATCTGGGTAGCTTCACAGCACCGAATATATCAGTGGTGAGATAAATCGCGCAAGATGCTTTACAGGCTCTGTCAAGCCGATAAATCCCCCGCTGAGGTGCCTACCATGCGGGTCACTGACTGGGGTCTCTGCTCCTCGCCAGACCAGGTGGCACGTGAGTGCGCTCGACACTTTTCCTCCCTACATGACCGCCGAGAGCACCTCTCCACAGGTCAGATAGCGGAATTTCTCAGGGATGTACCTTCACATAGACTCACAGAACATGCACAAGACCAACTCGAAGAATCACATTGGAGGAATGGCCGTGGCCATACATGCCATTCTCCTGTGGCAGGCCCCCGGGCCAAATGGGTTCCCCATGGAGTTCTCGTGGCCAAACATAAATGTCCTAGGTCCTCACCTACTCGCTGCCACTCAAGACGCACATGACCAGAGTGTTCTGCCCCGAGACTGGAGACATGCAGAAATAGTCCTCTCCTCAAACCCGGACACCCCCGGAAGACCCGTCGTCATACCCATACTGGGGAAGGGTCTCGCGGACCGCCTCCGGACGTGTGTGATGGACTTAATCCATCCAGATCAGTCAGCCTTCATGCCACAGAGGGCTACCCGTCACAACATACGACGAGTGCACAACGCCTAAGCGATGGCTCATACACTGGGATGCCCTGCTGCTCTCCTTTTGGCAGACATAGACAAAGCATTTGATTCGCTAAATTGGGTATACGTGTTCCAGCTACTCGAAGCAGTGAACTTCGGTCCTCGTTTCATGGCATATGTCTGACTACTCTACACTAACCTTACAGCTTCAGTTCGGATAGCTGGGCATTACTCACATCCTTTCTCTATCCATAGGGGCACGAGACAGGGCAGTCTGCGGCAACCAGGGTCGTGGCACCTGGGCAACGCAGCTGTCTCACGCAGCCAAGGGTTTCAAGTACCTGGGAATCTATATATCGCCATGCCCCAAAATCTCTTGGACGCCCTGCCCAGATTCCATGGGTGGGATATGTTGGGAATCTCGACCCTAGGGGACATAATGAGGGGCACCACATTAAAATCATTTCAGCAACTCCAAAGCGACTTCCAACTGCATACGTCCCAGTTCTCTAAATACCTTCAATTCCACCATGCCCTGACCCCCCTGATCCAGGCGCTAGAGTCTCTACCAGAGTTCCCTCCCCTCGAAGGACGCCTCCTAATGGGTGACCTTGGCCTACATAAATTCAGACAAACATATCAAATACTTACAATGCACACACAGACTACCCTAGACAGGACCAGACATGAATGGCAAGAAGATATTCTAGATCTAATGGATTATGACTGGACGGAGCCCATAGCTAGCCCCCGAGGTGTGGCGGTTTCTGCATGGTATCGACTTACACAATTTAAATACCTGCACCGTACATACTATACCGGAACCAGACTTTGGGCAATGGGCGCAATTCAATTCAATCCCCTACATGCCTGAGATGTGAACAAGAAGAGGGGATGTTTCTCTATACAGTCTGGGGGTGTTCCACACTGCAGCCCTTCTGGCGCAGGGTCTCCTCGTGCCTCAGCACTGTTCTGGCATGGGAACTACGACATGACCCACGTCTTTTTCTTTTACATAGCACTGATGGGATTGGGGGCAATAGCTATAAGCAGTTCCTATTCTTTCTGGCCCTCAACATCTCTAACGTGATGTAGTACTGCCATTGAAAGGGACATCCCCCAAGCGGAAGGCAGAACTAGATAGATGCATGGGTGTGGAAATAGCCGTGTTTTTGGCACGTGGCTGCCCCCAGAAGCCCCGTAAAATATGGACCCGCTGGGCAACATACTGTGAGATGGAGCTCCTTCCTTACCATAGGAAGACCCTTGAATGGCATACCTCAGTAGGCACACGTACCTGGTTCTCCTTTGCCCTATGTTGGGCTTTGCTGTCTCCCTATATTTTTATCCTGGGGTTTTGTTTGGCTGAATCTGGATCTGTCTGCATACTGTTATTGTTGATTTTCCTGCATGTTTGTAGGCTTTGCATGAAATGTGAAATGACGGTATCTCTGTTAAATAATGCTTTCTTACAGATATCTGTAGGGCTGACGCCCACATGTTAAAGGAAATACCAAATAACATTTGTTTTAAAAAAAAATGTTTCTGGTAGTAATGTTGCTACTGTCCCTTGAATAGAATAAAAGAAATTGGTGATGTTCTCCCTGACTGCATGCAGGGCCGTCTTTAGCACTGGTGGCCCCCTGTGCGACAGTGTCCTCCAATAATACCTTTGCCACGGATTCCCTCACTACCACCCTTTAACAGTGCCCCTCAAGTCTCCATAACCACTGTCTCTCAGATGCATTTAGTTTTGTAGCGCCACTCAGACCAGTCTAGTTGTCAGATCACTTTACATCACACACACATTGCACAGAGACAATCATGCATGTGTAAATCAGTGTATAGGAATACGACAGAGGACTACAAGTTGTCGGGGGTCACATGACATCCATACTAGTAGGCAGGATAGTTTAAGAATCCTTGGTCTGGAAAACGACAAATTCTGAATTTAAAACATAACACCATTGTGAGGGGTTCTCAATAATAATAATTGATTTCTACACAAATGAATCCTTTCTGCAAGATTAGGATAATGAAAGACTTGGTAAAAAAACATATAGCTCTGATAAATGTTGTGCAGTTTGCATGCAGCACGTAACAAAAGGATCTCTCTGCAAAGGCAGTAACCCACAGACCTATTCACATTATATGCACTTTTTGATGTGCATTGTACATGTTCTTTGCGGCAGGCACATTAACCCTCTGCACTACCTTACCATGAGTCAAAACTTCCACTCGACAAAAACTCCGGTCTCTCTCCAGGAGAACATTAATCACTGGAGCTATCCGGGGATTTTTATTGATGCCTGCAAACTGCTGCAGGCAAAGAAAGTGGCAGCAGGTGCGTTTAAACGATAATATTCTTGCAAACTTATCGTCCCCCACCCCAAGTCAGCACCCAGTGCGGTGGCACTGATCGTATCACCCTAGAGCTGGCCCTGACTGCATGCTAAGGAATTGCCTGGAGGGAATGCAGATTCCAACACCCAGAGGAAGATATGCAGGGTTCAAGAGACTGCATGTCTGTTCTGCCACAAACACCATATGTATGTTCAATGACTTAAGAGGGGATGGTGGTAGAACATTACCAGGTGGACAAATTAGAGCTGCTGCAGTGCCCAATGAACAGGTGAGCAAGCAGTATGCAGTGCCTTGAGGGCTTCCTTTCTAGGTAGTGATGAAAGAGAGTTTTGTCTGTGCTGTTGTCTTACCATGCACTTTTTATTTCTGTAAATTGAAGCTGAGAATTCGCAATCATCTAGAAGATAAAAAAGTATAAAGAGGCTCAATGAGCATTCCGCATAAAGAGAAATAATATATAATTTGGTAAATGTGATTTACATTTATTTTCAGATTATTAAATATTTCACTGAAACCACACCCACCATTATTAAAATGTTTTTAGCCTGTATTGGAATAAGATACCCATTTTTTCAAGGTTCATAATTTCTTTTAATTTCCGGACAAATTCTTCATATGTTGGTGATTTTGAAACCCTTCTTTTTTTGGGCAGTTGCGGAGAGCACAACTAACGATACAAAAAAAAGATAACATTTATTTAACCCAATTCTAAAGGAAAATTCCTAATCTTCCCAAATAAGCAAGTTAAGGCAATGCCGCGATTTTCTCCCAGCACCAATTCTGACAAACTTCCAGATGTTCAATTACTTATACCAGAAGTCCTTAATGTGTATACCTTCCCAAAGGTTAGCACAAAATTTCCAACCCCAAATAGTCATTTAAATATTTTCCCAATCTTGCTCATTTATTACTGTTCATAATTCCTGTTAGCACAAGCCATGGACTTTAGAATGATTGTGGGGTATATCCCACAAAGGATTATAAATCACAGCTCTTTACCCTCTAGATGGCAGAGATCTAAAGACCTTACCAAATAGTATCTTCTTCTCTTTCTATCATCTGCCAAAAAATCTCCATAACTATAAATATCTAATGACAACTAGTCAAGGCTCAATATTATACCTCTCTTGTAATTCTACAAAGGAATACATCTGTCTTTAATAGCTGATGAATTTCTCAGATCCCTTTATCCTTCTACTCTTTTATCAGTGAGACAGCAACTGCTGTGATGACTAAGTTACTCCATAAAGGCACTCAGGTCATTTCTTCTGTTTCCTTTAGCGGGAGCTTCCAAGATCCCTGACAAAGTCTCTTAGGGGCATATGTATCAAATGATTTTGTATTCGCAAATGCTGCGATTTGCAAAAAAACAGCGTTTGCGAATACAAAATCGCAAAACTTGATTTATGAGCCATTTTAGCATCGCATTATTAAGGAATCGCTAATTTTGCGATTCCTTAATTTTGCGTAAGCATTGAAGGAATCGCAAATTGCGATTCCTTAAATGCTATATAACAAGCACCCAAGTTGTGCGATTTCTCCTTAAGAAATCGCAAATTACCACCAACTTCAAGTTGGTGGTAATTTGGGATTTCTTTGAAAAATGCACTTTTTGGCATTTTTCAAAGTGCCATGTGGCGCACATACATGCCCTTAGGGCATGTATGTGCGCCATATGTGCACACATGCTCATTTCAGGGGTGCATCAGAGTTTCCTTATGACACCCTTGAAATTATTCATAATTTGCGATTCTCTATTTGCGAATCGCAAATTGAGAATGACTTCCCAAGATATTCCTTAATTGCAATTTCATAATTTGCTCTATCACATTTAAGAAATAACAAGAAATCGCAAAATATTTGTGAATTTTTAAATACATCCCGTTTTGCGATTCTCAAATAGCGATTCTCCAAAAATTGCTATTTGAGAATCGCAATAACGGATTTTGATACATATGCCCCTTAATGTCTTAAATCATAGCTCTTTATAGAACTTTGAGCCATGAAATGTGTTAATAAAATCCACTACACCGTATGCACCAGACATCTTTACAAGTATGGGCAACAAAACAGAGGAATTAGGCTGTGGAACCGCCACTCGTTTAAACCAGGTTATGTGGCCCAATAATATGTCTCAAAATCTGGGAGTATCCAGCCTCCTTTAAAAAGGGTGGTGAATAAAATGTAGTGTTCCTTTCCAGGAAAGCCCCATGCTCCTATTAATCCCTCCCTTCCCCACACTTTACGTGGGGTGTTGTCCAATTATTTCCTGATAGCATCTGGCGGTGTTTGGAGATTAACTTGGAGTTCCTGGCTTCCCAAGACTTTGAATCCTCTTGTTCCTTTTGGCCACTTCCAGATCCTTTGACTTTAGAATGTTGCCAGCAGTCGCTAAAGGAGTCCTTAGCCTGTTGTGACGCATCAGTCACAAGAAAGGTATAGGTATGGTGCAGCGGCAAGAGCGGCTGACTCTGGAGCAAGGGCTCAAGGTTCGATCGCCAGCAGCAGCTCAGCTCAGCACCCTTTGACTATGGGCAATAGCTCACTTAATCTCACGGATGGTCCCCAGCACCTTGAGACCCCTAGGGGTGATTAGTTCACGCTTTACAAATATTGAATACGGATATATCAACAACATAATTTTTGACTGCAACCAGTTGTCACTGGGACATCAGGACTTGAGCTATCTCAGCCATGTCCCACAGACCTACTGGGAGGCTCTAGGCTACCAAAGAACTGTTGGAGAAACATTTCCAAAAAAACCCCAATAATTATCCCAAATCTCATCAAACTTAGGGAATTTCATTCCTGGGTGACCCACATTGAATATTTTTAAGTGTTCAGTAGATGTTGTGCCAGTTTATGGTGGCACATTTTTGTTGAATTAAGCAGCTGATAGACTGGTTTTAGGGCACCATAAATAGTGGGCAGAGTCTTCATTACTGGAATTTTCGACAATCCTAGACTTGGTAGGATTTCCATTGATTGGTACCAATGTCCCTAGAAAAGCATTGTTCTGTTAATGAATCAGTTATTTCCTTTAGTTTTCAGAGCACTGACATCCTATTTAGTAACATATCTTGACTCCATTAGTACTAGACCCTTCTACTCTTTGAACTTATTTTAAACTGCTGCTTAATTTGCTAACTTTGTGCTGAAGTTTTATGCCTGTCTTCAGTTTAGCCACTTATTATCTTGTGTGGTTAATGTGTACTGTGGAGTGTCTCAAGACTTGGTCCTTTCACTAGCTTGATTCTATTTTAAGCTGTCTTTGCTCTTTGAGCTCCGGTCTGGATGTTCTGGCTTATTGGCACTCCTGTCCTTGATATGCAACTGTGCATTAATGTTCCATTTGATCCATCAGTTTTTCAGCATAGCTTAAATATGTGAGAGAGGAATTGGAGGCAGAAATATCTTGTAGCAGTTGAATGGGGCAAAGACCAATATGATTTTTTGGGCATGAAATGCTACATTGTATTCCAGAATCAGTACCTGCCATTGCTTCTTGTAGGACCACTGGAACGCTTATTGCTGAGGTCAAGGCTTATGAGTACTGTTTAACTTTGATATGACAGTGGTCTGTCAGGTAGGGTCAGTTTCCAAAATTGCTCTTTTCAAACACAAAACTTATATTCACTCATTTGAAAGCTTGTTCACCTAGACTAGACACGCTGCACACATAGAAGATGTGGCCACAATATTAGGCAAATAATTACCATTACACAGGTATGCAAATGTGGTTTGCTCAGATGGGGCAACACTCAGTTTAAGTGCACAAAAAGCATTTGTCAGTAATATTTTGGAGTATTTGTTTGTTTGCGGTGCATTGCAAACCCTGTATCACAGCTCAACCTCCATGGTATCCACCGATCATATCAGGTCTGGTCCAATTGTATCAATAGAAAAGGGCTAGAAAAGACAGTTCATTAACCGACCATCATATTCATTCTGGCACTCTTGAGCCTCTGGAATCAAAATTTAAGATTGACAAAGAACTATATGGCTTTTAAGAACAACCTGTAAACTTATGCTTACTGCAATTGATATGCTCCTATCTAATATCTCTCATAGAACCTCTATTCTAAAACCATTCAATTTTGTTGGCCCTTTTCTGGCTGCAACCTCATCTGGACTTTGTTCCAAACATTGTCTGTTTAGGAATCTCTTTCGGTAACTGAGTCGACATTTTAATTCCATTCATCATTAAATTGTGCTCACAAAAACAAAAGAAGAAGTAACTAGGTGGCCCTATGGACATAGCACCCCATTAAAGTACATCGATTTCCCGCATTCTTAAATATCTTAATGCAACTCCAGATCAAATGTACACATTGTATATACTCTAGCATTGAGAGACTAAATATTTCAAAAGTGGTCATGGTAAAAGAAAATCAGAATCACTATAAAAGTCTAAAAGTCTAAGCACTGCTAACTGTTGATGAAGAAGAGTCGCCAAAATGTATACAACAAACATTGTGGCAGATATAAATTAAAAAAGCATCCTCTTAAAACATTGTATTAAGCATGTCAAAGAAGTTGTGGTTATGAATAATTTTGCAAGACAGACACTACAAAGTATAGAGAAATAAAGACGTCTAAAGTCTTAAAATTTGGCAGATCGGGACATCTGCCAAAAAAGAGGTACATGTCTGCTCCGCTGTATGTAGAATGCCACTAATGTTAATGCAAAATGGCAGATGGGGCACTCGCCACTTTATGGCAGATGTACTACATCTGCCAACATCTAAATAGTCCTATAAATCTTTATCTGCAAGCAAAAACTTCAAATTGATATAATTCTTCATATAGAATCAGCAATAAAGATTTCCATTGGAATCGTTGGAATAATCTAAATTTCTTGCTGGTTATCCAGGTATGGAGGAAAGGTAGGATGCCCTCTCCCAAGAGTTGCAAGAATTCTATCACCTTACTAGGTATGATATTTGAAAACAACTTTAATTGGAAGGTGTAATTTCATCAATGTTGATACACATAGGTAAGACCTGGCATCCATGGCGTGGTTTACCCCTGCCTTTTGCCTTCCAACATCCGGTTGTTGCTGACTTCGTTTTTGCTGGCATGAGGACTCCGTGCACATTAGCACTGCTAACAAGTGCTAAAGTGCTCATGCTCTTTCCCTAAAGCATGGTAATATATGCTTATACCCAATTGGCATGTTTAATTTACTTGTAAGCAATGTTCCCTCAAATGTTGTTCCTTTGTGTGTGGGAATGAATGATCTCTGTGCACCACAGCCAGAGCGTTGTGCACCAAAGCCATGCGTCATATCACTTTGCAAGCAAGTGCAACGCATAAGCTATGAAATGCTAAAATGAGATTTTTGGATTCACATGGCCATGCCAGAGTCCATAAACAGGCAAACATCTTTACATTCACTTGACAGCTGCTCTGTCACCTCTAGTGGTATCAATATTCAAACAGTGTGCTATTTAGGGTCCAGCAGTATGAATACCATGGTAGAAAGGTTTGAATCACATTACTTTGCCTAATTTCATTAAATCCTGCATCAGTGTAAAGTGCCAGAAAAGCGAAGTACGGCGCGATGCAAGCGGAATTGGGGGCCCGGTACGCGCCAAACATCCCCAGACCCCGCGGATGTACATGCCGTACCCCCACCCGTGTATGTACACCCGTGTATGTACGAGTCGAACCCCCACCCGTGTATGTACGAATTGAACCCCCACCTGTGTATGTACACCCGTGTATGTACGAGTTGAACCCCCACCTGTGTATGTACACCTGTGTATGTACGAGTCGTACCCCCACCCGTGTATGTACGAGTCGAACCCCCACCTGTGTATGTACACCTGTGTATGTGCGAGTCGAACCCCACCCGTGTATGTACACCCGTGTATGTACGAGTCGTACCCCCACCCGTGTATGTACGAGTCGAACCCCCACCTGTGTATGTACACCCGTGTATGTACGAGTCAAACCCCCACCTGTGTATGTACACCCGTGTATGTACGAGTCGAACCCCCACCCGTGTATGTACACCTGTGTATGTACGAGTCAAACCCCCACCCGTGTATGTACGGTGCGTACCCCCAGCGCGTACGACTCATACATACACGGGTGTACATACACAGGTGGGGGTTCGACTCGTACATACACGGGTGGGGGTTCGACTCGTACATACACGGGTGTACATACACGGGTGGGGGTTCGACTCGTACATACATGGGTGTACATACACAGGTGGGGGTTTGACTCGTACATACATGGGTGGGGGTACGACTCGTACATACACGGGTGTACATACACGGGTGGGGGTTCGACTCGTACATACACGGGTGTACATACACAGGTGGGGGTTCGACTCGTACATACACGGGTGGGGGTTCGACTCGTACATACACGGGTGTACATACACGGGTGGGGGTTTGACTCGTACATACACGGGTGTACATACACGGGTGGGGGTTCGACTCGTACATACACGGGTGGGGGTTCGACTCGTACATACACGGGTGTACATACACGGGTGGGGGTATGGCACGTACATCCGCGGGGTCTGGGGGGGGTTCGGCGCGTATGCGGACACATGTCTCCATGGTTGCTATTGCAGTTCGGTCCGTACGGTGTATTTTCCATACGGTTGTAAAATTGGAAGGATGGGACGGATCGTACTTGCGCGGTCGGACTTCATTTTTCCGATTCGTAGGGTAAATCGTCCGAGGATGTGTCGGACACATTTTCCGACCCGAGGACGTGTGGGGATATTTTCCCAATGCGATTCGTATGGACTTTTTCCCATACGAATCGTACTTGGCAGTTTGTACGCTACTTGTACGATTCGTACGGTAAAAATCCCGGATACGATTCGTATGGGGAAATTTTTTCCAGGATCCGAATCGGCACCTAAATGTGTGAAATCTATAACCGGGAGACAGTGGATGGCTCCAGATGCTGTTGATACATGGTCCTACTTCATCATCCATGAGGTGAAGTTCCATTTGCATTGTGTCCTAAATGAAGACATAAGTATACAATATAGTCGGGCAACTCAATAAATTTACAGAGAGAGTGGAGCCAGAGCTGAGCCAAGGGTCTGGCTTGGATCTTAGAGCCTGTGCACAAGCCGAGCTCTGAAAATGTTTGCTATGTAAATCACACAACAAAGAGCTGGCAAAATATGCTAAAATTGTTTAAATATTCAAAAAAGTATATTTCTTTCACTTGTGAAGCTTTCGCATTAATACATCATATTATTGCACTGCACTGTGAAGTACTTTTTAAAAGTAATGACAAAAAAAAGAGTTTTGGTGAAATTGCCTAAGATCACACAATTTAAGTAGGGAAGCCACAATTTATCCAGGTCATCTGGTTTCACTTTATACAAATCAGCAAGGAAATTGGTATATTTTTGTCTTTCCTTACGTCAAGGCTTTGTTTTTACCTCTTTGTACATTTCGTATACACTGTGAACTAGACCCAAAGGTCAATTTGGAGCACGTTAAATGAGCACCATTTACTCTACAAAAGGTCTCATTCATTGTTTGCCCAGCATCACAGAATTGTCAGCTGACATCGAGACTCAAACCTGGTTCCCCAGTTCCAAAGTCTGCAGTATTGGCCGTAATGCCAGATCCTGAGTTGAGGGAGGGAGTCAGGCAGAAGCCACATGCAAACTCGGCTCATTAAGGGCTTGAGGATCCAACAGGACCTCGAGCTGAGCCAGAGCCAGGCTTCAGGCCCAAATCTGGCTAGAGCTTTCAGTGCCTCACCCATTTCTAGTGTAAGAAAAGTATACATATTTAGTTATAGTGAAATATTGTCTTAGGCCGTCAAACACCTATGGTAAACAAAAGTATTGACCACAGATTCGGCCAGTAACCAATGACTTGGCCTAACCCCTTGGGTATTCTACCTTAATAACATTTCAGATATATTGTGCCACCATAATATTGTGGAATGATATTGAGCCCCAAAATATCAACACAGTAAGACTATACATGTAAGTATAGGTTTAATTAACTCCACATGTGTTTACCTTGACAACATATATATATGTTTTCAATGTATTAAGTTGTGAAGCTAAGAATAGTAAGTCTATAGTTACCAATATACACTTATCTTCCTGATATTTCAGGGCTCGATATTTTGCCCATGATATTATGTTTGCATAATATTTTTGAAGTTATATTTTGACATACAACCACACCATATCATTTCCAGCCATGCCATCAGACCACCCAACACACTAATTGTGGTCTTGTGTACAAATGTGATTGTGTGGCATGGCTTCTAACACTGACCTCCCCATTTTCTAAATGCTGTGCTCTTGATCAATTATTATTTGTACTTATTGGTCTGCTCCCCTTTTCATCTGAGCTAGGAGTACTTGGAATCTGACTGAAGGCTTCTAGGAAATGTATAATGACTACTGAACCCTACCATGCATGGGACTTTACAGTGGGGAGTGTAGTGAAGGAAGATCAAGATCCAGGTAGTTGATGAAGTATATTTATTCAAAGTAAGATGGTACAAGGATAAAAGTAGATTCATTAAGTAAAGTACATGAAATATTGAAACCCCACCAGGAGCAGGATGGTGACAGCTCAGCCCTAACTCTCAACTCAAATCCCAGAGCTATCAGCTTTCTATTACATCATCAGGATGACACCATTCTACATGGCAAGGCAGGAGACTATGCGGAAGGAAGTATGCAGTGAAGACACTACAGGGAGCAAACAGTACTCTGTTGCAGCTTGTATTGTCTTACTTGTCTCTTACGTTATCCAATTGTTAGACCGTCTCTGTGTGCGAAGAAGTCACTGCTGACTCCTATTTGCAATGCTGCCTGCACAGAAAACAATAGTAATGGGTGTCTGCATCTTCAGTGGGCACTCCCAAGGATCACTCTCTAAATCATAAATAATGAAAAAACTGTTGAAAAATGGACTCTAGCTGCCCTTGAGTTTCTGCATCATGCTTATTGACGAAAAACACTATAACTTACATTTTTGGACAAGGGATATCCAGAAGACTTTTTTAAAACCATAGCAATGGTGTGGTTTGCAGAACAATAATGTTGAGTCTTCATGAGGAGCTATTGTACTGTTCAGCAAAGCCTGAAGTGGCATTGTTACCACTAAACAGACATACTGTAATAAATAAATAGAATCCACGTCAACCTTTTGCACACTGGTGTTCCTTTACGTTAAACACAGCATGCTCTTAATATTTGACAGTATGTATTGATTCCTTGCAGTGTGCCCTGTATCAAAGCAGCTTACAGCTGCAGCACAAATCCATGTGCTGCTGTACAAATTCAGTCAAAATATATACAACTTCTGCATTCCTGCCTTCCTAAAGTGATGAAACCAACATCTTGCTCAATATCATTCACAATCATTGATCAAGAATGAGACAATCAGGTTTGTGATATTTGCTATTCAGGTGAGAACATTTTTCAATATGCTGACAAAAGGCCAGTAAGGATATTTTTGACAGAATGGCAAATCTGAAAGGCCAGTAGTCAGCTGCATACAAGACTATGCCTCAGAATGTGTCTGATCTGTGACTGATGTATCCCAACCATAAGTCCTGTCCTTCTGAAAGGTACTACCCTATCACAAGGTACAATGGAGCACCCTGCATCAAAAAGCATGGACATAGACATCTCTCTGAGCTTTCTTCCTCTTATTGAAGCAACCCTTCCCTGTGGGCGTCTGAATTCTCTGGCCGTGGACTTAACCCCATGTTTAAACAGCCTCACTCCACTCATTGAACTGTGGTAGGTAGATGTAAAATAGGCACAAGGAAGAGACACCCATCTTATGGGTGAACTGCACAATGTGGATTCAGGCTCAATCCCACCTTTCCTGGTTTACCAAATAGTGTGATTCTATTAGTGCTGGAACTTAGAGGGATTGAGCTAGATCCCAGTTCCAGCAGCTGTTTTTGGGCTGGATCTGGTCGACAAACGGAAACATGCTTTATTTGTCCTGATGTCATTTTTGTGACACCATATTACATTCAGCAATTTCTGCATGTTGTCAGGCGGTTCTTCGATTTGGGGCAGCTGACATCTAAAATAGGAGGCCTGATTTAAAGGGCCATCAGCCCTCCTTTTGTTCATGTACCATCCTGGCTTGGACCCATCTGGAACCTAACATCTAGATCCTACTAAAATAAAAGGAATCAAATGTGCACAACTTGTTGCCACTTCAAAAGTACTTAAAAGAAACTACTGAGGGCAGGTTTTTAACTTTGTTCAGCTCCCTGTGTAAGACGTGTGATTGTACTGTATAAATGCAGGATTTATCTGTCTGTATGAGTAATTACACAAATGTGTATTTAAATGACATTTACTTTTTTATGTAATTCTTTTATGGTGCTCCTCATTATAGTGCAGGGGCTCAGTGCACTTTACATCACACACAGAGGCACAATAAATCATACAAGTTTATAAATAGTGTACAGGAAACGTTACATAAGATAATGAGGGTCATAAAGTGTAGGAATCCCTTATCATCCATAATTGCAAAATGATATGTTGAGTCAATGTTACGAGAAACAAAAATTCATGATAATATGTAACACAGTGATTGAGGTTGTCTGTACTAGCAATACTTTATTACTTCCC
The DNA here is from genome assembly GCF_964204655.1 of Triturus cristatus. Classification (NCBI taxonomy): domain Eukaryota; kingdom Metazoa; phylum Chordata; class Amphibia; order Caudata; family Salamandridae; genus Triturus; species Triturus cristatus. Next base: position 761,840,969 of record NC_140595.1, read on the forward strand.
AAGTACCCTTTCTTTGAAATCTTAGAATAACAGATGGAGAAAAAAGCAATAAGGATCTAACCCCACGATTTGCAATTTGCAGTCAGCTTCTTGATGCCAATAATTAGATCACTGTGCTATATTAGAAGTCTTGCAACTTATGAACTGGAAGAAGCAAAATAATCTCAGCATCAAAAGAAGTAGCCCACTTCCTTTAAATCTGTGATCTGCATGTTACACAATGTGCAGGCACATTAACCATTTATGATACATTATGAGTCAAAACTGTGACTGGACAAAACACAGCACTCTTCCAACACTGTGTTAACCACTAGATACATCTTACCCCTATTATGATCCCTTCAAAATTGCTGGGCACACAATGACCTCCGCAGCAGGTGTCTTAACCCTGAAAGATATTTTAACATGCAGTGTCTTTGTGACCAATGCAGTAATCTAGAACAAGTTTGCTATCACGTGTCCTCGTTGCCAATTTCTTTGAAGCATATACTTTTTTAAATAAATGTATATGTTGGCTGTCAGAGACTGTTTTTCAAGGTCTGCCCATCGTGACTCTACCTCATTTCCTCAGCCACATCTTGCCCCCTAATTTATGTGTTCCTATATTACATTTTTTCTAATTCCAGTACTAGATTCTATGTGCATTTTTCATTTCACTGAGCTTCGTTTTTCTGCATTATCACATATGAAACAACCTTCAAATACATGAGTTCAGTATTTGAGCTGCACAAAATACTTTTGTGTATTGATTTAATAGACTATAATGTTGCAAAAGTTATAATAACAATCTAGGCAACATACTGAGTGCACAAGACAACTGACTTGCCTCTTGATTTGTTGTCAGAGTGAGCAGCCTGACTGTGTGCAATATCATTTTACAGTTCATTTAAATAAATCACTTTTAATAAATACTTTTCAGTGATGTCACCTGATGTAGTAAGGTAAAACTTAAAAAAAGACACTTTAATTTTGAAAAGGCGTTATCATCTTTCTACATGTAGTTTATTGCTTGATCTACATTCACATTCAACATTTTCTAGACAGCCAAATGACACCATAAACTTGTCTTGACTCTACTCCTTAATTCATTGGCTTTTGCGCATCTAATTGTGAAACAAAGGTCAGAGCGGCCTTTCAGTTCTCTCAGAAGATCTCCCCTTCCCTGCCCCCTGCATGTTCGACAATCACAAAGCTTGCTCCCATCACAATGTGAAACATGTCTGCCCCCCTTCCCAGCTGTGTTCCTTTATCTTCCGTGGTGTGCCATTCAGCAACCTGCATACACTTTCCACATGAGCACCTTTTTAAAAGGCGTGCATGTTTTAGACACAAAATGCTCCTTAATGTTCCTGGTTCGACCTGCATGCTTTATGAAAGACTCTAGGCACTGCGAGAAAGCAGTGTTCGTGCGCATGCATGCACACACACCCTGGAGGAACACAGCTTGTAAGTCTCTAAACAAGTGCCACTGCATGTGCCCAGGGCCTGTATATTAAATTCTACTAGTGAGCCTGCAGCTATGGTTGTGCCACCCACTTAAGTAGCACTTTAAACATGTCTTAGGAGGGGCATGGCCCCGACCGCTCTCAAGATTGCAGCTATCTTGTGAGGCTCCGGCGGTGCGGCCTTTATTCTTACCAACTCACCACCAACATCATCTCCTGTCCAGAGTATATGACACAAACCTGGCTCTGAAGACCTGGACTAGTATAGGGCCACCTTTAGATAAGGTCATCACTCGCTGACTTCTGTTCCTGTTGTGTGCAGCCTGTGTGGCCCAGCCCACCCTCGGAGGCACGGTGGCAACAGGAGGTCACGAGTGAGTCTGAGGTCGGGATTACCCAATCCCGCCAGTGTTGCATGGAGCACCCGGCCCTCTGTACGGCTGGGGCAGGTGTTCAGCTGCATGGGTCCACTGCTGCATGTGTTGAGCCCCCTGCCTCTCTGGGCCTCCCTCTTGGAGTGCTCCTTGGCCCATTTAACTCGGCTGGAGCTGTGTTGACTGCTGGTCCCCCCAAGTGTCATTCGGCCGGGGCCTTCGTCGTCTCCTGCTGTTGTGGTTGCCAGTGTGGTGCCCTATACTCGGCCATCTGCTTCTGCTGTTTTCTGCCTGGCCTAACTGCGTGGGTCAGGGCAGCTCCAGGGCCCGCTACAGATGCCGCCAGATGTGATATGTGACTCCCTGCCCCTGAGAGGCCTTTTCTTCTACTGCCTCATCTCTACCTACCAGTACACCATATTCAGTGCTCTCCCTGAACATACCACCTCTTCTGCCCTCCTCCACATTGCTGATTGGGGTCTCCTACTTTCTGGGGCCTGCTCCATGGGACCCTGGTTTGCTGCTGTCCCACTATGTGGCCTTTTGACTCTACCGGTAAAACGTTACTCTAGTGCCTGATTTGGAGTTGAGGCAGCCGTAATGGACACCTGTACCACTGCCTTGCTGGTTAGGTCCTCCCAATATTAATTAAGGGGCATCTTTCACATACATTTCCCACATACCTTCTGGCCTTGTGTTCAAGGAACTCCCCCTCCCATTGCCGCGCTGGTTGAACACTTTTTGACTTTCTACGGAGGACCATTGTTGCTTTGGATTCTGTTCCTCCTTGCCAGCATTGTCTCCACCCTGCTGCACCCACCCTACATGGGCACTTCTGCCCTGTAGACAACTTATTTCACAGTCACCATCACCATAACATAGTACTGCCTTCTCCAGTCATCACTATTGCAGTTCATCACCCTAGTACATTGGGTCTCACGGATCCTAAACAACGCAGGCTCAACTTTGATCAGGCTCAATCTACCATGTTTCGCTCTCTGACATGGACGAAGTCCCAGAAAGTGACCCAGATACAGCTGCCACCAAGGACATATCCGTCATTATGGCGGAGTTCAAGGCGGGCTTTCGCGCAATGGATGCGCGCTTTGATACCCTTGCAGGCCGCATAGATAGAATGGGGGAGTGGTTGGATCATCAGGGGACAAGGATTGAAGGTGCAGAGGAGAGGATATCGGGCTCTGAGGACGGCACCAGCACCCTGCAGAAAAGACTGGCCGAGATGGAACTCATCCTGAGACAAGTTGCAATTAAGAACGAAGACCTCGAAGTCGGGTCCCAAAGGAATAACACTCACATTTCTGCAATTGTGGAAACCCCCAACATGGGGTGACCTGATGTAATTGTGGAACAGCTTCTTATCAATCTTTTCAACTGTTCCAATTTCACTCTAATCAATGTGCTCCTCCCTCCCTAGGCCCTCGGCCCCCTGGGGGTGCCCTGCCCTGCTATCTTATAGCCAATCTCCTCAATTACAGGGATAGTGCCCTACTTATGGCCCGTGAAAAGGGTCCCTTCCATTACCAGGGCGCTAGCATCTCGCTATTTCCAGACTTCACCCCTGCGGTGCAGGAGGCCCGCCAAAAGTTGAAGGATGTTAATAGCTCTCTGCAAACTAGTCCTGCGGTATGCAATACTCTACCTGGCCCGTCTTCGTTTGGCACGCAATGGGAAAATCTGTGTTTTTCAATACGTCTGTGGATGTCATCACCTTTTGTTAAAAAACTGCCTTCTAAATTATCCTCTCCTAGACTGATGGTGCTGGGACACAGTGGCCCAGATGCCTCTCATGGCTTTGCCCTCGTCTGATCATACTGGACTGACCTGACTGGTATACTCCTAGTAGTGAGCACATTGTTCATGATATTTCTATCATGCCTTAACCTTAGGCACCATGTATTACTTTACTATGTTCTTTGTGCATGCTACTATTGTATAATTATGGTATATTATTTTTCTGTGCATGATTACTTTTCCAAATGAGACGTTGCCGACGCGCCCCCATGGTGAATACCAATCTCTTCCAAGTGGGATTGTTTTATTTTCTGTGTCCTTTATCTGGGATTTGCTGGATGTCTTATCATCTGGTGGGGGTGGGGGTCCTAATGTTACGTTTTTGTTGATGTTAGTTTGTCATTCTTTGTTTGCACACTGCGCCACATTACACAACTCACATATCATCGCCCAAAACACTCAAAATTACACCCTCCGATATCAACAGGGCACTTAATGTCTCCCTTAATACATGGAATTTACATGGAATTAATAATCTGCAAAAGGGGAAACAGGTTTTCTCAAATCTGAATAAGCATGGCGTCAAGATTGCCTTTCTCCAGGAGACACACCTCTGTCCTAGCGCCGATCATGCTTATGTCAAGACCTGGGGAACCCACCAGTACTTCTCCTGTTATAGTGTATATTCCCGGGCACCTGCATAGTTATACACAAAAGTGTTCCCTTTATTTCCCATACCTGTCATTCAGATCCAAATGGCCACCATGTTTTCATGTAATATTATTAAGCATCGATGCCCCAAATATAATTGACCCTGATTCTTTTGTGATAATGGGTGGCGACCTTAACATGCCACAGTGTTTACATACTCACCCCACTAGCTCACAACCCACTGATAAACCCCGAGCTCGGGAAATATTCAGACATATCTCTGACACTTATTCACTACGGAACGCTTGGCACACCCGGTACCCGCATATCTCAGGGTTCACATTTTACTCTGTTCCTCACTCAGCTTGGACATAACTGGACTATTGGTTTCTCTCCACTAATGTATACCTATGGGTCTTGGAGGTCGCTGTTTTCCCACAAACACTGTCAGACCACTCCCTGTCCTACATCTGCTGCAGATCACATATGGTCCAAGCCTGAAATGCACCTGGCGGTTCTGTAGTTGGGCCATGGAAGACACTGTATTCTGTAGTGAAGCTCTTGAGTCTCTTACTGAAAATATTACTTTGAATACATGAACGGTGTCGACACAGGCCACCCTTTGGGAGGCTTTTAAAGCCTTTATTCATAGGGCGTGCATCCCCAAACACACAGGCCTCCTTCGCAACATCCATGCTCAATTACAAGGCATCGAGGCAGAACTACGCGACTTGGATTCTACTGCTGCAACTGGTGGAGACCCTCAATTATACCACCATTCGGTACTGTTGGTGGAGTTCCACAACCTCGTTGACAGGGAGGTTGCATACTTGGGAGAGCATGTTAGAGCCTCTCGCTACGGGGAGGGGGATCGTCCAGGTTATACCCTTGCATGACAGCTACATCTAAACAGACTACATAACACTCTGGAACACAAATTGTAGGCAGTAAGAGAGTGCTGGTTTATTTTCAAGTGTATTATCAACGCCTCTCCTCCTCCCGAGAGCCAAACATCCCTTATGAGATTTCTACTTATCTTAAGGAAGTCGCGATGGTGTGGCTTTAAGATAGTCAGCAACATTTTCTTAGTGAACCAATTACTATGAAGAAGGTAACTCAGGCTACTGATGCCCTCAACTGTTGTAAAGCATTGGGACAAATGGATGGTCCGACTGGGGCCGTTTAGAAGACTTTTAAGCAGCACATGGCCCCTCATCTCTTGACACTCTATTAAGAATCTCTCCTGACTGCCGGTGTATTACCACCTCCGCTTCACAAGACTTTTCTTATACTATTGTTTAAACCGGGCGAAGAATCTTTGTTATGTGCTTCCTACAGACCTGTTTCCTCTTGACCCTAGACAACAAAGTAATAGCTAAAGTCCATGCCACTCGACTGTCACTATTGATGGAGCAGATTATTTTTTTCTTCCAATCAGTTGTGTTCCTCTTCGGGCAACTTCTCTCAACTTACGCACTATTTTTGCAGTACTGAATAGGATATCAGCAGTTGTAGCCCTTTTGGAATTCAAAAAAGCATTTGATTCTCTCAAGTGGCCCTTGTTTTAGGCAAGCTCTTCTTTCATATCCCTAATTATGCACTTATATTCTAGCCCAGTGGCTTGCATTAGTCCTGTTTGCTAAATGTGATGTAATTGAAAAATATTAATATTAAATATAATATTAATAATGACAATTAAAAAATAATAAACATGTCTCAGGACTGCCATTGCAGAATATGTGTGTGCAGTTTAAACTGCCATTTTGACTTGGCAAAGTAAATATTTTGCCAGACCCAAACCTTCTTTTTAAATACAGAGAGGTCAACCCTAGGGAATTCCCTGTACAGCCCGGGGGGGGGGGGGGGGGGGTGCAATATATTTAAACAGCAGCACGTACTTTTAAGTTTTGCTTGCCCTGGTAGTCAAAAACTATTCAATTGAGTCCTATCTCTCACGTAGGATAACATTGAGGTTGCCTTATAACATGTAATAAGTGCAATTTCCAAATGGGAATAGATAAGCAGCTCAAGTTTGGTGTCTCTGCAATTCACAATTTAAAATTCTAACTTAAGGTGAAGTCAGATTTTAAATTACAGTTCGGAAAATGCCAATTTTAGCAATTTGCCATTTTCTTGACTTAGCCATTTGGTGCCTACAGTCTTTTCTGGGTCACTTGGCTGGATAAAGTTTACAGTTGGGCTTTCATATTCCTCATAGACAGCCACAGTCAAATAAGAGCTTAGGTGTGTCTGTATGGGCAATCACAGTTAGAATGGGTGGGGCGACCTGGGGCCAGCCCCACTTGCACTTGAATAGACTGTGTCCTGTCTCCAAACCAGGGGATACATCTGTAACTAGAGCCAGGGAAGCAGAACATCTGTGTACTTCAAAGACCTCTCTCTAGAAGTGTATCCCCACTTCAAAAGCAGAACTGTGTAAAAATACTGAACCTCAGACACCACCCCTTCAGTACACTTCTGGGCCTGTGGATACTCTGCCAGGAAGAAGGACTGCTGTGCTGCTACAGGAACTGCCACTATGCTGGACTGCTGGTCTAACGGAACTGTTGCCTTGCTGTGTTGACCAGCTGCCTGCTGCCCTCTTGCCTGGGGAAAAATAACTGGACCTGCAACTTCATCTTGAAATCAGGACCCCAGAGTAACTTCAAAGTCCAGTCTGCTGGTCTCCTGATCTAAGCCTCAGGGACATAAAAGACCCCCCAACATCCTGAACATGTCAGAATGCTGATGTTTACCTCATGTTTTGGCTGAAAAATACACTGTGTTCCTGCTGTGGTCTGTATTAGCTTTCACCTTTAATATGCTTTAAAGTGTGTGTTTCAAGTATTACCAGATAGGTGTATGTGGTGGCAGGGATGATACCTGCAGAGTCACATTTAGAGATGCAGAGCCCTATTCATCCATGCACCAAGCCTCAGAGTAATGGCCTGGGTGAAAGTCGAAAGGAGTGAGATCTATGCATAGCATCAAGGAGATGGCCCAGAGGAGGGATTGCTTTGTGGGGAGCTAGTTCTTTTTTTAAAAAAAGGCCTCATTACAGTACAACAGATGCAGTGGAGCCCCGGGGGTGTGAGGTCTCACTGCACCACCACTGTGGCTTTCGTGCTAGCACCAGGGTTCAGGGAGCCCTTGCTGTGGAGGGAAAAATGCTAAAGCAGCAGGGCTTTTTTTTTACTTTTGTCACACAGAGGTCCAGATGTTCTGCTTTGGGCCTAAGGCCTTGGAGTGATAGCCCAGTGGAGTATGAAGAGGAGACAGCCTGCTTCACAAGGATGTAGCTATCAGTGGTGCTACTTGTGAAGTGAAGGCACCCTTGCTGAAAAGAAGGGAGCAAAACTTGGGACCACATCTGTTTCTGAAAGGGCCAGAGAGCCTGCTTCTAGATTGAAGTGATGGCCAGGCACTGTGGAGAAGGAGGGAAATAGGCAGAGTAGAGAACATGCTACACAGAGCTGCAGCTATGATTAGTGCGGCACATGCAGTTGCATTGGGGCCCAAAAATGTGAGGAGCTCAGGGCACCCATTATTGACAGCACTGTGTTTTCATGAATTCGTATTTTTGTTTGCTTCATTTGCTCCATTATAATTCTTTTATGTAGGGTGAGTTATGAGCTACAGAAAATGTACCCTTGAAATGATTTCATAACCCTCTCCAGACTGAGCCCTGCTCCTCCCACTTCCCTGGTGCTTGCCATACAATTTTGAACAGGGCTGAACTTCAAAACATGTTGCTCAGGAGGGTTCAAAGAAGTAACCTCTGTCATAGGTTGAGAGGATGGTCTGTGCTCCAGGCCGTCACCCAAATATCGTGTAACATCTGATTTAAACTTTATTTCACCCCATCCTGCCCACTTTGACAACCAAAATGCTACCTCGCCTAAGGCCTTATTTTAAGACATATTTGCACATATCTTCTCATGCATCTCTTAAATCAGAGGTTTGTCAATTTTCTTAAGTTTTTAGAATTTGTGCCAGAATTTCCAAGGCCTCCTCAGCTTTGTAAAGTACATGACAACACTATTTCCATAACGCCTTCAGGTCTGCACTGATAATAACACGATCTTAAACTCGGCGATCAGTGCTCTCATCTCTTTATGTTTTTTTCTTACATTAAATGCTAGGTCTGGAAAAATTGACTATGTGAAAAACCAGAGTGTACAGGTAACGCATCTTTTTCCCTGGCCCTGTCAGGAATATTTTTCTTGACTAGATAGATTTGAAAGGTAAAATTGGAGTCCACCTATCGTTTCAAATTTTCGAGAAATAACTCTCTCATCTCAGAGGACCAAATTTCAAATGAACTGAGGGACATATCAACAACCGGCAATAACTATCTCTAAGCGCACTTAGCGCTAGGATAATTATCACCGGCTAATGTGGATTTTTATCGCTGAGATAGCGTGCTATTAGCAACGCTTATCTCAAAGGCAATAAAAATCCTAGCGCTAACTGCCAAACGTGAGATTATCGCTGGAAACCCAGCGATAATCTCACAAAGTTTGGCGTTAGCTTGATGATAGGGCCTCACATACTTAGCCATGATATCCACCTTCCATAGGATATCATGGCTAAGTCAGTCCTGAAGCAGGCATAAGGAAAGTAGCGATAACAGGGGTTATCGCTGCTTTTCTTGCCGCTATGCTTCATACCGTGGGGCTTGATGATAGGCGAAATGTCGCTTAGCGACATTTCTCCAGTCATGTCAGGTCAGGAATGCCCACTTTGCATCTCATTAGAGATGCAAAGCTGGGCGTTAAGAATCCGGGCGCTAATGCAAGGTTTCACGCGATAGCGTGACCTTGCTCATTAGGCGATAAAATTATCGCCGCTTTTCGCCCGAAAACGGACGCAAAAGCGGCGATAATTTTACATCGCCTCGTTGCTGATATGCCCCTGAGTTATTCAGTTGATAATAGCACTTTGATATTTGCATCCTCTTATTCTTGTTGCTTCTGTTGTAGATATTTCTGTTCCCATGTTCCCATGTCCATAATTCTTATATTTGTCTATCGTGATTGACTCTATGCAACTTTCTCTTTCCAGAATTTTGATTCTTACTTCATGCCCTGATGATTCTTTATGAACGCTGGTTTCCAACTTCGCAAGAGTACTAGATTACAAAATTACTTTAGGTAGAGTCAAATTTTTTTCTCATTGCTCATCAACTTTCTCATTCAAACTTTTTAAATTAATTTTAGGTTCGCTTGGATTGGATGAACACAGCTTCCAGTAGAGTGTCCTTCTTCCAACTGACCTCTACCACAGCCTAAAGAATTAAATACAAAGGTTCAGTGGATGTCAGTCTGTCCAAGCATTCCATGTGACTAAGCAACATAACACTCCCCCTCCACACCATAAATACAAAATACAAATAAATAAAGCTAGAATCCAAAATATAAATAAAGTTAGAAGAAATCATATAAAGATAAAAAGAGATTATATAAAGATAAATTTGACAGTTGCATTCCTAACATATATATGAAAAATTCATAGCAGATGCATAACTAAATGTTGACAGAGCAAAGTTTCAACATGAATATAATCTATTTATTGTTCACACTATAATTTTTCAACCAACCAGAACCTTCCTTTTCCTTACCAAACTTTCATCTGTAGCATCCTAAGCACTTGATGTGCTTACGCTGACTGACTTGTCCAAGTTGGTGCCTACATCATCCAAAACACCTTGGGGCATATTTACAAGCCCCTAGCACCACCGAAGCATCCATCTTTTTGAAGCTCCGGTGACGCTCTATTCTGCCCCATATTTACAAGGCCACACTAAGGGCCTCATGTAGGTAGCTAAATACCGGTCGGTAACGGCCGAAATTCGGTAAATATCCCGTTACCGACCGGTATTTAGCTATTTGAGATGTAGGAGGCATAATTTCAGGAATCGGTAAATTACCGAATCGGTAAAATACCGATTCGGTAAATACCGAATCCTGAAATCATATGTAGGGAGCACTCTAAAGAGTGAAAATTAGTATTAAGAATTTGTTATTTACCACCAAATACAGGTTGGTGATAAAAAACGAATACCTTGCAAAAAGCAATATTTTGCAGATTTAAGAGTGCCATGTGGCAGACATACATGCCCTTAGGGCATGTATGTGCGCCACATGTGCACACATGCAAGATTCAGGGGTGCAACAGGGTGTCAATGTGACACCCTGCCACCCTTGAATATGTTCCCCCATTACCGAATCGGTATTTACCGATTCGGTAATGAGGCATACCTTCCCATTGATTCCTATGGGCCTGGAGGCCCATAGGAATCAATGGGAAGGTATGCCTCATTACCGAATCGGTAAATACCGATTCATAATTACCGAATTTTTCCGATTCGGTAAAATTTACCGAATTATTACCTACATCACATTTACCGATTCATAAATACCGAATCGGTAAAATTCGGTATTTATGAATCGGTAGATGTGATGCTACCTATATATGGCCCCAAGCCACTTTTCATGGCTTAACACAGCCTTGTAAATATGGCTCTCTGCAATGCAGTTTTCTAAGGCAAAGGGGTGTGCAATGGGTGTTGCTGTGGGTGTTCCCAGCAACACCCATGACTTTTTGAGACTGCCCCAGATTTACAAGGATCTGTAAATCTAAGGCAGCGGCAAAAACTAACGCATTTCAAAAGAAGGCAGTAACGTGGTGCAACAAGGAGAATACTTTTATTGCTCCTATTTTTTTGCTCACACATAGAAGTAGCAAATTGCGATTATTGGTTGTTTTTGTTCAGGAAGGTATCCCTTCCTGTACAAACATAATCATCCCTGTAATGCAGGCATCCTTGAACCATGGTGCAAGGGTGCCTGCCTTGGTGCTAGGCAGCTTTTTTAGTGCCGGAGCAGGGGTGAGCACAATGATGCACTGAATTATTGTTAATATAATGCATCCCTGCATTTTGAAAATGACGCAGCTCGGAGCAGCAAAATTGCTTGCAGCACCGCACTCTACCATTATATTGTAAATCCACCCCTGAAGTGCTTACACTGACTGACTCACCCGGCATAACAATCAACACCACACTATTATCAACCGCAGAGTTGTTCAAAACAAATTCCTCCATTAAAATTTCACGTACAGCTTGCTCACGCATTCAAGAATCATTTCCGGACTCCTTAACAGTAGCTTCATCCTGAAGCCAGTCAAATTCACCTCCTGTATTGCAACCAGTCTTCCTGCCAATTGCAATCCCGTTCAAATTCCACACCTTCCTATTCCTCAATCTCACAGCATTCTCCAACACCTCCACAATCGGTTCAGGTTCATAAAATGGACTCTCTTCTTCTCACACCAAACCAGGTTTCTTTACATGCACCCAGTCACCCATTTCTATCCTAGAAGGTCTCACCCCATGCTTTGCATCATAATAACTCTTACTTTTGTTATGCGTAATTTCATTCCTGTTCCGTACTTCTTCCTTTGACCATAACTCCACACCAGTAGAAAACAACCATCCAGGACTGTAATTAGATATGACCTACGTCCTTGCATAATCAGAAATGGTGGCAAACCTGTTGCATTATTGCATAAGCCCAAACTGTCTTACCAACTTGTGTAATCCAATCAACATTCTTACCCATTGCTAACTGAATGGTGTCTTTCAATAACCATTTACATTTCTCAACCATTTGATTGCCACTAGGATTGTATAATGATGTGTTCGCATGTTTTATCTTACAAAGTCTTACAAAGTATGTTCTGGTTTTGTTGGAAAGAAATTTAACTCCATTGCGACTCCCAATGGAAGCAAGAATATCCTCATATGTCAAAGTGTTGTCCAAACATTTTAGAACCAAATCGGTATCAGCCTTGTCGACTGCTTTCACCACTGGCCATCATGAAAATGGATCAATTAAATAAGATTGGGCGTAGTAGGCATATCGGGACTACGTGGAGCGCCACAGAGTTGATAACAAACTCTGTTACACTCCGCGTAGCTCCGCGTAGCCACCCGCCTCCCACCCGCCCTATTATTAACAATTGCTAAAGTTTTAAAAAATAACTTTAAAGCACTTTACCTTATCTGCGACGTCTGCGGCATGCCCGGCCAGCCTCCTCCTCTCTTCATCGCATTAGCGGTAAAAATTGCGCATGCGCGGTCACCCGCCCATGCACATTTCTCGCAAGAAATGCGCATGTGCGGGCGCCCGCGCATGTGCAGTTTTCACTACACTACTGCTGGGAAGGAGCGCTCAAGCACACTCCCACAATGCCCTAACTACACAACACGTCTCAGATGGCAGCACTCCACAGAAGCATGTTACATGAATGACGATAAGCCCACATGCAGGGAGGAGCAGTTACTACTATTCCTATTACTACTACAGTGGAATATCACCTCTCTGTTCAACAGGGAAAAAACATACTACTGAAACCATGGACTGGTCCATTTATATGCAGAGCAGCTATATCAAACTCTGGGTGCTTGGTCTTCTTTTGATTGATGGTAGAGGAAGGGTTCCTGGGATATGTACTAACCATTTTCCAGGAAACCTGGTCCTTTTGTGGGTCCCCCGTTTTATCTAATTTTGCTAATTTCTTCTGGCGTGCACTCCCCTCACACTCTGGGCATGCCTAGGTGGGGCTCTGCATACTGCTCTCCCTAGTATTAAATTGTGTGGTTACCAAAGTGGACACAAACTCTGTCTATATAGTAGTGGTCTAAATAAACTTTCAGCACAACTCACTGATGTTGATTGTCAATGTATATAACTCTTATGGTAATTTTACTCATTCAAATATCATCTCCAATATAGATGCCACCACTGAGAAATATAAGGAATCCCCAAAAGTTGAGAATCTAATCACAGCTGCAAATGTTTCAATAGAGGTTATGGGGGATTTTAATATTTGTCCTTGTCTCTGACCTTGTTTTTTTATTCCAAGACCCTTTTGAATTGGATTACTCTCCTCTCTTTCATTTTGAACATTTCCCATAGGGGGATCAGTTGAATATTTTGATCCACTCACAGAACCTGGTTAATCCCTGCACTCAGGTTGCCCCCACCTATGTTGGGAGAGGTACTGAAACTATACTGGAGTATTTTTTAATTTCTATGCCGTTTCTCCCTGTTGTGGTTAATTATTCTGTTAAATGGGCCTATTAGAGTGACCACAATGCTTTAGTGCTAGTTCATTCTTATCAGAGCCAACGCCTCCATGCCTTATTAGCAGCTCATGAATTGCTGGTTGTCTCGGGACGGTTTAGGTGGGCAAAAATTGTTCTTGATCATTTTTGTAGGACACTTTGGAAGCATCATAGAGTTTAGAGTTGGTTAGAGTTGTTAGTTTAGAGTTGGAGAATTTGTTTAATCCTGATTTAAGTCTTAAAGATGTTCTTTCATATTTTTTGTCGCTTTGTGCTGGTATCAAATCTACCCTTATGGTGGTCGGCCCGAGTCGCTCTATCCTCAACAATCTTTGGTGATTGTTCAAAGGCTTTAGGTGCCCTAAAGGCAGCACTTACATCATGGGCAAAGCATAGGGCCATGATTCAACACAAAAAATTCAGTATATAAGACGGCTTTGAAAGATAGAAAAGAATTCATAAAGATAATTATTTGGGAGGAGTTGGTTCACGCTAGCGGTAGCAATTATATAGTTGCACTTTGGAAACCCTTGAATTATCCCTTTCTGGCAGCTGACTCTCTATCCGGGCTGGCTTTGGTTATACCAGAAACCCAATGGTTCACCCACATTTTGTCTAGTTATTCATTGGATGACAGTCAGAGCCTGTCAACATCTAATGGTGGCCAAAAGGAGGTTAATTTCATCCTTTCCTTCTATTTTCATTTCAGAAATGTTTAGTGCCATCAGCCGTCGGTCTTTTCATAAGGCTCCTGGGCCAGACGGTGATCCTGCAGATCTTTTTAAGGGAGATAGTACCATCTGGTCTCCGGCATTGACAAATGTCTTAAACGCTGTGGTTTCTTTTGGTCCTCTGTCCTCTTGGCCGCAGTCTATCATAGTTCCAGTTTTAAAAAAAGGGGATCGAGAGGATCCAAAATGTTAGAGACCAATCTCACTTATTGAGACCAGAGTGAATGTTTTGGTCCAGGTGGTTTTAAAAAGACTGACGGATTGAGCAAATGAGAAGAATATAGGGGCATATTTACAATAACTGGCGCATCCCTGCATATCAGCAGGGATGCACCAGTTATTGTGCGGCACAGCTCCGCCACCACGGATGCGCCGCATTTACAATGCGGCGCACCATGCGGCAAAAATGGCACAGATGCGTGACGCATCTGTGCCGTAAAAGTGGCGCATTGCTGGAGTTGCGTCACAAGCGCGGCGCAGCTCCAGCAAGGGTTGGGGGGCCCTATCTTGTGAATGCTGCGTCAATCCTTACGCCTGCTTCAGGTGCAGGGTTTTAACGCAGCATGGGCCTAAAAGTGGAACGCCTACTTCTGGCGCAGGGCTTTACAACGTGACACATCTCCCAGATGCGTCACGTTGTAAGTACCCCGCACCATGGCGCAGGATTTGCGACACTGCTGCGTCACAAAAGTGACGCAACGGCGGCAGTAAATGAGGCGCAAGGGGCTTGTAAATCTGCCCCATAATTTCCAACTGTCAGTACAGGTTCAGCTCCGGGCTAAGTACAATCGGGCAATGACTTTATCCTACTCTCTTGATCCAGAAATATACAGTAGCCAAGAAGGGGACCCTCTTTCAGGGTTTTATGGACCTTTCCACAGCTTTTGATCTGGTAAACTGATCGAAGCTGTGGTTACTTTTACTGCCTTTGGGGGTGGAACTAGCATTAGTCTCTTTTATGGCTGACCTTCACAGGGATGTGTAGGGTGAGGTTACAGTTTCAAATAAGAGTGCCTGTACCAATGGCTTTTCCATCACCCATGGAGTGCGGCAGGGATGTATCCTGGCTCACTTTTTGTTCACCATCTAAATTATTAGCCTGGAAGTGGCACTAATTGACATTTACGGAGATCCTTCTAGTGTGGGGCCATGAGTACTTCCAGTCCTTCTATACGCAGACAATGCCATCCCTAAGTCAAGGACGCCATTAGGTCTTCAACGTCTTTTAGACTCTTATGCATCTTTTATGGAGAGCCTGGACCTGTCCGTAAACTCTGCAAAATCATTCATGATGATGTTGGGGGTCAAGCCTGTTAAACCAAGGAGCCTTTTTTTGTCAGAAAGTCAGAATTGCCCAGGTGGGTTCTTTTAACTACCTGGACATTCTTGTTTGATGAAAGATCCTCTTGGGGACCTTCTTTTCTTTCGAAGAAGTCAGCCCTTGCCTGCCTGTATGGAGCAGTTATGGATTTCTGCTTACTTGTGGGCAGGAAACATGTGAAAAGCCTTGATCCATGTGTATAAGGTTAAATGTGTGTCAGCGATAACTTATGACAGTGAATTCTGGGGGTATCAGGATTGTGATTTGATACAGCGGGAAGAAAACATGTTCCTTAGGTGGCTCCTGGGTGTCCCACCGGGTACCTACACCCTCGCTGTGCATGAGGAACTTAGTGTTAGTTATTTCACGGACCTTCACAACCTACGACATTTATTAAGTTGGATCTCGATCTGGCTTCATAGTGAGCCTAAACTCAACAGAATGATCAATCTGGACTGCCTCTTCCTAGATAACCAAAAAGTTATCCCATGGCTAGACTACATAAAGTTTGCATTTTTTGCCTTGGGTCACCCCAGCCTTTTGACGCAGCCAAAAGGCATTATTAAAGTGGATTACCAGTGGGTTAAACAAAATTTTCAAATGCGCTTTTTCCGCTAGTCGTGAGGAAACCGGGACTTACAAACCATTGGTTCGGGCTTACATTTTAATACAGACAGTTGAGAACCATACCTAACCTGAGTAAATAATATCTATCACTGACATCTTCTATCCAGGTTCAGGATGAATGTGTTTTTCCCACTGGTAAGTTTCTCTAAAGGCTGGGAGGCAGGTGAACTTTTAGGCCCCCATGAGTGCAATGGTTTCTCAGGGAAGTCCTTGTTGCATGTTGTTATGTTTTGCCATTTTTACATTCTGCCTAGGAAAAAGTATTTGATTCTGAACTTGAGGGAGGCCAAGTTTACCCAAGTGATGTCGGCCATGCATTTCCTTGCTATGTTGGGGAACGTTCGTACATGTGTGTGTATGGGGCACTTTTTTAAGCAGTGTAGTAAAGATGTGAAGTGCCTGGCCATAATGTATCTTGTTTACACTTGTTCAACCTATACCTGCGGATAGACTGCCCTGTGTTTTAAGCATTGCGTAATAATGTAATAAGGTATCTGCTGATAGTTTGACTCACCTCCTATTTATGTTTTTTCTTTCACACTGAGTGGTATGTAAAATGTATCTTTTAATGTTTTTTTATTGCATTTTATATCTTTTATGGTTATTTATTTAACCATATAAAGAACATTTTCTTCTTTTTCTACTAACTATTTGTCTGAAATGGAAGAGTTTTCCCCACAATTTCATTCCTGTTTTTCAAGTCACTCATCAGCATGCAGCAATATAATGTTCTCCATGTAGAATGCACAAACAGCTTCCAACATCCTGGAAGAATTCAATGAAAACTTCTATGAATTACTTGAATGCAGGGGTCTACATGATGCATTTGTTACAATTGACAATGACAGGAAAGTAAAATTGTTTAAGTCAGGCGTAAGAAGGCAGAAACTTCCAAAAGCTAAGTTATATTATATCATCATCCCAATTGTGCAGGGCTTCCTTGTAAAGGTGAACAACGGTTGCATGAAATAGCAATCATGTATTATAAGATTTGCACTCATTTTGACAACATGTCTAATGCCTTGGAAGGTGTGAATGCTTACAAGGTATGGGAATCAAGGACCAAGAGCATAACATTCCTAGATCAAGCCTAGGATCAACAGATATTCAGCTACTTTCAACCTAAGCCTGGTGAGAGGGAGTGCTGCAGAGAATTCCCAGAAGAAAATCTGATGAAGGCCCTTTTCAGATATTATTGACTGCACTTTTTTGTGCATAATTTTCACCAGGCACAACGTGGCAAACTCTGTGTGATAAAAGTATGGTCAAGTCTTAGTTTTGTGTCTGGAAAGGAAATAACATGCAATATTATCACATTATAACCCATTCTGAATCCTGGGCTCAGAATTTGAAAGAGGGAAACTTTTTAATGTAATTTGGATGCGGCAAAGCATGTTTCATGCAGATCTTGGGGGGCAGTGAGGACTGGGTTGGAAAAAAATCTTTTACCATTCTAAATTCCATCAGATTCTTAGCTCTCCAGTGCAAAAAACATGCTGAACAGAATTACCCTGTGGGGCCGATTCTGATGTCGGACGGAATCAGGTCCGTCCGACATTGGTCAGTAGCTGTAACCGACCGACCTGCTGTCATCGGTTACGGCCCTGCAAGTACGATGAGACCGAACAGGGTTCGGTCACATTCGTATACTTCACAATGCAAGCATGCATTCCGAGCGGAATGCATGCTTGCATTGTGAAAAGCAGGGGTGCAGTTAATCCCTGCACCCTGTGGCCGGCTTCCCAAGGTGCCTGCCACTGGGTGCAGAGATCCACAGAGGGGCACCATAGGTGCCACCAGGCCGCCATTTGGCAGCCTCGCACCCATGGGGTCCCTACTGGGGGCCCCCAAAGACAGTTTCTGACTGATTTTTTGTGCCGGAAAGACCGGCACGAAAAGGCAGCTAAAAACTGCCATCGTACTCCCTCGGTCGTAAAGAGGCGGCCGGGGGAGTACTCAGGGATTTCCGGATGGTGGACGGGCTCTCCGAGCCTGTTATCCACCATCCGGAAATCCGAGTCGGATTCCTTTCCGACCGAGCCCATCAGAATGGCTCGGTCAGAAAGGAATCCAGCCGACAAGTTCCGATTCGGTCGGAAGGGCTCCGACCATTGTTCGGAGCCCTTCCGGCCGAAATCTGAATCGGCCCCTAAATGCGGAATGGAAGCAGGATTTTACTTTGAAGACCTGAGGACAAATAGACCCTCAGAAAACCTGACATTAAACTGTTCAGAATCTAGCAGATGCAATAACTGGTGCATATTCTGAGATTTAGGGAAATAACATGCAGATTTTAGGGTTTAACACACAAAATTAAGTATGTTACAGTAAATATTCATACACTTTTCCATGATTACATTCCAGAAGGTTTGAGCATGTTCTTACTTTTTGTTTGGTTTATTATGCTGATTGTTTCTTGGTGTGTTGGTGAATGTCTGGCAGTGAGATTGTTTGTGAGTAGTATGGATTTTTCTTGTTTAGCCTGTTGCCACTTGTTTTGTTAGGGACTCATGTTCTATGTTCTTTGTATTTTGATATGAAGTTAGATTTTTATATGATTGTGTGTGAATTAATGTATGAAGGAGAGCTACGTTTCTGTAGTAGTGGTTACTCAATTATTACAGGTTGTATTGCAGGCAAATGAAGTGGCTTATTAGGTTAATGAGTGTATCAGCCCACTATAATACAATTAAAAGGAACACTCATTCCATATTAAGTTGCTTAATGTGCTCAATTAATATGCTTCCTAATGCAAAGTGAACAAAGTACTGGTACCTTTGGATGATGTCATCAATGATTTCAGCAGTGATGTTATTTGAGATGTCATCTGTAATACTACCAATGATGTCATTTAACATGCCATCAGTGATGTCCTGTGTGAAATCATTAGCAGTGTATGGCATGTGTGTGAGTTGTGCTTCATTTACGAACCATAACTGGTGAATTTGTTTTTACATTTTGTTTTGAAAAAGCAAGCTAATTTTCAATGATTTTTCAGTGAATTTCTGAAGTATTTTCCTGTCAATTATAACACTTTATATTATTTCTGATCCTAACTTAACGTTATAACTGTTTTCAGGGAAATTCCTGAGGTTTTTTTAAATGTAAATTTTAATAATACATAACTTTAATTTAACAGTGGTTGTTCACTGAATTTTTGGGTTTTGTTACTGTAAATTAGAATATCTTGGTTCTAGTTAAAAATTCAATCTAACTGTGGATTTCCAGAAAATACATATGAACTTGAAAATGCATTTTTGGTATTTTTAATAACATTTTGGTTATTTTTGTTTTTGTTAGCGATAACTACATTTAAGTAATATGATTTTATTTGCTATTTATTTTATTATGAAATTTAAAGTTGAAGTGATTTCAAATATTGTGCAACATATATTAGCAAGTCCAGACATAACATAATACTTTTTAAGAATTAAGACATTAAAAAAATTCTCGTTATTGAACTTAACACATGTAAGAAACTACTAAGACAAATTGAAACAAAGGTGCACCCCACAAATGTGTAAAATCAAGATCTTCCCTTGATTAAACTTGAGAAGCTGGGCCACATATTGAGAGTCAGAAGCATTAGCCTTATCAGCGGTACAAGCTGTCTTAGAAAATTATTTAGCTTTTTCTTCTGAAACGTCATATCCTATCATGTATATTTAAATTAAACAGAAACTGAAATCTCCATCTTCTTCAAAATGGAAATGGATTAATACAATGGTCCTCAGCCTCTATGTATGGAACAAATTGGGGTGAATGATGTATGAGTGATGAAAGCCCAAGGCCCTTTTGATAACCAACACCAAATTGTACCTCTTTGCCTACTGATACCATGTGTAGATTATGTCATTTGGCAATCACTTCATCCAGAATCCACTGGCCTACACATGGTTGTCATTGACTAACATTTTCAAGAAACTGCTACAATTTCAGGTTCTGCCTTGAACGTTTGAGTCAGGCCAAACCAAGGCTATGAAAACAAAGTTTTCAGAAAATATTTCTGGCAGACATAAATAAATGGAGGAAACTCGATCCTACTAACATTCAAAATAAAAACAAAAAACATATGCATGCTAATGCAATTCTGGTGTAACACAGAATCACTCATCCTTGAAGGAAGATATTTGCAAATTCTCAGCTTATTCTCTGTGGAGTTTCTTGCTTCCTAGGCCAGTGGGACAGAGAGAGGAGCCATTGCTTTATTTATAAAGACTGGTTTATTTCCTTTATCTAAGGGATTGATGAGTGTGCCTGCAGCCATTCTCCAGGATGGATACTACCCAAAAAAAACTGGGCACATATGAAGCCCATACCCACTTACAAATTCAAAAGAAGTGCAATTTACGCATGAACATCCTAGGAGGGAGATCCTTTATTGTAACATCTGAGGCTGGAGAGCAGCAGATCAGACAGAGACCTAGTCACAGATGTAAACATAACTTTACAACCTAATGCTTCTATCGTCATTCCTCACAGGAATTCACAACAGGGTTCCTGGCAGGCTTAAAGTCTTGTCAGGTAGTCTACTTGTGGACTGCTTAAAACCCCTCCCACACTCAAATACCTGTGCTGATGAACAGAATGGAATGTGTCACAAAACACAGGCATCTGGGGAGAAACAGGGAAAAGGAGTGAGAGAAGTCATAGACTGAAGCCCACTCTCCTTCATAACACCACTCTGTCTGGATATTTACATGGGTTTGTAGATCTGAATCAACTAAAATACAGGAGTAAAATTGGCCGTCAGTAATGTCAGTTGCTTAAGCAATACCAAATAACACATATGGATGAAACAGTGATTACCCATTCCATTAGCAGATGGTGCTCTGACCAGATGTGAGCTAGCCAGGAATCCAGCTGAATATAGCAGGACACTGCTGCGAATACACAGTTAAGACTGTGCAGATAACTCAATCAAGAGAAAGCATAGTAAAACAACAGGTCCTGGTAGAACTAAGAATCAGATAAACTAGGAGGTAGAAAAATAACAACAGGGAAACCAAAGCGGGTGTATTTGTTTATTTGAACTGGAAAGAGAATGCAAACACACAATTCGTTGTCAGGCAAGGACTTAAGGCCAGGAGTCTTAAATAGGGCTCTACTACTCTCCACCCCGAAATTACCCCAAACCCAGAAAATAATTGGGTAAATGCAAGGCTAACCTGAAGTTAGTGGTCTAGTATTCCAGCCCTTCTAAGTATCTACTGGCCTGTTTTCCAGAGCTTCTAGCCCGTGTCACTGAGGTTTTGCGTGAATACTGACAACCCATTTATGTATGTTGAAATCTCTAATTAGAGGATGGAGTTCTCCACACCCATAAATCTCACTCAAGGGGTGGGAAAATGGGCTTTCCAAAGCATGTTTAGCCTGGCATGATTAAGAATGCCCTCAAATATGAACATTTGTTGGCATAAACAAAGTCTTATAATTCCTCTTCCCACCATGGAAATAGTAGGAATTTACACCAGCCAAAGGGTGGCATACCTCCCTTTCCAGGATGGGAGGGCTATAGACCCCTTCAGATTTGATGGGATTTAGGGGAATGGGTTCCTTCAATGTGAAAAGTGTTTTCCCCACAGAGAAGAAAAAGTGTGTGACTGCACATGGGTTTCTATTCTTCTATTCTAAAATAGTGTTTTGTGCCTGCTGACTGCTGGAAACTAGTTCCACTTGCCCCAGGGAGTTATTGTGGAGTCTGGAGTTGGCAGAGGTGTCACCCTCCTTGTAGAACTGGTTTCTTGCCTTGGTCGAGTCGCAATCCAGCAGGTGAAGGGTGGCGAACACAGCTGTGGAGCTTAGCACCTCTCTTTGTGGAGCCCTGCCTTGTCGTGGAAATGGGTCTCTTTCTAGTAACACATTGAATCTAAGGTTCTGGTGTGTGGGGTGCCCCTACATCATATATTTAGGGGGTATTAGTGGGTATGAGGAATAATAGCCATTGGGCATCTCGTCCTGCGGCTAATATACCCCTGTAGTGACAATATCCAATGGGGGTATGTCACTAATACTAGTCAGAACCCGATTTTTAGTCCACATTCAGGATGTCCAAAACCATTCTCAGCTGTGCCCTTCAGCTGCAACACCCTAGAGGTGTGGCAGCCTTGTGGGGGTGTAAACCTCTTGGATAGCTAATATTCCTGCCTGCCCAAGAAAAACAGTGCCTGGGGCAGGGAAAGGCTTTGTCCTCAAGTGGGGAATAAGTTGCTTTGTCCAGTGGCACCAGTGAAGCCTTTGAGGATCACCGCCATATTGGTCAAATCACTTGCCAACCTGTGGCAGCAGAGGTCTCACCTCCTGCACACACAGACCTTTGTTTCTGACCTCTGAGAGGGACACACACTCCCTAGCAAAAGGTCAGACTTCTGGCATGGTGGCAAACCCAAAACAAATACTGCCAAGGCACGAGAACACTGGGTTAACTTGGTCAGCACTAAAGTGCCACCTGTGTACATGCTAGTTAAACCTCGACACCACCATCGTTTCAGGGATTAAAAACCAGGATGTTTGATATCCAACATGAAGGAAATCGATGTTCCATAATTGAGCTGGACATATAGGGGCCAATTCCGATAGCTGGTCTGACAGCTGTCCGTAGCCTTACCATGCGACCGACACGTACCCGGAGCCGGTCCGTCCTGTAGAGTAAGTACGATGCGCATAACTGCCAAAAACACGACCGACACGTAGGCTGTGAATCAAGCTCCATTCTCCGTCCGAGCCGTAACTCCTAACGATGCCTGAGTTGCCCGGAAGCAGCACCCATAGCAGTTTCCGGCATGACAAGTACGATG
The DNA here is from genome assembly GCF_964204655.1 of Triturus cristatus. Classification (NCBI taxonomy): domain Eukaryota; kingdom Metazoa; phylum Chordata; class Amphibia; order Caudata; family Salamandridae; genus Triturus; species Triturus cristatus. Next base: position 761,863,797 of record NC_140595.1, read on the forward strand.
TGTACTTCCTACGCACCGGACAGGTCGTCACGTATGGCATGTCACAGCATCCAGAAAACAAGCATATCAGCTACGATTCGTGCCACCACTCAACATACGGCTACGAGACGGACCAGCTTGCTGCGGGTACGAGACTGAGCAACAAGCAGCATGTACGACACGAACACATCATGAATCCCATCGCGCAGGTCATACTAGTACTCTACATCTATGACCAGATCAGGAACCAACGCCGACAGCGCAGGCAGTAAGTCAGACACCTACCACATAAACAAACGACACGTACCCGCAAAATGGCACACACACACAGGGGATCCACATCCTGGGCACTAACAACAGCCCACCATAGGGGTTGCATGGCCATCACCACTAACACCCCCACCCATAGGGCTCATGTTGCCCATCACCCCTGCCACCCCCACCCATATGTCTGATGTTGCTCATCACTCCTGACACCCCCACCCATAGGGACTATGTTGCCCATCACCCTGCCACCCACACCCATAGGGCTTATGTTGCCCATCACCCCTGCCACCCCCACCCATATGGCTGATGTTGCTCATCACTCCTGACACCCCCACCCATAGGGACTATGTTGCCCATCACCCCTGCCACCCCCACCCATGTGGCTGATGTTGGCCATCACCCCTGCCACCCCCACTCACAGGGGACCTGTTGGCCATCACCCCTACCACCCCCACCCATAGGGCTTATGTTGACCAGCACTACTGCCACCCACACCCATAGGGCTGATGTTGCCCATAACCCCTACCACCCCCACACATAGGGCTGATGTTGCCCATCACTCCTGACACCCCCACCCATAGGGACTATGTTGCCCATCACCCCTGCCACCCACACCCATAGGGTTTATGTAGCCCATCACCTCTGCCACCCCCACCCATATAGCTGATGTTGGCCATCACTCCTGCCACCCCCACTCACAGGGGACCTGTTGCCCATCACCCCTGCCACCCCCACCCATAGGGCTTACGTTGCTCAGCACTACTGCACCCACACCCATAGGGCTGATGTTGCCCATCACCCCTGACACCCCCACACATAGGGCTGATGTTGCCCATCACTCCTGACACCCCTACCCATAGGGACTATGTTGCCCATCACCCCTGCCACCCACACCCATAGGGCTTATGTTGCCCATCACTACTGCCACACCCAGCCATGGGGCCTATGTTGCCCAGCACAACTGCCATCCCCACCCTTAGGGCTGATGTTGCCCATCACTCCTGACACCCCCACCCATAGGAACTATGTTGCCCATCACCTCTGCCACCCCCACCCATAGGGCTTATGTTGCCCATCACCCCTGCCACCCCCACCCAAATGGCTGATGTTGCCCATCAGCCCTACCACCCCCATTCACAGGGGACCTGTTGCCCATCACCCCTGCCACCCCCACCCATAGGGCTTATGTTGCCCATCACTACTTCACCCCCACACATAGGGCTGATGTTGCCCATCACTCCTGACACCCCCACCCATAGGGACTATGTTGGCCATCACCCCTGCCACCCACACCCATAGGGCTTATGCTGCCCATCACTACTGCCACCCCCAGCCATGGGGCTTATGTTGCCCATCACTACAGCCACCCCCACCCATAGGGCTGATGTTGCCCATCACTCCTGACACCCCCACCCATAGGGACTATGTTGCCCATCACCCCTGCCACCCCCACCCATAGGGCTTATGTTGCCCATCACCCCTGCCACCCCCACCCATATGGCTGATGTTGCCCATCACCCCTGTCAACCCCACTCACAGGGGACCTGTTGCCCATCACCCCGCCACCCTCACCCATAGGGCTTATGTTGCCCATCACTACTGCCACCCCCACACATAGGGCTGATGTTGCCCATCACTCCTGACACCCCCACCCATAGGGACTATGTTGGCCATCACCCCTGCCACCCACACCCATAGGGCTTATGTTGTCCATCACTACTGCAACCCCCAGCCATGGGGCTTATGTTGCCCATCACTACAGCCACCCTCACCCATAGGGCTGATGTTGCCCATTACTCCTGACACCCCACCCATAGGGACTATGTTGCCCATCACCCTGCCACCCCCACCCATAGGGCTTATGTTGCCCGTCACCCCTGCCACCCCCACCCATATGGCTGATGTTGCCCATCGCCCCTGCCACCCCCACTCACAGGGGACCTGTTGCCCATCACCCCTGCCACCCCCACCCATAGGGCTTATGTTGCCCATCACCTCTGCCACCCCCACCCATAGGGCTTATGTTGCCCATCACCCCTGCCACCCCCACCCATATGGCTGATATTGCCCATCAGCCCTACCACCCCCATTCACAGGGGACCTGTTGCCCATCACCCCTGCCACCCCCACCCATAGGGCTTATGTTGCCCATCACTACTTCACCCCCACACATAGGGCTGATGTTGCCCATCACTCCTGACACCCCCAACCATAGGGACTATGTTGCCCATCACCCCTGCCACCCACACCCATAGGGCTTATGTTGCCCATCACTACTGCCGCCCCCAGCCATGGGGCTTATGTTGCCCATCACTACAGCCACCCCCACCCATAGGGCTGATGTTGCCCATCACTCCTGACACCCCCACCCATAGGGACTATGTTGCCCATCACCCCTGCCACCCCCACCCATAGGGCTTATGTTGCCCATCACCCCTGCCACCCCCACCCATATGGCTGATGTTGCCCATCACCCCTGTCAACCCCACTCACAGGGGACCTGTTGCCCATCACCCCGCCACCCTCACCCATAGGGCTTATGTTGCCCATCACTACTGCCACCCCCACACATAGGGCTGATGTTGCCCATCACTCCTGACACCCCCACCCATAGGGACTATGTTGGCCATCACCCCTGCCACCCACACCCATAGGGCTTATGTTGTCCATCACTACTGCCACCCCCAGCCATGGGGCTTATGTTGCCCATCACTACAGCCACCCTCACCCATAGGGCTGATGTTGCCCATTACTCCTGACACCCCACCCATAGGGACTATGTTGGCCATCACCCTGCCACCCCCACTCATAGGGCTTATGTTGCCCGTCACCCCTGCCACCCCCACCCATATGGCTGATGTTGCCCATCGCCCCTGCCACCCCCACTCACAGGGGACCTGTTGCCCATCACCCCTGCCACCCCCACCCATAGGGCTTATGTTGCCCATCACCCCTGCCACCCCCACCCATATGGCTGATGTTGCCCATCACCCCTGCCACCCCCACACATAGGGCTGATGTTGCCCATCACCCCTGCCACCCCCACCCATATGGCTGATGTTGCCCATCACCCCTGCCACCCCCACAAATAGGATGGGTGATGCGCAACACATCCAGCATACTCCAACATCAGGTATGTCCGCAAAATACATCCCCCCTAACATCATGTCAACAGTGTGTAGTCTGTGACAAATGCCCACAACAGTGATTATGGTTACGAGCATACAATGTAAGTAACAGCACATGTGTGACCAACACATGAGTGTGACATACACAAGGTAAGCATCACCATAGCACTGTGGCAATGTAAAAAGAACACCCCTCACTGTGTAGAACAGAGGTTAAGTGGGGGCTTCCAAAATGCAGCAGATGTTGAGCATTGTGGTGATGGGGACTAACCCCCCCTCATCACAGTGACCAAAAGGTAAGTGTCTTCATGGTCAAAGCTGCAAATAACAAACAACATGTATGATCCCTGCTCCCAACACATCAAACACTTCTGGGGAAAACTAGTGGTTGTGTCCCATACACACAGAGATGTGGTGAGGCTAACAGTGCTGTGAAAACATAACACACTCTCGGCCATGTGCAGACAAGCACCACACATGGGGGCTGACAATGCATACAGCGTACAATGACACAACAGCAGAAGTGACCATCACCAAGCATGTACACATCTCGAAGGTAGACACACCAATCAAAACAACATGTGTAGACTGTAGGTGTCAGATCCCAAACTCACATTCCATGCCAGCAATGGCATCTAACAACCAGGATGAATGTACACAATGATGTGATATGACTCACAGGGACAGCATGCAAAATCACAGAAACATCATCCAGACAAAGGGCGACAACAGCAATACCAATGCACTGGTGCAGATGCACAAACACAAACAGGCAAACTCACACTGCACATCTGACACAGCATGTGTGTGTGTGTGTCACAGTATCCCCAGGCAACTACACAACACATGAGGGGGGCTGAACCACAGTGACACAGATGTCGTCACAGTGCCATACAAAAGTAAACCTTCATGGAGACACCCTCAGTGGGCAATCAGGCATTGGGAGATGAGAGGGAGCACAACAGACACATGTGACACAAGCTGGAATGATCACCAACTAACACAGCAAGAGACTGATACACAACACCACTACCCCCATGGAACAGACATTTGGGTGACACAAGCATGCATGACACCTCCACTGTGATGACAAAGGCACATGTCGTACAAACTGGGAAACCCAGACATGTGTACTGTGCCACAACGTACATCACACATACACAAACAAAAATCACTCAGCATGGCCCCTCATCCAGGGACAGACGGGAGCTAGGGGAGCCCCATGCAAACATTCACATCAGTCCACCCTCAACACCACACACCCTGAACTACAACAATGTGTATCTGTGAAGCTCACATGGACAGGTGACATTGCACATTCACCCATGACAAACAGAGGAATGTTGTGAGGAACTAACGTGCACAGACACATCACACAAGGACAGTTCACAACCCTGTGGAATGACAGACATACTGCACAGTATGTGGTACACGTTCATGACCACAAAGCTCACGTAACCTTCAGAATACCTTCCACAGTCCCAGGACAATGCAGATGCCAAGGAGAACCACAAGGCACACATGCTGACACCTGCTAGCATTGCAGCCATGAACCCGACAAGTGGGAACAGTCACACACACATACAAATGTCTCAATCACTGAAAACTACCACCTAGGGACAACTACATGATTTAGCAAATAAACAGGTGCCTTGAGGAACCCTAACTGTGTCCCATCTGTTGCCACTGGATTCAAGCAAGCCTGGCTGAAGACGGCTGAAATGCCAGAAACCGGTCCTAGGAAGCTTGTTTCCGGTCCAGGGAAGGCATGGCTTGGCAGTTCGGGCTGGACTGTTCCCATGAGGCACAGGGTCAGACTGATTTGCATATGGCCATGTCTGAACTGGGGTGGCAGAGTGGGCTAAAGAACGGTGATGGATCAAACCCAGATCTGTTGACTGGGTGTGAGTGTTTGATTGGTTCTGATGCTCCGTCCATCACCACCCCCTTTTGTACCGCTTGGTTCACCATAAGTTGGCAGGGTATGCTCAGACGTGAGTCCCTTGCTCACTTTGCCACTGGATTCAAGCAAGCCTGGCTGAAGACGGCTGAAATGCCAGAAACCGGTCCTAGGAAGCTTGTTTCCGGTCCAGGGAAGGCATGGCTTGGCAGTTCAGGCTGGACTGTTCCCATGAGGCACAGGGTCAGACTGATTTGCATATGGCCATGTCTGAACTGGGGTGGCAGAGTGGGCTAAAGAACGGTGATGGATCAAACCCAGATCTGTTGACTAGGTGTGAGTGTTTGATTGGTTCTGATGCTCCGTCCATCACCACCCCCTTTTGTACCCATCTGTTTCTGACAACATCATCACCACTCAGAACTGACAAATCCCAATGATGATACACCAATTAACAGTAGTGTGTCATACACCCACACATCTGGTAGCCCATTGGAAAAGTAGTGGGATGAACCCAGTACCACTCAGCAAGCATCAACAACAGGAACATATCAAGGGAACACTGTCTGTGTATGAACAGGGATGTGGACACACACACATGCTCATACAACACACACCATGGGCCCAGGCCATGTCACTGGACAATACACTTACTTGAGGGGACCCAACTCCTGTGGGAGACCAGCTGTGCCAAACATATTCACCGCAAGTCCCACTCATGTCTGCAGAACACTTGGTCAGTCAGCCATCAGTTACCACACAATGAAGGCTCTGGTCACAACAGCCTGGGTATGTGAGTCTCCCCTAAGTCATCTGCACATACCCAAAACATATGTCTAGCAAGTTGCACAGAGGACCCAGTTGCTCCTATTACAATGATGCCCACACCTGTAGGTCCAGTGTTGATGAGCACAAAGTATGTGGAAGTGACACATTGGACAATGTGAAGCACATTATATGTGCAGGGGTGCAAGCCACATATGTGACCATGCAAATGAAATGCTCACAGAGAGATGTCCACAAATAGTTGATCCTGACACACCCAGGTAGATGCAAAGGATGGCATGGACACCCACCAGAATAGGATACATATCTCATGGACCACAGGGAGTACCTCACAGCAACACATCAGAAGTCAACATTGTAAACAAAGCATCGAAGGTGCAAGGGCATGTTAAACATCATCAACATAATGTACAGCGAAATCTAGTTCCCAGGGAGAAAGAAAAAAGCTTTATTCAGCATTTTAAAAGTTAAACGTCTGTGCAAACAAAAGGCCAATGGCCAGTCCATGTCCAAATGCCAAGGAGTGAAGTAGAGTGACAAATGTCACACCTTGCTTGCCTGCACTACTAAGGACCGGGGTCTTCCCCTCGGAGGGGCATACATGGGGGCAGGCCAGGCACCGAAGGGACAGGATCAGGGTGCAACAGAAGGAGGCAGTGAAGAGATGGGGGATGCAGACGAGACACTTGCAACTGCAGTGGAGCTGACTGAAGTGGTGGGGGCTGTCACAACTGTGGGGCACAAGTCAGATGGTGCCGGCACAACTCCAGAGGGCAGGTCAGTTGGAGTGGATTGGCTCACAACTGCAGTGCCCAAGTCAGACGGGTGGTAGTGGACTACAAAGCCATGCCTACATCCATGGGAGCGCAATGGGGGACAGGTGAGGTCGGCAGGGGGGGACACGGTCCCCACATCAGTGGCACTAACTGTCTGACCAGTTGTGGAGGAGCAAGTCCTAGGGGGGGATGGCCTTAGCATTTTGGGTATGGTGTATCTGTGGGTGGGGGAACCCAGGGCAGGGAGTGGCAGGGGCACCTCTGGAGTGATGGCCTGGGGGATTGAGGACGGAGACTTTGCCTTGGAGCTGCGTGGTGGCAGGGGGGTCTTGCTCTTCTGGTGCCGGGGGGACTTGCGGGTGGGGGTCTCTGTTTGGCTGCTCCTGGGTTAGGGTGTCCGGGTGTGAGGGGCACTCCTTTCTATGTGTGGGGACTTCCTCTTTCCCTTGTAATCAGGATCTGCAGGGTCATTGGGGAAGAGGCCAAGGTCACAGAGGAAGAGCTTCTGGGGGGATGGGGTTGCAGGTGAGGCAAGGGAAGGGGGCTGGGAGGAAGAGGTCTCGGAGGACTGCGGAGTGGTTGTGGATGACTGTGTGCGTGTCTGCAAACCAGCCCCTGTGAGTGTGGAATCAGTCCCCTGCACTTGCTTGTGTGCACGTCTACACCTTGGTTTGGGGGTTTCTGTGCTTGGTACAGGTAGGGTACTAGGAATCGTGGGTGGTGCAGGGGTAGGAGGGGTGCGGGACTGTTGGAGGAGGGACACTGCTGCCGTCAGGGAGGAGGCCACAGACTGATTGGTCCTCTGTAGGGCAGACATGCCCGAGGAAATGCCCTCCATGAACGACACCAGTTGTGTCAACAGACCTGTGTGTGCATGGAGGACCTTTGGCTTCGACGTCTGCCCTACATGGATCTACGTAAGTTCACAAACTCCTCACTCAGGGCAGCAGGGGACACAGGGGCAGGGGGTACGGTGCCTGGCACAAAGGAGACATGCTCACGAACACGGGAGCCCACAGGGACCTCTGGGATGGGAACCGATGGGAGGGGGGTGGTGGTGGTGGTGGTGGTGGCAGGGGCGGGGACAGCCTCACTAGCTGGGGTTTGCTGGCTGCTGACACCCGCCTCCACAAGGGAGTCATCCTCAGAGCTGCTGTGGCCCTCAGCTGGGGGTGATGGTGCTGATGACTCCTCTGTGTGGCTCCACTCGTCCTCTGTGCCACTGGATCCACCCGACTCCTCTCCTTCTATCCCTGTAAGGCTCTGTGGCTCCTCCTGGTCCGTGGAGCTGTCCCCTCCTGTGGCCGTGGATGTATCTGGATAGGAATAGGAAGTAAGAGAACAACATCAGTCACCTGCACCAACTGCACACAGCACAGTGAGTACATCACATCACAGGGCAAGCCCTGGCATCATCAGCTGAACACAGCTCAAAGTGCCAACACTGTTTAGGATAAGACAATTGTCATTCTCAACATCAACCATGGCACACATATCCCTCCTTGACTTTCACACATATGTCCATTGCATGTTGAATGCCAACACCCCAATGTGCCAACATGCACCACCCACACATTAGTTGTACATGCAAGTGAACATGTAGGAGTATGTCACTATACACACAGCACATCTCTTGCTACTGACTCAGTACAGGTGTCCGGATGAAGGGATGGGCAGAGACTCATTTCTCATGCTTGGGATGCATGCCAGCCACACACACTATGATGTACTCATGTCCTGATGGGCAATGCCACAATGGGGTGCATGGTGCACACTTGAACACAATGCAGGCTCACTCATAGCAAGTTAAATGCCATTGCACTGGGATGCCCTGAAAGTCAGTCAACACTGTCTCTTGTCACAGGCGCAGGGCATCCAGACAACAACAATATGCACTGACTCACAATCCTAGCTCAGGGGTAAAGCAAACTCTGCAGATGACCGGCACACTTGACCATCCCTTGCAAACAACATATCCAGGACCCAGAATACACCACATCATGCAAATCATGCATATGAGTCTCAGCAAACACAAATCCCTGTACATTGACACATCACAGTCTGCCATGCATGTAACCCAGCTGCATGAAGGACACAGTTGCATACACCATTGTGCGCTGTCAGATGATCCCACACCTATATGTCACACAGGTCTTGTCTCTCACAGTCACATCGCAGATGTCATACTGACCCTCTGAATCATGGACACCCCAGTTGTACGTAACAACAAGCCACACCCTAATGACACAGAGGCAGACACCTGAGGGCACATGTGACTAAGCACAACCTGCAATTTCATACACAGGAGTGGGATTACAGAGTGTTTCTAAATGCCCTTAAAGAGGCATGACTGGCCAGGACTACGTGAAACAGTGTTTGGCCATGGACAGTAGTCAGGTGGCTAAGCAAGTGTGACATACTTGATATACATACTCCTGAGTCCCGAAAATTGGAGTCTCCTGCTGCATGGGTTTGTTTGGAATACCCCAGCCACATGTTGCGAGTCAGACGAGCATTTGGTACACATCTCAAGGGCACACACAGATCACATTTCAGATCTCAGGCATTGTGTAAACAATTGACCCACCCATGAAACACACAACAGATTCACGGGAACTGATGCTGACCGGTACCTGAAGCATAGCTGACTGCAGGGACACAGTGCCCCAGTGACACAAGCAACAGACTGGAGGGGCCGCACCTGTGGAACAGATGAGGAGGGTGCATCACACAATTGAGGTACCTGCGTTTTGTACTACAAAACCTACGTAATGTGGAAATGTGACCAGGACAAAAGACTGCTATTTGCATATCAGACATAGTACACAGATCAGACATGGACTCACCCCCTTCCTGCTGCTGTCTGGCCTTCAGCTGCCTATCCAGGTCCGGGAAGATCACTGCCAGGATACAGAGCATGTGGTGAGTCAGGGTCCGGTGTCCACCCCTCCTGCGTGGAGGTGACAGCTTCAGCTGGACTCTACCTATCCTCCGGGTCCAGCCCCGAAGGTCCTGCCACCTCTTCTGGCAGTTGCGGATCCAGCGCTTGTAGACCCACACAGAACGAACAGCCTGGGCGATGGTCAGCCAGATCTCCTGCTTCTAGTGGGCATCAACCTGTGAGGAGGAAAAATTAACACACATGCCCCAGATTTGTGCAGCACACATTTGGATATACATGTCATCATCACAAAGGGAAAAAATTACACAGGTAGTGCAACCATGGGGAAGGAAAAATCTCCTGCATGTCTGACATGTTAACAATGCCTGTATAGTTTAAGCTTGCAATAATGCACTTTAGCAGCAGGAAAACTATTCATTACATGTACCTACACACTTTGGGGGATGGAAGTAGTCAGTGAGAATGCTTGCCACTGGTGTACACACTGCTAGTACTGCTTGTCAGACAACATGCATAATTAGGAAGTCAGTGGACTGCACACTCACCTGCTCCCCTGGTTTCCCTTAGAGCTTTCTGTACTCTGGAAGGAGCCCATCCAGCAGGGCCTGGGTCTCCTCCTCAGTGAAGGCTGGGGTCCTCTCCAGAGTACGTGCCATAGCAGGAGCCAGAGGATGCAGAGACAGCAGCAGTGGTAGCAGGGATGTGGTCCAGTAGCATGTAGTGCAGGCAAGTGAGCTCCCTGAGGGCCAGCCAGCCTTATATCTGTGCTGCAGTGGCAGCCTCTGTGCCATGTGTCCCAAGTGATAGGTCCAACACGGTTGAATTCTATGAATCTGGCCAATCCATCTAAAAGAATGACTCGTACACGCCTTCCGCATCGTTCAAATCTTCACCTTCATGGAACACTTGAAATTGCAACATTGTTGTAGGCATCCAACTGAATTTCCAGTGCACAGCTTGTACAAGTTTTGAATCCACATCCGTCTCCATGACAGTCCTGAGCCAATGGGTGCGGCCGGCTCGTTCAACTGACTGTACAACGCGTATTTTGAATATACACATGCACCCGTCTCCATACGATTCAATGGCCAAGGCATACGCCTGTCTCGGACCATGCCTGTCCGACGCGTATACATGATAGTCACCCATGTCGGACCTCATTGCAGTCAATGTCTAAGCGTACGTACAGCTCGGACATGACCCGTGCAATGCGTACGCATTTTCACCCGCATCAGTCCTCATTGCAGTCAATGGCTAAGCGTACGTACAGCTCGGATATGACCCGTGCAATGCGTACGCATTGTCACCCGCGTCGGTCCTCATTGCAGTCAATGGCTAAGCGTACATATGGCTCGGACATGACCCGTGCAATGCGTACGCATTGTCAGCCGCGTCGGTCCTCATTGCATTCAATGACAATGCGTACGCACGGCTCAGACATGACCCGTGCAATGCGTACGCAGTGTCACCCGCGTCGGACCTCATTAGTGTGACTATTATACGGATGCAACACACATATACTGGCCAGGGACACCTGTGCACACCTACCACACTACAGCCTTGGCCACACAGTGTCCCATTGCATGTAAGGCTGCATTCTCTGGGTGTTTGGGGGGGCCACATCTGTTTTTTTGGCTGGCACTTTGTGTAGCCACTCCCGGGCTGTGCATGTGTACATGGGGGCAGAATCCTTTGTGTGTTGTGCACATTACCACTGTGATATGCAATTGGACAGTAATGGGCGTGAGTCATGGCCACAGTGTCAGGTTGGATATGTTTAGGACAGGTCACATGCACCCTGAGTCCTGGGGGTGATAGCATGTACGTCACAGTGAGACCTGTAGCCACAATACTGATGTGCACCCACAGTCTGGGTGCATGTTGTGTCTCAGATGTGTCTGATCAAATGTTCCCAATGGGGGACAGTCTCCACATACATGTGGTATATGCATCAACCTTGATGGGGTGTGTGTCTAAGAGACGTACATGTAGGGCCGGCAGAAACAACAGTGGCCACTACCTGTGGGACTTATGCTTGCCTTGTGGTGTGTACGTGCTACGCCATGTCCATTGCTGTGTTGATGTGGCAATACAGGGAGCCTGGGTTTCTGCATGGCAAAGATCTGTGATGCCTGGGAGACAGGAGGCCTCAATTGTCCCTGTGGTGTGTTTTTGGAACGTTGCAGCAGCACATAGGTTGGGTGACACAGCCAGACGATTGACCATTGCACTACATGGGACTCATGTGGACATGTGGAATTGAGATGTGAGGTGGTGGTCTTGTAGGAGACATATGAGTCCATGGGTGGATGAACTGACAATCTTCCTTTGTGCATCTCTGTCCTGCAGGGCACCAGCTGTCCATCGTCCGATCCCAGACCTTGCAACCATGCAGGAGCGCAACTGCATCAGACAGTACCGCTTCCCCAGGCCACTTATTGCAGAGTTGGCGGAACAGTAGGCGCCACATCTGCTACCTACATACCCTACAGCACTGGCCCCAGAGGTGAAGGTGATGGCAGCCCTGCATTTCTTTGCTACTGGTACCTTCCAGTACACTGTGGCTACTGCTGGTGGGATGTCACAAACAATGTTTAGTCGGGTGATACACGATGTCTTGGAGGGGATGTTGCAATTCCTCGACCTGTATATCAAGTTCCCGAGCCCAGCTGAACTCCCTGAAATAAAGGATGCCCTTTATACACTGGGGAGGATGCCGAAAGTCATCGGATCTTTTGATGGGACACATGTTGCCCTGATACCACCACAGGCACATGAGCAGGCATACCGGAACAGGAAGCACTACCATTTGACCAATGCTCTGGTGGTCTATCTTGCTGACATGTCGATCACACATGTGTGTGCACGGTTCCCTGGTTCTGCGCACGATGCCTACATTATGAGGAGCAGTCGCATTGCAGCGCTGATGTCACAGATGCCAGCTCAGCATGCCTGGCTTGTCGGTGTGTACTGACTGTTTCTCATTGTGTGTGTTTGTCAATGTTGTATTCCGCACTTCGACAAAACTCAGCTACTTGTTTGTTTTTGTGTGTGTAGGTGACTCCAGATACCCCAACATGCCGTGGTTGCTGACACCCCTCAGGAACCCTGTGACACCAGCCGAGCTGCGCTACAATGAGGCACATGGTCGGAGCAGGAGGGTGATTGAGCGGACATTTTGCCTCCTGAAAAGCAGCTTTCGCTGCCTGGACAAGACCGGAGGGCCCCTCCCATATAAGCCTGCAAAGGTGTGCAAAATAATCCTTGTCTGCTGCATGCTACACAACATGGCGGTGCGGAAGGAGGTGCCTCTCATCCAGGATGACGGTGACTACAACCAACGTCTGGCACCTGTGGAGGATCCCGACCTGGGCCAAGATGCCAGTAATGATGAAGATGATGGTGATGTCCGCTCCCAGCTCATCAACAACTTCTTCACCTGAATGTGAGTTTCCAGGGTTGTTATGTGAATGTATGGAGGTAGCCTGGAATGTGTTGTGCCAGCTCTGTTGCTGTCTGTGTGCCACTTGACTGGATGCGTGCTGTGATGTGTCCATTCAGGTGGTGTGTACTCCACAATAGGGTAGTACTGCTAACTAGTGTTTGTGTAGGTGTCTTGCAACATGTTTTGTGCATGTGTATTGCATTTCTCTCCTGTTCTTCTGTGCTTTTGACTGTATCTTGTCTGTCCTTCCCAGGGTACTTTGCCTGTTGTGTGGTCTACACTGACCCCCAACACCCAGAAGCCAACACCAGTCTGGAAGTTGATAATTCCCATCAACTGATGTACCATACATCCCTGGACTTCCATTCTCCAACACATTAGGGGCGTGTGTCCAGTGTTATGTAGAATTACCATGCAACTAGTGTGGAATAAACGTGTTGCTGATGTGTAATGAACCTGTGCTAAGCTTTGTTATGTGTGTTGTCTGTCTTCCCACATCTGAGTGACATCTGCTTACCTCACCTGTGGACTTGTTACCACTGACTGGGCTTGATGTTGTGTCTGTACATGCCAATGTGTTTCAGGTCAACATCATTGTGTGGGATGAGTAACATGGCCATGGTGAGTATGTTTTGTGTTGCCATAGTGGTGTGTCTACCTCACATGTGTCACATCCCCATGGCTCACCTTACGTTGGTCACATTGTTGCAGTATTTGGCATGCACTGTGTTGTGTAGCAGATCGACATTTCCCTGAACATGACAAGTTGGAATCACAACAGAGGCAAGTATGGTGTACTGGTGAGTTTATTTACAAACATGTGTGAGGGAAGTGCACAGGATGGTGGGTGCTGTACAGTGGTTTGGGAATCCAAAGTTCACATTGGAGTTGGAAGTGCTGGTAGATGAAATGTCCAGAGTAAAGTCCACAGTCATCTGATACATTGGCCCAACATGAACCCTCCATGTCATGTGGGCGAGTTGTGTGCGATTGGACAAAGTGAACGGGTTGCGCACAGAAGAACATTGTCCAGAACAGGTTTAGGGGCCCTGGGGAATGTGCTGGGACATCTGCCTCTCACATGTCGTTCTTTGGACGACCCCTCTTCTTCCGGGGGGGATCCTCATGTGCAGGCCTCTGCAGTACAGGGGACTCTCCGCCAGAGTCCTCCTCCCTCCCTGTGGCGCTGGCAGATGGTGTTGTGACAGATGTTGTGGGCACACAGAGGGAGTGGACAGGTTGGTGTTGATCTGGTGGAGGCATTGTAGTATGTCCCGATGCACCGCAGTGATGTCATCCCACTTGGCCTCCATGCGGGCAAGGTGGGTGACCTGCTCATGTTGCATGTCCTTGAGGATCCCCACTACCTGGCCAAATCCTCCGGTGCTATCCTGGTGAGCATCTAAGATGCGTGCCAGGTGGGGGTCATCATGCAGTCCAGACCCATCTGCAAGGCGCGCCCTGTGCCTCCCACCCCTCCCAGCACCCCTCTCCACACGGGCAGGACCAGCATCAGTATGCACAAGTGACACTGGGACCCCTTGGGTGGTGTTGCTGGTGGTGTTGGCTGTAGCTTCCGGGGGGTCCTGTGTCCCTGTGCTGTGGGTGTTGATTGTCCTTGGTCTGTCCGTGTTGGCGGGGGTGCCCTGTCAGTGTCCAGATGCTGGAGGCGTGGGTACAGGGGGGGCAGATGTTGATGCTGCTGGTGCTGCATGATGGCTCACACCGGAGGGGCCAGGTTGGTCGTCGTCATCTGAAGAGGACAGTGAGAGAGTCAGACCAGAGAGCTCAGTGTCCACCAGAGTCTGGGACTGGGTATCCTCATCATTTGGTGCTGGATGCCCAGCAACACCTGTGTTTGGAAGAGGCACACAATGTGGTTTATGTTTCTACATGCATCGTTGGTTCACAAACATGGCATTTTCTACTTTTCAAACAGATGCCTGCCTGTACACTGCTTTTTCCCAGCTTGTCACGGACAGAGTTTGATATTGTTGTTGGCCATTTCCCAGCATGGCCTTGTGCCCCCCACAACAGAGCCCAGTGTCAGACATCTTGTCAGTCCCTTCCCACTCCCTGTGAGGCAAATATGGTTCAGTTTGATATTTCTGGGCCATGTGGGTGGGTGTAGGTTGTCTGTGACTGCGAGTCCCATCATACTCTTGGCTACACCCCCCTTCCCAGTATGCCCATACTTCCTCCCTCTTGACTCTGCTTCCCTGTGAGGGGGTGTGACAGCAATGGCAAGATGGCTGACTGTGAAGTCCTGGTGTTTGTTTGGCTACAAGTCCCAAGTGAGCCCCTGGGCTTCACACAGCAGCACCCAGAACGGGGTATCTTTGGCTGATATTTCAATGAGGTGTGTGTCAATGCATTGTACCCGGTGAGTTGTGTGGAGTTTGTGTTGAGGGGTGGTGTCTCCCCATGCTGATAAGTATGGTCAGGGCTGTCAGTCCTCCTTCCCATCATGAAACGTGCTTCCATTGTAGGGCGTGCAAGTTGTCTTTCAGGATGTCAGCCAGTGGTGTCCTGCAGCAGGACCCAGTGTCAGCCATCTTGTCAGTCATTTTCCACTCCCTGTGATGTGGGCATGTTTCTGAGAGGTCTTGATGGGCCAATGAGGAGGGGGAGCATTATCTGCGACTACAGGCCCTATCATGCTTTTGGCTACACTCACTTCACCTGCATCCCCACTATTCCTTCCTGACAGTCAGCTGCACTGTGAGGTGGTGTGTTTGTGGTGTCACACTGTCTGGCAGGGTGTATTTGGCTTACTGCCACTGGCTTGCTCTATTTGTTTGTAGGTTGGTGCATGTCATGACACAGTTCCCAGTCACTATGAGATGGCACGTATTGTGTTTGTGTGACTGGCATACACATCTTGGGCTGATTATCTATTGGTTAGTGTAGCTTTGCTTGCGGTGCATGGTTTCACTGTCCCCTTGCCACACAATCTTGGGTATGTTGTTTGTGTACTCACCAGGCTCTGGGATGTCTGTTGGGTCATGGACACTCTCTGTTGGTCGGATGTCCCGCACCTTCTCCTCCCAGGTCCTGAAGTAGACTGGTTTGGCAGGAGGGCCACTGCTGGTGCACTGACTCAGGGCGTGATCTTTTTCGATGAGTTTCTTGACCCTCCTGCGCACGTCATACCACCTGTTCTGGATGTCGTCCTTTGTGCACCTTGCTGGTGCTTGGGCGTTCACCTTGTCCACAATCCTCTCCCACATCTTGGTTTTCTGTGAGATGGGGGTCCTTTGGACCAATGTACCAAACAAATGTGGCTCTACTCTGATGATCTCATCTATTAGCACTTCTAACTCACTATCTGTGAACTTTGGATTCTTCTTTGGAGGCATGGTGATGGGTGGTGATGGTGAGGGATGTGTGTGTGAGGGTGCAAGTGATGGTGGGTTGGTGTTGGTTTTGCTGGGTGTATGTGTCTGTGCTTTTGTATGAGGTGCTGATGGTGTGTGAGTTGTGTAATGGGTGAGTTGTGAGTGTGTCTGTGATTGCTGTGTACTGGTGTTTGCTGCTGGCTGTGACTCCTGTTTGCAAGAGATGATGGTAGTGATTGTAGTCCTTTATATAGTTGGAGTGGTGGGTGTGTCTTTGTCCCATGTTTTTTTGTTGGTATTTATTGGCTTTGTCATTGCTTGTTTGGTCCTTTTTTTGTCCTTTTTTCTTTGTGTTTTGTAGGCATGAAGGAGACGTTCATGTGACGGAAACGGATGCTGCTGTTGTCTCGTGCGGGCTTCTCCACTTCGTTAACGCTGCCTGTCTTCTGTGTTTGGTACGCGTCGTTCGCGGTGGTCTCTATTGCTTGTGTGCCGGGTTGTCTGTGCGTGTCGGTCGTGTGGCTTGTTCTCAGTGCGAGTCGGTCTGGTTTTGCACGCATTGCATTGTTCTGCGCAAATCGTACATCGCGTGTACGGGTCGGTCGGCTTCATTCTGGGTTCGTGTCGGTCGGTGATATTCGCGTCGGTTTTCCGTCTGGATCACTATTTTCCCTACGGCTCGGTCGTACGGCTTGTATTCCGTACGTGTCGGTTGTAATTCACACGCGTTCCATCGTACTGCACAGGTCGTAAGGCGCTGGTCCGTGTCGGTCGGTGTTCGGTCCGGATCCGTGTAGGTCAGTTCGTTTTGCGGCCGGAATCGGAATCGGCCCCATAGTGATAGACCAATGTCAGCCCATGTTATCCTATGGAGGGTCGTCACTTGTGCTTGCAGATATATTTCCACACATATTATATAATGCGCCCTGGCTCCTAGGCTATTTGAGGGATCACTGACAGAATATCGACAACAACAATATCGACCTACAGAAATATTGGGACATAAATATCGTTGTCAAAAATATCTACCTCCTATCTTCATAATGGTAAGTACAAAAATATCGCAAATAAATATTGTAAAAAATATCGATGTATAAAATATCGTTTTTATTATATGTATAAGAAATAATGTAAAATAAATACAATAATAAATGTAACTTTTAAAAAATTATATTGATTTATTTGTAAATGTTAACAATTATAAGTAATACATTTAGGGGCCAATTCCGATCCGGGTCGGAAGGGCACCGAACGCGGTCCGGCCGGAAAAACTATGATCCGTACGCTTGTTTTCCGGCCGACTTGCACAGATGTGCAAGCGAGCAAGTACGATGCGAGCTACATGAAATTCACCAACCGAGTCGTTCTGGGTCCGAACCACTCCGTACGTCTCGGTCGTAAGCTAACTGTGGCGTGCAATGGATGCGATTCATGACCGAGCCTGTACGATGCACGCGTCGGACAGCCTGTGCGAGCCTGAGTGTCCGGCTCGCAAATTGTCCCGGTGGTTGCCTTTGGGGGTCCGTGTCGGACCCCCTGTCACCCGCAGCCCTACGACTCGGACACAGGGGGAGACCCATGGGTCTCCCCAACACAGGCATGTACGGTGTGGATGGCACCGACGCGTACCCACTGTAGGGTGCGCACTTGTCCGCGACATACCCATTCAGTCAATGGGAGCCCATTTACGCATCGTACGACTGGCTCCCATTGACTTTTATGGGAGTCCGACCGAGCCGAGTCCGGCAGCATACGGCTGGATCGAACTCGCTCGGTCGGACTGCAGGACTCCGGCTCGGTCGGAAAACACTCCGGATCCAGCTCGGTCGGTGTGCTTTCCGACCCGGATCGGAATCGACCCCATAATGTAACAAAAAATAAACATACATATATAAAATGTAATAGAAAAACCAGGGTGTCCCCAAGGAAACATCACACGTGGAAAGGTTATCACTCAGCACCTCCGGCAGCAGCAACCACGGCGAGCACTCGCATCCTCCTAAATGCAATATGCCAAACTCGTTTAAAGCCGTAAACCCTTTGTCAATGGCATGCAAATTACATAGTGAGGCACCCAAGTAGATTAGGAACACTTTATTGGTTGATGAAGTCACCACCCATGTGGGCGTGCGCAGGCATGGCATTGTGGTAGATGAAGTCCATCTGCATACAACTCACGTACCTTGTACACCCAAGTGGATTAGGAGCCTCACGATGTGTAACAATGTCAACCCCGTTGGGTGGAGGCAAGTGAGATGTAAAATGTAATATATATATATTTACTTAAAAACAATGAATACATTTAATTAATTTTAAAATGTTATACATATATAAAAAATTATAAATAAATATATATACATACACCTGTAGCACAAACATTAAAAAACAATTCTATAAATTAAAATATTAAAATAGTTAATAATTTTTAGACCTACATTTTGCACTACATTGAGGACAACAGTGAAAAAAGTGTTGGAGAGCAGTGGTGTAAAAATTGCTATTCCCACTCCAGCGAGTGCAAAAGTAGGGAAAGTGTTGTGTAGCGTAGGGGAAAAAAGTTACTAATCTTACTCCAGCGAGTGCAACAGTAGGGAAAGTGTTGGATAGCAGAGGGGCATAAATCACTATTCCAACTCTTGCAAATGCAGCAGTAGAGAAAGTGTTGGGATAGCGGAGGGGAAAAAAATACTATTCCCACTCCAGTGAGTGCAACAGTAGGGAAAGTGTTGGATTGCAGAGGAATAAAAATTACCATTCCTACTCCAGCAAGTGCAACAGTAGGGAAAGTGTTGGATAGAGTAGAGGATAAAATTACTATTCCCACGCCGGCGAGTGTAACAGTGGGGAAACTATTGGATAGCGGAGGGGTAAAAATTATTATTCCCACTCCAACAAGTACAACTGTAGGGAAAGTTTTGGATAGCGTAGGGAATGAAACAACTATTACCACTCCAGTGAGTGCAACAGTAGGGAAAGTTTTGGATAGCGGAGGGGCTAAAATTACTATTCCCTCTCCAGAGAGTGCAACAGTAGGGAAAGTGTTGGATAGCGGAGGGGAAAAAATTATTATTCCCACTCTAGTGAGTGCAACAGTAGGGAAAGTGTTGTATAGCGGAGGGGAAAAAATTACTATTTCCACTCCAGTGAGTTTAACAGTAGGCAAAGTGTAGGATAGCAGAGGGGTAAACATTACCATTCCCACTGAAAAAAATTCAAATTTAAAAACAAACAAAATATCAATTACAATACAAAACATAATGTAAAAAAACATATATAAAAATATAAAAAAATGCAATACATAAAAACGTTTTATAATCTTAAAAATATCTAATAATGACATCCAAAGATTAATGTTTTAAAACTTTAAAAATCTTAACAAACAAACTATTATTTTGTAATAGAAATTATTTATAATCAAAAACATTAGCTATTACATAAATATAATATTGTTTGTACCTACCCTATAACACCACATAATTTAAAAAACACATCTAGATTTTAAAAAGAGTGTACCTCCATAATTAACAGAAATAATTATCAATTAAACAAATATTATTAATTAAAAAACACATTAAAAAGATACAAATTAATGTACTAACTGAACATTATCCTATAGAACCCAAATCCACAAACAAATTACTAAAAATATTTATCAAGTAATAAATTAATCTTAATGTTCAACCAATGATTAAATAATTTAAACTAAATTAGTTTCCACCCTCTAACCCAATAAAACACCTAAAAATAATTAAACAATTTCCATAACTAATTTTACATTAATAAATTAACATCAATTAACCACAAATAATTAATTAATCTTAAGAAAATTACTTCCCACCATTTTCCACTATAACCTCCACAACTCACAAATCAAATGAATTACACAATTACCATATTTAAATTTTAATTAATTAATTAGCATTCATTTTTTTTTAACTATTTATAAATAAATTACCTCCCACCCTATTACCCTATAAACCCCACCACCCATTTCTCAAAACATCACACAATTAACATAATCAAATAAATATTAATTAATTAATTAATTAATAACAATTAACAAACAAATGATAAATACTTGTTAATACATTAATTCCCACAATTAACACTATAAAATCAAATTAAATAATATTTATATAAAATATATTAATACATATTTTAAAATTAAATTACTTCCCACCATACTCCCCTATCAACCCACAACCCATTCCTAAAAAAATGACACAATTAAATTAATTACCAATTATTAATAATAGTTAACAACCAATTAATAAATAATTAGTAATATATTAATTCCCACAAACAGCATGATATATTAAATAAATAAATATTATAAACCCACAACCTGCTCCTAAACAATTTACACAATTAACATATTTACCAATAAGTTAATTAATAGAAATTAACTGCCAATTATTAATTAATTAATAATAAATGAATTCCCACAATTAGCAATATAAAATCTAAATTAAGTAAATACTAATAATTAAAAATGTATATTTAATTTATTATAATTAAATTACTTCCCACACTAGTACCCTTAAAACCCACAACCCGCTACGGAACGAAAAGGCACAATTTTATTAAAATAGAAATAATAACTGCTAAGAAATGAACACATGTATGAAAAAAACAAGAGCAATACTTAGACAAAAAAACTGAGTAAATACATTAAAATTATATACTAAAATACATAACACTAACTAAAAAAACAATATTTTTAACAACAATGGTGCCGATTACGATCCGGTAAAAACCGGGTACGAACCGTCGGTCGGAGCGTATTCTCCGTCCGACTCGTACCCGGTTGTAAAACATTACAAACATGGAATTACGATTCGCACGGAAACACCATTTCCGTACGAATCGTAAAAAACACCGACCGACAAAAATATGCATACGAATGTGATCCGGGAATGCTGCGACGTGACGTCGGGACGCTTCTAGGCAGCGTTTCACGACCCAGGAATTACGATTCGAACCGACAGCAGTCCGGACGGCAATATTTTCACGGCACCCAAAAAGTGCCGCAAATGCGAAGTACGGCGCGAAACGACCAGAGTAGGTGGCCCGGTAAGCGCCGTACCCCCCCCAGCCCCCGCATGTATGCGCCGTACCCCCCCCTGCCCCCGCATGTACGCACCGTACCCCCCCCTGCCCCCGCATGTACGCACCGTACCCCCCCCAGCCCCCGCATGTACGCGCCGTACCCCCCCTGCCCCCGCATGTACGCGCCGTACCCCCCCTGCCCCCGCATGTACGCGCCGTACACCCCCCTGCCCCCGCATGTACGCACCGTACCCCCCCAGCCCCCGCTTGTACGTGTCGAACCCCCCCATGTATGTACACCCGAGTAAGTGTCGAACCCCCCCGTGTATGTACACCCGAGTACGTGTCGAACCCCCCGTGTATGTGCACCCGAGTACGTGTCGAACCCCCCGTGTATGTACACCCGAGTACGTTCGAGTCGTACCCCCACCCGTGTATGTACGGTGCGTACCCCCAGCGCGGGGGGTTCGACACGTACTCGGGTGTACATACACGGGGGGGTTCGACACGTACTCAGGTGTACATACACGGGGGGTTCGACACGTACTCGGGTGTACATACACGGGGGGTTCGACACGTACTCGGGTGTACATACACGGGGGGGGTTCGACACGTACTCGGGTGTACATACACGGGGGGTTTGACACGTACTCGGGTGTACATACACGGTGGGTTCGACACGTACTCGGGTGTACATACACGGGGGGGTTCGACACGTACTCGGGTGTACATACACGGGGGGGTTCGTCACGTACTCGGGTGTACATACACGGGGGGTTCGACACGAACTCGGGTGTACATACACGGGGGGTTCGACACGTACTCGGGTGTACATACACGGGGGGGTTCGACACGTACATGTGGGGGCTGGGGGGGGTACGGCGCGTACATGCGGGGGCTGGGGGGGGTACGGCACGTACCGGGCACCTGTTTGGACGTCTCCATGGTTGTTATAGGAGTTCGGTGCGGACGGTCTTTTAACCATACGGTTGTACATTCGGACGCCCGGGACGGATCGTGATTCCCCGGTCGGACTTCGCTTTTCACGTTTGTACGTTAAATCGTACGAGGACGTGTCGGACACTTTTTCCGACCCGAGGACGTGTGGGGAATTATTCCCAATGCGATTCGTATGGTCTTTTTCCCATGCGAATCGTGATTGCCAGTTCGTACGGCACTTGTACGATTCGTACGGTAAAAAGACCGGATACGAGTCGCACGGGGAATTTTTTTACCGGATCGTGATCGGCACCTAAATGTTTGCAAACGATATTAATGACTTCGATATTTAAAATTGATATTTCTTACCTTAAAGTCGAGACTCTGGACTACGATATTCTTGCTGTCAAGATTTCTGTTCCTCTATATTTTAAACTCAATATTAGTGCAAGTCGACAATTCCGACTCGATATTCTGACTCAATACCCTATTGGAGGACTGCTTTAGAGGTGGCTGCCATACGTTAGATGCAGGGAGGTGACCCTGTCACCGATAGGGCCTAAATGCATGTGTGGTAGTCAGAGGACCGCAGACTTGTTTTGGTGCGGCGTCAGCTGTCTCCCGACCACCCGATTAAGACTTGGTGGTGGGACCGCCATGGGACATCCACGGCCGCCAGGGACTGTCCAATGGGTGGCATTTGGGTTTGAAATATGAAATGTTCCTCAGCTTTCATTAGAAGGTACATGCCAAACATAACTAATTTCCGTAATTATCTTCTAAAATAGATGAGGTGTTAAAAGGTGCAAAGCCTTAAACTGAATTTGGTCATGTACAACAAATGTGGAGGATGAATCTATAGATTATAAACAACTATAAACATCAAATAAAATATGCAAGCAATGGTATGGACATATGTAAGCTTGGTACCATGATTAATTGTCCACGTGGGGCTTTAAAAGTTTTGAAATAATGCAAAGTCACATAATCATTATGTGTACTAGTGTTTGACAAGTGGGACATTTTTATCCTTTTACATCAGGCATCCGTCCCAATTAGAAAAAATATGCATGCATCTAGTGTCTAGAAGTAGAAATTCATAACCTTTCTGACTTCTGTGGACCCCCTCATAATAATTATCTGAATCCATGGACCACCACTGAATCATCATTGGAATCCGCTGAGCCCCAATGAGTCATTATTGGAATCCAGCGACCCCAGTTTAAGCAATTTTGATGATTTGAACTTCAAAATAATACACACAAAAATGGAAACAAGCATTAATTGAACAAAATCTCCATTTTAATTTGAAGGCTGGGGCAAAGGCGAGGCACAATATTGAATGATATCTACCAAACTATGCAAGGCCACCTGACATGGCCCTGCGTGGCTTGGTAAATGTGGAATAACGCAAGGCAGTGCACATCGCCACATTGCATTACTCTGCTCCAGGAAGGCATTACATGGGTGGAGCGTGGGTGTACCAATGCATCCGCCCATGAATTTTGCAGCATTCCCAGATTTACTATTAGTGATAGACCTGGGAATGCATCAAAATCCTCTGCTTCCCCAGGGGAAGCATAATGAGGAGAAATATGTTTATTTCTCCTCCTTTCTTCCTCTTTCTACATGTGCTGCATTCTGCAGCGTACATAGAAAGAGTAAGATGCCCATGAGGACTGTTTTTGTGCAGAAATGTGTCTCTTCCTGCACAAAAACAATCCTGCCTACAATGCAGGCACCTCTGCACCATGGTGCAAGTGTGCCTGCGTTGGCGATAAGCAGTCAAAAGTGCATCAGCAGTAGGAAAAGACAGTATTGCAACGTACAATATTAAATATAGTGCATTCTTGGCCTTTTACTCAGCCCAGCACAGTGCAGCAAATGGCTTGCTGCGTTGTGTAGCATGAATTTGTGGGAAATATGGCCCTATGTATATAGGATGATGGCTAATAGAGGAAGATAATCTTCTCAATGTTCCTACAACCCATCTGCTGAATTTCACGTGAAAGCCATGAATTACATCCTTTGTGCCAGCTCATTTTGGTTGCATGAAGATTTAAACATGAGCCCACCTGAAGTGAGAATGAATGATAGTCATCGAAAACAGAATTGCGCCTTAGATCCTTTTCACCTTTTTCGTTTTTGCCATTCCCCGTCCCATCAGATAATCCTTTGTATTCTTCTCAGATCTAAATAAGATTATGTAGCATTTTGGTAAAAATATGCAAAAAACTAGGGAGGAGCTGGAAGACAAGATGGCAAAAATCTCCATGGCCACCATGTACTTGCCTCTGATGCTGAGATAGGCAGGAATAAATGATAGCCAAACGCTGAGAAAGGCGAGCATGCTGAAGGTGATGAACGTAGCCTCATTGAAGCTGTTGGGAAGTTTTCTTGACAAGAAAGCGACTATGAAACTGATAGTTGCTAGGAATCCAAGATATCCCAGCATACACCAGAAAGCAAAAGTTGAACCCTCATTGCATTCAATGATAATCTTTCCAAGATGAGTTTCAGTGTTATTTTCAGAGAAAGGAGGGGAAAGAATCAACCAACATACACAGAGAAGAACCTGGATGAGCGTGCCAACACCAATCACTGTGTAGGACAGCATGGGTCCAGCATATCTTTGTAATCTACTGTTGGGTTTGGTGGCTTTGAAGGCAATGACAACCATTATGGTTTTGGCTAGGATGCAAGAGACAGAAGAAGCAAAAGTGACTCCAAAAGCAGCTTGGCGCAGGAGGCATTTTTCTGTGGTAGGATATCCAATGAATGTCAAAGAAGAGAGAAAGCACAAGATAAGAGAAATAAGCAAGAAGCAGCTAAGTTTCGAATTACTTGCTTTGACCACAGGAGTGTTCTTGTAGTACATAAAGAGTCCCAAGATTGTAGCAGGGATTACCGATAATGAAATGCTGGCTGCTGCCAAGATGGCTCCAAATGTTTCCATATAGGAGAGGAACTCGATGATCTTTGGGATGCATTGGACTTGCTTCTCATTGGACCACTGAGTCCATGGGCATTTAGAGCATTTAATGGAATCTTAAAAAGGAAAATCATTACATCAGAGCTCTTATACTGAGCAGGTGAATATAATATTTCAAATTGCCTTGGTTACTTGTTCTCTTACCACTTTGGTTAGAGATCTCCCCTAGTACACACGGGACACACTGGAAGCAGCAAATAGGCTTTCCTGGGATGGTAACTTTTCTGAATCCAGGTGTACAGCTTGGATTGCACACAGAGGGAGGGATCTGGAGAGGGAAACAAGGTCACTGATTAGAGGCGAATGTAAAATGTGACATGAACAAATATTGTATTGTTGCTTCTTCATTGGCCCATATTGAGTTATGTTATGTTAAAATGTTTCTAAAGCGCTCGAATACCCATTTGTGTCTTGGAGCTAGTTAGGAATAGCAGTGAAGATGAGATCAGACGAGGAGTAAAGTTTAAAAAGCCAGGTTTTTGTTAGTTTCCTAACACTCAGTTATGTGGGGGCTGCTTTAATATTTATAGGCAGACTGTTCCAGAGAGCCGGGGCTTCGGAGGAAAAACAACTGCCTTCCCATTTGAGTTTTTTAAAACTGGGACGTGAGACCGTCAAGGAGTTTTTATATTGCAGGTTTCTATTGGGTATGTACCAAGAAAGGGACTGTTTAAGGAAACTAGGACCTAGATCATGGAAGGCTTTATAGGTGAGGCATAATGCCTTGAATTTAATACAGTTCTTTACTGAAAGCTAGTAAAGCTCTTTAATGGAGGCTGAAACCGAATGGAACTTGGGAAGCCTAGCCACCACGTTCTGCACACTTTGGAGTTTCTTCACATATTGTTTTTGAAGTTTAACAAAAGGTTAGTTGCAGTAATTCAATTTCGCAAGTATTAATAAGGAAACTTTATTTCTGGAATTGAAAGGAATAAAAGGAAGAATCTTCCTGATGATTCTCAAAGTGTTGAAGCTGAACGAGCAACTGAGCTAATATGCTTATTAAAGTTCAGTTTTCATCAACTGTTATGCCTACATTTTTTGCTTTTTGGACTGGGATTGGGAGAGTTCCCAACTCTGCTTGCCAGCATGCTGGGCTCCAAAACTGAGGTTTATTACCAAAGAGAATCACCTCTGTTTTCTCTGAGTCTAATTTGAGGCAATGCATTCCCATCCAGTCACTGACAGCTTGCATGCAGTTATGAAACTGAGAGATAGTGACTTCTTTATTGTTGATGGCTGATTAGCCAGAAACCGGTCCCAGGATGCTTGTTTCCGGTCCAGGGAAGACATGGCTTGGCAGTTCGGGCTGGACTGTTTCCATGAGGCACAGGGTCAGACTGATTTGCATATGGCTATGTCTGAACTGGGGTGGCGGAGTGAGCTAAAGAATGATGATGGATTAAACCCAGATCATTTGACTGTGGGTGAGTGCTTGCACTGTTCAACACTCCGTCCATCATCCCCTTTGGTTTTGCTTTGTTCGCCCTAAGTTGGCAGGGTATGCCCAGACATGGGTCCCTTGCTCACTTTGCCACTGGATTCAACGTAGCCTGGCTGATGACGGCTGATTAGCCAGAAACCGGTCCCAGGATGCTTGTTTCCAGTCCAGGGAAGACATG
Organism: Triturus cristatus; assembly: GCF_964204655.1. Taxonomy (NCBI): domain Eukaryota; kingdom Metazoa; phylum Chordata; class Amphibia; order Caudata; family Salamandridae; genus Triturus; species Triturus cristatus. The sequence continues at coordinate 761,890,920 of NC_140595.1, forward strand.
GCTTGGCAGTTCGGGCTGGACTGTTCCCATGAGGCACAGGGTCAGACTGATTTGCATATGGCCATGTCTGAACTGGGGTGGCGGAGTGAGCTTAAGAATGATGATGGATTAAACCCAGATCAGTTGACTGGGGGTGAGTGCTTGCAATGTTCAACACTCCATCCATCATCCCCTTTGGTTTTGCATTGTTCGCCCTAAATTGGCAGGGTATGCCCAGACGTGGGTCCCTTGCTTACTTTGCCACTGGATTCAAGCTAGCCTGGCTGATGACGTCTGATTAGCCAGAAACCGGTCCCAGGATGCTTGTTTCCAGTCCAGGGAAGACATGGCTTGGCAGTTCGGGCTGGACTGTTCCCATGAGGCACAGGGTCAGACTGATTTGCATATGGCCATGTCTGAACTGGAGTGGCGGAGGGAGCTAAAAAATGAAGATGGAATAAACCCAGATCAGTTGACTGGGGTGAGTGCTTGCAATGTTCAACACTCTGTCCATCATCCCCTTTGGTTTTGCTTTGTGCACCCTAAGTTGGCAGGGTATGCCCAGACGTGGGTCCCTTGCTCACTTTGCCACTGGATTCAAGCTAGCCTGGCTGATGACGTCTGATTAGCCAGAAACCGGTCCCAGGATGCTTGTTTCCGGTCCAGGGAAGACATGGCTTGACAGTTCGGGCTGGACTGTTTCCATGAGTCACAGGGTCAGACTGATTTGCATATGGCCAGATCAGTTGACTGGGGGTGAGTGCTTGCAATGTTCAACACTGCGTCCATCATCCCCTTTGCTTTTGCTTTGTTCGCCCTAAATTGGCAGGGCATGCCCAGACGTGGGTCCCTTGCTCATTTTGCTTCTGGATTCAGGCTAGCCTGGCTGATGACGTCTGATTAGCCAGAAACCGGTCCCAGGATGCATGTTTCCGGTCAAGGGAAGACCTGGCTTGGCAGTCCGGGCTGGACTGTTCCCATGAGGCACAGGGTCAGACTGATTTGCATATGGCCATGTCTGAACTGGGGTGGCGGAGGGAGCTAAAGAATGAAGATGGATTAAACCCAGATCAGTTGACTGGGGGTGAGTGCTTGCAATGTTCTACACTCCGTCCATCATCCCCTTTGGTTTTGCTTTGTTCGCCCTAAGTTGGCAAGGTATGCCCAGACGTGGGTCCCTTGCTCACTTTGCCACTGTAATCAAGCTAGCCTGGCTGATGACGGCTGATTAGCCAGAAACCAGTCCCAGGATGCTTGTTTCCAGTCCAGGGAAGACATGGCTTGGCAGTTCAGGCTAGATTGTTCCCATGAGGCACAGGGTCAGACTGATTTGCATATGGCCATGTCTGAACTGGGGTGGCAGAGTGAGCTAAAGAATGAAGATGGATTAAACCCAGATCAGTTGACTGGGGGTGAGTGCTTGCAATATTCAACACTCCGTCCATCATCCCCTTTTGTTTTGTCCTGTATTGTTGGAGACTGATACCTCGATTTGAGTATCGTCCGTTTAAAATGTGGGGGAAAATCCAAAAGATCTAATTTGGGAGGCCAACTAGGAAACATAAATATTGAAGAGTAGAGGGCTTAGAGAAGACCCCTGAGGGACCGCGCATGGAAGAGAGAAGGAGTTGGATGAAAATGTTTCCAACATAACTAAATGACTTCTGTCTGTTAGAAATTATTGGAGTAGGGCAAGGGTTTTATCAGCAATACCCAATTTGTTGAGGTGGCCAACAAGGGTGAGTTCCTTTCTCATAGAACAGAATGTATAGATAACGTATGAACCATCAGTAGAGGCATTTTCTGATAGAAGAGAAGCACTGGGGATTCAAGAAATGTTCTGCTGGCTGGCTCGTGGTAGCTAAATTGCTGTTTGACAACTGATTAAGGGTCTGATTTAGATCTTGGTGGACGGGATGCTCCATCACAAATGTACTGGATATCCCGTCCGCCATATTACATATGCATTATATCGTATGGCACTTGTAATACAGCAGATGGAATATAAGTCAAGTTTTTGATGGTATATACCATCCACCAAGATCTAAATCATGAAAGGATGGACCAAGGAAGACTAGATGAGTGAATGCGTAGCTACATGAGTATATTATTGGAAGATAGTATGGATCAAAAGCTGGCTGGCTGCATGAATTGATGAATGAGTGGATGAATGGGTAGATGGAAAAATTAAACGGATTGATACATGTGTGAAATGGTAGATGTAAGGGTGAAAGTATGGTTGGAAGGAGCATCAAAGGAAGTATAGGTCTGCTCTCTTCACGTGCTCTGTGAAATTAGAGGTGTAGTTCAAGTGGGAGGGTATTTTTGTTTTCTAGCTCCTCCCCTGCTTTAATATTGAGTAATTAATTAATTATGTGGTACATGTATTAAGAGGTGAAATAAATAAAAGTAATTTGGTAGATACAGGCTACTATAAGATGAAATAGTTGTTATTGAGGTAAAATAGTATTTACAATCACAGTAGATACAAATATATATTTAACAGTGAAAATTTAGAACTTTGGAGCCTCATTTAATATTGAATGGTAATGGAAAATCTTGGGTTATCAGGGGTAAATACTGAATCCAGAGGAGAATTCAATATTGCAATTGGCATTTAGAGTCAACATGAAAAGATTTTTTTTTTTCATTTAACATCTAGTTCAAATTAGGCTAGTTCCATAATGGGTTTTAAATAATTATCTTAAACCATTTAAATTTATGAACCAAAATATGCTCTTAGAAAACAATCACATTTATGAAAAATAGACCAGTGAATACTAAATTCATACATTTCATTAAAATGGTTCATTCTAGAGAGGTGCAAGACAAAGGAAAAAAGTATACCTTACAACAAAGTACAAAAAACAATTAGATGTTACTACCTTATGTGGACTAAATTACCCCAATACCTTAGAACAAAGTTCTGGGGAAATATAGACTTACACTATTTATATAAGCAGCAGTCATTAGGTCGAGCCTAAACAGCACTTGTGCTGCCTGCAAGGCATGTTGTAATTTCTTCTGTGGGCTTTTTTCATGCCCATCATTGCCATTTGTTCATTGTTGTGTCATTTAGAAATGCTACCTTTTTTTGCTACATTCGTTGTATTTGCTCCTCCTTACTGTGCCTGGTTGACACCCCGGCCATTTCACTCATTGTTTTTTCGATCACCACAATGCATTCATGATTCATTCTGGTCAGCCATCGTTTCACAGATGCGCTTTTCATTTTTATTTCAGCAGCGCATCGTCTTTGTGCGTTCTTCTGTAGTCCTTTGTTTCTTTTTCCATCGGATTCATGTTCAGTTACAGATAAATAATGTTACACCAGTGCACTTCTCTGCATATGTCCACCCCCCCTTCTAGTTTTCTTGCAGAGTGGGCTTCTCTGTAATGCCTGCACTTCATGATGCTGTGTCGGTCTGCACGCGTGGCTCGGATCAGGATGCAGGTAAGGAATTTGGCGCAGAGCTGACCATATATATGCTATCAAGGACGCGCAGCACTATACAAGAGTCTGAAGAACTCTGTCTTGCCCCCGCCCATCAATAACTAGAGGCGTAGTCAAGGAGTGAGTAATTCAACTCTAGGAAACTCCTCAATAGTGCCAAACTATTCTGTTGTTAAGGGGAAACAATTGCTGCCACATGTAAGCACTAATCAATCTCCAGTGGTGGGCATTGTACCCTGTGACCATTATGCCTTGTAAGGGAACTTGAGCCCTTTAAAAGAAGATAGCCGGGAGATCATTAGGAGGTGTGTTTTCTTCCATTGTGTTAGAACGCTAACCCTCATGAGTCTCCCATCGTAAGAAGGAAGAGCGTTCCTGCCTTGTGTAATTTAGTTTCAGTATACTCCTCCACATCATTATGGCCAATGTGAGTATTGTCCTGATCACACACCCATATAAAGGTGGGCTTCAGTGAATTGTGGAAAGCAATTTTTTTATTAGGCATGTTCTTTCTAATTAGGTAGTTACTACTTGCGATATTTTCTGTACATTGGTTTAGTGAAGGCCTACATGTATCAATAATTTCTATCCTTCGCATTGTCTTTACTTAGATGTTAAGGCCACATCTTTATGAAAAAGCATGTCTTTCAATTTGCTCAGAAAACAAAGTGTATGTTGGAAACATTATTGAAGGCCACAGCATTGCTGCCCAATCTGTGCGGGCAGGTGGGAACAGCACTTATGTACAACAAGTGACTATGGAATTAAGCGTTACCAGATAAGCAATGCCTGGTTCCATTCCGCGGCAACCTTGATCACTCAGTATCAAATAGCTCCCATTCGAGAGCAGCTTGAAAACTGGATGAATCCCTGCAGCCGGTGTACCCTTCAGATAACAAAACAAGTTTGCGACTGAAGCTTTGCATGCCCCATGAAATGAAATGTCCTTACATACTAAGGATTCGCTCAAAGCATTCTCATAGCCAGAACCGCTGAGAAAAGATTCTGTGTCCCCATTCCTGGATCTAAACATGAATGGTAATTCCCAGTATGCACATAACCTTCACCTAGCGCTTCATATCTGCCTATGTAGTGGTATTGCGGACAAGATTGGAATTGGAAAGTCGTGACCGGTAGGGCGAAGTAACCATGAATTATCCAGTCTGTGGATGGTGTCTCAGCCACGGTGAAAGGGAATTGGTCTAACTTTTCAATGTGCAACATGGTATGTTTTGCATCTCTTCGTGCCCTTAATATCTGTCTTTCAGTCATTTCATATGCCGAAAACAAACTTGTGCTGTTGATATAACGCCACGGCACATGGCCAGATGGTAAAGTTTGCAATGTCCTGCTTAATAACACAATGGAGCGTAGTTGTGATTGTCCATGTTGTAAAATACACATATGTTGTTGTATTATGTCAATTACAGAAGATATTATGTTGCCCAGTGAAAAACATCTTGATGTTAATGTTGGCATACCTGTGTCAACCACAGCCAAAATAAAACCTATCAATCTCGGGCAGTCACTCAGCAGCTTTCTGTTGGGAAACTTTCCACAGCTCGTTGTACATTGCATACAAGAAGCACTTTTGATGTAGGTTCCGGGAACCTAGCAAGAAATCCCTGACATCCATCTCATCAGAAAGAAGGGACAAGTGTTTCTTCACCTGAGAAAGTGTTGATGTTTTTAGCCAATCAAGGCACAATTTCTCAACACTATATGACGTCACCACTAGGGGTGGGCGGAATTTGCGAAATCCACTTTCGCAAATTATCGCGAAAATGTTTAAAATTATCGCAAACAAGCGGAAATATCGCGAAGATGCGGAAGTTTTTTCCCGCATGTTCGCGAGATTTTCTGCATGGTTGCGGGTCGCCAACTTACCCATCTGGTTGCTCGCGGGCGCGGCCATCTTGTTTTGAGTTGTCTCGCGGTGCATGATCGCGAGAAGAAAGACGTGATCGTGCGACGCATGACGTCACTGCGGGCGCGAACTGTCGCGAGACAGCGCAAATGGCTAAAAACAATACATCTCAAGGAGAACGCGACCGGATCAAGAAAACTTGTCGGCGAATGCAGGGATTCAGGTAAGGCGATCGCGCGCGAGTGAGAATGTATTATTTTACAGCGCGAGCAAGAAACAAATTATCGCCAAGCTGCGGAAAGCGGAAATTTTGACATTTTCGCGCTCTCCGCTGAACGCGAAAATGTCAAATTATCGCAATTTCCGCGAACGGAACGAAATTTTAGCCCAGGCCTAGTCACCACCCGAGTGTTCTGATTGTACATATTGCTGATCAGGCCTATTGTTCCTAAATGCTTCTGCATTGCCCAGGAATCTAGACTGACACCCATTATTGTCCGCAGGCCAAACCAACCATCTCTTCCAATTGGGGTCTGATGAATTGTGATAACTGTTTCGCATCATGGTACCTAGTGTATTGTCACTGTATTGTGGTCAAAGAGGCGTGTTGAAATCCTTTATCTTGGTTATTCCAAGACAGGTAGTTTGTTGCACTGATTTGTTCAGGAAAATAATTTGTTGTGGAATGCGGCATGCTCTGTACATGGCTTCAGCTCCTTGAACCTGTCAATCTTTTGTCCCCCAGACAGATTTTGCATCTATGGTGTCTTTCCAAAAGTCGAACCCTCTACGGACAGTTGGGAAATAAAGGAAGCAGAGTATATCAGCTTGGTGTTCGTAAGCATATTTTTCTTCACAGGTGTAGGTGGAAGACTATAGTAGTAAGAGGCTGGGTCTGATGTGTCAAAACCAGAAAAATAAGCAAACATTTGTGCAAATGTTTTTGAACTACCTTTCGGTGGTGTTGGACAGTGTTCCTATTGGGTGAAATTATAATTTAACTAGCACATGGAATACTAAGTGTTGACCATATTATTGATAGCAAAACATGTCACTGAAATTAGATGTACCATCATACAATGCATGAATTAGAAGAAAATGCAGCTGATTACTCTAGATCTGCAAACAAATTGTTTACAGTGTCAATGTCCCAATGATCAGAGAAAGTACTAGAGGTGATGATGTAATTTAAGGAAATTTTAAACACATATGGGATTTGTAAAAGTTCAGTAGGACCATAGACATCATACAATACCCTATCCGACATTATTCCTTCCAGAATGGGAACTCCTGGAATGTTCACCAGGGACGGGTCCCTTAGTTCATGGTGAGATGATGCATGTGGTTTCAGAACCAAGTTCACAAGTTGTGCTGGGGAGCATTTGGGAGATAGTGTCTATTCAGAAGCAGGAAAACGTCACCCAAAAGAAAATCCAAGGAACCAGGAATAGTAATCCAATGTAATCCAGAGATGTAACCAAGGAGTAGCAAAGAATGTCTTTTTCAGCCAAGATAAGAGCATGCATTTGTAGCTTCAAAGGAGGAAGCTTTGGTATCTCAGGTTCACTTGAATCCGATGAGAAGTTGTCATAATGCTTGAAGTATTCAGATGCCGACTGGTCTATTTTTGGAAGCTCAGAAGGTATTTTAAAACTGGGAGATGACTCACTCTGTAGCATACTCACACAGACATCAAATATTTTCTGAATGGTGATTTGTGATTTTGTACTCATTAACTGTACAGTTGTAGCTGTTTCAACAGGAAGAAGTAATACGTCATTGTTGTTTACTGTTTCTCGTTCGAGAGGGGAATCTTCTGCAGTTATTAAAGCTTCCATCTGAACTTCTTGAACGGTAGCAAGAGGAGTGCGGAGGCTACCGACGAGCCCACTTGGCCTACCGTTTAGAATCGGCCACATAGTGTGGTTTGATCAGATCAATGGAGACAAACCATTTATCTCGGTGGCCGGCAAGAGGCAGAAGAAGTACAGTTCTGGTACCTTCGATAGCCAGGACAGGCACAGGCCAAATTATTTCTTGCCCACAATATATTCCCTGACCAGATAACTAATCTTCGCGACCCAGCTGGATCATGCCGGAACAACCTTCACTTCTCCAGTGGCGGTGCGTTTTATTTGGACGTTGCATTGTGTGCCCCAAAATTCATTACGTTCCTGTAAGACAGCCAAACTTTCATAGATGTCAAATGGTGTTTCCACCGCCACTGTGCTGACATTATCGAGGTCTGGTACCCCCATTCTCACACCAAACAGGATTTCCTATGGAGTACAACCCCAGGGATTTTCTTGGCATGTTATTGAGTGCCCTCTGAACCCCATATAGGTGATTGACCCAATTGTGACCCAAGCCTAGTACTCTTGCTGTTAAGGACTGCTTTAAGCCATATTTTATCCTCTCAACTATCAAATTTCCATTGGGATGATAGGTGGAGGAGTACCACAAGGTCTCACCCAAACTTCCCATGGCTTCTTTTTAAGCCCGAGAGCTAAACACCAGACCGTGTTCAAAAAGTAGTATGCCACTTGCATATGTCCCAATGAAGACTCAAAACCGTTTATAATAATTTGAGCTTCAGCCGGTTACTGTGGCGAATCCCACAGGAATCTGGAGCATGAATCCGCTGCCACCAAGATATTCTTGTAAGCCCATCTGAGTGTAAAGGGTCACAGTTATATTCATAGACAAGTGCCAAAGGCTTGTCTGAAATTTATAGAAGTGTCTGGAGGACGTGCTATAGTGGAACCCTTCATCTGCTGGCAGATGTCACATTTAAGGATGAAGTCCTTGGTCTGTTTGGTTAGACCAGGCAACCAAAAGCACTGTTTTAGTAATGAAACTGTAGCGGTAACCCCTGTGTATGCTCAACTTGGACCCTCATGTGCAGCTAGTATTAATCCCAATCTGTGATCAGTATTTGGTATTACTCTATCCTCCATTCCTGGAATCTGAGCATACAGAGGGGCAGATTTACAAACCCCTTGCGCCACTTTTGTGTCATTTTTAACATGGGAAAAGTGACGTAAGGGTGGCAAAAGGGGTTTGCAAATAAGCCCCAGAATGTTTTGTGCATCTAACTAGTAGGAGTACTTGAATGAAAAGCCTTTCAGGTGTGTGTCATTGCGAGCGGCATTGACAGCCACCCTGCTGTCTCTGTCTAATCTCGTACTAGAACGAGTGATTGCACTAGCAGCAGCAGTGCGAACTGTTGGCTTAGCGGTTTCATCAGCCATGGAATTCCCTTAAACGTGAACGCCAACGCATTGGTGACTCAATGTGTGGATAACATGAGCCTGTGGCAAACATTCTGTCAGCTTTGCCACTTATTCCCAAAGCAGCTTGTGCTTGATTGTGCAACCCTTGGAATCTCAAAATCCATTCTGTCTCCAATAGTGAAGGTACTCATTACAGAACTCGACACAGCAATGCGAACCACACACTATAAGTGTGGGGAATCTATGATCCATACTTTGTAGTGCCAGTATCAGGGCTTTGAATTCTGTCACCTGCATTGTACAGTCCGGTAGGGACTGTTGTGTTTTTCATGACAGGTCTTTTCATCATGAATGCGTCCCTTTGCGATTGCGCATGCAGTGGAATATTGGTGTCTTTTCCCCACAGCAGACTGAGCAGATCAATCAGTGTAAACAATCTAATCATATCAATCTAGAGGTATTATTTCATTCGGCAGAAGATATTCTTGTTCATACTCCTGGAATGCTTGTGTTTGTGATTTAGAATCGAATCTGTAATATACATAATTTTTGCTGAGAGAGTTAGCCCATTGGATCCATTGTGGATATAAAGCTTTAGCATTTGGAATGCTCACTTTTTTAACGGCCTCTAAGGTCATTAGGTGGGTAACGACAATTATGCGCCCAACCTGTGCTACTGTTCTCTCTCTCTCTCTCTCTCTCTCTCTCTCTCTCTTTTTTCTCTCTTTCTCACTCTCTCACTAAAGCAGTCTGTACTGCTGTGAGAATGCTTTCAGTAGGTAAAAACGCATTTCAGCGTTTATGTACAAATGCAATTTGTATGCAATAGGTACTGAATCACCTCCGTTGAAAGTGTTATAGGTGTACACGGTTGGTCCAGGCACTACACGGATCACCAGGTTGGTTATGTTTACACGTGTGTGTAAACGCTTAGAAGCTATCATATCAGCTTGTATGGAACGTAAAATGTTTGTATGTTCCTGTGTCCAGTGGTAAATTTAAAAATCAAGTCTAATCAAGTCGTATTTTTCATCGAAGATGTGCAATTTTCTAATACACCTTGGTATTCATGTTGTTCCAGGATTTCCCTAACTTGTTTTTTAGCTTCATTTGTTATTGGGTCCTGTCTCTGGAGTTGAGGAGTTGTTTTTAATGGGATTTCATGATGAGGTGACTCATCATCCCACCCAACATGAGTGCGGTATAGTGTAGGAGCTAACGCCCATTCCTTGGCATATAAATGTTTAATAGATTCTGGAACAAGGTCATAGAAAGCAGGTAAAATTACCATTCCCCCCACTGGGCAATCCATTATGACCTCAGTTGGCCAATTCTTTTTAGCCAAAATAATACCGTAACCATATGTCAGGTTCTCCCAAAAGAGAGGCTTGATGTTCCTGTGTATGTCTCCCTCTAATTGGAGTGGTATTTCATATAAACGATGGGGGAAACTTACCCTTGCATCAGGTGTTTTCACTGTGAGGTGTTCACTCAGTGCTACTATCGCCAGATAATCCATCAGGTTCTGGCAAGATATCGTGACTTCTGCCACACTGTCCAGAATCGTCACTGCCCATTTCCCATTCTGAAGCAGAGTCCTCAGTAGCCTGGGCATGTCTTATTTTAATCCCAGTTACCTTCTTCTTTTTTGAATTGAGGTTTAAGAGTATTTTGTTTGTCTTCTTTTTTAAGGATGTAGTCTGAAGTGCGATGTGTTTCTCTTTTTGTCTTCACATGCTCTTCTGATCTGCATTCCAGCCATCCAGATCTCTCTAAATGTGTATCAGATGAATCCAGAGTAATGTGTATCAGTATCCTGATACCTATCAGGCTTGCTAATATTATCACTGTTGCTCAAATTATACTTCTTTTCATTGGCTTCCTGTCGAGGAGACCCACCCCGTGATTGTGTCTTGTTTTGTTTATTTTTTTGTTTATTAACCCATTTCTTCTTGGAAGAATCGGGCGCTTGCTTAAAGTTATCCTTTTCAGAAATACTTTTAATCTGTGGTTTCACAGGGTTGGCTCCCAAATGATCTCTACCTAGCCTAGAATAGGATTCTTTGATAATTTTATGCAATTTCTGCTCTTCTTGTGCAGAAATGAATTCCCTCAGACGTTGGCATATAGCTAAAGCAGCTGTCTCCTCTTTTATGTTACTCAACATAATGGTAGATACTATGGCACAATTACCCATCAGTTTCATTCCTAAGCACGGGGCAGGCGCTGCCCCGTACTTATTCATAAGCTGTTTCAATACATCAGGTAAGATAGCCAGTGAAGGGAGACCATGAATTCTGGTGTAAACGGCAGCAAAAACTGTACCCCAAGTTGCACAATCTTCGACCGAGGGAGGAAATAAATTGTCAAAATTCTGCATTTTTCCTGCAGGCCTGTACGTGGAAAAACTGCTTTAAGCTGGCTTGTTTTGTACGGGGAAAAACTGCTTCAAGCTGGCTTGTTTTTCCGTCCATCAATTGTGTGTCTTTTGTTTTTCATGCTATCCATAATGGAATTCACTCCCAACATGTGGGAATGTTTCCCATTACGGTATTCAGCATTTGTGGGCTGATACCCATAACAGCCTATTGTGGTTGTGCAGCCTGAGCCATCCGCACAGTGTTAATTGGGAGTATTTGCATTATAAATGGTGTACACCCCTTACACCCCTTGCCCACCCCAACCCTGGTCATTCCCGGAGAAGAGCTAGTAGAGTTACACCAGTACCGGTTGAAGAGAATGATCATCTTGCTGCATCAAGCTCGTGAAAAGAGAACAGCTGAATTTTTTGGCTGGGCTCAGAACATTCCAGAAGAATTTAGACTTTTTCACAGAAGCACAGCTGGGGCAGAGGGGTCGATACCCTTTTTAACCCTGCAGACAATAGCTAATGACTGCTGGCTTCAAATCGCATGGTGGAAAATACTAAAAATGATGAACAGCACAGAGCTTGGCCTCAATTGAATCAAGGAAAAATTGTGAGCTATCCACCTCATGGTAATGCAGCATCAATATGTGCTGGAATTAATGACCGCAATGGAGAGAGGGGTCTACACTAAGATTGGTGCTGTCTGCTGTGCATTCATCCTAGGGAAGGACATGTACAATGGAGCATTGACACTTGCCATCCAAGCACTGTATAATCAAAAGAGAAACATATGTGAAGAAGGAGGTGCCCCAAAGCAGGAGTGGGTTTCGAATTGGTTCTCTTGGCTCCCACAATGGATATCCAGTCTATGTACTCATTCTTGTCAGTTATTGTTGTGTTTCTATTGAGTTGCAGGTTTATACAATTGGGGATCACCTGCTGTATAAATACAGTCATCAAACTGGGTAAAATGCAAGTGACTTAGTCAAAAGCGAGTATAGGGAACAACAGGACCCAAGTTAAGTAATGCTACAAATGCATGTCTTAGATAGTGTAGTTGATGTTTGAACTAGAGGGGAAAATGTTAAAATGGATATTGATGCATTTATCAATAAAGATGAACTATTGTCCTTATTAATAGAATTACTTGTTCTGAACTCCACATCTACCTCGACATGCAAGTATGTAGTCAGGTAATTCCTGCTACCTCGGCCAGAGACTACTGATTAATGGGTCCCAGGAAGGAGGGTGCATAGCTGGCAGGCAAACACTCGAGAAGGAAACTCTTGATCAATCCCACATATAGGCTCAGTGACATTACATTTGTCAGGGGAGATTACCCCAATAAAGCACACATGGCTGGAGGGTGCAACAACGTTAGATGCCACATGAGTTAGGTGCACACAACCAATCAGGACCTAACACATAGTGATCACGTTCTCCCCATGCCAGACAGTTAGACACATTCACCACTGGCCACACTCTGTCCACGCAAGGTCGAGACGCACATGTAGTAACCATTTGTCCATTAATTTATTACTCGAAGGCAGCAAGCAACATTCCTCACCATATATGGTACGCCGTAAACCTTTTATTGATGGTTGTAATTTTGTATATACGAAGAGTACAAGCCCAATGTAAATTGAGACAGTCCTTAGAACTAGTACCTGTAACTGATCTCTTGGAGAAACTGTTTAATTATACAAACTGTCCCTGTTTTGTCAAACGCCTCTTGTCTTCTGTTTTCATAAGGAATTCGAACCCAAGCAACACCAGCACTAAGCTCATTACGATAAATGGGTCAGTCCAGAAGACAGTCTAAAAAGGTGCAGAGTTAAACAACTTCTGGAGGTTGAAACAACCAGTTTTTAAAGATTCATGACATAGAGGGAGTGAATGACATTCTCCCAATATTAAAGGCAGATAATTCCAAAGTTTTGATCCGAGAAAGTAGATTTCCTAATTTTAGGAATTGCGGCCAACCTTAGATGACTAGAATTCAGCAAGCATTTGGGGGAATGCAAAGACACCAAAGACACCAAAGATCGGAGATAAAGGGGTCCTGTATTTGATAGGCATTTGTGCATAAAGCACAATGCCTTAAATTGCACCCATCGCTCAATGGGTAACCAATATAAGCTCCTTAGCAAACCGGCTGTAGAGGTGAATTTCGGGTGTGTAGCAGAAGACGTAGAGGTGCATTTTGTACTTTTGCCACCCCCAGATACAAGACATTCCCATAGTCCTGCCTAGAAATGACTAGAGACTTGACTACAGTTCTCTGGGCAGAGGCGGGAAGGCAGTAAATGATCTTCGTGAGCCATTTCTGAATGCCAAATCAAGTGGCTGCCATCTTGATAATCTGCCGACTCGTGGTGAGTTTAGCACCAAGCCAAACTCCCAAGTTCTTTATGACCTTCACTGGGCTAGGGTGATTGCCCATAGTTGCAGGCCACAAGTCGGATCCCAGGAGGTAGAGGGATTACCCACCAAACATTTGCTGATTCAGTGCTATGACCTGCTCAAAACCCCGATTGTGAAGGATGGAGCAGGCCATTAACTTCTGTATGCATTGCAAGGTGTTGGTATGCATATTTCTCAAGCACCTTGGCAAAAGTGGGCAACAAAGATATAGGTCTATGATTAGACCTTATAAGTGTATTCAAATTGGATTTTTTCAAGTAGAGGGGTAACCAAAGCCGTTTTCCATATTCTTTTAACCATGCCCTCCACCAATGACAAATCCAATCATTATGATGTGGTGTTTGTCAAAGAGCTGTATCTTTCGCTCTTTCCTAAACTGGAACAGGATTGGTCAAAGCAGTTCTGACGGATACATTGATGTTCTAGTTCCTGGTTGCATAAATGAAGAAGTCCTGATGATTTGTTTTTTACATTTTTGCACTTCTTTATCCCTAATCGGATGGTTTTCTGGGTGTGGGATTGACCAAAACCAACAGGAGATTATGAGCATGTCAGATAGATTGGCAGGGGTGCCAGTCATAATGGGTTTCATAATAAATGAAGCTGGTTTTGAAAATAGTGCAGGCCGCAAGAACAGAAAATAGATTTCCGATCAGGATGGGGTGATGTGTTCATATTTCGACAGGCCCTTGGTGAGGCATGTTTCTAATTGTAGGATGCCCTTAAAAAGGGTGGCAGTGGGGAGTCTGGAAGGCCAATTTATCAGTGCATTGCCACTATCTGGATTCAACAGAATGACCACTTAAACTGTGGTTCTGAATTTGCTTCCTGGGAGGAATGGTTTCACTTTCTTTTCTAAGTTTACAACAAGATGTTGTGTTACTTGAGGGTGGGATTGGAGTTCACAATAAATAGTTTGCAATAGCCCTGTACCCTATTACATGCTTCTGCTGATCCTTTGACAGGTGTACATTCTATTAAATGTGTATCCTCCTATATTGCTACGGATTAGTAGAATATTTAGAACAGATATAATACAGTTAAAGTGAAGAAGACCACATCCAACCTGTTTAATTCCTCCAACCCATTGGACAGCACTAGCATTGACCATCAGTATTTGTCCAGGAGGGGCGCTGGAGTCATAGCTGCCCACCTTGATGTGCCTAATGGTTCCATCAGAATCCAGCTGCCAATTGACAATATCATACCGTGCTGGTGGGTTGCCATTTCTATCAAAGAACCCATCTGTGTCTTCTTTACTCAACCACACGTTCTTGATGTAGTGAAGGAGCTGGAAGGAAAGAGAAGTTGAATTCAGTTTAGAACAACATTTTTGCTTGGATGTTCAATGTTTTCAAGACAACATTTTCTAGACCTATCTCTTCCTCTTGCTCTGTTGACACCATTATGTTGCACAGGCATAATTGAAGATGAGTAACATAGCTCTGGCACTATCACTGACCAATTTGATATTTATTCTTTTCTAATGAGGTTTTAGACATTTTTATATTCTAATTTTAGTTACTTAGAATGTACTATCTCAACAAGTCACTGGATTTTTCGAAAAGCCTACGGAGCTGGTGGACCGGGCCATTACCTGAATTTTTTATATTGAATTTTAATATACTCCTAAGCATGTATTCAATTAGCAGAATAGTACCAACATTTCAGCCTCAATACCTAAATGCAGTTCTCAGCATGTATGATTTGCACCATTATGTGTGTTTCCTCTTGCTCGGACTCAGAATGCTCAACTATTTAATTTATTAATTTGTTTATTAAAATATTTCAGTGGACAGTGCTTTATATTCAAACTAATTCATTTGTGTATGTATTGGGAGATTAAAATAAAATTGATATGTTTCTAAAATATTATTTATGGACTTTTTTAAAAAAATTGGGAAAATAAAACTGGGGGTTCAGTACAAAAATTAAATTACAGGTCAAACAGAAAATTATTTTAAATACAAAAATGCTCTGATTTTCATTTTTAGTAGTATTTCTGTCTATATTTTGAATTTGTGATTTCAATTTTATATGATGTAAATTTGTACATGAATAAAAAAAATACTATTGTGATTCCGAAATTAAATTGATTATTTATCATGACAGGGCGTTTGATATGAATTTTCCAAATGTTGTGCTTTCTAAAATGTGGGATTGGAGGTAGACTATTAAATGTGACCTAAACGCAGTGGGTGGCTCCTGTGATATTTCCCTTGTTCCCTACACAAGTGTATTATGGTCTGGCTACTTGGCTGTGGCGGCTGTTCACCCACTGAACCCTTGACCCTGCCCAGTAAAACTAAGCTGCTGAAGGCTCCAGTGGAACAGCGAAAATGTTACAATAAAAGTGAAGTTAGCTGGTCTTCTGCTCTGCTGGTCCAAATCCACCTCCCCACCACCCCTCACACGTTCTGCTGCGATGTTTGGGGAGGGCAGTGCAGTCTTAAGCCCTTGAAATGAATTCTGATTCGGGTCGGAAGGGCACCGAACGCGATCTGGCTGGAAAAACTACGAGCCGTACGAGTATTTTCCGCCCGACTCGTACAGCTGTACGAGCGAGCCAGTATGATGCGAGCTACATGAAATTCACCGACCGAGTCGTTTCCGGGTCCGAACCGCTCCGTACGCCTCGGTCGTAAGCTAACCGTGGCATGCAATGGATGCGATTCACGAACGAGCCAGTACGATGCACGCATCGGACAGCCTGTGCGAGCCGGAGGGACCGGCTCGCAAAAGCTCCCGGATTTGGACTTCGGGGGTCCGTGTCGGACCCCCCGACACCCTCAGCCGTACGACTCGCACACAGGGGGAGACACATGGAACTCCCCCACACAGGCATGTACGGCATGGATGGCACCGACGCGTACCCACTGTAGGGGGCGCACTTGTTCGAGACATACCCATTTAGTCAATGGGAGCGCATGTACACATTATACAATTGGCTCCCGTTGACTTCTATGGGAGTCCAACCGAACCGAGTCTGACAGCATACGTGCGCATCGTACTCGCTCGGTCGGACTGTAGGGGTCCGACTCGGTCGAAAAACACTCTGGATCCGACTCGGTCGGAGTGCTTTCTGACCCGGATCGGAATCAGCCCCCAAGCGGTAAAGTAGACATAATGAGTGAATCTTTTTGCATCCCTGTGAACGTATTAAATGCTCTAAATCGGATAATATTCTGATTTATAGGATAACAGAAGGTCTTGTGCTTGTTCGTTCCTGGGCTCTGCAAGTTAGATCAGCCTTTCTAATTAGGTTCCTGGTTAATGTCCTGCCAGTGCATCCCACCTCAAGGAATATTACTTTTACCCTCTCATGTGAGCATCAGTGGGTGGCCTAGATCTCCTCACAGCCTCTTGGGCTTCTCATCATTAGTGTAACCATATTGAACATGAAGGGGTCTGCCCTCCAGCTGTCCCTAGCTCTGTCCATTCCTAAACAGGATTTGATGGTGCCAAAATCTGGAATGGGACAGAAATTGGCAAAGTAGAAGACAGATAGTATTTAAACCAAATCGTTATAAAATACTGGGACCAGCTCTCTCTGATCTCTAATGCTGTTGTCGCCCAAGTGTGTGCTCCCTTCTACTTTGCCAATTTTTGTCCAATTCTCGATTTTATAACTACTAGAACAGCAGGGATGAGACCTGCTACAGGGACTCGGAATTTAAACTCCCATTTCTCGCTTCATGTGCTCGCCCGGCATCCAACGCTACTTCAACGTTACGTCTGAGATGCCGAACACCTTCCGGCTTTCAGTCCGGATTGTTACCCAACCGGTATGGTGCACTTCATGTAGATTGGCTCACGGTTACAGCAGGTATGTGCTGCAATCTCCCTTTCCAGCTTTTTAGTTTCTCACACATTTTTCATTTCTGTATGTTTATAAATATTTGCTCATATTTTTGCAGCTCAGCATGTTTGGTGGGACTGTTTGATCAATAATTTCCCCCCGCGTAGAAGTTGGAGCGGGTAAGGGTTTCCTCTGGTTTAGAGATTTAAATGTAACACTTGTGCGGCACGTTATTCGAAACTCTGTCCTGTCTTGATTTCAGCTTTACTTGATTCGAGGACCAATTAATTAATATTTGGCTACTTGGTGCTGCTATACTGTGACCTCACTCGTGATTTAAATGAATTGTGAATCGCTATAAATTCCAGTGGATGTGAGTATGTATTGACTATATAACTTATGTAGATCTCTGTCAGGTGTTTTATTTGACTAATTTGCCCCCCCCCCATTTTCTATATTTGTAAAGGGTCCTCTTTCATTTGCATTTTGTTTTGGTGCAATTGTGTTTGGAGCAAGTGGACCCTACTTATCTACATACTGTGGATTGGGTATTTATAGGTGATTGTTTTTATTGGCCACTTCTGTAATTGGTTTAGGATATATTCTCTATTTTTATTTAGGAGTTACAATCACTGGTTGTTTACACCTTTTTGCTTAATTTTTTGAACACTCACTTTCGGTGTTCTGACTGAGTTTGCATCTTTCCTTAGTTATGACCACTGGCTCTTTAGGCTCTCTCCCTATTCGGTAAGTTGTATTCTTTGGTTAACTCTTTTTTCCTTTTCTGATTTAGATATCATGATTGATCTTATGCTATTATATGACCCCTGAGAGATTTCAATATAGATAGGGACATGTTTATACTAAAGCTGAGTAGTTGAACGACCCAGTAATGCGTTGTTTTTCTTTCTCTCCTTTTCCTATATTTCTTCTCTTCCCTACTCCCTTTTCAGTTGTTTCCCTCCATTTCCCTTCCTTTTCATTTTTGTTCTCCTCTATGTAGCATTCCCTGAATTTACATCAGATGGGAGGTGACTGTACGTGATGGAACGGCATGAAACTTTGCATACCATTTCTTCTCAAAGTTTAGCATAGGATTTGCAATGGGATTTGCCCACTTGGGCTTAATTTGTGGACTGCTATAATGCAACTTTTCAATGTGTACTTTGGATTTCTTACCTTTTACCGCGGTTTAGATTCCTGATTTAATGAATTTATGTACACAAACCCCTTGTCATGTTTAAGATTTAAGCATTATAATAGCCCACTGGGGCTATTGAAACGATGTATTTAACTAATCGTTTACATTCATTTGCATTTAACTTTGGCCCACTGGGGCATTTATACTTTGTTTATTCAAAGACCGTTTTGATGAAATGATATGGTAAAGTCTCAATTTTTATATAGATTTAATATACGTGGATCGTTTCTAAATGGGTATTTTTAAACCATTACAAAATGGCGCCCATACTTTGTACAGCATATCTTTGATCAGTCCCATTTCTATGCCACTGAATGCGCATATGTAAAGAGAACGTGTTTGTATTGTAATCACACCGTGAACAAGCTTACTGCGAAACGCGTTGGTGAAGGCTATCACTTGCCTGGATTAAATACTTGGTGAACAGCATTCCTGGGTGTCCTGGATTTCTTTTCGTGACTTTCGAAAAGCTGTGTTTTGAATGTTTGGGGCCACCGGAGCCCATCCAGGACCGCCGTAACTGAAGCTCCGCACTTCCGGGATTCGTGTTTGTGATATATATATATATATATATATATATATATATATATATATATATATATATATATATATATATATATATATATATCCAACCGGTAGGCAAGCAGCACGCAGCCAAAAAAAGCCTTCGCCTTTTCCGTGCCACTTGTGATGCCGTTCCACAGTGGGACGGCGTGTCCCAAAGCATCAATCCAACGCTGGTACAGTTACGAAAGCAGCCTACTGTGGACATCAATGCTTTGCAAAAGGTGATTTATTTACAGAGGTGACTCAGACACTCTACGTGTTTCGAGGACGATCCCCTTGTTTACGAGTGAACAAGGGGATCGTCACCGAAACGCGGAGAGTGTCAGATCCACCTCTGTAAATAAATCACCTTTTGCAAAGAATTTATGTTCACAGTATGCTGCTTTCATAACTGTACCAGCGTTGGATATTTATATATATGTATATGATATATGTATTGCAATGCACATGCGAACTTAAATATGTTGGGAGTACAAAACTGCAAGCATATAACAGAATCTTGCAGCACATAAGAGCTATAGTTAACTTTGATCCAACTTACCCGGTAGCGAGGCATTTTAAAGCTTGCCACAATAACAATCTGAGCTGCCTGAGCTATTTTATCATAGACTCAGTACCTAAACTCAAGAGAGGAGGTAACCGGGAAAAAGCTCTAAGGCAATTGGAATGCAAGTACATATTAGAGTTGGGTACACGTATACCAGGAGGTTTGAACAATGGGGAAGATTTACACCATTTTTTATGAACACATATGTTATTCAGAATATAAAGAAAGATATTATGAGATATAGCTAGATAATCAAGTTAGGTTTTCTTTCCGTCATACATAAGCTCAGATATGCACATATATTTTTGTTGTCCTCTTTTTCATGGATTTTAAGAATGTGTGACCTTTATACATTGAAAAACTCTTTTCTATTACAGTATGTATTTTTAATAAGGATGTGGGTGATTAAGTAACATAGCTTCCTCCTGGCTAATATTTATGTAAATTCGATTTTTGGAGTTTGACCTTTTATTTTATTAAGCTGTTTATGTGTGATACCCAGTACGTTTTCCATAGCAAGACATAATGTGGCTCAGTATTATTTACATCCATCCAGATACTTTTATGTGTAATTCCAGTCCCTTTTTCTACGATGTTTAGAAGTTTCAATTTGATGTTTTGCAATTTTTGCACATTATATTGCAGATTTGCACATTTTGCTGTATTTGCACAGATATTGAAAATTTGCTAGATTTGCACATGATTTGCGTTATTTGCACAGTGTTAGTGAGGATTGTTTTCCCATGTATGGGAGTAATTTCTACCTAATGCAATTTTGCATTTTAATGCAGTGCAGGCACTTTATTTGTATCTTAGCTATATGATAAATATAGCAAGATACGAACAGCATTAGGCATTTAGTAATTGTCAATCGCATTTTCAACCTGGACTGGAATGAGTCTATAAGATAACACATTTTAATGTATAATATAATTCTGGATATGTTTTGCATACATGTTGATGGGATTTGTCCATGTATATTCCTACAAGATTTGTAACAACAGCCGGGCTTTAGTATTTTGTTTATGTCTATAGGAAAGTACGTAATTGGGTGCACGGCACCTTTAAATAGTCACGTTCAGTTCAAGCTAGTCATGTGATCAAGACCGCTGTGTCGGTCGAAACGCGTCTGAACCAAATCATGTTTGTGGAGAAATAAACTGAGCACTATTTTCTGCACCAGCATATATGTGTCCGTGTCTTTTGGTAGTACCGGCCGGTACTACGGAAGGTGGATTTGATATATATATATATATATATATATATATATATATGCTCCAAAACTCCTCGTACTTCCTTTTTACGGCGAACAGAGAAGGACGGACCCAAACAGGTAAGGCAGTAGATGTAATTTATTGACTCCCTCTGCGACGCGTTTCGAGCACCCTGTGCCCTTGATCACACATCATATATATATATGCATATATTATCTACTGGCGGTTGCCAGTGGATAGTTATAGTTAAGACCGAGTTCCCATAGGAAATCTGAAAATTCTATTTTGATTAACTTTGGCGCCGGTTGACTTATCTTCGTGAAATTTTCAAAACTAATGGGGCGCTCCGCTCAGCTCCTACCCTGAAGTCTCGGGGTGATTCGTCAAGTGGGGGCTGAGAAAAAAGGGGGGTCCCAAAACACATTTTCCTCATGCATTTTCCCATAGGACCTTTAGTCGAAGGTACAGCCCGAACGGCTGAACAGAATTACTTGAAATTTGGCAGAGAGGTAGTCCTCATGTCAGGCATGTGCCTTTTGCATATATGGTGTCAATCTGTTCTGTAGTTCCTGAGAAAATTGCAGTTAAATGTACGTAAATATCTATTTGCGCGCACCACGCACGGCACCGTGCGCGCACAGTGCCGTGCGCGAGCGTAGTTCTGATTGGTGGTTAGATGTCAGTCAACATTCGAATCGGTTGAAATCAGGAAGTGTCAGACACCATTTTGTGTGTGACAGTGAAAAAGAAAGGTGGAGAACATGAAAAGGGGGCAGGGTAGAGAGTTCCTGACCCCCTAGCCTTTGTCAGGGGGTCCCTGAAGGACCCCGAAGGGTGAAAACATTTTTTAATTTTTTCTCAAAAAATCGCGGCGTGCGCGCACGGTGAGCGCACAGCCCAGCCACCATATTGAGTTTTTGCCGCCGTGCGCGCACGGTGCGCGCATTTAAAAAACCTTACAAATTCACTAAAAAAAACATAGGTTACACACATGTTATAGTTAGGAATTAGCATTTAAAAAACCTTGCAAATTCACTTAAAAAACCATAGGTTTCACACATGTTATAGTTAGCTGGACATTTCACTCATAAAAAACCATTGAAATTCCCCCATTAAAGTTAGTTCAGCTAACTATAACTCGCGCGCCCGCAATCCACTGCTGATGACGTCACATATTACATCACTCATGACATGGTCAGTGACATCACTCATGACATCACTGATGACATCTCAGATGACATCACTGATGACATCACTGATGACATCATCCTTGTGTAAGAGTGGCAGACCTCCTCTTATCAAAATATAAACTTTGATACACAGATTGAAAAATACAAAGTAAAGTTTTGAAAACTATAGAGATACCAATACCAGTTAGAACAACCTATTCAGTAATTCCAAAATCTACATACGCATCCACTCATTCATCAACACTTCTATATAGTCACTCATATATGTACTCAGTCATCATATCTACTCATGCACCTATACATTCTGTTACACACCTACACTCATACATAGAGTTACTCACACACATACTCACACATGCAAATAAACATCCATTTACTAGCATATACAGCTATACACACACCACTACACTTACTTCTACAGAAATGTACACATACTTACTCTCCTAAACAATCACTTATAGAAACACATACTTATTTATACAGGAACTCTTCTAATCTCTCACTCTCATATATCCTCACTTATATACATCAATACTCACATATACTAGTTTAAAACATATGGACTTACTCATAAAGACACTATTGAGACAGTCATTTACTCACTTACTCACCCATATACACACTCATCCACCCATACTGTCCTGCTCACATACTGTCTTCAAAACACATACAAACAGTGACTCACTCATTCATGCATCTATACGCTAAGTAACATCCCCCACTGAACCATACAGACACTCATACTGATACTCTAAAAATGAACTAATTTCCCATATACACACTCATGTAGCTACTCACCAACCCATGCAGCCACTTATACACAAAGTGAGACAATGATACAGATATTTAAATATTTAAACATTACTCACTAATACTTGTATTCACTAAGATACTGTTAATAAATCGTTAGACAATTAATTTTACCAAAAAAACCATCAATTTAGACACTTATTTACCAATTCATTCTTCCACTAACCTTTAGATAACATATATAAAAAATAATAATTTTTCCAGAAAGACACATATTCACTGGATGATATCATCAGTGATGTCATTTGAGATGTCATCAGTGATGTCATGAGTGATGTCACTGACCATGTCATGAGTGATGTAATATGTGACGTCATAAGCAGTGGATTGCGGGCGCGCGAGTTATAGTTAGCTGAACTAACTAAAACGGGGGAATTTCAATGGTTTTTTACGAGTGAAATGTCCAGCTAACTATAACATGTGTGAAACCTATGGTTTTTTAAGTGAATATATATATATGTATATATATATATATATGCGTGTGTGTGTGTGTGTGTATATGTGTGTGTATATATAGGTGTATGTGTGTATATATGTGTGTGTAATTATATATATATATCTTGCTACTGCTGAGCTTAAAAGAACCAGTACATTATGTCTGATGATAAAACTGATGGCCCTGACACCCCTGATCTTAATATTATTGAACAATTACTTAAAAGAATTATACAACACGAGATGTGCACCAGTGTGCGAGAAGCCTTGCAAAAGTCATGTCTCATAACAAGTCCTTAATTTTTGATGAGGATTGTGAATAGGAAACCGCCTTAGGAGGAGAGCCTGATTGCGGTCAGAAAGGGGGCAAAAGACTTTAAAAAGTTAATAACATTTAAGGAACAGCTTCAATGAGCATGTTGGGAGGTCTAAGTACCTCAATTCATGCTGGGATGTCCAAGCACCTCAATTGATACAGGAGGTCTAAGCACCTCAATGCATAATGGAATTCTAAGCACCTTAAACCGATCAGGAGGACAAAGCACCTCAAAAGTCTTGGGTGTTGTACGCAGCACAACTTATAAAGATGTCCGAAGCGGCACACATATCTTGAGTGCTCAGAGTACAGCACAGGATACTGCCATGTAAGATAAAGGGCATCCGAGAAAATAATTACTTGATGAATACATTCTTGACCTGGTTCAGGATAATATGGACATTGAAGGCTTCTTTACAGAGGAGGAATGTCCATCATCCTGTAAGGCAGGTTCTCCAACCAGTAGCTCATGAGCTACTATAGCTCTCCAGCTACCTCTGAGTAGTTAACCTGTGAGCAGGCCAGCTTACTAAATTAGAAAACTTTTGCTTGGTTCAATTAATACACATATAACGAAAGTGAGATTATATACAGCACTAATATGTTTGTAGCTCTCAATTTATTTAATTGAACACGATTAGCACTTAGTATAGAAAAGGCTGGAGATCCTTGCGTACGGGGATAATAATCAATCCCCTTGGTCAGGAGATGTTTTCCCCACATAAAATCAGGCACTCAAGAAGTGCCGAATGTTGGCTTTAAGATCATGTGTGGAAATTACTAGAAGGTGGATAAAAATTCATAGAAACAGAGGCACGTAACATCTTGAGGACCAAGTGCTTCAGACCAGTGATCCAAGAGAAAGTTTACCTATCACAGTACTTGGATCCTGAACTTGTCACCTTTTTATTCAAGCTGGGGAAAGACCCCAGAAAAGGCATAAAAAGATCCTTTAAGGCCTGCCGAGATCACCTTCTCGGCATCCTAGGCCCACTAGCAAAAATAATTGGCATGGCAGAGGAGGCTCATATTAATGGGACCCCATTAATTAATAATCTACTTAGGGGCTGGAGCCAGAGAGCCTTGACCCCTCTAGGAAATGCCAATGGAGGGCTGAAGGCCAAACGGCATAGGGTTGTCCTAGGCAAGATCAACCCAAAATTAGGAGACATGGCAGAGAAAGAACACACCGAAAACCCCAAAGGACTCCTGTTCAGAGAGGATATGATTAAAACAATAGGAAAATATGTGGCTACGTTCAGGGCCTTGGACAGAGCACAGACAAATATGAGAAGGTTTTTTAACCCAAGTGTTTTGGTCAGGCTGGAAGAAGGGGCTTTTCTACCGGCCGAGGTACTCAAAGGCCCAACTTCAGATCAAGAGGTTTAGGTAGAGGTTTCCAGCCAGGTACCTCACAGTCCTTCTAGCCCTAACGAGGAAGAGCCACTCGTACCAGAGGCTTCAGATCCCGTGGACAAGGATCCAATTTTTAGAGTGAGTATGAACACTTCACATATTTAGTTTTCCCCAGTAAAAGTGGGGTTTGACTCAAGTTCTTTTCCCATGCCTGGAAATGAATTACACAAGACCATTGGGTCCTGGAAACCATTCAGGGCTTCAAAATACATTTTGCAGAGGTCTCGGTCCAATCCTCTCTCCCAAGAGTATTGAAACTTACCTTAAAAAAATAAAAGGTGGTAGAAGAAGAGGTGATCTCTATGATACAAAAAGGTGCAATCATAGAGGTTCCTTGAGAATGCCAAGTTTTTGTAAGTACACTCTTCCTTGTGGAGAAAAAAGACAAAGGGTGGAGATCAGTTATAAATCTTAGGGACCTGAACAGATTTCTAGTCTACAGACATTTCAAGATGGATGGAATCCATCTCTTAAGAGACATTCTAGTAGAAAAAGACTGGCTTATGAAGTTGGACCTGAAGGATTCCTACTTCACCATTTCCATGGCCATGGAATCTGAAGGTTACCTCCAGTTCCTTTTCAGTTTCAGGCACTTCCATTCGGCCTATCCTTGGCTCCTTGGTGTTTCACCAAGGTAATGAGAGTGGCTGCATCCTTTCTGAGAGAGGGATACTGCTAATTGTTTATCTAGATGATATCCTCATAATGTCCCAATATCATTCTCAGATTTTGAAAGGATCTGGAATTGGTAGTAGATCTTCTGGAGAGTTTGGGTTTCATAATAAATGAGGAGAAGTCCATTTTGGTTCCTTCTAGGTCCCTAGAATTTTGGGGTTTTACGATAGACACAATAAAGACCCTTATTCTGTTGCCGGAGAAGAAAATTACTAAGATCCGAAAGGAGATAAGATTTGTGTGGGGACAGGACTCCATAACCTTAAGAGAGCTAGCCAGGTTCCTAGGCCTCCTTTCCTCTTCTATTCAAGCCATATATCTGGGGTCATTACATTATCAAGCTCTACAGAGGGTGAAAGTGAGAGCTCCAAGAGAAGGATCATGGTATGGGAACAGGGTGATCGTAGATCAAGATGCCAGATTAGAATTCGACAGGTGGTTGGAGAACACAGATGGCTGGAATCACAGGGCAATCTCTGGGAGTTCCCCAGAATAAATACTAGAATCGGATGTCAGCCTTCATGGCTGGGGCGCACACTTGGGCAACCAGAACACAGGAGTTTTATGGCCTTAAAAATTGAGAAGTCCCACCACATACATTATCTAGAATGGCAGCAGGTCTCTATTCTCTAATGAGCTTCAAACACTATCTGCAGGGCAGAGCTGTCATGTTAAAAATGGACAATGTGTCTGTAGGGGCGTACATAAATCAGTTGGGGGGCACAAAAACCTCAGTCTTGTCAGATTTGGCAGAAAGAATTTGGATGTACTATCTAGAACTCAAGATCAGCTTGAGAGCATAGTACTTATGGGGGAAAAACAATATTGCTGCAGATTGGAACTCAAGTTTCTTGAAAGACTACAGTGACTGGAAGCTGAACGCGAGCCGCTTCAGAAGTCTCTGTCACTTATGGGGTCCTTTGGAGATAGATCTCTTTGCAAGCAGATTGACATTTCAACTGAAGAAGTACTTCAGCTGGATGCCAGACCCGGGTGCTCAGGCTATCAATGCTTTCCTGCAATCCTGGAGCCAAACCCGAGCTGATGCCTTTCCCCTTTTTGCAATTATCCAGAGAGTTCAATAGAAGGTTAGAAAGGAACAATGCTCTCTAGTACTGGTAACTCCCTTTTGGCCGTCCAGGCTTGGTTCTCAATGACCTTGGAATTGGCTTACGATATTCCCTTGCTTCTACCATGTAGGATGTGGGTTTACTGGACTACAAACATGCAAATGGTAGCCTCCGGTCTTGTAATGAATTAGCAATTCTCCTAGTTAATGCCAAGAGAATCTGGATTTCATTAAAGACACAGAAGTTAATATTATCCCACCCTCCTATCCCTGGAGGTGGTTGAAGGGTTTGGATAATGACATACATACAAAGAAAAAAAAAGAAAAAGAAAACCAAACAATACAAAACTAAAGGAGGTTAATACATTTTTAATAATTCAAGATGTGTATATACATTGTATTTATTTATGTGCTATTTATTTAGAATGTCTTGCACCTATAGAGAATATTCTAATATTCCTATTCAATTTCAGATAATTCCCAGTAGTTTGTGTCTCCTCCATCACCTGGAAACCTCTACAAAGTGAGTGCCTTCTTTCCTTGGATCTGCAACGCAAGTTCTTTGTTGTTTGAGAAGTCCCTTAATTTCCTGTTGTGCCATATCATTTTTGGACTTTTTGTAATATATGATGATGAATTTTGGACCGCATTTCAAAGAGTCAGATTGTACTGTGGGCATGCCTATTAGGGTCTAGCTGTATTCTGTTCTAGAACAATTTTGCTTGTGATGTAATACTTCAGAGGAATAATGTATAATGTTAGCCTCCTCTTTAATAAAATCCATATTCTCTTGGCATTTAATTAAGAGAATTGCTATTCTTTTGCAACGTGGAACAGTTTTTACCACTTTAGGTTTCACGACACGGTGAGCAGACTCTACCGCACAGTAGTATATGATTTTGCACCATTAAATATGGTAATAACATGATCAAATAGGATTTATTGCAACACAAAGTTATAAAAGCAAGGTAAAACAATGGTATGGCATGAAAAACATAAAACCAACTTCTATAAAAGAGTAATCATAATACATGTCCCCCTAAACTGTAAAGCATATAGTGCAATCTCTCAATTGCTTAAAATCGCCTTTATGTAATCAAGGTTCATTATAAACTGATCTAATCATATTGCATCTTTTGGCAGAAAAGAGCATATTCAGTTTAGAGCACTTCATATATAAGGCAATAAATATGCAGTTTAGTTCACATCACATCATAAAGTGTCCTATGCATAGTTAATAATTCCTAGATGTTCCTCACAGGGAAACTTCCATGAGGGGCACTACATTACTAGTCATAAGGAGATAGGAGGTGCTCACAATATATCATACAGTACACCACAATTTGGTGCAAGATCAATGCATAGGCTGTATACAGTAACTTATATTCCCTTTACTACCAAGCCCGTCCGCGCCATTTTTCTTAATTGCCACATTCCCAACAGGAATCTACTTATACCAAACCCAATTAGATAATTGTCATCATATTTAAGCCTCCAAGTGGCCTCTTTAAGTTCTCTGACTCCAAAACTTCGACACAGTTGAATGATCCATATTTGCCTGCAGTTAATATATAAAGGACAGAAAAACAGGACGTGTTCAAGTTTCTTTAAGTGCACCATGCACTGAGAACCAGGAGTCAATTTAGAGTGACCCAATTAGCTATAAATGAAGCAAAAGGCAGAGTTCCATGCCGTAACTGCAAATACAGTCGCCTAGCCAATGGCGGTTGCACAGCAGCGGATGGCCTGGCTCATGGGCGGCGTGGCGGGCAGGTTACTGGTTGTGTGCAGAGAGGGGAGTCATAACATATTTTAAAAAAACACATAAAAAAATAAAATAAATTTACGGTTGTGCCGGGTACTGTGTCTGCTCCTTCTCTGCTCCGTCTTGGAGAGAAGCACAGCCAGGCCCGTCTGACCAATCACAATGCTACAATGCAGCATTGTGATTGGTAATCACCCAGGCTCCCATGACCATCACAACGCTGACCATCACAACGCTGCAATGCAGCATTGTGATTGGTTTTGAGCTTCCTGGTTGACGCTCAACCAGGGAATAAGAGCCTGGGCTTGTTCTCCATGCAGGCTGTAATGCTGCCTGCATGGAGAATGAGGAAAGTGTGCATGACTGGTTTGAGTGGCCTGAGAGGGCAGACCAAACAGCAGACCAAACAGACATTGCGCACTTAGGCGTGGGCAAACCACTCCTCCTGTGCCCTGCTCCGAGAGCAGCGTGATCCGCCCACCGCAAAGCAGCAGGAAGCATAAAATTATAATAATATAAAGTTATTACGCCAAAACGCAGGTTTAGGCAGTAACCTGGAAGGTGCCCCTGATAAACTAGGGGAGCTTCACAAACTTGCAAGCCCTTCCTCCAATAGGGAAACCTTGATATATCTTATCCATGGAATACCTAAAGAGCTAGGTTTAGTCAAGATTTCCTCGAAACCCCTGTGATAGGAGGTGAGCTCTGGGGTGTGCAATATTCTCCTCGAATACAGTAGGGGACTTAACCCCACTCTACCGGAGAGTGGTCGCAACCCAAAATCCAACGTGAGTGGAAGCTGGGGGTACTTACAGGGAGCCCATCAGCTGTCGCTTAAAGCGTTTTTCTGCTGCTGTGAGAAAGTTCACTCTAAGGTGTCCCCATAATTCTGCTCCATAGCACACTGTCTCTAGTGCTTGAGAGTTGTAAATTTCTAAATCAGGGCAGAGTGGTGGGAACTGGGATGTTGATAATTCCTACTGCTACTTGTTCCAGTTCAAGCATACGGTGCAAGAGATGTGTATGCCACACCAGGTGATCAGTTATAGTCATACCCAAATAATCAAAAGTGCTTATGAGCTCAAGTGAGATTCCTTCTAACTTAGGCTTTGCCCTAGGACGCATCCCTGTCTTACGCCTCTTTTCACTGGGAAGGGTTCTGTCAGTTCGCCTACACTACCACATCTCAGTTGCGCATAATTATCCATGTGTAGCCTAACTAAAATGTCAAGTGAGAAGACCGGGACCCCCATATCAGCAAGGGCTTTCCAATGTATCTTTCGAGGGACTAAATCAAAGACCGAGATTAGGTCCGCAAAGAAGACATATAATCGGCCTTTGCCCAAGGTAATGGCTTTCAAATACAGCATTTGGAGTTGAAACACCTGTACTAACAGACTCCCTAAATTCGTGAGGCTGGGAACATTCCATTTTGGACAGATGTCTGCCACATATGCTAAAAATCCCACTCCTTCCACAAAAGAAACACGGATGAGGTCCACCACTAACATTTTAGCCAGCTTCCCATTGTGCAATCTTGCTGTTTGTGGTTGCTTTCATGGGGCCCCTCCTGCCTAAACATGCCCCTAATAGTAGCCTGGATTTTTTTATTTTCTGGTGCCACTGATAGACGTGACTTCCTTAGAGAACCAGGAGGTGGTAGACTAATGTGCGTCTTGGGTCACTCACAGTATGCAGTGGTGTCTCCCCCTGAGTCATGAGCCATTTCAAGGTTGTTTCCCTGACTGGCTCTGGCTGGCTACTCTTACCTGCCCGACTCGCACGGAACTCATTACTAAATGGTGGGCAGAGGATCAAGCAAGAAATACACTGGAATCCGATCACAGAGAACCCACCACTGACTTCCCTGCAACCTACAGCATAGTTCATTGGATACTGTAAGATGCTGTAATAGCTCTCTCTATCTTTCCTGTTCTCTCTCTCTTTTCCCTGTTTTTGTATAGCTCTAAAAGGAGGAGCCTAGAACAGGATGCTCTTTCATCAAGCCTTTGGGCCACATGTTTCAAGCAATTTCGCAAACAGGCCAATTCACAGAAACGGTCCATTTGCAAATACAAAACAGGCTTTTCTCATGTATCAAACCCTATTTTGCAATTCGTTTACCTGTCACCGAATTGCAAAATGGGTTTGTTATTCAGTATTTCAAAGGAAAGTATTTAGAGTTTCCCCTCCAAATACTGAATCGCAGCGTATGTATGAATGATTTGTGACCGTGAATGCGATCGCAAAACATTTGTACTTTACCACCAACTTCAAGTTGGTGGTAACCCATTCACAAATGAGAAGGGTGGCAAAAAAGTTTTTTGAGAGCAGGCACTGGTCCCATGGACCACTGCCTGCTCTTAAAAAATAAAAAGAAAACTTTTTATTTTTATTTTTTAAATGCAACCCGTTTTCTTTTAAGGAAACGCTACATTTTTTAAAAAAAATGATTTATTTATTTAAAGGCAGTCACGGACATGGTGGTCTGCTGCGCCTAGCAGGCCACCATCCCTGTGCATTTTAGCAATTCCTAGGGAGTCGGTAATTTTGACCTATCGCTTTAATATTAATGAGGTAGGTTGATTTGTGACTCCCTAGCAAGAGGTAAATAAAACTCTTGGAATTTCATACATTAGGAATAGCGATTACCTAATTGCAATTTGCTGAAATTATTCCCTTGCAAAACCTACTTTTCATCTAGGGCTATATTTTTAAGCATCTCAAGGTGGGAACATTGGTTAAATCAAACTTTGCCAACATTATTTTTACTATGCAGTTGGTTGTTGCACTTCTGCTCACAGCATATTCTAACCTTCTCTATTGTCTTGAGAAACAAGAGCTAACAGTGGAACCTTCACTTGACCAGCACCTAACCTTCTATGACTCTATCTGTAATGACCCTGTATAAGAGGGAGAAACGTGTGCACACTCAGTGGCACCCACTGTTGAAATGCCTATTCCCTTAGGAATCCAAGTGTATTACAAAAAACAAGAGGTGCACCACAGATAATTGGAAGATAAGGGAGTCCTTTGTCATTGATGAATTTTCTTCAAAGGTCATACCTTATAAACATTTTATTTTTCAAATTATATAATAATTTCAAAAGACATGAGCAAACAGTTTGTATGACTTTACAAAACAGACCAGCCGACGCGTTTCGTCCTGAAACAGGACTTCTTCAGGGCTGTCAAACAATAAACAGAAAAATATATACATATAAATAACATACATGTAAAAAACATATACATATTATAAAAATACTTATACACAAATATAAACACCATAAAAGCAATGACAAGACAAGACAACATTGTTTCCTAGTGGTTAGATACACTGATTTCAATTATGAGGTATATTTAAACCTGATAGTCATTTTGTTTCCACCTAGAGAATTAACTTTAGGCATTCCAAACAATGTATCGCATTACAGTGTAATCAAATTACTACCACATTTGCAGGGCCAGACCAGAGAGATATGCCTTTGTTTTTGAACTAACAAACTCAAAACAGATAAAACAGAAATTTCATCATTGGATAAAGTCCTGGTTGACAGATTGACAATCATAAGTTCCTTATCTGCACTACCCGCCTTGTTTTCTGGATTCATTAATTCTCTGGTTTCCTTGATCTGGTCACTCTGCTTACTGTTTCTGATCTTGTCTTTTTGCTGATGTTTCTGTTTGAATTCCTGCCATCTCGTCTTGTCTTGTCATTGCTTTTATGGTGTTTATATTTGTGTATAAATATTTTTATAATATGTATATGTTTTTTACATGTATGTTATTTATATGTATATATTTTTCTGTTTATTGTTTGACAACCCTGAAGAAGTCCTGTTTCAGGACGAAACGCGTCGGCTGGTCTGTTTTGTAAAGTCATACAAACTGTTTGCTCATGTCTTTTGAAATTATTATATAATTTGAAAAATAAAATGTTTATAAGGTATGACCTTTGAAGAAAATTCATCAATGACAAAGGACTCCCTTATCTTCCAATTATCTGTGGTGCACCTCTTGTCTTCTCTATTGTCATGTGCACTTCCACAGTGGCGATGGTTGTTGCTGAACATGTGTGGAGCAGTGATGTAGCTGTTTGATGACCTTGATGTGGATGCCGTCCCTGATGAGGGCATGTTTTTCTATTGTCTTACATTCCCAGGATGTTTGAAATATAAATACTTGGAAGGAATGCTTACCTGCCATGGATGGAAATCTGAGACATTTGCACAGGTTTTTTGAATGGAATGTGCCCCATCTTGAATGCATATCCTCAGATTGTCTAAAGCAAGAGCTGTTGCATGAACCGCTTTGTAGATATTGTAGGTAATTCTAAAGTCCATCATTGTGTTAATTGGAAGATTAACTAGTTTCTCAGTCCCTGTACATATTTTGGTCTTGTTGTCCCGTAACAAGAAATGTATCTGGTCCAACCATTGACAGCTAAAGGCTTCTTCCCAGAACCTTTTCACAAAGATATCTCCTTGAGATGTTGTAGGGTGAATGCTGGTGAAATACCCTTCAAAATCTATCATCTCCGAACTGTGTATTGCAAATCCGATTGTGCCAGAAAGTATTTCTGAATATTTCTTGCTGGAGAGAAGAGAATTTGTTGACCATGCTTCACTGGCAATCCATATCTTGCCTGTCACATTCTGTCTCACAACCTCATCAAGGAGAGGAGTCAGATAAACATCGGATGAGAATATGACAATGGCCATGGCTTCTGACGTTTTGATAACTTGGACAATATGAAAAGCATTATCTTCAGCTTTGGTTAGGTGGATGTTCTCACTGAAGGCCACACAAACACCAATTGTGATTAGTTCTTGCTTTACCAATTGACTCCCCAGTTGCCCATAGTCATCATCTGCAGCCAAAATTCCAACCCATGTCCATCCGAAGTGAATCACTAATTGAGCCAGCCCATGGGACTGGACGTCATCACTGGGAATGGTGCGGAAAAAGGAAGGAAATTGGTTCCGGTCACTTAAGAGTGGGCTTGTTGAAAAATAACTGATCTTTTAAAAAATAGAAAATAAATGTTAACACATTGGAGTTTCAAAAGGACATTTCCACAAATGGTCACTCTGACCAGTGACACCTGGATCCCAGATCCCCAACCACTAGGTAAAATTTGCTTAACCTTGCCTGGCTGTCACCTTCTTTTTCTCAGTAGACTAAGGTTGCAGTTTTACTGGGGTGCCTTCATTTGGAATACACTTAGGTGAATTATAAAAATATTAAATCAGCAAAAACGTAGTAAAACATTTAACATTGAACACATTTTATATCAAAAAGGTAAATTAAATCAAACAGTTGTCTTCTACTGGAATTACAGGCTGCAAAATAATTGAGAGCATCAAACAGAAAACGCTTGAACAAGAGAGAGGCTTCACATATCCAGTCTCTTGTTAGGTTTACTGGCTTTGAAGGAGAAATGCCTTTTCATTGGACGCTCTCGTTCAGCCATTCTCTAACTTTCATATAAGTATTTATCTTTCAGAGTCAGCATTTGGTACTCAAGCTGCTTTCAGAATCAATCTCTGCAGCACCAATCAAGAGGGGGCATTATACAAGAACCAGGGTGGGGCTTGATGTACTATAAGTCAAAATATCGGTGACAGACAAATCATGCTATCAAAATATCATTGATCAAGGAAGTAAGTGAGTATAGATAAGGATAGATTTACTATTCTTAACTCTATATTAACATATCTAACTTGCCTATATATATATATATATATATATATATATATATATATATATATATATATCATATGATGTCATGGAACATGTCATGTGTGATGTTATATGTGAGGTCATAAATACTGCATGGCGTGGGTGCAAGTTGTAGTTAGCACTGCTAACCTTATCTGGTGAATTTCTGTGTTTTTTAGCTCAAAATGGTAATGTAATCACTGACAAAATCACTTAACTATAACATTGTTTTGTTTCTCTGAATTTCCACATTTTCTTTAAAGTAAAATAGCCCTTAATTATCATATGTAATTTAACCTCCGCCCCATCGTGCATGGCTGGTGGTTGTCTGCCAGGGCCTGGCCCTCAGTCAGGCTGTGCAACAACACCCCTGATACAGCCAACCTTACACGGCGTACGGCCTTTGGCCGTGTGCAGTGGGAGGTTTGGCATAGGGCCTGACCCTGGGGACCCATCCCCTGAGGCCACTTACTTAAATGAAGGGGAGGGGGGCTGCGTGGCCCCCCAAGCCTTGCTTTGTCCTAGGATCCCTATCCCCTAGGGCTACTCTTTAAAATACATGGGAGGGGGTGTTGGTGGCGTCCCACCCCGGGTTGAGTTTGACCCCCAGGACCCCATCCTCCGGACCCCAACACAAATCTTATGAGGATAGGGGCACTTGGAGCTTATTTTTGCCCTGAGGACCGGATCCCCATGGGCCTGGGGTACATTTC
This sequence comes from Triturus cristatus, assembly GCF_964204655.1. NCBI lineage: Eukaryota > Metazoa > Chordata > Amphibia > Caudata > Salamandridae > Triturus > Triturus cristatus. Next base: position 761,925,683 of record NC_140595.1, read on the forward strand.
AGGGGGAGGGGTCACACAGACCCCTTCCCGGGCAAACCATGGCCCAAGGACTCCTTTCCCCAGTGCCAAGTGCATCTTACAGGGGGACAGGGATATGTGGCCCCCTCCCTTGGCCTACTTCAGCCCAACTTCAGCCTAGGGGGCCCAGTGTGCTTCTTTGGAAGAAGGGACGTTCGGCACCCACCTCATATCAAGGATCCCATCTCTGGGGCCCCAGGCATGCTTGTTTAGGGAGGCAGACATGCAGTTTCCCCCCCATTGCCAATTTTGCCTTCTTGGGACCACCTCCACCAAGGCCCGATGCAATTTTTATGGGGAGGATGCACTCTCCCTCCCCAGGCCGTCTTTGGCCCCGGGCAACCCTTCCCCAGGGCACTGCGTGATAAATTGTGCGTGCCCACCCAGGGCACCTATCATAGTGCCATTGGGAGCTGCATCCAACAGGATCCAGAATTGCTCCCACCTGCAGGGAACAGCTACTAATGCAGTTACCACCAGGTGGAAGCCATATTTCCATCTGTTTCCCTGCTCTCATTACTGGGGAAGGAAAACAGATCCTAAATGCACTCCCAACAGGCAGGACAATTTTTTAAGTTCCCGCACACTTGGAGCGGACTTGGAGCCTGATTCACAAAGGGACTCCACACTCGTTGTGGCAAACCTCCAATCTTGCAGGAGTCTCCACACTCAGGGAGGAATCTCTGTAATAAGAATTCTCATTGGGGAGATTCCGCTATGAGTGAGGACATTTTTTGTGAGTGCGCCTCCCGACAGCAACCCTCTGCAGGGGGTAAAGGGGCCATGGACCCCCCAAACATCCCCTCTGACTCTCACTGACTGCACCCACCTGTAAGGGGATCTCTGTTCCACTCTAAAAGTGCAGACGGGAGCCGCCTTCACTGTGAAAACATGGAGCGGCTGCTCTGTGTTTTCACATGAATGTGCTGAGCCCAGGGCGGCACGGGTTCAACGGCGCCCTGGGGGCAGCGCGTACAACATTATCAGGCGCATTGTAATTGTTTGAGCCCGGCGCACATTTTAAATCACAATGCATAATACGGACCCTGATGTATTTAGTGTATATATCTTTCTGATTACTTGCAATTAACAGTGCTTATTTCTTGCAGTGGACGTCCAGTATTATTATCTGTTTGTATTTTATTCCATACATTTAACAGGTGCATTTGCTTACTTATAATTGTCCTAGTATTGCTTGCACATATATATATATATCTCTATATACATGTTGTTCATTTGACATCTGGGAAAGCCTTTTTGTTAGAGATTGTAGCACAAATGAAACCCCATGCTTTATTCTGAAAACTGTTTCTGATGTGCCTCATTTTATAAGAGTGAAACCCCTTTCCAGGTGTTTTTATTGCTTCGCCGTGTGTGTGCTTCCGTATGGGGGTCTGATATTTTCTATTATTTGGGAGGGCGAAGCAATAAACTGGAGTAGTGCACTGGAAGTGACAGCGTTAGGTTGCTTCTTGCACATATGAGGTATCACCAGTGCAAATTCCTCTGGTGAAGCACTGTAAGGATCAATGGCTAGATGTACATAGCACTGGTAGCAAAATACTGATTGCAATTTGCGACCAGTATTTTTGCGACCAGTGTGCATTTTGTAAACCGTGCCATAAAGTGATATGTCGGTTTGCAAATATAGTGGGTTGCAGTTCAATCTACCTCATGAATATTAATGAGGTAACCATAGGTGCTAGGCTGCAATGTGTGTTGCCAGGAAGAGAGCAAGAATGGCTACAAAATGTGCACTGATATGCAGTTTTACCGATAAAACCATAGCGCACAAATGAAAATGTGTGAAACTTGGGTGTCTTGATTGTTTTGATCCTATTAAAACCTTTGCTTTCATTACCCTTCAGAATTACAATAATTACAGAATTACATTTGTGTTTTTCTAACTGCTTACATATTTTGCAAAATGTGTACAGTTCAATTACAGGTATTTAAATGTTGTTTTGTGTTAGAAACAAATCAGATATTCTTCTGCCTTTCCTTTCTCTCTCAGCACCTCAGAAAGATTGTCAGATAGTTCACCATACAAAATGCTCTACCTTTGCAATCTCCATGTTAAAAGAAATAGCAGCAATTTGTCATAAGACATAGGCTGACATTTGATCTCTGTCTGAACCCACAACAAATCTGATAGATAAAAACAAATTGAAAGGCATCTCTATTGCTAATTCACCTTCTGAACTCTAGCATGGTGACTTTCAGGATACTGCCTCACTCCCAGCACCCCTACTTCCAGCGACTGTGCCATGGGTTTCTGTATTTTTGCCCCATATGAGTGGGTGACTGGTCAAGTGAGTTGAAGGATTGATTCAAAGATTACAGTTGACCATTGTCCCCATGACACTATCAAATGTACTTTGAATTTCTTTCCATTATACCTGGATGCATGCATATTACCAACATATGTGCAACATCCACCCTATTTTCACTCCACTCCTCCAAATCTGACTTGAAGCGCTCAGGTATATTTGCTGTAAAATTTGAGGTACCATTTCATCCTAATCTTCCATTAAGTTTTCCTATGTTGTAAGCTCCTGAAACACTTAAGTAAACTTCTCCAGTTATTTGCCTAGGGCACATCAGGAATCTCTAATTCTGTTTCTCATTGTGCTTGGTATTTTCACTTGTTATGGTCCCTGACATTTTTCTCTACATGCTGGATTGTGGGATAAGCCCCTTTGTGGATTTAAACCTTCTCAAGATATTTTCCCAATGGGGTAAGTTGTACCATAGTCGGTGTTCTTTTGCTGGCTGCTATACCTAGTGCCTAAGTTGGGCATATTGAAGTCTGTTTTGTTCCATGAACTTAAAGTTGTTTTTACGTTATATAAAGGATTTAATAAATTCCTTTGTGAACATGTCGCTAAGTGTGAGGCATCCATCCTCTTCGGTTTCTCAACTCTGTTCCCATCCAATTCTGGTGAAACATATGGGTTTATTTTTATGGGTGTGTGTTAGAAATTGGGTTACTGGTTGACTCTGGTGTGGCATACGTAATGCCACAGAAGAAAGATTTCTCCAGAAAAGACTTGGGTTTGTGCCCACACCAACCACTGATAAGTTCAGAACCATTTGTGAGATCCAAGACCTCTTCAGGAAAGTTTGTCTAAGGAGCTTCTTTGCAGATCAAGTGGAACTGACACCCAAGGACACAGGACTACGAAAACCTTCCACTTTCACACCAACGGCAGCCATGGTACCACCGGATGTCTTAACCTTTGAAAAGGTGGTCCTGAAAGATATCAGGATGATGAAGCAAAAGAACGCCTTCCACAACACCTCTAGACAAGAAAACAAAGCCGTCAAAAACTTGGCGAGGGATAAATCTATCACTGTAAAGGAAGCCGACAAGGGTGGAGCTATTGTTATCATGTCAACCAGTAATTTTAGGACAGAGTGCCTCCGGCAGTTAAACAACATAAGATACTACACCCCCCTTAGGGAGGATCCAACCACACGCCTCACTACTAAGATCAGAGCGTTAGTGATGGAAGCCCATACACAGGGATGGATCACCAAAAATTAGTCAGAGTTCTTGACCAACGATAATCCTTGTATTCCATCCTTCTACTGCCTACCAAAAGTTCACAAGGGAACCCTACCACCACCGGGAGACCAATCCTGTCAGGGATCGGTTCAGTTTTAGAACCATTGTCTAAATTCTGCGACCATTTTCTCAAACCACCAGTAAAAGACACCCCCACGTTCTTGCAAGACACCAGAGATGTCTTAAACATCATAGAACTACACAACAAATAGTGCGCGCATCTGGATGCTTTAATAACTCTAGATGTTTAGGCCCTCTACACCAACATTCCACCATTGACTACATTAGAGGTAATAGAGGTGATAATGCCCTCTACCCAATGGGTAGCCTCTACACCTATTTAATTTATCGTGGAGTGCGCACATATCTCCCTGACTGAAAATTATTTTCAATTTGAGGACCTCATTTACCACCAAACCCAGGGGATATCAATGGGGAGCACCTTCGACCCATGGATAGCCACAGTTCCCTACTTTTTAGTAGTTTCCACCCGAAGGCGTTACGTGACAACCTCCTGTACGGCCAATATCTGAGGCTCACACGCAACTGCAGTAATCTGGAGGAATTTAAAACTCAGTCCTCTGAACTAACACCCCATCTGGCTAGAAGGGAGTACCCAATGAATACTATACAAACTGCCTGCAATAGAGCCCACAATGCAAACAGGGCGGCCGTCCTTGAAACTAAAATAGAAACCGACACTAAACAAATCACATGTTTCACCACATTTACCCCTGAATCCAATATGAGCAAAAGGATCATTAATAGATATTAGCGCATTTTTAATACAGGAGATCTGACAGTGAACCCACCCAGATTTGCATTTAAAAGGACCAACAACCTGAAGAATCTTCAAATTAGAACGAGACCCAAAAAAGAACCACACATGAAGACCCAGCTGTGGGACTTGCTGCCAGTAAAGGGCCACCACCCATGTGGGCAGTGCACAGTATGTCCATTTACAAAACCTAGCAAAATGGTGAAACTTTCAGAAACATTTACTTGGAATCAAACCAAACACACCAATTGCAACACCCGCAACTGTGTTTACTTCATAAAATGTCCATGTGACCTGATGTACGTGGGCATGACCACCTGCCCCATCAAAATCAGAATCACAGAACACCGAAGTAACATCAGGTGTGGAAAAATCAACACCAAGATGTGTGCCTATTTCACAGTAAATAACCATACCGCAAACAACCTCCAATGGATGATTCTGGAATCACACCCTTTGATAAGAAAATCGTCTCACTTCAGAAAAGAGCAACAATGTATCTTCTGATTGTCAAGTCATATTGGGGACCTCAATGATGACATCCAATGGGCAGAACTAAACAACACATAGTTCCCCCGACCTTCCAACGGGTTACACCGGTGTGCACCCAACCCCACTCAAGGTCAAGTATTTACGAGGGAATTCCATTGGCTTAATAGGGTACTCTAATACATAAAAATTAAACACCAACTAGAGAACCCCACCCCACCTCATCTTCACTGTCCTATGAGCGTAACTGTTACATACCATGTACCACACTCATGCCTGGATATCACACGTTATGCCCATTACCAATGTGTCGATAACCTCCTTTTTGGTCACTACCTACCAACATGAGACCAACCTTCACAACCAGAACTGACACTTAACCTTTGGATAAAATATATCACATATCACACAGATCTCCTCATGTCCTGCCCCCACCTGGCGTCCTAACACTGCTAATGAGCACACCCGTAGGACCACCAGCCATTTGGGCCAATTTTTTTGTCCTTTATTCATAGACCGTCATTTTCCTAACAACAGTATTAGTTAACAACATCCCGCCCCACTGAGTGTGCACTCTCCCTCAATAAAGTTTAGTTGATACACCTAATATGGCCGCCGCCCACCGCAGACTAGCTTCTCACGCAAACATGCGTCGAGCACTTGCGATATTATCGAGGGCCGGCCAGTCACATGTACGGGAGCCAGAGCAGGGGTAGGATGCAGGCAAGTTGCATGCCACCCGTTTGTAAGTATTCTCTTTACTGCCAAAAAAGAACTCCACACTACTATCTGAGGCTTGTAAGAATGGATTACTGACGGTACCACATATGTGCGGTCACCCGCCTTTACTTGTTTATTTTATCCCAACAGAATCAAGCAACACTGTGCTCGTTTGGCACAACCCATAAGCTACGATCCTCATTTCAGGGGTAAGTCGGGTGGTAAAAAAGTGAAAAGTAAAACCTGTTGTGGCATTATGTCACTATGTTGGGTTATGAGCAAGGCATTTATCTGCCATTATGTTGGGTTATGAGCACGGCATTTATCTACCACAATGTACCTTTTACCGAGTTAAAAAATATACTCGACATATCTATGCACGTAACGCATTACCTCTTCGGTTTGAACGCATTTCCTCTCCAGTTTGAATCCATTATTTAACCAACACTATTTACCAAGTACCATCACTCCATGATCAAGTACAGGCAGCACGTACTGCTTTTAAGCGTTCCTTTAACCACGATGATCACACAACTACATGGGGCTCCACTAAGACTTGACACATTACGCTGTGATGTTCTTAATATTAAACAACTGTGTCCTTAAAAATTCTGATTAGCCCTGATGGTCGCACTACCACATGAGACACCCAACCGGCCTTGATATATCACGCTGTGATACGTTCCTTTTTAAATTCATTCTATTTTATTGTTCCCCCACTGTTCACCATTGCTAGGATCCAGTTCAGCATGGGCACACAGTACCTCATGAGTTTACTATAATCTAGAACTAAAACTACAAGATTTGTTTTTAATTACTGCATTTAAAACACTTTCAGGTCTCACGATTCCAAGTACTAACCCTGGAAATTCAAGAGCAACTCTGGTGACAAAAAGACACTCAAGACCGACCTTGCGGTAGTGATTCGAGTTAGGAACACCTCCCTCCTTCCCCTTTTTCCCAGAGGCTGCAGGCGAGAAACATGTTGACCACTTGCACCAGCCTGACCCTGTAGGACCATAGCCTTCAGACAGGGTCCACTGATTTTAGTTAGTACACCCCCAGAATAAAAATGCATTCTACAAAGGCCAGTACTAGAACTATTTTAACTCACTTTTCACCCTCATCTTACAACCTTGACCACATACCCCCATGCACCCAACAGCTGTCTCTTTAAAAGATCTCCGTCAAATAGCCCCTTCGCGGGTGCCCGTCAGGCATTGCTGCTCCGGCCCGATGAGGAGCACAGCCCAATGATGAAGCATGACATCCTTCGGGGTGTGTGAGGGCATTCAGTAGAGACCTGTACACTCCCCTCTCCTTCCCTTAGGAACTGCACCCCTACTTAATCTGACTCTGGTGTGAGCCTTGATCAAGTAGCAACGACAATCCTAGTCAGGATAAGGCACAATTAAATCTCCAAATTAACCTGTGCTCATCCTCTGGTTTCTTGGCACAGAGAAGTCAGGCTTCACTTTGAGGCAATGTGTAAAGTATTTGTGGAAAACTTCAAGAAGTAAAATAGTGAAACACCACACAAAAATATCCTACACCAGGTTACAAAACCATGTTTATTTTAATAGAAAGGTCAAGATCAAAACAACAAAAGCTCAATCTGCCGAACTGGAGTTATGAATTTTTAAAGAATAAACCATATAATAACACCTCAAAGCATAAAGCGCTAACCGAGGATATATGGTCGCATTGGACCGAGACAAAGTCAAAAGTTTAGATTGACTGTGATGCAGCATGGGTCGGATACAGTCCCAGATTAGTCCCCTTGAAGTTTTACCTTCTGATGTTTTGTGCCAAAAGTCCTGTTTGCATTAGAGACAGTCATTGAGAGCAAGGAAACGGCATGGGTGGCAAAAGACATGGTTAAGAAAGCAGGACGGGTGTCGTGGAAAGGCGGGCTGGAGCTTTGCGTAGGCGGTCCTCCATATGCTGACACTGCTGCTTCATGAAGAGACGTGCTTGCTGCAGGTCACGCTGATTGTCTGACTGAGTGGCACTGTTTTGGTGCTTATGCCGCATTTGCATAGTGCCCAAAAACTTGAATGTAAGAGCACAAGAACCACACCAATAGTCCAGGACCTGATGAGCACCTCTTGGGGGGTCAATAACTCACTAAAGAAAGGTCTTGGTGCTGTTGAAGAGCCTGTTATGTCCCTGGTGGCAGGCAGATTCGCCCTTCGAGTCACTCTGAGGTCCTGGATTCAAGCTGAAGTTGCAGATCCAGTTCTTATTCCCCAGGCAAGAGGGCAGCAGGCAACAGCTCAGCACAGCGGGCAGTGGGCAGCAGTCCAGCAGAGTGGCAGATCTTGTGACAGCACAGCAGTGCTTGTTTCTGGTAGAGTATCCGCAAGTTCAGAAGTGTGCTGAAGTGATGGTGTCTGAGGTCCTTCATTTATACACTGGTGCTCTGGTTCTGGAAGATGGGAGAAGCGTCTAGACAGTGACTTTGAAATACAGGGGATTCCCTACCTCCGATGCCCTGCCTCTGAGGTGGCTAAAGTGACAATGCAAGATCATTAGGACCAATGTATGGAGACAGGAAAGAGCCTATTTAGGTGTAAGTGAGACTGGGACCATGTCTTCCCTTCCATCCTGCCAGTGATGGCCCATCCAGTCACATCTAAGCTTCCATTGTGTGTGGCTGTCTAGGAGGAATACACAAACCCCAATTGCCAACTACAACCAGTCATGTGACCAGAGACAGAATGCAGGCACCAAATGACTATGATACAATGTAATTTTTAGAATTGTAATTTAAAACCCCAACTTCACTATAAGTTAGCTGTTTAAATTAACCCTGGGCGAGACACTACGCTTCGCCCACGTAGTGTACGCAGCGCTGCCTGCTTCGCAGTTTTCGAAGTAGGCGAAGCAGGCAGCGCTACACACATGCCAGGGCGAAGCGTAGCTGCCTGCCACCCACCACCCATGTCCGCGCATGCGCATTTTGTCAGAAGAAGTTGGAAACCAGGAAGAGGGAGCCCCGGAGACGCCGTGCTTCAGGTAAGTGTCTTTACTATTATTTAATTTACAATTAGGGTATGTTTTTAAAGGAGGGCGGGTGGGAGGTGGGTGGCGCGTAGTGGGGCTACGCGGAGCGCGTAGTGTGCGTAGATTTGGGCACACTACGCGCTGCTTCACGTAGCCCCACTACGCCCACTACGCCCACCCTTAGTTTAAATTAGGATTCTAGAGACACCAAACATGAACCACTCACTGTCTACGTAACATGGCAACTCCAATTTTATCCTATGGGAGAGAAAGGTCTTGCAGTAGTGAAAAACTAATTTAAGAGTTTCTCACTACTAGGAAAGGTAAAACATAAAAACACATGTCAAACTTTTTAAATACATTGCACCCTGTCCTCTGTGCTGTCCAGGGCCTACCCCAGGGGTGACTTAAATGTATTAAAAAGAAGGTTTAGGCCTGGCAAATGGTTTAAATGGCTAAGTAAGTGGGCAGCAGAACCAGGCTGCAGGCCCACTAGTAGTGTTTAATTTGCAGGCCCTGGTTAAATGTAGTACTACTTTACTAGGGACTTACGAGTAAATTAAATATGTTGATTGGGGTCAACCCCTTCACTGCTATGCCTTTTCCCCCTGTGCTAAGCCATTTTTTGGCAATTTGGGGTAGTTTGCACTTAGGCCCCTGTAACCATGCCAAATTTGCGTCCTTTTCTTCCAACGTCATTTGGATTCTAAAGGTACCCAGGGTTTGTGGATTGCCCTGGAGGGTACCCAGAAATTAGCCAAAATACAGCTAAATTTTGTTTTTTGGGGGACAAATGGGAAAAAATTGCTGCAAATAAAAGCGTCTTTTTTTTCCCTGCATATGGTATCAAAAAAGGGTTTGTGGGGCAGAAATCACCATTTTCTCAGCTTTTAGGGAATGACAGACTACTGCCAGAAAACCCAAAAATGTTACAAAGTTTTGGCATTTTTCTGGGACATATCCTATTTTTGCTAATTTTTGTGCTTTCAACCTCCTTCCAGTTAAAGGCAGAAATGGGCATGAAAGCAATAATGGATCCTGGAAAGCTATACATTTTAGAAAAGTAGACATAATTCTGAATTCAGCAAGGGGTCATTTGTGAGATTCTTCAAGGTTTCTTTATAGAAACTAACAGTTAAATATAGGAAAAATTGAAACTTAGTTGAAAAAAACAGCCATTTGTATCAGCGTTGTCAACTGTAACTTCATCTAATTATGACAGCTCTTTGAAAGCAATATACCATTACATCCGCAGGACCTTACTGGTTGTGAGGATATATAGGACTTGAAGGTTCACAAAGAACCCGACGAACCCACAGCCAAAAACTGAGCAGCAACTTGCAAAGTTTTTTATAGTATACTGGGTATATAGCAATTATTCTGGGAAAATGTATACATGGAAAAATCGGTATGAAAGACACCTATGTATTTCAGAAATGGGAACAAAATATAGAGTTCAGAAACAGTAGATATTTGCACATTTCCGAAATTGGGAATACTCATACTAGCATGAGAATTATCGGTCATTTTTCAAAATGACTTCTTTTTTCACATTGCCTTTCATTTGGAAGGCAGAAATGCATCAAAAGTCAATAGGTAATAACAGTTGCTCTAAAAATATGAATTACCCTAAGTCTCCCGATAAAAATGGTACCTCACTTGTGTGGGTAGGCCTAGTGCCCACGACAGGAAACGGCTCAAAACGCAATGTGAACAGACCACATATTTACAATGAAATATTACCCTTTTTTGGAAAGTGCCTAGCTGTAGTTTTTTAACCCTAGCTCTGCCGGCACCTGGGGGAAACCTTGCAAACCTATACATTTTTGAAAACTAGACAACAAGGGGAATACAGAATGGGGTGACTTGACTGGCTCTCACCAGGTAGGCCTGGGCTAAAATTTCGTTCCGTTCGCGGAAATTGCGATAATTTGACATTTTCGCGTTCCGCGGAAAGCGCGAAAATGTCAAAATTTCCGCATTCCGCAGCTTGGCGATAATTTGTTTCTTGCTCGCGCTGAAAAATAATACATTCTCGCGTGCGCGCGATCGCCTTACCTGAATCCCTGCGTTCGCCGACAAGTTTTCTTGATCCGGTCGCGTTCTCCATGAGATGTTGTATTGTTTTTAGCCATTTGCGCTGTCTCGCGATAGTTCGCGCCCGCAGTGACGTCATGCGTCGCGCGATCACGTCTTTCTTCTCGCGATCATGCACCGCAAGACAACTGAAAACAAGATGGCCGCGCCCGCGAGCAACCACATGGGTAAGTTGGCGAGCCGCAACCATGCAGAAAATCTCGCGAACATGCAGGAAAAAAACTTCCGCATCTTCGCGATATTTCCGCGTGTTTGCGATAATTTTAACATTTTCGCGATAATTTGCGAAAGTGGATTTCGCAAATTCCGCCCTGGTTCTGTTACCCAGAATCCCTTGCAAACCTAAGACATTGTCAAAAAAACACATTTTCCTCATATTTCTGTGCTGGAAAGATCTGGAATCAGCGTGGATCCACAAAATTCCACCCACCCCGTGTTCCCCAAAGTCTTCCGGGAAAAATGGCACCTCACTTGTGTGGGCAGGCCTAGTGCCCGAGACAGGAAAAGGCACAAAACACAACGTGGACACACCACAATTTCACAATGAAAAATGACCCTTTTTTTACCAAGTGCCTAGCTGTAGTTTTTTAACACTAGCTCTGCCGGCACCTAGGGAAACCTAGCAAACCTATAAATTTTTTTAAACTAGACACACAGGGTAATCTAGGATGGGGTGAATTGACTGGCTCTCACCAGGTTTTGTTACCCAGAATACCTTGCAAACCTAAAACATAGTGATAAAAGCACATTTTCCTCACATTTCTGTAGTGGAAACTTCTGGAATCTGCGCGGATCCACAAAATTCCACCCATCCCGTGTTCCCCAAAGTATTCCAAGAAAAATGGTACATCATTTGTGTGAGTAGGCCCAGTGCCCGCGACAGGAAAAGGCTCAAAACACAAGGTGGACATACCACAATTTCACAGTGAACAATTACCCTTTTTTTTTTGCAAAGTGCCTAGCTGTAGTTTTTGAACCCTAGCTCTGCCTGCACCTAGGGAAACCTAGCAAACCTACACATTTTTGAAAACCATACACCCAGGGGAATCCAGGATAGGGTGACTTGATTGGCTCTCACTAGGTTCTGTTACCCAGAATCCCTTGCAAAGCTAAATATTTTTTTTTAAACACATTTTCCTGACATTTCTGTGGTGGAAAGATCTGGAATCAGTGTGGATCCTCACAATTCCACCCACCCCGCGTTTCCCAAAGCCTTCCCGAGAAAAATTGTACCTCACTTGGGTGGGTAGGCCTAGTGTCTGCAACAGGAAACGGCAGAAAACGCAACGTGGACACACCACAATCTCACAATGAAAAATGACCCTTTTTTTGCAAAGTGCCTGGCTGTAGTTTTTGAACCCTAGCTCTGCCGACACCTAGGGAAACCTAGCAAACTTATACATTTTTAAAAACTAGACACCCAGGGAAATCCAGGATGGGGGACTTGACAGGCTCTCACCAGGTTCTGTTACCCAGAATCCCTTGCAAACCTAACAAAATTGACACAAAAAACACATTTTCCTCACATTTCTGTGGTGGTAAGTTCTGGAATCTGCGTGGTTCCACACAATTCTACCCACCCAGTGTTCCCCAAAGTCTTCTGAGAAAAATGGTACCTTACTTGCATGGGTGGGTCAAGTACCCGCGACAGGCAAGGGCCCAAAACCTATTGCGGCGACATCAAAATTACCTATCACAAACCAACCTGGTTTAGCAAGGGGAATGCCATGAGTTTTTGGCCCGGGGCCCGGCGGCCATCTAGTGAAACCTACCAAACCCACATATTTCTGAAAACTAGACTCCCGGGGGCATCCAGCGAGGTTTGGCTTGCGTGATTCCCCCAACATTCTCCTAACCAGAATCCCCTGCAAACCTCACATTTCACATCCATGAAAGACATACCTCATTGGACTCCCCCAAGTGTCTAGTTTTCAGAAATGTTTGAGTTTGGTACTTTCCCAAGATGGCCTCTGAGCCTGTGGCCAAAACCCCAGGTGCACCCCCCCAAAACCAGGTAGTTTTGTTATAGGTAATTTTGAAGTCTCCACAGATCAGAGTCGTTTCCTGTTGCAGCCACTATGCCTACCCACACAAGTGAGGTACCATTTTTATCGGGAGACCAAGGGGAATGCTGGGTGGAAGGACATTTTTGGATCCACGCAGATTCCAGAATTTTCTCACACAGAAATGTGAGAAAAAAGTGATTTCTTCAGCAAAATTTTAGGTTTGCAGGAGATTCTGGGTATTAGAATGTCGGGGGACCCAAGCAAGCCATACCTCGCTGGACTCCTGTATAGTTTTCAGAAATTTGTGGGTTTGGTAGGTTTCCCTAGGGGACCGCCGAGCCCGGGGCCAAAAACTCATGGGACCCCCCTTGCAAAACCAGGTTGTGTTGTGAAAGGTAATTTTGAAGTCACCTAAATTAGTTTTGGGCCCTTGCCTGTCGCGGGTAATTGACCCACCCACACAAGTGAGGTACCATTTTTCTCAGAATACTTTGCGGAATACAGGCTGGGTGGAATTTTGTGCATACACACAGATTACAGAACTTCCCACCACAGAAATGTGAGAAAAATGTGTTGTTTTTTTTACAAATTTGGAGGTTTGCAGGGGATTCCGGGTAACAAAACCTGGTGACAGCCAGACAAGTCACCCCATCCTTGATTCCCCTGGGTGTCTAGGTTTTAAAAATGTATAGGTTTGCTAGGTTTCTCTAGGTGCCGACAGAGCTAGGGTTCAAAATCTACAGCAAGGCACTTTGCAAAAAAAGGGTCTGTTTTCACTGTAAAAATGTGTTGTGGCCACATTGCGTTTTGGCCCATTTCTTGTCGCGGGGACTACAAGTGAAGTACCATTTTTCTTGGAAGACTTTGGGGAATGTGGGGTGGGTAGAATTTTGTGGATCCACGCAGATTCCATAACTTTCCACCACATAAATATGAGGAAAATATGTTTTTTTGTCAAATTTTGAAGTTTGCAAGGGATTCTGGGTAACAAAACCTGGTGAGAGTCACAAAAGTCACCTCATCCTGGATTCCCCTGCGAGTCTAGTTTTAAAAAATGTATAGGTTTTCTAGGTTTTCCTAGGTGCCGGCAGAGCTAGGGTTCAAAATCTCCAGCTAGGCACTTTGCAAAATAGTGTCAGTTTTCACTGTAAAATATGGTATGTCACGGGCACTAGGCCTACCCACACAAGTGAGGTACCATTTGTCTCAGAAGACATTGGGGAATGCTGGGTGGGTGGAATTTCGTGGATCCATGCTGATTCCAGAACTTTCCACCACAGAAATGTAAGGAAAATTTTTTGGGGGACAATTTAGAAGTTTGCAAGGGATTCTGGGTGACAGAATCTGGTGAAACCAGACAAGTCACCCCATCCTGGATTCCCCTGGGTGTCTAGTTTTCAAAAATGTATAGGTCTTTTTGGTTTCACTAGGTGCCGGCAGAGCTAGGGTTCAAAATCTATATCTAGGCACTTTTCTAAAAAAGGGTCCGTTTTCACTGTGAAAATGTGGTGCCTCCACGTTGCGTTTTGGGCCTTTACCTGTCACGGGCACTAGGCCTACTCACACAAGTGAGGTACCATTTTTCTCGGAAGACTTCGGGGAACACGGGGTGAATGGAATTTTGTGGTTCCACGCAGATTCCAGAACTTTCCACCACATAAATGTGGGGAAAATGTGTTTTTGTTTTACAAAGTTTGAGGTTTGCAAGGGATTCTGGGTAACAGAACCTGGTGAGAGCCGTCACCCTATCCTGCATTCCCCTGAGTGCATGGTTTTCAAATATGTATAGGTTTGATAGGTTTCCCTATGTGCCAGCTGTGCTAGGGCCCAAAATCAACAGGTAGGCACATTGCTAAAAAAAAGTCTGTGCCTTGTGGGCTTTCTGCCGCCCTGGGGGGAATTGGCGGGGAGGGGTTGCCCTGATATGTCCCCAAGGGGGGCAGAAATACTGTGGCTATTGTTTGGGGGGTGGGGGCATTGGTATACCCATTCTGTGCAGCCCCCACCCCACGCATAAAAAAAGCCAGCATAATCGCTGGCGCCTAGTGGGCTATCTGCCCCCCCGGGGGGGCAGAAAGACTGGAATTTCTCTGGGCAGAGGGTGGGGGCATTGGCATGTCCAGTTTGGGCAGCCCCCATTCTGATTCAAATTGGCAAATAAAATCCCTGGCTTCTAGTGGGCTTTTTGCCCCCTGGGGGGCAGATTGGAGGCTACCGCCCCCATCTGCCCACCAGGGGGGGCAGAAAGACTGTAATTGTTGCGGGGGGCTGGGGGCATAGGCATGCCGGTTTTGGGCAGCCCCCACCCTAATTCAAATTGCCCCCCAAAAAATCCTTGGCTTCTAGTGGGCTTTTTGCCCTACCGGGGGGATAGATTGGGAGCTACTGCCCCTATCTGTCTCCCGGGGGGGCAGGAAATTTGTAATTGTGACAGGGGGGTGGGGGCATTGGCATGCCTGTTTTGGGCAGCCCCCACCCTAATTAGAATTGCCTCATAAAAATCCCTGGCATCTAGGGGGCTTTCTGCCCCCGGGGTGGGCAGATTGGGGGTTATTGCCACAATCAGGCTGTAATTGTGGTGAGGGGGTGGGGGTATTGGCCTGCCCATTTTGGGCAGCCCCCACCCTCATTGAAACTGCTAAAAAGAAAATCCCTGGCATCCAGTGGGCTTTCTGCCCCCGACTGAATTTGGCCAATTCTTTTGGGGGGGAAGCAAAGACCCTTGCCCAAGGGGCTGCTTCCCCCTCCCTGGTGTCTAGTGGTGGATCCCTGCTTGGGGATCACCCTCCTGGGACAATTCCCAAGAAGAAATCCTCTGGGGAGGGGTACCATTGGAAAGTGGAGATTCTCCTCTTTCCAATGATACCTCTCCCGTCTTTCTATGTCATTTCATAGAAACTACGGGGGGCCTCGGGAGCTGGGGAAGCTCTTCCCCAGCTCTCGAGGCTTTGGGATGAAAAATAAATCCCTCTGGTGCTAGCACCAGAGGAATTTCCGGTGCCATGTGCCAGGATGGCCGGCAGCCGTCCTGAGCACACGCCCACCGTGTCTCAGGATGGCTCTAGCACGGAAGGGGTTGAGCTAATATTACCTGTTTTAAGGAGTGAGCACATGCATTTTAGCACTGGTTAGCAGTCGTACCGAGTGTAGAGTCCCAATGCTGAAAAAACGAGATCAGAAAAAAATTGAGGTGGATGGTAAAGAGTTGGTGGGGAAAACCGCCCTAGGGCTGACAGGTCTAACAGTGTGTAAGGTGAGGGGAATGTAGTACTAGTCCCATATTTGATTGCTAATTTGTTCCATATTTCTAGAGGGGTTCTCTGGTATCCACATATTCTTGGGTCAATCTTCTTTATGTTGCCAGGTAAAGTTCCAAAGGCATCAGCCTGTCTAAGCTGTCTCCATATGAAGCCAATGGTTCTCTGATTCTCCAACCAACCCCATGGCATTGAAATTTAAATATGCTGCATAGTAATATTTCAGAATATTCTGGCAAGTTAGGCTGCCTTTTTCTTGATGGGCTATTGCTATCTTCTTGGCTACCTTAGGCCTTGCCATTTACACTAATGAATATTTATATCAGTTTTGTAGGGTTTATAAGTTGGTTAGCATGACAGCAGTGGGCAATGCCTGGAAAAATAAAATTTGGCATGGTAAGACATTGATCTTAATAACAATATATATCAACAACAATATGCAAAGTTTATGCCACTTGGCTAGGCATGCCATTATCTGCCATTTTATTGAGGACCTCTTGATTCCTATCCATTCTTTCACTTAATTTTTTATATCCTAACCCAGGTGTTTAATTAAATATTTGGCCTATTTAAATGGCCATTGCTATTTCAGCAATGCTAATCTCTCCCGGGGGAGTCAAATCTTGAGAATTTCAGATTTTACTTATTTTAAAATCATTACGTTTTTCAAAGTCACCTAGACTCTCCGTTAATACCCGTTGGCTAGAGTTGGGAGGACATTGTCTGCATATACACTAATTTTATTGTCGATGCCTCCAAATTATATTCCCTTAATCAATGTTGCCCTGAGATGCTAGGGTTTCCATTAAAGCTCAAATAAGTTGGGTGTTGTTTGCCCTGACACTCTTGGCATGATATTCACCTTAACCTTTTGCCTCCAAGCCCACTGTTTCGCTGAATTTGCTTTTGTTCAATTTAGGACTCTGTGCACTCTACCACTACTAACTAGTGCCTATAAATTAAATGCTGCTAATGGGGCTGTAACACTCCACTTGAGTAGCACATTAAAACATGTCTCAAGCCTGCTACTGCAGCCTGTAGTGCAGTTTTAAACTGTAATGTATGCCTGGAAAACTAACTCTTCTGCACGGTCTAGACCTTCCATTTTATTACTTATAAATATCACCTAATTTATGCCCTAAGAGCTGTTGGTATTTGTGTATTGGCCCAGACAGTGAGCTTCAGTGTGGACAGAATGGGCTATCCTGGCAGGTTGACTGGGGAGGACCATACCCAGCACCACTTACACTTCAAAGGGCTTTTGCCTTCTTCACATACAAAGGAATCCTACATCAGGCCTGCCCAGACAGTTTGTAACCTTGACAGGGAAACAGCTTTCCAGAACCAGATGAAAGGGTAGCACTGGATGTATTGACACACCAATGCTGGCATCAAGTATACTGGACCTACAGAGCCAATCTTCATAGCACTTTGGGACATGTGGAAGATAAAGAAGTAGCCCTGCCCTGCTGCTTGATGGACTGACTTATGTCTGAGAAAGAAGAGTGGGCCTGCTTGCCTTCATACCATGCTACCCAGAGTGACTCTATGGGCAGTTTTGTGATCTCCTGTGTGAGTGACAGGGAGACAACAAGCTTCAGAAGCCTCCTTGAAGTGGCTCAGATGGCCTACTGACACTTGACTTCCCTGGATCTGTGAGAGAACCAGCCTGAGCCCTAATGCTGTTCTCAGCTGGAGTGAGTCCTGATCACCATGAGGTGCCCTCTCAGATCCTGGACCTCGCATTGCAGCACCTACCAGTTCCTGAGCTGTGGCCTCACCAGTACCAATGTAGCGCAGTGTAGACCGACACAGGATCTGGCATCTTAACACAAACAACCCAAAGGTACAGGTCTCAGCATGCAAACTAGGTCTTGTGCTCTGCTCGCACTCCATTGCAGTCAGGCTAAACTTGTGACTTTGTCTTAGTCCAAAGTGACCAGATAGCAGCAGTTGGCACTTTCTGCTTCTTAATACTACATTAACTTAAGGCTTTAAAATTCCATATCTCTGGTTTTAGTGATTGAATTTGTCTTGTTCTGGTATCATTTTATTTATTAAAATGTACTAATTTTCTCTAAATTGGTTTGAGAATTTTGTAATGTTGTGTTGTTCACTTATGTACTATTTGTGTGTTGTATAGATACTTTACACATTGCCTCTAAGTTAAACTTTTCTGCCAAACTACCTGAGGGTTAATGTGGACTTGTTGATTCAGTGACTATTGTGGTTCACTACGACAAGGATTGCGGTTGATGCCTTATCAACCAATAACCTAGTTTACTAAAGGTTACAAAGAGCAGTGTGCTTTGTACCTTTAAGGAGGTAGAACTTGTTTGAGCTGGATCTATTTACCCTGAAACTAGATGTTGGGGAGTATTAGTTTGCCATGATCCATCCTCTTATCTAAGATTCAATCTCTATCCTTCAAAGGACTGCATCCAGGGGATTCCAAGCTCAGTCTGTCAAATGCCTTTTCTGTGTCTAGCATCACCTTGGTGGCTGTAATTCATATTAGCATTGTTTTGAAACAGATGTCTAATTCTGCAGAGGTTGTCCAAGCCTCATATCCTTTATATGGAGCATACCTGGTCAGCTTTGACCAGCCAGGGAAGAGTTTTATTCAATCTAATGGTAGGGGCTTTAGTAAATATTTTAGCGTTGGTGTTCAAAAGTGCTATGATGTGATAAGATTTGCAATCCTCTGATTCCTTCCCAGATTTGGGAATGGTTGTGATCTCAGCTTCACATATTGTGGGTGTGTCACCCAAGGAAGAATGGAAGGAATTGAACAAGGTTTTTGGGGGCCTTTCAATTGGCCTGCATAAGCCTGCTGGAAACCTTTGGAGGGAGGAGTTTTGTTCAAACTCATTCTCTTTAAAGGACAGACAGGACTTTCTGTGTCCTTATGAGCATGTCTTTGTCTAGCTCCTCCCTTTAATGTTGGGTAAGTATTTTGTCCAGTGGGCCCCTGAGGAAATGTTTCATGTGTTGTTTCTGTCTAGCATCTACAGTATTGAGATTTTGTTACAATTTTGAAAAGAGCTCACTCTTTCCCTTTTTTCTGACATTGATTCACTGTTAGGGGATCTTATCTTTACTCTGTATGTTTTGTTCCTTTGTGCTTTCATTCAAATATATGGATGTTTATAATTTTTGCTGCCCTTTTCATACAGGCTTTATTTGAAATAAATGAGACTACATTATGCTTTGTTCGTTCTCAACATCTGGAGTTGGACTTTAATTGTACCAATTTCCTTAGATAGTTTGCCTGATAGAGTCATCTTATGTCTTGTTCTGTTAAAGCATTGCCAGGTAAAAAGGTGCCGGAGACTAGTTTAGGAATGCTCCTGAACATACGTTTGTGGGCGTACTCTACTTTTCAAGGCAAACCATGCCTTGGAGCACCCTCTTCCCACCCCTTGAGTGGGATTTCTCTGCACTCTTGGTGGAGAATCTGCAATTGTACATGCATTTGCATAGGCCAGGAATTATTTTGTGAATTACTGGAAAGGGTCAAATAAGCAAATTCAGTTGCAACCATATGTTTATTACTGTTACACCTGAGGCAAAATGTGTGTTGAATCACCTATCAACAGTTTAGCGGAGAGGGCTTGAGTTCAGGCCAAGAAGGGGCAATGGATGTGATTTCATCAGCACATTGTCAGACATCATGCTCAGTCTAACGCTCACCATTTTTGACGCATGGATCTTTCCAACTTTTAGCATCGAACACCAACTGCAAAGGGACTTCAGAATTCCAGAGCAGCAAGTAGGATGGCAATCCTGAGCTTTTTCTTCATTGTCAAATAAACACAAGAGGTTCTAGGAAAGGGCTGGGAACTAACCTTGAAAACAGTCCTTTCCATGATGGTGGTCAGATGTTTGAAAGATGTCTGTGGTTCGCAGTCCAAGATGTAGAAGAGTCTTTTTCTGAGATATATGTTTCTGTTGTAAGTGTATGTAAAGTAGGCCTTAGGAGAGGAAATGTGTCACAACAAATCACACTGCCTGACTTTTTGTCACCATCTTCAACACTAGCTACTATTTTCTCACAAATGTGTGGTTCCAGCAATTTTGATTATTTTCTTCTGGGCTCTACTCCTTTTTTTGCTTTGCTCTTTTCTTCTTCCTTATGTCAGTAGAAGTTTAGTGTCTTGCTGATTACTTAAGTGTTAGTTTTCATCAAGAAAAAGAGAACGTCAAAGTGTTTTTTTTATCCTTTTGTGTTTTTCCTCTTAACCGGGACCCTCTTAAGGAGAATCTGACAACATTCATACATATTATTCTGTGCTGGGTGGCACCATGGCTGCTGCTATTAGCTGTCCTTGCTAAGTACTCTTCTCAGGCAATGAAGAAGGTACTCAGCAGAGTTTGTCTGCATGCAGTCCCTGACAATCACAAAATATAACTTTCTGAATAGGTCATTTGTGTCAGGGGACTTACCCAATCAGCATGAGTGTTGCAAAAGGGAATCACTTACGGATATAGTTGTGTGTTGTTTAAAATATGGCTTTATGTCTGAAAATTCTGGTGGAGACTGAAAACTGATGTTACGGGCACAGTTGGTGCCTTTTAGGGTTGGCCTATGTTACCTATAGTGAGACTGGAGCCGGCGTTGGAGGGGGTACAGATGTACTATTCCCACTTCAAACTAAGCAATGCTAAGGAAACCATTGTATACTGAGAGGGTCACATTTAATATTTCCAGTCCAAAGTAACCATCATAGAGGACTGATTTGGGCTCTTCTGGTGAGGGGAGGCAGTTTACTATTCCTGCTCCACACTAAGCAACATTATGAATAGCTTTGAACTCTTGGGAGTGGTGTGGAAGGGTTTCAGACTTACTATTCCCTCTCCAAATTAAAGAACATTGAGGAAAATATTTGATGCTGGAGGGGGGAATGTTGCTATTCCCACTCCAAAAAAACAAAATTAGGGAAAGCATTGGGCTTTGGAGGGGTCAGATTTTTTGTTCCTATTCCAAGCTAAGAGAAATTTGGTGAAATCATTGGACTCATGAGGTTGCTCGTAAATTGTGACTCATCATGATTGGATGCCCTCACAAGTATGGTGGCCTGCTGGGGTCAGTAATTGGATTTTAAATAAACATTTTTTTTTAAATGTAATCTGTTTTCCTTAAAGGGAACAGGGATGTATTTAACCCGTTAACCGCGGCGTAAATTCCGCCGCGGTGTGGGTGATTTATTGCATGGGCGGGGTCGCCTCGGCCAATGGACATGCGTAGCACTACCCAGGTAGTGCTCGCGACGGCTGTTGGCCAACACGTGCACACGAGGTGTTAAAAAGCAAAGCGTTTTTGCGTTGAGAGTGCTCCTCACCAACAAACTATTTTTGAACATTCACAAAGGGGAAATGGTCCCCTTCTCTTAGGTGTCTGTACAATTTCAATGTTTTGCAACTGGATTTCAGCTGCAAACACTGATACATATACCAGTAAATCACTCTTTGGAAGACACGCCCTAAACATGCCACTTCCAAATAACATTTTGTGATAGGTTTGTAATCCCATTTTGGGATTTGGAAATGTGTTACCAAATTGGAAAATGGGTTTAATACATAATAAAGAGCCATTTCGCGGTCACAAACCCTGTGCGATATGTGAATTGCAGGCTTTGTGACAGCAAAATGGCTTTGTATATCAAGCTCCTAGTACCATATTTTATGTAACTCTATACTACAAGTCCTCCAGAATAAGAAATATGGTTCACGTACTTCATTCAAGTCTGGTTTCTTCTGCCTATCAGAAAATTGTCTCTATGTCCTTATTGACTACATGTTACTTTCTGGTTATTATATTCTTTGGTGTGATAATTGTGAATTAGCTTGGGCCCTATGTGACTGATTCATAAAACAACAAAGTGATACTTACACATTCTTACCTGAGGATATCTGTAGAGACCAAGAATATGCGCGAGAGCCATTGAACGTGTGGATGCAGAATCCCCTATGATGGCTGCTGGTGACAAACTTCTCCTACACCGGTAGTTTGGGACCAAGTCTGTTTGCCCTGAAAGAATCCATAGAATACCTTTCAGTGATCGCTGGAGCATCGAACATGTATCGTAAATGTGGAATCCGAGGGTGATGTTGGGTAAAATGCTGTGGTTCTTGTTAATCTCTTCAATGGCGAATACCATAGCCTGAATCCATTGGTAATTCTGGAACCCAAACCTGGAATAATTGAGAGAAAGACCATACAATGTAGGCACATTTATGACTTTTTACAATATATTTACCAGCATTTTGTGCTGAGGTCAGTGTGAAGGCTAAATTCCTTATTAAAGTTGCTCAAAGATCACAACTTTGTGAATAGCTTAGAAACTCACCAGCAGGTGAAATTTCATCCAAACCTTTTAATAGGTGAACTCAACTGCCTAAAGATAAGCTCCAATTATAGTAGTCCCAAAGAAGGACACAAACCAGATTCAAATCTGTGTTGACATGAGGTCCCCAAATACTGCAATTGAAAGGGAAAGGCACCTTGTCTCTCATTTGAATGCTATGATTAGCATTTTGAATGGGGCAACAGTTGTCTCGAAGTTAGACCTCTGCAAGAGATATCATGAATTGGAAATTGATGAAAAATCAAGATATATTACAACCTTTTCAACACATATGGGGCTATTCCATTACAAAAAGACTTAATTTTGGAATATTCTAGGCTGGAGAAATTTTTCAAGAAATCATAAAGAATGTCATTAGACCGGTAAAAAATTCAATAAATTATAGTGAGGATATTCTTGTTTTTGGAAAAACAGAAGATGAGCACGACCAAGCGTTAAGCACAGTATGTCAAGAACTTATGAAAGCTGGGCTACCATTAAACCCTGAAAAATGTGAAATTGCTATACCAGAACTAACATTTTATGGTCACATATTCTCAAACAAAGGGATAAGGCCAAATCCAAAAAAAAGTGTCATCATTAATAGCAATGTCTTATCCAAAGGATATAACGGAGTTACAATCTTTCTTAGGAATGGCTAGTTATTGTTACCATTATATCAAGGATTATGCTACTGTCATTGCACCTCTTACAAAGCTAAAAAAGAAGGAGGCCTTCTTTTGGAGTAAGGAGTGTAAGAGGGCATTTAAGAAGATTAAAGATGACATAGCAACAGCAGCGAATTTGAAGTATTTTGACCCAAATGTATGCACAGAGATAGTAGTGGAAGCAAGTCCAGTGGGACTAGGTGCTATCTACTTACTTACGGAAAAGGAAAGTTTGGCTGTGGCCTGGACGTGTGAGCATTATCACAATTTTTCTTGTTTGGAAAATCATTTGTAATAGTAACAGACCACCAGGCACTCACGGCTATCTTTGGAAACCCAAAGGCAAAAAGTCCTCTTCTAATTGAAAGTTGGAGTATGAGGTTAATGGACTATGACTTTAAAATAATTCAGAAACCTGGAAAAGAGTACAATCCAGCAGATTATTTGTCCAGACAACTTACGGATGTAGACAAAAAAGAAATAGATGACACAGAAGATCATATCAATTTTATAATTAAGTCAACAGTTCCTGAAGTAATCTCTGAACATGAATTGATTCATGAGTCTAATGAAGACAATACTTTGGCAGAAGTAAAAAGAATAATAATTTTAAAAAGATAGAAGCATGTCAATGCATTGACAAAAGTTCGACCTGGAATATGCAAAAGAGATGTGCTTGCATTAAAAATTGTGCATGCAGAACTCACAATAGCCACCTCTGGCATTCTCTTAAGAGGAAACAGAATTGTCATTCAAAGCATTCTACAAAGGCGGGATATTAATCTTGCACATGAGAGTCACAGAAGAATATCAGCAACAAAAACTCTCTTAAGAGAAAAAGTGTGGGTTCCGAGGCTTGACAGTCAGGTAGAAGAAGTCATACAATCTTGCCATTTCTGCCAGTGTACCACAAGATGGAGAAGTGTTGAAGAGTTGCACATGTCTAAGCTACCAAATGCAGTATGGTCTGAATTAGTGTGTGATTTCAATGGACCCCTAGATTCGGGGAAATATTTGTTTGTCCTCATTGATGAATATTCGAGATTCCCAGTTGTTAAGTCAGTGTCATCCACTTCTGCATCCATGATACTATCTGTTCTTGATGACATCTTTTCAGCTTGGGGTTACAACAAACAAATGATGGACGGAATGCTGACAATGCAGACATTCTCCCCCAGTCAAGAGATCTGGGTTAAATCCATCGTTCTTTTGCCCACTACGCCACCCCAGTTTAGACATGGCCATATGCAAATCAGTCTTGACCCTGTGCCTCATGGGAACAGTCCAGCCCGAACTGCCAAGCCATGTCTTCCCTGGACCGGAATCAAGCATCCTAGGACCGGTTTCTGGCTATCAGCCGTCATCAGCCAGGATAGCTTGACTCCAGTGGCGTAGTGAGCACGGGACCCACGTCTGGGCATACCCATCCCACTTAGGGCGAAAAGCGTTACAACAAACAAATGATGGACGGAATGCTGACAATGCAGACATTCTCCCCCAGTCAAGAGATCTGGGTTAAATCCATCGTTCTTTTGCCCACTACGCCACCCCAGTTTAGACATGGCCATATGCAAATCAGTCTTGACCCTGTGCCTCATGGGAACAGTCCAGCCCGAACTGCCAAGCCATGTCTTCCCTGGACCGGAATCAAGCATCCTAGGACCGGTTTCTGGCTATCAGCCGTCATCAGCCAGGATAGCTTGACTCCAGTGGCGTAGTGAGCACGGGACCCACGTCTGGGCATACCCATCCCACTTAGGGCGAAAAGCGTTACAACAAACAAATGATGGACGGAATGCTGACAATGCAGACATTCTCCCCCAGTCAAGAGATCTGGGTTAAATCCATCGTTCTATTGCCCACTACGCCACCCCAGTTTAGACATGGCCATATGCAAATCAGTCTTGACCCTGTGCCTCATGGGAACAGTCCAGCCCGAACTGCCAAGCCATGTCTTCCCTGGACCGGAATCAAGCATCCTAGGACCGGTTTCTGGCTATCAGCCGTCATCAGCCAGGATAGCTTGACTCCAGTGGCGTAGTGAGCACGGGACCCACGTCTGGGCATACCCATCCCACTTAGGGCGAAAAGCGTTACAACAAACAAATGATGGACGGAATGCTGACAATGCAGACATTCTCCCCCAGTCAAGAGATCTGGGTTAAATCCATCGTTCTTTTGCCCACTACGCCACCCCAGTTTAGACATGGCCATATGCAAATCAGTCTTGACCCTGTGCCTCATGGGAACAGTCCAGCCCGAACTGCCAAGCCATGTCTTCCCTGGACCGGAATCAAGCATCCTAGGACCGGTTTCTGGCTATCAGCCGTCATCGGCCAGGATAGCTTGACTCCAGTGGCGTAGTGAGCACGGGACCCACGTCTGGGCATACCCATCCCACTTAGGGCGAAAAGCGTTACAACAAACAAATGATGGACGGAATGCTGACAATGCAGACATTCTACCCCAGTCAAGAGATCTGGGTTAAATCCATCGTTCTTTTGCCCACTACGCCACCCCAGTTTAGACATGGCCATATGCAAATCAGTCTTGACCCTGTGCCTCATGGGAACAGTCCAGCCCGAACTGCCAAGCCATGTCTTCCCTGGACCGGAATCAAGCATCCTAGGACCGGTTTCTGGCTATCAGCCGTCATCAGCCAGGATAGCTTGACTCCAGTGGCGTAGTGAGCACGGGACCCACGTCTGGGCATACCCATCCCACTTAGGGCGAAAAGCGTTACAACAAACAAATGATGGACGGAATGCTGACAATGCAGACATTCTCCCCCAGTCAAGAGATCTGGGTTAAATCCATCGTTCTTTTGCCCACTACGCCACCCCAGTTTAGACATGGCCATATGCAAATCAGTCTTGACCCTGTGCCTCATGGGAACAGTCCAGCCCGAACTGCCAAGCCATGTCTTCCCTGGACCGGAATCAAGCATCCTAGGACCGGTTTCTGGCTATCAGCCGTCATCAGCCAGGATAGCTTGACTCCAGTGGCGTAGTGAGCACGGGACCCACGTCTGGGCATACCCATCCCACTTAGGGCGAAAAGCGTTACAACAAACAAATGATGGACGGAATGCTGACAATGCAGACATTCTCCCCCAGTCAAGAGATCTGGGTTAAATCCATCGTTCTTTTGCCCACTAGGCCACCCCAGTTTAGACATGGCCATATGCAAATCAGTCTTGACCCTGTGCCTCATGGGAACAGTCCAGCCCGAACTGCCAAGCCATGTCTTCCCTGGACCGGAATCAAGCATCCTAGGACCGGTTTCTGGCTATCAGCCGTCATCAGCCAGGATAGCTTGACTCCAGTGGCGTAGTGAGCACGGGACCCACGTCTGGGCATACCCATCCCACTTAGGGCAAAAAGCGTTACAACAAACAAATGATGGACGGAATGCTGACAATGCAGACATTCTCCCCCAGTCAAGAGATCTGGGTTAAATCCATCGTTCTTTTGCCCACTACGCCACCCCAGTTTAGACATGGCCATATGCAAATCAGTCTTGACCCTGTGCCTCATGGGAACAGTCCAGCCCGAACTGCCAAGCCATGTCTTCCCTGGACCGGAATCAAGCATCCTAGGACCGGTTTCTGGCTATCAGCCGTCATCAGCCAGGATAGCTTGACTCCAGTGGCGTAGTGAGCACGGGACCCACGTCTGGGCATACCCATCCCACTTAGGGCGAAAAGCGTTACAACAAACAAATGATGGACGGAATGCTGACAATGCAGACATTCTCCCCCAGTCAAGAGATCTGGGTTAAATCCATCGTTCTTTTGCCCACTACGCCACCCCAGTTTAGACATGGCCATATGCAAATCAGTCTTGACCCTGTGCCTCATGGGAACAGTCCAGCCCGAACTGCCAAGCCATGTCTTCCCTGGACCGGAATCAAGCATCCTAGGACCGGTTTCTGGCTATCAGCCGTCATCAGCCAGGATAGCTTGACTTCAGTGGCGTAGTGAGCACGGGACCCACGTCTGGGCATACCCATCCCACTTAGGGCGAAAAGCGTTACAACAAACAAATGATGGACGGAATGCTGACAATGCAGACATTCTCCCCCAGTCAAGAGATCTGGGTTAAATCCATCGTTCTTTTGCCCACTACGCCACCCCAGTTTAGACATGGCCATATGCAAATCAGTCTTGACCCTGTGCCTCATGGGAACAGTCCAGCCCGAACTGCCAAGCCATGTCTTCCCTGGACCGGAATCAAGCATCCTAGGACCGGTTTCTGGCTATCAGCCGTCATCAGCCAGGATAGCTTGACTCCAGTGGCGTAGTGAGCACGGGACCCACGTCTGGGCATACCCATCCCACTTAGGGCGAAAAGCGTTACAACAAACAAATGATGGACGGAATGCTGACAATGCAGACATTCTCCCCCAGTCAAGAGATCTGGGTTAAATCCATCGTTCTTTTGCCCACTACGCCACCCCAGTTTAGACATGGCCATATGCAAATCAGTCTTGACCCTGTGCCTCATGGGAACAGTCCAGCCCGAACTGCCAAGCCATGTCTTCCCTGGACCGGAATCAAGCATCCTAGGACCGGTTTCTGGCTATCAGCCGTCATCAGCCAGGATAGCTTGACTCCAGTGGCGTAGTCAGCACGGGACCCACGTCTGGGCATACCCATCCCACTTAGGGCGAAAAGCGTTACAACAAACAAATGATGGACGGAATGCTGACAATGCAGACATTCTCCCCCAGTCAAGAGATCTGGGTTAAATCCATCGTTCTTTTGCCCACTACGCCACCCCAGTTTAGACATGGCCATATGCAAATCAGTCTTGACCCTGTGCCTCATGGGAACAGTCCAGCCCGAACTGCCAAGCCATGTCTTCCCTGGACCGGAATCAAGCATCCTAGGACCGGTTTCTGGCTATCAGCCGTCATCAGCCAGGATAGCTTGACTCCAGTGGCGTAGTGAGCACGGGACCCACGTCTGGGCATACCCATCCCACTTAGGGCGAAAAGCGTTACAACAAACAAATGATGGACGGAATGCTGACAATGCAGA
This sequence comes from Triturus cristatus, assembly GCF_964204655.1. NCBI lineage: Eukaryota > Metazoa > Chordata > Amphibia > Caudata > Salamandridae > Triturus > Triturus cristatus. The sequence goes on from NC_140595.1 coordinate 761,953,678, forward strand.
CATTCTCCCCCAGTCAAGAGATCTGGGTTAAATCCATCGTTCTTTTGCCCACTACGCCACCCCAGTTTAGACATGGCCATATGCAAATCAGTCTTGACCCTGTGCCTCATGGGAACAGTCCAGCCCGAACTGCCAAGCCATGTCTTCCCTGGACCGGAATCAAGCATCCTAGGACCGGTTTCTGGCTATCAGCCGTCATCAGCCAGGATAGCTTGACTCCAGTGGCGTAGTGAGCACGGGACCCACGTCTGGGCATACCCATCCCACTTAGGGCGAAAATCGTTACAACAAACAAATGATGGACGGAATGCTGACAATGCAGACATTCTCCCCCAGTCAAGAGATCTGGGTTAAATCCATCGTTCTTTTGCCCACTACGCCACCCCAGTTTAGACATGGCCATATGCAAATCAGTCTTGACCCTGTGCCTCATGGGAACAGTCCAGCCCGAACTGCCAAGCCATGTCTTCCCTGGACCGGAATCAAGCATCCTAGGACCGGTTTCTGGCTATCAGCCGTCATCAGCCAGGATAGCTTGACTCCAGTGGCGTAGTGAGCACGGGACCCACGTCTGGGCATACCCATCCCACTTAGGGCGAAAAGCGTTACAACAAACAAATGATGGACGGAATGCTGACAATGCAGACATTCTCCCCCAGTCAAGAGATCTGGGTTAAATCCATCGTTCTTTTGCCCACTACGCCACCCCAGTTTAGACATGGCCATATGCAAATCAGTCTTGACCCTGTGCCTCATGGGAACAGTCCAGCCCGAACTGCCAAGCCATGTCTTCCCTGGACCGGAATCAAGCATCCTAGGACCGGTTTCTGGCTATCAGCCGTCATCAGCCAGGATAGCTTGACTCCAGTGGCGTAGTGAGCACGGGACCCACGTCTGGGCATACCCATCCCACTTAGGGCGAAAAGCGTTACAACAAACAAATGATGGACGGAATGCTGACAATGCAGACATTCTCCCCCAGTCAAGATATCTGGGTTAAATCCATCGTTCTTTTGCCCACTACGCCACCCCAGTTTAGACATGGCCATATGCAAATCAGTCTTGACCCTGTGCCTCATGGGAACAGTCCAGCCCGAACTGCCAGGGAAGACATGGCTTGGCAGTTCGGGCTGGACTGTTCCCATGAGGCACAGGGTCAAGACTGATTTGCATATGGCCATGTCTAAACTGGGGTGGCGTAGTGGGCAAAAGAACGATGGATTTAACCCAGATCTCTTGACTGGGGGAGAATGTCTGCATTGTCAGCATTCCGTCCATCATTTGTTTGTTGTAACGCTTTTCGCCCTAAGTGGGAAGGGTATTAACAGACGTGGGACCCGTGCTCACTACGCCACTGGAGTCAAGCTATCCTGGCTGATGACGGCTGATAGCCAGAAACCGGTCCTAGGATGCTTGATTCCGGTCCAGGGAAGACATGGCTTGGCAGTTCGGGCTGGACTGTTCCCATGAGGCACAGGGTCAAGACTGATTTGCATATGGCCATGTCTAAACTGCGGTGGCGTAGTGGGCAAAAGAACGATGGATTTAACCCAGATCTCTTGACTGGGGGAGAATGTCTGCATTGTCAGCATTCCGTCCATCATTTGTTTGTTGTAACGCTTTTCGCCCTAAGTGGGAAGGGTATTCCCAGACGTGGGACCCGTGCTCACTACGCCACTGGAGTCAAGCTATCCTGGCTGATGACGGCTGATAGCCAGAAACCGGTCCTAGGATGCTTGATTCCGGTCCAGGGAAGACATGGCTTGGCAGTTCGGGCTGGACTGTTCCCATGAGGCACAGGGTCAAGACTGATTTGCATATGGCCATGTCTAAACTGGGGTGGCGTAGTGGGCAAAAGAACGATGGATTTAACCCAGATCTCTTGACTGGGGGAGAATGTCTGCATTGTCAGCATTCCGTCCATCATTTGTTTGTTGTAACGCTTTTCGCCCTAAGTGGGAAGGGTATTCCCAGACGTGGGACCCGTGCTCACTACGCCACTGGAGTCAAGCTATCCTGGCTGATGACGGCTGATAGCCAGAAACCGGTCCTAGGATGCTTGATTCCGGTCCAGGGAAGACATGGCTTGGCAGTTCGGGCTGGACTGTTCCCATGAGGCACAGGGTCAAGACTGATTTGCATATGGCCATGTCTAAACTGGGGTGGCGTAGTGGGCAAAAGAACAATGGATTTAACCCAGATCTCTTGACTGGGGGAGAATGTCTGCATTGTCAGCATTCCGTCCATCATTTGTTTGTTGTAACGCTTTTCGCCCTAAGTGGGAAGGGTATTCCCAGACGTGGGACCCGTGCTCACTACGCCACTGGAGTCAAGCTATCCTGGCTGATGACGGCTGATAGCCAGAAACCGGTCCTAGGATGCTTGATTCCGGTCCAGGGAAGACATGGCTTGGCAGTTCGGGCTGGACTGTTCCCATGAGGCACAGGGTCAAGACTGATTTGCATATGGCCATGTCTAAACTGGGGTGGCGTAGTGGGCAAAAGAACGATGGATTTAACCCAGATCTCTTGACTGGGGGAGAATGTCTGCATTGTCAGCATTCCGTCCATCATTTGTTTGTTGTAACGCTTTTCGCCCTAAGTGGGAAGGGTATTCCCAGACGTGGGACCCGTGCTCACTACGCCACTGGAGTCAAGCTATCCTGGCTGACGATGGCTGATAGCCAGAAACCGGTCCTAGGATGCTTGATTCCGGTCCAGGGAAGACATGGCTTGGCAGTTCGGGCTGGACTGTTCCCATGAGGCACAGGGTCAAGACTGATTTGCATATGGCCATGTCTAAACTGGGGTGGCGTAGTGGGCAAAAGAACGATGGATTTAACCCAGATCTCTTAACTGGGGGAGAATGTCTGCATTGTCAGCATTCCGTCCATCATTTGTTTGTTGTAACGCTTTTCGCCCTAAGTGGGAAGGGTATTCCCAGACGTGGGACCCGTGCTCACTACGCCACTGGAGTCAAGCTATCCTGGCTGATGACGGCTGATAGCCAGAAACCGGTCCTAGGATGCTTGATTCCGGTCCAGGGAAGACATGGCTTGGCAGTTCGGGCTGGACTGTCCCCATGAGGCACAGGGTCAAGACTGATTTGCATATGGCCATGTCTAAACTGGGGTGGCGTAGTGGGCAAAAGAACGATGGATTTAACCCAGATCTCTTGACTGGGGGAGAATGTCTGCATTGTCAGCATTCCGTCCATCATTTGTTTGTTGTAACGCTTTTCGCCCTAAGTGGGAAGGGTATTCCCAGACGTGGGACCCGTGCTCACTACGCCACTGGAGTCAAGCTATCCTGGCTGATGACGGCTGATAGCCAGAAACCGGTCCTAGGATGCTTGATTCCGGTCCAGGGAAGACATGGCTTGGCAGTTCGGGCTGGACTGTTCCCATGAGGCACAGGGTCAAGACTGATTTGCACATGGCCATGTCTAAACTGGGGTGGCGTAGTGGGCAAAAGAACGATGGATTTAACCCAGATCTCTTGACTGGGGGAGAATGTCTGCATTGTCAGCATTCCGTCCATCATTTGTTTGTTGTAACGCTTTTCGCCCTAAGTGGGAAGGGTATTCCCAGACGTGGGACCCGTGCTCACTACGCCACTGGAGTCAAGCTATCCTGGCTGATGACGGCTGATAGCCAGAAACCGGTCCTAGGATGCTTGATTCCGGTCCAGGGAAGACATGGCTTGGCAGTTCGGGCTGGACTGTTCCCATGAGGCACAGGGTCAAGACTGATTTGCATATGGCCATGTCTAAACTGGGGTGGCGTAGTGGGCAAAAGAACGATGGATTTAACCCAGATCTCTTGACTGGGGGAGAATGTCTGCATTGTCAGCATTCTGTCCATCATTTGTTTGTTGTAACGCTTTTCGCCCTAAGTGGGAAGGGTATTCCCAGACGTGGGACCCGTGCTCACTACGCCACTGGAGTCAAGCTATCCTGGCTGATGACGGCTGATAGCCAGAAACCGGTCCTAGGATGCTTGATTCCGGTCCAGGGAAGACATGGCTTGGCAGTTCGGGCTGGACTGTTCCCATGAGGCACAGGGTCAAGACTGATTTGCATATGGCCATGTCTAAACTGGGGTGGCGTAGTGGGCAAAAGAACGATGGATTTAACCCAGATCTCTTGACTGGGGGAGAATGTCTGCATTGTCAGCATTCCGTCCATCATTTGTTTGTCGTAACGCTTTTCGCCCTAAGTGGGAAGGGTATTCCCAGACGTGGGACCCGTGCTCACTACGCCACTGGAGTCAAGCTATCCTGGCTGATGACGGCTGATAGCCAGAAACCGGTCCTAGGATGCTTGATTCCGGTCCAGGGAAGACATGGCTTGGCAGTTCGGGCTGGACTGTTCCCATGAGGCACAGGGTCAAGACTGATTTGCATATGGCCATGTCTAAACTGGGGTGGCGTAGTGGGCAAAAGTACGATGGATTTAACCCAGATCTCTTGACTGGGGGAGAATGTCTGCATTGTCAGCATTCCGTCCATCATTTGTTTGTTGTAACGCTTTTCGCCCTAAGTGGGAAGGGTATTCCCAGACGTGGGACCCGTGCTCACTACGCCACTGGAGTCAAGCTATCCTGGCTGATGACGGCTGATAGCCAGAAACCGGTCCTAGGATGCTTGATTCCGGTCCAGGGAAGACATGGCTTGGCAGTTCGGGCTGGACTGTTCCCATGAGGCACAGGGTCAAGACTGATTTGCATATGGCCATGTCTAAACTGGGGTGGCGTAGTGGGCAAAAGAACGATGGATTTAACCCAGATCTCTTGACTGGGGGAGAATGTCTGCATTGTCAGCATTCCGTCCATCATTTGTTTGTTGCCACGCTTTTCGCCCTAAGTGGGAAGGGTATTCCCAGACGTGGGACCCGTGCTCACTACGCCACTGGAGTCAAGCTATCCTGGCTGATGACGGCTGATAGCCAGAAACCGGTCCTAGGATGCTTGATTCCGGTCCAGGGAAGACATGGCTTGGCAGTTCGGGCTGGACTGTTCCCATGAGGCACAGGGTCAAGACTGATTTGCATATGGCCATGTCTAAACTGGGGTGGCGTAGTGGGCAAAAGAACGATGGATTTAACCCAGATCTCTTGACTGGGGGAGAATGTCTGCATTGTCAGCATTCCGTCCATCATTTGTTTGTTGTAACATCTTTTCAGCTTGGGGCATACCTAAGTTATTAAAAACAGATAATGACTGATCTGCATTTCGCATGGATAGACATCTCCTGGGACCAGCGGGAATTATGGACGCATTATATAATAAGAGTAGGAGGATGGACCACGCAGGTCCAACAGGACACACTATCCGAATTTGGTTTGAGGCGCAACGAGCACTCGGATGGGAGGGAGTGATGACACAGGCCATGCCATTATGGGACACAAAAAAATTATGCACCCTGCGCAACACCAAAGGGTTTCGACAATGGGACCTGATAGGAATATCGAGGGTGGGAGATCTGTGGAAGAAAGGAGAAGTGATTACATTCGCCCAATTACAGGTCACGTATGGCCTGGCAACAGAAATGTTTCGCCATATGCAAATCAGGCACTCACTCATGGCACTGATTCCACCGGGGTCGCAGCTTGCTGAGCATTCACCGCTGGAAGATAGACTCCTTACCTCCACAAAAAAGCCATATCCCACACTTATCGGAAAATATTAAATAACTAACCAGACCCTACTGCAGCCCTTTAAACCAAATGGGAATTGGAAGTAGGCGAAGGAGGTGGCAATATCGTCCAAACTTAAATTGGTGCAGTTGAAAATCTTACACCGCACCTACTACACTGGGACGCTTTTACACAAATTTAACCGGACGGACACACCGCTCTGCCTTCGACAGTGTGGGGAAGAGAGCACTTTTCTCCATACCCTATGGCTTTGCCCAGAGATAGCAAGTTATTGGTGGGCGGTTATGCGCACACTTTCACAGTTCACGAAGGTTTCGCTTCTCCCAGAACCAAAAAGATGTCTCCTTAATATATGGAAGCCTACAGATCTCAACCACACAGCACAGGACTGTGGAGCACTAGGCATGATGCTGGCAAAGTGCAACATAGCACGACACTGGGGATCCCGACAGACTCCCGCCCTTCACCAATGGTGTAAAGATATGTATAATGTAATGATAGTGGAGAAATCAGTATATGTTCACAGAGGGTGCCCCACAAAATGGACACGGATATGGGGGGGATAGAACAACTACCGTGGAAATATATGTGAACCCCCAATTGAAGATTCCTTGTCTGAAACCAGTGAATAATTGGACTAGAACAAAATCCACGGGTAATGACATAATGTATGTCAACTTCCCACGAGCAGATGTGTGTTGAAAACTTCATGATGTTAAATTACACTAATCGCATCCTATATAGTGTTGTTCGACAGCATATATGTATTATACAAGTTTGTCTCATTGTGATCCATGTTTATATTATTCAAAATGACAGTAAAAATGTTTTTTCTTTTTTTTTTAAACAGATAATGGTCCACCTTTCAAAGGGAAAGAGTTTACCAAATTTCTTGACTATATGTGTGTGAAACACAAGAACATTACTCCACTTTGGCCTCAAGCAAATGCAATAGTGGAAAGATTGATAGCTACTTTAAAGAAAAGTGTGCAAAGGGCAAAACTTACAGACATTTCTGTGAATCAAGCTGTGTCAAGTTTTGCGTGATTACAGAAATACCCCTCATGGATGGACTGGAAAAAGTCCTTCAGAGCTAATGTTTGGCCAGTCTAGGCAAACACTCTTATCACAAATACCTTTGAAACCTCCTAAGGTACATATGCAAAGTGAATAAAGAGACAAAAATATGAAAGAAAAATGAAACATTATGCAGAACAAAGGAAATGTATTCACACACAAAATTACAAAATTGGAGTCCTGGTATTGGTAAGGCAAAATCAGACATTAAAGTCTATAAGTAGATTTCACGCATCTCCTTTGGAAGTAACAAAAGTAAAGGGATCTGCTATTATTGATCAGAATGAAGATAAGTCAATTATAAGAAATAAGGAGCAATTCAAGAAATGTGTAAATCCAGCTCCTATTGCAATGCATGAAAAAAGAGATGATACACGTGGTTGTATTTCTCTCAGAAGAACAGGAAGGATGCAAACATTTATTGAGGAATGTTAATTATTTATTTGTTTGATATTTTATTTGTGTTGTTATTTGCTGTATGTAGGTTTAACATTTGTTAAGAAAGGGGAAGATATAGTGATGTCATGTAGAATGGTGGCATGTAGTAATGACCACGTAGAATGTGTGGGGAATTTTACTGTTGAGGTACATTACAGGATTTAACTTCGGGACGGTTACGAGGCAAGTGGACTGCTCTGTGTTCACATAAATTAATAATACAGAGATAGTTAAAGTTTATAAGGCTCTACGTTATTACAGCAGCAGCAGAGTTAAATGGGGGTAGGATGTAGTACTTACTGTCCATAAAAAACTGGTTGCAATTTACACCAAAAATATATGTTACCAGTAAATAGTTTCAGAATCAACCTATGTGAAAATAGGTTGGTTTGGAAAATTCAGATTCAGAGTGGATCACAGTCTTTCCTACTTTATTCATATTTGTGTGAAAGGTTGTGGCCTGTGTCTCATTCTGATTGGATGCCATCATAGGGTTTGTGGCCTGCTGAGGTCAGCAGACCACCATGTTTTTGACTGCCTCTCTATAAAGTAACCATTTTAACAAATTGCAGTAGTACTGCATGTAAAACGTTTTTAAAGATCCCTGGACTACTGCTTACTCCCCAACAAACTTTTTCAGCATTCACTAAAGATAAGGTGTTCCAAGGGGACCCATTTTATTTTGAGAATGGATTACCATCCTGACTTATGGGTTGATAAACTTTCAATGGTTTACAACCACTATTTCGATCCTAAATCCTTGATACATATGGATAGCTTTTGAGCAGTTGCTGACTTGTGTGAAAAAAGTGTTTGGGAGCACAAAAAGTGTGTATACATTTGACCTTTGTTTCACACATGTAGAATTTGTAGAAGCAGTGCATGCTTTGCTCACAGATATCTTTGACAATACGGGCCGCAGCAGAGAAAAGACCCTTCATGCATGGGACAATCAGTATAAGCTTTCCCACCAATCGCTAATGAAGTGCAGAACAAGCAACAGAAATCCAAGCACCCAACACTGACGAAAATACACACACACCGATGCACAGAGATATACATCCAGACTCACAGACACTTGCACAAAGACATGCACACACATGCCCGCACACACACAAATAAACACACAAACATAATCACACACACTCACAATTTCAGACCTATCTGAAAATAAATGATCCATCCATGGTCAGGAAAGAAACTGGAATAAAAACAGAACTCCCCATAACATCACGATACTGTAATCCATCTCCACAACAAGCAGTCAGCTCATCATTCAGCTCATCATATCATCCAAAGCAAAGTACTATCGCAACTTCATCAATTAATTCACTGGTAGAACCTGAATGCTTTTCCAGAAAATCAAGCGTTGCATCACCCCTCTGCCACATCCACCTATGCCACTCTCCACACAAAAGTGTAATGATATCAACCTCTTCTTCATTGAATAAATACAGAGGATCTATGTTAGACCTGTCAGCCCTTTGGGTGGTCCCTCCTCATCATTATTTATTTTGTCCCACTTTTGCCTCAAACCCTGTTTGAATTTTTCCTTTTTGGGAACCACCAGACCTTTTCGTGTTGCTACAGATTCAGGGAGCCATTTTAGCTACCCCTGAACCTTCTGTCTGAGGGCCTGAACCACAAAATGGTGGCCTCCCATGACATCACCAGCATCCACTGGAACCTACCAGCACCTTCCAGAACATTCCAGGAGCTTCCAGAACCCTGTGACCGTTGGAGGCGGTTTAGAATGTTGGGAGGATAAGAGAGGCAGTTGGCAGTTGGAGCTGGCAGTTGGCACCTGACTGGTGAAGAGAGAGGAGCACAACAGTGAAGGAGGAAGGAGTGAAGCAGCAGGGGTGGAAACTTGTGCCTGGAGTGGGGTCCATAAACCCACCCTTGATACTTGTCCCTACTGATGGATCCCAGCCTATAGCCCTGTGTGGGAAGAAGTCAGAAGAAAACCTTCCTAAGGACCTGGACAGCAGGAACAGGCCTTAGAACCAAGAAAGCAGCAAGATTCTGACCTGAGAACTGGTTTCCCTGGAGCCTGGCGTCGAGTAGCCGAAGACCTGGAGCCCGAGGTGGAGAAGCGGCGCTGACTGAGGTAGCAGACGTCGTACCCGGAGCCGCCTGAGGTCGTAAGAGGGCGCCGGCGGAGGTCGAGAGGAATACCAAGGGTCGAGAAGGAGGTGAACCGAGGTCGAGTGAGCGGCGTCATCGGAAGGGTGAAGTCCGCCCTCCGGAGTCGTCGGAGACCGAGGTAGAGGAGCACCGGAGGTCGGGAGTGAGGATCGCACTCCGGAGTCGCCCGGAACCTGTGAGGAAGAGCCCCGGAGGTCGGGGGTGAGGATCGCACCCCGGAGTCGCCGGAAGTCGACAGCGAGGCCAGGCCGGCCGACGTCATCGGAGCCGAGAGCGCCATCGGACCGGAGCCGCCCGAAGTCGACCTCGTGAAGAGACTGCCCGACGCCATCGAATCGGAGGTCGAGATCGAACCGAGGCCACCGACATCGGACCGGAACCGCCTACCGGCGTCGACAAAGAACTGACACTGTGCCGAGGCCGCCGAGACCGAACCGGAACCGCCTCACGGCGTCGACACGACTCCAGCGGCGTCGGAACATCAGAAAAGGGCAGTAAGTGGAGTAGAGGGCGCCTAAGGCCCTGTGGAGACCTGAGAGACTACTCTAAGGGGCTAGGGAGGTGCTGAAACCCACCTGACTGTGCCTGGGGTGAACTGGGACTAACCTAGAGAGGTTGTGCGGAGAGGAAAGCCAGGGCATTGGAATTCCCCCCTTTGATCTACCTCAGTTTAGGCCTCAGCCTTTGCCTCAGCCAGGGAGTAGGACCCCCCCCCAAGCCTTCCACACCCTACAAGCTGTGCCTGGGCCAAATCAGCCCTTAAGTATTGAAGTGTCATCTGATTCATGAGTGTTACTGTATACTTCTAATTATTTATTGGGGAAACTGTATTTATTAAGTTCTTATCTATTTAATACTGCACTGTATTTATAGGTCCACAGGACTTGTTGGTGTACAGTATTTATTGGTACAGTATTTATTGGTACAGTATTTATTACCTCAAAGTATTTAATTGTCTGTATATATTGCACTGGTATTTATGCCCTGTTATTTATGATCACCCCTATTTATTTCAGCAACAGCAAATATTTATTTGACCTGCACTATTTAAAATTGTATATTGTGATTGTTATTTATTTTCCCAATCAGCAACTAAGAGAAAAAGATAAAGAAGAATATTTTCATAATTTTTACGGTGTAGAGTCGTTTTTGGAACGGATGCACGCATGGTTATTGTATGGGTATATTGTATGCTTAGCACTGTGCCTGTTTCCTGACCACTCGAGCCAAGCTACCCCATTGTGTCGGGAAGGCCCTCCACCACCCTGCGGAGTGGGGGTGGGCTGTTTCCAACATAAATTGGTGTTCAGTGGTGGGATAGAGCTGTGCCTACATATACTCAACAATAACTGTGGGTAGTCCATAGGCCTACACCGGGAGTTTTCTCACAGCGGCCTTCCTAATTGTGGGTTTTTGTTTTTTCCAAATTTACTCTGGTGGTGGGAGGAGGTATTACTAAAGGTACCCCCCTGCATTGTTACTGCACAAAACCTGTCCTCTAACCTGAGTGGGCAAGATGGAGTTTGTTCTTGAAAATCTAGACACGTACACTGTGGCCCAACTCAGGGAGTTTTGCCAGCGAGAGGGGGTGTACTGTCCCCCAGGAGCAAAGAAGGGTGCACTTCAAACCAGCTTAAGGGCTTGGGGGGAGGCACGCAGGGAAAGCAAGGCTGAGGAAGAAGACAGGGATGGAGAGCCTGACCCCGAGGGGGCTGAGATGTACCAACCTGAGGTGGGGAACCTGTCCGCAGGGCCCAGGACACTTTCTAGGGGGGGAGCCGTGCCTCTAGCGGGGGCTTGTCTGAAGTGGAGTTAGCAGACCGGAGGGAGAAAAGACAGCTCACATGGGACTTAGCAAAGCTGGAGAAGGAAAAGGAGGAGCAGAGGATGGCCCATGAATTGCGCCTGAAAGAAATAGATCTTCAGATTTTGCGAATCGGGGCACAACCTGTTCCCAATGGTGGCAGCCAAAACCAAGAGTCCACCAGGGAATCCAAACCTTACCTGCCAAAGGACATTGTAGCGAGCTATGGGGCAGGTGACGACATCGCCAAGTGGCTAGCAGCCTATGAGGTCTCATTGAGGGCCCATGGGGTTCCAGCGAAGTATTGGGGAGGGGGACTGTATAAATACATGCCTCCAGCTGGTAGGGATGCTTTATTGGCCCTCGAAGAGGATGAGCAAACCCACTACCCCACCATGAAACTGGCGCTCATCAGGAAGTTTGGACTTACTCCGGAAAAGTACAGACAGAAGTTCAGGGGTAGTCACAAACTGGGCACACAGAATTGGGTGGACTTCCTGGACTATGCAAAGAAGGCACTGGAAGGTTGGATTCAGGGCAGTGAAGTAAGGAACTACGAGGAGCTGTTTGACCTAGTGTTGAAGGAACACCTACTCGAGAAATGTTTCCCTGAACTGCGGCAACACCTGGTGGATAGCAAGCTGACCAGTCCCCGGAAGCTTGCTGAGGAGGCGGACATTTGGGCTAGTACCCGGGTGTCCACCAGGGGGACTGGAGGGGATACTCAAAAGACCGGACAGGGCGCCCCCCAGAAGAAAGAAGGAGGGGAAAAGAAAAAGGAGTTCTCCAAAGGCCCCCAAAATAACTTCCAAGGGAAGGGAACAGGATTCACCTCTAAGGCTAACCCTCCCAGAAACCCTAATCCTGGCCAGAGTCAGCAGCCAAGGGTTGTCCATTGCTACGAGTGCGGTGGCGTTGGACACTATAAAGGAGATCCGAAGTGTCAGAAACGCTCACCCCCTCCCACTGGAGGAAAGCCCCCCGGAGTAGCTAGTGTAGTGCTCGGGGAGGAGATGCCCTTAACTAAGGGAAGGGAGTGGGCGGGTGTCACTTTAGTGTCCCTGGGAGAACGGGAGATGGTTCCTAAGATCCAGGTGCCCGCAAATACTGCAAAGTATGGGCAGTGGATCACCATCAATGGCCAAAGAGGGGAGGCTCTGAGAGACACAGGAGCCAGTATGACTATGGTACGTAGCCAACTGGTGTCTCCAGAGCAAGTCATTCCCGATGTACTCCACCCAGCCGCGATGGCTGACGGCAGAACCGGCCACTATCCCGTGGCTGAGGTTCCCTTTGAATGGGGGGGGGTTGCAGGTTCACTTCGAGTTGCCGTAAGCCCTGCCGTGCCAGTCGATTGTCTGCTGGGCAATGACATGGAGCACAACGCTTGGAAGGAGGTGGAATACCGGACTCATACCGAGATGCTGGGTACACCTGACTGGGCCTGTGTTAGCACAAGGTCCGTGACTACCCGAAGAGGGAGTTCATTCCGGCTGGAGCCTGGAACAAAGGCCCAGCCAGCTGCCAGTCAAGGGAAGAACCGAGGACAGGAGGAGCCTGCCTTGGCGTCTCCACCCCGTAGGACGGATAGGCCACCGGAGGTGGTGGACCAGGAGTCTGCGAAGGGGGACGTTACCAACCTGGAGGACCTACCCATCCCGGCCGAGTGGCACGTGGAGGGAGGCCCGTCCAGGGAGGAATTCTGCCAGGGCCAGAGGGAGTGCCCTACCCTTGAGGGGCTGAGGCGACAGGCCGAAGCCCAGGCAGCAGGGAACGTTGAAGGGAACTACAGTGTTTACTGGGAGGATGGCCTCCTCTACAGTGAACCCAAGGCACCCCTACATGGATCGTCACGAGCCTTGGTAGTCCCTCAACGTTATCGAGCCTTCCTTTTAGAGTTGGCTCACGAGATACCATTGGCAGGACACCTGGGGCAAGACAAGACCTTCGCCCGTCTTGTCCCACACTTTTATTGGCCTCAGATGAAAGTGTCGTCCGATACCTACTGCCGGACATGTGTGTCTTGCCAAGCCAGTGGGAAAACAGGGGTGAAGCTGAAAGCTCCCCTGGAACCACTTCCTGTCGTTAGCACCCCCTTTGAAAGGGTGGGCATCGACATTGTGGGTCCGTTAGATCCGCCAACATCAGCTGGTCACAGGTTTATCCTGGTTCTGGTGGATCATGCCACACGGTACCCAGAGGCAATACCTCTGAGGACCATAACATCACCTGTTGTGGCTAGGGCCCTGATGGGAATCTTTACCCGAGTGGGTTTTCCCAAGGAAGTTGTGTCCGACAGGGGGACCAACTTCATGTCGGCATATATGCGGGCAATGTGGAAGGAGTGTGGAGTGACCTACTGGTTCACAACTCCTTACCACCCCCAGACCAATGGTCTGGTGGAGAGGTTTAACAAAACCTTGAAGGGCATGATCCGAAGTCTGCCTGAAAGCCTGCGGAGGAAATGGGACGTCCTCCTACCCTGTTTACTTTTTTCTTACAGGGAAGTGCCACAGAAGGGAGTGGGCTTCAGCCCCTTCGAGCTTCTGTATGGGCACCCTGTACATGGACCTCTTAACCTGGTGAGAGACGGATGGGAAAGAACTCCCAGAAAGCTTCCCCAGGATGTGGTGAGCTACATGCTGGCCTTCCGGAGCCAAATGGCTAAGTTGTGGAAGCAAGCTTCTGACAACCTGGAAGCCAGCCAAGCAGTGATGAAGGCGTGGTATGACCACAACGCTCACCCGGTGGAGTTGGAGCCTGGCCAGAAGGTGTGGGTGATCGAACCAGGAGAGCTTAGTGCCCTCCAGGATCGCTGGTCAGGACCCTTTGAGGTGTTGGAGAAGAAGGGAAAGGCTACCTACTTGGTGGACCTGAAGACCCCTCGTCAGCCCCTGCGGGTGCTGCATGCCAACCGCCTCAAACCCCACCACGAGAGGCCCGAAGTCATCTTGATGATGGTGACTGACGGAGGAGAGGACGTGGAAAGCGAGCCTCTCCCTGATCTGTTTGCATCTCAAGAAAAGGATGGGTCGGTGGAGGGAGTGATTCTCTCCCCATCTCTAACTCCTGAACAGCAGGAGGACTGTCGCCAGGTCCTGGGGCAGTACTCTTCGTTGTTCTCCCTTGTCCCGGGTAGGACTCACCTGTGCGTCCATGACGTGGACACAGGAGACAGCCCACCTGTGAAGTCCAAGATCTACCGGATGTCAGACAAGGTGAAGGCCAGCATTCATAGTGAGGTCACTAAGATGCTGGAGCTAGGAGTGATTGAACCTTCTAGCAGCCCCTGGTCTAGTCCGGTGGTGTTAGTACCGAAAGCTGCACCACCGGGTGCCCAACCAGAACTGAGGTTCTGTGTGGACTACCGGGGACTGAATTCAGTGACAAAGACTGATGCACATCCGATCCCTAGGGCGGATGAATTGATTGACCGGCTGGGAGCTGCCCAATATCTAAGTACCTTTGACCTTACTTCAGGGTACTGGCAGATCTCGTTGACTGATGGAGCAAGGGAAAGGTCAGCCTTCTCCACGCCCAATGGCCACTACCAGTTCGGTGTGATGCCCTTTGGGCTCAAGAACGCACCTGCCACGTTTCAGCGCCTGGTAAACCAGATCCTCACCGGAATGGAGAGTTTCTCTGCTGCTTATCTGGATGACATAGCCGTCTTCAGTAACAGCTGGGAGGATCACTTGCGTCACCTGCAAGCTGTTCTCCAGGCCCTGAGACAAGCTGGATTGACGATCAAGGCCAGCAAGTGCCAGATCGGGCAGGGGTCGGTAGTGTACCTTGGACACTTGGTGGGTAGGGGAACGGTGCAACCCCTCCAGGCGAAGATCGAGGCCATCATGGCCTGGGAACCCCCCAAGACCCAGACTGAGGTCCGAGCCTTTTTGGGCCTCACGGGATACTATCGCCGCTTCGTGAAGGGGTACGGTACCATCGTAGCCCCTCTCACGGAGCTCACGTCCAAGAAACAACCTCGACGGGTAGTCTGGACGGAGGCTTGTCAGCAAGCCTTTGAGAGATTGAAGAAAGCCATGTGCGAGGCCCCGGTCTTAAGGGCCCCAGACTTTTCCAAGGAGTTCATTGTCCAGACAGATGCATCAGAACATGGCATTGGGGCAGTGTTATCGCAACTCAACGAAGAGGGTCTGGATCAACCCGTGGTCTTCCTATCCAGGAGACTACTTCCCAGGGAACAGAAGTGGAGTGCAATAGAGCGTGAAGCCTTTGCAGTGGTATGGGCTCTGAAGAAGTTGCGGCCATACCTGTTTGGCTCGCACTTCCTGGTTCAGACCGACCACCGACCCCTTCGTTGGCTGATGCAAATGAAGGGGGAGAATCCCAAGTTGTTGAGGTGGTCTATTTCCCTACAGTGGATGGACTTTCAGGTGGAACATCGGCCTGGAGTGGACCACGCCAATGCAGACGGTCTCTCAAGGTATTTCCGCCTTAGTGATGAGAACTCCCAAGGGGTTGGGTAGCCCTCCCCACTTTCAGCTGGGGGGGACGCGTGTTAGACCTGTCAGCCCTTTGGGTGGTCCCTCCTCATCATTATTTATTTTGTCCCACTTTTGCCTCAAACCCTGTTTGAATTTTTCCTTTTTGGGAACCACCAGACTTTTTCGTGTTGCTACAGATTCAGGGAGCCATTTTAGCTACCCCTGAACCTTCTGTCTGAGGGCCTGAAGCACAAAATGGTGGCCTCCCATGACATCACCAGCATCCACTGGAACCTACCAGCACCTTCCAGAACATTCCAGGAGCTTCCAGAACCCTGTGACCGTTGGAGGCGGTTTAGAATGTTGGGAGGATAAGAGAGGCAGTTGGCAGTTGGAGCTGGCAGTTGGCACCTGACTGGTGAAGAGAGAGGAGCACAACAGTGAAGGAGGAAGGAGTGAAGCAGCAGGGGTGGAAACTTGTGCCTGGAGTGGGGTCCATAAACCCACCCTTGATACTTGTCCCTACTGATGGATCCCAGCCTATAGCCCTGTGTGGGAAGAAGTCAGAAGAAAACCTTCCTAAGGACCTGGACAGCAGGAACAGGCCTTAGAACCAAGAAAGCAGCAAGATTCTGACCTGAGAACTGGTTTCCCTGGAGCCTGGCGTCGAGTAGCCGAAGACCTGGAGCCCGAGGTGGAGAAGCGGCGCTGACTGAGGTAGCAGACGTCGTACCCGGAGCCGCCTGAGGTCGTAAGAGGGCGCCGGCGGAGGTCGAGAGGAATACCAAGGGTCGAGAAGGAGGTGAACCGAGGTCGAGTGAGCGGCGTCATCGGAAGGGTGAAGTCCGCCCTCCGGAGTCGTCGGAGACCGAGGTAGAGGAGCACCGGAGGTCGGGAGTGAGGATCGCACTCCGGAGTCGCCCGGAACCTGTGAGGAAGAGCCCCGGAGGTCGGGGGTGAGGATCGCACCCCGGAGTCGCCGGAAGTCGACAGCGAGGCCAGGCCGGCCGACGTCATCGGAGCCGAGAGCGCCATCGGACCGGAGCCGCCCGAAGTCGACCTCGTGAAGAGACTGCCCGACGCCATCGAATCGGAGGTCGAGATCGAACCGAGGCCACCGACATCGGACCGGAACCGCCTACCGGCGTCGACAAAGAACTGACACTGTGCCGAGGCCGCCGAGACCGAACCGGAACCGCCTCACGGCGTCGACACGACTCCAGCGGCGTCGGAACATCAGAAAAGGGCAGTAAGTGGAGTAGAGGGCGCCTAAGGCCCTGTGGAGACCTGAGAGACTACTCTAAGGGGCTAGGGAGGTGCTGAAACCCACCTGACTGTGCCTGGGGTGAACTGGGACTAACCTAGAGAGGTTGTGCGGAGAGGAAAGCCAGGGCATTGGAATTCCCCCCTTTGATCTACCTCAGTTTAGGCCTCAGCCTTTGCCTCAGCCAGGGAGTAGGACCCCCCCCCAAGCCTTCCACACCCTACAAGCTGTGCCTGGGCCAAATCAGCCCTTAAGTATTGAAGTGTCATCTGATTCATGAGTGTTACTGTATACTTCTAATTATTTATTGGGGAAACTGTATTTATTAAGTTCTTATCTATTTAATACTGCACTGTATTTATAGGTCCACAGGACTTGTTGGTGTACAGTATTTATTGGTACAGTATTTATTGGTACAGTATTTATTACCTCAAAGTATTTAATTGTCTGTATATATTGCACTGGTATTTATGCCCTGTTATTTATGATCACCCCTATTTATTTCAGCAACAGCAAATATTTATTTGACCTGCACTATTTAAAATTGTATATTGTGATTGTTATTTATTTTCCCAATCAGCAACTAAGAGAAAAAGATAAAGAAGAATATTTTCATAATTTTTACGGTGTAGAGTCGTTTTTGGAACGGATGCACGCATGGTTATTGTATGGGTATATTGTATGCTTAGCACTGTGCCTGTTTCCTGACCACTCGAGCCAAGCTACCCCATTGTGTCGGGAAGGCCCTCCACCACCCTGCGGAGTGGGGGTGGGCTGTTTCCAACAATCTAATACCACATTGACAACATTAGTCCTACTTTATCTCTTATGCCAACTCCATCCTGTAGAATCCCACAATGGTCATCAATGCTGACCTTCCCAACATACTCAATTCCCTCAAGCCAATTTTATGAAATTATGTCTCACCCTCATTTATCATAGCTCTCTCTAGGGATGCTTTCTCAGCCCTACTCACCATTGCCACTGCATCTCTCACTCAAGGCATATTCCTAGAAGTTCTCAAAACATGCCAGACCCACCCACTCCTAAAGAAACATACACTAGTCCCTGATGACCATGCCAGCTACCGGAACATCACTCATCTAACATTCATCAGCAAAATCTTTAATATTGCTAACCATCCCTTTCTCAATTACCAGTCTGGCCTCATTCCATGCTGCAACATGGAGGCCGCCATCTTAGACATAGTAGGCAATGCCCTTCTCATCATAGAGGAAGATGACCCCTGAATTCTGATATTGTTCAACCTCTTAGGTGCCTTCAACACAGTCAGCCATCCCACCCTATGTGCACTCTGAAGTGTTGAATGGGATTCAGTAGCAATCTAGTTCACTGATTCTCTTCTTATCTTTCCATCTGACACTATTTTCTTCACACAGTCACCTGCTGGACCCATAAGATCCATACCACTTGTGGAAACCTCCAAGTCTCCATACAGTTTACAGTCTTTTTTCAACTTCTACATGGAGCCTCTAGGTGCTCTACTTACAGTTAACAGCATCAAGATTCACCAATATGTAGATGATACACAACTATTCTTGAAAATCTCCTCTGCTTCACGCATCCAATTTCCTAAAATTCTGCCTGCCCAGCATCTAGACCTAGATATCCAGTGCCTACAGAAAACTCAACCCAACCATGTCAGAATTCCTTATTTATACGAAAGCATCAAACAAGAAACAGTGCAAACCTGGCTCATTGGTATGAACCTTGGCAGCTTTGAACCCCAACATTTATTGAATGACAAGTCACATGGATTCACCCTCACAACCAACCTCACCGTCACGGAATACATTGCCAAAAAACAAATATAGCCTGGTACCTTAAGATTTAACTTGCAAATATTTTTACTATTATGTTCGGCTGAATAACATTTGAACTTTTCCCTATATTTTACCCTAGGGAGACTCCACATTCAAAGTGGAGATCTCCCTTTGAAAAACTGGAGACAAGTAAAAAAAAGTAGCAATATTTTTATGTCAAATATGAATTTAAATTAGTTTTAGATATTTAATTTAAATGTAAAGCTAAAAATGCTACAGAATAAATTGAACTCAATTTTTTATTAATGTAAATAGATTAAATTAATTGAAAAATTATTTTTAAATTGAAAATTAAATTACCACATAAAGTGAAAATAATAAATGTTACATTAATTTATAAATTCAAACAAGGTTGTTCAAATATTTAACAATTATTAATGTTCTATTTGTATCATTTTTTTAGCATTAAAATATATTTATTTATATAGAAACACTATTTCAAATAATTAAATGTATCATTATTTCCTATGTGATTTCGTTTTAAGTTCCTTCCTCTTTATTTTCTATGAAGGGTGTTGTATTATCACTGACTTGCCATGTGTGGTGCTGCGGTTACTACTGTTTCTTTTTGGCAGTAGTAACATACACTTTCAAATTTGGCTCCACCCCTGTTTTAGGGGGTGGAAATGTGTAAGTATATGCTTTTCAGTAGTTTAAGACTTGGATTTTGTGAATTGCCAAAAACAGTAATGTTACTCAAAAGTGTTAGTAAATACCATGTGTAAATTACTCACCAATGTAAGTTACCATTGTGAATTGCCCCATGATTGTCTACAATCCACTGCAATCCATACATTATATTGACAATTCTTTACTCTTTATGATTTTGCTGACATGTTTCAACCTATCACATATAACGCTCGGCGGCAAAAGTTGTGTAGCAAATAATTAGGATTTGCTTTGTCGATACAATTAAATTAAACTTAACTAGTGAAGCACTTGTGCGCACAAATGTTGAACAGTGCAGATCACCGGTATCTTGCACCAGATGTCACTCACTGCTACCACTGGAGTTAGGATCCACAAATTCTTTAGAGAGATTAGTTAGGTACTAATAAGATGTATCAGCAGTACCCCAAATTCGAGCTTACACTTAAAGCTTGTCCCATCAATGATCGGTCGTTGCCTAAGCATAAGCTAGATATTTTTAATCTTTTGGCGACATGAAACCAGATCTAATATTTCTGGTAGAAACATTTTTCAGCAAAAATTCCAACCCTGGGAGTGCATAATCTATACCCTATGACTCCTTAATCATACACCAAGCTAGAGGAGACCGAAAAGAGGATGGTCAGGCGATAATTTAAAGAATCTTATATCAGAGGATCACTTTCACTTGGGCAGTTTAACAGGAGCAGAAGAGATGGGATTTAACATCAAAATATCACCTACATTTACACTGTCAGGGGCTCTTATCAATCGCTCCACCGGCTATGCAACAGAGTTTGTGAACTTAATCTGGGAAGTACTGTCCACTGTCTGTGTGAAGTCTGCAGACTTCTCTGTGTTAGAAAATATTACTTTACATTCTGATGCCATAAGCAAGTGCTAACTGTACTTCTTTAGTAATACTTCCCCAGGTCATCCTCTGAGACCCTAACATTCTCCTATAGGGTCAAAACCCTGTCAACATCTCTACAGACAGACCACTGCTTGAAATACCACTATGTGAATCTTCACTAATGTTATTGTATTTTCTAGAAGCAGATAAGGGAATTTAGCTGTCTGTGAACACCAATATACCTGTATCACACACACGTTCCCACAATTCTTTGTCTGGTTGTGGTTTGTGGATTTATTTCACTTGGGGTATTGGGCACTTGTCATGAATTTTTACAACTCTGCTCAATGAATAGTATTGTCTTGTTTAAAATAAATTCAATTTGAATTATTCAAAAGTATTCATTTCATGCTGGTTTTCTTCTGTATGCTTTGCAGATTGAATCTTGACAGTTATTTTGCTGCCTTACTGTATATTTCATGTATGAGTTCCATTGCATTCCTTTTTAAACTTTATGTTAATATCCATGTTGGCATGAACATTTGGGCTGCTCTTGTCTTGAGAGCATATATTGTGCGGTGGGTCACTGCAAGGGCTATATTAATTGCTCAAACCACATTTGGGTTTTCTGGGTGTATTGTCTTTTCTGTTTTCTTTTGAATTGTTATAAGTTTGCAGGGTTCAGGTCACTTCACAGACTTGCCAAACTAAAAGTAGTGATTGATCCTTCCATACTACTACTCTTTATTTCTATTACCCAAATGATGTCAGATAGAGAGGCACCTCTATACACAGAGGAGTACATAGCCAGAGTCATCAGTGGACCCCTTTATTGTCTTCCAGCACTTTCACCCATTTACCCAGCACTAGACAGATAATTTTAGGCAAACTAGAAAAAGCCAAAAGGAAACATGTGAGAACTGAATTACATGCTTGTACGCAGACAGAATAATTGAAAGCCAACATATTACCCTTGGGAATTTAACTCCGCAATGTCCCTGACATTTTTTGCAAGGACAAGACATTCAAAGGGGGCTTCAGCCATACAGCCACCATGTGCTCAAGGCATTGGGTTGTCATAGGAATCGAAACAGCTCTGAGCATGCTAAGGAAGAACTAAAGGAGATAGCAGAACTAGAGAAATAATTTCTAGGCTGTGACAATCTAGAATTAGCTAAATCAGCACCAGAGAAATTGAAGAAAACGATTGCAGAATTGAATACAATTAAGTTAAACAAGAAGGCAGACAAAGAACAAAAATATTAGGAACTTCAGCAAGGAAAATGCATATCTCTACCTTCACGAAGACTTCTATACACCCACACAGCCCCCACACAGGAACACTACCTGGGAGAGGTTCAAGGACCAAAGTCTAGTTACAGTCTCTGAATCCTCTGTCTCTGAATGCAGGTGACCCAGGAAAGTGCACTAGCGGTAGCTCAAGCAACCAAGTCCCTAAACATTTTTTAGGATCAGGCCAAAGGGGTAGATGCAACAAGGGGAACAGGGGGAGACTATGGAACCAATACCCAGGGAATTGCCAAACCTGCAGGAAGTATTAGAAGTGGGGCCCGGAAGGACAGTGAGCTGTTGGTACACCATCAGTGGACCCACTCTGACACACCTTAATGAGACTATCACTTCTTCTACATCTCATCGAACCATGCAATGTGTCCCCATATTTAATCTTTCTAACCACATCCTATCTACTGAGGAGATCACGCTATTAAGTGAAGGCTTCACTTTTGTGATAACGGAAGGGGCAGTTTTTCAAATTGTGATCTGAACTTCACAGATTCTTCCAAAGAGTAAGACTCAAACATTTCTTCCTGAATAGATTATGTCCCACATCCACTCAGCATCATCACTGAGACCTCCATCTTTGGCTGAAGAGGGGTGAAACCACGAAACCGATCCTAGGATGCTTGTTTCCGGTCCAGGGAGGACCTGGCTTGGCAGTTCGGGCTGGACTGTTCCCATGAGGCACAGGGTCAAGACTGATTTGCATATGTTATGTTATGTTAATTTAGATTTATTGAGCGCTTAATACTAAAGGTCTCTAAGCGCTGTCGAAGAGTAGCGTAGAATCTTAGCAGTGCACTGATCATTAAGCCCAAGCTTCTAAAAACAAGATGGTTTTTAATTGCTTCCTGAAAGGAAGAAGGCGGTTTTCCGCACGGAGTTGGCTAGGTAGCTTGTTCCAAAGAGTAGGGATGACGGAGGAGAAGGCCCTCCCTCCTTTGGAAACGTAATTGAAACTAGGACAGGAAAGCAGACTCCCAGTGGAGGACCTGAGTAAGCGCCTTGGCACGTATTTTGTGAGTCGTTGTTTGATGTAAGTGGGGGCTTGGCCATAAATGGCTTTATGGGCGATGCACAGGCCCTTGAACTAAACTGGGGTGGCATGGTGAGCAAAAGAATGATGGATTTAACCAAGATTTCTTGACTGGAGGTGAATGTTTTGATGTGTTCTGCATTCCGTCCATCAATTGTGTGTCTTTTGCTTTCTCCCCCATCCCTACAGCCATCACGCCCCCCTCCATGAGGACGTGACGTGTCTCATACCTTATTTTGGCCTCATCACCATAATTGTACTCTCTGTGCATTGTCCAGCTTTAAAGAGACACTGATGGTCCTTGGACTGCTGTCAGAGACAACTGCAGCCGCTGCAGGTAAGAGCAGTGGGGTGGTGGGGCTGGCTGGGGGGGATTTCTAGAGATGGAACATTAATTATTTATTTAATTTTCCCTTGAGGTCGTCTCTCGAAATCCCCCCCAGCCGGCCCCACCGCACCGCCGCACTTACCTCCAGCGGCCGCAGCTGGTCAGAGATTCTCCGATCATGGAGTTTGCTTTGAGACTCTGCCTCCAGTCTGCAATTGACTCTATTGCACTGTTCATCGTTCGCCCTCGGAGACTCCCTAATATCCTGTAGTGTCGCGATAGTCTACCTGACGTGACACGCGATGGCGTGCGCGTCAGGTCACGTAACCTGCCCCCCCCAATAAATATGACGTCACGCCTGCGCGTCGGCAGAAAGGCCACGGCAGCGGAGACGGCAACACCAGCAACACATGTGTCCCGAGTTTTGATTTGACCACGTGGGTCTGGCCTGCATAACGAGCGTGTGTGACACAAGCCTCACGACACCACAAAGTGGCGACGAGGGTGGGCGTGCCCTCGCTCCTGCTCCGTGCGCTTGGTTGGTGTGGCGGCCGGAGAGCGATCCTCGCTCACGGTGCTCGTGCCCCGCCAGATCGCGCGCTGCTGCCCCCGCGTCACGGGCCTGCGGTGGACGCGTGCGGAAGCGCCGGAGCGCTCCTGTTCAGCTGCTGGCTCACGCTGGGGCCGTCTCCTGCACCGGCGCCCCAGCGCGCTTCGGTGTCCTCGCGTGCCCCGCCCCCTGGCCTGGGGAGCACGGAGCATCCTTCGTTCCCTGTCTCCTGCCTGACGCTTCTGGGGAGAATGAGATGCGGTGCCCTTTGCTGCCTGCAGGGTGTGTAGTCCCGAGGACACATCGACTCACCGCCTGAGCCATGTGCTGCCAGCAGAAGTAAGACTTTGGTTGCCCCTGCCTGCATGAGAAGCCCTTGAGTCACAGTGGTTGCCCCTGCCTGCATGAGAAGCGCTCAGGACACAGTACTGCCGGGTCCCCATAGCCCTGCCTCCCAGGAGGTCCCTCAGGGAGTCCCACACAGCGCATAGGGGACAGTCCTACCACCCACGGGGGAGCCACATCGGAGAACCCCATTGTCAAGGGGTGGAGGAGGTCTCGCCCAGCGCGAGGGCACACGTGAGCGAGAGGTCCCGCCCAGCGCAAGCCGCGCACGTGCAACATGGCGACCATCCCGCCAATAGAGCCGTTCTCTGCCGAGGGGTCCCCGTCAACGGTAGCGGCCCGATGGAGAGACTGGGAGGACAGGGTGCGCATCTTCTTCGAGGCCACGAAGGTCCACAGAGATCAGAAACGCGCAATGATAATCCACCTAGGTGGGAAGGAGATTCACAACATCGTAAAGACGCTTGCGGAGGCCACCCCCAAGACGCACACGACGCTAATAGCTGCGCTCAATGAATACTTCGAGCCAATGGCAAACCGCGACTATGAACGCTTCATATTTCGCCAAGCGTGCCAGCTGCCAGAGGAGTCGCTCGACAAGTTCTACGCCCGCCTAAAGAACCTAGCGGCCACCTGCGGGTTTCGGGATGAGACGGAGGAGATAAGAGGCCAGATAATACAGGGCTGTGCGTCCGTTAAGCTGAGGGAGAGGATCCTGGAGGAGTCCGGTAAGCCCCTGGCTGACATCCTGACGATGGGCCGAACGAAGGAACTGTCTAAAGCGCGCGCCGCGCACATGGAAGCGGCCCTACAGGTGCCAGTAAAGACCGAGCCGGTCAACGCCGTAGCAGTCAAACCCAAACAGAGGTGGCCCCGACGAGGACCAGGCCCGGCCACTCAAGAACAACCAAAGTCCTGTGGGTACTGCGGTGGCTCGCCTCACACCCCGTCCGAGTGTCCAGCGCGAGGGACCAAGTGCAAGGGGTGTGGACACTTCAACCACTTTGAGAAAGTGTGCCGGTCGAAGAGATTCCGAAAGCCCCGCCAAGCCGTCAACACGGTTGAGGAAGGAGGCCAGGGGGCTAGCGACATGGACGATGATGAAGAGGAAGAAAAGGTCATACACCGGGTACACATGATAGGCACGGCGGCCCGCCGGACTAGGAGACTGCCGCAATGCAACATCCGAGTAGGATCACAGGAAGTCATGACGGTGGTAGACACAGGAGCCAGCATCAACATCATGGCCGCTGCCATGCACAAGTCCATGCGCCCACAGCCCGCACTCCAGCCCTCGACGATCACGGTGTTCGCCTATGACCAGGAGGAGCCGTTAAAGGTACGAGGATAGTTCAGGACGGTGAAATCCCATGGGACGCGGTCCATCACGTCGAATGTATACGTTACTGAAGACGGGCAAGGCATGCTCTTGGGCTGTCGGGCGGCAGAAGACCTCGGAGTGGTAACGTTCGCGTTCGGGGTACACCAAGAGTCAGTACACCACACCCTGGAGGAGTTCGAGGAAATCTTTCACGGGATAGGCAAATTCCGGGGCAAAGAAGTCCACCTACACATTGATCCCACCGTCCAGCCAATAGCCCTCCGGCATCGCCGCATAGCGTTCCATCTCAGGCCGCTCGTGGAAGCTGAATTGAAGAAGCTTGAGGCGGCGGGGATCATCGAGAAGGTGTCCGGGCCGACCCCGTGGGTGTCACCGATCGTCGTGGCGAAGAAACCCAAGCAGCCAGGCGCTGTCAGAATATGCGTGGACATGAGGCTCCCCAATGCCGCCATCAAAAGGGAGCGACACATCACCCCAACCATCGATGATATTGTCGGAGAGATGGCAGGCGCCAAGTGGTTCTCAAAGCTGGACTTACGCTCGGGGTATCACCAACTAGTGCTGGACGAGGAGTCCCGGAACATAACCACCTTCTCCACGCATGTAGGTCTGAGGCGGTATACGAGGCTGAACTTCGGGGTGTCGAGCGCTGCGGAAGTATTCCAGAATGTGATACAAGAGCTCATCGCAGGAATTCCCGGAGCGATTAACGTCAGCGATGACATCATGGTACATGCCACCACCGTGGCGGAGCACAATGAGAGGTTGGTGCAGGTGCTACGACGCATAAGGGACGCAGGTCTCACCCTACATAGGGAGAAGTGCGAGTTCCTGTGCCGGAAGATCCAGTTCTTCGGCTACACCTTCTCGGCAGATGGTGTCGACCCGGACAAGGTCAAAGATATCAAGGAAGCGGCCGCTCCTGCCAACGTCACGGAAGTAAGGAGCTTCCTGGGAATGGTGAACTATTGTGACCGGTTCATCAAGGATCTGGCGAACCTCACGGCGCCACTGAGGGAGCTCACAAAAGAGTCCACTCCCTGGACATGGGACAGTGACCAGGATCGAGCGTTCGAGGAAGTCAAACAGGCACTCTCAGAAGCCACGACGTTGGCCTTCTTCGACCCAGCCAAGCTGACGCAAATCGCCGTCGACGCAGGTCCAGTCGGGTTGGGCGCGGTCCTGCTACAACGGAGGACAAGTGCCGAGGAATGGGCCCCGGTGGCATTCGCCAGCCGGTCGCTCACGGAAACGGAGCAGAGATACTCCCAGATAGAAAAAGAGGCGATCGCCATTCACTGGGGATGTCGTCACTTTCACCTGTACGTCTACGGAAAACCCTTTGTTGTGACCACAGACCACAAACCACTGGTATCCCTGTTCGCGGGCACGTCCACTAAGCCGCCGCCAAGAATCGAGAAGTGGATGTTGCAACTTCAGGACTATAACTGCAAGATTGAGTACCAGCCGGGCGCCCGAAACCCGGCAGACTACCTATCTCGCCACCCTCGCACAGCGACTCCAAAAGAAATGAAGGAGGCGGCAGAAACGGAGGAATACGTCCGCTGCATCACGGCGCGGTCATGTCCCCGGCCAGTGTCCATGGCCAGCCTGTCTCAGGCCACTAGCGAAGACGAGTGCCTCCAAAGAGCGAGAGTGGCAGTCCGAGACAACAGCTGGACTCGCACCCGAGAGGAGTGGAAAAGTCTGACGCCCCGGGCGAAGCAAATAATGGAGAGCCTGTACCATGTGAGAACGGAGCTGACGGAAGACGATACAGGATGCTTGCTGAGAGGCCACCGGCTAGTCATCCCGACGTCCCTCACCCAGAGAGTGGTGGATCTAGCCCACATTGGTCACCAGGGCATGGTCAAGACTAAGTCCCGGCTCAGAACCAAAGTATGGTTCCCTCTCATGGACGAAATAGTGGAGGCTACGGTGCGAGAATGTCCGGCGTGCCAGGTCACCGGAGAGGTGCCCCGGCCCGCCCCTGTGGTGATGGAGCCTCGCCCTCGGAGGCCATGGTCGAGGATCAGCGTCGATTTTGGCAGTTTGCCAGATGGACGGCACACTTTGGTGGCCATAGACGATCACTCCAAGTATCCAGAGGTGGAAATACTGACTGTTCTGAGTGCTCAGGAAGTAATCCCGAAGCTTGAGAAAATCATGGCAACGCACGGAATAGTCAAAGAGATCAGAAACGATAATGGGTCACCGTTCCAGAGCCAGGACTTCGCGGCATACCTACAGACCCTTGGAATCCATCACCGGCGGATCACTCCCCGATGGCCTCAAGCGAACGGAGAAGCTGAACGCTTTATGAGGACACTCAATAAGGTGATACGGATTGCCCACGAAAAGAGCCACCCTGTGGAACTTGCAATCTTCACATTTCTCCGCAGCTATCGCCAAACGCCCCACTCTGTTACGGGAGTGGCACCGGCGCATCTACTGATGGGGCGGGTTGTCACCGACTCCATACCGCATCACCCAGAGTGGAGGCCCGAAACCCCCAATGACAGTGCCATTGATGAACATCGACGCGGAGCCTTTGCTCAAGCCGATGCACGCCGGCGGGCTGTGTCCTCACACCTAGTCCCAGGTGACATTGTACTGATCCGTAATCGGATGCCAGGGGGCAAGTTTCGTTTGAACTTTGAACCACAGCCATGGACAGTGGAGAAAGTTCGAGGCACGTGTGTGACAGCCCGGAAAGGCGCCGACCAGATCACGAGGAACGTGTCATTCTTCAAGAAAATTCCAGGGCCCCCTGGGGTGGGTGAACGACACCATGACAATTCCACGATGGACATGCTGCGGGAAGAGCGATTCCGAGAACTCGCGGACCAGGCGAGTGGAGGAGCAGAATCCCCAGGTCATGAACTTGACCCGCTGCCGAGCCAGCCAGAGCACACTCCACCCGAAGCGGCTGATGTACCAGAGGCGAGAGAGAGCGACGCCGATGGTGACCTCGGGGGTAGAGACCGTGGGGGAGTGCGATATGACCTGAGACCACACCCCGCGCCCTCCTGTCGGTTACAGGACTATGTCAAGTAAGATTGTTTCAGTTTGTTCTCCTTGTTTTATTTTCAGACTGCCAATAGTGTGTGCAGGATTGCGGGACACTGAGAGACTGTTTTCCATGCTACAGCGTGCAGTCACCTACCTTAGGTTGTTGTTTGGTTTTTGTGTGTTGGGGAGGAATGTAGTGTCGCGATAGTCTACCTGACGTGACACGCGATGGCGTGCGCGTCAGGTCACGTAACCTGCCCCCCCCAATAAATATGACGTCACGCCTGCGCGTCGGCAGAAAGGCCACGGCAGCGGAGACGGCAACACCAGCAACACATGTGTCCCGAGTTTTGATTTGACCACGTGGGTCTGGCCTGCATAACGAGCGTGTGTGACACAAGCCTCACGACACCACAATATCCTGTGCGATTCTCCACTTTACGGGTAAACCCATTTTGACCAGCTGCAGCCGCTGTATAATTTGGGTTATTATTGCCTCTTTATTAATTTTGCCCGCTCACATTATTTTACAGGCCCAGCCCGTGAGTATCGTTTTATTCATGCACCTTTGTGTGTGGTGTGATTTTTTTTGCTGTCATTTCCCTTTCATTATGAAGGCACCTTGCTTCCCGAGCATACCTCAATTTACTCAGGGGTAAGCACTCTTGCACACTTGCCACATAATACCTTGGAAGTTTTGTTATGCCCTCATTTTTTGAACTCTTTTCCTTATCTCCTCTCATTACAGCTCCATTTAGGCTCTGCCTTGTGAGTATGGTTGCATTATGCAGCGCACATTTTCTTTAGCGGCATTGTTTTATTCAACACTCAGACTCGCTTCCCAATTATTCCACTTCTTCACAAATTAACCAGTATCTCTAATTTCAATAATAATAAGCTTTATTTCGTCAATTGCCATAAAAGCAAACAATAATTTAAACCGTAAAAGAGCATGAAATAAAAACACGTAAAAACATAATACATAGAATATAGAATAATTAGGATGCTGAAATACCCACAGTTAAAAGTATTTATAGTACCTACAATTGAGAGTAGCTGCTTGGCAGGGGAACATCATGACAAATTTAGGAAGCAGAAACTGAGTTTCATCCAAAAACTCCCATACTAGTTATCTTCTAATACACAGTCTATAAAGATAGAAAAACTAAAATAACAGTAAAATGCAACTAGGACACGCAAAGATGATAGCCCTATGTACAGGGCAGCAATAAGGCAGTCTTTTTCAGGCTGTGTCTCCACAAGTATAGCAGTAAAGACAATAA
Source organism: Triturus cristatus (assembly GCF_964204655.1). Lineage (NCBI taxonomy): Eukaryota > Metazoa > Chordata > Amphibia > Caudata > Salamandridae > Triturus > Triturus cristatus. The sequence continues at coordinate 761,983,052 of NC_140595.1, forward strand.
CTTGAGCAATGTCTGCCCTGAGTGCCCTATTTGCGATTTTGCAGTCCCTAATGCCCAAGTTAAGGCATAGAGGCAAGATCCATATCTTCCTGTGAGCATGATACTGTGGGCAAAAGTACAAAACATCATCTACGGTTTCCTTAACCTCTAGGCAAAACGGACAGCTTAGGTCAGCTTCAGCATTAACAGGGGTATGACGCCATTTTGCAGTAAAGATCGAAGTGGCAAAATCCCAATTCAGAACTTAATATAAAGTGTCTTAGCACCGGGGTCTCAATTATATCCATGTACCTTTCCCAAAGATATGTGTCTTTAAATTCCAAAAAGGTAATAGTTAGAGTACCTGTTCCCCTATTCTAGTACAATCTGCCATCTAGGAGTCTCCAATATTGCTCCTTGAGCATAGACTTAAAAATGCCACTGGACATTTCCGGATGAGCCCATGTGTCCGCACCCAATCCCCTCAAGTGTGTTCTTAATATACCCAAACCAAGGAATTCTAGTGGCCCCTGAAAGTGTCATAATCTCTTCCAGGCCTAGCTGATAGGGTAATAAATCCATTGAGGACCAGATCCTCCTCCTGTACATCAGGGGTCTGTGTTTTATTTGGTCGGTGAGTAAGAAAAGTGGAACCAGTGGAGTGCAAGGGGGACAGTTTTTGAGCAGCTTCAGGAAACGATTTTCAGTCAACTCTAATTTCACTTCTTCCATTACTTGGTTCCCCATCAGTACTCCTCAGTGCTAACTGTGCTCCTTTACAACTAGTTCCCCAGGTGATCCCCAGTCCTGATGAGACCCTAATATTCTCCTACAGGGTCGAAGCGTCGTTGACATCTCTACAGACAGACCGCTGCTTGAAAAAACACTATCTGAATCTTCACTAATGTTAAAGCATTTTCAAGAACCAATACTGTAAATGGCTGTCTGCGAACACCAATGTACCTGTACCACACCCAATTTCCCTCAATTTCATGTCTGGCTATGGTTTTTTCACTTGGGGTATTGCACACTTCTCACAAATTTCTGCTACTCTGTTCATTGAATTCCATTCTCTGGTTTTAAATAAATACAATTCAAATGAATTGAAAGTATTCTTTTCATGCTGGTTTTCTTTGGATTCCTTTGCAGACTGAATCGAAACAGTCATTTTGATGTCTTACTGTGTATTTCATTTATGATTTCCATGTGAACGCCTGTTTCTATTTGGAGCGAGGCCAGACAACCCCCCTGGCCCCCTTAGATCTGTCACAGGGGAACAACACTGTCCCTCATCAGACACTTCCACAGTGACTGGAGGATATGTGGGTCTGTGGAACTGCCCTGGATACAATCTTTCTTGAGCTGTAGAGGACAATTAGTATAACTGGACACCGCTTCAGATGCAAAGGCTTCATCCTATGAGGCCCCTCAAGGATCGCCATTGAGTCCTACACTTTTCAATATGTATGTGGCCCCACTGGCCTCTATCATACAATTGCATGGCATACAGGGATTTCATATGCAGATGATACGCAGCTTATTCTTTACTTGCTAAAAAAGCCAGATATAACCCAAAAAGCTTTAAAAGGTTTTTGGTTCATGTGGTCGACTGCATGAACAGAGTTGTCTGAAGTGGAACTCTGAAAAAACAGAAGTGCTGCTCATTTTGAAAAGCCACAGTTAATTGGTCAAATAATTGGTGTCTGACTGAATTAGGAGCCCTTTCAACCCTGAGCTGGCAACTGCAGTCAAGAATCTGGGGGTAAAATAAGATGATAATGAGCTGTCTTTTCAACCTCACATTCCATTTGTAGTGGGAACGTGTTTTTTCTTACGGCATGCTTTGAGGAAGACTCTGGGTTTCCTCACTATAGAATCCCACAAAACCATAGTGCACACATTGCTTACATTTATAATTGAGTGCACTAACGCTCTCAATTTGAATCTCCCAAATTGTCTGATCAATCTTCTTCTTATCGTCGAGACTGCATAAACCAGGCAGATCCTCAAGATTCCCTGTAGACAATCTATAAGTTCCACATCACAAAACACTGTTAGCTGTCAAACGGAAAACAGACGCTTTATAAATCCTTAGCCCTAGCTCACAGAGTCTTTTATAAGACAGCCCCAAAATATCCCAGCAAATAGGTTAACTCTTTACCTATCCTAGGTCCCTGAGATCCTCAGAAAGCCACAATCTGAGGGAACTCAGGATTAGTGTGACGACAAGAGCCGATCGTTCGATTACCTATCTAGCTAACAAGGCCTGGAGTGACCTGAACTTATTCTGTGATGCAGTGCCAATGATGATCTGTTCAGAAGACTCATGAAGACATGCTTATTCAACTTTTAGTTCTGTTTCCTTCTTGTCAGCTGAACTGCCTAGTTTCTTGAGCCAGGCCACCCGATGGGCAGCTGTGTGCGTTATAAATCCGATTTGATTTGATTTTGTATAGTTAACATTTATGAGAGGCACACATGATGGTATATTCAATACATAATTTGCTATTATCTGCAGTATATTCATAGCAAATTAAATGTACCTATAATTTTAACTTTATGGCACTTGAGCATGAAAGCAGAGGACACTCAGTAAGTAGCAGCACATTGCTAACAACACTGAAGTAGCAGATAAATGCATAGCTCATGAACAGTATCCCTAGGCTCAGATTGAAAGTAACTAAAAAACAACTGGTTAATTTAAACAAACACATAAGCAAACAAATGAAAATAGGTATTAGTTTGCAGATAGCAAACTGTTAGGGATAAAACAGATCAGTGAACACATTCCTTAGGTAGTCTGTCAAAGAGGGTACTGCACAGTTGAATGGTCTGATACATAGGTAGCCATGATGCCAGCCCCATAAAGTTGCTATGTGTTGTGTTTCTCACCATTCAAGGGGGGCAGCCTAAGGATACTAAGGCATGTATGTACAATGAGGTGTAGCCAAGTAAGTCTATGTAGGCACCATGTTGACAGTAGAAATTACATCAAAGACAGATGAAGGAAGATGTTGGAGTGGGAATACGTGTGTATAAAATGATGGTTTTGGAACATGTGTCTAATTTGTTTTTGACCTCACACTTACTACCAATATATATTGTGAGTGTCCTTTTAGAGAGCACATTGAATGTCCTCATTCTTAGGGCATAAACGGCAGTGAAGCAAATTTATGGTTCATGTTTTATGGCCGCTAAGTCAGGGTATTATGATAGTACATATTACTTTTAGGTCCTAGGTAACCCGCATTATACCGCAGGTGCAACAATTGCCTAGTTCCTACATTATGCAATTTAAGGAATAGGTCATGTTATTGTTGGTGATAGACCCAAATATATATATTGTTTAAACAACAAACCATGAACTGCATGAAATCATTAACATCTGATTATCCATTAGCTGTGAAATCAATCATAATAGGCTAGAATCAAATTTTATTTTTTGGTTGTCGGGAAATTTACAAATCAAAATATTTGAAACTGTGTTCATGGGTGCCAGTAATGTCTTTCATAGCTCCTATTGAGTCCCTAGCACACTGTGTTAAATCTGTCAATCCATGAACTTTCCATGTTTTGCAGCTTTAGTCCAGTGTCAAGGTTTTGGTAAGACTGTGTCTATAGAAAAAAATTGGAATTTATTATTTGTGTGTAATATTTCTGGAAAGGCTCAGTAAGTGGTTTGTTAGCTTTAACATTTAGGCCACAGTGTTTGTGCTATACAATATTTTAGTTATTGTAATTTTGGCACACAAACCCCAGAATATCATATGAGGTGTAAAGCTTGGAAAATGTTCATCCCATAGAAAACCTCTGTCATGAAGCCCCATAAAGAGGAGGTCATACTGGAAGGAGGATATTTTGTCCTATCAAAGTCTCTTGTTTTTGCAAAGAGACAAATTGTTAAATGTGAGGAATATGTTAGGGAGGCTTAACTCTAGAGGTTCCAAAATAATTTCAGAACAGGACAGCATACTGTATGGCTAGAAGGAAAAGTACAAAAACAAACTTATTAAATTAATGCTTTAATTTACCTCAGCCACTGACGATCACTGATGATCACTTGGGCTTCATTCTGCACAAATATATTTCATTCACTGTTCCACTCTAGACAAACACCAGCCATGTGCAAAAACACCCTAGCAATTACAGCTTCTACAGAAACAAAGAACAGAGTGATATAAAGAATTCTTGAATTAATCTCAGCCATTCGCGACCACTCAGGTCTCATTCCAAACCATTGTTTTTCACCCACTAGGCTGCTCTAGAAAGAGCTCAACCATGTGAAAGTCAGGCCTAGGCCTGCCCCAATAAGCACAGCATAGCCCAAACTACTTGGCAAGGATGAGATCAGAAACAAGCCTCGACCAGTTTCAGTCAATTTACACCTCATCAGTGAGGTAGTTTCAGTCCTGTGGTAAAGCAAAGACAAAACTAACATCTGAGCATACTCATCGCACTTTACAATGAGGAAATCACAGAATTGAGGGGTGAAATGCTCGCAATAATCTTAGCCACTGGCAATCACATGGGCTGCATTCCAGACCATTGTTTTTCACTCACTAGGAAATGTAAGCACCCAGCCATATGGAAATGAGTCATGGCCCTGCTGGGATAGAAACAGCTCAGCCCTCACTGCCAGATCAGGTCCTTTCTTTGACCCATGTCATGTGCGATATCTTCCGCAAGTCCTAGCTTTGTAAGCAACAACACTGTGCATGCTGGGGTTTTTGTGCCCATACTTAGAATGTTGCCTGCGTGATTATGCATTGAGGCTCCCATACATTAATGACCAAGGAGTTCTCTTGGACACCTTTGTAAATTCCTTGTAAGTCAAAAATGTACTCAAAATAGGGCATAAGGCCATCAGAGTACATATCAATAATTTAATGGCATTGATTTATGATTTTGGTCCCACATGTTTGGGTTTTGCAACTATCTCAACCAGTCATAAGCCAAATCAATGATCTAGACCTGTTTGCATTTGGTTGCATCAGTGTGGTGGAGCAGCCTGATGCAAAAATAATGTTTTACATTTGGCATGTCTTTGCATGGTTTAGTAAATACAAAGTAACACAACACAGCCCATTGCGCTGCTCTATGATACTTTGCATTGGGCAGCTGCTACATGGGTGGAGCATCCAGGACATGCATTTGGACACATTGGAAAATGTATAAAGACTTGTAAAACTGGGTTTGCACCAAGAGGGTGTGCCTACTCGAAGGGGTGTAAAGAGGAGAAATACCTTTATTTCTCCTCTTCATTTCCTCTGTCCATGTGTGCTGCATTCTGCACCAGATATTGAAAGAGGAAAATGCCTCTTTGAATTGTGCACACAAACAATCCCGTCAGTAATGCAGGCACCACGGCACAACGATGCCTACATTGGTGCTAGGCTGCACACAGTGCACGGAGAGAGCAGAAATGGGCCACATCTTTGTAAATGTGCATCATTTCTGCCCTCTCATTTTTATGCGGCACAGCAAGTTCACTTGATGCGTGACGTTTCGTGAAATAATAATAAGTATGCCTCTAAATCCAGAGATTCAAAATGATACCGAAAAGTGCAAATGTCTTTGAAACTATTGATGCCACCAAAGTGGTAACTAACAAATGGCAGAGACAATCGGGTGGTAAAGAGGCCCCACAATGTAATGAGATGCTCAAGGAAATGCACCAACGGTTCGAAACTGGACGTCTGGCTAATGAGAGCAGCTGGCATCGGAGGCATGAGAATAACGTGTTTTACATAAGATGCCAGTTTTGTGGCATTTGCAAATAGTTTCAGAGCCAGGGCTTACAACCCTGTGTGCATGGAAATGGAGAGATAGAGTTTTGTGGGACCCTGATTCACAGGAGGTGCCCTGCATAATGGGTATAATGGATGAGGCAGGATGTCTGTGACACGTCAGGCAGCCTCTTTGTGCTGGGTTGATACTCAAGTTAAAGCACATGAACTGGGATGATCTGGTGCAGTGGAGAAAGCAAGACTGTTCTAGTGGGCGGGGCTTTGCTTACGTGTAACATGTGGCCGGCCTAGGTTCCTCCTGGAAGGTGATTTCCCTCTGCAGGGTAGAGGAGTGGGCACGGAAGATCCCTCCGATCAGGATGTCACCATCTCTTGAGAATCCGCTACCATCAATTTTTAGGAGCTGAAAACCACGCATTGCCATCTGGGCTGCAGGCACTGGCATCAAACAACAGGACATCAGGTACACGGTAACTCTCAGGTGGAGCAAGGACTTGATAAAGGCAGCTGTGCGCATGCGCGGGAGGGCTGCGGCCAATACTTCGACCATTGCACCTGCAAATTGGCAATCTGAAGAAAACCCGGCCTATGGCTTCAGATTCCTGCTTAATTTATGGCTTGCTGGGCAAGTGCAACGGTGCAACCCCTTTACTGCATTGCGAACGCATTTGTTACCATGCCTGGCTTCCAGCAAAGGAAACATACAGTGCAAAACACTAATATAAAAACTGTAAAAGAAACGATACAAAGCAGAATCAATCTGGTAATAGCGCGGTACAGTCAAATGGCTTCCTTTCTTTCAGCGAAATATTTTTAACGAGTTCCTTAACTCATTTCTGCGGAGATAGGGATGTTAAATTCTGCAAATAAAATAACTATTATGCGAAGGCAGACATCACGTTTTCGTCTCAAATCCGGGATTGTGTATCTGTGTGTTTATTGTTCGCTTCAAACATCACCAGTTGGCACTTTGGGGGTTCCTTGCAGACAGCTCCTTCTACAAATCGTAGCAAATGTTCTCAGACGCGACACTGCGGCTTGATGCCTGGACACGGGAGTCTCTTGGAGTTTTTATAGTAGTTGAAGTCCCAGGAGAAAGGCTGGTGGTAACACACAAGCAGATGTTAATTAATGCATCTCTGTTGATTATACTGGATGGTAATCACAAGATAGGGAAATTATGCTCAGCCAACTGAGGCACAATTAGTGAGATGAGCTCGAGTGTGGCCGTGCTTCGCTTTAGGAGACTTACAAATATTAATTAATGGCCTTTTCTTTATAAAGTCTATGTTGTGCAGTGATTTATGCCTAAAAGACTGAGGGACTAATATTTAGGGTCTTGTTATGAGTACAGCAGTCTTCAGGAACTCCACACTTGTGGTGGTGGTCCCACCACCACTGCGGGTCCACCCGCAGTATTCTGAGTGTGGCGGTCAGACCGCCACAGCATCGCTGCCTCCGCTGGGATCCAGGATCCCATGGTGGTGGTGGTGCGTACAGGGGAAGTAATATGCTGGCGGTGCCGATGTTGGCACCACTGAACATATTACGACTTGTCTCTCTACTGCCCTTTCATCCCAGGGAGTCGGCTATGAACAGGGTGGCAGAGATGCAGGCAAGGGGGTGCTGACAAGGCCCGGCTGCATCTGGCCATGGGGGTGTGTGTGAGAGTGCACATTTTGTGCCCCGGAACAAACACACCTTCGTTCCTTTACAGTGTGCCTTGCACACAGTGGTGCATGCCACACCATGCAGGAATGTGCACTTGGCGCTCTCATGTTACGCTCTCCTAGCTGTGGAACCGCTGCCACATGGATTCAACTCAGAATCCGGCAGGTGGGTGCTCCATGGCCTTGGTGATCCTCTTGTGGGTGGAGTGGTGGACTGCCAAAGTCGTAATAAAGGTCTAGCCTTGCAGCGGTGCATATCATATGCATACCCCGCCTTATGGATCTGGAGTAACAGACCTTTATCTTATGTTATGTGTACACATACTGCCTGTTTGAGCAATGCATCTGCACAGATACTCATTCATTTACCTTCAATAGTGAGTGGCATCCACTTGAAGGAATTGTTGAGGGTGTGATTACCCACACAGTCAGTTGGTGGCTATCATTGCATGAAAGGGGTCATTCTGAAGCCTCACCTTACTACAGAGGAAATACATTTATAGTTTAAGAAGTGTTCAACGCTTCTCGAACAATGCACATAGATGCATGCCTATTACGTGGATCCATTAATCAATATTGATATAATTCCTTTCAAAATTGTATTGCACAGCTTTGCGGTTTAGGCAGCCTATTTTGGCTTGAGAGTAAGCGGCATTTCCACGCCATGAATAAGATTTGTCATCACTCTGCCTGCAACACTACTGTCTCCATTGGTAGTGGACACCTTTTTCTCTCAGGTCTACGTGCATTACTCTGGCAGTGGACTAATGCATGCTGTAATGTTCTTGAATGCTTTTACTTTATGCTTTGTCTTTTTACAATTTAGTACGACGGAGGACCCCAACAACAGAGAGATTGTTGGTCATCTTCTATATCACCAGGCTCATCACGAATAGGCCAGCATCAGGTTTTATACTTATGTTTGTTGTTTCAGAGTGACTATACCAAATTGGTCCTGATGAATACTCTTGAACCCTGAGCTGCATCAATCAAGGACAGAAGCATGTTGACCTTGTAAATGGACTTTTTTCCAAATTCTCTGTCACCTTTGGCTTAATCCCATCCACTGGCACAACTGACATTGAGCACACCACAAAATAATTTTAGTCTCACCACACACACTATATATATATATATATATATTCACAGAAAAAAACATAGGTTTCAGGGGTGTTATAGTTAGCTGGACATTTCACTCGTACAAAACCATAGAAATTCCTCCGTTATAGTTAGTTCAGCTAACTATAACTCGCGCCCCAGCAATGCACTGCTGATGACGTCACATATTACATCACTCATGACATGGTTAGTGAAATCACTGATGACATCACTGATAAAATCTTAAATGACATCACTGATGACATCATCCAGTGTTTGTGTGTATCTGTAAAGTTTAAATATGTTTATTATATATAGGGAAAGGCATATTGAAGAATGAGTGGGTGTATAAGTGTGTGAATGGATGATTTTGTAGGTGCATGACTGACTCTATAAGTGAGTGATTAAACGTATCTTACTGAATGCATGGGTTAGTGACTAAACTGTGTGAATGTCTGTACCCGTCTGTCTGTTGGTGTGTAAGCGGCTGCATGGGTTTGCAAATAGCTACATGAGTGTCTATGTGGGTTATAGATTGGTTGTGACTATGGGTGCCTGAGTGTTTGTGTGGGTGGGGTGTGTGTGACACTGTGCATAGATGTGTGAGTGGGTGATTCACTGGGCGCATGGTTTCAAGAGTACATCTGTGATGGACTGTATGGGTGGGTGAGTGTGTGTATGGTTGTGTTAGTGAGTGAATGTATATTTCAGTGGTACATGTGTGAGTAGCTACATATGTGAAAGGCAGTATATATGTGTGTTGGAGTACATAAATGGCTATAAGTGAGAGTGTGTAATTGTGAGAGTGGCTGTATGGATGAGTGTGTGCTTGTATCATTGATTGTATAAGAGCATAAGAATGTGCTAGTATTTGTATGAGTGATTGAGCTGATGTGTGTATAACTGTATAGGAAGTTAATGGCAGTGTGATTAATTATTTGCATGACTGAGTAGGTGTGTGAGTACCTCTATGGATGAGTGGCGGTGTGTGAGTGTCTATATAGGTGTATGAGTGCATATGATAGTTCTATACTGAGTGAACATAAGTATGAGTGACTGTAGAGGTGAGTGAGTGGATGGGTGTATAGACCTAAGAATCAGTGAGTGGGTATGTAGTTATTGGTTTTGGAGTGTCTATGGTTTTGAGAAGGGCAGTCTGTAATTTAGAGTGGGTGTATCAAAGGTTATATTAGGGTGTGAGAAGATGCATCAAATTATCACATGGATGATGTCATCAGTGATGTCATTTGAGATGTCATCAGTGATGTCATCAGTGATGTCACTGACCATGTCATGAGTGATGTAATATGTGACATCATCAGCAGTGCATTGCGGGTGCGCGAGTTATAGCTAGCTGAACTAACTATAACGGAGGAATTTCTATGGTTTTGTACGAGTGAAATGTCCAGCTAACTATAACACCCCTGTAACCTATGGTTTTTTCTGTGAATTTCTAAGGTTTTTTAAATGCTAATTCCTAACTATAACGTGCCTGAAACCTATGGTTTTTTAAGTGAATATATATATATATACATACATATATAAACATATATATAATCTGCATATCTATATAAATACAAATATAAATGCATGCATACGTATACATATACATATATGCATACATATGCATGTTATGTACATGAAAGTTTGAAAAACACTAATACAAGCAAAGCTAAAAAGCCACCTAATTCCAAACAAAATTGCTTTAACTTAAACCCTTCAGCGCGGCGCGGATTTCCGCACCACGCTGAAGGTTCTGAGCGCGGGCGGGGCCATGACGGAGCGGTTCCGTCATGCGCACAGCGCAACCGACGTGCATGACGGAACCTCTCTGTCATGCGCGTCGAAGGGGTTAAACGAGGGCGAGACCTATTGCATTTTCAATGCTTGTTTACTTTGGTTCCATCAAGAAGGCATTCAGATGTGTCACACATTTGCCATAAATTCTGAATGGTAGCACTCTAGGTGCTCATTAGATCACTGTAGTAAAGCTACTGCTCACCAGGGAAGTCTGCTGCTGATATTCAAAGTGCATGTTTCAGTCTGCATGTCAGAATCTTTTAATGAAATAGAAGAGGATTTGAGAAGTCAAAATGTGCCCAAATTTTCCTTTCTGCAGCACTAATCATAATTTCTATGGCAAAATGAACCCCCTCATTTTGTTCCTTTGCAAATTAAATGTTTTAAGTGTTACCACTTTATTCCAATCAAAATGGCTTCAGGTGTGCCATATTTTTGTCATAAGTAAGACCGTTAGCGCTCTGGGACATTCTGTCATTGGTCTATACTTGGGCTACATCTGGGTGATATTTGTGCTACATTTGGGCTCTTTTGTCTCTTGTGGCCATCTTGGGAGACTTATTTGTTATGAAGTTTCCTAATTTCCTCATTTAATACAGTCTCCTCAGTAGGAAATACTTTCAGTTTTTACTTTGATTCCATCAAGAAGGCATTCAGATGTGTCACACATTTGCCATAAATTCGGAATGTGAACACTCTAGTTGCTCATTAGATCACTGTAGTAAAGCTACTGCTCACCAGGGAAGTCTGCTGCTGGTATTGAAAGTACATGTTCCAGTCTGCATGTCAGAATTTTTTAATGAAATAGAAGAGGATTTGAGAAGTCACTCAAAATGTGCCCTAATTTTTCTTTCTGCAGCACTAATCATACTTTCTATGGCAAAATGAACCCCCTCATTTTGTTCCTTTTTAAATAAAATGTTTTAAGAGTTACCACTTTATTCCAATCAAGATGGCTTCAGGTGTGCCGTACGTTTGTCATAAGTAGGACTGTTAGCGCTCTAGTTGTTCTTTAGAACACTCTGGGAAGGTGCAGTAGAACACAAAGGAATGAACTGACAGTCTCTGCCCTTGTTGCATGTACATGTTTTACTGAGAATGTCAGACTTCATTCTCACATGACTGAGAAAGATAATGTGAATTTACATAAAATATGCTCTCAGTTTAGCTTATAGATCACCTTCCAAACCTCTGAGGGAAAAGCATGAGAAAATAGCTTTCTCTCAAACATGATTCATGATATTCCAGCAGAAAGCATTTTCACATGGTAAAATCACCTTAGAACACACCACAATTCCTAAAATGAGTATGGTACCATCAACAAATGATTTATAATGTAAATAAAGTCTTAAAACCTTCTATTAACTGCAATGCTTTTTAATGAGGTGCTATCATGTATATTGGTCCCAAGATGGCTGCCAACTCTTCTTGGATGAAGTGCTGACAGCTAATCAGATCTCACGATGAGATATGTGGTTAGGCTCTGCCCAGATATATCTATGAATTTACTTGTGATTTTCTCAGGAACTACTGAACGGATTTACACCATTTAACCAAAAGGGCTACCTTTTTGACATATTTGGTGTAATTCCGTTCAGCAGTTCGGGCTGTAGCTGCGATTAAAGGTTCCTTTTTTTTTTTTTTTTTAATTCTTTATTATTTTTTAACAGACACAACCCCAACCCACCCCCCACCCCCTTCTCAGGCAAAATAATTCTTTATAATAATATTTACATACAAAAAAAAAGGAATATACATACAAACATATATTAAGTACTTAATTCAGTATCTTTAAGATTTTAGCCATTGTGTTAGAGGATCCCATATCTCTAATCCTTTTGCCCTCTTATTTTTCCCTTTTCTCCTATATATAGCTAATTCCAGGCTATGTGTCGCTAGCATGCGATAGCGCCATTGTTGAAATACTGGCGGTGTTGGATCTAACCATCCCGAGGCTATACATAATCTTAGAGTTGACATTGAGACAAATATTAATCCTTTTATTTCACTCGGTCGATTATTATCATCGATACACAGCAAAATTTCCCCCACAGAGATTTCAATTCTGATATCAAGAATTTCCGATAAAAAATCAGAGATATCTTTGATCAGGCCCTGTAGGGTGTGGCATGTAGCGAATATATGTACAATATCTGCTTTATAGAGATTGCACCTAGGGCATCTTGTCCCCTTTCCGGTCCCCCATTTTGAGATTCTACTGGGTGTATAATATAACAAAAAAAATGTTTTGTAATATTGAGCTTGTAGTCTAGTGGACATTAATAATGTTTGTGAAAATTCGAATGATTTAATCACTGTGGTGGCCGACATATCTAAGATTTCCTGCCATTTTATATAATATTTATCCAAATCATCCGGGCACAGGCCCAGGAGGTGATTATATATTTCTCCTATTTTAGTCCACTTTCCTTGATTCACAAAATCTATGCATTGAACTTTTTGAAATTTCGATCTGCCACCACCTTTCTTTAATATAAAATCCCTGATTTGAAGATATTTGAAAAAATCTCTAAAACTGATCATATATTTTTTTCTAATTTCTTCGAAGGATTTTATACCTGTCGATGTAGAGAAACAGCCCAGGTGTGTAATCCCTGCTTCTATCCATTTTTTCATATATATATCTTTGAATAGTTCAGGTAGGTTGTTGTTGTCTGATAGTAATGTATAATATGAAAACCTTCCGATCCCCAATATTTTACGAATATTACTCCATGCTTTGAGTATTCCTCGAAGAGTTTTAAATCGAACTTTTTTATAGTAGCTGTCGTATAAGTGTCGCCAGAAATACCCCCTAGTTCTATCCCCTAGTATTAATTCTTGCGATGTTGGGATTCCGGTAGTTGGTCCATTTCCTTGGGTGATAGATAATAGCTCTCTAGAATATGTCATTATAGCTGCCCAATAGTATAGTTTAATATTAGGCAGAGAAAGTCCCCCCCTATCTTTAGGTAGTGTTAAAAATTTAGATATTCTACGTGATCTCTTGTATCCCCAGATAAATAGCGAGAACGTACTTTCAATGCGTTTAAACCATTGTGGTTGAAAGTCAAGACAGATGGTTCTGAATAAATATAGAAATTTAGGTAGATAAATCATTTTAATCATGTTGCACCTACCTATAATGGATAGATGAAGATTATTTAATCTTCTTAAATCTTTATCTGTTCGTTGTATTAATGGGTCAAGATTAATTTGAATGAGGTTGTCTAATTTCGCTGTAATACTAACCCCTAGATATATGGCACTATCCACTACACGGTTGTCGTTTATTTTAAGTTTATCATTAAGTACTATCTGTGTTTTGTTTCGGTTCAGTTTGTATCCCGAGATCTTGCCAAACATTTCAGCCTCCCTTTCTATGGCCTGAATAGAAGCTGTAGGATTTGTTGTTACCACCGCTATATCGTCTGCATAAGCAAGCGTTTTAGTTTCTATATTTCTTATCTTGATTGGGTTGATTAAAATATTATTTTCGAGTCTGTTAATAAACGGATCGATAAATAGTGCAAATAGTAAAGGGGAGCATGGGCACCCCTGTCTTGTCCCTCTAGTTATACTAAATTTTTCAGAGGCGGATCCATTTACCATGACTACCCCCTGAGGTTTAATATACATCATTTGAATAGCCTTGATAAATGTTGCCCCGAGTCCGGCTCTTGACAAGACTGACCAGAGGTAGGTCCAGGAGACCCTATCAAACGCCTTCTCAGCGTCCAGCAGTATAAGCGCCATAGGGTCTCCTGATACCTCAGCCATGTCAAACAAAGTAATTACTCTTTGTATGTGATCCACGGTGGATCTTCCGGGAATAAACCCATGCTGATGGGGGGACACAATCTTACTGATAATCGGAGCTAGGCGACTAGCTAGTAATTTTGAGTATATTTTAGAATCGCCATTAATCAGGGTGATAGGGCGATATGATCCGAGCTCTTGGGCCTCTTTATTTTTTTTCAAAAAGACAACAATTTTTGCGTTAGACCATGACTCAGGGGGCCGTTCACCTTGAAAGACATGGATAAATAGATCAGTTAAGATTCTCTTTAGGGGTGCACTAAAGGTGACATAAAATTCTGTAGGGATTCCATCAATTCCAGCTGCCTTTCCATTAGTCAAATTATTCATAGTTAGAAGAATTTCATCCCAGGTTGGTAGATAATTAAGACTATCTAAATCTTCTTGTTCTATCCTGGCAATGGGGAGTTGATCTAGGTATTCATCGATCTTATCTTGTAGTTTACCCTCTTCTTTATATAATTCTTGATAGTATGTTTGAAATGCATTTTTTATTTTGTTTATATTCGTTGTGAGTCCTTCACTTGGATCATTTATTTCTTTTATTAGATTTGCAGAATTTTTTTGTCTGGCTTGTACTGCTAGTTGATGCCCTACTTGTTCACTTAGTTCATATACTACTTCTTTATTTAACGTTGCTTTGGTTATTGCTTTCTCGGTATAAATATCTATGATAGCATTTTTAGCTATTGCCACTTGTCTTATTTGGTTTTCAATATCTTCTCCTATTTGTGCTGCCATTGTTAAATGTTTCTCGGCGTTTACTAGGATATTATGGAGCTTCTCCATATGTTTTTTTGCCCTCTTGTTGTTATTAAATGAAAACCGACTGGTTTCCCCCCTAATTCCAGCCTTCATGGCATCCCACACCACCTCAATCGTGGTGCTACCAAGGTTGTCCTCCAGAAATTCGGGTATCCATCTGTTCATATGTTGACAAAACTCTTTATTCACCAACAGTGCTCTTTCGAATGTCCATTTTTGTATCTCCCTATCCATTTTTCCTTTCTCTAAATTAAGAATTAGGGGGTTATGGTCTGACAAGACTCTTGGTAATTTGTCTATTAAGCAATTATCTATCAAGGAACCGGACATCAGCATATAATCTAATCTGGAGTGTTTTAGATGGGGATTAGAAAAAAAAGTAAAGCCAGGATCATCTGGATGTTTAATTTGCCAACAGTCTATTAGACCGTGTGTTTGACACATCTCTTTAAAGGCCTTATATACTTTTGGTTTCCTACCCTTATAGGTATATCTGGGGTCCATTGACCAGTTGCATGGAAGGTTCAGATTAAAATCGCCACAAATAATTATTGGCAATTGCCATTGTACCAATTCGTTAGAAACGGTTTCCAAGACACTTGGATCGTCACTGGTGTTACCGTAAATAGTACATAGAGTTATTTTATTACCATTCTCCTGTGTGCATTCTGTAATTGCCCAGCATCCTTGATTATCAGCTATTGATTTAGAGAACTGTATCTCATCCCCTTTATATAGAATTGCAACTCCTCGTGTTTTTGATCCTTGCATTGAGGCTGTAATTAATTTATATCCCAGTGTATTTAGGAGGTGTTGTTGTGAGCCTTCAATATGTGTTTCTTGAAGACAAATAATATTGGCCCCGGTTGCTTGTAATCCTATCGCCACCTTCTGTCTTTTACTTTGGTCGTTAAGACCGCATATATTCATAGAAAGAATTTTTAGCCTAGCCATATATACATAATTTTCTCTTTTCCCTTTTTAATAATTTTGTCTGGTACGGTATTTAGTTGTGTATTCTGATGCGGATGTATAGGAGTGTATAGTTCCTCTTTAGGCTTTTGTATTACTTCCCTTTTTAAGGTTAACTTCCCATTTTGTCTGAGATTACTCTCCTCCCCCCGGAACCCCCCCCCCACCCACCTCTCCCCCACCACCCAAGGTGGCAATCTGGTTCCGAAGGAACCAGTATGATGACGTCTGTGCAAATGCGTGCCCGCGTCTCATTCCCCCCTTGCTCCCCTTCTACCCAACTAAATCTGTACAAATATGTATTTTATAGATCGTTTTCTCAGCCCTCTAATTCTTTTGAGCTATATCTACAAGTTTAAGTGTCAGCTTTACATATATATGATTACATGTTGATAGAATGTCGCTATATACAATCTACAAGGTCCATTCTAAGATTGTTACTTAAAGCTCTGTACTTTTCAGTCACTGATCATCATCCTTTGTTTGGGTCTTTATGGTTACACGTGTGGATATCTTTTAGTTCTTTTAAATATGATTGAGCCTGAATTTCCGAGCTAAATGAGCGTGTGGTGCCATTGATAATAATCTTTAGTCGTGCTGGGTTTTGCAGGTACACCGTCGCACCTATTTGTTGAAATGGTGAAAAAAGCTGACGCATCCGCCACCTTCGTTCCACTGTTGCGTGGGCAAAGTCAGGTCGACTAAAGAAAAAGTAACCATTGTATTCCCTCTTGTTATTTGGTCTTGCAAGATCAAAAATTGATTGGCGTAGTAAAAAGTTACCAAAGTAGACTAGCATGGCACGAGGGTATTGATCTGATGTTTGTTGGCGTTTTGGGAGGTTTAGAGGGAAGCGATGTGCCCGTTGGATCTCCCGATCCCATTCCCATGTTTGCAGCTCTGGGAATGTTGCTTTAAGAAGTGTCACAGTATACGTCCGTGGGTCATTCCCTTCTACTCCTTCAGGGATTCCCAGTATGCGTAAATTATTCCGCCGTGCCCTGTTTTCCTGATCTTCCATTTTGAGCATGATGTCCTTGATAATGCCATCGTGTTCTTGGCTTTGTGATTGAAGGGATGAAACATCTTTTTCTATGGGCTCAGTGCGTGCTTCCACCATGGCCATGCGATCCGATATTTCGGTGCAGGTACTGCTCACTTTCTTCAATTCAGTCTGTATTTTATGAATTGCGTCCTGGTTTTTCCTGTTATCAGCTTTGATATCTCCATGAAGGCTTTTTATAGAATTCAGGATATCTGTCATAGAAGGCTCGTTCTTCTTAATGGGATCTCCTACCTCGTCCCTTAAATGTCTCTCTGTGATTGAGTTATTTTGTGAGCACATGGTCCGGTCAGAGGGAGTGGTAGTGATAATTTGTGATGATGATGAATAATTCCATATGGGGCTATGATCTCTGTTACTATCGCTCTCGCTCTCACTTTCCTTGCCGATGGGTCCTTCTGACCGACATTGCTTGTTTTTTTTCTGTCTCTTTCGTTTGCTCTTTTTCTTCAGCTTTCTACCTCTCTCCTCAGGTTTTAGTTCCCGGCTTATCCCATTGTTTTTAGTAATTATGTCCGTACTATTATGGTTGCGATTATGGCCATTACTTGAAGTAGAGATCCCTGTCTCATATCTTCCAGAGTCGTCAGTTGATGTGGCAAAGTCAAGGGCTAAGGGATCATCTGATGGACCGGTACGGAGGTCCGCGCCATCCTCATCTTCATTTTCATCCTCATCCTCGTCTTTCCTTCTCATTTGTAGATCTGGTAGTATAGGTAGTATCGGTGTTGTCTTTAATATCTTTGATGTGGCGGGCGCGTCTTTTTCCTTGTGTGTCAGAGGATTTACCGATGCATCTTTGTCCGCCCCCTTTGAGATATCAATGCCGCCTTCCATGACCATGACCATGGCCGATTGATCCACACCGGTGCCGGTACCTCTCTCGTGATCCAATAACTTATGGCTAGATTCAGATCCAGCTTCAGGGACTTCTGGTTCCCTCCCGTGTATTGGTGTAAACATATTGGTTATCAGGGTCTGTCTGTCCTTTGCCTGTTCGGCGGTAGACCGGGGGGTTGCACTTTTCATGTTTTTTATAATCTCCACTCTCTTCGCTCTTTTAATCGTTAAATCTTCTTTGCCATCTTCTTTGCCATCTACTTTCCTCCTTTCCAGACCATCATTTTCCCTTCTGCTCTTTATGCCGCGTGTCTCAGGTCGTCTGGACTCTGGTTCTAGCCCCGGCCTCGGCTCTGGCACTGGCACTGGCTCTGGCTCTGGCTCTGGCTCAATCTCAGTCTGTATCTGTAGCTGCAGCTGTGGCTGTGATTCGGATCCCAGGCGTGTTGTTTGTTCCCCCTGTAGAGATTGACCGACCCCTACTTGTGGTTTGAATTTGCCTGCTTTTACTGCTTTTACTGTTTTTCCTGGATCTCTTCCCGTCATGTCCAGTCGTCGTTCTTTCTGTGTCACACCCCTGTAACAAAGTACCCAAACTCTGATTACCCCTCTGAGGCACAGCCCAGCTGATCTTGCCACTTCAAACTCCTGTTCGTAACTGGAGCCAGATTTTGATTTTCTGCAGGTTTTTCTCCCTTTCCTTTCTACTCCGCCTTTTCCCTCTGTTGCTATGGTGACTGTCAAGCCGTTTTGGAGATCGCGTGAATCAGCACGTAGGCTCTGCTTTTGTTTCTGTCTCCGCGCCCGCGTCTGAGCCCGGTGAGTGTATGGAGTATATGGAGTGTATGGAGTATATGGAGATCCCTGCTCCCGGTTACCGTAAGAAGACTGTGATTTTACCGGGGCCCAGAGAGTGTGCAGGGATCGTATAGACTGTATTGATTGTTCCTCGAGCATATCCAGCGGCAGGTGGGTGAGTCAGAATGTCAGGTTTGCTTGTTTTGCTTGTAGTTGTATTATCCAGCACGCTTGAGGTCGACAGTCGACAGTCGACAGTCGATTCTTGATTCTCTAATAGAGTTGCGCTTTCTTACTGTAGCAACTACAGTCCTTTCGGGTCCTTTTCAAGCCCTTCTGTTTATATATATTTTTTTTTTCCTTTCCCAACACTCTCCCCCCCCTTCACAGTAAAAAAACAGCAATTCCAATCGTCAACCGATCATCCGTAATCATCGTAATATCAGTTCACGCCAGCCACATCTGCTTTAGATTAGATTAGATTTACTTGCGTCTTCTTTCTGCCTTCCTTCTATCTTCGATCGATACATCTGTTATCTGGAAAGCTCACCAGCTCACAAGTCCGTCATCTGATACCCGACAACCGACATCCAATCCTCCTGAGCTGTGCTGTGCTCGGCTTGGCTCTGGCTCTGGCTCGGCTCGGCTCTGGCTCCGGCGCTCCTGGAACGGTTTTTTTCTCGCATTGAGGACCCCCAGACCACTCAATCTCTATCGGCTAGTACGGTAATCATCCCGATCGGGCGGAAATCTGTTTAATCCATTTAGTCTGTAGAGCTGCGGGTTGTCCGGGAGAAAGAGGGAGAGACACACTGACAGCCTCTACTCAGCCGCCATCTTGCCGCGGATTAAAGGTTCCTATGGAAAATTGCATGGGGAAACACATTTTGGGACCCCCTTTTTTCTCGGCCACCGCTTGACGAATCACCCCGAGACTTCCAGGATAGGAGCGGACCGGAGCGCCCCACCAGTTTTGAAAATTTCGCGAAGACTCGTCAACCGGCGCCAAAGTTATTCCAAATAAAATTTTGCGGATTTCCTATGGATATTAGGTCCTAACTATAACTACCTACTGGCGACCGCCAGTAGGTAATATACATATATATATATATATTCACTGAAAAAACCATAGGTTTCACACATGTGATAGTGAGCGGAAATTTTACTGATAAAAAACCAATGAAATTGCCCCGTTATAGTTAGTGCTGGCAACTATAACTCACGCGACCGCAATCCTCTGCTGATGCTAATACTGTATTTAGACACTTATTTGCCCATGTCTTCTTCCATACATTTTTAGCTATACATATATTACAAATATTTTTTTTTATAAAGACACATATGTCATCAGCAGAAGATTGCGGTCGCGTGAGTTATAGTTGCCAGCACTAACTATAACGGGGCAATTTCATTGGTTTTTTATCAGTAAAATTTCCGCTAACTATAACATGTGTGAAACCTATGGTTTTTTCAGTGAATTGGCAAAGTTTTTTAAATGCTAATTCCTAACTATAACGTGTGTGAAACCTATGGTTTTTTCAGTGAATTTGTACGGTTTATTAAATGCTAAGTTACTTTACGCCATTCGAGGCGTGCGCGCCCACTTAACGCAGTGCGTTCCGTGCACGGTTTTTATCAACTTTAATAAGCCCTGTACATTTGGTGGCCTTCGGCCACCAAAAGCACAGGGGGTGGGGTCAATGTGGATAGTGTTTTTTTTATTTCGATTTTATAATTTCATGTTGCCAAAATATAG
This sequence comes from Triturus cristatus, assembly GCF_964204655.1. Classification (NCBI taxonomy): domain Eukaryota; kingdom Metazoa; phylum Chordata; class Amphibia; order Caudata; family Salamandridae; genus Triturus; species Triturus cristatus. Next base: position 762,003,359 of record NC_140595.1, read on the forward strand.
TTTTTTTACTGATGTAATAAGCACTCTACATTTGGTGGCCTACGGCCACCAAAAGCACAGGGGGTGGGGTAAGTGTGGATAGTGTTTTTTTTATTTCTATTTTTTACCGTACGCTTACGGTAAGCGTACGGTAAGCGTACTCGGCGAAATTGCCGAAAAAAAAATAAAACCGTTTTTGCTCTTGGGGGATGTTTGGGGACTCCCTCAACATGACTATGTGGGAGGGAGTTGTCAAAACAGCCCCGTAACATGTTTTTGGGCATCATGTTTGATAAATAACACTCAGTGCGAGAGACAAAATGGCGGACGCCGCTTCCTGGTTTCGGCCGATTCGAATGTTTACTAAGATCTAAGAGCCAATCAGAATCGCGCTCGCGCACGCCACCGTACGCGTACGGTAAGCGTACGGTAAGCGTACCGTAAGCGGGCTCAGATATATATATTGATTTAAAGGCTATTTTCTCAGAATCTACTGAACAGATTTACACCAAACCTACAAAAGGCACTTCCTTGACATAGGGACTACCTCTCTGCCAAATTTCTAGTAATTCTGTTCAGCCGTTCGGGCTGTAGCTCGTTCTAAAGGTCCTATGGAAAAATGCATGGGAAAAACGTGTTTTGGGACCCCCCTTTTATCTCAGCCCCCGCTTGACGAATCCCCCCGAGACTTTCAGGGTAGGAGCGGAGCGTAGTGCCCCACCTATTTTGAGAAATTCGCTAGGATTCATCGACCGGCGCCAAAGTTATTCAAAATAGAATGTTGCGGATTTCCTATGGAACAGGGGTCCTAACTATAACTACCTACTGGCGACCGCCAGTAGGTAATATATATTACCTACTGGCGGTCGCCAGTAGGTAGTTATAGTTAGGACCCTGTTTCCATAGGAAATCCGCAACATTCTATTTGGAATAACTTTGGCGCCGTTCGACGAATCCTCGCGAAATTTTCAAAATAGGTGGGGCGCTACGCTCCGCTCCTACCCTGAAAGTCTCGGGGGGATTCGTCAAGCAGGGGCCGAGAAAAAAGGGGGGTCCCAAAACGCGTTTTCCCCATGCATTTTTCCATAGGACCTTTAGACACAGCTACAGCCCGAACGGCTGAACAGAATTACTTGAAATTTGGCAGAGAGGTAGCCATAAGGTCAAGGAAGTGCCTTTTGCAGGTGTAAATCTGTTCAGTATTTCCTGAGAAAATAGCATTTAAAAGCATATATATATGTGGGCGGAGCCTAACCACACATCTCATCCTGAGATCTGATTGGCTGTCAGCACTTCATCCAAGAAGTGTTGGCAGCCATCTTGGGACCAATATACATGATAGCACCTCATTAAAAAGCATTGCAGTTAATAGAAGGTTTTAAGACTTTAGTTACATTATAAATCATTTGTTGATGGTACCATACTCATTTTAGGAATTGTGGTATGTTCTAAGGTGATTTCACCATGTGAAAAAGCCTTCTGCTGGGATATCATGATTGAGAGAAAAATATTTTCTCATGCTTTTACCACAGAGGTTTGGAAGGTGATCTATAGGCTAAACTGAGAGCTTATTTTCTGTAAATTCACATTATCTTTCTCAGTCATGTGAGAATGAAGTCTGACATTCTCAGTAAAACATGTACATCCAACAAGGGCAGAGACTGTCAGTTGATTCCTTTGTGTTCTACTGCAGCTTCCCAGAGTGTTCCAAAGAACTACTAGAGCGCTAACAGTCCTACTTATGATAAACGTATGGCACACCTGAAGCCATCTTGCTTGGATTAAAGTGGTAACTCTTAAAACATTTAATTTAAAAAGGAACAAAATGAGGGGGTTCATTTTTCCATAAAAAGTATGATTAGTGCTGCAGAAAGAAAAATTAGGGCACATTTTGAGTGACTTCTCAAATCCTCTTCTATTTCATTAAAAAATTCTGACATGCAGACTGAAACATGCACTTTCAATACCAGCAGCAGTTTTCCCTGGTGAGCAGTAGCTTTACTACAGTGATCTAATGAGCAAAAAGAGTGCTAACATTCTGAATTTATGGCAAATGTGTGACACATGTGAATGCCTTCTTGATGGAATCAAAGTAAAAAACTGAAAGTATTTCCTACTGAGGAGACTGCAGTAAATGAGGAAATTAGGAAACTTCATAACAAATAAGTCTCTCAAGATGGCCACCAGAGACAAAAGAGCCCAAATGTAGCCCAAATATCACCCAGATGTAGCCCAAGTATAGCCCAATGACAGAATGTCCCAGAATGTTCTTAAAAACAACTAGAGCGCTTACTGTCTTCATTATGACAAAAGTATGGCACACCTGAAGCCATCTTGATTGGAATAAACTGGTAACACTTAAAACATTTAATTTAAAAAGGAACACAATGAGGAGGTTCATTTTGCCATAGAAATTATGATTAATGCTGAAGAAAGAAAATGAGGGCACATTTTGAGTGACTTCTCAAATCCTCTTCTATTTCATTAAAAAATTCTGACATGCAGACTGAAACATGCACTTTTAATACCAGGAGCAGACTTCCATGGTGCAGTAGTTTTACTACAGTGATCTAATGAGCAACTAGAGTGCTAACATTCAGAATTTATGGCAAATGTGTGACATATCTGAATACCTTCATGATGGAATCAAAGTAAAAAACTGAAAGCATTTCCTACTGAGGAGACTGCAGTACATGAGGAAATTAGGAAACTTCATAACAAATAAATCTCCCAAGATGGCCACCGGAGACAAAAGAGCCCAAATGTAGCCCAAAATCACCCAGATGTAGCCCAAATATAGCCCAATGACAGAAGTGTGCAAAACACTTATTATTTTGTGTTTTTGCAGTGTTATATAGTGCAGACTTGTCAGGTATTGGAGTGCTTTACATGAGCATTGGTTACATCACACAAGAACAAATTCATTTTGGTTGTAGACATGGGGAGACTAAGTGATTTGACCAGAATCACAGAATGTCGAGCTGAAGCAGAAACTGCAACCTGGTTCCCCAGTTGCAAAGTCTGCAGTTCTGGAAGTAACACCACATCCTCTCCCCTAAGTGCAACATTTAATCAAGTGGTCAACTGGATAAAAAAACATAAAGATAACAAATAATTTAAAAGTGCTTTGTCGCTATTTGAAAACTCAGAAAATATGTCCTTATTTTAGTCTTTTAGAGCACTAACCATAATTTTGATGCCAATAAGACCCTCTCATATATGTAATTTCTAAAGGAAATGCTCTAGGTATTACAGTTTTGATTACATCAAGATGATGTCAGGCGTTCCACACTTTTGTAATAAATATAGAATGTTAGCAATCTAGTTGTTCATTAGGATACTGTTGAGAGGCAGAGGCCAGGGGCACGGACTCTGAAAATTGAAGGCAGGTAGGAGGGTGCAAAGGCAACAATTTAACCACACTGAGCAGGCAGGAAGGGCCGTGGAAGCACAACAGACTATGGAGGGCAGTGGAAAGGGGGGCAGGGGCAACAAACCAACAATACAGGACTTGCAAGAGAGGCTGTTGGAGGGAAGATCTATTACGGGTCAAGGAAGCTAGGGGCGGTCCCCAGATCCCCGGGAGCCACCACAGAACTGAGCAGGAGAGTGAGTCAGGGACAAAAGGGGCACCTTAATTTGAGCCGGGGTGCCTAGGAACGCTTGCTCCAAAAATGAAGAAAACAGAAATATGAGACATGGAATTGGAGGCAGAATACAATGGCAGTTTAATGAGAAGATGCAACTTCAAAGAAACCGCAGAATAGAGACATAAAGTACAAAATACAGAATCCAGATAATCATACAGCTGTCATAATATTCTCTGTATCTCAATTAATGTACTGACAGAGAGAGAGAGAAAACACATCTATAAATGCATCATGAGAAACAAGTTACACCAAGGAAAATGTTACCTAGGAACACTCACGTTTACTCTTAGAGCAAGCATTCCTGCAATTACAATACAAAATCTTTTAAATGCAAAAGTAAAGAGAACAATGGTTAAACATAACATGACATTTCATATAGGTAAAATAGAATAAGATACTTCAAGCAAAGCAGAGCAAGACATTTTAAGCAAAGGAAGACAAGAGCTCCCAGCTCTTGGGGAAAACCTGCACTGCCTGTTAACCTACATACAGACGGCGAGGTAGTCCGTCAATATCTGTGGGTGCTCCCTTTTTATATCATTTTGTGGGCTCCTTTGCACGCTACATCTACCTACGTATGCTACCCAAAAGCTTTGTCTGCAGATTTTACCAGACATTTCGTCATTTACCCACTTAATGCTGACAATGGACTGGGTGAAAAGGTCAGTCTCTCAGGCCAATCGCTTATCGTAAGTTCCATAGAGCAAGCAGAAAATAATGGGTATTGTACGGGAATTCAATATATTCATGTATAAAATCTCCTCAGTTCTCCTAACTTGACGCTCTGCGGTTGCCACTTCCTTAAAAGCGGGAAACCTGCCCAGGAAGCAAGTACCAGTCCAGGATGCAGCCTACTGTATGTCGACAGCTTCAGGGGGATGTTAAACTTTGATACCGAGCACGGAGCACTCGGGTAGGGTGGGGGCTACTAGTTTGGATCAGAAGGCCTCGCAGACCTGCCTTCAGACTGCTATACACTAAAATTGCAGAGCTATGGTCAATTTAACAAAGAGGCCTACATATTGAACAGAAGGGCCTACACAGGGGTTTTATGCTGGCTGAGTGGTAAGGATGTCTCAGGATAATTATATAGCAACACAGGACCCGCTGGTCAATTTAATACGGCCTACAAATGCAGCTGGCAGGGCAAGGACAAGGGTCTCATACTTCAGGTGTGGACAGAACGGGCCAGGGGCCCCCTGTGATACAAAATCTATCCTCCTTCAAGGCTGTGGCAATGTAATAGACCATTGTGGGCAGAAGGAAGAGGCAATGGTAGTACAACCATACATGCCAACAGACCCGATTCAGCCAGGAAACGTCCAATGTTTTTAAGCTCAAATGGGCTTTATTTGATCTGTCTCCTGTCTACAATATCCTCTTTTTCAATGTAACTCAAAGGGGAAAATCAATACCCCAGTTTTTTTTCAAAATCTCCCTCTTACCAAGTTCAAAATGTTCGCAAGTATGGTACATTGGATCATGGAAGGAAATGGGATAGGGACATGGACTTGGATAACAGAGGACAGGAGGGACATGGAGAGGTGCACCAAACTGACCCTGCAGGGCAGGCATCAGGGTTTGCAGCAGCACAATACACCACACAGGGCATGCAGGACGGGAGTGCAGCACAACAATCCATAGAAAGCAAGAGGGAGGGGACAGGTCCATGCACATGGACAACAGAGAACAGAGGGGCAAGAGGCAATGGTAGCTAGCTGACCATAATGGACAGACAGGAGAGAAAGCTGCAGCATAACAGACCATAAAGGGCAGGAGGGACGGATCAGGGGCATTACAATGGAACAGACAAGCCAGGAGGGAGGGAGTAGGGCTGGGGGCAAGGGGGCAGGGCAGGAGCAGCAAGATAGCCATGGAGGTCAGGCAGGATGGGCACTAGAAGCAAGACACACCATGAAGAGCAACAGTGAGACTGTGATGGCATACACACAGACCATGGAGGGAAGGTGGGAGGGGGTCAGGGGCAGCTAACTGACCACACAGGGAAGGTGGGAGGGGCCATGGCAGCACAGAAGACCATGCATGGCAAGTGGGAGGGTTAGTGGCAGCACAATGGCTATGATGGGCAAGAAGGAGGGTGGAGGGGCATGCACAAAGGACGATGGAGGATAGAAGGGAGGGTCAGGACCTGTGCACAGACAAGAAAGTTCAGGGGAAGGGACCTCACAACAGACCACACGGGGCAGGCAGGAGGAGCAGTTGCAGCACAACAGACCAGGGAGGGCAGAAGGGTGTGGCAGTACAATGGACCATGTAGGACAGGAGGAAGAGGATAGGGGCATGGCATGTGGACAGGCAGGGTGGAGGTGGCAGGGACAGGTTACAGTCATCTGACAATGCTAGGCAGGTGGGAGGGGAGTGGCAGCTCAACAGAACACTCAGAGTAGATAGGAGTGGCAGGTCCATGGGACATGGTGGGCAAAAAGGATGGAGCAGGGGCATGCACAAAGACATCGGAGGGCAGGGGGAAGGAGAATAGGGGCAGCAAGCTAAGCACAGAGTTTAAGCAGGAGGTCAATGATGGGGCATAGAATTGGGCAATGGAGGGCAGGAGGAGTGGACTGGTACATCATACTAAATTGAGGGCAGTGGCAGCACATCAGACCATGTATGGCAGGAGGGAGGAGGCTAGTCCATGGATTCACACAACAGAGGATAGGGAGGAAGGGGATGGGGCAGCAAGCTAACTGTTCAGAGAATGCGGGTATTAGGAACTTTATTGTTTTTAAAACATTGTGTCTGAGCGAACTACTTAAAATATGAACAAGTATACAGCATAATCTCACTTTTATTCAGGAAGAAGAGGACGTTTGTGACTGTGACTCCAGGCTCACTTGGCAGAAACACCCCCTGACCCTCCACCCCCTATCGCAAAATGTAATGCCCGTGAAAAGGGTAGGTGAACACGGTGTTATATAGAACATAGTCCTGAGAGCACGATTGAAAATGAAAACTAGATATAGTGTATGGTATAAACTATGCACCAAAAAGTGTGATATAAGATGAACCGGGCGTGAAATATAATATGCAATACATTGTGCGCAATGACAGATTCATTGGAGAGCGCGAGATAGCACAGGCACTAGCGCGTGCTATGCGATATGCGCCTTGGAGTGTAATATGCACAGGGCAGTGTTGTGTAACCTAACTAGTCTCTAAAGTTGTAATATAAAATATGTGCTGGGGAGTGTAACGTTGCATATGCACTGTGACAAAGATATGGATCCCAGATTGTAATATGTATGGCATAGCACTGTGCGTTATAACATAGGCATCGTTAGATGGGGCAATATAACCCGTGCGAAGACAAGTGTGGCATGACATATTCACGGGGTGGTGTTACAGTGCACATGGGCTAGAGAGTGTCATAGCATATGCACTAGCTAGTGGAATACAACACAGAGGTGTGTGGCACTCGGCAGGCAATGGTGGGTGTAACACAGCATTGGGCTCTGTCAGGCTCTGTCAGGAGCACGCTGTGACTCTCAAGTGATGTTCGTCCCCTTTCCAGAGAGTAAAATAAAAAGTATTACACATCCGGCAGTGGATGTGTGTTTTATTAACCGTGAGGGGGGTTTCTTGCATAGTTTTGGTCGAATTTTTTGAATGTGTGTATCAAAGGTTATATTAGGGTGAGAGGAGGTCTGCCACTCTATCACAAGGATGATGTCATCAGTGATGTCATCAGTGATGTCATTTGAGATGTCATCAGTGATGTCATGAGTGATGTCACTGACCATGTCATGAGTGATGTAATATGTGACGTCATCAGCAGTGCATTGCGGGCGCGCGAGTTATAGTTAGCTGAACTAACTATAACGGGGGAATTTCAATGGTTTTGTACAAGTGAAAAGTCCAGCTAACTATAACACCCCTGAAACCTATGGTTTTTTCAGTGAATATATATATATATATATATATATATATATATTCTCCAAAAGGTTTCCCTTGGCTTGAGACCGCACTCCACATCAGGTAAAGTATCCACTTTCTTTTATTTCAAAAGCATGCAGCTTTCCATCCTTGTATATCGTCCTTGGCCTGACGAATTTCAAAGCGTTTAGCTTCTCCTCAGAGGCCCGTTGCTGCAGCCCTTTCAAAGTCGGTTACTACCACCATCCCCTGCGTTATTCGAAAGTACTTGGCTTCCGGTGTGACTTCATGATAAGATTTTTCATTTTGCAAGGCACGCTGGGATACGTAGTATTGGCCCTTCATTTTAATACCCTCCAGTGGGTTTGGCTGCTGAAACGAAGTTTGGGACACAATTAATCACCCTCCTTTGGGTTTTGGAATAGAACTCTGCATGGCTACAATAATGTACCTGGTGTGTCCTTTCACAAGTAAATAATTCACTCATGCAGGTCCGTTTATCCTTTATTGGTGGTGCGTCTTCCCACACGGCCTGGGAACTGCCGCTTATAAATTCTCCAAAAGGTTTCCCTTGACTTGAGACCGCACTCCACATCAGGTAAAGTATCCACTTTCTTTTATTTCAAAAGCATGCAGCTTTCCATCCTTGTATATTGTCCCTGGCCTGACGCGTTTCAAAGCGTTTAGCTTCTCCTCAGAGGCCCATTGCTGCAGCCCTTTCAAAGTCGGTTACTACCACCATCCCCTGCGTTATTCGAAAGTACTTGGCTTCCGGTGTGCCTTCATGATAAGATTTTTCATTTTGCAAGGCACGCTGGGATACGTAGTATTGGCCCTTCATTTTAATACCCTCCAGTGGGTTTGTGTGCAAACCTGCCCTCAGGGAGTGGCCATGATATGTTGACATGTCCTCCTTCAAAGACCGCCTCGACAACAACACACACAACAGCAAGGAGCTCTTCATCATCGTGAAGGAAATCTCCAACCCCAGCTCCAACTCCAACGACATCCCGCCGTCGCAAGCCCTGAGCGATTCCCTCGCCACCTTCTTCCACCGCAAGCTCACTGACATCCATGACAGCTTTGACACCCGAACTGCCCCAACAGACTGACACACCAGACTCGCCGCACACTATCAACCACGACCCCTTGACAGCCTGGGCCAACTTGAACATCGATGACATCATCAAGACCATGGCCACTATCCACTCCGGCTCCCCGTCAGACCCTTTTCCACACCACATCTTCAACAAAGCCAGCAGCTCCATCGCACCCCACCTGCATAACATCATCAACCTCTCCTTCGAGACCGCGACCTTCCCAGGGAGCTGGAAACATGCCGAGATCAATGCCCTACTCAGAAAGACCTCAAGAACTTCCGGCCTATCTCCCTGCTTCCGTTCCCAGCAAAGGTCATCGAGAAGATCGTCAACAAACAGCTAACCCCGATACCTCGAAGAAAACAGCATCCTGGATCCATCCCAGTCAGGGTTCCGCAGCAACCACAGCACCGAGACTGCCCTCATCGCCGCCACCGACGACATCAGGACCCTGCTGGACAACGGTGAGACCGCGGCCCTCATCCTCCTGGACCTCTCCGCCGCCTTCGACATTGCCTGCCACTGCACACTACGCGCACGCCTCCATGACGCAGGGATCCGAGAGAAAGCCCTGGAATGGACCACCTCCTTCCTCTCCGGCAGAACACAGAGAGTCCGCCTCCCACCATTCCGATCCGAAAACTCCGTGATCAATTGCGGCGTACCCCAGGGATCATCCCTCAGCCCGACACTGTTCACCATCTACATGGCCCCACTCGCACGCATCGCTCGACAGCACGACCCCAACATAATCTCCTACGCCGACGACACTCAACTGATCCTCTCCCTCACCAAGGACCCCCTCACCGCCAAATCCAACCTCCATGAAGGAATGAAGACTGTCGCCGACTGGATGAAGAGCAGCCGACTAAAGCTGAACACAGACAAGACGGAGGTCCTCATCCTTGGCTCCAATCCTTCAGCCTGGGACGACTCCTGGTGGCCCACGACACTGGGGGCACCCCCGACACCAACCGACCACACACACAACCTGGGAGTCATCCTCGACTCAACGCTCTCCATGACTAAGCAAGTCACGCAGTCTCCTCCTCCTGCTTCAACACCCTCCGCATGCTCCGCAAGATAGACAGACACGAGAAGAACAGTCACTCAGGCCCTCGTTAGCAGCCGACTCGACTATGGAAACGCCCTAATACACGGGAACCCCGACCAAGCTCATCAAACGACTGCAAAGAATTCAAAACGCCTCTGCATGCCTGATCCTCGACGTTCCACGCCACAGCCACAGCCACATCACCCCCCACCTGAGAAATCTGCACTGGCTCCCCGTCGACAGGAGAATCTCCTTCAAACTCCTCATCCACACACACAAGGCGCTCCACAAGACCGGCCCAGCCTACCTCAACAGACGACTCTCCTTCTACGCTCCCAACCACCAGCTCCGCTCCGCTGACCTCTCCCTGGCCACCGTTCCGCGTATCCGAAGAACCACCACCAGCGGCAGATCCTTCTCCCACCTCGCCGCCAAAACCTGGAACACCCTTCCACTCAGCCTACGACAGACCCAAAACCTACTGACCTTCAGGAGGCTACTCAAGACTTGGCTGTTCGACCAGTAGCGGCACACCCCCCCTTCCTCTCCCCCAGCACCTTTAGACCCTCGCGGGTAAGTAGTGCGCTTTACAAATTCTGTGATTGATTGATTGATTGACAACTAGACCACTGACCTGCACACCAACAGCGAGTACGCCTGTGACAGGTAGCTATGTGGGGTTGTGAAAACGTGATTTCTCAATGGATTTTCCATAGGAAGCTTCAGACAAGGCTACAGATCAAACTGCTGAACGGAATTTTGCCAAATGTAGTAGGGAGAAAGGTCATGGTCCAGAAAGCGCGCTTTCTTGTGATGGAGCAGGTTGTACAAAATTCTGGATACCTCCTCCATTTCTGCATGAAAATACTAATTAAATAATCTATTAATTATGATATTACTAAATGAGTGTGCATGTTTATTAATCAACATTTATTAATATAAAATTACACGTGGGATTTGCAATTGCATGGCTAAAATAACTTTTATAACTAAAATATGTACGCATATTAACAATAGTAAATGTGATAGATAATTAGAAAATTGCATGATATTTGCTTTTTGTGATGTTTTGTAATGTTGCCCAGAAGGAGGATCGAAATGATGAATATAAATGCTTTAAATGTTGCTATACGCTAGATAAATACAAGCACATAAAGGGATTAGTAAGGGGTAAACATTAGATTTGTTATTTCTTTATATTAATTACTTTTTTGTTTGTTTCGCTTAAATTAGCATTTGGGCCTAAATCAAAGATGGCTGCCGAGACACCACGACGAAGTGGCCATTTTCTCATGTGGCGCGGAGTGAACAGCACCTGCACGAGAGCTTCCATGATCCTCGCAGTGACCTCTGAACACAGTACCCCAACAAGGATGACACATTGGACATCTTCCAAGAAAGGGGAACAATAACTCTTACAGAGAACCGGCACGACTCGATACATCTTTTACCGGTGACTTCATCCCTTGAACTGTACTGAAATCCTGGGAACACATCGGACGACCTAAACCGACCAATCACAATCACCCAAATGTTAAAAATTGTTTCTTTTATGCTAAACTTTTATTATAAAAAAGGATAGTTGAATAGGGCCCCCTATTGCATGCATGTTCGATCGCTCTTCTTTCCATCCATCTTGCGGGCTAACTTTGACGGACTGACGGACGGATTATCGCCTGCCTCCTTGGTGACTTAGATGCTGTCCGACTCTTTGATGACTGCGAACTTTGACCGACGCTTGCACGTCTTTGGTCCTTTGCCGATCTTTGGGACTGTAACATGCTAAGCAGAGAACTCTGAGCTTTGGCTTATTAAGAACGATCTATGCAGAGCCGATGAATTAGAAGACCCCAGAGTAGTAAGATTAGGTAAATATGAAGTTCTGTGATTTTCTGAAAAATTGATATAAAACTTTCTAAACTTGACGAAACAAATGCATACTAAAGCTAAATTATTATTGATTAACAAGAATTAATGAGTTTGTGGTTTTTCAGCCAAGGAGGAAAGGATTCTGAATCTTAAAATGTGTTTTAGCTGGTTCTAAAATCACCATCAACCAATCCAACGAATTTGGTCCATTGACTGAAGTGGGAGGAGTGCCTTGATGTTTGGGATTGAGGATCTATAGGCGTAAGGGCGTTAATGTATATTTGTAAATAACTTTTCCTTCCCTATAGGTTATACGGTATTTCCCCACATGTCCAGCGCTCGAATTACTCATCCTTCCTGTGTGTGCAGACTCGTGAGAAAGACGTATGAGAGTTGGTGTTTTGGGCCCCACCAGCGAATGTGTGTGAATGAATCTGTGTGACGTCGGGTCTGCGATGCAGGGAAGGTATCGGTAAAAGGTTGTTCCCCATTCCGGTCTTGCGCTGCATCACTTGCATCGAGAGAAAATATAAAAGAAAGTTCCTGTGGGCAATTTAATATACCGGAGCTCTGTCTGTGCGAGATAACCCTTTCACGCTCCCTCTTCCCAACATCACCCCTTTGCAGCTATAGCGTTAGAAGCCAGTTCGGCAGCTCGCAGCTCTCTACCTTTGCGAGCTAGCACACTGCTGTGGCTGTACCTCTGCGAGCTACTACACCGCTGTTCCTTTGGGAGCGGACGGCTCGAAGTACTACGTCTGTGAGTCGACAGGATGGGCCGCAGTTGTCCCTCTGTGAGCCTAGGTGCGTAATGTTCATAAGTCACACTACATAAGCATTGTAAAGCCATTTTGTGATTCAGTCCGTCAGATGGCATCTGTCCGAGGCATTTCTGAAAACATACCGGAATCTTTCTGTGAGAGATATCCCTTTCACGCTGCATCTCCCCACATCAGCAGGTAACGCACCCTGTTCCCAAATTACTAACATACCCCCAACAACCTTCTTAGGCCCAGAATTGTCCCTGTGCGGTTGGACAAAGAAGAATATTAATCATGTATGGATTTACATATAAAACATTTTATTTAAACAAAACAACAATAGATAAAACTGAAGGGAGTCTGGTGCTGTGGTTGCTGCCACGAAGTTGGGTTTACTGTCATTCAGGACTCAGGACACAGTTCCACAAGTGAGATCAGCTTGTGTTGAACAGGTTTAGTGGCACCGTATGTTGCACCTTGTGCTGTACAGTGTTAGTGGCACCACGTGTCGCCGGCCTTGCATATGGAAATATGCCTGACTGATCAAAGGGAGTTTGATGCTGTGGTTGCTGCTACGAAGTTGGGGTCACTGCCATTCTGTACTCAGGACACAGTTCCACATGTGGGATCGGCTTGTGTTGAACAGGGTTAGTGGCACCACGTGTCGCGGCTTGTGTTGAACAGGGTTAGTGGCACCACGTGTCAAGAATTCGAATTGCGAGCTCTGCTGCCTGCAGTGTAGACTGTTATTGAGTGTTTGTTTGCACTTGAAGATGAATTTGGTGATTGTACTAAAGCTATAACTGATTTAAAAAAAGTTCTTGAAGCAAGGATACTAAAAGGATATTATGTAGGTTTTAGGTCTGTGATAGTTACTTGCCTAGTGGACTCTGTAATTAATTAATCAACATTTAATTTTATGAGCCCTACTGACCGCAGTGTAGGCGTATCATGAAAAGATGAAATATGTATAGAATACACTGTCGAAGTGTATGAGCCTGTGATGCTGCTTGGTGCGGACGGGGCGCACTGGGAGCAATGTCTCTTGCCTACTGTGTCATCTGCAATCGTGACTGTATCTGAATTGTGAGCCCTGCTGACCGCACTGTAGGCCAGAGGTAGTGGTGAGCAAGGGCCCACAGCCACATGCATAGATTGGTGGCTCCACCGGCCTGCGTAGTTTAGGTTCAGTGGCACCACGTGTCGCCGGCCTTCCATATGCAAATACGCATCACTAATCGAAGGGAGTCTGGTGCTGTGGTTGCTGCCACGAATTTGGGGTCACTGCCATTCAGGACTCAGGACACAGTTCCACATGTGGGATCGGCTTGTGTTGAACAGGGTTAGTGGTACCACGTGTCGCCGGCCTTGCATATGGAAATATGCCTAACTGATCAGAGGGAGTCTGGTGCTGTGGTTGCTGCCACAGACTTGGGGTCACTGCCATTCAGGACTCAGGACACAGTTCCACATGTGGGATCAGCTTGTGTTGAACAGGTTTAGTGGCACCGTATGTTGCACCTTGTGCTGTACAGTGTTAGTGGCACCACGTGTCGCCGGCCTTGCATATGGAAATATGCCTGACTGATCAAAGGGAGTTTGGTGCTGTGGTTGCTGCTACGAAGTTGGGGTCACTGCCATTCTGTACTCAGGACACAGTTCCACATGTGGGATCGGCTTGTGTTGAACAGGGTTAGTGGCACCACGTGTCGCGGCTTGTGTTGAACAGGGTTAGTGGCACCACGTGTCAAGAATTCGAATTGCGAGCTCTGCTGCCTGCAGTGTAGACTGTTATTGAGTGTTTGTTTGCACTTGAAGATGAATTTGGTGATTGTACTAAAGCTATAACTGATTTAAAAAAAGTTCTTGAAGCAAGGATACTAAAAGGATATTATGTAGGTTTTAGGTCTGTGATAGTTACTTGCCTAGTGGACTCTGTAATTAATTAATCAACATTTAATTTTATGAGCCCTACTGACCGCAGTGTAGGCGTATCATGAAAAGATGAAATATGTATAGAATACACTGTCGAAGTGTATGAGCCTGTGATGCTGCTTGGTGCGGACGGGGCGCACTGGGAGCAATGTCTCTTGCCTACTGTGTCATCTGCAATCGTGACTGTATCTGAATTGTGAGCCCTGCTGACCGCACTGTAGGCCAGAGGTAGTGGTGAGCAAGGGCCCACAGCCACATGCATAGATTGGTGGCTCCACCGGCCTGCGTAGTTTAGGTTCAGTGGCACCACGTGTCGCCGGCCTTCCATATGCAAATACGCATCACTAATCGAAGGGAGTCTGGTGCTGTGGTTGCTGCCACGAATTTGGGGTCACTGCCATTCAGGACTCAGGACACAGTTCCACATGTGGGATCGGCTTGTGTTGAACAGGGTTAGTGGTACCACGTGTCGCCGGCCTTGCATATGGAAATATGCCTAACTGATCAGAGGGAGTCTGGTGCTGTGGTTGCTGCCACAGACTTGGGGTCACTGCCATTCAGGACTCAGGACACAGTTCCACATGTGGGATCAGCTTGTGTTGAACAGGTTTAGTGGCACCGTATGTTGCACCTTGTGCTGTACAGTGTTAGTGGCACCACGTGTCGCCGGCCTTGCATATGGAAATATGCCTGACTGATCAAAGGGAGTTTGGTGCTGTGGTTGCTGCTACGAAGTTGGGGTCACTGCCATTCTGTACTCAGGACACAGTTCCACATGTGGGATCGGCTTGTGTTGAACAGGGTTAGTGGCACCACGTGTCGCGGCTTGTGTTGAACAGGGTTAGTGGCACCACGTGTCAAGAATTCGAATTGCGAGCTCTGCTGCCTGCAGTGTAGACTGTTATTGAGTGTTTGTTTGCACTTGAAGATGAATTTGGTGATTGTACTAAAGCTATAACTGATTTAAAAAAAGTTCTTGAAGCAAGGATACTAAAAGGATATTATGTAGGTTTTAGGTCTGTGATAGTTACTTGCCTAGTGGACTCTGTAATTAATTAATCAACATTTAATTTTATGAGCCCTACTGACCGCAGTGTAGGCGTATCATGAAAAGATGAAATATGTATAGAATACACTGTCGAAGTGTATGAGCCTGTGATGCTGCTTGGTGCGGACGGGGCGCACTGGGAGCAATGTCTCTTGCCTACTGTGTCATCTGCAATCGTGACTGTATCTGAATTGTGAGCCCTGCTGACCGCACTGTAGGCCAGAGGTAGTGGTGAGCAAGGGCCCACAGCCACATGCATAGATTGGTGGCTCCACCGGCCTGCGTAGTTTAGGTTCAGTGGCACCACGTGTCGCCGGCCTTCCATATGCAAATACGCATCACTAATCGAAGGGAGTCTGGTGCTGTGGTTGCTGCCACGAATTTGGGGTCACTGCCATTCAGGACTCAGGACACAGTTCCACATGTGGGATCGGCTTGTGTTGAACAGGGTTAGTGGTACCACGTGTCGCCGGCCTTGCATATGGAAATATGCCTAACTGATCAGAGGGAGTCTGGTGCTGTGGTTGCTGCCACAGACTTGGGGTCACTGCCATTCAGGACTCAGGACACAGTTCCACATGTGGGATCAGCTTGTGTTGAACAGGTTTAGTGGCACCGTATGTTGCACCTTGTGCTGTACAGTGTTAGTGGCACCACGTGTCGCCGGCCTTGCATATGGAAATATGCCTGACTGATCAAAGGGAGTTTGGTGCTGTGGTTGCTGCTACGAAGTTGGGGTCACTGCCATTCTGTACTCAGGACACAGTTCCACATGTGGGATCGGCTTGTGTTGAACAGGGTTAGTGGCACCACGTGTCGCGGCTTGTGTTGAACAGGGTTAGTGGCACCACGTGTCAAGAATTCGAATTGCGAGCTCTGCTGCCTGCAGTGTAGACTGTTATTGAGTGTTTGTTTGCACTTGAAGATGAATTTGGTGATTGTACTAAAGCTATAACTGATTTAAAAAAAGTTCTTGAAGCAAGGATACTAAAAGGATATTATGTAGGTTTTAGGTCTGTGATAGTTACTTGCCTAGTGGACTCTGTAATTAATTAATCAACATTTAATTTTATGAGCACTACTGACCGCAGTGTAGGCGTATCATGAAAAGATGAAATATGTATAGAATACACTGTCGAAGTGTATGAGCCTGTGATGCTGCTTGGTGCGGACGGGGCGCACTGGGAGCAATGTCTCTTGCCTACTGTGTCATCTGCAATCGTGACTGTATCTGAATTGTGAGCCCTGCTGACCGCACTGTAGGCCAGAGGTAGTGGTGATCAAGGGCCCACAGCCACATGCATAGATTGGTGGCTCCACCGGCCTGCGTAGTTTAGGTTCAGTGGCACCACGTGTCGCCGGCCTTCCATATGCAAATACGCATCACTAATCGAAGGGAGTCTGGTGCTGTGGTTGCTGCCACGAATTTGGGGTCACTGCCATTCAGGACTCAGGACACAGTTTCACATGTGGGATCGGCTTGTGTTGAACAGGGTTAGTGGTACCACGTGTCGCCGGCCTTGCATATGGAAATATGCCTAACTGATCAGAGGGAGTCTGGTGCTGTGGTTGCTGCCACAGACTTGGGGTCACTGCCATTCAGGACTCAGGACACAGTTCCACATGTGGGATTGGCTTGTGTTGAACAGGGTTAGTGGTACCACGTGTCGCCGGCTTCTGTTGAACAGGGTTAGCGGCACCACGTGTCGCGGCTTGTGTTTAACAGGGTTTGTGGCACCATGTGTTGCGGTTCCATTGAATTCTGCATCTATAAGGCCACGTGGCGATGACTTGTGGTGCAGTGAGTTAGTAGTACCTTTGGCACTGAGCGTGTACGTACCCAGCGATGATGCGTGCTCCGGGTGGGCCGCACTGGTAGCAATGTCTTTACATGCATTGAAAGAATCTTCATAGCAGTCAAAATCTCCAAGTAATTCCATTTCAGTCCGCCAAGGTTTGAAGAGTTGCAGGAGAGATAAATAGAAAAACTCTCTCTTATCTGGAGTATCACAACTTAATTTCCCGTGATTAATACAATTTCCTTTGCCATTCTTTAAGAAACATCCATCAGATCCAATTACAGCATATTTCCCTTCATTTATTTTTCCTGTAACATTTTTTCTAAAACTATAATGTTGCAGTATTTCATATAGACATATGTTTTCCAGGTATGGACTTCTATTTGGATAGTATGCGAGGAACAGTAATTGAGTTATATGCAACATATTGCATGTCCATATTTGCATTCCACATCTTCAAAATTACTGGATTGTAATCATTAATGTACTTCGAGTCTTCTGTTCTTTTTATATTATAAGTATTTTTGGGTGATTTTCGAGTGATAGTATGCTTCACTGCTGACATAAAACTGTTCACTCTTCCTTGCGATGACTTATGGTGCAATGAGTTAGGAGTACCTTTGGCGCTCAGTGTGTACGTACCCTGCGATGATGCATGGTCCGGGAGGGCCGCACTCGGACCAATGTATTTTGTCTATTGAATTCTGCCTCAATAAGGCCACATGGCGATGACTTATGGTGCACTCAGTTAGTAGTACCTTTGGCGCTCAGCGTGTACGTACCCTGCGATGATGCGTGGTCCTGGGGGGGCCGCACTCGGAGCAATGTCTTTTGTCTATTGAATTCTGCCTCAATAAGGCGACGTGGCGATGACTTATGGTGCACTGAGTTAGTGGTAGCTTTGGCGCTCAGCGTGTGCGCACCCTGCCGTGATGCGTGGTCCGAGAGGGCCGCACTGGGAGCAATGTATCTTGCATACTGGACTGCATCATGTGCAATCGCTACTCCATGTGAATTGTGATGTCTGCTGTCCGCAGTGTAGATTGAAGGCAGTAGTCTGTACAGACATAAGTCTGTGGTGCTGTGCCGCTGGGTTCGCAGGGGGCCTGGGTCAAGGAGACCCCCGGTCATGGTGGCAGCCTCGTGGAAGGGTGAGGCCCGCCGCTCTGGCACAGTCATTGGTCTTCACAGTTCGCAAGTGAACCACGCCCAGAGCAACTTATTTATTCACACTCCTACGCTGAAGTGGCATACGTCGGATCAGCCCACTCCGGTTATGCTTATGCTTACAGGGGGGACGATCCAGCTACATGACTGAGATCGTCCCTAGTGTTTGACGTAACATGGTTGGGTCCACTGTCCACAACACTACAAGCACCAGTAATATTTGTGCACATGGAGAGGTGTGTGTTCTGCATACTGAGATGTGTCCAGCACATCACCACTACACTTTGCATTGTGTGCATTGTTATTCATGGGTGAATTGCTTCCTTCTCATATAGTTTTTTCACACCTGTTCCAATATTCAGCTATTGTGTGGCTGAGGGGCATGCCATTTTCTGAAAGTTCTCTGCCTTGTTCTGCGCTGCCTCGTGGTAGGGGGGGTCCTGGGGGTGGTGGTGGGTGTTCTGGCATTATTGGGTGTCGGAGCTGCTTGATCAGTAGGTCTATGACATGTGTTGGTCTTCAGATGTGGCTCTGGGCTGGGCTCCCTTTCATACTGTATGTAGTTGTTTAATATTTAAAAAACAAGAAGACATTAAATAACAAATAAAAAAATACAAAAACTATTGAGAAAAACATAGGTTTTATGAACATTATAATTAGAAATTAGTATTTAAATAACCTTTGAAATTCACAAAAAAACATAGGTCTCAGGAACATTGAAGTTAGAAATTAGTATTTAAAAAAAATCAAATTTACTGAAAAAACGATTGCCACATTTCCCAACATTGAGCTATTATATGGCTAAGGGACCATGCCGTTTTTGGAGTGTTCGCTTTCCTGTTCTGCACTGCCTTGGTGGTAGCAGGGAGAGAGGTTGTATGGGGGGAAGTCCTGAGGGTTGTGGCAGTGGGTGTTGTGTCCTTCTTGGGTGTTGGAAAAAACTATAGGTTAAATTAACATTATAATTAGAAGTTAGCATTAAAAAACATTGAAATTCAGTGAAAATAAAATAGGTTTCAGGCACGTTATAGATAGAAATTAGAATTTAAAAAACCTTTGAAATTCACTGAAAAAACCATAAGTTTCAGGCATGTTATAGTTGGAAATGAGCATTTAAAAAACCTTTGAAATTCACTGAAAAAACCATAGGTTTCAGGCACGTTATAGTTAGAAATAAGAATTAAAAAAACATAGAAATTCACTGAAAAAACCATAGGTTTCAGGGACGTTACTTGGACATTTGACTCATATAAAACCATAGAAATTCAACCGTTATAGTTAGCTGAGCTAACTATAACTTGTGCGCCCGCAATGCACTGGTGATGACATTACATATTACATCACTCATGACATGGTCAGTGACATCACTCATGACATCACTGATGACATATCAAATGATATCACTGATGACATCACTGATGACATCATCCACGTGATAGTCTGACACACCTCCTCTCACTCTAATATAACCTTTGATACACGTACTCTAAAATACAAACTACAATTTTCGAAACCATAGACACACCAATACCAGATACTAGATACCCATCCACTGATGCCTATCTATATATTGTGAACTAAACATACAGTCATACAGTCACTCATACATGCTGTCACTCATCATTACATCAGTATAATATTCACTCATACAGCTATACATACATTCACACAGTGCTACTGATCCATAGAGTTACTCACACATCTACTCAGTCATGCCAAAAATCAATCACACACTCATGTACTCACCTATGCAGATATATACACACCACCTGACTTATTTATACACCCACACCTCCCTTATTTATATAGATACTAACACATACTTACTCTCTTATCCAATAACTAATACAAGTACACATTCATGTATATAGACACTCTTGCAATCACTCTCTTTCACATATAGTCAATTATACACCCCAACACTCACATATACTCTCTAAAAACATATATAGTTACTCACATATGTACAACTGAGCCATCAATTCACTAATCAACACACCTGTACACACAGTCAGCTACCCATACAGCCCTTTCGAGATGCACTTTTGAATCTATACAACCAGTAAATCAGCCATTCAGACATGTATGCACAAAGTCAGACACACCCCACCCACATAGACACTCAGACACCCATACAGATACTTATACAATCAATCAGTAGCCCATATAGACACTGATGTAGCTACTCACCAACCCATGCACCTGCTTACACACCAACTGAGAGACTAATATAGACATTCACACAGTTTAGTCACTAACCCATGCATTCAGTAACATATGTTCAATCAATGACTTATACAGTCAGTCATGCATCTACTAAATAATCCATTCAGGCACTTCTACATCCACTCATTCTCCAATAGACCTTGGCATAGATATATATGAAAAATATTTAAACTTCACAGAAACACACATTCACTGGATGATGTCATCAGTGATGTCATCAGTGATGTAATTTGAGATGTCATCAGTGATGTCATGAGTGATGTCACTGACCATGTCATGAGGGATGTAATATGTGACGTCTGTCCATCAACTGTTGTTTTTGCATTTGTCACCCGAGTGGTACAGGTATGCTCAGACGTGAGTCCCATGCTCTCCATGCCACTGGAATCAAGCTATCATGGCTAAAGAGGGGTGAAACCCCGAAACCGGTCCTAGGATGCTTGTTTCCAGTCCAGGGAGCACCTGGCTTGGCAGTTCCGCCTGGACTGTTCCCATGAGGGCCAGGGTCAAGACTGATTTGCATATGGCTGGGTTCAAACTGGAATGGCATGGTGAGGAAAAAAACTATGGATTTAGGCCCAGATCTCTGTACTGGGGTGAATGTATGACATTGTTCTGCATTATGTCCATCAACTGTTGTTTTTGCATTTGTCACCCCGAGTGGGACAGGTATGCTCAGATGTGAGTCCCGTGCTCTCCATGCCACTGGAATCAAGGTATCCTGGCTGAAGAGGGGTGAAACCCCAAAACCGGTCCTAGGATGCTTGTTTCCAGTCCAGGGAGGACCTGGCTTGGCAGTTCGGGCTGGACTGTTCCCATTAGGCACAGGGTCAAGACTGATTTGCATATGGCTGGGTTCAAACTGGAATGGCATGGTGAGCAAAAAAACAATGGATTTAGGCCCAGATCTCTGTACTGGGGTGAATGTCTGACATTGTTCTGCATTCTGTCCATCAACTGTTGTGTTTGCATTTGTCACCCCGAGTGGGACGGGTATGCTCAGACATGAGTCCCGTGCTCTCCATGCCACTGGAATCAAGCTATCCTGGCTGAAGAGGGGTGAAACCCAGAAACCGGTCCTAGGATGCTTGTTTCCAGTCCAGGGAGGACCTGGCTTGGCAGTTCGGGCTGGACTGTTCCCATGAGGGCCAGGGTCAAGACTGATTTTCATATGGCTGGGTTCAAACTGGAAAGGCATGGTGAGCAAAAAAACGATGGATTTAGGCCCAGATCTCTGTAATGGGGTGAATGTATGACATTGTTCCGCATTCTGTCCATCAACTGTTGTTTTTGCATAAGTGACGTCGTCACCAGTGCATTGCGGACACGCAAGTTATACTTAGCTCAACTAACTATAACGGGCGAATTTCTCTGGTTTTAAATGGGTCAAATGTCCAAGTAACTATAACGTCCCTGAAACCTATGTTTTTTTCAGTGAATTTCTAAGGTTTAATAAGTGCTAATTTCTAACTATAACATGCCTGAAACCTGTGTTTTTTCAGTGAATATATATATATATATAGCACTCTACCTCCCACCCATACGTAGTAGCACTCACCTGAAACTAAAAACACCTCAGTTCCTGTCCATTGGAGAGTTGGAGCCCTCACCAGGCACCATTTGGTGCAGGTGTGAGCAAAGATGTGGCCCTGGAGTTAGTGAAATCGTGTCTGTTGGAAGGTTGGGCAGAGAAGACATTTGTTGAGGGATAGTGTCATAAACTCTGGGACTTTTGTGGTGAATTGTCCATTTAGGATGACAATTTGATGAGAAGAGAGAAAATTGTGATACTGCAGAGCATAAGGTATCAATTAATTGAGTTATATCATGAAGGGCAGTTGGGCATTGTAAAGAGAAAGAAAAGGAATAAGGAGATTTACTGGTGGTCAGGGATAGATGTTGATGTAGAATGTGCTGTGAGGGAGTTTTACAAATGTGAAGTTGCTTTCAAATCGAAAGCCAAATTGATATCTCATTTAGTTCTTCTGGATGGACCTGTCATGGCTTGGAAAACCATCAGTGTGGATATTATGGCTCCTGTTATGGGTGAGAACAAAGAATGTGTCCCTTTTTTTTCCAAAATGGCTGAAAATAGCTTTTGTACAGAATCCAAATGTAGTGAATATGCAAAATGTTTGGAATGAATTGTTCCAGAGGAAAGGTTTACCTAGCTAGGGAACTGATTAGTGATAACAGCGCTCAATTTACGGTAGCAGAGATTGAATCATTTTTTAAGTGTAATGGCTTAAGGCACAAGTGCACTTCTGTCTATCATCTTTAAGTGAATGATGAAGTGGAAAGGTTCAACCAAGTTATTAAGGGTGCTCTGCAAATGGCCACTAGAAGTGTTGGAAATGAGAAAATGGTGTGGTTGTATTGGATAACTCCAGGTGTCACTAGATCCAGTCCTTTTATGGTCATGTGAGGTAGGGTTTCGCTCACTAAGGATTCTCTGTGGTAAATGCTGAAAGCTTTAGTGGTCGACGGAAGAAGAAATGTGCAGAAAAAGTACCAATTTTGCAGTGATAATGAGTCTGGAGCAAATATGCTGCATTCACGAGTGGGAGACATGGTGCAAATGAAAAACAGGGAAGGTGAGGAAGAGAGAGACTTTAATTTCTAAACCTATAAAGGCAGAGGAAGGCTATGCGAATGCTGCTAAGCCTAGTGATGGACATGTGTAGCATATGAGCATAATGGTGAGATGCAAAGTTGTAGTCACAGAAGAGGAAGGTGATGGGGTGAGGAGGCGTTATGATTGGTTGACTGGGGATGAGGCTGGAAACAGAGTTGGTATGGTAGGAGATGGTATGGGAGAGTTACATGCTGAAATGGAACACTTGCACTGTAACGGTTGTAGTGTTTGCATGAATGTGGTAGCCCAGAGAAAGAGGGATCAGAGTAAACCTGGCTGCTTTGTCAAGAGACCCATTTACTTAAAAGATTATGTTACCTGCCTATTTTTATTTAGCAATTGTGGGTAGGACTGAATCAAGTGTTACCTACCAAGGCATGGATTGAGCCTTTTTTTGGGGGCGGGGCTTTTTAATTTAGCACCAACCCAACCAGAAGGTATCAGAGCACTTTACATGAGCACCAGTTGGGTTGCAGACAGACACATTCATTTTGATAGGCAAGGGGGGATTATGTGATATGCCCAGAATCACAGGATGTTGAGCGTTCCTGATGAGACTCAATCCCAGTTCCCCAGCTCCGAGGTTGACTGCTTTAGACATTAGGCCACAGTCTTCCTTTGTACACAACACTAAGGGGCTGATTATGAGTTTTGGCCATGTGGGAGCAGGGGGGCATGCCACCTCCCTGCTCCCACACCAACAAACTCCACCGCTGACTGCCCACCGGATTACAAGATGTGTTCGAGGCTGGCGGGCCTGTGGTGGCTGACCCACGGTGCTGCCTTTCAAAGGATCATAGGAGAGCCTTAGAAAGGCAGTGCCTTAGGCCTGCCACAGCACGTTCCAGCATGGCATTGACTGTTAAGTCCATGCCGTGCTAGAATAGTGGATGAACACATACAGGAGGCACAACATGTGCCCCCATACAGGCACTCCATGGCCCTGAGGCCATGAAAACTGTGACGGTGAGGAAACTCCAAATATGCTCTGAGGTGCCCCAGCGGTACTGCCAAGCATATTGGAGCCTCTGAACGCCGTCCTACCATCTGGCAATGTGGATCCCTGGCGGTTGCGACAGTCTTGTGGAGGTGAGATGCTGCACTCAAAGTGCGGCAGTCGGACCACCAGTGTGGCAGTTCCTGCCACTCCACCATGAATACGGATGTCCGATGGACCATTGTACTCATAATCAGACACTTAGTGGTTTGTTACTTAACTTCTACAATATCCTACAGTTTATGTATCCGTGGTAGCTGGCGACCTGATTTCTGCCTACTAAAAGAGTAACTTCAATTATAAAATATATAAAATGGAACAGCTTTTTACCATCTGTGTTTGTATCTGAAAATGTGTAAAAAAAGGAAAAATGCGAGTCTAGTTTATAAACAACTCCCTTATGGTGGCATTCAGGTACTATTGTTAATTTAGTATCTAATTAGGATGGAAGGTCTTTATTTTTGCTGTTTACATTTTTAATCTGTGTTTTTGACGTTTGGAAATGTATAGTTTATATTTATACATACACTCACAAATGTTCTATGCAAGATACTAAAGCTAATGCGTGAGACAAATCCACTTCAACTGAACAGCAGTGTGTGATATCTAGGACAATATGTTCATGACAGATTCATGCTGCCCTCCAGGTACATGGTGTCATGTGCCTGGGTGTTTGGCTGTACAAAACATTCAGGTCCCTAGAGATCACATGAGTAATACTTCATTTTCCCTACAACTCCAGACTGATAATGTAAATTCAGACAACAGATTTCCATTCGTATTTTTTGGAATCCATCCATGTGATTTTGAGTCAATTAATAGACACACAAAGACTAACATTTTTAGTTTGTAATAAGTAATGTATGTTTTCGTATTTTGAAGACTTAATTTAAATATACTTAAAAGTAGGCCTGGGCCAAAAATCCGTTCCGTTCGCGGAAATTGCGATATTTTGGCATTTTCGCGTTCCGCGGAAAGCGCGAAAATGTCAAAATTTCCGCATTCCGCAGCTTAGCGATAATTTTTTTCTTGCTCGCGCTGTAAAACAATACATTCTCGCGCGCGCGCGATCGCCTTACCTGAATCCCTGCGTTCTCCGACAAGTTTTCTTGACCCGGTCGCGTTCTCCACGAGATGTTGAATTTTGGTAGCCATTTTGCGCTGCCTCGCGCGAGTTCGCGGCCGCATTCAAGTCATTTTTCACGCAATCACGTCATTTGTCGCGCGATCACGTCTTTCTTCTCGCGATCATGCACCGCGCGAGTATGAGAAGATTGAGATCTCGAACATGTCATTCTACATCGCGAGCCAGAGAATGAGGACGCGGGCACATGAAATCGAACGCGAACAGGAGAAAGAGACCGCGAACACGTCATATCCAACGCGACAGGGACAAAGAAGAGAACGCGATCATATCGTTTTCGACACGCCGGCGGAAGTAATGTGAAGCTGGAGAACTCAACAACGTAAAATTTACAATTTGGAGAGGAATATCGGCTCTAGCAGCATGAAACCATCTGCAAATACTGATTTTGGATGAAAAGAACTCCTTACATTCACATTTGGCTTTCCTTTTTTGTGCAAGGAGTCATTTTTTTTTTACAAGGTGGAGAGAGGGAGGAAGTGACACAGATTCTCCAACTTCCTGTTCCTGTCCAGCAGGCTCCTCCCAGTGCTTTGTCCATCTCCTGCTCATTCTGCCTTTGGATTTGGAGCTGGAAAGATCACTCTTTTTGTCTGCTGCATCATTGCAATTGGATTTCAGGATTTTTGGAATAGGATATTTTACAAGTAAGTGGTTGTTGTGTTTGATTGTGGGCATTGCAGTTGTTGTGTAACTACAATTTATTTTTGATAATTAATTATCATCATTCCTTTTTTTTTTTTAATTTTTTTTTAATTTTGTGGGTTGTAGTAGTAGGCCCGAGCTAGCCATGGGCATGGCCTCATGGGTGTGTGTGTGCATGATGAAGCAACTGTTCCTTTTGTTTTTTGAATATATTTCATTTTCAATCACATTTAGGGCATGGATGGCATTGGATTGAGTTGGGGAAGTGTGTTTTTTGGGGTGGCCTTGCTGATGTTGTTGGGCCTGGCCATGTGGCTGGTGGCCATTTTGAGGCCTAGGCCTGCAAGCTTGCCTGGCCTTGTCTGCCAACAGGCCTGCTTTCATCCACTGCTACCAGAGCAGGTAGCCACAGCTTTAGTAATCTACTGTTTTCTGTTTGCTCTGTTGAATTTAGACATCATTTAGGGCATGGATGGCATTGGATTGAGTTGGGGAAGTGTGTTTTTTGGGGTGGCCTTGCTGATGTTGTTGGGCCTGGCCATGTGGCTGGTGGCCATTTTGAGGCCTAGGCCTGCAAGCTTGCCTGGCCTTGTCTGCCAACAGGCCTGCTTTCATCCACTGCTACCAGAGCAGGTAGCCACAGCTTTAGTAATCTACTGTTTTCTGTTTGCTCTGTTGAATTTAGACATCATTTAGGGCATGGATGGCATTGGATTGAGTTGGGGAAGTGTGTTTTTTGGGGTGGCCTTGCTGATGTTGTTGGGCCTGGCCATGTGCCTGGTGGCCATTTTGAGGCCTAGGCCTGCAAGCTTGCCTGGCCTTGTCTGCCAACAGGCCTGCTTTCATCCACTGCTACCAGAGCAGGTAGCCACAGCTTTAGTAATCTACTGTTTTCTGTTTGCTCTGTTGAATTTAGACATCATTTAGGGCATGGATGGCATTGGATTGAGTTGGGGAAGTGTGTTTTTTGGGGTGGCCTTGCTGATGTTGTTGGGCCTGGCCATGTGGCTGGTGGCCATTTTGAGGCCTAGGCCTGCAAGCTTGCCTGGCCTTGTCTGCCAACAGGCCTGCTTTCATCCACTGCTACCAGAGCAGGTAGCCACAGCTTTAGTAATCTACTGTTTTCTGTTTGCTCTGTTGAATTTAGACATCATTTAGGGCATGGATGGCATTGGATTGAGTTGGGGAAGTGTGTTTTTTGGGGTGGCCTTGCTGATGTTGTTGGGCCTGGCCATGTGGCTGGTGGCCATTTCGAGGCCTAGGCCTGCAAGCTTGCCTGGCCTTGTCTGCCAACAGGCCTGCTTTCATCCACTGCTACCAGAGCAGGTAGCCACAGCTTTAGTAATCTACTGTTTTCTGTTTGCTCTGTTGAATTTAGACATCATTTAGGGCATGGATGGCATTGGATTGAGTTGGGGAAGTGTGTTTTTTGGGGTGGCCTTGCTGATGTTGTTGGGCCTGGCCATGTGGCTGGTGGCCATTTTGAGGCCTAGGCCTGCAAGCTTGCCTGGCCTTGTCTGCCAACAGGCCTGCTTTCATCCACTGCTACCAGAGCAGGTAGCCACAGCTTTAGTAATCTACTGTTTTCTGTTTGCTCTGTTGAATTTAGACATCATTTAGGGCATGGATGGCATTGGATTGAGTTGGGGAAGTGTGTTTTTTGGGGTGGCCTTGCTGATGTTGTTGGGCCTGGCCATGTGGCTGGTGGCCATTTTGAGGCCTAGGCCTGCAAGCTTGCCTGGCCTTGTCTGCCAACAGGCCTGCTTTCATCCACTGCTACCAGAGCAGGTAGCCACAGCTTTAGTAATCTACTGTTTTCTGTGTGCTCTGTTGAATTTAGGCATCATTTTGGGCATGGGTGGCATTGGATTGAGTTGGGGAAGTGTGTTTTTTGGGGTGGCCTTGCTGATGTTGTTGGGCCTGGCCATGTGGCTGGTGGCCATTTTGAGGCCTAGGCCTGCAAGCTTGCCTGGCCTTGTCTGCCAGCAGGCCTGCTTTCATCCACTGCTACCAGAGCAGGTAGCCACAGCTTTAGTAATCTACTGTTTTCTGTGTGCTCTGTTGAATTTAGGCATCATTTTGGGCATGGATGGCATTGGATTGAGTTGGGGAAGTGTGTTTTTTGGGGTGGCCTTGCTGATGTTGTTGGGCCTGGCCATGTGGCTTGTGGCCATTTTGAGGCCTAGGCCTGCAAGCTTGCCTGGCCTTGTCTGCCAACAGGCCTGCTTTCATCCACTGCTACCAGAGCAGGTAGCCACAGCTTTAGTAATCTACTGTTTTCTGTTTGCTCTGTTGAATTTAGACATCATTTAGGGCATGGATGGCATTGGATTGAGTTGGGGAAGTGTGTTTTTTGGGGTGGCCTTGCTGATGTTGTTGGGCCTGGCCATGTGGCTGGTGGCCATTTTGAGGCCTAGGCCTGCAAGCTTGCCTGGCCTTGTCTGCCAACAGGCCTGCTTTCATCCACTGCTACCAGAGCAGGTAGCCACAGCTTTAGTAATCTACTGTTTTCTGTGTGCTCTGTTGAATTTAGGCATCATTTTGGGCATGGATGGCATTGGATTGAGTTGGGGAAGTGTGTTTTTTGGGGTGGCCTTGCTGATGTTGTTGGGCCTGGCCATGTGGCTGGTGGCCATTTTGAGGCCTAGGCCTGCAAGCTTGCCTGGCCTTGTCTGCCAGCAGGCCTGCTTTCATCCACTGCTACCAGAGCAGGTAGCCACAGCTTTAGTAATCTACTGTTTTCTGTGTGCTCTGTTGAATTTAGGCATCATTTTGGGCATGGATGGCATTGGATTGAGTTGGGGAAGTGTGTTTTTTGGGGTGGCCTTGCTGATGTTGTTGGGCCTGGCCATGTGGCTGGTGGCCATTTTGAGGCCTAGGCCTGCAAGCTTGCCTGGCCTTGTCTGCCAGCAGGCCTGCTTTCATCCACTGCTACCAGAGCAGGTAGCCACAGCTTTATTGATCAAATGTTTTCTATGTGATCTGTTGAATTTTTAGACATCACCTTCCTGAGAGTGTAGTGTGTCTGTACACAGTACTAGTAGTATAACATAGCTCTAGTTAAAAAAAATTCATAAATGGCTAGACTATCTTTTGTTTGCACTAGTACAGTACTAAGTAACTGAACCACAAAAACAAATGCAACATTTCACTGATGTTCTTCTCCTGTCTTCTTTGCTTTTAGGTGCACAAAAGACAGAGTAGGAGGTGTCATCGGCATCACCTGGCTACCCGTTGTACTGCCAGCCAGACAGAAGTCCTGCTGTGCATCACGCCCACGTGTGACCAGAACTTGTTGTGCATCTGCCTCCTGCCTGACGTCGGAATAAGATGGCCCCAAAGAAAGGTACCAGGTCCAGTACCAAGAAAGTTGCTGGTGAGAAGAAGGAACAGAAAAAGGAAGTGCCATTAACCACGACTGGTGGTGTGCCGGCCAAGGTTTTTTTTGGCACCAAAGTGTTGTCCGGGAACCAAGCTGGGAGCAGCACAGCGGTCCAGCAACCCCACCAACCTAGGCCCAAGGGCTTTACTGTCGCAGAGGTAGCCAGTCTACTAACGGGCAGCGATGTTGAAGAAATGTCATTACCGCAAAGTAGTACACAATCAAGTTCAACGCAGGCGCAAACTCAGCAGATCAGTGTGCAGCCGCCGCAACAAGAACAGCAGCAGCAGCCGCCGCAACAAGAACAGCAGAAGCAGCCGCCGCAACAAGAACAGCAGCAGCAGCCGCCGCAACAAGAACAGCAGCAGCAGCCGCCGCAACAAGAACAGCAGCAGCAGCCGCCGCAACAAGAACAGCAGCAGCAGCCGCCGCAACCAGAACAGCAGCAGCAACCGCCGCAACCAGAACAGCAGCAGCTGCCGCAACCAGAACAGCAGCAGCCGCCACAACAGCCCACCATAGTAGTTGTTGCTCCTGACGTAGGGGCATTTCAGGAAATCGAGCTTCCTGCAGACAAAGCGGAGCGAAGTCAAACCACTGTTTCAGAACATCTATTGTCTTCCAGACCACCAGCAAGGAAAAGGAGGCTTAGTCCATCATCTTCTTCTTCAAGCCCCGCTTCTGATGATCGTGATGACACTTGGGTCCCACCAGCTCGGTCTGAGAGTGAAGTACGCCACAAGACATTGCTTCTGAAAAGGAAGGTCCCAGAAAAACTTAGAGTTATGGAGGTAGATGTAGAAGAGGGGGGTGATGATGTTGATGAAGACGAGCCAGTCATCACGCACATTACTCCCGCCCCAAAGGGATTGGAGACCGACATTCTTTCTAACCCTATCCAGAAAGGCTGCTACTGAGCGGGATGTAGCACGGATCTCACCAACACAGGTTACACCACCACTACCTCCAGCTGCCATATTTTCCAAGGCCCGGCAGGGACCTACATCCAGCTCAACCACCTCAGTAGGAAGTGGTAGTAAAAGTCACAGTGTAGGTGGACAGGGTCACATATTTTCAAGCACCCCCTCAAGTTCATCTGGTGTTGAAAGTGGCACATCCAGCAGTGCCAGAAAGTTCTCCTCCCCAGTTTGGGACTTCTTTTCTGTTAGCGCCAAGGAGGAGAACGTTGCTATATGCGCAATTTGTCGGCAAGGTGTTCGGCGTGGTAAGCTTGGTACAAACTATGGTACCGGAGGACAAGCAAGTCATCTCAGAATACACCACACTATTGTGTGGGAGGATCACCTACTTAAGTTAAAAGAAAGTAGGAAAACTAAACCCTTTGAAGTTGGTCAGGAATCAGGGAGCGATATTATTGTGGTGGCAGGTGAAGAACAGGGAGGCATTTCTAGCCCTGTCTCCAGTAGTGCAGTCACTGCAGTGGTAACGCCCACATCCTCCTCAGTAACATCAGAGTGGCACCGCAGTAAGAGCCATACTCAGAGTGTGGGTGAGACACCAAGGCGACCGGCGAGTACCTCAATGAGACAATCTGTGTCGTTGAGCCTTAGTGGGTTAATGGCACCACTAAGGAAAGTAAGCCAGCCTACCATTGACAGCATGTTTAGGTTGGAGGGGCAGTTCCAACGCAACCACCCAACGGCACGATTGTACAATGCGAAGCTGGCTAAAATGTTAGCGCTGGACCTTCTTCCTTTTTCATTTGTGGAAGGGGTGGGTTTCCTTGAATTTGTGTCTGCCATCTGCCCGAAATGGAAAGTTCCAAGCCGGTCCTATTTCGCAAGAATTGCTGTTCCGGCACTACATCATGATGTGCTGGAATTGGTTGGACAAGCTTTGCAGAAGAGTGCTGTGCACAATATCCACCTGACAACAGACATGTGGACCAGTTGCCAAGCCACAGATTACATGTGTATCACTGCACACTGGATCTCTTTTGTGGGGGTTAAAGATCAACTATCTGCACGAGGTGTTGTTGACACAGCTGCGATTTTTGAAGGTACTCGGAAACATGCAACTGTAGCCATGTTTGCCATGGAGAAATCTCATACGGCTGAAAACATTTTAGAAGAGTTTCGCACCAAGGTTTTGGAATGGCTGCAGCCCAGAGGGCTTGGTATTGGTTTTGTTGCCACAGACAATGGCAGTAATGTACTTAAGGCCATGGAACTTGGTTCCTATTTCAGGGTTCCGTGTTTGGCACACTGCATAAACATTATAGTGCAAGACTTTCTGAAAAAAGAACCCATAGTAAGCAATTTACTGGCCATCTGCCGAAGAATATGCACTCATTTCAGCCATTCTTTTAAAGCTCGGAAGCAGCTGAGGATCCTCCAACGTGAGCGTAGGGTGCCAGTCAAGGCACTCATCCAGGAGGTGGCAACACGTTGGAACTCAACGTATTACATGCTTGATCGTCTGTACGAACAGCACAGGTCACTCAATGATTATGTCTGGTACAGAAGCAGTGATGCTAGTGTTAAAGGCATGACCCTTCAGAGGGAGCAATGGACCCTAATTCAATGCCTGACTGAGATGCTGTCACCTTTTGAGGTCTTCACACGTGAAGTCAGCCAGGAGGACTGTACAATGGGCCAAGCTATCCCATTGTTGCAAATGCTAGAGCATGAGCTGAATAATGTGTCTGAATCCTACAAAGGTGTAGAGGACAGAAGGCAAGCCCATGACTTGGTGGAGAGCTTATCCAGGCGCTTATCAGAAAATGTAAGGATACAAAATAAAATTTTGTCACAAGAACATTACATTTGTGCCACAATTCTGGATCCACGTGCAAAATTAGGACTATTCCGTTCTTTTTCCGACACTGATGTTGCCCGCTACAAAAGTTGTATAGCTGAAGCAGCCATCAAGTTTGAAAACGAAGGGCTGCTAATTAAAAGCCCGCCACATCAACCCACAACAAGTACTGATACTGAAGCAGGCCATGCAGAATCAAGTGCAACTTCGTCGGCTGAGGGCAGTGCGGTTGGCTCACAATCGCAACACTCACCATCACCATTGACTACAAAAACAATAACTGGATCATTCGGACGAGTACAATCATTATCAGATTGGTATGTAAAGATGGGCCTTAAGCACAGTGCTGATGCACAGAAAAAACAGCACAAAAGCTTACCAGCAGCAACCCTGAACATTGAGCGGATGGTCCAGGCCTATCTGGACGACCCAACAGAGGTGTACGTTGATCAAAACCCAGTGCAGTATTGGCATAGGAAAAGGTCTGAATGGCCACAGCTCAGCAGGCTGGCGATAAGCTATCTGGCTTGCCCTGTCGCAAGTGTCTCTTCCGAACGTGTTTTCAGTGCTGCAGGTTCCATTGTAACCTTGAGAAGGACCAGTCTATCTCCCAAAAACGTGGAGAGGTTAACAATGATCAAAATGAATCAGCACTTCATACCACCGAATTACACAATGCATGAACCAACAGAGGAAGATGAAGACAGCGGCTCAGGTGACGGAAGTATTGTGTCAGATGATTACCTACTACTGGAAGATCCCCCAGAGTTTGAGGACGAGCTATACTTCCCTGACAATTAGGCTCGCACTTACTGTCTTCCTCCCTTTTTTCCCCCTTTGTTTGTGTCTGTTGTTCCGGTTATAAACTTGTGAATCGCAACCAATGCATTATCACCGTCTTCTAATCTTCTAATTTAAGATACAAGCTTCAGGTGTCTGCCATTTGACACTACAGTCCTCAGAATCCAGCTCCTCCGCTCAATCATACTGCATCTCCTGGTCAATTCCATTTCCCTCATGAATGATGATTGGATGATGGTAACAACAAATTCAAACTTTCCTCGTCCTTCCAAAACAAGTGGACCATGAATCTGATGACTTCTATAGCTATCCTCCTTCAGAGCCGAGAGAGACTGGCCATTAACTGAAAATAAGATGCAACAGGTAATGATTGATGCCATGCATTGTCCGCAGAAAAGCAGACTGAGTGATGTAGATTTTGTTGTGTGTGTTGCGCATGAATGAATTGATGTAATTGTGCACTGCCACTAATCAACATTCTACAGAACACACTAATTTTCCTCTTCTGGCAAACAAGAAGTGTGTACTTCTCCTGCATCTTGGTGATACATTGCTTTTAATTCAATACAGGAAGGGGACTCACTCAATCTGCGCAATGCAAATGACTGTGACTTAACTGCACCGTCCATCATGATGATGGCGAAAGAGACGGCCTGCAGCGTTAACGAGATGAGATGCAACAGGTAATGATTGATGCCATGCATTGGCCGCAGAATAGCAGACTGAATGATGTAGATTTTGTGGTGTGTTGCGCATGAATTGATGTAATTGTGCACTGCCACTAATCAACTTTCTACAGAACACACTAGTAATTACTAATTTTCCTCTTCTGGCAAACAAGAAATGTGTACTTCTCCTGCATCTTGGTGATACATTGCTTTTAATTCAATACAGGGAGGGGACTCACTCAATCTGCGCAATGCAAATGACTGTGACTTAACAACAGCACCGTCCGTCATGATGATGGCGAAAGAGACGGCCCGTTAACTTAAGATGAGAAGGAACAGGTAATAAATGATGATAATTAATGGCATGCATTGGACACCTGACTCTGAGCTATTGGTCTTTGTGTTTGCGTTGTTTGTTGTGCACAAAGTGATGTCAAAGTGTACTAGTGGTAATCTATCTTTCTGTACACAATAAAGAATGACTCAAGTCAGTAATATTTATATTTCTACTCTTGTTGTGTTATAAAAATTACACTTGTACTGCAGGCCGATCTTCAGTCAGTAGAAGTATCAGAGCTGATGATGAAGTCAGGAGGATGTTTCATGAGTGGCATAAAACGGAAAAGCCTAAAGGTAAACACGTGAACAACAACCACAGCACACCCAAATGTCTGTGTAGAAGTTTAATAGAGTGTAGCGGTGGGATGACTGCAGTGCATTGATTTTACTAACTTTAACTGTAAAATGCTATGTCTGGAATGGATAATGTGCTTTGCGTTTGTCCAACTCTTTGAGAGAAAAAAAAAAAGGACTCTAAAGTGTTAACGTAGGATGTGCTAATGGTAAGCACTGTGGGCCTGATCTCTCCTGTTACTGTTGAAGGTCTATGCTGGAAACAGACTACAGTAGAGATGATGCATATGCATACATGCCACCTCGGAAAGTGTTCTTGTTGCACTACACCATCACTTGTGCATTTGTTTTTACTTTCTTTCTGAATATCCCCTTTGGTTTTCAATCTAAAATTACAGGCCGGGCCTTGTCCAAAACTTTGTAAAACATTACAATGCATATTAATTACCTTACCAATCAATCACCTTTTTATTCCAGCCGGGCAGTGGCGAGTGGTGAGGCGACACACCCAAGATTGATGGACGAGAGGAGCAAGAGGAATGCCGAGATGCAAAAAACCAGTCCACATTTTTGACCAGGATAAGACAGTAACAGTATCCACTTTTCACTTCTTTTAAATAATTTGATTAATATCTTGTATACATTCTTTACAACAGTGTGTTCTTGGAGTTGTTATTATCAATCATCATTACGTTTGCTCTGTGTTTACGATTCTTCACTACCAATATTTAAAATTTCTATTTGCTATCTGTTAAAGTATTAAGGCCGGAACAGAACAAGAAATAGAAGTGTATGTAATCCGGGTCTCATCATGCATGCATTTCCTTTTTTATACCTTAACATATGGAATGGATATGGTATGGTAGTCTTCAATGATTGTCGTTTGTTTGTCTATGTATGCATACTGTTTTTCTATGTCAAACCTTTCCCAAAATCCCCCTTCCCATCCAATCAACGGACCCTAACCCTCTTCCCCCGGGCTGTGTGACTTATTGTCGAGGTGTAACTAAATTAAATGTACACCAATACTTAATCACACACTTGCTGGGGCGGATGTGGTGAAAGCAACACTACTTCAATTTCAATGCAGAGCGATGATCTTCTTCTGCTTGCCCACCCATGAGTAGGATATTTCACAGGTTATTTTATTTAACAAAGGAACATATACCTCAGCATGAATTGCCGGCATTGATTGGATTTGTTTGTTGTCATTCCTCATATACAGCACTAACTGTTAGACTGTAGGCATAGCCAAGTCGACAAAACTATAGTTTGTAACTCTGTCTAGTAGGCTATCCTCATAATAACCAGCATTCAGTTTTTTTGTCAAATATTTGAGCATATAATTGTTGCTCGGTAAATTCTGTGATGTACTTCATTCAACTACTCCTCTAACAGTCTCTCAAAGGCGATTGACTATCTCCTTTTCTTTTTTTGGAAATGCTGCCACCCTGCCAGTGTATACTACTACTACTATACTACCACCACCACCCCAATCATGGCATGTATGAAAAAGGAAACCATCTTCACCATGCAGCCAGTGCTGTGCCACAGTTGGACATAAACATCAAGCACCGGTAAGAGAGAAGTTTGGGGGAGGCAGAATCAATAATGGACATGTTGTCAATGATGTCAGTTTCAAACACCACTCCAAGGAATGCATAGTAGGACCAGTCAATGAGTGAGGTGTGTCGCATCTATCTGTTTGTGTCTTATACAGTCAGCAAATTATTGAAATCAAACACACGCTATGGGCGGCCATGCACCAGCAAAGAAACAGTGTGATGTAAAACAGTTACCCCACCTACAAAACATTAACAACATTGCATGTAACATAGAAAAATATATTTAATTGACCCTAACAAATAAACTAAACCCACAAAAGCTAACCCACCCACCTCCCTAACCCCAACGACTGTCCATAGAAATAGAGAACGCCCAAACGAGAAGAACGAACAGGAATTAAAAAAGGGGCAGTGACAGGGACTAACTGGTGGGGCGGGACTGGAGGAGGACACGAATCTGGTCCTCTAAATGGGCGACGCGGCGTCTAAGGCCGCGGCAGTTGCAGCCACAGTGGGGGGGGCACCGGAGATGGCACGGTGGCGGCGGGCAGCCGCCCGGCGGTGGCGCCGTACCGCTGGAGGGCGGTGGCTGGGGCCCGGGGCAATGGAGGAGCCTTCAGTAGCTGCAGCAGCCTCCTCCTCCTCCTCGGCTAGGACCACCAGCCGCCGGTATTCCTGCTGGATTGCCTCCAGCTTCCGGCGCCGTGCCTTGGCGGCCAACTCCTTACGGTTGACTTTCTGAGTTGCTGTGTATCAAAAAGAAAAAAACAAGACAATTGTAAAATATAGTCTTAATAAAACAGTAGGACAAGGTAATTATTTATACACATAGTGGCATGGTAGAGTAGCACTATAAAATAAAGCACAGTAGTACATAACATTTTAAATGTCGCCCGTCCTTCTTCCTTCCACCTGTCTTACACTTTTTAGTTGAACAGTGCACCAGGTGCTTTTCTCCATAAAACTTTCAAAGCGGAGTTGAAATCAGATAGATGAGGACATTGGTTACTCAATACTCCGGCTCCTAGTCCTATACCAATTAAAGGGAATTCTAGTCTTCTAGTTCACTCTTCAAACGTCCCCAAGAACTCATACTTACTTACGACATCGGATAGCGGGCGGACTTTGTCCGCCCGCCATCCGACAGCTAAAAAGGGTGGGGGTCCCGTGGGGACAATTAATTAGGATGATGCGCCCGGCACAGTGGCGGGCGCACCCTGTTATTTTAAATTTAAATTCTGGTTGGCTTTGCTGAAAGCAATGCTAAAATGTTGTGCTGCTTTTCCAAGCACAACATGACGGGCCTCGCACGGAGCCTGTCACGTTTTGCTTTGAAAGTCGGGGGGGTACCATAGCATCGGTAGGTACCCTCCATGGGGGCCCCCAAGCATACTCTGCAATGTGTGCATGCCTTTCCGTGGCGGACGGTAATGCCGCCACGCAAAGGCATTCCAAAATGCAGATTATATGGCTGCCGGTGTGGTGAGAGAGACACCACCGCCATATTGAACCCTTTTACGCCTAGACATGTCTGAATATTTTCTACAGGGATGGCGGGAGGTTTGCCCCTGCTGTGACGGCAGTGAATTCCAGCCAGCCCGGCGGGGGCAATACGCCCACCATCCTAATGGGGCCCTAATTCACAACTGTACAGTATACATATACATACAATACACCTTTGCAGTGAGTGTGCTGTCAAGTTCAACAATAGTTAAAGATTATGAATCTAACTTACCACCGCCTGCCACTGGTGCTGCCACTCCCCCTCCGTTGCTATCTGCAACTGCCGCATCCTCGCCCTCTGCGTCGCCTTCGCTGGCCCCAGCAATGGTGGTCGGTAGTGCGCCTAGAAAACATTACACATTTATTAGGCAACATATACACCTCCCCCCTATTGATCAGTAGCAAGGTTGAAAAATGAGTTAATACTAACATAAATCACTAGTACAAATCAGGTAGTAGTAGAGTAGACACTAAGTTATATGATCATTGTAGCATTTGCTTGATTAGCCCTAGCCATGCACATGTGACGTTACCTTTACCTTGCAGCTTCTTAAGACACCTTTGAGCCCACATGACCTGCCTCACACTGCTACTGTCTAGTCTACGCGCTGCGTACAGGCGGTCAACAAACATTAACAAGCCACTTTTTTAGGAAGAACTGGTGTACTACTGTTACTGTTAGTCCATATTGCTTATCCATAGATGCTACACTTTTTGGCACGGCTGAGAAATGCTTGCAAGTTGCAATATACTAACGCACACCATTTCTTTTTTCGCATTACAGACGCAAGATTCGCTTCTACGAACCAGAGCTTCTGAACGATGCACCAACTACCAGTACTAGGTTCTTCTGAGGTGAGGGGTCCCTTCACTCACATCTTCATTTATAAATGTATATAAACTAAATTGCTATGGGATGGTGGTGCTGCCTTCCACCACTTCAGTTATCATGATTTAATTCCCAACTGTATAAGTGTAACAATGTATATTGTTTTAATGTTATTGATTTGCCGGTTGGTGCTGCTAAGAAAACAGTGTACAGACCTTCTCAAATTGAAATAAAAATTTTAAACTTACATAGACTTTGTGGTATTTGGTGTGGAGTGGACTAACTTACACGAGTGAGCAAATTAAAGTAAGGGTGTGCATGTGAATTGCTTCCACGACAGAGGTTGGGTGTGTTAATGTTCTGGGTTGTCTACTTGTTGGTTATCTTGGGGGGAGGGTTCCGAGACCTAATAGGTATGACAAGACAGTACTATAGTCAAGCAGTGGAATTGTGGTGGGTGCGGAATTTCTGATTGAGGTGTGCAAGGAAGGTCCAACCTACCATCACCAACATCCTATTTTCTGGTGCAAATGTATGTGCAAGATCCCTACAACAGTTGTATGTCCTATAGGGTATCATATCAAAATATTAAGAAATCTGGTAGGGCTGTTGCTGTGAATTTTCAAAGCCTAAACATCAACAAGAGTAAAAAATAGTACAAGACAACGACCCAACGGATTGTACGAGCTACTGGTGAATATGAGTTTTATATTACAACCTTTCACAAAGAGTGGCACTGGCCAACTGGGCAAGACTAGCTACTACAGTACAGACAGACAGACTGATAGTATGTAGTAGTACTCAGTCATCATAGCGGAGGCAGGGATAAGCTTTTTGAAACCGTACAGATCGAAGGATAATTGGTGGTAAAAAAATAGCATTTGGAAACACACTATAGTTCGGGAGAAATGGG
The DNA here is from genome assembly GCF_964204655.1 of Triturus cristatus. NCBI lineage: Eukaryota > Metazoa > Chordata > Amphibia > Caudata > Salamandridae > Triturus > Triturus cristatus. The sequence goes on from NC_140595.1 coordinate 762,042,334, forward strand.
GCAGTAAAAGTTATGGAATAAGAAATATTATTAAAAACAAGAAGACTTACTGGGGCCAGCAGAGGAGCCCTCAGCGGTGTCCTCCTGGTGGTGTTCCTCTCCCGCCGACTGCCCAGTCCCTGCCCGTCTGCCCCTGGGTGCTGATGAACAGGAAAGATATAAGAAAGAGAAAAACATTGATGGATGGTGTCAACTTAAGCAAATACAATATTTTTCAACAACGGTCAAAAAACACATATGTAAACAATTGCAATAACTACATTGACCGATCTCATCTGGTCAACATGTAATATCGGGGGATTCGCAGTTCGACTACTTAAGTTACTATTTATCAACAGTAATCCATTCTTCCATTCTGATTCCAGAAAACTAAGTTACAAGTAAGCCTAAGTATTAGTACAACGTACCACCCAACCTAGCCCACCTATTCCAGGCATGCCAATTGTACATTAAGTATGCATTTCCACTGTATTCCTCAACAATGTGTATGATCCAATCATGGAGGACACATGAACATGACTACATTTTTTGTATACACCAAATTTTGGTTTGATTGATGCTGATCTGCTACTGCTAAGTAACTGCAAAGCCTACCTCCACTCATTGAACAAACTAGAAAGGTTCTAAAGACTGGCGTACTAGCAGCACGTCACGTAACTGAGTGAGGGGGGCATCACGCATACCACTAACCAATTAGAAGCTCATACAAAGTACCTAAACCTATGTATCAATCCGCCCCTATCTATTAGTGACAGGACAAAGTAAGGAGTGGACGTGAGTCACTGTAGCATTACGTAACTTAATTTCTCTAAAATAAACTCGTAAAGAATCACGCTAAGCAAGCGCAAACGCAAAGCTGCAAACAAGTAAGATTAGTAGTAGCGCAGAAGAGCACCTGTGTCATAATCACAGAAGACTTTTAAACGTTATTAACCTGGAATGTATTGCAAGCAGCAACATTCTAGCTGGTTGGAAGGAAAAAAAGATATTCGCAATATATAACATAGAGCAGAAGAACAGACACAAAGTTGTAATAATTAAATAGGTACTCACCAAGCCCCGGGACCTCCACTCCTAGCAGGTCCAGCAGGTCCTGCTCACGGTCCAGGATGTCGGACCACCGGTGCGTCAGCTGTGCCTGGTTGCGCCGGACCCCAGAGATGCGCGACACTGCCCGGCGCACCTTCCCCCACTGCTGCCGACGCTCCCGGAGGCCGTACCCGGACCCAGGCCTGCCACCTGCTGCCAGGGTTGAGGGGAGGTGGCGCTGCACAAAGAAAATTAGTGCAGCCAACTCCGCCTCCCCAAATAAGGCCCGTGCATGCACCCCTTGTGGGCGCCGCCTTCCGCAAGGAAGGCGGTCGCGGCTCTGGCTGCGCCAGCGAACAGCCCTGCCCTTGGACATGGTTCTGGGGACGGGGCGGGAAAGAAAAGGTAAAATAAGTAAAGGAGTAAAGGAAATAAATAGCGGGCAATACAAAGAGAAAAAGTAGCTAAAAAACAAAAAAAAAGTACACAAAAACCAAAAATATAGAGGCAGGAAAATAGTTAGAGAAATAATATGTAATAAAGATCCAAAAAAAGTGGCTATAAACAAAGGATTGAAAAGATTTAGGGAGGATTGAAAATCAGGCCCCAGAACCATGCAATAGAGTGGAAAACAAGATGGCCGCGCCCGTTGCGACCACGTGCGCAAGTTCGCGCGATATTTTCTCCCTGAGCAAGCAAAAAGCAACGCGATCAAGTAAAAGCGATCGCGAACAGGAAATATCGACCACGAACATGCATTGCGCGACCCGGAACAGGAAGTAAACAACGCCAGAGGGCGGGACAAGTGAAAACAAGATGGCCGCACCCGTGAGCGACCGCATGGGTAAGTTGGCGACCCGCGAACACGCAAAAAATACCGCGAACAGGCGGCAAAAAAACTTCCGCATCTTCGCGATATTTCCGGCGTGTTTGCGGAGATTTTCTGCATTCTCGCGATAATTTGCGGAAGTTAATTCTGCAAATTCCGCCCACCCCTAGCCGATCAGTGAATTAGTAATATTGTATCTGGAGCGGATTATGAATTTTTCTATTTGAGGGTTAAAATGCTCACAATGGCATTTTTTTCCCACGAGGCATTGATTGTAATGTATCTAATACAACATTGCATGTACATTCAATTGTAATTTTTATGTGAAGATGGAAATGTGCTCATTATATTTTCCCACTGGGGCTTGATTGTAAAGCTACCCTTCTACATTAAGTAAGTGTTACATTTGTTTTCTAGACTGTAGATAAATGGCCCATTGGGTTATTTTATGGATCATACACTTGGGAATGAGATTATGTTTTTTTAAATGCTACATGGTCACTAGGGCATCATTTTCCATTGCCATTTCATTTTCAATACATTTTAACATACTTAATTTGGCTAACTCCTTTGATACACAAATTAATTTTATTGCCAAGGAAAGAATTGGTTCAATTATATGCATGAGATTCATGAACATTTGTTGTTTCATGTAATTGCACGAATAATGTATTGATAAATAATGAAACAAAATATGCTTTTGCTGTAGCCTATTACAATACGGCTGCTGATGTTTAATTATTACGTATTTCAACATTACCAGTGGAGCATGCATGACTGTTCAATTATTGATTTTCCACCATAAACCAGGTACCATATTAAGTATGTGCGTTTTAGTTTAATTCGGACCCATTAAAATGGCTGCCACCAGTTTGTATAAGTCAGGCCCACGTTTATTGTATATCCTTTGTTTATGTTTACTTACACAGGTTTGTATCAGTACTGGGTTTTGAACGTACCACTTTGACCAGTAAGAAAGGCTTCAGCCGAAACGCGTCCGGTGGGGAGACATTGTGCATATTAAATAGTCATGTGTACTCTGTCACTGTAATTTTTTACAGAAATTGAGGACTGACCCCTTGCTCTATACTGTGTGCAGTGATTGGCAGAAGCATTATTTGAGTGGTTCAATAGGTTCTACAGAAGCATTTTTGATATTTGTTTTTAAAAATGAGTTATCAAGACAGCTAGAGCTGTCTTTAAGTTAGACCTAAAAAAGATGTTACAATTCATAGCCATGCTGGGAATAGCAAATTTACTAAAACGATGGGGCATATCAGCAACAACCGGCGATAATTATCGCTAAGCGCACTTAGCGCTAGGATAATAATCGCCGGCTAATGTGGATTTTTATCGCTGAGATAGCGTGCTATTAGCAACGGTTATCTCAAAACCGATAAAAATCCTGGCGCTAACTGCCAAACGTGAGATTATCGCTCGAAACCCAGCGATAATCTCACGAAGTTTGGCGTTAGCTTAATGATAGGGCCTCACATACTTAGCCATGATATCCACCTTCCATAGGATTTCATGGCTAAGTCAGTCATGAAGCAGGCGTAAGGAAAGTAGCGATAACAGGGGTTATCGCTACTTTTCTTGCCACTATGCTTCATAGCGTGGGGCTTGATGATAGGAGAAATGTCGCTTAGCGACATTTCTCCGGTCATGTCAGGCCAGGAACGCCCACTTTGCATCTCATTAGAGATGCAAAGCTGGGCGTTAGAAATCCCCATGCTAAAGCAAGGTTTCACGCGATAGCGTGACCTTGCTAATTAGGCAATAAAATCATCGCCGCTTTTCTCCCGAAAACGGACGCAAAAGCGGCGATAATTTTATATCACCTCGCTGCTAATATGCTCCGATGTACTGCACAGTTAGGACCAGTAGTGCAAAGTGTATTAGTGTATTCTCCCACTAAGTGCTGTCTGGATTTAACAAATGTGCATATGCTGCGTTGTATTGCCAGAATGTTTCTATAATGTTTGCTGTTAATAAAAAAGCTGAAGCGTGGTAGGAACTTAGGTGGGATCTTACGCTAGAAAAATCAGGAAATTGCTATCTATCTTGCCCTGTAAAGGATGCCCCAACCATACATAACATCAATAACCTACTCCAGAAGCAATCAGACAACTTCCTCTGTGCACAATATATAAATCCCCAGTGGGTTCCAGCATAACAGAGTCTGTCCTCCTTCTCTCCTTGCTTTATCTGCAATGTTTTAAGGACAGTGTCCCATATGATTTAAGGTAACTATGGGGGTGTGAAGTTGCATACTTTTGTTTTTGCACCCTGCATGAAAGCCTAAGAAGTACTTCACATGTGTGTGCAGTTAGTAAAGCTTTTGCATCACAACGTTCATATGAAAATCATGACTTTTTAAATATTTCTTTTCGCTAATCCTGGTTGAATGCTGAGCTATACTTTACAGAAGGCAGTGTTAGTTTCCTCCACATTGCTGTTGTCCATTGAATAGTTCTGAAAAAATGAATTTGTAAAGTAAAAATTCTGAATGCATAGTCCAACACGGAATTATGATGCACATAGAAAGGTAACTAGCTAAGGAGAGGAGTCACACATTTGTCACATGTCACTCCAGTTCATCATGAACAAGACCCTCCATAATCCTCAATTTTTCTTGTTCAAGCACAGCCAGTGCATTAGCTCTACTAGTGTTTCACTTGTCTAAACTCTTTAGAATGGAAAGTGTCCTTGGGGGGGGCATGACAGGATGGTTAGGGTCTGCGTGTAAGGGCCATACAACTCCCAGGTGCTGACTCCTGGCTCTGGAAACAGATCAGGGCTCTAATTCTAATTCTCTTAAATTAAATCTAGGAAAAAGTGCACAATGGTCGGAAAAATAAAGGGCCTCATTTATGAAAAGTGACGCATCACTGCGTGAAAACAGTGATGCGTCACTTTTCACTGCGCCCTCCCTGCGACTCCAATGATGCGTCATATTTACAGTATGACGCATCATGTCGCAAGGAGTCACAGATACGTCAGTATTTCTGACGTATCTGTAGGCGCAAAAGTGACGCATTGCTGGAGTGTGTCACAAAAGTGACAAAACTCCAGCAATGTATCCTTTCACATGGGGTAAGCCCCATGTGACAGGGCCTGCGTCAGTCTTACGCCTGCTGTGAGGCAGGCGCAAGATATTGACGCATTTGCACCCTAGAAGTGGCGCAGTGAAATCTCATAGATTTCACTGTGTCACTTCTACGATGCTTATTTACGTGGGAACGCCCACCCTGCATACATTATACCTGACGCAGGTATAATGTAGCGCAGGGGTTTACAAAGTGACGCATCTAGGTAGATGCATCACTTTGTAAATATGGCGCATCATGGCGCATGTTTTACGCCACTGGTGCGTCACAAAAAGTGACGCACCGGTGGCGCAAAAGTGACGCAGGGGCTCATAAATGAGCCCCAAAGTTCCTAACTCGACAGGGGGCACAAGTAAGGATTCCTAAAAATTTTGTGAATTAATATAAACAACTATTATTAATTGGGAGATGTACATGGCTGGCATAAAAAGGTGTTGTAACACATGCATCATGCAGATAAATAACACACAGTGATGCGAAAAAATGCATTGTTGACACTGCACTGCAAACACAGGCGCAACACCTGTGTACTGCGGAATGTGCTCTCACACAGTTCCTAGCTAGTACTCACCCTAACTGGGGAATAACTGTGATTATTGGTCTGGTAGGAGGAAGCACCCACAATAATCACGCAGGATATGTGTACCGATAGTTGAGAAAGTATCAATTAAAAGGGAGAAAAACGCAATGTTTGGATCATCATATTCATGTTTATATGTACATGGTAATACTTTAGCAATTATCAGACGAGGTGTCATTGCAGAAACAAATCGTATTTATCTCTTTTGTTTCTCTGGAGGGTTGCTTGTTGCTAAAAGACTGGCAAGTCCTTTACCTGTATATCTTTCCGGAAACAAATCTCCAGCTCTCCCAAGTGGCAACAGCTTGTCTGAACTAGGGGTGGGCGGAATTTGCGAAATTCACTTTCGCAAACTATGGCGAAAATGTTAAAAATCTCCGCAAACACGTGGAAATATCGCGAAATTTTCCCACCCGTTCGCAGTATTTTCTGCGTGATCGCGGCTCGCCAACTTACCCATGTGGTTGCTCACGGGTGCGAGATCTCAATCATCTCATACTCTCGCGTTGCATGATCGCGAGAAGAAAGACGTGATGGCGCGACGAATTACGTGATCACACGACGAATTACGTGCGTGCGCAAACTGTCGCGAGACAGCGCAAATGGCTACCAACAATCCAACATCTCGTGGAGAAGGCGACCGGATCGGGAAAACTTGTCGGCAAACACAGGGATTCAGGTAAAGCGATCGCGCGCACGTGAGAATGTATTTTTTTACAGCGCGAGCAAGAAAATAATTGCCGGTAAGATGCGGATTGCGGAAATTTTTACATTTTCACACTCTCCGCGGAACGCGAAAATGTCAAATTATCGCAATTTCCGCGAGCGGAACGGAATTTTAGCCCAAGCCTAGTCTGAACATGGTGCACCAGGGGAAACTGGGACAGAAATAAGTACCATAAATTACACTTGATTGGTCATGTTTGTTTTTGCAGGAATTTACACAGGTGTAAGAATGATCTCAATATTTTCAGAAGAAAAATGTGGAAGTTTTACAACTTTAGCAAAGTATGACAATAAGGAATTGTGTTATACTCTACAGGTGAAAAAAAGATGACCTTTCACTCACCTAATCATGTCATAAACATCCTCCAGGCAGATTTTGATTTGGAACTAACAGTATATTTGGAAATATTGCACCTGGCTGCGCACAGTTTCTCCTTAAAACAGAATGCAATACTTCACCGTGCAAAAAAAAGTATACTGAGTATCTAAATCAATCAATACTCAAAGCACTCATCACAGAAAAACGCAAGAAAGTTAGGGTCTCATTTTGAGTTTGGAAGGAACTGAACATCCTCCAGTGTCTTGAGGAAATGTCAAATACAGAGGAGAGGCAGATGGATGAAATTGGTGGATAGGCATAACGTGACAGAGATATCCAATCAGGGATGACTTTGTCAAACTTTCTTCACACAGTTAAGAGATGACAATTCGCTAGTGACCCAGCACAGGATTTATCAATGGGAGGACAAGTCGAGCAAGATGCTCCATCCCCTATGCCAAGCTATGCAGTCCCCCGCCCCGTGCCGTTGCTACAAGTCACTGAGGGAGCCTTATGAACTACCCCGACACAATGGCCCAGGCGTTTGCGTCCTACTACAAATCCCTATACGCTCAGTAGGATCTTATATCTAGTAAGTTAATTGGCGAATTCTTAGAAGATATACCACCTCAAAGGATATCGGATGCTGCACGTGAGCAATTGGATGCTCCCATCACTGTGGTAGAGCTTGAGACAGCCCTGTCGAACATACATGCTGGCCGCGTACCCGTCCTAATGGATTTCCCAGCAAATTCCTACATTCCCACAAGCCCCTGCTAGGCCCACATCTCCTAGAGGCACTTAATGAAGCCTTAGAACAGCATATTCTACCTCATTCTACCTCCGGATTGGCGCCATGCAAATATTGTGGTGGTCCTGAAACTGGGTCACCCGCCAGAAGAGCCATCATCCTATCGTCCTATCTCCTGCTTGAATTTTAAATTTAAAGTGCTGGGAATGGTCCTGGCTGACCGTCTTCATGTCTGTATTCAGGAATTGGTTCAGCCGGACCAGGCCGGCTTTATGCCACTCTATTTTACCCGGAATAATATCCGGGGAGTTCTCTAATGTCATTTCAAAAGCCTCGGAATTGGGAAGCCCTCCTGTCAGCGGACATCGACAAGCCATTTAACTCCTTAAGCTGGATTTACTTATTCCAGCTCCTCCGCGCCTTTGACTTAGACCCGTTATTTGTCCTTCACACAATTATTATATGTAGGACTCTCGGCCTCGGGGCGGGTGGCGGGGATGAGGTCTGCGTACTTCCCAATTCACCGCAGTACAAGGCAGGGGTGTCCATTGTCCCCACTATTATTTGCGCTGGCAATTGAGCCCCTGGTGGCGTGGGTGTGGCAGGACCCTGTGATAAGAGGGTTTGATTGGTCTGCAGACAAGTCCGACAGGGTTGCATTATACGCGGATGATGTGCTCTTCTTCCTGACAGACCCAGGATTTTCTGGCCCGCCAGTACTTCAAATACTCCATGTGTTTGGGGAAACATCGGGCCTCATAGCTAACCCTGCAAAATCAGTGTTTTTCTCAGTGTGTGGCGAACAGGGGTGAGCAACCTGGGCATCACAACTGTCCTACGCAAATGAAGGCTTCCAACACCTAGGATTCTATATCTCACTGAATCCAACAATATACTGGTCACAGAACATCAGCCCTCTCATGTCCCTGCTTCGAGAGGAGACAGCGGGATAGTCCCCCCGCCACTATCTCTGTTTGATACAAAAGACAGTGGTCCTAAATTAATGATTCATACAGAGTGGCAAAGGTACTTACATTAGTTAAATGATCTGTTAAGTCATGAGCTGGGGAAGAAAACAATTATAGATAGCTCACAATATTCAATCTAACATTTGAATATAAACCACAACATCCAAATTATAAATCACCAAATCTTTACTTCATTTAGACAATTTAATTACAATGTTTATTATAGCATTAGATTCAAGGTTGCTCCAGAGGGAACGTGCAATAGGTGCAAGTGCTGAAGGGTGAGTATGTGAGGAGAAGAATAATAGAGCATAGTTGTAATAGATATTCTTTGAATTTACAGAAGTGAACAGTTTGTAATTCACCGTCACGAACAAAACCTGGTCACGTACACAAATCACAGCAATTCATGTTACATAATTAATTAGAGACAATTCAATCGTCTGGCACGAAGGAAATTGGCGTGTCCCAGGTAGGAAAAGGGGGCGTCGACGTTTCGACCCGACTAGGGGGCCTAAAGGGAGATTTGAACCTCGCCCATGCGGGTCTTCATCAGGACCAGAAGGGCAACCTGAATGACTCCTAGAAGCAAGAATGTGCCTAGGGAAATTAAAAACAAAGAAGGTGATCAGGATGTTGGGCAAAATTAAGTTGAGTTGTTAAGAGGGGTGGGGGCCTGAAGGCCGCTTACCTGAAATATCAGGGGCCCAATGTTGTTAGGGACATACGAGGTAACAATTCCAGACGTCCCTCGTGATTTAGGGGTGGAATGTCTGAAAAAATAAAACGTCACTAAACAGATGCGTCTCATCTCCAATATCAAATTGTTTATGAGGAGGAGCAATGAATACCTGAGTTCTTCTGTCAAAAGGGTACGAACCTCTTTGGATGATCAGGTTCGGGGATGAACTGTCAATGAACGAAAGGGAGCATTAGCTTATCAATTGGATGACAAGCAGGGTGACAGACTAAAAGAATTAAGGTAAAAGAATTAAGGCATTTACCAAAAGCCGAGTGAATCGGTGTGTAGAAGCCTCTCACCGCGCAGGTAGCTGACTCCGCGCTGAACCGCGAGGACGTCGGTTACCGAAGCAACCGGCAACGTGATATTTAGAAGCGCGGAAGAAAGAGTGAAAAGACTACATTGCGGTGTGGCCCGGTGATAGCAAAGTAGATGGCACAGGCTTGGTGCTCAATGGATAATACCATAGCTGTCACTCAGAATAGCCTAAGGAATAGTTTGTTGGCTCAATATATATAAGGAGTATTAAATCAATTGGTCAGCGTGCCGTGTGTGGCAAGTATAATTACAATTAAAATATTCTTATACAATGAACATATACAACAATTGACAAGGCACGTATGCCGCATGACAATACATTAAAAAAACTTACAATAGACAAAGTATATATTAAACACAAAAACACGACATTGTGAAAACATTTCATCCAAATACATAGTCTCATATCCAGGAGCGATCCAAAAGTCTCGTGATGAAAAAGGTAGTGTGTACACATGTAATCATACTGAGGCCCAATGGTAGTTCCAATAAACATATGTGAAAATGAAAAAATAGATGGAAAAACATGGGTTCATACAGCAAAAAGGAAGATGTATTATCTACTGTTGATAATGGCCACTTGTTTGGTAATCTCCTCAAATGAGTTCAAACCTTTTGCAATTGTGTCCAAAGAATGTATCCACCTACATTCACGTTTATTGAGGATGGCAGTGAAATCACCCCCTCTAGGGTTGGGCTTGACTTTTTCGATAACCCACCACCTCAGACTGTCCGCATTGTGTTCAGCATTCAAAAAATGTTCTACCCACAACCAAACTACTCTGCATACCAGGCAAGCTGCATGGGATGCGGATATCCCAGATCTCACCAACAACAACTGAACTGAGGCGTTAGCTAGTCCCCGGGGGGCCACCATTGCCACGTGATACCGCCTCATTCAATTCAATTACCTACAAGTGGAGGTGCCACAGGCAATGAAGTCCAAAACACTTTTGTGGTATCAAACTTTCCTATTTCAGCGTAATCGTTTCCTTAAGTTAATAGCACATACAGCTCAGCCAACGTGTTTCATTCCCACAAGGAGAACTTTATCAGGGCTTAATAACACGAAAGCTCAGAACACTGCTTGGTGAAAATCCAAAGTAAACGCTCCAGTGTATTGCGCTGGATGTAAAGGGAATTCCCAGGGCTAAATCATGCCCGAAAATCTGTATCGCTAGAAAGTAGGTCTGCATCCAAGTAAGTCATTCAATTTAAGAACCTCAACATGGCATATTATACACGCTCCCGCCTGTGGCTGATGGGTGCCATTCCATCTCCTACCTGTTTGTGATGCGGGGAAGCAAAGTGGACTGTCCTGCATACAGTCTGGAGCAGCGGGGCACTGCAGCCATTCTGGCGTAGAGTTTACTCTTGTCTCAAGCATGTCCTGTCCTGGAAGTTGGCACTTGATCCCAAATTATTCTTTCTTCACAGTCCAGAAGGGATGGGAGAAACCATTATAAGCAACATTTATTACTTTTGGGCCTCATATTGGCTAAGCAAGACATAGCTTAGTCTTGCAAAGGGATGTCCCACCAACAATAGGCAGGTAGAAGAGGGCAAGAGATGATTGCATGGCAGTGGAGGTGGCCGTCTATGGGGCTAGATGCTAACCACAAAAGGGATCATTTGGTGAAATCTCTCTTACCCATTTTCAAGAATTTACTCATGATAACCAGACATATGTACTTAATGAGCACAGCAACTGCAATACATCAGGAGTGATCTATGCGAAAAAAGCACAGGAAGGTATGGTCTCGGTGGGCAGTGTACCGTGGGATTGATTTGCCCCCCTTGCCATCCCAGAATTCCCCTTAGTCAGGCACCATTCTCTGGGCCACAGGGTGGTGTAATGTAATGTATCCGATATACATGCAACCGGTGTCTGCTGCAACATACTACATAAACTCAATAATGTTTATTTAAAAAAAAGAGAGATGACAATTCACTGTCAGGGCAAATTCGTTTTTCTCACCTGAGTTTGATTGAAATGACATTGATGTTGTTTGTCAAATTTCAGTGCTCAGATAGCATTAGAGACCTATCTCTACAAATATTGTCAAATGTACATGATCATGCAGATGTGCACTATAGATGAGTACGACTTCATAAACTCATTGTTATCACTACTAGGTGACTCTGAATTTTCACTGATGTTGTCAAGCTTTTTCTCAGAGGCACACAGTTGAGGAGGTCAACAGGCACGCAGAAATTAAGAATGCTCTGGTTCCCCACTAACCGTGGGTAGTGAATCTACAATGAAAAGTTAGCATCACTGTGCCTCCTTGATTTTCCTGGTATCCAGCGCACAAAGCAACATTTATCACACTTGCTGTACAGGTCCCTATGTCCAGCTGTATTTGGGGGTGCACAACACTTTAATGATAAGTGTACGCAATATTTGAAAACCTTGACAATGTAAATATCAGGTCATGTGCTAGACAGTGCACAATATTAAATGCACAATGAAAGTAATACACTTTAGTAGTAAACCCAGGGCTGAAGGCTTTGTACACTTAGTAAGGTAAACAGTCAGTGGATGATTGTAAACCTCAGCACATTCCTGTACTGAAAATCACAAAAACACCCCTGTAGTTCTAGAGACACTCCTATGTATTGAAACCACATGATGAACTTTAATTACCAATATTTGAATTAACTTTTAGTATTTTACTTTATCCTAGCTTGAATGTACAACATCATGTTTCCTGCATGTGCCTTTTTTCTTTGAAGATTTCCTTTGTGTCTTCTTGTAGCTTCAGATGGGGAGAACTTTGCCAGGAACAGAACATGTGGGTTGTGCATTTGAAAACATGATAGAGAGAGGTGTGGAATGTAATTTTTGGTCTCGGAGTGCAGTGTCATATGCAGAAATGCTCAAATGTGCATTATGTTGTACATTGGGAGATGAAGTGTGCAGTGCTATAAGCAGTGGTGCACAAATGTGCAATGTGTTGTACATCGGGTAGTATTATGAAGTTCTTACTATTGGCTTTGACATGCCCTCATGCCATTTTGAATTCTGTCAGCTAGCTTGAGCTTTTGTGCACACAGACAGGCCCCCAGATTGCTCACGTTGTTTAGGCTATTCACGTTCAACGTTGTTTGTAGCTGTACCTTTGGAGATTGTTGACTGTACTGCTGGAGACTTTCATAAGCTTCGTTAAGATAAAGGCTGGAATACGTGAGAGAGCAGAAGGAACATGATAACTATTTTGCCTTTGGTATTCTTGCATGGAAATTGGCCAATAAAGCTGGGGTTTGTTGACTTAGAAACTGGGATTTGTTTGAATGACTGACGTGTCTACAGTGCAGCAGCTCCCGGTTTGCTGAGTCTCTTGACCCCGGCTGTGAATCCACCAGTCTCGAGTGGGCCAAGATGAAGTTTGCAGCCGGTGATGTGTCTTATTTTTGATTATTCACATTGTGATGTGAGAGTGTCTGTGTGCACCTTCAAGTGACCAGTGGCTATTATTGTCATTGTGATGTGTGAGTGTCTCTGTGCACATTCAAGTCTTCAGTGGTTGTAATAATCTGATGTATTTAGTGTATATATCTTTCTGATTTCTTGGAGTGGACATCAATCATATTATTGTCTGCTTGTATTTCATTATATATTGTAATAGTTGCATTTGCCTATTTATAAAAGCAATATTATTTCTTGCATATGTATATGTATATATCTCTATATACATTTGAATGTTGTTCATTTGGGGAGAGGATGTAGCCTTATGGCTAGAGCAGTCGGCCTCGAAGCTGAGGAACCAGGTTTGTGTCTCGGCAACAAAGCTCAACATACTGTGATTCTGGGAAGATCAGTTAATCTCTCTGTGTCTCACAAAAATGAATGTGTCCATCTGTAACGAAACTGGTGCTCTTGTAATGCGCTCTGATACCTGATATCCTTGGGTCAAATTCACACTATAAAAAACTCTCAAAAACATTTTTTTTTTATTTGACATCTGGGAAAGCCTTTTTGAGAGTGTTGCATAAATAAAACCCCATGCCTTATTCTGAGAACAGTCTTTTGATGTGTTTCATTTTATAATAGTGAAATCCCTTTCCTGGTGGTGTGTTGTTTTTATTGCTTCGTCAAGTTTGAGCCTTCGTGTGGGAGGACAATATTTTCTATTATTTAGGAGGACGCAGCAATACACACCACATCGCAGTTACTTAACTGTTAAAGGATTAAAGAGAGGTTTGCATGTGTGGTAGTTGTATGGCACAAACCTAGCCAAGGTCAGAAGACCACTGTACAATGTCAAAGGCAAGATGCAATCAAAAGTAATTTGAGAGTTGGCTAGATTGTGGACAGTTTGTGCATCATGATGTAGTGTTATTTAAAGAGGTGTATCTTCATCTCTTTCTCAAATTGGGGCATGGTTTCGTGATCCTGATGGAAATTCTTTCAAACAATGCAATGGTTGCCATTATTAGCTCAATTAGCTGACAAAAATCAGTACTCTACAAAATGGAGGACTGGCATTCCCCCTGCCAAAATGGAGCTAAATCGCTACAAGTCAGCAGGGCTTACTGAAAGTGCCTTAGTGCCCACAACCACCTAAAAATATGCAAATAAAGCAAAATCAATAGCAGTGAACCCGCAAACCTAGCAATCTGCTCAAGAAATGAATGTGCTTCAAAGTTCAACAAGCACATTGACTGGCTCAAAGTAGGTACGCCTATCTCACTGGTTTAAATTAGGCAATGTCATTCAGCCTAATGACTGTATGTCACTTGGGAACCAATCTCAGTTATGATGAGATGTAGACCAATGTCTGACTGACAGAAACAGAAGGAAGACCAAAGGAATGGATCACCTGTTTTGGCACACGGGTCTCTTTCAAGCCCACCAGCTGGCAGGTCAACTGGGTGCTGGACCAATGCAATGGTAGCAGAGTAAAATATTCACCTAAGTGTGATAAAGGTTGGTGAAGGGAGGCAGTGTGGACATCAATCAGAGTGCTTACTGCGTTTACCTGTACTATTAAAAGTTGTTTCTTGGGGCCACTGTTAAGGAGTTGTGGGATCCAAAGTGCTGTGTCCACATCCCTGGACTCCTGGGCTAGGTAAGGGCTTTTAAGAATTTAAGATCAGCACCAGGGTAGGCCAGGAGTGCTCAAGAAAGGGCCTTCTGTTTTGTTCCTAGCCAGGAGGAAACTTGCATCACTCAGCTCCACATTCTGAAAACACTGAAAAAAGCAGGGTCTGCACAGGTCTCGGTCCGAAAAGTGTTCCATAAGTTAAAATAAAGCTCTAAATTATATTTCAAGTTTCAACAGTTGGAAGTCAGTCCATTCTCCAATTCAAAGGGTCCTGCAAAACAGGCTGGGCAAGAGTCCATTTCCAAACAGAACATCTTTTCACCAGAATATGATGCAATATTTTTAAATGTGTTTTTGCAAACATATGCATTTTATAGTTGTTCATGTATTAAAAACACACCAGAAAGAACCATTTGCTCTGATTCATATAGAACGTCTCCGGTAGGGTTAGTCGTACATTTGGAGCAAATGTCCAACTTGCTCACAGTTCTCAAGCACTTCAATGTGTTCTCCTGAGAAGCTCCAACTGTTATAACTTGCCAGGAATACTCACAGATGGAAACTAACCCTGGGCAAAGCACTACGCTACGCTCGCAGAGATTTTGAAGTTTGCACTACTTCGCACTACGCGAATTGCACGTAGCACAGTGCAAACATGCGTAGCATAGTGCAGCGGTCATTTTTTGCTTGCACGCGGTCCTCAACGTCAAGTTGGCGACCGCGAGCCAGCAAAATGACATCCCGCCGAGACTTTTTCCTCGTTCGCGATCAGCAGCATCAAGTTGCCGATCGCGAGCATGGAAAATAAACCACCCGGAGAGATTTTCAAAGCAGGGAGGTCAGGTTTCTCATTGCGAATGGTCACATATGCTCGCGGCCGCTCACGATGAGAAACTATCAGTCCGCGTTGAGAAAGCTGGCGCTCGAGTAAACATCTACTCGAGCGGCAGAAAACTATAGCTCGCACTGTGCAAGATGCCGTTTTCAATGATTGCACAGTGCCGGATGCTTGTCCGTTCTGTGCAATCATTGAAAACGGCATCTTGCACTGTGCGAACAGGGTACTACGCAGTACACGAAGTGCTACGCGTAGCTCGCGTAGTATGAAGTGCACTTTGCGTAGCTACGCGTAGCACTACTTTGCGAACTACGCCCAGGGTTATTGGAAACAAGCACATCTTCAGAAATGTAACATTTGCACACTTTCAATCAAAGAAATTAAATCCTGAAGTACATATGCACTTCCTAAGGTTTTCCTTTTTTCCCCCATACGGTAATTTTTCCTGTGGATGAACCGCTTTTCTATCACACCCCCTTAATTTAGATGCGTTATGTTCCATTTCCCACAGTGAAACGAGATTTACTAGTGCCTTTAGTATGAGTAAATACCCAACTATTTTCAGAGTGGAAAAATACCCAATGACATTCTATTAATGTGGTCATCGGCATGGTGGCCGGACTGCCTAGGACCTACCCCTATACCTTGTCAGCAGGCAAAAATTTGGGAGTGGTGTTTGACAGCAAGCTTTCCTTCACGGCCCAGATCAATCGGGTGGTCGGAATTTGCTTCGGCATACTAAAGAGTCTTAGGAAGACTCTCGACTTACTCCCAGTCAGTGCTAGGCAGACTCTTGTCCATGCCTTGGTCACATCCAGACTCGATTATTCTAATCTTTTGTATCTGGGTGTGACAGCAAAATCCCTCAACCGTCTCCAGGTTCTTCAGAACGCTATTGCCCGTTTGGTACTGAGGCTTCCAAGAAGAACATCATCTAAAGTGGCCTTGAAATCCCTCCACTGGCTACCCGTCGGGGAACGGATTATCTTTAAGGCACTATGCCTATGCCACCGCATCGTCACGTGTAGGGCACCCACTCCTCTCTGTAATCTCATTACTCCCTACAGGCCTGGGCGGTCGCTCAGATCCTCGGACACTGGACTGGTCACCATCCCCAAAGTTCGAAAGGCCAGAATGGGAGGAAGGTCTTTCAGATTTTTGGCAGCAAAAAAATGGAACCTACTACCGTTGGAGCTGCGCCTTGAATCCTCAGAAAGCAGTTTTCGTAAAGCACTAAAAACGCATCTGTTCCGCACTGCACTGGTATGATTTCTTGCACGGGCCGCCTTATTGCTTCTCCTCTTAGCGCGGGGACACGCCGGGGTGCGTAACCATGCGCTCTACAAAACTCCATAATAATAATAATAATAATAATAATAATAATAATTAATTCCTACAAACTTGCAAGAATCTGTCCACAGCCTGAAATTTTCACCTTCCACCCCTAGGAGGAGATTTACTCAGATGTAAAGTTACACTCTTCTGGTGCAAGCCCATATCTTGTCAGTGGCAGAGCTCACTTTGGGTTTATAAATTCTGCTATTTGCACAACTTACTTCAAGTTTGTGTTGAAACAGCATTGCGAAAGAGACCCTATGTTCCCTGCTCACATTTCTAAACTCTGGCAAATTGTCTAACCCCTGGCATCGACAGTGAGCCTAAAAACACATATGTATTAATCACTCTAGATAGATGTTTATTGCAAAGCCATCCACATCAATCTGGAAATAGTAAAACAACTCTTTCCCAGAAGGGCTCTCCAAAGGAATCTGGCTTACCTCAAACATGAAAAAAGGACTCAGTAAAACTTTAATTGAACTTTCTGAAAGGTTGGAGTACATTTATTCATATTTATATATAGATGTATTCATTGATTTATTCTGTTTCTGTAAAGCACAGGACATAAAACATTGAAACATCCATAGCAGCAGACATTGAGCTGTATATTGTAACAGCTGTTTGGTGGTAAATGCTTACAAAAAAGATAGATTATTTTAGCTAAATCAGAGTTTAGAAATCTATTCCTAAGCAAGTTCTAATCCACTTGGGAATCCATATGATGAATGCCCCTTTAGCGCTGCAATATCTTTTTGCGATGCATTTATATGGAAAATAAAGGTTATGAAAAGTAAAAATAGATAAATAGTCATGGCATGCACAAGAATAAAAGCTTCAGCTGGATAACTAATTCACAGTTCTCAGGGTGTGTGTCTTTTGATGTTGGACTAACATGCAGTGTCAATGTTATGAATTTCTGAACAAATAACACCAATAAAGGGCTGAAGCCACATTGATTTGTACCATAGTTCAAGGACTGCATATGCGTCGGAGCAATGCTGTGCTCACCTTAAAGAAAAACGTGTGTCCTAATATGGTATAGCTATGGTTAAAACACCTTGGTGTGACCTGGATCCCGGCTCATTAGATATGCTTTTGTGTTTCTGTTTGGTCTAAATAGGATGATGAAACACTTTGGAAAAAATATACAGAAAACTAGAGATGAACTTGAAGATAAAATTGCAAATATCTCCATGGCCACCATGTACTTGCCGTTAGTGCTGAGGTAGGCAGGAATAAATGAGATCCAAACGCTGAGGAAGGCGACCATGCTGAATGTGATTAGTTTAGCCTCGTTGAAGCTGTTGGGGAGATTCCTGGCCAGAAAGGCAATTACAAAACTTATGGTAGCAAGAAATCCAAGATATCCCAGCATGCACCAGAAAGCAATGGTGGATCCTTCGTGACATTCTACTGTGATGATACCAGGGTGAGTGTGGATGTTATAGACTGAAAAAGGAGGTGCGACAACCAACCAAACACCACAGAGTAGAATTTGGATTAGAGTACAGAAAAAGATGATTGTATATGACAACTGAGGCCCAACCCACCTCCTTAAGTCACTGTTGGGTTTTGTGGCAGCAAAGGCAATGACTACCATGATGGTTTTGGCTAAGATACAGGAGACACAAAGGGCAAACGTGATACCAAAGCCTGCCTGGCGAATAAGGCATTTCTCTGATGTGGGGTATCCAATAAAAGCCAATGAGCAAAGGAAGCACATGGTGAGAGACAAGAGCAAGAGGTAGCTAAGGTAACAATTGCTTGCTTTGACAATAGGTGTGCTTCTGTAATGAATGTACAGTCCAAGGATGGTAAGAGGAATTGCTGAAGACAAAAGACTGACTGCAGCCAGGATGGCTCCAAAGGTTTCATTGTAGGAAAGAAACTCAGTGATCTTTGGGATGCAAAGGATACGATTATCATTGGACCATTGATCCCAAGGACATTTGAAGCATTCAACAGAATCTGATAGATGGCAAGAAAAAAACATATTTAATTTTTTTTTTGTTGACCACTAAAAAATCATAACTCAAGCTCTGATACTGCATGTCCAATTACCTGTTTGGTTTGAAATCTCACCCCGCAGACAGGGAACACAGTCGTAGCAGCAAATGGGTTGTGTTGTTATAGCAGCTTTTCTGAATCCAGGGAGACAGCGGGGTCTACAAAGAGAGGCAGGGACCTGGAGACAGCAAACAACAATATATGAAAACAGAGGTGAAATAAAAGTCATACACCAACTCCAAGGGAAAAAAGCACAAATATAAAAGACACAATTAAAGCACAGATGTAAAGAAAACATGAGAAAACAGCAGTTAAAAGAATCTGCAGATATTTTCTTTTCTTGTAATTAGAGATTATATGTTTGCATAGCAGGAGCTGCCTCAGCTAGTGTTTTGCTGATTATCTTCATTTAGTTAAATATGTATTTATAAATCAGAGCATCAACAATTCATATAATGCTATTGAATACCAATCATCTTTGAAAAAAGAGGCCAGAGGAATAAGAGTAGTTTGTGTTTGTAAGCTTCAACACAGTGGCATACTGTGTCCAGGCAAATCACCAATATTAAATGTACTAAATTAAAATTATAATTTGATAATTGCTTTTCATATACAATTTTCATATTACAAGTCCTGGAGAGTTTCTGAGAAAAGTAGTTGACAAAGAGATGGTTTAGCCTATTCGTGCCACACACAAGTTAATTACTCAAAGCATTCTAACCACTCCTGTGTCTGAAAAACATGTAGGGCCAGATGTACAAACTTTTTTGTTCACAAATTGCCTGTTTCATAGAATCTGGCTGTTTGTGAATGAAAAAAGGCATTTTTTAATGTGCAAAGGTACAATTTTCAAATTGGTAACCTATCAATTGGGTGTTCGATTCTGTATGAGGAAGGGGTTGATTTAGGGCATCCCTTCCTCAAATCGACTAGCAGCGGTATGTGTGAATGTTTAGTGATTGAAATGCCCCAAGGAATCCCTTGCCCTTTGTGAATGTTTGTAAAAACATTTTTAAGATCATGCAGTGGTCCCAAGTGCCGATACCTATTCTTAAAAAATGAAAAGAAAACGTTTTTTGTTTAAATACTTCCCATTTTCCTTTATTGAAAAGCAATCACAGACATGCAGTCTGCTGACCCCAGCAGGCCACCATCCCTGCGACTGAGACCTACCTTATGAATAATAATGAAGTAGGTCTATTTGTGACCCCCGTTAAACACACCTTTGTGCATAGCTGTTTGCACTAAGAATCACAAAGTGTGTTAAACACACATTTTTGCATAGCTGTTTGTGATTACCAAATAGTGAATCTGAAAAAACAAATGCTATTTGTTCATCACAAACACTTTCCTACATACATCTGGCCCTAAGTGAATATTGATTTTTCAAGGCAAAATGACATTAGTCACCATGAGTAAGGTTTCCATTTCTAGCAACTTCTATTGTGAGATGGACATAACCAGCATCAGGGGAGCATAGATGCATCTCATGGACCACTGAATGCTCTCTACAATGTACATGTCAAATTTCTGGTGTTCATGGAAATGAACAGTCGGCATTCTCTGAAATGCCCTTACCTACTTCTCCAAATCATTGTGAAAACTGATAACAATCACAATGGCCAACTTTAATGCATATATACCATCCATTTTTGTTGACTCTGTTTTCCATCATGGTATTTTAACACAGAACGTGGTTAACAA
This sequence comes from Triturus cristatus, assembly GCF_964204655.1. NCBI lineage: Eukaryota > Metazoa > Chordata > Amphibia > Caudata > Salamandridae > Triturus > Triturus cristatus. The sequence goes on from NC_140595.1 coordinate 762,062,641, forward strand.
AAATTGACATTTGTTCTTTTGTACTTGCCACAATCTGTGCATCTTTATTTTTGGTTCTAATGAAGTAAGTTGAAGTTGACTTCACAATCTTGGCTATATTTACTGTCAAACTGTTAAACGTTATCTACACTGCTGCAGAAACTCGCATCATTAGAGACTGAAACATGCTGATTGTGCAGGGGGAAATAGATACACAGAAATATAAAATGCCCTATTCCTCATATATGAACATAAGAATTTATGAAGAAACTGTGAATGAACTGTGTTTACTAAAAAAACCTTTGTCAAGGAAGCAGCTGAAAAGAAAAGGAATGGGACCTTTGACACCAAGGTCAACCAAATGGATTATCAACCACAGTTGTGTTCTGCATTTTTAACGCTCCCAAATGGACTGCAAAACAAATTGGGAAAAATGCTCAAGAATGCCTGTGCTCATAATCGTAAATACATGGCCTGGCATCGCTGAGGCTCTTCTGCTCCAGAAGCACAGACAGCCACATCCATCCGCCCCCCACCCTCCTCCTGGGAAAAAAAATATTTGCATTTGGTGTTGTAGTTTACAGTGGGTTTACAGTGCAGCTAGACATCATCTTCTTACCGCTATCAAGACATGTTCCAGTGTATCCCAATTTATGCCCATTTATGATCATGAGTGGCTTCATTAATAACTCCCCATTCCAGGCCCAGCCTTTCTGCCCAATAACCTGTGGTGGGTCCCTCCTTAGGGGAGAACCCCAGACACCCAGAAAACATCCCCCTTTGAGGTGTTCATGCATGAGGTGCCTGTGCAGTAGGCCAATCTGCCCACTAGTATACCTACCTCGGACACACCCTAAACCCGTCACTTCTCCCATCCCCCAATGGGCCAGTGCGAGGCATGCCCATTGCTCATGCATGGGTGGTTGACCATAAGGGCCAGATGCAAGCGTTTGCTCACAAACCTCTGCACTTGGATCCTCCCAGTGACCTCCTGCCAGCACCCCTTAGGTGAGCCCATTATCCTGCTGTTATGGAAATCGAAGGAAATGTAGTGCCTAATTGATCCCTATTTGTGACCTCATACGCAATACACCCCAAAAAAATACGACAAAAGCACTCGACCTGAAAAAGAATGATTGGTTAGCATATAAACAAGTATAAACAACAAAGTATGCAGTTCCTAGCATATAAACAAGACAGCCCAACACCCAACATGTGAGGAACCTAGCCCTAAAATCTAACTGCTTTGGGGATGGAGGGAGGGACAAAAAAGACACAGCTGGCATGCTGCTACAGGGAAGCAGGTCAATTCCCTCAAAGCAGTAATCAGGAATACAAACCACCGCCTCATGCCCCTCTAATGGGCAAGGCTTTGTGGTCCATTCAGATACATGCCCCAGGAAGTCAACCCTGTGACTTCCGGGATCAAAGTCCCGTCAGCAGTCAATCACTGCTCTTGAAGTTGCAGGGCGACAGTGCAAAGTGCTGTAGCCCCTTCACCCCATGTTTCCAGCCCACCAGGAGTCGAAATGCGTGCAGCTCTCTCGAGGTGGGAGAGCCTTGGCCACATGGCTTAGCACCACTGAGGGACCTCTGCTCCAGAACCACAGCCAACCATGTCAATCAGCCCCCCCACACCTCTACTGGGGATACAAACTACACACATCTTTGGATTAGGGGTCTTGATCCCCAGCTGTATTTTATTTCATACAGTATGGAAAACAAAACACACAACATTTCAACATTGTATTCTCAGTAACCCCCATATTTACAGCATTATTTACACAAGGTGATCCTTACCTAACCTTGAGAGAGGCTCTAGATATCATCTTCCTACGGCTATCTAGACATGTTGATGCGTATCCCAATTTTTGAACAGAATAAGATAATGATCCCTGTTATCTCTCCAGTCCAGGCCTAGCCTTCCCATGCAGTGATCCCCACACACCCACAATGCAACATCCTTTGGGGTGTCCACGTGTGAGGTGCCTATGCAAGCAGCCTGTCTGTCCACTAGAATACCTACCTCAGGCACCACCTCACCCCCAAGGGCCAGTGTGAGGCATGCCAATTGTGCATGAACCAGTTGTTTTCCATAAGAGCCATATGCGAACATTCACTTGCAACCCCATGCCCCTGGATGCTCCGAGTGACCTCCTGCCTGCACCCCTTTGGTGGGCCCATGACCTCGCTGTTGTGGAAACTTAAGGAAAGGTAGTGACCTCACCCACCACATGCCACAATAGTTCACCTACAATCTGGCCTCATCCCTCCTCTGGTCGGTTCCTCTATCGATGGTGATGCACGAGCCAGGAAAGAATGTTCTCAAGAAAAATATCATTGCCGATCTTTGATAGGTGTACTCCATCCTTCAGAAAGAAACGGTCACTCTTAATGAGTCCAAGGGATATGGACACCAACTGTTGCGGCATATGGAACAGGTCAGTCCTCATGAGGTGGCGATAGGGAATAGAAAGACCAGACTGCTGCCTCATGCCCCCTTTTATGGGTGACGCTTTGCGGTCCAATCGGACATGCACCTCGGAAGCCAAACCAATTACCTCCAGGGTCAAAGCCCCACCCGCAGCCAATCACAGCTCTTGAAGTTGCAGAGTGGCAGTCCAAGGTGCTGTTGTCCCATTCTTCCCCCAGATTTCCGGGCCATTGTGAGCCACCATGCATGCAGCTCCCCTAAGGTGGGGGAGCCTTGGGAATAGTAACTTGAAGAGATAGGAGCAAGAACAATTGTTCAAGAAACATTTTGCTCTTAACCTTAAGTATAGTATCTAAAAAAGAAAAAATCCAAGCCTATTTGAACCTCCCACTATACCTTGTAATGGAATATCTTCATCTTTTAAACCGCTCAGATTGTTGAAATACCCTGAATAGTAGTTCAGAACAGAATCATCTGGGTCTTGTGAGTTCTTAACCAAGTTCCAGATTCTTGCACTGTTATTGATATTAAAAAAAGTCGTTTAGTGAGTTGCATAATTTATGTGAAGTGAAACATTGGCATGTAGGTTGAGTCCCAAAAAGATATAGAACTATTCCTCTCAGGTATTGGAGATAGTTTAGATTAAATAGAGTTATTTTGTTATTCACAATAGGCTTTCTATATTCTCCCTGCTTCTGTTAGTAGCTTGATTTGGCATGTGGCTGGTATGATGTACTCCAGTGATGCTGTTAAATGTTTGTGAGCTTTTTTAAAAAGAAATATACCTTGCAACTATAGGATATTCTGTTATGTTAAAGCTTACAATGTATTGGGGGATCAGGTTAGATAAAGAACTAAATGATGGTACTAATGAATATCGACCACAAAAATATCTACCAACATCAATATTGAAGTCAAAATATAGACAAACATAATTTGAAATCCGAAACTGATAACAAAAACAGCAACAAAGATTGCATCCAAAATATCGCCGTACAGAAATATGTAAAGTTAAATCATATCTAATGCAAAAATGTAGATTAAAATAACAAGCATATAGTGTTTATATTGAAAAAAAATTTTTAGATATATATTTCAAATGAATTTAACATTTTTTATAAAGTTGCAATATATATTGAAATATGTTATATAAATCTGATGAATGTATTGTTTAATTTTTTAATAAATCTTTAAACATGTACTTTACATTACAATTGATAAAACCCACACCTGCTAGATTAAAAATGTTTTATTTACAGCACAAAAATAAAAACAAATGATTAATGTTGATTTATCAAAAATATAGTTGAAATAAACTATTTTTTATCAGTTTTTTAAACACTAATATTGCTATATAATTGCATAAACATCTACAGATATATACAACATCTTTTATATCTTTAAATGCTTTAATGTTTAAACTTTAACATACATTTGTGGGGTAAACCCCATTTACTATTCCCATTACAACATGAACAACATTAGTGAGATTTGGACTTCGGAGGGTGGGGAAGGGGATTTTCTGCTATCATTCCAAACTAAGCAAAACTGGATAAAGCTTCGGACTCTGGGGGATTCATATATACTATTTCCACTCCAAAAGTGAGCACCATTGAAGAAAGTGTGGAAATCTGGGTGGGTCAGATTTTAACATGCCCACTCCAAATGAAACTACATTTAGAAAAGTGCTGGACTCAGGAGGGGTCAGTGTTACTATTGCCACTCCAAGCTAAGTAACACTGGGGAAAGTGTTTTATGGACTATTGTCAAGTATACTAGTCCTACTCAAATCTAAGTAACTATAAGGAATGCATTTGATGCTGTGGGCCGGCAGATTTACTCTACCACTACAAACAACACAATATGTGAGAAAGTGTTGACACTGGGGAGGGCAGATTCAGTATTTCCACTTCAAACTATGCAAAATTGGGGAAAACTTTGTACTCTTAAGGGGTCAGATTAACTATTTCCACTTGAAACTAAAAGACATTGTCTTGCACGCTGGGGAGGTGAGAGGGTAACCGAAATACTATTGCTACTCCAAACTAATAAACATTAAAGTAAAAAGGGAAAATGTGCATAAATAACTAGAAAATAAAAATAAATAGGAACTTTACATATTAAAAAAGATGTAAAAAAATCAAACTTAGTGATACAAATATAAAAATAATTAAATGTTATATCGGACCTCAATGAATTTAGATTAACACAGTAGATTAATTGACAACATACATTTGTTCATTTGAAGCAATTTAAAAAATAAATATTTTGAAAATCAGAAACAAATATTTCAACTAAACATTTTTTTCTAAAATTAAATCAATTATTTTTTTTAAAAAAATGTACCAAAAAACATTATATATTTAAATTGAAATTAAAAACTACAAAATGATGTTTTAAATATAAGTAACTTCAAATATATTAAGATGATATATTATTATCAAATAAAGTCCATAAAAAACACCCCAATAAAACACAAAATTAAAAAATAAAAAACATGAAAAAAGTCAACGATACAGTAAATTCCATGTTAGTAACAAAAAATAAATAAATTGATATTTACAAAAGCAATATTATATACAATTATATTTAATATTTCATTATTATTGTTCATAAGAGAAAAACAATATACTTTCAAAAAAACAATAAGCTTACCATCGACATTCAATGTTGATATTACGGTACCCACAAATTTAGGACTGGTGATTAAGTACCATTGATATTCTCTCACCGATAATAGGAATCCACATCAACGATACTAGACTGTCAAAGCTGCATGTATTTTTATTTGGGCTGTATTATGGCTCTCATTTTTTCGAATAAGAAATGTTTGTGAGCTTTTTTAAAAAGAAATATACCTTGCAACTATGGGATATTCTGTTATTTTAAAGCTTACAATGTATTGGGGTGTCAGGTTAGATAAAGAACTAAATGATGGTACTAATGAATATCGACCACAAAAATATCTACCAACATCAATATTGAAGTCAAAATATAGACAAACATAATATGAAACCCGAAACTGATAACAAAAACAGCAACAAAGATTGCATCCAAAATGTCATTTTAACATTAGTGTTGTTGAAAACAGAAGGGCTAGCCATGTTTAACTTTGAAGACAACTACCCTTATGAGTACAGTCCTTTCTAGATGCAAATCACTCTTTTGAGGTTTACATCAGATGCTGGGAGACACCCGGAGGAGGTGCTGAAAACTGCTATTCAGAAGCTCATCCTGTGAGCCCTGTGTGAGCCTGGAGCTCTGAATTCTGTCCTCCGGGTTTTAAGCTGGGCCACCAAGTGCTGCAGTGAGGTGAGCAGTTCTGGCCTGGGGGCTCCCCGGGGGCTCGCCTGTGTCTATGGGGTCTATCAGGATGGCGGTTGGATGTCTGCCGCCGGGCCGGCGGTGGCCACCGCCGAGCCAGCAGTGGAAATCCGACCGTGATCGAAACCCGGAAAACCGTCGGTCAGATTAGGATGGCGGTGGTGACCGCTACAGAGAGGAATTCCAACTGCCGCTTTTCCGCTGGTAGCAAACTGCCAGCTGGCCTGGCGTGTGGAGCTGGACCGCTACAATGGTGGTGGTGCAGGGCCAGGCTCCCCCGGCACTATTATGATGCCTGCGTTAGCAGGCCTTTCCGCTGTGGTGGAACCGCCATTGAAAGGCTGGCGGAGACAGGTTCCGGGGTCCCATTGTGGGCCCCCAAAGTGTTGGGGTGTGTGTGGGTGCACTGGGGTACCCGTGGTACCCCCCTACGTGTCCCTGAACCAGGTGGAAGGCACTGTGCAGTGCCTGCCATGCAGTGCAGGGAAATGCATGACATGCTCCTTTTGACAACCGCCGCAATGTTAAAGCCCGCAATCGTACCGGCGCAGTCGGATCTCGACTGCGGAGCATAATAATTAGATCGGCGGTTATGCCGCAGTTCTGGTGGGCGGTCTTTTTCCGCTACCATGGCGGTCGGGGTGATTTTCCAACCGCCATCCTAATGACCCCCTCTGTGCCCTGCAGGAGGAGGCTTGGGAGTTGTCCAGGGGATCCCTTGGCACCAGGGAGCAGAGTTCCTCATCCGAACTGGAGATGCAGGATTCGTTGGAGCTGCAGTAGACCAACTTAGCTTAGGAGATCAGCTCTGCCAAGTTCCACGCATCAGGTGTTAGACTAACGCATTTCATCGTATCGAAGTGCGAAGTCACGCATATTAGCTCCTGTGCCTGTCAAGCTCAAATGCTGGTTGTAGCCTGTTATTATAACAATAACAGGTAAAGCAGCATGAGCCTGCATTCTGCTGGAAGAGTGCAGCTAACACACTAAGGGTCACATGCATCAAAAGAAAAAACAGTCACAAACGGGCAGATTCTCAGAATCTGCCCCTTTGCGACCGGTATTTTTGCGTTTAGGATGCATCATTTATTGCGATTACTTAAATTGTGATTGCATTTAAGGAATTGCAAATTGCAATGCCTCAAATGCAATGCATGATGCCATTGAAAATAGCGATTTCGCTATTAGGGCACGCAAATTACGGTAAAATGAAACTTGACTGCAATTTGCAAAAACATTGAAAAATGCACTAAAGTGCATTTTTCAAAGTTCCCGGTAACACACACACACATGCCCTTGGGGCATGTGTGTGCGCAACATGTGTTCACATTACAATTTCAGGGGTGCATCAGGGTGTCCTTTTGGCACCCTTGCACCCTTAAAATTGCATGCGCAATTTGCCCGTACCTATTGGGAACTCGCAATTTGTGCATGCAATTCCCATTCATTCCTAAGGGCCTCTAGGCCCGTAGGATTGAATCGGAATCAATTCCTTAATTGCGAATCGCAATTTGCGAGTCGCAATTAAGGAATTTATAGGACTCGCAATTTTATTTGCCATTCCTACATGCATAGGCAATAGCGATCTTTAATTGCGATTCCTTAAAAATCGCAATCAAAGAATCGCTATTATCTTCTTTGATGCATGAGCACCTAAGTGCTGTCTGACCACAGACTGGTGCACATTTACTGGGACGCATTGACATCAACTATCGATTATTAGATTTGGCATCTACTGCGCCGTGGACTGGCTGCATTCAATTAGCTAGTTTCACTCTCAGCCCAACCACGATGCAGCCTCATGTGACGTGGCTGTCACAGTTGGCAGGGCTGCACAGAGGACAACCTGCGACAACAGTTCCTATTAAGTGAGAAAATCATCCCGCAGTAGGCCTGCACTAAATTAATCGGGAGGCTAGGCTGTGCATTGTTGGTTTTAAACACCGGCCACTGGGGCCACCGGCACTATCATCCGTTTATGCCGGTATCATTTTAGCCAATAAATGAGTGGAGGTAAATTCAACTTTCTTCTTCCACCGCAGATCGAGAGCACGTGCGAGGCTCAGTTCCACGTGACAGGTAATTGGCAATGCACTCTGGGTGCACATAAGACTTTACAGGGTCATTGGCGTACGTGACTGGCCCCCCTCATTTGCTATCCTGCCTACTTCACTGCTGCTCAAGGCTGGCCCGCTGGAAAATAACATTCGGGTAGGCTGAAAACTACCACCAGCTAGAGCGAGATACTTTTGAGAGATGTCTGTGTGTGATTCGCAGTGTGCTCTGAGACAGCTTTAAACTGCACCCGAGGCACAGGGTCAAGACTGATTTGCGTATGGCCAGGTCTAAACTGGGGTGGCATGGTGAGCAAAATAATGATGGATTTAACCCAGATCTCTTGACTGGGGTGAATGTTTTGATTTGTTCTGCATTCCGTCCATCAATTGTGTGTCTTTTACTTTCTCGCCCGATTGTGGAATGGCAGCACTCGGTTGAGTCATGCATTCTGTTTACTGTTGACATCTTTCCGAGAGAAAATGACTGGCCATTAGTTGTATTTTCAAGAGTCTGCAAATGCCTTGATCCTGGACATGGCTTATACTAACTGGAAACAAAATAGTATTTATGCATTTGTAACATGCAATTTCTGTGGTTTCTTACTTTAAGTATTAGTCCCTAGAACACATTTAAACGTGCTTTCTTTCCATTTATATTTTTCCGTGAAGTATACAGATAGACGGTAAAAATATGAACCAGCTGTGATTTTGCTTTTCTTGAACTGGTTGGAACATCAGAACATCCACCCTGTGTTTATTTGATCTCTGCAGCAGGTCCTGAACTTTATTATTTGCACACAATGAAGTGCAATGACATGGGAGGGAGGGCGGTGTGAGATGTTTTATGATGACTGCTTTACTTTTGTATCTTCTTAGTATACAAATAGTTTTGTATTAGTATCTTAACCTTCTGTTTCAGGGTTTTTTCTGCAGTTGAAAGATATTTTAGGGCTTCTCATTGATCAAAATATTGCAATTTCTAATTTGTATCTCTTACCATCCAATGTATTGCTTGGTTTTGCTCGCAGGAAAATGTTACACTAAGTGACACACAATCTCTAGACAGCAAACCCATATATGTAGCCTTCTCACACCTCTTTCTTCCCTCAAAAACTATGAATCTGGAGCCTGGCTGCAGTGATGCACAGCATCCGTGCAGCACCCCCATGTAAGGGCACTAGGTTAGTGCCCTTCTATTTCTGGTGCTTCATAGCAGTTTTAAGCTCTTCTTAGAGTTTCTTGCTTCAATGGGTGTAATTTTTGATATTTATATGTTTCCCTTGTCTTCCTTGCTAGGTTTTGCTCGGGACAAAGTGTCACTCATAGTCGTTGAATGTCACTCATAATTACAGTGCAGCCCTGCCAAGTATCACGCAACGGACGTGACTCTAACGCATTTCAGTGTGGTGTTCAGCATCACCGCACTGAAATGCATTGTCACGCATTTTCAAATGGCACTGTCTCTCTGCTGTACCAGCCACGCTACCCAGACTGCTAGCGCGTGCCAGTGTTCCGTCGCACACCACTCGTGTTTTTTTTTGCGCATACGCGCACACATCACTCCAGGGCTTGTTGCTCGGGCTCCTTCTTTCACTTAGCTCCAGCCAGGCTACCCATTCCTTCAGCCCACTATGTGACATGCCTTTGGATTTCTTGGAAGACAAATGTGAAACGCGTACCTCGTACCACTGATACTGATGTCTGTAAATCACCATCAGAAAACACAATGCAGTGCTCCACCTCAGTTGTTAAATCACTGTCTTCAGCCATTCTTGGCAGCCCGCGAATCTGGAAAGTCATCGCTTTGGCTTAATTTTCAGAATACTTCACTTTAGTTTCCAAACTGGCAGTTGTCGGGTGTGCACGTGCGCGCGCACACAACTCCCGGGCTTGTTGCTCACGCTTCTTGTTTTTTAAAATGTATGTAACGTTTTGATTTTTCGCTTTTTTGTTAAACATCGATTTGGTTGATTTCTTGTAAAACATTTTGTGCCGTGTCTTAATCCTTCCTGATACGTCGGCAGCCTGGTCGTAGAGGAGGCCGGGTTGCTTTAAGAAAGCAGCCGTGGCTGCTCCGGCCTCTCATGGGTTCATTTTTTCAACCGCCGACATATTTGTCTCCCTCCTCCACCCCTTTTTAGCTGCTTAATGGGACCCGGCCCGTTAAAATGTTTCGTCTGTGGGATGTGTCTCTGCCGTCTCTCTCCCGCGCTGGTGGGTTTGGGCCCCCTTGAGGGGATGCTGTTGGAGGTAGGGAAAGCGGATATTCTTTTGTTTACTTTTGTATTTCTCGCGAAATGGTAGATATATGTTCATGCCGAATAATGGCCTTCACTGTGTGCGTTGGCTTCACATGCACCAGTCATTGTGCGCATGTGAAGCTCTGGTCTCCCAATAGAGCTGTGCACAGGGCCGGTGGCGGTGCGTGTGTGTTAAATGTGATGGGACAAGTAAACAGGTCCACTGAAAGCTTGCTGTAGTGCAAGAGGGATGCAAGTGAGCTTAGAGGGCCCATGCATCTCTGGCATCTGTACCACTGAACCCCCCACAGAGACCATTAGTTTCCCTTCCGTGAAACCTGCCAACCTTCAACCTCTTTCAAGCTCCTTTAAATTTGTTTGAAATAAGCAGACTGTCAACATCCATGCAGTTGCAAAGTAAAGAAACAGTTCTAAAGTTAATTCGCGAGAAAAAGGCACAACCATTTTTAACAATAACTAGCACTCCAAGGAAATATTGGCCGTTTACTGGGACAAACTAGACCAGGGTGTAATTGAAGGAAACTCAGCGATCTACATGTAATTAAATTATCAGGATCTATACAAGACTCTAGGCGCTTAACAAAACCTTCACACACCACTAACAGAAATGTGCTAAGAATAGTTGGTGACTGAATTTGTTTTTTGTGAATTTAACTTTTGTATACAAAAACACAACACAAAGTAAATCAAACAATAACAATCACCATTTTTATTAAAACACAGCGGTGCATCTGAAGAAAAACAACATGCATTTATGGACCATTCAACAAACCAGGTGCACCAAGAGGGATATATAAGAGATTGAAATACCCAACCAACCAGTAGCCAAGTAAACAAGCATTGGCATAGCCAATAGGTCTCGCCTTTGGTACCTTATAAGTGTTTAGCCATGCAACAGTTGATGTTGTTGCACCAAGGATATTGTGCTGCATAACTAAATATTTATAAGGTCCCAAAAGTGAGACCTATTGGCTATGCCAATGCTTGTTCGATCTTTCCTTCTGGTGTGCGGGCACCGTCGCAATTATGGCACTGCCAGCACTGTCTGCCTGCTCATCAGACCTTCATCTTGTGAGCCCACAGTGAATTCAGTTAACCATGATTACCAAGCTCACGTCATGGAGTCGATGACCGGCAGTTGCAAAGGCCTCCCTCCCAGGACAGTCTGTCACTGGAGTGCAGCAGACTCTGTAAACAGCCCTGGACTGGGGGAGGAGGCGGGCGGCCAACAACTCCTAAGTACCAGCCACCGACTTTTGAATCGCACCATGCTGCTGCAGTGCGGAGAAAACTTTAAACCCGTTTCAATTACAGTTGTTCCCGGTTTATGAGCTCTAGTTTCCGTGTTTCGAAAACACTTGCCTCCGATATTCTTTGTCTGTTTTTGCTCTTACAGTGCGAACCTGCACCAAAGAAGCGCTTTAACGTAGCACATGTCACGTGACATGGGACACAATCAGTTTTTAGGGCCAGGGCAGATTGGGTGATTTGGCCAGAATTAGGGAATGTGTTGCCGGTTCATCCTCATTGGTGCATTGTACAGACTGGGTCATGATGCCTTAAGATTCGGAAAGCTTAAGGTGCTTTGCTCTGGGCTGATTAGTAGAGTTGTGATGCTGCCCAGCTACCGGTAAACAAAAAGATGAAATGTGTAAATAAGATAGTTTGGGAGGAGAAGGGTTTAACCAATGTGCTTGTTATCGTGTTACAACGTCTACAGTCGGTAATTTGCATGCTCTATGAGGCTTCAATCAGCCCGAGTTTCTGTTGCATATACCTCGCCACAAATTTGAGGTGAGTAAAATATGCATAGATGATAACAGACCCTACTCAGGCCGGAGATTACCGATTTGTGAAGCCAAAATGGCTTCATTGTACTAATTATCTCCTGCCTACAATGCCTCTGCTTTAATATGGGAGTGCCGGCTCACAGGTATGTGTGCACACATTTAGAGATAATCCTGTGTGTGTATTGTTGTACACGGGATGCCATGTGTGCAGGTGCACATTCACAAGATACAGAAAAAGTGCAGGTTTCGTGGTAATCTCACATGTGCAGCGATGGCAGGAGTTTGAGTACAAACTCCTTGATCATCTCAGGTGTGCAGACTTCGATGCACAGATTTTGGTCTGTGAGTACATATAAATTAGAGAATGTAAATGTGGTGCATTGCAGGTGAATGAGCGCAGATTAGGAGGGCAGACAGTGAGTCCGCCGCTGCAAGGACCATGTGAGCAGAGTTGACTGACAGTGACTCCTCTGCGAGTACACCATATAATACTTTGCCCCCCTCGCCCAGCCAACAGTGAAATGCCTCTCTCTGACAGTGGCGCCAGCGTGCTGCCTGTCCTCACGGTGAACACTGGGAGAGCAGACGATCTTCTACAGTCATCTCTGCTGAGGCAGAATCGCAAAAGATCTGACTGCCCCCGTGTACTGGGCTCAAACACTGCCAACTTTTCACTGTTTAAACATAGGCCCTCCTGAACTCCAATAGAGGAGGGAGGTTGTAATTTATGATATTTGTTTCCCTCATCTTCTTTGCTTGATTTTGCTCGCGAGAAAGTGTCACTCATAGTTTTTGAAAAGTCACTCATAAATACAGTGAAATTATGAAAATGTCTGTGAGAAGTTGGCCTGACATATGCTGGTCACTAGTTATAGTGGCCACCTTTCACCAGTCCAATTCGACTCTTATGGTAGATATGTTCAAGACAACCTTTTAAAGAAAGCTATCCTAGTGGTAGTGCTGGAGCAGAGTTTTCTGTTGAAAATCTATTGGGTTTTTTAAGTTCTGGTTTGTCTATTGTCGAAAGAAATTAAAATTATTAATTTATAATTACTAATTATTTGTTTTGTGTAAATGTTCTAATTAACCAATACGAACTAACAAGAGAAAACTACACGTGGGGATGCGTTCGTGTTGCTTACTAATAATGTGCATGTTTTATTAATAAATGTTGCTGAGTGCTGTTTATTTTTAAAGCACAAAAACGCTTTTTAAATGTCGTGTACTAATGCTTTTTTTGTGTTGCAAAGGCTAGATAATTACATACACATAAGGGTATTAGTGGGGTTAACACTGTTTAATCACTATGCTGTGGTAACGTTGTTTTTGTCTCTTTTAATTAAGATGGTACGTTTTGGCCTAGTGAAAAATGGCTACCGTTTAAAGCCTACATTCGAGTGCTGAGATTTTGATGAGAAGGCCTTGCTGAACATGGTCGAGAGTCATCTGACCACAGTCTTCGCCTGGTTAAAAGTTTTCCGTGAGGACAGCAGCTCTGTGCGGACATCCAAATGTCCTTGGAAGACAAAGGAGCCACAATGAAATTGTGATCACCATGCTGGTTCCGAGGAAATATGAACATGAAAAAGAAACATTTTCAAGATTTAGTTCCGTCTTCCGTCTTTTTATTTTTGTGATTTTTCTGAGCGGAGATTTTCCAAATGTAGCGATGCTACATCCTTTCCTGCTCGCTTTGCTCAGCGGTTCAGCGGATATCGAAAACATTTTATGTTGCCTTCTTTTGTTAAATTTATTATAAATATTGTTAGCTTAGAGAGGGTTCATTCATTGCATTTTGGATTCTGAGGCCACTTCTTTCCGAACTTGCGTTGGTGAGGATCGATGCCGTGAGGACGGAGACTTAAGAGACTTCTATCGAGAGACCTGTCCTGACTCGTTTATGACATTTAGCTAGAATAGGTAACTATGAGAATAATGATTTATTTTGATTTCCTTTCCCTTTGAACTAATTTTAGATAAAGAATCATAATTTTAAATACAGTGTTGGTTATTATTTCTTGTCAATTATTGAGTACTCTATTTTGATTATTGTTGATTATTATTGGTTAAATCATGACTCAAGACAGTGTCAATTAGGTCTTATCGACCATAGGGTAGATGCAGGGTGTTTAGAAGGTTTTCTTTTCACAGGTTCAGTGCTGATAGAGTAATCTGAGTGTATGTTAGTGAAATGGGCCCAAGCGTATGATGAGTGTATGTGCGTGTATCTGTGAATTTACTCTATCCGTGGAAGTAGGGAGAATTTGTACACCCCAATCTGCACCAGTAGCTGTGGAGAGCAGCCTTCAGGCTAAGTCTCAGAGGAATGTAAAGCAGCTTGTTTTACCTTATAATCTCTTGAATTACCAAATGAAAGGACACCACACAGGTATATATATCAAATATATATGTATTTATTACTAGACACACTCTACTAATCTCTTTATGAGATTAGAAGCCAGATACACATTCAAAATTCAACGTTTCTCAATAAGTTAAGCACAGATATGACTGGAGCCCTAGGGGTGTACCAGACCATATACAAAAAAAAAATGGTATAAGAATGTCGACTTGCAAAATGACAAGACCTAGGGCCTGGGGAATCGCTGGGGCTTCACTACTACAGTGTTAGCAGGTAAGTAACAGGCCCACGGGAGACGCGTGCAGTGTGTGAATACAGCTGCGCGTTCCTTATTGATTATAATGGTGCAAGTCGCGGTTGAATTTTTAAAGTTTTAGGGTACTTCAAGGAAGTCTACAAGCAAGCCACTTACAAGGTAAGTACTTCGAGGGCCAACACACACTAGGTCACCGGAGTGCACGAGTTACCTCACCCAGGGAAGCCGGGTGCATAGGTGTCGTTTGGTGTCGGGTCGCGTCGCTGTTTTCTTTGGAGACCAAAGAAGACTTGCTGCTTGCGTCGACTGAAGAAGTGTCCGGTGGAATCCAATGGTGGATTCAAGATGGAGGCGACCTGAAAATTGAAGGGACAGTGTTCAAAGTCACTTGCCAGTGACCGGTGGCCAGGAAGATGGATGACAACGGATGTCGGGTGATTTCAGGTCGTCTATGGTGTTTTGACTCTTCGCTCACACGGTCCAGGAGGAATCGATGAGGACCAGCAGCTGGATTCAGTGTCCCACAACGTCTGCGGCTGATGGCGGTGTCGGCAACTGGATTGGAGCCAACAAGCCTTGGCAACTGCAAGTCTTGTGTAGACTGAAGAAAGTCGATGGTACAGACCAGCAAGGTCTGAGGGACTCACCCAGCGAGGGTGAGTGAGGGCAGGCCTGGAGCAACCAGAGCAGCCCTTTTAGTCAATAAGAAAGTCTTCGGGGAACCCACAAGCCAACGGGCAAGGGATCTTGAAGGTACCTCTTCAGGAAATGCTTCACAGGGGCCCACGGTCACTCGGGATGGGGTAGGCCTCTGATTTTCGCTGCAAAACCTGCTGGAGGCTTGGGCCAGTGATGCTCCAATGCACAAGTTCGTGGAATGTTGTGAAGGGTTTGCACTCGACAATAGTGCACGGTCCCTGGGTATTGTTGTTCCTCGTCACTCGTGGGGTCCACTTGCCACAGCTCTGCTGGGTAGTCACAATGGCTGTCCAGAAGTCAGGAAATCCACTTCCGGGGCTGCAGGGACTTCGAACTCTGGCAGGAGCGGGAAAGTTTGCAACCGTTGATTAAGGTTTTTGGTGCCTGCCAAGCAGGGGAGTTACTCCTTGACTCCAAGGGAGATTCTTCTGTCTTCCAAAGGTAGTGGAACGTTGAAGGGCCAGGATTCTTCATCCAGGGTTATCTGTTTTGCAATGGCAAAGTTTGCTATCTTATAGTGAAGATAGGGGAGGGACTAGCTCTATGACCACTCCTCTAGGAGGTCCAGGAGTGGGGGGGGTTACACCCACTTCCCTTTGTCCAGTTTCATGCCAGAGCAGGGACAGGTAGTCCCGGAACCGGTTTGAGCTGGCATATGCACAGAGGAGCCTACTGATCCCACAGTGCAGGAATTCAAAGCACTCAAGAAGTGCACCCACCCAGTCCCAATATACTAAATCCTGTCTGGAAGGTGGTGACACCTCCCTGTGACAGGATGCCTATTGTTGGGCCTCCTCCACTGCGAGTTTCAGTCAGCAGCAGCAGGGCAGCCAAGTGTCTGTGCTGGTGGCATCCATTTTGTGATGCCAGGGCTCTTTCAGATTTCTACCGTGTTACCACAGTAGGTACATGTCGTCCCCTCTAGAAGGGTGAGATCATACTCCCACACCTGTTACTTGTGTGGGGGTATGATTCCAAGTTGTTTGACACCAAACACAACATGTTTTGATGCAGTCATTTCAAAGTTAGCATTTACCGGTGGGTTATAATGCACTTAAGAGTATATGGTTTAACCGCATCCACAAACAGCCACAGAGAATAGACTCTGCCAGCTGCAGAGGGGTCCTGCTCATGCAGAGGCACCCCCTCACATTGTAAACCAAGCACCCTGCCCTCAGGATTGATAGGGCCTGCCTTAGGGGTGACTGATAGGTTTATATGTGTGTGTATGGTGAGATATAGGAACCTATACCACAGTGAGGAGGGCTAACACTACCTCACCCAGGCTGCAGTAGCAGGCCTGTGGTGTCAGATTTAGTCTGCTTCCCAGGGGTGGCATAATAAATGCTTCAGCCCCTGGTAGGCCTGTGACGTACCTATGCCCTTGGTACCTAAGGTACCATATACTAGGGGCTGATAAGGTACCACAGTATCCAATCACTAGTGCATCTAATATGCTCACCATGTCATTTAAGGGAGTAAGCAGATAGGCTGGGGTCCTAGATAGCAGGATCCCAGCCAGACTAGTCAAAAACCATCAAAACACCAGAAAAAAAGTGGGGGCAACCATGTAGTCAGATTCCACCTTCCTACAATGTCACACATAGCAATCTGAAACCTTTGCAGCTATGGGAGGTGTGCCAAGCTTAAAAAATTAGGGATAGCGGCAGGTGCCGAATTGAGGTCTGATCAGGGCGCAGGATTGACCCGAGACAAAAGCATAAATTAGCGACAACGCTACAAACAAAGTGAGGAGCGTGGTGGTACCGTGGTGCAGCATTAGTGTGCCGTTCGATAAGGTCAAGCACAGGACGTGGAAGCAGCCGCTCCAGATCTCGGCATGGCTTGCTGCACCTGGGGAGGTCCCTCGGACCCTGGGTTCAATTTTTAATCTACTTATCCTCAATCTCCCCCCATTCCGAATCTCACAGAGAGGTGAGGCCCAGAAGCAATCAATTGTGACCCAGCCCAGTATTATGTCAACATGGTAACACAACAATACAGCTAGTTACACGATACAACACATTGCAATATCGATTAGTCCAATTATTTCATCAAAGTAAACATATATTGGGCATATTTGGTTGATTGCTATTCGGGTAAAAGAATGCAGAGAAGAGCAACACATATTGCCCTAAACGGCGGAAAAGCATCAAATTGAACCAACATCATATAAGGTAAGTCAGTGGCAATTTATAGACTGGTGAAGAGAAACACATAGTTCTCCTTTGTTGCAGGGTCCAACAAGGAAAAAGAAAGCAAAAATTAAAAAAAACACAAAGGAGGAATTATAAGTTGTGTTGCCTGCAACCAGCAGCAATCCAGCAATGCCCAAGTGGCTCCAAAGCAACAAAACATGCTAAACTAAAACCACTCTAAGGTCATTACAAATTATTTTAATGGCTAAAGGTTTGATAGTTAATGGGCTACAAGTGGGCATGCAGCCAGGGCCACCTGAAGACCAGCTGACTCTACAGCAATAGGAATGAAGTCACAAGAACAACCTAAAACCGACTCCCAATATTAAAACCTCACTATCGTTTGTCACCAAACATTCATCCAAGACCAAGAGCTAATTTGTGAGTTGCACGGAAGTGTTGGCTGAAACACAGTAAAGGGCCCAGGTGCTCTGTCTTCCCCCTTTGGCATCCGCATTTCTCACTTCTCCTCTGGCACATGTGATATTACACTAAGGCCAGAACTGGCAAGCCCTTCAAAAACAGGGATGATGGGATCTGATGAGATTAATTTGGAAATAGAGAATCCCATCTCTTTGAATTCAGAAAAAATTATTAATTCAACAATTTAACAAAAATCCTTTGACAAAACTGAAAACAAAACTGTGCCCCCCGTGGCTCCAACAGATTTGTTAGCGACTGTAGGGAACTCAGGACAAGTCGTCGCGGAAATTAATGCCCCTCCTGTGTGATGTGATTTTTTGAAAATGTATGCTTGTGAGTAAACAAGTGGCCACTATGCACACTGAGAAACTGAGAGGCAGATTTACAAGAAACTAAAGAATCCCGGTGCTGCAAGACATTTTGCTGCGCCGTGCTGCGTTAGTTTCGAGGCACAGGGATGCGACATATTTGCAACAATATGTCGCATCTCTGTGCTTCCCCCTGCGCTTGCGCACAAACTGCTGCCATGCGCCGGTACTCTTGCACTATGGTGCAAAGATGCCTGCCTCATGGGGAGATAGTTTTTGTGCAGGAAGAGTTACCTTCCTACACAAAAACAATCATTTGAGGTGATTTCCTCTTCCAATGTGTGCTGTGGAATGCAGCACGCATTGAAAGAGGCAAAACTAGTAGAACTTAATACATTTCTCCTCGTTGCACCTCGCTACGCCACCCCTAGAGTGCCGTAGCATTCTGACGCATTCCCCGATTTATGATTCCTCGGAAAAGTATCAGTGGACATGGGTGTTGCGTGGGAACACCCACAGCAACACCCATGTCACGCCCCTATCACACAAAGTGTTGCGTGGAAAGGGGAGATATTTACCATCACAGGTAAAGTCACGCAGGGTGGCTTTACCTGTGCTTGTAAATATCACTCAGCAGGTTGCGCTGTCGGTGCGTCACGCAACGTGACGCACCGGCGGCGCAGGGGGCTTGTAAATCTGCCCCTGAAGGTTCAAATTGCAGTGCTGCAAACTTTAGCTAGATACACAATGGCCAAAGACTCTAAGCGAGACACGTTGAATGATTTAATAACAAAAGCCCAATTATACAACAGAGATGCTCTGCAGGGTTTAGTCATATCGTCGACACTTTCCCAACATATTGGGGCGGTTGAGAGCCAGGAAGTTACAGAATCAGCCAACAACCAATTAGAGTGATCACCTCAGTCAAAAGAGAGTGCGATACCAGCTATAACACCATCAGCTCCTATACTCTCAAGGAAAAGCAAACATCTTAAGGAACTGAGTAATAAAACAAAAAGATTGCCGAATTCAGTCCCAAGATTTTACCACTTCCACAAAATGAATGAGGATCCTCCAGGACCCCACGGAAAATCAGGGCAAGAGTAGGGAGACAGAAATTGTGAAAGCGACAAAAGCACAAAACTAATAATTAATAAAGAAAAGGTGCCAGAATGTGCTGCGCCTACTGCCCATGCAGACACTTTAAGTTCCACACGCAAGCAGTGCTATGACTTTAAACCCGCTGGGTAGGGGCTTGAGAGCTATCCTTCACGTGTTTCAGAGTCTAATCAAACAGACAAATCATGAGGGAACTTTAATAGCTCAAGAGGATTTCCAGAATCTAAGCACTGTTAATAGATGAGTCTCATCACTTCATGGTAGGAGCCTATCCTTGATGATATGGACTCAAAAGCACTAATCCACCAACATCTAGTGGACGCACGCCCCGCCTCTTGGGTGTCAAGTCCCAGACTGAATGGAATGCAAATAATTCTGAAACTACACCAAATCAAATCAATGGTCCCAACTGAGTAACTCCAGTTACAGATACAGTGTACACATACACCAATGTATTAAAGACAAGATGGAACTTCAAGCCCCAAATCAACCCTCCACAAGATGAGGAAGACTCACCATCTCTTATTCTGTATTCAGAATATGCCTCAAGAGGTCATGTTGCCCCTTTAAATTGAGGAAACCAGTTACTGTTTCTATCAGCACTCACAGGTTTTGGAGAAGATCTCCACAGCTGATACAGAATCAGTGGCAGTTAGCCCCGGCCCAAATCAAGGACTGAATGAACAGACGAGGTTGGTGCTCCAAAACAGAGAGGCTAAAATATAAATATTGTCACAGAAATCAACTCCATAGCCATGAGGCATACAAATATTTGAGCCCCCGACCATTAGGTATCCAAAAGTGTTTTCCCAAATGGGTCAACATGGGTGTAGAATATCAGCTAAATTCTCTGCAACTGACTGTTAGCTTCAGGCAAGATCAGTCTTTACAAATGCCAAGGAAGCTGAGCTTATCAGCAGCCTCTTTCGTGCTATATCAAGAAGCTTCGCTAACACAAATCTGCAAGTCATCCAGAAGCGGTAAAAAATAATTATTAAGGGGACTTCAAACAGACAGCCACCAGTATTCCTAAAATAAAGGCCACGTGGCGATACTGTGTGCCGAAATGAAATCCAGGCTCGCCGTGGCAACGCACATAAGTAAAAGCATGGGGACAAACAACATCACTCTACCATGGACTCTGATAAATTTGTATTAATTAAACAGACACTATGTGGTTATGGACAAGTGATTTCAATTCAAACTTGTTGGACTATTCAATCGCGCCAATTTGGCAGAAAATAGACAATGCAGAATGGGAAGTTTCTCAATTGAAAACACATTGTCGAACCTGATAAGGCTGGTGCACTAGCTGCTAATCACTGGATTGACTTGGGTCTTTGCAGTATTATCGGAAGAATCTCATCTGATCAACCAACGCCATACACTAGAATTTCCCGAAATCAGGTGTTGACTTTGGATTACATTTGGGTCTCAAGACAACATTATTTTAGAGTCAAAACCTTTACAGTGTTGCATACTGGCATCAGTGACCACGCTACTCTAAACTGCCAGCTTGAACATAGCGGGCACCATACCAATACATTTAGGGCCAGATGTACGACCGTTTTTTGCTGTCGCAAATGGGAAAAAGGCCTGTTTGCGACTGCATAATAGGACTGCCCTATGTACAAACCCTATTTTGCAGATTGGTAACCTATTACAGACTTGCAAAATAGGGTTTACGACTCGCTATTATGAAAGTACATGCCAAGGGCATCCCTGTCCAATAGCAACTCGCACTTCAATGTACGATTGTATTGCGGCCACAAGTGCACCCACAAAACACTCCCGGTTTGCCACCCATTTCAAAAAGGTGGTAAGCCATTTGCATATGGGAAAGGGTCCTCAAGGGACCCCTTCCCCTTTGTGACTGGCAGCAAACATCTTTTTTAAGAGCAGGCAGTGGCCTCAGGGACTACTGCCTACTCTTAAATGATGAAACAGAAATGTTAATTTTTCTTTTTAAATGCATCACATGTTCCTATGAGGAAAACAGGCGGCATTAAAAAAAACTGCTTTATTCAAACAGCAGTCACAAACATTCTTGTCCACTGACCCCAGCAGGCCACCATCCCTGGGAGGTATAGCCATTCCCAATGGGGACGTAAATTGCACCTGCCTCATGAATATTAATGAGGCAGGCAATTTGCGACCTGATTAGGAATCGCAAACCGTGTCTGAGACACTGCTGTAAATTCCATTTTGTGAGCCATATATTGTGAGTCATAAAATGACGCAATTTGCAATTCACAAAATGGAAGGGTCATACATCTGGCCCTTAAAGGATTATGGAACCAGGAGGAACTATCGCCAGTTTATAAAATTAGATGGAGACTATTGCGTTATGTGGAAAAGAGAGAGAAGCTTTAATGCTGTCTTCAGAGGATGCCAAATGAGTTCAGTGGTATGGTTAACAACTGGCATGTGGTTTAATGGGAAGTTTAGGCTACTCTGCAATTCTTCGGAGCCTGCCCGGACACAGAAAAGTCTTCCTATAACAACAGCACTGAAGGAGGTGCAGAAATCAGACTATTGTAAAGAAAGTTCAACTTTATTGCTGGAATGTGACAGATCTAATAAACAAGTTATAACCAACCATCTGAAATTAGGAAACAGTACAGGAAATAACTGTGGGATGTCAATCAACAAAAGCAGGAGAAGCAATGGTTAAAATTGCATGAGGCCTCAAAATCTTTAAATTCCTATAATTCTGGCTCTTCCATTGAATATTGAGATCAAATAGCACACCGATGCACTGCCATATTACAGAAGCAACATGGTCCAGATATATAGCTGCCTTATAATCCAGCAGAGACGGAGGAGAGTGCATGCAAGAAGAAGTTTATAGTCGGATTACTGAACTCCACATTCCTAGCTTAACCTATGATTGTTGAATGGAATTAGGTTGATGCGCTCCTCTGTTGCGCTGGAGCCGAATGGGTTACCAGCCAATATATTTAAAGTGGCAACCGATGAATGGCTGGACTTGATTTTTCGATTATTTTATAATTGCCTGACATGTTATACCATTAAAGACAGTTGGAGAGGCTCCATTCTGATATCTGGTCACATGAAGGGGCCTAAAGATTGGCCGGAAAACTATAGGCTCTTATACTTGCTGGATGTCGATGACAAAGCATTTGTGAAAGTTGTTCCCAAGGAGCTGGAGCAATGGGTGACCGTGCGCTTTTATACGTTTTTGATAACATAACATAACAGCAAAAGGCCCAATTCCCCGTACCCAGACGGGCTTCCGAAGATGATGCGGGACCGAGGTTACCCTGATAATAGTGGCGGCCCTCTCAGAAGCAGCCATGCAGTACAGTGCTCCCCCAAGTTTACAGCATTCATAGACTTTACCATCTCTTTTGATTGCGTGAACAGAGGTATATTAAAGGCCAGGTTGAAAAATCGTGGATCACTGTCTCCACTGCTAAATTCCATCGTCTGTCTCTACTCACAAACGTGGGTGTGGGTACGGATAGCATCCAACTGGGTGACGATGGAAAAAATTCAAATATCAAGGGGGGTTAAGCAAGGCTGTCTCCTGGCGCCTCTCCTTTTTAAGCTGTATCTTGCTGATCATAACGACAACCTAGCGAGAGCAAGATTGTTTCCATCGAAAATGGCAGGAATGAAAATTCAATTACTGCAATACACTGATGACGCCATCATCTTCGCCCACATGGAGATTGCTTTGCAGTGTTCCCGGACTGACATGGAGGTCTACAGTAAGACAATTAGCATTGAAAACAAGAGCACCAAAATTAAGATCTTAATATTAAACTGGACGTGCCACAATAAAGGGGTTTGGTATCTGTAAAAAAAGAAGCTTAATAGAGTAAGATCTATCAAATATTTGGGCCTGAGCTTTAATGAACGAGACAGCTACACTGTTCACCGTAGCTTAGCTCTCAGAAACATACAAGTTCTGCATTGATATCTCCTTTTTGGGAGCTAATGCGTAAAATGAACGACCCTAATATGTCGGCGGCATGTAAAGTCATCAATAGTAAATTCATACCTGCCTCAAGGTATGGAGCATTCACATTCAGAAACTGTCAAGTCAAGTCAAAAAAGAATGTTTATTTAGAGCAATGGTCTTCAAACAACATAAAACACATATAGTCACCTTATCCAAACAGTAAATAGTAATTATTACAATATTTAAAATTCCAACATCAAAAATTCATACCCCAGCCATTCAAGTTAAAATATGTAAAATACCATAATATTAAATACCCCTTCATATGCCAGTAATTATACAGTTTCAACAAATTTACAGTTACTAATTTTAAAAGTGCGGTACTCTAGTCTAATCATTCTTAACTTCCTCACCAACCACTTTGTATACTGAATGTATTTTCACTTTATTGTATAAGGTTAGCACCTCTAGAATTGCTCATTTAAAATCCAAATGCAACTAATAACATTTAATCTTCCAAATATCATATTGTAACTGTTAAAAATGTTTCATCAGAACACTTTATTCGTTTAATTTATCCGTGCATAGCTTTTTAACTGCAGTCATAAACCTTCTAATAGCAATTGCAGTGTCCAAATGGCACAAATCAGTAGGAAACTCTACAGCCTGTATTCGGTTTACTATTCCATATTTAAAAAATAGTGGACGTAAAATCTTTTTCCGCAAAGTCAACACCTTTAAGCAACCCATTAACATGTGATGGGTATAGCATTTTCTGTTTAACTCACATTTGCAGTTACCATTAGATTGGATCATTTCTGCTTTTATTTCTCATCTGTACAGTAAGGATTAACGCCAATTCTAGCTCTTAATACTTCAGACGTCAGCCAGCGCTTTGGTAAAATATCAAGGTAAGGGAACCAGGCTCCCTTCTGCCATGAATTTAGCATAAGTTCAACTGTTTTTTTCCCTCCCAGATACTACCAGTCCCTTTCCCAGGATAGTTCTCTCCCTATAGATCTCAACTCCCCCTTAGAAACTTCAACTTACAGGGTTTCATGACAAAGGCTCACTTTCATGTCGCTAGAAACAGATGTCAATTCTTTTCTGACCTCCTTTGGACCATTTTATTTCACTATACTGGATCTCATTTTTACACCAATGGGACATTTTGTGTTCCTCTTCCTGACACAGTTTTTTCCCAAATCTTATTAAAGCCATTTATGCCAGTATAATCCATGAGGTCAGACTTGCCTTTCGTTTGATGGACTGCACCATGGAGAAGCCTGGCAGGGACATTAAGGTCTTAATACATTTCCCCTCCACGGGATCCCACCCATTTTTATCACTGATGCAGATTAATTTAGCTCCATATTGCAGTTGCAGCGGTATCATAGCCACAAAAGCTTTCAGAACTGGTCTATGTGACATCTCCACATAGACGTGGTTAAATTATTTTAGGACTCTCAGCTAAGGGAGGGACTTCGCTTTTAGGGCCTCCAGATGGGTATGCTAGTTCAGGGACCTTTCAAACCAATTCCTAAGTATTTATACTCAATAACTGTTTCCAATTCAGTGGTTCCCAGATACCAAATACATTTATTAGGTTTTTTACCAAAACACTTAACTTTCGTTTTATCCATATTTACAGTTAACTTTTTATGGCTACAATGATCCCTGAATATATCCATCTTCCTCTGTAAACTTATCTCCGGCTGGTCTAAAATTACATTTAGAAACTGCCTTGGGGTTTGGTGGATCATGCTCAAAACAAAGGCTTTCGCTCATTGTTTACTCTTCCAAATTTCACTCCTGTGTCTTATCTTTGGCTGGAATTTAAGTTACCAAGGGAAAGTTTGATATTAAAAGTGCTCTTCCTGGCATACAGTTTGAATGCAAAGAATGCAGTTGGCGGCTCATTGAAGCATGCAATTTGGCAAACTCTTTCAAATTAAAAGCTAAAGTGGTATAAATACTTGAGAGCCACTATTGAACTCTTGAAGGTAAAGCATTTATGGGAAAGTTCCCTGCCATCCAAAATGATAGGATATAGTTTTGACCAAACAGGCAAGATTTTGAGAGACCTGGATATTGAATTTGTTAACAATCTGGCCTTCTTAAGTGAAGCTTCACTTCAATACAATCTGGGAAGTATCTCTAAGTTCTTGGACTATCTGTTGAAAAGTAATTGCTAAGTGTAAGGAGTGGCATAATCCCCCTTAAAGAGTACCATTTTGGCAGCATGAATGGTACATCAGTTTGAGTAAGTAGGCCCTGTGGGACTGCATCAGGGTCTTTGAAGCATATTTTTAGAAACTGGGTTTCTGGTTGTCAGAGGTATGAACCCTGTCTAAGCAGTAACCACAATCCTAATCATGGTAAGTCACAACACAACATAAATAATCCTATGCTCACCCCTTGGTAGCTTGGCACATAGCATTCAGGCTTAAGTTAAGAGGCAATGTGTAAAGTATTTGTGCAACACTTCAAACAATCATGCAGTGAAAACACAACAAAAAGACTCCACACATCTTAAAAAAGATTATGATTTTATAAATAAAACAAGACCAAAACGACATAAATCCAGTCGAGATATGAATTTTTAAAGAATAAATGTCAAAGTAGCACTTAGAAGCAACAGGAGCTTAAGTGGGAAATCTGGTCACGCTACACTGGGGCAAAGTCAAAAGTTAATGCTGATCGCAATGGAGCATAGGCCGTGAACAGGACCGATATATCAAGGACCTGAGGAAAGGGAAGGTACTAAGTACTAAGATGTAGTAAGTCCCTGCAAGCGTGTATGTGTGAATGATGGTAGGGGATTGGTTTCACTTGTAATTAACTTGTGATTTTTTCTTGCATTATTGTTTCTTTTCAAATAACCTAAGAGTGTGACTACAGGGCGACCCCCACAGCTGTAATATCCCATGAAAAAAGAGGCCCAACACCAATAGATGAGTGGAGGCAAACAATGAGGATGTGTGGATCTTCCGTTTGATTTTGAGACGCGATCAATTTAGAGATGCCCTTTATATGTGGCACACAATGATTTATGGGAGATTTTTGATCTCTCCTCCTGATAATGGATGGATGATTTTAATAATGAACAGGCATACACTGGTGCAATCTCAGGCGCATTCTGATTATTAGTTGAATGGGTAACAAGAAATCCAATGTTATCACATTATGTGCATGCACTGGGTGATGCATGCCATATATAGAATCTCGCACCGGGATTCTTTGTGACGCACTGACCAGTCAAAATTTGAAACAGAGTTGTATGAAAAAGTCACTTATATTACAGTTTGGACATATGAAAAAGAACAAAAAAAAGGGCAAGCACACACTTGATCCCCGGATGCAGTAAGGTACTTGCATCTAGTCTCTATACATTTTACAGCGCTTTGGGCTTACAGACCAGGGAGGTGAGATTACTCACCTTGATGAAAGCCCCGTAACTATTGGGGCCACAGAGTAGTGCTGAAACATGTTGGTTTGGGGTAATAGGCCCATTGCATCCTTAAGACCAGACTAATTTATTTCACATTTTTTGAATCCCCAACTACTTCATCAATAAAGGGATACCTTGGAGTAGGCTGGAGGATTTTTATTCTTTATGCCCCCTTGTCTTCTACTTTTAAGTGCTCCCTGAAATATGGTTGAGCCCACTCTGACCTTTAGGATTCAGGGTGAACCCGATGATGAAGCAGGACATTATTGGAGTGTATAAGGGTTATTTAACCCTTTGGGTGCTCATGACGAGCTGGACCCGTCATGGCACACAGTGGGCGTGTGCTCATGACGAATCCAGCTCGTCAAGACACGCACCCATGGGGGAAGCGCTGGCGCTCCCCCGTGGGACTTTGATCTTCTTATTTTCTTCGGGGAAGGCAGGGGAAGCCCTTCCCCTGCCTCCCCCCAACCCCCGTAAACATCATCAATTAGGTCAGCACGCGAGGCGCGCTGATGTCATTGGAGGTTCCTCTTTGTTCTCCGACGCGCAGGAAGCCATTTGCTTCCTGCGCGTCGGAGAAGAAACAGGTACGTTTTGGGGCTGGGGAGGGGGGATTTAACTAAAAGAGGCATCGGGGAAGAAGGAAAGGGTTTTCCTTTACCCCAATGCCTCTTTTATGCATTCCTGCTGCACGATCGTGAATTGAGGTTTGCAGGGGAAGCTGGGTAAGGAAACGTTGGGGGATCCACGCAAGCCATACCTCACTGGAAGACCCCGGGTGTCTAGTTTTCAGAAATGTGTGGGTTCGGTAGGTTTCCCTAGATGGCCGCCGAGCACGGGGCCAAAAACCCAGGGGACCCCCCTTGCAAAACCAGGTGGTTTTGAGACAGGCAATTTTGATGTCGCCTCACTACGTTTTGGGCCCTTGCCTGTGGCGGGTACTTGGGCCTCCCACACTAGTGAGGCACCATTTTTATCGGGAGACCTGGGGGAATGCTGGGTGGTGGGAAATTTGTGTGAGCCCGGTGATGCCACAACTTTCCCACACAAAAATGTGTGAAAAAAGTGATTTTTTCAGCTAAAATTGAGGTTTGCAGGGGATTCTGAGTAAGGAAACGTTGGGGGATCCACGCAAGCCATACCTTCCTGGAAGCCCCCGGGTGTCTAGTTTTCAGAAATGTGTGGGTTTGGTAGGTTCCCCTAGGTGCCGGCAGAGCTAGGGTTCAAAAACTACAGCTAGGCACTTTGGCAAAAAAGGGTCATTTTTCCCTCCGAAATTGAGGTGTGACCACGTTGTGTTTTGCACCGTTTCCTGTTGCGGGCACTAGGCCGACCCACACAAGTGAGGTACCATTTTTCTCAGAAGACTTTGGGGAACGCGGGGTGTGTGGAAAATTGTGGATCCACGCAGAGTCCAGAACTATTCACCACAGAAATGTGGAGAAAATGTGTTTTTTTGACAATTATTTAGGTTTGCAAGGGATTCTAGGTAACAGAACTTGGTGGGAGGCAGTCAAGTCTCCCCATTCTGGATTTCCCTGGTTGTCTAGTTTTAAAAAATGTATAGGTTTTCTATGTTTCCCTAGGTACCGGCAGAGCTAAGGTTAAAAAACTACAGCTAGGCACTTTGCCAAAGAAGGGTAATTTTTCCTGCGAAATTGAGGTGTGACCACGTTGCGTTTTGCACCGTTTCATGTCGCGGGCACTAGGCCGACCCACACAAGTGAGGTACCATTTTTCTCGTAAGACTTTGGGGAACGTGGGGTGGGTGGAAATTTGTGGATCCACGCAGATTCCAGAACTTTCCACCACAGAAATGTGGGGAAAATGTGTTTTTTTTGACAATTCTTTAGGTTTGCAAGGGATTCTGGGTAACACAACCTGGTGGGAGGCAGTCAAATCTCCCCATCCTGGATTTGGCTGGGTGTCTAGTTTTCAAAAATGTATAGGTTTGATAGGTTTCCTTAGGTGCCGGCAGAGCTAAGGTTAAAAAACTACAGCTAGGCACTTTGCCAAAAAAGGGTAATTTTTCCCTGCGAAATTGAGGTGTGACCACTTTGCGTTTTGCACCGTTTCATGTCGCGGGCACTAGTCCGACCCACACAAGTGAGGTACCATTTTTCTCGTAAGACTTTGGGGAACGCGGGGTGGATGGAAATTTGTGGATCCAAGCAGATTCCAGAACTTTCCACCACAGAAATGTGGGGAAAATGTGTTTGTTTTCACAATTTTTAAGGTTTGCAAGGGATTCTGGGTAACAGAACCTGGTGGGAGGCAGTCAAGTCACCCCATCCTGGATTCCACTGGGTGTCTAGTTTTAAAAAATGTATAGGTTTGCTAGGTTTCCCTAGGTGCCGGCAGAGCTAGGGTTCAAAAAGTTCAACTAAGCACTTTGCCAAAAAAGGGTCATTTTTCACTGCGAAATTGAGGTGTGTCCACGTTGGGTTTTGAGCCATTTCCTGTCGTGGGCACTATGTCTACCCACACAAGTGAGGTACCATTTTGATCGGGAGACTTAGGGTAATTCAGATTTGTAAAGCAAATTTTATTACCTATTGATTGTTGATGTATTTCTGATCTTCCAAATGAAGGACATTGTGTTTAAAAGAAGTCATTTTGAAAATTGACCGATAATTCTCATGCTAGTATGAGTATTCCCAATTTCGAAAATGTGCAAATATGTACTGTTTCTAAACTCCATAGTTTGTTTCCATTTCAGAAATACATAGGTGTCTTTCATACCGATTTTTCCATGTATACATTTTCCCACAATAATTGCTATATACCTGGAACATAATAAAAAACTATTGCAAATTGCTGCTCAGTTTTTGACTCTGGGTTCGTCAGGTTCTTGGTGAATCTACAAGTCCTATATATCCCCACAACTAGGAAGGTCCATCGGATGTAACGGTATATTGCTTTCAAAGAGATGTCATAATTAGAAGAAGTTACAGGTGAAAACGTTGACACAAAAGGCAGTTTTTTTCAACTAATTTTCAATTTTTCCTATATTTAACTGTTAGTTTCTATAAAGAAACCTTCATGGATCTACACAAATGACCCCTTGCTGAATTCAGAATTGTATCTACTTTTCTGAAATGTATAGCTTTCCAAGATCCATTATAGCTTTCATGCCCATTTCTACCATTAACTGGAAGGTGGTTGAAAAACCCAGACGCTTTCATGTGCAGCCCGTTTTTCCAATTTTTCTTTTGTGGTCAAAAAGTTACAGGGGCCTAAGCGCGCACTACCCCAAAAAGCCCAAAAAAGGATTAGCACAGGGGGGAAAAAGGCCTAGCAGCGAAGGGGTTAAAGAAAAGGAACCCTTTACTTCCCCGCCTTTAGTAAGGCGGAGCTCCACCTGAAGAAATTAGTGCACCACATGTTAGACATATATGAGGTGGGATACTTTTTTGTTTATGCACACTCGAGACCATCTTGGGCATGTTGAACCAAAGTACTTTGATCTGGGATGGGTTGAGGTTAGTGAGGATGGGTGGTGAAGCCAAGGTGATGTGTCGGTGTTCAGCCATGCAGTAGATGAGATGCATTAATTTTCTCCATACACACTACAGAAGGGAAATCAATCCTTTGTGTGGGGACAGGACACATCCCTTTCAGATGTAAGTGTCAGCACCTGCCTCCCACTCTGCTCATGATGGCCCATCAGCATGCAAAACAGCACTCAGGTACACCTACACTTCCTTTGTGTGCGACTGTATAGATAAAATGCAGGAAGCAAGCTGACACCCACCCCAGACGTGTATTACAGAGACAGACAGAAGGCACCAAATGGCTAAAGTAGGTAAATGTCAACTTGCTAAAAGTGTAATTTGCTAAAATGGAATTTAAATCCAACTTCATCCTAAGGGGCCTATTAGGATGGCGGGCGGACTTTAGTCCGCCCGCCACCCTAGCGGTGCAGGGACCGGCCGCCAGTCGTGTGGCAGTCCCGCACCGGCAAGTAGGATGCCACTGCCACCATGGCGGTGGCATCCTCCATCCCCAGCATTGAGGCGGGCGGTGCTCACAGCACCGCTCGTCACAATGCTGGGAATGCACGTTGTGCATTGTCATGCACAAGGTGACAGGCACTGCGCAGTGCCTGCCACCCTGTCCATGACAATGTAGTGCACCCCCAATACTCTGGGGGCCTGCAACGGGCCCCTGTGAGCAAACTCCGCATGGCTTTCCATGGCGGGATCTCCGCCATGGAAAGCCCTGCACCGCTGCCCATGCTAATATGGATGGAGGTGTCTAGCAGACACTTCCACCATATCCAGCTCCTTTTCCGCCCAGCTTGTCAACCTGCGAAAAACCGGCAGACGGTATTTCTGTCCGCTGGGGCTCCCTGCCATACTAATATGGTGGGGGGAAATGGGTGGAGGGCGGGGTGTGTTGTAGGGCAGATTGCCACCGCCATGTGGGCGGTGGCAATCCACCGTACATCCTAATAGGCCCCTTAGTTGTTATTTTAAATTGTGAGTTCAGTGACACTAAACTTGAAAAGTCTATCTCTTCACAATTGTGAATAACTCTTAGAGATGTCATAAAATAATCCCAATGTTATTCTATGGGAGCGATCAGCTTTGCAGTAGTGAAAAACGAAATTGGGGTAAAACTTAAAACTACATGTCCTGTATGTTAAGTACATGGCACCTTGACTTGTGGGTAGGCCTGGGCCAAAATTCCGTTCCGTTCACGGAAATTGCGATAATTTGTCATTTTTGAGTTCCGCGGAGAGCGCGAAAATGTCAAAATTTCCGCTATCCTCAGCTTAGCGATAATTTGTTTCTTGCTCGCGCTGGAAAAAAATACTTTCTCACGTGCGCGCGATCGCCTTACCTGAATCCCCGCGTTCGCTGACAAGTTTTCCCGACCCGGTCGCGTACTCCACGAGATATTGGATTGTTGGTAGCCATTTTGCGCTGTCTCGCAACAGTTCGCGCTCGCATTGTCGCGCGATCACGTCATTTGTCGCGCGATCACGTCATTCTTCTCGCGATCATGCACCGCGCGAGTATGAGAAGATTGAGATCTTGAACACGTCATTCTACACCGCGAGCGAGAGCGTGAGGATGCGGGCACGTCTAATCGAACGCGAAAAGGAGAAAGAGACCCCGAACACGTCATATCCAACGCGACAGGGAGCGAGAGAACGCGATCATGTCATTTTCGACACGCCATCGACATCCGGCGGAAGTAATGTGAAGCTCGAGAACTCGAACATGTAAAATTTTCAATTTGGAGAAGAATATCAGCTCTAGCAGCATGAAACCTTCTGCAAATGATGATTTTGGGATGAAAACAACTCCTCAGATTGACATTTGGCTGTCCTTTTTTGTGCAGGGAGTCCTTTTTTAAAAAGGTGGGGAGAGGTAGGAAGTGACACAGAATCTCCAACTTCCTGTTCCTGTCCATTAGGCTCCTCCCAGTGCTTTTTCCATCTCCTGCTCATTCTGCCTTTGGATTTTGAGCTGGAAAGATCACTCTTTTTGTCTGCTGCATCATTGCAATTGGATTTGAGGATTTTTTTAATAGGATATTTTACAAGTAAGTGGTTGTTGTGTCTGTTTGATTGTGGGCATTGCAGTTGTTGTAACTACAATTTATTTTTGGTAACTATCATCATTCCTTTTTTAAAAAAATTTGTGGGTAGTAGTAGTCAGTAGTAGGCCTGAGCTAGTCATGGGCATGGCCTCATGGGTGTGTGCATGATGAAGCAACTGTTCCTTTGGTGTTTTTTGAATGTATTTCATTTTCAAGCATCATTTAGGGCATGGATGGCATTGGATTGAGTTGGGGAAGTGTTTTTTTTTTGGGGTGGCCTTTCTAATGTTGTTGGGCCTGGCCATGTGGCTGGTGGCCATTTTGAAGCCTAGGCCTGCAAGCTTGCCTGGCCTTGTCTGCCAACAGGCCTGCTTATTCATCCACTAGCATCAGAGCAGGTAGCCACAGCTTTATTAATCAAGTGTTTTCTGTGTGGTCTGTTGAATTTAGACATCATTTAGGGCATGGATGGCATTGGATTGAGTTGGGGAAGTGTGTTTTTTTGGGGTGGACTTTCTGATGTTGTTGGGCCTGGCCATGTGGCTGGTGGCCATTTTGAAGGCCAGGCCTGCAAGCTTGCCTGGCCTTGTCTGCCAACAGGCCTGCTTTTTCATCCACTAGGATCAGAGCAGGTAGCCACAGCTTTATTAATCAAGTGTTTTCTGTGTGGTCTGTTGAATTTAGACATCATTTAGGGCATGGATGGCATTGGATTGAGTTGGGGAAGTGTGTTTTTTGGGGGCGGCCTTTCTGATGTTGGTTGTCTTAAAGACATGCTTTTGTTGTATGTGTCTGGTGTGCAATGCATGTACCCTGCAGACCTTTTTGGGGCCTGTGAATGTTCGTATTTCCATTTTGTTGCATTAAAAAGGCAGAGCAGTGTGCTTTAGCATGTATCCTTTACCTGGCTTTTATAGGCCTTTTGTCAGCTCCTGGTGTTTCCCAGGCCCCCGGCTTGTTTGTGATTTGTGAGTGTCCATGTGGGTGGTGGCCTTTTTTTGTGTTTGGACTGGGAGTTATTAGTGTCCTGCTTTTGCCATAGGCCTACATGGTTTTCCTATTGGCTATTTGGCTTACTGCTTCCATCCATCCACCCCCTTTGCCAGCAGCAGCTCCATGGATGCTGAGATGCTCAAATAATTTAATGGCAAATAGGGTCCACCCCACTTTCATTACATTTTTATTGTGGTGGTTATTATTAACTTTCCTATCCTTCCTGAGAGTGTAGTGTGTGACTGTACACAGTAGTATAACATAGCCCTTGTTAAAAAAAAAAGTAATAAATGGCTAGACTATCTTTTGTTTGCACTAGTACAGTACTAAGTAATTGAACCACAACAACAAATGCAACATTTCACTGATGTTCTTCTCCTGGCCTATTTGCTTTTAGGTGCACAAAAGACAGAGGAGGAGGTGTCATCAGCATCACCCTGCTACCCGTTGTACTGTCAGCCAGACAGAAGTCCTGCTGCGCATCACGTCCAGGTGTGACCAGAACTTGTTGTGCATCTGCATCCTGCCTGACATCTGAAGAAGATGGCCCCAAAGAAAGGTACCAGGTCCAGTACCAAGAAAGTTGCCGGTGAGAAGAAGGAACAGAAAAAGGAAGTGCCATTAACCACGACTGGTGGTGTGCCGGCCAATTTTTTTTTGGCACCAAAAAAATTACGTCTGCAGCAGCGTTGTCCGGGAACCAAGCTGGGAGCAGCACAGCGGTCCAACCCCACCAACCTAGGCCCAACGGCTTTAGTGTTGCAGAGGTAGCCAGTCTACTAACAAGCAGCGATGTTGAAGAATTGTCATTACCGCAAAGTAGTACACAATCAAGTTCAACGCAGGCGCAAACTCAGCAGATCAGTGTGCAGCCGCAACAAGAACAGCAGCAGCCTCAACAAGAACAGCAGCAGCCGCAACAAGAACAGCAGCAGCCGCAACAAGAACAGCAGCAGCCGCAACAGCCCACCACAGTAGTTGTTGCTCCTGACATAGGGGCATTTCAGGAAATCAAGCTTCCTGCAGACAAAGTGGATCAAAGTCAAACCACTGTTTCAGAAGATCTATTGTCTTCCAGACCACCAGCAAGGAAAAGGAGGCTTAGTCCATCATCTTCTTCTTCAAGCCCCGCTTCTGATGATCGTGATGCCACTTGGCTCCCACCAGCTCAGTCTGAGAGTGATATACGCCACAAGACAATGCTTCTGAAAAGGAAGGTCCCAGAAAAACTTAGAGTTATGGAGGTAGATGTAGAAGAGCGGGGTGATGATGTTGATGAAGACGAGCCAGTCATCACGCACATTACTCCCGCCCCAAAGGGATTGGAGACCAACATTCTCACCCTATCCAGAAAGGCTGCTACTGAGCGGGATGTAG
The DNA here is from genome assembly GCF_964204655.1 of Triturus cristatus. Classification (NCBI taxonomy): domain Eukaryota; kingdom Metazoa; phylum Chordata; class Amphibia; order Caudata; family Salamandridae; genus Triturus; species Triturus cristatus. Next base: position 762,097,153 of record NC_140595.1, read on the forward strand.
CACGGATATCACCAACACAGGTTACACCACCACTACCTCCAGCTGCCATATTTTCCAAGCCCCAGCAGGGACCTACATCCAGCTCAACCATCTCAGTAGGTAGTGGTAGTAAAAGTCACAGTCTAGGTGCACAGGGTCACATTTCAAGCACACTCTCCAGTTCATCTGGTATTGAAAGTGGCACATCCATCAGTGCCAGAAAGTTCTCCTCCCCAGTTTGGGACTTCTTTTCTGTTAGCGCCAAGGAGGAGAACGTTGTTATATGCTCAATTTGTCGGCAAGGTGTTCGGCGTGGTAAGCTTGGTACAAACAATGGTACCGGAGGACAAGCAAGTCATCTCAGAATACACCACACTATTGTGTGGGAGGATCACCTACTTAAGTTAAAAGTAAGTAGAAAAACTCAAACCATTGAAGTTGGTCAGGATGAATCAGGGAGCAATATTATTGCGGTGGCAGGTGAAGAAGAGGGAGGTATTTCTAGCCCTGTCCCCTTTAGTGCAGTGGTAACGCCCACATCCTCCTCAGTAACATCAGAGTGGCACCGCAGTAAGAGCCATACTCTGAGTCAGGCTGAGAGTGAGACACCAAGGCGACCGAGTACCGCAATGAGACAATCTGTGTCATTGAGCCTTAGTGATGAAAACAGCACCACAAAGGAAAGTAATCCAGCCTACCATTGAGAGCATGTTTAGGTTGGAGGGGCAGTTCCAACGCAACCACCCAACGGCACGATTGTACAATGCGAAGCTGACTAAAATGTTAGCGCTGGACCTTCTTCCTTTTTCATTTGTGGAAGGGGTGGGTTTCCTTGAATTTGTGTCTGCAATCTGCCCTAAATGTAAGGTTCCCAGCCAGTCCTATTTCGCAAGAATTGCTGTTCCGGCACTACATCATGATGTGCTGGAAGTGGTTGGACAAGCTTTGCAGCAGAGTGCTGTGCACAATATCCACCTGACAACAGACATGTGGACCAGTTGCCAAGCCACAGATTACTTGTGCATCACTGCACACTGGATCTCTTTTGTGGGGGTTAGAGATAAGCTATCTGCACGAGGTGTTGTTGACACAGCTGCGATTTTTGAAGGTACTCGGAAACATGCAACTGTAGCCATGTTCGCCATGGAGAAATCTCATACGGCTGAAAACATTTTACACGAGTTTCGCAGCAAGGTTTTGGAATGGCTGCGGCCAAGAGGGCTTGGTATTGGTTTTGTTGCCACAGACAATGGTAGTAATGTACTTAAGGCCATGGAACTTGGTTCCTATTTCAGGGTACTGTGTTTGGCGCACTGCATAAACATTATAGTTCAAGACTTTCTGAAAAAATAACCCATAGTCAGCAATTTACTGGCCATCTGCCGAAGAATATGCACTCATTTCAGCCATTCTTTTAAAGCTCGGAAGCAGCTGAGGATTATCCAACGTGAACATAGGATGCCAGTCAAGGCACTCATCCAGAAGGTGGCAACACGTTGGAACTCAACGTATTACATGCTTGATCGTCTGTAAGAGCAGTCCAGGTCAATCCATGAATATGTCTGGAACAGAAGCGGGGATGCTACTGTTAAAGGCATGAACCTTGAGATGGAGCAATGGATCCTAATTAAATGCCTGACTGAGATGCTGTGTCCTTTTGAGGTCTTCACACGTGAAGTCAGCAAGGAGGAATGTACAATGGGCCAAGCTATCCCATTATTGCAAATGCTAGAGCATCAGCTGAATAATGAATCATACAAAGGTGTAGAGGACAAAAGGCAAGCCCATGACTTGGTGGAGAGCTTATCCCGGCGCTTAGCTGAAAATGTAAGGATACAAAATAAAATGTTGTCACAAGAACATTACATTTGTGCCACAATTCTGGATCCACGTGCAAAATTTGGACTGAAGACATTCTTTGCTTTTTCCGAGATTGATGTTGCCCGCTACAAAAGTTGTTTACCTGAAGCAGCCAGTAAGTTGGAAAACGAACGGCTGCTAATTAAAAGCCCGCAAAATCAACCCACAAGAAGTACTGAAGCAGGCCATGCAGGATCAAGTGCAACTTCGTCGGCTGAGGGCAGTGCGTTTAGATCATAACACTCATCATCACTATCGACCACAGAAACAATAACTGGATCATTAGGCCGAGTACAATCGTTACACGATTGGTATGTAAAGTTAGGCATTAATAAGCACAGTGCTGATGCACAGAAAAACCAGCACGAAAGCTTACCAGCAGCAACCCTGAACATTGAGCGGATGGTCCAGGCCTATCTGGATGACCCAACAGAGGTGTACATTGATCAAAACCCATTGCAGTATTGGTATAGGAAAAGGTCTGAATGGCCACAGCTCAGCAGGCTGGCAATAAGCTATCTGGCTTGCCCTGTCGCAAGTGTCTCTTCCAAACGTGTTTTCAGTGCTGCTGGTTCCATTGTAACATTGAGAAGGACCAGTCTCTCGCCCAAAAATGTGGAGAGGTTAGTAATGATCAAAATGAATCAGCACTTCATACCACCGAATTACACAATACATGAAGCAATGGAGGAAGATGAGGACAGCGTGTCAGGTGACGGAAGTAGTGTGTCACATGATGATTACCTACTACTGGCTGACCCCCCAGAGTTTGAGGACGAGCTATACTTCCCTGACAATTAGGCTTGCACTTACTGTCTTCCTCCCTTTTTTCCCACCGTTATTTGTGTGTCTGTCGTTCCGGTTACAAACTTGTGAATCACAACCAATCCATTACCACCGTCTTCTACTCTTCTTATTTAATATACAATTTCCAGGTGTCTGCAATTTGACAGTACAGTCCTCCGAATCCAGCTCCTCCGCTCCATCATACTGAATCTCCCGCCCAAATCCATTGCCCTCATGAATGATGATTGGATGATGGTAAAATACTACAAGAAAAAAATCAAACTTTCCTAGTCCTGCCAAAAGAAGTGGAGCATGAATCAGATGACTACTATAGCTATCCTCCTTTTAAGAGCCGAGAGAGACTGGCCATTAACTGAAAATAAGATGGAACAGGTAATGATTGATGCCATGCATTGGACGCAGAGTCGCAGACTGAATGATTTTGTTGTGTTTGTTGTGCATGAATTTATGTAATTGTGCACTGCCACTAATCAACTTTCTACAGAACACACTAAACTTAACTCAAGGTGAATTCAATTTTCCCCTTCTTGCAAATAAGAAATTGCTTTTAATTCAATACAGGAAGGGGACTCACTATATCTGCACAATGAGTATGATGACACAACAGCACCGCCCATCATGATGATGGCGAAATAGACGGACCGTTAAATTAAGATGAGAAGGAACAGGTAATGACAATTAATGGCATGCATTGGACACCTGACTCTGAGCGATTGGTCTTTGTGTTTTCGTTGTTTGTTTGTTGTGCACAAAGTGAAGTCAAAGTGTACTAGTAATCTATCTTTCTGTACACACTAAAGACTGACTCAAGTCAATAATATTTCTACTCTTGTTGTGTAATAACAATTTTACTTCTACTACAGGCCGATCTTCACAGTCAGTCAGTAAAAGTATCGGAGATGATGATGAAGTCAGGAGGACGTTCCATGAGTGGCATAAACTTAAAAGCCTAAAGGTAAACACGTCAACAACAACCACAGCAGACCCAAATGTCTGTAGAAGTGGAATAGAGTGTAGCGGTGGGATGACTGCGGTGCATTGATTTACTAACTTAAACTGTAAAATGCTATGTTTGGAATGGATAATGTGCTTTGCCTTTGTCCAACTCTTTAAAAAAAAAAAGTACTCTAAAGTCTTAACGTAGGATGTGCTACTGCTAAGCACTGTGGGCCTGCTCTCTCCTGTTATTGTTGAAGGTCAATGCTGGAAACAGACTAGAGTAGAGATGATGCATACATGCCACCTCGGAAAGTGTTCTTATTGCACTACACCATAACTTGTGCATTTGTTTCAACTTTGTTTCTCAATATCCCCTTTGGATTTTCCATCTACAATTACAGGCCGGGCCTTGCTGTATACTTTGGAAAACATTACAATGCACACTTACCTTACCAATAAATCGACATTTTTGTTTCCAGCCGGGCAGTGGCGAGTGGCGAGGCGACACACCCAAGATTGATGGATGAGAGGAGGACCAAGAGGAATGCTGAGATGCAAATCCAGTCCACATTTTTTACCAGGATAAGACAGTAACAGTATCCACTTTTATCTTCTTTTAAATAATTTGATTAATATTTTGTATACAATCTTTACAACAGTGTGTTCTTGGAGTTGTTATTATCATCATTAGGTTTGCTCTCTGTTTACGATTCTTCCCTACCAATATTTAAAATTTCTATTTGCTATCTGTAAAAGTATTAAGGCCGGAACAACAGAACAAGAACTAGAAGTGTATGTAATCCGGGTCTCTCATCATCATGCATGCATTTCCTTTTTCTCCCTTAACATATGGCTATGGTAGTCTTCAATGATTGTTGTTTGTTTGTCCATGCATACTGTTTTTCTATGTCAAACCTTTCCCAAAAACCCCCTTCCCATCCATTCAACAAACCCTAACCCTCTTCCCCCGGGCTGTGTGACTTATTGTCGAGGTGTGACTAAATTAAATGTACACCAATACTTAATCACGCACTTGCTGGGGCGGATGTGGCAAAAGCAACAGTACTTCAATTTCAAGGCAGAGCGATGATCTTCTTCTGCTTGCCCACCCATGAGTAGGATATTTTAGGTTATTTTATTTAACAAAGGAACATATACCTCAGCATGAATTGCCGGCATTGATTGGATTTGTTTGTTGTCATTCCTCATATATAGCACTAACGGTTAGGCTGTAGGCCAAGTCAAGTGACTCGACACAACTATAGTTTGTAACTCTGTCTAGTAGGCTATTTCAACCACCATTATGTTTTGTTGTCTAATATTTGAGCATATTATTGTTGCTCTGTAAGTTCTGTACTGTACTTCATTCTACTACTCCTCTAACAGTCTCTCTAAGGCGATTGACTGTCTCATTTTCTTTTTTTGCAAATGCACATAAAGAATGCATAGACTAGAGGACAGACTGAGAGTACTAGAAGGACAAGTCAATCAGTGAGGTGTGTCGCATCTATCTGTTTGTGTCTTACACAGTCAGCCAATTATTTAAATCAAACACAGGCTATGGGCGGCCAAGCACCAGCAAGGAAACAGTGTAATGTAAAACAGTTACCCCACCTACAAAACATTAACAACATTGCATGTAACATAGAAAAATATATTTAATTTTCCCTAACAAAAATAAACTAAACCCACAAGAGCTGACCCACCCCCCTCCCTAACCCCAACCAATGTCCAATTGTCCATAGGAGAAAAAGTCTGTAAAGAAAAAATCCCAAACCCAACGCCCAAACAAGTTCCCACCCACCCAAACAAGAATTAAAAAAGGGGCAGAACTTAATGACAGGGACTAAGGTGTGGGGCGGGACTCAAGGAGGACATGCATCTGGTGCTCTAGAAGGGCGACGCGGCGTCTTAGGGCGTGGCAGTTGCAGCCACAGTGGGGGGGCACCGGAGATGGCACTGCGGTGGCGGCGGGCAGCCGCCAGACGGTGGCGCCGTACCGTTGGAGGGCGGTGGCTAGGGCCCGGGGCACTGGAGGAGGCTTGAATTGCTGCCGCAGTCTCCTCCTCCTCCTTGGCTAAGACCACCAGCCGCCGGTATTCCCGCTGGAGTGCCTTGGCGGCCAACTCCTTGCGGTTTAGTTTAGGAGTAGCTGTGTATCAAAAAGAAAAAAACAAGCTAATTGTAAAATACACTCTTAGAAAAACAGTAAGACAAGTTAATTATTTATACACATAGTGGCATGGTAAAGTAGCACTATAAAGCAAGGTAGTACATAACATTTTAAATCTCGCCCGTCCTTCTTACTTCCACCCGTCTTTCACTTTTTAGTTGAACAGTGCACCAGGTGCTCTTCTCCATAAAACTTTCAAAGCGGAGTTGAAATCAGATAGATGAGGCCATTGGTTACTCAATACTCCCGCTCCTATGCAAATTAAAGGGATTCTAGTCTTCTAGTTCACTCTTCAAACGTCTCCAACAACTCATACTTACTTACGACATCGGATGGCGGCCGGACTTTGTCCGCCCGCCATGCTAAAAAGGGTGGGGGTCCCGTGGGGGCAATTAATTAGGATGATGCGCATTGGTTGGCGGTGCCGAAAGCAATGCTAAAAATACATGTTGTGCTGCTTTTCCAAGCACAACATGATGGGCCCTGCACGGAGCCTGTCACGTTTTGCTTTGAAATGCAGGGGGTGTACCATAGCATAGGTAGGTACCCTCCATGGGAGCCCCCAAGCATACTCTGCAATGTCTGCATGCCTTTCCGTGGCGGACGGCAATGCCGCCACGCAAAGGCATTCCAAAATGCAGATTATATGGCTGGCGGTGTGTTCAAAGAGACACCACCGCCATATTGAACCCTTTTCCGCTTGGTCAACATATGGGGGGGTCTGACTCTTTTCTACAGTGATGGCGGGAGGTTTGCCCCTGTGGTGTCGGCAGTGAATACCGCCGGCCCGGCGGGGACAATACGCCCGCCATCCTAATGGTGCCCTAAGTCTCAACAGTACAGTATCCATATACATACAGTACACCCTTGCAGTGAGTGTACTGTAGAGTTCAACAATAGTTAAGGATTATGAATCTAACTTACCACCGCCTGCCACTGGTGCTGCCACTCCCCCTACCGCTCCGTTGCTATCTGCAATCTACAACTGCCGCATCCTCGCCCTCCGCGTCGCCTTCGCTGGCCCCGGCAATGGTGGTCGGTAGTGCGCCTAGAAAACATTACACATTTATTAGGCGTCATATACACCTCCCCCCTATTGATCAGTAGCAAGTTTGAAAAATTAGTTAATACTAACATACATCACTAGTACAAATCAGGTAGTAGTAGAGTAGACACTAATAGTTATATATGGTCATTATTGTAGCCTTTCCTTAATTAGCCCGAGCCATGCTACCATTTTACCTTTGTGTCTTTTATTTTTGCACATGTGACGTTACCTAGCAGCTTCTTGTATAAGACACCTTTGAGCCCACATGACCTGCCTCACACTGCTACTGTCTAGTCTACGCGCTGCGTACAAGCGGTCAACAAAAACATTAACAAGGCACTTTGTTAGGAAGTACTGGTGTACTGTTACTAGTCCATATTGCTTATCCATAAATGCTACACTTTTTGGCACGGCTGAGAAATGCTTGCAAGTTGCAATATACTAACGCACACCATTTCATTTTTCGCATTACAGACGGAAGATTCCCTTCTACGAACCAGAGCTTTGCAGAGCTTCTGAATGATGCAACAACTACCAATACTAGGTTCCCCTAATGTGAGGGGTCCCTTCACTCACATCTTCATTTATAAATTTATATAAACTAAATTCCTAGGGGATGGTGGTGCTGCCTTCCACCACTGTTCAGTTATCATGATTCAATTCCCAACTGTATAAGTGTAACAATGTTTATTGTTTTAATGTTATTGATTTTCCGGTTGGTGCTGCATTTTATAATAAAACAATGTACAGAGCTTCTCAATTCAAAATAAACATTTTGAACTTACATAGACTTGGTGGTATTTGGTGTGGTCTATCTTACACGAGTGAGCAAATTAAAGTAAGGGTGTGCATGTGCATTGCTTCCACGACTGAGAGGTAGGGTGTGTTATGTTCTGGGTTGTCTACTTGTTGGGTAGCTTGGGGGGAGGGTTCGGAGATCTAATAGTTATGACAAGACAGTACTGTAGTCGAGCAGTGGAATTGTGGTGGGTGCTGAATTTCTGATTGAGGTGTGTGAGGAAGGTCCAACCTACCATCACCAACATTCTATTTTCTTGTGCAAAGGTCTGTGTATGTGCAAGATCCCTACAACAGTAGTAGTATGTCCTATAGGCTATCATATCAAAATAGTAATAAATCTGGTTGGGCTTTTGTTGCTGTGAATTTTCAAAACCTCAAGATTAACAAAGACTCAAGATCATTAAGACTGGAAGTAGTACAAGACGACGACCCAAAGGATTGGACTCAATGGCTAGAGCTACTGGTGAATATGAGTTTTATATTACAACCTTTCACATAAAGAGTGGCACTGGCCAACTGGGCAAGACTAGCTACTACAGTACAGACAGACTGATAGGAGTAGTAGTAGTAGTAGTTCTGAGAGTCATCATAGCATAGGCAGGGATAAGATTTTTGAAACCGTACAGATCCAAGGATAATTGTTGGTACAAAAACAGCATTTGGAAACTGAAACAATAGTTCGTGAAAAATATGGTGCAGTAAAAGTTATGGAATAAGAAATATTATTAAAAACAAGAAGACTTACTGGGGCCAGCCGAGGAGCCCTCATTGGTGTCCTCCTGGTGCTGTTCGGACTGTTGTCCCGCCGAACCCCCACTCCCTGTCTGTCTGCCCCTGGGTGCTGAGGAACAGGAAAGATATAAGAAAGAGACAAACATTGATGGATGGTGTCAAACAAATACAATATTTTTCAACAACGGTCAAAAAACACCTATGTAAACAACAATTGCAATAACTAAATTGACCGATCTCATCTGGTCAACAAGTAGTATTGGGGGATTCGCGGATCAACTACTTAAGTTACTATTTATCAACAGTAATCCTGTCTTCCATTCTGATTCCAGAATACTAAGTTACAACTAAGCCTAAGTACGAAGTACCACCCAACCTAGCCCACCTATTCCAGGCATGCCAATTGTACATTAAGTAAGCATTTCCACTTCTTTTATTCCTCAACAATGCATATGGTCAAATGGAGGACACATGACTACATTTTTTGTATACACCAAATTTTGGGTTGATGCTGATGTTCTGCTAGTGCTAAGCCAATTACCACCACTCATTGAACAAACTAGAAAAGGTTCTAATAAAGACTGCCGTACTAGCAGCACGTCACGTAACTGAGGGAGCATCACGCATACCACTAACAAATTAGAAACTCATACTTACAAAGTACCTAAACCTAAGTATCAATCCGCCCCTATCTATTACTGACAGGAAAAAGTAAGGAGTGGACTAGAGTCACTGTAGCATTACGTAACTTAATTGCTCTAAAATAAACTCGTACAGAATCACGCTAAGCGAGCGCAAACGCAAAGTTGCAAACAAGTAAGATTAATAGTAGCGCAGAAGAGCACCTGCGTCATACAAAATCACAGAAGACTTTTAAACGTAATTAACCTGGAATGTAAGCAGCAACATTCTAGCTGGTTGGAAGAAAAAAAAGATATTCGCAAAATATAACACAGAGCAGAAGAACAGACACAAAGTAGTAATAATTAAATAGGTACTCACCAAGCCCCGGGACCTCCACTCCTAGCAGGTCCAGCAGGTCCTGCTCACGGTCCAGGATGTCGGACCACCGGTGCATCAGCTGCGCCTGGGTGCGCCAGACCCCAGAGAAGCGCGACACTGCCCGGCGCACCTTCCCCCACCGCTGCCGGACCCAGACCCAGGCCTGCCACCTGCTGCCAGGGTTGAGGGGAGGTGGCGCTGCACAAAGAAAATGAGTGCAGCCAACTCCACCTCCCCAAATAAGGCCCGTGCCTGCACCCCTTGTGGGCGCCGCCTTCCGCAAGGAAGGCGGTCGCAGCTCTGCCTGCGACGGCGACCAGCCCTACCCTTAGACATGGTTCTGGGGTAAGAAAAGGTAATAAAATTAAAGAAGTAAAGGAAATAAATAATAGCAGGCAATAGAAAGAGAATAAGTAGCTAAAAAACATAAAAAAGGAGACAAAAACTAAAAATATAGAAGCTGGAAAATAGTAAGAGAAATAATAAATAAGAAAGATAAAAAAAAAGTGGGTTGAAACAAAGGATTGAAAAGATTTGGAGAGGATTGAAAATCAGGCCCCAGAACCATGCAATAGAGTGAAAAACAAGATGGCCACGCCCATTGCGACTACGTGCGCAAGTTTGTGCGATATTTTCTCCCCGAGCAAGCAAAAAGAATCGCGATCAAGTAAAAGCAGTCGCGAACAGGAAATATCTACCGCGAACGGGCGCGAACATGCATTGCGCAACCCGGAACAGGAAGTAAGCATCACGAGAGGGCGGGACAAGTGAAAACAAGATGGCCGCGCCCGTGAGCAACCGCATGGGTAAGTTGGCGACGCGCGATCACGCAAAAAATACCGCGAACAGGCGGGAAAAAAACTTCTGCGTCTTCGCGATAGTTCCGGCGTGTTTGCGGAGATTTTTTAGCATTTTCGCGATAATTTGCGAAAGTTAATTTCGCAAATTCCGCCCACCCCTACTTGTGGGTAGACAAGACCTACCTTAGGGGTGACCTATATGAATGAAAGGGAAGACTTAGGCCTGACAAGTGATTTATCTTGCCAGGTCAAAGTGACAGTTTAACTGCACACACAGGCTCTGTAATGGCAGGTTTGACACATGGTTAGAGGGATCCTTAGGTGGGTGGCACATGAAGTGCTTCAAGCCCTCTATTCGCATTACAGGCCCTGGATACATGTAGTGCACTATACTAGGGACCTATACATAGATTAAATATGCCAATCGGGTTTGACCCATTGTTATCATGTTCAGAGGAGAGAGTACATGCACTTTAGCAGTTGTTAGCAGTGGCAAAGTGCTCAGAGTTATAATGTCAGCAAAAACGTGGTCAGAAAAAGAAGAGAAGGAAGACAAAAGGTTTGGGGTGAAGTTTCAGAAAGGGCCATTTCTAACATAGTGCATCTGTGTTTGCGATCTGCTACTGGTTTACAGATGCTATTGGCTGTGTCCAGTTTTTTTGCTGCTCCACATAAGATCATGCAGGGAAGCAATAATAGCATGTCAAACCCCGCAGTTGCACTAGCTCGCAGCCTGATTCATGAGATTTATATAATATGCAGTAAAGTCGCTGCAGGCTGTTTCAGCTTAATGCATTTAATTTCTCCAAAACAAAACTCCATCTAGACCAATCAATTACATTTGGCAACACTGGGAAATTAATGGGAGCAAGTCAAATTAATGACCAGAGTAGATCATCACAGATGAAATCCCCTATTGATCTACAAGTCCTGAGTAAAACCAATGAAAACGATACATCTCATTACTCAGACCAGTAAAAGTTCTAGCTACTCTGGATCCAATCAGTTGAAGTACTAGGAAAGTGTGGGGCACAGCAAGCAACTATGCCATATTCAGTAAAGATAAGTACAAGGTTAGCCCACTGAGGAATATCACTTTGTCGACTTTCAGCAGCTAGAATTTTTTTACCATCAGCTTGTGTGCCCAAGACTGTGGGGTAGTTAGGTTTGCACAGAGCTGCATACTAAATAAATAACTCCAGAGCATTAGTACTTAATAGGCTTCCTTGCACTGAACTCTCAAAACAGACGAGCACTGTCACTTTGTCTAGTAAAGCTATTGATCTACTGCTGTTGTGTTCTCATTCTTTATTAGAATTTATGTTACGTGATCCTTATCTTGGAATTGCTTTATGTCATTAAGAATTATCTGACATCATTAAGAATGTATGTTTTCAAGATAGGTCAGTTACTGCTTACGACTAAAGCTGTGGTCATGCTGTCTGCAGCTTCTCAATCTCATTAAAGGATTCTTACTTAAATTGGATCAAGTGTCCCTTTGTAAAACTGGCGACGTGTTATTGAGGAGCCAAGAACCCACACAATGAAGATTACTTATTTCTACTATTTGGAATATTTACTGAAATCACGTAGCATTTGCATCTGTATTGCGACATCGAAGTGGGCTGCAATGGAGTAAGTGGCTGCGCTGCAATTTTACAACTTTAATTGGAATTCTTTGACTTAAATGCGACTTTACCGTCAAGATTTGTACTTTGCTGTTTCAACTGCCACTGCTCGTGGGCTCCTGCTCGCTCTTCCATCTGGCTCGAGATCCTTAGCATGTTCCCTTTGTTCATAGAACCTGTGACTTCTCCTGTACACTATGGCCATTCTGTGTTGCTCCTGTGATGTTTCCATACTACTCTGAGGCTTCCCTGAGCGTCACAGCGCCTTTCTACGCAGGTCACACTACGTGACCCCACGCAGCAGCCATTTTGTATTCTGTCAAAAAACTTCATCGGAGATCGCATTTTGGAACAGCTGTTTCTCTGCAATTGCTGCCTGCTTATTTAAATACTTAACAGCATTTCCACGGTGTAATTTACTTCATCCACTATTTTACACTTTTGATCATTTCGGGGTAAGAGTTTCCTTTTTTTTTTTTTGCATTGCTCAGTGTAGTGAAGTACAGTGAACTAGTCCTTTAAGGTGAAGTGTGGACACTGATTAAGTCCACACGCAATGAGCCACCAAATCTACAATATTAACCCTCACCAAACCTTTTGGATTTCCGGTGCGGAGCCTACTTTAAATTGGTTGGAATGGAAGGATTACGTCACAAATTATATTGAAGCTTTGGATGAAGATGGCAAAATGTCTGCTGCTCAAAAGAAAATACTTTTGTTACATTCTTTTGGCTTAAAAGTATTTATTGATATGACTAAACCTTGCTTTCCAGGTGATTTAAATGCATATGCTTTCGCCCTGCTCCACTTGGACACTTACTTTACACCAGAGGTTTGTATTGGTATTGCCAGATATACATTATTTTCAAGGAAACATAATAAGAATGAGACAGTCAGTATGTATCTGATCTTAAAAAGTTCGGTGTTATACAAGATGACTTGATAAGAGATCAGGTAGTTATGCACACTATTATTCAAGACAGACTTTGGATAAATGGCGATGCTCCGTTGGATGATGTCCTCTCCATTGTTCGGAAGGCGGTAATTTCTGGTAGATGTGTCAACGTCCTCAAACAGGACCACAATGCTGGTGAAGTGGTGGGTAAACTGAGTGTTCCAAATGAAAGAAAGAACGTTTTTCCTTCCGTTAAAGACAAACCAAAACCTCGATTTCAACCTAAATGTTACAGATGTGGAAGTTTGGAGCATTTGGCCTATAGTAAATCCTGCCCTGCCAAGTGCAAGTGTACCAATTGTGGTATCAAAGGACATTTTGCCAAGGTTTGTAGTAGAAGAACCAATGTAAAATGTGTATCTAATACAGATGAAACAGAAAATGATTAATCTGCGTATGTTGAAACCGAGGAGACCACTGGGGATGTTGGTGGATTATTAATGAATGTATGTGACAACTTAGTGCTCAATATTTACGATGTATCTTGTAAAACAAACCTGTGTGTTTGTTGGAAATAGGCCGTGTTGAAATTAGTATACTATTTACGCTGACTCAGGCTCCCCTTATACCATTATTAATAGCGATCTTTGGCAATCTTCTTTTGTGCAAAAAGTAAGAAACCAGTTGTTAGAGCGTGATATATGACCTGAAGGATACGGAGGTGAGCCAATCGATCTTCTTGGTTTTCGATGGTTTACTTTCAGGTTTAAGGGGAGAGAATCTATAAGCAAATTGTACATTGCTAAAACTGGTCCGCCAGTATTAGGATGGTTTGACCAAAAACAATTGCATATTATTCTTGATCCCAACAGCAAGGAACAGGTTCTTGTAGTTGATAAAGGAAGTACTGTAGGTGCTCAAATCTTAGCCCAATTTCCCAAAGTTTTTAGCAAGGTTTTAGGGAATCTTCAGGGGTTCTAGCACAAAATTATTCTCAAGCAAGATGCTTCCTCCAAAGTACATAAATGCCGTAATATCTCTATATTAGTGAGGGAGGAGGTCTCAAAAGAATTGGACAAACTGGTTTCTGCTAACATTATCGAGCCTTTTGAAACTTCTGATTGGGTTTCTCTGATTGTAGTGGCCAGATGGAGCAATGGTAAAATTAGGCTCTGTGTTGATTTGAGCCATTTGAATAATAATAACGTGGTAGACAAATTTCCGTTACCCAAAATAAATGAAGTGGTTACATGTTTGAATAATGCAAAATGGTTCTCCACGATAGATTTGTTGTCCGCATACCACCAGCTCTCTCTGTCCCCTGAATCCATGAAATTCACTTCTTTTATCACCCCTTTTGGGTGTTTTTGATATAAGCGTATTGCCTTTGGTTTAGCTTCGGCTGCCGTTGTTCTTCAGCGCTTAATGTTCCAACTCTTCAACAAAGAACATAGCGTCACCTTCTTTCAAGACGATGTTCTTGTTTTTGGTGCCAGTGAGGAGGAGCATGTTTCAAGATTAAAAAGAGTTTTTAGCATTCTAGAAGATAAGGTATTTACTGTAGAACATTCCAAGTGCAAGTTTGCACAAAGAAGTGTCACATATTTGGGTCATATCATTGACGAGTATGGTGTAAGACAAAACCTACCCTCGTTTTGGCCATTTCAGGAGCTTCTGTACCTACCAGTAAAGAAGATGTCCGTTCTTTTTTAGGTATGGCTGAATTTTGTTCTAAGTATGTACCCAACTTTTCAAAAAACATTTAACATTCGCCAGCTACTTAAAATGAACTGTACATTTGTTTGGTCAGCCGCCTGTGACAGTGATTTTATAGCTATAAAACAAGCCATCCCCAAAGCCTCTGCACTATGCAGTTTCAACCCTTTGTCAGACAGCGCCATTACCACTGACGCCAGCAACAAAGGTCGAGGTGTTGTGTTGTCACAATTGGACAAACAAGGGAAAGAAAGTATCATTGCTTATGCTTCAAGATCCCTGTCCCCCAGTGAGAAGTACCCCATTATTGAAAGGGAGGCATTAGCATGCACCTGGGCGTCGGAACAGTTTAAACCTTCATTTGGGGTAAGGCTTGCACACTTCATTGCGACCATAAGCTTTATTTTTAAGATAATTTACATGCCTGGCAAGAACAATGTGGTCACCGATTTCCTGTCCAGAATGCTGGTCATGCTTGAAAAATGTGAAGACAGTGAATAGAATGATTTACAAGTAGCCCTCATCCATGATAATGGATTGGCAGCCATCGACAAAGAAGAATGGGGCAATGAGTACAAGAAGGGTGGTATCCTTCAATCTGTAATTTCTTATGTCGTTCGAGGTTGGCCTAAAAAAAGAGAACTTTTAAGCTCCTCCGACAGACCTTTCTGGGAAATCAGGTCTGAGTTAACCATAATGGAAGATACTCTTTTAAGAGGTGAAAAGATTATTACTCCTGAAAATCTTCGCAAATGCATTGTTGAACATTGTCAGGAGGGTCACTCGGGAATCGTCAGAACAAAATCAATTACAAAAATACTGTTTTGGTGGCCAGGGATGGACGCTAAAATTTAAAAAGTTGTAAGGGACTGCATCCCTTGTTCCACATCTGATAAGTCTTTAAAAATATTTTGCCCACCCATGTCCAAAGGGTTGTTACCTAAAAACCCTTGGGAAGTTGTTGCTGTAGACATTATGGGGCCCACAGGTGAATCTCATTGCTACCTAATTGTCCTCATTGATTTGTTCTCCAGATGGCCCGTGGTTAAAGTTGTCAACAATGCAGATACAGACTCTGTTTTACAGTTTCTAGAGGAAACCTTTGTCGTTGAAGGTATTCCTTCATGCGTTCTCAGTGATAATGGTGTACAATTTTTGTCTGTTAAAGCTAAAACTTACTTTAAGAAACTTGGTATCACCCACAAAACTACTTCCTTCTACAACCCGGTGGTAATGGGATGGTGGAAAGATTTATTAGGGTCCTAAAAAGCACCATTCAGTTAGCGTTCAACAGTAATCTAGATTGGTCTACTCAAGTAGAAAAGACCGTTTCGGCTTACCGTGTCATGTGCAATGATGCCACAGGTTCCTCTCCTTTTGTACTTATGAGAGGTCCGAATCCTCGTTCTAAATTCACCCCTGCCTGGTTAGTTTCCTCTGATTCTCAGCCTTGGCCCAAAAGTGAAGTGCATGCACACATGGAATTTATGCATAATAAAAGCAAAGCATACTATGATGCTAAACATGGTACCAAAACCCCTGTTATAAGTATCGGAGACTGAGTACGCATCAAGAAACCTGGTTGGGTTCCTAAGAGTGAAAGCCATTTTTCTGAGCCAATTCAAGTGATTGAAATGTTACTAAATGCTGTGAGAGTATGTGATGAAAAAGTTTGGAATTTAAACAGAATTGGTAGAAGCAACTCTCTTCCTTCTGAACAGCTTGTTGATTATGATTGGATGTCTGATGACCTCAATGGTGAGGTAACTGGTGAGGTTCTTTCTGAGGACAGTAGTGTTAACTTTGACTCAGCTACCCCTTCCAGTAGCAGTAACACTAATGAAACATTTGATGTTGTTTCAACTACTCCTTCCGGTGGTGTCATTGCTGACAACTTACAATTATCTCAAGAGCGTTCCTCCTCTTCACCTACACTTAATGAGAATGTTTCTCGTTATTCGTTGAGGAAGAGGATGGTTCTGTTGTGGTTGAAGGATTACATTGTCAGTAATAAGTAAATGCTATCTTTATTTTCTTTTTAAATATGTATTCATCCATTTCTTTTTGTTTTTGCTTCCTTACTTCTTTTTTTGGTTTGCACTTCCTCTTCTCAAGAAAGGGGGATGTGTTGTGTTCTCATTCTTTATTAGAATTTATGTAACATGATCCTTGTCTTGGAATTGCTTTATGACATTAAGAGCTATCTGATGTCATTAAGAATGTATGTTTTCAAGATAGGTCAGTTACTGCTTACGACTAGAGCTGTGGTCATGCTGTCTGCAGCTCCTCAATCGAATTAAAGGATTCTTACTTAAATTGGATGTTATGTTATGTTATGTTAATTATACTTATAGAGAGCAAGGTTACCCTGGGGTGTCCTGGCGCTAAGTACTGGTTACCTGGAGGGGCTGATCACATGCTACTGGGAAAAGAACCATGTCTTCAAGCCCCTACGGAAAGAGAGGAGATCCGGGGCATTTCTAAGCTGAAAATGTAGCTCATTCCAAGCTCTAGAAGCACAAAGAATAAAACTTCTACCTCCCCAGTTGTTTTTTTTTAATGAGGCGACTTGCACTTGTTTGGCACCAGTTCACCGTAGCATTCTGCCTGGAACATACCATTGGAGTTTGCGTCTAAGAAACTCAGGACCTGTTCCATTAACAGCCTAAAGACAATACACAATGCCTTAAAGCGTGTTCTTAACTTTACTGGAAGCCAGTGCAGTTTCCCAAGTTCTCCCTTGATAGAGACGAACTTCGGTGTTCCAGACAGCATTCTAGCCACTGCGTTCTTTACCAATTGAAGCCTGTTCATATGTTGTTTTTGAACATTAAGGTACAAGCTATTACAATAGTCCAGGCGCGACATTATAAGGGCCATCACCACTTTCTAAAGATTGCTCTCAGTAAGGAAGATCTTAATTTTCCTAATTTTTCTGAGAACCATAAAGCAGGCTGAGGTCACCATACTTACTTGGTCCGCCATAGTAAGTTTGTTATCCACCAAAATTCAAAGGTTTTTGGCTTTTCTTGTAGGTTCTGGACATGAGCCAAGGTCCTCTGGCCACCACTCCGGTGTCCACACCTGAGGATTATTGCCAAATTTTAGTACCTCGGTCTTGGAGGAGTTGATTTTTAAACAATTAGAGGACATCCAGACCGAAATAGCACTCATACAGTCATGAAAGCGACCCCTGGCCTCCTTTTCAGCTCCCTCTGTCAGCGATAATTCAATTGGTGTGCCGTCAGTGTAAGAGGTGAGCTGGAAGCTAAATGACCTAATGACTCCAGCCAATGGTGCCACGTATATATTAAAAAGCGTTGGGCTGAGAGACGAGCCCTGCGGCACCCACAAGGGAGTGAAAAAGGTTCAGAGGTATTGCCATCTAGGTCTACAGTTTGCGACCTATCTGATAGGAGAGATTGTAAAAGTTTCCAAGCGGAACCCTTTACACCAATTTCAGACAACCGGTCGATCAATACTTTTTGATGGACCGTGTCAAAGGCCGCGGATAGGTCCAGTAGAATTAGTACCGCATTTCCTCCCCTGTCAACGGCCTCTCTAATTTCCTCTGTGGATTTTAACAAAGCCTGCTCAATACTATGATAGGCTCTGAACCCATATTGCGATGAGTCCAGAGAATTATTAAGATGAAGAAAAGCACTGAGTTGGTTGTTCATTTCCTTTTCCAATATTTTGGCAGGAAAAGGAATCCTAGAGATCGGTCTATAACTATTAGGATCCTTAGGGTCCAGAGTATGCTTCTTCAACAGAGGAAGAACAGAAGCTTTTTTCCACATCTTGGGAAATATGCCTGCTGACAAAACGGCATTCAGCAAAGGGGTGAGTGCTGTTCCAATTACTTCAGGAATTTGTTTAATGATCCACACCGGGCAAGGGTCATTAGGAGCTCCTGGTTTGATCGTATTCATCACTTTGAGCATATCTGACCTCTCCAGAAGTGGTCAAATAAAAATGAGGAGCCAGCCTCGTCCCCTTCCTTCATGTTGGAACTGATCTGATCCTTTTTAATCATACTGGTGAATGAAGAAAATATAATTTCTATTTTATGTCTAAAAAAGTCCGCAATTTTATTGCAGAATTCAGGGTGACCTAGACTCTTCGGAATGTTCTGGGTAGACAGTTTAGAAATAGTTTTTAAAATTTCTTTTGAGTTGGATTTAGCTAATGCTATTTGCATTGAAAAAAACTCTTTTTTTGCTTCTAGAAGTGAACGCTTATAACTAGTAATACAAATTTTGTATCTTTCCTTATCTGCTTTAGCATAGTGTTTACGCCATGTACTCTCTGATTGCTTACAAACCAATTTTTTGGCTTTAAGCTCGTCAGAGTACCAAGGAGCAGCGGGTGAAGCTCGTTTAGGAATCCATTTTTTTCCTGGGAGCTAACTGATCACAAGCATTAGTTAGCCACATCCAACGGAAGATGACACAGTGAGCTCATAAGGGAGTTTTTAAATTTCTTAACATCCAGTTTTCCCCAAGCTCTGGTTACGATCTCCTGGGCCTGTTTAGTGCTAGCTGAATGAGGCGAATAGCTATTCAGTTCAAACTGGATGGCACAGTGATCAGACCACGAGATCGGCAGTTTTCTGCCGCTAAAGCGGCGATAATTTTAACGCCGTATTTTGATAATATGCCCCAAAAATGATAAAAAGTATCACAGTATGACAGTTTTAAAAACAATTTTAAAAGGATTCAGACAATATCGCATTCAAGTTTAAGGATGGTCTCACCTGGCGAGCATTGCACACAGCTTCACCCAGGGAACCAGCGCTGCGCGTGCGCGTCAGCGTGCGTGTTAAATAGGCCAGCGTGTAAGCCACTAGACCGCTATCCGGTAAAGTGGCTCCCTTCCCTCCTTCAAATTCCCCCAGACCGAAGAAAAGAGTAACTGTGCAAAATACAGTCAACTAAAATGTTAAAAAGTATCACAGTATCACAGTTTTAAAAACAGTTTTAAAAGGATTCCGACAATATCGCATTCAAGTTTAAGGATGGTCTCACCTGGCGAGCATTGCACACAGCTTCGCCCAGGGAACCAGCGCTGATCCAGTGTCTCTTTGTGACAACTGCTTATGGTAGCTCATATATCTATACATAAGCCTGATTAACAAGAACATCATTGTAATGTATGTAATTGTATGTTTTAACATGGATAGCTGCTGACTTTATGGTGTATCACAATCTATATTTAGAAGTTTTAGAGGAGATGCTAAACAGTGCATTAATTTCTTTGTCAATTTAATGTGGAACCGTATGACTATTAATATGTCTGTCAACGGACTGTGTGATTCCATGCTGGTATTAAACTGGACTGGTTAGTCTACTCAGAAGTTGGAAATTACATCCATAATAGTAATCACTTGCAATGATCCTCATTTGATCTAATATTTGTTCTAATATTTTATGTGGCTAGGTTTGTCACTATAAATGAGAAAACGTTACCTCTTTACTTCTATAGTAAACAATGTACATTAGCTACCCAATAATGTCCTAGATCCAAAATATGATGTATCATGTGAAAAGTCATGCTCTAAAACCATTCCACAAACTTAGCAAATTATTCACCATTTTGGGTGGCCAAAGAAGACTCATAGGCCAAAAATGCCTACAGCTTGAAGCAAAAAGATTAAAAATCTCTTTTGACCAGAACACTCTTATGCTGGTGCTGTGGATACTTCTCAAAATTTTGTCTCTTGACATCAGAACCCTTTCAAACCACTCTACTCACCACGAGAAAATACTTACAAAAATAACTGTTAAATCCCTTCTTGAAATAATGTCTGACTTTTCACTGTCCAAAGATTATATGTTTTCAGACTTACTTTAATGTTTCTCATGTTAATTGTGCTTCTTCTAAATGAGTTCTCTGTAAAGCACCCAAAAGCTGTATGTGGTGTAGGTGTGCTATTTTAAATTGTTAAACAGATAAAAAATGAATGGATGAATGGAATAAGATCTTAATTACTTTTAGTTCACTCTAGTTTATAGTTAATTTTCTAAAATGACACATTGCAGTTATCAGAAAAGAGAATTACACAGATGTCTCAAAGCTCTTCAAAGTTTTTTCCTACCTGTGTGTTTCCTGCAGGCCATTGAACAGCGCTGACATTAATGATCAGACTCTTCCCTGGAGCAGCACTGGAATCATAGGTTCCCACATTCACTTGCCTGATGGTGCCTTCAGGACCCTGTTGCCAGTTGACAATATCGTACCATGCTGGAGAGTTGCCATTTTCATCAAAAAGTGTTTCTGTGTCTTCTTTTTGCAAGCGTACCTTTTGAAGGTAGG
This sequence comes from Triturus cristatus, assembly GCF_964204655.1. NCBI lineage: Eukaryota > Metazoa > Chordata > Amphibia > Caudata > Salamandridae > Triturus > Triturus cristatus. The sequence goes on from NC_140595.1 coordinate 762,117,848, forward strand.
GAAGGAGCTGTAGAAAGGAGGAAATCAATATAGTACTTCACAGATGCTCTTTTGCATCTTTAAACATTTGCAAGAACACAGTGTGTCATGCATCTCTCAGCCCTGTCACGTTGAGTGTGATTTACACAGGTAATTCAAGGTATCAAGAGTAAACAAACATTGCTGATCATTTCAACCATGCGTGGGACCTTAGTTATATATAAAGCCTGAACGATCTTCAGTATATATACCGAAGATCAAAAGAGCTGAAAGTCATTGATGCCCTGTCCATGCCATGTGGTAACCTGCTCCTCATTTTTGTTATCCTGGCATTTCTGTTTCACATGCAGCAGACCTGTTTTACAAGTATCCTATGAAGTGTTCTACATGGTTGTGGTGTGATATTCAATAATAGAGTGCCAGACTCTTGAGACCACCCTAAGTGGAACTTTTTTAATGTTGGTGGCTACTACCTCCATGACCAGGACATGATAGTACTAATGGCCGGTGTCAGCTTATTATATTTATAGGGTTGAGGCCTTTTTACATCCATTGCAGTGGGGAGGCTAAATAGTGATTCTCCCTGATAAATCTGCATAATTGTGTGTGTGGTTTGTATGAGTGTGAATTATTGGGCTGGGGAATTAGTCTTAGAGCTTAGAAAGGTTGTATTGAACGCTTAAGACTGTAGTTTGCTACATAGGTGTTTTGATTGTAAGAGCTTTCCATTTTCCTTTCTATGTGGAAAAAGGCGAACAAGGGGTGTGTTGAATATAATGTGCAAAACCTCTTCGAAACGTCTTCAAAAGTAGAACAAGTAATTTATTATCAAATTCAGAATTTGTTGTCTCTTACGCTGCACATCACCAACACTTGTTTCTTACTCTCAAACAGCCTCAATCTCTGTTCAACATTCTAAACCCCTGGAGGAACCAAGAAAATGTTAAAGGTGGGAAGGAGAAAATAGTAAGCAAAGTGTAAGAGGATAAAAATGGATATACAAGGAAAGCATAAAACAAATAAGGGATTTTGAGCTGTGGTATTTGTCTTAGAGTCTAAAAAGGGTGTATTGATCATTTAAGGCTGTAGGTTACTACATATGTTTATTGATAGTCAGGGATTACTGTCTCACCTCTTTGTGTTTGTGGCCCTTTTGTCAACAAGGTCATCAGTGGTTTAGGGTGCCAGCTGTATCTGAAGAGGGGTTCACCCACGATGGCTAGCAGAAGCACAGGAACTCAATAGGATCCTTGGCTCTGGCAGAAAGATCAAGGCTCCAAATGTTGATGGCGAGAAAGTTCGGAGTGGGCAAAGTTCGGGTCCAGGAAGGTGTTGTTGTTGTCAGGATATTGACTGGGGTTGGTCCTGATGAAATCCTCTTGTTCTGACTTTCAGGATACTTTCAGCGGAACATGCAAGTTTAGTCTGAGAGGCAGCTCAAGGTAGCCTGGTTCCTTTGTAAGAAAAGGCTAGTCTTGCCATATCTAGAGGGGGAAAGAGTACACTTAATAACCAACCAAAGTTCTGGACCTTTTGGGCACCTTTTGGAGGGTAGGACTCAATCTCCTTGGAGCCATCAGCAAACACCAGCGCAAATCCAGTTGGAACTGGTCAGCTGTGCTAAGCAGTGATATGGGTTTCTTGAAGCTTTTGAGTTCCCAGAGCTGAACAAGAGACTAGCCACCTAGCCAATGTAGTCTATTTCTCTGTGCTGGGAGCAAGTGGGGAACAGGTCCAACTTTTGGGGTTTCTCTCCACAGATTCCCCAGTAGGTGCAGTTCTTATTCTGTCTTCTACTGGTCCAGAGGTGGTCTGAAGGGGATACTGAGGGTGCCAATTGTATGTCCAAAATTCCTGGGCACTCCCTAGTAATTGGGATAAAAACTCCCAGTCGCGCCCTTACCCACTTTTTCAGCACTTTCTGTGTTCTTTACTGTAAACTCTCTCACAGTGGCTCTCTCTACTTAAAGACAATATGGTAGAACCTCACTTTCCTTGTGCAGATCTATGGTCATACACTTGAGGTGTGTCTAGAGAAATAAGAACATTCCCCTTGGAAACAAGTTCTGAAGCAGGTTTTCCCCAGTGGGATTGGTACCATTCTGGCTACTTGGACAATTGTAGGGCAGGCCTAGGTGTGTTACATCTGTCTGTGACATAGGAATGCCCCTTTGAACCTTGTGCAGTTGGTTGTCACTCCCCATCTCCAGCCTGTCAGGAGGAGGTCACACCTCCTCCCAGCCAAGTTCTTTCTATTCCCTTTCCTGAGAGCCATTTACACCTCTTTTCAGGGGGCCAACAGCCTGCCAGGTGACAGTTGGGGATTAACTATGAACGGCTACTAAAATTTATAGGCAGGAGAATGCCAACTTTCTAAAAGTGCTATTTTAACACCAGTACTTTAAAATATGACTTCACAATATGATTGGAGTTTACATTTTTAAGATTTTTAGTCCTTGAATCATTGTTCCCAAGCTTAAGTTATGCATTATAAGGTGTTATTATGTAAACCAGTTCTATTCTATGGGGGATCCAGCCACAGTGCAAAACAACTTTTACGATTTTCCAGGACATTTAAAACCTAACTAAACATGTCCTAATGTATAAATGTCATGCACCCTGCCCTATTGGCATTTAGATACTGGAATATACAAAAGGGTCTACCCCAGTAGCGGCCGGTGGTGGGAGTGCTGTGGGGCACTGGGGCGGAGCGGGGGTGCAGCAGGGTGGGGGGTAGTAAACTATGGAATATGGCCCAACGGAGGCAAGTAAACAAATAAATAAATAAAACAAATTTCATTGCTCACGTTGCATCGCATTTGGCAATGCAGCACGCGCAATGAAATGAGTTTTATTTATTTATTTGTTTAATTACCTCTGTTGGGCCACATTCCATAGTTTACTACCCCCCACCCTGCTCCACCCCCACCCCGCCCCACAGCACTCCCACCACCGGCCGCTACTGGTCTGCCCATCTAACCCTACATATCCTGGGCAGAAAACGTAGAAAACAGAATACAATTGAATCCTGTAGGGATTAATTCAAACATTGTGTATTTATAGCACAATGAAGCAATTAATTTTCACTAGGACTTGATTTTAATAACTCATTGAATTTCTTATAACTATTTATTATATATAGCATGCCCCTGTAACTGTAATACAAATAAATCGTTTTAATAGATCTCTGGAGACAAAAAATATAAAATATATATCTGAGAACAGAAAAAAATCATTAAATATATTATAAAGGTTTATTAGGAGCAACGTAGCTCATTGTCCATCTCCCTTGTGACTTCCTTATATGGGGTGGTTATGAAGTTATTGCAGTGTTCAAACCACCAGGAGATAGTTACAACATCAAAAGAGCCATGGGGACAAACCCCCTGATTTGCTACTTTGACTAAGTTTAATTCAAAGATAATATATTATCTACTGGCGGTCGCCAGTAGATAGTTATAGTTAGGACCTATTTTCCATAGGAAATCCGCAACATTCTATTCCCAATAAGTCTGGCGGGGATTTTACGAATCTTTGTGAAATTTTCCAAACTTTTGGCCAGCTCCGCTCCGCTCCTACCCTGAAAGTTTCGCGGTGATTCGTCAAGCGGGGGCCGAGAAAAAAGGGGGGTCCCAAAACACGTTTTCCCCATGCAATTTCCCATAGGACCTGTTGTCGCAGCTACAGCCCGAACTGCTGAACGGAATTACAGCAAATTTGGCAAAGAGGTAGTCCTCAGTTCAGACTCGTGCCTTTTGATTAAAAGGTGTAAATCCGTTCAGTAGTTCCTGAGTGTAGGAGAGTGGCATCGACTGCATAGTTGCCCCCAACTTTTTGCTGATGTTTTGACTGTTTTATGACTCTAGCCAGGCTGTGGCCCTGCTATCCAGGACCCCAGCCTATCTGCTTCCTCTCTTAAACGATGTGAGTACCCTAGGTACAAACCAATTGAATACTGAGGATACCCTGGCAGTCCCTTTTAGATGGTACCCTAGGTACCCAGGGTATGGGTCCCTCAGTAGGCCTACCAGGGCTGCAGCACTTATTGTGCCACCCCGGGACAGCCATACAAACTGACACCACCAGACCACTACTGTAGTCTGGGTAAGGTGGTGCTAGCACCCCTTACAGGGATATAGGTACCCTGTATCCCACCCTATTACAACACATGCACTCTCATAGGTCACCCCTATAGCAGGCCTTGGTAATCCTACAAGGCAGGGTGCTGAGGTATGTGTGAGGGGGGACCCCTACCTGAGTAGGGCCCCTCTGCAACCTTCGTAAAATCATTGCTGGGTTGTTTTTAGTGTAACCATACCATATACTCTTAACCGCATTATAAGTCTATCGCGATAGCATGATAACTTGAGAATGGCTACACAGAACCATATCGTGCTTGGTGTAAAACATGTAAAAATCATACCCCCAGTTCAGCCATGGGCATGAGGGCACGATTCCCCCTGCCAGAGGGGTGATATGGGAAAAGCGGCAGAATTTAGACACCAATTTAAAAGTGCACACGTAGTACAAAATGGATGCTACCAGCCACCCACACGACTCTGGCTGCCTGTTGCTGGGGAAAATCCCAGGCTCGGTAGCTGGACAATAGGGCTCCTGTGGCAGGGAGGTGCCAGCACCTCCCCAGACGGGATATGTGGATTGGAACTGGGTGGGTGCACCATATGATGCCTTTCAGAGTTCAAGTAGGCTGCTACAGCGCCTACATTCTGCATACACCGCCTGGAACCGGTTCAGGGGCATCCTGCCCCTTGCCCAGGTGGGAAACACACAAAGGGGAGTGGGTGTAGCCACCCTTTCCCGCCTCAACTCTCATTGGTAGGCTCTGACCTGGACCCTCCCCTAATCTTCTGGATAAAGGTGAATAATGTGTCCCCAGAGCCTCAGATTAATCTTGGACTTTACAGCCTTGACCTTCGACGAGCTGCTGCCCAGCTGACTGTAGAAATCCTCTTGGGGTAAAGGAGTTACCCCCCTGCTTGGCAGGCACCTGAAACACTGCAAGTGACCCGGTTGGAACTTCGCTGCTCCTACGGACTTCGTCGACTCCCAGAAACCTTGAGGTGGGTTTCCTGAGCATCCCAGAGGCCAGTGAGTGTGCACAGCAAGTCTGAGCACCGTGGACCGCGTGGGTGCCGAGATCCCCAATACCCCAGGACACCGGCCACCTCTTGCATAGCACACGACCCTGACCAGTGGGGAAGTTGGGCTTTGGCCCAATATTGAGCCAACCTCTTAGCAGCAACTGTGCCAAAGATCAACGCACTCCAAATTGCTGCCTCCTGTGGTCCCTTGTCTCTCAACTGGTGGGCCCTAGCAGAGGTCAATCTCAACTTTCAAGAGTTCCCCTGGTTGTTCCAGGCCTGCTCTACAGTCTCCTCGAAGGAGACCTCTCACAGACCTCGTGGGTCTGCACCAGTAGCTGATTTGTTCAACTTGCATTGGTTGCGGTTGCCAAGGCTTAGTGGATCCAATCCGGACACTAACACCGCAGCAACCCTCATCCGTTGTGGGACAGTCGCCCTCCAGAAGCTGGCCTTTCTTGAAGCCTCCCGGAGCCCGTGGCTGCAGATCCAAGCTACACCTCTTTCCACTTGAAGCACCCGACATTGAGGGGCTCTTTCCTTTGAGCTCCCTGGTCACTGTGCCGTGACCCAGACTCTGTCTCCTCTGCTTTCAGGTTCTCTTCTACAAGATCTACAACTTCATTCTTCACGACATCATCGACGCTTTCGGCTAGCAGCCGTTTTGTACATTTTCCCATTGAAAATCAGGCCGTGACCCGACATCGAAAACGACCTATGCACCCGGCTTCCCTGGGGCAGGTAACAGTGGTACCTCGGTACTCTCGTGGTAGTGGGCTCCTCAAAAGCTTAATTCTAAGCCCTTAACTTTGAACTGCTGCTATAAGTGTCTTTAATCTTTTAAAATCAAACCGCAACATTCTCCATAGGCTTTAATAGAGATCCCGATAGCAGCTATTTGCACTGCACGCGTCTCCCGTGGGTCCCCTTCCTCATAACCTGGGGTGGATTCTTAAGGGGCCAGCGATCCTAAATGCCCTAGGCATTGTCTGTAGAATTGTCGTGGTTCTTATACCACTTCTTTTAATATATGGTTTGGTCCCCCCCTGGGGCCCTGTGATTCCAGTGCTATTTATTGTATCTATCAATGCTTGTTTGAATTGTAACTTTGCCTCTAGCCTCATAAAGAGACTTGTGGGATTCTGTTTAGAATAAATACATATATTTTATATATATACCTGTGTGGACTACTCTTTCATTTGGTCATTCAAGAGGTTATCTATGGTAAAACAATAAGCTTAACACTCCTTCAAGACTTAGCCTGAAGGCTGCTCTCCACAGCTACCACTAGGATAGCTTTCTTTAAAGGTTGCCTTTAACCTATCACCTTAAGAGTCGAATTGGACTGGTGCAAGGTGGCCACTATAACTAGTGACCAGCATATGCCAGGCCAACTTCTCACATTGGTGTGCAGCGGTTGGATTCAAGCTTGCCGTTGTTTTACCAGATAACAAATTGAATTTCTAAAGTGAAAGCCACTTGGTACCAAAGGTACATATAAATTCAAGCTTAGAATATAATAAGTTCTACTGAACTTAGGAGTTGTGTGTAGAGGGTTTAGCACACCTTGATTACAACTCAAGAAAGGGTTCAGTAGGCCACACCTAGTGTAGGTAGATACACAAGTACCACTACACTAGAAAATGCCTTTAAATGTAGGTGCCCATAAGGCTCTGGAAGGATCCCAAAGGGTCCCAGTCGACAAATATGATAATCTCTCCTTTGCTGAGCTTAGGGAGATGTGCACCACTAAGCAACTTAAGACAAACAAAGGTGCCAACACCCAACGTCTCAGGGAAATCCTGCTCATATCAGACTTTAAGCAGACTTTAGTGTCTGATGGGGTAGACAGGACGGGTGGGCATCCCTCAGTAGAGGACACTCCCAGAGAGGACTCTGATGAGGACCAGGATCAGGAAAATTATCCTGACCTGGAAGAACCAGACCACTCACGACATAGAGGTGATGGCCCAAGGGGCACTCTCTCCATCCCTAAAGGGAGAGTGGTGGATCCAAACAGAAGGAACAGATCCCCTCAGAGGGGTCCAACCATTCTAGGAGATCCAAAAGGACCTCTGCCTCTCCTCAGAGGAGAGAATCCTCCCAAGAGAGGAAATGCAGACTGATCCTGTTTGAGCAGGCAAAGCTTCAGCTCAGGAGAGAACAGTTAGCCTTAGACAGGGAGTCCCTGGAGCTTCAGAAAGCTTCAAGAAAGTGGGGTCTAGAGACCCCTGGTGGCAGTAATGAAACCCCTAGAGTTAGAGAGATAGCTCCTGACAATAGGAACCTCCATAAGATTGTGCCCCCCTATCATGCAGGGGATGATATCCACAAATGGATCACTGCTCTTGAGAGGGCCTGTAAAGTACAAAGGGTCCCAGTAGAGCAGTGGGCAGCAATCCTGTGGCTCTCCTTTGCAGACAAAGGAAGAGACAAGCTCCTCTCTGTTAGAGAAGAGGATGCAGATGATTATTATATCTTGAGAGATGCTTTAATAGATGGGTTTGGTTTAACCACTGATCAGTACAGACTTAAGTTCAGAGACACCCAGAAAGCACAGAATCAAGATTGGGTAGACTTTGTTGATTGTGCTACCAAGGCACTGGAAGGTTGGTTAACTGGCAGTAAAGTAAATGATTACCAAGGATTGTATAATCTCAGTCATAATGAGGGAGCAGATCCTTAATAATTGTCAGAATCAGCTCTTACATCAGCACCTGGTGGACTCAGATCTGACCTCTCCCCAAGAATTGGGAAAGAAGGCAGACAAATGGGTCAGAACCAGGATTAAGCAGAAGGTCCAGCCCTTGGGGGGTGCAACTAAAAAGGAAGATGCCAAGAACTCTGAGAAGGGTGGGGAAAAGGGAAAAGACCAACAGTCTTCAACAGGCCCCCAAAAGTCAGCATCTGAAAATACCCAGTCCAACAAGGCTAAACAGCCAAGGAAGCCATGGTGCAAAGTCTGTAAGCATAAAACTCATTGGACTTCAGATTGTAATAAGGCCAAAGACTCCACAAGTACCACACCTGCCCCTAAGGCACCAGTTTCCCCTAGTCCAGCTATAGTTGGTGGTACACAGAACAAGGGCATAGTAGGGTTGACCCTGGGATCTGAAGAGGACTCTGGCCTAGTCAGAACTCCTACTCAGGCTGTACTAGTTTGTGATGGGGACTTGTCCCTGTTTGTGAGCCCCAGTGGTCTGGGCAAATACAAGCAACAGCCTAAAATAAATGGAAGGGAGTCATTAGCTTACAGGGACACAGGAGCCAGTGTCACAATGGTGACTAAGGACCTTGTGGACCCTAACCAGATCATACCTGGGGAAACTTACCAAGTGACCAATTTGTGAACTTCTCCTGGGGATGGGTAACTGGCCTCAAGAAAGTTGTGGTGAGTGGAGACCTACCTGTTGAATGTTTACTAGGGAATGATTTGGAGACCTCAGCATGGGCTGAGGTGGAGCTAAGTAGCCATGCAGCAATGTTGGGTATACCAGCAGAAGTGTTTGCCCTGACAAGGTCAAAAGCAAAGTTGACAGTAACTGAACAGGCCTTGGATCCTGGAAAAATGGACCAAGGACCTTCCAAGAGGAGGAGTAGCAGGGGTAAGGCAGAGCCTTCCCCCCAGGATCAGTCTGTAGAGACTATTTTAGCAGAAGAGGATCTATCTCCTGAAGAAGGAACTGCCCCAGATGAACTGGAACCTGACCAGGTTGAGTTCTTGGGGGCAGGGGGACCTTCTAGGGCAGACTTGAGCCTGGAGCAGCAGAGCTGCCCCACTCTTGAACCCCTCAGACAGCAAGCTGCTGCTGATGCTGCAGGGAATGCCAGTGGGACCCATAAGATATATTGGGATGATGGGCTCCTTTACTCTGAGGGTCCAGACCCCAAGCCTGGTGCAGCCAGAAGGTTGGTCATACCTCAGAAGTTTAGGGGCTTCCTACTCACACTGGCCCATGATATTCCCTTAGGAGGACACCTGGGCCAAAACAAGACTTGGGACAGAATTGTCCCTCACTTTCATTGGCCCCAAATGAGTGAGGACTGTAAGAGCTTTTGCAGCTATTGCATTACCTGTCAAGCCAGTGGCAAGGCAGGTAAATCCACAAAGGCCCCCCTGATACCATTGCCTGTGGTGGGGATGCCCTTTGAACGGGTGGGGATTGACATTATTGGTCCCCTAGACCCACCAACAGCATCTGGGCAGAGGTTCATTCTGGTGGTAGTGGATCATGCCACCAGATACCCAGAAGCTATTCCACTTAGGACCATCACAGCACCTGTGGTGGCAAGGGCCCTCCTGGGAATCTTTTCCAGGGTGGGTTTTCCTAAGGAGGTATTGTCTGACAGAGGTACAAACTTTATATGTAGCTACCTCAAGGCAATGTGGAAGGAGTGTGGGGTTAACTATAAGTTCACCACCCCTTACCATCCTCAATGCAATGGCCTTGTTGAGAGATTCAACAAGACCTTAAAGGATATGATCAAAGGGCTCCCAGAAAAGCTTAGGCGAAAATGGGATGTTCTTCTGCCCTGCCTTCTCTTTGCATACAGGGAGATGCCACAAAGGGGGGTTGGTTATAGCCCCTTTGAACTTTTGTTTGGCCATCCTGTTAGAGGGCCACTCTGTCTAGTGAAGGAGGGATGGGAGTTACCTCTCAAACCCCCGAAACAGGATATTGTGGACTTGGTCTCCGCTCCCGGATGGCTGAGTATATGAAGAAGGCAACTAAAAACCTGGAGGCAAGTCAGGAATTACAGAAAACCTGGCATGACCAAAAGGCTGTCCTGGTGGTGTACCAGACAGGACAGAAGGTATGGGTGTTGGAGCCAGTGGCCCCAGCAGCTCTCCAAGATAAGTGGAGTGGACCCCATACCATTTTGGAGAAAAAGGGAGAGGTCACCTATTTGGTGGACCTTGGCACTCCCAGAAGTCCCCACAGGGTACTTCATGTTAATAGATTGAAAGCATATGTGGACAGGGCTGACATGGGCTTGCTCATGGCAACAGATGAGGGACAGGAGGAAGAGAGTGACCCTCTTCCAGACCTGCTCTCTCACAACCCTGATGATGGGTCAGTGGATGGAGTAGCCTTGGCAGGCAGCCTCACTGACCAGCAGCAAGCAGACTGTAGACAAGTTCTTCAGTCTTACAGACATATATTTTCTCTGACTCCAAGTCAGACCCCCTGGTGCACGCATGAAGTGGACACTGGGGACAGTCTGCCTGTCAAGAATAAAATCTACAGGCAACCTGACCATGTCAGGGACTGCATAAGGACAGAAGTCCAAAAGATGATGGAATTAGGAGTGATTGAGCCCTCAGAGAGCCCTTGGGCTAGCCCAGTAGTCCTTGTACCAAAACCTCACACCCAGGATGGTAAGAGAGAGATGAGGTTCTGTGTTGACTACAGGGGACGCAATGCAGTCACTAAGACTGACGCACACCCAATTCCCAGAGCAGGAGACCTTGCGGATCTTACTGGTCATCGGCGGTTGGCGGCGAACACCTTACCTGGATACCAGCGGGGAGCTTGTGAGGCGGACACTCTTTTTCATTTATGCCGCTGTTGTTGCTTGTTGGATGCCACACGAAGGGAGCGCAGGACTACGACTCCCAGGAACCTAGCTGGCACCGCCCCCTCCCGCCAGCACTTCCGCGCCCGGAGGCGCTAAATTCAAACGGCTCCCTCGGTGGAGCGGGAGACCTTGCGGATCTTACTGGTCATCGGCGGTTGGCGGCGAACACCTTACCTGGATACCAGCGGGGAGCTTGTGAGGCGGACACTCTTTTTCATTTATGCCGCTGTTGTTGCTTGTTGGCTGCCACACGAAGGGAGCGCAGGACTACGGCTCCCAGGAACCTAGCTAGCACCGCCCCCTCTCGCCAGCACTTCCGCGCCCGGAGGCGCTAAATTCAAACGGCTCCCTCCGCATCGCGGGACGCGCGCGGGCGGACGCCGGGCTAACCCCTTGCAAAGGGCGGGCCCTCTGTGGCCCTCAGAGGCCGATAGAGGCTGGGATGGGACTACCCTCTGTGCAGTGATCGCTTATGGATTGAACACCCATTTTTGGGGTCCACAGGTGTTTGTGACGTGTCATTGAGCGTACGAGCTACTGTGTTTATTATTATCCAGAAGGACTGTTGTTTTAACTGTAAGGTAGAAACATGTCTAAAGGGTCATCTAAAGCGTGCACAAGGGCTGCGGGCATGGGGACTTTGGACAGTTACTTAAAACAGGCAGAATCTGCCATTGTGAAAGAAATTGCCTCAGTGGAACGAAGACTGTCTTTGGATCCCACTAGATTACCAATTCCTTTACTACCCGCAGCAGAGTGTACTTTAGATAACGTCCCTCTGGTTGGCGTGAACCCACTTGAGACTACGAACGGGTCTTGTGTTAATGTCAGTCCCACAATTGTCTCACCTTCCTTACCTACTTCTAGTCCTGCCCATCCCCCACTGGTTATCCGTACTAGACAATTGAGGATAAGGCCTGATCTGAATGTTGACAGGGGTAAAATTGTCTCGGGGAAAAGAAAGGCGAAGAATAATCCTCAGGGTACTCGTAAACCGGCAAAACTATCTAAATCTAGCAATCTGGCTTCTGGATCGGACGAAGTTAAAACTAATGTTTCCCGTCCAGCTAGCGAGGCTCTGGGAGAGGCAGCGAATGATTGTGTTAATATGGCTACTGATAGCACTAGCCAAAAATCTATGTTAGATTTCATAAATATTTTGGATGAGCGCCTTAAATTATTTACTGCACCTTTATTGGTTACCTTGAAGCGCATCGAGGATCGGTTGAATGTAATTGAGCCGTATCTTATTTCCAAGGTTTCTATTTCTGGCCCAAGCACCCAGGCAACTGACTCCCTTAGTACAGTAACTGCCTCTGTTAACAATCTGTTGGATTCCATAATTACCCCACTCCAACAACCAGTACCTCTTTCCACTACCTCGGCCATTGGTTCAAATTTACCACCCCCAGCTTCAAAAGTCACGGGAACAACACAAGGGGTGGCTTCGGGCTTACAGAACATGGAGGGGAGGCCAGGTGTTTTAGTCAATTATGATAAGAGGGACTCGCTACATCTACCAGTTGAGGCTTGTCCACACACTATTATCCTAGCTAATGTCCCACAATTGGAGGGGGGCAAAAGGGAACATTGGACCTCTCTGAAAAACAAGGCCATCCATTTCTTATCTAATAAAACTGTTCTGGGACAACACCTTGACAGCAATTTCATGATGATTAGAAGGGTCCCATGGGTGGGTAGGACAAACAAGAGCCTAGAGGGTGATTGTATTGTTGTTAGTTTTAGATCTCCAAGGTTGGTTGATGATATACTGAGACAGGCTGGGACACTGAGAATCCAGACGGATTACGTCAATGTTCTCCCTCTGGTTTTTTTTTATCCCCCACTTCATGTTGGGTCATTGTCAAGCGACCCTCCCAGGGGTATTGGTTTTAACAACTATGTTGTCCCTGTTTCCAACAGATTTGATGCTCTTTCAAACCTAGACGATAATGAATGACTAGGGACATTGGCAGAGCATAATAACTTAGATAATCGGGTTGCTGGTCCTGATGAATTTATACTGAAACCATTGGTTGAAACTCATGCTGAACTGATTCTTGAACCACTGGGCAATTCAATAAGACTGGTTAGTTGGAACATAGCCGGCCTGAAAAATAAAATTGATGACCCAGCTTGGCGAGCTTTTATAGGCTTAAGTCAAATTATAAGTCTACAAGAACCTTGGGATGTAGAGAATACCCTAACTATTGATGGGTACAGGAGCTTCTTTGTATCAGCAGTACCATCAAACATGGGGAGGGCAAAGGGTGGGTTGGTTACCCTAATTTCCGCTAGTATACCTGGTTTACAGACCCAAATAGAGACGGGTTCGCGGAATATTTTGGCAGTACAAATCTCCCTGACAGAGGGAGGTGTTTTTTTAATTGTACATTTTTACAACTCTTATGATAGAGTCACCACAACTGATCATCTCGTTGCTTTAACACGCTTCTTGGCGGACTATAAGGACGCTAATCAAAATGATTGTTTTATCATAATCTTGGGTGATTTTAACATCCATGGCTGTTTGAATAAATGTCTGTCCTCTGATCCGTTAGGTCTGTCAGAACAAGGTGAGGCTCACTTTGAGCATTCTGCCCAGGGAGATTTTCTTGAGTCAATCCTAGCAGATTATGGCTTGATACTCCCTTCTTTGACGTCTGAGGAAATCCCTACTTTTAAAGGGAATGGTAAACATTCGGTCATTGACTACATTTTTATTAGTACTGCACTTGGTGATATGATCCACGGTTATAGGGCGATTTGGTCTCATTTTAGTGACCATAACCCTGTGGTGCTTAGTATCTCGGCCATTCTTATAACCCCCACTAAAACCTTGGACAGGACGGATAAATCTAATATCCGCCCTACTGATCAGAATCGCAGGATTAGATGGAACAAAGTAATTCCGGGCGATTTTCATACTAACCTAAGAAGGAAGGTGGGTCCTGAGATAAACATCTGTTTGGATTTGGACGCAGGGAACAAGGAAGTTTTAGAGGCATATTCGGCAATTTGTTCCCAAATCTCTGCGGACCTTAGATGCCCTGCTAAGAGTAAAGATAACACCGACTTGGGCTGGTTTGATAAAAACTGTTCTCTGGCGAACAGAAGGTTGAAGGCTGCTCTAAGCTGCAAACCTATTAACAGGGCGATCATTGCCACGCTCAGGAAGGAATATGATAAAGCCTTGAAAATTAGAAAGTAAAAGATCAGAGAGGATGCATGGGCTGAATTATCTTCCGTGGATGTCCTTAGAAACAGTGCAAAGTTCTGGTCTGTGGTGAATAAACCTTACTTTCGTGACGCCTGTAATGGCCAATTAGATTGTGGTATAGGGGAAGAGTTGTGGTGCTCTCATTTTAAATCAGTCTATGAAGGGGTAAACAATGGGGCATCGAATTTGTCCCCTATTGCAAACCCATATACTTTATCGGTCTCTAAGATCGAGGTAGTCGAGGCCATTGAAAAGATGACGAGTAATAAGGCCCCAGGCCCGGACGGCGTTCCGGTCGACCTTTACAAATCTGACCCTGAGACCTGGTCTATAGTTTTAATGAACGTTTTTAACAGGGTATGTGTTTCAGGTATTCCGGACACTTGGTCCGAATCTGTAATTATACCCATTTTCAAAAAAAGGTTGCAGGGGGGACCCTAGTTGTTACCGCCCTATCTCCCTTATTGATTCTGCAGTTAAAGTTCTGGGGCGCGTACTTTTGGGGAAATTAACAACATGGTTGGAGGATACTGATACCCTCTCATGTTTACAATATGGGTTCAGAGCGGGTCGGGGTACTATAGACCAAAGTCTGAACCTATACTTAATAATAGGTAAATACACTATTGCCAAAAGAGGGAAGTTATATCTTGCCTTTATGGACTTGTCCTCGGCTTTCGACCGAGTGAACCGGTCGAAGTTGTGGGAATTGCTCCTTAAGTGTGGCATTGATGAAAATATTGTATTTTTCCTGGATGATTTACATAGGGACCTCTCCGCCACTGTCAGATACGATCGCCTGGGGAACTGTATCTTAGCCCCCCTGCTTTTTACGTTATATATTAATGATTTAGGTGCTGCTTTAATTGGGTCTTGTAAGGATATCCCAAGAGCGGGCAAGTATTCTATTCCGGCATTACTATATGCCGATGATGCCGCCTTGTTAGCACGTACAGTCGTGGGTTTGCAACGCTTGTTGGATTCATTTGCAAATTTCATGAAAGCACTTGATCTTAGCGTGAATTTCGCTAAATCACATGTCATGATTATGGGCTGTAAATCAAAAAAAGTTAAGACAATGTATTGTGAAGGGCATGTTTTATCCCGTGTTACCAGATTTCCCTATCTGGGGGTTATTTTTGATGATAAGCTTACCTGGTCCCCGCAGTTAGCAGCCAAACGCAATGTCTTTGGTAGGTCTACTCTAGCTGTCCTGGATTTTGGTCGAAATTGGGGGTGAAGCCAATACAGGCTATGTTGAACATATATGCAGCTAAATGTCTCTCTATAGCAATGTATGGAGCTGACTTATGGGGTATCAAAGATGTTAAGGTCCTACAAGTAGTAGAAGACAAATTTTTAAAATCTATCTTATGTCTACCTCAGTCAACCCCCGCCTATATTGTTCATCAGGAATGCGGGATAGATTATTTATTAGATCGTATTGCTCTAGCCCCATTGCTAAAATGGATTTCAACTTGGCTAAACCCAGATTTGGAACTAAATCATGTGATTTTAAAGGATTGTCTATCTCTTGAGTATGGCAATGCCATTCCTTGGCTAAAATATGTTAAGAATTTATCCAGGGAATTAGGCCGTCCCAAATTATTCGATTCACCTGGCAATTTAATTAAGGGGGATTTGAAATGGGTGAAAGCTGCCCATAAACAGCGGGCAACTTTAGAAAGGGAAGAAAAAGAGTTACTTAAACCTTCAGTAAGGGCTCATCGGTTGGTAATTACTTCCAATAGTATTGAACCCTACTTGGTCACTGTTAACAATATGAACCATCGTTTTTTATTGACCAAGTTCAGACTGAATAAATTTCATCTCCTGCTCACTGAATCCAAAGGGTGGACGAAGGAGAGTAATTTGGAAATCTGTTCTTGCGACGGATTTTAAATCAAAGACACGGTGCACTTTATCTTCTTCTGTAAGCACTTGTCCCCTATTCGTAAAAAAGTCATTATCCCCCTTATTAAGGGTAAAGGTTTTAGGCAGGTTAAACCTGCTCTTCTATATCTACAATTGCTGGGTTCCACTTGGGAGATATTTAATATTGGCAATTTTTTAGCAATCTCAATGAGATTAAGGAAAAAAAATTCTTGGATATAACATAAAAATGGGTAATTCATGAATTGAAATCAAGTGTCTTGTATACCTTTTTAACTTAATTGTAGTGTTTATTGTCATTGTTATTTATATTGTATGTTTGTTATATTTATATGCTTTTATGGTTTTTGCTATGAACCGAATAAAGTAATTTTGACTGACTGAGCTCATAGATAGATTGGCCTCAGCCAAGTTTCTGAGCACATTTGATCTGACAGCAGGCTACTGGCAGATAAGGTTAGCTGAATCTTCAAAAGCCAAAACTGCATTTTCTACCCCTAGTGGGCACTATCAATTTATTGTAATGCCCTTTGGTTTGAAAAATGCACCTGCCACTTTTCAAAGGTTGGTGAACCAAGTCCTCTCAGGCCTGGAAGACTTTAGTGCAGCATATCTAGATGATATTGCTGTCTTCAGCTCCACCTGGGAGGATCACCTGATCCACCTGAGGAAAGTTTTGGAAGCCCTGCAAAAGGCAGGGCTCACTATCAAGGCTACTAAGTGCCAGATAGGGCAGAGTCAGGTTATATACCTGGGTCACCTTGTAGGTGGAGGCCAGGTTTAACCACTTCAGAGCAAAATCCAGACCATCGTGGACTGGGTTGCTCCAACAACCCAGACTCAGGTCCGAGCTTTCTTAGGCCTGACTGGTTATTATAGAAGGTTTGTAAAGGGATATGGATCCATTGTGACTCCCTTGAATGACCTAACCTCTAAGAGGATGCCCAAAAAGGTTCAGTGGACTGTCAGCTGTCAGAAAGCTTTTGATGACCTAAAACAGGCTATGTGCTCTGCTCCAGTGCTCCAAAGCCCCAACTACTCCAAAGAATTCATAGTTCAAACTGATGCTTCAGAGGTGGGGGTAGGTGCTGTGTTATCACAACTGAATGAGGAGGGCCAGGATCAACCAGTAGCTTTTATTAGCAGAAGGTTGACCCCCAGAGAGAAACGTTGGTCAGCTATAGAGAGGGAGGCCTTTGCTGTGGTCTGGGCCTTGAAGAAGCTGAGGCCATACTTGTTTGGCACTCACTTCCTTGTTCAAACAGACCATAAGCCCCTCCTATGGCTAAAACAGATGAAGGGTGAAAACCTCAAACTACTCAGGTGGTCCATTTCCCTACAGAGGATGGACTATACAGTGGAACATAGACCTGGGAGCAACCATGCCAATGCAGATGGCCTCTCCAGATATTTCCACTTAGAACATGAAGACTCAACTGGTCAAGGTTAGTTTAATGTCCCTGCATTGGGGGGGGGTTATGTAGGAGAGTGGCATCGACTGCATAGTTGCCCCCAACTTTTTGCTGATGTTTGACTGTTTTATGACTCTATCCAGGACCCCAGCCTATCTGCTTCCTCTCTTAAACGATGACGTCACGTGATGTCATCAGTGATGTCATTTGAGATGTCATCAGTGATGTCATCAGTGATGTCACTGACCATGTCATGAGTGATGTAATATGTGACGTCATCAGCAGTGCATTGCGGGGGCGCGAGTTATAGTTAACTGAACTAACTATAAAGGGGGAATTTCTAGGGTTTTGTACGAGGGAAATGTCCAGCTAACTATAACACCCCTGAAACCTATGGTTTTTTCAGTGAATATGTATATATAATATATATATATAGTGGATCTCCTCCCGACAAAGGTTGATGCATTTTGGCCATGCTCTTTTAAGGCCTCCTCAGGACTAAGGAAGACAAGAGAACTCAAGACTGACATTTAAAAATGTACATAGATGCATACAAAGACAAAATATGTAATGTGTATTTACAGAGACCAATTGTGCCATGAGATAAAACCATTACTTAGATAATGCCAGACCCCAATAAGAAATCATAGGCCTCAAGAATTTCAAAACCTTGTACATAAATAAATAAATATATTAATAATGCTGCTCGTGACAGCCAAGCATCAGGCATGCCTGTGACAATATGAAACACATTGCCCATGTAACCACTAAATCGCTATGCCAAATATATAATTCTTAAACAAACTGAACCAAATTAGTGATTAGGTGAATTTTCAAAGCGTTGGGTGATGCCAGAACAGAACAAGGACCACTTTCACATCAATCAATAGTGCAGTGCTCACATGAAAACTGTGTGGAACATGTAAAGAATTTTTAAAAGTACCAAAGGCTCACCATGCTGCACTCAAAAGGCCTCATCAACTGAAGGAACTGCCCTACTAAATAGGCTTAACCCATCACTAGAAATACTTACCAAAAGAAATCAGTACCAATCACGTGTAATAGTTACCTCTAGTAAACACTATTTAGTGCAAAATCAACTGGTTACCGTAATGTGCAGGAAAGGACAAGTATCTTCAGATGTCACCATCTAGGCTGTAACTGGAGGTGGTACAAAACCCATTAGATTTAAAGTGTTAGGGGCCATGTGAAGGAATGTTTACTTTCAAACATATATCAGCTTTGGTACATGATCCCTTATTAAAACTGTGACCAAGGTCCGGTCAGCAGTGCAGACAGTGCTGAGGTCTGCAGGGCAATGGAAGCGACCTGGATCCCAGACGGTCAGTATACTTGAGGAGTGAGCGCAGTGTTGCCAGATTTTGAGACCCAGCTCAAGCCCAAAGCTGTCCAAGTACAAGCCCAAATTCAGCCTAATACAGACCAGTATACGCCCAAATTTGCAACTCTCAAATTATGTAAAAATAGTCTTCAGAATTTTTTTAAGGGATAATTCAAAATGTAATTGAATATACATATTGTAGGAGGAGTTTTGGACTCATGTGCACTTTTTCAATCATGCCTCCATTCTATTAATAACTATTCATTTTCAAGACTAGTCCCCGCTGTGACCTATCTTGCACTTCAGTCACAACAGATCCAAATCTGAACCTTGCATTCATGAATTAAAGTCTACAAGAGCAGATGATTCACCTTAATGAACTCTAAGAACAGAAACCTTGATGTATTTCATCAATGTGGTCGCAAAAACAAAATACTGAACTGATCTTGCAACACCACATAATGATACACACAATTAGAAATAACCCTTGTGCTAAAGTAACTCCCACACAACTTGTTTGACAAAGTTTGCATTCTATCAACTTGCATAAACATTCAAACAAAAAAAAAATGTACAATGACAGTATGGGACAATAGTAAAAATAAACATTGAGGCAATATGAAATGCAATTTTTTCTGCAAAAACAATGAAACAAGGGTATGTCAATGTGAAGCGACAGTGTGAAAGCGTCAAAGATTAGAAGTGTCCTGCTGAAAGGGGTGATTCAGTAAGGTGAGGCCCACACTCTTTGAGTTAGAGTGTACTGAAAAGCCCAGAAAAGATGACCCCTTACTCTGGTTGTAAAACTTATAGAGGACATTTGTCGTTGCCCTCGTGTTGCAGTGAACACTTCATTAAGCTCCCAGTCTTTGCATGCCACAGACAGATTTGTTTGAAATCAAGATGAATGCAAGGCTGTTGAAGCAGAAAGGAAAAATACCGGTTTTTGCAGATTTTTGATGACAAACTTGCCCAACATCTGAACAATAACACTCTCCCACCTATGCTGATACTGTCATCACTCCTCTTGTCCTATCCCAGACCCTTCCCCTTCACCATTAACAATCTCATGCTATTTCACCCTGCTGACCTGAGCAATCTCAAGAGTTTGTGCAGCTCCTTTACACCCATTACCCACCCAGGACTTTAAGTAGGGGTGGGTGAAATATTCTGTTATGCACCCCCAGATTAAGGGAATTTTGGGGACTCCATGTTACTCTCATAATGTGGAGTTCCATCCAAGTTCCGCCAATCGATGTGTTGCAGAATTGTTTCTTGTGTGCGGCTCCAGAGCAGTTGGTGAGCAAGATTTGGCTTCCCCTAGCATGACCTTCAGTCTCTAGGAGGATATCCAAGGAGATTTGTCTATTGTGGGAGGTCGCAACCGTTTGCATCCAGAAGGCTGTCTCTTGAATAGAAAATCTACTAGAGTGGCAGCAGATTCAAATCGAGCTTTTTATAATAATTGACTAGAAAGAATTATCAAACTGCAAAATAAATACCTCCAGTTGTAATGTGCTTGTATCAAGGTTGGCCATAACAAATATAACCTTGGTTTTTTTATCACTGTCAAAAGTATAACTGGCATTAGGTGTAAAAAAATGGTATATCAAAGAAAGAAGGTACCATTTCAAGCCTGAGAAAAAAATAGGCCTTGCAAACCGTGAGCGTTTAGGTGCCAGGAGCTCATTGATTTATGATAATAGCAGGAAGGATTTTTTAAAATGTTTTTTGAGAGAGTATCTCCCATAGGATTTTTGGTAGAAACAAAAAATACAATTACTCTCTTAGACCAAGCACTAGATAGAAGTAGATCGGATATTAACCCTCAAGCCAAAAGAATATGTTTAGCAGTTTCAGAAAGCTAGGTTGCACCTCATATGAGCAGTGCTTGAGTTTGTAGGACCTACTTGTTATCTTCCAAACCTTTAAACTTATAAGAGTTTGCTAATAGAGAGGTAATTAAAACTATCTTTAACAGCAGTTCCTCATATGGGGACATTTCATGTCCTGAAAACCATAACCTAGACACACATTTGAAGGTGCTCTCATGTGCCAGAGATGTGGGCTAGCCTCTGAATTCTCAAGCCAGATGCCTTCCTCTGGCTCAGCTTGAGGTCCTTGTGTAACCTCAAGCCAAAAATGAGCCAAGCTTTCATGTGGCTACTGTCTGCCAAGCATGTTCTACAGTGATGGACAAAGAGTTAAAATCAAAGCATTATCATTAGAGGTACAAGGGACTGACAAATAGATAACAATTTAGTGACTAATGTGCAGAAAGTGAAACCAGAAAAAAACAGGGATTAAACCCAGCTTCTCACTTAACCTAAATGTGTGCACTTAGGTAAATATTTCATTCGCTGATCTTCCTTTTTACTTCATTAACACATATGAACTCACCTTCAAAAACGCAAGTACAAGCTGTATAAAAACATATTGTGTCTGATGTAAATGTATTGTAATGTTGCACTATCTTTAAGAATGTGAGCCACATACAGGGTGCACATGACTACTGACTAGTCTCTTAGCTCAATACTGGCACTGTCACCAGAGTGGGGGCGGGAGCAGGGAGAGGTATGGTTCTAAATTCATGTTTAAAAGCTAACACTTTGAATAAGTACTTCTCAGTGTGGAGAGTTACCGTATTAAATTCAACAACTTCCA
This sequence comes from Triturus cristatus, assembly GCF_964204655.1. NCBI lineage: Eukaryota > Metazoa > Chordata > Amphibia > Caudata > Salamandridae > Triturus > Triturus cristatus. The sequence goes on from NC_140595.1 coordinate 762,139,040, forward strand.
CATTAAGGAAATAAATGTTTGAATTTAGAGAAGGCTCTATTATCTTTTATGCTTGTCACATGCATGGCAATCATTTTCAGGGCTGGGCTTGTGCATGGGCCCTTAGCTCTGCTCTCCCTGTTAATCTGTTGACTTGCCCATCTCTAATAAACTTTCTATTCAAATATTTGCTAAGGATCAAACAATTTGGGCGGGGGGCATACTGCTTACCATTTCACTAGCTCCCCCGCCTCTGATCGTGCAGCTCTGTTTGTAAATTCCTCACTTGACACAAAGGGAGCTGAACATTAATGAAGCAGGGAAAGCAAGGGCCTCCTGGCACTCTGCAACGGGAAGGAGGGCAATGAGAGCGGCGCCAAGGGCAAAGCTAGAAGAGTGATTGAGAGAGAGAGGGAAAGAGCGAAGGAAAGAATTCCTTAAGGAGACTGGACAGGCAGAAACAGGACAAAATATGAGAATAAAAACAAACTTGGCCTCGACAGATATTGTCCCATTTAAAAATGGCCAAAAAGTAACCAACGGACTCAGTCACTTTAACCTAACCTCTTTTTATCATAACTTAATATTTTCCCAGACACGGCCCGCTCTCGCCATCCAGGTCATGTAGGGTGAGGGGCAGCTAGAAGTCTGTTGTTATGTTGTTGGTGACGGTCTTGTAAAAGTGAGCATTGCAGACCTGGATTCGCAAGCCCACTAGCCTGCATCGGTTGTGAAGTCTAAGGGTGAGGGCAGCGCCCTGAACAGTGCCACCAGAGTTTCAATAGCCCTGCTCTGCTCAGTGAACAGTGTGGGACTGGACTCAAGTCCGTCCAGATTAAAGCATGTGTGAGTACACTGCTGACGGAACGCAGGAATACATTATAGTTTTAAAAACTGGGCACCACCCCAGCCTCAAAAATTGCAAGGAAAAAACATAATTAGTTAACAATATCATACCCAATAGTTATCAGTCTTCAAAAACATATTTGCAACATATTGTACATCACTCTTATCAAATTGTACTGCTGTGCATACATGACTGTAATTGTAATCAGTAGGGGCTGATCTGATAAAATGCTCCTAGGTACCATAGGGGATCTCATAGAAACGCAAATGGACAATTAATAAATCATATATTATTGCAAACAGAAAAACAGTTAAATTAACGATTTATATCAAGGACCACCTTTCGGTCAAATCATACAAGCTATTGATCGCGGCGGGAAATTTTTCGATCATGCGTTCCTCTATTCTGGACAAAGTGGATGTAATGGAGACCCTTCTAGGATCGCATTAAACAACGTAAATCACCAATCAGATCATCTGTTCTAAAGAGTGATTCCTATGTATGTAGTGGTCAATTAATAATGTTCCTTGTACTTGACATCTCATATGGGAAATGTGTTGCAGGATAAGTGTCTTGACAGGTTGCATGGGTTGGCCTATGTACACCTTATCAGAGGGACATTTCACAAACCAGATGACATTCCTAATATTGCAAATACAAAATTTGGTTTGTTTATGAACAATGCCATTTGCTATTCCAGATTTTGTATCTGAAGTGAATTTGAAGGACGGCCAGCACTGGCATTAAGAGTGTTTGACTATGGGGTTGAAGCCAAGCATTTGAGGAAGATTTTTATTTTTGTTCTGCAGATCTGGTGGTGCTTACAAGGTGTTAGAACTTCTATCCTCTTCTGAAGGAGAACAGCGGCTTTGGAATCTCAAACTCAGAAAAACATTTCTAATATTTTTAAATTAAGAGGCAGATTTACAAGCCCCTTGCGCCTCATTTACGCCTCCGTTGCGTCACTTTTGTGACGCAGCGGCGGAGCAAATCCTGCGCCATGGTGCGGGGTACTTACAACGTGACGCATCTGGGAGATGCATCACGTTGTAAAGCCCTGCGCCACATGTAGGCGTTCCTGCGCAGGGGGGAGTGTTCCCGCGCAGGAACGCCTCCTAAAAGTGGCTGAATGAAATCTACAAGATTTCACTCAGTCACTTTTAGGCCTTTGCTGCGTCAAAACCCTGCGCCTGCCTGAAGCAGGTGTAAGGATTGACGCAACATTAACAAGATAGGGCCCCCCAGAGCATTGCTGGAGCTGCGTCGTGCTTGCCATTGTAAATGCGGCGCATCCATGGTGGCGGAGCTGTGGCGCACAATAACTTGCGCATCCCTGCTGATATGCAGGGATGCGCCAGTTATTGTAAATCTGCCCCCATGTGTTTTACTTTACAGGCTTTGGATTTAAAGGTCAATACACTAGTAAGCGGCTTGGTGTTTGTTTTGGTTTTTGACACCAGAAGTAGTTTCTGTGGGGTGAACCAAGCCCTTTTCAGAGCTGCCTTAACAAGCTCCATAGGGTAGTTAGCCCCTGTCCATGAGTTTATCAACAAAGATATTGACCTTTTTAAAATAATCATCTTTATTCTTGAAATTCCTCCTAATGTGGAGGAATTGACCATAGGGAAGGTTATTTTTTAGTGATCTTGAATGCCCTCTGGAAAAGACTATACGCGTATTGTGATCTGTGGGTTTGGTGTATAGGCTAGCAACTAATTTTTCTTCTCTAACTTCGTTCTTGGACGCCCCAAACATTCACCTACACAGAATCATAGGTAGAGGTAAATCTCATCTCCTCTGTCATGACATACAACTATTTATGAAACTTCACCAGGGTCGGTTGAGGCCCAGTTCAAATGATCAGGACATCACCCAGATAGAGGTACCAATTGTTGGTAAGAGCCATCTGCTCCATAAATCCACTTGTTTTCCAAGAATGACATGGACGAAGCTACAACTTATCATCACACTGTTTGTTTGTAGAAATAAATACTTTTTTTATGAAAAAAAGTTATTTTTATGCAAAACCTCAGGCAGGTTACCATTATTTGAGTGTTCTACGGCCAGCATGCTAGCCCCTGGGTTGCATTCTGCCAGTGTTTCTCCGGCTCCTTACCCTTCAATTAGGAGCTGTTTATCCCTAATAGTGCGGCCTTTTCTGCTGCCCACAGCGAATCAACTGTATCAGTATTAAGATCATAATAGGGTTTTATTTCCTGGGCAAGAAACTGTTTAAAATATCAGTCAGTTAAGTACTACGTATTAAGCCTCCAGACTGGGCAGAGTCCAACCCCTATGGCAACCAAAGCCTGAAGTCACCAATGCATGATTAGAAATACCACAAGGAAGGATGTGGGTACTTGATATCTGTGTAAGGTTGATGGCTTCGAGTAGAAGGAGGTCAACAAGGTAGGACATCCTGTGTGCCACCAATAGATGGGTATTGGCTTTGGAGCTCGGGTTTAACAATTGTCATGTGACCCAGAGGCCCTGTCCCTAACTCAAGTTTCACAGTCTGCCCCAGTGCCCACCCCCTGATACCCCAAGTGCAGTGGAACCAGGCATTTGATCCATAATGTTTTTAAAGTTGCTCCTAATAAAAGTGAGCCCATGGGATAATCAGAAGATCACCATCTGTAAGTGTGATTGACTAGAAGCACAGGTATACAAAGTTGGGAAGGTGGCCCTCGAGGTTATCCTCTATTTAGGGAATTGGGTTGAACACCTACTCAAACTGCAGCCACAATTTTCTGTCAGGGTGAAGTCACAAGCAACCCCAAATTACCCTTTGGTCGATCCCCCATAAGCTCGGCACAAAGCAGTCAGGCTTAACTCAGGAGAAATTTGTAAATTAATTATGCAGCATTTCAAATGGTAATGTTGTGACAACACAACACAATAAAAATCCCAAACCAATTTAGAAAATATAGAATAAAATTAAAGAAATATGAGACCAAAACAACAAAAATCCAATCAGAAGAACCAGAGATATGCAATTTTAAAGTTTTAAGGTAAGCATAGCACCTAAATGCACAACACGTTACTGGCGGTCATCTGGTCATGTGAAACTGGGTGAAAGTCATAAGTTCAGGCTGAATAAGATAGAGCATAGGCCGGATATAGAACCCAGTTAGTGCAGCTGGAAAAGTTACCTTTTCAAAAGGCTGATGAGAACAGTCCATTTCACTTTGGATGGTGGTGGCTATAGCGTGACGAGGTGCCCGTCCATCGCGGATGTTTATCACTGTAGTGTGAAGATCCTGACAGGTGTCAGGAACTGTCATTGGTGGTCACATCAGCCTGTGGATGCTATAGTGAGAATTGCAGGTCTCTTGTTGCCATGTGTCACTGGCGACAAGTGTCGGGTTCACCGATGCTTAAGATCTTGGCATGAACGGGCCTGTTTTCTGTTACGAAGAGAGCAAAAACTTCAGGAGATGTTCTCTGATGCGACTGAAAGGGTCCAAGACCATAGGGGTACCTTTTGGTGGTCAGGAAATCACTCCAGCAGAGGCCAGCAGGACTCAGGTCCAGTTGCAGATCCAGGCGTGTCAAGTGTAACAGGCTCAGCTGGGAAGTTGCAGGGAGGTCTCTGGAGCTTGGTATGTCGCTGTAGCTCTTTAACAGGAGGGTGGCCAACTGCTCTTGGAGTCACTTCAGCCTGGGTTAAAGAGTGCAGGTGCAGTGCAGGCAAAAGGGTAGCAGTGTAGCAGAACTTCAGGTAGCACAGCAGTTGTTCTTCTGTACTATGAACAGATTGAGGCCTAGTATGCATTCCTGGTGCCCACCTTGAAGTAGGAGAAAGCTCCAGATGCTTCCACCCACAGAGTTGTTTGTAATTTCCTGACTCCTTGTCCTGGTCCCAGGTAGTATGTGGTCACAACGACCTAGTGTGAAACCCTTTGTGAGTGTGCTGGCAGAGTTACTTTAAAATGTACGTTTGGCCGGGGACAGCTCCTCCCTCTCATTCTGACAGAGATTGCTCATCTTTGCTACACCTATTCCCCCTTTACCTCACTGTCTAGGAGCAATTCACAGAGATCCACGGTCAGCTACACCTAGTCACGTGAGCCAGGATAGAGGCTGCCGGCTCCAAATGTTTAGGACATGAAAATGGCAGTTTTCTAAAAGTGGCCTTTTCAGAATTGTGTCTTAAATTCTGAATTTACTATTAAACTCGGTTTTAAATTACAATTCTTTAGACAACAAACTTGACCTCATTACTTGCTGCCCATTGAAAGTTAGTGCTTATTAAATGTAGTAAGGTAACCCAATGTTATGCTATCGGAGAGGTAGACCTGGCAGTAGTGAAAAACTAATTTAGGAGGTTTTCTCTACTACGACATATAAAGCTTGAAAGTTCATGTCCAACCTTTTCAATCTACTGCACCCTGCCTCTGGGCTAGCTGGACCCTACCTTAGGGGGGACTTATAAGGATTAAAAAAGAAGGTTTGCACGTGTAAAAAGGTTTATTTTGCCGGGACAAACTGTCCATTTAATACTGCACACACAGGTTGAAATAGCAGATCTGAGACATGTTTGTCAGGCTGCTTAAGTGGCTGGCACGATAAGTTTTGCAGCTCACTAGTAGCATGAAATGTACAGGTCCTGGTATACATTACCACTTGATTAGGGATAGATAAGTAAATTACACAAGCCAGTTGGGTGTAAGCCTGCTTTATAGTATTTCAAGGAGTGAGCACAAACACTTTAGCACTGGTTAACAGTGGTAAAGTGCACAGAGTCCTAAGGCCAACAAAATAAAACAAAATAAAGATAATCAAAAATGGAGGAGTAGGGCAAAAGTTTTGGGGGAAAGTTCAACCTAATGCTGACAGGGATAACACATGGCCCCAGCTGAAACTGGGGAGAAGTACCCAACCGCCTGGGAATTCTCATCCCTAAGGAAAACGAACTGGAATAGACCATCAGCATTGGTGTGGTCTGAGCCAGGGCAGCGTTCCACCATAAAGGCTATTGCCTGTAGGGTGATGGACCACCTCAACAGTTTGAGATTTTCAGCCCCCATTTGCATGAGCCATCTAAGGGGTCTGTGGTCTGTCTGAACCCGGAAGGTGAGTCACAAACAGGTATGGCCTCAATGTCTTCAGCGCCCAGACCACAATAAAAGTCTCCCTCTCAAATACTACTTCTCCTCTCTTCTTGGAGAAGTAACCTCCTACCGAAGAAGGCTACAGGTTGGTCTAGGCCCTCCTTATTTAACTATGCTAGGACAGCCCCTATGCCATGCTCTGAAGTGTCTCTCTACATAAAACAATCCTTGGAGAAGTCAGGACCTTGCGTACAGATGCTGTACACATGGCCTCATAGAAGATTTCAAAAGCTTTCTGACAGGTCTCAGTCCAGTGCACATTTCTGGGCTGCTTCTTTGAAGTCAGATCTGTTAAGGAGGCAACACTGGTGCCATATCGCTTAACAAACCTCCTATAGTATTTTATGTGGCCCCAGAACGCTCTCACCTCAATCTGGCTTATATGGGGTTCCCAGGCTAGGATAGTCTCAATCTTGGCCTGCAGGGTGTGCACCTTGCTGCCAGGTGCCCCAGATAGACCAATGTCCCCTGCCCTATCTGACACCTGCTGGCTTTGATAGTTAGGCTTGCCTCTAACAGGGCCTGAAGCACCTTCTGGAGGTGGTACAAGTGTTCCTCCTAGATGGAACCTAAGTACACATTGTCGTCTAGGTAAGCAGCAGCATGTATTCCTCCTTCCTAGCCGGAACCATGTTCACCAACATTTTAAAGTTTGCAGTGGCATTCATTAATCCAGAGAGTGTCATCCTGAACTAGAATTTGCCCTCTGGGGTCAAGAAGCTGACCTCAGTTGTTTCCCCTCAGTCAGGGTAGTCTGTCAGTACCCTGGTGTATGATCTTAGGTACTAAGCAAATTGGCAGTGCCCCAGCCTACCTATGAGATCATTAGCTCAGGGATGGGGTTAGCGTTAGTCTTGATAACTGAATTGAGACCCCATGATTCCACACAGAACCTATGTTTTGGGATGCTGCCTGGTGGGGAGACCTGGGGTAACAGCACAATTGGGCAGGACATAGATTGCTGGAGGGCTCAATCACCCTTAAGGCCAGCATCTTGGAGACTTCCTCTTTGATGATCCCTCTCACCTTGTCTGACAACCAGCAAATGTTATTCTTCACCGGCATACTGTCTCCAGTATCAATATCGTGGATATACAGGTGTGTGAGAGAGAACAGAAAAGAATACTGCCTTAGAAGCTTGTGACAGGCACTGTGCTGTTCCAGGGTCAGATTAGGGGAGAGGTTAACATCCTCTACCAACCCTTTATGCTTGTTTGAAGATGAGAAGTCAGTGAAAGGTTCACTCTGCTCTTCTACCCCATTGTCTATCACCAAGCGCATGGTCATCACTGACCTCTCAAACTGTAGTTTGAGGTGATCTATGTGGAGCACCCTTAAGGGGTTTCAAGGTGTCCTGAGATTCACCTGGTATGTGGCACCCCCCTTCTGCTCCCTCACCTCATATGTGGCTGTCCAGGGATCCTGGAGAGTCCTGGACTCCACAGGCTCCATGATCCACATTTCTGACCAAGCTGAAACTCAAACACAGTGGCCTTATGGTCATACCAAACTTTCATCACTTCTTGACTGACCTCAAGATTGTTTTTAGCTTTTTTCTAGAAGTGCTGCATCTATTTGCAGAGAGCCAACATATAGCTGACGACATCCTGAGAGGTTTTCCTTGGAGCTTGCTTCCAACCCCTTTCACAAGGCTGAAAGGCCCCTAAAAGGGTGTCCATAGAGGAGCTCAAATGGAGTAATCCATCCCCCTTCTGTGGCACCTCCCTGTAGGCAAATAGCAGACATAGTTTCCTCTTCATGGGCTCAGAGAGGCTCATTATCATGCCTTTCATGGTTTTGTTGAATCTCTCAACAAGCCTGTTGAGTGTGAGAGGATGTGGAGAACTTATAAGTTGTAGGTTACCCCAAACTCACCCCACATGGACTTCATGTACACTGATATGAATTCAGTGCCTCTGTCAGACATTACTTCCTTCGGAAAGCCGACATGGGTAAGAAAATCCCCAACAGGGCCCCAACTACTGCACGCACAGTGACTAATTTCATTGGAAGGGCCTCTGGATACAGTGTGGCATGGTCCACAAAGACCAGGATAAACTTGTCTTCTAAGTCTGCCTTGAAGTCCAAGGGACATACAATGTCGATGCTCACCCTCTTACAGTAAATGACAAAAACAAGCAAGAGAACCAGGGGATCTTTCAGCTTTTTTCCTGCTTACCCATTCACCTGACAGGTGGGACAAGCCGTACAGAATGTATATGAGGCTGTCTTCATTCAGGGCCTATAAAGGTGGGGTCTGTAGTCTACCTTTCATACCTGGTGCCCACTTTGAAATAGGAAAGATTTCCAGGGGCTTACAACCCCAGATTTCCTGCCTCTCTATCCTGGCCCCAGATTGTCTGGGGCCACAATAACCTAGTGTGAAACCCTATGCTATTGTGCTGCAACAGTGGCTTTGAAATGTAAGTGTGGCAGGTGACAGCTCCTTTGTCATCCTGTATATATCCATTCCCCTTTTGTTTCACTGCTACATCTTGTCATGCGATGCAGGCTACAGGCTGTAGGGATCAAATGCTTAGGGTATGAAAATTTCAAATAGTGCCATTTTCAGAATTGTGACTTAAAATCCAACTTTACTATTAAAGAGGGACTTAATTTACAATTCTTTAGACAACAAATTAAAAGTTAGCACTTATTAAATACAATAAGGTAACCCAATGTTATCCTATGGGAGAGGTAGCGAAAAATGAATTTGGGATTTTTCCTCTACAAGGACATTAAATAAATTATCAAATTAATTAAATATAAAAAATATAAAATCAAATAAAACATTTACTAAAAATAATTAAAATATATATAAATCAGCAAATATTATAAATTAAAGAGAAAATAATAATAATAATAAATATATGTAAACAATATTTAAAAAAGGTATTGACATCTGTGAATAATAGATATACTATACCCACACCAATTTATACAACATTAGTGAAAGCGCAGTCTTTCAGAGGGATTACATTTACTATTCCCACTCCAAACAGGTCAACAGTAGAAGAAGTATTTGGCATAGGAGGGATATAATTTACTATTCCACCTCCAAACTATGCAACAATAGGGAAAACAATGGACTTCGGAGGGGTAAGATTTATTATTCCCACTGCAATCTGTACAACAGTAGGGAAAGTGTTGGACTTTGGAGGCGAAATATATACTATTCCTACTCCAGTCTGTACAGCAGTTGGCAAAGTGTTGTACTGTAGGGAGATTACATTTGCATTTCACACTCCAGTCTGTACAACAGTAGTGAAAGCCTGCAGCACCCACAAAACTCAGATTTCATACAATTAATAAGATTAGTTTAAATAATCTACAGCAACAGCATCATTCAATTATAACCCTTGAATTACTACATGCCTCTAATATAGTAGTTTGATCGAAAAACGATCAAACTTGGGGCAGGTTTTAAAGGTTAAGGTAGCTGCAAGGTTTAATAAGAACTGAACCCCACAATATGAGTATGGGGAACAAGTAGGGCAGGTTTTAGGACATCAAATATCAGACATAAGATCAAAGAATTTTATACAGAGTATTAAATGGAAGAAGAGCATGATGTATACTAATCAAGATGGGATTGCTCAGCAATTTTCAGAATTCTATTCAGATCTTTACAACCAGTCTGTTGATTTTGACGCCGCAGGTTTGGGCACTATGTTCAGAGATCTGCTCTACCTCTGTTGCTCTTGAGGCAGAAATTACTTCGAGTGAAATTATGAAAGTGCTGGTAATGCTTCCCTGGGGCAAGGCTGCCCGAGCAGATACTATTCCTATGGACTTTTAAAGGTATTATTCTCACTCAGCTTTTCTGCGTTATTCAAGATATCAACATTAATGGTAGAGTCCGTGACTCCTGGAGTAGGATTAATATTGTTATTTTCTTGAAAAAATCTAAACCACTGGAGGAGCTTGGTTCTTACTGCTCTATCTCTCTCACTAATTAAGATGCATAAAATATTTGCTAAGATTTTAGCTGTTCATCTCGCACCCCATATGGCTGCGTTGATCTCATCGCAGCAACATGGTTTCATACCCAGACGTGATACTACATCACATGTTAACACTGCAGTGGCCACATTCAATATGGCAGCAAAATCAGGCATGCATGTGGATATGTTATTCTTAGACACAGAGAAAGCATTTGACCTGGTGAACTGGTCATGTCTTATGGGCAAGATATCACTCTTGATATTAGGGACCGTTTTAAAAAAGTGGGTCCAGTCTTTATATTAGAACCCTTTTGGCCAACTACAATATTTTGGAACTTCTCCTACACTGTTTTAGATCCTTCAGGGTACCAGGAAGGGGTACCCATTATCTCCAGTGCTACACGCCTTACTCGCCTTATATATGGATCCATACCTGCGCTCCTTGCAACTCAATGAGCAGATCCAAACTATTGTCTCTGGTGATCTTGAATTTAAAATTACAGCTTATGCAGATGACGTGGCAATCTTTTCCCCCAACCTCTCGATGGTTCTCAATTATATCATCTATGAAACTGATAGATTTGGCGAATTTTCTGTATATAAGCTGAATATGACCAAAACATAACTAATTCCTAATTTTGAACCTAAAGATCCAATTCAGGGGGTATGCCTGATGGCCATATATAAAGGCATCCATTTGACTTCACAGGTGGCGCAGATTATCAAGCTAAATTATGAACTGCTCCTAACATCGGTACAAAAAAATCTTAGGGCATGGAATAACCTCCCCATATCGATTATTGTTCATTGTAATATTATCAAAATGAACATTCTCCCAAAGTGTATATATTTATTTTGGGCTATTCCTTTATGGGTCCCAAATTCTTTTTTTAAACTACTTGATGGAATTATAGGTAGCTTTATTTGGGGCTATCGACGGGCTAGGTGGGCAATCTAGTTTATTAAACTACAGTACACTCAAGGGGGATTTTCACTCCCCGATTTTCAACTTTATTTTTGGGCAGCGTTTGCCGGGTGCCTTCACAGCCTTTTGACTGTTTCCAATCCCGACACTGCTGATTTCTTTTTTCATTTTATTCTTGGACCTGATTTCAGATTGTTCTTGTATAGACTAAAGGATCCCAACTATTTCAAATGTGTTAGATTTAAGGTCATTCAAAATAGTTGCTATTTTGAGAGAGATGGCAACTAAATATGTTTTTACCCTTATGCACCCAGATACACCGCTTTGGGATAACCCAATGTTTCCTGAGATACTTAATGACCAGCAGGGAAGAGCATGGTCCCAGTATGGTTTTAGTTCTCTTGGCCATAATTACAACCTCAATGGCTTTTCGTAGATTCGCTGGGCTTCAGGCGGCCTATAACCTTCCACTTAGCTTCTTTTTCAAGTACCTACAGATTAGCTACTATTTATTGATGGGCTTCAAGCTTACAACCATGGCACATCACTCAGATATACCTAATAGCGTATGTAGAGCACCTCTGAATTCTTATATCAGTACGGTATATCTATCCCTCGCCCAGTATAATGTTAATGATATCACTATTCTTGCCACCAAGTGGCCCCAGGCCCTTTCAGTCAAGGTTTTAGCGTATGAAAAAGCTCAGCTTTAGATACTATTGACCAATCTATACATTCAATAAATCTGAGGCTATAGCAATTTAAAACTATATGTTTTTTGTACTATACACCAGATAACATTGTTAAATGGGCGGGAATTTGCTGGGGGATAGGACTAAATGTCCAAAGTGTGGTCTTTTGGCAGCTGATATTCTTCACATGTTTGCTGTCTCTCGAATGCTTTATCAATTTTGTATAGGGGTTTGTACAACTCTCTAGCTCCAGTATTGGTATGGACATACAGCTCACAAATAGGGAGATCATGGTAGGCTATAGACCACAGCTAGCACCCAGGACGAATGATGGCGGTGTGCAGAGGCAACTCCTAACTATTATTATCATTTCTGCTAGGCTGTGTATGGCAAGTGCTTGGATATATCCCTTACCACCCAGGGTAATAGAATGGTGGGCTTGCCTCCGGCTAATCTATGTACTAGAGTTTGTTCTGGCTAAGTGTATGGAGCATCGGTCCATTAAAAGGTTTGATCGTATCTGGGTGGGTTTTAAGTGGGACCCCTTTAACTACACTATTCTAAGACATGTAATTTAATCTGATCTAGCTTTTTTTAATATATATTCTATGATGTTGAATCCTACCTATTAAGTAATCTGCCTTTCTATCTATATATGTTGTTTCTGTTTTTATATATATTGTTGTATTTTTGTATTAGTACATCGAATAATGTTTATGAGATATGTTTATTGATTTATTGTCAAACCCCATTTTTATTTACGCCCACTATGTAAATGGAACTTTTATCCTTATTTTTTGTATAACCATTTTTGACAACGAAAATAACAATATTTTTAAAAAGCAATGAAATCTGATCATAAAAAATATGCACCTGAATTACTTATAAACATGTTGATCAGTCCAGGAATATTGTTTACTTTTACAATCACATACATATTATTTACCTCAGGAAAAAACATACCTGCCATGGATAGAAGTTTGAGATATTTTTGCAGGTCCCTTGAATGAAAAGCCCTCCATCTTGTACACACAGCCTCAAATCCTCTAAAGCAAGTGCTGTGGCATACACTGCGTTGTAAATATTGTAGGTGATTCTAAAGTCAGACATGCTGTTAATTGGAAGGCTGTTCAGTTTCTCATTACCTGTGCACATCTTGGTTAAATTGTCCTTGATCGTTAAGAAGTTTTCTTGGTTTAACCACTGGCAACCAAATGTTTTTTCCCAGAACTTTCTGATAAAAGGATCTAGTGTAGAGGATGATGGGTGAATGCCAATAAAATACTCTTGAAAGTTCATCATTTCTCCACTGCGAATTGCAAACCCAATGGTACCAACCAAGATTTCTGAGTATTGCTTGATAGAGAGGAAAGGAGATGTTGACCAGGCTTCACTGGCAATCAAAATCTTTCCAGTCACATTCTGCCTCAACATCTCATCCAGTAGAGGAACCAGCTCAGCACTAGAAGAAAACACAACAATGGCCTTGGCCATTGAATTTCTCATCACTTGGACAAATTGGATGGCATTCTTATCTGCTTGGATTAATATGATATTGAAGGCCACACAAGCACTGGCCTTTATTAGCTCGTCCTGAAGTATTTGACTTCCCTGTTGTCCATAATCATTATTTGTAGCCAGAATACCAACCCAGGTCCATCCCATGTGAATCACAAACTGTGCTAGTCCAAGGGACTGAAACTCATCGCTGGGGATGGTGCGGAAAAAGGAAGGAAACTGATTCCGGTCACTCAGAATTGGACTTGTTGAAAAGTAACTAATCTTTTTTAAAAGAAATAGAAAAATATTTTTAAATGTTGCAGATTAATTTGTAATTTGTAAATATTAGTAAAACATGTGCAGTATTATTTGAAGTCCAACAAGATCCTGCGATCAATAGAAAACAAGTCCATAACGGCGGTAGCCTGTTAAATGCTGTTTACAGAATTTTTTTAACTTTTCTTCCATATGAATGACTTCTTTAAGTTGGGCTACAAATGTATTTCTCAATATTTATAATAAGAAGTCACATAAACAATTATGACATTATGGGCACAACAATTACATTATGTGTTAAGTATGTCACTCCACGATATAACCACACCCAGCTCATAAATCCAGAAAAACAATTATTGAAAAGATCACTTAAGTGATTCAATTATTACTGTATAATTTTTCACACTATACTGTACATTTACTTTTTCACAGAAAGAAGTTTCGAAATTCAGCAAAGAACTCAAAAATGTGAAACAGGGGCTGACAAGCTCTCTAAATGATTTGAGAAGAATTTGTCCAAAGATTGGAGGATGCCAAGTAAATATGTGACAACAGAGAATCTAGAAAATACAGGTAATTTCAAGAAATTAGAGGTAATTTCAATCACTGGGGTAAAGAAGCACAGGCCATAGAAAAAACAAATTAATATTTAGGGCACACAATAGAGAATTAAACAGTTCAAAGGAGTATGGGTATGCCACTCTCGAGACAAAGAGGAGTTTGTCCCCAAAAATGTCCAAGTACCCCAAACATTGAATCGAGTACAGCTGAGCTGGAAGAAAGAAATCATTGCCCACAAAACAGAAAAGAAGATAATCCCAACACTATTATTAACGAGAAACAGCCATCATAAAGTATATAGAAACTACAGATAACCAGTCTCCACAGACAACAGTGACCAAAGTCAAATGCATCATAGCAAGATAGATTTGGTAATATTCATAGACATCAGTAGAAACCCCTGCACGTTAGAGTCCCATGAAATGTAATACTGAAAATCAATTACCATGATAATGGAAGCAGAAAATAAATGAAAGAATTTTATTGCAAGGTCAATTAAATATTTGCAAAGCAAAGATAAATAACCTGGGTATAGTGGGATATGTGGGGGCTACGTGGAGGTCCACGGAGTTGCAAACAAACTCCGTGGAACTCCGCTCCGCCGCCCGCCTCCACCCCCTATTAAGAAGTAGGTTAACATTAATTAAAAATAAACGTAAAACCACTTACCTCTGTACTGCGGTGTCCCTGGGCTGTCCTCCTCCTCTTCCATGCGTTACCAGTAATGCTTGAGAAAACTGCGCATGGGCATTTCTCGCAAGAACACAATCCACTCAGAAGCACCCGCGGACCCTTGCCCCCACCAGCTCTTCAACCTCAGCAGAGACGAGATTGGCAGCCAGCACACCACCATCAACATCTTGTTAACCACGTCCACCTACCCAGATGCCAAGGTCAGACCACTCCTCACGAAGCCCTAAGGAGACCCCAGTGAGCTTCATAACCACCGACCCATATTACTGCTCCTCTTACCCACTAAGGTCCTTAAGAAAGCCATCAACCACCAACTCACTGAACACCTAGAGAAAAATAACCTTCTTGACCCATCACAGTAAGGCTTCATATCCAACCTGTTGGACTTGGCCCTTTTTGCGAGGTCATCCTGAACGTGTTGCCTTCCTCCTAGCCTTTTTTTAGGTCTCGCGAGAGACATTTTGTATGTGAGTTTTCAAAGCGCTGCTGGCTGGCCTAGCGCTTGCGTTCACGCGAACGTGCACGCGCGCTAGCCTTCAGCAGTGCTTTGAAAACTCGTGCGTCATCGCGATCACTTTCGCTTTCAGAGCGATCGCGATGACGCACGCGCACACACAACTCCCGCTACTCCCCCTCCCCCACCACATATCGCGTCTCCGGCTGCTCGCTCGCTAAGATTTCAGCTTTCACTCCCCAACAAGGGTGAAGTGTGCTGGGCTGTATGCATCGATTAGAACATGTACAGCTGAAATGGGCCGGCTGACTTATGTCTCGGAGCGCTCTTTTCTTTGCTGCTTCCCAACAGTCACATAATCGGGCATTTTACGGAGAATAACTGTACAGTTCCCATCACAAAAAACTTTTTCGTTTTGCATTCATGGTTTTTTGCAAATCATCCGAGTTCTAATCTGCAGAGGTCGTGCTGAGGTTTGCAAACAGCTAAGTGCACCCTGTGTTTAGTCTCTTGCTGTCATTGGTTAGTTTTGCACGTTTTTATAATTTGTTTTTAAATCTCCTGGATTCAACTTTAGTTGGTAGATACTTGCTGACGAACTGAGGTCGTCGTTGTCATATAGTTCATGTGCTCGCTTTTTTGGGCGTTTTATTCATCAATGCGTCTGGCATTAAGTGTTTCGCAATCTGCAGATGTATTTAAAGAAAGGTGCCACACTGTTGTTTTCAAAGGATGCCTTTTCACAGTCCTTAGTTTATGCTCTTATAATGCCCTCTTATGGATAACTTATTGTGTCTGTGCACATCGATCACTCGCAGTTTCGTCACTTTCACAGACTCCGGTGCATTTGGCACCTTTTCTGGACATATTTGAATTTTGGTTTCCTACAGCAACGGCGAAGAATGAACCTTTTTAAAAAAATGTATTATTAAATAACGACTGGACACGTGCAGGAGCTACAAGGTGACCTGTTATTGACGCAGAAATTTAAGCATCTCAAATGTTGACAACTTTAAAAAAAAAAAATGGCAACCCTAGGAAAAAAAGCTATTACTGTCCGAGTTGAAAAGAGGCATAAAACAATTTGTGCAATGATTCGGCTGTAGGTTTTATCCACTTCTGTCACATACTTAAGGCACCAAATAAAATGCAGCGCCTTGGGAATAGGCCCCATGTGCAGGAGACCCATACACGAGGAATGTCAGCACTTCTCACATGCTGCTGTCTGACATCCACGGCTAGGGCTGGAACCCATCTCTATTGTCCAGTTTGATTGCCTGAATCAAACTGATTTACAGCCAATCCATCTGAGCTTTGATAAATCTATTACAGTTTCATTTCACTGATTTCATTAACGTGAATAAAACCAGCCATGCTTTCTGCATAACTGACTTTTAATGGCTTGGCCCTGTCACCTGCCTGAATATGAATCCCCCTGACTTATTGCTCCACAGACGGAACGAGTAATGGGTATTTGAATGTGATCAGCACAGTACAGTGCAATTAAGGAAGCAGTACTGCTCTGTGCCTTTAATCCTGAACTGATTTGAATTGCAGTTTGATAGCACAGTGAATCCTGCATAATTATGTAGGGTGCATATTAAACTCTGTGACAAACCAGGGAGGCTGTTTACCATCACAGCTATGGTAGACAAGTGAAGGCTGCAGTCAGATAGCCAACTGCTGGACTGAGAGCTCAATTAATAGACAGCCAGTGACAGCAGCAGGCTGAGAATAAAAACTGGTGCAAAAACATTGTTGACAATTTCATGTATGGAGCACGTGCTTTGGAGATTTAATTAAATGCCAATTGCAAGTTTTATTTTCCTTGCCTATAAAGCGCTCCACTGCACCAGGCATCCAGTTCTTTAAAAGGCTAAATGTAGTTCATGAATCAAGTTACATGTTTTAAATATGCAAAAGTACACCAATAGGATGTATATTTTCTTAGGCATTCAGAGACCGAGAGACCTGTGATGAACTCGGGATTGGCTGGCCCATTTGGGCTTTAACACTAAAATGCCTGGCAGCTGAGTTGTATATCTGGAGTCCTAGTCACTATTAGACATTTTTAGGTCTCGCCTGACCCAGCGCATGCGCTGGTCTGGCGAGACTTATTGAGAGGGCTCCAAAAAGTGCTACCAGGCCAGCCTGGGGCTACAGTGCATGTGCGCGGGCGCACAAGCCGCACTTTACCGCGATTACTTTCGTGGCCCCACGGCCACTTTGATCGCGATCACTTTCACTTTCGCGGCCGCATGCCCGCTTGGCATAGCCAATAGGTCTCGCTTTTGGGACCTTATAAGTATTTAGTTATGCAACTGTTGCATGGCTAAACACTTATAAGGTCCCAAAGGCGAGACCTATTGGCTATGCCAATGCTTGTCTAACATAGTGTTGGTGGTTTTAGGACTCTGGGCACTTTAGCATTGTTTAGCAGTGCAAAGTGCATGTGCCCTCTTCCCTCCATAGGCTAACATTGGGACCCCTTACTTATGGGATATCTCCTAAATGGAACAAGAAAATTATGTCATGTTTGGTATGTTTGGAATGATAATAATAAATGCTGCGCAATGGTGTGCGCAGATTTAATTTCAATATTTCAGGAATGCCACTTTTAGAAGTTGCCATTTCTGTGTGCTATGTGCCTGACTGATGTGTATTGCATGTCTGGTTCTAGAAGTGACCGGGGCTGGTGAGGTGTGGGTGGCTCCACGGAGTGCAGGGTGAGTCAGCACTAGGCTGAATAGAAGATCTGCAATTGGAGTAGTGGGAGGAGAAGTCCCCTGTCCTTGCCCCGCACCCCACCCCCCAATGCCCAGCCGAGGAAGAATGTAGCCGACCGAAATCACCGCCGCGGCCGGAGAGAAGAGATGCAAGGAGAAGCCGACCCGGAAGTCAGGCAGGGTGCCTGACTGTGGTCGGGCCGCGAGACGCAAGGAGATGGGACCCGGATGTGGTGCATGCCTGAGCAGGGCTCTCGTGAGTTGGAGAGAGCCCCAAAGCCACCGAGAAGTTGGAGCAGTGCGTGCTCCATCCCAACTGCACCCCTCGTCCCACCTTCCCGAAGGGGAGGCAGAGATCACAAGAAGACCAGAGCAGGAAGAGGAGGTGAACTGGAGTCTACCCCGGTGGCCAATCAGGATAGGAGCCTCCCGCCAGATTCCTGGTCCTGCCTACAAAGAAGCCCCGGTGAGTGGAGTCTAAAATTAGGCATGGTTGGTGGCAGGGCTTGTGGTCTGCACAGCTGCGCTGCTCAAGAGTGGGCAGCTGCAAAGCTTGGCGTCAGAATCTGTCGTCAGAATCCCGGAATGAGGCTGCCCTCAGAGCACAGAGAGTGCTCCAACCTTTTGACTACTCAGCGGCGCCGTAGTTGCGGGCCGCAGTAACATTTTTTGGGGCAAAACTATTTTCAGAGCCCCAGGGTGGGTCTCCAGAGCATTGCTGCTCACTTTTGTACCACTTTTGTACCCTTTCCCCGGAAGAGAGCGGGCAGCTGCAACGTTTCGCACATTTTTTGTAGGAGCCCAGTGGGGGGTCCAGAGGGCAGAGAGGCGCCAGTGCCTTTTGTGTTTGTGCCCACAGCTGCACCGGGAGAGCGTGGGCAGCTCCAACGAGGGGCATGTTTGTTTTCCATACCATGGTTGGCCCTACAATAGAATGGGGGTAATCTGAGTGCACTGCTGATTATAGTTTATGCCCCCATTCTAATAGGAGTGTGCATAATGTATTTAGGCCAATGCTTACCAAATGGGATTTATGCCCCATGATTGTTGCATAATGTATTTTGATGCCTAATGATGTCACATTTATGCTTATGAGGACGCCTAAAATCAGGTTAGTAGGTTCATGACTGATCTAATGTGTTTAGGCCTCATGCTAATGTAATCATGCTAAGTTCATGATCTTGTAAAACTGGTTGTTTTACATTTATTACTTTTAATTTTGTGATGGTTCGGGCAGCGACCAATTGGCGCTGCCTTGTACATAGTCCCCTGTAAATTGTGACCTGGTGCCAGTTGGCACAGTGTATATATCTGTGATGGTGATTCTAATGTGTTTTACATAATACAAAGGCTATTTTAATATAACCTTGTGTGGAGTCTCTTTTGTAGTGTGCCTAGTGTGTCGCCGCTGTGTGTGCGTGTTGCACAAACGCTTTGCACTTTGCCTCTGAGATAAGCCTAACTGCTCATGCCAAGCTACCAAGGGGGTGAGCAGGGGTTATCTTCAGGGTGTAACTCCCTGGCCCTGACTAAAACGGAGGTTTCTGCCTGACTTTGGCGCATGCCCTAGCCAACTGGAAATCCCCGTTTCTAACACAACCACAGCACTGACACAGCCCTAATCACTGCAACGAATGACATACGCACCCTAAAAGACAAAGGAGAATCATCCACCCTGACCCTGCTAAACCGCTCTGCAGCCTTTGACACGGCTTCCCACCATGGTTTCCCACCACACTCTCATCAAGCACCTACTACAGATCGGCATCACAGACGATGCTCTCAAATGGATGGCATCCTTCCTCACGGGATGCACCCATAAAGTCTGACGCCCCCCTTTCACATCACAGGCAGAATACAAAATCTTCAGTGGTCCACTAGGTTCACACCTGAACCCTACCCTCTTCAACATCTACATCACACCACTCATGGACATCATTAGATCTCACCAAATCAACATCATCTCTTATGCCAACGACACCCAGATCGTCCTAGCACTCTCAGCTGACCTCAGTAAAAACCAACTTCCCCAACTGTGGGAAGAATATCTCTGGCTGGATGAGAGACAACTGCCTCAAACTCAAAGAAGACAAGACAGAATTTCTCATCTTTGACTTCTCTTGGCCATTGGAACTTGGACCCACTCCCAACCCAAAAGACCATACCCGCAACCTCTGCATTATCCTTGACAGTAATCTATTCATGAAACGTCAAGTCAAAGACATCTTCTCAGCCTGCTTCCACTCACTATGAATGCTCCACAAAATCTTCAAGTGGCCCCCCCATCAACACCAGGAAAACGATAACCCAGGCCCTCATCCCCAGTCGACTGGACTATGGCAATGCAGTCTATGCCGGCACCAACTGAATTTATGCCAAGACTACAGTCAATCCAGAATGCGACAGCCAGATTGATCCTCAGCCTGCCTAAAAGAACCCACATTACCCAACACCTGAAGGACTTCAACTGGTTCCTTGTTCAGAAGAGATGCCATTTCAAGCTCCTGACCCACACCTACAAAGCCCTCCATAACCAAGGACCTGCCCACTTGAACTACTGCCTACACCAGCCACACAGGAACCTATGCTCAGTACACCTCGCCCTCGCAGAGATTCCATGCATTCATTGCAGCCACAATAGAGTACGCTCCTTCTCTCACCTCAACGCCAAAAAACATGGAACACCCTACCTCTCCAACTCCACACTGCACCATCGCTGTCGAGTTCAGGAGTGGACTCAACAGCTGGCTGTTGGACTGAGACCAGCATCAAGCGCTTGGAAACCCTCATGGGTGACAAGCAGCGCTCTAAAAATACGACCTGATTGAACTGATACTACAGAACAGCAATTGCACTAAAGTGTGTTTTGCAATGTCTTACCTGAGGATATCTGTATAGACCCCAAATCCTTGCAAGGGCAATTCACCTATAATGGCAGCTGGTAGCAAACCTCTCTGGCACCTATAGTTTGTTCTTTCTCAGTTCCCGAGCAGTGCCGGAGAGCTACAGAACTGTGCTGCCCCATTGATGTGATTCACTGCCATCGCGGACCTCAATATATTTCTTTGAATACAACCTATGGTGGACGATACCCTGAAGACTTTTCTTTCATTTTTCTTTAATTGGGCTGTCCCTTTGTTCGCTTTGTCCTGAGAAAGACCCGCTGTGCCTACTAATCAATCACGCACTTCTCTGGGTCGAAACATTGACTTGCTTTTCATAATCCTGACCCTACTCTCTCCACCCCACGTGAAATGGAAATTTAAACCCGAAGCGGCCTGGAGATTTATGTACCTAGGGATGGATGTTCTTTGAATGACCAGTTTTTAACCATCCGTTCAGCACTGTATATATCCTGTTCACACTTAGCACTTTTTTTGCACTTTTTTCACCATATCACTTGCGCCGTTTGAATAACTCATATGTTTATGAACTGGGACAGCCTTCTAATGTTATCTCAACACCATAAAATGTAAAAGAATATATTGAATTATCCCTCAATAAAACTTCAGATTTACTCAATTTTTTGGTGTGTTGTTTGTCCTTCTTTCTCTTACAATTTCAATGATTATTACTGAAAAGTTTGAGTACTGTTTTCTAATTGTTATTATTTAGTAAACCTAGAATCAGTTATGTACCCGACAAAGCCAACACTTTCTGCATTCATGTTTGACTGAGACCAGCAGCAAGCGCCTGGAAACCCTCAAGGGTGACAAGCAGCACTCTGAAAATACAACCTGATTGAACTGATCCTACAGAACAGTAATTGCACTAAAGTGTGTTTTGCAATTGTCTTACCTGAGGATATCTGTGAAGACCTAGAATCCTTGCAATGGCAATTGACCGGGTTGAGCCAGCATCTCCTATAATGGCAGCTGGTAGCAAACCTTTCTGGCACCGGTAGTTTGTAACTGGCTCCTCTTGTCCTGTGAGAATCCACAAGGCTCCCTTCAAGGCCCGCTGGAGGATTGTACAGGAGTCATAGATCTGGAATCCAAGTGTGATGTTGGGTAAAAGAGTTGGGTTGTTGTTAATTTCTTCAATGGCATAAACCATCGCTTGGATGTACTGATAATTTTGAAACCCAAACCTTGAATAAAGAGAAAGTTATTTACTGACAAACTTAGCATGATCATAATACCAAAAACAGGTTAACATTCTGTGGCTTCACTGGTGTGGCCCTGGATTGTATAGTAAGAAATACATCAGAGTACATTGATCTACTCAGGGTTGTGTAGGAAAATAAGTATACTGGCATTGCAGTATCAAAATATGAAAATCCTGGAAAGGCATTATTTTTCATGCAGCACAAGCTACTCAGAAAGAATGTTCTGCAGCTGCTTTTTAATATTTAATATGTAATCATCAACAATGTTCCAATGAGGCGTCCTTCAGAAAAGTATCTCATAAAATCACACACAACTGAATTCTGCAGGGTCCAGTCAGATACTTTTGTTCTTTATGCGTGTTGTCACAGAATCATGTTTTGATTGTTGGTTTCTGGGACTGTGATTTAACAGCCTTATTTTACAGTCACGGAAACTAATCCTATATTCTTCTGGTAATTTTATGATAAAAATCTCTACTTGCATCTGCAATAAGGGTGTATAGTTACTTTTTAACTCTAAGACTCTAGACTCCTGTTCAACATCTCAGGTCGATCTAGCGTTAAAAAACAACTTTGTGACCTACATTGGCTGCCTGTCCTCCAAAGAGTGCAATTTAAATCCCTGATTTTGGCTCACCGAGCGTTGCACAATACTGGCCCTCTTCACATTCAAAAGCGGTTTGCCTTCTATATTCCTAATAGATTGTTGCGATCCACCTCCTTACATCAGGTGACAGTTTCGCGCTTCCATAGGGTTCGTTTGGGTGGACAATCTTTTTCAGTCAAAACAGCCATTGCCTGGAATGCATTACCTTTGAAGCTTCGTGCCATCCAAGACCTTAGGCTTTTCAAAAAGCAATTGAAAACTTTTCTATTCCTAGGGGCACTCTAATGGCCTCTCCACAAGGTTTTGCTTGCAGCATTCGCGCCAGGACACTTTCAAGTATTAGTGCGCGCTATAAGTATTATATAACATAACATCCAAATTCATTATGCAATTTACAATCAATTAATTATTTCATTTCTTCGGTTAATAAAATCATAACCCTAAAGGTACATATAACTATTAAACAAGCTGATTAAAAATAATACTATAAAACATCACACATATAAACATGATAAAATTAGAAAAGTGCATTCAAACATGTTCTAACCAATGATTTCATTAATTTAACAACAGCTACTAAAAACTGTCAAAAGAAAACCAGACGTAAATGTTCGGATATGTTTGCAAATACAACAAGGCAGGGCGCATTTGTGTATAATTCACCCTTCTTAGCAAAGGCACAATAAATGAATACCTGGGCTTTTTGTAATATTTAGAGAACATGAGAAAGTGCATAATATATTGGCGGGAAGAACAATGACATCTACAGGGGTCAGGTTGACTATTAAAATCAGTACGATTAACAATCCAGAAAAAATGATTCATCATATTAAATCTAAAACGAGCCAATAAAAAGAAATGCTAAGCATTTACAATCAGCCCAAGATATGGTTCCATAGAAAGGTCTGTCTGCAGAATAGCCTGGTCCCTAACTGTGTGTTTGAAAAAGCTCCTTTTGTTCCCTAGTAGATTATCTCCACCTGATGGAATTGGTACAGATCCACTCTAAGTCATCCTTCTTGATCTTATCTGGGTTCTTAAAACCTCTCCTCTACCTAATTCCAAAAGGCAGTTACTTAAATAACTCATCCATGGTATTGAGTTCCATCCATGTAAGGAAAGAGGATCTTTCAAAACCAGCCTGTTTAACTTACATCCTGTCCAGTCCAGATAGTGATCCATGTGATAAGGATTGGTCAGACCAATAATATCATTCAGATAGGGGAGACCTAACTCTTGATGCACTATATAGGAAGGTGGGCACTTTGGAACACACAGCACTCTTCAACAAAATGTATCTTCGATGGCCTGAAGTGAGGCAACTTCCATATGGCCCCACATATCCCCTCAACTGAAACACATTTAGCGTGATACATTACTTGTGGAGGTTTCTCGCCCAAAATAGTTCCATTATAGTAATTGTAAGGAAACAGGCATTTTGCAGGTTCCCCCACTTGTTTGTCCGCTTGTGGACTACTAGCTGCTGGATTTTCGACTCTGAGAGTGTACTGAGTCCTGCTAACCACACCTCAATGCCAGTGTTCTTACCCATTACAAAGTGGATCTCAAATTGGCTATCTCCAATTGGCAAGTACTGACTTACTTATATGTCCCTGGTATATGGTACCCATGGTACCAAGGTCCTGTAAGGCAGAGCGTCCACCCAGGGCTGCAACACTGATTGTGCCACCCTGTGTGTCACAAAGTCCAGAAATGACTCCCAGCCTGCCACTGCAAACTGGAAGGGCAGTAGTCACACAGCCAGTTCGACTTTGCCATTAACATTAATGACAACGCCACCCTGTCCTTTAACAATATATGTAAGTCTCCCCTAAGGAAGGCCTAGGAGCCCCAAGGCAGAAAGCTATATATTATTAAGTGGGACCTTGATGTTTATGTATGCCCTTGCAGCAAAAACCCTCAAATTGTCATTTTACTGTGGAAAAGATTGTAGCCCCATTGGCTAATACAAGGTGACAGGCTGGAACCCCAGCATGTCTAACTTTGGAAGGGCCTAACTAGCCAGCTACTGTAAGTTAATTGTGGCATTAAACCTGGCCTGGCAATTTTTAGAAAGTTGTCTCTCTGTGACCCTGCTGGTCTAGTAGCCTCACACGGGCACTGCCCACAGACAGCATTTTGGTCACCTGGGGAGTTGTGTGAATGACTCCCAGGCTTGAAAACAATAAAAGCCTGCTGCAGGGAGAGGAGTCACCTGCCCCTTTCAGGATGCCACTCGGAGTGTTAGCCTGAAAGACCAGTTTGAAAAGGTGAAGCCGCATTCTCTGGGCAAATGGTGTTCAGACTAAGGAGGGGCTGCCGTTTGTGTAGGTAGACAGACCAGATACAGGGCCATAGAGTGAAGACCAGTGCCCCAACCCGTTTTCCCACAGGCCTGTAACCTCCAGGCAGCCACATCTCTAGGGTGGGCTACAAAGCACCTCAAAGTCAAGACGTGGTTCAGACATCTTGGTTGAAGGCTAGAATAGTTCTTTACAGGGTTAAATATGGCACCCATGGCACCCTGAACCTCAGATCACATCTGAATTGGAACAAGGTCCGAAAAAGGACATCCATGCTGCCCCTGAACTGCACAAAGAGAGGCTGCACATCCTTTAGACTGCACATGCTGTTCTTTTGAGCTAGCAAAGTTAGGACTGTGCCAGTGACTTCCCAGCCCCGGACTGAAGCAGTGACTCCCAGTGTCAGTTGGCTGACTGTATGGAACAGCACCAGGGACTGTAAAGCTGAAGAGGGTTGGTAGCCTTTTTGAAGGAAATCGGCACTGAATGCCACTAGGCACCCCAAGAGACCAATCCTCGATGGCTAAAAGTTGCATCCGAGCCCACTGGACTTGGGAGTGTTGTCAGAGTCTAGATTGGTCAACTAAGAGATACACTAGCCCCCTCTAAAGGATTTCTCTCCAACCGTGGTGTATGGAGACCAGTAGCCCAGCCACAGCTTTCCTTCATGGGTCTCAAAGAGAACTTCATGTGGCCCCAACCTGTGGACTGAAGAATGACCACGAAGGCATCCCCTTCAACTGTACCATAACCGGAACATTTTTAAGCATCTTTTCCTCCTGCATCCGCTGCATCAGAACCACTCTTTTAAATTCTATGGCAGTCGTGCGATAAAATTTGGAACTGGACTGTAAAACGCACTGGTGGCCAGGCACTGCCCAAATCTACTCCATTGCCCCTGACTCCCACAGACCTTCATCCTGTCTGATTTGGTTGCCCATGCCAACAAAGCCATACTAACTATTACAAACTGTTAGAAAGTTTCAAAATTTTTGTTGACCAATGCTTGTTTGGGGTTCACATTAAAAGTGATAAAACCTTTAAAATTCTGTATCTCCAGAATCCTCAAGTGGATTTCTCTCATCAGGGACTTCATGTGGCCCCAACCTGTGGACTGAGAAATGACCACGAAAGCATCCCCGTCAACCATACCATAACTGGAACAGTTTTTAAGCATCTTTTCCTCCTGCATCCACTGCATCGGAACCACTCTATTAAATTCTATGACAGTTGTGCCATAAAATTTGGAATTGGACTGTAAAACGCACTGGTGGCCAGGCACTGCCCAAATCTACTCCATGGCCCCTGATCCCCAATGAACTTCATCCTGTCTGATTTGGTTGCCCATGCCAACAAAGCCATACTAACTATTACAAACTGTTTGAAAGTTTCAAGACGTTTTGTTGACCAATGCTTGTTTGGGGTTTAAATTAAAAATGATAAAACCTTTAAAATTCTGTATCCCCAGAATCCTCCAGTGGATTTTTCTCATTAAGGACTCTAAAAATTAATTTCAATTCTCTTTTTATAAATTGGTTCTGTGTTTCTTTTGTGTTATGTGCTTTCTAATTTTGTTTTTTGGGACTTCTAAAAGATTTACACTAAATTCCTTTGTTAAAGCCTTCCTACTCAAAAGCCATAGCTACCCAGTGTTGAGCTTAATGTAGTTCAAATGAGCCTGCCTGGACCCAAGACCATTTGTACGAGTATATTCTACAGTAAGGCTCTACAGTCATACCATATAATACACCCACATCCTCACATTGGTGCTTAGCAGTGGGATCCTGAAGTTTTGTTCGGCTCTACCAGACAATTAATAAGTTAGCAACCACCGAAAGGACCTGCTAGGTCGCAAGTATGCAAAGAGTTTCAAAAGTTGCCAAGTCCTGCAGATCCAAGGAACTATTTTCTGAACCTAAAGAAGTCGACAACCAGTCTTCATAGAAGTAATAAGACATTTTGCAAAGTATTTAAGGCTGGAGAACATGGAGAATGACTTGGTCACCATGACAAAAATAAAGACTGATGATCAGAGGATGCTTTGCAGAGATAGGAAATCATTTTCAGGAATCACTGCCAGGAAAGAGGATATTGATAAAGTCCTTAGAGATTGGGAGGAGAAAGGAGAGCCCAGGCCCCACTGGCAGATGAAATAACCCCTGACAGTGGTAACGAAGAAAGAGGCAGAGATCTTTTTGAAGCTGAGAAGAGCTTAACTTTTGGAAGGAGATCCAAGGATCTAGATGCCCAGCTCAGCCTCCTAGCGATTGGGGAGAAGCAGATGGCACTAGAATAAAAGAGATTGGCCCCAGAGGAGAGAAGGTTGTTTGTGGGGATGAAACCCCAAGGACATGATGGCAACAACAAGGAAACAGGGATGCATGCGGGTGAGGCATATAATCCCAGGTTACCCAAGGATATAGTTCCTAAATCTTTAGAAGGGGGTGACATAGACAAATGGCTGGCATCCTATAAGAGAGAGTTGCCAGGATGATAAGGGTGCGTATCCAAAACTGAAGGACCTTATTGTCGGAAATGATTCAAATAGTAGGGAGAGATAGGCTGCTGACACTTGAGGATGAGGTGGCTGAGTCATACACCCACATGAGGGGGGCACTCATTGTGGAATTTGGTCTCACCCCAGAGAAGTACAGATTTAAGCTACGGAACACACACAAGGGGTCAACAATGACATGGGTGGACTTTATAGGTGCCTCTGTAAGGTCACTGGGAGGCTGGGTCAAGGGTAACAATGTAGATACCTATAAGGGGCACAACAATTTTGTGGAAAAGAGCACATACTCACAAATTGTACCTCAGAGAAGTTACACCAGCATCTGGTAGATTCAAAACTCTCTTGCCCTAGACAGCTGGTCAAGAGAGCTGATGAGTGGGTTTGGATTCAAGAAGACCCAGGGAGGTGATCCCAAGAAAGGAGGGTCAGGCCCACTGAAGTGAAAGGTGGGATGCAGTAACCCTGCAAAAGATATTCCTTCAGAATGCCAGAACCCTCATGATGGGGTCAAAACCCAGCCCACCTCTAGTAAGCAGAGTAGTCGAGGCCTAGGTCGGAATAAACTCTCAGATAAAAGACTGTGCTTTGAATGTCAGCAATCAGGGCACCACAGAGGGGTTGTCGCCTGTCCCAAGAAAAAGGTTACCACTGGAATGACCAGTGTAGCCTTAGAAGAGGACACCTCAGATAAGGAGGCACTAGTAGTTTTTCACTGAGAAATGGGCCCAGATTCTTAAGGATGAGAGTAAACACTTTCCCCCACCTCAAGGTGAATGGGATCCAAAGCACTGCCCTGAGAGACACAGGTGCCAGACATACCACAGTGGCTGAAAGGTTAGCGTCTCCAGACCAGTATTTACAAGGAGTGGTAAGGAGAGTAAGGGCAACCCCAGGGGAGGTCAAAAACAGACTTGTGGTCTTGGTCACCCTAGAAGTAAGGGGTAGCTTTAGCTTCGAAAGGGTGGTAGTCAGTCCTGACTTCCACCCTAGATTGCATCCTAGGCAATGACCTCCCAGAGGTTGGTCTGAACCAAGGTGGGGCTACCACCCAGGGCACTGAGCAACCAAGCATCCTGGAGGTCCTGTCCCTAAGGTTAGGAGAATTAAGCCCCAGAAGAAAAACAAAAAGGGTAAAAGTAGGAAAAGAAAGCTACTTTAGGCAAGAGACCCTGGAGGCAAAGGCATTCTACCCCAGTAAGGGAGAACCCCAAAGTTGGATCTAGGTTGTCACACCTGAAATGACAGTCAAAAGGTGGAAAGGCTGACTGCCATATGAGGAGGTACCTCCCCACTCTAGCTAAAGTTCAGTTTAGATTGAATCCTCACATATTTGAGGTGGGTTGGCGCCCCAGAAGGAATGACACTGACAGAAGGATGTGAGACAAAGCTGGTCCTACAATGTTCAGCCAGCTTCTATACATCCTTCCTTGCTGAATGGTCAAGGAGACTCACCAACGTGGGGTTGAGTTACCCAAGATGTATTAGCTGGATGGGATGTGTAAGGAAACAGGTTTTTTTTTTAAAGTAATTACAGTGCTTCTCTTATTCATCAGAAGGGGAGACACGGAACATGTGGAATCAAAAATAACAGCTAAATACAGACTAGAGGGGAGCCTCTCCAAAACATGCCCATTTGAAGAAAACCTCCTACATTTCATGAACTTAAGGCCCCTCATCATCACATATGACTTACTGTAGTTAGTAGACAAATCCAAGTCTTCCATGAAGGATACATTGAATCTTTAAGCTGCTGTAAACTCAGTGCAGTCCTAGACAACAGGACTGCATCATCTGTGTACAATAAGCTAGTTATAGAGTGTAACCCCGCCAGCGGGGAGTCTACTTTTGAAAACAATGGAGAACCTTCCAGCTTATTAATATATTACGCAAAAAGGAATTGAGCTCAGATACAACCCTGGTGCACTCCCTGCCTAACTTTAACTGCATAGTAAAAGAACTACTACTGCTGCATTGAACCACGGACTACATGTCATGGAGTAGACCACCATCATTAACATAGTTGCCCAGAGTTTATCCCTATTCAGTCTATCAAAGGCAGAAGTAAGGTCCATAAATGCGAGGTAAAGATGACCTGATCTCGCATTCTCAATGAAGTGCAGGTTCAGGCATGAGTCACTGGTACTAAGACCAGGTCTAAAGCCAAACTGCAGATCAGAGAGAATGCCATTCTTCTTTGCCCAAAGCGAGAGCCTATTATGGATTACCCTGCACACTAACTTCATGACTGAGTCTAATAAAGAAATAGGACAATAGAAAATGGGGGCAACCCTATCGCCCTTTTAAAAAATTGGCACACTAATCAAGGTAGACCAGGACTCAGATGGGCCTGACACAACAGCAATGTTAATGCTGTGAGTCAGTTTTAGAGTCCAGAATTTACGGTCACTCAGAAAGAGTTCAGCCAGGATCCCATCTGGGGCCTTATTACTAGAATGGGCAAAATTGGAGTTTCTTACCTTCTTCAGACCCACATACAAAATAGATACCCCCACTAACGTTAAAGTCTCCTTGGTCAAAACCTCATAGTCTATATGATATATTCCTTGAAAAGGATTTACCCATAATTCTGGGGGAATGTAGAGGAGACAAAACTCTTATTTGAATGATTAAAGAAAGGGTGAGTGACAATTTTCCAAAACGTTACACTATTTTTTAATGTGGAAGCTGAAAGTAAATCCTGCCAGCTCATCCTTAATTATATTTTTCCTCCTAAGTATCTGGGCTTTGTAGTCCTTTCTATAACTAATAATCAAGATTTTGTCAGGAGAGTTACTCTTCAAGGCCTTATGGATCACCCTATGTGCCCTAGTAAAACTGTTATCAAACACTCTCTGTATTATGTGGGGCCAACGTAATTAGAGATAATAAGCATAGAATGAACCACCTTTGCGATCGAAGACGAGGCCCCTAAGACCTCCAATGTGTTGGTTGAGCCTTTCTAACAGTGCTCTAATTTCAAGGCACAAATCTTTTTCAAATAAAGATATAAAGCCTCTGGAAACTAGATGTTGTACCTAAAGTAATACCTTTCCTGTAGGAGGGGCTACCATAACATCAAGAAAATCAGATTGTGTACGCTACAGCCCATGGCGTGAACCATAATGCCCTTTAAATGGCTAAACAAGTTGCTTGATACCAGTAAAAAATCGACCTCGGTTGAAGAGGCCCTGCACATAAAAGTTCAGGGAAGAAGTTTTGACCCCTTTAAATCAAGTGCTCTAAATCAAGTGCTTCAAATGCAGACATCAAAAGATAAATTCGAATAAATAATATGTAGGAGATCCCCCAAGTGTGAATGCTCAAACTGGAACTTTTTGTCCAGAATAGACATTGGCTGCGGGTCAAAACCATAACAATGACCTAAACATGAATGCACATTAAAATCCCCCATTAATATTGTCCAAGAGTGAGACAAGTGCAACCAGATGCTCTAGGGAAAAGGTGCCAGAGATACAGAGATGTGCTATGCAAACAAATGATGGACGGAATGCTGAATAAATCATACCTTCACCCCCAGTCAAGAGATCTGGGTTAAATCCATAGTTCTTTTGCTCACCATGCCACCCCAGTTTAGACCCAGCCATATGCAAATCAGTCTTAGCGCATCAACTGCACCAACTAGCACAGCATAGCAGGTAAGATGTGTGGCTGCTGTGCATCGCTCCTGCCATCTTTCTGCTGTTAACTGTTACTCAGTTGCTGCTGGTGTACTACTTCACCAACTTGCCGCCACAGTCCCCCAGCTACTTTGGTAGTCACCAAACTGACCAACAAGGACCATGAGCCGCACCTTGTGACCACGCAGTGACATACTGTGCCATGTGAGGGCAGAAGGCCCTGCATTGACCGGTGGCTGGCGTGGTCACAGTGGTAGAGTCGCGGCCCTATGGTTGAGCTGGAGTGTTGCAGAAGCCACAGGGCCAGATCTCGGTGCAACTTGAGACAGTCCATGTGCTCCCCTGCCCCCCCGCCATTTACGAAGAGCACCTTTTATTGCGCCATTCTAATGCTCAATGGCCACAGCTTCAACGGTGCAATACTACGTAATACTTACATAGGAGCCACAGAAACCATCTCTGACACAACCTCCACTGCCTCCACTGTTTTAATCAGCAGCAAAACACAGCCACAGCCACAACACAGCCATCAAAGCCCTGCTGTGGCAACAATCTCAAAATGTGATCAGGCAGGCACAGGGGTGATCCCTCTTTAGCCCAGCACAAAAAGAAGGATCGAGAAACAGCCGGCATAGATTCTCGAATGGCCAAAGCCATGCAAAGCTCTTCAGCCCCAACGGTTGGCACCTTGGTCTCACCGATCACTCCATCTTTGAGTAATTGGTTTGCCTCATGGCCCCAACATTAAAGTTTTCTTTTAAGAAAGATGAAGGTGCAGCCCTTTATCCAACTATTGAGGAAGTAAATGGAGTGTTTCCAACCTTACAACCCCCATTCACGCCCCAGTCGTGGCTGCAAGTCAAGGAAGCAATGGCTGCCCAAGGAGCTCCACAAGATAATCCAATGGATCAGTCCATCACATCATATTCCTTCAACTCCACCACACACTGACAACCTTCTCCCTTGAGCAACAAATGGATTCTCCTAGACTGCCCCCCTAAAACAAAAAGAAAACTGCCAGCAGGACATCCCTCTTGCAAAACCTAAATTGGGCCTCAAGCCTGGCTGGATGGCCTCAATTGGCTTATTGCATGAAACAACAAAACATTACGCCCAGTGGTATAGCATTTTTGCAGCAATATCCCTTTCCGTCTGAGGAGGGAACTGAATCAGGTGAGGTTAAAAGTCTACTCCTTCGTCTGCCATCATTAGTATCAAGCCCACAGGTTCACATGAAACAACTTTTATTGGGAACTTTCAAGTTGTCGCTCCCATTGAGGACTGCACAATCAATTCTTCATTAGATATTAAGACCTGGCAACAACAAATGAACACCTTAGACTCTACTGCTAAAGCCTTGGAATATCAGTCCAACAAGGTTGACATCAAATTTCTCCATAAGAGATGCTGCTAAATACACATGAGCCATTGACTCACATTTCAAACGTCTCAACGCCACCATTAGCAGCCTACTCCTAAATATTCACAACCCACCCAGTCATAGTTCCCTCTTCTGTTTCTAACATTCTGGAGTGCGTCTGTACTATCCTTATGGACAAGCTGCTCGCCCTTCCTTCTGTAATGGGCAATTTACTGCAGGAAGGAAAAAATGATAACAAACCTACAAATGTCATCGCCAAAATCAGTTCTGCCGGGCACTCTAGGACAGCCACCATTACCGGCAGTTCCTTTGGAATCTCCTAAAAAAAACAGGCTTCTGAATAATGTCAGGGAACTCAGCATGGAAATATATCCCATGCCCCTCAATCTTGCAATATCAGACAGCAATGAATTACCACAACCGAGGACGACACTTCCAGGCAACCTAATATTGCGATAAATCCTCCTACAATCGCTGCCCATTGCAATACTCCACCTGCACAATTATTGAGATGCACAAGGAAATGGCTCAGGAAACAGAATAAAAAACAGGACAAGATACTGAAAACTGTAAAACAGGCAGTCACTATTGAAAAATTCTTCCTCATTGCAAAAAAGGGACCCTCGGTGGACCGAATTGGCGATATCAATTCAATTACTCAGGTACCAGATCTCAAGTCTGCGCCCCAGGCCCAAACCACTTTATCAGCCTCACGAAAGCCTATCAGCATCCAAGCCTCCACAAATCGGAACATTGGAAGCTTTTTAGAAACCATTCAGGCACCATTAGTAGTTCAAGTAGTGCAAACTCAGAGTCTATTGATCCTCCATTCACAGATGGAGCAACAGGGAAACATCCGTCATCTGACCTGAAACCATCGTCTAGCAGGAACAATAATACCGGCAGTTCAAGTCACAAATCTACACAAGAATCCATCTCTACTCACTCAGATAT
The DNA here is from genome assembly GCF_964204655.1 of Triturus cristatus. Classification (NCBI taxonomy): domain Eukaryota; kingdom Metazoa; phylum Chordata; class Amphibia; order Caudata; family Salamandridae; genus Triturus; species Triturus cristatus. Next base: position 762,172,257 of record NC_140595.1, read on the forward strand.
GATGGTCACACAACCCAAATCAGAGTCTAAAGATTTAGCAACACATCCTGCTTCAATAACAAACCAACATAGCACAGGCATCACCTACATCACGGTACATGCTCACTGTGACATACCATTGAATAGTGAAATCTTAAATGAACAGAAAATTGATCCATTACCCAACTCCTGAATGCCCACAACAATGCCCAAGCAGCTCAAGTTGGGTGGAATTCCAGTAGTAAACACCAACCTACTAGGCCCCTCAATGTCATCATTACTTTTTTCCAATGCTGCAGCCTTGAGACTCATACGACCAATAGGGCTTCCGGTCTTACCATTTCATCTAACTCAGGAACAGGGAACTTTAACGCAAATTAAAATGACTTGATTAATACTTTGTCCTCTTCCGCAATGGATATATCGCACAATAACATACCTCAAAATGTGTCAGCTATAACGACAATCTAGCATCCTGAATATGCATCACAAGGGTAAAGTGACATTTTGAATCGGGGTAACATACAGAAACTTCTGGCCTCACACCCAAACCTTTCTCATCTAAATACCAATAATATAATTGCTGTACAATTTACACCTTCAAATATTTTCAACACAAGGAAGTCACTGCTTCTTTGGGTCAACCCAATCAGCAGCTGACACAATCAGTGAATATCAGAAAATCCTAGGAAGATTGGAGAATTTTGATAACTCTCCCCAAAAGACCCCGGTATCCAAAAGCTTTCGTAATGAAGGAACTTGATGAATCTCTTAGCCAGCACTAAATATAATCAGATAGAACCAACATGTAATCTGGCATTGATCTAATTCAAAGACAAACGTCATTATTAAGAAATGCAGCAGGCCATCTTCAACCAATAATGCCCACCAACTGTCAATCACTAATGATCTCCACACATGCACAGGCAGGTAAATATTGCAAATTTGACACTCAATGGGTAGAAACACCCCAGGAGGATTGGGGATGGCTCGCTTCCACCTTAGCCAAGCTCCACTCAAACTGATCTGCAACTAAAGAGTATATCAAACCACTGTCAAATATCAAGAATAAGGTAGAAACCATGTCTAAAGTTACCTGGAATATGGCAGGAATAGACATCCTATTAACGGATTCAGATGCAATGTCCTTTTTTACATTGCATGGCATCATATGTATCCAAGAATCCTGGTGCAATATGGGAACACCGAAAGAAGGCTATCGCAAGTTTTTTTCTCCTGCCACCAGATCACACAAAGGGGCATGCAACGGGGGTCTTTCTATTTTCTTGACAACTCACTGGGATTTTGCAGTCCTGAGTATATCACTGGCTATAAAGACTTTTTATGTGTTAGGATTAAAAATTGGAGCAACAACTCTACAAAGCGTATACTATTTTTGATTAATGTATACATCAATTCAGAATCCACAGAAGGTAAAGAACCTGGAGAAGTTAATTTCGGACATCAGGCATAGTCAAGCTACCGCCCTTCTGATCCTGACAGCAGTCTTTAATCTAAATCTTCTCCATAATCCCTATCAAAGCTAACCGTGGGCGGAGAGCTCTGCTCTGCCGGCGGGGTGTGCAGAGATTTGCCTACTCCGCGTTCCACAGAGAACGCGGAGCAGGCAAAGCTACGCACACTCCACAGCAGAGCAGAGTTGGCCCTCTGCCCGCCTCCTACCCCATATTAAAAATGAATTAAAACTACAATAACAAGTAAATAAAAAGACTTACCTTCACTGCGGCGTCCCCGTGCTGCCATTCTACTCTTCCTTGCATCTAAGGTTGATCTGCTCATGCGCACCTGCCCACACATGCCATTCCTTGCGAGAAATGCGCATGCACAGGAACGCGCACATGCGCAGCACGGGGACGCCGCATTGAAGGTAAGTCTTTTTTATTTACTTGTTATTGTAGTTTTAATTCATTTTTAATGTGGGAGATGGAGGTGTGTGGCGGAGCAGAGCGGAGTTTGTCACCAACTCCGTGGATCCCAGAAAAGATAGCGGACTCCAAGTGGATGATTCCATCACAGTTAATATTGCCACCAAAGAGTCGACTCCACTGGTCGCATCCTGTTAGTCGCTTGAGAAGGCGTGCCTCTCTGAGCTCTGAATGGACGCTTCCTGGAAGATCAACCCTCTCACCTCACTCATTTCTTACCAAAAATATCAGCTATTTTAGACTACACCCTTTGTTCAGTTACACTGTTTAATACTGTCACCTCATATTCCATCTGTTTCCATGGCGAGAGTGATCCTATGCCCCAGAGCCTGATCATAACAAATTGCATTAAAGGATTAAAGCACACAAGATCCGAAGTAGCCCTGGTTCAAAGGACACCCGTCATAGCTGGAAACAGGTCAAGTGGAGATTGGAAGTTGCTGCAAAATTTGCCATTTGGAAAGTGAACCTCTTTAATCAGACTTATCCTACAGGTAATACAACCAAAGACTGGAACTCCTTGTGCAAAGCCTTCACTCATTTTCAGCCAACGAGCAAAACTACCAATACGTTCTTCCACAACAACTTTCAAAAAAATGTGGCTCACAAAAGATCTTAGGACCCAGAAACGATTGCTCGGAGAGAAGTTAAGATCCCTCAGATCATGGTCATGTCACTCCTTGATGGCAGAAAGCAACATCTTTCGCTGTTAGTGTGAAAAACAAATCTGGAAGCAAAACAAAAGTATGAGGATGCACTTTAAATGCGTCCCTCCCTGTCATGTCGAAATGAAAATCCTAGAGACTTCTGGATCATCATTAAACATCTTAGCAGGGGGCCAGAGTCAGCTAAAATAAACAGGAAGAATGTCATCCACGAAAACTGGATCACTCATATTGGCTCTGTGTATAGTGCATCAACAAAATGCTCCAACCAAGATCCCAGCCCGAGGAAGGGAAAGCCTTGCACAAGTAAAGTCTGAAGCTTCAGAAGAACAACTTGATCAATATATGACAACGTTCACAGCCACAAGAATAGCAAACCATTTCCAGAAAAGCAGAGCCAGCAGAGATCCCAGCCTGAATGTGATTGCAGCTTCGGTTTACAAACAAGTTTCTGAGTTCTGGTCTATCTCCCTGGAAAATTTGTTTAAAATGTGTATGGCCTCCAATCCAATTCCTTCTTCATTTCAAGGTTCGATTCTACTACATCCCATCTGCAAAAAGGGATCTGTGGCGCTTCCCGCTAGCTATCGCCACATAGCCTTCCTAGACCTTGAGGCTAAACTTTGTGCATCACTATTATTGGAGGACTTAGAAACATGGGCAGGATTGAAAAATCTAATATCCCTCAATCAAACTGGTTTTGGACCTTTTTCATGCACCACTGACAATCTTGTGGCCGTAAGGATCATAATCTAAACCAGATAAGAGAGAATGAGCCATTATATTGCTGCTTTCTAGTTTACCGCAAGACCTTTGACCACATCAACCGCCAACACCTCTGGTCCAAGCTCAACGCCTGGTAAATTCCAGAGGTACTACTATGCAGCATGCGACTGCTCTACTCTGACACAATGGCAAGAGTAAAACTGGGAAACAACACTTCTTCTGCTAAAATAAATACAGCTCAAGGTGTCAAACAAGGCTGTGTATTGGCTAGGCTTTTTTTAACCTGCCGATGTGCGATTTGGAACCTGCGTTGAAATCAGTAATTATCCACCCTCCAAAACTGGCAAACCAACATATCGCTTTCCTCATCTATGCAGACGATGTGGTCCTTCTTAGTCAAATGCAGATGGGGCTACAAAGACTGATCACTCTTTTATACAACCATTGCAATTCAGATGGAATTAAAATAAATTATGAAAAAAAGAATGTTGGCATACTTTGCAGGGAAAGGAAAACAAAATGGACCTGGTATATAAACTAGCATCGTCTGACTGTCTCAAACAAACACAAACACATGGAGTGATGGTTGGATGACAAGGGAGGTCATTTAGCATATCTTAACTCACTAAAACCAAAATCTGCCTCACTACAATTTGTCTCTCACACCATATTCAAGAGCATAAAACAACCCACCCTCGAACCATTGCAATGAAATGTTAAAATTATTCCGACCCTGGCTTACAGCACAGTGTAGTTTTCTGTGTGGTATATTTACGACTGCAGATAACTTTGCACATAAAAAGAAACTGCATGTAAAACTTTACTCGTAGTTTGAGAATAGCAAAAAAAATTAAACTTGCACCAAAAGTATAAGTTTACCTTTGTAAATAAGGTCCATTGTTTGTGAATAGCAATAGGCTTACCCTACCTTACACCCTTCCTAATATTCCCTGAATCCCTATCATTTATTTTCCAGATATTTCCCATATTTCCACTGCTTCTCCTGGTCACTCCCACTTAAGACACTAGGGTCCTTATTATGAGTGGCCCTGTAAATGGACTGGATATTCCCCATGCCTGGAGTTACTGATTCCGTGGATCCGGGTAACTACAGAGGTGGGGAAAATCCAGCCCATTGTGAGTTGTACCCACAGGGTGCACTAAAAGAATGAGGAATTATCTGAGAAATTGTTAATTCTGGGTCCAATTCCTTGCAACCCACCAAAACCAACTCATAATTCAGATGGATTGGTAATTTCTCTTACCAGCCACATTGGAATTAAGTATTTTTACCATTAAAGGACATAATAAGTGATGGGCACCTGGACAAACATGAGGTTGGAAATCCCATTAAAGTTCAGCCTAAACATGTTGTATTTGCTATCAAACAACATGCCTTTTCAGCCCTGACATAAATCTTGTGTTGAGGGCGATATGACATGCACCCAGGTGACTACATTAGAGGTTGCCTACCTGGTTTCCCCAGCTTCTCTGTCTCTGGCTGACAAGCCCGTGTTTCCCGTGTTTGCTGCCACCAAGACAGAATTCTGACCTTCTGCCAGGAAGTGTGATCACTCCCAGGAGTCAGGAACAAACCCTCCTCCCAAGCAGGCTAGTAAAGTTTCACATCAAGGCGATGAACTTCAAAGGCAGCACTGCCTCTGATATGCTGCCAGTAGTTTATTTGGGTCACTCAGGGTGGCACAAGCAGTGCTGCAAGCACCGGGGCCCCTTTACCATCCATGCCCGGGGTACCACTGGTAACATATACGAGGGACTTTTAAGGAAGGTAAAGTCCTTGTCAAATAGAATTGCCAATTCACACATAACAGTTTTAGGGAGAGAGTACTGGGGTCATAACCATAAGCAATGGAGCACAAGTGGGGGGTAACCATACAAAAAGGGCACTTTCCTACAACATCAAGCTGCTGACGGAACACCTCAACCAGTCGTTAGGCAGTCCATATCTCACTATATCAGCTAAATACGAACCATGAAAAATGTGTCTGTCCAAAGTCAGGAGAAAGAAGCTGAAGCACAGACGGAGTCCAACCAAGCACAATACAGCATCCGGGGTAAATTCACCTTTAGAGGTGGGAACAGGCGTGTGGAGAGTTGCAGTTAGACAGCCTTGAATGTGTAAATGAAAAATTTGCTGTGAGCTGCTGCTGGAAAAATGCCTTCGATGTTTTTTGCTTCCATTAAGCCTCCTTCAAGGTGCACACATATTACAGTCCTGCTTGCTCCAAAGACTAAAACCTTACCATAATACTACATTTTGGCAAATAGACCATGAGTCTGTTTACTCAAGCTTAATATTCGGGTCCATTTTGTCTTTGTTTACCACAAATTTGTAAACTGTTTTTAGGTTAATTTAAATAATCCTAATCCTGAATAAAATGGATGTGAAGCAATACGTTCTACAGGTTGAATGCCCAAGAACACACAATTAGGGCAAATTGGGGGGACCGGGATAAAAAACAATTTCTCCTGGTTCCCAAGTTTTTAATTAGCGGCTATATCACAATTGTGGTGGGAGTGATTCTGATGGAATTATGGGCATTGTCCAAATTTATACTGTAGTGTTTATTTACAGTGTTATCACAGCATTATTACCTAATGTGGTAAAGGCAGGAATAGATGGTTAAATTTATTGTGTGAAGTCTAACCAGCACACTGGATTGTTTGGGGTCCTATCAATGTGTTTTTATGGCACCCTCTCCCTGAATTGTGCACATTTCTAACCACTCCACACAATTTCACATTAAGAGGAAACTGTCAGAAGTGAATTGAGACATTTCTCTGGGCAGTAGGTGGTTGCTGGGCAGCATTCATGGTGGATGACCTTGGTTTATCCTAATTTTTTTGGTTTTAAGACTATTTAAATCCTTTGCTTGATGAATTTACTCATTTTTAATATTTTCTCTACAAAGGTGCCAGTAGCAAGCAGTCACGGCTTACTCCGGGAGGTGCGGAAGGGGAATTTACAGTTAAAGAATAGCACACTCATCAGACTTGATAAAGTAAATAATGAACTGACTATATGCATCTTTTAAAAAGGCCAGATTTAGAGGGGGGGGTTATGAAATTAAACCTGAAAAATGAGCTCATAATCCACCCTGTTCTAAACAAATGTCTTCTGATTTGTCCATGCATGTAACGTGTCTCAACACAGGCATTCTCCATGCACGCAAACTGTCAGTGCGCACAAGGTACCCTGCGAAGTGATAATGGAAAGTTGGCCCCTTTAACAGAAAGGCAGCTGAGGCCGTTCATTCATAGTTACCCCTTGGGCCCATCACCCAGTTGGACAATGTGCACCATGTCCTGCTGCAATGCACACCCCTGAGGTGTACGCCTGTGCACTTCACACCTTGACTCGCCACATCTTTCTAGGTAATGTTAGGGAGATGGTCAGTACTCACGTGCGCTGGGACTCTGCTCACATAATAAAGGGATGCAAGTATTCAGATGTAGTCAGGGGCGCAATTAGACACGAACTTCAGGAGGGCTAACACTCCAAGCCAGGGCTGGTCGCACACGGTGCAACAGTCTTTTTGTGTCGCCCCTCCCCCATTTCCTCTTTCACCATGAATTCCCTCACTACCACTCAACAACAATGCACCTCATCTCTCTATAGCACCTTTCTGACACACATTTCATTTTTTTTATAGCACTACTCATAGTTTACTCACACTCTGCTCTGTGATCTGCATGGTACACGTTCCTTGTAGCAGGCACATTAACCCTCTGCGCTGTGTGGGTGGAAGGAGTGCCCATATGAGTGCACGGTGAGCGATGCAACAGTGTGAGAGTAGTGTAAGAGGAGTGACTACAGGGTGAGTGAGGTGACCATATGAATTTGGGTGCGGATGTAAGTGCATAGTAGGATGAATGAATGCATGGTTAGTGAAAGGCTTGTTTGGGTGAGATTGCAGATTGAGCAGTGAGCGGGACAGGTGAGTGAAGTGTCACGTGAGTGCAGGGTGAGTAGTGTGCTCGTGTGACTGCAGGGTGAGGTACAGGGTGAACAGTGCAAGTGCATTGTGAGTGGACAGTGATCAGTGTGAGTGCAGGGTGAGCGGGTGAATGGTGTGAGTGCATGGTGATCAGTGTGAGCATGTAAGTGAAGGCCAGGAATGAGGAGTGTGTTGTCTGAATGCAGGATGCATTCCCAGACACTTGATGTAACTCAGCATGTTATTGACGGTGGCGTAGGGTTTCAGATATAAGTTAAACTATTGCTATTATGGCGTTAATCAGGGATCGAGGGTGGAGGAAATAAATAATATGCTGATCCTGCAACAAACTTCCAGTCTTATGATTAGGGTTGCCACCTCATTATTTTGATGTCCCAGACGGTACAAAAGTAAGCACTCACCAAAAGTCGTATATTCAGCACTTATCTGTGCATACTTAGAACAGCAAATTTAACTAGAAAGCACTTTTAATTGTGTTCTAGGGCTGCCTGAATGATCCATGACTGATAATTAAAGGGAGCAAAGAGAGAAAAGTCACATTACAAATGAATACACACTTTTTTATTTATAACCCTATTTAGTGTCAAAACGAGGTGTTTGCATGCTCTTTAAACAGCACAACTGGCATTTTTCTTTTGGCAACCCTCCTTTATATTTCTTTTCATGAAATGTATTCTCACATTACCGCAGTAAATGTAACATGCAATTGTAAGGAATAGGTAGAGTGGGGGCCCAGGGAGTTCTGGAACCTGAAAAAAACTAAGCCTCGGTAACCAGTTAACAAAGGCATGTAAATATGCAAATGGTGCTGTGAAAAACTCGGGCGTGCCGGAGATAAGACTCCAGACACTGCCCAGCCGAGCCCCCAGCAGCTCGAGCTGCAGCAGCCCGGGCTGAGACACACAGCAGGGGGAGCTGAAGCCCTTTTAGCCCTATGGGCGTTGCAAGCCTGTATGTAGTGGGCATATTTCTGGAGGAAAAACGTGGGCAAACTATCACTTTGCCATCACTTTCTGTGTCTTCTGCAAACCCAGATAGTATTGGAACAGGGAAAAAAGGTTGAGTACAAACCTCGGCTCAACATTCTGTGATTCTAGGCACATCCCCCGTGCCTAAAGAAATACATCTGTATATGATGTTCAGGAGTAAAAGCGCCCCAATGGCCTTGGGCCAAGTTTGTAGTATATAAAACTGCAAAATAAATCTGCCACCCCCTGAAGCTAAATCATTACTGCGACCTTTTGACAACGTTTGGCAGCATCACCCCTCTAACATCATTAAAAGCTCTTAACTTCCAGGGCCATTAAAGCTCTATTGAGCTTCCTATTCCAAAGCCCCGAGAGCACTGCACACTATCTCTTAATCTGTTGCTGATGTGGAAATATGGCGGAAATATTAACAGCTTTTAACACCCCATGCTCACACAGTGGATGCCACCGTCTTCTCGCAACGCAAGTTGCTGCTCCCCTTCTGATTCCAGCTCACGTGTAGTGTCTGGCCCTTCCTCCTGACTTGTGATCCAGCAAAGCATTTGGATGCGTGAAAGTGCACGCCAGTGCCAACAAGCTTTGGCAAAGGCAATATCTCCACATTTTAAATAAAGGTGATTAAGTGACACAGAGGAGGCTGGGCAGGTTAACTTAACTGCCTCTGTAGTGCCTGCCTGCATTACCTGCAGACCTGTGGCATACAACTGTCACTGCCAAGCAGCCCCCTGTACTTCACTGCTTCAGACACTACTGCACCTCCTGCTGTACCATTGATCTACCTCAAACTGAGAATGACAGTCTTGGCCACAGGTTTTCCCAGAGCTGCAAGCCCACCGAAAGCTCACCCAGTGCATCTTGGTGCTGACCTGCAGAACTGCTTGATATCTTAGGTGCATTGCTCACTGTCTGCGCACCTCACAGCTGACTTACTGTACAGCCATCAATCTCACAGGCAAAGTATGTCGTGTATGCGTCTTTTTGGGTTGAATGTTATTATAGTGGTTGGCACAACAGGTGACTGCCAAAGTAATTCAGAGATAGCATGAATTAAATGATGCTTTCTCAGAGGAGGGGCAGTGTTCTCACCTCCCATGGACTTCAAAGATGACCTGCTAAGCCTCATGGTATCCGAGTCACGAGTATGAAACATGTCTCAGTACACAGCAGTGTCGATTTGGTGGGATACAACGTATCTGACAATCACACTGCAAGGCTGTTGCACTTAAGTGGTTTCCTGACTTGTCAGCATTGGTTCTCAGTTCAGGACAGTGGCACTTTATGACCTGAAGCACTCCCTTGATGGTGGGGCGCAGCGCAAACCAGGGAGCTGCTCTCTACCCAGACTTGCAAAATCTATGCCATGCACCCGCTGTGTCCATATGCAATCCTGCATATGCAGGTATGGATATTCCACCAGAACATCGACTAAAAATATAATCGGGACAAAACCTCAAGCCACAAATAGTGAGGATCAAAGGTATATACGAGGAAGTGCAGGTTTACTATACTTAACATAATTGTACCGCGACTCACTCTCTCTCTCTATATATATACATATATATATACATATATATATGTATATATATATATAGTATATTATATATATATGTGTATATATGTACACATATATACATATATATATATACGTATTTAGGCCTCAATAATTTGGCACCACTATATTTTATCCTCGATAGTCAAACATTCTGCAGTTGCACATTTCAGCTCCCTTGTAATGCTTGATGTGCTAGTATTGAGCTGTGTTACCACGCTGCCAATGCACCTTCACAATGTCCTGGTGGATCCCTTCACATTTTCTAACACCCCAACTGTACATTGTGTTTAGTTGGAACCCTGAAAGAAACAGTTTGAGCTTATATACAATTAAAATCACAGCATCAATCATTATTAGCTAGGGTGACCTACTTACATCTGACATGTGTGTGGCATGGGTTCCTCTCTAAAAGTGATGTCTCCTTTCACTGCATCATTGTGAACTGGGAAGATCCCTCCGATCATGATATCTCCATCCCTTGAATATCCAGTTGCTTCAATTCTCTGGAGATGGCACCCATCCGTCATGCTCAGGGCAGCTGACCCTGGCATCGAAGAGCAGGACAGCAGGTACACAATGAGCCTCTGCACGCAGAGAGCCCTGATGAAGGTACTCCCAGCCATTTGTCTCATAGCTTGAGGAGACACTTTGTACATTGAACTATTGACCTGATGATCTAGAGTCCATCCCATTCCATTCATGGAGGAAGGTTGCCTAAGCGACTATGCCTTGAGGGGAAGGAACGCATATATGTTGGTTGTCAGTGGGACTACCATGCGATCTTCCACACACCATCACTACACCATCATAACCATAAAACAGGATCTGTCCTAAAGTATCTCTCAACACAAAGGGAATCTATAAGACTACTCTGAAAAATCAAAGTAAAATGAGAAACATGATGACAATCAGAGGCTTGGCATAGGTAAGGTCTCAGCCTAGTAACCCTGTGTCTCAGTGATCTGAACCACAACGAGCCAGAGCTGCTCAGAAGACAACATCACTTAATAATAGTCCATGTTCCTACCACAGTCTGTGGTGGTTCACTTTGGTTATCTGCCCCAAATTAAAATTAATTGCACATATCAATCAAATACCAGTGTTGTCATGTATAACACTGCAGCTCTAGCACATGTCTTCTGCAGTCTCTTGGTACCTGGCAGTGGAAGCTCTACATGTATCTGTTGGCCACATGTGGCCTGTCGTTGGATCTGCTTCAGACCTGGTGTCACCGGACTCTGAAGTGATAAGAAGCCAAGCCTCGGTGCTGGTTCCAGCAGCTCTGTGGGTCTCAGAGTTGACACAGCAGGCAGCAGCAGATCAGCTCCCAGCCACAGCTGAGCCACAAGTCAATGGAGGCAAGAGGGAGGGACAGTGAGGCATGGGTAGGACTTGACTGAGTGTGTCTGTGTGCGCATGTCTGCAAGGAAGAAACAAGTCTGGCATTGACATATAAAGTGTGTTTTCGGTCCTGAAGGAAATACATGTATTTTATACCAGGGTTTGCCTGAAATAGAGGCAAACTCTCTGGTAGAGTTCACTCTACTGCCACCTGCTCCTAAAATCCTCCTGTGCGCCCTCAGCACCGGTCCCTCTGGCCCCTAATGCATTGTGAGTGCCTGTTCAATTACTACAGGCCTTTATAGGTAAGAACAAGTCCCCCAGAGAGGGACAGGAGGAGCTCTGCAGTAATTGCACCATGATCACAGGTGGAAAATTGTGTTAAAGAAAAGGATATTTAATGCACAGCACACTCACTTGCCCCAGGGGGATAGCAAAGTGGAGCAGTATCACTGGCCACCTGTAATCTGAAACCCCTCAAAGAACTTTTACTCACAGGCTTGTGGCCCTGTGCACTATATGAGATACATCTTTGAATTAGTTTTACTTTTACAAAATCATCACTGCGAAAAGTGGCTGAACGCGAAGGGTTAATCAGCAATTTTCAAAAGTGCATAAAAGGTCAGATCAGTCTTCAGATTGACCAGTCCATATGCGACAGCACACAGGTATACCAGTGAAAATCCTGTCGGATACTAAGGGGTCAATTAGAATGTCGGGCGGATTGACACCGCACGCATGGCGGTGGTGATCCGCCCGACATTCTCACTCGCCCGCAGGCCATTTCCCCCTGCCATATTTCTCTGGCGGGGGGGTCCCCGGCGGACGGAAACACCGTCCGCCGGTTTTCCGCCCAGTCGATGAGTCGACCGGGCGGAAAAGGTTTTAATATGGTGGCGGTGTCTGTTAGACACCGCCATCCATATTACAATACATGTGGGGATTTGCCTTTCTGTGGCAGCATTGCCGCCATGGAAAGGCATGAGGTCCTTGCCATTGGGGTCCTGTAGCGGGCCCTCAAGAATTTTGGGGGGTGGGGGGTGCACATGGGGTGTACCTATGGTACTCCTCTGCATTTGCATGCACAACATGGCAGGCACCGCGCTGTGCCGGCCATGTTGTGCATGCAAATGCACAACATGCATTTTTGGCATTGCGGCGGGTGGTGCTGGAAGCACCGCCCGCCGCAATGTAAAAAATGCAGGATGCGCCTGCCAGTGTGCTGGGTGCATCCTGATATCCCCAACGGGACCGCCGCACCTAAGGTGGGCGGTCCCTTTTTACGTCAGGATGGCGGGCGGACAAAGTCCCCCCGCCATCCTAATGATGCCCTAAGACTTATTTTTATTATTTCATTTATTCCTCCCAAGAAAAACAACAATATAGGGCACAGTAACAATTATCATTACAGATTTAAAAAAATCAGGGCTATTACTTTTCAATCTGCTGACTGCAGCTCATTGATATGATACAACCCGTAAATATGTTTTAAAATTCTATAACGCATTGTGAAGATGATGCATTCTTAAGGGTTGACATTACTATGTTGATAAAGATATGGGCAAAGGCTAGTAACATCTTCACTTTTGCCTCTTGACCAAGCCCAAGATGTGCCTATCTCTGAAGTCAGTTTGACACTGGTGCAAACAATTGCAGACCAACTGAATATTCACCAGGCTTCATCTATAAGTTGTTGTGGGAAACTCATCCTTATTGCCCTGTTCACCCACTTTTTTGACTGATACTGGTAGTAACTGACTGTGACTGTGCCCTGGGTTCTGCTTACCTGACCCAGGACCAGTGCTCTGCTGTAAAAGTATATGGTGGTTAGGCATAGTTACAATTGGCAAATACAGACCCCTGTACGTCCCTAGTATACAATAAGGCAAGGGGGATTTAAACAATCTATAAGTCAATAGTATATAATAGAGCAAGGAGGTTTAGATGCCCGGTAGATTTCTTGCTCTAGTGTGTGCACTGCTGTGTCATCAGTGACGTCATCAGTGATGTCACAGACCATGTCATGAATGATGTAATGTGTGATGTCATCAGCAGTGCATTGCGGGGGCGCGAGTTATAGTTAGCTGAGCTAACTATAACGTCGGAAATTTCTATAGTTTTGTATGAGTGAAAAGTCCAACTAACTAGAATGTTCCTGAAACCTATGGTTTTTTCAGTTAATTTCTATGGCTTTTTAAATGCTACTTTCTAACTATAACGTGCCTGAAACCTATGGTCTATCTATATATATGTACCAAACTTTGCTCCTTCAGGAAATCTGGACCCAAGAGAGGTGGCGCAAACGCCGGCGGAGCGCGCCGACACATAAATATTTCCACAACAGTTTCACTATAATGCGCTCTCAGTAATCAGAAAACTCCAGTTCAAATGATATCAGCAGGGATGTTTAATTCTCACAACGCGTTTCAGCTCGTTGCAAAGCCTTGATCACGTAAGATTAGTGCACAACACAAATGGATTGATAAAGTTAACAACGGAGAACATTGAAGAGGGACATCAACAAAAACCTTTCGTAATGATAACACAAAGTGGCAGACATCTTGGAATGGTAACATATAAGGGAATTATTTCCAAAAATGGTATATATAACCTGTATGTATGGTAAAATAAAGATTCGCATCACACAAACATGTAGTAAGATAAAATATCTCCGTTCTGTGTGTAGTTGTTAGAATATATCATGCATGGTAAATGTAAACATGGTCCATAAATTGGAACAACAACACTCGTGTTAATCGTACCCATATTTAAACAAACATGCGCTACGAATCTGTTTCTCTGTATAAGCGGACAACCTAGTGGTGATAGACTTCTACCTCCCGCGCAGTTGCGCTGAATATCACAGAGAAGCATACTAGAGTATAAAACATCTATGCATAGTCACAAAATGAATGATAGTGGCAAATGCCCACTGACGTGTTGTAACTAACCATCCCAAAATAGCACTCCCCACAAAAAACAAATCAACATGTGGTTGTGTGATCCGTTCAATGTCACCTACTGTGCTCATATATCATCCATATTATGTGAAAAAAGGGGGAAAAGGGTAGGCTGCCCGTGAAAGTGCTCGCTGGTGTCTGGGCCCCTTCCTTTCCTCCTGTGAATAAAAAGAAACAAAGATACAAACTCAGTATAACAGCATATTGAGTTGTCTAGTACTTTTAAAATAATGCAACACTTCTTAATCATTGTGCACATGGAACACAGAAGAGGAAGAGGAGAGGAAAAGAATATCGCAAAAGTTAAGAAAAGGCAAAAAATACAGCTGGATATCAGTACATAAAATACTCAAGGAAATCTGTCAAGAAAGGGTGTCATGATATAGATTCTGATGGCATTTCACTCCCTGAGATGTACTGCCATCTCCACATCCTGGTTCAATCCCCCAGGGTGTTTTGTTTGAAAATCCACAATGTTTTTGGACTCCCTTTGACTCAGTTTTAATACTCGGTCACCACCCCTGGGGTTGTTGTGAATTTGTTCAAGGATAAAAAATCTCAGGAGTCCAGGGTTGGAAAAATGTTTGTCACTAAAATGAACAAATTAAAAGATCTACAGTTTGATCATAAATTTTTATTGATCACCCTAGATGTACAGTCTCTTTACACCATAATCAATCACCAGCAGGGCCTTGAAGCATGCAAACATTTTCTTAACAATAGACCCATACGCTTTAGGGAACATAGTAAGATGATATTGAGTATGATAGAATTTTGCCTTACTAACAATATCTTCCTTTTCAACGGCACCCTGTACAGACAAACCACGGGTACCGCGATGGGTTCTTGCTTCACGCCTAGTTTCGCCAACCTCTTTATGGGGCGCTGGGAAGAGGAGATACTTGCCGACACCACTCTTGCCAAGTATCTGGAACACATTGAGACGTGGCTGCGGTATATCGATGACTTGTTTATAATTTGGAAAGGTCCTGAATCTGAAGCCATCAAATTCATCGAACTCTTCTGTGTTCCATGTGCACATTGATTAAGAAGTGTTGCATTATTTTAAAAGTACTAGACAACTCAATATGCTGTTATATTGAGTTTGTCTCTTTGTTTCTTTTTATTCACAGGAGGAAAGGAAGGGGCCCAGACACCAGCGAGCACTTTCACGGGCAGCCTACCCTTTCCCCCCTTTTTTCACATAATATGGATGATATATGAGCACAGTAGGTGACATTGAACGGATCACACAACCACATGTTGATTTGTTTTTTGTGGGAGTGCTATTTTGGGATGGTTAGTTACAACACGTCAGTGGGCATTTGCCACTATCATTTATTTTGTGACTATGCATAGATGTTTTATACTCTAGTATGCTTCTCTGTGATATTCAGCGCAACTGCGCGAGAGGTAGAAGTCTATCACCACTAGGTTGTCCGCTTATACAGAGAAACAGATTCGTAGCGCATGTTTGTTTAAAAATGGGTACGATTAACACGAGTGTTGTTGTTCCAATTTATGGGCCATGTTTACATTTACCATGCATGATATATTCTAACAACTACACAGAGAACGGAGATATTTTATCTTACTATATGTTTGTGTGATGCGAATCTTTACTTTACCATACATACAGTTTATATATACCATTTTTGGAAATAATTCCCTTATATGTTACCATTCCAAGATGTCTGCCACTTTGTGTTATCATTAAGAAAGGTTTTTGTTGATGTCCCTCTTCAATGTTCACCGTTGTTAACTTTATCAATCCATTTGTGTTGTGCACTAATCTTACGTGATCAAGGCTTTGCAACGAGCTGAAACGCGTTGTGAGAATTAAACATCCCTGTTGATATCATTTGAACTGGAGTTTTCTGATTACTGAGAGCGCATTATATTGGAACTGTTGTGGAAATATATATATATATATATATATATATATATATATATATATATACATATATATATATATATATATATATATATATTAAATGAAAAAACCAAAGGTTTCACACATGTTATAGTTAGCTGGACATTTCACTCGTAAAAAACCAATGAAATTCCCCCGTTATAGTTAGTTCAGCTAACTATAACTCGTGCGCCCGCAATGCACTACTGATGACGTCACATATTACATCACTCATGACATGGTCACTGACATCACTCATGACATCACTGATGACATCTCAAATGACATCACTGATGACATCACTGATGACATCATCCAGTGAATGTGTGTTTTTCTGAAAATTAAATATGTTTTATATATGTATATCTCAAGGTCAATGGAAGAATAAATGGGTATATAAGTGTCTAAATGGATGCTTTGTTTTTGAAAAATTTATTGTGTAACTGACTGATTAAGTGAATCATAGTGAATACATGGCTTACTGAGTAATGTTTAAATATGAAAATATCTGTATCAGTCTCTCACTTTGTGTATAAGTGGCTGCATGGGTTGGTGATTAGCTTCATGGGTGTCTATTTAGGTTATTAGTTGTTTTTTTGAGTATCAGTCTGAGTGTCTGCATGGTTCGGTGGGGGGTATTACGTAGTGCATAGGTGCATGAATGAGTGATTCACTCTTTGTATGTGTTGAAGACAGCATGTGTGCAGGACTGTATGGGTGGATGAGTGTGTGTATGGGTGTGTTAGTGAGTGAATGACTGTCTCAATAGTGTCTTTATGAGTAACTACATATCTATTAAACTAGTATATGTGACTATTGGTGTATATAAGTGAGTATATGTGAGAGTGAGAGATTGAAAGAGTTCCTGTATGAATAAGTATGTGTTTCTATAAGTGACTGTTTATAAGACTAAGTATGTGTAAGTTTCCGTAGAAGTAAGTGTGGTGGTGTGTGTATAACTGTATATGCAAATAAATGTATGTTTGTTTCTTTATTAGCATGAGTGAGTATGTGTGAGTAACTCTATGGATGAGTGGCATTGTGTAACAGGATGTATAGGTGTATGAGTACATATGATGAGTGAGTACATGTATGAGTGACTGTATAGGACTGTTGGCGAATGAGTGGATGTGTATGTGGTTCTTAGAATTACTGAAGAGGTTGTTGTAACTGGTATTGGTATGTCCATTGTTTTGAAAATTTTAGTCTCTATTTTTGAATGTGCGTATCAAAGGTTATATTAGGGGAAGAGGAGGTCTGCCACTCTATCACAAGGATGATGTCATCAGTGATGTCATCAGTGATGTCATTTGAGATGTCATCAGTGATGTCATGAGTGATGTCAGTGACCATGTCATGAGTGATGTAATATGTGACGTCATCAGTAGTGCATTGCGGGCGCGCGAGTTATAGTTAGCTGAACTAACTATAACGGGGGAATTTCATTGGTTTTTTATGAGTGAAATGTCCAGCTAACTATAACATGTGTGAAACCTTTGTTTTTTTCATTTAATTTCTAAGGTTTTTTAAATGCTAATTCCTAACTATAACATGTGTGAAACCTTTGGTTTTTTCATTGAATTTCTAAGGTTTTTTAAATGCTAATTCCTAACTATAACGTGTGTGAAACCCATGTTTTTTTCAGTGAATTTGCAAGGTTTTTTAAATGCTAATTCTTATATTTACCTTTTTTTTATTTATTTATTTTTTTTCAATTTTTTTTACATATTTTTATTTTAATTTTCTATCCTTTTTTAAAGACTATGGTTAAATTTTAAAAATTCTACAATATATTTTTTATTTTTACCATTTTTTTAAACTAAACAGGTAAGATTTATTAGTATAACATAGTGGTTTTTTTTTCCCCTTTTTTTTTTTTTTTAGTATTTTTTTAACGTGCGCGTACGGTAAGCGCACTTCTTGCTTTTATAACGTTAGATTTTTACGCTGTTTGCGTTCATTTACGCAATTTGCGTAGACGTACGTCACGCGTGCGCAGCGCGTAACGCGTACGCTGCACACGCATGTTACGCGGAAGTGAAGGGGCGTGCCTGTTTTGCGCATGCGCGCGTGTGCGTGTCTTTTTTACGCGCATGCGTACTTTTGCCGTAAGCGCTCCGTAAGCGCACCGTAAGCGTAACGTACGCGCACGGTAGGTCATGTGATCAAGAAACAAAACTTTTGATTGGTTTAAAGTACTTTCAGTTCTAGAACTCTCCTACACCACACCCATTCCCCTCATTTCTGCTTGTGATCCCTTAGGAGAAGGAGCTGAGTTGTCTTTGTGATACGATGGCAGAACAGCAGACCTCTTCTGAGAGTGAGGCTAGCAGCACTACCTTGAGGCAGAGAAGGAGGAAACAAAAGAGCTCTTTCATATGGGAGTATTTTTCTTTTCCAGAGGGCAAGAAAAAGGTAAATGCACCCTTAGTGACTTGTAAGCTTTGTGACCGTGTACTTTCAAGAGGGAATCCCAACAAGAAGTATTCCTTCGGGAATCACACCATGTTGAGACACCTTCATGATGTACACGGTAGGACATATGCTCGACATACTGAAGGTAACCCTTCAGTAAGTCAACCAAGCACATCCACAGCAGCTCAGCCTGGTCCATCATCTGCAGGGCCGAGTCCATCTTCGGCAGGTCAGCTGAGCCCTTCATCTGTGGGGGGAGCATCTCCTTTTTCTGGTCCTCTGGAAACCAACCATCGGTTTGCGAGGGTTTTAATTCGGTGCGCCACTTGTCATGATCTAATTTGTCATAAGGAGACCAGTCTTGCCCTAGTGAACAATTTAATAGATCAGCACATTTGTCGTACCGACTAATATTCCCATTCTTTCTTTCCTCTGTCCCTGCATGAACACAACGGCTCTTTTAAGAGCCAACCTTACCTTTCAACTTTTTTTTATATATTTTTTAAAACTTTTTTTTGATTTTTTTTTTTACTGTACGCGTACGGTACGCGTAATTTTTTTTTTTTTTTTTAAAAACACTAAAAATCAATTATCACATTACAAGGTCCTTGAGAGACTACAATGAAAAACTGAAAATGTGATTGTGGAGAAGTGGAAAAAATAGTTCCCCCTTTCCTACTAATGCAACTGTAAAATTACCAGAGCAATACGCAATAAATCTCTGCCTGTAATTCCTCTTTGCACACAGAGTCATGTTTTCATATTAGTCAAAAAACAAAATTTCTTTGCCAATTTCAAAGCACACTTACTACTCTTTTTTTTGGCAAGTGATAAGTACTTTTACAGTCCGACACATTATGAATCCACTTTTCAGATTCTTAAAAAAGCACATGTCCAAACAACATTTTCAGACCAGCAACATGTGTAACCTGGGTGACTGACTACACTCCAGCAAGGGCAACCAGCCTTAGTGATGCTGAATGTATTTGCATTACTGACTGAAACCTCAAACCCCACTCGGTTGTGAATACTATGCATGATTCCACAGGATATGCAGCTGGCTGTGTGCTAAGAGTCTGCTTCTGCAGAAAAAAATACCTCCCCCTTTCCATCTAATGCAAATGTAAAATCACCAGAGCAATACCAAACAGCTTTCTGAGACCAACAACATGTGTAGCCTGGGTGACTGACTACACTCCAGCAAGGGCATCCAGTCTTACTGATGCTGAATGTATTTGCATTACTGAGTGCAACCTCAAACCCTTAAAGTATTCCTTATTTATACCAGTATACCTTAATTTATCGTGAAAACATAGTCCAAATTATTTTACATGTTCCTCACATTTAAATTTCTCCCAAAACAGAAAATGATAAACACAACTTCAACAAAAGGAATTCCAAATCTATTATTCATTTCTTAATTTACCATATACATCCCCTCTCAAACTCTAAACTCACCTTTAAAATTAGTTAGTTGTGAAAGAAATGTGGCACTCAAACAGCAGATTATCAGAGCCAGGATCTCTGTTCTGTACACCTCTCTCCTCTCAGCAGAACCAGATAATGGCAAATTTTCCCTCTCTTTTTCCACACATATACATGTAAGTTTCAAATCTCAGTGCTTCCCCCTTTTTTTCAAATGTAATCACACATTTCTATTGGTTGAAAACCAACCCTTTTCCAAAAGTACCCTTCCCCCAACTTGACTTCTGCCTAGTACCCTTCCCCCAACCTGACTTCTGCCTGCTACCATAGCAACAGCTCTTGAAACACTGCTGTGTAGAGTTAGGTCAGAAGTTCACCAAACAATGTTTCATTTCCAAAGAGCAGGAGTGCTTGACTTTTCAAACCTAACAGCAAATCCATAGTAATGTTCTTTGGTAACACATTTTTCTGTACCAATACAAAACATGCTTCTATAAATTTACACATACAGCCTAGTTTTTAGTGTAGAATGGTGTGAAACAGCCAATGAGTTCTTTTTATTTAAAAAAAATATGTATGCCTCCATTTCCAAACTGTCTTTCATTTCTTTTTACCATTCTACAGAATTACACCTCCTGAGTGCATCCAGTTCTCCTTTGAAGATGTTCACAGTGTGGATTGTAGGGCACAGCTATGTCTTCTGGAGTGAAAAGTATGCAGAGAAAACAGGTATGGTGAGTGACCTTGCTTTGCCAAATGTAGACATTAAATGGATTGGTCAGAGAGGGTTAAAGTGGCACCAATTGATGCCATTGGTGAAATCCTTCATGCAAATCCAACACCCTGACCTCATAACAGTGCACTGTGGTGGCAATGACCTAGGCACTTTGACTGGGGTAGGTCTGGAAATGCTTATGAAGTAGACCTTTGCACAACTGTTTTCACTTTTCCCTAAAACTGCCTTTGTGTTTTCTAACATATGCCAAAGGCAAAAATGGAACTGGTCCAATCATTTCTGTCCACAGATTGACAAAGCAAGAAAGCACGTCAACAAATCTGTTTCTGCTTTCCTCCGAGACTGTGGTATGGGTTCCATTTACCACAACAACTTGCGTTACGACATGCAAGACATTTATAGAGGAGATGGTGTGCACTTCAATGATGAAGGGAACAGAGTCTTCCTCTTGAACCTTAGACTCTGCATCGGTACTTACTTGTAGGTACCACTAAAAAATCACTTCTTAAACACAACGGCTCTTTTTAGAGCCCCTAATATCTAAACACTTAAATCTGCATTTCATTTCATTTTTAATTTTTTTTTTCTACCGTACGCGTACGGTAAGCTTACCGTACGCGTACCCCGCGATTTTTTTAAAAATTAATAAATGTTTTTTTTGTACTTTTCTGTCCTTCTTTGACCCCCTTTCAAATGTTAGGGGGTCTGTAACTCTCTTCCTTGCCCCCTTTTCAAGTTATCTCCCTTTTTTTTTCTGACTGAAACACTCGAAATGGCGGCCGCCGCTTCCTGGTTTCGACCGATTCGAATGTTTACTAAGATCTATCAGCCAATCAGAATCGCGCTCGCGCACGTCACCGCACGCGTACGGTAAGCGCACCGTAAGCGCACCGTAAGCTGGCTCAGATATATATATTGATTTAAAGGCTATTTTCTCAGAATCTACTGAACAGATTTACACCAAACCTACAAAAGGCACTTCCTTGACCTGAGGACTACCTCTCTGCCAAATTTAATTTAACTCTGTTCAGCCGTTCGGGCTGTAGCTGTGTCTAAAGGTCCTATGGAAAAATGCATGGGAAAAACGCGTTTTGGGACCCCCCTTTTATCTCAACCCCCCCTTGACGAATCCCCCCGAGACTTTCAGGGTAGGAGCGGAGCGCAGCGCCCCACCGATTTTGAAAATTTGGCGAGGATTCGTCGACCGGCGCCAAAGTTATTCAAAGTAGAATGTTGCGGATTTCCTATGGTAAGAGGGTCCTAACTATAACTACCTACTGTAGGTAATATATATTATATATACACATATATATATATATATTTCAAATGGAATACTTTTTAGTTAGGAAAACTATATTCATTCTTTTTTTTAAATATTATACAGAAGTTGTGCACCCTTTGCGCACTTTCTCTATGACTGGGGGTACGTTTTTGGGTGTAGGGCAGTGCAGTGTTGCTCGGGCAGAGTAGGGGGTCTTGCTGGGGGTGGTGTTTCAGGGTTTAGGGCCGTGCAGTGGGTTTCGGGCAGTGTAGGGGGTCATGCTGGGGCTGGTGTTTCAGGGTTTAGGGTAGTGCAGTGATGTTTGTGTAGTATAGTGGGTCATGCTTGGGGTAGATTTAGGGTTTAGGGTAGTGCAGGGGTGTTTGTGTAGTGTAGGGGGTCATGCTAGGGTAGTGATTTAGGGTTTAGGGCAGTGCAGTGGTGTTTGTGTAGTGTAGGGGGTTGTGCTGGGGTAGTGTTTTAGGGTTTAGGGCAGTGCAGTGGTGTTTGGGTAGTATAGGGGGTCATGCTGGGGGTAGTGTTTTAGGGTTTAGGGTAGTACAGTGGTGTTTGGGTAGTATAGGGGTTCGTGCTGGGGTAGTGTGTTAGGGTTTGGGTAGTGCAGTGGTGTTCGGGCAGTGTAGGGGTCTTGCAGGGGGTGGTGTTTCAGGGTTTAGGGCAGTGGTGTTCAGGCAATGTAGGGGGTCTTGCTGGGGGTGGTGTTTCAGGGTTTAGGGCAGTGGTGTTTGGGCAGAGTAGGGGGTCGTGCACGGCAGTGGTGTTTCAAGGTTTAGGGCAGTGCAGTGGTGTATGGGCAATGTAGGGTGTCGTGCTGTTGGTGTTTCAGGCTTTAGGGCAGTGCAGTGGTGTTCGGGCAGTGTAGGGGGTTGTGCTGGGGCTAGTGTTTCAGGGTTTAGGGCAGTGCAGTGGTTTTCGGGCAGTGTAGGAGGTCGTGCTGGGGCTAGTGTTTCAGGGTTTAGGGCAGTGCAGTGGTGTTCGGGCAGTGTAGGAGGTCGTGCTGGGGCTAGCGTTTCAGGGTTTAGGGCAGTGCAGTGGTGTTCAGGCAGTGTAGGGGTCGTGCTGGGGGTGGTGTCTTAGGGTTTAGCACAGTGCAGTGGTGTTCAGGCAGTGTAGGGGTCGTGCTGGGGGTGGTGTCTTAGGGTTTAGCGCAGAGCAGTGGTGTTCGGGCAGTGTAGGGGGTCGTGCTGGGGGTGGTGTTTCAGGGTATAGGGCTGTGCAGTGGTGTTCGGGCAGTGTAGGGGGTCATGCTGGGGGTGATGTGTCAGGGTATAGGGCAGTGCAGTGGTATTCGGGCAGTGTAGGGGGTCATGCAGGGGGTGGTGTTTCTGGATTTAGGGCAGGGCACTGGTGTTCGGGCAGTGTAGGGGTTCTTGCAGGAGGTGGTGTTTCAGGGTTTAGGGCAGTGGTGTTCGGGCAGTGTAGGGGGTCTTGCTGGGGGTGGTGTTTCAAGGTTTAGAGCAGTGCAGTGGTGTTTGGGCAGTGTAGGGGGCCGTGCTGGGGATGGTGTTTCAGCATTTAGGGCAGTGCAGTGGTGTTCGGGCAGTGTAGGGGGTTGTGCTGGGGTGGTGTTTCAGGGTTTAGGACAGTGCAGTGGTGTTCGGGCAGTGTAGGGGTCGTGCTTGGCGTGGTGTTTCAGGGTTTAGTATTTCAGGGTTTAGGGCAGTGCAGTGGTGTTCGGGCAGTGTAGGGGGTCGTGCTGGGGCTGGTGTTTAAGGGTTTAGGGTAGTGCAGTGATGTTTGTGTAGTATAGGGGGAGTGCTTGGGGTAGATTTAGGGTTTAGGGTAGTGCAGTGGTGTTTGTGTGATGTAGGGGGTCATGCTGGGGGCAGTGTTTTAAGGTTTAGGGTAGTGCAGTGGAGTCCCTTGCTCACCTTTCCACTAGATTCAAGCTAACCTGGCTGATGAAGGGTGTTACCCCCAAACCTGTCCCAGGATTCTTGTTTCCGGTCCAGGGAAGACCTGGCATGGCAGTTTGGGCTAGACTGTTCCCATGAGGCACAGGGTCAAGACTGATTTGCATATGGCTGGGTCTGAACTTGGGTGGCAAAGTAAGCTAAGGAATGATGATGGATTTAACCCAGATCTGTGACTGGGGGTGTGTCTGAAAAGTTTCAGCCCTCCGACCATAATCTCTATGGGTTTAATAAACAATTTGGAACAAGTTTTGTACTTTACAGTGTCTTCCCCTCATGAAATACAATATTACTTGTGCGTCCACCCAGCGTTCTTGTTTAAACAGGTTCTGTGGCGTATCTAGAGTGCTGTCCACTCTCAAGATGGCTCCGCCTATTCCTGCTCCTACTCGGTAAAGCACCTCAAACCTTTACCTGCAGAGTGCAAATGCAAAACTGTGATTCCCTTAAAAAAGAGAGAAATTTGGTGAGTCCAACAAAATGAGGTATATTCGATAATATCACACATTAAGGTGCCGATTCCAATCCTGTAAAACCCAGGTACGAATCGTCGTACGGAGCGTATTCTCCGTAAGACTCGTACCCGGGAAATCCACCGTACAAACCAGCAAGTACGATTCGTACAGAAATACCATTTCCGTACAATTCGTAAAAAACACCCTACGGCTACTATTCTGATCCTGGACAGCGCGTACACGACGTCCGTATGGAGTCAGGCAGCGTTTTATGGACCAGCAAGTACGATTCGTCCCTACGTCACTCCGCACAGCTATTTTTTTACGGCAGCTAAAAATCCCAGGAAACCTGAGTCCGACGCGAAAACGGAGCCCCGGTACGCGACGGACAGACATGGACTCCATCCTATGAGTCATCCCCGCCCTCTTAGCCTACGACCTGGTGCACCGAACCCGACGCACATGCCACAGAAGGTGAGAACAACTCCCAGGGGTCAAGGGGGGGGGGGTGAGGGGCAGGAAACATACCCCCTACCCAAATTAAAACCTACAATATTGAGGACATACATTACCTCCAGGGTTTGGTCACTTCAGGGAGCGTGTCCACCAATCCCTGCGTACCGCAACAACGGAAGTGGACGTGTACGCGTACCCCTACGGCAACACTACAATAGTGATACGCACCGTACTCACACATCCATAGCGTGGGTACGGTTCGTATCACTATTGTAGTGGTGCCGTAGGAATACGTGTGGTACGGACCGTACACACGCTCTCAGAGCGTGTGTACGGTGCGTATCACGATTGTAGTGCTGCCGTAGGAGTACACGTGGTTCGGACCCTACACACACTCTCAGAGCGTGTGTACGGTGCGTATCACGATTGTAGTGGTGCCGTACCACACGTATTCCTACGGCACCACTACTATAGTGATACGGACCGTACCCACACATTCATAGTGTGGGTACGGGCCGTATCACTATTGGATTGGGGCCGTAGGGGTACGCGTGGTATGGACCGTACACACCCTATGAATGCGGGGTACGGTCCGTATCACACGTACCCCTACGGCACCAGTACATTTGGGATACAAGGTGTACACACGCCACGAATGTTGGCTTACGGCCTGGTGCAGCATATTACCATTATATTGGGGTGTGTGTAAGCCCAGGACAGCAGTGTACTGCACGCACCAAGGGGGTGGGTGGGTGGATGGGTGGCTGCATAGGATTCCCAGCAGTGGACAGACATGTGAGGGGTGGGTGCAGAGGACTCCCAGCAGTAGACAGAGACATGGGGGTGAGTGCAGAGGAATACCAGCAGTGGACAGAGACATGGGGGTGGGTGCAGAGGAATACCAGAAGTAGACAGAGACATGGGGTGGGTGTAGAGGACTCCCAGCAGTGGACAGAGACATAGGGGTGTGTGCATATCACTCCCAGCAGTGGACAGAGACATCGTGGTGGGTGCATATCACTCCCAGCAGTGGACAGACATATGTGGGTGGGTGCAGAGGAATACCAGCAGTGGACAGAGACATGGGGGTGTGTGCAGAGGAATACCAGCAGTGGACAGAGACATGGGGGTGGGTGCAGAGGAATACCAGCAGTGGACAGAGACATGGGGGTGGGTGCATATCACTACCAGCAGTGGACAGAGACATGGGGGTGTGTACATCATTATCAGATGACCACAACTCCATGGGTGTATGTACGCATCCCTAATTTTTGACTATGATGATAGTGCCATAACAACACATCACTGACAGCAGTGTCCCACTCCCAGGAGGATGGATGTCTTTCCCCCACTGCATGACACACCACATATGGGTGTGAGGACAAATAACACATGCATACCCACCCCTGGCAGATGCAGCACAATACACACACTGAGATCATGCCACAAGACTGTATAGTCATGTCACTGCCTACTAAACTAAGACAGCCAAAGGGAACACACACTGTCACGCACATCCCAGGACTGATAGGAATGTACAGGTGCTGGGACAGCCACCAAGATGTTGTCTCTCATGGAAGGAATAGGGTGGAGTTCCCACATATACAATGCCCACAATTGTGAGTCAGGTGCCCAAATACCCTGCAGAACAAGTACCATATGTGTGCTAGGCCGGGATTACTCACATGCATAGTGCTGAAAAGGGAGAATTTCTCCATGAAGGCATTTCAACAAACTCAATACACAATTACAGTGACCAGCAAGGATTGCACAAACGATGCAGCCGGAGACATTGCTGAGCAGGCATGGCCATAGTTGAAGGGATCCGTCATCAACAAAGGAAATTTAGACACAGGTCAGCACAACAATTGTGAAACTCTTTTCAGGGAAGATGTCAGGTGCCACAGAGGAAGGAACACTCCTTGGGACAATGTCTCCAAACCAAAATAACACACACTACCAAAGATTCTTTGCAGAGACCTTGTGATGGCACGCAGATACCATGGTCCACCTCATGACCGTCAGACTAGAACATTTCTCAGAACCATAACACATTACCACAACACCAACTCCTGGAGCCTCAGCACCAACATCAATACCTGAAATGCAATAGTGTTCAAAGTAAAAAGAAAATGCTTTATTCAGCATAAAACAAACATTTGTAAATAACACTATATACAAAGGCCAATGGCCAGTCCATAATAGAAGTCCTTGGGGGGACACATGGGCACGCGTCTCCCCTAGCTTGCCTGCACAGTGGAACCCTAAGTTTTGTCGACCGGGGGTCATCATGTGGGGAAGGACCAGGCACCGCAGGGACAGGAGGTGTAAGGGTAGGTGTGGTGGGTGCAGGGGTGGACGTCTCCACCACAGGGGGTGGGGCAGCACCAAAGGTGGAGGTGAGCTTGGCGCTGCACACTTCTGCCAGGGCGTCCAGAGTAACCCCTGCACCGGAAGAAACCCCAGGCACAACGGAGGGGGGGTCCGAGGGATGGGGTGCAGCGCTCTTGGGAGAGGGGTGGACATGGGGGGGACTCAACTCCCCTGCCCGTGGAGTTCCTCGCCCCCTTGCGGGGTGGTGATACAGTGGGGCTGAGGGCCAGCACAGACATGTAGCTTTCTTTTTGTGACTGTGTGGCAGGGGAGCCAAGGGGAGTGCTTTTGGAGGGACTGGGTTGTGAGGCATGCGGACTCAGACTGTGGCTGTGTGTATGTCTGTTTGCCCCAGACCAAGTGGGTGTGCCTACATCCCCCTGAGTGTGCGTGCCAGGAGGTGTGTGCTTGCCCTTACTTGGTGGTGTGCTGCCTGTGTCTGGTGGGGTACGTGCTTGGGAATGTCTGGGTGTGCATGGGACAGGTATGGGAGTGGGAAGTGTGGATGGAGCTGGGGTAGGGGGGGGACAAAGCGCTGCAGGAGACTCACTGCTGCTGTCAGTGAAGATCCATGGACCGCAGAAACATCCGTTGGTCAGACGTCGTAGCTGACATGCCCTCCATGAACGACACCATCTGTGTCAGCAGTCTGGTGTGGCCATGGAGGACATTCAGCAGCGATGTCTGCCCAACCTGCAACTGCCGCTGTATGTCCACAGACTCTGCAGTGAGGGCAGCAGGGGTGACAGGGGCAGGGGGTGTGGTGCCTGTCCTGAAGGAGACATCGTGGTGCCCTGCACGGACAGAAGGGACCGGAGCAACTGGGAGGGCGGTGATGGGAATGGAGGAGGCGGGGACAGATGTTGGGCTGCTGCCAGGTGTTGTAGCAGCCTCCGCCCCCTCGATGAGGTCAGCCTCGGACCCATCAGCGTCGTAGTTGGGCTCGCCACCAGACAGGTCCTCCGACTAACTCCCTCGCCCTCCGTGCCACTGGCTCCCGCAGACTCGCCAGCACTGGTGGCACCAGTGCTGGATCCCTCCTCCAGGTCCGTGCAGGAGTCGCCCTCGGTTTCCTCCGATGATGCTGTGGGCAAGGTGAAGATACAGAAAAAAATCAGTCACCTGTATACATCTAACACATGAGTACAAAAAAAATAGGTCACAGTGCATATCAGGCAATGCATCATGAGTAACATCTAGATTACTCCGCACATATGTAAGCCCTGTACTCCCCAGTTGGTTGACCCACCATGCCACTTTGAAAAAAGGAAAAATAGGACACACCAGCTAAAAACGTGAATGAGAAATATACTGAGAAGCTAGTGTCTGGGAACAGTTGAGCACAGCAATACAATTAAGTCATGCCACCTCTTGTTTACCTGGAAAGAAACAGTATTGGTGCACCCAAGGCTAAATAACAGACCTCAATACTAAAGGTGTCCCCACACTCAGAGACCTGTAAGTACTTTGGAACCCAAAACGAAATACATTTTGTTCCCTTGGGAATCACACTACTTTACACAATCGACATGTTTAGAATGTGGGAATTTGCCACTTTGTGAACAGAACACACATGTGCCTGTATAAAAGATGTCTCCCAAGGAGGTGCACACAAAACTACATTTACCCAGTCTTTGTATAAGCTGGCAGCCTTATTTAAAGAAGCCACTGTTAGAAAGAAATGGTGTTGCAGAAAGTACATATACATGGGCCCACGGAGGTCTAGATGACTTGACACTCGTAAGTTGGTATCACCAACAACCAAGGACTTACTCAAATTCCACCACACTGTGGGAACATGTATATGTATAATCTGAAAAACAGTCTTATTAGAACAGTGCCTTTCTTTAAAATGTGCCAGCGTGGTCCCTGAAAGTGTAAAGGTGGTTTCTTGTGCACTTCCTTGGGAGACATCTGTCATGCAGGCACATTATTGTTATTCACAACAAAACATCAAACTAAAGCATTTAAAACATGAAGACATGTTGACAAGTGTAGTGAGTGCCAAGGTACAATACTTTTTGACTAACAACTTGAATTATGCCACTTGTCACATGGCCATCCGTTCCCTGATGACACAGTTGGCAACACATCTGACCCACTGCCTGTCATGTGGAGTGGCACACATGTCCAAACACAGGACAATGCATAAGCTAATGGGCCTGCAATTGTGTTGGAAAAAGGCATACCTGCACTGAGGAGACACCCTCATGGCAAGCCAGAATGTCCACACAGATGTCAGCACACAAAGACAAAACTACATAGCATCTGGACCACACACTGGTGCCAAAAATGTATGAGCAGGAATCATGTATTTAAACTATTGACACATGCTGCAAAGCACAAACATTAAACCCTGCACAACATCACTGGGTCACTGCACGCTGAGTCTCTGTCCAGCCAATTATCACACACAGGTCAGACCTGGCAAGGAGACATAAGGTTTGGCCATGTAGGCCTCGCCCACACAAACCCCCCATACCTGAGACAATGTGATTGAGACAGATCAAGAAGTGACACCTCTTAATCAGGGTTAACAAAAATGTGCAGCAAGAATTCCCAAATGTACTCCACATCACCTCTTGAGGCTGCCAACACATATTTGTGACAAACAACCATCAACAGATAGTTGTGAATAGACACACAGTAACTGCCCAGTGTGAGTATGCACAAGCCAAATGGGGTCTCCCTGTCCAGTGGACACATGTAGCACACTTTGGATAAATACAAATGAGGCCAGGGAACAATGCCACAGAGGCCAACCTATACTGAGCATACAGAGAATGGTCACAGTGTTGGATGACACACATGATTACGAGGCAAGGGTGTCTCAGAGGACTGTAGTGGGCACACTGCTCCTTGTTCCTGGAATGATATGACTGTAACATGAGCAACCGTCCTGGCACTATGCATATCTCCCACTCATGCACATCATGTCTGAGGCCACAACATCGGTCATGCATGCTGCAAGTGTGTTCATTTGAAACCTCACACTCCAATGCTGAGACTCAGCATCAGTGCCAACAAATATGGACCCCCAACTGACTGAACAGGACAGGGCACAGGCAAGGTACCAACACATGTCACAGACCACCCTCACACATGATGCAGAAAGCAATGTGCACTTGGATTAACTGGCAGCCTAGATGACCATGTGCAATAGTGATTACACACAGACCAGGGGACACATGTCAAGGAGGGGAAGGGAGGAATAAGAGCACCGGTTGACTTTGGGGAACAGAATATGCACTGCACATATAAACCCTGGCAGTGTATCCAGGTGACAGAGCACTTCCAAAAGCTGGTGACACACAACACAACAAACACACATGTACCTACCCCCTCCTTGCTGCTGTCTCTCCTGGAACTGCCTATCCAGGTCAGGGAAGACCACCGCCTGGACACGCATCATGTGGGAGGTCAGGCGTCGGCGCCCGCCGTGGGGGCGTGGAGGTGAGAGCCCCAGCTGGACCCGTACGATCCGGCGGGTCCAGCACGGATGTCCTGTCACCGTTCTCGTACTTGGGCTAGGTGCTGACTGCGATCCCCTGCTGTTCTCACGGCCCTGATGATCCTCTTCCAGATCCCCCCCTTCTCGTAGGCAGTTACCTGTGAGGATGACAAAGTGAGACAACATCAGTACCCCTGCTCCATGTCACAGAGACACACATTTGAACATCTTTGAAATGTTGAGCAGGGCATAGGATGGCGCCAAGGAATTTCCCCTTTCTCATTTAGACATTGGCCTCTGTGGAAGCCCCAATGCACTACATGTCATTGAAAGTACACAGGTGGCAGGAGGGGTGCGACACACTCCTTGATCATGGCACACAGTGTGCATCACATGCAACACCAGGCTGATGGACAGCACCTCAAAGCAGTTACATGCCCCAGGCCACTGACGCAACCCCAGCAGAGTACACAGACACACACAGGCACAGATCAATCACCTGCCATTGGCAACAGCGGATACAAACCTCACTCTGCACATGTGCCACTTGCCTGTGGGGTGTCACAGGTGTCGGGCTAGCTCAGCAAGTCAGACACACAGCACGGCTTACTTCTCACATCAGATGGGTAGAGCTGTTGCCTCCTCCATGCAGCTGTGGCCCAACACTTCACATAGACACTCACCCACATGACAAGGAACATTCACACACATTAATGTCCAGGGGGCGTACAAATCACTTGGACACTCTCACCACAGCTCCACTCAACTCACACATATCTGTGGGTACAGTCACCTGTCACACCGGGGGGACCACTAAATCACCTCAGGACAATAGACCAAAAATGCCACAAAGGATTTGCCTGGCGGAATGTGTCATGCACTATGCAGTGAATGTCACAGTAAGCACAATGCAAGTGAGGAGTGCACACATGAACTACATCATGCTCTGCATGAGAGACATAAGCATTTCCCCCCCTGGGACCCACTCTAAACAACATTGCATGTCTGTCACACCTGTACACAATGCTAGAAGTGACAGTCACAAAAAACGTGCACAGTCAAAGGTAGTGGAGTCAGCACTCACCTGCTCCCCTGGTCTCCCATACAGGCTGGGGTACTGTGGGAGGAGGACATTCAGCAATGCCTCATTCTCCTCAAGTGTGAATGGCTGGGCCCTCTCCACAGACCTTGACATGGTGCCAGAGGAAGCACAGACAGCAGCAGTGTTCTCGACAGGAAAGTTGTGCAGGCAAGTGCCCTCTCATGGGTTCTGGCTGACTTATATCTGTCTTGCTGGGGTCTTTCATTTACAGGAGTACAGAGTGATTGGTCAGACTCATTTGCATCCTACGTTTCCTCCAATCCCTTTAAACATACACCAATGACACGAATTTGCATGGTTCAAATTTTGAGCATCATAGCAAGGCAGACCCCACTTTGCAACATTGTAATTTTTGGGCCAACTGACTCTTCCAGCCCACATGATGGCCACATTGCAACTGAAATCTCTGTATCCATGACAACCAGCATGCATTTTGGGCCTAATACTTGTCCCCTATGTAAATTTTGATTCCAAAAAACATGTACGGTGCGTTTCACACATACACGCACACGTATGGCACCACTACAATAGTGATACGGACTGTACACACGTTTCACATGCTTACACTGGTGATAGGAGGCGCACACGAAAGGAATGGAGGTCTCAGACTTGCACAAGGCTGTACATCAAGTCATTGTCATTGCAGACTTTCATGTGCAGGGCCTAGGTGTGTCAGGCAGTGTTCAGTTCAGTTCAGTTATTCTTTATTTCGATGGTTAAAAATCATCATAAAAATTCATATTATAAAAAGCAAAACAACACACATGATTTTACATTAAATTAGCATAAAAACAACCATCAACCAAACTGATACAATTCATGTAAGGTGCAATGTTACATACATAATTACTTAATCTCTTGTGTTCCTTAATCTTACTGCTACTTTTAAAAAACTTATTACTGAGCATAAGGTATGCATGTCACTTGCTCTTTGAAGGAACAACAGAGCTGATTTAGCATGACGAAATTTTCCATCTTTTAAGATGTCAACCAAAAACATGCACCTAGGGAAACAGTAAAATGGATACAATAGTACAAAATGAAGGGTGTCCTGCGGAGACTTATTGTCGCAGCCGCAGGCACCCTTCTGCTCAATAGTTACAGTAAAACCGGATGGATAAGATAAAATATTAGGTAACAAATTGAGCCTAAAACGACACATTAAAAACCTATCCTGCTGATTATACATCAAAAATAAGTAGGGTTCCATACCCTCTACATCTTTAACTGAACAATGTGCTACTACTGACCGTTTTAGTGTTAATGCTTTGGTTGCTCTGACCGTTTCCAATTTTTCCAGCAGCAATTTTTTAATTTGTAGTTTGCTGTCAGGCAGTGATATTGCACATGTCTCCTCATGTAGTTGCACAGTTGGTGTGTGATGACCTGGGTACACATGTCATGTGTGATGGGGCACTATGTGGCACACTTCCCCTTCACACTTTGCACATGTGTGCCTGCAGTACAAACGTGTCAAGCACAGCATCACTGGTATGGCACAGTCACCACCACCCGCAACTGGCCCCTGACATTTAACGATAAGTGTGCCCCGATGTGACTATGTCATGTGTGTGTCATGTGTTCCCATGAGCTTGCTGTTGGTGTTCCGTCAACTACATTTGGTGTTGCTGCATCCAACTTGTGTCTGTGTGGAGATGGGCATGGCACACATCTACGCACACCATGCCAAATGTGGATTTCCACGTAACGTGTGTCTGTATGCATCGAACATGATATTTTGACATGAGGACATATCTGCGTCGTCTCAATGTCTGTGTTTTCTGTTTTCACGTGTACCCCTTGATCGCAATGGGTGTGATCTGTACATTTGACATTCCATGTGACCTGTGCGTCTAGCTTGCCGTCAGCTGTCTGTATGAGATGACATCCTTCACATGCAGATTTGTGGATGTATGTCACTCCTGTGATGTCTCTGGCTGTTCACTTAGACTGGCCCCCAGCTCGTTTCAGGGCATGTCATGTAGACTTGCCAATCAACGGGTGTATCTGGCTTTTCGTAGGAGTATCACCAAGCTGGCATACGTGTCCTGGATGTATTGCACAGACGAGACTCTGTATTTAGCAGATATGTAGTAGCAGTTGAGCATGTGCTCTGTTCATTGACATTGATGTTGTTATGCTCTCAATCTTCGTTCCTCATTCCAATTTTCTGCAGGGCACCGCCTGTCCCCCGACCAATGCCAGACTTGACCGCCAAGGTGGCACCACACCTCCAACCGCAACACAGGTATCCTACTGCGCTGACCCCCAAGATGAAGGTGATGGCAGCCCTACATTTTTTTGCCACAGGTACGTTTCAATTCACCATAGCTGATGTTGGTGTCATGTCACAGACAATGTTCAGCCGTGTCCTGCATGATGTTTTGGCAGCCATGTTGGAGCACCTTGATGAATTCATCCATTTTCTGACTCCTGAGGAGTTAACAGGTGTCAAGGGTGATTTCTATACCCTGGGAGGGATGCCCCATGTAATTGGGTTCATTGATGGGACACATGTGGCTTTGGTACCACCACAGGCACAGGAGGTAGCCTATCGCAACCGTAAACATTACCACTCTATAAATGCCCTTGTGGTGTGTCTTGCTAACATGCTGATTTCCCATGTCTGTGCACGTTTTCCAGGGTCAGCACACGATGCCTACATCATGAGGCGTAGCAGGGTGCCACAAATGATACTGCGGCTGCACAACGAATGAGCATGTCTTGTTGGTGGGTATACTCTGTTTGTCCTGTGTATTGCGGTATCTTTGGCTCTTACGGCATCTCCTGACCCACTTATTTACATGATGTTTTCATGTAGGGGACTCTGGCTATCCCAACATGCCATGGCTGATGACGCCTCTCCGCAACCCAAGATCAGCTGCAGATCACCGGTACAACAATGCACACGGGCAGACCAGGCGAGTGATTGAGAGGACATTTGGCCTCCTGAAGAGCCGATTCCGGTGCCTTCACAAGACAGGCGGGTCCCTCCCATATGCACCGGCAAAGGTCTGCAAAATCTTCCTCATGTGCTGCATGCTGCACAACATGGCAGTGGAGAAGGCAGTGCCACTCATCCTGGAGCAGGATGAGCAGGAACATCCACCCGTGGAGGATGAAGGGCTTGGTCACGAGGCAAGTGAGGAGGAGGAGGAAGAGGAGGATATCCGGAGTCAGTTCATACGCAACTTCTTCTCATAATGGTGAGTCACTGGGTCTGAGTGTGCACGCTTTGAGCCTTGTGTGGCCTGTGTTGCAATGTGTGTGTCCAGCTGATCTTATGCTAAGTGACTTAGATGTGTGTTCTGATGTGTCACTCGAGGGATGATTTAATTCCACACATTTTAGCTGAGACACTTTCTTTTAAATTAGCATGGGGACAACATTGTTCCTGTTGAGTAAATGACCATGTATGTGGAGAAAAATCTTTTAGCTGACTTCTTGTGTGTCTGTCATTCCCAGGTTCTTGCGCATGTTGTCTGCTCATGTCATGGTTGTCCTCCTGCTATTCCTCATGAGTATTGCAACGTGTGCTGAATCAGCGTTCCATGCACGGACATGGGGAAATGTCATTTTGGGTAAGGATTGCAGCAAGGCATTTTGGGTGTGGTACGTGTTTGGAATGTGTGGGGACTGCTCCTGTGCATGTTGTGTTACCATGCATACATGTCGACTCACCATGGGGCACATTACATGTAGCATGACTCCCATGAATTGACAGTCACCCTTTGTGACAGTCATCTGTAATGGTTTGTGGATTCTGATGAAGGCATCAATGTGTGTAAAACTTCCCTCTGAAACATATGGGATGGTACGGGTGGACATAGTATGGGACATCCCCATAACAGGCTCAATGTGGAATTGCAGCCTCTCCGTGTGAAGCAGGGGGTGTTTGGCTCATCCCCTTAACTTGTGTGCCAGTTCATTTGGATTTACAACATCCGTGTTGTGAAGGTGGTGTCCAGCGTAGGTTCCACATGTTCAGTCAAATGACCTGTGAGTCTGTTCATATTGATGCATTTCCCTTAGTGTGAGCCTGAGCAATAAAGGTGTTCCTCACCCTCCAAGGTGCCTCATCAATGCAGGTCTCTTGCCACTTTGCATGCATCATCTCTGGCATAGTTGTCAAAGATTGTGCATATGAGTCTATGTGTAGATTGGCAACATGCATGCAGTTCTTCATGGATTATAATCTCTATTGTGCATGAAATCCATGTTTGTGTATGTATTTGGGCAGGTTGGTCCCCCCAACGGGCCGTCAACGCCGGCTGAGCGTGTGTCTCCTGTGCGCAGCTCGGCCTTCTGTTTCCTGATCCTGTGTCAGTCATCTTTGGTTATTGTTCATCCTTTTTCTCTGGGTGTGCCATGAATAACCGTACACTCCTTCCTTTACATACGCCTGTTGCAGTTGTCCTTTCTGACATCCTTGTCTTTGTGTGCTACTTTCGGCATAGTTTCCAGTACACGCCGCCTGCTGTTGCGGCCCCTGCAGCAAGGGCCCACCAAGTTCCCGGATTCGGCAACACACACGCATCAATGATGCTCCTCCCTTCCTCCCTCCACCCATTCATTTGGCTGTCATCAGCTTGTCTGGGCCACTGTTGCGGCCACGCGGTGCCAAAGGCAGGACCGTCAGTGCATGCAACGTGCACATTGCACGGCCCTCATGTCCTTGCATGACCCACATCACACAACAGTCTCATGTTGCAGCCACCCTCCAAGCAATGTCCATCCGAAAATCAACTGCCTGCTCTCAGGCATACCCTAAGCGCACACACAACACCTTTGCATGCTGAGTGTGCAACTCCAACTGCCTACACAGCGCTGCCCCGTCTTCCAGGCCTTGTCACACCAACCAGGTCATGTCCCTCCTACTCCACACCGGCTCTCTCCACCAGCAAGGCCATGGGAGTGGGACTCAAGCCTTCAGCATGTAGTATAGTGGCGTCATCTGGCACATGGCCCAGGGATCATCTCTCAGCGTGTCAATCTTCAATGTGTTCAGGACCCCCCTCTCCACCATCACATGCGCACACAACCTCATCATCATCATCTTGTATGCCATTGACAGCCAGGTGCTCCTCACCCTCACCAAAGACGCAGCCATTGCCAGTTCCAACCTTCAAGAAGGCATGAGGTCCGTTGATGAATGTCTGAACATCAGCCACCTGAAGCTGGACTTATACAGGACTGAGGTAATCATCTGAGGATTGTCCCCTTACAGCTGGGTCAACTCCTTGTGTCCCACCCGCCAGGGCACTGCACCAGCACCCAGTGGCCACGCATACAAGATGGTGTGCATCATGGAACCGTCGCTCACAATTGCCATGCAACTCACCAGCATCTGTACCTCATGCTGCAACACCCTCTGCATGATGCACATGATCCACAGATAGATCCATTCCAAGGCAAGACAGACCGTCCCCCAGGTCCACGACACCAGCCGTGTCAACTACTGCCCCGCCCTCTACGGAGCAAGTACAGCCAAACTCCCGGGAAACTTGTCCACATCCAGGGTGCATCTGCACACCTCAGCTTTAACATCCTGCGCCCCAGCCACATCACCGTCCACCTGAGATAGCTGCAATGGATCACTGTCTGCTGCAGGATGACCTTCAGACTCCTCACCCACACTCAGGAGGCAGTTCACAACCCCAGACCCCAAACCAACCTTGGACGTCTGTCATCCGAGACCCCGTTGGGCCAACTCTGTGCATCCAACCTTGCCCTGGCCACCATTCTTCCCATCTACCGAACTCCAGCATGCAGGACATAGTTCTCCCACCTGGCCAAACATACCTGGGACTCACTCCCTGGGAACGTCCACATGAGCCATGACCTCTACGCCTTAATGATACTCTTCCAAATTGGTCTGTCCGCACAGTATTGCAAGCCCCCCCTCAGCAGCTTGAGGCCATCACGGGTGAGTATTGTGCTCCATGTCTGTATTGGATGATACATTGTGACCCATGTGTGTCCTGTACCCAACTCAGATCCCAGGGTATGGATGGCTGGAGTTAGTTCAACACTCAGGCATAGTTTGACATTTCCCCACACGTATGTTGTGAACTTATGCAAAATGACTGCAACATCTAAGAACAAGAAATTTAGTTTTATTCTCGGTGGAGGGTGTTTAGTGGGAAAAAATAGGTACTATACAGTGTGCATAGAATCCAAAGTTCACAGGGGGAGTTGGGATCCTTGGCATTTGAAGTCATCAGAGTCCAGACCACAGTGTTTGTCATCATTGGTCAGACTGTGACCAGCAAGTCCATGTGGCAGAGAATGTCAGTGGTGCTGCTGTTGCGCATGAAGGCCAGCTGCCAGGCCAGGTGACCTGGGAGATGTGGATGGTCCGCTGCCTCTCACGGTCTTTTCCGTGGACGACCCACCTTCCTCGCGGGACCCTCAGATGCAGGCCTTGACGATGCTTGGAACGCTCCGTCGGACGAATCCTCCTCCTCCTCCCTCCCTGTGGCTGGTGGTGGTCTTCGCCTGGTGGCACAGGGAGGGTTGGCCATGTTGACGGCGATCCGACGTAGTGAATGGCTCATGTCCGTTTGCACCGCCAGGAGCTCAGCCAGTCTTGCCTCCATCTGTCCTTGGTGTTCTTGTTGACTGGCGTGTTGCTCGGCCTGCTGGTTCTTAATCTCTGTGAGGGTCTCCAATACCTGGCTGATGGCCCTGGTGTCACGCCAGTATGCGTCCATGATGTTGCGTATGTGTGACATACCGGTCCCTTCAGCTGGCTGGTCAGGTTCTCACCTCCACCTGCCTCCACTCCTATCACCCCTGCCCACACGAGCCTGGCCTGCCGTTGTGGGCACATCGGGTCTACGGGACCCCTGAGGGATGGCAGTTGCGGGGTTGTCTGCCTCCTCCTGGGTGCCCGGAGAACCTTGTCCTTCCAGGTCAGACTGGCTCAGATGTTCAGTGCGGGCAGGGCTCCTGGGTGTCTCCTGGGATGTGGCAGGAATGGGGGTGGTGGTTGGCACAGATGTACCTGAAGCAGGTGCTGCAGGGGCTTGGGCACTAGAGGGTCCAGGTGGGTTGGGGTCATCTGCGGAGTGTTGAGAGGCGTCGCTGCCGGTGGGATCAGCTTCCTCCCGAGCCTGGGACTGTGATTCTTCCCCCTCATTGTTGGGGGGAGATCCATGATGTTGCCCTGTGTGTGAGAGAGATAGGCAATGTTAATGCTGTTTCATGCGACATCCATGTTTCATACATATTCAAGTTGGCACAGTTCCTCCAGGTAGTTGTATGTGCCTAGCATTCCCCTCAATGTTCACTTGTGGATGGGTATGTTGCGGGGGACAGATTGATATGTTCTCCTGAGTGTTTGGCATGTAGAATTTTTGCTTGGATGCTTCTTTGGCTATGGATTGATCTTGTTGTGTCACATGTCCATTGTGAGAGTGGATAAATCCATTGCCTGCCCCGGGGGTGTGTGCTTGTGTAAGGGGTGTGTGTGACAGGGCCTGCTGGTGGGTGTAGTGTGATTTGGCATTGGGTCTCCCAGGTGATGTATCTGTCCCCTCATGGAGCATGCAGCCATGACAGTGAGTGTGAGTTCCTGCCCTAGATATCTGAGCTTGTGGTGTTGGTGTTTGAGTTTACAGTGGTCACAGGAGGTCCTTGTGCTGCCTACAGCAGGGCCAAGTGTCAGGTACCTTGTCAGTACTTTGCCAGTCCATGTGCATTGAGCATGGTGCATTGGTATGTACCTGGGCCATATGGGCTGAGAGCAATGGTGTCTGCTTCTGAGTTGAACAATGTGTTTTGTGAGCCCCACCCTCCCAGCATCCCGGACATCCAGTCTTGGGTTTGTGGTTCGTGTAGCCTGGGACATGGCATGGCCTTGCTTTGTGAATGGGGCATACACATTAGTGGCATGAGCGTTGTTTTTGAGTGTGGTTGTGTCCGGTGAGGGCTTGGGGGTAGTTGCGTGCATTTGGTGTAGTTGGGGTGTGGATGCCATTACCCCCATGTTACGTAAGTTGTTTATGTACTCACCAGGCTCTGCGACTCCTTCGACTCCGTGTACTCCCACCGGCGGAAGCAGGGCCATCACCTTCTCCTCCCAGGGATGGTAATATACCGGTCTGCGGGGCAGCCCACCTCTAGTGATGTTGCTCTGGGCGTAGTCCTCGTTAATTTTCCACTTGACTGCCCTCCGCAGATCGTACCACCTGGCTTGGCATTCATTCCTGGTCCTTCTGATGGGCGCAACAGCATTCACCCTATCGACGATCCTCTGCCACAGGTGTGATTTTTTGGCTATGCTGGTCTGTCTGACCAATGTTCCAAAGAGCTGTGGCTTGACTCTGATGACTTTGTTGACAAGGATGTCCATCTCCTCCCTTGTTAACTTTGGATTCTTGTCTGTGGGCATGGTGTGGGGTGAGGGTGTGGATGGTTGTGGGTGTGTGGGTGTGAATGTGAAAGTGTGTGTGG
This sequence comes from Triturus cristatus, assembly GCF_964204655.1. Classification (NCBI taxonomy): domain Eukaryota; kingdom Metazoa; phylum Chordata; class Amphibia; order Caudata; family Salamandridae; genus Triturus; species Triturus cristatus. Next base: position 762,212,372 of record NC_140595.1, read on the forward strand.
GAATGTGAAGAGCGGGTATGTGTGAAGGAGTGTGTGTGAAGGTGTATATGTTAAGGTGTATGGGTGCAGTTGTTGGGGTATGCTCTGTAGCTGCAGTGTGTCTGTTGCAAAGGCTCATGGTTTGTGTGTGTGGGCCCTTTTTATTCGTCCATTTGTGGGTGTGCCTAAGTTTGAAATTTTGGTGGGTGTGTCATAAGAGGTGGTTGTGAGTTTTGTCCTCTGTTTGCCTGTTTGGATGTGCCAGGTCAGTCATTTAGATGTATTTTCTACTGTAGACGTGTTTTGTGGTGTTGTGCGAGTCGAATTGACCCTCCTTGTGCTGTTTTACAGTGTCCTGGTTCAGTACAAGTCGTTTTCGCGTATGTAAGGTGCGTACATACGCGATGTTGTTGTACCGTGCTCACATATGCAATGTTGTTGTAAGGTCCGTACATACGCGATGCTGGGAGACGGTGCTGGGGTACGGTGTGTCCAAGTACGGGGCTAGGGTACGGTGGTGGGGTACGGTGCATACAAGTATGGGGCTGGGGTACGGTGGTGGGGTACGGTGCATACAAGAACGGGGCTGGGGTACGGTGCTGGGGTACGGTGCATACAAGTATGGGGCTGGGGTACGGCACGTCCAAGTACGGGGCTGGGGTACGGTGGTGGGGTACGGTGCGTACAAGTACGGGGCTGGGCTACGGTGGTGGGGTACGGTGCGTCCAAGTACGGGGCTGGGGTACATGGTGGGGTACGGTGCGTCCAAGTACGGGCCTGGGGTACGGTGCTGGGGTACGGTGCGTACAAGTATGGGGCTGGGGTACGGTGCATCCAAGTATGGGGCTGGGGTACGGTGGTGGGGTACGGTGCGTCCAAGTACGGGGCTGGGGTATGGTGATGGGGTATGGTGCGTCCAAGTACGGGGCTGGGGTACGGTGGTGGGGTACGGTGCATCCAAGTACGGGGCTGGGGTACGGTGGTGGGGTACGGTGCGTCCAAGTACGGGGCTGGGGTATGGTGGTGGGGTATGGTGCGTACAAGTACGGGGCTGGGGTACGGTGGTGGGGTACGGTGCGTCCAAGTACGGGGCTGGGGTACGGTGGTGGGGTATGGTGCATCCAAGTACGGGGCTGGGGTATGGTGGTGGGGTACGGTGCGTCCAAGTACGGGGCTGGGGTACGGTGGTGGGGTACGGTGCGTACAAGTACGGGGCTGGGGTACGGTGCGTACAAGTATGGAGCTGGGGTACGGCACATCCAAGTATGGGGCAGGGGTACGTTGCGGACATGGGGGGTACGGTGCTGACATATGGGGGTACGGTGCTGACATACGCGGGGTAGGGGGGGGCTGTACGACTCGTATCCCGGGCACAAGTTTACCCGGATACGAGTGGTACGGAGTTCGCTCCGTACGGGACGTTTTCCATGCGCTTGTGTATTCGGAAGGGCGGTACGGATCGTACTTGTGCGCTCGGACTTCAGTTTTACGATTTGTACGTAAAACTGTCCGTCTCGTACACCTTTTCCCGAAGCAGTTCGTATGTATTTTTCACGTACGAATCGTACTTCACCGGTGGGACGGGACTTGTACGATTCGTACGTAAAAATATACGGATACGAGTCGTACGGGAATTTTTTTTACCCGATCGGAATCGGCACCTAAATAAGTAGAAAATCGAGTCAAAATCTTAAAAACAGTTCATAAACAATTTTAAACAGGTTTGCACGTAACAGTGTCTTCCTCTCATGAAACACAATATTGCTCGCATGTCTGTGTAGCGTTCTTATTTAAATAGTATCTGTAGCACATCTAGAGTGCTAACTAATCTCAAGATGGCGCTGCCTACACCTGCTCCCACCCAGCTAGAAAACTTCAAGCCTCAACCCCGTAAAGTTGAAATGCAAAACTGTGAATCCCATAAAAAAGAGGGAAATTAGTCAATATAAAACATTAACTAAGTAAAAAATGAAGTCAATGTCATCATCATCATCATGAAAAATATTTCGGTCAGACGACTGTAAAAGCGTGCATAAAAAAACAATACATTAAAATTCATTACAGTTTAAAATTATACAATGGCTGCCATGCTTGTTTGCATGAATCTAGTTACAGCACCTCAGTACTTCAAACAATAGAAGAAAAGTTTGCACTGACCCATCATCTATATACAGTGATTTTCTAAACTTATGTGCACTGGATGATTACAAAGGCCGAGGCACTGGCGTGATGAAACAAAGCCCTGATAAAAGCTCACGATTAAAAGCAGCATTGGGCCCGATGGTATAAGTTGACTTAAAAATGTAAAATAGCCATACAGTGTCAATTCATTAGATCACATTATGACTAGGATAAAACCAGACAGTGACTTATACTTCTAAAATTATACAGACCAGTGATTTTTGGAAATTGGGTCTAGAGAAGGATTAAGATTCCTTATAGAGCCTGCATTTTTTTTATTTTTTAGGGCAATGTTAATATTATTGCTGTATAGGCTTATCTACAAACATCCAGCGCATGTGCCACATGGAGGTCAAAAATCGAGATACAGCAAATACGATAGGTTTACAAGTGTCGTATTTTAAAACTCTAAATGCCTCTGCACAGTGTGCAAACCCAAAATTCCTACACAGAGGAACGAGCCAATGCTTCCTTGCTGATTTGTAGGCTGGGCAAAAAAGATGACATGGAGCTCTGACTCTTCCTCCCAGCTACAGGCTGGGCACTCCCTCCGGACCACGCCCGTCCATTTACAGGAAAAGACTCATTCGATAGGCATTCACTAGTTCAGAACGGGAGATTGAGGGGCATGCTTCCTCTGGGTTACTCCAAAGTCTTGGTTTGCCCAGCCTAGTGCATTCCTTTTTTACATGAATGAACCAGGGATTTTTTGTCGCGCCAGGGATACTCAATATCTCATTTAGTTCTGTTCCATAGACTATCAACTCAGGTGTCACCCATAATCTGCGCCAGAACATGAGGGGTTTCAGTCCTATCTCCTCCCGATGGGTCTGATCCCTAGATCCAGCCGAAGTGGGATGAGAGGAGTGCTGGAGGGGAGGCCCAGAATTTGCCTCATAAAGCTATTTTCTACTTTACTCAGGTCTTAACAGCAGCAGTACCCCCATAGTTCGGCCCTGTATAATGTTGCACCTCTGGCTTGCATCTTGTAAATCTCTGCTACGGGGCCTGCAGGTTTGGAGGAAGAATTTCTTAATAATTTAATAATTCCTCCGGATGTCTGTGCTAACTTAAGTTTGGATTTAGCAATTTGTGGGCCCCACTCCATGTTTTCAGTCAGGGTGACCCCTAGATATTCGAATACCGTCACTCTGTCCAGTCTAATGCCATCTAAATTGGAGTTGAGACGAAGTGTTTTAGGTGGGTTAAAAACCATAAACTTAGTTTTTTGGGTATTTATCTCCAATCTCCGTTTATTACAAAAGATGGCAAAACAATCCAAAATCCTTTGTATACCCATAGGGGATTTCGAATTTAAGAGGGTGTCATCAGCAATCATGATTGCGGGGACCTTGTTACCTGCCAATTTAGGTGCATCATTTACCCTCACCTCAGTAAGTTGGGCCAGTAATGAGTTGACAAAGAGGCAAAACAGGGTCGGTGCGAGTAAACAGCCCTGCCTTACACCTCTGTCAACAGGAAACCGTGACCGGGCAGAAAACAAGTTTAATATGGTGGCGGTGTCTGGAAGACACTGCCATCCATATTACGATGCGGGCAGAGATCAGCCTTTCCATGGCGGCGTTGCCGCCATGGAAAGGCTCTTTGTCTTTGCTGTTGGGGACCAGTAGCAGGCCCCCAGGGTGTTGGGGGGTGGGGGTGCACATCGGGGGTACCTATGGTACCCCCCTGCATTGGGATGGACAAGGTGGCAGGCACCACACGGTGCCTGTCACCTTGTGCATGCCAATGCACAACGTGCATTTCCAGCATTGTGGTGGGCCGTGCTGTGAGCACCACCCACCACAATGCTGGGAATAGGGACTGCCACCTCCACGGTGGCATCCTAATTGCAGGTGAAGGACTGCCGCACCCCTGGCGGACGGTCCCGCATTCCATTACTGTCCACCATCGTAATGGACTCCTGAATATTCTGCTTATTGTTTTTTCAGGTAGCAGCACAGATGGTGAGGCACTCATTCTTCAGAGTGCAGTTTTGTGTTTTAGAGCCCAGGGCTCTAAAATATTAGTAGTAATCTACATGGAGTTGTAGGTCTGGCTAGATATGGAGTTGTAGGTCTGCCTCTGAACCCATGTAATCAACACAAATGAGCTTTCAGAGTCCTACTGGAAGAGGGACTCTCTCACATGTTGGTTCCCTTGAGCACAGGATTGGATTGGGCTGACTTTCTGTGCTTTGACCCAACAGACTGCTTGTATTTCACTGCTTGGCTTGTAGTAATATTTATGCTCAATAGAGCAGGCAGCAGCATTGCCAGTGTGTTAAGGGTCGGGGTTCAAGGAAGGAATGGGCCCTGTGATTGCTGTTTGAATAACTAAATGCAGCAATAATCAGGGCAATAGGCCTCTATGTCCCTCTGCACTTGCCGCACCAGTGAAAGCTACCTCTCTGACAGCAGGACTGAGTTGGTTATGGTAGTAAGTCAATGATCATAGGTATAGGCCAGAGTGTTTATTATGAAATGTTATTATACAGGCACAAGGCCTGATATATGTATTGTAAGAAACATATGCTAAATTCTACAGGCATGTAAGTGTGGATTACTCTACTTTAAAGTCTACAGAGAGGTATTTTCTTATGGAAATTCACAGATTGCCATACAAGGCAAGTATTTTGTGTTTGTCACCCAGTGTCACAACACTTGGGTATAGAAATTTTCTCTGTGAGAATCCTTGTTAGGCAGTCTTAGCAGAGATAGTATATTTTAGCTTGCTAACTGTAATTTGTATTCCTTTCTGATGTTATGACTGTGTGTCTGGTGATTACCTAGTATAAAAGCTTTCACCCAAAATTGCAGGCCCGAGTTGGTTATAGTGACAAGCTATAGGACAGTTTGGTGCACGAGAAATGTAATATCCGAACACATCTGTCTGTGTGCTTATTATGAAGCATTATGACAAAGGCAGGTATATATAATTGAATGTGAAAAGCAATGGTAAAGCCAGTAAACCTTTCAAATTAATTTGTGACGATATTGTGTTACACACTATTGACAAGTATTTTGTTACATATGATTTCACAAATTACCACTGTTGGGAAGATATTTGCCATTTGCATCCCAATCTTACAAATCTGAGGGTTTTACAGTAATGTTTCTTGCTAGTCCCTGTTATGAAGCTTTGCATATTATTATGCAAGCTGTACTTTTCTACATATTTCTAATTTTACCACAGTATGCATAATAGATGCCAGTTTATTTGCACTTGGATAGGCTGGTGTTGGGTTAAGTATAAAGCCAATAGTAAAGGGTAAAGGATTTATTGGTAAATTTCATGCCAGATTGCATAAATTTGATCTGTTTTTATGAAATATTATGACAAGGCCAGTAGGCCTGACCTGCATAAAATATATGTGTTAAAGACAGTGAGATTTTCAGGATGGATTATTATTCACTGTGAAAATGCCTGTAGGTAGATATTTTTTTCATGGACTTTCACAGATTACCATAGTAGGCAGGGGTTTTAGGGATGGTACTCCACGGAACAAACTGTGGGAATAGAAGGTATGCACTACAATAATCCTTGTCAAGCTCTCTAAGGTGATATAGTATTTTGCATATATTTGTACTTTTATGACTGTATGCCAGATGATTGGCTTATGCTTAGGTCAATGGGCTTACTTTGGGTAAACTGAGTCAAATAGCTGGTATGGTGCACCAACTCCTTGGTGAGTCGATGGTGAGCTAATGATAAATGCTATATTCCTGATTATTTATAATCAAAAGCAATGATAAAGTTAGTAGATCTGTTAGTCATTGAAAAGCATATGTTAAAATAAGCAGGCATTTAAAGGTAGATTGCTATTATTCTGAAGAAAAACCTGTAACAAAAGCTAACTTTCAAATAATAGATGATAAATTCTCATCTCATCTTTTTGTGTTGTTTCTGGCATTATTTAACTCATATAAAGGTGTGGAAAAATTGGGACACAATTATTTAATATACACACCTATTATGCAACAAGTCATTTGGCTGATGGTGAAATTAGGGCAACCTGCCTAGACTGAATACCAACCTCATATCACAGGGGAAAGAATCCACACCCAGAACTCTAGAGATCTGTGCTAAAATGTCCAGAAAATATAATCATAAGTAAACATAAAAGTGATGTGCTTATCATAGCACTGACTTCATTCCAATGTATATATTCATTCAGTATTATTCTCTATCGAAGTATTTTCCATATAGGAAAAGACACTGTAAACCATTGGCGTACAAAATTAAATGAATTCCATCTTTTGAAAAGGAAACTTGAAGGTAAAGCAACTTAGCCAACATGAAGCAGTCCTTTTCATCTACAATCCTTATGAACACTTGAGGCAATTCAACTCAACATTATGTGCCATGGAAATATCAACTATAAACTATGGGCCTGAGAATGCGTATCTCTTAACCAAGATGGACAAAGAAAACTTGGCAAGAATCCGCTCCTAGCGATAAATGCAGAGCATGCAAGAGGATTTTTATCTGGAAAATAGTAAGGAAAGAAATATGACAAGAGGCGATAACAATCCTCTTATCCGACCGAAACCTGCAACAGCTCCTTTCTGGTGCTCTATAAATCAGTAAGGAGCAATGAATAATATGCAGCGATATGCGGGTGATCCTGCTTTAGCTCTTCCGGTGCAAATGGATTTACGACACAATCCGAATGGGCACCTACAATACCAAACAGCTTCATGGGAAATGTAGTGCAGTTTATCAAGGCTCAATTTCCATTTCCACTTCTTACCGCCCACCATTCTGCTAATGTGTAATAAACTTGCAGATATTTTTTGAAGCAGGCTTTCCAGTGATCATTCTCCTCATCCTGGGAACTTCTCAATCATATGGCAAGGTTCATTAGCTTTTGGTGCGGCTGCGCCAATCGAGTGGTAACAGTACATCCCCCTCCTAGAGAACTCTGACAGGAACCAGGCTTATTTGGATATTTATTATGGAAAGCCCTAATACAGCAAGGAGCATGGATACCAGTGGCCGGCTCCCATGAATTCTCCTATGCACCATATCCCTTCCATGAATACAGATACCAGAAAGCAGATCCTCTCTTCTTTGAATACAACATTTTACTCACCTTATACTCACATTATCCACCCAAAGAGGAGTGGTTTTTTTCTTAACTTCTAATATATAATCATCTTGCTTCTATACAAGGGGATGAAGGTTAGGCTACTCCTTCGTATATAATAACATTTACTTTTATGATATACAGACTACATGCTATGTTGACTGTATTTGTGTTATGCATTTGTCTGCTTATTGTGGCATGAATACGGCATACTAGAGCAAGTTAGTTAAAATAAATATTTGAAACTTGTTTGTGTCTCTGTCAGATCTTGTTGTGGATGAGTACAAGAGTGTGAGAAAAAGGGAGTGTCTTGCAACTGCGATCCCTGAGAGAGTCAGGAGTGTTGTGTTCTGGGGTGTCTAATTACTTGTGTCTCTGTGAGTGAGGAGAAGGCCAAGTGAGGCACAATAGCTAATGGGTCCTGGACTCATGGGTGCTACGGTTGTGGGATGACTCAGTCCCAACATACTAATGTCGCATAATCCTACGCATAGTTCTGTGTTTGTGCAGAATCCCTGCAACAGCACTGGAAGCATCATGGCACCATTGTAGTATTTCCTTTTGTAATGAGTTACAGGGTCTTAACAATTAAGTGTCTCTTATGGGAAGTCCTTTCGTTAATCTCCATTGAGGATGCTTAATCAACTATTCCTTAAAACTATTCCTTAAAGGTTGCTGATTTAATAGCCTGTGCTACTTTACCCAAAAACAGATCAGTCTGAACTACTCCTGTGACCTACTTCAGATTTATTATGGACTGTTTTTGTTTTTCATCAAAGCCAGCTGAAGATTCTTTGCTTGTAATGGCATCTGCCTTTCGATTTCCCATTCCCGGACTGTAGGTGACAATCAAATGGTATTTGGCAAAAAATAACATCAATCGTAATTGTATGGGTGAAATCATTCTTGCTGAATGCATGAATTGTAGCTTGCAACAATCAGAATACACTCACTACATATTTTGTTCCCATTAAATGATGTTTCCATTCACTGAATGCATATTTTATTGCCAGTAATTCTTTCTCAGCTATGGTACACCTGATTTTAGCCTCATTCAGTTTTCGAGACATGTATGCAACTGGATGCATTTGACCATTACTAACATGTATTTGAGATAATACAACTCCTATGGCTACTTCAGAAGCATCATCTTCTACTATATAGGGTCTTTCAGAATCTGGGCGTGCCAAAATAGGAGCAGAAGTAAAAACATTCTTTAGCTCCTAGAAAGCTTGTTCGACTTCGGTAGACCACACAAAAGGATTTTTCTTTCATATTAGTTTTGTTATTGGTGCGACCAGATTGGAGAACTAATGTAGGAATCACTGGTAAAAGTTTGCAAATCCCATAAAGTATTGAATGTCATATATATTTTATGGCCTGGATCACCCTTTAACTGCAAGGATCTTGTTTTCAGTCATTTCTTTGCCTGTGGGTGATAATATCACCCCCAAAAACTCCACCTTGTGAACATGGAACTCACACTTAGGGGCATATTAGGATGGCGGGTGGATCGCCCCCGGCGGGGGCGATCTGCCCTCCTTCCTTCCATGATTGACCCCGGCCACATTATGATGGCTGGGGGGTCCGCGGCAGACGGGAAGACCGTCCACCGCTTTTCCGCCGGTCGACTCGTCGACCGGGCGTAACACTGCCACAATATGGGTTTGTCTAGCACCATCCACCTGATGTCATCCACAGTGTGCCTTTTTTCTAAGTAGTGTGCAGTTAGCTTAGTCATAGTTTTACTGCTGGCTACTTGTCCCTTCACCTAGCTGGATGTTGCAGTTCCCTATACCTCCTCGGGGTCTTCCGCAATCTGTCCCTCTCTCTCTCTGTACCTGTCCCTTGTTCACTTTGATCTATTATTTCAGGTGGAATTTCTCTCAATCTTTCATCTGGAACCTCTTTCCCTTGAATTTCCTTTACTGCTTGTTCTTTATCTTTTCCTTCTTTCCTTTTAGGTTCTTTTCTAGGACCTTTCTTTCCTTGCTCGTCTTCAGAATCTGAGCTGGTTTCAGAAATTTGCAATCTTCTTCTCAGAGAGCTAGTTCTGGGGACCAGAATTTGAATTGGTTCCACTTCCCCCCTTTCAGGAGTTTCTTGTGTTTTTGGCTCTTCGTTATCTGATTCAGTACTTGACTCTGATTCGTCATAATACTCTTTCTCTTTGCTGTCCACTGGATTTGGTATTCTCAAAGTATGGCTGGCATGGATCCAGTTTTTCAGTCTAGCACACTTCACAGCTGTTGTCGTGGTCAGAATGACTTGTCTTTGTTTTCCCCACCTGGGAACCAAACAGTTTCTTCTTCTGTGAACTTTTATTCTTACCCAATCTCCTGGGCTCAGATCATGGGCTGGCTTCCTTTCAAGAGTGGTGGCATCTGCTTCAACCTGATGAAACACAGAATGAACTGCGTCAGCCAGGCCTTTACAGTACTCTAATACCATGTCATCAGAAATTGTCATCAGCTTGTTGACTGGAATAAACACATGTGAGGTTCCGTGTGGGACGGAACGACACTTTTGAGTGGTGACGAATATGGATGAGTTGGGTATCTACGAACCGCAAATGACGAGTATAGTGGGGGTACGCAGTTTAGCTACGTAACCATGTATGGTTCGTCTTATTTTTGGGTTTATTCATCTGAACCCTCGGGTTCCATTTTAGATACGGCATCCATTTTGTTTCTTGCCCTCAAGTAGCCAGCGAACGGACTTTTGTCCGCTTCGTGACCCTGGGACTCTCAAGCTTACGCGAGAGACACGTGTTCCTTTGAGTATGACTTTTATGATGAGGGAAACGACACAACGAAGGCAGATGGCCCCGCTCGAGGCTCATCTTGCCGTGCCGGTCTATTGTTTCAGCCATGCATACATTAGACACGGTATCTCTGATCCCGTTATCGAGTTTCCTTTATTACTCCTAACACTCTTCTTTAACCTGTTGTGCATCCTTGTTCTTCCTTTGCATCTGTTTTTGTCCCTTCTCCTAACGTGTTTACGATCAGGATGGAATGTGTTTTATATGCTTTTACAGTTGGGAACTGGAAATACTGTGATAATCATGTTCCGGCCTCTTGAAACATGAACGCGACCCTTTTTGAAGTTTATTGTGGGAACTGAGTTGTAATCTTTGTTCACTATATTGGGCTATGGGAAAAACGTGTATAAAAGGAGCGATCCACTTTTGCAAATTGAAGCAGTCTCCGAGAACCTACACGCTGTGTACTTCTTGTGACCTCTGTATCCCTGCAGTAAAATAAACGCTGATCTCTGACGCCGCTGGAAGTATCCCGTGTCTCTGTGTTTGGTACGCCAGAACAGGTAACCCACGAAGGTTTCAGGTGTTGTTCCCTGGCACCGCTGGGTCTTAGAAAAACCCAGTCCTTCAGTTGGCCCCCAACGTGGGGCGACATCAGCGGTACCGGTCCAAAGCCCGACGATCGTGAGGAACTTCGTGTGAAATCTCCGAGGGAAGGTGCACCCCGCTTCATCGATCCAGTTGTCGAAATAAGTGGCCCGACGTCTTTTCCCGCGAAGATCCCCGCCTCCTGACGGCTGCGACGGACTGATGCCCTGACTGTCGACCTGTTTTTTGGCGCCTGGCGTAGTCCTTTGTACGGCGAGACGATAGACGGGCCTTCCTGGTGACGCCATTGTTCTTTCAGTTAAGTATTTGTGGGTCGCTCCCTGTGTTCCTTTGTTGTTTGCATGGTACCATAGCATTTGTGGTTCTTAGTTGTTGGGTTTTATTTGACGATTGCAATTGCCAAAAACCGAGGGTCTCGTAAACTTTTTTGCGAGGATATCGTAAATTCGATAGCCCTTGAAGTTTGTAAACTCGGTTAGTGTGCGCGATGCCTAGCCGTAGTACTTTGTTTGGGTTTCTTAAATGTTGCAGAATGGATTCCCGGCTGGAGGATTCATGCCCGATACCTCCGGTTGGAACTCCGATTTATGAGCTCTATAGTCGCCATGGCGTAGGTCCTATCGTGTATAATGAATATTGGGTCCGCTACACTAAAAATGATGGCGTTCTTAGTTGGCCATCTCATGGTAGTTTTGAAACTGCCGTTTTAGATAATTTGGAAGCTAAACTGTTTAAAAAGAAGGCTAGGCCGGCCATGTTTGATTCCTTCCGGTTGTGGCGGAAAGAGGCCAAGCAGAAAGAAATCAAGCAGAGTAAGAAAAGTAAAAGAGAAGGCGTTATCGCGGTGATGCGAGATGCTGAACAGTATCAGCGAGACAAAGATGAGAAAGAGCAGGAAGTTAGTGCTCGACTTCATCATATGGCGGTGGATAAGTGTTATCCGGTGCTACCGCCTAACAATGATAAGTCAGGAGAAGAAGCGGTAGAGGATTCGCTATTGTCTTATCTGTTGAAATCACCACCCCCCTATGCTCCCGATACTCTGGGTCCTGTGATTCTACCTCTTCCTCCACCTGCTGTTTTGGCGGCTGCTGGTCAGCCCGCTGTTCCTCCCGCTCTCCCGAATCCCCTTGTGCCACAGATCGTTCCTCCTCTTTTACCGGCTTCTCTTCCTACTGCGCCTTTTCAAGTCCCTCCTCAGTCTGTTGTTCCTGCTACTCCTGGTGCCGCGTCAACTTCTATTGCCTCTACCCCTACTGTTGCCGCGCCTGGATCTTCTTCCTCTTCTCCTTCTGTTCGTAGTCGTCTCTTGACTGCTGTTGCTTCTCTTTATTCTCCGCTTTTTGGGCCAATACTCGGCTCTACTCTTTCAGATGTCGCTCAGAGGCGCAGCCAGCTTCCTGACGATAGAGAACGCGAATCGCTGGTAAAAATGGCACGTAAATGGATTCGTAATCCTGTTAAATATCCTTCGCGTGTAGTGTTTGACACATTTTCTCAGTTTAATGCGCCCACTCAACGATTCGTGTTTGAGGAATTGTGTAAATCATTGAGGGAAGAGTGGGATCACGATGTGGTAGATACTGTACCGTCTGAGGTTTCTGAGCTCCAGCATCGGTTCACAACTGGTGTGATTGTAGGTGACAAAGTTCGAGAAGCTCTAGAACGTTTATTATCCTTTCGATGTACAGTGCAACCTCGAGCATTGTTTAAGGAGGAGACGGCAGCATGGATGGCGCAACCTGGTCAATATCCGATGCGGGAAGTTCCCCCAGTATGGATGCCAGGCGATCCTAATGCTAACCCTGCTGTCCCAGGCCGTTTTCAGAGAGTGTGGATACACCTCCCTTGGAAAAGATCGGAAGTCTTACAGGTGAAGCAAACTTTGCCTGATCCCCGTAAAAATCCAGCAGGTTATTATAAGGAGTTGTCCCAATTGGTGGATGCTACTGTTATGAATCTAGCTGATATTGATATGTTGTTTGGCAATGTAGTGCCTCAGACGATTTGGGCGAAAATTCGTCACGAGAATCACGCGGCTGAGTTAGGTGGTGACTGGGCTGCCCTTACAGCGGCAGACGCTCAGCAAGTCGGTGGGGCTAAGCCTGAGCAGCTTATTGTGGCATTGCCCCAGAGGATTATTACCCTCATGAAAACGCTTATGCCAGCGATGCGCGTTAATTGGGACAAGCTGTCCGCGTGCAAGCAAAAGAGGGATGAAAGCGTCTCCGACTTCTTTACGAGATTTGAGGAAGCATTTGTCGATCATAGTGGCCAGGACATGGGCTCAGAGGGTGGTCAGCGGCTGTTTGTTGATAAGTTTGTGTCGAACTTGTTGCCCGAACTTAGTAATAAGTTGAAAAATTCTGAGAGTTCGTGGGCCGTTTCTACCACTGCTCAAATATTGGCTACGGCCCAATATTACGAAAATAGGGAAAAGGAGGAAAGTGAACGTGCAGATAAGAAAACAAAGGATCTTAAAACTAAGGTCTTATTGCAGCATGCGTATCCTCCGCGCTCGAATTTTAATGATTCGCAACAGCCAAATAGATCGCAATCACAGTTCTCTAGATCGCAGACGCGAAATGACTCTCCCGCACCCCGTTTTGTGTTGGGATACAATCAATGTGCATACTGTCGAGGGGAGGGCCATTTGAAGTTTAATTGTCCGGTTCTCCGTGATAGGAATAATGGTGTGTCAGCTCGAGGAGGACGTGGTGGTCCTCAACAAGCTTCACGTGGTAGAGGTCGTGGAGTTACTCAGAGTCAGGCCGAGCGTTTTGCCACTTCCTCAGACTCGCAGAATTGTTTCGATCGACGTGAACCATCGTCCGGTAGATCTGCACAGTATCATGTGGATGACTGTTACGTTGAGCGTGATGTTGATATGGATGGTATCTACTAGGACAGCCATAGACGAAGGAAGGGAGAAGTAACAGTTCCGGTTGATCAGAGAGGGCCTTATGTTGACGTAGCTACATTGGGTATCGTTGAGCCTTTTCTGTTGGACACTGGTGCAGCAAAAAGTTCCATTATGCATTCGAAACTCCCTGGCGCGCCTTTGTCTGGCTTAACGAATGTTTCCGTTGGATTCTCTGGCGCCCCCGTTAGCAATCCAGTTTCTAGCCCCTTGCCACTTACGATTGGGTCTCATGAGCTCGAAGCTCCTTTGATTTTGACTACTGGTTGTGGTGAGAATCTTTTGGGTTTGGATTTGTTGAAGAGGTTACATGCGACTTTGTACTGCTCTCCTACGGGTGTGGAGCTTACATTGGGTGAGAATGTGATTTCCCCTATGTATCTATCGATCGATAAGCTCCCACCGGAATTGAGTTCTCTTCCAGCTTCTTTGTGGGCAACAGGTCCCAATGATGTGGGCCTGTTGGATATCCCACCTTATGTTGTTCAATTGAAAGTCGATGCGCGTTTACCACGCATACCACAGTATCGAATTTCTCTTGATGGTGAACGGGCACTATTAGCGATCATTTACGATCTGATCGGTAAAGATGTTATCGAGGAGACACGAGGTAACGTGTGTAATAGTCCCGTGTTGCCTATTCTGAAACGAACTGATCCGTCCAAGCCTCCCGTGTACCGTCTAGTTATCGACTTACGGGAGGTCAATAAAATTGTTGTCCCACAGTTTCCTGTGGTTCCAGACATTACAGCTTTACTGACTCTGATTCCAGCCTCTGCATCATGGTTCTCGGTAATAGATCTGAAGAATGCGTTCTTTAGCATTCCGATTGCTGAGGAAAGTCGTGATTTGTTCGGATTTTCGTTAGGAGGTCGCAGTTTCCGGTTCAAACGCGCACCTCAAGGCTATTGTGAGAGTCCATCGATCTACAGCCAAGCTCTTAAAAGTCAACTAGATGCATTTGTGCTACCGACTGGTGCGGCTTTGATTCAGTACGTTGACGATCTGTTGGTAGCCGCAGATACTGAACAAATTTGCAAGACTGCTACTGTGTCACTGTTGCAGCATCTCTGTGACTTACACCACAAAGTGTCACCTTCTAAATTGCAATATTGTTGTCAAGAAGTTACCTACTTAGGTCACTTATTGTCAAAGGCGGGAAGAAGGTTGACCCCTGAAAGAATCGCAGCAATTGCTCGAATGACTGTGCCAACAACTCAGAGAGATGTGCGTGCCTTTTTGGGTATCACGTCGTACTGCAGACAGTGGATCCCGAACTTTTCACTGTTAGCGAAGCCATTGATAGCTCTCACGTGCAAGGATGTTTCGACTCCTTTGCCGTGGACGGAGGAATGTCAGAAAAGTTTTTCTGAACTACGTGATGCGCTGTGTTCGGCTCCCGTGTTAGGTACTCCTGATTATAGTAAGCCATTCACATTATACGTTCACGAGAGGGAAGGTTGTGCGTTGAGTGTTTTAACGCAACAATTTGGCGACAAGCAGCGCCCGTGTGCATATTTTTCCTCGACCTTAGACCCGGTAGCTAGAGCGTTGCCAAGTTGCTTGAGGGCGACAGCGGCAGCAGCGGCGTCTATACGACAGTCCGCAGGTCTTGTTATGGATAATATGCTCATGGTGATGGTTCCGCATGCAGTTGATACTCTCTTGAATCGGACAAAGACTCAACATCTGACGAGTGCAAGGTTGTCTGGGTACGAGCTGACCCTTTTGGCAAGTTATATACAGATCAAACGTTGTAATGTACTGAATCCAGCGACATTGTTGCCGATTAATATGGAATCAGATGATGTGCCACCACATGATTGTTATTTACGAACTGAGGAGGAAACAAAAGGTCGTGTGGACCTGAAAAACACTCCCTTGACAGATCCCGATGGTACCTTGTATGTGGATGGGTCGTGCTTTAAGTTGCCGAATGGTGATGTGACGACTGCGTATGCTGTAGTAACACTGAGCACGATTGTGGAAACTGCGAGATTGAATCAGAATTCAGCACAAGCTGCAGAGTTGATCGCTTTGACAAGAGCGTGCGTTTTGTCTAAAGGAAAGCGAGTGAATGTGTTTACCGACAGTCAGTATGCATTCGGTGTTGCGCATAACTTTGGAAGATTGTGCAGAGAAAGAGGATTTATGACATCGCATGGTACAAAGATCCAGCATGGACAGCTCGTGAATGACCTTTTGGATGCACTTACACTGCCTAAACAAGTGGCAATTGTTAAATGTAGTGCGCATCGGAAAGTGACGGACGATGTCGGTCGTGGTAATGCATTTGCGGATGAGATTGCTAAGGAAACGGCTAAGGATCTTGCGACCCGAATGTATGTCACGAGTTCAGTAAGGTGGCCGGCAGAGACTAGTATGTGTGAAAATACTATTGAGAGTGTGAAAGCAATTCAGAACGAGGCTACCAAAGCTGAGAAGACTAAGTGGAAAGAAAGTACGGGAAAGTTGGATATGTATGGATGTTGGGTTGACCTGACGGAATGTCAGAGGTGGATGTTGCCAGATGCGTATGTATTAGCTGTTGTGACGATGGCTCATGGGTTGGCACATATCAGTGCGAAAGGCATATGTAGGTTCTTGTCCCCTGTATGGAGAAATGAGGGTATTGCAAAATGTGCCTAAAGAGTGGTTAAGAATTGTATGGTGTGTTTGATGCACAATCCTGGCAAGGGTACCCCCACTCCACCTGGTCATTTTGCTCCTCCTGTTTGTCCCTTTGAGGTTATCCAGCTGGACTTTATCCATATGGAGAGATGCAATAACCTAAAGTATGTTTTGGTTGTGGTTTGTGCGTTTTCCAGATGGATTGAGGCCTATCCTCTTAAGGATAACACTGCCCTGTCCACAGCAAAAATCCTGCTGAAGGAATACTTTCCTCGGTACGGAATGCCACGGATTGTATGGTCGGATAATGGGAGTGAGTTTGTGGGAAGTGTAATGCAGAGTGTGTGTAAGGGCCTTGGAATTTGTCAGAAATTCCATAGTGCTAATCATCCTCAGGCAGCGGGTTTGGTTGAAGGGTACAATGGTACCCTGAAACTGAAACTCGCCAAGATTCAAGCTACCACTGGTTTATCGTGGCCTGATGCCTTGCCTCTGGCTCTCCTATCGACCAGAGCGACCGTACACTCTCGAGTAGGGCTTAGCCCATATGAGATTGTGTTCGGCCGCCCTGCGAATATTTGGGGGGTTCCGAGACCAAGGGCCTTTGATAGTCTTGAGTATCCAATGTTCATTGATTACTTGCATGATTTGACCACTAAACTACGGTTAATCCATCAACAGGTCTTTGAAGCTCTACCGGCGCAGACAGAGGGTCCTGGACACCAGCTCCGGCCAGGGGACTGGGTTGTTACCCGAAATTTTGGTCGAAAGCGTAACTTGGAGCCAAGATTTGTAGGACCCTTCCAAGTCTTATTAACGACGAGGACTGCGGTTCGACTGGAGGGCAGGAAGAATTGGGTACACGCCAGTCACACGAAGAAGGTGCCGATCCCCTTGTGGTAAATAATTTAATTACCGGTACTTAATTTGATGCGGAAAATCTTTAATAATAGCTCAGTAAAATAAGAGGCAGAATCCGTGGTATTAGAGGTTCGGAACGGGCTTTACTCCAAAATCAATTCGAATTGATGGACTCCATATTCCATCACCACGAAGGTTCAGGAAGTGAAGGAACAACTTTATTGACAAGTAATCATTTTTATACAATAGGCATTACAGTGAAACAGATGCAGGAGGCGTAACAGTTGATAACAAAGATAAAACATACATGCGTAACTAAAGTGGGTGTAACTAGGCGTAACTAAAGAACGTCATTAGGTATGATGTCACAACAGGGTGGTTCCATGAAAGAATTTCGCAATGTCAGCAGAAATACTCGGCAGAGATGCGCGCGCAGCAGCATGACGTGTGATTGACGTGCAACTAGGGGGTGAAGGGGACTTGACATTTAGCTCTACATGTGGAGACAGAAGTCTGGGGGGTCAAGTCAACCTAATCCCAAATCATATCTAACATCCTATGTTTAAAGAACTATGTTGTCCAAAAAGAAAGGTCTCTTAGGATAGAATCTTATTCTATACTGACTATACTGACTGTTAGTGCGTGTAAAAGCGTCTAAGTGTCTACACTAGATGCGAGGGCAGAAATCTTCCATAGTAACAGGGCTATGAATTACTTGCATAAAGACGGAGAAGCCGGGCCCTTTGCTCGGTAGCTGGAAGAATGTTTACTTGAACTACTAGACAGGAATGCATTGGATAGGGAGCGGAGCAGATAATCTCGAAGGTGAAATACAGTTTTTGGCAGGCAACAGGCTGGAGTCAGGCACCGTTAGCCGCGCAGGGAATAGGACAAAGTTCATGGATACAGATGCAAGCTCAGGCTGGAGCTTTCAGAGACAGAAGGCAGGAAAAGGCTTAATGGCAGAATCAGGGCCTACTCGCCTGGACTGAAAAATGGGATAAATGAACCATATAAAGCCGGTGGCCTTTCATACTTAGAAATAGAATATCTGGCCCATTCATGGCGGATCTGAAAGAGGACATGTTGACGGTGGACGCACAAGTGTTTGCGTCTTCATAACTGGAACTGGAGGGAACATACATGTACTTGTGATTTATACATGAAACCGTTGGGGTCCAAGATAGGGGACATAACTGATCATAAAAATCCATATTTCCACATTCCCTCCTTGTCCCCTACTTGCCCTTAAGAGATATCAATCTTCATCAATCCGTTGATCTGTTCGTATAGCATCATTTGTTCTTCTTTTTTCTTCTGGGGTGAATGAAATCTTGGTGGTGGAATACACGATGTGGCACACAGACCACAAATCGCTGGTCCACATTGTAGGCATAAGCAGCAACTGAATAGTATGAGAAAGCCAATACCTAGGAAGGATAGGACCCTCCATCCAAAGGTTGACAATACACTCCAAAACCAACCGGACCAAGTCCAGGTGCCTGGATTCTGGTGTATCTGGCTTACAATCTTATGAAGGCGAGTTATGGCTTTATATACAGATGGCGAATTTTCTGGTATGAAAATGCAACAACTTGATCCGATGACCCTACAAGCTCCGCCCCTATCGGCCAGGATGACGTCAAGGACAAGACGATTTTGAAGCACAACAATCCGCATAGCAGACTGCTCTTCTGTTAAATTGCCTAAGGCGGAAATAGTTTCGTTCACTACTGCTTCAAGGGTTCTGGTTAATCTACGTATCAGCTTACTATTGGTAACTGTACCTATATAGGGAAAGAGACCTTTATTGAAATCTGTGTATTTTTCCCATGCTGTCTCAGTGTAATCGACTATTGGGAGATCTCTCCGTTCTCTATTGTGTACTAAATGAGTATTTCTATGATAATCAGGAGGAGCTAGGAAAACAGGTGGCAAAAGGAATCCGATGTAGCAGGTACCATCCCAATCTAGAGGCAAACGTATATATGCAGTCTGACCACATACGAAGTAGGAATGGCGAGAAGCTCTAAATGTAGACTTGCCTTGATCACTGAATTCTATTACAGTGGTGCATCTACTATGGCCCATATGTATGGATCCATTCTTTCTTACACATAATTCACCTTTAACTGGAAATACTGACATGGCGGGCAAAATTGGTGCAGCTTCGGATTCAACATTCAGGATCATGAGATTAAGCGTGAAATTCCCTAATCCATAGACTTCATTTTCTAGATCAGTTCCTGTTCTTTTGGGAAGTCCCTTCTTGTCAGGGTAGCAGACTTTGAGTAAAACTAAGTTCAGGTTTCCCCATACCCAGTTGTCTTGATAAACTGCAGAATTCGAATCTAGGGAATTAATTAAACTAAACCATGCTCCACAGGAGCCATTGTGTGTGAACGGGTATGGAAAGAGAGGCAGAATTCCCTTATAATTCTGATAGGGAGGGAGTCGGCCACATATCCAACAATTTGTAGCATTGCTAGCCTGATGGGAATGATGTAACATACTAATGAAAGTGTTATTGCGCAGCGCAAATCTATAGGACAACTCATGCGGCGGTAATTCACTAAAAGAATGTTCAGCAGTAACATTGTAAACATGTTTAGAAATAGGATAATATATGTGCAACAATATACTTGCAGCGATTATTAAAAGATTTAAGAAAAACAAAATTAATAACGTCACTGTGCAATGACTACGCAGTGATTTACAGTACGCATGTTGTTTCATTTGCTTCTTTCGGTGTCTTTCTCTATTCAGGTCTAGGGAATACATGTCAGAGACAAATTCGACCGATTCACCTTGGAGAGGACTTAAACAATCAAATTGTCTGACTTGTTAGACCTTAGTTTTAGTTTATATTGTTCCTGATTACTCAGTTCAACCAAAGGAAGCTTTGAGTCAATCGGTGAAGACACGCGAGGTGTATCGTTTACATCTGATTGTAATCCATGAAATTTCTTGATATGACTTGAATGTATCCAGCCTTTGCGACCTTCGATCTTCACGGCTGTCCTCGTGGTGAGCAGTACTAGTTGAGGCGATTTCCACCTAGGATCCAGCTGAGACTTCCGGTCAAAGTTCCTCACTAACACCAGGTCCCCGGGAACTACGTCATGGGGTTTCACCTCGGTGTTGTCGGGAAAGGCTGCAGCTACCTGTGAACGACAAGATTGTAGTGCAGACATCAAGGAAGCCAGGTAATCTGTCAGCATATTACAGTCAACATCAGTTATTTTGCGTGGTATAGGCGTCCCCCACATATTTGGTGGTCTGCCAAAGACCACCTCATAAGGGGATAGCCCTGTTCGAGAGTGCGCTACCATTCTCATGTAAAAGAGTGCAACTGGTAAGGCTACTACCCAGTCGACACCTTTCTCTCTACATATTTTGGACAATCTAATTTTCAGAGTTTGATTATGTCGTTCCACGAGACCTGCTGCCTCGGGGTGTCGGACACAGTGAAATTTCCACTGATAGCCTAACAAAAGTGAAACGTGTTTCATTAGTTCGGATGAGAACGGCTGGCCGTTATCTGAGTAGACAACACGTGGTAAACCGTACCGTGGGAAGAATTCTCGAACTAACTGTTTGGCAGTAGTCGGGGCAGTGTAATCTGAAACCGGATATGCCTCTGTCCAACGGGAAAGAGCACAGACAACTACAAGAACATATTTGAATCCTCGACATCGTTCCATCTGGATATAATCCATCTGGAGGACTTCAAAAGGGTGATCAGGAGGCTGAAATCCACCCTGTTCTACGGGAATGCTTTTACCTGGGTTAAACTGACAACAAATCATACAGGTACGAACTTTTTGTTTGGCTGCTGCTCGTAAATGTTTGTTAAACCAAATGTGTTGAATGCTGTCTAGCATAGCTTTTTCTCCTAGGTGCGCTGGACTATGTATTGTATTAATGATAACTTGGACCATTGAATCAGGAAGGAACCACACAGATTTTTCCTTCGTCATCCATCCTTGATCCGTTTGGATCCCTCCTAATTCAGTCCATTTCTTTATTTCATCTGGTGTAGCATGTGTCTGTATGTCAATTACGTCAAGAGCGGGATCCTTAACCGTCATGCAATATGTTGGTGTCGGAACTATTGTCTTTGTCATGTCAGATGTTTGAGTTTGAGCAGTCTGTTTAGCTGTTCTGTCAGCTAGATCATTGCCTTGGGAAATGATATCAGTAACTTTCGTATGAGCTTTACATTTCATAATTGATATTGCAGTGGGTAGATGTATTGCATCTAATAAGGCATGAATGAGGGGTCCGTGCTGAATGTGGGCACCGTGAGAAGTTAAATAACCTCTCTCTCGCCACAGCACGCCGAAGTCATGTACAACTCCGAATGCATAACGTGAATCAGTGTATATGTTGACTTTTTTATTTGTGGCTTGAATACAGGCTTGTGTCAGAGCGATAAGCTCTGCTGCTTGAGCTGACAAGGTATTTATGCAATTTGTTTCAATGATTTCAGTGTCTGTTGTGACTGCATACGCAGCCACTAGCTCTCCTGTACTTGTTCTCATACATGAACCATCTACATACAACGTTAGGTCTGGATCTGACAATGGGACGTCTGTCAAGTCTTGTCTAGGTTTCGTCGTGATAGTGATAACTTCAATACAATCATGTGCTAGTGGGTCTGTTCCGTTTACTGGTAACAGTGTGGCAGGATTCAATGTACTACAACGTCTGATTTCTATGTGTGGCTGAAACAATGTTAACTCGTAACCGGTGAGTCTTGCTATAGTCAAGTGTTGTGTTTGTGTGCGGTTCAAGAGAACCTCTACTGCATGTGGTACTTGTACTGTCAATTGGTGTCCTAACACTATGGCATCGCTTTGTCGGATTGCTAAAGCTGTTGCTGCCACTGATTTCAGGCACGCAGGCAGAGCCTGAGCTACGGGATCTAATGTACTAGAAAAATAAGCACATGGTTTGTGTGATCCTGCTTGTTCCTGTGTGAGTACTGACAAGGCAGTACCTTCGCGTTCTGTAACAAAGAGTGTAAACTGTTTATTGTAACATGGTGTTGCTAAAACAGGTGCTTGACATAAAGCTTTCTTTAGGCTTTCAAAAGCTTGTGTATGTTCCTGAGTCCAAGGGAGAACAGTCGATGTGGCTGCCTCCTGCGTTGTCAACTGAATGAGTGGTTTTGCTAGAAATGCATACTGAGGGATCCACTGCCTACAATATGAAGTGAGGCCTATGAAAGCCTGCACCTCCTTTTGTGTCTTGGGTATTGGCATGTTAGCAATTAACTGGATGCGATCTGGTGTAAGCTGCCTTCCCTCCTTGGACAGCGAGTGCCCAAGGTAAACAACTCGCTGGACACAGAATTGCAGCTTAGAAGGGGACACCTTGTGCCCATTTTCGGCCAAAAATTGTAAAACCGTCAGTGAGGCTTTTTCACATTCAGGTTCGCTTCTAGCGGTGATCAGCAGATCATCGACATATTGAAGCAGGGCAGTGTTGACTGGCATGTGGATACTGTCAAGTTCTCGTTTCAGTGCTTGGCTATAGATGCTGGGGCTTTCTGTGAATCCTTGAGGTGCGCGTGTGAATTTAAAGCTTCGTCCATTTAAACTAAATCCGAACAAGTATTGGCTTTCCGGATCTATTGGGACGCTGAAAAAGGCATTCTTGAGATCAATTACAGTAAAGAATGTTGCTTCGGAATCAATGGCTGTCAGTAATGAAGAAATGTCTGGGACTACGGGGTATTGTGGTACAATGCATTTATTTAATTCGCGCAGATCAATAACCAATCGATATACTGGCGGGGCTGTTGGATCAGTTCGTTTAAGAATCGGAATTATCGGTGAATTACATACATTGGAGTCGGTTTCCACAACCACTCCTTGGGTAATAAGCTCGTCAATGATTTGCAGTAAAGCCACTACAGCATCTGGGGGTAACTTGTATTGTCGCATTCGTGGTAGTACCACTCCTGCCTTTAGTGTGACTCGATATGGTGTAATGTTCATGCAACCAACATCTGTAGGGCCTTGTGCCCATAAATGTGTGGGTAAAGTCTGCAGTCGGTCATCCATGTCTCGGGACACATAGTGCCCTTTGAAATCACGTAAAAACAATCTTACTCCTTCCGGAGAACAACATATTATAGCTCCTAGAGCTTTCAATGTTTTTATACCTAACAAGTTTTCTGGACATGATTTAGTAAGTAATAAATCTGTAGTTTGTGTCAAGGGACCAATCGTAAGTGGAAGAGGCTGTGATACTTCGTTAATGATAGGTTTTCCTGAAAAGCCAAGGGAAATATTCTGTGAGCCTGAGAGGGGTGCCCCTGGAACTTCACTACGTTTTATGGTTGTTCGGCTTGCCCCTGTATCAAGTAAAAATTTTCTATCTTGGCCTAATAGTTCACTGTGCACATAAGGTCCTTCTTGATCTACAGGGACCTCAATAAGGGGTAAGCCAACTTCCCTCTCTAGGCTGTTTCATGAGTATCGTTGATAATCAGGATAGTCATACTGTGCGGTCTGGTACATCTGTTGTGTCGTTGTTTGTGTGGCAGCAATAGGCTGCGGTGGTGGAGCTGGCATAGACTGTTGCGGAGCTGGCATGGACTGTGCATGCTGCGGGGCTCCTTGTTGGTTCTGATCCTGTCTAAGTGGTCGTGGTCTTTCTTTTGTGTTACCTATGGCGATATTATGTTTTAAAACTGGACAATCGTGTACATAATGACCTGGCTGTTTACAATAGTTGCACGTCCCTTTTACAGGACCTGCTGAAACACTGGACTGTGTCATACCCTTTTTATGACCGTCAGTTGGAACTGTCTGGGAAACTAGCATTTTCATTTTCGTGTCTTTCATGCGTCTTTGTTCATGTTCTTGTTCCTCTCTAATTCTATTGTGATGGTACAGTAGCATTTGTAACATTTGTGACGGAGTGTTACCTTGCCAGGTACTCTCGAATTTCAATACTCTATTCTTAACTTGGGGCAAGGAATTTTCAACTAATTTTGTCACAAACAGATGTGGATACGATTCGCTACTTGCTTTTATTCCACTATTTATACCAAAACATTTTTCAAATCGAGAATAGAAATCACTAGTGTCTTCATCTGGTTTTTGTTTACAGGCTGAGATTGCACCCCAGTCTTCCTTTTTCGAAGTTAATAAACG
Organism: Triturus cristatus; assembly: GCF_964204655.1. NCBI lineage: Eukaryota > Metazoa > Chordata > Amphibia > Caudata > Salamandridae > Triturus > Triturus cristatus. The sequence continues at coordinate 762,236,575 of NC_140595.1, forward strand.
TGGCAGTACCTGTACTAGTAAACCTGGTAGTGTTTTGGTCTTTTCCCCAAGGCCTGAACCTGGACCTCGAGCTTTTTCTTCGTTTTCTAATGCTGTCCAATCTATCTTCTGGTCTCCCACCTCCCAATCCTTTTCCTTGAGTTTTTCGTAAATGCCCGCAGGCATTAATACCTTCAATATTGTCATAATGTCGGGATAGGTATACTCTCCCATGAGTAACATGTCTTTAATTTCACGGTGGAAACCCGCTGGGTCTTTGTCATGACTGGGTACCACTTTCTTCATTTCTAATAGTTCTATTTTAGATATAGGTGTGTATACAAACACACGTTTAAACTGATTGTCCTCACCTTTTATCGGGTGGACCTCGCGTAAGGGATTCTGTCTATCCATATAATACGTCGTTCTTTCCTTGATGGGCAGTGAGACATGTTCGGGACATACAAAAAGAATGTACTGCTTTCTGGATTCTAGTATTTCTCTAATTAACTCAGTACCTGAACCTCTCCATTTATTCGTGAGTAATTCAGTCAATATATCAGGTAAGGGACCAGGATCGGAGTGTTGGCTTTTATATAATATAAGGAGTTGTTGAATCATATAGATACCAGCTAAACGCTGTTCATCTGGGGTGAGGTTCAAAAACGTGTGCCCTAGTGTATCATCACTATATTTTCCGGGACTATCAACCCAGTGAACGGCTGACCTGGCTAATTCTTGTTCGTCCATAGAATCGAGTATATGATAACCCCTTCGTTCTCGGAGTAATTTGTCAGCGGCTTGGAACGAATGTTCGGGGGACCTTATATTTATTATAGGAGTTTGGAATTTTCTGCTATTATCTGGACGTATCGGACGTATCGGATCAGTAAAGCATCTAGTATTATTGCAAGATCTTCCTCTACCTACATAGGCCATCGTTTCTAACTGTCCTGTGGGCAGTTCTAATTCTTCCTCCTCCTCGGTTTGTTCAGGTTCGTCTACTGCTAATCTTTCTTCGTGTATTCGTTCTACTTCTTTGCGGATCTTGCGGCACATAGCTACTATACATGATCGTTTATCATGTCTCCCCTCTGATATATTCCGACTCCATGTGGTAAGAATTTGCATTTCTTCCGGATTTACCCCTGGTCGGTCTTGATTTCTGATCACACAGTTTATGAGGAAACGTAACAGTTCCCCCTGTATTTCCACTTTCTGGTACTCCATGGCTCTGTTAATACTCTCAGAATCTCGCCCTGACTGGACAAAGTGATATATATTTTCTAAATGTGTAGTCATTCCTGGTAGCCTCCCTAAATATATTGCAGCTCGTCGGATACGTAATGATGCCAGCAGCATTTCGTCCCCTTTTCCGGGCACAGGGTCATATCTACAATCTATTAGAAGTTCCTTGAGCGTGTCGGGAGTTACTAGTTTGGGCGTACGTTGGTGGGCTAATTCTTGAAAGGAAAGTTTATTTACTCTGGGTGGCGTGGAAAAAATGTTTGATGTACCTCCGGTAGCACCACCTGGGGTGCTGGGTGTGAAAGGATTTGTTGAACGTGATATAGCAACCATAGGTGTGGATACAGATGTAGAAACAGATGTGCTTGCCGGAACTTGTGTCGGAATTTGCTGTTGCGGAGGTACAGACGGAGGAGGGTCTTGGCGTTGAACCCCCTCGGCAGGCGGTCTATGTGGCGCAGTATTAGCATACTCGGGAGCTGCGTCGTCTAAATAAGAGGAAAGAAAAACATCTTCTGCGGTTCTGGGATGCCCTTTGGGATGTACTTTTATCGGAAACAATGGGGGTGGCAAGTCTTTTGGTATCTCTGGAGTAGCCTTAGGTAACCCTTCGGCCAGAAGAGGATACATACCATTCATAAGGGCATTTCTTTGTCTGTCTATTTGTTCTGATTGTACTCGAGTACCTTCTTCAATTAATAGATTTTCTCAAACTTTATTTGAATTCTCCTTACTTTTCTCTTCCTGTCTGAGCGCTTTTTCTGTACGTCTATATGATTCTTTACGCCATAATTCAATGGCATCTTTCTGTGACTGTCTAGCTTTCTTTTTCCATAATTCTTCTTCTACTTTCATGATGCAATCTGCATCCCAGGTACCAGCTGCGGGCCACCTCTGACTTTCTGGTAATTCCTTAGTGTAGTCTACCCATAAATCAAGAAATAATATGGCGTCTAGGCCATGTTTATGATACATGAAGTACCCTGGAGTGTCCCTAGGAGGAATGGGAACAGCTTCTTCGAGTACCCCTTTTCTAGTTTTGATCTGTCTTAATTTCGAAAAGAGCGGCATATTGAGAACTGATCTGATACCTAATTTTGAACACGTTTAATACCACAAAACACAATAATGAACAGTCATTCACACCACAATATGCAGAACGTATTTAAAACAATTTAACATTTAACATTTAATGAACAAACAATGATGGCCATTTAGGGAACTAATCACTAAGCATAATACTCGACACTAACTAGGTAATTCTGAATTATATACTAGACATACTTGATATACTGCTAAACAGTACAGATACACTGCTGAAACAGTGCAGACCGGATTTGTGTACCCAAACCCGTCTTGACCGGCACAAACTATGTGCACGTCAGAACGCCTCCCCGACAATGGTACTCACCGGGTAGCTCGGAACGGAAGGCCTCGGAACTGAACTGAACTGGACTTGAACCGGACTGGACTCGACTCGAAACTTCGGAACCTCGGAAACTGGTGGGCCTCTGTATACCTCGGATCTTGCTCTCTCAGCTAGGCTCTGGTCGGGATACTTCGCACTTCTCACCGCCTCGTCTGGGTGTTGATCGCAGCCTCAGTTACCCCCGCTCGGCAGGAGGGAGATACAGGAAATCCTGTGGGTACGCGTTGTTGTCCGTCCAGCTGTGGCAGGAGACCGGGCCTGCAACGCACCTCCGGCGCGTGATATGAGAAAGTGTCCCTGTTCGGGCGCCATATATGTGGTAAATAATTTAATTACCGGTACTTAATTTGATGCGGAAAATCTATAATAATAGCTCAGTAAAATAAGAGGCAGAATCCGTGGTATTAGAGGTTCGGAACGGGCTTTATTCCAAAATCAATTCGAATTGATGGACTCCATATTCCATCACCACGAAGGTTCAGGAAGTGAAGGAACAACTTTATTGACAAGTAATCATTTTTATACAATAGGCATTACAGTGAAACAGATGCAGGAGGCGTAACAGTTGATAACAAAGATAAAACATACATGCGTAACTAAAGTGGGTGTAACTAGGCGTAACTAAAGAACGTCATTAGGTATGATGTCACAACAGGGTGGTTCCATGAAAGAATTTCGCAATGTCAGCAGAAATACTCGGCAGAGATGCGCGCGCAGCAGCATGACGTGTGATTGACGTGCAACTAGGGGGTGAAGGGGACTTGACATTTAGCTCTACATGTGGAGACAGAAGTCTGGGGGGTCAAGTCAACCTAATCCCAAATCATATCTAACATCCTATGTTTAAAGAACTATGTTGTCCAAAAAGAAAGGTCTCTTAGGATAGAATCATATTCTATACTGACTATACTGACTGTTAGTGCGTGTACAAGCGTCTAAGTGTCTACACTAGATGCGAGGGCAGAAATCTTCCATAGTAACAGGGCTATGAATTACTTGCATAAAGACGGAGAAGCCGGGCCCTTTGCTCGGTAGCTGGAAGAATGTTTACTTGAACTACTAGACAGGAATGCATTGGATAGGGAGCGGAGCAGATAATCTCGAAGGTGAAATACAGTTTTTGGCAGGCAACAGGCTGGAGTCAGGCACCGTTAGCCGCGCAGGGAATAGGACAAAGTTCATGGATACAGATGCAAGCTCAGGCTGGAGCTTTCAGAGACAGAAGGCAGGAAAAGGCTTAATGGCAGAATCAGGGCCTACTCGCCTGGACTGAAAAATGGGATAAATGAACCATATAAAGCCGGTGGCCTTTCATACTTAGAAATAGAATATCCAGCCCATTCATGGCGGATCTGAAAGAGGACATGTTGACGGTGGACGCACAAGTGTTTGCGTCTTCATAACTGGAACTGGAGGGAACATACATGTACTTGTGATTTATACATGAAACCGTTGGGGTCCAAGATAGGGGACATAACTGATCATAAAAATCCATATTTCCACACCCTTACCAACAGATGCTTGGGTGAGGACTGGGATCTCGGCAACAGAAACTGAGACTCCTTTGCACTTTGTGCCGTTTAGCGACGCTCGACCGGTGGGGAGTGATTTGTCACTGCCAAACCCACATGAAGAGTCATCGGTAGCAGAGAACCAAAGGTCTGACTCGTTGTCCATTTCATCGAACACTGTTGTGCCAGCTGAACAATTGTTTGTAGAGCAAACTCAACCTGGAAGAAGCCGATATTTTCTTCGTTCAAGGACTAATAAAAATTAGTTATATATATATGTTTTTTTGATGTTATGAACATGATGGACAATTATATCCTTTCTTTTGGAATTTTTTTATGCTGTCCTACGGCTAAGAGATTTGTGATTTGAGTTTTTGCGAGGAAACCTCTCCATCCGGGTCACCGTAGGGCCGTGCGGGTACTCCTTTCTGTTTAGCAGGTTTCTGACGCTAGGTCGGTTACTTTTGTCGAATCCTGGGAACTCCTGGGGATTGATAATCGCTTCTCAGAACGAAATGCGTCAAGTACGTCACGGACGGTTTGTAGAGGATGGCATTCTCTAAGCTATTGGAAGCAGAAAGGATGTCGGCGCAGAGATCAGAATTAAGAAAAGTAGTATGTACAAAATGTTTTTTGTTTCAGGTGTTCCTACTGTTCCTGACCGTATCTATGTTATTGGTGGGTGGAGTATATTTTGGAGTACAGTTGTTATTACCCTCTGTTTCACCTACCCTTTCTCCTAAACTAAGCTCCCTCACCACTGTTTCCCCACATTCTTTTCATCCTCTGCCTCAACATGAACAGGTTAGACGTGCGGAGTTCATGAACAACTCCTTTGTTCAACTTCTACATCAGCATCAGTTGGTGATGAACACTACCAATTGTTGGGTGTGTGGGTTAATGCCACATACCATGGATAGGGGTATTCCGTATTTGGTTCTTCCCTACAGCTCCCAGGGTTCGGCTCGAGCATTCCAAACTATGTTCCGTAGTGCACTAGATTCTTACCCCAGTCGAGAGCCACGTTCTGCCAATTTTGGTCCTGGTGTGGTAAATAATTTAATTACCGGGACTTAATTTGATACAGAAACATAATAAAAATAGCTCAGTAAATAAGAGGCAGAATCCGTGGTATTAGAGGTTCGGTATGGGCTTTATTCCAATGGACGATTCGAATCGGTGACTCCAAGTTCCATCACCACGGAGGTTCAGGAAGTGAAGTACATACTTTATTGATAAATAATCACTTTTATACAATAGGCATTACAGTGAAGCAAATGCAAGAGGCGTAACAATTGATAGTGTAGATAAAATGTACATACGTAGCAAAAGTGGGCGTAACTGGGTGTGACTAAAGAACGTCATCAGGTGTGATGTCATAATAGGGTGGTTCCATGAAAGAATTTCGCAATGTCAGCAGGAATATTTGGCAGAAATGCGTGCGCAGCAGCATGACGTGTGATTGACGTGCAACTAGGGGGTGAAGGGGACTTGACATTTAGCTCTACATGTGGCGACAGAAGTCTGGAGGGTCAAGTCAACCTAATCCCAAATCATATCTAGCATCCTATGTTTAAAGAACTATGTTATCCAAAAGAGAGGTCTCTTAGAGTAGAATCTTATTCTATACTGACTATACTGACTGTTAATGCGTGTACAAGCGTCTAAGTGTCTACACTAGATGCGAAGGCAGAAGTCTTCCATAATAATAGGGCTATGAATTACTTGCATAAAGACAGAGAAGCCGGGCCTTTGCTCGGTAGCTGGAAGAATGTTTACTTAAACTACTAGACAGGAATGCATTGGGCAGGGAGCGGAGCAGATAATTTCGAAGGTGAAATACAGTTTTTGGCAGGCAACAGGCTGATGTCAGGCTTCGTGAGCCGCGCAGGGAATGAGACAAAGTTCATGGTCACAGATGCAGGCTCAGACTGGAGCTTTCAGAGGCAGAAGGCAAGAAAAGCTTGATGACAGAATCAGGGCCTACTTGCCTGGACTGTAAAATGGCATAAGTGAACCATATAAAGCCGGTGGCCTTTCATACTTAGGAATGGAATATCCGGCCTATTCATGGCGGATCTGAAAGAGGACATGTTGACGGTGGACGCACATGTGTTTGCGTCTTCATAACTGGAACTGGAGGGAACATACATGTACTTGTGATTCATACATGAAACCGTTGGGGTCCAAGATAGGGGACATAACTGATCAGAAAAATCCATATTTCCACATTCCCTCCTTGTCCCCTACTTGCCCGTTAAGAGATATCAATCTTCATCAATCCGTTGATCTGTTCATATAGCATCATTTGTTCTTCTTTTTTCTTCTGGGATGAATGAAATCTGGATGGTGGAATACACGATGTGGCACACAGACCACAGATCGCTGGTCCACATTGTAGACATAGACAGCAACTGAATAGTATGAGGAGGCCAATACCTAGGAAGGATAGGACCTTCCATCCAAAGGTAGATAATACACTCCAAAACCAACCGGACCAAGTCCAGGTGCCTGGGTTCTGGTGTATCTGGCTTACAATCTTATGAAGGCGAGTTATGGCTTTATATACAGATGGCGAATTTTCTGGTATGAAAATGCAACAACTTGATCCGATGACCCTACAAGCTCCGCCCCTATCGGCCAGAATGACGTCAAGGACAAGACGATTTTGAAGCACAACAATCCGCATAGCAGACTGCTCTTCTGTTAAATTGCCTAAGGCGGAAATAGTTTCGTTCACTACTGCTTCAAGGGTTCTAGTTAATCTACGTATCAGCTTACTATTAGTAACTGTACCTATATAGGGAAAGAGACCTTTATTGAAATCTGTGTATTTTTCCCATGCTGTTTCAGTGTAATCGACTATTGGGAGATCTCTCCTTTCTCTATTGTGTACTAAATGAGTATTTCTGTGATAATCAGGAGGAGCTAGGAATACAGGTGGCAAAAGGAATCCAATGTAGCAGGTACCATCCCAATCTAGAGGCAAACGTACATATGCCGTCTGACCACATATGAAATAGGAATGGCGGGAAGCTCTAAATGTAGACTTGCCTTGATCACTAAATTCTACTACAGTGGTGCATCTACTATGGCCCATATGTATGGAACCATTCTTTCTTACACATAATTCACCTTTTACTGGAAATATTGACATAGCGGGCAAAATTGGAGTAGCTTCGGATTCGACATTTAGGATCATAAGATTAAGCGTAAAATTACCTAATCCATACACTTCATTTTCTAGGTCAGTTCCTGTTCTTTTGGGAAGTCCCTCCTTGTTAGGGTAGCAGACTTTAAGTAAAACTAAGTTCAAATTTCCCCATACCCAGTTGTCTTGATAAACTGCAGAATTCGAATCTAGGGAATTAATTAAACTAAACCATGCTCCACAGGAGCCGTTGTGTGTGAACGGGTATGGAAAGAGAGGTAGAATTCCTTTATAATTCTGATAGGGAGGGAGTCGGCCACATATCCAACAATTTGTAGCATTGCTAACCTGATGGGAATGATGTAACATACTAATAAACGTGTTATTGCGCAGCGCAAATCTATAAGACAACTCAAGCGGAGGTAATTCACTAAAAGAATGTTCAGCAGTAACATTATAAACGTGTCTAGAAATAGGATAATATATGTGCAACAATATACTTGCAGTAATTATTAAAAGACTTAAGAAAAACAAAATTAATAACGTCACTATACAATGACTACGCAGTGATTTACAGTACGCATGTCGTTTCAACATTTTTCGGGTGTTTTCTCTATTCAGGTCTGTGGAAATATGCGTCCACCGTCAACATGTCCTCTTTCAGATCCGCCATGAATAGGCCGGATATTCCATTCCTAAGTATGAAAGGCCACCGGCTTTATATGGTTCACTTATGCCATTTTACAGTCCAGGCAAGTAGGCCCTGATTCTGTCATCAAGCTTTTCTTGCCTTCTGCCTCTGAAAGCTCCAGTCTGAGCCTGCATCTGTGACCATGAACTTTGTCTCATTCCCTGCGCGGCTCACGAAGCCTGACATCAGCCTGTTGCCTGCCAAAAACTGTATTTCACCTTCGAAATTATCTGCTCCGCTCCCTGCTTAATGCATTCCTGTCTAGTAGTTTAAGTAAACATTCTTCCAGCTACCGAGCAAAGGCCCGGCTTCTCTGTCTTTATGCAAGTAATTCATAGCCCTATTATTATGGAAGACTTCTGCCTTCGCATCTAGTGTAGACACTTAGACGCTTGTACACGCATTAACAGTCAGTATAGTCAGTATAGAATAAGATTCTACTCTAAGAGACCTCTCTTTTGGATAACATAGTTCTTTAAACATAGGATGCTAGATATGATTTGGGATTAGGTTGACTTGACCCTCCAGACTTCTGTCGCCACATGTAGAGCTAAATGTCAAGTCCCCTTCACCCCCTAGTTGCACGTCAATCACACGTCATGCTGCTGCGCACGCATTTCTGCCAAATATTCCTGCTGACATTGCGAAATTCTTTCATGGAACCACCCTATTATGACATCACACCTGATGACGTTCTTTAGTCACACCCAGTTACGCCCACTTTTGCTACGTATGTACATTTTATCTACACTATCAATTGTTACGCCTCTTGCATTTGCTTCACTGTAATGCCTACTGTATAAAAGTGATTATTTATCAATAAAGTATGTACTTCACTTCCTGAACCTCCGTGGTGATGGAACTTGGAGTCACCGATTCGAATCGTCCATTGGAATAAAGCCCATACCGAACCTCTAATACCACGGATTCTGCCTCTTATTTACTGAGCTATTTTTATTATGTTTCTGTATCAAATTAAGTCCCGGTAATTAAATTATTTACCACATGAATGGCGCCCGAACAGGGACACTTTCTCATCTCACGCGCCGGCGGTGCGTTGCAGGCCCGGTCTCCTGCCACAGCTGGACGGACAACAACGCGTACCAGCAGGATTTCCTGTATCTCCCTCCGGTCAAGCGGGGGCGACTGAGGCTGCGATCAACACCCAGACGAGGCGGTGAGAAGTGCGAAGTATCCCGACCAGAGCCTAGCTGAGAGAGCAAGATCCGAGGTATACAGAGGCCCACCAGGTTTCCGAAGTTCCGAAGTGTCCGAAGTTTTCGAGTCGAGTCCAGTCCGGTCCAGTTCAGCTCCGTTCCGAGGCCTTCCGTTCCGAGCTACCCGGTGAGTACCATTACTGGGGAGGCGTTCTGACGTGCACATAGGTTGTGCCGGTCAAGACGGGTTTGGGTACACAAATCCGGTCTGCACTGTTTTAGCAGTGTATCTGTACTGTTTAGCAGTATATCTAGTATATCAAGTATATAAATTCAGAATAATTCAGTTAATGCCGAGTATTATGTTTAGTGATTAAGTTTTCCTTAGATCGTCATCATCATTGTTGCTCAGTTAAATGTTAAATGTTAAATGTTTTAAATACGTTCTGCATATTGTGGTGTGAATGACTGTTCATTATTGTGTTTATTGTATTAAGTTTGTTCAAAATCAAGTATCAGATCAGTTCTCAATATGCCGCTCTTTTCGAAATTAAGACAGATCACAACTAGAAAGGGGGTACTCGAAGAAGCTGTTCCCATTCCTCCTAGGGACACTCCAGGGTACTTCATGTATCATAAACACGGCTTAGACGCTATATTATTTCTTGATTTATGGGTAGACTACACCAAGGAATTACCAGAAAGTCAGAGGTGGCCCACAGCTGGGACCTGGGATGCAGAGTGCATCATGAAAGTAGAGGAAGAGTTATGGAAAAGGAAAGTCAGACAGTCACAGAAAGACGCCGTTGAGTTGTGGCGTAAAGAATCTCATAGACGTACAGAAAAAGCACTCCGACAGGAGGAGAAAAATAAGGAGAGTTTAAATAAAGTCCGAGAAAATCTATTAATTGAAGAAGGTACACGAGTGAAATCAGAACAAGTAGACAGACAAAGAAATGCCCTTATGAATGGTATGTATCCCCTCCTGGCCGAGGGATTACCTAAGGCTACTCCGGAGATACCAAAAGACTTGCCACCCCCATTGTTTCCTATAAAAATGCATCCTAAAGGGCATCCGAGAACAGCAGAAGATGTTTTTCTTTCCTCATATTTAGATGACGCAGCTCCCGAGTATGCTAACCCCGCCCCACATAGACCGTCTGCCGGGGTGGTTCAACGCCAAGATCCTGTATCTGTATCTCTACAGCAACAAATCCTGACACAAGTTCCGGCAAGCACATCTGTTTCCACATCTGTTCTTACAGCTACTTCTATAGCTGTGTCCACACCTATAGTTGCTGTATCACGTTCAACGAATCCTTTCACGCCCGATACCCCAGATGGGGCTACCGGAGGTGCTACCAACATTTTTTCTACGCCACCCAGAGTAAATAAACTTACCTTTCAAGAATCAGCACATCCACGTACCCCCAAACTCATAAATGCCCGCACGCTTAAGGAACTTCTTGTAGATTGTAGATATGACCCTGTGCCCGGCAAAGAGGACAAAATGATCATGGCATCATTACGTATCAGACGAGCCGCGGTGTATCTAGGGAAGATACCAGGAATGACTGTGCATCTAGATAATATATACCATTTTGTCCAAACAGGGCGAGATTCTGAATGTATTAACAGAGCTATGGAATACCAGAAAGTGGAGATACAGGGGGAACTATTACGTTTCCTCATAAATTGTGTGATCAGAAATCAAGACCGACCGGGGGTAGATCCGGAAGCAATGCAAACTCTTACCAGATGGAGCCAGAATATATCAGAAGGGAGACATGATAAGCAAAATTGTATAATAGCCATGTGCCGAAAGATCCGTAAAGAAATAGAACGCCTACACGAAGAGAGATTAGCGGTAGACCAGTTCGAACAAAGCGAGGAGGAAGGATCAGGACTGCCCACAGGACAGTCAGACACCATAGCCTATGTAGGTAGAGGAAGATCTTGTAATAGTACTAGATGTTTTATTGACCCGATACGTCCGATATGTCCAGATAATAACAGGAATTTCCAAACACCTATAATAAATATAAGGTCCCCCGAGCATTCGTTCCAAGCCGCTGACAAATTACTCCGAGAACGAAGGGGTTATCATTTTCTCGATTCTATGGATGAACAAGAATTAGCCAGGTCAGCCGTTCATTGGGTTGACAGTCCCGGAAAGTATGGTGATGATACAGTAGCACACACATTTTTGAACCTCACCCCAGATGAACAGCGTTTAGCTGGGATTTATATGATTCAACAACTCCTTATACTATATAAGAGCCAACATTCAGATCCTGGTCCCTTACCTGAAATACTGAATGAACTACTCACGAATAGATGGAGAGGTTCAGGTACTAAGTTAATTAGAGAAATACTAGAATCAAGAAAGCAGTACATTCTTTTTGTATGCCCAGAACATGTCTCACTGCCCATCAAGGAAGGAACCACGTATTACATGGACAGACAGAATCCCTTACGAGAAGTACACCCAATAAAAGGCGAGGACAATGAGTTTAAACGTGTATTTGTAAATACGCCCATATCGAAAATAGAATTGTTACAAATGAAGAAAGTGGTACCCAGTCATGACAAAGACCCAGCGGGTTTCCACCGAGAAATTAAAGACATGTTACTCATGGGAGAGTATACCTATCCCGACATTATGACAATATTAAAGGTATTAATGCCTGCTGGCATTTATGAAAAACTCAAGGAAAAAGAGTGGGAGGTGGGAGATCAAAAGATAGATTGGACAGCATTAGAAACAGAAGAAAAGGCCCGAACTGCAGGAGCAGGGCTTGGGGATAAAACTAAAGCACTACCAGGTTTACTAGTACAGGTACTGCCACGTTTATTAACTACGAAAAAGGAAGACTGGGTTACAATTTCAGCCTGTAAACAAAAGCAAGATGAAGACACTAGTGATTTCTATGCTCGATTTGAAAAATGTTTTGGTATAAATAGTGGCATAAAAGCAAGTAGCGAATCATACCCACATCTGTTTGTGACAAAATTAGTTGAAAATTCCTTGCCCCAAGTGAAGAATAGAGTATTAAAATTCGAGAGTACCTGGCAAGGTAACACCCCATCACAAATGTTACAAATGTTACAGTATCATCACAATAGAATTAGAGAGGAACAAGAACATGAACAAAGACGCATGAAAGACACAAAAATGAAGATGCTAGTCTCCCAGACAGTTCCAGCTGAAGGACATAAAAAGGGTACGACACATTCCGGTGATTCAGCAGGACCTGTAAAAGGGACATGCAACTATTGTAAACAGCCAGGACATTACATACACGATTGCCCGGTCCTGAAGCGTAATATCGCCACAGGTATTACAAAAGAAATACCACGGCCACCTAGACAGGATCAGAATGAACAAGGAGCCCCGCAGCATGCACAGTCCATGCCAGCTCCACAACAGTCTATACAGTTTGTGCCAGCTGCACCAGCGCTGCCTGTTGCTGCCACACAAACCACAACGCGACAGCTGTACCAGACCGCACAGTACGACTATCCTGATTATCAACGATACGCATGAACTAGCCTAGAGAGGGAAGTTGACTTACCCCTTATCGAGGTCCCTGTAGACTAAGAAGGACCTTATGTACATAGTGAATTATTAGGCCAAGATAGAACATTTTTACTTGATACAGGGGCAAGTCGAACAACTATAAAACGTAGTGAAGTTCCAGGGGCACCCCTCTCAGGCTCACAGAATATTTCCCTTGGTTTTTCAGGAAAACCTATTGTTAATGAAGTATCACAGCCTCTCCCACTTACGATAGGACCTTTGACCCGAACTACAGATTTATTGCTTACTAAATCATGTCCAGAAAACTTGCTAGGTATAAAAACACTGAAAGCTCTAGGAGCTATAATATGTTGTTCTCCGGAAGGAGTAAGATTGTTTTTACGTGATTTCAAAGGTCACTATGTGTCTTGAGACATGGATCCCCGACTGCAGACATTACCTACACATTTATGGGCACAAGGCCCTACTGATGTTGGTTGCATGAATATTACACCATATTGAGTTACACTAAAGGCAGGAGTGGTACTACCACGAATGCGACAATACAAGTTACCACCAGATGCTGTAGTGGCTTTACTGCAAATCATTGACGAGCTCATTGCCCAAGGAGTGGTTGTGGAAACAGACTCCAATGTATGTAATTCACCGATAATTCCGATTCTTAAACGAACAGATCCGAAGGCCCCGCCAGTATATCGATTGGTTATTGATCTGCGCGAATTAAACAAATGCATTGTGCCACAATTCCCTGTGGTCCCAGATATCTCGTCATTACTGACAGCTATTGATTCCGAAGCAACATTCTTTACTGTAATTGATCTCAAGAATGCCTTTTTCAGCGTCCCAATAGATCCGGAAAGCCAATACTTGTTCGGATTTAGTTTAAATGGACGTAGCTTTAAATTCACACGCGCACCTCAAGGATTTACAGAAAGCCCCAGCATCTATAGCCAAGCACTGAAACGAGAACTCGACAGTATCCACATGCCAGTTAACACTGCTCTGCTTCAATATGTCGATGATCTGCTGATCACCGCTAGAAGCGAACCCGAATGTGAGAAAGCATCACTGACAGTTTTACAATTTCTAGCCGAAAAGGGGCACAAGGTGTCCCCTTCTAAGCTGCAATTCTGTGTCCAGCGAGTTGTTTATCTTGGACACTCGCTGTCCAAGGAGGGAAGGCAGCTTACACCAGATCGCATTCAGTTAATAGCTAACATGCCAATACCCAAGACACAAAAGGAGGTGCGGGCTTTCATAGGCCTCACTTCATATTGTAGGCAGTGGATCCCTCAGTATGCATTTCTAGCAAAACCACTCATTCAATTAACAAAACAGGAGGCAGCCATATCGACTGTTCTCCCTTGGACTCAGGAACATACACAAGCTTTTGAAAGCCTAAAGAAAGCTTTATGCCAAGCACCTGTTTTAGCAACACCATGTTACAATAAACAGTTTACACTCTTTGTTACAGAGCGCGAAGGTACTGCCTTGTCAGTACTCACACAGGAACAAGCAGGATCACACAAACCATGTGCTTATTTTTCTAGTACATTAGATCCCGTAGCTCAGGCTTTGCCTGCGTGCCTAAAATCAGTGGCAGCAACAGCTTTAGCAATCAGACAAAGCGATGCCATAGTGTTAGGACATCCATTGACAGTTCAAGTACCACATGCAGTAGAGGTTCTTGTGAATCGAACGCAAACACAACACTTGACTATAGCGCGACTTACAGGGTATGAATTAACATTGTTTCAACCACATATAGAAATCAGACGTTGTAACACATTGAATCCTGCCACACTTTTACCTGTAATCGGAACAGACCCACTAGCTCATGATTGTATTGAAGTTATTACAATCACGACGAAACCCAGACAAGACTTGACAGATGTCCCATTGTCAGACCCAGACCTGACGTTGTATGTAGATGGTTCATGTATGAGAACAGGTACAGGAGAGCTAGTGGCCGCTTACGCAGTCACAACAGACACTGAAATCATTGAAACAAATTGCATAAATACCTTGTCAGCTCAAGCCGCAGAGCTCATCGCTCTGACACAAGCCTGTATTCAAGCCACAAATAAAAAAGTCAACATATATACTGATTCACGTTATGCATTCGGAGTTGTACATGACTTCGGCGTGCTGTGGCGAGAGAGAGGTTATTTAACTTCTCACGGTGCCCACATTCAGCACGGACCCCTCATTCATGCCTTATTAGATGCAATACATCTACCCACTGCAATATCAATTATGAAATGTAAAGCTCATACGAAAGTTAATGATATCATTTCTCAAGGCAATGATCTAGCTGACAGAACAGCTAAACAGACTGCTCAAACTCAAACATCCGACATGACAAAGACAATAGTCCTGACGCCAACACATTGTATGACGGTTAAAGATCCCACTCTTGACGTAATTGATATACAGACACATGCTACACCAGACGAAATAAAGAGATGGACTGAATTAGGAGGGATCCAAACGGATCAAGGATGGATGATGAAGGAAAAATCTGTGTGGTTCCTTCCTGATTCAATGGTCCAACTCATTATTAACACTATACATAGTCCAGCGCATCTAGGAGAAAAAGCTATGCTAGACAGCATTCAACACATTTGGTTCAACAAACATTTACGAGCAGCAGCCAAACAAAAAGTTCGTACCTGTATGATCTGTTGTCAGTTCAACCCAGGAAAAAGCGTTCCTGTAGAACAGGGTGG
The DNA here is from genome assembly GCF_964204655.1 of Triturus cristatus. Taxonomy (NCBI): domain Eukaryota; kingdom Metazoa; phylum Chordata; class Amphibia; order Caudata; family Salamandridae; genus Triturus; species Triturus cristatus. The sequence continues at coordinate 762,252,011 of NC_140595.1, forward strand.
ATTTCAGCCTCCTGATCACCCTTTTGAAGTCCTCCAGATGGATTATATCCAGATGGAACGATGTCGAGGATTCAAATATGTTCTCGTAGTTGTCTGTGCTCTTTCCCGTTGGACAGAGGCATACCCGGTTTCAGATTACACTGCCCCGACTACTGCCAAACAGTTGGTTCGAGAATTCTTCCCACGATACGGTTTACCACGTGTTGTCTACTCAGATAACGGCCAGCCGTTCTCATCCGAACTGATGAAACACGTTTCACTTTTGTTAGGCTATCAGTGGAAATTCCACTGTGTCCGACACCCCGAGGCAGCAGGTCTCGTAGAAAGACATAATCAGATCCTGAAAATCAGATTGTCCAAAATATGCAGAGAGAAAGGTGTCGACTGGGTAGTAGCGTTACCAGTTGCACTCTTTTACATGAGAATGGTAGCACACTCTCGAACAGGGCTATCCCCGTATGAGGTGATCTTTGGCAGACCACCAAATATGTGGGGGACGCCTATACCACGCAAAATAACTGATATTGACTGTAATATGCTGACAGATTACTTGGCTTCCTTGATGTCTGCACTACAATCTTGTCGTTCACAGGTAGCTGCAGCTTTTCCTGACAACACTGAGGTGAAACCCCATGACGTAGTTCCGGGGGACCTGGTCTTAGTGAGGAACTTTGATCGAAAGACTCAGCTGGATCCTAGGTGGAAGTCGCCGCAACTGGTCTTGCTCACCACAAGGACAGCCGTGAAGATCGAGGGCAGAAAAGGCTGGATACATTCAAGTCATATCAAGAAATTTCATGGACTACCATCGGATGTAAATACCACACCTCGTGTGTCTTCACCTATTGACTCAAAACTTCCTTTGGTTGAAATGAGTAATCACGAACTATACAAACTAAAACTCAGATCTAACCAGTCAGGCAATTTGATTGTTTAAGTCCTCTCCAAGGTGAAGCGGTTGAATTTGTCTCTGACATGTATCCCTTAGACCTGAATAGAGAAAACACCCGAAAAATGTTGAAACGACATGCGTACTGTAAATCACTGCGTAGTCATTGTATAGTGACGTTATTAATTTTGTTTTTCTTAAGTCTTTTAATAATTACTGCAAGTATATTGTTGCACATATATTATCCTATTTCTAGACACGTTTATAATGTTACTGCTGAACATTCTTTTAGTGAATTACCTCCGCTTGAGTTGTCTTATAGATTTGCGCTGCGCAATAACACGTTTATTAGTATGTTACATCATTCCCATCAGGTTAGCAATGCTACAAATTGTTGGATATGTGGCCGACTCCCTCCCTATCAGAATTATAAAGGAATTCTACCTCTCTTTCCATACCCGTTCACACACAACGGCTCCTGTGGAGCATGGTTTAGTTTAATTAATTCCCTAGATTCGAATTCTGCAGTTTATCAAGACAACTGGGTATGGGGAAATTTGAACTTAGTTTTATCACAAACCTTTGGCGATAGCGATAGCGGATTTAGATAGAGATGTTTTTGATGCATCGCTTATCCCAAGTGAGGAGGTACAGGCTTACAAGGATCTGAGCGAGGCTGAGTATAGTACGTCAGTGGGTGATAGACAGCTTAAGAGCTCGTCCCCAATATGGATTGTACCACACCTCGGTAATTTCTGCTTGAAAGGTTTGGGTCGAAATCCGAGAGCACAACTTGGGAACAGTGCCTGCACCGACACGTATGTTCTGCCGATGCTCTCTTCCCCTGTTTTTCTGACCGCCAAGGGCACTTATTTTGTATGTTATGAACGCGCATATACATGGTTACCCCGTGATTTTTCGGGTACCTGTTATATTGCGAATCTTCTACCACCGACTTTCACTGTCGCCTCAGATTATCACAAAACTAGAGTTGTGAGAGGTGTTATTAGCAAAGAGGATACTGCCGGTCAAGAAGCAGGAGACTTCTTTAAGGGTTTCTTGCCGTTTTGGGGACCTATGGTTAATAGTAGGAACTTAAGACAACTGACACGTGTAGTAGAGTCGACTGCTAATATTACTGCAAGTGCCCTTGGTAATCTCACAGCTGAACTTCAGGCGGATAGACTCATGACGTTACAGAACCGTATGGTTCTAGATGTTGTTCTCGCAGATAGAGGTGGTGTGTGTAAAGTTATCCATTCGAGTTGTTGCATTTATATTCCTGACAATGCTCCAACTGTTTACCAAGCCATCTCGAAGTTGCACAAGATCTCCGAGTCCATACACGTGGACGAAGGTAATTGGACGCTTCTAGGATGGTTTTGGGGCCTGATGTCAACTTGGGGTTGGAAGATTCTGATGATCGTAGGGGTTGTTGTAACGTTTCTGTTCACGTGTTGTCTTTGTGTGCAGTGTGGTCCTGCCTTATGTGGCCTATGTGCTACAACGTGTATAAGACGACCATCTGTTACCAAGGAAACGTTGATGAATAGAATGATGTTCCAGCAGCAACTGAACGACCTGATGAATATTGAAGTAGATTCTGATCTTGACTAGTGCTTGCCTACATGAGGGCAAAAGGAGCGTCTGAGGTTCCGTGTGGGACGGAACGACACTTTTGAGTGGTGACGAATATGGATGAGTTGGGTATCTACGAACCGCAAATGACGAGTATAGTGGGGGTACGCAGTTTCGCTACGTAACCATGTATGGTTCGTCTTATTTTTGGGTTTATTCATCTGAACCCTCGGGTTCCATTTTAGATACGGCATCCATTTTGTTTCTTGCCCTCAAGTAGCCAGCGAACGGACTTTTGTCCGCTTCGTGACCCTGGGACTCTCAAGCTTACGCGAGAGACACGTGTTCCTTTGAGTATGACTTTTATGATGAGGGAAACGACACAACGAAGGCAGATGGCCCCGCTCGAGGCTCATCTTGCCGTGCCGGTCTATTGTTTCAGCCATGCATACATTAGACAGGGTATCTCTGATCCCGTTATCGAGTTTCCTTTATTACTCCTAACACTCTTCTTTAACCTGTTGTGCATCCTTGTTCTTCCTTTGCATCTGTTTTTGTCCCTTCTCCTAACGTGTTTACGATCAGGATGGAATGTGTTTTATATGCTTTTACAGTTGGGAACTGGAAATACTGTGATAATCATGTTCCGGCCTCTTGAAACATGAACGCGACCCTTTTTGAAGTTTATTGTGGGAACTGAGTTGTAATCTTTGTTCACTATATTGGGCTATGGGAAAAACGTGTATAAAAGGAGCGATCCACTTTTGCAAATTGAAGCAGTCTCCGAGAACCTACACGCTGTGTACTTCTTGTGACCTCTGTATCCCTGCAGTAAAATAAACGCTGATCTCTGACGCCGCTGGAAGTGTCCCGTGTCTCTGTGTTTGGTACGCCAGAACAGGTAACCCACGAAGGTTTCAGGTGTTGTTCCCTGGCACCGCTGGGTCTTAGAAAAACCCAGTCCTTCACATGCCTCATCACACGTCCCATGATTATTTCATGAGGACTTAACCCTGTAGTTCTGTCTGGTGTTGCTCAGATCGTCATCAGTACTAGAGGCAAGACATCAGGCCATTTCATTCCTGTGGCTAAACACATTTTCCCAATTCTGTTTTTGATCGTACCATTCATTTGTTCAACCACACCAGTAGCCTCTGGTCGGTAGGCACAATGCAGTTTCTGTTGTACATTCAATGCTTCACTAATCAATTTTACGATCTCATTATGGAAATGCCCTCCTCCGTCTGATTCAAGGGTCACTGGGAACCTGAACCTGGGGATGAATTCTCTCAAAAGCAGCTTTGCTACTGTCATTCCATCATTTCTTCTTGTTGGGAATGCTTCCACCCACCTGGAGAATAGGCAGACTATAACCAACACATACCTCAATCTGTTACAGGAAGGCATTTCAATGAAATCTACTTGCATTCTAGTGAAAGGCCCTCCTTCTCGACCTATGGTTCCTAGACTCACCACTGTCTTTCTCCCAGGATTGTATTGCTGACATATTAGACATCTCTGACATAGACTTTCTGCTACAAGTCTAAATTTTGGATTGTACCAGGTCTGCTTAAACGACCTGATCATGGCGTCTCTCCCTATATGTCCCAGGCCATGATACATCCGTGCCATGGTAGACATCATGCTATCAGGCATAACTGGTCTTCCATCTTGATAAACCCACACATGGTCCTTTTCTCTTGGTGCACATCCTGCCTTTACCCACTGCCTCATTTCCTCATCTCCTGCTTCTTCTTGCAATTGTTTCACTTCTTCCCAAGTTCCTACAACGTTAGTAAACATTAAGGATCAAGAAGACATTTCCTTTTCCTTTTCCCGATTGACTGAATTCTGATTTCGTGCACAATACTGTGCCATGTCATTGGCATATCTATTCCCAGTAGTGATGTAATCACTACCTTGACTATGAGCAGCACATTTCACCACAGCCAATTGTTTAGGCAGCTGTATCGCCTCAAGCAATTTTCCAACCACTTCAGCATTCTTTAAAGGAGTTCCACTTGAGGTCAGGAAACCTCTTTGTAGCCATAATTGGCCAAAATCGTGGACAACTCCAAAGCCATACTGGCTGTCAGTTATCACAGTCAATCTCACACTTTTTCTGATCTTACATGCTCAAGTCCGGGCCACTAATTCTGCTACTTGGGCAGATTTTACCCCTTTCAGGTAAGACGCTTCCAACACTGCTGCAACCGTGCATACTGCATATGCTGCACTTAGCATCCCTTCTTCTGTTCTCAAACATGACCCATCAACGAACATCACAAAATCACTTTCTGGCAAAGGTACATCTTTTATGTCTGGTCGTGGTTTCGTGCTGAAGTCAAGCACATCCAAACAATCATGATCCACTTCGTCTTGAACTTCCACATGTTCGACATCAGGCAAAAGTGTTGCAGGATTTACATTCACTCATCTTGCAAGGCTCACATTGGTTGCACCTAGGATAACCTTTTCATACTTAGTCAGACGACTGTGTCATATACTGAGTACGACTCCTTGTTAAGAGAATCGTCACGTCATGAGGTACAAACACTTTCAAAGGATATCCCATCACAATTCCTTCACTCTGCTCCAAGCTTCGACATGTTGCAGCTACTGCTTTCAAACAGCCAGGTAAGCCTACGGCTACTGGGTCAAGCATTGAAAAAATATGCAATCGGTCTCCTCAATCTTCCATGTTTCTGAATCAACACAGAAAGTGCACATCCATTTCTTTCACTGCAATATAACTCAAACTCTTTTTTCATAATCAGGCATACCCAATGCTGGGGCTTCACACAATCCATCTTTCAATCGTTTGAATGCAGCCAATTCTTCCTTGTTCAATTCAAGGGGATCTTTTACATCACTTCTTGTCAGCCGTACCAGAGGTTTTGCAATCTGCGAAAAGTTGCTGATCCACTGACGGCAGTACCCTACCATTCCAGAAACATTCTCACCTCTCTTTGGGTCATGGGGGCCCTCATTCCTTTTATGATTCTGATTCTGTCTATCGTTATTTTCCTCAATCCTTTTTCAATGTTATGTCCCAAATACTGTACTTCTTTCTTACAATACTGCAGTTTGGCTGGGGACACTTTTAGTCCTCCATCTGCCAAGTGATTTAGTAAGGCTATAGTGTCTACCTCACAAGCTTCACGGGTTTTCGATGCCACAAGAAGGTCGTCGATATACTGCACTAGTACTGAACTTTCGGGCATTTGCAAACTTTCCAATGACTTTTTCAACAATTGATTAAATATTGAGGGGCTTTCTGTATACCCCTGCGGGATTCGCCACCATGCCAAAATAGGATCTCCAAAACGAAATGCAAAAATGTGCTGGCTGTCGTGATGCAATGGGATGGAAAAGAAAGCATGGCACAGATCAATCACTGTATACCATTCTGTATCATGGGGAATCTGATACAAAATCACTGATGGATTGGGTACAATGGGACAGCATGGCACAACAATTTTGTTCACTTTTCTCAGGTCTTGCACTATTCTGAACGTCCCATTTGGATTTTTCAGGCCCATTATGGGTGAATTACATGGACTACTCATTATTTCTCTCAGAATTCCTTGCTTGATCATTTTCTCAATTATTGGAGTTACTCCTTCAATTATTTCAGGCGTTAATCTATACTGAGGAATATTCGGATAACTTATTCCTTCCTTTACGGTTATTTTTACTGGGTCTACATTTCTCATCAGCCCTACGTCTTCTCCGGTGAAATCCCAAACTTCTGCTTTTACTGACTGCTTCAATTCTTTAGGCAGTTCATCTGGATTGAATACTCCATATGTTCCAATAACTTCACATTCTCTGTTAGCTAGGGTAATTTTATACAATAGATCTTCATCTGGTGTTTCAAATGCTATTCCATCTGGAGTACAAAATATAGTGCAATTCATTTTGCACAACAGGTCCCTACTTAACAAGTTCACAGGACTTGTGTCACACACCACAAAGCGGTGCATTTCGGAGAATTTCCCTATACTAACCTTTACTGGTTCTGTAAGGTATGTTTTTAGCTGTTTGTTAGATACACCAACTACTTGGATTGTTTCATCCGAAAGAGGAAGATTCTTAACATCAGCTGATCTAACAGTTGATCGAGTAGCGCCAGTGTCCACTAGGAAAGTAATATCATTATAGATGCGGGGGTCTTCGGTGGTGGAAGTAACTGTCCTTCCCTAGTCTTAACCAGTTTGTCTTTCTTGAACCACTTCTTAATTTTTCCAAACCATGATTTTTTCTCCTTTTCCGGTGGTTAGTAAAACATTTTCTCGGTTTCCGTGTACCGTTTAGTCTTCCTACAATGATACCGCTATTCTGTCCACTCGCAACGCGACTCACACTAACGCACCAATCAGGGGCGTCTAAGTCACTGTCACAATCCTCCAATCTCAGCGCGACTCACACTAACGCACCAATAGGGAGCGTTTACGTCACCCTGTATTTCTCCACTCCTAGCGCGGCTTTACACTAACGCACCAATCCAGAGCGTTTCATGCCTCTGACCTACTGTCCAATCCCAGCGCGGCCGTTCTGACGTCAGCAGCTGCTGCGGCAGCTCTGCTCTTGTCTACCCCTCCTTTACAAAATCCGCTCAGGGAACTTTTGTTGCAACTTCTACAATTCTATTAGTAACAACACAAAAACATCTCCATTGTCAGTTTCGCTAACCAAAGAACAGCAAAAGACCTTTCTCACGAGAATTCCGTCTTTCCCGAGAACAGCGCTTACCTCTGTCGTACTACGGAATCAGTACTTCCGTTGATAAAGTAGCACATCCCTCTACCTTACCCTTCTAACAAGCATCAATTAACCGCTTCTCTAGAATTAAGACACCTAGTTGGAGACCTAATGCTCCTGAGAAATAACACTTCGCCATTAATCGAAATGCCTTTTTCGTAAGCACACTGTCATACAGAGAAAATGTAGTACATTTACACAAAATCCTGTCTTTCCTGAGAACAGCGAACAGTCTGTTCTACTACAGAATTATGACATACGTTAACAAAGCAGCGCTTCCCTCTACTTTGTCCTTCTAGCAAGCTCAGAGAATACCTGCTACCTTTTCAGTGATAAGCGTTATCGGTATGCCATTTGGTTTCCTGGTACCTAAGACCAAAATTTCACAGGTAACCCTTTGCTATCATTCACACTTCTCTCACACAGAGAATATCACTAATGGCAACACACGACGATGCTGCCGAATTGAACCCAGACAATGCGCAGTTCAACTTCAATTGTTACACGTTTCTCCTGTGTACCTACGGGCAACCACAATTCCGTCTTTCCCGAGAACAGCGCTTACCTCTGCTCTGCCACAGAACTGTTACCAGTTCCCGACTTCCTACATCCCAGAAGTCGTGCAAATAACATAAAAATCAACGTAACTCAACATAGAGTAATAGTACATAAACCAATACCAATCAATAATCAATAAGCTATTTACAAGCAATCGTCATTAAACCCAAAACAATAGCTAACCATCATTCTGCTACCAGAAAAACAGATGCAGCGTGGAATACTAAATCCCTCTCTTCGTCACAGGCCATAGATTCACAAACGCATTCATTCACTCAATTCACTGGTGGGGCCCATAACACCAACATTCATTCTTCTTGATCTGTATTTCTAAGAGGTGATTCATTCCATACACTGTAATGAGAGGAAATACCTGTAGTCCCTAATGAGCAATAGATTCACCTATCCTTCTTTACCTTAATAGAATCTAAACATCATCCTTAGTATTCCTCCCATGGATAGGCCATGGATCAGCTAGTCGCTGGGTTAAGTAACTTTTAACTTCTCTAAACACTTTACATCAATACATTTCTCAAATAACAACCCAACACAGTTCTTGTAATTAATAGATGATATTTATCCAAAATAATTGCACGGAAAAGTAATTAATCATTCAATTGCTTGTTATCATATTTACCTATTCTGGCTAAATGTCGTCCTCTAAGTCAAATTCAGATCTTTTGTCTCTTTTGCCCATAAAGCGATTAATCAGTTCATTTGGAAGTTGGGCATCTAGTCAGTCCGTCAGAGTATCAGAGAAACAGCTGTCCTGCAGTGTCGCCGTCCTCTCCGTCAGCATAACGTCAGGAAATCAAGACTCGAGCTCTCAAACTCTCTATTCTATGGTATTTTATAGTAAAATCACATTCCAGAAGTATCGAATATTAATTTTGAATGTCTCTGATTGGTTGGTTAAATTTGTTCAACAGGGTTCCCACGCGCTAAATGTCTCTTTAGATGTAGTTCATAATTTTTCCGGTCAAAATTATCTTTTTATTGTTCTTTCAGGGCATCTGGCTTGCAGCCCAGAACGTCCTTGAGGGGCACAGTCGAATTAGGGTCATAGTACGGCCACTGCTGCTGATGGAGACGCATGCGCACTTCACCCAGAGACTTTCATGATGGAGTCAATTCGTCAGATAGGGATGTCAGCCATTTTGTGGCCACTCCGAAAGGTCAACTTAAGTAAAGAAACACAAAACGTAATTAATACATAGAAATGGCTATTAAAATGTTATTCCCTCGCTAAACCCTTTATGTGTGTGTATTTATCTAGCAGAAAGCAACACTCTTTGCGGGTTATACTCACATTATAAAGCACAATTCACAAATTACATCACGAAAGCAACATATAACATGCAAATTTTACTTAACTATCATTAATATGCGTACGAAATTTAATTTACGTATTAATTAGGCCATGCAAATGCAATCCCCACATGTATTTCTTAATTAGTAAGGTTGGTCTATCACCACAGCAAACTTATTAATGCAATTATTATTAATCAATTATTCTTATTAATATAAACCTATAGAATGGAGGGGGTATACACATTTTTTTTAAGAAAACCCCTCTCCAGCATTAGTCGTACATTTGGAGCAAATGTCCAACTTTCTCACTTCTCAAGCATTTCAATGTGTTCTCCTGAGAAGCTCCAGCTGTTGTACCTTCCCAGGAATACTGACAGATGGAAACAAGTACGTCTCCAGAAATGTAACAGGTGCACACTTTCAATCAAAGAAAAGAAATCCTTAAGTACATATGTACTTCCTAAGGTTTTCCTTTTTTCCCCCATATGGTAATTTTCCCTGTGGATGAAAAGCTTTTCTATCACACCCTCTTAATTTAGGTGTGTTATATTACATTTCCCACCCTGAAAAAAAGATGTACCAGTGACTTTACTATGAGTAAATCCCCAACCATTTTCAGGGTGAAAAAATACCTAGTGACATTTTATTAATTCCTACAAACTTGCAAGAATCTATCCACAGCCTGAAATGCTCACCTTCAACCCCTGGGAGGAGAGTTACTGACAAGTAAAATTACACTCTTCTGGTGCAAGCCCATATTTTGTCAGTGACAGAGCTCAATTTTCTTTTTATACATTCTGCTATTTGCACAACTTACTTCAAGTCTGTGTTGAAACAGCATTGTGAAACGGACCCTGTGTTCCCTGCTCAGATTTCTAAACTCTGGCAAATTGCCTAACCGTTGGTTTTGTAAACAAGCATTGCACACTGAGCCTAAAATAACACAGCCATTTATCATTCTCGATAAAGGACATTGCACAACCATCCACATCAACCTTGAAACAGTAAAACAGCTCATTTCCAGAAGGGCTCACCAAAGGAATCTGACTTACCTCAAACATGAGAAAAGGTCTCAGTATAACTTTAATTGAACTTTCCAAAAGGGTGGTGTACATTTATTTATATTTATATATAGATGTAGTCATGTATTTATTCTGTATCACTAATGCACAGTAGCATTTAAGGACCTGCCATCAAAATACTTTATGAACAAATCATACCAATAAAGGGCTGAAGTAACATTAATTTGCACAATAGTTTCAGGACTGCATATTCGGCACAACAATGCTCTGTCCACGTTAAAGAAAAATGTGTGTCCTAATGTGGTATATCTGTGGTTAAAAAGTCTTAGTGTGACCTGGAACCCGGCCCATTAGATCCGATTTTGTGTTTCTGTTTGGTCTAAAAAGGATGATGAAACACTTTGGAAAAAATATACAAAAAACTAGAGATAAACTTGACGATAAAATGGCAAAAATCTCCATGGCCACCATGTACTTGCCGTTAGTGCTGAGGTAGGCAGGAATAAATGAGATCCAAACGCTGAGGAAGGCGACCATGCTGAAGGTGATTAGTTTAGCCTCATTGAAGCTGTTGGGGAGATTCCTGGCCAGAAAGGCAATTACAAAACTTATGGTAGCAAGAAATCCAAGATATCCCAGCATGCACCAGAAAGCAATGGTGGATCCTTTGTGACATTCTACTGTGATGATACCAGGATGAGTGTGAGTGTTATAGACCGGAGAGGGAGGTGTGACAACCAACCAAACACTACAGAGAAGAATTTGGATTAGAGTACAGAAAAAGATGATTGTATATGACAACTGAGGCCCAACCCACCTCCTTAAGTCACTGTTGGGTTTGGTGGCATTGAAGGCAATGACCACCATGATGGTTTTAGCTAAGACACATGAGACACAAAGGGCAAAAGTGATGCCAAAACCTGCCTGGCGAAGAAGGCATTTCTCTGTTGAGGGGTAACCAATGAAAGCCAATGAGCAAAGGAAACACATGGTGAGGGACAAGAGCAAGAGGTAGCTAAGGTAACAATTGCTTGCTTTGACAATAGGTGTGGTTCTGTAATGAATGTAGAGTCCAAGGATGGCAACAGGAATTGACGAAGACAAAAGACTGACTGCAGCCAAGATGGCTCCAAAGGTTTCCATGTAGGAAAGAAACTCGGTGATCTTTGGGATGCAGCGGATCCGTTTGTCATTGGACCAGTGATCCCATGGACATTTGAGGCATTCAATGGAATCTGATAGATTACAAGAATGAAACATATTTAATTCTTATTGCTGACCACTGAAAAATCATAACTCAAGCTCTCATGTTGCAGGTCCAATTACCTGTTTGGTTGGAAATCTCTCCCCGCAAACAGGGAACACACTGATAGCAGCAAATGGGCTTTGTTGGTATAGCCACTTTTCTGAATCCAGGAGGACAGCTGGGACCACAAACAGAGGCCGGGACCTGGAGATAGCAAACAACAGTACATGAAAACAGAGGTGAAACATAATTCTCTTTCTGAATACACCAACTCCAATGGGCAAAACTGCAGAGACTACAGACACAATCAAAGCACAAAGGAAAACAAAACATGAGGAAACCTCAGTATTTCAAAGAGTCTGCGGGTGTTATTCTTTTCTTGTAATATGAGATGATTTGTGCTGCAAGGCGGGTGCTGCCTCAGCTAATGGTTTGCCAATGGTATTCATTTATACAAATATCTATGAGAGCATAAACAATTCACAAGATACTTTTAAATACCAGTCATTGAGAAAAGAGGCCAGAGGTATCATAGTGGTTTGTGTTCGTAAAGCTTCAACATAGTGGCATACTGTGCTTATGCAGATCCCCATTGTTCAATGCAGCAAACTAAAATTATAATTTGACAATTGATTTTCATACACAGTTGTCATATTCAATTCTAACTGCTCCTGAATCTGCAAAACTTCAAATGAATATTTATTTTTCAAGACAAAAAATAATCATTCAAAAGGGGGAAGTTTATCAGTCCTAACAATTTCAATTGTGAGATGGACAGTACTAGGATCAGGGGAGTAGGCAAGTGTCTCATGGACCACTGAATACTCTCATAGTATGTCTCCAATCTCACAATCCATAGACAAAAACACTGAAACAACCAAGGATTGCTACAATCACATAGTCAGGAACCGAAAGCTCTTGCTATGAGATTGAGTTCTGCTTTTAAGTTTTTCTGGACCCAGAGCAATTAAGACGATTGAGAATTGATGAGATACGCACATCTATATTGTCATCAGCAGCATCAGAACATTCCCTTATACAAACATCAATTTAAAACTGACCACAGAATGTCGAGGTGCTACAGACAGCCATCTTATAAATGTGGGGAATGGATACAGATTTACAAATCAAAGCACAGGGACTTGTTGCTCACAGCAGAATGCAGACACTTCTTCATGAGGTAATAGAAACCACTTATATGTCTTAACCAATAGCAAATTATTGAGACTCAGGCAATAAAAACTGTGTTCAGCTTCATGGAGATGTGCCAGAAACACTAGCATTCCCACTTAAATCTGCACAATCACTGAATGAATGAAAGAAGACCTTAAGACCTAGTAGACCCAGGAGAATTCCAATAATGGACAGAACTGAGATTGAGTCTGGTTAATGCCCCTGACTCTCAAAAGCCTGTACTTGTACCAGGGCTCTTACCATCTAGTGCTCCAGAAGCAGAAGTGCCACATCTCAGAAGTTTGGCCAGTGAGCACAAACTATGCATTTTGTCACAAATGACTCACTTGGCACTTCAAGGCACCCATCGCTGCATGTTGGTTACAAGAAAGCATTAGCTAAAAATACAGGTGGAAAACACAGTTCTTGTGATGGGAAAGTGTAGGGATAGGTTGTAGCTGCTACATAGCCTAGAACTATTTGACTGATTAGCTCACGGATGTCTTTGTGCAGTTGTAGTATCCAATTATAAAGTTGAATATTTGATTTGTTTATTTTCAGAGGATGAATACCTAATCCAAGAGAAAATTGTATAGATTTTATTATGGCATATACATGATATCTGTAGGTGGAATCTTCTTATTGAGGTCACCTGTTTCTACACCTTCAATCCAGTGGATTGCAGACCTAGACACTGCCGGGGAAATGAAATGATTATAAAATGTCTATCAACAACAATATCAAAGTAGACAACCATAATATTGACCACTAGCTACTTATAATTAAAACAACAACATTAATGAATCCAAAATATTGTTCTAGAGGAATATTTAAAGTTATAGAATATTTTATGCAAACACTTAGATTACCATTATATTGACTTTTTAAACATTACAAATTACAAAAGTATCAAAGCCAAAATGCAGCAATAAAATATGGAATATATAGTTTATTTTTAAATATATATTGTATTTCATTACAATTATTTTTGCATTTTAAATAGATGCATGCATTTTAAAATATATTTAAAATAAATAGGATGATTTTAACATGCTATTAATTTTTTTAAATGTACTTTACATTAAAATTAATTAAAAAATAACATAATTTCAAAACTAAAATATTTTATATACAAAAAATAAATCAATTTAAAAAACATTATTAATTTTATAAACAACAATTTAACTGAAATAATGTACAAAAAGTATCATTTTGTTTTCTTCAAATGATTAAATACATACAGATAAATCTACAAAAATATAAAACAATTTTTAATACATTTAAATTAACATGTATATTGTGGGGTAAGACAGACTTACTATTCCCACTCCAAACTAAGCAAAACACAGAAGAACATTGAACTCTAGAGGAGTCAGATTAACTATTCTCTCTCCAAACTAAGGAATACTTGGGAAGTGTTGGGCTCTGGGGAGTCAAATCTACTTTACCCACTCTAAAACTGAAAACATTGGAGAAAAAGTTAGACTCTGCAGGAGTCTGATTTACTATGCCCAATCCAAACTAAGCAACACTGGAGAAAGCACTAGACTATTATCAAGTAAACTACTCCAACTCCAAACTAAGGCCCTCATAATGATGGCGGGTGGACTGCCACCGACAGGCTGGTGGTGGCGGTCCGCCTGTCATCCAGGGCATCGGACTGGATGCAGCATTACAATGGTTGGACCGCAGATGTCGGGGGTAGCACTGTCGCCTCTGACAGGATCAAAGTTCCCTTAAGGATGGTGGTTACATTCCTAACCCTACAGTGAAGGCAGTGCCTGTGGAAGCACCGCCGTGGGAGTTAGGATAGGCCTTTCCAACTGCCTGCTTATGGTGGTCCCACCGTCATGAACAGGCAGACGGAAAAGGACTTAAGTGATTGGGGGCCCTACTGTTATGTGTCCCCCACAAATCCAGGTACGGATGTGCAAACAAATTGCCTTTTACTACTTACCCTGAGCTGCAGCACAAGCCACTGGAGTAAAAGGCACTTTATGACTGTCTGCCCAGTGGTCATTTCCTAATAGGGTAGGCGGGACTGCAGACTCATTGTTAGACGGTCTCCTGTCTAAAATGATGATGGTCGGCGGTCTGACTGACCACCAATGTAATAAGGCCCTAAGGGTCATTGGGGAAAACGATGGACAAAAGTCTCTGAGAACTCCACAAGAAACCCACACCTGCAGGCTAAAAGGATCACTCACATGGGGCCTTTTCTTGTGCTTCTGGGTTCTTGGCAGCTGCTCCCAGTTTCTCCAACATCAAAACGGCAATTACCTAGCTGAGAATTTCAGCTGCCTTTCAAAGCTGCTCTGCCATTCATTTTCATTCTCTTGTCTTTTCCTTTTTCATCACAGATGTTTCTTACTTGGTCTCATCCTGATTTATGTTTCCTGCCATATGGTGTTTGCTGTGATTTATTTTTCCTGTTCTGTTACGATATGGGGGCTTCAGCCTTGCTGGAAGTGGAGCCACAAAAAAGATGCGTTCCTTGGCTTTTTTCCTTGCTCCATTCAATTGCTGATCCTGACTCTTCACTTCTTTAGAGTTCCAGTGATGTATTCCTGATTACTGGCTTCTTCAATACTTTGAAATCTTCATTCAGCAAGGAGGTTTTATATGCCTTTAGATTTTTCCTCCTGAGAAAATCTCAAATTCAAAAGAACACTTGCCCACACAGTATTACAGTGTTTTGTGACACTATGGTTTCCAGAATTAGTATCTCTCAATTAGGACAGTGGGAGACCAGGGTCCAGATTATAGGTAAGCGTCCAGTCCTGAACAATGTAATAATATTTGTCATATAAATTTATATTTAGCACAATACATTAATTCTAATTCTATTTTTAATTTGAAACAATTATTTAAAAATCTTAAATTAAAGAAAATATATTTTTGAAACTCAGAAACAAATGTTTAAATAAAACAAAATTCAAAAAAATATTAAAACATTTTAGGCCAAAACAATTCACAAATGATTACCTTCAAATATATTAAAATATTACTTTAAGCTCTAACACTTAAAACCTTATTAAACCCACCATATTGAGGAATCAAGAGCATCATTTTACTATTCTTAAAAATTCATTAAATAAGTAAAAAATATTTTTAGGAAATAATAAATGAAAATAATATTTGAATACACTACCCACCAAACATACTTATAAAACTCAACTAATAAAAACATTACAATTATAAATCTAACGAAAAACACTAAAAATAATTAAAACATCCAAAATCAGTAAATTTACCTGTGCGTCACCCTGGGTAACTTGACACACAAAATAGTAAGGCTTAACTTAGAGGCAATGCGTAAAGTATTTATGCAACACACAAACAGTAATAAAGTGCAAACACAGCACAAGAAGAATTCCACATCAATTTAGAAAATAGAATACATTTAAATAAATTATTTGACACCAAAACAACAGAAATTCAGCCCTGGAACCACACTCTGTGGCACCCTCGCCTACAGACCGCCAAGCCACTTGCCCCATTCACCACCACCATCACAGACCTCATCGCACCCCACGCCATCTTCTCCATGGACTACATACTAAACGAAGACCTGAACTTCCACCTCGACAACCCCAGTGTCCCCAACTACACCACCCTCCGGGACAACCTCGCTAACATCAGACTGAAACAGCTCGTCACCATGCCGACCAACAAGGCAGGACACACCCTCAACCCCATCTTTGCAGGAGGAAACAACATCCACTTCAGCCACACCACGCAAACCCCATGGACAGACCACCACTGCGTTCACTTCTTCGTCAACACACCCAAGCAGCCCAAATCTGCTCTGTGCCCTCGCGAAGGAACTGGAGCAAAGTCGTTGAGGATCAGTTCAACTCCTCCCTTAACCACGACATCCCCACCACAGTGTCCGACACCAATGTCGCAGCCAGTGAGCTGCACAAATGGATCTCCAACTGTGCAGACAAGCTCGCACTACTACACAACTCCGACAGATAGCGCCTCAGGAAGGCCACTTGGTTCACCACTGACCTCCAAAAAGCCAGGCGCACCTGCAGACGTCTAGAGAAGGGCTGGAGGAACAGCAAAATGCCTGAAAACCACACCACCTACAAGAATGCCATGACGGAATACCACCAAGGGCATCAGGACCACCAAAAGGACCTTCATCCATAACAAAATCCTCGCCAACTCCAGCAACTCCAAGAAACTCTTCAGCGTCATCCAGGAATTCAACAAACCCCGCAGCAAAACCACAGCATCATCCTGTCCCAGGACCTGTGCGACAAGCTCGGATCCTACTTCCACCTGAAAATCAAGAGCCTATACATCAATTTCAATGGCTGGACAACCGACCCCAAAACCACCCCCTCCTCCGGGGACACCAGCCAGCCCACCATCTCCTCCTAGATACCTGTCACGACCAAGGAAACCACCACAACCATGAAAAACATCCACTCAGGGGCCCCCACAGACCCCTGCCCATCGCACATCTACCACAGAGCCACCATCACACCAGAACTACGACGCACCATCAATGCCACCTTCAAGACGGCACCTTTCCAGATGACTGGAAAAGCGAGAAGTCAGACCCCTACTCAAGCCCTCAGCAGAAACCACGGACTTTAAGAACTACGGCCCAAACCTCCTCCCCTTCATGGCAAAAGTCATGGAGAAAACCGTCAACACACAACTTACAAGGTTCATTGAAGACAACTCCATCCTTGACCCCTCCCAATCCGGTGTCTGCAGCAACCACAGCACCAAGACCGCCCCACTCACTGCCACAGATGACATCTGCACCCTCCTCGACCAAGGACACACCGCGGCCTTGATCCTACTCGACCTCTCAGCAGCTTTCAACACTGTCTCTCACTGCAAACTTGCCACCAGACTCCACAACACCGGCATACCCTCGACTGGATCTACTTGTTCCTCACTGTCAGAACCCAAAGAGTCTGACAGCCATCCTTTCGCTCTGAATCCACAGAAGTCGACTGCGGAGTACCCCAGGGCTCATTGCTCAGTCCAAACCTCTTCAACATCTATACGGCCCCCCTAGCCGCTATCATCAGACAGCACAGCCTCAGCATAGTATCATACACCAATGACACCCAGCTTATCCTCTCCCTCACCAAGGACCCCACCACCGCTACACTCAACCTCCAGGAAGGAATGCAGGACATTGCATCCTGAATGAGCAACAACTGCCTGAAGCTCAACTCAGAGAAGACAGAAGTCCTCGTCCTCATAACTTCCCGGTCAGCATGGAACAACACCTGGTGGCCCATCGCCCTCTGCAGCACCCGACCCCCAAGGACCACACCCCGGAACCTCGGCATCGTACTTGACTCCTCCCTCTCCATGAACCGACATGTCAACGCCATCGCCTCCAGCTGCATCAACACCCTCTGCATCCTCCAAAAGACCTTCAAATGGATCCTCCCGAGTCAAGGAAGACTATCACCCACACGCTCACAACCAGCAGTCTGGACTACAGAAAAGCCCTCTCTGCTGGGATCAACAAGTCTCTACTCCGCAAGCTCCAGACAATACAGAACTCAGCAGCCAGACTCATCCTTGGCATCCCTCAACATGATCACATCAGCCATCACCTACGGAACCTCCACTGGCTCCCCATCGAGAAGAGAATCACCTTCAATATACTCACCCAAGCCTACAAATGCCTCCACAACACCAGACCCCAATACCTCAATGAAAGAATCTCCTTCCACATACCCAAAAGAAACCTCCGATCTACCAACCATGCCCTTGCCGAAACCACATGCATTCGCCAAGCCAGAACAGGAGGAAGAGCCTTCTCCTACAAGACCTGGAACGAGCTCCCGATCAACATCAGATGCGTCCCCTCCCTGAACATATTCAGGAAAACACTCAAGACCTGGCTCTTCAACTGAACAGAGCTGCCTCACCCCCACACCTTGAGTCCCTCACAGGTGAGTAGTTCACTTACAATTCCCTGATTGATTGAATAATTGAATCAGTAGAACTAGAGTTATGAATTTGTAAACATTTAATAAAAACTATTGCGTAAAAGATCAAAGCACCAACTGTGGACATCTAGCCGCACAAGACTGGGTCAAAGTTGAAAAATATGTGAGGCTGCGATGGAGCTTGGTTCGGATACAAGAAGTTGATTGGGCACAGTCAGCACTTACCTTTGGACATAGAAGAAATTTCAAGAATAAAGTTTTGAGATGGTAAAGTTCAGTGAGGTAAAGCTGCTGGGTGTCAGAGGGAACATCATCATCGGGAGCCTCTGGACAAAGTTGCTGTGAAGGTTTCTCCAATCGGACGTAGTCCCTTTTTTGAAAGTTGAAAATCTCCAGCAGGATGAGGTCGGAAGCTGTAGAATGAGACAATCCCAGGAGGTTGGATACCCGTTTGACAAAGCGCCACTAAAAAGGATTTGCTACTGCAGAGAAGAACATATTGGAAGCAGCTGCAAAATCAGGGCGG
The DNA here is from genome assembly GCF_964204655.1 of Triturus cristatus. Taxonomy (NCBI): domain Eukaryota; kingdom Metazoa; phylum Chordata; class Amphibia; order Caudata; family Salamandridae; genus Triturus; species Triturus cristatus. Next base: position 762,271,014 of record NC_140595.1, read on the forward strand.
TGAGAAGGTGGGTCCAAGCCTTCCCTCCGTTCTTAGAGCAGTTCTTAGCACAAACAATTCTAAGGTACAAGTTTCAGAATGTGTCTATCACGGCACCATGAGCACCACAGCCAAGTGTCCAGGAATGCTGGGGCACCGCTTGGGGGTCCAAGTGCAGTTTCAAGATGATACAAACCTTTTATGTCCCAGTGGCTCTGAATAGAAGGCCAGAAAGCTAGCCCTATAGTCGCTCGGGTAGTCTTGGGTTCAGGTGAAAATGCAGGGCCCAAGCAGCATGGCTGGCCTCTGAGTTTTCAAAGCTGGCTCAAGGCAGCAGAGCAGTCCTTATAGATGTAGCAAAGCAGTCTTGTGGAGTACACAGCAGGCCACAGCTGTAGGCAGTCCTCTGAAAATCCGTCTGCAGATCCATAAAGTGAACTATTTTTATACATGGTGCCTCCTTTGAAATTGGGAGACGTTTCTAGAGGTTTCACTTTGAAGTACTTGGAATTTTCTGACTACCCTGCCCTGGCTCAAAGCTGGCTGCCGAGACATTGCGGAGGTGACAGGCCCAATGTGTGAAGGCTGATCACAGCTTATTCAGTTGCAAGTGGGGCTGTGCAAGCAGGTGGTCCATTCAGGCACACTTAATCCCCCTATTGTATGACTGTCTGGGAGGAATTTACAAATTCTAACCGCCTGTTACACCCAGTCATGTGACCCAACTGGCTAACGGCAGTAAAATGGTGACTTTCTTAAACATATGCAAAATAACAATTGATGCACGGATTGCTGGAAAATGCAAACTTTCACCCCCAGTCGCAAGGATCTGGGTTTAATCCATCATTCTTTTGCTCACCACACCCCCCCAGTTTGGACCCAGCCATATGCAAATCAGTCTTGACCCTGTTCCTTATGGGAACAGTCCAGCCCAAACTACCGAGTCAGGTCCTCCCCGACCGGAAACAAGCATCCTTGGACCAGTTTCAGGGCATCATACTTCATCAGCCAGGATAGCTTGAATCCAGTGGTGTAGTGAGCATGAGACCCACGTTTGGACATACCCTTCCCACTTAGGGTGACATATGCAAAAGAAACAATTGATGGATGGAATGTTGGACAATGCAAACATTCACCCCCAGTCACACGGATCTGGGTTTAATCCATCATTCTTTTGCTCACCACACCACCCCAGTTTGGACCCAGCCATATGCAATTCAGTCTTGACCCTGTTTCTTATGGGAACAAACTGCCAAGCCAGGTCCTCCCTGGACCGGAAACAATTAACAACAAATTATAAATGACTTTACACATTTAACACTATAGCATCTCAATTAAACAAACATTGATAAATAAAAAATATTCAATAAATGTAATATAATTAAATTACTTCCCACCCTATTTCCCTATAAACCCACAACCCACTACGGAACTAAAAACGCAAAATTCTAATAAAAAAATATGAATAACTACTAAAATTTTAACACATATGATAACATTACAAACAATTACTATACAAAAAACATACATCATATACATATAAAATATATACTAAAATACATAACATTATTAAAAATCGATATTTTTAACAACTATATTTTTGCAAACGTTATTAAGCACTTCCATATTTTAAACATCGCTATTAATGACCTAAAATCGATATTCTTGACCACAATATTTTGTCTGTCGATATTTCTGACCCATGATATTTTCACCTCGATATTTGTGCAAGTCGATATTTTTACATCGATATTATGTCTCCTCACCCTCCTAGTCAATTTCTAATATATAGCTAAGCTATTCATCATGCTGGGCGGCTATAGAAGTCTCAGGGGACAAAATCCCTAGAGCTCAGAACAACAAGTTTCCAAACCTCTTTATGCTGGTTCTGAGGATACCTCAGAAAACTCTCAGTCACTTAATATCAGAACCTTTCTAACCCAACCTTCACCCACTCCCTATTTTAAAGAATCATCACTCTGTCTCCTTTTGAATTATTGCCTTGATTCTCACTGTTCAAAGGCTCTATATTTACTGGCGTACTATACTGTTTATCATGTTTATTGTGATCAGTTTGTGGGGTAGGAACACTATTTTCAACTGTTTACACAAAAAACGAATTAAATGAATTGAACAGGTGCTTTCTCATTTCGAGTTCACTCAATTTCATATTTCATATTCTATAGTGACACATTGCAGGGAGCAGAAAAAATAACTACACAGATGTCTAAAAAACTTTTACCTACCTGTGTGCTTCCTGCAGCCCATTGAACAGCGCTGACATTGATGATCAGAGTCTTCCCTGGATGGGCACTGTAATGGTAGGTTCCCACCTTCACTTGCCTGGTGGTGCCTTCAGCACCCCGCTGCCAGTTGACAATATCATATTGTGCTGGAGGGTTACCATTTTCATCAAAGAATGTCTCTTTGTCTTCTTTTTGCAGTTGCACCTTCCTAAGGTAGTGGAGGAGCTGTGGAGATGATGAAATCACTTTAGTGACAAACAGGTATTCCATTGCTTCTTCAAATATTTTTAAGAAAACAGCTTTCTCTTGCATCGCACAGCTCTGCCACGTTGTGATTTACACAGATAATTCAAGGTATCATGAGTAAACTAGTATTTCTAAGCCTACCTGTATCACAAACTTGCTAACAAATGCTCTATATGCTTGTGCTAAAATATGTTGGATGATTGAGGCCCATCCAAAGTAGCACTTGTTTTAACATGTGTGGCTTCTAAAACCATGACCAGGCCATCAGACTACTAATGGTTAGTGCCAGCTGATTATTTTTGTAGGGTACAGGCATTTTTGGCTCCATCACAGTGGGGAGAATACCTACTGGTTCTCCCTCGTAAATCTATGAAGTAGGTCATGATCGAGCCCCTTCATTCTCCCTGCCCCTATGTGCAGTGTGCATGACAGTGACTGAGAAGTTGTGAGGTGGAGTATCAGTCTTTGAGTCCACAAAAGGTGTATTGAACACCTAGGTGCTACATAGGTTTAGTGGTAGTCAGAGCTTTCTGTCTCGTATGTGTGCATGTCTGTGTGTTTGTGTCCTTGTTCTGTTCCTCTCGTTTCCCCTTCCTCTAGAATGTTTTTTAAAACAAGTCCTTCTGCCAGTCTTGAGTAACTATCCTGTAAATGGCGAACAAGACATGTTTTCTGTTCATTGAAACTGGCTAAACCTTTTCAAACAGGTTGAGGTGTGACCTGGCCTGAGCAACACCTATGCAATGGCATAACCGAATGACAAATCCAGGCTGCATAAGAGAAGAAGGCTGCCAGCTCAACCCCAGCATCATGTGCTTTGTCCTGCTGTAAAGATATGTTGAGATGCTACACAAAAACACAAAAAGGCAGTTTCACCTGCCACTGATTGCCATGGAGATGTAGGACACTAAAAGAAAAATACACTTCAGATTCATTGGTTCACACCAAAGTTTTGGGACAATGGTTAATTGTATAATATATTCATTTAGGACAACTGCCTCAGTTCTATATGTAAGTTGATACCTTCATCCTATACACAATCCCCCGCTTGATGTTATGGAGGTCTACACAGCATCTGGAGAAAGGCAAGAACCAGAAACTTTCTATAAAAAACAAACTTATAAAGATGGGAAGAAAAGTCCACTGCTACTGAAGAATTAGGGGGAGGCCTGCCTCCGAGGGGAGGCCTTGCCATAAAAGCAGGCAGGAATTGCTTCCTTAATGTAAGAAAGTGCTATACTGTTTCTGACTAGTCTAACTGGGATCCTGCTAACACCACTTACGACAGGTTGCTGCACTTAACACCAATAAGACACCCCTACTGCAGGTCTTTTCAATCCTGAAGGCAGGGTGCTTGGTTCTCAGTGCGAGGGTGCCTCTGTATGAGCAGGACACCCCCTACAGCCTTCGGAGTCCATTCTCCCGTGTTGAAAGAGGGTGCCTCTGTATGAGCAGGACACCCCCTACAGCCTTCGTAGTCCATTCTCCCGTGTTAAAAGTGAGACAGCCATATAACATATAGAGGAGCACCGCGTCATTAAACGATGACCATCTTGAAACTGGCTGTAACAAACCCTGTCATGTTTGCAATCAAACATGTTGGAATCATACCCCCACACCTTGTTGTTTATTCTTTCTTTTGATGTTTCAGTTTTGTTGTCTTTGGTCTAAAGATTCAGGGCTCAGAAACATGTTTTAGGTCTTATATAATCATTCTATAAACTGTGGAGAATCAAGAAATATCAAAATCTTATTTGATATTTTGGCTATGTTTAATTTTTTTACTGATAGGTAAAATGGCTAGTTTCATAAGAATCTTTCCCAATATGTACCATCACCTTTATTCACAGATATAGAACGGGTGAAACCCTTTGATACAACAGCCCCCTTTTCTAGCGAGTCACTATTGATAGTAGGTGAATTGCCAAACACCCAAGGCTTTAAACATTCAATGCAAGGTGTAGTGATAGGTATATGTGAAAAGAGTGCAGTCACAAAGTATCTGGGATAGTGGCGAAAACATGACACCAGCCTTTTGGAAAACACTGTCACTTGGAATGCTGCTGCAAAAAGATTTTACCACGTTCAACAAAGATTGGAGTTAGATTGTTTGTATTTGCAGTGTGTGGTAAATATTTCGTTACCGGTACTATTTTTTTTATGCGGTAAAATCTATCGAGAATAACTCAGTAAAATGAGAGGCAGAATCCGTGGTATTAGAGGGTTTAAAAAGGCTTTATTCCTATACAAAGGAACATAATTCGAATTATGGGCCTTCTATTCCATCACCACGAAAGTTCAGGAAGGAAGGAACATATATTATTGACAGATAAGCAGTTTTATAGAAAATACATTACAATGAAACAGATGCAAGAGGCGTAACAGCTGATAAGAGGTGCATACGTAGCTAATAGAGGGCGTAATTTAATAAACGTCATCATACATGATGTAATATGTGGGTGGATCCATAAGAGAATCCTGCAATGTCAGCAGAAATAGTTGGCAGAGATGCGCGCGCAGCCGCATGACGTGTGATTGACGTGCAACTAGAGGGTGAAGGGGACTTGACGTTTAGCTCTACATGTGGAGACAGAAGTCTGGGGTTATGTCAACCTAATCCCAAATCATATCTAATATCCTATGTTTTAAAGAACAGTGTTATCCAAAAAGAGAGGTCTCTTAGGATAGAATCTTATTCTATACTGACTATACTGACTGTTAGTGCGTGTACAAGCGTCTAAGTGTCTACACTAGATGCGAGGGAGTAGGAATATTCCATGGTAACGGGGCTATGAATTACTTGCATGAGGGCAGCAAGGCCTGGCCCTTTGCACGGTAGCTGGGGGAATGTTTACCTAAACTACTAGACAGGAATGCATCGGATGAGGAGCGAAGGAGATAATCTCGAAGGTGAAATACAGTTTTTGGCAGGCGACAGGCTGGATCAGGCTCCGTTAGCCGCGCAGGGAGTAAGACAAAGTTCATGGTCACAGATGCGGGCTCAGACTGGAGCTTTCAGAGGCAGAAGGCAGAAAAGGCTTGATGACAGAATTCGGGCCTACTCGCCTGAATCTGTAGAAATGTGGAAAGTGAACCACATAAAGTCGGTGGCCTTTCATACTTAGGAAAGGAATATCTGACCCATTCATGGCGGATCTAAAAGAGGACATGTTGACGGTGGACGCACATATATTTGCGTCTTCAAAAAGTGGAATAGGAGGGAACATACATGTACTTATAGCATGTACATGGAGCCGTTGGGGTCTACGATAGGGGACATAACTGATCACAAAATTCATATTTCCTCATTCCCTCCTTGTCCCCTTCGGACCCTTAGGAGATATCGATCTTCATCAATCCATCGATCTGTTCATATAACATCATTTGTTCTTCTTTCTTCTTCCGGGATCTCGAACGAATACTTGGATGTGGGATACACGAGGTGGCACACAGACCACAAATCGCTGGCCCACATTGTAGACATAAGCAGCAACTGAATAGTATGAGAAAGCCAATACCTAGGAAGGAGAGGATTCTCCATCCCCAGGCTGACAACACGCCCCAGAACCAACCGGACCAAGTCCAGGTGCCTGGACTCTGGTGTATCTGGCTTACAATCTTATGAAGGCGGGTTATGGCTTTATATACTGACGGTGAATTTTCTGGTATGAAAATGCAACAACTTGATCCGATGACCCTACAAGCTCCGCCCCTATCGGCCAGGATGACGTCAAGGACAAGACGATTTTGAAGCACAACAATCCGCATAGCAGACTGCTCTTCTGTTAAATTGCCTAAGGCGGAAATAGTTTCATTCACTACTGCTTCGAGGGTTCTGGTTAATCTACGTATCAGCTTACTATTAGTGACTGTACCTATATAGGGGAAGAAACCTTTATTGAAATCTGTGTATTTTTCCCATGCTGTTTCAGTGTAATCGACAATTGGGAGATCTCTCTGCTGTCTATTGTGTACTAAATGGGTATTTCTATGATAATCAGGAGGGGCTAGGAAAACAGGTGGTAGAAGGAATGCTATGTAACAGGTACCATCCCAATCTAAAGGTAGGCGTATATATGCGGTCTGGCCACATATAAAGTAGGAATGACGAGAAGCTCTAAATGTAGACTTGCCTTGATCACTGAATTTTATTACAGTGGTGCATTTACTATGGCCCATGTGTATGGAGCCATTCTTTCTTATACATAGTTCCCCTTTTACTGGGAATACTGACATGGCGGGCAAGATTGGTGTAGCTTCAGATTCAACGTTCAGGATCATGAGGTTAAGTGTAAAATTACCTAATCCATATACTTCATTTTCTAGATCAGTTCCTGTTCTTTTGGGAAGTCCCTCCTTGTTAGGGTAGCAGACTTTAAGCAAAACTAAGGTCAGGTTTCCCCATACCCAGTTGTCTTGATAAACTGCGGAATTTGAATCTAGGGAATTAATCAAACTAAACCATGCTCCACAGGAGCCATTGTGTGTAAACGGATAGGGAAAGAGGGGCAAAACTCCCTTATAGTTCTGATAGGGAGGGAGTCGGCCACATATCCAACAATTTGTGGCATTGCTGGTTTGATGGGAATGATGTAGCATACTAATGAAAGTGTTATTGCGCAGCGCAAATCTATAAGACAATTCATGTGGAGGTAATTCACTAAAAGAATGTTCTGCAGTTATATTATAAGCATGCTTAGAAATAGGGTAATATATGTGCAATAGGATGCTGACAATGATGATCAAAAGACTTAGAAAAAACAAAATTAATAATGTTACTGTACAATGACTACGAAATGATTTACAATACGCTTGCTTCTTGAGCAGCATTTGATTATTTCTTTCTCTATTCCGGTCCAGAGGATACATGTCAGAGACAAATTCAACCGATTCACCTTGGAGAGGACTTAAACAATCAAATTGTCTGACTTATTAGACCTCAATTTTAGTCTATATAGTTCTGAGTTCGATTGCTCAACCAAAGGGAGCTTTGAGTCTGTTTTTGAGGAAATACAGGGTTTAGTCTCTATATTGGATGGTAGTCCATAAAATTTCTTGATATGACTCGAGTGCAACCATCCTTTTCTTCCTTCGATTTTCACGGCTGTCCTTGTGGTGAGTAAAACTAACTTCGGTGACTTCCACCTAGGATCCAGTTGGGTCTTCCGGTCAAAATTCCTGACCAACACCAAGTCCCCAGGAACCACGTCATGGGGTTTCACCTCAGTATTGTCGGGAAAAGCTGCGGATACCTGTGAACGACAAGATTGTAGTGCAGACATCAAGGAAGCCAGGTAATCTGTCAGCATATTACAGTCAACGTCAGTTATTTTGCGAGGTATAGGCGTCCCCCACATATTTGGTGGTCTACCGAAGATCACCTCATACGGGGATAGCCCTGTTCGAGAATGTGCTACCATTCTCATGTAAAAGAGCGCAACTGGTAAGGCTACTATCCAATCGACTCCTTTCTCTCTACATATTTTGGACAATCTAATTTTCAGAGTTTGATTATGGTGTTCCACGAGACCTGCCGCCTCGGGATGTCGGACACAATGAAATTTCCATTGGTATCCTAATAGAAGGGAAACGTGTTTCATTAGTTCGGACGAGAACGGCTGGCCGTTATCTGAATAGACAACACGTGGTAAACCGTACCGTGGGAAGAATTCTCGAACTAACTGTTTGGCAGTAGTCGGGGCAGTGTAATCTGAAACCGGGTATGCTTCTGTCCAACGGGAAAGAGCACAGACAACTACGAGAACATATTTGAATCCTCGACATCGTTCCATCTGGATATAATCCATCTGGAGGACTTCAAAAGCATGATCGGGAGTTTGGAATCCACCCTGTTCTACGGGGATGCTTTTACCTGGATTAAACTGACAACATATCATACAGGTACGAACTTTTTGTTTCGCTGCGGCTCGTAAATGTTTATTGAACCAAATGTGTTGAATGCTGTCTAGCATAGCTTTTTCTCCTAGGTGCGCTGGACTGTGTATAGTGTATAGTGTTAATGATGACTTGGACCATTGAGTCGGGAAGAAACCATATAGATTTTTCCTTCGTCATCCATCCTTGATCTGTTTGGATCCCTCCTAATTCAGTCCATTTCTTTATTTCTTCTGGTGTAGCGTGTGTCTGTATATCAATTACATCAAGGGCGGGATCCTTAACTGTCATGCAATGTGTTGGTGTCAGAACTATTGTCTTTGTCATGTCAGTTGTGTGAGTCTGATTCTGAGCAGTCTGTTTAGCTGTTCTGTCAGCTAGGTCATTACCCTGAGAAATGATATCGATAACTTTTGTGTGGGCTTTGCATTTCATAATCGATATTGCAGTAGGTAGATGAATCGCGTCTAATAGGGCTTGAATGAGGGGTCCGTGTTGGATGTGGGCACCGTGAGAAGTGAAATAACCTCTCTCTCGCCACAGTACGCCGAAGTCATGGACGACTCCGAATGCATAACGTGAATCTGTGTATATGTTGACTTTTTTATTTGTGGCTTGAATACAGGCTTGTGTCAAAGCGGTGAGCTCTGCTGCTTGAGCTGACAAAGTGTTAATACAATTTGTTTCAACGACTTCAGTGTCTGTTGTGACTGCGTAAGCGGCCACTAACTCTCCTGTACTTGTTCTCATACATGACCCATCTACATATAATGTCAAGTCTGGATCTGTCAAAGGGATGTCTGTCAAGTCTTGTCTGGGCTTCGTCGTGATAGTAATGACTTCGACACAATCATGTGCCAATGGATCTGTTCCGCCTACTGGTAACAGTGTGGCAGGATTTAACGTATTACAACGTCTGATTTCTATGTGTGGCTGAAACAATGTTAATTCATAACCGGTGAGTCTCGCTATAGTCAAGTGTTGTGTTTGTGTGCGGTTCAAAACAACCTCTACTGCGTGTGGTACTTGTACTGTCAGTTGATGTCCTAACACTATGGCATCGCTTTGTCTGATTGCTAAAGCTGTTGCTGCCACTGATTTCAGGCACGCTGGAAGTGCCTGAGCTACTGGATCTAATGTACTAGAGAAATAAGCACATGGTTTGTGTGATCCTGCTTGTTCCTGAGTGAGTACTGACAAAGCAGTACCTTCACGTTCTGTAACAAAGAGTGTAAACTGTTTACTGTAACATGGCGTTGCTAGGACAGGTGCTTGGCATAAAGCTTTCTTTAAGCTTTCAAAGGCGTGTGTATGTTCTGGAGTCCAAGGGAGGACAGTCGATGTGGCTGCCTCCTGTGTTGTCAACTGGATGAGTGGTTTTGCTAGAAATGCATATTGAGGGATCCACTGCCTACAGTATGAAGTGAGGCCTATAAAAGCTCGTACCTCCTTTTGTGTCTTGGGTGGTGGCATGTTAGCAATTAACTGTATGCGGTCGGGTGTAAGCTGCCTTCCCTCCTTGGACAGCGAGTGCCCAAGGTAAACAACTCGCTGGACACAGAATTGCAGCTTAGAAGGGGACACCTTGTGCCCCTTGTCAGCCAGAAATTTCAAAACCGTCAGTGATGCTGTTTCGCATTCAGGTTCGCTTCGAGCGGTGATCAGCAGATCATCGACATATTGAAGCAAGGCAGTGTTAACTGGCATGTGGATACTGTCAAGTTCTCGTTTCAGTGCTTGACTATAGATGCTGGGGCTTTCTGTAAATCCTTGAGGTGCGCGTGTGAATTTAAAACTTCGTCCATTTAAACTAAATCCGAATAAATATTGACTTTCCGGATCAATTGGGACACTAAAGAAGGCATTCTTGAGATCAATTACAGTGAAGAACGTTGCTTCTGAGTCAATAGCTGTGAGTAATGAAGAGATATCTGGGACCACAGGGTATTGTGGTACAATGCATTTATTTAATTCGCGCAGATCAATAACCAATCGATATACCGGTGGAGCTTTTGAATCCGTTCTTTTAAGAATCGGAATTATCGGAGAATTACATACATTGGAGTCTGTTTCGACAACCACTCCTTGTGCAATGAGCTCGTCAATGATTTCCAGTAAAGCCACTACAGCATCTGGTGGTAACTTGTATTGTCGCATTCGTGGTAATACTATTCCTGATTTCAGTGTAACTCGATATGGTGTAATGTTCATGCAACCAACATCAGTGGGGCCTTGTGCCCATAAATGTGTAGGTAAATTCTGCAGTCGGTGATCCATGTCTCTGGATACGTAGTGACCTTTAAAGTCACGTAAAAATAGTCGTACTCCTTCCGGAGAACAACATATTATGGCTCCTAAAGCTTTCAATGTTTTTATACCTAACAAGTTTTCTGGACATGATTTAGTAAGCAATAAATCTGTAGTACGTGTCAATGGACCTACTGTAAGTGGAAGAGGTTGTGTTACGTCATTAATTATAGGTTTTCCTGAGAATCCAAGGGAAATATTTTGTGAGCCTGAGAGGGGTGCCCCTGGAACTTCACTACTTCTTATAGTTGTTCTGCTTGCCCCTGTATCAAGTAAAAACTTTCTGTCTTCCCCTAATAGTTCACTATGTACATAAGGTCCCTCTTGGTCTACAGGAACCTCTATAAGGGGTAAGCCAACTTCCCTCTCTAGGCTATCTCATGAGTATCGCTGATAATCGGGATAATCTGTTTGTGCATACTCATACATTTGTTGTGTTGTTGCTTGAGTTGCAGCGACAGGCTGCGCTTGTGGTGGTGCTACGGTCTGTTGTGGAGCTGCCTGTTGCGGGGCTAATTGTTGCGGAACTAACCTAGGTTGTGCCTGCTGAGGCAGTTGCTGTTGATTCTGATCCTGTCTAGGTGGACGTGGTCTCTCATGTGTTCTACCGGTGGCAATATTATGTTTCAGGACTGGACAATCGTGTATATAATGACCTGGTTGTTTACAATAGTTGCATGTCCCTTTTGCAGGACCTGTGGAATCACCCTTTTGATGACTATCAGCTGGAACTGACTGTGCAACAAGCATTTTCATTTTCGTATCTTTCATACGTCTTTGTTCGTGTTCTTGTTCTTCTCTAATTCTATTGTGATGATATTGTAACATCTGTAGCATCTGTGATGGGGTATTACCTTGCCAGGTACTTTCGAATTTCAATACTCTATTCTTGACTTGTAGCAGAGAATTTTCAACTAATTTTGTCACAAACAGATGTGGATATGACTCACTACTAGCTTTTATACCACTATTTATACTGAAACATTTTTCAAATCGGGAATAGAAATCACTAGTGTCTTCATCTGGTTTTTGTTTACAGGCTGAAATTGCACCCCAGTCTTCCTTTTTCGTAGTTAATAAACGTGGCAGTACCTGTATTAGTAATCCTGCTAGTGCGGTAGTCTTATCCCCAAGCCCTGCTCCTGCAGCTCGGGCCTTTTCTTCGTTTTCTAATGCTGTCCAATCTATCTTTTGGTCTCCTACCTCCCATTCTTTTTCTTTGAGTTTTTCATAAACACCTGCGGGTAAAAGGACTTTTAATATTTTCATAATATCGGGGTAGGTATACTCTCCCATGAGTAACATGTCTTTTATCTCACGGTGGAAACCTGCTGGGTCCTTGTCATGGCTGGGTACTACTTTCTTCATTTCTAATAATTCCAGTTTAGTTATAGGCGTGTATACAAACACACGTGTGAAATTATCGTCGGCACCTCTGATCGGGTGCACTTCGCGTAACGGGTTCTGTCTATCTATGTGATACATTTTTCTTCCCATTATGGGAACTGGAACGTGTTCTGGGCATACGAAATTTAAATATTGGTTTCGGGATTCTAGTATTTCCTTAATCAAATCAGTACCTGACCCTCTCCATATGTTGGTGAGTAGTTCTGTCAATATGTCAGGTAAGGGTCCTGGATCGGAGTGTTGGCCTTTATATAATATAAGGAGGTGTTGAATCATGTATATACTAGCTAAACGCTGTTCATATGGGTCTAGATTCAGAAACGTGTGTGCAAGTACATCATCATTGTATTCGCCGGGACTGTCAGCCCATTGTACTGCTGACCTGACTAATTCTTGTTCGTCCATGGAATCGAGCACGTGGTACCCCCTTCGATCTCGGAGTAATTTATCAGCGGCTTGGAATAAGTGTTCAGGGGATTTTGTATTGAGCATAGGGTTTGGAAGATGTCTATTATATTCTGGACGTATTGGACGTATTGGGTCGTTAAAACCTCTGGTATTATTATGGGATCTTCCTTTACTTACATAAGCTATCGTGTCTACTTGGTCTGATTCTTGCTCCTCCTCCTCTCTGTTTAGGTCCGCGGCGTCTACCTCTAATCTTTCTTCATGTATTCGTTCTACCTCTTTGCGGATCTTTCGGTACATAGCTATTATACATAACTGTTTATCATGTCTCCCTTCTGATATATTCTTACCCCAAGTGACAAGTGTTTGCATTTCTTCCGGATTTACCCCAGGCCGGTCTTGATTTCTAATTACACAGTTTATGAGGAAACGTAACAGTTGTCCCTGTACCTCCGCTTTCTGGTACTCCATGGCTCTGCTAATACTTTCAGGACCTCGCCCTGACTGGACAAAGTGATATATATTTTCTAAATGTGTATTCATTCCTGGTAACTTCGTTAAATATATGGCAGCTCGTCTAATACGTAATGATGACAGCAGCATTTCGTCCCGTTTACCGGGCACAGGATCATATCTACAATCTACTAGAAGTTCCTTAAGCATATCGGGAGTGGCTAGTTTGGGCGTACGTTGGTGTGCTAAATCTCTAAGGGAAAATTTATTTCCTCTGGGTGGCGTAGAAAAAATGTCTGTCGTACCTCCTGTAGCACCGTCTGGGGTGCTGGACGTGAAAGGATTTGTTGAGGGTGAGACAGCAACCGTCGTTGCGGGAAAAGCTGTAGAAACAGATGTGCTTGTCGGAATGTGTGTCGAAGCGGGTTGTTACGGAGGTACAGACGAATGTTCTTGGCGATGAGCATCATCGGCAAGCGGTCTATGTGGTGCGGTATTAGCATACTCGGGAGCTGCGTCATCTAAATAGCGGGAAAGGAAAACATCTTCTGCGGTTCTGGGATGCCCCTTGGGGTGCGCTTTTTATCGGAAACAATGGAGGTGGCAAGTCTTTTGGTATTTCCGGAGTAGCCTTAGGTAACCCTTCGGCCAGAAGTGGATACATACCATTCATAAGAGCGTTTCTTTGTCTATCTACTTGTTCTGATTTTACTCGGGTACCTTCCTCAAGTAATAGATTTTCTCAGACTTTATTTGAATTCTCCTTACTCTTATCTTCCTGTCTAAGTGCTTTTTCTGGACGTCTATAGGATTCTTTACGCCATAATTCAATGGCATCTTTCTGTGACTGTCTGGCTTTCTTTTTCCATAATTCTTCTTCTACTCTCATGATGCAATCTGCATCCCAGGTCCCCGCTGCGGGCCATCTCTGACTCTCTGGTAATTCTTTGGTGTAATCCACCCATAAATCAAGAAATAATACGGCATCTAGGCCATGCTTATGATACATAAAGTACCCTGGAGTGTCCCTCGGTGGGATGGGAACGGCTTCTTCGAGTACCCCTTTTCTAGTTTTGATCTGTCTTAGTTTCGAAAAGAGCGGCATTTTTAGACCTTATTACTAGAACATACTTTATACAAAAAAACACAATAATGAACAGTCATTCACACCACAGTATATAGAACGTATTTAAAACATTTAACACTTAACAGTTTTACGAACAATGATAACTAATAGAAAACTAGTTACTGACATAATACTGACACTAGATAATACTTATTTATATGCAAGACATACTATATATACTGCTAAACAGTACAGATACACTGCTAAAACAGTGCAGACCGGATTTGTGTACCCAAACCCGTCTTGACCGGCACAGACTATGTGCACGTTAAATGCCTCCCCGGTAATGGTACTCACCGGGTAGCTCGGAACGGAAGGCCTCGGAACGGGACTTGAAACTGGACGGGACTGGACTCGACTCGACCGGACTCGGAACTTCGGAACCTGGCGGGTCTCTGTATACCTCGGATCTTGCTCTCTCAGCTAGGCTCTGGTCGGGATACTTCGCACCTCTCACCGCCTCGTCTGGGTGTTGATCGCAGCCTCAGTCGTCCCCGCTTGGCCGGAAGGAGACACAGGAAATCCTGCAGATACGCGTTTTTGTTGTCCGTTCAGCTGTGGCAGGAGACCGGGCCTGCAACGCACCGCCGGCGCGTGAGATGAGAAAGTGTCCCTGTTCGGGCGCCAATTTATGTGGTAAATATTTCGTTACCGGTACTATTTTTTTTATGCGGTAAAATCTATCGAGAATAACTCAGTAAAATGAGAGGCAGAATCCGTGGTATTAGAGGGTTTAAAAAGGCTTTATTCCTATACAAAGGAACATAATTCGAATTATGGGCCTTCTATTCCATCACCACGAAAGTTCAGGAAGGAAGGAACATATATTATTGACAGATAAGCAGTTTTATAGAAAATACATTACAATGAAACAGATGCAAGAGGCGTAACAGCTGATAAGAGGTGCATACGTAGCTAATAGAGGGCGTAATTTAATAAACGTCATCATACATGATGTAATATGTGGGTGGATCCATAAGAGAATCCTGCAATGTCAGCAGAAATAGTTGGCAGAGATGCGCGGGCAGCCGCATGACGTGTGATTGACGTGCAACTAGAGGGTGAAGGGGACTTGACGTTTAGCTCTACATGTGGAGACAGAAGTCTGGGGTTATGTCAACCTAATCCCAAATCATATCTAATATCCTATGTTTTAAAGAACAGTGTTATCCAAAAAGAGAGGTCTCTTAGGATAGAATCTTATTCTATACTGACTATACTGACTGTTAGTGCGTGTACAAGCGTCTAAGTGTCTACACTAGATGCGAGGGAGTAGGAATATTCCATGGTAACGGGGCTATGAATTACTTGCATGAGGGCAGCAAGGCCTGGCCCTTTGCACGGTAGCTGGGGGAATGTTTACCTAAACTACTAGACAGGAATGCATCGGATGAGGAGCGAAGGAGATAATCTCGAAGGTGAAATACAGTTTTTGGCAGGCGACAGGCTGGATCAGGCTCCGTTAGCCGCGCAGGGAGTAAGACAAAGTTCATGGTCACAGATGCGGGCTCAGACTGGAGCTTTCAGAGGCAGAAGGCAGAAAAGGCTTGATGACAGAATTCGGGCCTACTCGCCTGAATCTGTAGAAATGTGGAAAGTGAACCACATAAAGTCGGTGGCCTTTCATACTTAGGAAAGGAATATCTGACCCATTCATGGCGGATCTAAAAGAGGACATGTTGACGGTGGACGCACATATATTTGCGTCTTCAAAAAGTGGAATAGGAGGGAACATACATGTACTTATAGCATGTACATGGAGCCGTTGGGGTCTACGATAGGGGACATAACTGATCACAAAATTCATATTTCCTCAAGTGACTCAGCTATGGATATGAAAATGTTGTGTGATGACCTTTCAAATAAATACTTGAGCTGAAGTGCTTCCCTGTAAGAGTTCCTTGCCACTTGGTAGATGCTATGCTGAAAACATCTTAACAAACCTCAGAGTTAATGATAAATGCTAATGACTTTGTAGTCCATTCTGGTGCACTGTTTTGTTATGCACTGGAACTAAAATGCAAATATTTCTCAATTTGTGCTTTGTGTGGCATCAAAGAAAGAGTCATTCCAACTGTGTCATTTAGATGGTGATTCTTAGTCCTAGAGGCAGTGAATGCTATATTATCCATGTGGCAACCGTTTACAGAATGTTTGCTTAGTGTTGATGCCAAAGGCAAGAAATGTGAGGATCTTTGATCGCATATTGATTGTGATGTGAAAAAATTACACTCCACTGCATTTGTTGATTTTTTTCAGAAAAACATGACTGCTATTGTGGACATAGCAAAAAAGTAGAGTCAGAAAACACCCTTTTCTCAGTGTTTTGAAAAGTACTGCTTCATTTTTAACCGCTTCAATAACTCTGAGGGCATATGCTCCCAGTTCAATGCATATGTAGGAGAACCTGTCCCAGAGAATCACAATCTTCAGGTGCACCAGTATTGTCATGGAAAGCTATGTCATTGGATAGAGTTAGCAGATTATTTACTGGCTGTTTTGGCGTTGCCAGTCTCAGGTGCCAATGTTGAAAGGTCCTTTTTACAGATAACTGTTTACATGGAAAGGAAAGGCCAAGTGCGCATGACCAAAGACTCACTGAAAAAGTATTGTATGGTGTAGTTCAATGCGTTTGATTTGTAAGAATGTATTTGGACCTCATATACACTGTACGAACACGTTCTACATACCATGCAATATCAGTGCAGAAAGCAAGCAAAAATATAAAAGCAAAAGGTTCCATAAACACTCCAAAAACATTGCTTCTTTTGTTTTTTTAAGGGAGCGAAAATGTGTGATCACACTACTGTTTCTTAAGGTTTTGAAATCACTGAAATAACAAGAAAGCCTACCAATTGTATATCATGTACTGTTGCCTCACCACAATTCTTACCTCAGTCCTTAAGTACAGTCTGATGACTGAACAGAGGTCCCTACATAAGAAGAATCATGCATAAAATACTGCCTCTGTAGTCAATGCCTTTAACATTAAATGTGCGGCCCCGGAGAACGTTCCTCAGTTACCTCTGGCATCCTTCTCTCAAATCCTAGACGATTTGTAATGTAAGGGCCTAGTGGGTGGCATCCAAGCCACCCAGGCACAGAGGCCCGGCTCTGCTAGCCCAGAAATGTGACAGCTTTGATATTTAGAGATCCTCGCTGCTCATTCATTTTTTGCCAAAAAGGTTTCTACTAACTCAGCAGTAGGAGTTGGTGGAACTCACAGAATTTGACTTTGTGAAATTCCGCGAAGTAGGCAAGCCACCCTGTTCGCGTTGTGATTTAGTGTCGGGAGAACATTCCATGATGAAAAATCAGCATGAAGGGCACCGCGCCAGAGGGCACAACTACTCTAACTTGATTTTGCTGCCGCACAAGTAGATTTTCTGCCTGAGTGGCATGCTTCTGGTTACAACTGCCAGAGACCACCCGCTTTGGAAAAATCTCACTGGATGTTTTTTTTAGAACCTGGAAATCATGCTAGGGGAACCAAATCTCACTCATGCTCTCCAATTTACTGTTGTGGTGCGATGGGATGTAAGCAATTCTTCCATGAAGCGATTGGCAGAATTTGGCCCAACAGAGTATTTTGACCCTCCCCACTCAGGAGTAGCCATTTCCAGGAAATTGTAATGCTAGCCATTTGTCACCTCCAACATGTCAAGAATGCCTGGTCAAAATTTTATGTATTTTTCTGAACAGACCTCCTGGGGTCTGTTTTGGAAAAAAATTGAGCATGTGTTACTGATGAGCACGGAGCTCTCTAATAAGTACTTTGGACACATGCTTGTTGATTTTCAGTCTCACATGGGAGACGCAGATAGGAAAAATCAGAATACTCATCCTAAACTTTGATACACTGAAGCTAGCTGTCCGATAGTGAATGGGTCACTAGAGAATACTTTCCAGCAGGTATGCTACCTGAGACTCCCCCATCAGAAACTCTGATTCTGAGTAAGGCAAGAACCACAATGTTAGTAGAGGAGGATTTTCTCTCATTTAAGGTCATTTCTGCCAATATCTCATTTTTCTGGGTGGAAACATATCACTGCCTTTGGCCATAGGCTCATTTCAGCCCACATTGAAGCATAATTTAAAACAGTGCCTCATTCACTGCTGCTCTCCACACATGGAGTGAAAGGGCTCAGCTCTTTAGAAATGGTGGATCTAATTCTAGTTCCTACCTGACCATACTAACAGGAAAGTAAAATGTTCATACTCTCAACTGCACTGGTACTATTAAGAATGATCCCAAGCCTGCACAAAGGCAGAGAATATCTGGAGGTCATTATTTTGGATCTTGAATGAATTCATGATATCAAAACCTGTGTTTTCTGCTTTTGCTCCATTTGCAAAATTGAAGAGTTAATGCCATTTTTCTTTAGCAAGAGCGACACAATTGGAGTGCACAGAATAACATGCTATTTACAAAAAACTAGCCCCTACAATGCAGAGCAGATATAGGCAGTCACTCTTATTTAATTGCACCACTGCTCAAGAACTCAATAGTATGAAGAATCTCCTATCCTTTAAAAAACTTTAATAAGAAGCTCATCAACCTAACCCTCTCTAACTTTGCTCCATTGAACAAAACCCTTATCAATGCCTCAAAAAGCGGTAGTTATATCCCGCAGAGTCACAATCATCCTGTTATAACACATATCAAATTACCTCCCTATTTTGGCCCCATTCTGCACTACAACAGCACTAGAAAATATGGTAACCAATCAACTCTCTGTCCATCTACAGACCAACAACTGTATGAGTGACTTTCAGGTATATTGCTGAGAATACCTAGGGGTTAAAAACTGGACCGGCATATAGTAAAGAAGTAAGGTTTCTGAACAAGGAATTGGCTATGCTTTGTTTCGACTGTATCTGTCAAGGGCTTTTGACACCTTTTTTGAAGAATCACTTGGTTAGATGTGCTGGAGTTGAAGAGCATATAGCAATTGCCACCAGGCTCCTTCCTGTCTCACATTATGAAATCCCCATTAATGCTCTTCAAGAGCCTGTATTTGTAGATGATGACCACAGGTGCTGGAGACACTAAGATCTTCCTCAATCCAGGCAAAATGTCTGGGTACCCTTTGATATACCTTGTGTGTAATCAAGATGTATATCCATTGGCACACAAGACAAAAACCTTGCTCCTGTGCTCAGTCGATCCTTCACAGCACCACTTTCATTTCACAAAACTCCATGGGCCCGTCTCCAGCGCTATTGCATTAGATACACAATGTGGCAATGCTGTTTGGCAGTGACTTAAGCTTTACTCTCCAAGGCAATACAGTCATTAAGACTGTGTTCCACCACAAGCTCCATAGAATTCTCCTTACAATCCCCCATCTTCTCAATTGCCTTAGTTGTTACTGTGGTTGCGTTCTGCCTGGAGTACTGTAACATCATCTACAAAGGAAAAACCCCAAACTACCCTAACATGACCCTGCAAAAAGTGTCTGCAATGAAACATGCAAGACTACACAATTGTCAGACCAGGTGGAGGCACTGGTGTACAGAAATGTACACCAACAAAAACTATCTACGGTCCACTGAGATATTTATTTACTTGCAGTGTAATACATCAGATCATAAAATATGCACCCACATTACTTTCACACATGCTGATCAGAACAGGCTTACTGCTTACTTTCACAATCTCATATACATATTATTTGCCTGAGGAAAATACATACCTGCCATGGGTGGAAGTTTGAGATATTTGCACAGGTCCCTTGAATAAAAAGCCCTCCATCATGTATGCACAGCCTCAAATCCTCTAAAGCAAGCACAGTGGCATACACTGCATTGTAAATATTGTAAGTGATTCTGAAGTCCATCATGCTGTCAATTGGTAGGCTGTCCAGTTTCTCATTCCCTGTGCACATCTTGGTTACATTATCCTTCTTTAGGAAGTTGTCTTCATTCAGCCACTGACAACTAAATGTTTCTTCCCAAAACTTTTTCATAAACGTATCTTGTGTGGATAATGATGGGTGAATGCCAATAAAATACTCTTGAAAGTTCATCATGTCTCCACTATGGATTGCAAACCCAATGGTACCGGCCAAAATGTCTGAGTATTGCTTTATGGATAGGAGAGAAGATGTTGACCATGCTTCGCTGGCAATCCAAATCTTTCCAGTGATATTCTGCCTCACCATCTCATCCAATAGAGGAATGAGCTCAGCATTAGATGAAAAAACAACAATTGCATTAGCTGTTGAATTTTTTATCACTTGGACAATATGGAAGGCATTTTTATCTGCTCGGTTTAGGAGGATATTCTCAGTAAAGGCAACACAAGCCCCGGCCTTGATTAGCTCGCGCTGCACTATTTGACTTCCCTGTTGTCCATAATCATTATTTGCAGCCAGAATACCAACCCATGTCCATCCCATGTGCATCACTAGCTGGGCCAGTCCATGGGATTGAAACTCATCACTGGGGATAGTGCGGAAAAAGGAAGGGAACTGATTCCGGTCACTCAGAAGCGGACTTGTTGAAAAATAACTAATCTTTTAAAAAAGAAATAAAAAAATATTTAACAATTGTGCAGATTCATTTGTAAGTAATAGCAAATGCTAAGTAGTGTTATTTGAAGTTATACCTGATCATGCTATCAATAGAGATCAAGTCCCTAACTGAAGGAGCCTGTTAACACTGTTTTGCGAAATGTTTGTTTGATATTGGAAGAGTGATTTTCCTCAATTTAAAATCTTCTTTAAATTAGGCTTCAAATCTATTTCTCAATTTTCGAAATAAGCAGCCCCATAAACAATTGTGACACGATGGGCAAAACAATCAGATATATGTTGAGTGTGTCCCTCCACAGGATAACCACATCCAGAAAATACACACAAGAGCACAAATATTGAACATATCACACACATGATTCAATTATTACTGTACTCTATTTCACATTATAATGTACGTTTTCTCAGAAAGAGGTCTAGGAATGGAATGAAGAGCTGGTAAATGTGAAAGAGTGGCTGATAAGCTCTCTAAATAATCTGATCAGAATTCATCCAAATATTGTGCCCAACTGAGAATCCAAAAATGTGAGACAATATGAAGGAGTTAGAGGTGATTTCAACCACTGGGTAAAAGAAAAATGCCAAAAACGTTATGGTACACAAAGGGACTTAAACAGCACAAAAGAGCATGGGCATGCCACTCTTGAGACACGTAGAGAGCACTGTGTAAAAAAAAAAGAGTCAAATTACCCCAAACATATAGGAGAGTACTGCTGAGCTGGAAGAGAGAAAAACACTGCCCACAAATGAGAAAAAAAGGTCATATGAACTCTAATAGTCAGGGCCGAGAGCCGTCATAAAGAGCATAAAACACACAATCCATTGTGATACAAATTAATTATTTTAAAAACACAGATGACCATCCCTCACAGAAAACATCATTCCAAATAAATCCCTGATTAAGAAACTTGAAAATAATTGAAGTTAAGCCTTAAATTTAGCAACCACAAACACATTGTTATCTAGCCTTGAGAAAACCCTGTGAAGAGCATACCTCAAGGTAAAATCAGAGTATGGAAGCCTAAAAAGGATGTGTCTAAAAATAAAGGGCTGATAGATAATTCCCATCCCATCTGCCATCCATGAATAAGAATGGAAGTTTTTGAACCACTCATTGTTCCAGCTCTATGTTTTCTCTGGAGGGAGTTGCTGCTCAGAGTATCCAAAATACGAATGCACAGCTGGTGTGTGCCTGAATGGTTTTTGCCTAACAGCTAGCTTTCCAGAGGTGAGGGAACATCAACTTTAGTCTAATTTGGAGGAGGAGCTGTCTGCCTTGTATTAAAAGCCTAAAGACCACTCCCTGATAGAGGAGGAAGGAGAAATCCAACCCTGCAGGAAGTGCTGATTCTTGGTGTGGACAAAGATAATTGGCCATGGCAATGTGGTCTGTCCACCAGACTCACAGCCCATGTGACTTGTCTGTTCTAGACTGGGAGCCAGTCCCTGAACTCCTTCAAGGAATCGCTGCATGTCTGAAACATGCCCGAGTGGTCTCCACTGTCATCCCTATTGTCTTAAGCTATAGCACATGCCAAGAGCACCCAATCAGCCTGCTGTCTGAAGGTGGGATTGACGTTTCCACCTGGCATCCACTGTGTGGTAATACTTTTTTTATTATTTATTTATTTGTTGGTTTATATTGCGTGAACTCGACCCGAAGGTATCTGAGCACTTTGCATGAGCACCAGTTGCTTTACTGATAGATACATTAATTTTGTTAGGCCCAGGAGATTAAGTGACTTTCCCAGATTCACAGGATGTTGAGCGTCCCTGCTGTGACTCGATCTCGGCTCCCCAGCTTTGAGATTGACCTCTCTAGCAGTTAGGCCATATCTATGACCAGGCAGTCCCTGCCATCACAGAAGAAGAAGCCTGAAATCTACCCCAGGGTACTTGACCAACCACTTTGAGTAGCTCTCCTGGCACCGTTCACAGATGTAGACTAGGCTACTTCTAAGTACAAAGTTGCTGCCTTGAAGTCCTCTGTGTCAAAGCACTGTCTGGTTGACATGGTGCTTGAGATCTGCACATCTCATAAGCCATGGCTTTCATTGCTCCAAAGCACATCAAAGCTGTTAAGATAATGCAAGAGCCCTGCACTTTTAGAAGAGGAGTGCAAGATTGTTGCATTCCAAGGAGGATCAGTGTGACTGCCATTGTGATTTACCAACATAGAGGAAGTGGTCCCCCTGAGACTATGGGGCCAGTCTGCTGATAACACTGACAGAGCCCAGACAAAGGTTACCCTAAGAGGCCAGTCTCTCCCACCACTGACTTCAGGATCTTGCCTGCAAATTCCTGGCCTGACGTTTCTGTTGCATGTCCCAGCTGTAGTCTAGCAGAACTCTACTGAGCCAGCCAGACTGTAAATGGACAACCTATATGGTCCTTCACCACCCAGAGGAGTGGGTAAGAGTCTATATGGCTGTTCCAAGCCACAGAGACAACTGGGGCCAGATTAATTAAGCCTTTTTGTGAAAGATCAGATTCGCAGAATAAGACTGCAACAAAAAAAGGCTTTTGATTATGGGTAAAACCCATGTTGCGATTAGGTAACTTGTCACTGAATCACATTTTGAGTTTATGACTAAGTACAGATTCAGTATTTGGGATGGGAATTTATGGGCATCCCTTAAAGATAGTGAATCATATTGGTATGCATTAAGGTGTTGTGACCGACATCCAGTCACAAATAATTAATAGTTTACCGATAGCAAAGGGGTACCAAAGGGAGAGCTGCATCTGCACTAGTAACTATGAAACTGGGCCCTAGATTATCAATTAAGGGGAAGAAAGCAGAGTGCTTGAGGGGCCACCTTGAAGCATTTTGGACTTGCACCCATACAGTGGGTATCAGAGACACCTTTGTGATTTCTCTAGCAATGTGCCTTATTTTAGAATCGAGTATTTACAGTACTTTTCTTTTCAAAAAAACAAACGCTTGGCTGGACAATCATTTTATGGAGCCGCTGGATGTGTTTTTGAGTTCTGAGCCAGCGGTGCCTCCTCCATACTAACCTCCCAGAGAAGCCTGTGAATGCTCACCATCACTACTGAGAGTCAAGGGCTGCAGGGGTTGCACTTGGCACAAATTTGCAGAGCCATAGTAGGAAGGACCCTGATACAGTAGAGGCGAATTACCCCTGTCCGCACGTCTGTGGTCCAGTACCCACTGCCTGGCCAGTGGCCCTCCAAATGAGGTCTGACACAATGGCAGAAATAAGGGGATAGGCCAAGGCGGACTCTGCAAAGTGGCTGCCACTTTAAAACTAGTGTGCCTTACAAGCAGTATTGCAGAAAACCTTCAATCAGTGTCACACTTCAGTCAGCACTGATTGCTGCGTGGCTACTGCTGCCTCAGTTCCCAAAAATCCCAAATACCTTTATTTATTTTTTTAACCATTTATTTTATTGTTTTTCAGTCAATACAAAACAATGACAATAAGAAAAAGAGATTCTCAATGACATTCAGCAGACATGGTAAGTGGAAAACCAATCAATGGCATTGCCACAAAGAATGTAGTTATACTATACAGTGCAGTGTCCTTGAACAGGAGGCCCATGCAGGCATATTCAATGCCTTCTATAATTGCAGCTAGATGTCCATGTAGCATGAAAAACATTAGACCTCGTGCCATAGGCAGGGTAGCATCTGGGGAAACGGTGTCGGTATGAAGACCTTAACCTAAGCGCTAGGGAAAAGAGAAACACCATACACAGTACAAAAAGCGTCATCGGGGCAATATGACACATACCATAATGTTAGGTCTGCTTGAGTGTCCCATGCGTGACATGTGCCTGATGTGTAGAAGTCTTTACTGTTCTGATATCTCCGACTCATCAGGCAAGGACTCTGCAGATCGTGCGAGAAGTTAGCTACGTAGGGGACCCCATTTGTTCCGTAGTTTCGAGGCTCTGGGCAATGTTCCAGCATACAGAATCAATTGATCTTGGCAATATACTAAATCGTATCAAAACAAAACGTGGGAGTGTCCCAAGGACAAAGCGGCGTCCTTGTGAATTAGAGAAATGGAGAGAGTAAGCCTGGGGAAAAAATTATTTATTTAAGAAACCCCACACTCACCAACCTAGTTGGTGACATGCTTCATCATCGGGGTCCACCCAAGTAGTCGAGTGCCACTTGGGTGTGCTTAAACGCCTGGACTACAGCGGAGCTGGTTTTTTTGAACAGTGTGAAACTAGTTCAAATGAGTGGATTAAAAGTGTCTTTATTGTACTCCCTAAATATTTTATTTGGAGCAATAAGACACGGTTACAAAATAAGTGAGATACTTTTGAATGGCTAGGTTGACCATAGAGTATCAGTGTTTTAAGTAAAAAATATATCGGTCAACATGTTTCAACCTCTAAGTGTTAGTACAAGGTTTTCATCAGGACCAAGTGTTGGAACCGGGAGGTCTACGGTCTATAATGTGATAGAGCATGGACACCAGGTGTCCCTGGGATGTGGCGCGTGTCAGCATCTGCAAAGGGAGAAATGTTGGGGGTT
The DNA here is from genome assembly GCF_964204655.1 of Triturus cristatus. Lineage (NCBI taxonomy): Eukaryota > Metazoa > Chordata > Amphibia > Caudata > Salamandridae > Triturus > Triturus cristatus. Next base: position 762,296,130 of record NC_140595.1, read on the forward strand.
CCTTAGGAAATTCTGGGATGATAGATTGCACGCCCTGGCGTAGTCTGACATAAAGAAATATATCCAGTGAAGTTGGCTGTAGCCCTTGAAATATGCTGTCAGTGGTGCGAAATGTTCCATTTTGCTAGAGGTCTCCCCATGTGGTGCTGTTAGTGCGCTCACATAGTTTAAGGAACCCTGTTTCTTGTAGCAGTGGCATACATGGGTGATAGGAGAGGGTGAGGAGCGGTGAGTATAACATCTGGCCTTGAAGGAGAGACAGAATGCGACACCGGGCATCTGCTGTGCATGTGATCGTGGAAGGCTCAATGTCGCGTGTACGGAGAGGCGCGTTCAGCATGCCCTTTAAGGGGATAGGATCTGCCAGCCAGTGTTCAGCTGCGATTTACAGCATATACCTAGGGGGATGAAACCAATAGACACGCATAGTGAGCCTGTGCACACACATAATAAAGCTTGAAATCTGGCAGATCGAATCCTCCCTGAGCATATGGCTGGATGAGCACTTTCCATTTCAACCGAGGTTGTTTGCCCCCCCATATCAGCCTTGTCATTTCGGACTGGAGTGTTCGAAAGAAGTATCGTCCAGGAAGATATGGAATATTTAAAAAAAGGTATAGTATTTGTGGCAAAACCACCATTTTAATCTATGCCACACATTGTGCGAGGGTCAACGGTAGGGAGATCCATCAGGTGACATTTTCCGTGATCCGATGTATTGCAGTCCCATAATTGAGACGCATCAACTCGTCTCTGTCTCTAGTTATTACTACCCCAAGATAGCGTAGGTCCGAATCACACCAATCCAGCGGATAGTCCAAGGGGAAACAGGAGACCGCCGAGGTCAAGGGCAACACTTGAGCCTTCTCCCAATTTATATGTATCCCAGACACTATGAATTTTCTCAGTAGTGGGTTTAAGTTATCCTGTGGATGCCTCACATATAGCGTTATATCATTCGCATATAGGGATATGAGGATTTGTCGCAGATTACATTTTAGAGCCCTGTCCTGGTGATGCTGCCTCAATTTTGACGCCAATGGTTCGATGGCTAGCACGAAGAGGAGGGGTCAGAGGGGGCACACCTGCCTCGTGCCCGGGTTATGGGAAACGCGTCGGACAGGTGACCATTAATTAACACTCTCACCATTGGCAACTGATATAGCAGTCGTTCCAGGACAGGAATAAGCCAGGAAACCCCATGTGATGCAGCACCCCATAGAGATAGTACCATTTGACAGAGTCGAATGCTTTAGTGGCATCCAGGAAGACTGCCGCCAGCGGCAGCTCCTGTGCCACATACTGTAACATAGAGAAGAGGGTACTGAGGATATGCGCGGTCTCTCTGCCAGGAATGAATCCTGCCTGATCTGGGAGCACTAATATTTCCAATAATAAGGCTAGTCTATTCGCAATAACCTTTGCCAGTATCTTGGCATCGCAATTAATTAAACATAGCGGCCTGTAAGAATCACAGCATTTCGGCGGCTTCCTGGGTTTAAGTAAAGATGTGATTAACGCCTCCCTCATAGATGGGGGGTAGTTTGCTAACTTCAAACGATTCCTCATAAAGTTCCTTTAATATCGGCGCCATCAGATCAATGTAAGTTTTATAAAACTCAGTTGGCAACCCATCAAGGCCGGGGGCCTTCCCGGATTGCAGCTGCATAATGGCCTCTCGTATTTCGTCTAGTTCGAAAGGAGCGCAGAGGAATTCCCTTTGCGAATTGCTGAGCCATCCAAGGGCAACATCACCAAGAACGCTGTCTAATTCAAAATGATGCCCATGCTGCGAGGTGTAAAGCGTTGAATAGTGTGCGGTAAATGTAGCTAGGATGTCAGGAGTGTTGCGTTCTTCCCCGGCCCGTGATTTCCAACACGCAATTGGAGAAGTGTGGCCGCCGTATGGTTTCAGCTAGTGTCATCCCAGGCCGCTCTCCCTCCCCATATCTCTGCACCACACAGTATTTCCCTTGAAATTTCGTTTCCTGATCAGTGGCTTCTGTATATTCAGTGAGTTTCTCCCAAAACACATGACGAACATCCTTGACCCCACACAGCCTCAATTGTGCCTCGAGGTCTTTAAGCTCTGTTTCTAGTCGTCTGATCATATTCTGTATGTCCCTCAACACCCCTGAACCCTTAGAGATACAGAACCCTCGTACTCTCACTTTAAAGGCTTCCCAAATTGTTTCTACAGCATCTACGGAGCCCTTATTCCTACGGGAAAAATCTCGGATCTCATCCCCCAATTCGCTGTGAAATACCATATCTAGGAGCGTTAAGGGCTGCAGTCTCCAGGCGCGACGTGGTTTGTTATATACTAGCGGGGTAATTGTGAGCTTGACCGGAGAGTGGTCTGAGTATGTTCTGGCTAGATGTGAGACATCTTTCATAAGGGGGCCCAATCCTCGAGACACTAGATAATAATTTAAGCATGTCCAAGAGGCGGCGTGCGCTGTAAAGTGGGTTCCCTCCCGCTTAGTGGGATGAGCGTGTCGCCAGGCATCTAATAATCCCATCTCTGTCTTAATGCCCTGCAGAACATGGTACGATCTGTTGTAATGATGTGGTGTGGGGTTTGATCTATCTTCCATTGGGTTGAGAACTGCATTCAAATCCCCACCCCATATGTTATGCGTGGAGCCAATGTCCAGTATTTTCCCCCAGAGCGCAGTGAAAAATTCTGGAGTGTCTACGTTTTGGCCGTAACAACTCACCAGGGTGACCGAGTCCCTACCCAACTGCCCCCACACTATAGTGTATCCCCCATTATGATCCAACAATGTACCCGCTAAGGTGAACGGTGTCTGTTTTTTAATAAGTATTGCCATGCCTCTAGCATAGGATGAGTAAAAGGAGAATAGTCGGTGATCGGCCCATTTCGTAGAGAATGTAGAGGGGTGTAATGGATGAACATGTGTTTCTTGAATTAACACAATATGTATGTGGTGTCTATCTAGGCATGTCAAAAGTTGTCAGCGCTTACGTGGATCCCCGAGTCCCCTTACATTCCTTGTGTGTATCTGTAGACTCTGGTTAGCCATGAAATCAGCCATGGGTACTTGCAGTGCACAAAAAGTGGTGACATGTCTCCTGTACTCTGTGTGTCATGATCATAAAAATACCATGTGCTTGTCTGTCATAACTTAGTATAGTGATGAACAACAAACATATCGGGAAACCCTTCCCTCACCCGTCCCCTACCCTCCCACAACAGCACCCCAATTGTGCCCAAACGACAATTCCCTCCCGTCCCCCAACATTTCCCCAACTGGTCAATGTGGTCAACCAAGACCCGCGTGAACTAGAGGCGTGTGGGGGATCACCCATAGTGGGGGAACCGCTGGTGTGTCACAGTTACCTCCTCACTCCCAATATACACAACTGACCACGGTAGAGGCAGGCGAGGACTCGGAAGTGGTAGTGGGAGGGTGCTCGGCTCTACGCCGTGGAGAAAAGGTACCATTGTTCAAGTCTTACCTGTAACCGATTACATGCCCGGAGTGTTAGATATACTTATCTGGTGTCTCTCGGCTGTCCATAAGGCCAGTCTCCTGCTGATATGGAGCGTTGCCCCTCTGCAGCGTAGGGTAGGCGAAGGATGGTCTGTAGAGAGAAAGTCCCACTCATATTGGACTATCAGCACCAAAATGTAACAACCTTTTCACCCCACCTCATTACGAGTCATCCCCCAGCTCCGGAGAGCGGGACAGAGAGGAGCGATCATCAGAAATCCGTCGAGGTGAATGTCTGTTAACAATTTTGAGGAACTCTTCCACTTGGTGGGGGCTCACAATTATCTACTGTTTACCTTGGTGTGTGATCCTTAGGTGCGCTAGGTATAGGAGTGCAAAATCGATTTGTGCCTTGCAATGTTGCTGTTTCACATGGATACATTTGCGGCACACTTCCTGTACAGCAACTGTGAAGTCAGGATACATGGTGAAATTCATACATTCATAGGACAGTGACTTCCTTTCACGTGCTAGGCAGAGTGCTGTGTTCCGGTCACGGTAATGAAGGATCCAGGTAATGATAGGGCGCAGGGCGCTACCTGGAAGCGGGCGAGGCCCAAGAGACTGATGCGCTCTCTCCACTGTCAGATTCGGAGAGAAGGCGGCTTCTCCAAAGGTGTCTCACAAGAGGCGCTCAATATAATCCTCCATACGACCCGTATTTGTAGTTTCCGAAATACCAAGAATTCAAATGTTGTTTCTGCGACTTCTAGCTTCAATGTCCTTGTTCTTAGAGGCTATTACTTCCTGAATGTTGTCCATTTGTGCCATTTGTTTTTGCATTTGGGCCGCAGCATCTTCCGAGTCAGAGATCCGCCATTCCGCTTCCTTGATCTGTTCACCGTGCTTGTCCACTTTCAGCACCAGGAAGTCCAGGCGAATATTCATAGTGTCCATTTTGCCTGACAAGGAGTAACGTTTTGACCTCGTCATCCTGGGTAGGGGATTGTGCTTGTGAGGGGCCTTCCATACTCAGCGCTTGCACTTTAGTGCTTGAGCGAGTGACTATCTTTTTCGCATCGAACACAAGTTTAGACTGTCATCACTCTGGCTACCCGATCTTAGAGCTCCGAGATGAAAGGCACCCTACGTCTGGATACATTGGTTAGGTGTCGTCCGGGGTGTAACGTGCAATGGTCTGCAGCAGGTAAATGTTATGTTATGTTATGTTATGTTAAAATTATTTCTAGAGCGCACGTACACCCAAAGGTTTCATGGCGCTATGGCAAAGGTGCACTAGAACAGGAGGTTACTGGTAAGCTTGGATAAAAAGAAAGGTTTTGAGAAGAGATCTGAAGTGCGGCAGGGAGGTTTCAAGTCTGAGATCCAAAGGAAGGGAGTTCCACATCTGTGGTGCCAAAAAGGAAAAAGAAAGTCCGCCGTGTTTTTTTTGATTGAAGCGAGAGGGGGTGAGAAAGTTGGAGTGTGACGATCGGAGTGCACGGGTGGGGGAATAGCGAGAGATTAAGGAAGAAATGAAAGCAGGCGCCTTGCAGGTAAGGGTTTTGAAGATAGTGCAACCCAGTTTAAACAAACAACGTTTGTCAACCGGGAGCCAATGAAGAAGTTTCAGCACAGGACGGACGTGTTGGGTACGTGATTGGTGAGTGATGAGGCGGGCAGCCTGATTCTGGACCAGCTGGAGTTGGTGAAGTTGATAGAGGGGGATGCCAACATAAAGGGAGTTGGCATAGTCTATCCGTGAAATGACCAGGGCCAAGAGAACTACAGTAAGGGCCTCGGTGGTAAGAAATCTAGCAATCTTACGAATTCTGCGTAAGTGAAAGAAGCATGAAGATGTAACTGCTCCAATCTGGGGCTTCATAGACAGATCGCTGCTGATGATCACTCCAAGGCTTTTGACCGATTTAGAGGGTAAAGGAGGATTTCCTAGCGAGGGGTGCCAAAAATTGTTGTTCCAGGGATTTGAGGGGCCAGTCAAAACAAGCTCGGTCTTATCAGGGTTGAGCTTGAGTTGACTGATATTCATCCAATCCCTGATGAAGCATAGAGTAGCCTGAAAGCTGGAAATGGACGCAGTAGAGGAGTTAATATTGAAAACCAGTTGAAGGTCGTCTGCATAGTTGAAGCAAACCACTTCAAAATTGCGGAGCGAGTGGATAAGAGGGACCATGTATAAGTTAAAAAGTAAGGGTGAGAGAGACGAACCCTGTGGGACACCACAGGTTAGTGGGGTCTTCATAGCAGAAAAGGTGGCTAAGCGAACAGCCTGCGAGCGGTCTCCCAAAAAGGAAGAGATCCATTTTAAGGCCGTGCCCTGAATGCCAGCATCGCGGACACGGTCGATCAGGAGGTTATGATCGACCGTGTCAAAGGCGGCTGATAGATCTAAAAGAACGAGGGCTTGGGAGAGATTATGGTCCGCACACCTGCGGAGCTCATTCATCACTTCAAGTATGACCTGCTCGGTGGAGTGTGCAGGCCTGAATCCGGCCTGATGGGGATCGAGAAAGAGTGAGCGTTCAATGAAAGAACTGAGGCATTGTGTGACATGAGCCTCCAAAATCTTGCTCAGATAAGGGAGGAGAGAAATGGGGCGATAATTGATTAGGTTAGTGGGATCTGCCTGAGGCTTCTTCAAAATGGGTAGGACCTCTGCTACTTTAAAGGAGGCAGGGACGACCCCTGTTTCTAAAGAATTATTGAGAAATGCAAGCGGAAGGTCAGGGCATGAGAGAAAAGCTTCTCGGAGAAATGGAGGGGGACAGGGGTCCAAAGGGGAGCCCGAGCTGACCTTTTTTAACAGTGAGCAAAAGTTTTCCTTAGAGATCGGGGGGATTAGATCGAGAAACTGAGTGTTTTTGGGTGAGGTCCCCAAAGCCGAACGAACGGGGGTCAGAGGAATGCTTTGCTTAATAGTGATCATTTTCTGAATAAAAAAATTATTGAGAGCGTCGCAAAGGGCCTGGGTAGGTGCTGGTTTAAGGGTCACCCTGTCAGGTAAGGATAGTTCATTGACGATGGAAAAAATGTCTTTGGTTTTAGTTGACAAATTAGTGATTTTGTATGAGAAGTAGGCAGATTTAGCTGCAAAGATGGCTTTTTTATAGTCAGCTAGCAGCTTAATGAAAGTAACTTTGGTGGTAGAAGAATAGTTGCGTCTCCACCTGCGTTCTGCCTGTCTAAGAGAAAGTTTCTTAGTTTTAAGATCTTCTGTAAACCACCGCTGGGTGTCGTGAGGACGCTTAACTATGGAGAACTTGCAAGGGGCGACAATATTGCTGGCAGCGCAAAGCCAGTTGTGGATAGCAGTTTCTTGGTCCTTGAGGCAGTCAGTCACCGTAGGCAGGGTGGTAGAAAGTAAGGAACAGAACTTCTCTTTGTTAGCGCGACTCCAGTTCCTGGTTAGAATTTTAACCGGGGTGGAAGATTTTGCTAAACTAGGCAAATCTAAGGAGAATTGGATGGAATAGTGGTCCGACCAGGGACAGGGGGAGATAGCTAGGGAGATAATGGATATATTGACTGTCCATAGCTGGTCGAGGCGATGTCCTTTAATATGAGTAGCAGTGTGGATGTGCTGGGTACAGTTGAGGCCTCCGAGGAGGTCAGTGAATTCTCGGGAGGGAGAGGTCTCATTAGGGTCAGAGGGCCAATAGTTAAAGTCGCCTATTATCAATAAATTGGGATTATTTATTATGAGGTGAGAAATGAGATCTCCAGCTAACTGAGGAAAAGAGGGCATAGAGAGGGGAGGCCGATAGAATAAGGCACAGGTCAAAGAAACTAAGGAGGAATCAAGTTTAATAATGAGTGCCTCAACGGAGGGAATAGCAGTGGTAGTTAAGGTGGTAAACTGTAGCTGATGGTGGATGATTGCAGCCACACCACCGCCGTGGCGCCCGGCAGGTCTGTTGGTCTGCAATATGTAATAACCTGTGGGGATGGCTGCCAAGATATCTGGGAGAGAGTCATCCGTAAGCCATGTTTCGGAAAGAAGGAGTACGTCAGGTTTTAGAGTGTCAAGCAGATAAAAAATTTCTGATTGGTGTTTTGGGAGGGATCGCGTATTTAGGTAATAAAAATTCAGCAACTGTTTGTTAGGGTGGGGGGGGTTAAGGGTAGTAGGGAGGGGAACAGAGGAGTCTATGCTGGGCAATGGAAGGGGTAAGAGGGAGCCGGAGGACAGGATTCCACAAGAAAGAAGCTTTTGCTTTAGTCGTGGCTTAATGGGCCAAGGGTAGCGGAAAGTGCGTAATTCGCTGGGGGAGTATTTAAAATGCTGAACAGCGGGTCCTGGCCCTTGTCCCGGTCGGTCGCGGACGGGCGCAGACGGGCTTGCCTTTAGCGCGCCTTCGGCGCGCTGCCGGCGCGCCCGCTGAGCGCGTCCGCTGCGCGCTTGCGCTAACATCGGCAATTTATGCTCAGCAAGCTCTAGCGACTAGAGCGCGAGTTGACCCCCTCACACAAGATGGCGGCCCCGCTGGTAGGTGCAAGCCCAGCCGCTGGCGAGAGCACGACGGGTATGGGCGAGCAACGAGCGATGGATGCGGGGCGGGCACAAGATGCAGGTAGGGTGGTAGCTGAGAGCAGCACAAACGTTTTTGCAAAAACAGAACAAGGTGCACAAATTACATGCAGTAAAAATAGAGTATCGCGCAATACAGTTTCAAGTATTTAAAAGGAACACTTCCCGGGGGCGTGGCTTCGGAGCCGTTGGTGATGGCCGCTGTTTTCGGGAGCTCCGCGGCGACGTAGACAGTGAAGAGCTTCCAGGCTTCTTTTCTTCTGTACTGGGTCACAGAAATCGGCATGTCCTCCGTCGGAATACTTCAGCTAGCGGTGTGAGGAATTGCGGAGAGTTTCCATGCCGTTAAGGTGATTTTATTTCGAAAAATGCGGTCAGTCAGAACAACGGCCGCCATTTTGTTTTTTGTGACAATAGTTTCCTGATGCATTCGCTACCCTTTTTATCAGTACCAGTCACTACGGGATTGATAGTATATCACATGAACAAAGATTTTTCTTCATTTACGGTGTAATTTCCTGGTCTTGTTTGGGACAATTATTGGAGTACCTCCTACAGAACCTTTTTTCTTCAGTTTTTCGTTCTCTTTTTATCAACGCTCTGTTGCGGACTTCTCCCAACTTTGACAAATATTGTTGTTTGAATCATCTCTCCTTCTGACCGTCTCTTCCGTCACCAAAAGAGACTTTGTCTTCCGTTTCTTCATGGCAATGCCGCGTGGTGCTCGCAGTGGCGCTCGCGCTGGAGCTCATCAAGCTATCTCCCCGCCACTGGCTGATAACAATCCTTTTAATGTCCTTCGAGATAATATGGATGAAGCTCCTCCGGAATCTTCTGATCCTAAAACTTCCTCTTCGGCGGATACTCGCCCCAAACAACTCTCCAAATTACCAGCAGCCTCGCCCTCTGGCAAACGGGCAAAAATTAACCCCCCTTCTCCTACTAATCCATCTTCCTCAGTTTCTATGGAGCTTCTCCTTGATGAAATTCGTGCTCTGAAGCCTTATATGGAAGAAACTAATTTGCGCCTACAAAGCCTTGAAGACAACTGGTCTCACACCATCCAGAGAGTTGTGACCCTTGAACAAAGAGTTGACGTGTCCGAAGATACCTTACGTCAAGTACCCACCTTACATACAGAAATTGATCGTCTTAAACAACAAGTCGAACAATTGGAAAACCGCAACAGGCGCAACAACCTGCGTATTTATGGTCTGGCTGAAGGCCTTGAAGGTTCCAATCCACTTTCATTTTTCCAGTCATTCCTACCGTCTCTTCTTGGTCTCCCTGAATCTCCTCCTTTGAACATTCAACGCGCTCATCGTTTGGGCCGGTTGTCTGCTTCTTCCTCCTCCTCAGCGAGACCTAGAGGTACTATTTTATATTTTCTGGAATATACGGACCTCCTCAAAGTACTCCAAGCTGCCAAACAAAAAGGAAAGATCTCTTGGCATGGCTCCAATCTATTTTTTACCCAGGACTACGCCAAAGTGACTGCAGATCGTCGGAAAAAGTTCCTGGAAATGAGACCTGCTCTCCGGAGTCTTAATGCGAGATATGGCCTTTTTCATCCATGCCTTTTTAAAGTGACATATAATAACAAGACTGTCTCTTATGAAGATCCGGCTGTTCTCCAACAATTTTTGAATACCTGTCGTCATGAGTCCATGGATGTCTCCAGATTATAATTATTCTGTCTCCCTCATGTAGAATGTTTGCCGTTTTATTGTATATGGTTTTATTGTTCCACATTGTTAACATTTGTATTTGGTCTTTTTCCCCTTAGTTTTGGATACTTGGGCCCCTGTTTGTTGTCCTCTTCAATTTTCCTGGATGCCGCCCTTCCTGCCGTTGTTGCCCTGTGGTTTCCCGTTCGGCGTTCCATTTCCCTGATGTGGTTCCAACACCCTCATCCTTTCTTGTTCTCCTGTGGTATGTCTTTTGCCATTGTGTTCTTCTGTTTATGGAATTGGTTGTTTTTGCTTTGTTGCTTTCTTCTCTTTATTCTACTCTCTTCTCTTACTCCTTCTTTCTTTTCTCATTACCATTGTTTCATTCTTTTTTCTTTTACTCTTACCTACTGCTCCTTTCTTTCTCTTTCTCTCTTCCTCTTGATCCAGTTCCTTCAATCTATTTTTTACTCTTTTCCCTTATTTGCTTATTCCTACTTCATTCTCATTTCTTCTCTGTACTCTTTGATTTTCTTCCCTTTTCAATATAATGTGTTTTATGGTGGTTCCTTGGTCGTATTTATTAAATTATGTATCTGCTTCTCTTTCTTGTACTTGATACTATTTTTTTCTCCCTGCAATGCTTTGTCTTTCCTTCTTTTACTAATGTAAGGATTACTATCCAGTTTTTCTCTACTTATGCTCTTATGTTTTCCTCTTATTTACATTTTCCTCCTCATTTGTGAATGACTTTGAATATTTTATCCTGGAATGTTAAAGGTCTTGGGTCACCTATCAAACGCCAAAGAGTTTTATCTCATGTAGCAAATTTAAAAGGGGATATTGTTTTACTACAAGAAATTCATGTTAAAGATACTGAAATTCCTAAATTGCGTCGTAATTGGGTTGGTCATGTGTTTTCCTCTCCTGGGTCTGGGAAACGCAACAGTGTTGCCATTCTGTGCCATAAGAAGTTAGACGTTCAGCTTGTCAATCAAGATAATGACGCAGATGGTAGGTGGGTAGCAGTCTCTTTGTTGATTAATAAAATTCCTCTGACTATTATCAATATTTATGCTCCCACTGTTCCAGATAAAGTCTTTTGGCCCCATATTCTCTCATTGCTTATGCAAGTCACCGATGATTACCTGATTTTGGGTGGAGACTGTAATATGGTTGTAGACCCCTTTTTGGACAGAAGATCTGATTCTAGGTTCTCCCCCTCCCACATGCATTCTTTGTTTACCTCCACTATTTCCCAAAGAGCCCTTGTTGATTCGTGGAGGCTTTGCCACCCTACTCTTAGAGAGTACACCTTCTACTCACCTCCTCACTCTTCCCAGTCCCGGTTAGATTATATTTTCATTTCCAAAGCCCTCACTCAGCTTATCACTCATTCAGACATAGGTTCTATCTTAATTTCTGATCATGCTCCAGTCTCCTTAAGCCTGGAATTACTCCCCCCAGTGAAAGGCACTAGGAGATGGAGGTTTAATAACTCTCTTTTACTAGACCCGCAATTTACACCAGCTTTTATGGAGTTTGCCTCTTCATTTTTTGTAGACAATGACTCACCTCAGTTAACTCCTTCCCTTATTTGGGATACATTTAAAGCCGCCTCTAGAGACTTCATTATTGCATTTGTTGCCCGTAAACGTCGTAAAGCTTCTCAATCGACTCAGTTGCTTAACACACAAATTAAACAATTAGAACACTCCTTTTACCTCTCTAAGAAGCAATCCGACCTAGATAGTCTTATTAAGGCTAAGCTCTCCTTTAATAAAATTTCCACTGATTCTGCCAATTTATTTTTACTTAAGTCTAGTGCTAAGTATTATACTGCCCAAAATAAAGCCGGTAATCTTTTAGCTAGATACCTCAAAGTCAGGAAAGAACGTACTAAAATTGAATCCATTGTTACCTCCTCTAATGTTGTGGTCCATAAAGACGAAGATATTTTGGCTGAATTTACGGATTTCTACCAGCGTTTATATACTCCGGAATCCTCCCCAGACATATCCGAAATTACTCGTTATTTATCGTCCATTGCCCCACCTTCCCCCTCAGGGGTTGATTTCTCCCCTTTAGAGTCTGACATTGCTCGCAACGATATTCTGGAGGCTATTCAAGTTCTGAAGAGGGGTAAAGCCCCTGGCCCTGATGGGTTTACTATAGAATTTTATTCCCATTTCTCCTCCTTACTCCTTCCTAGGATTCACCAACTATTCTCATCCTTTATATCATCCCAAAGATCAGAAGGTACCCTTCAGGAGGCCCTTATTTGTCTTCTCCCCAAAGATGGTAAGGATCACACCTTGTGTAAGAATTATAGGCCCATTTCCTTAATTAATTTAGATTATAAAATTTTTGCCAAGATCCTTGCACTTCGTTTAGAAAAAATTCTTCCAAAATTAATTGCCAAAGAACAATGTGGATTTATCAAAGGGCGTCACTTATCTGACAATACCCGTCTTTTCTTTAATGTTTTAAGTAAATCACACTCTCATAAGTCGTCATTGGCAGCTATTGCATTGGACGCTGAGAAAGCTTTTGATAGAGTCAACTGGCAATTTATTTTTTCCTCTCTTTCTTGGTTTGGTTTCGGCCCTAAATTTCTCTCTCATGTCTCAATGCTCTACTCTTCTCCTAGGTCCTTTATTCTAGCCAATGGCCTTGTTTCCTCTTCCTTTCCGCTTCTTCGTGGGGTTCGACAGGGTTGTCCGCTGTCCCCCCTCCTATTTATATTAGCATTAGAACCCTTTTTAACTAAAATTCGTATGAACGCTGATATTTCTGGTTTCCCTTATGGTTCTACACAGTTAAAGATTTCTGCATACGCAGATGATATTTTGTTATTTCTCTCGAATCCCCATACATCTCTTCCGGCATTTTTATCAGAAGTCTCGAACTATGCATCAGTGTCTGGCTATAAGCTTAATGTAGACAAGTGCGAAATTCTTCCTCTTAATAAATTTTGCTTTCATGCCGATTTCTTAACTTCTTCCTTTAATTGGAGCCCGAACAAAATCAAATATCTTGGTCTTTGGTTTACACCTTCTATTAAGGACACAGTGGCTCTGAACTTCAAAAATGTACTAACAGCTCTTACCACCTCTACGAAACAATGGCACCCTTTGTTCTTATCCTGGTGGGGTAGGTTAGATTCTATCAAGATGATGTTGGTTCCTTTAATCTTATTTCTCTTGTCGAATCTTCCGGTCCACATTCCTAAGTTCTATTACAAGAATATCTATTCCGTTTTATCTAAATTTTTATGGCAAAACAAAACTGCCAGAATGTCTTTTTCTAGACTTAAATCTCCTAAACACTTGGGTGGTGTCAATTTTCCTGATTTTTCGTCGTATCATACCTCCTTTTTTCTTACTCATTCTGCTTTTCTCATTTCTGATCATACCCCGACCCCTCTTCTTGTCCTCTGTGGGTAGAGGTTGAGACTTCCTTTTTTCAACCCTTTACGTTTGAAGAATTTGTTTCATTGTCACAAGCTCCAAAGAAATTTTCTCTCCCTATTCTTCAACATGTTTACAAAACTTTTCAACCTATTACTTTACATAACCTGGATGACCGTGCTCGTTTTTTACAATCCCCTATCTGGTATAACTCTCTTATCAAGATTAAAAATAGATTTATTTTTTGGAATGATTGGCTATCTCTAGTTCTTAAATGGACTCATCAACTCTTCCATGATGGTTCTTTTATCCCCTTTTCTGTTCTTCAGGATCGTTTCTCTCTTCCCCTCTCTTCTTATCCTAAATATATTCTATTAAAATCGGCGGCTCAAACTACTTTTGATGCTCTTACGGGTACTTCTATTCAATATACTTCCTCTCTCATTTCCTTGCCATTTTTGCATTCTTCTCCATCCGCTTCTCAAATTTACAAAAAATTGCGAGATTCATCTGCTGATCGAGTGAAATCTGCTGTGGAATGTGCTTGGGAATCAGATTTAGAGGATTGTTTTCCTCTCACTACTTGGGATAACATTTGGATCAAAATAAGGAAATCGTCTAGAGCGGCAAATACAACCCAAACGCTATTTTTTATATACAATCGACTTTTAATCACCCCATCCAAACTACACCACATTGACCCCTCCATCCCGGCCATCTGTTGGTCCTGTTCGGCTTTAGTGGCTGATCTTAAACACTTGTTGTTTACTTGCCCTGATGTTCACCTTTTTTGGGGCAAAGTTTGGCAACAAATTAATTCCATTTTTTCCACCAATTTCCCCTTTTCTTTTTCTCATATTTTTCTTGGGAGTCTCTCACAAATGTGGTCCTCCTCCAGCACTGATACCTCCATTGTTGATCTCCTTCTTGCTGTGGCGTTTCAACAAATCACGAAAGCTTGGAAGGATACTTCTCTTATTTCCTACCAAGCATGGTGGTATGGGGTTTGTTATAACCATAGGTTAGATAGAGCATATGTCTACCCTATTTCCCTTGCGATTAAAAGGGACTTATTATGGCTACCCATTACTTCTTTTTTAAATGTATCTGCCCAATCCATTCCCTTACATAACCCCTGCAGGGAGGAAGTACCTAAGCCTCCTTGATGTTCTTGTTTTATTAATGATTCTGATGGTATCAACATATGTACCTTTGTCAATCTGTTCTATCTCTTGTTAATTATTAATTCCTGCATTATGAAATCATATTTGCTCTTTATACTGCCACTTATTTATCATAGTGTTGAAATATGTTTTTGATGATATCCCTTTTTTCTTTCCTTCTTTTCTTCTCTCTCTTTTTCTCTCTATTTCTTCTATTATTTTGGAATGTTTTACATTGTATTTTTTATCACAAGTCTATATTATTACTGTACTGCAACTTCTTTCGTTTTTTCAATAAAATCCTCTTTAAACTGAAATAAAAAAAGGAACACTTCCCGGCTTCCGCCTCAGGAAGTAAAGAACAGTACAAGGTGCATAAATTACATGTAGTAAAAATAAAGTGTCGCGCAATGCAGTATCAATAGGTATTGAAAAAGGACGCTTCCCGGCTTCCGCCTCAGGAAGTACAACCTATGGCTTGGGCTAGTGAAGGAGCTTTCCCAGTTCGGCAGTCTGCCCGAGTAATGAAAGTTAGTCCAGCTGGCACCTTGGGTCACCAAAAGAGAGATTCGCATGCGCGGCAACTCAGCACAGCATCGTGTACACGAAGAATAGTTAATAGAGGCCCTGTCAAGAATGAAGTGCAGTTCGGAAATCTGGCGCTTGCTGCAGGAACTGCCCGTGGTTCGGTGTAGGGGATGGGCCCTCTGTCAGTTTGTGCAGCCTCCTCTCTTATTGTGGCGGTGCACAATGTCATGCCGCATATTAATATTTAGCGTCTCCGCTGCATATTGTCTCAGGTACCCAAGGCGTGGATAAATGGGATGGTGGCGAGGATCTAGCGCCGCCACTCCTGGGACCCCTGCTGCAGTTCTTCTCTGGCCTATGCAAGCTCCCTTCTGGGATGCAGGCTATGTTGTGGTCTCCCAATCCTGCACCAAATGGCCTGGAGCAGCGCTTCCAGCCCTGCGGGCACTGCAATGAAGGCGCTAGTGCTGTGGTGCTGCCTCTTCATCTATTCGCGTCAGCTATCTGCGGCGTGCACCCATGTCCCTCCAAGAGACAACTACCACCCCACCAGCCGTGTCGATCCGCCCTGCTACGCGGCAGCTGCTGTGTTATGGCGCCTTATGAGAGAGGCCTCCTGTTGCATCACCAATCTTGCAGCGAGTGCAGGCATGGGCGTCCAGCGGGACCACGGCCCAGTGCCTCCCAGGGGACCGGGAGCCCATACAGCAGCAGCGGGCACAGACAATTCCTTATAGCGCTCCGTCTGCAAAATGGCAGCGTGCGGGCAATGTGGCGGTGCCGCAGTTATGGTAAAGGTAGGCAAGCCCACGCAGTGCTCCACCAGTTCTGGGCCGGAGATGTGTCCGCTACTGTTTATTCTTGGGCTTAAGAGCAAGAGTCCTGCGCATCAGTATTTCATCGCATGTGCGCCGGTGTCAGTTCTCGTCGCCTAATGCCTGCGCACTCAACCACCTTCTGTGGTCGCGCTCCACAGACCGGTATAATTGCCTCAGTGGTGGGCAGGTATAGGCACGGGATGGCACCTGGCTATCCTAGACTTACCTGGGGCTCGCAGTGTTTTTGGTGCCAAGCCGCCTCCCAAGTCACTGCCTAGCACCTCGTGTGAAGCCAGGAACTCGCGGAGTGGCGCCCGCCTCACTCAGCACCACTCCACGCTCCGCCAGTCTCCTGCTTCGCCATATATTGTGCCCCATGAGAGGTTCCCAGGGTTCAGGCAAGCTGGAATTCGCATCGGAGGCAGCAGGCACCTTACTCCATAAGTGCCATGCTTCGTGGTCATTTTCCTCCGTGGAAAGTAGGATAAATGCAGTATTTTGGAGCCGAGCTACCGGAGCCTCACAGAGGGGCGGCCAATCTGGTTGTGCGCCACCTAGCGCCCAAAATCCCAAATATTGTTATAAAAAAATATTAGGACAACACTCAATATCTTTTTCAATCAGGGAAACTTCTTGAAAGCGATTTGGTGGGTAATTTGTGAAAGAGCAGCTCTTTGTATAGGTGGAGGTTTTTTATTTTATAGTTATGCTTTCTAATGAGTGGGATTTGTTGCTGTGCTGTTGTTGGTGGGATTCTTAGTGAGTTTAGTGAAGGGATGGAAATGTTTTATAGTGGGATTATTGGATTGTTCTAGGGTTTAGTGAGGTGATAGTGGCATATTCAGGTAATTAAACATATCACATTATACCGGTCAATTTAGAATCACGCTATTGCCTGACATTCTACTATTGTGTTTAATAGACCTTATCAATTAATATTGTCTCCTCTTCTGTGTCTGTTTAATGGACAAGATTCTGGTTAAGTTCAAGTGTACACAGATCCAGTGCATAGTTGTATTTCATATGCTTTAACTTATTCTACTGATCAATAACTAAAGTGTGATTTGCAATGTCTTACCTGCGGATATCTATATAGACCTAGAATCCTTGCAAGAGCAATTGACCGCGTGGAGCCAGCATCCCCTATAATGGCAGCTTGTGGCAAACCTCTCTGGCAGCGGTAGTTTGGAACTGGCTCCTCTTGTCTTGTGAGGATCCACAAGGCTCCCTTCAGGGCCCGCTGGAGGATTGTGCAGGAGTCATAGAGCTGGAATCCAAGTGTGATGTTGGGCAAAAGGGTTGGGTTGTTGTTTATTTCTTCAATGGCAAACACCATAGCTTGGATGCACTGATAATTTTGAAACCCAAACCTTGAACAAAAGAAAAATATTTTAGAAGCATTTTGCCATGAATATAATACAAGCAGTGGGATAACATTCTCTGGCTTCACTGGTGTGGCCATTGTTTTTATTACAATGAATATATTAGAGTAAATTCATCTACTGATTGCTGTGTAAAAGCATCTGTTTCCTGAATTGCAGGATTGAAACATGAAAGTTCTGGAAATTAATTTTTTAATAATGCATAAGCTGCACAGAAACAATGATCTGCAACTTTTTTCTCATTTAATATGTAAGCATCAGCAAAGTGACAATGAGGGATCCTACAAAGATGCATCTCATTAAATTTGGTAAGACTGGAATTCTGTATGGTCCAGTCAGCTACTTTTGTTTTATACATGTTATCAGAGAATACAATTGTGGTTGTTGATTTCTGGAAATGCGATATAGTAGTCCACTTTTACACTCATGAAGACTATTTTGATAAAAAACTAGATTTTTCCACTCACTTGTCACTTTTTAATTTTTAATGAATTATTTTCTTGTTTTTCTAGATGTGGGCCATGAACACTGATTTTGAGTCCTCCCCTTATTAACTACACAATGGTGACACATGTGCCATTGTATTGATTTTGAGTGTAATACTTGTATACTTGCAGTAGGTGCTCCATAAAGCTACCTACACTGAACCAGGGAATTTACGATGCATCTCTTTTCTATTCACATTCTGCATGCAATGCCTTTAAGCTGCACACTATATTTAATAGACCTGGTATGAAAATATAATTCCACTCATGGAGGTGCTGGAATATGGGAACTCCGGGCTATGCGTGTCACATGTAGCTTCCGCTAAATTCCTCCTTCTGGCGTTTGGTGGAGTTAATTCAATTAGCATGTGAAAGAATTGTTTTAGCATGCGATGTTGAGTGCAACGATCTTTGCCAACTACTAGAGAGGGTACCCAAGATTTACCAGCCACTAGTGTGGTTCTTGGTCACAACAGAGCTTTCTGGCACCCTTTTTTTTTTTACACAGGCGAGAGGGTGCATCTGCTTCTCGGGCAGATTCTCTACTCGAAAAGCAGCTAAATCTAATCAAAACGACATTTTCAAGTGAGTATTCTACTCCAGCAGAGCATTTGGGTTTCTTGTTCAAAAAGCTTTTTTTTAACCTTTTTTTTCAAAAAGAAGGAAGATCCCTAGAGACTCCAACTTCCTCTTCCTGTCCAGTAGGCTCCTCCTCACACCAAAAGTCTAACTTTACGACTTTTTTGTATTCAAAAACGCAACCTTACACCAATCGTCTAACTTTAATAGTAGTATCTTACCTTTGTGAATACCAAAATGTAGTACAGTTAGACTTTTGGTCTAAAGTTTACTTTTGTGAATACCAAAAAGTAGCAAACTTACACAAAAGTTTAATATTGCCTTTGTGAATCAGGCCATTTGCAATTCCTGCTGCATATATACCACCGGATTTTAAGGACTTAGTTTTTGTGATATCACAAGCAAGCTTAAAAACATTTGTGTAAGGATGTTTTTTGTTTGATAGTGGGCACACACCAGTATGTATTTCTACTTTTATCTGATTTTCAAATGTGATGATGGTTGTGGTGGGTGGCCTGGAATTTCAGTAGGGGCCCACTTATTTTTGTGCATTAAATTTTTTATCATCTGTAATGGGAAAAGGTTGCACAGTTCAGTAAATTTTCTCAATGTTTGTTAAATTTGCACTATTCATTTATTTTACTATATGCCCTAGTCTGCCCACAGGCCATTCAATCAGTACTCGTCATTGGGTACAAAAAACAACTGTTTCTGTGGTATATGTTGTTTCAAAACATCATTTATGCCCGGAATTTTGGTGGGGTAATATTTGATGCCTTGGGAGGATGTGTGCTGTTTAAATTTTTTATAGCTCACTTAATTTTTCGTTTTTGGCATTGCTGAATTAAATGTACTGTTGTTTTCACTGTCACCATACCTCCTTTGTATGGCCAGCATATGTGTGTGTTTGCAATAGGCAACATTTGTCTTTGTTCTCCATTCCATGTGGCCGGGGGCAATTCTGAGTAGACAGTGTCTGTAGACCTGCATGTGTTCTTTGTTGACTATGTTTCCTTGGTTGTTGTTTGACCATATGGGTGGAGACCATTTTGTGTAGCGAGCCAGTGTGCTTTTGCTATAGGCCTGCATGTGTTCTTCATTGTGTCCATGCCTCCTTGCATGTTGTTCTCGTTTGGCCTGTGGCCATTTTCTGTAGTCAGCCAGTGTGCTTTTGCCATATTTCTGCATTTGATCCTTGTTGTCCATGCCTCCTTGATTAGTATTGTTGTTTGACCACATGGTTGGCAGCCATTTTATATACACAGACAGTATGCTTTTACCATAGGCCTGCATGTGTTTTTTATGGTCCATGTCTCTTTGCTTGTTGTTTGACTACGTGGCTGGTGGCCATTTTGTATCGCCAGCCAGTGCGCTTTTGCCATAGGCTTGCATGTGTTGTTTGTTGTCCATGCCTCCTTACTTGTTGTTGTTGTTCGGCCATGTGGCCAGTTGTCCTTTTGTGTAGCAAGCTAGGCTTTCAGGTGTTCTATGTTGTCCATGCTTCCTTGCATGTTGTTCTTTGACCATGTGGCCAGTGGCCTTTTATGTACCCAGCTAGTATGTTTTTGTCATAGGCCTGCAATTGTTCTTTGATTTGTCCATACCTCCTTGCTTGTTGTTGGTTGACTATGTGGCCATTGGCCATTTTGTGCAGGCAGCCAGCATGCTTTTGCCAAAGGCCTACATGTGTTCTTTGTTATCCATGCCTCCTTGCTTGTTGTTTGAGCATGTTGCCGGTGGCAGTTTTGTGTACCCTGCCAGTGTGATTTGCCATAGGCCTGCATGTGTTCTTTCTTGTCCATGCCTCCTTCCTTATAAATGTTTGACCATGTGGCCATTGTCCATTTTGTGTAGCTAGCTAGTGTGCTTTTGGCATAAGCCTGCTCTGTTCTTTGTTGTGCCCATGCCTCTTAGCTTGTTGTTGTCAGTTTACCCTGTGACCAGCGGCCATTTTGGGCAGCCAGCAGTGTGTAAACTCTTTTTTCAAAGCAATTTTCTAGGGAGATTGATAGGCGAAGGCTATGCCTTTTTGTTTTTCTTCATTATTTTACTTTTCCCTTTTATAGGTTTAACATGCTTGAGGTTCATTTTAGTGTATGTATATAGGAAAAGTGTATTTTATAAATTTTTCCCATGCACCTCCTTGCCTCCCAATGGGTTTCTCATAGTTCCCTAGTACACAACCAATGTTTTTTTTTATTATTTTTCACATTTATTTTAGTTTTTATTAATTTATGTTTTTACCTTTTTATAAAATAAATTTCTACATTTTAAAAAGGTTCATTTTAATTTGTGTTTTACCTTTTCCCTCCACTCAATGCCTGCCATTGGTGCCTGTCACACACCAGCATTCATTTTTGAAGGATCGTCATTGCTCATTTTCCCATGGGGCCACACCAGCATTATTTTTTTAAAGATTATAAAGCTTTACCATGAACCCCTGCCTGCCATAAGCTCACACCAGCATTTATTTTTTAAGGATTATTCAATTTTCCCTTAACCTCCTGCCTGCCATAGGAACACACATGCATTACTTTAAGGATCATTACATTTTTCCCCGTACCCAGCTGACCTGCTATATACTCATACCGCCTTTAATTTTTTAAGGAGTATTCTATTTTCCCCTGCACCTCCCAGCCTGCCACAGGTGTCTATCCTTAGATGCACACAAAGCAAACTGTTACATCTGTATATTGTTATCCTAATTGAAACATTAAGTTATGGTAGTGTGGTTTGACCTTGGAATGGATTCACTATTGTTTTTAATTATCTAGGATAATAAGTAACCACACTAGATTATGTTGTCTGCACTATGAATAATTCAAACAGCAAAAATTGCCACATTCACTAAATGTTTTTCTTGCTTGTTTGCTTTTAGTTGCACAAGAGACATCCATCACAATACTGCCAGACAGAAGGCTCGGACAAAATGATGTGACCACAACACGAGAATCTTTCTCTCTTTCGCTTGTGAAGCTAAGTGCATCAAAGAAAAGTGCTGCCAAGAAATTGGCCAGTGGCCTGCAACCCTCCCCCACTTTCAAGACAGTTGTGTGCTTACCGCATCATCCTCTGGGCTTCAAGCTGGGAGCAACACTCCAGCATCAATGATACCAGCACCCAAACCTGAGCCCATGCCCTTGTCTCTCAGTGAGGTAGCCACTGCAATCATGGTGGCGAACAGTGATTCTGAATTGAGTTTGACTCAGCTGCAAACTAGTACCCCATCGTCGCAGGAAATTGAGCAAATTAGACAACAGGAGCCACAGCATGCAAGAGTAGATATTCCTGATGTAGGGGAACCGGAGATTGAGCTTCCTGTTGCACATGATGTACCTCTTCTTGAACCATTGACTTCCTGATCATTAGCAAGAAAAATAAAGGGTACTCCCCCATCTTCTCAAAGTCTCATTCTGATGATCTGGACATGAATTGGAACCCGGATGAGTTTGAGACCTACCACAAGAGACAAGGAAAAAGAAAAGTTCCTAAAAGCCTTACCATTAGGGAAGGGGATAAGGAGGATGAGCCAGTCATTGTCATAGTAGGTGGCTCAGAGGATACTGACGTTACCCCTACTATTCAGCCTGTTCCGAGGGATGTTGCACTGGTACCACCATCACTGCCAGCTTCCATATTTAATGGGCCACCAACTGAGGCCTACATCCACCATTACCACAGTAGAAGTACACACTGCAGAGAGGCATTTGTCAACACACCCACCTGCCTCCAGTTCTTCGGGCATTGGAAGTGGCACCAGTGGCCCACTAAAAATGTTTTCCTCCCAGTTTTGGAATTCTTTACAATTAGCGAGCAAGAGGATAACATTGCAATATGCTCCATTTGTTACACAATTGTTCGTTGAGGTAAACCTAGTTCTCAATATGGTACTGAAGGCCAAACAATCCACATGAAAAAATCACGCAATCTGGAGGTGGTGATGAGAGAGGGAGTCAGCTCCGATCGCGGTGGGCGATGATGAGAAAGAAGAGGACGACAGCTTTAAACAAAGCAGACCTGCCCCCAGCAGTGCGCCAGCATCACCTGCATCAGCAACCTTGAAATGGCTCAAGTTTCAGGGGGAAACCCACTGCATACAATGAGTTTCCCAAATCGCACAGTGAGTCAACCACCTCCTCATTCTCTCAGGAAGTGATATGCATCAGTGGCATCAGAAAAGAAAAAAATCCAGGCTACTATTAGGGACATGTTTAGGCAGGAGGGGCCCTATGAACGCAACCTTGAACAGCACGTTTGTGCAATGGGAAGCTGGCTAAAATGTTAGTGATGGACCTCATCCCTGTTTCTTTTGTGGAAGAAGTGTTTTTTTAGCATATGTGGCAGACATCTGTCCAAAATGGAAGGTTCCCAGCTGGAACTATTTTGCCAGAGTTGCTGTTACAGGACTCAATCATAATGTGCTGTAGTTGGTTGGACAAGCTTTGCAGCAGAGTGCTGATCACAATATCCATCTGATGACAGACATGTGGACCAGTTGCAAGCAGCCGATTTCATGTATATCCCTGCACACTGGATCTCATTTGTGGGGGTAAGGCAACAGCTATATACAGGTCTCAGTGCTGAAGAAACGTTTAAGGAAGTTTCTGCAGCATGCAACAATAACCATGTTCCCATAAAGCTGCAATCATCTTGGAAGGCTTCAACAGCAAGGTGTTTGAGTGACCTAGAGGTCTCTGGATTGGATTTGTTGCCATGGAAAATAGCTGTAATATAGTTATGGCCTACACAGATGGTGGTTATTTCAGGTCCTGTGTTTGGTGCAATGCATCAACCTGTCTGTGCAGGACTGGAAAAAAAAAACAGGCATAGTCAACAACATACTGACCACCTGCCAATGAATCTGCACTTATTGCAACTATGCTTTTAAAGCCCGGAAGCGGTTGAGAATCATTCAGCGTGCTACTAGAGTACCAGCTAAAGCTGCCAATACATTGGCAGTTAACCTATTGCATGTAGCAACACCTGTTTGAGCACTTCAAACCAATCAATGACTATGCTATTCAAAGAGAAGGGGAGTGGGAAAAGCATGACCATGAAGGTGGAAAATTGGGTCTTGTCAAATCACTGACACAGATGCTACTTCCTTTTGAGTTTTTCATGTGGGAAGTCAGCACAGAAGACAGTAAGATGAACCAAGTTATCCTGCTGTTGATTCTGCTGAAGGACCAGTTAGAAAATATGTTGCCAATGTTTGCAGTTATGAACATCAAAGCGCATGACTTGGTTGAGAGTTTAATCCGTTGCTTGGTTGTTAACACAAGGATGCAAAGAGATATCTCATCCAATATTTGATCCACAGTAGAAATAAATACTGGCCTCTTTCATTCCTTTTTCAGAAATGGATGTTTCATAATGCAAGATGTGGATTGTTGATCAAGCAAGAGACCTGGAAGAGGTAATACTGGAAATTAGAGCTTCAGGCAGAGACCCTGGTGTGCAGCCTTCAACTGACAGACAGGACAGTGCTGTTCTCTCATTGCAGCCAACACCAGCAACAAGAACACAGGCAACAATAGCAACTGAAAAATCGGACCCAACCTCTGCAATTGCTTGGTTTCAAGTTGCAGAGATTAGGTGAAGTGAAGAGGTGAAGGCAAAAAATGTTTGAGCAAGTTGCAGCACCAATCACCATTCAGAGGATGTTTTAGGCCTGTCTGGATAACCCAAAAGAGGTCTACGTGGACCAAAATCCATTGGTCTATTGGTATGGGAAGATACACCAATGACCAGAGCTCAGCAGGCTGAAAATGAAGCATCTGGCTTGTCCAGTATCCAGTGTTTCTGCTGAAAATATGTTCAGTGCAGCTGGCACAGTTGTCACAGTGAGGAAGTCCAGTCTCTTACCTCAAAACATGTGCGTTTTCATTCAATCTAGTTGCTTGAAAATAATCCTACAGTTGGAGTTCACCTAGGAGTTCACCTAGGAGGGAGTGGGACCTTGCTTGTGATGTCTTCCCAATTAGCGCACTAGCTTGCTCCAATCACTACCATTAAATAGGCACTTTGGGAAAGAGAGGTAGCACCCATCGCTTCATCTATTAAAGAAAGAGAAATATGGAGTGAAGTGAACTAGTTAAGCTAGTAACTAACTTCTACTGAAGGTTATGAATTTTTGAATAGGTTGTTGTCTGAAATATAGACATAGGCCTACCCCCCTAGTGGTAAATATAGTTACAGAGGGTAGTAGAAAAAGGATATATATAAATGGAATACACTTTGATAAGTAGATTAAAAAAACAGGATGTGCTAAAATGCAGCAGTACAAAGTAAAACACAAAAAGTAAATGTCCATCATAAACAATTTCCCTTTAATTTTTTAACAATAAAACCCACTCTCTCCACCCATAATTGGCTCACCCCTCTCCCCAAATAAATAAAGAAAATCACCCCAACCAACTTCCAAAGGAAGAAAATCCAACTGCCATTCTCAATTCCCACCCTGTCCACCCACAACAAAAGTCCTTCCCACCAAAGCGAATATATTAATAAAAGGTTGTTAGAGGGCATCAAACCAGAAGTGAAGGTATACCGCCTCTCGGCAAAGCAGCACCCGCTCATGTAGGACATGGCGTTGGAAGTGGACTATGGATAATGATGAGGAGTGGGAGCAGCAGTGGTGGATCCCAGATGACAGTGGCACTGCCAGTGGCGTGACCGGGATGGTGGTGCTGGCTGGAGGTACCTAGGGCAGTGGCAGATCCGTACATCTCCTCCTCCAGAGCTACCAGCCAACGATAATCGGCCTGGATGGCCGTCATCCAGTGCCACCGCAGCTGCTATCTCCAACTGAGATGGTGCAGCAGCAGGAGTAGCTATTTCAAGAAAGAAAAACAAGAAAAAAGACAAATTGTAAATAATGCTCAGTGCAAACACTTGTTTATATAGTGGCACAGTAGCAGACCATTGCTCGTCCCCTAGGGCCATTGGTCATTTTGATGTGATCAGTTACAGGGCCAGGTTTTCCCTACACGTGCATCACATTAAAACACTGACTGCAAAGATTTAAGCCAGAATACCATCAGATTAAAACTAAGTGATTTTTTCCTTTGAAAGGACTTACTAGTAAAAAACTAAACAGGCATGTTGTTTGTAAAAATAAACGTTTCCTGTCATTAATGGGTAAGGCGTTATGCAGCACAATTGATAGTATTCCTGTTGTTCAACACTAATGGAGGCATTCAGGTGTCTGATACTTTGCTACTCTCGGGAGTCTGGAGCTGGGGCAGCTGTATGGACAATTTATTATCTTACTTTAATTCCAGCGGCCATGCTCTTCTCCGTCTGCCTTTTAATTCTATCCTGACTCCAAAGAGACAGATGAATAATATTAATATCAATTCATACTAGTTATGTATAGCACAAATATCCTGTCATAATTAGAGAGTGGAAAAAACAATGCACTGCAGTACAGGGAAGGAAATGGAATATAGTTTTTATTTGGCAAGTTCACCCAATCTCAACCACCAAATTCTAAATGAGGTACTTAGTCCCACTTTACTCCCTGTCCTCACCCTCCACCACCAATTATATCCAACAAATACCTTTTGCTTGGCAGTAAAGAAAGTAACTTTATTGCAGGTAAATTACAGGGACTAGGCATGGTAGAGGTTTTGCTATAGAATGTTAGGGTTTCACCAATCATCATGTGCTAAGCTTTGGTATATTCAGTCAGTGTTGTTGACAAATGACAAAAGGGAAACATTTGAAGAGGCGTAAATCTGTCATGGAAGCCCTGAAATAAATATACTTAAATCACCTGGCCAGGAAAATGTGGTACATGCCAAGAAGGGATTTTTCAATGTTATGATGCTGGGACAGAACTTAGGAAATAATAATAAAGTGAAGTAATAGTAGGAGGTGATTGAGGGGGCACTAGGAAGCATATCTTGTGTTTGGTTGGTAATGCATTGAAAACTTCAGAATGCCACATTAGCTGAAGCAGATGCATATTGCACAGCCAACAATGCAGTGCCAAATTCAACCATGCTGCATTTAGGCCACTGGAAGGTGAAATGCCATGGGCAGGTAGGTGATGCATGATGATGGGTGGGAAATCTACATCGCTTAAGAAATAGAGCGTACTTAATTTGTTAATAAGCAAGCTATGCAACTTACTATCAACTGTCCCTGCCATCTCTGGGACCCCCTCCAACCACCTCCTGATCCACCTCTGTCACACTGGTGCTGATGATGCTGCCAGCTCCCAGCACTGGTGGTCTGTATGGCTAGAATGAAAATTACACATTTTAGATGCCCGATTTGCCTCCTTAGTAAATATTATATTTTTTTAACAAAGCATAACTTCAAAATCTCACTACTGTTTGCTTAGCAGTATCTTCTATCAAAACTATCACTTTGGGAGGTTTGTTGGCTGGCAATGTTAGAAAAACCAGGTTGTCAAGCCAGCCAAAAAAGTTTTGTAATGGAGGGAAAGAGCTATGATGACTTTGAGTCATTGAAGTGCAAGAAGGGGTGGAATGGTCAATAAAGGAGATATGGTCTTGGTTGGCAAATTCAGTGGGTTCTCATACTTTCCTGCCATGCTGCAATGTAATAGAAACTGCTGGTATACAGTATAAATGAGTGATAACATAACATTGGGGGGCAGGTCCATGACCATGGCCACTCTCGTTTCGACAAGCATGTGATGAATAATAGCTTTCTTGGGATTGCAATCTTCACAGTGCCACAAATCTGTACCTCTTACTCTTACAATAACACAAGGTATATAAGGGAATAGGAAATGCTTACTAAAAAGCAGAAGAATGCTACAGAGAACAGACAGGAGGAAGATGGCTACAGAAACATGGAATATAGAATCAGAGCATAATGCAGGGATTCGACCCATTACAACACTGGTCATGGCAATCCTATCTGTGATGCCCTCTTGCTCTTGAGTGCCGATGTAAGAAATAAGGAAGAACAAAAAATTGATTAATGGAACAGTTAATCTCAGTGACCACTCCGTGCTTCTGCATATGATAAGAATTTTGTGGAGTCGAAATGCGTAATGCGAAGAGCATTGCCGAGATTAAAAGTATGTCACTTATGATTGGCTGGTGGTATATTTTTCTTGGAAATATTAAGGGATTGACTCTCCCTGGCACAATAGGATGGGCGTCTCAGGTGTTATTTCATTTGAAATATGTATATTTTTTTTATGAAACTAAGAACAATAATCAATTTACATATCTACTATTACAAATATTTATCAATTAATAAATAATTGTTATTCCATTACTGATTAATTAACTTCCCACACTGTACCTCTACCTACCTAGCAGTCTGCACCTAAAAAATAACTAAAAAAATAACTGTTCAAAAACATACATATTTAAAATACATTAAATGATTGATTAACAAGTAATAGTTATTTAATTGTTACTTAATTACCTTCCCACCTACACCTCTATAAATGCAGTATCCTGCAACTAAAATTTAAATCAAATAAGTAAGTATAGCAAAGTTTACATAATTGATAGGCAGTTAAATAATTGCCAATTTTAATAATTAATTGTATTTTAATTATCACTTAATGTACTTCCTGCCCTAGACCCTTACAAACCCAGCAGCCCTCACCTAAAACATGATAGAAATATATAATCATTTCACATTTTACATACTTATTAATCAATTAAATGATTAATATTAAATTATATTTTAATTGTTAATTCATTATTACTTAATTAACTTCCTACGCAATACCTCTACACATTTAGCACCCATACCTAAAATATAGCTAAAATAAGTTGATAGTACATAATTTACATAATTTATACCAATCACATATTTAATTCCAATCATTAGTTTTGCTTAATTACCTTCCCACCCTCTCCCCCTCCAAACCCAACAACCCGCTATGCCTCTTTAAATTACTGTGAACAATTAAATTAAAAAGTATTTACAATTACACAAGCAATACTAACACATACAATTAATATACTATGATACATTAAAATAATTTTACATTATTTTTTTACAAGTATATAATTAAAACCGATACTAAAAACAATATTCTATTAAAAAAAGATATTACTTAACTAAATACCAATATTTTTGATAACAGTATTTTTGCATCACAATAATTTTTTGTGACACTATTTTTTTCCGATATTTATATCTTACCATATTTACAACACAATATTTTGTCCGAACAACATTCTGTGACTTCCTGCTGCAGCGCAGTGGTTTTACAAACTTTCGCTCTGCCCACTTTACTCTAACCTTTGACTAATAACATAAAATGTTACTGCACATTGACCTATCAAAATAAATGTTCATTAAATAATTTAATAATTAAATATAAGCAATGCTATTTTTTTAACAATTGTTTTGAAGAAACCTATACTAACAAGCATTTCAACTATAAATATTAAATCTAAGTAACAAACATGGCCTTACTTACAATGCCAGTTGGACCAGCGTCCCACCGGCATCATGTCTGAATGGAAACCAACCGAGTAGTTGTTGGCTGTTCTAACTCATGAATTTTGATGCGACCACCCATGAGGCAGTTGCAAACATCAATTTTCTTAATGCTGCTTGAACACCGGGCAAATAAGGGCTGCTGCACAACCAGCATTAGGAAAATGGATGTTTACAAACATCAATGCTCCGGGAGACAGTCCCCATGTCGTGCCTGGCAAGTGGAGCATTAATGTTTGAGGGGGTACCACAAGTGCCGACAGGCCTTTTAGGGGTGGTCGCAGAGGGACAATTTCCAACCGCTTTTCAATGTCAGTCAGACCACCATTGAAATGCTGCCTGAAATGTGCATCATAATCCATACGGCAGTGCCTGAGTACACCTGCCCCATTGTAGGGATTACTTTCCGTCCGCTGCCCTAATGGGCTCCTTGAGCCCGTTGGATAAGCAGCAGTCGGTCCCTCCATAAAATATTTACAATTAAATGTATTTTTTCTTTCAAACACTTAAAACTCAGACTTACACAATGAATGCACTCATAAATAGATACTACACACACACACATGATATATATGTTTACACAAACTGACTGCTGTACTGAAGGAACGTCAAATTACTTTAACTAGGGCATCCAACTAAACCGAGGCATTTTGTCCCTCTCGCTCGTTGTCACATTCTGTAAGTCTATTGTCTCTTTCAATTTAAATACCATGAGCCAGTGCTTGTACTAAATCATTCTTGGAATCATAGTTCAATAAAAGGCAAAATATTCTGTGATTTCAAAGACACAGATACAGGTAGCATTCATCTGTTTACAAGCAATTTTTTGCCAGTAGTTTTGGAATTCAATAATGTTCTTATGTACTCCAATCTGAATTCAGTTTACGGATACATTGTGATGTATGTTGAATCCATTGAGCACCATCTTTTTTGTATGGCTCTTACAGATAAGTTGTGACATTCTAACCAATATAATTGTACCTTTCAATATTTTTTCCAAACAGAGGGCCTAATTACGATGGCGGTTGGTTGGACGATTGACTGACATTGCAGCAATAATGTGACCGCTCAACAAGGAGTTGGTGGTCCCACCTGCCATATTACGATAAGAGCACCATGAAGACAGTCAGAAAGTGCCTATCCTAATCCCTATGGTGGTGCCTGCACAGGGACGGCTCCCATTGTAGGGTTAGGAATCTGACCACTATCCCAATGGGATCTTTGATCCTGTCGGAGGCAGCGCACCTACCCCCTGACCCCTGCACTTTGACTGTGGGCATTGTAATCCGGCAGTCAGCCATTGCCCATGAAATTGGATAGACAGCCATTGACGGTCTGCCAGTTGCTGTCCGCTTGACATCGTCATGACCCCCACAGTTTTGCTTCTTTCATATTTGAATCCTATTGGGTAAAGATTGTAACTAACTTGTTAATTCCTTAGATAGCTCTTCAAATGTGTTTGTCATTGATGTGAATAATGATTCCATGAATATTAAGCAGGCAATCCACATCATTGACCTAATTGTGGAAGGACCTCTAGACCTGGCTCTTCGACTGAACCTCCACATGTAGATGGATCAGCTGCCCCCCCACCCCCTCAGCGCATTGAGACTCTTACAGGTAAGTAGCCATGCTGTACAAATCCTGATTGATTGAATAATTCAAGTTTGTTGATAGTTGATTTTCTTTTGTTACGTGCTTATGTTACCAGTGCTGGTACGAACTCTAAGTAAAAGAATTAATCCTCTTATAAGTGCCCATGTATTTCTTCATTATTGTTTATTCCAAAATGAATTTTGGTACTCATTCTGATGATGTATTAAGACACCAGTTGATGGAGTTTGGTTATTCTATCTCAGCCTTGTTTGTGTTTCTTGATCATATCAATTTCATAACATGTAATTGTTTTGCAATCATTAACATGGTATTTCATGCAGGCAGTGGCATAACTGGCATCTTTATCCAGCACTGCCCTTATATGTTCTAAGTTTCTTTTCTTAAGAGAACAGATTGTACTGCCAAAATATTTCAATCCAAATTCACATTCAATTATATATACCACATACTAAGATTCACATGTCATTCTTTGCTTGGTAGCTTTTGTTTGTTTTAATCAGTAATTCCTTACA
Organism: Triturus cristatus; assembly: GCF_964204655.1. Lineage (NCBI taxonomy): Eukaryota > Metazoa > Chordata > Amphibia > Caudata > Salamandridae > Triturus > Triturus cristatus. Next base: position 762,326,747 of record NC_140595.1, read on the forward strand.
AAAATGTCTTCTGACCAATTTATGTCTCAGAAATGAAACCTTTGTAAATGTCACTTTGGTTGTTTTCCTAATCTATTACCAATACCTAGATCATGAAGTATCAGGTTCCATCGTTGGTCGAAGTTCTTCCAAGTTTCCTGACTTCCCTTACTGTCTAATGTCACCATTATCTGTTGTTTTCATTAACTACTAGATCTTTCTAATGAAACTTTGCATCTGGCTTTTGTTTGACTCTTTCCAGAGGAGGGACGCATACCCCCTGCCTCCCCCAAAAAATACAATGTGCTATCTCTCCTGGTCCTAGCTCTGACTGGGCGGCATTTATTTGAAAATGGCATGAGCCCGCCTTTAAAAAAAAAATGTTTGCAGCTCCTCTGTGGATCCACTGTACTGTTTAAAAAAGTCCTAATTTGGACCCGCAGGGGTGGGGGGAAGGGTATCTACCCTGCCCTCCATATGTTTTTTTTATAGATTTTTTATGACAAGGGACTGAGTTCCCAAACCCTAAAATGGCTGCTGCAACATAACTGTTGATGCTGTGGTAGCCAGACAGATCTTATCACTAGGTTTGTTAGGTCCGTGGATCCTCCGAATCTCTCTATGCAAACATTTTAATCATTCATTTCTTAAAAACTACAGAACAGATTTAAACCAAATGAGAGCATGCTTTCTGGGCAAAGGTCTAGCTTTCCGTCCAATTTGACGTAATTATTTTCACCCATTTACTTTCTGTATCACTGTTCAATTTTCGTATGGAAATTTGCATGGGGAAACCCCCTTTGGTGCCCCCCTTTTTCTCGGGCCCCTTCTTGATAGATCACCTCAAAACGTTCCAGAAAGGAGCTGAAGTGGATGTAACAATTTTTTGAAAGTTTTGTGAAGATTTGTCAAATGGAAAGTAATAGGCAAACCAAAACAATCAATTAGAGCAATCTTTTATTCCCTGCCTGCAAGAGCTTGGGCCGAGAAACAAAAGCCTGTGTGGTATCTATATCTGCTTGCATTATTTGTCATTTGGATGTATCCATGCTTAGTATGCAGAACTTTCATGGGGGAGTATTCTAAGAATGTACTTTGGAGTGCCTCAGTGGTCCGTTGGTGGCTTGCTGATGTGGTGGCTGTGACATTTCATTTCTTCTCTGTTAGGCCATCTTCATCAAATTTACAATGATCTTGAACCTCAACACACTCTGTATGAAGAAGTCACTCTAGTAAAGGAAGGATCTATTAGCTCAAGAACCCAGCTGCTGTCAGGAGGAAAGAAGAAAAATTCTAACCACCACATCAGCAAGCCACCAATTAGACAAGCACTAGCTCCCCAAGGTATGATTTTGGAGAGATACCACTTTGGTAAGAGACTACAAAAACCAAAGTAATCTTCAGAGAGTTATGTTACCAGTCCACATAAGTGGGGGGCCATGTGCAAATTTGATGGTAGTTTGGAGTATTGTGTCCGCAGCTAATTCATAGATGAATTGTGGCAAAACAATGCCCCAAAGCTTGATGAGGTGTTGTGGATTGCCAAAAAGATTGAACACTCTCTAGCTTGTGTAGATGTTATGAAGAAGGAACATGGCCTTGTCTCTCTGGAAAAGGTACACTGTGTAAGCAAAGTACAAATGAGACATATAAACACTCCCAATGCTAGGAAGTCATTTAGTGGCAAGTGCTTTAGATGTGATGCTTCGAGTCAGCTAGCAAATGACAAGAGTTGTCCTGCCTTGTTGGCCAAGTTTCAAATCTGCAACAAAGTGGGGCACTTTGCGAAAAGCTGCAACTCTCCAAACAAGATTAAGACTAAGAAGGTGAAAGAGGTTGTGTTAGATGATGATGGTGAGTATGAATCCGTTGAACTACATTGTGGAGAAGTGGTACTCCAAGTGGGACACCTAGGAGACAAAGGACCTGTTGATTGGGTCAAAGTGAATGGTCAAATTATAGACATGTTGCTTCATTCTGGTTCTAAAATCTTGTTGATCCCCAGAAAATGTTATACTAAGAAACTGATAGGCAGAGTCATATATGTTAAACCAGACATTAGGCCTCTGGCCTATGGAGGCCAACTCATAAAGTTGCTTGGATACTTCATGGGAGACATAAAGTATATGGGACGTCTTACAGCTGGAACAATCTATGTTTCTTGCAAAGGGGACAGTATCATCAGCTGGTTCCATCAAAAAGGCTAGAATGTTATGTTGGATCTTGACAGTGAACCTTATATCATTTAAAAAAATGTACTTGTTACTATGGGTTTGATTCATGGCAAAGTCTCTGGTGTGCCTAACAACACTTTGGTCAAAGATGAAATTGGTAAAAATAGTTCTATTCATGAGTTGCACCAAGAATTTAAGGAAGTCGTTAAGGAGAAGTTGGGATGTTTGTCCAATTATTCCTACAAGATAGTACTAAAGGATAACGCTTCTCCTGTAGTGTGCAAATTGCATGTGGTATTGTTGGAATTGAGACAAGCCATGCTCACTGAGTTATCAAATTGGAAAAGGAAGGTATGTAAAGACTGAAGCAACCGAATGGCCTGCTCCAGTGGTGCTTGCACGCACGTCATCTGGTGATGTACGTTTTGCGTGGGCTTGAGGGGATTGAACAGGATTGTGGTCGCAGACAGATTACCTCTCCCCAACATCTCAGAGATGCTTGCCTAGCTAGAGGAAGCTGTTGCTTTCTCTATCTTGGACCTCGAAGCGGCATATCATCAAATCCAATTTGACTGTGACTGTATGGATCAAACATTATTTATCATGCCATTTGGGTTGTTGAAGTTCACCAGATTACCCTTTGGACTTAATTCTGCTGCATCAGTCTTCCAAAGGGTGATGGAAGATGTCTTTGAGAATCTAGCAGGGGTAACTATTTACCAAGATGTTGTGTTTATTTATGGGTCCATGCAAGAAGAGCATGATAGTAAACACAGATCAGTCTTGGAGAGGCTCAGAGTAAGAGGCCGTGCCTTAAGAGAAAATAAATGTAAGTTTATTCAGTCTGAGATAGAGTACTTGGGACATAGGCTATTTAAAGGGGGAGTTAAACCTTATGAACAGTTGGTATGAACTATTGGGAATTTGCATGCTACCATTAGGAAGGAGGAGTTGATAACATTCCTAGGTATGGCTAAGTACGGTAATACATTTGCACCATGCTTTGCGAGCCTAACACTGCAGAACACACAGCTTAGGAGCACTATTAAAGAAGGATGTGAAGTTTGTTTGGTCTTCACAATGTGACTTTTGGCATAAGTATGAGTTTGGTGGTCCAATGGACTGCCAAAACCATGCTGGCAGTGCGGCAACAGCCACCATATAACGACTTTGGTGGTCGGACCACCATTGGCCCACTGCAACAGCCAGGGATCTGTTATCCCTTGGTGATGGTGCAGCAGTCTGAGGCCTGCAATATGCTTGCAGTGCCGCTGCAGCACCGCTAAGCACATTGCAAGTCTTCTCACTGCCACAGCTTTCATGGCAGTGAGCCTGTCATGAAAAGTGTGGTGGGAGGAAACTAAGGGGGCCCTTCAGTGTCCCGAGGTGCCTCAGGGCCAGGGTATATATGCATGGGGGCACATAGTGTGCCTCCTGTCTGCATGTACCCCTGTTCCATCATAGCATGGATTTCACAGTCCATCCTGAATGTTCTTTGGCAATCCCATTGAGATGCCGTTCTAACAGGCACTGCTTTGGGACTGCCAAAGCACCATCTGCCAGATCACAAATTTACTTGTAATCTGGTGGGCGGTGTGCGGATGAGTTTGGTTTTGTAGGAGCAGGACGCTGATATGGCAGCCTGCTTCCACACTGCCAAACTCTTAACCAGGCCCTTAGAATTTCAAGATGTGAAAAGTGCTCTTTATAATGTCCCTTCTTTGCAGAGTTTTGACGTCAATGGAAGTCACTATTGAGTGAGGATGGGGTGCTAAAGGAGGTGATCAGTTTGGTAAACAAGTGTGGAACTCAAAGAGACGTCTGAGTGAGGTCAGACTGAGGTACTGGAATGTGAGAGACAAATTGTGTGAGAGTGATGGGATGTTGTGGAGAGGCACTAGATTAGTTCGTCCCAGTAAAGACAGAGTGAAGCTCATCCAGTTGGGTCACCAAGGTCACTTGGGAATTTCAAAAACAAAGGAAAGAAGCTGACTATATTTCTGGTGTCCTGGAATGGACATCCAGGTTGAAAGAGTGATCAGGAAGTGTATTGAGTACAGCTCAAGTGACAAAACAAGGGTTCTGCTGATGCATGTGAGAGACTTCCTAGAGAGAGTGTGGCAAAAGGTGGCTCTGGACCTTCTGGACCCAGTCCAGGCAAAGCTGACTAGTCATAAGTGTTGGCATTGAAAGATATGTTCTCATGCTGGCCAGAAATAGAACACAGAGACAAGCAGTGTGATTGGGTTTCTCAAGGACTTTTGTTTTAGCAAGGAAGGACTTCTGGAATATATCTTAACAGACAATGGGGTTCAGTTGGTTTCCTTTGAAATGGAATAATTTTTTGTCCACCAGAACGATTAAACAAAAAAACTATTCACTCTACCATCCTGAAACTAACTGGATGGTAGAGAGATTTAACAGAGCACTGAAAGAATCTAATCAGGTTTCAAAAACTCAGTTCAAAGATCAGAAAAAGGATATACTTGAAAGGGTGGAGATATATTGATGAATGCCTCATTCAGTCACAGGAGAAGTGCCCTGTGAAGCTTTAGGGTCAGGGAGCCTAACACAATGATGACTCTGTCCTGGATGAGGTCTAAGTCCATGGGTGTGTCGCTGGATAAAGATAAGTGGAGGAAAGTTCAGCGAGACAAGGTTTGGAAATGGAAACAACATTTTCACAAAAGAAACGCAACTTGTCACACCTATGTAAAAGTGGGTGACATGGTGAGAGTAAGACTTCCACAGAGAAGTGGGGTTAAGTTTTTTCCCAATTCAGTTAAACTTAATGACAACCGTATATGGAGTTTGAATAGGATTGAGGTTGTATATCATTGCTCGGTTTGTGAGAACAACCGTACAACTTGTGTGAAAAGAGTGAAGCACGATGAAGCAGACTAGTTGTGGTTCCTCCTAAATCATGAAGGACTATGTATAATGTTGTCAAGTGTTTCATTGCATATTTTACTATTGACTTGCCATTCATTTTCCATTTATGTAAAAACAAAAGGGGAGAAGACGTGTCGTATCTATATTTGGTTGCATTCTTTGCCATCAGGATGCATCAATGCTTAGCATGCAGAAATGTTTATGGGGGGAGTATTCTGAGAAAGTGGAATGTACTTTGGAGTGCCTTAGTGGTCAGTTGGTGGGTTGCTGATGTGGCAGGGACATTATTTTTTAACATGATAAACTTCAATAAATTCTGGTTCAAACACAACACACTGGGTGTGGCAATCGTCATCACAGTCTTCTTCTACCCAGTCAGAGCATTTTCAAAACTCCGCCTGGTAGGAGTACACCTGCTTTCCCTGCCCGGACTCCTGCGGGCAGGGAAACCACTGTGTCCTAAGGGAGGGCTCCCTGTGACACATATTGTGAGCTGGGGCTGGGGAATTGAGTCCACAAGGGCTTTTAAGGCTCAGAGAGGGGAGCCACGTGCTTTCTTCTGCTGTGTGGTCAACTTATGTTTGTTTATGGAAACCTTTGAGTACAGTGACTTCAGATTTTTTGTAATCAATTCTGAAAATACATAAGGTTCATCCCTCTGCATCATTAACAGGAAGCTGGATGACGGTTTTAATTTGGTTGCCTCCTCTCAATTCACATTGTGAAAAAGGAGCTATAAATGCATCTTTGACACCTGCATCTTCTCATTTAATAGATTTCAAGAAAAAAACATTAGAGAATTGTGCTGCAAGGTGCTTTTCTGTATTGTCATGATTGGTGCAGGCCCACTCAGTGGTATATATATATTCACCAGAGCAAGGTGTAATAGGGGTCCATTGGTTGAAAATGGTTGAAGTGTTGGCTGTCAATCAGAGCTCTGCATTTCCCTGCATGAGCTTATCTTTTAGCATGAAGTTGTCGCAGCCACATATATCCCTATTTTATTATTTGAATTTCTCAACAACTACTGAACAGATTTACACCAAATACCTGAAAGCATGAGCTGCATTTCCAAAGTTACCTTTCTGCTAAATTTGGTGTCATCCCGTTCAGTGCTTCAGGCTGCAGCTTTGACTAAAGGTCCTATGGGAATGAACATGGCAAATGCAACTTTTCTTGACCCCTTTTTCTTGGTCCCTACTTGATAGAACACCTCGAAACTTTCCATGTGCAAGAATCACCTGAGCATTTTTGGGGGCAAATGTCAGGAAGATTTGGTACACGTCCCCAAAGATATAAGCAAGTAAAAAAACTATATTGACTATATTACTCATGACATGGACAGTGACCTCACTGATGACATCACTGATGACTCTTAAATAACATCACTGATGACATCACTAATGACATCATCTACAGAACCACTCACACACCCATTCACACCCCTATACAACTGACCTACACCCACTCCCACTCCAACACAGCCATTCCCAAACCAATTCACAAACTCACACAAGTACTCACACACCCACTCACCGATGCATGGAGCCACTCACACATCCACTGACTGATACAGCCACTCATATAACCACTAACTCCCCCATAAAGCTACTCATGCATCCATTCACTCACCAATACAGCCATTCAAACATCCCAACATATAGCCACTAACAAACCCACTCATACACCCATACGGCCATTCACACAATGAGTCAGTCACCCATACAGCTACTCACACAACTACTCAATCACCCATACAGTCACTCATACAGCCACTAACACACCCATACAGTCACCCATACATCTACTAACTCACCTATACAGTTACTCATACACCCATACAGATAACACACACTCACTCACCTATAGTCACTGGCATAAGTATGAACTCATCTATAAACCACTTGGCACCCACTCACTCACCCATATAGCCATTCACACATCCCATCACTCACCTATACAGCCTCTCACAGACCCACGTACTCATCCATACACCAATTACACATCCACTCACTCACCACACAGCCCTACACACAGTCATTCACTCACCAATATAGCTGCTCACACAGCCACTTACTCACTCATACAACCACTCACACTCCAATACAGCCACTGAGACACAGGGATACACACAGTCCCATAGCCATCCACATAATACGTGTTACAAATATTATTAGTCTTTAGTACTACAGAAACTTTACTTATTTTGGTTTTGTACTATCTTAGTATATATCTTTAATTTTAGAAAACAGTCACAGTCACTGGATGATGTAATCAGTAATGTAATTTGAGATGTCATCAGTGATGTCACTGACCACGTCAGGAGTGATGTAATATGTGAGGTCATAAGCAGTGTATTGGAGGAGCATAAGTTATAGTTAGCTCAGGTAAATATAACTGCTGAATTTCTCTGGTTTTGTATGAGTCAAATGTCAGCCTAACTATAACGTCCCTGTAGCCTTTGTTTTTTTCAGTCAATATACATATTATACATATATATGATATTATCAATTATGTTGTGGAAGATGTCATGACTGATGTAATATGTGGGGTAATTAACAGTGCATAGTGAGGTTGAGAGTTCTAGTTCCCTTAGGATATGAGTTATAGTTTCTAGGGTTATGAGGTCCCCAGGGCCATTAATGGCTCCCAAAGGTGGATCGTGCAACCCTGCTCCTTTTTAAAATTGTGGCCAGGCCCCAGGGATGGTGTCTTCAGGCCAAAATAGTTCTAGGATGGGGGGGTCACGTCAAAATACTGCAGTGGCATTATTATTCTAAGTATGACACAGCTGGCAGAATAAAGTGACTATGTACATTTAAAATATGTTAAGTCAATTTTCTTGCGCACACTTGCCTCTTAAAGAAAATGGAATTTCTAAACAAAGGGATCTGAAACCAGAAATAGGAAGTCATTTCACCCTCTTTTCTCCCTTGCTCACCTCACGTATTTGAAATACCAGGGAAAGCCTCTTCTGATATTGAGGCGAGCCGGTTGTGCTCCCAAAGTTCAGTACAGCAAACAAGAGGCCTCTTTCTGCATTTGGTTTCAGCCACGGCGACTATTGCGATGAGGTAAAATGGTGGCCACAGCTCTCTGCTCAGGTTGTGGCCAGTCAATCACGGCATTCCAGTTGGCAATTTTCAAAATGAAAGGCAGTTAAAATGAAGATGTGATCCTGTTTTAAAGAAAGATATATTTGATTGGCGGCTGTGCTGGAGGCTCCAGGCCCCTGCAAGTTAGAGAGGTCCAGGCTCCGGCACAGGTAGGGAGAGGAGATACAAGGCATGAGAAGTCTGGGCCGCAGGCACCAGCACAGGTAACGAGAGTGAGCTCCTGGCTCCTGCACAGGTAGAGAGAGTGAACTACAGGCTCCTGCACAGGTGGGGAGGGAAGATGCAAGGCATGATGAGAGAGGGCTCCAGGCTCCTACACAGGTAGAGAGATTGGGCTACAGACGTCTGCACAGGTAGAGAAAGTGAACTACAGGCTCCAGCACAGATAGGGAGAGGAGGTGCAAGGCATGATGAGAGAGCGCTCCAGGCTCATGCAAGTAAGAGAGAGAGAGTGAACTACTGGCTCCTGCACAGGTAGGGAGAGAAGATACAAGGCATGAAAAGTCTGGGCCACAGGCTCCTGCACAGGTAACGAGAGTGAGCTGCAGGCTCCTGCACAGGTAGAGAGAGTGAACTACAGGCTCCTGCACAGGTAGGGAGAGGAGATGCAAGGTATGATGAGTCTGGGCTGCAGGCTCCTGCTCAGGTAGAGAGAGTGGGTTCCAGGCTCCTTTACAGGTAGAGAGAGTGAGCTACAGACTCTTACACAGCTAGACAGAGTTAAATACAGGCTGCTGCACAGTCAGGTAGAGGGTATGCAAGGCATGATGAGGGAGGGCTACATGCTCCTGCAAGTTAGTGATAGTGAGCTATTGGCTCCTGTACAAATAAACAGAGTGAGCTGCAGGCTCCTGCACAGGTGGGGAGAGAGGATGCAAGGCATGATGAGAGAGGGCTCAAGGCTCCTTCACAGGCAGAGAGATTGGGCTACAAACTTCTGCACAGGTAGAGAGAGTGAACTACAGGCTCCTGCACAGGTAGGGAGAGGAGATGCAAGGCATGATGAGAGAGGGCTCCAGGCTCATGTGAGTAAGAGAGAGAGTGAGCTACAGGCTCCTGCAAATTAGAGAGAGTAAAAGAGAGCGCGAACTACAGGCTCCTGCACAGGTAGGGAGAGGAGATGCAAGGTATGATGAGTCTGGGCTGCAGGCTCCTGCTCAGGTAGAGAGAGTGGGTTCCAGGCTCCTTTACAGGTAGAGAGAGTGAGCTACAGACTCTTACACAGCTAGACAGAGTTAAATACAGGCTGCTGCACAGTCAGGTAGAGGGGATGCAAGGCATGATGAGGGAGGGCTACATGCTCCTGCAAGTTAGTGATAGTGAGCTATTGGCTCCTGTACAAATAAACAGAGTGAGCTGCAGGCTCCTGCACAGGTGGGGAGAGAGGATGCAAGGCATGATGAGAGAGGGCTCAAGGCTCCTTCACAGGCAGAGAGATTGGGCTACAAACTTCTGCACAGGTAGAGAGAGTGAACTACAGGCTCCTGCACAGGTAGGGAGAGGAGATGCAAGGCATGATGAGAGAGGGCTCCAGGCTCATGTGAGTAAGAGAGAGAGTGAGCTACAGGCTCCTGCAAATTAGAGAGAGTAAAAGAGAGCGCGAACTACAGGCTCCTGCACAGGTAGAGAGAGTGATGTAAGGAATGATGAGAGTGAGCTACATGCTCCTGAAAGTTAGAGAGAGTTAGAGAGAGTGAGGTAAAGGCTCCTGCACAGGTAGGGAGAGTGGATGTAAGGAATGATGAGAGTGGGCTGCAAGCTCCTGTACAGGTAGAGAGAGGAGAAGACGACCCGGTCACTGCAGAAAAGAGAGGTGTATACTGTAAGGACAGAGTACTTATGCCTCTCAGCTGTGGTGCTACCCATCCCAATGTTAGATCACCGGGCAGGAAGTATCAGAACATTTATCTTAGTCCACCAAACCTCCACGCAGAGGTCTGAGAGAATGTCCATTGCCTTCCGGCATTTGTTGAGCCCCTTGTGCATGTTGATGGCAGAGAAGCCCCTTCTACTTGCTGATGGCGGCCCTCCCTAGAAACTGAAGCTAGGGCCACTCAATATATTTTTTTCAGATGTGTCTTACATTTGGGTGTTCTATCCATCCGGTGCAAGAAGCCAAATGTCCTACTGTTTAGTGCTCACATCAAGCTGTTGACAAGTTACCTCAAACGGCCTGGCAGGGTGTCCACGTCTCACTATTTCAGACATAAAAAACAGTGAAAAAGGTCCATGTTCCTGGTATGGAAGGAGGGGTCCAGGACAGCACATATAGCACCAGGGACAGGGTCACCTTTAAAAGTGGTGGTGGGAATGTGAAGAGTTGTTGTAGGACAACCCTGAATCTTTGAATGAAAAACATGATGAGGGCCCCTGCTGGGAAAGTGACTTTAATGATTATTGCTTTATTAAGCCTCCTTCAAGGTGAACCAAGAATGCAGCCAATTTACAACGTGATGCATCTAGGGAGATGCATCATATTGTAAAGCCCTGCGTCACATTATACCTGCGTCAGGTATAATGTATGCAGGGTGGGCATTTCCAAGCAAAAAGCCATGTAGAACTGACGCAGTGAAATTTACAACATTTCACTGCGTCACTCGACGCCTTCACTGCGTCAAAATCCCTACGCCTGCTCAGTCCAGTCATAAGGAATGACGCAGGGCTTTTTGAATTGGACTCACCCATCCATTGTGGCGCAGTGCTGGAGTTGCGTCACTTTCATGTGCAACTCCAGCAATGCGTCACTTTCGGGCCAACAGATGCGTGAGAATTTCTGACGCATTTGTTGATCCTTGCGCCATGGAGCACTGTATTGTAAATACAGCGCATCCGTGGTGGGGCAAGGAGACTGATGCATCTATGCAGATGTGTCAGTTCCTTGTAAATCTGCCCCAAAAACCTTACCACCATATTACATTTGGACAAAAATGGGAGCAGAGGAATACATTCAAGAGATGAAAGCCCAAGAACACGCGGTTAGGCCAAATAGGGAGGCCATGAATAAAAATAATGGCTCCTGGTTCTACAGTATTCAACTAGCGCGTTAGGACCCAACTTCGGTGAGAGTGATTCTGATGGAAAGTCCATGAGACTGCCCTTCCCAGGGCAATGTGACTGTCCTGTGAGCCCTGTCTAGATTTATACTTCAGTGCTTTTTCCAGTGTGATTAGTTAAATTGGTGAAGCTGTGATTAGATGTGAAGTCTAGTGGAGGTGTCTATCCAGCTCCTTGAGCAACCCACCCACTTTGGAGTCTTACCAATGTGTTTTAGAAAGCCCTCTGCGTGAACTGTGCCTGTTTCTAAGCCGCTTCCCCAATATTTTCATGTACTGACAATGAATGAATCTTTATTGCATATAGTTAAATAAAAAGGTTACAATACCGCTACACCAAACATTACAATGCATTCAGTTAAAAGCTTATGGCAGCTTAATAGTTTCTATCAAATGGCCTGAAGCTAAGAGCCTGCTTTAAACAATCTCATTGAATTAAAACAAACATGGCAATACAAAGAGATACTTTATAATGGGCAAAATATCATACCTCTATATACAAACGTTTGTTTGTTAAATGCTGCAACAGTATTAGGTTTTTATTTAAAAATAACTAAAAAGTGCAATAATTAAGCATTTCGTCATTTAAAGATGCTAAATGTATTAAAACCATTCATTGAGAGAGATTACCAATTCATACATCCATGTGTATTAGCCAAATTAAGGGGTATATCAACAACAACCGGCGATAATTATCGCTGAGTGCACTTAGCGCTCGGATAATTATCGCCGGTTAGCGCCGATTTTTATCGCTGAGATCGCGTGCTATTAGCAACGCTTATCTCATCAGCGATAAAAATCCTAGCGCTTACTGGCTAACGTGAGATTATCGCTGGAAACCCTGCGATAATCTCAGGTTAGCTAGTTGATAGAGACTCACAAATTTAGCCATGATATCCACCTTCCATAGGATATCATGGCTAAGTCAGTCCTGAAGCAGGTGTTAGGAAAGTAGCGATAACAGGTGTTATCGCTACTTTTCCTGACGCTATGCTTCATAGCGTGGGGCTTGATGATAGGAGAAATGTCGCTTAGCGACATTTCTCCTGTCATGTCGGGTCAGGAACGCCCACTTTGAATCTCATTAGAGATGCAAAGCTGGGCGTTAGACATCCCCACGCTAAAGCAAGGTTTCACGCGTTAGCGTGGCCTTGCTAATATAGCGATAAAATTATCGCCGCTTTTCGGCCGAAATATTCTGGCAACACAACATTGTTATTCTCGATATTCGTCATGCAAGTACACATCTGAGCAGCCAGTGCACCTTTACAAGGACTCAGCGTATCCCTTGGCAATTTCTAGCATAACATTTTCAACTGTTCCATGTGATAATTTGAATGCCTGGAAAAAGATTTTTGGCTTTTACACAATTATTCTCACAACATAAACAATTAGAGTGAGCTGCTTACATCTGACAGGTGGCTGGCGCGGGTTCCTCTCTAAAGGTGATGTCTCCTTGCACCGCATCATCATGCACTGGGAAGATGCCACCGATCACGATATCTCCATCCTTTGAATATCCATTTGCTTCAATTCTCGGGAGATGGCACCCATCCGACAAGCCCAGGGCAACTGACCCTGGCATCGAAGAGCAGGAGAGCAGGTACCCAATGAGCCTCTGCACGCAGAGAGCCCTGATGAAGGCCCTGAAAGCCATTCGTCTCATAGCTTGAGGAGACACTTTGTACAATGACCTTCTGACCTGGAGATCTAGAGGCCACACCATCACCTTTATGGAGAGGGAGGTTTGTCCAAGCGAGTATGCCTCGGGGGCAGAAAACTGCATCATGGGCTTAATATGTGAGTGGTTAGTGGGGCTTCCATGCTGTCTGCAGCTTACCATCACTCCATCATCATCATCATCATAAACCAGTATCCATCCTAAAGTGTCTCATGGACATGGGGAATCTCTGAGATTAATCTTTGAAAACAGGAGAACATGAGAAGCATGATCACAAGCAGGGACAAGGCATTGGTAAGCACCCTGTGTCTCAGTGAACGCAACAACAACAGGTCAGAGCGGCTATGAGAAGTCAATATCATTTATTAATAGTCCATGTCCTTGCCACAATCTGGGGCGGTTCACTTTGGTTTTCTGCCACAGTGAAAGTTAAGAGCCCAAATCAATCAAATACCAGTATTTCCATGTCTAACACTGTAGCATCTAGCACATGTCTTCTGCAGTCTCTTGGTACCTGTCAGTGGAAGCCCTACATGTATGTGTTGGCCACATGTGGCCTGTCGTTGGTTCTGCTTCAGACCTGCTGTCACCGGACTCTGAAGTGATAAGAAGCCGAGCCTCAGTGCTGGTTCCAGCAGCTCTGTGGATCTCAGAGTTGACACAGCAGGCTGCAGCAGATCAACTCCCAGCCACAGCTGAGCCACAAGTCAGTGGAAGCAAGAGGGAGGGACAGTGAGGCATGGGTAGGACTTGACTGAGTGTGTCTGTGTGCGCATGTCTGCAAGGAAGAAACAAGTCTGGCATTGAAATACAAGCGTGCTTTCAGTCCTGAAGGACAATGGATGAATTCTTTTACCAGGGTTCGCCTGAAATAGGTGCTAACTCTCTGGTAGAGTGCCCTGTTCCTAAAATCCTCCTGCGCGCCCTCAGCACCGGTCCCTCTGGCCCCTAATGCATTGTGAGTGCCTGTTCAATTACTACAGGCCTTTATAGGTAAGAACAAGTCCCCCAGAGAGGGACAGGAGGAGCTCTGCAGTAATTGCACCATGATCACAGGTGGTAATTTGTGCTAAAGAAAAGGTTGTTTAATGCACAGAGCACTCCGCTGCCTCAGGGGGATAGCAAAGTGGAGCGGTATCACTGGCCACCTGGAATCTAAATCCCCTCTAATACATTTACTCACAGGCTTGTGGTCTTGTGCACATCTTTCAACTGGGTTTTCTTCTACAAAAACATTGCTGCACAAGGTGACTGAATATGAAAGGTCAATCTGCCATTTATATAAGTATATGAAAGGTCTGAGCAGTCTTCAGATTGACCAGAGCACACAGGGACACCAGTGAGAACCCTGTCAGAAACTCAGAAGGATTTTAACTAATTAATTGTTCCCTTCAAAGAAAGAGAACAATAAAATACCCAATAACAATTTTCATTACAGATTTATAAAATGCATGGACAATACTTTTCCCTCTGTTGGCTACAACCCATAAAAAAATGATAAAATCTTATAACACATTTTCACATTTGCTAAAATATAGATGGATTCGGTGGCTTGTTTGCCGGTCCTTACATTGTGTCTGCCGGAAAGCAGATTCTCTATAGACATCCACAAGAGATCTTGTTCAAAACAGGCGCAAGGCACAGAAGATGGCAAGCCTAATTTTAGAACAGGAAGTTGTGTGAAAATTCTCCCTTTTGCGTGATCACCCACCAACATTTTGCTTGATTTTATTGCTGGTGTATGTACTCTGAACAATGACACTGCAGTCCAGTACCTCATGTTTGTGCTCTGACCCCATGTGGAATTGGCTAATCCCTGATAGGCATATTTAATTTACCTATAAGTCCTTATTATAGGTACTCTGTTTACCCAGGGCCTGTAGAGTAAATGTCAATAATGGACTGCAGCACATATTGTACCACCAATAAAGTGACAATGCAGGCTAGCCCCTGCAGCCTCAATGTGTCGTTTTAAAGCTGTAAATTCGGCCTCACAAAGTAAACTTATGGCTAGGCATAAATTGCATTTGTTAATACTTATAACCCACCACAAAGGTAGGCCCTAATTGCCCAGAGGGCAGGGTGCATGGTATTTAAAAAGTTGGACGTGGGTACCTGCATTTTATAGGTCTTGGCAGTAAAATCTGCAAATTCGATTTTCATCGTAGCAAGACTGGATAACTCCCCTAGAAAATCACTGGGGTACATTATATCACCCTGTAATCTATAACTTCAGTTTGGGTTTAGCTGGAAACATGTTCTAGGATTCAAATTAATAGGAATTTAAAATCCAATCTGATGGTAAATTTAGATTTTTAATTACAATTTTAAAAATTAGACTTTTAGAACGTCGGTATCTTCCTACCTAAAAGCCTTTAGTAACCCTTCCAAAGATAACCCCCAGCTGTCACCTAGCAGCCTGCTGGAAGCTGAGAATTGCTCTAAGGAAAGAAAACAGAAGGTCCTTGGCTGGGAGGAGGGATGACCTCCTCTTAAGATGAAGGCCTGGGGCTTGTGGCCACCAGCTGTACAAGCTTTAATAGGGCATCCCTGTCACAAGCAGATGTAACTTAGTCCTAGGCCTACCCCTGCCATTGTCCAACTAGCCAGTGTAGCACCAGTCCTAGTGGGGTAAGACCTGCTTCAGAACTGCTGTTTAGGATGAGTTCCTAATTTTCCTAGACACAGCTCAGCGGTGTGCCCAAAGTTCGGTTTAGGGGAAGAATACCTCTGCTATGTTGGATTTGAGCAGAGCAGGGCACTATGGGATTGTTTAGGGCCAAACCCACAGGAAATGATTTCAATGTGGGTATGGTTGCTTCTGTCAAAATTATCCATATTGAACTGAGAGTTACCCCCACCCACAAGCTGGTGTCAATTATAAAAGTGGCAGCCCCCGACACTTACTTCAGCGCACTGCTGGGCCTGAGGGAACCAGAATAAGGACTGCAGCGGCTGAACACCTTGGCCTTCAGAAAGAGGACTGCCCCTTCTGTAAACTGTGTAAAGAAACTCCAAGGGCTGGACCTGCTTTTACCTGAACTCAGAACAGAAGAGTGGACTCCAAGGACTAGTTAGCTAGCCTCCTGTTAATCTACAGGGAAACAACAACTGCAACAAGTTTGCCTTCCTTAAGAGCCCAGCTGACCAGTTCCAACAAGACTTTCCCTGGACGTGCTGTTGGCTTCCCCAGGAGTGAGTCGTGACCCCCAATGTTATGTCCATAAGGACATTGAGTCCTTGGATAAGCACCAGAGTATACTTCTCCTGCCAAACCCTAAAAGCTGAGACTCAGAAACTTTTTCATGGATTATTGCCAAAAGAATCATAGGCTACCACTGTAGTGTCACCAATCTGCAGCCACAGACATCGCACTGCAGGTTGGCCTCAAATTGCTGCTTTGTCCAGCTGAAGGGATCCTAATTGCTAAAAAGGTTTCTCAGTCTGCAGGAAGAAATCCTCACCAGACAAAGGCGCCAAATGTATCCATCTGGTGTGGGACCTTCCTTGGGTGCAAAACTAATATTTTTCCCACTAAGCTTTCTTGCCAAAAGTCAGTGGTTCTTGGAGCTCAATTCGGTCACCACGTACTGCCTTGCCTCGCTGATGATCTTCAACTTCCATTCCAGAGACTAAGTCGGAATGAAATGATTTCCACTGGACGAATACTGGTCTCTGTATCTAACCAGCGCTCCATCATGGTCAGCCTTAACCTTTGACTTTGACGAGATACCCAGGGTTGGCGCTTTGCACTATATGGTGTTAGAAACATTTATAGTTTCCTACATCAGATTTTTGTTGTTTTGGTGTCTATTTGATCCTTAAAGTTTTCTCTATTTTACAAATTGGAATGGGGATTTTATTGTGTCATGCTTTCATATTTTAACTGTTTTGGTACTGATAAATGCTTTACACATTTCTCCTAAGTTACACCTGTCTGCTTTGTGCTACAGCCACCATGGGTTGAACACAGGGTTAAAATATTGAGAGTTCAGTGGACCTTGTAAGCAATAGTATCATTTTTACTAGAAGAGGGCTGCCATCCACTTCAACTAATAATCCACTTTCTCACAGGAGTAAGCTGGCAATGTACTCTGAATCACCAGCATAAGACTAAAAACCCAAGTGGGCAGGTTTAGATTTCTTGGTGGAGGCACACTTCATTGTCTTGGTGCAGAATCTGCTAGCAACCTTGTCTCACATTGGTTGACTGAACCCTCCTACATATTGGACATGAATTGCAGGAGTACCCACAAGTACTTAGGAGGGACCAACCTGCACATATTCTCTCCATTGCCTCCCAGTTACTGTGCAGTCCTCTGATTTGACATCTCCAGTATTGGAGAATGAAACCATGTGAATGGTGAGCAAAGATGTTAGTAACTTTAATTGACATTGCCTGTATCAAAGGGACAAATGGCCTGATATTGTGTTGAAGATGAGGGACATCCACCAACAAGCTGCAAGTGTCCCATGTACCCTAGTTACAGTGCATGAACATCAATATATTCTAAATAGTGTAGAGAGGGCGTTGACCAAACTCTAAATTCAAAAATTGCAGGACACAGGAGAGATGTAGAGAGCTTTGTTGCTTATGCCCTGCTATGCCAGAAGTTGTGTTATATACTTCAAATTGTGGTGCATAGCCAGCTATGTGTTACCATTCCACCTGGGTGCAACTTGCATATGACGGGGTTCCTGCACTCCAACAAACAGTATGGAGGATCAACATATGTTATGAGAATAAGAAATGTTTATGTCCCTGGACTGCACATAATATAGATCGGGAAAGAGGACCTGTCCCTGCATCAGAACCACAGATTTGCTGCCCAAGAATGTAGCCATTGCACTAGTTAGAAAACCAGATCCACACCTTTGTCCGCCTCACATTGATTCTACATTTTACCTTGTCTGCTTGTCCAATTTAATACAGCACATGATTGGGTTCAGTAATTGCTGCAGCCTTTTCCAACATTTTCTACAAAAATTTGCCCTAAATTATTGAGCCAATTTGCCTAAACCAGTTACATTACCAGCACAGCGGACTTAGGCCTTGGGCTTCATTGACATAAGCTTTGAAGCCAGAAGTAACAAGGGCAATGTTCCTGAGGGATTGAAAATGTACAAAGGGTAAGTTGGAGGCTCAAGTTTCCGAGTGTGGATTAACATTACCTTCAGGACCATACTGGCATAGTGGCAGGATGTGGCAATTATGATAAAGAATTCAGTAACTTTGACTAATGTGAGGTTTGATATAAAAATAAGATTGGCCATGTTCTACATTTACTCTGCCCGTAGGATGCTTGAAGATGCCCGTGGTGTGAAGAAGAAGCAAAATCATGAAAGAAATATTTCAAACCCATCTGAAAATACTTCATCCAGAATGGTAAATCTGAAAAGTCCATCAACAGATATAGACTTACTCAATGAAGATGATGCATTTCCTATGAGGTAATATTGCTCTGTGGAAAAGATATGGGCAACAAATAGAAAAATGTCCACTTATGCCTCTATCTCGCGGCCCTAAAAGTGCCAATCTCTTAAATCATGTTGATGCTGGTCGAATCATTCATTCATAGAACTTTATTCAATATATAAAAATACCATAAAAGCAACCAAATTTATCAAAGCTGGTTACAGGTACAAGTTAAAAGTTAATAAATTCCCTCTTTTTTCAAACCATATGATACAATTTCCATCTGAGCGTTAAAAAAACCCTTGTCACGTATCCGACCAATTCATCTCTAGTTATGAGGATCATTCGTAAAACAATAGGTAATTATAACAGAGAAGCTACAGGTTACCATTACCCCTTGTGTTCCTTAGTCTAAATGCAGCCCTTAAAAAGTTTACAATACAAAACAGTGTGAGAGTATCTGGGGTCAGTTTTAAAAATAACAGTGCCACCCGTGCCTGTTTAAATCTGGCTTTCTTTAGAATTCCCTTCAAGAAGAATCTCCTAGGGTAAGAGAAAAAAGGGCATAATAAAATGAAATGAAGGGTGTCCTGAGGAGATCTATGATCGCAGCCACAGGGCCCCTTCATTTCTATGGAAGGTGTGAACCCTGCCGGTTCCGCCAACACATGATGCAAGAGATTCAACCTGAACTGAGTCATTAAAAATCTGTCGTGTGCACTGTTTATGCAAGACAGTTATGGTTCAATGCCTCTGACAGACCTAACTACTAGGTGTTCCCTGACCGACTGCTTGGCCAGCTCTGTGTTTTCTCGGAGCATTAGTGCATGTTTAAAAAACTGGTCCTTAACCAAAGCCTTATCTTTCATACCCACTTTAGAAGGGTTGGCAAATAGGTCTGCAGAACCAATTTTTTCCAGAGTCTCCTTCACATATTTAAACCAGGGAATTTTTAGCCCATGGTCCAGGGAAAGGCAATCTTCTATAACCTGCCTCCTAAAAGCCGCCTCCTCGTTTGCCCAGATCTTTACCCAACAGACTAAAGGTTTAACTGCCATACTGTCGCTGATGTATCGGGCACCCAGTTCTTCATGCACAATGTGGGCTGGCGTGCTTTGAGGTACTTTTAGCAGACACCTAAAATATGTGTTTTCTTCAATTTGCATCTGTGTAGCCTGGGTAAAGCCCCACACCTCACTTCCATACAGAGCTTTAGCACAACACATAGCACTATATAATCTTAGTATCTGTTTATAAACTCATTATGGATCTAGTACAGCTGGTCTTTACCCGACGCTTATCCTTAATTAGATATTTAAAATGTAATTGATGATCAAATAAAATCCCCAGATATGAAAAGGACTGTACCTTTCCTAGCTGCTGCGATCCAATTGTATACTTATAAGATTTGCTTGTTTTTTTCCCCACCTCCATTACATATGACTTTGCCAGGTTGGGCGATAAGTCCAAATTCTCCATACATGACATGAACCCATCAATTAAAACCTGCAAACCTTTAGGGGTACGAGCTAAGAGTACTGCGTCATCTGCATAAAGCAGAACCGGGATTTCCCGAGTACCTATCCTAGGGGTATCCACCTGTAGCATGCTTAATTCGCGGTCCAGACCGTTTATATATAGTGTGAACAAAAAGGGAGCTAATATGCAACCCTGTCTGACCCCACTGGAACACGGGAAGGGTTCTGTTGTATTCCCCACCTGACTATATCTGACCACTGCCGTGGTGTGTGAATGTAATGATTTTAAAATGTTAATAATCCCTGGATCCACACCCAGCCCGCCCATGATCGCCCACAATTTCCCTCGATTAACTCTATCGAAGGCTGCGGTCAGGTCCATACATGCCAAATACATCGTTCCTTGCTTAACTAATGTGCATTTGGCTGAGTTCAGATACAGATTGAGACATTGATCGGTAGTAGATTTTCCAGGTCTAAAACTAAATTGTAGGTCACTTATAACCCGTTGTTCGTCTGCCCAATCGATCAATCGATTTAAAACCACCCGTCCTAACACCTTCACTGGCACATCGATGAGGGAAATCGGGCAATAACACTGCGGGCTGTTCCCATTGCCTTTTTTAAAAATGGGGACAATTGTAGCGGTGGTCCAGGACACTGGCATAACTGTGTCCACCGCTGCATTTATGTAAATGTAAATCCAGTATTTGTAAAGCGCACGGCTACCTGTAGGCATCCCGGCGCTGGGGGCCCTCGGGAAGATTAAGCAAGTTATTGCCCAGAGTCACATGGTGCTGGGCTAACCTGCTGCCGGTACCGGGGATCAAACCGTGATCCCCAGCATCCAACGTCAGTCACCCTGGCCGCTGCGCCACACCTCTTTCCTCTTTGACCCTAGTCAAAATTGGCGCCCAAAGATCTACTTTGCTTATAAAAAGGTCTGGTGGAATCCCATCTGGGCCCGGGGCCTTATTTCTAGTTAGGCCTCCAATTCCAGTTTTTATCTCTCCCAATGAGAATCTACAAGAGGGTGTGGCCTGTTCCCAGTGGTCCTCCAACAGCTGATTCGTGCACGACGTGTGGTTATAGAGTCTCTGAAAGTGCTCACACCATTGCTCTGGTAAAATGTTGCAGCTCAATCCTGGCATATCAGCCTCTTAGAAGGATGGGTTATTTATTATTCTCCAGAAGGCGGTGGAATCCCTTAGTACCACCGCCTCTGATAAATCTTCCCAGGCTTGTATATGTAATTGACTTTTACGCCCCTTAACTACCAGCTTATAGTTTTTCAGGCATAAAGTCACCCTCTCCCTATCCCTGGGGGACATTTGTAAGGCATTTTTAAAGTCTCTTGCAGCACGTGAACATTGATGGTCGAACCATCTTGGGGTATCCAGGTTAGCCTTGTGGACTGGGACTTTCAACAGACTGTCGACTAATTAGGCAACGTCTTTAAAAGCATTCACTAATTCTACCCCTTCCATTTCCGGATCTAAGCACCTCTGTACAGCAAGAAAGCCCTCCCTTAAAAATACTTCGTAAAAAGCCTCTCCATCAACCTGTGTCCAATGCAACCTCCTTCCTTGATCAGTGGCCCTGATCACCCCCCTCCCCATTCCAGGTGGAATCTGTGCCTGGCCTCCATTAACAAGTGATAAGACTAGGGGATTATGGTCACTGAATGCGCTGCAAACAAAGCTGAACTGGGTCACAGAGTTTTTGAGTGATATGGAGACAAAAATATAATCAATAAAGAAGGCACAGCCTCTGCCTTTAAATGTGGGGTGGACTGTATTATCATGCTTAGCGGGACACAAATCCATTGTGTGTGCTAATGCATATGTATCAAGAAGGTCGATAAGTTCCTTTCCCTCCTTTGTATGTTCCAGATGTGGGCCGTCCTGTAACATACATGTTGTCCAATCCCCAGATGAGGCTCCCAGATTTGGACATAGGTGACAGTTAAAGTCACCTGCTAAGACCAGCCGGAGAGACAACTGCCCTTGCGCCTGTGTTTGGTTAATTCTTGTGTTTAATTCATGCAGGCTTACAGAGCCCTGTCCATTTTGGTAAGCATTATAAAAATTAATAAAAAATAACCTGTAACAGTTATTAATTTTTTTTAAACCCTGCGCAACTTCCGATCCCCATGCTAGGTCCAGCCATCTTCCCTGTAGTGTAAGATCTATGTAGATAACCAGCCCTCCCCTAGCCCTACCTGAAGAGGCCTTTTGTGCTGGACAAAAGAAGGTTTTATATCCTTCTAGAAAGAGGTTGTTATTAACTGATTCCCAGGTTTCTTGTAGGCAAATTATCTGAAACTCCCGAATATAGGGCAGCCATTGTTGGTCCTTAAATTTCAAGGGCAGGCCTGCTATATTCCAATAGACTATTTTTATATCTTTCTCATTTAGCCTCTCTCTGTTAACAGTCACCTGAGAATTATGCGGGCCTACCAATTGGCTTACTTGTACCCATAATCTCAGGATCGTTTGCCACCTGGGTATTGCAATTGTCATGAACTTCATCTGTCCCCAGGCTAGGCTCCCCACCCCCGTCTATGATCTATACTAAGCACCCCAGTGATAAAAGCACTACCTGCTTCCTCCACCCCAATTAGTCAGTCAATATCATCCAGACCTCTAAGCGGTGAAAAGATGTTACTTATCGGCACCATATTAGCCTGCCAAGGCTCACCCTCCTGTTGGCCCACATATCCATAGGGCACATTCGGATTAACCGATTGTCTATAAAAAATAACCCAGCGGGAGTATTTTAATGCTTGAGTCCACGTTGTGTAGATAAGGCCTTCTACTCTGGGCAAGGGTCTAACGCACGAGTTCGGGGAACCTAAGTGTCACAATCACACAGTCCCCTGAGAAAACTTTTCTTGTACTACCGACCCAAGATACTCTCCTTGCCATTAAAATATGTTTGTGATCTTTGATGTTGAACCCCACATTTCTGAACATCCAGTGCACCACCTTATTAATCAATTGTGTTGTGGGTTCCTCCCTTTGGTTAGTATAAGCTGGTACGCCTGTTAAAACAACTGTAAGCAGGCTTGAAGCAGGAGGAAGATCTAAAACAGGTAAACCAGGGGTACTCTGCACCAGGTGAGAAACCATCCCTTTTTCTTGTTGCGTCACATTATCTCCCCTTCCTTGTGCAGATGTGTCCACTAACTGTCTTGGGGGATTGCCTAAATTCACTGGCCTAGGCTCCCTTGGCCCCCTATTAGCGGGAATTGGTTTTGGTCTCATTATGTCAGGACACTCTAGTTGGTTACTACCGACCCCCCCACGATCTGCTGAACCCTTATCGTTGGCCCCCTTTGCCCTCTGCGCCGTTTCATTGATAAGAGGTGGGACTTTTGCGTTAATAATTTCTGACCCCCCCAGCAACACAAAAACATCTGCAAGCCCCTACAGTGGTTAATACATTGTCAGAGTTCTGAAAATGTGACAGCCTTGTTTCTATTGCCTCTAATTTGCTTAAGAGCAGTCCCAAAAAAGTAGACATCAAAGTCTCCAACCGTGTCCATAACTCAGGCTCCACCCTGGCCTCCACTACTGTACTATTTTTGCCGTCTGGTACATAGATCCCGGCCAGTCCAGTATTAGGCTTTGGTGTCAGTTTATCCGATGACCTATTGCCTTGATGTTTAGATCTAGGTTTAGATTTCGTCTTCTGTTTTTGTGCAACTCCCCCCCTCGTGCGCTTTGCAGGTGGCTCATCAGAGCTTACTATCAGAGGTTTTGATAGGCTTGTCACATCATCCCTGCTGATTCTTTTTAATCGGGTAATAGCCTCGTTGCTAGCATATATAGGTTCAGTATCCACTGTAGACAGGTCTATTCTTTCATCACTTAATAAAGAAAGATAATCCGAGTTACAGTCCCCAGGGGGCTTCTGGGCAGAGCTGGCATTATGAATCTGTGCAATCGTGGCCAAACTTTATCCTACTAATAAAGGTGCCACACTTCCATTAGTGCAATGGTACAAGGTGGCGATACGTGTGTTCTCCACAGTGTCCACAGTCACCAGGGTACCCATGGGGGATTTACCCGCAGCTATGCCTCCCATTGAGGACCGTTTATGTGCTGAGAGGATGTCAAACGAGAGTCTTTTCTCTGTCAGCTGAATCTGGTGGGTCAGTAGTGACTCTGCTCTTGTCAGGAAAGCATCCAAAGTCCCAGCAACCCCTCTCCCACTGACGGGCCTGTAGCCTTGTGTTTGCTCATTGCATGTATGGCCATGGGTACTAGTAGATAATAAACGATACGCCCCAGCCCCCATACAATTCAGTACCTTATATAGTAGCTGCGGCTATGAGGGCCCTGGGCGCCCTCCGATGACGCTAATTGCTGGCGCCGCACAGGGGACTTCTGGGGAATATAGTTTCTGCCTGGCCGTTCCCCTCACGGCGGCATGGCGGTGCAGCTAGTGCCTGTGCCACCGGTCTTCCCAGCAGGAAACGATGCAGAGGAAAGATTCAGGTAAGTGTTGGCCGTTCACCTCACGGCAGTGCGAGTCAATGTGGTGCGTCTGGCACTCAACTTACCCCACAACCCCCGGGCCGCACCACAAGCCACACCACGAGCCGCACTAAAGGTTGCATTCCATTTCAAACTCAAATGGAGGACAACCAAGCCGCTTCTGCGAGGGCAATCTAGTCCAATGCTTCGACTCTCTCAGTGGCTTTGGAGAAGAAAAAAAAAAAAAGTGGGAACTAATTAAATGGCAAATGGAAAATCGGCATAGGTTGTTACTTGCTCCCACTTGTTATACTTGTCACAGAGGTTTTATTCCGTGTTGGAGTAATTTTCACGTCATCACAAAAAACCAAAAATTAATAATTAATGACCGCCGAGTGTTGAAGGGGTCTCGTGGGCAGTCCAAACAATTCTCCAACAGTTTTCAGCGATGTATTTTTTTCATAGTTCCCTGCTCCCGCTGTCACATTAGATAAGTAAATAAATTACAGCGGCTTTCTTCTTAAAAGGATTTCCACTCTCAACCGCATTTTAACAGTGGTTTAGCAGTGCGTTCTTGTGCCTCCTGTCTCCTGTGTCCTGCCACTATCACTTCAACGTGGTACAAAAGGGGGTGGTGATGGACGGAGCATCAGAACCAATCAAACACTCACACCCAGTCAACAGATCTGAGTTTGATCCATCACCGTTCTTTAGCCCACTCTGCCACCCCAGTTCAGACATGGCCATATGCAAATCAGTCTGACCCTGTGCCTCGTGGGAACAGTCCAGCCCGAACTGCCAAGCCATGCCTTCCCTGGACCGAAAAACAAGCTTCCTAGGACTGGTTTCTGGCATTTCAGCCGTCTTCAGCCAGGCTTGCTTGAATCCAGTGGCAAAGTGAGCAAGGGACTCACGTCTGAGCATACCCTGCCAACTTATGGCGAACAAAGTGGTACACAAGGGAGTGGTGATGGACGGAGCATCAGAACCAATCAAACACTCACACCCAGTCAACAGATCTCAGTTTGATCCATCACCGTTCTTTAGCCCACTCTGCCACCCCAGTTCAGACATGGCCATATGCAAATCAGTCTGACCCTGTGCCTCGTGGGAACAGTCCAGCCCGAACTGCCAAGACATGCCTTCCCTGGACCGAAAAACAAGCTTCCTAGGACTGGTTTCTGGCATTTCAGCCGTCTTCAGCCAGGCTTGCTTGAATCCAGTGGCAAAGTGAGCAAGGGACTCACGTCTGAGCATACCCTGCCAACTTATGGCGAACAAAGTGGTACACAAGGGGGTGGTGATGGATGGAGCATCAGAACCAATCAAACACTCACACCCAGTCAACAGATCTGGGTTTGATCCATCACCGTTCTTTAGCCCACTCTGCCACCCCAGTTCAGACATGGCCATATGCAAATCAGTCTGACCCTTTGCCTCGTGGGAACAGTCCAGCCCCAACTGCCAAGCCATTGCCTTCCCTGGACCGGAAACAAGCTTCCTAGGACCGGTTTCTGGCATTTCAGCCGTCTTCAGCCAGGCTTGCTTGAATCCAGTGGCAAAGTGAGCAAGGGACTCACGTCTGAGCATACCCTGCCAACTTATGGTGAACAAAGCGGAACGGTGATGGATCAAACCCAGATCTGTTGACTGGGTGTGAGTGTTTGATTGGTTCTGATGCTCCGTCCATCACCACTCCCTTTTGTACCACTATCACTTCAACAGCACCACTTCTCCAAAATCAATGCGCCCCCCTACAGCACTGAGGCACCCAGCCCCCTGCCCCCTACCAAACAGAGGATCTCGAGGCAAAGGTTCTCACAAAGCATCTCACGGCTCTCAGCTGCAACTACCATGACCAACAAGCCTTTTGCCACAATCACAGACAGCTTGCAGACTCAGGTGGGCGGGGTGGGGTGAGCTACGATGCTGGCTCCCCCACACGCCACACACCAAGCCGCTCCAATATCCACAAGCCGCTCCACCAAGTCCAGTGAAAGTCTGCGGGAGCCCAAATCTGCCGAATAGCCACTGACAGCGACCAAGCACCCAGGCAGTCGCTGCACGCCCACTTGGTGACTGTTGGAATAATCCGGCATTCCTTTGCGGTGGCGGCGTTTTCTCCGATTTGCTCCGCGGCTCAGCTGCCTTCTACACTTAATTACTGGGGATGGGGCGGCTGCTACTGCTGCATGGCTCGGGAGCCTCCGGGGAGGTGAGGCTGGATGTCTGTCTGGGCTCAGGCTTAGGTGTCCGGCTTCCTTCTTCCTGTGCCCTTGGAGCCCTCGGAGCCTGCTGCCTGCGAACATACTCAAAGCTTCAGTAATTGATGGGCGTAAACCTTACTCAACGCAGAACTGCCGGGACAACCGCAAAATGGAAAAATGACATCGAATCAATTGTGGACAAGCCATAGAGTTAAAAGAATGTAATGAATATGTCACTAAAGTGTGATAGCATCACAAAATTCTCATTAGAGATGTGGTCGAATATTCAAGTGAATTGTCAAATTGTGGTCTTCTTGCCCTGGTGGTAGCTGTCCTGTGAAAGTACCCCAAACTCTAAGAAGAGTAAGTGAAAACTTGAATTTCTACATGTGTAGACCCTTAACACCATCTCCTTTAGGTGTGAGAACAGTAGTCACACACATCAGTAAGTGTAACATTAAATTGTGGATGATGCTGTCTAAGCAGTAATTCCCATGTCACCAGCTGAAGCATGAGCCTTGTTATTATCACCAAGCCTTGTCTAGTATTTGTCTCTTGAGTATCTTCATTCTAGTTACACATTTAGATGTTTCATGTAGAAGTTTGCTGATCTTCATAATCATGTCACCTCTCTTGTAAAACAGTGCTTATATAAACACAAAATGAGAACATAAATAATTTTATTTAGGAATTGTGACTCAAGAAAAATTAAACAATCAGCAAACATTTAGCAAATAATAACCATGACAGTGAGAAAGTTGAAGGAGAACTGGTATGTGTAGAGCTTAGAAATGAACTTTTTAGAAGAACCCTCACCCACCAACCCAGTTGGTGGCATGCTTCATCATCGGGTACCCAGCTGGGGTGCCGAGTGCAAGCCAGCTGTGCTTCGACGTCTGGATTACAGCGGAGCGGGTTTTTTGAATTTTGAATGTGAAAAATTTGCTCAAAGAGTGGTGCTGTTTAAAAGTATCTCTAGGATGCCCAACCTGGTACTGATTTATTCAAAAGGTCCTCGAACACGTTTAAAAACAAGATGAGATATTGTGAAGATAAAATTACTCTTCTATATCTCTTAAATACTGGTCAGTGTCTTAAGAACTTACAACAAGAGCCAAGACAGAGCACACCCATCAGGGATGATATTTATAATGGCCTTGGACTAGACACATAATCTGCAGTAGCTGCCTTAAATAATAATTCAAAAGCAAGGGATTGTAATCAGCAATCACTGTGAGACACTTTAGAATAGTGGTTGAGACACTTCACACCAGGGGTGTCCAACAAAGGTCAGGGAGTGTCAGATTCCATTTACAATGATATTACATATTATGGTGATAAAGATAACATATTTACAAAATCAGTGGGTATTCTGAAAATCTATCATAGATCTAGAAATCCTTAACATATGTTGGCCGCACCCACTTTAGAAACACTGTGTGACACCTTCCTGAAAGCATGCAAAAGCTTACTTGATGGATAATACTTCATTGCAAGTTCTCATAATTCCTCTGTTCAGAGCAATTTATTGAGCGCAACCCATAATTGCATACCAACTGCACATATAGATTCCAAAAAGACGTGAGACTTACAAGGTTGAATCCAATGTCTTAATATGTGTCCACTGGTCAATGAAAAAGAAATTGACTGTTTGCATATTGGGCGTTTTCTTGAAGACATTAATTATTCCTTAGTGACACGGGTAGTTGAATGAATAGTGATTTGCACAACAGCCTATTAACCACATGTCTGGCAATAAGAATTTCTGCATGCGGTTGCAGATAAAGAAAAATATATACCAAGTGCTTTTGAGCTATTTTTAACTTAAGCACCCTAAGTATGGCTCGTTTCTTGTCCCATTAGATAATCTGTAGTGGTCCACTTAGGTCTTATCAGGATGATGTGACATTTTGGAAAAAATAAACAGAACAATAGAGTTAAAGCGGAAGACAAAATGGCAAATAGCGGCATGGCCTCCATGTACTTCCCCTAGATGGTCAGATAGGCTGGAACAAATGACAGCCAAACACTGAGGAAAGCAAGCATGTTGAAGGTAATGAACTTAGCTTTGTTAAATAGTCCGGCAGCTTTCTGGCCATAAAGGCAACTATGAAACTAATTGTGGTCAGAAGACCAGGGTAGATTAACATGCACCAGAATGCAATTGAGGAACCCTCATTGCATTCCACTATGATACTACCAGGCTGGGTGTGGGTGTTATAATCAGAAAAAGGAGGAGCAAGAACCAGCCAAAAGATACAGAGCAGGACCTGGAAGAGTGTGTTTATGCTGATAATTGTATTTGACAAACGCGGCCCAACCCACCTCCTTACTAACTGTTGGGTTTTGTAGCATTGAAGGCGATATCCACTGTGATGGTTTTGACCAAAATTCAAGAGACACAGAAAGAAAGCTATGTCAAAGGCCACTTGGAGAAATAAGGCATTTCACTGAGGTGGGATGACCAATGAAAGCCAAGGAGCAGAGGAAGCAGAAGGTAGGGGATAGGAGCAGGAGGGAACTTAGGTTATAATTACTCGCTTTGATTATGGGGGTGCTTCTGTAATATCTTCTGTTAAGTTAGTCCAAAGTTCGTCTCAGTTCAAAAGTTCTGACTACTTAGATGGTTTTGTGTGGTGGGGTCAGATGAGGTGTAGCGTTTGTTTTAGAACAATGTATTCATATATGGGATGTCACTTGTCAACAGAGACACACTTGTCTTTAGAAGGCTTGTGATTTGAACATTTTTCCGGATAGGAGGACGTGAATTTTTCAATATCAGACAGTCCCTTATTATATTTTCCTTTTTGATCCGGTGTCCACGTCCGTTGATGGCATTTGTTTAAAAGGTTTGTTTATGTACAGGGAGGGGCACCTTCCTGTACATAAACAACCCATGGCAGTTTGTTTTCTCCATGTGTGCTGCCCAAGGCAGCACACATGGAAACAGCAAAAACGAGGAGAAATAATGCATTTCTCCTTTTTTCGCCAACTTAAGACCCAGATTTTACGGGTCTTAATTTTGGAGCTGCCACCTCTGTATGCCACCATTGTACATAGGGGGCAGCATCAAATACAATGGGTGTTGCGGTGGAACGCCCATCACAACACCCACTGCACGCCCCTTTCAATCTGAACACAGCGCGAAAGGGTGTCTTATGTACAATGCAGCGTTAAGCTACATTAAGTGGCTTAACACTGCCTTTTACATAAAGCAAGGCCCCTATCGCCACGGGAACGTCACAAAAAAGTGACGTTCCATTGGTGATAGGGGCTTGTACACATGCCCCAAAGACTTAACCCCCAGTTCCCCTGAACTTCCTTGCTGGGGGTTCTTTCCTGCCAAAAGGTGCCTGTGACTTTGTTGGGCCTCTGGAGTTTGTTCCTGCTGTTTTGAGCTGGAAAAGCAACACAACTACAAGAAAATCGACGCATCACTCTTCTTGCTGCAGTTTTCCTGACGCAACACCGCTGTGCGAGAAGAATCTCCACGCATCGCAATGTTGCTGCCGAAACTGACGCAGCGCCTGTTGCCGCTGCAAAAACTGATGCATTGAGGGGTCGAAGATGAAGAAACCAACGCAGTGCCGCTTGACGCCGCCGCATCGATCGCTGATGCGGAATTCCACACGTTGTACCTGTGCGCCAAGTTTTTCCAACACATCACCCGCTGACCAGAACCATCTTGGAATTGACGCTCACTTCCCACTACAGACTGGATTCAGCACATCACTTCTCCTGCGTGCAGCAGAATTGTCGCATCGCCTCCCCATGGTCACATGAACTGATGCATCTCTTTGTTTTTTGATGCTCACCATTTCTGCGGCAGTTTGGAAGAGTGAATTTTGTTGCAACTACAGGTACTTTGAGAGAAATCACGCATCCATAGTTTTCTATGGTCCGAGTTGTTTGAAACCTTTTTAAAGTCATATTCTTATTAGATGTATGTTGGATTATTGTCATTTTGGTCCAATTGAGTTTAGATAAAAATACTTTATTTTTCTACACTGGTGTGGTGTCCATTGTTGGTGTTATCACTGTATTACTGTGTGATTTGAGTACAAATACTTTACACATTGCCTTCGGGATAAGTCTGTCTGCTTGTGCCAAGCTACCCAGGGGGTAAACAGGGGTTATCTAAAGTGTGTATCCCCCTTACCCTGACTATAAGCAAGAGCCCCTATTTGTACAAAGGACCTACCTCTGCCAACAAGAGACTCCCATTTCTAACAGATGGTGCTTGGCTGCAGGGCCGGACTGGCCATAGCGAGCACTGGGCATTTCCCCGGTGGGCTGGAGGGGTGGGGGTTGGTTTTCTGGCTGTGGGGGGCGGTTGCGTCACTGGGGACTGGTTTTGCAGCAGTGCTGCCATATCGGGCCCCAGCAACAAAAGGGGGAGTGTGCTTTTGACTAGCATGTCCCCCCCTCTCAGGGCCAGTCCAGCAGCAATCTGCCAGGGCTGGTTGGTGTTCCCAGTCCAGTCCTGCTTGGCTGGCGGTGTGTGGGGATGGCGCTTGGCTGGTGGAGTGCATGGGTGGCGCTTGGTGGGTGGTGTGTGTGGAAATTGCTTGGCTGACTGTGCATTGATAACATTTGGCTGTCGGTGTCCGTGGATGGTGCTTGGCTGTCAGTGTCCATGGATGGGGCAGTGTGTGTGGATGGAGCTTGGCTGGCGGTGTGCACGGATAGTAGTTGGCTGGTGTGTGCGTGGATGGTGGTGTGCATGTACTGACTCTTGGATGGTGGTGTGGCTTGCATGGATCCCTCAGCACTTTCCTACCCAAATCCCTTGCAAACCTCAGTTTACAAAGTCAAATTCTTCTCAAATGTCTGTGTGGGCACAACTTTCCTACTACCTAGCATTCTCCTTGGTCTCCCGACAAAAATTATACCTCACTTTTGTGGGTGCCCAAAGTAGCATCAACCTAAAAACTTATAAACTAACTGCCCTTTTGGACCCACTTTGGGCCCCTCTCAATCTCTACAGGTATTTGGCCATTCCATGTCATAGGCACTTGGCCCATCTACACAAGTAATGTATCATTTTTATTGGGAGACAAAGGGGAATGCTGAGTGGTGGGAAATTTATGCCGTGCTGTGGTCCCACGACTTTCCCACACTTATATTAGAGGAAAATGTGACTTTTAGCTAAATTTGAGGTTTGCAGTGGATTCTTGGAAGGAACATGTTGGGGGATCAATGCAAACCACACCTCCATGGACTCCCACGGGTGTCTAGTTTTCAGAAATGTCTGAGTTTTTTAGTTTCCCCTAGATGTCTGCAAACCCGGGACCAAAAACACAGGTGACCATCTATCTAGCACAAGACTGCCTGCTTTTTCAAAGGAGTCACCTGCGGTTTTGGTCCTGGGCTCAGCGGCCATCTAGGGAAACCTTCGAAACCTATACATTTCTGAAAACTAGATACCCGGGAGAGTCCAGGGAGGTATTGCTTGTGTGGATCCCCCAACGTTTTCCTATCCAGAATCCCTTGCAAACTTTAAATTTAACTGAAAAAATAATTTTTTTCCATAGATTTTTGTGTGGGATCACTGTGCAGGCACAAATATCCTACCACCCAGTGTTCCCCTTGGTCTCCCGAGTAAAATGTTATCTAACTTGTATGGCTGTTCAATACAGAATCAGCAAAAAATGTATTTTTTTTTAAATGTAGTGCTTAGAATTCACTGTACCATATCCTTAATCCCTATGTTTTTATCCCTTCCGAGTCACAGGACCATAGCCCACCCACACAATTGTGGTATCATTTTACTCGGGAGACTAAGGGGAATGCTGTGTGATAGGCTAGCTTGAATCCTGTGGCAAAGTGAACAAGGGACCCACGTCTGGGCATACCCTGCCAACTTAGGGCGAACAAAGCAGTTCGGGCTGGACTGTTCCCATGAGGCACAGGGTCATGACTGATTTGCATATTGCTGGGTCTGAATTGGGGTGGCAAAGTGAGCTAAAGTACGATGATGGATTCAACCCAGATCTGTGACTGGGGTGAGTGTCTGAAAAGTTTCAGTGCTCTGTCCATCATCTCTTTGTGTTTTCCTTGTTCAGCCTAAGTTGGCAGGGTATGCCCAGACGTGTGTCCCTTGCTCACTTTGCAACAGCATTCAAACTAGCCTGGCTGATGAGGGGTGTTACCCAAAAACTGGTCCCAGGATGCTTGTTTCGAGTCCAGGGAAGACCTGGCTTTGCAGTTCGTGCTGGACTTTTCCCATGAGGCACAGGTTCAAGACTAAACAGGGGTGGCAAAGTGAGCTAAAGAACAATAGAGTCAGTTACGCACCTAGAAAATCATCCATTCACACACTTATACACCCACTCATTCTTCCACAGGCCTTTCACTATAAATATATAGAAACATATTTAAACTTTACAGAAACACACAGTCACTGGATGACGTCATCAGTGACGTCATCAGTGATGTCATTTGAGATGTCATCAGTGATGTCATCAGTGATGTCACTGACCATGTCATGAGTGATGTAATATGT
Source organism: Triturus cristatus (assembly GCF_964204655.1). Lineage (NCBI taxonomy): Eukaryota > Metazoa > Chordata > Amphibia > Caudata > Salamandridae > Triturus > Triturus cristatus. The sequence goes on from NC_140595.1 coordinate 762,359,729, forward strand.
GACGTCATCAGCAGTGCATTGCGGGGTCGCGAGTTATAGTTAGCTGAACTAACCATAACAGGGGGATTTCTAGGGTTTTGTATGAGTGAAATGTCCACCTAACTATAACGTCCCTGAAACCTATGTTTGTTTTAGTGAATTTCTAAGGTTTTTTAAATGCCATTTCCTAACTATAACGCCCCTGAAATCTTTGGTTTTTTCAGTGAATTTCAAAGGTTTTTTAAATGCCAATTCCTAAATATAACGCACATGAAACCTATGGTTTTTTCAGTGAATTTCAAAGGTTTTTTAAATGCTAATTCCTATCTATAACTTATCTCTAAAGATATCATAGTTTAATGATTTTCATTGGATTGCTATATTTTTCAAATTCAGTGTGTAAATTTCATTAATTATGTTTTTTTGAAATTCTTTTTTATCACCATTTTTAAAATTTATTTTTTTAATTAATTCTTTTAAAAACTTATTATTTGTTTTTATTGGCTTTTTCAAGCATATTTTTAAAAATATTTCTTTAATTATATGTTCAAAACTTTATTTTATATATTTTTTTCCATGTTTTTGGATCCGCGCACCCTAAGCGCACCGTTCTCGATCCCTATGCGTTAGCATCCGCACATGGTACGCGTTGGGTACGTGTTTAGTGTGCGATTGCAATGCGACCAGTACGCGACTCCCAGCCTTTATGCCACACGTTTGATGTACGTAACGCGACGTTTACGCGCTTCCGCGATGCGTCATCTGCGTCTATGATGCGGTAGGTGCGCGGATCCTGCGAAATATTTAACATTTAAAAAAACATATATATATGTATTTCATGTGAATATTAATTGAAGACAAACTCTAAACTAGTCTTAAAATGAATATATTTTCACATCTAATCCTATAATTTTTTTAATTCAATTTTGCGGATGCGCGCTGGGTGGGTGATGCGTAAGCGCAGGGTGCGCGGATCCCATGAGACCTGCAAATAAAGAGATTTGATTGGCTCATTACGCTTCCTGTTCTAACTATTGAAAGACCCCACCCAATTCAGTTTACACTTGACTCTAACTTTTTTCAACTAAAAATGGCTTCAGGGCAGCAGGCATCACCTGCATCTCCTCATACATCTGAGGATGAATTTTTGGAGGAGGCACCACGCAAGAACGTTTTTCTTCAGTAGTGTGGACATTTTTTACTTTTTCCGAGGGGCAGAATAAGACCAATGCCACCTTGGTCACATGCAAGATGTGCAAAAGAGTGCTGTTGCGAAGGGATCCTAACAAGAAATACTCGTACGGCACGGCTCGTATGATGAAGCACCTAAGGACCCTTCATCCAAACAATCTTGCATGACAAGAGTGCAAACGGATAAGAAACACTCCTGCGCCTTCCACCTCATCGCAGCCGAGCACTTCAAGAGTGCACCCATCAGCCCAAAACTTGGACATCCGTCCTCAATTTCAATTTTTAAAAGTGCTCTGCACTAAGTGCAAGGCGACTTTGTGCTACGGTGAGCAGTCGATCGATCTGATCTGCCACCGGCAAGAAAGTTACATTTGCTAGTTTTTTTTTGTTCCCTGAAGTTCATTGTTTGGTTCCTCCTGTTTTTCTTTTTTCCAGAAAAACCAAAATATTCACAAAATTGTTAGAAACCCCCCCAAAAAAATATAAAAGAAGAAAGAAGAAAAAAAAAGTTCTTCTAAGAACGAACTTTCCTGGTTTAAAAAAACCGCTAAATTTCTTTGTTAGTGTGTGAAAGTTTAGATGAATGTATGTGTAGTACGTAATTGACTGAATGAATGCATTAATAGCGTATGGTGAATGTATAAGTACAGAACTATAAGGAAGTGCTGCAGCATCACACAGTAACCTCTTTAACTGCAGTGTGCTGTAGTACTTCCGAAGCACAGGGATGCAACATATGTACATAAATATGTTGCAAATCTATGCTTCTCTCTGCACGGCTGCTTAAACTGCAGCCATGTGGTGACACAGGCACCCTTGCACCATAGTGCAAGGACATCTGTGTCATGTGCTGTTTGTTTTTCTGCAGGAAGACACACCTTCCTGCACAAAAACAATGAGAACATTTATTTTTCTCCTTCAATGTATGCTGAACATTTTAGCATGCATTGAAGATATAAAAATGTGGAGAAATGAAAACAAATCTCCTTGTGCTTTCCTACACCAATTATAGAATGGTGTAGCATTCACACACATATCGAGAATTATAATTTCTGATAAATCTAGACATGTGTCTTGTTCTATGAGTATTCAGTGCAATCATGCACAACAACACTTATAGAACACCCTTTCAACGCAAAGTGGTGTGCATGATGAGGTTGTATTTACATGGAGTATAAAAAGTGCACAGAGTGCCTTTTCCTCTCTTTGTAAATATGAAAGAGTGTCTTGCGCAATAACTATGTTAAAAAAAGTGACATATTTCCGGTTTTAAAATTCCTTGAGAATGACAGAAGGTAAGCACAGAGTTTTGTCTGCAAAGCTGTTCAAAGAAGAATGATTGAAATAATTGCGGTCCTTCAATAGCTACAATGGGAAATATTATGAACCCCTCAAATCTCTTTTTTTGCAGGTCACATGATATCTGATTATGGTCAGATTTCAAAACTACATAGGTATAAACAGAGTGTTTTTAGAAACGTGTTTCAACTTTGTAGCTTCTTGCAGACCTCCTCATTCTGTATATTGAGACTTAGTTATACTTACCTTCACAGTAATAGGAATAAAAAACTGGTATACATTTTTTTCAGATGTTCATTACAATCTAAATTCATATAAATTGCTTATTTTAAAATTTGGATCTGTGAAAGAAAAGGAAAAAAAAATTATAACATGTAATAATAATTTTTTTACAACACAGCATAATTTCCACAAAGTAATTTGTTTGTCTCTTTTGCTGTTCTCAGAATATATTAAATTTCACTAAAAATAGTGATTTCAATCGTACTCATCACTTAACAGCGGGCAAAAAAAAAAATTCACAAAGATTGTTAAAAAAAAAAAAAAATGCTATTCTCAACAAAATACCACAAAATACAAATCACAGATATATAATGCTTACAGCTAACAAAATTTTATAAGTTTAACTTACAAAAACTGTAAATGTTGTCGCTTTAAAATATTCACCGAATCTAAGGATGAATTTTTGGAGGACGCACCACGCCCACAACGTTTTCCTTCAGTGGTGTGGAAATGTTTTACTTTTCCCGAGGGGCAAACAAAGATCAATGCCACCTTGGTCACGTGCAAGATTAGCAAAAGAGTTCTGTTACAAGGGGATCCTAACTAGAAATACTCATACGGCACGGCAAGTATGATGAAACACTGAAGGACCCTTCATCCAAACAATCTAGCATGAGAAGAGTGCAAACGGATGAGAAACACTCCTGTTCTGTATCTGTAAAAAAGAGTCACAAATAAATGTATATTAATAACTTTCAAATTTATACTATTCCATTACTGTACAAACACATTTTATATAAAAACTGACTAAGAAACTATAGCCTTGAACCACAAGTGTGACGATCGTTAAAACACTACATGCATAGTGCATACTACTTTGAAGCAGTTCATGCCCTAAAGCCTACCTCACTAAAAGACTACATGCTAACTGACTAAATGATTACAGTACTATAAGGAGACACACTGGGTGAGTGACAGGGTGTTTGCTAGAAGTGTATGAATACTGACTGGGGAATTGAAGGTGTGAAAGACAACTGTGTAGGTGGTTAGAGGCCTGCATGCATAGTGAATAGGCATTTGAAGCAGTCTATGTGCTAAGGCCTGGCTCACTGCATGAATACTTGGGAACTGACGGAATGATTAGAGTACAGCAAAGAGAGTACCTGAGTGAATTTATAAGTGGTTGGCTTTTGACACAGTGACTGAATTAGTACGTGGTACTGAATGGGTCACTAGCGGAGTGCAAAGGGAGTGACCGGATGTTTGCTGGACTGTATGGATACTGACTAGGGAATTGAAGATGTGAAAGACAAGTCTATAGTATGTTAGAAGACTGCATGCATACTGCATAGACATTTGAAGCAGTCTATGTGGTAATGTCTGGTTCACAACATGAGTACTTGGAAACTGACTAAATCATCAGACTACTGCTAGGACAGTGCCTGGGTAAAACTTTTACATTTTCAGTTCTGGCACAGTGAAGAGAATAGTACATGGTACTGCACTTAAGTGTCAAGCCCTGACTCATTTTATCAATGCATAAGCAAAGAATAGCTTCTAAAGCTACTAAAACTTGACAACATGACCGATTTTAAAACAGTTATCTGTCAGCAAATACACCATGTTACCAAATGCTTCTATCACAATCCTTACCCAAATGTACACAGACTCACAGTGTGATTTTAGACAAGCAAGGCTATCCCTAGCAGTTTACCAAAACTCATTCACTAGTCTAGAAGAGGTAAGGGTACTGCACACAATCTACATATTTAAGTACAGCACATTAGTGTCAAAGCATGACTCATTTAATCAATGCATAAGCAAAGACTGGCTTCTAATGCTACTAAAACTTGACAACATGACAGGTTTTAAAAGAGTTATCTGCCAGAAAATACACGATGTTACCAAATGCTTCTCTCACAGTGGTTCCCAAATGCACACAGACTCACAGTGTGATTCTAGACAACAACCACTATACCTAGGAGTTTACCAAAAATCATTCACTATTGTGGAATGTGTAAGGGAACTGCACACAATCTACATATTTCAGGACTGCACTTTTGTGTCAAAGCCTAACTCATTTAATCAACGCATAAGCAAAGACTGGCTTCTAATGCTACTACAACTTGACAACATGACAGGTTTTAAAAAAGTTATCTGTCAGAAAATACACGATGTTACCAAATGCTTGTCTGACAGTGGTTCCCAAATGCACACTAACTTACAGTGTGATTCTAGACAAGCACCACTATCACTAGGAGTTTACCAAAACTCATTCACTAAAGTGGAAGTGGTAAGGGAACTGCACACAATCTACACATTTCAGGACTGCACTTTTGCGTCAAAGCCTGACTCATTTAATCAAAGCATAAGCAAAAACTGCCTTCTAATGCTACTAAAACTTGACAACAAGAAAGGTTTTAAAACAGTTATCTGTCAGCAAATACACAATGTTACCACATACTTCTCTCACAGTGGTTCCCAAATGCACACAGACTCACAGTGTGATTCTAGACAAGCAACACTATCCCTAGCAGCTTACCAAAACTCATTCACTACTGTGCAAGGGGTAAGGAGACTACACACAATCTACATATTAAAGTACAGCACATTAGTGTCAAAGCATGACTTATTTTATCAATGCATAAGCAAAGACTGGCTTCTAATGCTACTAAAACTTGACAACATGACAGGTTTAAAAACAGTTATCTGTCAGCAAATACACGATGTTACCAAATGCTTCTCTCACTGTGGTTCCCAAATGCACACAGACTCACTGTGTGATTCTAGACAAACAACACTATCCCTTGCACTATACCAAAACACGTTTCTTCATCTAGAAGGAGTACTACATATTTAATATAGAAACATAACTCATTTCACAAATTCATAAACAATGACTGGTTTCTAATTCTACCAAAATATACAAACAGCACAGTTATCTGTCTGCAAACACATGACAAACACAAATGCTCATCACAGAATGGTTTCTACATGCACACACACTGTCAATAAAATTGTAGAGAAATAAAGTACTCCCTACACTTTAGCAGGAGAAATACATTAGTCTGATTAAAATCAAAATAGTCTACATACATCCCCTCACAATTAAATAACTCACCTTTCAAGTTGTTTTGTAGATTAAGAAGTATATCTGTCACACACCAGATTTTCTTTTACAGAATCTCTGCACTGTGCACCTCTCAGCAAAAACAAAGAATGGAAAAGTTTCCCTTACATTTCCCACACATATACATGTAAACATCAAATCACAATCCTTCACACATAAATTCAAAAGCAAACACACATTTCTATTGGTGAAACATTTCAACCCTTCCCCCAATCTGCCTTCTGCCTGTTACCATAGAAACAGGTCATGGAACATTGCACTGAGCACACAGGTCACAAGTTCAGCACACAATGTTGCTAAACAAGACAGCAAGTGTGCTTGACTTTTCAACATATCAGCTTATCATATATAATGTTCCTGCACACAGGTCACAAGTTCAGCACACAATGTTGCTAAACAAGACAGCAAGTGTACTTGACTTTTCAACATATCAGCTTATCATATATAATGTTCCTTACAATCAGTTTTTGTTAACCAATAAGAATCATGCCTTTAAAAAACAGAAATATACGCCCTACCTTTCAGTGTAGAAAGTTGTCATACAACCAATGATTTCTTGTCTTCCTTCAATTTTTTTTTCCTTGGATCCGCGCACCCAACGCAAGAGAATCCGTGCACCCAACGCGATAGGATGCGCGCACCCTGCGCGCATTTCGCCTTTTTTTTTTTTTTAAAAGGGGACCCCAGGGTCCCCTTATTTCCCTTGCTTCTTCAGCCTCGCTTCTACCGAGGCAGAAAATGGCCACCAACAGTTCCTGGTTTCGAATGTAAACAGACACTCGACAGCCAATTAGCATTCAGCGCGCGATTGGGAGGGTGCGCGCTCGGTTCGGGGAGGGTGCGCTTACGGTGCAGGTAGTGTGAGTGGATCCTCCCCGGCCATAGATATATGTGTACTTTTAACTCTAATTTTCTCAGGAACTACTGAACGGATTCACACCATTTATGCAAAAGGCACGAGTCGGAACTGAGGACTACCTCTTTGCCAAATTTGGTGTAATTCCGTTCAGCGGTTCGGGCTGTAGATCCTATGGGAAATTGCATGGGGAAAACGTGTTTTGGGACCCCCCTTTTTTCTCGGCCCCCGCTTGACGAATCACCACGAAACTCTCAGGGTAGGAGCGGAGCAGAGCTGGCCAAAAGTTTGGAAAATTTCGCGAAGATTCGTCAATCGCCACCAGACTTATTGGGAATAGAATGTTGCGGATTTCCTATGGAAAATAGGTCCTAACTATAACTATCTACTGGCGACCGCCAGTAGATAATATATATATATATATATTTATATATTAACAAATCTTCACAGAATTCTTTTAATTAGTATGACCCTCACTTCAGCTGCTGATCTATCAAGTGGGGGCTGAGAAAAAGGAGGGTCCCAAAACCTGTCTTTCCCATGCAAATTCACATAAGGATTTTGGACACGACTAGAGCCAGTAATGCTGAACGGGAATGAAACAAATTTGGCAAAAAAGGTCACTGTTTGTTCAGAAAGAGACCTTTTTATGAATTGCTGTAAATCCATTCAGTAGTTTTTGGGATATTAAAAGAAATTCTTATTTTGATATATAGGGACGCAAGGCTCTGCAAGCCCTACTGATCTTGTGCTGTGATCTGATTGGCTGCCAGAACTTTAACCAGGAAGTGTTGGCAGCCAACTTCAGACTGAACTTCAGCCGAGTTCCTAAAAAAAAGTTAAGAAATGAAGAGGATGCTGGGAAGGAATATCCTGACCCCCTAGATTTGGTACTCGCATCCCAGAGGAACCCCGTCAGGGTAACGAATCCACATAAAAAATAAACAAGCATGGTCTGCTGCCCTTGTTTGCATTATAGCTCACGGGTGGGCAAGGTCTCAAGGTCATGCACGCATTTTTTAAAATAGTAGTGGGGTACACAGGCCCCCCTCCATGGGCTTACTTTTGCCCCGGGACCACCACCTTCCTGAAACTTTTGCTAACATTTAGCGGGGGATGCGTGAACCCCTTGTGCCACAGGGATCACCACCTGCTAAGGACTAGTGTTAAAAATTAACAGGGGCCATGCGGATTCCCTGTCCCCTGGGACCATAACCTCCCTGGGGCCCATTCCTTTTTTAAAAAGAGGGAGGGGGCCACGCGGCCCCCCTTTTTGGCCATAGACAGCCTTGGGGAGAACTCGCTGATACCGGTCCGTGCACATAAAAGGAGGGGGTCATTGCAGCCCCCCTTCTGGAGCCATACATGGCCATTGGGCCTGCCAGCCCCTCAGGCTGGTTCCTGCTGTGTCCTGGGCTTGCCCACCCCAGGGACATAGCTGTTTGCTTTCCCTTGGCAGGAGATTTGACAGCTCCTGCCCAGCAAAATCAAACACTCAGCTTTCAGCTGGCGGCAGCTGTCAAAGTGCTTAAGCTCACTGAAGGCAGAGATGTAATCTCTTTCCCTGCCCGTAGACATGCGGACAGGGAAAGAGATGAAACTATTGCTCCTACATAGAGGGGGCTGCCTTTCCATCATCTTTCTCTTTGCAGCAGCAATGCCGGCTGCCACAGGAAGAGGGGAGCCTGCTGGGATCACAGGGTCTTTGAGGCCCCGCGGCCCCGGGGAAAAGAAAAGAAAGAGGCAAAATAAAGGTCGGAAATTAGCAAAAACGGCAGAATAAAAGTGAGCAATGAGCGGAAAGAGACAGAATAAAGATCAAAAATTAGCAGAAAGAGGTAAAATACACATCTGAAATAAGCAGTAAGATGCAGAATAAAGGTAAAAATGAACAGAAAGAGGCAGAATAGAGGTCAGAAATTAACAGGAAGAGGCAGTTTAAAGGTGACAAATGAGCAGATAGAGCCAATTAAAGGTCAGCAACAAGCAGAAAGAGGTAATATAAAGGTCAGAATTGAACAGAAAATGCAGAAAACTAGCAGAACTCAGGCACTCATGTACACATTCACAGAACAACTCAGACACCCTCACGGCTAATCACAGACCCATTCAGACACAGAAAGAGAAAAATGAAAGGTGAGAAACAAGCAGCAAGAGGCAGAATAAAGGTCACAAATAAGCTGAAAGAGGCAAATAAAAATCAGAGATGAGCTGAAAGAGGCAGAATAAAGTTCATAAACGAGCAGTGAGACGGCAGAATAAAGGTCATAAATGGGCAGAAAGAGCCAGAATAAAGGTCAGCTACGAGCAGAAAGAGGCAAGATAAAGGTAAGAAATGAGCAGAAAGAGGCAGAATAGAGGTCATAAAAGAGAAGAAAGAGGCAGAATAAAGTTTAGAAATGAGCAGTGGGGACAACTTAAAGGTCCGAAAGAGGCAGAATAAAGGTCAGAAATTAGCAGAAAGATCCATAATAAAGGTTAGCAATGAGCAGAAAGAGGCAAAATGAAGGTGAGAGCCGAGCAGAAAGAGGCAAAATAAAGGTGAGCAAACAGTGGAAAGAGTCTAAAAAAGGTGAGAAACGAACTAGAAGAGGCAAAATAGAGGTTAGAAACCAGCAGAAAGAGGCAAACTAAAGGTTAGAAATGAGCAGAAAGAGGCAAAATAGAGGTGAGAAATGGACAGAAAGAGGAAAAATAAAGGTCTACAATGAGCAGAAAGATACGAAATAAAGGTCAACCGTGAACAGAAAAGATGCAGAAAAGGAGCAGAACCCACTCAGGCACTCATGCACAAATTAACAGAACAACTAAGACACCCTCACAGCCACTCACAGAACACAGACACTCATTCACCCACTCACAGATGAACTCAGACATGTACACCAACTCACAGAACCAGTCAGACACTTAGGCACCCACTTACAGAATCACTCATACTCTCTCTAACCCACTCACAGACCTACTCAGAAACTCATGCACTGACGACTCACAGACCCACTCAGAGACTCACACACCCACTCAGAGAGGTACTCAGATACTCATGCACCCACTCACACACCCAGTAAGACACGCAAACTCACTCACATACCCCCTGATGTCACGGATCATTTCATGAGAAATGTAATATGTGAGGTCATAAGCAGTGCATTGTGGGAGTGTAAGTTATACATAAGCTCAAGTAACTATAACTGCTGAAATGCTATGGTTTTGTATGAGTGAAATCTGAGCCTAACTATAATGTTCCTGTAACCTTTGGTTTTTCCAGTGATCACTCTGCAGTTATAGTTGTGGTATCCAGTGATAAGGATTTTTTTGAATTTTTGTGCCTTAATAACTTTCCACCCGTTTGATGAATGTCTGCAAAACTTTGCAGACCTACTGCCCCCATTACGTTCTTGGCATAGGTAAAGTTCACAGCGTTCGGTCAAGAGGGTGCAAAGCAAAAGGGGAGGTCCCAAAACTGGCATAAAATCCAATGCATTTTACATAGACTTTTGTATTTCAGTTGGATTTGTACGAAATGTGTCAAGATTATATATTTTTTTGTATGTATAAGTCTGTAGGGTACGTCAGGTAAGTATTTTTAAAGTCTTAAGTGTTTTAAATTTAGCTAAATCTGTGCCACTGTACTACCGAGGTTTATTGCAATGACATGTCATTAGCTGTTGGCTAATGACTGCCTTTGCAAAAGTCAAATTCAGCCATGTTGTTTTCACCTTGAATTTCCCTGTGTTCTGCATTACACCTTGTGATGTTGGCAAGTATTAGGTCTTTTATTTAGTTTTTTTGATAATTACTTTGATTTTTTACGTGATTTCGAGATTGAGGGTTGGGGATAATGGGATTTGGTTTGTTTTCATAATTTTATGCCCTGTACCCCGGATTGTTGTGTATGTTTCAGAACGAGAAGTTCTGTTTCTTCTGTTTGCCATGTGGTAAAGGTTTGTTCCTCATGTTTTGGGTCTTCAACTGGAATAATCCCAACGATGAGCTTCAATCCCATGGACTGGCCCAGTTAGTGATGCACACGTGTTGGTATTCCGGCTGCGGATAATGATTATGGACAACAGGGTAGTCCAATAGTGCAATGGCAGCTAATCAAGGCGGGGCTCATGTGGCCTTTACTGAGAATAATTGCCTAAACCAAGCCTTCTATATCATCATGGGCAATGCCATTGTTGTCTTTTCATCTAAAGCTAATCTGGTTCCTCTACTAGATGATATGATGAGGCAGAATATCATTTGAAAGATTTGGATTGCCGTCGAAGCCTAGTCACCATGTTCTCTCCATCAAGCAATACTCAGAAATCTTGCCTTTTACCATCTGGTTTGCAATCTATAGTGGTGAAATGATGAACTTTTTAAATCAGCATTTACCCATCATCATCCTCACAAGATTATTTTATGAACAAGTTCTAGGAGAAACATTTGGTTGTTGTCAGTATCTGAATAAAGAAAACTTCCCAAAGAAGAGCAATGTAACAAAGTTGTGCACAGGGAAAGTGAAACTGGACAGCCTTCCAATTGACAGCATGGTGGACTTCAGAATCACTTACAATATTAACAATGCAATATATGCCACTGTGGTTGGATTGGAGCATTTGAGGCTTTGCATACAAGATGAAGGGATTTTCATTCAAGGGACATGTACAAATATCTCAAACTTCTGCCCATGGCAGGGATGCATTTTCCTTAGGCAAACATTATGTTTATGAGATTGTTAAAGTAATAGCAAGCCTGCCCTGATTAGCATGTGTCCAAGTAATGTGGATGCATATTTTCTGATCTGATGTATAAATATGTTAGTGGATCGTGGATAGATTTTGTTGGTAGACATCTCTGTACACGAGTGGCCTCCACTTAGTTTAACGATTGTGTAGTGTTGTATGTTGCATTCCAGAAAAGTTTGAGCAGAGTAATGTTAGGGTAGTTTGGGGTTTATTCTAAAATAATATTTTCACTCCATCTCCATCTCAATCTTTGGAAATGTGAACTTTATTTGATTCTGACCTGGTGCACCCTTTTGAGGGTAGGCGTAATGTATTATTGTCTTTGGAAGAACATTATCTGGGCTACATGGTTTTAGACTCTCTGGAAGCCTTTGTAGATAATGTTGCAGTACTCCAGGTGGAAAGTAACCTCAGTAACAACTAGAGCAATTTAGAAGATGGTGCAATGTAAGATTAATTGCATACATTTGGTGGTTGAACACATTCTTAGTTATTGCATTGACTTGGGGAGTGAATGAATGAGTGAATCAGAAGTCACTGTCAAACAGCACTGCCATGTTGTGTATCTAATACAATGGCATAGGAGATTGACCCATGGAGTTTGGTGAAATGAAAGGTGGTGCGCTGAAGCATCAACTGGGCCCAGGAACAAGTGTTTTGTCCTCTGAGCCAATCAGATCTTTTTGCATGGTTTGAGGTAGATCTGGAGGTTTCTTCCTCTACCTTGTGGTTAGTGTGGTTGGCATCTACAATTGTAGACCCCTGAGAAGCACTAAAGAGGGTTGGAGGGTTGGCCAATCTTTATGGGATCCTACAATCCATAATGAGAGACAGGGAGGAGCCTAGTGTGAAATGCAGTATGCCTTTTGACTCCAGCACATCTAACCAAGTGATTGTTTAAAATGGTGCCAAAAGCCCTCGAGACATGCAGTAGAATCACAGCATAGTCAGTGCCTTGGCCAAAAACCTTACTTCTTTACTATGTACCAGTGAAGTTTTTAACCCCACAGCATGGTCAGTAACGTGTATCTAATTAAAATTCCTTTAGATACCGTGTCTGGATTCTGAGATACAAAATATTGCAATCTGGATACACAACCTGAACAAAACCTCCACACCCGTGGTCAGTGAAAATACCAAATGGTGCTTTATCAGACAGCACTTCTGCTGCAAAAAGGTGTATACATGGGAATTGTCACACACAATGCCCAATTTAACATTCCAAAGAAGTATGGAGCACTCTAATACAACAGTCAAATCAGTATGGAAGAAATAAGTTGTTTTTTGTTTCACTAATTACAAAACATATGGCACATGTACAAATATTTAGAAATATGTGATCATACATATACTAATGCCTCTGTTAATTACAATGCATGATCGTATTCACAAAGATGAAAAAAGATCAGAGTATGTGATATACAAAGAGATAAAAAATCTGTTGTTGCATAATACGTCTGATTAGTCAGCCCAGTCAACACGTATATTTTCTTACTAGACTTCTTCAGGGCTTGGGGTATAGTATATGAGTATCCAATGCAAAGATAAAAAGTGCAAAAGGCAAATCCAACTTTAATGAAAATAATAACTCTGTATGTAAATTCTCAGTTATTGGTAATGCCCCCCAGTAAGTTGCTAATGTTGTCCATCAGAATAACCAGAATGAATTGCAAACTGATTAATACATTATATCATATCATCGCCGGTGTCTAAATCCACACCTGGATGCTACACTACCTGAGAAATTCAAAATAGCGGAGTCCGGGTGTGGATTTAAAAATGGGGGGTATTATGTACAAAACAGTTCATGCGTTCACACTAATATGGTCGAAACATGTGACTTGATTTTAATCATGAGTATGGGCATGGAAAAAAGACATGCTACATTTAACCCTTTTTTAGTATATATAATCTTTGTGAGGAAGATAGTATAGCTATTTCTTCTTTTATGAGGACCTAAAGAGGCTAATGTGTGTGTTTGACTTTATAGTCTGGGTGTTGGTTTCTCTGGTGTTATAGAACAGCTGCCAATGATGAGAAAGCAAGCAAGTTGGTGAATAACAGCCAAAAGGCCAATGGTAGCTGCTTATGTGAGGCACTTCCTATATATATATATGTTGTCACTTGGCCTGTTAAAAAAATAATACACAGGCACAGGGTTAGTCTCTGAATAGGTAATGGAGCATGACCCTCCTGTAAAAAAAGAAGACTCTAGGGCACAGCTTTCCAAACTTTTCATGTTGGTGACACACTTTTTCGACAATCATCATTTTGCGACACGGTAATACCTGCGGGCGTAGCGAGCCAGCCCGAACCACCTAAGGGGGGATTCGGGGGGGTCCTGCCCCCGCAAAAATCTTCAAACAATAGTGGGCAAATGGTGCATTTTCAAGCAAATTTGAGAAAGCTGGAAGGTTAATGAAGCAATTGTGAATCTGTTCTAACAAAGACAGTGATTGGCAAAACTGGGTGTAAGGTTAGGTTTGTGCCTGAAACAAGAATATAATCATGCACACATTGACACATGCCCCAGTGATTTACGGTACAAAAAGGGCGGGTGCACGCACTGCCAACCCTTTCAACCATGCACAAAGTCTGCCTGCTGCCTTGCTGAATATGAGTTATACAAAAATCCATTCAGGAAGGGGGAATTGTGAGTGGTAAAACAATCATGCAACTTATCAGCCGGTCATTGCGCATTGAACTCAGGTAGGACCGCTTTCCTCAGTGCACCAAAAGCCAACAGAAAATAAGACGAGTCATATGTTTTTCCATTCAGCACTTTGAGGTAAAATTAATTGCATTAAGAGATAAGGACTAATACATATATGTCATAGATATTGTAAATATCAAAATGTATGGAGACACAACATATCTCACAAAAACCTTTAATTGATTAAAAAAAATATATAGATATGGATTTCTGATGCAAACATAGTCTTGGATTTCAACATTTGAGAAGGACCAAATTATGCGGCAAGGGTGACTAAATTATGCATTTTTGTGACAGTATTACATCAATATTGTGTCATATTCACCCATGTTAAGACTCCCTTCTGCTGTAGATACACATGGGTGCACCAGTTTAACACCCAAATACAGCGATAAGCGACTAAAAGATGACCAGTCAATCTTTGCAAGAGGTTTTCCAGTGTGCGGTAACATGAATAGTGAGATTTTCCATAACTTTTTATCTATTTGACCTAGGAAAAAAATGTTGTTAAGAAAACATGCCTCTGTTTCATAAAACTTCACCGAAGTAGTGTTTTGCGGAAAGGCAATATGCAAATGAGGGCCACTTTTTTAGCTTGCCCGGGCCGATTTTTAATCCCAATCCAACTTTAGGCACACAAGAGAAATGCAGACCTCAAGTCTCACACATTAAGAGTGAGACTCGAGTATTTGGAGTGTGTGTTCAGCTCTCAATATCGTTGAGGAACTCTGCAGCAAATTGCTGATGACTTATCAATAAATAGTTCACAGCAAAAATGTTATACAAGTTTTAAATGAGATAACAATGGGATTAAAGTCATGAGTGCAGCTGCAGACTCATCCATACTATCTGCACATGGATATTTATTTGCAACACAAAAAGGTGATGGACGGAATGCTGAACATTGTCAAACACTCACCACCAGTCACAGATCTGAGTTTTTTATTTAAAGACATCTAGTATTGTTTACTGCTGAGCAAAACAGCAAAACAATTGAAAATGATACAAGACTCACAGCCATCCCCCAACATTTGATATGTAGTAATAAGTTATTGTAGATCAAACCCCATAGAAAGAAATCATGTACATTATGTCTCAATACACCACAGCACCCGTAACAGGAGTAACCTCACCTTGTCCTCAGAAGAAATGTCTGGTTTCCCCCGTCCATCATATTTAGTCAACAGCACCCCCCAAACTTGCAGATCATCTTCCACTTTATCATCATGTCTACATTTTACGGAGGCGCACTTCCTCCGCCATCGCCTACTCACACACACCCCTCTCCCAAACGTCAAGACTAGGCCCACCCTGCCCTATCCAGGTAAATGCGACTCTCCTCTTTGCCAACAACAATAGCAAATGCAACATTTTTAATTCCATCTTTCAGCCTTTATGCTTTTTAATAGCGCCCAACAGGCAAACAACTGGGTCCAGATCCATCTCAGCACCAATGACCGTGGCCACCTGCCTCACTACAGATTTCCAGGCAAGATAGAGAAATGACATCACCTGTGACTGACACCGGTAACAACTTTTAGGCCTACTGGGGTCAATCTGTAAGGCAGAACTGGTGTGATATACGTACGGTGCAAGAAATTAAAACGGATCAACTTAATACACTACGGAAGCAATCTCACCCCGGGGGCATGGGGGAGCCCTGCTTCAGGCCTCTTCACTCATGCCCTTTTGGATACCTCGTAGTGCTGCTCCACTGCTTATGGAAGCTAAACGTATTGAAGCTTGTGTCATTTTATTTAAATGTGCTTTCTTTCTCTGAAGTTTTTCCATATTTATTATTTCCATACGCATTTATTTATATGCTTCACCTCATTCGTCTGCTCAGTATTAGCTAGTCTGCAGACACTGGTCCACACTCTCTGCATGATTATCCATGCCTAAAACTGCCTCAGCAGTGCTGTTTACAACCTTACGCTCTCCCGTCACTAATTGTTACACCCTTTCGGTTACTCTTAGCATACCCGTGTCTATTTACTGTGTGCTCAATGGGATATATTAAGGCCAAGCTTAGTACACAACCTCAGTCATGCTGTCTCCACTCTACCCCACACAGTGCTCCCATCTGCCGGGTCACAAGTGCTCACCTCCTCTCAACAGATCTACACATGCTCGGCTGCCCACCCTCCCCCCACTATATAAACTGGGTCATGTGCAATTCCCCTTTTGCCCCTATATAAGCTGGACTGCACACGCTTTTCCCTCTGCACCTGTATAAGCCGGGCCACACCCGCTTCCCCCTCCGCCCCATGTAAATCGGGCTGTACACGTTTATTCCTCTTTATAATCCGGGCTGCGCGTGCTTCCCCCTCCGCCATCTATTTAAGCAGGGCCTTGCATGATTCCCCCTCCACTCCTATTTAAGCTGAGCCACGCGTGCTCACCTATTCCGACTGCTCCACAACACCAAGCTCATGTAAGATACTTTCAAGGTCTGTGCAGGAAGTTTGTGCGGGGAGTTCACAACGAAAAAAAAATGTGAATCTTCTGCTTGTTTGCTATGACTTTTGTTACGTGCAGCAGGAATGATCGCACACTGAAATGATCTAAAGAGCACTGCATTTATTGATCCGCAGTTCAAAGCCACAGAAGCTGAGACTTAGGCCCACATTGCGTGCCTGTTAATTATAATTGGTAATTGAACTGACTCAGTTCTGCAGTGACACAACTTGAGACTATGGGCCTCATTTATGAGGCCCGTTGCGCCATCGGAACGTCACTTTTTGTGACGTTCCGTGGTGCAGAAGCCTGCGTGACATTTATCAGGCAGCACTGAGCCACTTTTTGTGGCTTACTGCTGCCTCATAAATATCAGTCCCCTTAACGCAGTGTTCTGTGTTAAAGGGGCGTGCAATTGGTGTTGCTGGGGGCATTCCCAGCAACATCCATGGCCTTTTGACACTGCCCCAGATTTACGAGAAATCGTAAATCTGAGGCAGCGCCAAAAGCTTACGCCTCCCCAGGGGAGGCGTAAGGGAGGCGCAACGGGGAGAAATATCTTTATTTCTCTTCGTTTTTCCTTTTTCTATGTCTGCTGCATTCTGCAGCACCCATACAAAGAGGAAAAACCTCTTGTGATTATTTTTGTACAGAAAGGTTTCCCTTCCTGTACACAAATATTCATCCCCGCAACGCAGGCACCCTTGCACCATGGTGCAGAGGTGCCTGCGTTGGCGCAGGCAGCCCATTGTGCGCCTGCGCAGGGGAAAAGGACAGGAATGCGCCATATCTTATACATACAGCGCATTTCTGCCCTTTTCTTTTGCCGTAGGGAAGCGCAGCAGGAAGGCCTGCTGCGCTTCCCTACGGCAAAACCTCATAAATGAGGCCCATGGTCTTTTGCTATAGGGCTCAGAGTTCCAGTACATCTTTTAGTACTCCTACATAGCACCTCGTTCATATTCTCAATTGATGGCTACCAGATATCTCCAGGGGGGCCTGCGATTAGTTCTGTTGCTCTTAAAACAGAGTTTTGCTTAACTTGGTACCACATGGATTATCACGTAATTTGCCAATCTCTTTGTTTCCGTGCATCTCACATTGGTTTTTCCCGAACGCGACATGGCGGCCGTAAAGGTGTAATAAAGTATTAAGCACAGTATTTGGTTTAAAATGCATCACTTGATATTTTTCATTTCGGTTTCTCCATCATCGTAACAACGTCCCCTATCCTGACTCAATATACGGGGCTGTCGAACCTCCCACCTTGAAAATATGATGTGATATTGAACGAAGTATCTCATGCTGTCCCCTGCATGAATTTCGTATCCCTGAAAATTCCCTCTCCATTTTCAGACAGATGAATGTCTGACACTACCGGATTATGCTCTGAGTAACTCTAAGATACACACTGCACAACATTTGCAATGGTGTGAAAAAGAAGTAAGGCAAGGAGCACGAACATCCCAGCAGCCTCACTTTAGCTCCCTTTCCTCTTCATCCTCGTGTTGCTCTTCATCTTCATCAGGACTCACAGCCATCGCCTCACCTCAGATGACGGACTGCAACTGTCTTCTGTCTTCCTCGCTGCTTACTGTCTGCTTGGGAAGAGTCTGTCCTCCATAGCAATAGGGGATGGGAGATAGCCCAAGCCCACTGTATGTGAACGGCACACGGCCCTGTACGAAAGCCACTGATTGACTGCCGTAGAGCGGGCAGTACAGGGACTTCACAAATTTTCCGCGAGACGTGGCCAACATGTCCAAGATACAGTCACCGCAGAAGACATGGGAGCACTCCAATATCCTTGGCTTCGGGTTGCTCCCCTCAAAGTAAACCTCACACAGTGGGCATATTTCCGGTGGAAGATCGGGACCACTCTGACATAGGCATCCCTTCATCATCCCTCCCGCATCCTGAGAACCGTCCTGCAGGAGTTCCAAGATCCGGGTGTTCACTGTCCCGCTGCTTGCTGAAGGTGTCCTGCAGAAAGGGCACACGATCTTGCCCCCCGGTCGGAGGAAGGGATTGCTTAAAACACATTCTGGCTTAAAACAACACATCAGACAGAAAGGCGCACACTATGCCCTACCTACCTCAGAACTTGAACACCCATACTTGGCTTATGCCGCACCTACTGGATTGTTCTCCAGGCCTGCCATTTCCTCCTCGTCCCCAGGCTCTGCAGAACAAACTGTGCATGTGCAGCGCGTGGAGCGCACACGCTCGCCTAACGGTCTCCTCCTTTCTTCACGTACGTCTGGCATAGTACCGGCATCATCCCGTGACAAACCCACCATTTGCAGGCAACACAGTACCGTGTTGCGACACAGAGTTTGGAAAGGTCTGCTCTAGGTGTTGCCTTTTACGATACAAATATATTTTGTGTGATAAGTATCAAGGGCAGTGCTGTTAGTATACTCCTCCAGAACAGCCACTGATTATCAATGTGTGCTGCCCAGTGGGCTACAGGAAACACACAGGTAGGCAAGAGACTTTTAAGGACTTTGAAACATCTGTGTAATTATCTTTTCTGCTCACTGCAAGTTGTCACTATAGATAATTTTAATGAACTAGAAATGATGAAGCACCTGTCCAATTCTGTTAGTCATTATTTGTGTAACAGTTGAAAATAGTGCTCCTACCACAAATATGGTCCACATTCAATACAATAAACATTATAGTAAGCCAGAAAATATATAACCTTGAAACAATGAGATTCAAGGCATTAATTCAAGAGGAACAGAATGATGATTTTTTAAAGTATTTCCTAGAGGTGAGTGTGGGGGGGTGGAGTGGGTTGTAAAGTTCCTGATGACAAGAGACTGAAGACCTTATTATGACTGCGGTGGTCCATCGGACTGCTGTAGCCATGGTGGTGGAGTGAGCACCACTACACTGACCACCCCCTTATAACTTGGGCAGTCTGACTGCATGATACCGCTGCAAAAGCCAAGGATCAGGGATTCCTGGTGGTGTTGCAGCGGTCTCAAGGCCGCAATATGCTTGGCATAGCTGCTGAGGGCCCAATAATCATATTACAAGTATCCTCACCACCGCACCTTTCATGATCGTGCGACCTCCATAAAAAGTATGGCAGTGAGCAAACACAGGGGGACTTAAAGGGCTCCCTGGTGCCTCTGTGCCATAGGGTGCATGCAGGGGCTCACATGAGGTGGCCCCATGTCTGTATGTACCCCCAAATCCTGCAAGGCATGGACTTGATATTCCTCCCCCTACACAAACTGACTTTAATGCTCCCATTGCGGTGCCATTTTCAAAGGCACCGCGTGGGACTGCCAAAGAACTGCCAGCCAGAAACTTTAAAAGTCGTACTCTAGCAGGCAGTTAATGGCTTTGGCAGTCTCGAAGCAGTGCTGCAGCATGGCGGCCCTGCTCTGAGACACCAAAGTCATAATAAGGCCCTGAGAGTTTTGAGAGGTATCCACAGTACCAGTACAATGGTGTTCTGGACAAAATAGGTTTTGGATCTTCTTTTTAAAGCTAAGGGAATTTTGTCTTCTGACACTTCTTTAGACGCCAAACATAATAAATAGCTTGGATACGTATTGGACATTGTTTTTCGGAGCATGGCTTTGTCCAGGAGATATCATATTTCTAATTTGACATTATTGGTAGCTGTTAGAACTGTCAACTTTAGGGTGAAATTTGTTTTTGTTGGGCTTAGGACTCTGTACACTTTACCACTGTTTTCCTGTGCTAAAGTGCTTGTGCTCACTCCCTAAATATGGCTAAATTAGTTTACACCTGATTGGCATATTTAATGTACTTATAAGTTCCTTGTAGAGTGGTATACCATATATTCAGATCCTGTAAATTAAATTCCACTAGTGAGCATGTAGCACATATTGTGCCATCCACTTAAGCAGCCCCTTAAAACATATCCCAGGTCTGCAATTGCAGCCTGAATGCAGTTTTAAACTACCAATTCAACTTGGCAACATAAACCCCTTGAAAAGTCTTAAACCTCCCTTTTATTGCATATAAGTCAACCTTAAGGTAGACCCTAGCTTGCGCATTGGACAGGGCGCATTGTTATAAAAGGTTAGACATGTACTATTAGGTTTTACATGTCCTGGTACTGAAAACTCCTGAATTTATGTTTCACTCTTGTGAGGCCTACCTGTTGCCTTATTAAATGCATTCTTGTTTGATACCTATGAAATTGTAATGAGAAATCCTCTTTAATGGTGAAGCCAGACTTTAAGTTACAATTTAGAAAATGCCACTTTTACAAAAGTTGATATTTCCTGCCTTCAGGCAGACTTTGTGAATTCTTCCCA
Source organism: Triturus cristatus (assembly GCF_964204655.1). Classification (NCBI taxonomy): domain Eukaryota; kingdom Metazoa; phylum Chordata; class Amphibia; order Caudata; family Salamandridae; genus Triturus; species Triturus cristatus. The sequence continues at coordinate 762,380,610 of NC_140595.1, forward strand.
AACAGTTGCACAGTAGAGGGATTAGGTGTGCCTAAATGGACCAAATTGACCATATTCTGGCCCATCTGCTGGCACAGCCCCACTTGCAACTGAATAGGCTGTGATCTGCTTTCATACAATGGACCTGTCACCTGCACATTGTCTCTGCAGCCAGCTTTGAGTCAGGGTACAGGAGTCATGAAATTCCAAGCACTTCAAAGAGGAATCTCTACAAACTTCTACCAACTTCAACCCAAGGCACATTGTATAACGATAGGTCCCTCAGAACCACTCTTCAGTTCACTTTCTGGATCTTTGGAAGGACTGCCAGAGGACTGCCTGCTGCTGTAGCCTGTCTGCTGTGTACTCTACAAGACTGCTTTGCTGCATCTGGAAGGACTTCTCTGCTGAGTGGAGCCTGCCTTGAATCCTCAGAGGCTAGCCCTGCTGTTTGAACTTGCACATTAACTCATATCTACCAGAGTGACTCCAGAGGTTAGTTTGCTGAGCTCATGTTCTGAGCCACTGAGACATAAAAGGCTACTACCATCTGAACCCACACCTGGACCCAGCCTGAGTGAGTCCTAAAGTCCCAAGTGATATTCTACCAGTCCTGGACCTTGGTTCTCGTGCTAAACATGCCCAGATAGCCAAACTCCAAGCGGGTTTTGAGTGGCAGTAATATTTCAATATAGTTGAAGGTAATCATGCTTCTATTAGCACTTTTTGGTCTGCTATTTAAAAATGTATTGTCTTGGTCTATGTTTTGGGTTGTTTGGTTCAATAGGGGTTATAGGCAAGAATTGTTTAAAATTTGAAAAACTAGAAATGTCTTCTTTTAAATATTTGTGCGGCTTTAAACGTTTTAATATTTTATTTATTTAAAACAAATAATTTGTTTTGTTGAAATGTTTGTTTCTGAGTTTCAAAAATATTTTTCCTTTAAGTTTAAGATTTTTTAATAATTGTTTCAATTTAAAAATAGAAGTTGGAAATGAATTTATTATGCTAATCTAAATTTATATGTCAAATATTATTACAAAATGTTGAACTAGACGCTTACCCAAAACCTGGATACCGGTCTTCCTCTGTCTTAAGTCAGGGATATTATTTACGGAAACCACAACTTCACCACGCTCTGAAATATGGCGTAGGCATGTGTTCTTGTGAAGCTGCCACCTTCTCAGGAGGAAAAAGCTAAAGGAATATGAAACCTCCTTACTAGATGAAGAGTTCAAAGAATTGAAGAAGCCATAAAGAAGGCATCCATCACAGGAATTCTTCTGGAGTGAAGAGTTAGGATCAGCAAGTGGAGTGAGTGAGGAAACAAGCAAAGGAACACAGCGTTGTTCTGACACAACTTCCTACCAAGCTGAAGTCCTTCCTTCATAACAGAGTAGTAAAATGAAATTACATCAGACACTACATGGCAGGAAACATGAATCAGGTCAGAACCAAGGAAGAAACAGCCATGATTGAAAAGGAAATGAAAAGAGAATGAAAATGAACTGTGGGTCATCTTTAAAAGACAGCGGAAATCCTCAGGTGGGTGATTGCCATTTTGGTGATGGAAGAGCAGGGAGAAACAGCCAGGAATCCAGGAGTTTGGGAAAAGGCCCCATTCGAGTTATCCTTTCAGCCTGAAGGTGTTGGCTTCTTGTGTGTTTTCTGAGCCTTTTGTCTATCACTTTCCACAATGTTCCTTTTTTTGGAGTTGGAGTAGCGTATTTGATAAGAGTCTAATACTTTCACCGATGTTGCTTTGTTTGGAGTGGAAGTAGTAAATCTGACCCATCCTGAATTAAACTCCTCCAATGTTATTCAGTTTTTCAGTGGGTATAGTATATTTGACTCCCCAGAGTCAAACACGTTCCCAAGCGTTGTTTAGTTTGGAGTGAGAATAGTTTATCTGACTCCTCCAGAGTTTTCCCCAGTGATGCTTGGTTTGGAGTGGGAATAATAAGTCTGATGCACCCCACAAATATATGCCAATTTCTAAACATTTAAATGTGTTAAAATGGTTTTACATATGTGTAGATTTATCTGTATTTATTTTATTGTTTTAAGTAAAATAATGATACTTTTTGTAATTTGTTTCACCTAAATTTATGTTTGTATATTTAAAAATATATATTCTATATTTTTTCACTCTATTTTATTTTTTATTTTTTTTGTTATTTGTTAATATTTTAAAAGTCAATTTTATGGTAACCTACATCTTTTATTAGATCATTTTTAACTTTAAATATTCCTGTAGGACAATATTTTGGATTCAATTTTGTTGTTGTTTTAATTATAAGTTAAAAATTGTCGATAATATGCTTTTCTATATTTTGACTTCGATATTGTTGTTGGTAGATATTTTTACAATCATTTCATGTAATCAATTTATTTAGCTATTGTGACATTATAGTTTCACTAGAAGTTACAGCTACTACACTTGACATTAAATTAGACTTTAACCTCAATTAAAGCCTTAGTCAATTTAAAAAGTGAGTATTGGATAATAATGGAACAGCTGGTATTTGTAAGTCATATGTAACCCTGGGCGTAGTTCCCGTATTCGCGCTACGCGATGATGTCATTGCACTACTCGAGCTACGCGTAGCCACGCGAGCATGCGTAGTTGCTTGGGGTGCCCGTTCGCGATGCGTTTTTCTTGTTCGGGAGTGCGTTGTGCGCGTTCGGGGCGCTGTTTGCGTGCTCGGGGGATAATATCTCCCAAACGTACCCATGCGGCGGCCATCTTGTTTTTCAATTGTCCCGCCGGCTCGCGATGCCTTATTTCAGGGTCGTGTATAGCATGTTCGCAACACGCATGTCATGTTCAGGAGTGCATTTTACTTGTTCGCGAATGGGCGCGGCCATCTTGTTTTTCACTCTATGCTTTGGTTCTGGGCCTACTTTTCTATCCTCCCTTAATCTTTGCAATCCTTAGTTTTTTACACAGTTTTTCTGACTTTTTTTATTTATCATCTATCTCTTTCTGTCCCTAAGTTTATATTTTGCATTTTATTTCTACTTTTACTGTGTTTTTTTAACTTTATATTACTTCTTTCTTTAAGCTACTACTTCTTCTACCTAACTTTCTTTTTTCCCTTCTAACTTTTCTTTTCCGCCTCCCACCTACCCCAGAACCATGGCCAAGGGCACTAACAGCTCAAAGGCAAAGGCGCCTGCGCCCAAGAGCCGCCTGCCTTGCGGCAGAATGCGCCCTGCAGGGGTGCAGGCCCGGCAGCTCTTTGGCAAGGTGGCCGCCCTTGTTTTTTTATCCAGCGCCACCTCCCCTTGACCTTGGCAGCAGGAGGCAGGCCCGGCTCTGGGTACCCTACCCAGGAGCGTCAGCGTCGGTGGGTGAAGGTGTGCCAGGCAGTGTTTCACTGCTCAGGGCTCCGGCGCACCCATAAACAGCTGGCCCACCGGTGGTCATACATCCTGGACCGGGAGCAGGACCTGTTGGACCTGCTAGGTGTTGAGGTCATGGGGCTTGGTGAGTAGCTAATATACGGTAGTATAAGTATTGTTGTGTATACAATTTTGACGAATAACAAGATTACTGCTGCTAACATTGCTGGTAAATTACGTTTCAAAATCTGTGATTGTAGGACACAGGTGCTTGGCGCTACTCTTACTTGTTTGCAACTTTGCGCTAGCTTGGCTGATTAATGTAAGAGTTTACTTTAGAGAACTGAAGTTAGGTAATGCTATTTCTAGAGAGACTCTAGTCCTTCCATTGTCCTCCAGTGAAATAGTGGTGGATGGATACTAGGTTTAGTTACTATTAGTTCATAATTTTTTTACGGTCTGCGTGACGCCTCCTCTGTCACTGAGTGCTGCTTAACCCAGTCCTCCGTAGAACCTTTTGTAGTTTGTTTAGTGAGTGGTAGGCTTAGCAGTGTCAGTCAGTAGCAGAACAAGATCAGACGCAACCAACCCACAATTTGGTGTATGCACAAATGTATGCATGTGTCCTCCATCTCATCTATGCATTTTTGATGGCTAAAATATGGAAATGCAGACTTAGTGAACAATTGGCCCGTCTGGAATAGGTGGTCTAGATCAGGTGGTACTTAGGCTTCGTTAGTATTCTGGAATCAAAATGATTATGGAACACTGGAGTGTTCATAAACAAGTAGACGATCCGTGAATCCAGCAAGCAGCCCTGTAGTCGATCCATCTAATTAGATAGGTCGTTTATTGCAATTGTTGTTTCCTAAAATGTTTTTTGACTTTTTTTTAAAATGATTTATTTGTTTCACAGCACTCCTTAATGTTGTCTCTTTCTTTATTATTTCCTACATGATCATCAGCACCACCCAGGGGCAAGAAGACGGGGTCCGAGTCGGCGGGACAACAACCAGAGGACCGCTCCTCTACCGAGGCCCCTACTGCTGGCCCCAGTAAGTCCTCCAATGGTTAATATTAACAATTATATTTCCCTAACCTTTACTGCACCTTTTTTTCCGAACTATTAATTATGGTTACACTTCCTAATTCTATTTTTTACAAAAGCTTCTTTGACCCTGACTATCTGCTTCCAAATTCTGGTTATCCCTGCCTCTAAGTTCCTTCTAACTGCCTCTGCTATGAGTCTCTGTACTACTACTACTACTACTACTATTAGTCTGTCTGTAGCTAAGCTTGCCCAGTTGGCCACTCTTTATTGAAGGTTTTCTTTAGAATAAAACTCAGATTGACCAATAGCTCTAGCCACTGTGTCCTGTCCTTTAGGTTGTCCTCTTCTAGTCTTCTTAATCTTGAGTCTTTGACAATTCCCACCAACAAAATACCCAACCAGATATTTGACTTATATTTTGGATAGGATAGTACATACTACTACTGTTGTAGGGATTCTGCGCAGCCACATACAGAACTATGCACAAGAAAATAGGATCTTGGTGATGGGAGGTTGGACCTTACTCACACCTCAGTCAGAAGAACCCACAATCCCCTGACCGACTAGCTATAGTGTCTCATTAGGACCCGACCCCCCACACGAAGATACCCAATGATGATGATACAACCCAGAACATAACACCCTTTTGCTCACTCACTTGTGTAAGTCCACCCCACCACACCAAATACCAGAGTCTATGTGTAAGTCCAAAAGGTTTATTTTCAAATAAGTAACAAGCTCTGTACGTAGTTCTATGACATTATTACTACAGCCAGCTCCAACAGCAAAAAGCATAAGATTAAAACAGTAAACATTTACAAGTGCATGATAGAGGACAAAAGGTCTGTGTGAATTCTGGAAGACCCCTCACCGTAGAACATAGAAATACTGGTTACATGCATCATAAGCTCCGTAAATCTCTGGTTTGTGGAAGGGAATCTTCCGCCTATTATGAGAAAAATGGTGCGTGTTAGATAGTATAATGCAATTATGCAAGCATTTCGCAGTCATGCCAAAAAGTGTAACATGTACATGTGATGGCTAAGCAATACGGACTAACCGAACTCCATAACAAAGTGGCTTGTTTTTTGACCTCTTCACTTGTACGCAACACTCATGTGGCCTCAAAGGCGTCTACTGCACAACAAGCTGTGAGGTAATATGCGCAAAAGAGTAGACATGATGAATCTAAAATGGTTACATGGCTCAGGCTAACTTTCCAAAGAGTAGAGTAGGACTAGATGACCCTAGAGATCATAATAACACTACTAGTGTCTATCTACTGACTCTATTCTAGTACCCGATTTGGACTAGTGATGATGTATGTTGTATTAACTTTTTTTTCAATCTTCCTAGTGAAAACTAATAAAATAGGGGGAGGTGTACAGGCATCTAAAAATGTGTAATGTTTTTTCTAAGCATACTACCAACCACCAGTGCCGGCGGGGCTAGTGGCGATGGCGATGCGGCCATTGTGGAGGGGGCAGGAGAACAGGTGGAACCCGCAGGAGCTACAGGGGGTGAGCCAGCAGCAGTGGTGGACGGTGGTAAGTTATATTCATTACTTATTGACATTACTACTAGCTGGAAGCATGTTCACTTCACTCACTGTACTGTGAGACTTATTAAGTTGTAGTGAACATTATACAACGGTTGAAGAAGACACCCTTTACTTAGCATTAGCAATGCATTAGCAGTGTGAGTTGAGTAACTAATGGCCTCTTCTATCTGACTCCAACTCAGCTGTGAATGTTTTATGGAGAAGACTAAAACTCAGATCAGATGACCTTGATGGATGTGTTGAACAAAGAGGGAAAGAAGGGTGGAAGGAGGAAGGACGGGCGAGATGTAATATGACTGGCAGAAAAGGATATGTTGGAAGCATGCATAAGTGGCTGATTGGAATCAGATCACATGCATGGGTTGTTGAAGGATGGGTGGAAGGTGAAAGAATATGCCTGCCTGGGTGGGCGACACAGTATGGGTGGATACTAGATAGCAAGAATCAACAGCGGTGTTTGGGTCAAACTCCATGCCAAGGCAAGTAAGGAAAGAGCGGACGCATGGGTGGTTGTTGGTGAAACCAACTAAGGTTTGTTAAGAGATATACAAAAAAGAATGATAGACATTTACTTTTAATGGATGGATGCCTGGATGTACTATCATCATAGACAGCATAGGTGGAGACTGTCACTGGAGAGTCTTACTTTGAAGAGAATGTAAAAGAAACTGCACCAGAGTAGCAAAGCGGAGGGGAATAGAAGTAGTATTTTCAGAATGCAGTTGACTCACAGTAGTTTGCAAGTACATCATATATATATTTATATTATCAAGCGCCTTCCTCCGACTCCCTACCTATGTTAATGTATTTTCGATTGTGTCAGCCAGCCTGCAAAGGGTGGCCTATCTGTTGGTTTCACAATCAATTAAAACAAAGTACCCTATGCAGTAGCGGTCGGTGGTGGGAGTGCTGGTGGGCGGTGACCTGGGGAGGGGCAGGGTGGGGGGTAGTAAACTAAGCATTACGGCCTAATACAAGTAAGTAAACATAAAAATAAATAAAACAAGTTTCATTGTGCGCACTGCACCGCCAAATTTGATGCAGGGTGTGCAACGAAATTTGTTTTATTTATTTATATGTATTGTTTACTTACCTGTAACTGTCCGTAATCCACAGTTTACTACCCCCGAGCTTGCCCCTCCCCACATCACCGGCGGCAGTAATACCACCACCGACTGCTGCTGACCTTATGTCGTGTTTCCGTATCTATAACATAAGCAATGATCATTGGATCAGATAAATAATCTGCCTTTTTGTAGTACCCAGGGCAGGGTGAAAGTGAAATTGAGCAATTGCCCTCATGTAACAGGGAGAGTATGGCCAGTGCCACCCTTAATACAAAAATATGAGCTTCCCCACCTGCAGACAGTAGTAGTAAATAAAACTAACGTGAGTATGCATCATGTGACTCGTATCTGTTTTTCTTGGGTGCAAGCTTAGCTGACTGAGCTGGCATGCCGGCTACAACAAGGTTATGTCATTTCGCTAAACTAGAGATAAGAACAAGACGACTGATGTGTACTGGAGTCCATAGTGCTAGTATAATGCCTCAAACTCCCACAAATGTTAGAGTCCGAGGAAGTAGGAGGATAGATACTTACCACAAATGTTATGTACTGTGCTTGCTAGTGATACTGTGCCACTATGTGTTGAATGAATATTGTGTTACTGTTTTGCTAAGAGTATTGGTTACAATATTCTTTTTCTTTCTTGATATAGATCCTCCTTCCCAACCAAAACCCACGCGGAAGGAGTTGGCAGCCAGGGCCCGGCACCGTAAACTGGAGGCCATTTGTGAAGAATACCGGCAGCTGGTGGCTCAGGCGGAGGAGGAGGAGGAGGCGGCTGCAGCTACAGCCACCTCCAATGCCTCTGGCACCAGCCAGGCCCCGCCTCTAGTTTTACAGCGCCGTGCTCAGGCAGCCGCCGTGCTTCAATAACATCAAGCAATGCTGCCCCCACCCTGGATGTAACTGCAGGGCATTTCGCCGCCAGATGCTCCTCCGGATAGCATGCTTGGAGGTACCCCTAGAGGAGTGTTTAAAGATCCTGGTCGATAAACATCTGAAAGCCAGCCGAATTTAGGACCTCGATGAATTGCCCCTTTTTTCATTCCTTTTGTTGGTGGGTGGGTTTTGGGTGTTGGGGTTTGTGGACATTTGGGACTTTTGGACATTGTTTGGGGTTAGGGAGAGGGGTGGGTCAGGTCAGAGTGGGACAGTTTATTTTTGTTAGGGTAATAAATTACATTTACTTAAACATACGATGTTAATGTTTTGTGGGTGGGTTACTGTTTTACTAATTTACGTCACATGGTTTCCTTGCTGCTGCAGGCCCGCAGCCAGTGTTTGATTTAAAATATTTGCTGATTTTGTAGCACACAAATAGATAGATGCGGTACCCCTCACTGAGTTACTTTATTGGTCCTACTAGTACTGTCAGTCTCTCCTCCTAGTCCATTATACCTCCCACCAAACGTATCTTACCTGTGATTGATGATGATTAAGTTCGGCACAGCGATGGGTGCATGGTTTCCCAAGAGAATGGAGAAGATGCCATGGTTGTTGTGGTAGTAGTAGACACTGGCACTAGCATTTGAAAAAAAACAAGAGACAGTCACTTGCCTGAGAGAGACTGTGGGAGGAGCAGTAGAACGAAGTAAAGTACAGCATGGGTGGGCAAGCAGAAGAAGATCCTTGCCCTGCCATGAAATTGAATTAGTGTTGCTTTCCCCACATCTGCCCCAGAAAGTGTGTGATCAATTGTTGGTGTACATTTAATGTAGTCACATTACACCTCAATATAAATCACACAGCCCGGGGTAAGAGGGGTAGGGATTGATGAATGGATGGGAAGGGGGGTTTGGGGAAAGGTTTGAGAAAGAAAAACAGACAGTACGCATGGACACAACAAAAGTAAAACACAATCTTGGAAGACAACCATGATCCGTTACCCAATAAATCTATAAAGGGAGAAAAAGGAAATGCATGCATGATGATGGTTAATGAGCAGTACTTACTAACTACTATTACACAATTAGACAGTACAGGGCAGTAATTATTAATATGAAATTTGCCTTGCCTGTCTTCCCCCAGAGAGACCCAAATTACATGCTTACATTTAGTTTTAAAGCTAGCAAAGAAAATGAAAAAATTGTTGTAGGGATCAATTACCAAACAACCCACAACACAGAGTCGTAATAATTGAAGAGAAAAAAGGCATCAAATAAATTAAAAGACGAATGATGAATGATACTAAAGTTACTGTATTATCCAGGTGCAATTGTGGAGTTGCATCATTCTCGTCATTCATCTGGGTCCTCCCTTCCATGGACACTCCGCACATCAATCTTGGGTACCACTGCCTGCCTGATGCGGATTGGTGAGGTAAGTGTGAGTTGTTTCTCCCACTATAGCACAGGGTAAAGGCCGACCTGTAAGTGTAAATGGATAAACAAAAGGGGTATTGAAAAATAACTGAATTAAAAAAAAATCTCAATTACGGTGGAGTGCAAGAAGAGAAGACAACACTCTGGAGAGAACACTTTCAGACTGAGGCAGCTTGGATAGGCTACATAGGGCCTCATGTAGGTAGCTAAATACCGGTCGGTAACGGCCGAAATTCGGTAAATATCCCGTTACTGACCGGTATTTAGGCATTTGAGATGTAGGAGGCATGATTTAAGGATTCGGTAATTTACCGAATCGGTAATGGATCGGTAAAATACCGAATCGGTAAAATACAGATTCGGTAAATTACCGAATCCTTAAATCATATGTAGGGAGCACTCAAGTGAGTGAATTTCAGTAGTAAGGATTCGGTATTTAACACCAACTACAGGTTGATGTTAAATAACGAATACCTTTCAAAAATCTAAATTTGGCTGCTTTAAAAGTGCCATGTGGCAGACATACATGCCCTTAGGGCATGTATGTGCGCCACATGCGCACACATGCACGAATCAGGGGTGCAACAGGGTGTCAATGTGACACCCTGCCATCCATGATTATGCTTCCCCTATTACCGATTCGGTATTTACCGAATCGGTAATAGTAAATGTCTTCCCATTCATTCCTATGAGCCTCCAGGCCCATAGGAATGAATGGGAAGGGATGCATTATTACGGATTCGGTAAATACCGATTCATAAATACCGATATTTACCGAATCGGTAATAATTACCGATTGTTTACCTACATACTATTTACCGATTCATAAATACCGAATCGGTAAAATTCGGTATTTATGAATCGGTAAATAGTATGTTACCTACATGAGGCCCCTAGTGTCTACTCTACAGCATTAAGGTACAACAACAGCGGGACAGGATTCAGGAGCCAGCACAGCCACAGAACAGGAGAACCGCGGCACAGGCCAGGCACCCTACCCCTTACTTACATTTTGACCGAGCCAGAGAAATGTCATATGCACTGCACCAACCTAGCATTTTCCAAATGAAGTGACTAAATCAATGCGCCACTGTCCCTCATACCACTACACTCTACTCCAGTCCACACCACTACACGGACATCTAGCCTAGGTCTGCTGTGGTTCTTGTTCAAACTGTTTACCTTTTAAGTCAGCCCATGAAACGCAGTTATTCCTTCAATTTTCTCTGATCCAACTGACTGTGTGCAAAAATAGTATGCTCAGAAGCATCATGATGATGACTGTGTGGTACGTATTCTCCAACACCAACTCAGTCTGTAGTGACTGATTAAGTTTATAATATATTCCTTATTACAAAATTGCAACGGATATTGGCCGGCACCTGCAGTGGTAGGAGTACAATGTGGTTATTATTAAACAACAAGGAAACATTAACTGTCACCACACCTGAGTCACTTTTACTTTGTCGATAAACTAGTATAGTTCTACTTCATCATGCACAATTATTCGTAGTCAGCCAGCATTCAATGCAATGCATACCACCATCATTCACAATAATCACTCATTACCTGTCTTGGTGTTCTCTTTGGCTGTCTTATCTGATGCCTGCCTAGCCTTCGGGCAGTCAGTGATGAGTTTCTTTCGGCTTGGAAACAAAATGGAATATAGCTGGAGTCACGTTTCACTTCTTATGGAGGGACTGTTAGAGGCAACATGTATTGTACTATTCTCCATCTCCATCCAATGTCTCCAATGTCTGAGTTGCATGAAATGTACTTAGGGCTGGCCCGTGACCCAACCTCCATTTACCTTAAATTTTGACAGAGCCAGACAAAATGCATATACAGCAACCTAGCATTTTCCAAATCAAGTGACTAAAGCAATGCGCCACTGTCAGTCATACCACTACACTCTACTCCACACCACTACACGGACATGTAGCCTAGGTCTGCTGTGGTTCTTGTTGAATTGTTGTGTTTACCTTTTATGCCAGACCATGAAATGCAGTTATTCCATCAATTATCTCTGTTCCAACTGACTGACTGCGTGCAAAGATAGTATGGTCATCATCATGACCATGTGGTATGTGTTCTCCAATACCAACTCGGTCTGTAGATTAAGTTTATATTCCATTTTTAAAAAATGCAACGGATATTGGCCTGCACCTGCAGTACTAGGAGTACAATGTGGTTATTAAACAACAAGGAAACATTGACTGTCGCTTGAGTCACTTTTACTTTGTAGATAAACTAGTATAGTTCGACTTCATGCACATTCACTCGGAGTCAGCAAGCATCCAATACAATGCATGCCATCATTCATTAATCATTACCTGTCTTGCTCTTCTCTTTGGCTGTCAGATCAGATGCCTAGCCTTCTGACAGTGATGAGTTTTGTCTCGGAAAAAAAACGGAAGATAGCTGTAGTTATGTTTCACTTCATCTGGAGGGACTGTTATAGGCAACATTTACCGTACTATTCTCCATCTCCAGCCAATGTCTGGCTTGCTTGAAATGTATTTAGGGAGAGTAAGGAAGATGGAGCAGGACTCTGAGGAGTGGAGTGGACAGTTATGCACAGACGTGCAACTCCAACAGGGAAATAAAAAGAGGAGACGGTGTTGATGGATTTGTTGTGATTAGATTTGAACTGGAAAAACAGATACACACACAAATAAAGGAAGGAAGAACAATTTGAAAGCCTAGTTGTCAGGGAAGAGGAGCTCGTCCTCAAACTCTGGTGGTTCAGACAGAAGTAGGTCATGTAATCCACTACTTATGTCATCGAAGTCACTCTCCTCTTCCTGCTGTGATTCACATATTTTGTACTCCAGTGGTATAAAGTGCTGATTCATTTTGATCATGATTAACCTCTCCACACTTTTGGGTGAGAGACTGGTCCTCTTCACAGTTACAATGGCACCAGAAGCACTGAAAACACGCTCAGAAGAGACACTTGCAATAGGGCAAGCTAGATACTTTATCGCCAGCCTGCTGAGCACTGGCCATTGGCTTCTTTTCCCATACCAATGCACCAATGGGCTTTGCTCCATGAAGACCTCTGTTGTGTCATCCAGATAGGTCTGGACCATCCGCTCTATGTTCAGGGATGCTCCGATTTGCTTGGCCTCTTTTGCCTTTGCATCAGCAATGGACGTAAAAAACCCTTTCCGCAGAAACCAATCACTTGCCGTTTTTTTTAATGTGGCTGATGATCCTATTGGTGCTGTTGTTGATGTTATTGCTGGTAGTGTTGGTGACTGCTGGGAGGCAAACGCACTGCTCTTGGGTTCTGAAGTAGACCTTGACTCTGGGTGCCCTGTAGTACTTGTTTTGGCCTGGGGTGGCGGGCCTCTAATTAAGAGCCGTTCGTTTTTGAAGACAGTGGCTTCCTCCGTGATCACAGTTTTGTACTTGGCAACATCCACTTCTGAAAAAAGAATTACTTCATTACTGTTCAGAAATAATTTGTAACATGGATCCAAAATTGAGGCAGTAATGTAATGTCGATGTGACACAATGTTATTTTGAATCCTTGTGTTTTCAGATAAGCAAACGGCAAAGGTGTCCGCCAAATAATATGCATCTACTTTGTCATCCACACCTGCGTAAGTTTCAGACACATTCTTCAGCTCTTGCTCTAGCATGTACAACAATGGGATATCTTGGCCCATAGTACAGTCCTCCCTGCTGACTTCACATGTGAAGACCTCAAAAGGAAGTAGCATCTCTGTCGGGCATTTAAAGAGGTCCCATTGGGCCATCTCAATGGCCATGCCTTTCACAGTAGGATCTCCTGACCTTTTCATGACATAAGCATTGAGTGGTATGTACTGCTCAAACAGACGCTCAAACATGTAATAAGTGGATGAGTGCTTTGACTGGCATTTTCTGCTCAAGTTGAATGACCCTCAGCTGCTTCCGGGCTTTAAAAGAATGGTTGAAATGTGTGCATATTCTTCTGCAGGTGGTCAGTAAGTTGCTGACTTTGCTTTCATTTTTCAGAAAGTCTTGAAAAACAATGTTAATGCAGTGTGCCAAACACGGGACCCTGAAATAGCCACCATCTTTCATGGCCCTAACTACATTACTGCCATTGTCCGTGTCAACAAAACCAATGTTAAGCCCTCTTGGTCGCAGCCACTCAAAGACCTTGCGGTTAAACTCATCCAAAATGTTTGCAGCAGTATGAGATTTCTCCATAGCAAACATGGCACAGTTGCATGTTTGCGAGTGTCATTAAAAATCTCAGCAGTGTCAACACCTGCAGATATCTTATCTCTAACACCCGAAAAAGAGACCCAGTGTGTAGTGATGCACATGTAATCAGTGGCTTGGCAACTGGTCCACATGTCTGTTGACAGGTGGATACTCTGAACAGCACTCTGTTTGAAGGCTTTTCCAAGCAATTCCAGCATGTTGTGATGTAGTGCTGGAAAACCAACTCTGGCGAAATAGTAGCGGCTGAAAACCTTCCATTTTAGGCAGATTGATTGTCACAAATTCCGGAAAACCCACCCCTTCAACAAAAGAAAAAGGGAGAAGGTAAAGTGCTAACATTTTAGCCAGATTCGCATTGTACAAACATGCTTTTGGGTAGTTGCATTCATACTGCCCCTCCAGCCTAGTAAACATGCTAAGAATGGTAGGCTGCGTGGTATTCCTTCTTGTAATGCTCAACGTCGCACTTTTTTTCAATGCATTACTCCTTGGTGTCTCAGGCTGACTCTTACTCTTGTGCCACTGAGATGTTGCTGAGGATGTGGGCGTTACCACTGCAGTGCTGGGGACAGGGCTAGTTTGTGTACCACTACCACAGAGAATGTCTCCCTCTTCTTCCTGTTCCACCGGGAGCGGACCTTCTTCTACTCATTTATCCCCACCAACAGCAATGGTTCCAGTTTTTATGCGCGAAAGTGCTCCTCCCAGTGGATTGCGTGGTGCTTTTTCAGATGAGTCATTTGGCCTCCGGTACCTTGTACCAAGCTTACCACGACTAACAGAGGTATGACAAATGGAGCATATAGCAATGTTCTCCTCCTTTTCGCTAACTGTAAAGAAGTCCCACACTGGGGAGCTTAACGTTTGCCTCCTGCTGGAGGTGACACTTCCAATGCCGAATGAACTGGAGGGTGTGCGTTGAATTTGACTCTGTGCAGTACCACTATCTACTTCTGCCGAGGTGGTGCTTGTGCTGGATGTAGGACGCTGCCGGCCCTTTGCTAATGTAAATATGGAAGCTGGAGGTTGTGTTGGTGTTACCTGTGTTGGAGGTATGTGTGCTACATCCCTTGCAGCCATTTTGGGTAGCGTAATAATGTTGGTCTCCATCTCCTCTGGGAGATGTTCGTGATGACTGGCTCATCATCATCAGCATCCTGCTGTTCTACATCAACCTCCATAAGTGTAAGGCTTTCTGGAACCTTCCTTTTCCCTAGCCTGATTTTGGGATGTGTCTCCCTCTCAGACTCATTTTGTGGCTTCCAAGTGGCATCTAGATCATCAGAAGGGGGGCTTGGCGAAGAACTTGATGGACTAACCCTCCTTTTCCTTGCTGGGGATTTGGAAGACAATGGAACTTCTGAAGGAGTGGCTTCCTCTTCTTCCTCTGCATGAGGCTCAATTTCCTGAACTGCCCCTACTTCAGGACGAACAACAGCTACTATTGCGGGCGGTGGTTGCGGCTGTTGTAGTTGACCACTTATCTGCTGTGTTCCCTCCTGCGTTGATTGTGTACTACTTTGAGATAGCGATAAGTTTAGTTCAGGCTCAGCATCACTGCTTTCCACCATTAGGCTGACTACCTCTTCCACACTCATCTACTTTGGCCTGGGTTGGTGAGTTGGGCCCACTGATGTGGAGGTGCTGTCCCCAGCTTGGCCCCCGGACTCCGCTGCTGGAGGCATCATTTTTGGTGTCCGAAAAAAGATTTTGGGCGGCACACCAGACTTAAGTGACACTTCCTTCTTCTGTTCCTTCTTCTCAATGGCAACTTTCTTGGTACTGAAGGGCCTGCTACCTGCTTTCTTTGGGGGCATCTTCTTCAGATGTCAGCAGCACACAGTTGCACAAGTTGCAGAGATGGCTGGTCAGGTCACTCACACTTCATGTCGTGTACAGCAGCAGGACGCCGGTCTGGCACCACAACAGGCGATGATGACACACCTCCTCCTCAGTCTTTTGTGCACCTAAAAGCAAAGAAGCCAGAAGAAAATCAGTCAAAAGATAGTACAATCAAACTAATATAATATATAACTTCTTAGTGTGTGGTGGGTGTTTGATTGTTTACTTACCTCCGTTCATCCATATTCCGGTGTTTACTACCCCCCATCCTGCCCCTCCCCCACCCTGCCTCACTACCCCACGGAACTCCCTCCACGGGCCACTACTGACCACCACTCTAGTCAGGGCAAGGGAGTTACAAGCTGAATATAACCCCTGCTCAATCCCTTGGTAGCTTGGCACGAGCAGTCAGGCTTATCTCAGAGGCAGTGTGTAAAGCATCTGCGCAACACAGACACACAACAGCAACACACTGGGCACACTACAAAAGGAACTCCATTCAAAGTTATATCAAAAATAGCCTTTGCATTATCATAAACACATTAGAATAGTAACCACACAATATACACTGTGTCAACGGGCACTAGGCAATATTTACAGGGGATTATATACACATGACAGGGCCAATTGGGCCACTGCCAGAACCATCACAAGCACAAATAATAAATGTAGAACACAATCAGTAACTACTGGCCAAACACTGTTCTCATATCCTGCAACATAAATCATATTATGCAATTAGCATCAAATTAGGCTTACAAAACATTTTGCGCCAACCTCACAAGCATAAACACTGTATGCCATAACCTCATAAGCATAAACACATTATGCGAAAGCACATAGATCACATTAGGGCCTGGTGCCCTATCAACCTCACACAGTCCCCCTGGCCAACTGGCCTTCTCAGAGGGCTCAAAATGCCCTATGTCCATAATGTCAGGGCGGCTGCCAATGCAGCAGAATCCCAAGTGCGCAATTGCGCTGGCACCACTGTGCCTTCTGGATGCGTCCCCACTGGGACTCTCTAAACAAATGTGCCCCACGGTGCAGTTGACCACTTCCGCGGCACAACTGAATTAAATAAATACTGGCAGGGCTCCTCGGTGCCCTCTGGACTCCCACTGGGGCCTTAAGAACACAATTTGGGGCAGCACAGCTAGGGAGCAAAAGGGGCACCGGCTCTCTGGGGCCCTGCTCTGGGGCTCTTCAAACAAATGTGCCCCAACGTTGGAGCAGCCCGCTCTCCTGCAGGTCCGCTCATAACAAGCACCAAGAACGTGCCTCAAAGGGCACATAGGGCCCCCATTCACCAGGACTCTCTGGGCATCTGTTCCTCTCTACGCCGGTCCTCCCGGTGCCGACCGGTGCCGACCTCGGCACACCAATGGCAGCCCCCACTCCTCGGGGAATCTCTGCACTGGAGATCTGGAGGCTCAGGTCGGATGCCTTCTCTCCCTCACTCAGCATGCGGGGCACTCTCCAGACATGTGAGCCCCGCCGACGATCCGGGGCCAGCTTGCCTGGTGTCCACTGCACCAGGCCTCTCCTCATTTCACCCGGGCCCCCTCCTGGGACTTCGATGTGGAGCCCACGAGGCTCCGGACTTTCAGCTTCCGTTTCACCACCCCACCCACAACCAGGCAAGGCAGCCTGGTATTTCTAAAATAGTAATAATAAATCTGTGCACACCATTGCGCAGCATTTATTATTACAATTCCAAATATATTAAACTTGACCACGCTGCGCCTCTCATATCAGGGATTACCACTGAAACACTTATCAGGGAATCCCAATGCATTCCTATGGGAGGGCAGGCAAATCTTACCATATAAACCACAGAGATCGCACACACTTTACACTAGACAGCAGTGCTAAAGTGCCCAGAGGCCTAAAATCACCAACACAATGTCAGAGAAAAGACTACGGGGATAGGCAAAAAGTTTAGGGATGACCCTGCAGAAAGGGCCAAGTCCAACATCCCTCTTTTAATTGATATGTTCTCAACTATTGGTGTACATATACTGCGTGACCATATGGGGTGCTTCCTCCCACCAGACCAACAAGCACAGCTATTCCGCAGTTAGGGTAAGCACTAGGCAAGAATTGTGTGAAAGCACATTTCACGGTACACAGTTGTTTGCGCCTGGGATTGCAGTTCAGTCTCATCAATGCATTTTTTCACATCAGTGTGTTTAATTTATATGCATGATGCATGTGTTTTTATGCCGGTCATGTACGTCTCCCATGTAATAATATTTTTTTACATTACTTCTTTTAGTTTTAAGAATCCTTACTTGTGCCCCTTGTCGAGCTAGAAACGTTATATTTCCTACCATTGTTCACTTTTTACTAGGTTTAATTTAAGGGATTTAGAATTAGAGACAAAGATCCCATCTGTCCTGTCGAATGCTCCTGACATGTATTGGCACTGGAGAGGTCAGAAGCATGTTATATTGACATGCAATAACAGGTGATTTAACCTCATTATAATCAATTGTTTTCTGGTTTCAAATATACCTGGGGTTCCCAACAATACAGGTATACCCTTGGGTTTACCTCAAGTTAACTTTAATTTATCTGGATCCCTTCTGTATCACCTACATTTCTAAAGAAGAGCTCCCTCTCAGTGAGGTTGAGTCCACCTTGGTAGTGGGAGATGAGATTGGCAAGAATAAACCATGCCACAAAATCTGGGTGAGGCTACTTAACCCTCTAAGACTTGTATAGCGAATTGTGCCATTGCACAGCTGTTAGCATAAGTAGGGCCAAACAGCCATTGAAAACAGCTTGATTTGGAGTTGTTTGGCACCTATATACAGACTCTAAGCGTCTTGTCAGGTTCCCCCAAAGGATATTTTCCCTTCTGAAGAGTTCAGAAAAGTGAAACATTGGTGTCCACGGCACATTCACTGGCTAAGATTGAACTCTCAGGCTACCGCAAGAAATATTGAAGTTTATGGACTGTCATTGCCCATGACGCACTGGAGAGAATGGGAACAGAGCTGTGTATAATGTGTGCCTTCTCCCCTTAGCTACTTACCTATATGCGTCATAATTCCATGTTGGACTATGCATTTAGCACTTTTTCTGCACAAATTAATTTTTTTAGAACTATTCTATGCACAACCACAATGTGGAGGAGACCAACACTGGTTGCTGCAAAGCATAGCTCAGTAAATTATTCAATTATATTTTTAGCATTCAACAAAAAGAAATTACTCAAAAAGTCATGATTTTCAAATGAACGTTGTTATGCAAAAGACTAACCAGCTGCACAAAAATGTGAAGTACTTCATAGACTTTCATGTAGGGTGTAAAGACAAAACAATGCAATGTCACACCCCCATAGTTACCGTAAATGATGTGGGAAACTGTCCTTCAAGCATGGCAGACGAAGCAAGGAGAGAAGGCGGATAGACCCTGTTATAATGGAACCCACTGGGGATTTATATATTTTGCACAGAGAAGTTGTCTGATTACTCCTGGAGCAGGTTATTGATGGTAACAGTACTGTATGGCTGGGGCATCCTTTACAGGGCAAGATAGATAGCAAATGCCTGAATTTTCTAGCGAAAGATCCCACCTAAGTTCCTACCACGCTTCAACTTCTTTATTATCATCAAACATTATAGAGACATTCTGGCAATACAACGTAACATACATACATTTATTAAATCAGGACAGCACTTAGTAGGAGATCTCAATTTACAATGCTGATCTTACCTGGGCAGTACATAGTTTTACTAAGCTTGCTATCCCCAGCATGGCAATGAATTGTAACATAATTTTTTTAATATAGTTCTCTTATTCCAAAAGAATGATTACAGACACTTGTTGACATCAGCAAGGTGATTTAATATACGTGATGGCTCCCCACCCGACGCATTTTGCTTGAAGCCTTTCTCACCATCCAGAGTGGTAAGTTCAAAGCCAAGCACATATACGAACTTATGTAAGTAAACATAAACAAAGGACATAATATAAACATGGGTCTTACTGATACAAACTGGTGGCAGACATTTTTTAATGAAACCAAAAAACACATATATATATTATGGTTTAATATTTCAAATAAATAATTGATATACCAATATCCATAAATCTCATGCATGTTATCATTATCACTTATGGTTTATCTATAAAAACTGTATGCAGATCAATGAGAGAGAGAGGAAAAATCCAAAGGGGGGAGCTAGTTCATTTCCCATGTATGTATTACTATAATCAAGAAGAACTGGCTCACACCTGAAGCTGTATGTTTATATTTATGGACAAATTTTAGGTTTTTTATGAAGACCCCCACCCACCAAACTAGTTGGTGGCATGCCTCAGAATCGGGTCCCACCCAAGGTGCCGAGTGCACCTCAGATGTGTTACGACGCCTGGACTACAGCGGAGCAGGGTTTTTTGTGTGGTATGGTGCAGTGAAAGTGATATTAAAACTGCTGATAGGGTCCCTTTTTTGAGTTAAATTTTAATGATGGGCCCTATGACAGGGTTAAAATAGAAAAGTGAAGATATGTGTAGAGTTTATGGTTATGACTCTAATATCCTGAAAATAGGTCTACATGTTTCAGCTAGTCTCTAAAATATGCTGGCTTTCTTCAGGACCTGGGAACATGCTGGGAATCTCCATTGCAATGTTTATTTATTTTATTTATTTAGAAAGATTTGTATAGCACGAACGTGACGCTCGCGGGTTTCAGAGCGCTTTACATGGAGATAACACAATTAGCACTTGGTCTGCTCAAACGGCAAACATATGTGTGAGACAAACAAATCAACTGTTAAGAGTAGGCTCACAGTGAATGGAGAACAATAAAACACATCCAAGACAAAATAAACTACATAAAAGTTTGCTATCTGAATCAATTCAGTGTCATTGAGATATTGAATTAGGGTAAGAACTTAGACAGTAGATATGATTTGGTTTCTCGTTTGAAGGCGTAGGTGGAGGAGATTAGGCGAAGGTCCTGCGGTAAAGAGTTCCATATCTTGGGAGCGACAGCTGAGAATGCTCTAGCCCCCGTTTTCTTTTTGTGGGTTCGTTGGGGTTTCAACAACAAGGTGTGCGCACTTCGTGAGGATCTGCAGCCCCCTGACTTTTCTAGCTTTAGTGCCAGGTAACTGGGGGTGTTGAAGTGTAGCGCTTTATGCATCATGCAGGCAATTTTTAGATGGATTCTTGCTTCATATGGTAGCCAATTTAAGGTTTTTAGGGCTGGTGAGATGTGTGCACTTCTTTTTGTTCCGAGGACCAGTCTTCCTGGGGTCAGTGACGCCATTCCCCGCATTCTAAAGATTAAAGGAGTGTGCTCTGTTAATGTACGGTCTAAGTACAAACTCAGTGGCCTGTTCTGGATGTACCGTCCTGTATCATCTCAAACTTAGTGGCCTGTTCTAGAAGTATCATCATATGATGTGTTCTAGAAAATGTACCATGTGGTGGAGAATACAAGAAATAGCCTCTAGTCAGGGCATGGACTGTCCTCCAGAGCTTTATTATATGTAAAGTGTTCATGATGTATAATAGCGCTTTAAACGCCCTGACCAGCGGTTGTATCTCCTGTCTAGAGCTATCTAGTTCTTTGTCTAACACACAGTTATAATCCCCATCTATGTAATGTCATCATGGGCATAGGGGGCTAAAATACTTGTCAATTCCCCAAAAAGACAGGGTTAACTGTGTTAAAGGCATATGACATGAACAACATTGTAGGTTTACTTCCAATCTCCCCCACCACGTCCACATATCTACCATCAGCAGCCTTCAATTCATTATCAACATGCAGTTGAACACTATTATCCACCCATAGCAGCACACCTCTTGCAGATGAGGTGAAACTTGAATACCATAGCCTTACTCCGCAATCTGGCTTGCAGTTTTCCAGACTCTGGTGGCAGCAAATGCATTTCTTGTAACAGAAGTATATTCACTGGCTGCCAACTTGCATAAGACTATATTCTTTGATGTTTACTTGGAATATGAATCCCCTTGGAATTCCAAAATTGAATTATCATTGCCATAGATATTGAGTTAATTCACTGATGCATCCACACCCACACTGTGATATAAACCCTTTCAAGCTGTAGGTGCTCCCTTCCTGCATAAATGTAGAGGATAAACTTCCTCTCCCCTCTCCAGTGGGACCTGCCCTAACCTTGTCATCACATCGGATACTCTGGCTGTTGTGCCTCCCCTTAACGGTAACACAATCAACCTTTCCCCTGAGAGCGCGATGTTCTCTAGAATTCCAATTATGGATCCTCCTGGGAACAGCAGTACCGTCTCCAACAAGGATATCGAGAACTTTCTATATATCTTACCTATCTAGGCTCTGGCTAACTCCCATTCTGGTCTCATTCTTTTGGAACACCCCCCACCTATGATTTGGTACAATGTCAGCCCCCTTTTCCGCATACATCAGAAACTTAAAATATACCCAACAAAACATTCACAACTAGAATATTGTTCAGTGATTTTCCATGAACTGCAAAGCCTCCTCAGGTAGTTCAAAGAAGTATCTTTGTCATTGCCAAACTACTCTAAGGGGTGCTGGAGGCAATAAAGCATAATCCTATTCTTTCTCTGAGCTCCCGCTTAACCTCCAAAAAGGAGTTACGTTTTATTTTTAGTAGTTACACCATAATCTGGATAAAAAGAGATTCTGCTACCATTGTATTTTGTTTCCCCCATGCACGTGCCGCCACTAACATACCCACTTTATCGCGATATCACAACATGTGGGCAATCAGCATTTGTGGAGGTGCACCAGGTTTGGGTCTACCACCGGGGTTCTATGTTCTCTATCTTCATGTGTCTCCTCCTCTATATTAAGCCCCGGCAGCATCTTATGATGCCAGTTCTACAGAAATAGTTCTACCAGTGTTGTCTCCGTCCCTTCCGGCAGTCCAAGAATACATATATTATTGTGCCCAGATTGATCTTCCAAATCTGCAGCCTTTATTTCCTGACATCATTCCTGGTTTCTCATTTGACTGGTATGGGTACCCAAAGTTTCCTCCACAATGTCTGTCCTCGACCTGAGATCTTTAACACAGTCACATAATGTATACATGTCTTGTCTGAGCAAAGATGCTGTGACTGCCACTCAATCTCTCTTCTCAGTGATGGTTTTATTTCCTTCCATTATCAGATTTTAAATGTTCAAGTCTCCAACTTGAACATTTAAAATCTGACACAATCTCTCCATCTGCACCATTAACACCCACTGCACCCATCTGCGTCATTCCAGCTATGCTCTACTTAATAGTATTACGGCTCTTCGAGATGGCCCCCGAGCCCCCTCTAGATTATGTCTGCATGCATGTGAGGGAAGAAGTAAAACCCCTTTTCTATATCACATGTACACCCCAACCAGGGTAAGATTATGATCAATTTGCTCTGTTATCAAGGATCTTAAATCAGCGTTTCCTTTAAAAACTTACACCAGTTTTTCGACCCAGCACAATTCAACCAATCCCGGTCCTGGCCCTTTTCTAAGCAGGTCAAAGTCCAATATGCTCTCCTATCTCACTCTGTAACTACAAACTGAAATCTCACAGAGGTAGGCTAACAAGCTGACCAGAACGTCCCTCAAAGGATCTCATGCACCATCTCCATTAGGGCAGTCTATGGCAGAAAGTGTCATACCCATGGTATAGAAAGCACTGAAACATCTTATTAACAGTTCATACAATGATCCAGGGAGCCAGTCTCATATGGTATTCCAACAGACAATATGGAGCCAATAAGTGCTATTTTCAAGAAATGGACATAATCCATTAATAATCACTTTGCCAATTTCCTCCGATATCTGCCTCTCCTGCCGGATAAGGATTCACGGTTTCAGGCCAACAACAGAAGCAGCACTCTGTACCATGAAACAGAAAGAAAAGAGGAGGAAATCACCACATCTTCAATCTCCTCCGATATCAGGATCAGCCAGGTTGGCCCCAATCCAGTGCGAGTGGCCTCCTGACCCCACTCTAGGCCACAGAGGCCCTCTCTGATCACCGCCTGCAGGCTTACACATAGAAACTTACCTTCATGATATTTGTGTCTTGATATACTTGACACAATATTTTGGTCCACGATATTTCTGTTTCAGACAGTCTGTCTAAATACCACAATGAGCAGTGCTTCAGGGAAATAGATGATTTACATAAACTATTCACAGCATATATTAGTAGCATGAATGTATTAGTATCACTAAAACTGCATTCCTTTTATCTCTGAGAAACTTGTGTCCCTTTTGTCAGTCAATGTGTATCATCATGTATTTTGATTACCACTCATTTCTTTAAGGTGCTAGTTTTGTTATAGTGTCCCATTTGTCTACATTTTGCAGTGGCTATTGCTTTGTTGTCCTGACTGTTCCTGAAGATCTTAATGCTCCTACTCAAATTACAACCTTCAATGGACTCAATGCTGCAAAAGTAATCCTCAGCTAGATCATGGTGGAATGAAATCTAACTATTGAGAAACAATGGACATCTTGGGGCAACTCATGTAAAGGCAGGATATTAACCTGGTGCGAATGAGGTAATTTGCTGGAATGTAAAGTTCTGTACCCTCCACGTCACATTCTACCATATCCACCTCTTCATCATCACAGGCTTCCTGATAGCCTGCCAGGGTGTCTGAATCTAAAATGAAGGAAAAGTCCCTGATGAGCCATTGTGAAGATACTTATTTTGCTTTGACATATGCAGTGAACAAGCCCTTCAGATGGGTTACATTTACTATTCCCACTTCAAACAGGTAAACAATAAGGAAAGTATTGGACTTAGGAAGGGTAAGATTTACTTTTCCACCTCCAGTCTGTGCAACAGTTGGGAACGTTTTGGGCATTAAAGGGATTACATTTTTAGGTTAATCACATAATGTCTGGTGTCAGCTGCACTGTCCAACCAGAACTAACCAATAGCAGACGTAGCCCTGCACCATGCACAGGAACACAAAATGTGCTGTACCCTTAGATTACTAATTTATATAGTCCATCATCTGTTGTACTAAGTGGGGGAGGTCCTAACAGCTTCTGCCCATTGAGTCCTCCATCCATCCGCCTGTATCCAGACATAAACATGGAGACATAGAAGTCCTAATACGTCAAAGTTTTGCTTCCTTTCAGTGTGCACTGCCATGCTGATTCTTGCCACTGGCTAAAAGTCTCCCTTCATGTTTAACCAAACCCTGTAACTGAGGCCAATTAGTGCTGGTGACCATAGAGGTGGAACAACATGGTGCTGTGTGTAGTGTTCTGAAGGGTAGGCCTCAGATGCGCAGCAAAGACCATGCACACACAACAGTTTTGTTGCTAGTCTAAACTAAACCACGCCAGGCTCCCTGGCTATTTATTCATGCATCTGGAAATCCGCCAGACGTTCTGACCACACGCACGCTCGCCCCCACTTCCGCAACATATGATATGGTGTTGCCCAGATCTTTGTCAACAGTACATTCCTCCTTTACCAGGAGAAGCAAACAACAAAGGGATACATTATTCCAGTCAATCATACAATATACATTTTGTTGTTTCTCTTTGTATTTATATATTTTGAGTGTTTTGTACAGCGCGAACAAGACCCTTGCGGGTATCAGAGTGCTTTACAGGGCAGATAAAGGTGGTAGACATAAGCATAAAAATACTGTGAGTTAGATAAATACAGAAGTGGTAGCTAATATAAAAAAGCACATATATACATGGATGTAAAAATAGTTCAAGTGAATTTGGCCAATTGGATCACTTTCACTTCTTTTTTAAAAATGTTGTTGAGGGGTTCTGTCTCGTGTCAGGAGGCAAGGCGTTCCATATCCTGGGGGCCATTTCTGAGAAGGTCCGTTTGTATGTTTTCATCTTGGAAAATCGTTGTGGTTTCAGTAGAAGGTTATCGGTACTCCTAATAGTTCTGATACCACCCGATGGTACCAATTTCTCCGCTAGATATGTTGGGGTTTTGTGGTGCAGTGCCTTGTGTGTCATGCAGGCAATTTTCATTTGGATTTTGGCTTCGAGAGGTAGCCAGTTGAGGGCACGAAGATCAGGGGAGATGTGAGAATTTCTTTTGGAGCCTGTGATGAGTCTAGCGGCTGAGTTGATTGAGGCTCTAAGGGGGGTTGTCGTAGATCTGGGAAGGTCGCAGAGAGCGACACTCCCATAGTCCACTCTGGGAATTACAAGAGTCTTAACTGCCTGTTTAAAGTCATTTGCTACCCACAAATGACTTGAAGGGTTTCAATCTTCTCAGGGTATTCATCTGAAAATGTGCTCCTTTTGTTGCTGCGCTGATGTGATTTTGCATATTAAGCTTATTATCCAAAGTTATTCCTAGTGATTTCACAGTCTATAATTTGAGGTTGGCCGTCGCGTGCAGTTAGGTGCTTCATCCACTTGTGGACCATGGTTGTTTGGCTGGGGGGGGGGTGATAAGGAGGAATTATGTTTTGAGGGTGTTTAGCTTTAACCTCTTCTGTGCCCATGACGAGATAGTCACGTCATGGAGCACGGTCGCGCTGTGCCCATGACGAGACTATCTCGTCATGAAACCCGCCCACTAAGGAAACGCCCAGCACAGGAGGGGGAAAGGGCGTGGCACCGAAGGGGTTAAGTGGTCTTAGGCGAGCCATGTCTGTGTTTTCTGTAGCGTCGAGTTAAGCGACTTGATGTCTTCAAGTGAGTGGAGCTTAATGTAGAGTTGTGTGTCATCTGCGTACATGTGACATTGTACATTTGAGGAGTTGAGAAGCTCGGCGAGTGGTTCCGTAAACTAATTGAAGAGTGTCGGAGAGAGGGAAGAACCCTGGGGTACTTCTAAAGTGACAGGGGTGGGCTTAGATAAAGATTGATTGATCTTGACTCTTTGTGTTCGGTTTTGGATGAAGGAAGTGAACCAATTTAGAACTGTTCCAGATAGTCCCATTCTATGTTTCAGGAGGTCTAGTAGGTTTTCGTGTTTGATGGTATCAAAGGCTGAGGATAGGTCAAGCAGGATTAGCAAACAAGCTTTGTTTTCGTCCAATATTTGTAATGCGTCAACTATGATGTGGGTCATGGCTGAATCGGTACTGTGCCCTGTCTAAAAACCAGATTGGAATTGATCGACCAAGTTGAAGTGGTCTATGTGGTTGCTAAACTGCATGTGAACACATTTTTCTAATAGTTTTGCCAGGGTAGGGATGTTGGATATAGGGCAATATTTATTCAGGTCAGACGGGTCCGCTGAAGGTTTCTTCAGCGGACCTTTCCAGCTTTGAGGATATCTGGGATGGCTCCTTGGAGAAGGGAAGTGTTTATGATCCTAGTCCATAGAGTCACTAACATTGGAATGAAGTCTTTTAGGTGGGTTGCTGGGAGAGGGTCAGTAAAGTGATTGGAGGGATTCAGAGTCGTGAGTGTTTTTAGGAAATTTTCTTCGCTGTAGAGGTTGAAGGTTACCCAGGAGGCATTGTTTTTGAGGTCATGCTTTGCGGAATAAGTAAGCGAGGTCATCAGCGAAGTCAATGAGGTGAGCATGTGTGGATCAGTATGGGATAATGGATCGTAAGAATCTCAATCTTTATGTTATTGGTCTTGGTTGTGAAAAAGCAGGCAAATTCCTCACAATTGGGAAGTGTTTCTGAATCGACTTGGGGGAATGGGCGACGCCCTTAGATTGAGATATAATTATTTTGAATAATATTTTGGGACGATTCTTGGCCTGTAGCTACTCACGATGACAGCATCGCTGTCTGCCTCTGGTCAGCCGCACACAAAATTCTTATACCTTTGGGATGGCTCGGGGTGCAGTCCCAATAGGTATAGTCCTTGACCACACCTGGCAGAAGGGTCTGGGGACCTGAAGCCTCAGCCGCTCTTTGACTCCTGCTGAGCACCATAGGGCAAGTGTTTGATGTATTTGATGAAGGGACAGGTGACGGTGTTGAGAACAGTTCCTCTGAGTTAATGTCCCATTCCTGCTCCTTACTACTGCATCCTCCCTGTCAGGGTGGTCATCCACTAAGGCGCCCCTAGCGAGTTGATAGATGCAGGCACAGATATGTACAACTGCAGAACTCTCTTAAACTGGGACATATTCCTTGTACACACTTGGTGTTTTTTTTAGGCTGTTATTTTCGTTCCGTTGACATTGGTGATGGTGCATGGATCGAGTTCGAATGGTAGCCTGAACTTTGTTCCATGGTGGCGGTCTGTCACTCAAACGTGGTCACCTACTTTGATGGGACTCTCCTTAGCTCGGCACTTTTGGGAAGCGTATTCGCTGTTGCTGTTTCTTCAGAAGTCAGACCAGTTCGGGGGTTTTGGCACGATCTCCCATGCGGGGTGGTGGGGAATGGTGTCCACCATGGATCTTCAAAAACACAGCTTGCTGGGAGAAACACCTGTTTTGGAAATTGGGGTGAGTCTGTACTATTGCTGGAGCTTGTGCAGGGCATATTCAATGCTGGCGCCTTCAGCTACCGCAATCTATATTACTTTGGTGTGAGTTCTCATCAGGCGCTCCACCTCCCAGATGGCTTGTGGGTCACTGGGGAGCTACAAAGCAGTGCTTGGTGCTCCGGGAGCTCAGGTAGTCAGCCAGCTCGGAGCCATTTAAGGGGGACCTATGGTTGTTGTGGATCCCTCCAAACAGGCCGTGCATGGCCATGCATTTCTCCAGCTTCAGGATAACCTCAGAGACTGATTTAGTCACTACGATTTCCACCTCAGGATAGCGTGAATAGCCATCCACCACGACTAGCATAAGTGTCCCATTTAGGAGGCTGCCAAAATCTGCACTAACTTTCTGCCATTGGACACTGGGACCTGCCTCTCTGATGCGGTGTGCAGGCTGGTTGGCCTGGCTCGCTGCAAGACAGACTGGACAATCTCATACCACTGCTTCTTCTTTCTGGTTCAACCCAGGGAACCAGACCTTTCTGTGTCAGACCTTCAGGTAGAAAAGTAACAGTATATTCTTTGGTTGGTAAATACTGAAAGCATATGTCCAGCCAATCCTCAAGAAAAAGGACCCTGACCCAGCAGAGCTAATAACATTAGGCCATTATCTCTTTTCCCAGACCTGGACAAAATTCTTGAAAAAGAAGTTCAGAGACAACTTTCAGACTTCTTGGAGTCGAATAACCATCTGCACGACTCCTAGTCTGGATTTAGGTCGGGCTACAGCTGAGCCGATTCGTGAAACCGTAGATCAGGTTAGCTGCGCGATGTTGTTGCTGCTGGACCTGTCCGCAGCCTTTGATACGGTGTCATATAGGATTCTCCTACACAGACTGAACCATTTAGGAGTGACGGGAACGGTACTAGCATGGTTACGTTAATTTCTTGAGGGTCGCTCTCAACAAGTTTTTCTCCACCCCTATGTCTCTAGCTCCAGCCCCCTTATGTGTGGTGTCACTCAGGGCTCAGCTCTGAGCACAACGCTTTTTAATGTCTATCTAACTCCCCTTGCAGCAATTGTTGAGCAATGTGGGGTGAAAGTTGTCTCGTATGCCGACGATACACAACTGGTGTTCTCTTTTAGGGAACACAACGAGACAGCTTTCGCCAACTTTAAGCAGTGTCTCTTAAATATCTCATCATGGATGACGGATAGCTGCTTAAAATTAAACACTGACAAAACGGAGGTTCTGTTTTTTAATCAATCCACAATCCCTCACTTTGGTGGCCGGCAGAGCTTAATCCGCCTCCGCTGTCAGTTGCCTCTGCCAGGAACCTAGGGTTTAAGTTTGACTCTCAACTGTCTGGCAAGGTGCAAATTGCTCATGTTTCCTCACTGTGTTTCTGGAAACTGAAGGCTCTGCAGAGATTTCTTTGTTTCCTCCCTATGGACTGCAGGAAGTCAGTAGTGCATGCATTAGTCACCTCTCAACTTGACTATGCTAATAGCCTCTGCCTTAGTCTTGCTCAGAAGATTACAGACTATTCAAAACGCGGCAGCCAGGCTAATTAGGAATGTGTCACTGCAACATCATATTACTCCCCACTTGCGCAGCTTACACTGGCTTCCTGTAAAAAGAAGAATAGAGTTTAAGGCACTGACCTTGGCGTACAGAACAATCAGACATACTGGTCCCCAATATCTGAAGAGGAGACTTCAGAAATACAGCCAGGCCAGAGTACTTAGATCTAACGACCAGAATTTACTGGTGATCCCCCGCTTTGCAAAAGGCAGGGTCGGTGGCCGTGCTTTCTCAGTGAAAACCACCACACTATGAAATTCTATGCCTGACCCCCTGAGGAAGACTAATTCAGAAACCATGGCCTGCCCTAGAGCTCACTGTCTAGTCCGGCTCATTCCCTACAGGTTGGACTCGCTGCTAGTGCCGGGACAACTCCGTCGGAGGTGGCCACGTGCTCTACAAGCTCCAATAATAATTCACCCATCTAAATCACACACAGTCAATCATAGAGGACGCTGTAACAATTGAAAAAGCAGTGTGCCAGCACACAAGAAAAGAATTGAAAATATGTATCAATTTATTAAAAACTTATAAAACAATTGTAGCAAGTATAAAAAGCAGTTAGTCATACATAGTTCATATTGTTCAAAATCAAAAAAAATCACACTGTAAGTAGACAAATGAACAAACTTAATAACAAAAACAATACAGACGAGAGTATTAAAAGACATGACACTTTGTCATAAAGCGACCATATCTGTATGAAGTAACATTTGGGCTGGATCCTGATGTGCAAATGACAATCAGTATCTAGTGTGGCAGCCCACTACGTGGATTATGATGCTAGTGTGTCGATGCATTTCAATTTGTATTATCTTGAATTAAACCATCTTTATCAAGACTAAAGATATTACTCTCTGAAGATATCTCTACAATAGAAAAAATAAAATTATTACACATGACCAATAACCATAAAAGACAATGATATACAATACAAAAAAAACATTTAAATCAAATGATTAATCTGTTGTATTGTTAAAATATAAATCAAAAAATTACAAAAAGTCATTGACGGAGGGCCCGATTCACAGAACTAACTTAAGACAAAATCCTAAACTTACTACCATTTTGGTATTCGCAGAAGGCACTTACTCATTTCGGTATTCACAGAAGTTAGTAGTCCTAACTTTAGGACTCCTAAATGCCTTCTGTGAATACCGAAAGTCTTAAAGTTAGGATTTTTCTCAACTTTACTACTCCTAAACTGAGAAAAATCCTAACTTTAAGACTTTCGGTATTCACAGAAGGTATTTAGGAGTCCTAAAGTTAAGAGCCCTAACTTTACTACTCCTAAACTGAGAAACAAACTAACTTTAAGACTTTCGGTATTCACAGAACACATTTAGGAGTCCTAAAGTTAGGACTACTAACTTCTGTGAATAGCGAAATGAGTAAGTGCCTTCTGTGAATACCAAAATGGTAGTAAATTAAAGGATTTTGTCTTCAGTTAGTTCTGTGAATCGGGCCCGATGTTCATGACATCACTGCTTTGACAATTACCTCCGATTCCCTCCATAAATCTCACATTGACATATCCATATGCTCATTCGTCAATTGACACTCGGTTCCACCCAATTGGCAAAACACAAAAGGCCCATAGGCAAATGGACTCTATCTCATTTTAGGAATAACTTGACCAAGGTGCAGGAATCACTTCTATTCTGGAGCTCCTTGTAGGGGAATATAAAAAGTGTCTCCCAACACCAGAATTTGGCATTAAAAACCTGAATGGAGACCAAACATTGTGTCTAAGAACCTTCATATTGCATATTATTATACCACCTATGTCCTCATACGATATTAGAGGCCACAATCACTTGTTAATATAATCCTATCTCACCTTGTATAAAGGATCAAGCGGAGTGCCGATTGGGCAACAGCTAACCTCACTGCTCTTTTTCTGTCAAGGAGTCTAAAACAAGGGGGTATTACACTCTTTACAAGGCAACTACCAAAAAGTGAATTATTGGCAAAGTGATATGAGTTTGCCAATAATCAGAGAGTAATATCTTTAGTTTAATTCAAGATGATATCATCAAAACGCATTGACGCACTAGCATCATAATCTATGCAGTGGGCTACCACACTAAATACTGATTGTCTTTTGCACATCAAGGTCCAGCCCCAACGTTACTTCATACGGATATGGTCCCTTTATGACAAAGTATAGTGTCTTTTAATACTCTTGTCTGTATTGTTTATGTTTTTGAGTTTGTTCATTTTTCTATTTACGGTGTGATGCTTTTGATTTTGAACAATATGAACTAGGTATGATTAACTGCTTTTTAACTTGCTACAATTGTTTTATTTGTTTTTAATAAATTGATACATATTATTTTCAATTCTTTTCTTGTGTGCTGGCACACTGCTTTTTCAATTGTTACTGTGTCCTCTATGATTGAATGGGTGTGATTTAGATGGTTGAATGAGTAAGAGTTCTCTCAGTATTTGCCAACCAAAGGATATACTGTTACTTTTTTTTTAGATAGAACCCTAGTCCTTTGGTTTCACTAAGGGTCCCTCCCCTTTTTTTAAGAGACTTTCAGGTAGCACCAACCCATGGCATCTTAATAGACACCTTTCATGGGAAACTGACAGTTCCTGGCAGACCCTTTGCATTGAAAACTAAAAAGAAAACTGCAGTGCCCTTAGGACTGACTGGGCTGCCTCTGTGCAGAAGGGCATTGGCCTGTGCAGCGGCTGCCAGTCACCGGTGGTGGTATTCTTTATGGGCATTTGTAAGTAGTTCTCACATTGTGTTGCTTCCACTACTTCCCCCAAGGAAAAGGCATGAAGCGGTCAACTATTAGCTGGATGTACTCTTCAGTTTTGAGAGATTCGGCTGACTTGAAGGGGTGGCTGGCCGAGCGAGCCTGGGCAAGAATTCTGCCGAGTTCCAGGTGCCAGGTCGGTACTCCACAGTGAATTGGAACTCCTACAGCTGTAGGATCCATTTTTTGATCCTTGGGGGAGGCCTCAAAGAGGACCCTTGGTGTAGCAATACCAGTGGCTTGTGGTCTGTGATGATGGGAAAGGGGTGTCCATACAAGTAAATATAGAAATGCTGGCAACCCCACAAGATTGCAATTGCTTCATGCTCTATTTGAGAATAGTGCTATTCCGTGGGTGTAAGCGTGCGGCTGGCTTAGGCCACCAGGGCCCACTCTCTGCACTTCTGTCGTTGAGCCAGCATGGCTCCTAGACCTGTAGGGCTTGCATCGACTACTAGCTGCGACTCTCTCTGCAGGTTGAAGTACACTAAGATAGTATCAGCTGACAGGGCAGCCTTCACCTGTCCAAATGCATCTCCCTGGCCCGGCCCCCACACCCAAGGATTAGACAACTTGGTGAGCTCGTGAGTGGGCCGGTGATGTCTGATAGATTTTTCATGAAGCGTCCACAGTGCATCACCATCCCTAGGAAACTGCAGACTCCTGACACCGATGAGGGGGCAGAAGCATCCTGTATGTCCTTTACTTTCTTGGGGTTGGGACCAATGCCTTTGTCTGAGAAGTGGTATCCGAAGAAGCTGATTTCCATCTATAAGAAGTCACATTTATCTAAGTGCAGTGTCATCCCTCGTTCTTTTTGCCATGTGAAGATTGCATGGAGGCGGGTCAGGTGCTCTCCTAGTGTAAGTGAGTGAATGAGGATGATGATCAGCACACCCAGCAGGCCATGCAGGATATTCATTACGATATTCTGGAAAACGTCAGCTGCGTGGGAGATGCCAAAGTTTAGTCGGGTGTATCTTGAAAAGCTGGCATTAATTGAGAATGTAGTAATGGTACGGGAGTCGGGGTGTAGCGGGAGTTGGTGGTAACCCGACCTAAGGTCCATTTTGGAGAACCATTTGGAGCCCAACTGCTCCCTGATAATTTTGTCTATGCTCATTGTGAGATGACGTTCATGCTTGATTGCTAGGTTTGGCACGCTCATATCCACACACATGCGGACTGCATCGGGCTATTTGGGCTTCTTTTTCTGCCTTCTCCAGGAGCTCCAGTTTGACCTTTACCTTGGGCAGAAGGTGGAAGGCTATCCTGCAATGTCTGAGGGACACAGAAGCCACAGATTTGTCAATGTACAGTTGAATTGCCAGTCCTGCCAGACAGCCGATTCCATCAAAAAGAGGTGCACAGTCCTGTAGGAGGCAGTCTAGATCATGTTCATGCACACTGAAGGCAAATTCTGTAAGATTGAGATCCTGGAATGTGCAGCAGCTGAGGAGGATTCCTGATCCTTCCTGTGACACATATACCTTTTCTCTCCATTGGGCGGATTCATGGGACAAGTCAACGTGGAACACGCCACAAAGCATCAGTAGAGAGTGGTTGCCAAAAGCGTATACTTGCACACTGGTATGATGGAGTACCAGTGGGTCAGGTAAGCTGTGGTAGACATCCCCAGCCATGACAGTGATCGATGCACCGGGGTCTATGAGGGCTGCAAAGATGTGGTCCTGTACCTCTACTCGACACATGGGGGCCCTCTGATGAGAAGCTTTGAGTGTGTCAAGTGTTCTCAGTACATGAACAACAGTTGCATCATCTCCATACATGTCGCTGTCGGACAGGTTGTCTGGATGTGGTTCTACTGTGTGGACTACCTTCTGTGAAGGTCTCGGATGTTGTCCCTGTGATGAGGGGCAGACTTTGGCAAAGTGGTTAGGTTTGCCACACTCCCTGCAGGTTTTGCCACTAGCCAAGTTGGCTCCAGCATAATGATAAGGGCCACTAACACCACCTGTGCAGGTGGATATGTGGCCCTTGTTTGATGGGGCATGGCAAACTCTTGGCGGGTTCCTGTTTCGCCACCGGCACCCACTTTTTTAACCCACTTTTTGAACGACAGGGACGGGTTCTTCCATCACAGTAGTGAGCGAGTTAGGGTCCATGTGGGCTGCCTGAACTTTGGAAAGTTCTTTGGATTAACCCAGAGTCCGTATGTCCTCATAGAGATATTAGGTTCCTGGAGGATTCTTCCTCTGGGCTTGGAGGACGTGCACCCTTGGATGAACTGGGCGCGGACCTCACCGTCTTCGTCTGGAAGAGTGCATGTTCTGGCAAATTCTCTTGGCCTACTGAGAAAGATGCCCACAGACTCCTCCAGGTGCTGCCAAGCAGGGAGCAAGAGGAAACATTCATAGTCAGGGTTGACAAAAGGTTTGAAGTGCACCATGATGGCATCTCTCAGGGTGGTATAGTTTCGCGGGGAATGGCCTCAACAACAGTTCTCCATATTTTGGGGATATCGGCGCCCACTAGTTGTTGGAGCATGGGGCACCTGCAGGCACCTCCATGTCCTCAAAATAATTCTCCAGTCATTCTATCCACACTTTCTAATGGGCAGCCTGTGATGGTGGAGGTCCCGTAATTGTGATGGCTTCAGGGTGGGGATAGCGTTCATGAAATTCCAATGGCCGAACTAGGCAACAGTGTTTTGAAGATTTAATTTAATGTAAATTTACAGGGATGCAATGGGGCCTGCAGCTGGGGGTGGAGCGACTCCCATGTCTGGACCAAGAGCCAGGCCTTCCCATGATGAATGACAGTTTTTAGCTGGGTGTGGCTTTAACTTGCAGGATGCCTTGTGTTGTAATGAAGACTGGAGCGAAGGTAAGTTAAGTAAAACCTTTATTACGGCCTCCACTCTGCCACCAAAAGTCCTCAGAGCACAGGATACAGCACACTCAGCATTTTTCTCAGTCAGGCTCCTCTTGTCAACATTCAAAGGCAGCCTCTAGCTCAACAGCAGGAATGTACCACTATGAGGAGAGGAAGGGGGGGCAACTCAACAGCAGAAATGTACCAATATGAGGAGAGGAAGGGGGGCAAGGTAAGACTAATAACAAGTGAGACAACGGAGAGACTAATAACAAGTTTTCCGAAGTGTCCAACAATAGTAACCATAAATAAGGAAAATAGGTTATAACACCGTGCTTGCTGAAGAAGGGGCAAGCGGAGCTGGAAGAGCCTTGAGGTTGCACTACTGACACAAGCGCATGCAGGTCTGGCCATGTAGCACCGCAGATCGCTCCTGGGGCCAGGAACCAAAAAGGCAGGAAGCCTTGAGGCAGCACCTTGTAGCCGCAAGGAGAGGGGGTCTTGCTGAGTGGTGTGGGTGTTGCTGGCATACGCTGGAGTGAAGAGGGCCACGCTCCTCAGGCTAAAATGGCAGGAATGCAGCCTCGACACAAGGCAAGGACCGCAGCTGGTGGTTGGTGGGGCACGGGCTGGTGAGAGCTCACTGGCTACTGTTGGTTGCACTTGACACCATGTCAGGTGCGAGATGTGCCAGTCAGGACAGCAAGGTGGGCCATCGGAGATGGAGAAGCAGTGGCACACTGATGTTGACTGCGGCCCCCTCATCACCCGTGTAGTATTGTGGATGGTAGGACTGAGAGGCGCAGCAAAGACCACGTGCACACAGCAGTTTCGATGGTGGTCTAAAGTAAACCTCACCCAGCTCCCCGGGCTATTTATTTATTCATGCGTTAGGCCATACGCCAGATGTTCTCAATGTGGAGCATTTGGAGTAAAGATGGTATCTCACATCCAGTATTAAACGACTGCCAAAATGTAATAGAGAAGTACTCTTATTTTGGTGTTTACTTATTACTGCTTCTTAAATGAGGGTAATTTGAAAGAACTAAATATGATGTTCTGAACAATGGAAGCATGACAGTTCCTGCTGGATACTCTTCTGTAGAACTGGACTTCTCATTGTGAATGCTCTGTTTTGATAATATTGTGTTTCATGAGATTAAGATGCTATAGCATACAACACCTCTTTTAAATTGTTTAACTCTATTTAATATATTGATTTGATTTTGTACTTAATCAATGTATTATATTGACTAATTTCTCTCTTTTTTAAGCAACTGACAGTTTACTTTTGTATTTTGGGGGTTAAGGTTTGAGGTGCTCTCTCTGGGTAGGTGCAGTAATAGCTGACTCCATCTTGAGAGGGGTTAGGTCTTTAGATGTGCCACAGAGCCTATTTAAATGGGAATGCTGCACGGACGAATGAGTAATTTTGTGTTTCACAAGGGGAAAATGCTGTAGCATACAAAACCTGTTTCAAATTGTTTATTGACTATTTTTAGGATATTGACTTGATTTGTTACTCGGTCACTGTGTTATATTTACCAATTGCTCTCTTTTTTACAGAACTCATCGTTTTCCAAGTCCATTTTGTGGGGTGGAGATTTGCGGTGTTCTACCCAGGTAGGAGCAGTTGTGAGAAGTTGGCCTGGTATATGCTGTCCACTAATTATAGTGGGCATCCTGTACCAGTCCAAACAACCCCTTATTGATGATAGGTTAAAGACAACCTTTATTGAAAGCTATCCTAGTGGTAGCCATGGAGAGCACTCTTCAGGCTAAGTCTTGAAGGAATGTAAAGCAGCTTGTTTTACCAGTCTATAATCTCTTGAATGGCTAAATGAAAGGCAACCACACCAGGTATATATATACAATATATGTATTTATTTCTAAACATACCCTACTAGACTCTTTATGAGGCTAGAGGTCAAAACACATAAGTTATACTTCAAATATTACAGTAAAAAAGCACAAATACACGTCAGGCCATAGGGGCGAGTCAAACCATATACTAAAATAGTGGTATAAGAACCATGACTTAACTAGACACAAAGCCTAGAGCCTGTAGAATCACTGGGACCCCAAGGAACCACCCAAGGTACTGACACAGAGGACCGACGGGGGCCGTGTGCAGTGTGAGAACACAGCCGCGAGCTCCTGCTAGCTTCTGTGGAAAAAGTCACGGTTAGATTTTTAAAGATTAGGGACACTTAGAAACGAGTCGGGACCAAACCCTTTGGGACTTAGGAAGTTCTAGGGTCAACACCCATGGGAGCACCGTAGTACTCGAGTTACCTCACCCAGGGGCTGGTGCATAGGTGTCAAATGGTGTTGGGTCGCGTCGTCGATTTCAATGGGAGCTGGCAAAGAAGTGTTGCTGCCGGGAAGATGCGAAGTGTCCAAAGAGATCCAAGCCTCGAGAAGAACCTGAGCAGAGGGGACAGAGTCGGGGTCACTAGCTAGTGACCAGGAGGATGATAGGTAAATGCCCACTGATGTCGGGTGATTTCAGGTGAAGAAGGTGAAGCTTGACTCTTCAGCCACGAGGACCAGGAGGCATCGAGGACAACCAGGAGCTGTATTCAAGCTTTTCCCACAAAGGATGTTGAGTGCTGCAGCATCGGTGCCCGGATTGGACACAACAAGCCTTGGTAACAGCAACCCATGCAGAAAGGAGAAAGATGCTTCGGTGCAGACCAGCAAGGTCTAAGGGACTCACCACTTGGTAGTGAGTCAGGGCACGTCGAAGGCAACCAGGGAAGCCAAAGGAAAATCAAAGTTGCCTTCACAGGGACCCACCAGTTGACGGACCAGGGATCACGAAGGAGCCTCATGAGGAAACACAAAATGGCAGGCCACGGGTCACTAGGGGTGACTAGGCCAACAATCTTCAGTGGATACTCTGCTCAAGGTGGGGGCTATAAGTAACCCCAAGCACGGCTTCAAGAGATGTTGAGAAGTCAATGTACTTGCAAAAGTGCATGGTGACCAGGAGTTCCGGTTCCACGCTACTCACGAGGGCTGCGGGCCTCAGCATTGCTGGGGACTCGGATCAGCCTCTGAGATGTCTGGAAATCCTCTTCCTGGGCTGCAAATACTTTGGAGTCTGGCGGGAGCTTCAGATACGCAGACCGGCAAATTGCTTTGTTGGTGCCTGCCAAGCAGGGGAGTAACTCCTTGACCCCAAGGGAGATTTCTTCAGTACTCTAGTCTTTAGTAGAGAGTCAAAGTTCCAGGATTGAGATTCAGAGTTTCATCCAGGGATATCTAAATTTCTGGTTACAGAGGTTCCTTACTTATACCTAAGGAAGGGGTTGGACTAACTCTGGGGACCCACCTATGGGAGTGTTTGGAAAGAGGGGTGGCTACACCCATTTCCTTTGTCCAGTTGTGTGCCAGAGCAGGGGATGGAAGCCCCTGAACCGGTTTGAGCTGGACTATGCACAGGGACACCAAATGTGCCCCCAGGGCAGGACTTCAAAGCACTCTGAGAGTGCTCCCACCCAGCCCCAATAAACATAAGCCTGTCTGGGAGGTGGTTACACATCCTGTGACAGAAAACCTATTGTCCAGGCCTCCCCTGCCAAAGTTTCGGTCAGCA
Source organism: Triturus cristatus (assembly GCF_964204655.1). Classification (NCBI taxonomy): domain Eukaryota; kingdom Metazoa; phylum Chordata; class Amphibia; order Caudata; family Salamandridae; genus Triturus; species Triturus cristatus. The sequence continues at coordinate 762,419,167 of NC_140595.1, forward strand.
GCAGGAGGCCAGACCCATGTCTGTGGCTGCAACATCCATTTTGTGATGCCAGGGCTCTGTTAAGTTTCTACCAGGTATACCAGCGCTGCCATGTCTCTCCCTCTAGAAGGGTAGGATCATATTCTCACATCAGGAATTGATGTGGGGGTATGATTCCAAGGTGTTTGACACCAAACACAACATGTTTCCGTGCAGCCAGTCCAAAGTTAGCATTAACCATTTTAGATATAATGCACTTAAGAGTATATGGTCAGGCTGCCCCACTGACAACCCTGGAGAAGAGATTCCAAAGGCTGCAGAGGGGCGCAGCTCATGCCTGGGCACCCTCTCACATATAACCAAGCACCCTGTCTTCAGGATTGATAAGGCCTGCCATTGGGGTGACTGATAGGTTACTATGTGCAGTGATAGGTGAGGTATAGTGAACCTATACCTCAGTAAGAGGTGCATGCACCACCTTATCCAGGCTGCAGTAGCAGACCTGTGGTGTAATTTTGAAGGGCTTTCCAGGGGTGGCACAATACATGCTTCAGCCCCTGGTAGGCCTCTGGGGTACCTATGCCCTGGGTACATAGTATACTATATACTAGGGACTCACAAGGGTACCCCAGAATCCAATCTGGAGTGCACCTAAAGTACATGCAATCAATTTAGAGAGGAAGCAGCTAGGCTGGGGCCCTGAATAGCAGGGTCCCAGCCAGACTAAAGTTGAAAAACAGTGAAACACCAGCAAAAAGTGGGGGTAACCATGTGAAGCAGATCCTACTCTCCTACAGCAGTAATAGCTGATGATACCTTGAGAGCAGTTAGCTCTCCAAATGTGCCATGGAGCCTATTTAAATGAGAATGCTGTGTGGACGTACAAGTTAAATTGTGTTTTATCAGGGAAAGACACTGGAGCATACAAAGCCTGTTTCAAATTGTTTATTAACTGTTTTAAGATATTGACCTGACATTTTACTTAGTCAGTGTAAGAGGTGTGGCGCAGCGGCCAGGGTGCCTGACTCCGGACCACAGGGTTCATGGTTTGATCGCCGGCGGCAGGTTAGCCCAGCACTATGTGACTCTGGACAATAGCTCGCTTAATCTTCCTCTCCGGAGGTAGCTGCGCGCTTAACAAAAAATGCTAGTATTTAATTTAATTTCATATTGACTAAATTGGACTCTGACTAAACGATGCTAGGGATTGTATGATGCTGCAGGAGAGTGCTGGGGGTGGAGGAGATCGGTGTAGCTGCTGATGCAGCTTGTGCTTCTCTCTCACTGATCCTTGTTCAGCCAACTAGTTTGTCTATGTGCAGCATTTTTCTGCAGCCCCCATCTGCGGCGATCCCCCCAACTGCAGCATGGCCCACTAGGCAGTTATTGGTCTTTGTGCAAGGCTGGCTTCACTATGCTGAAGTGCGTTGTGGTTCTCAGAGCTGAACTGCAGCTCCACATCAAACAAATGAAACAAGGAAACTTGCCCTGCTCCAGTTATATTCCATGCCTTCACTGTCTGTCTATATTCTCACCTGCATGCCCACCAGTGGTAAACTTTTGTGTAAGACTGGTTTTGTTGCTTTAGGTGATTTTGAGCCTATTGGATACCTGACCTGCTGTGTCTAGTCCGTTGCATGTGGCAGTGCTAGCACAGTATTTGTTTCCGTGTGTGTACAAAGGTTAAGTTGGAGTCCTACCTACAAGACAACAAACTCCTGCTGGGCCTCCCTTCTGAGGTGTAAAGGTCAAATAGGAGGCTGATCAGGTTAGAAGACGGGGCGAAGCTTGACTAGTGACCTCTCCTGACGGCACCTTTATTTTGTCAAAGGGGAATTACAGGCTCCTGGAAGCTGCTCAGGCTTGGAGAGGGGGTGAGCAATACAGTTGCAGGCGTTCACAAGTCTGTCACAGCCAGGAAGTGGCAGGACTAAGTAACCCCCTTGTTTTCATTCCTTTCAACATACAGCGTACCCTAAGAAAGGGCATTAATTGCAGAGGCAGGATAGCATTCCATCTGCCGCTGTTGACTATCTGGTCACCAAGGTAAATGGAAAGATTAATCTCTGAGAGATAGTAAGGACTCTACTGCCTCCATCACACCCACAATATCTAGCTATCTCAGATCAGTTATGGGGACAATATATTCAGAGATTGTTCTAATGGAGGAGAGAATAGACGCAGGCTTTTGCCTTTCTAAGGATGCTTCTGCTGCCACTGGGACAACCAAAGCAAACCCCCAGTTTCAGCAGCCCCCCTTGAGGCTGAGAGGAGAGGTCTTTTCATTGCTCCATTGCACCTGCTAAAAATTAATCCTGGGCAGTGAACTCCATTCTGCTTGCGGAGGTTGCGGAGTTTCCCGCACTCCGCGTCACGTGGAGCTCGTGGAGTTCCGAAAAACTTCGCTTCACGCAGCGGAGCAGAATTTTTTGCCTTGCTCGTGTTTACCAACGTTAAGATGGCGAGCGAGGAAAATCCACCTCCCGGCATGATTTTTCCTCATTCGTGATTGCCAGCATCAAGTTGGCGAGTGCGAGCATGGAAAATAAACCTCCCGGCAAGATTTCTCAATGCGGGGGGGGTCAGGTTTCTCATTGAGATTGGTCGCGTATGCTCGTGACCGCTCCCATTGAGAAACTTCCATCAGGGGCATTCTCGGAGAACTGGGAATGGAAACACTATGGGAGGATCCTCTTAATGCTAGTTTTCCATCTAAGAAGGCCCTCAAGGATAAATATTGGGAGATGGTAGCATCTAAGACTTTTAGGACAAGTGCCCCACTCTCGCTTACAGGGACTTTCTTAGATTTTAAAGATGTTATTGGCCTTGAAGCATACTGGGATGATATACCTAAGCCACTTGATAGAAAGCTCTATTTTCAACTTAGAATTGGAAGCTTGCCAATTAGAGCATTTACATCGAGATGGTCCCAAGGCGGAATGACCACCTGTCCTAGTTGCCTAGCACCTATGGAATCAGTTATTCACATGTGGTAAATATTTAAATTACCTGTACTATTTTTTATGCGGTAAAGTCTAGTAAGAATAACTCAGTCAAAATAAGAGGCAGAATCCGTGGTATTAGAGGTTCTGAAAAGGACTTTATTCCTTACAAAGGAATTATGGTTCGAACCAGGCAATCTTATTCCATCACCACGAAGGTTCAGGAAGGGATAGGCAATACATTATTGACAAGTAACGATATATATATGAAAAGTATTGCAGTAAGACAGATGCAGGAGGCGTAACAGCTGATAATACAGATAAGAATACACATACGTAATGAAAATAGGCGTAATAATAGGCGTATACTAGAAACGTCATTTAAAATGATGTCACAAGTGGGTGGATCCATAAGAGAATCCTGCAGTGTCAGCAGAAATATTTGGCAGAGATGCGCGCGCAGCCGCATGACGTGTGATTGACGTGCAACTAGAGGGTGAAGGAGAATTGACATTTAGCTCTACATGTGGAGACAGAAGTCTGGGGGGTCAGGTCAACCTAATCCCAAATCGTATCTAATATCTTTGTTTTAGGAACTGTTTTATCCAAAAGGAAAGGTCTCTCGGACGGAATCTATTCTATACTGACTGTTAGTGCATATACAAGCGTCTATGTGTCTACATGAGATGCGAGGGGGCAGGAATCTTCCATGGTAACAGGGGCTATGAATTACTTGCATAAAGACAGCGAGGCCGGGCCCTTTGCTCGGTAGCTGGAAGGATGTTTACCTAAACTACTAGACAGGAATGCATTGGATGAGGAGCGGAGCAGATAACTTGAAGGCTGAATACAGTTTTTGGCAGGCAACAGGCCGCGTCAGGCACCGTTAGCCGCGTAGGGAGTAGGACAAAGTTCATGGATACCGATGCAGGTCCAGGCTGGAGCATTTCAGAGGCAGAAGCAGGAAAAGGCTTGATGACAGAATTCAGGGCCTACTCGCCTGAACTGTAAAACTAGAAAAATGAACCATATAAAGTCGGTGGCCAATCATACTTAGGAATGGAATATTCGACCCATTCATGGCGGATCTGAAAGAGGACATGTTGATGTTGGACGCACATGTATTTGCGTCTTCATAGCTGGAACTGGAGGGAACATACATGTACTTGTAGCATGTACATGGAGTCGTTGGGGTCTAAGATAGGGGACACAATTGACCATAAAAATTCATATTTCCTCATTCCCTCCTTGTCCCCTACGGACCCTCATGAAATATCCATCTTCATCAATCCATCAATCTGTTCACATAGCATCATTTGTTCTTCTTTCTTCTTCCGGGATCTTGAATGAAAATTTGAAGGCGGGATACACGATGTGGCACACAGACCACAAATCGCTGGCCCACATTGTAGACACAAGCAGCAACTGAATAGTATGAGGAAGCCAACACCTAGGAAGGATAGGATCCTCCATCCCCAGGCTGACAACACGCTCCAGAACCAGCCGGACCAAGTCCAGGTGCCTGGATTCTGGTGTATCTGGCTTACGATTTTATGAAGTCGAGTTATGGCTTTATATACTGACGGCGCGTTTTCTGGTATGAAAACACAGCAACTTGATCCGATGACCCTACAAGCACCGCCCCTATCGGCCAGAATGACGTCAAGGACAAGACGATTTTGAAGAACAACAATCCGCATCGCAGACTGCTCCTCTGTTAAGTTGCCTAAGGCGGAAGTAGTTTCATTCACTACTGCTTTAAGGGTTCTAGTTAATCTACGTATCAACTTACTATTAGTGACTGTACCTATGTAGGGAAAGAAACCTTTATTGAAATCTGTGTATTGCTCCCATGCTGTTTCGGTATAGTCGACAATCGGGAGATCTCTCCGCTGTCTATTGTGTACTAAATGGGTATTCCTATGGTAATCAGGCGGGGCTAGGAAAACAGGTGGCAGAAGGAATGCAATGTAACAGGTACCATCCCAATCTAGGGGTAGGCGTATGTATGCGGTGTGACCACAGATGAAGTAAGAGTGACGAGAAGCTCTAAATGTAGACTTGCCTTTATCACTGAATTCTATTACAGTGGTACATTTACTATGGCCCATGTGTATTGAACCATTCTTTCTTACACATAATTCGCCTCTAACTGGAAATACTGACATAGCGGGCAAGATTGGTGTAGCTTCGGATTCAACATTCAGGATCATGAGATTAAGTGTAAAGTTACCTAATCCATATACTTCATTTTCTAGATCAGTTCCTGTTCTTTTGGGAAGTCCCTCCTTGTTAGGGTAGCAGACTTTAAGTAAAACTAGGTTCAGATTTCCCCAAACCCAGTTGTCTTGATAAACTACTGAATTTGAATCTAGGGAATTAATCAAACTAAACCATGCTCCACAGGAGCCATTGTGTGTGAATGGATACGGAAAGAGGGGCAGAACTCCCTTGTATTTCTGATAGGGAGGGAGTCGGCCACATATCCAACAATTTGTAGCATTGCTGGTCTGATGAGAATGATGTAACACACTAATGAATGTGTTGTTGCGCAGCGCAAATCTATAGGACAACTCATGCGGGGGTAATTCGCTAAAAGAATGTTCGGCAGTAGCATTGAAAGCACGCTTGGAAATAGGGTAATACATGTGTAATAACATACTGGCAATAATAATCAGAAGACTTAGGAAAAACATAATTAACAATGTCACTATGCAGTGACTACGAAGTGATTTACAGTACGCATGTTTCTTGAGCTGTTTCTGTCTATTTCTCTCTCTATTTCGGTCTAGAGGATACATGTCAGAGACAAATTCAACCGATTCACCTTGGAGAGGACTTAAACAATCAAATTGTCTGACTTGTTAGACCTTAGTTTCAGTTTATAGTTTTCTTTTTCTGGCTCATCAACCAGGGGGAGTTTTGAGTCAGTCTGTGAGGGAATGCAGGGCTGAAAATTTAAGTCAGATGATAGTCCATGAAATTTTTTGATATGGCTCGAGTGCAACCACCCTTTACGTCCCTCGATCTTCACGGCTGTCCTTGTGGTCAATAAGACGAGTTTAGGCGACTGCCAGCGAGGCTCCAGCGGGTTCCTTCTGTCGAAGTTCCTTACAAGTACAAGGTCCCCCGGAACCACGTCATGGGGATTCACCTCAGTGTTATCGGGAAAGGCTGCAGCTACCTGTGAACGACAAGATTGTAGTGCAGACATCAAGGAAGCCAGGTAATCTGTCAGCATATTACAATCAACATCAGTGATTTTACGAGGTATAGGCGTCCCCCACATATTTGGTGGTCTACCGAAGATCACCTCATACGGGGATAGCCCTGTTCGAGAGTGTGCTACCATTCTCATGTAAAAGAGCGCAACTGGTAAAGCTACTATCCAGTCGACACCTTTTTCTCTACATACTTTGGACAGTCTAATTTTCAAAGTTTGATTATGCCGCTCCACGAGACCTGCTGCCTCGGGATGTCGGACACAGTGGAATTTCCATTGATAGCCTAACAGAAGTGAAACATGTTTCATTAGCTCGGATGAGAACGGTTGGCCATTATCTGAGTACACGACACGGGGCAAACCATACCGTGGGAAGAATTCTCGAACTAACTGTTTGGCAGTAGTCGGGGCAGTGTAATCTGAGACGGGATACGCCTCTGTCCACCGGGAAAGAGCGCATACAACTACGAGGACATATTTGAATCCTCGACATCGTTCCATCTGGATATAATCCATCTGGAGGACTTCAAAAGGGTGATCGGGGGGTTGAAATCCACCCTGTTCTACAGGTACGCCTTTTCCTGGATTGAACTGACAACAAATCATGCAGGTACGTACTTTCTGTTTAGCTGCTGCTCGCAAGTGTTTATTGAACCAAATGTGTTGAATACTGTCTAGCATAGCTTTCTCTCCTAGGTGCGCTGGACTATGTATTGTGTTAATGATGACTTGAACCATTGAGTCGGGGAGAAACCATATAGATTTTCCCTTCGTCATCCATCCTTGATCCGTTTGGATCCCTCCTAATTCAGTCCATCTCTTTATTTCTTCTGGTGTAGCATGTGTCTGTATGTCAATTACATCAAGGGCGGGATCCTTAACTGTCATGCAGTGTGTTGGTGTCGGAACTATTGTCTTTGTCGTGTCAGTTGTATGAGTCTGATTCTGAGCAGTCTGTTTAGCTGTTCTGTCAGCTAGGTCGTTACCCTGAGAAATAATGTCAGTCACTTTTGTATGGGCTTTACACTTCATAATCGATATTGCAGTCGGCAGATGTATTGCATCTAACAGAGCTTGAATAAGGGGACCGTGCTGGATGTGGGCACCGTGAGAAGTTAAATAACCTCTCTCTCGCCAAAGCACGCCGAAGTCATGGACGACTCCGAATGCATAACGTGAATCTGTGTATATGTTGACTTTCTTATTTTTGGCTTGAATACAGGCTTGTGTCAGAGCGATGAGCTCTGCTGCTTGAGCTGACAAGGTATCGATACAATTTGTTTCAATAATTTCAGTGTCTGTTGTGACTGCATAAGCGGCCACTAACTCTCCTGTACTTGTTCTCATGCATGAACCATCTACATACAATGTCAGGTCTGGATCTGATAATGGAATATCTGTCAAGTCCTGTCTGGGTTTTGTCGTAATAGTAATGACTTCAATACAATCATGTGCCAATGGGTCTGTTCCACTTAATGGCAAAAGTGTGGCAGGATTTAATGTACTACAACGTCTGATTTCTATGTGTGGCTGGAACAATGTCAATTCATAACCCGTCAGTCTTGCTATAGTCAAGTGTTGTGTTTGGGTCCGGTTCAAGAGAACTTCTACTGCGTGTGGTACTTGTACTGTCAATTGATGTCCTAACACTATGGCATCGCTTTGTCTGATTGCTAAAGCTGTTGCCGCGACTGATTTCAGGCACGCAGGAAGAGCCTGAGCTACGGGATCTAATGTACTGGAAAAATAAGCACATGGCTTGTGTGATCCTGCTTGTTCCTGCGTGAGTACTGACAAAGCAGTACCTTCACGTTCTGTAACAAAAAGTGTAAAACGTTTGCTGTAACATGGTGTTGCTAAAACAGGTGCTTGACATAAAGCTTTCTTTAAGCTTTCAAAAGCTTGCGTATGTTCCTGAGTCCAAGGGAGGACAGTCGATGTCGCTGCCTCCTGTGTTGTCAACTGAATGAGTGGTTTTGCTAGAAATGCATATTGAGGGATCCACTGCCTACAGTACGAAGTGAGGCCTATGAATGCCCGTACCTCCTTTTGTGTCTTGGGTGTCGGCATGTTAACAATTAACTGGATACGGTCGGGTGTAAGCTGTCTTCCCCCCTTGGACAGCAAGTGCCCAAGGTACACAACTTGCTGGACACAGAATTGCAGCTTTGAAGGGGACACTTTGTGCCCCTTGTCGGCTAAGAAATGTAAAACCGTCAGTGATGCTTTTTCACATTCAGGTTCGCTTCGGGCGGTGATCAGCAGATCATCGACGTATTGAAGCAGGGCAGTGTTAGCTGGCATGTGGATACTGTCAAGTTCTCTTTTCAGTGCTTGGCTATAGATGCTGGGGCTTTCTGTGAATCCTTGAGGTGCGCGTGCGAATTTAAAACTTCGTCCATTTAAACTGAATCCGAACAAATATTGGCTTTCCGGATCGATTGGGACGCTAAAGAAAGCGTTCTTGAGATCAATTACAGTAAAGAACGTTGCTTCTGAATCTATGGCTGTTAGCAATGAAGAGATATCTGGGACCACGGGGTATTGTGGTACAATGCATTTATTTAATTCTCGCAGATCAATAACTAATCGATATACTGGTGGTGCTTTTGGATCAGTTCGTTTAAGAATCGGAATTATCGGGGAATTACACACATTGGAGTCCGTTTCTACAACCACTCCTTGTGCAATGAGCTCGTCAATGATTTGCAGTAAAGCCACAACAGCATCTGGGGGTAACTTGTATTGTCGCATTCGTGGTAGTACCACTCCTGTTTTGAGTGTGACTCGATATGGTGTAATGTGCATGCAACCAACATCAGTGGGGCCTTGCACCCATAAATGTGTGGGTAAATTCTGTAACAGGTGATCCATGTCTCTGGACACATAGTGACCTTTGAAGTCACGCAAAAATAGTCGTACTCCTTCCGGAGAACAACATATTATAGCTCCTAGAGCTTTCAATGTTTTTATACCTAACAAGTTTTCGGGGCATGATTTCGTAAGCAATAGATCTGTAGTCCGTGTTAATGGACCGACTGTGAATGCAAGTGGTTGCAATACTTCGTTAATAGTGGGCTTTCCTGAAAAACCAAGGGAAATATTTTGTGAGCCTGAGAGGGGTGCCCCTGGGACTTCGCTGTGACTGATAGTGGTTCTGCTTGCCCCTGTATCGAGTAGAAACTTTCTGTCTTTCCCTAATACTTGACTCTGTACGTAAGGACCTTCTTGATCTACGGGAACCTCAATAAGGGGTAGGCCAACTTCCCTCTCTAGGCTATTTCATGTGTAGCGCTGATACTCTGGGTAGTCATTTTGAGCATACTGGTACATCTGTTGTGTTGTGTTTTGTGTTGCAGCAATAGGCTGTGGCTGTTGTTGTTGTGGTGCGGTCTGTTGAGGAACTGGCATAGGTTGCGCATGCTGAGGTACTTGTTGTTGGATCTGATCCTGTCTAGGCGGACGTGGTCTCTCCTTCGTTATACCCGTAGAGATATTATGTTTCAGAACTGCGCAATCGTGTATATAATGACCTGGCTGTTTACAATAGTTGCATGTCCCTCTAACAGGACCTGCTGAATCATTGGACTGCGTCGTACCCTTTTTATGACCGTCAGCTGGAACTGACTGAGCAACAAGCATTTTCATTTTCGTGTCTTTCATACGTCTTTGTTCATGTTCTTGTTCTTCTCTAATTCTATTGTGATGATATTGTAACATTTGTAACATCTGTGACGGTGTGTTACCTTGCCATGTACTCTTGAATTTTAATACTCTATTCTTAACTTGGGGCAGGGAATTCTCAACTAATTTTGTCACAAACAGATGTGGATACGACTCACTACTTGCTTTTATGCCACTATTAATACCAAAACATTTTTCAAATCGGGAATAGAAATCACTAGTGTCTTCATCTTGTTTTTGTTTACAGGCTGAAATTGCACCCCAGTCTTCCTTTTTCGTAGTTAATAAACGTGGTAGTACCTGCACTAATAATCCTGGCAATGCTGTAGTCTTTTCCCCAAGCCCTGAACCTGCAGCTCGGGCTTTTTCTTCGGTTTCTAGTGCTGTCCAATCTATCTTTTGGTCTCCCACCTCCCATTCCTTTTCTTTGAGTTTCTCGTAAATCCCGGCAGGCAATAAAACTTTCAATATTTTCATAATGTCAGGATAAGTATACTCTCCCATGAGTAACATGTCTTTTATTTCACGGTGGAAACCTGCTGGGTCTTTGTCATGGCTAGGTACTACTTTCTTCATTTCTAATAATTCAATTTTAGTTATGGGCGTGTACACAAACACGCGTTTAAAAGTATTGTCCTCACCTCTGATTGGGTGCACTTCGCGTAAGGGATTCTGTCTGTCTATGTGATACGTTTTTCTTTCCTTGGGGGGAACTGAAACATGTTCTGGGCATACGAAGACAATGTACTGGTGCCGATATTCTAGAATTTCTTTAATTAAATCAGTACCTGAACCTCTCCATTTATTCGTGAGTAATTCTATCAGTATATCAGGTAGGGGACCAGGATCGGAATGTTGGCTTCTATACAATATAACGAGGTGTTGTATCATGTATATACCAGCTAAACGCTGTTCGTCTGGGGTAAGATTCAAAAACGTGTGTGCTGGCGCATCATCACTGTATTTTTCAGAACTGTCAGCCCATTGTACTGCTGACCTGGCTAATTCTTGTTCATCCATAGAATCGAGCATATGATACCCCCTTCGGTCTCGAAGTAATTTATCAGCAGCTTGGAATAGGTGTTCAGGGGACTTCGTATTTAACATAGGGGCTTGAAAATGTCTGTTACATTCTGGACGTATCGGACGTATCGGATCATTAAAGTATCTGGTATTGTTACAAGGTCTTCCCCTACCTACATAAGCTATCGTTTCTAATTGTCCTGTGGGCATTTCTGATTCTTCCTCCTCCTCTCCCTCTGATTCAGTTTTGTCTGCCTCCAATCTGGCTTTATGTATTCGTTCTACTTCTTTGCGGATCTTTCGGCACATAGCTACTATACATGTCTGTTTATCATGTTTTCCCTCTGATATATTCTGACCCCATCTGGTAAGTACTTGCATTTCATCCTGATCTACCTCGGACCTATCTCTGTCTCTGATCAAGCAGTTTATGAAGAAGCGTAACAGTAATCTCTGTATATCCACTTTCTGGTATTCCATGGCTTCGTCAATACTTTCAGGGCCTTGCCCTGTTTGGACAAAGCGATATATATTGTCTAAATGTTTAATCATTCCTGGTAGTGTCGTTAAATACATTGAAGCTCGTCGTATACGTAGTGATGATAGCAGCATTCTGTCATTTTTACCGGGCACTGGATCATATCTACAATCTACAAGATGTTCCTTAAACATGTCGGACGTTGCTATTTGGGGTGTACGTTGGTTTGCTAAATCTCTAAGAGACGATTTACTTCGTGATGGTGGCGTGGCAAAAATTGCTGCCGCACCTCCTGTCGCACCTTCTGAGGTGCTAGGCACGAAAGGATTTGTGGGATGTAAGGTAGAAACTGTGGATGCGGGAAAAGCGGTGGAAACAGATGGACCTATTGGAATATGCGGAGGAGTTTGTGGTTGCGGAGTTGGGGGCGGATGATCTCGGGGTTGAGCACCATCGACAGGTGGCGTGTGTGGTGGAGCATTAACATATTCGGGAGCTACATCGTCTAAATAGGAGGAAAGGAAAATATCTTTTGCGGTCTTGGGATGTGCTTTAATCGGGAGTAATGGGGGTGGCAAATCTTTCGGTATTTCCGGGGTGGCCTTAGGTAAACCTTCGGCCAAAAGAGGATACATACCATTCATAAGAGTGTTTCGTTGTCTGTCTACTTGTTCTGTTTTCACTCGGATACCTTCCTCAACTAATACGTTTTCTCGGGCTTTATTTGAGTTCTCCCTACTTTTCTCTTCCTGTCTGAGCGCTTTCTCTGTGCGCCTATGCGATTCTTTACGCCATAACTCAATGGCATCTTTCTGTGACTGTCTGGCTTTCTTTTTCCATAATTCTTCTTCTACTCTCATGATGCAATCTGCATCCCATGTCCCAGCTGCGGGCCACCTCTGACTTTCTGCTAGATCCTTGGTGTAGTCCACCCATAAGTCAAGATATAGTACGGCATCTAGGCCATGTTTATGATACATAAAATACCCTGGAGTGTCCCTAGGTGGAATGGGAACAGCTTCTTCGAGTACTCCTTTTCTAGTTTTGATCTGTCTTAATTTTGAAAAGAACGGCATCTTTAAACCTTGCTACTTGATTCTTACTCAAACTGGACTTGAACACAATTAATATGATAAACACAAAAAATGAACACTCATTCATACCACAATTTTAAACACCTTAAAACATTTAACATTTAACATTTAACGAACAATGATAATTAAGAGAAAACTAACTACTGACATAATACTAATACTAGATAATACTGAATTATATACATGAACATACTGGATATACTGCTAAACAGTACAGATACACTGCTAAAACAGTGCAGACCGGATCTGTGTACCCAAACCCGTCAGGACCGGCACAAACCAATGTGCACGTCTAAATGCCTCCCCAGCAACGGTACTCACCGGGTAGCACGGAACGGAAGGCCTCGGAACTGAACTGAACTGGACCGGACTGGACTCGACTCGACTCGACTCGGAAACTTCGGAACCTGGTGGGCCTCTGTATACCTCGGATCTTGCTCTCTCAGCTAGGCTCTGGTCGGGATACTTCGCACTTCTCACCGCCTCGTCTGGGTGTTGATCGCAGCCTCAGTGACCCCCGCTTGGCCGGAGGGAGATACAGGAAATCCTGCGGGTACGCGTTTTTTTGTCCGTCCAGCTGTGGCAGGAGACCGGGCCTGCAACGCACCTCCGGCGCGTGAGATGAGAAAGTGTCCCTATTCGGGCGCCAATTTATGTGGTAAATATTTAAATTACCTGTACTATTTTTTATGCGGTAAAGTCTAGTAAGAATAACTCAGTCAAAATAAGAGGCAGAATCCGTGGTATTAGATGTTCTGAAAAGGACTTTATTCCTTACAAAGGAATTATGGTTCGAACCAGGCAATCTTATTCCATCACCACGAAGGTTCAGGAAGGGATAGGCAATACATTATTGACAAGTAACGATATATATATGAAAAGTATTGCAGTAAGACAGATGCAGGAGGCGTAACAGCTGATAATACAGATAAGAATACACATACGTAATGAAAATAGGCGTAATAATAGGCGTATACTAGAAACGTCATTTAAAATGATGTCACAAGTGGGTGGATCCATAAGAGAATCCTGCAGTGTCAGCAGAAATATTTGGCAGAGATGCGCGCGCAGCCGCATGACGTGTGATTGACGTGCAACTAGAGGGTGAAGGAGAATTGACATTTAGCTCTACATGTGGAGACAGAAGTCTGGGGGGTCAGGTCAACCTAATCCCAAATCGTATCTAATATCTTTGTTTTAGGAACTGTTTTATCCAAAAGGAAAGGTCTCTCGGACGGAATCTATTCTATACTGACTGTTAGTGCATATACAAGCGTCTATGTGTCTACATGAGATGCGAGGGGGCAGGAATCTTCCATGGTAACAGGGGCTATGAATTACTTGCATAAAGACAGCGAGGCCGGGCCCTTTGCTCGGTAGCTGGAAGGATGTTTACCTAAACTACTAGACAGGAATGCATTGGATGAGGAGCGGAGCAGATAACTTGAAGGCTGAATACAGTTTTTGGCAGGCAACAGGCCGCGTCAGGCACCGTTAGCCGCGTAGGGAGTAGGACAAAGTTCATGGATACCGATGCAGGTCCAGGCTGGAGCATTTCAGAGGCAGAAGCAGGAAAAGGCTTGATGACAGAATTCAGGGCCTACTCGCCTGAACTGTAAAACTAGAAAAGTGAACCATATAAAGTCGGTGGCCAATCATACTTAGGAATGGAATATTCGACCCATTCATGGCGGATCTGAAAGAGGACATGTTGACGTTGGACGCACATGTATTTGCGTCTTCATAGCTGGAACTGGAGGGAACATACATGTACTTGTAGTATGTACATGGAGTCGTTGGGGTCTAAGATAGGGGACACAATTGACCATAAAAATTCATATTTCCTCACACATTCTATTTGAGTGCCCGGCATACTCTGCTCCGCGCAGGGTATGGCTGAGACCTATGTGCAAGCTACTTGGTACTAAGAGTGGTGTGTTAGCAACTAGAATTATCTGCACAAGTACCATTCCTTTTGTTTATATATCAGTGGCAAAAGTTTCTTGGGTGGTCTTGGGCTCTAAGGAGAAAAATGATTTGTGGTTGATTTTCTCAAATATTCTATTTGTATTATATTTATTATGAAAATATCGCATCTGCATTTTAAGACTATGAAGTTTTTTACTGTGTAATCTTTTAAAGTATGAAATTTTATGATTAATGTATGCATTGTGCTTTTATGACAATTGTCGAATAAAGCCTGCTTTACTTGACTTGACTTGAGAAACTTCCTTTACGCGTTGAGTAAGATGCCGCTCGAGTAAAAATCTACTCGAGAGGCAGAAAACGTAAGCTTGCAATGTACATTGTGCTGTTCGCAATGATTGCACAGTGCGGACCAGCATTCAGCACTGTGCAATCGTAGCGAACAGCATTTCGCGTAGCTCCGCATAGTGCAACTCCGCGAACTCTGCCCAGGGTTACTAAAAATCTGTGTGTCATTCAAAGCCATCCTATTGACAATGTAGAAGTGCTAAGAGGCCCTTAGTCAGCAACAAACAACCCCTTTACATAAAAGAAGAGAAGAATTGAGCAACTGCTATCAAAGGACAAAGTCGATAAAGAGAAAAACACCCATTCATTTCCAGAGAATAAACTCATTGGTCCCTCTGTTGACTTAAGATCTACCGTAAACCCTGGGATACCAGACTTGAAAAGGGGAATTCTTGGCCAATGTTCATCCTTATTACCAACTGTTAAACAACGTTAAGTCTGGTTCATTTTGTGCCATCCTAGAGTAATGCAATGAATTGCGCCCTACTTAATAGACCCCCATACCAAATTATTAAAGGCCCCGGTTTTCCCACTTCTGAAGAAACCGGGTGATGACCCAAAAATCTTTAAGAATTATTGTTATATCTCATTGCTGCCTTACTGCTCTAAATTATAAGAGGGCCATTTGCACACTAAAAGTTTCTGGAGTCGCATTGGACTGGGTTTCGCAGACAACATAGTACTGAAACCGTGATATTATCAGTTATAGATAATCTAAAATGAGATTTGGATGATGGACATATTTCAGAACTTATTCTCCTTGATTTGTCTGTAGTCTTTGACACAGTCGATCACAAGATATTATTGGATCAACTGTGGTTGGCAGGCTTTAGCGGGGAAGACACACAAATGGTTCACCTGCTTACTGGAGAATAGAATCCAAGTAGTGCAAATCACTCCTTTTAGAGCCCCTGATTTAGAGATTTAAAGTGGGGTCTCACATGGATCTTCTCTCTCTCCCCACTTCTTTAATGTCTATGTTCAGCCACTTTTTAAGGAGCTTGCTAGGAATAGCTGTCACATTTTATATTATGGAGAAGATCGTCAGATTTTACTACTGCTTGATACTCCAGAATCATTCCATGATCACTTTAGGAGCCTGATGTGTCTAATCACTGGACGGAGGAGACAAAATCCTTTAAATCTGAATGCAGAAAAGACTGAAATTGTGGTGTTTGGCCCAACACATCTTTATGAACTACGTCTTTTGGGCTGCACGAAATGGACTTGTTGCCTTCCACAAAGTCATTGGCTAGAACTCTAGGAGTTATTATTTATCAATCTTTATCTCTTAAGCCACAAATAAGTGTGGCTGTCTCTAATTGCATGTTTATGTTGAAAAGTATTTGAAGGATTAAATCCGTTTCAATCCTTGGAAGCCATGTAGATTATCATGGTGCCCATTACTGGTGTCGGACTACATTATGCTAATAGCATATATCTTGGCCTTCCTGAATGTGAATTGAAAAACTTGAAGGTTATTCAGAATGCTGCTGTCAGGCTGATTTTCAGAATCATTCAGAGAATGCAGGTTACACCTTATTTCAAGAGCCTACATTTGGCTTCCAGTTAAGCAGCAAATTATATTTAAGTCTTGCTCTCTAGCTTTCAAGATACTAAAAGGTTGGCCCCAGGGTACCTAAGAGATTTAATAGTGCAATATTTCCCCAGAAGGACTATATGCTCAGATTCTGACAACCTTCTGGTGATCCCAATGTTTGGGAAAACCAGGATGGGTGGGCGCTACTTCTCGGTTCTTGCGCCTAAGGTGTGGAATGGTCTTCAAGCTAAGATTCACCCTCTACCTGATCGGATTCCATTTAGGTATGTCATTTTAAGCAGGTTTTTGAGAAGTGTAACTCTGTCTCCTCCCTCTGATATATTATACATTTTTTGCTATAGTGCTTTGAGACCCTTTGGTGAATGTTGCACTCTATAAATACTTCCTAACGCAACAAGACACATCATTGGCACTGCCACTAGTCTAAGTGCCTTTATAAATCTCAAGTAATGCAACACAGCGCAAATTGTTGCATTGCATTACTCTGCACCAGGGAGGTGATACCATGGGTGTTGTGTGGGTGTTCCATTTTTACACATTCCCAGATTTACAGATTGTGTTGAAAAAACCTACCCCCATCTCTGGTGAGGCGTAATAAGGAGAAATATGTTTTTTTTTCTCCTTGTTTTTTCCTATTTCTGCTTTCTGTAGCACACATAGAAAGAGGAAAAACCCTCAGAGGATTGATTTTGTGAAGAAAGGTGCCCCTTCCTACACAAAAACAATCCTCCTTACAATGCAGGCACCCTTGCATCATGGTGCCTGCATTGACGCTAGGTAAACGAAAGGGTGCCAGCGCAGGAGAAAAGGCAGGAATGAGCCATATTGACATAAATATGGTGCATTCCTGTCCTTTCCTTTTCACACAGAGCAGCACAGCAGGGTGAATGGCTGCACTGTGTGACTTGGCCATAAATATGGCCCTGAATTTGTTGTACTGCTACCATAAACAATGTTCATCGTAGTAGCAACAGGACATAGTAAGATTGGGTACTTAAATTTAGGGTTCGATATATAGCTTCATGAAAAAGAGACAGCTAAGTATAGGACATTTATTTTAGAAGGATTGAAATGGGAAAATTAGTTAAGGGTTTTTCCACAAAAAGTTAAATGAATTAGGCAAAGGAGATATAATCTTCCCTATGGATGTAGTGTACGGGGAAAAGTGGATATGAACCCTGCTGTGCCTTACCAGATGACAGAAGAGTAGGTGGTGCGCTTAAGGGAGACTAATAGACTAAGAAACATCAAATGGAGAGGCAGGATGACAATCAACTGCTGACCAGGGGTGCTAAAGGCAGAATGTGTTTCTGTTATGGTGGGCTGGTCAGTGTGCCACATTTGATGTAGGACTGGTTTTAGAATAAAGACAGAGGGCATATGGTTACGGATAACTTAGGGGATAACATTTGACATATGAATGGGGGTTCTTTCTGTGCAAGAAGTTCTTAGGAATTTAAACAAATGTGAGCTAATTAGGTTGTGTTTAGAGATACAGAGAGTGAGAGCTGAACATGAACACAGGATGTACAAAAGCTCTTGAGATGAAAATGGGTTGAGAGATAGGAAGGGCAGAGTGGGCAAGATATCTAAATGGCAGAGAAAAAGATGTGTTTAGGAAGAGGATCAGACAGGAAAAAACTCCAGTAGACAAAGAACATGTACTGGATATTGAAGGGGTGAGAAGGTGTGGAAGACATTTAGGGGTCCTTGTATAAATTAGTTCCATGGGGCTTTGGAAAAAATGTGGGAGTGTGGGCAGTGTAAGAAGGGCAAGAGGACAGGGGTGCTGTGAAGGTAGTGTGGATGGTAGAGATTCGATTTTATTTTTATTTATTTATTTTATTTATTTATGCAATTTATAAAGCGCACAAATACCCTTGGGTGTCTCAGCGCTGCGGACGGCAACAATAAAACCTGGAGTTGATAACTATTGGTTAAAAAGCCATGTTTTTACCAATTTCCTGAAGGCAAGCAAGGTTGGGCTAGTCTTGATATGTATGGGAAGAGTGTTCCACAGTTTGGTGGTGGCGACTGTAAATCGTCTATCACCCCATGAGACTTTCTTAGTTTGTGGTATCCTCAAAAGGTTGGCTGTTGATGAGCACAGGGGTCTATTGGGCGTGTAGGCATAAATAACTTCCTTTAAGAACTTAGGTCCAGTGTTGCGCATGGCCTTGAAAGCGATGCAGAGCGCTTTAAATTTGATTCGGCTTCTTATAGGTAGCCAGTGGAATTGTCGCAACACCTTTGAGATCGATTTGTACTTGGGGGTGCCTGATAGAATCCTGGCAGCTGAATTCTGCACCAGCTGTAGTTTGTTGAGGACCTTATTTCGTGCATTCATAAGGAGACCGTTGCAATAGTCAATTTTTGACACTACGAGATTACTAATGAGGGTTTTTCCAGCACTGAGTGGAATGAATGATAAAAGTTTTTTATCATCCTTAGAGTGTAAAAGGATGATGAGACAACAGTATTGGCATGGAATGCGAAGGACAGCTTGTCGTCAAAAATGACGCCCAGATTTCTGACCTTTGATACAGGGGATGGGGGTGGTCCCAATTTGGCTGGCCACCAGGTGGGGGACCAACCCGGGGAGAGCTTGCCAAAAATCATCACCTCAGTTTTATCCGAGTTTAATTTTAGGCAGTTATTAGCCATCCACGTGCTGATGGCCACCATTCCATCCTGAAAATTAGCCGCAACTGCTCCTCCATCATTATGTACTGCACGCACCAATTGTGTGTCATCGGCATGAGAGGTAAGACCCATCCCGTGTGCTTTGATGACTCTGGCCAAGTCCGACACATAGATGTTAAATATTGTTGGACTCAGAGATGATCCTTGTGCAACACCACACGGGAGGGCAAATGATGGAGAGTTGAAAGTGCCTAAACTCACTAGTTGGGTGCGGTTGGAAAGGAAGGAGGCTAAGAGGGCTTTAGAACTGTGTCTGATACCAATGGTTGAGACACGGTTGATCAAAGTAGCGCGATCAACCATGTCAAATGCTGCTGATAAATCCAGCAGCACCAGGACAGCAACACCACCTTGATCTAGTATTGTCCTGATTTCATCTGATGCTTTAATGAGGGCTGTCTCGGTACCGTGGCCTTTCCTAAAACCAAATTGTGTGTCATCCAGTAAGTTATTGTCTTCAATATATTGAGCCAACTGTGAGTTCATTATTTTTCGAAACATTTTGCTGGGAATGGAAGGCTTGTGAAAGACCTATTGTTTTTTGTGTCTGCAGGGTCGAGATTGTGCTTCTACAGCAGCGGCTTGATAATGTCCTTTTTTCCATATGGATAGATAGTTGCCTGTACTAAACATTGTATTGCAGATATTTGATGGGTTGGAGGCTATTAGATCAGGGATCAGTTTCAAAACTGAAGGTGGACAAGGGTCATTGGAGGATCCTGATTTGATGATGGAAATTAGATCCTTGATCTGTTGTGGTGAGACTTGACTAAATTCTGAGAAAAAGGGGGAGCTTTCTTCCTTGTAATGAGCCACGATCTGGTGGTCTGCCTTAGGTTGGGCTGCGAAGTTGACATACATTTGGCTGACCTTTTCCTGAAAGAAACTGGCTAGTGAGTAACAGAGGGCTTGCGAGGGGCGATAGGGAGTTTCGTCACCAGCCCTGATAGCTTGGCCACTACCTGATACAGTTGTTTAGTAGAATCTTGAGCGGATTCTATCTGTCTAAGGTAGTACTTACTTTTCCTCCCAGATAATGAGGTATTCATACTTAGTTATCGCTTCCTTGTAACACATTTATTCATTGTGAAAAAAGAGGTGGAGATAGACAATTAAGTCGTAAAGTTAATGGGGCTAGTATCTTAGGGGGTTATTACGATAAGTCCGCCCGCGATCGTTGGGGTGGTTGGGACCTTCCACCAGTCATGCCACGGTCTCGCCAATCAAATTACGAGGCGCCTGCCAGTATGGTAGGCGCGTTCCAGGGCTTTAACCTTGTAGACGGTGCTGCTGGCTGCAGCATCGTTTGCAATGTTAAAATGACATGCAATGCATTTCCCTGCACTACGGGGCAGGCACCACACGGTGCCTGCCACTTAGTGCAGGGAAATGTTGGGGGTACTATGGGTACCCCCCATTGCACCACCCCTCAAACACTGCACAATTGCACCACCCCCCGCAATGGGCCCCCAAATCCAATCTCCGCTAGCCTTTCCATGGCAGTTTCACCGCCATGGAACGGCTGGCTGAATCAAGCATTGTAATCTGGCGGACGGTTCCTGCTAGGCACCGCCACCATTTTACAATTTCTGTCCGCTCCGCCAGGCAATCACAGCGATTTCCTGTGGCGGAAGCGTGACAGGCGGTCGTTGCACCCGCCACGCTTGTTGAACGATTTCCCCCGCCATAGTAATGTGGTGGGGGAAATTGGCAGGCCTTCCGCCATCGTAATCAGGCTCTTAGTACGTTAACTGTAACTCACACAAATGCAATGCTTATGTCCTTTTTCTTGATGTGAAAGGTGTAACTAGAAATGTAAATAATCGTACAGATAAAATGAAATATCATATTGGACTTATTGTGAAGGGTTCGACTATGAATGCAGTATTATTTTTTGGCTTGCGTATGTATGTTGTATTGATGGAGCAGGGTTTTTACTTTAAAACCGAATACCTGTTTCATTTTCGCATGTTATAATTAAAAGTACTACTGATTAATTAGTAACTACTAAAAGTTTGTCAAGTCTGGCTTAATCAATCTTATTAACAGAAGAATTACACGTGGGAACGCTATTGCATGGCTAAATTAATACATGAACTAAGATGGTAAGCAAATTTATGAAATAGGTGTTGCTTATCTGATGTTATTGTGTTTTGCGCTTATAATTAATATGCATTAATGGCTTTTGATGTCGCAAATGGCTAGATAAATACATACACATAAGGGTATTAGCAGGGGAATAACACTGTATAATCATTTCCGTGCAGTAATTCTGTTTTATGTCTTATTTCACTTAAAGTTGACCAATGTGGCCTACCAAAAGATGGCTCCCACCTGCAGCCTGCATTCGAGTTGATGGAAAATTTTGCAAGGAGGCTTCGCGCTGCCTGTGACCTTGCCCTCTCAACAAACTGAAAAGCCATGATCATGACGACAAACCCAGGACGGATGCCAAGAGCCCCTGAACATGATATTTGTTGCAAAACCGAATACTGAACTTATAAACTTGAAATGATCCCACGACTGGGATACAAATTATCCAAAAGAGACATCCGTAGAAGTAACAAATTAGTTATGGACCCCTTATTTTTCTATTCATTATTTGGAATGATCTAAGTGTGAGAAAATCTCGCACAGTATCTCAAATGTACCAAGATGACATTATTTCCGCCATTCATCCGTTTTGAACAATGAATTGTAACATTTCAGAATGTAAATTTTAGTATAAATATTAGTAGACTAGAGAGGTCTAGCGCCACTTCTTCCCGAACTGATGATCCGAGGTCCCGATGCTGACGGAGAGGACGGTGACTCTACATGACGGCTAGAAACTCTGATTGAATTACTGAGGACCGGTTCTGACTTAGGATCTGACATTTATCCAGAATAGGTAAATATGAGAGAAATTAATTTGCATTTAATTGGCTTTTCTTACAATTTTAGATAAACAAATATTCTGTTTGAATCTCTGTGTCGGGTGGTTATTTTATTGTCATGTTTATTGAATTTATTTGCATTATTTGAAATGTTTTCGCCAGATTTATAGCAACTAGTAGATGCCATTGACCTCAGGGTACATGCAGATTGGTTAGGTATTGAACGTGTTTCTCCTTATACAGGGCACGAATAGAGTGGTAGGATGAATGTTGGTGTAATGGGCCCCACCAACGTGTGATGTGTGTGTGCGTGTGCGACTGTGAGGTCACTCCGTCCGTGGAAGTAGAGGAGATTCGGTAGCTCCGATCTGCACCAGTATCAATTATGTTGTCATTCTAGATGTTCATACTTACTGCTATAAATATCACAAGGTCATTAGCATTGCATTTGCTGTGTTTATTAATGTTTTTCCTTTATTGTGGGAAATTGTGGTCCTAAATATATCTTGTTTTCACCTACCTGATAATTCTAGCAGTCCGGAGATGGGAGCCGGCTCAATACTCCTCGTCCACCCGGGAAGTCAGGCGGAAGGGAGAAGCCAAGGATTTCTACGCAACATCGTAGCCATCCCGGTGAGTGACTGACGAAGCTACGCGGACCACGCCACGTCCCTGGAGGGACATTTTTAACAAAATAGGAAGGTGCACCAGAAAAAAGTCCAAACTTGAGTAAGTCCTTAGAGTTCCTTTTAATTTTCACATATGTTTTTTCATAGAGTAAGAAATCAGCCAACGCGTTTCGTTCTTTAAGATAAGAACTTCTTCAGGGCTGCAGATAGAGAGAGGAGGTGGAGCCATGCGACATCCTCTGCACCATGCCGTCCTTCTGCAAGATGCACTCCTCTAGGTGGATCACGTTAGGGTGCTGACTCTGGATGCTGCTGAGAGCCCAGAACTCCCGCAACGCCAGTTCCACATTTTCAGGTGCATGGCAGCGGATCTTTTTCA
Source organism: Triturus cristatus (assembly GCF_964204655.1). NCBI lineage: Eukaryota > Metazoa > Chordata > Amphibia > Caudata > Salamandridae > Triturus > Triturus cristatus. The sequence continues at coordinate 762,442,012 of NC_140595.1, forward strand.
CTGCCACCCGTGCAGAGGTCTTCCTGACAATAGCTTCGTATACTACACCGTAACTGCCACGACCAACCTCTCGAATTAGGTCGTACTTCGGCTGGCTACTCACCATCTTCAAAGTCAAAGTTCCTCAGCGGGGATCCCCTCGTTCTTCTGCTGTCGCCATTGCCTTGGTCTCTCGCGCTCCTTTCTCCCTCTCTCCCGTGCGCTCGCCACCACTCTGAGCCAACCAGGAGGGACATGGCTTCACCAGGTGCGTGCAAGGCCGGACAGCAGTATCTGGGAGAGGGGTAGAAGGGAGGGCTGGGGATGAACAAGACATGAAAACTCCCCTAATGAAGTAGACCTTCTAAATACTTTAATATTAGTCTAAGAACACTGAAGGTGATTTATATGGCCTTTTTTTCAGGAAAATCCTCACTTTTCTTTTACAAATTAAGGATTATAAGAGGAGGCAAATGTCCCTATACCTTAGACCTCCTGCCCCATAAAAACCCCTACCCTCACTTCCTATGTAACCGAATTCCCAAAATATATAAAAGGAAAGTGTCCCCTTTACTAACCCCACAACGAGAAACAAAATTCTAGAGAGGATAAGTTCTTACCTGCATATCTGTTTCTGTCGAGTGTCTAGGCGGACAGGAACTCCGGAGGCCCTGTAAAGAAGGAAGACATCATAAAGCTCCTGCTTGGGACCTTCAGAAGGTCTTCTTCTGTTTACAATACTGTGTTGTCTTAATCTTTTTTTTGTTGCAATAAACTAAGGAGAATAAGATATAAATCAGCCCTTTGAGTGTTTTTTGGACAACTCACCATTGTAACTGGTGATACTGAATTTCAATTTTTTCGGTTATTGTTTGAAAGTGAATTTCCTAGGCTTTTCAACCTATATAAAAATGAAATGAGTCGGATAACCAGCACAAGGAGCTCAAAGTGCTAGGCATCTTTCCTCGTTACCCTTAAGAAGTATACTTATTTTTGTTTTTAAACTATGTTTAAATGTTATAACCGAAGCTAACCATTGCTTCAGTTTCATCTTTTGTGTGTGTGTTTTTTATCATATATCACATTCACCATCCTACTCCTGCTGTGCGCAGTCTACATCCAGGCCACGCACAGTGTTCGCAGACCTCAGGGGCTGCACTGGGGGCCACTAACCGAGCCGCAAGGTACAAGAGCCCATGGCAAAATTAGCTTTTATTTTTTTTTAAATTTTATTCGCAAAGGGAGATCAGCTTGTGAGCCCTTCCTGATCAACCAGGGGTCAAGAGATGCTCCTCTTGTCCACTTGTATTGTTTTTGTTAGAACAAGGTGCGGGTTTGGGGACCCAAAATGGACAATGGATGAAAGTGCTTCCTCATCCAATCAGATTTATATATTTTCACATTTTAGATCCCTAATCTCTGTGTATTACTGGTACAGATATTTACATAATTTAACTTCATATCCAGACCAAAACATTTTTAGATACTGATTTCTCACAAACTACTCCCAAGTTGGCAAAGGCACTTCTTTGAGTAAACTTCTACCTTCATGCCAAGTTTGGTGTCATTCCATTCAGCTATGTTTTTCTGTAACAAAGAGAAAACACTACCATGCTATTTAAAATATGAAATGAAAGTTTTTGCTACCCGTTCGCCCCTCCGCCCCCTGTGGTTTATGGCCTCTCACTTGATGGATCTGCACCAAACTTGCCATACACAGCCAAAATGACCGATTTCATTTGTTTATTGAAAATTTTTTTTTGTCGAAAACCTAAAATTGGAAACTTTGAGCTACACATAAATGCAAAGACGCTATCAAAGATGAGACGGGGCACAAGGAGGACAACAGACAGACAAAAGATGTAGTTTGCAGAGTGACGGTTCTGAGTGGGTAGATGAAGCAAGGTGTTAAGGAGCACACTAAGGAGAGATTTATAGTCAATGTCGAGACAGCAAACATTCACATGAGTGAGAAAACGAAGTGAGGCAAGGAATGGAATAATGTAAGCAGTGGTCAAAGGTGTGAAAAGGAGGCAGACAGAAGATATTGGCCAGCTGAAGAGACTGAAGAGCATAGGCAAGGAGATTAACCAGAAATAATGATCAATAATCCATACAGGAAATCGTAAAGCGAGCATGAGAGATATTCAGTGGAGTGAAAGGAAAAAGGAACACATTTTGTGAATATTGAATATTGAAAAGCTGATGCTGGCAGGACTTGGAGACTGTGGTGCTATGTGGGAAAATAAGAGGGTTTAGCAATTACCACACAGTTTTGTGCAGAAGGCTTGAAAGCGAGGGAGGAAGGAGACCTAAGACAGACACAAGGAGGAGAAGAAGCAGGAAAATAGAAATCTCCGATCATAATAGGTTTTATGTGAAGAGAGTGTAATGTGTAATGGCCAAAAGATGAGAAAGAAGAGACATAGTCTCGCTGCTGAGAAGTAAAGCTAAAGAAAATATAATAATCCATGGGGCATATTATCAAGTGCCAGTGTTCCGGCGCTGTTCTACTACAGAATTATGACACACGTTAACAAAGCAGCGCTTCCCTCTACTTTGTCCTTCTAACAAGCTCAGAGAACACCTGCTACCTTTTCAGTGATAAGCGTTATCGGTATGCCAATTGGTTTCCTGGTACTTAAAGACCAAAATTTCACAGGTACACCTTTGCTATCATACACACTTCTCTCACACCGAGAATATTTCTAATGACAACCCACGACGATGCCGCCGAATCGAACCCAGGCAATGCGCCGTGCAACTTCACTTGTCACACGTTTCCCCTGTGTACCTACAGGGCAACAACAATTCTGTCTTTCCAGAGAGCAGCGCTTACCTCTGCTCTGCTACAGAACTGTTACAAACTTCCGACTTCCTACATCCCAGAAGCTGTGCTAACAACATATAACTCAACGTAACTCAACATATAGTGTTAGTACATAAATCAATACCAATCAATAATCAATAAGCTATTTACAAGCAATGATCACTAAACCAAAACAGTAGTAAACCATATCTCTGCTACCAAGAAAAACTGTTCCAGCGCGGAATGCAAAATCCCTCCCTTCGTCACAGATCCTAGATCACACACAATCACTACATTCGCTGGTGGGGCCCATAACACCAACATACATCCATCTAATAACCTGTTTCAAGGAGATGATTGTTCCACTCGCTGTAATGGAAGAGAGTACTTACATATCCCTATTCATAAAGATCTAAACTTCACCTTTAGTACTCCTCCCATAAATAGGCCATGGATCAACTAGCTGCAGGTTGGAGTGATAACAAAATCTATAACATCATTTACATAAATACTTTTCTCAAATAATAACGACCCAACACAGTTCTTGTAATAAATCTTAATTTTTATCTAAATAATTGAAATTCGAGTCTCTGGTTTAATCAAGCAAATAGATCATCATAGTTCCCTAATCTGGCTAAAAGTCGCCCTCTAAGTCAAAATCTTGGTCATCGGTTCATACTGTCAGAGTCTTAGGAAACTGCTGTCCTGCAGTGTCACCGTCCTCTCCGTCAGCATAACGTCAGGAAATCGAAAATCTTCAGAAGGGTCTCTCATTACATCCTCTCTATTCTACCATTTTTATAGTAAAATTACATTCCAAAGTGTAACAAATGATATTTTGAACTATTCTTATTGGTCCGTTTAAAATTGTTCGACTTCTTTCCCATACGTATAATGTGTCTTTAGATATAGTTCCAATTTTCTCCACGGAATAGTATCTTTTCATTGTTTCTTTCAGAGCAGCTGGCTGATAGCCCGGTGTGTCCTTGGGTGGCACAGTTGAGTTAGGGTCGTTCAAAGGCCAATGCAGCTGATGGCGACACATGCGCACTTCACCCAGAGATGCTCACAAATGAAGTCAATTTCGTCTGATAGGGATGTCGGCCATTTTGTGGCCACCAAATGGTCAACTTAAGCAAAGAAACACAAAAATGTAATGAATACATAGAAATGACTAATAATCTGTTAACCCCTTACTAATACCCATATGTGTATGTATTTATCTAGCAGAAGCAACACTTAATGCAGGTTATATTCACATTATTAAAGCACACATCATGAATACATCACAAAAGCAACATATAATCATGCAATTTATAATTGTCTATTATTAGTATGCATATGAAAATTAGTTTACGTATTAATTAGGCCATGCAAATGCAATTCCCACGTATATTTCTTATATTAGTAATGTTGGTCAATTCACACAGCAAACAATTAGTACAATTACTATTAATTAATTATTCATATTAATCCAAACATGCAAAATGGAGAGGGTATACAATTTTTAAAGAAAACCCCACTCCAGCACCAGCGATAATCATCGCTGGAAATTATCGCCATGCTAGCGCTGTATTAACAACGCATAGTGCAATGGCGATAATTATTCCAGCGATAGCGGTGTTTTCCATGGAACATCGCTGGTTTTCCAGCGATGTTCCATGGAAAACGGCGATAACCTTGGTGATACGACCCTGTGGTCGTAGCAGCATAATCCACCCCCAATGTTAAGTATACGTGTCCGCATTTTAGCAGATGTTAGTTTTTGGCAAAAACCACAGTTTTCGCCCAAAACTAACATCTGCTAAAATGCGTGGGCCTCCTTGTAAATATCGTGATATGCACATCAGCGATAATTTACATGCTGTACTACCCAGTGACACCCACTTAAAGCGAGGAGTCGGGAAAACAGGGGCTAACATGCGCTAATGCATGTTAGCACCCACTTCTAAGTAGGGCGATAGTTTTATCGCCGTTTTTTTGGCTTTTAAAGCCAAAAAAGCGGAGATAAGGCCCTTGTTGATATGCCCCCATTTGTCTTCAAACACAGAAACTACGTGTGAGGTTGATAGACACTTTTAGTGCAGCCTAGGGTCTCAAATAACATGAAAAAGAGAGGGGAGAGACTAGATCCTTCAGAAACACCATTCAGAAAAGGTAAAAGTGTACAAGTATGAACAGTCCAAGTGAATCAAGAATTACGAGAAGAGATATGCAGTGACTACTAATTTGAAGGGACACAAAATACTTATATAAGATACATGATAACAAAGGATAGAGCACTGTTGGTTTAGACAGGATTTTGCTTCTGTTTAACGTCCATATAAATGTTCTCAAACCTTAGCTTCTCTGAATCTCTCTTCATTCACCTCCATACATGGCATGATTGTGCTCCCACTAGCTCCCAATTCTTTAAATCCCTGATATTGAAATAATGACATCGTATTTCAACTTCTGCATGCTTGTTTTCAACTTCTGCATGCTTGTCTTCAACTTCTGCATGCTTGTCTTTAACTCTTCACTTCATATTCATATTATACAGCTTAAATAACCTAATTTCTTACATTCCCCTTGATTTGAAATAGATGGTATGCATTGTGATTGCTAGTGATGCTGGAGAAGAACACATAAGGAAACCTGTTATTGAGAAGCCTTGTCTAGGAACCTGTTTTCTTGATGAATACACTTCATGTCACAAAATGTCCCTGCATTCTCTTAATATTGTAGATCATATAGATCCTTGGTTTCTCCTTTGCTTTCCTGTCTACCCACCTTCTAGAACGATTTCTGTTCTCTCTTCCTCTGTTTCTTAATACTGTTAACCCAAGCAGTTCTTTTCGTACCGCTCCATTTCTTTTATTCTTTACCACTATAATTTATTTATGTCTATAAAATATAACCTCTACCCTACCTCTACGCAAGTACCTTTACCTCCACTCATGCCCTGGTGTTTTTAACAATGGTCTATATACTTATAACTCTATCCCTAGTTGTTACATCTGGCATCTTTTGGTGTGTTTCCTTCGTCTTTTTGATTTCTGACCTCCTTATTTTGATGGTATGCTCGACTTCGGTTTTGCTAGTTTACTGTCTCTGCGCACTTTTTCACTGCTATTCAGTGCTAAAGAGCAAGTGCTCCTACTGTAAATTGTGTTATGATTGGTTTCCCACAGTTGGCATATTTGATATACTAGTAAGTCGCTAGTACAGTGCACTGTGTGGGCCCAGGGCCTGTAAATCACATGCTACTAGTGGGCCTGCAGCACTAGTTGTGCCATCCACACACGTAGCCTTTCAAAGGTGTCTCAGACCTGCCACTGCAGTGTCTGCGCACACTTTTAGCTGATGTGTCAACCTGGCAAGTGCACCCACGTGCCAAGCCATAACCTTCCCTTGTCTTACATCTAAGCCACCCCTAAGGTAGGCCCAAGGTAGTTCCCTGGGCAGGGTGCAGTGTATGTGAAAGGTAGGACATGTGGTAGTGTGTTTTACATGTCCTGTTAGTGAAATAAAGTGCATTTCGTTTTTCACCATTGAAAGGCTGCCTTTCCCAAAGGTGATAATTGGAGTTGCTTGTAACATTTTACGAGTATAACTTTCAAGTGAAGAAAGATAGAGAAATTGAGTTTAGGCTCCATGAGCTCAGAATTTAATAAAATGTGTTTCAGTAAAAGTGTTTTTTACATTATGTGTTTGAAAATGCCACTAAGTGTGCATTTTCTTGTTTAACCATCCTGTATGCCTCTGCCTGATTGTGTATTCACCGTATGGTTTGGAGTGACAGGAGCTGGGGATGTCTATTCACTAGGCCTGGGCGGTGAACTCCGCTCCGTTTGCGGCGTTTTCCACACTGCGGGGAGCAAACAAAGTTCTGAAAAACTCCAAGGAGCGAAGATTTTTTCGCCCTCTCCAACGTTAATTTGGTGAGCCCGAGCGAGGAAACTCCACCTTCACGTGAAATTTCTCAACGCATATAGTCAGGTTTCTCAACCCTGGCGGTCACGGATGGTCACGACCGATCATGTTGAGAAACCTTCCGTTCGATTTGAGAAAGCTGCCACTGAGGTAGAAAATCTACTTGAGCGGCAAAGCAAGAAGCAGCACCCTTAAACTGTGCATGGTGGAGTTTGTGCTGATTTTACAGCATGGGACAAACACCTGGTGCTGAAAATCTATTTGAACTGCATGACCAAATGCACTCCTCCACTTGCGGAGGTCCACGTAGCATGGCGAAGTTTTTTGGTCAATATGCAGAGTTACGTATAGCGGAACTCCGTGAACCCCACCCAGGCCTAGACAGTCACAAGAGGGGGTTGATGTATGTCCTGCCTTTCCTCAGTGAATCATAGAGAGGCTTAATAGAACTTTCTGCATTTACAGTTTTCACTAGCACCTGAATAGGCTGTGTCTGCTCTGCACAACATCTTGTAGTGATGCTGGACCAGAGAGGACAGAACTGGCTTTTACTGAGCTCAGATACTTTCTGCCTAAAACTTCAAATGGAAAAGTAGTATCAATATTAGGCCCCTGACCCCAGAACATTAGAACTCATTTTGTCTAAGGATCCTATCAAGAAGAACAGCTGGAGAACCTGTGAATGGGAACTGCCAATTGTCTGAGTGGTTTGCTGTGTTGTCCTTCAGTGGCTGCTTCTGTCTTAGGCAGTCAAAGGACTGGACTGGACTTTCTCCAACTTATTTTCTTGAGTTTCTCCAAGGGATTGAGGTAGAGCTTGCCTCCTGTTTAAGGAGACTCAGGAACAGCAAAGACTTCAAGATCATCTGCTATCAGCACTGGAAACAGGGAGTTTTCTGTGTTAGCGGAAGAAAAGGCAACACAATGCCATCAACGACGCCGCTGCCAGCTCTGTGACCTGTTGGCACCACAGAGAGCACTGCCCCTCTTCGCACCGCAACCCTGGTCTCACTGTGGATGCCGTCCAATGCTGCCACTGAGCTACTGCTTGCACCGTGACCTGATGGCACCGGACTCCACAACTCCTCGCTTCACATCGCCAACCTGGTATCCCCAAAAATGCAGCCCCACACCGACATTGATGCTCTGCCTGCACCATGGCCTGAGGGCACCACTCATAAGTTACTCGACCCAACACACTGTCCCACATCGCAGTCCTGGCCCACCGGTGCCATCGACTCCTGATCATCTACCGACGACACCGCTTCAGCAACGATGATGCTGCAGCTTGCACCGTGACCTGTCAGCACTGCAACAAGCACCGTCCTGCTTCTCACTGCTGGACACTGTCAGAAAAACGCTGCCTGCTCTGCAACCTGAGGACACTGCACGCCACATCACTCCACTTCATACCACAGCCCGATGCCAGTGGACACCAGCGCTCCTGACTTCAAAATTACAGAGTTCGATCTGCAACGTGTGTAACTTCAAGGGCCCGATGACTCCTTCAGCGACTTCCGAACCTGACGCCTGCCAACTCTGCATCTTCAGATCTCGGCACCATGATAGCCCGGGAGGAGCTGTCGAATTCAAGGAACTGTATTTGAAGTCTATTTTTGTAATATTTGTATTTTGATTACTGTATGCTCAATTTTATTTTTTTTGGTCTTGTTTAATATTAAATAGATAATATAATACAGAAGATATAAGATAATAGATAAATATTGGCTATTTTTCTAAAACTTGTGTGATGTTCATTTGTAGTGTTTTCACTGTATTACTGTACTTTATGTGCAAATACTTTACATTGCCTCTGAGATAAGCCTAACTGCTTGTGCCAAGCTACCAAGGGGGTGAGCAGGGGTTATTTTAGAAGTGCAATCCCCTTACCCTGACTAGAACGAAGGGTCCCTACTTAGACAAGGTGCATACCACTGCCAACTAGAGACCCCCATTTCTAACACTCATTATATGCTGTATTCTGTACTCTTAACCCATTTTTTAAAATACGATTACAAGAATATTAGTTGGGGAGGATTTTAATTCTTCTCAAATATTACGTTCGAAATATTGTCGGGTCCAACAACAAGTTCAACGAGTAAACCTACCTCACCCTCAGGTAGTACACGGAGCAGACCAACTTAAGGAAAAGTGTGTAAACTACTTAGCAGTGCCAAAGCATAAAAGCAATTACAAAGTCAAAATACAAAACAATAAAAATTACATAACCAATTTCTACAAAATAACAGTTTTGTAAGAAAAATGACAATAAAATGTCTAAAATCCAATCAGAGGAACTGGACATACAAATTTGTAAAGTTTTAGAGCAAAAAGCGACAAAAAGTAAGGCGTCAATCGGAAATCACTTGTCGTGAGTGACTAAGACTTAGGTGTGATTTCAGGCTGACCAATGTAGTAGAGGTAAGATATCCCAAGTGGATTGTCCTGTCAATGATTTTACATTCTGACTAAGGGGCTCATTAGTCCACCCGCCATCCCCGCGGTGTTGGGATGGGCCGCCAGACATGCAGCAGTCCCGCAACGCGAGTTAGGATGCGACCGCCACCATGGGGAACGCATTCTGCAATTTGACATCGCAGCGGTTGCTGCTGACAGCAGCACCCGCCGCAATGTCAAAATCGCATGTCTAGCATTTCACTGCACCACATGGCAGGCACCACACGGTGCCTGCCACTTCGTGCAGCAAAATGTTGGGGGGTAGTATAGGTACCCCCCAAGTGCACCTCACCTCTCCCAGACACAAGGGGGGCTTACAACGGGCCCCCAAAACCAATCCCCGCCAGCCTTTCCATGGCAGCGATGCAGCCCCCACATCCTAATATGGCAGACGGTGCCTGCTAGGCACCGCCACCATATTAGTGCCCCTGCTCTGCCCGCAGGCAATCGTAATGATTGCCACTGGAAGTAAAGCAGCGGATGGACTTTGCATCCGCCACGATACCCACCGCCATCCTAATATGCCAGTGGGTAAATCTCATTATGATGGTGGAACGATTGCCACCACCAGAAAGGCGGTGGCGATCGTTCCGCCATCGTAATGAGCCCCTTAGTCTCTGAAATTGAAGTCGAAAGCTGGTTAAGGCTGCAGGTTGTGTCCGGGACAGCATGTAGGGATCACAACTCAGTCCAGCAGAGAACAGCAGCAAGGCCCAGTTGCTACTAGTCATCTGGGCACTCTGGGGAAAATGCTTTTTGCAACTTGCTGTGTCCCTGTAGCCATACAAGAGGTCAGACTCCTCAATCATGGATGCAAGTGGGAGCAGGATAAGCCCTTCAGATCTCCACACAGGTCAGAGACAGTAGATCCATTACTCTTATGTACTTCCAAGGGTCCAGGAAATTTTCTAATGACCTACGGGTAAGGTGCATCTTTTGTAGGATTTGCAAGGGACTGGGAGAATGTGACTTCTGGACACTCCCTATCCAATGAGAAAAGATGCCCATGGACAATCCTGCTCCGGTTTGCAAAATATCCTGTTTGCCTTACTACAAACTGTTTTACAGTGTAGTAATCAGTATCCGATCCGATACGGCAGCACCCTTCTATCCTTGGAGGTTACTGGTGTGCCATTCAGGGGTGTTTATAGAGAAACAAGCAGCCCCTTCTTCCTCAACTACACTTAACTGGTCCTAGGACTATCTCTCCCTCCCACTCATTAGGACCAAGCTGGCAACAGATGACCAGGGAAGAAAGGCTTTTCCAGGTCTCCTTTTATACACAACTTGAATGAGCAGGTCTAACCCTGGTCCCTTTCAAGCTAATGGAGTTCCTGAACCATTCCCAGCTAGTCTTCCTTAACTGGAAGGAGTCACATACATGGCACCGAGGTCTTTCTGCTAAAAGATCTAGGCCATTGTTTCTGCTCTGCGAGTAGTTTTTACACTTCATAAAGATAAAGCATTGATAGGAACCAGCTGCTGGCAGGCTGATGTTAATTAGCCTACTGGTGATTCAAGCAAAATCTAACTTTGTAAAAGTTACTTTTCCTAACTATTCATTAAAAACCATAATTTACTAGTGGATTCTATTTTAAATAAATATTAAAATTAGTAATTGAATCTACTCTGTAGCTTGTCCCAAACCAACGACAGCAGAATTATTATTTTAGCTGAACTTTAGGTTTTCTCAAAGGACAACTTTAGCCCTTTACAGAGTGAATAACTTTCTCAGGCTAGTCAATGTAGCTGCATACCAACACTAAATTAGTGCATGTGCCACTTTTGAATACCAGGCACCCATGTGGGCTCCACCGCTTATTTAGAGGTAACTTATGTTATATTAAAAAAGACTGGTTCTTTCCTGTCAAAAATTGTTATTTTGATAGGTAGGTCCGCAGGTTTAAAAGCTGCAGCTGTCAGGCTACAAAGACTATTTGTCGGCCTAGAGGATGGCACAACATGCACTGCAATCCATAGGTAGCATTTAACTTTCCATGCCATTGGTAAATTTTTCTGCACCAGATAATGTGGCCTTACAGGAAAAATTTGACAATTGGGTACTAGCCAAGTTTGTCATATTTCTGAGGTCATAGGACGCACATGGGGGACTGGCCAGCAGTGCCCCAGAGTGCAGAGTTAAACAAAACAGCAATACCAGTCTGCAAAAAGAAAAGAATAAGGGTGATCACACAAAAAGAGGGATTTTTCACTCCCTAAAACTGCCTAGAATGTAGTATCTCTACGCTGATCTCTACCCTTGTACTCCTACCTGTCCTACAGTAGCTCAACCTATACCTCTACCATGCTGCTTATACCATTACCTATCCTAGATTCCTTGGCAACTAGTTACACCACATACCCCCAATCCTACATAGAACCTACACTGCTGCCTTTACTGTAATCCCTCTACCACTATTCAGAGTTTGATTTTATTGTTAACAGTTCAATTATTTAAAATCATTACAGTAAAAAAAAACTAAAATTGAAGCCCACCCCCCCCCTTGCCCGCCCACCCCTGCCTACCCCCCTCCCCCGCCAACCTGCAACTTTAAAAACCTTATTTTCGACAGTCAATCTTGTATTGCAAAGTCTCTTTTCCCATTAACTCCTGAAGCTTAGTTGTATTTCAGCAAAGTTCCAATCAAAGTATGTGGAATGACGGGCAAGCTCTTCTTTGCCCATAAATATTACTGAAGCACCTTGTTTGCCCGTTTATCAGTCTCTGTATTTCAAGTGCTTATGGTTAGTCATTTATGCACTTACATCTAAGGCCTGTCTAATATGGTGAGTAAATATTGCCGCTCTTGAGAGGAAGTAGGTTTTTATTTCCGAGAAGCACCAATCTGATGCCTCCCTGCATGTTCTAATGCCAATATCTCTTAAGGTGGGCCGGAGCATCCTTTGTCACTCACTGGTCAGTTTGGGGCAGCAACATAATAGGTGGAGCCAGGATTCCTTTTGGTAATTCCTTAGGAGGCAAGAGATGACACCATCTGCACGTGCCCATGCTGGATTGAAGTCTGCAGTTCTGAGGGCTGTTAGCCTCATATAAAGGATTTTCCTGCGGGCTGGGCCCCTAGTGCTTCACTTAGGTATGGTTAATCTTTCCCCATAATGTAAGATTCATCCAATGCCTTAGTGAGGGTATTATGGCGAAGTGCGGTTAGGTCCAATTCATACGAGATGGAGCGGACCTGCCGTCTCATGATGTTTGACCAGGTCTTGTGCTGGATGTCTTTTAGGTACAAGACTTTGGGGTTCGATGTTTAGGGTCTCTATTGCTTTGCCCAGCTTGATGTGCCAGGGGGAGTCCTCTTCACTAAAAATTGTTACAAGGTGATGTTTGAGAGAGTTTTAAGGTGAACTAAGGACTCTGATATAATACTTAATTAGGTCCCCCTGGAGCGCCAGTTCAGGTCTGCCAAGCCCTAATTCCAGCCGTAGCCTGGTGTTCCTTGCATACCTAGGTGTTTGCAGCACAATTTTGTGGGCTTTGACCTGCGCTGCTGATATGAGTTTGTCTAAGGCTCCTGGAAATGCCAAGTGACCGTAGTTGATGGCCGGGATTAATTTTTCCCTGAGGACCTTCAACATGGGATCAGCTGTAGGGCTAGTCAAGCGTTGGCTTAGGCATCTCATTGATAGGATTACGCTCTTTGTTTTGGCATTTAGGTGTTTTGTATGAGTTGCCGATGTTGCCCTCCCATATAGCCAAACCCCAAAATAATTATAGGCTGTGGTGGTACCAATTTCTCCCAAATTCCAGCATGCTTGTTTTTTGTGGGGATATCAACCGAATATCATTATCTTTGTTTTACTCAGGTTGACATTCAGGTGATTTTCCTTATTATACTTCCACAACTCTTTTAATGGTCTTTGGAGGCCCACTCTTGTGTGATCAGTCACTACAGTATCGTCTGCGTACTGAAGAATTGCCAGTCTCGCCATGCCCAGTTTAGGTGGAACTAGAATTGCCTCTTTCAAAGCTCCCCTCTTGTCGACTGTATAGAAGTTGAATAATAGGGGGCCCAAGACACAGCCCTGCTTCAGTCCGTTGTTGATTTCAACTCTTGCTGATAGCGCTGTAGGGCTTATCTGGACTTGTACCCAGGTCCCCTCATGAAGGGATATAATGGCTTTCAGTAGCTTTGATGGAACTCCCCCGGCTGACAGTTTTCCCCAGAGTTTGCCTCCATCGACTCTATCAAAAGCTGTGCTGTAGTCGATATAACAGCAAAACAGCAGCAGGTGCCTGTCTTTCACCGCTCGTTTTGAGAGATAGGCCAGGGCCATGATGTTGTCCATTGTTGCGCTGTTTGTCCTGAAGCCGGTCTGATAGAATGGTAATATTTAGTTGTTTTTGGCCCAGTCCTCTAATTCTCTCAATAGTAGTTTGCCGTAGGCTTTGGCTTCTACATCTAGCAGGGCCACTAGCCTGTAGTTGGCGGGGTTGGAGTGGTCGCCTTTCTTGTGAATAGGAGAAATAATTGATCCTTTCCATGTTTGTGGGATTATTGCAGTTAAATATGCAAAGTTGTCTAAAGGGGTAAGGATTGAGGCAAGGAATGGTTGGACTGATTTAAATGCCAGGGCTGGAATGCCATTTGGGCCTGGCACCCCATCATTCCTCATTTTCCTTATCTCCCTTGTTATTTCAGTTTCTGTGAAGCCATTGCCCTCAGATGCATTGTTCCTACTTCGTCTGTGTACTTGGGGAGAGTGTCTATATGGGTGCTTGTTTCCAGGTGTTCTTAGGATGGGCGTGCTCTGCAGTTGATGTTCCTCTGGTGTATAAGCCCCTTACATTCACTTCCCATTCATTGCTTGCAATGTTGTTCACCTTGCCTCTGGACTGGGAGCTCAGGCGTTTTATGTACCTCCATAATTTGGCATTGTTCTTTTCCTTTAACAAGGCGAATACTGTGAGCCATTTTTGTTTCATATCTTTCCTCTTGTGCTCGCCTACTTTCCTCCTGTAGGCAGCTCTCAGTGCACTTATGGAGACCCCCTCTTCTGATGAGCCTCTATTTTTCCTTCTTCTGAGTGCCTTCATTAGAGCACCTTTACATTGGCTCAAACTTCTCGGTATCAGTGGGTTCTTTAAGAAAGGGGCCTTGTGGGAAGGTATTTTTTTGCATTGTTCTTTGCCCAACTTCTGCCACAGATCTTCTGTCAGTGCTTCCCAGCAACCAATCACCTCTGGCTTGGTCACCCACGGTTCTCGAGCTTCCCACGTTGGTGCCCTCTCCTGCATTTCCCTTCTAGTTTGGTTGTCCCTTTTATTCTTTTAATGGCTCTGAAGTGTTGCTCCCCTGTGGGTTCTCCCATCAATTTCTGGAGGTCTTCTGATTCCGTTCCTAGGTAGAATGTTGCACATAGAGGCCTGTGATCACTTTCTTCTCTGTCATCGACCTGAAATTCTTTCAACTTATCAGACATTTTCTCTTTGATTAAAATGTAGTCGATAGTAGATATGTTCCGAAATGATGGTTTGGGACACCACGAGGGTGAACGTAGTTTCATCATGAGGTGAGTTGAGATGAGTTTGACATTTTTGAGAAGAGAGAGCAGTGCCTTGTGCCCTTTATTTTGTTTGCCAGGGGCATCTTCCAAACCTCTCAAAATAAAATCTCCTGCAATGATTACGTGGTAGTGTTCATATTTAAGTATTATATCTTCCAGCGTGTTGGTAAATGATTCAATGCTGGCAGCAGTCATTGCCGGGTTGATGTAACAGTTTACGAGCAGCAAGTTGAACGGCCAGTGTTCCTCCCTTAACCCGGCCATTGTCATTACTTGCAGCCCTGGGGAGTTTACTCTTATTTCTGTGGTCACGTGAGACTTTATTACAACCAACCACACGAAGAGAACAACATCGCATGGTGGTAGTCTCCCGTTTCTCAACCATGAGCCACAAATTCAAACAGTCTATTAAAAGGCACTGGCCAGTTCTGGCCCTTGAAACCGATTTCAATGGCATTTTCAGCGATCCACCAATGTTCGCACACACCAGGAGTAAAAACATACAGGAACTGATTCGACCCAATATTGAGACATCTATCATGGAATTTCGGGGGACAATCCCCTGTTTAAACTGCAGCAATTGCAACAACATCATTAAAGGCAACAAAATTGCACACACCATGAGGGGCACCCCGATTAAATTACAAGTGAATGCCACCTGTGACACCACCAATGTAATTTACGTACTGAAATGCCCGTGTGGCCTCGTAGATGTGGGTAAAACCGAAAGGAAGATAAAGACACGCATACACGAACACAAGAGCAACATACGTACCAGCAATCCCAAATCAGCTGTTGCTATGCATTTTCTGGACAATCAGCACAACATTGCACAACTGAAGTTCATGATACTAGAGACTGTGGTGAAAAAGGAAGGCAGAGACAATAACACTTTCTTGTTACAGCGTGAAAACTATTGGATTTACAAATTGGAATCTTTGAAACCAAAGGGTCTCAATGACCGCTTGGAATTTGCTTGTTATCTTTGAACTATGACATCATCAAAATACGCACAGTTGTTACGAACGTTCTCAGCATCATAGTGTGTTCACAACACCGCATTTTCTTATCTGTTCTGACTAATCTGGGTTTCTTTCATTTATGACGTCTCACTTTCACCACTTGCAAGATGGCGCTCATTTTCGGTTATTACATTCAATACACACTCGCGGTATAACATCCGTTTATGTCACTTCCGGTTTTTCGCGGATTTCCATTTTAAGAGCACGCCCCAAGGTACACAAACGAACCCGAGACAGGAACGATTGACACCGTTGCACACAACAGGTATGGAGCCCCGCTTCACCAATGAGGTTTTCTCATCTACGCATTTTCTTTCGTATTGGTGCACTCTTTATTTTTCGTTTCACAATACGCTTTTTTTCAAACCCTCACCGACTGTCTGGGAACGTCCGAGCACAGGGACAATTCACACGACACACGGGAGTCTTTCATAGAATTTTGGTACGGTTGGAACTTTTTCTCCTTCTTTTTCTGTCTTATTTACAAGCCACGGTGCACGTTTTAGGGTGAATTCTTTCTTTAACGTTCCATTGATCAGTTACTAATACTTTCTTTAAGAACTGTGAACATTTCGGCACATCTTTTTGACTGTGTTTCACGTTGTTTTATGACATGATGATATCATAATGTTTCCATGCAAACCAATTTCATGGTGATGTTCTTTCTGTTAGCATCGTCACACTGTGATTTTTTTAGCGTAATCTCGCTTTTTCAGGCAATGTCCTTCAGGCTTTTGTTAAATGGCAAACTCCTCATTGCACTATTCAGTGATATGCATATATTTCTTTGTTATATAGAATCCCCTGACGAAGGGCCAGAGGTGCCCGAAATGCATTGGGATCAAGTCTATCACTTGAGATGAAGTGTAACACAGCGATGTCATTCATGTGAAACAATTTCCAGTATATGATTATACGGATTAACCTTTGAGTTGAAATTAAAGTTTGGAATCAAGCATCATCTTCTGTTTTGTTTCAACACTTCAGTACAAACGTTTCATTCGCTTTCAGCGAAGAATACACTGCATGCCCAGAGGGACGTTGTCTGTTGTCAGCCAACGCATGGGATCTTTTGATTGAACACACTCCTTGGGTGATGAGAGTGATACCTCTGTGGCACCTGACAACACATTCAATGTTTTCAACCCACGGTTTGTGCACGATCCTGAATTGCTTTGAACCTCCCTTAACCCGGCCATTGTCATTACTTGCAGGCCTGGGGAGTTTACTCTTATTTCTGTGGGTCTGAGTTTATGCGCATGGCTTATGAAGATTAAAAGACCCCCAGAGGAACTTCCGAAGATGTTTTTTGTTGTTGCATTTATCCGATGTTCATGGAAGCCCACTATGGGTGTTGATGTCATTGACCAGGTTTCTTGACAGCATATAATGTCCCGGTTAGCGAGGTAGTCCTGTACTTCTTTAGTCCCCGATTTTTTGTTTAACCCTGCGATATTCCACGATATGAGAGTTAGTTCTTGAGGTAAGTCGGAATTTTGGCCTTGGTGTTGAACTTCCCATACCGACATTACCCTTCCTTCATTAATGAGCAACTGATTTTGGCTAGGGATGCTGATGCCAGTTCTCGCCACTTGTGGCCTGTTTAGTTTGACCAATTAGCACTCGACGCCGGTTGTCGCTTTGAAGGATAGAGATGTTTATTGGTGTATTAGGGCATTCATTGGTATGTTCCCCTTGTTTTCTGTAGTGGTTGGTACCTTTTAGGATTGATGTGACTGCCGGCCCCTCTTTTTGAGGTTTAAGGACAAAGGGGTATTTAGGATGTCTGTGTTCTGATGCTTCTATGCCCCAACTTGCAAATTGTTGCGCTTCGCCAAGAACTGCCCGTTGGAGAGATTGTTTGTTAATGCCCTGGAGAGTTGAATCGCCATGGCTGTCCCCTTGTGACCTTTTGAGTTTTACCCACTCTATGCTTTCTGAAGTTATCTGAGACAGGGACTTGACATGGCCAAAAAGTCGGAGAATGTTAGTTCTTTTTAGGATGTCGTGAGAGCCTTCCATGTGGTACCTAGGGGTTAGCGCCACCTCGTAAAATGTGGATATTTCCACAAGTTTTTTTGTTTGTAAGGCCCCCCGTTGCACTGGCTGCATGATCTCAAACTGTGGGGTGATTAATCAAAGATCACCAGTGTTGCTCATCTTCCGCCCTATTGTTGTTTCCCAGCCGGCTTGCTATTTGTTTTTGATCCATCGGTGGAGATGTAGTATGCTCCGTAGGGCCTTTGTGAACCTCATGTTCCACTAGATAATTGGGCCTTATTTGTGTGGAGGCGTCCTCCTTGCCCATTCCGACCATGTTTGTTAACAGCTGTGCAGCTGTTAATGATAACCCTGCTGGGTGTAGTAGTTGCGCCTGGTCCGCCTGGTCCCCCTGGTCCTCGTGGTCCCTGCCTTGTTGAGTCGTGTCATCTCTTTCACTTTTTTCGGCCTTTTCTTTATCTGCCGGTGAGCGGTTTTTCTTAATCTTCTGTTTAAAATTGAAAATCGGGTAGGGTGGTAGTGAGTTACTTTTCTCATCAGATCTATGGCTATTCAGCATTGCCGGCAGGATAGATCTTCTTTTCAATTTTGATCTCTTCAGCTGTTTCTTCAGCTTTTTCTTCGCTCTCCGTGTTAGGGGAGCTTCTATTCTAGCTCCTGTTTCCCCTTCCAAGGTCACTTTCTACCCTTCAACTTCCTTTGTGACTGGGTTTGCCGGTGTTTCCTTAGTCTCATTCTTTATCGGGGGAGCCAGGGACTCTAGACTGTTATACACATTTTCTCTTGATTTTATTTCCAAGTCCCTTGCTTGGCTGTGTTCTCCATTGGTCACCACTTTGTGATTACCCTTTTTCTCATTAATTCAATACATTTTTGTATCTGGTGATTCGCCTCTGCTCTTGGTTAGTGCCACTATATCCCCCAATATTACCGGCAATTCAGCCCACTTTTCTATTATATCGGCACATGTACTTGTACGAGCTGTCATTGCCTGATTGTGGTTGATTATAGCCTTCAGTTCTTCCAGTTTGTGGAATTGGACTATTGATTGAAGAAGGTCAACTTGGACCTCCATTTTAGTTGCTTCTAGTTTGGTTGTCCATTTTATTCTTTTAAAGGCTCTGAAGTGTTGCTCCCCTGTGGGTTCTCCCATCAATTTCTGGAGGTCTTCTGATTCCGTTCCTAGGTAGAATGTTGCACATAGAGGCCTGTGATCACTTTCTCCTCTGTCATCGACCTGAAATTCTTGCAACTTATCAGACATTTTCTCTTTGATTAAAATGTAGTGGTTTGGGACACCACAAGGGTGAACGTAGTTTCATCGTGAGGTGAGTTGAGATGAATTTCACATTTTTGAGAAGAGAGAGCAGTGCCTTGTCCCCTTTATTTTGTTTGCCAGGGGCATCTTCCACACCTCTCAAAATAAAATCTCCTGCAATGATTACGTGGTAGTGTTCATATTTAAGTATTATATCAATATATGAGAGGGTGCTTGGCTATTTACTTTTGCGCTTCTCTGATGGTTATCAAATGGGGGTGTCCTCTTGTTACACTTGATCCTTCTGGCCTGTTGGTGGGAACATTCCTGCTCGGTCTTTGGCCCTGTTTTTTGCCGCGACCCCTCTCCCAATGAGGTTGGGGGTGAGGTCCAAAGTCCTTTCAATTGTTTGCGCTAGTTTTTGTAAAAAGGAATCAGTGAGGTCTCCTGTCTCTGGCGAATCCAGTTGTTGGCGTCCAGTTGTAGAGGCCATTATGCTTGTTCCTGAAAAGGCTTGTGGGCTGGTGCGAGGCAGGTTTTTGCCCTCGATAACTTCTGGCATGACAGGCGTATCCTCCTCCTGGTGCCAGTGGATCAAGGCTTTCGTCGATTGAAGACTGTGTGTCGCGTCAGTGTACTTCCTTGAGAGCCCTTCAACTGCTGTGTGCAGCTCTAGATCAACTGCAGTATCTCGCCCTGGGTCTATATCGCTAATCCTTTCGTTATGTGTTTTACTGTTCTCCCCTCCGTCTCCCACTGGACGCCTGCTAGAAGGGCTTCCATGTGCCCCTGCTTCCTGCACTCGGACCAGATCCTGGTCCCCTGCTCCGGGCAGCAGATGTCTCCGTCCGCCAGAAGGGGGATTTTTGCTATCAAATAGCTCGATAGGCCCATGGTCGGGCCACGATGATTGGGGGTTGCACGCAGTGGTCTCATCGGGCTCTTCAGTACCCCCAGCAAACATATTCAGGGGTGATGAGCTGCCCGGCATCTGGAAGTAATGGGTAATGAGCCCTTGATGGGGGGGTTGTAGAATGGGGCTCGCTGAGTGAGACTCTTGTCTTAAAATCTGTCTTGAGATATGAGCCGTACTTCTTGTGACCCTTGTTGTTTGATGTTTGTTGGCGTCTTCGTCAGAATCCATCCTCTTTGATTTGGTCGGATTTCCCTTGAACATTTTCCCTCCGCACCAATGAGAGGGTGCTTGGGGTATTGACGGAATGACTCCCTTAGCTCAGCTTTTATTTTGTTGAATTTCTTTTTTAGTCTGTTCCTGCACACTCTCTTCTCTGAGCACTGCTTGGGCCGTGAGCCTTGCCCCACCGCTCTGAGCCTCTAAACTCAAGCAGGACCTTAGCCCATCCTCCTGCGGCCGTTCACCATTTGCTGTTCTCGCTGTCTGTGCGCTTATAGTTTTGCGCTCACTCCTGCTGAGTTGAGTTGACTTGGGTTGGTCAGACAGGACTAGTGGTTGATGAATGATTGTTATTAAGTTGTTGTTCGGTATTGCCTGACTGTCACTGTTTTATGAAGGCAGACTTTGAGGCTAACTGTGAGGGCGAACTGCAGGGGGAAACAGTTAGAATCCAGAATCCAGCCTCCCCTCACATCTACCCCCCTGCACCAGCTCCTCACTGTTTTGCCCCCCTGAGCATCTTAACTGCCGGTTGCTGACGTGCAGACTTATGTATGCCTTCCCTCTAGGGGGGGGACTCCTTGCCAAGGCTCTTGTTGATTCTGCGCCGTTCTGCAATGTGGCCATGTCCACCCCCCTGTTGCCAGCCACCTTCCGCTCGCCGCTACCTCGCCGCTACCTCCTTGTGAGCCTGTGAGGTGCGGTACGGTATGGAATGGGAGCCGCGGTCCCGAAGCCGCGGGAACCGCACGGCTCGGCGGTTCTGTTGCGGTGGCGGCGGTGCAGGCGGGCAGGTAGTGTTGGGAGTCGAGCAGTACTGAGCGTTGGGCGTTGGTGAGCGAGTGAGCGAGCACGCAGGGCTGTTCTGCTCAAGCTCAAGCTTCAAGCTCAAGCTCAATCTCCCACACCATGCTCCGAAGTCCATAGCCTCCTCCTCCAGTTCCTGGTGACACACAATCCCATTTCCTGAGGCCATAGAGTAACTCTAACCTCTAGCACTACCTGTGCCACAAAACCTCAGACCTTGCATACACACTAATAGGTTAATCTCTACCTTTACATTTTTCCACTACCCCTACCTACAGTTTAGCATGATTATCTCAGTCTATAACTTAATACGTGTACCGCTACCTTTATCATAGTACCTCTACCCAAACCTATACCCTAGACCCGCTACTCATTGTCTATATCTATTCCATTTATCCCTAACTATACCCTTGTATATCCACTCCTTAGTACACGATGTACCATTATCACTACCTGTTCCAGTGCCCCACTACAAATAGCCCTGCTCATACAGATAATTCTTCTAAAACTGCCAACACTCTAGTACCTCAGTGTTATCTACACCTCTGCATTTCTGGCTCTACCCCTGTCTATACCCTATAACCTTAAACAAAAAGGGGGAGGGCTTGGAGACAATAAAGGTCCAGTACCCAGGCTCCAAAATCACTAGTAGAACAAGCAGTGGATTTACTGTTCCTATCAGAAAGGAAAGGAGAGAGAAGGGAGGACGGAGAAATGGGAATCCTAAGGATTATTTCTTGGTGCCCTCACATATCCCCATGAATGTCCTGCTTCATCATCGGGCATGCTCTTCATAAGGCTGGCACTGCAATGCCCTACGGGGCCCACGAAGGGTTGCTTTAGCTGAGATCTTTTTATTTGTTTGCCGTATAATGAGAGGTGTCTGAGTGAGCGTGTTGTATCTTTTGTGCATTGCCTTTCTATGATATGGCCGTCTAGGTCCCCTTGTTTTACTGCCTAGTTTAATCCTGACTGCCATTGCCTTGTTCCTACAGTTAGCAGCTGTGCGCTACCCACTGCTTTTTGACCTATGGGGCATTTTTGACTGATCCACACCTTTGGACGTCTTATCACTTATGATATGCTGTGTGACACCAACTCAGATTGATTTTGTTTTGTCTGCCCCACATATGTCCACTTGCCTGTACAGTCATTATGTGAACTAGTATGTTTGTTTTCACATTTTTCACATTGTGGTGATTGATCAGCATAATCAATAGCATGCGCATATCTACCTTTGGAGATACTACTATTCAGTGTGCTGGAAAAGCGATCCTGGTGATGCATTGGACCAAACTTGCAAAATATTTGTTTACTTTATGCTATTTTTTTCATTTTTCTCCATTATCTTTTAGGCTGGATGGTCAATTTGCATCTCTCATTGAACCAGGTATCTCCTTTTAGTGGAATACCTACATTGCACATCACATCTTAGGTGTGGGGTAGGGTTGTATCCTTTTTTAGGTCCTGAAGAAGTGCAGCGGATCCTTTTTTGGGCCGTTGAGTGTGAAACATGTCGCCCTGACCACACTCACGGATTTAGACTACTTGGGTGCATCACCTGCCTGCAGTAGCCCCAACCTTATTATGTTTTTTAACCCTGCTGAAAGAACCACCATATCAAATCCAGTTTTGTATCTCTTAGAAAGTTTTAGCCTCTCTTCACTTTACTACACACACTCACTGCACCCCACATATTCCCAACACCCTCACACAAACACCTCTCATCGTAAGGTAAACAAGTAAAAAGCTGTGCGCTAAAGCGACTCTTTGTGGTGTCTGTAGGGCATTGCAGCACCGGCCCTATGAGGAGCACGCCCGATGATGAAGGATGACATCCCAAAGGATGTGTGAGGGCACCAATAAATAATCCTTAGGATTCCCATTTCTCTATCCTTTCTTCTCTCTTCTTTGCTTTCTGATAGGAACATTACCTCCACTGCTTGTTACACCCTATTACCTTCAACCATACTCACACCCTGTGCATATACCCCTACATTTAACACCTCTACCACTGCCTAGACCCCAGTGCCCCTACCCCTATCTCCCTATACCATTGTACACCCACTCCTACATAAACTTATGTGAATCTACATTGTGAATGCCATAATAATCGTACCTCTACCTAGGTCATTTTGCAGCTACCCCTGCCTATACACTGCCATCTCTGCATCTAGTTATCACCCTGAGCCTCTGCCTATACCCTAATCCATCTACAATTACAAATGCACTAGTACATCTGCCATTACTCATGCAGTGGTATTTCACCTTCTACCGATACCCAAATATCTCCTCCTATTTTCCTTCCATAAATTCCACTCCACTTTTCCTAACTTGTTTTCTGTGATGGTTCATTAACACCTTGGTGGCTTGTGCTGTCTTTTTTAACTTCTTTATTTAAGCATTTTTCTCTTTCAGGAAATACATCCACATTTCAATATTCTTGCCTATCCAGAATAAAGTTTTTATTGTGGTATGTCTCCTAAATGAATATCCTGGGAAGGCATACTTAAGCATTCATAGGGCCTGATTTAGAGTCTGGCGAATGGGATACTCCCATCACAAATGTGATGAATGTCCTGTCCATTGCATTAAGAGTTGTATAGAATAAAATGCACTTATACTAAGACAGACGGGACATCCGTCACGTTTGTGACAGAGTATCCCATCTGCAAACTCTAAATCAGGTCCACTATGCCCTGTAAATAAGATTATTGTTGAGTGCTTTCATGAATAAACCAGACTTCCGATTCCCGGTGAAAAACGAAAATTTCTCCATACAGTTCTCTCTTGTTGAACTTAATTGTATACAAACGTTTCCTTCATTTTTCTGCTTGATGTTGAGTTCCATAAACTCAGAATTTCAATTTTGTTCTTGTTTGTTATTGTTCGTTCTCTCAGATCCTGCTCTCCGTGTGCAGCCCCAGTTGCTCCACAGGATTCAGAAAAGCATCTAAACATGGAAAAATCTTGTGTTGCTTCCAGTGCGTGCCTTGTTTACTGGCGGAGATTTCTAACCAAACAGTTAGGCAGTCCAGCAGAATGGGAATTCTGAGTTGTGATCAAGAAAACATCTTTATGTGCTTCTAGTAAATCAATCCAGGGTTTATAAAGCACAACTACTCACCTGTGAGGGTCTCAAGTCACTGGGGGGCTGCTGGTCCCTCTGGGTGTAGAGGATCGTTCAAAAAGCCAGGTCTTGAGATCCTTCTTGAAATTGGGTCCCATTATTTGAATTTCTCTGATTTTATTGAATTCTTCAAATGTACCCAAAATCAGTAGCCCAATGAAAAAAGAGATGGGTGCATGCCGAAGATCACAAAGTTTTTTGTCTATAATGAAAGCTTTGGAATCACATTAGCAGCAACCAACATTTTCTCCTCTGCAGTTCCTGTTGTCATATTTGGATTATTACCAAATTCCAGCCTAGACTTCCTCTAACTCTGATCCCTTACCTTGTGCTTGCCCTGCTCTTTGGTTTCATTGGTTATCCCACCTCAGTGAAATTACGTATTTGCCATGCAGCCTTTGGGTGTAGCTTTTGCTCTCTGCATCTCTTTTATATTGGCCAAAACCATCACAGTGGTCATTACCATCAGTGATACCACACCCAACAGTTGATTAAGAAGGAAGGTTGGACCTCATTTGTCATATACAATTTTCAGGATTACATGCTCTTGCAGATCCTGCTCTGTATCTTTTGGCTGGTGCTTTCAATTCTTTCTCAGAATATAACACCCACACCCAGCCTGGTATGATCATAATGGAATGCAATGAGGGTTCTTCAATGGCATTCTGTTGCATACTAGGCTACCTTGGGCTTCTGGCCACCATTAGTTTCATAGCTGCCTTTCCGGTCAGGAACCAGTTCATCACTTTCAACTTGCTTGCCTTCCTCAGTCTTTGGCTTTCATTTGTTGCGACATATCTCAGCACTAAAGGCAAGTACATGGTGGCCATGGAGATTGTTTGCAATTGTGTCTTCATTTTGCTTATTTTACTCAAAATGTTATATTATCCTGATAAGACCTGAGAGTAACATTGAAGAATATCTAATGGGAGAAGAGACTGGTCACACCAAGGGTGTTTAAGTTGACCATAGCTCAACTGCACTTGGTATATATTTCCGTTATCTGCAGTCATATGCACAAAATCTTAGTGCCACACATATGGTTGAATGGTTATTCTGGAAATCAATGTTCATTCAACTGCTTAGGTCACGGTTTGGTAAAGGAAAAAAGTATACAAGACTTTCAATATGGAAGATACCCAATATGCGAACTGTCCATTTCTTTGTCAATGACCAGTGGACTCATATTAAGACTTTGTATTGTGCCTTATTTAGTGACATGCTTTTTAGGAATCTATATGCTGTCTTATGTATCCATGGGGTGTCCTCAAGATTCCATTCTGAACAGGTTATTTTCAGAGGAATTGTGAGGGAGTTCACACAGAATTGTACCTCAAGTTAACTTTTTCATGCTATCAGGAAGGAAGATAGGGGTGTCACAAAGAGTTTCTAAAGTGGGGGTGGACAACATACCTTAAGGTGGGATGGATTTATGACATATTTTCAAGAGACGTTTGCAAATAAGTTATCTTTAGCTCCATTGCATTTAACACATGTGAATCAGACACTCCCTGACTTATGCTGGAGACCCCCTCACCCCAACAGACCACGCCCGCAACCCCGGCATCATCCTGGATAACAAGCTATCCATGAAGAAACACATCAACACAGTCTCATCTATCTGCTTCCACACACTTTGATGCTCCACAAGATCTTCAGGTGACTCCCAGTCAACATTAGAAGGGCCGCCACTCAGGCCCTCCTCACAAGCAGACTACGGGAACACACTCTATGTAGATATCACTGCACGCCTCCTGAAAAGACTGCAGACAAAACAGAACTCAGCATCAAGAATCATACTAGAACTCCCCAGAAGGACCCACGTCACACCCCATCTCAAGAAACTAATCTTGCGCCCGATTTAGAAGAGATGTCAGTTCAACATGCTGACCCACATCTGCAAGGCTCTGCACAATGAAGAACCAGCATACATTAACAAATGCCTGACATTCTACCAACCAACCAGACACCTTCATTCAGCCTCCCTCACAGACACCCCAAGAATAAGCCGAGGCAACTGCGGAGGAAGCTCCTTCTCGCACCTGGCAGCCAAGGCTTGGAACAAACTCCCCTTGCACCTCAGGACCGCTACTTCACTCCAGCAATTCAGGAGGGAGCTGAAGACCTGGATATTTGATTGATCAGACATCCATGCGGCATTCATCAGCTCCAGTGCCTCGAGACCCTCATGGGTTTAAATACTCGATAGATTGATCGATGTTCTCATTTTGTGTTCAAATCTTTTTGTGTTCAAATAAACATTGTTTTAGAAGAGATTTGATTAGGAAGATGAGCAGCAAATGTCTACTTGTGACACAATATGCACATTTTGGGCTGGGACAAGAGACAAAAGTGAAAATGTTACTAGCTGCTGCCCATATCTTTATCAACATAGCAATGTCAACCATAAGAATTCATCATCTTCGCAGTGCATAATAGAATTTTAAAGTTTTTTATGGGTTGTATTATATTATGGAAAAGTAACAACCCTGATTTGTTTTTTAAATCTGTAATGAAAATTGTTATTTTGTCCTATATTGTTGTCTTTCTTGGAGGAGATAAATGAATTAATAAAAATAATCCTAAATTTCTGACGGAGTCCTCGCTGGTGTACCCATGTAATATCTCGTATGACCTGGTCAATCTGAAGACCTTTGATTACTTTTGTACATTGCAGATTGACCCTTCTCGTACAGCCATTTTGCACAGCAATGTTTTTGTAAAAGTAAAGCTAGTTCAAAGATGTGTTTCATAAAGTGCAGAAGACCACACCATGTGTGTAAAAGTTCTTTAAAGGGTTTCAGATTTCAGGGGACCAGTGATAGCGCTCCACTTTGCTATCTCCCTGAGGCAGCCGAGTGTTTTGTGCATTAAACATCCTTTTCTTCGACTCTAATTACCACCTGTGATCATTGTGCACAGACTGCAATTACTGCGGGGCTCCCTCCTTTCCCTCTCCGGGGGGCTCGTGCTTATCTATAAAGACCTGAAGTACTTGAACAAACACTCACAGAACCATAGAGGCCAGAGGGAGCAGAAGGATTTTAGGAGTAGGGAACATTAGGGTGGACTCTACCAGAGAACTATTGCCTATTTCAGGCGAACCCTGGTTAAGGAATACATCCATTGTTCTTCAGGACTGAAAGCGCACTTGATATTTCAATGCCAGACTTGTTTCCTCCTTGCAGACATGCACACACAGACAAACTCATGCACAGACAAGACTTACCCATGCCTCACTGTCCCTCCCTCTTGCTTCCATTGACTTGTGACTCAGCAGTGGCTGGGAGCTGCTCTTATGTTGACTGCTGTGTCACCCCTGAGATCACCTCTGAGATCCAGAGACCTGTAGGGCCAACATTGATACTCAACTTAGCACTTCAAAGTCCGGTCGGAAGCAGGTCCAACGACACGTCACTTGTGTCCAACAGATACAAGTAGGGCTTCCACTGACAGCTACCAAGATACTACAGAAGGCATATTTTGGATGCTGCTGAATTGTATACATGGCAATACTGTTATTTGATTGATATGTGCAGTTAATTTACACAGGGACAGATATCCAACGTGAACAATCCAAGACTGTGGCAGGATCATGGAGTGTTATTAAATTATGTTGTCTTCTGAAAGCAGCTCTTACCTGTTGTGGGTGAGTTCACTGGGACACTGGGATACTGGGCTCAGGTCTTACCAATGCCTCGCCTCTGATTGTGATCATGTTTATCAGCACACTGTGATTTTGCAGAGTAGTCTCATAGATTCCCTGGGTCTTGCGAGATACTTTAGGACAGATACTGTTTTATGGTGATGATGATGGAGTGATGGTGTGTGGCAGATCGCATGGAAGTTCCACTGACAACCAACATGTATGCTTTCCTGCCCCTCAAGTCATACTCGCGTGGGCAACCCTCCTTCTCCATAAAGGTGATGGTGTGGACACTAGATCACCAGGTCAGAAGATCATTGTACAGGGTGTCTCCTCAAACAATGAGCCGCATGGCTTTAAAGACCTTCACTAGGCTTCTCTACTTCCAGAGGCTCATTGGGTACCTGATATCCTGCTCTTCGATGCCAGGGTCAGTTGCCCTGGGCTTGACGGATGGGTGCTATCTCCCGAGAATTGAAGCAAATGGATATTCAAGGGATGGAGATATCGTGATTGGTGGAATCTTCCCAGTGCATGATGACGCAGTGCAAGGAGACATCACTTTTAAAGAGGATCCCACACCAGCTACATGTCATATGTAAGCAGCTCACCTAGCTAATAATGATTGATGCTGTGATTTTAAATGTATATAAGCCAGAACAGTTTTTTCATGCATCCAAATCAACACAAGGTAAAGTTTACAATTTATATGTTAGAAAATGTGAAGGGATCCACCAGGACATTGTGAAGGTGCATTGGCAGCGTTGTATCACAGCTCAATACTAGCACATCAAGCATTACAAGGGAGCTGAAATCTGCAGCTGCATGATGTAAGGCAATGAGGATAAACATGTTGTGGTGCCAAAATATTGTGGTCTAAATATCAAAGAGCAAAATATTGATAAGGTAAACGCAAACTGGTATTTATAAATGTACTCCATATCTAGATACATTCAAGATATATAACAGCAATAGATATCAGCGCGCCGGCAGGCATAGAGACATGTTCTTGGAAAAATAGTTATTTGCTGTTATTTTAAGCTTGCTGATCTTTTTAACTTTTTAAATGTTGTTCTTCTGAGGCACTTTTATTAAAGCTCACCTTGCACTCGCACTTTAGCTGATGGCCACTCCCTGGTCCACCGCGGCTTTTGGTGCCATTTGTGTGGAGGGACGTGGCTCCTCCCCCTGATCCTCTACTCCTGGCATTGGTGGGTGAATTTAAACAACATGCTTATATGGCCGCGCAGCGGACTCCCGCAGTGGACTGGTGCAGCGGACTCGTGCAGCGGGCACGCCACTGGCGCGCTGAAGGCGTCTGCGCCTGTCTGCGCCCGTCAGCACCGGTACGTCACCAGGAGCCAGAAACTCTGCCTGCTTGCAGGCTGATACCGCTCCTAGGCTCACCTATACGTCCTCTCAACTTTTTTAGGTGAGACATAATCTGCCACCATGTCTGCATGCTCACACAATTGCTAACCTGAAAGGCCCTTTTGCCTGTTCACATAGTCATTTTACTTGCATCGATACCACACAGGGCACAAAAGGCAACAATTTTATTAGGGAAGGCATGACAGGGAGTGGTGGGACGGGTAATAGTCTTTCTAGGCCCCACTTTTCAAATCAGGTTTGTTCCTGGAAGGGGTTTCTGGCACATGTACATTCGCTACCTAAACATGCCTTTGAACTCTGGGATCTGGTGAGCTCGGAATCCCCAGATCCTGGCTTTTTAACAGAAACATGGCTTAAACCCACTTCCTTTACTGATTTGGCCCTCACCCTCTCTGAGTACTACCGGATCCTTAGGCTGGACAGAGTAGGGAAAGTGGTTGGAGGGGTTGCCATAATATAGAGTTACAGTGATTGATTCCATCCTGGATAATACGATGGAAATGTGCCTATTTAAAATCGAGCTGACACCTCGAGAAACTTTAAAGGGCGCTCTATACATGTGAGCTTTTCGGGGAGGTTTGGAACAATGGGAATCCTGCACCCCCACAGCAAAGTGGAATAACCCGTGCAGCCCAACGTACGGAGTTGGCGTAAATGGGAAGTTTACGTCAGGTAAAAGCTCGTGCTAATCACGAACACCACTCACTTAATTTCTCTTTGAGGAGAATAATAATGTGGTTTGATGCGTGAAGCATGAAATTCAATTCTATGGTGTTTTTTCAACCGTGGAGGCACGGATGAGTCCACGTGCAACTGAAGCTGTAATTATCTTCTGCAGCAGGCGCGTGACCACACCGAGCTACTGATCTTACCAGAGCACATTTTCCTGGTGCTTCTGCAACTCAAACGTGAAAGTCTTCAATGCCTGGCAGACTGGCAGACGAGGCACTGTTC
Organism: Triturus cristatus; assembly: GCF_964204655.1. Lineage (NCBI taxonomy): Eukaryota > Metazoa > Chordata > Amphibia > Caudata > Salamandridae > Triturus > Triturus cristatus. The sequence goes on from NC_140595.1 coordinate 762,472,043, forward strand.
GTCCCCAGTAAAACAAAAAGGTATGGACAATTGTAGGGCAAGCGGGTGCAAATGCTTGCCTGACCATTTTGGAAAAGGAAGTTAAAAGCTGCTGCCAGCGGTTGTTTATTGCCGATAATTAAACAAAACTCTCTGTAGGTACATAAACACACATTTCTGAATGAACGTGGGAGAAAGCAAGCTTTTAAGTGTTTGGCTTCAGGCAGGATGCTGATAAACACAATAACAGGCGTAGTCGAACAGGACTTGTCTTTTAGAAACATATGCTTGACAGAAAAAAGCGGTACAAAAGGGGGTGGTGATGGACGGAGCATCAGAACCAATCAAACACTCACACCCAGTCAACAGATCTGGGTTTGATCCATCACCGTTCTTTAGCCCACTCTGCCACCCCAGTTCAGACATGGCCATATGCAAATCAGTCTGACCCTGTGCCTCATGGGAACAGTCCAGCCCGAACTGCCAAGCCATGCCTTCCCTGGACCGGAAACAAGCTTCCTAGGACCGGTTTCCGGCATTTCAGCCGTCTTCAGCCAGGCTTGCTTGAATCCAGTGACAAAGTGAGCAAGGGACTCACGTCTGAGCATACCCTGCCAACTTATGGCGAGCAAAGCGGTACAAAAGGGGGTGGTGATGGACGGAGCATCAGAACCAATCAAACACTCACACCCAGTCAACAGATCTGGGTTTGATCCATCACCGTTCTTTAGTCCACTCTGCCACCGCAGTTCAGACATGGCCATATGCAAATCAGTCTGACCCTGTGCCTCATGGGAACAGTCCAGCCCGAACTGCCAAGCCATGCCTTCCCTGGACCGGAAACAAGCTTCCTAGGACCGGTTTCTGGCATTTCAGCCGTCTTCAGCCAGGCTTGCTTGAATTCAGTGGCAAAGTGAGCAAGGGACTCACGTCTGAGCATACCCTGCCAACTTATGGTGAACAAAGCGGTACAAAAGGGGTTGGTGATGGACGGAGCATCAGAACCAATCAAACACTCACACCCAGTCAACAGATCTGGGTTTGATCCATCACCGTTCTTTAGCCCACTCTGCCACCCCAGTTCAGACATGGCCATATGCAAATCAGTCTGACCCTGTGCCTCATGGGAAAGTCCAGCCCGAACTGCCAAGCCATGCCTTCCCTGGACCGGAAACAGGCTTCCTAGGACCGGTTTCTGGCATTTCAGCCATCTTCAGCCAGGCTTGCTTGATTCCAGTGGCAAAGTAAGCAAGGGACTCACGTCCAAGCATACCCTGCCAACTTATGGCGAACAAAGCGGTACAAAAGGGGGTGGTGATGGACGGAGCATCAGAACCAATCAAACACTCACACCCAGTCAACAGATCTGGGTTTGATCCTTCACCGTTCTTTAGCCCACTCTGCCATCCCAGTTCAGACATGGCCATATGCAAATCAGTCTGACCCTGTGCCTCATGGGAATAGTCCAGCCCGAACTGCCAAGCCATGCCTTCCCTGGACCGGAAACAAGCTTCCTAGGACCGGTTTCTGGCATTTCAGCCGTCTTCAGCCAGGCTTGCTTGAATCCAGTGGCAAAGTGAGCAAGGGACTCACGTCTGAGCATACCCTGCCATCTTATGGCGAACAAAGCGGTACAAAAGGGGCTTGTTCAAGAGGTGACTGCCCAGTGTGCACAACAACTAGCAATAACATACCTTCATGTAGCATCCATGAGCAGCAGCGGAAGAACACTAATCAAAGAGAATCAATCTGTACTTGGTCCATGCTCTGGAGGAAAGAAGAGGAAGTGAAGCTGGGAGGCGCTGCCCAATTAGGAGGCAGAAAATAATAGTGCCTCTGCAGCCAACGAATGGTATTTAAGCAGTGAGCGGACTCCAAGCCCTTGTATACAATATTTCTTGCAACCAAGAACACATGCAGCGTATGTGCTGTTGCATGTGAAACCTAAAAATAGGTGCTTGGGTTTTGTAGACCTCTATTAAACGTGGGTGTAATTTGTAACCAACTAAAACATTCCAATGAGTTACCATTCAAATAAATATGCAACAGAAATTAGAACAATTATGGCAGCATACTTAATTATCCACAAACATAATCAACCATGTTTTGATTCAGTTAAAGTGATAACCTGCAGTTATAAATTAGTTTTCTATAATTTAAAATATAAAACATTTCAAGATATAAAAACATTTTACAAACACATTTTCCTTATATTAATATCACAAGAATTGGAGAGATAGTTGCAGAGTGTAGTGGTGATCACATGGTGCACAAAAGGTCCAATTGTTGGGCTCAATACTGTATAACAGAAAAAGAATATATGGCGCTAGAGTAAGGGGCCGATTACGATGCGGCTCGTAAAGGTCGGAGCCTTCAGGGCCGCATCATAATGGGCCACTCGGTTTACTTTCTGACCGCCTAATTGTGATCTAGGCTGTCAGAAAGTAAGCCGGCTGGTCATTCAGGCTGGCTTACGATGGGCTCTTGGAGCCCAGAAGCCAGTCGGAAGCCAGCCAGAAATCTCAAGGGCAGGCCTTCCCGCCCTTGAGATTATATTCCATGGTTTCCGGCAAGGGATCCATGCCGGCCTGTCCGACATGGAAGAAACCATGTCGGAAACCGTGCTTGGGGGCCCCAGCAGGACACCCTTGTGCTTGCGGCCACCTTTTGATCCCTGCACCCCGTGGTGGTTGGCACCTTGAGGTGCCGGCCAGAGGGTGCAGGAATGAACTGCACCTCTAATTTCCCTTTGAGAGCAGGTATTACAGCTGGTTTACAGACATAATGCATGCTCCCATAGGGAAATGCAGGAATGCAACCAACCAGTGTTCTGTCACATCCTGATGAGGCGGTCTGGACAACCGACAAGAGGTCGGTCGGTCCCAGGACCGAGTCGGGTGGGAGCAATTCCGCCCGACATCGAAATCGGCCCCTAAGTGTAATACGCAGAAAGAGGAAAAAATCATAATGACCATATACAATGTATCAGTTTTTGGAGCTAAAAGCCATAATTGTTGAAAGAGTTTCGAAACGTATAGTACTCTATGGTCATCATCAGGAAGGTGAGAATCAATTCTTAGCACAACGTTCTGGAAAGGATAAAATGGTGATAGTTAATAAATGAGAGTTAGTGCTTTAGATAGGTAGGAATACCACCTGGTGGATGTATTTGTAGGTATTCAGACAAAATATCGAGTTTAATATATCACCCTACCAAAATATTGAGTCTAAAATATTATAAGATGAAAATACTGACAGCAAGAATATCGAGGTCAAGAATATACATTTTAAAGTAAGTAATATCAATTTTTTAAATATTGAAGTCAATAATATTGTTTGCAAAAGTATAGTTTAAAATATCGTCTTTAATTTTTGTTAAGTATTTTAGTATATATTTTAAGTGTATATGATGTAAATTTTTTGTTTAATTATTGTTTATGTTTTTGAATATATTTGTTACATTTTTAGTCGGTTTGAAATTTAATTAAATTAAATGTTGTGTTTTTTAGTTCCATAGCGAGTTGTGGGTTTATGGGGGAATGGGGTGGGAAGTAATTTGATTATAATAACTTAATGATTACTTTTAATTTAATATTATTTATTTAATAGATTTTTAATTATGTTAATTGTGCTATACATTTTTAATGCAAATTTTATGTGCGGGTTGTGGGGTTTATAGGGGTCAAGGGTGGGAAGTAATTTATTTTTAATTAATTCATAATTAGTTGTTAATTAATATTATTAATGAATTGATAATTAATTATGTTAATTGTGTATTTTTTTAGGTGAGGGGTTTATAGGGGTAAATATTGGGAAGCAATTTATTTTTTATTAATTAATAATTAGTTGTTAATTAATATTAATTAATTGATAATTAATTATGTTAATTGTGCAATTAATTTGTTTATAGGTGTGTGTTCTGTGGTTTATAGGGGTAAAGGGTGGGGAGTACCTTCATTTGAATTAATTAATAAAATGTCAATAAATACTATTAATTATTTAATTGACAATTAATTATTTGATTGTGGAAATATTTGATTTTAAGTTTAATTTTACTTGCGGGTTATGGGGTATTTAGGGTTAAAGGGTGGGAAGTTAAGTAATTTTTTATTAATTAATATTTAGTTTTTATTAATTCATATTTGCATTATTGATAATTAATTATGTTAACTGTGCATTTTGTTGTTGTTGAGATTATAGATGTGGGTTGTGTGTTTTGTAGTGGTATGGGGTGAGAAGTAAATTAGTTTGAAGTAGTTAATAATAATTTTTAGATTATTAATTATTATTAATTCGATATTTAATTATGTTAATTGTGTAAATATTTTCTGTTACATTTTTTGAATATGTTGTGTGTTTTGTGGGGGTAGATTGTCAGACGTACATTAATTATAATTCATTAATAACTCATTTTGCAACCAGCGGGTTGCTTGAAGAGGATATGATGTATGGTGGTTTTTACGGATGTTGGGATGGGACTTAAGCACCCGGAGTCCTTGGTGCCTGCAAGCAGAGGAAGAGTCGCTTCCACCTATACAATGCACCTTCCAATCCTACAGCACGGAACGTGTTTGAATGGTGGTTTTTACTGACTTCTGGGCTGGGACTTTATTGACCAAAGTACATGGTGCCTGACAAGGATAGAAGGAGGCACTTGCATTTATATAATGAATCTACTAATCCCACAGCACAGAAGACGCGCAGGATGCATCAGGTTGGTCCTATGTGAAGACCAGGCCAAGACGGGCCCGTGTGCGTCAGGTCACGTCGCACAAGAACAGACCAGGCCATCCCTCTTTGGTTTTTATTCCCCTTCTAACTTTATATGAGACACATGTGAATGTGGTCAACGATGTGGAAACATAAGTTATCTATTCCTTGCTCTACTTCCTCATCCTCTCATCAGGGTGCCTCAAGTAAAAGTTCAATTATGAAGTATTTGATGTCTGCGGTGGGGGCAATCACTGAGGAGATCACATCAGTCAAGGAGGAACCTGGTTTGCAGCACCTGTGACAGAGTTGAATACCCGACCACCAAACATTTTGGAGTGCCAGGCGTCAAGGTTGAATGCCTCTAGGGTAGTGCACCCCCGCTGGCATCAAGGGCGGACCAAAGTTAATTTCCTGCACCACTGTGCACCAAACCCAGGAAGATGATGGTAACTCCATATTGTTTCCTCCCCCAACCTAGGCTTGCCAGCTGCTAAAAGAAAAAGGAAGGAGCCGCCCCTTAAGCTTTTAGATGGGTCAAACAAATCGAAGGGCCCCTAAAACTGAAGGAAGAATTATGAAGGGGACTGTTACCTGGTGGAAGACAAAAACCTTTGAGCTCTTTTAGACAATTTGTTAGTGAGGATTGAGACCTGATTAATCCTCACTAGATGGAATGTTTATCTAAGTTGGCAGCCATTGAGAAAATAGTTGCCAACATTATGTTGGCTAGGTCCATTGATCGGCATAGTCCGGCCCAACCACTTTAGGTAACCTGTCTAGGGATTTTAATGTAGGAGGGAGAGCTGAAGGGAGAATACGGCATGTGAACCCATCTTCTAAGGGTCTTGGCCTAAGGGTATCAGATTGTAGTGTCCCCTCAAAAACATCCATCTCTATCCCTCAACCCCTGGAACCCTTCCTGTCAGCAACAAGCCACTCACCACTCTTTTTACCTTGGGTACAGAATACTCTTGTTCTATTTCATTAACACAGGTTCCCAGAGTAGGTGACCTCCTGTCCGAGACCAGCAGGCAATGCACTCTGAGGTACTCTACAACTGGCAAAGGTTTCAACTTGCCTCCTGAGGCAACCCCCTTTGTAGTGATACTGAGAAATATTCCATGCTGGCAGGAAGGAATGCTTGAAAGCTATACCCAGTTATAGTACAGGATCTCTCACTGGCTTAGTACTGATGTGGAGCAAGATGTCTTGATTAGACACTCCATTTGTATGGCACAAAGAATCCCTTGGATTGGCCATACCTGCAAGCAGTAGGAAGAGGACTGTGCGGTGGTTAATTTCAACCAGGGGAGAGGGGCAATCCGCCTCTTGGCGGACTCATCTGGGCATCACCATATTGCGTTTCATGCTAAACTATTTACAGTTAGTTTTTTTTATCATCCCCGCATGGCTTTGAATAATCGTTTCTCGCGAAAGACACCTCCGATTACAGCTTCTACTTCCGTTCCTACCTTTTCAGAATGGCCATTGTTTGAACTCGAAACCTGCTCCATTCAGACCTCAAATCATTTAGAATCACTGAGTTTGATGAATTGTTGTTGTTGAAGGATTTGGAGTGACTAGGGAATGATCAGTTGATTTCTGTTTGTGCCCTGGTTGCTCGCCCCAATTGCCCTATTTCTTCTTCCAAGTCATACAAGCATGCCCTACATTTTTTAAGTTGGACTATATCAGGCCTAAACAAAAAGCAAACAGAACCAAAGTGGTTAAAATTAATTTCTAGCTATGATATTCTGGCGAATCTGCGCTACAATTCTACTCCTGTCTCAGTGACCTGGCCTCCTGGATGTCCAACAACTGCCTTAAATTGAATGGTAGTAAGACGGAGGTCATGATCATTGGGAAATCACCTTCCATCTGGGATACAGCCTGGTGGCCTCAAACACTGGGGTCTATCCCGGAGCCCAAAGCCGAGATTAAAAACCTAGGAGTATGGCTCGACCCCAAACTCTCTTTTGAGTCCCAAACAAGGAAAGTAGCAGGGAGATGTTTCAGCACCTTGAGTCATGCTGAAAAAACCCTTAACTTCATCCCTGTAACAGCCAGGAAAACCTTAGTTCACACTCTGGTGACTTCACAACTTGATTACCGGAATGTCCTCTATCTAGGGGCGCCAAAAGACTGCCTGATGCACCTCCAACGCATTCAAAAAGCAGTGGCACGCCTTGTTCTCAATCTTCCTAGCCGTACTTCCAAGACAAAAGCTCTAGACTCCCTACACTGGCTGCCTATCAAGAAAAGCTTCCTCTTTAAAGCCATGTGTTTCTGTCATAAGAGCCTACAAGGGAAAGGCCCCAGCTACCTGCATGACTTTCTCACTCCATATAACCCCAGCCGCTAGCTAAGATCGACAGGAGCATACCTGCTCAAGGTCCCCAGGATAAGAAAAGCTAGGATGGGCTCCCTATCCTTTGGCTAGCTAGGGCCAAGAAATGGATTATACTTCCTCCATGGCTACGCGCAGAGAAATCTGAACCTACCTTCCGCAGAGGACTGAAAACCTGGCTGTACAAACATTAGCCCAGCAGTCTCTTCTTGCTGATATGCTTTTAGAGTGGGGACACACCTTTTGGGGTATCCAGGCGCTCTACAAATGAACTATTATTATTATTTTTTGCACTGGAATGTTTTTCTAACATTTTCCGTCTTGCAACTCATGTTCTGATGGGAGACCCATAGGAGTCTTGTTAGTATTGATAACCCAATCTACTGCATGTAGTGCCAGGATTTATGGACTGAGTCACTACATTTTCAGGGGGTGATTTTGCAGTTCCCAAATAAGTGGGAGCTGCTAGAAGTTAATTTTTATAATGCCATCTCTGGCACCTTTCCCCAGAGCATCTGGTTGCACTACATATGGTTTTAGGTTAACAAAAGGGTCAGAGACTTGTCCCCCTTTTGGACAATTTTAATGGGCGTTTTTAATTCACATCCATGTCTGGGCCATTGTTACATTTTTGACCACCAGCTCTGTTCAGGACAATAAGTTCAATTTTGAGCATTCTCGCTTGGGGAATCTCCTAAATATTATTTATGGAAATTTAACTTTTGATTTGTTAATTTGAAGTCATAGATTTATAGGGTTCAAAACGTCTTCCCTCAACTTTTACAGGCAGGGGCTGTTCTGCAGTGGTCGATTTTATCCTGGTTTCAGGCAACTTGTTCAGCAACTTAGAGGACATTATGGTCCACGCCATGGGATTTAGCGATCACAATCCCATGTTCTTGATGTTGAGGTAGCCCCTCCTACGGGAAAGGTAGAACTTTTGGTAAACCTTCCAGTGATCAAGGGATAGAGGCCTTTTGGAAGGGCTCAACCAACCCATTGGAGGTCTAAGGGGCCTTTCTCTTCAATCGCGAAGTTGGTTCATTCTATGCTTTTGATCCCTAATTATGTTGGCTACTACATAGTACAGAGATGGTTTGATAAACGTTGTACTAGGGCACATAGGGCATTTTATAAGGCCTTAAAGAGTAACTCCAGGGACAAAATGTTGATCACTAGTTGTTGGAAGGACAACAAATCCCAGATCCTTTGGAGGAAAATGGTATTAAGGAAGATGCCTGGAAGTGTTTACTTTCACTTCCATATTCAAAAATAGTGTCAAGTTTTGGGAAATTGTTAATCACCCTTTTTTTAATAATTCAGATAAGGGTTTGGTCTACGCTCACATTCCACCGAGTCATGGGGAAATCATTTTGAAGGAATATATGATATAGATCATGAGGTTTTGACCAATGAGACTTTACAATCAGTTGGTGTATTTATTTTGTCTGTGGGCCTGAAGGAGGTAAAAAAAAATGCCAATTTGGTCCTTTCTAGAAATAAGGCCCCAGGCCCAGATGGGATCCTTGCTGACCTCTTTCTGAGTGACCCTGAATTCTGGATGCTGATATTGACTCACAACATTAACGCTGCGGTTGTGGCGGGCCCACCTAAGTCCTGGTCAACCTTGGTTATTGTGCCCGTTTTTAAAAAAGGCGACAGGGCTGCCCCCATTGCCATTGCCCTACTTCTTTAGCAGACTCAGTTGTGAAGGTAGTGGGGAGGGTGATCCTTCATAGGCGCTCACTTTTGGCATTCTCTATGATCTGCAGTTCGGCTTTAGACCTTAGTCTTAGTACCAGTGACCAATACCTGAACCCGTACTTGATCATGAGTAAATTCAAGAATGCGAGGTCAAGTCATCTTCACCTCTCATTCATGGACCTTACCTCTGCCTTTGATAGAGTGGATAGGGCTAAAATCTGGGCAATCATGTTAACTCTGTCGGTGAATCATAATATTTAGTATTTTCTAAGTGATCTACACCGAGACATGTCTTCCATGGGTTGATACTATAGTAATGGATCTTGCACTAAGCTGTTCAAGTTAGGCAGCGCACATCCAGGGTTGTATTTTAGCTCCATTCATTTTTACAATGTACATTAATATGCTGGAATGTTCTCTATTGTTATGAAATGTAGACTCCCTGTGGGAAGGGTTACACTCGATTCCTACCTTATTCTACGCCAATTACGTTCCATGAAAGACTTAGATTTGTCTACTAACTATAGTAAGTCATATGTGATGATGATGGGCCCCAAGTTCATGAAATCTAGGAGATTTTCTGCTAATGGCATGTTTTGGACAGACTCCCCTCTTTTCCATATTTAGGTGCCGATTACGATCCTGTAAAAACCGGGTACGAACCGTCGGACGGAGCATATTCTCTTTCCGACGCGTACCCGGTAGGAACAATATACAAACATGGAAGTACGATTCGCACGGAAATACTATTTCCGTACAAAACACCGACCGACGAAAATATACATACAAATGTGATCCGGGAAAGCGCCGATGTGACGTCGGGACGCACGCAGCCTGCCTTTCACGAACCAGGAAGGACAATTCGCACCGACGTCATCCCGCACGGAGAATATTTTCCGGCAGCCAAAAACTGCCGGGAAATCAGGACGACGCGAACAAGGAGAACCTGCACGCGACGGACAGACATGGACCCGAACCTATGTGTCATCCCGGCCCTCATAGCAGTTGACCTCCTCTACAGGTTCCGACGCAGACGCCGCAGAAGGTCAGAACAACAAAGGGAGGGGGGAAAGGGGGGGGGCAGGAGCAGGGGCAGGCCACAAAATCCCCACCCAAGTCACACAGCACATATGCCCTGGACATACCTGAGCCCCAGGCCCTGGTCACTACGAGGGGGTGGGGGCGTGTCCAGCAAAGCCAGAGTCCGCCACAACGGAAGTGGTTGACGACGCGAACCGGTAACACAACAATACAGGTACGTCCCGTACCCACGCCTTAAGAGCGTGGGTACGAGTCGTACCACGCCCACACCTACGTCACCCCAACAATGGCGGGACGGCTCGTACCCACGTGGTAAAGGCCTGGGTACGGCCCGCACAAGCATTCCACAGCATGGGTACGGATTTGTACGGACCGTACCCCCACCCGCGTATGCATGGAGCGTAGCCCCCATCCCAACAGTGTACGTACGGACCGTACCCCCACCCCCGTATGCATGGAGCGGACCCCCACCACAACAGTGTACGTACGGACCGTAACACCACCCCCGTATGCATGGAGCGTACCCCCCACCCCAACAGTGTACGTACGGACCGTAACACCACCCCCGTATGCATGGAGCGTACCCCCCACCCCAACAGTGTACGTACGGACCGTAACACCACCCCGTATGCATGGAGCGTACCCCCACCCCAACAGTGTACGTACGGACGGTAACACCACCCCCGTATGCATGGAGCGTACCTCCCACCCCAACAGTGTACGTACGGACTGTAACACCACCCCCGTATGCATGGAGCGTACCCCCCACCCCAACAGTGTACGTACGGACCGTAACACCACCCCCGTATGCATGGAGCGTACCCCCACCCCAACAGTGTACGTACGGACCGTAACACCACCCCGTATGTATGGAGCGTACCCCCCACCCCAACAGTGTACATACGGAGCGTACCCCCACCCGTGTATGAATGGAGCGTACCCCCACCCCACCAGTGTATGTACGGAGCGTACCCCCACCCGTGTATGAATGGAGCATACCACCCACCCCAACAGTGTACGTACGGACCGTATCACCACCCCCGTATGCATGGAGCGTACCCCCCACCCCAACAGTGTACGTACGGACCGTAACACCACCCCCGTATGCATGGAGCGTACCCCCACCCCAACAGTATACGTACGGACCGTAACACCGCCCCCGTATGCATGGAGCGTACCCCCCACCCCAACAGTGTACGTACGGACCGTAACACCACCCCCGTATGCATGGAGCGTACCCCCCACCCCAACAGTGTACGTACGGAGCGTAACACCACCCTCGTATGTATGGAGCATACCACCCACCCCAACAGTGTACGTATGGAGCGTACCCCCACCCGTGTATGAATGGAGCGTACCCCCACCCCCACCCCACCAGTGTATGTACGGAGCGTACCCCCACCCGTGTATGAATGGAGCGTACCCCCACCCGTGTATGAATGGAGCTTACCCCCCACCCCAACAGTGTACGTACGGACCGTAACACCACCCCCGTATGTATGGAGCGTACCCCCCCCAACAGTGTACGTACGGACCGTAACCCCACCCGCGTATGCATGGAGCGCACCCACACCCGTGTATGTTCTAAGCAAACATATCCTGATATAGGAGGGTCGGGTGCAGAGTCCTCCCAGCAGTGCCCAGACACAGGAGGGGTGGGTGCCTAACACTCACAGCAGTGCCCAGACACAGGAGGGGTGGGTGCCTAACACTCCCAGCAGTGCCCAGACATAAGAGGGGTGTGTGCAGAGTCCTCCCAGCAGTGCCCAGACACAGGAGGGGTGGGTGCCTAACACTCCCAGCTGTGCCCAGACATAAGAGGGGTGTGTGCAGAGTCCTCCCAGCAGTGCCCAGACACAGGAGGGGTGGGTGCCTAACACTCACAGCAGTGCCCAGACATAAGAGGGGTGTGTGCAGAGTCCTCCCAGCAGTGCCCAGACACAGGAGGGGTGGGTGCCTAACACTCCCAGCAGTGCCCAGACATAAGAGGGGTGTGTGCAGAGTCCTCCCAGCAGTGCCCAGACACAGGAGGAGGAGGGGTGGGTGCCTAACACTCACAGCAGTGCCCAGACACAGGAGGGGTGGGTGCCTAACACTCCCAGCAGTGCCCAGACATAAGAGGGGTGTATGCAGAGTCCTCCCAGCAGTGCCCAGAAACAGGAGGGGTGGGTGCCTAACACTCACAGCAGTGCCCCTGCAAAGAAAAGGGTGGAATACCCACAGATCCAATGCCCACAAATGTCAGTCAGGTGCACAAAGATCCTGCAGTACATGTACCACATGTGTGCGAGGCTGGGAGTATACACATGCATAGCGCCGAAAAGAAAACATGTCCACATGAAGTCATGTCAACAGTCTACATACACAAGTACAGTGACCACCAAGGACGCCACGAATGATGCAGGTGGAGACATCGCTCAGCATGCATGGCCAAAGTCTAACGAGTCCGTCACACACCCAGCCAATGTAGACACAGCTCAGCACCACATATTGGAATGACCCTGCAGGGAAGATGTCAGGTTACACAGAGGAAGGAACACACCTTGGGACGATGTCACCATGCAGTAACTGCTTACATGAACAAAGTTATGTAGCCGACAGCTTGTGATGGCACACAGATACCAGGGTCCACCCTATGACCAGCACAAGACTACAATTCCCACACACCCAACACATTATCACCACCCAAAATAATGGATCAGGTCCACCAACAGCAATACCAGATAGACAGTAGTGTACTAAGGAAAAAGAAATTGCTTTATTCAGCATCCAAAAATCTGTTTGTCCCTTGAAAGTTCAAAATGTACAATGCCCATAGGGCAATCCAAAGTTCAAATCCAGGTGGGGGACACAGTGGGACGTGTGTCCCCTAGCTTGCCTGCACAGTCAGACTCCTTTGTCTTCCAGAGGGGGGGGGGGGCATCATGTGGGGGGGGAAGGACCAGGCACCGCAGGGACACGAGGGCAAAGGGTAGGTGTCGTGGGTGCGGGGACGGAGGACTCCACCACAGGGGGTGGGGCAGCACCAAAGGCGGAGGTCAGGATGGCGCTGCACACCTTAGCAAGGTCCTCCAGCGACTCCCCTGCACCCGAAGGAACCACAGGCCCCAAGGAGGGGGGGGGGGCGGAGGGATGGGTCGCAGCGCCACTGGGGGAGGGTGTGGACAGGGGGGGACTCAACTCCCCTGCCGGTGTCCTGCCTCCACCGCTTGCGGTGTGGTGCCACACTGGGGCTGATGGACAGACTGGGCAGGACTGACCCTGTATCCGACTTTTGGCCAGGAGAGCTGAGGGGAGGGGATTTGGAGGGAGTGGATTTTGTGGAATGCGGACAACCACTCTGGCTGCGTGTCTTACGTTTGCCCCCCGACCCAGTGGGTGTGCCTACTTCACCCTGTGTGTGCGTGCCAGGAGGTGTGCGTTTGACCTTCCCTGCTGGTGTGGTGCCTGTGTCTGTTGTGGTGGGTGCATGCTGACGTCTGGGTGTACGTGGGACAGGCATGGGAGTGGGAAGTGTGGATGGGTCAGGGGTAGGGGGTTGGACGAAGCGCTGCAGGAGACCCACTGCTGCAGTCAGTGTCGAGTCAATGGACCTCAGCAAGTTACGTTGGTCAGCCTGCGATGAGAAAATGCCCTCCAAGTATGCCTCCATGTTGTTCAGCACTTGGCTGTGGCCATGGAGGACATTAAGCATCGCAGCCTGACCAACCTGCAACTGCCGCTGGATGTCCACAGACTCGTCATTGGCGGCAGCAGTGGAGACAGGGGCAGGGGGTGCGGTGCCTGGCAGGAAGGAAACATGTGGTGACCGGGCACGCTGGGAAGGGACACGAGCAAGTGGGAGGTGGCTGATGGCAATGGAGGGGACGGGGAGAGATGTTGTGCCGCTGTCAGCTGGTGCTGCAGCCTCCGCCCACTCGGAGAGCTCAGCCTCGGACCCGTCAGCTTCATATTCTGTGGTGGCAGTGGACAGGTCCTCCGCCTCACTCCCCTCCGCCTCAGTTCCACTCGATGTGCCAGCCAAGATGTCACTGCTGGCACTGGTGCTCGGTCCCTCCGCTCGGTCTGTGCTGATGTCTCCATCCGTGTCCCCCGATGATGCTGTGGGCAAGGTGAAGAGACAGGAATTAATCATACACCTGTATACATATGTCACATGAGTCCAATCTACATAGGTTACAGTGCATGGCCTGAAAAGAAAGATGAGTAATATCTACAATACAAGGTACATATGTAGGCCCTGCAACACACAGTTGGTTGACCCACCATGCCACTGAAAAACTATGGAGAGCATGACACAATAGCAAATGATATGAAATGGATTTTGACAGAGGAGCCAGGCTCTGGGGACAATCCAGCACTGCATCTGCACCACACAGCGTTGCCGAAAATAGGGATGAGCAGGGACCATATCCATGAACTTGAGGCACATGCTGCATAGGTAATACTGAAAACATGCCCACCATGACTGGCTCACTGCACCTTGAGTGTATGTCCAGACAAACATCACACACTGGCCAGACCTAGCAAGGAGATTTCAGGTTTTGACATGTAGGCTTTGCCCGCACCAACCACCCCCTACATGAGACAATTTGTTGGGACACAGGAAGCACTTGCATCTCTTAGTCTGGGTGAAATACAAATGGGCTGGAAAAATGCAAGATTGGACACAAAGTACCCAAGGTGCGCCTGTCCAAATAATCATGTACAAATGGCCATCATCAGATGATTGTAACAAGACACACAGGCACTGGCCACCGTGAGTATGAACAAGGAAAATCAGGTCAGGCTGTACAGTGGACACTTGTACTACATTTTACGTCAATATACATGGTGCCAGGGGACAATGGCACAGAGCACAACCTATGCTGTAGACACTGAGAGTGTCCACATTTTGTGATGACACACATGACACCTAGGAAAATATGCCCCAGGGGACAGTAGTGGCCACACAACTCCATGGTCCTGAATGGGAATGACTGCAACACACGCCACCATCCCTGCACTATTTGTATCGCACACTCATGCACATCATGTAACAGGGCACAACATAGGACATGCGTGCTGTAAGGCATGACACTTGAGAGACTAACTCCCATGTCTGGACTCAGCATCAGTGCCAACTGACATGGAACCCACAAGTACTGAACTGGACAGGGCACAGGCAAGGTCCCAAAACCTGTTACACACCACCCCCACACATGATGCTACAGGCATTGTTCACATGGATAAATTGCCAGCCTAGATAACCTTGTGAAGGAGTGACTACACACAGACCAGGGAACACATTGCAAGGAGGGGAAGGGAGGCAGGAGAGCACCGCTATACTGTGGGTGACAGGATCTGCACAGCACCTTTGAACCCTGGCAGTGTATCCATGCAACTGCGCACTTACAAATGCTGGTGACACACAACAAACACACATGTACCTACCCCCTTCCTGCTGCTGCTTCTCCTGTAAGCGCCTGTCCAAGTCTGGAAAGACCACCGCCAGCACACGCTTGTGGGTGTGGGTCAGACGGTGGCGCCCACGGTTCTTATGGGTCTCAGGTGAGTCCCCCAGCGATCCTCCGAGTCCAGCACCGGATATCCTGCCAGCGTTTTCTCACCTGGGCCAGGCGCCGCTTGCGACCCTCCGTCCTCCTCACGGCACTGACGGCGTTCATCCAGATCTGCTTCTTGGCAGAGGCGCCTACCTGTGAGGATGAACAAGTGACACTACATCAATACACCAGGCACATGTCACAGAGACACATATTAGAACAAATTTGCTGGTTACAACCAGGCATAGTATGCAGCCAACGCATTGCACTTTTGTCATAGGGACATTATCCTTTGGGGAAGGGCAAACGCAGTACGTGCCATTGAAAGTACACAGGTGGAATGAGGGCAACGACACAATCAATGATCCAGGCTCACACTGTGCATCACAAGCTACACCAGGATTATGTGCAGCACCTCAAAGCAGTCACATGCCACAGGCCACTGACGCTACCTCAGCAGAGTACACAGACACACACAGGCACAGGACATTCACCTGCCATTGCCAAATGCAGCTACAAACCTCACTCTGCACATGTGCCACTAGACGGGGGGGGCTCACAGGTGTGGGGCTGGCTCTGCACGTAAGACACACAGCACTGCTCCCTGCTCACATCAGATGGGCAGGGTATATCCATCCCTCATGCAGCTTGGGTGCTACACTCCACATATGCACCCACCCACATGACAGGGGACTTACGCACACACCGATGTCCAGGGTACGAACACATCATGTGGACACTCTCAGCACAGGTACACAGAACTAACACACATCTGTGGGTACAGTCACCTGTCACACTGGGCTGACCACATAATCACATGAGGACTGTAGAGGCAACATTCCCAGGAGGATAAGACAGGCAGAATGTGGCATGCACCATGCAGTGATTGTCACAGTAAACACAATGCAAGTGAGGACGGCAGACATGCACCACAGCATGCTCTGGCTGGGAGACATCAGGCATTCCCCCACCCCGGGACCCCCCCTAAAGTACATTGCATGTGTGTCACACCTGGACACAATGCCAGAAGTCACAGTCACAAAAAAGGGACACAGTCTGTGCTAGTGGACTCTGCACTCACCTGATACCCTGGTCGCCCATACAGCAGGGGGTACTGTGGGAGGATCACATCCAGCAATGCCAGGTTCTCCTCCAGGGTGAAAGGCTGGGCCCTCTCCACAGACCTTGACATGGTTCCAGGGAATCACGAGCAGCAGCTGGGTCGTAGAATCCAAAGATGTGCAGGCAAGTGCTCTCTCATGGGACCTGGCTGCCTTATATCTGCCTTGCTGGCCTGTTTCATGCACAGGAATACAGAGTGATTGGTCAATCACATTTGCATCCTATGTTTCCTCCAATCCCTTTAAACCTAGCACAGTCAGTGGGTTTTTATTGTTTTTTTCTTGAGCATGATGTCAACTCCACAACCACTTTGCAACAAAGTAGATTCATTCAAACCGACTTTTGCTGTGCACCTGCAGAAAAAAATTCATGCTTTAAACTTGGTCTCCATGACAACCAGCATGCATGTAGGCCTTTATACTTGTCCCTCATGTGTCCCCTATCTAATTTGGAGATTCACACACAGGTACGGTGCGTTCCGGGGCCCTAGGGCACCCCAAATGCATAGCAATGGCCCGCACAGGAGTGTGTACGGTCCGTATCACTATGGGTACGCATACGCGAGCACACCCATAGTGATAGAGAGCGTACACACGTGTGTACGGTCCGTATCACTATGGGTACGCATACGCGAGCACACCCATAGTGATAGTGAGCATACGCGCGTGTGTACGGTCCGTATCACTATGGGTGTGCTCGCGTATGCGTACCCATAGTGATACGGACCGTACCCACGCGCGTACACTCACTATCACTATGGGTGTGCTCGCGTATGCGTACCCATAGTGATACGGACCGTACACACGCGCGTACGCTCACTATCACTATGGGTGTGCTCACGTATGCGTACCCATAGTGATACAGACCGTACACACGCGCGTACGCTCACTATCACTATGGGTAGGCCTACGGCAGCACTCCCATAGTGATAGGGAACGTACACAGGCCCTCAGAGCGAATGTACGGTGCCTTTCACACATCACAGTGGTGACAGGCATCACACAGGAAGGAATAGAGCTGACATACTTGTCCATGGATGGACATCAAGGCATTGTCTGGGCAGTACTACATGTGTGGGGCACAGGTGTGAAAGGCTGTGATGTGGCACATTACTCCTGAGTTGTGAATGTAATAGATGTATGATGAGATGTGTACAGATGTTATGTGTGACGGTGCAATATGTGCCAGACATGCCCTTAACTCCTTTGACATGTGTGCATGTCGTACTGCACACTTGGGATGAGCGTCACTGGCATGGCACAGTCAACAACACACGCAAGTGTCCCCTGATGCCCGCTACAAGGGTTACCACACCAGACATGTGAATACCAACGGTGCACGATGTGTCTATGTCATGTATGTGTGGTGTGTTCACATTAGCTTGATGTAGGTGTTCCCTCAAAAGCATCTGCTGTTGCAGCAACCAACATGTGTCTGTGTGTAGATGGCCATGGCACACTGTTACGCACACCAGGCCACATGTGGTATCGGATGTAAGGTGTGTATGTATGCATGGGACACTAAGTAGCGTAACAAGGACCTGTCTGCATCCTCTCAATGTATGTGTGGTGAGTCATGACATGTACACCTTAATGGCAAGGTGTGTGGGCTGTCCTAGTGTAATGTCATGTGACCTGTGGCTCTAGTGTTCCGCTACCTGTCTCTGCAATCGACATCCTACTTCTGCTGATGTGTTGATGTATGTCACTCCTGTGTTGCGTCTGGCTGTTCACTTACACTGGGACACAGCTAGTCCCATGCCATGGGATGTGGAGGTTCACAATCTCCGTGTGTAGCTGGGTCTTGGTAGGAGTGTCACCTGGCAGCCATACGTGTCCAGGGCATGTAGCACATACCTGACTCCCTATGTGGCATATGTGTATTGACAGATTAACATGTGCTCAGTACATATAAATTGTTTTTGTAGTGCACTCACTCTTCCTTGTCACTTCCAAATTACTGCAGAGCGCCGCCTCTTCCCCGACCAATTCCGGACTTGGCTGACATGCGGGAGAATGACTGTATATGCTGCTACCGCTTCCCACAACCGTTGATTGAGGAGTTGACGGCGAGGCTGGCACCACACCTGCAACCGCTGCACAGGTATCCTACGGCACTGACACCCAAGCTGAAGGTAATGGTAGCCCTACATTTTCTTGCAACGGGTACCTTTCAGTATACCATAGCTCATGTTGGTGGCATGTCCCAAAGCATGTTCAGCCGTGTGCTGCATGATTTCTTAGAGGCCATGTTGCTTCACCTGGATGAGTTCATCTATTTCCCAACTCCTGAACAGTTGACTGGGGTCAAGCGTGGATTCTATGCCCTGGGAGGGATGCCCCATGTCATTGGGTCCATAGATGGGACACATGTGGCTTTGGTACCACCACAGGCACAGGAGGTAGCGTACAGGAATCGCAAACACTACCACTCCATCAATGCCCTTGTGGTGTGTCTGTCCAACATGGTGATTTCACATGACTGTGCTCGTTTTCCAGGATCAGCACACGATGCCTACATCATGAGGCGTAGCAGGGTGCCTGAAATGATGATGCAGCTGCGCAACGAACGAGCATGTGTTGTTGGTGAGTACACTCTGTCTGTCCTGTCATTTGCGTAGACTTCCAGCACGACCGCTTCTCCTGTCCTACTTATGTCCATGTGGTTTCCATGTAGGGGACGCTGGCTATCCCAACATGCCATGGCTGATCACACCTCTCCGCAACCCCAGCATGCCGGCCCAGCTCCGCTACAACACCGCCCATGGCCGGACAAGGCGAGTGATAGAGAGGACATTTGGCCTCCTGAAGAGCCGATTCAGGTGCCTACACAAGACCGTCGGCGCCCTCCCATATGCCCCGGCGAAGGTCTGCAAAATCTTCATGGTCTGCTGCATGCTGCACAACATGGCAGTTGAGAAAGCTGTGCCACTCATCCTGGATCAAGATGATCAGGACCATCCACCCGTGGAGGACGAAGGGCTTGGCAATGGGGCTAGTGATGTGGAGGATGTGGTTCCGCAAGAGGACATCCGGAGTCGGCTCATACGCGACTTCTTTGCTAAGTGGTGAGTACCAGTGTCTTAGTGTGCCCGCATTGGTCCCCGTGTGGCATGTGTTGCGATGTGTGTGTCCATCTGCATGTATGCCACGTGAGTCAGAGGTGTGTGTGGATGTGTCACTCAAGTGATGGGGCCAGTGATGAGTGCATTTCCACAGTCATAATTGTGACCTAGCATGTTGTCATCCTTACATGTGTCGAGTACATGCACATGCAAGTGGCTGTGCTTTTTGTGGCTGACTTCTTGTGTGTCTCTCATCCCCAGGTACTTGCGCATGCCGTCTGCTGGTTGCATTGTTGTGGCACTGCTATTCCTCATGGACACGTCATCGTGTGCTGACTCAGCGTTACACGCACGGACAAGTTTGGAAGTCCCCTTAGGGTAAGGGATGCATCAGGGGTGTATTGGGTGTGGCAGTTGTTTACGATGTGTGCACACTGCCCCTGTCGATGTTTGGTTCCTCTGCAGACATGTCGCATCACCATGGGACACATTACATGTAGCTGGATACACCTGAATAGATGGTCAGACTTATTGACAGTCATCTGTGATGGGATAGTGGATTGTGATGATGGCATCAATGTGTGTAACACTGCCCTCGGACACATACGGTTTGCATTGGCTTGACATGGTGTGGGACTTCCACATCAGAGGAGCAATGGTGTATGGCAGCCTCTCAGTGAGCAGCAGGGGGTGTTTAGCTGTTACCCAACACTTGTGTGCCAGTTCCATGGCTATCACGCATTTGTGCTGCAGAAGGGGGGTTCCAGTGTTGGACCCACATGTTACTCCACATGACCTGTGTATGTGTACTCCGAGTTGCCTCTGCATTCCGGAATACATGACTAATAAAGGTGTCCCTATGCCTCCAAGGTGCCTCTTCTCAGTCAATGCTGGTATGTTGCCACGGTGCATACGGCATGTCTGGCATGGTTTTCCGTGATAGTGGCTATGTGTCTATGTGTAGAGTAGCAAGATGCAAGCTGTTTGTGTGGGATTAGACTCTGTATTGTGCATGATGTCCATGACTGTGTGGGTATTGTGACATGTGCCATCCCCATGCATCCAACGTTGGCCAGGCCACCATTCTCTGCATCCACCTGACTCAAGCTTGCAGGACATGGTTCTGCCACCTGTCTACACATACCTGGGTGCCCCCCAGGACACTCCACATGATCCCTGACCTCTGCGCATGACTGTTGCTGTACTCAATATGTCTGTCGGCACGGTTGTGCGGCCACCCCCTCAGCTGCATGGGCCCATCACGGGTGTGTATGGTGCTCCATGTCTGTCTTGCCTAATACATTGTGACCCATGTGTGTCCTGTGCCAGACTCAGGCCCCAGGGTATGGATGGTTGAAGTCATATGAGAACTCAGGCATGGTTAGACTTTACAAGACACATGTACGGTAATAATGCAAAATGTAGGCATCATCTCTTTATCGTGTAACTTTTTATTTGTGTTGGGGTACGTGTTGGGGGGGGGAGGTATGACAAGAGGGGCTTTTCGGGTGTGTGGAATCCAAAGTTCACTGGGGGAGTTGGTGTCCTTGCCATTGGAAATCGTCAGAGTCCATGCCACAGTCTTTGTCAACATTGGTCAGACAGTGACCAGCAAGTCCATGTGGCAGAGAATGTCTTTTGCTGATGTGCTGCTGTTGGTCCAGTGGGCCAGGTGCCAGGCCAGGTGTCCTGGGAGATGGTGCTGTTGCGCCGACCCGCGGGAACCCTCAGAAGCAGGCCGTGACGATGTTTGGGATGCTCCGTCGGATGTCTCCTCCTCCTCCTGATCCCTCCCTGTGGGTGGTGATGTTCTTCGCCTGGTGGCACAGGGAGGGTTGCCCATGTTGTCGGCTATCCGACGGAGTGTACGGTGAATTCCCGTGAACACCGTCACGAGCTCAGCCTGTCTGTCCTCCATCCGCCCTTGGTGTCGCAGTTGACAGGCATGTTGCTCCGCATGTTGCTGGGCCTGCTGGGTCTTGATCTCCTCGAGGGTCCCCTTCATCTCATTGAGGGTGGACACAACCTGGCTCATGCCGGTGGTGTCCTGCCGGTATGTGTCCAGGATGTTTCTCACATGGGAATATACCGGTTCCGCAGCCAACTGGTCAGGCTCGCGCCTCCGCCGTCCTCCACTCCCACCACCCCTACTCACTTGCACCTGGCCTGCCCTTGTGGGCACATCGGGTCTCCGGGACCCCTGAGGGGTGGCATTAGCGTTGTCGCCTGCCTCCTCCTGGGTGCCCGGTACACCGTGTCCCTCCTGGTCAGCCTGGCTGCATTGTGGTGGTGGGGCAGGGATCCTGGGTGTCTCCTGGGATGAGGCAGGAGTGGGGGTGGTGGTTGGCCCAGTTGTACCTGATGCAGGTGCTGCAGGTGGTTGGACACCAGAGGGGCCAGGTTGGTCGGGGTCGTCCACAGAGTGGTGAGAGTCGTCGCTGCCGGTGGGATCGTCATCCTGCAGAGCCGGGTCCTGTGAGTCTTCCCCCCCAGTGTTGGGGAGTGATCCACGACGTTGACCTGTGTGTGAGAGAGACAATGTTATTTTTGTTCCATGCAACATCCATGTTTCATTCGTTTGAAAGTTGGCACCTTTCCTCTGGGTATTTGGATATGTCTTGCATTCCACTCACAGTGCACTTGTGCATGGGTATGTCCCTTGGCCACAGCTTTTGAGACTTTACCTATCTGTGACACAGTCTTACTTGCTGCGTCAATTGTGACTGCAGTCAGCAGTGGAGTGAGCAGGTGTGGCGAGCCATGCATTGGCGCCTTCCGTGTTGCACTGTACGTGGGCACATGGAGTTGTTCCACACACTTATATAATGCAGGTAGCTGGCGTTGTGCTCGTGCACAGGTTGAGACATGGCCCAGTGTTTTGCCATGGAGAAGAGAGGGGGATTCAGGCACTGGCCACCCTTGTCTACATGCACGCAGTCCACCTGCTGACGAGCAGACATTCCCACACCCCCCAAGCCTGAATTGGTCTCCCTGTGTCTCCCTTTCTCACTCCCTCTCTGTCCCCCTCTCCCTCCCTCCCTGTGTCAGCCTCCTCCCTCTGTCCATCTCCCTGTGTCTACCTCCCTCTCTCTCCCCCTCTCCCTCCCTCTGTGTGTCACCCTCTGTCACCTCAGCCCAGCTTCCTAGGCACTCACTTTTTGCAGATCTTTGAATGGCCCTTGGCTTGGTCATGTGAGTTTGTTTCTGATCTCCAGGCACCCATTGGGTGTAGTGTCTGTGTCTGCGCTGCTGCTGTGGTGGTGTGTGCTGCCACTCTTTCACAGTGTTGGCTGTTCATTCGCTGCTGTCATGTGCAAAAAGTGCCTTTACCCCCATGTCTTAATGCAAGGCGTCCGCCATTTGCTGGCAAGTCTTTCCTGTGTGGGGATACACTGTTTGTCTGGCTGTGACCTAGGCCATATGGGCGGAGGGCATTTTTGTCTGCTTCTGAGTTGCACTATGTGATTTTTGAGGCCCATACTCCCGCCATCCGGGTTACCGTGTCTTGTGTTGGTGTTTTCTGTGGCCTGTGACTTGGGATTGTCCAGCTGGGTGCATGGGGCATGGTGGCGCTAGTGGCATGTGCGTGTTTATGGAGTGTGGTTGAGTCATGCGATAGCTTGGGGTGGTTGCGTGCATGATTGTGAGTTTGGTTGTGGATGACGTTCCCCCCATGTGAGGTGAGTTGTTTGTGTACTCACCAGACTCTCCGAGTCCTTCTACTCCGTCCACTGCCACCACCGGCAGTATGGCCATCACCCTCTCCTCCCAGGGATGGTATTGTACGCGTCTGCGGGGTGGCCCTACTCCAGTGATGTTGGCCTGGTTGTGGTCGTCGGTCATTTTGGCTCGGACCCTCCTCCGCATATCGTACCACCTGGCTTGGCATTCATGCCTGGTCCTTCTGGTGGACGCAACAGCATTCACAGCATCGACAATCGTCTGCCACATGGCTGTTTTTTCGGAAATGCTGGTCTGTCTGACCAATGTTCCAAAGAGGTGTGGCTCGACTCTGAGGATTTCGTCGACAAGGACCTCCAACTCTTGGCTAGTGAACTTTGGATTCTTGTTAGTGGGCATGGTGAGGGGTGTGGGTGTGGATGGTTGTGGGGGGTGTAGGTGTGGATGGTTGTGGGTGTGTGGGTGTGGTTGTACAGGTGTGTGTGTGAATATGATGAGGGGTTGTTTGTGAAGGTGGTTGTGTGAAGGTGTGCAAGTGTAAGGTGTAGTAAAGGTTCAAGTATGGTGCTGTGGGTTGTCTGTGGGGTCTGGCAGCAGTGAGTCTGTTGCAAAGGCTCATGGTTTGTGTCTGTGGGCCCTTTTTATTGGTCCATTGGTGGGTGTGGCTGTGTGTGAACTTTGGGTGGGTGTGTTATAAGGAGTGGTTGTGTTTTGGGCCTCTGTTTGGGAGTTTGGCAGTTGCAGGTGAGTGAATGTGTTGTATTTGTGCTTGTTGGACATGTTTTGTGGCTTTGTGCGATTCGAATACAGTCTTCTTGTGTTGTTTTGCTTTGTCCTGGTTGTGTACGTGTGTTTTTAGCATGTGTACGGTGTGGACATCGGCCATTTTGTTGTACAGCGCTGTCCTTGTCTCTGGCTTGGTACGACTCGTACATGCGCGATGTTGGGTGAAGGTGCTGGTGTTGGGGCCTGGGGTGCGCTCTGTACTTAGACTGTTGGGGTCAGGGTACGCTCAATACATACGCGGGTGGGGGTACGGGCCGTACATACACGGTTGGTTTGGGGGTACGCTCCATACATACGCGGGTGAGGGTACGGGCCGTACATACATGGTTGGGGTGGGGGTACGCTCCATACATATGCGGGTGAGGGTACGGGCCGTACATACACGGTTGGGGTGGGGGTATGCTCTATACATACACGGGTGAGGGTACGGGCCGTACATACACGGTTGGGGTGGGGGTACGCTCCATACATATGCGGTTGAGGGTACGGGCCGTACATACACGGTTGGGGTGGGGGTACGCTCCATACATACGCGGGTGAGGGTACGGGCCGTACATACACGGTTGGGGTGGGGGTACACGCCATACATACGCGGGTGAGGGTACGGGCCGTACATATATGGTTGGGGTGGGGGTACGCTCCATACATACGCGGGTGAGGGTACGGGCCGTACATACATGGTTGGGGTGGGGGTATGCTCCATACATATGCGGGTGAGGGTACGGGCCGTACATACATGGTTGGGGTGGGGGTACGCTCTATACATACACGGGTGAGGGTACGGGCCGTACATACACGGTTGGGGTGGGGGTACGCTCCATACATATGCGGTTGAGGGTACGGGCCGTACATACACGGTTGGGGTGGGGGTACGTGCCATACATACGCGGGTGAGGGTACGGGCCGTACATATATGGTTGGGGTGGGGGTACGCTCCATACATATGCGGGTGAGGGTACGGGCCGTACATACACGGTTGGGGTGGGGGTACACTCCCTACATACGCAGGTGAGGGTACGGGCCGTACATACACGGTTGGGGTGGGGGTACGCTCCATACGTACGCGGGTGGGGGTACGGGCCGTACGTACGGGGGTGTACATACACGGGTGGGGGTTCGACTCGTACGTACACGGGTGTTCATACACGGGTGGGGATTCGACTCGTATGTACACGGGTGTACATACACAGGTGGGGGTTCGACTCGTACATACACGGGTGTACATACACGGGTGGGGGTTCGACTCGTACGTACATGGGTGTACATACACGGGTGGGGGTTTGACTCGTACGTACACGGGTGTTCATACACGGGTGGGGGTTCGACTCGTAAGTACACGGGTGTACATACACGGGTGGGGGTTCGACTCGTACGTACACGGGTGTACAGACATGGGTGGGGGTTCGACTCGTACGTACACGGGTGTTCATGCACGGGTGGGGGTTCGACTCGTACATACGAGGCCTGGGGGCGGTGGGCGCGTACATACGGGGGCTGGGGGGGGGTGTTGGGCGCGTATGCGGGCACATGTCTCCAAGGTTGCTATGGGAGCTCGGTGCGGACGGTGTTTTTTCCATCCGGTTGTAACATCAGACGCACGGGATGGATCGTACTTGCGCGGTCGGACTTCACTTTTCACATTTGTACGGTAAATCGTCCGAGGATGTGTTGGACACATTTTCCGACCCGAGGACGTGTGGGGAATTATTCCCAATGCGATTTGTATGGACTTTTTCCCATGCGAATCGTACTTGGCAGTTTGTACGGCACTTGTACGATTCGTACGGTAAAAAGACCGGATACAGGTCGTACGGGGAATTTTTTTCCAGGATCGTAATCGGCACCTTAATATCTGTTTGTGATGCGCCTGTACCTTGTCTCCCCTTCTGTTGAAAATGAGAAATATGATGATGAGGATAATTTTGACTTTTCTTAAAGGTTGGACAAGAAACCTCCAGGAGTAATGTATCAGGTCAAATGTGCTTCAGTTGCTATGTATGGAGGGGATGAGTGTGGCGATACTTCAAGCCATTGAAGTCCTGAAGTGTGCACATTCCTATATAGTCCATCAAGAGTTAGGTATCCTCTATGTGAATGGCATTATTTGTCTGCTCCCCGGTATCAGGTGGATCAATATCAGAACTAGACCAGAATGTAAGTTAAACAGGCTGGTTTTCAAAGATTATTTGCCTAGATAGATGGAACTCAATACCATGGCTGAGGAATGTAACTGCCTTTCGCCTTTGTTAATCCTACTAATTTTAGTAGTCACCCTGGTCCCTGTAGATGTAATGGTTCCTCCCCCCAAGATATTATGCACTTTTTCATGTTCTATAAATATTCCAAAAAGCCCAGGCATTGATATCTTGTGCCTTTGCTAAAAAGATTGAATTTTACACAAATGCACCAAGCCTTGTTGTAGTTGTAACCATTACCGAATATTTACGACTATTTTTCTGTTGCCAGTTTTATAGTAGCTGTTGTTAACTAAAGGAACTCATTGATCAGAACATGTTCGAATGCACTTTCCTAATTTTATTTTTGTTATATATGTGATGTTTTATGGTATGGAGTCTATTTTAAATCAGCTGGTTTAATAGTTGTATGTAACTTATGGTTATTATTTCATTAACCATATAAGAGAAATGATTGATTGTAAATGTCATAATCAAATAAGATTAGAGTAAATGTAATTATGAATCCCTATTATAGATGCAATTAGTTATTTTGATTATCAAATTACCAGAAGAATAAAGGATTAGCCTCCATGACTGTAAAATCAGACTAAATCACAGTCCCAGGAACCATCAATCAAAACATTAATTCTGTGACACTCATTATTCCGTGACACACATTATTCTGTGACAAACATTATTCTGTGAAACAAAGTATCTGACTGGACCATGTAGAATCTCCTTCTCATATGATTGGATGAGATACATCTCTGAAGATACCTTGTTGGAACATTGTTAAAGTTTATATATTAAATATTATAAAGCCGCAGCAGATCATTCTTTCTGCGTAGCTTGTGCTTCATAAAAAAATACATTTACGGGATTTTCATATTTTCATACTTCAATGCCAGGATACCAAATTTCCAACACAACCCTGAGTAGACCATTTTACTCTGAAATATTTCTTACTATGAAAACCAGAGCCGTACCAATGAAGTCAGAGAATGTTAACCTATTTTTGGTATTATGATTATGCTAAATTTTTCAGAAATATCTTTCTCTTTTCAAGGTTTGGATTTCAAAATTATCAGTACATCCAAGCGATGGTGTTTGCCATTGAAGAAATTAACAACAACCCAACACTTTTACCTAACATCGCAATTGGATTCCAGATCTATGACTCCTGTAAAATGCTCCATGGAGCACTGAAGGGAGCCTTGTGGATTCTCACAGGACAAGAGGAGACAGTTATAAACTACCAGTGCAAGAGAGGTTTGCTACCAGCTGCTCTTATAGGGGATTCTAGCTCCACCCAGTCAATTGCCCTTGCAAGGATTCTGGGTCTATACAGATATCCTCAGGTAAGACATTGCAAAACGCACTTTAGTGCAATTACTGTTCTGTAGGATCAGTTAATGCAAATTATAATGACTATGTACTGGATATATCTGTGTATACTTGAACCAAACCACAGTCCTTAAACCATGCCTGTAAAACAAACAGAGATATTCAGGCTAAATTAATGAACATGGCTCATTAACCAAAATAGTCAAATGTCAGGTGATTGTGTGAGGCTAAATTTACAAGTAGAATGTGATATGGCTGTACTAAATTAACTGCAAATGTCATCTCAACTGCATAACCCAGAAACAATCCAATATTCCTACCACAACACATTTCCACCCCTTCATAAACAATATCCCACCCACAAAAACACACCCACTGCATAAATACAAAACCCCACCTGTAAGAACACACCCACCCTTTCCCAACACACCTAACAAACCCAGGCAAAGAAGTTCCCCTGAATTAGGAGGATTTAGTGAATTATGTTCAAATGTTTTCAGCAATATTTGGGAGTTGTGGGAGGCAAGGTAGTAATAGCTGAAGCAGCAGTCAGTTGTCAACTCAAGATTGGCACAGGTTGGAGGATGTTTGCACCACTGACTGTAAGGCAGCATAGTTTCCTCCATTTCCACAGTGGCAGCCACTTTGCAAAGTCTAGTTTGAACCAGCACAATGTTTATACCATTGTGTCAGACACTCTTTGGGGGGCGGGGCAATGGGGCAGGTGGAGCTACTGGGCTAAAGCCATGGGGGCTGGGGTCATTTACCTCTATTGTCCAGGGGTCTGTCCTACCATGGCTCTGCAAAACTGGGCCAGGTACAAGTCTTTTAGTAGTTGACTCTCAGTACTGATAGAGAGCAAACCTATGCTTCTCAGGTAGGTTGTGTGTGGAGTACAGAAGGATCAAAACCCAAGAATGCACCAAGCAGCCCAATAACATAATTGTCCAATTCAATGTTCCTCTTTTACAAACAAAAAGTACTTTATCCTACAGTAAGGCACAATGCTAGACAAAGATGTGCCCAATGTGCAAGAGTCCAATAGGGTACTGGGTGGACTTCCATGTCCTCTACCCTCCTCCTTATCAATGACAGTCTAAAGCCTGCTGGCATAGTTACTAGTAAAGGCGAATCCCCCCCCCCCCCAGCATATAGTAGCCTTTTCCTTATAATCTGACTCACTGGTGCTGTGCAGGGCTGCAGTTGGATAATGCACCAGAACTGCTTAAACTGGGTAAAAAAAAAAAATCTGGTATTGTAAAGTGCGATCTAATCAACCCTAAGGGTCTCAAGGTGCTGGGGGCCAAGTAGGCATAGGCAGCTTGCAGGATCTTGAAGACAGGGACAGGATCATTTGGATTCTAATGGTGGCCCTCTTCTGAACTGGAGGATTCAAGTACATTCACCCCTTGGTTGCCTGCTCTTCCAGCGTGCAGCTCCATAGCTCAGGCAATGCTCTGCCCGTGCTCTCTGCCCGACACAGATCCCGGTTCTTGCACCTGGACTGGACTGCTCTCACCTCAGTCCATGCCAGCTGCTGCTTAATTTGCTTTGTTTTCTTTACTTTTCTGTTTTTCTGACTTACTTTCAGACTCTCTTTTAGTTTTTAGTCAGTCTTCTTACTGACATTCTCCCTGCTTCTGCCGCTTCCCGCCGCTGCTGCCCCCTCCCGCATTTTTTCACCTTTTCCGCCTCCCAGCTGTCTCGCCTGCCCCTGATCTCTACTTAATGGAGGCCGCTGTGCGCTGAGTTGAGCTAAGGCCCATGGGTGCCTGCTCTCCCAGTGCACAGCTCCGTAGCTCAGGTAGTGCTCTGCCCGTGCTTTCTGCCAGACACAGATTGCGGTTCTTGCCCCTGGACTGGACTGCTCTCGCCTCAGTCCTTGCCTGCTGCTGCCTTAATGTGCTTCTTTTTTCTTTCTTTTTTCTTTTTTTCAGACTTACTTTCAGACTCTCTTTTAGTTTTCCTACTGACATTCTCCCCCCTTCTGCCACTTCCTGCTGCTGCTGCCCCCACGGTCCCTTCCGCTCCCACGTTTTTTCTGTTCCCACCTCCCAGCTGTCCTTCCCTTACCTGACCTCCATGTAATGGTGGCTGCTGTGTGGCTGTGCCAAAGGCAAGCCCACCTGCACCTGTCTGCGACCCAACCACGACCAGCACCAGGAACTCTATTCCCTCAACCCACCCATGCTACAGTTCAACAGATCACCACGCACTCAGCGGCAGCAAGAAGAACAACAACTGCAAGCACTCTTGTCCCCTCAACACTCATGGTTCCTTCACCTGCTGTAACTGTTACCACTCCTTCAACACAGCCAAAACCCAGGACCCACTCCGCCGATCAGCAACATCTCCACTGCAGCCCAGACCCTGCAATGCATCCTCCTCAACGTCTGCTCCCTCCACAAACACAACACGGAAATCTGGGACCTCCTTGAAAGCAGCTCCCCCAACGTCATTTTTCTCACCAAAACATGGACAAGCGCCACCTTGCCCGACATTGTGTTTGCCATCCTCAAAAGATACCAAATCACCTGGAAGAATGGCACAAACCACCCTGGAGGTGGCACTGCTATCGCCCACAAGGCCAACATTTGCCTGAGCACCTACACCGAAGGGTCTCCCGACCTTATGGAACACCTCCACTTCAAGATACAGGTCAATCCAACCACCACCCTACGAGGCACCCCCATCTACCGACCTCCTGGACCCCGCGCACCCTTCTCCTACTCCATCACCAACATAATCACACTGCATGCCATCATCTCCACAGACTACATTTTACTGGGAGACCTCAACTTCCACCTCGACAACCGCCAAGACCCTAACTCCATCTCCCTCCTGGAAAACTTCCACATCAACTGACTCAATCAGAGGATAACAGAACCAACGCACTCAGCAAGACATACCCTCGACCCTATCTTCATAGCAGGAAACTCCATCTCCTTCAGCCACACCTCTGAACTCCCATGAACAGACCACTGCTGTGTCCACTTCACCTACAAAGCAAACATCCCCTGCAGACACCCACCCCAACTCCAACGCAGGAACTGGAACAAGATCTCTGACGAGAAGCTCATCACCACCCTCAGCGACTCCACGCAAACCGCCTCAGACAACAATCCCACCACCACCCGAACCCTACACAAATGGATCACCGTCTGCGCCAACACTGTCGCCCCCCTCAAGAAATCCTCTAACCCTTGCGCTAAGAGAGACAGCTGGTTCTTCACCGAACTCCGGGAATCCAGACGAACCTGCAAACCTCTCGAAAAACTATGGAGGAACTCCAAAACCCCGGCGTACCTCAACAACTATAACACAGCCACCACTGCCAACCACAAACTCAGCAGACACTCAAGGAAGAAAGCACTCCAGGACAGAATCCCCGCCCACGCACACAACAGAAAGGAACTCTTCTGCATCATCAAAGAGTTCGCCCAACCTAACAGCAACTCCACTGACATCCCACCCTCCCAGGACCTCTGCGACAAACTCAGCGCCATATTCTATCACAAAATCAAGACCATCTATGACACCTTCGACAACAAGAACCTCCACGAGGAACCCATATCCACCGCTTACTGCAGCGTACAGCTGACTCTGGACAGGTGGAACGCCCTCAGCATTGAGGACACCCTAAAGACCATGAGAACCACCCACTCCCTGCCCCACCACATCTACCACAGAGCCGCAGACATCATAGCCCCGAGCTACAAAGAATAATCAACCGATCCCTCAAGACCGCTTCCTTCGCCGATGACTGGAAACATGCCGAGGTCAACCCTCTCCTAAAGAAGCCCATCGGCGGACCCCACTGACCTCAAGAACTACAAACCAATCTCCCTACTTCCCTATCCGGGGAAAGTCATTGGAAAAGCTGTCCTTCATTGACGAGAACAACATCCTCGACTCCACCCAATCAGGCTTCAGGAAAAACCACAGCACAGAGAACGCCCTCATCGCCGCAACTGATGACATCTGTTCTCTCCTCGACAGAGGTGAAACTGTGGCCCTCATCCTCCTCGACCGCTCTGCGGCCTTCGACACAGTCTTGCACCATAAAATAGCCCGCAGACTCCATAATGCAGGAATCCAAAACAAAGACCTCAACTGGATTTGCTCATTCCTCTCCGACAGAACGCAATGGGTCAGACTACCTCCCTTCATCTCGGAGCCCACGCCAACCACCTGTGGAATCCCCCATTAGTCCTACCCTGTTCAACATCTGCGTGGCCCATCTCGCTCTCATTGTCAGATCACACGGACTCAACATTGTATCGTACGCAGGCGACACGCAACTCATCTTCTCACTATCCAACATTCAAGTAGAAATGGAAGCAGTTGCCAGATGGATGAAGAACAGCTGCCTACAACTGAACACAGACAAAACCAAAGTCCTCATCATAGGCTCACATCCTGATGCTTGGAGCAACACCTGGTGGCCCCCAGCCCTCGGGAACCCACCCCCACCCACAGACCATGTATGCAACCTCGGAATCATCCTGGATTCCGAACTCAAAATGGACCGCCAGATCAATGTCATCATCTCTTCCTGCTTTCACACCCTCTGTCTCCTATGCAAAACTTTCAACTGGATCCCCCTTGAACACAGGAAAACCATCACCCACGCCCTCATCAGCAGACTGCACTATGGCCAGACTAGTACTTAACCTACTGCATCATTGCCACATCACCCAACACCTGCGGGCACTACACTGGCTCCCCGTCGAGAAGAGAAGAGAATTACCTTCAAGCTTCTCACCCATGCCCACAAAGCCCTCCACAACACCAGTCCCTCCTACATGAACCACCGCCTCTCGTTCCACGCACACCAGAGATCCCTCCGATTGGCCCAGCTCTCCCTTGCAACAACAGAACCATGCATCAAGAAGACCAGAACAGGAGGTCGTTCCGTCTCCTTCCTCGCAGCTAAATCATGGAACACCCTCCCTCTACACCTCCAGCAGACACCAACTCTCTCCAAGTTCCTGAAGGACCTCAAGACCTGGCTCTTCGATGAATCACCTTGAGCGTCCAGCCCCGCACGTACCTCGAAAGGCCAAGGAAGTCCTCTGACCCCCTCGCCTCCGACAGTAATCCGTGCATGCCTAGGAGCTGCCCACTCCCTCCCCCAGTGCCTTAAGTCCCATCCAGGTGAGTAGCTGCGCTCTACAAACCTTGATTGATTGATTGATTCAGCAGTTCCACTGCTTTGGTGAGTGAAAATGGCAGTCACGCTGGAGCCTACTTGGGATGAGGTGATCTTGTAGTCCTCTTCTTCAAGTGAGGGGCTCCGGCGGTCCCTTAACCGCTTCAAGGTGCTTTAGGACACATGACCTGGTCTGATTAGGTGTATAGGTCTTTAACGTCAGGACAGCTGGTAGATCTTTGGCACAGAGTGCCTCAAGGAAAACAGCTTCATACTCCAGAGAATCTCAGTCCATTCGGCATTGGACCTTGGATCAGTTCTGGTTTCATGCTGGCTGGTCAGGTACCCTGGGGTGGGCACCAGAGGATGCATGCCTCTTCTTCTTGGGCAGCAGGGACTGCTTGAGCACAGGGGAGATAGAGCAGCAGTCACGCAGACCTCAATCATGGGAACACAGTAGGTGCCAGTGGGTAACATTTATCCTAGCTTCAGTCAGGCAGACAGATTGGGTAGATTTGGCCTTCAGACTAGAACAAGCTTCCACACACAGCTTCTGGGTCTCTGGTGGGCAGACCACTTCTCCACATCATTTGTCAGCTCCTCCTACTGGGCTGACTCGCTCTTTCCCTCTTGCACAGGCAGGACTAAACATGCCATGCTAAACATATTCGATGACATCCACTCCTCACTTGACAACAGTGAATCCTGCCTACTCATTCTCCTTGACCTCTCGGCTGCCTTTAATACAGTCAACCACAACTCCCTACTCAATTCAGTCAAGTCCCGCTTTGGCCTTAATGGTCAGGTCCTTAAATGGTTCTCCTCATTTCTCAGTCATGGAACACAACAAATCAAAATGAACGACTGTCTATCGGACCCCTCTCCAGTGTCCCTTGGTGTCCCCTAAGGCTCTATTCTCTCTCCCTCTCACTTTAACCTCTTTATGGAACCCCTTAACCGCATTCTGAAACAAGCTGGAATCAACTACCACATCTATGCTGACAACACCCAACTTTACTATAAGATTAGGTCCCGCTCTGATGTGCTTCATCTTAACCATACCTTAAACAAAACCCAACACTGGTTCCACTCCAACCATCTCAAACTTTATCCTAAGAAAACTGAAATCATCACCTTCTCCCCTAAAAACAACCGACTACCCATCCAAGCCTGGATCTCTGACCTAAATGCACTCAACTGCTCGCTCTCTTTGTCCAATTCAGCGAAATCACTTGGTTTTACCGTTGCAAAAAATCTAACCCTTAACGACCTGATAAAAAACTTGGCTAAAGGGGCACTCTTCACTCCCTGTCACCTGAAGAAAATCAAAACCTTCATCCCACCCGAAGACTTCAAATGGGTCGTCCAATCGCTAGTACTCTCTACAATAGACTATGGTAATGCCATCCTCACAGGAACCCCCAAAGTCCACCTCGCCCCGCTCAGATCTGTGCTCCACCTTGCATCCAGGCTCATCTCTGACTATAAATGGTTTGACCACATCTCCCCAGCCCTGAATGCTCTTAACTGGCTTCCCGTTGAAGGTAGATCCTCCTACAAGACAACATGCATCAAACATAAAGCCCTACACAAGAATGCCCCGCTGTACCTCACAAATAAACTAAAAAAAGTGGGTGGATCCAGAACGATGAGGAGCACTAACACTTTCCTCCTCGTCCCCCCTTATTCAAAATGAAAACCACTCAATTTTGCACCTTCTCTGGAAATGCACCAATCGTCTGGAATGCCCTCCCAAAGGAACTGCGTTGAAACCCCTCCTACTGTGCCTTCAAAATAGACCTTAAACTGCACCTCCTCTGCAAATACTGGGACCCCTAATTCGGACACCGTACCTCCTCTGTCCCTACCCGCCTCCCCTTCACTCTGCCCTCTCACTTCTCCCCCCTTGTACTCTCCACCCGCTTCCCTCCCCCTCCTACTACTCTTCCCCCTTCCTCCTTCCTCCCAACACTCCACCCAGCTGACCATCCCCCCTCCCCAATCCTCATTTCCCCCGCACATCCTTCCCTAACTCC
Organism: Triturus cristatus; assembly: GCF_964204655.1. NCBI lineage: Eukaryota > Metazoa > Chordata > Amphibia > Caudata > Salamandridae > Triturus > Triturus cristatus. The sequence goes on from NC_140595.1 coordinate 762,506,732, forward strand.
TCACCTACAACTCTGCCCAGAATCCTGTTCCCATCGCAGTATATCTGCTTTAGCTGCATATCTATTTATTAGTCTTCAATTGGAGTGTTTGTATTTACTTATCATTATAATTGTACTCTAGCACTATTCCTGTAATTCTTGTCTTTGCACATGTAATTAGAGTGTTGTTTTTTGCCACTGTTATACTCTGCTCTTGAACAACTCCCGTAATCCTGTCTTTGCACATGTAAAGCGCTCTGATACCCCCGGGTCTAGCCAGTGCTATATAAAACCTTTCTAATAAATAAATAAATTAGGACTCCTTAGGCTTTCAGGACAAGACAGACACTACTTCCTAATAATAATGTTCCAGGTGATGTCCTCACTCCTAAGGGCAGATGCCTGTCAAGCAAACATCAGCACTATCTGTACAATGGTACTCTGGGTACCCTGTGGAGCAAATTCTCCTTGGTCAGAGAGAAATTGGAACTCGAACAACAAATGGTTTAAAAGCTAACACTCTTATACAAGGATTGCAGATCAAATTTTATTTCTCTGTCTGCCCTTCCAGAACCAGATTGGGTTGGTTCTCTTTCCACATATCCTTCTCGGGCTATCATCCAGACTCAGCCTTTTGCTTGAGGGATGCTCTTCACAGCAGCGTTGTCCCAAGGATGGGACACTCACATCCAAAACTCAAAGAGATGTGGACAGTAGGCTCCACATCTGAAAGTGATCAGGAAAAGACAGAGGGCTGCTTCCATTCTAAAAGATCCTTCACACTCTAACAACAGGAACTGCAGGACTGTATCAAATTTCTAAGGGGACGCCTGCCTCCTTGTCCCCATTACAATGTCTGGGTTCCCTCCCTTCAGTCTCAGCAATATCAACAATACAGTGTCTCAATGTCTTGGAAAGTCAACTCACCCCCATCTTGTGCACATGAGCAGGCAAAAAAAGAAACTACAGGTCAGAGTGACTCTGGTTAACTCAGACACTCATGTCGTATATAAAGTGCTTCTCGTACATACACTAATTCATTCAACTGCTTGAGATCTCAGGACTAGGATTCCACATTTATGGTTTTCAGCTGAAATTCCAACAAGTGGGCCAAAAGTCTCTCATAGTGATGCAGGTAAAAAAATTGGACTCTAGGATTGCAACAAAACGGAGTATGCTGCTACCGCCTTGCCACACTTGTGAACCTGTTACAGGGAGATTAGTGTACTCTACTTCTGTGAACTTTCATGGTGCACACCGTGTAGGTCCAAGACTGGTCCAGAACCAGTAACAGGTCAAAGGCAAGCTTAGGTCTCTATACCCATGCTAGGTTAGCATGAGGCTGGGGCAGAAAAATCCATATGATATGAGATACTTGCAGTTAGACATGCATTTGACTCATCTTTACACCATGCAGAGGACATTGCTGTCACAACATGTTGACTCTCCCTCTTTCTTCCGGCTCTTCTGGGAAGCTAGTTGTAGTTTTCCTTGGGCAGGAAGGAATTATTTTTTTTACTATCTGTATCCCTAAATTAAGCTCATGTATTTGTAGAGACACACCACAATGCTCTTTCAGTAGCCTTATTTAACCTGTCTCATGCCCCTTACCACCTCATATATTATCTTACCAATAGTCTTACAAATATTATTATTGTCTTAGGGCTAGTGTAGGAAATGACAATATTTTTTGTGATATACTCCCAGATATTCTACTTATCTATTATTTTTACTGGCTGTAGAACTCTATGCACTTTACCCTTGCTATACAGAAGAAAAATGCTTGTGCTCGCTCTTTTAACATGGTTGAATAGGCTTAACCCTAACTACCATATTTAACTAACCTAAAGGTCCCTATTGTATGGTGCAAGGTGCACCCAGCTGCTGTAAATTAAAATTCACTGGTGTACTATAAACACTATTGGTCATATACTACAGTGGCAATGCAAACATGGCTTCAGGCCTACCACTGTAGTGTAAAAACTGCAATTTGACCTTCCAAAATAAACTATTTTGACAGACCAAAACCTTGCTTTTACATATTATATGTTACCCCTGTGTAGGCCTTATAGCCCAGGAGGCAGGGTGCATGGTATTGAAAATAAGTACATGTAGAAAGTTAAGTTTAAACCAAAGGAAATGATGGACGGAGTGTTGAACATTGCAAGCACTCACCCCCAGTCAACTGATCTGGGTTTAATCCTTCACCGTTCTTTAGTCCACTCTGCCACCCCAGTCCAGACATGGCCATATGCAAATCAGTCTGACCCTGTGACTCATGGGAACAGTCGAGGGCGAACTGCCAAGCCATGCCTTCCCTGGACCGGAAACAAGCTTCCTAGGACCGGTTTCTGGCATTTCGGCCGTCTTCAGCCAGGCTTGCTTGAATCCAGTGGCAAAGTGAGCAAGGGACTCACGTCTGAGCATACCCTGCAAACTTATGGCGAACAAAGCAAAAACCAAAGGAAATGATGGGCGGAGTGTTGAACATTGCAAGCACTCACCCCCAGTCAACTGATCTGGGTTTAATCCATCACCGTTCTTTAGCCCACTCTGCCACCCCAGTTCAGACATGGCCATATGCAAATCAGTCTGACCCTGTGCCTCATGGGAACAGTCCAGCCCGAAGTGCAAAGCCATGTCTTCCCTGGACCGGAAACAAGCTTCCTAGGACCGGTTTCTGGCATTTCAGCCGTCTTCAGCCAGGCTTGCTTGAATCCAGTGGCAAAGTGAGCAAGGGACTCACATCTGAGCATACCCTGCCAACTTATGGTGAACAAAGCAAAAACCAAAGGAAATGATGGACGGAGTGTTGAACATTGCAAGCACTCACCCCCAGTCAACTGATTTGGGTTTAATCCATCACCGTTCTTTAGCCGACTCTGCCACCCCAGTTCAGACATGGCCATATGCAAATCAGTCTGACCCTGTGCCTCATGGGAACAGTCCAGCCCGAACTGCCAAGCCATGTCTTCCCTGGACCGGAAACAAGCTTCCTAGGACCGGTTTCTGGCATTTCAGCCGTCTTCAGCCAGGCTTGCTTGAATCCAGTGGCAAAGTGAGCAAAGTACTCACGCCTGAGCATACCCTGCCAACTTATGGCGAACAAAGCAAAAACCAAAGGAAATGATGGACGGAGTGTTGAGCATTGCAAGCACTCACCCCCAGTCAACTGATCTGGGTTTAATCCATCACCGTTCTTTAGCCGACTCTGCCACCCCAGTTCAGACATGGCCATATGCAAATCAGTCTGACCCTGTGCCTCATGGGAACAGTCCAGCCCGAACTGCCAAGTTAAGTTTAAACATAGCCGTACGGTGACTACCTTCTAAAAGTGTAGCAAGGCTTGCTGTCCCATAGAGATCAACTTTGATGCATTATTAAATTTAATAATTCTGTCTTTGGCTAAGAAACGTATAGAAACATGATTATTGGACTCTTTGATGTACTCATTAAAACCCCAATTCAGTGCTGAAGAAGTAATTGCAATAAATATTAGGGAAAATATACTTTGAGAAAGCTAACTTTTTCCAGCCAAAAGCCTCTGCTGACTAATTTGCATTAACCTCCAGCCTTATCCCTTTGAGCTTTCAACCTCTAAAAGAGGTGCCGAAACTGCCCCCGGGGCAGAGACAGGTGCCTGGGCATAGTGATATATATTTTGTTCCTCTTGCAGGATGGATATTTGGGCTGCGCCCAGGAACTTAATTTATTTCAATGGGCCCTTGCCTGTCATAGGCAGATTTCAAATGACACATGGAAAGATCTCTTTTTTTGTTCTACCAGCCAAGAAGGCAGCAATCCCAGTGGAAAGGGTTCTGCCAACACAACTGGTTTGGAATCACATAGGAGGTGTTACTCATTTGCTCAGGTTTCCCCCACTTGGAGCTTTTTTGAGACAGCAAATCCTCTGTACCATGCCCTCACAGAGATGATCTCCAGTTTGGTGGAGCCCTCTTCGTATACAGCCTGAACCTTTGCTCCACCAGAAGAATCCGAACTCTAACTCCAACTCTGCCCAGAATCCTGTTCCCACCGCAGTATATCTGCTTTAGCTGCATATCTATTTATTAGTCTTCAATTGGAGTGTTTGTATTTACTTATCATTATAATTGTACTCTAGCACTATTCCTGTAATTCTTGTCTTTGCACATGTAATTAGAGTGTTGTTTTTTGCCACTGTTATACTCTGCTCTTGAACAACTCCCGTAATCCTGTCTTTGCACATGTAAAGCGCTCTGATACCCCCGGGTCTAGCCAGTGCTATATAAAACCTTTCTAATAAATAAATAAATAAATAAATAAGGACTCCTTAGGCTTTCAGGACAAGACAGACACTACTTCCTAATAATAATGTTCCAGGTGATGTCCTCACTCCTAAGGGCAGATGCCTGTCAAGCAAACATCAGCACTATCTGTACAATGGTACTCTGGGTACCATGTGGAGCAAATTCTCCTTGGTCAGAGAGAAATTGGAACTGGAACAACAAATGGTTTAAAAGCTAACACTCTTATACAAGGATTGCAGATCGAATTTTATTTCTCTGTCTGCCCTTCCAGAACCAGATTGGGTTGGTTCTCTTTCCACATATCCTTCTCGGGCTATCATCCAGACTCAGCCTTTTGCTTGAGGGATGCTCTTCACAGCAGCGTTGTCACAAGGATGGGACACTCACATCCAAAACTCAAAGAGATGTGGACAGTAGGCTCCACATCTGAAAGTGATCAGGAAAAGACAGAGGGCTGCTTCCATTCTAAAAGATCCTTCACACTCTAACAACAGGAACTGCAGGACTGTATCAAATTTCTAAGGGGACGCCTGCCTCCTTGTCCCCATTACAATGTCTGGGTTCCCTCCCTTCAGTCTCAGCAATATCAACAATACAGTGTCTCAATGTCTTGGAAAGTCAACTCACCCCCATCTTGTGCACATGAGCAGGCAAAAAAAGAAACTACAGGTCAGAGTGACTCTGGTTAACTCAGACACTCATGTCGTATATAAAGTGCTTCTCGTAAATACACTAATTCATTCAACTGCTTGAGATCTCAGGACTAGGATTCCACATTTATGGTTTTCAGCTGAAATTCCAACAAGTGGGCCAAAAGTCTCTCATGGTGATGCAGGTAAAAAAATTGGACTCTAGGATTGCAACAAAACGGAGTATGCTGCTACCGCCTTGCCACACTTGTGAACCTGTTACAGGGAGATTAGTGTACTCTACTTCTGTGAACTTTCATGGTGCACACCGTGTAGGTCCAAGACTGGTCCAGAACCAGTAACAGGTCAAAGGCAAGCTTAGGTCTCTATACCCATGCTAGGTTAGCATGAGGCTGGGGCAGAAAAATCCATATGATATGAGATACTTGCAGTTAGACATGCATTTGACTCATCTTTACACCATGCAGAGGACATTGCTGTCGCAACATGTTGACTCTCCCTCTTTCTTCCGGCTCTTCTGGGAAGCTAGTTGTAGTTTTCCTTGGGCAGGAAGGAATTATTTTTTTTACTATCTGTATCCCTAAATTAAGCTCATGTATTTGTAGAGACACACCACAATGCTCTTTCAGTAGCCTTATTTAACCTGTCTCATGCCCCTTACCACCTCATATATTATCTTACCAATAGTCTTACAAATATTATTATTGTCTTAGGGCTAGTGTAGGAAATGACAATATTTTTTGTGATATACTCCCAGATATTCTACTTATCTATTATTTTTACTGGCTGTAGAACTCTATGCACTTTACCCTTGCTATACAGAAGTAAAGTGCTTGTGCTCGCTCTTTTAACATGGTTGAATAGGCTTAACCCTAACTACCATATTTAACTAACCTAAAGGTCCCTATTGTATGGTGCAAGGTGCACCCAGCTGCTGTAAATTAAAATTCACTGGTGTACTATAAACACTATTGGTCATATACTACAGTGGCAATGCAAACATGGCTTCAGGCCTACCATTGTAGTGTAAAAACTGCAATTTGACCTTCCGAAATAAACTATTTTGACAGACCGAAACCTTGCTTTTACATATTATATGTTACCCCTGTGTAGGCCTTATAGCCCAGGAGGCAGGGTGCATGGTATTGAAAATAAGTACATGTAGAAAGTTAAGTTTAAACCAAAGAAAATGATGGACGGAGTGTTGAACATTGCAAGCACTCACCCCCAGTCAACTGATCTGGGTTTAATCCTTCACCGTTCTTTAGTCCACTCTGCCACCCCAGTCCAGACATGGCCATATGCAAATCAGTCTGACCCTGTGACTCATGGGAACAGTCGAGGGCGAACTGCCAAGCCATGCCTTCCCTGGACCGGAAACAAGCTTCCTAGGACCGGTTTCTGGCATTTCGGCCGTCTTCAGCCAGGCTTGCTTGAATCCAGTGGCAAAGTGAGCAAGGGACTCACGTCTGAGCATACCCTGCAAACTTATGGCGAACAAAGCAAAAACCAAAGGAAATGATGGGCGGAGTGTTGAACATTGCAAGCACTCACCCCCAGTCAACTGATCTGGGTTTAAGCCATCACCGTTCTTTAGCCCACTCTGCCACCCCAGTTCAGACATGGCCATATGTAAATCAGTCTGACCCTGTGCCTCATGGGAACAGTCCAGCCCGAAGTGCAAAGCCATGTCTTCCCTGGACCGGAAACAAGCTTCCTAGGACCGGTTTCTGGCATTTCAGCCGTCTTCAGCCAGGCTTGCTTGAATCCAGTGGCAAAGTGAGCAAGGGACTCACATCTGAGCATACCCTGCCAACTTATGGTGAACAAAGCAAAAACCAAAGGAAATGATGGACGGAGTGTTGAACATTGCAAGCACTCACCCCCAGTCAACTGATTTGGGTTTAATCCATCACCGTTCTTTAGCCGACTCTGCCACCCCAGTTCAGACATGGCCATATGCAAATCAGTCTGACCCTGTGCCTCATGGGAACAGTCCAGCCCGAACTGCCAAGCCATGTCTTCCCTGGACCGGAAACAAGCTTCCTAGGACCGGTTTCTGGCATTTCAGCCGTCTTCAGCCAGGCTTGCTTGAATCCAGTGGCAAAGTGAGCAAAGGACTCACGCCTGAGCATACCCTGCCAACTTATGGCGAACAAAGCAAAAACCAAAGGAAATGATGGACGGAGTGTTGAGCATTGCAAGCACTCACCCCAAGTCAACTGATCTGGGTTTAATCCATCACCGTTCTTTAGCCGACTCTGCCACCCCAGTTCAGACATGGCCATATGCAAATCAGTCTGACCCTGTGCCTCATGGGAACAGTCCAGCCCGAACTGCCAAGTTAAGTTTAAACATAGCCGTACGGTGACTACCTTCTAAAAGTGTAGCAAGGCTTGCTGTCCCATATAGATCAACTTTGATGCATTATTAAATTTAATAATTCTGTCTTTGGCTAAGAAACGTATAGAAACATGATTATTGGACTCTTTGATGTACTCATTAAAACCCCAATTCAGTGCTGAAGAAGTAATTGCAATAAATATTAGGGAAAATATACTTTGAGAAAGCTAACTTTTTCCAGCCAAAAGCCTCTGCTGACTAATTTGCATTAACCTCCAGCCTTATCCCTTTGAGCTTTCAACCTCTAAAAGAGGTGCCGAAACTGCCCCCGGGGCAGAGACAGGTGCCTGGGCATAGTGATATATATTTTGTTCCTCTTGCAGGATGGATATTTGGGCTGCGCCCAGGAACTTAATTTATTTCAATGGGCCCTTGCCTGTCATAGGCAGATTTCAAATGACACATGGAAAGATCTCTTTTTTTGTTCTACCAGCCAAGAAGGCAGCAATCCCAGTGGAAAGGGTTCTGCCAACACAACTGGTTTGGAATCACATAGGAGGTGTTACTCATTTGCTCAGGTTTCCCCCACTTGGAGCTTTTTTGAGACAGCAAATCCTCTGTACCATGCCCTCACAGAGATGATCTCCAGTTTGGTGGAGCCCTCTTCGTATACAGCCTGAACCTTTGCTCCACCAGAAGAATCCAAACTCTAAAAAAGTGACTAAGTGTGAGCAAAGGAATCTTGACCAGGCAAGGCACCAAAAGTATCCTGCCAGTGAGGGGCCTTCCTTGGGTGCAGAATTCAATTATTTCCTGCTCTGACCTTTCACAAAAAAACCCAGCTTCACTGGGACCGCACCCGATGGCTATCTTACCTCATGAGGGTCTTCTGGGATTCAATCTAATGCCTTGCCCTGCTGAAGATTTTGGACTTCCATTTTTGAGAGTGACACTTCCAAACGGGTCGAACCTGGTCCCTGCATCTAACCCGTTTTCCTTCTTGGTCGGCCTCAAATCAAACCTAGGTACTAGTCTACTGCAACCAGTTGACTGCGGTTGGAGCTTAAGACATTTCTGTGCAATTTTATTCTCTATTTTTCTCATTCAGTTTAGAGTTTTTATTGTGTTGTGTTTTGATTTTTTTACTGTTTTCGTAGTGCATAAAGACTTTACCCTTTGCCTATCTGCTCTGTGACATACCTACCAGGAGGTTAACCTCAGGTTAATTTAGTTATGTGCTTATGATTTGAAGTGGGTAGTCAACCCCTAACTAATAACACAATTTCCTCCAGTTAGGGTAACGTTAGAGCATGAATTAGAGCTAGGCAAAGAGAAAGGTATGGTGTGAAGTATGGGATGAAGTGAAGTGTTATTTTGTTATGGTGTCAAAAAGGGATGTTGTGGCCTTAGTTTAGGTTAGATTGGTGTAAAAGATGAGTAAAGGGATATTGTAGGAGATTTTAAGAAACGTGCAACAGAAGGGTGACACTGGAAGGTGGAAATGCGCCCCGTAAATTGACAAAGTACAACAATGCAAGGGACATATGTCTGTGTACAATGCACTGATAACATTAGATTTTTTCAGCTCTATATTTTTGAATTTTTCACAGACATACATGCTAGCCGTAGCTTCTAAACTTCTACAATTTGGAAAATGTTTCTAGTCTAGATATAATCAATTCTTCTTTATTGAAAGGCATGCCATGAAAGAGAAACAAGCAACCTGGTTGACCTGACTGGGCTGGCTGACAGTTTCACTTCGCTCAGTTGCAGTGGGAACATTCGTAAAATTGTTGTGCAGGCACCATTTTTGCATACTCTTTTAAAATTGTTTGTAAACTTCACCAGCTCTGCAAATTTGACAAGAGCTTGAAAGAATATGACATGAATGCTATTATAATACATAGGGTTCTGTAATCCCTGTATAAATGCCAGTATGCAATTTCTTTGTAATCAATGACTTGTGACGCACCCAGTCACTGATGATAAAGAAAAGGCATCTGAACTCTACTATTATAAATTATTACAGTCAAACAAGCTGCTAAGGTGAAATGCATGTCAGGTCATGTAGCATAATTGAAGCAGCTGTTTAAACATCAAATACAGAAGTTTAATTTTCTTTCTTCTGCTCTACTGTTAGCTTACAATAAGAAGCAGAGAGAACATGTTATTTTTTGCACACCTTATATAGAGAAAAGCTAGAAATGATCTGCAAGTTTCTAAACATTTTGAGCTATCGCATATTTTTAAACTGATATTTTTGCAACACATAACTAACATATTTTCAACAGTTTAAACAGTGTTTAATTTTGCACAAGAACAGTGGTTCTTAAAGTGTGGTCCAAGAACCCATGGGTATCCGCGAGGCCTACTGACTGATCTATGGTTGTGTTACAAATGTAATTTTTTTTAACATTAAGACATTCAAATTAATACAAATAAAGAAGCAACATTGGAAATGTGAAAACTTTGTCTATGATTGAGAATATTTCAATATTTAAGCAATTGTTTGGTGTATACCTGTTTTTGTATTTTTATGTATTATTTTGAGGTTCAAATCATAGAAAGTGTTTAGGGCGGAGGTCCTCAGATTCCAATAATAACTCAGTGGAGGTCACCGGCATCCAGTAATTTCCAGTAAGGTCCACAGAAGTAAAAAGGTTAAGAACTACTGCACTAAAGGTTTTATGTTTACTCTGTTTGTAAACATGCTTGTTCTTTAATGTGAAAGAGCTACGCACAAAAGTTTTAAGTTGTTTGTGTGAAACGGGATGGTGTGGCCATGTGTTATATGGTATGAAGTACACCCTGTTGTGCATGATAAGGATAACGTAAGTCAGCTCGGAGTTCCAAAACTTTGTAATAGAATTTGACCTTCAGCCTCATTGCTCTAGATGGTTATGGAACTCCTCATTGACTTGCATTATCCTTCTAATGAATGACAATGGGTACTTTATGCCATATAAAATGCTTCCAATGTATACCAAGTAGGCTGTCAGCTTGTTGTTATAAGGTCATAATCCTGTAATTCGGCACATTATTTCACTAAAAGTTATAAAAAAGATTATCTAACTAAAGTCCCAAATATTGGTCCCTTGTATTCTGAAATGTATTGTGCACTGTCAAAAAACATGACACCCCAAAAGAGAAGTCTGTGTGAGGGAATTATAAATTGAAGAGTTTCTCTGGTTGTAAGTAGACTTAAATCAAGGAACATGGGGCTCCTTATTCTGGGTTATTTCATAGTGGAGGTGTGTTTTAATAATGATTGAGATATGTTGCATGTCATAAGACCACAGCCGGGGCATGCTCAGTCCCACTTATTACTCTACTTCACATGCTGGGCGTTGCTCACACCTTGTTATTGACTCTATAGTTACTTTTTCTTCTATGATAGCCACTGTATTCATGGTGGTCTTTCATGGTGCTAACTGCTCCAAACTTAGTAGCCAACCCTTCACCCTTGTTTGTGTGGCTGATACTCCCAATACTGCAAGAGTTAACTTTGTTCCTTGCCAGAGCCCATGGTAGAGCCTGCTGAGCAGTGCTGTGGAGCATGTCCATCACCCTGAATATAATGGATACGGGAATATACAGCTGAAGGTATCAATGAGAATCTGTTTTATTTTGGCAAATTCTTCTCACTCATAATTCTCAAGCCCAAAATTAATGTTATTATTTTAATTTTATTTCTCTGCCACAAACATACAATTCATTGATCCCAAGGTGCCAGTTAATTTTTTATACATGACTTACAATAACTTCATGTGCTACAGTTTATTTTTTTCAACCATTAAAGAAATATCAATCAGTGGATGAACATAATTTTTAATCATTGAGCAGTAATTTGACTATCAGGGTATAAATCCCAGTTTGAAATTAAAATGAACAAGTATATCAACCACAGAACTGTGATGTAACTAAGTAACAAATGCACAAGTAACTAACTAACAAAATAATCATTTTGTAGGCTTTAACAGAAACATCTATGAACCACACACATTGCAAACATTAATATCAATAATATTGTCTGCAGGCACCGCAAACCCTGAAATGTAGACCCTGCTATTCAATATCGTGACACTACAAACATTGCCCAGTCTGATGCTGAGGATAGACTTTGTAAACCCTATAATTGTTGAAAGATGCTCACCTGACACATACAAGGATCCTTCATCCCTGATCATAATGCTTTAAGTGTATTGTGTAAGCTGCACACTATCATAGGTAACATTCATTCATCCTTTCACAACCAGACGGCCAACCTTCACAGAGAAGGAACACACAGAGGCACAGGTGAACCAAAGAAAGACACAGCATTGCCCACAAATACCTACTATCTCCAAATGATAGAGCCAGGCATCTTGTAGCAAGAATATTTTAAATGTTCTATACGCTTGACAGAGTTGCAGTCAATCGTGAATAGCACCTCACTTAATTTAACCATTCTGCTGCTTCCTAATATGTCATAGACCATACATAGTCCTTAGTTCTGTCTTTGCTTCCACACAAGATGAGATTTAATATAAATATAAAAACCCTTATTTATATGGAAGGCAAAGACAGAAAAAAACAACCTACTTTCCTTCCTACTATTATGAACCTTAGTGCATACCAATATAGGCCTAGGTAGTTGTACGACCTTTTACATACATTTGTCCTACCTTGCTCTACAAAACGATTCTGGCACTGACCTTTTACCTAGTTAGGTGCCGAATAAATGTTGTTTGGTTTTCTCTGAAAACTCGCTTCATTTATTATGCATGAGGGTTCTTAGTATCACAGCAGGATTGCCATCTTCTGCGAAATAACTCTGTATAAGGATCACAGCTATCGTCATTCTTGGCCGACATGCCCACAGTACCATGACACATCTAGGTAGAACCCCTGAGGGTACCCTTTGGGTATATAATCACCACAACTTCGCTGGGCAAACCAGAGGAGAAATAAATTCCATGCTGACATGCTGACACGAGATGCTGAAGTCCCTACACGCAGACACTCCAGCATGCATTTGTGTCCAACTCGAGACCAAGACATGGTCCTACGATCTCTCACATCAGGTAATGGGGTTTGCTCTTTCCTGAGGGACTCCTGGCTATACGCCTACATACATGCTAGGTACACTTAGGAACATCTAGCTAAAGTTTGCATCATAGGAGTACTCATTATTACTGTCATGAATGTATATGCCTGCATATATTCACTGTTTTAGCACTATGATAGAATTCTACCTTTTGTTTACCCTATTGGTGCCTATAAACATCTATATCGGTTTCTGTCTCATGGTTGTTCAAGCACACGTATTTTATATTAGAATGATCCTGGTTCAATAAATACGTATTGAAAACGTCCCCACCGTTTATTATGTGCATGTCTCTGAGACAAAGTAAGCACAAGTGACTGAGCAAAAAATACTGTACTGTTTCCACGATCCCAGAGGGGTCAGGGTTGTCATGTTCGATTGTTGCCAGAAAATATTTGCTCCTTGGTAAGATTGTGTGGATTAAAGTGGCACTGTGAGATAGCTGTTCTACAGACTAACATATCCTTTGGGGGAATTGATCTGGACACCAATCCCTTAGTTTATGTTGGCTAAATGCGCAGATCCTATATAGATTTGAAGGACCTAAACAACATGGCACCACCAACGTTGGTTTGGTTCTTTTTATTTAACAGTCAAATTTGAGTAGTTCCGTTGTGCTTTCTTAGAGACCCCTACTCACATTTTTCCACAGACGTCTGGAGTGGGAAGGGAAAATTCTGCCGCAGTCGAGTAGGTAGATCCTATATATTGGCTGTAGGTATATTCAAGCTTGATGGATTATAGCTCTCTACTTTGTGCATAAATCTTATCTCTATATCCTTGAAATTCCTTTCGAGATGTCTGTCCAAGATGAGGCAAATGCAGCATTAAATGCAAATCCAGCAGTGAGTTTTTATAGGGACATACGCAATTGGCACATTATATTCTGACCGTGGCCCCGCGTACAGCACTCAGGCTTGCAAGGAAGCCATTGGAAGTTTGGGTGTTGCGTTGTGGCACTCCTCTCCATATTATCCCGAGGGAAATTTGATTTTGAAGAAGCAAAACCAGGACATAAAGCAATCCTTTACAGCAAGGGTATTTGGCTTGCGTGGTAGTTAAGTCAATCACCTATATGAGGTCTAGAGGGCACTAAATAACAGTACTTCTTCCACCTCTTGCCGGTAAAAAAGGAAAGAGAGTTGTCTCCATTCATCTGATGAAACCACACTATGTGGCCGACACTGAATAGCAGGCAGCATGGGCTCCTGGGTAGTCATCAATCTCCTCTCACTACCATACAGAAGTTCAGACAGAAAGACTGATAACATTTGAAGATTCTACTATATGAAGTAAAGGAGTTACCAACAATGGAATGGAACTCGTACCTGTTGAAATTGAACAGATACAAGACACAAATGAAACAAAGATCTCAATTTGGCCTAATACCAACATCTATGTAAATATGTCTCATAACAAGTCATCTGCCAGTTCAACAAAACTTGATGAGCTACCAAAGATAGATTGTACAGCGTCTGGCTACTTCATCGATTTTGATACCTTTTTTCCCTGGATACAAGTGAACCTTAATCACCAGCAGCTTCTGTTTCCCTTAAAGAAAAAATATTTAAGCTCTATCTTAGGTTGAAAAAGACTTAACTTGTTTCTCCCTGGCTTCAGCTCTGGATGGCATTTGTCTAATTTTCCAAGTCCTTTGGATAGGTGTAGTGACTGTCTTTTTCCTGCTCCTGAATGGACATTATCTCCCAGAACGCTACTCAGCACAACATGTGAACTTGGTGCTGAAACCACATACAGCATCTCATCGTGATCAAGGATACCTGCCCTTTGTGAACATTACAGCGGTTCCAATTCCGAAGGAATAGTTTGGGAGAGGGTTTCATATGACGGATTTGGTCCCACTGAACTTCTGAAAATCCCACATGTATTTCAAATTTCTTTGAATGTTATCAACACCTGCCAGAACCTGGTAAATACAGCTGGGAATTAAAAGAAGCAGAGTATATCTGTTTCGTATTTGTGAGCATATTTTTCTTTGCAGGTGTAGGTGCAACCTTATAATAATGTGAGGTTGGGTCTAAACTCTTAAACCCAGAAAAATAAGCAAACCTTTCTGCAAACACTTGTGAACTACCTCTCTGTGGTGTTGGGCAATGTTCCCATTGACGGTAATTAAAATCATTACGTGGGATACTTGTTTTGTGCAAGGAATGATGACCGTAGTGTTGGTAACAGTACATGGTATCAAAATCAGATATATCATTATACAATTGATTTTTACAGAATGCAGTAGATTGTTCTAAATCAGACAGCCTACTATTCACAGTTTCAAAATTGACTTTTGGAGGGAACCCTAAACACAAAATCTGTCTGGGGACTAAAGATCAGCAAGTTCAGGGAACTGAGGCTTTATTTAGAGCATGTCTCATACCACAGCAGATTCTCTTCCTGAACAACGCAGTGCAACAGACTTCCTATCTTGGACTAGCCAAGATCATGGACTTGAACACCTCATGTTGCCCCGCTTTCACACTTTGAGGGATGGCAAAACTTTACACAACAAAGAGAGGAAACGCTAGATGACATTATACATGAGGGTTCATACAATTCTTCAGACCCCAATTGGAAGGGATGGTTTGTTTGTCGTATCGACAGAAATGGATGTCAATCAAGATTTAATAGTACCACCAAAGGGTTTAGTATCCATAGATCCGACCAACGCTATGTACAACAAGAACATCCAGGGGTGGTGACATTCTACAGTATTGGGAATTTATGCCTATAGTGGCTTAGAACCTCAACAATGTCTGAGGTGAAACAACACTTGTCTTTACTTTCAGATGACATGGCTCTAAGGATTTTTTATTAGGTCCCTGTAAACCATGTAAAAAACACTTCTTATATGCTATTTACAACGAAGTATGGAAAATTTCTCAACAGGAAGCTGTGGAGAGATTGGGTGAAATTAACAGGTATAACCTAGATAAGGCATTGGCAGTGGCAGACAATGGCATGACCACATTAACATCCAGGATTTATTCACTGCGCAACATTGTGTCTTCTGCAATAGATAAAATGCAACTGGATTTACCCATCCTTCAACATGGGCAATCACAGTTACGATCCATTCTATTATTAAGTTGGACGCTACAATCATTGCACTCTGCTTATGTGCCCTGGTAATATATTAACAGTAGGTCCCTGTTTTCTGCTTATAATCTAACAGAAAGGCAGACAACAATGGCACAAAGAGATGCAAAATACACAATGCTGCACATTGAAAAATTGGAACAATTACCTGTCCCTGTGGCTGAGTCACCTTCCACAGAATGGTTAATCCATGGACATATAACATTGCCAGTGACAACATTCCGATTTCAATATTGTCTAGAGTACCAGCAAGTAGGCAGATATGAAGCGTTGGTTAGGGACACATCCATGAAGCTTGGGAATTAGCGTACAGAATTAGATGCAGGAACGGGGACACTGAAGTATTTCTCAGTGGAACAGACTATGAGAATTCGTAAAGTGGGTCTTTAATTTGTCAGGATATTATGCTTCAAGGAGACTAATGCTTTGGTTGCCAACATATGTTTTGGCTTGAAAGGGCCCCCAGCTGCTGTGATTCATCCAGTATTCAAACTACTCTCGAATGAGAGTTATTTGATGTTGAAGAAGCAAGGTTGTTGTGGAATGCTGCCGGGCATCACATATCTGGCCACAGTAAGTTCTAGGGTTTCTTGTTGTATGCAACTATTTTTTCCACTGACCCACACAGTCAAGGAGGCACCGCTATGGCCTTTGTTGAATGTTTTCCTTATACGGTTTGATTCTCTGAGTAGACTGAAAGCCATACTTTTACAGAAGGAGGTGGCCTTAACCTCAGCTCGAGAGACTTTTGATCTCTCCGTTGCAAGGTCAAGATCTTCAGCTGAGATACAGGCACTAGTCCGCACTAACTTCCTGCTCCATTTCGGATAAATGATACATCGTATCATTACCATATCTGATACGAGTGGGATAGTACACCTATTCAAGAAGATAGGTTCTGGGCTATTAAGCACCTTTCAGATGATCTTCGGAGTAATACCATCATTAATGCACTGTGTGTTGGGAAGCATTTTGGAGGGCTTCCGCTGGTCCTACTACTTGTAGTGGGTATCCTGGTTTTAATTTTCCTGCTACTCAATGGACGTCCCAAATTCCAAAGAGATGGAAAAAAAGCTCTTGGGATGACATTTCTGTAAATGCATGGTACTCTGTCTGGGCACACCTCCGCTTCAGGAGCTAAGTGAGCATTGGTTTCTGTAATTCTGTCAGTCTGGGTTGGCTGCGTCTTTCCTGTACTCTGCTGCTTAGCCTGCAGACACAAATGCGTGTTGGACATCTGTCTAATGCTTCCATCGGTTGCGCCTCCGGTCGTGGACGTACTGCTGGACCCGTTAAAGGCCCACGTAGTGCAATGCCCTCAGTGTGTTCCAATCCTTATGTCGGTATTCTTAGAGCCACCATGGGATGCTTCAGCTCCTGTAGATCGTTCAGACCTGTCTTCTTTAGTCGCATGCAGAGAGAACCTGCAATTCAACCATTGCTACTCTCC
Source organism: Triturus cristatus (assembly GCF_964204655.1). Lineage (NCBI taxonomy): Eukaryota > Metazoa > Chordata > Amphibia > Caudata > Salamandridae > Triturus > Triturus cristatus. Next base: position 762,523,640 of record NC_140595.1, read on the forward strand.
ACTTTATAAGTTTAGTTGGAGACGTTTGTGAGTATTAGACAATGTCCATAGTGCAAGTGGCTGCTTTGAGGACTAGCCGATAGAGCTCGAAAACACTAGAGCGTTGATCTCACTTGCGACTCGAGGCTAAAGTGATAGCGTGCAATTCCTTTACAATACTTCCCTTTATGACAGTTTCCCCTTTAACATTCTTTTTTCCTTATGGTTTCAATCTTGGCCTGGAGGGGCTGCTCCTTGCCTCCATCTACCAGATGTCCAAAATACACCATGGAACCCTACCCAGTCTGAAACTTGGTGTCCATGATGATCAAACCTGCCTTTTGCAGGGCCTAAAGCAACTAGTGGAGGTGATTTAGGTATTCCTCCCAGCTGGAACTATAGACAGCAATGTCATCTAAGTAGGTGGCACAGAAAGCTCCTTACCAGCCAAGACCCCGTTAACCAACTGTTGGAAGGTAGCAGTGGCATTTTTCAATCCAAAGGGCATCACACAGAATTGGCAATGACCCTCTGGGGTTGATTATGCTGGCCCTCTTTTGTCCCCTCAGTCAGAGTGATCTGCCAGTACCCTGATGTCAAATCAAAGTTACTGTGGAATTTGGAAGTGACCATCCTGTCAATGAGCTCATCAGCTCTGGGGATGTGCTATGCCTCAGTCTTGGTGATAGAATTGAGTGCTCTGTAGTCCAAGAAGAACAGGAGTTCTAGTGTGATGCCCAGTGGGGCAGCCTTTAGTAGCAATACCACAGGGCTAGACCAGGAACTATTAGAGTGCTCAATCACCCCTAAGGCTAACATCTTGGAAAATTCCTTCTGATGCTCTATCTCATCCAGTCTGACAACCTGCACAGTTTGTTCTTTACGGGGGTACATGTTCTTGTCAACATAATGGATGCACAGATGTGTGAGTCCAGGTGTGAGTGAGAACAGGGAGGCAAACTGTTTCACCAACTGGTAACAGTCACCTTGCTGCTCTGGGGTTAATATAGTAGAGAGTTTGATACGCACCACTGACCCATTGTGATCCTGTACAGATAGAAGGTAAGGGAAAGGTTTATTCTCCTCTTCCACTCCTTCATCTCCCATGAGGAGCATGCTCACTTTGGACCCCTCAAAGTGTGGCTTTAGTCGGTTGACATAGAATACTGTTAGGGGGTTCCTAGTGCTCTGTAGGTCCACCTAGTAGGTGGCCTCACCCTTGCACTCCTTAATCTCGTATGGGTCAGTCCCACAGTCCTGGAGAGCCCTACGATCTACTGTTCCATGACCCATTCTTTGTGGCCAGATTTGAAACTCATACCAGAGTTTCACTACTTCTTCTCTGGCCTCTAGATTGCTTTTTGCCTTTTTCCAGAAGGGGTGCATCTAGTTGTGGAGGGCCAGCATGTGGTTGGCCATGCCCTGGGGGGTTGTTCCTGGGAGCTTGCTCCCACGCCTCCCTGACAAGGCTCAGAGTGCCCTAATGGGGTGTCCTTAGAGAGGCTTGAAGGGGCTAAACCCTACACCTTTCTGTGGCACCTCCTTGTAGGAGAAGAGAAGGCATGGCCAGAGAATGTCCCATATGCACCTCTTTGGCTCAGACAGGCCCTTTGAAAGAATTATTGTATCTCTCCACATGACCATTGGTTTGGGGGTTATAGGGTGTGGTTAACTTGTAAGTTACACCATACTCGTTCCACATGGACTTCATGTACTCAGAAATGAAGTTAGTGCCTCTGTCAGACACTACCTCCTTGGGAAGCCCAACATGGATAAAGGTCCACATCATAGCTCCAGCTACCATGACATCAGAGTGATGGCCTCTGGGTAGCTGGTGGCATGGTTTACCAAGACCAGGACAAACCCGTTGCCTGGGGCTGTCTTGTCAAGGCACACCCTTGCAAAGGGGATACCAATGATTGGAAATGGGATCAGGGGAGCTTTGTGCTTTTCCCCTGATTTCCCACTGCCCTGGCAGGTGGAACAGAACCTGTAGAATGCATCTAAGGCTGTCTTCTTTCAGGGCCAATAGAATTGGGAGACAAGCCTGGCAAAGGTCTTGTTTTGTCCCAGATATCCTGCCAGGGTTAGCCAAACCAATTGCTAAGGTCCAGTAACACTGGGGAGCCACCAGCACATTGGCTGTGCCAGCAACAGGAATCTTTGATTCACTATAAAGGATATTGTACTCCCAGTCGATTAGGTGGTCCAGAGAGACTTCACCTGTTGCATGGGCTGAGGCCTGGTACCTTCATCCCTCAAGAGTGGCACACTCTTTCTGCACTTGCCAGCATTCCTCCCTGGTGGGCCCACCCTCAACCTGCCAGTTGACAAGCTCAGGTAGGTCACCTAGGTCGGCAGTGTCTTTCCCAGCTGTCTCGGGGTGCACCTCCTCGGGGACGCCAGCAACCTCGACTGCAGGAACGTCAGGGACCAGTTTCCTGTGTTTCTTGCCCCTCTATTTGGCAGCTTTCTGGGCCATTTTTCCAGACTCTGGACATCATTGACTCCCTTTCCAGGCAATCCCATCATCTCCAAATGAAACCTGAGTTCTACCACCCTCCAGGTAGTGTGTTCCAGGTTATTGTCTAGCAAACAATCAACAGGCATGGCAGGGCTTCCAGCAACTTTCAGGGAACCGGAGAGCCCCCTGACTCAAAGGAAACCAGAGCCACTGGTATATGGCTCTCACGATTTCTGGCGACTATAACTTTGTGGACTGTGTTTGGTAGGGCCTGCATTAATGGTGATGCCAAGCCTATACTTTGAAGTATTTGCAGGCATGTTTGCTTTTGGCACCATTTCTCTATCCCCCAGGGAAACAAGGGTCACCTCTGTCTGTCTGTCCCCCAATACTAACTGAGACTAGCTCCACCCGAGCACTGCTCTAATGAATTCTAGTGTCTGCCCACCAGTGGGTGATTGTGCCTTCTTGGGACATTTAGAGTCACCCTTGTTGTGCCCATATTTGTAGCTCTCCATACAATGGGGTACAAACCTCCCTGCCTTATGGTGGAAGGACTCCTTCTTTTTAGGATCAGACTTGAACTGGCTACCACTACTCCTTTGGGAATTATTTGGGGGCCTTTTGAAACCTCCTCTTTTATGTTGGTCTCCCCACTCTTTCTTCTGTTGGTAACTGTTGGAAATGGCCCTTTTTGCAGGGTTATCCCTAAACTTTTTGCTTTTTCCTCCTATTTTCTCCTGACCTGTGTGTGTTGGTTTTAGGACTCTGGGCACTTCACCACAGTGCTAAAGTGCATATGCTCTCTGTGTAAACTGTGTTTTGATTGGTGTTTCTATGATTGGCTATTTGATTTATGTGTCAGTCCCTAGTAAAGTGCACTGCGAGTGCCAGGGCCTATAGATCAAATGCTGTTGGTGGGCTGCGGCACTGGATTGTGCCACCCACGCAAACAGCCTGTAAAGTGTGTCTAAGGCCTGCCATTGCAGAGCCTGTGTGCAGCCTGGGTCTGCCATGTCAACTTGGCAAGTGCACACACTTGCAAGTCACTAAACCTTCCCTTTTCTACATGTTAGTCATCCCTAAGGTAGGCCCAAGGTACCCCTGTGGGCAGGGTGCATTGTATGTGAAAGGTAGGACGTGCCCTGGTATGTGGGGCAAGTCCTGATAGTGAATTACAGCCTACTTTGTTGTTCACTATTGCAAGGCTACCTGTTCTCCATAGGCCAGAATGGACAGTTGGATTATTACATCCTATAATCCTAACTGACCCAGGGAACATGGTAGAAATTCGAGTTTAGTGTGCCTGAACTCAGAATGATAAAATACATCTTTTAGTAAAGTTGGTTTTAATATTCTGAGTTTGAAAATACCACTTTTAGATAGTAGGTATTTTCTTGTCTGACCATCTAAACCTGCCTCTGCTAGGATGTGTATTCCTTGTCTGGAGTTTGAGTTACAGGGGCTGGGGAATTCCAGGGGGCTGGGGAATTCCCGGACACAGGGTGAGTCAGCACAGGGCTGAATAGCGAGATCTCCATGTAGATGGGTGGGGGGAGTTGCACCTGGGACCTGAATAGGCTGTGCTTTCCCTCCCCAATGCTGGCTCCACCTCCTGTGGTGCGTCTGATATCTCTGCCCTGCACTGTGAAAGGATTGAAGGAGTCATGTAAACAGGACTGACCAGAACTGGTTTGGACTAGGCAAAGGCCTCTCTGCCTTCAGAGAACAAAGAGAAACTTTGTATAAATATTGGGACCCCAACCCAAGAATTTTAGATCTCGCTGGAATCAAGGAACCTGCCAAGACGAAGAGCTGGAAGAGCTGCCAGGAGGAGTACTGCTCCATTGCTGAGTTGTTGCTTTGTTTGGTTGGCCTGCAGCTGCTGCTTCTGCCTTGGGCAGTGAAAGGACAGGACTGAACTTTCTGTACTTGTGTTGAGTATCTCCAAGGGCCTGAACCGAGGTGGCCTCCTGTTAAGAAGTCTCAGGGACTGCAAAGACTTCACCAACCTCTGAGTACCGCTCCTGGAACCGCTGTTTCAGTTGCCACAGAGAAGAGGGCACCGTCACTGTCTCCGTCACTGGCCTTGTGTCCTGAAGGAACCACAGGCCACACCGACTCGCCCTGTACTGCAAGCCTTGGTCTCACGACTCCGTCACCGAGCCGCAGCCTGCACCGCATCGAGAGACACCGCAACATGCATTGCCTCGCTTCACTTTGCTGGCCTGGGCTCACCGACACGGCAGCTGCTGGCTCAACACCGGTGACCGACTCGTCATGCACAGCTGTCCAGCTCGGCCAGCACCAATTCCCGCCAACCGGCTCTGTCGCTCGCATCGCAACTTGCCAGCACCGCATCGAGCACCGCCTCGCCCTGCACCGCCCGCCTTGGTCTCACCGATGCCGTCTACACGACCGTCACCGAGCCGCTGCTCGCACCGCATCGAGGGACACCGCACCTTGCACCGCTTCCACCTTGCACTGTGACCGCAACGAATGCCACAACCTGCTCTGTCACCTGCACTGCAACCTGCCAGCACTGCATTAAGCACCGCCTCGCCCTGCACCTCCTGTCTTGGTCTCACCGACGCAGTCTGGACGATGATCACCAAGCTGCTGCTCACACCGTATCGAGGGGCACCGCACTGTGCACTGCTTCCACTTTGCATCGCAACCGCGACGGATGCCAAGACCGACTCGCACCGCCGTGTGGGTCACACTAAGAAAGGTACTCTGAACGAATCTGTCCCACTGTTGCTGTCCCGTACCGACGTGGTCAGCTGGAACTGCGAGACTCTGTTGTTTTCAGCATCGCAGTAGGCTTGGACCGAGCTACCGACTCGTACGAACTGTGTTTTTCAACGTATTTTGCAACTTAAAGACATTTTGAGAAGTAACTATTTCTGAAGTACTGTGTTGTGGATATTTATCGTATTTGGTCTTTTTTATATAAAAATATTGGATATTTTTCTAAAACTGGTGTGGTGTCCGTTTGTAGTGCTTACATTGTATTGCTGTTGGCTTAGTGCAAATGCTTTACACACTGCCTCAAAGATAAGCCTGACTGCTTGTGCCAAGTTACCAAGGGGGTGAGCAGGGGTTATTTTAGGAGTGTAACTCCCTTGTCCTCACTAGAGTGGTGGTTTCTGACTGGCTTGGGTGCAAACCTTAGCCAACCAGAAATTCCATTTCTAATAGTAACCATGATCACCTTTGTGGGTGTCCGGCCCAGATACCTTTTTGGATACTCTGGTGCTAGCCCAGACGTCTGCCTCTTCAGCAAGCTTCCTGGGGTCAGTCAGCTTACTGTCCATTAGGTGATGGCACAACTCTGCAAAGCAGATACTGAGCATGATCAGATGGTACAACCCATTAAAATCACTAACTTTGCTGCCCCTCACCCAGCCATTCAGTGCCCCACTGGAGTTATCAACAAAATCTACCCATGACCCCCACTTATCAATGCCATCTCCCACCAAATACCTTGGCACCAATATCTTGGGTATATGAACCCTCTTGTCTCCATCAGGTACTCCATATAAGCTGCCACCATCAGTGCTCGAATCAGACTGACTTGCTTTGATGTCCAGCTCTTTTTAAACTCAGTTAATGAGCCAGAAGCAGTTTTTTTCTGCTAATTCTCTTTTTGCCTCAACCCTCTTTGTTTCAAAGCTCTGTCAGTGGCAGCCTCGGCTATTTTGGCCTCTATTTTAGCCTTTTTCTTTTCAGCCTTCATCTTTAGCTTGAATTCGCCCTCCTCCCTCTTGTCCCTCAACTTCTCTGGGGATAGGGCACAGGAGGAGACACTACTTCCTGCTCTCACAGGAAGCTCAAATCTAGGGGTGTCCCCCTCAACTGTTTCAGCTGGTACCTCGGAAGAACCATTCGCAGGCTCCCCCAATACATCACTCTCCTTGGAGTGGGCTTCAGTCCAGGCCCTCAGCATCTTTTGAAATTCCACCTTCTTGGTGCCACTCTTGACCGGAACTCCCGTCTCTTTACAAAAGTCTTTAAGCTGGGCCACTATGTGTACATCAAGCTCGGACAACGCAAATTCTCTGTCTCCAGCTGTGGAATCCGCAGGAAGAGACAGGATGTAGAGGAAAACATAAAAACAATACAAAACAGGGAGAAATTGGAAATATCAGAAACTGTCTTGGATGTGGATAGGTAGGGTAAACCTATTTACTGTATGGCACGGCACAAACACAAATCCTATCCTCACTGGTGTCCACTAATGTTAGAAAATGGTTTTCTTGTTGGCAAAGGTATGCACTGTGTCCAAGCAGGAACCACAAACCTAGTCAGAGTAAGTCACAATGCAGCCTAAATTAACCTGTGCTCACCCTCTGATAGCTTGGCGTAGAGCAGTCAGGCTTAACTTAAGAGGCAATGTGTAAAGCATTTGTGCAGCATTTCAAACAGTAACACAGTGAACATTCCACAGAAAGACTTCACATCAGTTTAGAAAAATAGATTATAATTTTTATAAATAAAGCAAGACCAAAACAACAAAAATCCAACAGGTAGAAGTCGAGATATTAATTTTCAGAGAACCCATGTAATATAGTGCTAAACAGCAATATTTCCTTTGATGGGATATCTGGTCACGCTGGAATGGGGCAAAGTGAAAAGTTCAGGCTCACCACGATGGAGCGTGGGCTAGATACAGGGACCCCGTTGGACCTGCTGAATCAAAGTACCTTGATCTGGGATGAGTTGTCATCGACAAAGATGCGAGGTGCAGCTGAAGAGATGCGTGGGTATCGAACCATGTAGCAGACAAGATACATAGATTCCAAGGTACTGGGTCCAAATATGATGCACAGCCATGGCTCCCACAGTGGGCGATGCATTGATTCCAAAGGGGGTTCAAAGGAGATGCGCAGGTTCTGCTCCACGCAATGACGAGGATGCGCCGATTCTGATTCTGATTCATACAAAGGTGAAGATGCGCTGGTTCTGATGAGGATGCATGGATTCTAGATGTAGAAGCACCTTAGACCTCCCTTCCAAGGGCCCAGGACTGGGATGGCACCACTTACACACCTTTTACAGTCATGGTGCAGATGTAGGTAGTTGAAAGTCTTTTGTATCCCTGAGACTTCAACCAGGAAGAAAGCCAGCAAGCCCTTGGAGTCACTCTGGGTTCAAGTGATGCAGGTCTAGTCTTTCTCATCCAGGCAGGTGAACAGCAAGCGGTAGGGCAGCTCAACCAGGCAAGTGCACAGCAAAGCAAGTGTACAACAAAGCAGCTGTCCACAGAATAGCAGTCCTTTCACCAGCACAGGAGTTTTTCTTCTTGGCAGGGTGGTCACAGGTCCAGAAATTGTACTGAAGTGAATGTGTCAGAGGTCCAACACCTATACCCAGTTGTGACTTTGTAGTGGGGGAGACTTTGAAGAAAGTTTTGAGGTGCACAGAGGTCCTCCCTTCCTGTCCTCGCTCCAGACTCACTACAGGGGGGTATGAAGCCCTTTGTTCGTAGACAGGACCCAGACTATGAGGTGTAATTTGATGCTGTGTTCATCTCCTCCCTCTCATCTCCCAGGAAGGTCCTCAAGCCACACCTAAGCTTCCTTTGTGTGTGGCTGTCTAGAGAGAATATACAAAGCCCTGCAGTCACCCAACCCAGACTGAACAGCGACAGGCAGCATTCATCCAAATGGCTAATGTACATAAATGCCAACTTTCTAGGGCATTTGCTAAATTGTAGTTTAAAATTCAACTCCACCATAAGATGTGATTTTGAATTGTGTGTCTAGTGACACCAAACTTGAAAAGTCTATTTCTTCAAAATTGGGAATTACACTTAAAAGAGATAATAAGGAAATCCAAATTTTATTCTAAAGAAGAGATCAGGGTTTAGGTACAAAAAACTAAATTCTGAGTTGTTCACTAGCAAGACATGAAAAAAACCATACATGTCCTGCCTTTTAAGTACATTGCACCCTGCCCTGTGGGTCATACAAGGCCTCCCTTAGATGTGACTTAAATGTTTAAAAAGGAAACGTTTTGGTCTGGCAGGAGGTTTATCTTGCCAGGTTGAAGTGGCAGTGTAAAATTGCACATACAGGCTGTGAGCCATGAAAAGAGGGCTACTTAAGTGGGCGGCACAATGGGTGCTGCAGGGGAAAGACCTCCCTAAGGCTGTCAGGTCTAACATTTTCCATCATGCACGAGTTAGTGTCAAATTTTTTGTGGATTTGATAGTCATCTGCATTCAGTGGTCTGCATTCTAGATGTATTATATGAATCTTAAGGTGTTCCGGTGTGATGGCTTTTCCAGTGTTAGGATTTTCTGGATGATATCAGTAGTTTAATGAAAGTCAAGCTTAAATTAGCCAGGAATGTTTAGATGTACAGGAGCAATCAATAGACTTTGAGGGACACCTACATAATTTGTGAAATATACTGAACAGAAGGGATGAAGTGTGAAGATTTGGGCTCTGTTAGCGAGGAAAAACTGGACTGAAATTGAGGTTAGTGCACTGGACTTCAGTGTCCCTGAGTCCAGTGAGTCAAGTAGTGTTTGTTGGTCAATGCTATTAAAGACTAATTAGAGGTCAAGTAAGGGAGAGGGGCAACTTCCACAGAAACAATATTGATCTTGTGGTCATCCCAGATTGCATTTAGTGCGGTTTGAGTACCTCTTCCTCTGATATCATATTGGCATTCTAATTACAGCTTTCCGGGATTGTACATGGGAGTAAAACTAACCAGCCCTCTGTTAGTTTTACAGTTGTTATGAGGATCTGAAGAGGGCCACTTAGTCAAGAGTCACAGAATGCCGTTGGTTAAATTGGGTGACAGAAATCCATGGTTTAGATGGCCGAATAGCAGAGAATTGTGACTGAAATGAGTCATGCTTGAAATGCTTCTGTAGTCTAGTCCACAAAGAATGAATGCATGGGAGACATTTATAAAGCACACTTATATCTAAGAAAGGGTGTCCTTATACTAAAACAGGGCAATGCATTTAACTGCTTTGAAAACAGCCATGGCTTTCAGTCTTTTGTGAAGCTTTTTGGCGTTCTATATTATGAATTGCAAGTGCTAAACAGGGGCAGTGTTTCATCGCAAAAGTCCAAAAACATATCTGCCCTAAGCCTAGCTTTCTGAATCTGGGTACTAGGAGAAAATTTGGTAGATAGGTGAGATCTGGAAGGGGTATGTTAGGACAGAAGTCCTTAAAGATAAAGAGGGCAATAGCCAGTAACTGCTTTGTGGCAGTGAAAGAGTTGCTGTGCAGCAGCATTCTATACCAGCTGAAGATATTGAGTCATACAAGTTAGTAGCCCTGGATAAAGCGGGTTACAGTAATCAATCTGTGACGTGATAATCACCAGTATAACAGTTTTACGAAAGTCAGAGAACGGAAGTGGGATGGCGTTTCGTAGCATACAGGGGTGATAAAGACATATTGTTGCCATCTTTGTTAGATGGCAATGAAGTGATAAGGAAGAATGATTCTAAAGTTACAATCTGTCATGGCAGTAAAGAGAACAGTAAGAGGGGACAAAGGGCCACAAGACTGAGGTCCAGATAGACGGTTGGCCTTTAAAGATGAGATTGTTACTCTTGCCGCTGTTCAATTTCAAAGACTTATGTTTCATCCACTTTGCAACCTCAGATATTTTTTAATTATATTTATCAGAGACATCCAATCATCATTAAAAGAAATAATGATCTGGATGTCAGTTGTGTAGGGCAGGATGGTAAACCCAAAATATTTGACCAAAGCCATTCATTAAAGGCACGAAGTCAAGGGTGAAAAAGTGTAGGACTGAGAAAAGAACTTCGAGGAGCCCCATACCTAAGAGATTTGAAGGGAGATCAGAAGGGAAGAAGATGTATCCTCTGCTGTTGGCCACCCACAAATGTTTGACACCATCAAAGTGCTATGTATCTGATGTGGAGATGGTTCATAGGTTAAATTTTGTTTTAGGTGACACAGTGTCAAATGCAGCACTCAAATCTAATAATATAAGGACTGTGCTGGTTCCCTGGTCTAAATAAATTGAAGTTCTTCTGATACTGTAACACGTTTCTGTTAGAGGTAACTCAAGAAATTGGTGACTTGGAACTGAGACACATTATTTAGAGACAAAAATTGCATCAAAAATATATGCAGTTGATTGTGTGGGCCCAGTGACTAGTTGGTGGTCACTGATCCCATACACTCAACTGGCCTCAAGGTTGGCTGATCTCTGGTGCAGTTTGGAAATGTCAAACTAGATCTGGAGATATTCCAAAATGAATAAAGTCATTATATTATCAAGACTTGAGTCCACTAGAACATCTAGGATGGCTGAGTTGTGTGGGTGGGGTCGATAGATTAGAAAGATGGAGGTGAAGATAACCTGGATGGATGATCAATTGATATGTAAGGACTTATTCACACTACAATGTTGCACAGTTTCAGTTTGCAGCCTCTAGTCCCCCATTGCAATTCTTGTTCGAGTTCTAGAAAGGGTTAGGTAGACCTGAGAGACCATCTTGCATATTATAAAGAGTAAAACATATTTTCTTACCCAAGTTTCTGCAGTTAAGATGAGTTGCTAGCTGGAGTCAAATAGTAGTTGTAGATATGCTTGCTTTTGCCAGAAAGGAAGCAGAGGATAAGAAAATGCATTGCCTGGGTCCCAGAGTCTCATGTCTTGGGTGAAAAGCAATCAGCTGATCACTCCAGTGATAGCTCTGGTTATTGCTCTGGCTATTTTGGCAGAAGACAGGGTCAACAAGGAGGAATAGGTAACATACTCATAAAGGTCATTTAAATATATGTCTGCACCACACCCGTACCCGTTCCCAGCACCAGGACCACTGGTCATCCTCCCACTCATCTCCCCCAGACGCTCCATGCCTTGAACATTGGTTGCATCTCCCAGTGTGCTGTGCGATGCCGAACACTGAAGGTGTATTCTGCAGTGCCACCTGCCTTGTCAGATGTGTCTCTCTGCTCCCACCTCATTGCCCCCACTCACTTAACACACCTAATACAATCAATACACACACCCAAACCCCAATACACTGCACCCCTCCCTGTTTTGCACACTCCTCAACACCCGCTCACTCCACTAAACACACCACCACAATTGCAAATCTACTACACAACTTCTCACAGGAACTGCTCTTTCTGACTGAAATCTGTCTGATTCCCTTGCTAGCCTCAGTCATCACCACAATAATATCTCTCCTCCCCAGATAGAAGATACCAAGATCCCAAGACAAGAAGGGACAAACAGGCCCAGAGGCAGAATCTTCAAAGAATCAATCCAATGCTCCAATACCTTGGATAGTACCACCTGAAACATAGAACATATAACCTTCAAGCTCCTCATCATTGCCAACTACACCCTGGATGGTACCCTTGTCTACCACCTTCCCAGTCCATGTGGCAAATTCAGCAGCACCATTGCGGACTACATCGTTCCCTATATCCTCGACTTCGGCTCCTTCATTCCTGTGGGGTCCTCAACTTCCACCTGGTGGACCTCACCAATCCCAACACGACCTACCTCCTCATGTACTTGTCCAACCTCAGACTTACCCAATGAGTGGAAGGCCCTACACATGCTGCCAGACATCTACGGGACCCCATCATCATCAGCTTCAGCAACATCACAATAGAGAAGCCCACATAAATCATCTGGTCTGACCACGCCCTCAACTTCAACTTCAACATGCTCATCCCGCACTAGAGCAGAAATACCAACACCAAATGTTCAAGATGGGGCTGTAGTAAGATCTCAGGAACATCCTGGTCTTCCAAACTCCTACACCACCAGCCCTCAATACAATAACATTTCCCAAATCAAAACCAAGAGAACCAGACAGCAAGCAAGCTGGTGCATGGAAAAGCTCAGGTTCACCAAACGCCACTGCAAGAAACTTGAACCCAGTTGGAGACAGAGTCAGGACAACTTCAACAAGAGCACCTACAAATCTGCCCTTCGGTGCTACTGTCAGCAAATCAGAGCCACCAAATGCTCTGCACTCACCGACCACAACAAAAGCAGAACCAATAGAGCCAAAGGAATCTTTGCCGTTGTGAAAAACTTCAGCTCCCGGACAGCAAACTCTGCCAGCATAACCCCCCTCAGGACCTTTGTACCCAGCAACAAGATTACCAGCAAATACAAATACTTTGAACCCCAGCTTGACCAATTTCTCTGCCTGCATGGCGAAGTTGCCAGATGGATGAAAACCAACTGCCTCAAGCTCAACACAGAATAAACAGAAGTAGTTAACGTCTCCAAAGATACCACCTGGTAGCCTCCTGAACCTGGTCCCACACCCTTCCCGGCAACCTACGCAAAGAACCTCAGAAAATTAATTGACACCTATTTCACCATGACTGGCTAGGAGAACACGGACTCCAATTCATACTTTCAGACACTAGAGATGCTCAAGACTATCTTCAAATGACTCCCCACCAGCACTCGCAGAACCGTCACAAAAGCCCTCATCACCAACAATTTATACTATGGCAACATACCCTGTGCTGGAATCAATGATTAACTGACCATAAGAATCCAGACCATACAAAACTCCAGTCTCACCCTCAACCTGCCACCCGACACTCACAATACCATGCACCTCAAAGAGCTCCACTGGTTACCAATCCACAAATGAGCACTCGGAAAACTTCTCACGCCCACATTCAAAGCCTTACACAACATTGGCCACATACCGCAACAAAATGCATAAACTTCCACAATCAAGACACCTCTGGTCAGCCAGACTGCTACTAAAAACACACATCCTTCATATGCAGAATCAGATCTGGCAGTCAGACCTACACCTACCTTGCTCACAAACCCTATGTTAGATATCCTTGGTGTGGTTTTTCCCAACTAATTGCCTCTGACCTTCTGTTTTTGCTGCATTAAGCCCTGAGTAAGATCTTGGCGATAATGCTCCTTCCGTCGCTTTTCTGTCAGATTCCCCATCCGCCTACTTAGAGACTGGCCCACTCTATTTAGATGCTGGCGGGTCGATGGACAAAAAACCATCGGAGTGCCACTGACTCCACCAGGTATGTTTCCCCGCTTCGACGATGCCATAGGCACAAGCGGCTGTCAGAGGGCAGACAGCCAGTTTACCCGCCAGGCCAATCATGATGTGCCTTCTTGCCGATGTGAATGTGGCAGTCAAACCGCCATACCTGAGTTGGCAGATTGGGAGGTATGTAAGGCAGAAGCTTACCTTTTCTCACTTTCACGCTTCCTTTTCTGCCATGAACCCAATCTTCCAAGTGCTGCCTCTGTGGCTCGACCATGAAGCAAATCAACCGCATTTTAGCTGCAACAATGGTAAGCTCCATTCGTGAAGTTTGCGGGGTGTTCTGCACTCCGCGGAGCTCGCGGAGTGCAGAAAAATCCGCTTTGCGTTGTGCAGCAGAGTTTTTTCCCCACTGGTGCTCGCCAGCGATAAGTTGGGGAGCGCAAGCTGCCGCTCAGGTAGAATTTCTACTTGAGCGGCAGGAAGATCAGCATGAACTGTAGTTCGCACTACACTCCGGCACTTGCGGAACTCCGCTGAGATTTTTTGCCACTTTGCGGGCTCCGCGAACTCTGCCCAGGCCTGTTTTTGACTTGTCTGCTAACATTTGCACTGGATTCGTGCATTTTTAAATCCCTCTTACAAGCAATAGCATATCATTGTGCAATGCATGTGTGTGTAATGTTGATGTTTAAGAAATTTCAAGAAACACACCTGCATGATTAGATTGTATTTCTAAACTTGTTGCAAGCTGCCTTCAAAACAGTTGACACTCACAGAAAAAAGAAAATAAATCCAATAATCTAAAAGTTACCATACAGGTGCGTTGAAATAAATTGCGCAAATTTACAAATTAAAAACATAAACATTGCACGTCAATGGGATAAGTGACTCAGAACATAATGTAGAAATTGCACTATACAAGGTGTAACGTTTACATGTTAAATACCTGTGAAATCCATGTCAGTCCCAAACTTGAATCAGTGAGCATATTAATCCATGTAACATTTCCCCTTGTCTAGTGCAATTACTGTATTTGAGCACATTTCAATTGTAAAAGTATTTTTAAGATGTAATGCATATGGGTTTATTCTTTTCAGTAAACAAGTTGAAATAAACACACCTGTATTAAAACAAAAATAGTTAAAACATCTATTTGTTGATGCGAGTGTCTAGGACAGTGATGAATCCCTGTCCCTGAATTCAAATTACCATCACATACAATTTTAACCAGTGTATGCATTTAACAAAGAAGATATTTAAAAAAGTATTAGCATTTCCTGCCATAATGGTAAATAAAAATATGTCCTTCACATTTTAGTTATAAACATTTCTAGGAATCAAACATTTGCGAAAGAAAATTAATGTCAGGACAAATTTGTTGAAAATGATATAGTGGTTTTATTATCCACATGAGATACTTCTGCCAACAATTGACTTTTTTTAAAATAAATAAAAAGAGAACCCATATCCAATATGGATTCTGTGCCCTTGGTGGAGATGTGCCTCCTATGCTACTGCCAAGCGGATCCTCTTCTAGAAGAGGCATCTAGTGGGCACAGAGCAGGCACCTCAATGATTTTTCTTAGGAGGGGTAGGTTTGGCTTTGGGAGTAGGCCTGGGCGGAGTCGCGCTAAGCGGACCTCTGCAAAGTGGCATAAAAACTCCACAGCACTAGGCGGAGTTCAGCGAGGAGGCGGAGTTGGTTGCCGCGCCCGTTTGTGCAATATATGCAACACGAAGTGTGTTCTCACACCAGAAATCTCACAAGAACAGCACCACACATTTCGCATGGGCGCGGTCATCTTGTTTTTCACTCTGATATGGTGCTGAGCTTACTTTTGAATCGGTGCTTAATTTGTTTAATTCTAGCCCTATCTAATTTATCTACTCCTCATTTTTGTTTCCGTGTGTGTTTGTGTTTGTTTATTTTATGTTTTTTTGTAATTTGATGGTATTTTCTCGACTTTTGTACTTTTTTGTTTCCTTCCTTCCTTCCTTCCTTCCTTCCTTCCTTCCTTCCTTCCTTCCTTCCTTCCTTCCTTCCTTCCTTCCTTCCTTCCTTCCTTCCTTCCTTCCTTCCTTCCTTCCCTCCTTCCCTTCCTTCCTTCCTTCCTTCCTTCCTTCCTTCCTTCCTTCTTTGCTTCCTTCCTTCCCTGCTCTTTTCTTCCTTTCATCCAGCGCCATGGCAGAGTAGGGTCGCCCAGCACCAGCCCCCTCAAACCAGCATCACCAGCCTCAGCTGCCTACCTTGCGGTCGGCCACGTTGAGGTGGGTGTGCTCATTTGTTATGCGCAGTGCCACCTCCTCTACATACTGGCAGCAGGTCTGGCAATGGGTACACCCTCCGGTAGCACAAGCAGCACTTGGAGAAGGTCCGGGGCACCCAACAGCAGCTTTCGCACCATGGGCTGACATCCTGGATAGGGACCTGCTCTACCTGCTAGGTGTGGAGGTTGCGAGGCTCATTGAGTAATAATTATTTATTTGTTCGTGTTCTGTTAATGCTGATTTTTTTCCCAAATAACAAGCATGCTGCTCACATTCAGGTAAGCTAAGTTTATGTTACGAATATTATGTGATCATCATCATCTAGTAGACAGGTGCTTCATTGCGCTACCTAATCCTACTCGGAGTCGTTGGCACTCGCTTGGGCTGTTTATTTAAGAAGTAATGTAGAGACTCCTCCTGTCAGTAAATTAGTGGCATTTATTAGCATTAGTGAGTTAGCACGTTCTCTCACTTCTCTGTGCCGTTATTTTCTGTAGCTTGTACAGTCCCAAACCCAAGCGATTTCTCAGTGATGTGTAGTAACTAGTAACTATGCATGCATCTATGCATTGAAACAATTCAGTCCGAGTTGACACATCAAAGGGTGAGTGATTGAGAATGAGATGAGAAGCAAAGATCATTTGTTGCAATTTATTAGTAGTTCCAAAATGTAGTTGAAGAAATTTAGGATACTAATAGGAGAGAAGATCTGATTCATAAAGGTTAAATCAAATGCTACTGCATTAGCCTCTTCCTGTCAAAATATCTTTGGGTAGACTAACTGTACCACTGATCTGTTTTTATTTTATTTTGTTTGTTTCTTACATCTGCATCCAGAGGCTCGAGGGATAATACTTCCACCTCGAGGTGCAAGCAGGTGAGGGAGCAGGTGGTGCCTCCACAAGTGCTGATGTCTCTGCTGGGCCCAGTAAGTCCTCCTGTTATTATTATTATTATTTCCTTATCTTTTACCACTCCACATTTAGATTTTTTGTTTTCCTTTTTACTGTGCCAGTCTCCTAATTTTTTCCAACTCCTCTTCAATCTATCTGTTTCCTAAACTCTTCTTATCCCTGCATTATATAATGTATTAGTTATTTTATGTATTTCAAGTTTCTCTACTTGACTTCAAACTATCTGTACTAATCTGTAGCTTCCTTGTTCTTCTTTGTCAGTAAGTTTTCTCTCACCCTTATAGACTGGTGGTACTTTAAGACTCAGAGAACCCATTTTAGGTCAGGTACTCTACTGTGAAGATTGCATGCACAATTAAGGCATTCTTATTTTTTAAATATTTTAATTACACTTTTTGGGGAAACACCACAAAAAAATAAGAAGCTTTTTCACATGAGGTATATTCACAAACCATATAGTTCAGGCATTTTTACCAAAAGTTTTGATCTATGTACACAAATAATATTAGAAAAAGCATAGAAGACCCTTTTTCCAGATTAGTCCTACTAAATTATACAAATGAAGACATCATTCTCAATAATAACAGATTAATTCTATGCTAGAATCAGATTCAGGCAACCTACCAAAGAAAAGATTGCACCCAAAGAGTTAACAGTTCATGGATCACTAATTTCCTGAGCCTCCTTCCATCTGAGAATGGGAGCCCATATACGCCTTCCAGAGAGTTTCTGTTTATTACCCTTTCTCTCATAAATGCCTCTTTCTAATTTGAACATAGCCAACAGTCTGGCAAACCACTGCTGAAATGTTGGAGCTACCGGATCGAGCCAGGCCGAGGCTATGCATATCCTGACCACCGCCATAGCCCAAAAAAGAAATCGTTAATCCGTATCTCGCTCCCCATTATTACCAACCCCCAAAAGTATTACTGCCGGGGTTAATGAAGCTTTCACTTCTAGTGTTTGGTTAAAAAATGTCTCTATGGGTTTTAATAAAATCTCTAAACGTGGACAGGACACAAGCATATGTGCTACATCGGCTTCTGTTGAATCACACCGAGGACATCTGACTCCCACCTGCGCCCCCCCCCCCCATTGGGCGATCTTAGCCAGTGTATAATAGAGTGAGAAAATTATCTTACAATGCTGGGCTTAAAGCCCAGCAGAACATATTACTGTCTGTCCCAATTACAATGAATCCAGAAAGCTATCTGGTTCTATACCCAATCGCTCGACCCACTTCCTCGCGTATTTTTTCCTGTCATCCTGCTTAAGTGCTACTAGTTCAGCATACAATCTCTTTATGGTACAATCCCTACCTTCTCTAATAACATCTATATTTTCACTTTACTAAATCCACACGTCCCACCCAACTTCCCGCCAAGATAACTACGCACCTGCAAATATTTTTAAAAATGTGTCCTCTCGATTCCAAACTCAGCCTGAATATCACTAAACTGGCGCATTCCATCTGACCGTATTAAATCTCCAACCGTCCGGAGACCCCGTCTTGCCCATTCTGCCATAGTAATATCTGAAAGAATTTCAGTAAGTTTTATATAGCTGGGTATAACGATTTAGTCTCCCTACACCCATTTTCTTTTTAAGTGCAGACACGATTTTAAAAGCTGCCATTAAAGTCTTGAATCTTGTTCTCTTGTAATAGCTAGGCTCGCTCATTTTCATAAAGCAGTTAGCTGCATCATCACCTAACAATAACTTATACACATCTGGTAACCCAACACCATCCCAAGGATCTACCGTACATCCACCCATTAGATTACCCATATATTGGAGGGCCGCAGCCCAATAATAAGCTTTGAAATCAGGTATAGCGAATGGGTATTGCATGAAACAGGTAGAGTATTTTGGGCAAAAACATCATTTTTACCACGTCACAACGACCCACCAGAGACATATGTAGGTTATTAAATCTATTGAAATCTAGTTTGGCCTTCCTGATTACTGGCTCGATATTTATTGCCACTAACTTCCCAAGGTCCGCTGAAATGCCAATGCCCAAGTAAACAGCTGTTTCTGTCACCCGATCATCAACCAAATCAACCTTTCTGTTCTTAACAATCTGGGGCAGGTACTCTACTATGAAGATTGCATGCACAATTAAGGTATTCTATGCATGATTGTTGAGAAGGATTTATTTTTCTTGCTCATGCTCAAACAGTAAAATGAGTGAATGGCCATGGTCATGGAGGACCCCCAAGTGTTGTGTATGTATTATTATCATAGTATGCCAGCAGTTAATGACCATGCAGCATGGCTGGAAGTTTGAGGAGGACGGCCCCATTGCATTTGCCAACTAAGACCATATGTACTTCATTGACCAATTATTGCACCACTTCATTGCGCTTCAATAACTCAGATTCATCATAGCTCTGCCTCTCCATTAAAAACAGTTTTTGGTTGGTGTGACTACCCGGCTTTTTAAAGATTGCCAACCAACAAAATGTCCAAGGTGATGTTTTGAATTTTTGAAAGAAGATTAAGATATTTTAATCGAACAATAGTGATGTTTTGTTTTGTGGTTGTATTTTGTTTAAAAAGAATAGGAGGGGTATCTGGCATCTAAATCATAAATGCATAATGTTTTTTCTAGCCACACAGACCACCGGGGCTGGGGCTGGCGCCAGCAGAGGGAGCACAGCAGCAGCCGTCCCTGATGGGGGAGTCCCAGCAGCAGGCATTGGTGAGTCACATTGCTTACTTTATGACAAATAGTAATTTACTCACTGCAAGGGTGTTAACTCGTGAGCACCATACTTTTGCTGATGCAGAGGGAGTTGAGTAGTTATGTCCTCTTTTATCTGCAACTCAGCAGACAAAGGTTCATACATAACTTTTAAGAATGATGGGTTGATGTGAAAGGGAAAACAGAATGGAAGGAGAAAGGATGGGCGAAATGTATTTAATATATCAGTGAAAGAATGCGTGGGTGAAAGGATGCATATAGGTGGGTGATGATGATAGGAACCTGCACGGCTGGGTAAAGGATGGATGAAAGGGTATATAAGGGTGAAACTGGAAGGATGCCTGCCTGGTTGGGTGAAAGGAATGCTTGGGCAGTTTAAGGCAAAGCAGGTTGGGTGAATAGATCAGGTGAAAGTAAGCATGCATGGCTGGGTAAATGGATGTTGATGAAAGGTTAGTTTGGAGCTTTGTTTGGATGGAAGGATAGATTGGATAATGATGACTGTTTTTTTATGGTGAAAGAGTGGATGAGAGAATGAAAAGCTTAAATGGTGCATATCAAAGCCAAGGGTGAAGATTAAGAATACTAGAAGAACAATGCAATGATGAATGGATCATATAATTGCTTGTCTTTTGTGAATGAGATAGTCTGTGTGAACGGGCCAAAGCTATATCCTGTTCCTTATCCTTTCACTGACTGTACTGTAGTACATCAGTTTTTCCACTGTCTTCTTGCGGCAGATAGGATGTCCGCAAGATTTATTTATTTTATACATGACATGCATCATTCATATCATTCATCTGCCTTGTAGTCAGGGTAAAATTGAAAGGCATTTTTGAGAAGAGCAGGGCCTTGGAAGAACATAATTGTCTGCAGGTACTACGGGTACAACTAGGGCGCCAGCTGAGGCATAACGCCATTAATTGATTTAGCACAGCAAAAGAGAAAATACTTGTACTCAATTGTCCATAATGCCTTTCTTGTCAATGAAAGGTAATTTGTTTTCATTTTTCAATGTCTGTTGTATGTTTACTTTTTTAGTTAATAATCAAATTCACAATACATGTGCATTGATTAAGTAGAACCTAGGCACTCTGTTGCAGTCAACATAGGAAAATATGAATGCCTTCACATAGCAACTCAACATCCTGTAGGGAATTTATCAAAAGGGTGTAGGTTATATCGGAGGGAGTCAAAGGTTAAATAGGCCTAAAGTGATAACAAAAGTAACATGCACATGGCAATCCCTGTTGGCAGCTTGAATGACCATCTATTTAAGAGAAAATAAAAAAACCTTGACCAAACCAACAGGCTTCTCAAACCTTGCAGAGACAATGGTCCAATCACTTTGAACAGTTTGTAGTGAACACATCTACTATGAAAATGAAAATGAAAAGGCCAAACTAAGGTTGCTTGAATAAAATTCAAGTTATCTGATCAAGAGCATAACAGAACCATTATTGTAGCTAAAACTAGACCAACTCTTTAGCAAATGGGCCTCCTTTGTGAAGACCCAAACCATCTAAGCCCTTTACTAGGAAATCTTTCAAAAGATAAAAGAACCAGAAGTTTTTTTAAACTGGTATGCTGCTGTATTTATTCTGCCTTAATTCCTTTCAGACAATTAGTGCATTTGCCATTTGCTTTTAGTTTTATGTGAGACATGCAGGTAATGGCTATGACTCTAATCACATCAAATTGAATTGCCCTAGGGGACCATGAATGTACTGCTACTATGCCAAACACTACACAATTTTAAACAAGTTTTTTGCACAGACCATTGTTTGCAATGTGTCTTTTTTCTTTCTAGCTTCTCTTGATCACCATTGTCCATCTCACCAGGGTATAGCAGCTGAGCTGCGGCAGCAGAACTAGGAGGCGATACAGGCCGATTAATAGTGTCTGGGGGCACTGGAAGAGGAAGAGGAGGAGGCAGCTGCCAAGGGCCCTATCCAGGCCCCAGCACCTCCAGCTTCTTCCCACATACGACATTGGCTTCACAGTCTGCTAACTGCTGCTCGCCAGCCGTCACATTCATCATCATTCATTGCTGCCCTCCACTCAAATGGCACTTTACTACGTCACATCCTTTCAAGGCTGGTGCGGATGGAAGCCCAGCAGAGACAAATGGAGAGGTACCTCAATGAGCTCCTGAGTGTGGCCCACAGTGCCTAGTGCCCTCTGCCCCTTTTTAAACTTTTGTTTTAGTTTGTGGGAATTGGTTGTTGTTGTAAGTAGGGCGGGTGGGGATGTGGGAGTTGGGATCTGGCCTTATACAGTTTGGACTTTGGACTACTTTTTTTCCAGGACAATGGACATTTTGATTTTGATTGGACAGTGGTTGGGGATGGGGGATTTTTTTGGCTTGGGAGAGCAGTGGGATAGTTGTTGTGGTAGGTGGAAGTGGTGTGTTTTTTATTGTTTGGGTTAAATAATAAAGCATTTTGTTTCATTATGTATGACTCAAATCTAGGTTTTTGGGGGTGTTTTACTTTTCACTGCTGCCTTTTTAATGCAACCTACTGTTAAAATTTGCTGATAGTGTATAACAAAAATTAGATATGTGCTATGCATATGTGGTAACCCCAGTCCTACTACTCTCCTAGTCTCGGCAGTCTGCAATTATATTGACCACTAAGGAGGGGGATTGCCATTGCCTTGCCAACAGAAAGCTTGTAGAACAATGAACCATACTTGTCTTACCGAATAGAAGGAACAAGGGTTACAGGGATTCCCAAGGTGCCATGGTAGTAGTAGCAGGTTGGTTCACTAACAACAGTGAAGGAGTCAGAAGTGAGGTCCCACTCCCACCTAAGTGAACTCCAACTGTAGGATTATAATCAGAAGGATTATTCATTGCAGACAACTCAATTGAAATAAAAACTGACTTTGTGGGCTACATGTTATTATATCATAG
Source organism: Triturus cristatus (assembly GCF_964204655.1). Classification (NCBI taxonomy): domain Eukaryota; kingdom Metazoa; phylum Chordata; class Amphibia; order Caudata; family Salamandridae; genus Triturus; species Triturus cristatus. The sequence goes on from NC_140595.1 coordinate 762,545,902, forward strand.
CTGTACAAGCACTTGAGACCAGACTACTTCATAACAAAGAATACCTAACAATGAATAAGAAAATATACTAAATTAGTCAGAGCAATGATGAGATAGTATTTCGATTAAAACAAATGTGACACTCGAATCGTGAGTCGAAAAGGGGGACTTAAAGTCTGGAGTGGACATGGCTAATGGTTAAGTGTTTATGTAAGGCAACACAAAATATCCGAATGATGATGCTGACGAATGATATACTTGTATATTTTAAATATTGATCAGTTTTATGCATGGGTGTGTAAACAGGCCCAGTGTGGACGACTGTTTCAGTATTAGGAGTAGAACTGAAGATCCTGCACTGAGTTGCTGTTGCTTTCAGCACATCCGTCAGACTGAGGTGCCAATTCTGATCCGGTAAAAACCGGGTACGAACCGTCCGACTTGTACCCGGTGCGAAATCCATCCGAAAATGCAAGTACGATTCGTACGGAAACACCATTTCCATACGAATCGAACAAAACACCGACCGAACAGAATCGAAACACAATTCCGATCCTGAAAAGCGCCGACCTGACGTCGGCACGCATCCAGCCTACGTTTCACGAACCAGGAAGTACGATTCGAACCGACGTCATCCCGCACGGAAAATATTTACCGGCTGCCAAAAACTGCCGGGAAATCAGGACGACATACGCAAGGAGCAGCTGGACGCGACGAAAAGACATGGACCCGAACCTACGTGCCATCCCTGCCCTCCTAGCAGTCCACCTGGCGTACAGGAACCGACGCAGACACCGCAGAAGGTCAGCACAACAACCAGGGGCAAAGGGGGGGGCAGGGGCAGGACACACAACACCAACACATGGTACCAAATCACACATGGCCTGGACATACCTGACCATCAGGGCCTGGTCACTTCCAGGGGGTGGGGGCGAGGCCAGCAACGCAAGCGTCCGCCACAACGGAAGTGGATGGTCACGCGAACCGGTACGTACCCTACACAGGCCGCAAGAGCGTGGGTACGGAACGTACCACGCGTCCCCGTACGTCACTCCAACAATGGCGGTACGGCCCGTACCCACGTCAGAAAGGCCTTGGTACGGCTCGTACCAGCATTGCTGGGGTCATGTAGGGGTACGCGTGGTACGACCCGTAGCCACGCCCCCAAGGCCTGTGTACGGTGCGGACCCCACGGCACCGCAACAATGGGGGGACGCACCGTACCCACCCACCAAAGGCATGTGTACAGGCCGTACCCAGGCACGCAGAGCGTGGGTAGGGGTATGTACGGACCGTACCCCCACCCGTGGAAGTACGGCCCGTACCCCCACTCGTGTATGTACGCACCGAACCCCCACCCCAGCAGTGTATGTACGCACCGTACCCCCACTCGTGTATGTACGCACCGAACCCCCACCCGTGTATGTACGCCCCGAACCCCCACCCCAGCAGTGTATGTATGCCCCGACCCCCCACCCGTGTATGTACGCACCGAACCCCCACCCCAGCAGTGTATGTACGCCCCGAACCCCCACCCGTGTATGTACGCACCGAACCCCCACCCCAGCAGTGTATGTACGCACCGAACCACCACCCGTGTATTTACGCCCCGACCCCCCACCCCAGCAGTGTATGTACGCCCCGACCCCCCACCCGTGTATGTACGCACCGAACCCCCACCCCAGCAGTGTATGTACGCCCCGACCCCCCACCCGTGTATGTACGCACCGAACCCCCACTCGTGTAAGTACGCCCCGAACCCCCACCCGTGAATGTACACACCGAATCCCCACCCCAGCAGTGTATGTATGCCCCGAACCCCCACCCGTGTATGTACGCACCGAACCCCCACTCGTGTATGTATGCACCGAACCCCCACCCCAGCAGTGTATGTACGCCCCGAACCCCCACCCGTGTATGTACGCACCGAACCACCACCCGTGTATGTACGCCCCGATCCCCCACCCCAGCAGTGTATGTACGCCCCGACCCCCCACCCGTGTATGTATGCCCCGATCCCCCACCCCAGCAGTGTATGTACGCCCCGACCCCCCACCCGTGTATGTACGCACCAAACCCCCACTTGTGTAAGTACGCCCCGAACCCCCACCCGTGTATGTACGCACCGAATCCCCACCCCAGCAGTGTATGTACGCCCCGACCCCCCACCCGTGTATGTACGCACCGAACCCCCACTCGTGTAAGTATGCCCCGAACCCCCACCCGTGTATGTACGCACCGAATCCCCACCCCAGCAGTGTATGTACGCCCCAACCCCCCACCCGTGTATGTACGCACCGAACCCCCACTCATGTAAGTACGCCCCGAACCCCCACCCGTGTATGTACGCACCGAATCCCCACCCCAGCAGTGTATGTATGCCCCGAACCCCCACCCGTGTATGAACGCACTGAACCCCCACCCCAGCAGTGTATGTACGCCCCGAACCCCCACCGTGTATGTACGCCCCGAACCACCACCCGTGTATGTACGCCCCGAACCACCACCCGTGTATGTACGCACCAAACCCCCACCCGTGTATGTACGCACCGAACCACCACCCGTGTATGTACGCCCCGAACCACCACCCGTGTATGTACGCACCGAACCCCCACCCCAGCAGTGTATGTACGCCCCGAACCCCCACCCGTGTATGTACGCACCTAACCTGCAATAAGAATGGTGTGTGCCTAACACCCCCAGCAGTGCCCAGACATAGGAGGGGTGGGTGCAGAGCCCTCCCAGCAGTGCCCAGACACAGGAGGGGTGTGTGCAGAGTCCTCCCAGCAGTGCCCAGACACAGGAGGGGTGTGTGTAGAGTCCTCCCAGCAGTGGCCAGACGCAGGAGGGGTGGGTGCAGAGTCCTCCCAGCAGTGCCCAGAGACAGGAGGGGTGGGTTCCTAACACTCCCAGCAGTGCCCAGAGACAGGAGGGGTGGGTGCCTAACACTCCCAGCAGTGCCCAGAGACAGGAGGGGTGGGTGCCTATCACTCCCAGCAGTGCCCTGAGACAGGAGGGGTGGGTGCAGAGTCCTCCCAGCAGTGCCCAGACACAGGAGGGGTGGGTGCAGAGTCCTCCCAGCAGTGCCCAGACATAGGACAATATACCCCATCAACAAGTTCAGTGACCAACAAGGGTGATACCCCAGATGCAGGTGGAGCCATCGCTGAGCCAGCATGGCTATATTGAAAGGCAACCCTCACACATCCAGGAAATGTAGACACAGCACAGCACAGCATTTGGGAGACACCCTGCAGGGAAAATGGCCTGCTCCACAGAGGATGGAACACACCTTGGGACAATGTCACCATACAGTGAGAGCAAACATGACCAAATACCATTGGCAGAGACCTTTGTGATGGCACGCAGATGGCAGGGTACACCCCATGAGCAGCACACTCCAACATTTCACAGACCCCTAACACATTATCACCACCCCAACTCAGGGAGCACCAGCACCAACAGCAAGTCCAGGAAAGCATCAGTGTGCAAAACCAAAAGAAAATGCTTTATTCAGCAGGAAAATATCTCTGAGAAAATGTCCACTATGTACAAGGGCCATGGGCCAGGCCAGCAGCAAAGTCCGGGGGGGGGTACACATCGGGACGTGTGTCCCCTAGCTTGCCTGCAGAGTTCACATGTCCATTTCATCCACAGAAGAGGGGGCATCAGGGGGGAGGATGGAAACAGGCACCGCAGGGACAGGAGGGGCAAGGGTAGGTGTTGTGGGTGCAGGGAGGGATGATTCTGCCACAGGGGGGGTGCCAGCGCCAAAGGTGGAGGACAGAATGGCGCTGCACACGTCGGCAAGTTCCCCCAGCGACTCCCCCGCACCCAATCGAACCACAGGCCCCAAGGAGGGGGGGGGCAGAGGGATGGGTCGCAGCGCCACTGGGGGAGGGTGTGGACAGGGTGGGGGACTCAACTCCCCTGGCCGGGTCCCGCCTCCACCGCTTGCGGGGTGGTGTCATCCTGGGGCTGGGGGGCACACTTGCAGTGGATGATGCTGTCACCGACTGTTGGCCAGGAGAGCTAAGGGGAGTGGATTTGGAGGGAGTGGGTTGTGTGGACTGCGGACTCCCACTGTGGCTGCGTGTTGTACGTTTCCCCCCCTACCCAGTGGGTGTGCCTTCCTCACCCTGTGTGTGCGTGACAGGAGGTGTGCGCTTCGACTTCCCTGGTGGTGTGGTGCCTGTGTCTGTTGGGGTGCGTGCACGCTGATGTCTGGATGTGCGTGGGACAGGCACGGGTGTGGGAATTGGGGATGGTGCAGGGGTAGGGGGGTAGGCAGCGCTGCAGGAGATCCAGTGCTGCAGTCAGTGTGGAGTCTATGGACCTCAGCAACTGCCGTTGGTCAGACTGCGCAGCCGACATGCCCTCCATGTATGCCTCCATCTGGGTCAGCACCTGGGTGTGGGCATGGAGGACATTTAGCATCGCAGTCTGACCAACCTGCAACTGCCTCAGGATGTCCACAGACTCCGCACTCACCGCAGCAGTGGTGACAGGGGCAGGGGGTGCGGTGCCTGGCAGGAAGGAGACATGTGGGGACCGAGCACGGAGGGAAGGGCCACGAGCAGGTGGGAGGCCGGTGATGGAAACTGAGGTGGCGGGGGGATGTGGAGGGCTGCCTTCAGTTGGGGGGTCAGACTCCGCCACCTCTGGGAGCTCAGCCTCGGACCCGTCTGCGTCATAGTCTGTGTTGGCAGTCAACAGGTCCTCTGCCTCACTCCCCTCGGCCTCCGTGCCACTCCATGTGCCAGACAGGACAGCACTGCTGGCACTGGTGCTCAATCCCTCCTCCCGGTCCGTGCTAGTGTCTCCTTCCGTGTCCCCCGGCGATGCTGTGGGCAAGGTGAAGAGACAGGAGATAATCAGACCCCTGTACACATATGTCACATGAGTCAAATATACATAGGTCACATTGCATAGCCTGAAAAGCAACAGGAGTTACACCTACAAAACAATGTACACATGTAGGCCATGGAACACACAGTTTGTCGACCCACCATGCCACTGAGAAACAATGGAGAGCATGACACAACAGCAAATCACTTCACTTCAAATTTTTCAGAGGAGCCAGCCTCTGGGGACAAATGTGCACAGCATCTGCACCACACTGCGTCGTCAAAAAGGGATGAGCAGGAATCATATCCATTTACTCTTGGCACATGCTGCAAAGGCAACACATGAAACCATGCCAAACATGACTGGGTCACTGCAACTTGAGCGTATGTCCAGTCAAACATCACACACAGGCCAAACCCAGCAAGGAGGATGGAGCTTTTGACATGTAGGCCTTGTACGCACAAACCACCCACACCTGAGACAATCTCATTGAGACGGAGAAAGTATGTACACCTCTTACTCTGGGATGAAAACACATGGCCTCCACTAATTCATGACTGTACACACACTGCCCCTGGTGCGCCTGTCCATACATCATTGACAAGCAAACATCATCAGATTGTCTTAACAACACACACAGGTAATGCCCACTGTGAGTATGCACAAGCAAAATGGGTCCCCCTGTACAGTGGACACATGTAGCAACCTGTAGGTCATAACAGTTGAGCCCAGGGTACAATGCCACCCTACCCAACCCCTGGCGAAAACACAGTGAATGTCCATATTGTTGGATGACGCACATGATACCTAGGAAGAGGTGCCCCAGGGCACAGTAGTGCCCACACTCCTCCATGGTCCAGGATGGACATGACTGCAAATTAAGCAACCGTCCCTGCACTTAGCAGGCCTCCCACTCAGGCACATCATGTCAGAGGGCACATAATTGGACATGCATGCTGGAAGGCTGTACACTTTGGAGACACACCCCTATGTCGTGATTCACAATCATTGCCAAGTGACAAGGACCCCACAATGACTGAAATTGGCCATGGCACACGCAAGGTCCCCAGACCTGTGACACATCACCCCCACACATGATGCTGCTAGCATTGGGCACCAGCATAAACTGCCTGCCTAAATAACCTTGTGCAAGAGTGGCTACACACAGACCAGGGAACACATGGCATGGAGGGGAAGGGAGGGAGTGAGAACAGCACCGGGCTACTTTGGGGACAAGTTGACGCACTGCACAATCAAACCCTGGCAGTGTATCCATGCAACTGCGCACTTACATTGGCTGGGGACACACAACTGACACACATGTACCTACCCCCTTCCTGCTGCTGCTTCTCCTGTAGGCGCCTGTCCATATCGGGGAAGACCACCGCCAGCACACGCTTCTGGATGTGGGTCAGACGACGGCGCCCACGGTTCTTACGGCTCTCAGGTGAGTCCCCCAGCAGGACCCGTGCAATCCTCCTCGCCCAGCACCGGATGTCCTGCCAGCGTTTCCTCACCTGAGACAGGCTCCGCCTCCGACCCTCTGTACCCCTCACGGCACTGACGGCTTCCCTCCAGATCTCCCCCTTGGCAATGGCGCCTACCTGTGAGGATGCAAAAGTGAGAATACATTAATCCACATGAGCAAAGACACAGAGACACACATATAGAACAATCCTCTTTATGAACAGGCCATGGTATGCATGCAACTCATTGCACCTTTGTCATAGGGACATTATCCACTGTGGAAGGCCAAATGCACTACGTGCCATTGAAAGTACACGGGTGGCATGAGGGGTACCACACACTCACTGACCAGGGATCACACTGTGCCTCACAGGCTACACCAGGATTATGTACAGCACCTCACAGCAGTCACCTGCCCCAGCACACTGATGCTACCTCAGCAGAGTACACAGACACACACAGGTACAGGACAATCACATGGCATTGCCAACTGCGGGTACACACCTCACTCTGCCCATGTGCCAGTAGACGGGGGGTGTCACAGGTGTGGGGCTGGCTCAGCACGGCATGCACACAGCACTGCTCCCTGCTCACATCGGATGGCCAGGCTATATCCATCCCTCATGCTGCTTGTGTGCAACACTCCCCATATGCACTCACCCACATGACAGGGGACTTACACACACACCAATGTGCAGGGGACGAACACGGCCTTTGGACACTCACAGCACAGGTACACTGAACAAACACACATCCATGGGTACTGTCACCTGTCACACTGGGGGGAACACAGGATCACATCAGGACTGTGGAAACAACATCCCCAGGAGGAGTATGCAGGCAGAATGTTGCATGCACCATGCATTCATTGTCACAGTAGGCACTATGCAAGTGAGGAGTGCACACAGGAAACACAGCATGCTCTGCATGGGTGACATGAGGCCTTCCACACCCTGGGACCCACTCTAAACAACAGTGCATGTCTGTCACACATGGACACAATGCCAGAAGTCACTGTCACACAAAAGGGGCACAGTCTAAGCTAGTGGAGTCTGCACTCACCTGAACCCCTGGTCGACCATACAGGCTCTGGAACTGTGGGAGGATCACATCTATCAGGGCAAGGTTCTCCTCCTGGGTGAATGGCTGTGACCTCTCCACAGTCCTGGACATGGTGCCAGAGGAATCACTATCAGCAGCAGTGGTCATGGATGAATGGATGTGCAGGCAAGTGCTCTCTCATGGGACCTGGCTGCCTTATATATGCCTGGCTGGCCTGTTCATGTACAGGAGTACAGATTGATTGGTCAGTCACATTTGCATCCTACGTTTCATCCAATCCCTTCAAACCTACCCCAGTGTGTGGCTTTGCATGGTTTCAGTTTTGATGATGATGTCAAGTCAACATCTACTTTGCAACAATGTAGATTCTTTCAAACTGACTTCTGCTGGGCACCTGGTGCTCAAATTCAAAAATCTAACTCAGTCTCCATGGCAACCATCATGCATTTAGGCCCTTATACTTGTCCCTCATGTGTCCCCTATGTGTTTTCATACATTTACACACAGGTACGGTGCGTTCCACGCCCTAGGACACCCCACAAGCAGTGATACAGACCGTACACGCGCTTGTACGGTCCGGATCACAATATGGGCGCTGGCGTATGCGTAGGCCACAGTAGTACGGACTGTACACGCGCTTGTACGGTCCGGATCACAATATGTGCGCTGGCGTATGTGTACGCCACAGTAGTACGGACTGTACACGCGCTTGTACGGTCCGAATCACAACATGGGCGCTGGCGTATGCGTACGCCACAGTAGTACGGACCGTACAAGCGCTTGTACGGTCCGGATCACAACATGGGCGCTGGCGTATGCGTACGCCACAGTAGTACGGACCGTACAAGCGCTTGTACGGTCCGTACTACTGTGGCGTACGCATACGCCAGCGCCCATATTGTGATCCGGACCGTACAAGCGCGTGTACAGTCCGTACTACTGTGGCGTACGCATACGCCAGCGCCCATATTGTGATCCGGACCGTACAAGCGCGTGTACGGTCCGTACTACTGTGGCGTACGCATACGCCAGCGCCCATATTGGCCCAGGGACCCTATACACGCACTCAGAGCGTATGTACGGTGCGTTTCACACCTGTCAGTGGTGACAGGCGGCACACAGACAGGAATGGAGCAGTCAGATTTTGCCAAGGGTGGACACCAATGCATTGTCTGTGCAATACCACATGTGTGTGACACAGGTGTGTCAGGATGTGATGTGGCACTTTACCCCTGAGGTGTGGGCAAAGCATATGTACGATGAGCTGTGTACACATGTCGTGTGTGATGGTGCGCATTGTACCACACATCCCCTGCACTCCTTTGACATGTGTGCATGTCGTACACACTAGTGGAGCCATGAGTCACTTGCATGTCCCAGTCACGGACACCCGCACCTGTCCCCTGATGCCAGGTACACGGAATATTACACATGACATGTGTATGGCTGCGTTGCACGCTGCAACCATGTCATGTGTGTGGCATGTGTTTCCATGATTTTGCTGTAGGTGTGTGGTCCAATGCATCAGCAGTTGCTGCTGCCAACATGTGTCTGTGTGTAGATGGCCATGGCACACTGTTCCGCACACCAGCCCACATATGTGATCTGCCATGAGGTGTGTATGTATGCAACTACACGGAGTATCGAAACAAGTACATATCCACATGCTCTCTATGTATGTTCTGTCTCGACATGTACTCCTCCAAGGCAATGTGTGTGGCCTGTCCTTTTCCTATGACATGTGACCAGTGCATATCGCATCCACCAACCTGTCTGTACCATACGCATACTACTTCTGCACATGTGTGGATGTCTGTGAATCCTGTGATGCGTGTGCATGTTCACTTACACTGGCCCACAGCTAGTCTCATGCCATGTCATCGTGAGCTTGCCCCACTCCGTTAGTGGCTGTCCCTTGGTAGGAGTGTCACCTGACTGGCGTACGTGTCCAGGAAATGTGGCACAGACCTGACTCAGAATGTGGCATTTGTGTATTGGCTGTGTAACATGTGCTCAGTGCATTGACAATGTCGTTGTACAGTGCTCACTCTTCGGTGTTCCTTCCATTTCACTGCAGGGCTCCGCCTCTCCCTCGACGTATGCCAGACATGGCTGCCCTGCATGAACGGGACTGTATACGCCGCTACAGATTCAGCCAACGGTTGATTGATGAGTTGACTGGCCGGCTGGAAGCACAACTCCTCCCGCGCCACAGGTATCCCAGTGCACTGACACCCAAGTTGAAGGTGATGGCAGCCCTACATTTCCTTGCCACGGGTACGTTCCAACATACCATTGCTGACGTCGGGGGCATGTCCCAGACGATGTTCAGCCGTGTTCTGCATGATTTCTTAGAGGCCATGTTGGTTCACCTGGATGAGTACATTAAATTCCCAATTCGTGAGCAGTTGACAGATGTCAAGCGTGAGTTCTATGCCCTGGGAGGGATGCCCCATGTCATTGGGTCCATAGATGGGACACATGTTGCGTTGGTACCACCACAGGCACAGGAGGTGGTGTATAGGAATCGCAAACATTATCACTCCATTAATGCCCTTGTGGTGTGTCTGTCCAACATGGTGATTTCACATGTCTGTGTTCGCTTTCCAGGATCAGCACACGATGCCTTCATCATGAGGCGTAGCAGGCTGCCTGAAATGATGCTGCAGCTGCGGAACGAGCGAGCATGTATTGTTGGTGGGTAGACTCTGGCAGTTCAGTGTTTGGCGTCATCTTCCAATCTCACTGCCTGTGCTGACACACTTCTGTCCATGATGTTTCCTTGTAGGGGACGCTGGCTATCCCAACATGCCATGGCTGATGACGCCTGTCCGCAACCCCAGCACAGCTGCCGAGCACCGCTACAACAACGCCCATGGGCGGACCAGGAGAGTCATTGAGAGGACGTTTGGACTTCTGAAGAGCCGATTCCGGTGCCTCCACAAGACCGGCGGAGCACTCCCATATGCCCCGGTAAAGGTGTGCAAGATCATCATCGTCTGCTGCATGCTGCACAACATGGCAGTGGAGGAAGCTGTTCCACTCATACTGGATCAAGATGACCAGGACCATCCACCCGTGGAGGATGAAGGCCTTGGTGACGGGGCAAGTGATGTGGAGGAGGAGGAGGCTGTGGAGGACATGCGGAGTCGGCTCATACGCAACTTCTTTGCTTAGTGGTGAGTTCCAGTGTCTGAGTGTGCACGCATTGGGCCGTGTGTGGCATGTGTTGCAATGTGTGTGTCCATCTGCATGTCTGCCAAGTGAGTCAGTGGTGTGTATTGAAGTGTCACTCGAGTGATGGCGCAATGGAAGGATGTTGTCAGAGAGTCATCATTGTCACCTGTCATGTTGACAACATGATACGTGTTGAGTACATGCTTGCGGATGTGCTCCTTTGGGCTGACTCCTTGTGTGTCTCTCTTCCACAGGTCCATGGGCATGCTGTCTGCTGGTGGCATTGTTGTGCTCCTGCTACTCCTCATTTACACAGCAACATGTGCTGATTCTGCGTCACATGCACGGGCAAGTTTGGAAATCTCCTTAGGGTAAGGGATGCCTCACGGCGTTTTGGGTGTGTAAATTGTTTGTAGTCTGTGTGCACTTCTCCGGTTCATGTGTGGTCAATTTTCATACATGTGGATCCTACATGGGGAACATGACATGGGGCAGGCTTCACCTGGAGCCATGGTCAGACTTGGTGACTGTCATGTGTCAGGGGATTGGGGATTGTGATGAGGCCATCAATGTGTGTAACACTGGCCTCGGAAACATACAGGTTGCACCGGGTTGACATGGTGTGTGATTGCCCCATCAGGGCCTCAATGGTGTATAGCAGCCTCTCCGTGGCAGCAGGGGGTGTTTAGCTGTTATCCGTCCCTTGTGTGCCAGTTCAATGGAATACCAGCATCTGTGTTGCAATGGGGGGTGCCAGTGTTGCTCCCACATGTTCATCCACATGACCTGTGTATGTGTTGACAGAGTATCATTGTCATTCCAACACACATGACTAATAAATTTGTCCCTCTGTCTCCAAGGTGCCTCTTCCCTGTCAATGGTGGCCTGTTGCCACTGTGCGTGCGGCATGTCTGGCATAGTTTTCAGAGGTGGTGCATATGTGTCTATGTGTAGAGTGACAAGATGCTAGCGGTTTGTCAGGGAGTGGAAACTGTATTATGCACAAGATGCACAGTTCCATCCACCTCAAGGCAAGAGAGACCATCCCCCAGGGCAACTACAACATCCGTGTCGAATCCTACCCTGCAGTCTACGGACATGTGCCTTACGACTCCCATGATACTTGTCCATATCCGGAGTGCATCTGCACAGCTCTGCTACTGCATCGGGCAACCAGGCCACATCAACGTCCAAACGGGATGGGGGGAATGATTCACAGCCAGCTGCAGGATGACCTTCTCGATCCACGCCCACACTCATGATGCAGCCCACAACCCCAACACAACCATGTGGCACTGTGATCCAAAACTGCATTCTGGCATCTCCATGCATCCAACCTTGGCCTAGCCACCATTCTCAACATCCGCCTGACGCAAGCATGCAGGACATGGTAGGGACACATGTCTAGACATACCTGGGAGCGGCAAGCCAGGTCACTCCACATGATCCCTGACCTCTGCGCATGACTGTTGCTCCCCTGAATGTGTCTGTAGCCACAGTTGTGCGGGAACCACTCAGCTGGTTGGGCCCAGCACAGGTGAGTATGGTACTCCATGTCTGTATCAGATGATACATTGGGACCCATGTGTGTCCTGGGCAAGACTGAGACCCCACGGTTTGGATGGTTGGAGTTAATTCTGATATCAGGCATGCTTTGACTTTACGACACACACATGTATTGTAATAATGCAGAATCACGGCATCATCTTGTAAGTGTGATTAATTTATTTGTGGTGGGGTACGGGTTTGTGGGGATGACAAGAGGTGCACAGCGGGAGTGTAGAATCCAAAGTTCACTGGGGGAGTTGGTATCCTTGCCGTAGCAAAATGTCAGAGTCCATGCCACAGTCTTCGTCAACATAGGTCAGACAGTGACCAGCAAGTCCATGTGGCAGAGAATGTCATGTGCTGCTATTGGGCCAGAGGGCCAGGTGCCAGGCCAGGTGACCTGGGAGATGGTGATGTTCTGCTGACTCTCACAGTCTTTTTCGTGGACGACCCACCTTCCTGCGGGGACCCTCGGAAGCAGGCCGTGACGATGTCTGTGACGCTCCGTCGGATGAATCCTCCTCCTCCTGATCCCTCCCTGTGTCTGGTAATGGCCTTCGCCTGGTGCCACAGGGAGGGTTGCCCATGTTGTCGGCAATCCGACAGAGTACACCGGTCATTTGGGTTTGCACCGCCACGAGCTCAGCCTGTCTATCCTCCATCCTTCCTTGGTGTTGCAGTTGACAGGCATGTTGCTGGGCCTGCAGGGTCTTCATCTCCTCGAGGGTCCCCTTGATGTCATTGAGGGTGGATGCAATCTGGTCCATGCCCCTGGTGTCACGCCGGTATGTATCCAGGATGTTGCTGACCTGGGACACTACCGGGTCCTGAGCTCCCTGGTCAGGTTCGCGCCTCCGCCGTCCTCCACTCCCGCCACCCCTGCCCACGTGCACCTGGCCTGCCGTTGTGGGCGCATCGGGTCTCTGGGACCCCTGAGGGATGGCATCTGCGTTGCCGCCTGCCTCCTCCTGGGTGCCCGGAGGACCGTGTCCCTCCTGGGCAGACTGGCTGGGTGGTCGTGTGCGGGCAGGGCTCCTGGACGTCTCCTGGGATGTGGCAGGAATGGGGGTGGTGGTTGGCACAGTTGTACCTGACACAGGTGCTGCAGGTGGTTGGACACCAGAGGGGCCAGGTTGGTCTGGGTCATCCACGGAGTGGTGAGAGTCGTCGCTGGCGGTGGGGTCCTCGTCCCGCGGAGCCTGGTCCTGTGAGACTTCCCCCCCAGTGTTGGGGGGTGATCGTCGACGTTGACCTGTGTGTGAGAGAGACAATGTTAACAGTGTTACATGTGGCATCCATGTTTCATGCATTTCTGATTTGGCACTCTTCCTCTGGGTAGTTGGATCTGTCTTGCATTCCTCTCACAGTGCACTTGTGCATGGGTATGTCCCTTGGCCACAGCTGTCAGGGCTTTACGCATGTGTGACACAATCTTAGTTGATGCATCTATTTGGGTACACAGTCAGCAGTGTGGTGTGCGGGCATAGCGAGCCATGCAGAGGCGCCTTACGTGTTGCACTGTACGTGGCCAAATTGTGTTTTGCCAAGGCAATTTGATGTTGCAGGTAGGTGACTGAAGCATTTGTGACAGGGTTGTTACCGACACAGTGGGTGGGTATACTGGGTGTGTGGTTAGGTCTGTGCCTGCAGCACGGATGGACTCGTGCACAGATTGACACATGGACCGGTCTTCATCTACGGTAGGGGGGGGTTGAGGCACTGCCAGACCTTGTCTGCATGCACACAGTCCACCGGCTGACGAGTGGACATGGCCACACCACCCAAGGGTGATTTAGTCTCCCTGTGTCTCCCTTCCTCCCTCCCTCTGTCACCCTCCTCCCTCTGTCGGTCTCCCTCTGTCAGCCTACTCCCTCCCTCTGTCTGTCTCCCTGTGTCCCCCTCTGTCTCCTTCCCTCTCATTCCCCCTCTCCCTCCCTCTATTTGTCACCCTCTGTCACCTCAGGCCAGCTTCCTGGGCACACACAGTTAGCCGGTCTTTGAATGGCCATTGGCTTGTTCATGTGAGTTAGTTCCTGTTCTCCGGGCACCCATTGGGCAGTGTGTCTGAGTGTAGGCTGCTGCTGTGGCGGTGTGTGCTGAGACTCTATCAGAGCGATGCATCTTCATTGTCTGCTGTTATGTGCAAATTGTGCCTTCAGACCCATGTCATCCTGCATGGCAGCCACCATTTGCAGGCAAGACAGTACTGTGTGGGTACACACAGTTTGTGTGGCTGTGCCCTGGGCCATATGGGCTGAGGGCATTGTTGGGTGCTTGTGAGTTGCTCAATGTTAGTTTTGATGCCCCCACTCCCAGCATCGGCCACATCCTGTGTTGTGTTGGTGTTTTGTGTGGCCTGTGACTTGGCATGGCCCTGATTGATGCATGGGGCATGGAGGCGCTAGTGGCATGTGTGTGTTTGTGGAGTGTTGTTGTGTCCGGTGGTGTCTTGGGGGGGGTGGCATGCATGATTGATTGTGTATGGCATCCCCCCCATGTGAGGTGAGTTGTTTGTGTACTCACCAGGGTCTGGGAGTCCTGGTAGTCCGTGTAGTTCCTCCACCGCCAGCGTGGACATCACCTTCTCCTCCCAGGGATGGTATTGTACCGGTCTGGGGGGCGGCCCTCCTCCAGTGATGTTCCCCTGGTTGTGATTGTCAGTCATCTTCCTCTTGACCGCCCTCCGCAGATCGTACCACCTGGATTGGCACTCGTGCCTGGTCCTTCTGGTGGTCCCAACAGCATTCACAGAATCGACAATCCTCTGCCACATGGCCGTTTTTTCGGATATGCTGGTCTGTCTGACCAATGTTCCAAAGAGCTGTGGCTCGACTCTGAGGATTTCGTCGACAAGGATCTCCAGCTCCTCCTTTGTGAACTTTGGATTCTTGGTGGTGGACATGGCGTGGGGTGTGTGGGTGTGGATGGTTGTGGGGGTGTGGGTGTGGGTGTGGATGGTTGTGGGTGTGTGGGTGTGGTAGTGGAGGTGTGTGTGTGAATGTGATGAGGGGGTGTTTGTGTAGGTGGTTGTGTGAAGGTATGCAAGTGTGAGGTTCAAGTATGGTGGTGTGGGTCGTCTGTGGGCTCTGGCAGCAGTGGGTCTGTTGCAAAGGCTCATGGTTTGTGTGTGTGGTCCATTTTTATTGGCCCATTTGTGGGTGTGGCTGTGTTTGAAATTTGTGTGGGTGTGTTATGAGGAGTGATTGAGTTTTGGGCCTCTGTTTGGCAGTTTGGCAGTTGCAGGTCAGTGTATGTGATGTTTGTGGGGTTGTTGGGCATGTTTGGTGGTGTGGGGAAACTCTAATTGACTCTCCTTGTGTAAATATGGTTTGTCCTGGTTCAGTACATGTGTTTTTGGCGTCAGTACGGTCCGTACATGCACTGGTGGGGGTACGGTCCGTACATTCCCTGGTGGGGTGTGGGTACGGCCGTACTTCCACGGGTGGTGGTTCGTTGCGTACATACACGGCTGGGGGTTAGGTGCGTACATACACGGCTGGGGGTTAGGTGCGTACATACACGGGTGGGGGTTCGGTGCGTACATACACGGGTGGGGGGGGTTCGGTGCGTACATACACGGGTGGTGGTTCGGTGCGTACATACACTGCTGGGGTGGGGGTTCGGTGCGTACATACACGGCTGGGGGGGGTTAGGTGCGTACATACACGGGTGGGGGTTGGGTGCGTACATACACTGCTGGGGTGGGGGTTCGGTGCGTACATACACGGGTGGTGGTTCGGTGCGTACATACACTGCTGGGGTGGGGGTTCGGTGTGTACATACACGGCTGGGGGGGTTAGGTGCGTACATACACGGGTGGGGGTTGGGTGCGTACATACACTGCTGGGGTGGGGGTTCGGTGCGTACATACACGGGTGGGGGTTTTGTTGTAAATTAGAACAGCAATGTGATTAAGCATTTACTGACGACATTAATGCTTTCCCTTTAGATCATGTTTTCTCCGTTATGTTGACCGAAGTTTGGACTCCATTTTGTATTGTCATGCTGCCATGTGTTCACCACGAGGAGAGTCCGACCTCTGTGTTAGTTGCTCTTGTAATCTGCCTAGTAACAGTCTATAAATAGCTCTCCCTTGTCCATTTGGCGCATGCCCAGACTTGACCACATCTGTTATAATTAGCCTTGCTTGACCATGTGTTTCGCGGGCTCAAGGAGTGTGTTGGCTCCGCCCATGTATTGATTCAGTATTGAGAATGACCATAAATGGTAATGTTCTTCGGCCTCATGTTGTATCCACCCACTTATGAGCCCCTCTGTTGTGTATAAAAGGGGACTGTGTACGAATGTTCTTTGTGCTACTCCATGCAATACTGAAGAGATTGATCGATCAGGATATCATGATTCTCAGCATGCATAGGAATGCGTTGGATGGGGGTCTGAATCAGTTGAGGTGCCGGTCGATCAGACGGGTCCTTATGTATCGGCTGAGGTTTTAGGTTCTACTGATCAGTTCCTAGTAGATACAGGAGCGACACGTAGTGCATTGTCTAGGTACTTGGTTCCGGGGGCTCCCCCATCCGGCTCAGTGGTTACATCGGTAGGGTTTGACGGTACACTTTCCCGAAGCCCTCTTTCACAGCCCCTTACATTTAAGGTTGATTCTTTTTCTGCGCCCTGTCCGTTTCTGCTTGCTCCGTATACACCGGATAACATTATGGGCCTTGATATGTTAAAGCACTTTAGGGCTACAATCCGCTGCTCCCCTGAGGGTGTGAGGGTGATCTTAAATGACAACTACCCCCGGTCTGGGCGGATGTGTACGATATCAGAGGATGCGTTGTTGGCTACCCTCCCTCGTGCTTTATGGGCGACTTCGGACACAGATGTGGGACAAATGGTGATTCCTCCGGTCCACATTAGTGTCCAGGAGGGGGCGGTGTTACCACGCCTCCCGCAGTATCGTATTTCCCAGGAGGGCGAGGAGGCTCTCATACAGATTGTGCGAGACTTGATCGCAGTAGGAGTAGTGGAAGAAGTTCCCTATAATATCTGTAACAGTCCGATTCTCCCTATTCTGAAAAAGGACACGGATGCAAAGGTCTATCGGTTCATAATTGATTTGAGGGAGGTAAACAAGATCGTGATACCTCAGTACCCGGTGGTTTCCGATATCACGACGTTGCTTACCTTGGTCCCACCTACGGCGACCATGTTTTCAGTGATTGATTTGAAGAATGCCTTCTTTTCCATTCCCATTCATCCTGATAGCCGATTTCTTTTTGGGTTCACATTAAACAATAGATCTTATCGTTTTTGTAGAATTCCCCAAGGCTATACAGAAAGCCCTAGTATTTATAGTCAGGCTTTGAAGCGACAGTTGGATTCCTTTGTTTTACTCGAGGGGGTCGCCCTCATTCAATATGTCGATGACATCTTGTTGGCGGCTGACACCCTGGAGTTGTGTGAGAAAAGCACGTTATCCTTACTTTCCTTTTTAGCATCCCACAATCATAAGGTATCTAGGAAGAAATTGCAATTCTGTAGACCAAAGGTGACTTATTTGGGTCACCTTTTGTCTAAGGAGGGACGTGCACTCACACCAGATCGTATCCAAGTAATTTTGGACACACCGAGACCATCCACGCAGAAGGATGTCCGTGCATTTTTGAGCCTTGTTTCTTTTTGTAGACAGTGGATATTGGGGTTTTCACACATAGCTAAGCCATTACTAGCTCTTTTGACAAAAGACACGCCTATCCCAATCCCTTGGTCAGATGAGTGTGATGCTGCTTTTCAGCAACTGCGACAGGCCCTTTGTTCAGCACCAGTGTTAGGGACCCCTGATTATGTAAAACCCTTTTCGCTGTATGTGCATGAGAAAGATGGATGTGCATTGTCAGTTTTAGTGCAGATGCATGGCGACAAGCAGCGCCCTTGTGCATACTTTTCGGCTGTGCTTGATCCTGTCGCCCGAGCATTACCAGGGTGTTTTCGCTCGGTAGCGGCGACAGCTGTGTCAATACGCCAAAGTGAAGGAATTGTGTTGTCCCATAAATTGTTGGTGTTAGTTCCCCATGCTGTGGATGCCCTGCTTAATCAAACAAAGACGCAGCATTTGACCAGTGCCCGCTTAACGGGATATGAGTTGACGCTTTTGGCTCCTCATATTACGTTGAAAAGGTGCGTAACGTTAAACCCGGCCACATTGTTGCCATACCCCGAGACCCAGCCTGAGGCGCAGAAAGCGCATGATTGTATTCTTGTGACTGAGGAACAAACAAAGGGTCGTATTGATCTCCAGGATACGCCCTTTTCAAATGTAGATGGAGAGTTGTGGGTAGACGGATCATGCCTGAAGCTACCAGATGGTACGACTTCAGCAGCGTATGCAATTACCACATTACACACGATAGTGGAGACAGCACGCATACCACAGAAATCAGCTCAAGCAGCGGAACTGATAGCATTAACACGAGCATGTGAGCTCAGTACAGGATTATGTGTGAATGTTTATACAGATAGCCGCTATGCCTTCGGAGTAGCGCATGACTTCGGCCTACTCTGGAAGGAGAGAGGTTTTTTAACGTCACATGGAGTACAGATAATGCATGGAGAGTTAGTTCATAATCTTTTAACTGCATTGACATGCCCAAAGAAAATTGCTATCGTTAAGTGTAGCGCCCATAGGAAAGTGGTTGATAAAGTTGGAGAAGGGAATGCGTTAGCGGATCGAGTAGCACGGGAGACTGCGATGCAGCCCGGCGCTACTGCCATGTATGTAGTAAAATCACAGGTGGAGAGATGGCGTGATGCGAAGGAGGAAGTGCGAGAAATGCAAAGGACCGCTTCTGATAAAGAGCGGGAGAAATGGGCTAGCGAGGGAGAGTTGGATGATGAGGGTTGTTGGAGAAATAAACAGATGGATAGATGGAAGTTACCCACGGCTTTCGTACAACCTATGGTTCAGATGGCACATGGGCTAGCACATGTTGGAGCTTCCGCAATTGTGAAATTGCTTACCCAAGTCTGGGAGCATCCAGAGATTGCTAGCACAGCAAAGAGGGTGGTGCAGACCTGTATGATCTGTCTGAAGTATAACCCAGGAAAGGGTACCCGAACCCCAGCAGGAGGATTTGTGACGCCCACTGCACCCTTTGAGGTTCTGCAGATGGATTACATCCAGCTTGAGCGCTGTAACAATTTGAAGTATGTTTTAGTAGTGGTCTGCGCTTTCAGCAAGTGGGTTGAAGCGTATCCTACGAAAGACAATACTGCAATGACTACTGCGAAGCTGCTGCTGAAAGAGTTCTTCCCTCGATATGGCGTCTGTAGACTTCTGTGGAGTGATAATGGCCCTCACTTTGTAGCAGATGTTATAAAGTATGTCTTGAAGGGTCTAGGCATCACCCAGAAGTTCCACGCCGTGTTTCACCCCCAGTCTGCCGGACTAGTCGAGAAGTATAATGGTACACTGAAGCTTAAGATAGCCAAAATCCAAGCCTCAACGTCTTTGACTTGGCCAGACGCCCTGCCACTGGCGTTATTGTCAATTAGGTTAGTGCCACACTCTCGAACCGGCCTTACGCCGTACGAAATAGTATTCGGACGCCCAATGAACATTTGGGGTCCACCAAGGCCTAAGGCTGTGTATGATGTACCTTGTGTAATGATGAGCGATTATCTGGCACAGTTAACGGATAACTTGGTTTCTATTCATCAACAGGTCCGAGAGGCGCTCCCTGATCGGTCTACCGGCGAAGGACATGGTCTCCGGCCTGGAGATCATGTTATGGTGAAAGTCTTCGACAGAACGAACAGTTTGGAGCCGAGATGGGTAGGACCTGAACAAGTCCTCCTTGCAACGAGGACGGCTGTGCGAGTCTCGAACCGAAAGAATTGGATCCATTCCTTGCACTGTCGAAAGGTACCGCCCGGATTGGTGGAGTCTGCCGTGCTGACCGATCACCGAGAAATCCTAGCTGCAGAGACAGAACGTGCTGCTGAGCCACGAGACACTGAGGAGCTCTTTCCGGACCACGCGACTTCTGGAGGAAGGCGATATCATCTTCGACCCAGGAAGTGAGGTTTCCAGTACCGGGACATACTGTCAGAACGGCCCTTGGGTTAGTGAAACGGAGAGCCAATGAGGCAAGGGGGGGGGATCAGCCCTGCATTAGTGTAGTGACACCCGTCTTGGCCCGCTGGTGAAGAAATCAACCGCTGCCCAAGGGGAAGAGTTCTGACAGACTTTTTAGTTTCAGGAAGATATCAGGATATCGTTTCCTTTGACATGGAGAAGAAGAAAATCCTTTGTGCGTTGGGGTTCATGCTAACAGTAGCTATTGTTGGGATAACCACATGGTTTGTGGAGGAGGTAACTCCTGCTCGGAAAACACTTGTGTTGACAACTCCGGTGCCTGAGGAGCACTACTTTTATACATTACCGTATCAAGAGTTGAAGCATCGACAATCTTACTTGAACAACACTTTCATCCAGATGCTGCATCATACCCACGTTGCTACGAACGCTACGAACTGTTGGATATGTGGGATGATGCCGGCTCATCAGAAGAAAGGAGGTACGCCATTCATACCACTCCCTTTCTCTCATAATGGCTCTTGTAGAGCATGGTACACTTTGCTTTTTGCCACTCGGAAACCGACAGTGGGTCGATTGCTTTTTAGACTTAATAGAGAATGCCATCAAGACAAGAATGGGTATCCACAAGCGAATGGGACAATTTGGGAATGGGAAGAGTACCGACCGGACAATGAATCCATTCCCTATATCTTCACGAACACCAGAGACACTGTGGGGAAGGACAAATTCGTGATCCAAGTGGCACAAGCTCAAGCGGACCTGTGTGTCCAGAGTGTGGGTTTTATCCCTGTTGGTGTCAGTGATTGCATAACTGTACTGAATATTGACGGGTTGAACAACAGTACCTTCCTAGCGTCCCATAATACTTACTTTGTATGTGGAAATAAAGGTTATTACCGTTTGCCGGCTGGGTGGTCTGGGGTATGCTATGTATCATTCCTATTACCTCCTGTATTTCTAGCACCCGCGTCATATCATAAGGATTTGAAATTGTTGAATAATGTGACTGTAAATAGGTATAAACGTACGCTATCAATTGATGATGTGGATCAAACTGATACCAGCTTGCAACAGTATATTGATTTTAACTTAGGATTGTTTTTCTTTGTTGGAGCCGCCTTGAATAGTAGGAAGATCCGAAGATTAACAAGAGTGGTAGAAGCTGTGACCAATCAGACTGCTGCTGCTCTTGGGAATCTTACGGAAGAGTTACAAATAACTAGGATTGTTGCATTACAGAATCGTATGGTATTAGATGTAATGCTAGCTGATCGAGGTGGAGCCTGTAAAATTATTGGAAGTAGCTGCTGTGTGTTCATCCCTGATCATACGCCATCCGTTTATAACGCCATTAACAAGCTGCATAAAATAGCAGCTGAAATCCACACAGAAAACGGCACTTGGTCCTTTTCTGGATGGTTTTGGGCGTTGGTTACTGCCTGGGGATGGAAGGTCTTAACTGGTCTCTGTATTATTATAGCAATTCTGTTCTTTCTCTGTATGTGTGTTCAATGTGGACCATTGTTCTGTTCTGTATGCATTTCATTCTGCATTCCGGATAAGAAAGCTATTGCCGATGTTGCTCATCAGAATCATCTAGCCAAAGAGGTTAAAGGAATGATGATAATTGACATATATGATGATTTTTGGAAACCGGATGTCTTCAGTAAATGCTGAAAGGGTCGTCTGTTGTAAATTAGAACAGCAATGTGATTAAGCATTTACTGACGACATTAATGCTTTCCCTTTAGATCATGTTTTCTCCGTTATGTTGACCGAAGTTTGGACTCCATTTTGTATTGTCATGCTGCCATGTGTTCACCACGAGGAGAGTCCGACCTCTGTGTTAGTTGCTCTTGTAATCTGCCTAGTAACAGTCTATAAATAGCTCTCCCTTGTCCATTTGGCGCATGCCCAGACTTGACCACATCTGTTATAATTAGCCTTGCTTGACCATGTGTTTCGCGGGCTCAAGGAGTGTGTTGGCTCCGCCCATGTATTGATTCAGTATTGAGAATGACCATAAATGGTAATGTTCTTCGGCCTCATGTTGTATCCACCCACTTATGAGCCCCTCTGTTGTGTATAAAAGGGGACTGTGTACGAATGTTCTTTGTGCTACTCCATGCAATACTGAAGAGTGTTGTGTGGATTGTAGGACCACCCTTAAGGGTTAATAAATGCTGTTTTTGTACTTTGCAGTTTCCGTGCCAACTTCCTTATAGATTCCGTTACAGGAGAGCGAACCCTTGTGCTTTGCGGGCCTAGCTGGGGCCTGTATTCATCAGTTTGGTGCGTACATACACGGCTGGGGGGGGTTCGGGGCGTACATACACGGCTGGGGGGGGTTCGGTGCGTACATACACGGGTGGTGGTTCGGTGCGTACATACACTGCTGGGGTGGGGGTTCGGTGCGTACATACACGGGTGGGGGTTCGGTGCGTACATACACGGGTGGGGGGGGTTAGGTGCGTACATACACGGGTGGTGGTTGGGTGCATACATACACGGGTGGGGTGGGGGTTCGGTGCGTACATACACGGGTGGTGGTTCGGTGCGTACATACACTGCTGGGGTGGGGGTTCGGTGCGTACATACACGGGTGGGGGTTAGGTGCGTACATACACGGGTGGGGGTTCGGAGCGTACATACACAGCTGTGGTGGGGGTTCGGGGCATACATACACGGGTGGTGGTTCGGTGCGTACATACACTGCTGGGGTGGGGGTTCGGTGCGTACATACAAGGGTGGGGGTTCAGTGCGTACATACACGGCTGGGGGGGTTTGGGGCGTACATACACGGCTGGGGGGGTTCGGTGCGTACATACACGGGTGGTGGTTCGGTGCGTACATACACTGCTGGGGTGGGGGTTCGGTGCGTACATACACGGGTGGGGGTTCGGTGCGTACATACACGGGTGGGGGTTCGGGCCGTACATACACTGCTGGGGTGGGGGTTCGGGGCGTACATACACTGCTGGGGTGGGGGTATGGGCCGTACTTCCACGGGTGTGGGTACGGTCCGTACATACACGGGTGGGGGTTCGGGGCGTACATACACGGGTGGGGGTTCGGGGCGTACATGCACTGCTGGGGTGGGGGTTCGGTGCGTGCATGCGCGGGCGGGGGGGTGGTGGGGTGTTCGGAGCGTATGTGGGCACATGTCTCCATGGTTGCTATGGGAGTTCGGTTCGGACGGTGTTTTTTGCGTACGGTTGTGAAATGGGGAGGACGGGAGGGATCGTACTTGCGCTGTCGGACTTTATTTTTCCGCACGGTGGGTTTTTCGACCGGGGACGTGTCGGTGACTTTTCCCGACCCGAGGACGTGTGGGGAAATCTTCCCAATGCAATTCGTATGGACTTTTTTCCGTTCGAATCGTACTTGGCAGTTTGTACGCCACTTTGACGATTCGGACGGAAAAAAATCCGGATACGAGTCGGACGGGGAATTTTTTTACCGGATCGGAATTGGCACCCAAGTGTGTGATCTATTAATGGAGTAAATTATTTAATCACACCATAATAAATCACACAGACCGGGGGAAGTGGGTTAGGGGTTTGATGAATGGATGGGTAAGGGGATTTGGGGAAAGTTGTGTGACAAAGACCTGCAGTACATAAAGACAAGATTTATCTGGGTAATGAGCAGCCAAGCATCATCAACCTGCTATGGGAGGAAAAGGAAACAAATGAATGGCTATGACACAACTTAAACGTAACGCAACCAAACAGTTTGTCAGCCCCAGAGACACCCATGTTGCAATATTGTACATCTAAGTGTTTTGTCACCTGTGTTTGTAAAATAGTAAATACAAATTATGTAGAAGGGAAGTGAACAACACACACAGTTCTAAAAAATTATTATTACTTATGACCTGGATGGGGTCCGCTAAGGTAAGCATGAGTGTTATGGTGCTTTTGCCTTTTTGTGCAGTAGAGGAGAAGGCCTGATGATTGTAAAACAAAAATGATATTGTAGAACGAAGGAGAAGGGCAGAAGGTATACTTCATAAGGAGTACACCAAGAAGACTCAGAGGCAGTGCAAGAGAGAAGAATAGTCATTTTTGCCATCATTCATTTTATGACTGATTTGTGATCAATTAGGTGAGAGCAATTACAACAACCAACAATTACAGACTTGCGGCCGCATGTATCAAGCTGATCAAACTGGCAACTGTCATGATCATCATCACAATAATAATATGCAGCCTAGCATGTGCATAATGTGATGATCACCACATGTCTGTTTACAGTTACCTACAACAGACCCCCTACCCAGCCACTGTATAGTTTCAAATTTAAGCCAGCCAGCAATCAATCAATCACTCAGTCATTTGTTAAGCGCACTACATACCCGCGAGGGTCTCAAGGCGCTTGGGGGGGAGGTGGGGCTGCTACTGATCGAACAGCCAGGTCTTCAGTATCCTCCTGAAGGTCAGCAGGTCTTGGTTCTGTCGTAGGATCAGTGGGAGGGTGTTCCATGTCTTGGCAGCGAGGTGGGAGAAGGTTCTCCCACCGGTGGTTGTTTTTTGTACGCCCGAGATGGTGGCGAGTGAGAGGTCGGTGGAGCGTAGCTGTCGGTTGGGGGTGTAGAAGGAGAGCCGCCTGTCGAGGTAGACTGGGCCGATCTTGTGGAGTGCCTTGTGTGCGTGGATGAGGAGCTTGAAGGATATCCTCTTGTTGACGGGGAGCCAGTGCAGGTTTCTCTGGTGGGGGTGATGTGTCTGTGTCGTGGTAAATTGAGGATCAGTCGTGCTGAGGCATTTTGGATGTGTTGTAGTCGATTGATGACCTGGGTCGGGATCCCGCGTAGAGGGCGTTTCTGTAGTCGTGTCTGCTGCTGACGAGTGTCTGGGTGACTGTCTTTCTTGTATCTGTCGGGATCCATCTGTAGATCTTGAGGAGCATGCGGAGGGTGTTGAAGCAGGAGGAGGAGACGGCGTTGACTTGGTTGGTAATTGAGAGTGTTGAGTCGAGGATGATTCCCAGGTTGCGTGCGTGGTCGGTGGGGGTCGGGGCTGCCCCCAGTGCCGTTGGCCACCAGGAGTCATCCCAGGCTGACGGGTTGGAGCCGAGGATGAGAACCTCCGTCTTGTCCGAGTTCAGCTTCAGACGGCTGATCTTCATCCAGTCGGCGACGGCCTTCATTCCTTCGTGGAGGTTGGCTTTGGCGGTGATGGGGTCCTTGGTGAGGGAGACAATCACTTGAGTGTCGTCGGCGTAAGAGATTATGTTGAGGTTGTGCTGTCGGGCGACGTGTGTGAGCGGGCCATGAAAATGTTGAACAGTGTCGGGCTGAGGAAGGATCCCTGGGGTACGCCGCAGATGATCTCGGAGGCTTTGGAACAGAACGGGGGAGGCGGAGCACACACACTCAGCAACATTCAATTTTCAAAATCAAGTAAAATCAACGCACCGCTGTCACAACTACTCCACAGAGTTGAGTAGGCCTCTTAGAGTCATCACCAAATGTTGGTTTCTGTGAAGTTGATCATTTCCTTCTTCTGATGGCAGTTGTTCAAGTAGTCACACCCTGAGTCCTTCCATCTTCCTCCTGACTCTGAGTATTGTGTCCAACTCCGTACTGAATGAGTCCTTATTCAAATGCATTAGATTAACCTGTAGTGCACTTCTGTTGATGAACAACAAGAGAAACATTGAGTCATTTATTGTGTAAACTAGATTTGAGTTTGTTTGCTAAAGGGACTGGTTGGGTCTTTGAGGAGTGTGAAGCAGAAAACAAAGCAGTGTCGACCCATCAAAAAACTCACGCTAAGTGTCAAAGGGGAAGGAAAAAATCACCTTCAGGAAAAAAATGATCACCCATCATTAGGCAACCAGCATTGTACATCATCAGAAACACAATCAAGCTTAATAGTCATAGTTAAGCAATCTAAACACCCAGTCTCACTGTCTGCCACCACATGAATCATCTCGAAATACTCACAAACAACAATCACTCATCATATATATCAGCCTTTTGTGCGTGCATGCCATTTACCTGTTCTAATTCAAGCGCGGTCACGGTGGTACATTACTGATCCAATGTTTTATGAAATACACATTGGCCAGTCTTGTAAATCAAATAATGTGGGGCATCCAGCTAGGGGAATAAAGAAAGGATAGATAGGCACAGGATGGAGGCAGGCGCTGATTTGTCTTTCCAATGTCCTTGAGGGGAGCGAGGGGCTTCTTCTTCACTGCACACTGGTCCAACTCCAATCTGACAATAAAATGTGTCTAAAACATTGGGGCTGTATTAGTCAGTGAGACACAAACAAGCAAAATAAAATAATGTTCCCCTAGCTATATCTTTTTGTTGTTGTTTTTGTGGTCAAGGTAGCGATAAAAATAGAACATTCTATGGTTGTCCTAAAACTCAGGTGGTTCACCCATAAGTAGGTCAGCTAACATACAATTACCATCACCTGAGTCTGACCAATCACTCTCATCATCCTCCTGCCGTACTTCAGGTATGGTGTAATTCAGTGGACTAAAGTGATGATTAATTTTGATCATGGTTAATCTCTCCACATGTTGGGGAAAGAGACTGGTCCTTCTCACTGTCATGACTGCACCAGCTGGACTGAATACACGTTCAGTGGACACACTGTTTACTGGGCAAGGCAGAATCATTATTGCCAGCCTGCTGAGCACTTGCCATTGGGCCTCTTTCCATATTAATGCACTAAAGGGTTTTGCTCAAGATAGATGTCTGTTGGGTCATCCAGATAGGCCTTGACCATCCTCTCAATAGTCATTGGTGCTCCACCTTGCTCAACCTTTTTTGCCTTTTCCTCTGCACTGGACTTAAGCCCTGCCTTAAATCAATCATATGCAGATTTTGGGGCTGATGTTCCTCTTCTTGTTGTTGCTGGTGTTCATATTGTTGATTTTGGCTCCTGTGAGCCAATAGCATTACCCTCAAGTTCTGAAGTTGGAGGCTGCACCACAGAACTTGTGCCCTGCAGTGGTGGGCCTCTAATTCCCAGCCGTTCTTTTTCTATTTCACTGGCTTTCTCTGCAGTCCATTCTCTTTATTGACGATGGAATTGTTTATACCCTGGATCAAGAATTGTGGCACAGATGTAATGTTTGGATGATACAATGTCTCTTTGCACCCTTGTGTTAATTGATAAGGAAAGGAGTAAGCTCACCAGCAGCTCATCTTTTTTTATCCACACCGGCAGACATTTCAGACACCTTCTTTAGCTGTTTCTGTAGCATATGCAACAATAGGATAGCTTGGACCATGGCACTATCCTTCTTGCTGACTTCCCTGTGAAACCCACAAATGGAAGCAGTACCTCTGTCGGGCATTTGACTACGCCCTATTGGTCCATCTCAATGATCATGTCTTTCACAGTTGCATCCCCTCTTTGCATGAGATATTCATTGATCAGTCAGTACTGCTCAAACAGAAGTTGCAACATGTAATAAGTCGAGTTCCAATGTGTTGGCACCTCCTGTATGAGTGTTTTAACCGGCATTCTATTATCATGCTGAATGATTCTCACCTGCTTCCGGGATTTAAAAGAATGGTTGAGATTAGTGCAGATTCTTCTGCAGATCGACGGTACGTTGCTGACTCCGTTTTCTTTTTTGAGAAAGTCCTGTACAATGATGTTGATGCAGTGCGCCAAACACAGGACCATGAAAGGGCCACCATCTGCCATGGCCTTAACTATATCACTGCCATTGTCCGTGGCAAGAAATCCAATGTTTAACCCTCTTGGTAGCAACCATTCAAAGACCTTGTTGTTAATGTCTTCCAAGATGTATGCAGCAGTATGGGATTTCTCCATGGCAAACATGGCTACTGTCGCATGCTTCTGAGCACCATTAAAAATCTCAGCAGTGTCAACACCTGCAGAAATAATATCTCTAAACCCCACAAAAGAAGATCCAGTGTGTAGTGATGTACATGCAATCAGTGGCTTGGCACCTGGTCCACATGTCTGCCGTCAGATGGATAGTGTGAACAGCACACCTCTGCAAAGCTTGCCCAACAATTCCAGCACATCGTGATATAGCGCTGAACAGCAACTCTGGCAAAATAGGACCTGCTGGGAACCTTCTATTTCGGGCAGAT
Organism: Triturus cristatus; assembly: GCF_964204655.1. Lineage (NCBI taxonomy): Eukaryota > Metazoa > Chordata > Amphibia > Caudata > Salamandridae > Triturus > Triturus cristatus. The sequence goes on from NC_140595.1 coordinate 762,574,140, forward strand.
GGCTGCCACGAATTGTAGAAAACCCACCTCTTCCACAAAAAAAGGGAAGAGGTCCAGCACTAACATTTTAATCAGCTTTGCGATGTACAAACGCGCCACTGGGTGATTGTATTCATAATGTCTCTCATGCCTAAACGTGCCAGAAATAGTGGCCTGGATTTTTTTCTTTTCTGGTACCACTGTTGTAGTGACTTCTTGAGAGAAGACGGTGGTAGCCTCAATACGTGTCTCAGCGGGGCAGTCACTATATGCTCTTGACTTGGTGTCTAGTCCTGAGTCTTGTGCCCTTGGTATGTAGCTGATTTGGGCAATATTACGGCACTGCTGTGGACAGGGGTGATTTGTGCAACAAAAATGTCTTCCTCTTCTTCACCTTCCACCATGATCGGTTTGGATTCCCTGCTCAGCCTTTCACCCCCAGTTTTTGGACTGCTAAGGTGCTCCTCCCACTCGATTGTATGCTGTTTTCTCAAATGAGTTGTTTCGCTTCTGATACCAAAGTTTGTACCAAGCTTACCCTGACTAACATTTGCAACACAAATGGACCATATGCCAATGTTCAGCTCCTTCTTGCTAACTGTAAAGAAGTCCCAAACTGGGGAGGTCTACTTTCTGATGCTGATGCCACTGCCAATGTCAGATAAACAAGTGGTGACGTTTGCATCTCTGCTGTGCCTACTCCTACTAAGGTGGTTGTGGATGTAGGTCACTGCCGGGGCCTTGCAAATATTGCAGCTGGCGGTGGTGGTATCTGTGCTACATCCCTTAGAGCAGGTTGAGATGGGGTAACGTCGGTCTCCACTGGGGCCGGGCTAACATCCATTATTTTTAGCTCGTCGACATTCTCCTCTTCTGCATCCATAACTCTAACACTTTCAGGAGCCTTTCTTTTCCCTATCCTTCCCTGGCGTGTCTCACTCTCAGATTGAGGTGGGATCCAAGTCGAGTTTTGATCATCAGAAGGGGGGCTTGGAGAAGAAGATGGTGGAGTTACCCTCCTTTTTCTTGCTGGAGATCTGGAAGGCAATGGATCTTCTGAAAGAGCGGCTTCTTCTACTTCCTCAGCATGAAGCTTAATCTCATGAACTGCTCCTACTTTGGAAGGAACTACTATTGCTGGATGCGGCTGTTGATGTCCACTTATCTGAGTTTACTGCAACAATTGGGTACTACTTTGCAAAAGAGATACATCAATTTCAAAGTCAGTGATCATCAACGTTGCTGTGATTAGAGTGGCTGCCTATGTTCCATACATGGGCTTGGGCCTAAGGTGGAGTGGATCAGCTGATGCAGGGGTGCTGCTCCCAACTTGCTCCAACGGAGGCTGGTGGAGCAGGAACACATTTTCTGAAAAAGGTCCTGGGGGCACGCAAGTGGTGGAAATTGGCGTCTTCTCTTTCCCACTAGCCAGATTTATTGTTAGCACCATTCTTTGGGGCCATCTTGAAACTGTCAGTTGACAGTGGCACTTAGCTTCAGAAGCTGAAGAGATGTCCGTGTTGTGTTGGCTTGCATCACAATGTGCACAGGCCTTCTGTCTGGCAGTACTGTGGGTGATGTTGTCTCTTGTGCACCTAAAAGCAAACAAGCAAGAAGAACATTAGTGAAACATGGCATTGTTGCAATTGAATTAGTAGTATCCTTTAGTGTGGTTACTTAAGTTATAAATAATTTACAATACAGTGTATCCAATATCCATTCTTAAAACCACACCAACATAAACTTTCATGTACATTCAGGAAGGGTAAGAAAGAGCCAAAACAACACATAGATTATTTGCATCAAGTTGGGAACGGGAAGAGGCACTCATGGAGGTGCAGGTGATAATAGAAAACTGACAATGGAATAATCATTAGAAAATGAATGCAGCTGTGTGTCGCCAATACCACATGGGGTTCTTGCCAAATGTTAGGAAAATGGGGAAAATAAAAAACTTAAAAAATGAAACAAAAAAAGTTTTAAAAGATATAAAAAAAAATAATTGAACGAATATATTTAGAATTTTTTTACACTTACAAAATTAGAAAAAAGGAAAAATAATTCAACAAAAATTTGCAAAAATGAACAAGTAGAAATGAAAATAATGAATAAAACAAATTAAAATTAAATTTAAAAAAATGTAAAAAGTTAGAAAATACAAATGTTAGAAATATAATTCAATTGCGGATGCACAAGGGGAAGGAGACTACTACTTAATACCATGACAATCAAATGTGGTGCCCACTGGCATTTGCAAGGCAAAGAGTGGTGAAGATAAAAAATACAAAAAAGGATGTAATAATATATATAAAACACTGTTCATACAGTACATTAGTATGAGCATTTGGCTACTAGGCCTCAAGCATAACACACAAAATGTCCACTAGCCACATGGTCAAACAGCAAGAAAGGAGGCATAACCAAAAACGAAGAACACAAGCAGGCCTATAGCAAAAGCACACTGGCCGGTACATTTTGTATTTCAATCCAATGCCTTCCATGGACTAAATGATGTGTCAATCCAACAGACACCACAGAAACAGTTGCTTTATGCACCCATGACTAGTACTGAGCCTACGGGCTGGAAGGTCTATTGGCAGACAAGACCACATAGTGAATACAAAAATATTGCACATTTATTAAAAAACATGGAGAAAATGTACTAAACGGTGCAATATTTTTCCTAGCAAAGAGGCCTAACCACAAACAAAGAACTCATGCAGGCCTATGGCAAAAGCACACTGGCTACCTATGCAAAATGGCCACCAGCCACATGGTCACAACAACAAGAAGGAGGCCTGGGAAACAAAGAACACATGGAGGCCATTGCAAAAGCACACTAGCTGCCCACAAACAATGGCCACTGAGCACGTGGTCAAACAGCAAGCAAGGAGGCATGGCCACAACCAAGAACAAGAACTCATGCAGGTCTATGGCAAAAGCACACTGACTGACTACATAAAATGGCTGCCAGCCTCATGGTTACAACAACAAGCAGGAGGCCTGCAAAACCAAGAACAAATGCAGGCCTATTGACACTGACTATGCAAAAAACCCTCACACACTTACCAGACAAAGGAAGCATGGTAAGACAGAGAACATAGCATTAATTCAGCAATTCCAAAAGCAAAAATTAACAGGGCAACGTTTTTTTTATAACAACACGCATCTTCCAAAGTCATTACCCCACCTATGCACTGTTTGCATTGAAAACAATTTGAATGACCGCAACAAAAACACATTTTGTATTTTAATCCAATGCCATCCATGGCCTAAGTGATGTTTCAATTCAACAGACACTCCAGAAACAGTTATTTCATGTCCTCATGACTAGTAATAGGCCTACTTGCTGGAAGGCCAATTGGTAGACTAGAACACATAGTGAATTAAAAGATTATTGCACATGTATTAAAAACATGGAGGAAATGTACTAAACTGAGCAACATTTTTCCTTTACAAAAGAAGAAAAAACACATGCAAAAAATAACTAGGCCCCTTGTATACAGCAGACACAAAGAGTGATCCTTCCAGTTCCAAATTCAAATGAAAATCAACCAGGAGATGAACAAAGCACTGGTAGGAGCCTGCTGGACAGGAAGAGGAAGTTGGAGACTCTGTGGCACTTACTTCCGGTTGGAACAAAAATAAAAAAAGGACTCCTTTTACTAAAAACCAATGAGAACGGTCAACAATAGAAGGTTTTTTTACTCCAAATTGTCATTTCGGGAAGATTTAGATGCTTCTCACAGAGAGAATCTTCCCCAGGTTGCAGCCGCAGTTGATCGTGCTCGCTCGCGATCACGTACGTCCCAAAACAAGCACTGGAGTCACTGGCCAAAAGGCGCGTTAGTGGCTGCAACATCTCGTGGGAACTCGTGGGCAGCTTGGAAATCTTATGGTGCTCACAAATGGCTAGAATATCTTGTGGGCACTCACAAGAGCCTATCAAGTTGCTCACACATGTGCTAAATGACATTACAACTGCTCCAACAAAAAAAACTCTGCTCTGCTGCGGAGTGCAAGGTTCATCAGTAACTCTGTGTTCTCTGCAGAACGCAGAGTTAATAAACTCTGCAATTCTGTAAGCGGAGCAGAGTTTTATGCCTAGGCCTATTTGGGAGGGGTCGGGTTCAGTGGTGTGGGTTCAGAAGTTGTGGGAGGGCTGGGTTTTGGTTTTGGAGGGGTGGGTTTGAGAGGGGTGGTTTGGAAGTGGAGGAAGGACTATGATTGGGATTTGGATGGGTGGGATTGTGTTTGGGTAGGGTGGTTTGGCATTTGGAAGGGGTGAAGGTCAAAGCAGAACTAGGAAAAAGGGCAGGAGGTGTGGGAAAGGACTGGGTTTTGGAGGTAGAGGGAGCTGGAGTGTGTGATGTGTGTGTGTCTGTCTGTTGTACAGTTGCATGTGTGTCTGATGCATGTTTAGCACATTTGGGTGGGTGCTTCTTGGCAGGTGTATGTTGGCATGATGAGAGTGTGGGCTTGTGTATAGGGTGTTGTTTAACATAGGGGTGTGTTTGGATGAGTATGCTGTCGAGGTGGTTGGTGTAGTTGTGGTGTTTGTCAATGTGGTGGTTCTTGTGTGTGTGTGATGGGTGTGGGACTTGTAGGTGTGGTGGTTGTGGTGGATGTGGTAGTGCTTGTGGGTGTGGTGGTAGTATATATAGGTGTTGTGGAGGGGGTGGGTGAGGTGGTTGTGGTGGGTGTGGTGCTTTTGGGTGTAGTGATGGGTGTGGTGGTGGTGGGTGTGGTGGTGGGTGTGGTGATGGGTATGGGTGTGGTGGTTTTAGGGGTAGTAGTGGTTGTGGTAGGTATGTGTGGGATCTTTATGTTGTTTGGGTGTGTGCTTGTCTTTCTTGGTGTCTTTGTGTTTATGTGTGTGTGTGTTGCTTGTGTCTGTTGTAGTGGGTGTGTGCAAAGGAGTGAGTATGCTTGTGACAGTGCTGGAAATTGGGATTTGGGATGTTGAAGGGCACAAGGTTGGGCTAATTGGGAGGCTGCTGTCAGTGAGGAGGCTGGTCCTGAAATTGCTCTTTACAGGCCAGAAATAGCACTATGAATGCCTTCCAAGTATGCTACCATGTGTTGAATATGGCAACTAAGCCCCTGGATGACATTTAGGAGGGCAGTCTGGCCTACAGAAATGTTTCATAGGAGATCTATAGCCTCCTCACTCAGCTCAGCTGGGGGGATAGGGGCAGGGGGTGAGATGCCTTACAGCAAACGAGATGCTACCCCATTTATGGGGGCGGGTATGGTCCACTGGGAGGGAGCAAGAAGGAGGATGGAGATGGGTATCTGGGTAGCAGACAAAAATGCAGGTAAACAGATGAAATAGGGTCCACCACTACTAGGGACTGGTTACTTGTGGAGGCCTCAAACGATGATATTGAGCTTGTGACTGCCGTGTCAGTTCCCTCACCCTCCGTGCCACTATGTCCATCGGTGTTGGTAGTCACAACACACAATACACAGTGGGCAGCTGCTTCCCCACCTAAGTGGCTGATTTCTCCTTCACCTGCTCTTGATGATGCTGAAATGACATATACAATAGTGTTATTGTATCTATGTAAATAGAGCTGATCATGAACTTTGATCACAAAACATTTTCCAAGTTTAGATATTTCACCTGCTTCAAGGCTCTCCAACTTTGGTTCTACATTATCATAAGCTTGTAGGCAACATTTTCAGAAACCATTTGGGCACAGTTTTGTAATTCACCATGATAGCTCCTACATCATTTATGATCTTGTCTCTTATCCATTTTTTATTCTCTGCATGAACTATTTAACATCTTTGAATGGCACAAAAATCTGCATTATTTTCATTCACAAAAAGTAATATATGAATCAATGTGCACGAACAAATATCGCAATGTTGTACCAATATTGTATAAACTGAAAGGCAGTTTACTTTGTTTGGGCATTTCACAATGGTAACACTTACTTCCAGTAAATATAGTTTATTTCACATGTAAAATTATTACATAGATTCTGTACTGAAGTAGCTTATCAATGTATCACACACTATGTTAAGGAGAGTATTTTTGGAAGTATTGACAAATGAATTCTACAGCATAAGTAAATCCATTGGCCTTAATACATATCTAATACACTTCAGTACAGAGCAAACACATTTTAACATTTGACTCCGAAATAGCTCTAGCTTTTTGAAGTTTGCTTAACCATTGTGAATTTGTTTTGTAAATGATACTTGCTTTCAATTACATATCACAGTAAATATTGCATACACTGATTCATATATCATTCTTACATCAACTATTCAAATGTAATTCACAATATGCAGCATAATACACCTTGATGCATATCTACATTTGCCTAATGAGTCAGGAGTTGGGCCTGATTTTGCGTCTTCCAGATGGGATACTCTGACATATATTTGATTGAAAGTTCCATTTGCAAAAGTCCTTTTAAGTATCCCAACTTTCTCCATCATTGATTTATCATCTGGACATAACAAAAGATATTGTAAAATGGTTTTGGGTATGTGTTATTATGTAATCAATGTGTACATATTCCTGTCTGTGTTATTCCAAAAGTTCTCTGTCTCTCACAAACATTTTCCAAAAAACAGACTTGCTTATATTCGCATTAGAGAAGGATTAAGGCATCATGCAAATCTGTTACTTTTAACATGAATGAAATAGTATTTTGTAATCAAAACACATTTGGGATATTTTTTTAATCTGATGTTACTAGACATTCTGGCTTACTTGCTCACTCTTCTTTGTGTATAAAACCAACTTACCAAAGTGACGTTTGGAACTTCCACTGTATCATAAGTGCATTTTGTGCTATGCCACCTGTAATAGGGCTAACCTTACATCATTCACAATAGTGAAGGAGCATCACATCTGACACAATAAACACTAGTGGCCTGTTTGCTACAATTGTCCCTTAAAACATCAAACAACCAGATGTATATTTGTTGTTTAGGTAGGCATGTGTCTGCTGAAACGAGTCCTTTGATAGTGAACAGAAATCAGGTGGTATCCTTTTCCACAAATTCATATAAAAAACACATTATTACATAACTTGTGCAAACCGTACACTTTCAAAAACTCTTCTTCTACGTTGGATGTGTCAACCTTAATGTTGATGGCAAAATAGGTTATTATAACAAAAATTAGTTATTAACATGCTGATTCCACCCTAGAACTTACCCCCTTGATGCTGCTGTTGGGCTCTCAAATGCCCATCAAGATCCAGGGAGCCACTGCAAGCATGCATACCACTAGGGGGGCCAGGGTGCGGTGCACACATTTCCCTCATTGGGAGGACTTGCCGAACTGAACTTCTGATGACTTCGTGGTCCAGAGTTGTAGGTCATCCCACCTCTTCCGACAGTGAATGCTGTTCCACTTGTTGATCTCCAGGGTCTGCATCTACTTGGCGATGGCCTTCAAAATGCTTTTTTTGCTGATGGGGGTTGACCTGTATGGATACAAGAAATGAAAGGAAGAACATTTCTTTTGTGACTTTTTATTTGTCTTTATTGATGTAACACACTTTTCATAAAACAATCTCAAACAATGGTCAAAAGTTACAATGCAATATTTTGTTTTCTCATTCAGATTAAATAAATAAAAGCATAATTGTAGTAAGCTGTTGAGTACCCTGATCCCTTCTCATGTCCTAACTTAACTAATCCAAGCCAGATACATCATCTAGCCCAGGAGTCTTCAACAATTTGTGTAGTGAGAGCTACTTCTGATCAGTCAAAATCATTGTGAACTACTGTAGGCTAAACAACTTGTGCATTGTAACCAGACACCCCCATGCCCAGCTATATTGACTTAAAGCCTAATATTCATAGAGCCAGATACTATGGTTTGAACTAAATACTATGACTAAGGGCACTATAAAAGGACTGCCATGTGTGTCAGTGAGAGCGTGGTCTTTGGGGAAGTATGAACATGTGTGAGTATGAAGGGGATATATTTGGATGGGTGACTGAGAGCCTGTGTCATATGGACTTGCAGCACATGACAAACCTTTTGCCATATGTGGCACTGTTACATGTATGTTCTTTCTAATTTAGAGAAATTGCAAGTGCAGATAAATATTCTACCAAACACTTCTTATCATGGAACTTTTTTCTGTATTTTAAGTTTCTCTCAAGTTAAAAATGGCTGTATTTTTCCTATATACTTATGGCACAGTGTAAACTGCCCATTGGGACTAAGGGGCCTGCTGTTTGTAAATACAACACTTTGAAATGGGGGAAAAGTTAAATGAAGTGTTAACTGAATAAATACGGTACCTCTCCATTTTATTTTTTCTCCATTTGAAAACATTCATAAGCATCATTTGGTACTCAACTCAAATTTTGAGTTGACAAGGAATCCATTTTAAGAGTCAGATACCAGGGCATGACCAAGATGGCGGCCACGACAAACACACTTTAGGGAGCTCCGTGCCAGCCACTTATAATCCTCAAATTATCCTGGTCATCCCCCTGGTATCCTATTGGATAGTTGCCCCCCCCGGGTGTGGTGATCTGCAAGGGGCTGACCGCTAGGAGGGCAGAGTGGCAGCCCCGCACACTGGATAACCACCTTACCAGGAACCCAGCTTGCCGAGTGCCCTGGAGCACAGTTGTGGCACCCACAGTAAAGTGCCGCATTAGAGCTTGGCCAGCATTGTGGGAGCCCACACATGGGCCTACCACTGGGAAAGCAGAGCAACGGTCCAACACATCATGTAACTGCCTGCACAGGCCATATTTGGAGATGAGGGGACTCCTGGACCAGCATTAGACTTGACTGGTGAGTGACATTGCTTTCCTTGGTGGAGAGCTGTGCAGCTGGCTGGTGGTGCAAGGGGGTCCCCTCCTGTGCCTGACAACTATTGTGGCATTCTTGCACTGTCCTTTCATGCCTGCATTCTCTGGGTAGCACACGGCGGGCACCACAGATTATCTGCCTCCCCGGTGGGAGCTGAATTGACCATTTATACTCCTGTTGCATTGCGGTATGGTGCAGGTGCGTTCCTGCATGTGTTCAGCCTCTGCAGAATCTTTCCTCACTATGGCCTGGATCCTGAGTAAGAGGTCAGCTGTGGGGGACATGGTGTGCGGCTGTGCTACGAAGCCTAATTGATTGCTGTGGACTCAGGTGCTACGAGGGGACCACTTGTTGAGATGGTACTCTGACTGGTGGTGGTACACGGAACATGGAACGGAGCTGGTAGCCTATGGGTGTGAGGTGTGGTGGCTTGTTGACTGTTGCTGCTGTGGCTGCTCCTCAGTCTGTCTGGAGGGTCATTGGAGGGGACAATGCCAGATCTGCCTACCCCTTGCTGCGGCACCACTCTGGGGACTTGCCCCCCAAACTGCCCTAGCTGAATGACATGAGAATTGAGACTGAGATGGAGAGGGACACGGGATGAGACATGCCTGGTTCCTAATTTTGGAGGGAACAGTCATGGGGAAGATAGACTGCAGTGAGGGGTGCAGCAGACCAAGATGGACCAGTACAGCTCAGGGTGGCACCTCACTGACCTCTCTACAAAAGCCACAGCCCTTGAACTCAGTGCCAATGATGTGGACGGCTGCTCTAGAAGATCCAATCTGTGGTTTGTTGGCTTCCGAAAGGGAGCCAAGGGGAGAACCTCTGAACGGTTCCTTGATTAAAACAGCGCTTCCGGCAGCCTCTCTCTCCCCCCTCTTTTTATGATAGAACGGACTACTCTGGCTTTTGGGTCAGTTCCCCTAGCCGATGATGCCCCTCACATGCTCATCACCTAGGTCCTGATCTACGGAGACTGTGACTGCATCCTTGAGGAGGTCAGACAGATAGATGACCCTGGCTTTCAAAATCATACTATTCATATTGTCCCCGATTATGCAGTTCTGGTACAACAACAGAGGATGTCCTTTGGTGGTGTAAAACAGAAACTGACAGCGATGCAGTTACAATACATGCTGCTATATCCTGCCAAATTAAGAGTCATCCATGAAGGGCGCACACATTTCTTTTCCAATCCCAAGGCCACAGGAGATTGGCTGGATCTGAGAGGAGAGGGTCGGTCTCTGACTTTGAGAGGACCAACTGGACATACTCAGGGGATGCGAGCTCGCATAGGGGGAGCAAGTAAGGATGGCGAGGTGGACAGGCATGCTGCTCCTCTCAACAGGTGGTAGTACTGAAGGATAGTTCCCTGGACATTGAGCGGTTGGACTCTGGGATTGAGGGTAGACAGACACTTCGAACCAGTCCAGCACTGCTACAGACGGAATGTGAAGAAGCTAGAGCGCAGGTGGAGGTGGTAACCACTTTGAATTTGGATGCCAGCATGGGCGATATTGTGGAAGTCACCCCCAGACTACCGTTCCTTGAACTACTGCTATACTGCTGTGATTGTGTGTGTCATTCTTGGGGGGCTCCATTATGGGGGAGTCTTCCAGTTGGAACGAGAGAGCAACAGTATGTGTGGTATGAGTATTTTGAGGGCAACTTGCTGATTCCTTCTTAGGTTACGCGAGATGGGCGCAGGAATAGTGTGAATGCGGGCTTGCTTCCCCCTTTCCCTTGTTGTGAGCTTTTTTGTGTCTGGGGTTGCTGAGCGAGTGCGATTGGGTGTGCGTCATGGCCAAAGGTGGAGGGAGTTTCTACAGGTCACCGATGGATGTGGCAGTCGGGGCACCTCCTCAGCCTAGCATGGTCGTATTGTATGGTTGAATGTAGTGTGTCTGTGTAGTGCAGTGGCCCTAGTGGTAAAACCTACTGTTGTGTGAGTGGTAAGCATTGATCTTGAATTTGCAAAATGTCCCTCATTGTAAAGGGCTGAGGGTTGCTTGGGACCATTGGTTGATTCTTAGTAATTCTTTTTTGTTCAGGGTTGGAGTTGGGTGTGAGAATATGATTAGGGAGGCATGTCTTGTTTTTGCAGTGTTTACCCGGGGGGTGAGGGTTATTGTTTATTCTCATAGACGTTTTTGATGGCAGCATTGGCGGGGTACATGCGATGAGATTTTTCAAAGTCATGGATTGATTGATGTCTCAGTTTAAATTGGTAACTTGCAATGTACGTGGGCTTAGTTTCTTTGTAAAATGGTATAGGGTGAAAACCTTCCTCCATAGGCACAGGATCCATGTTGCTATGCTGCAGGAAATATATTTATCAGGCCGAGAGACTCAAAAGTTCCACAAAAGAATGGAGAGGTCAGATGTTCTCTGCTACTTACTCATCCTATGCTAGTTGAGTGGTGATCTGAGTGGCCCCACTGGTCCCATTCCCAGTTGGTTTGGCATTTGGAAGGGGTGAAGGTCAAAGCAGAACTAGGAAAAAGGGCAGGAGGTGTGGGAAAGGACTGGGTTTTGGAGGTAGAGGGAGCTGCAGTGTGTGATGTGTGTGTGTCTGTCTGTTGTACAGTTGCATGTGTGTCTGATGCATGTTTAGCACATTTGGGTGGGTGCTTCTTGGCAGGTGTATGTTGGCATGATGAGAGTGTGGGTTTGTGTATAGGGTGTTGTTTAACATAGGGGTGTGTTTGGATGAGTATGCTGTCGAGGTGGTTGGTGTAGTTGTGGTGTTTGTCAATGTGGTGGTTCTTGTGTGTGTGTGATGGGTGTGGGACTTGTAGGTGTGGTGGTTATGGTGGATGTGGTAGTGCTTGTGGGTGTGGTGGTAGTATATGTAGGTGTTGTGGAGGGGGTGGGTGAGGTGGTTGTGGTGGGTGTGGTGCTTTTGGGTGTAGTGATGGGTGTGGTGGTGGTGGGTGTGGTGGTGGGTGTGGTGATGGGTATGGGTGTGGTGGTTTTAGGGGTAGTAGTGGTTGTGGTAGGTATGTGTAGGATCTTTATGTTGTTTGGGTATGTGCTTGTCTTTCTTGGTGTCTTTGTGTTTATGTGTGTGTGTGTTGCTTGTGTCTGTTGTAGTGGGTGTGTGCAAAGGAGTGAGTAGGCTTGTGACAGTGCTGGAAATTGGGATTTGGGATGTTGAAGGGCACAAGGTTGGGCTAATTGGGAGGCTGCTGTCAGTGAGGAGGCTGGTCCTGAAATTGCTCTTTACAGGCCAGAAATAGCACTATGAATGCCTTCCAAGTATGCTACCATGTGTTGCATATGGCAACTAAGCCCCTGGATGACATTTAGGAGGGCAGTCTGGCCTACAGAAATGTTTCATAGGAGATCTATAGCCTCCTCACTCAGCTCAGCTGGGGAGATAGGGGCAGGGGGTGAGATGCCTACAGCAAACGAGATGCTACCCCATTTATGGGGGCGGGTATGGTCAACTGGGAGGGAGCAAGAAGGAGGATGGAGATGGGTATCTGGGTAGCAGACAAAAATGCAGGTAAACAGATGAAATAGGGTCCACCACTACTAGGGACTGGTTACTTGTGGAGGCCTCAAAAGATGATATTGAGCTTGTGACTGCCGTGTCAGTTCCCTCACCCTCCGTGCCACTGTGTCCATCGGTGTTGGTAGTCACAACACACAATACACAGTGGGCAGCTGCTTCCCCACCTAAGTGGCTGATTTCTCCTTCACCTGCTCTTGATGATGCTGAAATGACATATACAATAGTGTTATTGTATCTATGTAAATAGAGCTGATCATGAACTTTGATCACAAAACATTTTCCAAGTTTAGATATTTCACCTGCTTCAAGGCTCTCCAACTTTGGTTCTACATTATCATAAGCTTGTAGGCAACATTTTCAGAAACCATTTGGTCACAGTTTTGTAATTCCCCATGATAGCTCCTACATCATTTATGATCTTGTCTCTTATCCATTTTTTATTCTCTGCATGAACTATTTAACATCTTTGAATGGCACAAAAATCTGCATTATTTTCATTCACAAAAAGTAATATATGAATCAATGTGCACGAACAAATATCGCAATGTTGTACCAATATTGTATAAACTGAAAGGCAGTTTACTTTGTTTGGGCATTTCACAATGGTAACACTTACTTCCAGTAAATATAGTTTATTTCACATGTAAAATTATTACATAGATTCTGTACTGAAGTAGCTTATCAATGTATCACACACTATGTTAAGGAGAGTATTTTTGGAAGTATTGACAAATGAATTCTACAGCATAAGTAAATCCATTGGCCTTAATACATATCTAATACACTTCAGTACAGAGCAAACACATTTTAACATTTGACTCCGAAATAGCTCTAGCTTTTTGAAGTTTGCTTAACCATTGTGAATTTGTTTTGTAAATGATACTTGCTTTCAATTACATATCACAGTAAATATTGCATACACTGATTCACATATCATTCTTACATCAACTATTCAAATGTAATTCACAATATGCAGCATAATACACCTTGATGCATATCTACATTTGCCTAATGAGTCAGGAGTTGGGCCTGATTTTGAGTCTTCCAGATGGGATACTCTGACATATATTTGATTGAAAGTTCCATTTGCAAAAGTCCTTTTAAGTATCCCAACTTTCTCCATCATTGATTTATCATCTGGACATAACAAAAGATATTGTAAAATGGTTTTGGGTATGTGTTATTATGTAATCAATGTGTACATATTCCTGTCTGTGTTATTCCAAAAGTTCTCTGTCTCTCACAAACATTTTCCAAAAAACAGACTTGCTTATATTCGCATTAGAGAAGGAGTAAGGCATCATGCAAATCTGTTACTTTTAACATGAATGAAATAGTATTTTGTAATCAAAACACATTTGGGATATTTTTTGAATCTGATGTTACTAGACATTCTGGCTTACTTGCTCACTCTTCTTTGTGTATAAAACCAACTTACCAAAGTGACGTTTGGAACTTCCACTGTATCATAAGTGCATTTTGTGCTATGCCACCTGTAATAGGGCTAACCTTACATCATTCACAATAGTGAAGGAGCATCACATCTGACACAATAAACACTAGTGGCCTGTTTGCTACAATTGTCCCTTAAAACATCAAACAACCAGATGTATATTTGTTGTTTAGGTAGGCATGTGTCTGCTGAAACGAGTCCTTTGATAGTGAACAGAAATCAGGTGGTATCCTTTTCCACAAATTCATATAAAAAACACATTATTACATAACTTGTGCAAAACGTACACTTTCAAAAACTCTTCTTCTACGTTGGATGTGTCAACCTTAATGTTGATGGCAAAATAAGTTGTTGTAACAAAAATTAGTTATTAACATGCTGATTCCACCCTAGAACTTACCCCCTTGATGCTGCTGTTGGGCTCTCAAATGCCCATCAAGATCCAGGGAGCCACTGCAAGCATGCATACCACTAGGGGGGGCCAGGGTGCGGTGCACACATTTCCCTCATTGGGAGGACTTGCCGAACTGAACTTCTGATGACTTCGTGGTCCAGAGTTGTAGGTCATCCCACCTCTTCCGACAGTGAATGCTGTTCCACTTGTTGATCTCCAGGGTCTGCATCTACTTGGCGATGGCCTTCAAAATGCTTTTTTTGCTGATGGGGGTTGACCTGTATGGATACAAGAAATGAAAGGAAGAACATTTCTTTTGTGACTTTTTATTTGTCTTTATTGATGTAACACACTTTTCATAAAACAATCTCAAACATTGGTCAAAAGTTACAATGCAATATTTTGTTTTCTCATTCAGATTAAATAAATAAAAGCATAATTGTAGTAAGCTGTTGAGTACCCTGATCCCTTCTCATGTCCTAACTTAACTAATCCAAGCCAGATACATCATCTAGCCCAGGAGTCTTCAACAATTTGTGTAGTGAGAGCTACTTCTGATCAGTCAAAATCATTGTGAACTACTGTAGGCTAAACAACTTGTGCATTGTAACCAGACACCCCCATGCCCAGCTATATTGACTTAAAGCCTAATATTCATAGAGCCAGATACTATGGTTTGAACTAAATACTATGACTAAGGGCACAATAAAAGGACTGCCATGTGTGTCAGTGAGAGCGTGGTCTTTGGGGAAGTATGAACATGTGTGAGTATGAAGGGGATATATTTGGATGGGTGACTGAGAGCCTGTGTCATATGTACTTGCAGCACATGACAAACCTTTTGCCATATGTGGCACTGTTACATGTATGTTCTTTCTAATTTAGAGAAATTGCAAGTGCAGATAAATATTCTACCAAACACTTCTTATCATGGAACTTTTTTCTGTATTTTAAGTTTCTCTCAAGTTAAAAATGGCTGTATTTTTCCTATATACTTATGGCACAGTGTAAACTGCCCATTGGGACTAAGGGGCCTGCTGTTTGTAAATGCAACACTTTGAAATGGGGGAAAAGTTAAATGAAGTGTTAACTGAATAAATACGGTACCTCTCCATTTTATTTTTTCTCCATTTGAAAACATTCATAAGCATCATTTGGTACTCAACTCAAATTTTGAGTTGACAAGGAATCCATTTTAAGAGTCAGATACCAGGGCATGACCAAGATGGCGGCCACGACAAACACACTTTAGGGAGCTCCGTGCCAGCCACTTATAATCCTTAAATTATCCTGGTCATCCCCCTGGTATCCTATTGGATAGTTGCCCCCCCGGGTGTGGTGATCTGCAAGGGGCTGACCGCTAGGAGAGCAGAGTGGCAGCCCCGCACACTGGATAACCACCTTACCAGGAACCCAGCTTGCCGAGTGCCCTGGAGCACAGTTGTGGCACCCACAGTAAAGTGCCGCATTAGAGCTTGGCCAGCATTGTGGGAGCCCACACATGGGCCTACCACTGGGAAAGCAGAGCAACGGTCCAACACATCATGTAACTGCCTGCACAGGCCATATTTGGAGATGAGGGGACTCCTGGACCAGCATTAGACTTGACTGGTGAGTGACATTGCTTTCCTTGGTGGAGAGCTGTGCAGCTGGCTGGTGGTGCAAGGGGGTCCCCTCCTGCGCCTGACAACTATTGTGGCATTCTTGCACTGTCCTGCCATGCCTGCATTCTCTGGGTAGCACACGGCGGGCACCACAGACTATCTGCCTCCCCGGTGGGAGCTGAATTGACCATTTATACTCCTGTTGCATTGCGATATGGTGCAGGTGCGTTCCTGCATGTGTTCAGCCTCTGCAGAATCTTTCCTCACTATGGCCTGGATCCTGAGTAAGAGGTCAGCTGTGGGGGACATGGTGTGCGGCTGTGCTACGAAGCCTAATTGATTGCTGTGGACTCAGGTGCTACGAGGGGACCACTTGTTGAGATGGTACTCTGACTGGTGGTGGTACACGGAACATGGAACGGAGCTGGTAGCCTATGGGTGTGAGGTGTGGTGGCTTGTTGACTGTTGCTGCTGTGGCTGCTCCTCAGTCTGTCTGGAGGGTCATTGGAGGGGACAATGCCAGATCTGCCTACCCCTTGCTGCGGCACCACTCTGGGGACTTGCCCCCCAAACTGCCCTAGCTGAATGACATGAGAATTGAGACTGAGATGGAGAGGGACACGGGATGAGACATGCCTGGTTCCTAATTTTGGAGGGAACAGTCATGGGGAAAGATAGACTGCAGTGAGGGGTGCAGCAGACCAAGATGGACCAGTACAGCTCAGGGTGGCACCTCACTGACCTCTCTACAAAAGCCACAGCCCTTGAACTCAGTGCCAATGATGTGGACGGCTGCTCTAGAAGATCCAATCTGTGGTTTGTTGGCTTCCGAAAGGGAGCCAAGGGGAGAACCTCTGAACGGTTCCTTGATTGAAACAGCGCTTCCGGCAGCCTCTCTCTCCCCCCTCTTTTTATGATAGAACGGACTACTCTGGCTTCTGGGTCAGTTCCCCTAGCCGATGATGCCCCTCACATGCTCATCACCTAGGTCCTGATCTACGGAGACTGTGACTGCATCCTTGAGGAGGTCAGACAGATAGATGACCCTGGCTTTCAAAATCATACTATTCATATTGTCCCCGATTATACAGTTCTGGTACAACAACAGAGGATGTCCTTTGGTGGTGTAAAACAGAAACTGACAGCGATGCAGTTACAATACATGCTGCTATATCCTGCCAAATTAAGAGTTATCCATGAAGGGCGCGCACATTTCTTTTCCAATCCCAAGGCCACAGGAGATTGGCTGGATCTGAGAGGAGAGGGTCGGTCTCTGACTTTGAGAGGACCAACTGGACATACTCAGGGGATGCGAGCTCGCATAGGGGGAGCAAGTAAGGATGGCGAGGCGGACAGGCATGCTGCTCCTCTCAACAGGTGGTAGTACTGAAGGATAGTTCCCTGGACATTGAGCGGTTGGACTCTGGGATTGAGGGTAGACAGACACCTCGAACCAGTCCAGCACTGCTACAGACGGAATGTGAAGAAGCTAGAGTGCAGGTGGAGGTGGTAACCACTTTGAATTTGGATGCCAGCATGGGCGATATTGTGGAAGTCACCCCCAGACTACCGTTCCTTGAACTACTGCTATACTGCTGTGATTGTGTGTGTCATTCTTGGGGGGCTCCATTATGGGGGAGTCTTCCAGTTGGAACGAGAGAGCAACAGTATGTGTGGTATGAGTATTTTGAGGGCAACTTGCTGATTCCTTCTTAGGTTACGCGAGATGGGCGCAGGAATAGTGTGAATGCGGGCTTGCTTCCCCCTTTCCCTTGTTGTGAGCTTTTTTGTGTCTGGGGTTGCTGAGCGAGTGCGATTGGGTGTGCGTCATGGCCAAAGGTGGAGTGAGTTTCTACAGGTCACCGATGGATGTGGCAGTCGGGGCACCTCCTCAGCCTAGCATGGTCGTATTGTATGGTTGAATGTAGTGTGTCTGTGTAGTGCAGTGGCCCTAGTGGTAAAACCTACTGTTGTGTGAGTGGTAAGCATTGATCTTGAATTTGGATTTGCAAAATGTCCCTCATTGTAAAGGGCTGAGGGTTGCTTGGGACCATTGGTTGATTCTTAGTAATTCTTTTTTGTTCAGGGTTGGAGTTGGGTGTGAGAATATGATTAGGGAGGCATGTCTTGTTTTTTCAGTGTTTACCCGGGGGGTGAGGGTTATTGTTTATTCTCATAGACGTTTTTGATGGCAGCATTGGCGGGGTACATGCGATGAGATTTTTCAAAGTCATGGATTGATTGATGTCTCAGTTTAAATTGGTAACTTGCAATGTACGTGGGCTTAGTTTCTTGGTAAAATGGTATAGGGTGAAAACCTTCCTCCATAGGCACAGGATCCATGTTGCTATGCTGCAGGAAATATATTTATCAGGCCGAGAGACTCAAAAGTTCCACAAAAGAATGGAGAGGTCAGATGTTCTCTGCTACTTACTCATCCTATGCTAGTTGAGTGGTGATCTGAGTGGCCCCACTGGTCCCATTCGAAGTCATTAGTTGTGATGCAGACATAGAGGGGAGGTATGTCTTGGTGTATGGTCAGTTGGATGGTACAGACATCTTCCTGCTGAATGTTTAGGCCCCGAATGTGGATGTTGGTGATTCCTACCTTGACTTTGGGACTTGCTTACTGCCATATGTCGGTATACCCCTATATTGTGGCTGGGGACCTTAACTGTGTCTTGGATGGCATGCTGAACAGACACCCCGGAAGGCAAACACTAAGCCCAACATGTCTGCTGCTCTCAGAGGTGCCATGGATCGCATGGGCTATGTGGACATATGGCACTTGACACATCCGGGGGAACGGGGCTAGTCTTGTCATTTCCCTGCGCACATAGTTTAGTAAGCTAGACCTGTTCCTACTCCCTGTGAGGGATGCCTCTGCGGAACTGCAGATGAGGGTGCTGGGGTGATTCATTTTGGATCAAGCCCATGGTACTGGAATGGGGGCAGGATGTGGTCAGAAGGGGGTCATCCTTTGGTGCTTGGAGCAAGAGGCTCTGAAAGACAGCATGTTCTGGGGGAGCTTAGAGAGGTGACTTTGAAAATAAATGGGAGGGGGATGGATGGGAGACACCTAAGGTGGTAACACGTGGATAGTACTGTTGCAAGGTGGGTAGTATGAGAAAGCACATTGAGATCTCTCTACGGAGGGGGATGCCTTGTCTAGACTGCAGCGTGAGGAGCCCGGCGGGGAGGGAGGCACTATTGCATGCCCAATGCAAGGTGTGGGACATATGGGGCAGGTTGGACTGTCTGTTCCACCGTGAATATCGCCAGTTACCCCACCATAAGGGGGCAGCAAATTGGAGCAGTTATTGCCATGGTTACTTAAGTGTGAGCACCCCATCATATTGACTCAAGTGAGCAGATGAATGTCCCATGTCCACACAGAAAGCATCAATTCCTTACTATACGCTCACTTAGTGACAGTGTATAGAAAGAATGTACGACTGACCCAGCAGTTGTGGGGTGATTCCTAGATGATCGTGAGCTTCCCCACCTTTCGGAAGTCCAGACTGACAGCCTAGGTGAAGACATTTGACTGGAGGACATGCGAGAGGTGGCACCGAATATGGCACACTGTAAATCTCCAGGCCATGGGGTGGTCTACCAGTACAGTATTACCAGGCTTTTGCAGACCTTGTTTGTTAGAGATCCTGCAGGAGGCCAAACAAGTGGGGATTCTACCTTCATCTATGAGAGAGGCCCAGATTGTTATGCTTTCCAACCCAGGCAAGGATGCTCATATGCCCAGCTCCTATCGGCCCTTATCCATGGTGGGTGTCAACACTAAGATATTGGCTAAGGTATTGGCAATGTGACTAGGTAGGGTGGTAACACTTTCAGTCCATGGGGACCAATGCGGGTTTATGCCAGTCAGGGGAACCCATACTAATCTGCGAAGGTTATCTCATGTACTACATGCTTTGGCGACTATGACCATATGGGCAGCTGCCTTAGCTTTAGATATTGAAAAGGCCTTCAATGCTCTGCGGTGGGACTACCTATGGGAGGTTCTGGAAAGAATGGGCTTCAGTCAGAAATGTATTTCCTGAGTTCACCTAGTATACTGTCATCCAATGGCATGGGTTTGTAGTAGTGGAGTGATTTCAGACATTATTTTTATATAACGGGGCACGAGACAGGGATGCCCGCTGTCCCCACTGCTTTTGCTCTAGTGACAGAGCCGCTGGAAATCCGACTATGACACAACACGGCCTGCTGCGGTGTTGTTGTGGATGGCCGTACGCATGTCGTATCCCGGTATGTGGATGAAGCATTACTTTATGTAACTCCCCCTGAGGAAGTGATCCCGCCCTCTTAGCCATCTTGTCGGCATTGTGAGCCATGTCGGGGTTGAATGTTAGCACCCAGAAGTTGGTTATATTCCCGCTGGTGACACTGATTGAGAAAGAGGTTGCAGATATTCCTGCATTGGAGTTTAGATGGGCATGTGATCATTTAGGTTACTTGGGGATCCAGGTCACGCACTCGGCCGGGGCTCAATACACCTTGAACGTTGGAGCGGTCCTTTCTAGTCTAGAGTCCTCCATTAGCTTTTGGAATTGCCTTCCCCTGTCTATTGTGGGGCATGTGACCCAGGGCCAGATGGTCCTCCACAGCGCTGTCTCTACGTTCTCCAGAACTCCTTTTGTTTTATTCCAAGAACTGTATTTTTTGCCCTCAATTGCCTCCTTACCTCTTTGTTGTGGGCCGGGAAATTTTGCAGGGGGAAATTTGATATTCCGAAACTGTATATGGTTTTGGGGGGTCTTTGCCTGCTGACCTCCTCTAGTATGTCGCACAGTGGTGCGCAGGTGGTCTGAATACGGAGAAGGAGCTTTTGGCTGATTTGGGACAGGGGAAGATCTCCTGAGGTGTCTTATGAGTGGTTCCAGGACCTTCCCAGATTGCCAATGTGTGGTTCATTAGGTTGTGTGGGCCTGGGAACTAGCAGTTACCCTGGTCTTGCAAAGGGCCCGTATGCATGGCTGCTTCCTCTACAGTGACTCCATAGCGTCCATCACATACAAACGGTGATTGATTAGACGGGATGGTTCGATTGTGTCTGTGTGGCAGCAGGCAATTTATACCTGAATGGGACCTTTCTCTCCTTTTTGCGAGAGAATGCTATCGGATCCCAGAGGGACAGTTTTTGCAAAACACAAAAACTTCATGCACTGCGCACACATTATAGACAGCTTTCCCCAAAGAACCAGGAGAATCTCATACTTTGTTGGGGATCCTTGATCCAGGCTCCTTTAGGGGTCTGATCCACTGCCTGGACGGGGCCTTGAAGGCAAACTGTAAAGTTGACATCTCCCCCATCCAGGGCAGGTGGTCAGTGGACATACCTTCACCCCTTATGGAGGGGGAGTGGTGACAAGCATGTGCATAGGTCCGGGAGGCGGCTATCTACGCTCGCTTTAAACTCACACAGTTCCAGTTGGCATACTCACCGGCATACCGCCCTTGTTGCGTTGAACCCACGATGTTTGCACACACGACATGGGATTGTACCAGACTACAGATGTACTGGTCGATGGTCCTAGAGCTACTGCCACGGGAATCGGTGTTGAGGTGACTGTTAAGCACTGTCTTCTTGGGGTTCTGCCGGTAGCCAAGTTGAGGAATCAAATGCAACATAAATTTACCCTGCTGGGGCTAGTATTGGCCAAACAATTAATGCTATTCATTGGACCCAATTCACGCCCCCTCGGCTGAGTACATGGAGAACTGACATGTGCGAATGGGGAGTAGCTGAGGAGCGCCGCCTGGACTTAGTCCGTACAGATGAAAAGGCTGACTGTGATTTGGGGGCTTGGGAGGCCATGCTGGAAACGTTGCATCGGCTGGGCAGCTGGGTGGGGACACAATGGCCTTGTCCCAGGTGTGGGACTCCAATGCACAGTTGTGGATGCCAGCATTGATGTTTGATGGTTGCCAGCTGGGGTGAACGGTCTGGATATGTGTGTTGAGAGTGGCGATTTGAGACTTGTAGATTGTGGTGGTGGAGGCTTGGTCATTGTCCGCCCCACCTGGGGGTGGGGTGATGGCTTCTCGTGAAATCATATTTTTAGTGTTC
Source organism: Triturus cristatus (assembly GCF_964204655.1). Classification (NCBI taxonomy): domain Eukaryota; kingdom Metazoa; phylum Chordata; class Amphibia; order Caudata; family Salamandridae; genus Triturus; species Triturus cristatus. The sequence goes on from NC_140595.1 coordinate 762,595,984, forward strand.
ATAACTCCTGCATGTCTTTGTCACCAGATGGTTGCAGACCTAACCAGTTACCCCGTGTTATGGCCTTGTCAACATGTTATTCGGTGATCTGTGTTTCCATTCTGGGGGTCGAGAGAGATGGACTCTGCTATCTATTTGAGCCTGTCTCTACGGCTTAGAAATATGTATAATATTGTTGGAGGGAGGGCCACCGGGGAGTTGGAGGGACTACTCCGGGCACCTTCCTACTGCCAAGTTATAGCCGAGCGCCGCTGAGAAGCCTCCGAGGAGAGGTCCTTCTCCTATAATCGTACTAGGCCCAGTAACACCACCACACAGGACTCCGTATCAGTTGCTTATCTTGGTTCTTTATATAAAAAGGAGTACGTTTCAATATTTACAATGGGATCGAGTGATCCGGTAAGAGTCTCAATGTTCTTGGAGGGATAGGGTAGCGGGACAGTTTTAGTACCAGTCAGGTACGGGAAGGCTCTGCGCCAGACCTTGGGTGCTGGTCTCAGGGCGGCTCGGACGTGAAGAGCCGCGACGGCATCTGCAGGGCTCAGGTGGTAGTTCCGCTTGGATCGAGTCGCGACACAGTCAGCAGGGCTCCGGTGGTAGGTCCGCTTCGGTCGAGCCGCGACGAGGTCAGCTGGGCTCTGATGGTCTGTTGCAACAAGGTTGGGCCGCGACGGCGTCAGCAGGGCCCCAAAGGTTCGTGAAGGTCTTGTAAGCACGATGGAGCCGCAACGTCGACAGCAGGGCTCAGTAGGTAGGTTCAGGAAGAGTCTTTCTCCGTAGGGTCAGCCGCGATCCGATCAGCAGGGCTCTTGACTCCGGGATACAACTGTCATCTTGTTGTCGGGTCGCCCCAGATATAGGTCTTGAGCCCTTTGATGTCCGGACCCTTGCGCCCAGGAGGGCGGAGAGGCCGGGTAGGGTGCGGCAGGACGCCCAGCAGGAGAGGCGCCAGGCCCCAGAGAGCTGTGGGGCGATCGCACCTAGGTGTGGAAGGACGGTTGGGGGTCCCATCGATACTGCCCTCCGCTGGGAGTGGGAAGGGCTCACGTGGTATCCCCCGAGCCAGGGGTTGGCGCCTCGATGTCGGGCCTCGCTGGGACCGAGGCCGGGTAGAGCAGGGTCACGGAGGTGGTCACGTGGAGTGACGTGTAATCCAAGATGGAGGAGCCCCGAGGTGCATGGGACCTCGTGCGGCGGAGCGAGGGGGAACAGGACCACGCCACGAGGCCGGCTCCAACACGCGTCCCCCCAGCTGAAGGCAGGGAGAGTCACCCATCTCCTTGGGGGTTCTCCTCGCCGAGGCGGAAGAATCGGGACAGGCCGTCAGCATTGGCGTGGTCGTTGCCGGGCCGGTGTTCCACGGTGAAGTCCATCCCTTTTAGCGAGATGGACCATCGCAACAGCTTGGGGTTCTCGCCCCGCATTTGCATGAGCCACCGCAAGGGTGGGTGGTCAGTCTGGACCCTGGAGCGGGTGCCGAAAAGATAGGGCCGGAGCTTCTTGAGGGCCCACACCACAGCGAAGGCTTCCCGCTCGATGGTGCTCCACCTCTGTTCACGTGGCAGCAGTCGGCGGCTGATAAAGGCCACAGGTCGGTCGTGGCCCTCGGCGTCCATCTGGGAGAGGACCGCCCCGACCCCGTACTCTGATGCGTCGGTCTGCACCACAAACTCCTTGCTGTAGTCAGGGGCCTGTAGCACCGGGGCAGCACACATGGCTGCCTTGAGGGCTTCAAAAGCGGTCTGACAGCGGGGCGTCCAGTGCACCACCTTGGGCTGTTTCTTGGAAGTGAGCTCCGTAAGGGGGCCCACGATGCTGCCATAATCTTTAATAAATCGCCGGTAGTAGCCTGTGAGGCCTAAGAAGGCCCGGACAGCGGTCTGGGTTGCGGGGGGCTCCCACGCCTGGATGGCATCGACCTTCAGCTGGAGGGGCGCCACCTGGCCACTCCCCACCTGGTGGTCCAGATAGGTCACAGATCCTTGACCGATCTGGCACTTGCTGGCCTTAATTGTGAGCCCGGCCCTTTGGAGAGCGGCCAGGACTTCGCGGAGGTGTCCCAGGTGCGCGGCCCAGTGGTCGCTGAAGACTGCAATGTCGTCGAGGTAGGCCGCGCTGAAGGCTTCTAGCCCGGCCAGGACCTTGTTTACCAGCCTCTGAAAGGTCGCTGGGGCGTCCTTCATACCAAAGGGCATCACCCGAAAGTGGTAGTGCCCATCGGGGGTGGAAAAGGCGGATCGTTCCTGGGCGCCGGGAGTGAGCTTGATCTGCCAGTACCCAGCGGTGAGATCAAAGGTGCTTAGGTAGCGGGCGGCCCCTAAGCGATCGATCAGCTCGTCTGCCCGGGGCAGGGGGTGGGCATCGGTCTTGGTGACTGCGTTCAGGCCCCGGTAGTCTACACAAAATCGGAGTTCCGGAGAAGTACCGGGGGCGGCGGCCTTCGGCACCAAGACCACCGGGCTGGCCCACGGGCTGTCTGAGGGCTCAATGACTCCGAGGGCGAGCATCTTGGCGACCTCGGTCTGTATGCAGGCCCGGACTCGGTCAGGTACTCGGTAGGCGCGATGTCGCACAGGGGGGCTGTCCCCAGTATCCACGTCGTGTACGCACCAGGGGGTCACCCCGGGCGTGAGAGAGAAGAGGGCAGCGAAGGGTTGCAGCAGCCTCCGGCAATCATGGCGCTGTTCTGGGGTCAGCGTGTCGGAGAGGTGGACTCCCTCCAAGGAGCCGTCTTGGCCCGAGGACCCCAGGAGGTCTGGCAGGGGCTCGGAGTCGCTTTCGCCCCCATCATCAGTAGCCAGCAGCAGGCTTAGTTCAGTTCGGGCAAAGTGAGGCTTGAGCCGGTTGGCGTGCAGGACCCGGAGGGGGTTCCTCGGGGACTCCATGTCGACTAGGTAGGTGACGGGGCTCTTCCTCTCAACCACCTTGAAGGGCCCGGCCCACTTATCCTGCAGGGCGCAGGGGTCCACGGGTGACATGACCCAGACTTGCTGGCCTGGCTCGAACTCGATGGTCGAGGCATTTGCGTCATACCAGCGCTTCATGTCTTCTTGGCTGGCTTCGAGGTTGGCTTCTGCCAGGGCCCGGAACTTCCGAGTCTGGTTCCGCAGGGTCAGGAGGTACCGGTAGACGTCGGGGGGGGCATCTTGGACGTTCGCTTCCCAGCCCTCCTTGACCAGGCTGAGGGGCCCTCGGACGGGGTGCCCATACAATAGTTCGAAAGGGCTGAAGCCCAGGGATTTCTGTGGTACCTCTCGATAGGCGAACAGGAGGCAGGGCAGAAGGACATCCCACCTCCTCCGCAGGGGCTCTTCCAGACCTTTGATCATCCCTTTTAGGGTCCTGTTGAACCGCTCGACCAGTCCGTTCCCCTGGGGGTGGTAAGGGGTAGTGAATCTGTAGGTGACCCCACATTGTTGCCAGAGGGATTTCATGTATTTTGAAATAAAGTTCGTACCACTGTCGCTCACCACTTCTCGGGGGAACCCCACCCTGGAGAAGATGCCCATCAGGGCCCGGCCCACCACTGGAGCTGTCACAGTGCGGAGTGGGATGGCCTCAGGGTATCAGGTGGCGTGGTCGACCAGTACCAGGATGAAGCGGTGCCCCAGGGCGGTTCGGGGGTCGAGGGGCCCCACGATGTCGATCCCCACTCGTTCGAACGGGGTGTGGACGGCTGGAAATGGTTGGAAGGGGGCTTTAACTCGACCCCCCGTTTTTCCGCTAGCCTGGCAGGTCTGGCAGGACCGGCAGTGGTGGTCCACGTCTCTCCGCATTCGGGGCCAATAGAAATGGGTCACTAGGCGGCTGTAAGTCTTGTCCCGCCCGAGGTGTCCGGCGAGGGGCACGTCATGCGCCAGGTTCAGGAGGAACTCCCGGAACCGGAGGGGAACCACCAACACCCGGCCGGCTCCCAGCTCGGCGACTTTCTGCTCGCTGTATAGTAAGTCATTGTCCCAATAGACCCAGTGGGTTCCTGTGGGGTCCCCCGAGGCCTGGGCGGCCGCTTGCTGTCGGGCCCCCTCGAGGGACGGGCAGGCCTTTTGTTCTTGCTGGAATTGTTCGCGGGTGGGGCCCCCATCGTGGCGCCACTGAGCCAACTCGGGGATCTCGCTGAGGGAGGCGGCCTCGTCGGGAGACAGTTCGGATGGCCCGGCTTCATCGTCGGGTTCCTCTGTGCCGGAGAAGGGTGATAGTTCTGATCCCGTAGGCTGGTCGGTGGCCGCGGCAGCGGCGGGTTGGGCGGTCATGGACCGGGTGGTGGCGCAGGCCCACTCGGGCAGCCCTAGCATCCCCAGATGCTCTCGGCGCTCCACCTGGGCCCAGGGGGAGCTCTCTAGGTCATTCCCCAGGAGGCAGTCCACGGGGGCGTCGTCGCGGACGGTCACTTTTAGGGTGCCGGACACTCCTCCCCACTCGAAGGGGATCCTGGCCATCCGGCACATGCTTTCGGTGTTGTCCGCGGTCCGGACAGGGCATAGGACATGTGGCAGGATTTGTTCGGGGGTCACTAGGTGGCAGCGGACAGCGGTCACGCTAGCCCCAGTGTCCCGGAGGGCTTCGGCCCGTCGTCCGTTGATGGTGACCCACTGCTGGTACTTCTGGGTGTTGCTTGGGATGGCCGCTCGGGTCACCATTTCTCGGGAGCCCAGGCAGACGAGCGACATGGCCGCCGGTTCCCACTCGGGGGACCCGTCCTCGCGGCTTTCCTCCTCTTCTTCTCCTTCCCCCAGGGCAGCGGCGGCTATTTGTCGTGGAGGGGGCCCAGCGGTCCCGTTTCGTCGGTTCACAGGGCAGGCCGGGTCGCTTGCATAGTGGCCGGTCTGCTGGCAGCCGAAGCAGGTCACGGGTGGTCGGGGTCCCGGTCGGGCGATGGGGGTCCCCCTTCGGCCCAGGGTCGGGGACGTGTGGTTGGCGACTTGGCCTCGTGGCGGGCTTCTGGGCGGTCCGGCCGGGAATTCTCGGCTGCGGTGGGACCCCCCTCCTCCGCCCCGCTGGTGAGGAGGTCCCGTGGTACTCCGTTGGTAGTCCCCCACGGGGTTCCGGGGGACCCTGGTGTTGACCCATCGGTCTGCTTCGGCGGCGAGCTTCCGGGGCTCGGTCAACTTACTGTCTAGGAGGTGTTGCCTTAGTTCCACAAAGCAGTTGTTGGCGAGGTGCTCCCAGACAATGAGATCGAACAGTTCATTGTACGAGGTGACCTTGCTCCCTTTTATCCACCCTTCAAAGGCCCGGCTGAAGAAGTCCACGTACTCGACCCAGGTGGTACCGGGGAGCTTCTTGCAGTCCCGGAAGCGCTGCCGGTACATCTCGGCTGATAGTCCGTAGCGGGTGAGTAGGGCTTCCTTCATGTGATCGTAGGAGGTCATCACTGCGTTGGGGAGTTGCAGCAGGGTATCACGGCCCTCGCTGAGGAACCTCCCCCATAGGCCGGCACCCCAATCCTTCCGGGGTACCCGATGGGAGGTCATGGCTACCTCGTAGGCTCGGAACCACTGCTGGATGTCGTCGTTCTTGTAGTACTCTTTGACGACATCCTTGGGGATATGAACCTTTGGCTCGGTCAGTGGCAGAGCGTCCCGGGCCCCGGGGGTGCTGGTCTCCCCCGTTTTGGATTTCAGTTCGAGTTCTTTGAGGCTCCTCTCATGCTCGAGGGTTAGCCGTCTCTCTTCAAGTTCTCGATGCCATTTCTTTTCCTCGATTTCCTCCTGCAGCCGTAGTTGCTCCAGGGCTATTTTCTTCTCCGCTAGCTGGAGCTCGCCGTCCAGCCGGAGTCGCGCGAGGTCCATTTCGTGTGCCCGGACCCTCTCTCGTTCTCGTATTTCTTCGTGGGATAGGCTGGCTTCGGGAATGCCTAGCCCCCCATCCGTCGGGTTTGTGGTCGTCAGTTTTTCGTTCCGGGCCGAGGTCCCTTCGGTGCGGGGTGGAGTGGCCTCAGCTTCGGCCCAGGCTTTCAGGGCTTTCTGCATTTCTTCCTTGGTGCCCAATCCCGTGGTTGGGATCCCTTTGTCCTTGCAGAATTGTTTTAGTTCCTTGTGGGTGTATTCTTCCAGTTTTTCCAGCTGGAAGGTTGCGGCCACGGTTGCTTCTTGGCCGTCCATGGTTCCCTTTTCTTTTTTCCGTCTGGTTAGGTAGTGGGTGCATTACTTGCTTGTACAATTGCGTCTGGCTCGGATCCCGTCGCTGGCCACCAAATGTTGGAGGGAGGACCACCGGGGAGTCGGAGAGACTACTCCGGGCACCTTCCTACCGCCAAGTTATAGCCGAGCGCCGCTGAGAAGCCTCCGAGGAGAGGTCCTTCTCCTATAATCGTACTAGGCCCAGTAACACCACCACACAGGACTCCGTATCAGTTGCTTATCTTGGTTCTTTATATAAAAAGGAGTACGTTTCAATATTTACAATGGGATCGAGTGATCCGGTAAGAGTCTCAATGTTCTTGGAGGGATAGGGTAGCGGGACAGTCTTAGTACCAGTCAGGTACGGGAAGGCTCTGCGCCAGACCTTGGGTGCTGGTCTCAGAGCGGCTCGGACGTGGAGAGCCGCGACGGCGTCTGCAGGGCTCAGGTGGTAGTTCCGCTTGGATCGAGCCGCGACACAGTCAGCAGGGCTCCGGTGGTAGGTCCGCTTCGGTCGAGCCGCGACGAGGTCAGCTGGGCTCTGATGGTCTGTTGCAACAAGGTCGGGCCGCGACGGCGTCAGCAGGGCCCCAAAGGTTCATGAAGGTCTTGTAAGCACGATGGAGCTGCGACGTCGTCAGCAGGGCTCAGTAGGTAGGTTCAGGAAGAGTCTTTCTCCGTAGGGTCAGCGCGATCCGATCAGCAGGGCTCTTGACTCCGTGATACAACTGTCATCTTGTTGTCGGGTCGCCCCAGATATAGGTCTTGAGCCCTTTGATGTCCGGACCCTTGCGCCCAGGAGGGCGGAGAGGCCGGGTAGGGCGCGGCCAGACGCCCAGCAGGAGAGGCGCCAGGCCCCAGAGAGCTGTGGGGCGATAGCACCTAGGTGTGGAAGGACGGTTGGGGGTCCCATCGATACTGCCCTCCGCTGGGAGTGGGAAGGGCTCACGTGGTATCCCCCGAGCCAGGGGTTGGCGCCTCGATGTCGGGCCTCGCTGGGACCGAGGCCGGGTAGAGCAGGGTCACGGAGGTGGTCACGTGGAGTGACGTGTAATCCAAGATGGAGGAGCCCCGAGGTGCATGGGACCTCGTGCGGCGGAGCGAGGGGGAACAGGACCACGCCACGAGGCCGGCTCCAACAAATATGTTTCCTTCACTAATCGTTGCCACCAGAGTTTTTTAGTTACATGTTTTGTATATCACTTTATTTTAATAATAACTGTTTATTTCATTGGTGTTGGGCAGCATTTCCAGCACTGTAGAACGTACCTTACAGGGGCGTAACGCAGGCCCCTGCAGCCCCCGCAGTGCGGGGGGCCCCCGAGGTGCAGGGACCCCCCTCAGCACAGTACTCAGGCCGGAGAGCATAATGGATGGAGAATGAATACCGTCTGCTAGAAAATGAAACAAAATTAAAGTCATGTGCATTATATACAATGCTTAGATGGGTAAAGCCCATTGTAGCTTCAAGAACCCAACTCCTACTGTACCGACATCAGTTATCACAGGCCCAACACGGACAGACAATCTGCCAAGCTAAATTGATTTTTTTTAAAACAGGACACATTAAGGTGCGGGTCAGTCGCATTAGACATTCATCAGATCTTTACCATAGAGCAATCCGATGTGTGTGCAGCTTTAAACTGACATTTCAATCTAGAAAAAGAAACTTTTTGTCAGGCCCAAACCTTCCTTTTTAACACATATAAATTACCCCTAAGGTAGACCCTGGAGAGCACCTAGGCAGATCACCTAGGCAGCGTGCAGTTTTACATCTCCTGGAAGTGAAAATCTCTTAAATGTGTTTCTCACTACTGCAAGGCCTACCTCTTCCACAGGATAACCCTGCAATTACCTTATTACATTCTATAAGTATAATTTCTAAATGGGAATAGGTAACCCCTTCATATTTGGTGTCTCTGGAGTCACAATTTAAAATCCTAACTTATGGTGAAGTTGGGTTTTAACTTGCAATTCTGAAAATGTGACTTTTAGAAAGTTGGCATTTTTTCGCCTTAGCCATTTGGTGCCTGCAGCCTATCTCTGGTTGATATGACTGAGTGTGGGAGACAGTTGGGCTTTGTGTATGCATCCTAGACAACCACACACAATGGGGAGCTTAGGTGTGACTGAATGGGTTATCACTTGCAAATGGGAGGGAGGAGCTGGGCCCAGCCCACCTAACACTTGAATAGGCTGTGTTCTGTCTCCACACAAAGGGATGCATACCCACTGTAGCTGGTCTGGAGCCAGGGCTAGGAAGGCAGGGCACATGCACATTTCAAGGGCAAGCCGATAAAAGCTTCTCCACCACCTCCTTTTTTACCGCTTTCGTCGCTATAAGTTGGCAGGGTATGCTCAGACGTGAGTCCCATGCTTACTTTGCCACTGGATTCAAGCAGGCCTGGCTAAAGACGGCTGAAATGCCAGAAACCGGTCCTAGGAAGCTTTTTTCCGGTCCAGGGAAGGCATGGCTTGGCAGTTCGGGCTGGACTGTTCCCATGAGGCACAGGGTCAGACTGATTTGCATATGGCCATGTCTGAACTGGGGTGGCAGAGTGGGCTAAAGAACGGTAATGGATCAAACCCAGATCTGTTGACTGGGTGTGAGTATTTGATTGGTTCTGATGCTCTGTCCATCACCACCTCCTTTTGTACCGCTTTCTCCCCACTTCAAAGGCACAACTGTGTTTAATAAATACTGGACCTCAGACACCAATTCTTCAGTCCACTTCTAAACCTGTGGATACTCTGCCAGGAAGTAGGACTGCTGTGCTGCTACAAGGACTACCACGCTGCTGGACTGCTGCTCTGAAGGAACTGCTGCCCTTCTTTGCTGACATGCTGTCTGATGACCTCTTGCCTGGGTGAGGACTGGACGTACATCTGTTGAACCCAGAACCCAGAGTGACTCCAAGGGTTAGTTGGCTGGCCTCCTAAACCAAAGTCTCAGGCACATAAAAAGTTTCCAACAATGTTGCATCTGCACCTGCACTCTGCCATTTGTGAGAGACCCATGCCAAGTGGTACCACTCCAGTCCTGGACCCTTGGAAGTGGGCTTAAGGTGCTTGTCGGCCTCTGTGGATCCATCTGAGCCAACACATCTCCTCTACTGTATGGCACAAACCAGAGTAGAACTGACGCATTTCCACTGCTGCAAGGATTGGGCCCATTGCAAAGACCAGCGTCACAACTCATCGGAGCCTCGGTTGCATGACGCATTATGAATGCAAGTCCCTGCATCCCTATCAATGTCATGCGACGATGACGGACTCCTCTCCGCAGCCTGGCAGCTCTTTGGAACTTATGCATTGCAGTCTGAAATGTTGACCAAATACTTTACACGTTGTCCTAAGTTAAACCTGACCACTCTGTTCGAAGCTACTAAAAGATTGCGCACAGGCTAATTTAGGGTTGGCTTACTGCTCACCCTGACAAGGATAGTGGTTGCTGCTTGACCAGGGCTCACACCACAGTCAACTAACAACCCCATTTCTCACAGCCTAGAACAATCAGCCCCTTCACATGAGAGCCTCCTCCTCAGTTCTTGAATTCCACTAGAAACAAAACACCTCGTTCTTCACCTAGCCCTGACCCAGGCTCGGCCCAAACAGCACCTGGTTCACTTATAAAAATATTTCTGGGGTGAGCTGTGCACTAAAAAATGGACATAGCATTGCATAGCATAAGTGGATTACAATGTGTTTGTGGTTTCTAAATCTAGGGTTTACCTTCATGTATTTCCAAGTTCAGTTAAGATTACACTTCAGTATGACCAGCTGTAAACTTATTATTCAAGCTAGATTTCTCTCGTATTGTAACAAGCTAAAAAGAGCAGACTTTAACATGCTGAAGTTTTATCTTTGGACTGGAATAAATTCCAGCTGATCGACTAACCTGGAAAGATCTCTAAAGCCACTAGAAGTCATTGATCTTTGGAATATGGGGCTCTCTCCAAAACAATAAATAAACAGGCTTAACTGTTATCGATTAACACAGATGCTAAGGAATTGAGTACAAAACTACACGCCAAGCAGGCTTTAATGCTATATGATCCCGCAGAGGGCCCTTATTATTTAAAGCAGCCTTGGCACCTCAGATGGAAAATAGCTCTGATGAGATACCGGTTTAGGATTATTCCTTTTAGAGCATTCTGGTATAGCAGACTGAGGCAATGCTTAGACAGTTTGTGCCGCATATGTGGGACCGTGTCTGAGTTATTAGTTCACATCATCTGTACTTGCCCTAATCTTGCTATTGCTTTGAAATACTGGCTGAAAAAGATGTTCAGGTGTCTGCCTATCTATCAGAACTCGATATCTACAGTGGAGGTTACTCTTAAGGTTAAGTCCTGCCAGATGACATCCAGCTTTCTAAAATTTATAAAAATTTAGCATCAAAGAAATGAATAATCATGATCAACATTACCTTGAACAGAGAAAAGAGAGTTTCTGTGATACCTTTATGTGATGTATTTTTAAAGTCCTCTCTGGAATTGATTGCACTGTAGCACTTATTCACTTTTTAATATCAATTTATTAGATTTGTCTGCAAAGAATCCCAATAATGTATTTACAAATACATTAATAATAACTATTTCTTCTTTTACCATAAAGAAATCAGATCACTAATGAATTTTATTGATCACATTGCCATCCTTGATCTTTTTTAACCATTTTTTAATATTATCAGGATATGGTAATCGTACTCTATGAGAGGCTACTAATTGGTTACATTATGATTTGGACTTATGTATCTATATCTGATTATTTGGCTTTTGGTTGCTTGTGTTTTTTTAAATGTATGTTTTGCTTTTTAATGACTTTAATTAATCTTGCAATAAAATGATTTCATTTCTATCTGCCTGCATTTTCATGGTAATAGGTTTTCAGTAATGCATTTCCTGAGACTCTGCAGCTCTGTGGTTTCTATTGATGTTCATAAATATGACCATATCTATCTTCTGATGACATATTTGACTTTGGTCACTGTTGTCTGTGAAGACAGGTCCTCTGCTCTTCATAATGGATGTTTGTCCTTAATAATAGTATTGAGATTGCCTTTTTTTCTGTTTTGTGGGCAATGTGTTTCTCTTTTACAGCTCAGATGTATTCACCTATGTGTGTGGGGTACTCAGACTAACTTTTTTGGGACAAGCTGCTTGCTATATGCGTGTCTCGAGTGTGGCATACCTATGTTGCTTTGAACTGTTTAACTCCCTGTTGTGTGCCCTAAGTGTTTGGTTGTTTTTCAATGGCTGTGCTTCTTTACCCCAGTGATTGAAATTACCTCTAATTTCCTGAAATTACCTTATTTTCTAGATACTTAGTTGGTACATATTTACTGGCCATCCTCCAATTTTTTGATGAATTCTGCTTAAATAATTTAGCAAAAATATACCAGCCCCTGTTTCACATTTTCCAGTTCTTCAGTTAATTTCTAAACTCCTTTGTGAGAGTAAGTACATGTACATTATAGTGTGTAAAAGTGTATGGTAATAATTGAATCATGTAAGTGATCCTTTCAATAATTGTAATCCTAGGTGCAGTAGCTGTGTATGCTTAAGCCATGGAGTGACATACTTCAGAAGTAATGTGGTTGCTGTGCCCATCGTGTCATAATTGTTTATGTGTCAGCTTATTTCAAATATTGAGAAACACATTTGTACTCCAAAGTAAATAAGACATTCATATGGACCAAAGTCACACTTCTAATTGCAAACATACATTTTGTAAAACAGTGTTTTACAGGCTACCTCAGCTATGGATTTGCTTCTTATTGATTGCAGGATCTGGTTCAACTTCAAACAATACTGCTCATCTTTTGCTAATATTGTTAAATTACAAATTAATCTGCACAATTGTAAAATATTTTTCTATTTCTTTTACAAAAGATTAGTTACTTTGCAACAAGTCCAATTCTGAGTGACCGGCATCAGTTTCCTTCCTTTTTCCGCACCATCCCCAGTGATGAATTTCAATCTTTTGGACTGGCCCAGTTAGTGATCCACATGGGATGGACCTGGGTTGGTATTCTGGCTGCAAATAATGATTATGGACAACATGGGAGTCAAATAGTACAGCGCGAGCTAATCAAGGCTGGTGCTTGTGTGGCCTTCAATGAGAATTTCAAACTAAACCAAGCAGATAAGAATGCAGTCCATATCGCCCAAGTGATGAGAAATTCAATGGCCAAAGCCATTGTTGCCTTTTGTTCCAGTGCTGAGATGATTCCTCTACTGGATGAGATGTTGAGGCAGAATATGACTGGAAAGATTTGGATTGCCAGCGAAGCCTGGTCCACATCTTCTTTCCTCTCCATCAAGCAATACTCAGAAATTTTGGGCGGTACCATTGGGTTTGCAAACCGCATTGGAGAAATGATGAACTTTCAAGAGTATTTTATTGGCATTCACCCATCATCCACCAAACAAGATCCTTTTACCAGAAAGTTCTGGGAAGAAACGTTTGGTTGCCAATGGTTAAACCATGAAAACGTCCTACATATCAAGGACAATATAACCAAGATGTGCACAGGTAATGAGAAACTGAACAGCCTTCCAATTCACAGCATGTCTGACTTTAGAATCACCTACAATATTTACAATGCAGTGTATGCCACCGCACTCGCTTTAGAGGATTTGAGGCTCTGCATACAAGATGGAGGGCATTTCATTCAAGGGACCTGCACAAATATCTCAGACTTCTATCCATGGCAGGTATGTATTTTCCAAATAATATATATGAGATTGTGAAAGAAAACACTATTTTTCTGACCTGATCAGCATGTGTACAAGTAACTTTGGTGCATATTTTTTGATTAGCAGATTACATTGCAGGTAGGTAAATGTTATCTTAATTGATCTTGGTGTGTGTCTGATGGTATACATCGCTGTACAACAGTGGCCATTGGTATGCTGCACCAACATCACTTCCATCAACACCGGGTGCATCTGTCTCTCCAGCAGTACCTGCGACTGGTACTGCGGTGCCAATATATCTTTTAATGCAGTCCGGCAGCATACTCTCTCCTATACTGTACTGTCATTGTTACAGAAGAGAGAGATAAATGACCATCCATCTTGAGCTTGTCATGTCTCACCAGTGTCCTCCACAAGAGCCTCAATTTTTTGCCATTGTTGTCATCCTGTTTTCTGTTGAAACTATTGTGTTGGTTTGCTATGTTGACATTCCCAAAAAATTCCATCGCAAATCTAAAAAGAAAAAGAGGAAAAAAGTTTATTTTCACAACTAATCTAATGTTTCAAAAGATAAAGAGCTTCTACCAATATTAACCATATTTGTTTCAGGTATTAGAAATATCAAAATGTAGTTAATATAAAGATAAATGGTAAGGGTAAGGGTAAGGTAAGTTAAACATGTGCCTCATGGTGGCTTCATAATAGGTGGTAATTAATAATAGACATCTACACTGATATATGTTTGAATTTAATAAACATAACACAAAGCCAATCTAACATGTTTTCCTTTTTATGTGTTTTTCAGACACACAGGATATTTCAGTTACACTGCTATGTAATCATTTAGATCATTTATAATTCATGATGACCACATGGTAGGAGACATTATCAAACACTAGAGAAAAACAAATCAATTGGATTGTGAAAACCACCATAGATGCTGTGAATGTGCCAAATTACGATATATCCAACTAAGTAATTTGAAATTTGGGAACACATAGAAAATAACAATACTTTTGCAAATGTCACCACCCATGCCAGGGCATATATTGACATATCTCCTGAAGTATATAACTAACATTCATGAGTTCCATTATTGCCTTTTGGAAATGGTAACATCATAACTTAGAACATTTGATGTAAAATAAGAAGGTAAATTTTTAGGCAGTCTGTGCTTAAATGTAGGAGTAGTATCATTACATTCTGTCAAACCTTGGTTATTATTTAAGTAGAATATGAAGTGTCCCGATGCTGCAGTCTCTCCATGATGGAAAGTTATGACATAAGTAATAGAGATGTGTCTTGAAATAGAAATTTGTGAAGCAATAAGGATAGAACTATAAGTATTTATTTTTCTATTATTGACAGTACATCTTTGAATCATAAAAATGACCTATTGGTTACCATTGTTCAATTAAGTGTGGAGATAAGTTACAGGTTGGAAATCATTTGTTTTGCACACCTTGTTATTGTTAAATGGAATATATTAGCGATAAGTTATTGGTAGATACACAAACCTTTCAAAGTTTGTAACAGTGGTGCTTGAATGTGGACATCTCAAGCATTCATATTTCCAAGAATAGCTGAGACCAAACATGTCACAACTCAGGCGAGTTTCTGTAGCTATTATTCCTAGACCAGCCATACATAATTCTTGAGCATCTTCTAGTTCATTGTATAGCACCTCTACACACATCTACCATATTTCTTATGGAATTGTGGAGTGTCATATGTGGTTGTTTGCAAATGATATCCTATCACTTCTGTGTGTTTAGTTTCCTGGGGTGGGGTATCTACTTCCAATTCTTCTTTGTCATTGTAGTTTGTTTCAATTTTTATTTTAAACGCCATTTACAGTTTTTTACAAAATGGGATATTAACCAAGATGAGGAGCATAACTGTTTTGCAAACTATTATACTCTGTTACATAGCTACTGTATGCCTTAATTCTTGTCTCATTGACGGTGTTAATATACAGACCTGTACGTTTTTTAACTCGAGATAGAGCAACATATGCCATACAGTCTTTGAAAACTGTTGACCCAATGAGGTCGGGGTAGTTCCTTCTAAGCCAAGTGGTCACGAAGAGTTGAATCAGATGGCTATTACCCAAGCAGCAGAAAGATCTGAAAACCAGATCTTAGTACCCTCACACACCTATTAGGGTGTTATGCTTCATCATTGGGTGCTCCTCATCAGGTCGGTGCTGCAATGCCTGATGGGCCTGGGGGTTTCTTTATCAGGGATCTTTTGATCTGAGAACGCTGTATGGATGAGTACAAGTGAGGGAACTGAATAAGTGTGGTGAGTGAATGGTGACTAAAATAGGCTCTGGTATCCTAAGAAACGTTTTATAGGAAAAGGGTACCAGGACTAAGTAAAAACAGTGGTTCTATCATGTGCTTATCAAGTACCAGTATAGCTACTATTCAAATGTGGTCAGCATGTTTTGTTCCTTGAGAGTAAGGGCGGGCAGAGAACTCCGCTCCGCCATCGGAGTGTGCAGTTTTGCCAATTCCATGCTCCGCTGAGAACATGGAGTTGTAGGCAAAACTCTGACTCTGTAGCAGAGCAGAGTTAGCCCCCGGACAAAAATGGCTCCCCGCCTTCACTACCCCAATAAAAAATAAAAAAATATACATTTAAAAAAAAAAGGAACTTACCTGTACTGTGGTGTCTCTGGGCTGCCCTCCTCCTCCTCGCCGTGGTCTCTCTCCCGCAAACCCCTACACCTGACGTACAGTTCGTGCAAGACTACGTCGAACGAAGGGGTTTCTGGGAGCGAGACCATGATGAGGTGGAGGAGTACAGCCCGAAGACACCACAGTACAGGTAAGTGCCTTTTTTTTCTTCTTAAATGTATGTTTTAATATTTCATATTTTTTTTCGGGGGATGGAGGTTGGGAGCGGAGCGGAGTTCCATAGATTTTTTTTCCCAACTCTGTGGAACTCTGTGAAGCGACACTACATCAGCTCCACCAAGGGTTACTTGGGAGCCCAAGGATTGGGCAGCACTTCATCAGGACCAAGAGAAAGTCTGTTTATGCCCCTCTCTGGGGCTACAGGTCTCCTTTCTAATAAAGGATGGTCTCTCAGTGTTTACTGGTGTACCCCTGGATGGGTGCCGGCCAACGATTCCACCTAGAAAGAGGGAAACACAAGGTGGAAAGGTACAAGCGACAGATAGTTATAAATCAGGGTCAAATTGCACTGTATAGGTACTGTAGTCGATACACTAGATTCATCTGTGATACATGTCGTACCTGCTTGGCTAGACAGTGAGGTAACCAATAATCACAGTGCAAAGCTCAACAGACATTTTCTAAAATTCTTATATGCAACACGTAGAGTTACCATGTGGGACAAAGCACCAATGTAAACAACAACATCAATTGCGTGATCTAGAGCACAGCAGGCTTGCACATGTGATGTATGAGGATCCATGTTTTTTCATCATCATGACTTACCTCAAGAGAGGCAGAGTAATGATCTTTAGGCGAAATGGAGGGTCCCGGGCACATTGAGGGACACCTTCATTGGAAAGAAAAAGAAGAAGCATCCGTAGTCATAGGTTAAAAACATGGTGCTGAAGGCCAATAAACTCATCGTTATTAGTAATACGGCACGGATACACATCTTCACACTGAGTGAAATGAGTGATAAGAGCAGTGTAATTGCACTGTGGTGAGGAATAATGCTCCCAATGCTGTGTGTATTCAGATCTGTGAAGGTTTATTAAAAGTGTTGATGCCTCATGCACTATTGTCTTAAGTTGGGTTTGCAATGTGGTCAGGAGTAGAATATAATAAAAGACTGCAGGACCCTACTGTAGGGTACTTTATACATAAGAATATTAAGGCCATGTGGTGATACTGTGAAGTGCGGCATGGTAGTTAATAGCGGGAAACAAGGTGGAAAATTCCCCAAATGCTCTCTGTGTAGTGATCCAATAAGGAAATTATAAAGTGTAGATGTATCATGCACTTGTGTCATTTTATCGGTTTATGAAGTGAATGGAACAGGTAAACCCTATATCCTCGCGTACCCTGTCTTGTAGTACTGGAGCCATGAGATTATTATTATTGATGCCCCGTAAAAACAATGCAACATGTAACACGGTAATCATAGAAAGGAGAAGGGGGGTGGGGCGAGAGAAGCCCCATAACCAGTTATGTGCAAACCGGCATTTTGCACGCTATCGCATTCAGTTGATGCATTAGCCCCGCTCCCAGGAAACGTACTTGTTAGGTGATCTGGACACTGCCATCTGACCTACCCAGCTCCATAAGGCTTGGAATGCTGTAACAGCGAGTTGGCATCCCTCTAATAGTGATGCGGGTCACGTGGTTCTCGTCACTTGCAGGCAGTGCCTGGTGTGTATATGTTGGACGGTCAACGCGGCGGCCCTACTGGAGGGGGGACTGAGAATAAAATAGGTTTTTCGAAGAGTGGTTCTGAGGTCAGTCATGGGGCCACCGAGATAAGGTGGAGAAAAAAAAGGAAATGATACACAGCAGTAGGCCCAACCTATTCCATTGATCATTAATATGGAGCTAGTGGTCCCACATTGAGGACCATTGTATTTGATTCGATGGCTATATCGGTATTAGCTCGTTCAGCAGCCATCTTGGGAGTGTTTGAGAGTGTTGTTGGTAAAAGGGAAAGGTAACCAACAGTGATGTGTGACACCTTCCCTAAATTGCACAGACATGTGGATTGAAGCAAATCACTGCTCTTTGGTGCAGGGCTAGTCTGGTCCTCCTTTAGAGTCCCTGTAATAAGTCTCTATAGTAACAAGATAAATGGCCATAGGGAAGGGTGTGCAGCCAGGTACACAGTGAGTGATGGGTTTCAGTGGAACAGACAGGTTCTTTCAACACAGTGGTTGATGGTTAGGTATTCAGTTTGTGCCATGAAATATCATCGTTAAAGCCTGTGATTTGGGTAGAAAGTGGAAAATCTAGCTCAGCTCCATTTTACAGAGTTGTTGCTTGCACCAAGAGGTATTGGTTTCAAGCACCGTCAAGCTCATTTCCTCAGTCATGCGGTGATGATCGATGAAGTGTATGCTCATTTTGGTGGTGTTTCTTTGACAACGGATTTTGCTTCGCTGTTCAATAATGCGAGTCTTGTTAGTGGTTATTGGTTATATCTATGTATCTCAGTGAGCACAGACATTCAATCAGATAAATGCAATTCTTGGTATTGCAATTGTTTATTGTTGAGGATTACTTCTTTCGAGTATTTTCTCAGGTGACACACTCCACATTGGCCACAAGGATCATGTCCTTTGACAGGAGTCAAATTTCAGAGTGTTCTTTGTGTTTATTGTTGCTTGGTAGGTGGGCGGGTGTGGACCAACAGGTTGCTCATGCGTTTCAAGCTGAAGCGGGCGATTGAGATGTTCAGGTTGCCATATTGAATGATCCGCCAATGTTTTTTTATCACCTTCTTTATCCTGTTGGTGTTAGGTGTGTATATCGTTACACAGGTGATGATATCTTCCTCCTCTTTGTGCCTAGGTTCCAGCAGTGCCTCTCGGTTGCTGTTGAGAGCCCTCTTACGGGATTTCTTTATCACGGATGCAGGGTAGTTATGGGCTTTCAGGTTTTTGCACAATAAGGTAGCTTTGTTCTTGAAGTTATAGAGGGGGTTGCAATTTCTGCGCTTCTGTAAAAACTGGCCAAAAGGAAGGTTGTACCAAAGTGAATTGGGATGATGACTGTCGTAGCGCAGTAAATTGTTGCAATCTGTAGGCTTCCTGAAGGTATTGTTTGACAATTTGCCATTCCTCAATGTACTAGTGAATACAATATTGCACCAATACAGTGAAATTTGAGCCTGATTTTTAACTATCTGTCGCTTGTACCTTTCCACTTTGTGTTTCCCTCTCTGTTAGGTGGAATCATTGGCCGGCACCCATCCAGGGGTACAGCAGTAAACACTCAGAGGTCATCCTTTATTAGAAAGGAGACCTGTATCCCCAGAGAGGGGCATAAATAGACTTTTTGCCCTGACGAAGGGCCACCCGATTCTTGGGATCTCAAGGCAAGATGTGTGAGGGCACTAAGATCTGATTTTCTGATCTTTCAGCAACACGTATAATAGCCATCTGGTTCAACTCTTTGTGACCACTTGGCTTAGGAGGAACTACCCTGACCCTGATAAATAGTGAGCCATTTCCTGGGAGGAACCAGGGTGTAGGAGCTTGTTTAAATATCTTGCTTTTCCTTCCCACTTTTGATTTAGAGACCAATGTTAATGAGTGCATAATCTAAACTTAGTACTTGCGACTTGTGCATTGTTACCACATAAACCAAATAAAGAGGAAACTGTTCTCTATGAATATCTAAATCTTTCAGAAACTTCTGGCTGAAGATCAGAAGACATGATTTTGATGTTATATGTGGTCACATTTGTCCACAATAAATTAAATGTCTTGAGTTTTTCCAGACATTACAAAGTCCACTACAAATCCCATGGCTCCATTTGTTAGTCATTCTTCTTTATTTAAATTTCAACACATAATTAAACAACAGTTTTTACATAGCTGTAACTCTTTCTCCAATTCTGCTGTACATCAAACAGATGTTTTCATCTTCTGTAATTTAGTAGGTACATTTTTGCTTATAGGTATGTTTACTACGTGTTTCTCCACTTTATCTTTAGAAGGAAGATGTAGAACTGTTTCTTTTTCAAGGTGTGGCATTTCATAATTTAATTGTGCAGATTCTTCTACCATTGGCATTAAACAAATAGGTTGTGATTTTGAAAGACGTTAATGCATAACTTCAGCAGTGAATTAAGGTAGGAATAGTTTTTTTGTATTTCGTGTATGTAGCATAATCTTTGCTTCATTTGTTACAATGCCAAGGTGAATATCTTTCAATATCTAAGCGTATTCTTCATCGTTAGCTTGCATCATATTTTGTGTCATTTCTGCATATGTGGAATGCAACCAAATGTTGACATTACCTATACTTCCCAAATAATTCCGAGTTGCTCCAAAGTTTGTTGAAATTTGGTTGACCTTTTACAGGTGTTAATTGTATGTAAACAGCACATCATGGGATATTTTGAGTTCCTCGTGAATACGAAGATGAAATAACACCAACATTAAGTTAGAAATCACACTATATATAATCAAAATGTTTAATTTTTTTAAAGACTTACAGTGTATCATGCTCCACAGGTAATAAGAGTAGATGATGATGTAAAGTAATTCCTTTGATGTTATGTGCTACTAAGCCAGTATGAGCAGCAAGTACACAGGATAAATTAGAGCAAGCAACTTTATACACGTAAGTAATAATTGCTTTAATAAGAAAGCGTTTCCCTGTGCTTACTTGTCCACTTACATATTGAAATGTAGGTTAATAAGTAGTACATTCACATATTTCATTTTTATACTGAAGTCCATGTTCTACTGATTCTTTTATGTATTTGTACATTTTTAGTTGTTCACTATTTAATTGAGATACTAAGTTATCTAAATTATGTACTTCCTTTTTGACTTGGTCCATTACATTTTGAAAATCTTCAATGAAAACCAGAGCTTCAGCATTAATAATTAGTAATCCAAGTGGCTAAATATTCCTGTAAATATGAGTATTATTAGTTGATTGTGCGTTGCATTGAATTTCAGCATTAATATTGTTTTCTTCTCCTATTTCTTGATTGAGCATTTATAAGTATTTCCGAAATTCAGGCAATGCAATGTTATTTTTAGAAACATTAAATGCATTGTCATAGCACTGAAAGAGACATATACGTTGTTCTTCTTTGTGTCATTTTTTAAATAATTGAGGAAGTGCTAAATAGTAAACTTCTTTCTTATCTCCTGTGTCACAACTTAATTTATGATGATTAATAACAGTAGGGTTACAGTGGTGTATTAACCAACCGTTGGTACCTTCTACTTGAACTTTACTGGTGGTGATATCTTCTGTCACATTGTTTCTATATGTGTAGAACTGATCAGTTTCATAGAGGCATAGTTTTTCTAACAATGGACTTCTCTTTGGATAGTATGTGTCCAACATATTTGTTTTTCAAAATGTCTTTGTTTGTGGGATCAAAATGTGCAAGGTTTTCAATTTCGGTAGGGTTTTTAGAACTCTTCAACGTGATGATGACAAGCCTTCCCTATGCAACATGATTGCTTTTAATTTACCAAATAAGCTTGAGGAACTTAAGCAGTAACATGCTTCATAGCTACTAACCTCACGGTGGGATAGCATTTATAGGCTAGATCTGTACAATGTTAAGGATTGCTTAGCAAATATTTCTTCCCATACTTCCTTCGTATCTGTTTTGTCTGCCTTTTTATTGTAGGCAGTAACATAACGTGCTTACAATGTTGAGCTATCTGCAGCAAGTTTTACACCTATGTTAGCATCCCATATATGTAGAATTAAACAGGATGTAGTCATTTTTCTGTTGTCAAGTTTGTGGTCTTCTAAGATTGTACATGTTTTGGGTGATTTGCTAGTAACCACATGTCTTACAGATGACATTAGGGGGCCGATTCCGATCCTGTAAAAAAGGCAGTACAAAAAGTCGTACGGAGCGTTTTCTCCGTACGACTCGTACCAAGTAAACTCATCCTCCAACCTAGGAAGTACGATTCGTACAGAAAGCCTTTTTCTGTACGAATCGTACAAAAGACAATACAGCTAAAAAATACCAACGAATCTGATCCGGAACTGCTTGTATGCGACATCTGCACGTATTTAAGCAGCGTTTTCCGGCCCAGCAAGTACGATTCGTCCCGACGTCACTACGTACCACGCTTTGATTACAGGAGCGAAAAACTGCCGGGAAAGCAGAACCCTACGCCACGGAGCCCCGGTACGCAACGTACAGCCATGAACCCCATCGTACGTGTCATCCCGGTCCTCTTGGCCTACGACCTGGTGCACCGCACCCGACGCACATGCCGCAGACGGTGAGAACAACACCCAGGGGCCAGGGTGGGGGTGAGGGGCAGGAAACATACCCCACACTCAAAACCAAACCTATAATATGGAGGCCATACATTACCACCTGGGACTGGTCACTTGGGGGGCATGTCCAGCAACCCCTGCGCACCACAACAATGGAAGTGGACGTGTACGGTGTGTACCACACGTACCCCTTTGGCACCATGACAACAGTGGTACAGACCGTACACACGCATGAATGCGTGGGTACGGTGCGTACCACACATACCCCTATGGCACCATTACAACAGTGGTACAGACCATACCCACGCATGAATGTGTGGGTACGGTGCGTACCACACGTACCCCTACGGCACCATTACAACAGTGGAACGGACCGTACCCACACATGAATGCTTGGGTACGGTGCGTACCACACGTACCCCTATGGAGTGGACAGAGATATGGGGGTGGGTGCAGAATACTCCCAGCAGTGGACAGAGATATGGGGGTGGGTGCATATCACGACCAACAGTGTCCTGGCATATGAGGGTTGGGTACATATCACTACCAGCAGTGTCCAGGCATATGAGGGGTGGGTGCAGAGGACTCCAGCAGTGTCCAGGTATATGAGGGGTGGGCGCAGAGGACTCCAGCAGTGTCCAGGCATATGAGGGGTGGGTGCAGAGGACTCCCAGTAGTAGACAGAGATATGAGGGTGGGTGAATATCACTTGCAGCAGTGTCCAGGCATAGGAGTGGTGGGTGCATATGACTCCCAGCAGTGTCCAGGCATATATAAGGGGTGGGTGCAGAGTACTCCCAGCAGTGTCCAGACATATGAGGGGTGGGTGCAGAGCACTCCCAGCAGTGTCCAGACATATGAGGGGTGGGTGCATATCACTACCAGCAGTGTCCAGACATATGAGGGGTGGGTGCATATCACTACCAGCAGTGTCCAGACATATGAGGGGTGGGTGCAGTGTACTCCCAGCAGTGGACAGAGATACGGGGGTTGGTGCATATCACGACCAGCAGTGTCCATGCATATGAGGGGTGGGTGCATATGACTCCCAGCAGTGTCCAGGCATATGAGCGGTGGGTGCAGAGTACTCCCAGCAGTGGACAGAGATATGGGGGTGGGTGCATATCACTACCAGCAGTGTCCAGGCATATGAGGGGTGGGTGCATTTCACTGCCAGCAGTGTCAAGACATATGAGGGGTGGGTGCATATCACTACCAGCAGTGTCCAGGCATATGAGGTTTGGGTGCAGAGGACTCCAGCAGTGTCCAGGCATATGAGGGGTGGGTGCAGAGGACTCCCAGCAGTGGACAGAGATATGGGGGTGGGTGCATATCACTACCACCAGTGTCCAGGCATATGAGGGGTGAGTGCAGAGGACTCCAGCAGTGTCCAGGTATATGAAGGGGTGGGTGCAGAGGACTCCCAGCAGTGGACAGAGATATGGGGGTGGGTGCAGAGTACTCCCAGCAGTGGACAGAGATATGGGGTGGGTGCATATCACTACCAGCAGTGTCCAGGCATATGAGGGTTGGGTGCATATGACTCCCAGCAGTGTCCAGGCATATGAGCGGTGGGTGCAGAGTACTCCCAGCAGTGGACAGAGATATGGGGGTGGGTGCATATCACTGCCAGCAGTGTCAAGACATATGAGGGGTGGGTGCATATCACTACCAGCAGTGTCCAGGCATATGAGGTTTGGGTGCAGAGGACTCCAGCAGTGTCCAGGCATATGAGGGGTGGGTGCAGTGGACTCCCAGCGGTGGACAGAGATATGGGGGTGTGTGCATATCACTACCAGCAGTGTCCAGACATATGAGGGGTAAGTGCAGAGGACTCCCAGCAGTGGACAGAGATATGGGGGTGGGTGCATATCACTACCACCAGTGTCCAGGCATATGAGGGGTGAGTGCAGAGGACTCCAGCAGTGTCCAGGCTTATGAAGGGGTGGGTGCAGAGGACTCCCAGCAGTGGACAGAGATATGGGGGTGGGTGCAGAGTACTCCCAGCAGTGGACAGAGATATGGGGGTGGGTGCATATCACTACCAGCAGTGTCCAGGCATATGAGGGGTGGGTGCATATCACGACCAGCAGTGTCCAGGCATATGAGGTGTGGGTGCAGAGGACTCCCAGCAGTGTCCAGACATATGAGGGGTGGGTGCATATCACTACCAGCAGTGTCCAGACATATGAGGGGTGGGTGCATATCACTACCAGCAGTGTCCAGGCATATGAGGGGTGGGTGCAGAGGACTTCTAGCAGTGGACAGAGATATGGGGGTGGGTGCATATCACTACCAGCAGTGTCCAGGCATATGAGGGGTGGGTGCAGAGGACTCCCAGCAGTGGACAGAGATATGGGGGTGGGTGCATATCACTACCAGCAGTGTCTAGGCATATGAGGGGTGGGTGCAGAGGACTCCAGCAGTGTCCAGGCATATGAGGGGTGGGTGCAGAGGACTCCAGCAATGTCCAGGCATATGAGGGGTGGGTGCAGAGGACTCCCAGCAGTGGACAGATATATGGGGGTGGGTGCAGAGTACTCCCAGCAGTGGACAGAGATATGGGGGTGGGTGCATATCACTACCAGCAGTGTCCAGGCATATGAGGGGTGGGTGCATATCACTACCAGCAGTGTCCAGACATATGAGGGGTGGGTGTAGAGGACTCCAGCAGTTTCCAGGCATATGAGGGGTGTGTGCAGAGGACTCCAGCAGTGTCCAGGCATATGAGGGGTGGGTGCAGAGGACTCCCCGCAGTGGACAGAGATATGGGGGTGGGTGCATATCACTACCAGCAGTGTCAAGGCATATGAGGGGTGGGTGCATAGTACTCCCCGCAGTGTCCAGACATATGAGGGGTGGGTGCAGAGGACTCCCAGCAGTGTCCAGAGATATGAGGGGTGGGTGCATATCACTACCAGCAGTGTCCAGACATATGAGGGGTGGGTGCATAGCACTACCATCAGTGTCCAGACATATGAGGGGTGGGTGCATATCGCTACCAGCAGTGTCCAGGCATATGAGGGGTGGGTGCAGAGGACTCCCAGCAGTGGACAGAGATATGGGGGTGGCTGCATATCACCACCAGCAGTGTCCAGGCATATGAGGGGTGGGTGCAGAGGACTCCTAGCAGTGGACAGAGATATGGGGATGGGTGCATATCACTACCAGCAGTGTCCAGGCATATGAGGGGTAGGTGCAGAGGACTCCAGCAGTGTCCAGGCATATGAGGGGTGGGTGCAGAGGACTCCAACAGTGTCCAGGCATTTGAGGGGTGGGTGCAGAGGACTCCCAGCAGTTCACAGAGATATGGGGGTGGGTGTAGAGTACTCCCAGCAGTGGACAGAGATATGAAGGTAGGTGAATATCACTACCAGCAGTGTTCAGGCATATATGGGTTGGGTGCATATCACTACCAGCAGTGTCCAGGCATATGAGGGGTGGGTGCAGAGGACTCCAGCAGTGTCCAGGCATATGAGGGGTGGGTGCAGAGGACTCCAGCAGTGTCCAGGCATATGAGGGGTGATAGGACTGTCCAGGTGCTGGTCCAGTCACCCAGATGTTGTCTCTCATGGAAGGAATAGGGTACCCTGCGACTAGATACAATGCCAACGATTGTGAGTCAGGTGCCCAAATACCCTGCATAACACATGCCATTTGTGTGTTAGGCTGTGATTACACACATGCCTAGTGCTGAAAAAGGGCAATTGGTCCCTGATGCCATTCCTACATACCCAAAACACAAGTACAGTGACTGGCAAGGATGGCACAGACGATTCAGCAGGAGACATTGGTGAGCAGGCATGGCCATTGTTGAAGGGATCCGTCACCAATAAAGGATATGTTGACACAGGTCAGCACAACAATTGTGCAACTGTTTGCAGGGAACATGTCAGGTGCCACAGACGAAGGAACACTCCTTGGGACAATGTCTCAAAACCAAATGGACACACACTACCAATGAATATTTGCACAGACATTGTGATGGCACACAGATACCATGGTCCACCTCATGACCATCATACAAAAACATTTCTCAGAACCCTAACACATTACAAGAACACCAACTTCATGAGCCTCATCACCAACATCAAGTACCTGAAATGCAATAGTGTTGAAACTAAAAGAAAAGGCTTTATTCAGCACACAAAAATAATAAATTAAGAAGACACTATTTACAAAGGCCAATGGCCAGTCCATAGTTCTAGTCCAAGGGTGGACGTAGGCGACTGTGTCCGCCCCTACCTTGCCTGCACAGAGTCACCTCAAGGTTTGTCGACCGGGGGGGCATCATCAGTGGGAGTACCAGGCACCGCAGGGACAGGAGTGGGTTGGGTAGGTGTGGTGGGTGCAGGGCTGGACGTCTCCACCACAGGGGGAGGGGCAGTGCCAAAGGTGGAGGCGAGCTCAGCGCTACACACTGCTGCCAGGGCGTCCAGAGTAACCCCTGCATCTGAAGAAACCCCAGGGCCAACGGTTGGGGGGTGGCCGAGGGTTGGGGTGCAGCGCTCTTGGGGGAGGGGGTGGACATAGGGGGGGACTCAACTCCCCTGCCCGGGGACTTCCTTGCCCGCTTGTGGGGTGGTGTCACAGTGGGGCTGAGGGCCAGACCAGCCATGTAGGTCTCTTTGGGTGACAGTTTGGCAGGGGTGCTAACGGGAGTGGTTTTGGAGGAAGTGGGTTGTGAGGACTGCAGACTGTGACTGTGGCTGCGTGTCTTCCGTTTGCCCCCAGACCATGTTGGTGTGACTACATCCCCCTGAGTGTGCGTGCCAGGAGGTGTGCGCTGTGCCTTACTTGGAGGTGTACTGGATGTGTCTGTTGGGGTGTGTGCCTGTGACTGTCTGTGTCTGCGTTGGTCAGGCATGGGAGAGGGCAGTGTGGATGGATCCGGGGTAGGGGGGGATGGAGCACCGCAGGAGAGAAACTGCTTGCGTCAGTGAAGAGTCCATGGACCGCAGAATCCTGCGTTGCTCAGTCATCGTTGATGACATGCCCTCCACAAACGACACCAACTGTGTGAGCAGTCTAGTGTGTTCATGGAGGACATGCAGGATCGATGCCTGACCAACCTGCAACTGCCGCAGTGTGTACACAGACTCTTCACAGAGGGCAGCAGGGGTGACAGGGGCAGGGGCTGCGGTGCCTCGTCCAAAGGAGACACGGTGGGACCCGGCATGGACAGAAGGGACGGGAGCAACTGGGAGGGCGGAGATGGCAATGGAGCGGGCGGGTACAGATGGTGGGATGCTGCCAGTTGTTGTAGCATCCTCCGCCTCCTCAAGTATGTCAGCCTGGGACCCGTCGGTGTCGTACATGCCCTCGCCTCCAGACAGGTCCTCCGATTGACTCCTCTCGCCCTCCGTGCCACTGGCTCCTTCTGCCTCCACAGCACTGGTGGCACTGTCGCTGTGTCCCTCCTCAAGGTCCATGCTGGTGTCTCCCTCGCTTGTGGATGATGATGCTGTGGGCAAGGAGAAGAAACAAAAAAGCATCAGTCACCTGTATACATCTGACACGAGCACAAGAACAATTGGTCACAGTGCATATCAGGCAATGCATCATGAGTAACAGCTAGATTACTCTGCACATATGTAAGCCCTGTACTGCCCAGTTGATAGACCCACCATGCCACTTGGACACCAGGAAAATAAATACACAAAAGGCCACAACTTGAATGAGAAATACACTAAGAAGCTAGTGTCTGTAAACCGGTGAGCACAGCAATACAATGAAGTCATGACACCTCTTGTTTACCCTGAAAGAAACAGTAGTGGTGCACTCAAGGTAAACTAACACACCTCAATACTCAAGGTGTCACCACAGTCAGAGACTTGTAAGTCCTTTGGAACACAAAACAAACAAATGTTGGTACCTTGGGACTCACAATACTTTACCCAATCTACATGTTTTGAATGTGCCAGTTGCCCATTTCGTGAAAAGAACACTCATGTGCCTGCATGCAATATGTCGCACAAGGCAGTGCACACAAAAGTACATTGACACTGTCATTGAAGAAGCTGGCACCTTTTCTGGGGAGCCACTGTTAGAAGTAAATGGTGTTGCAGAAAGTACATATACATGGGCCCACGGAGGTCTTGATGTCTTGACACTCATTGGTTTGTATCACCGACAACTAAGGAGTCTCACAAAATCAAGACCACCATGGGAACATGTATATGGAGAATCTGCAACACCATTTATTTAGAACAGTGGCTTCTTTGAAAAGGTGCCAGCGTGTTCCATGAAAGTGGAAATGTTGTTTTGTGTGCACTTCCTTGGTAAACTTTTTTCATGCAGGCACATCAGTGTTCTTAACACAAATCCTCAAGTTTCCACATTTAAATCATGAAGAACTGTTGACAAGTGCTGTGAGTGCCAAGGTACAATTTTTGAAGAGTAACAACTTGAATCATGTCAGTTGTCACCAGGCCATCCGTCACCTGATAACACAGTTGGCTACACATATGACCTACTGCCTGTCATCTGGAGTGGTACACATGTCCACAGGACAATGCATACGCTAATGGGCCTGCAATTGGGTGGTAAAAAAGACCAGCTGTACTGTGGGGACACCCTCATGGCAAGCTAGAATGCACACACAGATGTCAGCACACAAAGTCCAAACTGCGTTGCATCAGAACCACACACAGGTGCAAAAAATGTATGAGCAGGATTCATGTTGGTAAAAAAATTACACAGGCTGCAAAGCACATACATTAAGCACTGGCCAGCATCACAGGGGCACTGCACAGTGTATTTTAGTCCAGGCAATTCTCACACACAAGTCAGACCTGGCAATGAAAAATCAGGGTTGCACATGTATGCCTCTCCCGCGCCCCCCCAATACCCAATGTAATTGATACAGATCAAGAAGTGACACCTCTTATTCAGGGTTACAACAACTGTGCTTGAAAAATTGCTTCATTTACACCACATCACCTCGTGGGGCTGGCAACACATATTTGTGACACACAACCATCATCAGATTGTTGTGAATAGCCACACAGGCACTGCCCAGTGTGAGTATGCACAAGCAAAATGGTGTATACCTGTCCAGTGTACACATGTAGCACACATTAGCAAAATACAAACTAGGCCAGGGAACAATGCCACAGAGGCAGACCTATGCTGAACACACAGAGAATGTGCACAGAGTTGGATGACACACATGATTAGGAGGCCAGGGTGTCTCAGGGGACTGTAGTCGGCACACTGCTCCGTGGTCCTGGAATGAGCTGACTCTACCATGTTCAACCGTCATGGCTCTATGCATATCTCACACTCATGCACATCATGTCTGAGGCCAGAACATTGGTCATGCATGCTGCAAGGGTGTCCAGTTGAAAGCTCACACTCCTATGTTGTGAATCAGCATCAGTGACAACAACTATGGACCCCCAACATAGTGAACAGGTCATTGCACAGGCAAGGTACCAACACAAGTCACAGACCACCCTCCCACATGATGCAGAAAGATGTATTGGCACCCTAGATGACCATGTGCAAATGTGATTACACACACACCAGGGGACCCATGTCAAGGAGAGGAAGGGATTAAAAAGAGACCCAGGTGACATTTGGGAACAGAAAATGCACAGCAGATATGAACTCTGGGAGTGTATTTATGAAAATAGCACTTGCTAAAGCTGGCGACACATAACACGACAAAAAGCCATGTACCTACCCCCTCCTTGCTGCAGTCTCTCCTGTAACTGCCTATCAAGGTCAGGGAGGACCACCCCCAGGACAAGTCTCATGTGGGGGGTCAGGCGTCGGCGGCCGACGTGGGGTCCAGGAGGGTCGAGCTCAAGCTGGACCCGGGCGATCCGTCGGGTCCAGCACCGGATGTCCTGCCACCTCTTGCGGACCTGTGGCAGCTGCCGACTACGCTCCCCCGCAGCTCTCACAGCTCTGACGACGTTGGTCCAGATCACCCCCTTCTCGTAGGCAGTTACCTGTCAGGATGACAAAGTGACACAACATCAATACACCTGTTCCATGTCCCAGAGACACACATTAGAACATCTTTGAAATGTTGAACAGGGCATAGGATGCTGACATGAATAGCCTCATTCACAACAAGAAATTGGCCTGTGTGCAAGCACCAATGCAGTACATGGCATTGAAAGTCTACAGGTGGCATGAGGGGTGCAACACACTCAATGATCATGCCACACACTGTGCAGCACATGCAACAGCAGGCTGATGGCCAGAACGTGCCATGCAGTCACATGTCCCACTACACTGACGCACCCTCAGCAGACTGGACAGACACACCCAGCCACAGATCACGCGCCTGTCATTGCCAACAGCGGATACAACCCTCACTCTGCACATGTGCCATTTGCCAGTGGGGAGTCACAGGTGTTGTGCTAGCTCTGCAAGTCAGACACAAAGCACGGCTCACTTGTCACATCAGATGGGTAGATCTGTAGCCTCCACCATGCAGCTGTGGTGCAACACTTCACATAGACACTCACCCACATGACAAGGAACATTCACACACATAAATGTCCATGAGGTCGTACACATCATTTGGACACTCTCACCACAGGTCCACTCAACTCATACACATCTGTGGGTACAGTCACCTGTCACACCGGGGGGACCACTGAATCACCTCAGGACAACAGGAAAAAAAGCCCCCAAGGATTTGCCAGGCTGAATGTGTCATGCACTATGCAGTAAAAGTCACTGTAAGCACTATGCAAGTGAGGAGTGCACACAGGAACTACATTATGCTCTGCATGAGAGCCATAAGCATGACCCCCCCCGGGACACACTCTAAACAACATTGCATGTCAGTCCCACCTGGACACAATATTGACAGTCACACAACAGGTACATAGGAAAAGGTAGTAGACTCAGCACTCACCTGCTCCCCTGGTCTCTCATACATGCTGGTGTACAGTGGGAGGAGGGCGTTCAGCAAGTCCTCATTCTCCTCAAGGGTGAATGGCTGGGCCCTCTCCACAGCACGTGACATGGTCCAGGGAAGCAGAGACAGCAGCAATGTTGTCGACAAGAAAGTTGTGCAGGCAAATGCCCTCTCATGGGTCCTTGCTGCCTTATATCTGTCTTGCTGAGGGGCATTCATTTTGAGGAGTACATAGTGATTGGTCAGAATCATTTGCATCTTATGTTTACTCCAATCCCTTTAAACATACATCAGTGACAGCATTTGCATCGTTCAAATTTTGAGCATCATGTCAAGTCAACAACCACTTTGCAACATTGTATTTTGTGGCCAACTGACTTTTCCAGGACACCTGATGGACAAATTTGAACTGAAAACTCGGTCTCCATGACAACCAGCATGCATTTAGGGCCTAATACTTGTCCCTTATGTGTCCCCTATGTAATTTTGAAATCCACACACAGGTACGGTGCATTTCACACGTACCCCTACGGCACCAGTTGCACAGTGCGTTTGACATGTACGTGTACGCACTAGTAGTACACGCATGTGTACTAAGGTAGTACACGTATGTGTACAACTAGTGCGTACACGTACGTATACTACCAGTACGTACACGTATACTAAGGTAGTACATGTATGTGTACGCACTGGTAGTACACGTACGTGTACTACCAGTGCGTACACGTACGTGTACAACTAGTGCGTACACGTACGTGTACTACCAGTGTATACATGTACGTGTACTAAGTAGTACATGTATGTGTACACACTGGTAGTACACGTACATTTACTAAGGTAGTACATGTACGTGTACTACCAGTTCGTACACGTACGTGTACTACCTTAGTATACGTGTACGCACTGGTAGTACACGTACGTGTACTAAGGCAGTACGTGTACAACTAGTGCGTACACGTACGTGTACTACCAGTGCTTGTAGGTATACTAAGGTAGTACATGTACGCACTGGTAGTACACTTACGTGTACTAAGGTAGTACACGTACATGTACTACCAGTGCATACACGTACATGTACTACCAGTGCGTACACGTACGTGTACTAAGGTAGTACACGTACGTGTACGCACTGGTAGTACACGTACGTGTATGCACTGGTAGTACACGGACGTGTACTAAGGTAGTACACGGACGTGTACTACCAGTGCATACACGTACATGTACTACCAATGCGTACATGTATGTGTACTACCAGTGTGTACACGTACGTGTACTACCAGTGCATACACGTACGTGTACTACCAGTGCGTACACATATGTGTACTAAGGTAGTACACATACATGTACAACTAGTGCGTACACATACGTGTACTACCAGTGCATACATATACGTGTACTAAGGTAGTACACGTATGTGTACGCACTGGTAGTACACGTACGTGTACTAAGGTAGTACACGTATGTGTACAACTAGTGCGTACACGTACGTGTACTACCAGTGCATACACGTATGTGTACTACCAGTGCATACACATTTGTGTACTACCTTAGTACACGTACGTGTATGCACTGGTAGTACACGTACGTGTATGCACTGGTAGTACACATACGTGTACGCACTGGTAGTACTGGTAGTACACATACGTGTACTACCTTAGTACACGTACATGTACAACTAGTGCGTACACATATGTGTACTACCTTAGTACACGTACGTGTACTACCAGTGCGTACACATACGTGTACTAAGGTAGTACACGTACGTGTACGCACTGGTAGTACACGTATGGCTACGCATTTCACACTATTACAATGGTAATACAGGCATACACATCCCAGGAATGGAGGGCTACAAGTCTCACATGGATGTCCATCATGTACTTGTCATTGCATACTTTCATGTGCAGGCCCTAGGTGTGTTAGCCAGTGATATTGCACAGGTCATCTCATCTAGTTGCACAATTGATGTGTTATGACCTGTGGACACATGTCATGTGTGATGGGGCACTATGTGGCACACATCACCTTGACACTTGCCACATGTGTGTCTGTAGTGCAACTGTGTCATGCACAGCAGCAGTGGGTGGCACAGTCATCAACACCTGCACCTGTCTCCTGATGCAAGGGACAGGGACACTCTATTAACTGATCTGTCATGATCAGCGTGCCCCTTTGGGACTATGTCAGGTGTGTGTCATGTGTTCCCATGAGCTTGATGTCAGTGTCCCGTCAACTGCAACTGCTGTTGGTGCATCCAACAGGGGTCTGTGTGGAGATGGGCATGGAACACATCTACGCACACCAAGCCACATTTGGATTCCCACAGCTGTAGGGTCTGTGTGCATCGGACATCATATTTTTCCAGTCATACATGTGTGCGTTGTCTCAATGGCTGTGTCTTTGTGTTGTCACATGTACCCCTTCATCGCACTGTGTTTGATATGTACATTTGACATTCCATGTGACCTGTGCGTGTGCCTTGCAGTCAGCTGTCTGGATGAGATGACATCCTTCCAATGCAGCTATGTGGTTGTGTGCCACTCCGGTGATATCTCTGGCTGTTCACTCAGACTGTCCACCTAATCATTTCAGGGCATGTCATGTAGACTTGACAATCAACAGGTGTATCAGGCTTTTTGTAGGAGTGCAAGCATGCTGGCATATGTGTCCTGTATATATTGCACACACCCAACTCCATAGTTACCTGATGTGTATTAGCAGTGTAGCATGTGCTCTGTTGATTTAGATTGATGTTGGCCGACTCTCAATCTTCATTCTTCCAAACTATGTTTTGCAGGGCACCACCTGTTCCAAGACTAATGCCAGACTTGGCTGCCATGAGGGAACGGGCCTGCATCCGCCGTTACAGATTCACTCAACAGTTGATTGAGGACTTGACAGACAAGCTGGCCCCACACCTCCATCCGCAACACAGGTATCCTACTGCGCTGACCCCCAAGATGAAGGTGATGGCAGCCTTACATTTTTTTGCCACAGGTACGTTTCAATTGACCATAGCAGATGTGGGAGGGATGTCACAGACTATGTTCAGCCGTGTCCTGCGTGATATTTTAGCAGCCATGTTGTAGCACCTTGATGAATTCATCAAATTTCCTACTCCAGAGGAGTTGACAAATGTCAAGGGTGATTTCTATGCCCTGGGTGGGATGCCCTATGTAATTGGGTCCATTGAAGGTACACATGTGGTTTTTGTACCACCACAGGCACAGGAACAAGCCTATCGCAACCGCAAACATTACCATTGGATAAATGCCCTTGTGGTGTGTCTTGCTAAAATGCTGATTTCCCATGTCTGTGCACGTTTTCCAGGATCAGCACATGATGCCTACATCATGAGGCGTAGCAGGGTGCCACAAATGATGCTGCGGCTGCACAACAAACGAGCATGTCTTGTTGGTGGGTATACTCTTTTTGTCCTATGTCTTGCGGTATCTTTGTCTCTTACGGCATCTCCTGACCCACTTCTTTACATGATGTTTCCATGTAGGGGACTCTGGCTATCCCAACATGCCATGGCTGATGACAGCTCTCCGCAACCCAAGAACAGCTGCAGATCACCGGTACAACAATGTACACAGGCAGATCAGGCGAATGATTGAGAGGACGTTTGGACTACTGAAGAGCCGATTCCGGTGCCTGGACAAGACAGACGGCTCCCTTCCTTATGCCCCGGAGAAGGTCTGCCAAATCTTCATCATGTGCTGCATGCTGCACAACATTGCAGTTGAGAAGGCAGTGCCACTCATCCTGGATCCGGATGAGCAGGAGCATCCACCCGTGGAGAATCAAGGGCTTGATTACGAGGCTAGTGATGAGGAGGAGGAGGAGGGGGATGATATCCGGAGTCAGCTCATACGCAACTTCTTCTCATAATGGTGAGTCACTGGGTATGAGTGTGGAAGCTTGTAGCATTGAGTGGCATGTGTTGCAATGTGTGTGTCCAGCTGACTGAATGCAAAGTGACTTGGATGTGTGTTCTGATGTGTCACTCGAGTGATGATGTCATGCAACACAATTTTGCGGAGAGACTTTCTTTGCAATTTACATGTGTTCAACATT
Source organism: Triturus cristatus (assembly GCF_964204655.1). Classification (NCBI taxonomy): domain Eukaryota; kingdom Metazoa; phylum Chordata; class Amphibia; order Caudata; family Salamandridae; genus Triturus; species Triturus cristatus. Next base: position 762,630,710 of record NC_140595.1, read on the forward strand.
GTTCATGTTTTAGAAATGTCCATGTGTGCGGTGAGAATTGTTTTAGGTGACTTCTCGTGTGTCTGTCATTCCCAGGTATTTAGCGCCTGTTGTCTGCTCGTGTCATCGTTGTCCTCCTGCTATTCCTCGTGACGATTGCAACGTGTGCTGAATCAACGTTCCATGCACGGACATGTTGAAATGTCAGTATGGGTAAGGATTGCAGCAAGGCTTTTTGGTGGTGGTACGGGTTGGTAATGTGTGGTGACTGCTTCTGTGAATGTTGTGGTACCATGCATACATGTCTTCTCACCATGGAGCATAGAACATGTAACATCACTCCCATGACATGATAGTCACCCTTATTGACAGTCATCTGTAGTGGAGTATGGCGTCTGATGAAGGCATCAATGTGTGTGAATATTGGCTCTGAAACATTGCAGATGCTACGGGTGGACATAGAGGGGGATATCACAACAACAGGCTCCATGGGGAATTGCAGCCTCTCCGTGTGCAGCAGGATGTGTTTGGCTGATCCCCTTATCTTGTGTGCCAGTTCATTGGGATTTACATCATCCATGTTGTGAAGGGGGTGTCCAGCGTATGTCCCACATGTTCTGTCAACTGACCTGTGAGTCTGTTAATACGGATGCATATCCTTTTGTGTGTGTATGTGGAATAAAGGTGTTCAGCACAATCCAAAGTGCCTCATCTCTGTCACTGCAGATCTCTTGCCAGTTTGCATGCATCATCTATGGCATAATTGTCAAAGATTGAGCATATGAGTGTATGTGTACTTTGGCAACATGCATGCAGGGCTTTATGGCTAATGATCTCTATTGTGCATGATGTACCTGGTTGTGTATGTATTTGTGCAGGTTGCTCCCCACATCGGAACGTGAATGCCTGCTGATGGTGTGTCTCTTTTGCGCATCTCTGCATTTTGTTGCCTGATACAGTGGCTGTAATTCATGGTGATTGTTCAGACATTTTCTCGGAGTAACCCATGAGTGACCTGACACTCCTTCCTTTACATACACCTGTTGCACTGTGCCTTGCAGACATCCTTGTCTTTGTGTGCTAATTGTTGCATAATTTCTAACCCCTTCCGCCTGCTGCTGCCTCACCTGCGGCCCTGACACTCCGAGTGCCCTGATTCTACAACACTCACGCCTCAAACATGCTCAGCCCTTCCCCCTCCACCCATTAGAAATGCAACCAGCAGCTTTTCTGTGCCACTGTAGCCCCAGCGCCGTGCCAAAGGCAGGACCGTCTGCACCTGCAACATGCACAGTGCAAGACCCTCTAGTCTTTGCATGACCCACGTCACACAACAGGCTCATGCTGCAGCCACTCTCCAAGCTATGTCCTCGTGACAATCATCGTCCTGCTATCAGGCAACCCCTAAAAACACACACAACACCTTCGCATGCTGAGTGTGCTACTCCAACTGCCTACACAGCGCTGCCCAGCCTACCAGACCCTGTCCGAACAACCAGGTAATGTGCCTCCTACTCCACACACGCTCCATCCACCAGCACGCCATTGGACTCTGTTACCTCCTCAACACTACAGCCCCAGACTTCACCTTCATGACAGTAACCTAGACAAAAGCATCCTCAGCACATGACGTCTTCATTGCCATCTCAGACGGATACAAGATCACCCGCAGGGACGGCAACAAGAATCCCGGAGGAGTTGACAAATGTCAAGGGTGATTTCTATGCCCTGGGTGGGATGCCCTATGTAATTGGGTCCATTGAAGGTACACATGTGGTTTTTGTACCACCACAGGCACAGGAACAAGCCTATCGCAACCGCAAACATTACCATTGGATAAATGCCCTTGTGGTGTGTCTTGCTAAAATGCTGATTTCCCATGTCTGTGCACGTTTTCCAGGATCAGCACATGATGCCTACATCATGAGGCGTAGCAGGGTGCCACAAATGATGCTGCGGCTGCACAACAAACGAGCATGTCTTGTTGGTGGGTATACTCTTTTTGTCCTATGTCTTGCGGTATCTTTGTCTCTTACGGCATCTCCTGACCCACTTCTTTACATGATGTTTCCATGTAGGGGACTCTGGCTATCCCAACATGCCATGGCTGATGACAGCTCTCCGCAACCCAAGAACAGCTGCAGATCACCGGTACAACAATGTACACAGGCAGATCAGGCGAATGATTGAGAGGACGTTTGGACTACTGAAGAGCCGATTCCGGTGCCTGGACAAGACAGACGGCTCCCTTCCTTATGCCCCGGAGAAGGTCTGCCAAATCTTCATCATGTGCTGCATGCTGCACAACATTGCAGTTGAGAAGGCAGTGCCACTCATCCTGGATCCGGATGAGCAGGAGCATCCACCCGTGGAGAATCAAGGGCTTGATTACGAGGCTAGTGATGAGGAGGAGGAGGAGGGGGATGATATCCGGAGTCAGCTCATACGCAACTTCTTCTCATAATGGTGAGTCACTGGGTATGAGTGTGGAAGCTTGTAGCATTGAGTGGCATGTGTTGCAATGTGTGTGTCCAGCTGACTGAATGCAAAGTGACTTGGATGTGTGTTCTGATGTGTCACTCGAGTGATGATGTCATGCAACACAATTTTGCGGAGAGACTTTCTTTGCAATTTACATGTGTTCAACATTGTTCATGTTTTAGAAATGTCCATGTGTGCGGTGAGAATTGTTTTAGGTGACTTCTCGTGTGTCTGTCATTCCCAGGTATTTAGCGCCTGTTGTCTGCTCGTGTCATCGTTGTCCTCCTGCTATTCCTCGTGACGATTGCAACGTGTGCTGAATCAACGTTCCATGCACGGACATGTTGAAATGTCAGTATGGGTAAGGATTGCAGCAAGGCTTTTTGGTGGTGGTACGGGTTGGTAATGTGTGGTGACTGCTTCTGTGAATGTTGTGGTACCATGCATACATGTCTTCTCACCATGGAGCATAGAACATGTAACATCACTCCCATGACATGATAGTCACCCTTATTGACAGTCATCTGTAGTGGAGTATGGCGTCTGATGAAGGCATCAATGTGTGTGAATATTGGCTCTGAAACATTGCAGATGCTACGGGTGGACATAGAGGGGGATATCACAACAACAGGCTCCATGGGGAATTGCAGCCTCTCCGTGTGCAGCAGGATGTGTTTGGCTGATCCCCTTATCTTGTGTGCCAGTTCATTGGGATTTACATCATCCATGTTGTGAAGGGGGTGTCCAGCGTATGTCCCACATGTTCTGTCAACTGACCTGTGAGTCTGTTAATACGGATGCATATCCTTTTGTGTGTGTATGTGGAATAAAGGTGTTCAGCACAATCCAAAGTGCCTCATCTCTGTCACTGCAGATCTCTTGCCAGTTTGCATGCATCATCTATGGCATAATTGTCAAAGATTGAGCATATGAGTGTATGTGTACTTTGGCAACATGCATGCAGGGCTTTATGGCTAATGATCTCTATTGTGCATGATGTACCTGGTTGTGTATGTATTTGTGCAGGTTGCTCCCCACATCGGAACGTGAATGCCTGCTGATGGTGTGTCTCTTTTGCGCATCTCTGCATTTTGTTGCCTGATACAGTGGCTGTAATTCATGGTGATTGTTCAGACATTTTCTCGGAGTAACCCATGAGTGACCTGACACTCCTTCCTTTACATACACCTGTTGCACTGTGCCTTGCAGACATCCTTGTCTTTGTGTGCTAATTGTTGCATAATTTCTAACCCCTTCCGCCTGCTGCTGCCTCACCTGCGGCCCTGACACTCCGAGTGCCCTGATTCTACAACACTCACGCCTCAAACATGCTCAGCCCTTCCCCCTCCACCCATTAGAAATGCAACCAGCAGCTTTTCTGTGCCACTGTAGCCCCAGCGCCGTGCCAAAGGCAGGACCGTCTGCACCTGCAACATGCACAGTGCAAGACCCTCTAGTCTTTGCATGACCCACGTCACACAACAGGCTCATGCTGCAGCCACTCTCCAAGCTATGTCCTCGTGACAATCATCGTCCTGCTATCAGGCAACCCCTAAAAACACACACAACACCTTCGCATGCTGAGTGTGCTACTCCAACTGCCTACACAGCGCTGCCCAGCCTACCAGACCCTGTCCGAACAACCAGGTAATGTGCCTCCTACTCCACACACGCTCCATCCACCAGCACGCCATTGGACTCTGTTACCTCCTCAACACTACAGCCCCAGACTTCACCTTCATGACAGTAACCTAGACAAAAGCATCCTCAGCACATGACGTCTTCATTGCCATCTCAGACGGATACAAGATCACCCGCAGGGACGGCAACAAGAATCCCGGAGGATGAATTGCAATTTCTTCACAAGTACACCCTCAGAGTCACAAATCCGGGTTTGCAGCAACTCCCTGGCAACCCTCAGAGTAACACTCATCTACAGATCTCCAGGCCTACATCCACAATTCCGCTAAGCCATCAACACGTACATCTGCACGCACACCCTCACCTCCACAGGCTACATGTGGCTGGGGGCCAGTAACTTCTTGCTGGAGGAGAACCACACCACCATCCATCATTGGTCCATCAACATTTGAATCCACGTCTCCGACAAAACAAAACACTTGTCCACACCCCACTAACGATCCCCCAAAGATGCTTGATGTAAGTCACCACAGACAAGCTGTGTGGGACACTCGAAACAACACCACTGCCACACCCTGCAACTTCACGCACTGGATCAGCAACTGATCCAACAATCTTGCCACATTGACGGACTTTCCTGTGAAGCACGACGACAGTTAAGGCACCTGGGACAAGGCAGACCTACTGGACTCCTACAGACCTAGCCGGACTCTTGTGCAAACCTTGCAACACAAAGAGCCATCATTTACCTTACAGCCCTGGAAAACGCCACATACACACATCACCATATCATCAGCAAGGACAAGTGGAGATCCTTCAGATAGTGCCGAGACACCAAAACACACAACATCAAGGAGCTCATCAGCATTGTGAGTGAACTGACAGCAGATCTCCATCCAAGACACCCCACCCTTACAAGGCAGATCACATCCCTTGCAACTTTGTACCACTGCTCATGGCCATACACAACAGCCTTGGCACACAGAGGCAGACAGCACTATTATCCGCAGGACAAACCCCCCTCAGGTTCTGGACTCCTGTCAGCAGCAAGTACACAACCTGGCTCATGTGCACCATCCACTCTGGCTCTCCATCAGGCCCCTTCCCACACAACATCTCAACCACATCATTCCCCACCCTTGAAGCCCACGTCCAGCGCGTCATGAATGTCTCCTTTGAGTTTAAATTGTAAATTGTAAAATTGTAAATTGATACTTGTATAGCGCACTACTCACCCGCAAGGGTCTCAAGGCGCTTGTACGAATACCGCTGTGGAACCCATCCTGGCTTTCCCTGTGAGGCGTCCACTCCTGGGCACCCCCAAGGTGGAGGCCAGGCATCCTTTAGCGTTGTGGGGGCCGTTGTGGAGATTATGCAAGCTATTGCCCAGAGTTGCAGAGTGGGACTCCATGATTGGAATAGGCACCGAGGCGAGAATTATCAGGTCCGAGGAATTTTTTGAGCCCAAGACCCGCCGAGGCGGGGAATTGAACCCTGGTCCCGGGCCAGACCTCTGCATCAGGGTCTGCGGCTCTAACCATTGAGCCACACTTCTCCACCTGTTTGCCACATTCCATGGGTGCAGGAGGCATGCAGAGCCCCAGGCCATTCTTAACCAACGGACGGCAGTACCGCAGGATCTCCTGGTACATCATCCTGCTTCCCTACCCAGCAAATGTCATCAGGAAGACACTAAACAAGCAACTGACAAATTTCCTCCACGCAACCAGCTCCAGGAAACCGGCACCAGACCATCTTCCACAGTAATCACACCACTGCAACTGTCATCATTGCCACCACCAACGACTACTTTGCCCTGCTCAACAATGGTGAGCCCACCCCCTAGACCTCTCAACGGCATTCTACACCATGTGCTAACACACTGTCAGCTCACACATCTCCAACACTGGTATCCAGAGGAGGGCCCAGGATTAAATCAGAAAGTAGCTCACCAGCAAGGCCCAGGGAGTCTGCCTCCACCCTGCAGCATGTAGTACACTGAGGTCATCTGGCACATGCCCCAGGGCTCATCTCTCAGCGTGACGATCTTCAATGTCTCCATGACCCCCTCTCCACCATCAAATGTGCACACGACCTCATCATCATCTCGTATGCCATTGACACCCAGCTGCTCCTCAACCTCAAAAAAGACCCAGCCATTGCCAGATCCTACCTTCAAGAAGGCATGAGATCCATTGACAAAGGGCTATACATCAGCCACCTGAGGCTGGACTTGGACAGGGCTGAGGTCATCATCTGAGGATTGTCCCCTTACGGCTGGGTCGACTCCTTGTGTCACACCGGCCTGGGAACCGCACCAGCACCCAGTGGCCACGCACGCAAGCTGGTGTTCATCATGGACTCATGGCTCACAATTACCATGCAACTCACCACCATCTGTACCTCATGCTGCAACACCCTCCACATGCTGCAAATGATCCACAGATATATCCACTCCAAGGCAAGACAGACCGTACCCCAGGTCCACGACACCAGCCGGGTCAACTACAGCACCGCCCTCTACGGAGGGACTACAGCAAAACTGCATGAGGACTTTCCCCATCCAGGGTGCATCCGCACACCTCATCTTCAACATACCCCGCCCCAGCCACATCACCATCCACCTGAGATAGGTACAATGGCTCACTGTGTGCTGCAGGATCACCTTCAGACTCCTCAAACACACTCAGGAGGCAGTCCACAACCCCAGACCCAAAACCGACCTTGGATGTGTGTCATCCGACACCCCGTTGGCCCAACTCCGTGCAGCCCACCTTGCCCTGGCCACCATTCATCACATCCACAGGAAAACTGCATGCAGGAGATAGTTCTCCCACCTCGCCAAACTGGTCTGGGACTCCCTCCCCGGGCACCTCAACATGACCCATGACCTCTACACCTTCATGATACTCTTACAAATTGGTCTGTCTGAGCAGTATTGAAAGCCCCCCCTCAGCAGCTTGAGGCCATCACGAATGAGTATTGGGCTCCATGTCTATATTTGGTGATACATTGTGACCCATGTGTGTCCTCGACCGGACTCAGATCCAAGCGTCTAGATGGCTGGAGTTAGTTCCACACTCAGGCATACTTTGACATATCCCCACACGTATGTTATGGACTCATGCTAAATGACTGCAACATAAAATTACAAATATTCTTTTTTTTATTATAGGTCTGGGGCGTGATTTGTGCACAGAAAAAGGTGCAATACAGGGACCATAGAATCCAAAGTTCACAGGGGGAGATGGGATCCTTGGCATTTGAAATCATCAGAGTCCAGCCCACAGTTTTGGCATCATTGTTCAGACTGTGACCAGCAAGTCCATGTGGCAGATGATGTCAGTCAATGAGGTGATGCTGTCGCACATGAAGGCCAGGTGCCAGGCCAGGTGACCTGGGAGATGTGGATGGGCCGCTGCCTCTCACGGTCTTTTCCGTGGACGACCTACCTTCCTCGTGGGACCCTCAGATGCAGGCCTTGACGATGCTTGGGATTCTCCAGCAGACGAATCCTCCTCCTCCTTCCTCCCTCTGGCTAGTGCTGGTCTTCGCCTGGTGGCACAGGGAGGGTTGCCCATGTTGTTGGCAATCCGACGGAGTAAATGGCTTATGCCCCTTTGCACCGCCAGGAGCTCAACCTGTCTTGCCTCCATCCATCCTTGGTGTTCTTGTTGACTGGTGTGTTGCTCGGCCTGCTGGCTCTTCATCTCTGTGATGGTCCCCTTTATCTCTGTGAGGGCCACCACTACCTGGCTGACCTCCCTGGTGTCACGTCGGTATGCGTCCATGATGTCCTCTATATGTGACATACCGGTCCCTTCAGCTGGCTGGTCAGGTTCTCACCTCCACCGTCTCCACTCCCACCACCCCTGCCCACACGAGCCTGGACTGCCGTTGTGGGCACATTGGGTCTACGGGACCCCTGAGGGATGGCAGTGGCGGTGTTGTCTGCCTCCTCCTGGGTGCCAGGCGCACCTTGTCCCTCATGGTCAGACTGGCTCAGTTGTTCACTGCGGGCAGGGCTCCTCGGTGTCTCCTGGGATGTGGCAGGAATGGGGTGGTGTTTGGCACAGATGTTCCTGAACCATATGCTGCAGGGGCTTGGACAGCAGAGGGTCCAGGTCGGTTGGGGTCATCCACGGAGTGTTGAGAGGTGTTGCTGCCAGTGGGATCAGGTTCCTCCCGAGCCTGGGACTGTGATTCTTCACCCCCATTGTTGTGGGGAGATTCATCACGTTGCCCTGTGTGTGAGAGACAGACAGTGTTAATGCTGTTTCATGCAACATCCATGTTTCATACACATTCAAGTTGGCACTGTTCCTCCAGGTAGTTGTATGTGCCTAGCATTCTCCTCAATGTTCACTTGTGGATGGGTATGTTGCGGGGGACAGATTGATATGTTCTCCTGAGTCTTTGACATGTAGATTTGTGGCTTGGATGCTTCTTCGGCTATGTATTGGTCTTGTTGTGTTGCATGTCCATTGTGACAGTTTGTAAATCCATTACCTGTCCTGGGGGTGTCAGCTTGTGTAAGGGGTGTGTGTGACAGGGCCTGCTGGTGGGTGTAGTGTGATTTGGCACTGGGGCTCCCAGGTGATGTAGCTGTCCCCCCATGGAGCATGCTGCCATGACAGTGAGTGTGAGTTCCTGTCCTAGATATCTGACCTTGTTGTCTTGGTGTTTGTGTTTGCACTGGTCACAGGAGGGCCTTGGGCTGCCTACACCTGGGCCAAGTGTGAGCTATCTTGTCAGTACTTTCCCAATCCCTGTGCATTGCGCATGGTGCATGGGTATGTAGCTGGGCCATATGGGATGAGGGCAATTGTGTCTGATTTGGAATTTAACGATGCGTTTTGTGACACCCACCCTCCCAGCATACAGGACATCCTTTCTTGGGTTGGTGCTTCGTGTAGCATGGGACATAGCATAGCCTTGCTTTCTCAATGGGGGATACACATGTTATTGGCATTAGTGTTGTTTTTTACTGTGGTCCTGGCCGGTGGGGGCTCGGGTGTAGTTGCGTGCATTTGGTGTAGTTGGGGTGTGGATGCCATTACCCCCATGTTACGTAAGTTGTTTGTGTACTCACCAGGCTCTGGAACTCCTTGAAGTCCATGTACTCCCACCGGCGGAAGCATGGCCCTCACCTTCTCCTTCCAGGGATGGAAATGTTCTGGTCTGCGGGGCCCACCACCTCCAGTGATTTTGCTCTGGGCGTAGTCGTCATTCATTTTTCGCTTGACCGCCCTCCGCAGACCGTACCACCTGGCTTGGCATTCAGTCCTGGTCCTTCTGATGGGTGCAACAGCATTCACCCTATCGATGATCCTCTGCCACAGGCGTGATTTTTCGGCTATGCTGGTCTGTCTGACCAATGTTCAAAACAGCTGTGGCTCGACTCTGATGACTTCATTGACAAGGATCTCCAGCTCCTCCCTTGTGAACTTTGGATTCTTGTCTGTGGGCATGGTGTGGGGTGAGGGTGTGGATGGTTGTGGGTGTGTGGGTCTGAATGTGAAGGTGTGGGTCTGGATGTGAAGAGGGGGTATGTGTGAAGGAGGTTGTGTGAAGGTGTATATGTTAAGGTGGATGGGTGCAGTTGTTGGTGTGTGCTCTCTAGCTGCAGTGAGTATGTTGCAAAGGCTCATGGTTTGTGTGTGTGGGCCCTTTTTATTGGTCCATTTGTGGGTGGGCCTCAGTTTGAATTTTTGGTGGGTGTGTTATAAGGCGTGGTTTTGAGTTTGCCCCTCTGTTTGCCTGTTTGGATGTGGCCCGGTCAGTCCTTTCCATTTTTTGTGCAGTGTAGATGTGTTTTGTGGTGTTGTGAGAGTCAAATAGCCCCTCCTTGTGCTGTTTTACAGTGTCCGTGGTTCACTACGGTACAGGGGTACGAGTCGTACAGGCACACACCTCCATGCGTTGTGTATGTACGGTGCGTACACCGACATTGCATTTGTACGGTGCGTACACCGACATTGCGTATGTACGGTGTGTACACCGACATTACGTATGTAGGCTGCGTACATCAACATTGGTGCATACAACAACATTGCGTATGTACGGTGCGTACACCGACAGTGCGTATGTACGGTGCGTACACCAACATTGTGTATGTACGGTGCGCACACCGACATTGCGTATGTAGGGTGCATACATCAACATTGGTGCGTACAACAACATTGCGTATGTACAGTGCGTACACCGGCATTGCGTATGTATGGTGCGTACACTGACATTGCATATGTACGGTGCGTACACCGACATTGCGTATGTAGGGTGTGTACATCAACATTGATGCGTACAACAACATTGCGTATGTACGGTGCGTCCACCAACATTGCGTATGTAAGGTGCGTACATATGAGCTGTTGTTGTAAGGTGCGTACATATGCATGGGGGGCCTGTACGACAAGTACCCGGGAACAACTTTTCCAGGGATAAGAGTCGTACAAAGTTCGCTTCGTAGCGGGTAAAGTCATTCCCCGTGTACGGGACGTTTTCCGTACAATTCGTAAATCGGAAAGGCAGTCCGGATCGTACTTGTTCGGTCGGACTGTATTTTTAGGCTTCGTACAGAAAAGTGTCCGGGTCCGTCTCGTACTACTTTTCCCGATCTGATTCGTACAGATAGGGCAGATCCATATGTATTTTTCACATACGAATCGTACTTCATGGGTCGGACGGGACTTGTACGATTCGTATGGAAAAATTTACGGATACAGGTCGTACGGGAATAAAAAATACAGGATCGGAATCGGCCCCTTTGTCTATATATACTGAAGAGCCTTAAAGCTTTACATATAAGAAAGCTACCAAGCATGATTGATACATTTAGCAATACTAGTTTACTTTTGATAGCTTGAATTACCTTTCTAAATCACAATCAAAGGGGCAGGGAGATTCATGAGCACAAATATTTAAAGAAGCAATAGAACATCTGTGAGTTACTAAAGTGATTTTCTCCTTTCCACAGCTAATCCATTACCTTAAAAATGTACACTTGCAAAATGAGGACAAAGAGACATTCTTTGATGAAAATGGCAACCCTCCAGCATGGTACGATATTGTGAACTGGCAGCAGGGTCCTGATGGCAATATCAGACATGTGAAGGTGGGAACCTATGATTACAGTGCTCCTCCAGGGAAGACTCTTATCATTAATGTCAGCGCTGTCCAATGGGCTTTAGGAAACACACAGGTAGGAAAAAGCTTTGAAAAACTTTGAGACATCCGAGTTATTCTCTTCATTCATCATTGCACTATGTCACTATAGAAAATAAATATAAAATAGAGTGAACTCAAAATAATGAAGCACTCGTTCAAGTCATGTATTCATTTATAGTTAGTTAACAGTTATAAATAGTGCTCCTATACCACATATAGTTTTCGGGTGCTTTATAGAGAACTCATTTAGAAAAATCACAATAAACATGATAAACATTAAAATAAGTCTGAAAAGATATCACCTTTGTGCAGTGAGGAGCCACACATTAATTCAAGAAGATACTGAACAGTGATTTTCTAACCCTTTCGTTGTGGTAGGTAGGGTGGGTTGAAGGGGTTCTAATGTCAAGAGGCAGAGATTTCTGATAAGTATCTACAGTACCAGCATATACAATTGTACTGGGCAAATGAGTTTTGAAATCTTACTGCTTTAATCTGTAGAAAACTTTGGCTTTTTTGTCTTCTTTGGCCACCCAAAATGGTGAATAGCTTAGCTATGTAGTAGAATTGTTCTGGAGCATGGCTTTGCACATGAGACATAATATAGAGATTTGATTTAGGACATTATTGGTAGCTAATGTAAATTGTGTATTATAGTTGTAATTGTGGTAACATTTTCTCATTGCTAGTGACAAGCATAGCAACAGAAACTGTTAGAACTAATGAGGATCGGTGCAAGGGATCATTTTCATGGATGTGGAATCAAAAATGTTAATTCCAACATTCGAGTAGACCAATCAGTCCAACATACTACCAGTATTGAATCACATAGTGCGTTGGCAGAAATATTAATATTCATCCAGTTCAATGTACTTTCTTCATCAAAATTACAAAGAAAGTAGTACACAGTCTAGTATCTGCTTTAAAACATATAACCATAGACTGTGATACATCATAAAGTCAGCGGCCCATACAGTCCTCCATCCATGAGGTATGAACAAAAATATAGAAAGAACTCTACCCTTAAGACCAGTTGTCTGCAAAGCCAAACACGGAAAGCCCTCCTGTTTTCATCGAGAGTAATGCTGGAATATTATTTCTTTTTTAACAAAGGAGAGTCAGAATACTGTCAAAATAAAAATATATGCAACTTTGATAGTCTTGTCTCATTGGCGTGCATCCTTAATATTGGTGAGAGAATATCAATGGTACTTACTCATGATTTTGAGGGTACCATAATATCAACATTTGAATTTCAATGTTAAGTATATTTTTTTTCTTTTTTGAAATATATTCTTTTTCTTTTTTCAATAATATAGAAGTATTAAATATCATTAAATGTAATATTGGTTTTTGAAATACCAAGTTTATATTTTTTGCTAATGTGTAATTTATTTTATCATTCACTTTTTAAATGTTGTTTAGTTTTAAATTGTTGTGTTTTAATGGGGTGATTTTTAATCGAATATATTTGATATTTATGTAATATTTTAATATGTTTGAAGTTACTTGCATTTGAAAGGTTATTTTGTAGTTTTTAATTTAAATATATATTATTTTGGTCTTTGTTTTGGGTTGTTGGGTTCTATAGGAGTTTTGATTGGTAAAGTTTTAAAATGTTCTTAAATTAAATATTTGAGAACGTTTTTGGTACAAAATATTTACTTTTTTAGTTAATTTAAGAAACTTCTTTTGTTGAAAAGTTTGTATTTGGTTTTTCAAAATATTTATTATTTTTTTAAATGCCTCGAATTGCCTCACCTATTGTGTTATTCTAAATTTATAAAGGTCAGAAATGATAATATTTAATAATTTTTATATTTGTATTACTTGTATGTTTCATTTTTGGAATAGTTATATTTTTAATAGGTAACAAAGTTCTGATATTTTTGATTTTATAGTTATTATGCCCAATTTGGAGTGGCAATAGTATTTCTGCCACCTACTTATCTTTTAGTTTGGAGTGAGATTAGTAAATCTGACCCAATGTTGCATAGTTTGGAGTGGGAATGGTAAATATGAAACTCGCAAAGTCCTACTTTTTCCACAATGTTGCTTAGTTTCACATTGGAATAGTAAATCAGACCCCTTCAGTTTTCAACACTTTCCCCAATGTTGCTTAAAATGGAAATAGTAACTCAGAACTCCCCAGTGTCCAACCCTTATACCAGTGTTGCTTTATTTGTATTGGGAAAAGTAAATCTGTCCCTCCCCAACCCCAGTATCCAACACATTCCCTTATATTGGTTCATTCGGAGTGGTATAGTAAGTCTTTTGCCCAGCGGCATCAAATACTTACCTTAATATTACCTTAATATTACTTAGTTTTCAGTAGTCCTTCCAACATTGTACCCAATGTTGCTTCCTTTGTAATTGAAATAGTAAACCTGACACCTCCAGAGCCCAGCACGTTTGTCAATTTAGTTTAATTTGGAGTGGGAATAATAAAATCTGACCTACCCAGCTTTTAATCCTTTCCTTCAATGTTGCTCACTTTGGAGTGTGAATAGTTTATATGACTCCCTCCACCCCCAATTCCAAAACGTTTCCCAGTTTTGCTTAGCTTTGAGTGGCAATAGAAAATCTGACCCTCCCCATCTACATTTTCTCTAATGTTATTTGTGTTGCAGTGAGAATAGTACATATGATTCACCCCACAAATGTAAGTTAATTTTTAAACATTTAAAGGTATTAAAGTTGTTCTATTTAGTGATAGCTTTATATGTAATTATTTATTTCACAATTTTAACATTTAAAATAGAAAAAAATATTTTATTGTAACTTCATGTTATGATAAATTTACATTTAAAAAAAGTTGCTTTATCCTTTTAAATTGATCCATGTTTTGTAAATAAAGCATTTTACTCTAGCAGGTGTGTATGTGAATAATTGTAATGTAAAGTATATTTTGAAGATTAATTAATCAATAAAATTCATCAAATTTAAATAAAATATATTTTAACTTATATGGCAACTTTTTAAATGTCAGACTAATTTTAAATATTTTTACATCTAAAAATGTATTTTCTATATAAACTCTTCCAATTATTTTCGATATGTTTGCTGTTTTTAATGTGACTTTTAAAAGACATTATTATTGTAGCCTACATTTTTTCATTACACAAGTTTTAACATTAGATATTTCTGTAGGATGATATTTTGGATACAGTATTTTTTGTTGCTTTTATTATTAGTTTAGGGGTTTTGTATTATTGTTGTCTATATTTTGACTTCGTCTCCGAAGCCTTAGTTAATCAGGTTGTTCACACTGAGACCGAATTTTATGCATTTAGTGACCACGCAGCGATCACTTGCAAAAGTTTCCGGGGCCCTAGTACATTGCCCCAGGAAAACTATTTCCATAGCTTTAATTACAAGGAAGAATGGGATAATTCTGAAATGGGGCAAAATTGACAAGGTGAAGTTTACATCTAATACTGTCGCCAAGAAGGCCCTGTAAATTCTAGTTTGCTTGGATCCTGCCCATCACTCACAGAAACTCCAACAGCATTTGAACAAATCTTTGCCAAAATTCACAGCAATTTACTCAGTCCCTGCACTTGTAAAGCGCCGGGAGTAGCACGCTGGTTTGATGATGCCTATTCTAAGACCCTTAAGAATATCCATTCTGCGCTGAGAGAAAAGCCAAGAGACGTTGAGTTGGCAAAACTGCTTCGCCTTGCATATATAAAGCAGCCAGAGATAACAGGACAAGGGCTTTGAATGAGGAAGCCTGGAAAAAAACTTAAACAAGTGTCAGTCCTAAAGAACAGCAGGGACTTCTAGCTCATAATTAATGCTCCAGTTCTCAAAGATGAATTATAGATCACTGCCCACACATACGTTACCAACGAGGTTTGGGTGTCTCACCTCAAAAGGTTTTTGGGCTCCCTGGGGAGGATCCACATCCCTATCTGAACTGTTAGCATTCCCACCCAAAACCAACTTAGTCTTTTATCTTGATGAAATGAAAACCGCTTTGAATCACTGTAATACATCCAGGGCACCTGGCCATGATAGGGTACCAATGGATTTCTTTTTAACCAATTAAGAGATATGGGCCCGCTTCTTACTAATGTTTTTAATGTCATAGCTAAAACAGCGGTCCCCACTCTTGGAAAAAGTCAGTCATTATTCTGATTCATAAAAAGGGGGATAAGGCCTCACCCAAAAACTACAGGCCAATATCATTATTTGACAGTACAGCAAAACTAATGGGTCGCATACTTTTGAACAGACTTGAGGCTTGGGCTCAGGAAATAAATACCTTATGCCAAACACAGTACAGTTTCAGAAAGGGAAAAGGGATGATTGATCAGTGCCTCAATCTAAACCTGCTAATCGTCAAATACACAGCAGTCAAAAGAAGCCATTTATACGTGTCCTTTATGGATTTGTCGGCCGCCTTTGACTGCCTGGCCCATGTGAAACTATGGGCTATAACGGAATGGGTGTAGAGATGCCGATATTTCATTTTCATCTGGGAGATGTACACTGCTGCCATGGCTGGTGTTCACTAATGGGAAGGAGGGAGAATGCACTAAACATTTTGGCACCATGTGTGTTTTATGGCAAGGATGCGTTCTCGCCCCTTTCCAATTTTCATTATACCTGAATGGGGTGGAAGATACACCCACTGTCAATATTAGTCCGGTGTCCCTATTGCTTTATGCAGACAACGCAGTGCTGCTGGCATGGACTGGCACTTACACTAGATTTATGAAAAACCTAAATCTTAGAGTAAACAAGTCTAAATCCTTTGTACTTGTGGCAGGAGAGAGACCAAACAAATTCCTGAGGTGGCATATCGAAGGGAGGAAACTGGAGACAGTGAATACCTTTTGCTACATGGGGGTACTATTTGATTCCAAAAATACATGGCAAAATATGGTTCTCATTAGGGGGATACTGATGGAAAGAAGTATAGGAGCTCTATCTAGGTTTATGAAAAAGCTTGGATCCAAACAAATGCACCCAATCAAAAAGATATATGAAGCCAAATAATATCAGTTGCCACCTATGGGGCAGCTGTGTGGGGAACGACTAGCATAAACGCTTTACAAAGAAATGCGGACTGCTTTTGGAAATGATTGGTAGGTGTTCTCCAATCCTATTCCTTTCACAATTGCCATCTTGAACTGGATGTTCCCTTTATTACAGATCAGATCCGCTCGGCACAACCTCTTGTGTGGCATTCAGTGTGGAGAAGAGAAGAGCTAAAATTAACACATGAAATCATGAGAGATTCCCTAAAGCTTGATGGTTTAACTAAAGTAAAGTGACTTCAATTTCTTAAGAGTAGTTTGTATTCCATTGGTGTGCCCAGACTTTGTGACGATCCAATCTCATGCACAACTGTTTCAAGATCTAAATTGAACGCTTTACTGCTGGAGCAACATATTAGAGTAAGATGGGAGTCTAATCACACAAAAGCAATAAATAATAATATCTATTAGCACAATTGATTATTCGTATATCTACCTTTTGCAACGCATCCCCAGCATAGATAACTTTTAAAGAGGTTCCGATTGAATTACGTCCATTTTACGCTGGGTTATCCTTCCAACACTTACTCTAAGGATGCCCTTACCCCTCGTCTGTATAGACAGAAAATGAAAAAATATATTGCTCAACGAATGTCACCTCTTAATTTCCAACAATGACGCCTAGCCTTATACTTTTTAAAGTTATTACCAGACCCCTTCACCTTTTATTGCCTGGCCTCATTTCTTTGGAGTGCTCTACAAAGAAGGAAGCGGGATTTGTGATGTGTGAAAGTGTAATGAGATTTTAATTGACACGTTCTCATTGATTCATTTTAATGAATGTGTATTTCAATGTTAAGCATAGGCGATATCATTGTAATATATACTTCTATGTCTTTTTTATGATTGTTTATCGCCTCTTCTGCTTTTTATTGTATCTAGTATACTTTTTATGCTGATTTTTTGTACTGGTGAAATAAAGTGTTGTAACTGACTAACTCCGATAATGTTGTTAGAAATTTCTGTAGTCGATATTCAATAGTGGAACCAATTAGTTAGACATGCAATTTCACTAGATCTTGCAGCCACTTCACTTGGCATTAACCTATACTTTAACCCCAGTCAAACTTAGTTATATGGAAGTGCGGCTCTTTATCTAACCCGGCAACCCAATAAATTGTCAGTATTACAATAACAGAAAAACTTGCAATTGCAAGGTAAATGTCTTTAAAAAAAACACCTTTCACGTGTTTAACAACATCACTGGAGAACACCATACTAGCCACATGTCAAATCAAGCTACTAACAGAAGTAAGGATAATACAGAAAGATTATTGTTTAACAACAAAATAAATGTATTCAGTTAGTATCCAAATCACCTCCAATACATTGAGAGGAATTGTTCCATATTTCTTCAGAACTCAACCTGCATTCCAATCTTTCACTTCACATTAATTATGTAATTCACTAAATGACTTTTCTATATCAACAGTGCAAGAATCTGTAACTTGGTTAAGTACTCACAAGACCTAGATGGTTCTGCCCAGAACAACCAAGGATATTACAACAATCTGAGAAGTTTAAAAGCTCAAGGTATTCTTTTTCAGGGTATAGCGGGCAGGTTCATATGGACCAAGACTTGTTCTTGCCCCTATCAATTCCGGTTACTATATTTAAGATTAAGAGCAAAGGCTTTCTTGAACAATTGTTCTTGCCCCATCTCTTGAAATTGCTATATTTCAGATTAAGAGCAAAGGCATTCTTTGAACATTTTTTCCCAGTTTATTTTGCAATCCTTTTGGGAGAGTTGAAAGTGTAAAACAAAACTGTGGTTGGTAATCCAGTTGGTTCAACCTGGCGTCGCCAAATAGAAATATGTATTGGCAAACCCAGAAGGGCTAACCATTTTAGAAGTAAAAGTGCATTTACTTTGATTTATACGTTTGTGTCTGCAATTATGTGCATGGGAAATTACATGACCTGGTAGTACCTAGAGCTGCAAACCACTACGTGAAGAAACATGAAGAAATTGTGAATCTAGTGTGCAGAAAAGGGAGACACAGGCTGCTATAATAGGGGGATTCCAGCCACAGATATCACATGTATGCCCTAATGGATTCTAAACAATGTTCCCTTGGATTAAGTAGTCATCCTCCAATGGATAGTATGTCAACTATTCACCTTTGTAGTGTATATACCAACTTCCCAAGGATTGCGCAGTCATGCAGCTCGGTGCAAGCAACTACTCTTCTCCTAGAACTCACACCCTATAACCCAATCATCACACTTTCTAATCACATGAAGAGGGTAATTCCCTTACAGATTTAGCTAATGCATTCTTGTTGATGAGATATAATGATAGCTGCCTTGAAGTGCCAAGTGAGTCATATGTAAGCAACATGCATGGTTTAGACGCTCAAGCTAGCCTTCTCAGTTGGGGTAATTTTACTTCTCCAACACAAGAAAGTAATAGCTCTGGTGCAGGTACAGGATTTGGAAGAGCCAGGGGCATGCACCCGATTCTGTCTCAGTTCTGCCCATTATTAGAATTCTAATAAGTCTTAAGCTCTGCTGACACTCGTTCATTGATTTTGATGATGTAAGTGGAATTGTTAATGTTGGTGGAAAAAAAATCTCCCTGAAGCAGAATCTAGCTTCCATTGCATATTTCTGAATCAGCTGCTCTGGGTTTTGAGATAAGATTGGTTTCTGCTACCTCTTGAGGAAGTGTATGCATTCTGCTGTGAGAAAGAGATCCATGGGACAGTTCGGCTTTCTGGGTGGGGAACTGTAACCATTCACACACATGTAGAACATTGCTCTGTATAGCACCTTGGCATTAAGGAGTAAAGTCTGTATTTGAAGCTTGTGCAAAGGAATGTTCTGGTAGTGCCCTTGACTATGTGCATGTCTAATTCCCATATTTGAAGCTTGTGCAAAGGAATGTTCTGGTAGTGCCCTTGACTATGTGCATGTCTAATTCCCATCAATTCTCAACCTTGCTCATTTCTCTGTGTCCAAAAACACTTTACAGCAAAACTTAATCTCCTGGCAGGTTTTCCAAATGAATAAAGCAAATCAGTGGCATATAGATTTAACATTATTTTCAACCAAACAGACATTTATTTATTAAAATCAAAGACACTGTCCTCCTTCCTACTCCTCTTCTCTTCATTCAAAAATATATTTATTTTAAAATATAGAAATGAAACCCACATACAAGGTGCCATGGACCTGCCATCTCCAGCAAGCCTGACAGTTATATGGAGAAAAAGAAATCAAATATATAGGGAACATTGATTAAAGGTGGTCACCAATCATGAGATATTAGCTCTTAGAATCCCGATAACAATAACAGGTGTATAAAAGAATATAAGAACAATGTTTAATTAGCTATGGGTTATTCCTTAAATTAGCATTTAAGGAATAACCCATGGCTTGTCTGGTAAATAATAAGGAACAATTCTGTGAGAAAGTAATGTTCTGCCATTGGAGCGGATGATTGTGTATATACAAGTGGAAAGTCCAGTAAGTTTGAAAAGGTGTGGATGGAGAGAAGAGGAGTAGGAATGAGGAGATTGGATGTTTGACTATTGTTTTTTATCTTTTAAGATACACTTATATTTTAATAAACTTTGTCCTGAAGAAGATGGGGTGAACCAACTCAATACCACTGAAACGCTGCGTCGACTACTTTATATTTATTTCTCTTTCTACATGATGGTATTTTTTAGCTCTATGACTGTATAGATCAAAGGAATTTGATCTGACAAGATACTTGATTATCAGATTAGGGCGGTATTTGACAGTAATGTGATGTTGCATAAAATATGTACATTGTTTTTTTATAAAAATGTTTTTTAGAATTGATACAACAATATTGTATTATAGCAAGGCAATACTGGATAAAGTATTTTTAATTTTGATGATTGTGGATCGATAAAGAACTGGTTATATTTAATAAATTCGTCATTTTTACATAAAACAGAGTTCAGTGTCAAGATAATTGAGTGGATGCACATGAATGTTGGATTTCCCTTTGATGGTGTATATGAAGATGTAGGGCCTCATTACGATGTTGGTCAGAAACTAAACCTCCAGACTCCTTGTTGGAATCTGATCGAACCAACTTGCAGTCAGCGGTTCCGACCCTTGTTCTGACTAAAAACACAGGCTCCCATTGAAAAAAGGGGTTGTTTCGGAAAACCTTCCACCCTGTGGCGGGCTCCCCATGGGCCCTGTCACACAGTGCAAGGTTCTACAGGGGGGTCCTTTGGTTACCCCCATGGCCTCCAACTGGAGGCCTCAGGATGAAGCGGGGCCTGCTAGGGCCCCCCAACGTCAGTTTCCAACAGCCTTTTCATGTTGGACGGTCCGAGTCGGAAAGGCTGTCCAAATCCGACATCGTAATATGTCCATTGAAAATGCGGTCCATAGTGCTGTACGAATCAGCTTTGACTGACTCGGAGTTTCTAAATTCCTGTCGGAACCGATTCTGAATGACTGAACAGTTACCTTTCCATCATAATCAGTCAGTCGGACTGACCAATTACGAATGGGTTCGGAAATTATATAGGAAAATCCGAATGCCTTTCAGAGCCTTTCCGACTGACATCGTAATCAGGCCCTTGGTGTTGAAAGTAAGAGTGTGAAATACAAAAGGGACTCTTCTTAGTTTTTATTGATATTTGACCCTGTCCCTTTCTGTCAGAACGGTATCTCTCGCACATGCGTGGATCTGTAAAAAAGAAAAACATAATATAAAACACAATCAAACTTTCCTGGTGCAAAATGAGATAATTTTTGCAAAAGAAAACACATTGTAATTAAGTCTGGTTTGATTGCTCATCACATGGGCAGATACAAATATTGTCTTGTGGATATTGGCCTATGGGAAAACATAACAATCCTATAGTCCCTAGCCTAAATTGAGTTAGAAACGTATGTTCATACACATTCTGCACAAATGATAAGTATGGGGCAATCCCGGCTGTCATCTGGACCAGACAGCAGTCTTTTACAAATGGCTTCACCCCTTCCACAGCCTTCCTAGTGACTTGTCTGTGCTTAAGGAACCTAGATTTTTTCTTTCTTGCTAATGCTATCTGGGTTCTCCAAACAAGTATGCACACCCCAGGGCGGCGGTGGTATCTCCTACATACTTTAACCCTGAGATGTTCAATCCATGGTCATATGAAAGACAATCTCTAACGACTTCCAGATTAAGCTTTGCCTCCTTGTTTGACTAGATGGAACACCAAAGAGCCACAGGAGTAGCGGCAATAAGGTCCTGAAGATACTTAAACCATAGTTCTTGATGTAAGAAAAAATTAGAGGTTGAGGGAGAAACTCCCAGCAGACGACAACAACGTATATTTTCCTCTATTTAGATGATAGCAGCATCTCTGTGGCCTCATACCTCCATGCCATAAGTCAAAGTCAGGAGGCACTTCCTTTGTAGATTTCTAATACCAAGGCCACTGGCTTTCTACCACAACACGCAGTAATAGAAACAATGGTGCCAACAGTAGAGAAGCGGGTCAACCTGCTTCTAAAGCATGCAGACCATGTGCAGGAATCATCAAATTCCAGTTCAAGATATGGAAAAGAGGTAACCCTATCAATTGTTTTTGTCTCCAATCTATAGGGTACACGTTTTAGTGCTCCTAGGGCACCACACCATACTAAACATGTTGTAAAAGTAGGTTTATAGGTCAAGGCCCTTTATAAATTACACAACAGCACTAATCAATGTTTTCAGGCCATTCACCATTCTAACGAGAGGCACCGTATCGTCCACATATAATAGAGCAGGCACAGCTTTATTCCCGGCAATCAGGACATCTGCCCCAGCAACATCCAACGTCCTCTCCACATATAGTAAGAAGAGGATAGGGGCGAATGCGCAACTGTGATGTACTCACACAAATGACTTAGAATAATGGAATACACTCACCAGCCTTTCCAAACCTTACTGAGACCATTAGAACTTGGTGGAGGAGTCTAAGAAATGAGACCAAGTAGGCCGCAAGGCCATTAGGCTCAAGTGTTTCCCATAATTTTGACATATTTACGCAATCAAAAGAGTTTGTTAGGTCCATGAACACAAGATGAATTGGGGTGCCCCTTGCATATTTGTATTTGGTCACAGTAAGATGTAAATTCAAACACTGATCGATAGTTCCTAGGCCCCTCCAGAAACCGTATTGAACCCAGGATATAATGTCAATCTTCCTTAACCACAGGAGGAGTTGATCAACTCTGCCTATTTTTTGGGTGGTGGAGTCGAGCAGGGATATCTGGTGATAGAACCTAGGATTGTTGCCGTTGCCCTTTTTAAAAACGGGTGCAACAATTGAAAGGCGCCAAGATGGTGGAATACCCACACTAAAGACAGACTGTGTTAATAAAAGAGGTAAGTACAGGTAGCGAAAATCCTAGGTCCTCATTGAATAAATCCATAGGTACCCCGTCCGGGCCCGACACTTTTTTACACAGACTTTCATGGATGGCTTTGAGGACTTCATCCTCCCTAAATGACAAATTGCCACAGGAAAGCGCTTCAGTCAGTCCCTCATCTATGGTCACAGTTTTGGAGGCATAAAGAAATGAAACTTATCTAGCCACTCTTTTGGGGTAATGTGGACAGTGACTTTGTCTAGGGCAGGACCGGTGACATCTCTAACTATATACCTAAGACAGGAGCCCTCAGAATTAGTTATTAGGAAGCAACTTAAAACTTGGTTGTTTGAAAAAACCTTGCTCCCTAGAATTTTCATTATCTCTTGCTTTTAATAATGATATTAGCCTCTGAAGGAATTCAGCACAGGGACACTCTGTAATGGAGTAACCATTGAACTCTACAAACTGCCATAACATAACATAACATGCATTCCTGCACCGCCTTCCAAAATGGCTGAGAGTCTTTATTCTGACAGGCTACCACTATCGCCTCCCACTTCTCATCTTTGATTACAGTTTTTCACTTTTTCAGTGGTATGGCATAAACTTTCCTGGCAGGTGGAATTAAAATCTGATTTCTAGGAATTTGCTTTATAGTCTTATGCAGATTGTCACTTAGCACTCTGCATGGCTTGTCCTGACAGGGAGCCCTGCCATGGGCTTGATTATAAAGCTTTTTACACAGGAGATAAGTTTCCCAAAGTTTTTTAAGGCCATGTCAAGGCCTTGTGCGTTTGATGAATAGAGGGTCAGTAGGTCCATACTAGTGCCCACAATGTAATTCATGACTAGCTTCATGTCAGTGTGGCGCCAGACTACTTTATGACCAGTGTCTTTAGTGGTTAGTGTCTGACTACTTTCAGCAACCGCATACTGGTGCTTCATTGGGACCATAATCAGCAACAACATGAGATTATGGTCACTAAACGCCGATGCACGGACCTCACCCCCATAATAAATGATAGTAGACTCCGTTATGTAAAGAAGTAATCAATTGTGGACCCGGGTCCCCTGTCAGTGAAAGCAGGTATGATTGTTGTGGCACTAAAGGAAACTTCATTCTCCAGGTCATAGGCCGCCAGATGCGGTTACAATAAATGTCCCCTGGAATACATAGCATCAAGATCTGCTTTCATGATGAGGGCATCCCAAATGAATGGTGAAAAATGCGGCAATATGCCCAATTTGGCATTAAAAAAACCTGCCAAAAGGTAATTAAAAGGTCTGCCGGCCTGGGACTCCCTATCATCAAGGGAGCCAATCAATGAAAACAAACACTGAAAAGCAAATTAAACCTATATGAAAATTCATTATTATAGAAAGTTCACTACCTAAATGCTGTACTTATTAGGCCAGCATAAGTCGAAAGCCTGTAGCGTATCTGTTTCAGTTGCTATGGAAATAATTTTACAACCAATATCCACCTTAAACCAAACGGCATATCCCCCTTTGGCACGACCCATAGGAGAAGGCATGGCTGGAGAGTAAAAGCATGAAAATCCATCATCTAAAAACTCAGTTGCAGCCCATGTTTCCTGCATGAGCACAATATCATAGCCTTTAATAAGAGTCTGCCATCCCTCACGGGTCATTTTTGTGGTGAAACCAGCAATGTTCCAGCCAAGGAGTTTAATATTAGGAATGGGCCTAGCTCACGGAGTAGCACTACGCGGAAATCCGCAGAGTAGCATAAAAACTCCATGCCTGCCCCTCCCTATTTTTAACCTACCCAAATGAAGGAAAGAAGAAATTCACTCTGCCCTGAATAAGTAGATCACGCTCACAGAACATACTGCCGGCTCATCAACTTAAAGTGCAGACCCCCCCACTCCGAAGAAGATAACATGACTATGTGACATTCTACCTCCCGGGGCCTCGGACAGCCTCCAGTGGAGGCACAACTCCCAGTCCCTTCGCAAGACGAAAGACCATCACAACACTGGGGTGTCAGATTCCTAAACGGGTGCAGCCCAGCAAGCCACCACAGCTAAAACAACAACAACACACACCAGGAGAAGCCATTACAACTGGACAACTGCAAGTGGGCAGGACTGTGGGCGAGAATCACACAAGAGCCATCCTGTACGGAGACAACCAACCGCACAGCTGTGCCACAACTTAACCAGTTCTTTCTCTGCAGCCAGAGCGTACCAAGATAAATCAAGTATGCACCACCACGAGGCACTGAGATGAAAGATGCCTAATTCATTGCCGCACTTTCGCTGCATTCAGTTCAATAGAAACTTTATTCGATCTTTTACAACCATAAAAGTATACAAAATAGACAACATGCCATTCGTGAAAATGAGTAGATAAAAATAATAAAATAACATCCTATCTTGTAATTCATAACTGTCACAAGGTAATATCTCTATATTCAAAATTATTTGGGCCAATGGTCCTCAAAACATTTTACAATTATTTAAAAAACTTCTAAAAGCCACAATTCATTTTTTTAATCTCATAAAAAATGTGTATATTACCTTCCGCGTTACTTTTACCCTTTCATGGCTCGTTCGCAACGTAGGGCTATTAAAATAGGCACCTCAAGACTAATTACAGTTGAGGAACTCTTTAACTTTTTTTATATATTTCCCCATGGTACAAGCTATGTCTAAATGAATCATTAACACTAAAAGGTTTACTGCTTGGGGCATATTTTTAATATCATACGTTTTAAAAATCGGACCTAAAAACTCTCTTCGGATTTCTAAAACCTTCTGGCAATCCAGTAATATATGCATGATATCACATGTTGTTCCTAAGGTGCAGGTGCATTTTCCCTTACTGTTTATCAAATATCTTTTTACCCCTTTATTCGCATAGCATGGGTTTACCCTGATTCTTAACCTCAGCACTTCTCGCCCTAACGGGCAACTAGGTAGCCTGTCAATATAAGGAAAATGTAGTTCATTTTGCCATGCTAAGGCCATATGGAGAACTGAGCTTTTCCTCAAGAGTTAATCTTGGTCCTGTGATCGACATATTTCTTTTCCCAGATTCCTAATTTCCCTCTGATCGATCTTAAATTGGAGGGACTGGGTGCACAGCATGAGCTTTATCAAATGACACGTCTTATTCATAGTGGCTCTGATCCCTTTTGCCCACGTTAGTTCACTGTTTACCATCTTGTTTCTGCACCATTGAGAGATTTTAGCATCATCTCCTGATCCCAAGCGCTGCCAGAAACACAATAGAGCCATGCAAGCTGTTATACCCCATGAGGTGATTCCCAATTCTAGTCTCACTGCCTGTACCATTGACGATTTAGGCAACGAGAATAGATTTTTCAGAATGTTTCCCTCCTCCACGTCCCACCCATTTTTAGTACCATTGCTAAGTAAGCATTTAGGACCGGTCGATCGGACATTTCGCCATACACACTCTTAAATCTTTTTAATCCCTTCACTGAAGCCGATGCCCTCAGTTTTAGTGCATTAAAATGGGTATGCTATTGGAGGCTTCTCTCGAACCACATTCCCAGATATCTATATTCTGTTACCTTTTCCAACTTCTCGGTGCCCAGAAACCAAGAGAACCCTGTTTTTCTTCTACCAAAACATAAGATCTTTGTCTTATCCATGTTAACAACAAGGTTTTTTGACATGGCAGTATTCATTAAACTTGTTTAATTTTCTTTGTAAGCCGGTCTCCGTCTGGTCCATAATTACAGGTCATCCGCAAAAAGTAAACATTAAATATGTTTCCTGTCTTGCTTCGGGCTTGCCCCTCTTGCATTACATAGGGTTGAGGGCAAGTCTGCAATAAACAAGGAAAAAAGCACGGGGCCAATATGCACCCCTACCTCAGCCCATTACCAATCTGGATTTTTCTAGATAAACTCCCCATTACATCTAGGGTTATCTGGGCCCAATTTTCAGTATGCAGTGCTTGAATCAGGCCCAATATATCCCCTGGGATGTTATACCCTATCAAAGTCTCGCACAGCTGCTCCATGTCCACCAAATCAAATGCTGCTCGGAGGTCCACGAAGCAGCAGAACAGACTTCCCCTCTGCTCGATTGACTCCCGCGCAATGGACCAGAGTGCAAAACAGTGGTCTACTGTTGAGTGTCCCTCTTTAAACCCTCCCTGTTCTTGGGGCACAATCCGATTTTCTTCCACCCAGTCCTTAAGTAATCCCAAAATTACATTGGGGAAAAATGTTTCACCTATGTCTAGAAGGTTTATTAATCTGTAATTTTTTTAGGTGTTTACGTTTCCTTTTTTATGGATTGGCCTTACGATGGCTCCTCTCCAGTTACCTGGCACAATCCCTGTATTAAGGATCCCCTGGAACATATTCGCAAAGAACTCTGACCACCACTTCGACTTAGTTTTTATAATTACTGCTGGCAAATTATCTGGGCCAGCTGCTCAGGTTAGGTTTAGACTAGATATTATTTTCCTAATGTGGCTGGAGGTAAAGTGTTCCTTTATCTCTTCCCTCACTCCTGGCCATGCTATTGTACTTGCTTTATCTAACATTGGCCACTTCCCATAAATTTCCCCCAGATAATGCACTCAATTATCTTTGAGGACCGAACACTGCAAAGACCCTCATACTTTACCGGAGCTTTCTTGTACCAACTTCCACAAACCTTTCACATTTTTGTCTTCAATTACCGATAGCAAACTTGCCCAGCAACTGTCTTTATAGGCTCTTTTTTTATTCCTAATGATTGTTTTATATTTTATCCTTAGTGTCTGTATAACAGTTCATCGTAATACCTTACTCTAAATCTTCTTTCCTGTTGCCTAATACAAGCTGCATTCATATAATTGGAAGTGGCGACAGGCAGTTTTACACAACAGCAGAGCACATATTGTGTTTGTGAATGATTAATGAGCTGTAATTGATGTATTTTAACTATGACACTTTGATTAGCTATGAAAACCACTAGCTCATGGTTATGGGTGTCAAATTCAGGTATTTACTATGAGTCTGCACAAGACATGCTTCCAAGCGCATCTTGTGCAGGGCTGTAAAATAAAATCTGATCACACAGGCAGGTTAGAAAGAACTTCAGTAACTTACATACATTGCCTTAAATTCATTCACCTACTTGTCTTGCCTGTGCCCCAGCTGCATGCAGTGTGTACAGAGACTGCTCAGTAATTAATTAGCTCAGGACTGGAGCAGGATATGGTCACTGACAGCCATTTTGTTGACACGGGGGGCACTCTCAGGGTGGTACTCCAGGTGCAGTTGCAGGGGAAAAGGTGAATAGGTGACAGTTTCCCCTGGTGCTTGTGGCTTCAGTGCTGATGGTCACGTTTCTCCTTTTTGGAGGGGTAGGCCGCACTGGAGATTCAATTTTTTGAAGCGTAGAGTAGAGACTGAGTCCGACTGGCCATTGGCATTGCCAAGCACAAGTTTGTGGGGGCCTTAAATCGGACAGAATCTGAACTCTTTTAAGTTCTGACACTGTTTACTTTCCCCATATAGCTGAAACCACACCTACAATGATGGGGGTGGGCCGGCGTCAGTAGGCTCTACTACGCTTCAAAGGAGGTGGAGTACTTTTGCCAAACTTCGCTCTCCAAGTGGAACGTGAAGTTTGCAAACCTTCACATACTCCACCAGTGGAGCGGAGTTTCCCACCCACTCTTAATGTTAGAGTTGCACACATTCAGGCTATCACCACACACTACTCTGGATCATCACAAGGCAACATGGAAGGAGCAAAATCAGAACCCATATGCAATGAGCCTGAGGTCACCATCAATGAAGAAACCGACACACAACTTTGGGGATGGTGAGACAGGAAGGTTGCTCCCAACAAGCCACAACATTTGGAGAGCAGAATCCCTCCTGGCCTGTGTGTCAATCATTACCTTCCTAGACTGAGTGTAGTTTGATATCCAACAGTTCACCTAACTGAATGGACAGGCTATCCCAAGGGTCGACATTCTCTGTGGGCTCGCTCGTTTGGTCATTCAGCTTACGTGCCCTCATTGTTACTTTGGACTGTAGCGGCATTGTTTTTGTGCCTTTTCCCTATGTTTAGCTGACTGACCAGTATCTGGGCTTGGTGAATAGGCTAAGGTCCCACATCCATCATTTGTCTCTGCTCCAACCTCTTCCAAGTCAGTACAAATGTGACCACTCTCCTTATCCCTTTCCAGCACTTCCAGTCCTAATGGTGTGGGAGGGAGAACAGAGGAAGTTGAGGGCTCTATGTTGTAGTGGGGTAGAGAATGAGTTGAAGATGTCAAGGGCAAAGAACCAAAAACCTCAGTTGAAAGGGAAAGGCTTTGTCATTTTGATTTCATTTGAGAAAAGATTCACTGTCAATGCCAAAAAACTGTCAAGAGTGGTGCGTGGATGACATTCAGAACCCAATGGTGGCCCAGCAGTTACCTTGCTCTTACCCATGTTTTTTTTTTTTACCTTTGTGCTTCGATTGTGCCTTCAGTCTCTGCAGTTTTGCCCCTTGGAGTTGGTGTATTCAGAATCAGAATTATGTTTCACCTTCGTTTTCATGTACCGTTGTTTGATATCTACAGATCCCTGGCTCTGTTTGTAGTCCCAGCTGCCCTCCAGGCTTCAGAAAATCTGCCATACCAACAAAACCCGTTTGCTGCTACCTGTGTTTTCGCTGTCTACCGGGAGAGATTTCCAACCAAACAGGTAATTGAAGCTTTGGCATGAGAGCTTGATTTATGATTTTCAGATGTCAACAAATACAAACTTGAATATGTTTCATTCTTGTCATCTGTCAGATTCTGTTGAATGCTTCAAATGTCCCTGGGATCACTGGTCCAAAGAAAATCGTACCCGTTGCATCCCAAAGATCACTGAGTTTCTTTCCTACAATGAAACTTTTGGAGCCATCTTGACTGCAGTCAGTCTTTTGTCTTCGGCAATTCCTGTTGCCATCCTTGGGCTTTATGTTCATTACCGAAGCACACCTATTGTGAAAGCAAGCAATTGTTACCTTAGCTGCCTCTTGCTCCTGTCTCTCACCATGTGCTTCCTTTGCTCATTGGCTTTTATTGGTTACCCAACATCAGAGAAATGCCTTTTTCGCCAGACTGGCTTTGGTATCACTTTTGCCCTTTGTGTCTCCTGCATCTTAGCCAGAACCATCATGGTGGTCATAGCATTTGCTGCCACAAAACCCAATAGTGACTTAAGGAGGTGGGTTGGGCCTATGTTGTCATACACAATCATCTTTTTCTGTACTCTAATCCAAATTCTACTCTGCGGTGTTTGGTTGGTTGTCGCACCTCCTTTTCCAGTCTATAACATCCACACTCACCCTGGTATCATCACAGTAGAATGTCACGAAGGATCCACCATTGCTTTCTGGTCCATGATGGGATATCTTGGATTTCTTGCGACCATAAGTTTTGTAATTGCCTTTCTGGCCAGGAATCTCCCCAACAGCTTCAACGAGGCTAAACTAATCACCTTCAGCATGGTCGCCTTCCTCAGCGTTTGGATCTCATTTATTCCTGCCTACCTCAGCACTAACGGCAAGTACATGGTGGCCATGGAGATTTTTGCTATTTTATCTTCAAGTTCATCACTAGTTTTCTGTATATTTTTTCCAAAGTGTTACAACATCCTTTTTAGACCAAACAGAAACACAAAAGCATATCTAATGAGCCGGGATCCAGGTCACATTAAGAAGACGTTTTAACCATAGCTATGCCACATTAGGACACACGATTTCTTTAAGGTGGTGCAATCCTTGAACTACTGTATAAATCAATGTGGCTTCAGACCTTTACTGGTATTATTTGTTTATAAATTAATAACAGATATACCGCATGTTAGTCCAACATCAAAAGACACACAGCCTGTGAACTGCGATTTAGCTATCCAGGTGAAGCTTTTGTTTTTGCGCATGTCACAAACATTTATATATTTTAACTTTTCATATCCTTTATTTTCCATATAAATGCATCCTGAAAAAGGTTTTTGCAAAACTAAAGGGCATTGATCATATGGAATCCCAGGTGGATTAGAACTCACTTCTGAATAGTTCTTTATTCGCTTATTTAGCTAAAATAATCTGTATCCCCTAGTAGGAATTTACCTCCAGACAGCTGTTAAAATATACACCTAACATGTCAGCTGCCAGGGATGTTTCACTATTTTATGTTGGTCTCCAGAGTATTTTGATGCCAAGTCCTTAAACACTACTGTGTATTACTGATCCAGCATAAATCAATGAATAAATCCTACAATCTTTTATTTCAGGCAATCAGATAATGGTCTTTGTTAAGAAAGGATGCACTGTTTCTGCTTGAGTCATGATCAAACTGGAAAATAAACATAGTTTGCCTCATGTACATTTTGATTGTTTTGAATCATTTTGAGACAGATTCTTGCAGGTTTGTAGGAATTAATAAAATGTCTACATATTTTCCACTCTGAAAATGGTTGGAGATTTTCTCAGACAAAAGGCACTAGTAAATCTTTTTTTTCAGGTTGGAAAATGGAACATAACACATCTAAATTAAAAAGGTGTGATACAAAAGAGGTTTATCTACAGGGACAATTACCATATTGTAGAAATTACTATATAGGGGGAAATAAGGAAAAAGGAAAACCTTAGGATTCATTTTGGAAGGCGGAATGCCAGTCCTCCATTTTGCAGCACATAGATAATTGTCAAATATTAATGGCAACCATTGCATTGTTTGGGAGCATCTTCATCAGGAGCAAACCAATCTTGCTCCAATTCAGGAGAGAGATGAAGAAGTACTTTAAAGAACACCATCAAATCAGCCGCCTCTCAAATCACTTGTTAACTGCATCTTTGCCCACGTATAGTGCTCCTCTGACTTTGGCTATGTTATAAATATCACATACGCGCATATATCTCTTAAACCTTTTAACAGTTAGGTAACAGCAATGTGGTGGCTTTGTGGTTTTCACTGCAGGGATGAGGCAAGGTTTACAATCATATACTACAGTGGTTCTTAACCTGTGCTCCAAGGACCCCAGTGGTCTGCTAGGCCTACTTAAATGGTCCACAACTGTTTCAAAATTGAATATATTATAATTGATAAATTAAAATGAAATAAATTCTATGAAATAAGGAAGCAAAATTTGATTGTGAATTAAACACATTGTTTCCATATCTGAGTTTGCTTGGCGTATACTTGATTCTTTATTTTCGTGTATTGTTTTGAAGTTAAAATTCTAGGAATGGCTAAGGCAGAGGGTCCCCGGGTTCCACTAATGTCTCACTGGGTGTCCCCGTATTTCAGTAATGATCTACTGATTGTGCGCATTACTAAGTATGTAAAGCCTGCGGCTCTTGTTTAGCAATTATATTGTAATACTTTCATTGTGTGTTTGGTATTGTGCACTTTCTATCTCCTGACCTTCTATTGACATTGTAAATAGATTCAAACATATCTTGGCTATTATTGAAGTGTAGTGCACCCACACATGCAGCTGGATAGTGGAACTTTTATAGCAACTATGATACCAGGAGACTCAAGGAGGCATAGTGAAGCTAACTTTTCATTGTAGATTCAGTACCCAAGGTTACTGAGGACTCAGAGCGTTCCTTTATTATGCATGCTTGGTGACCTCTGCAACTGTGTGCCGCTGAGAAAAAAGATTGACAGCATCAGTGAATATGGAGAGTCACCTAATAGTGATGCCTATCAGTTTATGAAACCATTCTCACATACAGTGCACATTTGCATGGTCATGTACATTTGACAATATTTGTATAGATGGGACTCTAATAACTGGACACTGAAATCTGACCAACAACATAAAATGTAATTTTACAATCAAAGCTCATGTAAGAACTAGGAACTTGACCCTAACTTTCTTGCACTTTTCAGTGAGACATGTGACTATTGCCTAATTTGGATAGTGAACACAATGGTGCTGCTTGGTGAAGGATTGTATTCTGTTTTAAGGTGAAACTGTGTCTAGCCAGGTACAGTATTCCCAAATATACTTTCATTTCCTTGGCACAGAATGAAGTCTGGCTCAGTTTACCTCTTTTTCTTTTTATATTTAAATTTTTATTTGGTGGTACAGTGCACACACATTATTTACCAAAAACAGTCTATACACTTCATAAATACACAAATAAATAAAGTGCCGTAGAAAGCAACCGACCATCCATGGAATCACCAGTTATGTGCTCGGGTTTAGGCCCATGTAGCGAAGCTGCTCGTTTCTTACATTGTCCTCTTTTTCCTAATAAAATTACTGCTGTGACCTTTGCACATATTCACGTGTGTCAATGTTGGATTCGTTTTTCTGAAACTACTTCTGTTTACACATTTGGCTACGTATAAGATTAACACAATGTCTCAAACACATTGTACAAGGCTTTTAAGTACGAATGTACAAATGTCTATCTTTATCCACGGGTCGACAGGGCTATTCACACATCCATAACATTGCTAATCTATTTGTACATCACAAGAATGCTTTTTATTGTAAATAATCAGCATCTCATAGGATTAGCAAAGGAAGCACTTCAGCTGACACTGAGGGTTCCTGCATGCTGATACTTCACCAAGCAGCTGTCTGACATCTCCATGAGGGGTGTCCAGTCCGTGAATGAGATGGGGTCCTACATTCTCTCTCGCTAGGTAATTGCATTGGATTGTCACTTGGGGGGAGTCTTGACGTCACACCTACATGCACTCTAGACATACACTGAGTAGGGATACCTTGTTTGCCTGGACTTCGCCGTGGGCTGTTCCCTGCACCTGTGGTGTTTTTCTTCTGCCGCAGCTCCTCGCCGGACCCGCTTCGCGGGTCCCGCTTCGCGATGTGGAGAGAGGCCCCTTGAGCATAGAGGGGCTCTGATCTTGGACACCGGACTCTGGGCTTTGGCAGGCAAGTACAGGGCTGCGAGCGGACCCGCAGGGACTCCAACTCCCAGGAGCCCCTGCGTGAGGTCAACCCATAACACCTGGGTCGCTCTCCCTGACTGCCACGCCCCCGCCCTAGCACTTGAAAGCAGCCCCCTTCCTGATCGACGTGGGATACCTTGTTTGCCTGGACTTCGCCGTGGGCTGTTCCCTGCACCTGTGGTGTTTTTCTTCTGCCGCAGCTCCTCGCCGGACCCGCTTCGCGGGTCCCGCTTCGCGGTGTGGAGAGAGGCGCCTTGAGCATAGAGGGGCTCTGATCTTGGACACCGGACTCTGGGCTTTGGCAGGCAAGTACAGGGCTGCGAGCGGACCCGCAGGGACTCCAACTCCCAGGAGCCCCTGCGTGAGGTCAACCCATAACACCTGGGTCGCTCTCCCGGCCTGCCACGCCCCCGCCCTAGCACTTGAAAGCAGCCCCCTTCCTGATCGACGTGGGATACCTTGTTTGCCTGGACTTCGCCGTGGGCTGTTCCCTGCACCTGTGGTGTTTTTCTTCTGCCGCAGCTCTTCGCGGGTCCCGCTTCGCGGTGTGGAGAGAGGCGCCTTGAGCATAGAGGGGCTCTGAACTTGGACACCGGACTCTGGGCTTTGGCAGGCAAGTACAGGGCTGCGAGCGGACCCGCAGGGACTCCAACTCCCAGGAGCCCCTGCGTGAGGTCAACCCATAACACCTGGGTCGCTCTCCCTGACTGCCACGCCCCCCGCCCCACCTCCTTCTCTTTTATTTTTGCACTGGGATCCCGCTGCGCGGGAGCGCGCGGGAGGGCGCCGGGAGAAGCCCGGGACAAGGGCGGGGCCGTCTGTGGCCGTCATAGGCCGGAGTAGGCCGGGCTGGGCCTACCCTCTTGGTTCTACCGTTTGCCATTAAGTCCCTAGCACAACAAGCTGATAAATTGCCCCATAGCTATTATCACACTCTAAGATACCATGCCGTCCCCGGTAAAGGAAAGTACCCCCATAAGGCAGGCAGGAACAAAAAATATGACCTTAGAGAATTACTTTCCTCGGGCGGGGGGAGATGGGGACAAGGAGAACACATTAAGCCGGCTCAGAGCTGAGCGGAGACGCTCTATAGATAATTTGAAAGGTAGACCTCTAGGAGACTATCCTCCCACACCTAGCGAAGACTTGACACTAAATGAAGATGTTCCGATCCTGCTTAGGGATGTTACAAAAACGCCCCCAGTGGTACTTATGAGCTCAACCCCAGTGAGTAGCACAAGCCCAAGTAGGGGGACGATTGACTTAATTTCTCAACCGCCCCCAGCATCAAAGTCTAGGAAAGCCAAACCTAAAATAGCTGTAGCACAAGGGGTTTTTGGGAACCCACAAAACAAACGTAGGAGGAAGTCGAGGGGTGCCCAGGCTAAAAACAAACCAAAGATCCCTCATTCTGATTTTGGGAAGTCATCCAAACCCTCCATATCAACTGTGACAACGGTGGCTGACTTACATTCTAAACCCGCTGCACAGGACGGTGTGGCTCCCGTCCTGACTAAAGAGACGGCTAGCAACATTGTTAATGCCCCCCTCTCTGTTGCTCCGCTGGGTAATTTGGAATTCCTGCTTAGGTCACTTTTGTTACCAATTAGTGAAAGCATCAAAAAAGTGGAAATCAGACTAACCATTCTTGAGGCTACACTAAGCAGTATGAAAAATCCGGCCAATTCTCATGAGAGGGCTCCTAAACCTATTGCCACCCCAACAGCTCCAAAAAGTGTTATGCATCTTGCTCCCTCACAGGTTGCAACTGCGGCCGCCCCACCACAAACCCAGAGGAATAACCCTGCCCCAAATAAGCCACCTAACCCCATAGGACCTATACCCCCTGCAAATGCTGTTCCCCCGGTACAGCCCCCAGATAGTGTTGCACCGACTCCACTAATGAAGCTTCCCCCCAGGCCACGTAGACCCAATTTACCACCAGAGGCGAATGACTTTACAGTAGTCATGGCGGGCGTCCCACCACTAGAGGCAGGTGAAGCCGAGGATTTCTGTGCTCTGAAAAGTAGGGTGATTAAGTGGCTAAATTTGAATAGACCCTTACCCGTACACTTAAGCAATGAGATCATAATGGTCAGAAGGGTGCCTTGGATAGGGAGAACACGCAAATCCATCATAGGGGATTGCATATTGGTGAGCTTCAGGGATGCTGGAACAGTTGCTCACATATGCCAGGGAAAGAATAGATCACAGGTAACAACAATTCAAACACTTCATGTGTCTTTCTTCTTTCCCCCCACCCCAGCCCCTGTACACGTGACCCGTTCATATGACAACTGGGAAAGGGTGGGTCGAAGGGGTGTTCATTACGAGTTCAATCCCAGGCCATTATTTAGCCGCCCAGAGCTACCCTCCCATACATTCAATCAGTTCCACTGCCTGGATGGTCTTGAGGGGGTAGATTGACAAAGAGATAATGGTATATGGGGTATAGGGGGTAGAGGGGTTCCAAATGCTGAGTGGGAGAAGCACAGCCCCGAGACAAAACAAAAGTCATCAAGTTGCGCCCGGAGTTATGTGCTGGATGAACCTAGGGTTGTAGATATTGCATGTATAGGTGACGCACAGGGATCGGAATTGGGAAAACAAGTGCGAGAATCACCTGGTGGGTCACAGGGAGGAGGGGTCCAGGGGGGTGAGGCACTAAAAATCATCTCATGGAATATAGCTGGCCTGGCTGGGAAATTTAATAACAAAGAGTGGCTTGACTATATCAGAAAATTCCATGTAATTTGTCTGCAGGAGACCTGGGCCCAGGAGAATAATTTCCACCTGCAAGGGTATAAGTGTTTTTTTGTTCCTGCTCAAAAATCAAGATCAGGGAGAGCCATGGGAGGTCTAGCTATTTATATAGATCTGAGCCTTCCGGGAAGTTACACTTGCCTTGATTGGAATTCCCACAGGATTCAGGCAGTCAGGTTCACTGGGAAAGGTCTTAGATTTGTTGCAGTAAACCTTTATAACAACGAGATAGCGGGATCTAACATCTCTCTTGTTACTGAATTAGATAATAGGTTGGGCCAGGTCATAACAGGCCAAAAAAATGGGCAGCCACATGGGTTGGTGGTTATGGGTGATTATAATTGCCACTTGTGCCCGGTACTGGTCCAAATAAGTACAGATTGGTCCCGATGCCCTATGGAGAAGGGACCGCATTTCTCTCATACGCCGTTGGGCTCAGCTTTCAGAATGTTACGGTTTAAATATGACCTTGAACACACCATTAATATGGTAGGGATGCAGGAGGATGGCACACTCCCCCCCACATTTAAGGGTAGAGGATGCTCTTCCTTCATAGATTACATTCTGGTCTCAAGGTCCTTAATTAATAAGACAACTAGTGTAGGGATCGAATGGAGTGGCTTTAGTGACCATAACCCTCTTGTTTTGGAGCTGCAGTATATGGTGGGTCTAAGTATTAGAGTTCAACGCACCTTCACTGAGAGAGCAACAGACCAAGGCAGGAGACTTAAATGGGCTAAAATAGACGGGGAAAAGTTCTACAAGGGCCTGGTGGACGCAGGCATACTTGCTATTAATGATTGTTTGGACACAGAAGTCCGCGGACCGAGGATAATGGAAGCTTTCGACCAGATCGCTAATCTGGTCGATGGTTTGCTAAAGACTAGTGTCCCATTTAAGAACCACGGGAATCCCCGATGGTTCGACAAAGACTGCTCTAAAGCTTTGAGGGAGCTGAAAAGCTGCCTTAAAACTAAACCAAGGGTCCCCCACAAAGTTAAGGTGTGCAGAGAAATTTATAAAAAGGAAATTAAGAGGAGGAAACTTGCCTTGCAGGCGGAAGCATGGGCAGATTTACGAGAAGCGGGGGAAAGAAAGGACCTAGCAGGCTTTTGGAAAATAATTAATAACCCAACTTTCCAGGAAAAAGATACCCCGGATATAGGGGCCAATATTCTCCCAGAGCAGTGGGTTAACCACTATAGGGGCCTGTACAATCATGAGCCTGGTTCTACTGTAGACCTACCGGCCATTCCAACTGAGGCTCCACTGGTAGAATTCTCCATTAAGGAGATCATTGCAGGGATTGAGGGCCTGACCTAAAATAAAGCTCCGGGGCCTGATGGAATCCCCCCTGATCTGTTTTTGAGTAACATCGAACTCTGGGCTCCCCTAATGACAAGGGTTATTAATACTGCTATCATCTGTGGCCTGCCCCCGTCTTGGTCCACGGCAGTAATTGTGCCGATTTTCAAAAAGGGCAACAGGGATGACCCAAAGTGCTACCGCCCGATCTCCCTGATTGATGTGTCAGCAAAACTTTTGGGGAGGGCAATTCTTAATAGACTGTCCGAGTGGACCGAGGAAAAAAACATCTTCTCGGACACTCAATACGGATTTAGGGCAGGGAGGTCCACTAGTGACCAGTGCCTGAACCTTTATTTGCTGACTGCCAAGTATACCATGGCTAGTGATGAATCCATTTACATGGGTTTCATGGATCTGGCAGCAGCATTCGATCACGTCAATAGGGAAAAATTGTGGGGCATGATGCTTAGTATGGGGATAGAGAGTGGTCTAATTAATATATTGAGGGAACTGCACAGTGACACCATCGCCAAAGTCCGCTTTAATAGGGAGGGGGGGCTGACTAGTTCTTTTCCCTGTAAGAGTGGAGTCCGACAAGGCTGCATTCTTGCTCCCTTTTTGTTTTCCCTTTATATTAATAATTTGGAGCAGTTTCTGTTGGGTCTGAAGGCAGATTGCCCAAGGGTTGGGTCGCGTCATATTCCTGTTCTGCTTTATGCAGATGACGCGGTACTGATCGCACGGACACCAAGGAGCCTACAAATCCTGATTGATGGTTTTGTTAGGTTCATGAGTGCCTTGGACCTTTCTGTAAATCTGAGTAAATCCTATGTGCTCCTGGCGGGGAAAAAAACCACCTCTAAATTTACATACAAAATAGGGAGTCACATTGTGGAAGAGGTCAAAACGTTTCCATACCTTGGTGTAACATTCGATGGTGCCCTGCGGTTTGATACCCTGGTGGAGGAACGTTGTGGTAAAATGATTGCATCTAACGGGGCAATTGCTAGCTATGGCAGGAGGCTAGGAAGATGGTCCCCGGAACAGGTGATAAATCTGTACAGCTCAGTATCATGCTCCAAGGTAATTTATGGGGCAGAAGTATGGGGCTTTGTCAATACCACTAGTATCCAACGTGAAGAAAATAAATATCTGAAATCACTCTTGAGGGTACCACAAAGTACTGCTGGTTTGATTGCCCATAGGGAGCTAGGGAGACCATATATAGAAGATTTGATAAAATTGAGGCCTATTATCGCTTGGTTAAAAATCTGGTACAATCCTGATGCGACACTTAGTAGAGAAATCTTATTGGACTGCCTAAAAAGGGACAAGTGTATGCGCATCCCCTGGCTCCTTTATGTGAAGAATACCCTGGAGGAGCTATGTTTTGGGAACCTCTTTACTCATCCTGTAACTATTGTAGCCCAGAATAAACTGCATGTAGGGAGAATTTTTCTAGAGCGGAAAAACCTACGCAGAGATGAGGCTGAAGGGTGTAAAAAGACAGTGAGGGCCCATCACCTAGTGAAGAGCGTGGAAGGTATGGAGCCATACTTGTTCCACATGTACAATGCACAGGATAGGTTCCTGATGTGCCGTTTCAGATTGAACCTTCTCCCATTTATGTTGGCATCACCAGCGGGGTTTGCTACATCAATAGAACAGAAGGGGCCCTGCGGCTGCGACAACAGGTCTCCGCAAGACTCCCTTCATTTTGTTCTACTCTGCCCCTTTTACTCAATGCCCAGACGCAGATACCTTGTAAATATTTTGAAAAATGCTAATTTGGTCCACGCTAGGGAGGCACTTGTATTCTTACAGAAAGCTGAGGAACCCCAAACACTGTGTAGTATTATGAACTTTATCAAGGTAGCACTTCGTTTAAGGCTTACTAGAGGAGAAGACTGAAATGTTTTTACTTTAACTTTTAAGTGTTAAATATGGCTATATTGTTGTATTTATGTTTTGTTAATTCACTGTACAAAGAACCCTGAAATGTTTAATGACTTTTTAAAATGTAAATATGAGTGTGCTTTTATGGTGTTTTTTAATCACCGAATAAAGATTCTTTGACTTGACTTGAGTAGGGTTTGCATAGTAGGAGTATGCTTGATTACTACCTGGTTTTATATGCCTGCATATAAACACTGTTTTAGCACCATGGTAGAACTATATCTACTATCTTCTCTCTTGGTGCTTGTAATAACTTTCATCTGCTTCTGTCTACTGATTATTGCAGCACATGTATTTTATTCAAGAATAATGTTGGTTCAATAAATGTATTGAACAAGAGTTTCTGATCTGTTACCCCAATCCCTGAAGGGTCAGGGTTGTCATGTTGAGTGGTTGCCAGAAACCATTCGCTCCCTGGTAGGATTAGGGGGCTTATGATGGCACCATGAGCTAGCTAGTCTCAAGGCCTGCACATCCTGCGAGGGTACTTGGAATCAGTCTAGGCACCTCACTCAATGTTTATGCTGTCCAATAAATGTGCATACCTTATGGATTATTGGGAACTAAACAACATGGAGTCACCAATGCTGGTTGGGTACTTATTTAATGGTCTACCTCAGTAGTTCAGTTGTGCTTTCACAGATACCCCTACTCACCTCCAAACAGGAGACGTCTTTGGTGGTAGGGAAATCCACCTCAGCTGAGTAGGTATACCCTACGTATTGGCTGTAGGTTGTTCAAGCTTGAAGGATAGAAAAACTTCCCACATTGTGCTTATGCCATCTCCATCAATTCTTTATTAATTTTCTGCTTCTTTAAAAAACAATGTCTGCAAATGGAGATAATGGAGAAAACATTGGAGAAGAAATAGAAGCTCTAAACTTTACA
Source organism: Triturus cristatus (assembly GCF_964204655.1). Classification (NCBI taxonomy): domain Eukaryota; kingdom Metazoa; phylum Chordata; class Amphibia; order Caudata; family Salamandridae; genus Triturus; species Triturus cristatus. Next base: position 762,671,191 of record NC_140595.1, read on the forward strand.
GAAAATTGCAGACATGCAGTTACTATGAAATTAATAACATTATTACAATATGGTCTCCCGGCAACATGTGGAGATGTTACCTTCATTACCTTGAGGCACACGAAGCATTCAGAACAGAAGAATTCTATCCCGGCTGCAAATACCAATACACAATTGATTAACACCAGAAGAATACACTCCATATGTGGACATAGAAATTCCATTATCTTACCAAGAAAACATATAAAGTGGCTTGAAGGTGCCTTCCCACACACTACAGAAAAGAAGGAGCGACCTCACCGGTCTTAGCTGCATACACACCGCATTCTGACACTGCTAGATTAACTGCAGCAGAATTGCGTACACTATACATAAATCTAGTAAAGATTTATGGAAATCTTACACAGTTCATAATGCGAACACAGTTAACCCTGCGCGGACTGCTCAGGCTACATAGCCACAATTGGCTACCACGGATATCAGCCCACAAACACAGAATGCTGTTATGGGAAAGATTCCCACCAGTCAAGAGCAATTTCCATTCTGGATAGCACAAAAATCTAGGCCTGGGTGGTGAATTCCGTTTCGCTTGCGGAATTTGCGGAATTTGGGTAATTTCGCGTTCCGCAGAGAACGTGGAATTGCCAAAATCTTTGTGATCCGCGGCTTTGCGAAATTTCTTGCCTGTTTGCACTTTCAAAATGAGTGTTCGAAAGATATTTCTCCCCGAGCACGCAAACAGCGTCCGCGAACAAAAAAAAAGCATCGCGAACGGGTGGAACAAGCAATTCCGCATGTTCGCGGAACATTTGCTTGCTCACGGAGATTTTTTACCATTTCGTGGAGCTTTGCGTAGTGCAATTACACAAATTCCACCCACCCCTACAAAAAACAAGCCAGCTTGAAGCAGTTTTTCCCATAAGGGCCCACAGGAAAACCCCAGATATTGACTATTTGCTTGGGGCTGGAAAGGAAGATTGTGCCACTTGGGGTACAGTCTTTGCTGTAGTCTACACAAAACTCATGGTACTCCTTCACTAGCTGTAGATGGTCAGTGCGCAGATCATAAGACCGCGTGAAACCGCAGAAGGAATCACAACACTCATCGAACTACATCATTAAAAAAGACACAAACCAAAGAACACTAAACCTCAATTCACAAAAGAAGAAGGTAGCTGGGATTAAAAAAAGGCATGCCCAGGCTACTGAGGACTCTGCTTCTGAATGGGGAATAGGCAGTGGCGATGCTGGACAGCGCGGTAGAAATCACAATAGCTCACCGGAACCTAATGGATTATATGGTGGCAGTAGCGCTGAGTGAGCATATCATGGTGAAAACACCTAATACTAGAGTAAGTGTTCCCTGTCATTTATACAAAATAACACTCCAAGTGGAGAGGGACATACCAAGAAACATCAAAGCTATCTTTTGAGAGAACCTGACATATGGTTACGATATTCTTTTGGCTGAAAAAGACTGGCCACCTGAGTTCGTAATGAAATGCCCAAATGGGGAAATGGTAATTGTTAGAACTGGGGGTCTCTAGTTGCAGAGGTTGGTACCTTTGACCAAATAGGGACCCTTGCTTCTAGTCAGGGTAAGGGGTACACTCCTAAAATAACCCCTGCTCACCCCTTGGTAGCTTGGCACGGGCATACAGGCTTATCTCAAAGGCTTTGTGTAAAGCATTTGTGAACACATACAGTAATCCAGTGACAACACTACAGATGGACACCACACAAGTTGTATATAAAAAATAAGTATTCTTTATATAGACTTATCACAAGACCACAAACTACAAAAATCCACAATACTGTACTTTAAAAATGGTAGAAATAGCGTAGTTCTCTTAAGATGGTAAATACGACTCTTATGTTCAATTTACCTTTGGATGCGTATCGCTATACAACAAAATTGTTGCAGGGAAGGTGATGCGTTGGTTCCTTACACACAAGAACGGTGATGCGTCGGTTCCTTACTGCTGCGTAGGGGACGATGATGCGTCGGTTCTTCTCGGTGTGGGGAGGTGATGTATCGGTTTCTTACTGCGCTTCCGTGGCGATGCCACCAGCAATACAGTGATGCAATGAAGATCCGGTGCAATGAAACACAATGGCGTCTTCTTGATGTTGCGACGACAATGCATGCATGCCGAACGGCCGTCCGGCGACTCAATGAATCTTCTGAGCCACGACAGGCCCTGCGACACGCTTCTCCAGTGATGCGACGGCATCAGCTGCGACGGCGACACTTTTCTCCAATGATGTGGGGTGCTTCGGTGATGCGATGCAACAGGAGCAGCAGCGGCACGCTTCCTCAGCGATATAATGACAGCTGCTACGGCAGCGACACGCTTCTCCGGTGATGCGACGGCATCTGCTGCGACACTCTGCTCCGGTGATGCGAGGCGCTTCGGCGATGCGATGGTGACAAAAGTTTATGTTGTCCAACAAACATGCAGATCCTACGGATAAGTGGGAAGGACACGGCACACCCTCCCAAGCAAAATTCCAACCCTATCAGGCCCTCAATTTGCCAACAAGGAACCCCATATTTTACAAAATGTCTTTACTTTACCTGACCTAGCAGCAAACACCTTCTCTCTTTCTCTAACCATCTTCATTTTCCCCCATAAACCCACAAAGCATGGAACACGCTTGGCTCTCCATCTCTACAAAATCAATGACCAAGCCTCCAAAATAACAATATATACCAGCTTCTGGAGCTTTGAAGGTGTACCCGGCATAGGGCAGTCCCCCACAAGTGCCAGCATGTGGTTTTGTGGTATTTGGATTTTCAGCTGATTTTATTTAGATACCTTCTCAAAAACTACAGCTTACCATAGTACCATACACTATGTGAGACCACCCTACCCCATGTCACACCTAAAACATTGGTTCGAACAATCCTGTCTTATTTTATTTGAAAACTGGAGAGTCCTATAGATCAGCAATTTTGCAAAAAATTGAATATTATGAAATTCCCCCCCTTTTAAGGCAGAAAAATGTGATTAATTAATTATTAACCAAACATCTTGAGGTACTACTTCATTCTCGTCCCTGAGACATTTTGTCAAAATTTGCTCATGCATATCCACTTTCTCACAGGATAGTAAATATAGATTCAACAGGTTCATTTTCTTCATGTCTGTTTCATCAATTAGATTTAGCCCTTGCTCCTCATTGTTGTACAAGACCTTGGCATCAAAGCTCCATAGCACCTCAGGCAGGATCCTGTAGGACCATTGAAGGCATGTTTTCTCACTGGTGATCTCTCACCAAGTTTTCCATCTATCATTCTGCAGAAAATCATCCAGTTTCAGAAATCCATGAATTCCCCACCTAGCTACTATTGCTGGATCCATAGTGGTCCCTCCCTCTAATTCAGGTTGGTTTAATTGAGTTTCTGAATTTTAGAATAATAGGGGAATGTCAAAAGCCTAGTAGAACTGTGCTCATTTTTAATGAGCCCTTGTCTTATATTGTATGATTTTGGGATATTTCGTAAGTCTTGGAAGGTCTCCAATTTGGCTTTCTTTCCAGCATCCTAACTAATAATACATTCTGAAGGTGACTATATAAAGTGCATGTCTTATTAAACCTAAATATTTACTGTGCAAAGTGTGCATAATGTTCAATCCTAAAAAAGGGGGACTAACCCCCCTTCCTCCATACGCCTATATGAAGTACTCGGTACTTAGGCTTATTCCATAGGAAAGAAGAGATCATCGAACTTGCATTTGCAAAAAAATGTTAACTCATTGTGTGTAGGGCAGCTGCAAATAAAACATGTCTCAAAGGGAGGACTGCCCTTTTTATTAAAGCAGCCTTGCCTAAAAGTGTGAGAGGAAGTGATGCCCATCTGGCTAATAAACCTTTGACTTTCATTAACAGCAGTCTATAATTCAAATCATATAATTAATTCATGACCCTGCTAAAATATACCCTCAAGTAAAGCTAGGCCGGCCCTGCACACAGCCTCTAAGTTCCTTCAGGAGCTCCTCGGATGTGCAATTACTCAAAATGACGTCACCTTACATCCTCGCTAAGAGCCAGATGTATGTAGATAGCATTTTGTGATTCCCTAAATGTGAATCACAAGGATTTTAGTCTGCCTTTGACAAAACCACACTGTTCTGGGCCAATTAAATGAGGTGAGAGTGATTCAAGGCGTAAAGCTAATATCTTAGCGAAAAGTTTATAATCTACATTTATCAAAGAAATAGGACGGTAATTCTTGCAAAATTTCGGATCTTTACCCTCTTTATGGATAAGACAGATAGAAGCCTCCAAGAAAGTACCACTTGCTGCACCAGTAGTGCAAAAGAACTGAAAAAGATCAAAGAGTTTTGGAAGTAAAATATTAGAAAAATGGAGAGAAAATTCGAGAGCAAAACCATCTGGGACAGGGGGTTTGCTTTTATTTAATGAGCCTAAGGAATTAGAAATCTCCTGGATCGATATATCCGAATCCAGTGAGTCGAAGTCAAGATCTGAAGATGAAGAGGGAGAAACATTGCCAAGATACAAGTCAATCAGAGCGGACGATGCTGGAGATTCTGGGGTGTATACGTTTCGAAAAATGAGGCAAATTCATCCAAAATGGTGTGGTCTTTAAAAAGAGTCTTCCCATCTGCTGACTGAATAGAATCTATCAGAGATCTTTCTTTTCTAGATTGGAGGTAATTAGCTCTAAGATAACCCACCTTATTACAGCCGCCATAGTATAGGGCATTACTACGGAGAGTAGAGATTCTATTAAAATCCAGCTTTGCGCGAACAAGCTCCTGTAAAGTGGAATCTGATGAGGAAGTGTAGAATTAATGTTCTAAACATTTAATGTTATCAAGTAGAACTTTATGTTGAGAGAGGGCATGTTTCTTTTTTTTAGAAACAAAGTAAATAATGAAACCACAAGCAGCCGCTTTAAAATTGTCCCACACCAAGGCAGAAGAGACGATTGGACCTTCATTGAAAGAAAATAATTCCTCAGTTAAAGAGGTGCAGGAAGAAGAAAAAACTGGGTCTTGTAGAAGGAAGTTATTAAATCTCCACTTGGAAGACCTGGATTGCGGAGGGAGCACATCAAAATCAGCAATCACCGTGGTATGATCAGAAATCAAAATAGGCTCAATTGCAGATGAAATGAGATTTTGAGCTAAAGGTTTAGACAGAAAAAGATAGTCTAATCGGGTTAAGGAACCATGTGGAGGGGAGAAAAAATAACATTCTGTTTGGTCAGGGTTACATAATCTCCAAGCATCTACGATATGTGTCTGTGTAATGGTACTATGAAATTGTTTGTGGGCTTTGTGAGGGACAAAACACCTCTGAGATTTATGGTCAATAAAGGGGTCCATGATCTGATTGCAATCGCCCCCTACGATAAAAAATGCATTTTTGTGTGGCAAAAACTTGTTTGTAGTAGTGGGCGAGAAGGACCATAAACAAGTGGTCGGAGAAACAAGAACTGAACCAATCCAATTGCGCTTGAGTCTAAGAGCCTCAGCCTCTGTCAAATGAGTTTCCTGTAGTAAAGCTAAATCAGGATTATAGGAAGCTAAATGAGAAATAATTCTCTGCCTTTTTATAGGGTTAATAAAACCTTTTACATTCCAAGTAACAACTCTAAATGTGAGAGAATAAGTAATATATATAGAATAGGAGAACCAACAACAACGTTACATTGATAATAATAATGGATAACATAATCAACCATAAAAACCATAGGTAGATGAAACAGTAGAAAAAAGGAGTAAGTTGCAGAGCAGGAGAGGAGAGAGAAAAAAGAAGGGAAAAGGAGGAGAGCAATGGGAAAAAGAGTAAGAGAAGTCAGTACATGACATCCAACATTAACAAATAGGAATTCAAATAAAGAAATGAAAGGATTGACGACTGTAATGCGTACCTTGTAAGGGAAGACAAGAGAAAAAATACGTGGAGTAGCGACACTAGGGAGAAGACGGCACAACCAACCGGGTAGGAAGCATCACAGCGAGGATCGTATGAAACAAATAGGAAATGGATAAAGAGACAAATCAAGAAGATAAGTACCTGCAGAGATATAGAGGGAGAGAAGATAAAAATGAGAAATAAGAATGACATGTTACATATCACTTGTTAACAATAAACTGTAAAGAAAGAAAGTGTTAGAAAATGCACAGCAAACTAAACCCTGTAGTAAATAAGAAGAAAGTCAAGGTATGGAGGATGTAGAAGAAAGAGGACCAGAGATTTCCATCGACGTTGTGTTGTGCGAATGGATGAATTTCCTCAGTTCTGCCGGATCATCAAAGGTAGAGGTGTTGTTCTGGAAAGTAACCTTGAATAAACAGGGGTTAAATAATCCATATCGCGTTCCAAGTGTTCGCAGAGCTGGTCGGAGATCAAGAAATTATTTCCGTCATTTATCCATTAATGAAGAAACATCTTGAGAGATAAACAATGTAGAGCCTGACCAGACAAGTTTGTTTTATGTTTATGTTTAGGTGCATTTAAAACTAGTAGCAAATCTGTAAATTTCAAACGGCAGTTTGTTTCTTCAATAAATGGGTGCAAAGCACGGATTTCCTCTAAGACAATGTTTAAAGATACCGGAGAAACAAGTTTTGGTGGAGAGGGAGGGTCCTGTTTGAGACGTTTGTTAGCAGAAGCTGGAGCTTGTGGTTTGGTTGAGGATGGTGGCAGGACCGTCAACCTTGAAGATCCGGATTGCGCCATAATGCTATTTCCTTGAAGCGCAGGTTCAGACACAGGAGTATGAACAGTTGATCTCTTATTTGTAAGTAATATCTTCTTACTCCTACCCATAAAGCACAGGGAAGAGAAATTGCGTTGGAGTAAGAGAAAATCACCAGCAAAAACCAGCAAATACTCCACAACTTGTGAAGAGAAAAATGTCAAAAGTTAATTGCGCAATCTGTTTAGGCAAAAATAATTAGTTCTCATTTAAGTCAGAAAAAGGCTGGTCAGGCATGTAGTGGCGGGCAATGTGGAATATAATGGTAAAAGTCAGGAGAAAGCATTATACCTGAGGAGAAGTAAAGAGGAAATCCCTCTGATAAAATCAAAATGGTGGCCGTAGAAAAGCTGTAGCAGTTTTGCGCTGTTTTCACCTTTAAAGTTGAAGAAAAATCATAATTCTCGAAGAATACCGCTCAGGGGTACCTCCAACATGGGAAACACTCCGTTTCGTTAGGAAAGATGATAATTAAGCCGCAAAAATCATCGCGGCATTCCCCCTGCGATGCGGAGCTCCGGGGCTAGGTCGGCCATCTTGTTTGGCACTGCTCACACTCCTTAGAAGCAATTTATAACTCCACAGTGGAATGATCAGAAAAACCGTAAGGAAAAATATTTAAATGCTTAAACCCCACTGTGGAGGATATTAGAAAAGAATATAAATGAGCTGCTCTTATATAACTGTCTGAAAAACAAGTATATTCATTTTTTTTTTAGGATTAGCAGTCCTCCAGGTATCAATCAGCCCCAAAATTCTCAGTTTTATTCCCCAAGAATGTTCACAATTTTGGGTTTCAACTGCACCTTTTTACTGGAAGAAATATCAAAGCCTGGTTGTTGGACGAAGTTGAAATCCCCTCCAACAATCAGTCCTCCATCAACTGTTGCTGATGTTATGTTATTTAGTGTTGTAGAGCTCTAGTGTACCTGGGGCTGACTTGGTGCTGCCTTGTTAGATAACAATTTAAGATTAAGTCTGTTTCCTAGTCAGTCTAAAAAGTTAAATGCCATGTTTCAAGGCCTTTCCTAAACTGCAGGAGATTATTAAGTTTTCCACTTTGAGAGGAAGGGAATGCCACCATTTTGCTGTACCAACCATATAGCTCTTGCCTCCCCAAAAAGATTTCCTAAATTTGAGGGGAACTACATAGTTTTTTTCAGCCATGGAATGCAGTGGTCTAGTGGGGATTTACCAATAAATGTTTTGAATGAGATAATCTGGTCTCATATTGCACAGCTCCTTGAAGACGATGTGCAAGGCCTTAAAGGCAATTCTCTTCTTTATTGATAGCCTGTGTAGTTTCTTAAGTGCACAAGTTACTGATTGATGTTTGGGTAGTGCAAACACCAGACGTGCTGCCGCATTTTGCAGTGTTTGCAATTTGGTTAGCAACTTTTGTTGTATGCTAATGTACAGCGCATTGTAATAGTCTAATTTGGAGAGGACTAATGCAGTGATAACTGTCTTTTTCAGATTGTTAGGTATAAATGTGAAAATATTCCTAGTTGTTTTTAAGATGTAAAAGGCAAGAAGGCAATTTGATTGACCTGGCTGTTAAAAGTCAGTCGATTGTCAAAGAGTACACCAAAATGTTTCACTTTGTCTGGTGGCTTTGGCAATGTACCCATATCATGGGGCCACCAGCTAGAGGACCAAAAGAATGTGATGTTTACAAAAAGGAGAATCTCAGTCTTTCCTGAGTTAAGTTTCAAACAATTATCATTCATCCATTCTCCAATGCTTTTCTTGTAATTATGGAAATTGGTAACAGCGTGATCTGGGTTGCCTAATACCGACACCACAATTTAGGTGTCATCTGCATAGGACATAACTGAGAACCCTAAAGATTTAATACGTTTGGTCAGTGGTGTACTATATATGTTAAAAAGAGTGGATCTTAAAGAAGCACCTTGTGGAGCACCACATGGAAGAGTGTAGGAATGAGATACAAAATCATTTGCTACATATTGCTCTCGTTCAGTCAAAATGGATGATTAGAGGGCAAGGGCTGTACCTCTGAGCCCCAAGGAGTCAAAAAAATATTATGATTGACCGTGTCAAAAGCTGCAGAGAGATCTAGCAAAATTAGGGCAGCACATTTTCCTCTGTGGATATGGGTTCTTATATTCTCTAATGCAAAAATGAATGCAGTTTCTACACTATGTTGGCGCCTAAAGTCAAATTGGGTAGCATCTAAAAGATCATTGGCATAAAAAAAGGTTGTCAACTGTTGGTTCTTAGCCGTGCCTTTGATCTTTGCTGGAAATGTCAGCCGAGTTACTTGAATCAGATGACAGGAGATACGTTTTTTTTAATTAGAGGTAGGATGAAAGCTCTCTTCCAAAGTTTCAGGAAATAACCTAAAAGAAACATAACATTAAAAATATTTTTCAACTGACCAGAAATTATTTCAGACATTTTAGGGGGGCATGGGTCCTCGGGAGAGCCAGATTACATGGATTTTGTCAATTTGAGTACCTACTCAGTTGTGAGTGGGGAGAAATAGGTTAAAAACTTCTGAATTCATAATACGGGCTATATCCTCAGATGATCTAGATGTCACTATAAGTTTTGCTGAGAAGGCTGAAAAAAATGTCCTCTACTTTAATTTGAAAGAAAGAGGCAAGTATATTACAAAAATCTGGCTGGCATTGGAGTTGATATTCTTGGACATGTCAGATAGTGATTTCTTCAATAGAATCTTTGGTGAACTCACTTTGTTGATTGAAGAATTTATGATTTTTCTTCGCCAATATTAACCTTATAGTTCTCTAAGGAATTGTTATAAATCTTTATCTGCAATATTGTACTGCTGCTTCTTTTGTCTTTCTAGTTGAGGCACAATTTCCTTTAAATACTAGGGTTCAGACGGTATAAATCTATGGTTTGATGATTTTATCACTGGAACAAGTTAATTGACAGTGATGTATAACCAGGAATGGTAGTTGGCAACAGTTTGGCCCAAATTTCCATCATGAGTCGATAATATTCTACTGAGAATAGATTTGTGCCAAGGACGCATTCTCTTTGTTGTAAGTGATAATGTGGAAGGAGGCTCTTTTTCACATCAATGGTGTGTCCTGCTACAAGGGTGGGGTTGCCAATGACCTGATTTAATCCTAAACTAGCAATGGTTTCTCTTATTAATTCAGTGTCTTTGTTTGAACAGTTCTCAAGGTGGAAATTAAAATCAGCAAATACTGTGTAGTTAGAGACGTCGAATCTGGATTCTAGATCGAGACTGTGTTGTTGGAAAAATAGGGATCTGGGACTCGGTGAATGCAAATTAAGCAATGTTACTCGCAATAGGTTGATCGTGCAGTCTGCCCAACACCACCGTTCTTCTGTATCTGACTGCCATCTGTGAACTCGTACTTTAGCGTTCTGACTTATTTAAATAGCTACTCCTCTGTGCTGCACACAACGAGGAGAAACATTTAAAACCAGCCCTTCTTTAAACAAAGCGAACTCGGTCATCCTGGTAAGTGGTTTTTTATCCAAGTTTCAACTGCTTATTTTTCTCTAATATTGTTCAACTCAGAACAATTAAACGTTCACCATTTTCTCTTTCCAAAATCAAAAAAACCCATCCAGGAGCACTAGCCAGTCAAAATTCTGGGGCAGATTTATGAGCCCCCTGCGCCACAAGAACGTCACTTTTTGTGACGTACTGGAGGCGCATTTCACTTCTCCATATTTACAAGGAGAGGAAAAGCCACCCTGCGTGACTTTTCTTCTCCTTGTAAATATGGCCCCTTCACACGCAGCACTTTGCGTGGAAGGAGCGTTCCATGGGTGCTGCTCTGGGTGTTCCCACCCAACACCCATGGAACAAGACTCATTTCCAGATGTACGCGGAATCGTAAATCTGGAAATGCGTGTCAATGCGTAGCAAGGCGCAACGAGGAGAAATGCTTTCATTTCTCCTTGTTTTTTCCTCTTTCGAAGCGTGCTGCATTCTACAGCACGCATTGAAGGAGGAAAATGCCTGTAGTGATTGTTTTTGTGCAGGAAGGTGCCCCTTCCTGTTCACAAACAATCTCCCCATGATGCAAGGGTGCCTGCGCCAGCGCATGGCTGCAGTTTGTGCGCCAGTGCAGGGGAGAGCACAGGAATGCAACATATTATTGTAAATATGTTGCATTCCTGTGCTTTGGAAGTGCTGCGGTGTGGCGCAGCCAAAGGGCTTGTGTTGCCATGCTGCGGCACTTCCTTGTAGATCTGCCCCCCAGGATCTACAAACTACGACCCTTAGGTCAAAATACAAAAAACAATTCAACTCATTACACATATGCTCCCCTCTGTTATACCGACAGGAATCACAAATCCTTAAAGCTATGGGACTAGCCTGTTGTGTACTCAGAAGTGCAAAGTGAAAAGTTATAAGCCTCTGCAGAAGCCTTCTAAAATACATAGAATTTGTAAAGTGCATGTATTCCACCTAAAAAGCTCACTCCAAAATGCCTTTCTTATTAAAGTGTGTTATATATTCCTTATTAATTGCATTACATTTACCAGCATGAGAAATCCAAGTAGGCACCTTTCAATACCTGCCTTGACAGCGCCTAGCTAGCCCTCAGAACCCCCAAAATAAACCATCTACAATGCATTTATCATGAAACCTAATAAAACCTTGGCACTGAACCTCCTTTTTCTCAATGTACCTCAACACCCCCCATAGTTCCCACCCAATTTCCCCTGCTCCCCCCTTGGCTGTAGCAGGAGTTCCACCCTTCCTCCCAACCAAGCACCGTCCCTGAGCCTGTAGGTGACCAACAGGGTGTTGTTTCCTTTCAGACCCATTCAGCCTCCTCTCCTCCACCCTCCCCATCCAGGTAATCTGGGTATCTTAAAGGTAGGCTAAAATGATGCAACACTAACACAAACTCAATCCCTTATATCAAGCTGCAACCCCCTCCCCCTCTGTTTTATGTCTGCTAGGTATGATTGTGCTTCTACTATCTGAGAAAAGATATGAACGTGTCTTTTAAACAACACTTTATTCTTGGCCATTTGTATGAAGGACTCATGGGTGCCAGTGGACTGAATGATCCAATCATGTTCTTGAAATCTCAACGCCTCCATGCTATATCAATTGTAATATTCGAAAATATTCTAAAGATGAATTCATTTTGGGCAGAAGAAGTCTTTCTCTTAATTGCTTTGTCCAGCACCTTCTCTTTGATCCTATAATCAGAGAAGTTAGCCAAAATAGTGCAAAGGTACTTAGCATTCCGTGGATTTTGAAAAAGGCAACCTGTGGGCCCTCATTATGGTCAAATCCTGTGGAGATTCAATGAATCCACAAATGCAGCCATGCCCATACTGTCCTCTTTCCCTTCATGCAGCCCTACAATTCTCAAACTTCGTCACTTCGAGTGGTCCTCCATATACTCCTGCTTTTCAGACAGAAACCGATCTCTTTTTCTAGTCTTAAGTTCAACGTAGAGGTTTTTTCTAGTTTATCCTTACAACTTGAAACTCGCAGCTCCAGTTCCTCACAGCAATCAGCAAACCGAGTTATTTAACCCTCTATCTTACTCAGGCACTGCTTTATCTCATTTGCAAAATAAGTTGCTGTGGCCTAAGGCTTTTAATCTCATGAAGAACATCTTTGAGCAATAAAACAGAACCAGAGAAACAGCAGTTTAACATATTGGCCCCGATTATGATGCCAGTGCATGATGGACGCGCATCTGACCAACATCATCTCAGAATGAAAACCGACCTACAAGTAATCGGCGGTCCCATCTGAAACATTATCATGTGACCACCCATGAGGCGGTTGGAAACATCAATTTTTCCATTGTGGATTGTGCTGCGTCCAGAAAAGGGCTGCAGCACAAGCTTCATTGGAAAAATGGATGTTTGCAAATATCCATGCACTGTGTGGATGTTTGGGGGTGGCGTAGGCAGTAGAGGGACTGTGCCCTGATAGGGGCCCCACAGTCCATTTCCAACAGTTTCTGGCAGCCTTCCAATGGCTGTCGGACCGCCATTGAAGAGCTGTATGAAAGGGACACCGTAATCCCTACGGCAGTGCCTGAGCAGGCACACCCTATTGTAAGGTATTACATTCTGACCGATAGTCAGACTGTGGCACCATAATGCAGCAGTCAGACTGTGGCACCAGATGTTGGTTGGACCGCAAGCAACCACCTGTCGGTTACGATCCGACCGACATCATGTGGCCCATTGTGTGAGGCAGGCTTCTGAAATTGTTTGTTTATTAAGCTTGAGGCTCCCATAGTAAAGGTCATACAGTCATCAGGCCTACTTTTGTCCCCAACACCTACTCACCCAACACCATTGCTTGACATATTTGTGGGTCCGCCCCCGTTTCGCGTTACAAAGCAATGTTAACATTATTGATCCCGTCTCTGAGGCTCTCGCCTGGCAAAAAGTGGCATTTACAAAATTACTGATAGTCTCCCGCCAATGGGGAGGGGGCATTGAAAATGGCCTGGTTAGCCTTGACACCTGATTCTTTTGGCACAAGGAAGGAACAGAAAATCATTGTTATTGTCGGCGACAATATCATTGCTTAGATCGATCCTAGGGTGCACAGGCTCGTCTTTTATGAAACATGGCAATCCGTTAAAACCATCAGTCTCTAGTGAGACGAGGGTGTTACCAGCCCCCCACCACCGCTTCATCTGCAGCTTTAGCTATGATCACACTGAACACAGTTCTGTCACTTTCGACTATATTACTGCCAATACAGATGTCTTTATATCTAAGTTGTGTTGGTAGTGGGTAGAACTCAGTAGAATGAGCAGCTAGTGAGTGAGATACTGTGTCCTCGTGCCCCTTAGGTGGCTCTGTGCTATAAATAAATTTGATGCAAAAACAACAATTGATGGACAGAATGCAGAACAATGTCATACATTCACCCCAGTACAGAGATCTGGGCCTAAATCCATCGTTTTTTTGCTCACCATGCCGTTCCAGTTTGAACTCAGCCATATGCAAATCAGTCTTGACCCTGTGCCTCATGGGAACAGTCCAGCCCGAACTGCCAAGCCAGGTCCTCCCTGGACTGGAAACAAGCATCCTAGGACCGGTTTCGGGGTTTCACCCCTCTTCAGCCAGGATAGCTTGATTCCAGTGGCATGGAGAGCAAGGGACCCACGTCTGGGCATACCCTTCCCACTCGGGGCGACAAATGCAAAAACAACAATTGATGGACAGAATGCAGAACAATGTCATACATTCACCCCAGTACAGAGATCTGGGCCTAAATCCATCGTTTTTTTGCTCACCATGCCGTTCCAGTTTGAACTCAGCCATATGCAAATCAGTCTTGACCCTGTGCCTCATGGGAACAGTCCAGCCCGAACTGCCAAGCCAGGTCCTCACTGGACTGGAAACAAGCATCCTAGGACCGGTTTCGGGGTTTCACCCCTCTTCAGCCAGGATAGCTTGATTCCAGTGGCATGGAGAGCAAGGGACCCACGTCTGGGCATACCCTTCCCACTCAGGGCGACAAATGCAAAAACAACAATTGATGGACAGAATGCAGAACAATGTCATACATTCACCCCAGTACAGAGATCTGGGCCTAAATCCATCGTTTTTTTGCTCACCATGCCGTTCCAGTTTGAACTCAGCCATATGCAAATCAGTCTTGACCCTGTGCCTCATGGGAACAGTCCAGCCCGAACTGCCAAGCCAGGTCCTCCCTGGACTGGAAACAAGCATCCTAGGACCGGTTTCGGGGTTTCACCCCTCTTCAGCCAGGATAGCTTGATTCCAGTGGCATGGAGAGCAAGGGACCCACGTCTGGGCATACCCTTCCCACTCGAGGCGACAAATGCAAAAACAACAATTGATGGACAGAATGCAGAACAATGTCATACATTCACCCCAGTACAGAGATCTGGGCCTAAATCCATCGTTTTTTTGCTCACCATGCCGTTCCAGTTTGAACTCAGCCATATGCAAATCAGTCTTGACCCTGTGCCTCATGGGAACAGTCCAGCCCGAACTGCCAAGCCAGGTCCTCCCTGGACTGGAAACAAGCATCCTAGGACCGGTTTCGGGGTTTCACCCCTCTTCAGCCAGGATAGCTTGATTCCAGTGGCATGGAGAGCAAGGGACCCACGTCTGGGCATACCCTTCCCACTCGGGGCGACAAATGCAAAAACAACAATTGATGGACAGAATGCAGAACAATGTCATACATTCACTCCAGTACAGAGATCTGGGCCTAAATCCATCGTTTTTTTGCTCACCATGCCGTTCCAGTTTGAACTCAGCCATATGCAAATCAGTCTTGACCCTGTGCCTCATGGGAACAGTCCAGCCCGAACTGCCAAGCCAGGTCCTCCCTGGACTGGAAACAAGCATCCTAGGACCGGTTTCGGGGTTTCACCCCTCTTCAGCCAGGATAGCTTGATTCCAGTGGCATGGAGAGCAAGGGAGCCACGTCTGGGCATACCCTTCCTACTCGGGGCGACAAATGCAAAAACAACAATTGATGGACAGAATGCAGAACAATGTCATACATTCGGAGAATGTCTGCATTGTCAGCATTCCGTCCATCATTTGTTTGTTGTAACGCTTTTCGCCCTAAGTGGGATGGGTATTCCCAGACGTGGGACCCGTGCTCACCACGCCACTGGAGTCAAGCTATCCTGGCTGATGACGGCTGATAGCCAGAAACCGGTCCTAGGATGCTTGATTCCGGTCCAAGGAAGACATGGCTTGGCAGTTCGGGCTGGACTGTTCCCATGAGGCACAGGGTCAAGACTGATTTGCATATGGCCATTTCTGAACTGGGGTGGCGTAGTGGGCAAAAGAACGATGGATTTAACCCAGATCTCTTGACTGGGGGAGAATGTCTGCATTGTCAGCATTCCGTCCATCATTTGTTTGTTGTAACGCTTTTCGCCCTAAGTGGGATGGGTATTCCCAGACGTGGGACCCGTGCTCACTACGCCACTGGAGTCAAGCTATCCTGGCTGATGACGGCTGATAGCCAGAAACCGGTCCTAGGATGCTTGATTCCGGTCCATGGAAGACATGGCTTGGCAGTTCGGGCTGGACTGTTCCCATGAGGCACAGGGTCAAGACTGATTTGCATATGGCCATGTCTGAACTGGGGTGGCGTAGTGGGCAAAAGAACGATGGATTTAACCCAGATCTCTTGACTGGGGGAGAATGTCTGCATTGTCAGCATTCCGTCCATCATTTGTTTGTTGTAACGCTTTTCGCCCTAAGTGGGATGGGTATTCCCAGACGTGGGACCCGTGCTCACTACGCCACTGGAGTCAAGCTATCCTGGCTGATGACGGCTGATAGCCAGAAACCGGTCCTAGGATGCTTGATTCCGGTCCAGGGAAGACATGGCTTGGCAGTTCGGGCTGGACTGTTCCCATGAGGCACAGGGTCAAGACTGATTTGCATATGGCCATGTCTGAACTGGGGTGGCGTAGTGGGCAAAAGAACGATGGATTTAACCCAGATCTCTTGACTGGGGGAGAATGTCTGCATTGTCAGCATTCCGTCCATCATTTGTTTGTTGTAACGCTTTTCGCCCTAAGTGGGATGGGTATTCCCAGACGTGGGACCCGTGCTCACTACGCCACTGGAGGCAAGCTATCCTGGCTGATGACGGCTGATAGCCAGAAACCGGTCCTAGGATGCTTGATTCCGGTCCAGGGAAGACATGGCTTGGCAGTTCGGGCTGGACTGTTCCCATGAGGCACAGGGTCAAGACTGATTTGCATATGGCCATGTCTGAACTGGGGTGGCGTAGTGGGCAAAAGAACAATGGATTTAACCCAGATCTCTTGACTGGGGGAGAATGTCTGCATTGTCAGCATTCCGTCCATCATAATAAATTTGAGGCTGACTTGGAGATAATTGACTACTGCTATTGCTTGCCATTCTTCATGGCTCTAGTTTGAGGCTCCTTAGGTGGCATAACCTAGTCTGGAGCTCCCCGGGGTAAGTCCAGACTAGGTGATGTCCTCAAATATTAGCCCTTAACTCACTACTAATGCCCCCATCAAATACACCTCTGTATACCTATTTAATGTCTACTGAATGTCGCTCCGGAAACTTAATGAATCCCTGACCCCTTTCAATAATGGCCACCAAGCCACTGATGGGGGAGTCACACGACTACTGCTGGCATCAATCTCAACCCCTCCTACGCCGCCAATGTACAATCTCAACAAAACAAATTCAACTTTAGCTGTCTGGCTTGCCCACTCTACAGTACACTCACCCTCTCAAGCCATACCACAGAGATTTTCTCCCCGTTCTTTCCGTTGGGGGAATCTCAACTTGCCAGTGTTGCAAATAATTCTTGGCCCTATCACTGTAGCTCAGCATGGCCTGCTGTTCTCTGACACACCACACTCTGCTCTCACCTCAGTCGCAACACCACCACCCGTCATGATGCCTAGTCAAGTGGGAAGTGACATGATGCTACTCCGATGATGTAGCGTGCATTGAGTGCCTCTGTTTCTCTTGAGGGTGTTTATGACATGATTAGGTGAGTGCAAGGTTATTTTTTTTCACCTACAGACTATTGCAAAGTTCCTGATTGGCACCCATTGCTAAAGTTGTAAAGCTTCCAGATTTTCCTTTGCACTCGCACATTTTTTTCTAAACATATTGGGGCAGATTTACAAGCCCTTTGCGCCACTTTTGCGTCACTTTTAACACGGGAAAAGTGACGCAAAAGTGGAGCAAGGGGCTTGTAAATGTGCCCCATTGTGATAATTCATATGTCTGAACGGATTCCTGCACATACAACCATGACTAATGAAGTGAAATTTGTGTTACTTATTTGCTAAGTGGTGGAGTTGCACACCAGTTATGAACCTGTCCAGTCCTCCCCAGTGCATTATGTATATATAAGCTCCGGCCTCTTGGGGGAGCTGATGACTTTTTTCTGGATAGGTATACACATATAAAAGTAAACGACTTGACAGTCTTCCAGCAAAAAAGAACCCTCCAGCATAACAACAGAGATGCATACGATTTGTTTCTGAGAAGACACCTTGTCTTAGAATCACTCAGGTATTACCATGCATATAACAAAATTGGATATGATAATGCAAACATATTTCTCCCTTTTTATTTGCTCAACAATCGGTCCACACTTAGGGGCCGATTCCGATCCTGGAGAAACCAGGTACAAACCGTCGGACGGAGCATTTTCTCCGTCCGACTCGTACCCGGCCAAAAACCATTACAAAAATGCAGGTACGATTCGCATGGAAACACTAGTTCCGTACGAATTGTACAAAACACCGACCGACGAAAATATACATACAAATGTGATCCGGGAAAGCGCCGACGTGACGTCGGGACGCATTCAGACTTCGTTTCACGAACCAGGAAGTACGATCCGCACCAACGTCACCCCGCACGGATTATATTCTCCGGCTGCCAAAAACTACCGGGAAATCAGGACGACGCGCACAAGGAGCACCTGTACGCGACGGACAGCCATTGACCCGAACCTACGTGTCATCCCAGCCCTCATAGCAGTCCACCTGCTCTACAGGAACCGACGCAGACGCCGCAGAAGGTCAGAACAACACCCAGGGGCAAAGGGGGGGGCAGTGGGAGGACACATAACCCCCACCCAAGTCCCAAATCAGACATGCCCTGGACATACCTGACCTGCAGGACCTGGTCACCTCGAGGGGGTGGGGCGTGTCCAGCAACGCAAGCGTCCGCCACAACGGAAGTGGATGTTGACGCGAAACGGCAACACAACAATTCCGGTACGTACCGTACACACGCCTTAAGAGCGTGGGTACGGGTCGTACCACGCCCACCCCTACGTCACTCCAACAATGGCGGTACGGCCCGTACTCACGCTCTTCAGGCCTGGGTACGGTGCGGACCCCCAATGGGGTGCCGTAGGGGTATGCACCGTACCCAGGCCTGAAGAGCGTGGATACGGGCCGTACCGCCATTGTTGGAGTGATGTAGGGGTACGCGTGGTACGACCCATACACACGCTCTTAAGGCCTGGGTACGATGCGGACCCCTACGGCACCCCAACAATGGTGGTACGCACCGTACCCACATTCCAAAGGCATGGGTACGGGCCGTACCCAGGCCTGCAGAGCGTGGGTACGGGAATGTACGGAGCGTACCTCCACCCGTGTATGTATGGAGCGTCCCCCCACCCATGTATGAATGGAGCATACCCACACCCCACCAGTGTATGTACGGAGCGTACCCCCACCCGTGTATGAATGGAGCGTACCCACACCCCACCAGTGTATGTACAGAGCGTACCCCCACCCGTGTATGAATGGAGCATACCTACACCCCACCCGTGCATGTACGGAGCGTACCCCC
Organism: Triturus cristatus; assembly: GCF_964204655.1. Classification (NCBI taxonomy): domain Eukaryota; kingdom Metazoa; phylum Chordata; class Amphibia; order Caudata; family Salamandridae; genus Triturus; species Triturus cristatus. The sequence goes on from NC_140595.1 coordinate 762,690,245, forward strand.
ACCCGTGTATGTTCCGAGCGTACATGCCCAGACACAGGAGGGGTGGGTGCAGAGTCCTCCCAGCAGTGCCCAGACATAGGAGAGGTGGGTGCAGAGTCTTCCCAGCAGTGCCCAGACATAGGAGGAGTGGGCGCAGAGTCCTCCCATTAGTGCCCAGACATAGGAGGGGTGGGCGCACAGTCCTCCCAGCAGTGCCCATACACAGGAGGGCTGGGTGCAGAGTCCTCCCAGCAGTGCCCCGACATAGGAGGGGTGGGTGCAGAGTCCTCCCAGCAGTGCCCAGACATAGGAGGGGTGGGTGCCTATCACTCTTAGCAGTGCCCAGACACAGGAGGGGTGGGTGCAGAGTCCTCCCAGCAGTGCCCAGACATAGGAGGGGTGGGTGCCTATCACTCCCAGCAGTGCCCAGACACAGGAGGGGTGGGTGCAGAGTCCTCCCAGCAGTGCCCAGACATAGGAGGGGTGGGTGCCTATCACTCCCAGCAGTGCCCAGACACAGGAGGGATGGGTGCAGAGTCCTCCCAGCAGTGCCCAGACATAGGAGGGGTGGGTGCCTATCACTCCCAGCAGTGCCCAGACACAGGAGGGGTGGGTGCAGAGTCCTCCCAGCAGTGCCCAGACATAGGAGGGGTGGGTGCCTATCACTCCCAGCAGTGCCCAGACACAGGAGGGGTGGGTGCAGAGTCCTCCCAGCAGTGTCCAGACATAGGAGGGGTGGGTGCCTATCACTCCCAGCAGTGCCCAGACACAGGAGGGGTGGGTGCAGAGTCCTCCCAGCAGTGTCCAGACATAGGAGGGGTGGGTGCCTATCACTCCCAGCAGTGCCCAGACACAGGAGGGGTGGGTGCAGAGTCCTCCCAGCAGTGCCCAGACATAGGAGGGGTGGGTGCCTATCACTCCCAGCAGTGCCCAGACACAGGAGGGGTGGGTGCAGAGTCCTCCCAGCAGTGCCCAGACATAGGAGGGGTGGGTGCAGAGTCCTCCCAGCAGTGCCCAGACATAGGAGGGGTGGGTGCCTATCACTCTCAGCAGTGCCCAGACACAGAAGGGGTGGGTGCAGAGTCCTCCCAGCAGTGCCCATGGAAAGAAAAGGGTGGAGTACCCACAGATACAATAGCCACAAATGTCAGTCAGGTGCCCAAAGACCCTGCAGAACACGTAACACATGTGTGCGAGGCTGGGAGTACACACATGCATAGTGTGTAAAAGGGAACATGTCCACATGAAGTAATGTCAATAAACTGCATACACAAGTACAGTGACCACCAAGGATGCCACTAATGATGCAGGTGGAGACATTGCCCAGCATGCATGGCCAAAGTTGAACGGATCCGTCACACACCAAGGAAATGTACACACAGCTCAGCACAACATTATGGAAACACCCTGCAGGGAAGATGTCAGGGTCCACAGAGGGAGGAACACACCTTGGGACAATTTCACCATACAGTAAGAACACACATGAGCAAAGATTATTTGCAGAGCCCTTGTGATGGCACACAGATACCAGGGTCCACCCCATGAGCAGCATACCACAACATTTCCCAGACACCTAACACATTATCACCACCCCAAATCATGGAGCAGCACCACCAACAGCAATACCAGAAAAGCAGTAGTGTACAAAGGAAAAAAAATCATTGCTTTATTCAGCATGAAAAAATAAAATTGTCAATAAAAGTGCAATATGTACAAGGCCCATAGGGCAGTCCATAGTCCAATTCCTGGTGGGGGACACATAGGGGCGCATGTCCCTTAGCTTGCCTGCACAGTTCATACCTCCTTTGCTTCCACAGGGGGGGGGGGCATCATGTGGGGGGGAAGGACCAGGCACCACAGGGACAGGAGGGGCAAGGGCAGGTGTTGTGGGTGCAGGGACGGAGGACTCCACCACAGCGGGTGGGGCAGCGCCAAAGGTGGTGGTGAGAATGGCGCTGCACACGGTTGCAAGGTCCCCCAGCGTCTCCCCTGCACCCGAAGGAACCACAGGCCCCAAGGAGGGGGGGTCGGAGGGATGGGTCGCAGCGCTACTGGGGGAGGGTGTGGACAGGGGGGGGGACTCAACTACCCTGACCGGGGACACCTTTGACCGCTTGTGGGGTGGTGTCACTTTGGGGCTCAGGGACAGAGCGGCCATGAAGGAATCTTTGTTGGAATCATGGCCAGGAGAGCTGAGGGGAGTGGATTCGGAGGGAGTGGGTTGTGAGGAATGTGGACTCCCACTGTGGCTGCGTGTCTTTCGTTTGCCCCCCGACCTAGTGGGTGTGCCTACTTCACCCTGTGTGTGAGTGAGAGGAGGTGTGTGCTTGGCCTTCCCTGGTGGTGTGGTGCCTGTGTCTGGTGGGGTGCCTTCATGGGGACGTCTGGGTATGCGTGGGACAGGCATGGGAGTGGGAAGTGTGGATGGTGCAGGGGTAGGGGGGGACGCAGCACTGCAGGAGATCCACTGCTGCAGTCAGTGTCGATTCTATGGACCTCAGCAACTGGCGTTGGTCAGACTGCGCAGCTGAGATGCCCTCCATGTATGCCTCCATCTGGGTGAGCACACGGGTGTGGGCATGGAGGACATTAAGCATCGCAGTCTGACCAACCTGCAACTGGCGCAGAATGTCCACAGACTCGGCATTCACGGCAGCAGTGGAGACAGGGGCAGGGGGTGCGGTGCCTGGCAAGAAGGAGACACGTGGTGACCTAGCACGGCGGGAAGGGACTCGAGCAAGTGGGAGGCCGGTGATGGTAATGGAGGGGGCGGGTTGAGATGGAGTGCTGCTTTCAGCTGTGGGAGCTGCCTCCGCCCCCTCTGGGAGCTCAGCTTCGGACCCGTTAGCGTCATAGTCGGTGGTGGGACTGGACAGGTCCTCCGCCTCACTCCCCTCGGCCTCCGTGCCACTCGATGCGCCAGACAAGACAGCACTGCTGGCACTGGTGCTCGCTCCCTCCTCACGGTCCGTGCCCGTGTCTCCCTCTGAGTCCCCCGACAATGCTGTGGGCAAGGTGAAGGGACAGGAAATAATCAGACACCTGCATACATATGTCACATGAGTCAAATCTACATAGGTCACAGTGCATAGCCTGAAAAGCAACATGAGTACCATCTACAATACAAGGTACATATGTAGGCCTTGCAACACACAGTTGGTTGACCCACCATGCCACTGAGAAACAATGGAGAGCATGACACAACAGCAAATTACTTGATAATCGTGCCCAGCATCTGCACCACACAGCGTTGCCAAAAAAGGGATGAGCAGGAACCATGTATATCAACTTTTTGCACATGCTGCAAAGCTAATACATTAAACCATGCCCAACATGACTGGGTCACTGCAACTTGAGTGTATGTGCAAACAAACATCACACACAGGCCAGACCTAGCAAGGAGACTCCATATTTTGACATGTAGGCCTTGCCCGCACAAACCACCCCCTAGCTGAGACAATGTGATTGAGACAGAGGAAGTACTTACACCTCTTACTCTGGGATGAAAACACATGGCCTGCACTAAATCCTGATTGTACACAAACTACCCCTGGTGCGCCTGTCCACATATATCATTGACAATCAACCATCATCAGATTGTCGTACCAATACACACAGGCACTGCCCACTGTGAGTATGCACAAGCAAAATTGGGTCACACTGTACAGTGGACACATGTAGCACAGTTTATGTAAATACAGATGAGGCCAGGGTAAAATGCCACAGAGCCCAACCTATGCCGAAGACACAGAGAATGTCCACATTGTTGGATGACACACATGATACCTAGGGAAAGGTGCCCCAGGGCACGGTAGTGGCCACACTCCTCCATGGTCCTGGATGGATATGACTGCAACTGAAGCAACCGTCCCTGCACTATGCATTACTCCCACTCATGCACATCATGTCAGAGGGCACAACATTGGACATGCATGCTGTAAGGCAGTACACCTTTAAGACACACTCCTATGTCAGGACTCACCATCAGTGCCAACTGACATGGACCCCACAATGACTGAACTGTCCAGGGCACAGGCAAGGTCCCAAAACCTGTTACACACCACCCCCACACATGATGCTGCAAGCATTGGGCACTTGGATTAACTGCCAGCCTAGATAACCTTGTGCAAGAGTGACTACACACAGACCAGGGAACACATGGCAAGGAGGGGAAGGGAGGGAGAACAGCACCGGTTTACTTAGGGGAACAGGTTATGCACTGCACATTTAAACCCTGGCAGTGCATCCATGCAACTGCGCACTTCCAAAAGCTGGTGACACGCAACAAACACACATGTACCTACCCCCTTCCTGCTGCTGCTTCTCCCAAAAGCGCCTATCCAAGTCGGGGAAGACCACCGCCAGCACACGCTGATGGATGTGGGTCAGACGCCGGCGCCCACGGTTCTTGTGGCTCTCAGGTGAGTCCCCCAGCAGGACCCGTGCGATCCTCCTCATCCAGCACCGGATATCCTGCCAGCGTTTCCTCACCTGGGCTAGGCGCCGCTTCCGACCCTCCGTAATCCTCACGGCACTGACGGCTTGCTTCCATATCTCCCCCTTGGCATGGACGCCTACCTGTGAGGATGCAAAAGTGAGAATACTTTAATACACCTGAGCAATGACACAGAGACACACATATTAATAATTTTTCTTGTTTGAACAGGCCATGGTATGCAGGCAACTCATTGCACCTTTGTCATAGGGACATTATCCTCTGGGGAAGGCCAAATGCACTACGTGGCATTGAAAGTACACAGGTGGCATGAGGGCTGCCACACAATCAATGATCCTGGATCACACTGTGCATCACAAGCTACACCAGGATTATGTACAGCACCTCAAAGCAGTCACATGCCCCAGCCCACTGACGCAACCTCAGCAGAGTACACAGACACACACAGGCACAGGACAATCACCTGCCATTGACAACTGCGGGTACAAACCTCACTCTGCCCATGTGCCACTAGACTGTGGGGTGTCACAGGTGTGGGGCTGGCTCAGCACGGCAGTCACACAGCACTGCTCCCTGCTCACATAAGATGGGCAGGGTATATCCATCCCTCATGCAGCTGGTGTGCAACACTCCACATATGCACTCACCCACATGACAGGAGACTCACACACACACACCAATGTCCAGGGGACGAACACATCATTTGGACACTATCAGCACAGGTACACTAAACAAACACACATCTATGGGTACTGTCACCTGTCACACTGGGGGGACCACAGAATCACATCAGGACTGTAGAAACAACATTCCCAGGAGGAGTAGCCAGGCTGAATGTTGCATGCACCATGCATTGATTGTCACAGTAAGCACTATGCAAGTGAGGAGTGCACACAGGAACTACAGCATGCTCTGCATGGGAGACATGAGGCATTCCCCACCCTGGGACCCACTCTAAACAACATTGCATGTCTGTCACACATGGACACAATGCCAGAAGTCACAGTCACAAAAAAGGGGCACAGTCTAAGCTAGTGGAGTCAGCACCCACCTGCTCCCCTGGTAGACCATACAGCATGCTGTACTGTGGGAGGATCACATCCACCAACGCCATATTCTCCTCCATGGTGACTGGCTGGGCCCTCTCCACAGACCTGGACATGGTGCCAGAGGAATCACGAGCAGCAGCAGTGTTGTGGAATGAAGGGATATGCAGGCAAGTGCTCTCTCATGGGACCTGGCTGCCTTATATCTGCCTTGCTGGGCTGTTTCATTTACAGGAGTACAGAGTGATTGGTCAGTCACATTAGCATCCTACGTTTCCTCCAATCCCTTTAAACCTACCCCAGTGAGTGGCTTTGCATGGTTTAAAAATTGAGCATGATGTCAAGTAAACAACCACTTTGCAACAAAGTATATTGTTTCCAACCGACTTCTGCTGGCCACCTGATGCAAAAATTCAAACTTTAAACTAGGTCTCCATGACAACCAGCATGCATTTAGGCCCTTATTCTTGTCACTCATGTGTCCCCTATGTTATTTCAATATTTACACACAGGTACGGTGCGTTCCACGGACCTAGGGCACCCCAAATGCAGTGAAACGGATCGTACAGGCGTGTGTACGGTCCCTATCACTATGGGAGTGCTGGCGTATGCGTACGCCATAGTAATACGGACCGTACACACGCGTGTACGGTCCGTCTTACTATGGCGTACGCATACGCCAGCACCCCCATAGTGATGGGGACCGTACACATGCCTGTACGGTCCGTCTTACTATGGCGTACACATACACCAGCACCCCCATAGAGATGGGGACCGTACACACGCCTGTACGGTCCGTCTTACTATGGCGTACGCAAACGCCAGCACCCCCACAGTGATGGGGACCGTACACACGCCTGTACGGTCCGTCTTACTATGGCGTACGCATACGCCAGCACTTCCACAGTGATAGGGACCGTACACACGCCTGTACGGTCCGTCTTACTATGGCGTACGCATATGGGAGCACTCCCATAGTGATAGGGACCGTACACACGCCTGTACAGTCCGTATTACTATGGTGTACCCATACATGAGCACTCCCATAGTGATAGGGACCGTACACACGCCTGTACGGTCCGTCTTACTATGGCGTACGCATACGCGAGCACTCCCATAGTGATAGGGACCGTACACACGCCTGTACGGTTCTTCTTACTATGGCGTACGCATACACGAGCACTCCCATAGTGATAGGGACCGTACACACGCCCTCAGAGCGTATGTACGGTGCGTTTCACACCTGACAGTGGTGACAGGTGGCACACAGACAGGAATAGAGCTTTCATACTTGGCCAAGGCTGGACATCAAGGCATTGTCTGTGCAGTACTACATGTGTCGGGCACAGGTGTGTCAGGCTGTGATGTGGCACATTACTCCTGAGGTGTGAAGCAAATAAATGTATGATGAGCTGTGTACACATGTCATGTGTGATGGTGCACTATGTGCCACACATCCCCTTCACTCATTTGACATGTGTGCATGTAGTACAGACTTGTTGAGCCATGCGTCACTGGCATGGCACAGTCACCGACACCCACAACTGTCCCCTGATGCCAGGGACACGGAATATTACACCTGAGATGTGAATGCCCGCGTTGCACACTGTAACTATGTCATGTGTGTGTCATGTGTTCCCATAGGTTTGCTGTAGGTGTTTGGTCAAATGCATCGGCAGGTGCTGCAACCAACATGTGTCTGTGTGCAGATGGGCATGGCACACTGTTACGCACATAAGCCCACATGTGTAATCCGACGTAAGGTGTGTATGTATGCATCGACACAGAGTTTCAAAACAAGGACATATCTGCATACTCTCAATGTATGTGTGATCAGTCTTGACATGTACTCCTTCATGGCAAGGTGTGTGGTCTGTCCTTTTTCTATGACATGTGACCTGTGCCTCTAGTGTTCCGCAACCTGTCTGTATGATTAACATACTAATTCTGCACATATGCGGATGTCTGGCACTCCTGTGATGCGTCTGCCTGTTCACTCACACTGGCCCACAGCTAGTTTCATGCCATGCCATGTTGAGCTTGAGAATCAACGTTTGTGGCTGGCTCTTGGTAGGAGTGTCACCTGCCTGGCATACGTGTCCAGGATATGTTGCACAGACCTGACTCTGTATGTAGCATATGTGTATTGCCTGTTGAACATGTGCTCAGTACATTGACATTGGTGGTGTACTGTACTCACTCTTCGTTGTCCCTTCAAATTTACTGCAGGGCTCCGCCTCTCCCCCGACCAATGCCAGACTTGGCTGCCCTGAGGGAACATGACTGTATACGCCGCTACCGCTTCAGCCAACCGTTGATTGAGGACTTGACTGCCCGGCTGGAAGCACACCTCCAACCGCTACACAGGTATCCTACTGCACTGACACCCAAGATGAAGGTGATGGCAGCCCTACATTTCTTTGCTAATGGGTACCTTTCAATAGACCATTGCTCATGTTGGTGGCATGTCCCAACCATGTTCAGCCATGTTCTACATGATTTTTTAGAGGCCATGTTGGATCACCTGGATGAGTTCATTAAATTCCCAAATCCTGAGCAGTTGACAGGTGTCAAGCGTGAGTTCTATGCCCTGGGAGGGATGCCCCATGTCATTGGGTCCATAGATGGAACACATGTGGCTTTGGTACCACCACAGGCACAGGAGGTAGCGTATAGGAACTGCAAGCATTACCACTCCATTAATGCCCTTGTGGTGTGTCTTGCCAACATGGTGATATCACATGTCTGTGCTCGTTTTCCAGGATCAGCACACGATGCCTACATCATGAGGCGTAGCAGGGTGCCTGAAATGATGCTGCAGCTGCGCAATGAACGAGCATGTATTGTTGGTGGGTATACTCTGGCAGTCCTGTATTTAGCGTCATCTTCCTGTCTTACTGCTTCTCCTGACCCACTTTTGTCCATGATGTTTCCATGTAGGGGACGCTGGCTATCCCAACATGCCATGGCTGATCACGCCTCTCCGCAACCCCAGCACGGCTGCCGAGCACCGCTACAACAACGCCCATGGGCGGACCAGGCGAGTGATAGAGAGGACGTTTGGCCTCCTGAAGAGCCGATTCCGTTGCCTCCACAAAACCGGCGGCGCACTCCCATATGCGCTGGTGAAGGTCTGCAAGATCTTCCTCGTGTGCTGCATGCTGCACAACATGGCAGTGGAGAAAGGTGTGCCACTCATCCTGGATCCGGATGAGCAGGACCATCCACCCGTGGAGGATGAAGGGCTTGGTGATGAGGCAAGTGATGTGGAGGAGGAGGAGGCGGTGGAGGACATCCGTAGTCGGCTCATACGCGACTTCTTTGCTTAGTGGTGAGTTCCAGTGTCTGAGTGTGCACGCATTGGGCCGTGTGTGGCATGTGTTGCAATGTGTGTGTCCATCTGCATGTCTGCAAAGTGAGTCAGAGGTGTGTTTGGATGTGTCACTCGAGTGATGGTGCAATAGAAGAATGTTTTTCCAGAGTCATCATTGTCACCTAGCATGTTGACAACCTTACACGTGTCGAGTACATGCACATGCATGCGGATGTGCTTCTTTTGGCTGACTCCTTGTGTGTCTCTCATCAACAGGTACTTGCGCATGCTGTCTGCTGGTGGCATTGTTGTGCTCCTGCTATTCCTCATGAACACAGCAACATGTGCTGAATCAGCGTTACATGCACAGACAAGTTTGAAAATCTCCTTAGGGTAAGGGATGCAGCACGGCTTTATGGGTGTGGTATTTGTTTGGAATGTGTGTGCACTGCTCCTGTTCATGTTTGGTTACTTTGCATACATGTAGAATCACCATGGGGCACATGACATGGAGGTGAATTCACCTGAATTGATGGTCAGACTTGGTGACAGTCATCTGTAATGGGATACTGGATTGTGATGAAGCCATCAATGTGTGTAACACTGCCCTCGGAAACATACGGGTTGCACCGGGTTGACATGGTGTGTGAATTCACCATTAGAGGCTCAATGGTGTATAGCAGCCTCTCCGTGAGCATCAGGGGGTGTTTAGCTGTAACCCGTCACTTGTGTGCCAGTTCTATGGATTACCAGCATCTGTGGTGCAAAGGGGGGTGCCAGTGTCGGTCCCACATGTTCATCCACATGACCTGTGTATGTGTTGACAGAGTTGCATTAGCATTCCGACACACATGACTAATAAAGGTGTCCCTCTGCCTCCAAGGTGCCTCATCTCAGTCAATGGTGGTCTGTTGCCACTGTGCATGCGGCCTGTCTGGCATAGTCATCAGAGATAGTGCATATGAGTCTATGTGTAGAGTAGCAAGATGCAAGATGTTTGTCAGGGATTAGAATCTGTATTGTGCATGATGTTCATGGCTGTGTAGGTATTGTGGCATGTCAGTCTCCACGACGGCAACTGTGCTGCATGTGCATCCATTGTGTGTGTGTGTGCCATGTTGAACCAGACATTCCTTCCTTGACATACACCTTTTGCATAGTTCCTTCCTGAGATCCTTGTCTTTGTGTGCAACTTGTGGCATTGTTTTCTTGACATGGCGCATGCTGCTACAGGCCCTGCAGCAAGGGCACCCAGTGTCCACGCAAACAAGCTGGTGTTCATCATGGATTGCTTGCTGACATGTGCTATGCTGATAAGCAGCATCTGTGCCTCATGCTGCAGCACACTCTGTATTATGCACAAGATCCCCAGTTCCATCCACCTCAAGGCAAGAGAGACCATCCCCCAGGTCAACTACAACATCCGTGTCTAATCCTACCATGCACTCTACGGACATGTGCGTTACAACTCCTATGATACTTGTCCACATCCAGGGTGCATCTGCACAGCTCTGCTTCTACATCCGGCAACCAAGCCACATCAACGTCCAACAGAGCTGCAGGATGACCTTCTCAATCCACGCACACACTCAGGATGCAGCCCACAACCACAACACAACCTTGTGGCTCTGTGATCCAACACCCCATTGTGCCATTTCCATGCATCCAACCTTGGCCGGCCCACCATTCTCCACATCCACCTGACTCAAGCATGCAGGACATGGTTCTGCCACGTGTCTACACATACCTGGGAGTAGCACCACAGGACACTCCACATGATCCCTGACCTCTGCGCATGACTGTTGCTCTTCTAAATAGGTCTGTAGGCACAGTTGTGCGGGCACCCCCTCAGCTGGTTGGGCCCATCACGGGTGAGTATGGTGCTCCATGTCTGTATTGGATGATACATTGTGACCCATGTGTGTCCTGTGTCAGACTCAGACCCCAGGGAATGGATGGTTGGAGTTACTTCTGAAATCAGGCATGGTTTGACTTTACAACACACACATGTAGTGGAATAATGCAAAATGACGGCATCATCTCGTGATTGTGATGATTTGTATTTATGGTGGGGTACGTGTTTGGGGGGATGACAAGAGGTGCTTGGCGGGAGTGTAGAATCCAAAGTTCACAGGGGGAGTTGGTATCCTTGCCATTGGAAGTCATCAGAGTCTATGCCACAGTCTTTGCCAACATTGGTCAGACAGTGACCAGCAAGTCCATGTGCCAGAGAATTTCATGTGATGATGTGCTGCTGTTGGGCCAGAGGGCCAGGTGCCAGGCCAGGTGACCTGGGAGATGGTGATGTTCCGCTGACTCTCACGGTCTTTTGCGTGGACGACCCACCTTCCTGCGGGGACCCTCAGAAGCAGGCCGTGACGATGCTTGTGATGCTCCGTCGGATGAATCCTCCTCCTCCTGATCCCTCCCTGTGGGTGGTGATGTTCTTCGCCTGGTGGCACAGGGAGGGTTGCCCATGTTTTCGGCAATCCGACGGAGTACACGGGTCATGTCAGTTTGCACCGCCACGAGCTCAGCCTGTCTTGCCTCCATCCGTCCTTGGTGTCGCTGTTGACAGGTATGTTGCTCGGCCTGCAGGGTCTTCATCTCCTCGAGGGTCCCCTTGATGTCTGTGAGGGTGGACGCAATCTGGACCATGCCCCTGGTGTCATGCCGGAATGTGTCCAGGATGTTGCTGACGTGTGACATTACCGGTTCCTGAGCCAACTGGTCAGGTTCGCGCCTCCGCCGTCCTCCACTCCCACCACCCCAGCCCACTTGCGCCTGGCCTGCCGTTGTGGGCAAATCGGATCTCCGGGACCCCTGAGGGATGGCATTTGCGGTGTCGCCTGCCTCCTCCTGGGTGCCCGGAGAACCTTGTCCCTCCTGGACAGACTGGCTGTGTTGTTGTGTGCGGGCAGGGCTCCTGGGTGTCTCCTGGGATGTGGCAGGAATGGGGGTGGTGGTTGGCACAGTTGTACCTGACGCAGGTGCTGCAGGTGGTTGGACACCAGAGGGGCCAGGTTGGTCTGGGTCATCCACGGAGTGGTGAGAGTCGTCGCTGCCGGTTGGGTCCTCTTCACGCAGAGCCTGGTCCTGTGAGTCTTGCCCCCCAGTGTTGGGGGGAGATCAACGACGTTGACCTGTGTGTGAGAGAGACAATGTTAATTGTGTTACATGCGACATCCATGTTTCATTCATTTTTTAGTTGGCACAGTTCCTCTGGGTGGTTGGATTTGGGTTGCATTCCTCTCACAGTGCACTTGTGCATGGGTATGTCCCTTGGCCACAGATTTCGACACTTTACCTTTGTGTGACACAATCTTAGTTGATGCATCTTTTTTGAACGCAGTCAGCAGTGTAGTGAGCGGGCCTAGCAAGCCATGCAGAGCCGCCTTACGTGTTGCACTGTACGTGGCCAAATGGTGTTTTTTCCATGCTATTTTAGAATGCAGGTAGGTAACTTAACCCCTTCGCTGCTAGGCCTTTTCCCCTCCTGTGCTAAGCCCTTTTTGGGCTATTTGAGGTAGTGCGCGCTTAGGCCCCTGTAACTTTTTGACCACATTAGGTATCCACGCCAAATTTGCGTCCTTTTCTTCCAACATCTTGGGGATTCTAAAGGTACCCAGGGTTTGTGGATTCTCCTAGAGGGTTCCCAGAAATTAGTCAAAATACAGCAATTTTTTTTTTTTTTTGTGAAAAATGTGAAAAACGGGCTGCAAATGAAAGCTTCTGGGTTTTTCTCTGCAAATGGTATCAAAAAAGGGTTTGTGGGGCTGAAATCACAATTTCTACAGCTTTTAGGGAATGACAGACTTTTGTTAGAAAACCAACATTTTTTACACAGTTTTGGCATTTTTCTGGGACATACCCTATTTTTGCTATTTTTTGTGCTTTCAACCTCCTTCCAGTTAACGGTAGAAAAGGGTAACAAAACAATAATGGATCCTGAAAAGCTATACATTTTTAAAAAGTAGACAAAATTCTGAATTCAGCAAGGGGTCATTTGCGTAGATCCATCAAGGTTTCTTTATAGAAATTTACAGGCAAATATAGGAAAAATTAAAAATTTGTTGAAAAAAGCAGCCTCTTGAGTCAACGTTTTTACCTGTAACTTCTTCGAATTATGACATCTCTTTGAAAGCAATGTACCGTTACATCCGGTAGACCATCCTGGTTGTGGGGACATATAGGACTTGTAGGTTCACCAAGAGCCCAACGAACCCAGAGTAGAAAAATGAGCAGCATTTTGTAATGTTTTTTTTTTTGGTCCGGGTATATAGCAATTATTGTGTGAAAATGTATACTTGGAAAAATCGGTATGAAAGTCACCTATGTATTTCTGAAATGGGAACAAATTACAGAGTTCAGAAACAGTGCATATTTGCACATTTTCGAAATTGGGAATACTCATATTTGCATGACAATTATTGGTCATTTTTCAAAATGACTTTTTTTTTACACAATGTCTTTCATTTGGAAGGGAGAAATGCATCAAAAATCAATAGGTAATAACAGTTGCTTTACAAATTTGAACTACCCTAAGTCTCCCGAGAAAAATGGTACCTCACTTGTGTGGGTAGGCATAGTGCCCACGACAGGAAGTGGCTCAAAACCTAAGGTGAACACACAACATTTTCACACTGAAAATTTACACTTTTTTTGCAAAGAGTCTAGCTGTAGTTTTTGAACCCTCGCCCTGCCGGCACCTAGGGAAACCTAGCAAACCTATACATTTTTGAAAACTAGACACCCAGGGGAATCCAGGATGGGGTGACTTGACTGCCTCCCACCATGGTCTGTTACCCAGAATCCCTTGCAAACGTAAAAAATTGACAAAAAAAACACATTTTCCCCACATTTCTGTGATGGAAAGTTCTGGAATCTGCGTGGATCCACAAATTTCCACCCACCCCGCGTTCCCCAAAGTCCTACGAGAAAAATGGTACCTAACTTGTGCGGGTCGGCCTAGTGCCCGCGGCAGGAAACGGCGCAAAACGCAACGTGGTTTTGCAGTGAAAAATGACCCTTTTTTTGGCAAAGTGACTAGCTGTAGATTTTGTACCCTAGCCCTGCCGGCACCTAGGGAAACCTAGCAAACCTATACATTTCTGAAAACTAGACACCCAGGGGAATCAAGGATGGGGTGACTTGACTGCCTCCCACCATGGTCTGTTACCCAGAATCCCTTGCAAACAAAAAAAATTTACAAAAAAAACACATTTTCCCCACATTTCTGTGATGGAAAGTTCTGGAATCTGCGTGGATCCACAAATTTCCACCCACCCGCGTTCCCCAAAGTCCTACGAGAAAAATGGTACCTCACTTGTGCGGGTCGGCCTAGTGCCCGCGACAGGAAACGGCGCAAAACGCAACGTGGTTTTGGAGTGAAAAATGACCCTTTTTTTGGCAAAGTGACTAGCTGTAGATTTTGTACCCTAGCCCTGCCGGCACCTAGGGAAACCTAGCAAACCTATACATTTCTGAAAACTAGACACCCAGGGGAATCCAGGATGGGGTGACTTGACTGCCTCCCACCATGGTCTGTTACCCAGAATCCCTTGCAAACGTAAAAAATTGACAAAAAAAACACATTTTCCCCACATTTCTGTGATGGAAAGTTCTGGAATCTGTGTGGATCCACAAATTTATACCCACCCCGCGTTCCCCAAAGTCCTACGAGAAAAATGGTACCTCACTTGTGCGGGTCGGCCTAGTGCCCGCGACAGGAAACGGCGCAAAACGCAACGTGGTTTTGGAGTGAAAAATGACCCTTTTTTTGGCAAAGTGACAAGCTGTAGATTTTGTACCCTAGCCCTGCCGGCACCTAGGGAAACCTAGCAAACCTATACATTTTTGAAAACTAGACACCCAGGGGAATCCAGGATGGGGTGACTTGACTGCCTCCCACCATGGTCTGTTACCCAGAATCCCTTGCAAACGTAAAAAATTGACAAAAAAAACACATTTTCCCCACATTTCTGTGATGGAAAGTTCTGGAACCTGCGTGGATCCACAAATTTCCACCCACCCCGCGTTCCCCAAAGTCCTACGAGAAAAATGGTACCTCACTTGTGCGGGTCGGCCTAGTGCCCGCGACAGGAAACGGCGCAAAACGCAACGTGGTTTTGGAGTGAAAAATGACCCTTTTTTTGGCAAAGTGACTAGCTGTAGATTTTGTACCCTAGCCCTGCCGGCACCTAGGGAAACCTAGCAAACCTATACATTTTTGAAAACTAGACACCCAGGGGAATCCAGGATGGGGTGACTTGACTGCCTCCCACCATGGTCTGTTACCCAGAATCCCTTGCAAACGTAAAAAATTGACAAAAAAAACACATTTTCCCCACATTTCTGTGATGGAAAGTTCTGGAATCTGCGTGGATCCACACATTTCCACCCACCCCGCGTTCCCCAAAGTCCTACGAGAAAAATGGTACCTCAATTGTGCGGGTCGGCCTAGTGCCCGCGACAGGAAACGGTGCAAAACGCAACGTGGTTTTGCAGTGAAAAATGACCCTTTTTTTGGCAAAGTGACTAGCTGTAGATTTTGTACCCTAGCCCTGCCGGCACCTAGGGAAACCTAGCAAACCTATACATTTCTGAAAACTAGACACCCAGGGGAATCCAGGATGGGGTGACTTGACTGCCTCCCACCATGGTCTGTTACCCAGAATCCCTTGCAAACGTAAAAAATTGACAAAAAAAACACATTTTCCCCACATTTCTGTGATGGAAAGTTCTGGAATCTGCGTGGATCCACAAATTTCCACCCACCCCGCATTCCCCAAAGTCCTACGAGAAAAATGGTACCTCACTTGTGCGGGTCGGCCTAGTGCCCGCGACAGGAAACGGCGCAAAACGCAACGTGGTTTTGGAGTGAAAAATGACCCTTTTTTTGGCAAAGTGACTAGCTGTAGATTTTGTACCCTAGCCCTGCCGGCACCTAGGGAAACCTAGCAAACCTATACATTTCTGAAAACTAGACACCCAGGGGAATCAAGGATGGGGTGACTTGACTGCCTCCCACCATGGTCTGTTACCCAGAATCCCTAGCAAACGTAAAAAATTGACAAAAAAAACACATTTTCCCCACATTTCTGTGATGGAAAGTTCTGGAATCTGCGTGGATCCACAAATTTCCACCCACCCCGCGTTCCCCAAAGTCCTACGAGAAAAATGGTACCTCACTTGTGCGGGTCGGCCTAGTGCCCGCGACAGGAAACGGCGCAAAACGCAACGTGGTTTTGGAGTGAAAAATGACCCTTTTTTTGGCAAAGTGACTAGCTGTAGATTTTGTACCCTAGCCCTGCCGGCACCTAGGGAAACCTAGCAAACCTATACATTTCTGAAAACTAGACACCCAGGGGAATCTAGGATGGGGTGACTTGACTGCCTCCCACCATGGTCTGTTACCCAGAATCCCTTGCAAACGTAAAAAATTGACAAAAAAAACACATTTTCCCCACATTTCTGTGATGGAAAGTTCTGGAATCTGCGTGGATCCACAAATTTCCACCCACCCCGCGTTCCCCAAAGTCCTACGAGAAAAATGGTACCTCACTTGTGCGGGTCGGCCTAGTGCCCGTGACAGGAAATGGCGCAAAACGCAACGTGGTTTTGGAGTGAAAAATGACCCTTTTTTTGGCAAAGTGACTAGCTGTAGATTTTGTACCCTAGCCCTGCCGGCACCTAGGGAAACCTAGCAAACCTATACATTTCTGAAAACTAGACACCCAGGGGATTCCAGGATGGGGTGACTTGACTGCCTCCCACCATGGTCTGTTACCCAGAATCCCTAGCAAACATAAAAAATTGACAAAAAAAACACATTTTCCCCACATTTCTGTGATGGAAAGTTCTGGAACCTGCGTGGATCCACAAATTTCCACCCACCCCGCGTTCCCCAAAGTCCTACGAGAAAAATGGTACCTCACTTGTGCGGGTCGGCCTAGTGCCCGCGACAGGAAACGGCGCAAAACGCAACGTGGTTTTGGAGTGAAAAATGACCCTTTTTTTGGCAAAGTGACTAGCTGTAGATTTTGTACCCTAGCCCTGCCGGCACCTAGGGAAACCTAGCAAACCTATACATTTCTGAAAACTAGACACCCAGGGGAATCCAGGATGGGGTGACTTGACTGCCTCCCACCATGGTCTGTTACCCAGAATCCCTTGCAAACGTAAAAAATTGACAAAAAAAACACATTTTCCCCACATTTCTGTGATGGAAAGTTCTGGAATCTGCGTGGATCCACAAATTTCCACCCACCCCGCGTTCCCCAAAGTCCTACGAGAAAAATGGTACCTCACTTGTGCGGGTCGGCCTAGTGCCCACGACAGGAAACGGCGCAAAACGCAACGTGGTTTTGGAGTGAAAAATGACCCTTTTTTTGGCAAAGTGACTAGCTGGAGATTTTGTACCCTAGCCCTGCCGGCACCTAGGGAAACCTAGCAAACCTATACATTTCTGAAAACTAGACACCCAGGAGAATCCAGGATGGGGTTACTTGACTGCCTCCCACCATGGTCTGTTACCCAGAATCCCTAGCAAACGTAAAAAATTGACAAAAAAAACACATTTTCCCCACATTTCTGTGATGGAAAGTTCTGGAACCTGCGTGGATCCACAAATTTCCACCCACCCCGCGTTCCCCAAAGTCCTACGAGAAAAATGGTACCTCACTTGTGTGGGTCGGCCTAGTGCCCGCAACAGGAAACGGCGCAAAACGCAACGTGGTTTTGGAGTGAAAAATGACCCTTTTTTTGGCAAAGTGACTAGCTGTAGATTTTGTACCCTAGCCCTGCCGGCACCTAGGGAAACCTAGCAAACCTATACATTTCTGAAAACTAGACACCCAGGGGAATCCAGGATGGGGTGACTTGACTGCCTCCCACCATGGTCTGTTACCCAGAATCCCTTGCAAACGTAAAAAATTGACAAAAAATACACATTTTCCCCACATTTCTGTGATGGAAAGTTCTGGAATCTGCGTGGATCCACAAATTTCCACCCACCCCGCTTTCCCGAAAGTCCTACGAGAAAAATGGTACCTCACTTGTGCGGGTCGGCCTAGTGCCCGCAACAGGAAACGGCGCAAAACGCAACGTGGTTTTGGAGTGAAAAATGACCCTTTTTTTGGCAAAGTGACTAGCTGTAGATTTTGTACCCTAGCCCTGCCGGCACCTAGGGAAACCTAGCAAACCTATACATTTCTGAAAACTAGACACCCAGGGGAATCCAGGATGGGGTGACTTGACTGCCTGAAAGAATATGCGTCTCTGGGAAAGACGTCCTCACATTAGCACTCAAATAGCGGAAGAGCCGCTGTAAGAAAGTGATGCAAGCGATATTTCTTGATTTTATACTTTTTAATTCATATTGAGTTCATATGATCATTTACGTTGTACTTTGTGGTTCATACTGACGTTATAGTGGATTCAGACCACAATAGGATTACAGTATATCCATCAAGTAATGTAGAGCCAATTATTTACAGATATCCCCGATGCATTTCGGGACATGCCCTTCGTCAGGGGGAATTCTACGAAAAAAATAAATGAAAGGAGGACGTAAGGCAGAAATCCAGGACGTATACTGAATACAGAGAGAATCAACGGTAATAATGTAAAGAATATTGGCGGTAAAATAAACAGCATGAAAACGGTGAATTAGTAACGGCACAGAGACCGTGCGAGGTGAGCGCTTAACAGTGCAGTAAAGCAAAGCTGGTACCAGAGAATGGAATAGCACATGAAGCATATCGTATACAGAACTAGAACGGTAAACGTGCTACACAAGGAAGACAAATGTCGGTTATCGTGACGTGAATAAAGATTTAGCAAAGGGTGTTGCATGCAACGTAATTAAAGTGGCGTGAGTGATGGCCGCTAAAAAGTAAAGCGTGTGGTTACCAAGTGTAACAAAGATAATCCCAAGACTGCCGCGAGCAGATAAATACCTGAATGGCCACAATCGTGTGAACAGCGAAGGAATCTCGTCGGAATGAGTGAAAACTTGCCACCTGAAACCCGGAACTAAATATGAGTAACCCGGAAGTAGTGAACGTGAAGACGACGCGCGAGTCGGTCAAGTGACTAATGAAGTAAGAAGAAAGACTGGCGAAAAAAAGTAACTGGATGTGAAAAAAATAGAATAGAGTAATACTGAAAAATAAAGAATAATAAAGATGGGAAATGAGGCGCGTGAGTAAATAAAAGGAAACAAATAAAAGCAAACAAAAAACCAAGTGTACAAGAAAAAAGAAAAAAATTAAACAGAAAAACAAGAGTAGAAAAAGGGGTGGAGTGAAGGTGAGTGTTTAGAAAAGTACAGCGACAGAACTGCATCAAAAGGTACAAGATCATGATTACAAGAAACAGCTGTATTCAAAACGTTCATTAAGCCCATACGGGTAAACTGAATTCAATTTGTGGATCCAGTAAAGTTCACGCTGTAATAACACAGCTCCATTGTCTTTGCCTCTTTGCGTTTTGACTTGTTCCAGAATCAGGAATCTTAGTTGACTGCAGTTATGATTATTTTCCATGTAGTGTTTTGCAACAGTGGATTTAGTGTTCTTAGTTCTGATGTTGCTTTTGTGCTCTATGAGTCTCGTTTTCATTTTTCTTTCTGTTTTACCCACATAAGGGAGTCCACATGGGCATTTGAGCAGGTACACAACATTGTTACTGTCACACGTGGCTGTAACTCTGAGTTTAATGGGTGTGCCTTTAGAGGGATGCATGAAGGTCGTGCCCTTAATGATGTTGTTGCAGCCACCACAATTTAAGCAAGGGATAGTGCCTTTGAATGTTTTAGCGGAGTCTGGAGGGTTCTTGTTAAGAAGTTGTTGTAAATTCTGTGTTCGTTGGTAAGCAAAGATAGGCAAATCATTGAAGATGCCTTTAAAGTCAGGCTCAGATTGTAACAGCGGCCAGTATTTTCGGATAGTTGTTTTAATTTTTTGACTTTCTCTTGAGTATTTGGATACAAAAACTGTACGTGAGTCCTTAGGAGTAGTGGAAACTTGTGTATGTAGTAGTTCTCTCCGATTTTTGGTTTGTGCTCTTTCAACAGCTTCTTGGAGAATGGGATCAGGGTATGCTCTTTTCTTGAATTTATCAATAAGACGATGGCTTTGTTCTTGATAAATCTCATCCGTAGACGAAATGCGTTTAATTCTCAAAAGTTGAGAATATGGTAGATGTTTTTTGAGTGATTTTTGGTGAAAGCTGGAGAAATGTAATAAGTTATTGCGATCAGTGCTTTTTGGTGAACACAGATGTGATGAACTGACGGTTAGATATGGAAATGTCAACATCCAGAAAAGTAATGTGATTGAGGTTGATTTCATGAGTGAATTGAATACGTTCATTAATGGTGTTGAGTTGGGTGATTAGGGATAGTAATTCCGTCTTGGAACCTTTCCAAATCAGGAAGATATCATCAATGTATCTGTTGAACATCAGTAAGTTTTTTGACCAAGCCTCCTGTGTTAGTATGTGATCAAGTTCAAAGCGATGCATGAAAAGATTGGCATATGCTGGAGCAGCACAATTTCCCATGGATGTTCCAGAGAGTTGAATATAGTAGTTATTGTTCCAGGTGAAATAGCTGTGATACAAAGTGAAGTGCATCAGTTCGAGTAAGAAAATTTTCATGTCCTCGTCTTTGTCAGTGTCAATCAGAAATGATTCAATGGCCTGTATACCTAGATTGTGAGGGATGGAAGTATACAGAGACTTGACGTCAATGGTGCATAAGAGGAGCTGATCGGATTCTTGGATCTGAATGTGATTGAGTTTGATGAGGAAGTCTGTAGTATCCTTCAAGTACGTAGACATAGATTGAACTAGAGGTTGCAAATGTCTGTCAAGATATTTGCCAATGGGTTCATGAATTGAGTTTCTGGTGGAGACAATTGGTCTGAATGGTGGTTTCTCCAGATTTTTATGGATCTTCGGTATCATGTACAGATACGGAACATTAGGATGTTCTACTAAGAGAAAACGTTTGTCTCTGTCGTTGATGGTGCCAAACTGTAATGCCTTATTGATGATGGTTGACAAAATAAGGGAGAATTCTGTAGTAGGGTCTGTCTTGAGTTTTTGATAGGTGTTAGAATCGTTTACATGGCTTTCCACGTTGTCGATGTAAAAAGAAGTATCCAAAATAACAAGAGCCCCACCTTTGTCCGCTTTGCAAAATGTGATGTTATTGTCCCTTGACAATTGTTGGATGGTGTTATGTTCTTTAATAGACAAATTACTGGCTTTCGGTTGTTGTTCGGAAAAAAGTTGGGTTAACTCCTTTCCTACAATCAATTCAAAGTTGTCTAGGATTTTATGGCTTGTGGGAGCCATGAATTTACTTTTTGGACGTAAGTCCATAAGTGTTCCTTTGTCTTGGATCGTGGTGGGTTCAATGACGTTGGTAAAAAAATGTTTGAGTCGAAGGTTTCGCATGAATTTGAACAAGTTGACTTGGGTTTCCAAATTGTTAGTGTGATATGTTGGTACAAAAGAAGACCCCTTTTGAAGTGTTTGAATTTGTTGTGATGTTAGAACTTTTTTGGAGATGTTGATAACTAGGTTCTCTGGCTCCTTGTTGATTTCGCTATGGGCGTATCTTTTGTTCTTGCGTTGGGACCTCCTGGTTCGTCTCTTGCGGATGAGCCTCTTCCTAAAAAAGGAACTGATTCGTTAGGGATTTCTGTAGAGGTAGACGGTTGATTATTGCTTGATCCAGCTGTTTGCTTGGGCATAGGTCTCCTGGGTTGTGTTTGTGAGTCATCAGATGAAGTTGTTTCACCATCTGTAGATCGATTATAAGATCTTTGTTGTCTGCGTGTAGCGTATACGTCTGCCCATGTATACACCTCTCCCAGCTTATAATCAACGGTGTCTCTCTTGAATTTCCGTAGTTTTCTTTCGTTGATTTCAGTTTGGTACTTGTCAAGTTGGCCATTGATGTCTTCAAGAGTTTTGGTCATTTCTTCAGTGGTCATTTTTTCGCTTAAGTCCTGTTTTAGTTGCGTCACTTCTTTGTCCAGTTCTTCCAGAAGGATAGATAGTTCTTCAACTATCAGAAGAATAAGATCTAATGAACACTTGTTTAGAATGGCGTACCAACGCTCAGTGAACCTCGTGTTGTTTTTACAAAGGGTTGACTTCAATGGAATGCGTAATCCTCTTGGTATGCGTTGAACTTTGTGGTAGCAAATAAGGGTACTAGCATGCAGTCTCTGATTAATCTCCCGTTTTGCTGTAAATAGAAGTTGTCTAATGATCGATTGTGTTGAAGCAGTGTTGGTGGTGAGGCATTCTGGGTCCTGGATCAGAGCATAAATCCTGCTTGTCTCTTCAGATGAAAAACCAAAAGTTTCTGCTTTATTTGCGGTGAGTTTGGCGATGTCATCGTAAGACATGTTTAAGGGTTATTCGGGTGCCAACCGTGTCGATTAGAGGGATCACAATGAAAAGTTAAATTGGGCGGTTGCACTCTCGGTTAATAAGGTTGATCAGGTCGTTTCCGTGTAAATGTTTAGGTGCTGGTGAGACCACCTCCTAATCGGAGAGGTGTGGATCAAACTGAAAGAATATGCGTCTCTGGGAAAGACGTCCTCACATTAGCACTCAAATAGCGGAAGAGCCGCTGTAAGAAAGTGATGCAAGCGATATTTCTTGATTTTATACTTTTTAATTCATATTGAGTTCATATGATCATTTACGTTGTACTTTGTGGTTCATACTGACGTTATAGTGGATTCAGACCACAATAGGATTACAGTATATCCATCAAGTAATGTAGAGCCAATTATTTACAGATATCCCCGATGCATTTCGGGACATGCCCTTCGTCAGGGGGAATTCTACGAAAAAAATAAATGAAAGGAGGACGTAAGGCAGAAATCCAGGACGTATACTGAATACAGAGAGAATCAACGGTAATAATGTAAAGAATATTGGCGGTAAAATAAACAGCATGAAAACGGTGAATTAGTAACGGCACAGAGACCGTGCGAGGTGAACGCTTAACAGTGCAGTAAAGCAAAGCTGGTACCAGAGAATGGAATAGCACATGAAGCATATCGTATACAGAACTAGAACGGTAAACGTGCTACACAAGGAAGACAAATGTCGGTTATCGTGACGTGAATAAAGATTTAGCAAGGGGTGTTGCATGCAACGTAATTAAAGTGGCGTGAGTGATGGCCGCTAAAAAGTAAAGCGTGTGGTTACCAAGTGTAACAAAGATAATCCCAAGACTGCCGCGAGCAGATAAATACCTGAATGGCCACAATCGTGTGAACAGCGAAGGAATCTCGTCGGAATGAGTGAAAACTTGCCACCTGAAACCCGGAACTAAATATGAGTAACCCGGAAGTAGTGAACGTGAAGACGACGCGCGAGTCGGTCAAGTGACTAATGAAGTAAGAAGAAAGACTGGCGAAAAAAAGTAACTGGATGTGAAAAAAATAGAATAGAGTAATACTGAAAAATAAAGAATAATAAAGATGGGAAATGAGGCGCGTGAGTAAACAAAAGGAAACAAATAAAAGCAAACAAAAAACCAAGTGTACAAGAAAAAAGAAAAAAATTAAACAGAAAAACAAGAGTAGAAAAAGGGGTGGAGTGAAGGTGAGTGTTTAGAAAAGTACAGCGACAGAACTACATCAAAAGGTACAAGATCATGATTACAAGAAACAGCTGTATTCAAAACGTTCATTAAGCCCATACGGGTAAACTGAATTCAATTTGTGGATCCAGTAAAGTTCACGCTGTAATAACACAGCTCCATTGTCTTTGCCTCTTTGCGTTTTGACTTGTTCCAGAATCAGGAATCTTAGTTGACTGCAGTTATGATTATTTTCCATGTAGTGTTTTGCAACAGTGGATTTAGTGTTCTTAGTTCTGATGTTGCTTTTGTGCTCTATGAGTCTCGTTTTCATTTTTCTTTCTGTTTTACCCACATAAGGGAGTCCACATGGGCATTTGAGCAGGTACACAACATTGTTACTGTCACACGTGGCTGTAACTCTGAGTTTAATGGGTGTGCCTTTAGAGGGATGCATGAAGGTCGTGCCCTTAATGATGTTGTTGCAGCCACCACAATTTAAGCAAGGGATAGTGCCTTTGAATGTTTTAGCGGAGTCTGGAGGGTTCTTGTTAAGAAGTTGTTGTAAATTCTGTGTTCGTTGGTAAGCAAAGATAGGCAAATCATTGAAGATGCCTTTAAAGTCAGGCTCAGATTGTAACAGCGGCCAGTATTTTCGGATAGTTGTTTTAATTTTTTGACTTTCTCTTGAGTATTTGGATACAAAAACTGTACGTGAGTCCTTAGGAGTAGTGGAAACTTGTGTATGTAGTAGTTCTCTCCGATTTTTGGTTTGTGCTCTTTCAACAGCTTCTTGGAGAATGGGATCAGGGTATGCTCTTTTCTTGAATTTATCAATAAGACGATGGCTTTGTTCTTGATAAATCTCATCCGTAGACGAAATGCGTTTAATTCTCAAAAGTTGAGAATATGGTAGATGTTTTTTGAGTGATTTTTGGTGAAAGCTGGAGAAATGTAATAAGTTATTGCGATCAGTGCTTTTGGTGAACACAGATGTGATGAACTGATGGTTAGATATGGAAATGTCAACATCCAGAAAAGTAATGTGATTGAGGTTGATTTCATGAGTGAATTGAATACGTTCATTAATGGTGTTGAGTTGGGTGATTAGGGATAGTAATTCCGTCTTGGAACCTTTCCAAATCAGGAAGATATCATCAATGTATCTGTTGAACATCAGTAAGTTTTTTGACCAAGCCTCCTGTGTTAGTATGTGATCAAGTTCAAAGCGATGCATGAAAAGATTGGCATATGCTGGAGCAGCACAATTTCCCATGGATGTTCCAGAGAGTTGAATATAGTAGTTATTGTTCCAGGTGAAATAGCTGTGATACAAAGTGAAGTGCATCAGTTCGAGTAAGAAAATTTTCATGTCCTCGTCTTTGTCAGTGTCAATCAGAAATGATTCCATGGCCTGTATACCTAGATTGTGAGGGATGGAAGTATACAGAGACTTGACGTCAATGGTGCATAAGAGGAGCTGATCGGATTCTTGGATCTGAATGTGATTGAGTTTGATGAGGAAGTCTGTAGTATCCTTCAAGTACGTAGACATAGATTGAACTAGAGGTTGCAAATGTCTGTCAAGATATTTGCCAATGGGTTCATGAATTGAGTTTCTGATGGAGACAATTGGTCTGAATGGTGGTTTCTCCAGATTTTTATGGATCTTCGGTATCATGTACAGATACGGAACATTAGGATGTTCTACTAAGAGAAAACGTTTGAAGACGCGGCAGGGTCGTGGACCAGGGTCAAAACGGACTCGATAATTCTCGCCTCGGTACCTACTCTAACCAGGAACACACTCGGCAACTCTGGGCATTAAGCTTGCCTCATCTCTACACCGGCCCCCCACAGACGCCGGGGATGCCTGGTTTCACCTTGGAGATACCCAGATAGGGACCATCTCACAGGGAAAGCCAGGACGGGTTCCCCAGCGGTCTTCAGCGCCGGGACACTTCCGTTGGAGGTAGCTGCGCGCTTTACAAGCTTCCATATCATAACATTCCGGATCTTTCCTCCACAGAAATGTGGGGAAAATGTGTTTTTTTTGACAATTTTTTAGGTTTGCAAGGGATTCTGGGTAACAGACCCTGGTGAGAGGCAGTCAAGTCACCCAATCCTGGATTCCCCTGGGTGTCTAGTTTTCAAAAATGTATAGGTTTGCTAGGTTTCCCAAGGTGCCCGCAGAGCTAGGGTTCAAAAACTACAGCTAGGCATTTTGCCAAAAAAGGGTCATTTTTCACTGCGAAATTGAGGTGTGACCACGTTGCGTTTTGCGCCGTTTCCTGTCGCGGGCACTAGGCCGACCCACTCAAGTGAGGTACTGTTTTTCTCGTAAGACCTTGGGGAACGCGGGGTGGGTGGAAATTTGTGGATCCATGCAGATTCCGGAACTTTCCACCACAGAAATGTGGGGAAAATGTGTTTTTTTTGACAATTTTTTAAGTTTGCAAGGGATTCTGGGTAACAGACCCTGGTGGGAGGCAGTCAAGTCACCCCATCCTGGATTCCTCTGGGTGTCTAGTTTTCAAAAATGTATAGCTTTGCTAGGTTTCCCAAGGTGCCCGCAGAGCTAGGGTTCAAAACCTACAGCTAGACATTTTGCCAAAAAAGGGTCATTTTTCACTGCGAAATTGAGGTGTGACCCCGTTGAGTTTTGTGCCGTTTCCTGTCGCGGGAACTAGGCCGACCCACACAAGTGAGGTACCGTTATTCTTGTAAGACTTTGGGGAACGCGGGGTGGGTGGAAATTTGTGGATCCACGCAGATTCCGGAACTTTCCACCACAGAAATGTGGGGAAAATGTGGTTTTTTTGACAATTTTTTAGGTTTGGAAGGGATTCTGGGTAACAGAACCTGGTGGGAGGCAGTCAAGTCACCCCATCCTGGATTCCCCTGGGTGTCTAGTTTAAAAAAATGTATAGGTTTGCTAGGTTTCCCAAGGTGCCCGCAGAGCTAGGGTTCAAAAACTACAGCTAGACATTTTGCCAAAAAAGGGTCATTTTTCACTGCGAAGTTGAGGTGTGACCACGTTGCGTTTTGCGCCATTTCCTGTCGCGGGCTCTAGGCCGACCCACACAAGTGAGGTACCGTTTTTCTCGTAAGACTTTGGGGAACGCAAGGTGGGTGGAAATTTGTAGATCCACGCACATTCCGGAACTTTCCACCACAGAAATGTGGGGAAAATGTGTTTTTTTTGACAATTTTTTAGGTTTGCAAGGGATTCTGGGTAACAGACCCTGGTGAGAGGCAGTCAAGTCACCCAATCCTGGATTCCCCTGGGTGTCTAGTTTTAAAAAATGTATAGGTTTGCTAGGTTTCCCAAGGTGCCCGCAGAGCTAGGGTTTAAAAAACTACAGCTAGACATTTTGCCAAAAAAGGGTCATTTTTCACTGCGAAATTGAGGTGTGACCACGTTGCGTTTTGCGCCTTTTCCTGTCGCGGGCACTAGGCCGACCCACACAAGTGAGGTACCGTTTTTCTCGTAAGACCTTGGGGAACGCGGGGTGGGTGGAAATTTGTGGATCCACGCAGATTCCGGAACTTTCCACCACAGAAATGTGGGGAAAATGTGTTTTTTTTGACAATTTATTAGGTTTGCAAGGAATTCTGGGTAACAGACCCTGGTGGGAGGCAGTCAAGTCACCCCATCCTGGATTCCCCTGGGTGTCTAGTTTTCAAAAATGTATAGGTTTGCTAGGTTTCCCAAGGTGCCCGCAGAGCTAGGGTTCAAAAACTACAGCTAGACATTTTGCCAAAAAAGGGTCATTTTTCACTGCGAAATTGAGGTGTGACCACGTTGCGTTTTGCGCCATTTCCTGTCGCGGGCTCTAGGCCGACCCACACAAGTGAGGTACCGTTTTTCTTGTAAGACTTTGGGGAACGCGGGGTGGGTGGAAATTTGTAGATCCACGCACATTCCGGATCTTTCCACCACAGAAATGTGGGGAAAATGTGTTTTTTTTGACAATTTATTAGGTTTGCAAGGAATTCTGGGTAACAGACCCTGGTGGGAGGCAGTCAAGTCACCCCATCCTGGATTCCCCTGGGTGTCTAGTTTTCAAAAATGTATAGGTTTGCTAGGTTTCCCAAGGTGCCCGCAGAGCTAGGGTTCAAAAACTACAGCTAGACATTTTGCCAAAAAAGGGTCATTTTTCACTGCGAAATTGAGGTGTGACCACGTTGCGTTTTGCGCCATTTCCTGTCGCGGGCTCTAGGCCGACCCACACAAGTGAGGTACCGTTTTTCTTGTAAGACTTTGGGGAACGCGGGGTGGGTGGAAATTTGTAGATCCACGCACATTCCGGATCTTTCCACCACAGAAATGTGGGGAAAATGTGTTTTTTTTGACAATTTTTTAGGTTTGCAAGGGATTCTGGGTAACAGACCCTGGTGAGAGGCAGTCAAGTCACCCAATCCTGGATTCCCCTGGGTGTCTAGTTTTAAAAAATGTATAGGTTTGCTAGGTTTCCCAAGGTGCCCGCAGAGCTAGGGTTCAAAAACTACAGCTAGGCATTTTGCCAAAAAAGGGTCATTTTTCACTGCAAAATTGAGGTGTGACCATGTTGCGTTTTGCGCCGTTTCCTGTCGCGGGCACTAGGCCGACCCACACAAGTGAGGTACCGTTTTTCTTGTAAGACCTTGGGGAACGCGGGGTGGGTGGAAATTTGTGGATCCACGCAGATTCCAGAACTTTCCACCACAGAAATGTGGGGAAAATGTGTTTTTTTGACAATTTTTTAGGTTTGCAAGGGATTCTGGGTAACAGACCCTGGTGGGAGGCAGTCAAGTCACCCCATCCTGGATTCCCCTGGGTGTCTAGTTTTCAAAAATGTATAGGTTTGCTAGGTTTCCCAAGGTGCCCACAGAGCTAGGGTTCAAAAACTACAGCTAGACATTTTGCCAAAAAAGGGTCATTTTTCACTGCGAAATTGAGGTGTGACCACGTTGCGTTTTGCGCCATTTCCTGTCGCGGGCTCTAGGCCGACCCACACAAGTGAGGTACCGTTTTTCTCGTAAGACTTTGGGGAACGCGGGGTGGGTGGAAATTTGTAGATCCACGCACATTCCGGAACTTTCCACCACAGAAATGTGGGGAAAATGTGGGTTTTTTTGATAATTTTATAGGTTTGCAAGGGATTCTGGGTAACAGACCCTGGTGAGAGGCAGTCAAGTCACCCAATCCTGGATTCCCCTGGGTGTCTAGTTTTCAAAAATGTATAGGTTTGCTAGGTTTCCCAAGGTGCCCGCAGAGCTAGGGTTCAAAAACTACAGCTAGACATTTTGCCAAAAAAGGGTCATTTTTCACTGCGAAATTGAGGTGTGACCACGTTGCGTTTTGCGCCATTTCCTGTCGCGGGCTCTAGGCCGACCCACACAAGTGAGGTACCGTTTTTCTCGTAAGACTTTGGGGAACGCGGGGTGGGTGGAAATTTGTAGATCCACGCACATTCCGGATCTTTCCACCACAGAAATGTTAGGAAAATGTGTTTTTTTTGACAATTTTTTAGGTTTGCAAGGGATTCTGGGTAACAGACCCTGGTGAGAGGCAGTCAAGTCACCCAATCCTGGATTCCCCTGGGTGTCTAGTTTTCAAAAATGTATAGGTTTGCTAGGTTTCCCAAGGTGCCTGCAGAGCTAGGGTTCAAAAACTACAGCTAGGTATTTTGCCAAAAAAGGGTCATTTTTCACTGCGAAATTGAGGTGTGACCACGTTGCGTTTTGCGCCGTTTCCTGTCGCGGGCACTAGGCCAAACCACACAAGTGAGGTACAGTTTTTCTCGTAAGACTTTGGGGAACGCGGGGTGGGTGGAAATTTGTAGATCCACGCACATTACGGAACTTTTCACCACAGAAATGTGGGGAAAATGTGTTTTTTTTTTGACAATTTTTTAGGTTTGCAAGGGATTCTGGGTAACAGACCCTGGTGAGAGGCAGTCAAGTCACCCAATCCTGGATTCCCCTGGGTGTCTAGTTTTCAAAAATGTATAGGTTTGCTAGGTTTCCCAAGGTGCCTGCAGAGCTAGGGTTCAAAAACTACAGCTAGGCATTTTGCCAAAAAAGGGTCATTTTTCACTGCGAAATTGAGGTGTGACCACGTTGCGTTTTGCGCCGTTTCCTGTCGCGGGCACTAGGCCGACCCACTCAAGTGAGGTACCGTTTTTCTCGTAAGACCTTGGGGAACGCGGGGTGGGTGGAAATTTGTGGATCCATGCAGATTCCGGAACTTTCCACCACAGAAATGTGGGGAAAATGTGTTTTTTTTGACAATTTTTTAAGTTTGCAAGGGATTCTGGGTAACAGACCCTGGTGGGAGGCAGTCAAGTCACCCCATCCTGGATTCCTCTGGGTGTCTAGTTTTCAAAAATGTATAGCTTTGCTAGGTTTCCCAAGGTGCCCGCAGAGCTAGGGTTCAAAACCTACAGCTAGACATTTTGCCAAAAAAGGGTCATTTTTCACTGCGAAATTGAGGTGTGACCCCGTTGAGTTTTGTGCCGTTTCCTGTCGCGGGAACTAGGCCGACCCACACAAGTGAGGTACCGTTATTCTTGTAAGACTTTGGGGAACGCGGGGTGGGTGGAAATTTGTGGATCCACGCAGATTCCGGAACTTTCCACCACAGAAATGTGGGGAAAATGTGGTTTTTTTGACAATTTTTTAGGTTTGGAAGGGATTCTGGGTAACAGAGCCTGGTGGGAGGCAGTCAAGTCACCCCATCCTGGATTCCCCTGGGTGTCTAGTTTAAAAAAATTTATAGGTTTGCTAGGTTTCCCAAGGTGCCCGCAGAGCTAGGGTTCAAAAACTACAGCTAGACATTTTGCCAAAAAAGGGTCATTTTTCACTGCGAAGTTGAGGTGTGACCACGTTGCGTTTTGCGCCATTTCCTGTCGCGGGCTCTAGGCCGACCCACACAAGTGAGGTACCGTTTTTCTCGTAAGACTTTGGGGAACGCAAGGTGGGTGGAAATTTGTAGATCCACGCACATTCCGGAACTTTCCACCACAGAAATGTGGGGAAAATGTGTTTTTTTTGACAATTTTTTAGGTTTGCAAGGGATTCTGGGTAACAGACCCTGGTGAGAGGCAGTCAAGTCACCCAATCCTGGATTCCCCTGGGTGTCTAGTTTTAAAAAATGTATAGGTTTGCTAGGTTTCCCAAGGTGCCCGCAGAGCTAGGGTTTAAAAAACTACAGCTAGACATTTTGCCAAAAAAGGGTCATTTTTCACTGCGAAATTGAGGTGTGACCACGTTGCGTTTTGCGCCTTTTCCTGTCGCGGGCACTAGGCCGACCCACACAAGTGAGGTACCGTTTTTCTCGTAAGACCTTGGGGAACGCGGGGTGGGTGGAAATTTGTGGATCCACGCAGATTCCGGAACTTTCCACCACAGAAATGTGGGGAAAATGTGTTTTTTTTGACAATTTATTAGGTTTGCAAGGAATTCTGGGTAACAGACCCTGGTGGGAGGCAGTCAAGTCACCCCATCCTGGATTCCCCTGGGTGTCTAGTTTTCAAAAATGTATAGGTTTGCTAGGTTTCCCAAGGTGCCCGCAGAGCTAGGGTTCAAAAACTACAGCTAGACATTTTGCCAAAAAAGGGTCATTTTTGACTGCGAAATTGAGGTGTGACCACGTTGCGTTTTGCGCCATTTCCTGTCGCGGGCTCTAGGCCGACCCACACAAGTGAGGTACCGTTTTTCTTGTAAGACTTTGGGGAACGCGGGGTGGGTGGAAATTTGTAGATCCACGCACATTCCGGATCTTTCCACCACAGAAATGTGGGGAAAATGTGTTTTTTTTGACAATTTTTTAGGTTTGCAAGGGATTCTGGGTAACAGACCCTGGTGAGAGGCAGTCAAGTCACCCAATCCTGGATTCCCCTGGGTGTCTAGTTTTAAAAAATGTATAGGTTTGCTAGGTTTCCCAAGGTGCCCGCAGAGCTAGGGTTCAAAAACTACAGCTAGGCATTTTGCCAAAAAAGGGTCATTTTTCACTGCAAAATTGAGGTGTGACCATGTTGCGTTTTGCGCCGTTTCCTGTCGCGGGCACTAGGCCGACCCACACAAGTGAGGTACCGTTTTTCTTGTAAGACCTTGGGGAACGCGGGGTGGGTGGAAATTTGTGGATCCACGCAGATTCCAGAACTTTCCACCACAGAAATGTGGGGAAAATGTGTTTTTTTGACAATTTTTTAGGTTTGCAAGGGATTCTGGGTAACAGACCCTGGTGGGAGGCAGTCAAGTCACCCCATCCTGGATTCCCCTGGGTGTCTAGTTTTCAAAAATGTATAGGTTTGCTAGGTTTCCCAAGGTGCCCGCAGAGCTAGGGTTCAAAAACTACAGCTAGACATTTTGCCAAAAAAGGGTCATTTTTCACTGCGAAATTGAGGTGTGACCACGTTGCGTTTTGCGCCATTTCCTGTCGCGGGCTCTAGGCCGACCCACACAAGTGAGGTACCGTTTTTCTCGTAAGACTTTGGGGAACGCGGGGTGGGTGGAAATTTGTAGATCCACGCACATTCCGGAACTTTCCACCACAGAAATGTGGGGAAAATGTGGTTTTTTTTGATAATTTTATAGGTTTGCAAGGGATTCTGGGTAACAGACCCTGGTGAGAGGCAGTCAAGTCACCCAATCCTGGATTCCCCTGGGTGTCTAGTTTTCAAAAATGTATAGGTTTGCTAGGTTTCCCAAGGTGCCCGCAGAGCTAGGGTTCAAAAACTACAGCTAGACATTTTGCCAAAAAAGGGTCATTTTTCACTGCGAAATTGAGGTGTGACCACGTTGCGTTTTGCGCCATTTCCTGTCGCGGGCTCTAGGCCGACCCACACAAGTGAGGTACCGTTTTTCTCGTAAGACTTTGGGGAACGCGGGGTGGGTGGAAATTTGTAGATCCACGCACATTCCGGATCTTTCCACCACAGAAATGTGGGGAAAATGTGTTTTTTTTGCCAATTTTTTAGGTTTGCAAGGGATTCTGGGTAACAGACCCTGGTGAGAGGCAGTCAAGTCACCCAATCCTGGATTCCCCTGGGTGTCTAGTTTTCAAAAATGTATAGGTTTGCTAGGTTTCCCAAGGTGCCTGCAGAGCTAGGGTTCAAAAACTACAGCTAGGTATTTTGCCAAAAAAGGGTCATTTTTCACTGCGAAATTGAGGTGTGACCACGTTGCGTTTTGCGCCGTTTCCTGTCGCGGGCACTAGGCCAAACCACACAAGTGAGGTACAGTTTTTCTCGTAAGACTTTGGGGAACGCGGGGTGGGTGGAAATTTGTAGATCCACGCACATTCCGGAACTTTTCACCACAGAAATGTGGGGAAAATGTGTTTTTTTTTTGACAATTTTTTAGGTTTGCAAGGGATTCTGGGTAACAGACCCTGGTGAGAGGCAGTCAAGTCACCCAATCCTGGATTCCCCTGGGTGTCTAGTTTTCAAAAATGTATAGGTTTGCTAGGTTTCCCAAGGTGCCCGCAGAGCTAGGGTTCAAAAACTACAGCTAGACATTTTGCCAAAAAAGGGTCATTTTTCACTGCGAAATTGAGGTGTGACCACGTTGCGTTTTGCGCCGTTTCCTGTCGCGGGCACTAGGCCGACCCACACAAGTGAGGTACCATTTTTCTCATAAGACTTTGGGGAATGCGGGGTGGGTGGAAATTTGTGGATCCACGCAGATTCCGGAACTTTCCACCACAGAAATGTGGGGAAAATGTGTTTTTTTGACAATTTTTTAGGTTTGCAAGGGATTCTGGTTAACAGACCCTGGTGGGAGGCAGTCAAGTCACCCCATCCTGGATTCCCCTGGGTGTCTAGTTTTCAAAAATGTATAGGTTTGCTAGGTTTCCCAAGGTGCCCGCAGAGCTAGGCTTCAAAAACTACAGCTAGACATTTTGCCAAAAAAGGGTCATTTTTCACTGCGAAATTGAGGTGTGACCACGTTGCGTTTTGCGCCGTTTCCTGTCGCGGGCACTAGGCCAAACCACACAAGTGAGGTACAGTTTTTCTCGTAAGACTTTGGGGAACGCGGGGTGGGTGGAAATTTGTAGATCCACGCACATTCCGGAACTTTTCACCACAGAAATGTGGGGAAAATGTGTTTTTTTTTTGACAATTTTTTAGGTTTGCAAGGCATTCTGGGTAACAGACCCTGGTGAGAGGCAGTCAAGTCACCCAATCCTGGATTCCCCTGGGTGTCTAGTTTTCAAAAATGTATAGGTTTGCTAGGTTTCCCAAGGTGCCCGCAGAGCTAGGGTTCAAAAACTACAGCTAGACATTTTGCCAAAAAAGGGTCATTTTTCACTGCGAAATTGAGGTGTGACCACGTTGCGTTTTGCGCCGTTTCCTGTCGCGGGCACTAGGCCGACCCACACAAGTGAGGTACCATTTTTCTCATAAGACTTTGGGGAATGCGGGGTGGGTGGAAATTTGTGGATCCACGCAGATTCCGGAACTTTCCACCACAGAAATGTGGGGAAAATGTGTTTTTTTGACAATTTTTTAGGTTTGCAAGGGATTCTGGTTAACAGACCCTGGTGGGAGGCAGTCAAGTCACCCCATCCTGGATTCCCCTGGGTGTCTAGTTTTCAAAAATGTATAGGTTTGCTAGGTTTCCCAAGGTGCCCGCAGAGCTAGGCTTCAAAAACTACAGCTAGACATTTTGCCAAAAAAGGGTCATTTTTCACTGCGAAATTGAGGTGTGACCACGTTGCGTTTTGCACCATTTCCTGTCGCGGGCTCTAGGCCGACCCACACAAGTGAGGTACCGTTTTTCTCGTAAGACTTTGGGGAATGCGGGGTGGGTTGAAATTTGTAGATCCACGCTCATTCCTGAACTTTCCACCACAGAAATGTGGGGAAAATGTGTTTTTTTTGACAATTTTTTAGGTTTGCAAGGGATTCTGGGTAACAGACCCTGGTGAGAGGCAGTCAAGTCACCCAATCCTGGATTCCCCTGGGTGTCTAGTTTTAAAAAATGTATAGGTTTTCTAGGTTTGCCAAGGTGCCCGCAGAGCTAGGGTTCAAAAACTACAGCTAGACATTTTGCCAAAAAAGGGTCATTTTTCACTGCGTAATTGAGGTGTGACCACGTTGCGTTTTGCGCCGTTTCCTGTCGCGGGCACTAGGCCGACCCACACAAGTGAGGTACCGTTTTTCTTGTAAGACCTTGGGGAACGCGGGGTGGGTGGAAATTTGTGGATCCACGCAGATTCCGGAACTTTCCACCACAGAAATGTGGGGAAAATTTGTTTTTTTTGACAATTTTTTAGGTTTGCAAGGGATTCTGGGTAACAGACCCTGGTGGGAGGCAGTCAAGTCACCCCATCCTGGATTCCCCTGGGTGTCTAGTCTTCAAAAATGTATAGGTTTGCCAGGTTTCCCAAGGTGCCCGCAGAGCTAGGGTTCAAAAACTACAGCTAGACATTTTGCCAAAAAAGGGTCATTTTTCACTGCGAAATTGAGGTGTGACCACGTTGCGTTTTGTGCCATTTCCTGTCGCGGGCTCTAGGCCGACCCACACAAGTGAGGTACAGTTTTTCTCGTAAGACTTTGGGGAACGCGGGGTGGGTGGAAATTTGTAGATCCACGCACATTCCGGATCTTTCCTCCACAGAAATGTGGGGAAAATGTGTTTTTTTTGACAATTTTTTAGGTTTGCAAGGGATTCTGGGTAACAGACCCTGGTGAGAGGCAGTCAAGTCACCCAATCCTGGATTCCCCTGGGTGTCTAGTTTTCAAAAATGTATAGGTTTGCTAGGTTTCCCAAGGTGCCCGCAGAGCTAGGGTTCAAAAACTACAGCTAGGCATTTTGCCAAAAAAGGGTCATTTTTCACTGCGAAATTGAGGTGTGACCACGTTGCGTTTTGCGCCGTTTCCTGTCGCGGGCACTAGGCCGACCCACTCAAGTGAGGTACCGTTTTTCTCGTAAGACCTTGGGGAACGCGGGGTGGGTGGAAATTTGTGGATCCATGCAGATTCCGGAACTTTCCACCACAGAAATGTGGGGAAAATGTGTTTTTTTTGACAATTTTTTAAGTTTGCAAGGGATTCTGGGTAACAGACCCTGGTGGGAGGCAGTCAAGTCACCCCATCCTGGATTCCTCTGGGTGTCTAGTTTTCAAAAATATATAGCTTTGCTAGGTTTCCCAAGGTGCCCGCAGAGCTAGGGTTCAAAACCTACAGCTAGACATTTTGCCAAAAAAGGGTCATTTTTCACTGCGAAATTGAGGTGTGACCCCGTTGAGTTTTGTGCCGTTTCCTGTCGCGGGAACTAGGCCGACCCACACAAGTGAGGTACCGTTTTTCTTGTAAGACTTTGGGGAACGCGGGGGGGTGGAAATTTGTGGATCCACGCAGATTCCGGAACTTTCCACCACAGAAATGTGGGGAAAATTTGGTTTTTTTGACAATTTTTTAGGTTTGGAAGGGATTCTGGGTAACAGACCCTGGTGGGAGGCAGTCAAGTCACCCCATCCTGGATTCCCCTGGGTGTCTAGTTTTCAAAAATGTATAGGTTTGCTAGGTTTCCCAAGGTGCCCGCAGAGCTAGGGTTCAAAAACTACAGCTAGACATTTTGCCAAAAAAGGGTCATTTTTCACTGCGAAGTTGAGGTGTGACCACGTTGCGTTTTGCGCCATTTCCTGTCGCGGGCTCTAGGCCGACCCACACAAGTGAGGTACCATTTTTCTCGTAAGACTTTGGGGAACGCAAGGTGGGTGGAAATTTGTAGATCCACGCACATTCTGGAACTTTCCACCACAGAAATGTGGGGAAAATGTGGTTTTTTTGACAATTTTTTAGGTTTGCAAGGGATTCTGGGTAACAGACCCTGGTGAGAGGCAGTCAAGTCACCCAATCCTGGATTCCCCTGGGTGTCTAGTTTTAAAAAATTTATAGGTTTGCTAGGTTTCCCAAGGTGCCCGCAGAGCTAGGGTTCAAAAACTACAGCTAGACATTTTGCCAAAAAAGGGTCATTTTTCACTGCGAAATTGAGGTGTGACCACGTTGTGTTTTGCGCCTTTTCCTGTCGCGGGCACTAGGCCGACCCACACAAGTGAGGTACCGTTTTTCTCGTAAGACCTTGGGGAACGCGGGGTGGGTGGAAATTTGTGGATCCACGCAGATTCCGGAACTTTCCACCACAGAAATGTGGGGAAAATGTGGTTTTTTTGACAATTTATTAGGTTTGCAAGGGATTCTGGGTAACAGACCCTGGTGGGAGGCAGTCAAGTCACCCCATCCTGGATTCCCCTGGGTATCTAGTTTTCAAAAATGTATAGGTTTGCTAGGTTTCCCAAGGTGCCCGCAGAGCTAGGGTTCAAAAACTACAGCTAGACATTTTGCCAAAAAAGGGTCATTTTTCACTGCGAAATTGAGGTTTGACCACGTTGCGTTTTGCGCCATTTCCTGTCGCGGGCTCTAGGCCGACCCACACAAGTGAGGTACCGTTTTTCTCGTAAGACTTTGGGGAACGCGGGGTGGGTGGAAATTTGTAGATCCACGCACATTCCGGATCTTTCCACCACAGAAATGTGGGGAAAATGTGTTTTTTTTGACAATTTTTTAGGTTTGCAAGGGATTCTGGGTAACAGACCCTGGTGAGAGGCAGTCAAGTCACCCAATCCTGGATTCCCCTGGGTGTCTAGTTTTCAAAAATGTATAGGTTTGCTAGGTTTCCCAAGGTGCCCGCAGAGCTAGGGTTCAAAAACTACAGCTAGGCATTTTGCCAAAAAAGGGTCATTTTTCACTGCGAAATTGAGGTGTGACCATGTTGCGTTTTGCGCCGTTTCCTGTCGCGGGCACTAGGCCGACCCACACAAGTGAGGTACCGTTTTTCTCGTAAGACCTTGGGGAACGCGGGGTGGGTGGAAATTTGTGGATCCACGCAGATTCCAGAACTTTCCACCACAGAAATGTGGGGAAAATGTGGTTTTTTTGACAATTTTTTAGGTTTGCAAGGGATTCTGGGTAACAGACCCTGGTGGGAGGCTGTCAAGTCACCCCATCCTAAATTCCCCTGGGTGTCTAGTTTTCAAAAATATATAGGTTTGCTAGGTTTCCCAAGGTGCCCGCAGAGCTAGGGTTCAAAAACTACAGCTAGACATTTTGCCAAAAAAGGGTCATTTTTCACTGCGAAATTGAGGTGTGACCACGTTGCGTTTTGCGCCATTTCCTGTCGCGGGCTCTAGGCCGACCCACACAAGTGAGGTACAGTTTTTCTCGTAAGACTTTGGGGAACGCGGGGTGGGTGGAAATTTGTAGATCCACGCACATTCCGGAACTTTTCACCACAGAAATGTGGGGAAAATGTGTTTTTTTTTGACAATTTTTTAGGTTTGCAAGGGATTCTGGGTAACAGACCCTGGTGAGAGGCAGTCAAGTCACCCAATCCTGGATTCCCCTGGGTGTCTAGTTTTCAAAAATGTATAGGTTTGCTAGGTTTCCCAAGGTGCCCGCAGAGCTAGGGTTCAAAAACTACAGCTAGACATTTTGCCAAAAAAGGGTCATTTTTCACTGCGAAATTGAGGTGTGACCATGTTGCGTTTTGTGCCGTTTCCTGTCGCGGGCACTAGGCCGACCCACACAAGTGAGGTACCGTTTTTCTCGTAAGACCTTGGGGAACGCGGGGTGGGTGGAAATTTGTGGATCCACGCAGATTCCAGAACTTTCCACCACAGAAATGTGGGGAAAATGTGGTTTTTTTGACAATTTTTTAGGTTTGCAAGGGATTCTGGGTTACAGACCCTGGTGGGAGGCTGTCAAGTCACCCCATCCTGGATTCCCCTGGGTGTCTAGTTTTCAAAAATATATAGGTTTGCTAGGTTTCCCAAGGTGCCCGCAGAGCTAGGGTTCAAAAACTACAGCTAGACATTTTGCCAAAAAGGGTCATTTTTCACTGCGAAATTGAGGTGTGACCACGTTGCGTTTTGCGCCATTTCCTGTTGCGGGCTCTAGGCCGACCCACACAAGTGAGGTACAGTTTTTCTCGTAAGACTTTGGGGAACGCGGGGTGGGTGGAAATTTGTAGATCCACGCACATTCCGGAACTTTTCACCACAGAAATGTGGGGAAAATGTTTTTTTTTTGGACTATTTTTTAGGTTTGCAAGGGATTCTGGGTAACAGACCCTGGTGAGAGGCAGTCAAGTCACCCAATCCTGGATTCCCCTGGGTGTCTAGTTTTCAAAAATGTATAGGTTTGCTAGGTTTCCCAAGGTGCCCGCAGAGCTAGGGTTCAAAAACTACAGCTAGACATTTTGCCAAAAAAGGGTCATTTTTCACTGCGAAATTGAGGTGTGACCACGTTGCGTTTTGCGCCGTTTACTGTCGCGGGCACTAGGCCGACCCACACAAGTGAGGTACCGTTTTTCTCGTAAGACCTTGGGGAACGCGGGGTGGGTGGAAATTTGTGGATCCACGCAGATTCCGGAACTTTCCACCACAGAAATGTGGGGAAAAAGTGTTTTTTTTGACCATTTTTTAGGTTTGCAAGGGATTCTGGGTAACAGACCCTGGTGGGAGGCAGTCAAGTCACCCCATCCTGGATTCCCCTGGGTGTCTAGTTTTCAAAAATGTATAAGATTGCTAGGTTTCCCAAGGTGCCCGCAGAGCTAGGGTTCAAAAACTAGAGCTAGGCACTTTGCCAAAAAAGGGTAAATTTTCACTGCGATATTGAGTTGTGACCACGTTGCGTTTTGCGCCGTTTCCTGTCGCAGGCACTATGCCTACCCACACAAGTGAGGTACCATTTTTTTTGGGAGACTTAGGGTAATTCAGATTTGTAAAGGAACTGTTATTATCTATTGACTTTCGATGCATTTCTGCCTTCCAAATGAAAGATATTGTGTAAAAAATAAGTCATTCTAAAAAATGACTGATAATTCTCATGCTAGTATGAGTATTCCCAATTTCAGAAATGTGCAAATATCTATTGTTTCTAAACTCTATATTTTGTTCCCATTTCAGAAATACATAGGTGTCTTTCATACCGATTTTTCCATGTACACATTTTTACAGAATAATTACTATATACCCGGTACATAATAAAAAACCATTGCAAGTTGCTGCTCAGTTTTTGGCTCTGTATTCATCGGGTTCTTGGTGAACCTACAAGTCCTATATATCCCCACAACCAGTAATGTCCAGTGGATGTAATGGTATATTGCTTTCAAAGAGCTGTCATAATTAGACGAAGTTACAGGTGAAAACGTTGACACAAAATGCTGTTTTTTTCACCT
Organism: Triturus cristatus; assembly: GCF_964204655.1. NCBI lineage: Eukaryota > Metazoa > Chordata > Amphibia > Caudata > Salamandridae > Triturus > Triturus cristatus. The sequence goes on from NC_140595.1 coordinate 762,729,889, forward strand.
AGTTTTCAATTTATCCTATATTTAACTGTTAGTTTCTATAAGAAAACCTTGATGGATCTACACAAATGACCCCTTGCTGAATTCAGAATTGTGTCTTCTTCTCGAAAATGTATAGCTTTCCAGGATCCATTATTGCTTTTGTACCCATTTCTGCCATTAACTGGAAGAAGGTCAAAAGCACAAAAAAAAGCAAAAATAGGCTATGTCCCAGAAAAATGCCAAAACTGTGTAAAAAATGTTGTGTTTCTGACAAAAGTCTGGTATCCCCGAAAAGCTGGGAAAATGGTGATTTCAACCCCACAAACCCTTTTTTGATAACATTTGCAGGGAAAAACCCAGATGCTTTCATTTGCAGCCCGTTTTTCCCATTTTTCCGAAAACCCCCAAAATTTTGCTGGATTTTGGTTAATTTCTGTAACCCCTCTAGGAGAATCCACAAACCCTGAGTACCTTTAGAATACCCATGATGTTGGAAGAAAAGGACGCAAATTTGGCGTGGATACCTTTTGTGGTCAAAAAGTTACAGGGGCCTCAGCGCTCACTACCCCAAATAGCCAAAAAAGGGCGTGGCACAGGAGGGGAAAAGGCCTGGCAGCGAAAGGGTTAAATGTACAGCAGCTTCCATTTGTGATAATTCCCACATTTCATTTTAGGAAGCATAAATACATCGTTCAGAAGGTGGAGTCCTAGAACCTAACAAAAAATCTTGCAAAGCCATGTCCTCCAAAAGGAGAGAAAGATGTTCTTTTATTACAGACAAATTGGAATGTTACAACCATTGCAGGCATAACTTTCCAACATAATAAGTAGTAACAATCCCTGAGTATTGGGACTGGGTGTAATGCTAACTTTAAAACCCTATGAGGAGTGTAAAAATGTGGATACAAACCATTTGTCTCTGCTGGTCAAAATAACTACCCATCAGTACCTCAAAGTGTTGAATTGTGTGCACCATTTTGCCCCTTACCATTGAGTTGCTCCTCCATGTAATTTAATAAGTGTTGCCAATTATCAATGCAGTTAATTGAGGAAATCCTGGGCAAATAAATGTCTTTAATATTGGCTAGACCCAAGCAAGTGGTCTGCTGCACTGCCTTATTTAAGAAAATCATTTGTTTTGGAATCAAGCATGCTCTAAACAAAGTGTCTGTGCCCTGCACTTGTCAGTATTTTGTTACCCAGACTAATTTTAAATCAATTGTGTCTTTCCAATAGTCATAGCCTTTTAGGGCCAGTTGAGAAATACATTAATCCAAATAAGTCAATTTTGTTTGGCTGAGCATATTTTTTTGCCTTCGAAGGGGTGAGTATAAAATAAAAGGAGACTGGATCTAAAGGATTATGTCCAGAAAAAAAAAAAAGGTTTACCACTTAATTTTTTTAGAACTACCTACTGAGGGAGTCCGGCAATTTTCCCACTGTGTGAAAATGAACACTCTGCATGGAACTGTAACTCTGTGTAAATAATGAGGTGCATCGTGATGGTAACAAAAATTTCTCGTAAGTAGCAGAGTTAAGATACAAACTTCACTCTCAAATTCTATATAATATTCAAGCTCTTAGAGCATTTATGTAACTGTTCTTACACCCCAATCATCAGCCATATGTCCAGGGGTAATCACACAACCCATCACAACCTTACACACATAAGGTATCTGCAGTGTCTCTGTAGGACCACAAAAATCATATGGGACCTTATCCCAAACAATTCCATCAAGTACTGAAAAAACAGAACTGTTCACAATGGACAAGTGTCTTTGTACTGTGGGTGAAGATGAGCAAGGTTTCAGCACCACCACTACCAGTTCTGCAGTAGAGCATTCTGGGAGAAATGTCCATTTATCGTCCAGAAGAAAATGGTCAGAAATCGAATATAAAGAAGCAGAAAAAGTACTGAGATGGCAATCCAAATGTAAAGCTATGGAGGAATCTGATAAGTATGTTTTAGCCAAAGAAGGAAATCACATATGCCATGTAGTAAAGTGTGAGAAGAATCAGAAGAAAAGTCATCAACATTGACAAATTGACAAGACGCAGTTTGTTGAAAAACATGAGCTGCAGTTGGCAGAAGAGAATTGATAGACATGGCCAAAGGGGGTTCATCATAAACAACTCACTTGTTAGCCCCTTCTGTGCCCATGACGAGCTGGACTCGTCATGGAGCACAGTCGCGCTGTGCCCATGACGAGTCCAGCTCGTCATGAGGCATTCCCTGGGGAATCCCACTGGTGCGGTCACCAGAGGGATTCCCTTTCACTAAAAATAGCCTCGGGAGCTGGGGAAGAGCTTCCCCAGCTCCTGAGGCCCCCCCCCCTGCTTTCAGTGTAATGACGATCGGCGCGCATGTCGCGCCGATGTCATTGCACTGAAACTGAAATGAGCCAAGAGGCTCATTTCAGTTTCACTTTCTACGTGCTCAGGGGGCTATCTCAGCCCCCTGAGCACGTAGAAAGACGGGAGAGGTATCGTTGGAAAGGGGAGATTCTCCCCAGTGGATCCCTGCTTGGGGATCGCCACAGGAGGGCGATCCCCAAGCAGGGATCCACCCACTAGACACCAGGGAGGGGGGAGCGGCCCCTTGGGCAAGGGCCTTTTCTCCCCCAAAATTATGTTGGCCCCCAATCTGCCCCCCCAGGAGGGCAAAAAGGCCACTAGACACCAGGGAATTAAAAAAAAAAAAAAATAGAGGTGGGGGCTGCCCAAAGCGGGCAGGCCCATGCCCCCACCCACCCTCCAATTATCACAGTCTTTCTGCCCCCCCAGGGGGTAGATGGGGCATTGGCCCCTAATCTGCCCCTTCGGGGGGCAGAAAGCCCACTATACACCAGGGATTTGTTTTCAGTTTATTTAGGGTGGGGGCTGCCCGAAACGGGCAAGCCAATGCCCCCACCCACCCGCCACTATTACAGCCTTTCTGCCCTCCCTGGGGGGCAGATGGGGCATTGGCCCCCAATCTGCCCCCCCGGGGGGGCAAAAAGACCACTAGACACCAGGGAATTTTTTTAATAATAAAAATAGGGGTGGGGCTGCCCAAAACGGGCAGGCCCATGCCCCCACTCCCCAATTATTACAGTTTTTCTGCCCCCCCAGGGGACAGATGGGGCATTGGCCCCTAATCTGCCCCTTCAGTGGGGCAGAAAGCCCACTAAACACCAGTGATTTGTTTTCAGTTTTTTTAGGGCGGGGGCTGCCTGAAACGGGCACACCAATGCCCCCACCCACCCGCCCCAATTACAGCCTTTCTGCCCCCCCTGGGGGGCAGGTGGGGTATTGGCCCCCAATCTGCCCCCCCGGGGGGGGCAAAAAGACCACTAGACACCAGGGAATTAAAAAAAAAAAAAAATAGGGGTGGGAGCTGCCCAAAACGGGCAGGCCCATACCCCCACCCCACCCCCCAATAATCACAGTCTATCTGCCCCCCCCGGGGGCAGATGGGGCATTTGCCCCTAATTTGCCCCTTCGGGGGGGCAGGAAGCCCACTATACACCAGGGATTTGTTTCAGTTCTTTTTTTAGGGTGGGGGCTGCCCGAAATGGGCACGCCAATGCCCCCACCCACCCGCATTACAGCCTTTCTGCCCTCCCTGCGGGGCAGATGGGGCATTGGCAAAAAGACCACTAGACACCAGGGAATTATTTTAATAATAAAAATACGGGTGGGGGCTGCCCAAAACGGGCAGGCCCATGCCCCCACCCCACCCCCCAATTATTGCAGTCTTTCTGCCCCCCGGGGGGCAGATGGGGCATTGGCCCCTAATCTGCCCCTTCGTGGGGCAGAAAGCCCACTAAACACCAGGGATTTGTTTTTAGTTTTTTTTTAGAGTGGGGGCTGCCCGAAAGGGGCACGCCAATGCCCCCACCCACCCGCCATCATTACAGCCTTTCTACCCCCCCGGGGGGCAGATGGGGCAGTAGCCCCCAATTTGCCCCCCCAGAGGGGCAGAAAGCCCACTATCCACCAGGGATTTTTTTTTGCGCAATTGTTTTTAGGGTGTGGGCTGACCGAAACGGGCACGCCAATGCCCCCCCCCACAAAAATGACAGTCTTTATGCCCCCCAGGAGGCAGATGGGAGCTGTAGCCCCCAATCTAGCCCCCCCTGGGGGGCGCAGAATGCCCACTAAAAATCATGGATTTTTTTGTTTTATTAGTGTAGGGGCTCCCCAAAATGGGCATGACAATACCCCACCCCACCCCCAGAGAAATTCCAGTCTATCTGCCCCCTCCGGGAGGGCAGATGGTGGCAGTGGCCCCTGATCTGCCCCCAGGGGGCAGAAAGCCCACTAGGCGCCAGCGAGTACGCAGGCTTTTTTTATGCATGGGTTGGGGGCTGCCCAAAATGTTCATAACAATGCCCCCACCCCCACAAAAACAGCCATAGTCTTTCTGCCCCTTTAGGGGCATATCGGGATGAAACCCCCTTCCCCGATTCCCCCCCGGGCGGCAGAAAGCCCAATGGGCTCCGAATTTTTTTTAGCAATGTGCATACCTGTGGATTTTGGGCCCTAGCGAAGTTGGCACGTAGTCAAACCTAGCAAATCTGTACATTTTTGAAAACTAGACACCGAGGGGAATCCAGGATGGGGTGACTTCACTGGCTCTCACCATATTCTGTTACCCAGAATCCATTGCAAACCTAAAAATGTGTCCAAAATAACACATTTTCCTCACATTTCTGTGGTGGAAAGTTCTGCAATCTGTGTGGGTCCACAAAATTCCACCCACCCTGCGTTCCCCAAAGTCTTCAGAGAAAAATGGTACCTCACTTGCGTGGGAAGGCCTAGTGCCCGTGTCAGGCAAGGGCCCAAAATCTATTGAGGAGACATCAAAATTACCTATCACAAAACAACCTGGTTTTGCAAAGGGGATCCCATGAGTTTTTGGTCCCGGGCTTGGCGGGCATCTAGGGAAACCTACCAAACCCACAAATTTCTGAAAACTAGACACCCGGGGGATTCCAGGAAGGTATGGCTTGCGTGGATCCCCCAACGTTTCCTTACCCAGAATGCCCTGCAAACCTCAAATTTAGCTGAAAGTTGTGGCATCACCGGGCTGACACAAATTACCTACCACCCAGCATTCCCCCGGGTCTCCTGATAAAAACGGTGCCTCACTCGTTTGGGAGGCCCAAGTACCCGCGACAGGCAAGGGCCCAAAACGCAGTGAGGCGACATGAAAATTGCCTACCTCAAAACAACCTAGTTTTGCAAGGGGGGTCACCTGGGTTTTTGGCCCGGTGCTCGGCAGCCACCTAGGGGAACCTACCAAACCCACACATTTCTGAAAACTAGACGCCCGGGGGATTCCAGGAAGGTATGGCTTGCGTGGATCCCCCAACGTTTCCTTACCCAGAATGCCCTGCAAACCTCAAATTTAGCTGAAAAAATCACCTTTTTCACACATTTTTGTGTGGGAAAGTTGTGGCATCACCGGTCTGAAACAAATTTCCTACCACCCAGCGTTCCTCCGGGTCTCCCGATAAAAACGGTGCCTCACTCGTGTGGGAGGCCCAAGTACCCGCGACAGGCAAGGGCCCACAACGTACTGAGGCGACATGAAAATTGCCTACCTCAAAAGGACCTGGTTTTGCAAGAGGGGTCACCTGGGTTTTCGGTCCGGTGCTCGGCGGCTACCTAGGGGAACCTACCAAAATCACACATTTCTGAAAACTAGACACCCGGGGGATTCCAGGGAGGTATGGCTTGCGTGGATCCCCCAACGTTTTCTTACCCAGAATGCCCTGCAAACCTCAAATTTAGCTGAAAAAAATCACCTTTTTCACACATTTTCATGTGGGAAAGTTGTGGCATCACCGGGTTGACACAAATTTCCTACCACCCAGCGTTCCCCCGGGTCTCCTGATAAAAACGGTGCCTCACTCGTGTGGGAGGCCCAAGTACCCGCGACAGGCAAGGGCCCACAACGTAGTGAGACGACATGAAAATTGCCTACCTCATAGCGACCTGGTTTTGCAAGGAGGGTCACCTGGGTTTTTGACCCGGTGCTCGGCGGCCACCTAGGGGAACCTACCAAACTGACACATTTCTGAGAACTAGACACCCGGGGGATTCCAGGGAGGTATGGCTTGCGTGGATCCCCCAATGTTTCCTTACCCAGAATGCCCTGCAAACCTCAAATTTAGCTGAAAAAATCACCTTTTTCACACATTTTTGTGGGGGAAAGTTGTGGCATCACCGGGCTGACACAAATTTCCTACCACCCTGCGTTCCACCGGGTCTCCCGATAATAACGGTGCCTCACTCATGTGGGAGGCTCAAGTACCCGCAACTTCTTCCAGCAGTTTTCTTCCTGATACTGTTCAGGTAATTCAATCCTTGACCTTTGAAGTCAGACAAAGCCCTCTCTTTTGGAAGCCTTGGAAGTGCAGTAGGTGTAGTTCTTGAGTGCAGTCCAAGAGTTCAGTGTAGCATTCCTTCTTCTTCTGATGTTTCCAAGCAGGGATCTGAGGTGCAGGGCAGATCTCAGATATGTATTCACCATTCTGGGCTGTAAAAAGGGGGGGCACATCTACTAATGGAGTTCACATTGCCACCCCCTGCTATAGCAATTTCCTTGGAAGTGTGGAATATTTTTAATCCAGTATGCACATCTAAGCTAAAATCAAAATGGAGAAAATCTATGTGGATTAAGGTCTGGCTAACAAAACCTACAGGTGTAGCTAACCTTTCCCTTCACTCCCCTTCCAGCCCCTCTCCTAAACTAGTTAGAGATGCTCCCATCTGGCTAGGGGTGCAGGAAGCAGGCAGCAGATCTCCTCCCACCTAATGCTTCTATTGTTTCAGCCCCAGTTCTCTTCACACCTAATCAGGGAGCAGCTTGGCTCAGTCTGTCAAAGGCTGGTCATTGAGAAGAGGCTGCTAGAGGGCTGCTTTAGGTAAACATCAGGAAAGCAAGTTCTAAAACTATTCTCCTGCAATAGTTATAATAAATCAGACCATACCAAGTTTTCGGATTTGTTGCAGCTGTTAATTTGACACTTTGAATCAAGTTGCTAGTTGTTTCTAATAAAAAGTTATGCTTTATTAAAGTTTAATGAAGCCTTCCTTGTTAGCCCATGGAGATAGTGGCATTACAATAGGAAAAATGAAATTGCCTGTTTTCCCTCTCAAGAGAATATAAAGCATATTTTATCATGTCCATGCTATCTACCCTTGGGGCACCTAGGGCAGACCTTAGGGGGGACGTATATGTAATAAAAAGGTAGTTTTAGACTTTGGAAGAACATGGTTTAATTTTAAAGGCAGCGTGCAAGGCAGTGCTGGTTTTAAAATGACACTAGACACTAGAGCAGTGCACACGTAAGTGCATTAAGTCCACTGGGGTCCCTAAAGCTCCCTGCCCCAAAATATACTAAGGACGTCTAGTAGTGTGTCTTGGCCAATTATAATTATACCAAACACCATATATTTTAAAGGACAGATCACTGGCCCTGGGCTTGGTTAACAGGTCACAGGGCACTTTCAGAGTCAGTAACCACCAGTAGTAGTCAATAAATGGGGGTAATCAGGGCAAAAAGTATGACTTTCCAACAGGACATACTGCTTTTTCTGTTTGTACAGACCATGTCACCAATAGCATTTTTGTAGTAAAGAAAGTGTGGCCTCTACACCAGCATGTGCAGATGCTACACCCTCATAGGCAGCTTTGATTAATTCTAGCCTATGGTCTTGGTTGGCAATCACATGATATCTTCATCTATGCTCATATGAGAACGAGTAATCGCAGCTACTGTAGCAGTCTTATCTGCAGATTTAGCTGCTTCATCAGCAAACGAATTCCCAACTATGTGTATTCCAACATGCTAATGACTATCACCTGAGCCCATGGCAAACTTGTGCTTTATATTATTTCCCTTTGAATCTCTGAATCAATTCAGGTACCAATAATGTAAGTTTTCAGTGAAATACTGGACACGTCAATGGTGGGAACCATCTCAAATGGCAAGCACATAGGGAAAATTCTATATTTATCTTGGGGTCCTGTATAGGCGAATACTGCTACAAGCTGTTTTGTTTTTGTGCACTCCAGAATGGAATTTCCTTCTGTCTGGTAGGAATCTTGCCCATAATACCATTGATAAATAGAAGACTAAGTGTAGTCACCGCCATCTGTGGCTGGACAGCTTGAACAGTCTTAACTGTGGCAGTTGTTATTGTATGCATATTACCTGTGTTAAATGTCTGTATAGTGTAACCAGACCAGTATAGAGAGCATGCAAATCACCTACATTAAGTGGTGCTAAAGCTGGGTCTAGCGTTTAGCCACCCAGTGCTGGCCATGTAGCCTCCGTCGTTGCTGAGGGGACCAAGTGGAATGTTGTGTAATGTATGTGGTAGGGTGGCTTGGAACCAATTTTGATGTTACTTATATATTAATGATATTTCTAATTTGTTATAAGCTCTGCATTGGCCTGGTAAGGCAGCTTCATCATATGTATGAAATATCTGTGTTATAGCTTCTATTGCTTGAAAAGTGACCCAAGAGTAGAATACTTCAGCTCGGCCAGCTTTGTGAGCCTCAACCACGAAGGCAACATCTGCACCCCCATTTTGTAGCCCATGTAATATTAAATGTGCTGTAACAGCAGATCTGCAATTAGGAGGAATATTTATTTTATTTACTATTGCAGTGAATGGAATTCAGAGAGGGAATAACTATAGTGTCATATCCTTTAAATGATCCTACAGACAAAAAATAGTTACTTCCTACTATGCTAAGGAAAATTTGTCCCTAACACCACAGACGTCTCTGTTTAAAGGTGAATACTTTACCTTGGGCACACACAAGAACTGCTCAGGAGATCTGTTAAATAAGTACCTACTTATAAACATTGGTGGCTCCATATTAAACAGTTCCCACTAGAAATGAAGGACCATGTATTAGGACAACAGGACATCAAAATGCAGGGACTGATTCCATCACCACCATTACAGACTGTTGGCCCAATTCCTAGCTAGCTCACAGTACCTCCCCTAAACCCCTAACCTTTCTAGGGTAGCAGGTGATTGTGGCAACCTCGTACGTGAGACTCTGATCCCTGAGGTAATCGTGGAAACAGATCTTACCCCTTTCGTTGTCTACTTCTGCATGTCCTTGGAAAACATAAGAAAGATTCAACAGAAGTTTTTCAAACATTTATTGTATGAATCATAATCTTGCATAGAGAGACTGAGCTGTGATTATTAGGCAAATAAAACAAAGCAAAGTAACCAGCATTATGAACATGTTGAAAAGAATGAACATTCCAATCATGGCAGTCTGAGTTCTATATGCTTATGTATAAATTCCTACCCTTTATTGAGAGAATAGCGGGTGTACCCTCTGCCTGATCTCTTAGATTAGTCGAGACCCTATACCTGGATGACTTGGTGTGTAGTAGAATTGACATTCCCTCTCTGCAGGATCAGGATTGGAGATTAGTGTTAGCAGAGCTACATGTCAAACTCATCCATCAATCCAGGATCATCGTGGTTGGAGTGCCCCTCTTGCCTGTAAAGGGACAGTGCACTGTTTATCTAATAAAACAACTTTGCTAGAGTTATAGCTCTGATACAATGATGAGTCTAAATTTCAAATCTGTCTCCGAACAGGCAATGCAAACACTAGGATATCTTGTTCTGTTCTTAGCCTTGAACTAAGTGCACAGATAATGTTGCATAAATGGCTATATAAAAACCAGTCCTGGGCAGAGTTTGCAGAGTTTAACTCAACGGAATTATGTGGAGTTACTGGAAAACAGCTCGATTCTGCAGAGTTCCGCAAGCTGGCAGAGTCACAGTGACTCAGGCTTCTAAACATATGCTCTCTTAAATACTTTAAGAAACAATCACTTTACCACGTTCTTCGATAAGGAAAGTGGACCTGATGCTAAAAATATTAAACCCTACAGTGCTGCAGCACTGAGGGAGCTGCCCTTCAGAACAAGCAGCCTGCCTGAAATACTGGTGTTGCCTGTTTATGCAATGGGATGCAATTTATGAATCTGGTAATGAAGTAAGTGAACGTAGAATAGGAGAGGCAAAACAGACAGGGTAAAAAACAACAGGGTCTGGAAGAGAGGAGGATGGATCAGTAATGAAGGACAGGAGCTGGAGGACTTTGAGGAATGGGAAAGCATAGTGGAAGGTAGGACTCTTGTTTCTTTTCCTCTCGGTCCTCCTGCACTCTCTCTCCTCTTGTCCAGCAATTCTTAGCTCCCTTGCTTACCTTCTCTTGTCTCTCTGAACCCTTATTCGCTCCCTCCTACCCCTCGAGTCACTTCTCATGCCCCTGGCACACAAGCTGATAGCAGGGTGAGGTTAGCAGTAACACTGAGCACAACACACTGGGCTACAGGGGGAAAGTTCTGGACTGAGTGAACTGGAAATGGAAGCAGTCTCAATCTTGGCTCCTCACTGCCTTCCACACCCGCCCCTATCCAGACTAAAACTGTCAGAGGCTGAGAGGGGAGAGGCAGATGGAGGGAGTTGCAAGGCTGGATGAGAGCAAGGTTATGTCAAGAGAGGAAGGAGGGAGATGGCGTGGCAGTCAGTAAACTGTCACATGGTAAAGTAGAGTTTTTTGCTGAACTCAGCGCGGAGTTGCGAAAATGCAGCATGGTCAGCATCTTCTCAGAAATAAAACATGTGAAAATATTATAGCTAAAATGAAGTCTGCTAAAATGTGTATGATATAATAATTAAATGAAGAACCAAAGTGGGCCCAAGAGGACCTCACTACACAACGTCATCACTTTATAATGCATATTTGTTTTCTGAGCATATCCACATAATAACTTATAGTTCCTCCTGTAGAGTACCACTGCTCTTTTTGTGATACTAATAGATTTCAAAGAATGATATTGCAATTCATTTTCATGTATATATTCCGTAAGTGGTATTTGCCAATTCCGAACAGGGTCAAAGAAAAATATACAGTCAATGAGTGATTCAAGAGGTGTATTGTTACTGCATCATTATTAGGACTGGGGGGAATTTTAATTATGCAGAAGTAATTGGAGTGATATTAGTAATTATGCATTACCATTTTTAAGTGAAATTACCGAAATGAAGCGTTTTGCCAGCTTGTGTAACTAAGAATAATTGAACTAAGAGAGAGCGAGCGGATGCTGGCTACTGCTGTTTGTGTCCTATAGCATTTAGTGCAATTTTCATAGCGCAAAATGCATGCTACTGCCAGTTTTGGACGCATGGCTGCAAAATAGCGCTAAATGCTGGAATACGCTTCTCACACAATAATGCATAATTATGAGTAATTTTGTGTTAGTTATGAGTAATTACTCTAGAAATACTTAAACCAGTTACGTCCACCCCTCATCATTATGTAGAGTTCCATAAAGAGGTATTTCAAATCTTTCCTATATTGGAACAGTATTGGGGCAATCCAGATGGATTTGGAGATGTTGTTCCAGACCTTGTTCCCCCAGCAGAAGGCCTGTTGCCTTGTTTTTTGTTGTTGTTTTGTTACACTTTTTCTTTCCAGTCTGATGGTGCCCTAGTTGCTGTTGTGCTGAGAGCCACTGAAAAGGCAAGCTTGGCCGCCGAAAAGGCCGGGTGGTCATGATGTCTTGGTAAATGATGAAGTTGCATGTCAGCTCAGCAAGTAGAACAAGTGGCATTTATTCAGGCTGTGGGGGACATGAATATATTCCTCCACATGCTCTGGTGTGCAAAATTCCCTTAAAGGAGGTGGGGGTAGTGTTTCCATCATTCCAAAGTGAAAGTACAAGGGCTTGACATGCATTTCTGAAATCTCTTTCTTGGCGGAACACGTTTCACTTTCTTAAGTAGAGAGAACTGGTACCAGCCATTTTTGTTTTCTTAGCAATATATTATTTGTGGTTGAGGTTGGTGTCCACGGTGAAATCAAGTATGTTGTAGTTGGGTCAAGTTGGGTCTTGAAGCCCATGATAACAAATTTTCTACTGAACTACAACTGCAATAATGTAATTCAACATTAATTGTCCTCGAGCCCCCATCTAACAGCTGGGAGATTTATAAAAAAGGTAGAAAATGTGAATCTGTGAGTTTGTGTATACTTATTAAAGGTATGAGGACTTCATGTATTATCAGACAGAAAGATGATCAGAATGCCTAACATCAAGCCACCATGTTGAAATTGTTGTAAAGTTCAATGGAAGAAACAGCTCTTACCTAGAGAGTAAATTAGTGTAAGCTTACCTCCTATACCTCTGTTTATAATAGGAGCGTACAACTCCTACATAGGCTAACCAGTATTCCACGTCCACCATGGGTTACTGCAAAACAGTGCAGTCAGCAAAACAAATCCTGACTCTCTTCACATATTCCTTCGCCTTGCCAAGTCTTCAACAAATATAAATATACATTATTGGTTGTTAGGTGTAGGAGCCACTGTGCCTTTAATAGCTCTTTAGAACCCCAGGCATTGCTCTTTCTACTCTGATATCGGTGGCCATGAGGCCAGTGACAAGCACCGACAATAAATAGGGATCTTGAAGCCCTGTTTACTATTTTCATTCTCTATGCCTTTCTCCTCCCCAGACCATCAAAAGTGCATGGTAAGCTGTTGAGCTGTTAAGGGTTGGACAAGGGATCAGAGCTGTGGATTCATTAGTGTCAACGCATGCATGATGTCACTTCTGCTGCTAGTGGCATTTTGATGAATAGACATCTATGCTCTCACCCTCTCAGTAGCACACATCTGATGTGTCTCGTGGGCATCAGAACTTGTACTTGTGCTTACTGAATTTGTAGTACTTCTACCTAAAACATTGTTCATTGTAGTAGTAACAGGACACACTCAGAATGGGAAGGTACATTCAGGGTCAGATACAGAACTTAATGAAGAAAAGACAACAATGTTTAAGACATTTATTTGGGTTGTATTAGATAGCCATCCAATGGCCAATGGTAATTAGGTAGAAGGAGAGCTTTTACTTGAGGGAGGATGGATGGAAATGGCAAAATTAGTTACGTTTTTTTCCACAATAACGTAAATGAAATATCAACTTCCTTCTGGATATAGTGCACTGGGAGAAGTGAATATGAACCATGCTGGACCTTACCTAATGACAAAGTGATAGGTGGTGCTTGTGAGGCACACTAATAGACAGCAAATCTTCAAATGGATAGGCTGGGTGAGAGTCAAGTGCTACACCGGTGGTGCTAAAGGCAGCATGTGCTGCAGGTCAAAATTAGTAAAAGGCAGAGAGACAGATATGTTTAAGGAGGGGATCAGGCAGGAAAAAACTCCAGTAAAAAAACTAACTGGTACTTGGCAATTTAGTTTATTAAAAGAGAGAGAAGTTGTGAAAGACATTAAGGGGGCCTTGAATATGGGAATGAACTCCATGGGGTTTTGGAAAAAAGTAGGAAGTTACAGAGGGGCAAGAGGACAGGTGTGCTGTGAAGATAGTGCAGATAGTAGAGATTTTGAAAAAAAGAATGAATAAGAGGTGGAGAAAGAAAATTACGTCACAAAGACACCACTCCCATTAAAACCACTATGGCTCCATCTTCAACCTCTCCCATTACTGACTGTCAGCAGCTGAGCAGGGGGCTTTCCTTTGTCCAGACAAACAGCCCTGATTTCTTTGAAGTTAAACGAGAAATTCACAAATTCTTCAAGACGTTTAGTTTATCATTTCTTCAGTAAGAATGACTACCAAGGTTGGCAGGACATTACTGGGTTGAGATTACCCTCCACATTTTCTCCCACACAATACACTAGTGTTAAATGTAACTTCTGAAAAACTGGTTTTGAGAGACATAGGTGCTCTTAAGAACAATCATAGCTATATACACTACAACATTTCAGACGAAGAAAACTTAGCCTGCCAAACACTTAAGCGAAACACTGAAATTTTATTCAAACCTGCTGACAAGGGTTGTGGGATCATCATTCCGAATATGACAGACTACAGCAATGAATTCACCAGACAACTGAATGACACAGAGTGCTACTCTAAAATGGATAGAAACCCCACTAAAGAGATTCAAGATCTCATTCTAGAACTCATGAAACAGGATCTAGCTTTGGGCTTTCTAAGTCAAAATGAGTTTGACTTACTCAACAGACCGCGCCCCGCATCCCAGTGATTTACACACATAGGGGACGATTCCGATCCTGGAAAAACGCTGTACAAATCGTGGTATGGAGCGTTTTCCCCATACAACTCGTGCTTGTAAGGATTCCCCTACAACCTAGGAAGTACGATCCGTACAAATAGACGCTCTCCATACAAATTGTAAAAAAGACCATACAACTCGTATATATACTAAGGGTGGGCGTAGTTCGCGAAGTAGCACTTCGGGAAGCTACGCAAAGTGAAGTTCGCACTACGCGAGCTACGCGTAGCACTTTGCAAACTGCGTAGTAACATGTTCGCACTGTGCAAGATGTTGTTTTCAATGATTGCAGAGTGCGGACAAGCAACCGGCACTGTGCAATCATTGAAAATGGCATCTTGCACAGTGCGAGCTGTAGTTTTCTGCTGCTCGAGTAGATTTGTACTCGAGCGGCAGCTTTCTCAACGCGAACTGGTAGTTTCACATCGCGAGCGGTCGCGAGCATACGCGACCCCTCGCAATGAGAAACCTGACTTCCTCGCGTTAGGAATCTCGCCGGGAGGTTTATTTTCCATGCTCGCGATCGCCAACTTGATGTTGCTGATCGCGAACAAGGAAAAAGTCTCGCCGGGATGTCATTTTGCTTGCTCGCGGTCGCCAACTTGACGTTGAGGACCGCGAGCAAGCAAAAAATGACCGCAGCACTACGCAACACTACGCTACGCGTGTTCGCACTGTGCTACGTGCAGTTCGCGTAGTGTGAAGTAGCGCGAACTTCGCAAACTACGCGAGCGTAGCGTAGTGCTTCGCCCAGGCTTAATATATACAAGCGATTCCGATTCGGATTGGCCTGTACGCGACGTTCACATGTATTCCCGGCAGCAGTTTACAACCCGTCAAGTACGATTCGTACAAACGGCACTCCGTACGGCTCTTTTTTTACAGGAGCCAAAAAGTGCCGGGAAACATTGTACGCCCCGAAAACAGTACGGGACGGACCCCCCATGTACGCGTCGTACACCCCATGAATACAGGGGTACGGTGCATATGTACGGTGCGTACCGATGACACGGAAAGTGGGGTACGGTGCGTATATACGCGCTGAAGGGGTACTGGTCGTGTACGCACCGTACAAGCACCGTACCCCAAAATCGCTTGTGTACGCACCGTACCCCAAAAGTGCGTATGTACGGTGCGGACCCCAAAATCGCGTATGTACGGTGCGTACATGCGCAATGTTGGGGTACGCTCCATACACACGCCTCGCATGTGGGGGGACCCCTGTACACCTCATACCCCTATACGACCCGTACCCCGGTACGAGTCGTACCCCCGGAACGAGTCATATCAGGGTACGAGGCGTATAGGGGTTCACTTCGTAGCCCGGTACGAGTCGTTCCCCGTATACAGGCCATTTTCCATACAAATCGCATGCTGACAACCCGGTACGAATCGTACTTGACTGGTTGTACAGCCTTTTTACAAATTGTATGCTCTTTTTTACAAGTCCGTGTCGTACAGCTTTTCCCGATCTGTATGTATTTTTCCCGTACGAATCGTACTACACGGGTTGGAAGGGACTTGTACGATTTGTATGGAAAAAAATACGGATCCGATTTGTATGTAAAATAAAAGTCCAGCATCAGAATCGGCCCCTTAATAAGGTTAAAAAAACATTGAAAAACATCATGGCAGACCCATAGTCTCCAGTTGTGGATTGGGTATTGAACCATTATGCAAATCCATTGACTTTTTTTATGTAAATCGCCGGTTCTTGAAACCAAAGCATACATCAGGGACAGTATGGACCTCATCAACAGTGTTAGACCCAACGTCCTAGGGGTAGCTTGGCTCAGGTCAACAGGCTTACACCTCCCTCTGGCTTCTCATGCTTGCATCCTACCCAGCTTGCAATCTGGCGCAGCCTCACCCAAAAAGGACGCTACACTGATTAACTGTGAAGCTTTATTAAAAAGACTTTAACACCTCTCCTCCTTGTTAGGCTCAATTAATCAATTTTCCGTTAAACTAGTAACATTTCAGTACATTTCCAGTACATTTCTAGTACATTTCTAGTACATTTCTAGTACAATTCCAGTACAATTCCAGGTTAACATTCCCCTATATCTTGAGGCACACCAAGTAGAACAGTACACGATAAACTTTTCAAACAGTGTTTTCAACAACAAAAGCTTAACCCCCTGTCACATTTCAGTCGGGCATTTTTAAGTATGACTTGACCACTCCACAGGGAATGTTAATTCCAATTTGGCACCCCACAACTACTTCCCTGGGGCCTATGTACAGCACCTGAACTCTCTAGGTTGTTCCACAGCAGCTTGGTTATTTATCATTTACTATTTCTTTTCCCTTGTAGCCCTGGTATCAGTCCTGGCAGCTGGAGATGAATAACACTTCACACAGTCACCTCATAACCATATTACATAGGCCTTAATCCCCTCTAGTTCTGTGCTGGTCTCCTAGGGGTCTCGGCTTCCAAGAGAATAATAAATAACACGTATGGTTACCACGGACCCTGAATTCAGCTGTGGGCCTCACAGAATTCTCTCACTCCCCTCCCTCCTCCACCAGGCCCAGCTTACGGTTAGTCTCGCTATCCTCCGCACTGGAACTGGAGCTGCTGTTCTCTCACTCCGTGAGAGAACGGGTCTGGTCGGTAACGTGGAATCCTTTCCCACCTAAACGGCGAGTATCCGGGAGCTGTCACCGATTTTCCCCCACAACTGTTGGTACGGTGCCCCCGCCGGATTCAGCTTCCTGACCTCCAGACGCGGTGAACTTTTAGTCGGGGACTGGGATATCTCTCGAACTCCCCCCTGCAAGCAATGTAGTGCGCTGATTTCCTCTTCCTCAACGGCAAAGGGCGGCGCTTCGGCCCCGCGGCACATGATCAGAGGACGGCGGCCTCCTGGCCGGGCCCGCCCCCTCTCCTTCCTGCCTGCTTCCTGAGGTAACTCTCACCGGAGCTTCAACAGAGTCGCTGACTCCCGGCCCCTCCCCTCTTCAGCTCACTGGCACCGCAAGTCCCCTCAGAGGACCACCGGCCACGCGACCATGGCGATGGGGTCCGCTTCAGGTAGGGACCGGACACAGGTATTTTCGGGGAAGTAAAGGGGGGAGGAAAGAGTCTGGTGCGGCCCTTACGCGACCAGGAAGGCTCCGGGAGAGTTAGACAATATGGCCCAGTCTTCTTGCTACGGGTTGCGTTCCACCCTTCCAAGACCAGGGACAAAGGGCGGAAGGTAACGGGTGCTGGATCCCACACGGGGACAGTGACGGAGACCCGATAGACTCTTGGGCTTGGGCACTATCACCTCTTCTATCAGTCAAAGGGGGGGTTTTGGCCACAACCGGCCAGTCCTGCAATCCCAGGCAACAATGGATTCGGGGAGTAGGCGGCCCCAGGTGTTAATTCACTCCCTCGTCCATTGAATCAGGGGCTCAAACTACCTTGAGATCTACTCTGGTTCAGGGATCTCCAAGTCCCGGCTGCGTTCAGGGACCGGTCAGGTGGTTGAGGGTGGTGTCACTGCCGAAGATACCCTGGCAAATCCTGAGATCTGTCAACTCCTTGTCCAGCACAGCCACCTCCCCACTCACGTGCCTTACTCCTGACTAGCCTGCCGCCTCACTCTCACCTAAAATGGCGGCCCTCCTGCCACCTCTATTTATCACCTTGGGCCTCACTTGCCAGAGGAGCCCAGAAGGTTCCGGAACCTCTCTTGGCAATCATGGCCCAGGTGCTGAGGTGACAGTTGGAGCCACCATTTTGTGCCTCTCACCTTCCCCATCTATTTTCCTCAGAGGAGCACCTTGCGTCTTTCCCTCAGGTGAAGTGGAAAAGACACCCAGAACCTCTACATCAGCACCCAATAGCTAGGTAGACAGAAAAAATGAGGAGGGGGGAAAGGGACAAAATTAAAAAAAGAATAGTGGAAATGAGGAGGAAACTGCCAAAGGGCTGACAGGTTTAACAAACAGTGTTGAGAATTTTCCCTCTGATACATCAGAGGACATTTTGGTCACCATGGATAAACAAGCTTTGTATACTAACATAACCAAACAAGAAACCCTCAGGGTGATGCGTGAGACTCTTGACTAGTTACACCAACCTACACTAGTCCCAACTTGGTTCACATTCACACTGACTGAAATAACAATTGGAAGGAATTATTTCCTTTTTGCCAAAAACATTTTACTAACAAAAGAAAGGTGTTGCAATGGGGGCCGGATTCGCCCCGAACCCTGCAATCCTCTTCATGGCAGACTATTAGGACCAACGTATTTTTGCCAATAATCTTTACTATGACAACATAATTAAATGGTCTAGATATATCAATCAAGTCTTTCTCTTATGGAAAGGGCCACTGTCTCGAATGAAGGATTTTCACAACTGGCTCAACACACCAGATCTGACGACATATAATTCACCTTAGAACACAATGTAAGAAAGATCCCTTCCTTTACCTCAAGGTCATAGCAGGCAATAATGAACTATACACCTCATTGTTCCACCCCAGAAACATTAGGGACAATCTCCCATTTGGGCAATTCTTTAAGATACACTGCAACTGTTATAGGAAGGAAGACTACTTCAGGGAGTCGGACACTCTTATCGCCAGACTGATAGAAAGGCAACACCCCAAATGCTTGGTCAAACAAGCTAGTAAGTGAGCTTAGTCCCAGAGAAGAACTCCTAAAGCCACGGTCAAGGACTGAGCAAGCAGACCATTTGATCTGTGTTAATACCTTTATCATGGCGAGAAATGCCATTATTGGCATTGTGAATAAACAATGACATATTATAAAAACCACCATACCCAAACCTTAAAAACCTATGTTTGCCTTCAAAAGGGGATCCAATATCAGGGATATGGTAGTCAGAGCAGCTCTCCCCAAGCCTCCGACAAGCACTCTAACAACACAATGGAGTCTACCACCTGTCAGGGGACAATACAAATGTGAAAGTTACCACAAAAAGTACAGCAGCTGTAGGTAGAATAAACAATTGGTATTCCTGCCTAAGGACAAACAAACAAGTCCTACTTGGACAGTCACAGAAAGCCTGTGTGAGTGCTAAAGGGACAGAAGGTCATCCTTATGGAAGAGGAAGCATTATGCACAAAATTGTGTCATGCTTCATCATCGACTACCTCTCCCCACCCTGGAAGGATAGTACCACTAGGGTGGACTCAACCTCCTGTTCGACTCAGCAAGGGAGATAGTTATTAGATAAAAGCTACTGGACATTAAAGGGAACATGGTCAATAAATTAAAATACCTTAGTGTATCCCGGCTATTTGCCTTTATCAGTGGGCACATTAAGTAAGGTTAAAAACTGGTGGGGCAGTAAAAAGAGGGCAATGACTCTCACCGCCATAAAAATCAGGCCAACATGTTTCTGCCTATCTTAAAAGCCCATACGGTTCTGGGGCATTCCTCAGGGCCAGGGATCTCTAACTTCCTCTTGGGGGCCTATTTGCCTGCTTACTTCGTGAGGAGGGAAAATACTGAAAGAATAAGAAAATAGTAATATGTTCAGGTGAGTTCTACCTGAATGACTTATTCAAAATGAGAGAACAAGAAATATAAGATCAATTAATTATTATGTAGACCAAGTGCCTTCTCTTCTTAATCAGTTAAAAAAAAAGACGAATCGTGGAATGCAAGTGACATTGCACGGCAAACCACAGCACTCCCAACACATGTGATACATGAATAAAACATGCAGAGACATTGTGCATGCTGCATGTGCAGTAGTGACAAAAAACATGACCATTTATGGAAATGCTACACTGTAGCTGCATACTCCCTCTCTTACCCTAGATTATAGGGTATACCGGCTTCTTGATTAGAGAGGGGGGACGGTGTCCTTAGTAGTTGTACACTGGTGAGATCAGGGGTCAAAGGGTTAAAATTAATAGATATTTACACTACATACAATATAGTCCCTACTCGTAATATTTCGAGGAGTATGGTAGTAGCCTAACTACGGTCACAAATCAGGCATTAAGGAAAAAAGTCACGAAATTAAGTACATTTGCCTAATAGCAGGCTTGTTTGCCATGGGGTGAGTAGATCTATGTTGCACATCACCTCTGGTATATCAGTTTGAGCTGGGAAGCAAAACTGATTTTCCCATGTAAATCCTAATGGATTGGAAAATAATGTGATTCCACGTACTATCTATGTATCTAGCATACACAACATTGTCACCACAACATAGACAGCTGGTGAGAGATACTTATAATATGACAAGTCTGTTAGTACACTGCGTGAAACTAAAGTAATCATCTCATGTCAAAGCACTCTCACTGCAGGTAGCTAGTTATATCTTGTTAATATCCTTCGGGCAATGGTATGGTCAGCGCATACCGTTTAAAATTAGCCCCCAAGGTATTGGATTGTGCCGGTCCTCACTCAACATGTTTTAGCCATACTGATGAAACCATGATCTGTGCCGCCTGTGTGAAGTCTGTCCCTACACACACACAACACTCAATTATTGCACTAGTGCAAAATACCTCCATATTCTTATTGGCATGGAATCCCTGGATTCACTACTGGTTCAGCAACTGCACCCACGGCTGTACGCTATATGGCCTCCTTTCTCCCGGGAGACTTACTTCATCAAAAAGCTCATTGTGCTAGTAAACCTACTCAGCAGCCACTCTCTGCCGCTGGTACACATTCTGGCAGAGACTGGCCATTTTTAAGTGAGTGGTAGGCATCTTTTGTCTGGGCCCATGTCCGCCCATAAGGAGGAATGGGCGGGGCCGCATGGGAACATATCAGGAATGCTGGGAAATGTAGTTCCAGATGGCACACGAATCCTGAAATGAAGGGAAATATAGTTTAAAGTGACATAAGTCCAAAAAAGGATTTCCATTGAACTGAAGATTTCTCAATCCGCCCTTAAAAAGACAGGTGTCTCTGTACCTGCTGGAGACCCATCAATGGAGGTTATTTTTTTATTTCCTTATTTTAAGGATAGGGTTTTCATTAAGAAGGCATAGGTATATTGCAGGTAACAGCAGGTTCTCATTGTGTGTTCACCTAGACACAAGAGCTAATGTGATTCAAAAAAATGGGAGTCATGCCCTGAGCCACATGTCCTTGTGCACCCCCAAGGGACCTCATTATTGAGCCTGTGTGGCCTGTCTTGAGCCCATAGATCCATCTCTGTGCAAAAAGGAACAGAGGTTCAATCATGTCTGTTCATGTTTTTTGCAGTTTCTTGATGACATGCCACTCCCTTTCATTTTCTCCATGGCCCCTCTCTATGCAGTGTCTGTTGAGTTTACCGAATGGTGCTGCGGTGTTCAGTGATATGTGTGCATATATTTCTGCTAGTTATGCCAATGTAGATTAGACCACATGGGCATCTGATCATGTAGATCACATCCCTGGAGTTACAGCTGGTCAGGGATTTCAATTTCCATGGTGTTCTAAGACCTAGGTATAATTCCTTAGTCCTATTTGTGAGCGAACAAACACTGCAATTAACACAGGGAGAATGACCAACCAGAGGTGGTTAGAGCCATAGAGTCATTTGGTCTTCTTGGGTTGCAAATCGTCTTGGACTTTTATGTACCAGCATTTCTCTGATGCTTCTGTCCCTCTTGAAAGCGTGCATTGTTTTTTTTTAAGTGCGAGGCCCCCTGACTGTAGTATTTTTCAATGTTTGTTGATGACATTCTTAAACGTAGTTGATAAGGGGCTAAAGGTAATCAGACAGATCAATCATTTGTTCTCTGCTTTTTCATATGTGGACAGCAACTGATCTCTGTTGTTATTCAAAGCCCGTTTTCTGGCTCTTTTTGTCACATGGCGGGGATATTGTTTTTCAGTCAGTTTTGCGCATGTAACTTGTAATCGGAGACCTTCGAGCAGTTACGTCTCAGACATAGAAACTGTCCCAAAAGGAGGTTTTTCCTTAGTGGTTGTGAGTGAAAGATTTAGAACGGAAGCAGATTGTCGCAATCTATGAGGTTGTAAAAAACCTCAGTCTTGAGGCAACCATCTTTTACTTTGATCAGGAGGTCGAAGAAGGGTAACTCATTACTTCCAGTGCTAGCTGTGAAGTGTAGAAAAGAGTCTAGTGCACTCAACCACTGGAAAAACACATTTGCTTCTTCATTTGTACCCGTCCAAATGAGGGGAATGTAATCGATGTAATGTAATATTTCCATAACTGATTCTTGTTCCTGAAGGGGTTCAAATCATGAAAAACATACTCAGATTCGAAGGATTAGACATAAAGACATGTCTATCTGGGAGCGAATGTGCTCCTCATGGAAGTCCCATGGATTTGAAGGAAAAATTCCCCTTCAAACTCAAAATTATGTTGTGTCCGAGCCAGGTGTGCCAAATCCAGTAGATAGTTCCATGGGGTCATTCAATGTCACTCAGTTTATCGCTAATACTCAGCTTGGCCACCTGTGGAATGTTGGTATATAAGGACTTCATGTCCAGGCTCTTCAGCAATTCCTTCCTTTCTTCAAAGGCTAAATCCTTAACACGGTTAAGAATGTCCTTTGTGTTTTGTAGATAAGTAGGCATCTTTTTCACAAGGGGTCGGAAGAAAAAGTCACTGAATTGTGACAAAGGTTTAAGCGTAGAACCAAAGCCAGTTACAATCGATCTACCTGGGGGGTGCTTATTTTTGTGGACCTTGGGAAGGATATAGAAGTACGGTACCATGTTTGGTGATCCACTTGTTGTCCAGGCCCATGGATACAAGGAAGGCCACTTCTTCCTGGACCTCAATGGTTGGGTCCTTGGTCAGACGCTTGTACATCCGGGTATCATTCAGGGGTCTTAGGCACTCATCTCTGTACATTTCCTTTGGGAGGACTACAACCTTGCCCCCCTTGTCAGACAGTTTTATTACAATGGAGTTGTTGGTTGCAAGTGCGTTCAGTACCCTCATTTCGTCTTTGCTGGTATTACAGAAGTGATTAAGGTAGTTCTGCCCCATACCATCATTTTCCCTGTTCAGGACTTTCTCAAAAGTCAAGATTTTTTAAGGCAAAAATGTCATGAGTGGGGGACTGTAAAATACAAAACCTCTGGGCTATTTTTAACTGATTTACATATGCGCTGATCATACCATTGCCCAGAGTATATTAACAAGATAATGAGCTACCTGCAGTGAGAGTGCTTTGACATGAAACAATTGCTTTCGTTTCTCGCAGTCTACTAACAGACTTGTCATATTATGAGTATCTCTTGTAGCATCATTCTATGTTATGGTGAGAATGTTGTGTTGGCTGAAAACGTGAAGAGTACATGGAATCACACATTTTCCAATCCCTTAGGACTGACATGGGAAAATCCGTTTTGCTTCCCATCTCAAACTGATACACTGGAGAAGAAGAGCAGCATATATCTACTAACCCCATGACAAATACGCCTCCTATTGGGTAAATATACTTAATTTCATGCTTTTTTCCTTACTGCCTGATTTGTGACTGCAGTCAGGCTACCACCATACTCCTCGAATCATGGCGAGTAGGAACTATATTGTATGTTGTGTATATATTGATTACTTTTAACCGTTTGATCCCTGATCTCACTAGTGTTTGACTCCAAAGGACACCGTCCCCCTCTCTGATCATGAAGCTTGTATCCCCTATAATGCAGGGTAATAGATCGAGTCTGTAGCTACAGTGTAGCATTTTCATAAATGATCATTCTATTTGTCTCACTGCTGCGCATGCAGCATGCGCAATGTCTCTGCAAGTTTTATTCACATATCATGTGTGCTGTAAGTACTGTGGTTTGCGGTGCAATGTCACTTGCATCCAGCGTTCCTTTTTTCTTTTTTTTAACTGATTTAGAAAGGAAGGCCCTTGGTCTACATAATAATTAATTGATCTTAAATTTCTTGTTCTCTCATTTTGACTAGGTCATTCTCATTGTGCGTTTCAGGTGGGACTCACCTGAGCACATCAGCATTTTCTTATTCTTTCACCATTTTCCCTCCTCACTAAGTAAGCAGGCGAATAGGCCCCCAAGAGAAAGTTAGGGATCGCTGGCTCCGAGGAATGCTCCAGACCTGTATGGGCTTCTAAGATGGGCAGAAACGTGTTGGCCTGATTTTTCATTGATATTATATGAATGCTCCATCAGTTTTTAATCTTACCTAATATACCCACTAATAAAGACAAATAGCTGGGATACATTAAGATATTCTTAATTCACTGACCTGGATCCATTTATTGTCCAGTAGCTTTTATCCAAGAACTTCCTCCTGCGCTGAGCCCAACATGAGGTTGAATCCACCCTGGAGGTAGTGTCCTTCTAGTAAGGGGAGAGGTTACCAATGATGAAGCATGATACAATTTTGTGTGAGGCTTCCTCTTCCATATGGATGACCTTCTCTCCCTTCAGCACTCATGCAGGGTTTCTGTGACTGTCCAAGTGGGACTTGTTAGTTGATTGTCTTTAGGCAGGAGTACCAATTGTGTCTACTAACTTCAGCTACTGTACTTTTTGTGGTAAATTTGTCTTCCTAGGAAGGTGTATGGTGGCTAACCTCCGCCTGTCTCATATGTGTTATGAGACACTACAAATATGGCCATTGCAAAGCCTGCCAATATTGTAAGGAAACCAAAGTTTTTATATGTACTGATGTATGTTTTGAATTAAGTTATTTTACTAACTGGTACTCGAACAACGTGGTATGTCATTGTCCCTGCAACAAAATATACATAGGACACACTACCCAAAAGATAAAGGACAAGATCCTACAGCATCAGAGCCTCATCAAATGTAGAGTGACTAAAGCACCTCTGGTTGAACATTTTTATGAACCACAGTAGAAATCTGCTACTCTCTAGACTGTGTTAGAAACTTTGTCCTATGCAGGATTTTGCCCCTCCCATATGTATTGCCAATACACAACTCTTACATTGCCTGAACCTTTTCAGTGTAATAGGACTAGTAACTCTTACTGTTTTGTTTTAAAACTTTAGTATGTAACCATTCCGTTTCATGTACGTAATTTAGCGTTTGTAGACTTCTAATTGTTTTAGATCCTGTTGTTTTATTTACACAGTACAGACATCTTTCATATACACATGTTTTGAATTAGTTTTCTATTCATTCCCACATGGTTGACTTTTTCCAACCTAGCCATGACCCTTGGAGATGGTTGCCTTGATGAGGACATATCCCTGAGACACTTTGCCCAAATGAGCACGTATCATGCCTTAACTATCTATTTAACCAGAAGACGCATGCTTTGCCGCACTGACGCTGCAAGCATGACCGACCCTGCACTAAGCAATTTCCTGCATTGCGAGACTGCCTTCTCATATCTAATGCAACCCTACTACATTCATGATCCCACTTTCTTTCAGTTTGTTTGAGAGTGCATTTTTTTAAAGCACCACATTGTGGAGACAGGTAACTATTTCCACTGCATGTTTCTCTACCTGCGTTCAGAACAGAAAGGCTTTTCTCTCCACTCACTTTTTCAGCCCATATTTGCACTCAGCACACACCAATGTTCAGGGGCTATTGCATGCCACACCAGTGTATGGCTCTGTATATATTTTCATAACATTTAGACATCGTGACAGGCAGACAGGTTATTCTTTTACGTACCTGCACCTAGAACAAACCGTTTTGGTCTGCTACATACCGCACTTTATTTTCGATGGATGTTTTGTTTCCCGAGCTAACATTAAAATTTTGATATACGGACGGGCTACTCTTCCCACTCTGTTTCTCCACGCTGCTACCACAGGCCTTCAGCACACTCCAGCTTATCTGATCATGCTGTCTCCTTGACTCCTTTGGAGCAACGCACACGGACCAGGTCCTTCTGCAGGCATCCTATCGGGTGATGGCTTTTTCCTGATGGTGCACCAGTACAGGTCACTCTGCACTCCTTGATTATCTTACTGGAGTTCACAGCAGATGGATGGGTTCTCTCTGGTCCATCTTTTCCTTGGCTCCCAGGTCATATAATGAGCCACCTATGCATGTGTTAGGCATACACAGCCTGTGTCTCTAATGTCACTTTTATGCCTTATAGATTGGTATTGTGAAACTCAGAACAGCCATTACCTATACGTTCCCCTTACATTTTGAGGTCAGGTGACATTTCCTCTCCATTCATGTAATTAAAATATTTCTGATACAATTTATTTCATGACTAAGAATGCATATATTTTTATTGTAGGTGTCTACTTGCATTGTCCTGATGAAGACTCAGTTTTAATTTGGATCTTTGGGGTTGAAACATCTATGTGTTGTTCTGTTGACTTTGTAATATAAAGTGCAATTAGTGGGGCCCTGAGCACAGGCTTCATCCTTTTTGAATTTGTGCAACTATAAGTCAACTGTATATGTTCTTTGTTTCACAAAGCACTCCTTGCTCACTGTATTTCTCAAATGTCACTAAACTGTGCCATCCACCAAGAGCACCTACATCTTATGCTTAATAATGTTTTGTGAATAATTTGAATAACTGGGTTATATACATTGTATATATCCAAAATCTCCACTGGACTGTGCAGAGCAGGATACATGGCTATCCATTAAATTTGTGATTTATTCCAAATCAATCTTATGACCATAAGTAGCTCTTTGCCTAGGAAGCACAGACTCAAGCTTCCCCCAAGAGAACCGTTGTTTTTTTTAACATATACTTACCCGGGTTCCCTTCATTTGTTTACCCCTTAGCAGGGTATTAAAAGAGTGAGAAGGTTTGGAAGACAGTTATGGGACCTTGAGTATCGGAATGAGCTCCATGGGATTTAAAAAAAACAGAAGAATTGTGGGCAGTATAAGAAGGGTAAGAGGAGGGGTGCTTTGAAGGTAGTACGGATGGTAGAGATTTTGAAAAAAATAATAGGAGGTGGAAAAAGAAAATTACATCGTACAGCTGGTGGGCAGATATCTTAGTACGGAAAACAGAACTAACAAAAATACAATGCTCATGTCTTCACTCTTGATATTAAAGATGTGACTAGAAATTTTAATTAAATAACAGTTTTTATGAATTTAGTAGGACTGTGTCAAATACAACAAAACTTCATACTATAGTGCCTAAATATTCTTAAATCATCAGTAAATGTTGGCTCGACTAGCTCACAGTACCACATCTAAACTCCTAAACCTTCAGAGTCATAGATGCTGTCGGTAACCTCAAACATGACTACTCTTATTCCCAAGGAATTTGTAGAAAAATACCTAACCCTTTTGTTTGTCACATTTGCTTCCCCAAGGTTTCACAAAGAGAAGAGTTGATAATACTTTTTCAAATGTTTATTGAAAAGATTGAATTCTTGTAAATAAAACACAAAGTGCGATTATTAGACAGATAAGACACATCATTGTTATAAGCATTGTTATACTGTTGAAAAACACAAACAATTCAATCATGTTAATTGTTCCTAGTTTTGCTCCTATCTATCCCCAGTACCCCCACACTAGGAAGAACATGGTGGGAGTACCCTTCTGCCAGACCCTGTTGGAATGATCTAACCCCATACCTTGGTGTAATGTCTCAGGAAGCTGGCATCAGTGATTTAACATATGCACTCTATCTCAGTGTGCAAGCCTGCACACATCTGCCTGCACCACTATCTTCCTGCTTAAGATGAATGTTGGGGCCTGCAGAGTTGCACCTCAGTCACAGCTCTTAGCAGCTTCTATATGGTAACTACTGTGCGAAGTGCCTCTCACCAAATTTAAATCTACCTTGTTTGAATAAAGAAACACCAGCCTTATCTTATTCTGCCAAAAATGCAAAAAACATATTTATCTTAGTCTTGGCAAAAAGAGTTGTCTCCTAAAAGCACAAAATAAAGTAAGAACATCGTGTCCCAGAAGTAACAGTGCAGACCACAGAACAACAACATCTACCAAACATATTTGTGTGTGTCATTTTTTCGTGTTAGTCTAAACCATGTTCAAACCACCATCTTAAAAAGATGGTAAATTATAAAGGTAAACTAATATGGAGATTAAATTGAATCCCTACAACACCCTCCCTGTAGTCAAATGACACAAATCTATGAAAAACTAGCAACAGCAATAAGTGTATATAAAAGCATTGCATTTCATTTAAACACTTTAACAACTTAAACAAGCTTATAGCTCATAATAAAAAACAATTAAAAACCACATATACAATGAAAAAAGAATAAACCCATTGTTCAATGCATTAGGTTTCACCTCTGTGATTAATAATGTTGTTTTTTGTTGTAAATTGTAGTTTGGTGAATAGTTGTACAATATAAGTTATTGAAACTGAGGTAAAGTCACAAAACAAATGCTCCAAAAATGTGAGAATTATTTGAATGGCACAGTAAAATTACTTTAAAGCTCTCTGAGTGAATAACAAAAAAAAGCCATATTATGTAGGCAGCCAACTCGAGGCTCTCGTAAGTTCAGGCACATCTAACATGGTGCCCAAATCAGGTAATTGAGGATGACCTTGTTATAAATATCACATGTCCAACTTTTAAACCAGGGCCGGCGGATTATAAAAGTAGTGTCTTTACAAACAGAAATGATTGTACTCAAGCAGGCTGGGAGCCAGACGCGCCGATAGCCACCCACAGAACAAACTAGTAAGTGTCATTATAATAAATGGAAGAGTTCTAGCTGTTATATGCGGGTGGGTAATTATTACTCCCTTACCATTGTGCCTATTTAGTGTACGGGCATCTATCACATTGCATGGGACTCTTATCATTTTTACCCAAATCTCCATCAGACCGTTATACATCTCTTGACATAACACAGTGGTAATCCTTAGCAACACCGTGGATGGTGTCACCGCACACCGTAGTAGGATTCCCCTTTGGGCTACACGAGCTGCACCACTTGAGAATATCAGACTACCATTAATTCTAGGGTGATAGCTTCAATCGTTATCTGTTGTTTGCTATGCCTACAAGTATAGGTAGGGGCGATGCATTACTAATTCCTAGGTGCCATAGAGAAACCTATGAGAGAGGCTCCACACAAACTGCGATCTTAAGAGGCACTTGCGTCATAGTACAATTATAGCGATAACAACTGCAAGTCCATGTAATATAGGCCCAGGGGCAACCATAATATTAAATCTCTTACTGTGTCACCCAACAGAATTATGAAATTGCTACAGCGCAGTACGACCAAGCTCATAAGACTGGCCTTGGATACTTCCTTTGATTAGATGCAGCAGAATCACTGCACAGCATGAAGGTAAGACCTTAAGAGAAATTAGATAACACCCACAAGTCGTTTGTACCTATAGGAGTGAAGACTCCCTTCTCTGTACAATAAGGTGTCAGATGAAAGATATCTTCTTTTTCTTTTTTCCTATTTTCTTTCTTCTTGTTTCCTTCCCCACTTCTCTCTTCCTTTTCTTTTCTCTTCTCCACTTTTTTCTCTCATTCCTTTCTTCTTTCCCTCTTGTTCCTTTCCCACACTTATTCTTGCTTCTTGCTTCTTTTTCTTTACTAAGGATTGAGGTGTGGAACAGCACTTTCCAGCACTCTTGAAGGCACTACAGGGTGAATACAGATAGAAATGCACAGCACGGTGATCACCTGTTGGATTACAGATAAGAGCACCTGTAAGGTCTGTTGCACCAAAGGATGCAATCCATTAAAATTAGTGTTCCCGGTTTTATGGTATTTATTTTTTGGACATTTCCGTCTGTATTTATCCATCTTTATTTTGGATTTTCTGAAAAAATAAGGCTGAAACTGGTATATTTCCACATTTATTTCCAGGTAAATATGAACTCATATTTGAATGCCTGCCAGGTTTCAGTGTTGTGAACATCGAAAGAAGATTAATTAATGGGCCTTATGTGAAAATACGCACATATCAGTATCGACCTTGTGCATATCTACTGCTGTTAAAGCCTCTTTACTAAAATTCCTTTCTTTTTTAACCCCTTACCTATCAATCCACACAGCTATTGGCCTAGAAGTCAATGCAGAAAATATTTAGAATCACCCAAAAGCAACCCAATTTCCATTTTATTCACATTTAGAAATAAATACAGACAAGGAAACAAATGGTTTTCTGTCTGTATTTATCTGTAAAAATCAGTAAAAATAGAAAACAGGGAGCCTTAATTATAATTGAACTAACTTTTGACTTAGTTTACCCCAGGCAGTTTCTTCCATAAATGAACAATCAAATCTGTTTCATTATTTCACAGAGAACCCCTGTCCAAACATTTGAAAAGTGAACTACTAACAGTGGTCCTGATGAAGGTGGTAGTAATGCACATCCACCAAAACGTGCATTGACAGTATGTGGGAAACCTCCTAAAGACAACACAATAGTGGAAAATTTAGAGATTGAGTCAATCCACAGTACTACCATCAGTGTATGTCATATGATTAAGCATAAGCAGAGGTTTCCCTAGGATTGTTGTCTGTGTGAGTATGTTGCCTGTTCAAGAGTGTCCAGATTGGTGAGTGTGATTGCTTGACAGTTTGTTTTTTGGGGTTATACATATGAATTCATACAGTGATTTTCCATGTCTTTCAGTGTATTTTGTCTGTAAATAATATGTTTTTGGTTTATGTGAAACATGAAATGTTTTCAACAAAATTGACAATTGTAATTAACTGTACATGTCTGCACTGTTTGTTGTTTTGAACAAAAAATTACACAATTGTTAAAAATATGAGAAATTGTAAAAAATGTTTTAATAAAAATTCATGAATTTAATACAATCTTGAATGGAAAGACTGTTTGTTGTGGAACAGCCCATTATGATGTGCCTTTTGAGGCCATCAGCACAGTAATAGAGGTCTGACAAGAGTACTTGTAAGAGTATAAGATTTGCAATACTTCAATGAAAATTTTCAACTGATTGTGTGGTCGACAAAACAAGATAAATGTTCCAAAGGCATAAATGCAGGGTCTAAAATATGACATAATTAGTTTGAAGACGTCTGAGGGAAAGAATGTAACAGGCTGATTCGAAATGCATGCTGACAGGATGAGAGAAATCACAAAACACACACAAGCATGCTCTAAATGCATGCTTGCAGCCTTAAGGAAAATAAAATAAAAGTTCCAGCCACCAAAAGGCCGATGGGAATGAGTACTTGGGCCTCGGTAAACTGATAAGAGAAGCACAGAAGGAAAAACAGGCTACAATCAATAAAATGTAGGAAAAGTAAAATGGAAAGCAGAGCGACCAATTAGAAGATAAAGAGGGATGTAGGTCCCAATAATATATATTGAATACTATAGATTTTACTAGCACAGCGTAAGCGATATGCAGGGGAGACCTTCAAAAGGCAATATATGAGTCTAAGAGGCATCTGAAGTGGAGGACGTCATATCCAAAATGTCCACAAAATCCATGACCAGAGTGTTTTTATGGCCCAGAAGGACACCCACATCCACAGACATCACACCGAAAGAGACCTGAAGAGTAAGATCCAAAGAATAAGGAAAGTAATTACCAGCCCATTCAGTAGATGCCAAAAGAGATACTACATGAAGTGCAGCATCAAAAGAGTGCCCAGATGCCAGGATACATGATGTTGAAGGAGCATCTGGCATTAGCAAAGGCAGCTCATAGTAGTTGTAGGAAAGTGAAGTATTATTTAGTGAGGCTGGTCTGGCTTCAAGTGCAATACTCTCACAATTCCTCAAATATGTCCTTTGGATTCACACTAATAAATCCGTAGCTCAGTCCTGGCAGTGTGGCATAGAGCAGTTAGGATTTACTAGAGGATCATGTGTTAATCATTTCAGAGTACCAACACGGATGATAAGTAATTGACACAATTCGAAAGAAATCTAGCACCAATTTATAAAAATACAGCAGATTTTATACAAATTTAGACACAAAGAAGACAATCGGATGAGTATAACCGGAGTTATGAATTTGAAAGCACAAATAAATCAGTGCATTCCCCTACTGCGGTCAAAGGGAAAAACACTAGTGACAATTGGTCACTTGCAGGTTGAGTTTTGTGGGAACCAACTGGTGTTAAGGTGGTCCGATTCCCAGGACCATACCATGACAGTCAGTTGAATTTTACCTGGCTTTTAGGTCCTGGGTGCATTGTTGTAGTGACTGTCCCTGGTGATGAAATAGGAGCTGCTGGTTTGCTGGTTTTACCTCTTGGACGGTGCTGGTGAGGAAATGGGTGCAAAGTTTCAATGATGGGGCCTCTGAGGTGTCGGGTTGAAGGAGCTGCACGGTTCCCTTGAGGAGCAGCATTGAACAAAGGTAGTGGTAGCCTGGTTCTTTTGTTTCACTATTGAATTTTCCTGCGGAAGATAGGGGGAGGAAATATGCACAGCAACACCCAGGGTGCCCATAGTGTCCTGGTT
Source organism: Triturus cristatus (assembly GCF_964204655.1). Lineage (NCBI taxonomy): Eukaryota > Metazoa > Chordata > Amphibia > Caudata > Salamandridae > Triturus > Triturus cristatus. The sequence continues at coordinate 762,762,301 of NC_140595.1, forward strand.
TGCCTTAGAGGAGAAGACAGTTCCTAGTCTGAGTGGAAATCTTCCGCTGCATATATGCACCGATAAAGACTTGCAAATCTTCAACAACAGTTCATCAGCCGTTTGCTGTGGTCACACCCTTAGAAATCGGGAACAAGAATCAACAGCCACTAAGATATGTTTTTAGGCACTCTCCCTATGGAGTCTTCCGCAATGATCTAAGTAGATACATTGTAATGGCATATTTGAAACTAAAAGTGATGTCTGCAGTGGGAGTGCAATGGTGAAACCTTTAATTTGTTAATTTTGTTGACAATTGTCACAGCAAAGGACAAATTTTCTGGTCTGCTGATAAAGATCCTGCACCAATATTGTTTCTTCAATAAAGAAATATTAGCCACCACACGTGCACGGGAAAATGCCAAACCAACATGAGCTGCTAATATTAACTCCAACCTGCAGTGCTAATTGGGTATCACACCATCACCCACCCCGGGAATACATGCAAAGGATTTTTTTTTAATACTTAGTGCATAGGAGTTCTTAGCAGAATAGCCTTTAGGGAAGGGCTCATCACTAGATGAGTTAGTGACCGTAGCCATAATCTCATCATCTATTCTTGTATGTGAACGAGTAATCACAGCCACATATACAGTCTGAACAGCCACTTTGGCAGCTTTATCAGTCACTGAATTCCCTGCAACGTATGCACCAACAAGCTGATTACTCAATGTGTGGATCACATGAGCCAGTGGCAAAGCACCTTTCAGAGCTTCCACCTTCCCCTAAAGAAGCTTATGCTTAATAGTATTTCCTTTTGAATCTCTGAATCCACTCAAGCGCCAATAAGTAAAATCATTGTTAGAGACCTGTACGCAGTAATATGAATTCTAACCCCCATACAAATGGATGTTTCTTTAATATAGCCGTTGAAATGCAGTCCAAAGAAATTCTGTCAATGCAAAACGCATTTCCACATTGGAATATAAATGTGATTTGTAAGTAATCTGCACTGTTTCTCCTTGATCAAATAAAACATACATGTAGCCACTATAACCCACGATTATGTGTAAATTCTAGAGAATGCAAGTATGTTCAGCATCCCAATCCTTATCAGAAAATGTAGGACAAATTAAATTGTAAATCAGTCTAACCCGTTGTGCATAATCTGGTATGTATGTTTTACCACAATTCAGAAACCCCAAATGCAATTGAAGTTTTTTAAAGGTATTTGATGGTGGCAAGAGAGCACATTTCTGATAATTCATATCCTAAAAATAGGACACTGAGAAAGGAAATATTAGATTTTTGAAAATTAAATTGATAACCATTTTCAGCAAATCTCATAATAATACGATCCACCCTGGTTAAATGTGTGTTTAAATCATCGACCATGGTAATGTCATCAATGTAGGAAAATGCTTCAGAGTCAATTCCTGGTAAAATTGACATCACTCGGGCAGCAAACAGACATGGACTGTTCTTATTGCCCTGTGGGAGTTGACAGAACCGTCGTTTTGTTTCCCAATACTGAGAAAGCCGTCAAATTCAGGCTTTCAGGTGGTATATTTTGGAAATGTTCAATGTATTTTTGTATTTTCTACTACCTATGTTATGTATTAAGCTGGTGCTGTGGGAATTCTGTACAGCAAAAGTCCTTCTATGACTTTAAATGTAGCTAGCCCAAGACTACACGAAAAGAGTGATCAGATTTAAGCACTGGAAATATTGGATTATTCATAGGGGAGACACAAGGCTCAATCAAACATTGATGTTCTAATTATGGTAGAACTTCACTAACTGGGCATTAGCTTTATGCTTTAGTAGGATATTGTGCTTGCATCTGTGGGCTGGACCATGTAGTATATTATGATAAATTGAGTCCTTATTCCAATCCGCTTGATTACAGTATAAAGCTAGGGCTTGCACAAAAGCCCATTCTGCAGCATAAGCTGCTTTCACCTACTCTTGAACAAGAACAGAAAAGGAAGGTAGGATAACATCCTTGCCTTGTGAAACAGTTCTAACAAACTCACGTGGCTAATCAAGCTCAGCCAAGAGAACGTGATATTCAGTGGTCAAATTCTGTCAGAAAATTGTTTTAATAGTCCACAGTATGAAGTCCTCAATTCAAAAGTGCAAATCATAAATTCAATCTGGAGGACTAAGCCACTGATCTGGAGTTTCAACTTTCAAAATTTCGGTCTCGTCACCAGAATCTCTCAAAGAGTCTTGTGAAATATTTTGACCTCTGCTGTGCTGTTGGGAAGAGTTATTGCCTACTTCTGGTTCTGAAGAAGAGTTCTGAGACTTTTTGGCATTGTTAGTGGAAATACCCACCACTTTTCTTTTCTTTTTTAAATTGCGCTTTTTGTTGTGAAAGTTTATCTTTCTTTTTTATTTTGATGTCTGAGGAGTGCTGTGAGTTAGTCTTTGGTTTCACACCCCCTCTCTCTGACCGCTGGTCTGGAAGGTCCTGCAAGGAATGAGAATGACATGTATCAGAATATTGATAACTATCAAGCTGTTTGTTTTTATCACAATCATGTAAATTATAATGTTTTTTGGAAGACTCTATAGCAGAGATCCAGTCTGTGTTTCAGTCCTAGTCTTTTCTTTATTTTTATCCCATCATTTTCTAGAAGACACAGTTGCCTGCTTGGTATTATTAGCTTCTAACTTGCCTATAAGTTGTGGCTTATCAGCTCTGGTTCCCAAACTTTTTTGACCTATAGATGTATAGGTTTCAGAAATTATTTTAGGCAGCTCACGGCGATCCAAAGCGAAACTAAAGCGAGCCGTTGGAGTATCACCAAAAAAGCTGCCTCCACCCTGATACTACCTAAAATAATTGAGGACAGTATGACAAAGTTGCCAATTCATTTCATCCCCAAATCTAGGGCCAGGGCTGCTCCTTATTCATTTTGAATCTGTTTAAGCACTTGAGGCAAAACACCAATTGAAGGAGTACCATGAGTAATGATGTAGAGGCAAGCAAATACATTACCCCACAAATTACACTCCTCAACTTAGGGCACCAAATCAAGTGGAAGACACAATGTGAGAATACTAAACTTATAATGGGTTCCCGTGTGGGAAAAAACTGCCTCAAGCTGATTTGTTTTTTTGTGCTATCCAAAATGCAATCTCATCATGTTTAACTGGGATCTTACCCATAATGGCATTAATGGTCACTGGACTAATTGCAGGGATAACTAACTGCACCTGCTCAGCTTGAAGAAACCTTGCTGGGGCAGTATTTCAGATTTCCATTATAAAATGCCTCAGACAGTATTCCAGTTTAACTAAATAGTTCAAGAGAGCAAGCCTCTCTTGCTGTGTTAAACAATTTGCATCCAAAAAAGACATATAGCCTACTAAGACTGGCCAAGTTACCCCTTCGTTAATAAGATTCCCAGTTTTGCATTCCGATGGGTATGTGAGAGGGTGCCTTAGAAACAATTTTGATGTTCTTGGTAAGATGATAGGATTCCTAAATACTCATAAGGCCTATATGCAGCTGGAACTGCATCCTCAGTACATGAGTGAAATATCTGTGAATAAGCATATACTGCAGGAACATTAACCCAGGTAAAAAACAATTCACACTTATACACTGCGTTTGCCTCCACCACGAATGTACCTTCTCCACCGCCATTGGCAAGCCCATAGCTAGTTAAATGATTAAGTACTGCTTGTCTAAAATTATTAGCAATAATCACTTTTTGCAGCGCTGCCATTTTTAAGAATATAATTCATGGAAAGGAAACATTATGGGGCATTGTCCTTTTAAAACATCAAGCTTGATCAATCAACAGAAATAAATAGGTGCTTCCTATTAAACCTGAGGAGAATAAACCTTTATCAACTTAGATTTTTCCGTATAAAGTTAATAAAGGACCCTTGGCCGGCCACACTCAAGAAATTAATCTTGAGACCCATTAAATAGGTACCAAATCCAGCACATTGGTGGCACCATTTTATACGGTTCCTATAAATTTTGTAATACAGTGTATTAGATCAACAAAACTTGTAGGTAATCAATCCAGTAGCCAGTAGTGTAGATTATGTAGTTTCTTCAGTTACAAGTAAGATGGTACAGGCCCCACCGGGAGCAGCATCCTGCTGCTCAGCCCCACTCATTCCAACTGACCATGCACCCAAACCATGCACTTATGAACATTCTTTTACATCAGACTCACACCAGCTAGGCAGCAAGGAACTACTAGGAGACATAGGATATAACACATCTCCGTCCTTTAGGAAACAATAAAAACAACAGGAAGCGAAAGAAAATACATATTCACACTCGCTGTAAACGTAAGTAACCAAACCTGAATCACGAGGAAAGATCACGTTACATCACATTAAAATTTCATCCCTTAGATATAAAAATATAATCAGGTCAATAATATCACATTGTATGAATCATTGCATTCCTAGAATTGTAAAGAATAAAACATAAGATTACGTCATAATGCATGAATCATTACATTCCTTGAATTGCAAAAGAAAAGGATGACATAAGATTACATTAAAATAAAAATCACATACTATATATCTTCTGCTCCCGAAAGAGAAAACCAGATATCTAAATATATATATATAGCGATAAACACTAGGACATAGATCACATATAAAAATTACACAGTATATCTTGAACCTTAAACTTTAAAAATGTATAACTCCGGTTCTACTGACTGAAGTTTGTTATTTTGGTGTCAAATATTTTATTTACACTTACTCTATTTTTTAACTTGGTTCAGGAATTTTCTTGTGTTGTCACCTTATGGCTTGGCAGTTCGGGCTGGACTGTTCCCATGAGGCACAGGGTCAGACTGATTTGCATATGGCCATGTCTGAACTGGGGTGGCAGAGTGGGCTAAAGAACGGTGATGGATTAAACCCAGATCAGTTGACTGGGGGTGAGTGCTTGCAATGTTCAACACTCCGTCCATCATTTCCTTTGGTTTTGCTTTGTTTGCCATAAGTTGGCAGGGAATGCTCAGACGTGAGTCTCTTGCTCACTTTGCCACTGGATTCAAGCAAGCCTGGCTGAAGACGGCTGAAATGACAGAAACCGGTCCTAGGAAGCTTGTTTCCGGTCCAGGAAAGACATGGCTTGGCAGTTCGGGCTGGACTGTTCCCATGAGGCACAGGGTCAGACTGATTTGCATATGGCCATGTCTGAACTGGGGTGGCAGAGTGGGCTAAAGAACGGTGATGGATTAAACCCAGATCAGTTGACTGGGGGTGAGTGCTTGCAATGTTCAACACTCCGTCCATCATTTTCTTTAGTTTTGCTTCAAACAAAATTCAACCACATTACTCCAGATCTGAAAAAAACATTAACTGGCTATCACTCAAGGCATAGATTGAATTCAGGCTTTTGTTGGCTGTAAAAGGACATTCATATTCAGAAACTACTCTAACTGACCTATCTTCTCTTTATCTCAGGTGGCTTTCAAGAGGCATCAGAAGCACTCACTCCTTCCAGAACCAGTTCAAAACTTCATATGCAAAACATTAGCCATTCTCCCAGGCAGCATCATTCTGCTGTAACCATATGCCCAAGTAATTGAGAGCTCAATGCGCCCATCTATCCTTCAGACACCATTTAAATGGCATCTATTCCGTCTTGTTCACAAGCTCTACTTATAGTGGTTCTGCTACACCCTTCTCACTCTCACACATGGTATTATTTACTAAATGTTTGCTGATTGTTTAATTGTTCTTTAGTTTCAATTGTTAAATAAAATAAGTATGTTCTCATTTTGTGTTCAAATCTTTTTGTGTCCAAATAAACAATGTTTTAGAAGGGATATGTTTCCTGTAGATCAGCAAACGTCTACTTGAGCCATAATCTAAAAGTATAAATAAAATGGAGTTACTCAGTAGACAACTAATAGAGAAAGCCTGGGGAATATTCAGTTTGTCCGCAATTGTTTGGACCAGGGTTGGAACTGGCTTCTTTTGGTGTGTTTCCCCTGTCTTTTTGCGTCTGACCTCCTGGTTTTTGTGGTACTCTGGATATTGTTTTTCCTGGTTTAGTGTTTCTGCTCACCTTAATACTACTGATTAGTACTAACATGCAAGTGCTCCAGGTAAATTGTGCTAAAGATTGGTATATCCATGATTGGCATATTTGAATTACTAGTAAATCCCTAGTAATGTGCATAGATGTGCCCAGGACATGCAAATCAAATGCTACTAGCAGGCCTGTAGCACTGATTGTGCCACCCACAGAAGTAGCTTTTCCAAGGTGTCTCAGGCCTGCCAATGTAGTCTTTGCATGTATGTCGACCTGGCATGTGCACCCAGTTGCCTGACACCAAACCTTCTATTTCCTTACATGATGTAAGGCACTCCTAAAGTCGGCACAAGGTACCCCCACATGCAGGGTGCAGTGTATGTGAAAAGTAGGTAATGTCCTGATGTATGTGACATGTCCTGATAGTGAAATACTGTGTATTTAGTTTTTCACTATTGAAAGGCTGTCTGTCGGGGGTGTGGCCAAGACTCAAAGCACGGCGGACGTGTGAGCTTGGAGCTCCGTCCCGGCCTGCAGGAAATTCTGTTGATACTGAGGCATACACTGATCTGGTGCCACTGAAACAGACCCCCTCGCCATACTGAGCTGTGAGGGAGGTAGCGGCGATCCATGGCTGCTGCGGATTGGCTGCGACAACGTGCACCTACAGTAGAAACGAGGAGGGCACAGCCTGGCTCCTGAGCATGCCGGACACGTGACCTGGAGGCGCCGCCTCGGCCTATGGTGGCCCCGGAAACCCTGCCCCGATCGGCGGATTCCGCGATAGCCCCCAGAGGGGTTGTCTTCCCAGAACGATGTTGCAGAAGATGGAATCCTGGCACTGCCGCAGTCGGCGACTTTGACATGGGGAAAGCCTGCAAATGAGCCTAAGAGAACAGAGGTGATTGCGGAGGAGGAGGCCCTGAGAGAGCGCTTTGCCTTCTTCGTTGGGTGACTTTTGCTGAGGACTTCCCAGGGCTGAGGGCGGTGTCCGGTGCGTGGACTGGAGGCGGACTCTCGCGGTCTCGGACTAACAGCTCAGGACATTGGGGGCTTTGAATGGCTCAGTGAGCTGCACTATGTCTGGGGTGTGATCAGAGCTGAAACGGCCCGAGACCTGGAGAGCTGTGGAGAAGGAGGGCAGTGCTGGAGGTAACGGGAAGCGCACTGCGCAGAACCGACGACAGAGGCCGGGGCACCCCTGGGCTTGGGGGCAGACCTTGCAATCAGCAGAGGAGCAGCTGGAGACTGATGAGAAGTCAGGAGACCGTCATTAGGTGACTAGGGACAGCGGCCTGCAATTGAGAGAGTGCTGTGGATAAATGTGGCGCTTGTGCGGTTGCTGCAGAGCATGGGCGCATTGTGCTTCTAACCTCCTAAAGGACAGCGGGGAGGGGATCCAGTTGGTGAAAGGAACTGGAGGTGTGGTGTTCTGTACTGGAGAGAGCTGGGACCCTCCTGGGGCTAAAGCAGGAGAGCGGACATAGCTGGGCATTCCCACACGGCCTGCTGGGGCGACCCCCTTCTGTAATTGGCCTGGGTGCGGAGTTGGACCAGTGCGGTTCGGCCCATAGCATATGGGCCCGGCCTGAGCATCACTGAGAGAAATAACGGATGCCTGGTTGGTGTTGAGGAGCACACCGAGAGCGGAGGGATCTGACTAAACCCCAAGAGATACTGCTGCGGTCCCTCCCTGTGGAAGCCTGAATGTGATATGCAGTGGCGGCTCCCCCTGCATGCTGAGGGAGCCTAAAACGACACTGGGAAGTCCACGTGCGAGTACACGACATGACAAACAGGGAACGGCCCACTCGGAGGTTCCCTGACTGAGGAACTGGGAGACAGGGGCCTCTCGCGGGGAGTTGAGGGGGGTCACAGTGCGATGATCCCAGAAACGTGGATTGCCACATGGACGACGTACCAGTAAATAACCATGCCCAAGCCGAAGAAGAAATCAGGGAACACACAGCCTGCAACCAGGGAGCTCTCGCCTGTAGCGTTGGAGAGAGGAGGCATTGAGAGCACTGGCAAAGATGATTCCCTTCACTTGCACCTGGACAGAGTTCTGGTGGCCATTGCTGATGCCAAAAATTCCCTCCAGCAAGACATTGGGGCGGGCTCGGTGGGCTGGGGGCTCTTACAAGCCCACCAAGAAGACAGAGTCTGGGAAAGTGAGTGTACCATAGCTGAGATACAGCCAGAACACAAACAGGCTGCTAAGTAAGAGGACCTCTCCACTAGAGTGGCAATCCTTGAACGGTGGGTGGAAGATGCGGAGGGCCATAAACACAGAAATAACATCAGACTCATAGGAATTCCGGAATGAGTGTAGCGATCTGATATGGTGGACTATCTGGAAAAGTGGCTGCGCTCCATTGTGGCCCCGGAGCTCTTGTCTCAGTTCGTCGTTCTAGACAGGGCACATAGAGTGCCGGGTCGACCCCCTACCCGGGGGGTCCTCCTAGATTGGTGATTGCCAGACTCCTTCACTTTAGGGACTGGGACGTGCTCCTTCAGCACTCTCCCACCCACAGCCCATACGTAATCGAGAACAGCAAGGTGTATCTTACCGGACTTAATGGCCAGGGTGCAGGCCCAACGGACATCCTTTGTTGAAGCTAAAAGAGCCCTTAGTGAAGAGTTAATACAGTACTCCCTGATATTCCCGGCCAAGCTGAAAATCTTACTTGATGGAACCTCACACTTCTGCAACTCCCCGGAAGAGGTATGGACTTGGATGGAGGAATATAAGAAGGGTGCCCCCCTACCTAAGAGATCCCCACACAAAATGACAGGACTGCAGCCAAGCCGACGGAGGCCAAAATGCGGCTGTAAACCATCTCATGCTCAAAAACCCACGGCCTCGCAAACTCACCGAGAGAGACAAGCTGCGTGGCAAGCAGTGGCACAAATTATCTCACCCTCGCACCACGAGAAAACATTAGGGGCCTCGTCTGCATATGTTGATGCATCAGATGAATCCGGAGACTCTCTCGAAGCTGATCCCCCTTGTACCAAAGCTCACTCCACGCTCGGCAGACAATATTGTGTAGTCTAGGCTGTTTCTTGAGATACTCCCCCACCTGGTATCTGCCCTGCACCTTCGGAGCTGCAGGTGTTGGAAGCAAACCTGTCGCCGGATCTGGCAGTGGGGGTGCCACACGTAATGAACATGTACTACAGATGGAGTACTCTTGCCTATGGGTGTAGGCAAGAACCAGTGCCGGGACGAGGCGCCCCTCTTCTAACTGACTCCTACACCCACCCCCACCAGAAGGCTTTGCCTAGTGGTTTGACTGAGAAGTTCTGACTTCATGTACTGTTTGGTTCGTAAGTTTGTGCGGTTAGCGGTTGCGCTGCTGCCCTTGGGTTGGGAAGTTGGGTTTTTTCAAGGTTATGAGAGCATTCTGGCAACAAGATATAATGATAATAGACTATGGCAGGCAGCCCATGACACTGGTCACATATGGTAGACATTCGCATAGGCCCTAGAGGGTTAAGGTTCCATACATGGAATGTTAGGGGCATGGGCACACCAGCAAAGCGCTACAATATTCTTAGTTTCATTAGACATAGAGAGGCACAGGTGGTCATGCTTCAGGAGACTCACCTGACCCATGAGTGGGGGCAACGTCTCTGACGTAGGTGGAGGGGCCAACTGTATGCCACATCAAACTCTGCCTTTTCCAGAGGGGCCCTGGTGTGGATACGCCCGGGTACCCCCTTTGACATGTTAAGAACCTTAATTGACCCCAAGGGCAGGTATGTGCTGATTAAGGGAAGGCTATTTGGCAGGGAGATAAAGTTGAGCAGTATCTACGCTCCTAACCAAGAGCAAAGCAGTTTCTTTGTAAACTCTCCAGCCCGCTTGCAGAGATGGTCACACAGTATGTAGTGCTGGGGGGACTATAATTGTGTGGTTGACACTATCATAGACAGATCCACGCCATCGCTGAATGGCGCATTGCCCAACCTCAATGTGAAAGCTTTCAGAACTTGGATAAAGCACTGGGATTTAGTGGATATATGGAGGCTACACCATGACCAGGTCAGGGATTACTTGTTTTATTCCCTCTTGTATCAGTTGCACACCAAGCTGGACATGTTTCTCTGTTCATCCCACATCAGCACACACATGCTCTGTTCAGAATACTTGGGTGTCCGATCATAGCCCCTTACTCCTGATGCTCTCCCTAACATCTGGTATAATGGCTATCCCGACCTAGGGTTTAGATCCCACTATGCTGGAAGACTCATACTTCCGACAGTCCCTACAGACCCCTGTGAAGGACTACTTCTCCAATAACCAGGGGAAAGCCAGTTCTTCTCTGGTGGTGCGGGACTCTTTCAAGGCGGTCATCAGAGGACACTGTATGGGGATGACAGTGGGGACTAGACGGGAAATTGTAAGTGAACTCTGGCAACGGGACACTGAGATCCATGCGCTTGAGATTGGAATTGGGCCTTTGGCGGCTACACACACACAACTATCCCGGACCAAGAGAGACTATAATAAGATGCTAGACAGACTGCAGACGCTGGACCGTAAAGAATACCGAAAGAAACAGCACACTGGGGGTGGGAAGTCAGGTAGGTTGCTAGCCTGGCTTATCCAACCAGAGACTAGGGATTCCCCATAACTAAATTACAGACAAGGGATGGCACCATAACTTACTCACCTAAAATAATAAATGCAAGTTACCTGCATTATAATGAGTCCTTATATGAGCGCCCACCGGTCTTACCAGAGAATTATATCCAGGAATATCTAGACAGAACCCCGCTGCAATCCATAGATGCTGCTGCCCAAAAAGACCTGGGAGGTGCTATAGGCATACACGAAATTAGAGCAGTGATCAAGGGCCTAGCAAAGGGGAAGACCCAAGGCCCAGATGGCCTTCCAGCTGAATTTTATGTGACCTATATTGACCAGCTTACACCCCACCTAATTAAGCTATAAGCTGACTCGCTGGACCGTGGTCACTTGCCAGCAACAACTAGGGAGGCCCTGGTAGTGCCCATACCCACATCGAAAGCAAACACCCCTATGGACACAGAATTTTGACCACTATCCATGTTAAACTTGGATTTTAAAATACTCAGTAAAGTACTAGCTAACAGATTACTTCCACACATGCGCGCGCTGGTCCACACACACCAGAATGGGTTTATCCCCACTAGATCCACATTGGGCAGCCTCAGAAGAATGTACTATGCACTATTTCAACGAGATCTTCTGAACTACCCCAGCGCAGTGGTCATGGCAGTAGATCTCGAAAAAGCTTTCGATACTCTGCGCTGGGACTTCCTGATGAAGGTAATGCATGCCATGAAACTAGGAGAGAGTTGGATCAAGTGGGTTGAGGTACTGTACACTCTCCCATTGGCTAGGGTTGACGGGCAGTACAATCTCAAACTCCTATGAGATTTTTAGAGGAACTAGGCAGGGTTGCCCCCTATTGTCCCTCTTGTTCGCGCTGGCCATGGAACCACTGGCTGTGCAGTTCAGGGCTGAATGTGGCCGTCTTGGCCTGACACTAGATGGAAGGGAATACATGATATCATTCTATGCAGATGATATCCTTCTATATCTGCGAAACGGTGAAGAAGGGATAACGGAAGGAATAGATATCTTAAATGCCTTCGCAAACTTAACTGGCCTGAGGGTAAACCATAATAAGATACATATTTTTCCCTTGGATTCTGTTATCCCCTGTCCCCTGGCATTCCCAACGGGCATCCAGTGGTCCCCACGATCTTTTAGATATCTGGGTATCCAGATATTCCACAATCGAGCTGATCTTCTAGAGGGTAATCTAAACCCAGCTTTCCGCTCACTTAAGTCAATAGTGACCTTCTGGCGCTCCCTTACTCTCCTCACCATATCGAGAATAGTGCTCTCTAAAATGGTCATGCTACCGCGGTTACATTACTTTTTTGTGAATTTACCTGTGGTAATCCCGAAGTCCTGGTTTAAAGAAATAGACATGTTAAGAGATTTGATATGGGACGGGGGAAGCAACAGGGGATCATTAGTTATCGCTCAGAGATCACCAGAGGGTGGAGGTTTGGGTGCCCCAGGTGTTGAGGCATGCTATCTGGTTGCCCTAGCTACAGTGGCTGGCTTAGTGGTTTGAGGGTATTGACCTGGAGTCACTTGACTGCCCGCCCGCCACTGACATAAAAAGGGAATTATTGACTCAGTTGTTACTCAGGAAGACGCGTGCCAGATTCTGGTGTGTCCTGGCCACGGTGGCTCAGAAATGCTGGTGCAAAGCATTATGCAAGCGCCAGCCACTGCTTTGTACTCACCTTACCTCCCATTGGTGGGACTACCTAGGGGAAAAGCTAAAACTTCCTTTTTTGATGGAACAAATTGCGGGAGTGGGAAGATGCGGGGCTCTCGAGGACAGGAGGCCAATATCTGGAAGGGGCAAGACTTGATTTTCCAATCCGACCTGCCCTGTGGGCAATTCCTGACTTACCACGGGATGCGGAAAACCTTCCAATCCCTATGGGGAGTGGGAACATATGACAGCATACGCACAGACTCTTGCATGTTATGGTTACACTGGGGACAGTGAGACATCTCATTAAAATGCTCTACCGGGCCCTGAGAGACATGGTTGAGGATCCACTACCCACACCATTGTTGAGGTGATGCAAGCATGGAATTTCAAATCCTCCATTCGTCACAGACCAAATATCATACTAGCATATTCACTCAATACATCCATTGGTGGGGCCCATAACACCAACACTCACACTTCATTGATCCGTTCTGACGGGAGAGATACATTTTCCAAACGCTGACATGAAAGGAATACCTTTTCACCCAAAGAACTTAATTTACATGAACATACATTGAATACCTTTATTAAACTCAGCACCTCAAGATATTCCCTCCATTTAGTCGATAGATCAGTTAGTTGAATTTGGATTTTTGGTGACTCAATTCTTTAATATACATTTAATCTTAGTCTAATCTCTTCAAATAAATCACCCAACACATTTGCTTGTTAAAATAATAATTTTGTTTATCTAATTAATCGCAAGTTTAATAAATCATAAACCAAACCACGGAACATCATACTTACCTAATCTGGCTATTAGTCGTCCTCTAAGTCAATCAAGTTGTGAAAAGTCTTGAATTCATCAAAAAAGACAGGCAGTAATTCAGTCTGTCAAAGATTCAGGAAAACAGCTGTCCAGCAGTGTCACCGTCCTCTCCGTCAGCATAACGTCAGGAATCAGGAAAAAATCTTGTGTGTCTCTCGTTTTTTAATTCGCTTAGCCTACCAACTTTTAGAATGAAAATTAACGTCAAAATGTAACAAAATCAGCTTTAGGCAGTCCGGATTGGTGGGTTTGGGGTCGTTCGGTGAAGTTCTCACATAGTCTATTTGGTTAGGTCATCACACTTGCTGGTTCCGGTTTTAAGACAGTCTTTTGTTTAATAGTTTTGGCATCTCTCCCAGTGCGACCTTGATGGGTACATCTTGCATGGGGTCAGGACGAGGCCACTTGTTGCTGGCTGTGGCGCCAGCGCACTTCACCCGAAACCTCGTGGAACGGTGACTAGGGCCGTCAAGTCAAAGTCAGCCATCTTTACGAAGGCCCAATCGGTCAACTTAAGCAAAACAAACACAAAACGTAATTAAAACATTGAAATAGCTAATAAAATGTTAAACCCTCACTAATTCCCTTATTTGTATGTAATTATCTAACATGATAGCAACACTCAAAGCGTTTATATTCACCCAACTATGTCATCTGGTGCAACTTACAATCACGTCACAAAAGCAACACTTATCATGCAATATTCTATTTTTCTAGTATTAGTATGTGTGCATATATTAGTATAAAAATTATTTTAGCCATGCAAATGCAAATCCCACGTGTAACTCTTTCATTAATATGATTGATTAGATATCACTTCAAACAGATTAATATTATTATAATTAATAGATTACTCAGATTAATATGAACATGCAGAAATGGGGGGTATACAAAATTTGTACTACCCGCTCCATCAGAGGCAGACTGAAAATGAGTGCTGAGACTGCCCAAGAAAATCATCAGGAATGCTAGCCTCAAATACACACAGTTCAACACTCTCCACATGACCTATCTCACTCCGCATAGACTCAATATAATAGGGGGCAGCACTGACAATCATTGCCCGCATTGTGCACAGCCAGATGCTGACTTTAAGCATATTGTCTGGAGCTGTACATCCCTTTCTGCATACTGGCACCACATCCTAGGGTCAATACACACAGTCTTGGACCGCGTTGGCCCCTGCACAATGGACGCATGTGTTCTGGGCTTATTCTGCAGGCCCAAATCTAAAAAATAGGCAACCGATTTATAGACTTAGCCCTGGTGTAGGCTAGGAGAATAGCCCTGAGATGGAATTCCCCTATTGGCCCTGCTATCCAACAGTGGGAGGAAGATGTTACAGCCTGGGATCGAGCGGAAGAAAGAGTATTGATGGAGGATAGCACAGTGATAAGACGCCGTCCTTTAGCAGACTTGTGAACAGAAGTAGGAAGGGAAGGGGAGGCGAAAGATGCGACTGAAAATGATGGCTCCCCTGCAGCGTCCCAAACCCCCCCTTCACAATAAATGAACAAATAAATACATATGATACATAGCCAAGCCCCACCCATGGACCGAACTCACTGACCCGGTTCTGTAAACACTAGAGGACCTCTGCAACATATTGACGGATATAGCATATATGTAGCTGTTGCCTGATACCAGTTTGACCTAACGAAGATATACACAGCCCTACTTTTGCCATTAGATGCTCTCATTGTTAAAAATGTATGTACAGTAACTGTTTTACATGTATGACTAACTGTGTATAGATAACATGTGATCATGCTGGTCTGACCTAACCCCATCCCCGTAAGCTTTTTTGCTGAAATTTGATGCTTTGTAAGATGCGGAGGTACACTATCGGTGCATGTTTCTTTCTTTATGTTCTTTTTTGTTTTTCTTTTCTCTTTTTTTTTTCTTCTCTGCTTCTGCACCCCTGAACTTGCCAACCGAGAAATGTTTGCAATTCTGATATTAAATGTATGGCTATGCAGTGTAATAATTGTGTAAAACTCAATAAACAGATGTTTAAAAAAAAGAAAGGCCCTCTGTCCCATATGCTTAACATGGGAGTTGCCTTGTAACGTTTTACAAGCATAACCTTCCATTTGGATAAGATAGAGAAATGGAATTTAGTATGCCTGAACTCAGAATTTATAAAATACATATTTTAGTGAAGATGATTTTTATGCTGTGTGTTTAAAAATGCCACTGTTAGAAAGTGGGCATTTTCTTGCTTAACCATCGTATGTGCCTCTGCCTTTTGGGTATTCCCTGTCTGGGTTTAGAGTGACAGGAGCAGGGGATGTTCATTCACACTAGACAGACACAAGGGGTTGATGTTGAGGTGTATCCTGCCTTGCTTGGGTGACTCAGACAGGCTAAATTGACCTGGCTGCATTTAGAGTAGTGAGAGGAGTTGTTGCAGGCACCTGAATGGATTGTGGCTGCCTCTCATAAACCTGTCTCCACCTCCTGTGGTGAACCTGGCCTGAGCCAGGCTGAACTGGTTTATGTGTGCCAGAGGAACTTTGTTTGTACCAACGTCAAAGGAAAATGTGGTAAAAATATTGGGGCCTTGACCCCAGAACTTTAAAACTCTTTTGGATCAAATAACCTGCCAAGAAGAGCTGGAGAAGTTTTGAGGAGGGACTACCACTTTGCTGTGTGCTTTGCTGTGTTGGCCTGCAGTGACTGCTTCTGTCTTGGACAGTGAAAGGACTGGACAGGACTTTCTGTATCCTCTTTTCTGGAGGTTCTCCAAGGGCTTGAGGTAGAGCTTGCTCCCTGTTCAAGAAATGTCAGGAACAACAAAGACTTTAAGTTCATCTGCTACCAGCCCCAGGAACAACTGTGTGTTTTGGGCTGCAACAGAAGAAAAAGAAACCTTACACCATCAATGATGTTGCCGCTGGCTCTGTGACCTGAAGGCACAGCATCTCGCACTGCAATCCTGCTCTCACTGGTGACGCCACACGCTGCCGCCACCGAGCCTCTGCTTGCACCATGACCTGTGGGCACCGCACTCCGCACCGTCTCGCTTCACTCTACCGCCCTGGTATCCCTAACGCCACCGCTCTGTGCTGATATCAACCCTGCTGCCTGCACCGCGGTTTGGGGGCACCTCTATTAAGTTACACGATGCACCTCCCCATCCCACACCACAGCCTTGGCCCACCGTCATTGGTGCCATCGACTTCCATTCATTAATGATGACAGCGCTTCAATGATGTGGCTTCCTTTACTGAGCCGCTGACTGCACCATGACCTGAGGGCACTGCACGCTGCCCCACTGCACTTTGCACTGCAGCCCTGATGCCCGCTGACGCCGGTGGTCCCAACTTCAACCGCACAGAGTTCGACCTGCAACGTCTGCGACTTCAAGGGCCCGACAACTCCTGCATGGACCTCCGGAACAGACGCCTTTTAACACCAGCTCTTCGGAGCTCATCGAAAGGTCCCCGATGCCCTACATGTCTTAAGGTGCTGTTTTGCAGGTCTTCCTGACACTGTAGCTGGCCCGCGATGCCAAAGTCAGCCAGAACTCTTGAATTTGTGAGTACACGACTCCGTGATAGCCCCGGATAGAGCTATCAACTTCAAGGAACTGTTTTTAAAGTCTAGTTTTGCTTTATGAGTATTTTTAATAACTTCATGTTGGATTCTTACCATTTTGGTCTTGTAAATATTGGCTATTTTTCTAAACCTGGTGTGGTGTCCTTTTGTAGTGTTTTCACTGAATTTCTGTATGTTTTTTTTTTACAGAGTTTTATATAGCGCAAACTTGACCCGAATCTAATCAGGTATCAGAGCGCTTTACATAGCACCAGTTACGTTACATGAGGACACACATTCATTTTTTTTTGTTAGGCACGGGGAGATTAAGTGATTTGCCCAGAATCACTGGATGTTTAGCATCATTACCAAGACTCGAAACCAATTCCCCCAGGTCCGAGGTCGAGCGCCCTAACAATTAGGCCAATTCCTCTCCCCCTATGTTATGTGCAAATGCTTTACACACTACCTCTGACATGAGCCTGGCTGCTTGTGCTAAGCTACCAAGGGGTGAGCAGGGATTATTTTAGAAGTGTAACTCCCTTATCTTGACTAGGAAGAAGGGTCCCTACTTGGACAGGGTAACAACCTGCCCACTAAAGACCCCCATTTCTAACAACCCGCGTCAAAATAACTCTTCACAATGCGTTATAGAATTTTAAACTTTTTTACAGATTGTATCATATCAATGTGTTGTAGCCAGCAGACGGAAAAGTAACAGACCTGATTTTTGTTTTAAATCTGTAATGGAATTTGTTATTGTGCCCTATATGGTCTTTTTTGGAAGGGATCAATTAATCAATGAAAATATTTCAGAATTTCTGACAGGGTCCTCACCGGTGTATCCATGTGCTATCTCATATGGACCGGTCAATCTGATAACTGCTCAGGCCTTTCATGTACTTTTGTAATTGGCAGACTGTCCCTTAACAGTCATCTGCTTTGCTCAGCGATGTTTTTGTAAAAGTAAGCATAGTTCAAAGATGTGTCCCATTGAGAGCACAAAACCACAACCTCTAGTGACCAGTGATTCTGCTCCACTTTGCTATTCCTCTGAGGCAGTAGATTGTTCTGTGCATTAAACATACTTTTCTTCAACTCTAATTACCACCTGTGTTCACGGTGCAGAGACTGCAAGTACTGGAGAGCTCCCTCCTGTCCCTCTCCGGGGAGGCTTGTACTTGCCTATAAAGGCCCATTGTGCTTGAGCAGACACTCACAGCACTTTTGGGGCCAAAGTGACCAGTGAAAAGGACATGCAGGAGGATAGAAGGAGCAGGTGACATTAGAGTGGACACTACCTGAGAGATAGCACCTATTTCAGGAGAATCCTGGTAAAAACATATATCCATTGTCCTTCAGGACTGAAAGCATCTTTGATATTTCAATGCCAGACTTGTTTCTTCTTTGCAGACATGCGCACACAGACACACTCATGCACAGACAATTCTTACTCATGCCTCACCGTCTCTCTCTCATGCTTCCAGGGATTTGTGGATCAGCTGTGGCTGGAAGCTAAGCTGCTGCTGCTGCTGTTTCATCTCAAAGATCCACAGCCCTGCAGGGACCAGCACTGAGACTCAGCTTCTAGACACTTCAAAGTACATTCTGAAGCAGATCCACCGAAAGGCCAAATGTGACCAACAGATACATGTAGGGCTTCCATTGCCAGGTACCAAGAGACTGCGGAAGACTCATTCTACATGCTGAATGGCTTTAAACATGGCAGTACTATTGTTTGATTGATATGTGCAGTTAATGTACATTGGAGCAGATATCCAACTGCGCCATTCAAGACTGTGGCAATACCATGGACTGTTATTAAATGATGCTGTCTTCCGATAGCAGCTCTGACCTGTTCTGGGTGAGTTCAGTAAGATACAGGGTTACTGGGCCCAGACCTTACCTCTGCCTCGCCTCTGATTGTGATCATGTTTCTGAGATTACTGTGATTTCACAGAGTAGTCTCATAGATCCCCTGTGTTTTGAGAGATAATTTAGGACAGATACTGGTTTATGGTAATGATAATGGAGTAATGGTGTGAGTCAGATCACATTGAAACCCCACTGACAACCAACATGTATGCTTTCCTGCCCCTCAAGGCATACATGCTTGGGCAACCCTCCTTCTCCATAAAGGTGATGGTGTGGACTCTAGATCACCAGACCAAAAGATCATTGTACAGGGTGTCTCCTCAAGCAACGAGACACATGGCTTTCAGGGCCTTCATCAGACTTCTCTGCTTCCAGAGGATCATTGTGTACCTGCTGTCCTGCTCTTCAATGCCAGGGTCAGTTTCCCTGGGCTTGATCGATGAGTGCCATCTCCGGAAAATGAAAGCGACTGGATATTCAAAGGATGGAGATATCGTGATTGGTGGAATCTTCCCAGTGCATGATGACGCAGTGCAAGGAGACATCACTTTTAGAGAGGATCCCATGCCAGCCACGTGTCAGATGTAAGCTGCTCATCTAGCTACTAATGCTTGATGCTGAGATTTTAATTGCATAAAAGCTGGAACTGTTTATTTCAGGCATCCAACTTAACACAAGGTACAATTGACAATGTTTATGTTCGGAAATGTGAAGGGATGCACGAGACATTGTGAAGGTGCATTGCCAGCATGATATCACAGCTGAATGCTAGCACATCAAGCATTACAAGAGAGCTGAAATGTGCAGCTGCACAACGTAAGAGTATCATGGTTAAAAATATTGTAGTGTAAAAATATTGAGGCCTAAATATTAAGCAGCAAAATATTGAGCAGATAAGCATATAACGGTAATTATAAATTTACTCTACATCTAGATACATTGAAGATGTGTGTGTCTGAGTGTATATATATTGTCAAAGAACAACTAAGTGAAGTATAGTAAAACTGCACTTACCCATATATACTTTTGATCCTCAATATTTTGGCCTTGATATTGTTGTCCGGATGAAATATTTAGTCAATCATCTGGTGGAATATCTAAACCTGGAATTCGCCAGATTGCATATGGACACATCGGGTGCATGGCATAGATTTTGCATGTCTGGATAGAGAGCAGCTCCCTTGTTTGCGCTGTTCCCCGCCATCAATCGAGTGCTGCAGGGCATAAAGTGCCAATGTTCAGAACTTTGAACCAATGCTGACATATCAGGAAACCACTTAAGTGCAACACGCTTGCAGTGTGATTGTCAGACATGTTGTATACCACCAGTTTGACCATGCTGTGCATTGAGAGACATGTTCCATACTTTTGACTCAGATACCTTGCAGTTTAGCAGGTCATCTTTAAAGTCCATGGAAGGCGAGTACAGTATACCCCTTCTCTGAGAACGAAACCATTTAATTCAAGCTAGCTCTTAGTTACTTTGGCATGCACCTGTTGTATCAACCACTGTAATATCATTCATCCCCAAAAAGACACATGCACAACATACTTCACATGTGAAATAGATAGCTGTACAGTAAGTCAGCTGTGAGGTGCACTTACAGTGTGCAATGTACATCAGATATCAAGCAGTTCTACAGGTCAGCATCAAGATTTACTGGGTGAAGCCTAGGTGGACTAAAACCAGTGGCCAAGACTTTCATTCTCAGTTTGTGGTAGAGCAATGGTACAACAGGAGGCTCAGTAGTGTCTGAAGTGCTGAAGTGCAGAGGGCTGCTTGGCAGTGACAGTTGTATGCCACAGGTCTGCAGGTAATGCAGGCAGGCACTACATAGGCAGATGACCTGACCTGCCCAGCCTGCTCTGTGCCACTTACTCCCCTTTTTTTTCAAAAGGCAGCGCTATTGGCTTTGCCCATACTTACGTGCTCTTGCTGTCATTGACACCTGCCACATGCCAATAGTCTGCTAAACTTGCTAGCATGTAGTTGGACGCACGCCATAGCCTCGGCCTGCTTCTTTGGTTCCGCAAGGGCAGAGGACCACAACACCCAGCAATCCGCGCGGTGCGCATGCCGTGCTTGTCACCAGTGTGCTAGGAGGTGCAGAAAAGGAACCCGGGGGACTGCAGTGCGGGAGCCCATACTTGCGTGCTGTTTCTATCATTGGCACTTGCCACTTGCCAATAGTCTGCAAAACTCATTAGCGTGCAGTTGGACTCACGCCATAGCCTCGAACTGCTTCTTTGGTCCCACGAGGGCGGAGGACCACAACACCCAGCAGGCTGTGCGGCACGCGCGGGTGTGCCTGGGCCAAGGGCAGGCCCATCCAAGCCCGTCCGAGTCCGAAGGAAGCTGGGCTGGGATCGGTTATTGACAATCACTGGACTAGTGGACGCCCATGGACACTCGGTGAACAGTGACACCAAGGTACTTGGGCTTAAAACACCATCTCATACCACTTATAACTGGAGTCTGCATTCTATTGTATTGAGCGAGTGACGGGGGAGTAAATCATGAGTAAGCGCAAATCACTAATGGGGCAGGGAGTTGTAGGGACTTTGGACTCTTTCCTACTAAGGGCCGAGTCAGCTCTAATACATGAAATTGCCATCAATGAGCGCAGACTATCATTAGAGCCAAGATGCCCCCCAAGCCACTCGGTTATAAATATTCCCACAGAAACTATCCACTCCAAACCTAATTCTCCCATTTCTAGTGAACTTCACATATCGGCATCTGACCTGGAGATCACCGACGTCAATGCGGCATCTGACAGACTAACCAGACCAAATGTAGTTACTAGGAACCAGAAAGTTAAAATCAGCCAGGGGACTAACTCTGCACCACCATCTAAGAAAAGAGAGGGGCAGGGTCCTAATAAGCAACATTTCCCCCCTTCAAAGGCGATGGGACGTAAACAAAAGGTTGTGGAGAGGGAGACTGGCCTAGGTCATACCACGGCCCAAAAGGACTTTGTTCAAATAGCCTCTGTACCAAACCAGGAAACTGATAATATGGAGTTCTGGAAAAAGTTGGAAACGACTGTTACAGCCTTGTTGAATCCGCTGGTGCTTAAATTATCCTACCTGGAGGTGAGCCTAAGCAAATTGGAAAATCTTGTTAGCAGCTCCTCCCTAGCCCCGCCAGTGACTTGTCAATGCAGAACGAAGGCTGCATTGTCCAGCAGGAATGTTGGCTTAAAAGTTAGCGAGCCTGAAGGCAATCTCGGGTCTGGGACTGTGCTCCAGCAACACCAACAAGATGCCTCACACAAAACCACCACTCTGGCTGGGACTGGGACGTCACATTTAAGAGAAGCTCCTTCCACCAGCACGCAACCAGAGTTCATACAGGGTATGACTAGAGGGTGTGACTGGACGTTAAACACTCAGAAAGAGACCATCTCTAGTCGAGATAATCACAAGCATAGAGAGGGAGTTCAGACCCTAAGTGACTCACGACACCAGAATCTAACCAGGGGCTGCTCGCCAAGCGCAACCTGCATCTTCCTCCTGAAGTAACTCCATACACTATTGTGCTGACCAATGCTCCCCCCGTCATCTGGGGAGGTGGAGCACTGGTCAACATAAGGAATAAGTCACTACACTTTTTAAGTGCAAGGACAGGTATCACAAACTTGTTATTTTCAGAGTTCAAAATGGCGTGGCGGATTGGCTGGGTAGGAAGTTCCAACAAAGTATTAGCTGGAGATTGTGTAGTCTTAACATTTAGGTCACCAGCTCTGGTTTGAACCATACTAGATAAGGGGGTAAATTGACCAGTCAGAACTACAGGGATAAACATCCTACCCCTGGGCTTCTTTTAACAACGGCACAGACTTCCACAGTATATCCCAGAGGAAGAGAGAGTGTTTGGGATAAGACAACCTAGGTATGCTATCATAGTCAGCAATCACTACGATATCTTTAACACCTTAGAGGATATTGACTGACTGGCACCATTGAACTGGTATCCGAACTGGGACATAGGTCTATCTAGGGGTTGTGGTGATGTAATATTGCTTAAAGGCAGTACCCCAGATTCTGATGAATTAATCCTTAGACCACTCCCTGTTATAGCTGAGAGGGAAACGTGTGAGAGAGAGCGTGGTACTAGAAGTTTAATCTCACTCTCTGAATTGTGTGAGCCCCTAACTCAAGTAAACTCTAGCATGGGAAATAACAATACAACCCCCCCCAATTAAAACTCAAATTGGATCTCTGTCCAATCATGATTGTTCTGTATGTAAGATTATTTCTTGGAATATTGCAGGGTTTTCTTTTAAACTATGACAAACTATGTGTCCAGGAAATATGGACCAGAGATCCAATTCACATCAATAGTTTTAAAACATTTCACACGCCTGCAGTGAAGGGACAAAGGGGTTGAGCAAAGGGAGGGCTCTGTATATATATATATAAAATGTTAGTGATAGATAAAATGGAATCAAAGTTGGGGGACAGATATTATCAACTGATCAAACTATATCAACGCTTGACCCATTGTATTATTTAGGTTAATTTTTACAATAATATTTTACCAGAGGGGTTTGGAAAGGTTGTAAACAATATTGGCAGTGATCTTGCAATACAAGTGCAAAAGACACAATGATACTCCTTGTGGGGGACTTCAACTGCTTCCTATGCCCGCATGAGGACATCAGAATCTGTGGTTTTAGTGATGAAGAGGGCATATGTAACACTCATTTCTGCCTCACATTTGCAGGGGATCTGTTAAATGACCTGATCTTTAGCAATGAGCTGGGTTTTGTGAATGATTTACTGGCCAGCCCGATCCCCATGCCCCACACATTTAAGGGTAGAGGTTTATCCTCAACCATAAACTACATATTAGAATCTCGTAACTATGCATCAAGGTTGCACTCTTTTGAAGTTGGTGATAACCCCTTGAGCGACCACTTCCCCCTATGCCTAAAGATTAGCCTGCCAACACATAGGTCTGAAAGGGTGGACAACGCCATAGAAGCTACAGGAAGGGTAAAACTTGAAAAAATGAATGGTTATACATTACAGTGGTCAAAGGTGGACACTGACGCGGCTACGAAGCAACTAGTAATGAAGTATAAAACCACCTTTGATACTTTGAGTGAGTCAGCCCCCCACAACAGTATTTTATCTTCTTTTCAGATACTATCAGCCAGGGTCAGGGAGTTATTATTCGTTCAACTTCGTAATAAAGTCAAGAGCCAGGGGTGGTTCAACAGTAAATGCACACGAGCATACACCAACCTTAAAAATGAGCTTCATAGGCAGCCCAGAATCTCTAATATTGTCAGGCAGGCGAGAACGGATTATAGGCTGGCCCTTAAGGAGAGAAGATGAGCTATGAAAAGGGAAGCCTGGGATTTCCTTCATAGTGCGGCACTACAGAAAGACAGCACCGCCTTTTGGAGAGCAGTGAAAACACCAATTTTACAACCTGTGGGCAGTCCCTCTATAGAAATCGCCATACCTGAGGAATCCTGAGTTAGACATTTTTCAAAGGTGTACAACGGGCAGGACTTCCTCAATGCACCAGATACTGATATGTCAGTAGAAAATATTGATAAAGTAGACTTGAAGTTCTAGCTAGATGAGGTGGAGAGAGCTCTTTCAGTGAGCCAGGGAGATAAAGCTCCACGCCCTGATGGAGTACCAGTGGACTTATTTAAGTCAAATATCGCTTCTTGGGGGCCCATAGTAACCCAGGTTTTTAACGCTAGTTGTTTGGACTCTATGCCAAAGACCTAGGTGGAATCCATTATTGTTCCTATTTTCAAAAAAGGGGACCGTAACAATCCTGGGTGTTATAGGCCCATCTCACTACTGGACTCCATGGTAAAAGTAGCTGGTCGAGTCATCTTGGAGCACCTGCAAGTATGGGCAGATGACAGTCAGGTGCTATCAGACATACTGTATGGCTTTCGAGAGGGATTGGGAATGATCGAGGAGAGTGTAAACCTGGCCTTACTAGTGGGGAAATACACTAGAGCAAACAAGGGAAGCTTGTTTCTGGCATTTGTGGACCTCACGGCGGCCTTCGACTCTGTAAGGCATGATACATTGTGGGAGGTTCTTGAGACTGTAGGGGTTGATCCCCACATTATCCTTTTTTTTTATGGCGTCTGTACAGCGGCGCAATAGCGAGCGTGGGTTTTTGATTAGGTGGTGAATGCACAGCTTCCTTCCCCATCAGAAGGGGGGTCAGGCAAGGTTGTGCACTGGCCCCCTTTCTTTTTAATCTTTATATCAATGATCTGGAGCAAGCATTGCTTAGGAATAACCAAGTTTTCCCCTTAGTAGGCGGTCGACCCATACCTTCTCTCCTCTACACGGACGATGCAGTACTAATGTCTAGAACACATATCGGGCTCCAGAGGGTCCTGGACAGTTTTTTTGATTTTATGAAGGATCTAGGTCTCTCTATTAATATATCAAAGACTTATATTATGAATTGTGGTTGTAGAAGCCAAAGGTTAAGAGTCATGAATGGGCAGAAGCTAGCATTGACAAAGAGCTTTTCATACCTCAGCATTATATTTAATCAAGGCGATTCATGGGCTCAAGCGATATCTGCAAAAAACTGGTGTTTACTAAGACAACAGCTGCCCTCGCTTCTTTCTCTAAGAAGCTTGGCAGTAAACTGCCAGGAGAGCTCATTCAAATTTATAAAACCAAATGCATTACAACTGCAATGTACGGGGCAGGAGTCTGGGGTTTTACTAACACTCACACGATCCAAGTAGTGGAAAACTCCTTTTTAAGATATATTTTATCAGTTCCAGTCAGCACCTTTTATGCCTGCCATGATGAGCTGGGCCTTCCTTTCATCTCCGAGCTTATAAAAATGGAACCCATTCTCCTGTGGCACAGGATATGGTCAAAAGAGCAAACCAAGTTAAACAGGGAGATTCTACAGGATTGCCTTAAATTGGAGGGGGTTTTAGAAATTCCCTGGATTAGGTACGTGCGTGATTTTTATGAATGACCTAGGACACGCAGAATATTTTTCTGACCCAAGATCAATGCAGGCAATTTCCAGAAAGAATTTAAAAAAGGAGGGTCTCCAGTTATTGGTCACAATAAGAATGTCAGGAGAGATTTAAAGCCCAGTGTAGAAAGAACATCAGCTAGTTAAAACCACTCTAGATATGGTACCCTATCAAACATGTGCACCTGGTGGTTTTGACAGGCGGTTACTAACCAGGTTTAGGCTGGGTATTGTCCACCGACTTGTGACTTTTCCTTCAACAAATTACTGGTCACAGATATTGCAAGCATATCCTTGTGATAATCATTCCGACCAGTCCACTATTCATTTAGTTTTATTTTGTAAACTTTATACAGTGTTAAGGAAAGTATGGATTCTTCCTCTTTTAAAACATCAGGAGTTGAGGCAATGCCGCCCGGCACTAATCAAACTTCAGATTTTGGAGAATGAACATGTAGCATGGTGCTTAGCAATGGTCTTGAAGAAGGTACTCCAGCTTACGAAAAGTATTATAACTGATGAATTGTAATTGAATGGGCATTTGCGACTTTTTAGACGTTTTTTATTTTTGCCCCATCAATTTTATACTGAATTTTAAACGTTTGTTACTTGACTGTGTGTAATCTTCTGAACTGTGTGTAATTTAATGAATTTTGAGCTTTTATGATTGTTAAAAAATGCAGTCGAATAAAGCTTTCCTTGACTTGGCTTTGCTGATGCTTGTTGACACTGGAATGCAAATTCATGCATCCAAATGCTTTGCCGGATCACAAGTCAGGAGGAACAGCCAGACACTACATGTTGAGCTGGATACAGAAGGAGAGTAGGAAACAGTCACATACATTTAGTGATCATGGGATGTTAAATGCTTTTAGTATGTCTGCCATATTTCCAAGAGAAAATGTGCAGTGCTCTCAGGACCTTTGGAATAAAAAATTTAATAGAGCATAAGAGCCCTGGAAGTTTACAGTCTTTTATGATTTGAGAGGGGTGATGCTGCCAGAGGTTTTCGAATGGTCACAGTAATGACTTTACCCTCAGGGAGGGGCAGATGTCTGTTTTTTATTAATTTTGTTTGCAGTTTTATCTACTCCAAACTTGGCCAAAGGACATTAGTGCACTTTTATTCCGGAACATCATATTAGATTACCCAAGGTAATTTTTTTAGGCACAGGATGTTGAGCAGAGGTTGGTACTCAAACCTTCTTTCTCAGTTCCAAATCTGCCTGAGTTTGCAGAAGAAACAGAAAGTGATGGCAAAGTGATGTTTTGCCTATGTTTTGCCTCCAGAAACATGTCCACTACATATGAATATTTGCATCCCTATATTATGTGAGTAGAGTCCCAGCGCACGTGAGAACTGATTATCCCACTAACACTAACTAGAAAGATGAAGTCAGTCAAGGTGAAAAGTGCACAGGAGAACATCTCAAGGGGGCTCTTTGCAGAAGGACATGGTTCACATTGTACAAATGGGTAATGGGCACAGGAGGGAATTGGGAATGAATGGCCTCAGCAGCCTTTCCATTAGAGTGGCCAACTTTCCATTATCACTCTGCAGGGCACATTGTGTGCACCAACAGTTTGCATGCATGGAGACTGCCTGTGTGGAGACCTGTTACATGCATCGACAATTCAGAGGATGTTTGTTGGGAACAAGGTGGATTATGAGTTGCGAAGCGCATGTTTTAGATTTATTTTATTTCGTAACCCCCTCTTCTAAATCAGCCCGTTTTAAAAGATGCATATAGTCAGTTCAAGTCTGATTAGTGTGCTATTCTATAACTGTAAATCCCCTTTACCACCTCCCGGAGTAAGCCTTGACTGCTCTTTATTGGCACCTTTGTAGAGATAAATCTTCAAAATGAGTAACTTCTTCATGGAAAAGGAATTAAATAGTCTTACGGCCTGAAACATTAAGATAAACCATGGTTTTACACCATAAATGCTGTCCAGTAACCACCTACAGCCCAAGGAAAAGTCTCAATACACTTTTCTGATCATTTCCTCGTAATATGAACATGCTTAGGGTGTTTAGAAATGTGCACAATTCAAGGAGAGGGTGCTATAAAAACACATTGATAGTACCCCAAACAAGGTGTGCATTCCATTGGACCCGTTAGAGAGTACACTATAGATTTAACATTTATTCCTGCTTTAGCCACTTTAGGATTACATTCTGAAAATAAATACTGAAGTGTAAAATTTGGCCAGGGGCCACAATGCAGTTACATTTTCCTAGGATGAGTTGTCTCTTGTCCCTTCCATCAGATTCACTCCCACCCCATGTTATACGTTTCCTATAAATTGAGTAGGACTGTGTATCTGGACAACATGAACTTCAGAATATGGGTACTCCGGTCACACATATGATCACAAAATGTTGGCCCAAATCCTAGCTTGCTCCAAGTGCTCCATCTGAACCCCTAAGCTTATCAGGGTATCAGATGCTGTCTGCAACTTAGAACATGACCACTCTTAGTCCCCAAGGACATCATGGAAAAAGATCTACCATTTTGTTACTTTTGCATGCCCAAGATAAGCACTTTCCAAACATCTAGTGAAACCATTATATCCTTGTATAAAAAATATGAGCTGTGATTATTAGGCAGATGAAACAAAGCATTGTACCCAGCATTGCAAGAATGGTGAAAAAGATAAACAATTCAACCATGATAATGTTACTATGTGATTATACTGCTATCTAATACCACCTATAATATTGAGCGCATAGTGGGAGTACCCTTTGCCAGATCCACTGGGATAGCATAGCACCCATACCTGTGTATGATGTGTCAGGAAGCCAGTCTGATGTAGAGGAGGCTACCGTCCTTTGCTGGATAGAGGTCAGAGTCAGCAGGGCTGTTTCTCAGTCACAGTGCACCGGCCAGCAGAAGTGCTCCTCTGCCCACTGTAGCATAGAGGCTGTGTATATAATTAAAGCACTGTTTCAATCGCACTGTGTCAAAGGTGCAGAGCTCATTTGATGGTTCGTCTAAAAGCCTGGAGCTGTCTCCAACCGGACAATGTAAATGCAGGGGCTCCATGTTCTATGTGCCTAGCCTTGGACAGAATGTCCTGTACTGGCCTCTCCATCAGGGGATCTGTACTCGGGACCTTGGTTACAGGAGCATATTCACCTGTGCCCACACCTGTTTGTATGTTGATAGTGGTATTCATTACCTTATGGCAATTCCTGTCCTGCCTTAACATTCTGAACACTTACTGTACCTATTTGCATGTACTGGTACCTAGGCTTATAACACTGGCTCCTGCTGCACTCAAGTGTGACCTCCTATCATACGCTGGTGCCCACACCCATTGCCCACACTACAACCTTTGTCTATACTACCTTAAGTTTACACTGTGAATTGATTGAGGCTCTGCCTCATTGGTGACCAGCAATAGAGCATTCTGCCCCACAACATCTATTAGCCCACACCTACTCTGACTGGCTAGACTGATAATATTGCAGATGAGCCACACACCAATGCCCCATCGTAACACTGTCATGGAAAGGTACGGCCTCAACTCATACTGCATTAAATTTCCACAAAACCTCTCCAAACTGGTCGCAAACAAATTCAAGCACAAATTTCTCAGAGCTCATCCAGAAAAACTAATTACAGACATCTACTGCAACCCACACACGGGGGCAGCAAAATTGACTTAATCTTCTACACAAAAAAACCTGCCAAATGGAGAGAACTTCCTACAACACCTTCACGTAATGACAGTTTCCAACATCTCTCATGGAATCAAGCACAATATATCCCCATCTCAAAACTTCAGCGGAGAACTTACCATATCTGTCTACAGAAATGGGAATATCCTAGTCCAAGCCTCAGAACAAAACATTACCTTATTTGATTGACACTTCACTGCATTCTGCACCTACCTGCCTTCTGGTCCCACCCCCACTCCTCTCCCCTTTACCAGTAACCAAACCTCTCCAACCTCTCCTCATGAACGGATCCATACACCCACACCTCCGCCATCAAAACCTATGGCTCTCTATTACCCTCAAGCTGTCTCCATTTATACACACCCTTCCCCCACCTCCAGTACCAACTGCTTGAAGTCTGTGGTCTCACCTCCAGAATCTTCCTCTCCTTCCCCATGGCCCACAATGCAGCCTAAGTCACACTTCACACATGTAGTCCCTCTGTCCGCCATCCTCAAGAGGCAAGCTCCTACTTTAGCCCACTCCCCTGGCTCTGACGTGGCCCAGCACACTTTCCTCTATTGCTGTCCTACTCTCAGCTGATTCCCATATTAGCCAGTCCAGAACTCAAAACCAACATGATTCTGGATGAAATCTCCTCACTTTGCACAGAGGCAAAGAATACCCATACCCTGCATCAAAGCCTAAAACCATGGGTAAACTCTGACCTTGCCGCAAACCTGCCACTCTGCCACAAACCCAAACGCATCTCATCTGGAACATCACAGCAGGAGACAGAATTGAGGAATACAACTTATGGAAATACCCCCAGCCATACTTCCACAAGATCCCGGTTGTCCTCAGCTCGAAGAGGAGCATAAACATCTCTGGCCTTCTCAATTGACTACCATCCAATCCAGATATCCTGAACAGAGACCCTCACCATGCCCCGCTTTATGCTACTAAACTACTGATCAGCAATCAAGTACACCACTGCTCTAGCCGATACATCTTATAACATAGCACAGACATCCTCTTTCTAACTGAAACCTGGCTAAACGACCATTCTTCCCCACCAGGCTTCTCAATCATTCGCAGCGACCGCAAAGGTGGCAGGGGTGATGGAGTAACCTAACTCTTTTCTGTACTACCAAATATCCATCCTTTGAATATCTATTACAGCAGCTATTCTCAAATGGACCCAACCCCATCAAATTCCACGTCATATATCACCCTCCTGGTAAAAACTCACAATTACTTGAAGACCTAGCAGAAGCTCCCTAAAAGACAGACCTGACATTATACTAGGGGATTTACACCTGCACCTGAACAACACTAAAGACCCCTCAGTGCAAGCCCTCTCTGCCCTTCTGGAAGCGAAAAACTTCACCCACAATTGCAACATGCAAACATACATTGATGCAATCATCTCCAAACAAAACACATTATCTCTGCGCTCTATCCTAGCATCTGACTGGTCAGATCACTATCAAATTCTCTTTGACCCTAATTCAACCCATCATAGTGCACACCAAAGCAGCTACCCCAAGCCCTGGACAAGAAACAACCACCAAATCCCCAAGCATAGCTAAAAGCACTAGTCAGCACCTAAATCGTTCTCCACCCGACCTTTCATCCACCGAGGACCTCACCGCCCACTACAACACAAAAATTACAGAACTCTTGGAAACAATTGCCCTCCTGCAACTCAAGAAATCAAGGAATATTCCCTCCAGATCCTGGTTCAACAAAGACTTTAACATCGAAAGGTGACAACACCCTTTGTAATCCAATCTCACGATCCTCCGAGTGAAAGTCAAAAATACAAAAAGCACATCTTCAAACATAAATCAGCCTTCTTCTGAGATCAAATTGACTAGTACAGGAACAGACCCAAAGACCTATTCAACATCATCAAACAGCAAACCTCCTCCTTCCCCCAACATTCAATTAATAACACCTCTAAGTTCTTTTTGCAGCATTTTTCACTAAAAACATATTGCACATTGAACCGTTTCTTGAATCACCTACCTCCCCACCCTGCACCAAAGATGCCCCTCTGCATAAAGGGCTCACCCATAGCCTTGCCTTCAGTAAATGGATGTCCTCCTCCCTCCAGCAAAGCTCACTAACCTCTAACCCTTGCTACTGAAAAACAATGCAACCTGCTCTAAATTCAGCTATACTCCTGAAGAAATCCTCAAAATACTCTCCAGCATGAAGCCGGCATCTCACATCTCCGACCCCCTCCCTGCTGCAATTGTGAAAAACCTCAGGCATGTCATCTCTCCTACTTGGACCAAAATCATCAACTAGTCCCTTCCGAGCAGCTCCATGCCAGCTCCCCTCAAACTCGGCCAGGCCCCCACCCTCATCAAAAAAACGGACAGTGACCAGAACAACCTTAAGAACCACAGGCCAATTAAAAAACTCCCCTTCCTCGCCAAAACCATTGAAAAATGTGTGCTTGCTCAACTCAATGCCCACATAAAAAAATACAACCTGGTCAACACCTTCAATTTGGGTTCAGGGAAGGCTGCTGTACAGATACTGCTATACTAAACATTATAGATAACCTACACAAATCACTGGATGATGGCCACACCAGCCTCCTAGTCCTCCTAGAACTCTTGGCTACAATGACACTGTCAATCATGACATCCTCCTAAACACCTTCTCACAGCGTGCAGACTTCAACAGGACTGTCCTTCAATGGTTCACTTCCTTTCTAAGCCAACGTTCACAGCTAATCAAGCTCAACACCTCATCTTAACAACAACACTAGTCTACCAAGGAGTTCCCTAAGGATCCATCCTGTCTCCTACACCATTCAGCCTCTATATGTGACCCCTTGCTCTGATCCTGAAGCAAGCTAGAATAGCCTACCACCTATATGCAGATGACACACAACTCCAAGAGAAAATCTCGTCAATCAAAGACATCCAGCACTTAAATAACACTCTCTTCACAGTTCAAGTATGGCTGACCAGAAACCACCTCAAACTGAACCCTAACAAAACCAAACTCCTCCTCATTCATCGTGAAGGAAAATCCTTCCAAGTAGACTGCTGGCTCGACAAACTCGCAGCTCTAAACTGCAAACTGTCCATCTCCAACTCAGTTAAATCCCTGGGGATTACACTTGACTGTCACCTAAACATGAAAGACCATATCAATACATCTGCAATAGTGCATTCTACATGTTGAAAAATCTTTAAAAAGTCAAACCCTTCATCCCCATTGAAGACCTAAGGGCGGTGGTGCAATCCCTAATCCTATTCAAACTGGACTATGGCAACGCAATACGATTACGGATACCCCAAAATCTTACCTAGGCCTATTGAAAGCTACACTCCACACGGCAGCTTGCCTTATTTCGGGGGAAAGGCTCTTTGACCATATCACTCCTTCTCTCAAACAACTCAACTGGCTGCCAATCGAGGCAAAGGCCATACTAAAAACTGCCTACATAACTCACAAAGCACTCTCAGTGCTTAATTTGTAAAATAATAGGTGCCATGGCTCTCGTCAGGAGGTCACTGCAGCTTGCACCGTTCATTGCCGCTGTCAGCACTACTAATGGCGGTACCAATACAACTACTAACCATCACACTCCTACAGTGTGACAATTCAGCCTCTTCCAGGCTTCCAACCCTATAAGAATGGCTTGTGCAGCAGTCAAGTCATTTTTTATGTATATTGAATTAATAAACAACTGTTGTTATGCTCATCTTTATATTTAAGAGAGAGAAATCTCGCACACATGCTTTTCTGGGAATGCTCCTAGAATCTGGAGCTCCCTGCCCCAGGACCTGCTGGAAAATAGATGCTTCTCTCACTTCAAAAAGAAACTGAAGCTTCTACTCCTCAATAAATTCCTAAACCCCCTTAAAACACCTGACTAGCCTGCGGGCCCCTCTCCCACCCTCCAGATAATTCTGTGCAACATTACCCCAGGGGAACTACATCATCCATCTTTAATACTGCTCATCTTGTTTTAGCCATTTTACTGTTACTATGTATTTATTTTCTTTGTTGTACATGCATCAGATGATCACCTAGATGATGTCATCAGTGATGTCAATTGAGATGTCATCAGTGATGTCACTGATCATGTCATGAGTGAAGTAATATGTGACGTCATCAGCAGTGCATTACTTTAATCCAAAAAGCTGGTGGCCATATTGGCCTGGTCACGATGTGAAAATTCAGGAATTGATAATATAAAGAAAAGAAAACAAGTGTTAATATGCACACAAGGTCATTTCAGCATATCTTGCCCCGTGACCGCCATACCTGTATGTTCGTCAACGTGACTTATTCATAATAAACATACTTAGAATTGCAAACATTAACATTAACAATGGACTACACATTACTTTAAAGTGAAAGGCTATCGGCCATATTAATCTGGGCACGTTGCGTATTATAATGGTTCTTACACGAAAAAAAAGGAAAAAAGGGGTATTAATATACACACACTATCCCTAAATAAAGTTCTAGCGATTATAGTTAAATTCCATTCACAGCTCATTAGAGATGTCATGAGTGATGTCATGAGTGATGTAACTGACCATGTCATGAATGATGTAATGTCTGAGGTCATTAGCAGTACATTGCGGGGGTGTAAGTTATAGTTAGCTCAGGTAACTATAACTGCTGAATTTCACTGGTGTATGAGTGAAATCTGAGTCTAACTATACCGTCCCTGTAATCTTAGTTTTTTTCAGCAAATTTCTAGTTTTTTTTTTAACGTTAAGTAAGATGCATATCACAATGGATGGTGGGGGGTTGGAAGCAGGGCCTGGCATTGTGCTGCCCCCACCCAAGCTTGCTGCTCCTGCCTTCCCTCCTCCTAGCCATCCATTGTCCAAGTCCATGTCCCTGCTCCCTTATTACAGCCCTGTGTGGCCGTTGTTCTGTCACTTGCCTTCCTGCCTTCTCTAAACAGTTAGCTTGCTGCCCCATCTACCTCCTCCCTATCCTCTGTTGTCTAAATCCATGGACTAGCCTCCTCACTCCTGCCATGCATGGTCTGATGTGCTGCCACTGTCCTCCATTTAGCATGATGTACCAGTCCACTCCTCCTGCCCTCCATTGCCCAATGCTATGTCCCATCATTGACCTCCTGCTTAGCCTCTGTACTTAGCTTGCTGCCCCTATTCTCCTTCCCCCTGCCCTCCAATGTCTTTGTGCATGCCCCTGCTTCATCCCTTTTTCCCACCATGTTCCATGGACCTGCCACTCCTATCTACTCTGAGTGTTGTGTTGAGCTGCCACTCCCCTCCCACCTGCCTAGCATTGTCAGATGACTGTAACCTGCCCCTGCCACCTCTACCCTGCCTGTCCACATTCCATGCCCCTATCCCCTTCCTCCTGTCCTCCATGGTCCATTTTACTGCCACACCCTTCTGCCCTCCCTGGTCTGTTGTGCTGCAACTGCTCCTCCTGCCTGCCCCGCGTGGTCTGTTGTGAGACCCCTTCCCCTGAACTCTCTTGTCTGTGCCCAGGTCCTGACCCTTCCATGGTGTGTCTTGCTTCGAGTACCCATCCTGCCTGACCTCCATGGTCATCTTGCTGCTCCTGACCTGCCCCCTTGCCCCCAGCCCTCTGTTTTCATGTGCAGACCCCTATTCCCTCCCTCCTGGCTTGTCTGTTCCTTTGTAATGCCCCTGATCCATCCCTCCTGCCATTTATGGTCTGTTATGCTGCAGCTTTCTCTCCTGTCTGTCCATTATGGTCAGTTAGCTACCATTGCCTCTTTCCCCTCTGTTCTCTGTTGTCCATGTGCATGGTCCTGTCCCCTCCCTATTGCTTTCTATGGATTGTTGTGCTGCACTCCCGTCCTGCATGCCCTGTGTGGTGTATTGTGCTGCTGCAAACCCTGATGCCTACCCTGTAGGGTCAGTTTGGTGCACCTCTCCATGTCCCTCCTGTCCTCTGTTATGCGACTTCATGTCCCTACCCCAATTCCTCCTGCCTTCCATGATCCACTGTGCCATCCTTGCGAACATTTTGAACTTGGCAAGAGGGAGATTTAAAAAAAAAAACTAGGGTATTGATTTTCCCCTTTGAGTTACATTGAAAAAGAGGAGATTATAGACAGGAGACAGATCAAATAAACCCCATTTGAGTTTAAAAACATTGGACGTTTCCTGGCTGAATCGGGTCTGTTGGCATGTATGGTTGTACTACCACTGCCTCTTCCTTCTGCCCACAATGGTCTATTATATTGCCACAGCCTCTCTTGCCAGTCCTGTATTGTTGGTTTGCTGCCCCTGCCCCCCTTTCCACTGCCCTCCATAGTCTGTTGTGCTGCCACTGCCCTTCCTGCCTGCCTAGTGTGGTCAAATTGTTGCCTCTGCACCCTCCTACCTACCTTCAATTTTCAGAGTCCGTGCCCCTGGACTCTGCCTCTCAACAGTATCCTAATGAACAACTAGATTGCTAACATTCTATATTTATTACAAAAGTATGGAACATCTGACGTCATCTTGATGTAAACAAAACTGTAATACCTAGAGCATTTCCTTTAGAAATTACATATTTGAGAGGGTCTTATTTGCATCAAAATTATGGTTAGTGCTCTAAAAAACTAAAATGAGGACATATTTTCTGAGTTTTCAAATAGCGACAAAGCACTTTTAAATTATTTGTTATCTTTATGTTTTTTTATCCAGTTGACCACTTGATTAAATGTTGCACTTAGGGGAGAGGATGTGGTGTTACTTCCAGAGCTGCAGACATTGCAACTGGGGAACCAGGTTGGAGTTTCTGCTTCAGCTCGACATTCTGTGATTCTGGTCAAATCACTTAATATCCCCATGTCTACAACCAAAATGAATTTGTTCTTGTGTGATTTAACCAATGCTCTTGTAAAGCACTCCAATACCTGACAAGTCTGCACTATATAAAACTGCAAAAACACAAAAAATAAAAAGTGTTTTGCACACTTCTGTCATTGGGCTACATGTGGGCTACATCTGGGTGATATTTGTGCTGCATTTGTGCTCTTTTGTCTCTGGTGGCCATCTTGGGAGATTTATTTGTTATGAAGATTCCTAATTTCCTCATTTACTGCAGTCTCCTCAGTAGCAAATGCTTTCAGTCTTTTACTTTGATTCCATCAAGAAGGTATTCAGATATGTCACACATTTGCCATAAATTCTGAATGTTAGCACTCTAGTTGCTCATTAGATCACTGTAGTAAAGCTACTGCTCACCACAGAAGTCTGCTGCTGGTATTAAAAGTGCATGTTTCAGTCTGCATGTCAGAATTTTGTAATGAAATAGAAGAGGATTTGAGAAGTCAATCAAAATTCGCCCTAATTCTTCTTTCTTCAGCACTAATCATAATTTTTATGGCAAAATGAACCCCCTCCTTTTGTTCCTTTGCAAATTAAATGTTTTAAGTGTTACCACTTTATTCCAATCAAGATGGCTTCAGGTGTGCCATACTTTTGTCATAAGTAAGACTGTTAGCGCTCTAGTTATTCTTTAGAACACTCTGGGACATTCTGTCATTGGTCTATACTTGGGCTAAATCTGGGTGATATTTGTGCTACAATTGGGCTCTTTTGTCTCTGGGGGCCATCTTGGGAGACTTATTTGTTATGAAGTTTCCAAATTTCCTCATTTACTACAGTCTCCTCAGTAGAAATTACTTTCAGTTGTTTACATTGATTCCATCAAGAAGGCATTCAGATGTGTCACACATTTTACATAAATTCAGAATGTTAGCACTCTAGTTGCTCTTTAGATCACTGTAGTAAAGCTACTGCTCACCGGGGAAGTCCGCTGCTGGTATTCAAAGTGCATTTTTCAGTCTGCATGTCAGAATTTTTTAATGAAATAGAAGAGGATTTGAAAAGTCAAAATGTGCCCTAATTTTTCTTTCTGCAGCACTAATCATAATTTCTATGGCAAAATGAACCCCCTCATTTTTTTCCTTTGCAAATTAAAAGTTTTAAGTGTTACCAGTTTATTCCAATCAAGATGGCTTCAGGTGTGCCATACTTGTGTCAGAAGCAAGCCTGTTAGCGCTCTAGTTGTTCTTTAGAACACTGTGGGACATTCTGTCATTGGGCTATACTTGGGCTACATCTGGGTGATATTTGTGCTACATGTGGGCTCTTTTTTCTCTGGTGGCCATCTTGGGAGACTTATTTGTTATGAAGTTTCCTAATTTCCTCATTTACTACAGTCTCCTCAGTAGGAAATACTTTCAGTTTTTTACTTTGATTCCATCAAGAAGGCATTCAGATGTGTCTCACATTTGCCATAAATTCAGAATGTTTGCACTCTAGTTGCTCTTTAGATCACTGTAGTAAAGCTACTGCACACCAGGGAAGTCTGCTGCTGGTATTGAAAGTGCATGTTTCAGTCTGCATGTCAGAATTTTTTAATGAAATAGAAGAGGATTTGAGAAGTCACTCAAAATGTGCCCTAATCATTCTTTCTATGGCAAAAGGAACCCCCTCATTTTATTCCTTTTTAAATTAAATGTTTTAAGAGTTACCACTTTATTCCAATCAAGATGGCTTCAGGTGTGCAATACGTTTGTCATAAGTAGGAGTGTTAGCGCTCTAGTTGTTCTTTAGAACACTCTGGGAAGCTGCAGTAGAACACAAAGGAATCAACTGACAGTCTCTGCCCTTGTTGGATGTACATGTTTTACTGAGAATGTCAGACTTCATTCTCACATGACTGAGAAAGATAATGTGAATTTACGGAAAATATGCTCTCAGTTTAGCTTATAGATCACCTTCCAAACCTCTGTGGGAAAAGCATGATAAAATAGTTTTCTCTCAAACATGATTCATGATATCCCAGCAGAAGGCTTTTTCACATGGTAAAATCACCTTAGAACACACCACAATTCCTAAAATGAGTATGGCATCATCAACAAATGATTTATAATGTAACTAAAGTCTTAAAACCTTCTATTAACTGCAATGCTTTTTAATGAGGTGGTATCTAGTATATTGGTCCCAAGATGGCTGCCAACACTTCATGGATGAAATGCTGACAGCCAATCAGATCTCACGATGAGATGTGTGGTTAGGCTCCGCCCAGATATATATGTGATTTTAATTTTGATTTTCTCATCAACTACTGAACGGATTTACATCATTTAACCAAAAGGCACGAGCGTGAACCAAGGCCTACCTCTTTGCCAAATTCGGTGTAATTCCGTTCAGCAGTTCGGGCTGTAGCTGCGATTAAAGGACCCTATGGAAAATTGCATGGGAAAAACACGTTTTGGGACCCCCTTTTTTCTCGGCCCCTGCTTGACAAATCACTCGAGACTTTCAGGATAGGAGCGGACTGGAGCGCCCCACCAGGTCCTAACAATAACTACCTACTGGTGACCGCCAGTAGGATATATATATGGATATATATATGGATATATATATATATATATTACCTACTGGCGGTCGCCAGTAGGTAGTTATAGTTAGGACCCCTTTTCCATAGGAAATCCGCAACATTCTATTTTGAATAACTTTGGCGCCGGTCGACGAATCCTCGTGAATTTCTCAAAATAGGTGGGGCGCTACGCTCCGCTCCTACCCTGAAAGTCTCGGGGGGATTCGTCAAGCGGGGGCTGAGATAAAAGGGGGGTCCCAAAACGCGTTTTTCCCATGCATTTTTCCATAGGACCTTTAGACAGGGCTACAGCCCGAACGGCTGAACAGAATTACTAGAAATTTGGCAGAGAGGTAGTCCTCAGGTCAAGGAAGTGCCTTTTGTAGGTTTGGTGTAAATCTGTTCAGTAGATTCTGAGAAAATAGCCTTTAAATCAATATATATATCTGAGCCAGCTTACGGTACGCTTACCGTAAGCTTACCGTACGCGTACGGTGGCGTGCGCGAGCGCGATTCCGATTGGCTCTTAGATCTTAGTAAACATTCCAAACAGCCGAAACCAGGAAGCGACGGCCGCCATTTTCTCTCTCGCACTGAGAGCTAGGTTGTTAAATAAAACCAATAAACATGTAAAGGGGCTGTTTAGACAGCTCCCACACACATAGCCATGTTGAGGGAGTCCCCAAAGACCCCCCAAGGGCAAAAATGCAATTTTTATTTTTTCGCTAATTTCGCCGATTACGCTTACCGTACGCGTACGGTAAAAAATGTAAAAAAAAACCACTATCCACCCCACCCCCTGTGCGTTTGGTGGCCGCAGGCCACCAAATGTGCAGTGTTTATTAGATGTGTGAAAAACCACAATATTTTAAACAAAAATAATAAAAGAAAAAATTAACAACACTCTCTCGACCCCACTTATAAAAATTACGTAAAATTAAAATATTACCTTTCAAAACGAAGTGCATCATATGTCCTCCATGTGCGCACGGTGCGCGAAGCGCATCGTGCGTACATGGCCCATCTAGCGTAACGTGGGCACGCGGTGCGCGTAGCGCACCGCGTGCCCACCGTGCGTGCACGGCACTAACTGCGTAAAGTGGGCGCGCGGTGCGCGAAGCGCACCGCGTGCTTACTGTGCGCGCACGGTGCGCGAAGCGCACCGTGCGTGCACGGAACGAACTGCGTTAAGTGGGCGCGCATGCCACGAATGGCGTAAAGTAACTTAGCATTTAAAAAACCGTACAAATTCACTGAAAAAACCATAGGTTTCACACACGTTATAGTTAGGAATTAGCATTTAAAAAACCTTGCAAATTCACTGAAAAAACCATAGGTTTCACACATGTTATAGTTAGCGGAAATTTTACTGATAAAAAACCAATGAAATTCCCCCGTTATAGTTAGTGCAGGCAACTATAACTCACGCGACCGCAATCTTCTGCTGATGACATATGTGTCTTTATGAAAAAAAAATATTTGTAATATATGTATAGCTAAAAATGTATGGAAGAAGACATGGGCAAATAAGTGTCTAAATACAGTATTAGCATCAGCAGCACTTGCGCAGCCAAAAAGAGGATATTGGAACATCGGAGAGCCATCATTAATAATGACTCTAAATATCCTGTGGCTCGCCACTTTTTTGATCGACACTATTCCAACGCAGCAGAAATGAGTTACTTGATTTTGGAACATATTCCCAAGAACCCACGTGGGGGTGACAGGGTACTGGCCCTAAGACAGAAAGAATCTAGGTACATCATAGTGTTCCAAACCAAGACCCCCGGAGGTCTGAACATTGATGAGGAAATGTCTGTTCACCTCAAAACTGATTCATAATTTATGACTTATATTGTTCATGACTTTGCTTCTGTATGTGTGTTGATAGCATTTGTATAACCTTCCCCCCCTCCCTTCCCCCCCTTTTTTTGTGCTGAATGCCTGGATTGAACTAGCAATTTGTAATACTTCCGTGATCTTGTTATATCTCCTCTCTTCATAATGTGCATTGTCATCTTTGTATTCCACAGTTTTAACCAAGTTTTTTATCATTAATTTTTGTTACAGGAGAGAAGGAAGGGGCCCCATCACTTGACAGCACCTGCACGGGCATCCTACCCTTTTCCCTCTGGTTTTATCTGCACTTTCCATACGTCTCTCAAACTGTATATCTTACCAGCAGTCCTTACTATCCTCTCATATGTGACATCTCCTATAATCTCTGGTGGTAGCGATGTGTGTATATAGTCATCTATTTTCCCACTGGGCGAAATTATTTGCTGTTACAAGAGACTTCAGTAGAACACACAATTTGTGTTCTATGCCCACTTGGGCATCTAATTCTCTCTACGGTGATCATACACTATACTACCAGCATCTTGATTTCATGTGCTATTGTAGCGTTTACATGCCCACTCTGTTCATGCACTCTAGTTCTCATTCAAGACACTCACGTGATGACTTTGATTAGAGTGCACGTAGAAAACCGCACCACTATTTTCTACACACACGCACCATTATGTCAGAGAATGTATATACGTAAGTATTTCACTTATATTTACAAGTATGTCACACCTTGGACTATTATGATGCCGCATACGTTCCACTTGGATCAGCTTCATGCATTTATTTGATTTATTT
The DNA here is from genome assembly GCF_964204655.1 of Triturus cristatus. NCBI lineage: Eukaryota > Metazoa > Chordata > Amphibia > Caudata > Salamandridae > Triturus > Triturus cristatus. The sequence goes on from NC_140595.1 coordinate 762,803,515, forward strand.
TGATGCATTTGCACTATATTAGAGACTTTTTCTCTTTCGAGTGTTTTTGCATAGTCCAAGATGGCCGCCGATTGCGGTTTGCATGTTTGCTTTGCCGAGTCAGTCCTATGTTGATTTCAACTGTAAATGACCGCGATGATATGTATGACTGCTTTTTGCATTTTCTTTCACACGTGAACAAGGCTGTGTGCTGAAACGCGTTGTGTGAATTAAACCACAGCCGAATCTGGCTTCTAGTTGACCCTTTTTCCAAGTGATGCATATTCCTATTCACACAAGTGACACAACAAACATATAATACCTTTTTTTCAAATGGTGTAAATCCGTTCAGTAGTTTTTGAGAAATTTAAAGAATAAGTCAAAAAATCAATTTCCCATAGGAAACTTTGTGCAAGGCTACAGCCAAAACTAATGAACGGAATTACCCCAAATTTGGCAAAAAGGTAGTGCTTGGATCAGAAAACGAACTTTTTTTTAAATGGTGTAAATCCATTCAGTAGTTGCTGAGAAATTAGAGAAATAAAAGTTTCAATATCTGGGCAGAGCCTAAGTCCCGTGCACGAGCTTTACTGTGATTGGCTGTCAACACTCCAAACCAGGAAGTGTTGGCAGTCATCTTGTGACTCGGTAGAAGCGAGTCACGAGAAAACAGAGAAACAAAGGTATAAAACAAGAGAAGGGGGCAGGGTAGAAACACCCTGACCCCCTAGGCCTGCTCAGGGGGTCCCAGAAGGATCCTCAGGGCCAAAGAAAACCTTTTTTTTAAAAATATATATATATCGGCGCAATTCGCGCTGGGGTCATGGGTTCCCGTGTTTTATTTTAATGAGACCCTGGGGTGGGCTAGGTCCCGGGAACATTTCTTAAAAAATAATAGCGGGAGCTTTAGTTTTTGAGATATTAAATGAAAAAAATATATATATATCTGGACCTTGCCTAACTCCCGAGCATGAGCTTACCTCTGAGTGGCTGCTAACACTTCAAACCAGGAAGTGTTAGCTGCCATCGTGTGCCTCGCATCGAGTGAAAATATTAAAGAAAGGTCCCGGGGGCAATTTAATATACCGGAGCTCTGTCTGTGCGAGATACCTCTTTCACGCTGCGTCTCCCTACATCAGCTGGTAACGCACCCTTTTCCCCCATCAACAGCATACCTCCAACAACATTCTTGGGCCTGCAAGTTTCCCTCTGCGAACCACTTGTCGCCTCACAGCTCTTCGGGTGCGAATTCTCGGGCCCGCAGTTGTATCTGTGAAGCCAAGACTGGAAATATACCGCAGGTCTCTCTCTGCGAGATACCCTGTTCACGCTTCCTCTCCCTACATCACTGTTCCTCAGCTATCCCTTTGGAAGCCGACGGCCCGCACCTTTCCTTATACCAGTTGGCCCTCAGGTGTTCCTCTGCGAGCTGGCCCGCAGCTCTCCCTCTGTGAACTGACGGGCCGCGATTCTCCCTCTATGAGCCTGCCAGTCGGCTTGCAGGTCTTCATCTACGAGCCAGCCCGCTGGCTCCTAAGTCTCTGAGAACAGATGTAATGGAGGCAACGATCATGCAGGTCGGACACCCAACACTGCTCCGACATTCCCCGCAGGAGCTCCTTGTCCGCCATCCCTCCTCACCCCTACCCCCCACAAACAAATGTGACAGTCATGTTAGGTTGGACAAATAAGAATCTTACTCATGTATGGATTTAATTATAAAATTATTTATTTTAAAAAAAAAAACAACAACGAATAAAACTATGTAAAGCCATGTCGTGTCATCGTTGGACCATTTGTGAATCACAGCCTGCTAGACAAAAAGAAAGATAAGATGGTGCGTCATGAGTCCAGCAAAGGAGAAAGAGAAAGACTGAGGGAGAGAGAGAAACAAAGGAAGAGTGAGAGGAAGACAAAGAAAGAAAGAAAGAGTGAGAAAGAGAGAAAGAGTGAGATACAAGGAAGAGAGAAACAGTGTGAGAGAGAGGAAGAGAGAGAAAGAGTGAGAGAGAGGAAGAGAGAGAGAGACAGTGAGAGAGAGGAAGACAGACAGAAAGAGAAGAGAGAGGAGAGAAAGAGTGAGAGAGTAAGACAGAAAAAGAGAGAGAGAGTAAAACAGAGAAAGAGTGAGAGAGAGAAATAGATAAAGAGTGAGAGAGAGAGGAAGAGGGAGAGGCAAACAGTGAGAGGGAGGAGAAGAGACAGAAAGAGTGAGAGAGAGGAATACAGAGAAAGAGTGAGAGAAAGAAGAAGACAGAGAAAGAGAGAAAGAGTGAAAGAGAGAAAGAGTAAGATACAAGGAAAAGAGAGAGAGAAACAGTGTGTGAGAGAGGAAGAGAAAGAGAGAAAGAAAGAGAGAGAGGAAGAAACAGAAAAAGAGAGAAAGTATGAGAGTGAGAAAGGAAGAGATATAGAGGGAGAGTTGACACTGGAAAAAAAATTTGCAGCTCATTTTTGTGCCATAGGTATGTCTCCAACCACGTGCCGGGACATAGTGCACCCTCAAGTTTAGTCATCTGAAAGATAGTATAGAATTAGTAATTACAGAGTACATAAAACTGCTTACGCCTAATTCTCTATTTGACAATGCACACTCAGGCTGCTGCAGCCCATCCACTCCCACTGCTCGCGGTGTCTGTGCACTCACGCTGCAGCACACTATGCACTCCCACGCCCAAAGGTGACTGCCCGCTGCTGAGGAAAGAAGCCTCTCTGCTCACCTTCCGCCACCGGCGTGTGTTTAAGAGGGTGCACCATGTGTCGAAGCAACTTTCTAAGGTGTTGTGAGGATGGTCACGCATCATCGCAGGTTCTACACGCGTTCAGCTGTAGTGATGTTGGGGTGGCATCCATTCAGGAATCACAGCCTGTTAGATAAAAAACAAGATATGATTGTGCGTCATGCGTCCATCAAAGGAGAGAGAAAGAGAGAGAGAGAGAAAGAAATAGTGAGAGGTAGACAGAGAGAAAAAGAAAGAAAGAATGAGGGGAAGACAGAGAGAAAGAGAGAAACAGTAGGAGTGAGAGGAAGATAGAGAGAGAAAAAGAGTGAGAGGGAGACAGGGAGAAACAGTGAGAGAGAGGAAGAGAGAGAGAGAGTGAGAGAGAGGAAGAGAGAGAGAGAAAGAGTGAGAGAGGAAGAGAGAGAGAGAAAGAGTGAGAGTGAGGAAGAGACAGAGAAAGAGAGAAAGAGTGAGATATAAGGAAAAGAGAAAGAGAGAAACAGTGTAATAGAGGAAGAGAGAGAGAAACAGTGTGATAGAGAGGAAGAGAGGGAGAGAAGGAGTGAGAGAGAGGAAGAGAGAGAAAGAAAGAATGAGAGAGAGGAAGAGACAGAGAAAGAGTGTGAGAGCGAGAAAAGAAGAGATAGAGAGTGAGAGAGAAAGTGTGTGACTCACAGAAAGGAAGAGATGGAGAGGGAGAGTGTGGAGAAATCACTGGGTGCAAGACAAAAAGAAAGATAAGATGGTGTGTCATGCGTCCAGCAAAGGAGAGAGAGAGAGAGAAAGAGTGAGAGAGCGGAAGAGAGAGAGAAAGAAAGAAAGAATGAGAGAGAGAGGAAGACAGAGAAAGATAAAAAGAGTGAGAGAGATAAAGAGTGAGATACAAGGAAGAAAGAAAGAGAGAAAAAGTGTGAAGAGAAACAGTGTGAAGAGAGAGAAAGAAAGAATGAGAGAGAGAGGAAGAGACATAGAAAGAGAGATAGAGAGTGAGAGAGAGAGAGAAAGGAAGAGACAGAGAGTGAGAGAGAGAGAACGAGTATGAGTGACAGAAAGGAAGAGATGGAGAGGGAGAGTGAGTGTTGACACTGTGGAGAAAATCCTCACAGCTCACCTCTCTGCCACCGGTGTGTCTCCAACCACGTGTTGGGTTATAGGGCAGCTCTCAAGCTTAGTCATCTGAAACATAGTATGGAATCAGTAATGGATGAGTACATACAAGTGCACAATTTGTGAATCACTGCCTGCAAGACAAAAAGAAAGATAATATGGTGTGTCATGCCTCCAGCAAAGGAGAGAGAGAGAGAGAGAGAGAGAGAGAGAGAGAGTGAGAGAGAGGAAGAGAGAGAGAAAGAGAGAAAGAATGAGAGAGAGAGGAAGACAGAGAAAGAGAAAAAGAGTGAGAGTGAGAGAGAGAAAGAGTGAGATACAAGGAAGAAAGAAAGAGAGAAACAGTGTGAGAGAGGAAGAGAGGGAGAGAGAGAAAGAGAGAGGAAGAGAGAGAAAGAAAGAATGAGAGAGAGAGGAAGAGACAGAGAAAGAGAGATAGAGAGTGAGAGAGAGAAAGGAAGAGATAGAGAGTGAGAGAGAGAGAAAGAGTATGAGTGACAGAAAGGAAGAGATGGAGAGGGAGAGGGAGTGTTGACACTGTGGAGAAAATCCTCACAGCTCACCTTTCTGCCACCGGTGTATCTCCAACCACATGTAGGGATATAGGGCAGCCCTCAAGCTTAGTCATCTGAAACATAGTATGGAATTAGTAATGGATGAGTACATACAACTGTGCATGCCTAAATCGCTGTCCCGCCTTTGTGCATCCAGGCTAGTGTACCCCGTCCACTTCTACTGCCCAGAGGTGTCTACTCACTGCTGAACACACAGCCTGCTGTACCCCATCCACTCCCACTGCCCAGAGGTGTATGACAGACACTGCGCACCCAGGCTGCTGCACCCCATGCCCGGAGTTGACTGCATGCCGCTGCACAAACCAGGCTCTCTGCTCACCTTACAACACCGACGTGTGTCGAAGAGGGTCCACCACGTGCCGCAGAAACCTCCTCACCCATTGTGTACATGCGGGGAAGCAGAGCTTACAATTCAGGTTGAGTGTTGATTGCAGGATGGCCACGCATGATTGCAGGCCTGCAAGACAAAAAGCAAGATAATATTGTGCGCCATGCGTCCATCAAAGGAGAGAGAAAGAGAGATAGACAGAGAAAGAAAGAGTGAGAGGAATACAGAGAGAAAGAGAGAAACAGTGAGAGGAAGAGAGAGAGAAAAGGAAAGAAAGAGTGAGAGGAAGACAGAGAAAGAGTGAGCGAGAGAAAGAGAGAGTGAGAGAGAGAAAGAGTGAGAGAGTGTGAGAGAGAGGAAGAGTGAGATAGAAGGAAGGGAGAAAGAGAGAAACACTGTGAGAGAGAGGAAGAGAGAGAGAAGAAATGGGAGAGAGAGAGAAAGAGTGAGAGAGAGAAAGAAAGAATGAGAGAGAGAGGAAGAGACAGAGAAAGAGAGATGAAGAGTGAGAGAGAAAGAGAGATAGAGAGTGAGAGATGAAGGAAGATATATATATATAGAGAGAGAAAGAGTGTGAGTGACAGAAAGGAAGAGATGGAGAGGGAGAGTGAGTGTTGACACTGTGGAAAAAATCCTCACAGCTCACCTTTCTACCACCAGTGTGTCTCCAACCACGTGCCGGGATATAGGGCAGCCCTGAAGCAATACTGGGCCATGCAAAGTCAAAAATTCTGTTTTTGGGACATGGAGGGCTGCCAATTAGAGACAAGCTCGTTGTCAGAGTTAGGCTGCACCAACATATGTACTTATACAATCACTCCGCCAATCCCCACACACTTATAAATTCACTATACACTCTCCTTGCAGTACTCTAATCATTCTGTCTCTACGTACGTACTTGTACAATGACCAAGACAAAGTTACATAACCAAAGTTTTCTCCCACTGTCAAAGGTAAGTTGGTTGCATACGCTGTCCAGAGCACAATGTAATGTAGAAGGGCCCAGGGGCAGCATGTTGCATAGATAATGAACACACGGACATAGATAGATAGTGGAAGTGGGTAAGAGCATGTGCGCTCGACTCCTTTTTATTACCAGGGTCACATGCCCAGTGACGTCCATGCTGGATGTGTGTGGGGTGAGTGTAAGCCAGCCCTCTGGGAATGGTTGGTGCTAGCAACAAGTAGAACAGTAATCATTGGATTGGACACAGAGGTTCAATCATAGAGGGTCAATGATCTGTGCTGCACTAAGGTCGGGGCACCGGATGTGAAATAATACACATAAGATTCTATTGTAAAGGGTCCATGACTTGTGGTACACTGAGGTAGGGGCACCAGATGTGAAATTATACACAACATATTGTATCATAAAGGTTCCATGAGTTGTGCTGCACTGAGATAGGGGCATTAGAAGCATTCAGCGTGTGCGCAGCCAGCGATGATGCGTGGGCCGGGCTGACCGCACTGGGAGCAATGTCTCTTGCCTACTGGACTGAGTCATCTGCAATTGCGACACAATGGGAATTGTGAGCCCTGCTATCCACAATGTAGATGGAAGGCAGTAGTCAGCACAGACATCAAGGAATGCTTTTTGTCACTTCATCTTGACAATTCTGTCTGCAATTAATAAATCATGTCTCAATGTAAATTGTGAGCTCTGCTGACCGCAGTGTAGGTAACAAAAGATGAAATATGTATGGAATACATTGTCGAAATGTGTAGGTTTTGGGGGCGTTATAGTTAGGTTCCTACTGGACTCTGAAATGCATGAATTAAGACTGAATTCGAACTGTGAGCTCTGCTGGCTGCAGTGTAGAGTGCCATTCAGTGTTCCTTTGGACTTGCAAGATGAATTTCGTTATTGTAGTAAAGCTATAATTGATATAAAAAAAGTTCTTCAAGCAAGGATACTAAAAGGATATTATTTAGGTTTCGAAGACGTTGTAGTTAGTTTCCTACTGGACTCTGTAATTAATGAATAAACACTCAATTTTAATTCTGAGCCATGTGGACCGCAGTGTAGGCCAGCGGCAGCGGTCAGCAAGGGCCCACAGCCACGTGGTATTCAGTAGAGCTGCACAGTTATTGGCAATTCAGTGTGTGTGCAGCAAGTGATGATAAGTGGTGCACTGAGTTAGTGGCACCTGAAGCAACCAGCGTATGCGTACCCTGCGATGATGCATTGTTCGAGCGGGCTGCACTGGGAGAAAAGCTTTTTTCATATTGAATTCTGCCTTAATAAGGCCACGTGGTGTTGACTTGTGGTGCACTGATTTAGTGGTACCTTTGGCGCTCAGCGTGTGCGCAGTCTGCGATGATGCCTGGTCCGAGCGGGCCGCACTGGTAGCAATGTCTGTTGCCTACTGGACTGCGTCATCTGCAATCGCAACTAAAACTGAATTGTGAGCCCTGCAGTCCACCATGTAGATGGAAGGCAGTAGTCAGCACAGACATCGATTAAATTGTGAGCTCTGCTGACTGCAGTGTCGGTAACAAAAGATGAAATATGTATGGAATACATTGTCAAAATGTGTAGGTCTCGGGGACGTTATAGTTAGTTGCCTACTGGACTTTGAAATTAATGAATCAAGACTTATTTTGAATTATGAGCCATGCTGACCAGTTAGAGTTAGTGGTAGGTGTTGCACTCACTGTGTGCGCAGCCAGCGATGATGCGTGGCGTTGGCGGGCTGCACTGGGAGGAATGTCTTTTGTCTAATGAATTCTGCCTCAGTAAGGCCATGTGGCATTGTGTTGTGGTGCACTGAGTTAGTGGTACCTCTGGCGCTCAGCGTGTACACGGCCAGCAATGATGCGTGGTGTGGGCGGGCCGCACTGGGAGGAATGTCTCTTGCCTACTGGATTGCGTCATCTGCATTCGCCACTCCATCTGAATTGTGAGCCCTGCTGTCCGCAGTGTAGTTCGAAGGCAGTAGTCTGAACAGACATAAGTCCGCGGTGATGTGCTGCTGTGTTCGCAGGGGACCTGTGTCGAGGAGGCCAGCGGATATGGCAGCAGCTATGTGGCAGGGTGAGGGCCGCTGCTCTGGCAGACGCGTTGGCTTTCACACAAGTGAACAACGCCCAGAGTCCCGGCCTATTTATTCACACTTCTATGCTGGAGTGGTGTATGTTGGACCAGCCCACTGCACTTTCGCTTACAGGGCACGACGATACAGGTACATGACCGAGATCTTCCCACTGCCTGAGGTAACATGGTTGCGTCCACTGTTCACAACACTACAAGCACCAGCAGTATATGTACACATGGAGAGGTATGTGCTCTGCATAGTGAGGTCTGTCCAGCACATCACCGCTACACTTGGTATTGTGGGCATTATTATTGGTGGGTGACTTGTGTCCTTCACACATGTTTGGTTGCCACATCTTGCAACATTCAGCTATTGTGTGGCTGAGGAGCCATGCCGTTTTTGGAAGGTTCACTGTTCTGTTGTACGCTGCCTCGGTGGTAGTTGGGTGGGTGGCCCAGGGGGGTTCTGAGGGTGGTGACAGTGGGTTTTGTGGCCTTCTTGGATGTCGGAGGTGCATGATCAGTAGCTCTATGACATGTGTTGGTCTTTAGATGTGATTCTGGGCTGGGCTCCCCTTCACACTGTAGGTAGTCATCCTACTTTACACCAGTGAAAGGCAGATGGTACAATCCTACTGCTAGCACAGCTTATCGCCTGTTTTTGGATCGCACTGCAGATTTGGATGCTCGTTGAAAATATCGGGAAGTGGTGTTTTCATGTTATTTTTGTACAGGAATGCCTACTCTGCTTATTATATGCGTTAGTTGTTGCTCTCATTTGTGGCAAATTTATTTTGCGGAAACTATTGCTGGAAAATTGGCGATATCGCCTGTTTTCAGCAGGTTGAAAATGGAATGATAATTTGAAAGCACTGAAAACACATAGGTTTAATGAACATTATAATTAGAAATTAGCATTTAAAAAACCTTTGAAATTCACTAAAAAAATCATAGGTTTCAGGGACGTTATACTTACAAATTATCATTTTTAAAACCTTTGAAATTCACTGAAAAAAACCATAGGTTTCAGGGATGTTATCGTTACAAATTAGCATTTAAAAAACCTTTGAAATTCACAAAAAAAAACTAGGTTTCAGGGACGTATCAGTTAGTTGTACATTTTGTTGTCTAGTTCCTATTTCCCTTATAGGCTCTGCACACTGGAATAATATACACTATAGTTTTTGCATAGGATTAAGGTCAGTTTGCTCCTATTGAGTACATTAAACTTAATTACTTTGGGTGCCAGCTAGCTCAGAGGTCACTAGAAACTTCTTGAATGAACAAGAAGGGATTAGTTTCTGACAACCGCATAAACATGACAACTTTGTTTTCCTTAGAATCGGAACGCGTCTCAGAATCGTGGAAACAATAGATAACAGTTTCACTCAGTCAATCGTGCATGCTTAGTTTCTCCAGAGTTACACAGAAATAGAAGAAAGGATTTGTTGAACAGTCGTGTTTCTCGTGTAAGAAATATGAGCTGTTACAATCATTAGACAGTAACCAAGATATAATACACACAGCGTAAGCAGTGAGAAGAAATAATACTGCAATAGCATTGTCTTTTAGCTATGACATATATTCATATATACATACATTAATAACACGAGCTAAAAAGTGAATACTCGTCTGATGCTTCTAAATAGTTCTACCCCAGTGTACCTGCCCTAAGTGTAGAATGAGATAAGAAGTAGGTGCTATTTTCTATAGTATGGTGTACACTAAGTTTAGTATGACAAGAGGCCCTCTAGGTTCTAGTCAGCTCCATACCTTAGAATGAGAGAGGTGGGAATCTCTTTCTGGGTCTCAAACGCTAACACCCCGCGAAGGGAGTCAGAACACTGGAAGCTGGATTCTTTGTGAGCAGGGATAACAGCATCTGCCGGGATATGGTCTCTTCCGAACTTGCCTGGCGAACCGTGCAGTCAAGTCATGCTGAGCCGTGCCGTGGTTTGCCATGTTAAGGGAAGGTATATTTATACCTGGAAGGTGCTTAGGAATGCTAGCATTGACGTAAAGTCGGGCAGAGGAGGACGTCATGGATGAACCCCTAAGGAATAGTAGTTCATGCATAATAGATGAGTTCTTGGAGAAATCAATAATCCTAGCTAAGGAAAGTCCCGTCGGCTTAAGGGTCTGGTTTCTAAGAACTCGTTGTGATGTAAGATGGACGGATGTAGGTGACCATGCCTGTATTTGGATAGCATGGCTAATGCCTAAATAAGGACTGGGATTCTATGCCTAAATAAGGGCAATGAGAATTGTGCCTATATAAGGACATGATTCAGGGAAACCTATATACGGGTATCTAAATCGAAACACAACAATTTCACTCGTACAAAACCATAGAAATTCGGCCGTTATAGTTCGTAGAGCTAACAATAACTCGCGCCCCCGCAATGCACTGCTGATGACATCACATATTACATCACTCATGACATGGTCAGTGACATCACTGATGACATCACTGATGACACCTCAAATGCCATCACTGATGACATCATCCACATGATCATCTGATGCACCTCTTCACACCCTCATATAACCTCTGATACACCCACTCTAAAATACTGACTACCATTTTCTAAACCATAGACAAATCAATAGCAGTTACTATATACCCACTGACTATTTCCTAGTTATACACACACATTCATTCATTCACACATACAGTAACTCATACATGCAGTCACTCATCAATTTAGCACTATTACATGTGCAGATTCACCTATACAAACACTCATACACTGTCACCCATCCATAGAGTTATTGGCACATGTAGCTAGTCATGTAAAGAATCTATAACACTGCCGTTTACTTACCTATACAGTTATACATTCAGTATCTAACCTATTCATACAAATAGTAACATATACTGACTTTCTTAGACAATCACTGACACAAGCACACACTCATTTATATGACCACTCTCACAATTACTCACTATCACATAGAGTCATTTATATACTCTAACACTCACATATACTGCCTTTCACATATGTAGTTACTCACACATATACCAGTGAGATATACATTCACTCTCCAACACAGTGATACACACACACTCACCAAAACATCTATTTCAACATGCACTATTGAACCCATACACCTAGTAAATTAGCCACTCTCACATGTTGGCAGAAAGTTACACACCGCCCAAACACCTACACACACAAACACTGAGCCACCCATAATAATACTTATGTTACCAATAAGTAAGCCATATAGACAGTCATCTACCTAATCATCAACCCATGCAGCAGCTTATACAACAACTGAGAGACTGATACAGACATTCACACAGTTTAGTCACTAACCCAAGCATTCAGTAAGAGACATTTAATCACTATCTTATACAGTCAGTCACACACCTATTAAATCCTCCACCCAGACACTTATACACCAACTCATTCTTCAATACACCTTGGCATTAACATATATAAAATATATTTAAAGTTTACAAAAACACACATTCACTGGATGATGTCATCAGTGATATCATCAGTGATGTCATTTGAGATGTCATCAGTGATGTCATCAGTGATGTCACTGGGGCATGGGGGCGCGAGTTATAGTTAGCTCTACTAACTATAACGGCCGAATTTCTATGGTTTTGTGCGAGTGAAATGTGCAACTAACTATAATGTCCCTGAAACCTATGTTTTTTTCAGTGAATATATATATATATATATATATATATATATATATATATATATATCACCAAAACTTCCTCCAAGCACGAAAGAAGAAAGGGACACAGCGGGGCTCCTCTGGACTCTTTATTCGCAAGAATTCGGCATGACCGGTTTCGGCGCACAGCCTTTATCAAATGCCTCAGTCCATTGAAAAGAAACCCCTTTGAATGTTCGAAGAGCTCCTCCCACCCAAATAGTGAAGGGCCCAGCTGTAACTCGTTGTGCTGATTTCCTGTAGTCCCGTGCCACGAACTACCGGTCCCACCATCATACACCTGATTGAAGTGTTTCAAGCTGCAGCAGAGGTCTTTAACGGATATGCTGGGGGAATAAGAGTCCTTGGGTCCCCTACTTCCCACCTCTCTCACCAAGCGGCACGTCAGCTGGAGACACAACTGTCATAATTGTGCCTCTCCACACAATGTTGAACCGCAAATCAGCAGCAGCAAATCGGTAACACCAGGTGAGTAGGGGGTCATGGATTTTCCGATACCTCGGACACAACTTCAGCTTCCACTCGTAGTTTCCACTTGCCAGTGTATTCCACGACCACATCAAAGAAGGGTCCCTTTAAGCGGACCACAGGCTGTGCGCAAAATATCACCAAAACTTCCTCCAAGCACGAAAGAAGAAAGGGAAACAGCGGGGCTCGTCTGGACTCTTTATTCGCAAGAATTCGGCATGACCGGTTTCGGCGCACAGCTTTTATCAAATGCCTCAGTCCATTGAAAAGAAACCCCTTTGAATGTTCAAATATATATATATTACCTATCGGCGGTCACCAGTAGGTAATCATAGTTAGGACCTAGTTTCCATAGGAAAAGCATTTTTGTCAGTAACTTTGGTGCCGCTTGACGAATCTTCATGAAAATTTCAAAACTAGTGCGATGCTCACTTCATCTGCTATCTTGAAAGTTTCAGTGTGCTCCATCAAGCAGGGCCGAGAACTAGGGTCTGCTTACAAGCTCGATTTCCCCATCTTAAGTCACATTGGACCTTTAAGACATGGCTACAGCCTGAACTGCTGAATGGAATTAACCAAATTAGGCAGGAAGGTAGATGTTGCTTCAGGGATGTGCCTTTTGTGATTTGGTGTAAATCCGTTCAGTAGTTGCAAAGAAATTTAAAGAAATTCCCAGTTGTTTATATATAGGGACGTGGTGGATCCATGACCCCTCCTGATCTCGTGCTGAGATCTGATTGGCTGCCAGCACTTCAATCCAGGAAGTATTGGCAGTAATCTTGTAAACCGAGTAACAGAAAAAAGATTACAAAAAAGGAAAGGTGGGCAGGGTAGAAACCCCCTAACCCACTAGGCCTCTTGTGGGGGAGTCCCACATGGATCCCCCCAGCCAAAAAAGCATTTAAATATAATTTCAGCAGGACTCGTGCTGAATCCGTGACTCCCACCGCAATTGTTTAAAAAACAAAGCGCGGTTCCCGCGTTTTGTTTCTAATTGGCCCCAAGGTGGGCCAGGTTCCGGGGGCAGGTGCAAATATGTAGAAGCCCCCCTCCTGAAATCCATGTTGCATCATTTATGCAGGGGTTGCCCTCTGAAGGAATACATATTAAATATAAAAAAGCAGTGGCAGACCATTCTTTCTGCATCCCTTGTGCTGCATGACAAAAGAAAAACTTACATGATTTTCATAATCAGGAAAATGATTTTCCTACACAACCCTAAGTAGATAAATTTACTCGGATACATTTCTTACTATAAAAACAAGGCCCGCACCAGTGAAGCTAGACAATGTTAACCTACTTTTGGTATTATGATCATGTTAGAAATATCTTTCTCTTTATTCAAGGTTTGGGTTTCAAAATTATCAGTTCATCCAAGTGATGGTGTTTGCCATTGAAGAAATTAACAACACCCCAACTCTTTTGCCCAACATCACACTTGGATTCCAGATCTATGACTCCTGTACAAACCTCCAGCGGGCTTTGAAGGGAGCCTTGTGGATTCTTACAGGACAAGAGGAGCCAGTTACAAACTACCAGTGCCAGAGAGGTTTGACACCAGCTGCAATTATAGGGGATGCTGACTCCACCCAGTCAATTGCCCTTGCAAGGATTCTGGGTCTGTACAGATACCCTCAGGTAAGACATTGCACAATGCACGTTGGTGCAATTACTGTTCTGTAGGATCAGTTCAAGCAAATTTGAAAGACTATGTACTGGATCTGTGTATACTTGAACCAAACCACAGCCCTTCAACCTTCCCTGCTAAACAAACAGATACAAGTAGGCTAAATAAATTGATATGGTCCATAGAACAAAATAGTAAAATGCCAAGTGATAGTGTGAGGCCACATTGACAAGTAGGATGTGATATGCTTGTACTAAATTAGGTGAAAATGTCACTGTCAGCTCTATAACCCAGCAACAATCCAATATTCCTACCACAACACACTTCTATCCCCTTCCTAAACTCAACATTACCCCACCCACCAAAACACACAAACCACCACCCTAAAACCAACAAAGTCCATGTGTCACAAACCATACCCACTGCATAAATACAAAACCCACATTCAAAAACAAACCCATCCTTTCCCAAAACACCAAACAAACCCATGCCAAGACGTTTCCCTGATTTAGGAGGAGTCAGCAAGTGCTGTTCAAATCTTTTTTGCAATTTGTGGGAGTTTTGGGAGCTGAGGCATTAGTGGCTGAAACAGCAGTCAAGTGCTGACTCAAGAGTGACACTGGTTGAATGCTCTTTGCACTACTGACTGTAAGGCAGCATAGTTTCCTCCATGTGGCAGCCACTTTTCAATACACACCTTGTCCCATCAGAATGCTTATTCCATTGTGTCTGACTGTGTTCTGGGGGGCCAGAGGGTAGGTACTGAGCCAAAGCCTTTGGGCCTGGGGTCATTTACCACTACTGACCCAGGGGGTCTCTCCTACCATAACTCTGCAAAACTGGGCCATGTAAAACCCCTCCAGTACTTGACTCTCAGTAGTGATGGCGAGCAGTCTCAGGCTTCTCAGGGAGGTTGATGTGTGGACTACAAAAGGACCAAAACTCAACAATGTACTTGGCAGCCCAATAACATCATTGTCCTATTCAGTGTTTCTCTTTTAGAAAAGAAAAGTACTTTAATTTACAGTAAGGCACAATACTACACAAAGATGCCCCAGATATCCATTGTATGTGTTTGAGTCTAATAGGCTTCAGTGTGGGCCCCCATGACCTCAACCCTCCTCCCCTTCAATGACAGTCAAAAGCCAGGTGGTGTAATTACTAGTACAGGTGAATCCCCCCTCCCTTCTCCTACCATCTTTCTGGCATGGGACAGCCATATAGTATTTCACCCACTCATCTGGGCAGCTGAGGGCAGTGGTAAACCTTTTGCTTACAGTCTGACTCTTTAGAGCTCTGCGGGGAGGCAGTTGGGTCGTGCACTAGAACTGCTTAGGCCAGTTAGGTGCAGGTAGCTTTGCAGGATCCTGAAAACAGGGGTAGGAGCAGTTGGATTCTTGTGGTGCCCTTTTACTGGGCTTGAGGTGACATCAGCAGATGGGCCTCACGGTCACAAAGGGGTCAGTTCCTCTGCTTTGGTGAGTCACAATGGCAGTCATTCTGGGGCCTCCTTCTGATGCTGTGGTACGCCGCATATGATGTATTTGGGTGCGTAGGTGAAGGGAGTCAGTTGGAGGTTGTGTGCATGGTCGGTCAATGTGGGTCCAAGTTCTACAGGCCACCAGCTGTGGTCCTATGCAGAGAATTTCTTCCCAAAGATCAGTACTTCAGTTTTGTCAGAGTTGAGTTGGAGGCAGATGTCTCTCGTTCATCTGGCTACGTTAGTCATGGTGTTGTGGAAGTTGGTTTGGCATTGGAGGGGTCCTCAGTGAGTGAGAGGATCAGTCGAGTGTTGTCTGCATAGGAGATTATGTTGAGTCCGTGGGCTCTGACAACATCTTGGAGGAAGGTCATGTAGATGTTGAACAGGGTGGGGCTGAGGGATGATCTTTGTGGTACGCCGCATATGATGTATTTGGGTGCATAGGTGAAGGGAGTCAGTTGGAGGCTCTATGTGCACCCTATTAGGAAGGAGGCAAACCACCTGAGGGCATCTTGCTGTATGCCTAGGTTGTAGAAAAAAGATCCACCATTGAGGAGGGTTTTGTGGGAGGCAGTGTCGAGCGCCATGGAGAGGTTGAGAAGGATCAGGTCCACAGTTCTCCCCGGTTGAGGAGTGTTCTGATGTTGTCTGTGGTGGGAATCAGTGCGTTCTCAGTGCTGTGGTTGGCACAGAACTCAGATTGTGAGGTGCTCAGTAGGTTGTTTTGTTCTAGGAATTCAGTGAGCTGCTGGTTGATGGCTTTCTCAACTACTTTGACTGGGTAGGGGAACAAGGAGATCAGATGATAATTTTTAAGATTGCTGGAGTCGGTGGAGACTTTATTTAGGAGGGGTTAGTCATCTGCGCGTTTCCATATGTCAGGGAAGGTTGCAGTGGAGATGGAGGAGTTGAGGATGCTTGTGAGTTGCATGCTGATTAGGTTTGTTGCGAAGTTGTAGAGGTGGTGGGGGCTGGGGTCTGTGGGCACCCTGGATTGGATGAAAGACATGATGGTTGAGGTGGTCAGGGTGGTGAGCAGGGACCAGGTGGTAATAGTATGGCTGCTGCTCGCTGGTTGGTTGGGGTTGTTGGGATTGAGGGGGTGGGGTTTAAAATTGTTGTAGATGTTGGTGATCTTGCTGTGGAAGTAGTCTGAGGGATGTCGCAGTGTTCTTGGGAGCGGTGGATGGTGTTATCTATGGCTGCAGGGTTGGAGAACTCTGACTATTTTGAAGTTTTTCTTTGTGTGGTTGGTAGCGGAGTCAATGAGGTTGGTGATGATTGCTTTCTCGGCTTCCTTGATGTGCCGGTCATGGTTGCTGAGGGTATTTGGCTGCCACTGATTCAACGACAAAAGAGTGGCAAAGGTAGAATCTGATAACAATTCAATTGAGTTATACTATTACAAAACTTTCAAAGACTTTCAGCAGTCCATATTAATTAAATATAGGTTGAAGTTTCAGCCTAGAGGTAGAATTGACCAGGGCCATCATCAGGACATAGTGTTGACATAGTGTTGCAAATTACAAACAAGAACATAAATTATCTGTACACTTAGTAAGAAATATTTTTGTATTTTGTGTGCTAGGCTCCTCTTCTTCTGAGGCAGCAGGGACCACTTGGACACAGGGGAGATAGTGCAGCAGTCATGCAGACCTCAGTTATGGGTACACAGTAGGTGCCAGCAGGTAACGTTTATCCCAGCTTCAGTCAGACAGATCGATTGGTTAGATTTGGCTCTCAGAGTAGAACAAGTTACCACTCACAGTTTGTGGGTCTCTGGTGGGCCAACCACTTTTCCAGGGTAAAACGTTTCTATCCACATCACATGTCAGCTCCTCCTATAAGGTTAACTTACTCATTCCCTCTTGCACAGGCAGGACTCCTTAGGCTCTCAGGACAAGGCAAACAGCTTCTACTCCAAATATTTTTCCAGGTGATGTCCTCTGTCCTGTAAAAGATGTCCATCAGGCAACCACCAGCTATCTATGCGCAATGGTACTTTGGCTACTGTGTGGAGCAACCTCTCCTTGGTCAGGGAGAACTTGGAACTAGAACAAAAAGTGGATCAAAAGCTAACACTCGTTTACAGGGATGGCAGATGGAATGTGGTTTCTCTGTTTGCCCTTTCAGAACAAGTTTGGGTTGGTTCTCTTTTCACATATCCTTCTCAGTCTGCCTTCCAGACTCAGCCTTTATCTTGAGGGATGTTCTTCACAGCAGAGTTGTCTCGAGGATGGAGCACTCACATCCAAAATGCAAAGAGATGTAAGCAATCTGCACCACATCTGACAGTGATCACGAAAAGACAAATGGCTGATTCCATTCTAAAAGATCCTTCACACAACAGGAACTGCAGGACCTTATCAAATTTCTAAGGAGATGCCTGTCTCCTTGCACCCCACTTCAGTGTCTGAGTTCCCTTCCTCCAGTCTCAGAACAGTCAGCAATATGGTACCACTGTCTGAGAAAGCAACCTCACCTCCAGGTTGTACACATGATCAACCCAAAAATGAACCCAGAGACTTGAGTCACTCCGGTTAACTCAGACACTTATGCGGTACATAAAGTCCTTCTTGTACACACATTCATCCAAGTGCTTGGGATCTCAGCACTAGGATTCCACATTTCCCATTTTCAGCTGAAATTTCTGCAAGTGGGCCAGTAGGCTTTCAATTCTGTGATTCAGGTAAAAAAGCTTGAACTCTAGGAGCACAACAAAATGTGGTATCCTGCTACCACAATGCCACACTTCTGACCCTGTGACAGGGAGAGTAGTCCTCTCTACTACTGTGCGCTTATATGCTGCACTCCCTCTAGGGCCAAGACAGGTCCAGGACATCCTTTTAAATATTATTGTGTTACCCCTGTGTAGGCCTTATAGCCTATGAGGCAGTGTGCATGGTATTGAAAAGCAAGACATGTAGAAAGTTAGGGGTAAACATAGCTGTACAGTGACTACCTCCTAAATGTTTTTACTGCAGCAAGGCTGGCTGGCTCTTCATACTTTTACTGACATGAAGATCAGTGGACTAAACCTGCTCTCTGATACCTGAGTGGAGAACTGCAGAACTTGAGGTTCTATCTCTTGAACCCAAGACAAAGTAGTGAACTCCAGCGTTTATAAGGCTGGCCGCCTGCTCAAGCTACAAAGACACAACAAGATAAAAGAGGCCTTCCCTTAAGATGTCCACATGAACAGTTCCAAATGGACCTGACCTGAAACCTGCTGGTAGTTCCTGCTGCAGTGAGTCATGACTCCCCAGGGCTGTCTCTAGCTGGACTTCTCCTACCACCCATGAAAACCCCATGAAAACCTGGGACTTAGAAAGATTTTGGCTCCAAATACCTCTGGAGGACAGGGGACAAACCTGCCAAGCCCATCTGACCAAGGTGCGTACTCAGGTTTCCCCCGCTTGGAGCTATTTTGAGACAGCAAACCCTGTGTAGCATGACCTCACAGAGACAGTATCTAGTCTCATGGAGCCCTCGCTGTGTACAGCATGAAGCTTTTTCCCCACCAAAGGAATCCGAGCTCTAAATAAGCGGCTAAGTGTGAACAAAGGATTATTTTCCAAGCAAGGCCCCAAAATTATCCGTACAGCGAGGGACCTTCTCTAGGTGAAGAATTCAAATGTCTTCTGCTCCAAGCCATACCGAAAAAAAATAAAACCTTTGCTGGGACCTCACCCAATGGCTATCTGACCTCGTGGAGGCCTTCTCAGATTCAACCTGATGCCTTGCCTCATTGAAGATTTTGACACCTCCAAATGGTCGAACCTGGTCCCCGCATCCAAACCATTTTCCAAATTGGTCAACCTCAAATCACAAATATGTCCTGGTTTACCAAAACCAGTTGACTGTGGTTGGTGTGTTGTGTTTTCACTTTATTACTATTTTGGTTGTGCATAAAGACTTCCGGGCAGATTTACAAGCCCCTTGCGCTGCCAGTGCGTCACTCTTTGTGACGCACTGGCAGTGCATTTTTCTGCCCCATATTTAGAAGTACAGGAAAAGCCACCCTGCGTGGCTTTTCCTGTCCTTGTAAATATGGCCTCTTTACATGCAGCACTTTGCGTGAAAGGGACGTTCCATGGGTGTTCCTGTGGGTATTCCCACGCAACACCCATGGAACAGACACATTTCCAGATTTACAAGAAATCGTAAATCTGGAAGTGTGTCTAAATGTGACGCCTCCCCAGGGAAGGCGTAGCAAGGCGCAACTAGGAGAAATGTATTAATTTCTCCTTGTTGTTTTCCTCTTTCTATCCGTGCTGCACACACGTAGAATGGGAAATAACCTCTAATGATTGTTTATGTACAGGAAGGGGTCCTTTTCTGCAGATAAACAATCCCTTAAATAAATGATGTTTTACAAGTTCTATGTGTGCTAATGCATTACACATAGAAGTTGGAAACCACCATTTCTGATTGTTTATATGCAGGAAGAGAACCCTTCCTGAACAGAAACAATCATCCCTGTGACACAGGCATTCTTGCACCACGGGTGCCTGCATCGGCGCATGGCAGCACTTTGTGCTCCAGCGCAGGGGGAAGCACAGAGGTGCACTGCCTGCTCTGTGACATAGCTACCAGGAGGTTGACCTCAGGTTAATTTAGTGACTTTAGAGGTTCGCCCTGTGCTTATTATTTAAAGTGGGTAGTCACCTCCTTAACTAATAACCCAATGTCCTACACGTATGTTTAATATTAGAGCATGAATAAGAGTTAGGCAAAGAGAAAGGTATGGTGCAAAGTACGGCATGAAGTGAAGAGTTATTTATTAGGGTTTCATTTTTCATTTATAACTTTATTTTCGCTTGCTAAGATCATAAGAGCACATACTTTAAAATAAATAGTACATATTTATAAATGTCAAACAATCAAATGAATAAAAATTGAATATTGTAAATACAGTTTTATAAAATCACAGTTAATAAAACATGAAGGATTAGAGCATCCAACAATTCCTGGCAGCAATATACGAAATAATAGGCTTCTTGTCAATTTCTTAAACATTGCTTACGGTATAAACAACATAACACACCTTTTGTTTAAGATAAAGCGACCAATTGAATGCCAATAACACTACCGTTAGCGACCATAGCAGAACAAAACTTCTGGCTTCCCAAAATGTTAAAATCTAATACAAACTGTATTGGTTGTCCCATAACATGATGAAAAGTTAAAAACATTTAAAACACAATCATATACATTACAATATTATTGGGCTGATCCCTACACTTGCGACTAAGCAGGTGCATTTCACGCCTCTTGCTGCTATGAATAGACATTTGTGTTGTAGCACATGGGCCTAAGGCTCGTATTCAACTTCCCACCAGCATTTCACCCTTGATTTCTAGACATTTAGTATGCTTTAAACCATAGTGCTATTAAGTATTTGCCAAACAAAGCACAAGTACTGTGTGTTTGTTCTCAAGATTCTAAAGGCATCTAAATACCTCCAAGTGTCCACATTCTTACAAAGGGGCATAATCCAATTGACCCTGGGGTTGAGATAACAAAGGCAAAAAATAGTATGTGTTCCAACAATTCTATACCCCTGTGGCATGTTGGACACTGGTCCTCCATCTCACTCTTTTTCTGCCATTTGGAGCTAAACACTTTAACAGGCAGGGTGCCGTATCTAAATTGGAGATATAGCTTGCACGCTAGAGGTGGAACAATTTTGTCGATGGTCACTTCACGGGGAGCACAAGGTTTTGCATCATTAAAATCTAATGTTAATCTTCCTTTGCTCTTTTTCACAGTTTCAACAGCTACATTCTCCCAATAATAGCCTTTGATCCTATCAATTGAGAGCAGGCTTATTGACTCTGGGGAAGATCAATAGTTATCAAGCCCCAGTTTCTGCATGAGTGACTTTAAAGTTTGGAAGCAGGAGATCTTCTCTACAGTGTGTAGCCATAAGATGTCTTCTACTGTCTCGATATGGCTCTAGGACTGGAGTAGTCCACAGCTGGTGCCAGAAAGTCAGAAGCCTGCATTCTATATTATGCAAGATCATTCTCTGTGCTAGATCCAGGTATAGGGGCATGAGTGGCATACTTGGGATAAGGGTTAGTACAGACCTCAGAAACCTGTGTTTCACTGTATCTAAACTGTTAGGATTCGAACAGCGCCATACAGTACAGACCCCATTGTCTTTACATTATAAATTTAAATTGTAGTCCTACGAGGGATCTTAGCTATATTTCCAGTCTGTTGGATAAGGGACATGTGGGTCATCTCCAACTGGGGAGCCCAGCACAGGTTGGGTGTAAGTCTGATGCCTAAAAAGTCAAAAGAAACTACCCCGTCTACAGGGGTATTTCCTACTAGCATGCGTCTATTACAATGGCTCACCTTGGGATTGGAGATGAGCATACATTTGGTCTTGGCACTATTGCCCTCCGAACCACGCCCGTGACAAAAAGAAATGAAAAGATTGAGCAATGACTGAAGCACCTGCGGGGACTCAGAAATCAGGAGAGTATCTTACCCTCAAGTTTGGCCGCATCACACCTATCCCTGAATAAATACTTAATCACCCCATTATTATAAAGGGACAACAGTATGGGGGTGAGGACGCACCCCTGTCTAGCTCTCAGGTCTACTTTAAATGGCTTGGTCACCTTCCCACCCCCTGGGCCATGTTGTCAGCAAGCAGCCTTACCACGATGTTCCATAGGGGAGCAGGAATGCCCATATTCTCCAGCACCTTCCAGAACTTCTCCCTCAGGACCAGATCGAAAGCAGTGCATAAGTCAACAAATGTATTAAAGCGCTTGCCCTTGTTGATTAGCACTTTTCTCCAGTAGATGCAAGAGAACCGGAAGATCTGATCTAGAGTGGTAACATTGGCTCTAAAGCCCGCCTGCAAATCTGAGAGAACCCTCTCTTCTGAAATGAAATCCAGTCTTGCACATCTATCAGAACTTGCTTGCTAAAGAGTTTTTGTATGGAATCGATCAGGCTGATTGGTCTGTAGTTCTCTGGGTTTGCCAGGCCCCTCTTCTTATAAATTGTCAGGATCTTCGCTAGTTTCCATGAAGTGGGGATATCCAGTCCAGAGAGGATGACATTGGATAAGATGTTCCTATATGAGACCTACACTACCGGTAGTATGGTTTCAATAAGAGCTGTTGTGCGCTTAGTTTAAGTTACATCTGTGCAAAGGATGGGTAAAGGGATATTGTAAGAGTTTTCAAGAAAGGCACAAGAGAAGGCTGACACTAAAAAGTTGAAAAGCCTCTCCGTAAATTGAAAAAGCTCAAAATAGTGCAAGGGACATGTTGTGTACAATGCACTGATAACATTACATTGTATTCACCTCTACATGTTTGGTTTTTCCACAGACATGTTAGCTATATCTTCTATAATTATACAGTGATAGTCAAATCACTGCTCGCTCAGGTGTTTTCTCAGAATTTAGTGCATTTTGCAATTTCTGGTATTGAAGAGAATAGCCCCAGCTATCTAGAATATAAAATATTTTGCACCACATCGACTACTAAAGTCACTTAGCCGTTTGGTAGGGAGATGTAATTTTGGAAAGCTGAGTCCTTGTATTTCTAATTCCTTTCCAGAAACCGTAAATCAAATTTCTGAATTTTAGAAAAGGGGTTAAAAATTCTCTTTAAATTAAAATAATAACATTAATTTTGGGCTTGATTTAGAAGAGTGTGGGTATGGAAAATTTGTCAAAATATCGCAAATTCTCATTGATACCTTCAGCTGTATATTCCCATATCCACTCTAACCCAGATGATGGACATGCTTCTGACGACCACACCACAGGCTCTGCTGCCATAGGCTCTGGCAAGGAACAAAAGTTAACTCTGCCAGTAATGGGGTGTTTGTGCCACCCAAACAAGGGAGACGGGTTGGCTACTATGTTTGGAGCCTTTAACACCATGAAAGACCACCAATAATACAGTGGTCAGCATACACGAAAAAGTAATTATAATGTGGATAACAGTTTCAGTGGCCTAGCCTTGCTGACTAATTAAGGGTGTATTCCGTCTTTTGTAACTTTCTTAAACTAGCATTTGCTAAACTTTCATTTAAAATTCAACTTAACAATATGTTGTGATTTTAAAATGTGAGTCCAGTGACACTAAGCTTGAAAAGTCCATCTCTTCACAATTGGGAATGACACTTAAAGAGGTCATAATGTAACCCCAATAATATCCTAAGGCCATGCAATATTGAAAAACAACATTGGGACTTTTTCACTACCAAGACATGTAAAACATAAATGTACATGTCCTGCCTTTTAAATACATTGAACCCTGCCCTGTGGGTCATACAGGGCCAGCTTTAGGGGTGATGTATATGTATAAAAAGGAATGTTTAGGCCTGGCCCAAGGTTTTTCCTGTCAGGTCGAAGTAGTAGTATAAAACTGCACATACAGGTTCTGAGCCATGGTTAGAGGGCTACTTAAGTGGGTGGCACAATGAGTGCTACAGGCCCACTAGTAGCATTTAGTTTACAGGACCTTGGCACATGTAGTGCACTTTACTAGGGACTTATGAGAAAATTAAATGTGCCAGTTGGGGTTAAGCCAATTTTGTCATGGTTATGGGAGAGAGCACAAGCACGTTAGCACCTGTCAGCAGTGATAAAGTGCACAGAGTCCTAAAACTAGCAAGAATGAGGTAAGAAAATGGAGGGAGGCAGGCAAAAAGCTAAGGGAAGACCACCTGGGCTGTCAGGTCTAACACTTTCCATAATGCACAGGTGAGTTTCTCAGTTTTCTTGGAATTGATATTCATATATATTCAGTGATTTACAGTCTAGAAGCATTAGCTGAATCCTGAGGTGTTCAGGTGCAATGGCTTTTCCAGTTTTAGGATTTTCTGGATGTTATCAGTAGAGTTATGATAGACAAGCTTAAATTATCCAGGAGTGTTTTGCATGTACAGTATAGAAACCTTTAGGTGTCTCTACAAGTTGTAGGGACACCTACAAAATTTGTGAATGCTACTGAACAGAAAGAAAGAAGTGTTAGATTTGGAATCTGTTAGTGAGGTAGAATTTGATCAAAGTTGAGAGAGTGAAGGGGCCAACTGCCTCAGAATCAATATTGTGGTCATCCCAGATTGAATATATTAGCATTCTAATTTCAGCCTTTTGGAAATTTACATCTGACTAGAACCAAACAGCATTCTGATAGTTTTGCAGGTGCTATAAGGATTTGAAGAGGGCCACTTTGTCAAGCGTCACAGAATGCTGTTGGTTGAATTTGTTGACAGAAATCAATGGTTCAGATGGCTGAGTAGAAGAGAATTGTGACTGAAATGAGTCAAGCTCTAAATATTTCAATAGTTTAGTACACAATGAATGAATGTGAGAAATTCATAAAACACACTTCTATCCAAGACAGGGTGTCCTGGCACTAAAACAGGGCAAATCACTTAATTTTTGACACCATCCATGAGTTTAAGTATTTGTTGAAGCTTTTCTGCTCTCTATATATTGAATTGCAAGTGCTAAAAAAGGCCTGTGTTTCATAGCATGCACAGAAAAATATTTGCCCCAAGTCTAGCATTCTGAATAAAAATACTAGGAGGACATTAGTAGATAGGTGAGATCTGGAAGGGGTATGTCAGGATAGAAGTCTTTAAAGATAAAGAGGGCCATTGCCACTAACTGCTTTGTGGCAGAGACAGAGTTGGTGTGCAGCAGCATTCTATACCAACTAAAGATATTGCGTCAAATAAGAAGTGGGATGGCCTTTTGTAGCATAGCAGAGTGGTAAAGGTGTTGTAAATTAAGGCAGAATGTGATTAAGCATTTACTGAAAACATTAATGCTTTCCCTTTAGATCATGTTTTCTTCGTTATGTTGACCGAAGTCCGGACTCCATTTTGTATTGACATGCTGCCATGTGTTCACCACGAGGAGAGTCCGACCTCTGTGTTAGTTGCTCTTGTAATCTGCCTAGCAACAGTTTATAAATAGCTCCCTCTTGTCCATCTGGCGCATGCCCAGACTTGACCACATCTGTTATAATTAGCCTTGCTTGACCATGTGTTTCGCGGGCTCAAGGAGTGTGTTGGCTCCGCCCATGTATTGATTCTGTATCGAGAATGACCATAAATGGTAATGTTCTTCGGCCTTACGTTGTATCCACCCACTATGAGCCCCTCTGTTGTGTATAAAAGGGGACTGTGTACGAATGTTCTGTGTGCTACTCCATGCAATACTGAAGAGTGTTGTGTGGATTGTAGGACCACCCTTAAGGGTTAATAAACGTTGTTTTTGTACTTTGCAGTTTCCGTGCCAACTTCCTTATAGATTCCGTTACAGGAGAGCGAACCCTTGTGCTTTGCGGGCCTAGCTGGGGCCTGTATTCGTCAATTGGCGCCCGTCACGTGGGGCTCATCGGCGACTCGGATGCTCGAAGGACTGGTCGCGACGAAGGTGAGGAGTTTGGCCGGGGACGTGATCACTGCCAGCGGCGTCTTAGCCCTGGCATCCCGAGGTTTTTCTTCCTTCCCTTCCGAGCTGACCGTCTGGGTGGCGCCGGTCATCGACTGAGACCTCTTCTGTCGGTCCTGCCGTGAGAGCCGTTTGGGCGATTGTGGAGCTTGGCAGTTGGAATCTGGACTCTTGATTGGTAAGAACCGTTGTACGGTACTTGCTCCGAGTTTTTGAAGCCTGGGTTGGCTATTTGAGTTTGATTGATGATGACTAGTCATATTTTGAATTTGTCTTTGTGAAAATATATGCGTTGCAACACATATAGGCAGATAATGTGGAGAAATTTCTCCAGGAGCTGTGTAAACTTTGAACGGCGCAACGATTAAGTGCCATTTTTCCTTATAATATTGCATATTTTGCATTATTCCTAGCATGCCTGCTTTTAGCGCACTCCGTAAGTGGTGCTGCTGTTTGGGTAACCGGTTGAACCTCGAGGAATCTGCTCCAGCTCCCCCAGAGGGGACTCCTAATAGGGATATGTATGTGAAGCATGGTCTTTCTTCCATAATGTACAGCACGCTATGGAGGAAATACACGAGGAAGGATCCTGAGTTGCGATGGCCTTTGTATGGATCGTTTGATATACGTAAGATTGAGTATGTGGAACAGTGTATGTGTAAGCGACGTGCTCGTCAGGATATGTTTGAGTGTGTGCGATTATGGGTGAAGGAAGTGCGTGAGCGAGAGAAACGTGAGAAAGCGCTGTTTGATAAAGAGCAACGGAAGAATGATCATGTGCGAGCGCAGGAAGCGAAGCGTCGGGAGGACAAAGAGCAAACGGACAGACAAGAGAAAGAGCGTAGGCTACAGGTCTCGGGTCAATATGTTGTTCGTCAGCCACTTTATCCTGTCCTTAATAATCCTGATGATGATTTTTATTTACTAGATCGCTCTCCGCCCCCTTATGTTGGCGCATCCGCTCCGCGGCCGCAAGATTCTGGCCTGGCTCCGGGTAAGGTAGACACACGGTCCATGTTATCGGCCGAGCATATGGCTGAGCTTCGGAAACTTTCCCTCCGTGCACTTAAGGGCAAGATGTCTAAGGAGGAGTTGTTCCATACTTGGGGGTCGTGGCAAGATAGAGAGAGGGTGTATTTTCTGTCTCATTTCGCAGATGAAGTAATTGCTGCTTTCCGAAAATATTCTAGTGTCCTTGAGCCTGACGAAGTGTCTTCGGATGCCGGAGCATTACGTAATGGTGTTTTTTCCCCCCTTAAGGCTCCTGAGGCGGCTCGGCGGCTGTTCGCTTTATGGGACGAGGTGCTGGCCCTTAGAGAGAAAGCACGCCAACAAACGGAGGAGGAGAAGCAGTCGGATTCGTCTGCAGCAGGGGGCTACCCATCTACCTCCCAGTCAGATAAGGATGACATAGTGCATGCTAAACCAATGCGAGAGGCGGCGCCTTTGTATGTTCCTCCTAAGGGAGCAGGGACTAGCTCGGATATTAACTCTGCCGATGCAAGGGGATATTTCGTATATAATTGGGTTTACACTCCATGGCATAGGGCCGATGTTATGGCACTAAAGAATGCGTTGCCTGACCCCCGCAAGAATCCAGCGGCCTTTTATGAAGAAGTCGAGGGGGCCTTGAATTCTTGTATTATGACTTTAGCGGATATAGACCTGTTCTTTGGCCTTATCCTACCGCCGGATACGTGGCGCTCTGTCCGAAAGGTAGATGATGCGGTTGCCTTTAAGGCCCGGTGGTCCGACCTTGAGGATGAGGATAGGGAACGGAAGCCCGCACAGAAACCACCCCAGAATATTTTAGATCTCCCTGCGGCTATTGTGGCTAAGTTGAAGACGATTATCCCCCCTAAAAAGATTGACTGGAATATGTTAGCTGCATGTAAACAGAAAGTTGACGAGTCAGTTGCGGACTTCTTTACGCGCTTTGAGGAGACGTTTCATGATTTTAGTGGCCAGTCGCTTACTGATGACACGGGCCGCCACCTTTTCGCGGACAAATATGTGGCTAATCTGCTACCGGCAGTTGCGGCCCGGTTAAAAGCGAGTGAAAGTTCTTGGTCCTCCGCGACACCGACGGCCCTTCTGACTATCGCTCAGTATTATGAGCGTCAGGAGCACGAGGCGAAGGGCCAGGAGGAGAAGAAATCGAAAGATCTCAAAACCAAGGTGATGTTAGCACAAGTATATGGCCCGCCCCGACGAGGTAATAATAATAGAGGGAGGGGCGGATCTTATGGTCCCCCTTCGGGCCGATCTGATTTGAATAGGAACCAGTGTGCGTACTGCAAGCAGTTGGGCCATTGGGCCAGGGATTGCCCAGCGTTGCGTGCTTCGCGCCAGGGGCACACTCCGGGTGGCCCGAGAGGTAGAGGGGGCTTCTCGAACTTTAGAGGGAATTCTAACGATAATGTCCGTTTCGATACTGCCGGGCGGCACCGAGATGACTCAAATGTTTTTGATCGCCAGCACCAGTATCATGTATCGGACATCGATCAATCGGGATATCATGATTCTCAGCATGCATAGGAATGCGTTGGATGGGGGTCCGAATCAGTTGAGGTGCCGGTCGATCAGAAGGGTCCTTATGTATCGGCTGAGGTTTTAGGTTCTACTGATCAGTTCCTAGTGGATACAGGAGCGACACGTAGTGCATTGTCTAGGTACTTGGTTCCGGGGGCTCCCCCATCCGGCTCAATAGTTACATCGGTAGGGTTTGACGGTACACTCTCCCGAAGCCCTCTTTCACAGCCCCTTGCATTTAAAGTTGATTGTTTTTCTGCGCCCTGTCCGTTTCTGCTTGCTCCGTATACACCGGATAACATTATGGGCCTTGATATGTTAAAGTACTTTAGGGCTACAATCCGCTGCTCCCCTGAGGGTGTGAGGGTGATCTTGAATGACAACTACCCCCGGTCTGAGCGGATGTGTACGATATCAGAGGATGCGTTGTTGGCTACCCTCCCCCGAGCTTTATGGGCGACTTCGGACACAGATGTGGGCCAAATGGTGATTCCTCCGGTCCACATTAGTGTCCAGGAGGGGGCGGTGCTACCACGCCTCCCGCAGTATCGTATTTCCCAGGAGGGCGAGGAGGCTCTCATACAGATTGTGCAAGACTTGATAGCAGTAGGGGTAGTGGAAGAAGTTCCCTATAATATCTGTAACAGTCCGATTCTCCCAATTTTGAAAAAGGACACGGATGCAAAGGTCTATCGGTTCATAATTGATTTGAGGGAGGTAAACAAGATCGTGATACCTCAGTACCCGGTGGTTTCTGATATCACGACGTTGCTTACCTTGGTCCCGCCTACGGCGACCATGTTTTCAGTGATTGATTTGAAAAATGCCTTCTTTTCCATTCCCATTCACCCTGATAGCCGATTTCTTTTTGGGTTCACATTAAGCAATAGATCTTATCGTTTTTGTAGAATTCCCCAAGGCTATACAGAAAGCCCTAGTATTTACAGTCAGGCTTTGAAACGACAGTTGGATTCCTTTGTTTTACTCGAGGGGGTCGCCCTCATTCAATATGTCGACGACATCTTGTTGGCGGCTGACACCCTGGAGTTGTGTGAAAAGAGCACGTTATCCCTCCTTTCCTTTTTAGCGTCCCACAATCATAAAGTGTCTAGGAAGAAATTGCAATTCTGTAGACCAAAGGTGACTTATTTGGGTCACCTTTTGTCTAAGGAGGGACGTGCACTCACATCAGATCGTATCCAAGTAATTTTGGACACACCGAGACCATCCACGCAGAAGGATGTGCGTGCATTTTTGGGCCTTGTTTCTTTTTGTAGACAGTGGATATTGGGGTTTTCACACATAGCTAAGCCATTACTAGCTCTTTTGACAAAAGACACGCCTATCCCAATCCCTTGGTCAGATGAGTGTGATGCTGCTTTTCAGCAACTGCAACAGGCCCTTTGTTCAGCACCAGTGTTAGGGACCCCTGATTATACAAAACCCTTTTCGTTGTATGTGCATGAGAAAGATGGATGTGCATTGTCAGTCTTAGTACAGATGCACGGCGACAAGCAGCGCCCTTGTGCATACTTTTCGGCTGTGCTTGATCCTGTCGCCCGAGCATTACCAGGGTGTTTTCGCTCGGTAGCGGCGACAGCTGTGTCAATACGCCAAAGTGAAGGAATTGTGTTGTCCCATAAATTGTTGGTGTTAGTTCCCCATGCTGTGGATGCCCTGCTTAATCAAATAAAGACGCAGCATTTGACCAGTGCCCGTTTAACGGGATATGAGCTGACGCTTTTGGCTCCTCATATTACGTTGAAAAGGTGCGTGACATTAAACCCGGCCACATTGTTGCCATACCCCGAGACCCAGCCTGAGGCGCAGAAAGCGCATGATTGTATTCTTGTGACTGAGGAACAAACAAAGGGTCGTATTGATCTCCAGGATACGCCCTTTTCAGATGTAGATGGAGAGTTGTGGGTAGACGGATCATGCCTGAAGCTACCAGATGGTACGACTTCAGCAGCGTATGCAATTACCACATTACACACGATAGTGGAGACAGCACGCATACCACAGAAATCAGCTCAAGCGGCGGAACTGATAGCCTTAACACGAGCATGTGAGCAGGATTGTGTGTGAATGTTTACACAGATAGCCGCTATGCCTTCGGAGTAGCGCACGATTTCGGCCTACTCTGGAAGGAGAGAGGGTTCTTAACGTCACATGGGGTACAGATAATGCATGGGGAGTTAGTCCACAATCTCTTAACCGCATTGACATACCCGAAGAAAATTTCTATCGTTAAGTGTAGCGCCCATAGGAAAGTAGTTGATAAAGTTGGAGAAGGGAATGCGTTAGCAGACCGGGTAGCACGGGAGACTGCGATGCAGCCCGGCGCTACTGCCATGTATGTAGTAAAGTCACAGGTGGAAAGATGGCGTGATGCGAAGGAGGAAGTGCGAGAAATGCAAAGGACCGCTTCTGATAAAGAGCGGGAGAAATGGGCTAGCGAGGGAGAATTGGATGATGAGGGTTGCTGGAGAAATAAGCAGATGGATAGATGGAAATTACCCACGGCTTTTGTACAACCTATGGTTCAGATGGCACATGGGCTAGCACATGTTGGAGCTTCCGCAATTGTGAAATTGCTTACCCAAGTCTGGGAGCATCCAGAGATTGCTAGCACGGCAAAGAGGGTGGTGCAGACCTGTATGATCTGCCTGAGGTATAACCCAGGGAAAGGCACTCGAACTCCAGCAGGAGGATTTGCGACGCCCACTGCACCCTTTGAGGTTCTGCAGATGGACTACATCCAGCTTGAGCGCTGTAACAATTTGAAGTATGTTCTAGTAGTGGTTTGCGCTTTCAGCAAATGGGTTAAGGCGTACCCTACGAAAGACAATACTGCAATGACCACGGCGAAGCTACTGCTAAAAGAGTTTTTCCCTCGATACGGCGTCTGTAGACTTCTGTGGAGTGATAATGGCCCTCACTTTGTAGCGGATGTTATAAAATATGTCTTGAAGGGCCTAGGCATCACCCAGAAGTTCCACGCCGTATTCCACCCCCAGTCTGCAGGACTAGTCGAGAAATATAACGGTACACTGAAGCTTAAGATCGCCAAAATCCAAGCTTCAACGTCTTTGACTTGGCCAGACGCCCTGCCACTGGCGTTATTGTCAATTAGGTCAGTGCCACATTCTCGAACCGGCCTTACGCCATACGAAATAGTATTCGGACGCCCAATGAACATTTGGGGTCCACCAAGGCCTAAGGCTGTGTATGATGTACCTTGTGTAATGATGAGCGATTATCTGGCACAGTTAACGGATAACTTGGTTTCTATTCATCAACAGGTCCGAGAAGCGCTCCCTGATCGGTCCACCGGCGAAGGACATGGTCTCCGGCCTGGGGATCATGTCATGGTGAAGGTCTTCGACAGAACGAACAGTTTGGAGCCGAGATGGGTCGGACCTGAGCAAGTTCTCCTTGCAACAAGGACGGCAGTGCGAGTCTCGAACAGGAAGAATTGGATCCATTCCTTACACTGTCGAAAGGTACCGCCCGGATTGGTGGAGTCTGCCGTGCTGACCGATCAACGAGAAATCCTAGCAGCAGAGACAGGCCGTGCTGCGAAGCCAAACGACACTGAGGAGCTCTTTCCGGACCACACGACTTCTGGAGGAAGGCGATATCATCTTCGACCAAGGAAGTAAGGTTTCCAGTACCGGGACATACTGTCAGAACGGCCCTTGGGTTAGTGAAACGGAGAGCCGATGAGGCAAGGGGGGGGGGAGCAGCCCTGCATTAGTGTAGCGACACCCGTCTTGGCCCGCTGGTGAAGAAATCAACCGCTGCCCAAGGGGAAGAGTTCTGACAGACTTTTTAGTTTCAGGAAGATATCAGGGTATTGTTTCTTTTGACATGGAGAAGAAGAAAATCCTTTGTGCGTTGGGGTTCATGCTAACAGTAGCTATCGTTGGTATAACCACATGGTTTGTGGAGGAGGCAACTCCTGCTCGAAAGACACTTGTGTTGACGACTCCAGTGCCTGCGGAGCACTACTTTTATACATTGCCATATCAAGAGTTGAAGCATCGACAATCTTATTTGAATAACACTTTCATTCAGATGCTGCATCACACCCACGTTGCTACGAACGCTACGAACTGTTGGATATGTGGGATGATGCCAGCCCATCAGAAGAAAGGAGGTACGCCATTCATACCACTTCCTTTCTCTCATAATGGCTCTTGTAGAGCATGGTACACTTTGCTTTTTGCCACTCGGAAACCGACAGTGGGACGATTGCTTTTCAGACTCAATAAAGAATGTCATCAGGACAAAAATGGATATCCACAAGCAAATGGGACAATTTGGGAATGGGAAGAGTACCGACCGGACAATGAATCCATTCCCTATATCTTCACGAACACCAGAGACACTGCGGGGAAGGACAAATTTGTGATCCAAGTGGCTCAAGCCCAAGCGGACCTGTGTGTCCAGAGTGTGGGTTTCATCCCTGTTGGTGTCAGTGATTGTATAACCGTATTGAACATCGACGGGTTAAATAATAGTACTTTCCTAGCATCCCATAATACCTACTTTGTATGTGGAAATAAAGGTTATTACCGTTTGCCGGCTGGGTGGTCTGGGGTATGCTATGTATCATTCCTATTACCTCCTGTATTCCTAGCACCCGCGTCATATCATAAGGACTTGAAACTTTTGAATAATGTGACTGTAAATAGATATAAACGTACTCTATCAATTGATGATGTGGATCAAACCGATACCAGCTTGCAACAGTATATTGATTTTAACTTAGGACTGTTTTTCTTTGTTGGAGCTGCTTTGAACAGTAGGAAGATCCGAAGATTGACAAGAGTGGTAGAAGCTGTGACAAATCAGACTGCTGCCGCTCTTGGGAATCTTACGGAAGAATTACAAATAACTAGGATTGTTGCATTGCAGAATCGTATGGTATTAGATGTAATGCTAGCTGATCGAGGTGGAGCCTGTAAAATTATTGGGAGTAGCTGCTGTGTGTTGATCCCTGATCATACGCCATCCGTTTATAACGCCATTAACAAGCTGCATAAAATAGCAGCTGAAATCCACACAGAAAACGGCACTTGGTCCTTTTCTGGATGGTTTTGGGCGTTGGTTACTGCCTGGGGATGGAAGGTCTTAACTGGTCTCTGCATTATTTTAGCAGTTCTGTTCCTTTTCTGTATGTGTATTCAATGTGGACCATTGTGCTGTTCCGTATGCATTTCATTCTGCATTCCAGATAAGAAAGCTATTGCCGATGTTGCTCGCCAGAAGGGTCTAGCTAAAGAGGTTAAGGGAATGATGATAATTGACATATATGATGATTATTCTTGGAAACCGGATGTCTTCAGTAAATGCTGAAAGGGTCGTCTGTTGTAAATTAAGGCAGAATGTGATTAAGCATTTACTGAAAACATTAATGCTTTCCCTTTAGATCATGTTTTCTTCGTTATGTTGACCGAAGTCCGGACTCCATTTTGTATTGACATGCTGCCATGTGTTCACCACGAGGAGAGTCCGACCTCTGTGTTAGTTGCTCTTGTAATCTGCCTAGCAACAGTTTATAAATAGCTCCCTCTTGTCCATCTGGCGCATGCCCAGACTTGACCACATCTGTTATAATTAGCCTTGCTTGACCATGTGTTTCGCGGGCTCAAGGAGTGTGTTGGCTCCGCCCATGTATTGATTCTGTATCGAGAATGACCATAAATGGTAATGTTCTTCGGCCTTACGTTGTATCCACCCACTATGAGCCCCTCTGTTGTGTATAAAAGGGGACTGTGTACGAATGTTCTGTGTGCTACTCCATGCAATACTGAAGAGTGTTGTGTGGATTGTAGGACCACCCTTAAGGGTTAATAAACGTTGTTTTTGTACTTTGCAGTTTCCGTGCCAACTTCCTTATAGATTCCGTTACAGGAGAGCGAACCCTTGTGCTTTGCGGGCCTAGCTGGGGCCTGTATTCGTCAAAGGCATGTTGCTGCCATCTTTGTTTTATGGTGATAAAATGATCAGGAAAACCATTCCCAAGTTGCATCCTGCTGCGGAGGAAAGAGAGCAGTAAGAGGGGTTCAGAGAACCACAAGTTTGAGGTCCAGAAAGAGAGTTGGCCTCCAAAATGAGATCCTTAGTCTTGCCACTGTTCAGTTTCAAGGGCTTATGTTTTATCCACTTTGCAACCTCAGATATTTATGAATTGTGTTTAGCAGAGGCACCCAATCACCATTAAAAGAAATAATGAGCTGAGTGTCAGCTGTGTAGGACAGGATTGTAAACCTAAAATATTTGACCAAAACTGTTCATTAAAGGCGCGATATCAAGGTTGAAATGTGTAGGACTGAGGGAAGGATCTTGAGGAACCCCATACCAGAGGTTTGAAGGGAGATCAGAAGGGAGGATGATGTACTCTCTGCTGTTGGTCATGAAGGAATGTTTGACACCATGAAATTGTTATATTTCTTATGTGTAGATGGTTCATAAGTAGAACCTCAATTTTAAGTGCCACATTGTCAAATGCAGCACTCAACTCTTATAAGAGAAGGACTGTGCTCATCCCCTGGTCTAACGAAAATAGAAGATCTTCTGAGGCTGCCACAAGTTTCTGTTAGAGGCAGCATGTTAAATTAGTAATGTAGTAGTCATTACAGGAGACAACAACTTTTTGGGAACTGTGATAAATTCTTTTGAGACAAAAATTGCATCCTTAATATGCACAGTTGAGTGTGTGGGCCCAGTGACTAGTTGGTGGTCACTCGGCCCACACACTCAACTGGCCTCAATGCTAGTAGGGTGGGCTGATCTCAGATACAGTTTGGAAATGTCAAACTAGATGTTGAGATCTCCCAAGTTGAATAAACTTGTTATAGTAGCAAGACTTGTGCCCACAAATACATCTAGAAAGGCTGTTTTGTGTGGGTGGGGTTGATATATTAGAAAGATGGAGATGGAGAGAACCTTAATGGATGATCAATTAATATTATAATTATAATTATAATTTCACTTCTTCTTCAATTTCTTAAAAGGGTTAGATAGACCTGAGAGATCATCTTGCATATTAGAAATAGTAAAGCATATTTTCCTAGCAAAGATTCTGTAGTGAAGACTGTAGTCAAATAGAAGTATGTAGACATGCTTGCATTTGCGAGAAAGGAAGCAGATGTTAGGAAAATTCACTGCCTGGTTTGAAGAATCTCATGTCTTGGGTGAAAATCCATCAGCTGATCACTCTGATGATAGCTCTGGTTATTGCTTAGGCTATTACGGCAGAAGACAGGGTCGACATGGAGGGCTATGTAACATTGATGATGACTTATGATGAAGAACCAGCAAAGAATAGGCGCCTGGGGGTGCAGGATCCAAGGATCTGGTGTCCTGGGTGGTAAAGGTTTAGGTGATTTCTGTAGATTGTTTTCTTTTGCAGGTATGGAAGCAGACGGTGTGGTTGTTGAGATATGTGCAAGATTGGTAATGGCTTGGGCTGAAGTGGTAGCAGCTAAAGGCTTTGCATGAATTAATAGGATTACCGAGTAAGGTAAAGGTTGACAATAAACATGTTGACTGTTCCAGTGCTTGCTCTGGCTGATATGGCAGCAGTGTATGTGATCAAGGTTTGGCTGGTGGGCCATCAAGCTGATCTAGAAGGATGAGTCAAGGGTTAGGGTGGAAAGAGAGAGGGGAGTAGAGGTGAGAAGAGGTTTTGAGAAATAGCAAGGTGGGAAGAGGGAGGAATGGCAAGGGAAATATGGGGTTGGTAAGATATTGAGAAAATGGAAAGAGGTCTACAAAGAAAGTGTCAGCTGAGGAAATTGCTTTGACATTATTTTAGGCTTTCCTTCCAGAACTGTTTGACGTGCAGCTGAAGTGGTACTTTTATTATTGAAAGGGAATTCTATGGGTTGGAGT
Source organism: Triturus cristatus (assembly GCF_964204655.1). NCBI lineage: Eukaryota > Metazoa > Chordata > Amphibia > Caudata > Salamandridae > Triturus > Triturus cristatus. The sequence continues at coordinate 762,839,416 of NC_140595.1, forward strand.
CCACACAGGAGGGAAAGATGATCTTGCTAAGACACTGATATAGAACCACCGCCAAGCAGTGACAGTTTAGTCACAGCCCCTTTTCACCCTCATGAATATGTCCTGCTATCAGAAAGAGGCACAGCAATTGCATCTCTTTAAATTCTTTAATCTTTGGTAGCTGGGCACCTTTAAAAAAATCACAAACTTTATTTTTTAAGTCTGTGAACTTTTGACTCTATTTACTTCATAAAGTGGAAGACCTCAAGCTAATAGATCACACTTCACATCTTGAGAGAAGGACAAATAGGATTTTGACAGGCCTTTAGAAAGAGCTTTTATATGGGCAGTAATAGGTTTATAGTTGACTGGATGATTTCTTCTGCTCATGAAAGTTATTTAATCGTATGTCCACGCTCCACCTAAACCCAGCACCATGACCCCTGGTCATCTTCCCACTCACCTCCCCCTGACACTAGTCCACCATGACCATCCATGCCCTGAACATCGGTTGCATCTCCCAGTGTTGATGCTGTGCGATGATAAACTCTGAAGGTGTGTTCTGCAGTACCACCTGCTTTTCCAAATGTACCTGCCTGCTCCCACATTATTCCCTCTACTCACCTCACGCACCTAACACAATAAACACACACTCTGAACCCCCTCTACACCGCAAACTGCTCAACACTCGCTCCCTCACTAAACATGCCACTGAAATTTAGGATCTGCTACATAAACTCTCACCAGAGATGCTCTTCCTGACTGAAACCTGGCTGATTCCCTTCCTATTCCTAAGCATCACCACAGCAATCTCCTTCCTTTCCAGATATAAGATACCAAGACAGGAAGGGACATACAGACCCAGAGGCTGAATCTTCAAAGTATCAATATAATGCTCTAACACCTTGGAAGCTACAAACAGAAACACAGAACACTGGACCTTCAAGCTCCTCATTATTGGCAACTGCACCCTGGGTGGCACCCTCATCTACCAGCTTCCCAGACCACGTGGCGACTTCAGCAGCACCATCGCGGACTTCATTGCTCCCTTGATCCTCGACTCCAGCTCTTTCAGCCCCCTCGGGGACCTCAACAACCACCTGGTGAAACTCACAAAACCCAACACGACCCACCTCCTCTAGGACTTGTCAGACTCTCCCAGTGAGTGGAAGGACCTGCACATGCCACCAGACATCTACTGGATCCCATCATCACTAGCATCAGCAACATCACAGTGGAAAAGCCCAAACCAATCACCTGGTCTGATCACACCCTCATCAACTTCCACATTCTCATCACAAACTAGAGCAGAAATACCAACACCAAATGTTCAAGTCAGGGCTTGAACAAGACCGCAGAAGCACCCTGGTCTTACAAACTGCCATACCACCAGACTCAATGCAATAAAAACTTCCCGAATCCATCTCCAACTTCAACACCTGGGTCAATGCCTCCACAGAGAACCTGGCTCCTCTCAAAACCAAGAGAACCAGATGTCAAACAGGCTGGTACATGGAAAAGCTCATGTTCATCAAATGGCACTGCAAGAAACTTGAATGCAGATGGAGATAAAGTTAGAATGACAACAAGATCACCTAGAAATATGCCCTCAAACTCTACCGACCGCAAGTCAGACCCACCAAATGCTCCTGACTCACTGACCACATCGAGAGCAGCCTCAACAGTGCCAAGAAAAGTTTTGCCATGGAAAAAAACTTCACCTCTTCAACAGAAAGCTCCTTTGCACCCAGCAACAAGATCAACAGCATCTGCAAATAAGTTGATCCTCAACAGGACCCTCTGCAGCCCTCCTGTCCATCTTTACCTACACCCAGTGGACTACCCTGACCACCTGGCCCACCATTACCACTCAAGCTATTGCAAATGATTATGCAGTCCATACACTCTGGAGCACCCTCAGATGAATGTATGACATTACAACGCAAAGATTTACAATGCATGCCTTTACAACACAGTTTTTACATCGCATCATCCATTACAACGCATGATTTTACATCGCATGCCATCACAATGCATTTTTCGAAACTACATTTACAACGCATTCCATTACAATGCATACCATTATAACGCATACCATTACAACACATATTACTTTTAGGGCAACAGTAGGGTAAATGTTGGATAGTGTAGAGGTAAAAATTACTATTCCCACTCCAGTGAGTGCAACAGTAGGCTAAGTGTTGGATAGTGTAGGGGTAAAAATTACTATTCCCAATCCAGTGAGTGCAACAGTAGGGTAAGTGTTGGATAGTGTAGGAGTAAACTATTCCCCATTACTTATCTTATAATGCGTTGTAATGGCATGCATTGCAGTGACATGCGTTGTGATGACATGCGTTGTAGTGACATGCGATGTAATGGCTGCGTTATAATTACATGCGATGTTGAGGATGTTACATTGTAATGACTGCATAGTAAAGGTTGTGCCTTGTAATGACTGCATTGTAAAGGTTGTTTACCCCCTGAGATACCTCCCTCACCAAATCTTCATCAAAAGACTGGACCCCATCAGCAGAACCCTCACCCTGATCCTGAGTGACTCACGGATCACAAACACCTACCTGGATACCTAGAAACACACAATAAAGCCCCATTCACTTCAAACACTGTCACTCAGCTCCACTGTTTGTGATCAATCAATCAATCAAGGATTTATAAAGTACGGCAAATCACCCTTGAGGGTCTTGAGGCACTGTGGTTGTTTAGTGCTTCATGGTCGTTGGTTCAATCGAACAGCAAGGTCTTGAGTACTTTCCTGAATTCCCAGATTGATGAGGCAGTTCTGAGGTGCAGGTCTTTCCAAGCTTTGGCAGCCAAGTGTGAGAAGCAGTGTCCTCTGCTGTTGCTTTGACCAATTTTATCGGTGTCTGCAAGGAAGAGGGAGATGGATCGTAGGTGTCTGGTTGGTTGGTAGAAAGTCATGCATTTGTTGATGTATGCCCCTCCTTCGTTGTGCAAGGCTTTGTATGCATGAGACAACATCTTGAACTGGCATCTCTTCTAGCTAGGAAGCCAGCATAGCTTCTTGAGGTTGGGTGTGATGTGGGTCTTTCTGTGGGGGTTCGAGGATGAATCTTGCAGCTATTTTTTGTACTGTCTATAGTCTCTTCAGGAGGCGTGCAGTGATTCCTACCTAGAGTGTGTTCCCATAGCCCAGCCTGCTGGTGATGAAAACCTGCATGATGTTTCTTCTTGGATTGACTGGGAACCACCTGAAGATCTTGCAGTGCATGCGTAGGTTGTGGAAGCAGGCAGATGAGACTGTGTTCACCTGTTTCTTCATAGATAGCTTGCTGTCCAAGATGATGCTGAGTTTCCAGGTGTGGTCTGTTGGGGCAGAGAATGGGCTGAGCTTAGCAGGCCACCATGTGTCTTTCAATGTCAAGGTGTTGTTCCCAAAGATCAGGACTTCCGTCTTGTTGGAAGTTGAGATGCTCCATTATTGGGGTTGAATCATCTAGATAGGTCTTGCAACGGATGGCGATCCTACTCGCCAGCATCATGCGTGCCCATGGAATCAACCTCATACCCTATACTGACAACACCCAGCACATAATCACTCTGTGACAAGATGCCAAACACATGGATCAATTTCTCTGCCTGCATGTTGGAAGTTGACAGATGGATGAAAACCAACAGCCTCAAACTCAACACAGACAAAATGGAAGTACTAAACATCTCCAAAGATATCTCGCTCTAAGACTCAACCTGTTGCTCTGCTGAACTCAGTTCCACACAATTCCCAGCAACCTACGCAAAGAAGCTCAGAATAATATTTGACACCCATCTCACCATGACCAGCCGGAGAACATAGACTTAATTTCATGCTTCCTGACTTTAGAGATACTCGAAACTCTTCAAATGGCTTTTCACCAATGCTTGCAGAACTGTCACCAAAGCCCCATCACCTACAATCTAGACTACGGCAACACATTTCATGCTAAAATCAATGCTTAACTGAACAGAAGAATCCAGATCATACAAAACTCAGTGACCAGGCTCGTCCTCAACCTGCCACACCACACTCACATCACCATGCACATTAAAAATCTTCATTGGCTCCCAATCCACAAATGAGCAATCTTCAAACTATGTATGCACACATGTAAATCCTTTTAAAACATACACCTCAACAAACGCATAAAACGCAACAACCTAGACATCTCTGCTTAGCCAGATTGCTACTTGCACACACATCCCCATATGCAGAACCAGATCTGGTGGTGATGCCTAAACCTACCTTTCTCCTAAAGCCTGTTTTAGACCTGGTATACTTGGTATGGTTTTCCCCCAACTTTTTGCCTTCAGACATCCTGTTTTTGCTGACTTTGGACTCTGCACACTTTGTCACTGCTAACAAGGCTAAAGTACTTGTGCTCCTTCCCTAAAACATGGTAACATTGGCTTCTACCCAATTGGCATCTGTAATTTATTTGCAAGTCTCTAGTAAAGTGGCACTACAAGGGCCCAGGGCCTGTAAAATGAATGCTACTAGTGGGCCTGTAGCACTGATTGTGCCGCCCACTTAAGTAAAACTTTAATCATGTCTCAAGCCTGAAACTGCAGAGCCGATATGTGAAGCTTTAAACTGCCATTTTTATTTGGAAAAATTAACCTTTCACCAAATCTTCCCTTTTTAATACATATGAGTTATTCCTAAGGAAGGCCCATGAGAGCCCTATGGAAGGGTACAGCAAAAATAAAAAGTGGGAACTTTACTTTTACGTTTTACATGCCCTGGTAGGGAAGGAAGTGGCCCTTAGGGGCCACCTGGGTTACTTACAACCCCCTGCTATGCCTTCCCAAGAATGAAGAGTTGGTCAGACAGTAGAAAATACAAGCAAAACATTTATTAACAATACTCTGCAGAGGACCTGCACCCTAAGATGTCTGCTGAGGGACTGAGCTCCCAACAGTCAACAGTGAGGAATAATTCTTCTGAAGAAGCCTCCAACCACACCCACAATGGAAATTTACCAGCCTGAGCCGGACATTAACAAAGAAGGCACAGGGAGATGGGCTACCACCTGCCAGATGGGTTCATGTTGTCTGAAAGTTGAGGTCGTCGTGCTGAGTCTCAGCATCTCCTAAAGTGGGAGCAGAAACTGCACACTCAGATAGGTATGCGAAGTGAGAATTGCCTATTCATTAGTAAGTCGGCAAACAGCCTTGAAAAGAAGAGAAAATAATAACGAAATACAGCGTTCTGCTGAGGCAAGTATTACAAATGATGAGGCCTAGTTCAGACACAGCCTAAGCAGCTTAATGGCAATTACAAAATACAAAATGGAGTCACACTTGCTAACTAAAGCATTGCACTTTACGGGGATAACTCAGTGGGTTGCACAACATGAATACAAATGGCGTACATTTAGCCACACACTGCTAACCTAAGATAGCATGAAACAAATGCATTGCGGGAATGGGATTTTCAAACCCGACAATAGTAAAAACACTACTGCAAGGCCTACCTCTCTCATAGGATAACATTGCAATCACCTTATTACATTTTATAAGTGTAATTTCTAAATGGGAGCAAGTACCAACTTCATGTTTGGTGTCTCTGGAATCACAATTCAAAATCAAAACTTATGGTGAAGTTGGGTTTTAACTTACAAATCTGAAAATGTCACTTTTAGAAAGTTGGCAATTTCTAAGCTGGGAGGGAGGGGCTGGGCCAAGCCCCACTTACACTTGAATAGGCTGTGCCCTATCTCTACTCAAAGGCTGCATACCCACTGTTATTAGTCTGCAGCCAGGGCATGGCATCTGTACATTTCTAGGGCAAGCTAAGCACACTTTATTTCTCTATAATCCCACAGGGGCCCTTATTATATAAAGCAGCCTTGGCAACTCAAATGGATAATAACTCTGATGAGATATCATTTTGAGATTATTTCCTTTAAAGCATTCTGGTATGGCAGACTGGGACAAGACTCAGACCTTTCGTGATACTTATGTGGGGCGGTGTCTGCGTCAATATTCACATCATCTGTATTTGCCCTAATCTTTCAATTGCTTGGAAAAACTGGCTGAAACATATCTTCAGATGTCTGTCTATCAGAACTTGCTTATCTGCAGGGAGGTTTGTCTTGAGGGTGAATCCAGCAAGATAAAATCCTGCCTCCTCAAATTAATGAAATTTGCCATCAAAAAATGAATAATCATGATCAATGTTATCTTCGACAGTGAAAAGAGACTTTCAAAGGTATCTTTATTAGATGTCATTTTAAAGTCCTCTCTGGAATTAATTGTATTGTAGCACATTTTATCATCTTTTCAATAGTCTACAAAAAAATCCAATAATGAGTTTACAAAGAAATGAATAATAATAATTTCTTCTTTTACCATCTAGCAACCAGATCCTCTAATGAATTTTATCGATCATGTTGCCCTCTTTTATCTTTTTTAACCATTTTGTGTACATTATCAGGGTATGCTGAACGTACTATATTGGCAGCTACTAATTGGTTACAGTATGATTTGGCCTTATTGTATATTCATCTGATTAATTGACTTGTGGTTGCTTGTGTTTTTTTATTTATTTATGCTTTGCAATGCTTTTAATTAATCTTGCCATACCATTATTTCATTTATTTTCTGATTACATTATCATGGTAATAGATTTTCAGTAATGCATTTCCTGGGACTCTGCAGTTCTGTGGTTTCCACAGACCTGTCATATGAAGTTTCTATGCTCTTTAGAATGGCTGTCTATTCTTAATAATAGTGTTGTGATTACTCCTTTTTCTGTTTTCCGGGCAATGTACTTCTCTCTTCCAGCTCAGCATTAGTCACCTATGTGTGGTGTACTTTGACTCTCTTTTCTGTAGCAAGCTATTCTCTGTGTGTCTCAAGAGTGGCATACCTATGCCACGTTGAACTGTTTAACTCCCTGTTGTGTGCCCTAAGGGTACACTTCCAATAGCAGACACACATTCTGTAAAACAGTGTGTTACATCCTGCCTCAGTTATGGATTTGCTTTCTTTTGATAGCAGGATCCTTTTCAACTTCAAATAATAGTGCTCAGCTTTTGATAATATTTACAAATTAATCTGCACACTTTTAAAATGTTTGTATTTTTTTTTTACAAAAGATTAGTTACTTTTCAACAAGTCCAATTCTGAGTGACCGGAACCAGTTTCCTTCCTTTTTCCGCACCATCCCCAGTGATGAATTTCAATCCCTCGGACTGGCCCAGTTAGTGATCCACATGGGGTGGACCTGGGTTGGTATTCTGGCTTCAAATAATGATTATGGACAACATGGCAGTCAAATAGTACAACACGAGCTAATCAAAGCTGGTGCTTGTGTGGCCTTCAGTGAGACTTTCATACAAAACCAAGCAGATAAGAATGCCATCCATATCGTCCAAGTGATGAAAAATTCAATAGCCAAGGCCATTGTTGTCTTTTGTTCTAGTGCTGAGTTGGTTCCTCTACTGGATGAGATGGTGAGGCAAAATATGACTGGAAAGATTTGGATTGCCAGTGAAGCCTGGTCAACATCTTCTTTCCTTTCCATCAAGCAATACTCAGAAATCCTAGTTGGTACAATTGGGTTTGCAATCCGCATTGGAGAAATGATGAACTTTCAAGAGTATTTTATTGACATTCATCCATCATCCTCTACACAAGATCCTTTTATCAGAAAGTTCTGGGAAGAAACTTTTGGTTGCCAGTGGTTAAACCAAGAAAACTTCCTAAAGATCAAGGACAATTTAACCAAGATGTGCACAGGTAATGAGAAACTGAACAGCCTTCCAATTGACAGCATGTCTGACTTTAGAATCACCTACAATATTTACAATGCACTATATGCTACAGCACTTGCTTTAGAGGATTTGAGGCTGTGTGCACAACATGGAGGGCTTTTCATTCAAGGGACATGCACAAACATCTTAAACTTCTACCCATGGTAGGTATGTTTTTTTTCCTGAGACAAATAATATACATAAGATTGTGAAAGTAAACAGTATTATTGAGACCTGATCAGCATGTGTGCACGTAATTTGGTACATATTTGAAATGCTCAGATTACATTGCAGGATGTAACTGTTATCTTGTTGGATCTTGGCATGTGTTTGTTGGTATATATAGCTGTACCACAGTTGCCTCTACCTAGTGTGACAATTATGTTGTCTTGCATGTTTAATTCCAGAATCTCTTGGGCACAGTTTTGTTTGGTTTGGTTTTGTAAAGTGCTACTTTAACCCTGTCAGAGATTTCTTGCCGCTGGACAAATGCAAAACTATTAACGAAACTAGCTAGACATACTGGTGCTGGAAGCAACATCTCCTAAGGGTGGAGTGGAAACAGCCCTGCCTGAAGAACTTTCTTAAATTTTTAAATCTGGCCTAAAGAGAGCTTTAGCAGACATACTAGCTTTATGATTTCCCAAAAATCTCATGCAAAAACACGTACTCATATAGGGACTCCCAATCAATACTTTTCCACCATCGGTCTGCTCCAACAACACCTCCATCATTACCCATTGCATCTCTCCCACCAGCATTACTGGCTCCTGATACCATGTCATGAGTCATGTAATATGTGAGATCATAAGCATTGCATTGCGGGGTTGTGAGTTATAGTTAGCTTAGTTACCTATAACGGCTGAGTTTCTCTGGTTTTGTACGAGTGAAACCTGAGACTAACTATAACATCCTTGCAACCTTTGGTTTTTTTCTGAGAATTTCTAAGGTTTTTAAAATTCTATTTCCAAATGATAACATCCCTGTAATCATTGTTTTTTTCTGTGAATGTTTAAGGATTTTTAAATTCTATTTCCTATCTATAACGTCCCTGTATTTGTTTTCTATAATTAGATATTGAACATTACTTCTGCATGGTGCATCACTTATTGTTGTATTTGTCATCTATTTATTTAAAAAGTACATTAATCATCTTATTTCAAGATATTTTTGATTTTTACAATCAAACACACACTGTGAATACCGCATGTTTTGGAGAAAGTGTAAAACAGATATATAGACATATTTTAGATAACTTTTCAGTGTAGCTGTTTAGTAAGACACAAATTTCACTTTCCACTTTGTATTCATTTGTCGAATAAACTACTTCAAAAATGCATATTCTTTATTCACAGCAACACCAGAGGTCGCGATGATGTCAGTAGTCATGAATGCAAATGACTATGGTGCCAATTACGATCCGGTAAAAAAATTCCCCGTACGACTCGTATCCGGTCTTTTTACCGTACGAATCGTACAAGTGCCGTACAAACTGGCAATCACGATTCGCATGGTAAAAAGTCCATACGAACCGCATTCGGAATATTTCCCCACACGTCCTCGGGTCGGAAAATGTGTCCGACACGTCCTCGGACGATTTACCGTACAAATGTGAAAAGTGAAGTCCGACCGAGGAATCACGATCCAACCCGTGCGTCCGATCTCACAACCGTATGGTAAAAACACCGTCCGCACCGAACTCCCATTGCAACCATGGAGACATGTGCCCGCATACGCGCCCAACACTCCCCCCAGCACCCATACGTTCGAGTCGTACTCCCCGTTAATGTATACACCCCTGTATGTACACCTGTGTACGTGTCGAACCCCCACCCGTGTATGTACACCCCTGTACGTTCGAGTCCTACCCCCACCCCTGTACGTGTCCTACCCCCCTGTATGTACACCCCTGTACGTTCGAGTCCTACCCCCACCCCTGTACGTGTCGTACCACCGTGTATGTACACCCCTGTACGTTCGAGTCGTACCCCCACCCCTGTACGTGTCCTACCCCCCTGTATGTACACCCCTGTACGTTCGAGTCGTACCCCCCCTGTACGTGTCGTACCACTGTGTATGTACAACCCTGTACGTTCGAGTTGTACCCCCACCCCTGTACGTGTCGTACCACTGTGTATGTACACCCCTGTATGTCGAGTCGTACCCCCACCCCTCTACGTGTCCTACCCCCCTGTATGTACACCCCTGTACGTTCGAGTCCTACCCCCACCCCTGTATGTGTCGTACCACCGTGTATGTACACCCCTGTACGTTCGAGTCATACCCCCACCCCTGTACGTGTCCTACGCCCCTGTATGTACACCCCTTTACGTTCGAGTCCTACCCCCACCCCTGTACGTGTCCTACCCCACTGTATGTACACCCCTGTACATTCGAGTCCTACCCCCACCCCTGTACGTGTCCTACCCCCTGTATGTACACCCCTGTATGTTCGAGTCCTACCCCCACCCCTGTACGTGTCGTACCACCGTGTATGTACACCCCTGTACGTTCGAGTCGTACCCCCACCCCTGTACGTGTCCTACCCCCCTGTATGTACACCCCTGTACGTTCAAGTCGTACCCCCACCCCTGTACGTGTCGTACCACCGTGTATGTACACCCCTGTACGTTCGAGTCGTACCCCCACCCCTGTACGTGTCCTACCCCCGTGTATCTACACCCCTGTACGTTCGAGTCCTACCCCCACCCCTGTACGTGTCGTACCCTCGTGTATGTACACCCCTGTACGTACAAGTCGTACCCTCACCCCTGTACGTGTCCTACCCCCTGTATGTACACCCCTGTACGTTCGAGTCGTACCCCCACCCCTGTACGTGTCATACCACCGTGTATGTACACCCCTGTACGTTCGAGTCGTACCCCCACCCCTGTACGTGTCGTACCCCCCTGTATGTATACCCCTGTACATTCGAGTCCTACCCCCACCCCTGTACGTGTCGTACCCCCGTGTATGTACACCCCTGTACGTTCGAGTCCTACCCCCACCCCTGTACGTGTCGTAGCCCCGTGTATGTACACCCCTGTACATTCGAGTCCTACCCCCACCCCTGTACGTGTCGTACCCCCGTGTATGTACACCCCTGTACGTTCGAGTCCTACCCCCACCCCTGTACGTGTCCTACCCCCCTGTATGTACACCCCTGTACGTTCGAGTCATACCCCCACCCCTGTACGTGTCCTACCCCCCTGTATGTACACCTGTGTACGTCAGAGTCGCACCCCCACCACAACCTCCTAAGTACAGAGCGCACCCAAGGCCCCAACATCACAACCGCATGTACGAGTCGTACCAAGCCACACACAAGGACAGCACCGTACAACCAAATGGCCCATGTACACACCGTACACACGCTAAAACGCACGTACACAACCAGGACAAACCAAAACAACACAAGAATACACCATTCGAATGGCACAAAGCCACAAAACATGTCCAACAAACACTAAAAAAACACATTCACTGACCTGCAACTGCCAAAAACAAACAGAGGCCCAAAACAACACCACTCCTTATAACACACCCACCCAAACTTCAAAACAGCCACACCCACCAATGGACCAATAAAAAGGGCCCACACACACAAACCATGAGACTTTGCAACAGACTCACTGCTGCCAGACCCCACAGACAACCTACAGCACCATACTACAAGCTGCACCACACCTTACACTTGCACACCTTCACACAACCACCTTCACAAACACCCCCTCATCACATTCACACACACACACACCTGCACAACCACACCCACACACCCACAACCATCCACACCCCCCCCCACCATCCACACCCACACCCCTCACCATGCCCACTAACAAGAATCCAAAGTTCAGTAACCGAGAGTTGGAGGTCCTTGTCGATGAAATCCTCAGAGTCGAGCCACAGCTCTTTGGAACATTGGTCAGACAGACCAGCATGGCATCAAAAACAGCCATGTTGCAGACCATCGTCGATGCTGTGAATGCTGTTGCGGACACCAGAAGGACCAGGCATGAATGCCAAGCCAGGTGGTACGATCTGCGGAGGAGGGTCCGAGCCAAGATGCTGGAGGAACACAACCAGGCCAACGCCACTGGAGGAGGGCCCTCCCGCAGACCCGTACACTACCAGCCCTGGGAGGAGAGGGTGATGGCCATACAGCCGGTTGAGGCAGTCGAAGGATTAGGAGGACTCCGAGACCCGGGTGAGTACACAAACAACGCACCTCACATGGGGGGAATGTCATCCACAACCAAAATCACTAACAGGCACGCAACCACCCCAAGCTATCGCATGACTCAACCACACTCCATGAACACGCACATGCCACTGCCGCCACCATGCCCCATGCACCCAGCTGGACAATGTCAAGTCACAGGCCACAGAAGACACCAACACATGACACGGTAACCCGGATGGCGGGAGGGTGTAGGAATGTCTGCTCGTCAGCAGGTAGACTGCGTGCATGTAGCCAAGGGTGGCCAGTGCCAGAACCCCCCCTCTTCTCCATGGCAAAACACAGGCCCATGTCACAACCTGTTCACGAGCACAACGACAGCTACCTGCATTATATAAGTGTGTGGATCCACTCCATGTGCACATGTACAGTGCTACACGGAGGCGCCAATGCATGGCTCGCCACACCTGCCCACTCCACTGCTGACTGCTGTCACACTTGACGCAGCAAGTAAGACTGTGCCACACATAGTTAAAGGGGCCAAAGTGGTGCCCAAGGGACACACCCATGCACAAGTGCACTGTGAGTGGAATGCAAGACAGATCCTAATTCCAAGAGGAAATGTGCCAACTTTGAAACTGATGAAACATGGATGTTGCATGGACCAAAATTAACATTGTCTCTCTCACACACAGGTCAACGTCGTGGTTCACCCCCCAACACTGGGGGGAAGACTCACAGGACCCGGATCTGCGGGAGCCCGATCCCACCGGCAGCGACGACTCTCACCACTCTGTGGACGACCCCGACCAACCTGGCACCTCTGGTGTCCAACCACCTGCAGCACCTGCGTCAGGTACAACGGGGCCAACCACCACCCCCACTCGTGCCACATCCCAGGAGACACCCAGGATCCCTGCCCCACCACCACAAAGCAGCCAGGCTGGCCAGGAGAGACACAGTGTCCCGGGCACCCAGGAGGAGGCAGGCGACAACGCCAATGCCATCCCTCAGGGGTCCCGGAGACCCGATGTGCCCACAAGGGCAGGCCAGGTGCAAGTGGGCAGGGGTGGTGGGAGTGGAGGACGGCGGAGGCGCCAGCCTGACCAGTTGGCTGGGGAACCGGTATATTCCCATGTCCGTAACATCCTGGACACATACCGGCAGGACACCACGGGCATGGCCCAGGTTGTGTCCACCCTCAATGAGATCAAGGGGACCCTCGATGAGATAAAGACCCAGCAGGCCCAGCAACATGCGGAGCAACATGCCTGTCTACTGCAACACCAACGGAGGATGGAGGACAGACAGGCTGAGCAAGTGACGGTGTTCCAGGGGATTCACAATACACTCCGTCGGATGGCCGACAACATGGGCAACCCTCCCTGTGCCAGAAGGCGTAGAACATCACCACCCACAGGGAGGGATCAGGAGGAGGAGGAAACATCCGATGGAGCATCCCAAACATCGTCACGGCCTGCTTCTGAGGGTCCCCGCAGGAGGCCGGGTCGTCCACGGAAAGGACCGTGAGGGTCGGCGCTACATCACCATCTCCCAGGACACCTGGCCTGGCACCTGGCCCACTGGAGCAACAGCATCACAGCATCACAGCATCAAGAGACATTCTCTGCCACATGGACTGCTGGTCACTGTCTGACCAATGTTGACAAAGACTGTGGCATGGACTCATGGTAAGCCATGAAAAATACAGGACAGACAGACTGTACCCACCAACAACACATGCCCGTTCGTTGCGCAGCTGCATCATCATTTCAGGCACCCTGCTACGCCTCATGATGTAGGCATCATGTGCTGAGCCTGGAAAACGAGCACAGACATGTGAAATCACCATGTTGGACAGACACACCACAAGGGCATTGATGGAGTGGTAGTGCTTCCGATTGCGGTACGCTACCTCCCGTGCGTGTGGTGGTACCAAAGCTACATGTGTCCCATCTATGGACCCAATGACATGGGGCATCCCTCCCAGGGCATAGAATCCGCGCTTGACCCCAGTCAACTGTTCAGGGGTTGGGAACTTGATGAAGTCATCCAGGTGAATCAACATGGCCTCTAAGAAATCATGCAGCACACGGCAGAACATGCTCTGGGACATGCCACCAACATGAGCTATGGTATTTTGAAAGGTACCCTTGGCTAGAAAATGTAGGGCTGCCATTACCTTCAGCTTGGGTGTCAATGCCGTAGGATACCTGTGCAGCGGTTGCAGGTGTGGTGCCAGTCTCGCCGTCAACTCCAGAATCAACCGTTGGGGGAAGCGGTAGCACCGGATACGATCATTCTCCCGCATGGCAGCCAAGTCCGGAATTGCTCGGGGAAGAGGCGGCGCTCTGCAGGAATTTGGAAGTGACACGGAAGAGTGAGTGCCCCACAACAACAAATAATTTGTACTGAGCACATGTTAATCTGTCTATACACATATGCTACATAGGGAGTCAGGTATGTGCCACATGCCCTGGACACGTATGGCCGGCAGCTGACACTCCTACCAAGACCCAGCTACACACGGAGATTGAGAACCTCCACATGCCATGGGATTAGCTGTGTCCCAGTGCAAGTGAACAGCCAGACGCAACACAGGAGTGACATACACCCACACATCAGCAGAAGTAGGATGCCGATTGCAGAGACTGGTAGCGGAACACTAGAGCCACAGGTCACATGACATTACACTAGGACAGCCCACACACCTTGCCATGAAGGTGCACATGTCATGACTCACCACACATTCATTGAGAGGATGCAGACATGTCCTTGTCACGCTACTCCGTGTCCCATGCATACATACGCACCTCACATCCGATACCACATGTGGCATGGTGTGCGGAACAGTGTCCAATGTCAATCTACACACATACACATGTTGGTTGCTGCAACAGCTGCAGCTTTTGAGGGTGCTCCAACATCAACCTAATGGGAAGCCCCCACACATACATGACATAGTCACATCGTGCACAGTGGGTAGTGACAAGTCAGGTGTGGCAAGCCCTGTACCGGGCATCAGGGGACACTTCCGTGTGTTGGTGTCCGTGCCATGCCTGTGACGCTCATCCCAAGTGTGCAGTACGACATGCACACATGTCAAAGGAGTCACGGGCATGCCTGGCACACATTGCACCGTCACACATGACATCTGTACACATCTCATCATACATCTGGTGCCTTCTCGACTCAGGAGTAATGTTCCACATCACAGCCTGTCACACCTGTGCCCCACACATGTAGTAATGCACAGACAATGCCTTGATGTCCATCCATGGACAAGTATGTCCGCCCTATTCCTTCCTGTGTGCTGCCTGTCACCACTGTGATGTGTGAAAACCGCCGTACTGCTGCTAAGAGGGCCTGTGTACATTCCAATATCACTATGGGAGTGCTGCCGTATGTGTACCCATCGTGATGGTGAGCGTACAGGCATGTTTACGGTCCGTACCACTACGAGTACGCATACGCAAGAACACCCATAGTGATATGGAGCGTACAGGCGTGTGAACGGTCCGTACCACTACGAGTACGCATACGCAAGAACACCCGTAGTGATGTGGAGCGTACAGGCGCGTGTTCGGCCCTACCACTATGGGTGTTCTTGCGTATGCGTACTCATAGTGGTACGGACCGTTCACACGCCTGTTCGCTCCATCTCACTCTGGGTGTCCTCGCGTATGCGTACTCGTAGTGGTACGGACCGTACACACGCCTGTACGCTCCCTATCACTACGTGTACGCATACGCGAGGACACCCATAGTGATATGGAGCGTACAGGCGCGTGTACGGCCCTACCACTATGGGTGTTCTTGCGTATGCGTACTCGTAGTGGTACGGACCGTTCACACGCCTGTACGCTCCATCTCACTCTGGGTGTCCTCGCGTATGCGTACTCGTAGTGGTATGGACCGTACACACGCCTGTACGCTCCCTATCACTACGTGTACGCATACGCGAGGACACCCATAGTGATATGGAGCGTACAGGCGCGTGTACGGCCCTACCACTATGGGTGTTCTTGCGTATGCGTACTCGTAGTGGTACGGACCGTACACACGCCTGTACGCTCCATTTCACTATGGGTGTTCTCGCGTATGCGTACTCATAGTGATAGTGAGCGTACAGGCGCGTGTACGGCCCGTACCACTACGAGTACGCATACGCGAGGACACCCAGAGTGATAGTGAACGTAGGCACGCGTGTACGGGCCGTTGCTATGCATTTGGGGTGCCCTAGGGCCCCGGAACGCACCGTACTTGTGTGTGAAGCTCCAAATTACATAGGGGACACATGAGGGACAAGTATTAAGGCCTACATGCATGCTGGTTGTCATGGAGACCAAGTTCAAATTTTGAATTTGTTCAGGAAGCTGCACGGCAGAAGTCAGTTGGAATGAATCTACTTTGTTGCAATGTGTTTGTGGGGCTGACATCATGCAGGAGAAAAAAACTGATTGAGAACCCACAGACTGCTAGGTTTGAAGGGATTGGAGGAAACATAGGATGCAAATGTGAGTGACCAATCACTCTGTACTCCTGTGCATGAGATGGGCCAGCAAGGCAGATATAAGGCAGCCAGGTCCTATGAGGGAGCACTTGCCTGCACATCTCTGTATTCCACGACCCAGCTGCTGCTACTGATTCCCTGGAACCATGTCAAGGGCTGTGGAGAGGTCACAGCCATTCACCCTGGAGGAGAACATGGCTTTGGTGGATGTGATCCTCCCACAGTACCCCATGCTGTATGGGCGACCAGGTTATCAGGTGAGTTCAGTGTCCACTGGCACAGACTGTGTCCCTTTTTAGTGACTGTGACTTCTGCCATTGTGTCCAGGTGTGACACACATGCTATGTACTGTAGGGGGGGTCCCAGGGGGGAGAATGCCTGATGTCTCCCAGCAGTGCCCTGAGACAGGAGGGGTGGGGGCCTATCACTCCCAGCAGTGCCCTGAGACAGGAGGGGTGGGTGCAGAGTCCTCCCAGCAGTGCACTGAGATAGGAGGGGTGGGGGCCTCTCACTCCCAGCAGTGCCCTGAGACAGGAGGGGTGGGTGCAGAGTCCTCCCAGCAGTGCCCTGAGACAGGAGGGGTGTGTGCCTATCACTCCCAGCAGTGCCCTGAGACAGGAGGGGTGGGGGCCTATCACTCCCGGCAGTGCCCTGAGACAGGAGGGGTGGGTGCAGAGTCCTCCCAGCAGTGCCCTGAGACAGGAGGGGTGGGTGCAGAGTCCTCCCAGCAGTGCCCTGAGACAGGAGGGGTGGGGGCCTATCACTCCCAGCAGTGCCCAGAGACAGGAGGGGTGGGTGCAGAGTCCTCCCAGCAGTGCCCTGAGACAGGAGGGGTGGGTGCAGAGTCCTCCCAGCAGTGCCCTGAGACAGGAGGGGTGGGGGCCTATCACTCCCAGCAGTGCCCTGAGACAGGAGGGGTGTGTGCCTATCACTCCCAGCAGTGCCCTGAGACAGGAGGGGTGGGGGCCTACCACTCCCAGCAGTGCCCTGAGACAGGAGGGGCGGGTGCAGAGTCCTCCCAGCAGTGCCCTGAGACAGGAAGGGTGGGTGCAGAGTCCTCCCAGCAGTGCCCTGAGACAGGAGGGGTGGGGGCCTATCACTCCCAGCAGTGCCCTGAGACAGGAGGGGTGTGTGCCTATCACTCCCAGCAGTGCCCTGAGACAGGAGGGGTGGGGGCCTATCCCTCCCAGCAGTGCCCAGAGACAGGAGGGGTGGGTGCAGAGTCCTCCCAGCAGTGCCCTGAGACAGGAGGGGTGGGTGCAGAGTCCTCCCAGCAGTGCCCTGAGACAGGAGGGGTGGGGGCCTCTCACTCCCAGCAGTGCCCTGAGACAGGAGGGGTGTGTGCCTCTCACTCCCAGCAGTGCCCTGAGACAGGAGGGGTGGGGGCCTATCACTCCCAGCAGTGCCCTGAGACAGGAGGGGTGTGTGCCTATCACTCCCAGCAGTGCCCTGAGACAGGAGGGGTGGGGGCCTATCACTCCCAGCAGTGCCCAGAGACAGGAGGGGTGGGTGCAGAGTCCTCCCAGCAGTGCCCTGAGACAGGAGGGGTGGGTGCAGAGTCCTCCCAGCAGTGCCCTGAGACAGGAGGGGTGGGGGCCTCTCACTCCCAGCAGTGCCCTGAGACAGGAGGGGTGTGTGCCTCTCACTCCCAGCAGTGCCCTGAGACAGGAGGGGTGGGGGCCTATCACTCCCAGCAGTGCCCTGAGACAGGAGGGGTGGGTGCCTATCACTCCCAGCAGTGCCCTGAGACAGGAGGGGTGGGGGCCTATCACTCCCAGCAGTGCCCTGAGACAGGAGGCGTGGGTGTGATGCACAGTGTGAGCCTGGATCATTGATTGTGTAGTTGCCCTCATTCCACCTGGGTCCTTTCAATGGCACGTACTGCTTTTGGCCTTCCCCCAGAGGATCATGTCCCTATGACAAAGGTGCAATGCGTTGGATGCATACTATGCCTTGTTGTAAACAGCAAATGTGTTCTAATCTGTGTCCCTGTGACATGTGCCAGGTGTATTGATGTAGTGTCACTTGTCCATCCTCACAGGTAGACGCCTCTGCCAAGGAGAAGATATGGCTGGACGCCGTCAGTGCCGTGAGGAGTGCGGATGGTTGGAAGCGGCGCCTGTCCCAGGTGAGGAAACGCTGGCAGGATATCCGGTGCTGGACGCGGAGGATCGCACGGGTCCTGCTGGGGGACTCACCTGAGAGCCATAAGAACCGCAGGCGCCGCCGTCTCTCCCACATCCAGAAACGTGTGCTGGCGGTGGTCTTTCCTGACTGGACAGGCGCCTACAGGAGATGCAGCAGCCGGAAGGGGGTAGGTACATGTGTGTGTTTGTTGTGTTTCACCAGCATTTGTAAGTGCACTGTTCCATGGATACACTTCCAGGGTTTATGGTGCTGTGCAGATCCTGTTACCCACAGTGTTGCAGGGCTCTCCTGCCTCCCTTCCCCACCTTGCAATGTGTTCCCTGGTCTCTGTGTAGTCACTCCATCACAAAGTTATGTAGCCTGACACCTTCTCCAAGTGTACAATGCTTGCAGCATCATGTGTGGGGGTGGTGTGTAACAGGTTTAGTGACCTTGCCTGTGCCCTGTCCAGTTCTGGACTTGTGGGTTCCATGTAAGTTGGCACTAATGCTGATTCCAGACATGGGAGTTAATCTCTCGAGTGCGAGGCCTTCCAGCAGGCATGTCCCATGTGGTGGCCTGTGACATGATGTGCATGATTGTGTGTTACGCATAGTGCAGGGATGTTAGCGTGTGTTGCAGTCATTCCCATTCAGGAGCATGGAGTTGTGTGGCCACTACTGTCCCCAGGGGCATCTTTTCCTAGGTATCATGTGTGTAATCGGAGAATGTCGACAATCTCTGTGTCTACAGCATAGGTTGTGCTCTGTGCCATTGTCCCCTGGCACCATGTATATTGACGTGAGATGTATTACAAGTGTCCACTGTACAGCCTGACCTGATTTTCCTATTACATACTCACGGTGGCCATTGCCTTTGTGTCTTGTTGCAATCATCTGATGATGCCCATTTGTACATGATAATTTGGACAGCCGCACCTTGGGTAGTTTGTGTGCAATATTGAAGTTTTGCATCCCATGTGTATTTCACCCTGACTAAGAGATGTAAGTGCTTCCTGTGTCTCCACAGATTTGTCTCATGTAGGGGGTGGGTGGTGCGGGCATGGCCTACATGTCAAGACCTGTCATCTCCTTGCTAGGACTGGCCAGTGTGTGATGTTTGTCTGGACATACACTCAAGGTGCATTGTGCCAGTCAGGGTGGGCATGTTATCAGTATTACCTATGCTGCATGTGCCTCTAGTTCCTGGATGTGGTCCCTGCTCATCCCTATTGCCTGCCACGCTGTGTGGTGCAGATGCAGTGCTGGATTGTCCCCAGGGCCTTGCTACTCAGTCAAAATTCCATGTCATCTCATTTGCTATTGTGTCATGCTCTCCATAGTTTTTCCATGGCATGGTGGGTCACACAACTGTGTCTTGCAGGGCCTACATATGTACCTGGTTTTGTAGTTGTAACTCTTCCTTTGTTTCAGGCTATGCACTGTGACCTAAGTAGATTTGACTCATGTGACATATGTATACAGGTGTATGATTAATTTCTGTCTTTTCACCCTGCCCACAGCATCGGCGGGGGACACGGAGGGAGACATGGACACAGACGGCGCGGAGGGACCGAGCACCAGTGCCAGCGGTGGCATCGTGCCTGGCACTTCGAGTGGGACAGAGGCGGAGGAGAGTGAACCCGGGGACCTGTCGACTGGCACAACAGAGTATGAAGCTGACGGGTCCGAGGATGATCTCTCCGAGTGGGCGGTGGCTGCACCACCATCTGACAGCAGCCCTACATCTCACACCGCCCCCTCCATTGGCATCAGCCGCCTCCCACTTGCTCGTGTCCCTTCCCAACGTGCCCGGTCACCACATGTCTCCTTCCTGCCAGGCACCGCACCCCCTGCCCCTGTCTCGACTGCTGCCGCCAATGCTGAGTCTGAGGACATCCAGCGGCAGTTGCAGATTGGTCAGACTGCGATCCTTAATGTCCTCCATGCCCACAGCCAGGTCCTCAACAACATGGAGGCATACTTGGAGGGCATTCATTCATCGCAGGCTGACCAACGCAACTTGCTGAGGTCCATAGACTCCACACTGACTGCAGCAGTGGGTCTCCTGCAGCGCTATGTCCCACCCCCTACCCCTGCTCCTTCCACACTTCCCACTCCCATGCCTGTCCCACAGACACACAGACGTAAGCATGCACCCACCACAACAGACACAGGCACCACACCAGCAGGGAAGGTCCGCCGCACACCTCCTGGCACGCACACACAGGGTGAAGTAGGCACACCCACTGGGTCGGGGGGCAAACGTGTGACACGCAGCCAGAGTGGGAGTCCGCATTCCACCCAATCCACTCCCTCCAAATCCCCTCCCCTCAGCTCTCCTGGCCACATCTCCCCCAAATAATCCTTCATGGCCGCTCTGTCCCTCAGCCCCACAGTGACACCACCCCGCAAGCGGTCAAGGAAGTCCCCGGTCAGGGTGGTTGAGTCCCCCCCCTGTCCACACCCTCCCCCAGTGGCGCTGCGACCCATCCCTCTGACCCCCCCCTCCATGGGGCCTGTGGTTCCTTCGGGTGCAGGGGAGTCCCTGGAGGACCTTGCCGAGGTGTGCAGCGCGCTCCTAGAATCCACCTTTGGCCCTGCCCCACCCCCTGTGGTGGAGTCCTCCATCCCTGCACCCACGTCGCCTACCCTTTGCCCTCCTGTCCCTGCGGTGCCTGTTCATTCCCCCCCACTTGATGCCCTCACCCCTGTGGAAGACAACGGCTTGTAACTGTGCAGGCAAGCCAGGGGACACGCATTCCACTGTGTCCCCCATCCAGCTGTGACTCCTGGACTGCCCTATGGGCTTTGTAAATATTGAACTTACTACATACCAGTTTTTGGATCATGCTGAATAAAGCTATTTATTTTTTGCCCTTGGAACACTCCTGCTTTGCTGGCATTGCTGTCGGTGGGGCTGCTACATGGTTGTGGGTGGTGTTCATGTGTTGGGTGTGTGGGAAATGTAGTAGTGTGCTGCTCATAGGGCGGACCATGGGATCTGTGTGCCATCACACGGTGTTAGCTAGCTTTCTCAATTCATGTAAGCTGTTGCTGCATGTTGCAATTGTCCCAAGGTGTTTTCCTTCCTCTGTGTACCCTGACTTCTTCCCTGCAGGGTGTTCCCAATATTTTGCGCCGAGCTGTGTGTACATTAGCTGGGTATGTGACGGACTCCTTCAACTTTGCACATGCATGCTGAGCCATTCTCCACCTGCATCATTCGTGGCATCCTTGGTAGTCATTGTACTTGTGTATGTGGACGATTGACATGACTTCATGTGTACATGTTTTCTTTTTGGCCCTATGCATGCGTATACTCCCAGCCTCGCACACATGTGGTACATGTACTGCAGGGTCTTTGTGCACTTGACTGACATTTGTGGGCATGGTATCTGTGGCTACTCCACCCTTTGCGTTCCATGGGCACTGCTGGGAGTGATAGGCCCCCACCCCTCCTGTGTCAGGGCACTGCTGGGAGGACTCTGCACACACCCCTCCTGTCTCTGGGCACTGCTGGGAGGACTCTGCACACACCCCTCCTGTCTCAGGGCACTGCTGGGAGGACTCTGCACACACCCCTCCTGTCTCAGGGCACTGCTGGGAGGACTCTGCACCCACCCCTCCTGTCTCTGGGCACTGCTGGGAGTGATAGGCCCCCACCCCTCCTGTCTCAGGGCACTGCTGGGAGGACTCTGCACCCACCCCTCCTGTCTCAGGGCACTGCTGGGAGGACTCTGCACACACCCCTCCTGTCTCAGGGCACTGCTGGGTGGACTCTGCACCCACCCCTCCTGTCTCTGGGCACTGCTGGGAGTGATAGGCCCCCACCCCTCCTGTCTCTGGGCACTGCTGGGAGTGATAGGCCCCCACCCCTCCTGTCTCAGGGCACTGCTGGGAGGACTCTGCACCCACCCCTCCTGTCTCAGGGCACTGCTGGGAGGACTCTGCACACACCCCTCCTGTCTCAGGGCACTGCTGGGAGGACTCTGCCCCCACCCCTCCTGTCTCTGGGCACTGCTGGGAGTGATAGGCCCCCACCCCTCCTGTCTCAGGGCACTGCTGGGAGGACTCTGCACCCACCCCTCCTGTCTCAGGGCACTGCTGGGAGGACTCTGCACCCGCCCCTCCTGTCTCAGGGCACTGCTGGGAGTGATAGGCCCCCACCCCTCCTGTCTCAGGGCACTGCTGGGAGTGATAGGCACACACCCCTCCTGTCTCAGGGCACTGCTGGGAGGACTCTGCACCCACCCCTCCTGTCTCTGGGCACTGCTGGGAGGACTCTGCACCCACCCCTCCTGTCTCTGGGCACTGCTGGGAGTGATAGGCCCCCACCCCTCCTGTCTCAGGGCACTGCTGGGAGGACTCTGCACCCACCCCTCCTGTCTCTGGGCACTGCTGGGAGTGATAGGCCCCCACCCCTCCTGTCTCTGGGCACTGCTGGGAGTGATAGGCCCCCACCCCTCCTGTCTCAGGGCACTGCTGGGAGGACTCTGCACCCACCCCTCCTGTCTCAGGGCACTGCTGGGAGGACTCTGCACACACCCCTCCTGTCTCAGGGCACTGCTGGGAGGACTCTGCACCCACCCCTCCTGTCTCTGGGCACTGCTGGGAGTGATAGGCCCCCACCCCTCCTGTCTCAGGGCACTGCTGGGAGGACTCTGCACCCACCCCTCCTGTCTCAGGGCACTGCTGGGAGGACTCTGCACACACCCCTCATGTCTCAGGGCACTGCTGGGATGACTCTGCACCCACCCCTCCTGTCTCTGGGCACTGCTGGGAGTGATAGGCCCCCACCCCTCCTGTCTCAGGGCACTGCTGGGAGGACTCTGCACCCACCCCTCCTGTCTCAGGACACTGCTGGGAGTGATAGGCCCCCACCCCTTCTGTATCAGGGCACTGCTGGGAGGACTCTGCACACACCCCTCCTATTTCACAATATGTACGCTCATGACATACACGGATGTGGGTACGCTCCATGCATTCGAGGTGGGGGTACGTGTCGTACTTACACTGTTGGGGTGGGGGTACGCTCCATACGTACGCGGGTGGGGGTACGGGTCGTACTTACGCTGTTGGGGTGGGGGGTACGCTCCATACGTCCGCGGGTGAGGGTACGTGTCGTACGTACAATGTTTGCATGGGGGGTACGCTCCATGCATTCGAGGTGGGGGTACGTGTCGTACTTACACTGTTGGGGTGGGGGTACGCTCCATGCATTCGAGGTGAGGGTACTGATCGTACTTACACTGTTGGGGTGGGGGTACGCTCCATACGTACGCGGGTGGGGGTACGGGTCGTACTTACACTGTTGGGGTGGGGGTACGCTCCATGCATTCGAGGTGAGGGTACGGATCGTACTTACACTGTTGGGGTGGGGGTACGCTCCATGCATTCGAGGTGAGGGTACGGATCGTACTTACACTGTTGGGGTGGGGGTACGCTCCATACGTACGCGGTGGGGGTACGGGTCGTACTTACACTGTTGGGGTTGGGGGTACGCTCCTTGCATACGCGGGTGGGGGTACGGGTCGTACTTACACTGTTGGGGTGGGGGGTACGCTCCTTGCATACGCGGGTGAGGGTACGGGTCGTACTTACACTGTTGGGGTGGGGGTACGCTCCATGCATACGGGGTGGGGGTACGGTCCGTACATATCCGTCCCCACGCTATGTGATGCTTGTGCGGCCCATACCCAGGCCTTTGCCAGGTGGGTACGAGCCATCCCGCCATTGTTGGGGTGACGTAGGTGTGGGCGTGGTACGACTCGTACCCACGCTCTTAAGGCATGGGTACGGGACGTACCTGTCTGGTTGTGTTGCCGGTTCGCGTCATCAAGAACTTCCGTTGTGGCGGTCGCTGGCTTAGCTGGACACGCCCCCACCCCCTCGTAGTGACCAGGGCCTGGGAGTCAGGTATGTCCAGGGCATGTGTGCTGTGTGACTTTGGTGGGGGGTTTGTGGCCTGCCCTGGTCCTGCCACCCCCCCCTTTCCCCCCTCCCTTAGTTGTTCTGACCTTCTGCGGCGTCTGCGTCGTAACCTGTAGAGGAGGTCGACTGCTATGAGGGCCGGGATGACACGTAGGTTCGGGTCCATGTCTGTCCGTCGCGTACGGGTACTCCTTGTTCGCGTAGTCCTGTCTGTCCGTCGCGTACTGGTACTCCTTGTTCGCGTCGTCCTGATTTCCCGGCAGTTTTTGGCTGCCGGATAATATTCACCGTGCGGGATGACGTCGGTGCGAATCGTAATTCCTGGTTCGTGAATGGCAGGCTGCGAGCGTCCCGACGTCAGGTCGGCGCTTTTCCGGATCGCATTTGTAGGTTTATTTTCGTCGGTCGGGGTTTTGTACGAATCGTACGGAAATGGTGTTTCCGTGCGAATCGTAATTCCATGTCGGTATATTTTGACGAGCGGGTACGCGTCGGACGGAGAATATGCTCCGTCCGACGGTTCGTACCCGGTTTTTATAGGATCGTGATTGGCGCCAAAGTGTCAATCAATCAGGGGTTTTATAAGCGTGCTACTCACCGTGAGGTTCTCAGGGTGCTGAGGGGGGGCAGCTCCGGATCAGTTGAAGCGCCAGGTCTTGAGATCCTTCCTGAATATGTGCTCTATTCATTTCTCCTAAACGTAAAGCTGGAATTTTCACATCGTACAACCTCCTAATGAAAGTTTGAATTGTTGAGAGATGTACAGCTTACATCCTGAAATGATGAAAGGTGCTTTGGCACACTTGCTTTGATTAACAGGTACTCAGTTTCCCTCCAAATGTGTATGATTTCTAACCTTGCAAGGATCCAGTCCTTATAAAGTACTTATTTTGTGTTTTAAACATTGCCTTGGAAAGATATGTAGAAAAGTTCTCAGTATATCAATGATTGCTGTTAAATATTACAAACACTACTACAACTCCATTTGTATGGAGGGCCTGCCTACACATCCACTGTACCTCTTCTGCAATAGCTTGTTTTACATTTTTAGACTCCATCCCATCTTTTGCTATAGGAGTTCCATATTTCATTTCATAACATTGTCCTCTTTCATCAATAGCGTCAACTAATGTGTTATCCTGGAGATAGCTTTCTTAAAGATAGGCTCTATAGTAGAAGTATGTATCCATTATCCATTCTTCTAGTTTTCCCTCCTCATGTACAACACTATTTTGTCAAGAATCTTCATTCTATTTGTAATCAAAATGAAAAGCTTCCTCTTCAAAGCAAAGGCCTTATCAACTACTCCCTAAACTTGTTTTTTCTCTTTCAGTGCCTCTCTCCTTCTTCTATACTTCTTCATATTTTTCAGAAGATTTACAACCACTCTACTACGAAACATCCTGGCTCTGATTTCCTTAAACTGTTTGTGTCTCCTGGTTGAGGTGTATCCATCTTTGTTACATGGTTTCCTCTTCTTGTAATATATTGTCCACTCTTATTCTTTCTCATAATTTGGTTTTTATTTTCATAATTTTGTAATCTTAGCAGGTGTCCCCAAATATTGTTAAAATTGTCCTCTTACTAGTAGCTCTTTTGTCTTTCACAACTTTTTCTGCATTTTTCCCCTTTTGTGTCTCAGTTCTACAGAAATCCTGTAGTTGCTTCTGTTGCTTTTTCTGCTAAACTTGTGTAGGCATGCTGTCTGTAGTTATACAGGTATTGTTCTGTAAAGGAAATTAAGTATATTTTAATTTCTACTCTAGCCAATTAACCAACTACGTTACTACTCATGCACACAAAACATAAACAAATGTTATGTAAATTTGCAGTTTTAAGTCGACAGATGGACCTAGTTATATAACTACAAGCACTTACTTCAATATACAAGCCCAAAGCAAAACACAAATCTTTATTTATCAGTTACCTTTCAACTTTATAGCACCCTTTCCTACAGCACAGGTGCACCATATCTCAGTTCTCATTTATAGATGGTGAAAGACCAGTTTATCACTTCTGAGGTACGTTTTAAAATGAACATTAACCAAAGTGTAAAAGTACATACAGTTTCAACACTGTAAATCCCAAAATACAACATAAGAGCTAATTGGGTACCTCTCTACCACTGTGTCAGTGAAGTATTTTGTATCTCAGTACTTTTCTACTTAAATGTATCACATTTAAATTTCGCGAAACCGTGCAAATACAAATCTGCATGTTAATCTCTATCAGAGCATATAGCTCACTAATTATACTGAGTACATGCAATGAGTGTTTGACAGCTTGCATATATAATTCACCAGATGGTTCTAAAAGACTACATATTCCTCACTAAAACTTGTAAATATATTTGTTCTTGATTTAATACATGAAAACTCCCTGGATGATTGAATGAGTGCATAGGTAGTGCCCATGTGATTCCCTGAGGATACAGGTAGTGACTGGATGATACCCTGAGTCTGTGAGAACTCTATGGGTCGTTGCATATCTGCATAGTTACTGCCTGCGTGTTTGCATTAGTATATCACTACTATCTGGATGTTTGGATGAGTGCATGAATGATTAGACAAATGCATGTGTAATGCTTCAGTAATTCAATATAAGCATAGATAGTGGTTGGATGATTAAATAGTGCAACTCTAGTATCTGGATGATTGCAGGAGTACATGCATAGTATACAGATGATTTATAGAGTGCATGGGAAGTGCATATGGGATTCTTTAAGTGCATACATAGCACCTGGCAGATTGGATGAGTGCATGAGTAGTGTTTCAGTGAATGGATGAGTACATGGGTGTTGCCCATGTGTTTTTGGTTGAGTGAACAGGTAGTGCCTGGGTGTTTAGATAAATACATAGGTGCCGCCTGAACAATTGAATGAGTGCATCAGTTGTTGCAGGCTGATTAGATGAGTGCATGACTGGTGTCTGAGTGATTGCATGAGTACATTGTTAAAGATTGAGTGATTAGATTAAAGCAATTGTACTACTGGGGTGATTGTATAAGTACAACAGTATTGCCTCAGTAATTGAATGAGTGAATAGGTAATGGATGGGTAATAGATTCACTGCTATTTTACTGCCTGTGTTATTGGATGTGTGCATGGGTTTTGCCTCAGTATTTTGATGAGTGCATGGGTTGTAAGGGGGTATTTGGATGAGTGTGTGGGTTGTGCCTGGGTGTGTGAATGGCTGCATACGTACAGCCTTGGTGATTGTAGAAATAAATGGTTAATGCCTGGGTGATTGGATGAAAGCATGGGTAGTGCCTGCATAGTTCAATGACTACATACTTAGTGCCTGTGTGATTGCAAGTGTACACATGTAGTGCTTGGGTAATTGGATAAGTGCATAGAAAATCCATGAGTGATTCAATGAATGCCTGAGTAGTGAATGGGTGACTGGATTAGTGTCTGAGTAGTACCTTGCTTACTGTGGAAGTACGTCCATTGCTGTTAGATACATAACAGTTGTGACTATATCTATGACTCATTGTTTAAGTCCTTCTGTCAGTATGAAACTACCTGTTTTACGGTATCTATCCTTTTCTACTGGGCTATGCGTGAGTGAATTCTAGATATCACACTTGATATATAATTGGATACATGGCTCTAAAAGAGCATACATTTCTCTGTTACTCAGCGTGCCCATGCATCAGTAACTTTCTAAAACTCAAAACAACAATTCTCACTTTTTCAAAGCACAAAACCTTTTCTTAATGGCATACGTACATCATTTCACAAAAATGTATTGTGTCTTTCAAACAAGAATTTTGCATCTCTCATTAAAATGTTACACACAAAGTGAAGCTAGCACAAGAACTCTCAAGAGACATTCTGCACTATTAGCCCTCCTCAGTTTTAAACAGAGCATATTTAAACAAATGCACCGCCCTCACCATACACATGAAATTTTCAACAAACTTAAAGAACAAAAAACACAATTTTTAACATATGTGTGATTTCGTAATAGATACACACCTTCAGGCCATCTTTCCAAACATATATAGTTCTCTATATATTTAAGAAAAGTCAAGAGTCTCATCATACATATAACTATCTGCAACAAGAAAAACCATATCTCACCATCAAAACATATGCAAACTGGTCATATAAGTTAAAATCCACATTGACAGACTCTTCCTAATACATACCTAACAAGTAGTATCACTTTATAATTCATACACAGGTGCAGCACATTTTTTTATCTAATGTTCATGACCACTATACTCCTGTTTAATAATGTGACTAAAAGCACTACAATGCCCAGAATGCAAATAACATAGATCTGTCTGTTCCGCACATGATGCTTAGACATTTAAAACATTGTCATTTTTAAAGGCATTGCTCATGGTAACTTTCAGCAGTACTAAAATCTTAAACACATACTCTCTGCCAGATACAGATCATCAGATATATTTGATACGTTTTTTTTTTATCAAACTCCCATATACATCTTCATTTCTATAGTAAAATTTTTAAATAATTAAAAAGTTATATACATACCAGTGCTTTGAGTTCATAGATTATATTTTTGTTTTAGCTCTTTCTAGATAGTTCTGACACTGTTAAGATTTGTAAAAACTAAGCACAGGAATGGTACACCACTTACATACAAAGCAACAATAAAATGACTACCTCTTCAACTTTCCACTCTGTGATCATGAGAAAGGCAGTGGATATCTATCTCCACTTGTGAATGGTTAGCATCTGCTAATCCTTTCCCTCTCTTTCGAACGATGTTCATGTATCCGCATGTTTGTGATGTTTTTGCGATCATCGCGGAGTAATCGCAAAACAAACTGGCATTTAGCCTCAGTTTTTTCAAATTTAAATACTGCACAACAGTTTATTACATAGTCCTCACTAGGAAATTAAAGATTATCATTATTTATATTGTGACATTACTCCTCAACTTTAAAAAAATAATTTGGCCTTTTTTAACACCCTTCCCCCAATAAACTCCTAGCTCAGTGTATCTAGCAACTGAGTGGAACCAGTAGATCACAAGTTCACAGCACATTCTAGAAGTAACACGCTACTTCCAAATGAGATACAGCAGGCGTGGTTTACTCCACAGATTCAAAAGCATATCCATATCTGTATTACATTTCTTTTTGTAAACAACAGCCTAAATTGGACTTCTTCATATTGCTTCCAACACACTACGTAATTTTATTGACTTACATGCTGACAGCATCCAATGAAATATAATTTAAAAAAAAAAACACCTCCATGCTTTTCATTTGGAAAACTACCTCATTCAGTTCCAACCTTTTCATGACTGTTATTGCTCCTTCACTTCAAAATGCTTAGAGTGTTGATTGTTGGCCACAGCTATGTCTATTGGGATAAAGAGTTTGCAGAAAAGGAGGTATTGACAGGGACTTGGATTTGCCAAATGTGGAGATTACTTAATTTGGCCAGAGAGGGTAACGCTTTGTCAGTTACTGGCTTTGGTTGAAACCATTGTGGATTGTCGAGCTCCTCACCTCAGGATTGTGCACTGTGATGGCAATGACCTAAGTTAATTGGCTAGGCTAGGGCTGGAAATGCTAATGAAGGATACCTTTGCTGAATTGATGTCACTTTTCCCTCACACTGTCTTGGGGTACTCTAATATTAATATATGCCAAAGACAGAAATGAAAATGGTCAAATCAATTCTGTCCACAGATTGACAAAGCCAGAAAACATGTTAATAAAACTGTTTCTGCATTCCTCAGAGACCATAACATGGGCTCAATCTAAAACAACAACCTACGTTTTCACATGCATGGAATTTATAAAAATGATGGAGTGCACTTTACAGATGGAGGCAACAGGGTGCTTCTCGGTAATCTGAAACTCTGCATCTGGTCTTATGTGTAGCTGTCATATTCACACAAACAACACAAAGACCCATGTCGGAGCCACCCTAGTACCCAAATTATTATTCAGTTTTTTGATAAACCTCCTTTTTTTTTAAGTTTTTGGGAAACTTTGTGATGATGTCACGATGATCTGATTAAGTAGCGAAATCGCAAAACGAAAGCAGACATTCAATGGCAACCAGCACATGCAAAAATTACAATAAACAAAAAGTCCATTCTAAACATTGCACTACACATATTCCTATATATATGCTTCGTTAAAAAAACATGTTTAAACTCATGTTTTTGTCCTAGGTTTCTTTAAAAACCAACTTTAAAACCTATTTTCCATTTTCACTGACATCAGGAGTCAAAATGACATTGTTAACCGCTACCATTGCGCCTTTTTCATAAAGTTTAAAACACATATTACAGTATTTTACACACTAGGGCTTTAGTGTTGTATTCTCTAAAGTAATTTTTTCTACTGAGTTTCTTCAGAAACCATCTCTAAAATCTGTTTTCCATGTTTGCAGTGACACTGGGAGTTGCGATGATGTAGGTACCTGTGACGATCACGCCTTTTTTACAGACTGAAAAACACATATATGCACACATATTATAGTATTTTTGACACTAGGGGGTTATTACTGTACAGTCCAAACTCATGTTTTTGTAGGGAGTTTCTATAAAACCATCTCTAATATCTTCTGTTTTTGCGTTGATGCTGGGGGTTGCGCTTACATTGATGCCCGCAATCACGTTGAGTAAGTCGCTAAAAAGGAAAAGCAAAAGCAGGAATTCCATAGCCACCACCACATAAAAAATTATAACTATATAATTAATTCTAACCATCACACTAGATAAATCACTGTCTAAATAACTCTATAAAAACGTGGATCAGTCTCTCAATATCTCTATTACAGTGTATATTAATGATTCACTGGTTTATGAAAGTGGTTGCATAAGTCTCCAAGTAGGTCCATGACTAGCTATGAGTCCTTCAGAAGGTCTATATGTGGATGCATAAGTCTCTGAGTGGGTATATGAATGGGCGCATGAGTCTTTGAGTGAGTTTGTGTATAAGTCTCTGACTGGGTATGTGAGTGGGTGTGTGAGTGTCTGAGTGGGTATGTGAATGGGCATATGAGTGCCTGAGTGGGTATCTGAATGGGTACATAAATATGCGACTGGATCTATGAATGAATGCATAAGTGTCTGAGTGGGTCTGTGAGTGGGTGTATCAGTCTTTGACTGGGTATGTACCTGGGTGCATGAGTCTCTGAATGGGTTGTGAGTGGGTGCATCAATCTATCAGTGGGTGAGTGAGTGGAAGTATAACTGGCACATGCATCAAGCCTAAAACAGGTCGCAAAATTTGCGAGTAGCTAATTACGAGCGCAAACCACCTATTTCCCATGCATCAAACAAATCCCCGAAATTCGCAAAAATATTGACTAGCAATTACCAGGATCCCCGAGAGATAGCGAATCGGAATCAGCACCAACCAGAATTGCGGGAGCAAATAAGGAATTGCAGAATTAACCCGCAAATGGATGCATCAAAAGTCGCTAATAGCGATTTCACCCAAAATCGCTATTTAGCAAGTGCAGAATAAGGAGTATCAGAAGCAGGTGGTAAAAATATTTCTTTCTAAAACAATGATGGAGCTGGTGAGGGCTATTGCAACTAACCAATGAGTCCATGTAGGAGGCACACAAAGGCGGCACACAACATGTGTGATGGGGGGATGAGGACCCATGCAGCAGGGCAGGTCAGACGGAGATTCCAGGAGAGGGCATACTGCCTGCGCATCACTCAGATGTGACACACCCAAGAGGACTGATATGAGTAGTACATGATCAACGCTGCGATACAACTCACCCACAAATCCAAATTGACAACACCAATGCTGCGCTAAACACAGAGGACCCATGCTAAGGGTCCCCATGTCCAGTTGTAATGTTGCCTGCACCCACAGCATCATGAGGTGTCCAGGGTGTAGTGGCATTAGCGGGAGGGGTATCACTGGGCTCCCACTCACGTGTCCAGATAACCTCCCTGCCTGCCATGATGACTCAGACCCACGACCACATCAGCCTCCCCAGAACCCAAAAGGAATTGATTCCACCAAGACTCCATACAAATATGACTGCACAGTTCCCTGATGTGAGTTGAATGGCGATATAGCCCACACGACCCATATGTCCACCATCAGTCAATGAGTAGAGCTTCCATGACCGGAATTGTTATCACTCCATCCACGTCCAACCAATGTGCAATGTGGATGACATCATGTCGGATATCGCAGCGCAATCTCCTTGGAGCAACAATGATCCATACATCTTCCGAAACATTGGCATTCACACACGCCTGCTCAGGGGGGGACATGCCGAGGGACACCTGCTAGGTCAGACAATATACTCATGCACACTAAAGCATACTGTAATGGCAATGCAAACCTGACACATACACATTCCACGCTACCCTGTAGGTGATAGTGCATGAGCGGTGAGGTACGATATCCTGACTCCACAGTTGAACACAGGCGCACAACTGGAGCTGCGGTACAACGCACCACACACAAGCACAGGTAATGTGATTGAAAGGACATTTGGATAGGTCAAGAGTCGCCTCCACATCCTGCACAGACCTAGGGCTGCGATGCAGGACCAGCCGGTGACCTGCTGTCAGAAGGTGGCAGCAGGTGCAATGTAGCCCATTGTAGCTACCACGATACGCATACCCATAGATGACCACGGCACTGCGGCCAATCAGCCCCCTGTACACCCACTACACCAGCATCATGGAAGCTATGCCGCGGGGCTGTTGATACGTGCCCACATCACCCAACATCACAACAAAGGTACGTATTAATGAGACAGAGACGATCATTCATCAAATGCTAAGTTTTTATTGTCACTTGCACATGGATTCTTGGGTGTCTGAACAGACATGTAGCCTGAGGATACATTGACGTCATGTACCGAGGCACGATGATGAACAAGGTTTGGGACTCAATTGTCAGTCCCTCTGTAGGTCCTGACCATGGTTACGTCACCATTGCCAATTGTCCGGAAGGATGTCACTGCTCAGCGCCTCCTCCCACGCACACCGAGGCGCCTATCTCCTGCTGCGCCCTCCTCACCCATTGGTGGAATTGTAGGCGTCGAACGGCATGCACAACACCTTCTGCCGGTGCTGACTGGCACAGACATGCTGCTTACGCTGGATGCCCCCTCACTCCCCTCATCGCCAGTGGCAGTGCTGAGGCCACCTACACCAGCCTGGATCTGCTCAACAGCTGTTGTAACCTGTCCAAGGGCCCTGGCCACGTCCCCACAACAATGCCCCATGTCGATTTGCATTGCCACCGACCGACGTGACAGCAGTGCTGTGGCGTTGCTCAACTTGAGGTTTGAGCGTGTCAATCCAGACAGGTGCCCGATGAATTGGCGATGCGTCCTTCGCTCGTTAATCTGTCCCTCCTGCATCACACGCACAAGCTCGTGAAATGTTGCGTTGGTGTCCCTGTTGCCCTCCACAACAGCTTGAGTGAGGGCACTCATGCGCTCTGCCATGGTGGAGAGGTTTCTGTTCAGTTTGGACATTTGAAGGCTGATGGCCCCCATGTGGCTTGCCTGCCGGCGCTGCACCCTTGTCATCTGCAGCTCAACTGGTCCCCAGACATTTGGTGTAGATGGCTCCTGCGCAGTTGTCTGGCCCCTTGCCCTGCGCCTACGCCTCGTCGGGACGGGTGTCTGCGGGGTGGTGGTGGTGGATCGGACCCGAGGCGCCCCTTCTGCAGTTGCCCTTTCTGGTTCAGGAGAGCTCTCCATTGGCTGCATGGGAGGGACAGTAGCCCTGCGTCGTGTGGGTGCCTGGGAGGTGCTGGGAGGTGTGACTGGTCTTGCGACGGCAGTGTCTGCGGTGGACTGGACGTGCTCCCCACATTCGCTGTCATCACTGTCTCCTTCCTCAGCACCTGTTGTGTGAAACAGTGCAGGATTAATGTTTCATTGGATAAAGTTTTGCTACATTGTGATTATGTCTGCTATTACGTTCTCACTCTCTGTATTCCCTGTCTGTAATGCATCTTGTAAAGTAAAAAGATTTTTTTCCTTTTGGATAAGATACTCATCAACTCATTCAATCACTCTATTCAATCAGAATCCCAATATCGGGTTTATACAACACACTCCCTCTGATGAAACACTTACACACAAAGAGCGCCAATCGTGTCAGAGCAAACTATTTATTTGCATCACAAAATATTTTCATAAACATATAATCAATATAAAATATACATTTCATTTATATAAAAAACGACGGAAATTAAAAACATTTCAGCATTCAGTACTCTAGGAAAAAAGGAGAATACAAGACAATATACTTTGTCATATCGCAGTTAATTCAGACCCTTCATGGGCAACATCGAATAAGGATTTACTTCCCTGTTTCAAAGAGTTTGTATGCCCCTTCCGAATTTAACACATATGTATTGCGTCGACGCGTTTCGGAGGCTTTCGCTGTATGTAGCCTCCTTCTTCAGGACAATAACTATTTGTATCTCCTTGTTCAGAAATAGTTGCCTAATACAGAAATAAAAACATTTTTTCACTTATCATGTAAATCATATTTTCTACATGCAATAATGCTCTGCCTAATCTTGCATTTCTTTAGGTACATTATGGATATCATTATTTTAACCGAACCAACAATTTAGTCCTAAATGTACATACATAGATACAGAATTTTTCAAAGCACAGGCTTTGTTTAAAAAGACGTTGTTTGCATAGTAAGTGTTTCCATCCATTGAAATGCATCTTGGCCACAATGGTCTCACTATGTGCTATGTGACACAATGATTGGTTCAGGGGACTACAACTCCCATGATGCATCAGTTACTGTATATGGACTGTGGACTGGGGTTGGTTACAGCTGCCTGCCTTCGTATTCCTGTATGGGCGCTATTATGATGTACATTGATGGGTATATCATTGTGCCTCTTACCTTCAGTACTGCAGGCTGCGCCGGATGTATCCAACTGCGTGACCCCCGCAGCAGCTTCAGGCAGGATAGTGCCCTCGACCAGGTCCTCCAGGGCTGTGTTGTCCGGGACTGTAGATGGTCCTCCTCCGGTGCTCTTAGCCTCCCTCAGCCTCTGGGCGACACGCTCCTTTGCACGGCTGCGCAAATCGTACCAGCGTTTTTTTAGGTCAGAGGCGTCGTTTCTCTGCCTCTGGGACTTTCAGGGAGAGCTTCCCGAAGAGCTTGTCATGGCTCTTCACCACATCTTCTATGAGGTACTCCAGTTCCCTCTCACTGAACTTCAGTTTTCTCTTCCTGGCACCTGCACCCTCCTCAGCAGATCTATTGGCCATTTCCTGGGTTGTCAGTGGTCTGGATATTCAGTGGTCCTCTGCACAGCTCTTTGCAGGCACTCAGCTTCCTGCTCTGGCTTCCTCTGGACACAGAATGCCCCATGGGAAGAGTTACTTCCTGGTTCTGATGTCATCAGGCTGTTCCCGATGCGACTTTCGCAATTAGCGAGATCGCAATTAGCGATCTCGCAATTAGCGATCTCGCTATTTGCGATCTCACTATTTGCGAGATCGATAAACGAGTGTTTTCAGAAAATTGCGATTTTTTGGTCATTTTCGCTAACGCGTTTAGCGATTTTTAGCGAATCGGTACTTTTCCGGTATCTGCGTCATGCATAGGAGATAGCGAGTCCTTATTTGCGATTCCTTAATAATCGCTAATAAGGATTCGCTATTTCTTAGCTTGATGCATGTGCCTATTAGTCTCTCAGTGGGTCTGTGAGTCAGTGCATGAGTGTCTGAGTGGGTCTGCGACTGGGTGCCTGCATCTCTGAGTAGGTCTGTGAGTAGGAGCAGCAATCTCTCAGTGGGTGTGTGAGTGGAAGCATACATATCTCAGTGGGTCTGAGAGTGGGTGGGTGAGTGTCTATGTATGTGAGTGGGCGCATGAGTCTCTGAGTGCATCTGTGAGTGGGTGCATGAGCCTCTGAATGCTTATGGGAATACACACATGGGTCTCTGAGTGAGTATGTGGGTGACTGCATTAGTGTCTGAGTGGATATGTGAGTGGGTATATGAAGGTCTGAGTGGATATGCGAGTAGGTACATGAATCTGTGACTGACCAGCAAGGGTGTGTATATAGATATAGATTCTTTTTTTAATATTTCCACCAATATTCGCAAAGACATCACGATAGTCGTGACATCCCCGCGACGTTACATAGGGGGCCATGTTGGTGGCCGCGTCATAATCACAGACATCATGTGTGATTTAAAAAAGCAACTTTGGACACATAACTTGTGTGACTAATGTCCACAAATCTCAAAAATGGGGTCAGAGTGTCTCCACCATGACCCCTTATGTTAGTTTTCACAGAGATTTTCAGCCCCGGGAACCATTCCAGATCGATACAATGGCAGCCACAAATTTCTGTTCAGGTTGTGGCCAGCCAATCAGAGCATTCACGCTAGTGCACGCATTCACGATTTACTGCAGAATCATCGCTAAATATCTGCGAGTCCTGCGAAACGGCCACAAAATATCCACAACCAGAGATATCACTATATTGTTCAGATTTAATTTCACAAAAAACTACTGAATAGATTTGCACCAAATAAAAAAAGCACAATCTACGTAACAACATCTACCTTTCTACCAAATTAGGTGTAACTTCGTCCAGCGGTTCAGGCTGTAGGTAAGACAACGTGTTCCTATGGGAATTAACATTACACATGTGCCCTTATTTTGCACCCCTATTTCTCGGTCCCCACTGCATGAATCACCACCAAACTTTCCATGACACATTTCATGATGATTGGTCAAACGACACCAAAGTTACAGGTAAGTCAAATTCAGAAAATGCTTTCCCTATGGAAACAAGTTCCTAACTATAACTACCTACTGCTGCCCGCCTGTAGGTAATATATATATTCATAGGAAAAAACAAAGGTTACATGGATGTTAAAGTTAGGCTGAAATTTCACTCACAAAAAAAACAGAGAAATTCAGCTGTTATAGTTAGCTGTGGAAACTATAACTCGTACCCCCGCATGTACTGCTGATGACGTCACATATTACATCACTCATGACATGGTCAGTGACATCACTGAGGACATCTCAAATGACATCACTAATGACATTATTCAATGACTGAGTGTTTCTAAAAAGATTAAGACTGTTTGTATATATATACGTCAAGGTGTATTGAAGAATGAGTGGGTGTATGAGTGCATGGATGATTTAGTGCGTTTGTGACTGATTATATAAGTGAGTAATTGAATGTGTCTTAGTGAATTTATAGGTGAGTGACTACTCTATGTCAATGTGTGTATCAGTCTGTCAGTTGCTGTGTAAGTGGCTGCATGGGTTGGTGAGGAATAGGACACTTTACCCCGCACACTTTTACTCCGAGTGCCATTACCCCACAGTTTTTACACTGCAATATATGTTACAGCGCAGGGCTTTACAATGCAATCCATTACAACGCATTCCCCATTACAACACAATTTACTATTCTAGCTCCAGGGGGTCGTTACTTTGTAATATTTTGCAGTGTAAAGCCATGCTTTGTAAATTTTTTTGCGGGGTAGAAAATACAGGGTAATGGCATGCGGAGTAACGCTCGTGGGGTAAAGGATGTTTCCTCTGCATGGTGTTGTTATGGAGCGTGTTGGGGGTTCGAAGTAATCCACTATCTTTGTAGTGCAGTGCAGCCAATGGCCAGATCGTCACATGAGTCATCGGTACCCACCTCGGTTCTTCAGCGGGACAAGACCTCCCTACTGCGCAGCCACAGGCATCCTCTTACCAAGGCGAGCCCCTGATGGTTCAGGTCAGTGGGATCAAGGCAGCCATCACTGACTTCTGGAGCAAGCACTGCCCGCCATCTTGGCTGTGCTGTGGGGCCACCCGCTCGCTAAGCCTGGGGATTTCTATGACTCAACTCATCCATTCAGCGCGGCCTTATTATTAATGTGCATGTCACTTGATGTCCACTCCAGAGGCCGGTTCCCTGATGGCATCAGGAGAGTGAGATTAGGGCCGGATTACGAGACCCTGGCACGGGAGCTCCTCGGCTACATGTACACCATGTGTGTATGTTTGCCTCGCCCCCGCACCCTGGAGGACTTACGGCTGGTTATACTCCGATAATCCCATGGGCTCACTTTTATTGGCGGTGACTTAAACAACATTATGGATTCTGTTTGGCTCCACTGGACTTGGAATGTCAGGGGATAGGCACCAGGGCAGACTGCAAAACTGGACTGAGGGACTGGGCCTCTAGGTCTAGTGGCAATTATGGAACCCTAGCACCCAAACCTATGCCCATCTCTCCACAGAATACAGGATACTCTCCCCTATTGACCTCCATCTACTCTCAGCTAGTGACTTTAACCAGATATTGAGTTGTCACATCCTACCTCATGGTATTTCTGTAGATGCGAAGAATTCTCCTTAGGAAAACGCATTGCATCTACATATAAATACGTCAGCTCCCAATAACTAGTAATTAAAAAGTGGCTACAACAGGGAGTGCAATTGATTTATTATCTATTGATAATTTATGGTATTTCTGACCATGAATTGGTGACTTTGGGATTTCGTTGCCAGAGTGAGGCTCAATGCATGGTACTTAACTGATTGACAATTTATGCAGTTTCTTGCCCAGGAAATAAAATCTATTTCGCCCTCAATACTGATACAGTCAATTCACTGGGCACACTGTGGGTGGCAGGAATGGCCACACTACGAGGGATAGCCCGCTCCTAATTGAAGGGTAAGGAGCTAGAGAAACACCGGCAGATAGCTGCCCTAGTGGCCAGCATCCTGGCAATAGAACATAGTAACAATGGTAACCTCTCTCAGGTTTTGCTAAAAAAATATCTTATTTTAATAAAAATATTATTTGGTTCTACAAACGTGAGGTGTGACCATGGGGTGTAGCTTCGTCCTGGAGAAAGCTAATCTGTACATGTCATTCTTTTAACTTAAGTGGATTTATGGAGATTACAACTCTTATCAACCAATGACATTCACAGATGTCAAGGCACACAGAGTCAGTCCAAAATGTGAAGTAGATAGTAGCCCAAATAGTAATCAGAGTGAGTCCATTAGATATTTATTTTCTTTTATTTTCTTCTTTTCTAAAAAAAATCCAAATACAAAAACACACTGGCACCCGACTCGTGTTTCGTCCAGCAGGACTTTTTCAAGGCTAAGATCCAAGGGTGAATGTACCAGGCACCCCATAAAACAGTGTACCGGACGTACGAATGGACACACAAAATCTGAAAGTCTATGAAGACAAGATCAGTTTTAGCAACTTCGTCCTCTAAGTATTCAAGTAGTAGATGTGCCCAGTATCCAAGTCCTGTAGTATGGATCGAGATTTCTGTGACCCGCCTTTATTTCTGCGAGTTCCTGTAACTGTAGACAAAAATCACAGCATGAAGGTTTCAAGTTCCAGTAGTATATAAAAGCTTGCTCCAAAGTCATGTCCGTATCTGCAAATAATTCTCAGGTGCTAGTGATACCTATCCCACCGTCTAAAGTTGGCACGCTCATATGACTGGGTTGGAAATTTGACACCAAGGTGCCGATTCCGATCCGGTAAAAATATTTCCCGTACTACTCGTATCCGTATTTTTTTACGTACAAGTCGTACAAGTCCCGTACAAACAGCCAAGTACGATTCATACTGTCAAATTACATACAAATTGCCTCGGGAAAAGTCTATGAGACGTCCCCGGAGAGATTTACGTACAAGTCGTGAAACTGAAGTCCGAGCGCA
The DNA here is from genome assembly GCF_964204655.1 of Triturus cristatus. Lineage (NCBI taxonomy): Eukaryota > Metazoa > Chordata > Amphibia > Caudata > Salamandridae > Triturus > Triturus cristatus. Next base: position 762,879,607 of record NC_140595.1, read on the forward strand.
CAAGTCCGATCCGTACCGGCGTTCCGAATCCCCATGCGTATGGAAAACGTCCCGTACGGAGCAAACTTTGTATGACCACTACCCCGGTACATTTGGGCACGGTGTACGAGTCGTACGGACCCCCCACCCCACCCACGCATGTACGCGCCATAACCCAGCACACGCGTATGTATGCGCCGTACCCCCCACCCCAGCACCCGTGTATGTATGTACGCGCCGTACCCCCCACCCCAGCACCCGCGCATGTACGCGCAGTACCCCCACCTCAGCACCCGCGTATGTATGAGCCGTACCCACCCACACCAGCACCCGCACATGTACGCCCCGTATCCCCCACCCCAGCACCCACGCATGTACGCACTGTACCCCAGCACCTGCGTATGGTCGCGCCGTACCCCCCCACCCCAGCACCCGCACATGTACGCGCTGTACCCCCCACCCCAGCACCCGCGCATGTACGTGCCGTATCCCAGCACCTGCGTATGGTCGCGCCGTACCCCCCACACCAGCACACGCGTATGTAAGCGCCGTACCCCCCACCCCAGCCCCGTACTCGGACGCACCATACCCCAACACCATACCCCAGCATCCCCCCATGTACGCGTCATACCCCAGTACACGCGTATGTAAGCGCCGTACCCCCACCTCAGCCCCATACTCGGACGCACCGTACCCCAACACCATAACCCAGCATCCCCCATGTACGCGCCGTACCCCAGCGCACGCATATGTAAGCGCCGTACCCCCCACCACAGCACCCACGTATGTACGCCCCGTACACCCCACCCCAGCCCAGTACTTGGACGCACCGTACCCCAACACCATACCCCAGCATCGTGTATGTACGAGTCATACAACACCATTGCACATGTGAACACTGAACAACAACATAGCCATGGACACACCTTACCTATGCGAAAAAGACTCGTACTGAACCAGGACACTGTAAAACAGCACAAGGACCGTCAATTCGACTCGCACAACACCACAAAAGACGTCTACAGGACAAAAAACTACGAAAAGACTGACCTGGCACATCCAAACAGTCAAACAGAGGCCCAAACTCACAACCACCTCTTATAACACACCCACCAAAAGTTCAAACACAGCCACACCCACAAATGGACCAATAAAAAGGGCCCACAAACACAAACCATGAGCCTTTGCAATAGACTCACTGCTGACTGACATCACACACAAACAACTGCACCCATATACCTTAACTCACACACCTTCACACAACCTCCTTCACACAGACCCCCTCTACACATACACACACACCTACACCTTCAGACCCACACACCCACAACCATCCACACCCACACCCCACACCATGCCCACAGACTCCAAGAATCCAAAGTTCACAACGGCGGACCTGGACATCCTTGTCAACGAAATCATCAGAGTTGAGCCACAGCTGTTTGGAACATAGGTCAGACAGACCAGCATATCCCAAAAAACTAGCCTGTGGCAGAGGATCGTCGATCGGGTGAATGCTGTTGCGCCCATCAGAAGGACCAGGAATTAATGTCACGCCAGGTGGTACGATCTGCGCAGGGCAGTCAAGCGCAAAATGAACGAGGAATACGCCCAGAGTAACATCACAGGAGGTGGGCTGCCCCGCAGACCGGTATATTACCATCCCTGGGAGGAGAAGGTGATGGCCCTGCTTCCGCTGGTGGGAGTACACGGAGTCGAAGGAGTCCGAGAGCCTGGTGAGTACACAAACAACACACGTAACATGGGGGGAATGGCATCCACACCCCAACTACAACAAATGCACTCACCTACCCCCAAGCCCTCCCCTGACACAACCACACTCTAAACAACGCTCAGGCCACTAACATGAGTATGCCCCATTTACAAAGCAAGGCCATGCCATATCCCAGCCTACACAAACCACTAACCCAAGACAGGATGTCCGGGATAATGGGAGGGTGGGGATCACTAAACATATAGTAAAACTCAGAAACAGACACCAATGCCCTCAGCCCATAGGCCCAGGTACATACCCATGCACCATGCGCAATGCACAGGGACTGCCAAAGTACTGACAAGGTAGCTGACACTTGGCCCTGCTGTAGGCAGCACAAGGCCCTCCTGTGACAACTGCAAAATCTAACACAAACACAACCAGCTCATATAACTAGGACAGGAACTCACACTCACTGACATGGCAGCATGCGCCATGGGGGGACAGATACATCACCTAGGATACCAACCGCAAAATCACACTACACCCACCAGCAGGCACCGTCAATCAATCAACAATCGATCTGGGTACTTGTAAGGCGCGCAACTTACCTGTGAGGGTCTCAAGGCGCTGAGGGGGGGGGTTACAATACTGCTCGAAGAGACAGGTCTTGAGGAGACATCAGAAGGCAAGTAGGTCTTGGGTCAGTCGTAGGTGGGTTGGGAGGGTGTTCAAGCTCCTTGCGGCGAGGTCGGAGAAGGATCTGCTGCAGGCGGGCGTACGTTGGATGCGGGGGACAGCTGCGAGGGCGAGGATGCCGTAGCGGAGTTTGCGGGTGGGGGTGTAGAAGCTGAGTCTGATGTGCAGGTAGGCATGTCCATGGGTGTGGAGTGCCTTGTGTGCGTGGCTGAGGAGCGTACAGGTGATCCTCTTGTCGATGTGGACCCAGTGCAGGTCTCTCAGGAGGGGGGTGATGTGGCTGTGGCGGGGGGTGTTGACGATCACTTGTGCCGAGGCGTTGCAGAAGCGTAGTATCCGCCGTTGGTGTGTGGATGGGAGTCCTGCGTAGAGTGCAGTGGCGTAGTCCAGTCAGCTGCTGACGAGGGCCTGTGTCACTGTTCTACTTGTTTAAGTCGGGATCCACCAGTAGATCCGGCGGAGCGTGCGTAGGGTGTCGTAGCAGGAGGAGGAGACGCCATTGACCTGCTTGGACATGGAGAGGGAGGATGCGAGGATCAATCCTAGGTTGTGTGCGTGTTTGGTGGGTGTCGGTGATGTCCCCAGAGCGATTGGCCACCAGGAGTCGTCCCAGGCTGAGTGTGTGGTTCCCAGGATGAGGACCTCCGTCTTGTCTGAGTTCAGTGTCAGATGGCCACTCGGCATCCAGTCGTCTATGGCCCTCAGACCCTCGTGGATGTGTGTTTTGGCGGTGTGAGGGTGCTTGGTGAGGGAGAGGATGCGCTGGGTGTCGACGGCGTAGGAGATGTCTTAGAGGTTGTGGTGGCGGACCACATGTGTGAGTGGGGCCATGTGGATGTTGAACAGCGTCGGGCTGAGTGATGATCACTCACCCCTCACACAAGCACACACCCCCGGGGCAGCCAAGGGAGTCACACACTCTCGCAATGGACATGTGACACACCAAGATCAAGCCTCAGCCAAAAAAGCATCCAAGGCCAAATGCGACATGTCAAAGACCATGGATAACCTTTCAATCTGTCCCATGCAACATACCCATCCACAAGTGAACATTGATGTGAATGCTAGGCACATACAACTACCTGGAGGAACTGTGGCAACCTGAACATGTATGAAACATGGATGTCGCATGAAAATGCATTAACTTTGTCTCCCTCTCACACACAGGGCAACGTAATGGATCTCCCCAACACTGGGGGGGAACAATCACAGGCCCAGGCTCGGCAGGAAGATGATCCCACCGGCAGCGACGACTCTCAGCACTCTGTGGATGACCCCAACCAACTTGGACCCTTTGGTGCCCCAGCCCCTGCAGCACCTGCGTCAGGTACATCTGTGCCAACCACCACCCCCATTTTTGCCACATCCCAGGAGACACCCAGGAGCCCTGCCCGCACAGAACAACTGAGCCAGTCTGACCTGGAGGGACAAGGTTCTCCGGCCACCCAGGAGGAGGCAGACAACCCTGCAAATGCCATCCCTTAGGGGTCCGGTAGACCTGATGTGCCCACAACGGCAGGCCAGGCTCGTGTGGGCAGGGGTGGTGGGAGTGGAGGCAGGCGGAGGCAGGCGGAGGCGCGAACCTGACCAGCCAGCTGAGGGAACCGGTATGTCACACATACGCCACATCTTGGAGACATACCGGCGTGACACCAGGGGCATCAGCCAGGTAGTGGGGACCCTCAACGAGATTAAGAACCAGCAGGACGAGCAACACGCCAGTCAACAACAACACCAAGGACGGATGGAGGCAAGACTGGCTGAGCTCCTGGCGGTGCAAACGGACATAAGCTGTTCACTCTGTCGGATCACCGACAACATGGGCAACCCTCCCTGTGCCATCAGGCGAAGACCAGCACCAGCCACAGGGAGGGAGGAGGAGGAGGATTCATCCGACGTAGCGTCCCAAGCATCATCAAGGCCTGAATCGGAGGGTCCCCCGAGGAAGGTGGGTCATCCACGGAAAAGACCGTGAGAGGCAGCGGACCATCCACATCTCCCAGGTCACCTGGCCTGGCACCTGGCCCTCTGGCGCAACAGCAGCACCTCATCCAATGACATTCTCTGCCACATGGACTTGCTGGTCACAGTCTGACCAATGATGACCAACACTGTGGTCTGGACTCTGATGACTCCAACTTGCAAGGATGCCATCTCGCCCTGTGAACTTTGGATTCCATGCACACTGTATAGCACCTATTTGTCCACACTAAACAGGCCCCCCACCGAGAATAAATCTCTTTTTCTGCAATTACATGTTGCATTCATTTTGCAGGAGTACACAACCTACGTGTGGGGAAATGTCAAACTAGGCATGAGTGTTGAACTAACTCCAGCCATCCATACCCTGGAATCTGTGTCTGGGACAGGACACACATGGGTCACAATGTATCATACTATACAGACATGGAGCACAATACTCACCCGTGATGGCCTCAAGATGCTGAGGGGGGGCATGCATTACTGTGCGGACAGACCAATTTGGAAGAGTATCCTGAAGGCGTAGAGGTCATGGCTCATGTGGATGTTGCCGGGGAGGGAGTAGCAGGTATGTCTTGCCAGGTGGGAGAACTATGTCCAGCATGCTGGAGTACGGTGGAGGTGAAGAATGGTGGCCAGGGCAAGGTTGGATGCACAGAGTTGGCACAACGGGGTCTCGGATGACAGACGGCCAAGGTTGGTGTGGGCTCTGGGGTTGTGTCCTGCCTCCTGAGTGTGGGTGAGGAGTTTGAAGGTCATCCTGCAGCACACAGTGATACATTGCAGCTATCTCTGGTGGACGGTGAGGTGGCTGGGGCGCATGATGTTGAAGCTGAGGTGTGCACATGCAGCCTGGATGTGGACTGGTTTCCCGGGTGTTAGGATGTACTTGCTCCGTAGAGGGCAGGGCAGTAGTTGACACGGCTGGTGTTGTGCTCCTGGGGCATGGTCTGTCTTTCCCTGGAGTGGATCTATCTGTGGATCATGTGCATCATGCAGAGGGTGTTGCACCCTGAGGTACAGATGCTGGTGATTAGCATGGTAAATGTGAGTGACAATTCCATGATGCACACCATCTTGTGTGCGTGGCCACTGGGTGCATGTGCAGGGCTCTTGTGGGTGGGACACAAGCAGTTGAGCCACCTGTAAGGGGACAATCCTCAGATGATTACCTCAGTCCTGTACAAGTTCAACCTCAGGTGGCTGATGTTCAGCCATCCATCAATGGATCACATGCCTTCTTTAATGTTGGAACTGTCAATGGCTGCATCTTTGGTAAGGGTGAGGAGCACCTGGCTGTCAATGGCATACGAGCTGATGAAGAGGTGCTGTGTGCATGTGATGCCGGTGAGGGGGACCTGGACACATTGAGGATTGACACGCTGAGAGATGATACCTGGGCCATGTGCCAGATTATGCCACTATACTACATGCTGAAAGCAAGCGTCCCACTCCCATGGCCTTGCTGGTGTACGTAGCCGGTGGGGAGTAGGAGGGACATTACCTGGTTGCTGTGACAGGGCCTGGAAGGCGGGGCAGCGCTGTGTAGGAATTTGGAGTTGCACAATCATCATGCAAAGGTGTCGTGTGTGCGTCTAGGGTATGGCTGAGAGCAGGCGGTAGCTCCTTGGATGGACAATGCTTGGAGGTTGGCTGCAACATCAGACTGTAACGTGATGTGGGTTATGTAAGGACATGAGGTTCGTGCAATGTGCACGTTGCATGTGCTTATGGTCCAGCCTTTGGCACCGCGTGGGCGCAACAGTGGCACAGACAAGCTTATGCCAGACAAATGAATGGGTGGAGGAGGAAGGGAGGAGCATCTTTGAGGTGTGTGTGTTGCCGAATCTGTAAACTCTCAGTGCCCTCGCTGCAGGGGCTGCAGCAGCAGGCGGCATGACATGGAAACTATGCCACTAGTTGCACACAAAGACAAGGATGTCAGAAAGGACTACTGCAACAGGCGTATGTAAAGGAGGAGTGTCCGGTTCCCCATGGCACACCCAGAGACAATGGATGCACAATCCCCAAAGATGACTGACACCGGATCATTAAACTGAAGGACGAGCTGCGCACAGAATACACATCCTCAGCAGGTGTTGACGGTCTGTTGTGGCAACCAACATGCCCAAATACATACACAACCATGGACATCATGCACAATGGATATTCTAATCCCTGAAGAACTGCATGCATGTTGCTAAACTACACATAGACTCATATGCCCAATCTTTGACAACTAGGCCAGAGATGCCGCATGCAAAGTGGCAAGAGACCAGCATTGACAGAGATGAGGCACCTTGGAGGGTGAGGTACACCTTTATTACTCAGGTTCACACCTAGGGAAATGCATCAATAGGAACAGACTCACAGGTGATTTGGCAGAACATGTGGAACCTACACTGGACACCCCCTTCACAACACAGATGCTGTAAATCCATTGAACTGGCACACAAGTGAAGTGTGTGAGCCAAACACCCCATGCTGCACACGGAGGGGCTTCAATTCCCCATTTATCCTCTCATGGGCATGTCCCACACTATGTCCACCCGTAGCATCCCGTATGTTTCAGAGGGAAGTTGTACACACATTGATGCCTTCATCAGAATCCACTGTCCCATCACAGATGACTGCTACGAAGGGTGGCTATCAATACATGGGAGTCATGCAACATGTCATGTGCCCCATGGTGAGTCGACATGTATGTATGGTAACACAACATGCACAGGAGCAGTGCCCACACATTACAAACACCTACCAACACCAAAATGCCGTGCAGCAATCCTTAACCAAATAGACTTTTCCCCATGTCCGTGCATGGGATGCTGATTCAGCACACGTTGCAATACTCATGAGGAATAGCGGGAGCCCAACGATGACATGAGCAGACAGCATGCCAAACAACCTGGGGATGACAAACACACAAGAAGTCAGGGAAGAGATTGTCATCCGCATGCATGGTAATTTACTCTACAGGAATAAGTCTGTCACCATGCTATATTACAATTGAGTGTCTAAGCTAAAATGTGTGGAAGGACATCATCACTCGAGTGACACATCTAAGTCACTTAGCATACAGTCAGCTGGACACACACATTGCAACACATGACACACAAGGCTCCAGCCGTGCACACTCAGACCCATGGACTCACCATTATGAGAAAATGTTGCATATGAGCTGACTCCGGATGTCATCCTCTTCCTCCTCCTCATCGTCACTTGCCTCGTGACCAAGCCCTTCATCCTCTACGGGTGGATGTTCCTGCTCATCCGGATCCAGGATGAGTGGCACAGCCTTCTCCACTTCCATGTTGTGCAGCATGCAGCACACGAGGAAGATCTTGCAGGCCTTCACCGGTGCATATGGGAGGGACCCGCCTGTCTTGTGAAGGCACCAGAATCTGCTCTTCAGGAGGCCAAACGTCCTCTCAATCACTCACCTGGTCTGCCCATGTGCGTTGTTGTAACGGTGATCTGCAGCTGTTCTGGGGTTGCGGAGGGGTGTCATCAGCCATGGAATGTTGGGATAGCCAGAGTCCCCTACATGGAAACATCATGTAAAGAAGTGGGTCAGGAGATGCCGTAAGATAATAAAATAGCGCTAAACAGAGGACAAACAGAGTATACCCATCAACAAGACATGCTCGACATGCTGATGTAGGCATCGTGTGCTGACCCTGGAAAACGTGCCCAGACATGGGAAATCAGCATGTTAGCAAGACACACCACAAGGGCATTTATAGAGTGGTAATGTTTACGGTTGCGATAGGGCACCTCCTGTGCCTGTGGTGGTACCAAAGCCACATGTGTCCCATCAATAGACCCTATGACATGGGGCATCCCTCCCAGGGCATAGAACTCACCCTTGACACCTGTCAACTGCTCATGAGTTGGAAAATGGATGAATTCATCCAGGTGCTCCCACATGGCTTCTAAAAAATCATGCAGGACACGGCTGAACATAGGGCTGCCATCACCTTCATCTTGGGGGTCAGCGCAGTAGGATACCTGTGTCGCGCTTGGAGGTGTTGTTCAAGCTTTGCGGTCAAGTCCTCAATCAACTGTTGCGAGAAGCGGTAACGTCTTATGCAGTCACGTTCCCTCATGGCACCCAAGTCTGGCATTGGTCGGGGGAGAGGCGGTGCCCTGCAGATAATTGGAAGGAAGAACAAAGAGTGAGTACCTAACAACATCAATGTCAATGAACTGAGCACATGCTCAACTGCTACTACACATCAGCTAAATACAGAGTCAGGTCTGTGCTACACATCCAGGACACGTATGGCAGCCAGGTGATACTCCTACGACAAGCCAGCTACACCCGTTGATAGTCACGTTCTACATGACATGGCCCGGAACTAGCTGTGGGCCAGTGTAAGTGAACAGCCAGAGACATCACAGGAGTGACATACATCCACAAATCTGCATTGGAAGGATGTCATCTCATACAGACTGCTGGCAGCAAGCTAGACGCACAGTTCACATGTCATTGGAAATGTACAGATCATACACATAGCGATGAAGGGGTACACGTGAAAAACGAAAACACAGACATGGATACGGCGCAGATATGTCCTCATGTCATAAAATCATCTTTGAAGCATCCAGACACACGTAACGTGTGAATCCACATGTGGCATGGGGTGCGTATATGTGTGCCATGCCCATCTACACACAGACACATGTTGGATGCAGCAACAGCAGATGCAGTTGACGGAACAATACCAGCAAGCTCATGGGAACACATGACACACACAGGACATGTTCACATCGGGGCACGCTGTTACTTAGATGTCAGGTGTTAATGTCCCTGTCCCTGGCATCAGGGGACATTTGCGGGTGTTGGTGACTGTGCCATGCCAGTGATGCAGTGCTTGACACGTTTGTACTACATGCACACATGTGCATTGTGGGAAGGGGAAGTGTGCCACATACTGCCCCATCACACATGACATGTGTACACAGGTCATCACACATCTATTGTGCTAAAACATGAGGAGACATGTGCCACATCACTGCCTGACACACCTAGGCCCTGCACATGTAGGACTGGAATGACTAGGACTTGATGTACAGCCGTGCACGACTCTGGCACCTCCATTCCATTCGTGTGCGCCTCCTATCACCTGTGTAAGCTGTGAAGCGCACCGTACACACGCTCTGAGGGCATGTGAACGGTCAGTTTCATCACACTGTTGTTCCCGCCGGATTACGGGTGTGTGTACGGACTGTACACACATAAGTGTACGACCAGTGTGTACACGTACGTGTATGACCAGTGTGTACACCTACGTGTACACACTGGTCGTACACCTACGTGTACACACTGGTCGTACACGTACGTGTACGCCCTGGTAGTCCACGTACGTGTACGCCCTGGTAGTCCATGTACGTTTACGCCCTGGTAGTCCACGTACGTGTACGCCCTGGTAGTCCACGTACGTGTTCACACTGGTAGTCCATGTACGTGTGCGCCCTGGTAGTCCATGTACGTGTACACACTGGTCGTACACATACGTGTACACACTGGTCGTACACATAGGTGTACACACTGGTCGTACACGTACGTGGCTAACGTAATGTGCAACTGGCACGGTAGGAGTACGTGTGAAACGCACCGTACCTGTGTGTGGATAGCTAAATTACATAGGGACACATGAGGGACAAGTATAAGGCCTAAATGCATGCTGGTTGTCATGGATACCGATTTTAAAGTTCAAATTTTCTATCATGTGGCCTGGAATAGGCAGTTGGCAACTAAATACAATGTTGCAAAGTGGTTGTTGACTTCACATCATGCTCAAAATTTGAACCATGCAAATGCCCTCACTGGGGTATGTTTAAAGGGATTGGAGGAAACGTAGGATGCAAATGAGACTGACCAATCACTCTGTACTCCTGTAAATGAAACAGCCCAGCAAGGCAGATATAAGTCAGCCAGAACCCATGAGAGGGCACTTGCCTGCACTACCTTACACTCGACACCACTGCTGCTGCTTGTGATTCCTCTGGCACCATGTCAGGGACTGTGGAGAGGGCCCAGCCTTTCAGCCATGAGGAGAATGAGGCATTGCTTGATGTAATCCTCCCACAGTACCCCAGCCTGTATGGGAGACAAGGGGAGCAGGTGAGTGCTGACTCCACTAGCTTTGACTGTGCCCCTTTTTTGTGACTGTCACTTCTGGCATTGTGTCCAGGTGCAATGTTGTTTAGCGTGGGTCCCAGGGGGGGAATGGCTTATGTCTCCCATGCAGAGCATGATGTAGTTCCTGTGTGCACTCCTCACTTGCATTGTGCTTACTGTGACATTCACTGCATAGTGCATGGCACATTCAGCCTACCCAATCCTTATGCCGATTTTTGTCCTATTGTCCAGAGGTGATTCCCTGGCCCCCCCGGTGTGACAGGTGACTGTACCCACAAATTATGTTTACGCCCCCTGGACATTGATGTGTGTGAATGTACCTTGTCATGTGGGTGAGTGTCTATGTGGAGTGTTGCACCCCAGCTACATGGAGGAGGCAACAGCTCCACCCATCTGAGGGGTTTAAGTAAGCCGTGCAGAGTGCCTGACTTGCTGAGCTAGCACCACACCTGTGACACCCCACAGGCAAGTGGCACGTGTGCAGAAGGAGGTTTGTATCCGCTGTTGCCAATGGCAGGTGATTGATCTGTGCCTGTGTGTGTCTGTGTACTCTGCTGAGGTTGCGTTAGTGGCCTGGGGCATGTGACTGCTTGGAGGTGCTGTCCATCAGCCTGGTGTTGCATGTGATGCACAGCGTGCCATGATCATGGAGTGTGTTGCACCCCTCATGCCACCTGTGTACTTTCAATGCCATGTACTGCTTTGGGGCTTCCACCTAGGCTAATGTCCCTATGAGAAAGGTGCAATTGGTTGCCAGCAAAATATGCCCTGTTCTAAATATCAAAGATGTTCAAATGTGTGTCTCTGTGACATGGAGCAGGTGTAGTGATGTTGTCATCCTCACAGGTAACCGCCTACGTCAAGGGGGAGATATGGAAGCAGGCCGTCAGGGCCGTGAGATCTGTGGAGGGTCGCAGTCGGCGCCTCGCCCAGGTGAGGAAACGCTGGCAGGACATACGGTGCTGGACCCGGAGGATCGCCCGGTGGCAGCTCAAAGACTCACCTCCACACAAGCACGGCGGGGGCCGACGACTGACCCAACAGATGAAGCGTGTCCTGGTGGTGGTCTTCCCTGAGTTGGATAGGCGGTTACAGGAGTTGCAGCAGCAGGAAGGGAGTAGGTACATGTGTGATTGTTGTGCGTCACCAGCTTTTGGAAGTGCTCAGTTGCCTGGATACACAGCGAGGGTTAATTTGTGCAGTGCATATCATGTTCCCCAAAGTCAAACGGGGCTGTTCCTCCTCCCTTCCCCTAAATGACATGTGTTCCCTGATCTGTGTGTAATCACTATTGCACATGGTCATCTAGGCTGCCAGTTAATCCAAGTGCACATTGCTTTCTGCATCATGTGGGGGGGAGTCTGAGACATGTGTTGTTACCTTGCCTGTGCCCTGTCCTGTACAGTCATTTGGGTGTCCATGTTAGTTGGCACTGATGCTGAGTCTCAACATAGGAGTGTGAGTTTTCAAATGAACAGACTTGCAGCATGCATTAACAATGTTGTGGCCTCAGACATGATGTGCATGAGTGGGAGATATGCATAGTGCAGGGACGGTAGCTCAGGTTACAGTGAGATAATTCCAGGACAATGGAGCTGTGTTCCCACTACAGTCCCCTAAGACACCCTTGCCTCTGATTCATGTGTGTCATCCAACACTGTGCCCATTCTCTGTGTGTACAGCATAGTTTGGCCTCTGTGGCATAGTTCCCTGCCCTCATTTGTATTTCTCTGAAGTGTGCTACATGTGCCCATTGTACATGCTGACCCCATTTAGCTTGTGCATCCTCACACTGGGCAGGGCCTGTGTGTCTATGTACAACTATCTGTTGATGGTTGTTGGTCACAAATATCTGTTGGCAGCCTCACGAGGTGATGTGGAGTACATTTAGGAAATCGTGATGCACATTGGAGTAAACCCAGATTAAGAGGTGTCACTTCTTGATCTGTCTCAATCACATTGTCTCAGGTATGGGGGTTTGTGCGGGCAAGGCTGACATGTCCAAACCTTATGTCTCCTTGCCGTGTCTGACCTGTGTATGATAATTGTCTGGACAGACACTCGACATGCTGTGACCCAGTCAGGTTTTGCTGGGTTTAATGTTTGTGCTTTGCAGCATGTGTCCAAAATGGAAATACATGGCTCATGCACATCCATTTTTGCCACCAGTGTGTGGGCGAGATGCTACGTAGTTTGGTCTGTGTGTGCTGACATCTGTGTGGACATTCTTTCTTGCCATGAGGGTGTCTCCTCAGTGCAGGTGCTCCTTATCCAGACACATTGCAGGCCCATTAGCTAATGCATTGTCCTGTGTTTGGACATGTGTGCCACTCCACATAACAGGCAGTGGGTCAGATGTGTTGCCAACTGTGTCATCATGGTACGGATGGCCATGTGACAGGTGGCATGATTCAAGTTTTCAGTCAATAAGTATTTTACCATGGCACTCACTACACTTGTCAACATGTCTCCATTTTTCCTATGCTTCTTTTTGCTAGTTGGTTGGGAAGGACAATAATGTGCCTGCATGACAGATGTCTCCCAGGGAAGTGCAAAACAAAGTACTTTTACACTTTCCGTGGACACGCAGGTACATTTCACTGGAAGGCATAGTTTGATTACCACTTATCTTCTGAACATACATATCCATGTTCACACAGTGTGTTTGCATGTGTGTAAGTCCTTGGTTGTTGCTGATACGAACTTACGAGTGTCAAGTCATCCAGACCACCGTGGTGCCATGTATATGTACTTACTGATCCCCATTTCTTATTTACAGTGGCTTTTTGGAATTTGGCTGCCAGCTCATACAATGACTGTGTAAAAGTAATTTTGTGTGCACATCATTGTGTGACTTCTGTCATGCAGGCAGATGTGTCTTCTGTTCACAAAGTGGCACATTCACACATTCTAAACATGTGCATTGTGTAAAGTGTTGTGAGTCCCAAGGGATTGCAATGTTTTTGGCTATGGTTTCCTAAGTACTCACAGGTCTCAGAGTGTGGGGACACCTTCAGTATTGAGGTGTGTTATTTGGCCTTGGGTGCACCAATACTGTTTCGTTCACAGTGAACAAGAGGTGGCATGGATTCATATTCTTGCTATGCTCAACTGTCCCCAGACACTAGCTTCTCAGTATAATTCGATATCAAGTTATTTGCTGTTGTGTCATGATCTCCATTGTTTCCAAGTGTCATGGTGGGTCAACCAATTGGGGAGTGCAGGGTTACATATGTGCGGACTATTCTAGATGTTACTCATGATGCATTTCCTGATATGCACTGTGACATTTTAATTGGGACTCATGTGTCTGTTGTATACAGGTGACTGATTATTTTCTGTCTCTTCACCTTGCCCACAGCATCATCGGAGGACACCGAGGGAGAAACCTGCACGGACGTGGAGGAGGGATCCAGCACCGCTGCCACCACTGCTGCGGAGTCTGCGGGAGCAAGTGGCACGGAGGGCGAGGGGAGTCAGGCGGAGGACCTATCTAGTGACAACACTGACTACGAAGCAGACGGGTCCGATGCTGAACTCCTCCAGGGGACGGAGGCTGCTACGACACCTGGCAGCAGCACTACATCTGTCACCGCCCCCTCCATTCCCATCACCGCCATCCCAGTTGCTCCGGTCCCTTCTGTCCTTGCTAGGCAACACCGTGTCTCCTTCGTGTCAGGCACCACACCCCCTGCCCCTGCCCCCCCTGCTGCCCTCACTGCAGAGTCTGTGGACATTCTGCATCAGTTGCAGGTTGGACAGACATCGCTGCTGAATGTCCTCCATGGCCAGACCCGAATGATGACACAGATGGTGTCGTACATGGAGGGCAGGTCATCAGCGATGTCTGACCAACGGATGTTGCTGAGGTCCATGGACTCTTCACTGACGGCAGCAGTGAGTCTCCTACAGCGCTTCATCCCCCCCTTGCCCCTGCACCATCCACTTCCCACTCCCATGCCTGTCCCAAGCACACAGAGACATTCACAAGCACACACCCCACCAGACACAGCCAGCACACCACCACGTAAGGGCAAGCGCACTCCTCCTGGCACGCACACTCAGGGGGATGAGGGCACACCCACTGGGTCTTGGGCACACAGTCATACACGCACCCACAGTCCGAGACCGCATGGTGCACTAACCAGTCCCTCCAAAGGCACTCCCCTCGGCTCCCCTACCACACATCCAGAGAAAGAGGCCTACTTGGCTGTGCTGGGCCTCAGCCCCTCTGTGTCTCCAGCCCGCAAACGGGAACGGCACTCCACGGGTAGGGGAGTTGAGCCCCTCCCTGTCCCCCCCCTCCCCCAGTAGCACTGCACCACATCACTCCGACTCCCCCCTCCTTTGAGGCTGTGTTGTCTTCGGGTGAAGGGGAGACGCTTGACGACCTGGCAGCAGTGTGCAGCGCCGAGCTGACCTCCACCTTTGGCGCTGCCCCACCCCCTGTGGTGGAGGCGTCCGTCCCTGCACCCACCACACCTACCCTTCCCCCTCCTGTCCCTGCGGTGCCTGGTCTTTCCCCACATGATGCCCCCCCCAGTCGAGGAACCTGAGGGTTCTAATGTGCAGGCAAGCTAGGGGAGACGCGTGGCCATGTGTCCCCCCCACGGACTTCAGATCTGGACTGGCCATGTGCCTTTGTTAATAGTGTCATTAACTACTTTTTCATTTAATGCTGAATAAAGCATTTTATTTTCCGTTTGAACACATTTGCATTTCAGGTATTGATGTGGGTGCTGATGGTCCCGGAGTTGAGGTGGTGGTAATGTGTTATGTGTCAGGAGAAAGTTGTTGTCTGATGCTAATGGGGTGGACCATGGTATCTGCCTGCCATCAGAATGTCTCTGCAAAGTATATTTGGTCGTGTGTGCTATTTGTGTTTGGAGACATTGTGCCAAGGACTGTTCCTTCCTCTGTGACACCTGACATCTACCCTGCAGGGAGTTGCACTTTTGTAGTGCTGACCTGTGACTACATTTCCTTTGTTGGTGACGGATCCCTTCAACTATGGTCATGCCTGCTCAGCAATGTCTCCGGCTGCATCCTCTGTGCCATCCTTGCTAGTCACTGTACTTGTGTATTGAGTATATTGTCATGCCTTAATGGCGACAATCAGCATTTTCCGCACTATGCATGTGTGTTATCCCAGCCTAGCACACATTTGGTACTTGTTCTGCAGGGTATTTGAGCACCTGACTGACAATTGAGGCATTGTATTTGTGGGAAGTCCACCCTATTCCTTCCATGAGAGGCAACATCTTGGTGGCTGTCCCGACACCTGTACATTCCCATCAGTCCTGGGATGTGCGTGACAGTGTGTGTTCCCTTTGGCTCTCTTAGTTTAGTGGGCATTGACATGAGTATACAGTCTTGTGGCATGATCTCTGTTTGTGTATTGTGCTGCATCCGCCAGGGGTGGGTATGCATGTGTCATTTGTCCTCACACCCACATGTGTTGTGTCATGCAGTGGGGGAAGGACATCCATCCTCATGGGAGTGGGACACTGCTGTCAACGATGTGTTGTTATGAAACTATCAACATAGTCGAACATTAGGGATGTGTACATACACCCATGGAGTTCTGCCGAACTGATCATGATGTACACACACCCATGACTCTGTCCACTGCTGGGAGTGATCTGCACCCACCCCTCACATGTCTCTGTCCACTGCTGGGAGTCATATACACCCACCCCTCACATGTCTGTCCACTGCTGGGAGTGATAGGCACCCACCCCTCACATGTCTCTGTCCACTGCTGGGAGTCCTCTGCACCCACCCCTCACATGTCTCTGTCCACTGCTGGGAGTCATATACACCCACCCCTCACATGTCTGTCCACTACTGGGAGTGATCTGTACCCACCCCTCATATGTCTGGGCACTGCTGGGAGCCCTCTGCACCCACTCCTCACATGTCTCTGGCCAGTGCTGGGAGTCATATACACCCACCCCTCACATGTCTGTCCACTGCTGGGAGTGATATGCACCCACACACATATGTCTGTCCACTGCTGGGAGTCCTCTGCACCCACCCCTCACATGTCTCTGTCCACTGCTGGGAGTGATATGCACCCACACACATATGTCTGTCCACTGCTGGGAGTCCTCTGCACCCACCCCTCACATGTCTATGTCCACTGCTGGGAGAGATCTGCACCCACCCCTCATATGTCTGGGCACTGCTGGGAGTCCTCTGCATCCCACCCCTCACATGTCTCTGGCCACTGCTGGGAGTGATATGCACCCATACACATATGTCTGTCCACTGCTGGGAGTCCTCTGCACCCACCCCTCACATGTCTCTGTCCACTGCTGGGAGTGATATGCACCCACACACATATGTCTGTCCACTGCTGGGAGTCCTCTGCACCCACCCCTCACATGTCTCTGTCCACTGCTGGGAGTGATATGCACCCATCCCTCATATGTCTGGGCACTGCTGGGAGTCCTCTGCACCAACCCCTCACATGTCTCTGTCCACTGCTGGAAGTGAAATGCACCCACCCCTCATATGTCTGTCCACTGCTGGGAGTCCTCTGCACACACCCCTCACATGTCTGTGGCCACTGCTGGGAGTCATATACACCCACCCCTCACATGTCTGTCCACTGCTGGGAGTGATCTGCACCCACCCCTCACATGTCTCTATCCACTGCTGGGAGTCCTCTGCACCCACCCCTCACATGTCTCTGTCCACTGTTGGGAGTGATAGGCACCCACCCCTCATATGTCTCTCTCCACTGCTGGGAGTGATATGCACCCACACACATATGGCTGTCCACTGCTGGGAGTCCTCTGCACCCACCCCTCACATGTCTCTGTCCACTGTTGGGAGTGATAGGCACCCACCCCTCATATGTCTCTCTCCACTGCTGGGAGTGATATGCACCCACACACATATGGCTGTCCACTGCTGGGAGTCCTCTGCACCCACCCCTCACATGTCTCTGGCAACTGCTGGGAGTCATATACACTCACACCTCACATGTCTGTCCACTGCTGGGAGTCCTCAGCACCCACCCCTCACATGTCTCTGTCCACTGCTGGGAGTCCTCTGCACCCACCCCTCACATGTCTCTGTCCACAGCTGGGAGTCCTCTGCACCCACCCCTCACATGTCTCTGTCCACTGCTGGGAGTCCTCTGCACCCACCCCTCACATGTCTCTGTCCACTGCTGGGAGTGATAGGCACCCACCCCTCATATGTCTGTCCACTGCTGGGAGTGATAGGCACCCACCCCTCACATGTCTCTGTCCACTGCTGGGAGTCCTCTGCACCCACCCCTCACATGTCTCTGTCCACTGCTGGGAGTCATATACACCCACCCCTCACATGTCTGTCCACTGCTGGGAGTGATATGCACCCACCCCTCATATGTCTGGGCACTGCTGGGAGTCCTCTGCACCCACCCCTCACATTTCTCTGTCCACTGCTGGGAGTGATAGGCACACACCCCTCACATGTCTCAGTCCACTGCTGGGAGTGATATGCACCCACCCCTCACATGTCTATGTCCACTGCTGGGAGTGATATGCACCCATCCCTCACATGTCTATGTCCACTGCTGGGACTCCTTGGCAGACACACACCCACCCACCCGCACCCTTGGTGCTGTACACTGCTGTCCTGGCCATGTACACACCCCAATATACTGGTTATATGCTGCACCAGGCCCTAAGCCAACATTCGTGGCGTGTGTACGCCTTGTATCACTAATGTACTGGTGCCCTAGAGGTACGCGTGGTATGGGCCGTACCCATGCTCTGAGGGCGTGGGTACGGCCCGTACCACCATTGGAGTGGTGATGTAGGGGTAGGCGTGGTACGGGCCGTACCCACGCTCTGAGGGCGTGGGTATGGCCCATACCACCATTGGAGTGGTGATGTAGGGGTACGCGTGGTACGGGCCGTACCCACGCTCTGAGTGAGTGGGTACGGCCTGTACCACCATTGTAGTGGTGATGTAGGGGTATGCGCCGTACCCATGCCCTCAGAGCGTGGGTACGGCCCGTACCACCATTGGAGTGGTGATGTAGGGGTACGCGTGGTACGCGTCGTGCCCATGCCCTCAGAGCGTGGGTACGGCCCGTACCACCATTGGAGTGGTGATGTAGGGGTACGCGCCAATCCCATGCCCTCAGAGCGTGTGTACGGCCCGTACCACGCATACCCCTACATCACCACTCCAATGGTGCTACGGGCCGTACCCACGCTCTGAGGGCGTGGGTACGGCATGTACCACGTGTACCCCTACATCACCACTCCAATGGTGGTACGGGCCGTACCCACACCCTCAGAGCATTGGTACGGCCCGTACCACCATTGTAGTGGTGATGTAGGGGTACGCGTGGTACGGGCCGTACCCACGCCCTCAGAGCGTGGGTACGGCCCGTACCACCATTGTAGTGGTGACGGGTACGCGTACGCAGGGATTGGTGGACAAGCCCCCCAAAGTGACCAGACCCTGGAGGTAATGTAAGGACAGTATATGGTATTTTACAAATTTGGTGGAGGTTATGTTTCCTGTCCCTTGCCCCCCCTTTGCCCCTCGGTGTTGTTCAGACCTTCTGCGGCGTGCGCAGCGGTTTCGGTGCACCAGGTCGTAGGCTAGGAGGGCTGGGATGACACGTAGGATGGGGTCCATGGCTGTCCGTCACGTCCCGCAGCTCCTTCTTCACTTCGTCCTCAATTTCCCGGGAGTTTTTGGCTGCCATAAAAAATGATCCGTGCAGAGTGACGTAGGCACGAATCGTACTTGCTGGTCCGTAGAACGCTGCCTGACTCCATCCGGACGTCACGTACGCGATGTCCCGGATCAGAATTGTGGGTATTTTTTCGTCGCACGTAGTTTTTTACGATTCGTACGGAAATGGTATTTCAGTACGAATCGTACTTGCTGGTTTGTAAGGTGCATTTCCCGGGTACGAGTCGTACGTAGAATACGCTCCGTACGACCATTCGTACCCGGGTTTTACAGGATCGGAATCGGCACCCAAGTGTGTTTTTCAGATAGTAGAACACAACGCTGTCAGTTATCAAATAAAAAACCATGGAAGCCAACCTGCTCCAGAGCCCAGATAAGCTTGTAACTGGAGAGTGCCCAAACCAGTATCCACCCAGCTGTTTCCAAGTGTACCCCCAACATAGCTGTCACTTTAGTCTTGCTGCATCATGGCAAAAAAATGGCCCGCTCCAAAGCCCTAATAAGCTTGGAACTGTTGGTTAGGAAAACGAAACCGGCAATGTTCCGTCCGTATCTGGAAGTCTTATAAACACTTCAGTAAAAATAGGTACCACTATATTGATAATGTCCTGATGGTTTGGACTGGTCCACGATCAACCCTGATGAAGTTCTATAAATAGCTGTATAGGATGACAGAGATGTTGGAATTTACAATTGCCTATGATTATCTGAAGGTGACATTTTTGGATCTTCAGAGTGAAGTCAGAAAACAAAAATTTGCTGTTAGCATATACAACAAACCCACAGATTGCAATACACTTTTGCGCTTTCCCAGTGAGCATTCAAGATCACTAAAAGCGACCCCTTCCCTAGGGTCCATTCCTCCGCATTAGGGGGAATTTCTCAATAATGATGACTCTTTTCAAAATGCCAATATCTTTGCTGATAAACTCATGGACAGGCGTACCCTAAGAAGCTTGTAAAGGAGGATCCTAAAAGGGCTCGGTTTACCATACGGGAAACACTTTTATTGCCAAAAACTAAAACAAACACCAATCTGCTCACTTGTGTATTGAGCTTTGGCCCCAAAGCCAATAAAGTAAAACACATAATTAAAACAAACTGTAAATTACTTTCTGAGATTCACAATCCTAAGCCAGTGTTCTCCCTCAGAAGAGAAAATAATCTGTGCCAAAACATTGTAAGAGCCTCCAGGTCCACAGAAAAAACTAAAGAGCTTCCTCAAATGCTTGGTTATTCCCCATATTCAAGCACTTTAGATGCCAGAGCTTCCTGGCCTGCAAATTCTCTTCAGACACTAAATCATTGAAAGAAAATTGTATTGTTTGTAATGTGGTGCGGCTCTAGGCCCCCATGCAGAAAGGATCACGACACAGACACTGGAATATAGGGGTTCATTAGGATGGCAGGCAGATCTTAGTCCACCTGCCATCCCTGTGGTGTTTGGACCGGCCGCCAGACATGCGGCGGTCCCACACCACTAAATAGGATGCGACCGCCACCATTGCCGCGATGTTAAAATCGCATGTCTAGCATTTCACTGCACCACATGGCAGTTCATGCAGTGATATGTAGTACCAAGTGCACCCCACCTCCCCCAGACACAAAAGGAGCCTGCAACGGGCCCCTAGAGCCAATCCCCGCCAGCCTTTCCATGGCGGCATCGCCTTTCATTTCCCACATCCTAATATGGCAAACGGTGCCTGCTAGGCACCACCACCATATTAGTGGCCCTGCTCCACCCGCCAGGGAATCGTTACGTTTGCCACTGGCAGAAAAGCGGCAGACAGACATTGCGTCCGCCGCGTTCCGCCATCCCAATATGCCATATTGGGATGGCGGAACGAACGCCACGGTGCCGATTGTTCCCCCATCATAATGAGCCCCATAGCTAGTGGAACTGCCCCAGGGCACGTGCGCCTGGCTCCTTTTATTAGCAGGGTCACATGTCCTGTGATGCCTGTGTTAGATGGGTGTAGTGTGAGCCAGCCCTAGGGGAGTGGCTGGTACAAGTCAATACTAGAACAGTGACCATCAGGTCACTACATTGTTCATAAACAAACCAATGTTTCCACTTGCAATACAAAGAATGTCATCTAGTTCATGAAATGTTCCTTTGATAAGGTGTACATAGGTCAAGCTGTGCAACCTGTCAAGACACTTATCCTGCAACAAATATCCCATGTCAAGTGTCAAGTGCAAGGCGCACTATTAGTTAAACACTACATATATATGAGTCATTCTGTTGAAGAGCTGTTTTGGGTAGTGAGTTTTGTTGTTCAACATGACTCTATAGGGGCTCCATTGCATCCACTTTGTCAAAAATAGAGGATGATTGAGACATTTTGTACATCGATGAATGCCTTGAATGATTTGGATGAAATGCGACCTTTGATAAACATCGTTAATTTAGCAGCTTTTCTCTTTGTAATAATATATGATTTATTCAGTGTCTATTCGTGGCTCTGATGAGTAGCATGTGATCCCCTCTGGTACCAAGAAGTCGTGCATACGAAGTCTTTTGTCAGATTAGCACTTACTGATGCCTGTACATTGCAATTTACAGTCATGTTTGCACAGCGGTTAATTTAATAAGAATGATGTACAATGTGTTGCAAATATGTTTTCGAAGATTGAGAACTATTGGGTTTCATATTCTTAAGTGTTTATATTTTGCACACAAACCATACTAATGAGATATAGCATGCTGTGTGCTACAGTGATAATATAATGTATTATAAAAGTGTTAACTGTAGTTTCAAAACCTGGTTTCCAAAGTTAGCCATTCCAAGATGGCCACCGTTCATGTACAAGTAATCGCTAGATCGACCACGCTCCCAGCGTGAAATAAATATACAAGGCACACACGCCACTTGCTCCACTAGTATCCTGAGAGCCAGGATGCTTCCACTGCTGGACAGATCTCAGCACTGTCCATAATGGTGACAGGACCTTGGTTGCAATTTTAATAAGTGATCAGGCCTCAACGCCAATATATGTTTCAAAGTAAATATTTCTTAACACGCTTGAGTGCATCTGGTTGCACATTTTTAATCTATTGAGGTTTGTTCTGTCTCCAGTTGTGAAAAAGTGCCATCTTTCTTGCACGGTATGCCGCCACTTTTTGCTGAATTGCTGAATGTACTTTGACTGAGTGTGCCCTGGACTCCTGCCAATCAGGTGCCCAGGGCCTATGTTCCTTCCCTAAAAACCTAAAACCCAAGTAGGCAAACCCTGGCCACATGTCAGCCCCTGGTAAATGGTACCTTAGGTACCCAGGGCCTTGTGACCAGGGAAGGCCTCTAAGGGCTGCAGCACTCATTGTGCCACCCTTAGAGGCCCTGTACCCTAACACACATACACTGCCCTTGCAGGCTGAGTGTCTGGGTACAGGACAAAACAAAGAGTCAACATGGCACACATCCCTGTGTGCCATGCCCACCACCTACACTGCCCTGGCATACATCAGCCACCCCTCTAGCTGGGTGCCCTATGCCAGTGGTGTGGGCACAGGAGCAGGAGCCCTGTGCCCCTACAGTACCCAGGTCCATTCCTGGGCACTGTAAGTGCAGTGCTGCCATTTAAGAGTACATGGTGCTGAGAGCTCGTCAAACATGAACTCCACAGCACCATAATGGCAACACTAAAGACTGAGAAGTTTGGTATCAAACTTCTCATCACATTAAACCCGCACTGATGCCAGTGTGGGATTAAATGTACCAAGCACCCCAGAGGGCATCTTAGAGATGCCCCCTGAAACCTAACCTACAATTCACGTCTGGTCTGAGAGGCTGCCTAGGCTGCCACACAGCAGACATGTTGCTGGACCCCTGGGTAGGAGAGCCCCTGCTCTCCTGGGTCTGCAACAATGCACATCCTGGGCGAGGTGCTAGATCTCCTCCCCCAGGATGGGCAGGGGGAAGGTTCAAAGGCATGCTGCCTCAGTGAGCTTCCCCAGGCCACTGCAACCCCCCACTCTGGCGGGATGCTTGTCCGGAAACCCCAAATAAGGACAGGGGATGTGCCAGCCTGCCAACCCCACCCCTCAGGTGGGGGAGGCGAGGTGAAGCACATCTCCGGACTCTCGCCATCTTGAAGATGGGGAGCCCTGCCCAATCAGGACTAGGCTACTGCCCCCCTCCCACAGGAGAGATGCAGGATAGGGGGTGTACCCACCCCAGGACAGGGACCCATTGGTCCCTGCCCTTCACCTACCTGTACCGCCCCTAAATCTAGTATTTAGGGGAACCCTGAACCTTTCTTCCCCAGATTCCAGATTCCAAAATACAAAGAAGAGCAAGAAGAAAGAAGACCTGCCCTGCAGCTGCTAAGAAGAGGATGACACCAACTGCATTGGCCCCAGCCATACCGGCCTGTCGACCCTCGAACCTGCTCCTGCTCCAACCCGGCATCTCTTGTGGCCAGCAACCTCACAAACCCTGGAGGACCTGGCTACCTTTTGGCTCTAAGCCCCTGGGACTCCCATGAGTAGAGGCTCTACTCAAAATCTACTTCTAATCCCTGGCATCAGCCCGGAACCGCGAACCCTTCACACTCTGCACCCACCAAGCCTGGCCTGTGCCGGAGTGAATAAACACCACGAGGACGACCCCACGGCGACTGTGACCCCGAGTCCAGCACCCAAGGACTTCCCTCGATGCTCCTGAAGACACCTGCAGCCTCAGAACCAGGTGACCCCCCAACCGCGATCAACAGAGGGTAAGATTTACCGACACCAAAAGGCACCCCTGCACCCAGCACCCCACGGCCCCCTGTGTCCAATACCTGGGTACCTACCTATCCTCCAACTGCCCAACTTACCTCTCCAAGTGGTGGTGGCACCTGAAGAATCTTCGTCCCCGAGCTTGCAGTCTTTTTCTAAACCGGCACTTTCCCATTGAAATCAATTGAGCGCCCGAAGGCTCAAAACACCCTGCACCCAGCCGCCCGAATGGCCCTGGCAGTGTAACCTCTACACCTATCTACTTCCCCATTTGCCCTGAGCAAGTGACCAGGAGCCCAGCTCCCACAGTCGCGTGGCCTGCTAGTCAGCAGCCACCAACCAAGGCCCCCCTACCTCTCTTAGGATAACATTGGGCCTAACTCTCTCTGCACTCGGCTGCCCCTGTGCCGCTGAGGGTGAAACAACTGTACCTACCTGACACTGGGAGACCCCTGAGTCTATGCCCAGAACCTTAACTCTGCCAGTCGAGTACTTACCTTTAAACCAATAACTCAATTTTCTCCGTAGGGTAACATTAACTGGTTTCTTCTGAAATTGTGGAGTTTTCAAAATATAAAATATTCACCAAAAATCAGCCGAGTAACGAAAACGAAAATACTCAACTGCTATTAGGTGAGCTCCCAGTGCTGGATCTTGGTGCCCAGCACTGACTCTGAAAAATACTTACAACTATACTTACCAGTAACCCAATTTTCTCCTAAAGGAAATCATTGACTGTTTTTCTGTGAAATTTCTTCTGTCAATTTCTGCAAACTTTAAATATTCTTTAAAAATCGTATAATTTCTGAAAACGTAATTACTTACCTGTTTTGGATAAAGGTCCCAGTACTGAGTCTAGGCACCCAGTACTGGATTACAAAAGTAACGAGAACATACTATACCTGTAACTTGAATTTTCTTCCTTAGGGAATCATTGACTGTTTTCTATGAAATTTCTTCTAGGTGTCAACTTTTAAAATAGCAAAATATTACTTAAAAATCTTAGGAGTAACTAAGTCGACTTTTATCACTTGTTTCTAAGTACTGTCCCAGGACTGAATCTAGGATCCAGTCCTGGAATCCCAAAAGTAATCCTGAAAGTAATCTATTGCAAATAACTTGAAACTTCCATTGAATTCAATGCATTATTGTGTTTAAAACTGTGTTGGCTATTGCAACAACTTGTAACGTTCTACAAAAGCCAATTGCCTATTGCAAAAGTATTTATATAAAGCATCTCATTCTGAGAAAGTATATTTTAATTCCTATTGTTGGTTCTAAAATAAAACAGACATATATTTTTTATATAAACCATTGGCCTAGAGTTCAGTTATTGAGTGTGTGAAATCATTTTGCTGACTGAGTGTGTACAACAAATGCTTTACACTGTCCTCTGATACTGCCTTACTGCTCGACCAAGCTACCACTTTAGAGAGTAAGGTTATATCTAACTTTAGCCTCTGCCAAACCTCCGGGGACTGTGGACTCTGTACACCCTGTACCTATTTGGGAACAGTATATACAGAGCCACTTTCTCCCACCAGTTACAGCTTGATGGTTGACACCTTAAAATGACTCTTGCTTTCTTGCGCATTACGGTATTGTTTTTTTTTGCACTAGATATTGTTTACTTGAGGCACAGATTATTCACGAGTTGTACTGATTACTTTTGGTTATGAATTGTAGTGACGGGCCTACGCTATTCAGTAGAGCAATTCCTTCAGTTGATGAGGACTTTTGTGTGCAGTATGTTGAGCCTTTGGCATTTTTCAATATTCCTTGCATCTCTGACACAGTTTTTAAGTGAGCGTTGCACTATTGGCTGATCTGACAAGGGTCTTTTTCTGGCATCACTTGACACTTTGAATATTCATTTAATCACAAATTTAGTTCTGTGTGTTTAAGAATGACATCCTTGACATAGCGATTTAGTGGTTATATGGGGCAGTGTCTTGCATGTTTTCACAACCTTGCCTGACGGTTTGCTGTCACAAGCAGCTTTATTTATTTATTTTTTTATTTAGTTATTATTCATAAGGTTTTGAATTTATTCAGGCCCATGATTTCCTATTGGGGTCTGGCATTAACTAAATAATGATTTTATCTAATGGCACACATGATCTCTGTAAATAAATATTACATATATTGTCTTTGTTTTTATACAATTTGAGATGTGCATCTGTGTACATGTTTTAATTCCAGAGATCCCTTGCCTTCCTTAGTACTTAGGAGGCCTTAAAAGTGCATGGCCGAAATGCATTGATCTTTGTCGGGAGGAGTTCCATTATATATATATATTATCTTTGAATTAATCCTAGTCAAATAAGAAAGTGAGGGGTTGTTCCCCAGGACTCTTTTTGATGCTGTAACTTCCTCCTGTGGGATTGAACACTGCACTTACTTCATAACCACCCTGTATAAGCAAGTCACAAGGGATATAGACAATAAGCTACTTTGCCCCTAATGTGCCTTTGTAAAATATTGTAATTCTTTTTTTCAGTTGTCAAATATTCATGTCTGTCTTTTCTTTATTTTGTTTCCAGAGATCTATCAAAACATGTTATCGCTGAATGTTTATAGCGACACAGGCAGGATGTATATAGTGAATGGTTAAAGGAAATTCTATGAGGAATTAACATCAATTCCCAGTGAAAATGAATTATTTAATTGTGGTATCCATTGCCATTTAAAATCTTTATTCAAACTAATTGCAAATAGATCATAAAACCACAATTTCATCATATCAAACAGATATTGTAAAAGCCATAAAACAATTTAAAATCGTAATTAATTTTAAGTGCCCCTTACAGTGGTTTAAGACAAGACACCCATCAACTTTCTTCTTCTCATGCAGGCCCACAGAAATGAGCTACCGTGAAGCCTACATTGGTTAAAATTATGACGCCTTAAAATAGGGAGGATAAATGCTTCTCTTTCCCTTTGGTAGAACTTGAAAAGAGTATCAGGTGTAAATCAGATTGGGGCGAAAAGTTGTCGCAAGGACAAAGACTCAGGTCAGCATGTTTGAACTTCCTCTCTGGAATCCCAAGCATCAAAGGAATGAAGTTCAAACGAAAACACAACAAAATTAATCTATGCTGAGCTATGGCGATACTTGAGAGGTATGAATTTTCTACCCCAGATCTTGGCGGGACTAGGGCATAAGCAGTAAGCTCTTGTTGATGGCGATTATTTTCCCTGCGAACAAAACAGGCCCTCTGCATTCATTGCTCAATTATTTTCTGCTTGGTTACCTTCCTGCAAGAGAGAGGGTCTCTGAACAGATCTTCCTGCCCAATAGCAGTAAATTTTGCTTCTACATATCTGAGCCATCCAATCCTCCCGCAACCCTCCAACTTCAGGCAGTCACCAATTATACGCTGGGTTAAACTTACAGTCGACCTTCTCCAAATGGAGAGCCACCGCAGGATCGGCGCCAGTCTAATAGAGCTAGACAAATATGGAAGCCCTAGTTCAAGATGTAGAATATAGTTAGAGGATGAGGGTGGTAATGACACCTGGACTTAAAAAAGATGTCTTCCATTCTCTGCAGTTGTTCAATGTGGGCCATCCCCCACAACCCTGCCCCGTAGGTTGCTGCCGCCTTTGTTTTAGCTTGATAATTGTTTCTACTCGTGTCCACAGGGCTAGCTCCCAACTTCTTCGTGAAACCGTTTATAGCTTGTAGGCTTCTTTCCATGTCCAGGGCTTTTGCTGCCACTTAATTCGACCAAGTTTGTTTACTGTCGAACAGAACTCCCAGGTATGCAAAAGAGTCAACTACTTCAATTGTCTTTGAGGCCAGATGAAAATAAGGGGGTTTTGCACCTCTAGCAGCTCCAGCTATAATGATTAAAGATTTGGTTTCATTAACTCAGAGATCTAAGGAAGCCATGAATGAGGCATATGCTGTTATGAGGCTCTGGAGAGCTACCCCTGTCCTAGCTATCAACACTGCATCATCAGCGCAAGCCAATATTGGGAGGGGAGTGTTGTCGAATCTAGGCACATCCGGAGTAGAGCCAGGCAGAGCTGCCTCCACCCCGTTAGTGTAGACGGAAAAAAGGAACGGGCCGAGGACACATCCCTGCCTGACACCTTTCTCAATTTTAAACAAGTGTGTGCATTCTCCATTTAAGCTGTACCTCACACAGGCAGTATCATTGGCGTACAGCTGACGGATGAAGCGAATGATCAGGGGGTCGATCCCCATTTCCTCCATCATAAGCCACAGCTTCTGATGGGACACGCAATCGAAGGCGGCTGACAAGTCCATGAAGGCCATGTATAACTTCCTACCTTTAGCCTTTGTATATTTATCTATGCAGAGCAAGAGGTTGAGACATTGGTCCACTGTCCCCTTACCTTTTTGGAAACCATATTGCACCTGCATTAACATGTTTCGATCCAGTGCCCAATTCTCCAGTCTGGCTAATAGTAGCCGGACCATTAGTTTCGCAGTTGTGTCCAAAAGGGAGATGGGTCTATAGTTCTTTGGTCTGTCTCCCTTCTTGAAGATTGGAACTATAACACTGTGTTTCCAGGATGGGGGGGTCCTCTGCTGCTATGCTGTTGAAAATGTTTGTTAGCAGGGGAACCCACATATCGAAATCAGCCTGGAAGAGGTCAATTGGCACCCCAGCGGGTCATGAGCCTTTACTGGGACACAGGCTTCCAACCCTCTTCTGACTTCATGTAGTGAGAATAACAGGGTTCTATGCGGAGAAGATGCTAAGTCGGGTTGTGGTGGCCCCCCGGGGTGGTTTTCGACCAAAAATACCTTAAAAGTACTGTATCCACACCTCTTCCTCTACGTGCGTATCCAGGGACGGGTCTTTTATGTCCTTAGAATAAGGGGCATTTATAACTTTCTAAAACTCCCTACTATTCCCCGAACTGGCGGCTTGTTCGAGGTTCTCCCAGGCCTTCTCCCTTATATCCTTTGCTCGTTTATTTCTAGCCTGCTTGTACTCATTTCGCAGTGATCTTACCAAAACCTGGTCCCTGGGTTTAGATTTTAAAGCGCTGACAAGTGATCTCTTTGCTATAGAGCTTGATGTATCACACCAGCGACTCGGTTGTAGGTCACTTACTGGCTTGTGTTGAGTGAGAGTGGCTTTTAATCCTGTTAATAAGGTTCTAAACTGAGTAACTAATAGAGAGGGAGAGGACCCCTCAGCCAGGCAGTGTAGAGTGTTGTCCTTTACTTGGACTATTATTGCAGGAGCCAGGTTCTGCTTCACCACCTGTGCCCACTCTAGTTGGTATCCATTGTTCCTAGCTAAAACAATATTGTCTACTACCTTTTGGGGTCTTTTCATTTTTTGAGGGAGACTTAGATAAATGTACAGAATTGCGTGATCTCTATGGCATGCGAACAAGGTGGCTGAGTGGTTCACACTATCTCGTATTGCAGAGGAAACTAAGACAAAATCGATCATGGGCTCAGTTAGTCCTCTTAAATGTTCTCTCTATCTGGCCAGTCTGCGAACTATTAATAACAATCAGGTGCCTCGAATAAAGAAATCTGTTGAGGGTGTCACCATTTTCATTGTGTGTGAAATGAAGGAGGGGGTTGCCCTGGTGATCGTCCAACCCACACACCCTGACCTCATTGTACTTGAACAAATGTGTGTTAAAATCCCCCATCCAGATTAGACTAAATGGGCCCTTGTGTGTTCGTGAATTAAGTGAGTCTAGCTCATTATTTCGATCATCTGCGACTCGCTTCATGTTAACCTCAAATTCATTATTATAAACATTTATTAAAATCCAATGGCTATAATTTATGAGCTCCAATAATAAAATGTGGAAGTAGTTATTCTGGGCACCAACCTGCTTTACTTGAAAGGGTAACGTATTAGAGATTAGGGTTAATAGTCCCCCTTTGGCTCTACCTGACACTGAGGGCACCGCTGGTGTATGAAATGTACAGTACCCTGCAAAAATCACTGGGTCTTTAGTAGGGGTGGGCGGAATTTGCGGAATTAACCTTCGCAAATTATCGCGAGAATGTTTAAAATTATCGCAAACAAGCAGAAATATCGCAAAGATGCGGAAGTTTTTTTCCGGCATGTTCGCGAGATTTTCTGCATGGTTGCGGGTCGCCAACTTACCCATGTGGTTGCTTGCGGGCGCGGCCATCTTGTTTTGAGTTGTTCTCGCGGTGCATGATCGCGAGAAGAAAGACGTGATCGCGCAACGCATGACGTCACTGCGGGCGCGAACTGTCGCGAGACAGCGCAAATGGCTAAAAACAATACAACATCTCATGGAGAACGCGACCGGATCAAGAAAACTTGTCGGCGAACGCAGGGATTCAGGTAAGGCGATCGCGCGCGCGCGAGAATGTATCATTTTACAGCGCGAGCAAGAAACAAATTATCGCCAAGCTGCGGAAACCGGAATTTTTGACATTTTCGCGCTCTCCGCGGAACGCAAAAATGTCAAATTATCGCAATTTCCGCGAACGGAACGAAATTTTTGCCCAGGCCTAGTCTTTAGCCCATGATTCTTGAAAGCTGATAATATCCAGCTTTAGCCAATAGTTCTGCCACTCAGCATTTCCTGCCTTGGAGGCAACACCTGCCATATTCCATGATGCCAAACTGATCCCATTTCTCTCCAATAATCCCTGGGTTAGGGGAGACCAGGGGGACACCTGCGGGCCAGAAGCTACATTATCTGGTACAGGAAGTGGAGGATAGGTGGATACTGATGGTCAATCACATCCTTCCAGGTCTGTGAGGGGAGTACATTTATTGGATAACCCGACCCCCAAGACAGTGCTCACGCAGTCCAAGTATCGCGGCATATATGTATCTTGCCTTATCCCACCCCTCTGGTCAATTCCTGGCTGTGGACCCTGTTTATGGAAGTACTCTATTTCTAGAGGAATTATATGCGTGCTACTAGGAGGAGTTCTGTGGAGGTTTTTATTAAGAGTGGTACCGAAATGGGCTTTATTAAAGTTTATCACGACACAGTCTCCTGCGAGGGATTTAATAGAGTTACCGACCCATCCCACTCTCCTCATCATGATAATTTTATTGGCTAGTTGTTGACTCCCCATACCCCAGTCTATGAGACAGTTTGATAACCAGCGCAGACATCTCCATTCCAAAAAGCTTTATTTGATGTGTTAAGTCATAAAAGCACACAGAAGTACATCTAAGTCAGTACATGAGACATCTAAAACAATTAATAAAACACCTTATCAAATATAATACACGTTCATATGGATGAATAAATACATATATCCTAAAGATTCTATGTACAAATATAAAAATACAATAAAAAATTGTTATGATAAAACCTTTGTAGTTATTCCATATTACGAGCTACTGATTTCAGAGCAAAGTGGTTAAAGAAACGGGTAAGTGTTTCCACTAGAGCAAATTACAGCGTAGCATAATCTCATTTAATCTGCTGCTTGATTAAGGAAACATGCTCTTATTGCCCACGCCCACCCCAGGTATTTTGCCACTGCTATGACAATCACCTCTGCTGTGTCGGTTCTTAGGATTCTTTCAGCTTCACTAGATCTTCTTGTACACAAGAGCTTGCAAACAGGTGACAACCAGACACGGCGTGGGGCATTGTATCCAATACATTCAAACAATAGGTGGGCCAAAGATTCTTTGCTATGCTGACATACCGGACACAAATCGTTACTGGGTTTGGACCATTTTGTAGTAAAAACCCTTAGTGGCAATGTACCCACCCTAAACTGGAAATATAATTTTCGCTTGTAGGGCTTTTTAATGAAATCCCAGTATTGTTCCAGCTTAAGGATGGGTTTACAGTCTAAGAATAGCCCTGTTAAAAAAGAGGACTCACAACTTCACAAAAAGTTAATCTGGGTCGTTTCCCAGTATTTGGCTTTCAAAAACATTTTGGGGGGGAAAGATAGTATTTTTAGGTTCCACCCACAGAGAATTCAAGCCGATTGTCAATAAGATAGCTCTAAGCTCCCTCCGCCATTTTATTTGGTGCAACGTGTCTACCCTTACTATATCCAGAAAACCAGCCGCATACTCTGTGAGCTCTGGGGTAGAACAGAGTCTACGCCAGTACAAAAGAAGACGTAGTTTATCAGTGTGAGCTTAGCTAAGTTTTCATATCCCCATAGCTCAGCACCGTATATGGCAGAGCTACTGACTTTCATGTTATAGATCTCGATTGCGGGGCTGATTGTCTTAGAGAATGAGGTATTATATTCCTTTTGCAGCACCCCCACCAGTTGTTGGTGTTTTAGGGATGCTATATCGACCCGATGTGTCCAATTTAGCCCCTCCTGGAAGTTTACCCCTAAATATGTAAACTCTTTGACTTGGTCTAGCAGGCGATTGTTCATTTTGATGCTCCCCCGAAGGCCATCAGTTTTGTTTTTGAGACATTAACCTCCAATCCACACCTCGAGCAGAACTCCTCAAAGATTGTTAAAGCTCTCTGGAGTCCACTCGGCGTTTTGGAAATGATCAATCTGTCATCTGCGAACATTAGTATGGGGACCACCATTCCGACCACCATTCCGACCTTTAGAAATGTCTCTACTATAGACTACATCTTTATCAATGAAGGGCTTGCCCACAATCTTTGCAACTTCACAGTGGACGACAGAGAGGAAAGCGATCATAGGCCCCTCCGCGCCACATTCAATCTGGCGCGGGTACAAGCAGAATTACAAGCAGTTATTGGAACTACCACGGGGGAGGAACATCACAATGTGCTTAAAAGAATAAAATGGTCAACCAATCTCAGTCATAGCCTGCTAGACTATGTAGCTAGAAGGGAGGAAGAACCTAACCCAGTTCAAACTAAGAACATCATCCACCTCTGGGAAACTCTGACCTCCGACTTATTGGAACGTCTGGGCAATAACCATCATCCAAGAAGTCGCCAATTCCACTCTGATCCTCGCCGTGCAACATCGTGGTGCCTGTCACAGTGTAAGCGTGCTCTAAATAAGGCAATCAGGGCACAAAAGAAAGGCACTCATTTGTCAGGGAGATACTCCATTGCTGCTCTGCGAACAGACTATAAAAAGAAAGTCTGGGCCCACAAAAAACTGCAGACTGAACAGAATTGGTTGACCGTGTTCTCCTTAATTAAAGGTAATGACAATAGCAAGCTTTGGCGTTTCATTAACAGTCTGACCCCCAGAGGAGAGCAAAAGGAAAATAGTGTTGCAGGGAAAGTGTGGGAACAGTATGCCAAGGGGCTGCATACCTGCGAGTCAAATCAGGCCACTGCAGGAAGCCGTGCGTGGTCCAAGGTGGCGGCGGAAATTATCGAACCCGAAAGAGCTACGTCAGAAGGCGTAAACTCGACCTGCACCGGATCATTCACAGAAATGGAGGTACTAAAGTGCATCAAGGCCATAAGAACTGATGGCGCTCCAGGCCCAAATGGGATTCCGGCCCAGGTTCTGAAAACCGCCTCAGCCTTTTTTGCATCCAGACTCACCCCTTTATTTAACCATTCTTTTGCCACGGCAATGTTGCCATCCTCTTGGAAAGGTTCTATTCTATTCCCCATCCATAAAAAGGGGGACCACACGAACCCGGCCAATTATAGGCTTATAGCTCTCCTCGACATAGAAGCAAAGATATACGCCCGCCTTCTTCTCAGGGATCTGGAGGATTGGGTGGACAAGAACGGCATTCTTCCGCCCACACAGACCGGCTTTAGGGCCCATAGCTCCACTCTTGACAACATCTTAGCCCTTTCCTACCTCGCGAAGAAGGCCAATACGAGGAACAAACCGCCCCTGTTCTGCTGTTTCATAGACTACTCCACAGCCTTTGACCGAGTGAACAGGGGCCGGCTCTGGGCAAAACTTGACTCGTGGGGGCTACCACAGGCTCTGCTAAAAGCTATAAAAGCGCTCTATGAGGGCACCTGGGTCAAGGTGAAGCTAAGCCCCACAATAACAACTGAAAGAATTGAAACCAACTCGGGCCTCAAGCAGGGGTGCGTCTTGGCCCCCATGCTTTTCAACTTGTATACTGCGGACATGGGGACAGCTCTGAAAGATGCCAACTTAGCACCTCCAAAACTGGGGAGGCTCGTCTTGGGAACACTCCAGTATGCAGACGACACGGTGATCATGGACCACACTAGGGTGGGGCTCCAAAGAGCCTTAAGCAGTTTGGCCCTATACAATAAGTCAAATGACTTACGGATCAACGTGAGCAAGACCAAAATCGTCATTTTTGGCAAATACCCCCTCAAAAAAGAAGCTTCATGGTCTCTGGGGGAGCACCGTATCGTCACTGCCCCATCCTACAACTATCTGGGCACCTGGGTCTCTGAGAGTGCCTCTGCAGTCAAACATCTGAAGGAGCTTAAACCTAAAATTAACAAAACCATTCTGTCGTTAAGACGCTTATGCCTCCGCTTGGACAGTCCCTCAGCAGAACCAATGTTGACAGTGCTCCGGGCAAAACTGATCCCTGCCATTGCATATGGGCATATAGCCTACCCTGGTGCATTTGACAAAGTGGTAAACGCGGCCCAAGCGAAAGCCTATAAGATGGTGCTACAGGCCCCTAGACACGCAAGGAACACTAGATTAAGGCTAGAAATAGGCCTTAAGCGACCGGAGCTGGTATTACTGGGGGACCTTTTAAAACTCTATATTAGAGTATTGAAAGCACCAGAACATTCGCTAAAGCACTCCCTAAAATCAATCTTTGATGAGGTGGGCTCCCCCTGGTACTCAAAGGTAGGACAAGCTATTGCAGCATTGAAAATCGAAAGAAGGAGTTTGCCCCTGCACGAAATTCCTTTCTCAGCCTGGGCCCAAGCAGTTAAGTGCCAAGTCCGGATCATCTCCTTTGGACTTGACCTTGCATCTCTTCGGCAAAATCCACTAACTCACGCCCTGGACAAATCATATATTCCAGGTAAACCCCAACCTTACCTGCAAGATCCAGTATCCACTTGCGCGAGAAAGAAAATTTTGTATTTTCGACTTTTGGCCCTCAGGATCATGGACTTCAACCCCAAATGGGCCCGTACGGATGGCACCCTGGCCTGTCGTCTATGCAATTACCGCAGAGAATCCTGGCTACACTTGCTGTGCTGCTGCACAAAGCTGGCCAATGATCGCCATCGCTTGCTGCTTCCGATTTTACGGAATACGGACTATAGAACTTGCAGAGAGGCTTCGGACTGGTGCCTCTCAGTCTCCACGACCTGTTTGATAGCCAGAGTTGCGAAATTTATACACCAGGTAAAAATGGCACTCGACTCCCACTTAACGGCATTGTCTGTAAAGTAACTGGAAGCCTTCCGCCCCAGTTATCTAACCTGGGCTGGTTTAAAGACCCACGAAGAATCCATCTTTCGTCAACAGCCCTTGGTACATGTATTGACTCTACCGAACTTTCATGTGCCTCCCCTTATCAGTTGGGAAATACTGGTACAACCTATACATCACTCCTTTTAAAAGAACTCTGCTTTGGACAGCTAATCAGGACTAATATGTTAATATTTAACCCAAAGTGACTTTCACTTTTATGTGTGGATGGGACTTGTGAGGGGGTGAGTCGGGACGTTCATAAAGCTTCTTTTTTTTTTTATTTTATCTTATACTGTAAAGATTTTAAGTAATCATGCAGTTTATTATTAAAATTGTCAAAAAAAAATTGTCATCTGCGAACATTAGTATGGGGACTTTTTCACCTGCTAGTATCGGGGCGTCTGTGGAGGTTGACCTCTGCAATCCACTATTCCATTGATATACAAGGAGAATAGTGTCGGGCCATCACACATCCTTGTCGAACACCCTTCTCCACAGGGAAAGATTCCGTAACTTTGCCCTGCTTGCCCCATTGGATCTTAGCCTTATTGTCCTCATGTATCCTAATGATAAGTGTCAACAGGTCAGATGGTAACCCCATTTCTTGTAATGTCTTCCACAGTTTAGCTCGTGGTACAAGATCAAAAGCTGACCTAAGGTCAACAAAGACGGCATACAAACTGCCCTTGCCCAAGGATACAGTCTTCCAAAAAAGCAAAATAAACCTAAACACTTGGTCAATAGTGATAGTATAGGCTCAGAACCCTGCTTGTAATGGCGATAAAATGCTAAATTCATCGATCCAGTCTTGAACTTTGTTAAGCACCAACCTGCCCATTACTTTTTGCAAAGAATCTATTAGGCTAATCGGCCTGTAATTCCCTGGGCATGATTTGTCCCCTTTCTTAAAGACTGGTATGATTTCTGCTCCTTTCCAGGATTCTGGAACCGGAGCACCCTGGGCTATGGCATTTGTCAATAGGCGAATGCACGTACACCATCTATCTTTATCATAGAGGATTACATCCCCCGGTATTCCGTCTGGACCAGGTGTCTTTTCAGCCAAAATGGATTTAAGTGCCACCTCGACATCTACCTTGCTAAAGACTGCCTCCTGGAAAAAGTGCTTGGCGATGCCGCCCTCTATTTCGTACACACTTGCAGCATATTGTGGCTTAAAATGGTTTACCCACTCTGACTGTGAGACATAGTTTTGGGGCTGGCAGGCCTGCCCACCTCTGTCCCATTTGTGTACGTTCCAGAACTTTTTGGAGTTTCTCCTAACAGAGGCCTCCCTAAGTTCCTCCCACCTTTTATTATCCCGTTTTTTTTTCGCCTTTGCTTGGGCCCCCCGATTGGTCGCCCTTGCTGCTCGTACCACCGTAGGGACGCCTTCATTAATAGCCTCCCCTATAGTTGCACGTGCCTTTTTACATTCTTTGCTGTACCATTTCTGTATTTTAGGGATAGCTGCCTTTTTGATCTACTCTTTTTAATAAAATACATACGTAACTGGCCCAAAAATGTGTTGTGTATGCAGGTAGGTTGCCCTAAGGCAGTTGGGTTTACTACACTGGCCTGGAGCTCATTTATGGCCTGGTTCATATCCTTTTCGATGGTAACTAAAACTTCAGGTAGCTCGATTATCTTAGCCCATTTAAGTCACCTCAGGTCATTCGATGGAACAGCATTTGTCCATTAACTGCGTGGTGGATTCGTACTACTGGTCCCGCAGAGGAGGAATATTTGCCAGGACCAACACGAGTGGAGAAGCTGCTGATGGAAGGTGAAGGACTCGCTGAGGGTGGTTGACCCCCATTACCACGGGGGGGTCCTGAATTCTTGATGGATAAGGACCAAGTCTTGTAACCCCCAGTCCTGAAGTGCCTGATGATCATTGGCCCTTTTGCCCGGGGGCGTTGGAGGTTGAGCCTCCCTTTGTTCAATGGATAGGGTGCAGGCTGATGGGGCCAATCCACCCCACGCAGTTGTCCCTGTTGGAATACCATGCGACAGTGAAGGAATTGTGGTCCGACCAGCATGCACATCAGTTTCGGGGTTATCTTTAACTGCAGATGAGGGGTCAGCTGGATGAGACATCATTACAAGGAGGGCAGCTGTTTTTTGGGCCTCTATGCCGGCTAGTCTCTCTTCAATTTTAGCTAGCTTCAGCATAATGGGATCAATTATAAATTATAAATTTAGATACTTCTGTCCAGAAAGCATTATGGAAGACGGTTTCATGAAGTGGAACAGTAGAAGTTAGAGGCATCGATGTTGTAGGGGTATTTCAAGTAACTGTCTAACACAAACAGCCCGGGGTTTAATAGCTTGGGTGGTTTTGAGCTGTTTGGGCTTGTCGGCCCAAATAAACCTGCCCCACTTTGTTGGAGGATCGCTTGCAGGCTCGATGGAGGTTGATAATGCAGTGTTCCTCCTATTGAAAATGGGAGACGATTGAATGGTAGGAGAAGACTCCCGTTGGCCAGGCGGAAGATCATCAGATAAGACCAATTGTATTAGTGGGGTGTGTGGAACGTTTTCTGGGGTACTCCCTAATGTAACCTATTAAAGAGAAGGAGTAGTTCCAAGGATAAGCATCTCTCTGTCAGTTCGATTTCATGTTAGAGAACACTCGCTGCTCTTGACAGGGATGCATCGAGTGTTGCTACCTTCCTGCCCCCTGTTTTCTCCACGGGACCTTCCGTCTCCCCATGATAACAAGTGACCAATAAGCGATACATAAAAGGGGGGAAAGTACTTTAGGTCAGAAACAGGACATTGGAGGGGGGGCCCAGCCCAGCCTCTTCCGGGCTCCGATGGGTGTGGACAGGTCCGCCCTTGGCCCAGGCGCGTCCCCGCAAGCGTCCCGTGCCGTGGGTTTACAACAAGCTTTTGAGTGCGGAGGCAGGAAGCACCGCGGGAGAGGAGGCCGGGAAGTGTAGTCCTCCCCTGCGGCAGTGGTAAGTGTCCGGTCACCGCTCCTTTGTCTTCCCACATGTGGCTTCACAGGCGGCTACACACGCCGCGGGTTCACGATGCGCTTTTGAGCGCAGAGGCTGAAAGCACAGCGGGAGAGGAGGTCGGGAAGTGTAGTCCTCCACTGCGGTGGCGGTAAGTGGTTAGGCTCAGCTGCTTTGTTTTCCCCACAAGCGGCTTCACAGCCGGCTACACATGCTGCGGGTTGACAACGTGCTTTTGAGCACAGAGGCAGGAAGCACAGCAGGAGAGGGGGTCGGGAAGTGGAGTCCTCCCCAGCGGCGGTGATAAGTGTTCGGGCTCCGCTCCTTTGTTTTCCCCACAAGCGGCTTCACAGTTGGCTAATTGTGGCATCAGTACATGGTGTTTTAATTAATACCTACAGGATTCAGCTGTATTTTGCTTTCTAAATTTGTTGCCCAGGACATGTGGGGTTAGATAAACATAACCTTTTATATATTCCATTATCTCCATGTCCATAGGGCAGGGTGCATGGCATTCATAAATTAGTACATGTTTACTTATATTTTGCATGTCTTGGAAGAAAAAAACTCCAAAGCATTTGTTTACTGCTGGGATGCTGGCTCTCCCATGGAAAAACACTGGTTTATATAATAACACCTTATAATGCAAAACTTAAGCTCAGGAATAGTTAGAACAGTGATTCAAGTACTAAAATCTATATTAATTTAAAATCCAATCAAATGGTCGTCAGATTTTAAATTACCATTTTGAAAATGCCACTTTTAGAATGTTATCATTTTCCTGCCTATACCTTCTAGTAGACTTTAAGAGTCAATCCCCAGCTGTCACCTGACAGGCTGCGGGCCCCAGCAAGGAGGTATAAATGGCTCCCAGGAAAGGGAACAGAAAGGACTTGGCGAGGAGGAGGTGTGACCTCCTCCTGACAAGATGGAATGATCGAGTGACCACTAGGTACACCAGCTTCAAAGGGGCATACCCTGTCACAGGCAGATGTAACTCACACCTAGGCCTGGCCCTACAATTGTCCAAGTAGCTAGAATGGTACCAATCCCACTGGGGGAGAACCTGCTTCAGAACTTGTTTCCAGGGGAAATGTTCTCATTTCCCTAGACACACTTAAGGGGTTCTACCGTATTGTTTTTAGGGAGAGAGGGGCACTGTGGGATAGTTTGGCAAGACTGGACTTTTCTATAAAAGAACCAGCCTATGCTGAATTGTCAGACTCAACTTAATTGTGTCTTCTGCTGAAAGGATCCTGACTTCCAGAAAAGTCAGAACAAGAGGATTTCACTAGGACCAACAGCAAGCTACAACCCTACAACAACACCTTTCTAGGCCCACACTTCACCCGCTCCAAATGTTTCCGCTGTTGACATTGGGAGCCTAGCATTCCCAACTAGAGCATCTGTTGTTGATATGCCCCTCTTCAGATACAGCTGCCACCCTGACACACTGATGAACTTGTCTATGAGAACTTTTCTCCAGAAAAACAGCTACGTCAGTAGGTAAATTCCACTGGGATGAGCATGTTCCCTGTAGTGAGCCCACATCCCATCTCCATCTCCACCTTAACTTTTGACTTTGACCCAGTCTAGTCGACCAGGTACCTACAGTTGAAGCTTAGTCGTTTTTTGTGCTAGAAACTTCTTAAACTTTGAAAAATCATATCTTTGTTTACCTAAATTAGAATTGTGTTGTTTTTTATTCTATTTGCTCATTAAAATGTACATTCTTTACACATTCCTCCTAAGTTAAGCCTGTCTGCTCTGTGCTACAACTATGAAGGGTGCTACAACTATTAAGGGTTGAGCCCAGTTTTAATTTATTGAGACCTAAGTGGGCCTGGTAGGGAATAGGACTACCATCTACTTCAACTACGAATCCACTTTCTCACCTGCCCTTGTCATTTTGCTATTACTTTCTGTAGGTGTTGCTCGGCCTAGGTCATAGCCCAAATTGTTGGCAAAGGTTTAGCTAGCCTCACTTTAAAAAACACCTCTTGTAACCTTTTTCCAAGAAAGTCCTCAAACCAGAAAGTTGAACTTATCTTTACAACAAATTCTAGAGGTAGGAGAAAAGAAAGGAGCAATAGAGGGGCATAAACAAACAGAGGCGAGACAGAATGCTCTTACTATCATTTCATTTTGAAAACTTTATTCGACAAATAAGTCATGAAAGTATCGTACATCAGACATTTACATTAACAAAAAACTATAACAATAAACTAATCACATGATTTTTACACTTGAACACCCTAAATTACGATATACTCCATGATTGCTGGTCGATGCTAGTTTCTAGGCATCCTATTCAATAAAACAATTCATTGTTAAACAACAATATTAGCTCCTCCTTAACAAAAATTAATCAAAACCACAAAAAGACCTAGACTAAAATTATTACATATGAGGATTGAAGAATAGATATATATGAAATGAATAGATGCGTGACTACCTTAGGGTGCCATGTCATTAGTCACTTTCGCATTAGAATATCTATACCGTATAATCCAAGCCCACTTTATATATTTTGCCGTTGCTATTGCAATTGTCGGGCTTGAATCTGAGCGCAAGATTCTCAGTGCCACCTCGTACCTTCGAATGCCTATAAGGCGACAGACAGGTAATACCCATTTTTTACGAGGGTGCTCATATAGGGGACAAAAAAAGATGAAATGACTCAAAGATTCAATCATATATCTACATTTAGGACATTTGTCTTGGGACCCATTGGTCCATTTGCGCGTAAATGTAGAGACAGGAAGGGTACCTATCCTGAACTGGAAATACAATTTGCGATCAATTGGTTCTTCAATCAAGCCCCAAAATTGTTCCTGCCCAGGGTGGGCCTTGATCTCTAGGTATCTAGCTGTTATCTGAGATGTACTCCCCTTAGAGACAGATTCCATAGCTATGAGTTCCCAGTACTTAGCTTTGACGATTTCTTTTGAGGGGAAAACCGCATTTTGGGGATCATCCCATAGATTGCTCCACCCCAATCTATAAAGTAATGTTTTAATAGACTTCAACCATTCAATTTTATGGAAACGGTCTTTCTCCATTATTTCTTTCAGACCCAAAGCATAATGCCTGAGCTCCTCAGTTGACCAAACCCTACGCCAATACAGCAATGGTCGCAAATTAGCAGTGTCTTGTAGGGTTTTCAGACCGAGGTCCCAGAAAAGGGGTAACAAGGGAGTACTTTGGGATACACCAACAACTTTCCGTATAAACTCACTCTCCATTACATTCAAGCGTTTGGGATTGTTGCCATAGCCCCATAGCTCTGAACCATATAATGATGAGCTACGAATCTTCATTGAATAAATTTCGAGGAGTGGGCCTATTGGCTGTGACTGTGAAGTTTTAAATCTTTTTATAAGGAAGCCTGTCTGCTGCTGGAACTTCAAAATTGACAGGTCTAGTTGGCTTTTCCAACACATATTCTTCTGTAACGTAACTCCCAGGTATGTAAATGCATCAACTTGTTCCAGGGGCGAACCACCCAATGCAATTACACCACCAAACGGTTTATAGGATCTACACGGTTTAGGGCCGTTGAGAACCATAAACTTGGTCTTGGAAACATTTATTTCCAAACCACGAAGCAAGCAGAACTCTTCAAAGCGTCGGAGGGTAAGCTGCAGGCCACTCGGGGTTTTAGAAATCAGCAATGTGTCGTCCGCGAACATGAGAACTGGGATACGAATTCCGTTCATAGCCGGTGCATCCGAGGGTACCCGGGAGAGGAACTCGGCCACCCCGTTCACGAAGAGCGAGAACAAGGTCGGTGCCAAAACGCAACCCTGCTGAACTCCTCGCTCCACGGGGAAAGACTCCGTTACCTCTCCCTGTCGTCCCCACCGGACCCGTGCAAAATTGTTCTCATGTAAGCGGACGACCAATGCCAACAGCTCCGGCGCCATCCCCAACTCCTCCAATACCTGCCACAGCTTGTCTCGTGGGACCAAGTCGAAGGCCGCCCGTAGATCCACAAACACTGCATACAAAACCCCTTTCTCTAAGACAACTGTCCGCCAATAGAGGACAATAAACCTGAAGACCTGATCTATTGTGCTTGTTTTTGGTCGAAACCCAGCCTGTAAAGGACTTAAAATACTATCAGCTTCCATCCAGGTTTGGATTTTGCCCAAGACAAGCCTGCCCAGGATTTTTTGCATGGCATCTATTAAGCTAATGGGCCTGTAGTTGCAAGCCAGCGATTTATCCCCTTTTTTATATATCGGGACGATTTCTGCACCTTTCCAGGAATGAGGGATGGTCATTCCCTGGGCTATGGCGTTAGCTAGATGGGTAATATATAGACACCATCTTTTTCTATTGTGCAGAAATACGTCGGCCGGGATACAATCCATGCCAGGAGCGCGTCCCTGGGTAACTATGTCAAGCGCTATGTCAACCTCCTCTGCGCTAAACACAGGGCTATTATAAAACGGCCTCTCCTGGTGAGACATTCTAGCATCCACGATGCCTTTAGAATATTGTGACTTAAAGAAATCTATCCAAGAATTCTGAGGTACATGATTATGAGGACTATCAGTAATTTCACCCCTCTTCCATTTAAAGATATCCCAGAATTTTTTCTGGTTTTTATCAGCACATGCTGCTTTTAAATCTGGCCACAAACTCTCATCCCAATCTTTTTTTGCTTTCCATAAGGTCTTTTTGTGTGTGTTGCGAGCTATTTTGATCT
Source organism: Triturus cristatus (assembly GCF_964204655.1). Lineage (NCBI taxonomy): Eukaryota > Metazoa > Chordata > Amphibia > Caudata > Salamandridae > Triturus > Triturus cristatus. Next base: position 762,922,541 of record NC_140595.1, read on the forward strand.
TGCTCATATCTTTTGATTTGAGAGCCAGACCCAAATTGCTGCGGGCATGTTTACAGGAGGCATTATACCAATCCTCCTGTTTGCGTTTAGGGGCCTGTTTTGCTTTAAAGGGTCTACAAAAACATGATTTCAAACTAACAACTAATTTTTCATGTATAGTCTCTAGGGCAACTAAAGGTTGACAATTATCACCTATTGCCGTGATTGATGTCAACGCCTCTTCCACATAGGACTCGATGCTACCTAAAAGATCAGGGTGCTCAACTACATTACGCCATTTAAGTTGGCGTTCATCATTGGATAGAACGACAGCTGGGCCGATCTTTTCAGAGCCGTAGGCCTCCCTGTCACCCAATCCTAGTTTAAAAGTTGCAACTAGCGGGTTATGATCGCTTTCTATCCGTGTCTCAACCACCATATCCACAAGGGTATACCACATCGTTAAGTGGACCAGGAGATAATCTATGTTACTTGCCCTGATACCATTATCGTACGTTTTATTGCATGTCCTATCTGATATAGTTCTTCCGTTGGCCGCCCTCAATTGGTTACTCAGGCAAAACCCTTTCAGGTACAGGGCCGCCTCTGTCCACTTGATGACTGCCTTTGACTCAAGCAGTGGAACGCCCCACTTCAAGTCTTCTTCCTCTGCTAAAAGCATATCTTGTGACCCTAGAGGCTCAAAAGTTGTATTAAAATCACCCGCAATAAGTGGGAGCGCGTCTATGGAATTAGATTCGACAAGAGTATTTAGTGCAGGCATCACCTTGGAAATTTTCCCACCTGGTAAGCCCCTTGCGTATACGTTGTATACGTCGATTTTGAGGTTTGGCATACAGGTCAGCCTGACTCCCAATATATCATCATTCTGAGTTGGGATGGATTGAATTTTACACTCCAGGCTTTGTTTGATCCAGATAACCAAGCCTACTGATGGCCGTCCCTTGGATTTTTTGACCGCGGGGACAAAAAAGTTCAAATAGCCCAACATAAACACAGGCTCAGTTGACCATGTCTCCTGAAAGAGACAGATATCATGCTTGCTAATGAAATCTGTCCACAGAGGAGAAGGAAGTTTAGAACCAATACCCGCAACATTCCAGGATAGAAACAACACAAGACCAGTGGAATTAATTCCGCCTTTGGCACTCCTATTTTTTTATATGGGGAGAGGGCCTACATCTTGTGAGAAACAAGGGGTACCCTCAGTGCTTAAACTTTCATTTTGGAATTCACCTTGTGAGCCTCCTTGACCAGCCCCTTCAATGTATGTTTGGTCAATAAACGTATTGGTATTAGTTCCATCAACTGTTCTAGGGAGATCCCTTTGACATGTACCCTCTACTTCTACTGTGACTACATGTAATTTATCATGATTGCCCGGTGGCATCGGGGCTGCATATGACTTTTCGTTTTTAAGATATACACTACCCTTATTCAGTCAGTCGCAGTCCGCTAGCCCAGAGAGCACATCAAATCTATTGATGGATCTTATGTCCTCATAAGCATCTCCCCCTAACACAGAGCCCCCACGTATGATCCCACCCAGGGGCAAGGACAAGGGTGCGTAGAAAAATGATAATGGCATTGTACGTATTAGGGGAGAAGGGTCGATTTTGGGCCAAGAGCAGATATATTCCACGCACCGTCTATCCCTGAAATTGATAACAACACAATCCCCCTTTAGTAACTTAGGACTCCTGCCCACCCAGTTTACTCGCCTAGCATACAAAATTTCGGCTCGCATGTGGGTCGGCAGTGGTCGCTTATCATTAAGCCAAAAAGTACATTTATTCTTTAAATCCCAATAGGATTCCCTTGCTCCATTGGCCAAGGGAGGGACCCCCGTTAAGATCACCACATAGGGGGCAGCTTCCGGAGGCAGATGTAAATCAATTAAACCCGATGAAACTTGCGCAGGAGGTTGGGCAGGTGGAGGTGGCTTGTCTATTCTAACTCTGCCTGTCCCGGGACTATTTAATACCACGGGTGGAAGGGGAAGTTCGGCTCTTAGCTGGTTACCAGCAGCTGGAGTGGGTTGAAGTTCCTGAGAATTAATTGGATTATTCTTCGCAATTATATTATTATCAATGAGATTTGTCTCAGTACAATGACCTACTGCACTAGGACACTCCTTTTGCAATCCCAAGCCTTGCCTACCACCCCGAGATTGGGCCGATACGAGTGAGAGTTCCATACATGTAAGTCTACTTTCGATCGAACCAAGCCTTTCGTAAATCGGGTCACACAGATTCTTTACAATGCTTTCCAGTCTTTTCCAAAACAATGCTGTATCTGTTTCTGCCGCACACGTGGACCCCGGGAGTGGTGATAGATGTGCCCGTGTTTCGATAGTTGAGGGTTTAGGGCATGGGGGTGTGTCCCTCCTTAAAACGGGAGCAGGAACATGATCAGTTATGGCCTTCTTTCCAGCAGCAATATTTTGGTTTCCCCTACGGGTTTTTTTCAAAGTAGGGGCTAATTATTGGTGATCAGAGGCCATTATTGCATTACTAGTAGAGCGGGTCTTGATACTTGAAACAGGCTTGGTAGTCGAAGCCAGATTGACGTTATTCGCGACATCCGCGTTATCATCCAATATTTCGATCAGAGAAGTGGGACACATCATATGGTCATCATTTTCCAACGTAGATATACAGGTCATGGAATCCGACCTAACGGGCTGTCGACAAGGTGGTGAACTTGAGTTAGCCATACTTCCTAAAGAGGACCTTTTGTCGCATAGGATATCTAGAGATAGTCTTTTTTCAGTTAGTTCGATATCCTTTGCGAGAGCTGATTGCACTCGCACCAGGAAATTGTCCAATGTTCCCATTAGTGCACCCCCAGTAGACTGCATAGTGGTACCATCCCTTTTGACTGATTTTTCCATTCTTTAGTAGTTACTAACGGCCACTTGACACGGATTCCCAGAGCGTTTACACACAAGAGCCTGGTGCTTACCCCTGTTGATTCTCTTTAAACAAAACTTGTTAGGGGAAGGTCCCGTTCCGTTCTCAGTCGATCTCGGACGGGCTCAGACGGGCCCGTCCTTGGCCCGGGCTTCGCCCGGCGCGCGCCCGCGCGCGTCCCGCGATGCGTGGGCCGTGAGGAGTCTTATGGCGTCAGGGCGGGAGGGCGGGAGTACGGGAAGAGGCCACAGCTGTTTGTGATTGCAGGGCTGCTGGTCCTCGCAGTCCCGTGTTAGTTTTCCTTCCAGGGCAACCAGTCACCGTTAGAGATGTTTAGCAGCTCCCCCTTTATGGCAGCACTCACAAGATCCTTGGGTTTAAAAAAAGGGTTCCAATAAAACGACACACAGTGGACTCCAGCCACGAACGGCGCCCGCGAAGCGGGGGCCGTGAGGAGTCTTATGGCATCAGGGCGGGAGGGCGGGAGTACGGGAAGAGGCCACAGCTGTTTCTGATTGCAGGGCTGCTGGTCCTCGCAGTCCCGTGTTAGTTTTCCTTCCTCAGCAACCAGTCACCGTTACAGATGTTTAGCAGCTCCCCCTTTATGGCAGCACTCACAAGATCCTTGGGTTTAAAAAAGGATTCCAATAAAACGACACCCAGTGGACTCCAGCCACGAACGGCTCCCGCGAAGCGGGGGCCGTGAGGAGTCTTATGGCGTCAGGGCAGGAGGGCGGGAGTACGGGAAGAGGCCACAGCTGTTTCTGATTGCAGGGCTGCTGGTCCTCGCAGTCCCGTGTTAGTTTTCCTTCCTCAGCAACCAGTCACCGTTAGAGATATTTAGCAGCTCCCCCTTTATGACTATCATAAAACCTATGTAGCAACCTACAGCCTTCAATACAACCTTAGAAGGATCTAAGGCTAGTACCATAGCCCGTGCATTCTCAGTCACACTCATGCACACCACACACAAAGCCAGGAAGAGTAAGGGAGCTTCATCATAACCTACTATGCAGATGTACCAGGGAGAACCACTTGGCAGCCTTTCCACTGCGATGGAGGCAAAAAGGCCTGTACCCCGTAATTATAATAATCTGACTCCAGCCATTAGTAGTATCATGTCATGAAGGTAGAAGACAGTAACACTAAACATGTCCCAGTTTGTGTGATTCCCAATCATCCAAGAGAGTCTCGTACTCTGTTGTTGAGTAACATACCACAACCATATAGATCACTTCTCAGGAGACTTGTAATACAGGGCTTTTGCACATGAAACATAAATGCCAGAGCAGTATAAATGAGGAGCAGGTTGCCACATGGCATGGGCAGGGCATCAAAGACTTTCAACTCTCCAGATTTTCTGTATATACTGATGATCCTTAAAGCTCTACATATAAGGAAGGCCCCAAGCATGGTTGATATGTTTAGCAATACTAGTTTACGCTTGAAAAATTGAATTAACTGTGTAAGTCACAATCAAAGTGGCAGGGCTGAGCGATGCATGAGCACACTGTTGTTTTAGCACTATTTAAAGATGCAACAGAACATCAGTGAGTCACTAAAGTGATTTCCTCTGTACCACAGCTCCTCCACTACCTTAAAAAGGTGCACTTACAAAAAGAAGCAAAAGAGACATTCTTTGATGAAAATGGCGACCCACCAGCATGGTATGATATTGTCAACTGGCAGCGGGGTCCTGAAGGTACCATCAGGCATGTGAAGGTGGGAACCTATGATTACAGTGCTCCTCCAGGGAAGACTCTGATCATTAATGTCAGCGCTGTCCAATGGGGTGCACGAAACACACAGGTAGGAAAAGAACTTTGAGACAACTGTGTAATTATCTTCTCTGATCACTGCAATGTGTCACTGTAGAAAATGAAATATAAACTAGAGTGAACTTAAAATAATGAAAGAATTCTTCAATTTGTGTATTCATTTGTATTTAACAGTTTTAAATAGTGCTCCTACACCACATACAGTTTTTGGGTGCTTTACAGAGAACTCATTTAGAACAATCACAATAAATACAATAAAGTAACTCCGAAAAGATATACATATGGACAGTGAGAAGCCAGACATTAATTCAAGAAGAGACTGAACAGTGACTTTCTTAGTGTTTCCTTGTGATGAGTAGGGTGAGTTGAAAGGGTTCTGATGCGAGGAGGCAGAGATTTCTGAGAAGTATCCACACTACCAGCATATAAGTACGGTCCGGGCAAAAGAGATTTTGAATCTTGTTGCTTCAAGCTGCAGAGAAGTTTGGCTTATGAGTATTCTTTGGCCACCCAAAATGGTGAATAGATTAGCTATGTATGTGTAATTGTTTTGGAGCATGGATTTGCACATGAAACGTCATATTTTGGATTCTATATAAAACATTATTGGTAGCTAATGTACATTGTGCACTATAGATATAAAGTGGTAACATGTTCTCATCTGTAATAACAAGCCTTTCAAGGGGCTTAATCCCCCAAGTTACAATGCGCCAGTGGGTGCGTTTGCACAGTGGTGCAGGAAGGAGGCAGGGCCTGATATAAAAAGTGTGCAAACCGCCCCCGGCGCATTGTAAATTGGGGGATAAAGTCCCCTTCAATCCTGAGGGTCCCTGGGGGCCAACTAGCCCACCAGGTACCTCCAGTAAGTGCCACAGAGCTGCGTTGCAGAGAGGTGGTCCGAGGCCACGCCCCTTTTTGCACCACTCTGCAAACACAGCTTCTGGTGCACAGCTGGTGGGGTAACGAGGTCCTCTTGTGTCCTGAGGACATCAGGACCCAAGTGGACTTCATCCTCTGAGCAGCAGTGCGCCAGAAGCCACGTTTGCAGCATAGTGTAAAAAGGGAGCGTGGCCTCGGACCACCTCTCTGCAAACCAGCTGTGGGGTGCCTACTGGAGGTACCTGGTGGGCTAGTTAGCCCCCAGGGACCCTCAGTATTCAAGGGGAATTAATTCCCCAACTTACCACGCACTAGGGGATGCTTCTTTCTGCACCTGTCTTGCTTCTTTCTGCACCCCTGTTGTCTATTTATGTATAGCTTTTGCCTCTTTCTGCACTTTTCTTGCCTTTTTCTGCACCTCTCTTCCCTCTTTCTGCACATATGTTGCCTCTTTCTGCACCTCATTTGCTTCTTTCTGAACCCCTGTTGTCTATTTATGTATAGCTTTTGCCTCTTTCTGCACTTGTCTTCCCTCTTTCTGTACCTTTCCTGCCTGTTTTTGCATCTCACTTGCCTCTTTCTGCACTTTTCTTGCTTCTTTCTACACCTCTGTTGCTTCTTTCAGCAATTCTCTTGCCTCTTTCTGCACTTCTCTTGCCGCCTGTTTCTGCACTTCTCTTCCTCTTTCCGCGCCCCTGTTGCTTCATTCTGCACTTTCCATGCTTCTTTCTGCACCTGTCTTGCTTCTTTCTGCACCCCTGTTGTCTTTTTATGTACCTCTTTTGCCTCTTTCTACACTTTTCTTGCTGTTTCCTGCACCTCTCTTCCCTCTTTCTGCACGTCTGTTGCCTCTTTCTGCACCTCATTTGCTTCTTTCTACACCTCTGTTGCTTCTTTCAGCAATTCTCTTGCCTCTTTGGGCACTTCTCTTGCCTGTTTCAGCATCTCTCTTGCTCCTTTTTGCACGTGTGTTGGCTCTTTCTGCACATCATTTGCTCCTTTCTACACTTCTCTTTCCTCTTTCTCCACTCCGGTTGCTTCAGTCTTCATTCTTCACTTACCATGCTTCTTTCTGCACCTGTCTTGCTTCTTTCTCAACCCCTGTTGTCTCTTTATGTACCTCTTTTACCTCTTTCTGTACTTTTCTTGCCTTTTTCTGCAGCCCTCTTGCCTCTCTCTCCACCCCTCTTCCCTCTTTCTGTACCTCTGTTGGTTCTTTCTGCACTGCTCTTGCTTCTATCTGCACCTTACTTGCCTCTTTCTGCACTACTCTTGCTTCTTTCTACATCTCTGTTGCTTCTTTCAGCAATTCTCTTGCCTCTTTCTGCACTCCTCTTCCTTCTTTCTGCACCCCTCCTGCCTCTTTCTGTAGCCCTCTTGCCTCTTTGTGCACCTCTCCTACCCCTTCCTGCACCCCCTTTGCCTCTTTTTATACCTCTGTTGGTTCTTTCTGCAGTGATCTTGCTTCTTTCTTTACCTCACTTGCTTCTTTCTGCACTTCACTTGCTTTTTTCTGCACCTCTCTTGTCTCTTTCAGCACCTGTGTTGCTTCTTTCTGTACTTCTCTTGCCTCCTTATGCACCTCTTATTTAGAGGTAGTTTTAATCCCCCTGCCCTATTATGAACTGGGGCCATGCAGGGGAGGTCATGCCAATCACAGGGGTACCCCAACGGATACTGTACCCTAGTGTTTGTAGGTGTTTTTATTGTATTCTAAGTGTCTTTCAGCATAGCACTGGCTCCAGGCCTGGTTAGTCAGAGTCAGTTACCCGTCTGCAAAAGGTTGGGGGCACAGAATGACTTTGCAACAAGGCCTCTTTCTGCTCTTCTGTTGGTACTTTGTGCACATCTCTTGCTTCTTTCTGCACCTTTCTTCGTCTTTCTGGACTTCTGTTGCCTCTTTCTACATTTCTCTTGCTTCTTTCTGCGCCTTTCTTCCTCTTTCTGCACAATTTTGTATGGAAAGCAATGATCAAATTATAATTTTAGTTTAGCGCATTGAACATTGGGGATTTGCCTGAACACAGTATGCCACTATGTTGAAGCTTTAAAAACACAAACAACCCTGATTCCTCTGGCCTCTTTTTTTCAAAGATGAATGATATTTAATAGCATTGTATAGACTGATCTTTCTCTCATTAATGAATACATATTTAAATAAATGAATACAATCAGCAAAACACTAGCTGAGGCAGCCCCTGCCATGCAAACATATCATTTCTTATTACAAGAAATGAAAACACCAGCAGACTCTTTAAAATACTGTTTCCTCATGTTTTGTTTACCTTTGTGCTTTAATTGTATCATTTGTCTCCTGCGATTTTTATGTATTGTTGTTTCCCTTCTCCAGGTCCCAGTCTCTGTTTGTAGTCCCAGCTGCCCTCCAGGATTCAGAAAATCTGCTATACCAACAAAGCCCATTTGCTGCTATCTGTGCGTTCCCTGCCTGCGGGGAGAGATTTCCAACCAAACAGGTAATTGAACCTGTGGCATGGAAACTTGAGTTATGGTTTTTCAGTGGTCGACAAATAAAAACTTAAATATGTTTCATACTTGTCACCTGTCAGATTCTGTTGAATGCTTCAAATGTTCCTGGGATCACTGGTCCAAAGAAAATCGTACCCGTTGCATCCCAAAGATCACTGAATTTCTTTCCTACAATGAAACCTTTGGAGCCATCTTGGCTGCAGCCAGTCTTTTGTCTTCGTCAATTCCTGTTGCCATCCTTGGACTCTACATTCATTACAGAAGCACACCTATTGTCAAAGCAAGCAATTGTTACCTTAGCTACCTCTTGCTCTTGTCTCTCACCATGTGCTTCCTTTGTTCATTGGCTTTTATTGGATACCCCACATCAGATAAATGCCTTTTTCGCCAGGCTGGCTTTGGCATCACGTTTGCCCTTTGTGTCTCCTGTATCTTAGCCAAAACCATCATGGTAGTCATTGCCTTTGCTGCCACAAAGCCCAACAGTGACTTAAGGAGGTGGGTTGGGCCTCAGTTGTCATATACAATCATCTTTTTCTGTACTCTAATCCAAATTCTACTCTGTGGTGTTTGGTTGGTTGTTGCACCTCCTTTTTCAGTCTATAACACCCACACTCACCCTGGTATCATCACAGTAGAATGTCACGAAGGATCCACCATTGCTTTCTGGTGCATGCTGGGATATCTTGGATTTCTTGCATCCATAAGTTTTGTAATTGCCTTTCTGGCTAGGAATCTCCCCAACAGCTTCAACGAGGCTAAACTAATCACCTTCAGCATGGTCGCCTTCCTCAGCGTTTGGATATCATTTATTCCTGCCTACCTCAGCACTAACGGCAAGTACATGGTGGCCATGGAGATTTTCGCCATTTTATCTTCAAGTTTATCTCTAGTTTTCTGGATATTTTTTCCAAAGTGTTACATCATCATTTTTAGACCAAACAGAAACACAAAAGCATATCTAATGAGCCGGGAACCAGGTCACACTAAGATGTTTTAACTTAACTGCAGCTATACCACATTAGGACACACATGTGTCTTTAACGTGGACAGAGCATTGTTGTGCCGCATATGCAGTCCTTGAACTATTGTACAAATCAATGTGGCTTCAGCCCTTTATTAGTATTATTTCTTTATAAATTAATAACAGATATACCGCATGTTAGTCCAACCAACATCAAAAGACACACAGCCTGTGAACTGCGAATTTGTTATCCAGCTGAAACGTTTGTTTTTGTGGATCCCATGACTATTTATATATTTTAAATGTTCTTATCCTTTATTTTCTTTATAAATGCATCCTGAAAAAGGCTTTTGCAAACCTAAAGGGCATTGATCATATGGAATCCCAAGTGGATTAGAACTCGCTTCTGAATAGCGCTCTATTCTCTTATTTAACTAAGCTAATTGGTGTATTGTACCAGGCATTTAACTCTAAACAGCAGTAAAAATATACAGCTAACATGTCAGCTGCTATGAATGTTTCATTGGATTATTTTGGTCTCCAGAGTATTTTGATGCCTAGTCCTTAAATGCTACTGTGAATTACTGATACTGAATAAATTAATGAATACATTTTACAATATAATATATCAGTCATTCAGATAACTATATTTGTTAGGAAAGGATGCACTTTTGCTGTTTGAGTCATAAACTGGAAAATAAACGCACTTCGACTCATTTTTGTTTTGTTTGTTTTGAATCACCTTGAGCATGCGTTATGCTGGTGGAAGCAAAATGTTTGAATGATTAAAAGATTTTATGATGTCTACAAAACAAAAATGTGAGCTCCGGGATGCGTCCTTTCTAGATGAAGTAAATTAACACCATCCTTTCAGAAAGTTCAAATAAAGTTCTGCTGAGACCTTTCCTCATGTTTGAAGTAAGCCAGGCTCCTTTGATGAGCCCTTCTGGGAATTAGTCGTTTCACTATTTTTAGGTTCATGTGGATGGTTTTGCAATAATCCTTTATCTAGAATGACAAATGCATATATTATTTTAGGTTCAGTGTCGATGCTAGTGTACTAAACCAAGGTTAGATAATCTAACAAAGTTCAGAAATCTCAGCAGGTAACATAGGGTCTGTTTCACGATGCTGTTTCCACATAAACTTGAAATAACGTGTGCAAATAGCAGAATTTATAAACCCAAATTCAGCTCTGCCATTGACAAAATATGGGCTTGCACCAGAAGAGTGCAATTTTCCATCCGGGTTAAAGGTGAGCATTTCCGTCTGTGGACAGATTCAGATTCAATTTGTAGGAATTCATAAAATGTAAGTAGGTATTTTTCCACGCTACAAATGGTTGGAGATTTACTCCTGATAAAGGCACTAGTAAATATTTATTTTAGGGTGAGAAATGGAACATAACACATTTAAATTAAGAGGGTTCATCCACAGGGACAATTATCATATAGGGGGGAAAAGCAAAATCTTATGAAGTGCATATGTACTTAAAGATTTCATTTCCTTGATTGAAAAGTGTGCACCTGTAACATTTCTGAAGACATACTTGTTTCCATGTGTGAGTATTCATGGAAATTTACAACAGCCGGAGTTTCTCAGAAGAACACATCGAATTGCAAGAGAACTGTAAGAAAGTTGAACATTTGCTACAAACGTACCAATTGGTCTTTCTGACATGTGTTTAATACATCTACAACTTCATGTTTCACCTAATAGTGTAATTCACTACAAAAATGCAAATTTTTCCACAAACAAATGTTAAATATGCATCATATTCTGGTTAAATGAATAAATCAATAAATGAATGAATGAATTCATTAATTAATCTTTATAGTTTAATTTAATTAAAACCATAACAATATATCAATAAAACTGGACATGTTATGACAAATATAATGTACATATTAAAATCTTATAATCACCAATAATACATTTGCAGGAGAAAGAGACAATTTTCGAACTAATGTGGTAAACATATTTTTACATAAAGTGCTTTTGTACTTTTCACACCATATTGGTGCGTGGCAAAATACTTGCTCAGTTTAGTTTCTCATACAAAAGTACAAATTTTACCAATTTGCAGTTAAGCTGCGGATCAAGACACTTTAGTATACCAGATCTGCAGGTGCGAATGCCTCTTGCGTTAAAACGTTTTTTTAGCAAAAAAAGTCGATTTGGTTTTAAAACGGGACATATGCAGATTAAATGAACAAAGCCCTACTTTGCTGCACCACATAGGGTGCAACACATTGGCCCATTATATTTTCAGGCTGGTTGATCAGCATTAGTCGGTAGTAGCCCAAAACGTATTGCTAGTAGCTTTCTTTTTAAATGTAGGGAGTATGTTACGCTCAAATATGCTACGGGCTGTAGTACTGAATATGATTGCAATACCATCCACGCATGGGGGCGCCTGCTAAATGAGAATGCCTTTTTGGACTTTATTCAGTGTTTGTCAAAATGTGGAATATGGTAGGTTCTGTTACCAAAGATCTACCATATTTGTTGACCTTATTGAAGACCGCAGGTACTTGTTGTTGGACTAATTGAGGATCGTCTTCCTGTGCAATCCAGAAAGTGGTGTTAACTGGATTCTGTCGATTTGACCAGACTTTATTCCACAGTTTCATTGTTGCATACCTTCTGGCTAGATGTTGCTGCAATCGTCCAAATTCCAGGCAGATCTGCGCTGGAGAGGAGTTGTGTGGTAAACTGAATACTGTTTTGTATGTCATTATTTGAAGTCTTTCAGGGACTACTATGTCTTTACCATGCTGAACTTCATTTGCGCAGGCTAGGGTCGGCAGGAGTTACGCTTTAATAACAGCTAATAATGGGTACCGATGGACCATTTAAGCTCTTTGCTATGGTGCAAAAGGCATATATCAACCCATTTCCTTTCTTAATTAAATTGCTGATGTGTATTTGAAAGTTGAGTCAGTTGTCCATGTGCAAGCCAAGGTATTTGTAATTGTAACTACCTTCAGGTTCGTATTACCTAATTTAAACGATTGTTACGCTTGGAGAAGATGGCTTATGGTCATAACTTTTGTTTTTGCTGTTTTAATTGCAACGTAGGTTTTCCTTGGTGAAGTGTTCCAATTCATTTATCCCTCTTTGAAGACCTACTCTTGTGTGGCTAAATAGAGCTATATAATCTGCATAGGATAGGTGCGTAAGGCGTAATGGACCTAGATTTGGTGGATGCGAGTTCACCTGATCTAACTTTGGTAAAAGATGAACCCTAAAAAAAATTAAACAAGTGAGGGGCTAAGACGCAACCTGCTTCGGTATAGATTTTCCTCAGGAGTCTGGTGCCATCTGCCACGTATTTGTGTGGAGCTGCATTATGGTTCAGAGGGTTGGTCTTGGAAGGCCCCACTGCCTTAGTTTGTTCCATAACATTCCTCTATGGACCCAGCAAATGCCGCCCTAAAGTCTAGACAACATAGCTTTAGATTTCTCCTCTGTCAGACGGTCATGTCTGTCATTAGTCCTAGAGCTATAATGTGTGTGATTGTACCAGAGCCCCTGCAAAATCCAGTCTGGTTAATAGGGCTTATGTTGTTATTATATGACCAGTCTACCAGATCTCTAGGAACCAGTGAGGAGTAGTATTTTACTTCTGAGTGTATTAAAGCAATCATTCTGTAGTTTGCTGGTTCTGTCTGGTCCCCTCCTTTGTATACAGGGTTAATTATAGAGCCTCTCCAACACTCTGGAAGTATGCCTAAACTGCTCACTTTGTTGTATAACTGAGACAATGGGATGTCCAGAAATCAGGGTCGGATTTAAATATATCGCCTGGGGTATTCCATTTGGACCTGGAGCACCGTCCTGATCTGATTACTTTGGAAACTTTGTCTCCTGTGTATTGTATTGGAGAATTTTCTGTTATATATTTGGGATTTTTGGGGTATATTGTGGCTCTATTGCTGTCTTTATTAATGTATATAAAGGTGTGACCTGTTCAGTGGACTTCTTTGTATCCAAAAGGATAGTGCTGGTACTTGGCCTTTTTGAAATTGAGTGTGTTGTTGTGTTATCCTCCATCGATGATGGATGTTTAACAGTTCTTGTAGCTTCACCCCTTCTATGTTCCACTTTCACAAAGGTGTTGGTTAAGTAAAGTATCCAGGCTGGCTCTGTAACACAGGCAGCATTCATTATTTTTGGTGATCTTGTAAGCTCATTTACCTGCCTCCAGAAAGTTCTTACATTTGAGTGGTTTGTGTTATAAAGGAGTTTGGACCAAAAGTTTTCTGTTTGAATTTTCTTGCCCTCCCAAATTTCCTTTTTTGTACTCCTTCTTGAGGTTTTTATTTTTTCCCAAGTTCTTTTAGAAACAAAAATATCCCTTATGGATCTAACTGATCCTCTTAGTTCTTTCCTTATACTCCAGGCTTTTTTACCCAGGCTTTTAAGCTGCATGTGCCATGATCTTGTGAAATAATTTGTTGTAGGGGCATTATTTAGCATGTTTGTAAAATATGATTGTATTTTATTATCAGTTCATTTGCTTTGGTGGCTATTTCAGGAAGGGTTTTGTTCAGCCATCTTATGCACTTTAGGTTGTTGGTAATTGTCCTGCCTCTCGAGGGGCTAACATGTGTCTTGGAGGAGATGTAATTAAATCCAGATGCTGATATGAATGGTCACTTTTAGTAGTATATTTAATGGAAAACTCCTTTCCTAAACCAAGCAACGATAAGATAAGTATCATATAGTCTTTTATTGACTGTGCCTTCACCCCATAATATGTGAAGTTCGGAGGTCTGTCCTGTTGGGTTCTGCCGTTTATTACTCTAATGCCGAGGTACTCTACATCTTTCACTAGTTTCCGACCTCTTGAATCATATCGTTTAAGGATGAAAGGATGTTCTGAGGTGCTGCTATTTGAAAATTAACTCTTGCCCAGCCTGTTTGGCAGGACACTTTGAATTGGAGAATGGACTGACTACCAACTGTTGAAACTTGAAATGTAATTTAGAGCTTCATTCCAACTTGTTGAATAATTTTCAGACCGAGTCCTTTGAAAACCCTGCTGTTGTTGGCGTTTCCAGAATGTGGAGACAAGTGCTGCAAGTTTCCACCTGGCTAGTAAAAAAAATACAGAAGGCCCTTTTTTGAGCACCCCTGGCCTTCCCTGGTACTGATCTTGAATTCTTAAAAGCCCTTACCCAGCCCAGGAGTCCAGGGATGTGGACTCAGCACCTTGAATCCCACAAATCCTTCACAATGGCACCAAGACACAACTTATATAAGTACAGGTAAGCGGAGTAGGCACTCTGATTGATGTCCACACTGCCTCTCTGTACCATCCATTATTACACTCAAGTGATTATTTGACTCTGCTACTATTGCAGTTGTCCTGCACCCAGTTGGCGTGCCAGCTGGTAGGCTTGACAGAGGCCTAAGTGTCCAGAGAGGAGATCCATTCCTTTGGTCTTCTTTCTGATTCTGTGAGTCAGACCTTAGTCCACATCTCATAACTGAGCTTGGTTCCCAAGTGAGATATAGTCATTAGGCTGATTGACATCACCTAATCTGAACCACTGAGGTAGGCGCTCCTACTTGGGGCCAGTCGATGCACTTGTTGAACTTTGAAACACTGTCCATTTGTTTAGCAGGTTTCTAGGTTTGCAGGTTCACTGCCATTATTTTTGTGTTATTTTGTATCATTTTAGGTGTTTGTGAGTAGTAAGGCACTTCAATAAAACCTACTGGCTTGTAAAGATGTAGACTTATGTTGGCAATCCTCCATTTTGTAGAGTACAGATCATTGTCAGATATTAATTGCAACCATTGCATTGTTTGAGAGCACCTTCATCAGGAGCAAACCAGTATTGCTCCATTTCAAGGTAAGAAATTAACACAAGCTTCTTTAAAGAACACTACATCATGCTTTACTAACTGTCCGCAAATCAGCCACCTCTCAAATCACTAGGAGATGGCATCTTTACCTTTGTATAGTGCTCCACTGACTTTGGGTAGGTGTTTGCCATATAAATACCCCATACATGTACACGTTTCTTAAACCTTTTAACAGGTAATTGTGCTGTGGTGACTTTGTGGTTTTCATTGCAGGAATGTGCAGATGTTTACAATTATATACTGCAGTGTTTCTTAACCTGTGGTCCAAGGACCCCTTGGGGTCTGCCAGGCCTACTAAGGTGGTCAGCAACTGTTTTACTAAATTAAATAATATTAAAATTATAATTAAAAGTAATAAAGTATATGAAATAAGGAAGCAACTTTTAACATTTGAAAATGTTTTCTATATTTGATAGAGAATGAAACACAATTTTTCCATATCTGAGCATCTGTTTAGTATATACTTGTTTCTTTATTTTCATGTATTGTTTTAAGATCAAATCATAGCAATTGCTAAGGCTGGGGATCCCCGGCTTCAAGTAATGTCTCAGTGGGGGACCCTGCATTCCAGTAATGATTCAGTGGGGGTTCACAGAAGTGAAAAGGTAAAGATGAACTTATTTACTGATTGTGCACCTTACCAAAGTCTGCCGTTTTCGTTTAGTTATTATAGTGTATTACTTTCATTGTGCATTTAGTATTGTGCACTTTCTGCCACTTGACCTACTATTAACATTGTAAATAGATTTAAATATTCCTCACCTAAGCTTGTAGCTGGCATTGGGACCTTTATAGCAACTGTGATAAATATGGTTTAGTGTTGTGTCTACAAGGATAATCAAGGATGCTAACTTTTCTTTGTAGATTCTTTACCCAAGTTTACTGAGGATCCAGAGCATTCCTTTTGTTCTGTATGCTTGGTACCCCTCTGCAACTGTGTGCCTCTGAGAAAAATCTTAACAGCATCAGTGACTATGCAGAGTCAACTAATACTGACTGATTCCAATCAGTTTATGAAATCATACTCACATACAGTGCTCATTTGCATGGCCATGTACATTTGACAATATTTGTTTAGATGGGAATCTAATATCTGGACATTGAAATCTGACCAACAGCATAAGATGTCATTTTGATCAAAGCTCATGTTAGATGTAGGAATTTGACCGTAACCTTCTTGTGTTTTTCTGTGATACTTGTTGTGACTATTGACCGATTTGGATAGTCAATGTAATTTTGCTGCTTGGTGAAGTATTGCATTCTGTTTTAAGACAAAACTGTGCCTAACCAGGTTCCACTATTCCCAAAGATATTTTCATTTCCTTGGCGCAGAATGAAGAATAGCTTTGTTTCCCTATTTTTAAAAATTTATTTGGAGGTACAGTGTGCCATCTTATTTCACTAATACATAAATACATAAGGTGCCATAGAAAGCCACCAACCATCCAAGGAATCACCCTCCCAAGCACAGTTTCAACCTTTTCAGTCCCTTAATTTGACAACAAGGAACCCCAAATTTTATAAAAATTTCTTTACACTGCCTGCAGTAGCAGCAAACACCTTCTCTCTTTCCTCAACCTTCTTCGTTGTCTTCCACCAATCCATGAAGCAGGGTACAAGCTTGGATCTCCATCTCTACAAAATCAATGAGCAGACTAGCAACATACATAACATAGCAATATATACCAGCTTCGGGAGCATTATTGGGGCACCCGGCATATGGCAGGCAAACACAAGTGTCAGCACTGGGTTTGCGGTATTTGGATTTTCAGCTGATTTTCTGAGTTTCTATAGATACCCTCCCAAAAACTACCCAGCTTAGCACAGTACCATACTATGGGGCAGATTTATGTTTCCTGGCGCATCCCTGCAAATCAGCAGGGATGCGCCAGGAAAGATGTGTCACGCAAGTTTACCCTTGCGCCACCACAGATGCGCTGCATTTACAATGCAGCGCATCGTGGCGCAAGGATAAACAGATGCGTGACGCATCTGAAGGCATAAGGGCAGCTCATTGCTGGAGTCGTGTCGCATGCATGACGCAACTCCAGAAATGCTCAGGGGCTGCCCATACCTAACATGCTGCGTCGGGCCTTACGCCTGCTTCAAGCAGGCGCAGGGTTTAGACGCAGCAGCGTCGGAAAAGTGACTCAGTGAAATCTTGTAGATTTCACTGCGTCACTTTTCCAAGGCTTTTTCTGACGGAACGCCCACCCTGCATACATTAAACCTGACGCATGTTTAATGTAGCGCAGGGCTTTACAACGTGACGCATCTCCTTAGATGCGTCACGTTGTAAATAAGGCGCAACATGGCGCATGGTTTACGCCGCCGCTGCGTCACAGAAGTGACGCAACGGCGGCATAAATGTCTCGCAAGGGGCTTGTAAATATGCCCCTATGTGAGACAACCCTGACTTCTTTTATTTAAAAACTGGAGAGTCCTATAGAATAGCCATTTTGCAAAGAATTGATGTTTATGAAAATTGCCCCCCCCCCACCTTAAGCCAGAAAAATGTATTTAATTCATCATTAACCAAAACATCTTTAGGTATTTTCACATTTTCCTACCTGAGCCATTTGTCAAAATCCACTCATACATATCCACCTTCTCACAGGATAGTAAATATTGATTCCACAGGCCTATTCTCTTCATGTCGGTATCCTTTAGATTTAGCACAAGTGCCTTCTTGTCTTATAAGACCTTTGGATGAATGCTCCATAGCACCCAAATCACGGTCGTGTGGAACCACTGCAGCCACATTTTCTCACTGGTTATCTGTGACTTGATCTTATGCCAGGTTTTCCATCTAGCACTTTGCAGAAAATCTTCCAGTTTTAGAAATCCATGCATTCCCCACTGAGCTACTATTGCTGGATCCATAATGGCCCCTCCCTCTAATTGAAGATGTTTGAGTTGAATTTCTAAACCTATATGGAAATGGCAAAAGTCTTCTAGAATTGTGCTCTTTTCTTAAGGAGCTCTTGTAATGTCTTATATTGTAAGTTTTTTGGGGGTGTTTAGTAAGTCTTGGAAGGTCTCCAATTTGACTTTTTTTCCAGCATTTTAACCAATATGTTATTCTGAAGGTCACTATATAAAGTTCATGTCTTATTAAACCTAAGCATATACTGTGCAAAGTGTGCAAAATCTTAAATCTTAAAACAAGGGAGGGCTAACCCCCCCCTTCCTACGTACGTCTATATAAATTGCTCAGTGCTATTCTTTTGCTGGCTGTATTCCAGAGGAAAAAAGAGGTCATCAAACTTGCATTCACGAAAAAAAACTGAACTGATTGTGCATAGGGCAAATAAATAAATCGAGAGTTGACATTTTTATTAAAGGAACTCGCTCTAATAGTGTGAGAGAAAAAGACGCCCATCTGGTTAATAAACCTTTGACTTTGTTTAACTGCAGTCTATAATTCAAATCATATAATTTGTTCATGTCCTCAGTAAATATTCCATGCAAGTAATGCTTAGGCCTTGCCTGCACACAGTCTGTAAGCTAGGGCAGGAGCTCCTTTGCTGTGCAATTACTCAAAATTTCATCATTTTAGATTTCTTTACCTTATGTCCTCCCAAAGTTTGGAAAAATGAAAGAATACCAACCATTCTTTACTGCACTACTTACTTTGGGGTCAATAAAAGCATGACGTCATAACCATATAGTTTAATTTCACTATTGAATGTATAGGCGCTTGGACTATTCTGTGGCACTGAATTGCTAAGGCAAAAGGCTCAATAAAAAGGCGGAAAGAACTGCCGAAAGAGGACAGTCCAGCCTTCTTTCACGCTGACCTAACAGTACCTATTTTAGTAGAGTTTAAAATTAACTTAGCTTCGCATTTTAATACATCCTTTTTATAAAACGTGTGGTCTGTGAAGAGAATCTAAACTTTCCTAGTATACTAAAAAGGGTTTCCCAGACCACAAGGTTGAATGTCTTTTCCGCATCTAACAAAAACATCGCTGCAGGGATCTAATTAACCGCAAACATATCCAAAGCCTCTATCAAATAATTAGTGTTAGTGCTCAATTGCTGCCCAGCAGTGAAGCCATTTTGAAACAGATGGATTAAATAGGAAGCCAGTTTGCTAATTTTGTTCATGCCAGCTTATTTATGATTTTATAGTCCGAAATTTGAGGAGTGATAGGAAAATAGGAATTTGGATTAGCAGGGTCTTTGCCTTTTTAAGAAAGCTGACTTTGATCCCTACCTTAAAGGGCGGAAGAGGAATTCTCTCTTTAAGAGTAAAATTGGCAATTTTCTATAAATATGGGTTTAAAACTGCGGAAACAGTCTTATAAAGATCGTCAGGAAATGAATTGGGGCCACAGACTTTAACCCAAAGCAGACTACTTATTCCCTCCTCCAAATTCTTTGATCTGAAAGAACCAGCATTGGAAAGGAGTACAGAAAGCAAATCAATTTAGATATTTTTTTACATAGGGTGAGGTATTATAAAAATTGCTGAAACGTTCTTAAAAATAGCATTGATCGTTTGATCTGATATGTAAATCTCCCTGTTCTGGGACACTTCACAGCATCAATTGTATTGCATATAGCCCATTCCCACGCCTGCCAAGCCTTAAACTCCCCCACCAAAATTACTTTCATAGATCTTTAGCCAATAAGTTGCATTTTGTACATAATTATTTTCATGATAATGATCACAAAGGGCAACTTTGCCTCCCCAAATGCTTTCCTATTCAATTCTGAGCTATTCTGGAGAAACATTTTATGCTCGCAGTCGACCCTATTCACCATTCTGATTTCTTCTTCCCATAGAGTTTTAAACCAGGCTATATCCCTAAAAATCACAAATGCTTGTAAGGATGCCTTAATTGCATCCCACACCATATCAATGGAAGCAACACTCGTGTTTTGGTCCAAAGAACTCTCAATCTACATTTTACATGACCCAACCCAGTTCTCATCTTCTAAGTAACTGTTATTGCACATTCATCCCTGATATCTAGCACTCAGGTACTTGGAAGCAGAATGATCACAAAAATCTTTAGTTAACATATTTAAATGCTTAAACCCCACTGTGGAGAAAATTAGAAAAAAATCTAAATGAGACGCTGTTTTATATCAGGCTGAAAAACAAGTATATTTGTGGGGGGAAGGATTAGCTGTCCTCCAGGGATTGATCTACCCCAATATTCTCCAATGTTCCCTAAGAATGCCCTGAACACGTACTCCCCCAACAACATTGCATGACATACGTATCACTTTTCAACATAACATTAACACTCATGCTACCCTTCTCTGAGGCTTTGGCATGGCAATAGGTGGTATTAATCTTAGTCTCCCTGCCAAGTCAGGCATTGAGACGGGTCTGGTTAACCTTAACACCTGATTCTTTTGACCCCCAAGACTTCATGGAAAATCATTGTTATTGTCAGCATCAACATTTTGCTTTGACCAATCCTAGGATGAAGAGGGCTGTCTTTCATGAAACTTGGCAGTCCGTCAGAACCATTGGTCTCCTGTGTGGCGAGGCTGTTACCAGCCCCCCACCACACCTTCCCTTCATTATCAGCTTCAGCTATGATCACAGAGGACACAGTCTGGTCACCTACTACCACATTACAGCCAATACAGAAGACATCTTTTTCTAAACTCTGTGGCAATTGATGAACAAGTCATTTACTTAATTATAATCCAACCTTTTTCTGGTTTTAAATATACCGGAGGTACCCAGCAATAAAGCTATACCCTCAGGTTTACCTTAAGCTATTTTTAATTTATCTGAATCCCTTATGTATCCACTACACTTCTTATAAAGAATTCCTCCTCAATATGGTTGAGTCAACCTCCTCTGATAAGATTGAACATGTATTGTATGTCCTTTGCTTATATTTAATTACACGTGTTGCTATAGGAACTAGATTTTGAACTTAACACTTTGACCCTTGATAAAGGCTTCAGCCAAAATGCTTTGGGTAGGGAGCCATTCTGTATAGTAAACCACCTTGCCGATGTCAGCAAGTGTCTGTGCTCACTCTTTTGGAATGAGAGAACTACCAGATTAAATGTGACATTTTAATATATAAAAGCACTGATATTCACCAGTTATATTTAACTGAAGTAACTATATGTCAATAGAACGACTTCTGAGTTCATATCTTTAGTAATCAGCAATGATGTTTTGCTTCCTCCTATCACAGAACACAGCAACAGATCAGCACATGTCAGCCATAAACTGGCCTCATTGTAAATACTGACAATTTACTGGCACACAGGATTAATATTAGTCAAAATGTAGCCTACTCAATAGAGGAGTTTGCCAGTAACTGCTAGTACCTACCTATAGTAGGATGTCAGCACCTAATTCCCTAACAATCAAGACAGTCATTGAAAGCTGCAATACAGACTCATCATCAGAAACTAACTTTGGCATATTTATTTATCCTATTGAAAATAAGCACACATTATCAAAATAGTAAAAGTGCTTTTATGAAGGACATTTGAACCGTTGTTCCTAACTCGAGAAGGACATCTACTAAAGAATTGATAACCACAGCTTCGTGAAGATGTTAAGTTGTTAGGTCAGACTCAAGATGGACATCAGGTAAACCTGAAGTACAGCAGCTTTGAGGAATACTTTTAAATATGTGGCATCTGACTCAAGAGGGAAATCTCATAATCACATGATGTACTACAGGTTTCTGAATAACTTGCATGACATTAGATCTAACTCTAAAGGGAAAGCTAGTTACAGTTTCCATCTCTTTTTACTCCAGATGAACCTTCAGTAAGTACTTGAGGTAGTGCAAGTTTGTGAAAGTCTTACAATCCTAAAAAACTATTCATAGGAAAAATACATGCAAATATATGAATAGAAGATTTGTTTTGCTTCCTCCTACTACAGCATACGCATATGGATCAGCACGGCCCAAGCAAAGAGTAGCCTCAATATAAATAATTGCAATCACTAGGTAGCACACGTTTCCAACACCAGTTAAAAAGAAGTCTAGAGAGAGAAAAGGGGACTTGAATTTACCAGCAACTCCCAGTGCTTATGTATAATTGGGTGTCATCACCTACTTCACTATCAATCAAGATGTTCATTGAAAGCTGAAATATAGACTTATCATAAACCAACTTTGACATTTTTATCTATCCTCTAGAATACAGTCACAAATCTTTAAAATATCAAGTATGTATACAAAAGTATATGTTGGAGCCACAACCCCTCGACTTATTGAAATACTTTGGAAGCAGTTTATTCTGCCTTGAAAAGGACGTCAGGGTACCACTTAAACTGTTGGAGCTTTGTGAAAATCATTTAAGGCTGTTGCGTCTGACTCAAGAGGGACCTCTAGTAATGACTTGATGTACTGCAATTTTGTGAATGTCTAGGGATACATTTACCAAGAAGTCTTGCATTGCAACACAGTGAAGAATTTCTCTTCCCTACATTGGATAAAAAGAAGGGGGTGGTGCCATAGCTAAAAACATAGGGAGGTCCTGCTCTCTCCTCTAATTTTGGTGCATTTTAGGTTACCTTGTGCCATGCACACACTCTTGCACCTCAGAGCAAGTATATGTGTATGTGATATCTAGCATACCTTTTGTACTGGGAATACTATTCCAGTCCAAAATACACTGCTTAGACATAGTTTAAAATGTATCCCACTTTGTAGTGTTTTGTACTTTAAAAACACATACAAAGTTGGAAACGTTCTGGGCAAAGAAACTTTTACATCTACCTTAAGGAGACATACATGTTTGGCACAGGGCCTGTCTACCTTTTTCTCCAGTAGACAGGGCTTTGCATTAAAACCCATGGGGTGTTGCAAAGGAGTGCCAATGTACTACTCACTTGACGTCCTCTTGACACAAAGTCACGCAAAGTAATGCATTACTTTAGAACTAGTAAAAAACACTACCCACACAGACAAGTACCCTGGGTAAAATGTGTTTTTGGCCGGTTCCACAGGTTGGACTTGCAGAGATTATGGGAGGACTTGAGCTACATTTGCAAAGCTGACCGTGACAGCTTGAAATCCCGCTACTTGGCATACATCCATGAACAATGTTTTAACAAGGTGAGATCCCCGACTGCCTGAAGCCGGGCCTTGTCCTCCCTATTCTCAAAAAACCCACGGCGGACCCTGAAGAACTGAATAACCATCGTCCAATCACAAACATCCCTACCCTGACAAAACTCCTTGAGAAATGTGTATATGAACAACTGTGCAAACACATTGAGCAATTCCAACTTCTTGACTAATTCCAATTGCGCTTCCGTCCCGGCCACAGCACTGAAATGGCCATCACTCATATAGTGGACGATGCGCTCAATCTGCTGGACCAGAATGAATTTTGCCTACTAATACTACTCGATCTCTCATCTACATTTGGCACTGTTAAACATGACAATCTACTTAACCTCTTGGAATGTAGGATGGAGCTCTCAGGCACTGTACTAAAATGATTTGCCTCTTTTCTCAACAACAGAACTCAGAGAGTCAAATCCAATCAAACTCTATCCAACTCCAGTCCCTGCACACTGGGTGCGCCCCAATGGTCCTCGCTCTCCCCCACGCTCTTCAACCTTTTCATTGAACCAATTACTGTTATCCTCAAAGCTTCTAACATCCAATATGACATGTATGCAGATGACACCCAACTGTACATGAAAATCACTCAACGGAACCCTGCACAAAACCCTGAATTGGCTAACCTCCAACCACCTAAAACTAAACGCCATTAATACAGAATTCCTCCTCATTTCACCCATTAGGCAAACCGCCAATGTTGAGAAATACCTGAAAAACCTCTCAGCTCTCAACTGCACACCACTCATCATTGATTCCACTAAATCACTAGGAATTGTGCTTGATAAGAACCTAAACATGCATGATCACATCAGAGCATCTACCAAAGGAGCGAACTACCAACTGAGCATTCGAACAAAACTCAAACCCTACCTTCCCCAAGATTACTTCAAATCTGCTGTGCAAGCATGAGTCATCTCAAGACTAGAATGCGGCAGTGCTACTCTATGTGGGCTTCCGAAACTCAGTTTAGTCCCCTGGTAGCATCTCTGAATGCTGCAACTAGACTCATCACTGGTTGAAAGAAAACCAACCACATCACTCCATACCAGAAATCGCTCAACTGGCTTCCGTTTGAGTCAAAGATTCAGTTAAATATTGCATGTATGACTCATAGAGCACTACACTTCAACAAGCCTCTTTAACTTGCAAATAATCTCAAACTATCGGGAGGATCCCGGCCCTCTAGGCGCACCAGCACATTTCTGTTCAAACCGAAGAAATAAAAAAAAATGAAAACCTACAATCGTACATTCTCTGGTATTGCCCGAAGAATTTGGAACTCCCTACCTGTGGAAACAAGACTGATTGCCTTCAAAAGGGAAGTAAGAGCCCTACTGATGAATAATGCGCTGAACTAAATGTTTTTCTTCTTTTGTCTCCTATCTTGCTTAGCCGATTAATCTTCTACCTGGCATTTGCTACGGCCTCAGTGTCGCCCGCCAATATGTCATTGTGTTCCTGATGTATATTTCTCTTCTTCTCTCCCACAGCTCACCTGTCTACCTATGTCTCCCACAACTTGTATGTAAAGCGCTCTGATAGCCGCTTGGGTCATGTTCGCACTATACAAAACTTTAAAAACAAATAAATAAATAAGGGTCACCTGACAAGCATGATTTTGGAGTTTAAGCTCTACCTATGTTTTGAGTCATTCCTGGACTCAGTCGCCCTGTCTCTAGCTAAAAGCCTGTATGTTTGCTTTCAGCTAGGGCACTCTCCCACTGAGATCATGCCCAGCTTGCGGTCTGGGTCTTGAGACTAAGGTGGATATTGTGTTGTTCTGCTCAGAGTACCTCAGGACCTGTTGTAAGTGGATCTGACCAATCAGTTTGAATCGAGGGATAACTAGATATTTAGTTGCCCAGAGAATTTTGAAAAGGAAAAAGCAATGCATGTATGTGTGTATATATATCCTTATGTTTTTTGCCATGCCACCCATCCAAAGGACGAAAAAGCAGACCCAATGTAAGTGCAATGCAGGTTTATTCCAGAAATGCCCGCACCTCCGCCATTATGCGTTTCAGCATCCAACGAGGCCTTGATCAAATGACACGTTTCGGAGACATTGTTTTCCTTTTTAAAGTGCTAGTGCAGAAAACACACGTGATATAAAATCATAGACATAGACGGTACATTCAGTAATGTCATGAAAACCTCATTGCCGTACTGCGTATGTAAAATCAATTCATAAATTGAGATGTAATAAATATGTGCAAAGAGAGCAAAGTATATTATATAAATATTCATGATTGCATAAATATTTAAAAGCACACAATTTCTATTGGGACAAAATTCAATCCAAAACATTTCCCTTAAAAAAATGTGCTTTACAGACAGAGCTAAAATCAGTGTATGAAAGGAATATAATATAATATATATATATATAAATATATACTAGGAAGCATAAAATACACTTCTAAAATCATGTAAAAATCCAAAGATTATAATAGCTCATCTGCAGATGACAAATATCACAGTAAAATACCAGTTGCTCAATTTTTTGTCATAACCGAAGATGCACATAAGTTCAAATGCAGTAAAAAAAATTGATTTTTGTGTCCTGCCCAAGTGGGTCCATGACCATGAAAATTCCTCTAGTGTAAAGGGCTGGTACTATTATTTAAAAGTGTGAACACCCTATTAAATCACAGCCGTGATTTAAAGTGTAAAAATGTGTAAAAATTATATGATACATAAATTTATAAAAACCTACTGTGAGGCGGTACTGATGTCAGCTATAAGAGAACAAATGTATAAGACAGATATTTCATAGGCACGTAAAAAATTCCTTACTAGCGCTGAGACCTTGAGGAGTCTTACAGTCCAACTCCAAAATATATATAGTTTCCAACTTCCTTAGGAGGTATTCCCGGTTACCACCCCTTCTAAGAGGCAACAAGACAGTATCAACGGAAAAGTATTTTAAATACTATAAATTACTGCCGTGATGTTCTTTGAAATGCCTTGCCACTGGATAAGCAGCATCATTGTTGGCAATGGCTTTCATGTGCTGGAGTATCCGTTTGTGGACCTGCAGCTTGGTGCTGCCCACATAGCGCAGGCCACAAGGACACTCCAGCACATACACCGCGAATTCAGTTTTGCAGTTGAGAGATTTTGTTATGGCAACTGGCTTAGATTTGAACGGGGTGGTATATGACTTGGTATTACAGCCATATTTGCAGGCTCTACAAGTTGAACATTTGTGAAAACCTGTTGTGTTATTCAGCCATTTTTTGGGAAAGGTGACCTCGGGACTGCTATTTACCAATGCATTACTCATGGAGCGATCCTTCCTTTAAGTGATGCTAGGAGTTGATGTCAATCAGCCACCTAATATTGGATCATTAAGTATCAAGGGCCAGTTTTTATTCACAATTCTCCGTAAGGTTTTGTGTTTACGGTTAAAAGTTAGCACCAAACAAGTGGTCTGATCAATGGATTTGGAGGTGCTATTGTCCCTGGTGGCTTTGGTTGTTAACACTTCAGAATGTTGTAGCTTATTGGCCTTGTTTATAGCCGTCATGACCACCTCCTCAGAATAACCCCTTGCTAAGAACCTCTCCTTGCTCGCCCTCTGTGCCTGACTGCAATCATCCTCCGTGCTGCATATCCTCCTGATCTGCAGCATTTCCTCGTAAGGAATGCTGTTGATCAAATGGGAGGGATGATGACTAGAAGCATGCAGCACCGTGTTACCTGCAGATGGTTCTCTGTGAAGACGTGTCTCTAGCTTGTTATTTGCCACGTATACCTCCACATCTAAAAAAAACTATGATTTCTTTGCTCATCTGGACTGTAAACTGCAAGTTCAAACTGTTATTGTTAAGTTCTGATACAAAATGTTGAGCATCATTTTCACTGCCTTTCCAAACCAAAAATAAATCATCAATATATCTATACCAGCAAAGTATATGTCTAGAAAGGGTCTCACCATGTTTTGCCATGAGGACCTGCTCCTCCCACATGCCCATATGCAGGCAGGCATAACTGGGAGAAAATCAGGCCCCCATGGCAACCCCCCTGACTTGCTGGAAGATTTGATTGAGAAAGAGAAAATAATTATTCTCTAAGCATGTAGAAATCATGGCTAATAAAATTTTGTTGTGCAAATGAAACTGCATAGGTCCGGTGTTCAAATAAGATCCAATTGCCAACAAGCCATCACCGTTATATATACTTGTGTACAAATAAGGTCTGCTCATGCCCTCTTGTGTTCGACCTTTTGGGTTTGATAATCCCCTCCATGGATTTAGAATAAAGATTCCTTATTGACGGTGAGAAAGAGATGATGGGCAGAGTCTTTCACTAAAGTTGTCCCCTATACAAAACCATACGATCTGGCCCCTGTCAGCTGTAATTTTCTGAAGTGCAGAAATGTGCTCAAATAAAGATATACATTTAGTGTTAGGCATGCTTGTAAAATCATTGTTAAAAAAATTGGTTAAGTATAATGTCCGTCCTCTTTTGTACCTTATTGTCAAAAAGTTGATATTGACTATATCAAGGGCCTCCTGCGTTGAAGTTCACCCACGTTGCTAAACCTCCTATTGCGTGCCTAGACCTTGATGGGTATGCTGGTATACAACAGCAGACAAAGCCATTTAGGTGTGCATCATTTCTTAGCCAGGTCTCCTGAAACATCAGTATGTCATACTAGGTGATAAAGGTGAGCCAGTCGGGGCATGAAAATTTGAATTGCAACCCAGCTATGTCCCAACTCATTATTTTTAGTGTATTATCTATGGGGCTATTGGTCACAATTGAACCTGTTGTATTCTTTGAAGCAGGAACAGAATGTGACTGAGTAATAGCTGAGCCAATCCTTTCAGCAGGGGAAGGTCTCAGTCAATCCAATTAGTCTAAACCCTCTAATCTGGCAAACCTTTTTCCCAGTATGAGGTGTTGAAAGGAGGTCAAAGGACTTAGTTATGAAAGTTTATAAAAGTAGCTTAAGGGGATGCGGCAAATGTTAATGGCAGAACCGCAACTAACTTTTTGTTGTCTTAACAAAGATATGTGCGAGCGATGGTCTTTGAAAGTTAACCACGATACAATCACCTGCAAAAGTTTTCTCAGATCTAGCAGTCCAACCCACCCTTCGAATCATCAGTATATCATTACTGTGAGTGAGGTTAAATCCTTTGTGTTTGGAAAGCCAATTGACACTTTTGTTTTTTAGTTCCACCCAGGATCCTCAGTGGTGGGACTTCTGCCAGGACTACATGTAGGGAAAGGCTGCCAGGGGAGAGGTCCAGGATACCTAAGTTCTCCGTAGCCTCTCAAGATTCAGTTGCATGATGTGTGTTACCGATACCTGAATGAGTGCTACGACTTGTGCTGCGAGAAATGCGAGTGGAGTTGGAATCTGGATCCTTTTGCGAGGAGGTGGGAGCTATTGGTCTACTGGTTGGTTCATGCTGGTATTGGAGGTGTTGAATAGGTATTAAAAGATATGTAAGTAAATATATTTTCACTGGAGATTTGGGAGAAGCTTTTTGGCACCCTGCGCTGAACAATCTGCCCTTCCAGTGTCATCGCAATGGTGTGAGGAGCTGTCTTTTTTTATTGATAAAATACAGAACATTCAAGATAGCCTGGGGAGAGGCTCTCGGGTGCCGAGGGATCCTCTCCTTTGCCCCTCCCAGCCCCCACCCCATCAGCTTCCTCATTTATGAAGTTTTTGCCCATAGCTAGGTCTGATACATTGGCCATCCTCAAATCACTTAAGTCAGGTTCCCCGACAGACCCATGTCCAGCTAGAGTTCTGGCGGGGGTTGCTGAGGTGGTTTATCCAGAGGTAAACATGATCATCAATCTATCCCTACAGACTGCTACTGTACCTCTGAACTGGAAACAGGCAAAGCTTCTGCCACTTTAAAAAAAAACCCTCTTTAGATCCGTTCAAACTCGCCAGTTATCATCCCATTTCTCTCCTCCCGGCACTGACTAAGGTGTGTGAAAAGGTCGGTTTTCGTCAGCTTGAGGCCTATGTTGAAGCATCCAGTGTTCTCCACCCGGCGCAATCCGGTTTCAGGGCGTCATATAGCACCAAGACTGCACTGGTGGAAATGGCCAAGGTGATTAGGGAATGCCTGGACGCGGGTGGAAGGGCGGCCTTGATTTTGCTTGAACTCTCTGCTGCCTTCTATACGGTGCCCCATCAATTCCTTCTCACTCAAATCTCAGGCATTGGCATCGTGGGCCCTGCCTGGGATTTGAAGAAATCCTTCTTGGAAGAAGGCACTCAGCAGGTCTGGATGCCACCTTTTCCATCGGCTGCCAGGAAAATGTCTACTGGAGACCCACAGGGTTCTACCTTGAGCCCCCTGCTCTTTAATATCTATCTGACTCCTCCTATTTTTCTGGCAGGGGAGCTGGGAGCAAAAATAATAGTTTATGCCGATGACACCCAGATCTTATTTACCTGGAAGGACTCCAACTTGTCGACAGAAATTACCCAGAAATGTCTCTTGTCTGTGTTTCAGTGGCTTGCACATGCCCAACTGAAGTGCAATGAGAACAAGTCGGAGGTCCTTCTGTATGGTCAGGTTCCACCTGCCTTTAGAGAAACCTTGTGGCCACCAGTCTTTCCCCGACCTAATTCAGAGGGCGTTCCTGCAAAGAATTTTGGGGTCTGGTTTGGAGATGACCTTCGGTTTTCGGTGCAAATCAAGAAACTCACTGGAATTTGCTTTGGCACTCTTAAATAATTAAGAAGGTTCTTCCCTTTGCTTCCAAGGCCAGCTAAGGAAATGGTTGCCCGCGCTCATTCTCTCCCGCATTGATTATGCCAATGCCTTGTACATTGGCATCCCGGGATATCTGATTAAAAAAACTGCAGACCATACAGAATGCCACGGCTGGACTTCTGTTTAACATCTCAGGAAGATCTAGCGTAAGACAGCATTTACGAGATCTGCATTGGCTTCCAGTGGCCCATAGAGTGCAATTTAAAGCTCTCACTTTGGCCCATAGAGCTCTGCATGGTCTTGGACCAATGAATATCAGGAAGCGTTTTGCTTTCTATGTCCCCTGTAGATCATTGCGCTCAGCCACCCAACGATGGATGGCGATCCCCCGTTTCCGCAGGATACAGATGGGCGATCTGTCCCTCTCCGTTACAGCTGCTATTGCTTGGAACTCCCTTCCCTTGGAATTACGGGATATTCAGGACTTCGGACTTTTTAAAAAACAACTTAAAACCTTTCTTTTTAATCAACCGATTTAACTCTTTACCTCATTAGGCCACGGTAACTCTGCGCGCCAGGACACTCTTGAGTATTTGAGCGTGGTATAAATCCACTATAACATAATATAACATAATTTGACTAAAAACATATTCAAATAAATGTATTAATTCCCCCTGGTATTGGATATCATGCATATTTTTCAACCTCATTTTCACAATATAATTTTGAAGAAAATGTACAAAAACAAAAATAATCGCACTGCATAGCTTCTAAAAGAATCATGGTATTCAGAAGAAGCAAAGCTTTATGCTTTATGCTTTATGCACATGTCACTGTTAGCAAATTGACCACACTGTGTGTGCATATTTATATTGAACCCTCCTGTAGTGCATGCTATTACTTTATAAAGAATAGTAACATTAGTAGCTGAAAATATGATTTATGCAGTAGATTGTTGATGAGGTGTGGCACCAAAGTGTTCTGTCTGCAATAGTAGATAAAACAAGCATTGGCAAAGCCAACAGTTCTCACTTTTGAGGGAACAGAACTATAATAATATACATTGTCTCCCATGTTTCTGCATAGCCAAACCAATTATCAGATTACAAACAGGACCCAACTGCATCTGATAGTGAACCAGCTCAGACCCAGCACTCGTGCTCTGCTCAACCGGACATCATGCATTGGCAAAGTCTATAGAACTTCCTTTTGCGACCTATTGCCTCTGCCAGTGTCTTTAGCTCATTCTGTAAAGTATACCAAATAATAATTTAAAAAGCATCATTTTTGCACATGCATTTGTATGAAGTGGGTGCCCTTTTTCTATTCATGACCGAAGTGCACTGGTGATGTCCAGGAAAAACTGGTTTAGCAGTAACTTTAAAAAAAAGGATTGCAGGGGTGAGAGCAACTGAGGAGCGGGTGAAAAGAAGTGAAAACATAGCAAACAAGAGACAGCAAAGAGAGATCAGAGGAGAACACAAGCAACAAAGAGAGCTGACACAAGGACTATGTGCTATGAATGTGTTATATGTCTTAAAAATGGAATACATAGCATCAATCCCCAAGTATACCGCATGTGCAAACAGAGAGGGTTGAAATAAAATTTAGCTCAGTGAAAAATTAGTGTCTTCATGGTGAGGACCCGGCTTGGCAGTTTGGGCTGGACTGTTTTCAGGGTTAAGACTGATTTGCATATTGCGCTGCCAAGACCGGGGTGGCGTAGTGAGCAAAAGGACAATGGATTTAACCCAGACCTCTGGACTGAAGGTGAATGTTTGATTCATTCAGCGTTGCATCCATCATTTGTTGCCACAGCACTTTTTGCCCAAAGTGGGATGGGTATGCCCAGAAGTGGGTCCCTTGCTCGCTGTGCCACTGGATTCAAGCTAGACTGGCTGATGAGGGTATTACACCAAACCAGTCCCAGAATGCTTGTTTCTGGTCCTGGGAGGACCTGGCTTGGAAGTTCAGGCTGGACCGTTATGTTCATCATTTGTTGCCACAGCACTTTTTGCCCAAAGTGGGATGGGTATGCCCAGAAGTGGTTCCTTGCTCGCTGTGCCACTGGATTCAAGCTAGACTAGCTGATGAGGGCGTTACACCAAAACCAGTCCCAGAATGCTTGTTTCTGGTCCTGGGAGGACCTGGCTTGGAAGTTCAGGCTGGACCGTTATGTTCATCATTTGTTGCCACAGCACTTTTTGCCCAAAGTGGGATGGGTATGCCCAGAAGTGGTTCCTTGCTCGCTGTGCCACTGGATTCAAGCTAGACTAGCTGATGAGGGCGTTACACCAAAACCAGTCCCAGAATGCTTGTTTCTGGTCCTGGGAGGACCTGGCTTGGAAGTTCAGGCTGGACCGTTATGTTCATCATTTGTTGCCACAGCACTTTTTGCCCAAAGTGGGATGGGTATGCCCAGAAGTGGGTCCCTTGCTCGCTGTGCCACTGGATTCAAGCTAGACTAGCTGATGAGGGCGTTACACCAAAACCAGTCCCAGAATGCTTGTTTCTGGTCCCATGGAGGACCTGGCTTGGAAGTTCAGGCTGGACCGTTATGTTCATCATTTGTTGCCACAGCACTTATTTCAGTTTAAAGCACCAAATACTGTAAATTTACACGGGAGGCCAGGTTTTAGTCTCGACATAGGCTCAACATCCTCCGAGTAAATCACCTAATTGCCCTGTGCTTGAACAAAACAAAATATATCAATACATGTGATGTTGTTTAATGTGTCTTCATGCTAAAATAAATAAATAATAATGCAATGCAGTCGCCCCAAAAAATGCCAATCGGAAACAAAATACGAGACTTGGAAAAAATGGAAAATGCTGAATGCCGATACAATTTATAAAAAATGGCAAATGGAATCAAAAGAATGCAGATACATCAAGATCATAAACAAAATAATAAAACAATGGCAAAACCCCCATGCTAATTGAAAACAGAATATAGAACAGTAAAAAACTATCAGCACCATGGCAATCATGATGAGCTCCTGTTGGGTGAACGCATACCTCTAGAATTGCCGACATTCTGAAAAACATGGGCAAAAACAAAAGAAAAAAATGTGAATTTACTCAAACCTACATGCACAAAAGGGCAAGACTGCACACATCCACAGCCCAGGAGGAAGAACACTTTTGGCTCGCACCACTGGCTCGCTCTATTGTCCCTGCTCACATTTTGGGGCACACTCAGGAACACCTCCTACATGAGGACCCGGAGAGCCTGCCTATCTCGGTCCACACAGGGAAGTGCCATGTCTCCCCCGCACCGCGAAAACGAGGCAGGACGGCTGGTAACTTGAGCCCATCAGTCTGGAGGTAATTAAATGTAGGCTTCAGATGGAGTAAGCGCGGGAAAATAAAGTGAAGTATTTCCTCACCAGAGCCAAAAGAGGAATCATAAGATGATTGGGGTCTGAAGAGCCTGGGCTTTGTGTTAGGAGGCCATAGGAAGCAAGGGTGCCCTTGTGCATGCAGAGTACTCACGGGGAGAGTGCAGGGGGGTGGCAAAGCAGCCCCGCAATCCGGGGCAGGTCGAAACATGTCACTGTGCTAGACTGCGGGGGCACTAATAAAGCAGACACAGTACTGGCACTGGGGCTTTGGTATGACTGTTACCCCGCAACAGTGAGGGACATAAAACAGAAGTGACAGCTTCACACCGAACACTGGAGACACAGAATTTCGCCAAAAGTCATACATGCTAAGGGACCCTACTCTGGAGGAATATATCTGATTTTGAAGCCAGCATGGGTTTATTTTGGCTGTCTTCGGTCTGCAAATGCCTGTGCTTTAATAGAAGTCAATGAGAGAAACTTCCAATATTGGAGAAACACCAAACATTTCCAACCTCCATACTGTTTCAGTATGAATGAAGACTGGGCAATTTCTAGGTATGAAGGAGAGATACAGGTTAATACATAGTGCATAAATATGAATGTACTTTCAGGGTTATTAGAAATACACCCAAGTCCATTCTACTCCTGTAGCTCTGAACAAGGAGGTGAGAAAGGATGAAGTTAGGACAACTTAAAGGCCTGAAAGATGAAGTATTTCATATGTCTGTAAAATTTCTTATAATCCTAATAATAAACAACACTAATACCTTACATTCACAGCACACATAGATGAATGATAGTTATTATAATTTTCTAACCATTCCAGAGATATTACACAAACTGACAGGTTCAGAATACTGTTCTGTGGTTTGGGTCAGTGGAGGAGCTCTCATAGGAAACAATGATCCAATGTTACACTGAGAGTGTAGCACTATGGATGTTTCCATTCCAGGATGCTGGAAATCTGTATTATTCACGGTTTTGGAGGTGCACCTAGTGTAATATGGAGAGAAACAAATATTTCAAAGTTATAGGTTCTCTGGGGGACCAACTACATCACAGAGCTTTTCAACAAGGTCTTTAACTCCTTTAGTGGTTATTTTGAGAAAGAACCCAAAATAAGAATAAAGACAAATTAATAGTAATAAAATAAGCCTACTCACCCCATTTGGAATAGGATGTTGTCCAGATGTCAGGGTCACAGGATATCCCAGTAGCTTGCATTGGGGCCAGGGTTCAACATAGGATAATGGGCCAATATCACAGGATGTATTGATTGTTGCTCTATATTTTTGCTTCTCCATTGTGAAAATTAGATATCCTCTTTGATGGATAGGCTGTGCCAAAAGATTGAAATGGTTGTAACTTTCATACTAATAGCTGAGGTTGTAGAATTGCATTGTAAATGAGTTTCAGGTGGGCTTTGTCATGCCTTTTTAGGGTCGGGGTTTCCTAACATATTAGATGGAGTTATTTCCAGGCCTGGGGGGGGGGGGGAGGGGGGGGGTTTGAGCCATATGATATTTATTGTCCTAGATTCTGCAAGAGACCCTCTTCCCAATGGTAAGTGTTTGGACTAAAGAATAAGCAATTTTGGATTCCCAGGCTGGAAGAGAGATGTCCACCAAGAGGTACTTGTAATCTAACATGGTTAACTTTGGACCTGAAGGTGAATGGTCATGTTGTTCTATCACTCGTGCCCAGCAAAGTAGCGGTCAGGGAGGTTAGTGCAGCTTGGGGAGATTCCCACTCCCACTCCAAGGGCTCAAAGCTGATGGGCTGTGCTCACAGCATAGAGGGGGTCCTCATTTAATAAAAGACACTTAGAGCATATACAGCACATCTGCAAGGTTATTCTGCTCTTCTTTTCTGTCTTGAGAGGTATCTGAATGGCTTCCAGGCACTTAGTAGCAGCTCCTCTGGAATATTTGGGCTGTCTGAAAGCTTCATCTGGGCAGCACTTCAATCCAGTGGTAGCAGACAGCAGAAATAATTCATGCAGAGCTTCAGGCTTGATTCCAGACTCAACAAGACACCTAGCGTGCAATTCCAGTTCCACATAGCTCTTTAAATTGCAAGAGTAGATTCTGTTTATATTCCCAGACCACGACGATTGGGCAGTGGCCCACTGCAAATTAAATCAAAAGTAAGGATCAAACATTGGGCACTAGCCACTCAGGCTGATTGCAATTCTGTGGCCTCTCATTTGCCCTGGAGAGTACTGATGTGTATTTCAAAAGTCACTGGCCAGATATCTTGAATGGAAGTATTCTGCTACTGGCCAGAACAAGGCTTCACCTTCAGAGAGCCATTGGCAATTGTTGCTTGGAAGGCATTGTGGGCTTCCCTTCAGCAAAGCTGCATGATAGGAATGTTTGTGAATTCTCCCAAATGGAGGGAGAGAAAGGGAAAAGCGATCTTGTAGTTCTGAATGCAGACATCATTTCGCCTCTTACCCAAATGCAGCTCAGACAAAATCAAACATTCAGCTGCTGAGCACTTACACACTCAGGAAGAGAGAGAAAAGGTAAAGAGGGTCTATTGGGCTTCATCTGGAGAAGTCAGCAGA
This sequence comes from Triturus cristatus, assembly GCF_964204655.1. Lineage (NCBI taxonomy): Eukaryota > Metazoa > Chordata > Amphibia > Caudata > Salamandridae > Triturus > Triturus cristatus. The sequence continues at coordinate 762,958,121 of NC_140595.1, forward strand.
CCACAACTCTTGGGTAAAGCCATGGTGTACCCTCCAAAACAATAAATTACTTTTAGGAGCCAGCAAATACGATGTGCACAAACTGAATTTTAAATATATCTCTAATTCTTGAAGCATCTCCTCTTAGGTCATGTATGGTTATGCAGGATGAATCACAGGACATTTTCTCACATCTATTAAAACAGAAGTCTGTGTGTGATCTCAATGTTCAATCATAGAACAATTCACTGAAAAAAACAAAGGTTTCAGGGACGTTATAGTTAGGAATTAGCATTTAAAAACCCTTTGAAATTCACTTGTACAAAACCAGAAAAATTCAGCCGTTGAGCTAACTATAACTCACATCCCTGAAATGCACTGCTGATGAGGTCACATATTACATCACTCACGAAATGAGAATGAAACTAAGGATTCCCTGCCAAGCATACCGGGGCTCGGATGCAGGCGTCACTGCTTACTATATTTCACAATTGCACCTCCTAGTCTCACAGCCACAGCCAGCCGCCCAGCCAGTTAGTAGCATTAAATTCTTTATTTCACAGAGGGTTACAGCACAACGCGTTTCAACGCACTCAGCGTCTTAACCATATGCAGCATGTGGTATAGTCAGCTGATCTTCTTGTAATAACACAATATGTAAGCACTAAAGATGAGCAATGAATGCCTATAGTCCCATTGTTCATTTTATTTCACATGCCATGGTCACAAGTATAATCGTTCAACATCTTTCAAATAAAGGTGTCGCCAAAGTTCATTCTCATTCGTAGTTAACTTCACATGTTTTAGATATAGGACCACAGTATCAATAGTAAATTGCGAATGACGCCGGTGTTTCCATTTGTACAAGATATTGCCTGTTGCAAATTTCACAGTCTTATTCTGATTGCCTCACAGAAATCAATTTCATGTAGGGCCAGATAAAGTATAATCCACCAAATACACCAGGCATTACCTTTGTAGATCCACATGTCAAATGTCTGAAATATATTTTTCAAAACGTTTCAAACCACCTCTCCACAAAGGTTCCTCTTTTCCAAGCTCTCGGCATGTGTAAAGGTCACTTCCGGCACAAATCCTGACTACCACAAATCGCTTTCAAATCCAACTCATACCGGATTGGCCTACCGCTTACTTCACAGTGGCACCATTCTTCATTTGTTGACATTTAACACCATTTCGTGGCCGGCACGCATACCACTCCATAAACATCCCACTGAGACTGACGCTAAGAATGCCCTGCCAAGCGGACCAGGGCATGTACGCGGGTGTCACCACTTACTATAGTCCACAAGATTCCGAGATTCTTTGATTTGCTAATATTTTTAATGTTTTATATTTATATATATATATATATATAACCACCCCACGATTCCCAGGGGGCCACGGGAGTGGATTCACCACTCTCTAAGTGGAACAGAGAGTCCGGATTAAGGACTGGCAGGCAAGCTGGGGCTCACGTTTGGGCTGTATTTGACAGGAATCAGCGCACCGTTACTAAGGTTGGAAATAATTGTGGCACTACGATTCCCATAAGACACTTGGAACACGTATAAGGGGCGTGACATTATAAAAGGAAGTAGTTGCCCGCCAAGCGCGTTCCTTTCCTAAAAGCCTCTGAAGAGATGGTGAAATTCCATCGAAACGCGTCAGGCGAAGGAAGGGCTGTTCATCATACTGGCGAACCTTCTTGTCCATACCGCGATTAAAGGCTGGTAACCTTCTCTCTGGTTCGAGTGCAGCTCATGGGGCTACCTTGTTGTTGAATTTTGAGGCGGACGCCCATCCGCCGAGTTTGCACCACCCCACGATTCCCAGGGGGCCACGGGAGTGGATTCACCACTCTCTAAGTGGAACAGAGAGTCCGGATTAAGGACTGGCAGGCAAGCTGGGGCTCACGTTTGGGCTGTATTTGACAGGAATCAGCGCACCGTTACTAAGGTTGGAAATAATTGTGGCACTACGATTCCCATAAGACACTTGGAACACGTATAAGGGGCGTGACATTATAAAAGGAAGTAGTTGCCCGCCAAGCGCGTTCCTTTCCTAAAAGCCTCTGAAGAGATGGTGAAATTCCATCGAAACGCGTCAGGCGAAGGAAGGGCTGTTCATCATACTGGCGAACCTTCTTGTCCATACCGCGATTAAAGGCTGGTAACCTTCTCTCTGGTTCGAGTGCAGCTCATGGGGCTACCTTGTTGTTGAATATATATATATATATATATATATATATCCAGCAAACTCCTCCGATTACCGGAGCCCCCGACCCTTCAGGGCGGCCTCTAAAAGCGATGGGCACGGGGCAGCCCACCCAATTCATCCAAGGCAACGAGAAAGAGGCCCGATGCTGGAAACAACTGCATTTATTCATGGCTTGGCAGCACAGAAACAGCCTCCGTTTCCTTACGCGTTTCGGCGGTCAATGCCGCCTTGTTCACAGGTGGAGGCAATATCACAGGCAAGGTGCAAATGTGCATGCTTTGAAGTAATAAGTCACATGACCAGTCAGTTAAACTTCATATCCCATAATGCAGGTAAGTTCGTTTTTCAAAATAGATAGGCAAATCCTGGTCTTATTTTACTCGCATTATGTTGGAGTGGAAAATATTCAAAATACAACTGTTCACGTTTATTTATAGTTTTTGCAAAGTGCTCACTTGTTCATGTAAGCCTCGAAAAATTGCCTGTCTCCAGCACGATCAGAAAAGAGAGTTCTCCCTTCCGAATCCCTTCCAAACGCTCTCTGTGTTTGCTTTAGTGGCACAATCCTTCGTAGGTTCAGAGAGGGCAAGTGGGTCATGCTCCTCATTCAACATATATATATATATTCAGATAGATAGATAGATAGATAGATGGATGGATGGATGGATGGATGGATGGATGGATGGATGGATGGATGGATGGATGGATGGATGGATGGATGGATGGATGGATGGATGGATGGATGGATGGATGGATGGATGGATGGATGGATGGATGGATGGATGGATGGATGGATGGATGGATGGATGGATGGATGGATGGATGGATGGATGGATGGATGGATGGATGGATGGATGGATGGATAGATAGATAGATAGATAGATAGATAGATAGATAGATAGATATCTCTATGTCGCTCCAGCTGGTCCAATTGTTTTCAGTGGTTATGGTGCTCATCTTTGGTTGGTGGTATTTTCAATATCCATTAGTCCATGAACAGAAAGAAACATTGCACTACTGATCATAGGCTCTTTCCTCCATTTATTGCATGAAAAATAGTGTCCAATGAGTTTCAGTCCCCCTGGACCGTCATCACGAGTTAATACTGTAGTCCTGCCTCGCTGGTTATATCACATTAATGCCAATACTTACTTATGTTGTTGGTATACCCGTATGCTGTGGCAGAAAGCGGCTGGACGAAGGACCAGAAATTGTGCCTTTTCTTTCCAGTCCAGGCTGATAAAGCGAAGCTGCAGACCCCGCCCACTTGGGTATGTACTTACAAGTGTGTGTCTGCAGCGCGAACTCGGAGCACCGAGTTTGGAAAGAACAACCCTTTTTCAGCTGGACAGAGTGCCTCCACCAATCGTCTGTGAGGCGCTCTATTCATTAAGTGGACAGCGAGAGGAACAACGATGAAGGCATTTGAAAAAGGCGATCTACGCTGAAACGCGTCATGCCGCTCACCTCTGCTTAATAAAGACGGCATAATCCCAGTGATCCTGAGTGGGCTTGTTTCTTTTCTTGGTGAGAAGGATCTGGTTTTGGATATTTGGTGCGGCCACTAGCACCTAGAACCTCCGTCCTCAAGAGTTCGGCGTAACAGTGGCAAACTTTTGGATTTACTCTCAGCGTTTGGGAAACGCCGAACCGCCACATGTCACAACAAGATGCTAAGCCAGTTATTTTCTGGGGTGTGATTTCACATTAATGCCTATACTTACTTATGTTGTTGGTATACCCGTATGCTGTGGCAGAAAGCGGCTGGACGAAGGACCGGGAATTGTGCCTTTTCTTTCCAGTCCAGGCTGATAAAGCAAAGCTGCAGACCCCGCCCACTTGGGTATGTACTTACAAGTGTGTGTCTGCAGCGCGAACTCGGAGCACCGAGTTCGGAAAGAACAACCCTTTTTCAGCTGGACAGAGTGCCTCCACCAATCGTCTGTGAGGCGCTCTATTCATTAAGTGGACAGCGAGAGGAACAACGGTGAAGGCATTTGAAAAAGGCGATCTACGCTGAAACGCGTCATGCCGCTCACCTCTGCTTAACCCCTTGCCTGCTCATGACGCAACCACTCCGTCATGAGCCACGGGCGCCGTGTGCTCATGATGGAGTGGTTCCGTCATGCTGCGGCCGTTGGCGGCCGCTCCGCCCACGCGGCACTGATTCCCCGCCTGTGCGGGCAAACAATGCAAGTGGGCGGAGTCGTGACGGAACCACTCCGTCATGAGCACAGCGCGCCCGTGGCTCATGACGGAGTGGTTCTGATAGAGATCAGGATGTATATAATATACTCACTTCCACGGATAGAGTAATTTCACAGTTGCACGCACATACACTCATCCCACACTAGGGCCCATTTCACTAACATACGCTCAAATACTCTACTAGCACTGAACCTGTGGAAGGAAACTCCTGAACACCCTGCATCTATATCAAGGTCGATAAGACCTGATTATTATGACTGTCCTGCAACATAACCTAAACAATCTATACAACAATAATCAAAATAGTGTACTCAATAATTGACAAAAATAATAACCAACACCGTATTCAAAAGTATGGTACTTTATCTAAAATTAGTCAAGGAAAGTAAAATCAGAATAAATCATTTTTCTCATAGTTACCTATTCTAGCTAATGTCAGAACGGGTCAGGACAAGTCTCTCGGTAAAGTCTCTCAAGACGAAGTCCTTTCAGCATCGATCCTCACCAACGCAGATTCGGTACGCGGCAAAGGCAAATGGCAAGTGGCAAAAACCCTCTCTAGGCTAACAATTCTTATAGTAAATCAAACAAAGGAAAGATACATAAAAAAGTTGTAATGTCCGCTGGACCGCTGAGCAGAGCGAGAAGGAAAGGCTACATTTGAAAATCTCCGCTCAGGAAAAATAAGACAACGGAACAGGAACCAAGAAACACAATTGTATCTTGTAGATTCCACGCTTCCTCGGCAATGAGACCATAGTTCAGAGTTTTTCTCTAAAGCTCCTTTGTTTCCCAAGGCTGCCAAGGACGTTCCATTTCACTTGGAGATCGCCCAAACTGCTGCTGTCCTCACGGAAATTTTCAACGAGGCAAGCAAGGACTGTGGTCAGCTGACTTCAGGACCATATTTCAGCAGGGCTCTCTCCCATCACGGTTTTCTATTTTCTAATCGAGGCCAGGCTTACAAATCGGCCATCTTTGTTTAGGCCACCATAGGCCACAATAGACCATCTTAATTAAAAGAAACAAAACAACATTACCACAGCATAGTGATTAAACAGTGTTAACCCCACTAATACCCATATGTGTATGTATTTATCTAGCTCTTGCAACATAGAAAAGCATTAATTCGAAAAGCATTTTGTGCTAAAAAATAAACAGCACATAGCAACGTTTAAACATGAAAACACGCACGTTATTATTAAACAGCACATTTATGCGTACCCACGTGTAACTCTCTCTTATTAAAACAAACGGATTGATTAGTATAAACACACTTGCACAAGACAAATAATTAATAATTAGTTATTAATAAATTAGTATGACAAATAGACATGCCAGAGCTTCAAAAACCAACGAATTTTCAAACAGAAAACTCTGCTCCAGCAATCCCCCCTTTGGTGATTTTATCACCAAATAAACCCCCAAAAAAAAAATTCGTGAAAATTTAGTCCCATTAGGAGAAATCGGAAATGTCTTTTTTCCCCTTACACAACATTACACACCAGTCACTCTTTCGTCATCCTTCTTTGTCTCTAAGTAAACACTCTCCCTTAATTCTTCTAATTCAATTTCTTGTGGTTCTCTTTTCAACCTCTTGTTCTTCTTCTCTTTATTCAATTTCTTTTTCCCTCTCCTGTTTTTACAACACACACACACTAATCTCAGTATCAATATAGTTAGACATCTTATAATCTATTTTCCCTAACAAATAAAAAACACTACTTAAAACACTACAAGAAATACCATATGTAGCTGGCAAATGGTGATAAGTAACACCCTCTGAAACGGATGCAGGTAACTGCATACAGACATAGCAATCCCTGACTTCCATTGTTTTCACATATTCATATACTAGAAAAATTATTAATTGACCTATCTTTGTGTATGTAAGTGTTACTAATTCTAATCGGAACTACTTTTTGCGAATTCTTCTCTACATTTGTCACATTCTCTGTATGCATCTCAAATTCAACTTTAAAAGTCACTAATAAAATTAAAACACCCCATAGAAGCATTAATAATCCAGTACAGCAGCAGCACATCCTACACCATCTTTTAAAGAAGGCACATCTATTTTGATTATCCTCTATGTTAGCCATTTTACTACTTTGCCCTTATCTCTTGACTAAGTTTCTACTACTCCACTACTGAAGTCTCTTCAGTTTCTCCCAAATGACTCTTTTGTTCACTTAATCCAAGTAAATTTTTCTTTCATTCAGTTTGGATACTTGTCATTCTTCTCTTCAACATCAAATTGTATTAGATCTCCAACATCAAAATCCTCAGTATTTGACTCTTCTCCAATGTCAGTCAAGAGTACTTTCAGAATTTCACCCGTATCTTTTTCAACCACTTCTCGTACGGTCTCCTCTGGATTTCCTTGACTTTCCACCTCTTCACTTTCAGGCAGTGTCACATACATCCATTCCGGCGACCTATACTTCTGGTTAGGTTTTCTTATCCGTTTGATCTCTTCTGGTTCTTTTGATTCTTCTCCTTTTGCCTTTAAATTTTGACTCGATATTTCATTCACTTGTTCTGCTTTTGATGTATTTGCCCTTATTATTCTGTATCTCAGCCTTTTAACTCTGTTGTTAGGCCAACGATCTCCTTTCACAACCTTTTTAGGCTTTATCTCTTTATTACTTCTCTCTCCAATCCAAGTTCTCTTTCTCAGAACTCGACCCTCTGTTTGTTCATTCTCACTCTCATCCAATTCTGTTTCAAGTGCCTCCTGTTTTCGTTTTCTAGCAGCTTTCTTTTTCTCCACAGATTCTTTCACCACTGTTTGAGACTTCCCTACTTCTGTCCCTCCTCGGGTCTCCGACACGTAATCTTCTTGCTGTCTACTTGTCCCTTCACCTAGCTCATCTAGAATGTTCCCTACACCTCCTCGGGGGTCTTCCGCAATCTGTCCCTCTCTATCTTCTTCTGACCCTGCTTCTTCAAGTATAATCTCAAGTGGTTCTTCAATCTCCTCCTCTTCTGATTCAGGAGTAATCTCTGTGAAATTTCTCTTTTCTTTTCTTTTCCCTTCACTGCTGCTTTTTGAAACTTCAGGCTCTTTTGCAGAATCCGATCTCTTCTCCGATACTCGCAGTGGTTCACTTGAAGCTTTTTCTGCTTCTTTCCTCACTGATTCTGTATCTTCATCATCACTGGAATCTGACTCTTCAAAATACTCTTTACCAGTCCCTTCTTTTGGGTTTGGAACTCTCAGAGTATGACTTGCATGTACCCAGTGTTTCACTCCAGCACACTTTACTGCAGTTGTCGTAGTCAGAATGACTTGTCTTGGCCTTCCCCACCTTGGAACCAAGCAATTTCTTCTTCTGTGTACCTTAATCCTCACCCAGTCTCCTGGACTCAGATCATGGGCTTGCTTCTTCTCAAGTGTGGTAGCTTCTTCTCCAACCTGGTGAAACACAGAATGAACTGCGTCAGCCAGGCCTTTACAGTAATCCAAAATCATGTCATCAGTTATTGTCACCAACTTATTGACAGGTACAAATGCATGGCGCATTGCACGTCCCATGATTATTTCGTGCGGACTCAAGCCAGTAGTTCTATCTGGAGTAGATCTAATAGTCATCAGCACTAGAGGTAAAACATCTGGCCATTTCATGCCAGTGGCTAAGCACATTTTTCCAATCCTATTCTTGATTGTGCCATTAATCTGCTCAACCACACCAGAAGCCTCTGGTCGGTATGCACAATGTAGCTTCTGCTGTATTTTCAATGCTTCACAAATCAAACCCATGAGTTCATTTTGAAAGTGTCCACCTCTATCAGACTCAATCGTCACTGGAAACCCGTACCTAGGAATCAACTCCCTTAACAGTAACTTTGCCACCGTTATTCCATCATTTCTTCTAGTCGGGTAAGCTTCCACCCACCTTGAAAACAAACAGACTACCACTAGAACATACCTCAGTCTGTTTACTTGGGGCATTTCAATGAAATCAATTTGCATTCTTGTAAAAGGACCTCCTTCTCTGCCTATTGTTCCCAGACTCACCACTGTCTTTTTCCCAGTGTTAAATTGCTGACAAACCAAACACCTTTGACAGATGCTTTCTGCAATTGTCCTGAACTTTGCATTGTACCAGGTTTGTTTAAATGACCTAACCATCGCATCCCTCCCCAAATGTCCTTGGCCATGATACATTCTTGCCATTGATGACAAAATGGAATTCGGCATTACTGGTCTGCCATCTCTGTAGACCCAAACATGGTCTGTTTCTCTCGGAGCACATCCTGCCTTAATCCAATCTTTTTTCTCTTCCTCTCCTGCCTCATCTTGCAACTGTTTCACTTCATCCCATGTCTCTAAGACATTAGTAAACATCACAGAGAGAAAAGACATTTCACCCTCTCGGTCCCGATTAATAGACTGATTTGTTTTAGCACAGTATTGTGCAACATCATTTGCATAACGGTTTCCGACCGTTATAAAATCTTCTCCTTGTCCATGGGCAGCACACTTTACAACTGCTAACTCCTTAGGCAGCTGTATCGCCTCAAGTAATTTACCAATCATTTCAGCATTCTTTATCGGAGTTCCACTCGATGTCAAGAAACCTCTCTGTAGCCAAAGCTGGCCAAAATCATGCACAACTCCAAATCCATACTGACTATCAGTCATCACAGTCGTCCTCAAATCTTTCCCAATTTCGCAAGCTTTTGTCAATGCCACCAATTCAGCAACTTGCGCAGATTTCACTCCTTTCAATGGTGATGCCTCCATGACCTCAGAAACTTTGCACACCGCATATGCTGCACATAGCACACCATTATCATTTCTCAGGCATGATCCATCCACAAACAACACATGATCACTCTCATGTAAGGGAAGATCCCTTATGTCTGGTCTCGGTTTTGTACAGTATTCAAGCACATCCAAACAATCATGATCATCTTCCATTTTCACACCCACATTTTCAATATCCGGCAACAGTGTCGCTGGATTCACATTCACACATCTCTCAAGAGTCACATTTGATGCTCCCAGAATCACTTTTTCATACTTAGTCAATCGACTATGTGACATGTACTGCTTCTTGTCAAAAGAATTGCCACATTGTGAGGTACGAATACCCTTACAGGATATCCCATTATGATTCCCTCACTCTGTTCCAGGCTTCTGCATGTTGCAGCCACAGATTTCAGACAACCTGGTAAACCCACAGCTACAGGGTCAAGTGTCGATGAGAAGTACGCAATAGGCCTTCTCAGCTGTCCATGCTTCTGAATTAACACTGAAAGTGCACATCCATTTCTCTCACTGCAATACAACTCAAACTCCTTTTCATAGTCTGGCATACCCAAAGCTGGAGCTTCACACATTCTACTTTTCAGCTCTTCGAATGCTGCCATTTGTTCTGCATCTAATTCCAATGGGTCTGTCATCTCACTTTTTGTCAGCTTAATCAGTGGCTTTGCTATCAGGGAAAAATTAATTATCCACTGACGACAATAACCCACCATACCCAGGAACATTCTCACTTCCCTCTGGGTTTTCGGAGCTTTCATTCCCCTGATGATTTTAATTCTGTCATCAGTCACTTTTCTCAGACCTTTTTCAATATTATGTCCAAGATAATGCACCTCTTTTTTGCAAAATTGCAATTTGGCTGGAGATACCTTTAACCCTCCATCTGCCAGATGATTCAGTAAAGCTATGGTATCTACTTGTGTCACAAACAATAAATCTGTGCATATCTGAAAATTTCCCTATCTGCACTCTTACTGGTTCAGTAAGACGTGTTCTGATTTGTGTATTGGCTACACCAACTACTTGGATTGCTTCATCCGAGAGAGGAAGATTTCTAACATCTGTTGACCTGACAGTTGATCTTGTCGCACCTGTGTCTACTAAAAAAGTAACACTCTCTTCATTTATTTTCCCATCCACAAATGGTCCTGCCTGGTCTATTTCTAGAGTTGCACCAAGTATGCACTCTTCCTCCTCTCTTCGGCACCGTCAATAATCACCCTCAGACTCACTCCCTTCATTCTTTAACAAGTACTGTTGTACCTGGTTAGAACGTCTTGGTTTGTTTACCTGTTCATCATTGTAGAATCCTGAATCCTGATTATACTTTTGTGACCCTCTATTCTGCGGCAAGGGCGGTTTTGGCTCTTGGCTCTGCTGTCTCACAACTTTCTGCTGTTGCTGCTGTTGATTATTTCCTTCGTTCTGCACCTGTTGATTTAAGGGTTTATTCTCATTACTCGCTAATGGTGGATTAGGACACTCCGATCTCCAGTGCCCCAATTGGCCACAGTTGTGACAAGGAAACTTTTTCTTTGCTTCCTCAAGATTCCCCTTTCCTTTCCCCGCATATCTAGGTCTATTCCCTGCATTGTTGTTTCCTGGATTATTCGCCTGTTCCACCAACTGTGCTTCCTGTCTTTCCGCAACTTTCACTTGTGCCCACATTGCTTTCTCTTTCAGCTTTCTTTGTTTTGCTTCAATTTCATCAAGGAAGTATTTCGCATGTCTCAGAATCTCATCTACTTTCTTACTCTGCCAATCCACTGATTGCTCACGAATTCTCTCACCAATTTCAGGTCTAAGGCCATATACAAATCTGTATACAAAATGACTCAAATCTTTGTCACCCAGGTGTTCATCTCCACTGAATTGTTTAAATGCCAGTATCAGCCTCTCGTAAAAAGCATGAACTGATTCTTTTGCTTCCTGTTGTGTTCGATCTATCTTTACCCAGTCTGTCTCTTTTGCAGGTACTTTACTCTTCAGGTATACCATCACCTGATCATATTTTCTCATTACTTCTGGATCTGGTGCCCCTGTTCTTGGGCCTCTTGGATATTCCTCAGTAGGCCAACTCACAACTATTTTACACTCAGTCCACAAGTCTGCTGGGACAATTGTATCAAACAGACTATTCAGGTCAACCCACAGCACTTTTGACAATTTCACAAACCTATCTACCTGCCTATACCACTCGACAGGCTTTTCTCTCAATCGAGGGAAATCATTCGTAAATGATAAAATATCCTGTCTGGTCCATGGAACATGTACATATCCTCCTCCAGGTATTTCTCTCATAGGATAATTATCCACTGGTTTCTCCTTTTCTCTCACTGGAAATGCTGAATAAGTCGTTCTATCTTCAGATTCCTCTCTTTTCTTATACCACCTATCCTTCCACTTTTCTACATCACCCCATCTTTGCAATAATGCTACCATTTCCTTAATCAGTCCTGTTCTACCAGTAGCATTCAAATTCTCAATATCTTTCTCTGTAAAGTCCATCCTGTAGGTTTTTTGTAAAGCTTTCACTTTATCAATGTCAACTCCCTGTTCATTCGCTAATGCTCTTAGCCTGTCATGTGTATTTCTTGCTCTCCAGGTAATGTTCTTACACATAAACATTAACTCACCATCATGATGACTCTTCAGAATTTCTGTTGGAACTGTTCCTGTAACAAGCTCTTCTAATTCTACACGTAACCTAGCCACATCAATTGCTTGTGAATCTTTATCTTTTTTCTGAAGAACTTTCATCCAATCATTCAAATCTTCAACTGTTATTTCAGCAGTTTTTCTCACTGGAACCACTCTCTTCTGCGGTTCTAAAATTGGCATCCCTGAACAACTAGCTTCACTAGCATCCAGTATTTCACTACATATGTCATGTCTGGATTGTCTCAGGTCACTACTCTCCGTCCTTCTTCCTGAATCTCCTGAGGGACCAGCTGAACTTGTTAACTTATTCCCAACATATGGAATCACCAAACCATTTTCACCTGTCCTCTGCTTGTCAAACACAGGCATAACCGGACCTATAGTTACAGGCACCGTAACAGCTTCTAGATTCTTTGTTAACTCTCTAATCTTCTCAGTCAGTTCTGTTGTGGTTCTGGCTAATTGTCTGGCATCTTCGTCACTACCTCGATTCTCTCTCTCCCTAAAAGAATTACTACCTCTTGATTCAGGTGTCACTTTTTCCTTCTCAATGATACAGACTGTATCTCTTATAGGAGAAACAACTGGTGTACTTTCATCTGGTTCTGGTCTATATGGAGGTGGTCTTTTGTAAATCATGTCATTCAAGACCTTATCCTCATACTCATTAACTCCATATCTTCTCATTTCTGATTCAGGAACCCTTTCTGCTCCTCCTTCAACTGTTCTCATCGGATATAATCCCTCTGACATACTAGCATCTCGCCACCTTTTCATTCGATCATGATGAGTCTCACGATCATGTCTCCTCCCGAACATGTACCTGTAATAAACTCCAGATCTCTGTTTTTCTCGCTCATGTACTTCCTCTTCCCATTCCACTAAAGCCTCAAACTGTGTAGGTCTTGGTTTCGGGTCTAGACATAACATCTTTTCCCGTAAATTTCTCAACACGGCCAGATTAAATGAACCATGTTCTGGAAATGCTAGAACACCATCTTCTTTAGTATACCTAACCCAATTCTCCAACCATATACAGGTATGATACCCATATTTCGCAGCCATGAAGGATGCAGGTGTTTTCGCTGGAGGTAACAACTCACCCTCTCTCGTCTTAACATCTTTATCCTTGTTAAACCACTTTTTAATTTTTCCAAAGAATGTTTTCTTCTTTTTCTCTTCTTGGTAATACATTTTAGCGTTTACCAAACCTTTCTACTCTTTTCCGTATTATAAATATACAATACGAATTTTCAACCAATAACAGCGCGACTCACACTAACACACCAATCCTGGAGCGTCTACGTCACTAGAATAGCTCTTCCAATCCTTGCGCGGCTCACACCAACGCACCAATCCCAGCGCGAACACTATTCTGATCCACTATCCAATCAGAGCGCGGTCTTTCTGACGTCAACAGTCGCTGCAGTCTCTTGTCTCCTGTCTTCTGTCACTCGTCTACCCCTCCTTTACAAAATCTCAGTAGACTTCGTATCAAAAAAATCCTACAAAATCTATTAGCTACAACATAAAAACATCTCCATTGTCTGCTTCGCTAACCACAGAATAGTAAAAGGAAGTCTATTTCACAAGAATCAACAAACTTTCATACATCCCTTAACTGTTTCCTCTAGGACTTATCCAAAGAGTCTTACAATCAATTAAATGTATATGCATCCACGCACGTTCATACAAGAAAAATATAGTACATACACACAGAATCCTGCTTTTCCCGAGAACAGCGAACAATCTGTCCCACTACAGAATTATAACACACATCAACTAAGCAGCTTACCTCTACTCAGTTTCTCAAACAAGCTCAGAGAATACCTATTACTCCTCCCGCGATAAGCTTTAACGGTAAACCTTACGGATCCCTGGGACTTAAGACCAGAGTTTCACAGATAACCTTCACTACCATACACACTCCTTATATACCAGAAATATATTCTAATAGTAACATACAACAATGTCACTGATTCCGAACCCAGACAATGTGACGCGCAACTTCAATTGTCACACGTTATTCCTTACAATTCCGTCTTTCCCGAGAGCAGCATATACTTCCCTCTGCCCTACTACAGAACTGCTACCAGCTCCCAAATTCCAGAAGCACTACATATAACTCAACATGACGACTCCAACATATAGTATTAGTACATATACCAACATCAACCAATAATCAAAAATCAATAAGCTAATGTACAAGCAATCTTATCAGATCAAGACAACCATCAATAACCTAACCATCCTCTGCTACCAGGAAATTGATAGAGATCAGGATGTATATAATATACTCACTTCCACGGATAGAGTAATTTCACAGTTGCACGCACATACACTCATCACACACTAGGGCCCATTTCACTAACATACGCTCAAATACTCTACTAGCACTGAACCTGTGGAAGGAAACTCCTGAACACCCTGCATCTATATCAAGGTCGATAAGACCTGATTATTATGACTGTCCTGCAACATAACCTAAACAATCTATACAACAATAATCAAAATAGTGTACTCAATAATTGACAAAAATAATAACCAACACCGTATTCAAAAGTATGGTACTTTATCTAAAATTAGTCAAGGAAAGTAAAATCAGAATAAATCATTTTTCTCATAGTTACCTATTCTAGCTAATGTCAGAACGGGTCAGGACAAGTCTCTCGGTAAAGTCTCTCAAGACGAAGTCCTTTCAGCATCGATCCTCACCAACGCAGATTCGATACGCGGCAAAGGCAAATGGCAAGTGGCAAAAACCCTCTCTAGGCTAACAATTCTTATAGTAAATCAAACAAAGGAAAGATACATAAAAAAGTTGTAATGTCCGCTGGACCGCTGAGCAGAGCGAGAAGGAAAGGCTACATTTGAAAATCTCCGCTCAGGAAAAATAAGACAACGGAACAGGAACCAAGAAAAACAATTGTATCTTGTAGATTCCACGCTTCCTCGGCAATGAGACCATAGTTCAGAGTTTTTCTCTAAAGCTCCTTTGTTTCCCAAGGCTGCCAAGGACGTTTCATTTCACTTGGAGATCGCCCAAACTGCTGCTGTCCTCACGGAAATTTTCAACGAGGCAAGCAAGGACTGTGGTCAGCTGACTTCAGGACCATATTTCAGCAGGGCTCTCTCCCATCACGGTTTTCTATTTTCTAATCGAGGCCAGGCTTACAAATCAGCCATCTTTGTTTAGGCCACCATAGGCCACAATAGACCATCTTAATTAAAAGAAACAAAACAACATTACCACAGCATAGTGATTAAACAGTGTTAACCCCACTAATACCCATATGTGTATGTATTTATCTAGCTCTTGCAACATAGAAAAGCATTAATTCGAAAAGCATTTTGTGCTCAAAAATAAACAGCACATAGCAACGTTTAAACATGAAAACACGCACGTTATTATTAAACAGCACATTTATGCGTACCCACGTGTAACTCTCTCTTATTAAAACAAACGGATTGATTAGTATAAACACACTTGCACAAGACAAATAATTAATAATTAGTTATTAATAAATTAGTATGACAAATAGACATGCCAGAGCTTCAAAAACCAACGAATTTTCAAACAGAAAACTCTGCTCCAGCAGTTCCATCACGAGCATGGCGGCGCCGCTAACACCCCGAACCCCCCCAGCGCCGCGGCAAAATTCGTGCCACGGCGAAGGGGTTAATAAAGAAGGAATAATCCCAGTGATCCTGAGTGGGCTTGTTTCTTTTCTTGTTGAGAAGGATCTGGGTTTGGATATATATATATACATATATACATACATATATATATTCACTGAAAAAACCATAGGTTTCACACACGTTATAGTTAGGAATTAGCATTTAAAAAACCTTGCAAATTCACTGAAAAAACCATAGGTTTCACACATGTTATAGTTAGCTGTACAGTTTACTCGTAAAAAACCAATGAAATTCCACGTTATAGTTAGATCAGGTAACTATAACTCGCGCGACCGCCACTCTATCACAAGGATGATGTCATCAGTAATGTCAGGAGTGATGCCACTGACCATGTCATGAGTGATGTATTATGTGACGTCATCAGCAGTGGATTGCGGGTGCGCAAGTTATAGTTACCTGATCTAACTATAACGTGGAATTTCATTGGTTTTTTACGAGTAAAATGTACAGCTAACTATAACATGTGTGAAACCTATGGTTTTTTCAGTGAATTTGCAAGGTTTTTTAAATGCTAATTCCTAACTATAACGTGTGTGAAACCTATGGTTTTTTCAGTGAATTTGTACGGTTTTTTAAATGCTAAGTTATGTATTTATTTTTAATTTTTGCGCGCACGGTGCGCTTCGCGCACCGTGGGCGCGCTGTGGGCACGCGGTGCGCTTCGCGCACTGTGCGCCCACGTGGCGCATTTCGTACCGTGCACGCCTCGCCATTTTTTACAAAATATCAATTGTTTTTTTCTCTCTTGGGGGTCCTTAGATTTATATATTAAATGTGATTGTTAATTCTTTTTTTTATTTTTTTTTTTTTTACCGTACGCGTACGGTAAGCTTACCGTACGCGCACCCCGCGATTTTTTTTAAAAATTATTAAATTCATTTTTCATACTTTTTGGTCCTTCGTGAACCCCCTGACGAACGCTAGGGGGTCTGCAACTCTCTTCATGGCCCCCTTTTCGTGTTATCAACCTTTTTTTCTCAGTGCGAGAGACAGAAAATGGCGGCCGATACTTCCTGGTTTCGACCGATTCGAATGTTTACTTTGATCTAACAACCAATCAGAAACGCGCTCGCGCACGGCACCGTACGCGTACGGTAAGCTTACCGTAAGCGCACGGTAAGCGCACGGAGCGCTGCCACAGATATATATATTGATTTAAATGTTATTTTCTCAGGAACTACTGAACAGATTTACACCAGACCTACAAAAGGCACTTCCTTGACCTTATGGCTACCTCTCTGCCAAATTACAAGTAATTCTGTTCAGCCGTTCGGGCTGTAGCTGTGTCTAAAGGTCCTATGGAAAAATGCATGGGGAAAACGCGTTTTGGGACCCCCCTTTTTTCTCAGCCCCCGCTTGACGAATCCCCCCGAGACTTTCAGGGTAGGAGCGGAGCGTAGCGCCCCATTAGTTTTGAAAATTTCGCGAGGATTCGTCGACCGGCGCCAAAGTTATTCCAAATAGAATGTTGCGGATTTCCTATGGAAACACGGTCCTAACTATAACTATCTACTGGCGACCGCCAGTAGATAATATATATATATATATATATATATATATATATATATATATATATATATATATATATATATATTTAGATAGTTAGAGATAGATAGATAGATAGATAGATAGATAGATAGATAGATAGATAGATAGATAGATAGATAGATAGATAGATAGATAGATAGATAGATAGATAGATAGATAGATAGATAAGGCCTGCAAAGGCTTTAAGGAAAACGGGCTGCATTAAAAGATAAAAAACTGCTTTATTTAAAAAGCAGTCACAGACATGGTGGTCTGCTGACCCCAGCAGGCCACCATCACTGGGAGTGCTAGCCATTCCTAATGAGGTCGCAAATTGCACCTGCCTCATGAATAGTAATGAGGTATGAAATGTGTGACCCCTTTAGGAATTGCAAACAGTGACTGTGACTCTGTTGTAAATTCCAATTTGCGAGTCGCAAATTGCGATTAGTAAAACGACACAATTTGCAACTCCCAAGATCCAGGGGCCCCCTCAGCAGAATGTTCTGTCTGGCGAGCTCTTGATTGAGTCCGGAGGGTCACCTCCACGTGCCTTGGAGGGGGGCCCCCTCAAGTTTCTTTCCACCAGTGCTACTACATCCTATGTTCTTTTGCACATTGCCTTATATTTGTTTGTGTGGCTGTACGGTTAATGTGAACAACTACCACCTACTGTAGAGCTGCTCTTTTAGATGCCCCATGCACCAAGTCGGTGAGGGATGTCAACAACAAGGCAAATCAGGGCTTTCAGCTACGAAATGACAAATGTCAGACTAGGGACTAAACGGAAGAGGCAGCAGGAGGATTGCGCGCTACCCTGAGCCCAAAGGCGATGGAGTCAGGGACAACCTGAGGGTACTGGAGGAAGACTTCTATATGTATCCACTAGAACAAACCACAAACTAAAAACTAGAGCAAGGGGGTATCGAGAATTGGGACGTTCCTACGCATTAAGCCAGTATAGTCTAGCGATTAAAAACAAACGGGGTCAGGTGGCGGGACTTAAAACAGCCTTGTGCCTAAGTGAGGAAAAGTACACCCTCTATAGTATATGGAAGCCCTGACAGCCTCCTCCCTGCGAGCACTCGGAGGGCCTGTCAGACTCCATGCAGCTGATAATGCCGCTCTGGTTCCTGGTCCCCAAGGTCGTCCACATCTGCGCATTGAACGCCCCTCCCTTCAGGTGTTTACTCTCCGGGGTCAGCAGCACTGAGCCCCGTCGCGGCGCTGAGCCCGGTCGCGGCGGCCCCGCCCATCCCTGTCTCGGGGACTCACGCTTACTTATAAAAGGGGTTTCTGCACGTGCGTGTCCATGAGCAAGCGCACTTTATTGGACGTGCAGCAATAACATCTCAGGAGAAGGTGGCGTCGGAGCACGTGCCGCGTCTCACAGCTCAAGAAGGGCCAGCTCGTCAGGACCTGCCCTTTTCTAAACCTTGCCTTAAACATATACTTTTATTCAAGCGTCTGGCCTGATTCTGAAACATATATTTAGTTCGTCAGTCGCGTGATCTGGCATTGAGCTCTTTCCTGCCTGTTATTGGCA
Source organism: Triturus cristatus (assembly GCF_964204655.1). Taxonomy (NCBI): domain Eukaryota; kingdom Metazoa; phylum Chordata; class Amphibia; order Caudata; family Salamandridae; genus Triturus; species Triturus cristatus. The sequence goes on from NC_140595.1 coordinate 762,976,738, forward strand.
CGGAAAAGTCTGCAACTTGCATAACTCACAGACCTACGAGTCTGCAGGGCGGCGACTGAGTCTAGCATCGCTTCAGAGGTCAAAGAAACCCGTTCCGGGATAGGTCAAACGGTGACCAGCTGTGTTCCCACCACCCTGGGACGCCCCTTCTGAAAAGGCCCGCAAGCCTAGGAAGACGTGTCTAATTTAGTGAAGATCGTGACCAGGCCAGCTGTTTTAATTACCCTTTGTACTTGTATAATATACGTTTATATGTAATGCTGCAGTGTCCCTCTTCGGGCCGGCCGGTTCTTTATAGACAAGAAAATCCGTATTGATGATGCATTTGAATTACAGGAACATAAACGGCCGTGCCCCAGAACCCTTCCCCCTCCAGCAGCTTCCCCTGAAGGGCAGCCCTCCTCCCTGTTGACTGCTTCGAAGCTCTAACCCAAGAGCTCCGGACAGAGCCCTGGTACAGCATGCCCACAAGGACTTGTGCCAGGCCTCCCCTCTGCCAGCGTGCGCTCGTGTACCTCCTGTCATGTTTTTGTTTGCCAGTCTGTGTGGCCGCGGGCGCGATGCCAGGGTGCCAGCTGCAGAGAGACGAAGAGAGCGGATTCTCAAGGGACGGAGACATCCTGCTGGGTGGGGTCTTCCTCCTCCACACAGAAGCCCTACAGCAGGAGCCCACCTTCCAAGACCAGCCGGCACCGCCCACCTGCCAGAGGTAAGCACAGAACAACTTCGGGTAACAAGGGGTCTTGTATTTTAACTATGTATGAGTGACAACGCTCAGGTGTTGGTGGCGGTCCAGGAGGGTTTAGGGGCACAGTTTTGTGGAGACCTCGTGCGGGAATGTCAAGTTTGTCCAAGGGAAGGGAAGGGTGCTTAGGGACACCGACATGCTGACTGTGGGTGTGTAATGGGGGAAACTTGCAGATGAGTCTCGAGGTGAGTTAATGGAGCGGTGCCAGGGCACATCTGTCAATGGTCGCAGAGTTCAAGACTGAGGGGAGGTAACAGGTGCGACTCTTCCGTGTGCGCGTGCATGGGAAGGGACGTCACAGTGGAAGGGCAGAGGTGGCATTAGCCCATAGCCTTATGGCATTTGACGGCCCTGCACTGCTTCTGCACATTTGATGTATAGATTGTAAAGGAAGCCTGTATACACTGAGCAGGGTCATTCCTCTGGACGGCACAAGATAAGGGTTTGACCCTGGCCCAGTGATCTTCAGGCAGCCTGCGCACTGGAGGAGGCAGGAGAAGGAGCTATCACTGAAGGGTACCCTCTATCACCCTTTAAGGCACAGGGGATATCACATGAACATATACACTCATGAACTCGCCAGCCGGTGTATTCACAAAGAACCAATCTTGATTCATTACTAACCCCATTATTTCAAAAAATCTTTTTATTTCAAGATTTTGATTTGTTCATAGAAACCTCATGACAGTAACATACACCGACTTCCTTGATATGTACATTCAAAATAGTGAAAAACACAATGTTTCATCATAGCAATGTCATCATATTCAAAAGACAATAGGTTCAAACAAAACCACAAACCCCAATCTATCACACATTCATAGCAATCACTCAAAGCAGGAACTCCAAATACTACTCCCTCCTCCACCAGAAATCCTCATAATAACACAAAGAGGAGACCCCTCCTCAGTCTCCCATCAATGTGTCTTGGGCAGGGTATAACACAACACCCGGTCAACGCACGTTTCGGCGGCCTCGATAATTCACTCCTTCTTCGGGACCACTTCTTCAGTGTCTTTTTCTGTATGAGAGCATGGGGTTTGTTTAGATGTCGAGCTCTATAATTCTTGCATTGGGTAGGCCTCATCAACTATTGGTTGTCTCCAAACCTTATATGCAATATTCATAGCCCAATATAGGTATATTGCAAAATCCTCCAATCAAACACTCTGTATGGCACACATCGCTGTCCACATTGGTTCTTCAACATGACACTGTCGAAGTACTCGAAACATTAACGCATATATAAATCAGCTAACAACTTAACACCTTTTACAACACTGTCCTCCTTCGTAGCAGTTATACATAATCACTACTCCTAACAGAAGAGGCAGAAGGGCCAGCCCTACCAAGTGTCACTCATTGCAGTTAGAGTAATGAGGCTGAGGTGGCACATGCAGTGTGCCACCTAAGAGGGTGGCCACCTTAGTGCACATTAGGCACAACCCTTTCTTGTGTCACGGACTCCCCGTGGGTCCCTTAAGTCCGGCATAGAAATCATGCGTCATTTCTGGCACATGTGCAGGTGGGAGCAAGGTACTTATACCTGACCCGCCCATCTGGCTGTCCTTTTGGTTCCTCATGGTCATGCCGTCTCCCTCCCTACCGCATACCAGCGTGCCGGCTGGGGTGCGTAGCCAGGAAACAAACATGTTAACTTGTGAATTTGCGTTGCAGGTGGAGTTACAGGGCGATCCGGAGGATGAATGGTATATAGGGGTACCCTCTTCAAGAGCACAATAGGGGTGCAGAAGCCAAACAACCCCATGAGTTTTTATGGCAGGACCCTGGAGGAAAGCAACGGTGCCCCGCTAGTCCTTCGGGCTGTTGTAAGCCTGAGCAACCGGGGGTTGCCTAGACACGCTCTGCCCCTTAAAAGGCGTGAGTAAAGGGGTGGACTGGTGGTCCACTCTATTTATGGGGGATGAACCCCACAAAATGGTAGCACCGATTGGGTTGGCCATGGTGCAGTTGGCTTATCAGGCGGGCAGGGCAGCTTAGGTTAGTCACTGCTGCCTGCGAGGGATTGCTCATAAATTAACACACCTCGTTGGCATAATTCTTGTATGAAATAAACCTGCAGCAAAATGTTTTCCCACAAACAAGTCTATTGTGATCAGTTATTGATGTGCATGCTATGTCTCCAAGTTGGGGTGATTGGCCTATATTGACACTATGCACAATGTTCCAGATTCCTCATTACTGCATTACTGCATAGAGCGAATATTGGCATGCACTACAGTTGACTGATAAGCAGGCATGTCTTCTCTATACTGACAGCTATAGTCCCTCATCAGTGGCATGTCTAGATGGGGGCCCGATGGGGCCCCTGCCCCAGCTCTATGATGCCCGCTCTTCTTCCCCCCACCACAGCAGCCGCCTGTGCCAGGAGCGGGCTCAGAAAAAGATTTTTACACATTTTTGTAGTAATGAGCACCAGGGACTTAAACCGAGACAAAAGGAAAAGAGAGACAGGAAGAGACATAGGAGAAGGAGAGAGTGCACTGAAAGAAGAGAGAGAAAATATGAAGAGGAGAATAGAGAGAGAAAATTGACGTGGAGACAAAGCAAGATGCAGTAGGACAGATGACATTGAGGAATGAGGAAAGAACACTGAAGACGCAAATCACCGCTGGGAGAAGAGGAGTGAGATGAGTGTGGGAGATAGATCGAGGTGAGAGGGAAGGGAAGAGCTTGGAAGTAAAGAGGGGTGAGATTGGAAAAAAGCTGGGACTTGTCCACATCTTCAGGCGCTGTGGCTGCTTGTGTGAGCCACCAATGACTGCTGCTGTGCAAGCTTATTATGGGCCGCCGGTGACGATCATACATGATCCCTTTCGGTACAGTATCTTTTCCCAGCACAGGGCCATGAGGTGCACAGTAGAAAGAACATTTAGTTATGCAGCGTAACTTCAAGGTGGGTCATGTTACAGTAGAACAAGCATTGGCATAGCCAATAGGTCTCGCTTTTGGGACCTTATAAGTATTTAGCTATGCAGCACAATATTCTTGGTGCAACAACAACTGTTGCAAGGCTAAACACTGCCAATGCTTGTTAAACCTCTTGCCAACATTTAGAATCCATAAAATATTTAAATGAAACAAAATGTTGCCACCATTCCTGAAATGATGGCTCTGGCCTAAGCTGTCTTTGCAGCATGTTGTGAAGATGGTGTGCTTTTTAAACAGAAAATAACAAGGGTCTGGCAGGCGAGAGAGAAAAGGAGTTAACGAACAGAGACAACAGAGAGACTAGAAGAGAGGAAGAAGACACGACAGACAGGTGAAACACAGAGAAAATACATGTATGTGTGGGCATGTGTCTGTGTGGAGATGTTGGAAAGATAGATATAGACTGATTTGAGAGAGGGCGAATCAGATGAGAGAGGTGGCCATAAGAGACAGGCGAAAAAGAGACTGTAGAGAGGGGAGGGAAGGTGGGTCAGGCAGGTGAGAAAGACACTTCCTAGGGCGGTAGAAATAGAGGGGGAGACAGGTTTGGCAAAGGTGATTAAGAAAAGTCTAGAAAGAGGCAGCCAATATGGTAAAAAGAGACATCTGGGAGAAAGAAGAGATAGGTGAGAGACAGGTGAGAAAGAAAAAGTACAGATCGGAAGTGTAGGAGACTAATATAAGGAAAATGATAAAGAGAGACTGGGGGCGGGAACTTAGAGAGAAAGAGAGATGTAACAAGACAAACAGGATAGAAAGAATAGCTGAGAGATGAGGGAATGGACAGATGAACATTGATGAGGGTTGGCCACACGTCACGTTTTCTACTTCTGGATTGCCCTTTGCAACACCCGGCACTGCCTTTGCAATCCCCTAACCTCTGAAATGGCAAAATCAATGGCAAGAACACTTGAACAGACCCCTTGTGCGCTCCAGATTTGTAACATGACATTTGCTGACAGCCAAGGTAAGTTAAATAAAATTCTTTAAATGTACGTTGTGTCTGTGCAGGCAGGGGAGAGTGTGTTTGTGTGAAAGAACGGGCCTGTGTAAGTGGGACCAGGTGTCTGTGTGTGTGAAGATGCTTGTATATGTGAAGGGAAAGTGAGTGTGATTGAGAGAGAATGAATATGAAATGAGTATGAAGCGTGTTAGAGAGAGGGACTGTGACCGAAAATGAATGTGAGTGAGAATGAGTGAGTGGCAGTGAGAGAATGTAACTGAGTGAAAATAAGTGAAAATGAGTGAATGGGAGTTAGAGTGAGTACAGATGAGTGTGAACGAGAAAGAATGAGTTAGTGAAAATTAAACAGATCCAATGAAGCACACTGCGGATGTCATAATTCCAAAGGAGCTGGTCACTGCTGTCACTGACCCAGTGGAATTAAGAAGACACTCGTATTTAGGGCATAAATGTTTGCGCGTCACGTGAGACAGGCATTCATCATTTCTTTGGGGGCCAAATAAACTCACGTGCGTAACTATTATGGACATGCTGTCATTCTATTTATGTTGATGTTACTGCACACATTTCCACTTTCCCAATACAGCCCACAGAGCTTTGGCATTTATCCAAGCAGATCCTTGGCTTTTCTTTATGTACCATACGCGTGCAGGTTTTGTTGCTGCCAGGTAAAGAAAACAATACACATTTTTAACCACCTTTTATTGCATTTGTTGAGAAAGCGTAAGATGTTGAGGAAGGGTGGACATTTATGAACAACTACAAATCCTAAATACTTATCGCAATCACCAACTTGTGTCTAGAAAGCAAGAAATGTTTTCCTTGTGTATTACAATAAGGTTGATAAAGAACAAGCGAAAATGTAAACACCCCAGCACTGAATGGGTTAACAAGCAATGGTCACGCGCGAGCGGCCGCAAGATGCGATATGTGGGGGTGGGGGGAGGGGGAGAAGCAAAAGAAAACAAGCCCGGGGGTTGTATTCGCGCGCATGCACAAAAAAATACATGCTCGTGGTGCGCGCGAAAGCAGGAGAGGCCAGGGCACTAAAAGCTGGCGGCTGCGCGCGTGCATGCGTGCGTGAATGCATGCGCTAGGCCGTGTGGCAGCACTTTTACAAGCCCTAACTAAATGTCTCGCTGCAGCGTCTGCGCTGGCTCAGGCGAGAACTAAAAATGTTAGGTTACAGTCTTGCATAAACACTTCCGGAGCATTGCAGCTCTTCTAAGGCAGTTTCTAGTCCATAATATCCCAGAAAACGAGTCCTTTCTGATAATAATCTCATCCAATATTATAACTGACTTGTTGTGCTTGCTATAAAGTGCCTCAAAGTGCAATATAAAAGTCACTGAAATCCCACACATTAACGCATTGAACGAATGAAAATTACTCACATAAGCAGACTGAAAACGCGTCAGCTATGAAGTGGGGCAGGAGACCATCAGGACAGAGTGATTTTACAGGGTTCAGAACCCCCTCCTGCCCCGGTGAGGATGATGCACCAAAAGCCGTATGTCTGCACAGAAAAGACCCGTAGGGGGCAGTGCACCCAGCAGCTGCCTATTATGACGTGGACCACAGCATATGGTGGTGAGCGATTCTGCTAACCCTGGCACGGCCTTGGTGCCAGGCATTTTCACTGTGAAAAAAAGGGTCGGGGACAAATATCCCAGTAAATGCAGGATGAAATGTGCATTACTACACTCTAATCAATACAGGTTTTTCACCTTGGATTTCCGAGAGCTTGCGGGGGCCGTTCAATGAGTAGGAAATAGCAGTTCTCTTTGCCCTGTCCTACATCACTAACAATAACCAGCAACAAGCTTCTAGAATGTTCCTTTAGATGATGATGCTTGTCGGGGGTTTGAGAAATATTGGGAGTTCATTCATCGGAGAAAGGAACTCTTGTTTCATTCTCCTTGTGGTTCGCAATATCCTTGTAATGTGTGGCAGCCCGCACTGTATTACATATATATTTCTTCATCTGTAATCTCAGATTAAAAGACCTGCATATTAAAGTGATGAGAGCACCACGAATGCATGATTTATAATCGTCAAAATAAGCACGGACATGACACTGAGTATTGAATCATTCTTCTGGAGCACAACAGTACCTACTAGAAAGATGAGCAAAGAGAGAACATGCTATTTAGATAACAATGGGGCATATTATTAAGCACGGCGTTGAAATTATCGCCGCTTTAGCGGCAGAAAACTGCCGCTAAAGCGGCGATAATGGGCTTGATAATATGCCACAGAGAATTCCAATATAAGCCCATGTTGACACCAGAACATGGGGGCATATTATCAAGACAGGCGATAAAATTATCGCCGCTTTAGCGGCAGAAAACTGCAGCTAAAACGGCGATAATGGGCTTGATAATATGCTCTATGGAATTCCAATTGAAGCCCATGTTAGATCTGACGGACATCTAACCTGGGTTTCAATTGGAATTCCATAGAGCATATTATCAAGCCCATTATCGCCGTTTTAGCGGCAGTTTTCTGGTAATATATCCCAATGTTTGCAATCGGAGGTTCAGAGGGTTGCAAAATGAGTGTAGTGTGTTGCTAAAGTGCACCACCAGAGAAGCTGGAGAATCATCGTATTCCTTGATATATGCAATTAATATTTGTGGTATGTAAACTTAACAGAAGTGGGAATGTATCACTTACTGCAAAGACAGGAACAGTGTTTCAAAGCAAAACTTAGAAGAATTTCATCTTTGTTTGAAACACTTGATACTATCTAAACCCACGACTGCTGTAGTGATGGAGAGACATCTGGAACTGTGATATTTCTCTGAAGTTGGCGCAGATCCAATTGTAAAATCATACTGTGACCAATGAGATGGAGTTTCTCTCTGCCTATTCCAGGTTTGGGCTCCAGAATTACCAATGGATCCAGGCTATGGTGTACGCCATTGAAGAGATTAACAACAACCACAATGTGTTACCAAACACCACCCTGGGGTTCCAGATGTACGACTCGTGTGGAATGCTTCAACGCGCACTTGAGGGGTGCTTGTGGATTCTCACAGGACAAAAGGAGCCAATTCCGAACTACAGGTGCCAGGCAGGGTTGCCACCTGCAGTCATCATAGGGGAGTCTGGATCCACGCGCTCAATTCTCCTCGCGCGCATCTTGGGCCTGTACAGATATCCTCAGGTATGAGACTGTAAAACTGCTTTCATGGAATGGCCAAACACTTTGGCATATTATCAAGCCCCTTATCGCCGCGTTATCGGCACTTTTCTGACGATAATGCAGCGATCTTTGCATCGACCTATGTTCAAGGCAGCCTTAAGGCAATTAACGTGGCCTAAAGCAACGTTAATTGACTTAACGCTGCCTTGGTAATAGGGCCCCTTTCAAAATAAACTTATCGTGAAAGCGGGCGTGCAGTGGGTGTTGCGGTGGGCGTTCCTACGCAACACCCATTCACTTCGACGCTGCCACCTATTATCACGCTTGGCGATAATAGGTGGCAGCGCCGAACTTAAGACCAGAAAAATTCTGGTCTTTAGGTGGCGAAACGAGGAGAAATGCTTCATTTCTCCTCGTTTTTGCTTTTTCCATGTGTGCTGCCTTGTGCAGCACACGTGGAAAAAGCAAAATGCCAAGGTTTCTTTATGTACAGGAAGGTGTCCCTTCCTGTACATGAAGAACCCTCTTTTTAAAAATGCCAATTTGTAACTTACATGTGTGCTGCATGAAGCAGCACACACGTAAGTTACAAATTGCATTTAATGTTTGTTTATGTGCAGGAAGGAACTCCTTCCTGTACATAAACAAACCTTCCCAGCTCGCAGACACCCTTGCACTCTGGTGCAAGGGTGCCTGCACTGGCGATAAGTTGTAAAACTTATCGCCAGTGCAGGGGGAAATGCTAGGCTGAACCATATCCTTCGTAATATGGTGCAGCCTAGCGTTTCTGAAGTGGCGAAGAGAGGCGTTAAGCCACGATGGCTAACGCCTCTCTTCGCCACTTTGTTGATAATATGCCCCCCAGTGTTTAGTAGCTGTGGGTGAATTACGAGTGTATTTTTCACACAATGTGTCAAATTGTTCAAAGTACTATGATTATTCCAATAAATTTGCAACATTTAAATAGACGATTTAGCAGACAAAAATCATACAATATTGGAAATTTGAGAGTTGTAAATCGACAAAACTTAATGTTTATAATAATTAGACCAGTGAAAGACATATACTGCAAAGAACACAATTGCTCTTTTTTCCGAAATCATTGTCGATTTTATCAAATTTTTTTATCTTCATATTTTTTCTTTCACACAAAATGTTACATTATGCAAATTATAGAAATTTGAAAAAAAAATGACAATCACAATAGTAGTAAAAAATCCATCACAATTGGAGTTTGTGAGTTGTACATTTGCAAAATGATGTGTGACAATTTAATCGAGCAGGGAAAGAAATACTCTGCAGGGAACAGATACTGCTATTCTTTTACTAAAGGTGTTGTTTTAGTCTGTGCAGAATGCATTTGCAAAATGTATTCTTTACAAAAACACTTTTAAAAAAAAGGTTTATTCTTGCAAACAAAGTTCAAGCAATCAATGAATCAGGGTTGGTAAAGCACAGCTACTCACCCACGAGGGTCTCAAGGCATTATGGGGGGAGGCGATGGCTCCGTAGAGTGTTGGGGTCATCCGAAGAGCCAGGTCTTGAGGTCCTTCCTGAACTGGAACAGTGTAGGGAGGGGGAGGTTGTTCCAGGCCTTGGCTGTGAGGTAGGAGAAGGACTTTCCTCCTGTTCTGTTCTTGTAGATGTGTGGGATGGTGGCTAGGGAGAGGTCAGCTGATTGAGGTGTCTCTTGGGTGTGTGAAAGGAGAGACGTTTGTTCAGGTGCACTGGTCCGATTTTGTGGAGGGCCTTGTATGCATGAGTGAGGAGCTTGAAGGTTATTCTTTTTTTGTTGGGGAGCCAGTGGAGATCGCTGAGGTTTTGGGTGATGGGGCTGTAACAGAGGAGGTCTAGGATAAGTCTGGCTGTGGAGATCGGGACTGTCTTGAGTTTGCGGAGTAGTTTCTTGTTGATTCTGGTATAGAGAACGTTGCGGTTGTCCCGTCTACTACTGACGAGGTTTGCATGACCATTTTTCTGGATTTCGATGGGATCCATCTGAACATTTCTTGGAGGATGTGGAGGGTGTTGAAGCAGACCGAGGATACGGCATTGATCTGGTGGTTCATCGTGAGCAATGAGTCAAGTAGGATGCAGAGATTTCATGTGTAGTCCATTGAGGTGGGGGGTTTCGGAGTGCAGGGGCCACCAGGTGTCATCGCACTTGGAGGAGGTGGAGCCAAGGATGAGGAGTTCTGTTTTCTCATCATTGAGTTTCAGGCAGCTCTTCTTCATCCAGGTGGTGACAGCTTTCATCCCTTCTTGGAAGTTCTGTCTAGTGATGTTGGGTTCTTTGGTGAGAGAGAGGTTGAGCTGGGTGTTGTTGGCGTAGGAGACATAGGAGATGGCATAGGAGATGGTAATTTACAAATTCAAGTTCCAGATGAAAGGTTATGACAGGATGTTAGGGAGCAAGCATTACAGTATAGAGTGTTTCTGTTGAGGAACAGCCAGATGTGGCTACCTTGTGTCTCCCAACAGGAGTAGTAACCTAGTGTCTGCGTGTATCTGCAATGTGTGTTCAGTGACCCATGCTTATGTCCCCACTAAAAGCAACATGCAGACTTATCACTTAGTCCACTTTGCTTAGAGAGAGCAAGGAATTAAAATAAGCATTGGTAAAGCCATAGGTCTTCAATAAGCAATGATTGATTTTATTTCCTAGATGGCTGCCGTCGATGTGCACGCATCCGCTGTAGCCATCTATGAGTGGATTTGCTTATGCTTTAAGAAATACCATTTAAATGCGGCAACCATGGAAGTGCATGCCTCCTCTCTCTATGTCATTGAACAGATTTTCGTAAAGAATAAGAATATTAAGAAAATTTGCAGAAAGATTCTGGGCATGCCCATGTGGACATGCACGGGCAGTCATCCTTGAATGTTTAAAAACATTTTACAATGGTTATTCTACATTTTGACAGGAGAGACGCCCCTGAAATCCAGCTGTTACTTTCTTATGCATGAATCTGGTCTACACACGTTTTCAGATCAGTTAATGCTCTTCTAGGGTATTTTGATTTTATTCTTTTGTGGCTCTGGATATTTTATTTACTCTAAGCCCACTGGTCCATTACTTAGCTTGTTCAGATATGGTGTTACTATAATGGTTTCCTTTTGATATGGTTATCTCACTAACTACAAAGAGTTGTTTCTCTCCCAGCTGTTGCTCAGTACATTGGATGATGATTACCATCAAAATACTTCCCAAAATAAAACCAAGCAATTTAGTTGCTCATAAAAGCACATGCTCTGTCAGTCTGAATGTCTGACGTGTTCCGCATGAGTTTCAGCACGCATGCCTTCGGAACACCGTCATTAGAACAAATGCGTCCTTAGCACTAATCCGTTCAGCACTCAAGTCGTTAGAACAACTTGCCTTTGGGGGACGCTGGATTTTGGAATGGTTTCATTTACTATTCTATTTTAAGTCTGGGCAACAGTAGGGAAGGTGTTAAACTTGAAATCCAACACCATTCCACCAATGCGCCCCCCTAAAGCAAGTCGCTGTTACGACTTGCATGCTGAAGGAATGCGTGCTAAAGATGCGTTTGTTATATTGCTGGCTCTGTAAAGCCACACCATGATTTGGACATTTCCCGTAAGTCTGGTACTAAGACATTTATTGGAGATGAATATTTTACAATTATTTATCCAGTAGGCACCCACATAATACGGTAAAATGAGATCCATATTGCTCACTCATGGCATCACACTGAATATATGTCATGCTTTATATCCACATCCAAGCCTCCTATTGCCCATCTCCTTTCCCTATCCCTATAAACAGATCTCAAACTTTACGAACGAAGCCTTCCGCTAAACGGGCCATGCCGGGCTACCAGCTCCTGTTATGCTTCTAGTGTGTCGCCGCAGCCATACAGTGCTGGGTCAGCCATAGCGTGCATAGAACAGGCTTACAGAATCTACGCCTGTGCCTCTGAGTGACTAATTGAGAATTTCTTTCTTACTACTAACTGGGGTACATTCATCTACAAAATGGATAATGTGAGCCATGTGCTCTGGAATTGGGCTGCTAAACCTATTCTGGGTGAGCTCCTATGGAGCTAGCATCTACCAAGACCATAGGCTGGGGATGTCCCGGGCACCATAATCCATTTACAGAGATGATAGCTTTAGTTAGTGGCCCAAACACGTCACCCATTTACTGTGCCTCATTACAAATCTGCTGCATGATTTTGCAATCCAGACCTAATGCTCTCCTTCCATCTCCAAAGGGTACCACTCGCATGGCTTGAGTCCCATAAACAATACAAACCTAGCTAATCAAAATGTCACATATTATCTGAGTCATACACATACTCAAATGTATTCTAAAGGATTACCAAGTGATATCTCGCATACTACGGTCCATAGTTCCTCCTGCGATATTGCGCATAATGTGCAGGTGCCATAGACTGCAGAAAGTATATGTGTCTGCCCATATTTGACATGTTCCAGGTAGTGTGAGCAAATTGGATTTGAGATCCTGTCTTTTATAGCGGTATCATTCATTGCCAAAATACTTATGGTAAACAGTGTAACTAAAAACCGTAAACATATTACTCCATGGGTGCAGCAGCCTGGCATACTTTACTCATTTCCAAACATTTCCAATAACTTTGTTTAAAAGGGAGCTAATATTTCTCTCTACCCAAGCCCCCTAACTCACCTCTTAGAATCTAGCCTACATAATGCTGGTTCTTTGAAATTCTGTGAGATAACCTATGAGAAGACACAGGGAAGGCCAGACATCTTTTAGTTGTGCCAATCAAACATTTCCTAAGACTTTTCTTCCTTTGCGCAACCAATGCTGGCATGTTGGACTTGACCCTTTTTGCAGGTTCATCCCTGAACTTTTTGCCTTCCTCCTCTTTTTTCTGACCTGTTGTTGGTGGTTTTATGACTCTGGGCACTTTTTCAGTGCTAATGTGCAAATGCTCTCTTTTGCAAATTGAGTTATGGATTTGTGACTCCCTGATTGGCTTATTTGATTTACTTGTCAGACCTTAGTACAGTGCATCATGTGTGCCCAGGGCCTGTAAGTTAAATGCTGCTGGTGGGCTTGCAGCACAGGTTGTGCCACCCACAGAAGCAGCTTGTAAACGATGGCTCGGACCTGCCATTGCAGAGCCTGTGTGCAGTCTGGGACTGCCATGTCGACTTGGCAAGTGCACACACTTACCAGTCCCAAAACCTTCCCTTTTCTACATGTTGGTCACCCCTAAGGCAGGCCCAGGGTACCCCCATGGGCAGGGTGCATTGTATGTGAAAGGTAGGACATTCCCTGATGTGCGTGGCATGTCCTAAATAAGGGTGGGTGCAATTTGCGAAAGGGCCTTTCGCAAAATATCGTAAAACGGCAAAAAATCTCTGCGATCACGCAAAATTTTGCATGATCGCAGAGATTTTTGTGTGTGCTGATTAATGCGTTACTGAATGTGACCTTCAACTCGGGCACCTGCTTTATTCATATCTGTAAGACTTACAGATATAAATAAAGCAGGTGCCCGAGTTGAAGGTCAAATACAAGTGCTTCTTGTTGGGGTTTAATTTTTGTGACAGGAGCATCGTGCCAGAATGGATCCTGCCCTGCATATTTACCCAAGAAGATGCCACTGTTTTGTGCAATACCTCTACTCAACTGGAGTACTTTCTACTGGCTAATCAGTAAGTGCTACCTCGTTGGGTAATTGTATAGTGCTTTTCCTACACTACAGAGGCGTAAAGGGCCAGAAGAGTTGGTTACAGCGAACATGTATGTCTGTAACGTTGCCACAGCGCCGACGGGCTCCGGGGTCCCTTGAGTGAGCTGTCCATCATAGTGGGGGAAAGGGCGGGAAGACGATGCACACCGCTGGGGTGGGGGACCAAACGGGAGGGACTTCCATGCAGTTCACATGCCTCTTGTTTATAAAGGGCCAGAGATGGATCAGAGCAGCAGATGAGGAGACAGAACCTCCTGGTGTCAGGAACTTCACGGGGATTGCGTTTGAGAATCTCATGGATGCACAGAGCTCCATCAAGGATGACAGCAAATTGTTGACGGTAGATATGGCGAGACAGCACACCTGCCTAGCCTGGACCGTGCTCATGAATGTTTTGTGCTGATTACATTGCGTTACTGAATTTGAGGTTCAACTAGGGCACCTGCTTTATTTATATCTGCAAGTGCTTCCTGTTGAGGTTTAATTTTTGTGACAGGAGCATCGTGCCAGAATGAATCCTGCCCTGCATATTTACCCAAGAAGATGCCAGCGTTTTGTGCAATACCTCTACTCAACTGGAGTACTTTCTACTGGCTAATCAGTAAGCGCTATCTCGTTGGGTAAATGTATAGTGCTTTTCCTACACTACAGCTGTGCAAAGGGCCAGAAGAGTTGTCTACAGCGACCATGTGTGTCTGTAACGTTGCCACAGCGCCGCCGGGTGCCGTGGTCCCTCGAGTGAGCTGTCCATCATAGTGGGGGAAAGGGCGGGAAGACGATGCACACCACTGGGGTGGGGGTGTGGGGCCAAACGGGAGGGGCCTCAATGCAGTTTATAAAGAGCCAGAGACAGATCAGAGCAGCAGATGAGGAGACAGAACCTCCTGGTGTCAGGAACTACACGGGAATTGCGCTCGAGAAACTCATGGATGCACAGAGCTCCATCAAGGATGACAGCAAATTGTTGACGGTAGTAGATATGGGGAGAAAGCACACCTGCCTAGGCGACAATTTCCGGTCCCTCGCGGATCGCGGAAGTTTCGACATTTTCACGTTCCGTGCGAAACGTGAAAATGTCAAATTTTCGCAATTTCCGCGAGCGGAACGGAAATTGACGTGCACCCTTAGTCCTAATAGTGAATTACAGCCAATTTCGTTTTTCACTATTGCAAGGTTATCTGTTTCCTTAGGCCAGAAAGGGCAGTTTGATTATAACATCTTATAATCCTAACTGACCCTAGGAACAAGATGGAAAATAAAGTTTAGTATGCCTGAATTCAGAATGTTAAAATACATATTTTAGTGTGGGCGATTTTTACATTCTGTGTTTGAAAATACCACTTTTAGAAAGTAGGTATTTTCTTGCCTAACCATCCAGCATGCCTTTGCTAGGTTTGTGTATTCCTTGTCTGGTTTTTGAGTGACAGGGGGACTGGATGGGGCCTTGGCTCCAGCAGTTTGATGGGTCAGGGCTGGGCTGAATAGGAACTGCATTGAATAGAGAGATTTTCTTTCACTAACCTAAGCCTTCATAGAATAGAGAGTAGAGGGAGGAGCTTTCCTTTCAGCTACCTGGGCCAGGTCTGCTTTCAACAATGCTGTCTCCACCTCCTGCCAGGAAGCTGCAACAGGGAGGACAGAACTGGTTTTGGCTGGGCACAGACACCCTCTGCCTTCAGAGGACAAAGGTTTTTGCAATATAAATATTGGGGCCCAGACCATAGAACTTTAGCTCACTTCTGGAAATCAAGACGAACCCTTTGCCAAGGAGAAGAACCGGAGAAGCTGAAGGAAGATTACTGCCCCAATGCTGTTGCTGTTTGGAGTTGGCCTGCAGTGGTTACTTTATTGCCAAGGAAAGGAGAAAAGGAACTTTGTGTGAACTTTTACTATCTTGAGGAAGATCTCCAAGGGCTTGAACTGAGCTTGCCTCCTGTTCTGAAGTCTCAGGGTCACAAAGACCTCACCACCAGCTCCCCCATAATTTCCTTGCTAGGAATTCCACCTGCAGTGTGGTGCGTGCTGTTGTTTTGGGCCCTCTGGAGACTGCGTGTCGCTGGGAGCCGGGAGCACGAAGCAACGAGGAAGAAGCGTGTCGCCGCCGCAGCAGTTGCCGTCGCATCACTGAAGAAGCGTGTCACCGACGCAGCAGTTCTCCGTCGCATCGCCGACGAAGCGCGTCGCATCCCTGGAGAAGCATGTCGCCGCCGAAGAGGTTGCCGTCGCATCACCGGAGAAGTGTGTCGCAGGGCCTATCGCGGCTCAAAAGTGTACCGAGTCGCTGCACGGCCGTTGGGCGTGCACGCATCGCATCCATGTTGGCGCATCGCAACAAAGACGCCATTTTGTTTCATCCCACTGGATCATCACATTGCATAGAGGCACCATCTTGTCGCATCGTAACCGGAACGCAGTAAGAAACCGACGCATCACCTCCTCTCTGGGTAAGGAACCTACGCATCACCTCCCCTGCGCTGCAGTAAGGAACCGACGCATCACCTCCCCCAAAGCAAGGAACCAAAGCATCACCTTCCCTGCGACCCTTTTGTTTGTATTGCATGATGCATTAAAGGTACTTTGAGAGTAAAGTGTCACTTTTACCATCTACATTGAACTAAGCTATTTCTACCATTCTAAAGTCATATTTTTATTACAGTATTGTGGATTTTTGTTGTTTGGTCTTGTGTTAAGTTTAGTAAAGATTACTTATTTTTCTAAACTGGTGTGGTGTCCATTTGTATTGCTTTCACTGTATTACTGTATGTGTTCACAAATGCTTTACACACTGCCTCTGAGATAAGCCTTTCTGCTCGTGCCAAGCTACCAAGGGGGCGAGAAGGGGTTATTGAGGAGTGTATCCTCCTTATCCAGACTAGAAGCAAGGGTCCTTATTTGGACAAAGGTGCAAGCCATTGCCAACTAGATACCCCCATTTCTAACATGGCATAATAGGCTTTCAATACTTTTCCAACATAACACCCACAGTCGAAACTGCTCCTTCTCAACCGTCTTAATCAAAGTCATTCTTAAATTAACTGGTATCATGTCATCCACCAGTTACACGCCCAAGAGAGTACTTAGATAATGTTTCTTTGGATCCAGAGTGGAATGGAGCTTTTTACACAGGGAGAGGTGGGTGGTTCTGGGCACTAGTATGACAAAAACAGAGTGTGCACAACTCTGTTGGGGAGCACAGGTATTGACAATTGCTCTCATTTTTTGCACATGGGGGATTTAAATACATTGCGTGGGACAGATTCAGGCTGGATCAAGATGACTTTATCATAGCAAAAATAGGTAATAAAACACGGCTTTAGTTCCATTGTTTGATATATTGAAAGCAAGTGTCGAAAGCTTACAAACTGTACACTTGGCAAACCTGTACACTTAGCTCACAGATTTGCATCGTTAGATAGTGAAGGACTGGGCAATTCTAAGACCCAGCGGTGCCAGGGGACAACACCTGAAACCTTCGTGGGTTACCTGTTCCGGCGTACAAAACACAGAGACACGGGACACTTCCGGCGGCGTCAAAGATCAGCATTTATTTACTGCAGGGATACAGAAATCACAAGAAGTACACAACGTGTAGGTTCTGGGAGACTGCTTCAAATTGCAAAAGTGGATCGCTCCTTTTATACACATTTTCGTCATTGAACAACATGGCGAACAAAAGGTTACAACTCAGTTCCCACAGTAAACTTCAAAGGGTCGCATTCATATTTTCGGAAACCCGGAACATAATTACAGTTACATTGCCGGTTCCCAACTGTAAAAACACATTATCCCCACTGTAAACACATTCCATTCTGACTGTAAACGAATTAGGAGAAGGGACAGAAACAGATGCAAAGGAAGAACAAGGATGGACAACAGCTTGAAAAAGAGTGTAGGGATCAATATCGGAAGCACGATTGCAGGATCAAAGGATCCATGCCTAATGCATGCACGACTGAAACAATAGACTAGCACGGCAAGATGAGCCTCGAGCGGGGCCATCTGCCCTTACAGTGTCATCCCCCTCATCATAAAGACAACCTCAGTGTCCGTTCGCTGGCTACTTGAGGGCAAGAGACAAAATGGATGCCGTATCTAAAATGGAACCCGAGGGTTCAGATGGACATACCCACGAATGAGACGAACCATTCATCGTAGCGTAGCGAAAACGCGTACACCCACTAAAATCGTCATTTGCGGTTCGTAGATACCAAACTCGTCCATATTCGAACACACCCAAAATGTCATTACGATTCTCACGGAACCTCAGACGCTCCTTTTGCCCTCATGTAGGCAAGCACTAGTCGAGATCAGAATCAATTTCGATATTCATCAGATCGTTCAGTTTTTGCTGGAACATCATTCTATCCATCAATGTCTCTTTGGTAACAGATGGCCGTCTTATACACGTTGTAGCACAGAGGCCACATAAGGCAGGACCACACTGCACACAAAGACAACACGTGAACAGAAACGTTACAACAACCCCTATGATCATCAGAATCTTCCAACCCCAAGTTGATATCAGACCCCAAAACCATCCTAGAAGCGTCCAACCACCTTCGTCCACGTGTATGGACTCGGAGATCTTATGTAACTTCGAGATGGCTTGGTAAACAGTTGGAGCGTTGTCAGGAATGAAAATGCAACAGCTCGAATGGATCACCTTGCACACACCACCTCTATCTGCAAGAACAACATCTAGAACCATACGGTTCTGCAACGTCATAAGTCTATCCGCCTGAAGTTCTGCTGTTAAATTACCAAGAGCACTTGCAGTTATGTTAGCAGTCGATTCTACCACACGGGTCAACTGTCTCAGGTTCCTACTATTAACCATAGGTCCCCAAAATGGCAAGAAACCCTTAAAGAAATCTCCTGCTTCTTGACCGGCAGTGTCCTCTTCGCTAATAACGCCTCTCACAACTCTAGTCTGTGATAGTCTGAGGGAACCGTAAAAGTCGGTGGCAAAAGATTCGCAATAAAACAGGTACCCGAGAAGTCACAGGGCAACCATGTATATGCACGTTCATAACATATGAAATAGGTACCCTTGGCGGTCAGGAAAACAGGGGAAGAGAGCATCGGTAGAACATACGTCTCAGTACAAGCACTCTTCCCAAGCTGGGCTCTCGGATTTCGACCAAGACCTTTCAAGCAGAAATTACCGAGGTGGGGTACGATCCATATTGGAGACGAGCTCTTAAGCTGTCTATCACCCACTGACATACGATACTCAGCCTCACTCAGAACTTTATAGGCTTGCACCTCTTCATCTGAAATAAGCGATGCATCAAAAATATCTCTATCTAAATCAGCAATCGCTATCGCCAAAGGCTTGTGGTACGGACCAGGACCAAAGTTTGCAGAACGTGGCTCTCGACTGGGGTAGGAATCTAGTGCACTACGGAACATAGTTTGGAATGCTTGAGCTGACCCCTGGGAGCTGTAAGGAAGAACCAAATACGGAATACCCCTATCCATGGTATGTGGCATTAACCCACACACCCAACAGTTGGTAGTGTTCATCACCAACTGATGCTGATGTACGAGTTGAACGAAGGAGTTATTCATGAATTCCGCACGTCTAACCTGTTCATGTTGGGGCAGAGGATGAAAGGAATGTGGAGAAACGGTGGTAATAGAACTTAGTTTAGGAGAAAAAGTAGGTGAAATGGAAGGCAATAACGACTGTATTCCAAAATACACTCCACCCATCAATAGCATAGAAACAGTCAGAAACAACAGGAATACCTGAAACAAAAAACATTTTGTTCGTACAATCTTATGCAATTTTGATCTTTGCGCCAACATCCTTTCTACTTCCAACAGCTCAGAGAACGCCATCCTCTAAAAACCGTCCGTAACGTTCTTGATGCACTTCGTTCTGAGTAGCGATTATCAATTCCCAGGAGTTCCCAGGAATCGACAAAAAGTAACCGACCTAGTATCAGGAACCTGCTAAACAGAAGGAAGTACTCGTACGGCCCTACGGTCAACCCGGATGATAGGTTTTCCTAAACAAACATAAAAAATCTCTTGGCTGTAAAAAGTACACATGAAAAGGAAACTCAAAAGTCAGTAAAGGATGCAGTTGTTCTCAATGTTCGTGGCAACAGTAAAGGACAATATTAGTTCAAAAAAATGTTATTAGTCTTTGTCACGTGAACGAAGAAAATATCGACTTCTTCCAGGTCGAGTCTGCTCTTCAAATAATTGTTCGGATTGTGAAACAGTGTTCAATCGATCAGATGACAATTCAGACCTTGAGTTCTCCAAAACTGACGACTCAACAGATGTGTCCGGCTGCAATGTATTGTCTCCTACAGGTTGAGCATCACTAAACGGCACAAAACATAGAGGGGTCTCGGTTTCCGTTGCCGCAATACCAGTTCTCACCCAATCATCTGCTGGTGAAGGGATCGGAACCTTTTTGGTATGGGTGGCATGCACCCAGTTCTTTCTGCCTTCCAACCGAACTGCAGTCCTTGTAGCCAGCAATACTTGGAAGGGACCCACAAATCTCGGCTCCAAGTTGCGCTTTCTGCCAAAATTGCGTGTGACAACCCAGTCACTCGGTTGGAGCCGATGTCCAGGACCCTCTGTCTGTGCCGGCAAAGCTTCAAAGACCTGTTGATGAATTAACCTCAGTTTAGCTTTCAGATCATGAAGATAATCAATTAACATTGGATACTCAAGACTATCAAAGGCCTTAGGCCTCGGGACTCCCCAAATGTTTGCAGGGCGGCCAAACACAATCTCATATGGGCTAAGCCCTACTCGAGAGTGCACAGTCGCCCTGGTCGATAAGAGAGCCAGAGGCAAGGCATCTGGCCATGACAGACCAGTCGTAGCTTGTATCTTCGCAAGTTTCAGTTTCAGAGTACCATTGTACCCTTCAATCAAACCCGCTGCCTGGGGATGATTGGCGCTATGGAATTTTTGTCGAATTCCAAGGCCCTTACACACACTCTGCATCACACTTCCCACAAACTCACTTCCGTTATCTGACCACACAATCCGTGGCATTCCATACCGAGGAAAGTATTCCTTCAGTAAGACTTTCGCTGTGGACAGGGCAGTATTATCCTTAAGAGGATAGGCCTCGATCCATCTGGAGAACGCACAAACCACGACTAAAACGTACTTCAAATTATTGCATCTCTCCATATGGATGAAATCCAGTTGGATAACCTCAAAGGGACATGTAGGAGGAGCAAAATGACCGGGTGGAGTGGGGGTGCCCTTGCCAGGATTATACATCAAACATACCATACAATTCTTAACCACTCTCTCAGCACATTTAGCAATACCATCATTCTTCCATACAGGGGACAACAACTTACATATACCTTTAGCGCTAATATGTGACAAGCCGTGAGCCATAGTCACAACGGCTAGCACATATGCATCCGGTAACATCCACCTCTGACATTCCGACAAGTCAACCCAACATCCATGCGTGTCTAACTTTCCCGTGCTTTCTTTCCACTTGGTCTTTTCAGTTTCAGTGGCCTCATTCTGAATTGCTTTCACGCTCGCAACAGTGTCTTCACACATACCAGTCTCCGTCGGCCACCTCACTGAACTTGTAACATACATTCGGGTCGCAAGATTCTCATCCGCAAATGCATTACTGTAGGAGAGTAGGGTCTGCAATCCTATGATCACCCAGATTTTTTGCTTTTGCTTCATTGGTTTACGACTTTCTCCGGCTGTGGGCCTGCCAATCAGACCCACAGCCTAGCTGTTCTCTCTCGAAATTAACACACATGTACATTAGGTGCATCCACTAATTGGAACTGGGCCGCCTTGTCAGTCCCTGTCTCAGCATACCACAGGAATCCAGGGCATCGGTGTAGCCAGGGCCTACCAGGGGCTGAAGCATGTATTATGCCACCCCCGGAATGGCCGCCCAAATCTGACACAACTGGCTGCACGACAGCTGGGGCCACGTGGTGTAATCACCCGTTGCTGTAGGTGTAGTATTCCTACACCTAAACCCTAAAATGGACACATGGATTCCTATCAGTCACTCCTATAGCAGGCCTTAACAATCCTGAAGGCAGAGTGCAGGGAATCATGTGGGACGGTGCTCTGGCGCGAGCTGAGCCCGTCGACGGCTTGCGGAACCAAGTCCTAATAGCCGTTCCATGGTGACGCGGGCCAACTACTTTTAATGCATTATAATCCTTGCGGTTATTTGCTAACTTTGGCATCGCATCACCTATACATGTCGAGTAAGGTGTCATACGAATGGGAATACGAACCCCTCGCCAGTCCTGGTGACGGGGTTAGCATTCCCCCCTTTTAGAGGGACACGACATGGAAGTAACCTTGAACCCCGGTTAAAGTTGACTCAAGCCTCAGCATCACAAAATGGATGCTGCCACCAGACACAAGTCTGACCTCCTGCTGCTGGGAGACCTTCCAGCGAAGGGAGCTTGGACAAAGGGTTTCCTGTCGAGGGCGGTGTTAGCACCATCCCAGACAGGGTTTGTGTATCCCAGGTAGGCAGGGCTGAAAGGAAGGTGATTGCCAGTGGCACCCCGGTGCTCACTGTGCATAGCCCGGCTCCAACCAGTTTCGGGGGCACACCAGCCCCTGAGCTGGCTCGAAGCCGGACAAAGGATAGGGGTGTAACCACCCCCCTCCTGGCTCCACCCATAGGTAGAACCTAGTCACGGGCCAGCCCCTTTTTCTTAGAATAAAGGTAGGAGCGAGTCCCCTTCCCAAATTGGATAATCAGATAATCGGATAACTCCGAATCACGAACTACTTTCCACGAAAGGAACTCTTGACTATTTCTGAAGACTCTCCCTTGTGGCTAAGGAGTAGCCACCCTGCACCAGCAGGCACCATCTAAGCGCTTGCGGTTTGCTGTAAGTCTCTCCTACGGATCAAGACTGCCCAGCTCGACGAGACCCGAGTTCCCTGCCATCTCTGACCTTTTACCTCCCTCATCAGCTCAGCTGAGAGTCGTAGGTGTGACGAGACCTGCGGGACCGGCTATCTTCAGAACCTACACGACGCTTATCTAGCACGCCCACCGAGGGACCCTCGAGTGAGTGCACCTAGGGTTTGAGAAGCCCTAACCCTGAGCAGCTCCAGCATCGAAGTCTGCCTCCCCAGCATCTCCGAGATCTGCGTGGGGGCCCTTCCGCTCCTTGTTGCTCACTGCGTTGTCCGACCACTTGCCGACCGGCTTGTGGCCCTCTACACGACGCGCCAAGATTGTTTTCATCACCGGTCTGGTTGCTCCAGACTGGCTCTTGCTTCCCTCCAACAGAGGAGTACCACGGACCCTCCTGGTCCACTCCAGACGCCATCGTGACTTCCCCGCTTGGGTTGCCACTGCCAAGATCCGCTGCCCCTTCCTGGGCTCAGCATCATCGACAGCAGACACCTTCGTGGGACAGCTCGCCCTCCATCCTGGTCGCCGCCGCGCCTCCTGGTCCGAGGAACAGCCGAGTCCGACGTCACCCACTCACCTGGTCGAGGTGACTTCAGCCGGTACCCTCCTGGTACCCACACGATCGCTGGCTAGCGGTTAAGAACTGAGTCCCCTCTGCTTTCAGGTTTCCTTCATCACCGATCCAGGCTTGGATCTCGCTGAATATCGACACTGGTCGCCTGCCAGCAACTTCTTCTTTCAGGCTCCTGAGACTACACGAGGACTCCCGACATCTTGCCGAACTTCACGCAGCCGCAGCCGCTGGGCTAGGTAACTTGAGCATTTCAGTGCTCCATCGCAGGTTCGCTCTACAAGTGTCTAGTTCCTTTTTTTTCGTTTAGTCCCACTGATCGGAACACTCCGGAATCAGTACCTCCAGACTCTATCCATTCGCATTTCCCTGTAAGTGTAGATGGTTTCCCGTGCCCCTCGGGCATTTGTGTAAATTGTGCAACCAGTAGTATTTTCCTAAGAGTTTTGTATTGTGCTTAGCTCCCTGACTCATAAAGAGCCAGGGTAGTCTTGTTATAAATAAATATCCTTTTATTTTCATAACAACTTGTGTGGTGTCCTTTCACTTGGTGTTCAAGGGGTATATGTGATGGTAAACAGCTGGCTTAACACGCCCTCTAGAGTTTAGCCTAAAGACTGCTCGTATCCACGCTACTAGGATAGCTGGTCAAAAAGGTTGACTTACAACCAATCATCAATAAGGGTCGTTTGGAATGATACACAGTGATCACCAGAATAGTGAGCACTACATATCAGGCCAACTTCTCACAATTACCACGACCAACATCATCCGTAACCTTTCGATGCGCACTACATTTAATGATTGCCACCTGTTTAGGCAATGTAAGTGCATCCAAAAGATCGTTCACGAGCTGTCTGTGTTGGATCTTCGTACCATGTGATGTCATGAATCCTCTTTCTCTCCATAGTCGACCAAAGCTATGTGCAACGCCAAACGCATATTGACTATCAGTAAACACATTCACTCGCTTTCCCTTAGACAAAACACACGCTCTTGTCAACGCAATCAACTCTGCCGCTTGCGCTGAATTCTGACTCAATCTCGCAGTTTCCACAACCGTACTCAACGTCACTACAGCATACGCAGTCGTCACATCACCATTCGGCAACTTAAAACATGAACCATCAACATACAAAGTGCCATCGGGTTCTATCAATGGAGTGTTTTTCAGGTCAACACGACCCTTCGTTTCTTCCTCAGTTCGTAAATAGCAATCATGTGGTGGTACATCATTTGATTCCATATTAGTCGGCAGCAATGTCGCCGGATTCAGCACATTACAACGCTTGATCTGTATATGACTTGCCAAAAGTGTCAACTCGTAACCGGACAACCTTGCACTCGTCAGATGTTGAGTTTTTGTACGATTCAGGAGAGTGTCAACTGCAGGCGGAACCATCACTGTGAGCATATTATCCATGACCAGACCTGCGGATTGTCGAATAGACACCGCAGCTGCCGCTGTCGCTCTCAAGCAACTCGGTAACGCTCTAGCTACCGGGTCTAAGGTCGAGGAAAAATATGCACATGGACGCTGCTTACCACCAAATTGTTGCGTCAAAACACTCAACGCACAACCTTCTCTCTCATGAACGTATAGTGTAAACGGTTTACTGTAATTAGGAGTACCTAACACAGGAGCCGAACACAACGCATCACGCAGTTCAGAAAAACTTTTCTGACATTCTTCCGTCCATGGCAAAGGAGTCGAAACATTCTTGCACGTGAGAGCTATCAATGGCTTCGCTAACAGTGAAAAGTTCAGAATCCACTGTCTGCAGTATGACGTGATACCTAGAAAGGCACGCACATCTCTCTGAGTTGTTGGCACAGTCATTTGAGCAATCGCTGCAATTCTTTCTCGGGTCAACCTTCTTCCCTCCTTTGACAATAAGTGACCTAGGTAGGTTACTTCTTGACAACAATATTGCAGTTTAGAAGGTGACACTTTGTGATGTAAGTCGCATAAATGCTGTAACAGTGATACCGTAGCAGTTTTGCAAATCTGTTCAGTGTCAGCAGCTACCAACAGATCATCAACGTACTGAATCAAGGCCGCACCAGCCGGTAACACAAACGCATCAAGTTGACTCTTAAGAGCTTGGCTGTAGATCGATGGACTCTCACAGTAGCCCTGAGGTGCGCGTTTAAACCTGAAGCTGCGACCACCTAATGAGAAACTGAATAGATCTCTGCTTTCCTCAGCAATCGGAATGCTAAAGAAAGCATTCTTCAGATCAATTACCGAGAACCATGATGCAGAAGCTGGAATCAGAGTCAGCAAAGCTGTAATGTCAGGCACCACGGGAAACTGTGGAATTACAATTTTATTTTCCTCTCTTAAATCAATAACAAAACGATACACAGGAGGCTTAGATGGATCAGTTCGTTTCAAAATAGGTAACACAGGACTATTACACACGTTACCCCGAGTTTCTTCGATAACATCTTTATCGATCAAATCGTAAATGATCGCTAATAGTGCTCGTTCTCCATCAAGAGAGATACGATACTGGGGAATGCGTGGTAATTTCACATTTGATTTCAATTGAACAACATAAGGTGGTATCTCCAGCAGGCCCACATCATTGGGACCTGTTGCCCTCAAAGACTCAGGAAGAGAACTCAATTCCGGTGGGAGCTTATCAGTTGACAAATATATAGGAGAGATCACTCTCTGACCCAACGTAAGCTCCACTCCCGCAGGAGAACAGTACAAAGTTGCATATAATCGTTTCAACAAATCCAGGCCCAAAAGATTCTCACCACAACCAGTAGTCAAAATCAAAGGAGCTTCTAACTCACGAGATCCAATTGTAAGGGGCAAAGGGCTAGAAACTGGATTGCTAACGGGGGCGCCAGAGAATCCAACGGAAACATTCGTTAAGCCAGACAAAGGCGCGCCAGGGAGTTTCAAATGCATGATGGAACTTTTCGCTGCACCAGTGTCCAACAGAAAAGGCTCAACTACGCCCAATGTGGCAACTGCGACATAAGGCCCTCTCTGATCAACCGGAACCGATACTACTCCCTCTCTTCGTCTATAGCTGTCCTAGTAATGACCGTCAACATCAACATCATGCTCGACATAATAGTCGTCCACATGATACTGTGCAGATCTACCAGACGATGAATCGCGCCGATCAAAGCAATTTTGCGAGTCTGATGAAGTGGCAAAACGCTCATTTTGATTCTGAGTAACACCGCGACCTCTACCACGTGATGCTTGTTGAGGACCACTACGACCTCCTCGAGCCGAAACACCATTGTTTCGGTCACGCAAAACTGGACAATTAAACTTCAGATGGCCCTCACCCCTACAATATGTGCATTGATTATACCCCAGCATAGATCGTGGTGTAGAGGAAACAGTACGCGACTGCGACCTAGAAGACTGTGATTGCAATCGATTTTGCTGTTGCGAATCATTTTGATTCAAGCGCGGAGGATACGCTTGCTGCAATAAGACCTTAGTTTTGAGATCCTTCGTTTTCTTATCTACACGTTCGCTCTCTTCTTTCTCTCTATTTTCGTAGTATTGGGCCGTGGCTAATATTTGAGCAGTGGTAGAAACGGCCCACGAACTTTCAGAATTCTTCAATTTGTTGCTTAGTTCAGGCAACAAATTCGATACAAATTTATCAACAAACAGTCGCTGACCTCCCTCAGTACTCATATCCTGACCACTGTGATCGATGAATGCCTCCTCAAATTTCGTAAAGAAATCGGAGACACTCTCGCCCTTCTTTTGTCTGCACGCGGACAGTTTATCCCAGTTAACTCTTACCGCTGGCATAAGCGTCTTCATAAGTGTAATTATCCTCTGGGGTAGATCCTCAATGAGCTGTTCAGGTTTAGACCCACCAACTTGTCGTCCGTCAGCCGCCGCAAGAGCAACCCAATCACCGCCTAACTCAGCTACGTGATTCTGTTGACGGATTTTCGCCCAAATCGGTTGAGGTACTACATTACCGAACAACATGTCGATATCGGCGAGGTTCATAACAGTAGCATCCACTAATTGGGATAACTCCTTATAATAACCTGCCGGATTTTTGCAGGGGTCAGGCAAAGTTTGCTTCACCTGCAAAACTTCCGATCGCTTCCATGGGAGGTGTATCCAAACTCTCTGAAAGTGTGGTAGAACAGCGGGATTAGCAGCAGGATCACCTGGCATCCACACTGGGGGAACTTCTCGCATAGGATACTGACTAGGTTGTGCCAACCCCTCCTCAGTTTTGTCCTTAAACAATGCTCGAGGTTGTACTGTAGATCGAAAAGATAACAGACGCTCTAAAGCGCGTCGAACATTACCACCCACAATCATACCATTCGAAAACTGATTCTGAAGTTCAGTCATCTCGGGCGGTACATTGTCTACCTCATCATTATCCCACTCTTCTCTCAAGGATTTACACATTTCCTCGAACACGAATCTTTGTGTGGGCTCATTAAACTGAGAAAACGTATCGAAAACTATACGCGAAGTGTACTTAGCAGGATGCCTAATCCATTTATGCGTCATTTTCACTAACATCCCACATTCTCTACCACCAGGAATTTGACTGCGCCTCTGAGAGACATCAGAAAGATCGGACCCGAGTATTGGTCCAGAAAGTGGAGAATAGAGATTAGCAACAGCATTAGGTATACGACTACGAACAGAAGGGGAAGAAGAAAGAAGTACAGGAGCAACAACATTAGGAGTAAACGTAGAAACAGTAGCTGTAGTCGAGATAGCAGGAGTAGTAGTAACAATAGGCTGATGAGATACAGGTAAAGGAGCAGTAGGAAGAAGAGCAGGTAAAGGAGTAGGGACAATTTGGGGCACAAGGGGATTCGGAAGAACAGGAGGAACGAGAGGCTGACCAGCAGCCGCCAGAACAACAGGTTGAGGAGCTGGAGGAATCACAGGAACCACAGTATCCTGTGCATAGGGAGGTGGTGATTTCAATAGATAAGACAATAATGGATCCTCTACCGCTTCTTCTCCCTTCTTATCAGAACTAGACGGTAGAACCAGATAACATTTATCCACCGCCATATGCTGCAACCTAGCAAAAACTTCCTGTTCCTTCTCGTCTTTGTCTCGCTGATACTGTTCTGCATCTCGCATCACCGTAATAATACCTTCTCTCTTATTTTTCTTAATCTGTTTGATTTCTCTCTGCTTGGCCTCTTTACGCCATAACCGAAAGGAATCAAACATGGCCGGCCTAGCCTTCTTTTTAAACAATTTAGCTTCAAGATTATCTAATATTGCAGTTTCGAAACTACCATGTGGTGGCCAACTAAGAACACCATCATTTTTAGTATAACGAATCCAGTATTCATTATACACAATAGGACCTACTCCGTGGCAACTATAGAGCTCATAAATTGGAGTTCCAACTGGAGGTATCGGACATGAATCCTCCAGCCGGGAATCCGTGCTGCAACATTTAAGGAAACCAAACAAAGTACTACGGCCAGGCATCGTGCACACTAACCGAGTTTACAAACTTCAAGGGCTATCGATTACGATGTCCTCGCAAAAAAATGCAAGACCCTCGGTTTTTGGCAATTGCAATTGTCAAATAAAACCCAACAACTAAGAACCAACAACTAAGAACCACAAATGCAATGGAACCATGCAAACAACCAAGTTTAACCAAGTTACAAAAAATACAAAGTAACCGTCCCAAAAGGGAACTACAAAACCATGAACTCTGGGAGCGACCCACAAACACTTAACTGAAAGAGCAATGGCGTCACCAGGAAGGCCCGTCTATCGTCTCGCCGTACAAAGGACTACGCCAGGTGCCAAAACAGGTCGACAGTCAGGGCATCAGTCCGTCGCAGCCGTCAGGAGGCGGGAATCTTCGCGGGAAAAGTCTTCGGACCACTTATTTCGACAACTGGATCGATGAAGCGGGGTGCACCTTCCCTCGGAGATTTCACACGAAGTTCCTCACGATCGTCGGGCTTTGGACCGGTACCGCTGATGTCGCCCCACATTGGGCGCCAACTGAAGGACTGGGCAATTCTAAGACCCAGCGGTGCCAGGGGACAACACCTGAAACCTTCGTGGGTTACCTGTTCCGGCGTACAAAACACAGAGACACGGGACACTTCCGGCGGCATCAAAGATCAGCATTTATTTACTGCAGGGATACAGAAATCACAAGAAGTACACAACGTGTAGGTTCTGGGAGACTGCTTCAAATTGCAAAAGTGGATCGCTCCTTTTATACACATTTTCGTCATTGAACAACATGGCGAACAAAAGGCTACAACTCAGTTCCCACAGTAAACTTCAAAGGGTCGCATTCATATTTTTGGAAACCCGGAACATAATTACAGTTACATTGCCGGTTCCCAACTGTAAAAACACATTATCCCCACTGTAAACACATTCCATTCTGACTGTAAACGAATTAGGAGAAGGGACAGAAACAGATGCAAAGGAAGAACAAGGATGGACAACAGCTTGAAAAAGAGTGTAGGGATCAATATCGGAAGCACGATTGCAGGATCAAAGGATCCATGCCTAATGCATGCACGACTGAAACAATAGACTAGCACGGCAAGATGAGCCTCAAGCGGAGCCATCTGCCCTTACAGTGTCATCCCCCTCATCATAAAGACAACCTCAGTGTCCGTTCGCTGGCTACTTGAGGGCAAGAGACAAAATGGATGCCGTATCTAAAATGGAACCCGAGGGTTCAGATGGACATACCCACGAATGAGACGAACCATTCATCGTAGCGTAGTGAAAACGCGTACACCCACTAAAATCGTCATTTGCGGTTCGTAGATACCAAACTCGTCCATATTCGAACACACCCAAAATGTCATTACGATTCTCACGGAACCTCAGACGCTCCTTTTGCCCTCATGTAGGCAAGCACTAGTCGAGATCAGAATCAATTTCGATATTCATCAGATCGTTCAGTTGTTGCTGGAACATCATTCTATCCATCAATGTCTCTTTGGTAACAGATGGCCGTCTTATACACGTTGTAGCACAGAGGCCACATAAGGCAGGACCACACTGCACACAAAGACAACACGTGAACAGAAACGTTACAACAACCCCTATGATCATCAGAATCTTCCAACCCCAAGTTGATATCAGACCCCAAAACCATCCTAGAAGCGTCCAACCACCTTCGTCCACGTGTATGGACTCGGAGATCTTATGTAACTTCGAGATGGCTTGGTAAACAGTTGGAGCGTTGTCAGGAATGAAAATGCAACAGCTCGAATGGATCACCTTGCACACACCACCTCTATCTGCAAGAACAACATCTAGAACCATACGGTTCTGCAACGTCATAAGTCTATCCGCCTGAAGTTCTGCTGTTAAATTACCAAGAGCACTTGCAGTTATGTTAGCAGTCGATTCTACCACACGGTTCAACTGTCTCAGGTTCCTACTATTAACCATAGGTCCCCAAAATGGCAAGAAACCCTTAAAGAAATCTCCTGCTTCTTGACCGGCAGTGTCCTCTTTGCTAATAACGCCTCTCACAACTCTAGTCTTGTGATAGTCTGAGACAACCGTAAAAGTCGGTGGCAAAAGATTCGCAATAAAACAGGTACCCGAGAAGTCACGGGCCAACCATGTATATGCACGTTCATAACATATGAAATAGGTACCCTTGGCGGTCAGGAAAACAGGGGAAGAGAGCATCGTTAGAACATACGTCTCAGTACAAGCACTCTTCCCAACTGGGCTCTCGGATTTCGACCAAGACCTTTCAAGCAGAAATTATCGAGGTGGGGTACAATCCATATTGGAGACGAGCTCTTAAGCTGTCTATCACCCACTGACATACGATACTCAGCCTCACTCAGATCTTTATAGGCTTGCACCTCTTCATCTGGAATAAGCGATGTATCAAAAATATCTCTATCTAAATCAGCAATCGCTATCGCCAAAGGCTTGTGGTACGGACCAGGACCAAAGTTTGCAGAACGTGGCTCTCGACTGGGGTAGGAATCTAGTGCACTACGGAACATAGTTTGGAATGCTCGAGCTGACCCCTGGGAGCTGTAAGGAAGAACCAAATACGGAATACCCCTATCCATGGTATGTGGCATTAACCCACACACCCAACAGTTGGTAGTGTTCATCACCAACTGATGCTGATGTACGAGTTGAACGAAGGAGTTATTCATGAATTCCGCACGTCTAACCTGTTCATGTTGGGGCAGAGGATGAAAGGAATGTGGAGAAACGGTGGTAATAGAACTTAGTTTAGGAGAAAAAGTAGGTGAAATGGAAGGCAATAACGACTGTATTCCAAAATACACTCCACCCACCAATAGCATAGAAACAGTCAGAAACAACAGGAATACCTGAAACAAAAAACATTTTGTTCGTACAATCTTATGCAATTTTGATCTTTGCGCCAACATCCTTTCTACTTCCAACAGCTCAGAGAACGCCATCCTCTAAAAACCGTCCGTAACGTTCTTGACGCACTTCGTTCTGAGTAGCGATTATCAATTCCCAGGAGTTCCCAGGAATCGACAAAAAGTAACCGACCTAGTATCAGGAACCTGCTAAACAGAAGGAAGTACTCGTACGGCCCTACGGTCAACCCGGATGATAGGTTTTCCTAAACAAACATAAAAAATCTCTTGGCTGTAAAAAGTACACATGAAAAGGAAACTCAAAAGTCAGTAAAGGATGCAATTGTTCTCAATGTTCGTAGCAACAGTAAAGGACAATATTAGTTCAAAAAAATGTTATTAGTCTTTGTCACGTGAACGAAGAAAATATCGACTTCTTCCAGGTCGAGTCTGCTCTTCAAATAATTGTTCGGATTGTGAAACAGTGTTCAATCGATCAGATGACAATTCAGACCTTGAGTTCTCCAAAACTGACGACTCAACAGATGTGTCCGGCTGCAATGTATTGTCTCCTACAGGTTGAGCATCACTAAACGGCACAAAACATAGAGGGGTCTCGGTTTCCGTTGCCGCAATACCAGTTCTCACCCAATCATCTGCTGGTGAAGGGATCGGAACCTTTTTGATATGGGTGGCATGCACCCAGTTCTTTCTGCCTTCCAACCGAACTGCAGTCCTTGTAGCCAGCAATACTTGGAAGGGACCCACAAATCTTGGCTCCAAGTTGCGCTTTCTGCCAAAATTGCGTGTGACAACCCAGTCACCCGGTTGGAGCCGATGTCCAGGACCCTCTGTCTGTGCCGGCAAAGCTTCAAAGACCTGTTGATGAATTAACCTCAGTTTAGCAGTCAGATCATGAAGATAATCAATTAACATTGGATACTCAAGATTATCAAAGGCCTTAGGCCTCGGGACTCCCCAAATGTTTGCAGGGCGGCCAAACACAATCTCATATGGGCTAAGCCCTACTCGAGAGTGCACAGTCGCCCTGGTCGATAAGAGAGCCAGAGGCAAGGCATCTGGCCATGACAGACCAGTCGTAGCTTGTATCTTCGCAAGTTTCGGTTTCAGAGTACCATTGTACCCTTCAACCAAACCCGCTGCCTGGGGATGATTGGCGCTATGGAATTTTTGTCGAATTCCAAGGCCCTTACACACACTCTGCATCACACTTCCCACAAACTCACTTCCGTTATCTGACCACACAATCCGTGGCATTCCATACCGAGGAAAGTATTCCTTCAGTAAGACTTTCGCTGTGGACAGGGCAGTATTATCCTTAAGAGGATAGGCCTCGATCCATCTGGAGAACGCACAAACCACAACTAAAACGTACTTCAAATTATTGCATCTCTCCATATGGATGAAATCCAGTTGGATAACCTCAAAGGGACATGTAGGAGGAGCGAAATGACCGGGTGGAGTGGGGGTGCCCTTGCCAGGATTATATATCAAACATACCATACAATTCTTAACCACTCTCTCAGCACATTTAGCAATACCATCATTCTTCCATACAGGGGACAACAACTTACATATACCTTTAGCGCTAATATGTGACAAGCCGTGAGCCATAGTCACAACGGCTAGCACATATGCATCCGGTAACATCCACCTCTGACATTCCGACAAGTCAACCCAACATCCATGCGTGTCTAACTTTCCCGTGCTTTCTTTCCACTTGGTCTTTTCAGTTTCAGTGGCCTCATTCTGAATTGCTTTCACGCTCGCAACAGTGTCTTCACACATACCAGTCTCCGTCGGCCACCTCACTGAACTTGTAACATACATTCGGGTCGCAAGATTCTTAGCAGTTTCCTTAGCAACCTCATCCGCAAATGCATTACCACGACCAACATCATCCGTAACCTTTCGATGCGCACTACATTTAATGATTGCCACCTGTTTAGGCAATGTAAGTGCATCCAAAAGATCGTTCACGAGCTGTCCGTGTTGGATCTTCGTACCATGTGATGTCATGAATCCTCTTTCTCTCTATAGTCGACCAAAGCTATGTGCAACGCCAAACGCATATTGACTATCAGTAAACACATTCACTCGCTTTC
Source organism: Triturus cristatus (assembly GCF_964204655.1). Taxonomy (NCBI): domain Eukaryota; kingdom Metazoa; phylum Chordata; class Amphibia; order Caudata; family Salamandridae; genus Triturus; species Triturus cristatus. The sequence goes on from NC_140595.1 coordinate 763,010,209, forward strand.
CCTTAGACAAAACACACGCTCTTGTCAACGCAATCAACTCTGCCGCTTGCGCTGAATTCTGACTCAATCTCGCAGTTTCCACAACCTTACTCAACGTCACTACAGCATACGCAGTCGTCACATCACCATTCAGCAACTTAAAACATGAACCATCAACATACAAAGTGCCATCGGGGTCTATCAATGGAGTGTTTTTCAGGTCAACACGACCCTTCGTTTCTTCCTCAGTTCGTAAATAGCAATCATGTGGTGGTACATCATTTGATTCCATATTAGTCGGCAACAATGTCGCTGGATTCAGCACATTACAACGCTTGATCTGTATATGACTTGCCAAAAGTGTCAACTCGTAACCGGACAACCTTGCACTCGTCAGATGTTGAGTTTTTGTACGATTCAGGAGAGTGTCAACTGCATGCGGAACCATCACTGTGAGCATATTATCCATGACCAGACCTGCGGATTGTCGAATAGACACCGCAGCTGCCGCTGTCGCTCTCAAGCAACTCGGTAACGCTCTAGCTACCGAGTCTAAGGTCGAGGAAAAATATGCACATGGACGCTGCTTACCACCAAATTGTTGCGTCAAAACACTCAACGCACAACCTTCTCTCTCGTGAACGTATAGTGTAAACGGTTTACTGTAATCAGGAGTACCTAACACAGGAGCCGAACACAACGCATCACGCAGTTCAGAAAAACTTTTCTGACATTCTTCCGTCCATGGCAAAGGAGTCGAAACATCCTTGCACGTGAGAGCTATCAATGGCTTCGCTAACAGTGAAAAGTTCGGAATCCACTGTCTGCAGTATGACGTGATACCTAGAAAGGCACGCACATCTCTCTGAGTTGTTGGCACAGTCATTCGAGCAATCGCTGCAATTCTTTCTCGGGTCAACCTTCTTCCCTCCTTTGACAATAAGTGACCTAGATAGGTTACTTCTTGACAACAATATTGCAGTTTAGAAGGTGACACTTTGTGATGTAAGTCGCATAAATGCTGTAACAGTGATACCGTAGCAGTTTTGCAAATCTGTTCAGTGTCAGCAGCTACCAACAGATCATCAACGTACTGAATCAAGGCCGCACCAGCCGGTAACACAAACGCATCAAGTTGACTCTTAAGAGCTTGGCTGTAGATCGATGGACTCTCACAGTAGCCCTGAGGTGCGCGTTTAAACCTGAAGCTGCGACCACCTAATGAGAAACCGAATAGATCTCTGCTTTCCTCAGCAATCGGAATGCTAAAGAAAGCATTCTTCAGATCAATTACCGAGAACCATGATGCAGAAGCTGGAATCAGAGTCAGCAAAGCTGTAATGTCAGGCACCACGGGAAACTGTGGAATTACAATTTTATTTACCTCTCTTAAATCAATAACAAAACGATACACAGGAGGCTTAGATGGATCAGTTCGTTTCAAAATAGGTAACACAGGACTATTACACACGTTACCCCGAGTTTCTTCGATAACATCTTTATCGATCAAATCGTAAATGATCGCTAATAGTGCTCGTTCTCCATCAAGAGAGATACGATACTGGGGAATGCGTGGTAATTTCACATTTGATTTCAATTGAACAACATAAGGTGGTATCTCCAGCAGGCCCACATCATTGGGACCTGTTGCCCACAAAGACTCAGGAAGAGAACTCAATTCCGGTGGGAGCTTATCAGTTGACAAATACATAGGAGAGATCACTCTCTGACCCAACGTAAGCTCCACTCCCGCAGGAGAACAGTACAAAGTCGCATATAATCGTTTCAACAAATCCAGGCACAAAAGATTCTCCCCACAACCAGTAGTCAAAATCAAAGGAGCTTCTAACTCACGAGATCCAATTGTGAGGGGCAAAGGGCTAGAAACTGGATTGCTAACGGGGGCGCCAGAGAATCCAACGGAAACATTTGTTAATCCAGACAAAGGCGCGCCAGGGAGTTTCGAATGCATGATGGAACTTTTCGCTGCACCAGTGTCCAACAGAAAAGGCTCAACTACGCCCAATGTGGCAACTGCGACGTAAGGCCCTCTCTGATCAACCGGAACCGATACTACTCCCTCTCTTCGTCTATAGCTGTCCTAGTAATGACCGTCAACATCAACATCATGCTCGACATAATAGTCGTCCACATGATACTGTGCAGATCTACCAGACGATGAATCGCGCCGATCAAAGCAATTTTGCGAGTCTGATGAAGTGGCAAAACGCTCATTTTGATTCTGAGTAACACCGCGACCTCTACCACGTGAAGCTTGTTGAGGACCACTACGACCTCCTCGAGCCGAAACACCATTGTTTCGGTCACGCAAAACTGGACAATTAAACTTCAGATGGCCCTCACCCCTACAATATGTGCATTGATTATACCCCAGCATAGATCGTGGTGTAGAGGAAACAGTACGCGACTGCGACCTAGAAGACTATGATTGCAATCGATTTTGCTGTTGCGAATCATTTTGATTCAAGCGCGGAGGATACGCTTGCTGCAATAAGACCTTAGTTTTGAGATCCTTCGTTTTCTTATCTACACGTTCGCTCTCTTCTTTCTCTCTAATTTCGTAGTATTGGGCCGTGGCTAATATTTGAGCAGTGGTAGAAACGGCCCACGAACTTTCAGAATTCTTCAATTTGTTACTTAGTTCAGGCAACAAATTCGATACAAATTTATCAACAAACAGTCGCTGACCTCCCTCAGTACTCATATCCTGACCACTGTGATCGATGAATGCCTCCTCAAATTTCGTAAAGAAATCGGAGACACTCTCGCCCTTCTTTTGTCTGCACGCGGACAGTTTATCCCAGTTAACTCTTACCGCTGGCATAAGCGTCTTCATAAGTGTAATTATCCTCTGGGGTAGATCCTCAATGAGCTGTTCAGGTTTAGACCCACCAACTTGTCGTCCGTCAGCCGCCGCAAGAGCAACCCAATCACCGCCTAACTCAGCTACGTGATTATGTTGACGGATTTTCGCCCAAATCGGTTGAGGTACTACATTACCGAACAACATGTCGATATCGGCGAGGTTCATAACAGTAGCATCCACTAATTGGGATAACTCCTTATAATAACCTGCCGGATTTTTGCGGGGGTCAGGCAAAGTTTGCTTCACCTGCAAAACTTCCGATCGCTTCCATGGGAGGTGTATCCAAACTCTCTGAAAGTGTGGTAGAACAGCGGGATTAGCAGCAGGATCACCTGGCATCCACACTGGGGGAACTTCTCGCATAGGATACTGACCAGGTTGTGCCAACCCCTCCTCAGTTTTGTCCTTAAACAATGCTCGAGGTTGTACTGTAGATCGAAAAGATAACAGACGCTCTAAAGCGCGTCGAACATTACCACCCACAATCATACCATTCGAAAACTGATTCTGAAGTTCAGTCATCTCAGGCGGTACATTGTCTACCTTATCATTATCCCACTCTTCTCTTCAGGATTTACACATTTCCTCGAACACGAATCTTTGTGTGGGCTCATTAAACTGAGAAAACGTATCGAAAACTATACGCGAAGTGTACTTAGCAGGATGCCTAATCCATTTACGCGTCATTTTCACTAACATCCCACATTCTCTACCACCAGGAATTTGACTGCGCCTCTGAGAGACATCAGAAAGATCGGACCCGAGTATTGGTCCAGAAAGTGGAGAATAGAGATTAGCAACAGCATTAGGTATACGACTACGAACAGAAGGGGAAGAAGAAAGAAGTACAGGAGCAACAACATTAGGAGTAAACGTAGAAACAGTAGCTGTAGTCGAGATAGCAGGAGTAGTAGTAACAATAGGCTGATGAGATACAGGCAAAGGAGTAAGGACAATTTGGGGCACAAGGGGATTCAGAAGAACAGGAGGAACGACAGGCTGACCAGCAGCCGCCAGAACAACAGGTTGAGGAGCTGGAGGAATCACAGGAACCACAGTATCCTGTGCATAGGGAGGTGGTGATTTCAATAGATAAGACAATAATGGATCCTCTACCGCTTCTTCTCCCTTCTTATCAGAACTAGACGGTAGAACCGGATAACATTTATCCACCGCCATATGCTGCAACCTAGCAAAAACTTCCTGTTCCTTCTCGTCTTTGTCTCGCTGATACTGTTCTGCATCTCGCATCACCGTAATAATACCTTCTCTCTTATTTTTCTTAATCTGTTTGATTTCATTCTGCTTGGCCTCTTTACGCCATAACCGAAAGGAATCAAACATGGCCAGCCTAGCCTTCTTTTTAAACAATTTAGCTTCAAGATTATCTAATATTGCAGTTTCGAAACTACCATGTGGTGGCCAACTAAGAACACCATCATTTTTAGTATAACGAATCCAGTATTCATTCTACACAATAGGACCTACCCCGTGGCGACTATAGAGCTCATAAATTGGAGTTCCAACTGGAGGTATCGGACATGAATCCTCCAGCCGGGAATCCTTGCTGCTACATTTAAGGAAACCAAACAAAGTACTACGGCCAGGCATCGTGCACACTAACCGAGTTTACAAACTTCAAGGGCTATCGATTACGATGTCCTCGCAAAAAAATGCAAGACCCTCGGTTTTTGGCAATTGCAATTGTCAAATAAAACCCAACAACTAAGAACCAACAACTAAGAACCACAAATGCAATGGAACCATGCAAACAACCAAGTTTAACCAAGTTACAAAAAATACAAAGTAACCGTCCCAAAAGGGAACTACAAAACCATGAACTCTGGGAGCGACCCACAAACACTTAACTGAAAGAGCAATGGCGTCACCAGGAAGGCCCGTCTATCGTCTCGCCGTACAAAGGACTACGCCAGGCGCCAAAACAGGTCGACAGTCAGGGCATCAGTCCGTCGCAGCCGTCAGGAGGCGGGAATCTTCGCGGGAAAAGTCTTCGGACCACTTATTTCGACAACTGGATCGATGAAGCGGGGTGCACCTTCCCTCGGAGATTTCACACAAAGTTCCTCATGATCGTCAGGCTTTGGACCGGTACCGCTGATGTCGCCCCACATTGGGCGCCAACTGAAGGACTGGGCAATTCTAAGACCCAGCGGTGCCAGGGGACAACATCTGAAACCTTCGTGGGTTACCTGTTCCGGCGTACAAAACACAGAGACACGGGACACTTCCGGCGGCGTCAAAGATCAGCATTTATTTACTGCAGGGATACAGAAATCACAAGAAGTACACAACGTGTAGGTTCTGGGAGACTGCTTCAAATTGCAAAAGTGGATCGCTCCTTTTATACACATTTTCGTCATTGAACAACATGGCGAACAAAAGGTTACAACTCAGTTCCCACAGTAAACTTCAAAGGGTCGCATTCATATTTTCGGAAACCCGGAACATAATTACAGTTACATTGCCGGTTCCCAACTATAAAAACACATTATCCCCACTGTAAACACATTCCATTCTGACTCTAAACGAACTAGGAGAAGGGACAGAAACAGATGCAAAGGAAGAACAAGGATGGACAACAGCTTGAAAAAGAGTGTAGGGATCAATATCGGAAGCACGATTGCAGGATCAAAGGATCCATGCCTAATGCATGCACGACTGAAACAATAGACTAGCACGGCAAGATGAGCCTCGAGCGGAGCCATCTGCCCTTACAGTGTCATCCCACTCATCATAAAGACAACCTCAAAGGAACACGTGTTCTCCGCGAAGGTTTGGGAATCCCAGGGTCACGAAGCGGACAGTGTCCGTTCGCTGGCTACTTGAGGGCAAGAGACAAAATGGATGCCGTATCTAAAATGGAACCCGAGGGTTCAGATGGACATACCCACGAATGAGACGAACCATTCATCGTAGCGTAGCGAAAACGCGTACACCCACTAAAATCGTCATTTGCGGTTCGTAGATACCAAACTCGTCCATATTCGAACACACCCAAAATGTCATTACGATTCTCACGGAACCTCAATAGTGCACCACCCCATAGGCCTCAATTGTTTTCTGTTGGACATGGCCCTTTTAGGGGGTTTTCCCCAAAACATTTTACTTTTTCCTCCTGGTTTTTGCTGACTCTCTTTTCATCATGGCCTTAGGACTCTAGGCGCTTTTCCACTGTAATGCAGTGTAAAAACGGGCACGCCTTTCCTACACATGCTAGGAAATGGAGCTTACTTGATTGGTTTAGGTGTTGTGCCTGTGAGTGCCTTGTAAAAAGATACACCACATACCCAGGGCAGGTATTGCACTGGCAAGTAGTGGAATGCAGCACTGATTGTGCCACACACCAGAATAGCCTGTTAAACATTCATTGGGTCTGCCATTGCAGACCTGTGGGTGCGCCGCTGCGCTTGTGCTCAGAGTGGCATTTCTAACTCATTAGCCAACCCTGAGTGGGCCTTCCACTACCACTAGAGCACCCCTAAGGTAATCCCTGAGAGGCAGAGTAGGTGGCATGCGAAAGGCAGGGCAGTTACTTATGGGTGTTCCATACCCAGGTAGTCAAGAATCCCCATGTGGGTTTCCCTTACCTAGGATGTTGGCTCTTCTCAAGAGACACCATCAGGGTGTTGCTGATTCTCTATTTGTGGCCTTAGGGCTCTGGGCACTTTCCCACTGTAAAGGCAGTGTGAAAGTGTACACACCCATCCTACACATGTTAAAAAGTAGTGCTTACCGGATCATTTTAAACATGTCACAAGCCTGCCTTTGCAGGGCTGTGTGTGCACACTTGCGCCAATGGAGTTTTTAAACATGAGTCCAGCCTGCCATTGCAGGCCTGGGTGTGTGCAATTGCACTCATGCTCAGTTTGGCCTTTCTAAACCCTAGCCAATCCTGAGAGGTCTTTTCCCTACAGCGAGAACACCTCTAGGATAAGTTTTGAGGGTTGAAGAACGTGGGAGGTGAAAGACAGGGCAGGTACACACGTGTGTACCCTGCCCAGGTAGTAAAGAATATCCATGTTTGTTTTCACTACTTATGAGGTTAGGTCTTCCCATAGGCTAACATGGGGGAATGACTGAAATAAAAAAGTGCAATAGTGAATTGCAGTGGAGCAGCCTCATAATGTTTCCTATCATTGGATTCACAGTGACAAACCCTCTCCTGTTTACCAGTAGATTTGTCATTAGTAATTAGCTGAGAAATGCCATTTCTGAAAAGTGGTCATTTTTCTGCTCTAAAACTCTTTGTGTGCCTTGTAGTTTGACTCATCCCACACTGGAGGCTGGGGGATCACATCTGTGCATTCTCCAGCGACACACATTGGGCATGGAACTAGAATGACAGACCTCTGCCATTTGGCTTATAAACAAAAGGATCCACCTTATAGAAGGAGGTACTCAAAAGACCAGATAGCAGGGGTAATGGTGAATGAGTGTCCCAAAACGTGGTTGGGCACACCCAATGTTGTTTAAATACCCCTCACACACCAAGAATGGCCCATGGTGTCATGCTTCATCATTGGGGTCTTCCCGCCCCGCTGCGGGACGGGGCGTGCTACGACCTACGACTACGTGGGAGCACTTTCGATGAAGTACTATGTGTGATGTAAAGGGAGGGTCTATTGTAGTTGTGAGAATGTGTATGTTAAAAAGCAACTGGCCCAGGGAGACAGAAAAAACTTTAATTTGTCCCAAGAGGGCTGGTGCTAGTAAAAACAAAAGTGCGGAGTTTGCCTATGTAATGTGTGGTTACTCCTTGTGGGTCAACATGTTTCGATGCTGGGCATCTTCATCAGGACAGAGAAAAGATCCCTCCCAACTTAGAAGCATGTGCTTAGTAAATACGTAAAAGTGAAAAAAATGCAGTAAATAATGCACGTGTATACAATACCTAATAGTAACCGCGGGAAGGACAGACTCGTAGCTGAGATTGTCAGCCAGGGCACAACAAAAGCTCCATTACGATCCTACCTGTTCTAGGTTCATGAGGCATTTTCCTCATATACATATAAATCTTCATACATACTATTAGGTATTGTATACACGTGCATTATTTACTGCATTTTTTTCACTTTTACGTATTTACTAAGCACATGCTTCTAAGTTGGGAGGGATCTTTTCTCTGTCCTGATGAAGATGCCCAGCATCGAAACATGTTGACCCACAAGGAGTAACCACACATTACATAGGCAAACTCCGCACTTTTGTTTTTACTAGCACCAGCCCTCTTGGGACAAATTAAAGTTTTTTCTGTCTCCCTGGGCCAGTTGCTTTTTAACATACACATTCTCACAACTACAATAGACCCTCCCTTTACATCACACATAGTACTTCATCGAAAGTGCTCCCACGTAGTCGTAGGTCGTAGCACGTCCCGCAGCGGGGCGGGAAGACCCCAATGATGAAGCATGACACCATGGGCCATTCTTGGTGTGTGAGGGGTATTTAAACAACATTGGGTGTGCCCAACCACGTTTTGGGACACTCATTCACCATTACCCCTGCTATCTGGTCTTTTGAGTACCTCCTTCTATAAGGTGGATCCTTTTGTTTATAAACTGATACCTAAGTGGAGGATGTATCCACCTTAGCGCTTACCTCTACACTCCCTAATCTTGTTATACTTGGCTCTGCCATTTGGCACCTGGCTGGATAAATTAGAGAGAGAGGTTTTTACACTTGGATCCTGGGAGCCAGATTATGGCCCCACTAAATAGTAAAGATTAAGATTTGCATTCCATAGCTTTATGGCAGACAAGACTGAACTTTAGGGGAAAGCAAACACAAGGAGATAATGGACGGAGTGCTGAAACTTTTCAGACTCTCACCCCCAGTCACAGATCTAGGTTAAACCCATCATCGTTCTTTAGCTCACTTCACCACCCAGTTCAGACCCAGCCATATGCAAATCAGTCTTGACCCTGTTCCTCATGCGAACAATCCAGCGCGAACTGCCAAGCAAGGTCTTTCCTGGACTAGAAACAAGCATCCTGGGACCAGTTTGGGGGTAACACCCCTCATCAGCCAGGCTACCTTGAATACAGTGGCAAAGTGAGCAAGGGACCCACGTCTGGTCATACCCTGCCAACTAGGGTGAATAAAGCAAACACAAGTTCTAAAGAACGATGATAGATTCAACCCAGATGTGTGACTGTTGTGAGTGTCTGAAAAATTCAGCGCTCCATCCATCATCTCCTTGTGTTTACTTTGTTCACCCTAAGTTGGCAGGGTATGCCCCGACTGTGATTCATTTCACCTCCCCGCAGTGTTGCTTTATACGTTGATTCCTTGCCAAAATAATCCTACATTTGACATTGATTTTACCCATGCAACCTCGGCCCACGGTGCTCCTTAAAAGTGTTGTAATTCTTTGTATGTTCATATGTTTGATATTGTTGTGATCTGGGGTGCACCCGATAACTGTGTGGTATTGAATTATAATAATTTCTAGGGTGGGCCTAGTTTTGACAATGTTTTGCATAGCATAAGGGTGCTGGGGGTAAAGTAGTATCTTTTCCAAGTGTGCATACTACTGATGTGATTTTTACACGGTTGGATCTAGTACTGCTAGTAACATTTCCAAGTGTGATTTATGCCCAGCATTACATGATGTTCATGTTGTGTTAATTAATGTGTGTGCTGAATACAAACTTTATTTACATTCACCAGGTGTGAAGTCCCTTTTGTGTTGCTCATTGTATTTATTGTGTGTGAGTGCTGTGCCAGTGCTTTACACATTGCCTCTCTGATAAGCCTGACTGCTCAGTGCCAAGCTACTCAAAGGTGAGTGTAGGTTGTTCAGTGATTGTAATCTCCCACCCCTGATGGGAGTGGTAAATTCTGCTTGGCTAGGCTATCGCCTTAGCGAACCAGAAAGTGCCTGTTCCAACATTCTCACAATGTTATCCCTAATTTCTGCGTAAAGAATTCAGTTTGTTATTCCTTCTCAGGACTAGCTTTGTTCTATTCAAATTCCGAACCTACAAACATCTACCAGAAAAAGCTCAAGATATTCCTACGAAAGTCACGCTTGACGTTGGAGTCAATCATGCATAGTCACAGGGCTCACATCTCTCCTTTAGACCCATACCTCTGCTTTGCTTACCACAAAATGTCTCAAAATTCACTTCAGATCTTTGAAAAGAAAGTCTGCTTGCTCAACCAACATCTACTTTGCCTTTAAGCACTCCAACAGATGGGAACCAACTTGACTTGATTGATTGACCTTTTCTTTTGTCAGTGTGCAAGTACTTACTGCACCAAAACACAGTAATACTACATGAAACATACTGTTCTGACAATAACTAAGCAAACAAGATTTACAGCCAGCAACCGTTTGGTAGGTTTTCACAAGACAAAAAACACTGTTCACCATTTCAGAATATTGTAAGAGCCTAATCATGAGAACGTTCTATTTTAATTCTTCAACAGATCAGTTACTTCTCATCAAGTCCTCTCCTTAGTGATCGGAACCAGTTTCCTTCCTTTTTCCGCACCATTCCCAGTGATGACTTCCAGGCTGTGGGACTGGCACAGTTGGTGATGTATTTTGGATGGACCTGGGTGGGCATTCTTGCAGTGGATGATGACTATGGACAACAGGGCAGTAGCATTGTACAGCAAGAGCTAATCAAATCTGGGGCTTGTGTGGCCTTCACTGAGAGCATTCTCCGAAACAAAGCTGATAAGAATGCCTTTCATATTGTTCAAGTGATCAAAAACTCAACAGCTAAAGCCATTGTTGTTTTCGCTTTTAACGCTTACTTGGTTCCTCTTTTTGATGAGATATTGAGACAGAATGTAACTGGGAGAATCTGGATTGCCAGTGAAGCCTGGTCAACATCATCTCTACTCTCAGTTGAAAAATATTCAGAAATTCTTGCTGGCACCTTTGGATTTGCAATCCACAGTGGTGAGATGAGGGGCTTTGAAGAATATTTCACCAGCATCAACCCTTCAACCTCACTGAGAGATCCTTTTGTAGCGAAGATCTGGGAAGAAACTTTTGGCTGTCTGTGGTTGGACAAGGAAAATCCCTTGCAGATCAAAGAGAATAAAACAAGGAGATGTACAGGTGAGGAGAAACTGAATAACATTTTACGAAATAGCGTGATAGACTTCAGGATCACCTACAATATTTACAATGCCGTCCATGCCACTGCTCTAGCGCTAGAGGATTTACGGACTTGCATGCATGGGGAAGAGCGTTTTCATCAAGAGGCCTGTGCAAATGTCTCAGACTTCCATCCATGGCAGGTATGTAATTCCTTAGATCGTTTTATGCATGGTATAAACAATTAAAAATAGTTGCTCATACAGTGGTCCTATCATAAAATTAGGCCAATGCCAGTAAGGAATTCCGATGTGTAATCTTTAATCTTTACTGTATTAGGAAATTCATAGCATAAGCATGAATGCAGCTAGTCTTGCATGGTGTTAGTGGATTTTTAGTGTGTCAAATTCATTATGTGTGACAGAATTACTCTGACTGAGAAAAGATTAACCTTCCTTCGACAGAGAGCAAATTTGGGAACCAAAGTGTGTTGTCTGACACCTCAAACGCAACCTTGTATTGTAAGCTTGAAAAGATTCTGTTTGCATATTTTTATTGACTGCAATCTAGCTAATAGTGAATTTCATAATGCCTACTGCGATGCATGAACAAAGTTAGTTTACCTTTTCTAGCACTGATTACAAAATTGTGTAATTCCATATACATTCCCAGTCAGCCATGTTGGACCTTTTTGGTTGGAACTTTAAGGGAAATACAGCCCACAAAATGTGCCTATCTCACTGCTTCTGTGTTTACTTGAGTGCTTGTTAATTTGTAACACAAAAAATGATCAGGGCAACATTGCAGGATTATCAGTTTCACTAGTATAAGGGACAATGAGGCGCGGATGTTTCAAATGTTGTTTATGCAAAGAGACATATATAAATCTGCTGAATATCTCTGTCCATATTCTTTTGACTCCTCTCCCTATCTATCACGGAATCACATTAGATGTGTTTGCATAAAATCAGCCAGCAAGATAAACTACTCAATTACTAGAAAAAGCAGCTTTCAAACAGCTGTTTGTACATGCCATTCACTCTTTTTTATGAATTGTTCTTTTTTTTTTTCTTTCTTTTTTGTCCTCATTCGCCTTATTGCCGCCCTTCTCCTTACGGTACCGCCCTGGGCGTTCAACTTCATTTACTGGATGCAGGTGGGTAGATATAAAGCTTGGAGAGTAGAGACCCCCCATAATCACTGAACCTTCGATTATCTCTGGAGGGCCTCCTCCCCCGGCCGCACACTCATATCCTTTCCCTTGTCTTCCTGTACATACAGAGAAGATTTCCACCACCCGAAGCCATTAAAGGCTTAATCATTGGACTCTAAAATTTGCGCACCCAAGCCTCAACCATAGCGTGTTAGAAAAGGCTTCCAAAAGTTATATCTCTTTTTAGTCTGATCTGAAATATCCATCTTAGCAAAAAGTCTCATTCATTGTAGCCAACCACCCTTCGTGGGACTGGCGGGGGAAACCCAAAGTTTACATAGCTCTCTTTGAGCTCACAATACAGCATAAAATATAAACTTCTCACTGTCACTCATGCTCTTACCATGCAGTTCAAGTCTTCCACATATAACCAACTCAGGGCTTACCTTGATCTGTAAGCCTAGAACTCTTGATAAACAACTACTCACGGCCTCCCAAAAGGTCTGAATCTTCGGGCATCGCAGAAACATGTACAAATCATCTTCATTTGGACTTCTGCACTTGGGACACACCACCACTGCTCCTGATCCAAATTTTGAAATCCTTAGTGGAGTCCAGTAAGCCCTATGCATAGTAAAAAAGTGATTCCTCCTTAAATATGCAGATTTCACCGTTTTATAAAGCATAGACAGTGTTACTTGCCATTGGTCTTCTGTCGCGATCTCCGGCAAGCACCTTCCCCCACAGGTCTTCTGGTAGCGTGAAAGGACCATCCTCCATCTCGAGCATTAGCCAGTACCACAGTGCAATTTATTTCTTAAAAGTACAATTGGAAAAACATTTCTTCTCCAATTCGTTAGAGGTACCTATCAATCGCCCTATACCGCATACCAACTCTGAATTTGAAGGTATTTAAATCTAGAAGAACTAGGAACCCACTCCTACTCGCACTGCCCCCATGATTTTAACTGCCCTTCTGGGAATAACTGCTCCCATCTCAAGAGGCCCTCTTCTTTTAAGGGTCTAACCAGTAAATCTTTAGTCCAAAGTGGGGACCCTGGTGTGTCCCAAATTGGAGCCAGCTGACTAAAATAAGGAATTTTCAAGGCCCTTCGAGCTAACAATACAGCATAAAATATAAACTTCTCACTGTCACTCATGCTCTTACCATGCAGTTCAAGTCTTCCACATATAACCAACTCAGGGCTTACCTTGATCTGCAAGCCTAGAACTCTTGATAAACAACTACTCACGGCCTCCCAAAAGGTCTGAATCTTCGGGCATCGCAGAAACATGTGCAAATCATCTTCATTTAGACTTCTGCACTTGAGACACACCACCACTGCTCCTGATCCAAATTTCAAAAGCCTTAGTGGAGTCCAATAAGCCCTATGCATAGTAAAAAAGTGATTCCTCCTTAAATATGCAGATTTCACCGTTTTATAAAGCATAGACATTGTTAGTTGCCGTTGGTCTTCGGTCGCGATCTCCGGCAAGCACCTTCCCCACATGTCTTCTGGTAGCGTGAAAGGACCATCCTCCATCTCGAGCATTAGCCAGTACCACAGTGCAATTTATTTCTTAAAAGTACAATTGGAAAAAAGTTTCTTCTCCAATTCGTTAGAGGTACCTATCAGATCGCCCGATACCGCTTACCAACTCTGAATTTGAAGGTATTTAAATCTAGAAAAACTAGGACCCCACTCCTCCTCGCACTGACCCCATGATTTTAACTGCCCTTCTTGGAATAACTGCTCCCATCTCAAGAGGCCCTCTGCTTTTAAGGGTCTAACAAGTAAATCTTTAGTCCAAAGTGGAGACCCTGGTGTGTCCCAAATTGGAGCCAGCTGACTAAAATAAGGAATTTTCAAGGCCCTTCTGATTCAATACCATGTTTCCGCCAAGTCATTTAAAACCTTCAACCTAACCTTCTTGAAGTATTTCGGATCAGCAATTTTATACAAAAACCCATCTCTCTGTGCATTATCCCTATTTCAGTCCCTGTAGGGCTACCAAATAACATCCTACCATTTTTTAACATAAATGCCCATGAATAGAGCAGCAGGTCTGGCAGCGCTAAGCCCCCCTTTGCCAGCTTCCTCCTGAGCTTCTTCCAAGACAGACGTGGCCCTTTTGACAACCAAAGAAAATAACTAATTTCACCCTGTAGCCTTACAAACCACTCCTTCCTAAAAGTCAGGGGAATTGTTTCAAAAAGTTAGCTTCTGAAGAATCATAATTTTCACCAAATTAACACGCCCAAATAGAGTAAGTGGTGAGTGCATCCAACCCCGTAAACTAGCACTAATCTCCCTTCTAAGCTTGTCAAAATTTGCCTTGGTGAGGTTGGCTATGTTATGTGTAGGCTATCTGGCTTTAGGTCTAAACCTATAATAACTGATAAAACCCCTCCGAAAGGAAAATAGCCATTACCGGTGTAAACATATAAACACTGAAAAAACACCTTTGCTACCACAAACTAAGTGTCATTCAAAGAAAGGAAAAGATGAGTGAAAGAGTAATTTTCATTTCTTCGTTAAGGGGCCAATACAATGTAACTTTGTTATACAAGTTAGTATCAAGAAACACTGTGCTAACATTATTCTGCTTGAGTTTTGTTGTTTAGGGATGTCACTAAAACATTGTCTCTTCTTCCTTCTCCTTTTTTTTTTAGTTTTGTGGTCTTTGGTCTAAAGATGCAGGGGCAGATTTACAAGCCACTTGCGCCACTTTTGCGTCACTTTTCCCATGTTAAAAGTGACACAAAAGTGGCGCAAGGGGCTTGTAAATCTGCCCGCAGTGTTTAGAAGCATGTTTTAGGTCTTATTTAGATATTTTATAAACTGTAGAGAATCGGGAAATAAAAAAATTATATTTGAAATTTTGGCTTCATTTGATTTCACTGATAGGTAAAATGGTTGGTTTCATAAGAATGTTTCCTAATATGTAGCATCAAATTTACCCACAGACAGAGAATGGTGAAATCCTTTGATGCATCAGCCCCCTTTTCTAGTGAGTCAGTATTGATTGTAAGTGAATTGCCAAACACCCCAGTCTTTAAACATTCAATGGAAGATATAGAGGCAAGTATATGTGTAAAGAATGTTGTCACCAAGCATCTGAGATAGTAGTGAAAACATGACACAAGGCGTTTGGTAAACATGGAACACAGTGTCGCTTGGAATGCTGCTGAAAAAATTTCCTACCAAGTTCAATAAAGATTGGAGTGATATTGTTTGTATTTGCAGTAATTCAGCTACATATATGAAATCGTATGATGGCCTTTCAAAATTGATGCCTGAGCTGAAGTGCTTCCCTGTAAGAGATCCTTGTCACTTGCTAGATTGTACGCTGAAAGCATCTTTACAATCTTCAGACTTAATGAAGAATGCTATTGACTTTGTAGTACATTCTGGTGCAGTAAAAATGTATTTGGTCCTCATATACCCTGTGCACACGCTACCTATACACATGCACTATCAGTGCAGAAAGCAAGCAATATTTAAAATTAGATTAAAATTCCATAAACACTGGAAAAACACTGTTTCTGTTGCTTTTAATGGCGCGTAAATGTGTAACCACTGATAACCACTGTTTTTTAAGGTATTGCAAAAACTGAAAAAACCCCACCAGAATTTACCAAAAATAGAAACTGAAAACAGGAAAGCCTAGTTATGTGTCATCCTGACTACTAGGTACCTCATCTATCTTTTGCAAACAATACCCTCCATATTCATATTCCAAGCCATAACTTCCGTTTTCTGTTTATTTATATTATAGCCTGAAATACTTCCAAATTCACTAGTTATATCCAACAAACAAGTCCTGGTTTGTTGTAATTTGGGTGTATAAATTATGATGGCGTCTGCATATATTTGCGCCAGCCTTCAAACTCAAAAGGTGCGATGCCCTCTGTACTCCTTATTTTACGAGCCAATGGCTCAATATATAAATCGAACAGGAGTGGAGACAGGGGGCACCCTTGTCTAGTACCCCGCATGATCAAAACTGGCTGGGTCAACACCCCATTAACCAGCACTTTTGCCGTGGGAGCCGAGTAAATAGCTGTCAGCATTTTACATACATTCGGACTCAAATTGAGATATCTCACCAACGTCTGTAGATATCCCCAATTAACACGATCAAACACCTTGGCTGCGTCTAAAGCGATGACAGCCAAGGGAAGATCAAAAGAAGTAGCCATATCTACAGAACCAATAAGGGAGTATGTCAGCTCTTTCAGTGTTTACCCTTAATAAAACCCTTCTGATCCTCATGAACCAAATATGCCATAACACTATTTAGCCTCCCTGCTATACTTTTAGCAAAAAGCTTAATGTCCGCATCCAGTAAAGAAATAGGCCTATACAATTCTACATTTTTAGTGACTTCCCAAGCTCTGTAAAACTCCACCACAAGACCATCCGGCCCCGGCGCCTTCCCCCTTTTTACCTCCTTTGATAGCCTCCTCAACCTCCTCATTAGATATCTCCTTATTCAATATATCCCTTAAGTCGTCCGAAAGAGGGTCCATATTCTCCATACATCCTGTTGTCTAACAAACACATCCTCCTTATAGACCTTACTGAAATAACTATAAAATGCTGCAGCAATTCCCTTACTATCACTTAGCATTGTGCCCGACTCCTCACTTTTTATTTCCTTAATAATATTTCGAACCTGCTGACTTTTTTACTTTCCAAGCTAATAACTTGCTACAGCCCTCAAAATATTAGAAGGGTGCTAGCTCACTGGTTTCCCACCTTACCATAACTGTATCTCTCAAAACTCCTAATAGATTTGCTTTTAAGTTCAATAATTCTTCCATCTCTTTTTCACTGGCCTCCCTATGTCCTGCTTCTTCTAAACTTGTCTCCAGATTACGAATCTTTTCTTCCAAAACCAACACTCTACTGTAATATATTCACCTCTTCCTTGCTGCCAAGGATCCTAACCTACCTCTCAAATAGGCCTTATATGCATCTCAAACAATGCCTATCTTAGCTGTACCCTGATTGCTTAAAAAAAATTCCTTTGTTTCTTCTCTTAAGGCCTCCACTGTCTCCTCCTCTAGTAATATCGTACGGTCCAGCCTCCACACAGTATCCATTGTCTCTTCACCTATCGCTAATCGGAGAAAGATAGCTGAATGGTCAGATAAATGCACACCAATATGTTCAACCTCCAAAACTAAATGCTTCACCCCTGGTCAACCAAAATATAATCTATGCGTGACTTATGCTTATACTTTTTATTGTAAAATGTAAAACCTAACTGTCAGCCATACTTACACCTCCATATATCATACAGACCCCACTGCTTTATCAGCAATCTAACTCTGTTTGACTTATTGGGATTTACTGCTGCTCTGCTGTTCTCAGACCTATCTAGATTACGATTGAAGACAGTATTAAAATCACCAGCCATAATAATCTGATCAGAAAAGCTCAAGAGCTCTTTAGCTAATTCATCCAACGGACCCACATTGTCCTGATTCGGACAGTAATAGCCCACCATAATAAAAACCTGTCCAAATATTTTTAACTTGACTATAAGCCATGTCCCTGCAACACTTGAAACCTTGCCTTCTATTCAAATATTCAAAGCTTGCTTGACTAATAGTGCAACCCCTTTAGTAACTGCTGTTTGTTGCGTATGAACTGCATAAGCAACCCATCTCTGTGCTGCAAAAATCTTCCTACTCTCTTCCTCTGTCAAGTGGTTCTCCTGTAGAATAATAATTTTCACCGGAGAATCTTTCAAATATTCCATTATCAAATCTCTTCTTCTCCTCACACGGAGACCATTTACATTCCATGACAAAACTTTCAACTCATTTGATCTAGCCCCACCCATCTTCAAAAGAACCCGCACAGCACATATTTAAACAACAGCAACAGCAGCAAGAAGACCGATGAGGCATTTTTCTGCATTTACCCCCCACCAATCCCACCTCCTTCCCAGCAAATCCGCAACCCACCCCCCCTACCCTGGAAAACCCTAACCAGCTACCCATGGCAAAAGCCGTATGAGTGACCCCTCTGCGTGCAGTGCAATATCCTAAAAGACCTAAGTGCGGAGCAAATAATAAATCTCAAACAGCTGTTTGTACATGCCATTCACTCTTTTTTATGAATTGTTCTTTTTATTGAGACATTTCCATATTTCTCCTTTCTCGGCCGCATTGGCTAACTGTGGCAAAGGAATACAAATCAAAAGCCCTCATCTTCCAGAGAGGGCCTTTTACCAGGGGTAGAACTACTTACAAGCAAATATTTATCATCATAGACCACACAAAGAATCTGATTTAAAGTTTGGCGAATGTGCTACTCTGTCACAAACGCAATATTACAATATTAGCATTATATCCTATGACACTTTTAATAAGGAGGACGGGAAAGCTGTTACATTACTCCTTGTGGGTATCAAGTAAAATATGGCTGCTACTGTTCACGTCTATGCCATGACGCTCTATTCTTCATTGGATCTGGAGAGCTCAAATCACGGTTTAGTCAAATATGGCCTGAAAAGCTTTGGTTACATTCAGGTTATACATCTAAATCAATGTTGTTTATCTTGAACAAACATAAACTGCCCCATCGGCATTACCGTAAGTCATTTATGCCAGACATGACTGATGTATGCTGTTTTGCATGTTTTGTACCCCATATGCTGTTCTTATTCATAAGTTATAAAGTAATCTATTTCAAATAAATGATTATTACATACACCTACGTTCTCTAACTGTTCCTATGCATCTTGTTGATTTGCAACGTATGATTTCATCTAAAAGTCACCTTTTTATGACATGGAAATACATTTATTCAATCACTTTTTTGTAAATGATCCCTTTGTTGGCCATTTACCTTATTTTACTATTCCTCCACAAGGCAAGACAATTGGGGTCTCATTTAAAAAAGAAAATGACTCAGCGCGGTACTGCAAGCTATTTTGCATCACTGAGTTGTGTCATTTTAAAAGCACAGTGATGCGTCGTATTAACAACAATACAATGCATCAGTGTGCTTCCCTCTCTGCTGGTGCACAATGGGTTGCCATGCAACAACATGGATGCACCGTATTTACTGTACAGTGCTCCATGTCACAAGGATTTTCAGATACGTCATTATTCCTGACGTATCTGTAGACACAAAACTGGCGCAGTGGTGTAGTGTGTCGGAAAACAGACGCAACTCCAGCAATGTGTCTTTTCACAATGGGCAAGCCCCATGTGAAAAGCCCTTCGTAACTCTTTACGCCTGTTTCAAGCAGGCGTGAGGATTTGATTAAGTGTTGCCCTAGAAGTGGCGCAGTGAAATTTCATAAATTTCACTGCATCACTCCTACATGGCTTTCCTGTGTCGGAACGCCAACTCTGCATACATTATACTTGACACAGGTATAATGTAGCGCAGGGGTTTACAAAGTGCCGCATCTGACTAGATGCATCACTTTGTAAAAATGGCAGTGTGGCACATTTTTTACGCTGCTCGGCATCACAAGAAGTGATGCAACGGCAGCGTAAGGGCCTCATAAATAAGGCCCTTGGGGCCAGATGTATGACATGATTTATCATGCGCAAATGGGTTTGCGACCCATTTGCGCCTGCTAAATCCTTGTGGTCCATGCACAAACACTATTTTGCGCATTGCAAATAAATTGCGACTCGCAAAATAGTGTTTTGTGAGTCGCTATAAGGAAGGGGCGTTCCCTTCCTAATAGCAACCCAAAAGCCATGTATGAACGTTTTGCTACCGCAATTGTGGTCGCAAAACACTAGCAAATTACCACCCTCTTCAAGAGGGTGGTAATGCACTCGCAAAAGAGAAGGGGTCCAATGGGGACCCCTTCCCCTTTGCAAACGCCGGGGAAAATATTTTTTAGGGGTGGGCAGTTGTCCCAGGAACCACTGCCTGCCATTAAAAATGAAACAAAAACGTTTCATTTTTCTTTTTTAAATGCGCCCTGTTTTCCTTTAAGGAAAACAGGCTGCATTTAAAAAAAAACTGCTTTATTGAAAAGCAGTCCCAGACATGGAGGTCTGCTGAGCCCAGCAGGCCACCATCCCTGGGAGGGCAAGCCAGTCCAAATGGGGTCGCAAATTGCGACTGGGTCATTAATATTCATGAGCCTCGTATTTTGCGACCCCATTGGAATTTGCAATCAGTGTCTCTGACACTGGTGTACATTCTAAATTGCGACTCAGCATTTGCAACTCGCAATCGTGTGCAAATTGCGAGTCGCAATTTAGAATGGTCGTACATCTGGCCCTTAGTGTTGTGTACAAAGGGAGACACCATCCACACCTTGGTAGGCAAGTGCACACTTTATTCAGCCCTGGGAGTCCACCAGTACCCACACCTCTTGACTCCTCTCCTCCTGCTGCCCAGCTTCAACTGGCCACCCTCTGAATCCCCTTCGAAAGAAAGTACTCAATAACATCATAAACAGAACACACAACCCAAGTCCTACACAGGCAGTAAAGGAGTGTAAGAACACAACACATCCCCTTCTCTTCATAAACAGTACATACATTTAAGATAAACATCCCTAAATGAAAAACTAAAACCAAACTTACCAAGATAAAGCCCTACCCACCATTGCTAAATTCAAAAATAACAAATCAAAGTTCAAGTAACATAAAGCCAAATATACAAAGCTTTTTGAGGTTGCAATTCGGTATTAGGAAGGGGCGTGTTTAGGCCGAAATGCGGGTGCAAAACATTTGCATTTCACCACCATCTCAGAGTTGGTGGTAACCCATTCAGAAATGGGAAGGTTTCCCCAAAGGACCCTTTCCCTTTTTTGAATGTTGCTGAAAACATGTTTTAACAGCAGGCAGTGGTCTGTGGGAGCTCTGCCTACTCTTAAAAGTTAAAAAATCATTTTTCATTTTGGAATGCTTCCCGTTTTCCTATAAGAAAAGGGACTGCATTAAAAAAAAGCTATATTTAAAAGCAATCACTGACGTGGTCTGCTGACCCCAGCAGGCCACCATCCCTGTGATGTTTGCGATTATCAATAGGTCACAAACCGAGACTTATCTCATGAATATTAATGAGGGATGTCTATTTGTGACCCACTGGGAATTGCTAAATGTGTTAAACAGGCATTTGTACATTGCTGTTTGCGATTACCAAATAGTAAATTAAAAAAAACGCTGATAGGTAATTGCAGACCCAAAGCTACTTACATCTGGCCTATAAACTTTTAAGTACATGGATCTGTTGTCAAGGCGACCAGATTTACTGATCCATCTTTTTCCGTTCACCCACATCCATTCCACCACTACAGCATATGCCTTCCATTTAACCATGCTTTTCTCAAATTACCAACTCCGTATCCATCCTTATCCTCACTCAACCAATCATATCGCCTCCTCATCTCATCACCTTACTCTTCTCTCACTACACCTTTGCATCTCGCCATTCTTTTCGTATGCCACACATGTCCATCACTCAGCTTAGCTGCATTCACATAGACTTCCTCTACCTTACCTTCATAGGTTTAGAAAATGTACTTTCTCCCTTTCTCACTTTATCTGTTTTTTTACTTGCACCATTTCTTCAACTTGTAACTGCAACATATTTGCTCCAGACTTGTCATCAATATAAAGTTTATACTTAATGACCACCAAAACATGTACACATTCTCCATTTTCCCTTATAACAGGGACCATAATGTCCACACACATGGTTTCCCAACCATGCAAGGCCCTTCTACAAGAACCAAAGGCACTCTGAATGTGACTTTAGATTTTTAAGCAACTTCACATCTGGAACACTCCCTCACAGCACATTCCACATTTATTTATTTTATTTATTTATTTCGGATTTTTAATGTGCATGGCTGCCTCAGCGACGAGGCGTCCCAGCGCAACCAGAGACCGAAGCCAAGAGCCTAGGAGAGCAACAGAGTGATTAAACGGCAAAGGTAGGAAAAAGCCATCAACATTCCTCCATGGCCACCAGTACCTCTCCTTAATCCTTTTCTTGCTCTTAGCAATTTCTATATGCCCTTCATGATATAATTCCACTACTTTATTCCTTAAGCTCTGCGGTGGCACAATCCTCTCTTCTCTGATCAAATTCTCACCAAAAATGGACAATTCCCATGAACCTCCCAGAACTTCTGACACTCTTCCTCAACAAATGTCTTTTCTGTCAAACCTTCCAGCACATAAGATATCACTCGCTCCAGTGTCACATCTTTTCTCACAGCTTCCTTCTTTGTTATTACACTCTTTTCTTCTCCAACAGGTCAAGCCACACTCAATGCCTCCTAGCTATCCTCAGGCACCTCAAACAAAGTCAGAGGTAAATCACTCAGGCAGTCCGCAACTTTTTTTTTCACATCAGGTACATAGTGCACCTTGTAATTACAGTCCACAAGTCTTATGGAAAACCTGGCAATCCTCAGTCTAACTGTTAAAAAAGGAAAATATCCTTTCCCCCGCAGGCCGAACCATGACATGCCTTTACTCCACAGTAACTACTCTAACTGTGATGTTACCACATGTTCCTTTATCACGCAAGTCATTGCAATCACTTGCTTTAGGGGGCATGTTATTGGACTGGTGCTGTATTTTAAGTCCAACACCTTCCCTACTGATACACTGACTGGAACTGGAATAGATTTTTTTTGTAGATTAGATTGGTTTATTGTACAGTTACTTAAAACCTTTACAATCGTGCTATACATATTTCCATACACTTAAAATTAATTATTGTTAAAATGACACATTAAAATAAAAGAAATCTCAGCATTGAAATTCAAAGGACGTTATTGATCAGACTAAGGGTGTAAAAAGAGAGAAAAAAAAAAACCAGGATGTGGACCTAGTAGTTGCAATTTTGAATGCAGGATGTAGTAATCTTTAACGTTTGCTGAATTAACCGTTCTACGACAGCTATATAGTCCTGAGATTGCATAGTATGTTATCCTGATAATGCTATGTTTCCTATATAGGCTAACAGTGCATGCGTTAGCCTCTGTGAGTTGGCTCAAGGCGCCGTAAACAATTCAGCTGTAGTTCAGTCTGTGACCAGGGGGCCTGCCTTTTTCATAGTTATTTCTGCAATAGATATGAGTTTTACCAATCGGCAGCTTAGTTGGACGTCCTCACCAGAAAAGGATGCTTTTACTGCTTGCCTACAGGTTCGAATGGCTTTCGTGTTGAAGATGGATCTTAGCAGAGATCGTCGGGCCGGTTTTAGGGCTTTGCAGATTGTCAATAAATGCACTATATCCTCCTCCCCTTCTCCGCAGAGGCGACAAATTGCAGGCAACGGGGGGCGTAGCCAAGGTGGCATATGGTATGCAGATGGTAATATGCCTAAGCGGAGTTTCAGGAATTTCTCTTTAGTCGCTCTTGAGAAACTAGTGGGAGGTATGCTTGAGGTGAGGCCGTGTTATAGGTCTGTAGGGTGAACCAGCCGTGGGAACGGCCTGACAAGTCAGCTTTATCCTGTATGAGAGACTCTTTTTTTATCACTTTATTTACAATTTTTTTGAAGCTGGGGATCGTTGTTGGTAGCTCCCAAAGTTCATACAGTCCCAGTTGGTGAAGTGATTTATCCAGATAGTTTTGGGCTGGGCATGTCCCCTTGTTCCTCAGTTCTTCCCATAGATGCATATTTAGTGAGTCAGGCGGGCCCCTTTTAATTTTGAACCAGCTTTTGATGAAAGCCCCTCTGTTCCTTTATCACGCAAGTCATTGCAATCACTTGCTTTAGGGGGCATGTTATTGGACTGGTGCTGTATTTTAAGTCCAACACCTTCCCTACTGATACACTGACTGGAACTGGAATAGTAATTTATACTATTCCAAAGTCCAGTGCCCCCTAAGGCAAGGAGTTGTTACAACTTGTGTGGTAAAGGAGCGTGTGGTATTGTCACAGTCGGGTAGTGACTGTGGAGTAAAGGTATGCATGGAAAATGCATGCAGGTGTCTATCATACATCCGTTAAAAAATGTTATTTCACAACAGTTTCACATGGGGTTTATTGTCTCCCTTACTGCTACCAAGTATTGTTTCTCGGCCGTAGGCAGCGCTCTAGACACAAAAGCCACAGTCAGTTCATTACCACAATTATCTCATTGCAATAGCTCCATTTAGATTTTCTGTTGTTGTTTAAAGCAGTTTAATTGGGAGAATAACAAGAGGTTACAGGGCATCAGCAGAACTTAACAATAAATTGAGTTTCCTCAGAGCAGGCAAACAGTAGTCCAGTGCATCTTTTAGGTCAGTTCTCCATATGTTTATACAGCTATGAACTTTAGTAATGTGTGTCAGCAATTTGAGCCCTGTAGCTCCAAAGTAAATACCTGAAAGGAAGAAAGAGAGAGAAAAGGGAGAGAAAAAAGAAGACAAGAGCAAAAGGGTGAGAAGGAGAAAGAGAAGAGAGGAGGGGATACTAGCCTCTGAGTGGAGGTGGCACTGTGCCCCAGGTGCTGGTTGTTCAGATAGTGTCAACACACAGAAAAGAAGTAAGGTTCCTATAGTCGCAATTTTTATCAAGTATCAGTTAATTTTGGCATGCTTCATCATAGGGATGCTGCGACGCCTCAGCGCAGACCAATGCTTGAGGCAGAGCAATAGGGAGGGGGAGAGAATACAAACAAATAGAAAAGGAAAAGAAGGATCCAAAAAGGTGCAGATAATAAGTCTAAAGCAAACTAAGGGATATCCTAATAACAGTTGTATTCCTGGATTCTCTTGTCAGGATTAAAAAGGTAATACATACCCTGGGATGGTGGTGAGGTGAGTGTATCATGCACACTTCACCCCTCCGTTCTGCATAATGGTCGACATGTTTCTGCCGGAATCTGTGTCTCTACCAACTTTCATCAGGACTGTCGGATCCCTATGCTAGATTCCCCTTCTGGTGATATGACCCTAGTATATCAATATATTTAAGGTTGCTCCACCTGTATTATGTGGTATGGTCCAGTACACATACTCCTATTTGAGATCTATAAATAGAGAGAACAAAAAGACATGTGAAGAGGGTTTGTTTATAAATGCTGCTAGCAAGAGGTATGCAGTTCCTAAAGGGGGCAGGGAAGAGACAGGTCTTTCTTCGTGATGCCCTCACACACCCTGAAGGATGTCATACTTCATCATAGGGCGTTGCTCCTCGTCGGGCCGGCGCTGCAATGCCTGACGGGCTCACCATAACGGGGCTCTTTGCAGAGATCTTTTTGAAGAAGCCGTGGGGTGCGTGTGGGTAAGAGGGCAAGGATAGTGTAGTGCACAGGAAGTGGATATTAAAATAAGTCTGGATCAGTCCTATTCACACATCAGATGGGTAGAGCTGTTGCTTCCTCCATGCAGCTGTGGTGCAACACTTCACATAGACACTCACCCACATGACAAGGAACATTCACACACATCAATGTCCAGGAGGGCATACACATCACTTGGATACTCTCACCACGGGTCCACTCAACTCATACACATCTGTGGGTACAGTCACCTGTCACACCGGGGGGACCACTGAATCACCTCAAGACAATAGCCCAAAAATACCACCAAGGATTTGCCAGGCTGAATGTGTCATGCACTATGCAGTGAATGTCACAGTAAGCACAATGCAAGTGAGGAGTGCATACAGGAACGACATCATGCTCTGCATGAGAGA
This sequence comes from Triturus cristatus, assembly GCF_964204655.1. NCBI lineage: Eukaryota > Metazoa > Chordata > Amphibia > Caudata > Salamandridae > Triturus > Triturus cristatus. The sequence continues at coordinate 763,035,945 of NC_140595.1, forward strand.
CATAGGCCTTTCCCCCCCTGGGACCCACTCTAAACAACATTGCATGTCTGTCACACCTGGACACAATGCCAGAAGTGACAGTCACAAAAAATGTGCACAGTCAAAGGTAGTGGAGTCAGCACTCACCTGCTCCCCTGGTCTCCCATACAGCTTGGGGTACTGTGGGAGGAGGACATCCAGCAATGCCTCATTCTCCTCAAGTGTGAATGGCTGGGCCCTCTCCACAGCCCGCGACATGGTGCCAGAGAAAGCAGAGACAGCAGCAGTGTGGTCGACAGGAAAGTTGTGCAGGCAAGTGCCCTCTCATGGGTTCTGACTGACTTATATCTGTCTTGCTGGGGGCTTTCATTTACAGGAGTACAGAGTGATTGGTCAGACTCATTTGCATCCTACGTTTCCTCCAATCCCTTCAAACATACACCAATGACACAAATTTGCATGGTTCAAATTTTGAGCATCATAGCAAGGCAAACTCCACTTTGCAACATTGTAACTTTTGGGCCAACTAACTCTTCAAGCCCACATGATGGCCACATTTGCAACTGAAATCTCTGTATCCATGACAACCAGCTTGCATTTTGGGCCTAATACTTGTCCCCTATGTAATTTTTGAATCCAAAAAACATGTACGGTGCGTTTCACACGTACCCATACACGTACGGCACCACTACAATAGTGATACGCACCATACTCACACATCCATAGCGTGGGTACAGTGCGCATCACTATTGTAGCGGGGCTGTAGGGGTATGCATGGTACGGACCGTACACATGCTCTGAGAGCGTGTGTACGGTCCGTACCACGCGTACTCCTACGCACCACTACTATAGTGATACGGGCCGTACACACGCTCTCAGAGCGTGTGTACGGTCCGTATCACGCGTACTCCTACGGCACCACTACTATAGTGATACGGACCGTACACACGCTCTGAGAGTGTGTGTACAGTCCGTATCACGCGTACTCCTACGGCACCACTACTATAGTGATACGGACCATACACACGCTCTCAGAGCGTGTGTACGGTCCATAGCATGCGTACTCCTACGACCCCACTACAATAGTGATATGGACCGTACCCACGCTATGGATGTGTGAGTACGGTGCGTATCACTATTGTAGTGGTGCCGTAGGGGTACGCGTGGTACGGACCATACACACGCTCTGAGAGCGTGTGTACTGTCCGTACCACGCGTACTCCTATGGCACCACTACTATAGTGATACGGGCCGTACACACGCTCTCAGAGTGTGTGTACGGGGCGTTTCACACACTTACACTGGTGATAGGAGGCGCACACGAAAGGAATGGAGGTCTCTGACTCGCAGAAGGCTGTACATCAAGTCATTGTCATTGCAGACTTTCATGTGCAGGGCCTAGGTGTGTCAGGCAGTGATATTGCACATGTCTTCTCATGTAGTTGCACAATTGATGTGTGATGACCTGTGTACACATGTCATGTGTGATGGGGCACTATGTGGCACACTTCCCCTTCACACTTTGCACATGTGCGCCTATAGTCCAAACGTGTCAAGCACAGCATCACTGGTATGGCACAGTCACCACCACCCGCAACTGTGCCCTGATGCCAGGGACAGGGACACTAACAACTGACATTTCACGATCAGCGTGCCCCTATGTGACTATGTCATGTGTGTGTCATGTGTTCCCATGAGCTTGCTGTTAGTGTTCCGTCAACTACATCTGCTGTTGCTGCATCCAACATGTGTCTGTGTGGAGATGGGCATGGCACACATCTACGCACACCATGCCACATGTGGATTTCCACGTAAGCAGGGTCTGTATGCATCGGACATCATATTTTCACATGAGGACATATCTGCGTCGTCTCAATGTCTGTGTTTTCTGTTTTCACATGTACCCCTTCATCGCAATGTGTTTGATCTGTACATTTGACATTCCATGTGACCTGTGCGTCTAGCTTGCCATCAGCTGTGTGTATGAGAGGACATCCTTTAAATGCAGCTAGGTGGATGTATGTCACTCCTGTGATGTCTCTGGCTGTTCATTCAGACTGGCCCCCAGCTCGTTTGAGGGCATGTCATGTAGACTTGCCAATCAACGGGTGTATCTGGCTTTTTGTAGGAGTATCACCAAGCTGGCATACGTGTCCTGGATGTATTGCACAGACCAGACTCTGTATTTAGCTGATGTGTAGTAGCAGTTTAGCATGTGCTCTGTTCATTGACATTGATGTTGGTAGGCTCTCAATCTTCGTTATTCAATACAATTTTCTGCAGGGCACCGCCTGTCCCACGACCAATGCCAGACTTGGCTGCCATGAGGGAACGTGCCTGCATCCGACGTTACAGATTCACTCAACAGTTGATTGAGGACTTGACCGACAAGCTGGCACCACACCTCCAACCGCGACACAGGTATCCTACTGCGCTGACCCCCAAGATGAAGGTGATGTCAGCCCTACATTTTTTTGCCACAGGTACGTTTCAATTCACCATAGCTGATGTTGGTGACATGTCACAGACAATGTTCAGCCATGTCCTGCGTGATGTTTTGGCAGCCATGTTGGAGCACCTTGATGAATTCATCAATTTTCCTACTCCTGAGGAGTTGACAGGTGTCAAGGGTGATTTCTATGCCCTGGGAGGGATGCCCCATGTCATTGGGTCCATTGATGGGACACATGTGGCTTTGGTACCACCACAGGCACAGGAGGTAGCCTATCGCAACCGTAAACATTACCACTCTATAAATGCCCTTGTGGTGTGTCTTGCTAACATGCTGATTTCACATGTCTGTGCACGTTTTCCAGGGTCAGCACACGATGCCTACATCATGAGGCGTAGCAGGGTGCCACAAATGATGCTGCGGCTGTACAACGAATGAGCATGTCTTGTTGGTGGGTATACTCTGTTTGTCCTGTTTGTTGCGGTATCTTTGGCTCTTACGGCATCTCCTGACCCACTTATTTACATGATGTTTCCATGTAGGGGACTCTGGATATCCCAACATGCCATGGCTGATTACACCTCTCCGCAACCCAAGATCGGCTGCAGATCACCGGTACAACAATGCACACGGGCAGACCAGGCGAGTAATTGAGAGGACGTTTGGCCTCCTGAAGAGCCGATTCCGGTGCCTTCACAAGACAGGCGAGTCCCTCCCATATGCACAGGAGAAGGTCTGCAAAATCTTCCTCGTGTGCTGCATGCTGCACAACATGGCAGTGGAGAAGGCAGTGCCACTCATCCTGGAGCAGGATGAGCAGGAACATCCACCCGTGGAGGTTGAAGGGCTTGGTCACGAGGCAAATGAGGAGGAGGAGGAGGATATCCGGAGTCAGCTCATACGCAACTTCTTCTCATAATGGTGAGTCACTGGGTCTGAGTGTGCACGCTTGTAGCCTTGGGTGGCATGTGTTGCAATGTGTGTGTCCAGCTGACTGTATGCAAAGTGACTTAGGTGTGTGTTCTGATGTGTCACTCGAGTGATGATGTCATTCCACACATTTTTGCAGAGACACTTTCTTTTAAATTTGCATGGGGACAACATTGTTCATGTTTAGTAAATGACCATGTATGTGGAGAAAAATCTTTTAGCTGACTTCTTGTGTGTCTGTCATTCCCAGGTTCTTGCGCATGTTGTCTGTTCGTGTCTTCGTTGTCCTCCTGCTATTCCTTGTGAGTATTGCAACGTGTGCTGAATCAGCGTTCCATGCATGGACATGGGGAAATGTCATTTTGGGTAAGGATTGCAGCAAGGCATTTTTGGGGTGGTACGTGTAGAATGTGTGGGGACTGCTTCTGTGCATGTTGTGTTACCATGCATACATGTCTACTCACCATGGGGCACATAACATGTAGCATGACTCCCATGAATTGATAGTCACCCTTCATGACAGTCATCTGTAATGTATTTTGGATTCTGATGAAGGCATCAATGTGTGTAAAACTTCCCTCTGAAACATACGGGATGCTACGGGTGGAGATAGTGTGGGACATCCCCATAACAGGCTCAATGGGGAATTGCAGCCTCTCCGTGTGCAGCAGGAGGTGTTTGGCTCATCCCCTTAACTTGTGTGCAAGTTCATTTGGTTTTACAACATCCGTGTTGTGAAGGGGGTGTCCAGCGTAGGTCCCACATGTTCAGTCAAATGACCTGTGAGTCTGTTCATATTGATGCATTTCCCTTAGTGTGAGTTTGAGTAATAAAGGTGTTCCTCACCCTCCAAAGTGCCTCATCTCTGTCAATGCAGGTCTCTTGCCACTTTGCATGCGTCATCTCTGGCAAAGTTGTCAAAGATTGTGCATATGAGTGTATGTGTAGTTCGGCAACATGCATGCAGTTCTTCATGGCTAATAAATAATCTCTATTGTGCATGAAGTCCATGGTTGTGTATATATTTGGGCAGGTTGCTCCCCCCAACGGGCCGTCAACGCCTGATGAGGGTGTGTCTCCTGTGCGCAGCTCGGCCTTCTGTTTCCTGATCATGTGTCAGTCATCTTTGGTGATTGTTCATCCATTTTCTCTGGGTGAGCCATGAGTAACCTGATACTCCTTCCTTTACGTATGCCTGTTGCAGTTGTCCTTTCTGACCTCCTTGCCTTTGTGTGCTACTTTCGGCCTAGTTTCCAGTACATGCCGCCTGCTGCTGCGGCCCCTGCGGCAAGGGCCCAACAAGTTCCCGGATTCTGCAACCCACATGCCTCCAAGATGCTCCTCCCTTCCTCCCTCCACCCATTCATTAGGCAGTCATCAGCTTGTCTGTGCTACTGTTGCGGCCACGCCGTGCCAAAGGCAGGACCATCAGCGCATGCAACGTGCACATTGCACGACCCTCATGTCCTTGCATGACCCACATCACACAACAGTTTCATGTTGCAGCCACCCTCCAAGCAATGTCCAACTGAAAATCAACCGCCTGCTCTCAGGCATACCCCAAGCGCACACACGACACCTTCGCATGCTGAGTGTGCAACTCCAACTGCCTACACAGTGCTGCCCCGCCTTCCAGGCCCTGTCACACCAACCAGGTCATGTCCCTCCTACTCCACACCGGCTCCGTCCAACAGCACTCTATTGGATTCTGTTACCTCATCAACACAACAGGCCCACACATCACCTTCACAACAGTGACCTGGATAAAAGCATCCTCAGAACACAACTACTTCATTGCCATCTCAGACGGATACAAGAGCACCCGCAGGGACGGCACTAACTTCTGGCTGGATGAGAACCACACCAGCATCCATCATTGGTCCATCCACATTAGCAACCACGTCTCCGACAAGCAACACACTGCCACACACCCCGCTACCAATCCCCCAAAGATGCTTGATGTGAGTCAATACAGACATGCTGTGTGGGACACTGGAACCAACACCACCGCCACTCCCTGCAACCTCACACACTGGATCAGCAACTGATCCAACAATCTAGCCACATTGACGGACTTTCCTGTGATGCACAACAACTATTAAGCCACCTGGGACAAGGCAGACCTACTGGACTCATACACGTCTAGCCGGACTCTTGTGCACAGCTTGCAACACAAATAACCATCAGTGGCCTTACAACCCTGGAAAACGGCACACACAGCCATTACCATATCATCAGCAAGGACAATTGGAGATCCTTCAGACGTGGCCGAGGCAAAAAAACGCACGACATCAAGGAGCTCATCAGCATTGTGAGTGCACTGACATCAGCTCTCCATCCAAAAGACACCCCACCCTTGCAAAGCTGAGCCAATCCCTTGCAACTTTCTACCACTGCAAGCTCATGGACATACACGCCAGCCTTGGCACACAGAGGCAGACAGCACTATTATACACGGGACCAACCCCCCTCAGGTTTTGGACTTCCATCAGCAGGAAATACAACACCCGGCTCATGTGCAACATCCCCTGGGGATCTCCATCAGGCCCCTTCCCACACAACATCTCAACCACATCATTCCCCATCCTTGTAGCCCCCATCCAGCACGTCATGTATGTATCATTGGAGTTAACCACATTCCATGGTAGATAGAGGCATGCAGTGACTCAGGCCCTTCTTAGACAACGGACGGCAGGAACGTAGGCTCTCAAGGAACATCACCGTGCTTCCCTAGCCAGCAAATATCATCAGGAAGACAGTCAACGAGCAACTGACAAACTTCCTCCACGCAAAGAGCTCCAGGCAACTTGCACAAGACCATCTTCCACAGTACTCACCCCACTGCAACCGTCATCATTGCCACCAACACCGACAACTTTGCCCTGCTCAACAATGGTGAGGCCACCCCCCTTGACCTCTGCACAGCATTATACACGATGTGCTCACACACTGTCAGCTCACACATCTCCAACACTGGTATCCAGAGGATGGACCAGGATGAAATCACCAAGTAGCTCACCAGCAAGGCCATGGGAGTGGGACTCAAGCCTTCAGCATGTAGTACAGTGGCGTCATCTGGCACATGGCCCAGGGCTCATCTCTCAGCGTGTCAATCTTCAATGTGTCCATGACCCCCCTCTCCACCATCACATGCGCACACAACCTCATCATCAACTCGTATGCCATTGACAGCCAGCTGCTCCTCACCCTCACCAAAGACCCAGCCATTGCCAGTTCCAACCTTCAAGAAGGCATGAGGTCCGTTGATGAATGGCTGAACATCAGCCACCTGAGGCTGGACTGGGCCAGGACTGAGGTAATCATCTGAGGATTGTCCCCTTACAGCTGGGTCAACTCCTTGTGTCCCACCAGCCATGGCACTGCACCAGCACCCAGTGGCCACACACGCAAGATGGTGTGCATCATGGACTTGTCGCTCACAATTGCCATGCAACTCACCAGCATCAGTACCTCATGCTGGAACACCCTCTGCATGATGCACATGATCCACAGATAGATCCACTCCAAGGCAAGACAGACCGTCCCCCAGGTCCACGACACCAGCCGAGTCAACTACAGCCCCGCCCTCTACGGAGCAAGAACAGCCAAACTCCTGGAGAACTTGTCCACATCCAGGGTGCATCTGCACACCTCAGCTTCAACATCCCGCACCCCAGCCACATCACCGTCCATGTGAGATAGCTGCAATGGATCACTGTCTGCTGCAGGATGACCTTCAGACTCCTCACCCACACTCAGGAGGCAGTCCACAACCCCAGATCCCAAACCAACCTTGGTCGTCTGTCATCCAAGACCCCGTTGGGCCAACTCCCTGCATCCAACCTTGCCCTGGCCACCATTCTTCACATCCACCGAACTCCAGCATGCAGGAGATAGTTCTCCCACCTGGCCAAACATACCTGGGACTCCCTCTCCGGGAACCTCCACATGAGCCATGACCTCTACGCCTTAATGATACTCTTCCAAATAGGTCTGTCCGCACAGTATTGCAAGACCTCACTAAGCAGCTTGAGGCCATCATGGGTGAGTATTGGGCTCCATGTCTGTATTGGATGATACATTGTGACCCATGTGTGTCCTGTACCGGACTCAGATCCCAGGGTATGGATGGCTGGAGTTAGTTTAACACTTGACATTTCCCCACACGTATGTTGTGGACTCATGCAAAATGACTGCAACATCTAATTAAAAATATTTAGTTTTATTCTCGGTGGGGGGTGTGTTTTGTCGGAAAAATTAGGTGCTATACAGTGTGCCTAGAATCCAAAGTTCACAGGGGGAGATGGGATCCTTGGCATTTGAAGTCATCAGAGTCCAGAACACAGTGTTTGTCATCATTGGTCAGACTGTGACCAGCAAGTCCATGTGGCAGAGAATGTCAGTGAATGAGGTGATGCTATTGCGCATGAAGGCCAGGTGCCAGGCCAGGTGACCTGGGAGATGTGGATGGGCCGCTGCCTCTCACGGTCTTTTCCGTGGACGACCCACCTTCCTTGTGGGACCCTCAGATGCAGGCCTTGACGATGCTTGGGACGCTCCGTCTGACGAATCCTCCTCCTCCTCCCTCCCTGTGGCTGGTGGTGGTCTTCGCCTGGTGGCACAGGGAGGGTTGCCCATGTTGTCGGCGATCAAACTGAGTGAACGGCTTATGTCCGTTTGCACCGCCAGGAGCTCAGACAGTCTTTTCTCCATCCGTCCTTGGTGTTTTTGTTGACTGGCGTGTTGCTCGGCCTGCTGGTTCTTAATCTCTGTGAGGGTCTCCGCTACCTGGCTGATGGCCCTGGTGTCATGCCAGTATGCGTCCATGATGTTGCGTATGTGTGACATACCGGTCCCTTCAGCTGGCTGGTCAGGTTCTCGCCTCCGCCTGCCTCCACTCCCACCACCCCTGCCCACACGAGCCTGGCCTGCCGTTGTGGGCACATCAGGTCTACGGGACCCCTGAGGGTTGGCAGTTGTGGGGTTGTCTGCCTCCTCCTGGGTACCCAGCGAACCTTGTCCCTCCAGGTCAGACTGGCTCAGTTTTTCAGTGCGGGCAGGGCTCCTGGGTGTCTCCTGGGATGTGGCAGGAATGGGGGTGGTGGTTGGCACAGATGTTCCTGAAGCAGGTGCTGCAGGGGCTTGGACACCAGAGGGTCCAGGTGGGTTGGGGTCATCCGCGGAGTGTTGAGAGGCGTCGCTGCCGGTGGGCTCAGGTTCCTCCCGAGCCTGGGATTGTGATTCTTCATCCCCATTGTTGGGGGGAAAAACCATCAGGTTGCCCTGTGTGTGAGAGAGAGAGACAATGTTAATGCTGTTTCATGCTATATCCATATTTCATACATATTCAAGTTGGCACAGTTCCTCCAGGCTTGCTGTATATGCCTAGCATTCTCCTCAATGTTCACTTATGGTTGGGTATGTTGCGGGGGACAGATTGATATGTTCTCCTGAGTGTTTGACATGTAGATTTTTGGCTTGGATGCTTCTTTGGATATGGATTGATCTTGTTGTGTCACATGTCCATTGTGAGAGTGGGTAAATCCATTGCCTGCCCCGGGGGTGTGTGCTTGTGTAAGGGGTGTGTGTGACAGGGCCTGCTGGTGCGTGTAGTGTGATTTGGCAGTGGGTCTCCCAGTTGATGTATCTGTCCCCCCATGGCGCATGCTGCCATGTCAGTGAGTGTGAGTTCCTGTCCTAGTTATCTGAGCTGGTTGTGTTTGTGTTAGATTTTGCAGTTGTCAGAGGAGGGCCTTGTGCTGCCTACAGCAGGGCCAAGTGTCAGCTACCTTGTCAGTACTTTGCCAGTCCCTGTGCATTGAGCATGGTGCATGGGTATGTACCTGGGCCATATGGGCTGAGGGCAATGGTGTCTGATTCAGAGTTGAACAATGCGTTTTGTGAGCCCCACCCTCCCAGCATCCCGGACATCCAGTCTTGGGTTAGTGCTTCGTGTAGCCTGGGACATGGCATGGCCTTGCTTTGTGAATGGGGCATACACATGTTAGTGGCATGAGCGCTGTTTATGAGTGTGGTTGTGTCCGGTGAGGGATTGGGGGTAGTTGCGTGCATTTTGTGTAGTTGGGGTGTGGATGCCATTCCCCCCATGTTCCATGAGTTGTTTGTGTACTCACCAGGCTCTGGAAGTCCTTGAAGTCCGTGTACTCCCACCGGCGGAAGCAGGGCCATCACCTTCTCCTCCCAGGGATGGTAATGTACCGGTCTGCGGGGCAGCCCACCTTCAGTGATGTTGCTTTGGGCGTAGTCCTCGTTCGTTTTCCCGCTTGACTGCCCTCCGGAAATCGTACCACCTGGCTTGGCATTCATTCCTGGTCCTTCTGATGGGTGCAACAGCATTCACCCTATCGACGATCCGCTGCCACAGGCGTGATTTTTCAGATATGCTGGTCTGTCTGACCAATGTTCCAAAGAGCTGTGGCTCGACTCTGATGACTTCATTGACAAGAATGTCCAGCTCCTCCCTTGTGAACTTTGGATTCTTGTCTGTGGGCATGGTGTGGGGTGAGGGTGTGGATGGTTGTGGGTGTGTGGGTGTGAATGTGAAGAGGGGGTATGTGTGAAGGAGTTTGTGTGAAGGTGTATATGTTAAGGTGTATGGGTGCAGTTGTTGGGGTGTGCTCTGTAGCTGCAGTGAGTCTGTTGCAAAGGCTCATGGTTTGTGTGTGTTGGCCCTTTTTATTGGGTGTGCCTAAGTTTGAAATTTTGGTAGGTGTGTTATAAGAAGTGGTTGTGAGTTTGGGCCTCTGTTTGCCTGTTTGGATGTGCCTGGTCAGTCATTTTGATGTTTTTTATACTGTAGACGTGTTTTGTGGTGTTGTGCGAGTCGAATTGACCCTCCTTGTGCTGTTTTACAGTGTCCCGGTTCAGTACGAGTCGTTTTCACGTATGTAAGGTACGTACATACGCGATGTTGTTGTACCGTGCTTGCATACGCAATGTTGTTGTAAGGTCCGTACATATGCGCGATGCTGGGGGACGGGGCTGGGGTACGGTGTGTCCAAGTACGGGGCTGGGGTACGGTGCGTCCAAGTACGGGGCTGGGGTACGGTGCGTCCAAGTAAGGGGCTGCGGTACGGTGCGTACAAGTACGGTGCTGGGGTATGGTGCGTACATGTACGGGGCTGGGGTACGGTGCTGGGGTACGGTGTGTACAAGTACGGGGCTGGGGTACGGTGCGTCCAAGTACGGGGCTGGGGTACGGTGCTGTGGTACGGTGCGTCCAAGTACGGGGCTGGGGTACGGTGCTTCCAAGAACAGGGCTGGGGTACGGTGCTGGGGTACGGTGCGTCCAAGTACGGCTGTGGTATGGTGCTGGGGTACGGTGCGTCCAAGTACGGGGCTGGGGTACGGTGCTGTGGTACGGTGCGTCCAAGTACGGGGCTGGGGTACGGTGCGTCCAAGTACAGGGCTGGGGTACGGTGCTGGGGTACGGTGCGTCCAAGTACGGCTGGGGTACGGTGCTGGGGTACGGTGCATACAAGTACGGAGCTGGGGTACGGTGCGTCCAAGTACGGAGCTGGGGTACGGTGCGTCCAAGTACGGGGCTGGGGTATGGTGCTGGGGTACGGTGCGTACAAGTACGGGGCTGGGGTACAGTGTGTACAAGTACGGGGCTGGGGTACGGTGCTGGGGTACGGTGAGTACAAGTACGGGGCTGGGGTACGGTGCGTACAAGTACGGGGCTGGGGTACGGTGCGGACATGGGGGGGTACGGTGCTGACATACGGGGGAGTACGGTGCTGACATACGGGGGTACGTGCGGACATACGCGGGGAGAGAGGGGGGGCTGTACGACTCGTATCCCGGGCACAAGTTTTCCCGGGATACGAGTGGTACAGAGTTCGCTACGTACGGGACGTTTTACATACGCTTGTGTATTCGGAAGGGCGGTACGGATCGTACTTGTTCGCTCGGACTTCAGTTTTTCGATTTGTACGTAAAACTGTCCGGGTACGTCTCGTAGACCTTTTCCCGATACGATTCGTATGTATTTTTCACGTACGAATCGTACTTCACCGGTGGGACGGGACTTGTACGATTCGTACGTAAAAATATACGGATACGAGTGATACGGGAATTTTTTTTACCCGATCGGAATCGGCACCTATATATTAATTAATTCGACACAAATTACTTTCCACCCTTTACTCCTATAAACACCACAACACACACCTAAACTTAACTACACAATTACCATAATAACATTTTAATTAATTTAATTATGATTAATTACCAGAACATTCATAATAAAAAATGTATAAACTGCCTAACATCCTTTACACAAACACACACCTATGATTAATTACACAATGGCCATAATTAATTACCAATTAATTAATTAAAATTAGTTAGCAACAAATTATTAATTCATAAATTAAAAATAAATTACTTCCTACTCTTTACACCTAGAAACACCACAACACACACCTAAAACTAATTACACAATTACCATAATTAATTACCAGTTAATTCATTAAAATTAATTAACAACCAGTTATTAATTCATAAATTAAAAATACATTACTTCCCCCTTTACACCTATAAACACCACAACACACACCTAAAATTAATCACACAATTACCATGATTAATTACCAATTAGTTATTTAAAATCAATTAACAACCAATTAATTAATTAATAATAATACATTACATTACACATTTAAAACTATAAAATCTCATTTAAACAAATATTAATAAATACAAATCAATCAATTAATTTACTATAATTACATTGCTTCCCACCCTATTCCCCTATAAACCCACAAAACGGAAAATTCTAATAAAACAGTTTAATAACTACTAAAAATGTAACACATATATTAAAAATACAGACAATTCTTATACAAAAAAACATACATCACATACATATAATATATATACTAAAATACATAACATTAATTAAAAAAAGTCAATCTTACTTACCTTGAGTCAATATTCTTGACCACGATTTTCTTGCTGTCGATATTTCTGAACCACAATATTTTTTACTCGATATTTGTGCAACTCGATATTTATGTCTGCACACCTGGAGTGGCGTAGAATGGTGTAGAGTGGTTTAGAGTAGAGCGGCATAGAGCGGAATGGCGTAGAGTAGAGTGGCATGTAGTATAATGGCGCAGAATGAAGTACAGTGGCATGAAGTGACTTAGAGTAGAGTAGCCGTGAGAGGCAAAGACTGGAGTGGTGTATAGTACTGTACAGTGGCATTGAGTGGAGAGGTATGGACTGGCACCGGGGAAAGTAGCATGGCATAGAGTGGAGTGGCATAGAGTAGAGTAGCATAGAGTAGCATAGAGTGGCATACAGTAGAGTGAAATACAGTAGAATGGTTTAAAATGGGGTGGAGTAGAGTGGCGTGGAGTAGTGTAGAGTAGAGTGCATAGAGTTGCAGAGAGTGACATAGAATAGAGTGGGGTGGGGTAGAGTGGAGTGGCAATAAGTAGATTGGCATAGGGTATTGTAGACTGCAGTGGCATAGAGAAGAGTGGTGTTGAGTAGGTTGGAGTATAGTGGAGTACAGCGGCGTAGAGTGAAACAGAGTGGTGTAGAGTAGAGTGCCCTAGAGTAAAGTGGCATAAAGTGGCATAGATTAGAGTGGCATAGAGTGGAGTGGCAAAGAGTGGCATAGAGTACAGTGGCATAGAGTGAGGTGGAGTAGCAGAGAGTGGAGTGGCAGAGAGGGACGTGGCCTAGAGTGGCGTGGAGTGACATAAAGTGGAATGGCGTAGAGTAGCGTGGGGTAACGTGGATTGGAGTGGTGTAGAGTGGAGTGCAGTGGCATTGAGCTCTGTAGAGTTTAATAATGTAGAGTGGAGTAGAGTGGCATGGTGTAGAGCAGAGTGGCACAACGTAGAGTGGAGTGATGTAGAGTGGAGTGGCACAGAATAGAGTGGCGTGGAGTGGAGTTGAGAAGAGTAGCTTCGAGTGTCGTACATTACAGTGGCTTAGATTGGCATAAAGAGTCCGTAGAGTGGCATTGTGCGGCGTGCAGTGGGGTGGCATAGAAGAGTGTGGCGTGGCCTAGAGTGATGTGTATTCAAGTGGTGTGAAGTAGGGTACAGTAGAGTGGAGATGTGTAGAGTAGAATGGCATAGAGTGAAATTGTGTAGAGTGGCGCAAAGTGAAGTGAAGTGGTGTAGAGTGGAGTGGTATAGCAGAGAGTGGCATAGAATAGTATAGTTGTGTGTGTAAGTAACTAAAGTGTAGATAGAGATGGCAGATAAGGTGAATGCAACATAAATAAGAAGCCAAACACCTGTGTTAAAATTAGGAAAGCGAATTGCACATCCAGGAATTATACTGAAACACTTATCAAATAAAAAAAAATGTGTACTGCAATAATACAAGGAAGAGGACATGTACTTGGGCAATAATCCAGGAAAGAACTAACACAAGAAAGCAAGGGAAAGCTACAGGAGCTAACCAGTCGAAACATTGCAGAGGAGAGTGAAAACAAAAAAAAACTAATAGTATGCTGTGGGCGGGTTATAAGTCCACTGAATTGTAAACAATACATCTCACAGCACATGAGCTGTGTAGGTGAGACCTAAAAAGGGCTAAATATAAATAAATATGATAATATGTAATATGGATAATTACATATGAGATTGTCAAAATATATAAACAAGGAGAACTATTTAACTACTAGTACTGGAGTACAAATGCAATTTTAACCCTATCATTTAACGGATAAAATGTGCCTTTGGTTCCTTTTAGCAATTTTTTATAAGTTGGTATGTTTTTCCAGAGTCCTTTCCTTTTGCAGCCTAAAGCTCTGATACAGAGTTTCTCAGAATCAATGAGCTTTTTTGGCACTAGATAAATAACGGGACCCTGGGGTGCTTTATTTATCAGGTGCAATTAGTAGCCCCTGTTATGATTTTCTGGTGAATGACTTTGGTACGGTAAATACTGTACACTTTTCCCCTTTTAAATTCCAACAGGTTTGACCTTTAGCGAAGGGTGAGCTATTTAATGCACCTGTTAATTATCAGATTTGGTAAATACAACCGAATTCATAATTCGGACCCCTGCAGAAACAGATGTTTACACAAGGAGTCCAAAAACACCCATCTGCTTGAAATCAGGACCTCTGTATTTGAAGTCAAATACAAAACTACGGTCTGATATAGAGTTTAGTGGTGATGGAAAATCTTCAAATTTCTTTAAGTACAGCCTAAACCTTAAGGGTAGCCTGGTGGAGTCTCCTACGAAATCCTCATCCATAAATGAGGATTTACATTCACTAGTGGAATCTAAATCAGATCCTTAAATCTTCATAAAGAACTACCTTCAGGACAAGAAGCAGGATTCAATAAATAATTCATTGTCCACAGAAAGGTCAAAATGTGGTCTCATGCAGACATTTTTGCAGTTATTTGCAGCCTCCTACGTCTTTCACTGAACTGCTCTTGTTATCAGAAAACCAGAAGTGTTGATAAAATAGCTCTTCCTGCTGGGTGGGTGATGGTCTCTTTCTCTCTCTTATATTAGATAATAGTCACTTATTTCCATCTAATCTCAACTGGCTATCGCTAAACTAAGGATCCATCTCAAGGCACTCCAGCTAACCCATGGAAACTTCTCTAAGAGTAGCCCAGCTTCTCTGTCCTCCCTAGAGCTCCACAACCAGTAGCAGCTCCAATATCGAAACTTACAAAGTGCTGTGAAAGCTCATCTATTTTCGTAGTGGATACATTACCTGTTTGCTGTTTCTCAGACTTAGGGCCTGATTACAAGATTGGCGGATGGGATACTCTGTCTCAAATGTGACAGATATCCTGTCACATTTTTGGTGATATGCCCTCCCCCAAATTACAAGTCCCATAGTATATAATGGAATTGTCATTTGGCGTATGGTATATCTGTCACGTTTGCAATGGAGTAACCCTATCCTCCAAGATCGTAATCAGGCCCTGACTCCTTCATTGTCCTTTTTATGTTTTATAGTCTTCTTCCTGGCACCAAGATGCCTCAATTCTTATTCTTGTTCCCAGAGTCAAGATGCCTCAATCAATGCTGCACTTAATAACTATTAATTATAATAATTACACCAATAATATTAATTGCGGTAGAGAAAGAACACTTGGCATGAAATGATATAAACAGTACCCTAAAAATGATGTCATCTTCCTTCTGTCCCTAGCTCTTCCACTACATAAAGAGGGTGCGCTTGAAAAAAGAAGGCACAGAGAAATTATTTGATAAATATGGCAATCCACCAGCACGGTATGACATTGTGAATTGGCATCGAGATCCCAAAAGCATCATAAGGCATGTGAAGGTGGGCAGCTATGACTCCACCGCTACTTCAGGGAAAATATTGATTATCAATACGAGCGCTATTCAGTGGGCTGAAGAAGTCACAGAGGTGAGAGATGGTGCCTTCAATTGTTTCATTTCCCTTATTCACTACTTACCTTGCAGAGAGATACACATGTGGCCTAGATTAACAATTTTAAGTGTGTGAAGTAGAATTAATTGAGGAAACTGAATTATGGAGTTGGATGGCTTCATAGGTAAAGGTTTTAGTTTGAAAATGTAGAGCCTGATTTAAATCTTGGTAGGTGTGGATACTCTGTCGCATCAGTGATGTACTATCCATAACTCCATGACTGTGGTCTGCCTGCTCAATTTAAATTTGGGTTGACCATAGGTTTATTCACGGCGAAGACTACTCTGTCACGGCTGTGATTCAACCGCTCCAACATGCCAACCGAGTAAGGGCCATTGGAGACTTACCTCTATGTATGCCCACCTAATCTAGGGATTACTGCCACCTTTGAGGAGGTGGAAAAAGATTGTTTGTTTTGCAACAGGAATTTGGATGAACGTATTAATACATACTAATCCAATTCCGTATTTGGAAGGGATACCCTAAACACGCCGATTCCAAATATCGAATTGGTATTGAGTCTCAAACCCAAATTATGATTTGGTAACTTGTTATGGAATCGCAGTTGTAGTTTGTACATAAGAACATGCATTTTTGCGATCGCAAACGACCCAATTTTGCCATTTAGAAACACAAAAATGCTTTGTACATTTGATCCCAGTTTCCAGTACAAAACATGTTCAAACAATTTCCTCTTTTCCATCACTTTAACATTTGAAATGCATATGCAGACAATTTACAACAGTATCCTCAGAGAGGCACCAGAGAGCAGGAAATCCTAGACGGATTTTGAGCTGATGACAGGCGTGTATGTATTTAACTATTATTGTTTGTTTTAGTTACTTATAAAACCATACAAGACTGTTTATATAAAATTTCAGATTGATGAAAATACCTACAATTATAAAATACAAGAACTGCTAGGTATTGCATTTCAATGTACTCACTAATTATTTCAATAATGAAGTCAATGTTGTTCTTTTGCCGACGGGCTAAATTCATCAATGTATACCTTCTATTGCCTATACCCCACTCTTGTGTCTCCATCGACAAGGACCGCTCTCAGATCAGATTCAGAAGTGCTACCATTTAAACAAGATCTGTTACTCTAGAAAGTCACCATACATAGATTGAGGCATAAGTGGCATAAATCTGTGTCTCCAAATTACAACAAGTATTAGAAAAGTCAATCGGTTCTGGCTCTTATAAGGCTGAGCTATTGGCTTTATCAGCATTTGTTTGCATTTGTGTTTCCTAAAGCTAAGATTGCCACCAGTGCATACCAATATGGCCTTATCACCCACTGCTGAGGGCTACACCAGCTGTTAAATGTCCTGTACCCGGCGAGGGTATGTAACGAGGCAGAGGGCCTTCAACAACCGATATAGCCGGTGCCAGAAGGGCTATCAAGATTTTAGAACATTCCACCCACTGAGGGTAGAATGTTCTAAATTAAAAAGGGAGAATCTGAAAGACAAACATTGGAATACTCGATCACAAGTCTTATACCGAACATTATCAGCCCTGAGCCCCTTCATCGTCTTTAGTGGCTCTCACAACATTCCAATGTTCTAATCCATCTGAAACCATGGATTATGATGCATATGCGTGCACATGGACACATGTCTGATCATATTGGAATAGTTTATCTATAAAAGAAAAGACATATCATGCTAACTCTTGGTGTGTAGGCATGTGTCATGATGCATGTGGTCCCATAAAGCCATTCCTGGATGGTAGTCAATGCGTATACCTAGTTCAGCATGCAAGGTTATGCATGTATGAGTATGTTTTGTGTTCACCCCTAGCAATAAACTAAAGGTAAAACAAGTAACAAAAAAAGTACACGGATGTGCAAATAAAAAGCAAAGTGGTGTAGCAGCACTTTGCAGCTTTTAGACACTCAATAAATAGATACATTTGGAAGAAATGGAAATGGAAAGTGAGGGGGAGGGAGGGGAGTAAAAATAGAGCTGGGTTAGTGCACACATTTAAAAAAAACTGAAAACGAGATGAAGAGCATTAGGAAGGTGAGGAAGGGAGAGGGAGAGAAGAAATTAAAAGCACCTGAGGGTGTATGGCACTGGTATGTTACGTGTAAGAAGCGGGGGAGAGAGCAAAGAATGATATGCACTCCCATGGAGTCTGAAAGTAAAGAAAAAAAGGGTCCCCTCAAGTCAGCAGTGAAATGACACCACTCTCACAATCAGAATATAGTGAAATCAAAATGCTTTTGGGAGGGAGAAACATAAGTAGAAGGGGAAAAGCCAATGAATCCATAGCAGAGACTTGAGAAAGAGAACAAAGCCATCCAATCACGATTAAGTGGCTGATCCAAAGACCACTAAAGTATATGTCATGTTTTGCCAACAGAGTCTGCTATAGCTGAGACTTTAAAACAGTGCTCTGGAAATTGTGTCCCTGATGAGATGGAGTCATCAGCTAACCATGCTTCAGAATGTAGTAGGAATGATCCTTGGATATACTGAGGTGGAGAAAGTGACCTATTGATATACCGCAGTGAAAATAACGATGCCTCAAGATCCTCCCTGGACCGTCTATTCACAGGCAGCCCTCTTTCCTTGCAAAACACACATAGCCCCTTCATTGTGTAGACAAACATGTGCCAGAAGTCAAGTTCCATTTTGCAACAACTAACCAGAGTCATAGTATCAAAAACACTTCCAGGAGGACACCAGAAAACAGAAAAACAGTATGTGGTTGCGTTTGGTCTGCACTCACTAGTAGTGTTCATCAATCACTGTGTATGAGTCACATATGCAAGTCTAGAATCCTCACCGCTAACCACGAATGTTAGATTTGGGGGTCTCTAGTTTGCAGAAGTAGGTACCTTTGACCAAATAGGGGCCCTTGCGGCTATTCAGGGTGAGGGGGTACACTCCTAAAATAACCCTTGCTCACCCCCTTGGTAGCTTGGCACGAGCAGACAGGCTTATCTCAGAGGCAGTGGGTAAAGTATTTGTGAACACATACAATAACTCAGTGAAAACACTACAGATGGACATAACACAAGTTGTATAATAAAAATAAGTATCTTTTATATAGACTTAACACAAGACCACAAACGACAAAAATCCACAATACTATACTTAAAATGGTAAAATTAGCTTAGTTCTCTTTAGATGTTAAAATGCGACACTTTGAGTTCAATGCACCTTAGGATGCGTAACACTATGCAACGAAAGTGCTTGCAGGGAAGGTGATGCGTTGGTTCCTTACACGCAAGAACGGTGAAGCGTCGGGTCCCTGCTGATGCAAAGGGGATGCATCGGTTCTTCTCTGCAAGGGGAGGTGATGCGTTGGTTTCTTACTGCACTTCTGTGGTGATGCGGCACACAACGCCATGATGCGATGAAGATCCGGTACAATGCGAAAAAGATGGCGTGTTCTTCTTGATGCAACACAATGGCCGTGCGGCAACTCTACGATTCTTCTGAGCCGCGACAGGCCCTGGGACATGCTTCCCGGTGATGTGGCGGCATCTGATGCAATGTCGATCCTCTTCTCAGGCGATGCGAGGTGCTTCGGCAACGATGCCACGGCCGTGTGGCATCTCAACGATTCACCTGAGCTGCGACAGGCCCGGCGACACGCTTCTTGGTGATGCGGCAGCATCTGATGTGACGTCGATCCTCTTCTCCGGCGATGCGAGGTGCTTTGGCAACGATGCGACAACTGCAGCGGTGGCGACACGCTTCTATGTTGATGCGGTGGCGTCTGATGCAACGTCGATCCTCTTCTCCGGCGATGCAAGGTGCTTCGGCAACGATGCAACAACTGCAGCGGTGGCGACACTCTTCTCCGTTGATGTGGCGGCGTCTGATGCGACGTCGATCTTCCTCTTCGGCGATGCGACAACAGCGGCTACGGCGGCAACATGCTTCTTCTTCGTGAGTCGCGCTTCCAGCTCCTTGCGACACACAGTCCTTCAGAAAGCCTCGCACAGCAGCAGGCACTTCCAGAAGAACTCTTGGGAAGCTGGTGGCTGAAGTCTGTTGTCCCTGAGACTTCAGCAGGAGGCAAACTCTCTCTCAAGCACTTGGAGAGCCTTTACAAGTTGATGAAAGTACACACAAAGTTCCTCTCTCCCTTCTTTGGCAGTTTAGGCAACCACTGCAGGCCAATCCCCCAAGCAGCACTTCAGCTGAGGGATAGTCAATCCTCAGTCTCTCTGGTTCCTCTCCTCAGCAAAGGTTTCTTCTTGTTTCTGAACGTGATCTAAAGTTCTTGGCTTTGAGTCCCAATATTTATACTCAGTTTCTCTTTGTTCTCTGAAGGCAGAGAGGCCTTTGCTTAGTCCAAACCAGTTCTGGTCAGTTCTGGAGCACTTTGTTGACATGACTCCTTCTTTCCTTTCACAGTGCAGGGCAGAGACATCAGACGCACCAGAGGAGGTGGAGCCAGCATTGTGGAGAGAAGGCACAGCGCTATTCAGGTCCCAGGTGCAACTCCTCCCACCCATCTACATGCAGACATTTCTATTCAGACCTGTGCTGGCTCACCCTGTCTCCTGGAATCCCCCAGCCCCTGTCACTCAAATTCCAGACAAGGAATACACAACCTAGCAGAGGCAGGCTTGGATGGTTAGACAAGAAAATACCTATTTTCTAAAAGTGGTATTTTCAAACACAGAATGTTAAAACCAACTTCACTAAAAGATGTATTTTATCATTCTGAGTTCAGGCATACTAAACTCAAATTCCTACCTAGTTCCCTGAGTCAGTTAGGATTATAAGATGTAATAATCAAACTGCCCATTCTGGCCTATGGGGAACAGGTAGCCTTGCAATAGTGAAAAACAAAAATGGCTGTAATTCACTATTAGGACATGCCACAAACACCAAGGCATGCCCTACCTTATACTTACAATGCACCCTGCCCTTGGGCCCACCATAGGGGTGTCTGATATGAAGAAAAGTGAAGGCTTAGGGAGTGGAAAGTGGGTGTACTTGCCCAGTCAGCATGGCAGTACCAGACTGCACACAGTCTCTGCAATGGCAGACCCGAGACACACTTTTACAGGATGCTTCTGTGGGTGGCACAACCAGTGCTGCAAGCCCACCAGCAGCATTTGGTTTACAGCCCTGGGCACACTCAGTGCACTGTACTAGGGTCTGACAAGTAAACCAAACCAACCAATCATGGAATCACTAATTCATACATCAATTTACAATAGGGAGAGCATATGCAGTTTAGTACTGATCAGCAGTGGTAAAGTGCCCAGAGTCATAAAACCAATAAAAACATATCAGAGAAAATACAGGAGAAAAGCAAAAAGTTCAGGGATGACCCTTCAAAAAGGGCCAAGTCCAACACAACCCCCTTCTAGCCAAAACACAGGGTAGACCAATCACCACCTTGATGGGCTTCCCTGCTTTGGGTGATAGAACCTGGACCTGGCCCGCATCTGCAGGGGCATATTCCAGTTCTACACCAATCTGAACCCATTTGGATCCCTCTGTCCATACTTTCAGGGCCCACCAAGCTAATCCAAGGGGAACCCTTCTCCTCACCTGTGGACACCACCTGTGCAGCACCTAACCTTAGCTTGCTTACAGGTGTGTCCCAACAGACAGACAGCAAGCCACAGTGGCCACTGACCGTAGTCAGTGATGAGACCCAGGCCTTATGCCTCTCAGGGTTCTCAAACCTCTGCTGTGGCGTCAGAGAGTGGGGACAGTAACCCCAGGTGCTTGACACCCTTTGTCCATCCTCCCTCTTGTCAGGGCAGGTATGACATCCTGGCACTAACCCACCAGCCCTGGGCCTGTACCCGGCAGCTGGAAAAGAGATTGGGGTGGGCTCTCCCACACCCGGTCTTCCTCCTTGGGGCTCTGTGCCCTCCCACCTGGAGTGGTACCCCATTCTAGAATTGTCAGGGTGCCTGTAGCAGGTGTCCTGCACAATTTGCCAACCAGTTCAGGGGTTGTATCCTGCAACTGGGCGTCTAGGTCAGGGGGGACACCCTGAACCTGGCCCTCCAACCTAGAGTCTAAACCCTCCAGTTGAACCGGGGTCAGAGGTGAGGTCTCCCTCCCTCTACACCCCCTTCCAGAGTGCTGTACCCTCCCACCTGGAGTGGTACACCTATAAGACCAACCGGTCAGGACACTGTGTACAGTTGTCCCTTCCTCCAGGTCAGACAACACCTGAACCTGGCTCTCCAACCCAGGGACCAGCCCCTGCAGTTGAACACTTGCCTGGCGCACCAGGACATCATTGGGAGCACATATGTCCCCCCGAGGGTGACACACAACTCATGTGTCATGTAACAGTCTATCTGGCGCATATCTCCTGACCCCTGTCCATCTGACAGTGTGTGAAGATCCCCCAGGACAGAAGTGATGTCACCATGGTCATTCACTGGTGACTCAGCCCTTCTGGCTGGCCCCTGACTCACTGGTTCTTCCACTGGGGACTCTTTCCCCCTCTCACCCATCAATCTGGACTTCTGCACCCTCCACTTAGGAGTGGCACTGCCAGACACTAGAACCGATGGAGGCCTGCTTACAGACACTCCTAGTTCATCAGACACCAGGGGATCCCCCTCAACGGGCGGCCCATCAGGACAGCCTAGGCTCCCCACCTGGTGTTCCCATCCAGGTTCTGAGACTGGGTTTCTGGCACCTTGGTACATGCAGCCCCACACTCACTCCTTCTCCACTGAGACAGGATGTGAGTTCCTACACCCCTCCCACTACAACAGGACCTAGCTGGGCTACTCTGAACCACTTCCACCACTCTGGGTTGGAAGATACCTGACCCACTCCCCTCAGGGTCACTCCCCAATGCCTCTCCAGACCCTCTGGCATCCACCAAAAGGTCTGCCTCCAATGTGAGGTCCCTGGGGTCAGAGAACTCACTCTCCAACAGGTGTTGACATAGCTCTGGAAAACTGGGACTTACAATACGCTCTCCCACAATTAGATCACACAGCCCCCTACAAGGGTTAACCAAACTATCCTTCACCTCACTATCCAGTGCCTCGCACACATACTCCACACTACTCTCCTGAGATTGTCAAGACTGCATCTGACGGTCTCTGTCACTTAACCCCCTTCCGGGCAGTCTTCACACTCACACACCAGGACTTCAACGATGAGGTAACCCCTCTCCCTGCACCTCTCATCTAGAGTCAGTAGAGTGTCGCTCCCTCCACTAGGACTATGAACCCCTGTGCCAGTTCCTCAATCCACCTCAGGGACACTGCGCACCACTGGACCTACCTCATGTCCTTGAACCTCCTGGTGTATGTTAACCCCCTTCTTCAAGTCAGGCGCCACATCTCTGGGTGTACGTACTGCTCCCTCAACACTAGATAACTCACTTTTGCTGTGATGCGAGGCGCTTCGGCAACGATGCAACAACTGCAGCGGTGGCGACACACTTCTCCTTTGATGCTGCGGCGTCTGATGTGACTTCGATCCTCCTCTTCGGCGATACGATGACAGCGGCGGCGACATGCTTCTTCTTCGTGAGTCGCGCTTCCAGCTCCTTGCGACACTCAGTCCTTCAGAAAGCCTCGCACAGCAGCAGGCACTTCCAGAAGAACTCTTGGGGAGCTGGTGGGTAAAGTCTGTTGTCCCTGAGACTTCAGCAGGAGGCAAGCTCTCTCTCAAGCCCTTGGAGATCCCTTACAAGTTGATGAAAGTACACACAAAGTTCCTCTCTCCTTTCTTTTGCAGTTTAGGCAACCACTGCAGGCCAATCCCCCAAGCAGCACTTCAGCTGAGGGATGGTCACTCCTCAGTCTCTCTGGTTCCTCTCCTCAGCAAAGGTTTCTTCTTGTTTCCCAAAGTGATCTAAAGTTCTTGGGTTTGGGTCCCAATATTTATACTCAGTTTCTCTTTGTTCTCTGAAGGCAGAGAGGCCTTTGTTTAGTCCAAACCAGTTCTGGTCAGTCCTGGTGCACTTTGTTGACATGACTCCTTCTTTCCTTTCACAGTGCAGGGCAGAGACATCAGGCGCACCACAGGAGGTGGAGCCAGCATTGTGGAGGAAAGGCACAGCCCTATTCAGGTCCCAGGTGCAACTCCTCCCACCCATCTACTTGCAGAAATTTCTATTCAGCCCTGTGCTGACTCACCTTGTCTCCTGGAATCCCCCGGCCCCTGTCACTCAAACTCCAGACAAGGAATACACAACCTAGCAGAGGCAAGTTTGGATGGTTAGACAAGAAAATACCTACTTTCTAAAAGTGGTATTTTCAAACACAGAATGTTAAAACCAACTTCACTAAAAGTCTGAGTTCAGGCATACTAAACTCGAATTTCTACCTAGTTCCCTGAGTCTGTTAGGATTATACGATGTAATAATCAAACTGCCCATTCTGGCCTATGGGGGACAGGTAGCCTTGCAATAGTGAAAAACAAAAATGGCTGTAATTCACTATTAGGGCATGCCACACACACCAGGGCGTGTCCTACCTTATACTTACAATGCACCCTGCCCTTGGGCTCACCATAGGGGTGTCTGATATGAAGAAAAGTGAAGGCTTAGGGAGTGGAAAGTGGGTGTACTTGCCCAGTCAGCATGGCAGTACCAGACTGCACACAGTCTCTGCAATGGCAGACCCGAGACACACTTTTACAGGATGCTTCTGTGGGTGGCACAACCAGTGCTGCAAGCCCACCAGCAGCATTTGGTTTACAGCCCTGGGCACACTCAGTGCACTGTACTAGGGTCTGACAAGTAAACCAAACCAACCAATCATGGAATCACTAATTCATACATCAATTTACAATAGGGAGACCATATGCACTTTAGCTCTGATCAGCAGTGGTAAAGTGCCCAGAGTCATAAAACCAACAAAAACAGGTCAGAGAAAATACGGGAGGAAGGCACAAAGTTCAGGGATGCAAAAAGGGCCAAGTCCAACACATTGCCGTCTGTATAAATAGTCACTGCATGTTTTATTGCAACATGTACATCTAAGTTGGTAACTCTGCCAAGACCATCCACTATTAGCAGTTGTTTCAATTATCCAATTTAATGACGTCTACTGCATTGAGAACTCAGTTATAACCTGCAGATTGCCACATGTTTGAGCAGCGATCTTTCAATTGACTGAGCAACCAAAACACTAGTACAGTTCTACATCAATTAGATGGGCAGCTCAGGTGGGTACCCACATGTTGTGAACTGCTAACCAGGGCTAAGGGGCTTGTGGTCTCTCCCTTAAATATGGTTAAAATTAGCTTACACCCAATTGGCATATTTAATTTACTTGTAAGTCCCTAATAAAGTGGTACTATATGTGCCCGGGGCCTGTAAATTAAATGCTAACAAAGAACAATGTATCAACAGGTAATACTTCTAGACAATTTGGCAGGGTGTAAAATCAATTACAACTGATCAGGAAAACAACAACAATTTTGAAAAATGCGGTCTATATTCAAATCTCTTAATTCAGTATGTATTAGTTATGTCTTCCCTATTACATTATATGCAAGTGTAATCCAACAATATAGTGTACACACAAGTGTTTGTGTAAAGTGAATGGCACAGGTGGGACATGTGGTAAAGTGAGACAAACAGAGGAAAGCAGCAACATGTTTTAAAAGGTTACATAACATGGGCAGTGGGAAAACAATTATTTGAGAACATGTAAGGAACCAAGGGAGACAAAACAGTAGTTGACTGTGTTTCGACCTGTTAGAATTCAGGTCATCATCAGGACAGGATAACACAATTATTCTGTAGGTGCTGTATACTGGAGACAAAGTTTAAAATAAGAATAGAATACAGGGACGGAAACAAGAGATATAGGTAGTGAGGGTAATGGGTAAATTACCTCATAGTGAACCAGATGGTAGGAATCCAAATGTAAATTAAGTAACTCCAAGGGGACAGTTCAAACTAGGAGTATGTTGGAAATGTTCACAAAATGGTGCGTCATGGGCTGCACCTATATGATAGTGTGCATGACTTTGCGACTACTATGAAGTCTGAAAAAGAAGGGAAGGGCAAATTTAGAGAAAAACTGGATTCCTACCATCTGGTTAATTATCAGGTAGTTTACCCATTTTCCTCACTACCTATGTCTCTTTCTTCCCTAGTAGAGAAAAACTCTTACATTTATTTTTCACTACTGCAAGACCAAGCTCTACCAAAGGACAACATTTTAATCACCTCAATACATTTCATTAGCTGTAATTTCCAAATGGGAAAGGGTAACCAGTTTATGTTTAAGTCTTTGAAGTTGTACTGAAAAGTCCTCTCTTATGGAAAAGTCAGATTTTAAATTGAAATTTTGAAAATGAAACTTTTAGATAGTTGGCATTTTCCTGCCTTAGCCATTTAGTACATGTAGCCTTTCTCTGAGTCAAATAAATGGGTGTAGCTGACAGTTAATCTTTCTGTATTCCTCCTAAACAGCCACACAAAGTAGAAATCTCAGGTGTGCCTGGATGGGCTATCACTTGTGGGATGGGAGGGTGGAGTTGTGCACAACTGTACTGCAAGGCCAATTGTTCCTGTCAGTGCCAGACTGTGCCTAGTGCCATGGATCCTGGTTCTTGGACCATCCACTGCTACGACACCAGCACCCTCCACACCCTCAACACCAGACGCCACACTGCCTGCTGTCGGACATCACTGATGGACACCCAAGGCTCTTTCTCCTGCCGGAACTGCACCTGCAACTTCATTTGCCATCACACACCAGCCCCACCCACCGCACAACTGCGAAACACCAGACCCGCTGCCTCAACTGCATCCTGCTCAACACATGCTCCCTCCACATACACGGCATGGAGATCTAGGACCTGCTTGACTCTGTTGACCCTTACATTGCCTTTCTCCCGGAAACCTGGATGAACTTTACCTCTGCCCCAGACATTGCCACCACCATCCCGAACAGCTACCATATCATCCAGAAGGACCGTGTCAACAACCTGGGGGGAGGCATCACCATCGTACACAAAAGCACCCTCCGCCTCACCACCCACACTGACAACCTCCCGACCAACATGGAGCACCTCCACTTCCAGGTCCAGACCAACCCGAACCCTACCCTCTGTGGCACCCTCGTCTACAGACCCTCTGGACCCCACCCACCCTTCAGCGATTCCATCATTGACTTCATCGCGCACCACACTCTCACCTCCACAGACTACATCCACCTCAGTGACCTCATATTTCACCTGGACAACTCCAATGACAAAAACACCTCATCCCTCCTGAAGAACCTCGCAACCATCGGACTCAAACAACTGGTGACCTCCCCATCCCAGGCAGCAGTACACATGTGCGACCCCATTTTCTCTGCCAGCGACAACATCACCTTCAGCCACACCACTGAGCCCCAGTGGACCAACTTCCACTGCATCCACTTCGCCTTCACCAAACCCACTGTACACCACCATGCCCACTGCTACCCTCGTCAAATCTGGAACAAGGTCACTGAAGAACAGCTCACCACCTCCCTCAGCAAAACCCCTCAACCGACATTCACTGACTCCAACACCACAGCATGCAACCTCCACAGATGGATCTCCAACTGCGCCGACACTTTGGCACCCCTGAACAAAGCCCCAAGCAAGCGAGACTCCAAGAAAGACAGTTGGTTCTCTCCCACACTTCATGAGTCCAGACACACCTGTAGACAGCTCGAGAAGAAATAAAGGAGCAGCAAGACCCCACAAGACCACTCAGTCCTCAAGACCGCTGTCACTGCACACCACCACCTCGTCAGAACAATGCAGAAAGTGGCCCTACAAGAAATGATCAATGCCAACGCACTCAATGGCAAGGAAAATTTCACTGTGGTCAAAGAATTCACCAGAACCAGCACAGAGACAGCAGACATCCCCCCTCCCAAGACCTCTGCAACAACCTCTGCACCTACTTCCATCACAAAACCAAGGAGATATATGACAGCTTTGACAACCTTGAAACGCTAGACCCTCCCACGCAACCCACAACCACCATACCCTATGATGCCTGACCCCAACATACCCTACTCAGCTAAATCACCCTTACCATGGATGACACCCTCAAGATCATGGAAAACATCCACTCCAGAGCATTCTCAGACACCTACCTGCATCGCTTCTTCAACAGAGCAGACACCACAGTCGCCCCCGAAATCTGCTGCATCATCAACTGCTCCATCAACTCCACCACCTTCCTGGAAGACTGGAAACATGCCCAGATCAACCCCTTGCTGAAGAAGCTCTCTGCCAACCCGACAGACCTCAATAACTTCAGACCCATCTCTCTGCTCCCTTTCCCAGCTAAGGTCATCGAGAAGGCCATCAACGTCCAACTTTCCGACTTCATCGAAACAAACCACATCCTGTAACTCTCCAAATCCAGCTTCCGAAAGCAACTACAACACCGAGACCACCCTCCTCGCTGCTACAGATGACAACCAAACCTTCCTTGACCGATGCAAAACTGTAGCCCTCATAATTCTGGACCTCTAGGCTGCCTTCAATACCGTCTCTCACTGCACCCTATGCACAATACTCCACGACGTCAAAATCTGTGACAAAGCCCTGGAATGAATCCTCAGCAGCGTAACACAGGGAGTCAGACTACCTTCCTTCCTTCCTCTCAGAATCCACAGAGATCAGCTGCGGAGTGCCTCAGGGCCCCTCCTTGAGCCCCAATCTTCTCAACATCTACATCACCCTCTCGCAGCCATTGTAAGGAACCACAGACTCAACATTGTCATCTATGCCGACAACACCAATCTGATTCTTTCCCTCAACAACGAACCCACAGTTGCCAAAAACAACTTTCACGACAGGATGAAGGCTGTCGCCACCTGAATGAAGAACAGTTGCCTCAAGCTCAATTCAGAGAAGACCAAAGTCCTCATCATGGGCTCCAACCCTTCCACGTGGGATGACTCCTGGTGGCCTGCAGCACTTGGAACCTCCCCACAGACCACGCACTGAACCTCTGAGTCATCCAGGACTCCTCACTCATCATGAGACGCCAGATCAACGCTGGCTCATCATCTTGCTTCCACACACAAGGCCTGCTCTGAAAGATATTGAAGTGGATCTCCACTGAGTCCAGAATAGATGGTCACCCATGCACTCATAAGTAGCAGAATCGACTACTGCAATGCACTCTAAAAGAAACTGTAGAACATTCAGAATGCCTCTGCCAGACTCATCCTCAACATCACCCGCTGCAGCCACATCACCAGCCACCTGAGAGACCTCCACAGGCTCCTAGTTAACAAAAGAATCACCATTAAACTCCTCAAGCATGCCTACAAAGCCCTACATGACACAGGACCTGCGTACCTGAGACCTCCGCTCCATCCAACTTGCCCTGGCTACCGCCCCACGTATCTGCAAGACCACATCCAGTGGAAGATCCTTCTCCTAACTTGAAGCAAAGACCTGGAACACTCTGCCTCTCCACCTCAGGCAATCACCGTCACTGCCTCAATTCAGGAAGGACCTCAGGGCCTGGCTCTTCGACTGAACCACAGTGCCTTCAACAGACCAGCAGATCCCCCCTCATGCCTTGAGACCCTTATGGGTGAGTAGTCATATTTCACAAGCCACCAGTTTGATTGACTGGTCTACTTAAACTTCAATAGGCTTTCTCTTCCCTTGACACAAAGGGCTGCATACTCCCCTGTAGTTAGTCTGGAGCCATAATAGGGTAGACAGGATGCCTGGGGACTTCAAAGGGAAACCTCTAGACGCTTCCCCCACCTTCCAGAGAAAGGGCCCCTGGTATAAATATTGGACCCCACCACTTCAGTACGCTTTTGATCCTGTTCATACTCTGCCAGGAACAAGGGCTACTGTGCTGCTGAAAGGACTGCCACTCTTCTGGACTGCTGCTTTGCTGTACTGACCTGCTTCTCTCTTGCCTGGGTGAGAACGATTGGACCTGCATTGGTTGAACCCAGGACCCCAGAATAACTCCAAGGTCTAGTTAGCTGGCCTCCTGACTTGAGCCTCAGAGACAGAAGGCTCCAACAACCGTGACTCCAACACCTAGACTATGCCATATGTGAGTCTACCATGCCAAGCTTTGCCACCCCAGTCCTGGACTTTTGAAAGTGAGCCTAAGGTGCTATGCCAGCCTGTGTGGACCCAGCAGAATGGACGCTTCTCCTCTGATTTGCAGTGTAACTTCAAGCATAACCAATGCATCTCCACTGCTATATGGATCAGACTGTCATAAAGACCCTTCGCAGCCCACATCCCCTTTGGAACTGCCACTGTGCGACGCATTCTCAATACAGGCCCTCACATTCATCGTCGATGGCAGCTGTGGTAAAGATGCCAGACTCAGTCTCACAGCTCCTCTGAACTAATGCATAGCACTGACTGTGCAATGCATCATTGACGCCTGACTTTGCATCACAAGCCCTTGTCGATGGAATCATCGACACCGGAGCTGGACCTCGCATCACAGCCTTGCTGCATCTCAGAACTGACACATCACTTCAGCTGCATGACACATCCTCAACATGCATCCTCTCTGTTCAGTGGGCCTAACTGCGTCCATGTAGCCAGCCCGTGCGCCATTGCAGTTGGACAGAACTTATGATTCTGTCCCGTTCTGGCATGACCCCACATCCATGTTTGGCGATTTGTGCATGTCATGGCTATTTCAAATTTAAAATTCAATTTGAGGGGAGGAGCCTAGCGCGCATCTAAGATGGTCGCGTGAGCACAGGGCTCCCCGGACCCTTTCTGCTCCTCGGAATATATCCTGAGATTATCCTGATTTGGTTTATGGAATCTGGGAGATGAAGACCAGCTGATCATATATCTCTTTTTAAAACTCTAATTGGACCTGGGAATCCTGAGTTGTCGTCGTCGGAACTTTTGGGACCCACCCGGCGGAGGTGGCCGGGGTGAAGGTGACCCGTGGGGCCGGGCTGCAATTGAACAACAGCGGCCTCAGCGCGGTGCCAGTTGCCGAGTCAGCGCTTTCGGTTTCGATTTTGGCCTTCAGGAGATCGGCTGGCGTGCGTGCTCAAGGTGGCGAGGTGCCTCCTGGGCCTCTGCCCGAGGCTTGCTTCCATCTGCTACTGGTGGGCCTGACGCCTCCGACCCCCACATCGGCAGTTTGTGGTCCTTTTGCTGGCGCCCGCACACCTTTTGATCGGAGGTCCCATTGAGAGACTGCGCTCGCATGGCGGGCAAAGGGGGTCCGGAGGGGCGCAAGACCAAGGCTTCTCTGCGCGGGGGAGCGGTCCAGAGCAACAACATGGACCGCTACACCCAGGGCAGGGGGCCCCCTGGCGCTACTGGCCTCTCCCCGGATGCTGCGGGGGGAGGCACGACCGTCTCTGCGGAACTTTCCCTGCAGGACATTATGGGCGCCATCGAGGGCATCAGGGAAACCATCGCGACGCAATATGAGGCCCTGGCCCGTAAGATCGACACAGTCGCAATCGATGTCACCCTGATTCGGGCCGACCTCTCCAAAACCAACGAGAAGGTCCAGGCCCTTGATACACGGACCTCCACCCTGGGTGCGGAGGTGTCGGATCTGCGGGCCGCGCTTGGGGACATTAGAGTAATCAACGACCATATGGCCCGGCGGCTTGAGGACTTCGAGGGACGGGCCCGACGCAACAACATCCGCATCATTGGTGTACCGGAGTCCTCAGACGGCCGCCCGGTGGACCTCGTGGTCGAGGAACTTATCCTGCAACAGCTGTCCCCGGCTGGCCTAAGTAAATTCTTCGCCGTGGAGCGGGCCCATCGAGTTCCGGGCGGCCGGCCGCGGCCGGGGGCCCCCCCGAGGCCTATTGTGGCTAAACTGTTCCACTACAGGGACCGCGACGCTATTCTGCAGGCTTCACGGACCCGTGGCCCGGTCCGCTACGAGAACTCGACTATCAATTTTTATCCGGACTTCACGCAACTGGTCCAGAAACAGCGGATGGGATTCCAAGGGGTGAAGCGCCGTCTCCGCGAGCTGGGCCTGAAGTATTCGATGATCTACCCGGCGAAACTCCGAGTGGAGCATGGAGAGCGGACAGCCTTTTTTGACTCTCCTGTTGCCGCAAGTGACTGGCTGGACTCGATGCCGGACGGGGGTGGCCGGCCCGGGCCCTCTGGGGGCACCGCAGGTGACGGGTCCCCTTAGACTGACATCTGGTCCTTGCTTTTGCGGTTTTGTACTGTACAGTTGGGTCTTACTTCTTTTGCATACTGTGTTTTACCAGGACCCGTGAGGGGCGCGGGCGGGTTCGGGTCCCTTTCCTCCTCCGGGGTCTTTTTGTAGAATGGGGTTAGGGGGGCGACAGGCACACTGCAAGTTGGGGGGGGTCATTGGCCCGCAGGGGTGCAGGGTGGGGGGAGTTGGACTTGGGGTGGGGTTGGGGGGGAAGGGGGGTTGTTTTGTTGTGTGTTTTTTGTTTACAGGGCGAGGTATTGATTTTTGTCCATATTTGGAAACCGTGCTGCGGGCTGGGGGCCTCTTGATCTATTGGAGGGGATGGGGGGAGACGGGTTGAGGCTTATGTCATGGAACGTCAATGGGTTGGGGGATCGTATTAAGCGGGGTGTTGTACTGCAATATTTGCGTCGTGTGACTCCTGATGTGGTGTTTCTCCAGGAGACGCACTTGGTCGGCAATGTCTGCCATGCGATGAACAGGGGGGGATACCGCCTCGTAGCCCATTCTGGTTTCACAACGGGCTCCAGGGGGGTGGGCATTCTCCTGCGAACCTCCCTTCCGGTGGAGATCACGAGGATAGTCTCGGATGACAGAGGGCGCTATGTGTGTTTGCTTGGGAGGTGGGAGGGGCAGCCCCTTGCCCTGGTTTCAGTCTACGTCCCCCCCGGGTCTCCAGAACTCCACCTTTACTGACTTGGGTCGAATGCTGCTTGACCTTCCGGACGGCCTCCTGCTCATGGGCGGGGACTTTAACTCTGTGGTTTCGGGTGAACTGGATCGTCACCCACCGAGGACCCTCCCCGCTGCCCAGTCATGGCTGGGTGGGATGTTGGAGACCTTCGGCTTGGTGGATAGTTGGAGACTAATGCATCCGACCCAGTGTCAGTTCACCTTTCATTCGGGGGCGCATGGGAGTCTCTCTAGGCTGGACTACTTCCTTATGCCCGCGGCGCAGACTGGTCGGATTCGAGAGGTCAGACACTTGGCGCGTGGTATCTCCGACCATTCTCCGCTGTGGCTTCTCTTTGACACCGGGTCGCGGTCTGCAGGGCGGATAGCTCCTATTAACCCTTGGTACCTGCGGGACCCTGCGACTCGTGACAGCCTGGTTAGGGCCATGGACCAATACTTCAGTGAAAACGAGGGGTCGGTGTCGTCTGCGTTGTCCCTTTGGGAAGCCTTTAAAACTGTGATACGCGGACACGCCCTCGCCCAGATAGTGGTGGCCAAGAAGGTTAGGAGTGAGGCGGTGGTGAAGCTGGAGACTGACATCTCGGGGTTGGAGTCGGCCCTGGAGGCGAATGTTACTCCGGACGGGCTACATGCCCTTAGCCTGAAACAGTTCGAATATAGGTCCCTGGTCACTGACGCGGCCAAAACTATGTATAGGGAGCAGCAGGGCCGATTGTATGACGCGGGGGACAAGGCGGGAAAGTTGATCGCGTGGCTGGACAAAAAGGAGAGAGTGAATCGTGTGGTCCCCGAGTTGCGTGCTGCTGACGGTGTGTGTGTGACTGAGCCGGATGAGATTGTGGAATGTTTCGCTGACCACCTCCGGGCGGTGTACTCCCCGGTGACTGACAGGGATGAGGATGACTCTCGCCTCCTACTGAGAGATATTGCTCTGCCCGGCCTGTCCGTTGAGGACCGGGAGCGGCTGGACGCTCCCTTGTCGTCGGATGAAATAGCGACCGTGATCCGTTCCCTTCGCTCGGGCAAGGCTATGGGTCCTAACGGTCTGCCCATTGAACTATACAAATTGCGTCCTGATAAGCTTGCGCCCTTCCTCAGCCGCATGTTCCGCGACTCTCTCGCGGCGGGTTCCCTTCCGGCCGACCAGCGCTTGGCCACTATAGTCGTTATCCCCAAGGAGGGCAAGCCGCGAGACCGCTGTACTTCTTACCGGCCCATTTCACTGCTCAATGCGGAGCCCAAAATCCTGGCGAAAGTCCTGGCCAATCGATTGTTGAGTGTCGTGTGCGACCTTATTCATCCGGACCAATGCGGCTTTATCCCGCACCGCAACACCGCTCTTAACTTGCGGCGTCTTCACGGTGCCCTTGCCAGGGCGGAGTTCCTCTCCGAACCGGCCGTGCTGGTTTCTTTGGATGCCACGATGGCCTTTGATACTATTGAGTGGCCATTCCTCTGGGCCGTCTTGGATAAATTCGGCTTTGGAGAGGGATTTATTGGCTGGGTGAGGCTCCTTTACACGGGACCCATGGCTCAAGTGGTGGTGAATGGGC
Organism: Triturus cristatus; assembly: GCF_964204655.1. Lineage (NCBI taxonomy): Eukaryota > Metazoa > Chordata > Amphibia > Caudata > Salamandridae > Triturus > Triturus cristatus. Next base: position 763,070,107 of record NC_140595.1, read on the forward strand.
GGGTCTCTCGGCCCTTTGCCCTCGGCAGGGGCACGAGGCAGGGGTGCCCGTTGTCCCCGTTGCTTTTTGCTCTCGCCCTGGAGCCGCTCGCTGCCTGGCTCCGTTGGGAGCCCTCGCTTAGAGGGATCCGGTGGGGCCCGGGCTTCGAAGATCGGGTCTCGCTGTATGCGGACGACATTCTCCTGTATCTCACCTCACCGCGGCAGTCACTCAACGTCCTCTTTGACGTTCTGACCTCCTTTGGGAACAATTCGGGTCTCACGATCAATTGGTCTAAATCCTGCGTTTATCCCATCTCTGGTGGTCCTCCTCTCCTGCCGCCTCGGCTCCCGATCCAGATATCTCTGAGCGGCTTTAAGTACCTGGGGATATACGTTTCGCTGGACCCGGTGGCTCGCTATGAGCAGAATCTCCTGCGTCCACTTCGGCGGCTGCGGGAGGACACGGCCCGGTGGTGCAGGCTCCCCCTGTCCCCGCTGGGTCGGGCCGCGCTGTTTAAAATGATGTCCCTTCCCAGGTTCCTCTATGCACTCCAGAACTCCTTCGATGTTATCCCAGTGGCCTACTTTCGGGAGGTGGAGAGCCTGCAGAGGAGACTGGTGTGGGACGGGCGGGCGCGTATTGCTCTTGCCAAGCTCACTCTCCCCTGGTATGACGGGGGCATCGCGCTTCCTGACATTCGCAGGTACTATTGGGCCTCGCAGCTATCTGCCATTAACCACGCCACGTATGCGCCCGGCTTGAATCCGGCGTATGAGATGGACAAGTTCCTGCTTCCCGGCGGGAACTACAACAGGGCACTTTATTCCCGCCTGGCTGGCCGGACCCTTACGGGTCCTACTAAGATTGCGGTGCGGACCTGGAGGGCTGCCACTGCGGCCATGGGCTGGAGTGAGCGATTAACATGTGCTACTCCCTTGTTTGCCTCCGACCGCCTGGGCAGCTTGTGGACCACGAAGGGGTTTGACCGGTGGGACACGATTGGTATCAGCAAAGTGGGAGACCTGTGGCATAAGGGCGCGGTAAAGACTTTCGCGGTGCTCCAGGCCGAATACGAGCTGACCGACAGGGAGTTCTTCCGCTACGCCCAGGTTCGACACGCCCTGCTCTCGGTCTTCGGGGAGGGGACCAAGATCCCTGTTTCCTCGCCCCTCGAGGACCGTATACTTGACGGACATGTCCCTGATAGTACTATTTCTTTAATTTATAAAAAATTAATTAATCACCGGGCGGACCTTTTTGTGCGCCTTCGGGAGGCTTGGACTGGGGATGGGGTGGAATTGGACGACGAAGATTGGCAGTCTGCACTGTCGTCCCCCAGGGAGGTTGCCATTCCGGCTCGTCTCCGGTTGGTACAGCTCAAGATTCTCCACCGGGTGTATGTGACGGGTCCGCGCTTGGTCTCGATGGGATTCTCCGGCGACGGGCTCTGTAAGCGAGGCTGTGGGCTCAGCGCCACCTTTCTTCATATCCTTTGGGAGTGCCGCGAGGTGGCGGACTACTGGCGCCGGGTCCACACGGTTATGGGACAGGTCACCGGGGTCGTGCTGCTGCCGGAGGTGCGTCGCTGTGTCCTGAATGTGTGGGAGCCCAATGACTACAGCGCGGCTCAGACTCGGTGGGCGGCCCTAGGGAACATGATTGCCAAGAGGGACATAGCGCAACTTTGGGGCGCTCAACGGCCGCCCACCGTGTCAGTATGGAAGGAGAATATGGACTGGTGTATGTTTAGGGAGAAGACTGTGTATGTGGCCCGTGGCAAGCCGGGGGCATGGGGTAGAATTTGGGGGCAATGGAACGCGTATCGCGGAGGCATCTGTACGCCCCCCCTGGTAGATACTGATATCGCCATGTCCCCCTGACCCTTGTTGGCTCCTGGCGCCTTTTGGAACAACTACATATGGACGTTCATCTTCCTTGACCCCCTCCCCCCCCCCCCCTCCGTCCCCGGCCTCCCGGTACTCCTCTCTTTAGCGGTTTGCTCAATTGTCCTGACTGGAGTTTCCCGGGGGGAGCCTGACCCGCACTGGTTTCCCTCATAACTCGCCTTATGTTGTGTATTGTTTGTTTTTTTTTTTTTTTTTGTTTTTGTGATTGTTGGACTTACGCTTCCTGTTCCTCGAGCACTATCTGGAGCCACTGCAGGGCAGTGCCCTGGGAACTGATTGTAGCCTTGATAAGTGTAGATTTCCTTCTGTACCTAGCGGCCGGCCCGGGTGGTTGTAGGCCCGTACTTGTAACCGAATTATTGCTTAATAAAACTTTTTCAAAAAAAAAAAAAAAAACCAAAAAAAAAAAAAAAAAAAAAAAAAAAAAATTCAATTTGAAATTGAATATCTCCGGTTCTTTTTTTTGGATTTTTGACATTTTCATCTTGTTTTGTTTGTTCAAAAATGACTCTATTTTTCTATATTGGTTGTGGGATCCTTTTGTGGTGTGTTTTCAATGTGTTACTGTATGAAATGTTCCACAAATACTTTGCAAATTGCCTTTGAGTTAAGCCTAACTGCTCTGTGTCAAGCTGCCCAAAGGTTGAGTACAGATTGACTTAGGGTTTGCTTGTGCCTCACCCTGACAAGGATTGCGGTTGCTGCTTGATCAGGGCTTTGACCCCAGTAAACCAACAACCCAATGTGTTACAGGCCACAGCAAAGGTTCTGAAGTAGCGATAAGCTAGACAAGTATACAAATATCTGAAGAAAAAAAGAAGTACTAAGCAGGCCTTCAAAAAGTTTGTACCCACATTTTCCATGTTTCCAAAGACCCCATTTTACCTTTCTCATGTGTGGACACTGCTCTTTGTGACAACTTTGTTGACAAGTTTAATACCATTCAATCTGTTGTGATTCAACCTATAACTAAGATAATTATTAATGCTTCTTAAATACTCGACATCCATGTGCCAGTATCTGCCACCATATATGTGCCCCAGCTCCGCCCGGCCGGCAATCGTAACGATTTCCGACCGGCAGAAAAGCGGCAGACAAACTTTCTGTCTGCCGCGATACCCACCGCCATTGTAATCTGGCGGTGGTTGTTATGCCATCCTAATCACCTCCAAAGAATTAAAATATTCCCCATGCCAAGTTGAAAAATTACTGGCAACATCACAATCAGCTGGTCCCAAATTCTGTAATACAATGGCAAGAAAATGTTTCTTACAAACTGAAAGATGTTGTGCATTCCACACATGGATGAGACATCAATGTTTATAATACATTTAGGAAACCCTTTAACAAAGACTGCCCTCCCTGTAAACAGTGTGCTATAGTTGTTTACCTGCATTTTGACATAACATGCTTGCCACATGTGAGACATGTGAGCCTCATTGAATCTCCCTAGATCCACTTTCAGCCCCGGAGCCAAGATCCACTCTAGTGCGTAAACCCACTTTCAGCTCTAGCGGCACAGGTTGGCTAAAAATGTTCCAAAGGCATTACAGCTATTCATTTGCTATTCTAACCCTGATCTGCCCCATTCCGTCACACTAAATGTGGTTCTCAATCCGTATTCCTCCCATGGCTTCTAAAGGAGTTTAGTCCTTTTCACCCCTTCCACCCTCCATTGGAATGCTCTTCCACTCAGATATGCCAGCTCATTTAACACTCATTGTAAAAACCTCACATACTCTCTCCTTCCCCTACTCCTACCTTGGTCCCTCTTTCAGAGTACCAATATCATTCCCAGACTTTATTGTATCATGTTTTATGAATCTGTAGAATGGTTTCTTTCAATGCCTGACTTGCCAACCTCTTTCCCAAATGCAGACGTTCTCTAGATATGCTCTAAATTCACCTATCTTATTGTCTGTCATCTTGTCACAGCAGTTTCCATGAACATACCAATAAATATTTCTATTTTAACCATTGCTCGTCGTTTGTGCTTTAATCCTTTTGACACTGTTCTCTAGTTCCCCCTGATGCACTTATCTGTGTTTGCTAAAATTCAAACAATTAAATTGATTCAATAATTATATTTAATCTCAAATGCTTACCTTCTCCCACCAGATTCCTGTCTCTGAGTGCAGTCCCAGATGTCCACGTGGATTCAGAAAAATCCCAATACCTGGAAAGCCCATCTGCTGCTTTCAGTGTGTCCCCTGCCAACTGGGAGAGATTGCTAACCAAACAGGCAAGAGAAAGTGATTAAGTGCTTGAGATTAAGGTAGCCATCTGGAGATGCTACAAACTAGCTTGAGAAAGACTTTCATAAGCCAACATAGATTTACTTCAGTCTTGGAGTGATAGTTGATAACATCTCATGGGGGATTGGACTGTGAAGCTCTTTCTTTCCCATTGTGACTTTTGTAAGATAAGGGTGTCTTGTAGTACCTGACCCTTGATCTCAGGCCAGTCGGCACACATCTATGACGTGTCCCAGTGGTGGCCGCCGTAGTTCAGAGGAGGGCCCTTCTGAAGCCTGGCAATGTCTGTGAAAGGCTTCCTACCATTCTTGCTGCTTCATTGTAAGCTACTTTGCGATTTGTTAATAGAGATTTAGGCATATAAGAAGGATTAGAACATTGGAATGTTGGAAGCGCCATTGAAAACAATGGAGTGCTCCGGGTTTATAATGGCTGGTATAAGCCCGGAGCTCCAACATTCCAATGCTTCTTTGTGGCTGTGAACAAAGGCTTCAGGGAGCCAGAGGGGATTTCAATCCCCTCGCGCTCCCTGAAGCCTTTGTTTAATTAGTTAGAACAGTCTGCCCTCTAGTGGCAGAATATTTTGATAGCCTTATAGCCCTCCGTAGCAGGGCTATACTGGCTATTAAAGTCCTGCTGCCTTCGGCTCGGGCCTTTAACGCTGCAGCGGGCCTTTAATAGACGGTATAGCCCGCTACGGTGGGCTATAAGGCTATAATAACGTTTATTACATTAGTATGTGCTATAATTGCTTGGTACTGTGGTTAGACTAACATCAGGATCTTTCTAAGGAGACAGAGCTGGGCAAGGTACGTGTAACATTAACAATACTGGTTTTTATAGAACATTCTCTAATCCCACTTCATCAGCATGCAATAAGAAGCACAATAGGGTACCTCCAAGCTGAATAATTTCCAGATGGAAATGATCTATACAAGGGTCCATTTAACCATCCCTATAATCCAACATTACAATCTATATTTGGGGTTCCGACAGAGCGCAAACCATTGTGAGTGAATACAAAGAACATACAAAAAAAGTACTTAAAAAAAAAATCTTATAAAATCATATTGTTTATGCTTGCAGTGAAGGGCACACTGTTGTACCTCTAAGCTAGATAATTCCCAGATGGGCAAAAACCTCGAACAGAAACCTAAGAATGAGCTCTAAAAGCGTCCGTTATGCCATCCAGGTATCTAGCATTACAGTCCAAATTGGGGGTTTCCACAGAGCGCTAACTGTTATAGATATGCATAAAGTGCACAGTGCATACAGAAGGAATAAAATATTTATCGATCAATCAGTTAATAGTTTCGACGTACAAATCCATAAAACACTCGTTAAAACATAGCAAAATACTTTTAGGAGCAAAGAGTAATAAACAGTTAAGAAACAATGCACAATTTGATCGCTAGAAATAATCTGCTGGAGCTTGTTTATGTTTGCAACACTAATATAACGGCTTTTGCAGCATTCTTTCTGTTAGAACAAAGCGGACGCACTTCAAGATGGAAGACTCAGTTGGTTTCAGCTCATTATACAAACTTATTTTGGATAGGCACATAAAGCCTTTACACACCCCACCCTCTCATAGGCTGGGGACCTTAGCCACACATAATTATGCAGATGTTCCTTCTATTGATTTGCGGATTAACCAAGCTGCCTGTAGATATTTGGCCATGCCAACCACATCACTTCTCTTGTGTCTGACCTAAGAACTCTAAACAAAATGAGAGGGACCCTTTGCTGCCAAAGGACTAGGGTTCAATCAAGAAATGGAAAACAACAATGTGACCTTTGGTCCACCAGTATTGTAAATATTATTCATTCAAACAACATATCTCTCACTCAACCAAAGGGAAAACAATTACTATTGCAAAAGCAGTATGCCAACACACATGCCAACACACAAATGATAGTGAAATTATTATATGTCAATTTATTAAAATCATTAAAACAATCGTGGCAAGTTAAAAACAGTAAGACATTTGGTCATTTAAAATTCATATACTAAATGGTCACATGATAGATCAAAAGATAAAATAAAATATCAAGAGACAGTATACTTTGTCATTAAAAAACTATATCCTTGTTGAGATGGGGTTGAGGCTGGGGCCTGATATAAAAAAAAGTGGTCAATATCTAGTGTAACAGCACACTACATGGATTATGTAGCTAGTGCGTCAATGCGTTTCAATGGTGTTTTCTGATTAAACCATCTTTGTCAAGACATTCAATATTACTCTCTGATGATAAATACGAAGACAATCTTGTGATTTTTAACGAAGCGCAAAGATCACTGTAGATTCAAGAATACTAGGTGAGTACGTCCTGTCCCCTCTTTAGGAACAGCAATAAATCTATAAAAATCTTGCATTTTAAGGAAAGCGGTATACACAGATAATTCCGCTGGAGTGCGCCTCATATATATATGCAAGATAAAGTCACACTATCCACCTCGCTGGTCCTTCTAAGCGTGGAATCTCAAGGGTATCCAAAAAATTACAGCGTTGTGTGAAGGAAACATATAATCCTTGTGGATAGGATGCAACTTCCTTCTTGTTTACAAGTCCTGTAGAACAACGTTCCTAACCACACCCTTTATTCATTTGGGTCTAATAGCACAGGTATGGTGCTGCCCCGCGTCCGTCTTGTTTAGTTTTGCAATACTCTGAGCTATGTCAAGAGTCCAGAATCCAATGAGATTGCATAATGGTATAATCCATTTCTTTTGTGGTGCTCGATATGCAGTGCAGGCAAATTTAAAATGGGAAATTGGCTCAGAGGTATTATTACAGACAGGGTATAATTTAGAAGTGGTATTGTGCTTCTCCCATTTAGAAGTAAATTGAGCCAAAGGAAGTTTACCACACCTGAACTTCAAATACAGCTGTCTTGGAAGGGAGTCTTGTATGGAGTCAAGTGCTGCTTCTTATGACGGCATGATCGTAGAGTCATGAAATTGATCTGTTAAACTACCTGTTTTGCATGGTTTAATCTTGTCGCACCAGAAGTAATCCCTGCAATGATCATTAATCACTTGAGGTGAGTAGCAGGGTGTCACTTCTGGGTTGATCCAGAGGTTTTGAAGGCTGACAGCGTGGAGCATCTTGTTTATGTATGACAGCCAAGGGATATTTAAATGGCCTACTATTTTTAGAAGCCCCCTCAGTGGTTCCCTATAAGGCTCTAGTTTGGGTGTTGACCAGAGCCTGTGCCAAAAAATTAAAAGACTCAACTTTTTGGTAGAGGAGATTGGGTACAAACCCATATCCTGAAGAATTGGGAGAGTAGGTATGCTCTGTGTGAGATTGGTGAGATATCTGAGAAACCTATTCTCTACCATACTCAGCTCTGCAGTTTCTGTGTGGCCCAGAGCTCCATGCCATAAAGAGCCATGCCTTTTGCCTTTACTTTATATATTTTTTATGCTGGCATTAGATGGCTTGATTTCAGTTTATTTGCAATTTTTACTATTGCTCCTGTCTATTGCTGTAGCTTGAGAGCGCTTTTGTTGACCTCGGCCTTCCAACTAAAGTTGTGGGTAAGTGTCAATTTTAGACATGTAAAATCCTTGACCAAGTAAAGTGTTACATTATTAACCTGCAGCTGCGGGTGTGAGAACCTATAGGGGTTGAACACCATACTCTTGGTTTAGCTGACATTCAGCTCTAACCCTCGGTCTCCAAAGAACTATAGAAAGCAATCTCAAATATCTTGTAATCCCCAAGGTGTTTTGGAGATTAAAGGAGTGTCATCTGCGAAGAGTGGCATGGATATTTTTCTGTTACCAACTTTGGGGGCATCATTATTCTCAAGATTGAGTACCTCTGGAAGATCATTAATGAATTGAGAGAAGAGGTTTGGGGCTAAAACACAGCCTAAATAGATCTGATTGCTCTCCATTTTTACCATATCTGACTCTAGCATTGTTGTTTTTGTGGAGTCTTATAAGGATATCTAACATGGTTTCTGGGACACCCTTGTATTTCAATACTCCCCAAATCTTGCCCCAAGGTACCATGTTATACACAGATCTTAGATCTATGAAAGCAACATAAAGATGGCCTTTCCCCAGAGCTACTATCCTCCAATATAGAATACTGAATCTCAGGATTTGGTCCAGGGTGCTGGTTTTTTATCCTAAAACTAGCTTGCAGGTTAGAGAGAATGGTATTGGCTTGGAGTCAGTTAGTCAGTTTGGCCAGAATTTGCCTGCAAAATATTTTCTGCAACCCATCGATTAAACTGATCAGTCTATAATTCCTTGATTCGTCTCAGTGGCCTTTCTTGTAGATCAGGAAAATCTCAATCCCTCGCCAGGATTCTGGGACTGGCCCTCCGTTCAATATTGCTCTAGATAAAATGTTTAAGTAGTTCACCCAAATATCCGGCTCAGAGGCATAAAGATCGACTGTGACACAGTCTGGGCCTGGTGCCTTTTTGGCTGAGAGTGAGTTTGAGTGCTGTGAGTCAGTATAAGATATTTCAAGGGAGTCTACTTGGTCTAGTGTGCTACAACAGGGAACCCTTTGCTGTTCCTCTGGCAGGGGGTACAGTTTTTCAAAACGATCCACCCACAATTCTGTCTGTGCATGAAAGGCAACTACGTCTGTTGATGAGCTGCTGCCATGCACAATTATACTCCAGAATGTTTTGGAATCTCTTGTTCTCGCTGCATGTAATAGGTGTGCCTAAATTCCCTTTTCCCATTTGACATAGCTTGTTTTAGCACTCTCTTGTAATTCCTACGTGCCTGTTGGATACCGATCTGATCTTTGGATATCATAAGATCCACGAGGAGTATTTTTGCTGTTCTGCATTGAGCATTAAACCAAGGATGTGGGTAGGATCTAGTTTTTTTTTTTTCTATCATGGGATCTTTAGATAAAATGTCCCTCAGTTTTCTAAACAGGTCTTCGTGGATGTATATTATTAATTTACGAGCCGCGCCATGATTCATCAATTTACCCCTCTTTTCCAGGGCATCGCACACATTCATATACACTTCATTTAAGAGGTGGAGGTGGGCCTTTACAAACTCCCACTTTGAGGCCTTTTTATTGTTGGATTACAACAATGTTATCTTGAAAGCAAGGTTTTCCGAGAACAGGAGTGGGAATAACCAGGCTTGACAATTGTGATTCCATCACATTGTGGTCGCTGTCCCATCTTCTTGGATCTCTCATATCTACCATGGTTGACCAGATACACAACAATAGCAAGATGTAACCAATTCTGTTTCCGCTATTACATCGATTGAATGTGGGGTCACCCTGTTGCTCCGATAAGGATCTACCATTGCATGCTCTTAACCCACCCCTTAAAGTAATGCCCAATAATTGAAGTGAGAGGGTCGAGCTTCTGGTTGGTTTGGTGATAACAATTTTTGTGATGGACCACTGTCATCTTCCTCATCAGTTAGGGATGTGTCACCATTGACCAGTGGATCGAATGTCGCATTGAAGTCCCTTGTAACTATTATAGGCACTTTGGAGGGGAGTAGTCTCAGCTGGTCGTCTAGGAGTGCAAGAGTTGGTGACTCTCTGTGTTAGATCTGAGGGGCTGTTAACTCAGCCAACAGACACATTTGCAAGGGCAAAAATAAAACAAAAGCAATATTAATCAAGAACTGTGGGAAGTGGTGGGTACAAGCAACGTTGTGACGCAGAAAGTCCTGAGCATGGCATTGCCTGCTCCAACAAAAGTAAAAATCAAGGACTTCATGAAGTCCCAGCCCTTCACCCCAACCTCAAGATCTGTTGGTAGAATTCAGGAGGCCCAGGAATTCAGCACCCAACGGAAAGCACTAATGCCGCAACTAGGAGGTTAATAACAATGCAAGCTATTGTACATTCACCAGGCTTCTTTGCTGGCCACCCCACAAAACTAAGTGCAATTGATGAATTAAAGAGGGGGATGATGCAGCACCCTGAAGTAGGAGGGGTACCTATAAATGGGCAAATGCCCTTGAGAAACCTCCTGTTACAGACCATTGTTAACAGTGGGGCTGTAACCAATGCAGCCTCTGCCTGGTGGAAGTAGATGTTGATGATCCAGAAGACTCCCTTACTTTACAGGACATGGAGTCATTCCTGCTTAGCCACTTTGGGCCACCTGAGCTTAGCTTGAGTAGAACAAACAAGAGGGAGCCTATGGTGGTTACAATCATTTGCTTAGTCCAATAAAACAGTATCTTGCAAAGCCATCTATTCTGCTTGACCAACAGATCCAAGCACATACAAATCCAAATATCACTGACCAGCTCAACAATAATTCCTGGAATACATCCTCCATCCAATCTGGGTCCCTGCACTCAGACGAGAAAGATGCCACAGCATTTGCAGCAAGTGATAGGGATGGGTCACGTGCTAATTCCATCCACCCCGCCTAGCTGACATTGCCACTTTCGGCCTCCTATTTAAACATCATGGAAGTGATATCTTTGGCCCTCAGTTTTTATTCTGATAAACCGGCCCTCTAGGTGGATCAATTCAATGCATTAGCAGTTCATGTCATCAGAAAAGATAATAAATTATTGGTGCTAAATTAAATTGGACTAAGAGTTCAAGGCATCCTGCCAACACTTATCATACTTGATCGTGTTTGACCACACTTGACCTGCTTACCTCTGTGCCATCAATTCTAGCTGTCATACTGGAGGAAGTTAAAGACCCCAGATTTCAAACTGATATTCTCCTTCCAACAAAATGCAGTAAGGAAGAGATAACGCAGGAGGCGCAGCCAATAGTTTCAATAGATGTAGACAGGCACAAGATCGATTAGAGGCAAGAACGTACCTGGACACCTGCCCCATCTAGCCAATTATCAATTGGTACTGGGCGCCCAAGTTCTACCCTCCGAATGACGGGAACACTTCAATCGTCATTATCTACACCTTGAAGGTCGCTCTCAAAAAGGGAGAGAAAACAGCTGAGAGAAATGGGGAATGATCAGGGCAATGAAAACTGGTCTGGAGAAGGCAAAGGGGCAGCGAGGGATATTTGTTAAATACTTCATGGGGCTATGAGGTGAGAAAAAGCCAGAACATTGCCATCCATTATTTCCTACCTATCCCTGCCCCTATTAATGGTCCCAGCTCTTTTTGCTACATAATGCACAAGGCTATCAGCCCTTTATACTTTTGAGGATTAGATTAAACCTATTCCATATGTTAGTTGGCTTTTTCCACTGCAACAATCAGAAGTGTAATCTTGAATTGTGCCCTTGCAATCAAGTACCCCCACAAAGCACTTTATGTATAAGGTTCTTTTGTAGTTTTTATTCAAAACCCACATCCTGCACTATTAAAGCCTTCTTGAATAAACACTTCATAAGACATTGCACACAGGCACTTTATTTCCTTCAACATTTAGCATCCGATGAAACAATAGCGATAGTTTAAAGTTACCTGTGCTTAAGATCAGGAAGGCTTATGAGCATGATGCTAAGTGATATATATGGGTTTATTTTGATTTGTAGTGCTACGCTGAGGTATATAGCGGACCCATTTATTTGAGATTTTTGTTCTCCTCTCTTTGCACTTGTTCAATTAATGTGTCTACCTGTGTGGGAGGGCTTTGAAATTGCACTTTTGTACATTATCCCCTGACAAAGATGTATGCCATTGTTAATTGCAGTAATTGTAACTATTTGCTCTGGTTTAACATTTCTTGTTCTCATTGTATTTTAATGTATTATATTGTATTTCATGGTCTAGTTTCACCTCCACCAAATACCTTTTTTTGATTTGATTTGAGTCATTTAACTATGGAAACTGCAAGGTGAAGATCATAGGTCTTACACAGCATTTATTTTTCCTTTTTCAGATTCAACTGAATGCTTAAAATGTCCCTGGGAGAAATGGCCCAACAAGAAACAAGACATGTGCATTCCAAAGAACATAGAGTTTCTATTTTTTGAAGAAATATTTGGATCTACATTGGCAGCAACCAGCATCTTCTCATCAATGATACCTTGTGCCATCCTGACAATTTTTATTCAGTACAAAAACACACCAGTTGTCAAAGCTAATAATTCCAAGCTCAGCTATATCTTACTAATATCTCTCACAATGTGTTTTTTATGCTCATTGGCTTTTATTGGTTATCCTACCTCAGAGAAATGTCTCTTTCGCCAGGCTGTCTTTGGCATTGCTTTTGCTCTCTGTGTCTCTTGCATTTTGGCCAAAACTATCTTGGTTGTCATCGCTTTTAATGCCACGAAACCCAACAGTGACTTGAAGAAATGGATTGGATCTAAAGTATCTTATACACTCATCAGTTGCGGTACGCTCATTCAGGTTCTTCTTTGTATTTTGTGGTTGGTTCTAGCTCCACCTTTCACTGAATTTAATACCCATATTGAGCTTGGCATTATCATGGTGGAGTGTAATGAGGGATCTCCCTTCGCTTTCTGGTGCATGCTAGGATACCTTGGAATTTTGGCCTCCACTAGCTTCATTGTGGCTTTTGTAGCCAGGAAGCTGCCTGACAGTTTCAACGAAACCCAATATATCACCTTCAGCATGCTCGCCTTTCTCAGTGTCTGGATCTCATTTATTCCAGCCTATCTCAGCACCAAGGGCAAGTACATGGTGGCCATGGAGATTTTTGCCATTGTGTCTTCCAGTTTAGCTTTGGTTTGCTGTATATTTATCCCTAAATGCTATATCATTCTCCTGAAACCTAAAAGAAACACTAAAGAATATTTAATGGGGAGGAGTGCAAGCCAAGCCAGAAGATTAAGGTAGCATAAACATGATATCAATTGCATTGCACATAATTATGCCTTGGTGCCTGTCACATGCATAATCTCTTACAATGATATGCAGTCCATTGGGCCTTTGAATAAAATAATGTATGAAATATTAACTCAAAGGTGTTTATATCCTGTTGCTGCTCCTTTATAAAAATACAAAGTATTATTTAGGGTAGTTTGGGAAATGCAATCAAACAACATTTTTTTTTTGCTATCTATGATCAAACAAGTGAATTTCAGTGCAATAAACAACAACGTATGGATATCTTTCCTTGAATCTCAAGATGCATATTTGGAAAATGTTCTTGAGCTGTCCTCAAACATCTGTGAAGAACCAGCTCAAAATATGATCTGGGGAATTGACCACCCCTAGACCTAAAATGAATAGCAGTTTCAATACTTTCTGTTGAAAAGAAGGAGAGTGCCACTCATTTTAACAGGACCTAGAAGGAACACTTCCATTCTGTGGTATACACATTGGTTATAAATTCAACAGCATACATATAGCTACGATACAGGCCCTTGTATGGTCTATCCTGCAGGAAGAATAATGGAAATGAACAATCTGTTTTCTTGTGCACTTTCTTGACCAAGAACATTTTTCATATGTCCTGTATAATGATACAAGTGCTGAGCGTAAGCCAACCAGTCCTCGCTCCATTGAATGCCATTCCTAGAAAAGATATATAAGGTATTGATACAGGAGCAAGGTGAAACACATGCACCAGTTGGTGGTGGGAGTGCGGAAGCATGGAGTTCCACATTTGGGCCTGGGGCACATTAAGATATGCGAGGAGATATTACATGACTTGGCCTATTAGCATTTTATTTAGATTTTACCCAACTATGGGCCTCATTACAATGTCGGTTGGAGACAAATGATGCAGAAAGGAACCACCCGACATTAGGTTGGTGGTTCCGACTGCAGAATTTGGATGTGACCACCTCATGGGCGGTCAAAAACATCAGTTTTTCAATGGCAGCTTGCGCGGCGGGTGGAAAAGGCCCACAGTACAAGATGCTATTGAAAAATGTATGTTTTTAAACTTCCCTGCACCATGTGTCTGCCACCTGGTGCAGGGATGCAAGGCCTAATAGCGGAGGGCCTACTAGGGTCCCCCAAAGTCACTTCCTGACAGCCTTTCCATGTCAGAAAGGCTGACATGGAATGGCTGTGGGAATGTACCATCATAATCCCAACGCTGGACCCGAGGCTGGCTCAGTGGTCATCATGGGATTATGATGCCTTCCTCTGCTCCGAGGGCTCAGCACAGTGGATGTTCCCTTTTCCTGATGCCTCTGCCCGCCGCATCATAATGTGGCTATAGCATGAAAACAATGGTTCCTGTGGAATAATAATCTGTATATAATTCTGTTGAAAGCGAAATCGCGATATGAGGGTTATGAGGATGTCATAGAGAGAGGACCAGAAACACCAATGGTTGTTTAACATAAATGTATGTATTAATCACACAGTATACAGTATGGAAAGTATTGTACAGAAAAAAATCAGTTGTGCAGGGTGTCCCAAGTGTACTATGAACCTAACAGTTGAGTGACATAATGTGACAGTATTTACAAGGTTTCACAATTTTTGTCTAATTGAAAGCGACCATCTCTGAAATTTTTCACAATGTACAGCAGCTATATGGGATAATAAGTGCTATGTGATTGGTTCACTTTCATCAATAGTGCTTTTCAACCCCGTAGGAATGTGGGGTCTCATCAGGACCTATAATAGTAGGGACATCTGAGAAAAGAACAAAAAGTGGTGTAAGGTGAAGTATCGGACCTAGTACAAGCCCAGTCAATATGGATCAAGTTGGACAAGATCAAAAGGTTACCTGAATAGCAAATCGTCTAGCTCTGGTGATTAGTGCCAACCGTGAATTAAGAAGAAGAAAGATACTCACAGGGAGACCGAGCTGGGTTCTAGTGGAGTAAAAGGAAAAGGAGGTTAAAGGTAGAGAATAGTGGGAATTATTTAAAAACGCAGGAGTGCATGTTGCGATCTAGTTGGACACTTACCCCTGTTGAGGGTGTGAGCCAGCGATCTCGACCGGGTTAAAAGAAGAATGGTAGGTCAGGGTGAACTCTGCGGAAAAGAAGGGATGTGTAAATTGGTGTGAATGGAATTACGCGTGACTTACAAGTGCATGAAAAGGTCAGGGTATACGGCGTTTTACAAGGATATGATCACTTGGTAGTGATGTAACAATATTGGGCAGGCCAGGATGTGGCCGGTTGTCCACATGTGAGGAAAATGTCTGAAAGTAAAGGGAATAAAACCATCAGTGACTAAGAAGCATCATAATGTGGCGGCAGACTGCAGGGGCAGATGTCGGGCAGAACTCTATCGATGGTCGGTCAGTTGCAATCCGCCCAACATCGTAATCGGGCCCTATGTAGTCAGGCTGCTAGTTAAAATTTATAAAATGTAGAGGGATAGGGATGTTTGATGAAGTATGATTGAACTTTGCTCTAATTTTCATAATCATTTCTGAGCTAGTGCACATGGATATTCAAGTGGAGAAGTGTGGCTCAATGATTAGAGCGGCAGAACCTGATGCAGAGGTCTAGCCCGGGACCAGGGTTCAGTTCCCCGCCTCGGCGGGTCTTGGGCTCAAAAATTCCACGGACCTGATAATTCTCGCCTTGGTGCCTATTCCAATCATGGAATGCAACTCTGGGCAATAGCTTGCTTAATCTCCACAACGGCCCCCACAACGCTAAGGATGCCTGGCCTCCACCTTGGGGGTGCCCAGGAGTGGACGCCTCACAGGGAAAGCCAGGATGGGTTCCACAGTGGTATTCGTACAAGCGCCTTGAGACCCTTGCGGGTGAGTAGTGCGCTATACAAGTATCAATTTACATTTACAAGTAAAAGAGCATTGATTATGTAACGTTGAGGGCATTTTTAGAGCACACATATCACCCAGGAGAGGGTATCTGGGTTTAAGATTATAATAAATAATCATAAAGCAAAATACCAACTGTTGTGAGTGTTTGCTGATTTCATGAGTACAGACCAGTGTAAGATTCTCTGACACGATTGTCTGACTTCTAATACTTCCTTCCACTCAAGCTTAATTGTGAGAGGGCAATGCGAGAGACCCTTGACATTTCTACTTTTCTCCAAAAAGGTTGTGTTTACCTTTTGGGGCTTAGAGGATGTACCAGGTGTGATCCCAAATAACATGACACACCCATGCGAAATATGAGTTGACATCTGAAGAACTGCTAAAAGCCCACGTCCACCACTGCATTCAACAGTGCTGTCCAAAATGCCATCTTACTCCAGACAGCTGATGTCCACCTGGTCTGCTCACCATCATGTGCCTCCTCTCACTGATACTTAGCACGGACTCATAGACTATCTAACGAAGCGATACGCTAGACTCTAGCATATCACTGAGGGCCAGATGTATCAAAGGGTTTTACCCATTCTGTGTCTATGGGAAAATGTGTTGATACATATGGCCCTGAGTCTTTTATGCCCTCAGTCATGCTCTGTTTTGATTGGTGGATTCCAATGCTGCTCCAATTGAGTCCACAGATTGTCCATACTAGATTTCGTTTGCTGTACTTGCGCTGCTCCCATGACTGGAGGTAACATTAGGAGGATTTTCAGCTTCCAATTTCAAACTCTTTCACATTTTGAAAGCTTTTGCAAACCTTAAATTGCAAATTTAGTGTTTTAATTTGTATGCAGTTTATGAATCTGTCAGTGTTATTTCATTTTCCAAACAGTTCAATACCGCCATCGTGGACCACATATTTAGAACCACTGCCATAAAGCATTAACACAGTCATCCACAGCAGCCAGAGAAAAGTTATGTGCAGCCCTTCTGACCCAAAAGCATTCAAGTGAAAAGCTCTTTCTTTGTTGCCATGGAAATCCTGCCTTTTGGTCATTTATAGTAATTGCTTAAGATACATAGGCACTGCTGTTAAGAAAAGTGTGATTTCCGGAATTGACAAAATAAGGAGGTGGCACTGCAGAATGCTTGCGAAAGGCAATCCAGCAGACCACTGTACAAAGAAGTTGATGAAAAACCAAGACATTTGCAAAATAAAAACACTCTTAAACCTACAGGTGCTGGTGGTACTGTTATCACTCAAAAAAACAGTTACAGGCTAAAGGTGTGTAGGGTAATCTTCTTTAGAGATGTGTGCCTTAATCAAATGAAACAGTCCAATTTTATAACACATGTATTCGTTTACAAAAACCACAAAAAAACAGTAAAAATACAGTTCATCACAATTTTACTTATCAAGACTTTTGCAGATCTCAGTAGTAGCAGAAAGATAGTGACTAACAGCGCAGCACCTCAACGGTGAAGGAAGTATCTATAGATAAAGAAGTGCAGGTTTACATCGTGCAAAAGTGACATTCTTAAAAATAGGTATGGGAAGCTTCAGATGTGGAAACATGTACAATTTAACAAATATATAAAGAACATGGTGCATTGCACAGACGCAATAAGGACAGGGACAAAAGTTATCATGTGGCCTTCTGTCCAAGGGAAACAATGAATAATACTGCACAAGTCGCAGTCTGGTCTGTGTTAACAGGCGACGATTCTGATCATTATGGATGTTTATTTATTTATTTTATAATTTTATATAGCGCTGAATCACCCCAAGGGGTATCTCTGCGCTTGCAACAGATAACTATCCCAGCACTTAGTTTAGAAAAGATAGGTTTTCATCAACTTTATAAACTGAGGAAGGGTCATTTCAGCGCGAAGGTATTGAGGAAGGCTATTCCAAAAACTCGGAGCCAGATAAGAAAAGGCTTTGCCACCAGTACGGGCCTTATTGATTCTCGGAATTGAGGGGAGTCTTTTAGCGCCCAATCTGAGTGAGCATCCAGGAGTGTAGATATTAAGTTTCCTGGCAAGATAGGAGGGACTGAGCTTGTTTAAGGCCTTAAAGATCATACAACCAATCTTAAATTCCACTCATTTTTTTTACTGGTAACCAGTGGAGCTTGGATAACAAAGGCAAAGAGGGGGTCTTAGAAGGTAAGCCAGTCACCAGACGGGCTGCCGTATTTTGTATGACCTGCAATTTACCCAATGAGGCTACGTGCATAGAGAGTAGCAGGGCATTACAATAGTCAATTCTGCTCATAATCAGTGCCTGAATCAGGGTCTGCCTAGTGGAAATAGGGAGCAGAGGAAAAATTCTCCTAGGGAGACTAAGAATATGGTAACATGTGCCAACAGTTGTATTAATGTGGGTATGAAAAGTAAGTTTAAGATCGAGATTAATGCCCACATTTTTTACCTCCTCCTTAGGAGTAGGAGCTTTACCCAACTCCTCAGGCCACCAATTGGGCGACCAGCTAATAGCAGCACCCCCAAACAACATAATCTCAGATTTTTCAGAGTTAATTGGAGATAATTTATTTTCATCCAAGAGGCTATCACCATCATACCCTGGGAGAAAATATGTTGAGTGTCCGATCTTTTTTTGTCAAAGGTGAGGAGGAGTTGGGTATCATCTGCGTAAGAAATAGGGTTAAACCCCAAGTTCCTCATAAGTTTAGCCAGGGGGGTCACGTAGATGTTAAACAAAGTAGGGCTCAAACATGAGCCCTGGGGGACACCCCTGGTGACTTGTGAGGGAGCAGAAGTAAAAGAACCTAATGTCACTGCCTGAGTTCTGTTAGTCAGAAAATCTGACAACCACTTCAATGCAAGTCCTTTAACCCCAAGCCCCTGTAATCTGGACAACAGAACTCAATGAGAGATAGTGTTGAATGCTGCTGAAAGGTCAAGCAGCACCAAAAGTGCCGCTTGACCTTTATCCAGAGCCATCCTAATGTTGTCCGTTACTTCCACTAAAGCAGTCTCTGTGCTATGCTTAGCACGAAAACCTGATTGGGAAATATCGAGTGCACAAGTGTACTCAATAAATGCCGATAAATGCTTATTAATGTGTTTTTCAATAAGCTTACTCTGTAGAGGGAGCAAAGAGATCAGACGATAGTTGGTCAATTCAGAGGGAGGGATTTTTGAATTTTTACGGATGGGAATAATTTGGCCATGATTCCAACTTTGCGGGAGACTACCAGAGTTCAAAGAACTATTAATGATAGAGCATATGGGAGGAGCAAACTGAGCCGAAAGCCAAATGTTAAACTTTAATTGTCCTCTTAAACGTATTACAACATTGGACAGTGGCGGCTCCTGCGCTTTTCGCAGTGAATAAATAGGAAAATTAAAAGGTTAATAACTTCCGTTATTATCATTTTATTTGTTCCTGCTGCAGAGTCTCGATGGGGCAGATCTGCTCTGCTCTCAGAGCAGAGGGAAGAGTAGTAGTAACTATGTAAGTGTGCATGAATATTTGACAGGCCATCTCGGGCCGGCCAGACATTCATGCGCACTTTGCATGTTCTCCATGCAGGATGCATTACAGCCTGCATGGGGAACATGCCCAGACTCCCATTCCCTGGCTGAGAGCCAAACCACGGTGCTCAGACCAATCACAACGCTGCACTGCAGCGTTGTGATTGACTATGGGGTGCCTGGGAGCCCAGGTGCTTCCTACTTCTTATTTTCACAGAAGAAGCCAGGAAGAGGATGGAGGAGAGGCGTCCAGCTAACCAGCCGGCTGGCTGGCAGGTAAGTAATTCCCTCCTCCCCCTCTTCCCCCCTTCGAGTCCCACTGCTGCTTCCCGGGTGCAGCCGCCACTGACATTGGAATGTTGGGAGCTCCATTGAAAACAATGGAATGCTCCGGGCTTCTAATGGCAGGTAGAAGCCCCGAGCATCAACATTTCAATGTTTAACAAAGGTCTCATGGAGCTCGAGGGAATTTCAATCCCCTCGGGCTTCTTGAGGCTTTTGTTTTACAAATTAAAACATTCTGCCCTTTAGTTCCTATATTATAGCCTTAGAGCCCACCGTAGCAGGCTCTACCAGCCATTAAAGGCCCGCTCCCTTTAACACTGGAACGGGCCTGTAATGGCTGCTAGAGCCCGCTACGGCGTGCTCTAAGGCTATAATATAGGAACTAAGAGATGGCTTAGACAGATCAAAGAGTTTTCTGTTACAAGTTCTCAGCCATTAGAAAGTCATCTTCACCCACATCTAATTATTCTTAATGATTGACTCTGGAAATCAAAAATATCTCTTCTGCCTAATTGTATGCAGAGACGTTCAATGACAGGTAAGCCCTCTCGACCTACCATACCCCTCCATAGATGATAGATCTTTAATGATCAGTCTGTGTCAGGTGGTACATGGGTTATTCCAGATGGATATCAATAATAAAATGAGTGAGAGTTGGATTCTATATGTGTTACAGTCTGTTGTAACAATCAGGCTCAGAATCATGCTCAAACTCATTTAGAAGAATCTTAACAAAGCAAGATGGTTTTGGTACAATGTTGAATGTGTCTTGGTTTTACATTATTTTTTCCCAATGTATTAGCCAATGCTTGTTTATTAAAGCTAAGTACTCGTGATGACATTCTGTAAGCAACACGTGTTCATATTTAGGTTCATTGTCATGATATTTGATTCCGCTCGCTCTTTTCTTATTATGCACGTTTTTTAAGACATGCTCCAAACCGGCAGTTGCAGGTCACGTTCTTGGGCAGGTGAAATCGGATATTTGCAAGCACGTGTAACACCGGTTCCTCCTTGTGCCAACCCCACCCTTCAGAAATCCTATTTAAGCCCCAGACATGCTTCCACAAGCGCTTACGCTCGTTGCGTCTTCAACTTACCTGAGGGCAGAGATCCAGGCTCCCTCCTCCACGATTCAGATCAGCTCCCGAGTGACTTGAAGGTTCCGGTCCGGTCCTTTAATCCTTCCCTCGTAGTCCAGGAAACAGCACAAGCTTTCTTCCGGAGCTACGAACAAAGGCTTCCCACGCTGCAGAGAGGAAACAAAAGGCATGCAGAAACAGTGAGTAACCGGCTGGCTACATAAACAACAAAAAGTAAGTTTCTGGCATACATCTTGCACTTTCGTATGGAATAACTTCTGTCAGCACATTCAACTAAATACTTGGCCAAGTTCGCAGGAAAATGTGATAAATCACTAAGCAAAGACGTTACAACTTTTAAAAGACTGCTTATCTTATTTGGCATCTTCTTTGTTGCATCGCGATCTCCTCATTCAAGGTTCTAGGAACTGTAAAGAACAGACATTTAGACTTTATCAGAAACAGAGTTCTTTTGGGCATCTCCGGACAGTTTATTTGTAAGTGAAAGTTACTGGAAAAAATCGTAATTCAGCATTGCTTTAGAAAGGAAGCTTCACAAGACAATTAAGCATCTGTTTTATTTATCATTGCAGAACCACGATATTTAATGTTATTCAGGTGACAACTAAAAAGCCTGAGAAAATCAAAGGTACACATTTTGTGATCAGACATTTTACACAATTGTTGTTGATCCTTAATTATTAATGCTAATATCTTTTTCTGTTGTTTGTTTTAAAAATTAGAGATATTTCCTGAAGAAAGGCAGACAGGAAAATAGAAGCAAGCTGCGACTGGCAGTGTTTTTTCTGTTTATTATTTTGTCCCTATTCCCCCTTCCCTTAAGGATTTAATTTGGGTAAGCTGTGTTTATAAAATCCAGTTGCGCCCAAAGGAAGTTCTTGGGGGAAGTCGAGAACAATCTACACATCTCTCAAGTTGAACGTCCTGCCTTTCAGGTGAGTGAAGGTCAACAGAAGCGTAAGCCTTCACAACAATAAGGTTCTCCTTGAGAGATATGGATTCTGATACGGAGAGAATTGATGGCCAAGAAATGGCGCACGCACTTGCAGATGATGTTTTAAGAAATCAATCCATATCGGAGATGTTACAAAAAATGCAATTGGAAATTAATACATTAAAGCACGAGAATACAGTCTTAAGGCAGGAAGTCCTTCGTTACAAACCTAGAGATTCCTTGTGGGGAAATCCTGTTTTGTCCCAACATACGGATTCTTCGGGTTTTGGTACTAAGTCTAAAGCCTCTAAGGTAGTCATGAGTTCAGATTCTAATCCTGCGCCAGTACAAGTAACGGTAGCTGTTCCTAATGTTGTTCCTTTGGCAGCCCCAGAACGCTTTTTTGGCGATTCTAGTAAGTTTAATGTGTTTCTTAGCCAATGCCAATTACATTTTATATGTAAACCACAATTGTTTCCCAATGATGCAACTAAGGTGGCTTTTGTGCTTTCCTATTTGGGAGGCACGGCAGCAAACTGGTCCATACCCTATATTGATCGAGACGATCCCATTCTACACAATTGGCCTCTGTTTAAAAATACCATGACCAAATTGTTTGCAAAACACACGTATGTACAAGCCAGTGACAATGAGTTACTAAATCTAAAACAAGGTAAACAAGATTTGTTAACGTATGTAACCATGTTTAATAGACTTCTGACAGAAACCCAGTGGCCAGAGGAAAAACGCACATCCTTGTTTTATAGAGGTTTGCGTGATGAGCTGAAAGATGCTTTGGCTCATATTGTGGATCTTCCAGAGGAATATTCAGACTTTGTGGACTTAGTAGTAAAATTAGACCATCGATTAGGAGAAAGAAAGGGTGATAAAACACGATTTGAACCAAAGTTTTCTGTATCAAAAAGTGATAGGAAAGAAATTGATACTAAATTGTCAGAGTCTGAACCTATGCAGATTGGGACCATTAAAGGGCCTTTATCAGCAGAGGAAAAGGATAGAAGGAGAAAATTAAACCTCTGTTTATATTGTGCCAAATCTGGGCATTATGCAAAAGAGTGCCCTACAAAACCAAAAGGGGCAAAGAAAGTTAATTCTGTAGCCACAAACCCTACAGAGCAGGAAAACTAAGAAACTCGTCAAGGAGGGGGGTCTCTTGTACGAGTGGAGAATCTTTGTTGACCTCCAATATTTCCACTAATTTGGTACCAAGAATACCTCGACATTTTGTAATACAGGTAGTTCTCATCATTAGTGCTCATGTGCGACACTCCGTTCCAGTCTTATTAGATTGCGGAGCCACTGGGAATTTCATGGACATTAAGATGGCAGAAGAGTTACAGATACCCACTGAGTGGAAGACTCAACCTGAGTCAGTTTGTGCAGTAGATGGGTCAGCTTTATCTTCAGGAATGATAACCAAGAAAACTACTCCACTGGTTATGGTATGTCAGAATGGTCATACTGAGAAGATAGGCTTTGATTTAATCGATACACCTACATTCGGGTTAATTTTAGGAGTACCATGGTTAACTCTACATAACCCTAGAATTAATTGGACCTTACGAACGGTAACTTTAGATTCCACGTTTTGTCGAGAATCTTGTTACCAAGAAGCTCTCAATGAATCTATGACAATTTTACACTGTGCAACTACACAAACACAGGTTGCTAGTCTACCAGTTGAGTATCAAGAATTCCAAGATGTGTTCGACCCTGTAAAGGCTGGCTCTTTGCCACCACATAGGTCATACGACTGTCGTATTGATCTAATACCCGGAGCCACTTTGCCTAACACTAGAGTGTATGCTCTCACGGAAGAAGAAACAAAGTATTTAAGGACGTACCTTGATGATTTACTGGCGTCAGGATTTATAAGACATTCCACCTCTCCAGTATCCTCGCCCCTATTTTTCATTCCTAAACCAGATGGAAGTCTCCGCGCTTGCATTGACTATCGCGGATTGAACAAGGCCACAATTAAAAATAAATACCCGTTGCCTCTGATACCTGTTCTTTTAGACCAATTACGTCATTCCACTATTTACACAAAACTTGATTTGAGAGGTGCATACCATCTTGTTAGAGTAAAAGAAAATGATGAGTGGAAAACAGCTTTTAAAACTAAATTTGGATTATTTGAATACACTGTGATGCCATTTGGTTTATGCAATGCGCCTGCAGCATTTCAATTTTTCATCAATGAGGTGTTGCATGAATTTCTTGATGTATGTGTAATTGTATATATTGATGATATACTTATCTATTCAAAAACTAAGGAAGAACATGTACATCAAGTTAGGGCAGTATTACAGAAATTGCTAACAAATCATTTATTCGCCAAGCTTGAAAAATGTATCTTTAATACAAACACAGTTGATTTCCTTGGGTATTGTTTATCTCCAACAGGAATAATGATGGATGTAAAAAAGGTAAATGCCATTAGAGATTGGCCAGAACCCACAACAGTTAAAGAAGTACAAAAGGTTTTGGGTTTTGCCAATTTTTATCGGCGTTTTATTCCTCGTTTTGCTGAAACTGTTGTACCCTTAACCAAATTGCTGCACAAGGGACAGAGGTTCATATGGTCAGAACAAACAGCTCAGGCATTTGAGTCACTCAAAGAAAAATTCACCTCAGCACCTTTGTTAAAACACCCAGATCCAGATCTTCCATTCTTTGTAGAGGCAGATGCTTCTCAGGTGGCGGTGGGGGCTGTGCTCTCTCAAAGAGATATTCAAGATGGACAACTACATCCCGTAGCTTTTTATTCTAAAAAACTGTTGCCAGCTGAGCAAAACTATACCGTGGCCGAGAGGGAGCTCTTGGCAATAAAATTAGCCTTTACAGAATGGAGACATCATTTAATGGGCACGAAATTTCCCGTCACTATATTTAGTGATCACAAGAATTTGCAGTTTTTTAGTTCAGTAAGAGCATTGACTCCCAGACAGATGCGTTGGTTAAACTTTTTCAGTGCCTTTGATTTTGTTATAACTTATCGACCAGGAGCACAACAAATTCAGTCAGATGTCTTATCTAGATATGGGTACACCGCAGATTTGAAGAAAGAAACAGGTCCCCCCATAATTCCTCCACAAAGAATAGTGGCACCAATTCTACAACAAGATTTTTTAAAACAAGTTAGAGAGGAACATTTGAAACTGAAGATTCAAGAGTGGTTAAAAAATCCCCATAATACTATACAAGATGGTTTATTGTATCATAACTCCTTGTTATATGTACCAACTAAATGTTTACAAGAAAAGATTTTGACATGGCATCATGATTCAATTTTAGCAGGTCATCCAGGTTCACAAAAAACCTTGGAAAATTGTAAAAAGCATTTCTGGTGGTCTTCAATGATTGCAGACATTAAAGCATATGTCAAGTCCTGTCCAATTTGTGCAAGAAATAAAACTGTACACAAAGCGCCTATGGGGTTATTGCAACCATTGCCAACTCCTCCGAGTCCCTGGCATACAATCAATTTGGACTTCATAGTCAATTTACCTAAGGCTAACACTTATACAACTATTTTAGTGGTGGTAGATTATTTGTCAAAAATGGCACACTTCATTCCCTTGGTGAAACTCCCTACCGCTGCAGAACTGACGGATGTTTTTATTAAAGAAATTGTGAGGTTACATGGTTTACCAACCAAGATCCTTTCGGACAGAGGGAGTCAATTTACCTCTAAATTCTGGACAAATTTAGGAAAAAGCCTAAAAATGGAAATAGCTCTTTCAACAGCCTTTCACCCAGAAACGGATGGCCAGACAGAAAGGGTAAATCAAACCTTATTGCAAACTTTACGTTGCTTGATGGCAGAATTTACCACTGACTGGGATAAGGTATTACCTGTTGCAGAATTTGTTTATAATAATAACGTACATTCCGCAACAAAGTGTACTCCATTTTATTTTTTACAAGGGTACCATCCACAAGCGTTACCCGTATCAGTGATCCCCTCTTTAACTCCAGGAGTCACGGAGCGGCTTTCTACACTATTAAACATACAAGAGAAGGCTATGAAACATTTAAACAAGTACAAAGTATCCATGAAAAGACAAGCAGATAAACATAGAGTAGATACTCCACAATATCAAGTAGGAGATAAGGTATGGCTTTCAACAAAAAACTTAAAATTAACAGGATCAAGAAAATTGCTACCAAAATACATAGGACCATTTGTTGTAAATAAGTTAATCAATCCAGTAACAGTTAGATTGGACTTACCTCAAGAATATCCTGTACATCCTGCTTTCCATGTATCTTTATTGAAACCCTATGATTCACAAACTAGACCAGAACCTCCACCCCCTCCCATTCATGTCGATGGACATTTGGAATATGAAGTACAAAAAATTTTAGATGCAAAAAGAATGCAAGGTAAACTGTACTATTTGATAGCATGGAAAGGGTTTGATGCTACTGAAAATTCATGGGAACCAGCATCATTCGTTCATGCGCCACGATTATTGAGACAATTTTACTTACGTTTCCCCCTCAAGCCTCGTCCGGTGGGGCGGTCTTTGAGGGGAGCGACTGTTACAGTCTGTTGTAACAATCAGGCTCAGAATCATGCTCAAACTCATTTAGAAGAATCTTAACAAAGCAAGATGGTTTTGGTACAATGTTGAATGTGTCTTGGTTTTACATTATTTTTTCCCAATGTATTAGCCAATGCTTGTTTATTAAAGCTAAGTACTCGTGATGACATTCTGTAAGCAACACGTGTTCATATTTAGGTTCATTGTCATGATATTTGATTCCGCTCGCTCTTTTCTTATTATGCACGTTTTTTAAGACATGCTCCAAACCGGCAGTTGCAGGTCACGTTCTTGGGCAGGTGAAATCGGATATTTGCAAGCACGTGTAACACCGGTTCCTCCTTGTGCCAACCCCACCCTTCAGAAATCCTATTTAAGCCCCAGACATGCTTCCACAAGCGCTTACGCTCGTTGCGTCTTCAACTTACCTGAGGGCAGAGATCCAGGCTCCCTCCTCCACGATTCAGATCAGCTCCCGAGTGACTTGAAGGTTCCGGTCCGGTCCTTTAATCCTTCCCTCGTAGTCCAGGAAACAGCACAAGCTTTCTTCCGGAGCTACGAACAAAGGCTTCCCACGCTGCAGAGAGGAAACAAAAGGCATGCAGAAACAGTGAGTAACCGGCTGGCTACATAAACAACAAAAAGTAAGTTTCTGGCATACATCTTGCACTTTCGTATGGAATAACTTCTGTCAGCACATTCAACTAAATACTTGGCCAAGTTCGCAGGAAAATGTGATAAATCACTAAGCAAAGACGTTACAACTTTTAAAAGACTGCTTATCTTATTTGGCATCTTCTTTGTTGCATCGCGATCTCCTCATTCAAGGTTCTAGGAACTGTAAAGAACAGACATTTAGACTTTATCAGAAACAGAGTTCTTTTGGGCATCTCCGGACAGTTTATTTGTAAGTGAAAGTTACTGGAAAAAATCGTAATTCAGCATTGCTTTAGAAAGGAAGCTTCACAAGACAATTAAGCATCTGTTTTATTTATCATTGCAGAACCACGATATTTAATGTTATTCAGGTGACAACTAAAAAGCCTGAGAAAATCAAAGGTACACATTTTGTGATCAGACATTTTACACAATTGTTGTTGATCCTTAATTATTAATGCTAATATCTTTTTCTGTTGTTTGTTTTAAAAATTAGAGATATTTCCTGAAGAAAGGCAGACAGGAAAATAGAAGCAAGCTGCGACTGGCAGTGTTTTTTCTGTTTATTATTTTGTCCCTATTCCCCCTTCCCTTAAGGATTTAATTTGGGTAAGCTGTGTTTATAAAATCCAGTTGCGCCCAAAGGAAGTTCTTGGGGGAAGTCGAGAACAATCTACACATCTCTCAAGTTGAACGTCCTGCCTTTCAGGTGAGTGAAGGTCAACAATATGATAAATAAAGGACTCCAAGCTCCTCATGATAAGAATAATGTGGACAAGACTGCGAACAGACAGGAGTCTTTGACAAAAGTTATTTTTCTTTAGTCTGCAGGCAGCCAGGATTGTCCCGCACCATAACAGGCAGCAGAACTGCATTTAGATTAATACAAAGTTTACATACACAAGATATGATTCTTACCTAATGGGTGTACAAAATAATCAAATCTCAACAGTTCTTTCCAAGAGAATGAGTTGTAAAGGCTAAACCTAGATCAGAGAAAGCCTTAACCTTCCCTAAGTGGTGTCCTTTTATCATACAGTCTCTTTATTTAGCAGATTTAATGGCTATGACAATTACAAAAGTCTTACTAAAATGTGTGCTAAAATGTCTATCATCCCTGTATGAAACCAAACTGTCAAGTAAGTTTTTCAATGCATTTGCTTCCCTAGCCAGAAAGACAGTGCTGTCTGTTTATAATAAAACTGGCATCAAACAATCTGCAATAGGTGGGACTTCCTTCTATGAAGGTGGCTTAAAGCGATTCCAAATCATCAATATATAAAATGAATAAAATTGGGGCCAAAACTAACCCTGTGCAAAGCACTACGCTACGCTTGTGTAGTTTGCGAAGATTGCGCTACTTCGCACTACGCAAATTGCACGTAGCACAGTGCAAACACGCATAGCTTAGCGTAGCGTAGTGCAGCGGTCATTTTTTGCTTGCTCGCGGTCCTCAACGTCAAGTTGGTGATCTTGATCAAGCAAAATGACATCCCGGCGAGACTTTTTCCTCATTCGCGATCAGCAACATCAAGTTGCCGATGGCGAGTGTTGAAAATAAACCTCCCGGCGAGATTCTCAATGCGGGGAGGTCAGGTTTCTCATTGTGAGTGGTCGTGTATGCTCGCGACCGCTCGTGATGAGAAACTACCAGTCCGCGTTGAGAACGCTGCCACTCGAGTAAAAATCTACTCGAGCGGCAGAAAACTACAGCTCGCTCTGGGCAAGATGCCATTGTCAATGATTGCACAGTGCCGGATGCTTGTCCGCACTGTGCAATCATTGAAAACGGCATCTTGCACAGTGCGAACAGGGTACAAGGCAGTTCGTGAAGTGCTGCACGTAGCTCGCGTAGTGCAAAGTGCACTTTGCGTAGCTACACGTAGCGCTATTTCGCGAACTACGCCCAGGGTTAGCCAACACACAACCTTGTCTAACACCCCTGGCTAGTTTAATGAAACAATAGATTCGTCCTTGTTATGATAACAAACATTAGCATTCAATTTCCTACGTAAACGCTGCAAACATGACAAAATGCCTGGGAGAACATCCATATTGGTGAGTATGGACCACAGTTTCAGTCTGTTGACACGGTCAGATGCCGAACTGCAGTCCATAAAATAATAATGTAGTGATCCCTTACTCACAACAGTATATTTCTCAATTAAGACATTTAAATTAGGGCATAGCTCCACCATAACTAGGCCTGATCTAAAACCACACTTTGGCTTTGAAAACTCCTTTGTTCTCTGGCCAATTCGATATCCATTCCATAATGTCTGCCTGCTAATTTCACAACGGAATCTAAAGTGAAATTGGTTAATAGCAGGGCAGATCCCCTCTGCTAGCTTTGGGACTATGATCAATTAAGACCAGGAGTCCGGGATCCAAATCTCATCTTTTCTAATAGATCTATAGGGACACCATCTGGGTCTGGATCTTTTATTGCAGCGCTAATAATAGCTGTGCCTCTAACTTCTAGATGGCAGAGGGTCATTTTCACACTACGGTGGGTAGGGATCTGTTGTCGCACACCCTTGGTTGCTTTACCCACTCATCTTGCACGATTGACAAATCTAATTCAGTATTCGTATTAGAATTAAAGAAGTTTGAATTAATACATTTCCAAAAGAAACTCGTGTTTTTAGGCTGGCTGGATTAAAGAACATAGGTCTAGTCTTTATTCTTCAACTCATGCTTCCTATATCTGTTAATGTCTTTGTATTGAGACCTGCAACCCTCCACCTCCCCTCTGTCTCCTGGCATCTTAGCAGGAGTTGTCTCCAATTTCTATTAGCCTTTGGCCATGCACTGTTAAAACTTCTATCGGCAATAGGCTTAACAGAAAAGGCTTGTTTCAAAGTTAATAAAGTACTGACAGAATTTGAGATCCAATTAAGTGGCGTGGTCTGCCAAGGTGACCACCACCCTTAATCAGCATCCTTGCTCATCAGGGCAAATAAGCAGGGGGTCATTCTCTCCCAAGTGCTTGCTGTACTGTGCCTGGAGGCTGTAATGGAGAACCCCTCTGTAGTCTGTGTAGTAATGTAGTCTACACTGGAAGATGTAGTAAATGTAGGTTTATTCAGGTAGATAAACACGTAGCTTAGATCCAGTTAAAGTCTGTAGAGCAGTCCCACCATGAGCAGCCTGCTAGCTGCTCAGCCCTTCCACCAACTGTCATACCCAGTCACTCAAGCATTCCACTCCTGGCCCACACACCAACATTCCACACAGAACACTCACATTGGCTGAGCAGCTAGGAACAAGATAACATAGTACATAATAAAAAAACACGAAGATACTATTATCTCCTTCCTATAAAATAGAAGAATAATGAAACTAAACTATAAAAACTATAAACAACAATATACAACAAAAGTCAATGGTTCATAACCCTGGGATGAACAGTAGAAACAGCATCACTAGAGGGAAAAAAACACACAGGGAGGAAAGATACATATAAAATACCCATCCTCCTCCTTTAATAAATATGTGTATACCTCCCATGTAAGGAGAAAGACCATATACAAATGTGGAAAAAGGGACTAAGACCCAAATTCCTGCCCCTAACTAAGGGACCCAAGTAAAAATGTGGAAAAAGGGATTACACCCAAATTCCTGTCCCTAACTAAGGGACCCAATGACCAAAACCCTGTTGAAAGGTAGTGAAAAACACCCACTACAACAAAACTGACGTGCGACACATGGTGGCTTACGCACACAAGGAAAAATAAATCTTGCAAAAAGTACAACCCTCAAGTAAGGGTGCCGTGAATTAATGTATGGGCATGGGACAAAAACCCTTTCCTAGAGTGAAAGGGAACAGACTCCTTAAGCCAACCCTCATGTAAGGGTAGCATGACTTACAGCAAAGAAATAGGACTATAACCCACTCCTGTTTGAACTATAAACAAATGTGAAGGGGAAACAAAACCCTCAACCCAACCCTCCTGTAAGGTTAATGTGTTTAAAAGTGAAGATATAGGAACAAAACCAATTCCCATCCAAAGTAAGCTATACATAAAATGTAAAAGTGAGACTATGGGACTGAAACCCATTCCCATCCCAAAGTAAGGGATACATACATTGTAAAAGTGAGGATATGGGACTGAAACCCATTCCCATCACAACATTAAGAACCCACCCTACATATAGAAATGGGACACCCTAGTGAATAACAATTTGAAGGCATAAACATATGCAACATACTGTTTTGCGCATAATTCAAGTAGCTCTTTACCGGTGAGCGACCACTCACCCGAGTGTACTAGGCAAGACACCCCTTTGCGTAAGGAAACCAAATGCTAAACATGCCTACACACAACCTAACACAGTTGGCATACAACTAAAACATGTCGCTTTTAAAAACAACATACTATGGATAATATATAAAATACCACTTTTGAAAAATAGTTCACTGTCCACGAATATGATGCTGAACTACAAAACAGTTTCCAAAAGAAAGTAGCGAAGGTAAGCCCATTTTTCTTTGTATGACTTGACATTTTTTACTTGCTGCGCATTTAAGCAAGAGATTACAATTTATTCTTAAATGTACATTACCCAACTGAAGAGACCTCATGTGCCTCACTGGACCATGCTGAGATGATGCTGAACAAAACTAAACTCCAAGGTCTAAGGTCCTTGACAGAAACAATCTATCGACAATGTGATAACGTCTCTTCTGCTTCGCATACAACAGGCGATTGAAAAACAAATCCATGGTTGGTAAAAAGTAAACATACGACAACCGGGAAACCAAGAACTGCCAACCTCAAGATGGCGGCAAGTACATGACGCTGAGTCGGGTGGCTCATGTCACGTCTGTGCATGCAGGAAATACCTGAGCAATGATCCACTGCGAACTGCCAGGATCAAAGGATCATCATAGTTGGAAGTTAGAAGATACTTGTGGAGACATACATGCGGCGTGAGCCTCGCGCATACTCAGACAATGTAACAGGTTTTTTTTAAATAAAAAAAATATAGCGCAAATGCACTGTAAATTAAGTACTCACTCTTGACTGAAACTCAAAGCAAAATGCTAGCTCACACTCCGTGATGCTGTTAAAGTTATTGCTCAATGCGGGACTCAAAACAAATACAGGTGGGAATTACTCCACTGACAATTGGAAGGAGTCTCCATTACATAATGCTGTGCCCGCAAAAATAGCCAGTTTCCTCTCTCCTAAATTCAACATTGTGCCTGTAAAACTGGTTAAGAGATTCCTTTCGGTAAATTGTCCTGTTACTGGAAACGTATATGGGGCAATGTCCAAAACTCATATGCAATCATACGAGACATGTTCATTAATAAATCTTCACTAAGAAAAGACGCTGTCACAAGTAGAAATACCTCAGATCCAACGCTGACACAGAGGCACAATGAAGAACAAAATACTTTTGTTTCAGCATGTACTTCCAGATAATCCTTAAAAACCACTTCCATCAGGCAATTTGTTTTCCATGAAGGCGCAGTTCTTGTAGATATAACCAGAATAAACAGAGTACAGAACGCTTGAGCTGTCCGATGTAATGGACACTGGTAGGGTTGCAAGGCATGCTGTTCCAGTTTCCTTTGTGGCTTGTTTTTTTTCCGTGTTGCCTTTGTTTGAATTTTTCCTTGGGTTGTCTGATCTTGTACATCTTGACGGTTTGTCATCTCCAGGTAGCCTCAGATACAACTTTAACCCGTGGGAAGGATCTCACCCTCGTCGCCAAAATAATGTAGTCCACACTGGTAGATGTAGTTAATGTAGGTTTATTCAGGTAGATAAACACGTAACTTAGATCCAGTTAAAGTCTGTAGAGCAGCCCCACCAGAAGCAGCGTGCTAGCTGCTCAGCCCTTCCACTAACTGTCACCACTCATACCCAGTCACTCAACCATTCCACTCATGGCCCACACACCAACATTTCACACAGAACACTCACACTGGCTGAGCAGCTAGGAACAAGATAACTTAGTACATGATAACAAAACATGAAGGTACTACAGTCTGATGCAAGTACTGAAGCTGTCGACTGGAGTAGATAGAGGCTCGAGTGCAAGATGGCGGGCACGGGTGCAGGCTGCAGGTGGATGCCTGAGATGTGGCTGTTGGGGAGATCTATGCACTGGAGAGTGCGGCGGTGAGCAGTGGCCCACAACTATGAATGTGGGCGTAGACTGCTGAGCAATGAGCCTGGGTGCTGAGGAAATAAGAATTGTGAGACCTATGTGTCCCCTTTATGTACACATGCATGTAACCCATGCATTTCCCCTCCATGGCCTGTCTATCATGATGCTTATGCTATAACGTGGCCTGCCATCATCCAGTCTCCCATGAGAGAAACGGCAAATCTGCATTGAGGCCTACACGTTTTGCATCATGTTTTCCTGCACTCGTGTCATTTTCATGAAAGCCCGTTTTTGTGGCTCAGCCAGAGCCGAAAAGAGGTTTCAGGCCTCAGACGCTCTGAGAGCTGCAGCTGCGTATCCTTGGCCTTGCACACTTGGGCCGCAGCCAAAGGGGCCCT
This sequence comes from Triturus cristatus, assembly GCF_964204655.1. NCBI lineage: Eukaryota > Metazoa > Chordata > Amphibia > Caudata > Salamandridae > Triturus > Triturus cristatus. The sequence continues at coordinate 763,103,441 of NC_140595.1, forward strand.
GTCCGAGGTGCCGAGACAGTATTGAGCACGGTTATCTGCTTACTCCTACTGAACCACATTCCTGCCTGGAGAAGGAGGAATAAACACGACCCGTCTGCAAAGGAGAGAGCCTAGCCTTTCTGTCTCTTTTTGTGTGATTGCAAATCTCACATCAGTGAAAAGCCCATAGCCCCCATGTAAGGCCTACGCAGTGAATGAAGAAATAGATGCCACATTGGCTCTTGGTGATGGGCAACCTATGTCACAAATCTGTCCCTGCTCCGGACTTTAGATATCAGATAATACAAGATGTACTGGTCGTCCTGACACTGAAGGTCTCACTTCCAGACTCCCCGATTGCACAGCAGCCGTTCCCCACGTCAGTTACACGTCATGCTCGAGTTGAGCACAAGTAAGGCAAAGTTCCAGTAAAGTTCCAGCTGATCACGCAACCCCTTCTAGGCATCCACCCACCTATGACATTCACCTATGATCATCAAGTGGACGCCCACATGGACGCCCACCTTCACGCCTACCTACACACCCACATGCTCTTATCTCATTCTCTCTTGCTCCGCCTGAAGCACTCCTGCTTACGTATATTATTGAATGTATATATACTGTACTCTGTGAATAAAGTTTGAGAATTCTGAGCAGAAGACCCTTCCTGATCCCTTGTGGTGATGGAACTATTCTCCCTATAACTCGAGTTATTGGAATAAAGCCCTTTTGAACCTGATACCACAGACTCAGCCTCTTGCTTTATGCATGATCCTATTGATACATATAGAAATTATGAGTGCGTAATTCTTTATTTACCACATTAATGGCGCCCGAATAGGGACAAATCTCCTTCCCCACGCGCCGGAGATGAAGGTCCAGTTTTGCCCCCTTCTACAGCCGTGACGGACTTCAAGTGTACACGTCGCGGGTTTTTCCCGCCAACTCCCTCAGGCCAACGAAGGAGACGGACTGCGACCAGGCATCCATACGAGGCGATGAGGATTGCGGATCGTCCCGACCCAGAGCCCACCCTGCGAGAGAGCTGTGTCCGAGGTTTCTAGAGATCTACCAAAGATACGCCATTCCCTGCGCAGCGTCAAGTGTCCGAGGCCTTCAAGTTCTGCTTCCCGGTGAGTTTTTTCATGGGGGTTGCATAAAGACGGGTTCATTTAATGAACACGGTAAAGACGTGTCTCACTTGTGAGACCGGTATGTTGTCAAGTATTCAAGAGCATGCATCAAGTATTCAGGCATTCAAGAATTCGAGTATCCAAGCATTCAGGTGCACCGATTTAATTGTATGAATGTTATTGTCTTAGTCAGGTTCAGTTAGGTTTGAATGTGTCAGGTTTTTATGTAAGTTTGTTTCATTGTGATTTTTGTTTTTTGGGTCATTGTGATTTTTGTTTTCGGTTACATTCCAACATGCCGTTGTTTTCGAAACTGCGTAAGATATGTACCAGAAAAGGTGTACTAGAGGAACCAGTTAACATTCCGCCTAGAGACACACCTGGACATTTCATGTACTGTAAGCATGGTTTAGATGCCATGTTGTTTTTAGAACTATGGGTGGATTATACGAAGGATTTAGAGACAAAGTATAGATGGCCTATCACGGGAACGTGGGATGCGGAATGCATTATGAAGGTAGAGGAAGAGATATGGAAGAGAAAATGTAGACCTGCTCAGAAGGATGCCATTGAGTTTTGGCGCAAGGAGTCCCATAGAAGAACAGAGAAAGAGTTCCACAAAGCAGAGAGAAGTAAACAGGAGTCTGAAAAAGCCAAAGAAAAGAAATTACAGGAGGAAGGGGAACGGGTAAAAAGAGAGCAGACTGAAAGAGAAAGAAATACTGTCGTTGCTGGTATTTATCCCGTCCTTTCAGAGGAACTAGCAAGAGTGGCCCCAGTAGAAAGACCCATTAGAGTGCCACCGCAAGTACCCCGAAAAATAAAACCAACAGCATCCGAAACGTTTATTAACACCTACCTAGAGGAATCCCCACCAGCATACGTGGACGGATCTTTCCCTGCACCCCCAACACAAGCCCAGCTCCAGGAGCTCGAGGACGGCGGGGAGGGAGGATCCGGGACAACATCAGGAGGGGGGCCGACAGTAAAAGTAGACATCTCCGAATGTATATATGATCCAGATCCAGGAAAGGGCAGAATGCTCGTGTTTTCACTACGGCTTAGACGAGCAGTTGCAGATTTGGAAAAATTACCAGATATGGATAAACACCTAAAGAAAATGTACACATTCATAAGAACAGGCGAAGGTCCTGAGTGCATAGCAGCAGCCATACAAAATAGAAAAGTAATTATTAAGAACTATATCCTTCGCTTCCTAATTAACTGTCTGATCAGGGAAAAAGACGAAGGTGACGGGGACGTAGACCATTGTTATATTGGTTGGAGTGATCGCATAGATGCCGGTCAGCATGATAAATCAGGACAGACAGACAACATGTTGACCAAAATCCGAAAGGCAATAATGGCCTCACACAAAGCAGGACCGAACGAAAAGGCTGAGTCATCCTCTGATGATGAAGCAGGGGACAAAGACAGAGTACTATATGTGGGCCATGCCCGGCGGTTCGAGAGGCCCAAGGGCCTCAATCACCGTAAACAGGGAACGGCTATAAAAGAAAGATATTCCCTTGAAAGTTTGTTCCAAATCACCGAAAAAGCGGTGAATAAATGGTTAGGTAAAGATCAGCCCCTTACCCCGACCGAAAATGAATTAGCACGGTCAGCCACCCTGTGGGTATCCCAATACGATACATATAATAATGATATCGTAGCACAGACGTTCTTGAGCCTCCCACCAAACGAACAGCGCATAGCTGGTGTTTACATGGTCCAACATTTGATTACGTTGTATGAGAGTCAATATTCTGGTCCTGGTCTATTGTATAAGTTGCTGGACGACATAATACTAGACAGGTGGATGAACATGGGTACTGAATTGATTAATGTCATCCTGGATCAGCGACACAAATATATAGTATACGTTACTAGGTCCCTGCTTCCCGCTCCACCACAGGATAAGGGACAGTTATACGACAAGCTGAACCCCCTACGAGAGGTTCATCCTGTAAAGGATGCAAACAATGTGCTGCAACGGGTGTATGTCTACACCCCCTTGTCAAAATTAGAGATACTGGAAATGAAAAAAATGTTGCCCTCCCATGATAAAGACCCGGGGGGTTTTCACCGAGAACTAAAAGACATTCTCCGCTTAGGAGAATATACATATGCTGACATTTTAAAGTTATTAAAAGTACTATTGCCTGCTGGTATTTACGAGAAGCTTAAAGGAAAGGACTGGGAGGTGGGAGAGAAAAAGATTAGCTGGGATCTGTTGGAAACAGAGGAAGAAGCCAGAGGCCCGGGGGTTGGTCTGGGTCCCCGAGCTAAAGACTTACCTGAACTCCTTGTACAAGTTTTGCCTAGATTATTAGTTACTAAGAAGGAAGACTGGGATGCTATTTCAGCCTGTAAACAGAAACCAGTCGAGGACACTAGCGATTTTTACTCTAGGTTTGAGAAATGTTTTACTATCAATAGTGGCCTTAAGCCCGGTAGCGATTCATATCCCCATCTTTTCGTGAGCAAACTAGTAGAAAATTCCCTACCAGAGGTATAGTATAGGGTACTGAAGGTTGAGAGCACTTGGCAAGCAAACAGCCCTTCCCAAATGTTACAGATGTTACAATATCACCAGAACAGAATTAGAGAAGAACACGACCAGGAAAAGAGACGCATGAAAGACACAAAGATGAAGATGCTGGTGGCCCAATCGACACCGGCAAACACAAACACGAACAAGAATAGCACAAAACAAACTAGTGGGACCTGTAATTATTGCAAGAAGCCAGGCCACTTCGTAAATGAATGTGCAGTCCTGAAACACAATATAGCTATAGGTAAAACAAAGCCACGTCCTTATCCTCCCAAGGAAAATAACACACATCAGACATCAGATACGTTTCCACCGCCGCCACCGCCTGTCCATGCACCTGCACCAGCCCACGCCACAACACAAATGTATGAGCACGCTCAAACTAACTATCCAGAATACCAAGCATATTCATGAAGCAGCCCAGAGAGGGAATTCGACTTGCCCCTTATTCCAGTTCCTGTGGACCAAGAGGGTCCCTATGTACATGCACGTTTACTAGGACAAGATAAAAAGTTTTTGATTGACACTGGGGCGAGTAGAACTACCATAAGTCATTCCGAGGTTCCAGGGGCACCCCTCTCGGGCTCAAAGAACATATCCCTGGGCTTTTCAGGAAAGCCTATTATTAATGAGGTTTCAGAACCAGTCTCTTTAGGAGTTGGTCCACTAATACATACAACAGACTTACTGCTTACTAAATCATGTCCAGAAAACTTACTTGGTATAAAGACATTAAAGGAACTGGGAGCAATTATCTGTTGCTCGCCAGAAGGAGTGCGACTGTATTTACGTGATTTCAAGGGACATTTTGTAATGAAAGATATTGACATCAGGCTCCAAAATGTACCACAGCACCTATGGGCACAAGGCCCGACTGACGTAGGTTTCATGAACATTACACCACACCAGGTCACCCTCAAGGAAGGAGTAGTACTGCCACGGATTAGACAATACAAAATCCCACCTGAGGCTGAAGTAGGGTTACTGAGAATAATCGATGAACTCATTGCACAAGGGGTGGGGGTAGAGACAGATTCAAACATATGCAACTCACCTGTTCTTCCTATTCTTAAACGAACTGATCCCAATACAACACCCGTCTATAGATTAGTTGTGGACCTGCGAGAATTAAACAAATGTGTGGTGCCACAGTACCCTGTGGTCCCGGACATTTCTTCATTATTGACTGCTATTGATGCGAAGGCTACGTTCTTTACAGTTATCGATCTGAAGAACGCATTTTTCAGTATCCCAATGCATCCAGACAGCCAATATCTTTTTGGTTTCAGTTTAAAAGGCCACAGCTTCAGATTCACAAGAGCACCACAGGGCTTCACGGAAAGTCCTAGCATCTACAGTCAGGCACTCAAACGACAACTAGACAGTATTCATATGCCTACCACTACAGCACTGATACAGTATGTAGATGACATTCTCATCACTGCAAGATCGGAAACTGACTGTGAAGATGTATCACTCACGGTTTTACACTTCCTGGCTGACAAGGGGCACAAAGTGTCCCCTTCGAAGCTACAATTCTGTGAACAGCAAGTGGCGTACCTTGGGCACTTGCTATCCAAGGAGGGTAGGCGACTGACACCAGAACGTATTCAATTGATTTCTGGCCTTTCACAGCCCAAGACACAAAAGGAGGTACGTGCATTCATTGGCCTCACTTCATATTGCAGGCAGTGGATCCCCCAGTATGCTTACATAGCCAAGCCCCTAATACAGTTGACGACACAGGAGACAGCTTCTACTAATGTCCTCCCTTGGACACAAGAACACACTGTGGCATTTGAAGAATTAAAAAGAGCGTTATGTCAAGCACCAGTTTTAGCAATCCCTGATTACAACAAATCTTTCATGCTTTTTCTGACAGAGCGAGATGGAACAGCACTCTCTGTCCTAACACAAGATCATGCAGGAAAACATAAGCCCTGTGCTTATTTTTCTAGTACATTGGACCCAGTAGCACAGGCTTTGCCTGCGTGCCTAAAATCTGTTGCAGCAACGGCCTTAGCCATAAGACAAAGTGACTCGATAGTGCTGGGCCACCCCCTGACAGTACAAGTACCGCACGCAGTGGAGGTTCTCTTGAACCGGACACAAACACAACACCTGACTGTAGCGAGACTGACAGGTTATGAGTTGACGTTATTTCAACCACACATAGAGATCAGACGATGCAACATACTGAATACTGCTACTCTTTTGCCCTCCAGCACAGAAAACGTTTCCCCACATGACTGTGTTGAAGTAATACATACCGTGACTAAACCAAGACAAGACTTGACAGATGTTGCACTCCCAGACCCTGACCTAACACTCTATGTTGACGGCTCATGCATGAGGACGGGGGCGGGAGAATTAGTGGCAGCGTATGCAGTGACCACTGCTACTGAAATCATAGAGACTAAAAGAATAGACATACTGTCAGCACAAGCAGCAGAGCTCATCGCCCTGACACAAGCGTGCATAAGAGCTAAGCACTTGAGAGTAAACATTTACACCGATTCACAATACGCATTCGGGGTAGTTCATGACTTCGGAGTACTGTGGAGAGAAAGAGGTTTCTTGACCTCTCACGGGGCCAAGATACAGCATGGCCCCCTTATTCAAGCCCTTCTGGAAGCGATACATTTACCAACAGCCATAGCTATCCTGAAATGCAAAGCACATACTAAAGCCACAGATACCATTTCTCAAGGCAATGATCTGGCAGACCGAACTGCTAAACAGACAGCTCAGACCCCACTAGACATGACAAACTCACAGATACCATCAATGACCAAAGCCATGACAGTCAGGGATCCTTCCAGGGATGTACAAGATATACAGACACATGCTACTCTAGACGAATTAAAGAAATGGTCGGAACAAGGAGGGGTACTGACTGATCAGGGTTGGATGACTAAGGGCAAAGCAACATGGTTTCTTCCTGATTCGATGGTACAAGTGATCATAAATACCGCACATAGTCCTGCACACTTAGGAGAGAAAGCAATGCTAGACAGTTTACAGAATATATGGTTCAACAAGCACCTGCGTGCAGCAGCGAAACAAAAGGTCAGAACATGTATGATCTGTTGCCAATTCAATCCAGGTAAAGGCATTCCGATGGAACAAGGTGGATTCCATCCACCTGACCACCCTTTTGAAGTCCTCCAGATGGATTATATCCAAATGGACAGATGTAGAGGTTACAAATGTGTCCTGGTAGTAGTATGTTCACTGACAAGGTGGACAGAAGCTTATCAAGTCCCTGATTATACTGCTGTAACTACCGCCAGACAATAGGTGCGAGAGTTTTTCCCACGTTATGGATTACCGCGTGTCGTATATTCCGACAACGGTCAGCCTTTCTCCTCTGAACTCATGAAACAGGTGTCCCTCCTGTTAGGGTATACCTGGAAGTTCCACTGCGTACGACATCCTGAGGCAGCAGGCCTTGTAGAAAGACACAATCAGACCTTAAAGATAAAACTAGCAAAGATTTGCGCAGACAAAGGTGTAGATTGGATGGTAGCCCTGCCGGTTGCCCTCTTTTACATGCGAATGGTAGCCCATTCTAGAACAGGCTTATCTCCCTATGAAGTGGTCTCTGGTAGGCCACCGAATATGTGGGGCACTCCAATGCCTAAAAAGATTACTGATGTTGATAGTAACATGCTGACAGATTACCTGGCTTCCTTGATGTCTGCACTACTCTCTTGTCGTTCTCAGGTTGCTGCCGCCTTCTCTGACAACACCCAGGTCAAGGAACACTCCATCGCTCCTGGGGATTATGTCCTAATAAGGAACTTTGATAGATCGAGCCCTCTTGAGCCGAGGTGGAAGGCGCCGAAGTTAGTGTTATTAACAACGAGGACAGCCGTTAAAGTTGAAGGACGGAAAGGATGGGTCCATCTTCATCATTGTAAACGCTACTTCGGGAATAACGATTCTTTTAAAAAGGACACGAACTTTTCAGACTTTGAGCCCCCTTTACTAGAGGAGACTCCCCAGCAGGAGTACAAAGCTAAACTTAGATCTAAAAAGTCAGAACCCGTTTGATCAATTAAGTCCACTAGGTGGTGAAGCGGTTGAACATGTATTCTGGCTTGCATAAGATCTCGGACAATAATAATGATAAAAAGAGCAAGATGAAAAGCAAATACTGTAAAATATTACGTGGTAGATGTATAGTGACTTTGATTTTTCTATCTCTTCTGTGCATCACGATAATATGTATCAGCTTAATACTACATGCTATTTTTCCTCCTATTGCCTCACTCTTACACTCCTCCACTAATGATACCATAAAGCACACATTTAGTGATCTGCCATCCCATGAGCTATCATATCGACTTGCCTTACGCAACAATACCTTTATTCAGATGCTGCACCATTCACATCAGACTAGCAATGCTACAGACTGCTGGGTCTGTGGCCGACTTCCCCCGTATCAGAAGGTGAAGGGAGTGTTGCCTCTTTTCCCTTTTCCGTTCTCCCATAATGGTTCTTGCGGAGCATGGTTTGCCTTAATGACATCCATCAACGGTAATGTCAAAGAATGTCAAGACAAGGAGTGTAGGGGCGATTGGGTATGGGGTAACTTGAATAAAGTCATGAATGAAGCATGTTTCCCAGATGAAGAAGGTCTTCCCCAAAGGAAAGGTACAGATCTAGAAAATGAAGAGTATCTGCAAGGAAATGCGACCCTCGACTTTATGGTGTTGTATGTCAAGCCCATACACAATTTAGGTCCATCCTCACTTACAGTTCTGCCAGTAAAAGGGAACTTGTGTGTCAGAAAAGAAGGCTCAGTACATTTGGGGCACAGCGAGTGTAACACTATAATAGTGTTTAAAGACAAAGGAAAGTCCTATTTCAGAGCATCACGACACACCTATTTTATTTGTGGCCAGACAGCCTATGTGCAACTGCCCTTAGACTGGGGTGGGACGTGCTACATATCATTTCTTTTACCACCCGTTTTCTTGGCCCCATCGAACTATCATCAAGATCTCCAACTAGCACTTATCAGACACAGACGAGGGCTCGATGCCTCCGGCATTGACCAAACTGAGACAGCTTGGGAGCAATATACAGATTTCAACAAAGGATTTTTTTTCTTCATAGGTCCCGTCCAGAATAGTAAACTTATCCGCAGGCTAACAAGGATTCTAGAAACAGTTGCAAATGAGACTGCATCAGCCCTGGGGAACTTGACCCAGGAACAGTCTGCTATGAGAATGGTCGTTCTTCAGAATCGTCTTGTTCTTGACGTCATCCTGGCGGATAGGGGCGGGGCTTGTAGGATCATCGGCTCCAGCTGTTGCGTTTTCATCCCTAATAACGCACCGTCTGTATAAAAAGCAATAACAAGGCTCCACAAGATTGCCCAAAGCATACATCAAGACCCAGGCACGTGGACTTGGTCCAGTTGGCTCTGGGGAATAATATCGGCATGGGGATGGAAAGTGTTGACCGTCTGTGGATTAATACTACTAATGATATTCAGTTGTTGTCTATGTCTGCAGTGTGGCCCGGCCGTTTGCGGTCTGTGTGCTACTGCATGTGTTCCACATCCCCATTTACAGAGCATTGAAAATGGAAAAATAATGCTGCAAGAACAGATTGACTGTCTCATGAGAATAGATGTGACATGAAGGGTCCACTAGGGGACAAGGAGGGAATGAGGAAATAAGAATTGTGAGACCTATGTGTCCCCTATGTGCCCCCCAACGCTTTATGTACACATGCATGTAACCCATGCATTTCCCCTCCATGGCCTGTCTATCATGATGCTTATGCTATAACGTGGCCTGCCATCATCCAGTCTCCCATGAGAGAAACGACAAATCTGCATTGAGGCCTACACGTTTTGCATCATGTTTTCCTGCACTCGTGTCATTTTCATGAAAGCCCGTTTTTGTGGCTCAGCCAGAGCCGAAAAGAGGTTTCAGGCCTCAGACGCTCTGAGAGCTGCAGCTGCGTATCCTTGGCCTTGCACACTTGGGCCTCAGCCAAAGGGGCCCTGTCCGAGGTGCCGAGACAGTATTGAGCACGGTTATCTGCTTACTCCTACTGAACCACATTCCTGCCTGGAGAAGGAGAAATAAACACGACCCGTCTGCAAAGGAGAGAGCCTAGCCTTTCTGTCTCTTTTTGTGTGATTGCAAAGCTCACGTCAGTGAAAAGCCCATAGCCCCCATGTAAGGCCTACGCAGTGAATGAAGAAATAGATGCCACATTGGCTCTTGGTGATGGTCAACCTATGTCACAAATCGGTCCCTGCTCCGGACTTTAGATATCAGATAATACAAGATGTACTGGTCGTCCTGACACTCAAGGTCTCACTTCCAGACTCCCCGATTGCACAGCAGCCCTTCCCCATGTCAGTTACACGTCATGCTCGAGTTGAGCACAAGTAAGGCAAAGTTCCAGTAACGTTCCAGCTGATCACGCAACCCCTTCTAGGCATCCACCCACCTATGACATTCACCTATGATCATCAAGTGGACGCCCACATGGACGCCCACCTTCACGCCTACCTACACACCCACATGCTCTTATCTCATGCTCTCTTGCTCCGCCTGAAGCACTCCTGCTTACGTATATTATTGAATGTATATATACTGTACTCTGTGAATAAAGTTTGAGAATTCTGAGCAGAAGACCCTTCCTGATCCCTTGTGGTGATGGAACTATTCTCCCTATAACTCGAGTTATTGGAATAAAGCCCTTTTGAACCTGATACCACGGACTCATCCTCTTGCTTTATGCATGATCCTATTGATACCTATAGAAATTATGAGTGCGTAATACTTTATTTACGACAGTGCTGTGCACACCTTGCCTGAGGAGGAGATCGCAGGAGTAGCAGCTGGGGCAAGCGGACTGTGTAGGCCTTCCTGGCGGCTCTGCAGCCCATAATATCAAATTGCTAAGGAGAATGGATGTTGGCTGCCCTAGTGGGAGGCTTGACCATGGTATGACTCTGGACAAGCCCCCCCCAGACAGGACATGACCTGTGAATTTTGCCTTGTGGGTGACCCGAGAGACTTGCGTCGGTCACCCACATGTAGCTCCCAAGTGAGGAGGCGGCTTGCCTGGCTTGCTGGATGGGTTTCGTCCTGCAGTTGATGGCCCCCTATTGTTGAGTGAGGGCTGCGATCAACAGTGCATAAACTATAGTTGTGATGGTTGTGCACTGGGATTGCACTGCTCACTTGCACTTTTGCTTACCTTACATTGCCTGGACTGCTAACCCTGCCTCAAAACTGATATTCACAGGTTGCTGCGCGGGGCCTTGCTCCTTTGCCACTGCTGAGGAGGTAGGTGGTGGTGATCATGGGCAAGCTGGGGGCAGTTCAACAGACAAAAATTGACCAGTATGATGAAGAGACTAGGACTAAATAGGTGGTGCGAGATGGGGGGGGGGCTACACAGTCCACTGATTCCAGGGACGCACAGATACTGGCTGTCATTAAAAAATCACCTCTTGCTTTAGAACAGAAAATAGATTTTGGCACAATAGAGGTCAACCTCCTTTGCGCAGACTTCCACAAGGTAAGCGAATGGGCATGGGCCACGGAACAATCTGTGCAAGCACTACAGACCACTGTTACCAAGCTATGGTCCAGGGTGAGTTCCCTTTCGGATCTTTCCCGCCACTTTGGAATCAGGGTGGGGAATGCGGAAGCTAGATATCGCTGCAACAACATCAGATTCTCAGGGTTTTCTGAAAGGGCACAGGGTGGGTTGGTGGAGCAAATCCTGGATCTCCGGATCAGAACTGAAGTGAAACTGGTGGTTTGTCTTCCGTTTTTGTCTTAGAACATGTACATTGTACGTTGGCAACCATGCCTCCCCCAGGTGCATACCCATGCATGATTATTGGCTGTAAGCATAACTACAAGGATAGGGATTTGTTCCTCTAGCATGCATGCAAGCGTGGTGATTTTAAGCATGCAGACCAGATTATAAAGATTTTACCGGATTATAAGAAGCATGTGCAAAAACACTGAAGATCGTTTGATGCAGTGAAAAAAAAGCTGCATGCCATGAGACACAAAAATATTATGATGCCGGAATATCATTGTCAAAAATAACATTTTTTAGGTAATTAATATCATTATTAAGAATATTGTTGTTGTTAATATAGTTTTCAATAATATAGTTGTTAAGAATATAATTTTAAATTATTTCATGTGTTTTAGTTCTTATAAAAAGTGTATGCATTATTGTTTGTATAATTGTAATTATTTTTAATATAGTTTGTAATTTTAAGTGATTAAGAATTTTTATTGTATTTATTATTAATAGTAATTGATAGTGTTGCAGCGGGTTGTTGTGTTTGTAGAGGGATAGGGTGGGAAGTTAATTAAGTAATAATTAATGAATAATTTTTAAGTAAGTATTTGATTGATATTATTCATGCATAATTTGCAATACTAATTTAATTAATTACATTTTAGGTGCAGGTTGCTATGTTGCTATGTTTATAGGGGATAAGTGTGGGAAGTTAATTATGTAATAACCAATTAACAAGTATGTTTTATTAATTATTAATGATAAATTGATTATTAATTATGTATATTATGTGATAATCATATATTGTAGTTACATTTCATGTGCAGTTTATTGGGTTTGTAGGGGTATAGAGTGGGAAGTTAATTAAGTAATACTTAATTAATAATTAATTATTAATTATTCTGAATTGTTGGAGTGATTAATAATTAGGTAGAATGTGTAATACACAATTATTTTAGTTATAGTTTGCTTGTGGGTTGCTAAGTTTATAGGGGTGTAGGGTACTAGGCTAATTATTTTAAAAATAATAATTATTAATGTATAATTACATATTTAATTGATTAATAATTATGTAAATTGTGTAATAATTAGAAATTAGTTATATTTTCGGTGTGGGCTGCTGGGTTTGTAGGGTTGTTTGGTGAGAAGCAAATTAATTAGTTCTTAAATAACAATTAATTCATAATTGTTAACTAGTTATTTGATTGATTATCAATTATGTAAATTGTTTTATACTTATTTATTTTAGTTACATTTTAGGTTTTGGTTGCTAGGCTTGCAAGGGTATAGGGCTGCAACGTAATTAAGGAATACTGAAATAACCATTATTTTGATTAATTATTAAATTGTTTATGAATTTTGTAAATTGGTTATTTAAAAAAAACATACATATATAATGTTAAGTAATAATGTTTATATTAAGAGTTTTATATATTTTCTTAATTAATATGGTTATGCAAATATGTAATGCTTTTGAAGTGAACTAGTTTATCTACTGTTGCTTGGATTGGAGAAGGAACAGTAAATCTTACCCCTCCAAAGTCCAACACTTTTCCTACTGTTGCACAGAATGGAGTGGGAATAATACATTCTACTCTTCCAAAGTCCAACATTTTCCCTACTGTTGCATAGACTGGATTGGGATTAGTAAATGTTACCCCTCCGAAGTTCAACACTTTCCCTACTCTTGCACAGACTGGAGTGGGAATAGTAAATTTTACCCATCCGAAGTCCAACGAATTCCCTACTGTTGCACAGAATGGAGTGGGAAAAATAAATGTTTCCCCTCAGGCGCCCAATGCTTTCCCTACTGTTGTACTATTTGGAGTGGGAATAATATATTTAACCACTCTGAAGTTCTACTCTTTCTCTACCATTGCCATAAACTTGAGTGAGAATTGTGTATGTATTATTCCCAGACTCAAAATACATTTCCTAATATTGTTTAAATATATTTATTATTAATATTTGTTAATAATTTTATTTTATAGTATTTGTTTATATTTTTGGTGTCTAAATTTATGTAATCTATGTTGTACATTTATGTTTTTGTTTCATGAATATATATATATTCACTGAAAAAACATAGGTTTTACAGACGTTATAGTTAGGAATTAGCATTTAAAAAACCTTAGAAATTCACATAAAAAAACATAGGTTTCAGGGACGTTATAGTTAGTTGGACATTTATAAAAGCAGAGAAATTCTCCTGTTATAGTTAGTTGAGCTAACTATAACTCGAGCGCCCGCAATGCACTGCTGATGATGTCAGAAATTACATCACTCATGACATGGTCAGTGACATCACTGATAACATCTCAAATGACATCACTCATGACATCACTCATGACATCATCCAGTGAATGTATGTTTCTATAAAATGTAAATATGTAAATATGTTTTATATATATATGCCAAGGTGTATTGAAGAATGATTGCATTTACAAGTGCCTATTTCGTATGTGTGTGACTGACTGAATAAATGAGTGATTGAACGTGTTTTACTGAATGCATGGGTTAGTGACTAAACTGTGTAAAAGTCTGTATTAGTCTCTCCATTGGTGTGTAAGCAACTGCATGGGTTGCTGAATACCTACATGAGTGTCTATATAGGTTATTGATTTGTTGTCTGAGTATCTGTATGGGTCCCCCAGTGTCTGTGTCTGTATGAGTCTGTGCATAGATGTCTGAGTGGGTGAATCAGTGGTTGTATAGATTACAAAGTACATCTGGAAAGGGCTATATGGGTGAGTTAGTGTGTCTATGGGTGTGTTGGTGAGTGAATAAATGTCTCAGTGGTATATCGGTGACTAATTACATATGTTTTAAGCCACTATATGTGAGTGTTGGAGTATATAAATGAGTATACGTGAGACTAAGTTATTTCAAGAGTGGGTGTATAAATAAGTGCCTGCTTCTATCAGTGATTGTATAAGACAGTAAATATGTGTTAGTATCTGTATAAATAAGTGATGTGGTATGTCTAAAAATAACGAAGTTGGTGTGTATAACTGTATACATGATTAAATGGGTATGTGATTCATTCTTTGCATTACTGACTAGGTGTGTGAGTAACTCTATGGATGAGTGGCAGCATGTGACTGCATGTATAGATGTAGGAGTGCATATTATAGTCCTCTATTGATGAGTAACTACATGTATAAGTGACTGGATGTGTGTGTGTAGCCCTAGGAAATAGTGAGTGCTATGGAGTATATGGCATTCTTCTGTGTATGGTTTCAAAAATAGTAGTCAGCATTTTACAATGGGTGTATCAAAGTTTATATTAGAACATCAGTAGGTGCATCAGATTGTCACGTGGATGATGTCATGAGTGATGTCATCAGTGATGTCATTTGAGGTGTCATCAGTGATGTCATCAGTGATGTCACTGATCATGTCATGAGGGATGTAATATGTGACATCATCAGCAGTGCATTGCGGGCGCGCGAGTTATAGTTAGCTCAACTAACTATAACAGGCGAATTTCTCTTGTTTTTTTATGAGTCAAATGTCCAACTAACTATAATGTCCCTGAAACCTATGCTTTTCTCAGTGAATTTCTAAGGTTTTTTAAATGCTAATTCCAAACTATAACGTCTTTAAAACCTATGGTTTTTCAGTGAATTTCTAAGGTTTTTTAAATGCTATTTCCTAACTATAACGTCTGTAAAACCTATGTTTTTGTCTGTGAATTTCGAAGGTTTTTTAATTGCTAATTTCTAAGTATAACGTCTCTGAAACCTATGGTTTTTTCGATGAATTTCAAAGGTTTTTAAAATATCGAACTACTATTGTGTATTTGTCATTAATCCTACTTTTTCTAACTTTTCAACTACATAAAATAACCTGCAAAAGTACTATGTAATGTAATACATTTAACAAATTACAATGAGTTTTTAAATAATACAAAACTATTTAACATTCAGATAACAATTTTTCTCCCTTTTTTTGCTGTCATCAGCTACTACTTAACTTCACTATTCACAGTGATGCCAGTGTAGTTTCATCATAAACAGCAGGGGGAAAAAAAACAATCAACTAGATTGTGAAAATCAACACAAATAACACATCCAATAGTACTTCAAATGTTCAAACCTTACCTTTGCTTCGTAGATTGTCTGCAAATGTACCCAATATGCAGATAATGTATCCAAAATTTCGCTTTGAAAGCATCCAGTATGAATTCCTTCAAGATCTGACGTAGTTTCTCTGCACATTTTCCCAATACGCCGATAATATATCAAAATTGTCGCATTGAAAGCATCCAGTATGAATTCCTTAATGATCTTACGTAGTTTCTCTGCACAATTTTTCCGATACACCACATAATGTATCATAAATTTCGCTTTGAAAGCATCCAGTATGAATTCCTTAAAGATCATACATAGTTTCTCTGCACATTTTCCAAATACGCCAGATAACATATCAAAATTGTCGCATTGAAAACACCCAGTATGAATTCCTTAAAGATCGTAAGTAGTTTCTCTGCACAATTTTTCCAATACACCACATAATGTATCAAAAAGTTTGCTTTGAAAGCATCCAGTATGAATTCCTTAAAGATCTTACGTAGTTTCTCTGCACAATTTTCCCAATACACCAGATAATTTATCAAAAATTTTGCTTTGAAAGCATCCAGTATGAATTCTTTAAAGATCTTACGTAGTTTCTCCGCATATTTTCCCAATACGCCAGATAATGTATCAAAAATTTTGCTTTGAAAGCATCCAGTATGAATTCCTTAAAGATCTACACACCTTCCCATTAAAGCTGAATAGTGTATCTAAAATCTTTGTTTCAGAAAAATTAAGCTTGAGTTGGGTAATTCATAAGGCAATCTCGGTTTCATTTCCAAGTGTGTATCATTACCGTGACTCCAACCATTTTTACACTTTAAATAAACTGTATCATGTCCACTTGTAGTAGTACTTCGTGCATGGAAAACAATAGCAACTGTTGCAAAAGTTCTTTCAGAAATAGATACTTGATTAGCAACAAACTTTTTAATTTTGGTTTCCACTTTTCTTCCATTTGGTCGACAGCGTTGCAGCATTATAATCAAATATTTTCTATATCTTTGTAGGCATAATGCAGATAGCATTCTTGATTTACAATGAGAACATATTATCTCATGATCAGCTTCTTTTACTAATTTGGAAAATGGTACAGATTTGCAGTCAGGTATTGTTTAATATAAAAATCGATCTCTGTCAACTATAGTGCTTGAAGTTAACGAACACTCTTCACATTTATGTTCCCATTTGTAACTGAGTCCAAATAAACTCTCAATCTGAATTCCTTCATCTTCTAGTACTCCAAGCATAACCATCAGAAATTCTTGTGCATCTTTCTGTATATTAGCACTGAACGTTAAAGATCCAGTACATGTATCCAACAGTTGGCGAATACCAGAAGCAGAATTAATCTTACTTCTATCAGTTCTCAATTCTTGAAATAAAGTGTAGAGTGCAGAACATAAAGTTTTTTCCTGACTTTCCATAATTTCACCACAAACATATTCAAGATAAAATATAGCATTTAGAATGACATTACCATAGCAGTTGACACCAGAAGCATTTTCTAATTGGTATCAACAACATCATCACTTGTTTGTATTTTCTGCTTCTTTACATCTTTTCTTTTCTGTTGATTTTCTTTCTGCTTTTCAACCATAGTTAACTCTTCAACATATTTGCGTTTTGAACACACAACACGTTTCTCATAAATAGGATATTCACCTAAATGGGGAGCATAAAGCCTTCTCAACCGAATATATTCTGTTACACAATTAACATCAGCACTAACCTTGTTCTCATCAAAATCAATTAAATATAAACCAGACAACCTTCTAACTCGAGATAATGCAACATATACCATTCCCTCTTTAACCACAGTTTTGACAACATTTACCAAAGCATTATCTAACTTAAACCTTGTGATTTGTGAATAGTTACTGCATTTGCTAAACAGAAGGGAAACTGTTTTCTACGAACATACAAGTCTTTTACAAGCAAAAAACGGCGGCAGAACGTGCAATATATCTTACCTCTGCAATCTGATCAAATTTAACTTTCAAAAATTCAATTCCATTTCTATTTTGATATTTCACAAAATCAACAACTTTACCCATTGCTCCATTCACTAATCCTTCTTGTACATTCAGATTACACTTCAAAATTACCCTACAGTTTAAACATACATCTACATTATTTTCTTAGCCAGCAGTTTTTGATACAGACTTTTCCAAAGAATCCAATTTAGTCTGTAGTTTTTCTGAAAGAACAATTGTTATTCCTTGATGCTCTATTTTATCAATAGCTTCAAAGTGAACTATTTCTTGATTTTCCAATTTCATAAGCTCTCTATTAAATGTATAACACTCTTCCACTGTAGGCATTAAGCAAACTAGACTGTTTTTCTTTCATTTTCTTGTACATTACTTCTGCTGGTGTGTTTTCATTTGTAAACAAGTTCTTTTGTAGACCACTTTGAAAAGCTTCTTTACCATGTTTGCTTAGCACACCAATTCTTACATCTTTTAGAATATTTGCATAATCTTCATCTCTTGCTTGTCGCATATTCTGAGTGAGTTCTTTATATTCAAAATGTAACCACAGATTCACATTTCCAATACTTCCCAGAGATTTCTTAGTGTCTTCATGTAGAGGAGTTTTAAACACTGGTTCTCCTTTTACAGGGGGGAGTTGTAGCAGATCTCCAAATACAATTAAATGTTTTCCTCCAAAGAGAACGTCGTAATCTGTTTTTAATACCTGTTGCATTCTTAAGTGTACAAAAGCAAGCATTAAGTTTGAGACCATGCTCACCTCATCAATAATTAAAAGTTGCATTTTCTTCAGCACTCTTGACACTTCATAAGAAGCTTTTCCAGACAACTTCTGATCTTCTAATTTATTATCATGCTCCACTGGTAACATCAATAATCTATGCAAAGTAACTCCTTTAACATTGTGTGCAGCTAATCCAGTTGGAGCTGTTACCACACAACATACATGTGAACCAGTAGTTTTTTTAAGATAACTGGTCAAAACGTTAATTAAAAAACTTTTACCTGTCCCAGCTTGACCACTGATGTACATCAGAAGAGGTTTAAAAGATGAACACAGACATTCTTTTTTTTCATGCAACAAACCATGTTCTATCCGTTCTCTCACTTGCACATATATTTCTTTCTGTTTAACATTTAATTGTTCTTCTAACTTTTCCAATGTTTTATTCTCCTTGTGTGCTTGTTGCATTGCAATTTCGACTTCATGCATAGCAATCGCTGCTTTATTTTCCAGCATTGGTTGTCCAAGAGGATCCTGACTACATGGACCACTACTTTGACTATCTTGAGAACTTTCATAAGCTATTTCAGCTGTAATAATCTTTTCCTGTTCAACTTCATCATTCAACATTTTTAAATATGTAGGGAAAAGTGGACATCGAATGCTATCTTTACAAGCATTAAAAGAATCTTCGTAGTAGTTAAACTCTCTAAGTAATTCACTTTCGCTACGCCATGGTTTAAACAGCTGCAGAATTGCTAAATAGTAAAATTCTCGCTTATCTGGAGTTTCACAACTAAGTTTCTTTTGGTTTATAAGATTACCCTTTGCATGTTTTACTAAACAACCATGACATCCAACTACTGCAAACTTTCCTTGTTTTAAATTCTCTTTAACATTTCTTTTGAAGCTTTATTACAGACATAGCTGTTCCAGATGTTGATTCCTTTTTGGATAGTATGTGTTCAACATATTAGTTTTAAGAATGTCTGTACTATCGGGCTCATTTGCTGCTAATTGTTCAATTTCTTCCAATGACTTTAACACTCTATTTCATTTGCAGGCAAGACCTAAACTTACCCAAATGATTCCTCGTGACTTTGAATATAAACTTAAAGAACATAAGCGGTCTGAACATTCCTACAATCCAATTTCTCGGTGGGAAAGCATTTTCAAACTAAAGTTGTACAATTTTTTGCTAAGACTATTCTCTTGTGCAATTTCTTCCCACATTTGTTTCATCTCTGTTTTTTCAGATTTTGTTATGTACGATGTAACATAATGTGCAACAGCAATTGAGTTATCCGCAACATACTTGATGTCCATGTTAGCATTCCACATTTTTAAAATGACTGGATTGTAGTCATTGATATACTTTGACACTGTTCTTTTTAAGTTGTAGGTATTCTTTGGAGATTTCCGAGTTATTGTGTGCTTCACAGAAGAAAAAAAAGAATTTATTCTTCCTTTACAAATGACTGGACAGGGAAAACCAAACCAACATTTGGGTGCCGATTCCGATCCGGTAAAAAGGCCCTACGAATCGTCACACGGAGCGTTTTCTCCGTACGACGCGTACACGATAAACTGTTAGTACAACCCAGGAAGTACGATTCGTACAGAAAGCCGATTTCCGTACGAATCGTACAAAAGACCCTATGGGGAAAATAACCTTATGAATCATCTCCGGAACAGCCTGTACGTGCCGTCCGTACGAATGTAAGCTGCATTTTACGGCCCAGCAAGTACGATCCGTCCCTACGGCACTCCGTAGGGCTCTTTTTTTACGGGAGCCAAAAACTGCTGTATAAGCTGATTCCCCAGGAGTACGAGTCGTACAGGCCCCCCCACTCCAGCCCCGTATGTACGCACCATACCTCCACATACAGGGGTGGGGGTATGGCGCGTACATACGGGGCTGGGGTGGGGGTACGGCACGTACATACGGGGGTGGGGGTACAGCGTGTTCATACGGGGCTGGGGTGGGGGTACGGCATGTACATACAGGGCTGGGGTGGGGGAACGACGCGTACATATGGGGGTTGGGGTACGGCACGTACATACGGGGCTGGGGTGGGGGTACAGCGCGTACATACGGGGTGGGGGTACGGCACGTACATACGGGGCTGGGGTGGGGGTACGGCGCGTACATACGGGGCTGGGGTGGGGGTACGGCGCGTACATAGGGGGATGGGGTGGGGTTACGGCACGTACATACGGGGCTGGGGGTACGTCGCATACATACAGGGCTGGGGGTACAGCACGTACACACGGGGCTGGGATGGGGGTACGGCGCGTACATACGGGGGTGGGGGTACGGCACCTACATACGGGGCTGGGGTGGGGGGGGCCTGTACGACTCGTATCCCGGGCACAACTGTCCCCGGATACCAGTGGTACGGCGTTCGCTCCGTATGGGGCCTTTTCCATGCGCTTGTGTCTTCGGAAGGGCGGTACGAATCGTACTTGCGCGCTCGGACTTCAGTTTTACGTTTGTATGTAAAACTGTCCGGGGACGTCTCATAGACTTTTCCCGAAGCGATTCCTATGTATTTTTCCCGTACGAATCGTACTTCACCGTTTGTACGGTACTTGTACGATTCGTACGTAAAAAAATACGGATACGAGTCGTACGGGGAAAAAAAAATACAGGATCAGAATCGGCACCCTAGTGTAAAATTTTCCTTTAGACATTTATTTTCTTCTGCAGTACTTTCAACAACAGTGACTTTGGAAATGTAAAACTTGCTGTCTCAAGCTTTTATGTTCTCCTTCTCTTGGAATGTCACATGTCACATACTGTTCGATGAAATACAATACTGTTTCATCAGACTCAGTTCCAAATTTAGGTGCATCCTTGACCCATAGTAGCATATGTGTATGAGGTGCACCTCTTGCTTGGTACTCCTTTCTCCAAAAGAAATCGGTAACTACTCCAAGAGGTGGATTCTTTTTATTACAGATAAAAGATATCATACCTTGAAATTTATGATTAAAATATCTGCACACATTTACAGGATCCAATGAACACAGTTAACCAGGAGTCTTTATTTCAACACTTTTTATATTAGAATTTGCTTCTCTTAAAAACTCAAGCAAATCTTCCCAAGCACACTCTGCACAGCTAAGTGTTGGTGTACCTCCCACTTTTTTTGAACATCTGATAAAGAACCATATAAAAGACTTCCATTCAGTTCACTTAAACTTAATGCAGGACTTTTTACATAGTACAGTTTCTTTACAAAGTTCCGCATTTCTGAATGGCATACTGCTAACATCCTCAAATGATGAAAAACACTTTTACAAACCTTTCTTGAAAGACAAGCCAGAGAATGCCCATACTTCTCAGTATATTTTCTTACATTACATGGATCTAGTCCGTGTAACAACTTAGGTGCCGATTACGATCCTGTAAAAACCGGGTATGAACCGTCGGACGGAGCATATTCTCCGTCCGACGCGTACCCGGTCGGAACAATATACAAACATGGAAGTACGATTTGCACGGAAATACTATTTCCGTACGATTCGTACAGAACCCCGACCGACAAAAATATACATACAAATGTGATCCGGGAAAGCGCCGATGTGACGTCGGGACGCACGCAGCCTGCCATTCACGAACCAGGAAGTACGATTCGCACCGACGTCATCCCGCACGGAGAATATTTTCCGGCAGCCAAAAACTGCCGGGAAATCAGGACGACGCGAACAAGGAGTGCCTGCATGCGACGGACAGACATGGACCCGAACCTACGTGTCATCCCGGCCCTCATAGCAGTCGACCTCCTCTACAGGTTCCGACGCAGATGCCGCAGAAGGTCAGAACAACAAAGGGAGGGGGGAAAGGGGGGGGCAGGAGCAGGGGCAGGCCACAAAACCCCCACCCAAGTCACACAGCACACATGCCCTGGACATACCTGACCCCCAGGCACTGGTCACTACGAGGGGGTGGGGGCGTGTCCAGCAAAGCCAGCGTCCGCCACAACGGAAGTGGTTGACGACGCAAACCGGTAACACAACAATATAGGTATGTCCCGTACCCACGCCTTAAGAGCGTGTGTACGAGTCGTACCACGCCCACACCTACGTCACCCCAACAATGGCGGGACGGCTCGTACCCACGTGGCAAAGGCCTGGGTACGGCCCGCACAAGCATTCCACAGCGTGGGTACGGATATGTACGGACCGTACCCCCACCCCCGTATGCATGGAGCGCACCCCCATCCCAACAGTGTATGTACGGACCGTACCCCCACCCCCGTATGCATGGAGCGTACCCCCCATCCCAACAGTGTACGTACGGACCGTACCCCCACCCCCGTATGCATGGAGCATACCCCCATGCCAACAGTGTACGTACGAGCCGTACCCCCACCCTGTATGCATGGTGCGTACCCCCACCCCAACCGTGTATGTACGACCCGTACCCTCACCCGCGTATGTATGGAGCATACCCCCACCCCAACCGTGTATGTACGACCCGTACCCTCACCCGCGTATGTATGGAGCGTACCCCCACCCCAACCGTGTATGTATGACCCGTACCCTCATCTGCATATGTATGGAGCGTACTCCCACCCCAACCGTGTATGTATGACCCGTACCCTCACCCGCGTATGTATGGAGCGTACCCCCACCCCAACCGTGCATGTACGACCCGTACCCTCACCCACATATGTATGGAGCGTACCCCCACCCCAACCGTGTATGTACGGCCCGTACCCCCACCCCAACCGTGCATGTCCGGCCTGTACCCTCACCCGCGTATGTATGGAGCGTACCCCCACCCCAACAGTGTATGTACGGCCCGTACCCTCACCCGCGTATGTATGGAGCGTACCCCCACCCCAACTGTGTATGTACGACCCGTACCCTCACCCGCGTATGTATGGAGCGTACCCCCACCCCAACCGTGTATGTACGACCCGTACCCTCACCCGCATATGTATGGAGCGTACCCCCACCCCAACCGTGTATGTACGACCCGTACCCTCACCCGCATATGTATGGAGCATACCCCCACCCCAACCGTGTATGTACAGCCCGCACCCCCACCCCAACCGTGCATGTCCGGCCCGTACCCTCACCCGCGTATGTATGGAGCGTACCTCAACCCCAACCGTGTATGTACGGCCCGTACCCTCACCCGCGTATGTATGGAGCGTACCCCCACCCCAACCGTGTATGTACGGCCCGTACCCCTACCCCAACCGTGCATGTCCGGCCCGTACCCTCACCCGCATATGTATGGAGCGTACCCCCACCCCAACCATGTATGTACGGCCTGTGCCCTCACCCGCGTATGTATGGAGCGTACCCCCACCCCAACCGTGTATGTACGGCCCGTACCCCCACCCCAACCATGCATATCCGGCCCGTACCCTCACCCGCGTATGTATGGAGCGTACCCCCACCCCAACAGTGTATGTACGGCCTGTACCCTCACCCGCGTATGTATGGAGCGTACCCCACCCCAACAGTGTACGTACGGACCGTACCCCCACCCACGTATGCATGGAGCGAACCCACACCCGTGTATGTTCTAAGCGTACATATCCTGAAATAGGAGGGTTGGGTG
Organism: Triturus cristatus; assembly: GCF_964204655.1. Lineage (NCBI taxonomy): Eukaryota > Metazoa > Chordata > Amphibia > Caudata > Salamandridae > Triturus > Triturus cristatus. Next base: position 763,127,282 of record NC_140595.1, read on the forward strand.
CAGAGTCCTCCCAGCAGTGCCCGGACATAAGAGGGGTGTGTGCAGAGTCCTCCCAGCAGTGCCCAGACACAGGAGGGGTGGGTGCCTAACACTCACAGCAGTGCCCAGACACAGGAGGGGTGTGTGCAGAGTCCTCCCAGCAGTGCCCAGCCATAAGAGAGGTGTGTGCAGAGTCCTCCCAGCAGTGCCCAGACACAGGAGGGGTGTGTGCAGAGTCCTCCCAGCAGTGCCCAGTCATAAGAGGGGTGTGTGCAGAGTCCTCCCAGCAGTGCCCAGACACAGGAGGGGTGTGTGCAGAGTCCTCCCAGCAGTGCCCAGTCATAAGAGGGGTGTGTGCAGAGTCCTCCCAGCAGTGCCCAGACACAGGAGGGGTGGGTGCCTAACACTCACTGCAGTGCCCAGACACAGGAGGGGTGTGTGCAGAGTCCTCCCAGCAGTGCCCAGACACAGGAGGGGTGGGTGCCTAACACTCACAGCAGTGCCCAAACACAGGAGGGCTGTGTGCAGAGTCCTCCCAGCAGTGCCCAGACACAGGAGGGGTGGGTGCCTAACACTCACAGCAGTGCCCAGACACAGGAGGGGTGTGTGCAGAGTCCTCCCAGCAGTGCCCAGTCATAAGAGGGGTGTGTGCAGAGTCCTCCCAGCAGTGCCCAGAAACAGGAGGGGTGTGTGCAGTGTCCTCCCAGCAGTGCCCAGTCATAAGAGGGGTGTGTGCAGAGTCCTCCCAGCAGTGCCCAGACACAGGAGGGGTGGGTGCCTAACACTCACAGCAGTGCCCAGACACAGGAGGGGTGGGTGCCTAACACTCACAGCAGTGCCCAGACACAGGAGGGGTGGGTGCCTAACACTCACAGCAGTGCCCCTGCAAAGAAAAGGGTGGAGTACCCACAGATCCAATGCCCACAAATGTCAGTCAGGTGCACAAAGATCCTGCAGTACATGTACCACATGTGTGCGAGGCTGGGAGTATACACATGCATAGCGCCGAAAAGAAAACATGTCCACATGAAGTCATGACAACAGTCTACATACACAAGTACAGTGACCACCAAGGACGCCACGAATGATGCAGGTGGAGACATCGCTCAGCATGCATGGCCAAAGTCTAACGAGTCCGTCACACACCCAGCCAATGTAGACACAGCTCAGCACTAAGGGTGGGCGTAGTTCGCGAAGTAGCACTTCACGAAGCTACGCAAAGTGCAGTTCGCACTACGCGAGCTACGCGTAGCACTTCGCGAACTGCGTAGTAACATGTTCGCACTTTGCAAGATGTTGTTTTCAATGATTGCACAGTGCGGACAAGCAACCGGCACTGTGCAGTCATTGAAAATGGCATCTTGCACAGTGCGAGCTGTAGTTTTCTGCTGCTCGAGTAGATTTTTACTCGAGCGGCAGCTTTCTCAACGCGAACTGGTAGTTTCTCATCGCGAGCGGTCGTGAGCATACGCGACCCCTCGCAATGAGAAACCTGACCTCCTCGCGTTGGGAATCTCGCCGGGAGGTTTATTTTCCATGCTCGCGATCGCGAACAAGGAAAAAGTCTCGCCGGGATGTCATTTTGCTTGCTCGCGGTCGCCAACTTGACGTTGAGGACCGCGAGCAAGCAAAAAATGACCGCAGCAGTACGCAACACTACGCTACGCGTGTTCGCACTGTGCTACGTGCAGTTCGCGTAGTGCGAAGTAGCGCGAACTTCGCAAACTACGCGAGCGTAGCATAGTGCTTCGCCCAGGCCTACTCAGCACCACATATTGGAATGACCCTGCAGGGAAGATGTCAGGTTAAACAGAGGAAGGAACACACCTTGGGACGATGTCACCGTGCAGTAACTGCTTACATGAACAAAGTTATGTAGCTAACAGCTTGTGATGGCACACAGATACCAGGGTCCACCCTATGACCAGCACAAGACTACAATTCCCACACACCCAATACATTATCACCACCCAAAATAATGGAGCAGGTCCACCAACAGCAATACCAGATAGACAGTAGTGTACTAAGGAAAAAGAAATTGCTTTATTCAGCATCCAAAAATCTGTTTGTCCCTTGAAAGTTCAAAATGTACAATGCCCATAGGGCAATCCAAAGTTCAAATCCAGGTGGGGGACACACTGGGACGCGTGTCCCCTAGCTTGCCTGCACAGTCAGACTCCTTTGTCTTCCAGAGGGGGGGGCATCATGTGGGGGGGAAGGACCAGGCACATGAGGGCGAAGGGTAGGCGTCGTGGGTGCAGGGACGGAGGACTCCACCCCAGGGGGTGGGACAGCGCCAAAGGCGGAGGTCAGGATGGCGCTGCACACCTTAGCAAGGTCCTCCAGCGACTCCCCTGCACCCGAAGGAACCTAAGGCCCCAAGGAGGAGGGGGGTCGGAGGGATGGGTCGCAGCGCCACTGGGGGAGGGTGTGGACAGGGGGGAACTCAACCACCCTGACCGGGGACTCCTTTGACCGCTTGCGGGGTGGTGTCACTGTGGGGCTCAGGGACAGAGCGGCCATGAAGGAGTATTTGCTGGATTTGTGGCCAGGAGAGCTGAGGGGAGGGGATTTGGAGGGAGTGGATTTTGTGGAATGCAGACTCCCACTCTGGCTGCGTGTCTTACGTTTGCCCCCCGACCCAGTGGGTGTGCCTACTTCACCCTGTGTGTGCGTGCCAGGAGGTGTGCGTTTGACCTTCCCTGCTGGTGTGGTGCCTGTGTCTGTTGTGGTGGGTGCATGCTGACGTCTGGGTGTACGTGGGACAGGCATGGGAGTGGGAAGTGTGGATTGGGTCAGGGGTAGGGGGTTGGACGAAGCGCTGCAGGAGACCCACTGCTGCAGTCAGTGTTGAGTCAATGGACCTCAGCAAGTTGCGTTGGTCAGCCTGCGATGAGAAAATGCCCTCCAAGTATGCCTCCATGTTGTTCAGCACTTGGCTGTGGCCATGGAGGACATTAAGCATCGCAGCCTGACCAACCTGCAACTGCCGCTGGATGTCCACAGACTCGGCATTGGCGGCAGCAGTGGAGACAGGGGCAGGGGGTGCGGTGCCTGGCATGAAGGAGACATGTGGTGACTGGGCACGCTGGGAAGGGACACGAGCAATTGGGAGGCGGCTGATGGCAATGGAGGGGGCGGGGAGAGATGTTGTGCCGCTGTCAGCTGGTGGTGCAGCCTCCGCCCACTCGGAGAGCTCAGCCTCGGACCCGTCAGCTTCATATTCTGTGGTGGCAGTGGACAGGTCCTCCGCCTCACTCCCCTCCGCCTCAGTTCCACTCGATGTGCCAGCCAAGATGTCACCACTGGTACTGGTGCTCGGTCCCTCTGCTCGGTCTGTGCTGATGTCTCCATCCGTGTCCCCCGACGATGCTGTGGGCAAGGTGAAGAGACAGGAATTAATCATACACCTGCATACATATGTCACATGAGTCCAATCTACATAGGTTACAGTGCATAGCCTGAAAAGAAAGATGAGTAATATCTACAAAACAAGGTACATATGTAGGCCCTGCAACACACAGTTGGTTGACCCACCATGCCACTGAAAAACTATGGAGAGCATGACACAATAGCAAATGACATGAAATGGATTTTGACAGACAATCCAGCACTGCATCTGCACCACACAGCGTTGCCGAAAATAGGGATGAGCAGGGACCATATCCATGAACTATAGGCACATGCTGCATAGGTAATACTTAAAACATGCCCACCATGACTGGCTCACTGCACCTTGAGTGTATGTCCAGACAAACATCACACACTGGCCAGACCTAGCAAGGAGATTTCAGGTTTTGACATGTAGGCTTTGCCCGCACCAACCACCCCCTACATGAGACAATTTGTTGAGACACAGGAAGCACTTACATCTCTTAGTCTGGGTGAAATACACATGGGCTGGAAAAATGCTAGATTGTACACAAAATACCCAAGGTGCGCCTGTCCAAATAATCATGTACAAATGGGCATCATCAGATGATTGTAACAAGACACACAGGCACTGGCCACCGTGAGTATGAACAAGGAAAATCAGGTCAGGCTGTACAGTGGACACTTGTACTACATATTACGTCAATGTACATGGTGCCAGAGGACAATGGCACAGAGCACAACCTATGCTGTAGACACTGAGAGTGTCCACATTTTGTGATGACACACATGACACCTAGGAAAATATGCCCCAGGGGACAGTAGTGGCCACACAACTCCATGGTCCTGAATGGGAATGACTGCAACACACGCCACCATCCCTGCACTATGCGTATCGCACACTCATGCACATCATGTAACAGGCCACAACATAGGACATGCGTGCTGTAAGGCATGACACTTGAGAGACTAACTCCCATGTCTGGACTCAGCATCAGTGCCAACTGACATGGAACCCACAAGTACTGAATTGGACAGGGCACAGGCAAGGTCCCAAAACCTGTTACACACCACCCCCACACATGATGCTACAGGCATTGTTCACGTGGATAAACTGCCAGCCTAGATAACCTTGTGAAGGAGTGACTACACACAGACCAGGGAACACATTGCAAGGAGGGGAAGGGAGGCAGGAGAGCACCGCTATACTGTGGGTAACAGAATCTGCACAGCACAATTAAACCCTGGCAGTGTATCCATGCAACTGCTCACTTACAAATGCTGGTGATACACAACAAACACACATGTACCTACCCCCTTCCTGCTGCTGCTTCTCCCGTAAGCGCCTGTCCAAGTCTGGAAAGACCACCGCCAGCACACGCTTGTGGATGTGGGTCAGACGGCGGCACCCACGGTTCTTATGGGTCTCAGGTGAGTCCCCCAGCAGGACCCGTGCGATCCTCCGCGTCCAGCACCGGATATCCTGCCAGCGTTTTCTCACCTGGGCCAGACGTCGCTTGCGACCATCCGTCCTCCTCACGGCACTGACGGCGTTCATCCAGATCTGCTTCTTGGCAGAGGCGCCTACCTGTGAGGATGAACAAGTGACACTACATCAATACACCTGGCACATGTCACAGAGACACATATTAGAACAAATTTGCTGGTTACAACAAGGCATAGTATGCATCCAATGCATTGCACCTTTGTCATAGGGACATTATCCTCTGGGGAAGGGCAAAAGCAGTGCGTGCCATTGAAAGTACACAGGTGGAATGAGGGCAACAACACAATCAATGATCCAGGCTCACACTGTGCATCACAAGCTACTCCAGGATTATGTGCAGCACCTCAAAGCAGTCACATGCCACAGGCCACTGACGCTACCTCAGCAGAGTACACAGACACACACAGGCACAGGACATTCACCTGCCATTGCCAAATGCAGCTACAAACCTCACTCTGCACATGTGCCACTAGACGGGGGGCTCACAGGTGTGGGGCTGGCTCTGCACGTCAGACACACAGCACTGCTCCTTGCTCACATCAGATGGGTAGGGTATATCCATCCCTCATGCAGCTTGGGTGCTACACTCCACATATGCACCCACCCACATGACAGGGGACTTACACACACACCGATGTCCAGGGTACGAACACATCATGTGGACACTCTCAGCACAGGTACACAGAACTAACACACATCTGTGGGTACAGTCACCTGTCACACTGGGCTGACCACATAATCACATGAGGACTGTAGAGGCAACATTCCCAGGAGGATAAGACAGGCAGAATGTGGCATGCACCATGAAGTGATTGTCACAGTAAACACAATGCAAGTCAGGACGGCAGACATGCACCACAGCATGCTCTGGCTGGGAGACATCAGGCATTCCCCCCTGGGACCCCCCTACAGTACATTGCATGTGTGTCACACCTGGACACAATGCCAGAAGTCACAGTCACAAAAAGGGACACAGTCTGTGCTAGTGGACTCTGCACTCACCTGATACCCTGGTCGCCCATACAGCAGGGGGTACTGTGGGAGGATCACATCCAGCAATGCCAGGTTCTCCTCCAGGGTGAAAGGCTGCGCCCTCTCCACAGACCTTGACATGGTTCCGGGGAATCACGAGCAGCAGCTGGGACGTAGAATCCAAAGATGTGCAGGCAAGTGCTCTCTCATGGGACCTGGCTGCCTTATATCTGCCTTGCTTGCCGGTTTCATGCACAGGAGTACAGAGTGATTGGTCACTCACATTTGCATCCTATGTTTCCTCCAATCCCTTTAAACCTAGCACAGTCAGTGGGTTTTCATTGGTTTTTTTTTGTGAGCATGATGTCAACTCCACAACCACTTTGCAACAAAGTAGATTCATTCAAACTGACATTTGCTGTGCACCTGCAGAAACAAAATCATACTTTAAACTTGGCCTCCATGACAACCAGCATGCATGTAGGCCTTTATACTTGTCCCTCATGTGTCCCCTATGTAATTTGGAGATTCACACACAGGTATGGTGCGTTCCGGGGCCCTAGGGCACCCCAAATGCATAGCAACGGCCCGTACAGGCGTGTGTACGGTCCGTATCACTATGGGTACGCATACGCGAGCACACCCATAGTAATAGTGAGCGTACGCGCGTGTGTACGGTCCGTATCACTATGGGTACGCATACGCGAGCACACCCATAGTGATAGTGAGCATAAAGGCGTGTGTACGGTCCGTATCACTATGGGTGTGCTTGCGTATGCGTAACCATAGTGATACGGACCGTACACACGCGCGTACGCTCACTATCACTATGGGTGTGCTCGCGTATGCATACCCATAGTGATACGGACAGTACACGCGCGCGTACGCTCACTATCACTATGGGTGTGCTCGCGTATGTGTACCCATAGTGATACGGACCGTACACGCGCGTGTACGCTCACTATCACTATGGGTGTGCTCGCGTATGCGTACCCATAGTGATATGGACCGTACACGCGCGCGCACGCTCACTATCACTATGGGTGTGCTCGCGTATGCGTACCCATAGTGATACGGACCGTACACGCGCGCGTACGCTCACTATCACTATGGGTAGGCCTACGGCAGCACTCCCATAGTGATAGGGAACGTACAAAGGCCCTCAGAGCGAATGTACGGTGCCTTTCACACATCACAGTGGTGACAGGCAGCACACAGGAAGGGAGTCGAGAAGGCAATAGATGTATGATGAGATGTGTACAGATGTTATGTGTGACGGTGCAATATGTGCCAGGCATGCCCTTAACTCCTTTGACATGTGTGCATGTCGTACTGCACACTTGGGATGAGCGTCACTGGCATGGCACAGTCAACAACACACGCAAGTGTCCCCTGATGCCCGCTAAAGGGGTTACCACACCAGACATGTGACTACCCACGGTGCACGATGTGTCTATGTCATGTATGTGTGGTGTGTTCCCATTAGCTTGATGTTGGTGTTCCCTCAAAAGCATCAGCTGTTGCAGCAACCAACATGTGACTGTGTGTAGATGGACATGGCACACTGTTACGCACACCAGGCCACATGTGGTATCGGATGTGAGGTGTGTATTTATGCATGGAACACGGAGTAGCGTAACAAGGACCTGTCTGCATCCTCTCAATGTATGTGTGGTGAGTCACTACATGTACACCTTAATGGCAAGGTGTGTGGGCTGTCCTAGTGTAATGTCATGTGACCTGTGGCTCTAGTGTTCCGCTACCTGTCTCTGCAATCGACATCCTACTTCTGCTGATGTGTTGATGTATGTCACTCCTGTGTTGCATCTGGCTGTTCACTTACACTGGGACACAGCTAGTCCCATGCCATGGCATGTGGAGGTTCACAATCTCCGTGTGTAGCTGGGTCTTGGTAAGAGTGTCACCTGGCAGCCATACGTGTCCAGGGCATGTAGCACATACCTGACTCCGTATGTAGCATATGTGTATTGACAGATTAACATGTGATCAGTACATATAAATTGTTGTTGTAGTGCACTCACTCTTCCTTTTCACTTCCAAATTACTGCAGAGCGCCGCCTCTTCCCCGACTAATTCCGGACTTGGCTGAAATGCGGGAGAATGACTGTATATGCTGCTACCGCTTCCCCCAACCGTTGATTGAGGAGTTGACGGCAAGGCTGGCACCGCACCTGCAACCGCTGCACAGGTATCCTACGGCACTGACACCCAAGCTGAAGGTAATGGCAGCCCTACATTTTCTTGCCACGGGTACCTTTCAATATACTATAGCTCATGTTGGTGGCATGTCCCAGAGCATGTTCAGCCGTGTGCTGCATGATTTCTTAGAGGCCATGTTGCTTCACCTGGATGAGTTCATCCATTTCCCAACTCCTGAACAGTTGACGGGGGTCAAGCGTGGATTCTATGCCCTGGGAGGGATGCCCCATGTCATTGGGTCCATAGATGGGAGACATGTGGCTTTGGTACCACCACAGGCACAGGAGGTAGCGTACAGGAATCGCAAACACTACCACTCCATCAATGCCCTTGTGGTGTGTCTGTCCAACATGGTGATTTCACATGTCTGTGCTCGTTTTCCAGGATCAGCACACGATGCCTACATCATGAGGCGTAGCAGGGTGCCTGAAATGATGACGCAGCTGCGCAACGAACGAGCATGTGTTGTTGGTGGGTACACTCTGTCTGTCCTGTATTTTGCGTAGACTACCAGCACGACCGCTTCTCCTGTCCTACTTATGTCCATGTGGTTTCCATGTAGGGGACGCTGGCTATCCCAACATGCCATGGCTGATCACACCTCTCCGCAACCCCAACACGCCGGCCCAGCTCCGCTACAACACTGCCCATGGCCGGACAAGGCGAGTGATAGAGAGGACATTTGGCCTCCTGAAGAGCCGATTCAGATGCCTCCACAAGACCGGCGGCGCACTCCCATATGCCCCGGCGAAGGTCTGCAAAATCTTCATGGTCTGCTGCATGCTGCACAACATGGCAGTTGAGAAAGCTGTGCCACTCATCCTGGATCAAGATGATCAGGACCATCCACCCATGGAGGACGAAGGGCTTGGCAATGGGGGTAGTGATGTGGAGGATGTGGTTCCACAAGAGGACATTTGGAGTCGGCTCATACGCGACTTCTTTGCTTAGTGGTGAGTACCAGTGTCTGAGTGTGCACGCATTGGTCCCCGTGTGGCATGTGTTGCGATGTGTGCGTCCATCTGCATGTATGCCACGTGAGTCAGAGGTGTGTGTGGATGTGTCACTCGAGTGATGGTGCCAGTGATGAGTGTATTTCCCCAGTCATAATTGTGACCTAGCATGTTGTCATCCTTACATGTGTCGAGTACATGCACATGCAAGTGGCTGTGCTTTTTGTGGCTGACTTCTTGTGTGTCTCTCATCCCCAGGTACTTGCGCATGCCGTCTGCTGGTTGCATTGTTGTGGCACTGCTATTCCTCATGGACACGTCATCGTGTGCTGACTCAGCGTTACACGCACGGACAAGTTTGGAAGTCTCCTTAGGGTAAGGCATGCATCAGGGGTGTATTGGGTGTGGCAGTTGTTTACGATGTGTGCACACTGCCCCTGTCGATGTTTGGTTCCTCTGCAGACATGTCGCATCACCATGGGACACATTACATGTAGCTGGGTACACCTGAATAGATGGTCAGACTTGTTGACAGTCATCTGTGATGGGATAGTGGATTGTGATGATGGCATCAATGTGTGTAACACTGCCCTCGGACACATACGGTTTGCATTGGCTTGACATGGTGTGGGACTTCCACATCAGAGGATCAATGGTGTATGGCAGCCTCTCCGTGAGCAGCATGGGGTGTTTAGCTGTTACCAGACACTTGTGTGCCAGTTCCATGGCTATCACGCATTTGTGCTGCAGAAGGGGGGTTCCAGTGTTGGACCCACATGTTACTCCACATGACCTGTGTATGTGTACTCCGAGTTGCCTCTGCATTCCTGAATACATGACTAATAAAGGTGTCCCTATGCCTCCAAGGTGCCTCTTCTCAGTCAATGCTGGTGTGTTGCCACGGTGCATACGGCATGTCTGGCATGGTTTTCCGTGATAGTGGCTATGTGTCTATGTGTAGAGTAGCAAGATGCAAGCTGTTTGTGTGGGATTAGACTCTGTATTGTGCATGATGTCCATGACTGTGTGGGAATTGTGACATGTGCCATCCCCATGCATCCAACGTTGGCCAGGCCACCATTCTCTGCATCCACCTGACTCAAGCTTGCAGGACATGGTTCTGCCACCTGTCTACACATACCTAGGTGCCCCCAGGACACTCCACATGATCCCTGACCTCTGCGCATGACTGTCGCTGTACTCAATATGTCTGTCGGCACGGTTGTGCGGCCACCCCCTCAGCTGGTTGGGCCCATCACGGGTGTGTATGGTGCTCCATGTCTGTGTTGCCTAATACATTGTGACCCATGTGTGTCCTGTCCTGTGCCAGACTCAGGCCCCAGGGTATGGATGGTTGAAGTCATATGAGAACTCAGGCATGGTTAGACTTTACAAGACACATGTAAGGTAATAATGCAAAATGTAGGCATCATCTCTTTATCGTGTAACTTTTTATTTGTGTTGGGGTACGTGGGGGGGGGGTATGACATGAGGGGCTTTCCGGGTGTGTGGAATCCAAAGTTCACTGGGGGAGTTGGTGTCCTTGCCATTGGAAATCATCAGAGTCCATGCCACAGTCTTTGTCAACATTGGTCAGACAGTGACCAGCAAGTCCATGTGGCAGAGAATGTCTTTTGCTGATGTGCTGCTGTTGGTCCAGTGGGCCAGGTGCCAGGCCAGGTGTCCTGGGAGATGGTGCTGTTGCGCCGACCCTCACTGTCTTTTCCGTGGACGACCCGCCCTCCTGCGGGAACCCTCAGAAGCAGGCCGTGACGATGTTTGGGATGCTCCGTCGGATGTCTCCTCCTCCTCCTGATCCCTCCCTGTGGGTGGTGATGTTCTTGGCCTGGTGGCACAGGGAGGGTTGCCCATGTTGTCGGCCATCCGACGGAGTGTACGGTGAATTCCCGTGAACACCGTCACGAGCTCAGCCTGTCTATCCTCCATCCGCCCTTGGTGTCGCAGTAGACAGGCATGTTGCTCCGCATGTTGCTGGGCCTGCTGGGTCTTGATCTCCTCAAGGGTCCCCTTCATCTCGTTGAGGGTGGACACAACCTGGCCCATGCCCGTGGTGTCCTGCCGGTATATGTTCAGGATGTTTCTGACATGGGAATATACCGGTTCCGCAGCCAACTGGTCAGGCTCGCGCCTCTGCCGTCCTCCACTCCCACCACCCCTGCCCACTTGCACCTGGCTTGCCCTTGTGGGCACATCGGATCTCCGGGACCCCTGAGGGGTGGCATTAGCGTTGTCGCCTGCCTCCTCCTGGGTGCCCGGTACACCGTGTCCCTCCTGGTCAGCCTGGCTGCATTGTGGTGGTGGGGCAGGGATCCTGGGTGTCTCCTGGGATGTGGCAGGAGTGGGGGTGGTGGTTGGCCCAGTTGTACCTGACGCAGGTGCTGCAGGTGGTTGGACACCAGAGGGGCCAGGTTGGTCGGGGTCGTCCACAGAGTGGTGAGAGTAGTCGCTGCCGGTGGGATCGTCATCCCGCAGAGCCGGGTCCTGTGAGTCTTCCCCCCAGTGTTGGGGGGTGATCCACGACGTTGACCTGTGTGTGAGAGAGACAATGTTATTTTTGTTCCATGCAACATCCATGTTTCATTAGTTTCTAAGTTGGCACATTTCCTCTGGGTATTTGGATATGTCTTGCATTCCACTCACAGTGCACTTGTGCATGGGTATGTCCCTTGGCCACAGCTTTTGAGACTTTACCTATGTGTGGCACAGTCTTATTTGCTGCGTCAATTGTGACTGCAGTCAGCAGTGGAGTGAGCAGGTGTGGCGAGCCATGCGTTGGCGCCTTCCGTGTTGCACTGTATGTGGGCACATGGAGTTGTTCCACACACTTATATAATGCAGGTAGCTGGCGTTGTGCTCGTGCACAGGTTGAGACATGGCCCAGTGTTTTGCCATGGAGAAGAGAGGGGGATTCAGGCACTGGCCCCCCTTGTCTACATGCACGCAGTCCACCTGCTGACGAACAGACATTCCCACACCCCCCAAGGCTAAATTGCTCTCCCTGTGTCTCCCTTTCTCACTCCCTCTCTGTCCCCCTCTCCCTCCCTCCCTGTGTCAGCCTCCTCCCTCTGTCCGTCTCCCTGTGTCTCCCTCCCTCTCTCTCCCCCTCTCCCTCCCTCTGTGTGTCACCCTCTGTCACCTCAGCCCAGCTTCCTAGGCACACACTTTTTGCAGATCTTTGAATGGCCCTTGGCTTGTTCATGTGAGTTTGTTTCTGATCTCCAGGCACCCATTGGGTGTAGTGTCTGTGTCTGCGCTGCTGCTGTGGTGGTGTGTGCTACCACTCTTTCACAGTGTTGGCTGTTCATTAGCTGCTGTCATGTGCAAAAACGTGCCTTCACCCCCATGTCTTAATGCATGGCGTCCACCATTTGCTGGCAAGTCTTTCCTGTGTGGGGACACACTGTTTGTCTGGCTGTGACCTAGGCCATATGGGCAGAGGGCATTGTTGTCTGCTTCTGAGTTGCACTATGTGATTTTTGGGGCCCACACTCCCGCCATCCGGCTTACCGTGTCTTGTGTTGGTGTTTTCTGTGGTCTATGACTTGGCATTGTCCAGCTGGGTGCATGGGGCATGGTGGCGCTAGTGGCATGTGCGTGTTCATGGAGTGTGGTTGAGTCATGCGATAGCTTGGGGTGGTTGCGTGCATGATTGTGAGTTTGGTTGTGGATGACGTTCCCCCCATGTGAGGTGAGTTGTTTGTGTACTCACCCGACTCTCGGAGTCCTTCTACTCCGTCCACTGCCACCACCGGCAGTATGGCCATCACCCTCTCCTCCCAGGGATGGTATTGTACGCGTCTGCGGCGCGGCCCTCCTCCAGTGATGTTGGCCTGGTTGTGGTCGTCGGTCATTTTGGCTCGGACCCTCCTCCGCAGATCGTACCACCTGGCTTGGCATTCATGCCTGGTCCTTCTGGTGGACGCAAAAGCATTCACAGCATCGACAATCGTCTGCCACATGGCTGTTTTTTCGGAAATGCTGGTCTGTCTGACCAATGTTCCAAAGAGGTGTGGCTCGACTCTGAGGATTTCGTCGACAAGGACCTCCAACTCTTGGCTAGTGAACTTTGGATTCTTGTTAGTGGGCATGGTGAGGGGTGTGGGTGTGGATGGTTGTGGGGGGTGTGGGTGTGGATGGTTGTGGGTGTGTGGGTGTGGTTGTGCAGGTGTGTGTGTGAATGTGATGAGGGGGTGTTTGTGAAGGTGGGTGTGTGAGGGTGTGCAAGTGTAAGGTGTAGTAAAGGTTCAAGTATGGTGCTGTGGGTTGTCTGTGGGGTCTGGCAGCAGTGAGTCTGTTGCAAAGGCTCATGGTTTGTGTCTGTGGGCCCTTTTTATTGGTCCATTGGTGGGTATGGCTGTGTTTGAACTTTGGGTGGGTGTGTTATAAGGAGTGGTTGTGTTTTGGGCCTCTGTTTGGGAGTTTGGCAGTTGTAGGTCAGTGAATGTGTTGTATTTGTGCTTGTTGGACATGTTTTGTGGCTTTGTGCAATTCGAATAGAGTATTCTTGTGTTGTTTTGCTTTGTCCTGGTTGTGTACGTGTGTTTTTAGCGTGTGTACGGTGTGAACATCGGCCATTTTGTTGTACAGTGCTGTCCTTGTCTCTGGCTTGGTACGACTCGTACATGCGCGATGTTGGGTAAAGGTGCTGTTGTTGGGGCCTAGGGTGCGCTCCGTACTTAGACTGTTGGGGTCGGGGTACGCTCAATACATACGCGGGTGGGGGTACAGGCTGTACATACACGGTTGGGGTGGGGGTATGCTCCATACATACGCGGGTGAGGGTACGGGTTGTTCATACACGGTTGGGGTGGGGGTATGCTCCATACATACGCGGGTGAGGGTACGGGTGGTACATACACGGTTGGGGTGGGGGTACGCTCCATACATACGCGGGTGAGGGTACGGGTTGTACATACACGGTTGGGGTGTGGGTACGCTCCATACATACGCGGGTGAGGTTACGGTCCGTATATACACGGTTGGGGTGGGGGTACGCTCCATACATACGCGGGTGAGGGTACGGGTCATACATACACGGTTGGGGTGGGGGTACGCTCCATACATACGCGGGTGAGGGTACGGGTCGCACATACACGGTTGGGGTGTGGGTACGCTCCATACATACGCGGGTGAGAGTACGGTCCGTGCATACACGGTTGGGGTGGGGGTATGTTCCATACATACGCGGGTGAGGGTACGGGCCGGACATGCACGGTTGGGGTGGGGGTACGGGCCATACATACACTGTTGGGGTGGGGGTACGCTCCATACATACGCGGGTGAGGGTACGGGTCGTACATACACGGTTGGGGTGGGGGTTCACTCCATACATATGCTGGTGAGGGTACAGGTCGTACATACACGGTTGGGTGGGGGTACGCTCCATACATACGCAGGTGAGGGTACGGGTCGTACATACACGGTTGGGGTGGGGGTACGCTCCATACATATGCGGGTGGGGGTATGGGCCGTACATACACGGTTGGAGTGGGGGTACGCTCCATACATACGCGGGTGAGGGTACGGGTCGTACATACACGGTTGGGGTGGGGGTATGCTCCATACATACGCGGGTGAGGGTACGGGTCGTACATACACGGTTGGGGTGGGGGTACGCTCCATACATACCTGGGTGAGGGTACGGGTTGTACATACACAGTTGGGGTGTGGGTATGCTCCATACATACGCGGGTGAGGGTACGGTCCGTACATACACGGTTGGGGTGGAGGTACGCTCCATACATATGCGGGTGAGGGTACGGGCCGGACATGCACGGTTGGGGTGGGGGTACGGGCCATACATACACTGTTGGGGTGGGGGTACGCTCCATACATACGCGGGTGAGGGTACGGGTCGTACATACACAGTTGGGGTGGGGTTCGCTCCATACATACGCAGGTGAGGGTACGGGTCATACATACACGGTTGGGGTGGGGGTACGCTCCATACATACGTGGGTGAGGGTACGGGCCGTACATACACTGTTGGGTGGGGGTACGCTCCATACATACGCGGGTGAGGGTACGGGCCGGACATGCATGGTTGGGGTGGGGGTACGGGCCGTACATACACTGTTGGGGTGGGGGTACGCTCCATACATACGCGGGTGAGGGTACGGGTCGTACATACACGGTTGGGGTGGGGGTACGCTCCATACATACGCGGGTGAGGGTACGGGTCATACATACACGGTTGGGGTGGGGGTACGCTCCATACATACGCGGGTGAGGGTACGGGTCGCACATACACGGTTGGGGTGTGGGTACGCTCCATACATACGCGGGTGAGGGTACGGTCCGTACATACACGGTTGGGGTGGGGGTACGCTCCATACATACGCGGGTGAGGGTACGGGCCGGACATGCACGGTTGGGGTGGGGGTACGGGCCGTACATACACTGTTGGGGTGGGGGTACGCTCCATACATACGCGGGTGAGGGTACGGGTCGTACATACACGGTTGGGGTGGGGGTACGCTTCATACATACGCGGGTGAGGGTACGGGTCGTACATACACGGTTGGGGTGGGGGTACGCTCCATACAAATGTGGGTGGGGGTATGGGCCGTACATACACGGTTGGGGTGGGGGTACGCTCCATACATATGCGGGTGAGGGTACGGGTCGTACATACACGGTTGGGGTGGGGGTACGCTCCATACATACGCGGGTGAGGGTACGGGTCGTACATACACGGTTGGGGTGGGGGTACGCTCCATACATACCTGGGTGAGGGTACGGGTCGTACATACACAGTTGGGGTGTGGGTATGCTCCATACATACGCGGGTGAGGGTACAGTCCGTACATACACGGTTGGGGTGGAGGTACGCTCCATACATATGCGGGTGAGGGTACGGACCGGACATGCACGGTTGGGGTGGGGGTACGGGCCATACATACACTGTTGGGGTGGGGGTACGCTCCATACATACGCGGGTGAGGGTACGGGTCGTACATACACAGTTGGGGTGGGGTTCGCTCCATACATACGCAGGTGAGGGTACGGGTCATACATACACGGTTGGGGTGGGGGTACGCTCCATACATACGCGGGTGAGGGTACGGGCCGTACATACACTGTTGGGTGGGGGTACGCTCCATACATACACGGGTGAGGGTACGGGCCGGACATGCACGGTTGGGGTGGGGGTACGGGCCGTACATACACTGTTGGGGTGGGGGTACGCTCCATACATACGCGGGTGAGGGTACGGGTCGTACATACACGGTTGGGGTGGGGGTACGCTCCATACATACGCGGGTGAGGGTACGGGTCGTACATACATGGTTGGGGTGGGGGTACGCTCCATACATACGCGGGTGAGGGTACGGGTCGTACATACACGGTTGGGGTGGGGGTACGCTCCATACATACGCGGGTGAGGGTACGGGCCGTACATACACTGTTGGGGTGGGGGTACGCTCCATACATACGCGGGTGAGGGTACGGGCCGTACATACACTGTTGGGGTGGGGGTACGCGCCATACATACGCGGGTGAGGGTACGGGCCATACATACATGGTTGGGGTGGGGGTACGCTCCATACATACGCGGGTGGGGGTACGGGCCGTACGTACGGGGGTGTACATACACGGGTGGGGGTATGTCTCGTACATACACGGGTGTACATACACGGGTGTACATACACGGGTGTACATTCACGGGTGGGGGTACGTCTCGTACATACACGGGTGTACATACACGGGTGGGGGTTCGACTCGTACGTACACGGGTGTACATACATGGGTGGGGATTTGACTCGTACATAGGAGGGCTGGGGGGTTGGTTGGGCACGTACATACGGGGGCTGGGGGGAGTGTTGGGCACGTATGCGGGCACATGTCTCCATGGTTGCTATGGGAGTTCGGTGCGGACGGTGTTTTTTCCATCCGGTTGTAACATCGGACGCACGGGATGGATCGTACTTGCGCGGTCGGACTTCACTTTTCACATTTGTACGGTAAATCGTCCGAGGATGTGTCGGACACATTTTCCGACCCGAGGACGTGTGGGGAATTAATCCCAATGCGATTCGTATGGACTTTTTCCCATGCGAATCGTACTTGGCAGTTTGTACGGCACTTGTACGATTCGTACGGTAAAAAGACCGGATACGAGTCGTACGGGGAATTTTTTTCCAGGATAGTAATCGGCACCTTAATCTTCTCTTTTATACTTTTCTGAGCATATTCTCGTAGCCAATTTCGCATTTTATCAATGGATTCCTGTCGAAGACTACAAATGCTACTACAACTCCCCTTATACACAGGAGCTCGTGGATGTTTCCCTTGCACTCCTTCAGCTATTAACTCTTCTGCACTTTTACCAACCATTTCCTCCTTTGGAAGAGGAACACCATCCTGAACTTCGTAGCAACAACCTCCAGTATCAACTGCAAATGATAAACTATTTTCCTGGAAGTAACTTTCCTCATTAAAAAAAGGCTCAGTACTAGAAGTATGTCTCCCATGTCCACTAAAGATTTTACAAAAGTTGGTTCTGTTCACAAGTCTTTTTTTTAACTACTTTTGTCTTTCAATACTTTCACTATTTTATCCAATACTTTCAATCTCTTTAAAATCAAAATGATCAACTTCTGTTTCAAATTGAAAGCAGTATCCACTATACTTTCAATATGCTGCTTCTCTTTGAATTGGAACATTCTTCTTTTATATTTGCAGCATGTTTTCAATAAATTCTGAATCACTCTAGATCGAAAACGTCTCTGATGAATTTCTTGAAAATTGCTTTTGTCTCTGAGTACCAGATACTATTTCTTTATCATCTTTCCTTTTCCTCGTATTTGAAATTGAACTCTGCTTGACCTTACTTGAAAAATTCTTCTTTTTCCTTTGTGTGATACTATTTCTTTATCATCTTTCCTTTTCCTCGTATTTGAAATTGAACTCTGCTTGACCTTACTTGAAAAATTCTTCATTTTCCTTTGTGTGATGTTTTTCTCATTGAATGTTCGTAATATTTTTTTCAAAAATTGTCTTTTGCTTTTACTCGAACAGTTTCTCTACTACTCGCATTTTTTTCTACTTCAAGACCTTTCCTTTTGGTCATATATATATTTTTCTTCTCTTTTCTTTTCTTTCACTTATAGGCATTTCCGGATTTCAATCCAAACAAAATAATTTTCTGAAAAACAAAAAATAGATTCAATTATTTTTCACATTTCTTCATTATGCTAAAATATTACCATACAATTGCAAAACTTCCACTAACAAATTCCAGACCCAGTGCTGCAACGTGATGGAGCACGACAGATGAGCACTAGGATGACAAGTAGTGCCATAGAACATACAGCAAGTATTTATTTAATTATTTACATACTCCTTTGCAATTTATATATAACTGCACTACCTCATACTTTTCACCTCTCCGCCACACCCCACCACCCCACACCACTTTCTCTGCAACCCACCGCACACAACTTCATAAATAGTATTTTTAAACATTTTAATCTATGTACTTAGAATGATATTATCAACCAAACAGCACACATAAAAATTTCCATTATTACCTAACAATTTTATCAACAACTTCACAAACATAACACTGCACCCAGGGCTTTAACTGGAGGGGGTGTCTGTGGGGATGTGACCACCAGCACTTTATTTTTGGGAGCCTCGAAACGGGTCTTTATAGGGCTCTATTTTCCGACCTCACAAACGTAATCCGTTTTTTTTCATTATTGCACTGCAGTGACACTGTGAGAGCATGCACATTGCTCACTACTTAGAAGTGCAGACATCATGCCATGTGACTCGCATTGTAGGAGAAGGGAAATCCTTTAAAGAGAGACATTTTCTCTCAGTATTTCCCTTCTCCACCATGCGCGCAACACCCATTGCCCCGGACTCTCTGACACAGCTTCCTGGGCGCACACACAGAGCTGCACCTGAGTACTTCACCGGTCTTCAAAACATAATTTTTTTTAAAGGAGACTCTGTTCTTTTTCACCCCTTTTTACAACCCCTAAATGCCCACTCTGCCTATTGATGAAAGAATTAGGTTCCCCTGAAATTTCCCTCTGGTTGCACCTCTGCAAACGACCACAACAAAGCAACTCCAGCACGAACCTGCTCTCACCTTACACACGGTCTTGTTTTAGTACTACGAAAATACACACTTTGCCCGCCTCACTAAGTTCTCACACCTCCTCTTTAATATGAATATAAAAGCTTTCCAATTACTTTTATATTCCTATACTGTACTTCACATGGAAATCTAGAACTCAAGGTTCTCACCACCCCAAATTAGCTCTCGGGTATACTTTCTCAAATATAGGAAGTACAGGTATTCAGTATCTGTCAGTCACGGCCACTTTAAAACAGTGTACCTATAAAGAACTCAACAAAACGTTATGTTTCTAAATTAACAAATTACACTTAAAAGCTCCTTTACATATCTTTCGCTAGATGTACCTTTGTTTAAAACACCACCTTAAGGGTGTTGAAGTATGCTCCACAAAGAGTAACTCAAAGCTTTGTTATTCTTTATTAAAAAATCTGCCTGTCAATGCTTTTCACAAGCCTTTTCAATGCCTTAAGAGGGTAGCTGGATGAGTATAATACGTCATAGTTGAATAAAGGGCGAGTGGATGCATGGCCAGATGCATCAATGGATAGGTACATAGATCAATGCATCAATGTATGGATGGATGGAAGGATGAATGAATGCAAAGACCAGTACTTACGATAGATGGGTGGGCTGATAAATGCTTAGGATTGATTCTGGGACAGATATATCTATGCACATATAGGCGTATCGCTGCATGAATGGCACAGTGCTTACTATAGGCGAGTTTGCTCATAGACGCTTAAGATAAACGGACAAACAGATTTATGTATATATATATATGTAGGAATATATCCATCAATTAAAAGATGGTTGAATGGCGCAGTGCTTAGGATGCATGGATACTGCGCTTTAATTGGGCCGGGTCTGGGGACCGACACTTATTTTTAGGCAGCCTCCAAACGACTCTCTACCAGGCTCTATTTTCGGCCCTCTCAAAGATAGTCAATTTTTTTTTTTTATTACACTGCAGTGACAGCTTGCACATCGATGTACGCATGCTTATTTTGCTCACTACTGAGAACTGGAGACATCACGCTAGGTTACCCACGTTGTAGAAGAAAGGGAAATCCTTTAAACAAAGTTTCTTCCGAACCTACGATAATTGGAGAGGATTTTCTAAAACACACAATGATACTTATCTTGATTTAGACCACGCCCCAACTTGCATAGCCCACACCCCTTTAAGAGCTTTGCCCCCCCTTTTAGAGCACCCCCACTTTTTTCTCCCACTTAGAACCCTAACTGCACCATAGTAACAAACAAACAGTGTAACCTTCCATTAAAATCTACAATGGCACCAAGTTTCATAATTTTCCATCAACACTATCAGCCTTCTACCACAGTACAAGAGTGCCTATCAGCACGAAGAAGTCTTATCCACAGAAATGTTGTGTAATTTCTGTACCTGTCTGCTGGAACACTCATCACCAAAACGTATTAAAACATGCGAATTTGCCAGAAAAACATATACCATACCATAAAGCGATTCATAAATGGGCACACTGCCACTGCACCACCCTCTTCCCCATCCTTCCTTAACTTTACAAAATTAAAGAAAGAGCCACACCAAACCTAGTAAACACACTACACCAATACAAGAACTTAATTTCAACAGCCGTCTACCGGAACGCTCATGAGCAAAGCGTATTAAAACATAAAGATTTGCGGGTAAAACATATACCATGCCATAGGGCACTTTATAAGTGCTCCCAGTGGTACTACATCACCTTCAGTAGCTCGACATCTGCACGTTACTAAATTCTGTGTTTTAATCAGAAACATACCCACCTCCCCCAAACCCAACCCGCCCTTCCTTAACCGTACAAAATCGAACTGAAACCCCCACCATTCCTAGTAGCGCCACTATACCCATACACAGGCTTAATTTTAACATGTGTCTACCGGAACACTTATCAGCAAAAACTATTCAAACATGCAAATTGGCGGGTAAAACATAAATCATCCCATAGCACTGTTTATAAATGGGCCCAGTGAAACTACATTACCTTTAGTAACTACACATGCCCACGTTACAAATATCTGTCTTATAATCACCAACATACGCACCTCCCCCACCCCCACCCATCCCTTGCTTAGCCTTTCGAAATCAAACAAAGAGCCCCAGCACTCCCGTTACCGCCACTATAGCCATACATAGACTTAATGTCAACAGGTGTCTGCCGGAACGCTCATCAGCAAAACCTATTAAAACCTGCAATTTTGCAACTCAAACATACACCATACCATAAGACGGTTTATAAATAGTCACAGTACCACTACACCACCTCAACACCCACCCTTGCTTAACTTTACGCAATAAAAGAAAGAGCCCCAGAAAACGTAGAAGTGCCACTATAGCCAAGCAGAGGCTTAATTTCAACAGATGTCTCCCGAAACACTCATCAGCAAAACGTATTAAAACATGCAAATTTGCCACTAAAACATATCCCATGCGATACTGCGGTTTATAAGTGCTCCCAGTGGTACTAGATCACCTTTAGTAGCTTGACATCTGCACGTTACTATATTCTGTGTTTCAATCAGCAACATAACCACCTCCCCCACACCCACCCCGGCCTTGCTTTACCGTATGAATTCAAACAAAAACCCCGCACCATTCCCAGTAGCTCCACTATACCCATATACGACGTTAATTGTAACAGGCGTCTGCCGGAACACTTATGAGCAAAAAGTATTCAAACATGCAAATTGGCGGGTAAAACATAAACGATCCCATAGCACGGTTTATAAATGGACCCAGTCGAACTACACCACCTTTACTAGCTAGACATCTATATGTTACGAATGTCGTTTAAACACTCTGTAGAGTGTATAGCAGGGCATGGGAGAGTGAACAAAGTTCTAATTCCCAAACTTTTGATATACAGTCCCTTTACTGTATCTATATTAAAGATATTAAATGAAAGGAATAAATTGACGAGTGTCTCAAAAGGTATAGTGAAGCTCACCATCAGTAAAACACAAACCACTTCAACACCTACATATATCCGCCACAGCGACACAGCCTGACAAATAGTATCACTAATAATCACATGTAGTTCTCTAATGTCAACAAAGTCATACAAAAAATATACCGCATATTTACATTTTTTTTATCTCTCACACATTTATAAAACATCTCTTCTAAAGAAGCACTTCTCAACTACTTCTATTCCATAAAAACAGACAATAATGAATACGTTTACTACCATATATTTTTGTATATCTACCTTTTTATTATTCACCAGTCAGAAACTACAAAAACTATTCACTATACCCAAATGCAAACCAGAAACCATATTCATATTTATCTCAACTTAGGATCACATGATTCAAACTATGCGTAGATATAAAAGGAACGTATCAATTTTCCTATCTCCATCTCCTCTCCATGTAATCTCAAAACACTGTACACGTCCCCACTGTACAACAACCTACCCTGACTTACATTCAAACCTACCTCTCAGTGTCAAAAATAAGACCACAACCTGCCCACATAACATTTCAGCATTTCGTGTGATCGCTTTTACCTTAATAACAAATACGTCTCCTACCACCACCCCCACCCCACTATTTCCACAAAAAGTATCAGTTGCAAACGTGCGACATTTTCTTTATCTCCCCAAATACATTACAAACTCAAATTAACGTTGTACCTCATTTTCAAAACAATACAGTCCTATAAAGATGACAAACTACACTTCTTCTCTGTGAAAAATTCCTAAACATATATAAAATACTTATATAACAACAGCTTAAATGTTATGCATATTTCCTAACCATTATCAAACACCACACTTTACTAACACTATATTACTTTGAGATAAAAAATACTTTCAAATTTAAAAACATCACCTCAAATACTTAATCAATACTATAAAACACATAACACACTGTGTTCATTTCTAACTCACCTTTGTAGTTGTTATCCAGATTTCAAATGACACACACATACAATTCTCTCTTTCTCACATAGTACATGTAAAGCTCCGACTTCATCAAGAATGAAACCAGAAACGGCACAATTTCTCTGTCGCTTCACACATAAATACATGTAAAGAACAAATCTGAAAACGTCATTCCTTCAATGACATTCCAAAACTTACCTCCATTGGTTAATTTTGATTTTTCCTTCCGAAAAGCTACTTATTATTCCGTGCCACATACAGGTCACAAGTTCAACCTATTTCATCACCACACTTTCTGGAACCTTCTACGATACCTACAGGCTAAAAGTTCAACATTTTTTTTTTTTTAACCTAACGAAATACTTTTGCAACATTTTATGGTACATTCACAGCACATGCACGTTAATGGTTCACAATAGGGGTCAGTAGTTCATCAGCTTTATTCCCAACTCCAGCAGCACCTCACCTTATGCCCCCAGCGCCATAAGATCCGTAGGAGTCAGTGCTTTCCACTTTCCAAATACCAAATTAATTTCATACACACAAATGTACCTTCGCACTCCCTATATAACACCCCCTAAGCACCATACTCAAGTTACAATCTTCTAAACAAAAGTTCCTCCAAGTAGCTATAACTACATGCTGACACTACTTGCACAGATGTGGCACAGCAGCCAGAGCACATGACTTCACTGCATATGACACACAGTTTGGACTCACGCTTTCATCCCCGACTCCAGTAGCACCTCAGCTTAGCAGCATGAGACTCTACACACTACCTCACATATTTTCAGTACCCCAGAACTTTCAGACCAGTATGGGCCAGTAGTTTGTCCTAGTAGTTATAAACACATGCTGACACTACTTCCACAACTGTACTGCAGCGGCCACGACACATGACTTCACAGTATAAGACACACAGTGTGGGCTCACGCTTTATTTCCTCGAGTTGCGCACAAGCTCACCTTAGAAACATCACACACTAGCCAATAACTCACTTAAATTTTGTAGCCTAGAACTTTCACACCGGTAGGTATGATTAGTTCACTTCGCACCCCCTCTATAGCACACTCTAAACACCCCACAAAGGTTACAGTACTCCTACCCTCCTTTTGCCCACATTTTTTGCCCTTTTTTCCCCTTACTCGCTTCAACGGAATCACAAAATGGCGGCCAACCCTTCCTCGTTGCAAACGCTCGCAGCGCTCACAGCCAATCAGCAGCAAGCTTGTGCTCATAACGCCTTAGCCAATCAGATGGCAGAATTCCCAAATATCGACATCTGTAAAGTTAGATATTTCTCAAAAACTACTGAACGGATTTACACCAAATAAACAACAGTGTGCTTTCTAGACCAAGACCCTTCTCCCTGCCAACTTTGAGGTAATTCCGTTCACCCGTTCGACCTGTAGCCTTGTCTAAAGTTTCCTATGGAAATTAACATTGAAAAAACACGTTTTAGGACTCCCCTTTTTTCTCGGCCCCCCCCTTGATGAATCCCCCCCAAACTTTCAACATACGAGCTGATCTCAACAAAGAGTTTGTTTTGAAAATCATGAAGACTCTGCTGGGTACCAGATCCTTAGTAATGCAATGATCCACACTCTTATTAAGTAGCTGTTTACGGGGAAGTTTCATAGATTTTGTGATGGCACTGTTGACAATCTTGTGTTAGTAACCCCTATCCAGGATACTCTCTTTGCTAGCAATCTGAGAAGCCAATAAATCACTGTCCTCACTGTGTATACGTCGCAGCCGCAACATTCCTCCGTAAGGGATACTATTGTTTAAGTGCTGCGGGTGGGACCTGCTAGCGTGTAATGTTGAGTTCCCCGCATATATATATATCCAATGAAAAGAATTTGCAGTTCGTCAAAAGGTGCAACAGGTAATTTCAGTTTATTGTAGAGTCACCTCATGATACATTTTGTCCGAAGCCTTGATCACATGACTAGAACCATGTGATTATCGTCCTAAATAGCACATGAACATAGAAAAGGGGCATAAAGCCTTCATTTGTTAGAGCAAATCTGTTGGCCATCTTGTGCTATAATACACAGACACAGTGAAAGGTTACAGATACTAAACAATGATAATATTTTTGCATAGTGCTTGGCCAGCCTTCAGGTTTGAAGTTGAAACAAAAAGGGAGTTATATAAGTCAGAAAATTATATGGTGTCATCAGGGTGAATTGTTTAAGACGGAAAAGTACACTATAATTAACAAGAGAATAAGGGTAAAAAGCTATGTGTAGGAAAATTTAAACACACAGTGCGTGATTTATGTGTTGGAATGATCCTGTCGGAAATGGTATATAGGAAGCACAAACCATCCGGTGAAGAAGCACATACTAGAACACATGCGTGCCATAGATAAAAAGGATCAACATTAAGCCATGGCAGAACATTGTGCAGCAAAATATTTTCATGATATTAACCTCCTATCATACTTTGCCATAGAACATGTTCAACGATGTGCCAGGGATAACAAGGAACTGAAATTGAGACAAAATGGGTCTAGATGGATCATAGACTTAGGTACCAAAATTCCTAATGGATGGAATACAGAAGAGGAGCTCAGCATCCATCTACTCAAGACCTAAATTTCCTTTAATTCCCATGTTCTATGCGATGACTGCCATTTTAAAATATCTACTTTAATCATGTATATAATTATGGCTGCTTTCATGTGGTTTTCTTCATTTCTAATTATTATTTTTTTCAGGCTGAAAGGAAGGGAATCATAGTCTGAGATGCAGTGGTGCCCAACCAGGCAGGAGCCCCCAACCCTTTTCTCTCCCCTATGTGGAGTCTGAGATGTAATACTACAGATAAGACTCTGTATTAGTTTTTTATGCTAGATTTGATAGGGGTTTATTTTGAGTTCACACTATGGGGCTTATTACGATATCGGTTGGAGTTGCTTCCGACCAACTTCGTCCGGTCAGCTGTTCCGACTGCCTAGTTATGATGTGACCAAACAATGTTCGGTTTCATACTCCCTCTCCTCTATGAGAGCTTGTGTTACGCCCATAAACCCGCTGTAATACAGGCTCCCATAGGGAAATGGGTGTGTGTGTAAAACCCTGCCATCCATAGGGGATTATAGTGTGGTTCTGACTGGCCGGAAGACTCTAAGAGCAGGTCGGAACCGCGTCGGAATGACCGGACAGTTTGTGTTCCGACCGCCAACATCGTAATCGGGCGGTCTGACCGCAAACTGACCATGTCAGTCAGAAAGCCTCCAACCGCGTTGTATATATATATATATATATATATATATATATATGAGATAAAGTCGTCCAACAGGCACACTGGTACACCGGCAAAAAGGATGAAGCGAACCCGTTGACTGGTGCTCAATATTTTATTTTTCAATGCCCGACACCACCACCACCATGACGCGTTTCAGCCCTCGTGGGGCCTTGATCACATGACACCATATATATATATATTATCTACTGGCGGTTGCCAGTAGATAGTTATAGTTAGGACCGAGTTGCCATAGGAAATCTCAAAATTCTATTTTGAATAACTTTGGCGCTGGTTGACGATTCCTCGCGAAATTTTCAAAACTAATGGGGCGCTCCGCTCAGCTCCTACCCTGGAAGTCTCGGGGTGATTCGTAAAGCGGGGGCTGAGAAAAAGGGGGGGTCCCAAAACATGTTTTCCCCATGCATTTTTCCATAGGGACTTTAGTCGCAGCTACAGCCTGAACGGGATAGATAGATAGATAGATAGATAGATAGATAGATAGATAGATAGATAGATAGATAGATAGATAGATAGATAGATAGATAGATAGATAGATAGATAGATAGATAGATAGATAGATAGATAGATAGATAGATAGATAGATAGATAGATAGATAGATAGATAGATAGATAGATAGATAGATAGATAGATAGATAGATAGATAGATAGATAGATAGATAGATAGATAGATAGATAGATAGATAGATAGATAGATAGATAGATAGATAGACAATATTTCTGTATGTTCTTTAACGGTATTACTATGAAACAATATTTTTTTTCGATATTTTTGTACTTACCATTAATATCAGGATAGGAAAAAGATTAGGGATGGGTGGAACTTGCGAAGTTTTACTTCACGGAATTATGCAGAGTTACATGAAAAGCAAGATTCTGCCGATTACCACCCACGCCTATAATTGTTGTCCACTGGGCCCTACCTACCGAGTCAAAAAAGCGGAGAATAAACAAAAAAATAACAGTGGAATTACTCCACAAGTGAGCCGCTGGGTGCGTTTATGGTTAAGCCGATTTGTGAGTAAGTGAATGAGACAGCGAATGAAAGAGTGAGGGAATGGCTGAACTAGTGCATATGTGACAGAGTAAATCAATGCAGACACTTGCATATGTGACAGAGTAAATCCATGCAGACACTTGCCAAGTGTTATTACGTCACTGTGTGTTTCCATAGCACAGCGTGAGTAAGTAAGATTTATGTGTTTTAATAAATTGAAATTGTTACAAAAAGACATTTGCGTAATAGCATATAAGACGGTAAAAACATTTCTATCATTAAATAGGTTATTTTGATATTACCAATATTGGATTAAAACCCCTGAACTTTCTGTTCACTGTAAAAGCCATTGCATATGTTCAGCAAATTTAGCAAACATTGCCAGTTCCAATGGAATTTCCAGGTTAAGAGGAAGTTCCATCGCCTCAGTGCATGTAATCGTGCCGTATTTCTAAAATAAGCGGATTTATCAAAGTGCACCGTGCATTCAACAAATTCAAGCTGAAACAGATCCAGTGGGCCAGGGATTCCTTCCACTGATGATGCAGCCTGCACGCGCAAATGTTTGCCAGGGATTCCAGCTGACGTTTATATCCTTTATTGGTAAAACCATCTGCCAATTAGGATCAGCTTTAAGATAGATTTATTCAGTGCACACTTTAAGTGAGGCTGGCATAGTTTGACCCAGTAAGAAAGTATAATGGCCTGCATATTACTGGCAGAGATTTCAATAGAGCTAAGATCTCCCTGCCTAGATAGCAGCCTCATTTGTTTTTGAGTATAGTTTTCAGTGCCAGTGGTTGATGTATAAAGGTTTCCCAATTCTCCATCTCCAGGTTCATTTTGAGCAGGCCGCCGCCAAGTAGTCTGACCAAGAATTGTTGCCATTTACAACAAGCATTGGCATAGCAAATAGGTCTTGCCTTTGGGACCTTATAAGTGTTTAGCCATGCAACAGTTGCATAACTAAACACTTATAAGGTACCAAAACTGAGACCTATTGGCTAAGCCAATGCTTGTTTTAACTGCTGCAATCTATTGAAGCCTCACGGAGAACATCAAAGCGGCCATGCGGCCGCGAAAGTGAAAGTAATACCGGTCAAGCGCGGCGCGCGCGCCCGTGCACATGCACTGTAGCGCTAGGCTGGCCTGGTAGCACTTTTTGGAGCCCTCTCAAAAAGTCTCGCCAGACCAGCGCATGCGCTGGGTCAGGCGAGACCTAAAAATGTCCTTCAAAGCTTATTTTATTGTGTTGGAGGGTGCTGTGCAGATTCTGTGGAAATACAGAATTACAGATGCCCAATATTTGAAGGTTTGTTTATTTAGGCTAACTTCAATGTATACCAGAGTGTTCCGGGCATATGCTGGAATTTGAAAACTACCTTTGTATGCACGCCAATGCGCCAACTCCATAATGTTTGCCAAGACTCCAGGGAAGGCGATTTATCCACAGGAACGTAGCACAGCGATCACCATCTATTATTTGGCCTGCTAACTTTGGTGAAGATACCAATGCAGACAACCACATTAACAGATTATAGATAGAGTTTTTATCGCTAGTATACAGCGCCACACATTGAACCACTTCTAGACGCTTCTTGGTTGAGGACGTGTTGACTCCCTATGCATTAAATAATTAGCGTGATACCTCTATTTGTATGAGTGTAGATTACCTCGAACTAATCTGTGACTCAAAGGTAACAGTGCATTCTTATGGAAGCCCCACCTCGGACCTTCCTAATGTCCCTAGTGCTGTCTTGTGAACACTCACAGTCAGGGCACAAGTCCCATAAAAAGAAGTTGGGGGACTGACCAAGTAAGATAATATGCAAATGACATCATGACGTCACAACGTAGCGCTATAAAAGAAATAAAATAGTGCTATTTAAATTTTGTGTGTAAATACTGAGACAGACTAACCCATCTGACAGTCTTACAGTGTCAAATAACCAGGAGGGGGAGTGAAGAGGTAGTGCTCAGAAGAGCATAAGAGGTGGATACGTCCTCCTCTAGTCAATAGGTTAACAAACAAAGGGATCCACCCTTACGGAAAAGAAAGGTAGTGCTCCTCCAGACCTAGTGTGTCTCCTACAGTGGTGGAAAGCACACAGCTTTGTTAAAATACCTCTCACCCACCAAAAGGACCCTTGGATAATGTGATATTATAAGGTAAATATTATGTAGTGCATATAACAATTTACATGCACTGTATACTATACCCCAGTAGCCGTGATGAACTAGTGTCCAGGTGAGGAGGTAACCTTGATAGCTGTCTAACTACAGGTGCTCCTTCCCTCTCATGTTGCAGGCTCTTGATGCATTAAATGGGCTAATTAGAAAGCCATACCATCCTAAATACCTACTGGGGTATAGTATACAGTGCATGTAGATTGTTATATGCACTACATAGTATTAACCTTATAATATCACACATTTCATTCTTGAAATTTTGAGTGTAGAAGGGATCTTTTTAGGTCCTGATGAGAAGCCAGGGGAGGGCTTTGAAACATGTGGACACAGGAAGTACTGCCCATTAAAACCTAGTACCTCTGTCTTATTCCCCACTTTTAACAATATCAGCTCAAAGGATCATTAAAGTTTATTTTTCCCCAGAACCAGGTATTTTTTAATCATACACCACTTTCACTCACTTCTGACCCTTCCACTCACACTCCTACACCACACATAGTATTGTTATATAATCAGTGCTCACACATAGTCGTAGGTCGCAGCACACCCCGCCGCGCAGCGGGACAGGAAGACTTCGATGATGAAGCATGCTAACAAGGGTCCTTTTGGTGGGTGAGGGGTATTTTAACAAAGCTGTGTGCTTTCCACCACTGTAGGAGACACACTAGATCTGGAGAAACACTACCTTTAGTCTTACAGTGTCTGCATTTATATACAGGGACAGAACAAAGGCAAAAGCATGCCTCGCCTCTCTTAAGTACCTGTGAAGAGAAGGCAAGCTGTGTGTCTTTATTTCCCTCTCTGGCATTTACATTTAAATGTAAGGTTCCTGGTGGCCCCTAGTCAGCATATACAAACAAAAGGAAACCAGGTGGCCCCTTAACTTCGGCCCAGCTGGAGGTGAAAAAAGGCTCCCTCGCTGTCTACACGTTGCTGCGGGAAAGGAAAGCAGGCAACGTGCAGGTGCTGCTGAACGTGTCCCGGTGTCTGAAAATTACACCAGGACAAGTTCAGCATATTTCTGTTGGGCCCAACTTCTTGGCAGGGGAGACGGCGTCCACCCTGTGAAAAGAGTGGGGGAATGCTGTGTACCTGCGTGTACCCCCGACTCGAGCCCTGCCCACAGTACCTAGCATCAAGTGTCTGTCACTCGCACAGGCACTTCCCAACACCCTTTAGCAGCTCTGTGACTCAGCTCAAGAGAGTTTTGTTGAGCACCTCGATGTATGGGAGAAGTGATCACATGTGGCTCTCACCAGCTTACCCCTTTTACAGAGAGACGAAGCTGTTTGTACCACAGAAGAGACGTTTCTTTACATGCATGCATATGTGATGCGGGAATAGAGTAGGAAGTTGAGGACACAGGGACAAAAATACTGACAAAACATGACAGAAGAAAGAGACAGAAGTTGGCGCTCAGCTCTGCCTCCCCTGAGACTCCAGAAAACCGAGCATTACCCCCCTCATCCAAAGTACGGGAGCCAGCAGGTGACTACACTGAAATATTTCTATACAAACTCAAGTAGAGGAGGATTGCTCATTCTGGAACGGATGCAGCAAAGACAAAAACAAGGAAAATAGTTAAATTCTGATTAAATAGAGTAATAAAAAATTAGCAGCTGAGGTTTGCGAAGGGATTCACACCGAACTCACACACCTTAGTCCCCTTATATTATAATTGGAGGCTAAAAGGCAAGGGGAACCACATAAGTGGCATCACACAGGAGTTCTAGACAATAAAGCCCCTGTTTCTCCTCAATTTTTCTCTTCTAGTTAGTCACTCCAGGTCTTTTTGTTTCACATGTATTTGTAGGTTTCTACTATAGCCATAGTTTTAGTCATTGTTTTCAGAAATTATGTGATTCAATGTTCATTCCACTTTTATTGCACTGATGCTCCTCTCTTGCAAGAAGGCCAGCTCTCGGCCTATCCCTTGCCAGGAAGTAGTGTTCAGTGTGAAGTGCGAATAGGCAGAGATTATTTCAAATGTGCCATTATCAAAGGTTGGAGCTTGGGTTATGCAAAGATAACATTTGAGAAGTTAAGACTGCAATGCTCTGGTCCGGTTCCCACAACAGCTGTGATGCATCGATTCTGCTCTGGCAGTAGTGGATGAATCTGTTCCACCGGAGCAAAACCCTAGATCCACTTCCAAGGATCCAGGACTGGGGTGGCTCCACTTGGTGGGGCAGACTCACAAGCATATGAGCTCAAGGGTTGGAACAGGAGAATTCTAAATCTTTTGTGTCTCCGAAATGTAGGCAACAGGAGGCAAACAAGCAAGCCTTGGAGTCCCTCTGGATTCACTTCATTCAGGTCCAGTCCTTCTCACCCAGGCAGATAGAGAGCAGCAGGACAAAACAGGAAGGCAAGAGTTCAGCAAACAGAAGTTACATCGGAGTGGCAGTCCATGAGCAGCACAGCAGATCCTTTTCTACATGGCAGAGTCTTCACGGGTCCAGAAGTGTACTGATTTGGTAGTGCTAGAGGCCCAGTTCTTATACCTAGTGGGGTCTTTCAAGTGGGTAAGACTGCCAATAAAAATGTTGAAGTGCAACGAGGCTCTCCCTTCCTACCCTGGCCCCAAACACACTACAGGCGGGTGATCAATTCTTTGTGTGGGAACAGGACACAGCCCTTTTATGTGTAAGTGTCAGCTCCTCCCTCCTATCCTGCTCAGGATGGCCCATTTGCATGCAGATGACCACTCAAACACACCTACCCTTCTTTTGTGTGTGACTGTCTAGAGGTAATATAGGAAGCCAGCTGTCACCCACGCCAGACATGTATTCCAGAGAAAGGCAGAAGGCACCAAATGGCTAAAGTAAGTAAATGCCTACTTTCTAAAAGTGGAATTTGCCAAACTGGAATTTAAAATCCACCTCGCCATAAGTTGTGATTTAAAATTGTGAAGACTGTGACACTAAACTTGAAAAGTCTATCTCTTCACAATTGGGAGTTATACTTATAAGATGTAATAAGGTAATCCCAATGTTGTAACACGTTTCGACAGGATCTCCTGCCTTGATCACACTTGCTATATAGATATACAAAGTCACATACATGGCACCACATTTTTTACAAAAACATAAACACAAAAAATTATTTTGTTCATTGCATGTTTATGAACAGGCAATTAAATATCTGACCATAAAACTTCCGTCTTCCGTTTGTTTAGGGTTTATGTGGCTGCCTTCAACAAATCCATCTACAGTTCTCATTTATAACGTAGTCTTTCTAGGGGAAACATTAATTAGGGAAAAACACTTCCTACACTTTTTGTGCCGTTTTTTTCAAGCATCGTACCAGAGTCTCATACCTTCTGGACGTGATGTTCACCTTAAGATCGCTAGGATTTGAGTATTAACCAAGATTGTTTCGGTTCCCTCATATATCCTGAATGACTTTATGATCCCTGTGTGAAATAGTGTGTATCCAACAGAAGAGCTGCACTTCCAGCTTTTGATTGTCCTGACGAGGCCTATATGAGATGAGGCCAAAACGCGTCACATGTCGACACCGTTGTTGGAGGAGTCTTTGAAAATTGAGATTGTCTTTGAATGTAGGCTGGGCACTTACATAAAGGGCAGGAAATGTTTTGTCCCTAATGAATTTTGCCCCTAGAAAGACAAACTTATAAATGTGGACTGAATATGGATTTGTTGAAGGCATCCACATTAATCCTGAACAAACAGAAGTTGGAAGTTTTATGGTCAATGATCAATTGCCTGCTCATAAACATACAATGGATGTAATAGTTTTTTGTACTTATATTTTTTGTAAAAAATGTGGTCAATGTAAACTGTGGTATTATTGGTTATCCATGATTGGCATATTTGATTTACTAGAAAGTCAAAGATCAAAGTCCAGTTATAGATAGATGACACGCAACTTTACATTAAATTGTAGAAGGACAACTCGACAACAGCAGAGCTGTAACAATTTGTGGGTAAGATTGAAACAGGGTTGCAAAATAGTTACCTGCAACTTAATAGTAATAAAGTCAAGAAAGTTATGTTTAGATTTGAAGGAAGAGCAGGTTTATCTTCAATCACTCCTCCAACCTTACTGGGGAAAAAACTCCATGTCTCATCCTACGTAAAAAAAATCTGGGGGTTATGGATGATGCCAGCATGATCATAGGTGCCCTGACAAGTGCTGTGATGCAAAGTTGTTAGCTCCCGGCAAAAAACTAATCTTATTCTGCCCGCCCCGCCATATAAAGCCAGTGCAGTAGTAGGGGTAGCCACAAACTCCAGAATAGACTACTGCAACAGCCCATACTCTAACCTTCCACCCTTTCATTCTTTCAAACACCCAGATTGCCGAGTACAGAATGCAAAATAAAGCCCCCACTTGGCCAGTCTGCAGAATGTGATGTGGAGTCTCACATATCTCACAGTTATTCATTGGCCTTGAGCTTATTGGGGCTCGCTGGACCATTGGAGACCCCTTGAAGGGCCCCCGCACCGCAGGGGCAGCAAGGGCCTGCATTACTCCCCTGAGGTCAGCACTTAGCCTGGGTACCCGTTTATGGAGGGGAGGCCGTGTATCCCAGGTCAGACATTCCTTGCACTGGGGGTAGCCAAGGATAGAATTTCTTTCATGGAAAAGCTGTTACTCTGTCTAAATGTCGGCCTAATTTGGGTCTCTCTGTCCTTCGCAGACAGAATTAGCCTATAGCTAGCAAGGTGTGCTTTGAGGAGGTAAGACAGGATGTCACTACCAGTTCTCTGCTGTGACCTCCCATGTAGGGGAGCAGAGCTTTCTCGGTCAGGGGCCCTCACTGGGTGAAATCCTATAAATGAGGCTCCTGTCCGCATCTTCCTCCTCCACTTATTCCAGGGACCATGGTACTTTCGATCCACAACAAAATAATTGTTGCAGGCGCTGGACGTCTTGGAAGTGTTTTCCTTTATTCATTCATCAGAGCTCCATAAAGGACATTCAGACTCCTGGCTGTTGATCAGTCTCTTCTTCCCCTGAGGTGCTGGTGTCTGGAGAGTCCTCTGCGGATTGAACATCTTTTGCATAACTGGTGATCACCGTCCGGGGTAATCCTCAGAGTTGCTGTAATTAACATCTGCTTGTGGGCTGCCACAGCCCTTCTCCTGGGGACTTAAACCAGTATAAAAACTCCAAGAGACTCTCCCGCCGAGGCAATAAACCGCAGTGTTCAGAGGCAGCGGCGCGTTTGAGAACATTTGCTATGATTTTTAAAAGGGACGGGCTGCAAGGAACGCCCTGATTGCCAACCGGTGATGCGTGAAGCTGACCACTCGCACAGACACACACATCAAAGAATTTCAGACGAAAACGTGCTATATACCGACGCATAATTAATTCTGCTTTTGTTGGAAGAACTTAACATTCCGTCCTTCCTCAGAAATTAGTTAAGGAACTAGTTAAAAATAGTTACCTGAAAGAAAGGAAGCAATGTGACTGTAGCGTGTTCTTACCGGATTGATTCTGCTTTGTATCAATTTTAACATTTTTATATCACTGTTTTTGCACTGTAAGTTTCCTCTGCTGGTAGCAAGGATTTGCTGGAAGCAACGCATGGTAACAAATGCGTTAGCAAAGCAGGGAAGCGGGTCGCTTCATCGCACATAAACGGCAAACCAAGCATTGGAAGCCACAGACGAGTTTCCTTCTGATCACCAATTTGCACGTGCAATGGTCGAAGTGCTTGCCGAAGCCCTCCTGCGCATGCGCACAGCGACGTTTGTCAAAGCCCCGCTCCACCTGAAAGTTACCGTGTACCTGCTGTCCTGGTGCTTGATGCCAGCGCCTGCCGCCCAGATGTTAAGGCGCGGATGTCAGCTCCTAAAAATTGAAGGGAGCGGATTCTCAAGGGATGGCGACATCCTTATCGGAGGGATCTTCCGTGCCCACTTCTCTACCCTGCAGAGGGAAATCACTTTCAAAGAAGAACCTGAGCCGGCCACTTGTCACACGTAAGCAAAGCCCTTCCCGCTAAAAACAGTCTTGCTTTCTCCACTGAACCAGGTCACCCCAGTTCACGTTTAAGTGTTGGTGGGGACCATGCCTTGGACCTGCTCATTAGAGTCAGGGTGGGTTTGGCCAGTGGAGGAGATTCTCCATGGTGGGTGAGGAACTCCATGTGTGAGACGTTCTAGCGGAGGTCTAGACTCATGAAGGCAAGTCTGGCGCGTGGTGCGTGTAGGGCATCCAATGTGTTCTTCGCCTTTGGCCCTCGAATGAGTTAAATAGACACAGTGCTCAAATGCTTAGTGGGGTCTAGTACCGGTATTCCAGCTCAGACAGATAATCCATCAGTGAGTTTGCTCTCTGTGTATGTTGAGTTGTGCGTGGTCTGTTCCGTGGCCAGAACTTTCCACATCTGTGGAATTAGAGGCTGGAATGCGGAGCCTCTTTCCTCTACCAGTTAACTGGAGTTAGTTGTTTGGCCGCTCCTATCACATGTCTTAAAAGTAACCTGCCGTAGTTCGATGCGCCTTTCAGGGCGGAGGGCAGGACTTCAAGCAATGCAATGAGGGGGTACTCAGTAATGTGGCTTCTTTAGTAGTGTCATTGTAATATATTCAGTGATTTACTAGGATGATGATGATGAGTATTATTACTAGAAGGAGTAGTAATATTATTTGCAAAGTAGGCAAGAAAAGAATCACCACCTAATTACCCATTCACAGTGCAAACTGCTACACAGTTAGAATGTCTTTAAACACTTTATAACAGCATTTTTAAGATGAGATGGAAAATAAATCCCAATTTAACTGGGAGCCCCAAGTGCAGGCAACAAAAGTAGTGGCATTTAGAGCTAATTTATAAAAAAATATCTAAAATAAAACACACTTTGAACCATATGGGTTACTGAGAGTAACAGATTATTTTACAGTAGATGCAAACAATGTGAACAGACTTTTTGCAGTCACTCAAAGTGAGGAGAGTCAATGGGCAACGCTGGCTGACCCCCTGCTCCATGCTGTACACTGTGGTGGGCAGAAGCAAAATGTAAACAACAAGGTAAGAAACCAATGGATGAAACCCGCTGATCAAAAGCCACTCTTTGTATGTATATCATGTATGATTTTTTTTTAAAAAAAAGAATAGTCTGGCATGATAGCTAAAGCTGTCTCAAAAGGCTGGCTCTACTAGAGCAACCTTACCTCTAGGGTGAGTCAATGTTATTACCATAGTACAGCAAAACTGACATGGGAAAACAACTGTTTACTGCCTCACAATTGCATGTTACAATTACTTTTCACAGGGAAACTTCCCTGCTAATGGCCATGAGGCCTCTTACGTGTGCTTTACCTTTCTGTAAACATGTAACCCATTGCATCCTGGTTAAATACCTTTTTGTAAAGAAATACACAGGAAACAAGCATGTGTAAAGCCAATAAAACTGGCCTTGGCAAGATGGTGCAATTCATTTTGCTGCAAGGGTATGCTGCTAAAATAACAAGCATTTGCAATGCAATAGGTCTCGCATTTACGTGAGTTTGAGCTATTGGCATTGTAAATGACAATGCCTTATATTTATGTTTTGGTTTTTAAAGCATAAAATAAAAGGCATTGTCATTTACAATGCCAATAGCTTAAACTCATGTAAATGCGAGACCTATTGCATTGCAAATGCTTGTTTAAAACTGCATTAAATAAAATAAATAAAAAATAAAATCAATTACACTCGCTCCCCATATCTCGAGAGCAAGTCAAAGGGGAGGGGGTTACTAATCACTTCTAGGAAGATGGCTCCCACGTGTTCAACATGTTAATGTGGCCAAGAACGACAGCTGCAATAAGACCGATAACCAAAAAACTAAAATACTGGAATGATTGCTTACCTTCTGCAAAAAGCTCAGCCTGTCCAACACCGCCATCGCTGAATGCCGGGAAACCTTCTAATCAGAGGAGGACATAGAAAAAGTACAACCATTCAGAAAAGCTCACTGGCACCCGGAACTAATATTTTCCAAACATAAGAAACAAACACGACTGTGGCCAATAGCAGACAATGTTCTGCCCTGCGGAAATGTAGCTTTCCAAACAAAGCGTAGGAACTAAACGAGCATCTGCTCTACTACCTATGACACAGTCATCCAATCAAATAGAAGAACACATTTACTGCCAATGAGAAGAACCAATCAATAACTAGCGGAAAGAAATAAAATTAGTACCGGCAAAAACAATAAAAAACACAGGTGCACCGCAGCCCCTCTCGCTGATGAAGGTGGTCGAACTGCAAACTCAGTTGCGCTGCATACGTGCAGCTGGAGTGGTTTGCAGTGTGTACTTAATGGGGCCATCCAGTGAAGAGAAAAAAAACGATTTTCTTTACCCAGTAGCACACCACTTAAAATCACCAGCAATAAAGATTCTGGACTGATGCTTCACTTGCTGACGTCTTATGGGATTTTGAAATATTTGTGACATCATTCACTGAATTTATTATTGGCCTTACATAAATACTTGCACAGAAATAACCATTTCCACGCCCAAGGGCTCCATGTTTGAAAGGGCTCGCCCCCTCCCCCCACGCACGTGAAACGAGGACTGTATTTTAAATCGTGGCTTTGGGGAGAAGCACAGTAATTTACCGTATCATGTTTCCCCCATTTCGGACAGCCTGTCACCGTCTAAAACCTCCCGGCGCGCTCCTTGTGTGAGAACCTCTCACCTGTCTTCGGCTGGTTTTAAGCGTTTTCTCACGTAATTAAGAGGCACTTTAGAAACCCCGTGGCTATACTTTTAGCAGGACAATGGACACCAGAATTCCTAAACAGCGTGTAAGGAGAGTTAGGCAATTTTATAATTGTCAGACTAACTTACATCTGTGGTAAACCTATCTTATCCAGTAAAATAAGAAGCAGCCCGGGTTAATGGGTAAACTTCTCATAGACCTGTTAGGAGAAAGGTGCCCAAATTAAACAAGGAAGAGATTGTGACAAACCTGGCTTCGAAGGTTAGGGCAAACTTAAAAGTCCAGAAACGGCTGTGTGGGGAAACCAGCTTTGAGAGATAGGGTGAGTTGATGATGCAGCAGAATTTCACAGTTTTCGAGGCTGGGGGGCTGAAGCAGGAGAGGCTCTCAGAGCAGCCATTACAAGCGTGTGGACGGCGCTGCAAATGAAAAAAAAACAAGCCCGGCGGAGCGTGGCGCGCGCGCGCTTGGGGGCGGGAGAGCGGACCCTTTGAAGTGCTCCCAAAAGGCGGATTGCATGGCGACACGATGCGCGTGATTGTGCACGTGCTAGCCATGCAATCCGTATTCTATAGTCTCGCTTTGCAATCGCTTACGCGATAGCAAGGCGAGACCTAAAAATGGCATTGAAAAGAATGCTGCTGCCAAAACATGGTGACCAAATGCATGCAATAATTAATTTGCCTTTTAAAATATTTAACAATTGAATGAAGTTTTAAAAGACCGCTACGGGTGCTTTTTAATGGACCGGTGAACTTAGAACAGGGTAGAACCCCCTTTTAGTTGTAGTGCACATCACAGAAAAATATGATCATTATTGATACAAAAAAGAAAATATTTGCTTTGAATTGAAATAACCTGAAGACACGATTTAACAATGCAAAGCGACCAAAGAATTTGAAGAAATAAAATCACTGGCAAATGATTGGCCCTTCAGCCCTAGCACTGGAGTGTACTTCCTTTTGGATGGACATACACAGATGATTAGGATGAATGCTGTCCATGACAGTGCAGGGCAATCGGTGATTGAATGATTTAAGTTGTTTGACCCATTGCCCTATATAGTGTCCAGTGGCAAGTGACTCCAACATGTGAATGGCAGCTAAACATACCAATGGATTGAAAAGGGCTGAGCCAAAAAAGTGTGCGTGTGTTTGTGTGCATATGTCTATTTACATATCACATCCTCCTTGGTCCCAAGGGTAACAACACAACGTGCAAGTGTGATGAACTTTTAACTTTTATTCATCGGACAACATCAAATGCGTTTCGGCTTACCCAAGCAGCCTTGCTCACTGATATACATATATAAACATATATGAGACCACTTACTCCACTTAAGCTGAATGGACCACTTAATTTCTGGTTGGGCAGTAGAATACAAAAATTAATGATCAGTGGGGCCATCAAGCTTTTGATATCTATGCCAGAGTCTTTAAGTTTTATTAAACATGTTTATCTGTACTCAACCTAACCATCGAGCAATATTCTTCCCAGTGAGGCAATCCAATAAAAGGACTGTAACAGACAAGTATATTTCCAATTACATTTGGTCACTTTGTCAGAGAAACATCATTGTGTTTTTAAGTTGTTTAGAACAATTACAAGAGTAGCTGGATTAGTTCTTATCTATGGCAGACAGCTGCTTCGGAAGTGTTTCCTGAAGCAGGCCACAGAGACATAGAAGATGTACCCAATTTGTTAATATCAATTTTTAAATCAGGATTGGTTGACTAACAGTACAGACATAAAGACACAGAGACAAACAGAAGTTTCTGGTGGTGGTGGGTGGGCATGTTGGCTGTCTACCTTGCAAGTCAGACACCTGTTTACACCATAAACTGCGTGTTCTCATGATCCTAAATGCGC
Source organism: Triturus cristatus (assembly GCF_964204655.1). Taxonomy (NCBI): domain Eukaryota; kingdom Metazoa; phylum Chordata; class Amphibia; order Caudata; family Salamandridae; genus Triturus; species Triturus cristatus. The sequence goes on from NC_140595.1 coordinate 763,167,326, forward strand.
ATGTCGTCAGGCATCGGTTATCACATTCTTACCGCTTCATTTTACACATACAGAATGTAACTTCCTCGTTGCCTGTAGTGCTGCACTGAACAATAGTGCCTTCACTGACGATGCCATATAAATTATCAACATGCCTTTGGGGGGGGTCTGATATGAGCAGCAAGTGCCCAAAGAAGAAGTGAGCACAAGGGCAGAGCAAAAGCCTTATTAACATGGAGATGTCAAAGAAGTCCACTGATTGTCAACAATATGTTGCTAAATGTAAACTTAAAACAAATATTGAAATGATTATTACAGCGTACATGTTAGTCAAACATTTATTGTTTCATATCATTCTTATGAATTTTAGAAAACAATGTGGCAGGAGGTAAATGTACATTGTAGTGGTGGCACGTGTTCAGAAAGGCAAGCCAGTGCTGTGCACTGCATTGCTGTACTTTGTATTTAATAAATTAAGCAAAGTCAGGCAAAGTGGGTTTGGGTGCCTTAGTACATGGCAAGAGTGATTTTGCATCAGGGCCGTTCCTTAAAAGTGACACAACCCCAATGCAAATTCATTGTAAATCTAGGCCTAAGTTTTTTCCCTTTTGCAAACTCTGCCCTGGTATTTCAAGGGTGAAACATGGTGCCCTCTTGCTTTGTCATGTAACGTAAGGGAAGCAGCAGGGTGAGGTGGAGGAGCATCAACACGGTAGAATAAAAGCCCAGCACTCAAGTACTCTACAAAGAATCTGAGGAACCGTGTCATGGTGCTCAGACCAATCAACACGCTGCATTGCAGCACTGTGATTGGCTGCAGGGAGCCTGAGAGCCCTGGTGCTTTCTGCTTCCTGTCTTCCTCCCCCAAGAACCCAGGAAGAGAATGTAGAAGAGGCGGTGGACAGCCAGCCAACCGGCCGGGTGGTAAGTGATTTATTTAACCTATTTCCTCCCCCGCCCCTTCCCCCCACCCTGCTCCACTGCTACCAACAGTTAGCAGCCGCCACTGCTGATTAATGAGGGGGAGGTAATAAAACATTGGGGAGGAACACCCTCAACATTAATTACGGCTCAGCAAATAGGGGATAGATCACAACGCAAATTGCTTTTTTGGAATGTAGCAGGATTAAGATCCAAAATGACTGAATCTGAGTGGGGAATGTACATTGACAACTTTCATATCTGTCTTCTCCAACAGATGTGGGCACTTCAACCTGTATTTAGAACAGGATTTGTAAATTTTAGTATCAAGGAAGAAAGGTTTCCTATGGGGTGGCCGTCATGGGGCCTTACGATATGGGTCAAAACCTCATTAGCGTGCAAGATAAAAGAATTAGTTTCAAATCGAGAAATATTCTTGGCCTGGACATTACTAGCATAAAAGAGTCCCTGGCAGTGAGACTCCTGAATATTTATAATTGCTTTTCTAGTCCACATCAGGAATCTGAAACTTAAATGCATTGGGGGAACTCTTGGAGACCACTAATAAAGTAAGCCAACTTATACTAGCGGAGTACTTCAATACAACATTTGAACTCCTAGATTTTATTCAGAATCTCACTCAAACAGAAGATGAGAAGAGGGGCATACCTAAGTTATCAAATACCCCATTAAAGAAATGTTTGAGGGTGGCACTCCAGATGTATCTCTTGCACTAGTACAGGGAGTTTGTGCCTGTAATAATGAGCGCACAAACTCAGATAGAGGAGCTAATTTCTCTAATAAGAGGGACAATTCTAGGTGTCAAAACGATTACATAATAATAGATCTAAATCTATTGCCCATTGTCCAGGACATGACGGTAACTGATAGGATGGACAGTGACCATAATGCCCTAGAATTAGAGTTGAAATACGCTATATTTTTAAGTCACATCTTGCTCTCTGGTACATGTGGCCTGCCTATTGTCTCCTCTAACAATGGTAGGAGAATAAAGTGGCCATTTATAGAGTCTGACGAGCATGCTTGAGCGCATATACTACAAGGTCATTACAGCATTAAACTTACTGGGTGGATCTGATCAACATGCAGTGACTGTTATGAACACTTTTGATAATTTCCCTGAGTCTATTCAGGAGCACTTTTTGTTCTTCTGCCCTCGTTTTTCAAAATACAGGACCAAGTGGATCGTCCTTGTGGGTCGGCGATTATCCCTGGCACGATATACATAGGCAATGCGCTTAATACAATCTGAAAATACTGAGTGGGTGTTGTTTTTCGATATCTAGGTACCTACTGCAGGCTTGTTGTATAAGGTTCAAATTAATAACAATGTCTAAAATTACTTGAGTGTTATATAATTAGGAGCCATATGAGAATTAAATCATTTTTGAGTTACTGAAATCCTCACTATGAGTGGACTTGCTATGTACTTGCACTTTATGATGTACAGTCAATGTAGTTTTGCACATCTTTTTACTGATTTTACTGTAATTGTATAGTATTTTTATTTTTGATCCTATAGATGATGTGATTGCACTGTATTTTATTGCAATGAAATATGTATTTTACATGATGTTTTATAAGTGATGTTTTATGGTCATAATGACCGAATAAATGTATTTACCACTAATAATATTAGTATTTCTTAATACCCAAACACTTGTAAGTTTGTAGATGTTCACTACATTTTGCAGGAGGACTCACTCGGGACATCCTGCAAACGTAGCGCTGTGAACTGGTTTGTTAATATGGTAGTTCCACAATACTGACAAAAAATGAGCTGTGCGCGCTACAACTATGGTTGGTTAGAAGACGCTAAATATTCTGTGAATATTTTATGTGCTCCTGGGGCAACATGTCGGTCAAGAACGTCAGTTAGAATGAAAAAAATAGCACAACGCTACGTGGATGTGCCCCCCTGGGCACTAAGTGAGTCTCCGGGTGGAGGTCTTTATCCAGCTTTGAGTAGATTTAACCAATTCTTCAAAAATAAAATAATCAAAAGCGTATTCCTTCTTGAAGAAAGTTTTATTCACTTTTCTTTGAAGATTTAATTCTTTAGTCGTCTTGTATGTCTCATTTGTATTTTTCTCCAATGCATTTCGGGTTTGAGCAACCCTTCATCAGGGACAAATCTGTAATGCAACAATATTATGAGAAAACGATGGTATCTTACATGAATCAATTATTAGTAATGTGACATGCTCTTCAGCATGGTTGTTGTCGCTTTTAATCCGTGAGCGAAATCGTTGATAAGGTGATTAAGTGCTTGTTAGCAGTTAATGAGAGAAGAAACAGAGTGATTAGTCTGTTAAAAATGGTGGATTTTATAGGAGGAGTTGCGTGGTTCTCAACACGTTCGTCAAGGTGTGCTATTAGTGATTGGTGCAGTTTATTCATTCTTCACGCATAGAAGGTGAACACTTAAATGCCGCGTTTAAAAGGTTCAAGCAAGTTTGCATATCATGCAGAGTGAATACCTTGTTATAGGTGGATGCTTGAGTAACACGGTTAACGGTAGTGATGTTTTAAATGCTAACAACGGGTACAAGCAACACGAACGCTGAAAGCTATAGTGAACCCGGATTACTTACGAGACGATCGCCGGATTTTTAAGGTCGCATTTTAACAATTGTCTTTTTACTGTAACGAAGAAGTTAACTTGGTATCGTGGTATATCTAATACATTATTAAAGTATTAAATTAAAATGTGATGAGTGAATCACTTACTTGTTCAAGGCGGATTGTACCGTCAAAATGCAGAAGGGTGTTAGTTTTTTCGATATACTGGTCGAGAATCGTACGCGTATAGCGTGGAAGATAAAGGACGGACTACTTGTGTTATTAGACCGCGCGAGTGAAACGTGAAACGCTAACAGACGCGTTGTTAATGGGTTATATGGCGGCCATATTGGACTTTATTACGAGTGAAAGAAAATGAGGAAAAAGTAAAAAAGTGAAGATATAATGTGGTTACAAATGAACGATGAAATGATAGACTAATAAACTTTGTATTTATAAGGCTCAGAATGTGGCTAACAGTATAGCGAAAATAAAGCATTGAACAATCAAAAATAGTGCTTGCGGATTACAAATATCAACAATGCTATGGTTTACGTTGCAAGTATTCATAAGTAACATTGGTATTCCATATGGTCATTCAGACTGTAAGGTTTAAGGGAGTCCATGCGTCTTATCCAATAGTTCTCTCTTTGAAGGAGATGTTTATTATTATCTTGGCCTTCCTTTTTTTTCACTATTTCTAGGATTAGAAATTTGAGTTGGCTGATGTTATGATGATGTTCATGAAAATGGATAGCAATGGCGGACTTGATGTTGTTGGTCCGGATATTGGATTTGTGTTTGTTAATCCTAAATTTTATCTTGTGTTCAGGTTTTCCAATGTAGACTTGTCCACACGGGCATTTCTATAAGTATATTACATTGGTGGTATCACATGTTGCTGTTACCTGCAGTTTGATTTGATATCCTTTGCGTGGATGTGTGATAACTGATCCTAGAATGATATTGTGACAATTGCTGCACATCACAACATTAGCCAACTCAAATTTCTAATTTCTAATCCTATATATAAATATACATATATATATATATATATATATATATTCACTTAAAAAACCATAGGTTTCACACATGTTATAGTTAGCTGGACATTTCCCTCGTAAAAAACCAATGAAATTCCCCCGTTATAGTTAGTAAAGGGAACTATAACTCACGCGACCGCAATCCACTGCTGATGACGTCAGATATTACATCACTGTATTATACATATTTAATAAATATTTATTTTACAGAAAGACACATATGTCATCAGTGATGTAATATCTGACGTCATCAGCAGTGGATTGTGGTCGCGTGAGTTATAGTTCCCTTTACTAACTATAACGGGGGAATTTCATTGGTTTTTTACGAGGGAAATGTCCAGCTAACTATAACATGTGTGAAACCTATGGTTTTTTAAGTGAATTTGCAAGGTTTTTTAAATGCTAATTCCTAACTATAACGTGTGTGAAACCTATTGTTTTTTCAGTGAATTTGTACGTTTTTTTAAATGCTAAGTTATGTATTTATTATTTAATAATTTTTTTTTTAAAGGTTTTTCACCGTGCGCGTACCGTGCGCGCACGGTGCGCTTCGCGCACCGCGCACCCACGTTACGCCGTTCGCGTAATTTTCACGTTTCTACCGTGCGCGCACGGTAAGCGCACTCCGCGATTTTTCATAAAAATATGAAAAACATTTATGGCCCTTGGGGGTCCTTTGGGGACACCCTGTCAATGGCTAGGGGGTCAGGAACTGTCCACCCTGCCCCCTTTTCATGTTCTCCACCTTTATTTTTCACCTCCCTCGGACTGCGAGAGACAAAATGGCGGCCGACACTTCCTGGTTTCGACCGATTCGAATGTTTACTAAGATCTAACAACCAATCAGAATTGCGCTCGTGCACGGCAGGGTGCGCTTACCGTACGCGCACGGTGCGCGCCTATAGATATATATATGCTTTTAAATGCTATTTTCTCAGAAAATACTGAACAGATTTACACCAGACCTGCAAAAGGCACACCCCTGACCTGAGGACTACCTCTCTGCCAAATTTCAAGGTTTTCTGTTCAGCCGTTCGGGCTGTAGCGCGGACTAAAGGTCCTATGGGAAAATGCATGTGGAAAATGCGTTTTGGGACCCCCCCTTTTTCTCAGCCCCCGCTTGACGAATCCCCTCGAGACTTTCAGGGAAGGAGCGGAGCGGAGCGCCCCACCTATTTTGAAAATTTCGCGAGGATTCGTCAATCGACGCAAAAGTTATTCTAAATAGAATGTTGCGGATTTCCTATGGAAACACGGAAAACGGTCCTAACTATAACTATCTACTGGCGACCGCCAGTAGATAATATATATATATATATACATACATACATACATACATACATATATATATATATACATGTGTATATATATATACACATACATACATATATATATATATATATATATATATATATATATATATATATATATATATATATATATATATAAATAATAGTGAAAAAAAGGGAAGGCCAAGATAATAATAAACATCTCCTTCAGCGTTCGTGTTGCTTGTACCCGTTGTTAGCATTTAAAACATCACTACCGTTAACCGTGTTACTCAAGCGTCCAACTCTAACAAGGTATTCACTCCGCATGATATACAAACTTGCTTGAACCTTTTAATCGCGGCACTTAAGTGTTCACCTTCTATGCGTGAAGAATGAATAAACTGCACCAATCACTAATAGCACACCTTGACGGTCGTGTTGAGAACCATGCAACTCCTCCTATAAAATCCACCGTTTTTAACAGACTAATCACTCTGTTTCTTCTCTTATTAACTGCTATCAAGCACTTAATCACCTTACCAACGATTTCGCTCACGGATTAAAAGCGACAACAACCATGCTGGAGAGCATGTCACATTACTAATAATTGATTCATGTAAGATACTATTGTTTCCTCATAATATTGTTGCATTACAGATTTGTCCCTGATGAAGGGTTGTCCAAACCCGAAATGCATTGGATACAAATACAAATGAGACATACAAGACGACTAAAGAATTAAATCTTCAAAGAAAAGTGAATAAAACTTTCTTCAAGAAGAAATACGCTTTTGATTATTTTATTTTTGAAGAAATGGTTAAATCTACTCAAAGCTGGATAAAGACCTCCACCCGGAGACTCACTTAGTGCCCAGGGTTACACATCCAAGTAGCGTTGTGCTGCTTTTTTCTGTTCCGCAATACTACCAAACATTGGAATTTTCATATAAGAGTATACATTCTATGAGAGGAAATTCACTTTGGAATCAGGTTTTGTAGAGATTACATTTAGTCCCCATTTTTATTTTTAACTTAGCATCTTGTTCTCACATGTTTTCCCCTAATACGATGAAGTGCCAAACATGCATTAATTCCTGGTAGATATTGTTGCCCTGTAGTCTGCACAATTAGTTCCAGGGTTGTGCATATTAGAGCACGATGTTAATTTTTTCCTTTTGTGCTCGTAGGAGATGACTTTCACTCCTGACTAACTAAAATGTTGTTCTGCATCTCTGGCACAGTAAAATAATGGTTGTGTTTTATTATTCAAACAGCATCCATGCTGAATTCAGTGAGAGTCACTTCAGGCCTAAGTTAATATGGAAGCTGCTGTGACCTGTGACATCTCAGTCAGCTCTACAGCCCCAACCTTCATCCTGAGCAGGAAGATATCCGTGCAAGAGAAGCATGCAGTGATGCACACTCTGGCCGGCTTCCTGACACATGATACCAAGGTATTGGGTTAGATCATGGGTTAGATCATTCCTACAGGTCTGGCAGAAGAGTACTCCAGATATGATCTCGCTACTATAGAGGTATTAGTGACAAATAGGAGTAACATTTGGAACAATTAATATGCTTTAATGTTTGCATTTTCAACCATTTTAATAATACTAATAACAATGATGTGTCTCATCTGTTTAAAATATTCGCAACTCAGGTTTTATTTACAAGGCTTAGATCTTTCAATAAGTATTTAAAAATGTATTCATGTATTTTTTCTTTATGATACCGTGGGCTTGCAAAAGTGACAAACAAAAGGGTTAGATCTGTTTCCACTAATTTCTTGGGAATCCGAGTGGTCATGTTCGAGGTCACCAACAACATCTATAACTCTGGAAGGTTAGGAGTGTAGATGTGGTACTGTGAGCTAGCCAAGTCAACATTTACTGATGATATAAGTTGACTAAGTCTCTATATTGTGAATTTTTGTTGACCTAATGCACAGTCCTACTAAATGTCTAGGAACTGCATAACACAGGACAGTCATTTTGATGTGTAAATGTCATTATCTGCACCCTTAATTTGTACTTAGTGATGCCCATACATTAGAATGGATGAACCTCTTCCAGTGGAATAGCAGTCATAGTCTCCACTGACATTTTGGGCTGGGGGGGTCACCCCTGGGCTCTAAAAAAAAACACTGGGAGTTAAATCCATTCATTTTCACCTAAAGAAAGCAGAGATTTTCAGGAAAAATATACATGGATTTATCTGTTCATTATTTTTAATGTGGCCCAAGCATTTGTCAAGACCGAGATAGATTGTCAGGCTGTGAAATGGAATCATGTCATTTGTAACACTTTTAACCATGTCTTGCTTACTAGACAGGCGCACGTTCTACTCAGGGATTTGTAGTTTTCTTTTTATCGATGTGAGTATGGGCTCAAAAATCCCAGCATTAAAGGTTCCTGGCTTAAAATGCTAGCACTTTCTGAAGATATCACCCATGACGTGGGACAAAGAGGGGACCTGATCTGGCAGTAAAGGCTGGGATATTTCTGTCCCAGCAGCACCGTGACTTATTTGCATATGACTGGGCTCTAAACTTCCACAGTGAGTGAAAAAGGATGGACTTGTATGCAGTCCGTCTCATTGCCAGTGGCTGAGATTATTGCAAGCACTCCGTGCCTCACTTTTGTGATTTCCTCATTGTAATGCCCAAAGTATGATGGATATGCCCAGATGCTAGTCCCATCTTTGTTGTGCCACAGGATCCTAACTACCTCACCAATGAGGTGTAAATAGGCCAAAACCGTTCAGGCTTGTTTCTAATCTTGTGCTTGCTTAGGAGCTTGGGCTGCACTGTCATTATTGGGGCAGGACCAAGCCTGATTCTCACATGGTTGAGCTGTGTCTATAGCGGCAGAATGGGTGGAACACAGTAGTTTGGAATGGGTTCTGAGTGATTGTGAATGGCTGAGATTAATTCAAGCATTCTTTTCATCACTCTGTTCCCTGTTTCAGTAGAAGCTACAATTACCAAGGCTGATTTGAACATGGCTGGTCTTTGTCTAGACTGGAACAGTGAGTGAAACATTTTGGTTTTTGGTTCAGAATGAGGCCCAAGTGATCATCTGTGGCAGAGATAAATTCATTCCATAAGTTTGTTGACCTGCCTTTTCAATTATCTATACACTCAAAATGCTGTTGTGTTCTAAAATGATTTTGGAACCACTAGAAAGTAGCCTCACTACAAATGTCCTCACATTTAACAACATATCTCTTTGAAAAAAAAGAGACAGTTCTAGGGCAAAATATCCTCCTCCTCATATGTCTTCCACTTTATGGGACTTCTGGAGAGATCTTTGCTATGGGATGACAATTCACCAAGCTTTACACCTCATATCATATTCTGGGGTTTTATGTAAGAATTTGCATAACTAAAATATTGTCTAGCCTATACACTTGTGGTCTAAATAAGGAAGCTAACAAAGCACTGACTGAGCGCTTCCAGAAATATCACACACACGGAAAGACTTCAAATTATTTTCTATATGCACAGCCTTCCTGGTTCCTAAATGTGGTGATATAGAACTGAGGCTGCAAAAAATGGAAAGTGCATGGAATAACAGACTTAACAAAATGTACCTGGGACTCAGTAAGGGCTATGAAAGGCACCACCAGCACCCATGAACAGTGTTTTGTATACTTTGATTTGTAAATGTTCTGATAACCAACAAATACAACCTGATTGTAACCTATTATGATTGATTCCAAAATTAAAAGATAATCAGATGTTAATTAGCTCATGCACATCATGGTTTGCTATGGTTTTTTAATATATTTGGGTATATCCCCAACAATAAAATGCTGTATTCCTTAAATTGCATAATTCAGGAACCAGATATGTTGCACATGTGGTACTATTATAATATGGGTTCCCTAGGACCTAAAACTAATATGACTATCATAATACTCACCATAATTTAGTGGTCCCTAAGACATAAACCCCAAATCTGTTTCACTGCCATTTATGAGGGCATACAAAGTGAACTCTAAAAGGACACTTATAATATCTGTTGGTAGTAAGCAGTCACTACATGAGGTCAGAAAAGTTTGGGAAACCTGATTCAATAGCATCATTTTCTGTGCATTTATTCTCACTCTAACAACTACCCTTATCTGTCTGATATTTCATTTCTACTTTCAACATGGTGCCCAAATAGAATCTTGGCTCAACTCGCTGTACGTTCATGCCATTGTACACTTAAGTCTGGTCCCCACCTCTGGGGACACAGGTCACACAACAAATTTAGTACGTTGGCATCATGGCTGCCTGTATAACAGACTGATCAATTGTGCTAGACCCTGATAGACAGACTGCGTAAGGTATGTATTCACCGGACTTGTTTGCCATCTGTCAACCTATGCCTTTTTTAATTTGTTTGCTTATATTTGTATCTAAATTGACCGGCCTTTTGTTAGTTACTTTCCAATCTGAATCAAATCATGTTACTAATCATGATCTATGCATTTACCTACTACTGAAGTCTTGCTAGCAATATACTACTACTTAATGTGTGCCCTGTGCTTTCCTGTAAACTTTATCAAGCTTGAGTACCATTAAACTAAAGGTACATTTAATTTGCAATGTATGTACTACAGATAATAACAAATGATGTCTTGAATATACCATCATGGATGCCCCTCACAAATGTTAACTGCACAAAATCAAAGCAAATCTAATGATTTGAAGTGCACAGATACCCACCTGGTATCCCAGCACTGCATCACAGCAGAAGCGGTAGGCCACTCCAAGCCTTGGAGGCTATATACGTAAAGGAACAACCACCTTTTGTTGTCAACCTAATCGTGGTTGTCCTCAGGAGATGGTCTTCTGATGATCTCAGAGACCAAGGGGGACGATAGTGAGTGAACCTATTGCTCAGATATTTGGGGCCATCTTATAAAAGGATCTATGAGCTAGGACCTAGGATTTAAAACATACCTATTTTCTATTAGGCAGCCAATTCAGTTTTTTGAGATGTGGAACTATAGATTGTCTGTCAGAATCTTGAGGATAAGCCAAGCTGCAGCTGTCTGGACTATATGAAGGCAATTGGTTAGATAATGCCAGAGATCCAAATTGAGCTTTGAGTAATCAGTTACAGATGTATTCAATGTGTGCACTATGGGTTTGTGGGATTCAATAGGGAAAAATGAGGGTTTTCCTCAGAGCACTCGGTAAGGAAAAACAAGTTCCCAGTACAAACAACATTTGAGGGTGAAAACACAGCTCATTATTGAATTTTATCCCCAGATTCATGGCTACATATGCTGGCTTGCTGGTGAAGGGGGGGGTCCCAATTCGGTTGGCCACCAATTGTTTGACCAATTATCTGTGGCTTCTCCAAAGAGCAGCACTTCTGCTGTCAGAGCTACACTTCAGTCAACTCTGGTCTTCCAGTCAAACTCATGAACCCAGTAATCTTTTCAAACTTGTTTGGTTATGTCAGCTTTTTTTCCCCAAGTAAAGATTTAGCTGTGTATCATTGGCGCATGAGATAACCTGTATGCCATACGATTGTATGATAAAGGCTAGCGGGCCATGCACGCATTGACAAGTGTAGGACACAAGACAATCCTTGAAGGAACTTAGAGTTGAGAACCTTTGTATTGGAAGAGAAGGTGTACAATGATACCAGTTGTCCTCTTCTGATGAATAAGGATTGTAGTCAGGGTAGTTCAACAGAACCGCATACCCTCCAGTCACTGAAGAAGTGTCTGATGAGAGATCATGTCGAACACTGAATAAATTTTAGAGGACCAGGGCGGTGGTCTGGCTTTGGTCTAAATAAGGCCTTAATGGATTTAGACGCCTGAAGTAGAGCAGTGTTCATGCTATGTCTAGGCGTAAAGCTAGACTGTTATGTAAGAAGAAGCTCAAACTACTTTAGATATCAATCCAGTTGGATATTGGTCAGCCTCTCCAACATTATAGTAGCAACTGCAAGAAGGTAGATCACGCTAAAGTTAGAGAGGTTGGCTTTTTCACCAGAAGAAATTTACTATGACCTGTTTCCATATAATAGAAACCGTGGCTGTGTCTAGAGACGTATTGAACACCGCATTGAAGAAGGGATTAATTACGTCTGTGGCCTTAGCTAGAATCCAAGCTGGGCATGTGTCACTGGGTGAACCTGGTTTGCAGCTAAGAAGGACCTGTCTGGATTCCTTTAGGGAAATTTTATTAAACTGAAAAAGGGAGGTGGAGACCTTCAAAAAGATTTCCTGCTGAAGTTTTCACTGTGAGTCTGTGGCAACAGAAATAGAGCATGCTTGTTATTTTTTTCAACTTTCTCAGCAAAAAAAGTGCAGATGTTTTTGCAATTTTCAGCTGATGGGGGACTTTGTATCATGAAAATCTTAGGATTGAGGAAGGGTTTTCCAATTTGAAATATTTCATCGGGGTCACTTGTGGCTGCAATGATTCTATCATTAAGGAAATCAATCTGAACTGTTTTAATAGCTTTATGGTAGAATTTTAAGGCTTTTTCACAAGCCTCTTTATCTTTCATAGAGTAACCTAGTCTCTATTTCATCTCTAAATTTGTACGAATGTTTTATTTCCCTAAGAGAGTGTGTGAAAGTAAAGAGCCCAGGGTGGACCACCTAAGAGAATTAAATATTTAAAGTGAGATAAATGGGGCAAGGGAGCTTGTAGGAGAGGACAGACATAAATAACTTTGTTCATCATCGTCTTTCTCCATAGATTCCTATAAGGAAGGGGAAGATTTCTCCTGAAGATTGGTTAGATCCTTTTTACTGACTTTGTTCCTAGAGCACAATTTTTTTCCTCTGTCGGTCACCTAACATTACGCAAAGGGGTAGTAAAACTGAAAGGAATAAGCATATGGTCTGACTAGACTAAAGGGCTTGTATGATGCCCTACTAGCCCATCAAATTTGAGAAAATCAAGTCTGCAATGTGCCCTGCAGCATGGGTGGGGGTGCACACCAGTTGCTGAAGATTTAAGACCACTAGCATGTACAGTAAGGTGCTGTTAGATCTGTCAGCCTTTGGGTGGTTTTATCCCCAACTTTATGTCTTCCTCCTCCATTTTTTCTGACCTCGTTTTTCCTGACCTTAGGACTCCCAGCACTTTACCACTACTAACCAGTGCTAATGTGCATTTGCTATCTCCTCTAAACATGGTAATATTGGCTCAAACCCAATTTACATATTTAGTCTACTTTTAAGTCCATAGTAAAGCGGTACTATAAGTACCCAGGGCCTGTAAATTAAATGCTACTAGTAGACCTTCCGCACTGATTGTGTCCCCCACTTAAGAAGGCCTTTACACATGTCTCAGGCCTGCCATTGCAGAGCCTGTGTGTGCCGTTTAAACTCCAATTTTGACCTCTTGCCCAAACCTACCTTTTTAATGCATATAAGTAACCCCTAGGATAGGACCTGGACGGCCCAGAGGCCAGGGTGTATTATACTTAAAAAGCAGGACATATACTTTTAAGTTTTACATGTCCTGGTAGCGAAAAACTCTTAAATTATTTTTTCACTGCTGCAAGGCCTATCTCTCCCGTAGGATTTCATTGGAGTTCCCTTATACGTGTAATTTCCAAATCACCCCTTCAAGTTTGGTGTCTCTGGAAACACAATTTAAAATCCTAACTTATGGTGAATTTGGATTTTAAATTGTAATTCTGAAAATTCTACTTTTCAGAAAGTTTGAATTGTCTTGCCTTAGTCACTTAGTGCCTTTGGCCTGTCTCTGGTCACATGACTGGGTGTAGTTGACAGTTGGGCTTTAAGTATTCCTCCAAGAAAACCACACACAATGGGAGCTTAGATGTGACTGTGTGGGCCATCACTGGCAGGATGAGAGGTAGAAGCTGGGCTCAGCCTCACTTACACCTGAATAGGCTGTGTCCTGTCTCCACACAGAGGGGTGCATACATCCTGTAGACAGTCTGGAGCCAAGGCAGGTAAGGCAGGGCATCTCTGCACTTCAAAGGCGTAACTCTAAAGGTTCTCTCCACTTCAAATGCACAGCTGTGTATAAAAGAAGGACTTTGGACACTGCCATTTCAATACACTTCTGGACACTCCACCTGGAAGAAGAACTGATGTGCTGCTGAAGGACTGCCACTCTGCTGTACTGCACTCCGCTGGATTCCTGCTTTGCTGTGCTGACCTGCTGCTTGCTGCCCAATTGACTGGACCTGCATCTCTTGAACCCAGATCCTAGGGTGACTCCAAGTGTTGATTGGCTGGCCTCCTGAACTGAAACCTCAGGGAAATCAAAGGCTTCCAAACCTCCTTGCTCCTGGACCTTGCCAAGTGGTGCCACCCCTGTACTGGACCCTTGGAAGTCAGCCTAAGGTGCTTGCCAGCAGAACCTAAACCTCTTCTCTGCTGAGCGATGCATCCCAGAGATGAACATACACATCCCTGCGGCAGCATGGACTGGACATGTCGCAAAGACCTGCATCACCCTGACTACTGGTGTGGCGCTTCCAAGGGCAGCAAGTAGTCCTTCTTCAGCCCTCTTTCAGAATCCAGAAACCCTAGAGGTGTGGCTACCTGGGGCTACACGGCCACGGGAAACCAGTTTGGGGCCAGGTTTTCCCTATCTGGCCCTGTCTCCAACTAGTCTAAGGGAACAAAGAGCAGTCCCTCTGGAGTGTTATCACTATTTGCACATGAAAAACTTCCTCTTTGAAGCTCACCTTTTGGGCTAATGCCCTGAGTGGCTTCCTGCAAAGGGAGGTGTAACACTTCACCCTGTGGCAGGCTGTGTTTGATCCTAGCCTGGGAGTCATTCCCACTATTCCCCAGATGAGCAGAAAGCTGTCTCTGGGTCATAGCCCGTATGAGGCTCATGCACCCCCAGGGCACAGAGTGGCCAACTTTCTAAAAGTTTCCATACCCTAATAGTGACATTATGTTTGTTCAATGCCTCGATTAATTTGATACCTTACAGTATCCAGGTATGTAGTCCCCTTCAGAAGTTAGCCAGGCTGGGATGCTAGCCAGTAACCCTGTGTTAGACAATGGGGCTACTAACTTTTCCACAGCAACATTTCAATTTGAGGGATTTTGCTGCAAGGACTTCTAAAAGTATACATGTCCTACTTAATAATATATAGCTGCTTGACTTAGGGCTCCTACACTTTCTGGCACATTACTTTTTGCACCGCTTCGTGTTTTCACGTTTTTTACGTTCTCTCACAACTTCTATTCTTTTTCCACTATCCTGGACCCTAAGCAGCATCCTTAGGACACGTGGTTATGCACTTCTGGGAAGAGTAAAATGTTTTTACTGTGGGTTTCAGTAACGAGGAAATACACTAACTTTTGAATTTCGGGAGACACGTGTAGACATTACTTGTCTGCCACGGGTAAGTCTTTAACCACTTTTTTGTGCTTCTAGAACCTTTTAACAGCCAATGACGGTCTGTAATTTCCATTCCTTTAATTTTTTGATTGTATTATATTTTAAAGGCACAACCGACAGACATGTGATAACACTTTTGCAATTTTCCGTAAGAAACACAAATTTGTTGAGTAAGTTACTCTTTTGTGAACGTGATTTGAAATCCAGGTTATAAGGGTTACAAAATCACCAGCACGGACACATTTCTTTTCTACACGAGACGGGAGACGGAGCAAAGGCTGGTTGCACTCATTGTATATATTGGGCACCACCCTTAGATAAGTCGGGAGTAATCATCTCCATTCCACTGATTTTTTTTTAAAACACACAGAGCAAATTATAAGCTCCTTCACAGTTTTCATGACCAAATAGATGGTATGACTGCACTGTTTACCCTTCTTGAAATTGCGGTTACATTTATCTACAGGCATGTTTTTTGGCGGGGATATACTAAGCACCATTTGTGAACATGATTGACCAGCATGGTAAATTTATGGAATCAACAGAAGTAAAGTTGAGTTTCTTCTATTCATGGATACAAATATTTAACGACAAGTAACCAGAATGGATTCTTTAAAAGAAACTAGAATATAATTCATGGAATGAACAATAAAATAAATGTTTACTTGATTACCCTAATACAACTTAAAGAAATTATTTTTCGCGTGTGGTTTGGGGACGCTCCCCAGGCACTGGGGACAGCGCAATAATCATTCATTTATACCTCATACTCAGGAGGATTTACCAACCTGTACCATAAATAAGGTTTAACTGATTACACAGCATAACCGAGAGTGAGTGGGTCTCACCACGAGCTGGACTGTGTTTGTTGATACTCTGGGAAGTGGCCTTGCTAGACTTCCTACCTCTGTCTTCTTGGTACTAGGGTCCTGGGCCATGTTTCCACGCTGGACAACCCCTGGGCGCCGCAATCCCATTACTTTCCCTTAAAGCATTTTATGGTCTAGTGGAGACACACACCCACTCAGGGAGACCCAGCATTGCTGCATGAGTCCTCTCATCCTCTGCTGAGGCAGACGTTTCAAGGCCGTTGCCCAGAAAACACTCCATTGGGTTGGTAGGGGACACATATATTTTCTAAGGGACAGTAACCCCTCCCCACTCAAAGTCTACCACAGCTATGAGATGTCACTTTGTTTTATGTCAGCATTGACTACTTGATGCACCTCATCAAAAATGATTTGACCTAAGGAAACCAGCATAGCCATGACATTGGTAATGCTGGCACCTCTATCCCTCATGGCCTGAACTTCAGTCCTATTGATTCATGGCCACTATCTGTACTTTTCCATACTGGCAGGCCAGTGAGCCAAAGGTTGCATTTCCTCCTCAGCCATGGAGACTACTGTGGCTTAAGTGTAACCCCTGCAATCATCGGGGCAACTGCCGCCCTCAGTCACTACACTGGCAATACCATTGAGATTGTCGTTAGTGATTGTAAGCAGCTTCTTGCTGCATGCAGAATCATCCCTCTTGTGCCCTGGCTGCTTGCAAATATAGCACACCCCTCACCCCACCCTTTGTTGGGTCATCATTCTGACACTCTTCCCTTTGATTGGGATGTGGCTACGGGCTCCCCACCTTGGGCATCTTTTGGGGTCTCCGGGAGCTTTTTTAACTTGGTCCCATCTTTCCCCTAAAGGGGACCCTGTCCTCCTTTCTTCTGTACACCACCTTGGGACTTCTTGGGCATCCTAGTACATACCCGCTCATCAGCCATCTCCCCCAGCCCTCTAGGAATAGATAGCTTAGAATATACCATATGCTGGTGTAACTTCTTTGAGGTACAGTTTGTAAGTATGTGCTTATTTACCTCCAAATTGTCGAGCACCTCATAGCTATCTACTCTGTTACCTTTAACCCAGCCTTCCAGTGACTTCATAAACGCATCTTAAAAATAAACCCAGATATGTATTACCCCTTTGTGTGTGTTCCTAAGCTTAGGTTTGTATTCCTTTGGGGTGAGCCCAAACAACTCAATGAGTGCCTCTCTCATGTCAGGGTATGACTCTGCCAAGTCTTCCACAACTGGCTGCAGCTAGTCTCTCCCTCCAGTTGGTATGAATTCCCACAATAAGGACCCCCAGTGTTGTGCACCCACCATTCTTATCCTGAGAGCTCTCTCATTGGATGCCAGCTACTTATCTATGCCTTTCCTTTCTGCATACTTAGAAACAATTCCTTTTGGTAACCTGGGAGCATAGATACCCTCTTTGTTGTCACCATGTTGTTGAGGTTTTACCCTCAGCTTGTCCTCTTCTCCCCTAGGGCCAAACCCCTTTCTTCTAGAGCTAGGACTCATCTACTGGATCTCTAAGAGGCTGAGCTGGGCTTTTAGGTTCTTGGGTCTCCTCACAGAAGTTGAGCTCCTTTCACTCCCAGAAAGGGACATATTCCTTGAACGATTTGTGGGTGCAACACTCTCCTGGCCCCCTTCTTCTTCAAAAGGATCCCTGCCATTCTCCTCATCCCCACTCTCAGGGGTGATGTCTTCCTCCAGCTTGGCCTGAGCTCTCCTGGCATCTTCCCATGCTCTTAGGGCCATAGCAAAATCTTCATTTTTGGCAGTGATGCCTGGGCAATATGTTCTATCCCTGCACAGCATCCTTGGGCCATTAATCTTTAGTGTGGGCAGGGTGGTCAAGTCAATTCCTCTGATCTCAGTCTTTCAAGTCTTTTGCAGGATTTGCAACTTTTTAACTTCTGGAAAATGGTGATTTTGTATTTATATAACTTTGCACTTGCAAAAAACATTTTACTTAATATTGTCTTGGCAGGTTCTGTCAGTGGTTGCTAACTTATTAATTGTCTGGTACAGCTAAAAACAAGTTCTAGATCGTGCCACTAGGCACCAATGTGAGAATCTGGGTGTATTATATGATATGGCTAGGTAGCCGTATTGTATACTTTCAAAACCTTTAAAAATCTGTATCTCTAGAACCCTCCAATGGATTTTGCTCATCAAGGACTCGATAATTGATAGAAATACACTCTACTTTTATGAATTGGCGTATTTTTTTTTGTGTTGTGCTACATTCTTATTTCATTGTTTGGTACAGCTAAATGATTTACACTAAGTTCCTTTCTCTAGGCCTTGCTGCTTGAAGCCACAGCTACCCAGGTTTGAGCTTAAGGTTTAAAATGAGCATGACTGGAGCCAATAAAAGGTTTTGCAAGTGTATTCCATGATACAGCTACCTAGTCATATTACATAATACACCCAGATTCTCACATTAAGGTACAAGCCTTTTTTGATTTTTTGGCAATGTGTTCTGTGAGGGTAAGGCTGGTGTCTAGGGTGAATCCATGTGACTTGTCATTCAATGAATGTTGGAGTTCAAAGCTGTCTAGATTCATGCCACTGAGTCAGGTTTGTGCTGTTTCTTGCTTGATGTTTTAGCATATACCAAGAATTATGCCTGGGTTAGGTTAAGCTTCAGGTAGGCTCTGGACATCCAGGTCTGGAATAATGTGTAGGCAGAATTAGAGAAATTGGAAGCCTGAAGCAGATGAGACTGACAATAACAGTTGTGTATCATCAGCATATTGGTGAATCTTGATGGTGTTATCTGTTAGCAGAGCTCCTAGTGGCTTTATGTAGAGGGTAAAGATAAGAAGAGGTCATATGGAGCCCTGGAGGATTCTGCAGGTGGAATGGATCTTATGTGTCTATGAGATACCTGTGTGGATAAACTGGTGTCAGTTGGAAAGATAGGAGGAGAATCAGGGAAGGAGATTGCGAGTGAATCCCAGTCAAGACTCCGTAGTGCATATGAGAGTGGAACGGCCAACTGTGTCTAAGGCTCCTAAGAGGTCCAACCACAACATGAGACAGAGGTCTTTTCCCTCTGTGGTGAGGAGGGAATCTTCTATTATGTGTAAGTTAGTGGTCTTCATGCTGCAGCATGGTCTGAAGCCAGACTGGTAAGTTTGAGATGTTTAACATTATTTTGAATTCGGAGTTGACCATAGTCTGCTCTTTTAATGATCTTGCTGATGAATGGTGGGTGTGTGATGGTCTGGTAGCTGGCAAGATCATCAGTGGAAGGATCTGGCATGCGATTTTTGAGTGCTTCTGGGAAGATACCTTGAGCGAGATAGGCATTCACAATGGTGAGTGCGGCTGAGAAAGCATCCCCAGAGAGAGCGTTTTGCTGAAGGATGAGGCTAAGACATCAACTTCATAAGATCTGGTTCTGAGGGAGCTGAGTATGTTTGTGATATCTGCACTGGTAACCATTGTTGGATTGTATGGGATGAGGTTGGCGTAACAGATGAAGTAGGACGGATATTGTCGATGTGCTGTCAACTCTTCTGTATATATTCACTGAAGAAGAGGTTAATGGAATTATGCTTATTTGTGGAGTGTGGAATAGGTGGATTTAGCGTCTGGTTGATGCAATGCTTAATTGTCTTGAAAAGCATTCTGGTTCTGTTAGTGGATTCCCGGCCTCCAGCGCCCATGAAGTCAGCGGTATTTGCTCTTTTTTTATTCTTTCATGGCCCCCCGCACACCCCGCACATCTTGCACTCGGCAGTGCAGTGCAGTGCAGATAGGTGTGGAGCAGCGTGGAAAATTAGCTGGCAGTGGTAACACAGGAGTCTAACTGCAACCAATAACCGGCTGCACCCCTGCAAACACAAACAAAAAATCTGCCCCTCTCCCCCGGCAGTCACGGGGGAGGGGGGGTGCACCTCACTGCTTTAACGGCCTCAGCGCACCGCATCACATCCGCATCACCCCATTGGCACTGTTGGACATTGTCGGGCAATGTTGGACTGGGGCAGCCCACAGAGCAGAGAGCATGACTGCCCTTAGAGGCGGTTGCTGAGTGTTGAGCCCCGCAGACCGTGAAAGCTACCTAACTATGTTGGGTATGGCTAACGGTCAGCTTGAGTGCCCTGCTCCTACTTTTAATCATTCCTGAAATGCGCATGCTGGTATGTAAACACAAAATAACAAAATTATCAAGACATGAGATCGGGGAGAGTTAGAAATGAGGCAAAGCCAAAGAAAAAAGTTTGCCAAAACATCAGGAAGACCAGCAAAAGTGCCCCTGTCTTATCCATAGAAGTGACACAGTCAGAAACAAACTTGGAATTACCATCAATAACGTCACCAATGCTATTATTAACAATGTTATCAATGCCATAGAAAAAGTCAGTAGGAAGGAACACAAAAATTACAGACTTTCTAATCTCCCCCGTCTCCAAGCTCAGGAAAGAACAACCAGAACAACAAGACCCCAGGACTCAACCACAAAAACTTTGGTTGCAGGAGGCTCTACAACTATACCGGACATGGTGAGTGCACAAACTAATATTCCAGAAATTCTCAAAATAACTGGCAACCAAGTAACTGTGAGAGCCCAGATAAACACCAGCGAAATACTGAAAAAAAGGCCAACAAAAGAAGTACCAGATGAAATAATGAAGAGGCGCTCCATAAACCTTGGAGCACTGCCCTGTTTCCGTTGGGTCAATTTAGGTAAAGACCAGGCATGCGTCACTCTCAGTGCCACTGTGACGGGATGGGCAATAGTGGTGAACATAAATAAGTGCCAGAAATACAGAAATGCCTAATAAGTTAATTCCGGCCAAACTATGCAACCCAGATGGCACAAACCTGCTTTTTCACCCAAAAAGAGCAGCTAACAACAGGGCTTCTTTATGATTATGATCACAATACTATACTCTCACCAACAAAGACAGTACCAGGGACTTGTTTCATAGTCCATTCAAGATTTGATCAACCAACAAAGTCCAGATCGGGGCCTGGATCTCCAGTACAATCAAGCACAAGCTTGATGGGAGACCTTAAAGACAACTCCATGATTAAGTCTTAGCCCATGACCGGACGCAAATCAGACAGATCATTTTTCACCTTTAAAAGGTCCGGTATGGTCTCCATTTATCAATATAATGGAAACCATCTCATCCGCATTATTTCAACATTCAGAAAAACTTACAAGTAGATCTCCTGCAAGCTCTGGCATTGAACGAAAAATTTAAGCATTAAACTCCATATTTGAGCCGGTGCAGAAAGAGCCTCACACAACGTATCATGAGTGCCAATGTTCAAGTACCATGCAACAACTAAAGTCCATTCCGGTGATTCTGATAGACATACTGGCAGAAGTAAAAAAAAAAACAATGGCAACATCAGCCGACAGATCTCCAACTAACACAGCCGTGACCCAACAGAATCTCATACCATCATTGGGTACCTTAAAAATCAGGGAGGAAATGAATGGCACCACAAGAGACTCAAACTCAGAAACACAGACAGAAACATCAAATAATATGTCAATACGAAACAATCATCAAAATAATCACTATGGGGACTCCTGTGATGACTTAGCGCCCGATGCAGTTGCACTAAAACAACAGCAACAAAACCTTAGTAATCCATTGACCAAACGGGAACGTAAGAGACTGAGAAAGTCAAGGCAAAACAAGCAAAAGAGATGCCAAGCCACAGCACAGATTTCTCTGCAAGAGGCTCCAAAGCAATCTGGGTCTGGGTCAAGCGGCCATCAAATGAATCCAAATGAAACAAGCCCGGGAAACAGGAAATTGGAAGCCCAGACAGACATGCATAACCGAAAATGTGTCCCGTCAAAGACTCCAATCAAAACTATTAGGTCCCAGCTTTATCCCACTGTTAAAAGTGATGAAGGCAATAATATCTAATTCCCTGACATACGGCCAAGAGATCATGAAGGGAATCACAAACACTCTTCTAAATAAACTGATAACTAAAATTTTTAAACGTGCATTCCATCTTCCGAATTCAGCATCACCGGCACAAGTTCGCCTGGAATTTGGATTACTAGACCATCACGGCGTAGAGGCAGGGGCATTCATAAAGCTTTGTAACAGACTGCGTCAAGCCCGGGAAGACTCACTGGAGACCAGACTCTGGCTAGAAATTCAGAAAAGTCATTCCACCTATAAATTTCGGCTCCACCTGGAGCACTGCTTACAATTACTTGGTATTAAGGAGTTTTGGGGAACAAACCCCCCCCCCCCAGTCCGCATTAAAACTAGTTATCAAGAAGAGCGGCAGGTTGTGGTCCTTTCACACAGACAGGGAAATACTGTCAAAAAGGAAACACGCCTGGGCAGTAATCACTAACTTTAACCCAGGAGTAGAATCCCGTCATCTATCAAGTACTACAGCACTTTACCTAAAACGAAAGTTCATGGCACTGAGGTTGGGTGAATGGCCTTTCTTGAAAAATCTTCCAGAATGGCGCTGGAAATACAGCCACATCCAATGCGGGCTGTGTGGTTACCACACTGAGGGGTTGGAACACATAGTCTGCTTATGCCCAACAATGCTTGCTTTTAGATGCTCACTATTGCGGGAAGAATGGAGAAGACTTGGAATTCGATCTTGCCGCCAAGCCATAATAGCAGCTTTTAACCCGGATAACACAAAGTTGAATATCGGGCTAACAAAATTTGTAACTAAAGCATTAAGCCAGTTGGAAGCTACCAGGGCCGCCAACCCTGTCCTATTAGAGCTGAGGGAAACTCCACCATTGAGCATACCAACGCCTTGTTGGCTGTTAATACATCGTTGATCGTACCTGGTTCAGGAGACTTTTAACAGCAGTTAAGAAGTCAAGTCGAGTTTTAACCAAAATGTTATTTTAACAATTTTTAAGAAATGTATCCATTTTATGAATACGATGCATGCTTTTATATTGTAAGGTTTTAATTTACCAACAATAAAGTTGTTACTCATGACTCCAATCAGAAAAACATGGTATGAACAGTTGCCCATCTGACCCAACAATAACGCAGACAATTAACCACAAAGATCCTTGGCAACCATTTTCCCCCAATAAAGAACAAGATAAGGACGGCACACCATGGCAAAACCCACGGGTAGAACAACAAAGTATCTTTCAATAATTCCCCAAACAAGTAAAAGCATAAACCAGCAAAACTGTGGTACAATCGCAGCAACTTCCAAAACCCAGCGACGGTTTGGTGAATCTGATAGATTACTGCCCATCACCAGTAAACCAAGTTAGACTACAAGAATCAAAAGCAGGCACAATCAATAGCGCTGTAGTAAAAACAACGTGCCCCTACCCTGCAATAGAGAGGATCATACCAGCAGGAGATATTATATGTAGCAGAATTCTTGCAAGTCCATATTGCCACAGAGCTAATTGCTCGCAAATCAACGAAGGCCAAATTTGCCCAGAAGGCATAGTAATGTTAGAATTAATTCCACATTACACTTCAAAAGGAAACCATGACATTCTCAATCGTAGTGCAATACTCAAGTTGGCAAATTCGAAACGTTAAAACACCTAAATACAAACCACATAGAAAGCGTCCAATTCAAAACATCCCCAAACACCAAAGGGAGAGAAACAACGGTTGTAACCTGGAGTGATCCAAAAATTACAACGGATGTGTGGAACCATAGAGACTTTTTTACCAAATGGGGAATCGATATAAGAACGATAGAAACAGAACGATATCCCGGGCCTTTAAGTCTAATAACGGAATTAAGTTCAGCATCGGACAGTGGATTACTCCGGGGGGGGGGGGCAGTAGGTCCCACAGCAAATGCCCAGGAGAGACGGTCAAACCTATGCATCATCCATCAAGTGGCACCTGAAGTAGCTAGTCAAGTCTGAAAAGTTCTTCTTCCAACTTCTCAGGGCAAGGAGATAAAGGAAAATATGGCATGACAAAGTAAATTACAAATGTGCTCTTGGAATATCAGCGCCTTTGGCAAAAAGGCAAACAAAGAAGATTTGCAAACCTTTCTAAAAAAAATTGACATTCTCCTATTCCAGTAAACCTGGTCGCTGGCACCCACGCTGATAATGGTTTTAAAGAATTTCAGAAAAATGCCTCAAGAAGCAAAGCATCCGGCAAACCATCTGGTGGTCTATCAATCTATTTAAGCACAAACATACCATGGTCCTATGAATCAATTGATCTAGGACAAACTGGATACGATGTATAAAAATCTCACTACCCCAAGATCCACTTAATGGGCTGCGATACAACAGTGAAGAAAAGTTTCTAGTCATATGCAATGTATATATCCACACAGCATCAAAAGCAAAACAGGGGAAAATCATGACCTTCAAAACATTGATCAAATCACGGCAATCATCCTTCCCGCAGTCAGGAATTGTCCGGCGACTTCAATATGTTTCTACTTCAAGTGGACCAGGCACAAAAAAAACAACAAAGTAAATTCAAAGGGAAAATTATTCCCCCAGCAATCACAAATTATCGGCAAAAAAGACCGCCATGGCTAACTGTGCGCCTCAATATTAGACGACACAGGGATGATAAACCTAAACGGTTGCTTTCCGCAGGACCACCCAGCGAGACCAAGCAGTATATCCAAGCAGACACACTCGGTCATAGACTACACAATTGTGGACATAGAGCTACTACAGATGATCTCTAGGTATCAAATAAAGCACAGACTAGAGAGTGACCACAGCCCTCAGTTAATCGACTTTCACATTTACACAACAATAGCAGAGGAATGTAAAAATCTCTCCGAAACGCCAAGTCCGCACAATCTAAAAAGGCTCTCGTGGAGCGGCAAAAATGCTGGTGAAATAATGAATCACTTAAAGAGCCTACCATCGACCACACAAGAACAAAATCTGATACAGCCATGGGCAACTTGGGTGAACATGATCACGATGCTGATTTCCAAATTTCCTTCACAGGAAAGACATAATGGAAACTACCTACGGTCAAAAACAACAGAGCCCTCAAGCTCCCTAGCTGTGAAAAAAAGGGCATTCAACCAAAAATTTAGAAAACTGTGGAAATGCACTGAAAACGAGCAAAGGTGAAAAGCAACAAATCCATCAATTAAGGCAGAACTACAAAAAAGATTCACTAAAAAAAGACAACTTAGAAAACTAATTTGAGGAAAACTGGATTCAAACTAACCAGGTTGAAAAGGTGATAAAAAACCTTAGATCCAGTGGAGCCCCTGGCCCAAATTGCTTACCAAACGGGCTTTTTAAACAAGACATATCGTTCTGGGCAGAATTCTTCACTCCACTATTCAATCATGCTTTTTTTTTTCTAAAGTCCTCATCTCACCAAAAATGCATCTGCAATTCTTTAAAAGCTGCCCTTCTGACCTGTGCACCCCAAGGCTGCTGCATTCGCTTTGGTCTGTACCCAAGCCCAGACCTGCCAAATAGTTGGTGGCTTGGTGTAATCATAGGACCGGGAGGGACTATGCCAGTCCCAGACCTCTTCTCCAAAATGTCAAGGCCTGCCAGATGTTCAGACAGTTATCTTCTCCTCCTCCCTGGTACAGTCGGGACATTGCAAGAGCAGCTTTAACCCAGTCTTCAGGCTTGGGGGGCAAAGGGTCTCTCCAATTGCTACATATTTCCCTTTATGCTATTAAAACAAGATATAGTAATAGACCTCTATGTGGATGCCTCATCTTCTTACTTAACATGCCTTCATCCCTAAATAAACTAAAGTGATGTTTAAAGTAATTTTCTCTCGCCAAAACACACTGAGTCTTGGACACTCATAAAAGATATGGATGTCATCGGCTTCAATGAGGCTGCATCTTGGGCATTTGGGGGTGGAGAGTGTGGCAAACCTAGCAATCCTTGCAGGGGTATAGTATAATTGATTCACAACAAAAAAGTGGTTCTTCTTGAGATTTGCTGGCTTGACGTACTCATACAGAAGCTTCAGAGAGGGTTCATATAGTTCTTCAATATCACATTCCAGGGGGACCTGATTCCAAACTAGCTGTTGTGGGGTATTCCTTCTCCTCTGCCTCCAGGAATTTCTTTTACCATTTTGAAATGTCCTTGCTCTTAAGGTTAACATCTTGAAGGGATTGCTCCACCTCCCAGTCCCTGTGTATATCCCCCTTCTCCGCTGCAAACCAAGAGACTAATTGCATGTATTTAATTTTGGAGAAGCCACTTCCAATCCTAGCTCTTAAGACGTCCCATGGGTGAACCCCTTCCGATTTTAACAGTTTTGACCATATAGTGACATCCGCTCTTCTAATTTGTGTTGCAAGGCTATCCTTCAGACATAGCGAGGTCCCTGGGGATTCCCAAATTGGAGCTTTTCAAACAAATAGTATACCAGCATTGTGAAGAGGTAGAGTTCTACATCCGATATTCAAAGCGGGCGGCAGGTCGGATCCTGCGAACTTTAGGCTAATCACCTTAATCGACGTAGAAGCAAAAATATATGTGTCAAATCTCCTGATAGCTCTGGAAGAATGGGCCTCTTCCAGCAAGATCATCCCAGTCACACAGACAGGCTTTAGACCCAGTACAAATATGTTGTCCAATCTTTTGGCTTTGAATCTCCTCGTAGAAAATGTCAAACGAAAATCCACCAAATTGTACACCTGCTTTGTCGATCTAAAAGCAGCGTTTGACATGGTACCGAGAGAACTTCTGTGGAAAAAAATGGCAAAATGGGGTGTTCCTTCATCACTATTATGGGCCATCGTTAATTTGTACACATCCACCTGGATCCAGATAAAACTGGGCAATGGAGAAAGTACCACAGGAAGGATTCCTACGAGCACCGGTCTAAAGCAGGGATGCGTGCTGGCACCTAGTCTCTTTAACATCTTCACCGCAGACTTAGATAGGAGGCTATCAGAAGTGCAAAGTGACCCCCAAAGATCGCACTCCGCAAAATAAGAAGTTTGCAGTATGCAGACGACATCGTCCTATGCAGTCAGACACCAGTGGGAATTCAGCGCCTGATCACAGAGCTGGTGGAATACACCAAGGAGCTCAAGTTGTCTCTCAACTACAAGAAAATGAAGGTCATGTATTTCTCAGCAAAAACAGTGCCCAATAAGGGAAATAACCAGTGGTATGCAGAGGAAAAATAATTGAGCAGAGTGCCTCCTATAAATACCTGGGAGTAGTGGTCGACACAAGGTTTACACTCAAAGACCACCTAAACACCAGAAAAGCTCAAGCAAATAAATTACGATTTGCGCTGAACATGTTAAAAGTGAAACTAAAGTGTTCAACTAACGCTCACCCATTAAAAGTTATTGCTGCCAAGATCCTCCCAACTCTCACATAGGGCTCCGAATTATACAAAGGACAAGATGCCAACTTTTTGATCCCATTGCAATCAGGCCTATTTAAACAAGTCTTTAGGATTCCGCAGCATACATCTCAAGCCCAAGTTCGCTTGGAATTCGGGTTATTAAACCAGCATCCAATCAGACAAGCAGCAGTAATAAAGATGTGCTGGAAACTAAAAGCAGCACCAGAGGACTCTTTGTTGGGGTATTGCTGGACAGAAATAAAGAACCAACCCAAAGGAAGAAATGCTTGGCACACAGCACTCGAACAAGCATTGACAACGCTTGATATGCACGACGCTTGGAACACTGACTATAATTTCAATGCATTTAAAAATATAATCAACAACGAAGCAAAGCAAAAGCCCTGGATAATGGATAAAGCTGCCCTATCAAAGAAAAAACATGGCTGGATGGTCTTATCCTCATATGAGATGCGATTGCCTCAACCGTACCTGGTTCAGCACATCACTCCATCGACCCAGCATCAGCTACTTTTAATCCGGTTGGGAGCCTTCACCACAAAAGACCAGGGTCCAAAATGAAAACAATCGTGGCCAACAATGCTTTGCAGGCTTTGTGCTCCAGCTGAAGAGTCTCTCATCCACCTAGTGTGCATTTGCTCAGCTGTGAATAAGTTGAGGCGGCAATATATTCTTCATGCACTCCGTGCTTTGCAAGTTAGATCATGTTGACCAGCCATCATGCAACTACTGAACTGCCATTCGCTTCAGACCTCATGCAGGGCAGCCAAGTTTCTGGAGAAAGTTAGCCTATTATTATCTAAAACAAACACATAGCGCCAACGTGTATATGCATTTTGGCACCAAAAGCGACAAGCATACTAGCTATTTGTACTTGATTCTCAAATAGAAGATAGATAACTATGAACTTCTAGAGATCAACTTGTTTTAAAGCTCATAATACACTTGAGATCGCACATGAATCTGAGGTCTTGTAACATCTAGTTTATATCTGCACATTGTCCATGATTAAAGCAGTGTAGTCAAGGATGCACGCACAAAGGCATTTCTCGCATATAACCGCAATGAAATTTGGCGACCGCCTGCAATGAGAGACACACAGCACCATAGGACTGCAGTTTTAACTCATGATTCCAGCAACGATGTAGCAGACCAGTAAAACTTGGCACTAAACACTATTTTGTACATGTTTATAGCAATAGGACAAAAGAAGTTAAAACACTGAGTAATAACTTGTGTACCGATCAATGCTGACTAATTATGACAAATTCTGAACTTTGGGAAATGGACATATCCTCCTCTTTTCTCTTCTCTTTTTTAAACATAATTGCTGATAGTGATTTTATTGACAACATTTCGTTGATTTTTTTGTAATGGTTTTAATTAACTGCATGCAATAAAAAAATGACTTACTTACTCATTGGTATAGTACTTTGCTTTGGCAGATGTGATGAGCTGCCTGGGTGTTGCATATAGGGACTACAGTATCATGAGATCATCAGGAGTTCTAGTTTCCTTCCATTCTCTTTCCTGCTTGTGGCTGGATCATTTAATGTCATCAAAATCTGTGTCTGTGTGTGTTTTCAAATGTTTGTGTATCTGCATGTGATGAGCTGTCTGGGTAATGCATATAGGGACTGCAGTATCATGAGATCATCAGGAGTTCTAGTTTCCTTCCATTCCCTTTCCTGTTTGTGGATGGATCATTTATTGTCATCAAGGTCTGTGTGTGTTTGTGTATCTGTGTGTGTATGTGTGGGTATGCATCTCTCTGTGCATCTAGGCATGATCCTTTGTCGATTTTGGGTGCTTGGAGTTTTGTTGCTTGTTCTAGACTTCATTAGTGGTTGGCGGGTAAGCTTTCACTGATTGTTCCATGCTATATATATTCCATGCATGATATTTTCACTGCTGAGGCCTGTACTGTCCAAGTTGTATGTCTAATTAAAGCATGCACTGCTTCTCAAAGTTCCATATGTGTGAACCAAGGGCCAGATGTGTAAAACATTATTGTGATCTCAAATGCTCCGAGTCTGAGATTACAACCACACAAATGCTTTTTGCTTTTTATTAAACCCATCTAAGGAGTCGGAAACTTTTTTCCAACTCCTAAGATAGGTTTCAGAAATGTATTCATAACCACTAATGAAAAGGGCATATTGTAGGCATCCCTTCTAAAACAGATATTTCTATCCATAAGCATCAATGTTTTAGGACTAAAATATTGGTTTTAAACCATTGAAATGTTTCCAAAACTAAGTTGGTGTGGTAGTATATCCCCCCCCCCTTGGGACGTTTTTCCCTTACTGAATGTTAAAAAAAAGGTCCCAAAGGTAGAGTAAGCAGTGGTCCAGGATACATACCTCAGTCCTATTGCATATTAAAAAAGGCTGGTTTATTGAAAGTCAGTCGCACACATGGCTGTCTGGTGACCCCAGCAGGCCACAATTCCTGTGATGGCCTCCAATCGAAAACAGTCTCAATTTGAAACCTTCTTGAATAGTAATGAGGTAGGTCAGATTGGAACTCACACTCAATCTGAATTTCCCGACCAACCTAATTGCACATATGTTGACTCTGAAAATTGCATACTGGTCACATCAAATCTTGATGCAAACTGTGACCAATATTTAATGGGCAGTAAATATTACACATGGCCACAATTTCACTTTACTGTTGCCAATATTATATCTATTCTGTGAGTGGGGGAGTCTTGCATAGTTGCAGCCTGTGCTTCATCCTCTCTGTGTGCAGAGGGAAATGAACACTGCTGCTGCCAGCCGTCCTTCTGCTCTGCATGTCAGACACTTGAATTGCGGCTTCATGTGCTGCGAAGCATGTTCTAAGAGTGTAAGGAGAGGTTGCAATGTGCACTTAAAAATATTGCACAAAAAACGTTTTATGTAAGAAATAAATCTGTTTAGCTTATGTTTAGGCAGGCAAGCTCTCCTGCAAAATGTTGTTGGGTAAATGTCACCTGGTGGCAAGTTTGTAAACTATGCAAGAAGCTGTGATCTGTGCACAACTTTATTATTGAAAATTATCCTTAGCACTGGCCTCACCCCTAAATGCTACTAAATATTTTGTGAGAATTAGTAAACGTGCCTAAATTGTGTTGGTCTTTCTCTGAAATATTCCAGGTTTGGACTCCAGAATTATCAATGGATCCAGGCTATGGTGTTTGCCATTGAAGAGATTAACAACAACCACAACATTTTACCCAACATTACCCTTGGATTCCACATTTACGATACATGTTCAATGCTTCAGCGATCACTGAAAGGAATTCTATGGATTCTTTCAGGACAAACACAGTTAGTCACAAACTACCGGTGCAGGAGAGGTTTATCACCAGCGGCCATCATTGGGGATTCTGGATCCACACGCTCAATGGCTCTTGCCTACATTCTTGGCCTGTACAGATATCCACAGGTAAGAATGTGTAAGTATCACTTAGATGTTTTATTAAACAGTCACATAAGCCAGGACCCAAGCTAATTCATAATTATCACACAAAAGAATATACTAGACAAAAATTCACATGCAGTCAATCAGGTCCTAGAGGGCATTTTCTGATAGGCAGAAGAGATCAGACTTGAATGTAGTATGAGAGTCATATACTCATTCTGGAAGGCTTGGAGTATACAATTGCATAAATATGGTACGAGGGGTGTTAGAAACGGGGTTCTCTAGCTGGCAACGGCTTGCAACCTACCCAAGTAGGGACCCTTATTCTAGTAAGGGGATCCCTTGTGGTTTTTCAAGAGAATTGTAGCCACTACCACATTCAAAACTTATAACTGCAAAATGTATTATAACCAACACACTAAACACATTACTATCCAAATGACTCCATAATAGCATGTATAACTTGCTTAATATCTCTATAGCACAATGTATAACTCCTTAAGTGGAATCTGTGACTGTATCAGTAAGTCTCTCATTCACTGTAAAAGTATTTGAGTGGATCAGTGGTTCTGTAGCGAACTGCATGACTGTCTCAGTGCATCTTTGAGTGGGTGCTTCAGTGTCTCAATGGGTCTGTGATTGGTTGCATGAGTTTCTGAGTTGATGTGTGAGTGGTATATTGGTGCCTTTGTGCATTAGTAAGTATATGAATGTCTGACTGGATCTGTGAGTGGATACATGAGTGTCTAAGTGGGTGTCTGTGTGGGTGAGAGAATGGGTGCATGAGTGCCTGAGTGGGTCTTTAAGTGAGTGCATGAGTCTCTCAGTGGGTCTATCACTGGGAGTGTGACTGTCTAAGTGGTTCTGTGAGTGGGTCTCTGAGTAGGACAGTGAGTGGGTGTGTTAGTCTCTGAGTGTATGAGTGACTGGGTGCATAAGCCTCTGAGTGGGTATGTGAGTGGGTATATGAGTGTCTGAGCAGATCTGTGAGTGGGTGTATGAGTCTCTCAAAGGGTTTGTGAGAGAGTATACGTCTCTGAGTGGGTGAGTGAATGCGTGCATGCATGAGTGTTTGAGTGTGTGTGACTGAGAGGGCGAGTATCTGGGTGAGTCTGTGAATGGTGCATGAGTCTTTGAGTGGGTGAATGAGTGGGTGCATGTATATCTGAATGAGTCTGTGAGGGGGCGTGTGAGTCTCTGAGTGTAAGAGTAGGTGACTGAGTACATACGTCTCTGAGAGGGTCTGTGACTGAGTGTGTCAGTGACTGTAAGGGTGTGTGAGTGGGTGTATGAGTGTCTCAATGGGTCTGCCAGTGGGTGGGTGACTGTCTCAGTGGATCTGTGAGTACATACATGAGTGTGTGAATGGATCTGTAAGTGGGTACATGAGTCTCTGAGTGGGTTTGTGAGTGGCTGCATGAGTGCCCAGTTGGGACTCTGAGTGCATGCAAGAGTCTTTAAGTGGGTATGAGACTGTGTGCATAAGTCTATGAGTGGGTCTCTAATTAGGTCTGTGAGTCTCTGAGTGGGTCTCTACATGTAAAGTGTCTGAGTGAGTTTGAGAGTGCATACATGAGTCTGTGACAGTGACTGGCAAGTGTGTACAAATATATATTTAAATAATATTTTCACCAATATTCATGAAGACATCATGATTGGTGCAATGTCCCCGTGATGGAACACAGGGGGGCTGCGCTGTCACTCACGGTGTCATTGGGAATATGGTGTGCAATAAAAAAAAAAAATTTGGGACACATAACTGGTGTCATTAACACCCCCATTTCTAAAACATGGGGACAGAGTACCTTCAACCTGAACCCTTGTGTTAGCTTTCACAGAAATTGTCAGCCCCGGAAACCGTTCCAGATCGATAAAATGATGACCGCAACCTGAAAATGGTGGCCAAAACTTTCTGGTCAGGTTGCGTCCAGCCAATCAGAGCATTCCTGGTGTACTGTGGAATTATTGCGAAATAGCCTCGACCACTGTGAAACCACAGCGAAATATACGCAGCCAGAGATATAAATACATTGTTCATTTTGAATTTCTCAAAAACTTTTGAACGGATTTGCACCAAATAACAAAAAGTACAATCTGCGTAACAACATATATCTTTCTGGCAAACTTCGTGTAATTCCATCCAGCAAACACACCCTTATTTCACGCAGATCACCCCCAAACTTTCCATGACACACAAAACCTACTTTGACACTTTTTGGGGAAAATTTCATGCATATTGGTCATACGACACCAAAGTAATAGGCATGTCAAAAAATTCTTCTCCTATGGTGGAATCTAGGTCTTTAACACTGGGCGTAGTTCGCGTAGTAGCGCTACGCGAAGCTACGCAAAGTGCACTTCGCACTACGAGTAGCACTTCGTGAAACTGCGTAGTACCCTGTTCACACTGTGCAAGATTCTGTTTTCAATGATTGCACAGTGCGGACAAGCATCCGGCACTGTGCAATCATTGAAAACGGCAACTTGCACAGTGCGAGCTGTAGTTTTCTGCAGCTCGAGTAGATTTTTACTTGAGCGGCAGCTTTCTCAACGCGGACTGGTAGTTTCTCATCGCGAGCATATACGCGACCACTCGCAGTGAGAAACCTGACCTCCCCGCATTGAGAATCTCGCTGGGAGGTTTATTTTCCATGCTCGCGATCGGCAACTTGATGTTGCCGATCGCGAACGAGGAAAAAGTCTCCCCAGGATGTCATTTTGCTTGCTCGCGGTCACCAACTTGCACTTGAGGACCGCGAGCCAGCAAAAAATGACCGCTGCACTACGCTACGCGTGTTTGCAGTGTGCTACGTGCAATTCACGTAGTGCGAAGTAGCGCAAACTTCGCAGACTGCGTGAGCATATTGCTTTGCCCAGGCTTAGTCTTAAGAATAACTGCCTACTGGTGTCTACCAGCAGGTAGAATATATATATACTACACTCTGGTCGCTGAGCCACACCTCTGCCCTCCCCAGTCTTGTGTGTCCAGTGCTTTCCCCAATCTTATTTAATTTGGAATGGGAATAGTAAATGTGCCTCCATAATATATTTTATATATATATGTTAAAAAATTTAATGTGTTAAACATTTATATATGTTTAATACATTTCAATTTTTAATAAAATAACATATATGGGAAATATGAAGGAAATAGAACAATGGATCACTTGTGAAACAGACTTTGTGATTTATGTACTTGAATGCATTTGTGGAATAAAATAGGTTGGCAGTACCATCAATAAAATAAAACTCTGGATACTTCAACATCTGCGAGGGATTAAGAATCAGGACTTTCAATATGCCATGGCTAAACAAATTTGTGAGTGAGTGAGAAAAGCATAAAATATGACATATTATTGAGTAAAGTACATTACAAAAAAATCACAAGGAGGAAACAGAGAGCTAGAGCCCTGAAGAGAAGAATCGTTTTCACGTTTCACGTTTATTTAGTCTTTATTTCGATTGTAAAATCATTAAAGACAACAGTACATCAATTAAATTCATAATGTGAACCGTTAATTTCCACCATATACTTAAAAATGTTAACAACTTGATCGTACAAACATTTTAAGATTAATAAAACCAATATAAATAATTCACATAAAACCATAAGTCAATCCATCCTACTATACAATCATATTTCCATTTAAAAAGAGATGGAAAATCAATTACATAAGAACAATTTTAATATCATCCTGAGAACTGACATATATCTAAATATAACTACAATGGCCTGGTTGTGAGAGAATGGACTTTTTACATGTTAACTTCATTCCGAGACTTGACAATTTTGCTATGGATGGCCCACATCCAGCCCAGGAATTTTGACAGAGCAATAATTATGGCTCACTTGTGTCTGTCTTTAGGATCCTAAAAGCCTCTGTAACCTCCCTGGTGCCAAGATTTAAACAAATTGGTTTGAGCCATCTGTTTCGACGAGCTTTATAGGCTGGACAAGCGAGCAAAACATGTGCTATAGTTTCACTCTGCAGCGGACAAGTGTTACATTTATCATGATTCAAGGGATGCCATTTGCAGGTAAAAGTCTTAATTGGAAGTGAGCCGACTCTGTATTGGTGATACAATTTCCTGTCAAGTGATACCGTAATATTGTCCCAATAAGATTCATAATGGTACTCTTGTTTCCTCTCCAGGAAATCGCTCGTCAAGGTGGGACTCATGGTGGATGAAAAACGTTTCCTCCCAACCATGTTCTAATAGGCTATGTTAAACTCTTTCTTTCAGGGAAGAAGGTTGCCTTCAGGATTATCCCATAGCCCACTCATCCACATCTCGCTCAAGTAGGTTTTGATCCTTCTCAACTAGAAGATCTTACAGGAGGTATCAGCCTGCCTGATTTCAAGCAATGCCTGGGCATAGAGAGACAGCTCAGGAGTAGCCCATAATCTTCTCCATAATGCCACAGGTCTACAACGCTAAGGATGGGGCATCTATTGGGTGGTTTGAGTAGTATTCCACGACCCTGTTGATAAAAAGGGAAAACAGGGTCGGGGCAAGCACACAACCCTGACGTACCCCCTTGGTGATAGGAAACTTGTTCGTGACTTCCCCATTCACACCCCAGCGTACGTGGGCAAAGTTTGAATTATGCAGAGTAATTAAAACGGCCAGCAATTCAGGCGGCATCCCCATATCATGAAAGGTGCTCCACATTTTATCTCGGGGCACCAAATCGAAAGCCGATTTTAAATCAATGAAGGCTGCAAATAGCAGGCTGCCCCCTATGATTACCACCCTCCAATAAATGATTGCAAACCTGAAAACCTGGTCAATCGTCCCTGGCCGAAACCCAGCCTGCATGGATGATAAAATACCTGTTTCGTCCATTCATGTCTGGATTCTGCTTAAGACCATCCTGGCAAAGATCTTTTGAATACAATCAATAAGGCTTATGGGCCTATAGCTGCCAGGTTTCGATCCATCCCCTTTCTTAAAAATTGGGATGGTCTCTGCTCCTGACCACGTCTCCGGGGTGGGGGCTCCACTTGCTATAGCATTGGCAAGAGTCTGAATATAACTCACCCACTTGTCACTGTTGTGCATGAACAGGTCTGCTGGGATGCAATCTAATCCAGGTGCCCTACTTTTTGGGATTTGCTTAAGGGCTTTTTCAACCTCTTGTTTAGAAAAATGCAGGGTGGTAATGGGATTGGGCTTGGGAAATTGGGCTGTATAATCGTTACTGACAGCAAACTGGGCCTCAAAATGAGAGGTCCACACTTCAGGTGCAACGTGATTAATGGGGAGTGGTTTTAATATGCCATTACCCCATTTAACAAGATGCCAAAAATTGGCCATGTTTTTTTCCTGGCTTGCACTGAGCAGATTTTGCCAATGGTGTTCATCCCATTCCTGTTTGGATCGTAATAAAACTTGCTTATAGCCAGCCCTTTCCGATTTAATCTCTTCCTTTTTCCTTAGTCTAATTGCTCTCTCTAATCTCCTATAGGCCGCTCTACATGATTTATTGTACCATGGGGCTGCCTTTGGACTTCGCTTCCTTTCCAGTTTTTTTAACTTCCTAGCAAAAAAAGGTTAAAGTTTTGAAAATAAGTAGTTATGAACCTGCAAAATAATAGAATTTATGTCCTCTTGAATGTCACAATCTTGGATAGTTACCAGGGAACACTCAACCAGTGCCTCCATCTGTCTTAGGTGCCCTTCATTGGTTGCAACACTGACCAATTTGACTCTCCTGGAATCGTTAGAGGACTCCACTTCTGCTACAACCTTTACTATTTCCTGGCATTTATTATTAGGTAGGCCTGGGACCTGCAAAGTCAATACTAACGGGTTATGGTCACTTTCAACCCGATCATAAACTACCATAGCTTGTAAAGACGGCCATAATTCCAGGCTGAGGAAGATATAATCAATCCCACTACTTCTCATGCCATTTATGAAAGTGTGTATACCCCGCCTATCGGACCTGGACCTCCCGTTCACTGCCCTTATGCCCCGTTCTAAGCACAACCCTTTCAACTGAAGTGCCAGTTCAGTCCATTTTTTGATAGGTGGAAGATCAAGAGATGGAATATCCTAGTGTGCATCCTCCTCACTACTAAGATTACCATCTTCACAGACTTGGGGCTCGAAGGTGCAATTGAAATCCCCGACAGTGATCAGGCTACTATGTCACCTGTGCATATCCAAAACCCCATCCAGTATCATAACTGTACTCGATTCTTTACCTCCAGGGGTCCCTCTTGCATATACATTGATGATCAGTATGTTCAAAACCTTTCCCATCCGCACTCTTATCACCAAGAGGTCCCCACTATCGATCTTAATTTCCTCCACTGTGTATCCCGCATTCTGTTTAACTAGTCCCCCTTTGGGCCTACCTTTTTGTCCCTTCAAAGCAGGCTTGAAAAAATGGAAGCCTGGATGACAAATTTGGTCAAGCACCTAAGTTTCTTGAAAAGCCCAAATATCATATTTATCAATGAATGTTGACCATTCAGAAGAGTGGGTTTTGGTGGAGAGGCCAGCAATATTCCAACTTACCAGTGAAAGATTGGGGTTACCATGCCCTGGTATTGGTGTTCTGGATACATCATGGAGATCAAAAGTGACAGGGTAGTCCATAGCCTCTTGACTACTTCCATCATTGGACTCAAAAACCCCTACATTGGGCTTGATACAGGGCAAGGAGGCAGAGCGGTCCCCTTCTACTACACTTCTCAGGTTCACCCCATCTACACCATTTCCCATCCTGTCTGAAATAACACCCACATGTCCTACCTCTATGTGTCTATTATCCCCATTTAAGATTGATATTTTGATGGAACATTGATGGAGTACAGTCCCATTCTTTTGGATACACATTGAATTGCTAGTACGTTGAATTGATGGGTCAATACCAGGTCCAAATCAGTCTATGTCTTCCAGCGAATTCAACACCCCATAATAATTGAATGTGGGGATTGAATAGCTTGGTATTCCATGGGCTTATTGCACCAACCTCTCATTAATTCCCCTACTGTTTGTGGTTGGCTGGTAGAAAAAGCCCAGGGGGAGGATGTTAATGTCCCTCACTCTAATCTGAAGATTGCCAGCCCTGTCCAAAATGTGTTGAACCAGCCCTGGGGACCCGAAAGTCAACACCACACAGTCGCCTGGTAGAGATTTGTGTGAACTACCAATCCATGGTATCCTACGTACCATTTTAAAATTGGAATAAAGCTCATGCTTGATACCAGTCCTTGCTGTCAAAAGATGTAATGCCCCATTCCTCAATGAAGACCAGTGTTCCTGTGCCATGGGCTGGATGGCTGGCACATTAGCCAAAACCACCGTATCTGGTGCTGCATCCGGGGGCAGATGCAACGTGTTATGAATATGTGGGGTGATGCCAGTACTCCTACTTTGAGGCACCCTGGAACACCTATCCCCAACAGAAGAAGGGCAAAAGGAATTGGTGCCGCTATTGGTATTATTCAGGGGTTGATTAATCCTTGTTAACGCTGTGGTTGGGGCGGGACATGGCAGGGTATTGGGACGATCCCTAGTGCATGATCGATTTTCATTCAGAGTGACCAATCCTTCTCCCTGTCCCTCGTTAGTATTGGTGTTGGCTATCCTAACACTATATATAGTCTGCTCTATTTTTGTCAGCCTACCTTCTATCTGGGTCAATTTTTCCAATAGTGGATTGATCAAGGCCTCAAATTTATTGCCTATCTGAGTGAGGAAACCATCCTCAAACATACCGGTAGCTGAACCTGTTGCAGCGGCAGTATTAAGAGTCGTGCATGAATTTTTGAAGGCTGTGCTATCGTTAACACTATCTTCACACCCATGATCACCCACCTTCCGTGTACTTTTGTTTAGCTACTTGTTGTGTGGACTTGGGGGGGTCCGCAATTTCCTTTTCTTTGAGGGTGGTACCCCACATTGAGGCTGTCTCATTTTTTGACTTCTTGTATTTACCATGGGAATACTGGAGGCTGGAACTTGTGATACATTACCCGTATTGGTGGTTTTTGGATTTGTTGGTAACAATGAAGGCGATGTGATAGAGCTACAAAATAGAGCAACAATGGTACTAACAATACTCTCTGGGGGGGTCGAGGACACAAGACTAACAAGGGGTTGCAGTGGCTCCAACAATAATGGGCGTTCGGTAAGCTGTATTTCATGGATCAAGGCAGATTCCGCCCTAGAAAGGAACGCATCTAAAGTACCCACAACCCCTGAACCCCCCTTCCGTCTATTCATATTAAGTAAAATACAATATATAAGGCAAACACAACGATAAATAACACTACAGGTATATACTTGCAACTTAGATTTTAGGGGGGTGGCCCAGTCCAGTCTCTGCCAGTCTCAGACGGGCTCAGATGGGCCCTCCCTTGGTCCGGGCTTCGTCCGCGCTTTGTCACGCGCGCCTCCCACGCCGTGGGTGGAGAGGAAGCACTTTAAGCGCGATTGCCTTCCCTCCCCCTCACTCGCGGCAGCTGTAGATTGCCTGGTGCACCCTGGGGGCTGAAGCCCTCACCCAGGGTGTTGTAGCGTTAAGCACCGATACAGGAGCAAGTTGACAGGGCAGCACAGCGTCCTTAATCAGCCCACCTCCTTTAATAAAAGAGCAAGGATAACTGTGTCCGCAAAGGCAGCAGGAAGAATCTAAAATGATAACATTGATGAACACGGAAATCCACCATGAACTAAATGCTGATGCAGAATTGCACATTTTATAAGAATTCTTATGTCCTATCGAAAGGGTTCCTCTATTTTCTATAATTTTTGTGTTGTGGGAAGTACAATACAATACCGGAAATGTATGTGTATGAAAAAAAATGTCTTTGAGACTGGAGTTTCAAAACACGGTGAGATTAATTACTGGTACTTAAAGTATAGCCCAGTGGTGATTGATTATAACTGTTTACATAAGAGAAAAGTAGATGTGAAGACATTAGCTAAATGTCTCAATATAGGAATTTATTTGGGTCTAAATATTGTTTACATTTTTGTTTGTACTTTAAGAATGAGTAAGATATACAACATGAGGAAATACACTGCATTGGATTTCCTTATAAAGTACTTGGAATGGGTAGGTGGAAAATGAGAAGAATAATTATACCACATGCATCTGTCTTCTTTTTCTCTCTCCTTTTTATGGTTCTTTTTGATCTTGAGGTAAATCATTAGATTGATAGGGAAAATAATAAGAGTTAAGTACTGTATGCATATTTGCACAGAGGATTGCTGTTCTATTTAGAATAATAATCTGTTTATAATGGAAACATATTTAAAACTATTTGGCTTGTGCTTATTACGATCAACAATTCAGGCAAACTTTGTACAAAGGATTGTTCTTTGAGAGAGAGTATTACATGTGATTTTGCACAGAAGAGTGAAATTGTTTACAATTGAATTGCACTTTATTAACAGAACCTTGTTAGGTACAGTTCTGTCTGTCACTCTTTGTATATATGAGCAGACTTGTTTACAATTTGAGAAGAGTTTATGGTGACATAATAATTGATGACATGGAAATAGAGACATATGTTGTTCTGAGAAAGTCATTCTTACTGTTTAATAATATTGATGGATGCATACTGGCATGGCACCTTACAATGTAAAAGCATACATTTGGCAACAATGTCTCTAATTTATTATGGTCTTCTTTTCTTTTAATAATTCCCTTTTCATAATCCTAATCCTGCTCTCATCCTTTGGGTCAAACTATTCTCCCCTTTGTTCAAACATCTCTCTCTTCGTTAGTTTAAAACAGGTACTACACCCAAATTGTATAAAAAGCATGAAAAAAGAAAACATTCGAGAAAAAAACCAGAACATCAATCTGTAAATAACTGTATGTTCAATTAATTGTGCAGTAGGTTGTGGGAATTCTCCAGAAATGTATCACAAACAACATGGTAGAGAGATTGTGTCACAACTGTAAATAAGGCAACAGTCCAGTCATTGTTTTTAATAGTGGTGGAGTTAAGAGGATTTTCCCTTAAAAAAATATCCTCTGCACATGTAAAACACTTATGACCCTGTTGAAGGCTACGGCTGAAAAGCGTTGGTCTCATGTCCGCACCCAATGGTAATGTAAACTTAAAAGAATAAGGATTATGTGAAAACTGGCTGTGCTACTGTGTTCTATATATATATATTTATATATATATATATATATATATATATATATATATATATATATATATATATATATATATATACATATACATATACACATTTACTATTCCCATTCCAAATGAAATAAGATTGGGGAACGCAGTGGACAAGCTGGAGTGGGGAAGGTGTGGTGCAGTCGCCAGAGCGGCTGAATTCGGAGCATGGGGCTCAAGGTTTGATCCCCGGTGCCGGCAGCAGATCAGCTCAGCATTGTGTGACTCTGGGCAATAGCTCACTTAATCTTCCTGACAGCCTCCATCACCTCAACAGTACTGTGAACAATAAGCAAGAGACTTGATAAGAAGTCTGACTCTCCCTCTGGCCCTATGGTATTGTTGTATTAAAGCAAGTCAATGCAGAAAGATTACCCACAGGCTCGTGAATCACCTTCCTCAATACATCAGTTCTGATACTTCACTTCTCAATTTTCACAAAAAACGTAAGATCTGGCTGATCAACTAAGAGCACCACCCAGGTCTACATTCTGCTCTAGCAGCTGGATACCCTCACAGGTGATAAGCTATGCCATACATATCAACATAACATAACAAAGAAAAATCTGAACTCTTCAACATATGTTTCCCACTGGAGTGGTTAGCAGGACTTGAATTTGCAATACCCATTTAAATAAGCCAAATATTTGATGAAATACGTGGGTTTCAATATCACAAATTCAGTGAAAGAATGGGCAAGAATAAGCTGGGCCACACAAAAATGTCAGATTGGGGCAGGCCTAGCCAGGTATTTCATATTGTTGTTGATGCATAATAATGTTATTAAAATTAAGGGGCCTCATTTATGAAAAGTGATGCATCACTGCGTGAAAACAGTGATGCGTCACTTTTCACTGCGCCCTCCCTGCGACTCCAATGATGCGTCATATTTACAGTATGACGCATCATGTCGCAAGGAGTCACAGATACGTCAGTATTTCTGACGTATCTGTAGGCGCAAAAGTGACGCATTGCTGGAGTGTGTCACAAAAGTGACGCAACTCCAGCAATGTGTCCTTTCACATGGGGCAAGCCCCATGTGAAAGGGCCTGCCTCAGTCTTACGCCTGCTGTGAGGCAGGCACAAGATATTGACGCATTTGCACCCTAGAAGTGGTGCAGTGAAATCTCGTAGATTTCGCTGCGTTACTTCTACGATGCTTACTTACATGGGAACGCCCACCCTGCATACATTATACCTGACGCAGGTATAATGTAGCGCAGGGGTTTACAAAGTGACGCATCTACCTAGATGCGTCACTTTGTAAATATGGTGCAACAAGGTCCAGTTTTTACGCCGCTGATGCGTCACAAAAAGTGACGCACCGGCGGCGCAAAAGTGACGCAAGGACTCATAAATGAGCCCCAAGATATTTTCATGCCTACTTAAATTGTATCTCAATTAAAAGCCCTACAAAACCAAACTAATATATTTATTCATCAGGATAGGAGAAATGGCCAAGGTAGCCAAGAAGTAGTTATAGCCCCACAAGCAAAAGGCAGCCTTGCATGCCTGAATATTTTGAAAATATTACTAGCAGCCCGTTTAAGTTCCAATGCCAAGTGGTTGGTTGGAGAATGAAAGAAACATTGGCTCCATATGGAGACAGCTTGGGCAGGCTGATGCTCATAGGACTCTTCCTGGCTATATAAAGATGATCGCCCCAAGAATCAGTGCTTTTTAGAGATGATGTGAACCTCTCTTGAAACGCGGGACACATTAGTAATCAAGGAGAGGGCTTCTACATTTCCTTCACCCTACACACCGATATACATAAACACAGATGGTTAGGATCATGGGACAAGTTTGAGAAACACACACAATCACCAAAACACACATGTTTAGGATCTTGGCACAGGTTTGAG
The DNA here is from genome assembly GCF_964204655.1 of Triturus cristatus. Lineage (NCBI taxonomy): Eukaryota > Metazoa > Chordata > Amphibia > Caudata > Salamandridae > Triturus > Triturus cristatus. The sequence continues at coordinate 763,210,063 of NC_140595.1, forward strand.
AAATTGAAAATGGGTGACCGCTTAACACTTTATAGAATGTAAGAACAACTTTAAAGTTACAGAACCTGACAGACTTCAATATGCCCATCTTAGATGCTAGGTAATGCCAGCCATGGGACAACTCACCCCATTGGCAAAATATCTGGGAAGGTTTGAATCCACAAAGAGGCTATTCTCACAACTCACCCTTTAGAGAATAATTTCAGGGAGCATAAGTGTAAATACTAAGCACAATGGGATTTGGAATTAGGCAAAGAGATTCCTGAGATGCACTAGGCAAATAGCTAGAAAACTCTCTCTAAGTGTTTCAGGTGCTTACAACACATGGAAACCTAATACAAGGCTAGGATGTGATGCTACCTCAAAGATTGCAGCAAATATATTTAAATCAGTGTTGGAGGTATAGAGAGGAAATGGAGTTGATGTACATATGGTGGAAATGTGCAGGCATTCAGGTATAATGAAAAGAGATTCTAAGTCCTTTGATAGTGCCATCAGGACGATGTTCAACTCTAAAGCTCAATGTGTCCTTCTACACACTGTACCGGTTAGCCACTTATGAGAGGCACAAAATGCAGGAAGCCACGGTCTCCCACTGGTTGAGAGCAGCCAAATGACTAGGGACCATAATTATGACCACAGTTTTGTCACTCTTGCACCACACAACATGGTGCAAGAGCGACGCAACTCAAAAATGAGATTTATGAATCCAAGTAAGGTCACCTTGCGTGGCCCTGAGTGACATACATCTTGAGTAAAATCACTATGGTGTCTTACTCTACACTAGGGAGGTGTTCCATGGGTGTTGTGTGGGTGTCCCCACAAAATTCCCATGGTTTTTGAAGCATTCCCATATTTACCAGAACTTTTAAATCTGGGAATATGCCAAAAAGATAAGCCTTCCCAGGAGAGGCGTAACAAGGAGAAATACCTTTATTTCTCCTTGTTACTTCCTTCTTCTATGTGTGATGTGATGTGTGTATGGTTAGCGTGAAAGGAGTGGGCAGGGGTTATTGCAGTGGGAGTTCCAGCGCAAAAACCCATTCATTTTGATGCTGCCCCCTATGTACAAGGGCAGCGTACATAGGAGGCAGCGCCAAAATTAAGATCAGGTAAATCCTGGTCTTAAGTTTGCAAAACGAGGAGAAATGCATTATTTCTCCTCGCCTTATGCAGCACACATGGAAAAAGCAAAATGCCATGGTTTCTTTATGTACAGGAAGGTGTCCCTTCCTGTACATAAACAAACCTTTAAAAAAAATGCCACTGAAGCAGCACTCATGAAAATGACAGAACGGCATTTCTAGGATTGTTTATGTGCAGTAAGGGACACCTTCCTACACATGAACAATCCTCCCCTGCACGCAGACACCTTTGCACTATGGTGCAAGGGTGCCTGCATTGGCACTATGGGGCATATTAGCAAGGAAGTTGCGGAAAGAGGCATTAGCCTTCTTGGCTTAACGCCTCTCTCTGCCACTTCGGAAATGCAAGGCTGCATCATATTATGGTGCAGCCTCGCGTTTCCCCCTGCGATAAGGCTAAGTTTTACAACTTAGCGCCAACGCAGGCACCCTTGCACCAGAGAGCAAGGGTGTCTGCGAGCAGGGAGGTTTGTTTATGTACAGAAAGGTGTCCCTTCCTGCACATAAACAAACCTAAAATGCCAGTTTGTAACTTACATGTGTGCTGCTTTATGCAGCACACATATAAGTTACAAAATGGCATTTTAAAAAAAGGTTTGTTTATGTACAGGAAGGGACACCTTCCTATACATAAACAAACCATGGCATTTTGCTTTTTCCATGTGTGCTGCACAAGGCAGCACACATGGAAAAAGCAAAAAAGAGGAGAAATAAAGCATTTCTCCTCTTTCGCCATCTTAAAACCAGGATTTTCCTGGTCTTAAGTTCGGCGCTGCCACCTATTATCGCCACCCTTGATAATAGGTGGCAGCATCGAATTCAATGTTTGTTGCGGTGCAACGCCCACCGCAACACCCACTGCACACCCCCATTCACGCTCTGAAAGTTCTTTCCTGGTGAAACCCATTACAACAGGATTCTCCGTTCCTGTTTACAGAGCCCGCCCTGCAGGGTCGGGGGCCTTTGGTAAAATGGAGGATGTTTTTACATTTAATGGAAAAGGCATGGCCCGCTTTTATGACCACCCCAGCCAGAAGGATTTCCGTGGCTATTTGGTGAGTAGCGTTGAGAAAGGAAGATGAGAGAGGTGATGCCCTCCCTCTGGCAACTCTGCAATCCATATTAATTTACAGCACGCAGCATATGGAGGCACTTTGCAGCATGAATGAATTTAACAGTGTGCACCCCAAGAAATGTCATTACTTTTCGTGACATTGCAGAAACACGCTATTAAGCAATATAAAACTAAGCAGAATGTCACGTTGTGAAAATTTGTAAATATGGTGCATTCTGGGGCGCGTAGTGAATACTATGGGGCATGTGACCACTGGGAGTATACAAAACCACTCACCTGTGAACAAGGCTGTGATAATGCTGAAACATTTAAGGAAGCGAAGAGTAGTTTAAATGCTGCAGCGCAAACAAATAAAGGTCGAGTTTGGATTTAAGTCGGAGTTGGGCTCTGAAAGTTCATTCCTGGTAAAACCCATTACAACAGGATTCTCCGTTCCTGTTTACAGAGCCCGCCCTGCAGGGTCGGGGGCCTTTGGTAAAATGGAGGCTGTTTTAACATATAAAGATATATATATATATAGCACATTTTTCCGGACGTGGCAGAGTTCCCTTCAAAGACGGACACAGACCCAAACTTGGTGCTTACGGTGAAATTTTAATGTTCCTCACCAGTCGCCATTACACGTTTCGGCTCCCTTGAGCCTTGTCACATGACAGTGGTAGGTTTGAACAACGCGATATTTAAAGTGCCAGTGCCATAACAAGTAACTCATCACGTGTGCCTTACATTACTGAACATGGAAGACAGACTAAAAGCATTGCAAATCCTGCTTTCATTCAGGATTGATTCTCAATACATCAAAATATATTTTTTCTCAGATAAAAAATATGACATATTTCGAAATTTGTACATATATGAATGGATCTGTGAAAATCTTATATTGAGACCATAAAATCACAAATGCATTATAAACATTTTGGGTCCATTCATTATTCATGAGAAATGCGTTTTTTTGGTATTGTATTGCCTCGCTTGAAAAATAAGCCTATGAGCTACAATTTACGGGTTAAATCCCTAATGCTGAGTCTATTTTTTCTATGTTCCATCTTTGCAGTCGGCAGCAGTATGAGTTTGGACAATGTAGTGCAAATTGAACCATAAAGTGCTAGTGTTGGTGCAAAAAATAAAATAAAATGAATAAATAAATATATAATTGTGTGCAAATAATTTCTATTCCGATCTATTTCAGTAATATGAATTAATATCCTGGTAGGGATCAATCACGTATTGTTTACAACAAGGAATTTGTTGTAAACGGTATCCATTATAGATGTTATATGGATTAACGACAATCCTGAGATGATAAAATTCTCTTGAAATTTATGTTACCACTCCCCCGCTACTCTCATAACGGGCCCATGGTATTATCCCGGCCTGCTACGAGATCCTAAAAAGCCAGATTATAAGGAATTTGGTGTGAAATTGCTACTATCCGTATATATATAGAGAGAGAGAGATGTGGAATTAAGTAGAGTAAATCTAGCGTTACCTATACTCTCTATGTTCACAATATTTTGATCAATGATATTTGGTAGCACAATGTTTCTGTCATTGATATTTAAACATGCAGCCACAGCTACACCCAGTACTGTTCCTTGTACAATGCCTCCTCTTTGCTGCAGATATTCATTCTGAAGTCCACCTGTGTACCAAATGCTGAAACTTTAGGGTCAGTACATATATGGAAATTGGAGACTGACTGACAGATATGTCCCAATCAGAAGATGTGTCTCCTTTAGAGCCAGTAACCCCAACCAAAGAAGTTGAAGATGTGAGGCCTCTCTCTTGTTTGTGCTTTGTCTGTTTGCTGCTGTCAGTTACTATTAACCCGTGATTCCAGCAGGAGATAAATCCTTAATTTAATTTGCCATCTAAATATTAAATATAAAGTTATGCACAATTGTGTTAATAATAAACAATCCCAAATAATACAGCAATATCAGTTTACTGAGAAAGGGAAGGTGACAGGCAGCCATGTTTAAACAAGTATTCCAGAGTGGGTGGGGATCTGGGATACAGACGTCACTTAGCTGACCATTTGAGCAAATGTACTTTTGAAACTCCAATGTGTTAATATGTTTTTGTTTCTGTTTTCCAAAAGATCAGTTATTTTTCAACAAGTCCACTCCTGAGTGACCGGAACCAATTTCCTTCCTTTTTCCGCACCATCCCCAGCGATGACGTCCAATCCCTTGGGCTGGCCCAATTAGTGATGTACTTTGGATGGACATGGGTCGGGATTTTGGCTGGAGATGATGACTATGGTCAACTGGGCAGTCAACTGGTACAGCAAGAGCTAATCAAGGCAGGCGTTTGTGTGGCATTTATTGAAAACATCCACCTAACCAAAGCTGAAGATAATGCTTTACATATTGTCCAAGTTATCAAAACCTCAGCAGCCAGGGCCATTGTTATCTTCTCATCCACTGTTTACCTGGTTCCTCTCTTGGATGAGATGGTGAAGCAGAATGTAACTGGCAAGATATGGATCGCCAGTGAAGCATGGTCAACATATTCTCTTCTCTCCATCAATAAATTTTCTGAAATACTTACTGGCACAATCGGATTTGCAACCCACAGTGGAAAGATAAAGGGCTATCAAGAGTATTTCACCAGCATTCACCCGGCTACATCCCAAGGAGATATCTTTGTGAAAAGGTTCTGGGAGGAAGCCTTTAGCTGCCACTGGTTGGACCAGACAAATTTCCTGTTACAGGACAACAAGACCAAAATATGTACAGGGGCTGAGAAACTGGAAAATCTTCCAATGGACAGAATAATGGACTTTAGAATTACCTACAATATCTACAAAGCTGTACATGCAACTGCTCTAGCTTTAAACAATCTGAGGATGTGTTTACAAGATGGGGAGCATTTCATTCAAAGGACCTGTGCAAACATCTCAGACTTCCATCCGTGGCAGGTAAATATTACAGCTAAGAAATTATACATCCAACATTCTGGGAATGTTACACAATAGTAAACACATCTCCTTATAGGTCATTACAAAGATACATCACTGCTTTGCACATCGTCCGCAACAACCATGGCCACCATGAATGTGCACATGAGGATAGAGAAAGTTAGAAAATGCTCAGAGACAAAGTGCAACATGGAAGTGCATAGTAAAAATTATGTTGGCAAAGTTAGAATTTACCAACGTCCTCACCTTGACAAAGTTTGCAATAATGAATAAAACATTATTTTGTGTGGTAGAATTATCCAACAACAAAGATTATTTATGAAAAATCTCCAGTTATTTTTTTCTGTAAGAAAATACATGCACTAACAGATCAGGGAAGGACTAGAAGTGGAAGGGGATATTGGTTCTACCTTTGATGGGTATGACCTCTCCTACATACACACAAAAAATATTAATTTTCTGGCACAGATGTGGGACTGACTTTGCTTGGTGCATGGCTTTAACCAACTCTCCCTATAAGGATTCAACCAAAAAATAAACTAACTGGCTTCAATACCACCCAAACCACATAACTCTGACTTTAAACTTAAAAAATAGCATGTCTATTAAATCACAAATCATGTGAATTTTAAATGTTTTCGAGTTTTTAACTGTTTCATTGACACAGAACTACCTGATAAAATGCCTAAGGTTGGCTACCCAAAAAAATGTGTGTACTACTAACAGGGGTCAAAGGTTTGGATGAAAGAACATATCATGCTATATATGCCTTGTTCTAGAGCCGTACAAAAACAGGGTGAGTGGCATGACAGGCAACAGTACCCGATGAACAGTTCTGTAGGTTGCAGGGCAGTCTACTGTGGGCTGTTTGTGGTCTGGTGATCTTGGAGTAATGAGGGCAGTGAGAATCAGGAAGGAAGATCCATGCTGGTAAGGACAGACAACCAGAGTGAGTCAGGGAAACACACTCATGAGGACAGGTTCAGGCAGGCAGAGCAAGAGAGACACGTTACCAAAGGGAGAAGTCTAGAAAGAGATATATAACATTGGAATCTCACAGAATCATATGAACGGATTTGTAGAGGGCCCTTCTACTGAGACGACAGCCCATTGAGTCTACTTCTGTATACACTTGCAGTCTTTGAGAAAACATAAATAGTCAGGGTAGTGCTTGTAAATTCTTGCATAATGGCCACATGTGAACCCTGGCAGCATACATTTCCAGTAAATGCTTGCTTCCCACAGTCAAAAGCAAGCAACAGGAGAACCCTGCAGTCCACACAGTGGGTGCAACGTTATTCCTGAACCAAGAGATAAGAAAAGGATTAGCAGCACTCACCTAGACAGTATGGTAGGACTTGATCAAAAACTATTGATTAACCTGTCAACACTGTCCACTGACCATCGTTTCTTCATGTCAATGATCAGTTAGAGTGATTGCTGAGGGCGTGCATTACTAAAGGTAAAGATATAAATATATTTAAATTGCAGTGACACATTTGTTACCTCTATGGTAATGTGCCTTAAGCAGGGTAAGGTTCTCAGGTTTGAGATGAGCAAAAGTCTACTAAATTCCTTCAAAATACCAAATACTCTGCTTCCAAATATATGTTACTGAAGTATCTAATGTTGCGAAATAATTCTCTCCTGCACAATAGAGTCTGCTCATGACATTGTGAAACCTAAAGTGGTAAAAACTATTCCACACTGCAAAAGAATTAAACGTTCTGTATAGTTATAATTTGCAGGATTGTAAACTTCTACTGTCACACCCCCTTATGCTGACATCATTTGAGCTCTAAGATAAAGAAGGAGCATCGCAAAGACAACAACATTTTCTGATTTGCTCTGTGTGATTCGAGTTTAGTTCCGCTCTACAGATGAGCGCAGCCTTGCAGCTGTGTACCGTTCGGGCAGGCGCATTCACAATACGAAAAAAAATTAGGTGGGACGATCACCCAGGTTCTTGCATTGGCAGAAGCCACACAGCCCCCTTCAACAAACATTCTGCAGGTCCCTGCCAAGTTTAGTAGCAATGAAAATTGGATGGAGATGCCAGAAGCTAGAAACGAGAGAGAATGCAGAGACTGAGATTGGGTAATCTGTTTGCTGTATCGCCTAATAGGAAGATGCGCTTTAAATAGGACGGAAAGTTCCAAATCATTAAGTAGTGGGCCTGATACTCAAAGGACTTTACTTTTGTAAAGTCATTGGAGAAGCTTATGCAAATGCAAGATCATCTTTCTCATTGCACCAAAGAAAACCAAAAAAGAATTAGCAAAGCTAATCTGTTTTGACAGTAAAAGGTGGAGCTTTTGGCTTTGCCTGATTTCATTCGTTTAAGCTGATGCCAAAATGGCCAAGTGCATAACACACATGGGGATGCATGGGCACTGATCTTGATATGGGCTTTCTATTGAAGATTAAAATGGCGGCAGATAAGTACACATGTGTTTTGTGATCCTTGTGTTCACATGAAGCTCTTTCAATATGACCACCAGAGCACATGCATGAACATATGCCATGATGTACCAGCGGCCATGTTGGCATTTTTAATTTGACATTCCAACATGGCTGATAGTCATTTTAAAGTTTAAAGATAGCATTTCTTACATATTTATAATAAAATAACCATGAAGCATTAATCAGATAAAACTATTACACTTAATAAACATCTTATAACAAGAGATTGCTTAAACAAACAGAAAATATAAGGAAAGAAAAAGGGGAAAGAAACAGAAAATGAATGTTTACACAGGAATGTTGTAAATATTATTACACAAATAAATGTCATTGCTTATTATATATAAACCTGTTGAATAATAAGAGTATGCATATACTTGCAGTGAAATTGACAGTGATACAAAATAAAGGGGTTTGGGTGCTTCCTCAATTTGTTGTGTATGTAAATTAACAGATTGAACAGGAGGGTTTAGGAAAATTGTCACTAAAGACCAGAGAGTATCTCTTAAATTGCAAGGGAAACAGGGTTGACATGTACTCTGTCAAGTCTATGGTATACCAAATACCATACCACCATGATTTATATGAGATGTTAGAGGAGTCCTGCTAGGATTTAGTGATGTGTTGGAAGGCAACTGCAATTAATAAATCTAGAATATGAACCCTTACTGAAAAAATGACCAATCATCAGATAGACCCCCTAAAAGTATTTGTTTTTAAATTCAAGGGTATGTGAGAATGAAAAATGGTGTGTTTCTGTTTCCACACATTCATCCAAAATTGAAAATTGGGAGGAAATTCAAACTGCATATGTTTTAGGTCAGAGAAATTGATATTACATGACCAATAAGAGGTAGGGTTACATGATTTCATCTTATGTAAAGCAAGTGGGGTCATGTAAATAAAAAATACAGTTTGAGTGGTATTGACTGTGATAGAGGTCTTTTGTATTTGTTGCCAAATATTATTCCATAAAGAAATGGGAAAAGAGAAACCTAAATCTCTCTCACGTTGTAGGTCATCTGCCATCTTATCACAGCTATCTGGAGAAGTGGTAGTGATATTATAAATATGTAATGAGGAAGGGGAGAACAAAAAGACTGTTGCTATTTAAGGAATAGTATTCTCAGATAAGTTAGTGGGAGAAAACTGTGGAAGTACTATGTAAATCACAGATGATTAAACACATTTGGTATGATTGATCCCTATCTGGAAGATACAATATGAATATAGGACGTAGAAGTTTTGAGGATGGGGAGGGATATAGAAGGAAGTTTCAGGAAAAATGTGCTAAAAGCAAAGGGATGAATAAAAGATATCTCAAGATCCACTCATAGAGTCAAGGATAATGATTCACTTTCACAAATAATAAAGGGGGACTGTTTTAGAAAGAATGCAGTGTTATAAGATCAGAATTCTTTAAAAGTAACCCCTCCCATTTGCTTAGGCAGTTTACGTTTTAGAAGATACGTTATCATAGGAAAGCTGAGAGGATATAATATATTTCGTTAATTGATACAGGGAATATTTATCCAATGAAAGTGAAAGGAAATAAAGTCTGAGTGAAAACACAATCAAATACGTGGTAGAATTTCACATTTATCAGAGTGTAATTTGTAGACTGATAGAGAAGCAAAATTGGCGATTTCTCTCAGAAAAGCTGGTAATGAAGTTTGCGTTTGAGACATGAAATGAAGAATATCATAGGCATATATGGCACGTTTTAACTGTTTATCTCCCTATCTGAACCCGTGGATGTTAGGATTTTGATGCATTTTAGATAAGAAGGATTCCAAGGCAACCCTGTCTGATGCCTTGGTGTAGAGAAAAAGGTGAGGATGTGAAAGCATTTACTAAATGGAGGCTTTAGGAAAAGAATATAAAAGAGATACTAAATGAAGAACCTTTGGACCAAACCCAAACTAAAAGAGAGAGAGGTGAAAATAAAAGACCAGTTTATGCGGTCAAATGACTTTTCAGCATCCAAGGACATAGTGGCTAACAAGTGTTTATAAGATTTGGATTTACTGAGAATGTTAAAAAATAATCTAGTATTCTCAGAGATGAGTCGGCCTTTAATAAAGCCTGATTGATCTCTCCCAACGAGTTTAGGGAGTATAGGATCAAGTTGTGGGCCAGAACCTTTGCAAAAATGTAATCTGAGTTAACTAATGGAAATTGGTCTATAGTTTTTACAAAGTTTAGGGTCTTTATTTTCTTTAGGTATTAGACATATCAGGGCATCTTGAAAAGAACCTCCCATTGTACCAGAGGATGTGAACTAAATAAAAAGTTGGTTTAGTTTGGGAATTAAAAATGTAGAGTAGTGGAGATAAATTTCTATAGGAAAACCATCAGGACGTGGAGCTTTACATTTCCTAGTGTGTTAGGTGGCAATGCGGATGCCACCAAGAGTGATATCAACCTCCAGAGGTGAAAAACCTATCTCACTATTTGAAGTTGCTGTAATGGAAGATAAATAATGAAAAATGTTTTCTTGGCAAGGGGCTGAGTCAGGAGTATAAAAATGTTGGTAGTAATGAGCAAATTCAGTTAAGATAACTTCATTTTTGTGGACCATGGTGCCAGTGGCACGTAAAATAGAATCCACTTTGACGCAATCTTTCTTGATTTTAAGATATATTTTCCAGCTTTGTTTTGACCTCCCTAGTATTTAGCACTGGACTTAAGAAGATAAGATGCAGCATCCTCCGTTGAGAGCTTATTTGGCTTTGATCATTTCATCCAACAACACTTTCAAATTGGAAGTATAGTACATATGTTCTAATTTTTATATAATTCATAAGTTGGGGTGATTTTCTAGAAGAAAGTCTTTTCTTGTGAGAGACAAAAGAGAGAATACAATCCCTGGAGGCAGCCTTGATAGAATCCCAAACACACTGTGTGGGAGACCTCTAGTGTTTCATTGATTTAAAAAAGAGTTAATCAGAAATTCCTCAATCCTATGGATGAAAACAGGATCAAGCAGAAGAGCATTACTGAATCTCCACATTTGTTACTTTTACCAACACCAACAGGAAGAAGGTATAATGCAATGTGATGGGAGCATAATTAGATATCAAAATAGGACAAATTTCTACATATGAAATGTGTTGTGATAGAGGTTCGGAAACAAACAGATAGTCAATACTAAATTGGGTGAAATGTACAGGAGTAAAAAAGGTATACTCTTATAAAGTAGAGTTGGTTAGTCTCAAGTGCCAACTATAGATCTCTGGGTTATGGTGAAGATACATTCTGAATGCAGATATGAAGGAATAAATGTAGATTTGTATTTTCAGTCAAGAAAGAGGTCCATATCCATGCTACAGTCACAACCTAAATCAAAAAGTCTTCTGAAATTGACATTAATTTAGACAGGACATGGGCCCCTCATTAAATTTAATTGATGGAAAAGAGAGTGGGGATAGAAGCAACGGACTAACAGTGACAGGTAAATAGCGTGCATGCAGTGGAGGCGATGCTTGGATGGGGAAACATCCTTTAGGACAAAGCCCTAATCACGAAGTGCCTTCACAGCGCCAGCAACAGAATGAATGCATCTTAAGCACACATTCATTCTGCATAAAAGTCGTTACAACGACTTACTTTGGGGGGTGTTGCGCATTAGTGGAATGGTGTTGGAATTAAAGTCCAACACCTTCCCTGCTATTGCGCAGACTGGAGTTGGAATAGTAAATTAAACTATTCCAAAATCCAGCACCCCCCTTAGGCAAGTTTTTATAATGACTTGCATGCAGTACAAATGCGTGCTAACGACACGTTTGTTCTAATGATGGCATTCCCAAGACATGCGGAATACATCATACATTCACTGAGAAGTCAGGATTTATAAGTGGACAGGGAACAACCCACTAAAAAAGTACAGATTTTTTAAATTGAAAAGACAAATGTTCCCTCAGGTCATCACTAGAAGGATGCAGCTTATCCATTCAGAAAACTGTGAGACTGAAATGTTTCTGGACTGGAAAAACACAAATAGGAAGGAGATCCAGTGAATAAAGAGCAAAGACCTGAGGTAGACAACAAAGTTATCAGGGGCGGCTGGTGGAATTTTAAACTGGTGAGGCATAAGCAGAACAAATTAAAGTATGCGAGCGAGCGCAGCGGGCGAGCCCGACGGCAATAAGGGGGTGTTCTCTCCCGGGAAGATTTTTAAAAAAATTTGCATCTTTTTGGTGCGATTTTCAGCACTTTTTCTGTGATAAATGGACTGAAAGTTCAGTTCTTCTAGGCATTCATAGAAGAAAACTCATACATTATTTCAGAGAATTTCTGGGTTGCCAAGCAAGTCTGACTTCTGAAGAGGGCTAGGGTACTAAGCAAGACTGCTTTGGCTCTACCCTTTCCAATAGAAAACACTAGTTAGCAATGTGAACAAGTTCAATGGACAAATCTATATATACACAATATAGCGAACTATTTCAATGGTCCCATAAAAGAAACCCATTCAAAAGAAACTCATATTTCCCAAGACACACTAGACTCCGAACTAATCAATGGGTCTGGCATTCACAAATTGGCTATACACTACAGGTTCCCTCGATACCGTGCAGTAATCGTTTCCTTCCTCTAAGTGAAATTCTGTGTTTTAAGTTAGAACATTGTGGAAATATGGATTTTTCTGGTCAGTTATGTCCCCTATCTTGGACCCCAACGGTTCTATGCGCATGTTACAAGTACATGTATGTTCCCTCCAGTTCCAGTTATGAAGACGCAAATACATGTGCGTCCACCGTTAACATGTCCTCTTTCAGATCTGCCATGAATGGGCCGGATATTCCATTCCTAAGTACGAAAGGCCACCGCCTTTATATGGTTCACTTATGCCATTTTACAGTCCAGGCAAGTAGGCCCTGATTCTGTCATCAAGCTTTTCTGCCTTCTGCATCTGAAAGCTCCAGTCTGAGCCTGCATCTGTGACCATGAACTTTGTCTCATCCTCTGCACGGCTCACAGTGCCCGACATCAGCTTGCTGCCTGCCAAGAACTGTATTTCACCTTCGAAATTATCTGCTCCGTTCCCTGCCCAATGCATTCCTGTCTAGTAGTTTAAGTAAACATTCTGCCAGCTACCGAGCAGAGGCCCGGCTTCTCTGTCTTTATACAAGTAATTCATAGCCCTATTACCATGGAAGACTTCTGCCCTCGCATCTAGTGTAGACACTTAGACGCTTGTACACGCACTAACAGTCAGTATAGTCAGTATAGAATAAGATTCTACTCTAAAAGACCTCTCTTTTGGATAACATAGTTCTTTAAACATAGGATGTTAGATATGATTTGGGATTAGGTTGACTTGACCCTCCAGACATCTGTCGCCACATGTAGAGCTAAATGTCAAGTCCCCTTCACCCCCTAGTCGCACGTCAATCACACGTCATGCTGCTGTGCGCGCATTTCTGCCAAGTATTTCTGCTGACATTGCGAAATTCTTTCATGGAACCACCCTATTATGACATCACATCTGATGACGTTCTTTAGTCACACCCAGTTACACCTACTTTTGCTACGTATGTATGTTTTATCCACACTATCAATTGTTACGCCTCTCGCATTTGCTTCACTGTAATGCCTATTGTATAAAAGTAATTACTTATCAATAAATTATGTACTTCACTTCCTGAGCCTCCGTGGTGATGGAACCTGGAGTCCACGATTTCGAAATCGTCCATTGGAATAAAGCCCGTTCCTAACCTCTAATACCACGGATTCTGCCTCTTATTTATTGAGCTATTTTTATTATGTTCTGTATCAAATTAAGTCCCGGTAATTAAATTATTTACCACAAGAATGGCGCCCGAACAGGGACACTTTCTCATCTCACGCGCCGGCGGTGCGTTGCAGGCCCGGTCTCCTGCCACAGCTGGACGGACAACAACGCGTACCAGCAGGATTTCCTGTATCTCCCTCCGGTCAAGCGGGGGCGACTGAGGCTGCGATCAACACCCAGACGAGGCGGTGAGAAGTGCGAAGTATCCCGACCAGAGCCTAGCTGAGAGAGCAAGATCCGAGGTATACAGAGGCCCACCAGGTTTCCGATGTCCCGAAGTGTCCGAAGTTTTCGAGTCGAGTCCAGTCCGGTCCAGTTCAGTTCAGTTCCGTTCCGAGGCCTTCCGTTCCGAGCTACCCGGTGAGTACCATTACTGGGGAGGCGTTCTGGCGTGCACATAAGTTGTGCCGATCCAGACGGGTTTGGGTACACAAATCCGGTCTGCACTGTTTTAGCAGTGTATCTGTACTGTTTAGCAGTATATCTAGTATATCAAGTATATAAATTCAGAATAATTCCGTTAATGTCGAGAATTATGTTTTGTGATTAAGTTTTCTTAGATCGTCATCTCCATTGTTGCTCATTTAAAATGTTAAATGTTAAATGTATTAATACGTCCTGCATATTGTGGTGTGAATGACTGTTCATTATCGTGGTTTATTGTATTAAGTTTGTTCAAGACCAAGTATCAGACCAGTTCTCAATATGCCGCTCTTTTCGAAACTAAGACAGATCACAACTAGAAAAGGGGTACTCGAAGAAGCTGTTCCCATCCCTCCTAGGGACACTCCAGGGTACTTCATGTATCATAAACACGGCTTAGACGCTATATTATTTCTTGACCTATGGGTAGACTACACTAAGGAATTACCAGAAAGTCAGAGGTGGCCCGCAGCTGGGACCTGGGATGCAGATTGCATCGTGAAAGTAGAGGAAGAATTATGGAAAAGGAAAGTCAGACAGTCACAGAAAGACGCCATTGAATTATGGCGTAAAGAATCGTATAGACGGACAGAAAAAGCACGTAGACAGGAAGAGAAGAGTAAAGAGAATTCAAATGAAGTCCGAGAAAATCTGTTAATTGAGGAAGGTACACGAGTGAAATCAGAACAAGTAGACAGACAAAGAAATGCCCTTATGAAGGGTATGTATCCCCTTCTGGCCGAGGGATTACCTAAGGCTACTCCGGGGATACCAAAAGACTTGCCACCCCCATTATTTCCAATAAAAGTACATCCTAAGGGGCATCCTAGAACCGCAGAAGATGTTTTTCTTTCCTCATATTTAGATGATGCAGCTCCCGAGTATGCTAACCCCGCCCCACATAGACCGTCGGCCGGGGAGGTTCAACGCCAAGATCCTGTATCTGTATCTCTACAACAACAAAACCTGACACAAAATCCGGCAAGCACGTCCGTTTCCACATCTGTTCCTACAGCTACTTCTATAGCTGTGTCCACACCTATAGTTGCTGTATCGCGTTCTACGAATCCTTTCACGCCCGATACTCCAGACGGGGCTACTGGAGGTGCTACCAACATTTTTTCTACGCCACCCAGAGTAAATAAACTTACCTTTCTAGAGTCAGCACATCCACGTACCCCCAAACTCATAAATGCCCGCACGCTTAAGGAACTTCTAGTAGATTGTAGATATGACCCTGTGCCCGGCAAAGAGGACGAAATGATCATGGCATCATTACGTATCAGACGAGCCGCGGTGTATTTAGGGAAGTTACCAGGAATGACTGTGCATCTAGATAATATATATCATTATGTCCAAACAGGGCGAGATTCTGAATGTATTAACAGAGCTATGGAATACCAGAAAGTGGAGGTACAGGGGGAACTGCTACGTTTCCTCATAAATTGTGTGATCAGAAATCAAGACCGACCGGGGGTAGATCCGGAAATAATGCAAACTCTTACCAGATGGAGCCAGAATATATCAGAAGGGAGACATGATAGGCAAAAATGTATAATAGCCATGTGCAGAAAGATCCGTAAAGAAATAGAACGCCTACACGAAGAAAGATTAGCGGTAGACCAGTTTGAACAAAACGAGGAGGAGGAAGGATCAGGACCGTCCACAGGACAGTCAGAAACCATAGCCTATGTAGGTAGAGGAAGATCTTGTAATAGTACTAGATGTTTTACTGACCCGATACGTCCGATATGTCCAGATAATAACAGGAATTTCCAAACACCTATAATAAATATGAGGTCCCCCGAGCATTCGTTCCAAGCCGCTGACAAATTACTGCGAGAACGAAGGGGTTATCATTTACTCGATTCTATGGATGAACAAGAATTAGCCAGGTCAGCCGTTCATTGGGTTGACAGTCCCGGAAAATATGGTGATGATACAGTAGCACACACATTTTTGAACCTCACCCCAGATGAACAGCGTTTAGCTGGGATTTATATGATTCAACAACTTCTTATACTATATAAAAGCCAACATTCAGATCCTGGTCCCTTACCTGATATATTGACTGAATTACTCACGAATAGATGGAGAGGTTCAGGTACTAAGTTAATTAAGGAAATACTAGAATCCAGAAAGCAGTACATTCTTTTTGTATGTCCAGAACATGTTTCACTGCCCATCAAGGAAAGACCGATGTATTACATGGACAGACAGAACCCCTTACGAGAAGTACACCCAATAAAGGGCGAGGACAATCAGTTTAAACGTGTATATGTATATACGCCCATATCGAAAATAGAATTGTTAGAAATGAAGAAAGTGGTACCCAGTCATGACAAAGACCCAGCGGGTTTCCACCGAGAAATTAAAGACATGTTACTCATGGGAGAGTATACCTATCCCGACATTATGACAATATTAAAGGTATTAATGCCTGCTGGCATTTATGAAAAACTTAAGGAAAAGGAGTGGGAGGTAGGAGACCAAAAGATAGATTGGACAGCATTAGAAAATGAAGAAAAGGCCCGAGGTCCAGGTTCGGGGCTTGGGGACAAAACTAAAGCACTACCAGGTTTACTAGTACAGGTACTGCCACGTTTATTAACTACAAAAAAGGAAGACTGGGGTGCAATCTCAGCCTGTAAACAAAAGCAAGATGAAGACACTAGTGATTTCTATGCCCGATTCGAAAAATGTTTTGGTATAAATAGTGGTATAAAAGCAAGTAGCGAGTCATACCCACATCTGTTTGTGACAAAATTAGTTGAAAATTCCTTGCCTCAAGTGAAGAATAGAGTATTAAAATTCGAGAGTACCTGGCAAGGTAATACCCCATCACAAATGTTACAAATGTTACAGTATCATTACAATAGAATTAGAGAAGAACAAGAACATGAACAAAGACGCATGAAAGACACAAAAATGAAAATGCTAGTCTCCCAGACAGTTCCAGCTGAAGGTCATAAAAAGGGTACGACACAGTCCGGTGATTCAGCAGGACCTGTAAAAGGGACATGCAACTATTGTAAACAACCAGGTCATTACATACACGATTGCCCAGTCTTGAAGCGTAATATCGCCACAGGTAAAACACAAGAAAGACCACGGCCACCTAGACAGGATCAGAATGAACAAGGAGCACCGCAGCATGCACAGTCCATGCCAGCTCCACAACAGTCTATACAGTTTGTGCCAGCTGCACCAGCGCTGCCGGCTGCTGCCACACAAACCACGACACGACAGCTGTACCAGACCGCACAGTATGACTATCCTGATTATCAACGATACGCATGAACCAGCCTAGAGAGGGAAGTTGACTTACCCCTTATCGAGGTCCCTGTAGACCAAGAAGGACCTTATGTACATAGTGAATTATTAGGCCAAGATAGAAAATTTTTACTTGATACAGGGGCAAGTCGAACAACTATAAAACGTAGTGAAGTTCCAGGGGCACCCCTCTCAGGCTCACAGAATATTTCCCTTGGTTTTTCAGGAAAACCTATTGTTAATGAAGTATCACAGCCCCTTCCACTTACGATAGGACCCTTGACCAGAACTACAGATTTATTGCTTACTAAATCATGTCCAGAAAACTTGTTAGGTATAAAAACACTGAAGGCTCTAGGAGCTATAATATGTTGTTCTCTGGAAGGAGTAAGATTGTTTTTACGTGATTTCAAAGGTCACTATGTGTCTCGAGATATGGATTCCCGACTGCAGACTTTACCCCCACATTTATGGGCACAAGGCCCTACAGATGTTGGTTGCATGAACATTACACCATATCGAGTCACACTAAAGGCAGGAGTGGTACTACCACGAATGCGACAATATAAGTTACCCCCAGATGCTGTAATGGCTTTACTGCAAATCATTGACGAGCTTATTGGCCAAGGAGTGGTTGTGGAGACCGACTCCAATGTATGTAATTCACCGATAATTCCGATTCTTAAACGAACTGATCCAAAGGCTCCCCCAGTATATCGATTGGTTATTGATCTGCGCGAATTAAATAAATGTATTGTACCACAATACCCCGTAGTTCCAGACATCTCTTCATTACTGACAGCTATTGATTCCGAAGCAACATTCTTTACTGTAATTGATCTCAAGAATGCCTTTTTCAGCGTCCCAATAGACCAAGAAAGTCAATACTTGTTCGGATTCAGTTTAAATGGACGTAGCTTTAAATTCACACGCGCACCTCAAGGATTTACAGAAAGCCCCAGCATCTATACCCAAGCACTGAAACGAGAACTTGACAGTATACACATGCCAGTCAACACTGCTCTGCTTCAATATGTCGATGATCTGCTGATCACCGCCCGAAGCGAACCTGAATGTGAAAAAGCATCACTGACGGTTTTACAAGTTCTAGCCGCAAAGGGACACAAGGTGTCCCCTTCTAAGCTGCAATTCTGTGTCCAGCGAGTTATTTACCTTGGTCACTCGCTGTCCAAGGAGGGAAGGCAGCTTACACCAGATCGCATCCAGCTAATTGCAAATATGCCAATACCCAAGACACAAAAGGAGGTGCGGGCTTTCATAGGCCTCACTTCGTATTGTAGGCAGTGGATCCCTCAGTATGCATTTCTAGCAAAACCACTCATTAAATTAACAACACAGGAGGCAGCCACATCGACTGTCCTCCCTTGGACTCAGGAACACACACTAGCTTTTGAAAGCTTAAAGAAAGCTCTATGCCAAGCACCTGTTTTAGCAACACCATGTTACAGAAAACATTTTACACTCTTTGTCACAGAACGAGAAGGTACTGCCTTGTCAGTACTCACACAGGAACAAGCAGGATCACGCAAACCGTGTGCTTATTTTTCTAGTACATTAGATCCCGTAGCTCAGGCTCTGCCTGCGTGCCTGAAATCAGTGGCAGCGACAGCTTTAGCAATCAGACAAAGCGATGCCATAGTGTTAGGACATCTATTGACATTCCAAGTACCACATGCAGTAGAGGTTCTTGTGAATCGAACGCAAACACAACATTTGACTATAGCGCGACTTACAGGTTACGAATTAACATTGTTTCAGCCACATATAGAAATCAGACGTTGTAGCACATTGAATCCTGCCACACTTTTACCTGTAAACGGAACAGACCCACTAGCTCATGACTGTATTGAAGTTATTACAATAACGACGAAACCCAGACAAGACTTGACAGATGTCCCATTGTCAGATCCAGACCTGACGTTGTATGTAGATGGTTCATGTATGAGAACAGGTACAGGAGAGTTAGTGGCCGCTTATGCAGTCACAACAGACACTGAAATTATTGAAACAAAGTGTATAAATACCTTGTCCGCTCAAGCAGCAGAGCTCATCGCTCTGACACAAGCCTGTATTCAAGCCACAAATAAAAGAGTCAACATATACACTGATTCACGTTATGCATTCGGAGTTGTACATGACTTCGGCGTGCTGTGGCGAGAGAGAGGTTATTTAACTTCTCACGGTGCCCACATTCAGCACGGACCCCTTATTCATGCCTTATTAGATGCAATACATTTACCCACTGCAATATCGATTATGAAATGCAAAGCTCATACGAAAGTTACTGATATCATTTCTCAAGGCAATGATCTAGCTGACAGAACAGCTAAACAGACTGCTCAAACTCAAACATCCGACATGACAAAGACAATAGTCCAGACACCAACACATTGCATGATGGTTAAGGATCCCGCTCTTGATGTAATTGACATACAGACACATGCTACTCTAGACGAAATAAGGAAATGGACTGAATTAGGAGGGATCCAAACGGATCAAGGATGGATGACGAAGGAAAAATCTGTGTGGTTCCTTCCTGATTCAATGGTCCAAGTCATTATTAACACTGTCCATAGTCCAGCACATCTAGGAGAAAAAGCTATGCTAGACAGCATTCAACACATTTGGTTCAACAAACATTTACGAGCAGCAGCCAAACAAAAAGTTCGTACCTGTATGATCTGTTGTCAGTTCAACCCAGGAAAAAGCATTCCCGTAGAGCAGGGTGGATTTCAGCCTCCTGATCACCCTTTTGAAATTCTCCAGATGGATTATATCCAGATGGAACGATGTCGAGGATTCAAATATGTTCTCGTAGTTGTCTGTGCTCTTTCCCGTTGGACAGAGGCATACCCGGTTTCAGATTACACTGCCCCGACTACTGCCAAACAGTTAGTTCGAGAATTCTTCCCACGATACGGTTTACCACGTGCTGTCTACTCAGATAACGGCCAGCCGTTCTCATCCGAACTAATGAAACACGTTTCACTTTTGTTAGGCTATCAGTGGAAATTCCACTGTGTCCGACACCCCGAGGCAGCAGGTCTCGTGGAAAGACATAATCAGACCCTGAAAATTAGATTGTCCAAAATATGCAGGGAGAAAGGTGTCGACTGGGTAGTAGCATTACCAGTTGCACTCTTTTACATGAGAATGGTAGCACACTCTCGAACAGGGCTATCCCCGTATGAGGTGATCTTTGGCAGACCACCAAATATGTGGGGGACGCCTATACCACGTAAAATAACTGATATTGACTGTAATATGCTGACAGATTATTTGGCTTCCTTGATGTCTGCACTACAATCTTGTCGTTCACAGGTAGCTGCAGCTTTTCCTGACAACACTGAGGTGAAACCCCATGACGTAGTTCCGGGGGACCTGGTCTTGGTGAGGAACTTTGATCGAAAGACTCAGCTGGATCCTAGGTGGAGGTCGCCGCAACTGGTCTTGCTCACCACAAGGACAGCCGTGAAGATCGAAGGCAGGAAAGGCTGGGTACATTCAAGTCATATCAAGAAATTTTATGGACTACCATCGGATGTAAAAACCACACCTCGCGTGTCTTCACCCATTGACTCAAAACTTCCTTTGGTTGAATCAAGTAGTCACGAACAATATAAACTAAAACTCAGATCTAACCAGTCGGGCAATTTGATTGTTTAAGTCCTCTCCAAGGTGAAGCGGTTGAATTTGTCTCTGACATGTATCCCTTAGATCTGAATAGAGAAAGAACCCGAAAAATGTTGAAACGACATGCATACTGTAAATCACTGCGTAGTCATTGCACAGTGACGTTATTGATTTTGTTTTTCCTAAGTCTTTTAATAATTACTGCAAGTATATTGTTGCACATATGTTATCCTATTTTTAGACATGTTTATAATGTTACTGCTGAACATTCTTTTAGTGAATTACCTCCGCATGAATTGTCATACAGATTTGCGCTGCGCAATAATACTTTTATTAGTATGTTACATCATTCCCATCAGGTTAGCAATGCTACAAATTGTTGGATATGTGGCCGACTCCCTCCCTATCAGAACTATAAAGGAATTCTACCTCTTTTTCCATACCCGTTCACACACAACGGCTCCTGTGGAGCATGGTTTAGTTTACTTAATTCCCAAGATTCGAACTCCGCAGTTTATCAAGACAACGGGGTATGGGGAAATCTGAACTTAGTTTTACTTAAAGTCTGCCACCCCAACAAGGAGGGACTTCCCCAAAGAACAGGAACTGATCTAGAAAATGAAGTATATGGATTAGGTAATTTTACGCTTAATCTTCTGATCTTGAATGTTGAATCCGAAGCTACTCCAAGTTTGCCCGCCATGTCAGTATTTCCAGTAAAAGGTGAATTATGTGTAAGAAAGAATGGTTCCATACATATGGGCCATAGTAGATGCACCATTGTAATAGAATTCAGTGATCAAGGCAAGTCGACATTTAGAGCTTCCCGCCATTCCTATTTTATATGTGGTCAGACGGCATATGTACGTTTGCCTCTAGATTGGGATGGTACCTGCTACATTGGATTCCTTTTGCCACCTGTTTTTCTAGCTCCTCCTGATTATCACAGAAATACTCATTTAGTACACAATAGAGAAAGGAGAGATCTCCCAATAGTCGATTACACTGAAACAGCATGGGAAAAATACACAGATTTCAATAAAGGTCTCTTTCCCTATATAGGTACCGTTACTAATAGTAAGCTGATACGTAGATTAACTAGAACCCTTGAAACAGTAGTGAACGAAACTATTTCCGCCTTAGGCAATTTAACAGAAGAGCAGTCTGCTATGCGGATTGTTGTACTTCAAAATCGTCTTGTCCTTGACGTCATCCTGGCCGATAGGGGCGGAGCTTGTAGGGTCATCGGATCAAGTTGTTGCGTATTCATACCAGAAAATTCGCCATCTGTATATAAAGCTATAACGCGTCTTCATAAGATTGTGAGCCAGATACACCAGAATCCAGGCACTTGGACTTGGTCCGGGTGGTTTTGGAGCGTGTTATCAGCCTGGGGATGGAGAGTTCTATCCTTCCTAGGTATTGGCCTTCTCATACTATTCAGTTGCTGCTTATGCCTGCAATGTGGACCAGCGATTTGTGGTCTGTGTGCCACATCGTGTATTCCACATCAAGATTTTCGTTCAAGATCCCGGAAGAAGAAAGAAGAACAAATGATGCTATATGAACAGATCAATGGATTGATGAAGATTGATATCTCTTGACGGGCAAGTAGGGGACAAGGAGGGAATGTGGAAATATGGATTTTTCTGGTCAGTTATGTCCCCTATCTTGGACCCCAACGGTTCTATGCGCATGTTACAAGTACATGTATGTTCCCTCCAGTTCCAGTTATGAAGACGCAAATACATGTGCGTCCACCGTTAACATGTCCTCTTTCAGATCTGCCATGAATGGGCCGGATATTCCATTCCTAAGTACGAAAGGCCACCGCCTTTATATGGTTCACTTATGCCATTTTACAGTCCAGGCAAGTAGGCCCTGATTCTGTCATCAAGCTTTTCTGCCTTCTGCATCTGAAAGCTCCAGTCTGAGCCTGCATCTGTGACCATGAACTTTGTCTCATCCTCTGCACGGCTCACAGTGCCCGACATCAGCTTGCTGCCTGCCAAGAACTGTATTTCACCTTCGAAATTATCTGCTCCGTTCCCTGCCCAATGCATTCCTGTCTAGTAGTTTAAGTAAACATTCTGCCAGCTACCGAGCAGAGGCCCGGCTTCTCTGTCTTTATACAAGTAATTCATAGCCCTATTACCATGGAAGACTTCTGCCCTCGCATCTAGTGTAGACACTTAGACGCTTGTACACGCACTAACAGTCAGTATAGTCAGTATAGAATAAGATTCTACTCTAAAAGACCTCTCTTTTGGATAACATAGTTCTTTAAACATAGGATGTTAGATATGATTTGGGATTAGGTTGACTTGACCCTCCAGACATCTGTCGCCACATGTAGAGCTAAATGTCAAGTCCCCTTCACCCCCTAGTCGCACGTCAATCACACGTCATGCTGCTGTGCGCGCATTTCTGCCAAGTATTTCTGCTGACATTGCGAAATTCTTTCATGGAACCACCCTATTATGACATCACATCTGATGACGTTCTTTAGTCACACCCAGTTACACCTACTTTTGCTACGTATGTATGTTTTATCCACACTATCAATTGTTACGCCTCTCGCATTTGCTTCACTGTAATGCCTATTGTATAAAAGTAATTACTTATCAATAAATTATGTACTTCACTTCCTGAGCCTCCGTGGTGATGGAACCTGGAGTCCACGATTTCGAAATCGTCCATTGGAATAAAGCCCGTTCCTAACCTCTAATACCACGGATTCTGCCTCTTATTTATTGAGCTATTTTTATTATGTTCTGTATCAAATTAAGTCCCGGTAATTAAATTATTTACCACAACATAGAGGCTCTGCTTTTGACGAGAATACCGAGGAATGGCATAATCCTAGGGTGCGCTGTGAAGTGTAAAAGCTAGAGTGCACTTGTCACCATAGAATAAACTGAGGGGTGCATCGTATGATAAAGCATAAACCGGGGGAGCACCATTAATCCCAGCATGAACCAAGATGTGCACTGGTCATCATTGCACATATCAATGGGTATCAGTATTGGTCAAGGAATAAAGCCAAAGGTAGCACCATTTATCAATGCATACATGCAAGGGGGACCGTGGTTCATTAAAGCATAAGCCCAGTGGTACTGCCATTCATCAAAGCATAAACGCAGAGGTAGCACTATTCATTAAAGCATAAACCCAAGGTTTGCATCATTCATTAAAGCATAAACCTAGGGGTTGTACCCTTGTGTCCACAGCATAAACCAATGGGTAGCGCCATTCAACAAAGCATAAACCGGTGGGTAGCTTGATTCAACAAAGCATAAAATTTCAAAGTAGTGTCATTCATCAAAGCATAAACCTAGGGGTAGCACAGTTCTTTAAAGCATAAACCGAGGGGTTGCCCAATCACTGACACATAAACTGGGGTGCTGCGCCATTCATTGAAACATAAACCAGGAGGTGATGCTATTCCATAAAGCATGAACCGAGGGGTTGCCCAATCACTGACACATAAACTGGGATGCTGCGCCATTCATTGAAACATAAACCAGGGGGTGATGCTATTCCATAATAAAGCATGAACCGAGGGGTTGCCCAATCACTGACACATAAACTGGGATGCTGCGCCATTCATTGAAACATAAACCAGGGGGTGATGCTATTCCATAAAGCATGAACCTAGGGGTACACTGATTATTAAAGCATACACTGAGGAGTACACCAATTATCTCGGCATCAACTGAGGCGTGTGCCAAAATGATCGTAGCTTATACCGAAGGAAAAGTCATCATCAGCACCGATGAAGCTCATGTCGACATCCATCTCATATTAATAATGAAGGGGTGCGCCATTCAGTTTTGCATAACATGAAGAAAGTGCCATTCATCATACTGTAAATGAAGGGTGTACCACCCAGGTATGTCCGCCATCATTGCATAGTGCACCAGTAATGAAAGCATAAGCTGTGAGTGCTCTCAGCATAGCTTAACCTGAGAGGTGTGACATTGCATAAACCACAGGCATGCCAATCATCATTGCATAAATCAAGGAATGCACCAGTAATGAAAGCATAAGCCTGTGAGTGCTCTCAGCATAGCTTAACCTGAGAGGTGTGACATTGCATAAACCACAGGCATGCCAATCATCATTGCATAAATCAAGGAATGCACCAGTAATGAAAGCATAAGCCTGTGAGTGCTCTCAGCATAGCTTAACCTGAGAGGTGTGACCTTGCATAAACCACAGGCATGCCAATCATCATTGCATAAATCAAGGAATGTACCAGTAATGAAAGCATAAGCCTGTGAGTGCTCTCAGCATAGCTTAACCTGAGAGGTGTTACATTGCATAAACCACAGGCATGCCAATCATCATTGCATACATCAAGTAATGCACCAGTAATGAAAGCATAAGCCTGTGAGTGCTCTCAGCATAGCTTAACCTAAGAGGTGTGACCTCGCATAAACCACAGGCATGCCAATCATCATTGCATAAATCAAGGAATGCACCAGTAATGAAAGCATAAGCCTGTGAGTGCTCTCAGCATAGCTTAACCTGAGAGGTGTGACCTTGCATAAACCACAGGCATGCCAATCATCATTGCATAAACTGAGAGATCGCCAATCATTATAACCCAAACCCTTATCGGCCATGTATCTTTTTTAGAAACTTCTGCATAGCCGGGTGAGCATACCCACACTAATAATGAGCTGGAGTACAACCAAGCGTGCAAGATCCTACAACCAGATTGTTGTGTAAGTCTTCAGCACAGTAACCGGCTTGCATAGAACTTAACCTGGCCTGTGTAACCTGCCTCACGTTGGCAGACAATTATTGCTTTCTGTAAACAGATGTAGCCGCGACCCAGTTTTGATTCTAAAAACCAGGCCAGGCAGACACGAACTGAAAGAAACCGTCCCAGTGAGTCACTGTGCTGTCATCTTTTTGCCACACTCATACACCAGACACAAGCACATACGAAAAAGCGCCGCCTTACACAGCACACAGAAAGCCATACAGGCACTTGCAAAATCTTTAACATGGGGCAAGCTCTTGACCACAACAAAAAAACGCATGCATACAAAAAACACAGACGCATTCGCACATGTATGCACCTATGCATTACATACTCATGTGCAAATGTTCACATAGACGTATACTTATTCACTTAGGCTTTTAACCCCACGCACCACAGGAAATCATGCTCCCAGAATTATACTGGGCATCCTCGAAACAGGAGAAAGGATAAAAGGCCTTGGGAATATAGAATCTCTACTAAACACCTACCATAAAAATAAGATAATAACAATAGCTCACGGCACTTCCTGTTATTACTCGGTGCCTAATGTTATTCTATCGTACAGTAATGTCACTTTCCCCAGCTTCCCAGGTTAAGTGCAGCAGGCACCAGAGGCTTCAAGAGAGAAAGAGAGGGAGAAAACGATGAGACAGGAAGAAAAAAGAGTGAAGAGAAGGAGAGGGAGAATGGCGTGATGGAAAGGGGGAGTTAGTGTGTGGAGGAAAAGGGAGCTCATTATTAGTGTGGGTATGCTCACCCGGCTATGCAGAAGTTTCTAAAAAAGATACATTGCCGATAAGGGTTTGGGTTATAATGATTGGCGATCTCTCAGTTTATGCAATGATGATTGGCATGCCTGTGGTTTATGCAAGGTCACACCTCTCAGGTTAAGCTATGCTGAGAGCACTCACAGGCTTATGCTTTCATTACTGGTGCATTCCTTGATGTATGCAATGATGATTGGCATGCCTGTGGTTTATGCAATGTAACACCTCTCAGGTTAAGCTATGCTGAGAGCACTCACAGGCTTATGCTTTCATTACTGGTGCATTCCTTGATTTATGCAATGATGATTGGCATGCCTGTGGTTTATGCAATGTCACACCTCTCAGGTTAAGCTATGCTGAGAGCACTCACAGGCTTATGCTTTCATTACTGGTGCATTCCTTGATTTATGCAATGATGATTGGCATGCCTGTGGTTTATGCGAGGTCACACCTCTTAGGTTAAGCTATGCTGAGAGCACTCACAGGCTTATGCTTTCATTACTGGTGCATTACTTGATGTATGCAATGATGATTGGCATGCCTGTGGTTTATGCAATGTAACACCTCTCAGGTTAAGCTATGCTGAGAGCACTCACAGGCTTATGCTTTCATTACTGGTACATTCCTTGATTTATGCAATGATGATTGGCATGCCTGTGGTTTATGCAAGGTCACACCTCTCAGGTTAAGCTATGCTGAGAGCACTCACAGGCTTATGCTTTCATTACTGGTGCATTCCTTGATTTATGCAATGATGATTGGCATGCCTGTGGTTTATGCAATGTCACACCTCTCAGGTTAAGCTATGCTGAGAGCACTCACAGGCTTATGCTTTCATTACTGGTGCATTCCTTGATTTATGCCATGATGATTGGCATGCCTGTGGTTTATGCAATGTCACACCTCTCAGGTTAAGCTATGCTGAGAGCACTCAGAGCTTATGCTTTCATTACTGGTGCACTATGCAATGATGGCGGACACACCTGGGTGGTACACCCTTCATTTACAGTATGATGAATGGCACTTTCTTCATGTTATGCAAAACTGAATGGCGCACCCCTTCATTATTAATATGAGATGGATGTCGACATGAGCTTCATCGGTGCTGATGATGACTTTTCCTTCGGTATAAGCTACGATCATTTTGGCACACGCCTCAGTTGATGCCGAGATAATTGGTGTACTCCTCAGTGTATGCTTTAATAATCAGTGTACCCCTAGGTTCATGCTTTATGGAATAGCATCACCCCCTGGTTTATGTTTCAATGAATGGCGCAGCATCCCAGTTTATGTGTCAGTGATTGGGCAACCCCTCGGTTCATGCTTTATTATGGAATAGCATCACCCCCTGGTTTATGTTTCAATGAATGGCGCAGCATCCCAGTTTATGTGTCAGTGATTGGGCAACCCCTCGGTTCATGCTTTATGGAATAGCATCACCTCCTGGTTTATGTTTCAATGAATGGCGCAGCACCCCAGTTTATGTGTCAGTGATTGGGCAACCCCTCGGTTTATGCTTTAAAGAACTGTGCTACCCCTAGGTTTATGCTTTGATGAATGACACTACTTTGAAATTTTATGCTTTGTTGAATCAAGCTACCCACCGGTTTATGCTTTGTTGAATGGCGCTACCCATTGGTTTATGCTGTGGACACAAGGGTACAACCCCTAGGTTTATGCTTTAATGAATGATGCAAACCTTGGGTTTATGCTTTAATGAATAGTGCTACCTCTGCGTTTATGCTTTGATGAATGGCAGTACCACTGGGCTTATGCTTTAATGAACCACGGTCCCCCTTGCATGTATGCATTGATAAATGGTGCTACCTTTGGCTTTATTCCTTGACCAATACTGATACCCATTGATATGTGCAATGATGACCAGTGCACATCTTGGTTCATGCTGGGATTAATGGTGCTCCCCCGGTTTATGCTTTATCATACGATGCACCCCTCAGTTTATTCTATGGTGACAAGTGCACTCTAGCTTTTACACTTCACAGCGCACCCTAGGATTATGCCATTCCTCGGTATTCTCGTCAAAAGCAGAGCCTCTATGTTCTAACTTAAAACACAGAATTTCACTTAGAGGAAGGAAACGATTACTGCACGGTATCGAGGGAACCTGTAGTGTATAGCCAATTTGTGAATGCCAGACCCATTGATTAGTTCGGAGTCTAGTGTGTCTTGGGAAATATGAGTTTCTTTTGAATGGGTTTCTTTTATGGGACCATTGAAATAGTTCGCTATATTGTGTATATATAGATTTGTCCATTGAACTTGTTCACATTGCTAACTAGTGTTTTCTATTGGAAAGGGTAGAGCCAAAGCAGTCTTGCTTAGTACCCTAGCCCTCTTCAGAAGTCAGACTTGCTTGGCAACCCAGAAATTCTCTGAAATAATGTATGAGTTTTCTTCTATGAATGCCTAGAAGAACTGAACTTTCAGTCCATTTATCACAGAAAAAGTGCTGAAAATCGCACCAAAAAGATGCAAATTATTTTAAAAATCTTCCCGGGAGAGAACACCCCCTTATTGCCGTCGGGCTCGCTCGCTGCGCTCGCTCGCATACTTTAATTTGTTCTGCTTACGCCTCACCAGTTTAAAATTCCACCAGCCGCCCCTGCTGTTATTACTCGGTGCCTAATGTTATTCTATCGTACAGTAATGTCACTTTCCCCAGCTTCCCAGGTTAAGTGCAGCAGGCACCAGAGGCTTCAAGAGAGAAAGAGAGGGAGAGAGAGGGAAGGGTGAAAACGATGAGACAGGAAGAAAAAAGAGTGAAGAGAAGGAGAGGGAGAATGGCGTGATGGAAAGGGGGAGTTAGTGTGTGGAGGAAAAGGGAGCGGGGCTTATTTGAGCATTTCTGCCAGGGCTGCGTTTGGTTCCCCAGTCCGGCGCTGGTAACATACATACTCGGCCTAGAAGTGCAAGGCTGCATCCCTATTAATGCATGACATCCAGAACCACTAGGCAGGCCACGGACATCCATGCTATTTTAATTATACCGCACACTGCTTATTTATTCTGTAGATCTGCATTACAAACCCTTTGTACATTAAACCCACCGCCGACAGATGCCAGTGTTTTTTTAGCACATTACCTGGAAATGACATCACAGCTGAAGTGCACAGACAGAAATTGTCACAACGCAACGCACCCGCTTGGTCAAATATTTATGGCATTTAAATGTGGAAGTGATTTACGACATGCAAATGAACCCTATCAATTTATCAGCCGACAAGAACCCGACGAGGGAGAGGGCAGCATTAGTGGAGTCTGAAAGGCCTGACCTTTCGCAGTGAGAGTTGGATTCATGGCTTTTAAAGCAGCTGCGTGCCTCACTCCCCTTTCTTCACTCGGCATTGGCAAATTGGCAGTAACACTCTGCCAGTCACGAGGGGAGCCGAACTTACAGGATTCAGTTCAGCCATCAGCGCGAGGGTCAGAAGAAAAGATTACATAAGTCAAGGAAGTGACGCCTTTGATCTCCGGAGTTGGGGCGCGCGCACCGCTGACGCAGTATTGGCAGCTCAAACGCAAGCGCTTGGCATCGGGTTAATGAATTGCATATGTTATTCGTAATGCACGGGGCTTTCATTTCTGTTGTGTTTGCGTGACTATTATATTTTAACTCCTGCCGCTGCAGACATGACGAGGTCGGGATATGGAATCCCCGGCATAGCAGCATTATATGAAAATTTTGTGAGCCCATAGTGAGAAGCACATTTCATTTCATGCATTCAGACTGAATTTACTCATATTCCGAGGGGCTTAGCCGGGGGATGGCTGACGTCATGGAATGGAAACAGCAGCTCCCCCATCCCACTTGACCCATTAAAGGCATTGTAATCAGCTCTTAATATACCTCAGTGTAATTGCGAGCACCCCATCAACACCCTGTCACTCGGCTGTACTTACTTAGTCAGTGGCTCGCCTCTACCTCCGGGCCCCGGCTCCAGGAATCCTACAACGAGCTCATGTTCTCTCGCGCCGGGCTCCGAGTGGCAATGAGGCAGATCCCAATCAAACTGGAAAATTCTGGGTTGACCCCTCCCCCAGACCCCAGCACACCAATCACCTCCTAAACAACAACTGTTACTGGGCCTCTCTCGAGGAAGAGGTAGAGGCCACTGCCACACCCCCACTACTTTCCCGAAGCTGAACTGGCCTGCCCCCAGCCATTGGAATGAATGGGAAGCTTCTGACTCCTCCCTGGGCTCTATGAAATTCGCCCAATTTTTAAGTTATATTCCGGCAGTGATACACAGATCCTGCCCACCTGTGTGTCGTCACTCCTCTGCTTTCTGGCTCCAGGTCGAAGAAATCTTCGCCCAGCCAAAAGCATGCACAACAGAGGCAGAGCCAAGAGCCATCCCATCACCCCCCACCCCCTCAAGGAAAAACCCAGATTTGCCCATGTTTGTTCACCGAGCAGCCAGTCAGCCAGCACAATTTATTGCTAGCTGCTCGGTGTTCCAGCTCGCATTTTTTTAATCCCCCAAGGGTGGGAGGGCGGCGCCCATTTCGCCCATTAACACCAGCCGCCCCTGAAAGTTATACAGTCATAAGGAAAGGGTTGACCCAAAGTTCACCTCAGTATATTTTATTTATTGAAAGCAATAGGTGCACCAGACAGATGAAGCTGTTTGTTGCCAAGGCCTAAACAAGTAGAAGCAGGGTGACTTTACCAACCGCTTTGTGCTGTAGTTCCTTTTGTAAAAATGTAATGTCAATAATTAGGACAGCGTGCTAGCAACAGGGAAAAGGGTGAAAACATTGCATCACATGAACTCACGTGCATTAGAGAGCAAATATTAGACGGTGGTGCCCAGTGCATTCCATATGAGAATAAATTACAGCATCCTACCTGGGAGCCTATGACAATAGCTTTGAGTCTGCCACAGATGTTCATGCCGGTTACCTGTGCTCAGGGCACTTTGGTCTGCAGTGTCTTGTATGACCCCTTCTGTGACATGGAGTGCATGTGCATACATTTCACAATTGATATTGTGAATGATGCCCCTCACACTGTATTGGAAGAGCATTCAGTATCTATAAGCATTATGAGAAAATACAGATAGGAGAAATGCTCTATGCAAATGTTTATACCATAGGAAAATAAGGAGAAAAATGAAAATGGTGCCTCCCCCAAAAAAGACAATTATATTGCTCAGTGGTGGAGATGCACATCTAGGCCATGATGAGGAGGGGCACAATGTTATGGGTAAAGATAACTCTGGTCGCAATCACACCAATCGTTATTACATGTGTCTCTGGGCCCAGAATTACTGGGTCTGCAAACATTGGAGCTGATAATCCCGGGCCCAGAGAAATCCAACTTTACTTTGCTGTGGCAGGGGAAGCAGGCTGAAGACAGAAGCACAGCCCGGCATAAGCCCGACCGCAGCAGCATCCTAGAAGGAGCACACAATGCTCCCCCCAGACAAACAGAGGGAAGCCCTGGACATTTCCACCATCACTGGGTCTCCCGCTGAAACTTTCTGCCTGCTCAGGGGAAATGGGATATGTCAGTGGTTTTCTCTTCGAAATGGTGAACAACTGCACAGTATAGGATCTGGTATTTTTGGGTTCATAAGTTATTTTCCATTTTTGGATTGACTCATAATAGCTGTTATTTGGTACAGGAATACTGGTTAGAATCAAGGTTCTCTGCCCTTCCATATCCATGCACCAAAACTGGCACATTCATAATTTAGGCTTCTAGAACGCATTGTAAAAATAAAATTATTGCAAGTCAAAATATACTCTGGCTCTCAAGGTACAGACCAAGCTTGTGTCTGCCTGGATCTTATCCTATCCTTCACATACACAGGGTCATTGCTGAATGCATGAATAAGGAACACCTGAATATTCCTTGGAAATATGCTATGTTATTAATGTATATAATAACAATGTCCATAATTGGTATGCAATACGGTTACATGGCTTTCTTCATAAGAAGCCTAGCAATTGTCTTGTGAATGCAACAAAAGTCTGTTTGTACAATGTATATCTGGGCTTAAACAGGCAACTCAGTGAATCTATGATGGATGAAGGACTGTTGGAATCAGGGCCAGCTTTAGAGCGATGCGACCGATGCAGCCGCACCCCGTGCTGTGCTTGGGGGAAAGCGGGTATTGTGTTTAAAAATAACTTATTTAAAAGCACCTGCTGCAGAATTCCTTGTGTGCCCAGTAGTTTTCAGGCAACAATACAAATTTGAAGATAAATGTGTGCATGAACTGGGGCGTCCTATACACCAGCCATTTTGCAAAATACTGCATTTTGTAGTAAGTAGACCCCCTCAAGGTTGAGAAGTTAAACTCATTGATTCTTGATCAAACATCCTTATATATATCGTCACATTCTCTTCTCTGAGACATTTCACCAAATTTTACTCATACAAAGCTATTTTGTAGCAGAACCGCAAGTATTGACTCAATAGAACTATTTTCCTGATGCTCGAATTTTCCACTAAATTCAACACTATGGGACAGATCTACAAGGAAGTGCCGCAGCGCGGCAACACAAGCCCTTTGGCTCTGCCACGCTGCAACACTTCCTAACACAGGAATGTGACATATTTACAATGATATATCACATTCCTGTGCTTCCCCTGCGCTGGCGCACTAACTGCAGCTACGCGCCGACGCAGGCACCCTTGCACCATGGTACAAGGATGCCTGCGTCATGGGGGAGATTGTTTTTGTGCAAGAAGGGGCACCTTCCTACATGAAAACAATCACTACAGGCATTTTCTTATTTCAATCTGTGCTGTAGAATGCAGCACTCTTTGAAAGAGGAAAAAACGAGGAGAAATGAAAACATTTCTCCTCATTGGGCCTCGCTACGCCTCCTCTGGGGAGGCGTAGCAATGACACGCATTTCCAGATTTATGAATCCTTGTAAATCAGGAAATGTGTCTCGTTCCATGGATGTTGCGTGGGAACACCATCAGCAACACCCATGGAACGTCCCTTCCACGCAAAGTGCTGCGTGTAAAGGGCCCGTATTTACAAGGAGAGGAATCGCCACGCAGGGTGGCTTTTCCTCTCCTTATAAATATGGAGAAGTGAAATGCTCCTCCAGTACGTCAAAAAAAGTGACGTACTGGTGGCGCAGGGGGCTTGTAAATCTGCCCCTCACTACTTCTTGCTTGCACAACTTTGAGATCAACCTTTCTTAACACCCGAAGCAGGGTTCTGTAGGACCACTGCAGCCATACTTTCTCATAGGTTATCAGCGGCTCTATCTCCCACCAAGTTATCCGTTCTGTAGGAAATCATCCAAGTAAAAAAAATGATTAATTCCCCATCTAGCTACTATTATGTGATCCATGTTGTCCCCTCCCTGTCCCCTCCCTCTAACTCTAGTTAACTCAATGGAGTTTCCGAACTCATATACACAATGTCAAAAACTTTTTAGAACTGTGTTCTTTTCTTGAGGAGCACTTGTAATATCTTACATCAGACTTTTGTGAGGTATGTGGGGCATATTATCAAGAAACGGCGTTAAAATTATCGCTGCTTTAGCGGCAGAAAACTACTGCTAAAGCAGCGATAATGGGCTTGATAATATGCCCTTGAGAATTCCCGTAGAAGCCCAGGTTCTGGTGTCAACATGGGTTTTATTGGAAGTCTCTGCGGCAAATTATCAAGCCCATTATCGCCGCTTTAGCGCCAGTTTTCTGCCGCTAAAGCGGCGATAATTTTAGCGCGGTGCTTGAAAATATGCCCCTTGATACGTCTTCGAAGGTCTCTAGGTTGATTTTCTTTCAGCATCTTATCAACTAATATGTTTTGAAGGTAGCTGTATGAAGTGCATGTATTTTAATCCTGTGCATATACTGCGCAAAATGTGCAAAATAATTCATAAGCCACGAAGCAAGGGAGGGCTCTGCCATCTTCCTCCGTGCACCGATACAAAGTGCATAGTACAATACTTGGGCTTGCTTATTTCATAAAAAGGAAGAACACAATCAATTTATTTCAGCAAAACAATTCGACGTAATAGCACACAGAACAGCGGCAAACACAAAGATAAAGGGAGAACTGACATTTTCATTAAAACAACCTGCCCCAGCTATGTAAG
This sequence comes from Triturus cristatus, assembly GCF_964204655.1. NCBI lineage: Eukaryota > Metazoa > Chordata > Amphibia > Caudata > Salamandridae > Triturus > Triturus cristatus. Next base: position 763,244,448 of record NC_140595.1, read on the forward strand.
AGGCAGCGACACCCATCGAGTTAACAGATTTTTATGATTAATGAGTAGTGGTCTATAATTCAAGTCTTATAAATCATTCACGTCCTAAGTAAACTATACCCCCAAATAGCGCTTAGGGGGAGCCTGAACACAGCCTCTAAGCTCTCGAATAAATTCTTCGACTTTGGAATTGCTCAGAATAACACAGGTTTTCTCTCTATTCACACTTTATCCTCCCAACGTTTGGCAAGCCATGAGAATATCGAGCACCCTTCCCTGCCCTTCTCTTCTGGGGCCAGCAGCAGCATGATGTCATCAGCGGATAGCTTAATTTTGGCCATTGGAGGTACAGGCACTTGGATAATTGTATCATTTCGAATTACTTTTGCCAGGGGCTTGATGAAAAAAAGCAAAGGGATCTGGAGAGAGCGGACAGCACTGCCTTGTTCCTCGTTGAAGGTTAATGGAGCCCACTTCAGCAGAAATCTTTCAGCATACATTAGAAGCACAAAATATTTTAATAAGAAACTTCATTAAAATACATTCCTTATTAAAGTACATTATGAATTCCATATTAAAGTGCATTAGAGTACATGACCTATACAAGCTTATAAGGCTCTAACTGGCCTTTCTTCATCCTGGTAGTAGCCTATCATCAGCCGGGCCAGCCTTGTCTACCTTCAAACCACCATTAAATACATCCTCTTCGATGCATTATAGCAAAATCTGTAAGAACCTTGGTACTGAACCTTCTTTTTCTCAATGCACCCTCACATTTCTACCCACCCCCAATGTGCCCGTCCCCTCACAACGTATCCCCCAGCCACAGCAGGAGTTGTGCCATTCCTCCCCCTGCTCACCCTCCTTCGCCTGAAAGCAGCCAACACCATGACGACGGGGTGTTACTCAGTCCGAACCAAGCCCACTCACTCCCCTCGCTTCCATCCCCCATCCAACTAGTCTCAATAACATTTATGGACATAAAGAAACAGCAGCCAGCAAACATTGCAGACAGAGCAGTTCCCTTACATCTGTCCAAATCAATCTATTAACCCCAGTCTGATCTCTGCTAGAAATGATTGTGCTTCATTGATCTGGGAGATGAGGGGTGTTACCCCGAAACCGGTCCTTGGATGCTTGTTTCCGGTTCATGGAAAACCTGGCTTGGCAGTTCGGGCTGGACGGTTCCCATGAGGCACAGGGTCAAGACTGATATCCATATGGCTGGCTCTGAACTAAGGTGGTGAAGTGAGCTAAAGAACGATGATGGATTCAAACCTAGATCTGTGACTGGGGGAGAGTGTCTGAAAAGTCCATCATCTCTTTTTGTTTGCTAAGATCTAAATCAGGCCCATAATGTCTTGGTTCAAATTTGCCCTCAATGAGGAGGTAGATTTGAGATTTTCCTCATAGTTTGAAAACCGTTGCTTGAGCTCCTCGAAGCGGTCTGCAAACAGTCAGCTGATCATCTATCTTTGCCAAATGCTGGTTCATCTCATTTGCAAAGTCAACTTGCTGAATCCTTAGACCCTTAACTTCTCCCAGAACCTCTTTAAGCCACAGTGGCACAGAGCTCGAGGCATCCACCTTCAAATCCTGATTAACCATGGTTTCTAAGGATCCAAACTGATTGTCCAAAGGGTCGAGGTCATGTGGCCAGTCAATGTGTCTTCCTCAGCAGCACAAGTTTCTCCCAGTATCCTTGCAGCATTTGTCTGAGGGTCAGCATCAGCACCACCTTTCACAGTAGTCTTAGCAAACAAGCTGCACCTCTCTAGGGTTCTAGCCTGGCCCTGGATAGCATCTTCCTCTGTTGCTGAGTTTGAGACTGGCTCAATTGCTCCTGACACCTGAGTTTTTAAACCCCAAAACTTGTGTTTCTTGTTTCTATCGTTGCTGCTAACTGCCTTGCTATCTCGGTCAAGCCACGAGCACCTAGCCTGATTATTCACAGGGCCCTACAAGCTGTCCGACCCCTCCATCTCTTGTTCTGTAAGATTAACACGTCTCCTCAATGATTCTTATTAGTAAAAACCAACCCCAATCACTGTGGAATGTATTAAATCCTGGGTTTGTGCATCTTCAGACCAAACACTCATAAAATATACTGCCTAATGGTATGGATGACATGTAATTCCTACACCTTGTACACCTCATTCTCCTATGTAACATTTCCTATAGACTGATTTACACACTTATGATTCATTGTCTCTGTATAATGTGTGTACGATTTGTAGTGTTCTGACACCATGCACTGGTATGAGCAATGCTTTAAAACAAATAAAATGTATGTGAGGGAGAGATGACTATGAAGCGAGGGGCACTGTTGGAGGGTGGTAGTGTGGGAATCTGTGGAGAAGGGGGCAATTGGGGGTCCGCAAAAAAAGATTGGTGCACCTGGAAACACCAGCGCTAAAGCTGGTCATGTTTGGAGCACCTTGTCAGGATAAGGCCTTGCAGAGGTGCTAGCTTTTTCCCACTAGGGGTGCACCACCAAATCCTGTTTAAGAGCAGAAGAAAATAGGGGACAGCTGGAGAGCAGACTCCTCCCTATTCATTATTGTTAACCAATGATGAGAAGTCCAAGAGGCTGTGAAAGGATCTATATCACCCACTGGCGCTTGCATAAAATGGCAAAAGTATTATTGCTTGGCATCTAATGAACTAGCCCGACTATAACCAAGACCCTAATTAGAAAAATTGCCCTAACTTGCATAGCCCAAGAACGAACAAGCCAGAGCCCTTTTGCTATCCTATAAATCAGAATATTTACCAGTTTAGTGCATTCTAGCACTTTCACACGGGTGCAAGACAATTCCCTTATTTTGCCTACTTTACTGTTTGGCCATTGATTTCAAGGACTTAAGACTGCATTGTCATGGACAAATATAAGTGCAGAATGTGTGCGTGGAGGGAGTTGGACCCGCACTGGGGAAGACCAGCTAACTTTTCTTCTACGGTGGCATTTTTTCTGTTTCACTGGAACCATCAGCAGCACAGCAGAGTTACTGGGCATGGCCAAGTGACCAGCCTTTAATTCACTTCTGGAGGGAATAAGAGAAAACATCACAGGAGTCAGGCACTGTGTTTGGGTAGATTTATTAGTCTACCTCCAATGTCATATATATATATATATTTTATTTATATTATAAAAGTACCCCCATTATAAACTATTGTCATGATCAACAATTATTTTAATCTTGTGATCACAATTTTAATTGATCTATTCATGTACAAATTTGACTCATATAGAATATAAGCCACAGATTGAAAATACAGACGGAAATACTACTAAAAATATGAACCAGACTTATTTTAATTTAAAATATTTTTCAATTTTACCATTAAGTTAATTTTGATACAGAAACCCAATTTTAATTTTCTAAAACATTTTTAAAAATCCATGAAATTTTTTTTATAAGCAAATCAATGTTATTCTAATTACCTGATACATATGTAAATATACATCATTAAATAAAGAAATTAATAAATCCTAATATTTGAGAAGTCTGAGTCACAGCAAGAGGGAAAAACATGCATAATCGTACAAAACATGCATGCTGTGAATAGCATGCTATCAGGTATTAAGGCAGAAATGTCGGTACGGTTCCGCAAATTGAAGAAGTTGCTCGGAATTTTAACCAAAATACAATCTCATAAATTTAGGTGATGTATCTGGTCCACCAGCACCTAAGGCTTTTAGAAAAATTCAGTGACTTGTTGAAAGGGTACATTTTAATGAACAAAAGTTAGAAAATATATCAAAATGAGATTGCGAGAGCAATGCTACTCATCTTCCATTTTGCCCATGCAACATAATTGTGGTAACAGAGTAAGACAAGGGGCTAGGTCTAGAAAATGTTCTGGTAAAGACATTGAAAATCCAGACAACAATGTTTTTCTATACTAAATTCAACTTTTCTTTCCTTCCAGCTCCTTCACTATATCAAAAATGTGCGCTTAAGTGAAGAGGACACAGAGGGGTTCTTCGATAGATATGGCAACCCGCCAGCACGGTATGATATTGTCAATTGGCAGCGGGATTCTGATGGAACCATAAGGCATGTGAAGGTGGGCAGCTATGACTCCAGCGCCCCTCCTGGACAAATACTGATGGTCAATGATAGTGCTGTGCAATGGTTTGGAGGAATTAAACAGGTTGGATATGGTCTTTTTGACTTAAAATTTATTATATCTGTTATAAATATTATATTGATAAGTAGCAACATAGGAGGATACCCATGTGATAACATTAAGAAATGCCTAAGGATCAGCAGTAGCATTGAGTAGGGGACATTGCTATTGCAAAAAATTAATTATGGACCCCGATCCAACCCTCTAATAACACATCACCTTGTTGTAAAATTTGAAAAGAAAGTGAAACCAATCCTCTCAGGAAGCAACTCCAAGCCCTCCTTTTTTCAAATCTGGATAGTGACAATGTGCTGATACATGGCCTCCCATACTCCACACTGCCCCCTTTTAAGGGCATCCTACAATTAGAAGCATGCCTCTCCAAGGGCCTGAAGAAATATGACTACATTACCCCATTTTGATATGAGCTCAATTGACAGCCCTTGCAGCCTGCATGATCATCAAAACCAGCTGCATCATTTATAAAACCCATCACGACTGGCACCCCTGCCTAGCTAGCTGACAAGCTCATCATCTCCAGTTGGCTTTTGGCACACCCAGGGTACCATCATATCAGAGATGAAGAAGTGCAATTTCTTTTAAAACAAGGTATCATATCTTCTCCATTATGCACCTAGGATCATGAACAACATCAATGTATCCATTAGCACGGCCCCGGCCAACCCTACCTGTTTAGGAAATCGAAAAAGACACACCGCTTTGATGCAAAAACTACATCATAATGATGCAGTAACAGCCCACTTTCACTTCTAGAAATCTCATACCCTCTAATCATGTCAGCTGTATCTTTTTGTTGAACCCTGCACAGCACAACATTACCCTTCACCTACATTTGCACTATATAAGTGCAGCATACATACAAGCACAGCACCACAAAATACTAAATTGCTTCTGGGTGCAAAAAGCAAATGGAGTATTGCAAAAAATGGACAACTTAAGAGAACAATACATTCTTGATGGCATGTTTAAAGGTTAGGGAGATGGGCCATGAATAGCTACAGAAAATCATATATTGCTTTTTGCTTTATTTATTCTCAATACAATATATCCATTTAAGTTTATGCACTTCTATTAGTCATTGACGTTTATAATGTGGATATGTGTATTTATCACATTCATGAACTGAGACTGCAGGACAATCAGATTACAATAAGTATGGCACAGATATATGGGGCATAATATCAACAAACTGCGATAAAGATCGCAGAGCGCGCTTAGCGTGTTTATTTCTATCACCGACTATCGCTGGATTTCATCGCCGAGTTAGCACGGTATTATCAACGCTTATCTCAAAGGCGATAAGAAATCCAGCGATAGCAGCAAAACACGGGAATATCACGGGAAATGCTGTGATATATTTTGAGCGATAATGAAAACATCGCTGATACGCCCTTGTGGTCTTAGCCTTGCAATCCACCTCCCATTATTAAGATGGCTAAGTCAACTTTATAGCAGGAGTTGAATTCCTGCGATAAAGGGGGCTTAGCGGAATTATTTTCATCGCTTCATGGCTCTGCTGCCGGCTTGATAATATCGTTAAGCCGTGTTAGCAAGTTCTCCCATGCTGTTTTACTCAGGAACGCCTACTTTGCATGTCATTAGCGAGGGCATGCAGGGTGGTAAGAAAATGGCAGCCATCGCGCGAAAACAAGCGCCAACAAGGGTTAGCGTGAGCTTGTTAATAGTGCGATTAATATCTCGTCGCTTATTATGGCCCTTGATAATATGCCCCATGGAGTGGTGGTTCACTGTCACCCCGTTTTTCCTGCTCAAGCACATTAATTATGCAGTGGCAGTAGTAAGCCCTCCCTTCCACCACAAAGGTATTTACAGCCCACAGGGGCAGATTTGCAACATGCCTCTGCATATATACTGACAGCATGATCCATTCCAGACTGCCTTCATTTGCATTGAGAGCTCCTTGACCTTTCCACAATTTGCTCTCTCTTTTAAAGATTTTAATAAAAATAGAGCCAAAAGGCATAAAGTGCAAACTGTGGAAATTTGGTTGCGCCAGCCCGGTACAAAGTGACAAGTTAAGGCTGACCGCGATGGAGCACAGGCTGGCTACAGGGATCACTTTAGGCCTGCTGAACAAAGTACCTTCAATCTTGGTTTGCAGAGAATTGAGAGGATCAGTATCGAAGATGCTTTGTGTAGCTGAAGCACTGCGTCGAGCTGCAGTGTGAGGTTGTGCTTCATCATTGTCGAAGATCCACTGTATGAGGGCTTGCAATGAGAAGTCCAGAGTCAGGGATGAGTTGTGCAGTGGGGGAGTTGTGTAGGTCCAAAGGAGCTACAAGGCTGCGATGCGGACTCCGGCATCATCATTGAGGCTGTTGTCGATGAGGGATGCAAGGGCCTGCGCTGAGGATGTGTCAGGCAGCAGCGGTTCTGATGCAGCTACAGGCTGCATTGCGATGCCCTTCTTTGCTGCGGTTCCGATCCATGCAGCAGCGGCGATGCAACGGTTCTGCTGCGAGTTGCGCCGCGCAGCAGAGGAGATGCATTGGTTCCGCTGGGTCCACAAAACGCTGGCTGAGCACCTTAGGATCACTTCCAATGGTCCAGGACTGAGGTGGCACCACTTGGCAGGGTATCCTCACAGATGGCAAAAGTCCAGGTGCAGGCACAATCTTCTTTAGCCTTGCGGCTCAAATCAAGAGGCCAACCAAATAGCCCTTGGAGTCACTCTCTGGTTCTCTGTTCAAGAGATGAAGGTCCAGTCCTTCTCACCCAGGCAGGAGGACATCAGGCAGCAGGTCTGCACAGCAAAGCAGCACAGCAAAGCAGTAGTCCAGCAGAGTGGCAGTACTTCAGCAGCACAGCAGTCCTTCTTCCTGGCAGAGTATCTACAGTTCCAGAAGTGTACTAAAGAGTTGGTGTCTGAGGTACAGTATTTACAGTCAGTTATGCCTTTGAAGTGGAGTAGAACCTTCTAGACGTTTCCCTTTGAAGTCCCCAGGCATCCTTTATTCCCTGTCCAGGCTCCAGACTAACTACAGGGGGTATGCTGAAGCAGGAAACAGCCTATTCAAGTGTAACTGTTGCTCTCATTCTGCCAGTGATGGCCCATCCAGGCACTCCTGAGCTCCCTATTGTGTGTGGTTGTCTAAGAGAAATACCCAAAGCTCATCTGTCAGCTACACCCAGTCATGTGACCCAGGAAAGAGTTAAAGGCACTAAGTAGCTAAGGCAGGAAAATGACAAATTTCTAAAAGTGGCATTTGAGAATTTGAATGTAAAAACTGACTTCACCATAAGTTAAGATTTTAAATTGTGATTCCAGACACAAAACATGAAAGGGTTACCTGTTCCCATTTGGAAATTAAATTTGTAAAACATAATAAGGTAATTCCATTGTTATTCTAAGGGAAAGGTAGGCCTTGCAGTAGCGAAAAAAAAGTCAGAGTAGGTCACTACCAGGACATATGAAACGTAAAGGTACATGTCTTACTTATTAAATACTTTTCACCATTCCCTCTGGGCTGTCCATGGCCTACCCTAGGGGTGACATATGTATTAACAAGGAAGGGTTGGGCCTGGTAAGAGTTTTACTTTGCCAGGACGAAACAGCATTTTAGAACTGCAATGGAAGACCTGAAATATGTTTAAGGTGCTACTTATGTGGGTGGCACAGTCAGTGCGGCAGGCTCACTAGTGGTTGTTAATTTACAGGTTCTGGCCACGGGGAGTGCCACTTTACTAGGGATTTGCAAGTGAATTAAATATGCTAATTGTGTATAAGCCAATCTAACATGGTTGAAGGAAAGAGCTTGTATTACCAAATGTTCTTTAGAGGAATTTGTGCTCTCTACTGTGAGCTTGGATGTTGACGTGCGAATATGCGGAAAACTGTGCTCAGTAAACGTAGCCTGAACTTGAGCCTTGCTTGACCATTGAGCTTTTCCTGTTTCTTTAGGGGTGAGGTTGTGTGGGAGAACTTAGAGCTGCAAGTTACACGTACAGCTTCAGCTGCAGCATTTTGATTACTTGTGATAGGATGAGACAAAAGGGTGGCACCCTTTTGTAATTTTGTGCAGCTACCATTGTCCACTCAATCCTTATCGATTTATGTGAAAAACTTCAGGTCAGCAGGATTTATTCAATATAACATACCCCAAATAAATACAGAATTAAATATTGATATACTTAAACTTTTGTATGGTGCTATGTGACCTCGATGACCATAGCCAGTTCGTCCCTCTTTCTCGTCCTCACACATGAGGTGTTCCACCTCAGAAACAGGCTCCTTTAAGTCCTAAAGCATTTCTTAAACTCCTCCCTCTAAGGGAATCGTAAGAGGTCATTAGCAGTAAAGTGAATACTGTCTTTTTTCTGTCTCGGAGGAAGGAAAACATTTTAGTGCTCCTGCATTTAACTTTTAGGCGCAAAGAAGATATTTACAAATATTTCTGCTTTCTTTCATTACTACAGGAAGCCCTGCAGTGTTTGGATTTGCTTCACCCCAACTATTGGGGCTTAGTGACACTGCTCTGCAGTCATTCTAGTGGTACATTGCTAGTCCCCTGCTGTGCAGAGGAAGCAATAGTGGACATTCTCTTCTTTACCCTACATACTGTTATTGTGTAAGGGATTGTTCTTCATTATTTATGGCCTTCCTCCTCATTAGATAATGAGCATACATTACATTAAATGGCTGGTGGGAGGGTTTGTATGTGTATTTTGAGCATACTTCCAGTTTTTATAGTCTGACTCTCTGTGACATTCGGGGCTAGCCAACAGGGTCCTAGACCATCTGTTTTGACTCTTAGCCAATCGGTGTATCTTGCCATTTCACTGGCCTTTGACTTAGATCCCCTTTCTCTTTCTGTACTAAGTTGATTGACTGGAATAGTTGCCCTGTGTTCTATCGTTGACATCTGCAGAGCTGTCACTGAGTACCTACATTCGGCACTGCAGGCTCCAGGTTTGGGCGCTGCCTTTGGTTTTGCTATGCCTGGCTCTGTGGCATTGTAATCTCTGTTTTTTGCACTATCTCTGTAAATAAAATATTCATTTGTGATGTATCAAGTAAGAGAACTTTTTATATCAATGTTTTCCTATATTGCTTGCCAAATCTGCATGTGTTAGGATGGTCTTTAGGAAGAGCAAATACGTGGTAATGCTCTGATTATTTAACTGTAGTCTACATCACAATGAGTCTGAGTCTTGTTCTTCCTTGTCCTAGTCCTACGTCCCACCATCCCTCCCTCAAGCATGATGGGTACTAAATGTTAGCTTCATTTGATGTTTACTATGATTGACTCTTTCGGAAGCGATCTAGTAGATTTCCTTCAAAGAGAGAGGTTTGCAAAAATATGGCTTAAAGGGGCGTGTCTCTGTGGATGTAACACCTGATGTTAGAACGGTGATGAGTAACAGTAGGACTCAGTGTAATGGGGATTACAGGTAAGTAATCTTTATATTAATTTCTGAGTGCAAGGTGGGGGTAAAAGTGGCTGAAACTACTGCTGCTACAAATGACCGATGTGGATTTTACAGGTGCATGTTGTCTTTTCCTTGGTACATCAGTTAGAGTATTTGATAAATTCATTTCTCTCAAGCAAGAAGTGTCAGGGTTTGAAAAAAGGTTAGGACCATGCACCTAAGACAAAATTTGGGGCCATCCGAATTTAAAATACGTATTAGAAAAACATAATTGAAATGGGTGATGTTCAAGTCTTTTGTGAGCTAACGGTAGGTTTGTTTATGGGAAAGAAATACCCGGTTCCTACATGTAATAGGTTTGAAGCCTTTTCCACTTTGGAGGAAATAGATTGACTTGGACACACACCAAGTATTATTAGTCCAGACACATACCTATTTAAGGAGCGGTGTGTGGTTGATCGTACAACGAACATTTACAATAAAGGAGCACCCATATTAACACAACCAACAGGCAACAGGAGTGATAGAATCACAAGTGACAATATGGTGGGCGAAGAAGGGGATTGTAGATTAACACAAATAAGTATCCCGTTAGGTGAGGGGGTTTCGGGCTGAATCCATGTAGATTATACTCGGCCCCCTGTGTGCAAAGTAAATAAGCCCTATTCCATGCCAGACCTAAAATTAGTCTTCTGGAATGTAGCAGGGTTATGTTCAAAGATATCCTCAGTGGATTGGTCTATTTTTATTGAAGGCCACAACATAATGACCTTCCAGGAAACCTGGGCCATGGACCATATTTATCGTCAGGGTTTTATACATTTTTCAAAAACAGCACTAGGGGGGGCAGAGGGGAAGACCCATGGGGGGACTTACAACATGGGTGAGGCAGTCTGACCTCTACAGGGCGGAGGAACTGCATATTGACAGTAGGGACATTTTAATAATTAGAATACAGATGGCAGAAGTCCCCGATTTGTGGCTTATTAATGTTTATGCTAGGGGTATGCCAGGTGGGAAAGCCTCTCCCACTGTAGCCCTCCTAGATATGTTTTTACATGATCACAAAGGTGTAAGCAATATGATAATCGCTGGAGATTTCAACTGCTCCTTTGAGCCCCTTGATGATAATGATGTCAATCTCAGTTCTGAGGAGGATGTCCAGTGGAACATACCGCATTTGGATCTTCCACCCATTAAAAAATGGACAGGGGCAGCCCTGCAGTTAAAAGTGTTTTGTCTGGAACAGGGGGTTAGGGCTATCAATGGGAGGTCCGTCTCAGATAGGCAGGGCTTGCAAACCTTTAACAATGGGTTGCAAAATAGTCGCATTGATTTTATTTTCCTTAACAAGGAATTTTGGCCCTCCCTAGTCGATATGGTAGTTCGGGAGCGAACCGAGAGCGACCATAACCCCCTAGTCCTCTCCATGCAGCTCAAAGGCATTCCCATTGTTGTTAGTCAGGTGCCTGGAACTGCTTATGTAGAAGCACATTTGACTAATGATACAAGGAGAGTTAAATGGACTACTGTTATTAAAAAAGTAGAGCACTTACAGCTGATGAGTGAGTTAGTGGTTAGTGCAACAGCTATCCTTCAAAACTGTGCAACTCAAGAGGAGGTGAACTCAAAGGTTTCACAGGTCCACAGCGAATTGTTTAACAAGCTTAAAGGCTTTTTTACTACTATGGTCAAAAAAACACAGAGTTATTCGGGCCCTAAGGCTGCCGCCTGGTATGGTCAATCATGTAGAAAAGCTTATAGAATTCTAGCTAGGGCAATAAGATCCAAGAATCGGGGAGAAATAAGAAAGGCAAGGGCGGGGTACAAGTTGACCCAACAGAAAACAAAAAGGGAATGGGATGAACAATACTGGGTAGAGCTGCTCAAGGCTTGTACAGGGAGAAGCATGGCCACCTTTTGGCATCTCATGAAATGGGGTAGGCGTGAACCGAGTTGTGTGCCAGTGAACCACGTAGCTCCCGAGCAGTGGGTATCTCACTATGAGGCCCACTTTGCAACTATGAACCCCACACAGGAAACTTTTGAATTGCCATTTGTTAAATCTACTCTGTATTTTACAAAGAAAGAGGTGGAAACAGCATTAAAATCAGTCCCCAGAGGCAGGGCACCCAGGTTAGATTGTATCCCGGCGGATCTGTTCCTCCACGATATAACTAATTGCGCATCCTACATTCAGCTCCTTGTGAATGCTATTGCTAGGGGAGCATCTATGCCCGATACATGGTTAGGAGCAGAAATTCTACCAATTTTTAAGAAAGGAGACCGCTCTAACCCAGGTAACTATAGGCCCATAAGCCGCATTGACTGTATGCAGAATGTTTCAGCTAGGATGGTACTAAGCCGAATCCAGGCCTGGATGGATGAATTTGATATTTTGTCACCACTTCAGGTGGGCTTTCGTTCTTGTACCAGTACTATTGACCAGGTTTTTAGGTTTATTTTAGTTTATTTGCGTGTGGTAATTTTAGGCGGGGGCACTATTTATGCTGCTTTCGTCGACCTTAAGTCGGCTTTTGACCTCGTCCCCCGCGCCATAATGTGGAGAACCTTTTTGGAACTAGGTATTCCACTTGAAATATTGGCTTTTTTGGTTACTCTACATGATGCTAATTATGCGCAGGTACGCCGGGATCTGCAGGGGAGTGTCACACAAAGGTTCCCTATAGCAAAGGTGGTTCGCCAGGGGTGCGTTTTGGCACCAACCCTCTTTTCATTGTATATCAATAGGGTAGTCCAGTACTTCCAGAACTTTCCCACTGATGCTCCTACCTTAGCAGGTTTGAAGATCCCGTTGCTTATGTTTGCAGATGACACTCTGATGCTTTCTAAGAAACAGAAGGGTTTACAGTCTGCTCTGGTGAGATTTGAGGAGTTCTGTCAGGATCATGATCTCCTAGTGAATGTAAGAAAACAACATTTATGGTCCTACATAAACACAAGGTTATAAATGGTAGAGTTGAAATGAAGGAAGGCATCCTGGAACAGACTCAGAATTTTACTTATTTGGGGGTAACTATCAGCAGTAAACTTAGTTGGAAGCCTCAGATTAGATTATTGACCCTTAGGCATACCCAATTGTCAGGTGCCCTGCTGAAGGAGCAGCGTCTTTCTTACACTAAACCTGTTGCTTAAGCCCTAAAAATATATAATTCTAAAATTAGCGCCGCGGTCTTGTATGGGGCCGAACTGCGGGGCTTCGACAACCTAGCCCCCTTAGTAACAGCCCAAAATATCTTTTTTAGGGCACTGACCGGCCTTCCCCAGTCAACTCCTCCATTGCCCTTATTTTTAGATCTTGGCTGTTATTCTATTGACGATATTGCACAATTTAGACCGGCGGCATACTTGAGAAGGCTCTGGGTTACCCCAGAGTTATCCCGGTACACACAAGCACTCTTGGAAGTCAGGGAGGCTGATAGCATGCATACAGTTCCATGGTTGAGACAGGTAAAAATCACACTTTGTGAGATGGGGATGAGTAGATTGTGGGTAAATCCCGCTGAAAACCCCTTTCCTGCAAAGAATGAATATAAGGCAGCATATTGGAATATGATTAAAGCAAAGCGTTTCTCTGCCTTAATATCCAGGGACAATTTTGAACACAAGCATGAAGTGGAGTATGAAAATTACTGGGACCTTATCACCTCCATTAAAGATAGGAAACTTTACCATCAAGTTAGGGTGGGATCACTCTCCACTAATTTATTTGTCAGTAAATGGCACAACCTGAACCACAGCAAATGTCCATTTTGTCCAACACAGAATGAATCGTTGGCACACATCTTATTTGCCTGTCCAGCCTATAAAACTCCTAGGCACAGATGGTTAAAACCTATCTGTTTAAACCTGGGAACTAGGTTAAGCAGCGAAGCACTAAGGATCCTAAAAACAGCTACTAATGAATCCATTGTGATTGCCGTTGCCAAGTTTTTAAGCTGGATGTGGGTTATACGTGCAAAGAAGAGGAGGGATTGATAATTGTCTCCTTGTACGTTGTCGGGGTGAATAATATTATGTACTGTGCTGCATTGACTATAATGTAATTATGATCATTATACTTACTATGGTGGGAGTCTTCTTAGAGAATTTTAGCAATTTTAATTATTTATCAAATATTTATGTATCTCTTCATTGTGGATCTGTTATCTTCTTGTATACCATCCTTTTAATGCACAAAATTGCTCATATCGATGTCTATGAAATTCATCATTATGTTTTTTTTGTTGTTTTTTTTTATTATTTCAATCAGGAAAACCAATACATACATTGTTGCAAAGAGAAAGGAAAAAAGAGAGAAAAAAAAAGGACAGAATCAATAACGTCAAATAATCACTACAAATTCCGCAAATTACTTATTACATCCATATATCCCTTAGGAAAGGGTAGAAAACAAGAAGAGATACAACTTCTTCGTTAAAGCTCCCAGTTATTCCTTCAATTCTCATCAATTTCCCATATCGGACCCCACACCTGAAGACCTCTTTTTTTAGCTCTTTTCCCTTTACATTTATAAAGTGCCTTCTCTAAGTTAAAAACATGAAGAAGTCTTGCATACCATTCCTGAAAAGAGGGTGGTTCAGCATCCTTCCAATGAGTTGCAATGATTAATCGAAAAATGGCAGAAACCATAAAACAAAAATATATTTGAGAGGAGTGCATCTGTAAACTATCATCAATCCCAATTATAATCAAAGTAGGAGTTAATCGTGCTAAACCACCTGTGACTTGATTAAGAAAATTATCTATTTTTTGTTTCAAAGTATCAAGCTTATTACAACCGCAAAACATGTGAATCATATCTGCTGGGCCCTGATCACATCTAGGACACCGGTCAGTTTCCCTTTTCCCCCATCTAAACAGTTTGGCAGGGGTGTAATAAAGCCTAAACAGAGTTTTAAAGTGTTGAGCTTTAAGATTGGTTGCCATGAATTTTTTTTTCGACAAATAAAGAGACCTACAAATGTCCACATCTTGGTCCCCCAGCTTCCCTGCCCAAACACTTTCTGAGCTGGCAATATCATCTTGGTTGGCATTTAACATAATTAAATATAAATCTTTTACCCGTGGCTGCCTATGCCCCAGACAGTCAAGTATCGGTATATTATCCAGTTCAGTTATTTGGGCCATTACTAATTTAATTATCTCCCTAAGTTGTAAATATTTAAAAAAGGTCTTGGAATCTACACCAAATTGGGTTTGAAGCTCTTCAAAAGATTTTAGCTCAGATTGGTCAAATAGATCCCCTACTACATTAATTCCTGCCTGCTCCCAATTTTCCCCTAATTTGTCGTAGAGTAAAGATGGGAACATGGACGAACGCCATATAAAATGATGCCTATGTACCTTAGGGATTCTCAGAAGTTTACTTATTTTATTCCATACATTCCAAGCAGTTCTAACAATTTTGAACCGCATTTTTTTATAATAACTCCCCTCAAGTTGCCTTAATAAGACACCTGAAGCGAGATCCCCTAGAGCCAGCTCATAAATAGAGGGAGGAGACTCCCTACTATGGTCCACCGATATTGTACCTGTACCAATTTTAGGCTGAAAAAGGCTAATCATTTGCTGCAAGGTTACAGCCCCAAAATAATATAGCATATGGGGGATTGCCAAACCCCCACAGTTTTGTGGCAAGGTCATCAGCTTTATTGATCTTCTGGTCTTTTTATAGCCCCAAATAAACTGTGAAAATATTCCTTCAATTTTTATAAAAAACTCTTTGGAGGGTTCGATCGGGATGCATCTAAATAAGTAAAAATCTTTGGGGAACATAGTCATTTTTATGACATTAGCTCGTCCTATAATGGAAATATGTAAATTATCCATTCGCTTTAAGTCAATACTAATCTTGTTTATCATCTGTACCAAGTTAATGTCCCAAATCGTCCCTACCACCGCATTTATATTTATCCCTAAATATATAGCCTCAGAGGACCTCCGAACATTGTAGAACTGAGTATTTTTGGAGCAGACAATCTTGGTTTTTCCTGTGTTCAGTCTATAACCAGATTGCCTACCGAATTCCAATGCCAAAACCTCAATTCGGTCCAAAGCTGCCTTAGGGTCAGGGGTAACTATTGCGATGTCATCCGCATATGCTAATACTTTGGTGTTATATCCCCTAACCACTAAGGGTTTAATAGCCTGATCGTTGAGCATTGCTCTTATTAATGGGTCTATATAAAGAGTGAAAAGAATCGGGGAGCACGGACATCCCTGTCTAGTACCACGTGAGATCTTAATTCTCCCGGATTCCATCCCCATCAGTTGTATTTTTGCGTAGGGTTGTATGTACATGGCCTTTATAACTGTCTGAATATGGGGGCCAAAACCATTAGTACTTAGGATCTGCCATAAAAAGGCCCACTCAACCTGGTCAAAAGCTTTCTGAGCATCCAATAAGAACAGGGACATTTAATCCCGAGTCTGTTCGGTGATGTCAAATAAAGAGATCACCCGGCGAACATGATCAGTTGTTCCCCGAGCAGGAATAAATCCATGCTGCCATGGACTAACCAGGGAGGCTATTATTTTAGCAAGTATACGGGCTATAATTTTAGAGTATAGTCTCTCGTCCACATTTATAAGGGAGATTGGTCTATACGAAGCGGGGTCTTCGGGTGATTTGCCTTTTTAAAAAAAAAAAATTATATTGGTGTCCTTCCAAGACTGAGGTGAGCTGCCATGATACTGTACTGCTAAAAACAAATCCAGTAACATATGTGCTAGCTCAGGCTGCAAGGCTTTATAGATTTCGATCGGAATTCCATCTGGGCCAGCAGCCTTGCCAGGCGCCATGATCTATAGTGCCTCAGTAACTTCGGCTAGTGATACATCTTTTTCCAATTCCTGAATAATTGGAGGGGGGATAGTTGATCCCAACCGAGCTTCTGTTTGAGGATCAGTCTCAGATTTATACACATCACCATAGAATTCAGCAAAAGCTTGAAGAATATCCTGAGGTTTAGTTACCATATTCTCTTCCTGCCGCTTTAACTTCAAGATATTATTTGCTGCCATCCTCTGTTTCAGTTTTAGTGCGAGGTGTCTCCCAGTCATCTCCCCATATTCATAGTTATCTCTAGCCCGTGTTTGATATAATTTAGCATTCCTGTTGTTATATATTCCGTTTATTTTAGCTTTAACACTTATCACTTTTAATTCAATTAAACTCAATGCATCCATCTGTTTATTTTCAATAGTTCGCAAATGTAATTCCTTTGTACTTAGAAAGATCAGCCATAAGTTGTTGCAGAGCCACCCTCTGCTCTTTCCTAAGATGCCCAGCAAAACTAATAATCTCCCCCCTTAGGCAAGCTTTAAATGTATCCCAAACGATTTCCCTAGATGCACTATACCGGTTTGCCTCAAAAAATTGCTTGGTCCAACTCCGAAGATGGTCCATAAATCCCTCGGTTACCAAGAGTTTCCTATCGAAGGACCATTTTAAGGGGCGATTCAGATGTTCCTCAAGCTCTATCTCCAGTATCAAAGGGTTATGATCTGATAGCAGCTTGGGCAATTTCCGTATGTTAGCTCGCTCTATAAGGGAAGCAGATATGAAAAAATAATCGAGCCTAACATATTTCCGATGGGGACAAGAAAAGTATGTATACCCGGCGTCTCCAATTTCTTTTCGAGTCCACACATCAACTAATTCGTGACTCACTACTAAAGCTTTAAGAGCCTTAAATACTCGTGGCTTCCTCCCATCATACTTTCCCGCAGAGACATCTGATGTGCCTAGGTGGATATTAAAATCTCCACAGATTATAAGTGGAGAAGGCCAGGCAGCTAACTCGAGCTCTAAATTGGCCCATAAATCTGGGTGATCCAGGTTAGAACCATAAATTGTGCATAGAGTAGTTCTACAAGGTAGTAAGGCTATTGCCCATCTCCCCCATTTATCCGCTAAAATTCGCTCAGCCACGGGCATCCGTTTGGAAGTGTGAATAGCCACACCTCTTGTTGTAGTTGTCTGCCGTGAACAGATCGCCTGCATATACCCGGGAATAATATTTATCCCTCTCTTCTGAAAAGGTATATGGGTCTCCTGTTGGCAGATAACATCTGCCCCCAATGATCGAATAGCTTCTGCTGACCTAAATCGTTTGCCAGCATCGTTCAGCCCCCCTATGTTCAATGAACAAATTCTCAACCTACCCATCCCAATAATTTTTATACCAATGCAGTGACTTAAAGCATTCCCCCATCTCAGCGTCAAACGGATTTTGCCTCACTTCTGGTTTCCCTGAATTTTTTTTACCCCCCCTTCCCTGCCCACCCCACTCCCTACCCCTCCCCTCCCCAGAGACCCCCCCCCATTCCTCCCACCCTGTAAATGAAAGCAACAGACCTGACAGGTCTGTAGTGGATGAATGATGTGCTCTCCCGAAAGTGATGCATAAACTTAACTTAGCTAGCACCCCCCTATTTGTCCAAAATAACGCCTCCCATGACCAGATAGCCCTACCTATCTCCATTCTAACCATCCAAAGGAGAGGAAAAAAAAAAAAGGGAGAGGAGGAGGGAAAAACTAAATATAACAATAATTTAATTACACCTAAGATTTAACTTTCCCTCCAGCTTCCAAAAACTCCTTCGCCTTTATCTCAGACGTGAAAAAACTTGTAGTGTCCTTCCAAATTACCTTTAATCGAGCGGGGTTTAAGAGGAAGGCTTGAGCACCCTTTTCTTGAAAGGGCTTGATCATCTGGCGTAGACGCCACCGGCGCTCTACGGTGACATGACAAAAAACTCAGGTCTAGTAAAAAACAAAAACCCCTCAGCTTTTAGTTGGGCATCTGGTCTTGCTCTTTCAAAAACATTTTGTCTCAGCAGATAGTTTCCAAAATAGACCAGAAGCGCCCTAGGCTTGGCATCAGGTCGAGCGGGTTGACGAATGGTGAAAGGGACCCGGTGTGCCCTTTGTACCTCCTTATGCCAGTCCCATCCAACCAAATCCGGCAAGGAGGCCTGTAATAACTGCACCATATAGGTACGTGGATCGGACCCTTCCCTTCCCTCTGGAATACCCAAAAATCTCAGGTTGTTCCTACGCTGGTAATTCTCACCCTCCTCCAACTTCCACTGAATATCCACAATTCGTGCCTCGTGAGCGTCCACTTGACCTTTAGAGCCGGCGATCTCTGATTCCAGGACTTCAGTCCGAGACTCAGTATCGGTCATTCGATCACTTATGTCCTTACAAGTCCTTGCGACTTTCCTAATTGCCCCTTGAAGTTTACGATAGGCATTCTGCGACCTCTTACTTTCCATCCGAGATTCCTCGCGGTGTGCAACCACGCACTGCATGATTGAATCTAAAGTTGGAGGAGCCGGAATAGGCCAAGCTTCTGATTCATAATTGGAATTGGGTTTAGTCGCACCCATCAGTTGGTCCCCGAGTGCATAATCCCATTTCAGGGTCGCCTGTTATTGTCCCTCGAGTCTCTTAGAGCAGAGATTCAATGATCGAACTGTTGCCACAGAACCTGAGGCGGAGGCTGACTTATCCTTATGTTGAATTGCCATCTCGTCACTGGACAAAGTTTCCCCACCTGAGTCTGAACCAAATCCTGACCAAGTTGTGTCTGATAATGAAAAAAAGTCATTGGCCTCTGAGTCTAAATCTTTATCCCAATCCCGACGTGGGGTCCGACGGCCCCTAGAGCTCCCTTTAACTTTTAACCCAGCGTCAGACAACTGAAGGGGGGTACTCTGAGCCATATCCAAAGTTAATTCTGTCTGCCCCCCTGGAGCCCTGTTTTCCGATCGGAGGGTTTAAAATTAAGATTTTCCCCAGTTTCAGACGAATCCATCAGATTCCCACGACTAATTTCCTGA
The DNA here is from genome assembly GCF_964204655.1 of Triturus cristatus. Lineage (NCBI taxonomy): Eukaryota > Metazoa > Chordata > Amphibia > Caudata > Salamandridae > Triturus > Triturus cristatus. Next base: position 763,263,846 of record NC_140595.1, read on the forward strand.
GCCTGGTCAGGACAAGAATTTTGCTTGCCAGCCACTGAAACATGTTTATGTTCTGGGGTACTCCCGGCACTCTGGCCTCTGAGTGACTCGATAACCGAAACAGAGGGCCGGTGCGGCTGGGGCTGAGCACCCAACCCCTCCCCTTCCTGTCAGCCGGGATCTCTGTGCGAGCGCTGGAATTCAGCCTGCGCCCGCGAGCTGGGGGGGCGATCTCCAGCTCCGGGGGGACAAGATGTTCCGCTGTGCCTCTATTTTTTACGGTGGATTTTGGCCCAATGGCACAAGCTGAGGTTGAAGCTACGGCCGACAAGAGGAAAGCACAGAGCCTCTCGGCTCGCTCAACACGGAAAAACAACTGTTCCGAATATCTGGCTAGCGCTGAAGCCCAGCTGAGTAAGTTACATGTATCTCTGCGAAATTCTGCTGCCGCTTTACCATTGTTTATCCGATAGAGTTCAGAGGGATTCCACATCCTTGGGTAAAGGGAGTGTCATCATTTCTCAAGGTATGACTGCATCGCTTCGGGAGAGCACAAACGGCTGTTGCTCCTCTCTCCTCACTCAGCCGCCACCTTCGCTTTCGCAACCTCCACTTCGGCTCGCTCCTGTCAACATCAAGAGCATTAATGTATTATGTTTTAATGTCAAATAACTTGTTTACATTGTTAGATATGAAATTTTTATGGAACTGTCTTTCATGATTTTATACGAAATAAAGATTTAATGAATGAATGACATATATTGATGTTATGCCATCTTTTTATGTGATCTTCATTTGGTAATCTTTCATAGTGGATTTGGATGTTTGGTCCCATATGGGGAAATTGATGACATGTGCATTTATGAAGGTAAAGGTATCCTCCATTGCAGAGCACCTTGAACCTGCTACAGAGATCTTTAAACTGAATTCCCTGAAGTTCCAGAAACCAATGGAGCCAACCCAAGGAACAGTTGCTATAAACAATTTATTTTAAATCCACTCACAATCTGCCTGTCAGATTTTGTATTGTTTATGATTTTTGGATTTGTTCCTTGGGTGGTCCAGTGTAAAGAATATAGTAGACCAAGCTTCATAAATGAGCTATCTCTTGAAATCTACCTTGTTTAATATGGATCCACAAAACTGTTCTTCTGAGTATAGATGGTTCTGTGTTTGTTACTTTCTCTTTTTTTTTTATCTCTTTATTGTCAGTTTCATTTAATGCAGGCAGGGAACAGCAATTGTACAACTAATACAAAAAGAAACAGAACATATAATATATTAACATAGTATATAAGATTATAAGCGAAGGTAAAGGACGTCCAGACACATGATAAGTAAATAAACATCTTAGTGCATAATCTCATTAATCCAATTCTCTAGAGGCGCCCACAATTGTTCACCCATCATTCTCCTTTTCCTGCCTTTAGCCCTATATATGGCCCTTTCCAAATTATATTTAGCTAATAAGCGTGCTCTCCAAAAAGAAAAAGAGGGGGGGTCTGGGTTCACCCAATCTTGAGTAATGCATGCCCTCCAAGTTGCCATAGAAATAAAAAGAAAGTTTGTCTGACCTTCAGATAGATCGCTAGACGATACACCAATTAGCACTAGTTCTCCTGTCAAAACAATTGTCTGACCTATCAATATTTTAAGAAAAGTTTGAATTTCAGACAATACTAAAGACAATCGAGGGCACGCAAAAAACATGTGAATTGCATCTGCTGCAAAAAGTCCACATCTGTTACATGAGGTACCTACAGTAGTACCCCATTTGCTAATTTTGAAGGGTGAATAATATAGATCAAATAAGGCCATATAATGTTGTGTACGGGCTCTCCCAGTTATTAATATACTATTAGCCAGAACTATAGATTCATGAATTTTAATATTTGCAGTACCCAATTTTTCATTCCATCTGTTTTGATATAACAGAATATCATCTGGAAGTGAAGCCAAAAGTAAATTATAGTATAAGCCAATCTTTTTTTTTGTAAAAAGACTATCAATAAGTGGGATCCTCTTTAAGCGAGATCGATCTTGCGGACGGAGAGTATTAAAAAAGCTATGTATCTGTACATATTTGAAATAATCATTGCGGGTTAGGTTATATTTGCTCTCTAATAATAAAAAGGGAATTAGATGACCATCCTGCCAAAGATCGCCTATGCAACTAATACCTAAATTACGCCACCGAGTCATAACTGAATCCTGAAAGGTTGCCGGAAAGATACTGGATGATTTAAATGGGGTATACACCAAGATTTTATCTATGCCCATTTGTCTTTTAATTAACCGCCAAGCACCGAACGCAGCACTCAAAATCTTAAACTTGTTTTTTTTGAAGTAGCTAGGCTCAATAATTCTCAAAAAGCTGCCTTGGCATTCTGTGCCCATTGCGAATTCATAAATTGATGGTGAATGTCTAGGTGAAATACATATTCTGGGCCCAATTATCAGTGGTGAGATGAACTGCAACACTGCAGCAAGATAATAGTAAAGGAAATGAGGGACTCCCCAACCTCCTCTTAATTTAGGAAGAATCATTTTTTTGTATGACCTACGGTGCCCTCTGTACCCCCAAAGAAATCTAGCAGACAATCTTTCCAGCTGTTGAAAAAGAATCGAGGGGAACGCTAATGGGATTGCCCTAAACATGTATAAAAATTTAGGTAAGATCATCATTTTTAACCTCTTCAGCGCTGCGCGGATTCCCGCGCAGTGCTGAAAGATCTGAGCGCGGGCGTGGCCATGACGGAACGGTTCCGTCATAAGCACAGCCCAACCGGCGTGCATGACGGAACCGTTCCGTCATCGGCATCGAAGAGGTTAAAACGCTGCATCTGCCATATAAAGATAAATGAAGATGATGAATGCATTCTAGAGAAGAGTTCACTTTTTTCAGTACAGGAGTCAGGTTAAGTTCTGGGATAGCTGCAACAGGTGATGTAATTTTTATGCCCAAATAGGTGGCCACTGAAACTATATTTAGTTGTGCTGGGGGATTCGATCCTACAAATAAAATTTGTGTTTTTTGTATATTTAGCCTGTAGCCAGAAAAATTGCCAAATTGGGATGCTAGATCTTGAGTTATTGGTATTGCCCCCTTAATATCCGTAGTCAGGACTACTATGTCGTCTGCGTAAGCTAAAGCTCTATATGTCGTAGCAGCCACTTGAACTGGTTTTATATGGTCAGCATTGTTCAGTCTATTTAAAAAAATATCAATGTATAAAGCGAAAAGAAGAGGTGAAGCAGGACAGCCCTGTCGAGTACCACGATGAATACTGAAGGGAAGAGATTTCTTCCCACCAATACTAAAAAAAGAAGAGGGGGCGACGTAAAGTGCTTTTAAAGCCGTAACCATTTTAGGACCAAAGCCCTTACAGGTGAGGAGATCCCAAAGATATGGCCACGCCACCCTGTCGAATGCCTTTTCGGCATCCAACAGGGTGATTCCCAAATCTGTATTAGAGCCATGGGCCCAGTCCATTAAAGCAATCATTCGTCTGATATAGTCAGTAGTATCACGGTTTGGGATGAACCCATGCTGCAGATGTGAAACAATTGTAGAGATAACCCCAGAAAGACGAGAGGCCAATATTTTTGAATAGATTTTACTGTCTGCATTTAAAAGAGATATGGGTCTGTATGAGGCCGGTTGTAAAGGTGGTTTCTCCTTTTTAAGGAATGCCATGATAGTTGACTCGCTCCAAGAAGGGGGAGTTGCGCCTTTCTGTGCTTCCAAACATATGAAAACTCTACGGCTGTTTTAAGACATGCCGGAAAGATCTGTAAAACTCAAGAGGAATTCTGTCTGGTCCGATGGCCTTGCCCGCTGGTAGAGAAAGAATAGCTGCTTCTATCTCATCCCAAGTGATATCTTTGTCTAATAGGGACGTCTGTGTGGATGATAACCTAGAGATATTATTATTGGCAGTAAAGTTTAAGATTGAGTCTGATGTATACGATATCACCTCCTCCATGTATAAATTCTTGTAAAAGAGGCGAAAAACCTCCAAGATTTTATCGGGCTGATCATGGACTTGGCCGAATTCATCCTGTATTTTATTTATAGTGTTGAAGATATCTTTTTGCCGGATTTTTTTTGCCAGAATATGACCTGACCTCAGGCTCTCGCCCAGCTCATATACCTGTGTCCTAAAAGCAGTGAGCTATTCTGCAAGTTTGGAAGCAAAATTCTCATATAGCCTAGACTTAAATATGGGTAAAGTGGCTTTGATCTGCTCCGTATCTAAAGAGTTCTTAATGGCTATAGCTAATTTTGTTTCATATTCCAGAACTGCATTATAATAAGATGTTAATTTACGCTGATAGTTACTTTGTTTATTAATTGAAAAAGAGAGAGTCTCCCCTCTCACCCCTGATTAAAAGCATCCCATACCATCTGAATGGAGGTTGATCCCATATTAAACTCAAGAAAATCAATTTTTCCATATGCTCAATGTAAGATGGATCTCTTAAAAGCCTCCGTTCAAATATCCATGTTGTTACTTTACCCAGTGATCCAGAGTCTATTTTAATCTCTATTACAATAGGATTATGATCCGAGATAATTTTTGGGAAAATCTCGTACTTGCAGTCAGATATTAAAATAGAAGATATGAGAAAATAGTCCAAACGGACAAATTTTTGATGGGGTGCTGAGAAGAAAGTATAGCCAGAAAGAGAATTTCTTTTTACGAATCCTACGTCCTGAAGCCCCAATTCAGAGACCAAACTACTTAATGCCTTAAACATCTTTTTTTTTTATCCTGTATACGGTGACTCATGAAGAATATCAAAATCTGCTTCCAAATGAATGTTTAAATCACCACAAAGGATAAGGGTGGAAGGCCAGCCTGCAAGCTCTATACTTAAAAAATTAAGCAGGTCTGGATCATCTGTATTTGAGCCATAGATAGAACAAAGAATCCACGAGAAACAATCTACTAAGATTTCGGCTATCACCCACCGACCATACTGGTCGGTCTTAATCCGTTTCAGGGTAGCCTGATTTCTTCTACTGAGGATAGCCACCCCCCTAGTAGTGGCACCCTGTTTAGTACAGCCAATTACATGCATACCCAAATCAGCCAGCCATGCTCTGTTATTCCATATAAGGTGAGTTTCCTGTATGCATAGAAAATCTAAACGCATACTCTGTATTAGTTGTGCACATATTCCCCTTTTCTTTTTATTATTGAGGCCACAGACGTTCCAAGAACATACTCTGATGCTAGCCATCACAGCAAGTTAGTCCATGTCTAAGCAATAGATCACATAGTGTCATATAATGTAGATTAAGTATTAGAGATACTGAACAGTGAAGAGATACATATAAATAGCAAAGTCCTTCACAATCACAATGTTTCTTAAGGATACCAAGGTTACTAAGGCTGTCCCTGCTTGCCCCCCCACCAGACACCGAAACCCCCCTCCACCCATAACAAGCCGCCCCCCACCCTTCCCAACACCAACCCACAAAGGGCAAAGGGACTGAAAAGTCCCTCTAATGATGGATGGAGAAGCTTAGAGCTACTCACCATTCGCTTCCAACCACATAGGGTATCTTTACTAAACAAGCAAATTAAAGGATAAGATATATAGAATGTAAAGTATGGAATTCCTAAAACTCTACGAGATTGCAAAAGGAAATCCTAACATACACAGGCTACAGAATTATTATTTTTTTTGTTAGAGTTTGGACGTATACCTTTCCCTTTCACATCCTGAAAAGGCCATGATACACCTGACGAGCCAGATAATTATCCAAAAAAAAAAAAAAATTATATATTTTTCCCCCTTTTTTCCCGTGACATCAAAGCGATTGTAAGCAGTCCCTAGCAGCTTTCTCTGTAGCCAGAAAATATGTTCTTTCCTTATGGATGACTTTAAGTTTTGAAGGATTAAGTAGAAAGGCCTGAGCGCCCTTGGCTTGAAAAGAGGGAATCAGGGGACGTAGTTGCCAGCGTTGTTGAACCGTGGCATGACAATAGTCCGGGCGAACAAAAGAGTCAAGATTTTTTCCCTTATGCTTTCGGTCTGGACGGGCGAGATCATATAAGGCTTCTCGGGCCAGAAAGTTGTTGAGAGTAATCAGAATGGCTCTAGGCATCACTTTTGAAGTACCTCTGGATTGCTTCTGTAGGAATGGGAACCTATGAGCTCTTTGTATCTCAACTTCCCACTGCCACTGGGGGAGATCAGGGAATGCTTCTGTAAAGAGCTCAATAACAAACTGTCGGACATTTGACCCCTCGCTGGATTCGGGGATTCCGAGAATTCGTAAATTGTTTTGCCTAGACCTATTTTCTAAATCGATCAGCTTCCAATTAATGTCGTCCTTTAATGTGTCAAGAGAAGAAAGCTGGGATTTCTGTCCAACTAAGACGTCCTCGATTGCCGAAATTCTGCCCTCAGCTTCCAGAACTCTAGCAGTTGTTTCATTGCAGGCTTTCGCCACCCTCCTAAAGTTGTTTTGAAGTCGTCAGACTGCCCCTTGTATTCACAAGTTCTCTATCTTGGTTTCCTCTCGGTGTTGAAGCATAAGTTGATATAGCATGTTAAGTGTGACTTCTGGTGGATAGGTTTGATCTTCCGATGTTTCCGCTGTAGTAGGTATTGACAGGAATCAAGAAGCACGGGGGGGCTCTTTCCAGGAAGTACTGGAGCTTTGCGCACCATATTGTCTCCTGCACCCCACTCCGTTCTAGCTGACAGGGGTGTTTCAATATCAGCCTCTTCTTCAATTGATGACTCCTGATCTTCTTCTTGAAGCGAGGTAGTTAAACTTGTGTCGTCCCCCCACTCCTGCGCCTCTGCGTCCATGCTCCCCAGCTCCAATGCATTGGAAAGATCGAACATTGAATAAAAGTTACCAGCTGAGTCAGCAGATTCTGTGTCCGCGTTAACATCCCTGGTTGTAATATCGGTGGATATGGAGGCAGCCGACACATCTAGCAGTAAGGACTCAGTCAAAATCTGTCCTGCTGGCTGAGAAGTGTTAGTATTAGTGTGAATATAAGTTGTTAATTTGGCAACCGGTTCAAATACTTTCTTAAGTACAGTCTTTAAAGAGGTAGTCTCGGTAATGGAAGGATCTGAATGAGGGTTTAGAGGATTCAACGAAGTCACACTTTTCATTTTAAACATTCCAGGAATTTTCGGAATAGCCCCAGAACTACCGGACCCAGAAGGTACCACTGCAGCGCTTTGATTCAACATACCTAAGCCGTTCTCACCGTTCTCACCGTTCTCAGCGTTCTCACCATTCAGCAAGCAATCCGAGAGAAGAGGGTGGGTTGCCGTTCGTCCTGATGTTGTCGGCAAAGTTGTCGGCAAAGTTGCTGACGATGAAATTTCCATTACGGGCGGCGAAATATTGGCCTCGGAGACCTGGGTATCCGTTACCGCTGCCGTTACCGTTACCACCGTAGTTGCCCGTGTCTTCAGCTTTGGCTTTCCCTTAGCCAGCTTCTTTGCAGTGCTAGAAGTTTTCGGCGGCATTACGTGGGGAGAAGCCGACTTCGAAACTGAGCACCAGAAGCCCCGCTCACAGTCCGCACAGAATGGAGGAGAGTGCAGACCCGTGTCCCTCAGGTACGACAAGCCAGCAAACACCGACCGCCAGAGCAAGGTAATGGAGCAACGATAGAGGGTAGCAGCCTTTAGCATGTCAGAATGTCAGAAGCATCTTAGATCTGGAAGCTGGCTCAACGATGTGATGCGATGTAATGCATAGGGAAGCGAAATGTGGTGAGCACAACTCAGCTGCTCTCACAGACGAAGAGCATGTCCGCCATCTTGCCCCCTATTCGCACACTGCTGCTCGTTTGTTACTTTCTCTAATGAAATGGTTAGGGAGTTGGAAGAGCAACTTGATAACATCAAAGACTCCCAGGATTTCACTTTCTGCACTGGGGATGATCACATTTTCCTCCACTGAACAATATTTAAAAATGTTTCCAGCATGGCTTTCTTTGTTTACTCCTTAGGAGAGTCTTACTACTGAGTTGATGAACATCAATCCATTTTAAGAGGTGCACCCTCTACATGCTTTTCAGAATTGATGTTCTTGTTTTGTGTTAAAGACACACTTTCCAGTGATGACACTGACATCAGGCATGTGGCTGTATTTGAGAGTTGCCTGAAAAATTTATCTAAGCAGCTGCATCTGTGCTCTCAATAAAATGAAGTGCTATGTTCATGATAAGAAAGTAGTGATCCTGCTATGTAAGAAAAGGATGTGTGTTAATGAAGTTAATTTCATCCTAAAATGTGACTCAGTATCTTCGAGCAGTTTTCAACAGTTTTAAAAGTTTGCTAATATAAATCCAATTTTTTTAGAAAATACTAAAAATGTACCTTTTGTTCAAGCAAAATCAATATAAAAATTACTGCAGCTTATGGCAATAGTGTAAATCTATATTTTCCTAGGTCTTTCTTCCAAGGTATTCGGGTAATGCAGTCCACATATGGTACTAACATCTAATTGATTTCTGTACTTTTTTGTAAGATGTACATTTTGTAACAAATGTATGAATTTGGGACATTTTTCATAAATGTGATTATTTTCTAAGACCATACTTTGGTTCATAGATTTAAATCGCCGAAGAGAATTATTTAAAAGCAGTTAAAGAGCTGACTTACTTTGGACTGAATGTTAAATGTACTTGCAATTCATCATGTTGACTCTGAATGCCTATCCTTGAGAAATTTTAAATCCTGAGGATGCTCGAATTTGGTCCACCACATGGATATCATCAGTGAATTCTCCTAAGAATTCAGCATTTCTAGAATCACAGGATTTTCCATTACCATCCAATAGGAAATGAAACTCCAAGTCCTGAAATTTCACTATCGAATTTATATTTGTATATACCATGATTTTAAATGCTTCTTTACCTTAATAACCTCTATATCATTTCATAGTAGGCTGTGCCCAGGAAATAACCCTCGTTTCTTTCCTCTACTGGTACAGGTACACCTTAATTGTTTAATTACTCACAATTTACACATTAAAGTAAGGGGGCAGCTAGAAAGCAAAAATACCCTCCCACTTCAACCATACCTCTAATTACAATCAGCACGTGAAGTGAGCAAACCTGAGCTTCCTTTTATCACCCTTCTATCCATCCATTCTTCTACATTTATGTCTATTCACTCACATATCTGTCCTTCCTTTCGTCTTTCCATCAGCCCATTCATCCATCCATTCATTCAGCCTTCCATCCATTCTTTCACCGAATATTATACCCATGTATCTACACATTAACCCATCCATTATTTCACTCTTCCTTGCTCCATAATTTCACTCATCTGCCATTCTTATGTCCTTCAATCTATTAATACTTTAGTTTAGTGATCCTGTCACTGTCTTATCTTTTCATCCTTTCATCATTCCATTCACTCCTTCTTTCACCCTTCTTGTTTTTCACTATCCCCTCCTACCTTTAACTTTTTCTTCCTTTTTCCTTCCCACTCCTGTTACCTCTATCAGCCTACCAACACATCTTTTTTTAATTCTTTCTTTTATGTCATGCTCACTGTTCAGTTTCCCCCTCACTGTGTTTTCTCCTATTTTCATCATTTCTCTTTCTGTGTTACCTTCACTGTGCATGCTAGCCTGTACTGTGCCCACCTGTCATAGAGTGCCTCAATTGTCACAAAGCTGCAGACATTAGAGGTCTATAAACAACTGCTCAATATTCTAATGGGACACAGTTCACCAGTCCATCAGGCAAAGTGGCAGCATCCACAAAAGCTGCTAGAATGGGGGGCTATGCCACTGCATTAAATGCCTCTTATTTTGGTATTAAGAGGTGCAAGTAGAATGGCTCAGATTTGTATAGTATCGTGAATTGCAAAAGTTTAAATATTATGTAATCCCAATCAAGTTAATTATACCACTTTGGGCATAAAGGACTGTGTTACTACTGCCTTATTTGGAACCACTATTGGTGTATAAATATATCATGGAAGAGAGTCGCCAGAATGCCCTTTATGAGATGTATATATGGCAGCATGTTTTTGCTAAACCCAGAGCCAATTTACAATTTGGTTCCTCTATGGGGTATAATTTTCTTTTCATTGTGAGGGTGGTGAGAGGGAGTTTGCCAGTGCTCAATCCCTCCTGATCACTGGCGAACTCCTGAATTAAGCTCACTGCTAAGCTGCCTCATTGGTAGGTATTTTTAAAATTTAAATATTTATATAGCTCAACCAAGAACAGGAAAGGTACCCAATAACTATGAGTAAAGGATTCACCGAGAAAGGGTAGGTGCAGATAACCAATAAAATTGATCCAGGAGTTTGTAAGGGGCAATCAAGTCAGATCTTCTAGAAGGAATAATGAGACTGATTAACAGATAGGTGACAGTACAAATAAAAGATGGAAAACTGGTTTGGTTGAGAGGGGGTGAAAATTTGGATTAGTTTGTCTTTGTGTCAGGAATTTTTTGAAGAATATGTTTTGAACAAATGATTTTGAACAAATGTGTTTTTAAGTTCTCAAGTAGAGATGCGAGCTATCCAAGAATGACAGGTAAAAAGTTCCATGCTCTACCATTGCACCAGAGAAGGATTGATTCTTTGCTAATGCAAATTTTAATTTAGGAACAGTAGAGAGTGGCTACATGTCAAACCTTTGGGTCATCCTGAAACATTTACAAACTCTGCTAGGTAAGATAGACAGCTACCATGAATCAGCTTCTGAACATCCTTATGAACAGGGAGACAGAGCTTGAAAGATTACCTAGCTTGTAAGAGGAGCCAATGAAGAACACAGAGAATAGGTCTGATATGGTAGCCTTTTCTTTGCATTATGCCACAATCAATGAGTGAAATACTGCTTTGATCCCAGTCATGTGTGATTGAGGATCTCCAGCTAATATGGTATTACCAAAAACATCTCATAACAAAAGGATTCCTTAGCTCTTTCTAGGGCCTTACACAGGATTTAGCCTGTAAACAGGCTAGCCAAGAGGCTAAGGGAAAGTATTAATATCCCCAGCCCCTTCCTAGCCACATTCAGCAGCCCAATCCATTTGTTTTGGAATTAATAAGGGAGGGGAAAGGGAAGGCAGGAAGAGCACCCTAATCCCTCCCACCCTTCTTCCCACAATCCCTTCCAATTCTCCAAAACAATAAATGAACTAGGAGATAGGGACTGAAAGGGGAGGGACTAGAATTGTTCCCAGCCCCTCTCCTTCCAGCCCTCACTTTCTGGTTCATTTATTTGCCTGTATGTGAGAATCATTGTTCTTAAGAAAAGAGAAACTTCCAAACAGCTTCTGGCTCCTTGGGCGGACACAGATACACAGTTCTGGGACCCAACCAGGAGCTAAATACATGTTGGTTTTTTTCTTTGCCTAAGAAAAAATCCCAAGCAAGTCTGGCTCCTTTCCGGGGCAAAGGTACATGTTTGCCACAGGTCACAAGGCTAACATCAATCAGATAGCATCAAGCACAGGTGCATCTGGCATGCAGAGTTGGGGTGGCAGTGCTTCATTAAACTCTCAAAACTCTTATCATGTCTTCACAGAGTCCACCTGGGTTATGAACTACAGCTGTTGGAGCAATCAGCACACTCAGTTTAGGATATCATTCATTATCTAAACAATAGGCTATCCTCTGTGTGCAGCAACAGAATTCCCTTATTGAGCCTGGGTGATAGAATCCATTCTGTAACCAGTTGAAGGTCTAGCCAGGCTATATCTGGTGCTGTAAAATGCACTCATTGTGACCTAGAAGAGGAGGATAGCTACACAAAATTTGCAGTCACTAGAATTCTACATGTAAAACATTGCGAGCCACAGATTCTACAATAAGATACACAAATCAATCAAATTCTTTATTTCGGTTGGTAAAGCCATAAAAGAAACAACCATACAGATCACAATTAGTACATTCTGAGCTAAAAAGAGCATTCCCGGGACAAATGGGCCATAAATAGATCCCAAAACCAGCGTAGAAAAGGCAAGAATAATTAATTTCCCGGATAATACATAGTTGAGAACACTCTGACAAAGCGAGCCAGGACTATAAGCACAAAAATATTGAATCCTAAATATCGTTGTAAATACACCATTTCCGTACGAATCAGAAAAAACACCGACCGACGAAAAAATACATACAAATGTGATCCGGGACAGCGCATACGCGTCATCTGTACGTAGTTAGGCAGCTTTTAACGTACCAGCAAGTACGATTCGTACCGACAGCACTCCGGACGGCAAGATTTTTACGGCACCCAAAAAGTGCCGGAAAAGCTAAGTACGCCGCGAAGCGTGAGGAAAAGGGGGCCCGGTATGCGCCGAACACCCCCCCCAGCCCCTCCGTATGTACGCGCCGTACCCCCCAGCACCCCCGTATGTACGCGCCGTACCCCCAGCCCCCCATATGTATGCACCGTACCCCCAGCCCCCCTCCGCGGATGGACGTGCCATATCCCCAGCCCCCCCGCGGATGGATGCGCCGTACCCCCAGCCCACCCATGTATGTACGGAGCGTACCCCCACCCGTGTATGTACGGAGTGTACCCCCACCCCTGTATGTACGGAGCGTACCCCCACCCCCGTATGTATGGTGCAGGTCCGCTCCGTACATACGGGGGTGGGGGTATGCTCCGTACAAACACGGGTGGGGGTACGCTCCATACATACACTGGTGGGGGTAAGCTCTGTATATACAGGGGTGGGGGTACGCTCCGTACATACAAGGGTCGGGGTACGCTCTGTACATACACGGGTGGGGGTACGCTCCGTACATACATGGGTGGGGGTACGCTCCGTACATACATGGGTGGGGGCACGCTTTGTACATACACGGGTGGGGGTATGCTCCGTACATACGGGGGTGGGGGTACACTCTGTACATACACGGGTGGGGGTACGCTCCGTACATACACGGGTGGGGGTACGCTCCGTACATACACGGGTGGGGGTATGCTGCATACATACACAGGCGGGGGTACGCTCCGTACATACACGGGTGGGGGTATGCTCCGTACATACACGGGTGGGGGTACGCTCCGTACATACACGGGTGGGGGTATGCTCCGTACATACGGGGGTGGGGGTATGCTCCATACATACACGGGTGGGGGTACGCTCCGTACATACGGGGTGGGTGTACGCTCCATACATACACAGGTGGGGGTACGCTCCGTACATACACGGGTGGGGGTACGCTCCGTACATACACGGGTGGGCTGGGGGTACGGCGCGTCCATCCGTGGGGGGGCTGGGGGTACGGCGCGTCCATCCGCGGGGGGGCTAGGGGCACAGCGCGTCCATCCGTGGGGGGGCTGGGGGTACGTCATGTCCATCCGCGGGGGGGGTTGGGGGTATGGCGCGTCCATCCGCAGGGGGTGGGGCGCTGGGGGTACGGCGCGTACATACGGGGGGTGCTGGGGGTACGGCGCGTACATATGGGGGGGCTGGGGGGGTGTTCGGCGCGTACTGTAAAAAAATCCATACGAATCGCATTGGGAAAAGTCCACGACACGTCCTCGGGTCGGAAAAAGCGTCCGACACGTTCCCCGGACAGTTTTACGTATGAATCGGTAATCTGAAGTCCGAGCGCGCAAGTACGATCAGTCCCGTCCGTCCGAATGCACAACCGTATGGAAAAAAGACCGTCCGGAGCGAACTTCTATAGCAACCATGGAGACGTCCAAACATGTGCCCGCATACGCCCCGAACACCCCCCCAGCCCACCCCCCAAGTACGCGCCGTACCCCCAGCCCCCCATGTACACACCGTACCCCAGCACTCATACGTGTATGCGCCGTACCCCACCTCCGTACCACAGCCCCGTACCTGTACGCACCACATGTACGGTGTGTACCCCCCGAATGTACGGTGCGTACCCCCACCCCTTGTAGGTACGGATCGTACCCCCACCCCGTGTAGGTACGGAGCGTACCCTCACCCCGTGTAGTTACGGAGCGTACCCCCACCCCCCCGCATGTACGGTGCGTACCCCCAGCACGTAGCGGGCCCCCTTTTCATCGTGCATCGCGGCGTACTTAGCTTTTCCGGCACTTTTTGGGTCCCGTAAAAATATTGCTGTGCGAAGTGCTGTGGGTACGAATCGTACTTGCTGATCCGTAAAACGCTGCCTGACTCCATGCGAATGTCGCGTCCGCGGTGTCCCGGATCCGAATTGTGGGTATTTTTATGCCGGTCGGTGTTTGTTACGATTCGTACGGAAATGGTGTTTCCGTATGAATCGTACTTGCATGTTTGTAAGGTATTTTTCCCGGGTACGAGTCGGACGGAGAAAACGCTCCGTCCGACGATTCGTACCCGGTTTTCCAGGATCGGAATCGTCCCCTAAGTGGTTAAAGAAGGATCACATATATACTGTCTTTTAGAGTTTTTGTAATTCACACAGAATCAATGATAATAATCACAACTTTAAGTTCCCCAGTCCCTGTATTTTCTCCAAATTGTGGATGCGTTGTAACTTAAAGCCAAGCGAGAAAACTCACAGCTTGCAGTGTTTCCCTTTCTTTTATTTGTGGTGATACTCCTGAGAAGTTGGAACTGAGCTGGCCTCCAGGCAATACCATAGGGATCTTGCCACTAATAAACTCAACTTATCTTGAAGAACTTGTATCCAGCTCTAATTTTACAATGGAAAGTTAGCAAATGTAAAACCACAGCTTTAGTGTTAAGGGTTAAATGTTGAGGGTCAAGTACCAATCTGAATAATGTCACACTGAATACTAAGTAGAGTAATGCTGCTGTGATAATATTACCATAAATTCTACTAGAGTAAGGGATGATTTAGATGTTGACTGATGGGATACTCCATCATAAATGTGACATATACCCAGAGTGCTGTATTACAAGTGCCATAGGATATACTGCACTTGCGATACGGAAGATGGGATGTCTGTCATATTTGTGATGGAGTATCCCATCTGCCAATATCTAAATCAGGCCATAAATCAGCTGTCAACAGCAATTGAGCTATCAAATGGCAGCCAGCAGAACATTTGTTGAGTCCCCAATGCTTCCCGCTTCTAATAAAATACCTACCCTACTGAAGGTTCATATTTTGCAACATTTTGACCTTATACTAATAATAATAATAATACTCAATTTTATAAAGCGCCTGGTTACACTAGGCTAGTGTGTCCCCGCGCTGCAGTACAAACCTAAGAGCCACATCCCGAAAGACCCTGAACTAGGTGAAAAGAAGACAAATGGCTTAATCTGAGGGGAAAAGGTGAGTTTTCAGCTCCTTGCGAAAGGTAGTCTCCGAAGCCTCCATCCGCAGCCCCCAAGGGAGTTTGTTCCACTGCTGTGACGCCAAAAAGTGAAAGGAGCGACCGCCCATCCTTGCCCTCCTGATGGTACGGATGCTAACCTGCCCCGTCCCACTCGATCTTAATTGACGGGTGGGGGAATAAGGGGTTAAGAGGTTGTGTAAGTAGGTGGGCCCCTTCCTTTGTAGAATCCGATGGCTAGCACAAAGAGCCATAAACAGAATTCGCTCCTTGATCGGAAGCCAGTGCAGGGAGATCAAGGCCCTCTTAGAAAGGGCTCTCTTGGGTAGCATCAGAACCAAGCGAGCTGCTGCGTTCTGGATACGTTGGAGCCTCGGTATACATTTGACATTTGCTCCCAGGTATAGTACATTTCCGTAGTCCAGCCTCGATGTCACCAAGGCATGGACCATGGTTTTCCTGGCTGAGGTAGGCAACAAGTCCAGGGTCTTCCGGAGTCCACGCAGGACTCCAAAGCATGTGCCTGCCACTCGCCTGGTGTGGTGCTCAAACGAGAGCTTGGTGTCAAGCCACACCCCTAAGTTCCTAACTTGTTCCCTGGGCATGGGGGTAGGGCCCAAAGTCTGTGGCCACCAAGCCGACGGCCACACTGAAGGGACTTTGCCTACCACCAACACCTCCGTTTTGTTCCCATTTAATTTAAGGCAATTGTTAGCCATCCAGGCCCCCAATTCTTGCAAACATGTTGTAAAATTAATGGCTGTCTTCTCATCTGCTTGTGTTAGGGACACCACCAGTTGAGTGTAGTCAGCATAGGACACGACTTTGACCCCAACTTTTTCCGAAATCTCTGCCACCGGAGTGACATAGAGATTAAATAGGGTCGGGCTGAGGGTGGACCCCTGTGGCACACCCTGTTTCAGCTTGATGTTTTTTGAGAGATGGGGTCCCTGAGCAACGTGGAAACTACGATCTTGCAGAAAAGATTCCATCCATTTCAGAGCCTTGCCAACCACACCTCCCTTTCTAAGACACTGTAGCAACGTCTGTTGGGCCACAGTGTCAAATGCGGCACTTAAATCTAATAGAATTAAGGCCTCCGTCTGTCCCTCATCAACAGGTTTTCGAATGGACTCCACAAAAAGGAGCAAAGCCGATTCGGTTGAATAAGGTGCTCGAAAGCCAGACTGGGTAGGGTGAAGTAAACTATGTTTACTGATGTGGGCCGTCAGTTGGATGTTGACTACGTTTTCTGCAATTTTCGCAAAGTATGGTAATAGCGAAATAGGGCGCAAATTGTCCAATTGGTCCATGCTGACATCAGGTTTCTTTTTTAAAGGGAGAACAACAGCCTCCTTTCATTTTTTTGGGACAGTACCTGAGCTGAAGAAGCGCTCTAAGAGATGTCTAATGCAGGGCTCGAGGGACTCAGTGCTCCCTCTCAGCACCTTGTGAGTTATAGGGTCTCTAGGAGAGCCAGACCTAATGCTGGTGGCTATCTTATTTAGGGTGTCATGGGATGGAGCGATGAATGTATCAAGGCATTCTATCCCCATTATGTTGACAGAAACGTCAACATCCATGCACCCCTCACGTGCAGAGACCGGGAAGGTGGAGTAAATCTTCTCTACCTTCTCCGCAAAGAAGTCTGCCACCCAATTGCAGGACTCCACTGAGCCTGTAATGGGCACTGCAATATTACCCAGGGAGGATATCGCTTTAAAAACAGTGAACAACTCTTTAACCTAATTCTCCGCTATCTCGAGCCTCTCCTTATAGTAGGAAGCCCGAGTCTTTCTAATAAGGGCATGATAGCACTTGAGACTGGCTTTGTGTTCACTCCTAACAATAGCTGAGAAGTCTCTTCTTCAACGTCTTTCAAGCCATGTACAGGCTGCCTTTGCCATTCTAAGTTCATCCCCGAACCAGGGGGCAGATTTTGCTTCTCTCCCTGACGCCTTTGTAGACCACGGTGCGTTACTATCGAGTGCCTCCGTGATACGTCTATCCAAAGCGTCACAGGCAGAGTCAATATCCAGACCACCCGGTGGCCCACCCTGTAAGAGGGCCTTATTAAAATTCTCTTGCGAAAAACCCGCTCACCTCCTGTGTTTTTTCTTGTTTTCCAATTTCTCCTTCTATCTATACTTTCTTTTCTATAATAAAGTAACTCAATATGGGCCAATGCAAAAGCTACAATACAATATTTGTCCATGTCACATTTTACATTCACCTCTAATCAATGACCTTGTTTCGCTTTCCAGGTCCCTCCCTCTGTGTGTAATCCAAGTTGTCCCACTGGATATAGAAAAGTAACGATACCAGGAAAGCCTATTTGCTGCTTCCAGTGTGTCCCGTGTGTACTCGGGGAGATCTCTAACCAAACTGGTAAGAGAATAAGTAACCGAGGAAATTTGAAATATGATGTTCACTTCCTCAGGATAAGAGCTCTGATGTGATTATTTTCCTTTTTAAGATGCCATTGAATGCTTTAAATGCCCATGGAATCAGTGGCCCAATGAGAAGCAAGTCCAATGCATCCCAAAGATTACCGAGTTTCTCTCCTATATGAAAACATTTGGAGCCATCTTGGCAGCAACCAGCATTTCATTATCGGTGATCCCTGCTATTATTTTGGGACTCTTTATGTATTGCAAGAACACTCCTGTCGTCAAAGCAAGTAATTCTAAACTTAGCGGCTTACTGCTTATTTCTATCATCTTGTGCTTTCTCTCTTCTTTGACTTTCATTGGATATCCCACCACAGAAAAATGCCTCCTGCGCCAAGCTGCTTTTGGAGTCACTTTTGCTTTTTGTGTCTCTTGCATCTTGGCCAGAACCATCATGGTTGTCATTGCCTTCAAAGCCACCAAACCCAACAGTAGATTACAAAAATATGCTGGACCCATGCTGTCCTACACAGTGATTGGTGTTGGCACGCTCATCCAGGTTCTTCTCTGTGTCTGTTGGTTGATTTTTTTCCCTCCTTTCTCTGAAAATAACACTCAAACTTATCCTGGAAAGATTATCATTGAATGCAATGAGGGTTCACCTATTGCTTTCTGGTGCATGCTGGGATATCTTGGATTTCTGGCAACTATCAGTTTTATAGTTGCCTTCTTGGCCAGAAAACTTCCCAACAACTTCAATGAGGCTAAGTTCATCACCTTCAGCATGCTTGCCTTTCTCAGCGTCTGGCTATCATTTATTCCTGCCTATCTCAGCACCAAGGGCGAGTACATGGTGGCCATGGAGATTTTTGCCATCTTGTCATCAAGCTCTTCCTTGGTTTTTTGCATATTTTTACCAAAATGCTACATAATTGTGTTCAGATCTGAGAAGAATACAAAGGATTATATGATGGGACGTGGAGTGGCAAAAAGAAAAAAGGTGAAAAGGATATAAGGCATAATTCTGAATTTTGAATGACTATTATATTTTCTTACTTCAGGAGAGCTCACATTTAAATCTGCATGTAACCATAATGATCTGGCACAAAAAATGTAATTTTACATGAAATTCAGCAAATGGGTAATAGGGACATTGAGCATATGTTCTTCCTCCAGTAGCCATCCTTCTAAACATATAGAGGGCCATAATTTCCAAAACTTAATGCAAGGCAATGCAGCAAGTCACCTTACTGCGCTGCGTAAAAGGGAAAGGGCAGGACTGTGCCATATTTAACATTGTATTGTGCACTCCTGTCTTTTCCTAGCACTGGCACACTTTTGAGCAAGAAACGCCAATGCAGCAACCTGCCTGCATTGTAGGCAGGATTGTTTTAGTGCAGGAAGGGACACCTTCCTGCACAGAAACAATCCTCAGAGGCAATTACCCTCTTTCTATGTGTGCTGCAGAACGCAGCACACATAGAAAGAGGACAAAACAGGAAGAAATTAACATATTTCTCCTCGTTTCACATTCCCTATGGAGGCATAGAATTTTGACTCATACCCATGTAACTCACTTCTGGGGCAGAGTAACTCAACGCAGCAATTAGCACTGACTTGTTTACTCCACATTTACATAGCCACAAGGGGCCATGCAAGGTGACCCTGAGTAGCTTGCAAAATATCATTGAAGGTTTTGCATTGCCTTTTTGCCCCCCTGTATGGTGCGGGGCAGCACAAACCCATGATAAATATGGGCAATAATTTCCCTTTCAAAATGCCATGCCATTAGTGCCAATGCATTAAACTTCTGCCTGACTTATCCAAACATCTGAAAAAATGCTTAAAAAACCCACATCTACCAGCGTCCCTAAAATCACTTTAATTAGTGTTTAGCCCACCTAAATTTCACATCAGAGGAAGAAACACATTAGCAACCGAAATATTTGTCTTCTTGTCTTATGATCTGCACCAGCAGTTCTTAACCTTTGGTCTGGTGATAGCTGGGGTCTGCAATGTCTACTCAGGGCGTCCATGACTACTTAGAAAACGAATAATATTAGCAGATTAATAAAGTGTATATAAATACAGCAGAAACATATAAAATTGAAAATGTTAAAACATTCCGTAAATGTGAAGGGATTTGGAATTGGAGGCCAAAAATGTAATTGGTTTCCTCAAATTGATTCTTTGGGGCAGTGCAAATGCATCAAGCAGAGTATAGTGTGGGTGATGGGTGGCCTCATTTGATTTTCGCAAAGCCCCAATCTTTACATTAAAATTTAAAAAAAATGTGGTGACTGCTTGTTCAAATCACCAAAATTGCTTAAGCGAGGGTACCTGGATTCCAGTTATGCCTCATAGAGGTTCCACAGATTCCAACGATGATTCAGTGGGGGGCCAAGGATTCCAATAATTATTACATTGGGGTTCTCAGACGTCGAAAGGATAAAACCCTGTACTTCTAGACTCTAGTTGCATGCATATTTTTTTTCTTCAAATGTTGGACCATCCTATTGAAACCTAACACTCTCTTCAATGAATAACTGATTGAGACAGATGCCTGTTGTAAACGGTTTCAAATGTCCCACTTGACAAACACTAGTAAACATAATGATTTTGTGACTCTTGCATTATGCCAAACCATTTAATGATACATGTGAGCAATAAACCATAGTACCAAGTTTATGTGTGTCCATACTACTGCTTGCATGTTATATTTGATGTTTCTAGTTGTTTATAATGATCAGATACATTCTCCACATTTTATGTATCTGACTAAGCAAATTCAATTTAAGGCTTTGCACCTTTTGAACACTTCATCTATTTTGGAAGCTTATTGTGGAAATGTGTTGTGCTTGGCATGTACCTTCTAAGGAAAGCTGAGGAATATTTCATGTATCGAATCCAAATGGTTCCCATTGGACATTCTCCTTTTGTTAGGACAGCATGTTCGTGCACTGTACTCTAGCATTTGCAAAGATTACATTTGGCATGGATTGTATACCTGTAATCGAAAGGTAGGATCCATGTCTCATGTACAAATCTCTCCCTTAATGCCTCATATCTGTCTACCTGAAAGTATTTCAAACCAGACGTGAAGTGAAATGTTGAAATTGATAGAGAAATAAATGCACAAATTAACCAATCTGCAGATGGTGTATCTGCAAACGTAAATGGCAGCTTCTCTAAGTGTTCTATATTTAGCATTGTGTATGTCTCATCTTTCTTCCCCATTATTTTTTGCTGATATGTTAAATTAGTAGCATTTAAGTGCTTCTAGGGTTTGTGACCTCTTTTTAGAATCTGTAACATCAAGCTTAATAGCATGAAGGATCTAAGCTCACTTTGGCCATGTTGTAAAATTGACATATCACTCTGTATGATGTTAACAACTAATGACACAATGTTACTCAAAGAATACATTCTAGTGGATGAAGTAGTCATACCACTGATAACTATCTCTAAAGCCTTTTCTATGTTTACTCTGTCAACTTCAGTATCAGCTCAGCAGCTCCCCGCTGTGAGCCCTCCAAAGCTCATTGTATACACTTCCTTCAACAGAATGCAGAAAGCATTTATAGCGTGGCTGTCTTGAGCCTAATTTAAAAAAAAAACTGTAAATCCATTTAATCAGAATGGAGAGACATGTTTTTTTACTTCTTTCATTATGGAATGTTGTAACAATTGAAGGTATACCTTTTCCATGTATGTCGTAATAACCCCAGAGCGCTGTGTCTGCACTTAACGTGGGTCTGGCCTGTTACAATAATAATCTTTATTGCTTAGTTAATAAAAACAATTGCAATCAGCTACATAGAACAACACATATAAAAGTTCTTAATTGATAAAAACCATTACGGTCAGCTGCAAGGTAGGTTACATGTGAAAACATGCCTAAAACAACCCTTTTTATTAATAAAGTTAGTTAAATTAAGTTTGAGAAATTACAATGATTCCATAAAACTACAATAGGAGTAAAATAATCGGCATTTAGTGCATACAGTAAAGTGAAAAAGGAGTTGTAATAAAGTGCAAGATGTCGAATTTGGAGTCCATTCACCTACAAGTTCCTAGGGCAGTGCAATTTTCTATAAAGTTGGATTTGAGAAATATGGCCGGGCTAGCATGGCAGTCAAGAGGTGGTCCTCCGGAGCAACGTGTTGGCTAGTTGCAATCAGCTACAATAATTTTGTGACATGGAACCAATCCACAGTAGCGCACTCTTTGTAATAAAAAAAATTATTATAGCTTTTGTAGCATGATTACTTAAAAATGTTTCCTCCGCAAAGTCCAGGTCTGGCCTGTTTGTTCTGAAACTCTATGTGTTGTTCAGAAAATGTACATGACATCCATTAGTATCTAACTATAAAAAATATATAATAATAATGGCCACATTAGCCACCCTTCTGGACTGGCATGTGAAGAACTGTATGTACCATTCTGTACAATATTTTTGAGCTGCTCCTCTGTGTTGTTTGTAAATTGTTGACAGTTTTCAAAATGTGAAACTGTGGGAATGTTTAGTATATTTAAATCCTTTACCTTGGCCAGGCCTAGGCAAGATGTTTGTTGTACAGAAACACAATTTGTCTTGGTATGAGACATGCTCTAAACAAGGCTTTAGTGCCTTGCTCTTGCCAATGTATTGTTCTCCAAACAGATTTTAAACCAACATTGACTTTCCAAAAGTCTGACCCTTTATTGACCTCTGGGAAATAAAGGAAGCCATATAAATTAATTTTCTTTCAGTCAGCATATTTTTCTGTGCCGGGAAGGGAGAAGTTTAAAATAATAAGACACTGGGTCTGCGAGGTTGTTGCTAGAAAAATATGCAAACTTTTTCCTGTGTGTCGGACAATTTTCCCATTGTGTATAATTAAATACTACATGTGGAATACTAGCCCTGTGTAAATAATGGTGTACATAGTGATATTAACAAAAGATGTCATCCTAATTCGATGTACCACTATGCATATCTTCACTCTCAAATACAGTATAATGTTCTAGCTCAGAAAGTATAGAACTAATAGTACCAATATCCCAATCATCATAAATGCTACCAAGGGTAATCACATTGTTGAGTGACATCTTAAATACATATGGATTTGTAAAGTCTCTGTGGGACCAAAAACTATCAAATGGGACCTTATCCCAAACAATGCCATTTGGGATTGGACCTGTGGAAATGTTGACAAGGGGCTGGTCTCTTTGCACTTTGTGTGAAGAAGAATGAGGCTTCAATACCTTGGTTACCAGTTCAACAGCAGAGCATTCTGGGAGATAATGTCCATTTAGGAGCAAGAAGAATATTGTCACAAAACCAACCTAGATGAAAAAGAAAAGCAACAAGATGTAAATCAAAATGTAAATCCAAGGTGGAGCAAGATATTAATTTTTGAGCAAAATAATAAATGCACGAGGTCCATGCAACAGTTGGTTCGATGATTCCGAGGAAAAGTCATCAATATCAACAAAGTAGCCAGAGGTAATTTGTACAAAAATAGGGACCTCACAAGGCAGTGTTGAACTGAGTGATAGTTTCAAAGGTGGCTCATAATAAACTATTTTGTTGTTAGTCGGGGCAGTCAAAATGTGTGAATTTGTGTGTAGTGTTTGTATGGTGTTTGCAGTTGCTATTGGAAGTAGTAGAACTTCAGTGTCAGACATCCCCTGCAGGGGAGCAGAAACATCTGTGTTTGGTAATACATGCAAAGGGATTTCCTGTATGGTAGTGAGAGGAGACAGGTAACTACCAATGAGCCATCATGGCCTACTGTGTAGTACTGTCCAAATGGTGTGGTTTAATTAAATAAATTGATGCAAATAGTTTTTGTCTGCAACCAACAAGGGGTGTTGAAGTACTGTTAATTTATCTTCATCTGCCAGAACCGGCACCGGTGCTCTGTAAGATAAGCCAAACTGCTATTTCTTGAATTAGATCCCCAATGTTTGGAATCCAGCCAGCAGTTGCTGGTTGCACCTTCACTTCTCTAGGGGCAGAATGTTTTCAAACTCATTGGGTCACTCATCCCGGAAGTCTTTCAGTTCCTGTAAGATGGCCAAATGTTCATTGATATCAAAAAACATGTCCACCTCCACTGTACTAGGATTGTCAAGGTCCAGAACCCGCATCTGGACCCCAAACAGGACTTAATTGAGACTCCAATCACAGGAGGAGCTTCTAGTTAGATTGTTTAAAGTTCTCTGGACCCCATTCATGTGTTGGATCCAATTATGACCTGAATCTAAAACTATAGCTGTCTGCTTAAGGCATGGTTTTTCCTCTCCACTATTGAATTTTCCTCAGGATGGTAAGGAGAGGAATAGTGCATAGCCACACCGAAGGTACCCATAGTATCCGGGTAAGCCCTATAGGCAAACATGGGTCTTTGGCCTGAATTTAATGCAGCTACTCCTTAGGTCCTACTATAGACATGCAAATTTTTTTATAAAGGTTCGAGCATCAGCCGATCACAGTGGGCATACACATAGGAATCTAAAACATGGGTCCACTTCTAACAGATTGCATGTATAGGGTCCCTCACTATTTATTGCCCACCATGGTCCAGATATGCACAGGCCAGAGGCTTGCTAGAAATCAAGAGGGGTGTCTGCTGTGAGTGCGCTACAGTGGAAACATTATCTTGTTGGAAAATGTCACAATTAAGGACATGCTGTTTAATCTGTTTGCAAGACCTTGCCACCAATAGCATTGCTGCAGTAATGAAATATTAGCCACAACACCAGCATGGACTGAAGCTAGCCCCTCATGTGCTGCCAAGCTCAATTCTGGTGTGCTATCTGAATTTGAAGTGACTCTATTCTCCACTCCAGGAATACAAGTAAACTGAATGTAATGTGCACTCAGTAGGTAGGTATTATGCTGGATATGATTTTGTTAATGGAGTGCCACAGTGCAAAGTTGTGACAGGCGCCATGATGTCTCCATCTACCCATATGTGGGAATGAGTTACTCCAGCTACAACATGTAGTTTGCACTGCTGTGTTTGTGGCTTCATCAGCCAGTAAAATCCCTGTAATGTGTATTTCTGCATGTTGGTGGCTCAGTATATGGATAACATGAGCCTGTGACAAACTTGCTTTAAGATTTGTCACCTTTCCCCAAACCAAATTGTGCTTGATAGTATGACCCTTTGCATCTCTAATCCATTCTGGCTCCAATGGTGTAAGTACTCACTCTAAGACTTGACACACTATTACGAATTACACTCTATATTTGTGGGGAATTTGGGATCTGTATTCTCTAGTACCAGAATTAGAGCTTTCAGTTCAGCCAGCTGTGTAGTGCAACGATCTAGTGACTTCATGAATATTTTTGGAGGATGAAATTCTCTATCCCTCATTTTACCCCTTTCTGCTGTGTAAGCTGTGGAGTATTGATGTTTTGGTCCAACTGTGGGCTGGGCAAAACCATCAGTGTAGGTAATGAAGTCATATTGATCTAGATGCATAACTTCCCTGGGCACAGGCTATTCTTTTTCATACTGTAGTTAAGCTTGTGTTTGTAATGTTGAGTCAAAGACATAGTCTATGTAAGTCACTGGTAGTGAAGTGGCCCACTGTATTCATCTTGTATGTAAGGCTTTTGTGTTTGGGATGCCACCTTTTGTGACAGCCTCTAAGGAAATGTGGCACTAAGTGTTTGCCTTCATTTGATAACTCATATCCCAACAACAGGAAACTGAGAAAGGCAATTTTTGATTTCTGCAAAATGAATTTGTACCTTATTACAGCAAATCCCACAACAATGTGATCTACTCTGTCTAGATGTGTTTCCAAGTAGTCATCTGTAAGATATATGTTATCAACATAGGACAATGCTTCTTGGTCAAAACTTGGTAACAATACGTGAAGGTGGGCAGCTATGACTCCAGCGCCCCTCCAGGAAAAATACTGATAAACAAAGCTAGTGCAATTCAATGGATTGGAGGAATTAAACAGGTAGGAAATGTCCTTTTTGGTATACATTTTTCATATCCGTTCTAATAGTCTATTAATCAGTAGCAATGCAGGCTGATGCACATGCAATAGAATTTAGAAATGTCAAAGGAACAGCAGTAGCACTGAATAGGGATAGGGATTTTTGCAAAAATATTCAATGTGGATGTCGATCTCACCCTCGCCGCGTTGTTAACTTCGAAAGGAAAGTGAAACCATTCCTCCTAGGAAGCGACTTCAGAACCGCAATTTAAGCCCCCGTTCTTTCAATCTGGATAGTGAAAATGTGCTGATACAAGGCCTCCAAGACTCCACACTACCCCCTTTTAAGGGTATCGTAAATAGGAAGCAAGCCTCACCAGGGCCTGAAGAAATATGACCACATCATCCCATCCTGATATGAACTCCATTGCCTGAAAGCATGATCCTTTCCACGCTGTCTTTGTCTGCCTTGAGGGCTTCCTAACCACTCTTTGCAAAGGTGCCAGGGTAAACCCTCCTAGAACCAGTGAGCCAGTGGTTGCTGGTGGGGCCTATCGGCACTCGTTACTTGGCACCACTATTTTTTTAATTTCCTCGTTAGACACTTACTGAGATCAAGAGAGAGAAAAACTCACAAAGGGTAAAGACAGAGGATGCGAAAGATGGAAAAATTTTCACAAAGGGAGAAAGAAGAAACCTGCAAGAATGTGATAAAGGGGCAGAGAGAGTTTGGAAGGAAATTCAAAAGGCATTAGGTGAACTCAAGGCTACACAGCCTTGGTATTTTGCGGGTGCTTCTGAGCAGAGCTTTGCACACCGGCACTCATTCTTCTACAAGTTAAGCAATGCTGAGAATAAACAGTGAATACTTCCAAATGTACCTGAGGTGAAGACGTTAGACGTGTGAGACTTCCTGGTTGGTGCACACTTAGATACATATTTATTAAAACGTAACACAACTAGAGCTGTTGTGTTGCATTGTGTAAAATAGATTGCCACTGTTTTTCCTCTTTCCCTGTGCTAGCACACTTTTGGCTCCAATGCTTCAACACACACAGGATTGTCCCGTATTGCAATGGTGTTTGTGCCCATTTTAAAACAAGTGGACTGAAAGGGCACCCTTTTACCCCAAATCGTCTAACGCTATTCCTGTTCTGTATGTGTTCTCTACAATGCAGCATACGTGCAAAGTGAGACATTACTTGGACATATTGACTGCATATAAGCAGACATGAATTTTGTGCCCCTGTCAGGCTCAGTTTCCTTATGGAAACCCACTAGGGCAAAAATACCCATCAGATCTTTTGCCACTGCAGGTGCAGCCATGGTTCTTAGAGGAATTGCCTCTGGGTACTGAGTGGCATGATCTACCAGAACCATGATGAACCTGTTGCTGAAGCAGTCTGGGGAACTATAGGTCATACAATGCCAATGCCATTCTCTCAAAGGATGCGCCAATGACTGGCAGTGGGTCAAGAGGGACTTTAAGCCTTTGCCCTGTCTTCCCACTAGCCTGGCAGGTTACAAGGGTCTAGCAGAATGAAGCTGAGGATGTCCTGATCTTGGTCCAAAATGAATTGTGGGACAATCTTTACAAAGAATTTGTCTTTGCCTAAGTGTCCTTCCAGGAGAATCTAGTGAGCAGCTCCAGTGTAAAGGCCCTGTGTCATTGGGGGCCACCAAGGCCCTGGCTACCCCATGCACAGGAGCCTTAGGCTTACTGTAACGGAGGATGTCCTCCCAGCAAATGTAATAACTACCAGAGACATCACTGCCTCTTGGGCTTTGGCCTGTTTCCATATGCCCACAAGGGTGGGACACTCCCACTGTGCCATACAGAACCCCTCCTTGGTGGGTCTACATGCCATCCATCAAGTGTAGGCAGGTCACCTAGGGAACCAGTGCCATCCTCAGTGGGCTCCTGGGTGGCCACTGCAGGTGCCCTATCCATCTCACTGGAAGATACTCAGGAGCAGTTTACAATGTCCTTTGCCTTTTTGCCTTTTTAACAGCTCTCTGGGCCATAGTTTCATGCTCCAGCCTTTTCAGACTCCCTTCCGGGCAGCCATCTACATTGTCACTTCACAGATCCAATCAGGTAACCCCCAACAACTCTACATGAGCCTTGACCTCCACTTCATTCCAGATAGTGTGCTCAAGGTCATTACCCAACAGTCTATAGGCATGGCATAGCTCACAGCAAAATTCAGATGACCTGTACCCCCCCCCCACTCAAAGGGAACAAGGTCCACTGGATAGTGACCCTTCCTATTGTCAGACATCACAACTTGGTGGAGTGCATTGGAAATCACCTGCTCTGGGGACACTGGCTGATTCATTACCATACTCATGGTGGTACCTGTATCCCTCAGAGCCTCATCACCTTGCTTATTGATGCTGACCCATTGCCTAAACTTAGTAGTATTTGAGGGCACATGGATCTTAGGGACCATCTCACTGTCTCTCAGGGACCCTAGGGTAACCCCACTAAACTCCCCCTGTTAACTGGGACAAACTCCTTCCCCAGCACTACAGTAGCCACCTCTGGATTCTTTCCTCCAGTGGGAGGTGGAGCTATTTCTGTATACTTGAGTTCCCATTTGTGGTGTCCATACTGGTAGCACTCATAGCACTTAATGGGCTTGAACTGCTGACCTTTGTCAGGGTAACTTTTTTCTGGTGGCCAAACTCGGAAGGAGAACCAGACCATTTCTCCTGTGAGATGTTTTAGGGGTCTTTATAGAACTCTGTCTTTTTATCCTCCCTTCTTCTTCTGGTGGGAACCCACACCACCCTTTTGGGAGTCCCCAGATGCATTCTTGTACACTCTGGTGTTGACCCAGCTGTCTGCCTCCTCAGCAAGTTTCCTGGGCTCAGTTAACTTGCTTTCAAGTAGGTGTTGAATGATGCAGCTCTGGAAAACAAATATCAAGCACATGCTTTTTAAAATTATGTTGTACAGCCCTGAATAATCATCAACTTTGCTGCCCCTCACCCAGCCCTTCAATGCCTTGCTGGCAAAATCCAGGAAATGCACCCATGTCTGTGATGAAATCTCGTGGATGCCCCTGAATCTGAGCCTATACCTCTCAGGGGTCAGTTCAAACTTGCTGACTAGGTTGGCCTTCATTGCAGTGCAACATGTTTGGTCATCTACCTCTAGTGTAAGGAATGTGTCCCTCCCTACTGTGGGCATATACCTCCACAAACTACCACCCCAGAAATCCTCTAAGATCTTGTGCACTCTCAGAGTCACTTCATAGACTGCAAACTACTTGTCTATGTCACCCCACCACATAACTAGGCACCAAATCCTTTGGGGTCCTATTTCTGAACTCACCAGTGGACACTGCAGGTATGATGCCACCATTGCTGAACCCCTTTCTCGGGTCTCTGATATCTAGCTTTCTCATGCTGAGCTCATGGGCCATTTTACTTTCTTCCATGGTCAGCTTTCTCTCCTCAAGAGCCTGCTCCTTCTCCAATTTAGCAATGTCCTGCTCTCTCTAATTTCGCAAGATCCAATTTATGGTTCCTCTCCTCCCTCCAGTCTGGGGACTGGTTTCTTGATGACACACTTCTGCCTGGTCTACTGTGGACTTCCAGTCTGGGAGGATGTTACCCCCCTCATCAGCAGGCTGCAAGGCAAAACCTCCATCGTGGTTCTGCTCCAATCCTTCCTCCTCAGACTCTGACCTCTCCACCTCACCCACTTCTTCTTCTGGGTGGGCTTCTGCCCATTCTCTTAAGGCTTTCTAAGTGCTGCTGTCTTTGCACTTCCTGTATTTAACCACCTTCTTTCCTGGCAGAACTCCTAGAGCAGGGCTGCTGTGTATGCCTTCCAGGTTGGCCACCTCAAATTCCATCTTGCCAGGCAGGACCACATATATTGTAAAGAAAATGAGAATGGGGCAAACAGATTTTTTGAAAAATCTAAGATGTCAATCAGGAAGAAATGAAAAAGGTTAGATTTGGTCTTAAGAACAGAGTTGTAGTAAACACTAAGGGCCAGATGTATGACCATTCCATTTTGCATGGCGGTACAAAAGGGGGTGGTGATGGACGGAGCGTCAGAACCAATCAAACACTCACATCCAGTCAACAGATCTGGGTTTGATCCATCACCGTTCTTTAGCCCACTCTGCCACCCCAGTTCAGACATGGCCATATGCAAATCAGTCTGACCCTGTGCCTCATGGGAACAGTCCAGCCCGAACTGCCAAGCCATGCCTTCCCTGGACCGGAAACAAGCTTCCTAGGACTGATTTCTGGCATTTCAGCCGTCTTCAGCCAGGCTTGCTTGAAACCAGTGGCAAAGTGAGCAAGGGACTCACGTCTGAGCATACCCTGCCAACTTATGGCGAACAAAGCGGTACAAAAGGGGGTGGTGATGGACGGAGCGTCAGAACCAATCAAACACTCACATCCAGTCAACAGATCTGGGTTTGATCCATCACCGTTCTTTAGCCCACTCTGCCACCCCAGTTCAGACATGGCCATATGCAAATCAGTCTGACCCTGTGTCTCATGGGAACAGTCCAGCCCGAACTGCCAAGCCATGCCTTCCCTGGACCGGAAACAAGCTTCCTAGGACCGGTTTCTGGCATTTCAGCCGTCTTCAGCCAGGCTTGCTTGAAACCAGTGGCAAAGTGAGCAAGGGACTCACGTCTGAGCATACCCTGCCAACTTATGGCGAACAAAGCGGTACAAAAGGGGGTGGTGATGGACGGAGCGTCAGAACCAATCAAACACTCACATCCAGTCAACAGATCTGGGTTTGATCCATCACCGTTCTTTAGCCCACTCTGCCACCCCATTCCATTTTGCATGTCATAAATTGAGATTTTTTTGTGACTCACAATTTACGACACACAAAATGGAATGTATTATTGTGTCTCAAGCACATTTAGTGATTCCCAATGGGGTCTGAAATGAGTTACCTCATCAATATTCAGTAGGAAGGTAGCAATTTGCGACCCATTGGAACCACGTTACAATCTCAGGGATAAAAAGACCGGTCCTGTGCACACATACAATTATATAGTCACTGGTCGATACAGGTAAGAGCAATGCAACAAAGAAAACATTCATAAATGATTAGAAATTTCCGTTTAATGAGCATAACCAGCCGACACGTGTTTCATCGTGGGAAGTGTGAACCACGAATCTTCAGGGCTGGAAAAAATACAAAATGATTCATGCTAAGACAAGTGCCATAAGCAAGGCGACACTGCACAATAATGATCATTACAAACATAGTATGTAAAAACAGTGCGAAAATATACAGGAAGAAAACACCACAACTCCAAGAAGGTGCTGAAGTAGTCATAAGATATATGTGTGAAAAAATGCCTACACCTCCAATCGGTGTAAAGTCAAAAAAGAGAAAGGAAGAAAGGAAAAAGCAACTAGATATCACCAATGCACCCGAATATGTGGAGCGACTCAAAACGTTAAGTCTCTCACCGGTAAAGGAGTACCAAGCAAAATCCACAAAAGAACCATACCTGAAGCTAATGCCAAACTAGCAGTAGATGCTGTAAGGTAAAACAATACAAACAGCGAATAAACAAGAGGTCTTAGAATACCAAGACAATGGAAAGCGAAGCGTGAAACACATAATAAAAAAGGGATTTCTTACCCCACTACCGGTGATAATTCCAACCCGGTAGGGTCAATACAGGGTCAGTCGGACTGCACAGAATAGTACTGTCTCTGTGTGAATAAAAAGTAATAATATGCCTAATGTAGACAGCATGTGGAAGCGTAGAGGAGTAAGTGCAAGCCAAAAATTTACTGTTAAAATAACAAGACAACAAATCATACCTTCAAAATAAAGCAGCCACGTTCAAAACTAACTTCGTACCGCCAGTCGCGTGAAAATCCAAAGTACATAAAAATTGTCTTTAAGGGAGAGATTCCCGAAATTAGTAGTCTGTCAACGTGTTCGTCAAGGCAAGTAAGTAACATCCATTATCTATAATGTAAACCACAACGGAAAACACGTTAGGTGAAGTCATAAATCACCCATTGCGTATACTCAAAGTTGATAAAAATGTGGAATGACATCTCTCTCGTCTCGTGTACCACGAATAAGTGTATCAACTAACTAAGTACTTACAGTAGAAGCGAAGCGTCCGAGCGGCCTGGCGGCATCAATTCCGTGTGTTGGTGTGTCACAGAAACCCGACCCGGAAGTGCTTAAATAGCCGGATAATACCGGAACACTAGAACGTAAACCAACCAAGAAAAGTACCCGAAAGAAGACAGACTTCACAGTGATAACGATGAAGTCTCGTAATAAAAAATAATTTCACAAAGAGTCTCATACTAGAAAGTCGATAAGCCTTCGCCAAAAAGAACCCATTGTCAAAGCGCCATGTTACAATATGTCTCAAGCTCATCCGCGAAAAGGGAGAGTGAAAAAATGTCGTCAAAACCCGCCGAAGAAGGACGCGAGTGATGAGTGTTACTACCTAAAGTTACCACGGTGTGCTTACTTATTTAAAGGTGTAAATAGCAATCTATCCAGTATATGAAGAAACTATAAGTATCTATCTCCTTAACATAGAGTAAAAGATAAAGCAAAAAGGGAAAGGGTAAAAAGGGAGCGACAGCGTAAAGAGAGAAGGAGGTGGGACAGTAAATACACGTGACATCACTGTCCAATAATTATCATTGATTATGGCTCCTAGGCTGCCATCAGGTAAATCCATACATGCAACATAGTGGAGTATAGCACATTGGATCAGACAAGGTTAAGAACTGTCCAATAATTATCATTGTATATGGCGGAGAACTGTATATTAATTTACATTGATATGACTCATATTAGTGGTGTATATAGCACATTGGATCAGACAATGCTGAGGAATGTAAGCAGTGAAAAAATATATATAGTATAAGAATATGATTATCACGTTACAAGCACTGAATGAGTTAGACCGCAAACAAAGAGAATGTATACTGTAAATCAGAGCACTAAAGAATTCGTCATTCATAATTGTGAAGATATACCGCAATACATGATAACAAAAAATGATATTTAAAGAATACATTGTTTACAGTAACATATATGAGGGTTCAACTTTACAGGCTCAAAGGCAACCGGAAAAGGCAAGTATAGCGAAGAGGGGACCGGACAAAATATAAATACAGTACATGTCACGCACACCAACTAGCAGAAATATAAAAAGCTAGTTGGCATAATTTAACCCACATCAGTATAGCATTTAATAAAACCCAATTAATTGTTCTGTGACAACATCACAATTAGTGCAAAACAAAATATCAACAAAACGTGTAAGGCACTGGCACAGAGAGCAGAAAGAAACACCAGCTGATTAAATCATTGATACATCAAAATACGGAACCATTTAATTTCAACCCAAGAAATATTGCATTTCTGAGTCATAATTGAGCCCATGCTCAACTGTCTGTAAGGTTTTTTATTATGTGTTTACACGCTTCGCTTTCCATTGTCTTGGTATTCTAAGACCTCTTGTTTATTCGCTGTTTGTATTGTTTTACCTTACAGCATCTACTGCTAGTTTGGCATTAGCTTCAGGTATGGTTCTTTTGTGGATTTTGCTTGGTACTCCTTTACCGGTGAGAGACTTAACGTTTTGAGTCGCTCCACATATTCGGGTGCATTGGTGATATCTAGTTGCTTTTTCCTTTCTTCCTTTCTCTTTTTTGACTTTACACCGATTGGAGGTGTAGGCATTTTTTCACACATATATCTTATGACTACTTCAGCACCTTCTTGGAGTTGTGGTGTTTTCTTCCTGTATATTTTCGCACTGTTTTTACATACTATGTTTGTAATGATCATTATTGTGCAGTGTCGCCTTGCTTATGGCACTTGTCTTAGCATGAATCATTTTGTATTTTTTCCAGCCCTGAAGATTCGTGGTTCACACTTCCCACGATGAAACACGTGTCGGCTGGTTATGCTCATTAAACGGAAATTTCTAATCATTTATGAATGTTTTCTTTGTTGCATTGCTCTTACCTGTATCGACCAGTGACTATATAATTGGATGTGTGCACAGGACCGGTCTTTTGCTCAGTTTGAGGTCAAAATTTCTTTGGCCTTTACAATTTGAGGGGTTTAGGGGTTTCCCCTCCCTGTTTTGCACCATACAGATATTGTAACTCAATATACCTACGTTTATCAGCAGAGCGCCACTACTTCCTAACATTTGAATACCCTGTTCTTTGAATTTTACAATCTCAGGGATGGTGGCCTGCTGGGGACAGCAGACCACCATGTCTGATGTCTTTGTTTTCTTTTTAAATAAAGCAAGTTTTTTTTTTAAATACAGCACATTTTCCTTAAAAGAAAATGGGATGCGTTTAAAAGAAAAAAAAGAAAAGTTTACTTTTCACTTGTTAAGGGCAGGCAGTGGTCCATAGGACCATTGCCTGCTCTGAAAAAAATGTTGGTGCCCCATTCACAAAAGGTCAAAAGGGAAGGGGTCGAATCCCTCTGCTGTGTGGCTGACTGTGACGCTGTTGCAGACGCCGACAGACTGTTGTGCGCAACTCGCGCAATTCCGGGAGAGCGACATGGATGTGTTGAAACGCCGGAATGTTGCACCACAGTGAATGGAGACAGGAGCCGTGGTACTGCGGTGAACGATTTGCGGAGTCCCAGAACAATACGGGACATTAATTAAGATTGGACCCAAAAACACTAATCCCTGCACCTTGAGCGAGCCCATACAACGCCGGTGGTCGCCTGGCCGCTGGTGGTCGGTGGAGGTGAAGGGAGCTCGAGTTAGGGCTGGGTGCCCAAGTGGGTAAAAGATTCAAGGCAGGGGAGGGGGAAGCATAAGGTGTGCAACCGGGAAACAGGAGGTGCAGGGGCCATAGCCTCCTTCTCGCAGTAGCACCCCCCTTCCAACGCTACTATCCCTACTTGCCTCAGCCTTAGTTGGGGGCTAAACTGCACTCAGGCTGCTGGTAGTTTGGGACCAATCCGGCGCTGTGACGTGAAGTTTTTCCAGCTTACAGTAGGAGACACGGTGAGCCAGCCATTGCACAGCAGAGATAAGTGCTTGATTTATAAAAATTAATACATTTTATTAGTGGTAAAGAAATATTCATGCCAGGTAAAAGTCTGAAAAAAGTGTGGTGGAGTCAAAATAGTGAACACATTAGCAGGAAGAAAGCCTGAGCTTCACACCCCCAACTCAACTAATATATAACCTCATAAAGACAAGGGATATGGAAGGGGGCCCGAAAGATGGCACCAAGGAGGCCAAAAGTAGGGGTGTGCGGAATTTGCGAAATTCACTTTCGCAAACTATCGCGAAAATGTTAAAAATCTCCGCAAACACACGGAAATATCGCGAAGACGTGGAAGTTTTTTTCCCGCCCGTTCGTGGTATTTTCTGCGTGATCGCGGCTCGCCAACTTACCCATTCGGTTGCTCACGTGCGCGCCCATCTTGTTTTCACTTGTCTCGCGGTGCATGATCACGAGAAGAAAGACGTGATCGCGTGACAAATGACGTGATCGCGTGACAAATGACGTCAATGCGGGCGCGAACTGTCCAACAATCCAACATCTCGTGGAGAACGCGAGCGGATCGGGAAATCTTGTCGGCGAACGCGGGGATTCAGGTAAGGCGATCGCACGCACATGAGAATGTATTTTTTTATAGCGCGAGCAAGCAAAAAATTTCCGGTAAGATGCGGATTGCGGAAATTTTAACATTTTCGCACTTTCCGCGGAACGTGAAAATGTCAAATTATCGCAATTTCCGCAAGCAGAACGGAATTTTCGCCCAGGCCTAGCCAAAAGCATGGAAAGCGCGAAAAGACCCCAACATTTTAATCAACAAATCTTCAATTGAAAATGGGGCTTTTTTACCAGAGAGTATGGGCTCCTCCGAGGAAAATGTAAAGAGGTAATCAAAGAGAAATACAAGGAAGAAAATTGTAAGATACCCAACCGGGATTGAAAGGGGAGGCGCAAGTGTCAAAATCAATAAAGGACTTTGTGGGCAAGCACTTTAAGAGGAGGCAGACCCCAGTAAGAACCCCAGACTTTAAGCACGAACAGTTAAACCATCAAGAGGTAACTGGACACTGAGCTCCAAATTTTTGTAACCAAATTAACTTAAGTCGAATTGAACCCAACCCAACATCTCCTTGTCTGGTGATGATGAACCGGAACATGAGGGGGATGCCTCAAATGGAATAAGGAGTGACCAGAGAGATGACTCTGTCTTAGCTATATTGTCTAAGCCCGCTAAGAGCATGGGGCAGTCTGCAAACCAAGGAACTGAGTCCATAGAAATGTCAGCTCACAACATTACATTGGGTATAGATATATGAGCGACGCCCTTGGCCTCAATGTTGGACATAATGCTGTTGTTGCAAAAAACCTTGCAAGGGTTGTTAGAAGTGACCGTGTTAAATAATAACATACTAAAAACCCATGAAATTCAATTTTAGAAAATTGTGGGTGAATTGCAAGAGATTAGGGGCCTAATGCCATCAATAGTAAAACCGGTCCCGGAAACCCCGATTCAGGGCTGTGCCAGGGACTCTGAACAAATTCACAGGAGGTTTATATCTCTAGATGCCCGATGTTGATTAAGAGATGGTGGGATCACACGTGGTATAGGCGTTATAAGTATAACCCATGGAGATACATAAGAAGATCGGTGGAACAACAGAAGAAGTTAAAGATTTTGATGAAAGGGAGGGGTAAAGGGGGTCTAAAGGAAAGAAGGGGAGAAGGGGGTATAGAACAAGCAAAAACCATATTTAGGAGCAGCAGGTTAATGGGGGAACCTAAGAACGTACCAAGAGTGGTGAATGTGGAAGTAGAAAAAAAGAAAGGACCAATTAAAAACTTTTTTAAAGAACAGTGGTGAAGACAAAATGGCTAAAGTGTGTGAAAAACCCCAGGAGCGAAAGGATAACATCAGAAATATTGCCACAAGTGGGAGACTACCAAAAACAATAAGCAGGTAAAGGAATTTGCGGGGATGAGAGAATATTAGTACCATTGCAGCAGGAACCAGCGGTAATTTATGGTTACACTTTGAACCATCTGAAATAGGAAAGGGGAGGGAAAAAAAAAGGAAGATCACACACCTAAATCGATCCCAACTTTTATTCTCTTTCTCAAAATGCCCAAGTTCGAGAGAAATTGGGACTAAGGATCAGAGGCTGGTAGGCTTCAGCTATAATAACAAAGGGAAATAAATTACCACGGTGCCAGTGTACTCAGAGCTGGTAAAAGCAGATTTCAGAAAAGCCAAAAAGATAGGTAGTGAAAGAGGGGATAAGATTAATACCAGAAGGGGAATTGGAGGGAGGTAACCAACAAGACTGTGCCTTTCTGAAATGTCATTCAGGGTAGGTGAAAGGCAGGTAAGGCTGATAGCCGGGGAAGGAAGGGAAAGAGAAAACATCAAAATGGCATTTAAGAATCCTGAGTTCAGTAAACCTTGGGGTAATTGGAGTCCAGAAAATAGTTTTCTAAGCTCACCCCAGTTGAATCAGAATGAGTTTGATTGCCTCAGTGATATTGAAAAGGGAAACAGGGCTTCCCATAACTTGCCCAGGGTGCAGAGCGCATCTGTTTACAGGAAACATGGCTATGCGACAATACCCCCGTAATTGAAGGTTTTGCCCAACTTCATAGGCCAGCAAGGAAAACACTGTTTGGCCATCCCGCCGGGGGGATTATGACACTCACCTCAACCAGGATTGTGAAAAAGGTGATGTCAATAAAGGTATTATGCAAATGGTTGTTGGTTTGTAAGGTATCCCTACTGGTCATAGAAAAGAAGTGTGAACACTTGGTAATTGTGAATGTTTACATTCAATGGGGCTCCAACGAGGAGTTTGAGGTGGAAATGGGGCATTTCAAGGAAGATCTGGACATATTGGGGCCAATTCCGATTCTGGAAAAATTTACCCCGTACGAATCGTATCCGGATTGTTTTCCGTACGAATCGTACAAGTAGCGTACAAACTGCCAAGTACGATTCGCATGGGAAAAACTCCATACGAATCACATCGGGAAAATTTCCCCACACGTCCTCGGGTCGGAAAATGTGTCCGACACATCCCCAGACGATTTACCGTACGAATCAGAAAAATGAAGTCCGACCGTGCAAGTACGATCACTCCCGTCCTTTCGATTTTACAACTGTATGGAAAAAACACCGTACGGACCGAACTCCTATAGCAACCATGGAGACATGTGCCCGCATACGCGCCGAACACCCCACCCCAGACCCCGTATGTACGCGCAGAACAGCCCCCCAGACCCCATATGTACGCGCAGAACACCCCCCCATCCCGTGCATATACGCGCCAAACGCCCCCCCGGCCGCGGATGTACGCACCGAACCCCCACCAGTGTATGTATGGAGCGTACCCCCACCCGTGTATGTATGAAGCGTACCCACACCCCACCAGTGTATGTACGGAGCGTACCCCCACCTGTGTATGTACGGACCGTACCCCCACCCGTGTATGTATGGAGCGTACCCCCACCAGTGTATGTACGGACCGTACCCCCACCCGTGTATGAATGGAGCGTACCAACACTCCACCAGTGTATGTACGGACCGTACCCCCACCCGTGTATGAATGGAGCGTACCAACACCCCACCAGTGTATGTATGGACCGTATCCCCACCCGTGTATGAATGGAGCGTACCAACACCCCACCAGTGTATGTACGGAGCGTACCCCCACCCGTGTATGTACGGAGCGTACCCCCACCCGTGTATGTACAGAGCGTACCCCCACCAGTGTATGTACGGACCGTACCCCCACCCGTGTATGAATGGAGCGTACCAACACCCACCAGTGTATGTACGGAGCATACACCCAGCCCCCCCTGTATGTACGGTGCGAAACACCACCACCGATGGACGGTGCTGACCAACACCCTGCCCGTGTCTGTACGCACCCTACCCCAGGCCCCCACACCAGCACCCTCACCCAACATCGCGCATGTATGAGTTGTACTAAGCCATAGCAAAGGACAGCACTGTACAACAACATGGCCCATGTACGCACCGTACAGACGCAAAAAACACTCGTACTGAACCAGGACAAACCAAAAAAACACAAGGAGAGTCTATTCGATGCACACAACACCACAAAACATGTCCGACAAGCCCAAATACATCCTATACACTGACCTGCAACTGACAAACAGCTAAACAGAGCCCCAAATCACTACCACTCCTTATAACACACCCACCCAAAGTTCAAACACAGCCACACCCACAAATGGACCAATAAAAAGGCCCAGCACACACGAACCATGATCCTTTGCAACAGATCCACTACTGCCAGACCACAGAGACAACGCACTGCACCATACTACATACATCAATACACCTTAAACTTGCACTCCTTCACACAACCACCATCACAAACACACCCTCATCACATTCACACACACACACCTGCACAACCACACTCACACCCCCACAACCATCCACACCCACACCCCCACAACCATCCACACCCACACCCCACACCATGCCCACTAACAAGAATCCAAAGTTCACAAAGGAGGAGCTGGAGGTCCCTGTCGACGAAATCGTCAGAGTCGAGCCACAGCTCTTTGGAACATTGGTCAGACGGACCAGCATATCCGAAAAATCCGCCATGTGGGAGAGGATTGTCAATTCTGTGAATGCTGTTGGGTCCACCAGAAGGACCAGGCATGAGTGCCAAGCCAGGTGGTACGATCTGCGGAGGACGGTCCGCCGCAAAATGACGGATGATCACAACCAGGCTAACATCACTGGAGGAGGGCCGCCCCGCAGACTGGTACACTACCATCCCTGGGAGGAGAAAGTGATGGCCACGCTGCCGCCGGTGGGAGTAGACGGAGTAGAAGGAGTCCGAGAGCCTGGTGAGTACACAAACAACTCACCTCACATGGGGGGAACGCCATGCACAACCAAAATACCAATCATGCACGCAACCCCCCCAAAGCCAGCATCGTACACAACCACACTCCAAAAACACACACATGCCACTAGCGCGTCCATGCCCCATGCCCCAAGCAAGGCCATGCCAAGTCACAGGCCACACAAAACACCAACACAAGAGAGGATGTCCCCGATGCCGGGAGGGTGGGCCTCAAAACTAACATAGAGCAACTCTGAAGCACACAACAATGCCCTCAGCCCATATGGCCTAGGGCACAGCCATACAAACAGTGTGTCCCCACACAGTACTGTGTTGCCTGCTAATGGTGGCCGCGTTGCAGGATGACATGGGTATGAAGGCACAATTTGCACATAACAGCAGCCGATGAAGATGCATCACTCTGAAAGAGTGTCAGCACACACCGCCACAGCAGCAGCGCAGACTCAGACACTCCGCCCAATGGGTGCCCGGAGATAAGAAACAAACCCACATGAACAAGCCAATGGCCTTTGAAAGACCTGCAAACAGTGTGTCCCCAGGAAGCTGGGCTGAGGTGACAGAGGGTGACACACAGAGGGAGGGAGAGGGGGAGAGAGAGGGAGACGGACAGTGGGAGGAGGGTGACAGAGGGAGGGAGAAAGGGAGACGGACAGAGGGAGGAGGCTGACAGAGGGAGGGAGAAAGGGAGACGGACAGAGGGAGGAGGCTGACAGAGGGAGGGAGAAAGGGAGACAGAGGGAGACGGACAGTGGGAGGAGGCTGACAGAGGGAGGGATAAAGGGAGACAGAGGGAGACAGACAGCGGGAGGAGGCTGACAGAGGGAGGGAGAAAGGGAGACAGAGGGAGACGGACAGTGGGAGGAGGCTGACAGAGGGAGGGAGAAAGGGAGACAGAGGGAGACAGACAGTGGGAGGAGGCTTACAGAGGGAGGGAGAAAGGGAGACAGAGGGAGACGGACAGTGGGAGGAGGCTGACAGAGGGAGGGAGAAAGGGAGACAGAGGGAGATGGACAGTGGGAGGAGGCTGACAGAGGGAGGGAGAAAGGGAGACAGAGGGAGACGGACAGTGGGAGGAGGCTGACAGAGGGAGGGAGAAAGGGAGACAGAGAGAGACGGACAGTGGGAGGAGGGTGACAGAGGGAGGGAGAAAGGGAGACAGAGGGAGACGGACAGTGGGAGGAGGGTGACAGAGGGAGGGAGAAAGGGAGACGGACCGAGGGAGGAGGCTGACAGAGGGAGGGAGAAAGGGAGATGGACAGTGGGGGGAGGGTGACAGAGGGAGGGAGAAAGGGAGACGGACAGAGGGAGGAGGCTGACAGAGGGAGGGAGAAAGGGAGACAGAGGGAGACGGACAGAGGGAGGAGGCTGACAGAGGGAGGGAGAAAGGGAGACGGACAGAGGGAGGAGGCTGACAGAGGGAGGGAGAAAGGGAGACAGAGGGAGACGGACAGTGGGAGGAGGCTGTCAGAGGGAGGGAGAAAGGGAGACAGAGGGAGACGGACAGTGGGAGGAGGCTGACAGAGGGAGGGAGAAAGGGAGACAGAGGGAGACGGACAGTGGGAGGAGGCTCACAGAGGGAGGGAGAAAGGGAGACAGAGGGAGACGGACAGTGGGAGGAGGCTGACAGAGGGAGGGAGAAAGGGAGACAGAGGGAGACAGACAGAGGGAGGAGGTTGACAGAGGGAGGGAGAAAGGGAGACAGAGGGAGACGGACAGTGGGAGGAGGGTGACAGAGGGAGGGAGAAAGGGAGACAGACAGAGGGAGGAGGCTGACAGAGGGAGGGAGAAAGGGAGACAGAGGGAGACGGACAGAGGGAGGAGGCTGACAGAGGGAGGGAGAAAGGGAGACAGAGGGAGACGGACAGTGGGAGGAGGGTGACAGAGGGAGGGAGAAAGGGAGACAGAGGGAGACGGACAGTGGGAGGAGGGTGACAGAGGGAGGGAGAAAGGGAGACGGACAGAGGGAGGAGGCTGACAGAGGGAGGGAGAAAGGGAGACGGACAGAGGGAGGAGGGTGACAGAGGGAGGGAGAAAGGGAGACAG
Source organism: Triturus cristatus (assembly GCF_964204655.1). Lineage (NCBI taxonomy): Eukaryota > Metazoa > Chordata > Amphibia > Caudata > Salamandridae > Triturus > Triturus cristatus. The sequence continues at coordinate 763,305,371 of NC_140595.1, forward strand.
ACAGAGGGAGGAGGCTGACAGAGGGAGGGAGAAAGGGAGACAGAGGGAGACGGGACAGTGGGAGGAGGCTGACAGAGGGAGGGAGAAATGGAGACAGAGGGAGACGGACAGAGGGAGGAGGCTGACAGAGGGAGGGAGAAAGGGAGACAGAGGGAGATGGACAGTGGGAGGAGGCTGACAGAGGGAGGGAGAAAGGGAGACAGAGGGAGACGGACAGTGGGAGGAGGCTGACAGAGGGAGAGAGAAAGGGAGACAGAGGGAGACGGACAGTGGGAGGAGGCTAACAGAGGGAGGGAGAAAGGGAGACAGAGGGAGACCAAATAACCCTTGGTTGGTGTGGCCATGTCCGCTCATCAGCAGGTGGCTTGTGTGCATGTAGACAAGGTTTGGCAGTGCGTGAACCCCCCTTCAACCTTTGATAAACACTGGGCCATGTGTCAATCTGTGCACGAGTACATCCGTGCTGCAGGCACAAACATAACCTTACACCCAGTATACCCACCCACTGTGTTTGTCAGAACCCTGTCACAAATGGTTAAGTTACCTACCTGCATTCTCAAATAGCATGGAAAAAACACCATTTGGCCACGTACAGTGCAACACGTAAGGCAGCTCTGCATGGCTTGCTACGCCTGCTCACTACACTGCTGACTGCGTTCCCAAAAGATGCATCAACTAAGATTGTGTCAGACATAGGTAAAGTGTCGAAAGCTGTGGCCAAGGGACATACCCATGCACAAGTGCACTGTGAGAGGAATGCTAGCCAAATCCAACCACCCAGAGGAACTGTGCCAACTCAAAAATGAATGAAACATGGATGTCGCATGTAACACAATTAACACTGTCTCTCTCACACACAGGTCAACGTCGTCGATCTCCCCCCAACACTGGGGGGGAAGACTCACAGGACCAGGCTCTGCGTGAAGAGGACCCCACCGGCAGCGACGACTCTCACCACTCCGTGGATGACCCAGACCAACCTGGCCCTCTGGTGTCCAACCACCTGCAGCACCTGCGTCAGGTACAACTGTGCCAACCACCACCCCCATTCCTGCCACATCCCAGGAGACACCCAGGAGCCCTGCCCGCACACAACAACACAGCCAGTCTGTCCAGGAGGGACAAGGTTCTCCGGGCACCCTGGAGGAGGCAGGCGACACCGCAAATGCCATCCCTCAGGGGTCCCGGAGACCCGATGTGCCCACAACGGCAGGCCAGGCGCAAGTGGGCAGGGGTGGTGGGAGTGGAGGATGGCGGTGGCGCGAACCTGACAAGTTGGCTCAGGAACCGGTAATGTCACACGTCAGCAACATCCTGGACACATACCGGCGTGATGCCAGGGGCCTGGTCCAGATTGCGTCTACCCTCACAGACATCAAGGGGACCCTCGAGGAGATGACCCTGCAGGCCGAGCAACATGCCTGTCAACAGCGACACCAAGGACGGATGGAGGCAAGACAGGCTGAGCTCGTGGCGGTGCAAACGGACATGACCCGTGTACTCCGTCGGATTGCCGAAAACATGGGCAACCCTCCCTGTGCCACCAGGCGAAGAACATCACCACCCACAGGGAGGGATCAGGAGGAGGAGGATTCATCCGACGGAGCATCACAAGCATCGTCACGGCCTGCTTCTGAGGGTCCCCACAGGAGGGTGGGTCGCCCACGCAAAAGACCGTGAGAGTCAGCGGAACATCACCATCTCCCAGGTCACCTGGCCTGGCACCTGGCCCTCTGGCCCAACAGCAGCACATCAGCAAATGACATTCTCTTCCACATGGCCTTGCTGGTCACTGTCTGACCAATGTTGACAAAGACTGTGGCATAGACTCTGATGACTTTCAATGGCAAGGATACCAACTCCCCCAGTGAACTTTGGATTCTACACTCCCGCCAAGCACCTCTTGTCATCCCCCCAAACACGTGCCCCACCACAAATAAAAATCATCACAATCACCAGATGATGCCGTCATTTTGCATTATTCCACTACATGTGTGTGTTGTAAAGTCAAACCATGTCAGATTTCAGAAGTAACTCCAACCATCCATACCCTGGGGTCTGAGTCTGGCACAGGACACACATGGGTCACAATGTATCATCCAATACAGACATGGAGCACCATACTCACCCGTGATGGGCCCAACCAGCTGAGGGGGTGCCCGCACAACTGTGCCTACAGACCTATTTAGAAGAGCAACAGTCATGCGCAGAGATCAGGGATCATGTGGAGTGTCCTGGAGTGGGAGTCCCAGGTATGTGTAGACACGTGGCAGAACCATGTCCTGCATGCTTGAGTCAGGTGGATGTGGAGAATAGTGGGCCGGCCAAGGTTGGATGCATGGAGATGGCACAATGGGGTGTTGGATCACAGTGCTACAAGGTTGTGTTGTGGTTTTTGGCTGCATCCTGAGTGTGTGCGTGGATTGAGAAGGTCATCCTGCAGCTGCCAGTGATCCATTCCCCCCATCTCTGTTGGACGTTGATGTGGCCTGGTCGCCGGATGTAGAAGCAGAGCTGTGCAGATGCACCCTGGATGTGGGCAAGTATCATGGGATTTGTAACGCACATGTCCGTAGAGTGCAGGGTAGGATGAGACACGGCTGTCGTAGTTGACCTGGGGGATGGTCTCCCTCTTGCCTTGAGGTGTATGGAACTGGGGATCTTGTGCATAATGCAGAGTGTGCTGCAGCATGAGGCACAGATGCTGCTGATCAGCATAGCACATGTCAGCAAGCTATCCATGATGAACACCACCTCGTTTGCGTGGACACTGGGTGCCCTTGCTGCAGGGCCTGCAGCAGCATGCGCCATGTCAAGAAAACAATGCCACAAGTAGCACACAAAGACAAGGATCTCAGGAAGGAACTATGCAAAAGGTGTATGTCAAGGAAGGAATGTCTGGTTCAACATGGCACACACACACACAATGGTTTCACATGCAGCACAGTGGCCGTCGTGGATACTGACATGCCACAATACCTACACAGCCATGGACATCATGCACAATACAGATTCTAATCCCTGACAAACAGCTTGCATCTTGCTACTCTACACATAGACTCATATGCACCATATCTGAGAACAATGCCAGACATGCCGCATGCACAGTGGCAACAGACCACCATTGACAGAGATGAGGCACCTTGGAGGCAGAGGGACACCTTTATTACTCATGTGTGTCGGAATGCTAATGCAACTCTATCAACACATACACAGCTCATGTGGATGAACATGTGGGACCAACACTGGCACCCCCCTTTGCAGCACAGATGCTGGAAATCCATAGAACTGGAACACAAGTGACGGGTTACAGCTAAACACCCCCTGCTGCTCACGGAGAGGCTGCTATACACCATTGAGCCCCTAATGGGGAATTCACACACCATGTCAACCCGGTGCAACCCGTATGTTTCCGAGGGCAGTGTTACACACATTGATGACTTCATCACAATCCACAATCCCATTACAGATGACTGTGCCCAAGTCTGACCATCAATTCAGGTGAATTCAGCTCCATGTCATGTGCCCCATGGTGATTCTACATGTATGTAAAGTATCCAAACATGAACAGGAGCAGTGCACACACATTCAAAACAAATACCACTCCCAAAAAGCCGTGCTGCATCCCTTACCCTAAGGAGATTTTCAAACTTGTCCGTGCATGTAACGCTGATTCAGCACATGTTGCTGTGTTCATGAGGAATAGCAGGAGCACAACAATGCCACCAGCAGACAGCATGCGCAAGTACCTGTGGATGAGAGACACACCAGAAGTCAGCCAAAAGAAGCACATCCGCATGCATGTGCATGTACTCGACACGTATAAGGTTGTCAACATGCTAGGTGACAATAATGACTCTGGAAAAACATTCTTCCATTGCACCATCACGCGAGTGACACATCCAAACACACCTCTGACTCACTTGGCAGACATGCAGATGGACACACACATTGCAACACATGCCACACACGGCCCAATGCGTGCACACTCAGACACTGGAACTCACCACTAAGCAAAGAAGTTGCGTATGAGCCGACTCCGGATGTCCTCTACCGCCTCCTCCTCCTCCACATCACTTGCCTCGTGACCAAGCCCTTCATCCTCCACGGGTGGATGGTCCTGCTCATCTGGATCCAGGATGAGTGGCACAGCTTTCTCCACTGCCATGTTGTGCAGCATGCAGCACACGAGGAGGATCTTGCAGACCTTCACCGGTGCATATGGGAGTGCGCCACCGGTCTTGTGGAGGCAACGGTATCGGCTCTTCAGGAGGCCAAACGTCCTCTCTATCACTCGCCTGGTCCGCCCATGGGCGTTGTTGTAGCGGTGATCGGCAGCCGTGCTGGGGTTGCGGAGAGGCGTGATCAGCCATGGCATGTTGGGATAGCCAGCGTCCCCTACATGGAAACATCATGGACAACAGTGGGTCAGGAGAAGCAGTAAGACAGGAAGATGACTTTAAATAAAGGACTGCCAGAGTATACCCACCAACAATACATGCTCGTTCGTTGCGCAGCTGCAGCATCATTTCAGGCACCCTGCTACGCCTCATGATGTAGGCATCGAGTGCTGATCCTGGAAAACGAGCACAGACATGTGAAATCACCATGTTGGCAAGACACACCACAAGGGCATTAATGGAGTGGTAATGCTTGCGGTTCCTATACGCTACCTCCTGTGCCTGTGGTGGTACCAAAGCCAAATGTGTTCCATCTATGGACCCAATGACATGGGGCATCCCTCCCAGGGCATAGAACTCATGCTTGACACCTGTCAACTGCTCAGGAGTTGGGAATTTTATGAACTCATCCAGGTGATCCAACATGGCCTCTAAAAAATCATGCAGAACACGGCTGAACATGGTTTGGTACATGCCACCAACATGGGCAATGGTATGTTGAAAGGCACCCGTGGCAAAGAAATGTAGGGCTGCCATCACCTTCATCTTGGGTGTCAGTGCAGTAGGATACCTGTGTAGCGGTTGGAGGTGTGGTGCCAGCCGTGTCGTCAAGTCCTCAATCAAATGTTGGGGGAAGTGGTAGCGGCGTATACAGTCATGTTCCCTCAGGTCAGCCAAGTCTGGAATTGGTCAAGGGAGAGGCGGAGCCCTGCAGTGAATTAGAAGGGACAACGAAGAATGAGTACAGTACACCACCAATGTCAATGTACTGAGCACATGTTCAACAGGCAATACACATATGCTACATAGAGAGTCAGGTCTGTGCAATATGCCCTGGACACGTATGCCAGGCAGGTGACACTCCTACCAAGAGCCAGCTACAAACGTTGATTCTCAACCTCAATATGCCATGCCATGAAACTAGCTGTGGGCCAGTGTAAGTGAACAGGCAGACGCATTACAGGAGTTACAGACATCCACATATGTGCAGAAGAAGGATGTTTATTGTACAGACAGGTTGCGGAACACTAGAGGCACAGGTCACATGTCATAGAAAAAGGACAGACCACACACCTTGCCATGAAGGATTACATGTCAAGACTGATCACACATACATTGAGAGTATGCAGATATGTCCTTGTTTTGAAACTCCGTGTCGATGCATACATACACACCTTACGTCGGATTACACATGTGGGCTGGTGTGCGTAACAGTGTGCCATGGCCATCTACACACAGACACATGTTGGTTGCAGCAACTGCAGATGCATTTGACCAAACACCTACAGCAAACCTATGGGAACACATGACACACACATGACATAGTTACAGCGTGCAACGTGGGCATTCACATGTCAGGGGTAATATTCCGTGTACCTGGCATCAGGGGACAGTTGCGGGTGTCGGTGACTGTGCCATGCCAGTGACGCATGGCTCAACAAGTCTGTAGTACATGCACACATTTCAAAGGAGTGAAGGGGATGTGTGGCACATAGGGCACCATCACACATGACATGTGTACACAGCTCATCATACTTTTATTAGCTTCACACCTCAGGAGTATAGTGCCACATCACAGCCTGACCCACCTGTGCCCGACACATGTAGTACTGCACAGACAATGCCTTGATGTCCAGCCTTGGCCAAGTATGACAGCTCAATTCCTTTCTGTGTGCCACCTGTCACCACTGTCAGGTGTGAAACGCACCGTACATACGCTCTGAGGGCGTGTGTAGGGTCCCAATCACTATGGGAGTGCTGGCGTATGCGTACGCCATAGTGATACGGACCGACCCTACACACGCGTGTACGGTCCGTAGTACTATGGCGTACGCATACGCCAGCACTCCCATAGTGATAGGGACCCTACACAAGCGTGTACGGTCCATATCACTGTGGCGTACGCATACGCCAACACTCCCATAGTGATAGGGACCCTACACACGCGTGTACGGTCCGTATCACTGTGGCGTACGCATACGCCAGCACTCCCATAGTGATAGGGACCCTACACACGCATGTACGGTCCGTATCACTGTGGCGTACGCATACGCCAGCACTCCCATAGTGATAGGGACCCTACACACGCGTGTACGGTCGTATCACTGTGGCGTACGCATACGCCAGCACTCCCATAGTGATAGGGACCCTACACACGCGTGTACGGTCCGTATCACTGCATTTGGGGTGCCCTAGGCCCTGGGGTGTACCTGTGTGTAAATATTGAATTAACATAGGGGACACATGAGGGACAAGTATAAGGGCCTAAATGCATGCTGGTTGTCATGGAGACCCAGTTTAAAGTTTGAATTATTGCATCAGGTGGCCAGCAGAAGTCGGTTGGAAACAATATACTTTGTTGCAAAGTGGTTGTTGACTTGACATCATGCTCAAGTTTTAAACCATGCAAAGCCACTCACTGGGGTAGGTGTAAAGGGATTGGAGGAAACGTAGGATGCTAATGTGACTGACCAATCACTCTGTACTCCTGTAAATTAAACAGGCCAGCAAGGCAGATATAAGGCAGCCAGGTCCCATGAGAGAGCACTTGCCTGCACATCCTTTCATTCCACAACACTGCTGCTGCTCGTGATTCCTCTGGCACCATGTCCAGGTCTGTGGAGAGGGCCCAGCCATTCACCATGGAGGAGAATATGGCGTTGGTGGATGTGATCCTCCCACAGTACACCATGCTGTATGGTCGACCAGGGGAGCAGGTGAGTGCAGACTCCACTAGCTTAGACTGTGCCCCTTTTTTGTGACTGTGACTTCTGGCATTGTGTCCCTGTGTGACAGACATGCAATGTTGTTTAAAGTGGGTCCCAGGGTGGGGAATGCCTCATGTCTCCCATGCAGAGCATGCTGTGGTTCCTGTGTGCACTCCTCACTTGCATTGTGCTTACTGTGACAATCAATGCATGGTGCATGCCACATTCTGCCTGGCTACTCCTCCTGGGAATGTTGTTGCTACAGTCCTGATGTGATTCTGTGGTCCCCCCAGTGTGACAGGTGACAGTACCCATAGATGTGTGTTTGTTTAGTGTACCTGTGCTGTGAGTGTCCAAATGATGTGTTGGTCCCCTGGACATTGGTGTGTGTGTAAGTCCGCTGTCATGTGGCTGAGTGCATATGGGGAGTGTTGCACACCAGCTGCATGAGGGATGGATATACCCTGCCCATGTGATGTGAGCAGGGAGCAGTGCTGTGTGACTGCCGTGCTGAGCCTGCCCCACACCTGTTCCACCCCCCAGTCTAGTGGCACATGGGCAGAGTGAGGTTTGTACCCGCAGTTGGCAATGGCAGGTGATTGTCCTGTGCCTGTGTGTGTCTGTGTACTCTGCTGAGGTAGCGTCAGTGGGCTGGGGCATGTGACTGCTTTGAGGTGCTGTACATAATCCTTGTGTAGCTTGTGATGCACAGTGTGATCCAGGATCATTGATTGTGTGGCACCCCTCATGCCACCTGTGTACTTTCAATGCCACGTAGTGCATTTTGTCTTCCACAGTGGATTATGTCCCTATGACAAATGTGCAATGAGTTGCCTGCATACCATGGCCTGTTCAAAGAAGACAAATTGTTAATATGTGTGTCTCTGTGTCATTGCTCAGGTGAATTAAAGTATTCTCACTTTTGCATCCTCACAGGTAGGCGTCCATGCCAAGGGGGAGATATGGAAGCAAGCCGTCAGTGCCGTGAGGAATACGGAGGGTCGGAAGCGGCGCCTAGCCAAGGTGAGGAAACGCTGGCAGGATATCCGGTGCTGGATGAGGAGGATTGCAGGGGTCCTGCTGGGGGACTCACCTGAGAGCCGGATGAACCGTAGGCGCCGGCGTCTGACCCACATCCATAAGCGTGTGCTGGCGGTGGTCTTCCCCGACTTGGATAGGCGCTTACAGGAGAAGCAGCAGCAGGAAGGGGGTAGGTACATGTGTGTTTGTTGTGTGTCACCAGCTTTTGGAAGTGCGCAGTTGCATGGATACACTGCCAGGGTTTACATGTACAGTGCATAACCAGTTCCCCAAAGTAAACCGGTGCTGTTCTTCCTCCCTTCCCCTCCTTGCCATGTGTTCCCTGGTCTGTGTGTAGTCACTCTTGCACAAGGTAATCTAGGCTGGCAGTTAATCCAAGTGCCCAATGCTTGCAGCATCATGTGTGGGGGTGGAGTGTAACAGGTTTTGGGACCTTGGCTGTGCCCTGGCCAGTTCAGTCATTTTGGGGTCCATGTCAGTTGGCACTGATGCTGAGTCCCAACATAGGAGTGTGTCTTTAAAGTATACTGCCTTCCAGCATGCATGTCCAATGTTGTGCCCTCTGACATGATGTGCATGAGTGAGAGTAATGCATAGTGCAGGGACGGTTGCTTCAGTTGCAGTCATATCCATCTAGGACCATGGAGGTGTGTGGCCACTACCGTGCCCTTGGGCACCTTTTCCTAGGTATCATGTGTGTCATCCAACAATGTGGACATTCTCTGTGTCTTCGGCATAGGTTGGGCTCTGTGGCATTGTACCCTGGCCTCATCTGTATTGACGTAAACTGTGCTACATGTGTCCACTGTACAGTGTGACCCAATTTTGCTTGTGCATACTCACAGTGGGCAGTGCCTGTGTGTCTTGGAACGACAATCTGATGATGGTTGATTGTCAATGATATATGTGGACAGGCGCACCAGGGGTAGTTTGTGTACAATCAGGATTTAGTGCCGGCCATGTGTTTTTATCCCAGAGTAAGAGGTGTAAGTACTTCCTCTGTCTCAATCACATTGTCTCAGGTAGGGGGTGCTTTGTGCGGGCAAGGCCTACATGTCCAAATCTGACGTCTCCCTGCTAGGTCTGGCCTGTGTGTGATGTTTGTCTGGACATACACTCAAGGTGCAGTGACCCAGTCATGTTGGGCATGTTTTAATGTATCAGCTTTGCAGCATGTGCAAAAAGTTAATAGACATGGTTCCTGCTCATCCCTTTTTTGTCAATGCTATGTGGTACAGATGCTGTGCACGATTGTCCCCAGAGCCTGGCTCCTCTGTCCTATTTGATAGCAAGGAATTTGCTGTTGGGTCATGCTCTCCATTGTTTCTCAGTGGCATTGTGGGTCAACCAGCTGTGTGTTGCAGGGCCTACATATGTACCTTGTGTTGTAGATGTTACTCATGTTGCTTTTCAGGCTATGCACTGTGACCTATGTAGATTTGACTCATGTGACATATGTATACAGGTGTCTGATTATTTCCTGTCTCTTCACCTTGCCCACAGCATCGTCGGGGGACTCCGAAGGAGACACTGGCACGGACCGTGAGGAGGGAGCAGGCACCAGTGGCAGCAGTGCTGTCTTGTCTGGCGCATCGAGTGGCACGGAGGCCGAGGGGAGTGAGGCGGAGGACCTGTCCAGTAACACCACCAATTATGACTATGACGGGTCCGAGGCTGATCTCCCAGAGGGGGCGGAGGCTGCTCCCACAGCTGACAGCAACACTCGATCTCTACCCACCCCCTCGATTCCCATCACCGGCCTCCCACTTGCTCTGGTCCCTTCCCGCCGTGCTAGGTCACCACGTGTCTCCTTCTTGCCAGGCACCGCACCCCCTGCCCCTGTCTCCACTGCTGCCGCCAATGCCGAGTCTGTGGACATCCTGCGCCAGTTGCAGTTTGGTCAGACTGCGATGCTTAATGTCCTCCATGGCCACACACGAGTGCTCACCCAGATGGAGGCATACATGGAGGGCGTCTCAGCTGCCCAGTCTGACCAACACCAGTTGCTGAGGTCCATTGACTCGACACTGACTGCAGCAGTGGGTCTCTTGCAGCGCTACGTCCCCCCTACCCCTGCACCATCCACACTTCCCACTCCCATGCCTGTCCAAAGCACACCCAGACATACCCATGCACGCACCCCACCAGACACAGGCACCACACCACCAGGGAAGGCCAAGCGCACACCTCCTGTCACGCACACACAGGGTGAAGTAGGCACACCCACTGGGTCGGGGGGCAAACGGAAGACACGCAGCCACAGTGGGAGTCCACATTCATCACAACCCACTACCTCCAAATCCACTCCCCTCAGCTCTCCTGGCCAGGATTCCACTAAAGAATCCTTCATGGCCGCTCTGTCCCTGAGCCCCAGTGTGACACCACCCCGCAAGCGGTCGAAGGAGTCCCCGGTCAGGGTAGTTGAGTCCCCCCCCTGTCCACACCCTTCCCCAGTAGCGCTGCGACCCATCCCTCCGACACCCCCCCTCCTTGGGGCCTGTGGTTCCTTCGGGTGCAGGGGAGACGCTGGAGGACCTTGCAACCGTGTGCAGTGCCATTCTCACCTCCACCTTTGGCGCTGCCCCACTCCCTGTGGTGGAGTCCTCCGTCCCTGCACCCACAACACCTACCCTTGCCCCTCCTGTCCCTGCGGTGCCTGGTCCTTCCCCCCCACATGATGCCCCCCCTTTGGAAGCAAAGGAGGTATGAACTGTGCAGGCAAGCTAGGGGACACGCGTCCCTATGTGTCCCCCACTAGGAATTGGACTATGGACTGCCCTATGGGCCTTGTACATATTGAACTTTTAATGACAAATCTTTTTTTAATGCTGAATAAAGCTATGTTTTTTTCCCTTTGCACACTACTGCTTTTCTGGTATTGCTGTTGGTGGTGCAGCTCCATGATTTGGGGTGGGGATAATGTGTTAGGTGTCTGGCAAATGTAGTAGTGTGCTGCTCATGGGATGGACCCTGGTATCTGTGTGCCATCACAAGGTATTTGCGAAATAACTTTGTTCATGTATGCTCTTACTGCATGGTGACATTGTCCCAAGGTGTGTTCCTTCCTCTATGGACCCTGACATCTTCCCTGCAGGGTGTTTCCTAAATGTTGTGCTGAGCTGTGTCTACATATCCTTTGTGTGTGACGGATCCGTTCAACTTTGGCCATGCATGCTGGGCAATGTCTCCACCTGCATCATTTGTGGCATCCTTGGTGGTCACTGTACTTGTGTGTGGAGTATATTGAAGTTACTTCATGTGGACATGTTCCCTTTTACACACTATGCATGTGTGTACTCCCAGCCTCGCACACATGTTACGTGTTCTGCAGGGTCTTTGAGCACCTGACTGACAATTGTGGGCATTGTATCTGTGGGTACTGCACCCTTTTCTTTCCATGGGCACTGCTGGGAGGACTCTGCACCCACCCCTACTGTGTCTGGGCACTACTGGGAGGACTCTGCACCCACCCCTCCTGTGTCTGGGCACTGCTGGGAGTGATAGGCACCCACCCCTCATATGTCTGGGCACTGCTGGGAGTGATAGGCACCCACCCCTCCTATGTCTGGGCACTGCTGGGAGTGATAGGCACCCACCCCTCCTGTGTCTGGGCACTGCTGGGAGGACTCTGCACCCACCCCTCCTGTGTCTGGGCACTGCTGGGAGTGATAGGCACCCGCCCCTCCTGTGTCTGGGCACTGCTGGGAGGACTCTGCACCCACCCCTCCTGTGTCTGGGCACTGCTGGGAGTGATAGGCACCCACCCCTCCTGTGTCTGGGCACTGCTGGGAGGACTCTGCACCCACCCCTCCTTTGTCTGGGCACTGCTGGGAGGACTCTGCACCCACCCCTCCTGTGTCTGGGCAGTGCTGGGAGTGATAGGCACCCACCCCTCCTATGTCTGGGCACTGTTGGGAGTGATAGGCACCCACCCCTCCTATGTCTGGGCACTGCTGGGAGTGATAAGCACCCACCCCTCCTATGTCTGGGCACTGCTGGGAGTGATAGGCACCCACCCCTCCTATGTCTGGGCACTGCTGGGAGGACTCTGCACCCACCCCTCCTGTGTCTGGGCAGTGCTGGGAGTGATAGGCACCCACCCCTCCTATGTCTGGGCACTGCTGGGAGTGATAGGCACCCACCCCTCCTATGTCTGGGCACTGCTGGGAGGACTCTGCACCCACCCCTCCTGTGTCTGGGCAGTGCTGGGAGTGATAGGCACCCACCCCTCCTGTGTCTGGGCACTGCTGGGAGTGATAGGCACCCACCCCTCCTATGTCTGGGCACTGCTGGGAGTGATAGTCACCCACCCCTCCTGTGTCTGGGCATGTAGGCTCGGGACATACACGGGTGTGGGTACGCTCCATTCATACACGGGTGGGGGTACGCTCTGTACATACACTGGTGGGGTGTGGGTACGCTCCATTCATACACGGGTGTGGGTACGCTCCATTCATACACGGGTGGGGGTATGCTCCATACATACACTGGTGGGGTGTGGGTATGCTCCATTCATACACGGGTGGGGGTACGCTCCATTCATACACGGGTGGGGGTATGCTCTGTACATACACTGGTGGGGTGTGGGTACGCTCCATTCATAAACGGGTGGGGGTACGCTCCATTCATACCCGGGTGGGGGTACGCTCCGTACATACACTGGTGGGGTGTGGGTACGCTCCATTCATACACAGGTGTGGGTACGCTCCATTCATACACGGGTGGGGGTACGCTCCATTCATACACGGGTGAGGGTACGCTCCGTACATACACTGGTGGGGTGTGGGTACACTCCATTCATACGTGGGTGTGGGTACGCTCTATTCATACATGGGTGGGGGTACGCTCCATACATTCCCGTACCCACCATCTGCAGGCCTGGGTACATACCGTACTCACGCCTTAGGAGCGTGGGTACGGGTCGTACCACGCCCACCCCTACGTCACCCCAACAATGGCGGTACGGCCCGTACCCACATTCTGAAGGCCTGGGTACGGGCCGTACCAGCATTGTTGGGGTGATGTAGGGGTACACGTGGTATGACCCGTACCCACGCTCTGAAGGGTTGGGGGTCTGCACCATACCCAGGCCTTCAGAGCGTGGGTACGGGCCGTACCGCCATTGTTGGGGTGACGTAGGGGTGGGCATGGTACGACCCATACCCACGCTCCTAAGGCGTGGGTACGGTACGTACCGGTATTGTTGTGTTGCCGGTTCGCGTCAACATCCACTTCCGTTGTGGCGGACGCTTGCGTTGCTGGACACGCCCCCACCCCCTCGAGGTGACCAGGTCCTGCAGGTCAGGTATGTCCAGGGCATGTGTGATTTGTTACTTGGGTGGGGGTTATGTGTCCTGCCCCTGCCCCCCCCACCTTTGCCCCTGGGTGTTGTTCTGACCTTCTGTGGCGTCTGCGTCGGTTCCTGTAGAGCAGGTGGACTGCTATGAGTGCTGGGATGACACGTAGGTTCGGGTCCATGGCTGTCCGTCGCGTCCAGGTGCTCCTTGTGCGCGTCGTCCTGATTTCCCGGCAGTTTTTGGCAGCCGGAGAATTTAATCCGTGCGGGGTGAGGTGCAGATCGTACTTCCTGGTTCGTGGAACGCAGCCTGAATGCGTCCCGACGTCATGTCGGCGCTGTCTCGGATCACATTGGTATGTATTTTTTCGTCGGTCGGTGTTTTTTACGAATCGTACGGAAATGGTGTTTCCGTGCGAATCGTACTTGCATGTTTGTAATTTTTTTGTCCCGGGTACGAGTCGGACGGAAAAAACGCTCCGACCGACGGTTCGTACCCGTTTTTTCCAGGATCGGAATCGGCACCTTTGTGTGAAAAATACGAGAATGATCTGGTTATTGTAATGGGAGATATTAATCATAAACTGAACCCAAAAAAAACAAGTTCCCTGGTTTAAAGAAATATTGGTCTCATATATTATAGTGCCTGCTCTCTTCCCCAATTGTACCACTTCTAGACAAGATGTAATGCTAGGGAAGTATTTGGGGATAAAGGGGTTGTTTTGTTTAAATGGTAAGGTGGAAACCAACCGCTCGGCTAAACAGTCCTACAGGATAGGCACCCAACTTTGCCCCATTGATTATGTGTTTATCCAAGCATGGAATTTCCCTTTAGTAAAAGGGTTCCAGGTAACCCAGAGCGAAGGCAGCGATCCTAACGCCCTGTAGTTTGGACTATCCAGGGGGTCAACAAGCCACCGTGAAATAGTACTTCTCCAACAAATGCAGCACCCAAAGCACCTGACAACAAGATTGACAGAGGAATATGTTGAAAAACTGGTCAGCTCCCAACAGAAATTGAATGTGGAAAAAGTAAGGGATCAAAAAGTGGACGGTTTGAGTAAACAATAGAACAAGTTGTACAATGCCTTAGAGTAGAATTAAAACGTAAGAACGGTTGCCCAAATGATAAGCAAACAATACAAGGAAGACAATCAAGCTGGTTCAACTGGGAATGTATGAATAAGAATAGATTAATAAGGCGAGAAGAAAGAAGCCTATGGATTCGGTATGACCAGGGAAGACTGTTAAACTTGATTAAATTGATATAAAATGTTAGTTAGGAATCAGAAGAGGGTTTTTAAAGAGAAATGTTGGGCTAACCTTCTGGAAACAATTTAAACAAAAATTATATGAAAGTTCTGGAAGCTGATACAGGAAGCATCCGGACATTCCTTTGGGGCCTTGAGCTGCGTAGTGGAAGAATCACCTTGGGAAGAGTATCTAGGAGAACTGTATGGGACAAGTGAAAGGTCTGTAGTAAGCAATACAAAACTCTGGGGAGTGGTAATCCAAGACTTAAAAACTCTCTTTACATCAGAAAAGGTAAAAGACACTATAAGAAAGTTTGCATTAACACGTGCAGCAGGACCCGACAACCTCCCTGCCATTATAATAAAGACACAGTTTAATTGGTTCTTAGCCATATTGGACTGTGGTCAAATACCCCAAAAGTGGAGGGGCAGTAATTAGGTCAATCCATTTGATGGGAGATAGGAAAGCCCCAAAGTATTACATATTGATCAAATCTGCTGGATATCAGTGAAAACATTTTCTCCAAAATAATTCTGGGCAGTTTGAAGGAATGGGTGGAACAGCCATCGATCGTGCCGCTGGAACAAGGAGACTTTAAGGATGAACACTCTACGGTGGACCATTGTTTCGCCCTATGGGCGGTGGCGCCGAAGTCTATGGAGCAGCGAGGAAAGTTGTGTTGCTGCTTTGTAGAATTCCGCGCAGCATTTGATATGGTCGACAGGAGATGCCTTTGGGAGACCTTGAGAAAATATGATATCTCAGAAGGGCTCCTGGCTGCAATCCAGATCTGGGCCCAAGTCATTAATGATACGGCGGGGGCCTTGACACCGAAAATAGCGATTAATAATGGTCTAACACAGGGCTGTGTATTGGCCCCTCTACTCTTCGCCATCTTCTTAACTGATTTGCCACTTGGAGGTAGACAGAGGTGCTAGCCCAAAAATGAATGGGAAACAACTTTCCTGCCTACTGTATGCCGATGATTAAGTATTTCTTGACCAGACAGAGATGGGCCTACAAAGGAAGTTAAATGCTTTTAGTGAATACTGTGCGGCCAAGCATTTAACTGTAAATATGGACAAAACCGTAATTCTTTGTTTTGGAAAGATAGACCAGAGGTTTAATTGGTACTTGGGCCCAACCAAATTGGAAAACGTGAACGAGTATAAATATCTTGGTGCCTGGTTTGACAAGTCTTTAAAGTGGCACAAAATGTTGTTTTTAGTAAGCACATCCGGTGTCTTTAAGAATGCTGTTCCTTGTATGTGTTTCTGAAAGGGTACCATACATTTCTTTTTGCTTTTCTTGCACGCATGTATTGTATTCTACATAGTCGTCTAATTCCTACCAATTTATAGTACCTGCCCATTATTAGGACAATGTAAACTAAGGGCTTGGTGTCAAGACTGATTCTAGACACCCCTGCAGGATATGTTGGCTTATAGGCCAGCTAGCTCACAGTGCCACCATAAGCCCCCCTAACCTATTAGGGAGCGAAGAGTTTCTGGCAACCACTGAACATGACAACCCTGATTCCTCAGGAATTGTGGAAACAGTACAGAACATTTCACTCGGTCACTCGTGCTCACTTATTCCCAGAGAAATATACAGAGAATACACAGTGAGACATTTTCAATAATATTTATTGAACCAACGTTATTCTTGCAAAAAATACATGTGCAGCAATGATTAGTAGACAGAAGCAGATAAACGTGATTACAAGCACCAAGAGCGTAAATAGTAGATATGTGCTTAACAAGTGTATATATGCAGGCTTATACACAAGGCAGTAGTCTGACTTACTCCTACTATGTGAACTCTACTCTAAGTGTACCTAGAGTGCAAATAGTTGTGGAGCCAAGAATCTCCCCAAGGGACGATCCAACCCCATTTCCTGATGGGAAAGAGTGAAGGACCCCATCTTGGTCATGAACTGGACACCCCTCGTGAGATGTCAGACCGCTGCATGGTGATTTCTCAACATGCAACGACCCTAGGTGTCAGTGGAAGTACCTCCTCTACTAATTTATTGGGATGCTCATCATTTATAATAGAAAGCAGGCTTGTGATGTACGCATAGATTAGTGATGTTGTGGATATGTAGAAAGCCCTTTCGCCCCATGGATGAAAATAGTGATGACATCTATACGTAGTAAGGAACAAGACCTTGCACATGATGTTCAGGGCATTGTGATAATTTCGTGCATGCAAATGTCACAGCTTGGAAATGTTATTTGTGAGGACAATGTAAGAAATGAGCTGCTGCACTACATGGGCCTAACCTCGGAATATAACACCTACTCCTCATACTAAGGGTCAACATCTAAAAAGCTATCTAAAAAGCCAGCAGACAGTTTTAAAAACATCAAAAAACAACTGTAAAAGCGAGATTCCCAATAAAATATGTAAAATGTTTTATGCCATTACATTATTTGAGATCCCAAGAACCCCCAAAAGCCATGGTGTCTAGAAAAAGAAAAGGCTGTTTTGGTACATTTAAAATAAAGATTTGTTCTCTCACGGAAAAGGCCAGTTGTTTATATGTTCCAAGTGGTAGACGCAACAGTGCTGTTGCCCACATCTGAAGACATTCCCAGAGGCGCACCTCATAGTATGTTTATGGAGCAAAGGTGATTCCATCCAATTCCCACAGCAGCCGCTGAGGGATGTGTTGTATCCAACAAGTGTTCCACAGAGCCGTTATACTCATGGGCCTTTATGGGGTCCAGCAGTACTTCAATGTCCAGTGGCGCAACCAATTCTGATCTGAGACATATATCCAGGACATATTCTTAGCTGCAAAGCAGCCAATGGAAGACAGGTTAAATGCAGTTAAGCCAGACTGGCCTGAAAGACAAGAACCAGTGCTCATTTAGTTCCTGCAGCCGAGTTGTGCTGAAGCAGTGTATCATGCACTCACGGCAACGCAGCACTAGCAGTGATGTCTCCATTCCGAGTTGAACTGGGACGTCTATTGTGGAGCAGATAGAATAAAATCACTATTCCCGCCAGAGGTAGCAGGACAAGAAGGAGCCCTCCAAACACGTCAATGGATGGTGTCTCAGCTACGGTGAAAGGTAATTGGTCAAATTTTTGAATGCACAACATGATATATTTCAGATCTCTACATGCCATTGTCATCTGTTTTCTGTTAGATCATATGCTAAAAACAGATTTGTACTGTTGATGTAATGCCATTGCACCAGGCCAGAGAATAATGTTATATCCAGCTCAATATTACTACTGACCGTAATTGTGACTTTCCATGTTGTAATATAGACATGTCTTGTCGTATTATGTCAATTGCGGAAGACACTATGTTACCCAGTGAATACATTCTGGATGAGAAAGTGGTCATGTGATTGTCAACCACAGCCAAAGCTTTCTCTAGGTTAACCCTTCAATCTCTTAGCAGCTTCCTGTTCAGAAATCTTCCACACAACATTGTATATTCTGTACAAAAAGCACTTTTGACGTGGGTTCCGGGGACCTAGTAAAAAATCCCTGAGATCCATGTCATCAGAAATATTGAACAAGTGTTGCTTCACCTGGGAGAGTGTTGAGGTTTTTAGCCAATCTAGGCATTACTTCCCAACACCATATGACGGCACCACCTGAGTGTTCTGTCTGTACATATTGCTGATCAGTCTTATTGATCCTATATCCTATGGAGTTACCAAGGAATCTAGACTGACTCCAGTTTGTGTCCACAGGCCAAACCAACCATCCCTTCCAATTTGAGTCTGATGAATTGAAAGAACCATTACATATCATGGTGTCTAGTGTATCCTCACTAAAGTGTGTAAAGTGCTGCCAATTTCAAAATGTGAGAATGCAGGAATACGAGGTGTGTTCAAATCCTTTGTTTTTGTTATACCTAGACATGAACTTTGTTGTACTGTCTTGTTCAGGAAAATCATTTGATGTGGTATGAGGCATGTTCTAAAAAAGGCCTTTGTGCCCTGAATCTGCCAATCGTTTTTGTCCACCAGAGAGGTTTTGTGTCTATTGTGTCTTATTGAAAAGTGGTAAAAGTAGAGATCAGTTGCAGCAACCCCGGGGACGCCATTGAACATGCTCATGGGGGTAAATAAAGCTGTGGATAAAACAGAGAACAGTAGTTCCCAAGTTAAGTGGAGGCCATCGAACTTGCCTACAGAAGGGTAAATAAGCCATGCGCAAGCACACCAAGCATGAGGGCTTGGTTCATCGCTAATTCAGAATCGTATAAAAACTGAAGGGCTCTGTGAATTAGGCATGATCTCTTTAGTACTACATTGCAAGGTTTCCCCGATAGGGCCGGGAAACACCTGCAGAGGTAGATGTGAATTGTCCAGCCAAAAGGACTGGTAACCATGTCAGAGGTAAATGGGAATTGTCCAGGTCTGGAAAGGCAGTTGAAATTTCTCGCAGGAGGGTAAACTACACCATGCCTAAAATTCACGGAACAGAAGGGTTCCTGACTTTATCAGACTTAGCTCTTGCATGCCAAGACCACAGGATGCTTACAAACACAGTGCAATTTGGCTCATCAGGTGGGCAGGCAGCATAGAGGGGCTTGATGTTTGTTAGCATATTTTTCTTTGCAGGTGAAGGTGCAAGCCTATAGTAATATAGGGCTGGGTCTGATGTTTCAAAACCTGGAAAATAAGCAAACTTCCTTGCAAATGTGTTTGAACTACTTTTTGGTGGTGTTGGGCAGTGTTCCCATTGGGTGTTATTGTAAACAAAAAATAGTGATCTTAATGTTGTTAATAGAACATGTCGCCAAAATTGCTTATACCATAATACAATTTATCATTAGAAATTGCAGCTGATTGCTCTAAATCTGAAAGCAAATTATGCAGTTTCAATGTCCCAATCATCAGAGAAAGTACTAGAGGTGATGATATAATTTAAAGAAATTTTAAACAAATATGGAACTTGCAAAAGTTCCGTAGGACCATGCATATCATACGATACCCTGTCCCATGGAGTTCCAGTCAGGAACTGGAACCACTGTAATGTTCAACAGGCACACGTCTCTTAGTTGACAGTGTGATGATGCATGTGGTTTTAGAACCAAGTTCACGTATTGGACTGCAGAGCATTCTGGGAAATAGTGTCAATTTAAAAGTAGAAAAAAGACTGTTACTAAACCAATCCGTAGTACCAGGCAAAGTAAGCTATAGATGTATCTAGAGAACAATAAAGTAAGTCTTTTCAGCCAAAGATAGAAAGCATAAACCTGAAGCTTGAAAGGGAGAGGCAGTGACGGCATCTCAGGTTCACTTTGTTCTGATGAGAAATCGTCATAATGCACGAAGGAGCCAGACGCCGTCCGGTCTATTCCTGGCAGCTCAGCAGGTTTTGTAGAACTGAGAGATAACTTGATCTGTGGCACGTTGACATAAAAGTCGTAAAAAAATTGAATTGAAATTTCTGTACTTGTTCAATGTATAGTTGTAGTTGTTTCAAAAGTGAGAAGCAACATCTCATTTTCGTTTACAGCTTCTTTCTGAAAAGTGGAGTCTTCAGTCATCATTAAATCTCCCATCTGTACAGTAGTGAGAGGAGTGTGGCTGGCCTAGCCAGTATTCACAGAAACACAATCTCGATCTCTCAAAGTGAGTCCATTACGCCAGCCTCCTGTGAATACCTGTGTCTCAGCATATCAAGCAAGAACCTTCCGGTTTGTAAACTTCACACCTTCTACCACCCACTGGGAGACAAGCTCCCATTTATCGAGCAACTAATGGAAATCATCTCTGTAAACGTTGAACCAACCGTGGCCCAAATCTTCCTTGGTGATTTCAACCTTCACTGGTTGAACCCCACTGACCTTGCGGTATCCTGCCTCAAATCATTCTTAAATGAGCAAGATCTGACTCAGCACTGTTACCAACCAACTCATAGAAAAGGAGAAACTTTAGACCTCATTATCTCTAATGAACATTCCATTACCTTGGACGCCATTACCCCATGTGACTGGCCCGATTACCTATGCATCCTCTTTTTTATCAACAGGGAGTT
The DNA here is from genome assembly GCF_964204655.1 of Triturus cristatus. Lineage (NCBI taxonomy): Eukaryota > Metazoa > Chordata > Amphibia > Caudata > Salamandridae > Triturus > Triturus cristatus. The sequence goes on from NC_140595.1 coordinate 763,326,085, forward strand.
GTCAATGAGGAAGGCTCAACCTACTAAATTAAAGATATGGAAAAGGGGCCTCCGATCATTAAACTCCGACTCCTACAACTCGACCATCTCCAACATCATGGATGACTTTGCTCCAATCCAACAAAAAAATGCCTCAACAAAATTATCCAAACCCTGGTTGAATGACAATTTAAACATGGAACGACGCAACCTGAGAGCACTCGAACGTTTGTGGTGATCCAATCCCTCTTTGGACAACCTAAAACTCCTTAGAGCAGCCAGGAGCATTTACAACAAACAAATTAAGAGCGCCCTAAGAAACTCTTCGAACTGGTCACTCTGACCCTGGGGGCAGCTCAACCTCTGGCGATGAACTTGCGGCTTTCTTCACTGAGAAAGCAAGACTCATCACCATTCACCTCGCCTCTAAGAAGGATCTATTGCCCTCCTCCAGTGACATTTCACTTCCTGACCTCCTAGAAAAGCACGGATCTTCTAACCTGAACCTCAAAAACAATGCGGCTTGGAGCACCTTCACTCCTTTTAGTGAAAAAACAACACCAAGATCCTCCAGAATATAAACCCATCCAATCACTTCAATGATCCGTTGCCCCACGGCCATCTTCAAAGACATCAAGAATGTACTCATCCCCACTTGGACAAAGATTGTAAATGCTTCCCTTTCACAAGGCTTGATCCCCGACTGCCTAAATGTGTATCAGGCATCACCTATGCTGAAAAAACCTAATGCAGACAAGGCTAATAGCAATAACTTCCATCCTATCTCCAACATTCCCACCCTAGCGAAACTCATTGAAAAATGCGTACAATCCCAACTCTGTGCTCACTTAGAGAATGATCAACTCCTTGACCAGCATCAATCTGGCTTTCTAAAGGGGCATAGCACTGAATCGGCTCTCACCCACGTTATGGATGACATTTTAAAAATGCTGGACCAAAATGAATCCTGCCTCCTGATCCTCCTGGACCTTTCCTCTGCATTCAATACGGTTATTCATGACAACCTCCTTGACATTCTAAAAAACAGGATTAGTTTTTCTGGTCAGGTGCCTCAATGGTTTTCGTCCTTCCTCTACCACAGATCTCAAAGGGTCAAGGCAAACATCTCTCTCTCCCAGCCCTCTCCAGTCCCCATGGAGGTTCCACAAGGGTCCGCCCTATCACCTATCCTCTTCAACCTGTTCTTGGAACCATTAGCTAACTTTTTAAACTCCCCGGACACTCTCTTTGATATGTATGCGGACCATACGCAGATCTATGTGAAAATCTCTTCCCCAGAAAATCTCATCCCTCTCAACATGACCCTATCATCTACTCAAAGCTGATTAACTGGGAACCATCTCCTTCTCAACACCGCAAAAACAGAATTCATGGTCATCTTCCCTCTGTACCACACCCCCAAACTTGACCTTTGGTTGAATCTCCTCACGACATTCAACTGCACTCCTCTTCATCATAGACTCCGCCAAATCGCTCGGAGTCACCTTGGACAAGCACCTGAATATGAAAAATCACACCAGTAAGGTGTGCAAGGGAGCAAATCACCTACTAGGGACACTCAGGAATATCAAACTTTTTCTTCCTCAAAACGATTTCAAACAGGTGGTCCAAGCACTTGTCCTGCCGAGGCTTGACTACGGCAGTGCAACCCTCTGTTGCCTTCCTAAATACACCCTGGCTCCCTTAAGAGTATCAGTGATCTCCGCGGCCAGGCTGGTTACAGGCTCCAAGTGAAACGAGCACATATCCCCAGTCCTAAAATCTCTCAAATGGTTGCCCTATGATGCACGTATTCAGTTAAAGATTGCTGTTCTGAAGCACAAAGCTCTTCACTTAAATTTTCCCAGGAACCTTACGCAAAAACTTGAGCTATCTTGTGGGGCAAGAGACTTAAGGAGAGCCATACTTTCCTCTTGAAACCGCCCATCCTTAGGAAAAAGAGAACCTGTCACAGACCCTTCTGAGGCGCCACCCCAATATATGGAACTCTCTTCCTCCAGAAGTAAGCAGAATCTCTTCAACATCGGCGTTCCAAGTGGAAGACAAAAGATTCTTTATGAACAAATTCTTACCCTAATTGAGCTTGACTCACCTGTTCGAAGTCATTGCTCTTACCTCCTTTGTATCATCTTGTGCTAATACTCCTCTTTTCCTATACAATGACCCCTTCAGGGCCCGCTTTTACTTGTTTACTGTATTACCCTCCTTGGACATTACTCTTACTCCACTGTACCTTCTTTTGTTACTTCTCCTCTTTTCCTTTTACAATGACCCCATCTGGGCTCACTTTTATTTGCCTAATGTATTACCTTCCATGGTGTAACTGTCCCTGAATCAGTGCTCATTCCTGTTTGTTTTTCATGGTTACTTGTTAGCGTTTTTGCATGTATGTCCTCTTCCCATCCTAATGTAAAGCGCTCTGATATCCCTTGGGATCTTGTTAGCGCTATATAAAAACTTTAAAAATAAATAAATAAATAAAATACCCAGAAGCCCATGTGGCCTACTGTTAAGAATCAGCCACATAATGTGATTTGGTCAGGTCAACTGAGACAAACCATTTGTCTCAACGGCCAGCAAGAGGAGGAAGAAGGACCTTTCTGGTTCCTTTGACAGCTAGGACAGGTACAGGTAAGACGGCCCAAATTATTTTTTGTCCATGTTTTTTTCTCTGACCAGGTCCCCAATCTCCAGGACCCAGGCAGATCTTGCCCTTACTGTTTTCACTCCCTCAGTGGTGGTGCGTTTTACTTGAACGTTGCTTTGTAAATCGTTGTATTCTTTTAGGTGCTGTAAAACATCCAAGCGATCATTGAGGTTGTCAGGTAGGTCGCTCCCCCCACTGCAGCTCCACCTGTGCTATCTGAGTGTCTTGTGTGCCCTTTGCTCCTTTTGCTCCCTCTGTGCCCCGCTGCCCATTTTGCCTTTTGTCCCCGTTCTCTGTGTGCCCGTGTCCCCTCTGTGCCCCGCTGCCCATTTTGCCTTTTGTCCCCGTTCTCTGTGTGCCCGTGTCCCCTCTGTGCCCCGCTGCCCATTTTGCCTTTTGTCCCCGTTCTCTGTGTGCCCGTGTCCCCTCTGTGCCCCGCTGCCCATTTTGCCTTTTGTCCCCGTTCTTTGTGTGCCCGTGTCCCCTCTGTGCCCCGCTGCCCTTTTTGCCTTTTGTCCCCTGTTCTCTGTTTGCCCGTGTCCCCTCTGTACCCCGCTGCCCATTTTGCCTTTTGTCCCCCGTTCTCTGTGTGCCCGTGTCCCCTCTGTGTCCCGCTGCCCATTTTGCCTTCTGCGCCCCCTGTTGTGCCTGCTCGCCCCCCTCGCCGCTCCCGTTCCCGCCGCTGCTTCCCCTGTGGCCCCACCCCCCTGCACCCATTCGCTGCCCCCTACCACCCACCTCCCGCCTCCCAGCTGCTCGTCCCTCCCACCTACCCTTAAAATGGTGGCCTCTGCGCGGTGAGGAGAGCGACCCTTGCCAGGTAGGTCGCTCCCCCCCGCTGCAGCTCCACCTGCGCTATCTGAGTGCCTTGTGTGCCCTTTGCTCCTTTTGCTCCCTCTGTGCTCCACTGCCCATTTTGCCTTTTGTTCCCTGTTCTCTGTGTGCCCGTGTCCCCTCTGTGCCCCGCTGCCCATTTTGCCTTTTGTCCCTGTTCTCTGTGTGCCCGTGTCCCCTCTGTGCCCCGCTGCCCATTTTGCCTTTTGTCCCCGTTCTCTGTGTGCCCGTGTCCCCTCTGTGCCCCGCTGCCCATTTTGCCTTTTGTCCCCGTTCTCTGTGTGCCCGTGTCCCCTCTGTGCCCCGCTGCCCATTTTGCCTTTTGTCCCCGTTCTCTGTGTGCCCGTGTCCCCTCTGTGCCCCGCTGCCCATTTTGCCTTTTGTCCCCTGTTCTCTGTGTGCCCGTGTCCCCTCTGTACCCCGCTGCCCATTTTGCCTTTTGTCCCCCGTTCTCTGTGTGCCCGTGTCCCCTCTGTGTCCCGCTGCCCATTTTGCCTTCTGCGCCCCCTGTTGTGCCTGCTCGCCCCCCTCGCCGCTCCCGTTCCCGCCGCTGCTTCCCCTGTGGCCCCACCCCCCTGCACCCATTCGCTGCCCCCTACCACCCACCTCCCGCCTCCCAGCTGCTCGTCCCTCCCACCTACCCTTAAAATGGTGGCCTCTGCGCGGTGAGGAGAGCGACCCTTGACCTTGCCAGGTAGGTCGCTCCCCCCCGCTGCAGCTCCACCTGCGCTATCTGAGTGCCTTGTGTGCCCTTTGCTCCTTTTGCTCCCTCTGTGCTCCACTGCCCATTTTGCCTTTTGTTCCCTGTTCTCTGTGTGCCCGTGTCCCCTCTGTGCCCCGCTGCCCATTTTGCCTTTTGTCCCTGTTCTCTGTGTGCCCGTGTCCCCTCTGTGCCCCGCTGCCCATTTTGCCTTTTGTCCCCGTGTTAGAAAGGGTAGACGGACCGGGAGGGTCGGCCGGGGTCAGGAGGAGAGGTCTCCGGGGAGAGCCGTCTCCAGCGATCGTACAGACAAGTAACTTCCCCCCCCACAGACAGATACCACACACGGATAAGGTTCAGGGTTCTTTATAAGCACTTCTTAGGGTACGGTTAAATGGTACAAGGAGGTCTGGACTCAGGGGTCCCCTCGATTCAAGTCTCTCAAAGCAGGGTAAGCGGGACAGTCTGTCTACCAGTCAGGTAGTTTGGATGAGATGATGATTAGCTCACAATCCTCGAGCTTAGTTGGTACGGGCCGCGGCAGCGCCAGCAGGTCCCGGTGGAGATGATCAGTACACGGGCCGCGGCAGCGCCAGCAGGTCCCAGTGGAGATGGTCGAGGTACGGTCCGCGGCAGCGCCAGCAGGTCCCGGTGAGGATGGTCGTTACAACGGGCCGCGGCAGCGCCAGCAGGTCCCGACGAGGATGGAGGTTGTAGAAGGCCGCAGCAGCGCCAGCAGGCAGGACGATGGTTCACAAGAGCGGGCTACGGCAGCGCCAGTAGTCCGTCAAGGCTGAGTTCTCTCGGTGTCTCTTGACTCCAGGATACAACTGCCTTCCTGCTCCGGAGTTGCCCCAGTTATAGGGCAACCGCCCTTTGATGTCCGGACCCTCGCACTTGGAGGTCGGAGGGCCCGGGATGAAGGTGTCCAGACACCCAGCAGGGGGTGGAGCCGGGGCCTGGGGGAGCTGGAGGCGATCGGCACCTGGCGGGGGACGAGCCCTTGACACTCCGTCCTCCCATTGACCTGCCAAGTGGTCCGCTCACCTCCCGGGTGGATGGTGGTGCCGGGATGTCGGGGCCGGCCAGGCCCGGGGTTAGGGTCGGGGCTAGGCCACGCGGCCTCGTGGTGCAGGGCCCAAGATGGCGGATGGAACCGGCCGGGGGAGCCGGTGGGGCTGGGCCCCGTGATGAGTAGAGGTCCGAGGGCAGAAGATCCGTCGTGAGACGGGGTACAGGTGCTTTTCGTGGGTTGGGCCTGGTGGGCCGGGGCTCGGGCCCTGTCGTGCGGGGAGGGAGCAAGCCCTTCGTGTGGCCTGTCCAACATGCGTCCCCCCCAGCTGAAGGCGGGGAGAGTCACCCATCTCCTTGGGGACTCTCTTCGTCGAGGCGGAAAAAGCGGGACAGGCCATCCGCGTTGGCGTGGTCTTGGCCTGGTCGGTGCTCCACAGTGAAGTCCATTCCCTGCAGGGAAATGGACCAGCGCAAGAGTTTTGGGTTCTCCCCCCGCATCTGCATCAGCCACTGCAGGGGTCGATGGTCGGTTTGTACCCGGAAATGGGTACCGAAGAGATAGGGCCGGAGCTTTTTGAGGGCCCACACCACTGCGAAGGCCTCCCTCTCGATGGTGCTCCAGCGCTGTTCTCGGGCCAGGAGACGTCGACTGATGAAGGCCACCGGCTGGTCATGACCTTCGGGGTTTAACTGAGAAAGGACAGCTCCGATGCCGTGGTCGGAGGCGTCGGTCTGTACCACGAATTCCCGACTGTAATCGGGGGCCTGGAGCACAGGGGCGGTGCACAGGGCGGCCTTCAGCTTCTCGAAGGCCGCTTGACAATCGGGGGTCCAGTTAATCCGCTTTGGTTGGTTCTTGGACGTGAGACCCGTGAGGGGCCCCACGATGCTGCCGTAGTCCTTCACGAACCGCCGGTAGTAGCCGGTGAGCCCCAAGAAGGCTCGGACCTCGGTCTGGGTGACGGGGGGCTGCCAGGACTGGATGGCAGCAATCTTAAGTTGTAGCGGGGCCACCAGCCCGCTTCCCACTTGGTGCCCAAGGTAGGTCACAGACCCTTGGCCAATTTGGCACTTGCCGGCCTTAATTGTGAGGCCGGCCCGCTGGAGGGCCTGTAGGACCTCTTGGAGGTGACGGAGGTGGTCGGGCCAGTGGCGGCTGTATACAGCGATATCGTCCAGGTAGGCAGCGCTGAACTCTTCGAGCCCCGCCAAGACCTGGTTCACGAGGCGTTGAAACGTGGCGGGGGCATTCTTCATGCCGAAGGGCATGACCTTGAATTGGTAGTGGCCATCGGGGGTAGAGAAAGCTGACCGTTCCTGAGCCCTGGGTGTGAGGCCGATCTGCCAGTAGCCCGCTGTTAGGTCGAAGATACTGAGGTAGCGGGCGGCCCCCAGCCGGTCGATCAGCTCGTCTGCTCGGGGGATCGGATGAGCGTCGGTCCGGGTGACAGCGTTCAAGCCCCGGTAGTCGACGCAGAATCTCAGTTCAGGTGCGGTGCCGGGGGCAGCGGCTTTGGGGACCAATACAACCGGACTGGCCCAGGGACTGTCCGAGGGCTCGATGACCCCGATTGTGAGCATCTTGGCCACCTCCTCCTGTATGCAGGCCCGTACCCGATCTGGTACGCGGTAGGCCCGGTGTCGGACAGGGGGACTGTCCCCGGTGTCCACGTCGTGCAAACACCAAGGGGTGACCCCAGGGGTGAGGGAGAACAGGGTAGCAAACTGCAGCAGGAGGTTCCGGCAGCCCTGGCGTTGCTCCGAAGTGAGGGCGTCAGAGAGCCGGACCCCGTCCACGGAGCCGTCATTCTCCTGAGTCTTCAGAAGATCCGGGAGGGGTTCGGAGTCCTCCTCGGCCCCACTGTCCGTAGCCATCAGGAGGCTGAGTTCTGAGCGCACAAAGTGTGGTTTGAGTCGGTTGGTGTGGAGGACCCGAAGGGGGTTCCGGGAGGTCCCCAGGTCGATGAGGTAAGTGACGGGGCTTTTGCGCTCGACCACTTTGAAGGGCCCCGTCCACTTATCTTGCAAGGCACATGGTTCGGTGGGGGACATCACCCATACTTGTTGTCCAGGCTCGAACTCAACGGAGGAGGCATTGTGATCATACCACTTCTTCATGTCCTCCTGGCTGGCCTCGAGGTTCGCCTTGGCCATCTCTCTGAAGCGCCGGGTCTGGTTGCGTAGGGCCAGGAGGTATTTGAAGACGTCTGGAGGGGTCTTTAGGGGGGCCATCTCCCAACCTTCTTTTACTAGGCTGAGGGGCCCTCGCACAGGGTGCCCGTACAGGAGTTCGAAAGGGCTAAAACCGAGGGACTTCTGGGGAACTTCTCGGTAAGCGAAGAGGAGGCACGGGAGTAGTACATCCCACTGGCGACGGAGGGGCTCTTCCAATCCCCCAATCATCCCCTTGAGGGTGCGGTTAAAACGCTCCACTAGTCCGTTCCCTTGGGGGTGATAGGGGGTCGTGAATCTGTAGGTGACCCCGCATTGTTGCCAGAGGGACTTCATGTACTTGGATATAAAGTTCGTGCCTCGGTCGCTGACGACTTCTCGGGGGAAGCCTACCCGGGAGAAGATCCCCATTAGGGCCCGGCCAACCACCGGAGCTGTCACGGTCCGTAGGGGCACCGCCTCGGGGTAGCGGGTGGCATGGTCTACCAGTACTAAGATGAACCTGTGTCCTTGTACCGTGCGGGGGTCCAGAGGCCCCACGATGTCTATCCCCACCCTTTCGAACGGGGTGGTGACCACAGGGAAAGGTTGCAGAGGGGCTTTCAGCTTCCGACCACTCTTCCCGCTGGCTTGGCATGTGGGGCAGGATCGGCAGTGGTTCAGGACGTCGTTCCTCATTTTCGGCCAGAAAAAGTGGGTCACTAGGCGGCTGTACGTTTTATCCTGGCCCAGGTGTCCAGCCAGGGGGACATCGTGGGCCAGGTTGAGCAGAAAGTCTCTGAAGCGGAGAGGTACCACCAGTACTCGACCGGCCCCCAGCTCGGCGATTCTTTGCTCGCTGTATAGCAGGTCGTTATCCCAGTAGACCCAGTGAGTTCCGGTGGAGTCCCCTGTGTTCTGGGCGCTGGCTTGTTGGCGGAGTCCCTCGAGGGAGGGACAGGTCTTTTGTTCCTGGCGAAACTGTTCTTGGGTGGGCCCCCCTTCTTGACGCCACTGAGCCAGGTCAGGAAGGTCCTGGGGTTGCGCGTCCCCTTCGGTCGTCGAGTCTGGGAGGCTGGCCTCGTCGTTGTCTTCTACTGGGGCGACTGGGGGCGGGGGTGCTGGCCATTCTGGTTCTTCTGATCGAGGGACGGTACGGGCGGCCATGGACCGGGTGGTTATGCAGGCCCAGTCCGGGAGGCCCAGCATCCCCAGGTGCTCTCTTCTCTCGACGGTGGCCCACGGGGAACTCTCGAGGTCATTCCCCAGGAGGCAGTCCACGGGGGCATCGTCCCGGACCGTCACTTTTAACAGGCCGGAGACCCCTCCCCATTCGAATGGGACGCAGGCCATTTGACACATACTTTCAGAGTTGTCTGCCGAGCGGACGGGGCAGAGAATGTTCGGCAGGATCTGCTCGGGCTTCACCAGGTGACAGCGGACGGCCGTCACACTGGCGCCTGTGTCACGCAAGGCCTCGGCTCGTTGTCCATTAATGGTCACCCACTGACCGTATTTCCTGGTGTTAGCGGGTAGGGGAGCCCGCGGGACCATGTCTCTTCCCCCTAAGCACGCCAGGACCATGGCGGCCGGTTCCCACTCTTGCTGGGCCGGCTCATACTCCTCTGGTTCCTCCAATGATCGCTCTTCCCCCAGGGCGGCGGCAGCTACCTGGCGGGGCTTGGGTGTTTGGTTCTGCAGGCAGCTCGGGTCATTGGCGTAGTGGCCGACTCGCTGGCATCGGTGTCACGTGACGTTGGCTCGGACCCCAGGACGCCACGGGGGGTTGCCCCGACCGGCCGGAGCCGGGGTGCTGGCCACGGGTGTTGCGGGCAAGGCGTCTCTCCCTCGCCCCTGGCCCCCTCCTCCTCCCCGAGGACGGTGCTGGCCTTGGTTGTTTCGGTTCTGCTCGTGTGGCCCCCTCCGGCCCACTCGGGTGCTTTCCCATCGGTCAGCTTCGGCGGCGAGCTGCCGGGGGTCAGTCAGCTTACTGTCGAGGAGGTGCTGCCTGAGCTCGACGAAGCAGTTGTTTGACAGGTGCTCCCATACCATCAGGTTAAAGAGTTGTTCGTAGGTGGTGACCTGGCTCCCCTTTATCCAACCCTCGAAGGCACGGCTGAAATAGTTCACGTATTCTACCCAAGTTGTACCTGGGATCCGGGTGCAATCTCTGAACCTCTGGCGGTACATCTCGGGTGTGAGGCCGTAGCGGGTGAGGAGGGCAGCCTTCATGTGGTCGTAGGACGACATTTGGTGATCTGGGAGCTGCAGTAGGGCATCGCGACCCTCGTTGATAAACCTCCCCCAAAGTCCGGCTCCCCAATCACTCCGGTCGATCCGGTGGGAGGTCATGGCGATCTCGTAGGCTTTAAACCACTGTTGTATGTCGTCTTCTCGGACATACTCGCGGACAACATCCTTGGGGATGTGGACTTTTTTCTCGATTGGCCCCGGGGTGTGTGGTCGCTCAGGCACCCCCAGTTCTTTATTCTGTTTCCGAAGTTCTATCTCCGCCAGTTGGCGCTCGTGCTCGAGCGTTATTTTTTTCTCCTCCAGCTCTCTCTGTCTCTGCTTCTCTTCTCGTTCATCTCGGAGCCGCATGTGCTCGAGGTTGAGTTTCTGTTCAGCTAACTTGAGTTCCCCATCCATCTTGAGTCGTGCCATTTCCAACTCGTGCAATCTGGTTCTTTCTCTTTCTCGGATCTCCTCCTGCGAGAGGCCCGTTCCCCGCTCCTCGGGAGCCGTGGCGTTCCCCTCTGGTGTGATGCTGCTTTGGTCGGAGGGTCCGGCGACCCCAGTTTCTGTCCACGACTCTAGGGCGTGTTTTAGATCATCTTTGGTACTCAGGCCGGTGGTAGCAATGCCAAGTTCTATGCAGAATTGTCTCAGTTCGCGGTGGTTGTATTCCTCTATTTTATCCATTTGGAATTTCTCGTGGAGTTGCTATCTTTGGCTGACATCGTGTTTTTGTCGTGGGGTGAGATACTCTCTGTACGATTACGCGTTGATTCGGATCGTGCCGCTGGCCACCAATGTTAGAAAGGGTAGACGGACCGGGAGGGTCGGCCGGGGTCAGGAGGAGAGGTCTCCGGGGAGAGCCGTCTCCAGCGATCGTACAGACAAGTAACTTCCCCCCCCACAGACAGATACCACACACGGATAAGGTTCAGGGTTCTTTATAAGCACTTCTTAGGGTACGGTTAAATGGTACAAGGAGGTCTGGACTCAGGGGTCCCCTCGATTCAAGTCTCTCAAAGCAGGGTGAGGGGTAGCGGGACAGTCTGTCTACCAGTCAGGTAGTTTGGATGAGATGATGATTAGCTCACAATCCTCGAGCTTAGTTGGTACGGGCCGCGGCAGCGCCAGCAGGTCCCGGTGGAGATGATCAGTACACGGGCCGCGGCAGCGCCAGCAGGTCCCAGTGGAGATGGTCGAGGTACGGTCCGCGGCAGCGCCAGCAGGTCCCGGTGAGGATGGTCGTTACAACGGGCCGCGGCAGCGCCAGCAGGTCCCGACGAGGATGGAGGTTGTAGAAGGCCACGGCAGCGCCAGCAGGCAGGACGATGGTTCACAAGAGCGGGCTACGGCAGCGCCAGTAGTCCGTCAAGGCTGAGTTCTCTCGGTGTCTCTCGACTCCAGGATACAACTGCCTTCCTGCTCCGGAGTTGCCCCAGTTATAGGGCAACCGCCCTTTGATGTCCGGACCCTCGCACTTGGAGGTCGGAGGGCCCGGGATGAAGGTGTCCAGACACCCAGCAGGGGGTGGAGCCGGGGCCTGGGGGAGCTGGAGGCGATCGGCACCTGGCGGGGGACGAGCCCTTGACACTCCGTCCTCCCATTGACCTGCCAAGTGGTCCGCTCACCTCCCGGGTGGATGGTGGTGCCGGGATGTCGGGGCCGGCCAGGCCCGGGGTTAGGGTCGGGGCTAGGCCACGCGGCCTCGTGGTGCAGGGCCCAAGATGGCGGATGGAACCGGCCGGGGGAGCCGGTGGGGCTGGGCCCCGTGATGAGTAGAGGTCCGAGGGCAGAAGATCCGTCGTGAGACGGGGTACAGGTGCTTTTCGTGGGTTGGGCCTGGTGGGCCGGGGCTCGGGCCCTGTCGTGCGGGGAGGGAGCAAGCCCTTCGTGTGGCCTGTCCAACACCCCGTTCTCTGTGTGCCCGTGTCCCCTCTGTGCCCCGCTGCCCATTTTGCCTTTTGTCCCCGTTCTCTGTGTGCCCGTGTCCCCTCTGTGCCCCGCTGCCCATTTTGCCTTTTGTCCCCGTTCTCTGTGTGCCTGTGTCCCCTCTGTGCCCCGCTGCCCATTTTGCCTTTTGTCCCCTGTTCTCTGTGTGCCCGTGTTCCCTCTGTACCCCGCTGCCCATTTTGCCTTTTGTCCCCCGTTCTCTGTGTGCCCGTGTCCCCTCTGTGTCCCGCTGCCCATTTTGCCTTCTGCGCCCCCTGTTGTGCCTGCTCGCCCCCCTCGCCGCTCCCGTTCCCGCCGCTGCTTCCCCTGTGGCCCCCCCCCTGCACCCATTCGCTGCCCCCTACCACCCGCCTCCTGCCTCCCAGCTGCTCGTCCCTCCCACCTACCCTTAAAATGGTGGCCTCTGCGCGGTGAGGAGAGCGACCCTTGACCTTGCCAGGTAGGTCGCTCCCCCCGCTGCAGCTCCACCTGCGCTATCTGAGTGCCTTGTGTGCCCTTTGCTCCTTTTGCTCCCTCTGTGCTCCACTGCCCATTTTGCCTTTTGTTCCCTGTTCTCTGTGTGCCCGTGTCCCCTCTGTGCCCCGCTGCCCATTTTGCCTTTTGTCCCCCGTTCTCTGTGTGCGCATGTCCCCTCTGTGCCCCGCTGCCCATTTTGCCTTTTGTCCCCCGTTCTCTGTGTGCCCGTGTCCCCTCTGTGCCCCGCTGCCCATTTTGCCTTTTGTCCCCCGTTCTCTGTGTGCCCGTGTCGCCTCTGTGCCCCACTGCCCATTTTGCCTTTTGTCCCTCGTTCTCTGTGTGCCCGTGTCCCCTCTGTGGCCCGCTGCCCATTTTGCCTTCTGTGCCCCCTGTTGTGCCTGCTCGCCCCCCTCACCGCTCCCATTCCTGCCGCTGCTTCCCCTGCGGCCCCGCCCCCCTGCACCCATTCGCTGCCCCCTGCCACCCTCCTCCCGCCTCCCAGCTGTTCCTCCTCCCACCTCCCCTTAAAATGGCGGCCGCACGCAGCGGGCGCGCCTAAGGCAAGCCCGTCTGCGCCCGTCCGCGCCAGGACCGCACCCAGCGCCAGATCCCCTGGCCCCTGCACTAGCCATGAAGGCCGCCTCCGATACGACGCCAGCACCCTCAAGGCTCTTAACCCAGGATGGACCCTCACCTGCTGCAGGGCCACCCCGAAGCACACACGCGGTCCCTTTGCCTGCCAGAACTGCAGCTTCTCCTGCATCGAAGACGCAGAGACACCCGCCGCGACAAAACACAACCAGCTCCGATGCATCCTGATCAACACTCGCTCCGCACGCAAACACGCCGACACCGCATCACCAGACGTCGCCTTCCTGACCGAGACCTGGATGAACGAAGCCTCCTCTCCAGACATCTCCATAGCCATCCCCGACGGATACAAGATCGCCCGCAGAGACCGCACCAAGAGAGTCGGAGGAGGAATCGCCATCATCCACAAGAAGACCATCAGGGTCTCAACAAACACCGACGACACTCTCAGCACTGCCGAACACATGCATTTCCAGATCCACATGGACCTCAAGACCACCCTAAGAGACACCCTCATCTACAGACCACCCGGAGCCCGACCACAATTCTGCAACGTCATCGCCGACTTCATCAGCACACACGCATTGACCTCCACCGACTACATCCTCCTCGGAGACCTGAACTTCCATCTAGAGAATAACAACGACAGCAACTCCTCCACCCTGATAGACAACCTCATCAACCTGGGACCGGAACAGCTCGTCACGACGCCGACCCACATCGCCGGACACAAGCTCGACGCCCATCCTCTCCTCAAGCCCCCACGTCTCCTTCAGCCACGTCCCCGAACCCACCTGGACCGACCACCACTGCATCCACTTCACCTTCCGGAAACCCGTCGCACATCCCCACACCCTACAGATCCCCCGTCGCTGCTGGGGCAAAATCACCAAAGTACAGCTACAGTCAAACCTCGCACTCAACCCACCGACCAACCCCTCCAACCCCGACGATGGTGCGCGCACCCTCAGACGATGGATGGACGACTGCGCCAACACCTTAGCGCCACTGAAAAAACAAACCCTCAAAGACACCAGCAAGAGAGCCAACTGGTTCACCCCGGAACTCCTAGCATCAAAGCGCACCTGCCGGAAGTTGGAGAACATATGGCACAGCGAGAAGTCGCCGGGCAGCCGTGCAGCCCACAAAGACGCCATCCGCAACCCCCACCACCTCATCAAGACCGCCAAGAGGACCTCCTTCAATGACCGCCTCGACAACAACGCACACAATAGCAAGGAGCTCTTCAACGTCATGAAGGAACTCTCCAACCCCAGCTCCAACACCAACAACATCCCGCCGTCACAAGCCCTGTGCGACTCCCTCGCCACCTTCTGCCACCGCAAGATCACCGACATCCATGACAGCTTCAACCCCCGGATGACCCTAACAGGCCCCAACATGCCGGATCCACCACACCCCACCGACCACGACCCCTGACAACCTGGGCCAACGTGAGCATCGAAGACACAATCAAGACCATGGGCACAATCCACTCCGGCTCACCGTCTGACCCTTTTCCACACCACATCTTCAACAAAGCCGGCAGCTCCATCGCACCCCACCTGCGCAACATCATCAACCTCTCCTTCAAGACCGCGACCTTCCCTGAGAGCTGGAAACACGCCGAGATCAACGCCCTACTGAAGAAACCCAAGGTGGACCCAAGCGAACTCAAAAACTTCCGGCCCAGCTCTCTGCTTCCGTTCCCAGCTAAGGTAATCGAGAAGATAGTCAACATCCAGCTCACCCGCTACCTCGAAGACAACAGCATCCTGGACCCCTCCCAGTCAGGATTTTGCAGCATCCACTGCACCGAGACCGCCCTCATCGCTGCCACAGACGACATCAGGATACTACTGGAGAATGGCGAGACGGCGGCCCTCATCCTTCTGGACCTCTCCGCCGCCTTCGACACCGTCTGCCACCACACACTACGCACACAACTCCATGACACAGGGATCCGAGACAAGGCCCTGGACTGGACCTCCTCCTTCCTCTCCGGCAGAACCCAGAGAGTCCGCCTCCCCCTATTCTGATCCGAAGCCTCAGAGATCATCTGCGGCATCGTGCAGGGATCCTCACTCAGCCTGATGCTGTTCAACATCTACATGGCGCCTCTCGCACGCATCGCCCGACATCACGACCTCAATATAATCTCCTACGCTGATGACAGGCAACTGATCCTCTCCCTCACCAAGGATCCCCTCACCGCCAGATCCAACCTCCACCAGGGAATGAAGGCTGTCGCCGACTGGATGGAGGATAGCCGCCTTAAACTGAACACAGACAAGACGGAGATCCTCATCCTCGGGCCCAACACCTCAGCATGGGATGACTCCTGGTGGCCCGCATCGCTGGGTACACCCCCCACACCCACCAACCATGCATGCAACCTGGGAGTCATCCTCGACTCAAAACTCACCATGACCAAACAAGTCAACGCTGTCTCCTCGACCTGCTTCAACACCCTCCGTATGCTCCGCTAGATCTACAGATGGATCCCGACAGACACAAGGAAAACAGTCACCCAGGCCCTAGTCAGCAACAGACTCGACTACGGAAACGCCCTCTATGCCGGAGCCCCTATTGCAAAGAATCCAGAATGCCTCTGCACGCCTGATCCTCGATGTCCCGCGCCGTGACCACATCACCCCCACCTGAGGAACCTGCGCTGGCTCCCTGTCGACAAAAGAATCTCCTTCAAGCTCCTGATCCACGCACACAAGGCACTCCACAAGACCGGCACAGCCTATCTCAACAGTCGACTCTTCTTCTACGTACCCAACAGGAAACTCCACTCCGCAGACCTCTCCCTGGCTACCGTCCCACGCATCCATGGAGCCACAGCCAGAGGCAGAACCTTCTCCCACCGCGCCGCCAAGACCTGGAACACCTTCCTCCTCATCCTACGAGAAACCGAAGACCTTCTAACCTTCAGGAGACAACTCAAGACCTGGCTGTTCGACGAGTAGCAACAGCACCCTCCTCTCCCCACCCTCAGTGCCTTGAAACCCTTGTGGGTATGTAGTGCACTTTACAAATTATTTGATTGATTGATTGAGGTTGAATGGAGTTTCAGCTGCCCCTGTGCTGACACGATCAAGGTCGGGTACCCATATCCTTACCACAAACAGGAGCTCATAAGGTGTATGACCCCACAGGGATTTTTTGGGCAGTTTGTTAAGTGCCCTCTGGACCCCATATAGGTGATTGACCCAACTGCCACCCAAACCTAATACCCTTTTTGTTAAGGACTGCTTGAAGTCACAGTTTTTCCTCTCTACTACTGAATTTTCCTCAGGATGATAGGGGGAGATGTATTGCAAGGCCACTCCGAGACCTCCCATGGCTTCTGTTAAAGCCCGAGAGCTATATGCTGGGACCTGGTCAGAATGTTGTGTGCCAATTGCGTATTGCCAATAAGGACTTGCAAATCCTTTATATAAGTTCAAGCATCAGCCGAGCACTGAGGCCAAACTCACAGAAATCTAGAGCATGAATCCACAGTCACCAAGATGTACTTGTAAGCCCCTGTAAGGGGCCGCAATGTTCCTAACAGATGGTTATATGATGGTACTATGCTTGCCTGAACAATGCATGCCTGTACCACGTGGTCTCTACCACAACTGCGTCTTTAGCACGCATGCCTTTACCACACAATTTTGTGTTAAAGACATGATGGGTAAAGAGGCATACGGGCTAAAGATCATACCATTGCCCTGTAAACTGTCCCTTTTCCCCGTGCCCTGCCCCTAAACATTAAACCCACACCTCAAAACTCCCCCGACTCTAGCCCCCCTGCCCTGAGCCCTAAGCTATCCCCTACATACCTAAACTACCCCTACCCTGCCCTCCCCTGCCCTCTCCTTGAGCCCTAAACATTTAGCCCATGCCCCAAAAACCACCCCAACCCCATCCCTCCTGCCCTGAGCCCAAAAACGATCCCCTACTTCCCTAAACTACCCCAACCCTACTCTCTGCCCTTTGAACTGTCACTTTTCCCTGTGCCTTGCCCCCTAGAAATTACACCCACAGCCCAAAAACTACCCTGACCCCAGCCCCCTTGCACTGAGTTCTAAGCTATCCCCTACATCCCTAAACTACCCCTTCCCTACCCTTCCCTGAGACCTGAACAGTTAGCCCATGCACCAAAAACTACCCAACCCTATCCCTCCTGCCATCAGCCCTAAAAACGATCCCCTACATCCCTAAACTACCCCAACCCTACTCTCTGCCCTGTAAACTGTCCCTTTTCAGCCTTCCCTAAGCCCTAAAAATTAACCCCATGCCCCAAAAACTACCCCAACCCCAGCCCCCTGCCCTAAGCCCTACAAAACTGTTCCCTACCTCCGTGAAGTACCGCGACCCAGCCCCTCACCTGCCCTTTGGCCTAAAACTGTCCCCTGCCCTGAGCCCTAAAAACGATCCCCTACATCTCTAAACTACCTCAACCCTGCCCTAAAAACTGTCCCGTCTCCCCATACCCTGAGCCCTAACAATTAAGCCCATGCCCCAAAAACTACCCCAATCCCAGCCCCCTTGCCCTGAGTCCCAAAAACAATACACTACATCCCTAAACTACACCAACCCTGCTCCCTGCCCTGTAAACTGTCCCTTTTTTCCCCGCCCTTAGCAATAACACCTGTTCCCCACTCTAAAAACTACCCTGACCCCCTCCTGAGTCCTAAAACCTACCCCCACCCTGAAAAACGACGCCTCCACCCCACAAGACTAAGCCTCAGCCCCACTTACCTCACCCTGTCCTCTCCTGATTTCCTCTTTCAGTCTCTCCTCTTCCTGTGCATCTGCTCAGCAACTAGACAGCACATTGCCTAAACCACATATTTGCATTGTTAAGGCACTTGGGTGGTTAAGGCAAGCATGGTATGGCTTGCAGGGAAATGGCACGCGTGGTTCAGCCTGTGTTGTTAAGATCGTTTCCCCAAATAGACACATGCGAGAGTTTTGGCTGAGATCAATAAAGGTGTTTATGGTGGACGTGCTATGGTGCTGCCAGATGTCACATTTGAGGACAAGGTCCTTGGTATGTTTAGTTAGACCTGGCCACCAATAGCACTACTTTAGTAATGAAACGGTAGCAGTGATCCCTGCATGTGCTGAACCCTGACCCCAATGTGCAGCTAGTATTAATCCCAATCTGCAATCAGTGTTTGGTATTACTCTATGCCCCACTCTTGGAATTTGATCATAGAGAATGTTTTCGGCATCTAATTTGTAGGAACACTTAAGCTGAAAGCCTTTTGCCACTGCTGAGCTGTTGCGCATGGCATTGACAGCTATCATAGTTGTTCTGTCTATTCGCTTGCTAGAATGAGTTATTGCAGCAATGGCAGCAGTGTGCATTGTTCCCTTGGTGGCCTTATCTGCCATTGAATTCCCTTCAAGTGAATGCCAACACATTGATGACTCAATGTATGAATAACATGAGCCCATGGCAGGCCTTCTTTCAGCTTTGCCACTTGTCCCCAAAGCATCTTGTGCTTTACTGTGCAACTGTTGGAATCCCTAAATCCAATCTGGCCCCAATAAAGTAAATATTCATTATAGGACTGAACACAGTAAATTGAATCACACACTAGGATTGGGGGGAATTTACAATCCGTATTTTGTAGTGCCAGCATCAGGGCTTTTAGTTCTGTCAGCTGTGCAGTACTGTCTCCTAGAGAATGTGTGTGTGTTTTTCCAGAAATGAATTTTCAGTCCTGCATGTGCCCTGCTACAATTGTGCATGCTATGGAATATTGCTGTTTCGTTCCTACGGCCGTCTGGGTAGATCCATTGGTATAAGTGATAAATTCATATTGATCTAGAGGCATAATTTCATTTTGTAGAGGAAATTCTTGTTTATACTATAGGAATGCTTGTGTTTGTAATGTAGAATCAAATCTTTAATCTACATCTTTTGCAGTAAGAGAGTTAGCCCATTGAATCCATCATGGATGCAGTTCTTTAGCATTCAGAATACATGCCTTCGTAACGGCCTCTAAGGTCAGTACCGGGGTTACGACAATTATGCGTTTGCCATGCGCTAGTTCTTTCTCTCTCTCACTACAGCAGTCTGTACTGCTGTGAGAATTTTTTTGTTAGTGGCAAATGCATTTCAGCGTTCGTGTACAAATGTGATTGGTATGCAATATATTCTGTATCGCCATCATTAAAAGTACTGTAGGTATACCCCGTTGGTCCAGCCACTACGCGGATCACCAGGTTAGTTGTGTTGACACATATGTGTGAATGTTTGGAAGCTATTGTGTGAGCATGTACGGAACATAGGATATCAGTATGTTCCTATATCCAATGGTGCACTGGAAAATCAGGTATAATCAAGCCGTACAAAGGCTTTACCCTTCCTGCGTAATCCAAAATGTATGTCCTGCCAAATTCAAGAATCCTAAAATGGATTGTAGTTTTTTCAGATTGGAGCAGTGCACATTTTTCTAAAAATTGTGCTGCCAGGCTTTTGCTTTCACTTTACCACTTGTACTCTAGAAATAGGACACTGAGGTGGGCAATTTTTGATTTTTTATAATTGAATTTGTAACTCAAGTGAGCAAACCCAAGGATTATGTGGTTCACTCTGGCCAAGTGTTCCATTAATTCATCGTCCATCAGATAGATAGTATCTAAATTTTAAAGTAGCTCTGCTACCCTGTCTGAGAACAACCTTGGGTTGTTCTTATACCCCCGGGGTAATCAGCAAAATAAGCTTTGAGAGCCTAGCGCCAAGAATGCTGTCAAATATCTGTTTCCAGGTGCTATATTTTGGCAGAAAAATCCATTCGCAATGTCTAGTGTTATTTTGTATTTTCTCCGCACAATGTTATTCATTAGTGTGGTACTGTGTGCATTCTGTACTGCAAATGTGCATGTGGATCCATTTAAATGCATTTAATCTAAGACCAAACAATATGAATATCAGATTTCATTATGGGAAACAAAGGACTAATCATAGGTGAAGTCCAATTCTCAATACCACCCTGGTATTCAAGTTGATCTAGGATCTCCATGACTTGTTTCTTTGCCTTATGTTTAATCAGGTATTGTCTCAGTGGTGGAGGAATTGATTTTAATGGGATTTCAAGATGAGGTGACTCATCATCCCACCCAACATGGTTGCAGTGACGTGCAAGAGCTAACGCTAAAGCCCACTCCTGAAAGTATGAATTTTTAACTAATTCTGGTACGAGGTCGGTAAAAGCAGGTAAAGTAACTTCTTCTCCCATTGGGCAATCCAGTACAAACTCAGGTGGCCAATCTCTTTCAGCCAAAAGAATGCCGTAACCATAAGTCAGGTTGACCCAAAGAAGACCCATCACTTTCCTGGGTATGTCCCCTTCAATTTGGAGCATTATTTTTTATAAAGAATGTGGGACACCTACCCTTGTATCAGGTGTTTCCACCGCGATATGCTCACTCGGCACTACTACTCCCAGAAAGTCCATCAGATTCTGGCAAGCCATGGTGACTTCGGCCGCACTGTAGATCATCGCCACTTCCCATTCCCCATTCAGAAGCAGAGTCCTCAGTAGCCTGGGCATTTCTAATTTTAATCCTGGTGACCTTCTTCTTTTTAACTTGAGGTTTTGCAGTCTTTTGTTTCTCTTCCTGTTTAATGATGTAATCCGAAGTCCGATGTGTCTCCCTTTTTGGATATACTCGCTCTTCCGATCTGTACTCTGACCATCCGTCTCTTTCTGAATGCTTTTCAGAGGTTTCCTGAAAGGAATGAGATGAAATGTTATCAGTGTCCTGATACCTGTTAGGTTTTCTAATATTGTCACTAATCTGCTGGGCCAAAATTTGGGCAAACACAGAGGCCTCATTTAGCAAGCAGATTATAACAGATTGACTTGCCCGTGACCGGGGGCTGAACATCCCATGGCTCAAGCATGTGAAGGAGACTCTAGAAGGCATAGGATGCGCAGATCTTTTCAATAACCCCACAAAAATATGTGTGCAGGATAAGACCCTTGTTAAGGACAGGTTCCAGAAGCATGTTATATCACTCAGGGAAGATAGGGAGCTGGTCAAGCCATCAGTTAGAGAACTGACTAAATCATGTCTGGGTATTGAGCCTTACCTATATTACTTCCATAATTCCCACAATAGATTTATAATGACACGCTTTAGGTTTAATCTTTTGCACCACATACTAGCTGACCCGGTAGGATATACTTCATCTATAGAGTTGAAGGGTCCGTGTGACTGCGACCATCGGTCTCCACAGGATACCCTTCACTTTGTTTTATTATGTCCTTTTTATTCACAACCTAGGAGTTTGTTTTTAAAAAGTATTTTAAAGAATGCTAGATTCAAACATGCAAGGGTGGCCCTGTTATTTTTAATTGTCCACAGATGCATTAACCCTGTTCTGTACTGTAAACTTTTTAAGGGCAGCTGTAAGACTCAGAAATACAAGATGTATTAGGTGAACAAATGTGGCCCGTAATGCTAATCTGTAAATGGCCCTAAGAGTGAACTTGAAGAGGGGAGGGGCTCTTAATTGTGGAGGGACTGAATATGTATTATCTTAAGCTGTCGAATTGTTATGTTTTTATATCAAGATGTATTCTACCCGTACTCCCGTGGTCCGTGATGTTAGTCTTTTATTGGCCCTAAATATTAATTTTATGAGAGGAGGGGTTCCTAATTACGGATGGATTGAATATGTTTCATTTTAAGCTGTTGAATTATTTTGTTTTTATATCACAATGTATTTTTTCTGTACTTTTATGGTATCTTTTATATACTGAATAAAGTATTATGATTGATTGATTGATTGATAATATTGTCACTGTTTCACAAATTATATCTCCAGTTGGTGTGTTCCTGTTGAAAAGACACACCCCATGACTGTGTTTTGTTCATTTTTTTGTTTATTATCAGATATGAAGAATCGGGTGCTTGCTTAGAGTTATTTCTTTCAGAGATATCCTTAACTATTTTTTCCCAGATTTCTCTCCTAGATTATCTCTGCCTAGAAAGGCATATGTGTTTTAGATAATCTTAGGTCATTTGTGCTCCTGCTGTGCAGGAGTTAATTCCCTCAGGCATTGGCGTATAGCCACCACTGCTGCCCCCCCTTTTCTGATACTCAACATATTGGTAGATACCTGCGCAAAATTGCCCGTCAGTTTCATTCCCAGATCTAAGGTAGGCTCTGCCCTGTACTCATTCTGAATCTGTTTTAGTACATCTGGTATGATTGCTATTGAAGGGGTACCACGCGTTCTGGTGTATACAGCAGCAAACACTGTACCCCAAGTTGTGCCATATTCTAACTGGGAGCCATTCCCATCGGCAAGCAAATTGACAGTATTCTGCGTTTTTCCTGTATGCCCGGATATGGACAGGCTGTTTCAAGCTGTGCTTTTTTTTATGCTATCCAGAATGGGATTTGCTCCTGGCTGGTTGGAACCTTTCCCATAATGGTATTTAGTGTTTGCGGGCTAATACCTGTGGTAGCCATATGTGGTTGTGTAGTCTGAGCAGTCACCGCAGGTGGGACTGTCAACGTTCTCATTACATATTGTGTTAGATTTTTGTAAATGTTTACTAAATCTGTAAAGATTGTGTATTCTTGCTGGTGTTAAAGCAGCAACGTCTGGATGTGGTGTGTATGATGCTAAGACTGGCCAATTTATTCCTTCTCTGCTGAGCGGACTGAGTTTCATATGTTCTATTGTATGGGGTAGGGTGCCTTTAAAACAATTAATGTGCGCTAGGTATGTTAATGGGACTTTTAAGTCCACGTATGGAAAATTCTCATCAGGTTGTTCATCTTCAATGTCTTCATACAATAACCTTGAGCTTGCATCAGTAGTCGGGAATTTAACCCAAGAATAGGATACCTCTGTCCTGAATGCATCGTGTGCCTCATCCACAAAGGTAACATCGCCATCCGTTGCCGGGAGGCCATGCTGTAATAATTTCATGGCAATTGCATGCCTGCAATTTTCTGAAACATTTAGTCCATCTATCTGTTCTCCAATGTTTTCATCCTGTTCGGTCATTGTTAGAGCAGTAGCACGTAGCCAATTTGTTATAGAGATATGGTTTGCACAGTGTGGGAACTTCTAATCCTCCTAGCTTGACTTAACCTAAAGCCAATACATCGGGTATACCTACTGAGGCGGATTTGTTTCCCTTCCCACTACGGATGTCTCCAGTTAAATTGTGAGTAGGAGTTTCTGAGAAAGCACAACTGAGCTACTCAGAATTTACCATTAAATAGGAGCCTAACCAATGTTGGTGGTGCCATGTCGTGTAGTTCCTACTAATCCATAGGACCTGCCCATTATTAGGATAACATAAAGTAAGGGCTTGGTGTCAAGACTGATTCTAGACACACCTAGAGGCTATGTTGGCCTGTAGACCAGCCAGCTCACAGGGCCACCGTAAGCCCCTTTAAACTACTAGGGAGCAAATGGTTTCTGGCAACCATTGAACATGACAACCCTGATTCCTCAGGTATCATGGAAATAGTACAGAACATTTTGTCAGTCACTCATGCTCACTTATTCTCAGAGAATTATACAGAGAATACACAGTGCAACATTATCCTTGCATAAAATACGTGTGCTGCAATGATTAGTAGACAGAAGCAGATAAACGTGATTACAAGCACCAAGATCATAAATAGTAGATATGGTTCTACCATGGTGCTAAACACTTGTATATATGTAGGCATATACACAAGGCAGTAATCTGGTGTACTCCTACTATGCAAACCCTAATCTAAGTGTACCTGGAGTGTATGTAGGTGTAGAGAGTGGAACCCCAAAGGGACGATCCAACCCCATTAACTGATGGGATAGAGTGAAGGATCCCGACTTAGTCATGAGCTGGACACCCTCACGTATATCAGACTGCTGTGTGGTGATTTCTCAGCATGCAAGGACCCTTAGTGTCAGCGAAAGTACCTCCTCTACTAATCTATCATGATCATCATCTTTTATAATAGAAAGCAGTCATGCGATGTACGCCTAGATTAGTGATGGTGTGGATGTGTAGACAGACCTATTGCCCCGTGGATGAAGATAGTGATGACACTTGTACGTAGTAAGGAACAAGACATTATCTATGATGTTCAGGGCATTGTGATGATGTTGTGCGAAGCTAGATGTAAAACATGTTTAGTTTCAGAGAAAGTAATCCAACATTGTTGTGCATGTAAATATATGCAAAAGGCAATAGCTTGGAAATGTTAATTGTGAGGATAATGTAAAAAATTAGCTGCTTCACTACTTTGGCCAAACCCATGAAAATAACAACATGTGGAAAACATTTCTGTCTTCCCTGAGTGTAAATAGTATTTCCTGTTGTTTGGTGACATGATTTGCTCAAATTTCGGAGGTTTTTTTTTGCTAGAAAATCAATCACCTAATCAATCACAGTCATCACGCTCGGCTTTCAGCAACAGTCTTGATGCCCTTCTGTTGGGCACTGTGAAGGAGAGTTACAAGAATTAATAGTTCTGAGAGAGGCCAGTCACTGCTGTGATATTGCCAGGAGCTGACCTGTGAACACATCATTTATTCACTAACAGCAGCAAGAGTGCTAATCGTCTTTCTGCCCAGGACGCTATTATAGGAAATACCGGTTATGTATTCAAACAAATAGGGCCTAACAAACGTGTAGGTGTTAGGTGAACGCACCTATTCTCACACTTTCCTTCATGCTTATGTGCAGCAATAGGCCAGACATACCATGTTTAGAGCAGACCTGGGTGGAGTTTGTGGAGTTCTTCTCCGTGGAACTCCGTGAAGTGCCACCAAAACTTCACTGCACTCTGTGGAGTTCTGCTAGGAGCAGAGTCTACTAAGTTGCACTGCTCACACTGATTTTATGCACCAGGAGTTTGTCCCACGCTGTAAAATCAGTGCAAATGGCACTCCATGTTACGCCGTAGGGTGCTGCTGCTTTCTGCTGCATGAGTAAACATTCTACTCGAGCGGCAGCTTCCTCAACATGAGGGAAGATTTCTCAATGCAAGCGGCCCTGACATGCCGCATCCGCATGCAATGAGAAATCTTGCTGGGAAGTGGTCTAGCGTGCACTTTTTTCTTGCGAGCTCTTGCCAACTTAACATTGGTGATCCGTGCATGAGTAAAAACTCTGCTCAGTGGCACTTTGTGGAGTTTTGCGAAACTCCACGCAGAGTGGGCAACTCTGCCAGCATAGGGGAAATCTTAACCCACCCCTAGTTTAGAGTGAATCTCTTACCCTACACACCTTACTCAACACCTCTCATATTGCCCTAACTACAACCATGCCCACCCACCATGCACTCCGAAGAAGAGCAACTATGAAGCTGATGTGAAGTGCTATGTGGACAGTGCAACACAACAGACAGAAACACCTATACAATAGTTATTGATATTTTGTCATTGGCTCCTCTCTGTTTTTAATAGGTCAATAGAGAATGTCTGGTGTAATTAGTGGCTCAGTGTTCACTCTTTTCATCCCCTGGAACAAATGTTTCTGGCCAGACAGGGTGTAAGGGTGCAGCGCTTACCTGCCTGGCGAGGGCCCGTGGGTAGATGTAGAACAAGGAGACTCTCACTGGGGTATCAGGCTGCAGCGACAAAGCAGAGGTGGGGATGACATGAGGTCTCAAAGCCACAGCTGGCACTGGGTAATAAACACTCCTCTTGGGCACTTTCTGCTCCTTCCAGGAACTGTTTTTGACTCTGGTCCACTTGCTGTGCACAGTGTAAAATCAGGCTTGCAAGTACAGCACAGGGGGTGGGGGAGTTCTGACAGAGGTTTATGGGTGTTCTGACAGTCCAGAGCAGCCAGAGTGTTAGGTGGCGCCTCTCTTTGGGGTCAGTATCCTTCTGTGGCAAAGGGCACTGTTATTTCTAATCACACTGCCAACATGTTTTCCAATTGCGATGTTGCCCTGGTGCATTACTTCATTCCTCTGTGATCCTCAGCTACTCTAGTAGACAACTAGGGTGAGTTAAATAGACACTGTGACCGTTGTACACTAGAGGAATTCAGCTAATGATACTGCAGCATATCCTGTTCATATCACAGGCACTGCCCCTGAATGGCAGGCATGACTGACAGCAAAAGGCAAAAAAGGAAGTAACAACTAACATGTATTATGAAACTTAAAGTGTGGAAGCAGGACGTTTTATTATAATCAATGCGTGCCTGTGCCATGCTAGCAACCAATGCTGTAGCCTGTCTCTCTTTGTGCTGGCATCGCACGAAAAGGGAAGCGCAAGAGAGAAAGCCTCCTCTCATCCCGCAAAGCCTCACACTGTGCCAGAGGCCACACGTAATGACTACTGCATCTCTAAGCCAATCCCAATGCTTCTCCTGCTATTACAGCAGTGCCTGGATTGGCTGGGGCAGACAACCTCAAGTTTCATTACTGAGCCTGGGGGCTGTGGCTATGAGTCCCCTTGGGCTCCAGTATGCACTGGGGGAAGAGACTCTGAGTGGCCTCTAGTGTGCATGTCAGGCTGACCACAAAAAGGCAGCAGTCCAAACAGACGTGCACTTGGGCCCCTCTGATGGTGTCTGTCAATAATATTGTTGAGTCCCTCTCCTCAGGTCCACACTGGCTTCTCAACTGACTCACCTCATTCCTCAGTACTGTAACTGGCCTAAGGCAGAATACAAAAAACTTGAAATGTTTAGGACTTTACTAACATTTAAGTGGGGGCCGGGGGCCAAATATAAGTGGGGCAATGCCCCAACGCCCTGACGGATGCACCATCCCTGCTTGTTTGGGTGGCACAATCAGGGCTGCAGGCCCACTAGTAGCATCTAGGTTACAGGCCCTGGATATATGGTATACCACTTTGCAAGGAACTTATAAGTAAGCTAAATATGCCATTCAGGTATATACCAATGTCACCATGTTTAGGGGAGAAGCACATGCACTTTAGCACTGGTCAGCAGTGGTAAAGTGCTCAGAGACCTAAGACCAACAAAAAGATACAGCAAAAAGTGGAATTAAGCAGGCAAAACATTGGGGGAAGACCATCCTAGGGATGACAGGTCTAACACATGCCCACCATAGCACTGAAGCAACAAGACATTTGGTGCGACAGAATACAACAAAAGTGCTACAGAGGGCCTGGCATAAAAAGGGTAAAAACAGAGGAAAAGATGTTGGGGCTCTGATTATTAGCATCTTATTGCAGTGTTTGTTGTCTTTGCTGTGTATTTGCATTCGGCAGACTATTTCAAAGAGGGAATACATAGTTAACAGGAGCTAGGTATCATAATTTGTCAAGTCTATGTTCTTGCAAGGTATACCGCAAGCAGTATATGAAGCAGTTAGGTGCAACTGAGTCCTCATGTAGTACCTGGAAATAAAGATAGCATTACAGTACTGATTTTCTGGTTACATTACATGACTAGGGGAGATTATACTGGCAACCCATCACCCAAGATCTTGACTTGTTTCTGTCTTTTGAGCACTTCTCCATGATATGATTCGGCCCAGCACTGTCAGAGCATCTTTGTGATGTTCGTGTTTCCTTGTCTGATGCATGTTGTTTTTGTCAGTGGCACGGGCATGTGTCATTTGACCTCTTTAAGTAGTGGTGCTAGAGGTAACCATGTTCTCCAGTGCCGCACTGTCTCGTTAATCTAAGAAGGCTTGCAGAGTCTCTGGCTCTGTATGTTCTTTGGTCTTACCATCTACTGTCATTATCATTATCGTTGGATCTAACAGGCTTTATGGTATATCCCATGGATTCATCGTAGGTCTTGCGCTAGACACTTTTTACTCTTTGTGTTTATCTCATAAAAGATGTCTGCTGGGTAAGAGATGATATCCTCCCCGTGCATGTATGGACTCGGCCTGCTCTTTTTTTCATCATTTCAAGCATAGGTTGAGTACATTGTGCCGCAGGAGGAAGGCCATAATGTGGGGGGGGGGGTTGTTGGTAGGCTTCGCGCTCTACTTATGTGTGCCCTATGAAAAGTAAGATAAATATATTACATTAATTTACATTCATATTTAGCATTAAAATATTCTCACTAATTTCTTATAAAGTTAACCTATTTCATTTTCCCTCTGCTTTTAACATAGGGAGATCTCCACCTAAAATGTGGAGTATCCTTATAGGAAGATATAGGAAGAAAACAAATGTATTAAACAAAAAAAAAAAAACTAGTAAAAAGATTTTTATGATAAAAAATAATGTATATTAATGTAATATATGTATGCATCTTGACTTTACTGTTCTTTTTTCAACTTCTCATATTGTTTCTAGTGACATCCCGAGTCCAGACGTGAGTTCTTAAGCTCAGCTGCTGTTATCAATAGTATAAATTGATTGTTTTATAACTCATCAGTACATGTGCATTTCTGTTTGCCTTCAAAATGCTTAAGAAAGTGTTCCACTAAATACTATTTTAAAGTTATTTATGTAGTTCAGAAATACAGTGTGTAGTTATTCAGGGACATATTTACTAAGGACTTGTGTTGTCCTTAAGTGACACAAGTTGTTGCAAGGAAATGGACGTATTTAAATGGGATTGACAAAGCTACGCAAGGGGGAAATTGTTCCACCCTTCATATCTTTGTAACCGGTTTTTGTGCTGCACTACATTCCATTCCATTGTGGCAGGTATTTCATGTGTGAAGCATGGGCCTTCCTGTGTATCAACCCATGGAATTTGATGCTATCCCAGATTTCCAAAGTATGTAAACCTGGTGTTGCTCAAAAATGTTGCCCCTACCACAGAAAGGCGTAATGAGGAAACATATCTTTTTTTTCCGTTATTTCCTCTTCTGTAGCACATATATAAAAAAGGGAAAAGACTCAGGATTGTTTTTGTGTGGAAAGGTATCCCTTCCTACACAAAAACAATATTTTCCATAACACGGGACCTCTTGCACTGTCCTTGATACAGGCACTCTTGCATCATGGAACAAGGGTGCCTGCATTGTTGCTAGGCAGCACACAGTGTGCCAGTGCTAGGAGGGAGAAGAAGTGGGCCATATCTTGTTAGAGATGGCACATTTCTGTTCTCTCCATTTGATACAGTGCAGAATGTTCTCTTGCGTGAAATGTTAAAAAATCTGGCCCTTTATTTTTCGATGGCTAATCCATTGAACAGTTTTGTATTTTAAAGCTTTAAATATGACTTGTTTCAATGCTTTATGCTTTTTTTCCAATCAGCATGTAGAATAGACCAGTACATTTCTCAGAGTCATAGGGCAAACCTTATTCAGATGGTTATGGCTGGCAGATGTACACAGAGAACTTATTAAAGGCATATTTGTGAAGTCAACCATGCTTGTACATCTGATGTTCTATGGTGTGGAGGGGAACTGGAACACCCCAAAAATTGGTGATTGAGCAAAGGATGATTTCTCTGGGGAGAAAATACTTTCCTCATGGAGACACAAATGAGAAATTGGTGTCTTTTCAAACAGGTAATTACATTTATCCATGTGGAAAACGTACAGTTGCTCATGCATAAATACATTTGCAGTGGCAAACTGAATTATTCCAGAAAAACACCTGGAATCCTGTGCCTGTAATTACTTTTCCATTTGTGCTTCAGGAAGAATTTGTGAATTCCAGAAATTCATATGTTAGCACATCTGAAAAGCAGTACACCTGCCGGTGTAGATATGCCACGTTTCTCAAGAATTGTGCTGTTAGACTTCTTGGGTGTGACTGCATGGAAGAATAGGATAAAATGTAACTGCCAAAATTTCCACATTTGTGAATTGGTCCAATTGTATCTGAAGGGAGCATTTATTGCTAAGAACTATCAAAAGTTGAGTAAATATGAACCTGGCCAAAGGTTTTTTTTCAAGTAGAACAATATATTGTTACATGTCTTTAGTATGCATTTCTTTCCTTATAATCTATTTGGAAGACATTATTCACATGCTTTTGATTTCCTTAATGAAATTGACAAAAGGATATTACTTTGCCTGTTTCTTTATTGAAGAATATTAACAAGAACGAACATGCATCTCTTAAAAGTGTATCTTTTCATTTGATCCCAGGTGACATATATAAGCAAAATTCATTTATGTTTTATTTTTTATATTGTTATGGTATTATTTCAGTGGAATAAGATAAAGCAGCTTAATCATGAAAAACCAATAATGATATTAGCAACTGAAATATAAGCTCTCATAGACTTATTTACTTAATATATAAATATTGTTGCCACAAAGTCACAATGTTGAAATTAATGGGACACACCAACAAATATGGATGTGTCATAGTTTCCGGCCCATCAAGTGCTCTTTTGAGTTCATCTCTGGTCTCAAAAGAATTATATAACACTTTGGAAAAAATATGCAAGACACCAAAGAAAAGCTTGAAGTTAAAATGGCGAAGACCTCCATGGCAACCATGTATTTGCCCTTGGTGCTGAGATAGGCTGGAATAAATGAGATCCAGACACTGAGAAAGGCGAGCATGCTGAAGGTGATGAATTTAGTCTCGTTGAAGCTGTCAGGCAGCTTCCTAGCCAGGAATGCAACTACAAAACTAATGGTTGCCAAAAGTCCAAGATATCCCAGCATGCACCAGAAAGCGATGGAAGCCCCCTCATTGCATTCGACTATTATCAATCCAGGCTGAATCTGAATATTATATACTAGAAAAGGAGGAGAAAGAATTAACCAAAACACACACAGAAGCACCTGGAGGAGCGTACTGATACTGACAACAGCATATGACAATTTAGGTGTAGCCCATCTCTTTAAAGTACTGCTGGGCTTTGTTGCATTGAAGGCGATGACAACCATGACTGTTTTGGCTAAGACACAGGAGACACAAAGAGCAAATATGATACCAAATGATGCTTGGCGGATGAGACATGTCATTGATGTGGGATATCCAATGAAAGCAAATGAGCAGAGAAAGCACAGGGTAAGGGACAAGAGGAGAAGGTAGCTCAGTGAGCGATTGTTTGCCTTTACAATGGGGGTGCCTCGGGAATAAAAAAAGAGACCCAGAATGGCAGTAGGTATTAAAGAGAGAAAAATGCAGATTGCTGCCAGACTATATCCTAAAACACCTTCATAAGAAAGAAACTCTGTGTCCTTAAGGATGCATAGGTCCTGTCTGGCATTTGGCCATTGATCCCATGGGCACTTGCTGCAATCTGTAGAGTCTGGAATAGAGAATAAATAATATTACCATAAGTTCAAAATAGATGTGGATAATGTACATATATGTCATTAATTGCTGTACTGACTTCCAATCTTAGATTATTCATAACACAGTGCTATAATATGAATGCACTGATTCACTCTCCCAGATTGTTAATGAGTATATGTGATTATTTGTAGATACAAACTCAATCAGCCTTTAAATAATGAAAAATAATGATTCAGAGTATTAACATATTACTCTGCTTTTTTGTGGGTTAATATTGTGTATCCAGAACTATAAGATTCTTTTGGACAAACAAATATATGAAGAAGTATAAATGTGTTCTTCTGTTTGGCTTAGATGATACGAAAATATATCCTCTTATTCAAGGCAGACATTGCTTATTAAAATCATCGGGATACATTTTTACAATGCTATTTGGTTGTCTCCAGTCAATAGAGAAAGGGAATAGATAAACATGCTCATTTATGTAAGACTTTTTGTGAAAACATTGTGTGCTATTTAAAAATATATATATATATGTTTTATTTGGTATTTATGCTTTACAAAGTGTAAGAAATTGGGTTACTGGTTGAGGGGGGTGAGTACACACCTCACATAATAACCACAATCCATGGTATTTATGGTTTACTAAGTGTAAGAAATTGGGTTACTGGTTGAGGGGGCTGAGTACACACCTCACATAATAACCACAATCCATGCAGATTTGAGATTCAGATTCAGGTTTTTATTCATGTTTAATCTTATTCCGACATGGTGAAACAACATTATAAAACATAGCACATAGGACACAATTTCCTAAAACTATTTGTAAGTATTTATTTAAAATGTTTACAATCAATAAGGCAAAGCCCCAAGAACCTGTAAAAAATAGATCATACTAACACATCAACTCCTCATATCAGTAGTCAGTAGCAGATCACTCTAAACCACCAAAAAAGTAATTCACCTTCCACCGTCATTAACCTTGTAATGTAATGATTAATGACTAATGCACTGCATACTAGAGTGATAATGCATTAAGTTATGATAGACAAGATCTATATGCAAAAAGCACTAAGAAGATTATTTACAGGAGAAAGTTAAGTCTTAATAGGAAACTACAATTATACCAACATAACAAAATATTGAAATATATTAATTTAACAAAAGAGAAAAGGTACTGAATGGCTGTACAAAATCTGCAAGTAAAATGTGTAGTAACCAGGAGGAGACATGCAATAATTAAATACTGAAGTGTTATAACATCAATGATTTAGGATACTTACTGATGGACTAGGTCTATTTTATATACCAGCTACTCTGTACCTGTCAAGAAGCTGTCTAACATGTACCATAAAGATTTAGACTGGCCTTCTCAGAGGGAAACCTGCAAAGAGATGCTGTCAGTATCCTTAATAAAGAAGAGGCAATTTGAGATTGGAAGTATTTTTCCAGTTTCTAAGAATTAATTTGCACACTAGAGTGAGCAGGAGATCTAAAAGGTATTTTTCTCTCTCATGGTGAATGCAAGTATTGAGGGGTAGAGAAAGAAGAAATATAAATTCTTCTTTCGGTTGGATTTGGAAAAGTGATTTAATACAATTTTAAATCTCCCTCCAAACTTTTGTAAAGGTGGACCATTAGAAAACCATATGTGAAGGACTCTAATGCTGTTCAGTTTGTGGAGGCGAGGCGAAGTCTAGAAGGTCCTATGCAATAACATGTTTTTGTTTAGTGCCAGAATAGGGTTGATATCGTCTGTAAATGAAGATATCCAAATCTTCAGCAAATTGAAGTAATCTGTAAGTTTCAAGCTGTCTTTTTCCCATTTATTGAGCAAATTCTTTAGTAGTGTCATTGACTTATTGTGGAACCTTGGCCAGGGACAGACTCGTTTTCTTGTTGCAAGACTTATTTGTTAGGCAAAATAAAGGTCCAAGACACAACATAAAGTTCAGGTCAGTTCATATGACGTAGCGCTCCCTTGTTAATCAGGAAATGTAGTGTAAGCTCCCAGTGGTTGGTCCTCCACTTCGGGTAGCTTCCACTGGATAACGTATATGAAAAAAAAAAATGACAACAAAAAAAAAACAACCGTCACTCGGGCTTCTTATGCTTTCTCATAGGTTGAAGGGGAAGGGAGTGGGGGAAGAGCACCCGAACTGCCGCCAACGCCGTATAAAAAGAAATGGTGATGTGAGAAACTAACTCAGGAGAATTCACAATGCGTTCATTGCGGGAAGTTTTAGGGTTTACAGCTCCCCTCCCTCCCCTGGGTTATGGCCGCTTGCTGGAGACCCCTTCTTAAACCAGCCCCACACTCGGGAACGTACCTCTGGGAGCCACACTCCCCAGTGAGCGTGGCTGGTGGTCTCCCGGTACCGGATCGGGTCCGGCTCCTGTTCTTGGTCCCGTGGATAGTGGCTCTGGGATCTCGGCATCTCTGGGATTCGGTCGGCGTCTTTTTCTGGTTCAGCGATGTCTCTCCAACTCCTCCTGGCTTCACAGCTTCCGTGGTTCCAATACGTGACGACTTCCTCCGGTCTCGTATTGGCTATAAAGGCGGCTTCCTCGTCCTCCAGCTCTCTCATTGGCGCAAGAGACCCGGTCACGTGAGATGGTTGTTCCTCCCGGAAGAAGAAGGGTGTTGAGTTAAAGGGACCGCTGCAAGTTGGGTTTCGCGTGTCCCCCGGTGACTGTGAAAGAAACACAGGTGAGACATAAGAAGGCAGTTGGTCATCCTTCCCTTCGTTTACCATGTCCCCAGTGAGCTTTTTCTGACACATCCTTCCCCTAGACAGTTCCCGTTCGGGAAACTGAGGCACACGGGACAGAAAGTCAGCGTTTGCATTACAACTTCCTTTCCAATTACGTATTTCAAAGGAGTAGGGCTGAAGGGAGAAGAACCACCTAAGGACCCTTGCATTGTTCCCTTTGTTGCGACACAACCATTGGAGAGGGGCATGGTTGGTGTACAGAAGAAAGGGAGCTCCTTCCAGGTAGTATTTCATCTTATCAATCGCCCACTTGACCGCCAGACACTCCTTTTCAATAGTGGGATAGTTCTTCTCCCGTGGGAACAATTTGCAACTGATAAAGGCCACTGGCCGTTCCACCCCGTTTTCAGTCACTTGAGAAAGTACAGCCCCCAGACCTGTGTCGGAGGCATCGGTTTGGAGAATGAAGGGGTGCTTGAAATTGGGGGATACCAACACCGGGCTGGAGGTAATACTTTTTTCAACTCGGATAAGGCCTGAAGGGCTTAGGAAGATGGGGATAGGAGGTCATTTTCTTTGATCCCTTTTTGGAGTAAATCAGTTAGTGGTGCGGCAATTTGTGAATAGTGGGGGATGAATCTCCGATAATAGCCAAGTAACCCCAGGAATGCTCGGATCCCTTTCTTCGTTGTGGGAAAGGGTGTGTTGGTGATGGCCTTGACGTTTGCCTGTTGGGGTTCTATGAGCCCATTGCCTAAGAGATAACCCAAATACCGAACTTTCTGGTATGCAACCTTGGACTTCTTAGAACTAACATGTAACCCAGCAGTGTGGAGGGCTTGAAAGACCCTTTGGCAGTGCAACAAATGTTGTTCCCAGTCGTGGCTATAGATGATGATATCATTGAGGTAGGCTGATGCATAACCCTGATGGTCTCTTAACCTCTTCTGTGCCCATGACGAGATAGTCTCGTCATGGAGCACGGTCGCGCTGTGCCCATGACGAGACTATCTCGTCATGGACCCCACCCACTAATGAAACGCCCGGCACAGGAGGGGGAAAGGGCGTGGCACAGAAGGGGTTAATACGATATCCATGAGGCGCTGAAAGGTGGCGGGGGCCCCATGCAGGCCAAACGGTAAGACTGTGAATTCGTAAAGGCCGGATGGTGTGGAGAAGGCTGTTTTGTGTTGGTCCTGCTGGGAAAGGGGAACCTGCCAATAACCTTTGGTTAGATCCAAGGTTGTGATATATCTGGCATCTCCTAGTCTTTCGACGAGTTCGTCCACTCGCGGTAAGGGGTAGGAGTCAAAGTGGATGATGAAGTTTACTGCCCTAAAGTCTATGAAGAACCGTATGGTCCCGTCTGGTTTTGGAACCAGTGCAATAGGTGAGGACCACTCGCTTCTGGAGTGTTTTATGATTCTGGAAGCAAGCATGTTCTGTACTTCCTTCTCAACGGCTGCTCGTCGAGCAGCAGGAATCCTGTATGGTCGTTGTCGTATGACTTTCCCCGGTATGGAAGGGATGGAATGCTCGACTAGTGATATTTGTCCGGGTTTGTCTGAGAAGATGTTAGCGAAGGAGGACAGCAAGGGCTCTAGGGTCTTTCTCTTGTCTCTTGGTAGGTCCTTATTTATGTCAAAGTGGGAGAGAGTTGTCTCTGCTATTGTCGAGACCAGGTTGGACCTTGGGAGGGGACCTAACCACTTCTTCAACAGATTGATGTGGAAAATCTGTGTTTTCATTTTAGAAAGACGGAGTTTGTAGGTAGTGAGACCCACTTTTTCTACGATTTCAAAGGGTCCTTTCCACTCGGACCGACCCTTAGGGAGAGCGGCGGGCAATAACACTAAAACCCAGACATGGATCTGTAAATGACGCTACTTTTTCCCTTTGTCGTAGAACACCTATTGTTTCCGCTGGGCTTTCTCCAGGTTGTTATGTGCGAACTCCTGTAATTTAGACAACCTTGCCCTCAGGCCTCTTGAATAATCCAGTAAAGCATGGGTTTCCTCTGGTGTCTCCGTTTCCCAAGCTTCCTTGGTCATTTCGAGGAGAGTACGAGGTTGTCGTCCATACAGGAGTTTGAATGGCGAGCAACCCAGACTGCTCTGTTTTTGGCAGTGGATGACAAACAGTGCCAAAGGAAATAGTGCGTCCCAATCCACCCCTTCAGCCGTCATCATTTTTTTGAGGGCTAACTTTATCGTACCGTTGTACCTCTCACATAAGCCATCTGTTTGGGGGTGGTAACCAGACGTTCTTATTTGGGTTATGTCTAGACTTTTGCATACCTGACCCATTAATCGGGAGACAAATGGTGTACCTTGATCCATGAGGATCTCATGGGGAAACCCCACCCTCGAGAAGAGGTCCATTAACTTTTCGCAGATAGTCACGGTATTCGGTGTTCTTAAAGGGAAGACCTTGGGGTACCTGGTGGCATAGTCGATAATGACAAGGGCATATTGGTTGCCCTTTTGGGATTTGGGTAAGGGACCAATGAGGTCCATGCCTATGCGGTCAAATGGTTTCCCAATGATCGGGAGAGGCTGTAAAGGGGCAGAGGGTGGTCTTGTAGAAGTGGACCTCAGCTAGGCCTACCAGTGCAAGGGGTTCGCCATTCTCTGCACAGAGTCCTCAGACCAATAGGAAGAGGTTGGCACTGAAACTGGAATAGAAAATACAAAGTTTAATAAACCTCATGAGGTGGAACTACATTCACACAGTACCCTTCGGTAATGAATGAAGTAGCACACCGAACAGAAGGACCATGCTCCTTTTATACCCACACAGGGGCTCAAAAGAAGGTGGTACAAGTACAGAAGAAGGTTTTATGTACATATAAGGTCATATAGAAATGCACAATCGACAAGTAGGAGGAGTTAACAGTTTGACAATGCTAGTAAACACATCCTGACAGTTACATACTACTAACAGCTGCAAGGACAGCTGCAAACTCAACTGGGCATGTGCGAAGGTGGAAGATGCTAAATATAGTTTGTTTCTAGGCAGATTAAAAGAGCAGTCAACACTGAGGGAGGACAGAGAACATGGTGAGCACGTGGCAACACATGGCAAACAAAATGGCTGCCAGAAATACAAAATGGATTCCACAAAATGGACAAGGTAGCCTCTAAATACAAGATGGCTTTCGCTAATGTTAACCCAATCGCTGACAATTTACAACAGTCTATAGGGGTTTTTCTGCTGGCATACTTCGCATTCATGACAGTATTTGGCTATCTGGGCGTATATCCCAGGCCAATAAAAGTGCTCTAAAATAGTCTGGCTGTTTTTTTGTGTCCCTGTATGGCCTGCCAGAAGATGGGCATGTGCAAAGAACATGACTTGTTCCCTAAAGCTTTGGGGGACCAGAAGCTGCGTGGGACCTGTTGGACTGCCTTTTCTATACAGCAGACCGTTCTCTTTTAGAAACGTGGGGTAGGTCGTAACAGGAAGAGCCGCCTGCTGCCAGGCCGTCTGGAGTGTGGGGTAGTTTCTTTGGGTGTAATGAAAGTTCTTATCCCCTTGCCATGGGGCCTGGGTGAGACAAACAGCGGGTTTATAGGCTTTCACTTTCAGACTAAGGTATCTCATAAACTCGGGATGGTCGACCCCTAGTATAAGTTTTTCAGGTAAATGCGGCAGGACCCCTACGATAGCTGGAAGTTCCCTCCCGTCGGACGTTCTAGCTTTTATGGAAGCTGCTGGATAGATCTTGATGTCTCCGTGTACGCACCTAATGGGTATGTGGCGTTGGGTTATGATATCTTCGGGTTTGACTAAGGAACTCTGGATGACAGATTGTCTACATCCAGAGTCTAAGAGAGCCCTAATGTGCACCCCATCAATTACCAGATTTACTTAGAATCCTGTGCCCATTTCTTCAGTGTACAGAACTTGGCGTGGAAGATAGCTAACATCCATAGGTTCGTCGGTGTTCCGTTTCTGGGGACAGAAACGAGCTATATGCCCCATGCCCCACATTCAAAACACTGAGGCCCTTTCGTGGTAGGTACTACGGGTTTGGAGGGGCATATTTTAGCCACTTCGACTGGGGTTTTGCCAGTGTTTTTCTTGTCTTGTTTGTTGACTGGGGTTCGTGGCTTGTTCTTTCCTGCCCATATGAAGGTCCTAGGCTGTGCTCTAGAATATGTATTGGCCATCTCTATGGCCTGTTCCACCGAAAGACCAGTGTGCTGTTTTAACCACCTCTGTGTGGGATGTGGTAGGACCTCTAAGAACTGTTCAAGGTAGATCAACAACATTATCTCCTCCTTAGTGTTTTCTTGCGGTTTGAGCCACTTGTCCGCAGCTGTCTTTAGTTTATGTAAGAGGGTTTTGGCCGTATCTCTGGGGTTACCCTTATCTCTCCGGAAACGCACCCGGTATGCTTCAGCATCGAGCCCCAGGTGATCGAGGATGATCTCCTTTAGCTTGGTCTTCACTCGTTAACAGGGGAGCCAAAAAGAAAGGCCACTTGTTTTTGGGCCAGCCTGAGGCCCGGGCGACCCGTTCATAATTTGTAAGAAAATAATCCGGGTCATCCCCTACAACGTATTTCTGTAGAATGATGTTAGGAAAAGTAGATGGGGATCCCTGGTGTGGGTTTGCCTCTTTCGTGGCCTCTTCTTGACGATCAGACAACTTATATAACCCTTCAATTTGTTGGTTCATGGTTGTACTGAACAATTCTCTATCGGCTTGTGCAGATGTCATGTGTCTTTCGAGAGCCCACTCCAGTTTTGTTTGGCCGGCAATAAGTTGTTGAAGGAGGTTCTCCATTTCGTCTTTACAATTGACAGAATCCCACTTCTGACACCATGTGTGGAACGTTGGCCAGGGACAGGCTCGTTTTCTTGTTCCAAGACTTATTTATTAGGCAAAATAAAGGTCCAAGACACAACATAAAGTTCAGGTCAGTTCATGTGACGTTGCGCTCCCTTGTTCGTCAGGAAATGTAGTGTAAGCTCCCAGAGGTTGGTCCTCCACTTCGGGTAGGTTGAACCGGATAACGTATATGAAAAAAAAACAAATGACAAAAAAAAAAAACAACCGTCACTGTGGCTTCTTATGCGTTCTCATAGGTTGAAGGGGAAGGGAGTGGGGGAAGAGCACCCGAACCGCCACCAACGCCGTATAAAAAGAAATGGTGATGTGAGAAACCAACTCAGGAGAATTCATAATACGTTCGTTGCGGGAAGTTTTAGGGTTTACAGCTCCCCTCCCTCCCCTGGGTTATGGCTGCTTGCTGGGGACCCCTTCTTAAACCAGCCCCACACTCGGGAATGTACCTCTGGGCGCCACGCTCCCCAGTGCGCGTGGCTGATGGTCTTGCAGTACCGGATCGGGTCCGGCTCCCGTTCTTGGTCCTGTGGATGGTGGCTCTGGGATCTCGGTGTCTCCGGGATTCGGTCGGCGTCTCTTTCTGGTTTGGCGATGTCTCTCCAACTCCTCCTGGCTTCACAGCTTCTGTGGTTCCAATATGCGACGACTTCCTCCGGTCTCGTATTGGCTTTAAAGCCCTCTTCCTCGTCCTCCAGCTCTCTCATTGGCGCAGGAGACCCGGTCATGTGAGATGGTTGTTCCTCCCGGAAGAAGAAGGGTGTTGAGTTAAAGAGACCGCTGCAAGTTGGGTTTCGCGTGTCCCCCGGTGACTGTGAAAGAAACACCCGCGAGACATAAGAAGGCAGGTGGTTATCCTCCCCTTCGTTTACCGTGTCCCCGGTGAGCGTTTTCTGATACTTATGTTGCAGGCATTCGCACATTTTAGAGACTTCATGTACAGTTTCAGTGAGGGTTTGAGCAAAGTGTGGGAGGGTCAGTTCTTTATCCACAAATGTTAGTTTCTGTATGCATGTTTTTGGTTTCCAGAATATCTTGAAATCAAGGTTGTGTAAGGCATTGAGTTGTTGTAGTCAGCAAAGGACAGAGAATTTTTACTGTACCCTAACTGTATAATAGTAACATGGCCCCGATTTGCCCATCAAGCAAGTGGAGTGGTTGGCCGTTCAGTTTGAATTTTGAGTTGTCCCAAATAGAAGTTATGTTACAGTTGTGGATTTTATTATCAAGAAGGGTGTCAACCTTCAGTGTACCTGCTCTAGTGTTGTTCAGGATATGTTTGGAGTGTAAAGGGGTTACTTTATTCTTGGACAAAAATTAGATTAGGCTTCAAATAGTAAGAATCAATTGTTCTCTCACTAACCATTGAGGTCAGTATTCATCATTGTGAGGTAGCCACTGAATCCCTTGTTTGAAAAGGAAGGTTGCCCGGTATGTTCTGAAGAGTGCCAAGTTAACTACTCTTAGATCTTTCAGGAATATTCATTTCTTTAATGAAAGTCTAGGTTTTTATTTTGCCAGAGATATTTGTTGATAAGATGATCGGGTTTAAGAACTAATTTGATCATGTTAGAGGTAACATACAAATCAGATAATTAACAACAACTTTTATCATATTTTTTACTGTTTTTACCTTTTCCAACCACAATAGGAATTTTGGGGACCATCCCTCCAGAAGTTCTGTGAATGTTTTAATTGTCATTGCTTTGTTATGCCAAATGGTGACAAAAAAGTTGTTAAAAAATTCTAAACCTATGTATTTTATGTGGTGTGGTTGCCAAACGATCCCTCAATCAATCAATCAATCAGGTATTATTATGCACAGCTAGTCACCCAATAGGGTATGCAGGCACTTGCAGGCCCCAAAGGCTAATTCGAACTGCCAGGTCTTGATGGCCATTCAGAATTTCAGAAGTCAGGCGATGGTCCGGAGGTGCATTGGGAGGAAGGTCCAGGTCCTTGCTGTGATGTGGGTGAAGGAATGTCCTCCACTTCTGCTTCGGTAGGTGCGGGAAGTATGGGGAAGTGAAAGATAAGTGGAGCGTAGTCTTCTTGATGGCTGATGGAATTTCAGGCGGTGCTTAATGTGGATGGGTCCTTGATTGTGTAAAGCTTTGTGTGAGTGGGTCACCAGCTTGAATTGGCATCTCTTCGGTATGGTGAACCAGTGGATTTTCCAGAGGTTGCATGTGATGTGGGCTTGTCAGGGAAGGCTAAGGAGGAGCCTGGCTGTGGAGTTTTGTATGATCTGAAGTCTCTGTAGAAGGTGTGCAGCAATTCCTATGTCGAGGGCATTGCCATAGTCCAGTCTGCTGGTGATTAAAGCTTGTGTCACAGTGCGTCTCGTGTGTATGGGTAGTCACTTGAAGATTTTAAGTAGCATGCGCAGAGTGAGGACTCAGGAGGAGGAGACAGTGCTGATCTGTGATTTCATGTTGAAATTGTTCTTAATGATGATTCTGAGGTTTCTGGCATGGTTGGAGGGAGTGGGTTCAGGTCCTAGATCTGATGGTCACCAGGAGTCATTCCATGTGTTGCTGCTGTTGCCAAAGATCAGTACTTCTGTCTTATGTGTATTCAGCTGCAGGCAGTTGTTCTTCATCCAGTTGGTTCTGGTGGTGGTGGGTCGTCGGTGAGTAAGAAGATGAGTTGGGTGTTTAATGCTATATTGATCAGTGGGATCATATATACGTTGAAGAGCGTTGAGCTGAGGGTTGAGCTCTGGGGGATGCCGAAGTGGTGAAAGGTGGGAGGTGGACCCTGTGGGCTCTTCCAGTGAAGAAGGAGGTGATCCATCCGAGCACTCAGGCTTTTACACAGATGTGGTGGAGTCTTTCGATCAGTGTGTGGTGGAATACTGTGTCAATGGCTGCCAAGAGTTTGAGGAGGGTCAAAGCTGCTGATTCTTCTTGGTCAAAGAAGGTTCCGATGTCGTTGGTGGCTGTGATCATGCTGATTTCGGTGCTGTGGTTGCTGCAGTGTTTGCTGTACTGCCTAGTAGTTCTATGGATACTAGGATGTTTAGTAAAGTTACTTCAGATTTGCCTTTATTGAGACTATACCCCGAAAATCTAGAAAACTCCTCAACTGTTGTCATTAATGCTTGGATGGAATGATGATTAAGTTATTGTCAGCATATGCTGCTGCCTTGACCATCAGGTTTTTTAAATTTAATACCAGATATGTTTTCATTAGTTTGAATGGTAAAGGGGTTCCAGAATTTGGAGAAATTCGGAGAGTAACAAGAGACAGCCTTGTTGGCTGCCTTGTTTAAGGGAGAAGGTATTAGAGATCATTCCTTCTGCTGGAACCCTAGCACTAGAATCTGATTATAAATCCATAAACATAAACATTTTTATAAATGAGTTGCCAAGATTGATTTTCTGTCGGAGTGTTTTGAGAAGTACCCAATTTACTTATAAACACTTTTTTGGCATTCAGTTTAATAGCAACAGTGGGAGAGGTAAGAGCACAGGCTTTATCAATTATATGACAGAGTAATCTAGTATTATCCCTGGAAAGGCATCCTGTCTGGAAAGGAATGCTGTCTAAATTTATTAGAGATATAGGTCCATCATTTTTGGTTAGGAGGGGGGTCTTTTCCTTTCTTAGGGATAACTGTTAGGATGGCTTCAGCAGGAGTTCTACACACCTTGCTGGACTATGTGAAATGGGTGTAGAGCTGAAACAGGGGGTCACAAATGAGATCATTGTATGTCATATAAAATTGTGCATAGAATCGCTCAGGTGCTGGCGTTGTACAGGCCTTAAAAGACTTGATAGCATCAGATATATCTGTGTGATGATAGGGGAATTAATAGCGAGACTATATTCCTCAATAAGAGAGGGAAGGATCATGTTACCCAAGAATTTTCCACACTCATTATAGGTCACATTTACATTAGGAGCATAGAGGGTCTGAAAAATATCTTTAACCATATCTGCAATTTTGTGAGGATTTTTATGCATGCAGTTCTAGTTGCATTTAGCTGAGGCGATACAATGTCTTTGATATTTGTGTTTCAGATAAGAGGTGAGCAATTTTCTGCTTTATTAGCTTCACACAATTTCAGGCTTTTTTATTTGTTAATACAAATTCCTGCTCTGGTACTTAAGATTCTATTACAATTGTATTTTTTTGATGTGTGGGAGGAAAGTAGTGAGCCATCTTTTGCTCAGATATGCAGGTTTTCTAATGATTTCATTTCTATTCCTAATGATTGTAATTTCATATTAGTTTCTCAATTCATCCTATATCAAGTTTGTATTAGAATACCTCTGGTCAATGGCTTAAGACCCTCCCATCTAGTCAATAGGGAATTAGTCGGATTTGGGGTTTTCAATGAAAGTTTTCAACTGCCTCTCTTATTGCTTTTACATTTTGCAGTATTG
Source organism: Triturus cristatus (assembly GCF_964204655.1). Classification (NCBI taxonomy): domain Eukaryota; kingdom Metazoa; phylum Chordata; class Amphibia; order Caudata; family Salamandridae; genus Triturus; species Triturus cristatus. Next base: position 763,368,748 of record NC_140595.1, read on the forward strand.
CGAGTACTTCTTTGTTCAGTCTCCTAAGTGAGATTTTAGGTTTGACCGCAAAGCTAGCAAGGGAGAGAGTTACGCATGAGTGGTCACAGTCTAATCTATGTTCATTTGATGTTTGATCAATGTTGTGAGCGTAGCTCCTTGAGATCATAATATAATCAAAACGTGAAGAGGGTTTTGAGGACTCAAGAAAAATGCATAGTCTTTAGAGTCTGGATGTTGTAACCTCCAAGTGTCTTTTAAGTTCAGTTTAGTACAGAAATTTCTCATAGATTTAAAAGATTTTTGGGGATGATATTTACTGGAAGAACCTTTCTATCAATAGTAGGGTCTAAAATGAGGTTGAATTTACCTTGTAGTATAAGTGGTGAATTATCAGGGATGTTATGGACATTCTGTGTTAGTTTAGACCAGAAGTATGGGTCATCTCCAGTGTGGGCACATATATTGGCCATGTAGAATTCCATCCCAATTTTGGACAGATTGGATAAAATCCATCTTCTGTTAGAGTCTATAGCTGATGAGAGTGTGAATTGCTTTGATGCTTGCAATAATAGGGTTAGGAAACCCATTATATTGATGGGAGAGAGCCAGTTGCTGAGCTAGCTTGCATTATTGTAATGAAATGTCTTCATCATGTAGTTTATGTAGATAGCCTACCCTTTCCTTCATTTCACAAGGTGATTTAAACCCTGCATGTTCGGAGAAACTATATTTAGGCCAATATGCCTACTGGACATAATACAATGTTAGGGTTGATACAGCTATAATCATGCCACATCGTAAGGACAAACTCCCATTGTGGGGTTCTGAGAATATGTTTGACTTTGGGACTGATACTAGGAAACCGAGGTGTAATGCTTATCTGGCAGCAGTAAGAGCATTACAAGTAACAATTATGTCAGAATGAACTCCAAGTACTAAGCACAGATTATATAATACAAATAAAACAAAATTAAGGAACAAATGCCAAAAGGAACCCAAACCCCTACCCTCACCCCCACCTCCCCAAAAGTACTTGGCAAACGTGGCAGGAATACACATTACAAAGGTTATTAACTATGTGAACAGGTAAGGAAGAGTCTCCACACCGTAGCTAACCAGTGACAAAGTAATAGGAGCAACATCATGCCATAAGAGTCTCTTCTGGTAATCTATGTGTGATAAGATGCCAGAGTAAGTAGTAACCATGTCATTATGGTGTTAATCATCAGTGAGGTGTAGGTTAAATCTGCAAAGGGAGAAGCACAGATAAACACATGGAAGCTCATCAGGGATAGTGAATAAGGAAGTGATTTAAGATCGAAAGACTGTTAGTGAAAAAATATACGTTAAATAGTTAGTCTCCTTGTAGTGCATGCACTGATTGGTGGGTTGAAGGTGGCCCACGAAGCAAAAGTGAGGCAGTGTGAGCAAAATCATAAAAGACTAATGCACAAATGACAGTGGTATTATTGACAATGGGTATAACTCATCGGAGGCCTAAGCCTCCCAACTTGGGGACTATTAAGTGAAAAAGAAATACGCTTTAAAAGTTACTATGTCATAGTAAGTTACATCAATATTTCGAGTTCATGTTGCTGTGTTATGTGATGATGAGGTGTCCATTTCAGCAGCATCTCTTTCATCTAAAAATGTTGTTCACTGTTTATAATCTGTAAAGATATAGGTAAAGCCTTCCACAATAATTTGAAAGTTAACCATGCAAGAAAAGAAAAAAATTATGTTTTGGTTCTCAGTCTCAGGCATAGAGCTAAGAAGCCTTTTCTGACTGTGGGTTTCGAGTAGTATTGAGAGATGTCAAATAAATTTCCATTCCAAGTAATATGGTGTTTTTCCTTAAATAGTCCAAGATCTTTTCAGCATGTTGATAGCGTAAGGGTTCAAGACTATGGATCTTGAACTTCCCTTGTGAGGAGATTTAAAAGATGGGACTCTTTCAAATTCCAGGGCTTTTTATAAAGAGGATAGAGGATTCCTGTTAATTTAGGAACTCAAGTTTCTATGAAAGCAGCACAGGAACCAGTTTGGTCCTTGGATCCTTCTGGTAGACCAAAGATACAGAGGTTCCCTTTTCTGTTGCAGTCCTTCATATTGGAAATACTTCTCTGTAGAATCTCTGTCTTGGCCTTTATATCTGCAATATCCTTCTTAGAAACTGCTTCAGAATCTTTGAAGGAGCTGATTCTATCTTCTACTTTTGTAATTTTGCTGCTAATCAATTTTATATCCAGCCTAATCGTTCTGCATCATGCCTGAATTACCTTTGGTGGATCTGACTAGGTCATGCACCTCTGCTTACTTCTTTAAGATCATATCCATAGTTGTGTTTATATCCATTTTGCTTTAATGGGTGAATCAGGGCTAGGAGGATCTGCCTTAGGGCATTTGAAGTTTCATTAGGTTCCTTGTCTACCATTGATTATAATAGATCAGTAATATGGGGCAGGTGCTGAGGTTCTGGTAGCTAAATCCAGCAGGAGCCAAGTTGCTACAAGAGTAAAGAAATTAAGCCTTTTCTGCAGCACACCGTCACTTAGAACCCACACTGATACTACATCTGTAAGTGCAAAGGATTCCCCTCAGAGGCCGATGGTTTGCTAGGTCGGGCTTTTCTTTCAAAATAATGGATTCCACTCAGCAGGTGAATGCAAACTCAAACACTCAAGCAGAGGTCCCTCGGGCTCCTTCCATACCAGTAGTCTAATGGCACAGGCTAGTAAAGGTTCTAAATCTAGATCTGTAAGTCTAGGCAGCAGTTGGGGGACCACAGTGGATCCCATTGACAAACCTCTTTCCGGCGCCAGACTGCGTCACTTAGTCTCACCTTAAAATGTGGAAGGATTCACTGACCACAGAAATCACATGTGAGAAAGTGGGATATATGGATAACTTCTTCTTTGATAACTATAGTTAGTATATTTAGCATGTATGTTGTACAGTTAGAATGAACCCAGTATATTCAGCATGAGGTGGTGCAATCTTGGGTGAGGGTCCGTTGTGAATATTTGGGTCCTTCTCGTTACCGTCCAAGATTTGATTTGTGCCACATGGACAGAATTGTATGCCAATGTTACCTGCTTCATTTGAGAGCTCCAGAAATTAGGAGATATGAAAATGTTAAGTTGGAAATGTAACTCACTCAAACCAGCACAGGTCGGTTATGACACTATCTTTTTTCAGGAATCTCCCTTCGGAGTTAGCAAGCATTCCTCATTTCTTTTCTGCCCCATCGTTCTGAGGTATCAGAGCAACGTAAAACCATGCTGCAGGGGCTCGAAAGATCATGTTTACTGGTCAAGCATCTTAGATGGCGTTTCCACAACCACTGGAGTGGAAAACAGCATCTGCTAAGGACGGAGCTGCTGAACTACACCGCCATCTTCCTCCTTGTCCAAGCCACACCTACTTAAGTTGAATATTGATAGTGTTTTCCTATATCAGTTATTCCATGCAATCTATACCTAATTCCAAATATTTCCCTATTCGGTAACATAATTTTATATTTTCACATTTTTTGCAACTATCATTAATTTCTGCAGACAACAGATCTGTAATTTGCTATAAACAGGCAGTAATAGATTTTTTTAGATGCTAACATTGTGCAATATACAAGCAGATGAGAAAATGTCAGTGCTAGTTTGACAGATGGACAAAAAAATAAGTCAAGACTTTCAATTCCGTGAATATATTTGTTCTTCTTCAATTTAATAAAAGCAAGTACATGGCTCAATCTTTCAACATATGCCTTCATGTATGGTAGTAACTATTTTCTTATTTTTAAATAGGACTGTTGAGCAGCTCTATAACCTGTGAGCATCAGATGTAACAGTTGAGGTCTTTTTTGAAGTCTTCTAAGTCATTTTTTAATAGATCCTTCTTTAACCAGATGTTATTTCAGTGTTTTACTATGAGATATATGAGATACAGTACTTTCTCTTAAAGTAGTAGTTTTGCTTTGTCAATAACTTCTATGATTGTATGTAGGTTCCCCACTCATGGTAAAGACTTGGTGGACCGTAGATGTTGCTTGATTAGCTGGCTCAATGAGCCTTCTGTTGAGTTGAAGGGACAAACCAATAGTTCAATTAATGTTTGTTAAATTCAACTATAGTCTCAATGCATTATTTACCAATCCTCTCTGAATCCCAAGCCATTTTCCAGGTATTCATTTCTATTATCTGGGACATATTATAGTTTTTACAGGCATGATCTCACATCCATAAAGCAACAGGTTGGTTATTTCTGAATTCTAGGTCTCCCTGAGAACTTTGACAAGCTTGTGACCTACTATAATGTCCATCCTTTTTAATGACCCTGCATCTACAGTTTCTCTCAATTTCTGCCAATCAATATGTGATTTGATGTTTAAATTATTTTTAAAAAGGAGACATGAATAACTATACTCTTTCAGAGTTTCTAGTTGGTCTCCATTAAACCATTACTCTGATTTGTTTTTTGTTTGAAATTGTGTAAAAAAATCATTGTTTTTGTTTTAGAGACATTTATGATCAAATCATTAGTATATCAAGAATGCAAAAACATGTAGTTGTCTTTGAAGGCCAAATGGTATTAGATCAATTAAAACTGTGGTATCAGCATGAAATATTGAAGAGGTAGACTCCCAGTTTGGGGTCAAAAGAACGGGTTATACTTAAAAATGTTGGTGCATCAGCTATATATATGGAGAAGAGGAGTGGCACTAAAATACACCCTTGTCTTAGCCTATTCGGTCAGGGATCCATTGCTTTCTAGCTCAATTCTTGCTCATGCCCTTTCATGAAGTTGCATTGTTGATTTTAATTAAGCTGGCAGAATCCTCCGTTTTAACCTTTGTTCTAAAGATGGGCTTGGATTACTGTGTCAAACATCATTGATAAATCGATGTATTCTCATAAAGGGCTTGCATTCTTTTAACAGCATCTTCCTCAGCCAATCATTAAAAAAAAATATCTATCACAGTTGTTTGGCCTATTTTAAAACCCACTTGAGTTTTAGGATAGCCCTCCCCCTTTACAACCCATTATTCTAAGGCTTGCAACAAATGATTAGCATTTATTTTGCTAGTTATATCCGATAAAGTTAGCATGCGATAATGTATTGGGAATGTATATAAGGTCCTTTGTAAAATGGGACCATTATACTGCCTTTCAAGACTCTAATACTTTGTTTCCACTAATTACTGATGCAAAAACTGGGGTTACGATTTTAGCCCATAATTTTGGGCCAGTTTTATTAGGTCAATGCATAAGCCATCTGGACTTTGAGCACAAGATTGTTTTAGTTTTTTAATGACTACTTAAGTTTCCATCACTGTTAGTATTAAAGTATTCAGGCCCACTTTACAAATTACAGACTCTAGACTTTAAGGGGTCAACAATAGGTTCCAATGATTGTTGTTATTTTTCCTGCCATAAAGCATGAATATATAATGAAACCATCTCTCATCTTTAACATGTGACACATATATTTCTTCCAGCCCCCAACATTTTCTCACAATATCCTAGAAAGACTTACATTTACCTTGTCGGAGAGAAAGGATTGCGTCAGTCTATAATTTTTTCCCTCCTGCCAGTACATCCTTTTAAGTTTGTTTCTGAAGTCCATGCTGTGTTGTTTTTATTAATTCCACCCTATTGACAGGGCCATGTTCGAAAGCATCTTTTATATTCTTATCCAACTTAACTCTGGCTTAATATTTCAGCAGCCTTTGACCTAGTATTTACTTTATTAATGGATGTAGATGCAATGTTTTTGACAATGCTTAACCAGTCTCCATATTCCTCCAGTATGGTTTGTATACTCATTTCTAAATAAGAAATCAAAAGGTTGTAAATCAATTTGAATATATCATTTTAAAACATTTGAATTCTGGGTTTGATGGCTTTTCTACCATGTATCATTTCTTTTCACTGAGTTATCTAACGATGATAATTGCACAGACCCATGACCACTTCCTATACAATTCCCAATTTCACATTAACTCACTGAGTAAAAGTCTACAGAGGAGATTACAGCATAATCGTTAAGAAAATATTATCTTCAGTTATGGGGTTTTCTTGCCGGTTGATCGCCTTTAGTCCTGCCATTTATTGTTGTAAACTTTAGGGTTTCTAGGAATATAAGATTTTACACATCCATACAATCTCTAGAAATAACAAATATAATCTGTCCCGGAAAACCTTTCTCTTTCTCCTTTTGAAGAGCTTATCCAGACCCGCCAAGCTTAGGATTTATGCTTTAAAATCTCTCAACAATGCATTTTGTATTTGAAGTCAATACTTCTATTAATCATACCAGGATTTTTAATCATTCTTCCGTGGATTTATTTGGCAGAAAATATGTGTTTACTATTATTAGATCTGTAGAGTAAGATTTCTTATTTTGTCCTTTATGAGACTTTGCATTGGATATTACTATGGTAATGAAATTAGATTTTTTTTTATTCTCACAGTTTTAGGATAATGTTTATTGCCACTAAGAGCATTAATCCGTTCAATGGTCTACCATGTTTACCCTTTACCACCTTCAAATTGTAAGCCAGATACTCATTTATCACCACATTTTCAGTCTCCCGTGTTTCCTGCAAAGCTATAATTGTGATATTTTCTTTCCTGATATTTTCTATTCAATCTGGTTATGTTCCAAGGAATAATCTGAGTAACACGTCATCAGGACCACCAGAGTGGAGGTTTTGTGACCTGAATGAGCGAATTTATGGCTGCAGCAATCCAATTCCAATTTTGTATATTTGTTGAGGTGGGCCTATTAATGTTTATGTAGACTAGTCTCTCTTTCATCCACTGTAACATCACTATTGATGTTAGCTTTTTAGTCTGAGATTAAAACCATTGAATCCCCCTGAATATAGGTATTTTCCATATATATATTGACTGTTGGGTGAGAACTATGAGACTTTTGTCAGCAATATTCATAGACATCATAGCCGGTTTGCCTAAGATCATCTATTGAATTAAGTACCTTGTCTGCTACAATTCTTGAGTTATGTTATCTTATTGTAAGTGTATTTGTAATGGCACTATCACTTGCATGGGTGCAGAGCAGGCGCGTCTGTCTAGCCATGCCTATGAGAGGTTGGTTAATTGAAAAGCCATCTTTAGCTTCTTGAGGAATTTAAGAGGAGACTCTGATGTCGAGTAAGAGGCTGTTTCACACTATAGGTGCAATGTAAGAGAATGCCAGTCCTCATAATCTGGTTCTGTGTATGTTTGGGATGTGTACATGTAGGAGTCCCCTGGAGAGGAGGTGTCTGGGTGGTTGGTGGAAGGAGATGTGACTGTTCAGGTAGAGTGGGACTACCTCATGTAGTGCTTTGAATGTGTGTGAGAGGTGTTTGAAATAAGTGCATTTGTGTATTAGGAGCCAGTTGAGCTCCCTGAGGTGTGTTCTGATGTGACTTCTTTGTGAGACATTGAGGATGAGTCTGGCTGCCGAGCTCTGGATGGGTTGTAGTCTATAAATGAGTTGCTAGCTGATCCTGGTATAGAAGGTGTTCCAGTAGTTTAACTTGCAAATGATTTTACGCATCATCTTCAGAGTGTGGAAGAAGGATCCAATGATGGTGTTGGCTTGCGTGATCATGTTGAGTGAAAGTCGACTAATCCATTTGGCCAATTTGATGACTGTTCCCTTACTAGAAGGAGAGAACCAGGGCTACATCCTTTGATGTAATTTTTGAATGCCTTGAAAGGGAGCTGAAGATAGTTAACAAATGCAACCTGTTCAAGAGTGACTCAGCATCCCAGTCTGCAAAGATATCCACCAGCTGTGGAACCCATTCATTGATTTGGTAATGATCCAACTGTGTTCCACTTTCTGAACTTAAAGTAAATTCCTGATCACCATGTGTGGCATCAATATGTGCACCCGCCTTAATTTGAGGCTGATTAGTCAGTGGCATACTGGTAATTGAAACCAAATATTTTGGAGGGGTATTATTTGATATAGTGACCTTTACTTCCTTTCTAATACTCAAAGAGCTTAGTTTGCACTGGTGGGCCTTTTACTATAGTTTTCTTCGTCATTCACTATGCACCTTTTTCTATAGTGAATGGTGTGAAGGGAAGATTGTAAGTAACTTGCTCCTCAATGTTGTTTTGAGGAGTCAAGCCTCGCTGCTCTGCTTTTTTCAGATTTTCCATTTCCTTTTTTTAATCTGGAGAATATTTTGGTTTGTTTCTTATTTTGAAAAATTAGGAACACATCATTAGCTACTTTAGATTGTATTATTGTTTAGTGATAACTGAACTAATTTCCTGTCTTCCACCGGTAACTGTGGCAAGCGATCAGATTTTTTTGTTTTGCTCCTTGTTAATTATATTAAGATCGTCTTCCAACCCACCTCCATCCTTGGAGTCTCCCTAGGGGTTTTATTAAAGTTGTCAATTTCTGTGGGTTCTCTTTAAGTCATTTTATGGCATTTATTGATTAAAGAACACTTCGCTTTAAGATCTAAAGGATATAGCTTGACCCCTTTATATGCATTCATCTGAGTCTTAATATTATCCTTAATATCGTTTGTCCTCAGCTCCATTGGAAGCAGGGGTATGAGAAGATTACTGTCTACAGTTTGTTCAGAATCATTCACTGGCAGTCAAAAATAGAGTGATTGATTCCAACATTCTATTTATTGGTGTCAGCAAGCCTAAATTACATACTACTTCTCCTAACAGAGATGACCATTTTGATCTATGGTGACTTCTCCTGCTGCTCCGTCCTCCATATTTACCAGCAGCCCACTCTCACCAGAGTGGTTACTGACATTTTGTATTAAGGACTGGTCAATCAAAAATGGAAAGAAAAATCTACTCTGTTTAGGTGGATGGCATACTTACTCTGTTAGATGTTTAATTTCTGACTCATAAATTAAGCTTGCGGCCATATTATGTCTCACAATCTAAGTCTCCCAGAAAGCATAGAACACAATGGCAGAGCTGGTTGATCTGGTTGATCTTTTTATCCCTTAACCCTGCATAATTATTGTCTGGGATAACTCCCTGTGTCCCGATTAGCAGATAAAATATATATCCCATATTAATGTCCTTTTTGCCTTTATTTTATTTTGTCTAAAGGGTTGGAAGAGAAACAACATTTCTGGGCTTCATAAGAGAGATGAATTACAGCCTACTATGAGTACATGCATTCTCTTAAAAAGATGAACTTCTACAATAACTGTTTGTTCACACTTTTTTTCCCTGGGTGTGTTCATCGGTTTATCATCTGTGTCCCAGCTGTTTGATGCAGTGACACATAGTTGTTTTTGTAAATCTGTGTCAGCTAGTTATACCTAATTTCATATCGTATCCCATCCTAACCTATCTTCTCCAGCCCAATCCTATCTTGTCCTATCCTACCCTACCCTACCCTACTAAATCCTATCCTATTTCATCCTATGGTATTCTATACTCACCAGTCCTATCCTATTCTTTCCAGCCCTATCCTACCCTACCCCATCCTATCCTATCCTATGGTATCTTATGCTCTCCAGTCCTATCCTGTCCTAACCTATCCTATCTTCTCCTAAGGTATCCTATCCTATGGTATCCTTTACTCTACAGTCCTTTCCTACCCTTTCCTTGATCTATCCTGTTTTTTCTGATCTGATCCTATCTTGTCCTGTTCTATCCTATTCCATCCTTTTCAGTGTGACTATATCCTATCCCTTAAACAATAGTGTGTGAAAATGATGCGATAAAAGGACTCATAGCACTATCTGTTAAGACTGCTTTATAAATGTAAGAAATAAAGCAATTAAATTATTAGCATAAAGTTATTAAGGTGAGCCAGATTACTGAATCTGCAGTAGGCTGTCTTTCCCATTTTGTAGTACTGGAGCAGTAGACTCGTATTTGAAAAGCATGTTCAAGGCCTCCTCTGTAATCGGAATACATAGCTGCTCTTGCAGCAGCTGTACCTTAAATGAAGCTGCGGTGGAGTTATATAAAACCTCTTTGCCGCACTGTATGATCCAATTGTGGAGACTGCAACAACTCTTTGGGAGCACCTAGGCCATTTTGATATTGAGTAAAGCATTAGGTGCAGGGCAGGTAAGGTAAACAATTGGAACAAACAATGTTAATGTTCTGTATTTTTTACCTCCTGCATGTTTTAATTAATTCTTGTACGTCCAGAAGTAAAAATTAATTTTCTGTCATCCAAGTCAAGCTGATCCTTGAAGTTTAGGAAATGATTCCTGTTAAACCTGAGGGTTCCTCTTGAAGAGTAGAACATTGAGTTCTATTTTAAAGGTGTAATTTGAGGGATTTGTTTTTTTATTTCCAGAGGCATAAAGTTCCACATTGTAGAATTTCTTGAGATCATCTGTTTCAGAGAACTTTTTTTTTTAATAGAGGGATTTCAGATGGAGAGAGTCTGAACTCCGTAGGGAGTGGGACTCTCCCAAGAATGTCAGCCTCTGTGCTCAGTTCTTTGTATCCATCATGTAGGACCTCATGGGGCAAAATCACCACATCACACTGTTTTTTAGCTCCTGGAGCTTGTTCTGTGGTGCAAAATCAGCACAACCAGCATGCATGAGGGTGCTGCTTCTTTGCTACTTTTCAAGTAGATTTTCTACTCGAACAGCAGCTTTCTCACTGCGAGCAGTTGCGAATGCCTGAGTTCAGAAAATCTTGCCAGGTGCTGTCCTAGTGCCCAAAAATTGCACTAGGGGACACAAATTCTTGGTTGCTCTCACCAACTTACAGTTGTCAAGACATGAGCGAGAAAAAGACTCAACCACATGGCTGTTGATGGAGTTTTGCCAGAACTCTGCGTTACAATCATAACACGGAGTGGGCAAAACTCTGCAAACTCTGCCGGCTGGGTGGAATTTATAGCCTACCTCTAGTGTAATTGGCCATTGTATGCAATGGAGTGCAATGGGCTCATGTTCATAGGATGAATGAACTTATGTTATACAGCACTCATGAATCAAAATTGTATTTCAATGCTTAGATGGTTTGCCCAGAGAGGAAAAAGACAAGTGTTGTCCAACATAAACAACAAAGGTTTGAGGTGTCTGTCGAAAAGGTAGCAATTGGTTGGAGACTGAATTGGAATGAGCAGGGAGTTTCATAAAACGACTGTTGGAAAATCTAAGGTGACACAAAGTTGTCTATCCCTGAAAATGTAGTTCTAAAAAGAGTGGTCTTCACCCACTTAGGACCTGACAACAGAGTCACAGACAATTTTAACAAGCATGTGCAATGTGATCGATCTTGCCTTTGGGAACCTATATGTATTTTGCTATGCAGCACATTAGCATGGGTGCTGAACATCTACTGTTCTTTAAAATGGAGGGAGAGTAAGCACCAAACTGCGTGACGTGCCAGGTATGGGAACACGTGCAGAGAAATATTGCCTGTCAGCGGGAAATGGTATAGTCCAAACCTCTGTTTTTAATATAAAATCAAGGCCTTCGGTGGTCATATCACTGAAAATACAAGATTTGCAAAAAATATTTTTGTCAACGAGTGCTCGTGGAAGACAATTTCTAGGGACTGGAATTTAGAGCATGCTAACGTGATTCTGGTATTTTACTGACCTCTGCTGGTCATTTTCTATTAAGACAAATAGAGGCAGTTGAACAGAATAAAAAAGTCCTTAAGCGGAAGCAGACAAGTCCTAGGGCTGATCTCCAGAGCCCACATGGTACATACACATATAAGTATATAATAAGTATATACAAGAGGTCTTGAATGCTCAAGCTAAACATACAAAGGGGAAAGAAGGAGGATGAGAAAGACTTAAGTACCGTCACAAAGGGAGACAGCAGGAACCAGCAAGAGGAATAAACGAGCCAAGGGTGTCAGGTACTGGATTAAAGAGGCCTGGGGTGGTTTCAATTCTAGAGAGCCCGGGTATTCGGCCCGCCGACATTTATTTAATAGGGCTTCTGAGCACCGGTACTCATTATTTGACAAATTAAGCACTGACGCATCTAAAAAATACTTTTCCTTCGACGATGCACACAGCACTCATCCCACTGTGGCGCTGTGCTTTCCTATTCACATTCCACTCGCAGGCTCCCTCACCCCGCATGTGGAAGTGCTTCAGACACGTGCTCTGACCAACTTGCTCCTTTAATGGACTGTAATGGAAGTGAAGTTCCTTGTGCGCTGCAGGGCTTGGGATTTACTGCTCCGGTGTCCAGGTGGGAGAAACACTGAGCAACTGAAGCACGAGGCAGGAAACGCGGAAATTACCCGAGAGCATCGCTGCCAAGGTTTTAGATTGCTATGTGTGACATTTTCATAATTTCTGTGTAATTATGAGTGCCATTAGAACCATTATGAGTGACACTTTTCTTGCCAGCAAAATCAACCAATAAAAGATGAGATAAACATAAATATCAGAAATATGACCCATTTGAGCAACGAGAAACTCTAAGATCTGCTGCAAATTCATGAGGTGGCTGAGTCATAATTACAAGTAAATTATCAAAATATCATACATAGGAATCTGAAACCTTGGCAGATATGAAAGAGGGCGAGCATCACTTCACATGACATAGAATTGAAGACCATGCCCATACTTCTGTTCTTGACACCGAGTCTTGTTTACTTAAATATTTCATAAAAGTGATAGGAAGTATATGTTTTATTCTATTGCTATTTTATTGCTTCTCTTGTACAATGCTGATCTTATAATAATCTTGTGGATTTTGGTTGGCATAAAGTATTGACTAATAAGAATAAAAAGGCAGAAGCAATGCCAAATAGACAAAAAGAAAAGAAAAGGAGCATGATAAAACAAGGTGGATGAAACAAATCACTTTTACCAGGTGGTGTTTGTTGTCCAAGACGAGGCCATGCAAAAAATGTATGTGATGGGAAAAGGTTTTTCACTTGGAGTGGGGTGAACTAAGTCGGTAAAGCTGTCACTGCAGGAGCCACCTTATTCATAAGCGAATGCTGTAAGCAGGAAAGTAAGACTTGTGAAGTAACTAGTAATATTAGCCTCAGATGTGACCACTAGAAAAAGAAAAAAAAAGCGGAAAGCTAGAAAGCAGGTCGCATGGCTCCGCTAAGAATTAACACTGAAAGGAACAAGGACTTGCGCTTATACTGCAGAACCACCTAACAGGGTGTGAGAGGCCCTAACACAGAGCCCAGCTTAGACTCAGCTGACTCGCGGACTCCGGCTGGCGCAGTTAGCAGTGTCATGACAGCATGGTGCTTGGCAAGCCTCAGGAGAGGCTGGGAGACACACACAGCGGTCACAGCAGGCTGTATTATTTCAAAATGTGACACCAGTGAAGTGAGCAGTCCAGGGGTCTGGCACACCACAGCTACACAATTCACTAACTTGAATGAGTCAATAATCTAAGAGAACTGCATGTACTCTGAAGCAAAGAGAAACCTTTTAAGTCATTTTTAAAACATACTTACTGCATATTTGCTATGCCGTGGGTTTTTGAACAAGCTGCGCATGGTTCACCCTTCAGCAGAGCCTCTTTTCCTCCTGCAGAGTACATCTTCTTGCCCGCGCTGTGACCTGGGAAATGTCTAGGAGCCCCGAGAGATTGTCACATACAGTAGACTGGTTGGGACAGAAGAGGTAAGGGATACGTGTGTACTCAGTAAGGAATGATCGAGTACTTAAATCTCTGATTTGCTTTTACTAAATCCCGGATGTTTATTTTCCAGTGTAAAATACACTTAAGCCGCTCTTTTTAATGAATGGATAAACCTTTCTGTAGCAGAGTAGGATCTGCTTCACATGGTTACCCCCACTTTTTGCTGGTGTTACACTGTTTTTCGACTTTAGTCTGGCTGGGACCCTGCTATTCAGGGCACCAGCCTGGCTGCTTCCTCTCTAAATTGATTGCATGTACTTTAGGTACACTCCAGATTGGATTCTTGGGTACCCTTGTGAGTCACCAGTATATGATATACTATGTACTCAGGGCGTAGGTACCCCAGAGGCCTACCAGGGGCTGAAGCATGTATTGTGCCACCCCGGAAAGCCCTTCAAAATGACACCACAGGTCTGCTACTGCAGCCTGGGTAAGGTGGTGCATGCATCCCTTACTGAGGTATAGGTTCACCATACCTCACCTATCACTGCACATAGTAACCTATCAGTCACCCCTATGGCAGGCCTTATCAATCCTGAAGCAGGGTGCTTGGTTATATGTGAGAGCTTGCCCAGGCATGAGCTGAGCCCCTCTGCAGCCTTTGGAATCTCTTCTCCGGGGTTTTCAGAGGTGTAGCCTGACCATATACTCTTAAGTGCATTATATCTAAAACGGTTAATGCTAACTTTGCACTGGCTGCACGGAAACATGCCGTGTTTGGTGTCAAACACCTTGATATCATACCCCCACATCAATTCCTGATATGAGAATATTATCCCACCCTTCTAGAGGGAGAGACAGGGCAGTACTGGTATAGCCGGTAGAAACTTAATAGAGCCCTGGCATCACAAAATGGATGCTGCAGCCACAGACATGGGTCTGGCCTCCTGCTGCTGACCGAAACTCTGGCAGGGGTGGCCTAAACAATAGGTTTCCTGTCACAGGGAGGTGTAACCAACTCCCAGACAGGATGATGTGTATTGGGGCTTGGTGGGAGCACTCTCAGAGTGCATTGAGGTCCTGCACTGGGGGCACATTTGGGGCCTCATGTAGGTAGCGTACCAGTTACCACTTCTTAAATACCGAGCCGTACCGACTCGGTATTTAAGAAGTGGTAACTCGTATGTAGGTAATGAGTCGGTAATTTTTACCGATTCGTTACTAGTCGGTAATTACCGAATCGGTATTTACCGATTCGGTAATGAGGCATACCTTCCCATTGATGGGAAGGTATGCCTCATTACCGAATCGGTAAATACCGATTCGGTAATGGGGGGAACACATACAAGGGTGGCAGGGTGTCACATTGACACCCTGTTGCACCCCTGATTCGGCCATGTGTGCACATGTGGCACACATACATGCCCTAAGGGCATGTATGTATGCCACATTGCACACTGCTACGCGCGTAAAAATGCATTTACACATACATTCATTATTTACCACCAACTATAAGTTGGTGGTAAATACCGACTCATAAACACACACACACACTCCCCCTACATCTCGATTTTGCTTTCGGAATTTACCGAATCGGTAAAATTACCGATTCGGAAAAGTTACCGATTCGGTAACATTACCGATTCGGTATTATTACCGAATCGGTAATTTTACCGATTCGGTAAATTCCGAAAGCAAAATATGTCCCCCTACATACCAATGGCCAAACTACCGGTCGGTAACGGTATAATTACCGAAAATCGGCCGTTACCGACCGGTATTTGGCTACCTACATGAGGCCCTTGGTGTCCCTGTGCATAGTCCAGCTCAAGCCGGTTCAGGGGCTTCCAGCCCCTGCTCTGCGCGAAACTGGACAAAGTAAATGGGTGTAGCCAACCCTCTTTCCAAACCCGGGAGGGTTTGGAAAGAGTCCGTAGAGTTAGTCCAACCCCTGCCTTAGGTATAAGTAAGGAACCTCTGTAACCAGAACTTTAGATGTCCCTGGATGAAACTCCGAAGCTGAATCCTGGCCTGGAACTTTGATGCTCTACTAATGACTAGAGGACTGAAGAAATCTCCCTTGGGGTCAAGGAGTAACTCCCCTGCTTGGCAGGTTCCAACAAAGCATTTTGCCGGTCTGCATCTCCGAAGCTCCCGCCAGACTCCGAAGTATTTGCAGCCCAGGAAGAGGATTTCCAGACATCTCAGAGGCTGACTCAAGTCCCCAGCAAAGTTGAGACCTGCAGCCCTCGTGAGTAGCTTGGAATCGGAACTCCTGGTCACCGCGCACTTTTGCAAGTGCATTGACTTCTCGACGTCTCTTGAGATCATGCTTGGGGTTACTTATAGCCCCCACCTCGAGCAGAGAATCCACCAAAGATTGTCGGCCTAGTCACCCCGAGTGACCCGTGAGCCGTCATTTTGTGTTTCCTCTCGAGGTCCCTTTGTGATCCCTGGTCCGTCAACTGGTGGGTCCCTGTGAAAGAAACTTTGATTTTCCTTGTGCTTCTCTGATTGCTCCAGATGGGCCCTGACTCCCTACCAAGTGGTGAGTCCCTCAGACCTTGCTGGTTTGCACCGAAGCATCTTTCTCCGTTCTGCGTGGGTTGCTGTTGCAAAGGCTTGTTGTGTCCAATCCGGGCACTGATTCTGCAGCACTCGACATCCTTCGTGGGACAGCTCAAATCCAGCTCCTGGTTGTCCTCGATGCCTCCTGGTCCTCATGGCTGAAGAGTCAAGCTTCACCTTCTTCACCTAAAATCACCTGACATCAGTGGGCATCCGCCTATCATCCTCCTGGCCACTGGCTATTGACCCAGAATGTATCCTCTCTGCTTTCAGGATCTTCGCGACTTCGATCCAGGCTTGGATCTCTTTGGACTATTCGCAGCTTCCCGGCAGCAGCACTTCTTTGCCAGCTCCCATTGAAAACGACGACGCTACCTGACACTATTTGACACCTATGCACCCGGCTTCCCTTGGTGAGGTAACACAAGTACTCCAGTGCTCCCGTGGGTGTTGACCCTAGAACTTCCTAAATCCCAAAGGGTTTGGTCCTGACTCATTTCTAAGTGTCCCTAATCTTTAAAAATCTAAACGCGACTTTCCCCTTAGAAGCTAACGGGAGCTCGTGGCTGTGTTCTCACACTGCAAACGGCCCCCATGGGTCCCCTGTGTCACTACCTTGGGTGGTTCCTTGGGGTCCCAGCGATTCTGCAGACTCAAGGCCTTGTGTCTAGTTAAGTCGTGGTTCTTATACCACTATTTTAGTATATGGTTTTGCACGCCCGAGGGCTTAACATGTATTTGGGCTTATTACTGTTATATTTGAAGTGTAACTTATGTGTCTTGACCTCTAGCCTCATAAAGAGACTAGGAGGGTGTGTTTAGAAATAAAAATATATATTTTATATATATACCTGGTGTGGTTGTCTTTCATTTAGCCATTCAAGGGATTACAGACTGGTAAAAAAAGATGGTTTACATTCCTTCAAGACTTAGCCCGAAGGCTGCTCTCCATAGCTACCACTAGGATAGCTTTCAATAAAGGTTGTCTTTAACCTATCATCAATAAGGGGTTGTTTGGACTGGTACAGGGTGCCCACTATAACTAGTGGACAGCATATACCAGGCCAACTTCTCACACTTTCCTCTTGAAGCAATATCGTGATCGGAAAAAGAGGACAATACTCCCTGGGGCGCACAATTGAAAATGTCTGAAATCAGTTCTTAAGTGTGTTGTATTGCTGAATTTTACTTAGCGCACATGTATGGAAATAGAGAATTTTCATATTGTGCAGCGTACATTGAAATGATGGTTCTGAGATGGACAGTTTGATTGTCTTGAAAATAAATTGCTGCAAAGTCACTTTGTTTGGAGCTCTGCTGCCCTCTTGTTGGCTCTGACATTGGCGCGGCAAATAAGGGAAAGCCGCAGAGCATACATTTTCTTTTGTCTAATTGCTGAACCTCGGATATTGTCTCATCTAAAGGGTAGGTTATATAATGTTGTGACCCTAAAGCACTGCTTGAAACAGATTAGAGTAATACCAACAAGCACTGGCAATGCAATAGGACTCGCATTTACTCAATACCTATTGCATTGCAAATAGCAATGCGTGCAGACGACGAGGCACAAGGGGGGAGGGTGGCGAGAAGGCATCGGACTGCGGGAGGGGGGCACAGGAAGAAAGTAGTCTGTGCTGTGAAGGGGCTAGTTGCCGTGGAAGGACAAAAATGACTGACATGGCTGTAATGGGGAGGGACTAACAAGCGTAAAACCAATCGGAAGGCAGCATTAAGAACAGAAGCCAATGAAGAAGATGGGCCGGAGAGTGGGCTGAGCTTCCACAAAGGTTCTGCATGCCTCCCAAATCGATGGTAGCGCATTCGCGCTGCAATGCTAGGAGAGACCTAAAAAGAACAAAGTAGTCTGTGCTGTGAAGGGGCCAGTAGCCGTGGAAGGACACAAATGACTGACATGCTGATTTGGGGAGGGACTAACAAGCTTAAAACTAATCGGAAGGCAGCATTTAGAACCTAAGCCAATGAAGAAGATGGGCCAGAGAGTGGGCGGAGCTTCCACAAAGCTTCCACACTAAAGTGTATACTGCATGCCTCGCTGCAACGCTAGGTGAGACCTAAAAACTACCCTTTTAGAAACTTGAAACCAGAGAATATTGGCAAAATGTGTTTGAACTAAAGTTCTGTGGAAAAGTTCCAGAAGAAGTCTTGTCTGATTCAGGGATGGGCAACATTTGTTATGGAGGCTGACTTTCATTGTATTATCATAATCCAAACAAGATGCGGTGCATCGTTAAAGCTATTCTTCTAGGGTTCAGTGCAGTTTAGTTTGTTAGCATTATCATAACTCAGTGAGGTTGGTTTAGATGATTTTTCTTAGGATGTGGTAAAGTGTGGATAATCACTCAGGGCCCTATTCACTAAGGTAAACGTACACTTTTGTTTAAGTTTATGATTTTTTACTATTCACAAAGGTATTTTATAAGTAGTATGTTTATGACTTTGGAGTCTCCACACTCATGTCAGAGACTCTGCCCATCAACATAATATCCTATCATTTTATGTAAGGATTCTCCGCCATGAGAATTGTGACTGGTGTATCCTTATCATCTAGTTTAGTGGGTTTAGCCAATTTCACTCCTGTGGTAGTTTATTGTCCGGTAGGTGACACTGTGTTGCTCAGATGCAGTGCAGCACAGTGGGTTATTGTCCTCAGGATGCATTGCTATTTGCTGGGTTCATTATCTAGGATTAAGTCTCCTGTTTTGGGTTCATATCCTTTTAGTACATTATGCCTGGTTAGCATCCATAGAAAAGATTGAAGTGTGGAGGTTTAGGGATTCTTTGGTTCAGTACAATATGGAGGAGTAATATCTTTACAATGTAGTGCAGTAAAGTGGGTTAGTGACCTTTTAATTCAGAACACTGAGTTCACAGGACTCTCCCTCATGGGTCAGTGTCGTTATGACAGAACACATCATGGGGTGTAGGTAGCCCTTAAGTGCACTGCAATATGTTGTGCTATTCTTTCTATGATGCAGTGTTGCGTTTTAAATTTCATAGGTTACAGTGGGTAGATAACAAAACCAGAAAGGTAGTGCAGGGGGTCAGTCTTAAAATGCAATATTGTGACCTGGGCAGTGCCTGAAACCTACAGTTCAGTTTGGCTGCTTAGTATTCTTATAAGGCAGTGAACATGCAGTGGAATAGTGTTCCTAGGGTTCCATGCAGTGTACTAGCTTAGTCTTTCTAGCATCAGTTGCTAGCTTGCGTGTAGTTCTAGGAGGAGAGGTTAATAGTGTATTTTGGTCCAATGCAATGTGGTAGGTAAAGGATAGTATGAGGTGTGCTGCTTTCATTGATCTACAGTATCAAGAAACTGACTCTTCCAGGCAACAGCATTAAGTAAAACATCCATGTAAATGCTGCAGCATCAATGTCCCTTTTGCTGTGTGTGTATTGCAATGGTAACAGGGCTAAACCTGGTAGATTTGTCATCTACCATCTGCCAACATATTAATCTTGGATGGTGCACTGAATTCTCAACATAGCCACTCACCAGTTTTATTTGATATTTCTCCCTGAGGGCACCTAATGCACTGGAAGCAGCAGACTGGCTCTCCTTCCCTCAATGATTTCCTGAAACCAGGATGACAGCTTTGACTGCACACAGAGATAGGGACCTGCAATAGATATCAATCATATTTTGAGTAGAACACAGCAATAGGAAAAGGGAGTGCACAAACTTTCTCATTGTAATAGGCAAAATTAACCAAATATGCCCTTGGCATCCCCTTTGCCGTGGCAGTCATCGATTACTCAATGCTAGGACTTTTAACTTTAAGATGGTCTTCCCCCAAACGTTTGGCCAGCTTTCCTCCAATTTTGCTGAATTCTTTTTGTTGGTCTTTATTACTGCTAACCAGTGCTGTAGTGCATGTGCTCACTTGTCTAAACAGGGTTTAACTGACATCCATAATTGGAATATCTGATTTATCTTTAAGTCCCAGGTAGAGTGCACTAACTGTGCCCAGGGCCTGTAAATTAAATGCTGCTAGTGGGCCTGCGGCACTGATTGTGCCACCCACTCAAGTAGCACTTTTAAACATGTCTCAGGCCAGCCACTGCAGAACCTGTGTGTGCAGTTTATACTGCCATGTCGTCTTGGCATTTATTACCCCCAAGTCTTAAACTCCTGTAAAATATACATTACTTCTAACGAAGGCCCTAGGTAGCCCATAAGGCAGTGTGCTGTGTAATCAAATTGTAGGATATGCACTTTCAAGTTTGGAATGTCCTTGTGGTGAAAAACACCCAAATTAGTTTTTCACTACTGTGAGGCTTACCCCTCTCATAGGATAAAATTGGGGGTTCCTTATTACACTTAGTAAGCTGTAATTCCTGACTGAGCGTGAGTAGAATTTTCATATTTGATACCTCTAAATGGGAATGATACATTCCCTTTTCAAAATGGCACCATTATGCCACAAAGAACAGGCAAATCTTTATCAAAGACAATGCATTGCTGGTGTTGTGAGGATCATCGCATTGCCAACTGTAAGGCGCATCGCCTCCATTTCTGATGCATCTTCGACTTTGGGTGGCTTTCAAACTACACACCACTGACGATGATGCATCTCTTTGCTCCTTTCATCTCATCTTCGACATTGATGCAAACAAGGTACTTTGCAGTAGGCCAAAGCTAGTCCCTGTATCTGACCCGTGCTCCGTTACGGTCAGCCTGAATATTTGGATATGACCGAGTCTAGCACAACCAGATAGCCCCAGTTGGCACTTCATGCTTTTAAGCACTACATTTCAGTTTATTATTAAAAAAATCATAACTCCAATTCTATGTATTGCATTTTTGTCCATTTGGTCTTGACTTTCCCATAAAACCTTTTCCCATGTTTCTATCTTGGTGTGAAGTATTTTTCTGCTGTTTTGACTGTTATTGTTTGAAGTGTTACGTAAATACTTTATACATTGACTCTTAAGTTATGCCTGACTGCTCTGTGCCA
Source organism: Triturus cristatus (assembly GCF_964204655.1). Taxonomy (NCBI): domain Eukaryota; kingdom Metazoa; phylum Chordata; class Amphibia; order Caudata; family Salamandridae; genus Triturus; species Triturus cristatus. The sequence goes on from NC_140595.1 coordinate 763,389,829, forward strand.
AGCTACCAGAGGGTGAGCACAGGATAATTTAGTGTGTGCGGTGAACGACTATGACTAGGATTTTCTTCTTCTGTCTAATAGTGGCAGAAAATGCAATTGCTAGTCGCTTAAAAAAATACTTTCATTGCTTCCAACACCGCAAAGTCTGTTGCTGTATCAAAATTAATCTTTAAAGATTCCTCCTGATTACTTTTTACCCGTTCAACCCAACAATCTTCTAATAATGTCTTCTTAAAGCTCCATCTGGCTCTCGGAAAACCAGATGGGTACAATGGAATAAATAGACTGATCAACGCATGATCTGAAAATACGTCATTAACAATGCTTGCCCCCTCACATGCTAACATATATGATGTCAGAATATGATCTATGCGGGATGCTGTACCATGGCATTTAGAATAGCATGTATATTCTCGTAAGGCATCATTCAGTGTCTGCAGGGATCTATCAGGGCGGAATCTTGAATTAAAATTTGCAAGGCCCTTATAGATTTATGTTTGTTTTTTAGCGTATTCAGGTGTGTTGTATCCATTGCTAAATTATGAATCAAATTAAAATCCCCTCCCATTATAATATAGAATGTTTCATTTTGCAAAAGTGAATGTAATTCCTGTAAGGCTGCCGGTGAATCTTCAATAGAGCCATAAAAACTTATCAAATTATACATTTCCGTTTTAATTTGTAATTTAACATAAATCCCCCTAGCCATTGGATCGCGAACTACTTTCAAAACTTCTGATTGAACTGACCGTATTATCAATACAGCCACCCCCCTGATCGAAACCTGCGTTGAAGCAAAAAATGCATATTGAATCGGCGAAGAAAGCCGAGGCTTTACGCCCTGATTTGTTTTTTAAATGCAATGGGATATTTTGAGCAAAGCAGTAGATAAGGCTATTTTTTCATTTACTACATCTCAATGCTTGGTCTGCAAAATCTAGAAATGATTCCATTCAGAACATTAGAAATTCTATGCAGAATATTAAAACCCTCCCCTCAGAAGTAGCTCATATCTTTTATCAACATTAAAATCTATACCGGGGGGGTAGAAAGTTCACAGGAGATAATAGAACGATGGCTGGCGGACATTGAAGTCCCAACCCTAACAGAAGCCTAGGTGGATTCAATCAAATTGGCCATATCTTTATTGGAGGTACAAACTATTACATCCCTTCCCAATGGCAAAACTTGTGGTAAAGACGGTTTGATGGATGAAATCTATAAAACTTTTTCTCAACAGTTAGCACCTTTTTTGGTTTGTTTATTTAATCAGATTTTGCAAGGATGCAGTGTCCCCAGTTCATTCTCAGAGTCCATAGTAATCAACTTTTTAAAAAAGGGGATGCCAGAACTTGATGCAAACTCATACCACCCATTATTCTCCTTAATATCGATTATAAACTATTTACCAAAATTATGTCCAAAAGGGTTGCAGCTGTAGCACAAACTTTTGTTCACCGAGATCAGAATGACTTTCTCCCAGGGAGATTGATAACTTCAAAAACATTTTTTTTAATACAAGCTGTAGATTATTTTTCAATGGGGAAAATTAAAGCCACTGCTATTATGCTGAGAAAGCATTTGATTTGGTGGAGTGGGGATTACTTTTTGTAATGCTGCGTAAATTTGCATTTCCAGCTAGTTTTTTGTTGATGTTACAAACATTATATGCAGGGGCTAAGGCAACTATAATGATAAATAATATTTAGTGGGAGACATAAATATTAGTTGTGGTACTTGTCAGGGATGCCCAATGTCACCCATATTGTTTGTGCTATTTATAGAACCTTTGGCATATGCTCTTCACTCGGATCAATCAATTAAACCACCTTTTAGGAATGCGCCAAACCTTAAGCTATATGCGGACTATATAGTTTTATATGTAAAGGCAGATAAGGATAACAGTCAATGGGATTTTTGAGTTCACAGCCATAGGGCACTATAAAATTAATCAAGTCAAATCTGAAGCTCTAATTTTTAACAGTTCCTCTGAGATATTGCGAATCGCTATGCAATCATCTTTTTCAGCTTCATATCTGATTAGCTATCTTGGGATTAAGGTAACTACAAATTATAGGAATTTATATGTGCTAAATTATGCATCTTTATTAATTAAAGTTTTTCTTTACTTAATCAATGGAAAAAACTTTTGTTTACAATCATTGGCTGCATATCACTTATAAAAATGAATTTATTACCTATATTTCTGTTTGCTTTATCAAATATACCAATTAAGCTAACAAAGGCTTATATTGGAGCCCTAAAAGATGAAATTCCATCTTTTATATGGAAGTCAAAGCTACCTAGGGCCAAGCTGTCAGTACTTTCTTTATCTCAAGAGGAGGGAGGGATAGCCCTTCCTTCTCTATGAACTTACTATCAGGCCATCCTTATAAATTGGCTGAACTTAGATTAAATAATATTGCTGTTGGAGATAATTACTATCTACATATGTTAAAAACAGCAAAAAGAGATCTGGCTTCTTTTTTTTACAATTCCCAAACTACCAAAATATACGCGCTATAAGACACCTCAAATAGTAGTAGAAAGCATTTAGTCAAATGAGATTTAATTTTTGTCAAATGAGTATTGTATCTGAATTAATTTATTAAGGAGCAGCCGACTGTTTTGTACAACACATCTATCCAACTGGAGTACTTTCTAATGTCTGATTAGTAAGTTAAGTATTACCCAGATGGCTTAATGTATAGTACATATCCTACACTATAATAGTGTAAACAACACTAAGGAAATGGGTCAAATGGCCTTGTGTGTCTGTAAGTTTGCCACTGTGATTGTCCATTCCATGTCTTCAACAGATAATTGTACGTAGTCATACTGGAATGAAAACACACTTGTTGATTTTTACTTGGCAAAAGTAAGTGCTTGTGTATGTGGTATATGGAGACTGTATTCTCAGGTATGGACAATTCCTATCCAATGTGTTTGGGAAGCATTCTGGAGGAGCTTGTTAGTAAGGTTTCAATTATTATTTGTTTCTCTGCATTAATAACGGTGAGGTTTTTTTTCTCCAAATTTATTTATCGCTGCGACATCTTTGTGATCCCTGCAATGACACCGCAAGGAGAGAGTGCTTTTTGCAAAAGTCTGAAACATATATAGACACATTTTAATCAATCTTTGACGCTATTTGTTTAGTAATATTCTCTTAAAAGTTGTGTTAATGTAATGATTTTTCAAGAAAACCAGTTTTACCTGGTCTTTTTCATGTTTGCGACGATTCCTGGTGCCACAATGATGTCGCAAATTGCAAAGAACGTGTGTTTATGCAAAAGTGTGAAACACATGTATAGAAATATTTTAATCAATCTTGGACTCTCGTTCTTTATTAATATGATTTAAAAAGTTGGGTATGTGTAATGATTTTTCAAGCGAACTTCTTTTACTTGAACTTTTCTGTTTTTGCGGTGATGTCGGAAGTCACGATGAGGTCGGTAGTCACGAAGAGCGTGTGTTTCTCACAAAGTGTAAAAGACATATATAGACAAACTGTAGATAAAGTTTGTCTCTAGGTGTTTAGTAAGATATTGATTTACTTTCTCTTTTTGCATACCTTTGTCAAAAAAAGCAGTTTTAAAATCTGTTCCCTATTTTCCCTGTTATGTCGGTAACCGTGATGATTACAAATACACTGCAAAATCACAAAACAAAACCAGACACACAATTACCACCAGCACACTACTTTTTTAACTATATACATGATCCTAACTATTACACTACATACATCACATTATTAATATCTCAATAAAAACATGTATCAGTCTCTGAATGTCTCTCTGACAGAATGAATGAGTGTTTAGGTGGGTTCTGTAATTGAGTGCATGAGTGTCACTAAGTTTCTGACTGGGTGCTTGAGGGTCTGTGAGTTGATGCATGAGTGTCCAAGTGGGTCTGTGAGTGGATGAAAAAGTACCTGAGTTGGTTTGTGGGTTGGTATATCAGCCTCTTACTGGGTTTTTGAGTGGTTGCATGAGGGTCTGAGTAGGAACTTTGAGTTGATGTATAAGTGTGTGACTGGTTCTGTCAGTGAGAATATGAGTCTCTGAATGGACCTATGAGTGGGCGCGTCAGTGTCTAAATAGGTCTGTCTGTGGGTGTCTTAGTGGCCAACAGGGTCTGTAAATGCATGCATGAGTCTCTTAGTATGTCTCTTAGTGAGTGTATCAGAAATTGAGTGGATCTGTGAGTAACGGTGTGACAGTAACAATGGGTCTGTTAGTGAGTGCTTAAGTGTCTGCATTAGTCTCTCAGTGAGTTCATGAGAATATGAATGGGTGTCTGAGTGAGTGTATAGGACTCTGAGTGAATCAGTGAGTGGATGCATCAGTTTCTCAATAGGCCTGAGAATGGGTGTGGGAATGTCTGAGCAGCTCCGTGAGTGGCTGCATGACTGTCTGAATGGCTCTTTAACTGGATACATAACTCTCTGAGTGGGTGTGTGACTCTGCTAGTAAGTCTGTCAGTGAGCGTGTCTGTCTCTGAGTGAGGAAGGATATCACTGGGTGCATGACTCTCTGAGTGGGTCAGTGAAGGGGTGCATCAGTGTCTGAGTGGGTCTGTGAATGTGTGTCTCAGTCTCTGACAGGGTCTGTAAGTGAATGCATGTGTCTGACTGGGTTAATGAGTAGCTTAATAACAATTTTGATAGGTGAGCATGAGCACTTGACTGGGTGACTGAGTGGTTGCATAGCTGTCTCAGTGGGTCTGTAAGTGAGTGTATGACTGAGAAGATCTGTGAGCAGATGCATGAGTGGCTCTGTTTAAAGGGTGCATGAGTCTGTGAGTTGTTCTTTGAGAGAGTGCATGAGTGTCTTTTTGGGTCTGTGAGAAGATGCATGACCGTCTAAGTCATTTTGTGACTGGGTGCATGAGTGTCTGAGTGGGTCTGTGACTTTGTGCGTCATTGTCTTAGTGGGTCTGTGAGTGGGTGCATCAGTGTTTCAGTGGATTTCTTAGTCAGTGCATCAGTGTCTTAGTAGGTAGCTGAGTGGACGCGTCAGTGTTTGAGTCAGTCTACAAGTGGGTGTCTCAGGAACTTAGAGAGTCTCAGAGTGGGTGTATAAGTGAGTGGGTTTCTGAATGGGTGTGTCGGTGTCTTAGTGAGTCTGTGTGTGGGTGCATCAAGGTCGGAGTGCATCTCAGAGTCGGTGTCTAACTCTCTGAGTGGGTCTCTAGGTGGATGCATCAGTCTCTCATTGGGTCTCTAAGTACCTCCATGAGTATCTGAGTGGGTCTCTCATTGGGTGAGTCAGTTTCTGAGTTAGTCTGAGAATGGATGCATCAGTGTCTGACTGGGTCTCTGAATCAGTGTCTCCCGCTCTCAGTGTGTCGGTCAGTGGGTGCATCACTCCATTAGTGTGCTCAGTGGTTGCATCAGTGTCTGAGTGAGTCTTTCTGTCTCAGTGAGTTTGTGAGTCAGTGTGTGTATCTGTGGCAGGGTGCATACGTCTCTAAGTGGGTCTGAGAGCTAGTATGTGAGTCTTTGACTATGTCTGTAAGTGGGTGTGTGAGTCACAGTGCAATGGTCACGGGGTGTATGAGTTTCTGAATGGGTGTGTCACTGGGTGCAACATTGTAAATCAGTGAGTGTGTAAGTAAAACTGATTGCAAGTGTACATATATATATATATATATTCACTTAAAAAAACCATAGGTTTCACACAGGTTATAGTTAGGTGGACATTTCACTCGTAAAAAACCAATGAAATTCCCCCGTTATAGTTAGTTCAGATAACTATAACTCGCGTGCCCGCAATCCACTGCTCATGACGTCACATATTACATCACTCATGACTTGGTCAGTGGCATCACTCATGACATCACTGATGACATCATCCTTGTGATAGAGTGTCGGTCGCGCGAGTTATAGTTATCTGAACTAACTATAACAGGAGAATTTCATTGTTTTTTTACGAGTGAAATGTCCACCTAACTATAACATGTGTGAAACCTATGGTTTTTTAAGTGAATATATATATATATATATATATATATATATATATATATATATATATATATATATATACACTTGCAATCAGTTTTACTTACACACTCACTGATTCGTCGCCAGTAGGTAGTTATATATAGGACCTAGTTACTATAGGAAAATGGCAACATTCTATTCGCAATAACTTTGGCGCCGATGGATGAATCTTCATGAAATTTTCAAAACTAATTCTTTGTTGCGAACAGCTCCTATGTGGAAAGTTAGGGGGTGATTCGTCGCGGGGGAACAAAAAAAAAGGGGGTCCCAAAACGTGTTTTCTCCATGTTAATTTCCATAGGAAACTTTAGACAAGGCTACAGGTCGAACGGGTGAATGGAATTACTCCAAATTTGGCAGGGAGAAGGGTCTTGGTCTAGAAAGCATGCTTTTGTTTATTTGGTGTAAATTCGTTCAGTAGTTTTTGAGAAATATCTAAATTTACAGATATCGATATTTGGGAATTCTGCCATCTGATTGGCTGAGGCGTTACGAGCACACGCTTGTTGCAACTAGAAAGCGTTGGCTGCCATTTTGTGATTCCGTTGAAGCGAGTAAGGTGAAAAAAGAGGGAAAAAAGGGGGAAAAAAGTGGGAAATAGGAGGGTAGGAGCACTGTAACCTCTGTGGGGTGTTTAGGGTGTGCTATAGAGGGGGTGTGAAGAGAAGTATTTACCCCTACCGGTGTGTAAGTGGTGGGCAACAGAAATTAAGTGAGGTATTGGGTAGAGTCTGATGCAGGTAAGGTGAGCTGGTGCGGGACTCGGGGATTAAAGTGTGAGCCCAAATTGTATGTCTTATGCCGTGGCTGCTGCACTACAGTTGTGGAAGTAGTGTCCGGATGTGTCTATAACTACCAGGACGATACAGAATATATGTGAGGTATTGTCTAGAGTTTCATGTTGCTAAGCTGAGCTGCTGCCGGAGTCGGGGATTAAAGTGTGAGCGCAAACTGTGGGTCATATGCTGTGAAGTCATGTGCTCTGGCAACTGTGCCACATCTGTGCAAGTTGTGTCAGCATGTAGTTATACGTACTTGAATGAACTTTTGTTTAGAACATTGTAGCTTGTGTATAGTGCTTAGTAACCCTGGGTGTAGTGGGCAGGTAAGGTATTTTATTTACTTTATAAATTCTTTAATTTATTTTAAAATGAGGGCGGCAGGGAGGCGGGCGGCGCGTAGTGGGGCTACGTGGAGCATCACGTAGTGTGCCCAAATCTAGGCACACTCGCGCGCTCCACGTAGCCCCACTACGCGCCGCCCGCCTCCTTGCCGCCCTCATTTTAAAATAAATTAAAGAATTTATAAAGTAAATAAAATACCTTACCTGCGGTGCGGCGTCCCGGGGCTCCCTCTTCCTGCTTGACCGGCAACTTCTTCTCACAAATGAGCATGCGCGGATGCCCGCGCATGCGCATTTCTCGCGAGCGGCAGAAAACGACAGCTGGCACTGTGCGAGATGCAGTTTGCACTGATTGCACAGTGCGGACAAGCATCCGGCCCTGTGCAATCAATGCGAACAGCATCTTGCACAGTACACTACGCAGTTTGCGAAGCTACACGTAGCTCGCATAGTGCAAAGTGCACTTCGCGTAGCTACGCGTAGCACTACTTCGCAAACTACCCCCAGGGTTATTGTATATATATATTTTCACTGAAAAAAACATAGGTTTTACAGACATTATAGTTAGGAATTAGCATTTAAAAAACCTTAAAATGTGACATCATCAGCAGTGCATTGCAGGCGCGTGAGTTATAGTTACCTCAACTAACTATAACATGCGAATTTCTCTGGTTTTATATGATTCAAATGTTTAACTAACTATAACGTCCCTGAAACCTATGTTTTTTTGAGTGAATATATATATGTATATTACCTACTGGTGGTCACCAGTAGGTAGTTATAGTTAGGACCTATTATCCATAGGAAATCCGCAACATTCTATTTGGAATAACTTTGGCGCCGGTTAACGAATCTACGCACATTTTTCAAAACTGGTGGGGCGCTTCGGTCCGCTCCTATCCTGAAAGTCTCGGGGTGATTCGTCAGGCGGATCTGATTGGCTGTCAGCACTTCATCCAAGAAGTGTTGGCTTGGCAGCCATCTTGGGACCAATATACATGATAGCACCTCATTAAAAAGCATTGCAGCTAATAGAAGGTTTTAAGACTTTGGTTACATAATAAATCATTTGTTGATGGTACCATACTCATTTTAGGAATTGTGGTGTGTTCTAAGGTGATTTCCATGTGAAAAAAGTCTTCTGCTGGGATATCATGAAACATGTTTGAGAGAAAACTATTTTCTCATGCTTTTCCCACAGAGGTTTGGAAGGTGACCTATAAGCTAAACTGAGAGCATATTTTCTGTAAATTCACATTATCTTTCTCAGTCATGTGAGAATGAAGTCTGACATTCTCAGTAAAACATGTACATCAAACAAGGGCAGAGACTGACAGTTGATTCCTTAGTTTTCTACTGCAGCTTCCCAGAGTGTTCTAAAGAACAACTAGAGCGCTAACAGTCCTTCATATGACAAACGTATTGCACAACTGAAGCCATCTTGATTGGAATAAAGTGGTAACTCTTAAAACATTTATTTTAAAAAGGAACAAAATGAGGGGGTTCATGTTGCCATAGAAAGTATGATTAGTGCTGAAGAAAGAAAAATTAGGGCACATTTTGAGTGACTTCTCAAATCCTCTTCTATTTCATTAAAAAATTCTGACATGCAGACTGAAACATGCACTTTCAATATCAGCAGCAGACTTCCCTGGTGAGCAGTAGCTTTACTACAGTGATCTAATGAGCAACTAGAGTGCTAACATTCTGAATTTATGGCAAATGTGTGACACGTCTGAATGCCTTCTTGATGGAGTCAAAGTAAAAAACTGAAAGTATTTCCAACTGAGGAGACTGTAGTAAATTAGGAAATTAGGAAACTTCAAAACAAATAAGTCTCCCAAGATGGCCACCAGAGACAAAAGAGCCTAAATGTAGCACAAATATCACCCAAGTAGCCCAAGTATAGCCCAATGACAGAATGTCCCAGATTGTTCTAAAGAACAACTAGAGCGCTAACAGTCTTATTTATGACAAAAGTATGGCACACCTGAAGCCATCTTGATTGGAATAAAGTGGTAACACTTAAAACATTTAATTTGCAAAGGAACAAAATGAGGGGGTTCATTTTCCCATAGAAATTATGATTAGTGCTGAAGAAAGAAATATTAAGGCACATTTTGAGTGACTTCTCAAATTCCCTTCTATTTCAATAAAACATTCTGACATGCAAACTGAAACATGCACTTTGAATACCAGAAGCAGACTTCCCTGGTAAACAGTAGCTTTACTACAGTGATCTAATGAGCAACTAGAGTGCTAACATTCAGAATTTATGGCAACAGTGTGACATATCTGAATACCTTCTTGATGGAATCAAAGTAAAAAACTGAAAGCATTTCCTACTAAGGAGACTGCAGTAAATGTAAATCTCCCAAGATGGCCACCAGAGACAAAAGAGCCCAAATGCAGCACAAATATCACCCAGATGTAACCCACATGTAGCCCAATGACAGTAGTGTGCACAACACTTTTAATTTTTTGTGTTTTTGCAGTTTTATATAGTGCTGACTTGTCAGGTATTGGAGTGCTTTACATGAGCACTGGTTACATCCCACAAGAACAAATTCATTTTGGTTGTAGACATGGGGACATTAAGTGATTTGACCAGAATCACAGAATGTTGAGCTGAAGCAGAAACTCCAACCTGGTTCCCCAGTTGCACAGTCTGCAGCTCTGGAAGTAACACCACATCCTCTCCCCTAAGTGCAACATTTAATCAAGTGGTCAACTGGATAAAAAAACATAAAGATAACAAATAATTTAAAAGTGCTTTGTCGTTATTTGAAAACTCAGAAAATATGTCCTAATTTTAGGTTTTTTAGAGCACTAACCATCATTTTGATGCAAATAAGCCCCTCTCATATATGTAATTTCTAAAGGAAATGCTCTAGGTATTACAGTTTTGGTTACATCAAGATGACGTCAGGTGTTCCACACTTTTGTAATCAACATAGAATGTTAGCAATCTAGTTATTCATTAGGATACTGTTGAGAGGCAGAGGCCAGGGGCACAGACTCTGAAAATTGAAGGCAGGTAGGAGGGTGCAGAGGCAACAATTTGACCACACTGGGCTGGCAGGAAGGGCAGTTGCAGCACAACAGACTATGGAGGGCAGTGGAAAGGGGGGCAGGGGCAACAAACCAACAATACCGGACTGGCAAGAGAGGCTGTGGCAATATAATAGACCATTGTGGGCAGAAGGAAGAGGCAGTGGTAGTACAACCATACATGTCAACAGACCCGATTCAGCCAGGAAACGTCCAATGTTTTTAAGCTCAAATGGGCTTTATTTGATCTGTCTCCTGTCAATCTCCTCTTTTTCAATGTAACTCAAAGAGGAAAATCAATACCCCAGTTTTTTTCAAAATCTCCCTTTTACCAAGTTCAAAATGTTCATAAGTATGGTACATTGAATCATGGAAGGCAGGAGAAATTGGGATAGGGACATGGACTCGGATAACAGAGGACAGGAGGGACATGGAGAGGTGCACTAAACTGACCCTACAGGGCAGGCATCAGGGTTTGCAGCAGCACAATACACCACACAGGGCATGCGGGACGGGAGTGCAGCACAACAATCCATACAAAGCTATAGGGATGGGACAGGCCCATGTACATGGACAACAGAGAACAGAGGGGAAAGAGGCAATGGTAGCTAGCTGACCATAATGAACAGACGGGAGAGAAAGCTGCAGCATAACAGACCATAAAGGGCAGGAAGGACGGATCAGGGGCATTACAATGGAACAGACAAGCCAGGAGGGAGGGAATAGGGGTCTGCACATGGAAACAGAGGGCTGGGGGCAAGGGGATAGGGCAGGAGCAGCAAGATGACCATGAAGGTCAGGCAGGATGGGCACTAGAAGCAAGACACACCTTGGAGAGCAACGGTAAGACTATGAAGGCATACACACAGATCATGGATGAAAGGTGGGAAAGGGTCAGGGGTAGCTAGCTGACCACACAGGGAAGGTGGGAAGGGCTGTGGCAGCACATAAGTCCATGCATGGCAAGCAGGAGGGTTAGTGGCAACACAATGGATATGATGGGCAAGAAGGAGGGTGCAGGGACATGCACAAAGGACCATGGAGGATAGAAGGGAGGGTCAGGACCTGGGCACAGACAAGAGAGTTCAGGGGAAGGGCCCTCACAACAGACCATGTGGGGCAGGTAGGAGGAGCAGTTGCAGCACAACAGACCATGGAGGGCAGAATGGTGTGGCAGTAAAATGGACCATGGAGGACAGGAGGAAGGGGATAGGGGCATGGAATGTGGACAGGCAGGGTGGAGGTGGCAGGGACAGGTTACTTTCATCTGACAATGCTAGGCAGGTGGGAGGGGAGTGGCAGCACAACAGAACACTTAGAGAAGATAGGAGTGGCAGGTCCATGGAACCTGGTGGGCAAAAAGGATGGAGCAGGGGCATGCACGAAGAGGGCAGGAGGAGTGGACTGGTACATCATGCTAAATGGAGGGCAGTGGCAGCACATCAGACCATGCATGGCAGGAGGAAAGAGGCTAGTCCATGGATTCAGACAACAGAGGATAGGGAAGAGGTGGATGGGGCAGCAAGCTAACTGTTCAGAGAAGGCGGGTATTAGGAAGTTTATTGTTTTTAAAATGTGTGTCTGTGCAAACTACTTAAAATATGAACAAGTATGCAGCATAATCTCACTTTTATTCAGGAAGAAGAGGACGTTTGTGACTGTGACTCTGGGCTCACTTGGCAGAAACACCCCCTGACCCTCCACCCCCATCGCCAAATGTAATACCCGTGAAAAGGGTAGGTGAACGCAGTGTTATATAGAATATAGTCCTGAGAGCACGATTGAAAATGAAAACTAGATATAGTGTATGGTATAAACTATGCACCAAAAAGTGTTGTGTAACCTAACTAGTCTTTAAAGTTGTAATATAAAATATGTGCTGGGGAGTGTAACGTTGCATATGCACTGTGACAAAGATATGGATCCCAGATTGTAATATGTATGGCATAGCGCTGTGGAAGGCACGTTAGATGGGGCAATATAACCCGTGCGATGGTAAGTGTGGCATGACATATTCACGGGGTGGTATTACAGTGCACATGGGCTAGAGAGTGTCATAGCATACGCACTAGCTGGTGGAATACAACACAGAGGTGTGTGGCACTCGGCAGGCACTGGTGGTGTAACACAGCATTGGGCTCAGCCAGGATCGCGCTGTGACTCTCAAGTGAGGTTTGTCTCCTTTCCAGAGTGTAAAATAAAAAGTATTACACATCCGGTGGTGGATTTGTGTTTTATTAACCGTAAGGGGGGTTTCTTGCATAGTTTTGGTCAAATTTTTGTCAAATTCCCTTTGAATGGCTTGGTGTGCGTGTGTATTAAATGTGCCCGTCAATAGCTACCCATGTTTGAATAAATAAACAACAAGGGTGTCTACTTGGAGAGTACCCACCGGCGGGGGCGCCAGGATTAGGCACGGTAGGGCATCAGACACGTCAGAGCTTCACTAGTGGTGTAAATACATTCCACGTGGATTTATTGTATGCATATTCACCTTGTAATGAATATCACGCAAATCATCATGGTGATAGGTACGTACGGTTTGTCCAGCATGTCCTAGGTGTTTCTATAAATATATTAAAAAAACAAAGGCCTGCCCCGGGGGATGGGGTCCCCGGGGCCATAAGTGGCATGAGGAGGGGGGCAATGCAGTCTCCCTCCTAAAGAGGCAATGCAGCCCCCCTCCTAAAGAATTAAAAAAATAAAGGCCATGCCCCGGGGGTTGGGGTCCCCGGAGCAGACTAAGGCCTCGGGGGGGGGGGCCACGCGGCCCCCTTCCACATTTTTTTTTCTAAATAAAAATTAGGGGGCAGGCTTGGGGGATGGGGTCCCCAGGGCCAATAAATTAGAAAAAGAAGGGGGCCACACAGCCCCCTTCTAAAAAAAAAAAATAAATAAAAGACCGGTACCACGCCGGAGGCCACTCCCCCTCCTTGCAGCACTCTGCAAACGCACCCCCTGGCAAGTTGTAAGTTGGGGAATTAATTTGCCTTCAATACTGAGGGTCCCTGAGGGCCAACTAGCCCAACAGGTATCTTCAGTATGCGCCAGGGAGCTGCGATGCAGACAGGTGTTCTGCGGCCACGCCCCTTTTTACACCTCTCTGCAACGCAGCTCTGTGGCGCTTACTGGAGGTACCTAGTGGGCTAGTTTGACCCTAGGGACCCTTAGGATTCAATGGGACTTAATCTCTCAACTTAGAACAGCCACAGGGCGCGTTTACACAGTGGTGAAGGGAGGGGAAGGGGCCTGAGGTGCCATGTGCAAACACTGCCTGTGGCACGTTTTAAGTTGGGGAAATAATTCCCTTTCAATCCTGAGGGACCCTGGGGGCCAACTATCCCACCAGGTGCTTCCAGTAAGCCCCACTGCGATGCATTTCAGACAGGTGGTGCAGGCCGTGCCTCTTTATACACCTCTCTGCAATGGCTCTTACTGGACATACCTAGTGGGCTATTTTGCTCCTAGGGGCCCTCAGGATTCAAGGGGACTTAATCTCCCAACTTAAAACGGCTACAGGGCGTGCTTACACAGTGGGGAAGGGAGGGGATGGGTCCTGAGGTGACGTGTGCAAACGCGCCCTATGGTGCATTTTAAGTTGGGGAAATAATTCCCCTTCAATCCTGAGGGCCCCTGGGGGCTAACTAGCCCACCAGGTGCTTCCAGTAAGCGCCACTGCACTGCATTGCAGAGAGGTGGTCCAGGCCATGCCACTTTTTACACCTCTCTGCAACGCAGCTCTGTGGCGCTTACTGGAGGTACCTAGTGGGCTAGTTGGACGCTAGGGGCCCTTAGGATTCAAGGAGACTTAATCTCTCAACTTAGAACAGCCACAGGGCGTGTTTACACAGTGGCGAATGGAGGGGACGGGGCCTGAGGTGACGTGTGCAATTAACGATAGTTTCCGCCCTCCCGACACATGCCACACTAATCTAAATTGCACACTATGGCATTACCAAGCCCAGCCCACTCTGCGTATGTATACGCCACACGTCCCTCTTCTTCCCCACTACCTCAAATGATTTGCCGTATCCACCTCACCTATCACAATGCGCAATAAAAAAAAGAAATGGATCCATGAGGTGTACTCCATCCTGGCAATCAACACGGGCTCTAAATTGTGAGCCCCACTGCCCGTCGTCTACGAAAGGGATCCATGAGGTGTACACTCTCCTGCAATAAACACTCCATCTGAATTGTGAGCACTGCTGCCCATAGTGTTTGCTCACACAACAATGACAACAGGTAAGCAGAGCGGCCTGGGTGCACAGGGCCTCCAATTAAGCGCGCTGCTGCGAGAGGGGTGGGGTGCTTCAGCCTAGCTGCGCAGGTCCAAACAAACGATATTGCCATGTGTTATGATGTGATCTTTGACCTCATTCAGTCACATCTCTGTCTCATTTTAAAGACCTGCTGGACTGTACTGTAGGCCTGAGCCAGCGGGCAGCACTGCCCTACAGACACCTCTACAGCACGGTGCTGCGGGAGGGATGGGATGCATCAGCCAGACTGCCCACATGTGAATAAGCGATATTGCCTTGTGTTATGATGTGATCTTTGACCTCATTCAGTCACATCTCTGTCTCATTTTAAAGACTTGCTTTACCATAAGGTAGGCCTGAACCTACGGGCAGTGCTGCCCTACAGACACCTGATGAGGGCGGTTCTGCGGGAGGTGTGGGGTGCATCACCCTGAGTGCGCATGTGCGAATAAGTGATGTTGCTGTGCATAATGATGTGATCTCTGACCTCATTCAGTCACATCGGTCTAATTTTAAGGACCTAATGGACCGTACTATAGGCCTGAGCCAGCGGACAGCGCTGCCCTACAGACACGTGGCGTTGGCTTTTAGGACAGAGTAGGTAGCTCCTTACTAAGAGCCATATGTAGGTAATTTATATTTACCGATTCTTAAATACCGAATTTTACCGATAGGTTGTACATCGCAAAGTCATTACTACACATTTTTTCAGAACGGATGGTCATTTACCACGCATGCCTTTACAACAAATTTTGTTGTAAAGGTATGTATGGTAAATGAACATGCGTTCTAAAAAACATGTAGACGATCCACGTTGTTGTAAGGAAACAGAGGCTTTTCCGTTTCCTCACAACGACCTGCACCGCCCCTCAGAGACAACGTGAAGCAGGAACCACGAGGAGAGAGGATCCACGAGGAGTGAGAGGTAAGGGGGATTGGGCATGAGGTGTTTTTTTTTCTAGGGTTTAGGGTAGTGCATTGATGTTTGGGTAGTGTAGGGGGTTGTGCTGGGGGTAGTGTGTTAGGGTTTAGGGTTTAGGGTATTGCAGTGGTGTATGGGTAGTATAGGGGTCGTGCTGGGGTAGTGTTTTAGGGTTTAGGGTAGTGTAGTGGTGTTTGAGTAGTGTAGGGGGCCATGCTGGTGGTAGTGTTTTAGGGTTTAGGGTAGTGCAGTGGTGTTTATGTAGTGTAGGGGGTCGTGCTGGGGGTAGTGTTTTATGGTTTAGGGTAGTGCAGTGGTGTTTGGGTAGTGTAGAGGGTCGTGCTGGGGTAGATTTAGGGTTTAGGGTAGTGCAGTGGTGTTTGGGTAGTGTAGGGAGTCATGCTGGGGGTAGTGTTTTAGGGTTTAGGGTAGTGCAGTGGTGTTTGTGTAGTGTAGGGGGTTGTGCTGGGGGTAGTGTTTTAGGGTTTAGGGTAGTGTAGTGGTGTTTGAGTAGTGTAGGGGGCCATGCTGGTGGTAGTGTTTTAGGGTTTAGGGTAGTGCAGTGGTGTTTATGTAGCGTACCGGGTCGTGCTGGGGGTAGTGTTTTATGGTTTAGGGTAGTGCAGTGGTGTTTGGGTAGTGTAGAGGGTCGTGCTGGTGTAGATTTAGGGTTTAGGGTAGTGCAGTGGAGTTTGGGTAGTGTAGGGAGTCATGCTGGGGGTAGTGTTTTAGGGTTTAGGGTAGTGCAGTGGTGTTTGTGTAGTGTAGGGGTTTGTGCTGGGGGTAGTGTTTTAGGGTTTATGATAGTGCAGTGGTATTTGGGTAGTGTAGGGGGTAGTGCTGGGATAGTGTTTCAGGGTTTAGGGTAGTGCAGTGGTGTTTGTGTAGTATAGGGGGTAGTGCTGGGGGTAGTGTTTTAGGGCTTAGGGTAGTGCAGTGGTGTTTGTGTAGTGTAGGGGGTAGTGTTTTAGGGTTTAGGGTAGTGCAGTGGTGTTTGTGTACTGTAGGGGGTCGTGCTGGGTTCTAATGTTTTAGGGTTTAGGGTCGTGCAGTGGTGTTTGAGTAGTGAAGGGGTCGTGCTGGGTAGCGTTTTATGGTTTAGGGTGGTGCAGTTGTGTTTAGGTAGTGAAGGGGGTCGTGCTGGAGGTAATGTTTTAGGGTTTAGGGTAGTGCAGTGGTGTTGTGTAGTGTAGGGGGTCATGCTGGGGTAGATTTAGTGTTTAGGGTAGTGCAGTGGTGTTTGTGTAGTGTAGGGGTCGTGCTGGGGTAGTGTTTCAGGGTTTAAGGCAGTGCAGTGGTGTTTGTGTAGTGAAGGGGGTCGTGCTGGGGTAGTGTTTTAGGGTTTAGGGTAGTGCAGTGGTGTTTGCGTAGTGTAGACGGGTTGTGCGGGGATAGATTTAGGGTTTAAGGTAGTGCAGCGGTGTTTGGGTAGTGTTTTAGGGTTTAGGGTAGTGCGCCCAACCAGCCACAATATCCGTGGACAAAGGGGATCCTGACTCTTTTGAACGCTCCGCCAATTGAATGATTTGGGTCAAGGGCCCTACCACGTCCAAGACCTATCAATTCCGTTTTGGGATCCCTCATATACTTGGAGAAAAAGGTACATAGTTTCTCATCAATTTCAGGCGTGTGTGCCACCTTCCTCTTCAGTGAGGGCCTGGGGCATTCTCCCGTCATCCTATTCCTGACCTCGCTTTCGAAGGGGTTGATGGATTTTCCCCACCACATACTCTGCCACTTTGGTGTCAGGGGTCCACTCCGCCGACCTAGGATGGTAAATTTGGGAAGGCTGGAACATCTCCGAGTGGACCCCGTCCCCAACCCGGAACTGAGAGGAGTGGGACTCTTTATGCCAGGGATGCCCCGAGTCCTTATCCTCATCGGAGGAGAAATCGTCCTCCGATACACCCTCTCCCTCTAAGGGAAACCCGCCGTCGGGGTCTACAATAGTGGTGACAGCGTCACAGTTTTCTTCGGACTCCTCCTCCTCCTGGCAAGGTGCATGTTTTATCGTTCGCGCATTCTTGAGGAAGGTCTCCGTAAGTTTATCAAATCCTTCCAAGTGCCCCGTGTTATGCTTAACGGCCCTTTTATTCCCCATCTGGGAGCTACTAGGACCCGCCACCACCAGATCTGGGTCACTGAACACCCCAGAGATGCTTTTCGCCAGCTTATCAACTTGAACCCTAAGAGGAGCCAGCGCCCTAGAAATAGCCAGAGAGAGGGCTTGGTCCACTGCTGGAGGGAGAAGTTGGGGGGCCATTCCTCCTTCGCTTCCTGGTAGGAGGAGTAAAAATGGTCTTCTGGAGAAGACATGATAGCAGAGGGTGTGAGCACAAAACAAATGCCCTTAAAATCCTTAATGCAAAAACAACAATTGATGGACAGAATGCAGAACAATGTCATACATTCACCCCAGTACAGAGATCTGTGCCTAAATCCATAGTTTTTTTGCTCACCATGCCAAATTAGTCTTGACCCTGTGCCTCATGGGAACAGTCCAGCCCGAACTGCCAAGCCAGGTCCTCCCGGACTGGAAACAAGCATCCTAGGACCGGTTACGGAGTTTCACCCCTCTTCAGCCAGGATAGCTTGATTCCAGTGGCATGAAGAGCAAGAGACCCACGTCTGGGCATACCGTTCCCACTCGGGGTGACAAATGCAAAAACAACAATTGATGGACAGAATGCAGAACAATGTCATACATTCACAACCGTACAGAGATCTGGGCCTAAATCCATCTTTTTTTGCTCACCATGCCGTTCCAGTTTGAACCCAGCCATATGCAAATCAGTCTTGACCCTGTGCCTCATGGGAACAGTCCAGCCCGAACTGTCAAGCCAGGTCCTCCCTGGACCGGAAACAAGCATGCTGGGACCGGTTTCGGGGTTTCACCCCTCTTCAGCCAGGATAGCTTGATTTCAATGGCATGGAGAGCAAGGGACCCACGTCTGGGCATACCCTTCCCACTCGGGGTGACAAATGCAAAAACAACAATTGATGGACAGAATGCAGAACAATATCATACATTCACCCCAGTACAGTGATCTGGGCCTAAATCCATTGTTTTTTTTCTCACCGTGCCGTTCCAGTTTGAACCCAGCCATATGCAAATCAGTCTTGACCCTGTGCCTCATGGGAACAGTCCAGCCCGAACTGCCAAGCCAGGTCCTCCCTGGACTGGAAACAAGCATCCTAGGACCGGTTTCGGGGTTTCACCCCTCTTCAGCCAGGATAGCTTGATTCCAGTGGCATGGAGAGCAAGGGACCCACGTCTGGACATACCCTTCCCACTCGGGGTGACAAATGCAAAAACAACAATTGATGGACAGAATGCAGAACAATGTCATACATTCACCCCAGTACAGAGATCTGGGCCTAAATCCATTGTTTTTTTTGCTCACCATGCCGTTCCAGTTTGAACCCAGCCATATGCAAATCAGTCTTGACCCTGTGCCTCATGGGAACAGTCCAGCCCGAACTGCCAAGGCAGGTCCTCCCTGGACTGGAAACAAGCATCCTAGGACCGGTTTCGGGGTTTCACCCCTCTTCAGCCAGGATAGCTTGATTCCAGTGGCATGGAGAGCAAGGGACCCACGTCTCGGCATGCCCTTCCCACTCGGGGTGACAAATGCAAAAACAACAATTGATGGACAGAATGCAGAACAATGTCACACATTCACCCCAGTACAGAGATCTGGGCCTAAATCCATCGTTTTTTTGCTCACCATGCCTTTCCAGTTTGAACCCAGCCACATGCAAATCAGTCTTGACCCTGTGCCTCATGGGAACAGTCCAGCCCGAACTGCCAAGCCAGGTCTTCCCTGGACTGGAAACAAGCATCCTAGGACCGGTTTCGGGGTTTCACCCCTCTTCAGCCAGGATAGGTTGATTCCAGTGGCATGGAGAGCAAGGGACCGACGTCTGGGCATACCCTTCATTCGCCATAAGTTGGCAGGGTATGCTCAGACGTGAGTCCCTTGCTCACTTTGCCACTGGATTCAAGCACGGGCTGTAGCCGTGTCTAAAGTTTCCTAAGGGAATTAACATGGAGAAAACACGTTTTGGGACCCCCCTTTTTTCTTGGCCCCCGCTTACCGAATCAAACTGAAACTTTTAAGATAGGAGCTGAATGGAACGGAACGCCCCACGAGTTTTGAAACTTTTGCGAAGATTCGTCAACCGACGCAAAAGTTATTGAGAAAAGAATGTTACGATTTTCCTACCTAATAGGTCCTAACTATAACTACCTACTGGCGACAGCCAGTAAGTAATATATTTTAGTTATTTATTGTTCGTGCGATAAAAGTCACGACATCCCCATGACTGTTCAGGGGGTCTGTGTGTTGATGATCGAGGTGTCGTCGCAAATATCACACTTGATTGAAAAGTATATAATTTGGACACATATCTTGTGTCACTAACACACCCATTTCTCAAACATAGGGTCAAAGTATCTTCACATTGACCCCTTATGTCAGCTTTCACCGAATTTTCAGTCCCGGGAACCGTTCCCCAATTGATAAAATAACGGCTGCAACTTTCTGTTCAAGTTGCAGCCATTCAATCATAGCATTCCTCTTGCCTCGTGTATTCGCGATTAATTGCGATGTCACCGCAAAATATCCGGGGCCAGAGATATCACTAACCTTTTCTTCTTAAAGCAAGCTTGGATCTGACACGAAGCCAGTAGCAACCACCATGTCAAAAAAATATATACATCCTAGATATGCACTGTTCATCCAGGAGAAAATCAGTAAGTGCCAATTAGGCCTGGGTGGAACCCATGGAGTTGCACTCCACAGAATTCCGCCGAGCGCTGAGGCAGTGTGGCAGATATTGGGCCAAAAGATGTTAACTCTTACACTGTTCTGATGGCATGGGATCCCTGCCCCGTGCAACCCTGACTTTCATTCCAGCCACCTCACATGCACCCTTACCAAAATATATATTATGATGAAGTCCTTCCTTTGGCCCACACTCATCAGTCTCTTCATCAATACCATGTCTGTTGACTCATGTGATCCAGGCAAGCCACCCCGGGCCATGAGCTCCTGAATTCACAGCAGATATAAATCAATGTAGTCAGATCCCCTTTGCGTCTGGACCTGCTTCTGATGCACGCTGCAGCAAAGTGAAATTCAGTGTCTTTTCCCTGACTGGAAGCAGACTTCCAGCCCTACAAGCCTCAGCTTGAGACACAGTTTATATGGGTCACACCTCGTATGAGCATCTCAACCTTTACCTGTAAATACTCTGGAAGAAGGATTAGGGAGCACTGATCCTGTCTACTCTACTGTTGAACATAAAAAGAGAGGAGCGTGCACACAACAGAAGCAGGGACCCAGTTGCACGGAACCAGCTATTAAACATGAAACAGTGTGCCTGAGCATCCTCCAGTGCCATGCCGGGTAATATCATCCATGCTGGTTGTTACACAGTGGGTGGATGGTGTACTGCAGTTTGTTGTATGTGTTGTCTGCACATGGGTGAATGGCAGATGCAGCAAGTGCAAGGGGGGAGAGCAGGTATTGGGTGAACAAAGGCTGCGAGTGCAGGCTGCCAAACACCAACCCAGAGCTTTATAGCCCATTGGAGAGATCGCATTAGCAAATCGTGGAGCGGGTGCTAGGGGGATTAGGCACTAGGCAGGGGCTTCTGGATGCAATAAATGCTGAGGGACAAAGGAGCCAGGGGAAAAATGATGTGATGGGAGCCTTGGTGATGAAATGGCAGTGGGATGCAGCCTATGAATCTCAAACGGCAGCTCTGGCTGCATGCACAGGCATCCGGGATGCCTGAGCCCCTGCTCCTGCTGGATCTCCAGCTTTCAGCACAGTCTGCTCTCCCAACAAAGCAGCTAGGGTGAATGGCGAGAAAACTCCACTCCGCCTGTGGTTGGTGAAGTTATTTGAGGAAACTCCGCCCTCCAAGCAGAGCACGGAGTGGGTTCAACTTGCAAATTTCACCCAGCATAGAAGAGTTTGCCTCACACCCCTAGTGCCAATATACAATAGTATATTTACAAATCTATAAAAAACTTAACATCCATCCCATGGGGATTGAGATAAAGTCTAAGCAACTTTTTAAAGTAACTAACTGTGAATGGTCTGTTTCATGGAATATTTCACTGCATAACTCATGAATGGCCCTACAATCAGCATCTCTTAAAGTAACCGTTCACAAAATCAAGCTATAAAAAGAACTGGAACTTATAAAGAACACAAAAAGTGACTCACAAGTGGCACATATACTTCACAGGATTGCAGAAGCAAAAAAGATGACTGCCAGCCAGGAATGCTAATGAAATTAAATCTACAAAACTAAAAAGAGACATGTTAAGATTTCATATACCTTCTCTTCCAACTCACCACTTCATAAATCATTCTGTTTTTGGAGATTTCCTTGTCAGTGTAAGTCCTGTGCGTAAATGGCATGAAAAAACCAGAAGGTTTAAAGACAAAAAGGATTGCATAGCATCAGCGAACTACAACCCTTCCAGACATCAGACCCAATTATTGACTTAACTAGGGGGCTCATATCACCAGGGGAATTGAAGCTCTTGAGCAAAGACCTCTTTTTCTGTCCTATACCCAAGGATCATAATATGGCCAACATGATAAGAGACCTAAAAACCTTTGAGAGAAGATGTAGACTTGCAGAATACTCAGGGCAATGAAGAGGGCCCCTGACAACTAAATAAGGAGAAGCAACTCAGCGGAAGAAAACCTTTACGAACAAACAAAGCACTAGCTTCTCCTCATAATTCAATAAAGAAATAATTCCTAAAATAGTAAGGACCATAGATCAGACTAAGTTTACTTATGGTTTATTTACATAATTTGTATTATTATGACAGTTTGCTTTTATCAATATCACAAAATCATACAAACCAAAAAATATATACAGGAATAATGTAAGCTCACTAAAAGTTTGGAAACTAGAAAGAACCAAAAATACCGTCACACTCCAAGGCACTCACATCCACTCATACTAGCAGATAAGAACATGCATTCCAGGGATTCAAATCATAACATTTCTAGAATATTATCGCTTGCCCAATATTTGTTTGACATCCGTGAAGAGGTGTAAACTTAAACCTCAACATTTTCCTTATTTTTTAGTTTAGATCATAAATCAAAGTAATATATACACACTGGGAAAACAAATAATCCAAGAAAATTGTGCCAAGATGCGTTTCGGAAACACAGAACACACTTCGATTAATGTATGCAACTTTCATCAGGGCGCTATATGGAATGCATATGTAGTGGCATAGGCCATCCACTCTGAACACTTGATGATGCAGAGAACACATGTCAGTTTCAAAAACAGGGTCGGAAATATATACAGTTCCAAAGTTGATAAGTACAAAAGAAAAAAGGTAAATAAAGAGCCAAGAGGATCAAGAGAAGAAGAATACACTGACAGCCAACCTCCGGAGTCCTTTAACACCAAGAAGAAATCACCCAAAGTCCTTAAAAAAAAAAAAAGTACACAAAATAGAAGTAAGATACACAATTGGGTGAATATAAAAACAATGAATAAATGAATACTATATTCAACCAATAGCAGAAGCATGCTTCAAGCAGTGATGTTAAGGAAATGCACCAGTGTGATATGGTATCTATTAAAGATAAGAAAATAAATTAAAATAATCATGTGTGATTAAAGGAACAGAGGATATGGGCACATACCTGAAGTCTCTCACTGCGAGCACATTGTCCCCATCGGCACCCAGGCTGTTAGGTAAGAATAATCTTGGAATGAGTAAAGGGCTTAGGCAGCCCACACATTAAGTAGGGACTCTTCTACAGAGGTTGGAAAAGAAAGGGAGAGAAGGGAAAAATAAACTAATATAAATACAAAGAGTAAATGAGATAATGGAAGAATTTTTTTCGGAACGTTCACCCTCCAGCTGGATATAGTCATTAATGATGAACTTGCAACTTTAATACTTGCCTCACAGCAATCCAACTAGAGGGATATAAATGGATTTGATTCTAGGCCAGTCAATTCAGAAAAGGGACAGATAAGTGTACAAGATGTTCTGAACTACTTCAGCAGGAGAAAAACCCTGGCCACCAATAGTGGAAGATCCTGTAAAGTATAAATAGGTTTGATCAAACGTTCAGATAATCTGCCGTACTGGCAATGATAATCGTGTATAGAAAGAGGCTGCAGTAGAACAGGCCATCAAACCGAGCGTAGTAAGCTCAGTCTTAGGGTGAAAAAGGCAAGAAGAAGATCCCATATGGAGACGGTAGTGCCTCATGAATAAACAAGACATCTGTCCAATGAAACACACATACACCATATTGTAACTTTTGGGATCTAAGTATGAAGTTGGGTGCTGTAACTGAGTTAGGCGTCCCCCAACTAGTTTGAAATTGTTATTATTAAACAGTGGGAGGTTGCCGAGATACAAGTTAAAAGCCCGATTGAAAAATGGAGCAGAGTTTGACTCGAGAAAGACAATTTGAGAACAGCGATCAAACTTGTCCCGTGGCTTACCTTTACAATACTAGGTACCGAGCTCTGTCTACAAGATGAAACAATTCACCTTCAAAGAACTCTGCCTAAGAAAGGATCAAATGATGGACGGAATGCTGAACAATGCAAACATTCACCCTAGTCACAAACATCTGGGTTTAATCCATTGTTCTTCTACTCAACACGCCACCACAGTTTGGGCCCAGCCATATGCGAATCACTCTTGACCCTGCTGCTCATGGGCACAGTCCAGCCCATACTTCTAAGTCAAGTCCCCCCTGAACCAGAAACAAGCCTCCAGGGACTGGTTTTGGGCATAAACACACATCAGCCAGGATAGCTTGAATCAAGTGGTACAGTGAGCATGGGACCCATGTCTGGACATACCCTTCCCACTTAGGGCAACAAAAGCAAAAGGAACAAATGATGGACAGAATGCTGAACAATGCAAACAATCACCCCCTGTCACAAAGATCTGGGTTTAATCCATCATTCTTCTGCTCACCACGACACCCTAGTGTGGACCCAGCCATATGAATGAATGAATGAATGAAAACAGATTTATAAAGCGCAACTCAGCCCAATGGGCATCAAGGCGCCTAACCAAAAGCTAGATAAGTACAATAAGCTTGCTTACTGGTAGGCCTTGATAAAAC
Organism: Triturus cristatus; assembly: GCF_964204655.1. Taxonomy (NCBI): domain Eukaryota; kingdom Metazoa; phylum Chordata; class Amphibia; order Caudata; family Salamandridae; genus Triturus; species Triturus cristatus. The sequence continues at coordinate 763,414,340 of NC_140595.1, forward strand.
ACCATGTTTTAAGCGCTTTTTTAAACTGGGCTAGTGACGGTTGGGCCTTAATTTCTGCGGGAAGAGTATTCCATAAACGGGGAGCCAGGTTGGAGAAAGCTCTACCACCCCATCTGACTTTCTTTACCGGAGGAACTACCAGAAGATTCTTCTCAGAGGAACGCAAGCTCCTACTCAGAGTATAGAGAGTTAGCAAAGAACCTAGGGCATTAGAGGATCCGGAGAATAGGGGTCCAAACACTAAACACAAGAGTTTAAAAGAAATCCTCTGCTGGATAGGAAGCCAGTGCAGACTTTTTCTGGCTAACGTAGCCGAGGACCGAAAGGGTGCAGCGGTAACAAATCTTGCTGCGGCATTCTGTACCACCTGGAGGCGAGAGATGAGACCCTTGTTGATCTCAGCATACAAAGCATTACAATAGTCCAATCTTGAACCCACTAGAGCAACTACCGTCTGCTTACGAGCCTGAGGGGAGAGATAGTGAACAATTCTCCTCAGAATCTTGATAACCCCCAGCAGGTTGCCACCGTTCTATTAACCTGTAGAGTCATATTCAGTGAGGTGTCACATATAACGCAGAGATTCCTAGCCGAACAAGATGGCATAGGGCAAGTTCCCAAAGATGGGGGCCACCATTCATTTGACCAGATATCCTGATCATTACCAAAAATCAGCACCTCTGTTTTTTCGCCATTCAACTTCAGGGAATTTTGAATCATCCATTCTGCGACTGCTTGCATGCAGTTCCTGAAGTTGAGAGCGGAGGTGCAGGCCGAATGAGTTAAGGACACCATAATTTGGGTATCATCGGCGTATGACACCACCTCCATCCCCTGAGATTTCACAAACCTAGCAAGTGGGGCCACATAGATGTTAAACAGGGTCGGACTCAAGGCCGACCCCTGTGGGACCCCACATTGCAGGGATTTAGCAGGGGAGAGGAACTCTCCAAGCTTGACCCTCTGCTCTCTTAGCTCTAAAAAAGAGGACAGAAGGCTCAGGGCCGAGCCCGCTACTCCTAACTCCCTCAAACGAGATGTTAAAGTTGAGGGAGACAGGGTATCAAAAGCTGCCGTAAGATCCAATAGGACCAGAAGTGTGGTCTGACCTTGATCCACCTTCAGTCGGATGTTATTCACCACCATAGTCAGTGCCGACTCAGTGCTATGGAATTTTCTGAAACCATGTTGGGAATTGTCCAGATAGCCAGAGGAGTCCAAAAAGGCCGACAGATGCAAGTTCAGGTGGGATTCAAGCATTTTAGCTGGAGCAGGCAGCAGAGATATCGGACGGAAGTTTTTCAGTATTTCTGGGTCCAGTTTGGGCTTCTTAAGCAAGGGCCTCACTGTCGCCTTTTTCCAGATTACTGGAAAAGTCCCCTGTGCCATGGCATCGTTCATAACCTGCAACAAAGGAGGTAGTAACATGTCCTGACATGATTTCAACACTTTCAGGGGACAGGGGTCCAGAGGGGAGGCTGATTTTGTTTTTTCCAGCAAAAGCACAAGCTCCTCGAGGGACAGCGGAGGAAAATGAGTAAGGGTCTTAGACAGATCTCTATTCCACGACCCCATTTTTTCCAAGGCCGAGGAAGGATGGGTTCCCAGAGTGCTCCTCTGTGATTCCAGGGCATGGTAGATGTCCTCGATTTTATTGTGGAAGAACTCCGAGGTTTTATTACAAAGCTCTTGTGACCCTACCACAGGATCAGGAACTTGAAGAGAACAGAGGGAATCCACGATCTTAAAAAGTTCCTTAGATGACGAAAGGGATGAGGTAAAATTAGAAAAAAACTCCTGCTTTTCCTTTATCATCCTGGCCTTATAATCTCGCAGCAGATGTTTATATGCCTCTCTTTCCCTGTCTTGACCCTGTTCCTCTTGGGAACAGTTCCGCCCAAACTGCCAAGCCAAGTCCTCCCTGAACTGGAAAAAAGCATTATGGGACCAGTTTCTGGGCATTGAGCCTCATCAGCCAGGCTAGCTTGAATCCAGTGGCACAGTGAGCATGGAACCCATGTCTGGGCATACCCTTCCTACATAGGACAACAAAAGCAAAAGGAACAAATGATGGACGGAATGCTGAACAATGCAAACAATCTACCCCAGTCACAAAGATTTGGGTTTAATACATTGTTCTTCTGCTCACCACGCCATCCCAGTTTGAACCCAGCCATATGCAAATCAGTCTTGACCCTGTTCATCATGGAAACATTCCACCCTGAACAGCCAAGTATAGTACTCCCTGAACTGGAAAAAAGCAATCTGGGACCAGTTTCTGCACACCAACCCTCATCAGCCAGGCTAGCTTGAATCAAGTGTCCCAATGAGGGTGACAAAAGCTAAAGGAACAAATGATAGACAGAATGCTGAACAATGCAAACATTCACCCTCAGTCACAAAGATCTGAGTTTAATCCATCATTCTTCTACTGACCACGCCATCCCAGTTTGGACCCTGCCATATGCAAATCCGTCATGACCCTGTTCCTCATGGGAACAATCAAGCCCGATATGCCAAGCCAAGTCCTCACTAAACCGGAAAAAAGCATCCTGGGATCAGTTTTGGGGCATTGACCCTCATCAGCCAGGCTAGCTTGAATCCAGTGATGCATTGAGCACGGGACCCAAGTCTGGGCATGCCCTTCCCACATAGGGCAACAAAAGCAAAAGGAACAGGAATGGGAGTTATATATCCTCTGGGCTCCCAGATAGATGGAAAAAACAGGAATCACTTGTAAAGAAAAAAAGGAATGCAACGAGCGGGAATCTTACCAGGTTGCGGAGATTCGTAACCGCCATATTTGGGGAAGATTCTCTTCAAAGGGAGGGACTGTAGATGAACAGACTACTTATATATAGGGAGATAGCCCTTCTCTTCCATTTATTTCAAATGAGTAACTAATGTCCAATACATTACAGATATAAAACAAAACTATAGACGAAATAAAATAAAAAAAAACAAAAATTTATAAAAAAGTGATATTTTCCTAAAAAAGTTGTTCGATCGCCATATTAGAAAGAACAAAAATGAATTATTTTCCCTTAACAATATCTGAAGCACGTGAAAAAGCTAGTGCTGTGTTTGTTTGTAAAGAAAAAAAGCTCACCACCACCTTCAACAGAAAATGGATGTCATTATAAAACTGGCAGACAAAGGTGGTACAGTGGTTGCCATGTAAGTAAGTTATTATATTGAGGAGGGAATGAGACAAATAATGGATACCAATGCTTATAAACCTTTAAAACTGGTTCTAGGGGCGGTGCCAAGATGGCCCCGAGGTGGGACGTGCCTTGACGACTCTCCGGCCCGTCGCCGGCCTACCTATTGAGCCTGAGTATCCGTTTGGGGACTGCTAAGAGGGCACATGAGCCGAGGGAATGGCGTGAAGCATCCACAGTGAATGAATGAATGAATATAGGCTTTATAAAGTGCAAACTTAGACCAGGTGCATCAAGGCCCTGTGGAAAGGGATCCGGATCAGAGATGTCCATAGGCAAGAGGCTTATAGATTCAAGCTGGTGAAGAGCCAGGTCTTTAAGGACTTATGGAACGAGGAGTGAGTTTCTAGAGCCGAAATTGAAGGTTGAAGGGAATTGCACAAATTGGCCTCAGCCAGCAAAAAAACCCTCCCCCATCTGGATTTCCTGAACCTGGGAACTGTCACCAGATTCTTGCTGGCAGATCTTAGCTGCTTGCCGGGTACATATCTCCGAAACAGTTTTCAATGCCTTCTGACCCCATATTATGAAAGGCCTTGTGCACCAAGCACAGGGCTTTAAACACAATTCTCTGACCCAGTGGAAGCCAGTGCAGGCTTCTGATGGTAGCCGATACAGAATGGAATTTGGGGAGGCCCCTCACTAGCCTGGATGCTGCATTCTACACAAGTTAAAGTCGATGTAGGAGCCCCTTATTTATCCCTACATAAAGGGCATTGCAGTAATCTAATCTAGACAGCACAAGGGCCACCACTGCCTGTTTCCTCGAGGGGAGGGATAGAAATTGAAAGATTTTTTTGAGAGTCCTTAGTATCCCGAAGCAGGTAGAAACTGTTCTATTTATTTAGGGGCCCAGAGAAAGGGAGGTGTCCACTATGATGCCTAGATTTTTGGCACTGAGGCCAGGGCGAGGGAAAGCTCCAAGCGTATTTGGCCACCAGGCCTCAGAGCAGATTTCCTGTTTGTCTCCAAAAATTAGGATCTCAGTCTTATCCCCATTGAGTCTTAGATAGTTTTCCACCATCCATGAAGCCACTGCCTGCATGCAGTTTTTAAAGTTTGCTACTGATGCTTCGACACTCTCAGTGATGGTAATCATGATTTGAGTGTCATCAGCATAGGATAACACTTCTAGGCCGAAAGATCTTACAACCCTAGCAAGAGGGGCTACATAAATATTAAAAAAGGGTAGGAGTCAATGAGGATCCCTGGGGGACTCCACAGAACAGCTGTTTAGGAGCAGAGAAGAATTGGCCCATCTTAACTCTTTGTGACCGTTCCAAAAGGAAGGATGAAAGCAGATTAAGGGCAAGGCCCTTAATCCCTATTTCCCTGAGCCTCTCAGCCAATCTACAGGGAGAGATGGTATCGAAGGCTGCCGTCAGGTCCAGAAGGATCAGTAAGGTGGTATGACCTGTTGTCGAATGTTGTTGAAAACAGCGGTTAACGCCGTCTTGGTACTGTGCTCTCTTCTGAACCCATGCTGCGAGCCATCGAGCAACTGATAATCCTCCAAATAAGTACTGAGATGGAGGTTCAGATGTTTCAGAAAGAACAAAAAGGGGAGTGGAGAGGTACTACTTAACAACAGTAGTTGGAGGTGGATACGTCCTCCTTCAATAACTTATAAACGATAAAGATCTACCCTCAGAACAGGTTTTACAAAAGAGTATCTTAAATGTCCTCCTGGGTAGTGTGTGTTCTCCACAATGTTAGAGAAGAAACACACAGTGTTGTTAAAATACCCCTCACACACCAAAAGGGCCCTTGGTGTCATGCTTCATCATAGAGGTCTTCCCGCCCCTCTATGGGACGGGGCGTGCTGCAACCTACGACTACGTGGGAGCACCTTTTGGTCTGTGAAAAAACGACTATGTGTTTTGTAAGGGAGTGAGTGCAAGGGTCAGAGGTGGATGGGTAGGTGAGGTTAAAAAATACCTGGCTCGTTAGATATAAAGAATTTTTAATAGACTTGTGAGCTGGTATCAGTAAAAATAGGGGGGCGGAGGTGGATATGCCTCAATGAGCTGTTCCTCCTAGGTGTGTCAACATGTTTCGAAGCTCCCCAGGCTTCTTCGTCAGGACTTGGATGATCCCTATCTACACTCACGAATCAAATGTGTGCTGCAAAATTATGCTAATAATCATGAGGTTTAGAGTGCATATCGATTCCCAATGCACTAGTTGGATACTTGATTAAGTATCATGAAGTAATTCTTCTGAAATAGAGAAAGGAGGTACAAGAGTTTTAAAGCGCGACAAGTAGTATAGCCAGCCATGGTGAGTGTAAATATACCTGCAATAAAGAAGTGAAATGAGTGACCATGTATGTCTATATCATTAATCTTAGTGCAGTTCAATGGTGGCGTGTCCCGCTGTGGTAGTAGGAGGAAAAAGACAGACAAAAACACACATACATTGAACATAAAGCACACACACTATATGCCAAAGGATCAGGACTCGCGATCCCTAAGGTTGGGTTAAAAAGATGCCTTATTTTCAAAAGGATGCATTATTTTTAAAAAAAGGAAGTTAATGCCAGTGTCGACAGAGCACAATGATGGAAAGTGAGTAAACCTACTCGAAATGTGAGGTAAAATTGCCCCATGAGCCTATAACGGGGAACCTGTCTTCTCGACCTAGAAAGAAATGGATATATGCAAAAAGACATCAGTGCCGGTAGGTGGAACTCCGGCGTGCCATCATACTGACTGGTCAGAGGTGGTCAGCGGCTATGCCGTACTCACTGTTACTGGGATATTGCCCCATTGTGTCTGGTCCCCCCGTGGCTCCGCTGGACAATGGAGCTTAGTGGGCGGGGTTTTTTTATACTATAGTTGGTTGGCGTTCACGCCATGGCGGGAATGGCGGATGGAAAACACCTGTGCGAGTTAGAGAGATGAAGGCTGGAATGCTGACCGACAGTGTATCCCAATGTGGTTCCGGTTAGTGGGTCATCCGGATACGGAGTGCGAGTCCATACGCGTGATTGGTGAATGCGGCTCGTAGAGCGCTGTAGAAGCACACGTGATGACGTGTGCACCAGACAGAAGGCTGGGGCGTGTGGATTAATGAATAGGGCGCGTAGATCGCTTTGATTACGGAGCAGGTGTACACGTGATGACGTGTGCCCCGGTCAAAGAGGCTGCGGCGCTTCAATGGTATGGAAAAGTAAGAAAATAGTTAGGACAATTAAAAATAAAAATAAAAGTCAAAATAAAAATAACAAAGAAGTGTTTATCGTTTAAGCCCATCATTGTCAAGTAGGGTGCTGGTAATGGTCCAGCATGAGGGAAAAACGAATTGAGAGAGGGGAATGGCCCATAGGTAAACCAAGGGCGAAAGGACAGAAAATTAGGAATGGTACAGAAAAAACCTTAATAGGACAAAAAAGTGGGATGCTAAATGGAACAGGGGCCATAACTGGGCGAGAGACTTCATTGGATGATTATCAGTGTACCACTGTTAGTACCAACAGACACCCACACATGAACAAGTCCTATAGAGAGGCTTAGGGTTTGTACCCACGAATCAGATTGAAAAATTCAAAACATGTGCTGAGATGAAAGAATTCATCCGTAAACTGAAATTGAAACCCTTCTTTAAAGACAAAGATAAACCGGAGGGAGTGAACCATTTCAGAGCTGGGCCGTGTCCTTGGGAGTGGATCGCCTGCCTCGAGTGCCGATCTGCTGCTATTGCTGAGGTGAGGGGGACCCAGGGGTGGGCCCGTGAGGCTGGATTGAGGCACTTCCCCCGTGGGATCCCCTGCTTCTTCTACTGGCAATGCCAGAGGGTGTCGTGAGAGGCTGCAGCCTACACCACGGCTGTTGCACCGGGCAGCCTGCCCAGAATAGCCACCAGGATAAAGCATCTAGCAGATTGAAGGCCCTGGGGAGGGTGTTTGCTATGGCAGAGAACTGACCCCCGCAACGACGTATTCTGCAGTACAATGTCGGGTAGGCCCCAGTGTGAGCGAGAAGGTCATGGTGGCTGGCACAGAGGGGCTCCTAAGGTGGTGGAGGCGAACCAGGGCCTGAACTGTGGATTAATCTCCCCCAGCCACCTCCATAAAGGGGTTGAGCTGGGGTTCGCTCAGGGTGAACGCAGGTGGCCTCCAGAGAGACGTGGCCCCAGACAAACCAGCAAAGGATGCGCACCTATAACGAGCTGGTAGTCATGGCGCGAAAGCCAGGAGACCACTAGACTCAGAGGTGTGCACCTGAGGGAGGCAGAGGGGCCAGGGGAGATTCGGGAGCTGCAGCAACTCGGTCACACACTGCTGGGAGTCAGCCAGGACCATCCTGGGAACACTCTTCCTCAAAACACCATTCTCTGCAGGGGCCAGGGGGAAGTCTCAAGGGTACAATTAGGCATTGTATGGACCCGAGCCAGTTCCATAGAAAAGCAGCGGGAGCCTCACAGTCCTGGGATAGATGGCGGCTGTGTACCCCAAAAAGGACCGTTCAATTAAGGAGATGCTATCCCGTCCAGGGGCGAGCACGCCCGAGGAAACCGCCCGGCAAACAGACCCAGTGAGGACTCGAACCGACCAGTCCCCAGAGGAGCCGATGACATGCACTTTCATAGAGGCCCTTTTCACATCCCTTCGTGAGGACTTTCACTCTCTAAGGCGCAAACTTTTCCAGGACATTAAAGAAACCCAGAGGGATGTGGACACGCTAGTAGAGCAAGTGTCGTAATTGGAGGACAAGGAGGG